>NW_028128987.1:10410000-15425000 GCF_055761805.1 Camellia sinensis | reverse complement strand
AATAAAAGGCCAAAATAAATTAAGAGAAGAGAAGAATGAGTTGAAACAAGAGACATCAAAGTGAGATTACAAACCCCAGCTCTTTGGCTTTGGCGGATTTCCGCCCCCCGATATCTTCATCACATAAGAGATAATTCTGCAAAGGACAAGTTTACTGTGTTAGTACTTCCAATAGCACCAGGCAAAACCCAAACAATAAAAAGAGTGAAAAGTATGAAATGACCGTCTTTTTGCTGACAGATCCAGTAACACGACCTCCATGACGTTTAATCAAATCTTCCGCTTCTTCTCTTTCCAAACTGGAAATAGAAAGGAAGTTCAGAATATGATTTTTGCAACAAGTTCCAAAATCAATATGCCAAATAAACCAGAATTAGACAGTCATAAGTTAGAATTGCATGCAGAATAGCAATTAAGCCAATAATCTCAGCACTGATCTTGAGATGTAGAGGTATAAATTATGTTGAAAAGCCTCTGATCAACATATTATGGCCCACTAATCACGTAACCAGCATGGTGTACATATATTGTTTGCTATAGAATGTGAGCAACCTCATAAAGATGAAAGAAAATACCTGTCAAGCGTTCCGCTGATTACAAAAGTCAAACCAGCTAAACAGTTAGGAGCACCTTCAGGAACTTCCTGCCACACATAAAGAGACACATCCTTGTTAGCATTCACAATGAGAGAATTTTTTATCCTTTACGTAATACGGGCGTTATAAGTAGTGGAAAACCTTTTCTCCTTTGTGTGGAGGATCTTTCCTTTCACCAAAATTCATAAATCCACCCCGTCCTCCGCCACCTCTACCTCTTCCACCACCAGGTACTGTCGACGCACCTCTTCCACCACGGCCCCGTCCACTGGCTTTAAGAGGAGACTTGGTGTCATTATCATCATCTTCGTCAATTTTATCAACATCCATGCCTTTACCACCAGACCGTCTGGTTGAGCCACCTCTTCCTCCACGACTCCTTCCAGCAAATTTAAGATGTGATTTGGCATCTTTATCATCATCCTTATCTTCATCACTTTCATCAATATCTGCAGATTTCTGGGCAATTCCCTTACCCGAACCAATCTTAAGTTTCTTGCTGGGGGTGACATTAACTACCTTCTTCCTTGAATTGGGTGAAACAAAATCATCGTCATCATCCTCATCCTCATCAACTTTGTGAAGTTTCTTAACAGGCGGAGGTTTTACATCACTTGATAACTCCTCACCATCCTTTTGGACCTTTCTTTTTGCTGAGAGTTCCTCCTTTTCCTTTTCATCTTTTGGCTTTGGTTTCTCTGTACCAAAATACTTGCTAGTTTTCCTTCTGCCTGAACTTTCTTGGCCTTCATGCACCTAGATTCCCACAAAGTACATACAAGTATACTATCATTTCAGTTTCTTTATTACAATATAAAGCAAGGAAGACGATTGATTCATAGGTCACTAAAAATTTAATATTTTCTTTCTCACCAGTAGTCCAAGTATCTATGTTTTCACGTAAACTTTTCTTTACAACTGATGATACAACAAAGTCAAAGGACCTCATGTATCGTTCAAATGTTCAGTACTTTCGGTTCTCTGTCAATTTGGGTCCTTCATCTTTAATGCCAACAAAATGAAGGAAAAGAAAAGAAATTACAAGGCTGAACCATAGAGTTTCATCACTGGACCTAAGATAATACTATTGTTATCCTTAAAACAAGTAAGATTTTTGCCAGTCCCAGAACCAAGAAGGTAAAGTTCTCTTCTTTTTTCCCTTTTCCTCCATTTTTCTAAGAAACCAACAAATTCTAACCCATATTCATCTAAACAAACACAAAATCAGAAAGTTCGGAAACCTAAACAAACACAAAACCAGAAAGTTTGGAAATTTACTCCCTGTTTCTCTGGATTTGATGTAGCCGTTGAAGGCTTCTCCGGTGTTGCGAGCTTCGCTGGCTTCGATGCATTGCCATTGTTCTTGTCATGTTGTTTCATAAACCACTTCCTAATATCCGACTGATATTCAAAGACAATCCCAAACGCAATCAAGTAATCAACCCCGCAGTTTTTTTTTAAATTTAAAAAAAAAAAAAAAAAAAAAAACAAGAACACCCAAAACGAGGGAAACAAAATTGACCCAAAAATTATCAAAAAAAATGTAGCCCAATTCCCAAAATTTTGAAAACAATACTCAAATTAAAAATAAACTAAATGTAGATACTAAAAACCCTAACTCACCATATTGGGGATTCAGCCACTGGTTCCACCTACAATGTTGCAAACTTTTTATTCGGCACACTCGAACACAATCTGTAGAACAAATAAACAAAGTAAAATGAGCAAAAAAATAAAAAGACGGAATGCGTTTATATATTAAAAAATAACAAAAACAATTAAAATAAATTGCTAAGAATGTCAAAAAAATCAACACTTATAGATACAAAAAGATTGCAAAATTCTTATAAAAAGCAAATTGAACGAAAAGAAAGAAGATAAGAAGATCATCGGTACCTTGATGTTGAGTTGGGTAAATTCTCTGGCTAGGAATAGTTTGGCAGGGAACAAACCCTAACTGATAGGGAAAAAAAAGGAGAGAGATGAAGGGTGCGCAGCAAAGAAGGGAGAGAGAGAGAGAGTCTTCCATACCTGGAGGGAGTTGCAGAGAGTGACAGCATTGCAATTGAGGAAAAGATTTAGAGCACTCTAGGGTTTTTTATGGTGAGTTTTGAAGGTTCGAACACTGTGCTCACAACAACGAAAGTGAAGTTTGATTTTCTCGTGCCAGAAAATTGATGAGAAAATAGAAAAAGCAGAGAGAAAATAACGAGCGAGAGAGAGAGACAGAGAGAAACGAGGGAAGACAGAGAGACATGCATAAACAAAGTTCTCTCTACTTCGTCGTCTACTCAGATTGCGTGGCTCCGCAACCCAGGTTCGGGTCTGACCAGGCCCAATTTGAGTTCGGCCACAGATAAACGCCGAAGCTCAAGTCCAAGAGAAAAATTATTAGTTGATCGTAGGGCATCACGTGATCATCTCTCACATCGATCACAATTTTCCACGTCAATTCTAATTTATTATGTCTTTTTATAACTTTTAATTATCTTACTTCTTTTACTAATAATAATACCATTACATTGTGTTTGTTTTGATAGACTAGATTAAAGGGATTGAAATTTATCAGACTTTTAGTTTTAAAATACATTATTTTTGAATTATTTAGTTAGACTAAATTTGTATCACATATTCATTTAGTCATAAGATTAGATGTCAGGAAAAGACTATTTAATTGGATGGAATATGAATACTAAGTTTGTTTGAAATAAATGATTATTTTACCAGTTTCAATTATTTACTAAGTAATAATAATATTAAACATATCTTTAATATTTTAATTATTTTTAACTATATCAAATAAAAATATATTTTATTTTATTTTTACACAATTAAATAAATTTATTTTTTTAAAATTAAATAAATTAAATAAATAAAATATCAATAAAAATATATGTTATTTTTTAAAATAAAATTTTAAATAAATTTATTTTAAAAAATAATAATAATTTAATAATGAAATTAAATAAATATAAAAAATTAAAATAAAACATCAATAAAATATCTATAAAAAATTATTTTAAAAAATCAAATAAATAAACATCAATAAAAATTAAATAAAATTATTTTATTTTTAAATTGAGACATTCAAATTTTATTGAATTTTACTAAATATAATACATAATTAAATAATAGAGAGTCAAAATAGTCATTTCACCACCTAATCTCATATCCCCTTATTCCCCCATTTGTGTCCCACTCTTCTATGGGACACAATAGTCCAACAGATTTGAGACTAATAGTTCGGTGCAAAAATATTGAACCAAACAACGGATTATTAGTTCAAATGGACTATTAGTCCAATCCTATAACTCAATCCCTCAAAACAAATACTACCTTAGAGTATCAAGTAGTTATGTCACAAGACCAATCAATAACTATCAAGTCCAAGCCCGAACCCAAACCCAAATTTAAACACAATCCGATAATTTTTTCAATTCCAATAGAATCCCGGACCCGGGTTGCCCGAATGTACTTTAAGGTTGTTTGGGAGGATCTAAATAAGAGATTGTTTGGAATGTATTAGATTAGTATATTTTTTATTTTTTTATGAAAAGACGTATAGAAAAATAGAAATGTGATATGATCCAAAAAAGATATAAAAAAAAAATCTCTAAATATATTTTTTGACTTTTTACGAAAAAATGTACAATGTGGTAGAGAAATGATATAACCTAAATAAGAAGTGATATAATCCAAATAAAATAAAAAGACATATTAAAATAACACATGGCAAACAATCTCTTAATTTGTGTTTCCTTGTAGTATTTATTTTTTTGAAAAACGTAGATTATTTTTTGACTCTTTACATTTTGAAAATTTTCCACGAAGACCCAACTTTGAAGAATCACTCCAAGGGTCGACATCAATAATTGGCGCTCCAGCAAAAGAAGACAAAATCCATAGAAGATAAGGATTCTCCTCAGATATCAGAAAAATGCACGCCAAAGACAAAAAGAATTTTGCAAATATTTTGTGTTTGTAATTATTTGAGTATGTTAGTGATAAAGATTTTCCTTCACTCACTACTTTAATAAAGTGGATATTTCTTATCCTGCTTTATTAAAGAAAAGCTGTGAAAATCTTTATACGTGTCTTGTAATAAATTATAGTGTTAAAATTTTGTCAAAAAATGAGGATTGAATGATATGCGATGGGGCCCAAAGCAGCACCCGATATCATTATCCTAATCTTTTATTGATAAGATTTTATCCATAATAATAACTTACGTCTAAATCTATGCATTTATGGCATAGATATTATTGTATGAATCTAGGTAGTCTATGTAGGAGTCTATGGTCTAGGTAAAATAGCCTTTAGACTTTTTGTTTTCTTTGCTAGAACTTTTGACGAAATGATTTTTTGGATTGTTTCGACTTGCATGTATCAATTTTGTGTATAAATTGACATGCTTGCCAACGAAGAAGGCAGAATGAAAAACACCCCTTCACTCTGCATTGTAAAAAATTCCAACCCCTCTCAAAAAACCTCTACTTGTATTAAGTTTTTCGGAGTTCCAGAGTCTGTAATATAATCTTTGTAAGTATATTTCTTATTAATATGAAGTGTGAGTAGTTTCTCTTTTTTCTTAAATATTTCGAAAGGGTAACTCTTCTATTCTAAAAATTTATTTTCTTTTGGAAAAACTAAGTTTATGGAATGCTTGTTTGCTCGTTAATATTACATGCTTTGAACCTTCGTAATATCTGCTATTTTCTATTTTGTTACTGAGTGACCTTAGCTGAAGAGCCCGTGTGAGCCGTGGTTAGACGTTGGAGGGCAAATTGTAGGCAGAAAGGGAAAGGTAAAATTTAGAAAATAAAAATATACTATGTTGAACGAGGCTTAACTTCAAGGTGGGAGTACATGTAATGAAAACAAACATTGCCTAAAAATAGTTTTTACCAAAGAAAAAAGAATTTTAGAATAAAAGGAAAGCAACCTGAGTAGAAATATTAAGGAAATATTGTCCATAAAAAAAATTTAAAAAATCAAAACCTTATGCCCTTAGAAGATAAACTTAGGATTAAAATCAAAATTAGTACTGAACTCATACAAGAATTAGAAGATCAAATATCAAGATATCAGTTTCTTTTATCATTAGCTTCTGGCAGCTCTTTAGAAAATTACAGTTTAAAAATTTCTCAGATAAATAAACAACTAACTGTAAAACAAGAAGCCTTAAAATTAGCCATACAACAGCTGGAAGACCTTTTAGAATAACTTTAGAATTAATTAGATAATTCTCAGCCCAATTTTAAAATAGTGGTAGACCACTAACTCATCCCCTAAAAAATTAGTATCAGAGCAGTGTTCAGTTTTAGGACAGTTTAAATTAGTTTATGCATTTTGCTTAAGGTAATAGAGTAGTTTTTATTTTTGGAAATTTTAGTTATAAATTTCATATTATAGTAGCTTGTAACAATTTTAAAGTATGAGTTAATTTTGTGTATGAAAAAAGTAGAGTATCTAGATTTAGAGCTCAGCAGCCATAACCATCGCCTTAGCATAAATAAAAATAATTTCCGTTGTAATTTTGAAGAGACTTTTACACATTAGCTTCATAGTGAACATAATCCTCAGCTAAATAGTATCATAGATTATCAGATTAATTTTGCAGAAAATATTAAAAAGGACATAGATAAAATTAGTAATCTTTTTATTTCATCTATAGATCATCTCCGTAATAATCGTAGTATAATTAAAGATCAAGATAAAAAATTAGATTATATCCAAGATCAGTGTAGTTCTATCCTACAGAAAAGAATAGATTCAAATTTAGAAAAATTTCCTACTAAGCAAGAAATAGAAACATTAATTTCAGCTACAAATCAAATAGCTAAACAAATAGAACAAATTAATCAAATTCAAGATAATTTAAAACAAAAATTAGAAATTTTAGAATAACTTGTAAGGTCTTAGTTTATGAGTAGTGATAAGAAAGCTAATAGAGATTACCAGACTATTTTAAAACAAGCAGAAGATTTTCATAATAGCCCAGAAGGAATCAGTAGCTATCAAGGAATAAATCAGTTAGGTAAAATAACAGTAAGACAAAATAATATAGAAATTCTATTTTTAATTAGAGTGTATGAAAAATTTGAATATCTATCAGAACAACTACACAGCTTAGAAAATCGTCTAGCTTCTTTAGAAAAAATAATACTTCAAAAAGGAAAAGGAGTAGAAGGACAAACTAATAGACCCCAATCTCAGGTAATTGAAGAGGATATAGCCAGATATTTTGAAAAGCTTAAATTACCAAGAAAATCCACCTGTAGAATTTACAGAAAATAAAAATGTTTAAACAGCTAATAAAAGGTAGTAGTAGTAAAAAGCGTAATGAAGATGAAGATATTAAAGTAGAAGAACTTATAGATGTAGAACAACAAATAGAAAATTTTAAAAAAGAAAAGTTAGAGTTAATTCCAGCTAAATATGTGTATAAGCTAGGTAAGATTCATAAAAAACAATATTTATTTAAACACTATGGTGAACAGATGATTAGTGTAACTCAAGAAGATGAGAAAATAGAGCTAAATTTAACAGAAAGAGAAAGTTATAAATATGCAGTAAATGAACACCTTAAAATGACTCATTTAGGATTAGTAGTGGTAGGAGTTAAGACTTTAACCAGAGAAAATTTAGGAACTAAAGTGTTTGTATGCCTCTATGATGATAGGTTTAATGATGTCGGACAGAGTATTTTAGGTAGCTATGAACTAGATATGAATTCAAAAGGAGGAATAGTTTATTTTACACCAGATTTTTTACTACCAACCTCGACCTTTCATAAAAAGATAAAAATAGGAATAAAGAGTAGAGGATATAAAATGAAAAAAGGAGAAAATAATTTATTAGTTTGCACAGGATTTTTAGGTTTAGCAGTCTCAGAAAGCAATACTTACTATAAACTTACAAATGATCAAATAGTTAAATTATTAGGCGCAAAAGGAATAAAAGCATTACCAGCTAAAAAATTTAATTCTGAAGATAATGCAGCACTAGATTGGAAACTAGGAGATTTTCTAGGACTAAAGAGATTAGCCCCTCAAGATAATTTATTATACCAAACAGCAGATGGAAATTATGCATTAAGATTTACTCGGTATACTTATGTAGCACCAAAAAAATCTGAAGATGATGAATTTAGTAGTATAGATAGGGAAGAAAATCAAGATAATCGTAGTGAAATAAATTAGCTTTACGTAATGACAGAAGAAAAAATTATATCACAAAATAAGATATATAATATTGATGAGATAGATTTAAAAAAAATTTACCCTAGAAGACATGAATAAAATACTAGATGCTAGATATTATGAATACTTAGCCAGAGGAGATCCAATAGAACCAATGCATTATGCAGTAAGAGGAAGAAGACCATTAGCCAGTTCAGGACATAGTCACGCAGACCCAAATAAAAGCTATAAGTTGCATGGAAAGCGTAGACAACTAGATATGAGTATACAATTACAGCCAGTCAATAATCAAGGAACCCATTTAGATTTAGCTAGATTCGACCCTCAGATATGGCAGGAAGTAATAGAAAGATGGGAAAAAGATGCAGTAAAAGCATGGCTGACTAGTCCCTATGAATCAACGGATATGTGGGAATATATGGAGACACTTCTAGGAGATTCAGCTTATAATATTTATTTAACTTTCAAAGGGAAATATAAAGAAACAATTAAACAGCTCAAAGAATTAGGAAATAACCCGTGGAATTTTACAAATTTTATTAAAGAAATACTTATAGGATATGATCCTTCTAGATGAAATGATTCCGCTCAAAGCGTAGCATTAACTGAGTTAGACCAAATAACATTAGGAAGTTGGAAATATATTGTACATTTTAGTAAAGAATACTTAGCCATAGCAGCAAGAACTAGAAAAAGTTTTGATGAAGAAGTAGGAAATAAATATTTTAGAAAATTACCAGGAGAATTAGGAAGAGAGATAGAAAACAAATGGTCAATTTATTATGCAAGTTTACCAGCAAAAATAGCCACAGGAGCACTAAGAATAAGAGGAACTTTAGGAATAGGACTTAGAATAGTTTTTACATTTTATAAGCTCAGAGAAAAATGTATAGAAGTTAAAATACAGAAAGGCTTGAAAAAACAAAGTTACGGCTTTTGTAACAGTGTAATATATACTCCTCAGCAATATGAAGATGAATATAATAGGAAAAAATACAAAAAATATGGAAAATATAGAAAAGAAAAATATTTGAAGAAAAAATATAGAAAACCATGGAAAAAACAAAAATTCATTAGAAAAAGTAGAACTTTTAATAGGACAAATTATAAGAAATTACCCAGAGAAGAAAAAGATAAAAGAAAACAAAGATATGTTAGAAAACCCAACAGTAAAAAATGCAATTGTTTTATATGTGGAGAACCCAATCATTTTGCAAAAAACTGCCCAAAAAGACAAAGACCAAATACTAATAAACAGATAGAAAGACTACATATTATAGAAGACTTAGAAGAAGATATAGTTAGCATAACTAGTGATGATTCAGAAGTATATAGCATAGTCAGCGATTATGAATATCAAATAGAAGTCATAAGTTCAGATAGTGATTCAGAAAGTGATACGAATATAGATAATCTTTTAAGACAACTCAACCAAGAAATAGGACTAACTCATTCCCAAGATACTTTCTTTATGATGGAATGTAATGCAGATACTGAATGTTAGCATAACTTTCAAATAAGATTAGGATTTGATACCACTAGATGCAACTATTGTAATTGGTTTCCAGCAAAAGATAAACGAGCTCAATGTTTATTATGCAGTATAACCTATTGTATAGTCTGTTTAGAAAAATTAAATATGACACATAAGATAGCATTAGGAAATACTAAAGAAGATCATAGTCTAGAAAGCAGAGAATTACATTTAATAATTAGAGAATTAGAACTACAAGTAAGAGAACTTAAGGTACAAATACACGAGATAGAAACTAAGACTAGTTTTGACATAGAATGTTTAGAACTAGAGAACAGACAGCTTAAACAGCAGTTAGAACAATTTCACAATAAGTACCCATTAAAAGACAAACTGATTGAAGAACATATGAATTCATTAGAATTAGTCAACCTAGTTGATTCTCAACCCTTTAGTCAATACTCTAAAGCCCAACCAGATACTACATCTTTACCATTCAATTATCCGGTTATACCTAAACCAAATTTAGTTGAAATCTCATATGTAATCAAATTTGCAGCAAAAACCCTTAGTATAGATGCCATGATCGATACGAGAGCTAGTAAATCATATATTGAACAACAAGTAGTTCCACCAGGATGAAGCACAACTTTAACAACCCCAGCTTTAGTTAGTATAGCCGACGGCACTAAACAGATATACACACATTGCATCAATGGCGCACAGATTAGTTTTCATCATCTAGGTTCTCAAGATCAGCATATAGAATGGTTTCCTTTACCTCAGGTTTGGATTGGAAATACCCGACAGAATCATCCTTTCATCTTAGGACTTAATTTCATACTTAGCTTACAAGGAGGAATGTTCATTAGCCAACACAACATCAGTTTCTTCAAACGAACTGTCAATACACCCACCGCTTATGCCCTTAGCACCATAGCCTATTCATCAGAGTTGCGTGTGAAGCGTGGTAGTACCATAGGAGTAGATTCAATTTCCGCTAGTTTTTTTATTTCCAAGTAGAAATATTTTTCCCGACCTAGCCCAAAAGTATATACCTAATGAGATAGCAAATACTTCTTTAGAAAATTTAGATATAGAAAATTATGATTTAGAAGAAATTGATTACAAGGGAGATTATTGGAACCTAGAAGATTTTAAACAACCAGCTAACTTAGAATTAATTTTTGCAAAAATAGGAAAAATAAAGAAAAAACCAATATACAGAAGAACAGAAAATGATTTAGATGAGATAATAAGATTAGCTGAAATAACAGAAATTTTAGGAGAACAGCCCATGAAATATTGGGAAAGAAATAAAATTTTAGCCAGCCTAGATATAAAAAATAAAGATTATAGGATTACCTCAGCACAAATAGATCATACACCAGCAAACATAGAAGAATTTAGAACACAGATTAAGGAATTACTAGATTTAGGAGTAATTAGACCCAGTAATAGCCCGTACAGGAGCGCAGCATTTGTGGTTAGAAATCATGCAGAGATAAAAAGAGGAAAAGCTAGAATGGTTATAAATTATAAAAGATTAAATGATAATATAAAAGATGATAAATATGATATACTAGATAAAGGCCAACTCATAAATAGAATACAAACAGCAAAGATATTTAGCAAATTTGATTGTAAGTCAGGATTTTGGCAGATAAAAATGGAAAAGGAAAGCATACCATGGACAGCCTTCTATTGCCCTCAAGGACATTATGAGTGGCTAGTTATGCCTTTTGGATTAAAAAATGCACCTTCTATATTTCAGCGTAAAATGGATAGTATATTTCATAAATATAGTTTTATACTGGTATATATAGATGACATATTAGTGTTCAGTCCAGATAAAAATAGTCACATAGATCATTTGTATATAATATTAGAGGAATTCATAAATAATGGAATAATAATTAGCAAGAAAAAGATGGTATTAAATAAACCCTACATAGAATTTTTAGGAATGGAGTTAGGAGATGGGAAAATTAGGTTACAACCTCATATAGTCAAGAAAATTTTAGATTATCCAGATAAATTAGAAGATACAAAACAACTTCAATCTTTTTTAGGAATTTTAAATTATGCACAAATGTATATTCCTAACCTTAGTAAAATAATAGAACCCCTTTATAGTAAGACCACACCCACAGGACAGAAATATTTCAATCAGCAAGATATAGCTCTAGTTAGAAAAATAAAAAACATTTGTAAAAATCTACCAGACCTACAACTTCCCTTAGAATCAGAATACATAGTTGTAGAAACAGGCGCAAGTCAATTAGGATGGGGAACAATATTATTAGCTAAACCCAGTAAATATGACAGTAAAAATAAAGAACGCATTTGTAGATACAGTTTTGAAAAATTTAAAGAAAAAGATACAACTATGACTACTTTAGATTTTGAAATATTAGGAGTAGTATACGCAATAAATAAATTTAGATTATTTTTGCACAAACCTTTTACAAAAAGGACAGATTGTGAAGCCATAGTTAGATTTCATAACAAACTAAACGAGTGTAAATTAAGTACTAGAAGATGGGCAAAGTTTTTAGATTGTATAGTAGGACAAGGATATAAAGTAAAATTTGAGCATATTAAAGGAAATGATAATAGATTAACAGATTGGTTAAGTAGAAAAATTTATTTAGAAAAAGAAGATAACCAGTTTAATTTTTGTGCAGATAATGGAAAACAGCAAGACCATGAACTTTGGGGGATTTTTTCTTCCCATTCATGAAGGCAGAACCAAGTTCAGACCTTTAACAGGGATTAAGTTAGACCCAGTTCAACAGTGTCTTTTAGATAACCTTTGGAACAGTCAGAACTACCCAGCTAAACGCCTTTCAGCCCCAAACTCTCTCAGTATATATTTTTCAAAAATCCAAAACAAGCCCTTGTCTAAAAGTTTTTATTTCTATGTAGTAGCTAAAGGAACCAAGCCTGGTATTTACCATGATTGGACAGAAGTAGAACCTTTAGTCAAATATTTTCCCACACCTCAGTTTAAAGGATTTTATGATTTTGAGTCAACTAGTACCTATGCCCGAAGACAAATAGGAACCAGTTACTTTATTAGCCAGATAGCTAAAGATTACCTGGACACATTGAGCAAGATGAGATCAACCATCCTTGCTACCAGTGGAGTTCCAGTTAGCCAGACAATTGGAAGTAGTAGTACAGGCAGTAGTAGTTCTAACCCTCAGATAGATTCTCAGAATCCTCTCCAAATGTGCAGACATTGTGAAAGTCTTTCCAAAAATTTCAAGAAAATTATGGATAAAGGCAAGAAGGTCAGTGAAAAGCTAGACCAGCTCCGAGACGAAGAAAAACAATTGAGAGCAACCGTTCGAACCCTAACCAACCAGCTTAAAAAATTAGCTCCAGAAAGAACACCTACCTCCTTACCTAGCCCAGAAATCAAACAACTCACCAGTGAGGAATTTGACCAATTGAGTGCTAGAATGTATTTCTTCAGGCATTCTATCATTCGATCCTTTTGTGAGAAAAGCCAAGTAATGGAAGACCTAAAACCCTATATTTATACCTTAGCCGAAGATAGCAGAAATAACGAGTTAGTCATTATTCAGCAATTTCTTCAAGATCTCTCCATAGCAAGAGTTGACTGCCTCGGCCTAGCTTATCAATGGACCTATACCTATGAAGATGAAGAGCATCCCTGCTTAGACGAAGAAAAATGCAATAAGAGGTCAGAACATTTTGGTAGATGTCAGTGCAACCTAGACTTCAGCATTTGCCTTTGCCAGATAAATTTAGCTACATTCATGCCATTGGAGATAGAAATTAGGGGCGAAACTCGTTATCTAACAGCCCCAAAATTGTTAGATTACGGCTTTGTCTCTAGACTAATTTTCATAGATCCAGATCAGACAGATAACTTTGGACATAAGCTTGCTCATGCAGTACTGTGCGTAATGAAAGAACATCATCCGTATGTGGAAGCTTTGATAGACAGCAAACTACCAGAGTGGAAGGGAATATGGTGCAATCCAGCTAAACACAAAATGTACCTCACAGGAACCTCTACATTCCCAGGATACCCAGGACTTCTCAATAGGAGACCCTGGCCATGCAGAAGATTTCCACTCAAAGACCAGCTCAATAAATGAAGAAAATTTGCTAGCAACTCTCTCTTAGCCTATAATGGAAATTATGGACATCTAGTCTGTGAAGATAGACATCAGAAGATACATTGTAATTTAGCCATCCCAGGATATCCATTCAGCAAAGAGACATTTGTCGATGAAAGTCAGTACCCTAACTATCAGCATGGCATCTCTCATGAATCACCGGTGATGGGAGAAAATGATCAAGAATGGTACGATGAACCACCCATGGGAGATGTGGATAACTTTTACGACCAACTCTCAGCAGCAGACCTGGACGACCTAGCAGACAGAATGTATGGATAAAAAAAAAAAAAGGAGGTCCCACTACAAGACTCATAATATATTTTGAACATGTTGTAGTAGATTATTTCTTGACTCTTTACATTTTGAAAATTTTCTACGAAGACCTAACTTTGAAGAATCACTCCAAGGGTCGACATCAATAATTGGCGCTCCAGCAAAAGAAGACAAAATCCATAGAAGATAAGGATTCTCCTCAGATATCAGAAAAATGCACGCCAAAGACAAAAAGGATTTTGCAAATATTTTGTGTCTGTAATTATTTGAGTCTATAAAAATGTTTAATGAATTGTCTTTGAAAATTATTTTGGAGGAGTTTGGATTCTCTCAAATTAATAGTAATTTTGAAGTCAAATTTAGTGATTTAAATTATGCACTTTTTAGTATTCGTTGAATAAAATATTTATATAAAAAATTAAAATAATTAGATATTATAATTATATATTTGAATCATATTTGTATTATAAAAAATTTATGATTATTCTAGAAATTATAATTATTGTCTATTTTTTAAAACAAATGTGATTCAAGCGTCATAATGAGTCATAATCAAAGATTACAAACATTGGTTATAACCACATACCACAAACCTTCGTGGTCTTTGATTATAACGTATGGTATTAATTATGAATCATTATAATTATTATTTTTATTATAATAAAAAAATTACTATTCCTTATGTGGTATTTATTTATACTTCTGAAAGTGTATTGTATTTACAACAATGCTACATACCACTAAATTCCTACCACTAACACCACCACTAATGATGTGGCAAGTAAAAAAAAAAAAAAAAACTACGACACAAAACACATGTGGCAGTGGGTGGGACCAACTGCCACATCCGTAGTGCAACCACTAATTAGTGGTCTGCATCATTTTTCTTGTATTTATAATGACCCAATAGGTTATAGGGGAAATAAGTATTTATGAGTTATTATACATTTATTTTATATAAATATAGGTAAATTGCACTTTTGCCTCTTTTATATTCGATCATTTTTGTTCTTGAAGTTTTTCTTTTTAATTTTTTATTTTGACCCTTCATATTTCAAGATTTTCCTAATTTACTTCAAAACCTAATTTATGGATAAAATTAAACAAAAAAATGACACATTAACAGTCACATAATATAAAAATAATTTATTATATATAATTTACACATCTAACATTGTGAAAGGTAGAAATTTTCTTCACAGGAAAAGCGAAATGAAATGTCTATTCCTTTACTCTACAAAGAGAAATCAAATCGTTAGTGATCACCTCCAAGCAGGGTTGGTCGGAAGGACCCTCCGACGATCACGTCAGAACGTTGATCGGCCATATATTATTTTTTTCAAAGAAGGTTTCTTAGTTACCTTTTGTTTGTCTATTTACTTTACATGCTCCTCCATTTTATAGTGTCATTGTCTTAAGTTTCGTCCGTTGGATTAACATCTAATATGAGGTTTTACTTGTTCCTGAGTTTTAGTCGGGCAAGTGGCTGGGTTGTCTTTATCCTTTGTTGTTGGATCATCTTTCTACGGGCGGCCTAGATCACGTCAAACGTTAGTGGCCAACTTGTCGAATGCTTCGTCCGTCCGATTAAGCTAATCGGATAGTTGTATCGTTTGGTAGGCCTAGCTTATGTTCGTGTCTCTGCTGCTTGTTGTCTCCGCTGTTGGATGAAGATGGATCTAAGGGCTTTCCCATGTTTAGTTGATCTCCTTTTAGAAAGAGATCTTACTCATGCTTGATCACTTGCCATTGTTCCCTTAGTTGCCTTTTTGATGGGCCTCTCAGTTACTTGGACTTTTTTCTTTCCCTTGGGCCGCCCTGCTAAGTTGTGTTTGGATTTGTGCCAGTATTTTATCCCTTCATAAACACAAACCCAAATTCTAATATAATATATTTTTTATATTATTTGACAGTTAACATGACTCTTTTGTCCAATTTTAAACAAAAATTAGTTTTAAGAATAAATTGAAAAAAATTAAAATATAAAGGGTAAATTATACAAATAGTCGCTATAGTTTACACGATGTGTCAATTTGGTCCCTATTATTTGTGTCATTTTAGTCCAATAAATAACGATTGTTAAGTTTGGTGGACGGAAAGTCAAACTGTATGTCAATTTGGTCTCTGTAGTTTACACAATGTGTCAATTTGGTCCTTGTTGATAGGGACCAAATTGACACATTGTGTAGACTTTTCGTCCACCAAACTTAACAATCATTATTTATTAGACTAAAATGACACAATTTGTTAAATTAAGAGACAAAATCGAGCAAATTGAATCAATAGTGACCAAATTGACACATCGTGTAAACTACAAGGACCATTTGCATAATTTATCAAAATATAAAAGATTAAAGTGAAAAATAAAAACTTTAAAAATCAAACTGAAAAAATAATTAACATAAAAAAAAGACAAAATATAATTTATCCTATAAATATATACGTATTGTTGCTATGGAGCTCTAGTTACTTTAGGTATAGGTTGGGGTGTTTAGCAGATATTTCGATCCGTCCAAATCGACCAAACTGAACTAATCTGTTGCATTTTGGACGGATGCGTAATGACGAGCGAACGGTTACGAATTGATTTTTTTTTTCAATCCTCCTAATTTTGGACGAATGGCGGATTCGAGATTTTTTTGGCTCCAATTGAACCGCCAAACTACAAGCACCCCTTATAATTTGTAAGACTCTATATTTTCAATTTGTTTAGATACCTTGTTTGTATTTTCAATTGAAAAATAGTTTAGATATTCTGTTGTGTTTTCAATTTAGAAATTCTTTTATCAAATGACAAGTGTTGATATTTGATATTTTTGTGTGGAAAATATAAAGCTTAATTTTGTCATTTTTAAAAAAAAATCAAATCAAATAATTTTTGAATTAAAAAAAAAGTAATGAAATAGTTTTGATAATGAATGATTTTCTTATATGTATTTATTATTGATATTTAACAATTTACTTGATAATTTTTGGGTTATGTTGAGTTGGATTGTTATCTAAAAAAATGTTGACAAGTTGTTATATTATATTCAAAGTTTGTAAAAGTTTAAACTGTCAAACTAATTTGCATCTATCCGCCAATCAGTTCCCCGACCGCAACTGAACCGCGAACACCCCTACGTACAGGTACCCTTTTGTTGAAGATTGTTCCAACTTTTCCTAAGATTATGGCATGGGTCACTTCAGCGCTGTAGCGCCTGGTACTCGAACATTGGCTCGAGGCATTTGCTTTGGGAAAGAGACCAAAAAATTAGAGGGCAAAATGACAAAACAAAACACAATTGTCTCCTTGTCCAACAAAACCTATGTAAGACATTTGGTAAAATTATTGATAAAACATTTGGGGTCTCGAATAGTACTCAAATAAAAAAAAATTTAAAAAAAAATCATTGTACTCGGAGTTCACGATGATCAGCATCCGTCCAATCCGCTAGTGAGTTTGACTAGAAAAGAGTTTTAAAAAAAAAATGTATTAACACATAATTACTTTTTATTTACTTAAAAGAAAATTTGTAATTTAGTGAGTTTTGACTAGAAAATTACAAATTAGAAATAATAACAAATAATACATCTAGTTAGGGTTGTGCAAAATACCGCTCAATCTGGTAAAATCGTACTAATTCGCATCAATTCGAACCGTTCTATCCGCTAATCATGGATTGAATTTTAAAATTTATAATCCGTCTTCGAAACCGCTCCGTTATAGTTAACACACACATATATATATTTTTTAACCTCTAATGAAATATTTAAGTAAAAATAAATGTGAGAGAGATTTAAGATGTGAAATTTATTACAAATTAAGAGTTATATATATAAAACATATTATGTAAAATTATTTTGTATTATATATATGAAAAATATTATGCAAATTAGTATTATATATTATGCAAATGTTTGATAACTGGTTAGAATATTTTTTAATCTGCCAATCTGCCCAAAACTGCGATTTGTCAATCTGACAATCCGCCATTCGGTTTGTAATTTTCCTCTTAAAGCCTTCGAATGGCACCGCTTACACCCCTAAACCCTCTTATATAGTCGAAATCTTCCAGGGTGGTGGAGGTAGGGTTGGATTAGGCGGATTGGTAGGGTTGGATTAGGCGGATTGGACGGGTTGGGCGGTTTGATGCCCACCCTACCACTTCTTAGGCCTCGTTTGGGAAGTTGGCTATTTTAGGAGACTATTTTAATTTTTAGCTATTTTAGTAGGTTAGAATTTGTGTCTGGGAAGATGGTTGGATTTTTTTGTAGTTGGATGTGATATTTGTGAGAGAAAAAATGAAATGATTATGGGTTTGATGTGACATTTTATCTTATTAACTATTTTAACTTATTTTGTCTTTTTATAAATTTTAACAAAAAAAAAACTAAAAATAGCCTTTACCAAACAAGGCCTTAATTGGCATATCTTCTACTTTTTTCTTATTTTGTATATCATTTATTATTGATGATAAAATTTATTACAATTGAAAAAAAATAAAGTTTATATTGCTCAAAGGTTTGTATGTTACGAGCTCATTTGGTGTAATTTCTTATAAGCGAAAGAATTGATAAGTAAAAAATAAAAGTCAAAAGCACATTTTCATCAATTTTCAAATAATTTCTTTCAACTTATTTAGAGGTTGTTTGAGAAGACAAAGCATTTGTTTGGGAAGTGGCTACGAAGTTAAAATAGTTACAAAAAGACAAAATAGACTATAAAATCAATAAGAGAAAATTTCACGTCTAAACCATAATTATTATTATTTTTTTTCACATAAAAGTAAAAAAAATCCAAAAACATTCCTCATAAACAAGGAAATTGGTTAACAAGCTGACTTTTTGACTTTTTTTTTGTTTTTTTTAAAAAAAAGTTAAGGTGATTCGGCTTATAGCCAAGTTCCCAAATAGGCCAAGAATAGCCAAAAAGCCAACTCACATCCCAAGCGAACCCAAAAGTAAACCATGTTTTTTTCAAACTTTTTTGTCGTTAGTGATTTTTTCAAAATATGTCAAAATTGTTTATTTTTCCAGTCTATCTTGTGTAAAAGAATCTAAGGCAGTATTTGATTTGATTTTTAAAACTTGATTTGAATGAAAAAATAGAAAAGTTGTTTGGTTAATTAGTTTTTAAAATATAATTCAAAACTCAATTTCTTCTCTCTTTTTTTTTAACTAATAAATCAATTAATCATTTTTTTATCGTCTCTCCTCTCTCTTCTCTCATTATCTTATATTCTACACATCAATCAATCAAATTTCTTCTTACACCCATTTATTCAACTAAAAAAAAAAACTACAAATCATCCAAAAACTATTTTCAAAATTCATAACCAATCAAATTTTTAACTTTCAAAACTCTTTTTAACAACTCGTCTTTCAAAATACAATTAAAAACTCATTTCAAAAATTAATCCAAACGGAACCTTTTTTTTTTTTTTTGAAAATTAAAAAAAATCAAATTAAGTAAAAAAGGCCTACTATTTTTTAGCTTGTTTTTGTGTTATTTGGATTTTTTTTAAAATTTTTGGTTCATCTGGTCGCGTAAAATCTAGAAGTCTAAATCTTTTTAAAAAAAAGTTTACTAAAGACAAAATAAGCCAACAAAAAAAATAATAAGAAAGAAAACCCTAAACACTCACTTAAGTCATTTGTGCCTAATAAGCTATAAGAATAAACAACACTAAACAGTCTGATATATACTTCCAATCCCAATAAACTATAAACAACTCATTATTGAATCCAAATTTTAAAAAAAAGACTGTTTGGTGTAATTTATCTTAATTGCATTTATAAACAAGAAAAAGGAAAATCTAATATCAACATCAATTTATGACTTGATCCTCTTTAATGGAATGCTTACAAAGGGGCATATCCTTTATGTTTGCAAGTCAGTCTATTCTATGCCCTTTTCTATGCACTGGTCACACACTCCTACCCTTTTATCTAACAAAACCAAAAAAATAAAAATAAGACAAAAGTTCACATTGCCATGGCTGGATCCATTTCTAACATTTGGAGGAGAGAGAGAAAAGTTTAAATCTGCATAATTTTCATTTTGGAGAACTACTTCCATTGTTGAAAGGAGACAAAATAATTTTTAGTTCGTCAAAGGATAAATTACACTAACAGTCTCTATAATTTAAAACTTGTGTCACATTGGTTTCTGACCTTTTAATTGTGATACATTTCATCATCAATTTTGAATCTCATTTCAAATAAGGATAGTTGAAGAAGTTGTTTCCTTTGCAAACTGAAAATGCTCAATTTCAATGGCAAAATCGTCAAGTTTTCTTATTTCCCACCCAAATAAACCTACCCCTCTTTATTTCATGAATTAGGGCACCATTAGAGTTTGGATTTGCGAGCAAAAAAATGGATTTTCACCATTGAACAGAAAGTTACAGTAGATCAAAAAGTTACAATAGATCAAAGTGGGAACTAGGGGTGAAATTGGTGCAATTCAGCCAGTTTTTTCGAAATTTTTGAACCGAACCGAAATACTTGATTTTATTTTTTTTGAAATTGAACAGACCACAATACACTTACAAACCGAACCAAACCGTTTTATGCGGTTTTGGTGCTATGCGGTGCTTTGGTTTTGGGCCTCACATTTTAGGCCTACTTTTATCCATTACAAAAATGAATTTGGGCCTTGGAAACTAAAGTCCAATAACACCTAAGCATAATTTTTACATATGCTTGCTTTATCAAATTAAATTGGACTTTATTTACCCAAAAAAAATAAAAATAGAATTGAATTGGGCTTTGAAATCCTTGTCTAGTAAGAGCTAAAAAATAAAAAAATAAAAATGCATCTAACAAGCATCAAGCATATCCAACAAACCAAAAGTACCAAAATTTATCAAAATATATCCAACAACTATTTTTCTATTCAAAACAAATAGGAACCATATATCAAGTAAGTCTTTTCGTCTGTTCAAAACTAAATAAGAACCATATATCCTATTCACCTGAAAAAAGAAAAAGAAAAAAGAACCATATATCCATAACCAAATATTGCAAACTATTAATATTAAAAAACTAAAAATAAAATGTAGATAGAGTATGCATTTTCCGACCAACCAAGCAAAAGAGGTCTTGCCAAAATAAATAAATAAAATTATTATCATCATAATTGAATTTAACATAAAAAAATCTAAATGAATTATGCAATTTCTTACCTTTCTAACTATAAATTACCTACCAAAAAAAAAACTATTAATAGTCAATCTCAAAAATCAAAAACTGAATGTACGAAAATTTGACATATTTTTCAACCACCAAAACAAAAGAAGTCTTGCAAAAATAATAAAAATATTCTCATAAGAATTGAATTTAACATAAATAAAAAAAATTAGATCAAATATTCAATTTGTTACCATTGCTTTCTAACATCAATCAATGATGTAGACATCTTTGCTGCTTGATCCTTCCATAAGCACTATAAAAAAATAAATAAATAAATAAATAAAATAATGAAAGAAGCAAAACATAAGAAATTCAAGTGTTAAACATATAACTCTCATAAAATATAAAAGAAAGAAAAATAAGAAATATTTATTGATCAAGGAATGTACCTGATTCAATCTCTTCCAATTCATCCAATTGATCTCTAAGACTGATTTGAGATGGGGAACGTGACCAATTTTATGTACAAATGAGTGCTTGTACCGTGATGGGTGATAAAGAGCTATGTAATGGATTAAGCACATGACCTCCCGTGCTAAAACCAGATTCTGAGGCAACTATAGACATGGGGATAACTAGAACTTCCTGAGCTATGAGAGAGAGGATGCAATACTTAGTGGAATTAGCCTTCCACCAGCCCAAGATATCAAAATCATCATTATCTTCTTCACAATCATCCATCAAAAACTTCTCCAACTCAGATTTGTTAACCATGTTACCTTGTTTCTCCAAATATATCTTATACTTGGATTTCATTTTTGCTCGAACATCCTATTGGAAATGGCTTTGTAATATCTAATTTTTTGCTAACTTTGAGCATTAATTAATATAGGACCCAAGCGTTATTTTTAACATTTCTAATTGGGTTCATGTTTAATGTCGCGTAGTGAATAACATCGTATATTTGATTGCTCAAAGCCATTTCTGGATGAATGAGAATTCAATATGCATTTTCGGGTTCATGGAAATGGCTTTAGGTGGGTTTCCTACACATTTGTGAAATGTGCTTGTCCCACATAGGAAAGACTTAGGATTTATATGAGTATATATACTCTAGCTTGCCATACTTGGGATGGGCCCTAAGGGGCACCCCAAGTTTTGTAAAGAGAAGAGTTATGGACAAAGTGGGCTTGGCCCAAAACCACCACACGTGCGCGCGACCCTTCGTTCGGTCGGGCGCTAGTGCGTGGTGTGGGTTGTGGGTCAGGTCCTAATTTTAATTTTTTGGACTAAATTCATTTGAATTTTTTCAAATTCTTACAAGAATTTTTTTTTTCTTACAGATATAATTCAAATTTTCAAATTCAAATTTATGAATTTTTAAGTCGCTTCCTTTCCGAACCGGTACTGTTCCGGTCGCAACTTTCCGACTATGTCCGAATAGCCACTAAGATCTACCCGAACAGGTGCATGGTTGGCTATAAACAGCGTGTCGTTCTAGGATTTCATTCAATCCAATTTTCTTTAACATTCCTTCTTTCTTTTTTCTCTTATCGTCCTCCTGTCTTCTGCATCTGTTTTACATTTAATCTTAGGAACAGAAAGAGAGAGTTACAGCATATTTTGGTTCGCCAGACTTGAGTTTGTAGTGCTGCAAATCAGGTATTAGTCGTTGCATCTTGGGAAGTAAACATTGTTAAATCTCGAAGCACCGAAGCGAGGGCAAAATCTACTTTAAGGAGATTGTGTCCAACACAAGCCTCGACTTCTAATTCCTGTAAGCAATTAATTCATAATATAATTTATTATTCTTTGAATTGTTTAATTTTAGTTGTTGTTCTTTTTATTTACATTTTACACACACACGACCATTGATTTAACAATCTTAAAGTAGATTTCTTTTTTTTAGTTTGTGTGTTAGAAAGACGAATATTTTATTTTGAGAAATTAAAAAGTAGTCATATACTGTTTAATTTCTTAAATAGTAGTAATATACTATTTAATGATTTCTTTTATAACATAGTAGTTATATATTGTTTATTATTGGAATTTTGTTATAAAATATTTTATGTATATTTTGTGTGTAAATTATATTTTGTATATTGGTGCATTATTATTTTGTCAGAAATATGACTACTGAAACAAACAGTACTGACATTGTTCTTACTCCGACCCCCACACTCGTTGTGCTAGTGATGACTCTGGCAGTACCGATAAATCATGGGGAGAAGCCATAAAAATTTAATGGAAATGATTTTAAAAGATGGCAACAAAAGATGATGTTTTATTTTACAACATTGAATTTGGCTCATTTCACTCATGAAAAAGCTCCGGCACTGAACGAGGGAGAAACTGACCGGCTAGTGGTTGCCATAGTCGATGCATGGAAGCATGGTGATTTTTATGTTGGAATTATATCCTCAATGGGTTGGACAATACACTGCACAATGTGTATAGTGTCAAAAGCACCGCAAAAGAACTGTAGGAATCTCTAGATTTGAAATATAAAATAGAGAATGCCGGCATGAAGAAATTTGTTGTCGGCCGTTTTCTAGATTTTAAAATGATGGATTCTAAGATGGTTATTAGCCAAGTTCAAGATCTCTAGTTAATTCTGCATGACATACATGCGGAAGGGATGATTCTCAGTGAATCTTTCCAAGTAGCGGCAATGATTGAAAAATTGCCACAATCCTGGAAAGAATTCAAGAATTATTTGAAGCATAAAGCGCAAGGATATAAATTGGAGGAACTAATAGTGTAGCTCAGAATTGAGGAGGACAATCGTGCTTCTGACAAGTAGTCAGTAAACCATATCATACAGGTTAAAGCAAATGTTGTGGAACATGGACAAGAGTCAAAATTCAACTACAAAAAGCGGAAGCATGGTGGCAATGGTCCCAAACAAGGATCCACTAGTAAGATCAACAAAGGGATCAACATGAGGTTCAACAAGAGGTTCAAAGGCAAGTGTTTTGTATGCGGCAAAGATGGACATCGCGCTAAGGATTGTCATGTTCGTAAGGACAAAGAGAGTTCAAGCAAAAAGCTAGCACAAGCTAACATAGCCGAGGATTTTTATCTTTCAGATGGAGTGGCAGACATCAATCTTGTTGCAATAGTCTCTGAGGCTAATTTGGTGGGCAATCCTAAAGAGTGGTGGGTGGATACTGAAGCAACCCGCCATATCTGTGCAAATAAGATGATGTTCATAACCTACAAAGTGGTGGAAAGTAGGGAACAACTTTTTATGGGAAACTCCTCCACATCAATTGTAGAAGGACAAGGAAAGATTGTGCTGAAAATGACCTCAGGAAAAGAACTCACTCTTAACAATGTCCTCCATGTACCGGAGATTTGCAAAAATTTGATTTTTGGATCATTGTTAATCAAGAATGGGTTTAGATTAATCTTTGAATCTAACAAGATTGTACTATCCAAGAGTGGAATATATGTGGAGCGAGGTTACATAGGTGATGGGCTTTTTAAGCTTAATGTATTAATTGTTGTACCAAATTTAGCTATTAATAATAAGAACACATCTTCTGCTTATATTGCTGAGTCTTCTTTTTTATGACATGGTAGATTAGGACATGTAAATTTTAATTCTTTGTGTAGACTTGTTTCTTCAGAATGTTTGCCAAACTTAGAGTTTGATCATAATCATAAATGTGATCCAATCTCTCTAGAATGAGCGCCACTCCATCATCTAACTCTGTGCAAACCAAGTTACCACAAGAGGAAGCAGATCATTTGATTTGTAGTACTAAGAAGATTAAAGACAAGGACTCACTGGGGGATAAGGACATGGATATAAGCTCTGACGATACCTCCACGGCAATATCCTCTCCACCCTTAATAGAAGAACCTCCCAATAACTCTACACCAAAGTCACCTCCACCAGTTACGTTAGTTGAAGAGCCTTAGATCAATTTCAAGGAGGCCCTAACAACTCCTAGGAGTAAGGATTTCTACTTTGATAAACTAATAGATACAATCTCACCTAATGATGAGGATGAAGATGGGGACACAAACATTCATGAAGAAACATCACAAGGAGATACAAATGGGATACCTAGAATCTCCCTCCCCAAAAAGCTCCTATAGCAGATCAGACAACCATGGGTCAACACCTTTATCGTTAGGCTCTTGGGGAAGAGCATTGGCTATAGGATGCTGTGTATGCGAGTCAAACACTTATGGGGTCTACTGGACGATTTCTCTGCCATTGATCTGGGCAATAATTATTTTTTGTTTAAATTCCCTTCTCAGGAAGACTGTGCGCAAGTTTATTTAGGAGGACCATAGGTTATAATGGACCACTACCTCACAGTCCAGAAATGAGAGCTTGACTTTAAGGCCTCGGAAGCTTTTGAAACCACAACCGCTGTTTGGGTTAGGTTTCTTAAGCTTTCGATTAAGTATTTCCAAGAGAAAGTCCTTTATACCATTGCAAAACAAATTGGGAAACCACTCAAGATTGACCTTACCACTACCATGGCCACAAGAGGCAAATTTGCTCAAGTCTGTATTGAAGGTGATCTCAACAAACCGCTTTGCCCCAGATTTGTTTTAGGTAAAAAAAGTTATAATATTGAGTATGAATCTATCCACTCATTTTGTTTCTTCTGTGGCAGGATTGATCATCGAAAAGAACTTTGCCGATTCAAAGCAGTAAACCCAGTATTACACGAGATTACTAGACTTGAACCACTGCCGATGGAAGACCATCTAGCCGTTTCAAGGTCTGTTCAAACGGCTTAAAATCAGGACAATGGTAACCTGCATAGCTTTGAGAATGGAGATGCTGATTTTGGGCCATGGATGCGAGTCACTAAGAGGGCTCGTAGACCCAATTCTAATAGAAAAACCAAGTCCCATGGGCCCAACCCAAACCTAAACAATAATAACTTTGCTAAGCTAGGCAGACCTAACCATTAAGAAGAGGAACCCACTAGAGGTAAAAAGCCCATTAAAATGGGCCACAAGAAAAGGGCCTCCACTTCCGATCCACTTAAAACCAACCACCCAGTTGGGCCCGCAATCCACTCAGATACTCATCGGCCCACTAATCTAAAGCCTACTTTGAAGACTTCTGGCCCAGTTGAAGGCTTAGCCAATACCCAGAGTAACCCTTCATCCTGTTCCCACTTCACGTCTCATGCTATCTCATATCAAGCCTCAGAACCTAGTGAGGTCAGAGCCATGCCTTCTAGTCTGCTAACTGCAACCCCTAGTTCTCCAGAAATTACCAGTGAATCTCCAGAAATCCCTACGGTAGAGGTACTGGAGGTTCCTTGAAAGTCTTTTCCACCTCCACTTTTACCTTTATCTCACCATCCACCTATCCTACCTTACCCCTCTCACACATCCTCCTTTCAAGCATTATCCCTAAAAACGGATAAGCCCAGACCGAGAAAACCATCGGACCTCGGACCTAGCTATGGCGAATGAAGATTGTCCACAAGATGAAAGACAATGCAACGAGGCTGTTCTTAGAACCAGGGATATAAGCCATTCACCGTGTAGACATAATTTGGTGGATTGAACAGATCAAGTTGAGAATAGAGCCAGGTTGGAGCACCATCCCAGGTTCTCCAATCCACTCGCTTCAGATGGCATCCCTGAGGTCCATAGAGCAGGATCATCCTAGGATCCGTAGTATCTGTCCCAATTTGGTTACAGAACCCCTCCCCCCATACGCATCCATGAACTCTCTAAACATGTTAATTTGGAACTGCCGCGGTGTAAGAAACAACACCTTCAAAAGGAACATGAAGGAGCTCCTCCACCTTTACAAACCTGAGATCCTTATACTTATGGAAACCAAAGTTAGCTCTATGGGGAATTTCTTCAACAACTTGGGTTTCTCAGCATCCAGTATTGTAGACCTAGTTGGCAGATTTGGAGGTATTTGGTTGATGTGGAATACTGACCACGTAAATATAAGAGCTTCAGCAGTTTCAAACCAGTATATCCAGGCCACTGCCCACAAAGAAGATTATGAGGAATGGGTGTTTTCTGCAGTATACGCCAGCCTTAACCCCTTAGCCAGAGAGACCTTATGGGGAGAGCTTGAAGACACTGTGAATAACATCAATAAGCTATGGCTGGTTACTAGGGACTTCAATGATTACACCAATCAGAATGAGCGCATGAGCTTCTCCCATACTCACAACCATGGCAGATCCCGACGATTCACTGAAAGGATTAACAACTGTAATCTCATTGACTTGGGAAACATGGGACCTCGACTTACTTGGACCAACAACAGACAAGGACTGGCAAATACTATGGAAAGGCTAGACAGAGCTATGAGTAATGACCAACGACGAGCTCTCTTCCCTGAAGGTACTGTGAGAACTCTCCCAAGAACCTACTCCGACCACTCACCATTGGTGGTCTATACCTAAGGTATGCATCCCTTCAACCCTCAAAATAGGCCTTTTAGACTTGAAGCTGCTTGGCTTACTCATCCTAACTTTATTGATGTTGTTCTTAATTCTTGGTCTAATATGGATTCTAACCTTCTTGAAGCTATTAATTCTTTACTCTTAATGTTAAAATTTGGAATAAAGACGTCTTTGGGATTATTTTTAAAAAAAAAAGAGTTCTCCTTACTCGTATAGAAGGCATTCAAAAAGCCCATGCTCATTCTTCCCCCTCTAACCTTCTTACCCTTGAACAAGACCTGATAAAGCAATATAATTTGACTCTCTTTCAATAAGAACTTTTATGGTATCAAAAATCTAGAAATAAGTGGCCCACTATAGGGTATCAAAATACCAGTTTTTTTCACATATCTACTAATACCAAAAAAAGGAAGTTGAAAATCCATGTTTTAAAGGATGATAGTGGCTATTGGGTTTCCAACACTATTGCCCTCAAAACCCACATATTGGATCACTTTAGTAAACTTTTCCAACATGAGGAGACTCCTTTGTTGAATAATTGGATTAATATTGCTAGAACCAGATTTACCCTTGAGGATAACAATAAACACCTTGCCCCTATTTCCAACTCTGAGGTGTGGAATTCCATCAGAAACATTAAAGCTTTTAAAGCACCTGGAAAGGATGGTCTTCAACCTATTTTCTATCACAAAAACTAGCATATCATTGGCCCTTCTGTTTGTCACTTCATTACTAACTATTTCCAGACTAAAACCATCCCCAATGAAGTCAATGAAACCCAAATTATGCTCATTCCCAAACTGGATAACCCTGAGACCATCAAACAATTTAGGCCCATTAGTCTCTGTAACGTCACTTATAAAACCATCACTAAACTCATTGTCAATAGGCTCCGACCTCTTCTCCCTGGCCTTATTAGCCCTAACCAAAGCAGTTTCATACCTGGTCGAACCACCACTGATAACGTTATCATTATCCAAGAGATCATTCATACTTTGAGAAGCAAGAGATGGTAGATGGGTGGGATGGTTATTAAAATTGACCTTGAGAAGGCTTATGATCGCATTTCTTGGGATTTCATTCATCATACTTTGAAAGAATTTAAACTTAACACTGATTGGATTACCCTCATCATGAATTGTGTATCTAATGTTAACTCTACTATTATTTGGAATGGGGAGTCTTTACCTAGTATTAGTATGGGAAGGGGCTTAAGACAAGGAGACCCTTTGTCCCCTTATCTGTTTGTTCTCTGTATGGAAAACCTATCTAATATGATTAGACTTAAAATAAAAGTGGTGATTGGAAGGGGCTTAAGGCTTCTAATAACTGTCCTCCTATTTCCCATCTATTCTTTGCTGATGATCTGATTCTCTTCGCTGCTAAAGCTAATAGAATGAATTGTAATTGTATTATGAATATGCTCTCTAAGTTTTGTGATATGTCTGGCCAAAAGATAAACCTTCAAAAATCCAAAATGTTCGTGTCCCCCAACATACCTAGGAGAAAAGCTCTTCCCCTCAGTTACAGTTGTGGTATATCTCTCACTAATGATTTGGGAAAATATTTGGGTACACCCATTCTTCACAGTAGAATCACCAAAAACCACCTAACAGATATTGTTAATAAAATGGCTAGAAGATTCTCAGGGTGGAAGGCCAAACCTTTGTCCCTTGCTGGTAGACTTACCTTAGTTAAAACAGTCAACTCTGCAGTCCCAAACCACCTTATGCAAACTATGGAATTACCCAGAAGTGTTTGTGATCATATTGATAAAGTTAACAGATCTTTTCTCTAGGACAATTCTAAGACCAGGAAAAGAGTGCATCTTGTGAATTGGCAACAAGTCTGCCAGTCAAAAAACAGGGTGGTCTTGGCATAAGGAAAGCTAGGGATCAGAACTCTATGCTTATTTCTAAGTTGGAGTGGAAGATAGCTAGCAAATCTACTGAGCTGTGGTGCCAAATTCTCCAGACTAAGTATCTTAAGAATCATTCTCTTTCTAATTGGCCTAACAATAGAAGAGCTTCCCACACTTAGAAGAGTATAATCAGAAATAGAGCTTTTCTTGAGGAAAATATAAAATGGACTATTGGCATTGGTGAAAATATCTCTTTATGGACTGATTGGTGGTGTGCTTCCAAACTACTTTGTTACACTAACCAAGGGCCTCATATTGACAACACAACAAAAGTTAGCTCCATAATTGATGATGAGGGCAGTTGGGATCTAACTCCTATTCAAGACCTTATTAATCAACAGGAAAAAGATGCTATCCTCAGCATTCATAGACCCAGATATGTTACCTTTATTGATTCCCCTCACTGGAAAGGATTTATTAGTGATGAGTATTCTACTTCAGCAGCCTACTAAGCTTTAACTGAGCAGGATAATACTGGTATTAATTGGCAATAGATTTGGAAACTCAAAATTCCCTAGAAATTCAAAAGTTTTCTTTGGTTAATTATACATGAAAGGCTGCTAACTAACCACATGAGACTGGTTAGACATATGACTGAGATTGATCTTTGCCCAGATGCAGAACTAACAGATAAGACATACATCATCTTCTTAAAAGTTGTCCCAAAGCCAAAGCTATATGGCTAACTCTCAAGGATTATGTCTGGTGGCAAGATAACAATAATTTACCATTACAAGATTGGATCAAAAATAATATGAGCAGCAAGGTTTATGCTTATAACATTCAGTGGCCTGTGGTCTTTGCTACTGCACTCTGGATGATATGGAAGGATAGAAATAAAGAAGTGTTCGAGAACCAAATCTAACCCCCTTATATCAGTGTCAAATCCATTCTTAATCACACTATAGACATTCGGGAAGCCTTCCTTAACATGCTACACCCTAATTTTTCAGCACCGAAACTAAATACATGGTCTTGTCCTTCTGCAGGTAAGCTTAAACTCAAAAATGATGGTAGCTCCAAGGGAGATCCAGGGCAATCAGGTTATGGAGGACTTCTCAGGGATGAAGTGGGCACATGGATATGGGGCTACCATGGCTACTTGGGCAATTGCATAAGTTTAGAAGTTGAACTCTGGGGTATCTACAAAGGATTGACCATCATTATGCAAAAGGGATTGTCAAACATTGAGATAGAGACAAACTCACATACAACAATGGAGCTGGTACGAGATGGTGCTGCAGGGAACTCACCCTACTAAGCAATCATAGAGGATGCCAACTTCTTCTTAAGAAGATGTAACTGCTCGATTCAAACCACACCTAGGGAGGCCAATCAATGTGCTGATGCCTTGGCCAATACATGAGTCAATCAGCAGGAACATTTAGTGTTTCTGGAAGATCCACCTGATTCTATATTTTCTTTGTTAATTGCTGACATGGTAAATGTCAGTTCTAGAAGGGATTAACCTATCCCACGGCTATCTTGTAAACTCTTTTATTTTCTCATGAATCAAAAAAATAAAAATAATCATAAATGTGAGATTTGTATTGAGGCAAAACTCACTAATACATCATTTAATAAAGTAGAAAGAAGTACTGAACCTCTAAGTTTAATTCACACAGATATTTATGATTTAAAATTTGTTCAAACTAGAGGAGGTAAAAAGTACTTTATTACTTTTATTGATGATTGCACTCGATATTGTTATGTTTACTCATTGAGAAATAAAGATGAAGCCTTAGAAGCTTTTAAAAACTATAAGCTTGAGGTTGAAAATCAACTTGGCAAAACTATTAAGGTAGTGAGGATTGACAAAGGTGGTGAGTATAATGCACCATTTGAGGAATTTTGTTCTGAACATGGTGTTATTCACCAAACCACTACAATCTATTCTTCTCAGTCAAATAAAGTTGCTAAGAGAAAAAATCGAACTCTTAAAGAGATGATGAATGCCATGTTGATTAGTTCAAGGTTACCTCAGAACATGTGGGAGGAGGCGATTTTGTTTACTAACTTTATCCTTAACAGGGTACCCCATAAGAAAATCAATCAAACACCTTATGAAGTATGGAAAGGTCGACAACCTACTTATAATTACGTCAAAGTGTGTGGGTGTTTGGCCAAAGTGGCAGTCCCTAGTCCTAAAACAACTAAGATAGGACCAAAAACCATTGATTATGTGTTCATTGGTTATGCAAATAATAATAGTGCATACAGATTTTTAATTCATAGATTTGAAAATCTTGATATGTATGTAAACATTATTATTGAGTCAAGGAATGCGTCATTTTTCGAACACATTTTTCTTTGCAAAGAAACTGAAGAGACAAGTTTAAATAAATAAAAAAAAAAAACTTTTGATACTGCTATAGGTGGTAGTGAAGACCAAAATGATAATAAAGAAGATGAACCTAGACGTAGCAAGAGGACTACGATCTCTAAATCATTTGGTCCAATTTTTCAGACATAACTGTTAGAAAATGAGCCTCAAAACTTCAAGGAAGCAATGTCAAGTCATAAAGCTCCATTGTGGAAAGAGGTTGTGAATAGTGAAATTGAATCAATTTTGCAAAATCATACTTGGGAACTGGTAGATCTTCCAACAGGATGTAAACCTCTTGGATATAAGTGGATATTCAAGAGAAAAATGAAAGAAAATAGTTCAATAGAAAAATGCAAGGCTATGCTTGTTGTTAAGGGATACAAGTAGAAGGAAGGCCTTAATTATTTTGATATCTATTCACCAGTGACAAGAATAACATCTATTCGCATACTAATAGCAATTGCAGCATTGTATAATCTGGAGATGCATCAAATGAATGTTAAAATAGCCTTTTTAAATGACGAGTTAGATGAGTAAATCTATATGGAATTCAAATTCTCGGCCAAGAGAAAAAGGTTTGTAAACTTGTTAAATCCCTTTATGGATTAAAATAAGCTCCGAAACAATGGCATGAAAAGTTTGATCACGCTATGCTTCGGATAGTTTTAAGATAAACGAATGTGACAAATGCGTCTATGTTAGAAGCACAGAAAAGGCTATGTTATAGTTTGTCTTTATGTAGATGACATGCTCATTATTGAATGTATCAATGACATGATTAAATCCACAAAGAAAATGTTGAACAAAAAGTTTGACATGAAAGATTTAGGAGTAGCAGATATAATTCTAGGAATAAAAATTACTAGAACATCTGAAGGATATATTTTATCTCAGTCTCATTATGTTGAGAAGATTCTGGAAAAATTTGGAAAGCATGACTATTGTTCTGCTAAAACACTTGTTGACATTTGTCTTCATTTGTCAAAAATTAGAGTACTCTCGGATAATCGAAAACTTGATGTACTTAATGAATTGCACTAAGCCGGATATAGCCTATGTTGTAAGCAAATTGAGTAGGTATACAAGTAATCCAGGGTTAGATCACTGGAAAGCGATAATTAGGGTACTTAGGTATCTAAAACATACCTAGAATTATGGCTTACATTATACCAAATATCTAATAGTACTCGAGGGGTACATCGATGCAAATTAGGTATCGGCTACTAAAGACTCAAAATTCATTAGTGGATACGTCTTTACCCTAAGAGGTGTTGCAATCTCTTGGAAATCCTCTAAGTAGACATGCATAACAAGGTCAACAATGGAATATGAGTTTATTACATTAGATAAAACAGGAGAAGAAGTAGAATGGCTTCATAATTTCTTAAAAGATATTTCAATGTAGCCTAAAACTGTGCCAGCTATATGCATTCATTGTGATAGTAAAGCAACAATAGGACGGGCACATAATCATATGTATAACGGTAAGTCTTTATACATTTGTCAAAGACATAATACCGTTAGGCATTTTCTCTCATATGGAATAATTTCCATAGAATATGTAAAGTCAAGAGAGAATATTGCAGATCCATTGACTAAAGGGCTAGCCAAAGAGCAAGTGTACTTGCAGTGTCAAGAGAGAATATTAAGAGGAATGGGATTAAAGCCTAAGTCGCCATAATGGCAACCCAACATAGTTGATTGGAGATTCCAAGATCTAGGTTCAAAGGAACAACCGAATTATGGATGACTCCATGTATTACTAAGGAGGTTTTCTCCTACCCATTTCTATGATAAGAAGAGTGATACTTGCAGCGTTAGTAGGATAAGCTTTGCTTTTAATGATTGTTATAGCTTGGGCATCCAAGTGGGGTATGGTAGGATACTTTTAATAAGAAGTTACCTATGTGAGTGTGAATTGGGCTAGTTTGAATTGAGAAGGATAAATTCTCTAGAGCACTCATGAATTACCAGGTGTTGTTCAGGGCCAAAATGAACATAATTGTGAAAACCAAACTGTGTCTGCAGATACACTATGTGTGGTATATTGTCTTGACTTACACAAACAGTTAAACAGTTCAAGGCATCGCGTCCACTAGTTAGCCAGTAAGTTCGATAGGCTTTCACTGGAGGAGGTTAGCCAAAAGTTACCTATCTCGATATGGTATATCTTCTTAATGAACTCTTTTTTTGTTTGCATTTTGTTGCATGTCCGTCATCGTGAATTCTATTTATGTTGCTAACTTTGAGCATTAATTAAGGTAGGACCCAAGCGTTATTTTTAACGTTTCTAATTAGATTCATGTTTAATGCCATGCAGTGAATAACATCATGTATTTGGTTGCTCAAAATCATTTTCGGATGAATGAGAATTGAACGTGCATTTTCGGGTTCATGGAAATAGCTTTAGGTGGGTTTCCTACACATTTGTGAAATATACTTGTCCTACATAGGAAAGGCTTAAGGATTTATATGAGTATATATACTCTAGTTTGCCATACTTGGGATGGGCCCCAAGGAGCACCCCAAGTTTTGTAAGAAGATGAGTTATGGACAAAGTGGTCTTGGCCCAAAACCATAACATACGCGCGCGCACGAGCCGCTGTCTGGCCAGTTGACCAGAGCCGAGCGCGGGTGCGTGGTGTGGGTCGGGTCGAGTCCTAACTTTAATTTTTTGGACAAAATTCGTTTGAATTTTTTCAAATTCTTGCGGGAATTTTTTTTTTTCTTACAGAAAGAATTTAAATTTTGCACCAAATTTTCAAATTCAAATTTCTTAATTTTCAGGTCACCTCATTTTCGAACCAGTATTGTTCCAGTTGTAACTTTCCGGCCATGTTCGAACAGCCACCAAGGCCTACCCGAATAGGTGCATGGTTGCCTATAAATAGCCTGCCATTCCAACATTTCATTCAATCCAATTTCTTTAACATTTCTTCCTTCTTTTTCCTCTTATCATCCTCATGTCTTCTGTATTTGTTCTGCATTTAATCTTAGAAAGAGAAAGAGAGAGTTACAGCATAATTTTGGATCGCCAAACTTGAGTTTTTAGTACTGCAAATCAGGTATTAGTCATTGCATCTTGAGATGTAGACGCCATTAAATCTCGAAGCACCGGAGGGAGGGCGAAATCTACTTTAAGGAGATTGTGTCCAACACAAGCCTCGACTTCTAATTTCTGTAAGCACTTAATTCAGAATATAATTTATTATTCTCTGAATTATTTAATTTTGGTTGTTGTTCTTTTTATTTACATTTTACACACACACAACCACTGGTTTAACACATCCATGCCATATTCTTCATTCAAATCCATTGCCCTTTATGACTCCCTTACACTTTGTGTTTGCACACTACCACTTTGAACATTTAAGGCATACCAATCATATAATCGTGTCAACTCATTCTTTAGTTTCATCATCAAATCATCAACATGCTTAGTTTCATAAATTTCTTCTAAGCACCATTGAATATAATTGAGTTTGTAACGGGGATTAATAACAATCACAACAAGCAATAGCAAATTAACCTTGTCAAATTTACCCTAATACTTATCAAATTTGGAACTCATGCCACGTGCTATTAAATGCAAGCTTACATCTTCATTCTCACACAATTCAATGATTGCATTTTTTTTATCAACATAATCTCAATAAAAAAATGCATTGCAAGTGACATATAAAGAACCTGAAAAACATAATGTGGCATTATAAAAAAATTTTAGGAACTTAACATACAATCTTGCCTTCTTCCAATCATGTTTTGTAGACGACCCGATTGTCTTTCTTTTCTCTTTTCCTTTCCCACTATTACTTAAAGCAACTTCATCCTCTTCACCAATGTCACCAACTTCTCTCTCTTCACCAGCCTCATCAATTTCATCAACCTCATCAATCTCACCAACCTCACCAACCTCACCAACCTCATCCTCTCTAAGATTCGAGCGGAAGTGAGTGTCATCATGTCATGACCCAAACCTGCCCCTCATCCTCTCTAAGATTTGAGCGGAAGTGAGTGTCATCATGTCATGACCCAAACCTGCCCCTAAAAGTTTAGGCTATGGCCGGTCTGCATTTAGGCCTCAAAACAAAAATTCAACATATTTAAATCATATTGGGGCCTAAAGCGGAAGCCAAATAAAGAACAGAACATCCATTGAGTAGTGTTTATATGCCAAGATTAATCATGCCATATAAAGAGTTCACATTCACAGTTTTTCTGTATACAGGTCCAAGTCATATCGATATATATATATGAAAAGTTCACAACCCAAAATTTACATATTAACTAAGTGTTCAACAAAAAACTAAAATGTGGCATCAAGGAACTCTTCAAAAGAACAAAAGGCTCCAATTGGAGGCTTAGCAAAACAGGTCCCACAAAAGTTTCCTGAAGCTGACCTAGGGCGGACCTTCGATCTGATCACCTACATAAATATACATAAATACAGAGTGAGCGAAACTCAGTGAATAATAGTAAAGTAAAGATAATCAAATGAAGAGGTTTGAATTAAATAAGAGCATGTGATGTAAACCCAATATTTTTCCAAGGTACAATATTTAGAGCATTCATCATAGTCACGTTAAGCATAACGTTATTCATAATCATATTTTCAGAACGGCCTTAGGCCCACTTATACGGAACGACCTCGGGCCCAATCATGTGTTAACAGAACGGCCTCGGGCCCACATACGACAGAACGGGCTTAGGCCCAATCACATGGTAATAGAACGGCCTCTGGCCCAATCATAACAGAATGGCCTCGGGCCCAATAATAATAATAGAAACAAAACGACCTTGGGTCCATTTCATATGCCATTGTGATCCAATGTTCATTCATCTCCAATAAAACATAAATTGTATAAAACATGTCAATGTACATAAACATAACATATAAGCATAACATATCGTTACACTGTTATTGCTCACAGTAGTTTTCCAGAAATGGTTGACTGGTCCTCGAATCTTGACCTGCAATCACAATGCACATAGTACAACATATCGAAACATAGAATTACTCTCTTGATCAAATTTGCTTCTCTTAATATTTTCTTAATCAAATACACCGATCCCTTACTTTGCTCTTTAACCAATTATTTATGTTGGTTTTAAAATTATTAGTTTTCAATGGGTCATAATCCATATCTAGGAAAATAGGAAGAAACAAAAGGAAACTGGGTTAGGAGAGGAAAAAGCATAAAATGGTTAGAAAGAAAGTGAATAGCCTTCACTAATTTGAGCATATCTATTTGTGTACTTTGAATTTGGATGTGGGATCACCACCATTGGAAACTAGACTTCCGAGGCTTGAATATTGGCTCAAGAATCACTTAAAAAGGAGTCTAGATAAGAGAGATATGCCTATTTAAAATTGGGCTGAAACATTGGAGTTTCGCACGTGCGGGAGAGCCAGGGCACGTGCAATTATTTCAGAATACAAAATGTTGCTGGAAAGAGACTTCCGCATGTGAGGCTCTGGGCAAAATTCTGCTGCCAAAAATATCTATTGGTTCTAACACTTGCTCTTCCATTTTCCAAGCTAGGTTTCAACTCAAATCACTCAAAACATGTAAAACGAATAGAAAACATAAGCTTGCGATTGTTTTCTAAATCAAACATACAAAATACAATGAATCTTCAAGCAAGAAAGATCAAAATCCTTGTTTTAGTTCTCTTTCAAATTCACATAGATCTTCATTTCATGTATAATTTAATGAGTTCAAACAATACAAACCCTCAAGATTAAGGCTCAACTTCTCCTGATCAACTTCATTTTATACAAATCAAGGCCCAAAACCTTTCAAACCATGTCGAATTAAACAATTCTAACTTCAATGAAGATCATGATTTCAAAGCAAAGCCAAAATTCTATTTACATGCTTAAACACTTGAAGTCAAGAACAAAATCAAAAGCTATGCATGTGATGAGTTCTAATTCCACAATCCATGGAGAAAGTCTCTTGAAATCTTATGAATCTTAGAAATCATGCAAGAAAACAAGTTATAAACATGAATCTTAGGAAATCATACTATGTTCTTGCCTTATGTGACAAAATACATGTAAGAGCCTCCGTAAAATTCATAAATCTAACTCTTAATTCATGATCTTCAAGGTTTGAGAGGTAAAATCTTACCTAGAATCTTCATACCTACTTAATCTTACATAATCTTGATGTATTCTAGCTTGATCTTGAGCCTCTTCTTCAATCTCTTCCTTTCTCTCTCTATTTCTCTCTACTCTTCCTCTCTTGAATGACCCTCAAGAATTTTCCACTCACCAAATGAGAGGAGATGAGTTCAAAAAGTGGCTTATATCATATATATATATATATATATATATATATGTATTTAGCTAAGACACTTGCCAAACACGCCTTAACGAATCAGACTGAATCAATTTTCAATTAAACTTCCTAAATGGCTCTAAAAATTCCCATTAGCATATCCATGTACTCAATTTCAGTTTTTGAACCTATTAAAGTTGTCAATTTCAACTTACTTAAGGGTTTGGCTTAAATAAATCTAATTAATTCATTACGAATCAAATTTTTACAAAATGTCGCATTATATTCTAAAAATCATGCTAATCATAACTGTAAAGTCAATTTCGGTTTATCGCACCTCTAAGGCTTTCAATTTGTAGTCCAAAAGTCGTAATTTCAACAGATTTTCTTATAATTGACAGATATAATCTCATAAACACATAATTCACACATTTAAACATGGAATTTCACATCAAACACATAATTACACAGATAATGAGGGAATTAGAGTATAAGCAGCATATGAGAGAGTCGGGTTATTACACATCATCATCTAACCGCTCGAAAGCCTTTTAAAATTGTATAGCCTGTTCTAACATGAAATGCGTAGAGTTCCACCGGGTAGCCACATCCAAACAAGGTTTACCATTAAACTCAATGCCCTTTTTTTCAACACATAATTCGAACTTGGCCATTCTAGATGGAGAGGATCTCACAAATTTTATAACACATTGAATTCTTGCTATGGAATCATCAATTTCTTTCAATCCCTCGCAAATAATTAGATTCAATATGTGAGCACAACACCTCACATGTAAAAAGTCATGCTTTAATATGGTATTCTTTCTTCTCTTCGTCTTTTCCTTCAAAAAGTTAATGAGACCATTATTTGAGCTTGCATTATCAACCGTGATTGCGAGAAACTTATCAATTCCCCATGCTACCAAACAATCCTCAATCACCTTACCAAGTGTGTCACCTTTGTGATTTGGAACTATACACAAGTTCAGAATTTTTTGTGAAGTTTCCAATCACAATTAATAAAATGTGCAATGAGACACATATAACTCAAGTTTTGTACGGAAGTTTTAGGCTCTGTTTGGTTGTGAATTGAAAATGTAATTCTACAGGTGTGTTTTAGTATGATGTTTGGAATCAATTTTCAAAATCTCTGCCAAGAGCTCTGTGCATCAGCAGCTTTTTTTGTGATTTTTTTGCCTCAGGGAAGACCGCCCGGATGTCTATGGGGTCTTCCACCCGGACGTCCCTAGGGACATTCGCCCGGATGTCCTCTGCTGTACAGATTTTTTTTTTTTTTTTTTTTTTTTTTTTTTTGCAATTCATTTATATAATCGGGAAAAATATTTTCTGAAAATTTTTAAATTTTTTATGTGCTTTAAAATAATTTTGAATTGTATGTTTAGTTATGAGTTGTAAATTTTTGTATCACATATCAAATGTCACATCTACAATTCTCCACTCAAATCAAACCTCTTTTCCAAAATTATTTCCAAAACTCTTTACCAAACAAATTTTCTACACTCAAATCATAATTCTACAACACACAAACTCAAAATACAACTCATACTCTCAAATCACATTTACAAAACACAACCAAACGCAGGCTTAGTGTTTGTGGTAAGACATAGTCGTTGACTTTTAAGTGCATTCTTCAAAGCCTTCTTCTCGCTCACAAATATTGACATACATACTTTGGCAATGGTAATCCTAGATGGGATTTTTAACCACTTGGGTTGCACCACACGCATAAATTGCCTAAATCTTTCATCCTCCACAAATTTAAATGGCAATTCATCTATTATTATCATCTTTGCTAGGGCCTTTTTACATGCATCAACACTAAAGCTTATATCCACAAGATTACCAACTATTTCCTCATCACCAGTTTCATGTTTTGGTTTAAAACCTAGTGTAGTTTGCTTTTCATCTTGCCTTAGGGAATACTTTTTACACTTTGATTCTATATGAGCTAACATTGATGTTGTCCCATTAATTTTTGGATCACATGCATAAGTTGTAACACAATAGTTACAAGAGACCCTAGGTCTTTTACCAGATTCACACTTCAATTTCGTGAAATGATCCCAAGCCAAAGATCATTCTCTTTTACCCTTGACATTATTAGACTGATTTTTTGTGCTTTCATTCTCATGTTCTTGTGTTGTAGGTTGTTAAGTAGTGATTTCACTAGGCCCTTGTGTAGGGGAAATTAAATCATCCATCTAAACATAATAACAACAAGAAATATTTGATTTATAAAAAAAAAGAAAAAGAAATAGTAACTAATAAAATAATAATAAGAAGAAGAACAAATTTTAACTAATACAAAAATATATTGTCAAGGGTTTTTTTTTTTTTTTTTATAGTAATAATAATAACAAGAATAAATTTTAACTAATAGAAATTAAATCATTCATCTGAACATAATAACTAACAGAAAAAAACCTAAACCTCTTATTAACAGAAAAAATATATTGCCACCACTAACTAAAAGAAAAAAACATATATTTTAACGTACAAAAATTAAATCATCATATTTTTTTCTTTTGCATGTAAAGAGTTGTGTCAAAAATAATGTCAAACATTATTATCTTTTTATAGATCCAAAACACCATCAAAATCAAGTGATTCACAAATATTAAAACCCTTTTGAAAACATCATAAATATTATGCATATTTATATTATATATATATATATATAATATATATATATATATATATATATATAAATAGGGTTTGTTAAAAAAGTAAGACAATAACAAATAAGGTTTTCAAAATAAAAAATTAGGGATGAAATTTACCTGATACCAAGACTTTGCTACAAGATTCTGAATAATGGATGATAGTGGTGGTGAATCTGAGAGTGCCTTAGTAAAAAACCATAACTGATTTCTCACCCTTAGTAAAAAAAAACCCAATTTGTTTGAACTTTGAAGTGGAAGACAAAGAGTAAGAGAGAGAGAGAGAGAGAGAGAGAATCTGTGAAAGAGAAGCCAAAAAGTGTTTCACCTTTTTTTTTTTTTTTTTTCACTATGGGAACTTGGAAGGCCAAAAGTGCTGTCCTTATGTTATATATATTATTGAGTGGACTGTAAGGATTAAAACATGTGGATGGCTAAGATGGGAGTCTAATTCAGTGTGGTTCGGTGCAGTGCGGTGTAAAATTCACATAAACCAAACCGAAACCGAAAAAAAAAGTTTTGAAAATTTTTATCGACCGACCGAATTACAGAAAATAAACAGACCGTAAACTGGTAGTTCAATTCGGTGCAGCCAGTTGGTTTGGTTTCAGTGATTATTCTTTCACTCCTAGTGAGAACTATTCAGATATTCACACAATTAAAAGCAAACGTTGGTATTGAAAATGAATACCCAAAGGGTTGTGAATGACATCATCCCACCATAATATGGTATTCATTTTTTTTCTTATTTTTTTGAAATTTTTTGATTGGGTTGATTTTTTTGTGACATAAGACATTTGTTTTGACTTGAGTTTCTGAGACAATTTTTTTTTTTGGAAAAATAAAACAAATTTAATGAAAATAAATATATAAAAAAAAATTAAAAATGTTTCTACCCTTCCATTTTTGAACTCGCAATCGTCAACTAATGGTGCCGTAATTCATGAAGTAAAGAGGGATAGGTTTATTTGGGTAGAAAATGGGGTAAATTGATGACTTTGCTATTAAAATGGAGCATTTTCTATTTACAAACGAAACGATGTCTTCAATTGTCCTTATTTTGAATGAGATTCAAAATTTAGGGTAAATGTATCACAATTGAAAGGTTAGAGACCAAAAAAGTCCCAAATTATAAGAACTGTTAGTGTAATTTGCTCTTCTTCAAATAACAACATCAAACCAAGAAAAAAGATTTGGAAATACAAACTGAACTTCCAAATAAATAGTGATACAATGACTTGGATAAAACTCAGTTTTGCGAAACAGTTTTGTATCTAAGGATCTCGACTCCCAATTTATCAACCTGACCAAGAACTGTAACATGTGGCTTCTTGACCTTAAAATGGATAACAGATATTTGAGGGAACTTACTCAATGTGGTGGATGCGATGAGGTGAGCAACCAATTCCAGAAGATTTTGAGATGTTCCCTCTACTATTTCTTGCACTATGCTGCCTTTTTTTAAAATCGAGAAAATGTCAAATGTTAGGCATAGTGAAATGGAACTTGTAGCATATTGATCCAAACTTTCAACAAAAAAAGGTAAAGAAAAAAAAAAACGTAAAGTAGCAACCACATAAACCACAGTAGTTTAACTTACAGTGCATTTTGCTATATGGGCTACAAACGAGCCAAGCCGAGTTGAACCTAGCTTGAGCTTAGCTCGTTTGTTTATCGAGCTCGAGCAACTCGTTTATACTAATTACGCTCAAGTTCAGTTCAAAACTCGATAGTAAAGAAAAAGCTTGTCTTGATAATCAAGTTCGGTTGGCTAGTTAAATATTATTCTATATCAAATATACATCTATGACACAATTTGTATTATCTACTACATAAAATAATATGTTTAGCCTATTATTTAAAATAAATTAAACAAGCCGAGTGTTACTAGTGAAGCTAACTCGAGATTGTTTATTTACATAACAAATCGAGTCGAGCTTGCAAGCTCGATTCATTGGTAGCCTTAGTTATAAATATGTAAAATTTCCATATTCAAAAACCTAGAAAGACTTTTTATCATTTAGGGAAATTTTTAAATGCCAATTTACAATTTGCTCCCACCCTAGATGATTTCATATTGACATAGGCTACATAACTTTATTCTATAACTAAATAATACTACATCCATCGCATTTTGGCTTGCCCAAGTCTTCCGAATTTGTGTATACTGGTTGTCTGGCTGGTCATACAAGAACAAGGGTGATAGCTGCGGTTGACAAGGGTTGCATCGGTCATCCGGGCGATTGTCTGGCCAGTTGTCCAACTTACAAAATTTGAGCGATTCAAGCAAACTCAAATTCGGTATATCAATCATTTTTCTTCTGCAACTAGTTATAATGAAAATGCAAACCATTCTTTACCGGTAAATGTCAGTGTAACTGATGGTGTCAGACAAACAGTCAGATTTACCAGCTTGAAGAAGATCTAACGAAGGCATCCTGTAGACACCCCAGTTTTGACTGCTCCTAAGACTTAGGCGCTTTATTTCGAGCACTTGATGATGACGATTACTTTGAGTCAGTGGTTTGAATTCTCAATAAAGGAATTTGAGTTCGAGCTCTAAACAATTCCAACCTGCTATACCCACTATATTTCTACCCCAAAATTTCAGTATTGCACCTTGTACCAACTTGTATTGAACTTGAAAGTAAGAAATAATGGAAATACACTGAAGTCCGGCTAGACCTCAGTGACATCCGGTCAGAGACACCAAGGTCCGGCCGGACCTCTTGACTTTTCAGACAATTTGTACAGCAATCTGCCAGCTGCCCAATTCTGCAGATATTTTGTGCAGCAGCTCAAGTTCTATAAATACGGGGCTCATCCTGCTGTATCAGAGGTGAAAAAAAAAAAGATTAAGAGGTTGAAAAAACAATATAGAATTTGGTCAATATCAAGTGAGTTAGAAATATCAAGAGTTAGAAAAGATCAAAGCTACCATCCATCTTGTTCTTCCATAAGCCTTGAAGCTCTCATATCATCCATACATATCGTACAAGAGCTTGAACTTGGAACTTGATTTGAGAATTGAAAATCAAAACTCAAACTTGAGGGTGCTTTGGAATCAAGTTTGGTTTACAATAAGAACACCTTCTCTACAAGAGGTAAAGCTTCCTCACTTTCATTTCAATTTTTGTTCATCTTTTTCTTCTGTTTTCATATTGTTTTAGGACTGTTTTAAGGGCTGAAATTTGTGATTAAAAGCTACCCAAAGGTGGAGGGGTTAATCACCCTTGCTTGAACCTTATTCCTAGCTTAAATCCTTGTATTTCCCACTTGTTTTCTCTAATTTTTATCATCGTTTTGGGGTTGATTTGAGACTGTTTTGGGGCTGTTTTTCAACATTTAAAATATGTGATTTGAAGTTATAAAAGTAAGGGGGGTTAGCCACCCTCCCTCCCTTACACTTGTTTACTAGTTTTAATCTCTTTATGATTGTACACCTATAGCTTAATTTCAGCACTATTTTATGCTATTAAGGGGATATTTAATTTATTTCAATAATTTTGCTTTGCATATTATGTTTGTTTTATAATAATCAATTAATTAACTTCGCATAATCATCTCCGCAACCTCCCTCCATTCTTTGATTATTTTGATTAAAAAGTTGTGAAAAATTAAGGTTGTAATTCAAATATAAGAAGTAAATTTTTTCCATGCTTAATGGTTTAATCTCTTCAGAGGTTCATTACCAAATGCATAAAACCTTTTCATGCTTAATGGTTTAATCTCTTCGGACGTTCATTACCAAAGGCATACATCTTTCTTATACTAAAGCCAAGCTTTTATTTTTTATTCCTTTTTTATAACCAGTGTGCTTACTTTTAAGGAACTAATGGACCCTTAGAAATCACCAAGGAAAGCGTCATTATCACTAATTATCAAGTTTGGATTTCAAGTCATTAACACTCACTTTGGGTTTTTCTAAGTCATTATCACTCTTTTGAGTTTGACTAGTCCTTGTTGCGCATCTTGGGTTTGACTTGAAATCCTTAACTACATAAACTAAGGTTTATTTCCTCGGATTAAGTCGACACTTGTTTCCCTTTAATGCGTTTCAGACTTAGTGGATGTAAATATCACCGCGGACTTAATGGATTAAAGAAATGGAAAAGTAATATAAAAGAGATTAATAAAATTGAGTTTAAAATGAATCAACCGACATAAAGAACTAATATGATTGATTGAATTCGGTCGGACATTATACCAAGTTTATTGTGTCAAGGCTTGTCTTATATCAATTCATGATGTTCTGATGAATCTTGAAGCGTTTTTATGGCCAGACGTTGTGCCAGAGTCTATTGTGTCAAGGCTTGTCTTACATCAATTTATGATAATTTGATGAACCTTGAAGTGTCTCTACTTCCCTTCTTGAATTCATTTCATGATAGGAGGGAGGGGCGGTTGTTATGCATTACATTTATTGATCTTTGTCCTATCGTGTCCTAAATCATCTTGCAAATCAACTTGCAACCATAGAGGGTTTGGAAACCGAGTTCGCTCCTCTCTTGAGTAATTTCTATGATAGAGAAGGGTAGAAGAGACAAACATGGCTAGGAATACCCTGTCTACACTGTTTCACCTCAGGTACAAAAAATAGATTTCTACAAGAAAACGAGGTATTGGATTTATTTGGGGTTCGACTGAGTCTCGTTTTGGGTCGACAAGACTCCAATAAATTGCAAACAATACACTTTTAGTTGAAAACAATGATAGGGTAAAACAGAACAAATCCCAACAAGGCAGACAGAGTAATTCCTGAAGAGCATCGCGCAATCATTGTATATTTGTTGTAATAAATTAGACAGCCCCTTCTAGTTATTATTCATTCGAATTTGTAATAATTATTTATTCGGACTGTTGGACATTCGAACCCTCCTTTGTGTGGACAAATATATAATAAGTTGTATGTCTTCCAACCCCATTCTTTCTTCTTTTTATTTATCTGCTTATGATGATTAGTATAGGGACATCATATTTTCAAATTAGCATTCCCATGACTTGCATCCATTTGTTTTACATGCATAAAAGTTCGGCTCATCATATTATTCAAATGTCAAATTCAAACTCTTTACTTGAATATGTGCGTTATCACATGCCTTGAATTGACTCGCATGCTATGCTAGTAGCCGAGATTATTAGTTGCATATCGTATGTGTTGCATTACCCATATTACATAGATAAGATCATGCATTTTTCTAACTAGTTCCTCTTTTGACTTGGAGTATGAGGTAAGTTTTTATGCTTTAGCATATTGTATAAGTGTGATTGATGTCATTTCAAACATACTACCATGAGGCTAAATACTTAATTGTTAAACTGCTTGAATGCTTGTGGATGAAGACTATTTGCTTAAATTTGAATAATTTGAATAATGGTCATATGCGATCACTTATTTTTCAAGTGATACATATTCAAAATATTTTTCTTTTCAAAACAAACATGATTCGAGTGTTCCAATGTTTGCAAAATTAGTCCATACTTGTATGTTAAAAATAGAATAAGAACATATGTCGTACATAACAATCACATCATGATTAATAGAGGCTGATCTTTGGTTGGGTGAGTGGGGTGCTCAATTAATGACATTCCCTTCTCGTACCTAAGTTCCCGAACCAAGGCACTTTGGTGATGACGAACTAATGGCCTTTGACACGAGTCATGGATTTCCTAAATTTTTCAAAAATATTTAGGTGACGACTCTGAAATCTGGCAAAGCAGTCCATTTTTGGCATTTGATTCAAACATTGATTTTTCCAAAAAAGAATTGCTAAATTTGGACTCTTTTTTATGTTTTCACTATTTCACATTGCATTTGTGAAATCAGATTCAGAACCACAAGTGGAGTCTGAACTGTACGGGCTATTCATTCTTTCGAAAGGGAGCACAAAAAGACGAGCTATGCATCCACATCTACAAGAAACTTTTGACCTAGTTTCCTCTGCTGGTTCTACCCCCATGAAACCTCAATCCCCTCAAAACAAGCCTGTCTCTCTTTATTACTTCATCTTCATCCATCATTGCACCTAAAGAAAACAGAGCCACTGTATGTCACCAAATCAACATGATAACATTGAGCACCAAAATAAGCAGCATTTACCTCAAATCTTGCATTGTTCCCTCATTCTTCAATTTTAACAGTCAATTCCGTACTCTTTTGGTGATGTTGTAATGTTAGCCTTATTGCACCTTCTGTTAATTTTTAGTAGCTCTTCTTAATAAAAAAAAAAAAAAGTCAAATATAGTGAACTTAAATCTAGATGGAGTGGAGTTTTAGATTGATAAAATGTAAAAAACAATTTGTTATAATAGAATTGTGTTGTTGAATGAATAATTTAAAGAAAATACACTATAATATAATATTAAACAATTTGAGTAATTTCTTTTGAGAAAATTTGTGAAGAATTCACTCTAGCAATTATCTAAACCATTAGGTACAGTGAGGTTTTTTAATTGGTGAAAAGTCTACACTTTGCGAAATAATTTGGTAAGAAATCCTATAAGATATTTTATTTTTAAGTTTACCTCTTGACTTTTTTTTTTATTTGTTTGACTTATCTTTAACTAACTGTTCAAATTTATATCTATCTATTCAAATTTTTTTGTCTATCTGTTCATTTTTTGTGTGTAAATTTTCCATCTATTCAAATTTTTCTGTGCAGATTTTTTATCTGTCCAAAATTTATCTATGCAAATCTTTTATCCAAATTTTATATGTACAAATTTTACGGACCAATCAAACATCTATTCAAATTTTGATCTTATAGTCTGCACAGAATATACAAAAATACATACATATATATATATACACATAGAGAGAGATTTAGTATTTCAAACATATCAAACAGAGAACAACAAAAAAAACAAATGAAACAGAGAGATCTATCGTTGAGTATCAAATCACCCAAACTTATAGAACTAAAGCTATGTAAAATACTTCTAATTCAAGTTTCCAGAAAAAACAGAGCACCAACTACATTCATCTCCATACACATATACATACATATAGGCACATATATTGATGTGTGTGTGTATATATGCCATACCAGATCAAAATAAAAAATGCAACCCTATTTTAATCTATAGTGTTTGAAAGAAATATTGAGAGAGTGATTGAAAGAGCTAATACACTCTGTGATTCAATTGTGTATTAAACATGAAGAGAAGGCTCCATTATATAGGAGAGCTAATACAACATCATTATGATACAACATTATGAAAGACAACATATAAAAATAAAAGTAGCCGAAAGTTTGAAGGCACTACCTAAAGCACTACAATAAATTATCTGATGGAGAAGCACTAACTATTAAATATATATTAATGATATAAGCATGCTTGGTATTATTATATTAACAAATAGCTTGCTTGATTTCCAATACTCCCCCTCAAGCTACGTGGTAGATATTAATCATTCCCAATTTTTTCGTCAGATCTTCGAAGTGAACGCGAGCAAGAGCTTTTGTGAGAATGTCAGCCTTTTGATAGTTTGTTGGAGTGTAGCTGACTTGAAAAACTCCTTCTTCAATCTTTTCCTTGATAAAGTGTCGATCTATCTCCACGTGTTTCGTTCGATCATGATGAACCGGATTCTTAGCTATACTGATGGCGGCTTGGTTGTCGCAGTATAAAACCATGGGATGCTCAGATGGAACCCGTAATTCTTCTAACATCCTGTTCAACCAGATTCCCTCACAGATACCTAGTGCCATAGCACGAAATTCTGCCTCAGCACTACTACGGGCTACCACTGACTGTTTCTTGCTTCGCCATGTAACCGCGTTCCCCCAAACAAACGAACAATAGCCAGAAGTTGATCTTCGATCAGTCAATGAACCTGCCCAATCTGCATCTGAAAAAATCTCAATTTTTCTATTTGTTGTTCTTTGGAAGAAGAGACCCTTTCCCGGTGTCCTTTTTAGGTACCTCAATATTCTGATCACAGCAGTCATGTGTTTTTCGGTTGGATTATTCATGAATTGACTGACCACACTTACAGAGAAGCCGATGTCTGGCCTTGTATGAGAAAGATAAATGAGTTTTCCCACAAGACGTTGATATCTCCCTTTATCACTTGGTGCACTACCGTCACTTTCTTCCAGTTTGATAGTTGTGTCCATAGGTGTGTCTGCCGGCTTGCATCCTAGCATCCCTGTTTCATTCAGTAAGTCTAGAACGTATTTACGTTGTGAGACTGCTATACCTTTCTTTGACCTAGCAATCTCCATTCCAAGAAAGTACTTAAGGTTTCCAAGATCTTTAATCTCAAATTCCTTTGTTAGGAATTTTTTAAGTAAGCCAATTTCCTCTTCATGATCACCTATTAGAATTATGTCATCCACATAAACAATGATAATTGCCAATTTCCCTCCTAGGGAGTGCTTCACAAATAATGTATGATCGGATTGACATTGAACAAAACCGTACCCTTTCACTGCCTTAGTGAACCGTTCAAACCAGGCCCTGGGAGATTGTTTGAGACCATACAAGGATTTTTGGAGTCTGCAAACTTTGTTGAAATTTAATGTTGTCTCAAGTCCAGCAGGAATGTCCATGTAAACTTCTTCCTCTAAGTCACCATTGAGAAAGGCATTTTTCACATCAAGTTGGTGAAGTGTCCAATCGAGATTAGCTGCCAAGGATAAAAGTACACGAACAGTGTTGAGCTTGGCAACTGGAGCAAAGGTTTCTTGATAGTCAATGCCATAGGATTGGGAGAATCCTTTGGCGACCAACCGAGCTTTATAACGTTCTACATTACCATCTGCCTTGTGTTTTACTGTGAAAATCCACTTACACCCAACTGGTTTCTTACCTCTTGGAAGATCAGTAATTGCCCAAGTACCATTCTTTTCCAGGGCCCGAACTTCCTCATTGACTGCCGCCTTCCACTTCGGATACTTGAAAGCTTCCTGAATATTCCGAGGAATGGGTATCTCCGTGATGCTAGAAGTGAAGGCACGAAACGAAGGTGATAGCTTATCATAAGAAATAAAGTTCCCAATGGGATGCTGAGTACATGATCTAACTCCTTTTCTCCAAGCTATGGGCATATTAAGAATACTATTTTCTAACTCAGAATTATCAGTACTATCTGTGGGAGGAAGATTGTCACCTGGAATGTTGCTTGGATTAGAACCCGGTTCAGCCTCATGGGATTGTTGAGAAATTGCTCCTTCCTCCGTTTCCTCTTGGATGTGCTCATTATCCCGCAAGTCAACAATGAACTCAGAATTTTCGGCAGGTAAAGATTGATTCAATGACTCAGGAGGTGTGGGATTTTTGGTGGTGATGGATGGCTCACTAAATGACTCAAGGGTCCAAAATTGATATTCCTGGGTTGGAGTCTCCCCTTGAAGAACGATTTTAGGGTAGTAAGACTGGGTTTCAAAAAATGTGACATCCATGGAATTGTAGAATTTCCTTGTGACCGGAGAGTAACACTTATACCCTTTTTGATGTGACGAATACCCAATGAAGATACACTTGAGCGACCTGGGATCAAGTTTACTTCGATACTGTTGATGGATATGAACAAAGACAGAACACCCGAAAATTTTTGGTGGGATAGTGGAGATGAGGCGAGTAGTTGGAAAGGATTTTAGGAGAAGTTGACAAGGAGTTTGGAATTGTAGTACCCTAGATGGCATCCTATTGATAAGGTAGGCTGCTGTAAGAACAGCTTCCCCCCAGAATAATTGTGGAACATTTGTGGAAAACATTAGCGATCTAGCAACATCTAACAAATGTCTATTTTTCCGTTCAGCGATGCCATTTTGTTATGGGGTGTCAACACATGAACTTAAGTGAACTATCCCTTCTTTGGCTAAAAATTCTCCTAGAATGGAGTTGAAATAGTCCCGAGCATTATCAGATTTTAGAATTTGGATTTTTGACTGGAATTGTGTCTGAATCATAATTTGAAAATTTTTGAAAATTTGGCTTGTTTCAGATTTGTCTTTCATGAGGAAGACCCAGGTTAATCTAGTATGATCATCTATGAATGAGACAAACCACCTAGTACCAGTTACATTTTTTATTCTTGATGGACCCCAGATATCACTATGAATTAGTGAGAATGGACGAGACGCTTTATAGGATTGAATGGGAAAATGGGACCGTACATGCTTAGACAATTGACAGATTTCACAATCAAAAGGTTTTGGAGTTTTAAATAATGAAGGAAATAAATGCTTGAGATACATAACATTCGGATGACCTAAGCGATAGTGCCACAACATAATTGCTCTATCGTTATTTTGACACGAAACCGAAAAAGAACTACCACGAATTGCCATTTGAGGTTGTTCCTGTGGATAGTGGCATTCCTTAAGGATGTAGAGTCCAGAGCATTCCTCAGCATTGCCAATCGTCTTCCCCAAATCCAAATCCTGAAATTCACAATGAGTGGAGAAAAAATTAGTAACACACCTCTTTTCCTTAGTGAGTTTACTAATTGACAATAAATTACAGTCCAAGTCAGGAACAAGGAGAACAGAGTTGAGAATAAGATTCCTAGACAGCACAACTGAACCTATACCAGCAACCTTTGATAGTGAACCATCTGCTATTCGGACCGTTAAATTATTTTGACATGAGCTATATGTATCAAAAATTGTTGCATCTCCCGTCATATGATCAGATGCTCCTGAGTCCACAATCCAAGATTTTTTACGTTTCTTACCAACAGTAAAGGCGTTCAAAGAATTACCTTTGTGAGCCAAGGTTCCGGATCCAATGATGTGGTTGGAAGACGAACCAGATTGTGACTGTAGTAGTTTCTGGAGCATCTCCATTTGCTCCTTGGTGAAAGGGCTTGCTTCAGGTTGTGGTGATCGTTCATTTGTACCTACATGATTACCTCGTCCTTCTTTCTCAAGAGGCTGACGTGGCTTCCAATCTGCTGGCTTTCCATGAATCTTCCAGCAAGTTTCTCTCGAGTGACCCGGCTTTCTACAATGATCACACCAAGGCCTACCTCCTTTATTTTTCTGACGGTTGTCAATAGGAGCGAATTGAGTCTTAAGAGCCGAGCTTTCTGCCATATTCAGTTGTTGATGGGATCCCATCATGAGTTTTTTCCGGCTTTCTTCGCGACGGACTTCAGAGAATGCCTCTCTAAGGCTAGGTAGCGGTTTTACTCCCATAATTCTTCCTCTGATTTCATCAAGATTTGTGTTTAATCCTAACAAGAATGTAAACACACGCTTCCCTTCGACAATCTTTTTATACAACAAACCATCAGCAACACACTGCCAGTTATGAACCTCAAACGTATCAAGTTGACGCCATAGACGAGTAAGGGTATTGAAATATTCAGTTACCGTAAGATTGTCTTGACGTAAATCGTGGAGGGAGCTTTCAAGCTGGATGATTTCAGATGTGTTTTCCTTGTCTGAAAACGTTTCTTTTGCCATGTCCCAGATCTCTTTGGCAGTATCAAATGACAGAAAATTTTCGCCAATGTCAGTGGTCATAGAGTTGACGAGCCACGACATGACCATGTTATTTTCAGCTATCCACCTTTTGTAGGTTGATGCTGTGGTTTCTGGTAGTGCTGAGGCTCCGGTGATGTAGTCGTCTTTCTCCTTTCCCCGTATAAACATTAATATGGATTGAGACCATTGCAAATAATTTTGCCCATTCAGTTTATGGGCGGTGATCGGAAGATGAGAGGTTTCCATTTGATGAGAGGATAAAGATGATGAGATGATAATATCAGAAGAAGAGGAGGATGAGTCGATAGCCATTCCAAAAGCTGGACCGTATTTAGGCATGAAATAGAAGAATAGATTTGAGTAGAAGAGAGAGACAACAAAAATATTGATGATGAGACAGGATTATACCTGCTCTGATACCATGAAAGAAATATTGAGAGAGTGATTGAAAGAGCTAATACACTCTGTGATTCAATTGTGTATTAAACATGAAGAGAAGGCTCCATTATATAGGAGAGCTAATACAACATCATTATGATACAACATTATGAAAGACAACATATAAAAATAAAAGTAGCCGAAAGTTTGAAGGCACTACCTAAAGCACTACAATAAATCATCTGATGGAGAAACACTAACTATTAAATATATATTAATGATATAAGCATGCTTGGTATTATTATATTAACAAATAGCTTGCTTGATTTCCAATAGTGTTAGAAAAATCAAATAAAAAATTTGTTTGGGTAAAATATTTTTATTTAAAAAAAAAATTATTTGAGAAAAGATGCCAAAGGTTTGATCAAATTCTTGGCATTTTGAGTTTCAGGATTGATAATATAGAAGCAATGATCCTCTGCTTCCATCTCCACAACCTCCAAATCTCCACTCCAACCACTCTCTCTCACTTCCTCCCCATACCGAACTCCTCTTTCTCAGCTCATCCATCTCCTCCACCACCACCACCACCACCAAAACCCCTATATCTGAGGAGCTTGTTGTTGCGGTGGTCGCGATCTGATCGTGAGGGTTGCAGTGATGGCAGATCGCGATGACGATCATGGCGATTGCGACGGTTGCAAAAAGAGTGGAAGAGAAAGAGAGAGATCGTAGTGGTGGCTGAGTACGATGGTAGAGATGCGATGAGGAGAAGACGTGAAGTGGAAGGAGGTTCTATGGTGGTGTCGCCGAAGCCACGGAGGAGGAGATTGACAACCGTTACAGAGGCGTTGACGACGACGGCATAGGAGGCGCCTGAGGCGATGACGTAGGTATACTGTGCGAGACGAAGAGAGAGAGAGAGAGAGAGAGGACGATAGAAGATTTTCAACTTTTCACTGGTTGTAAAATATATGTGTATCAATGTCTAGTTTGGTCATTTTCCTGCAGCTTGTCCTTGTAGCCACAATATTTTTGAGGGTAGGCGTTTGGACAATGAAAATTTAAAATTAAATTTATGAACAAAGTGTCGATTCCTTAAAACAAAAAAAAGTTTTGAATAATTGTTTAAACAATTACTTGAGTAATTTTTTTTTTTTTTTTTAACTTGTTTATAAAACCATATCTATTAATACTAGGACCAATTTGAGTAAAAATCGGTGCTTGCCATTATTTAATGTCAAATGAAATTTTTACTAGAATTTGAGAAAATTGAATCATGATTGGAGATGGGCTTAATATAAACATTGAATTTAGAGATATGCAAAGCAAAAAAGGGTAATAATTATCACTCCATATACATGTCGATTTACCTTAGCCCCAGTTTGGTTTTCCTTCTGGGCTAAAAAATACAAAGGAAAAAAAAAGTTTAAAAAGTCAAAAATCACAAAAGGATAAAAAAATATTTGCCATTCCAAGGCTAAAAAGCCAAGAAAACCAAACAAACAAAAAAGTTTCAGGCTAAAAAAGTCAAAAAGTCAACTAAAAAAGTCATTGCCAAACGACTCATTTGTATTTTGTGATAACCCTGTCCCGTGATATGTTAATTAATCTTAATTATGATTATGGTAATGTGCTTAATATGATTTTGAGTGCTCCTTATATGATTATGTGTGTGTTTGGATTCCTATCTGTTCATCGTAGGAAAATCTATTTCATTTTCTACTATAGAATTTAAATTGAAGGCCGTAAAGGCGTCAGAAAGTGAAATTGATTGTATTTTTGTACTTAGCATGATTTTTAGAACCTATGGTGAAATTTAATTAAAAATTGATTCGGATCAAAATAATTAGATTCAATATGATTGAATTAGAGCACCATTACTTAGCCTTAATCAATTGGGTTAGGCAAGCCTATAAATAGGCTTATATACACTCAAGTTCCTTCCTTGAACTCATTTTGGCAGAGAATACACTAAAGAGAGAGAGAGTGCACGGTTTAGAGAGAGAGAAAGAGGCCAAAATTGAAGACTTTGCTAAGAAATTGGAAGACTAAGGGAATTGGTACAAGATTTAATTACATTTGTAAGGATTGGAGCCTCTAGGTGAGTAATTGAACTCAACTTCATGAATTTAAATTCATAATTGAGTGAATTCAAGCAAGATATGAAATGAATTACAAGAATTGAATTGATTATGATGAATTTGAAGTCAATATAACCATGCATGTAGAGAATTGCCATGAATTTGCATAATCTAGCATGTAGCATGTTATTTATGAGAAATTGAGTGCCAAATCATACATGCAAGCATGGTTTTGTTAAGCTCCATGAGTATGAACATCATTTGTAACATTTGAAATAGAAATAGAGTCAATAAGTTACATGCATGCATAATTCAAGCAAGATATGTAACTTAATTTCATGAACTTTGAAGAACTTGAAATGGTTTTTGGAAATTTGGGAGATGAACCATGATTTTGGGACAATTGATTTCAAATTATCTAAGTTTTATTGTCACACAATGTTTGTCTACATTTTTGGAACAAAATTGCAAGTTTTGGAGCCATGGGGGTTGAGTTTTAAAGTTTAAACATAATTCTGGAAAACCCAGAATTCGACCTGTCCGCTCGAGCGAGGAAAGTCTCGCTCGAGCATGAAAACTTAGCTCCCAAAAGTTTTGCAAAAATTTGCACTGTAGCTCGAGCGGCGAACTCTACGCTCGAGTGAACCTTGTTTTGCAAAACTCCCTGCTCGAGCATCAGAAATCTCGCTCAAGCGTGAAATTTATGCAACCAGTATCTTTACAGAGTTTTGTAGCCCGCTCGAGCAACCAAAGTTGCGCTCGAGCAGAGAGCCCTATTTCAGAAATTTTGAGAAGGCATTTTATGTTTTGTTTTCTGTTATCTTTCATTTCTAAGTACTCTTAGGCATGCATTGGGCATTGTAAAAGACCTAAAAAGGATAATAAAGAGGCCTAAGAGAAATAAATAAATTAAGAACGGATTGAATCGCTTGTAACCCGATATGTTATGAAATGTGTAGGGTCAAGTGCAAGGGCAAATCCACTAATAGAACACTGTGAGTAATATCTTAATAAGAATGTATTGAAATATGCTACTTCCAAATGCTCACTTATGTATGAGTTCTACAGAGTTATTAAATTTAATTTGATATTTATCATAGAAATGATTGGGTCAAAGGTCGTTTGATAGAAATGATTGGGCCAAAGGTCGTTTGATAGAAATGATTGGGCTAAAGGCTGTTTGACATGAATGATTAGGCCAAAGGCCATTTGACACGAGCGAATTGGGCCTAAGGCCATTTGATAAGAATGAATTGGGCCCAAGGCCATTTGATACGTTTGGGCCTAAGGTTGTTTGATGTATTAGATAGAAACATGAATCGGCGTAAGGCCATTTGATATGTTTGTTAACAAATTTTCATCCATGTAACTTCCTTATTTGATATTATTCACCGAACTTTCGCTCATTCTCATTTATGTGTATGTAGGTGAGCAAAAAGACGTTCAAACCCAGCCTCGGTAAAGACTATGAGAGGAAGCCAAGTTTTTGAGGAGTCAACTCGAATGTCTTACGCACGAGACTTTGTTTTTGTCCCTTTTGTTCTTTCATTACTCTTTTGCTATTTTGGTAAACACGTTGGATCATCTATGTATATGAGTTTTTGTTTGGCTGACTGCATATCTGAAAGTTCCTGGTTGTCTATAAGATGTTAACTCTATTTATATGCGTAAGTTATTATGGAATACCTTTGGAATGATTTTGCTATACCATGTAAGCATAACTCATTAGATAGAGTTTTTAAATCTGCTTCGGTTTTGGCCCCTTTAATATTTCTGAAATTGTTTGAGGCCGTAGATAATCTCATGATTATTGGCCGGTTATGACTTTAATTCTTAGGAGCGGGATCGAGTCATGACATATCTGATGATGATGATGATGCTCAAATTGAAGCGATGATTAAGCTTGTTGTTGGAGAAAACTCAAATCTAAATTTGTAGGCTATGAACTGAATGTGAATGCGTTCTCTCTCTCTCTCTCTCTCTCTCTATATATATATATATATATATATCATGTACAGGAACAAAACAGGAGCGAAGTGAGAAAATTGATAAACACACGAAAATTGAAAATTGAAAGCTATAAATACAGAGAAAATTGCCCATAAATCCACTCTAGTAATTATCTTAAGTATTAGGTTAAATGGATATTTTTTATTGGTGAGAGATTCACCGTTTGGGAAATTATTTGGTGAGAAATTCTTTTGTTTGTTTTAAAGAACATTTTGTTTCCAATTTTACTCCTGAATTTATCTGTTGACTTTTTTTTATCTGTTGACTTTCGCTGATCTGTTCAAATTTTTTTCTTATTTATTCAAAATTTTTCCCCATCTGTTCAAAATTTATCCTATATGTTCAATTTTTTTTATCATATTTGTTTAATTTGTATAATCTATTTGTTTAATTTTTTCGATTATCTGTATAATCTATTTGTTTAATTTTTTCCCTATTTGTTTAATTTTTTCGATTATCTGTATAATTTTTTTCCTTATCTGTTCAAAACTATACAAAATAATCTGTTCAACAGATAGCAAACAAAATAATTTGTTCAAAACCAAACAAAACATTATGTCCAAATTTTAGCCCTTGTATTTTATACATCAATCACAATAATTCCAAAACCAAGCCAAACAATAAAAGACAAGAGAGACAAAGATGTGAGAATTACACAAATAGCAGATCAACAGATCAAGATCAAATCTTATCTGTTCAACAGACAATAGATTAACATATCAAAATAAGAGAATCGCACAAATATACCACTCAATCAACTTAACCAATTAAAGTTTATCCCAAAAAATTCAATTAAAAAAATCTGAAACCACAAAAATGGATGAAGAAAAGTAATATTCCTACTATATTCAACCTAATTACACAAATACACACACACAAAAAAGGGCGGCACCACAATTTGCAATGGGCTGGGTCAGTTTAACCCGACACATTTTCATTTTTTGTTGGGACACGGGGTTGTCATGAGTGACAAGGACCATTTTGGGTAGATTTGACTATGGAAGGGCTTCGGGCTGATTGTTGGGCAGTAGCCAAGTGTTTCTAGGTTAGACTGGTTGTGCCCGTGAGCGTGTGGGTCGCGCCTATGATTTGGTGGAGTGAAGGTCACGCTCGCGGTTTGTCGCGGCTAGGCCGCAACCAAATGTAGCCTTCAGGTCAGATGACTGGGGAGATGAGTGCTTGGGTCGCGAGAGACCGCGGTTAGGGCAATTGCGCCCGTGAAAGGCATGGTTGCGCTCACGACCAGTCATGTTGGGCTTTCGTGGCCGCGAGCTTTTGGTCGCACTCGTGATGGTGGGATTATATAACACGTCAGTGCATTGAAAACCTCATTTTTTTAGATCTTTTCTCTTTTACTCTCACCATTGTTGACCCATTTTAAGCTTTAAAGCTTGGATGTTATCTATTTCTATCCACTTTCTATCCCTAGTTCCATATACCAAAATGTAGAGTTCGGCGAGGGCTTCATTTTAATCTGAGCAGATCATTTTTTTCATCGCCTGCTTTTCCAGCTTGTCTCATCTTCGCTTCATAAGGTAAGGTCTATTTCCTTAACTTGATATGAGTTCGGTAGTGTATTTTGTTATATAGATTTTGTTGTTGTTGGGTTGATTTTGAAATTATGGTTTGGGGTTGAGGGTTTGTTCCAAATTGGGGGTTGTTTTGTTATGATTTTGCTATTAACTCTATTTTCCGTATATAAAATTGCATGTGGGTCTCTAAAAGTGAAAAAATCCCAATTTGTGAAAAACCCTAAATGATAATGTTTTTGGGAGTTGGATGGATTTTTGGAAAAAGTTTTGATTGGAAAGAAAATGTTGTGTGATTTTGGAAATAACGAATATTTTTACTCTTTTGAAAAAATATTAAGTTATTGGGAAATACATATATATATATCAGTTTTTGACTATGGGATTGTATATCTGTATTGTTGTCTTTAATTATTGCATTAGAGATAACTATTTTGGCTGTCTGTAGAGGATAACATTGTCGTGTGTTAGCAATTACATGTGGACTAGGCAAATTGGAATGTTTATAAAATCATACATATCATGGTGCACGTCATGGATTTTGGAATGGATTTTAGAACCGGAACTATATGTTTTTGAAAAGGTTATTTGAGTATTATCGTTTATGTTTTGAAACCTTTTATATCATTTTTAAACTGGTATTTTGGATCACATGTATTGTGTTATTGAAAAAGGGTAAATAAAGTGGTAAAACTGTAAGAGGGTGTTAGAGCAAAATTAAGTTAGCCTGTGTGTCCTCGGTGGAAGACCGGAAACTCACACGGTAGGTGTCAATTCCATCCGGATAATACCAGTAAAATGGCATAATGGCTTGTATAGTGCACTATTATGAACACTAGCCCTAGAGATTTATCCATTTTATTTATTATCGATTTGGTTTTGAAAATAATGTTTTCAAACTGTTTAACGTATTTGCTGTTATTTAACGATGTATTCACATTTGGTTTAACAATGTGTTTGCTAGTTAGTATTGTGATATACCGAACTTGTTTTGGAAATGGGTCTTATTCAAACAAATGTTTTGAATTTAGAAAACGTTTTGAATAAATGAGCGGTTTTGATGATTGGAATGAAAGGATTTTTTCGTTGAGAAATCAGATGGATTTTAAAAATGCATTGGGCATATCGTATATATGTACTATATAATGATCATTTATGCTAGTGGAGCATATTTAGTCTTTTAAATATTCTTTACTGTGCTCACTCTACCTGGCTAGAAATATTTTTCAGGTGTGTTGCTTGTACTGATGTAGAATGAGACGTTGGAATTGTGATTGGAGCTGTGTAGGGCGGTTTCATTATTTATAGGCCTCGGGCCATTTGCTTTATTTTTCTTGGTCGCGTGCCATTCTTGTAAGGATTACACCCTTTGTATATGGTGTAAGCCTTTGGACATTTCAATTTAATATATATATATATATATATATATCATCTGTTGTATGTTTTAGTTAAAGATCATCCATCTATCTATCTATATAACCAAATGTAGTATTTTCTCAAAAGGCTCCAAAAACCTATTCCTAAATTCTCATAATTTTAGAAAAATAAAAAAATACGTGGCACCTCCCATCACTTTTCTGCCTACTATTCAGTCATTTTCACTCTCTCTCCCTATAATAAAATATAAAATAAATATAAATTAATAAAATATTCATTTGTATCCATATTCATCTATATCCATCACCCACAACTCCCACATCTACATTTATCCATATCCATCCATAGAAATATTTGAATTTTAAAATTTCTCCCCATAGATAAACATATAAAAATCTATAAAAAAATAATTTCATGGTCTACAAATAAAGATAAAGATTAAATAATTGATTTACATAATTGAAATAATAAATTTAGATATATATATATATATATATGATTACCGATAAATCTCATCCTACAAACAGTTTTACCAGTTGGTCCCTGGTTTGTTTTAGTGTTCTCATTAGTCCTATTAGTGGGGAAATATATTCCCATTTGATCCTATTTCCTTTGTTTGGCATAATTGAGTGAGACGATTGTGCCCTTCCTTTTACGTACGTCCATTTTTGTTGGGATTAGTTGCGCACATTTGGCAATTTGCATATTCTATTAGTTGGATGTTCGTTGTACTGTGTTAGGACTTTGGGGGGCTGCATAAGTGGGGTGTGTGTGTGGACTGCGTCCTGGGTGTATGTGTGGCATATTAACAGCGAATCTTAAACAAATTACAAAGAAAAATACACCATCCCCACCAACCAAGATGGCCCATCAAAAAATCCCTTTCAAAACAAGACACACCAATACAGCATAACATTACCACTATCAAACACAATCAACACACCCTACACAACCACAACAAACACAGTACAAACCATGCAAAATAACAGAAGACAAAAACCCTTACTCGCAACACATGCTGTCACACTATCACCACACAAAATTGCAACCAAACCCTCAACGTACCTTCTAAACAAACAAATACCAACAAAAACCCACCCTCCCCCCACAATATTTGACACACACATAACCCCCAACCCCAACGAATCTAAAATGGTACATGTGTTACAACATACATACACATTTCGTAACTCTTCAACCCAAAAAAAAAAAACATTACAAAACGAATACAATGCCGTAATGTGTGACATTACTTACCTCTCGCCGTCATTGTCCCGTCTATGAGCACCAACTGTTACAATGAACACAAACCTCACACTGTTTCAGCCTCTTCTGTCACTATCTCCCAACACAGCACCGCACTTGTGACAACGAATCAACAAACCCACACAATCAAACCATTAGTCCCTCACATCTAACTCAGAAATATAGAACGCCAGTCACACTCAAATCGGTATTTCCAAAAATGGGTTCTACAGCAAGTGCAACACACCACCCCAACTACAAAAATTATAAAAAGCTATAGTGTACTTTTGTGTTGTGTGGCACTACTCACACGCACAAAATGCCACGTGATCAGCATACAATGCCACGTGACTAACACAACCCACAACCAAAACGCTCCACACAATCAAATTATGTCTCACAGCTGCCACGCATAAAAAAACCCCCAACGATGGCACTTCTGTCTTTTACATATCATAAAGGACCAAATAGATCACAAGTAATAATTTGGGACCAAATGGAACACAAGTTCAACATTTAGGATTTATGGGTAACTCATCTATATCTATAAAAAAAAAAAACAAAAAAACAGAAAACATATATATCCAAATCTTTGTTTTGATTTAATAAAACAAAACAAAAAGCTCGAATTTTCCACAGCGCCATGAAGCTATTGGACAATTCTGTTCTTCTTCTTCTCCTCCAATTAACAGGCCTTACATGATGATGAATTCATTGGGTACTCTAATGGGTGATTTTGGCATTTCGACGAATGAGTTACAAGATGGAAATGCCAGAGATTCAATGACAGATTCTCTAGAGTCACTTGATTGCTTACTTTCAGCAATCAATAGCAACACCGATACATCAACTAGAGATGATCATGGGATCTCCATGATATTTCCACTATTCAGGTATTTTCACTCCCGTTCTTCTTTCCCTCCAATTAACAGGCCTTACGTGATGATGAGCTCATTGGGTACTCTAATGGGTGATTTTGGCATTTCGACGAATGGATTACAAGATGGAAAAGCTAGAGATTCAACGACAGACTCTCTAGAGTCACTTGATTGCTTGCTTTTAGCAACCAACAGCGACACCGGTATATCAGCTGGAGATGATCATGGGATCTCCATGATATTTCCATTATTCAGGCATTTTCACTCCCTCTCCTTATAATAAAATATAAAATAAAAATAAAATAATAAAATATATATTTATATCCATATTTACATATCCATCACCCACAACTCCCACATTTATATTCATTCATATCCATCACCTATACCTCCTATAACTCCTACACACACATTTCTGTATTCAGTTTATTTCATATTTTAGTCAAATTCAATCATTCTCTTTCATCTATCCATTTTTATTTTCTTTTATCTACCTATCTTTTCTCAGACTAACTCATCCTCTTCATTATTATATTTTGCAAGTTTGATGATCTGCGAAAGTCATATTATCTTCTCCATTATTACATTTTCTAAGTTTGATGATCTATAAAAATTATTACAAGGTCGGTATAATATTATTTCGTACTTTATATCTTTGTGTAAATATATTTCTTTTTCCTAATATTTTTCAATTCATCTACAAATCTTTTCATCTTCTCCATTTTTATGCTCCTAATATTATTTCTTATTTTATATGCATTTTTTTCAATGTTTATTATTTGTGTGTACATATTTCTCTTTTCCAATATTTTTCAATTTATTTACACATCTTAATCATATTCGATTTGTTTTCTTTTTCCTAAATATTTTTCAATTCATCCACGCATCTTTTCATCTTCTTCATTTTTATACTCCTAATATTATTTCTTACTTTATATGCATTTTTTCAGTGTTTATTACTTTTGTGTATATATATATTTTTCTCAATATTTTTTAGTTCATCTACACATCTTTTTATCTTCTCCATTATTACATTTTGCATAGTTTGGGCTTACTTGCTTTTTAATTCATGGTTTGCATTTGTTCTTCAATTTAATCAAATTTGATTTGTTTCTTCTCATATAACAGTGTTGATATCTTCTTCGACTTTTATAAATCCTTTCTTTTACATATCAAAAATAGTTCACCTAAATTCAAGAAAATTAGATGTCTATCACATAACTTAAATAAATTAAAATAAATCTCATTCTCAATTAAATAAATTAACAAAAAAATATAAACCTGCAAATATGTTTTCAATGTCTATCACATTATTTTTTTGAAAAAAATTCACAAAATCTAAACCCACAAAATATATATCTATATATAAATTACAAATATCCAATGTCTATCATATTATTTAAAAAAAAAACTCTCGAATATTTGTAACTTAAATAAATTAAAAACATAAATACAAATTATAAATATCTAATGTCTATCATGTTATTTAAAAAATAAAAAAAATCCACGAGTCTTATTCATACAATTTACGCATGCAGATCCATCATCCACAATTTACTCAGTTGGATATCTATCATGTAAAATCTAATACAAATCCACAAAAAACACTGTTTTGTGTTTATTTTGTAATTTTTTAAAAAAAATCTTAAAGTAAATCTAAATAGAATCCTTTTTTTCCTTTGTGTCCCCCATGTACAACAATAATTTGGTTATGTTATCTTTTTCTTATTTTAAAATCATTGTGTTATAATTTTTTTACAAAAAGTTACGTTAGCTCCTCAAAAGATGGATGTTGTATAGTAGATTTTTAATTTTTTTTTAATATATCTACAATAAACAATGATACTTATTGAGATTTTTTACTCTTTATCTTTTGTATTCCAGGTACCATCAAGCTTGCTTATCATATTCTTTATGAAATTGTATGTCAAATGTGTTAAATTCATTATGCAGATAAATATACGGCGTCCTCTAAATTTGCGTCATAGCTATCGTCTGACCATGTAAAATGCCATAAATGAATTTCAAACTGTACTGCATAAATAGGATTTACCAGTAGAAAATATTGATGATTGGAAAATCAAAATATGTTGGGCAATACAAAAATTAGGGAAAAAAATAAGTGAAAAATATTTGATGAAAACAATATTACCATCGAGCTAGAATAAAGTAAAGGGAATAAATTTTGAAAAATTTATATAAACACTCTTCATAACGTAATATATCTTCTTCTTCTTCTTCTTCTTCTTCTTCTTTTTTTTCTTTTTTTTTTTTTTTTTTTAAAGTTCATTTGTATGTAAAAAAAATGATTTTTTTTTCTTCTTCTTGTGCTTTTTAGCAGGCACTTTCTGGGGCATTTGGACATGAGGAGCAATATTTATTAAGTTTTAATTTATTAAATATAGATAGATTTAATTTATGACATTCAATTTATTATTAGTTTTTTTAGAATATATATGTTTTAAATATTAGGTTCATTGAGAAACATCTTATTTATTATTAATTTCATCAATTAGAAATCAAGTTCATTATTTCAAGAAAAATATATCAGTTGGATGATTATAATATTTTGTAAATATTTATTTTGAAGTATTATTGTCTTTACTTATGAAATTTGAAAAGATGACCCATATGTATTATGATTATAATTTTATAATTTAAATTAAAACTTAATGCATTAATAAAAAATTTATACATTATTAAATTACCACTAGTTCCATATAAATGTGAATGTAGGATTTATGAAACCGGACAAACACACGTATTATGTTACACTATTGTAACCATTGGGATGAGAGATATTATTTTATTTTATCTGACTGTCATCATTTTACTTATCGGCTTTGGTTTATTTACGTGGGCCAGACTCTATAAATCCGGGGCGTGACACAGTCGCAGAGTTGAAGCCCATGCCGGTGGCACCATAGTTGGCATCGATTTCAACAGCGCGTTTGTTGTGGAAGATGGCGTAAGGATGTGGGTTGAGGTTAGAGTTGTAGGCGACTAGGGTTAGAGGGAGCTAGCGCTCAGCGAACATGACAAAGACAAGAGCGGTGCAGCGAGAAGACAACCCCCGCAATCCTCTCAGCTAAACTAGGGTTTCCAAAGTGCGATGCAGTGTGAGAGAACAGAGGGAAAAAGAGAGAACAAAAATAAGAGAGATATTTCCGGCATCGTTCTCAGTCTACCAATGGTGGATCTGGTCTCATTCGCTGCTAGATTTGGCAGCGATACGACGGATCTGACCTTGGTAGATTCACACATCTATCAATCTTGGCCACTCACACTAGAAGCTATGCTTTCACTCACAAACCACCAAAGATGACTCGTCAACGATAATTGCTTCAACCGAGTTTTGGACTCGCTAGTTCTCCTCATCTTCAACATCTCTGACATCAAAACCCTTCTCTGATATGGAGCCCAGAACTCTATTCAAAACCTTCTTCGCTTCGTCAGATTCCGACGACGATCAAGAAGATTACTACGAAGATTAATAAGAGAGAGTGAAATCTGATAAATGAAGAGAGAGGGAGAGAGATGTGAGATGTGAGATGAGAGAAGAGAGAAAGTGAAATCTAACCCTGTTGCTCAGTAGAGAGAGAATATGTAGAGAGAGGTAAAAAATAGATAGAGAGAGATAGAAAAGAAAGAAAGTTGACTGATAATTATAAAAGCGTAACGACAAGTGAATGGGGGTCATCTGATCATTTTGCAGGAGGATGTTCTTATAAACAAAGTGAAAAGCGCGTGAAGTTTTGACCAAACAAAATATAAATTTAAATTTATGGACGGACTACCATTTTAAATAATAATATATTTAAAATAAATAAATAAAACAACATTATCATATATCATATATATATATATATATTATTAGCTGGTAAAATTTTAGTCTAATAATTTTGAGGTTATGAGTTCAAGTCACATGACAATTATTTTGTGCACTATGCCAAATGTTTTTCCCCTCTCAAATACACATTAATAAGTACTAATTGAGCGATATTATATATATATATATATATATATACATATATAATAAAAAATAGCATTTTTTTTTACCTTAGGTGACACCTTCTAAATGCTTATTTTTTTCTTTATAAAAAAGCTATATCAGCATGTCTTTTCTGTTTACATAGAAAGTTTTATACAAATTCAATTTCAATTATAATAACCAATTTTATATAGACTCTATTTGAGAAATACTTATTTTTCATATATTTTTATATAGTTGATATTTAAATTTAATTATTATGATATTTGAAAAAAAAACTTATTTTGATATACAAATAAATAAATAAGACAAAATGTGTTTAATTATGTGCATTGCACGGATCAAATTAATTTTGTTTTATATTTTTTATTTTTTGTCTATCTTATTGATATCTTAATATTAATTTATATTTTAATTTTTTATTTAACATGAAATTATTTATATTTAATTTAAATATTATATACTTATATATATACACACAATATGTATGAACAATTTAACAAGCATATTAAAGAAAAATTAATACTCTACATAATTAATTTATGTATTTTCTTTTCAATATAATCACAATATATTTATATTTAATCTTTTAAATAAATTTTGTGTAGTCCTGTTTATATATATTTTTATTTTTCAAATAAAAATATAGATAAGTAATTAGAATCACTTTTAGTTTTATATTACCAATTCTCTTTTTAATTTAACTATTATTTTTAATATTAAAATGAGTGCTTGTTTTATATCTTATAATTTAATATATATCATATAAAATTATTATTTGATAATTATACTTTTATAACACAATAGAATTAAAATGATCAAAATAAGCAACTAATTAACTAAATTTATTATATATAAGTATTCAATTAACACTTTTATAGAACAATAATGCTAAGATTTGTAAATTAAAATTAATATTATTTTTTTTGTAACACATATCATAATATAAAATATCATTATATTGATTAAAGTTAACTTCATTGTGATTTTATGTCAGCTATCATATTTCTAGAAGTGATTTACATATATGTGTAGCGCCCAATTTGATATTGATTGATTAAAATAATGGAACTCAATACTTTATTTGTTAACTTTTTAGAAAATAAATTGACAAATGTCAAATGATAAATAGTGTAGAGTATTATTTTAAAGAATAATGATTCATTGAAAATGGTTGTGCATATTTAAGGCCCATATTGATATTTCTTGAATAATTTTTAAATAAAAATTTAGAATTTAGAATGTGCCACCTAAGTAAAGGAAACAATATATATATATATATATATATATATGATAATTAATCAGAACTCCTTTGAGAACTGAAATTATTAAGGTTATAGAGATTTTGTGACTGCTTTCCTTTGAAGACATTGTTTATGATTTGAATTTGTAATTTTTTATGCATTAATGTGAATCTCTTACAATCTTACTAACATAAGTATAAATCCTATCTTTGAGTGGTAAGAACTTTTTCGTGTAATAAAATACTTTAATATTGTCATATAAAAATATTATAATGTATCATAATCAAACACCACGTGAAACATATATAATTAAAGACCCCGACGCACAACTTTTTTTTTTTTTTTTTGAGAATATGAAAAATATTTATATTAAAAAATAACAACATGCACTTTAGAAATAACAAAAAATGTAAGAAATTAGTAAGGACCTTTTCAATTAATAACCATAATAATTAGTATATTATAGAATTTTCTGATGTTTTAAGTTTTCTTAGAAAAAAATATTTTGATACAAGTGGAATTCATGATTTTTGGTAAATTTGATAAACATAAATGAGAATTTGATTTCAGGTTGAGAATACATTTTTTTTAAAAAAAAAACTTTCAAAAATATTATTTTTATGAGTCTTTTACATAAGATCATATACAATGACAAAAATTTCCATCGGTCATTAACAAATTTATTTGTATTTGGCTTTCAATTGATAAAATTTTATACACAAACAGTATTAATACTCAAAATTAATTTTTTATTTTAAAAATAAGTTCTCGTGTATCACACGGGTTACCTACTAGTATATATATAAAAGTAGTGTTTTTCCTTTTCTTATGTGGCATATTTTAAAGGCATTATTTTTTTTTCCCCAAAAAACCACATCAACATGCATTTTCAATTTACATATAAAGTTGTACACAAACTCAATTTCAATTATAATAACCAAATTTTTATGTACTCTATTTGAGAAATACTTATTTTTCATATATAATTATAATTTAATTATTATGATATTTAGAAAAAAAAATTATCTGGTTACACAAATAAATAAATAAATAAAATAGAATGTGTTTAATTATATGTATTATACGGATTAAATTAATTTCCCATAATATTTAATATTTTTTATCTATCTTATTGATATCTTAATATTATTTTTTATTTCATTTTTTATTTAACATGAAATTATTTATTACAAAACATTTATATTTAATTAAATTTTATAAATATATATACAATATGTATGAATAATTCAAAAAGAATATTAAAGAAAAAATTAATATTCCACATAATTAATTTATGTATTTTTTTCTTAATTCAATCACTACATATTTATATTTAATCTTTTAAATAAATTTTGTATAGTTCTATTTCTACATATTTTTATTTTATAAATAAATATAAAAATATAAATAAATTAAGTAATTAGAATCACTTTTAATTTTATATTACTAATTCTCTGTATAATTTAACTATTATTTTTAATATGAAAATAAGTGTTTGTTTTACTATATTATAATTTAACATATATCATATTAAATCATTATATGATAATTATACTTTGATAGCATAATAGAACTAAAATTTTCAAATTAAATAAATAATTTAACTAAATTTGTTATATATAAATATTCGAGTAACACTTTCATAGAACGATAAGGTTAAGATTGTTAAAATAAATAACTAAAATTATTGTTTTGTAACACGTATATCTTAATATAAAATATCATTACATTAATTAAAGTTAGCTCTATTATGATTTTATGTTGGACATTGTACACACCTCATTTTTGACCACCTTCAAGACTTGGACGCGACTGATGGTTTTGGAAGTTGGGCAGTGCAAAGGTTTAATTTCTTCGGGAAGGAGAGAGAGTCGAATCTCAACTTCATACCCCTTTTTTTTTTGGACCAAAACGATCTTGATCAAAAGATTTTAGTCTTAAAACCTTCTCTTTCAAAACGTTTTTGAAATAAAGTTTTTACGATGTTCCGAGGCTCGCATTTTGTCAAATGTTGCGTTTTTCGGTAAACCGAGCAAGGACAAAGTGGAAATGAACGAAAGAGAGATGAAATCTTTGAAAAATCTTTCAAAACACCTTACTTAGGGGTTTGGAGTTGAAGAAAAGAGGAGAAGAGGGAAGAAATCCAGTTGGGGGAGAAAATGGGCATGAACCGTTAAGAAAAAGGCAAACAGCCCTCGCCGAATAGGGCCTATTCATTTGCATACTTGGAATCAAGCTATGAGGCCACCACCGTTGGAAAGAAGACTTTCGGAGCTTCATTTTGCATTCAAGAATCTCCTAAAGCCAATTCCGGACGGGGGAGATATGGTTGATTGAAGTAGGGCATCACTCCGGCTGGACCGAATCTGCGCGGCTTCACCAAAACAGGCATAACTTTTTCCACAGGAGGAATTTTAATGTAAGGTTTGTGCCATTGGAAATCTAACTTCCGGGGCTTCAATTTGGACACTTGAACGGCCACCATTGGACTTCCCTATCACTGACCGACCACCTTTATTTCTGGCAGACCCATTTTTTGTCCTGAAAAGTAGCAGGCCGACCAGAAAAGGTGGCAGGCCGGCCACCTACCTAGTTGGATGACCTTTTTGGCCCTTTTGAGCTGGCCCGCCTTGATCCCCTCCCCAAGTGTGTTCCAGGTGTGCAATTTGTTTTCCTCCAGACCCTATACCCGAGGGTCTTTCATTTTGGGGGGAAATTTGAATTGGTTTTTCCCCCCCATTTTTCCCCCCTTTCCTCCACTCCTTTCCCTATAAAACCAGCACCCTCAGCTGCATTTTTGGAGGGTTAGAAAAATCCATTGGAGCTCTTGCATTCATCCTCCCTCTCCTTCTCTTCCAAGCCTCAAAACACCTTTGCTCTTGGACCATTTCTACACCACCTCATAGCACCACACCTCCATCCTCCATTCCAGCAACTTGAGGCTGCTTTCCAGAGGTGAAGAACTCCCAAACTTGGCCCAAAAGTTGTTGAAGCATTGGTCTACAAGGGTGAGTCCCATTTTCCCTCTTTTGTGGCTTATTTTGCTTTGTATCTAAGCCATACTTGCTTGCATTTTTGGACTCCGACCCAAACTGTAAATAGTCATATTTTGAGCCCCTTTTCATGTTTGATTAAGGGTCTTTCTCTGTTTGAGGCCAGCAGCTATCACTTGCTTCTTTATCTCTCTTTTAGGCCAATTTTTGCATAGTATTTTAGGCCTATTTGTGAGCTGTTTTGGATCTTTCCATAATCTATAAAATATCTTTTTTTGAGCCCCTCTTCAACATTGTTGAAGGGATCTTTGCCATTTGGGGCCAGCTTCTGTCCCTTTGTGTTTAATCCCTATTTTAGGCCTTTTCTTGCATGATAGTTTGGCCTTATTTGTGATTATTTTTGTGGCTTAATGTAAACTGTAAAGTACCTTTTTTTGAGCCTCTCTTAAACTTTGTTTCAGGTCTCTTTGCCATTTGAGGCTAGATTCTGTCCCTTTGTGTTTAATCCCTATTTTAGGCCTTTTCTTGCATGATAGTTTGGCCTTATTTGTGATTATTTTCGTGGCTTGATGTAAACTGTAAAGTGCCCTATTTTGAGCCCCTCTTCAACTTTGTTGAAGGGCTCTTTTCCATTTTTGCATGATAGATTAGCCCTATTTGCATTCATTTTTGAGGCTTGTTATAAACTGGAAATATGCATGTTTTGGGACTGTCTTGCCTCTGTCTTCATGCTTCATCATCAAATAATGCATGCTTTGTATAGCTATAAGTCATTCCATGCACCTAATTTTGAGTTTCGGGGTTTATCTCATGCATCGGGTGCCATGTTTCTATGTTTCGGAGCTGTTTTGTATCATATTTAAGCACTGAAATTTGCATGTTTGCATACCATGTTCCATGCCTTGCCATGCTTTGGTAGAGTGACATTTGTTGCCTTAGGTTTGGTCCTCGGTTTGCGTGCATGCGTGCACGTATTTCGAGTCTCATTTTTCATCTAATGGCTACTAATGTGAGTGTGGCTAAAGTCCACTCATGTTAGTGTAAGTCCATTATGCATTGCATATGCCATTTCATTTCATAGCATTGTGTATGCTAGGTTGTATGTTAGAGCGTTGTGTATGCCTCGTTACATTGTGCATTGTGTATGCCATTTCATAGCATTGTGTATGCTAGGTTGCATGTTAGGGTCGCATTCATGCATATCATGCATATTGCATTGCGCTTGGGATAGGAGTTAGCCCAAGCACGGGAAACGAGGGACATTTTGTACTCCGAGTGACGGAACGTGTCTCAATTCCCGGTCGCCGACACTCCGGATTATCCATGATGGAGTCTAGGCCTTGTTGTGTTCATATGTGCATTCATTTCATATTGAGTCATGCAATTCGACTTCTCGGTCATCATGCATCGAGATGCGTGATTGGTGGCACGAGGATCGAGGACTACACTCCCTGAAGAGTAGTCATGCATACATATGTGAAAATACTTTGCCATGCCCCTTTGTTGCTCTCTGTTGCAGCAAATTAGAAATCAGCAACCTTCCGGAGCCTGGCACGCATTCCAAGAACAATTGCAAACAGAGGCAAACCGGGACATCGCGAGGGATTCTCCGCACAAGGCAACCCGAGCATGCATCATTCATCATCCGGAGCAGATTTGAGGCAGTCCTTGGCTTGCATGCCAATTTATTGCTTCCTAGTTTAATTTGTTAATTAATTAGGGTTTTGTACATATTTGGACTGTAATTATTCATTTGGGACTGTATATTATTTATTCAGACCCTCTGCGCGAGGGCATAACTGTAATAAGTGTGCGTGTGTGTGATGTATGCCTTCTAACCCCACGTCTTTCTCCCTTTTATTTACCAGTTTATGATGGTTAGATTAGGGCATGTTTCAATTAGCATACAATATGATAGCATGTTTGCATTCATTCATCTGTCTTGCATGCACCGGGCTCGGCGCATCATACTAACTGCATTGTATTTTCAATTCCAAGTTGAATACATGTTAGCTGTAGCATTTCATATGCCATGTTTAGAATAGCTGAGCCTGCTAAAGTTGCATTTTTGCATGTGTTGCATTAGGCATTTCTGTATAGTTAGGATCATGCATGGATTTCTAATTAGCTTCTATTTTGGCTTGGAGTACTCGGTAAGTTTTATGCTTCAGCATCCTTGCATGTGTGTGAGTGACTGCCATGAATAGCATGCTTACCATGAGGCTATATGCTTATGTGATATAACTGCCTGAATGCCTGTGGGTGAAAGTTGAGTTATTTGAAATTGGAACAATTCATTAATTGTGAGTTTTAAGCCCACTAGATAGTGGCAAAATCATGTTTTCTAAGCCCACCCGAGGGTGGCAAATCCACGTCTTAGCCTACTTGCGGGTAGCACCATCAAACCATTTTTCAAAACAAACAAACATGAAATGTTTTGTTCTAATTCAGGCGATCTAGTCTATACTTGTATGCTGTGCGCATCACATAGTGATCTAGGCTAATAACCGGAATAAGAACGCATAATGTTTTCAAAAATAGATATCATGGTTAGTAGAGGTCGATCTTTGATCGGGCGAGCGGGGGTGCTCACGAAGTGACCTTCCCCAATCGTACCCAAGTTCCCAAGCCGAGGCAACTTTGGTGATGACGGACACGTGGCTTTAGGCAAACGAGTCAGGGTTTCCTAAATTTCCCCAAAATAAAACATTTAGGTGGCGACTCTGTATCTGGCAAAGCAGTCCATGTTTGGCACTTCTTTCAAAATCTGTTTTCTCAAAACGATTTGTCGGATTTGGACTCTTTGGTTCAGATTTAGAACCGTGACAATTTGAGAGTCCGAACTGTAGTGACCCCAAATGAACAGAACGGGACTCATCCTCCCGGGGCGTTCGGAGACGTCTACAGTTTCTGGCGACTCTGCTGGGGATTTAGAGAACTTGACTCGAACTCATGATATCTGTTTTTGACTACACTTGTGTGTTTCTTTGCATTGCATTTGCATTGGTGCGCCTAGAATACCGTGTTTGCCATCTGCTATTCCTGAACGGTTTGCCGGAGGCTTGTCTTGTCAAGGCATGACCATAAGGCTGACCGGTTATGGGCTCTGCCAGTATGGGAACACAAACCCCGGTTTTACCGAGGTACCCTTCTTGACCATTCGACCTAGTGCATATTCGGATCCATAGTGACCATTCCAAACTAGGACAGGTTGCTTACCCGATGTAGGTTGTTTGAAACCGCTGCGTGCGTAGTGAAACCCTAGCTCCTGACAAAATAGGACAGGGAAACCCTACTCCAACATAGGGTTGTTTTGGCTCTCACTTACTTGCTATGTGCTTTTAGAGTGCGTCTCTACAGGAATGCATGTATCAGTTTGCAAGTCTGGGTATCAGGCCTGCGGGCATCAGAATGTGAAGAATCAGTTTTACCCAAGGGTATCAGATTTGAGGCAGAATTTTGGGGGCAGAATTCAGTAGAGGGCACAGTCATCCTACTATGCTCGTATCTGTTTTGGTGAAGTTAGGCTGAGATGCTGCATGTTTTCTCTTTTGCTAGGTAGTCTGGGAACCATAGCTTTAGAAGGCTCCGATATCCCCCGTGTACATTGAACTAGTGCTGATAGACTTTGTTAGGTCAGAGATTCAATTCAAGGACAACCAGTGTTCTTTCGCTAAGGCAAGGAAAAGAAGGGCCAGACAGGGCTCATTGGTTCATCTGATCCGACAGTCACCAGTCACATCATCAGCAGACCCGTGATGGCACAGGGTTCGGAAGAATTTGTGGCCGTGATAGCAGCGCTAAATCAGGGAACTGCCATGCAGGTTGAGACCAGTATTGAAACGCAGCGCCCATCTGGGGCGTCTGCTTCACATCCAGCTTTGGGACCCCAGCCGAACTTTGACCCACTTCCGCCAGCTGAAAATTTGCAGGGTCCAAATCCTCGAGAAGGGTTAGCTCAAGCCCGAGTTTTCAGACCCCTGGTGCAGCCTAATGAGAGACTTTATCCCCTTGATGCTAATGACCTTGATCTGACCGCAGTGAAAATTGCGAACCTTGAGAAGCAGTTCAAAAAGGCACAGGGCCTTAACTCCATTCCCGATATTGAGGATGGGTACACCGAGTCTGCCGTACGGCTCCCAGACAGATTCAAAATGCCATATATTGACCGTTTCGACGGATCTGGGGATCCAATGGTATATATCCGACTTTTCTTGGATGTCCTAAAGCCGATGGGTCTGACTAAGCCACAGAAACTCTCTCTGTATAGGAGAACCCTGTCGGGTGTAGCAGCCACTTGGTACGCTAAGTTGGAGAATACAGTAAAGCAAAACTGGGAAGAATTGGCTGAGGCCTTTGTTGATCAGTATTCTTACAATACCCAAGTTGAAATGACCATCCAAGAGCTTGAAGCAACCCGCCAGAACCGAACAGAGCCTTTTGTGGAATTCGTTGCGAGGTGGAGAGCAAAGGCAGCACAAATGACATATCGTCGCCCTTCTGAGAGGGATCAAGTGCAGATGATGGTGCGAAACCTCGAGCATGATATGTTGTAAAAGTTGATAGTCACTCCACTATTCACTTTCAAAAGTCTACATGAACTGGGGGTTCAGGTCGAGAATGCGTTCAACAGTGGGATCATTCCCAGAACAAGGGAACCGATAAGGAGGATGATTTCAAGGAGTACCAATGCTGGAAGTAGCACTACTCCCGAACCCACTGAAATCAATACAGTCACCACAACCAACCCTTTTGCCAAACCAAGCCTACAAACCGTCGGCCCAGCCCGAGCTCAGGGCAGAACTTTCACCCCTCTCTATATGAGCCTGACTAGCGCACTAAAAGTCCTGATGGAAAGAGGGCATCTCAAACCCCTCGATCCTCAACCTCTGCCTGACCCACTCCCAGCCAGACATAATCCCTCCAAGTACTGTATGTACCATCAGTAGCGCGGTCATGGCACTGACCGTTGCTACCGCCTTCGTCATGAGATCCAAAATCTCATCGACAATCAGATGATAGCTCCACCTTCAGACCCCAATGACCAAACATCTCCTGCCTACCTCAATCTCATCCATATACTGCCATCCACCTATGACCCCAGCATATACATCACCTCGGCCCATCTACCCAAGCCTGAGGTGTTTATCCCAGAAAGCATGGACTTATGCATGATGGGCGCACCTGAACCTCAACCATCTCAAACCCGTGAACCCACTACTTCTGAGTTGATGGGAATGATTAAAGATCTTCAAAGAACCGTGACAGATCTGGCCTCCGGGACATTGGCTCCATCATCGACCACACCACATATCGGGAACTTCATATCAAAAGGCTCCCCGATCTTGGGACGGGCTGCATTTGAGGAAGGCCAATCCCTTGGCAAAGTGGAGGCGAGTGGAAAGAACAAGGTAGGGGTGGGCATGGATCCCCATGAATATCTCTTGTTCGCTGTTAAGGCTTTGAAAGCCGAGGGACTGAACAAAGAGCAAGTCCTCGCAGTTGTTGCAAAAACTGTGGATGACACTTTCGCTACTCAAGTTGGGGGCAGTCTGAATCAAAGGGAACATCGGGAGAAGGGCTGTCATACCAGAGACGATCCTCTCATCTCTAATCCTCCACTCGGAAGAGATCGGCAAACCAGGCTAGCACTTGCCAATCCCTTTGCTGGTGCGCCCAGTAAAAATCCACAAGCCTTGAAGTACCAACCCCGAGGTCGGAGGGTCTTCCATGCCCTCTATATGCCTTTGTCCAAAGCTCTCCAAATCCTTGTTGGACACGGCCATCTCAAACCCCTTGAGCCTCGGCCTCTCCCAAACCCTCTTCCGGCTACACATGATGCTACTTAGTACTGCGCATACCATCAACAAACTGGCCATACTACCGACGACTGCTTCCGTCTTCGCCATGAAGTACAGGATCTATTTGACAATGGGGCCATCCTCCCGCCGAGCTCTGCAAAGTCTATCGGCACTGGATCGGTGAACTTAGGGGATAATGTGATCATGTGATCGGGTGATGAACCAGCTGCGGGTGGCACTTGATTAAACTCCAGGCGTGGGAATGGCACGCACTGTTCTGAGCAATACGCAAACACCAGTTTTTGTGCTTTTTGACTTGGGTATTGGGTCAGTCTTGTTGTGTCGTACAGAGTCAGTCTTTTCTTACTGAGTCAGTTGGGTCTGTCTTGTTGTACCGAGTCAGTCCTGTTTTGTTAGAGTCAGGTGATTCCGGGGGTGTTACCTCGGGTATCACTGTTTTGTTTTGTGTTTGTCTTTTTGCTTTCTTTTGAGTCTGTTTCTGTCTTGGAGCCAGTAATGCCAACAGATTTGAATGGACAACAGTGATTTTCACATTCTTGTGTTCGCTTCTGCCTTGTGCCAGTTGTGCCAGAAGTTCTGAATGAAATGACAGTGCTTTTCACCTGCTTTTCTGTGCTTTGAAAATCATTACATCGACCTAAGTTTTTCAGAACCTTTTGAACATTGTGATGAAAACAAAGGGGAATGAATTCCTCGGGATTTGCAAAACTTTGATCAAATTGAGAGAAAGAGAGGCGTGCTAAGCCGTTAATGAATGAAATCATGTTTGTTAACGTGAGTACTGAGAAGGATCTTGGCTTGATCCAGATTGGTCCCACACCGTCTTCAGCGCGAGCGATTAGTCGCTTTCTTAAAAGATTTCAAAAAAAAAAATATTTTACGCAGTCCTGCGAAGACCTGTGTGGAATCGCTCTTGAGATTATGCAGCTTAGGATCGCTCTCAGCCTCGAGACTCGACTCCTCATTTTCAAACCTTGGACTAGAACTCAGAAAGTTTAAAGGTCAACTACAATGTAAGGCCTGTGTGGCCGGATCCAGAGCAGCCCGTGAATTAGCGGCAACAAAGTCAGATCAAGAAGCTTGCGAAGCTAGATCAGGAACACCCCTCGAACTAGGGGCAAGAATTTCAAATGTGCTCGAAGAGTCCAAGATGAAGATCGACAAGAATGCCAAACCCCAGAAGGGAGGAAAGAAGAAGACATTGTTGAAGGACAATCGAGTTCCTATCCACAAACACTAGGGGCAAATTCACCCTCCATTGGATGGACTCTTGCATCGTCAGCGAACAACAGCCATTCTCCTGGATTCAGATGACTTCGGGATCTCAAAACCATTTGACATGGACAAAGCTATACTTTTAACCCTTGAGAGGCTTGCTGGGCCGAAAACCCGAAAGGGCGGCCCAGGCAAAAGTTAGAGCAAGAAAAGAAGAAAAATAACAAAAAAAGAGAAAAGAACAAAAGAACAAAAAAGAAAGATGCAAAGAAAAGAACAAAAAAAAAATCAAAAAAGAAATGAAAAGAAAAGAAAAGAACACAAAAATTGAAAAGAAGAAAAACATAGCTCGCAAGGTTGAAAACCCGCAAAGGGCGGCCCTGGCAAAAGTTAGAGCGCAAAAGGAGAGGTTAAATACCCGAGTGTACCTTAACCCTGAACTACGTAAGGCTTGATTCCCATCTTTGGGATACGTAGGCAACTTCATTCTGAAGTCCAGCCGTAAAACACTGTGTCCATGTAATGGTTTTGATCATCTTTGCTTTCTCTGAATCCGAAAATTTGGTTGTGTTCGTCACTCTGAGGATTAACTACAATACGCCGCGGTGCTATCCAAATAAGGGGCAACTTTCCGTTGCCATTCAATACGCTGCGGTGCCGTTCAAACAAGGGGCAACTTTCCGTTGCCAGGAAGCTCTCTTCAAGCACGGGGCAATTTTCCTTCGAATCTGAGGTTGTGCATCTCGAGAGGGGGTTCTATGCTCGTTGAGCAATGGTCGTTTGCAAAAACAGTTTTTGAGAATTTTTACTAAGGTTGACTGAGTTTCTCTCGAAAACTATTCCATTTTTCCAAAACTGGACCTTTTTCTTGGACCCAAAAAAAAAGAAAAATTTTCAGTGCTCATAACCTAACTTGCATGATTTCAAATTAGAAAATCGAACAAGCATGTTAATCTAACTCTCATGTCGGTCAAAATTGTTTTAGTCGAAAACCAAAACAAAAAATTGGTCAAAATGATGAACTAGGGGCACAGTTGAGTCAGGCTTCTTGTCTTTTCCCCGTTGCCAATGCCTTTGCCAGAAAGGGCACCATACTTGCCAAGAAGGGCACTCTCCCTGCCAGAAAGGGCACAACAGAAACTAACAGCAAAATGTTGAAAGTTCTCTCATCCTTCAAGAAGTGAGGTATCAAGCTAAGTGCGAAGCACGAACTGGAATGGAGCAAGATATTCCATTCCCTTATCTGGACAGATCTAATCACGCCCAAACTCCGCAGTAGATCATCGTCAACCAATGTCAATTGCAGATCTGCTGCACATCCAGCCGCATCACAACCCCTCTGTGGGGGAAGTTCACTGTTGTGAGCAGAAGAAGAAGAATCTAGCTGAGTGCTAGGGGCAAGAGCCCGCAACTTCCTGTTTATCCATCGACCACCCAGGGGAGGGATTAAAAATGAGAGATTGAAGAATAGAGAGATGTGCATTGAGAGAAAAAGTGAGGAAAAGGGCTTTTTCAGAAAAACAGAGCTTGAGGGTCGAGTAATGTGAGAATCACAAATGAGAAAGGATGGGCAATAATACCTGGAGAAACTGGCTCCTCGCGTACTGAGCGGTCTCTCGTCTTTGTAACACGTCTGAGTGTTGTGTCTTTTGTTTTGTCTCGATTCTTGCTTTGAGTCAGTCCGAGTGTGTCTCGATGTGTTTAGGTTGTTTACCTTTTGTTTTCCATTATTGAGTCTTTTTCGCTGTGTTCAGTTGTAGGCTCAATACTCGGTCGAGAACTCATTTCTCAATTTCAAAAAAATCATCTTGTGCTCAGAGTGCTGTGCCATTCTCCACATTTGTGCAAAACAGGATTTGTTCTTTCATAAAACTGCAGGGTCCACCCCTGATAAGTGTGAACGGTAAAACAAGGACCTATCTGAAGCTATATAAGTTCCGGACTGCAAAGCAAAAGAAAAGAGGGAAAATTTTGAGCATCTGAGTGTGTTTCACCTTCAGAAAATTCTGAGATTGCATTCCATATGTACCTCTTCAGGCCTTGTCAGTGCTCCGAAGAATGAGTGTGCCTCTACTCCAAGCTTATGCATGCTTCAAGTCAGAATGGCAATTAAAGCAGCAACAGATGTTATCTCTCCAACATGAACAGGGTGTGCCCTTTTTGAGCCGAGTGTGTTGCAAAGTCCTCTAAGAGGTAAATCAGAGGCACCAGAGTACATATTTGATGCTCCTCTACTGCATAGAATGTGAACTTTCATATACGCTGTTGTTGCATGCGTGCCGCGCATTGTTATGATTCATGCATAGAATATGCTTGCTTTCGATTTCGCATAAAATATGCTTTGCTTGTTTCATGCATAGAATATGCTTGCTTTCAATATTGCATAGAATGTGCTTCCATACTTGCATAGAAAATGCTCGTATCTTTTGCATGGAAAATGCCCCCATACTTGCATAGAAGATGCATTTTATCGCACTGTCTTGTGCATTTCAAATCACTCACGTTGTTTAGCGTATCGCGCTGTTTAGCGTATCGCACTGTTTTGTGCATTTCTAATCACTCGCGCTGTTTAGCATATCACACTGTTTTGTGCATTTCTAATCACTCGCGCTGTTTAGCGTATTGCACTGTTTTGTGCATTTCAAATCACTCGCGTTGTTTAGCGTATCGCACTGTTTTGTGCATTTCTAATCACTCGCGTTGTTTAGTGTATCGCACTGTTTTGTGCAGTTTATCATCTGCGCTATTTTGCGCACCTTCATCGCACTGTTTTGTGCAATTTATCATCCGCGCTATTTTGCGCACCTCCATCGCACTGTTTTGTGCAGTTTATCATCCGCGCTATTTTGCGCACCTCCATCGCATTGTTTTGTGCAGTTTATTATTCGCGTTATTTTGCGCACCTCCATCGCACTGTCTTGTGCATTTCAAATCAATCGCGCTGCTTAGCGTATCGCACTATTTTGTGCATTGTACCATTCGTGCTATCTTGCGCACCTCACCTGCACTTGTTAGTGTATTGTATCGCGCTATCTTGCGCCGTGACCATTACTTGCATTGTGCATGCATTTTATCGTGCTATCTTGCGCACCTCACCTTTAGCATCACACTGTTTTGTGCATTCACTCTACTCGCACTGTTTTGTGCACCTTTAGCTCGCACTGTCTTGTGCACTCACCTGGTCCAGGAGACCTTAAATCCTCCAGTCTAAGGAGACCTTAAATCCTGCATCATCACTCGCACTGTTTTACGCATCGCACTTGCATTTATTCGCACTGTCTTGTACACTCACCTGGTCTAGAAGACCTTAAATCCTCCGGTCTAAGGAGACCTTAAATCCTGCATCTTTATTCGCACTGTCTTGTGCACTCCCGGGTCTAGGAGACCTTAAATCCTCTAAAGGTGCAATTCCTTTGGTGTTTGTCGTGCCCGAACGACTTCCAGTGGTTTGGTATAGCCACCTGCCTGTGTTAGCAGTGAGTTCCTAGGAGATCAACTGAGACGGTGGAAACTAGAGTTCGAATGGCTCTTGCCTAGAACGCAAAGGTTCGGGATTTCCGAGACTAAAGTCTGGTTTAAATACCCAGGGGTATATCCTCGGCTTGAAATCTGTATGGCAGCCCCATAGATTGAGATAACATATGTATGCGCCTCAATTCTGGATACCGAATCAACCTAGTCTGTCACCCTGTTGGAGAATAGGGAAAGCTACGACCATAGTCAGGGAGAAAAGTAGTACCTGTGGCTCAATCAAGAAGAAACGAGAGATCCCCAGCAGCATGAGGCACGATATTGTATGTACGGTTCATTTGAGGCTGGTGCGACCAGACGAACCGTGCAGGTATTGTATCTTCTCCGTGTGAGACGTGGCGAGAATTGAATAATTCTCCGCATTCTTAACTGCATGAAATGTAGTTGTTGCTTTGCATTCTTGCTTAAAACTGTTGTATCTATTGTGAATATGTGCTTCATTACAGCTTGCTGCATTTGCATGATCATTAAGTTACCTTCGACTTCTTGCATTATCGGTTGCATTTTGCCCTGGCCTGCGGGCATGCTTGCGGGCACATCTCTGTTTGTTTTGCCTGTTTGTCTAAGTCTTCGGCCTTATCAAAAATGGGTCGTCTCTGGGCTTTGACATTCACTCCCGTTACTTTTTGACTTCCGAGTTCTGTCAAAGAGGGGCAACTGTAGACACCCCATTTTGACCACCTTCAAGACTTAGACGCGACTGATGGTTTTGGAAGTTGGGCAGTGCAAAGGTTTAATTTCTTCGGGAAGGAGAGAGAGTCGAATCTCAACTTCATACCCTTTTTTTTTTTGGACCAAAACGATCTTGATCAAAAGATTTTAGTCTTAAAACCCTCTCTTTCAAAGTTTTTACGATGTTCCGAGGCTCGCATTTTGTCAAATGTTGCGCTTTTCGGTAAACCGAGCAAGGACAAAGTGGAAATGAACGAAAGAGAGATGAAATCTTTGAAAAATCTTTCAAAACACCTTACTTAGGGGTTTGGAGTTGAAGAAAAGAGGAGAAGAGGGAAGAAATCCAGTTGGGGGAGAAAATGGGCATGAACCGTTAAGAAAAAGGCAAACAGCCCTCGCCGAATCGGGCCTATTCATTTGCATACTTGGAATCAAGCTATGAGGCCACCACCTTTGGAAAGAAGACTTTCGGAGCTTCATTTTGCATTCAAGAATCTCCTAAATCCAATTCCGGACGGGGGAGATATGGTTGATTGAAGTAGGGCATCACTACGGCTGGACCGAATCTGCACGGCTTCACCAAAACAGGCATAACTTTTTCCACAGGAGGAATTTTGATGCAAGTTTTGTGTCATTGGAAAGGTAACTTCCGGGGCTTCCATTTGGACACTTGAACGGCCACCATTGGACTTCCCTATCACTGACCGACCACCTTTATTTCCGGCAGACCCATTTTTTATCCTGAAAAGTAGCAGGCCGACTAGAAAAGGTGGCAGGCCGGCCACCTACCTGGTTGGATGACCTTTTTGGCCCTTTTGAGCTGGCCGGCCATGATCCCCTCCCCAAGTTTGTTCCAGGTGTGCAATTTGTTTTCCTTCAGACCTTATACCCGAGGGTCTTTCCTTTTGGGGGGAAATTTGAATTGGTTTTCCCCCCCATTTTTCCCCCCTTTCCTCCACTCCTTGCCCTATAAAACCAGCACCCTCAGCTGCATTTTTGGAGGGTTAGAAAAATCCATTGGAGCTCTTGCATTCATCCTCCCTCTCCTTCTCTTCCAAGCCTCAAAACACCTTTGTTCTTGGACCATTTCTACACCACCTCATAGCACCACACCTCCATCCTCCATTCCAGCAACTTGAGGCTACTTTCCAGAGGTGAAGAACTCCCAAACTTAGCCCAAAAGTTGTTGAAGCATTGGTCTACAAGGGTGAGTCCCATTTTTCCTCTTTTGTGCCTTATTTTGCTTTATATCTAAGCCGTACTTGCTTGCATTTTTGGACTCCGACCCAAACTGTAAATAGTCATATTTTGAGCCCCTTTTCATGTTTGATTAAGGGTCTCTCTCTGTTTGAGGCCAGAAGCTATCACTTGCTTCTTTATCTCTCTTTTAGGCCAATTTTTGCATAGTATTTTAGGCCTATTTGTGAGCTGTTTTGGATCTTTCCATAAACTGTAAAATATCTTGTTTTGAGCCCCTCTTCAACATTGTTGAAGGGCTCTTTGCCATTTGGGGCCAGCTTCTGTCCCTTTGTGTTTAATCCCTATTTTAGGCCTTTTCTTGCATGATAGTTTGGCCTTATTTGTGATTATTTTTGTGGCTTTATGTAAACTGTAAAGTGCCTTGTTTTGAGTCCCTATTCAACTTTGTTGCAGGTATCTTTGCCATTTGGGGCCAGCTTCTGTCCCTTTGTGTTTAATCCCTATTTTAGGCATTTTCTTGCATGATAGTTTGGCCTTATTTTTTATTATTTTCGTGGCCTGATGTAAACTGTAAAGTGCCCTATTTTGAGCCCCTCTTCAACTTTGTTGAAGGGCTCTTTTCCATTTGGGGCCAGTTGCTGTCCTTTTGTGTTTAATCTCTCTTTTGGGGCCATTTTTGCATGATAGATTAGCCCTATTTGCATTCATTTTTGAGGCTTGTTATAAACTGGAAATATGCATGTTTTGGGACTGTCTTGCCTCTATCTTCATGCTTCATCATCAAATAATGCATGCTTTGTATAGCTATAAGTCATTCCATGCGCCTAATTTTGAGTTTCGGGGTTTATCTCATGCATCGGGTGCCATGTTTCTATGTTTCGGGGCTGTTTTGTATCATATTTAAGCACTAAAATTTGCATGTTTGCACACCATGTTCCATGCCTTGCCATGCTTTGGTAGAGTGGCATTTGTTGCCTTAGGTTTGGTCCTCGATTTGCGTGCATGTGTGCACGTATTTCGAGAGTCTCATTTTTCATCTAATGGCTACTGATGTGAGTGTGGCTGAGGTCCACTCATGTTAGTGTAAGTCCATTATGCATTGCGTATGCCATTTCATTTCATAGCATTGTGTATGCTAGGTTGTATGTTAGAGCATTGTGTATGCCTCGTTACATCGTGCATTGTGTATGCTAGGTTGCATGTTAGGGTCGCATTCATGCATATCATGCATATTGCATTGCGCTTGGGATAGGAGTTAGCCCAAGCACGGGAAATGAGGGACGTTTCGTACTCCGAGTGACGGAACGTGTCTCAATTCCCGGTCGCTGACACTCCGGATTATCCATGATAGAGTCTAGGCCTTGTTGTGTCCATATGTGCATTCATTTCATATTGAGTCATGCAATTCGACTTCTCGGCCATCATGCATCGAGATGCGTGATTGGTGGCACGAGGATCGAGGACTACACTCCCTGAAGAGTAGACATGCATACATATGTGAAAATACTTTGCCATGCCCCTTTGTTGCTCTCTGTTGCAGCAAATCAGAAATCAGCAACCTTCTGGAGCCTGGCACGCATTCCAAGAACAATTGCAAATAGAGGCAAACCGGGGCATCGCGAGGGATTCTCCGCACAAGGCAACCCGAGCATGCATCATTCATCATCCGGAGCAGATTTGAGGCAGTCCTTGGCTTGCATGCCAATTTATTGCTTCCTAGTTTAATTTGTTAATTAATTAGGGTTTTGTACATATTTGGACTGTAATTATTCATTTGGGACTGTATATTATTTATTCAGACCCTCTGCGCGAGGGCATAACTGTAATAAGTGTGCGTGTGTGTGATGTATGCCTTCTAACCCCACGTCTTTCTCCCTTTTATTTACCAGTTTATGATGGTTAGATTAGGGCATGTTTCAATTAGCATACAATATGATAGCATGTTTGCATTCATTCATCTGTCTTGCATGCACCGGGCTCGGCGCATCATACTAACTGCATTGTATTTTCAATTCCAAGTTGAATACATGTTAGCTGTAGCATTTCATATGCCATGTTTAGAATAGCTGAGCCTGCTAAAGTTGCATTTTTGCATGTGTTGCATTAGGCATTTCTGTATAGTTAGGATCATGCATGGATTTCTAATTAGCTTCTGTTTTGGCTTGGAGTACTCGGTAAGTTTTTTATGCTTCAGCATCCTTGCATGTGTGTGAGTGACTGCCATGAATAGCATGCTTACCATGAGGCTATATGCTTATGTGATATAACTGCCTGAATGTCTGTGGGTGAAGGTTGGGTTATTTGAAATTGGAACAATTCATTAATTGTGAGTTTTAAGCCCACTAGATAGTGGCAAAATCATGTTTTCTAAGCCCACCCGAGGGTGGCAAATCCACGTCTTAGCCTACTTGCGGGTAGCACCATCAAACCATTTTTCAAAACAAACAAACATGAAATGTTTTGTTCCAATTCAGGCGATCCAGTCAATACTTGTATGCTGTGCGCATCACATAGTGATCTAGGCTAATAACCGGAATAAGAACGCATAATGTTTTCAAAAATAGATATCATGGTTAGTAGAGGCCGATCTTTGATCGGGCGAGCGGGGGTGCTCACGAAGTGACCTTCCCCAATCGTACCCAAGTTCCCGAGCTGAGGCAACTTTGGTGATGACGGACACGTGGCCTTAGGCAAACGAGTCAGGGTTTCCTAAATTTCTCCAAAATAAAACATTTAGGTGGCGACTCTGTATCTGGCAAAGCAGTCCATGTTTGGCACTTCTTTCAAAATCTGTTTTCTCAAAACGATTTGCCGGATTTGGACTCTTTGGTTCAGATTTAGAACCGTGACAATTTGAGAGTCCGAACTGTAGTGACCCCAAATGAACAGAACGGGACTCATCCTCCCGGGGCGTTCGGGGACGTCTACAGACATCATATTCCTAGAAGTGATTTACGTATATGTATAACGTCCAATTTGATATTAATTGATTAAAATAATAGAACTCAATATTTTTTGTTAAATTTTTAGAAGATAAATTGACAAATGCTAAATGACAAATAGTATGGAGTATTATTTTAAAAAATAATGATTCATAAAAAATGACTGTGTATATTTAAAACACCTATTATGTTTTTTGAATAATTTTTAAATAAAAAATTTAAATTCATAAGCCCAGGTATTAGAGATATTATAACCGAAGTGACACAAACTAGATACAAATTAAAGATTGTAATTGTAATTGCAATCTTTTTAAACAAGCTTGCTCATCTTTAATTTTCTTTTGATTGTAGCAATTCTTTGACAATAATTAATAATTGATTGACCAGATGTAAGAGATAATAATAATCTTAAATTGGATAATTCTTCTTCTAAATTAGAAATATATTGAATACTATCATTAATTTCTTGACGCAAATCAGAAATTAAAATCATATCAGAAAATAAATATATTAGAATGAGAAACCAAATTACAAAGGAAAAGAAACTTACAAACTTACAATAGGTCACAATCATGGAAGCAGATTGGACACAGTGTTCACTAAGTATAGACACACAGTAAGCACACTCAAACTCAAATTCTAAGCACAGTCAAATTACATACTAAAATTTTCTCACAATATAGTCACACTATGATATTACACAATAGTTTTTCATATTGAGAAAAGTTTACCTTCTTTGGAAGAATGGTTGGCATTTATAGAGATAGAAACCTGGAATTGAAATGAATTAGAGTCCAGAAAGAATCTGCTTTTGCCTGTCTTTTGCTTTGTCCTTTGAGAATTGTTTTGTCGATGGAGTTTTGTCCTTTTTGAATATTATTGTCCTTGAAAGCAGCATTGATTAGATTGCTATTGTAACGCCCTCAAAAAAAAGATAAAAATCAAACATTCATAAAATCTATAAACATAATAGAAATGTTATATTCTTATTCATCAGAGTCTATATTACAAAATATATTACATGCATTACACTTTCATCAATGTTCATCTCGAAACTATAGCATGTAACTCTAATTTTTAACAACAAAATTAAGTGCCCTACGGGCTTACATCTTTCCAAGTTATCACTTGGTTACAACAAAAGAAGAGTCCTAACTCTATACATGTAAAGCCCTCGGCTTGAATTTACATTAAACACAAAACACAATATGCAAAATAGAGCCTTCAACCCCTAAACCTCCCAAGCTATGTCCTTGGAGGCGACATGTTACCTTTACTTGAAAATGGTTTCCCAAGTAGGGTGAGCCAAAGCCCAGTAGAGATATACTAACACAGTGTATGAAATTTAACTAAGATATAGGCATTAGATAAATGTTCAATACTTAAAACAAACCGACATCTTTTATGACCAATCAATTTTGACATCAAAGCCCCATTCCATTTCCATTCATCCATTTCAAGTCAATACAAAAGTATAGTCCTTTATTTTCAAAACAATTCCAAATGAGACTACAACTCATTTATTAACAAGGCAATCCACTCATTATTTAAACACTTCAAACTTCCTGCCATTTTATGGAATTCTCATCCGAGGGAACCGGCACCCATATATATATATATATATATATATAAGATTTCGGGACTTTCACCCTGAACACTCTGGCCGACTTAGTTATCAATGAAGTCCATCCCCTACCTCCTCCCAAATAATAGAGTACATCCCCTATCTCCTCCCAAATAAAGATATATATACAATGTATTTAAGAGCATGTCGTATACAATGACTACCAAAATCCACACATTCAACAATTTAATCAAACCGTCATGTTCAATGACATAATTCATATGACTAGTTTTAATTTACCTAGTCCTCATGCAGTTTCTATAACAATCATAGTTATCCTCCACCGATAGCCCAAAACAGATATTTTTAAACAGATAAACAAATTTATCAAATAGATAATTTATCAAATTTCCATAGGCGAGTGATTTAACAAATCCAACTATACCATTCATCCATATACCCTTCAAATTTCACATTTTTCATACCAATTTCATTATATAAACAAGATAAATTATTCACCCCAAACTAGGGCAAATTTTCCCTTTTCACAAATGTAAATCACAAGTCTAAATTTCATCATTTTGACTCATATAATCCCATCTTCAACATCCTACATATATTTTCATGGCCCAAATAGAAAACCCTCTTTCAACTCTATACTCAAGCCCTAGCTTACCCAAATCACTTCCAAATTCCACTATTTATACATAACATCAAATACCTAGGTTAAAAGCCATAATAAAGTGTAGAACATCCCTACCTCAAGTATAGAAGCTCAAAGGAGAAGAAGGAAGAAACTTTGAAGGTGACCAAGCTCCACATTTTTCGGATCAAATAAAAGCCCATGCCATACTCTATCTTTTTAACAAAAGGAGTAAGGTAGAAAGACCTTAAATCATGGGGTATTTGTAGTGAGAGAGAGTTTTAGAGAGAGGAGATGCCAGATTAGGGTTTGGAGAACAAATGAAATCAAAAAGTGATGTAAAAATCCTCTGCTGCGAGCTGATATATGCGAAGCTCGCTCGAGCGAAGGACTTGTCGCTCAAGCGACCAGATAAGTTCTAGCGCAAGAAGCGTGGCTCGAGCGTAGAATGCAAAGCGTCAGGTCTGCCATAGACGTATACGCATGCTCGAGCGCAAGAAGCCTCGCTTGAGCAAAGAAACGATTCCACAAGGCTCGCTCGAGCGCAAAAAAGCCTCGCTAGAGCGAAGAACTTACATTTTCCCAGAAAAGCTGCGTCTGGGAAAGAAACCTGAAGACCCTCAATCCTCGCTTGAGCGTAAAAAACCTCGCTCGAGCGAAGAAACAAACTACTCAACGTTCACTCGAGCGCAAAAAGCCTCGCTCGAGCAAAGAGACCAAAATCTGGACAACAACCATTTGAACCAACCAACAACCAACCTGTTCCAAACTCACCCAACAAGTTCCAAAACTCAAATTCAAAGAATTTAAGGAAAGAAACACAACGTAGACAACAACATACAATCACGAAACCCGAGTCCGGACCGCAATAAAGGTCGGGGTAAAACTAGGATCGCTATAACCTCCTCCCTTAAAGAATTTCATCCCCGAAATTTTGTACAAGTTTCAAAACCATGATTTTCCAATTTTCAAAATGATTACAATTCAATTCTCGTTATCATGACCCGCCCAGCGGTCACTCCATCCCTTCTCAAGAGATCAATTTCACAAAATATAGCTCACCATATAATACCAATGTGCATCTTCCGAAATTTAGCTAATTTCAATACATATATCTCATGTTTTCCAAAACATATTCAATGTTTACGACAAGTTTACAATTTTTCCAAAACTTAAGCAACATATACAATGTTCTCACTAATTTAAAACATACACAATGTTTACATTAAACTTGCATTTCCGAAACACATTCGACATTTACAATGTCTTCAAAATCCAAAACATATACAATGTTTTTATGGTTCATAAACAAAACTAAAATTTCAACATACACTCAAACATCAACAAATAAGTCTAGATATTTCTCTCGGACTTCCAATTCACGCTCCCAAGTTGCATCCTCAACACCGTGATGTTTCCACAATACTTTGACCAATGGGAAGGTTTCTTGCCTTGCGAGACTTGATTCCGCCTATCCATGACTCGCACCGGTCTCTCCTCATACGAGGCACCCACATCTACCTCTAAGTCGATCCAATCCAACACATGTGACGGATCTGGCTTATATTTCGGAAGCATACTAATATAAAACACGTCATGCACTCCGAAAAGTTGCGAAGACAACACTAAACGGTATGCAACCTCCCCAATCCGCTCAAGGATCTCAAAAGGACTAATAAACCGAGGGGATAACTTCTCTCTCTTCCCAAACCTCATCAAACCTTGCCTAGGTGATATTTTCAAAAAGACATGATCACCCACCTCAAATGACAAAGGCCTTGTCCTACGGTTGGCATAACTCTTTTGACGGCTCTGGGCTGTAACCAACCTCTTACGAATAAGTACCACTTTCTCCGTCGTTTCCCAAACCAACTTTGGACCTAATAAAGGTGCATCACCCACCTCAGCCCAACACACTAGGGATCTACACGGTCGACCATACAAGGCCTCAAATGGTGTCATGCCAATACTCGATTGGAAACTGTTATTGTAGGCAAACTCCACTAAGGGTAAGTGTCTCTCCCACGAACCTTTAAAGTTAAGGACACAGCCCTAAACCATATCCTCAAGGATCTGGAAAGTATGCTCAGACTGCCCGTCAGTCTGAGGATGGTATGCCGTGCTAAAAGTCAATCTAGTGCCCAAGGCACTCTACAAGCTCTGTCACAGCCTAGCTGTGAAATGCGGATCTCTATCCAAAACGATCATCACAGAGACCCCGTGCAACCTCACTATGTCCCGAATATACAAGTCAGCAAGGTAATCTACCGAATCTCTCACGCGCATAAGAATAAAATGCGCTAACTTGGTCAACCGGTCAACTACCACCCAAATGGCATCACTACCCCGTTGAGTCCTCGGAAGACCCACAACAAAGCTCATCGTGACATGCTCCCATTTCCACTCGGCTATAGGCAGGGGTTGCAACAAACCTGCTGGCCTCTAATGTTCAGCCTTCACTTGCTGACAAGTAAGGCACTTCAATACAAAGACCGCCACATCCTTCTTTATACCCCTCTACCAAAACTGGCGACTCAGATCATGATACATCTTTGTGCCTCCCGAATGCACCGCAAGGCGTGCATGGTGAAACTCTCGGAGTACTTCCTCTTGGCAAGACTCTGGCACAAACAAGCGGTCACGGTATCTCACACTCAGGTCAGGATACACAGTTAATCCCTTCTCTATCTTCCCACTAGAGATCTTCTACTGGAGGGATTCTACCTCAAAGTCACCCTTCTGTTCCTTTAACACTCGGTTCACAAGTGTAGGTTGTGCAACTACAAAAAACAAGGCTGCAGACTCAATAGATTCGCTCAAATGCAAAGAGCACCCAACATCTCCCATTCTCGGATAGCTATACAAGTTACACTACTAATGGACTTCCTACTTGGGGCATCGACCACCATATTGGCCTTTCCCGGATGATAATGCAACTCAAAATCATAATCTTTTATGAACTTCATCCACATTCTCTGCCTCAAATTTAAGTCCTTCTGTGTAAACAGATACTTCAGACTTCTATGATTAGAAAACACCTCAAACCTCTCACCATACAGATAGTGCCTCCAAATCTTCAAGGCAAAAATCACAGCTGCTAACTCTAAATCATGAGTAAGGTAGTTTCCCTCGTGTGTTTTCAACTGCCGTGAGCCATAGGCTACTACTTTCCCCTATTGCATCAGTACACAACCCAAACCCTCTCATGAGGTATCACAATACACTGAATAGCCCAAACCCCTCTCCAGAATAATCAAGGCTGGAGCAGTGGTAAGTTTAACTTTAAGCTCTTAGAACAACTTTTCACAAGTCTCACTCCACACAAATTTGACCACTTTTCGCGTTAATCTAGTCAAATACGAGGCTAGTCTGGAGAAATCTTTCACAAACCGACGTTAATACCCGGCCAACCCCAAGAAACTACGGATCTCGAAAGCATTCTTAGGTTGTGCCCAATCCTGCACTATTTCTATCTTGGATGAATCTACAGTCACCCCTTTCCCGGATACCACATGGCCTAAGAACTTAACCTTTTTCAGCCAAAACTCACACTTCCCGAACTTAGCATATAGTTTATGGGCTCTAAGCAACTCAAGCACCACTCGCAAGTGATCCTCGTGCTCCTCCTCAGAGGGTGAGTAAATCAAAATGTCATCCATAAAGAAGACTACAAAATAGTCTAAGAACTCTCGAAAGATTCGGTTCATCAAGTCCATAAATACAGCTGGTGCATTGGTTAGCCCAAAAGGCATCACCAGAAACTCATAATGGCCATACCGCGTACAGAATGTCGTCTTCGGGATATCCTCCTCTCTTACCCTTAACTGGTGGTATCCCGATCTCAAGTCTATCTTAGAGAAACAATGGGATCCTTTCAACTGGTCAAACAGATCATCTATATGAGGCATCGGATACTTGTTCTTAACCGTAACCCGGTTCAACTTTCGGTAATCAATACAAAGTCTCAAGGCCCCATCTTTCTTTTTAGCAAAGAGGGTCGGTGCTCCCCAAGGCGAAGCACTAGGGCCAATAAAACCCTTATCTAGTTATTCCTGGAGCTAAACCTTTAACTCACCCAACTCAGCTAGTGCAAAACGATATGGTGCCATGAAAATCGGTGCCGTGTCAGGCACTAGATCAATAGAGAACTCAATCTCTCGGTGAAGTGGTAAACTAATAAGATCCTCGGGAAAGACGTTCGAGTACTTACAAACCACACCAGGCAATCCAACCTGGACTTCGTCACACTTACTACTCAAAAGGCTAGTAAGAAGATAACTAAACTCACTCCGCCCGCGCGGATCATACACCAGTGGTAAAACTCTACCAACCCGATCCCCCAAGAAATGCAAACAATCACCGCTCAAGGTACATACAGTAACCCTCTAACAGTAGTAATCTATACCAGCCCGGTATGACGATAACCAGTCCATACCCAAAATAACATCAAAACTAGTTATATCCATCAACACAAAAGAAAAGGGAAACCGACGATTGGCGACCTCTATATCACAGCCCCGACACCCCTGTTTCAAAACCATCTCGCCGCCAATAGGTGATACTACACAAATATGAGATGCTAACTGTGCCAACTCCAACCCCAAAATAGATGCAAATGTAGAAGAAATAAATGAATGGGATGCACTCGTATCAATCAACACATTAGCAACCGAGTTACAAAACAAAAAGATACCTCTCACAACTGATGGAGCGGATACAAGATCTGGTGCTGTAACAGCATACACGTGCCCCGTAGGCCTCTGATCTACCTACTCACCTCTTGGAGCATAACACTGCTGCACTAACTGAGCCGAAGAGGCTCCCTGATTGGCACTCGAGGCCTGTGCTGACTGCGCTGGCTGGTTACTCTATGTCTGCCTTGAACTAGACGCACCAGGTGTGCCACCAAACTGTGGACAAAACCTCTTCAAGTGCCCTGCCTGCCCACACTGATAACAAGTGAGCGGCTGGCCTCTGCCTTGACTTTGGCCCTGAGAATGAGCCGAAGATGAAGTTGTTCACTGCCCTCCTCCCCTCTGTGGGCAAGCTGGAGACTTGTGGCCCAACTGACCACATTTGAAACAAGTAACTCTCCCTGATTGCCTCTTCCAGAACCTGAACTCGACATGAGAAAGGTAGATCTCGAATGCGCTCCCTGAGATTGCTGAGGGTTAGAACCCCTCTGCCTCTTACTGTTCCCCTGACCATCCTGACTTTTCCTGGAGCCCCTTATCCTTTCCTCCTCTGTATGCATAATAGTCTCAAGATGGGCTGCAGCCTCCACAAGGCGCCCATAGTCCCTAATCATGGACCCGGCAACTCTGAACATGAGTCCGGTCCTCAGTTTCTTCTGGAATTCCAAACAACGGCGTTCCTCAGTCGCCACTAACTCTGGTGCAAACCTAGATAAGCTAGTAAATGTGGCCTCAAACCCAGCCACTGGTGTGTTCAACTATTTGAGCTGAGAAAACTGATCCCTCAGCTTGTCCCGCACTATAGTAGGCAAGTACTTGTCCTGGAAAACTTCAACAAAGGCCTTCCAAGTCCCTCAAATGCGCCCTCGTGCACACTTCCACCACTGATCTGCGTCTCCCTTCAGCTGGAAGGATGCCAAGGTCACCCTCAAACCTCCGTCTTCGATGCCGAGCATCTCAAACGTCTTCATCAACTGTTTAAGCCACTCATCAGCCTTCAGTGGCTCCTTAGGATCATTGTAGACGCGCCTCGAACGTCCCGAGAAAATCCAGTTTTGTTCATTGGACTTACTACAGTTCGGACTCAATGTCTCGGTTCTTAATCTGATCTCGCAAAGTGCAACACGAGATTGATAAATCACCAAAGAGTCCAAATCCGGCAAATTGTTTTGAAAAACTGATTTTTAGAAAGAAATGCCAAACATGGACTGCTTTTCTAGATACAGAGTCGCCACCTAAATATTTTATTTTGGGAGAATTTAGGAAACCCTGACTCGTGCCTAAGGCCACGTGTCCGTCATCACCAAAGTTACCTCGGCTCAGGAACTTGGGTACGATTGGGGAAGGTCATGCAATGAGCACCTCCGCTCGCCCGATCAAAGATCGACCACTACTAAACATGATCCCTTGTTTTTGAAAACATATGTGCTCTTATTCCGGTTATTAACCTAGAATTACTATGTGATGCGTATAGCATACAAGTATAGACTAGATCGCCTAAGTTGGAACAAAACATCTCATGTTTGTTTTTGAAAGCGGTTTGCTACTCGCAAGTAGGCTAAAATGCGGATTTTGCCACCCTCAAGTGGGCTTTAGAAAACATGGTGATTTGCCACTCTCAGGTGGGCTTAAAACTCGCAATCAATGAATTGTTCCAATTCAAATAATCCAACATTCACCCACAGGCATTCAGGCAGTTATATCACATAAGCAGCTAGCCTCATGGCAAGCATGCTATCATGGCAGTCACTCACACAAATGCAAGGATGCTAAAGCATAAACACTCACCGAGTACTCTATGCCAAAACAGAAACTAGTTAGTAATCAATGTATGATCCTAGTTCATGTTAAGATGGCTAATGCAACGCATGCAAAATGCAACTAAGATAGGCTCGGCTATTCTAAGATGGCATATGAGGTGCTACAGATAACCTGTATTCAACTCGGAATTGAAATACAATGCAGTTAGTTTGATGCGCCGAGCCCGGTGCATGCAAGACAGATGAATGAATGCAAACATGCGAAGCATAAGGATGCTAATTGAAAAATGCCCTAAAACTAACCATCGTAAGCTGGTAAGTAAAAGGGAGAAAGAAATGGGGGTTGGAAGACATGCATCACACACACGCACACTTATTACAAAATTCACCCTCTCGACGGAGGGTCTGAATAAATAATACAAAACCAACTAGCTAACCTAAGCTAATCTAATTAAACTAATTATTACACAACAAAATGAATAACAAGCTATAGCTAATTATTACACAACACTAACTAATTAACAAATCATCTAAATTAGCAATTAAATAAGCATGCAAACTATGTGAAGTGGGCTGCCTCAGCTTTGCCTTGGATGATGAAGGATGCATGCATGCTTGAATTGCCTTGTTCGAAAATCCCTCGTGACGTCCCAACTCACTTTTGTTTGCAATTGATCTCAGAAACTTGCACAAAGCTCCAGAGAGATGAAACTCCACCCTAGGAATCTGTGGGAAGGCTGCGACTAACTTATGGGCATGGGAGACCAACTACCGACCACCTTTTATGGTGGAAACCAAAAAAAGTGGTTGGCCTGCCAGTAAATCTGGTCGGCCGACCAGTTTCCTCTCTTGGTTTCTGGTTTTCTGCAACAAAGGGAAAGAGAGATGCACGGCAAAGTATTTGCAACACATGTGTGCACGACCACTCTCCTCATCATAGCATAAGCTTAAGGGAGTGTAGTCCTCGACCCTCGGGCCATCAATCACGCGTTTCGATGCATGATGTCCGAGGAGCCGAATTGCATGACTCAATGTGAAATGAATGCACATACAAGCACCTAAAGCCAACAACTCGATCATGGGTAGTCAAGAATGTCGGTGACCGGGAATCGAGGCACGTTTCATCACTTCGAGTATGAAACGCCCCTCGTTTCCCGTGTTTGGGGCTAACTCCTATCCCAAACAAAATGCAACAAACATGGCATGCACGATGCGACTCCAAGTACGCAACCTAAATGCGATGCAACTAAGTCATGCAAACATGCAAGGGATAACATGCAAACATGCAACTAGCATACACAATGCTATAAACTAACAATGGCATACTCAATGCCCGTGACACTTAGCATACACAATGCACATAGAAGCTAACATACACAATGAGATGAACAAGGCATACACAATGCAATAATCAATCATGCGACAACATGGCATACTCAATGCTATGAACTACAATGGCATACTCGATACAAAATGGACTTAAACCAAAATGGATGGGCCTTAGCCACACCCAAATCAGTGGCTAATAGACGATGAAACTAAGGCACAAAACACATGCAAGCATGCCCAATGGAATGGCCCCAAGCCTAAGGCATAAAACACAACTTTCCAAACGCATTGAAAAGATGAAATATGGAGTGCAAGGACACATGTTCCAACTCTAAAATGGCATACAAAATGACTCCAAATGATGTAAACAACTCACACAATGCATGTTGAATGGCTCAAGCACCGAAACTAGTGAAGTGTACTGCACTATAGGCATGCAAGGCAATGCTCAAATGGCCAAACCAACTCCAAATAGACCCTATACAGGCCAAAATAGGGGCAAAAGTGAACTAGGATGATGGCTTGAAAGGCACAAAAATGAAGCTCATGCAATGGCTCACAAATAAGGTATAATGATGCAACTCTCAAGCACATTGAAGGAGTGACGAACATGAGAATATGGCCAAGAATTAAGCTCTAAAATAACATTCCTCACCATGCCAAAACATGCAAATACCTCAAGTTAAGCATGCAAGGGACCTCAACAACTCAAAGCTATGCAAGGCTATTACACTACAAGCATGTGTGGCAAGCATCATTCAACCAAGAGGCCTCAAAATAGAGCTAAGGCAGCCCAAAATATGAACAAAATCAGTTTGGATCATGGCCAAAATATGCTAGAATAGAGGGCCAAAACATCATGCATTTCAAGCTAGTAAACATGATTTACACTACAAGCATATGAAGCATATGAGTGGCTACCAAACCAGCCAAAAAATGAATCATGGCATGCCAAATGATGGCCAAAAACCCACTTAGACATGACCAATACATGCAAGAAAGAGGTGTTACTTTGATAAGCCATGAAAGGGATTATTCTACACATGCAAGAGGCAAACACAAGGTGACCAAACCAGCCATAGACAGAGTCTAGGCAGGTCCCAACAGTCACCAAAAAGGGCCTGAACCAAGCCTTGGAAGTATGAAAGTATGTGCTCCTTTGAAAGGCCAAAAATGCAAACAAACAAGGCCAAAAGAGAGAGGGTCTCCCCTCTTTGATTTAGGCCCTCAAAACTACATGCCAACCATTGAAAATCCACTGGATTTTAGTGGCTAAAAGGCCAAGCAAAGATCAACACAAAGGTCTCATGGCATGGTACAAAACAAGGCTAAATAGAGCATGCAAGAGGGTAGATGACCGTCAACACCAAAAGAGTCTTAAACAAACATGAAAAATACTTAAATATGAAGCTTTTTTCAGTTTACAACAAATCCTAAATATGCATGCAAGTATGGCTAAGAGGATGATCAAAATAGAGCTTAAAAGAGGAAAAATGAGTTACCCTTGAAGCTCAGCAAAACCAGCAAGTTTTGGGACCAAAAACCAACTCTTTAATCTCTGAAAATACCCTCCAAGAACCTCAGATCAATGGTAGAGGTGTATGGCTATGAGGTGTGGTGCAATAGGTCAAGAACAACACACTTTTGAACCCAAAATGTAGAGATATAGAGAGAGATATGTATTTTGCCTTAGCAAATTTTCAGAACCTGTGCCAAAGAGAGGGAGGGCCTCTCCTATAGAGGTTTGAAGCTAAAGCTTCCTCAAGAAGCTAAAAACTTGGGTGCAAATCCTCCATACACGTGTATGGAGGATATAGTTTATGCCTTCCAGCTGGCACAGCTGGCATCCACACAATCTGACAAAACAAGAGGAAGCCAGCCGACCAGAAAAAGTGGTCGGCCGACCACTTTCCCTGGTCGGCTGAACAGGGCAAGTGGTCTCCTAGATAAAAACTGGTCGGCCAAGGGTAATGGTGGTCTCCACATTGAAAGCAAGCCAATGGTGGGGTGGGAAACCAGAAAATGTAGCCCAAAGATCGAGAAAATCAATTTCCTGACAAGAAAATCGGCTGGCAGGGAAAAGTGGTCTCCAAGGAGAAAAAGTAGTCTCCCACCCTTGTACTACCTCCCAAACAAGGAAAACAAGGTTCATGCCAAAAAATGAATCAACACGGATGCAAAACGAGAGTTCGAGAGGCAAAGCGCGCGGTCGGGGGCCTCGAAAACTGGCTGTTGAGCACAAAAAGTGGCGTACGACCACAAAAGTGGTCTCCCAGGCCACAGTGTCCCTCTAGACAGAGGCAACAAGGTGTATTCCAAAAACCGTGCCAAACGGAGAATGTTAAGCGGTCCCAAGCCGAGGCGCACGGCCGACGACTCTGAAAATCGAAAACTAGTCTCCAAACGGGAACAGTGGGCTACGACCACGGAAAGTAGTCTACGACCATTGAGAGATGGTCTACAAGACCTTTCCCTCCCTCTGGGAAGAGAAAACAAAACTTAGTTTGCGGATCGAGTTAAAGTAGAAAGGGTCCCGAGGTCCAGAAGTGAGGCTCTCGGCCAAGAACTCCGAAACCTCGAAACGAGCACAACATGCACGATCACCGAGCGCTCAATCGATGACGTCTGAGTCTTAAGGTTGGTCAAAAATGGGGTGTCTACAATCACCCAAGAACTCATCCAGATTCGACCGGAAGAACTCCATTTTCAGAAAAGACGGCCCTGCCTCAGCTACTTGGGCCTGGAGTTGATTCTCAGCCCTGAGAATGTCCATAAATTCCCTCAATGCTCCGGCCATTTCACGGGCTAAGGCACTTATGGCCTGTTGACCAACTGGCTCGGCCACGTTGGCCTGACCCACTCCTTCCTCCTGCGTCGAAATCTCATCCGGTATAGACATCTCATGCCTCCTAGGCCTACCACGCCTACCGCCTCGACCTCGTCTTGACATCCTAATGAAGGTAACAAAGAGATTAGCACATTTACGCATGTGCCAAAGCTATCTCACTCGCGTCCTAATACGATGGACAACTGTAATTCACTCCACATAAGCACATAATCACATAATCACATAAACACATACGAATTTCATTTCTGGATAATGACCGTCCCGTGGCGTCGCTAGAGTTCCAGTTAGAAACGGCAGTGATCAAGTGCCTTTCCAACAGCACTCCCAGAAACCCATGGACCCGATCAACATCCCAGAAATTAAATCCCATACCCGTAGAGTCACATAAACATGTTATCACATAAGTACATAACATCATTCTTAAGTCTCTAACAAGTGAGACGAACCTATTGTGGTACTAACCACTTCCAACGTACCCAAAGTATTCTAACCTGGTACGCTCTGATACCAAGTTGTAACGCCCTCAAAAAAAGATATAAATCAAACATTCATAAAATCTATAAACATAATAGAAAGGTTATATTCTCATTCATCAGAGTCTATATTACAAAAGATATTACATGCATTACACTTTCATTAATGTTCATCTCGAAACTATAACATGTAACTCTAATTGTTAACAACAAAAATAAGTGCCCTACGGGCTTACACCTTTCCAAGTTATCACTTGGTTACAACAAAAGAAGAGTCTTAGCTCTATACATGTAAAGCCCTCGGCTTGAATTTACATTAAACACAAAACACAATTTGCAAAATGGAGCCTTCAGCCCCTAAACCTCCCAAGCTATGTCCTTGGAGGCGGCATGTCACCTATACCTGAAAATAGTTTCCCAAGTAGGGTGGGCCAAAGCCCAGTAGAGATATACTAACACAGTGCATGAAATTTAACTAAGATATAGGCATTAGATAAATGTTCAATACTTAAAACCAACTGACATCTTTCATGACCAATCAATTATGACATCAAAACCCCATTCCATTTCCATTCATTCATTTCAAGTCAATACAAAAGTATAGTCCTTTATTTTCAAAACAATCCCAAATGAGACTACAACTCATTCATTAACAAGGCAATTCATTCATTATTTAAACACTTCAAACTTTCTGCCATTTTATGGAATTCTCATCCGAGGGAACCGACACCCATATATATATATAAGATTTCGGGACTTTCACCCTGAACACTTCGGCCAACTTAGTTATCAATGGAGTACATCCCCTATCTCCTCCCAAACAATAGAGTACATCCCCTATCTCTTCCCAAATAAAGATACATATACAATGTATTTAAGAGCATGTCATATACAATGACTACCAAAATCCACACATTCAACAATTCAATCAAACCGTCATGTTCAATGACATAATTCATATGACTAGTTTCAATTTACCTAGTCCTCATGCAATTTCTACAACAATCATAGTTATCCTTTACCGATAGCCCAAAACAGATATTTCTAAACAGATAAACAAATTTATCAAACAAATAATTTATTAAATTTCCATAGGCGAGTGATTTAACAAATCTAACTACACCATTCGTTCATATACCCTTCCAATTTCACATTTTCCATACCAATTTCATTATATAAACAAGATAAATTATTCACCCCAAAATAGGGTAAATTTTCCATTTTCACAAATGTAAATCACAAGTCTAAATTTCATCACTTTGACTCATATAATCCCATCTTCAACATCCTACATATATTTCCATGGCCCAAATAGAAAACCCTCTTTTAACTCTATACTCAAACCCTAGCTTACCCAAATCACTCCCAAATTCCACCATTTATACATAACATCAAATACCTAGGTTAAAAACTATACTAAAGTGTAGAACTTCCCTACCTCCAGTATAGAAGCTCAAAGGAGAAGAAGGAAGAAACTTTGAAGGTGACCAAGCTCCACCTTTTTCGGATCAAATAGAAGCCCACACAATACTCTATCTTTTTAACAAAAGGAGTAAGGTAGAAAGACCTTAGATCATGGGGTATTTGTAGTGAGAGAGAGTTTTAGAGAGAAGAGGTGCCGGATTAGGGTTCGGAGAACAAATGAAATCAAAAAGTGATGTAAAAATCCTCTGCTGCGAACTGATATATGCAAAGCTCGCTCGAGCGACCAGATACAACAAGTGACCTCGCTCGAGCGCAAGAAGTGTCGCTCGAGCACAGAATGCAAAGCTTCAGGTCTACCATAGACGTAGACGCACGTTCAAGCGCAAGAAGTCTCGCTCGAGCGTAAGAAGCCTCGCTCGTACGAAGAACTTACATCTTCCCAGAAAAGCTGCGTCTGGGAAAGAAACCTGAAGACCCTCAATCCTCGCTCGAGTGCAAGAAACCTCGCTTGAGAAAAGAAGCAAACTACTCAAGGCTCGCTCGAGGGCAAAAAGCCTCGCTTGAGCGAAGAGACCAAAATCTGGGCAACAATCATTTGAACCAACCAACAACCAATCTGTTCCAAACTCGCCCAACAAGTCCCAAAACTCAAATTCAAAGAATTAAAGAAAAGAAACACGACGTAGACAACAACATACAATCACGAAACCCGAGTCCGAAACGCAATAAAGGTCGAGGTAAAACCGGGATCGCTATAGCTATACTTTATGAGGTGGCTTGCATTTGTTATTGTCGGTGCATAGATCACAAATTGTTAAGGTCTACACATTGACATGTGTCAAAGTAATCGTTATCAGGGTGTTAAGTGGGAATCTTTGGTGATGATGTTGTAGAGTTAACAAGAGAAGATATTTTGGGTGAGAAAATTGTCGGTCGCTTGGATTGAGTGAGAATTGGAGGAAGGGTTTCCAATACAATATCATTTTCAAAGTCAGAAAGGGACTCCGCATTGACCACGAGAATCATTTTCATTTTGTTTTCCTTCTTGTATTTGTGTTCAAATTTAGATTTTGAAATTGAGGGACATTTTTCCTTTAATTTGGATTTAAAAGCATTATAGTCAAAAGACTTATTAGACTTTGGACTGGAAGACAATACTGAAGGGCCTGTATTAATAGTAGATTTTTTTTCTTACAATCTTTGTAAAAGGAAAGCAATTAGTCAGGGTATTGTTCGAATGAAATCTTGTAATTTTTCCACCATTTAGTTGCAATTTGGCGAGCAAGATAATTGGTATTGCCAAGTACTCGAATAGTATATTGCCAGGCCATGATTCATGGGAATTTAAAATCTATTATGAAATATAAAAATGGATAAGGAGGATTAGCCTCCTTCCGGTAAATATGATAAGATTCTTGAAGAGAGGCTGGTAAAGCCTCAAATTGTGGACCGAATTGAGCACACCATGATTCAAACCATGTGGGAATTGGTTCAGTAAAAATATCAAAATTGGGTCCAAAATGGATCCACCATGAATGCTGGAAGAACCGATTTTGGAAATAAAAAACATGGTACTAGATTTGCTGGCAGTCATAATAATTGTACTGATTTGGTTTAATATTGGGATCAGAAAATTTGCAAACAATAGTGGGATGACCCCATTCCCCAGGAGAAATGATCTTGAGTATATGGAGTTTAGAATATTGAAGAAGACTTTTGTCTTCTCTAGAATAGACGTGTTTGACAGCGATGAAGCGAGTTTCTTCAAGAATTTTTTCATAACAAATACGAGATTGTTGGCCAGAATGTTGAGGATAATGCCAATTGTTGGGAAAGTAATGAGAGATGATGGTTTTTGGTTTAGTGTCTGGGTTTTGGAGGAAGAAGATTTCATGGTTTGTAGTTATGGGTGTAATAGGATAAGCAATATCATGAGTATAATACCCATGATCAGCAAAGGTTTTCCTAGAATTAAGATCTCCCTTAGAGGAAATAACTTGTGAGGGATTATTGAGGCGATAGGCCATCCAGTAGAAATATTCTTGAGCATGGGTTTTTTGATGGCGGTAGTGGTTGAAAATATATTGATATTTATATTGTTTTTTATGGAGGCTAAGAGCTTGAATTGGAGATGTCTGGAGTTCCCTGTAAAAATTCATGAGTAAGAAAGTCAGGAAAAGAGTTGGATTCACCGCGAATATATTCAATTTTAAAATAAAAAACACATAAGATTGCTTGCCAGTGGGCAAAAGCTTGTCGAGAAACAATATTCTTAATATCATTTTCTAAAACTTCTTTGGCAGCTTTGCAATCGATACGTATTTAATAAATCAGATTCAAATTTTTTGATACAAGAAACAATAGACAAAATTTCTTTTTGAATAGTAGAATACCGTACTTGTAGTCCTTTTCATATTGCAGAGGTAAATCGAACTAATTATTCTTTACCTTTATACAACTATTTGAGAATGCCGCCATAACCAATATCGCTAGCATTTGTCTCCATAGTTTTGTAAGCAGTAGGGATTGGCAAGCATAATAAGGGTAGGAATTTGATCATTTGGACAGCCACAGTGTGTTCATGGGTCCAAGGAGAAGGATTTTTGTGGAGACGAGTATATAAGATTTTTGTATCTTTATGGAGATCTTTATAAAATGCTGAAAAATAGTTTAAATTGTCGAGAAACCTTCGCAATTGGGTTTTATCACGAATTTCATCTGGAAATTTGTTAGCAAATTCAATAGATCTTTGGATGGGGATGATGGTGCCTTTGTTAATTATGTGACCAAGAAATCGAATGGATGTTTGAAACAACTACATTTTCTTAGCACTAAGGACTAAACCATTATTTTTTATAATATTGTAGAATTCATATAAATGTTTGTTGTGTTGAGAAACAGAATTGGAATAAATTAGGACATCATCAATGTAAACAAGAGTAAATGTAGTATAGGGATTAAAAATATCATTCATAATATTTTGAAATTCAGAGGGAGCATTTTTGAGGCCAAAAGGCATTACATTCCACTCATAGTGGCCAAACGAAACAGTGAAAGCAGTTTTATACTTGTCTTTCTCGAAGATTTGGACTTGCTAAAAGCCAGATTTCATATCAAACTTTGAAAATATTTTGGCTTCATAAAGACGGTTTAATAAATCCTTTTTATTGGGGATTGGATATCTAATCCATTGTAAAACTTTGATAAGTGGTTTATTATGGATAACTAGTCTAGGTGTGTCTCATTCTAATTCAACATTTTTGTTGATGTAGAAAGCAGGGCAAGACCAAGGAGATATACTGGAACAAATTAATTTTTTATTGAGGAGGTCATTGATTTCCTGTTTGCAATGTTCCATTAATTTTTTTATCGATTTGAATTGGTCTAGCTGTGGTAGGGATTTGTCGTTCGTTGAAATCGTTTTCATATGAGAGATCAATCATATGCTGTTTGCGGTGGCAAAAAGCATGAGGTAGTTCAGAACATAAATCTTTTTCAAATAAAGATTGTATTTTTTGAATAACGGATTTGACATGAGGTTGTTGTAGTTCATGGTCAACTACTTTGTAAGAAATTTCTTTTTGTAATAAGCAAATTTGTTTTTGTTTGTAAATGAGATATGTTTTGAGAGTATTGATTTCATGTTCCTGAGGGGGAAATAGGAATTTGAAAACTATGACATGATTGATAAGGGTAGTGGAAATGCCTTCGTTTGTAACAGTAAAATGTGCAATCATAGTTAGGAAAGGGGTACCTAAGATAATTAATTGAGACATATTTTTAACTAATAGGAATTCAGTATTGAGACATATACCTTGGTTGCAAATTTGTGCATGGGATATTTTGTAATGAATTTCCATGGAGCCACGATTAGTAGTACTGAGAGATTGATCAGTTTTTTCAAAGTATTTGAAAGGTACGAGACTTTCTCGAATACAATTGAGGTCAGCACCAGAATCTACCAGTGCCATTGTTGTTAAGATGAAATCATGAATTACTACTTTAATCTCAATATACCATTTTTGAAATGTTATGCTGTTAAAGAGTAAGTTGACACAATCATTAATAACAAGGGGTTTTTTGTCAGGTTGTTTGTTGGATAATTCTTGGAGATGTGGTTCATAAGGAACTGTAGTATCGGTAAGAAAATCATCGGTATTAGCAGGATTTTCTTCAAAAGCTAAGACTCTTAATTGGAGATTTTGAACATTAATTTTAAGATTATGAATTTCATTTTTTAAGACTTGAATTGTGGGTGTGTTTAAGGGAGTAGGAACTTTGTTGACTCGATCAAGGACATCTTTGAGATCATATGTATAATATTTTAATTCTTGTGTGGTATGGGTTGTTGGAGCATTTCTGTGTTCTGAGTTTGAATATTTAAACATGGCTTGTTTTCTCTTGAGATCATCTATGCTATCAATAAATTCAAGAATCATTTTTTCTTGTGTCATGAGTGCACGAATTTCATTTTTTCTAAAATGGCTTTATAATAATCTGTTGTTGACTACCATTGGCAATCATTAGAGGATTCTGGATGATCTTCGAGTTCTTCATCAGAAGAGGTAATAATATCATTATTAATTTCATTTAATTGGAAATCATTATTAGATGGATTATCAGAAGAGTATTTTGATTCAGATTGAGGTTCTTTGTCAAGAACAAAGATGGATTCTAATTGACTTTTGAATTCATCAAAGGCGTTGAGTTCATGAATTTTCTTTTTAGTGAGACATTTGTTTGCATAGTGATCTGGGTTGCCACATTTCCAACAGGTGGCAGATTTCTTAGAGGAACTGGGTTTGGATTTGGATGTAGATGTATTTTTATTGTCGGAAAATTTTATCTTTTTGTAATAAGATTTCTTTTTATAATTGGAAAATTTGTGATAATATTTTTTGGATGCGGATTTTCAGGATTTGCAACTAGGACTTCGTCGAGAGGAAGAGCCAGTTACTGAAGGAAGAATAGAGTTGTAACCAAATTGGTAACAAAATTGGCCAAGTTCTGTACGTCCAGTAGTTCTTTTTTTTCAATTGATTTTTGAGTTTAATATCATTACATAGGGAGAGACCTTCTGCACAGATTTCAGAGATGAGTTCACCAAAGGTGTATTGGTGTTGTCCAAATTGTGAAATTAAATACATAGATTCACAAATAAATCAAAATTATATACCAAGAACACATGCTGAGAGTTACAACTAAATTACAACAGAAATATACAATATAATAAAATGATAAAGAAAGCAAACCCAAGCCTGTACAGTAGCAGTTTCCTTAAAACAGATTTTTGCCGCCTCACGGGTCGAGTGCTTAAGGAATTCCGACATTTGTCTCTTAGGATACGACGGTCAAAAACCAGTAGCAGCGGAAGCATTCTCTGTCTAGCTTAGCAAACAAAAACCGTGGCAACACTCTCTCACTGTAGGAACTTTCTGGCAAACTGACTTATAAAATGGAAGCAAAAATTTCGGTGTTGAGACTAGATAGGAGGGTCTCAATTTATACATATATAGGGGAGAGAGGAGGAGCCTCCAGCTTTACGGTTGATCACTAACGCACCATTAACCTCTGCAATATTGTAGGAGTTACAAACATATTATACACATTAATCCCACTAGCTCTTTCATGAAGCTAACTTCATGAGGCAATTTCTCATTTTATTCTCAATGATTTTTGGCCATTCTTTTTGTGGTGTAAAGATCTCATTGTAAAGTATCTAGACCCACTTGGACCCAACACAACAGATGGTTAAGATCCACTTTAATATTTAATTAAAGTCACCAAAAATCCATTTTTCCAACAATTACCCACATGAATAAAAATTGATTGAATGACTCAACAAACGGACATCGTTCAACAATAATGACTCGGAGAGAGAGTACAACGGACTAACCCCAACATTAGAGAAGGTAGCTTTTGACTTTGAACCTCTCCCAGTGAAAACCTATCGAGTTTGCTAGCTGATAAGTGGATATGACATCTTGAATTGCTCTGCCATTTATGTAAACTGAGACAATAGATCTCACATAGGAATTACTTCTACCACCATTTTGTTCTTACTAGTGTGCCTTGTATGGCCCTGAGCACTAGCCTGGTTCAGTGAGTGTTTTTAAAGAATTCAGCCTTGCCAATTCTTAAAGAAGCGGCCCCACTTCACACTCACATAGGTGACCTACATAAGGTATTTCTCTATACAACAGTTGCCTATTCACAACACTTAGGTCATTAAAAGCATCAGCTTAACCTCCCACCCAACAAGGTATCACTGTATAAAGGAATGGGCAGGAGGATTTGCCTCCACAGTGACTCCTCCGTTACACGCAATTAGGTTATCCCTTTGAACCTAGATCTTGGGATCTCTAGTCAATTAGGTTGGGTTTTCTATTCTGGTAACATTACTAAAGGCCTTAACCCCATTTTCTCTTGACGACGTTTCTACTAACTCTGAAGTTAACCCTTTGGTTAGCGGATCTGCAATGTTGTTCTTAGACTTTACATAGTCTAGAGAGACAACTCCATCAGAGAGTAGTTGTTGTATGGAATTAAGTCTACGACGGATATGTCTAGACTTTCCATTATACATATGACTCTATGCCCGTCTAATTGCCGATTGGCTATCACAATGAATACAGATAGCAGGCACAAGCCTCGGCCAATGTGGAATATCCTTAACGAACTGGCGAAGCCATTCAGCTTCTTCAGTTGCTTTATCAAAAGCAATAAACTCAAATTCCATCGTTGATCTCAATATACACGTTTGCTTGGAAGATTTCCAAGACACGGCTTCCCCTCCAAGGGTAAACACATAACCACTAGTGGATTTGGAGTCATTTATATTAGATATTAAATTAGCGTCACTATACCCTTCTAGTAACGCTAGTATCTGCTATAATGTAGCCCATAATCCCGAGTGTACGGTAGATAACCTAACACCCGCGTAATGCCTCTTAATATGGGTGACATTCAGATTACTCGTGTACCTACTAAGCATGCTAATAGAGTAGGCTATATCTGGCCTTGTACAACTCATCAGATATATTGAACTTCTAATAACCTGAGAATATTCTAGCTGAGAGACACTCTCACTATTATTCTTGGTCAAATGTAAACTCATATCTACTGGTGTCCTAGACACACTTGTATCTGATTTACCAAATTTCTCAAGTATTTTCTCAACATAATGAGACTTAGAAAGTACAATACCACTAGATGTTCTGGTATCTTAATAACCAAAATGACATCTGCAAGGCCTATACCTTTCATGTCAAACTTGGAGTTTAACAATCTCTTGGGAGTTCTAATCATTTCATCATTACCACCAACAATGAGTATGTTATCAACATATAGACACAAAATGACATAACCTCTGTCAGTGTCTTTAACATATACGCACTTATCACACTCATTGATTTTAAATCCATTTGACAACATAACGTTGTCAAACTTCTCATGCTATTGCTTAAGAGCTTGTTTCAAACCATACAATGATTTGATAAGCTTACAAACTTTCTTATTTTGTCCTGGAGCTGAAAACCCCTCGGGTTGCTCTATGTAGATTTCTTCATTCAAATCTCCATTTAAGAAAGTTGTCTTTACATCCATCTGATGTATCTCCAGACCACGTAAAGTTGCTACCGCAATCACTATGTGAATGAATGTAATCCTTGTCACAGGTGAATACATATCAAAGTAATCTAGGCCTTCTTGTTGCTTATATCCTTTGATAACTAGCCTAGCTTTATGCTTACCAATTGATTCATTTATTTTCATCTTTCTTCTAAAGATCCACTTGCTCCCCAAGGCCTTACTACCTGGGGGTAGATCAACCAACTCCCAAGTATGATTTTGTAAGATGGAGTTAATCTCACTCTTAATTGTTTCTTTCCATAAAGGACTTTCAGATGAAATCACAGCTTCATGGAAAGTTCGAGGTTCTCCCTCTAACATATAAGTCAAGAAGTCTGGACCAAAGGACTTTGCGGTCTTAGCCTTTTTACTCCTTGGCTCATCTACTTCCTCAACTTGATCATCTATGTAATCATTTGTTTGATCAGCTATGTGATCATTGTCACCTTCAACCTCTTTCATGGAACTCTGAATCCCTTTTTGGAGACGACAAGGAAATACATTTTCAAATGAAGATGCATTTCCTGATTCCATGACAGTATTCTTATGTATATCTGGAATAACAAACTTATACACAAGAAATCGATATGCACTGCTATTATGTGCATACAAAGTCAACGGAGGCTTATCCTAACCCTCTTGGGTTTAGCTATTATCACTTTTTGCATGACACTCCCATATTTGTAGAATTTATATAAAGGCTTTTGGCCTTTTCCAGAAATTCATACTGGGTCTTTAAACAATTCCTTATGTCACAATGATTATGAAATTCTCAAAATCATATCACAGTTAAATACATTCCCAGAATGTCATCAACTAATTTACTCTGAAGCCAATAGTCTTACTATTAGGAAACACAAATCCAATGTTCAATAGTCTACTATTCGAAGCTTCATAACACAGCCAGTAGTCTTATCACTAAGAATCACTAATTTCTCAGCATGTGGTCAGTAGACTTTCTACTACTAGGAATCACAATGTCTTAACCTGTGATCAGTAGTCACTTTACTACTAGGAATCACAACGTCTTGACATAGGATCAATACTCTTTCATTACTCGGAATCATCATGTCTTGACATATGATTAGTAGCCTCTCCACTACTGGGAACCATCAAGACATATGATCAGTAATCTGTTCACTACTAGGAACCACAATCACATAACTATGTAGCCAGTGGTCTTACACCTCCTAGGAACCACCAGTTCTATCTCCGTGATCAGTGATCTTGTACTCACTAGGAGCCACTAATTTAAGAATATATTTGGAATTTAAAAATTCAAAAATATATTCACACACCCTAACGGGTTGTCTCATCTTTACTTTCAAGCAAAGTCATATAGCAATCATTTATGCTATAATTGACACAAGGATAAAATACTAATTGCCTCTGGTTAATTCAGAGATATTATCATGCAATCTTTATGATTTCTTTCAATCACACTTGATCTCTCTAGATCTTCCATTAAGAATCTCACAAGGCTTAAGGTTGTCAGGTGGAACAATTTTTCTACTGTCACCTCTTGAAGCCATTTCTGAAAAATCACAATAGAATTTCACTATTTTGTTTTTCAAGAAACTGAACTTAACACTAGAAAATCTCATAGTTGAAAATTTAATTCAAAACTTGTCTCACCAATTAACCTAGAATCGAACATGGTCAAGAATGTTCCCAGGAAGTCTGGAGGGGTCACATCGGTCCCATTTAAAACCTAGTTAACCTTTTGACAAAACTTTTAAGAGCATGTTGACTCCTAGTTCGTGAGAAATAATTTTTTAGAATTCAGTTTTCCAAGGGATGAACTAGGTTAAAACAAACCAATTCCCAAGCAAATAAAATTTGCTACCTAAATTACATACTCATAAAAGTTAACCGGTATTCCCGTAATTGAGCCCATTATTTTTGAATAAAAATCAGAAATATTTTAACTAATGCTAAAATTGGTTTCTTTTCTCAAAACCAAAACACTTTGAAAATAATCAGATTATAACCAAAGACTTTTTCCACATTTGGTTTTCCAACACTTTGGGAATAAAATGATTAAACCCAAAGACTTCCACAAACCCCAAAGGTTTGAAACCAAATCCGTCTTAGTTGTCATTTCTGAACAAATAAGAACTACTATTTAGCTAAGGCTAAACCCTTTGGTTTCTATTATAGAAAACCAAACCAAGTTCCAAACTTTACAAGCAATTTAAAAATCGCTAATAAAAATTGCAAACAATGTAAAAAATTGCTATAACAACACAAGAAAATAAAATTCTTTTACACAATTGGTAAAAACCAACTAAACCCAAGCAAAAAAAAAAAAAAAAAAAAAAAAAAAAAAAAAAAAAATTGCTTTACAAACAAATGTAAACCAATCCAAATAGGATTATTTTTTTCCTCTAAACTTCTTTCCTCGCTTAGTTATTCTTGTTCATCATAAAGGTTAGTCGTCCATAATTTTGTTTGTACCTCCCAAAGACTATTCATTTGGTTTTGTATTTGTTTTTCCAATCCCTTTCACATATGCATTCTTGTAAAGAAAGTTAGCAGAAAAAGACAAGAAAATACAAACCAAACAATCTAAAGAAACTTAAAACCATCTAGCAAACTATTTAATAATAAAAATTAACTAATTAAAATGCTAGGTGAGTTACAACAATAGACCTTAAGAGTTACAAAAAAAAAAAAAAAAACCCATAACTCTAAGAATTAAATTAAAAATTTAATAGTCATGAGTTATGAATGAAATTAACAATAAACATTTAAACTTATAACTCCAAATAAATAAATTACATTAATAGGCAAGTGTTACCTGAAATATAATTTACAATAAACATGCTAATAACTCTAGCAATTATCATGTAAATAAATATAAACAAGTTACAAAAAAATTTATAACTCTAAAATCAAATTCAAAGTAAATGCTACGTGTTATAAATGAATTTAATTCACAATGAACATGTAAATAATTCTTGCAATTAAACATGTAACCTACACCAAAAACTAGAACATAAAGAACATGCACATTATCTTAAAATTCTAGAAAATAATAAACATGAATTAAACTAGTATGTAAAAAATTATTGAACATGTTAATTATACTAGAATTGTAGAAACTAATTAGCATGTCGATGGTAACTAAAATAAATTTATACTCTTATATACATGCAAATTATATTATAAAATAGAAAATAAAGAAGCACGTAAATCATGGTAGGAAATTTGAAAATCATCCTCATAAAATAAAATTCTACTAGAATAATCAAAATACAACCTTTAATAAAGATATGGAAAGAAACGTATTCAAATTAAATTGGAATAAAAATATTAAAAAAAAAAAAACCCAAAACCAAGCCCTTAATTAGCAAGCATGCAACAGTGGCCCTATTATGCTCCAAAATTCCTAATCACGCACTAATATACAAGAAATAGTATGGGTTTGGAAAATAAATGAATAGGCTAATCATGGATGCCTAGCATCCATGATTAGCTTTATATGTAAAGTCAATGGATGCCTAGCTGTATATGTAAAGTCAATGGATTTTCTCGGTAAGACTAGCATGTACATCAAATAAACAACTAAGCAACAATTATTTATTTATTTGAATAAATCTAACACAACAAAGTTTCCAGGGAACAAAACAATAGCAGCCGTATATATATATATAAATACATATATCTAAGTTACTAGATGAATCTATTTGTTTAATTTCATGGGAAACACATATAATCTATTTTAAGATTGTTGTTCAAATTGTGAAATTAAATACATAAATTCACGAATAAATCAAAATTATATACCAAGAACACATGCTGAGAATTAAAACTAAATTACAACAGAAATACACAATACAATAAAATGGTAAAGAAAGCAAACCGAAGCCTGCATGGTAGCAGTTTCCTTAAAATAGATTTTTGCTGCCTCACGAGTCGAGTGCTTGAGGAATTCCGGCGTCTATCTCCCAAGATACGATGGTCAAAAACTAATTACGGCAGAAGCACTCTCTGTCTAGCTTAGCGAACAAAAATCGTGACAACACTCTCTCACTATAAGAACTTTCTGGCAAACTGACTTGTAACATGGAAACAAAAAATTTTGTGTTGAGACTAAACAAGAGGGTCTCAATTTATACATGTATAAGGGAGAGAGGAGGAGCCTCCAACCTTTATGGCTGGTCACTAATGCACCATTAACCTACCTTTATGGGTGGTCACTAATGCACTATCAACCTATGCAATATTGTAGGAGTTACAAACATATTATACACACTAATCCCACTACCTCTTTCATGAAGCTAACTTCATGAGGTAATTTCTCATTCAATTCTCAAAAACCATTCTTTTTGTGGTGCAAAGATCTCATTGCAAAGTATTTAGACCCACTTGGACCCAACATAATAGATGGTTGGGACCCACTTTAATATTTAATTAAAGTCACCAAAAACCCATTTTTTCCAACAATTGGTTATATGGAATTTGACCATTGTGTTTGCCATGAATACGGGTTTTAACCTTTTTAGCAAATAATGTTGGAAGACCAACCATGAATCATTCTTTCCAAAAATCTTGGTTTGTATCATGTCGTTGATAAAGTTTGGACAGGAAAATATCCTTATACCAACAGAAATGGGTAAGGGTTGGACAACGTAAATTGATGAGGAGTTCTTTGGATCGTTCAAGAACAATTTGGGTATTTCCAATAAAATGTTAAGTGATTGTGGTAACTAAAGTGGTAACTACATCACTAGTAGGTTGGCGTGTCGTAGGATCTAAAATGGGGATATCGTTGTGGTCTCTTTTAACAACGATTAATATTGCTTGACGTTGGTCATGGGTAAGGTAATTGTCCCACCAACCTTTGAGTTGGCCAAAAAATCCTAAAATAAGCATACGGGCAACAGTACTATTATTATTATTGGAAGGGTGTTTGGCGAGGGTTGCATTAGCAGCCATAACCATGTGTGGGCCGAGGTTAAGAATTTGGTAATTTGATTTGCCATCAAGATTCCATTCTCGTAGGTCACTTCCAAAATAGGAGAAAGGAGTCTCATAATGGTGTTCTTCTAATTGTAGAACTATTGGAGTTGGACGAGGGTAATAATTACGAACTGGTGGTTGAGCAGCAACAATTGAAGTTTCTTGGATTTGACTAGGAGTATTTGTTGTGAATTGTTCATATAAATTGTGTAGTATATCATCATCTTGAAGGACATTTATGGTACCACTGTGAGGGGCATGGTCTTTGCCTTCTCTTTTTGGAGTGGATAGATTAGGAGGAGTGGATATATCAACAATGGGATAATGGATAGGTTCATATCATTAAGGACTTTGGTAAGGGTCTCTTTTCTTTTATTAAGTTCAGCTAAGAATTCATTGGAGGGATAGGTAAAAGAGTAAGTAGGATACGGTAAATTTTTTGTAGAGGAGGTTGGCGAGTTTGATCCGGAGGGACGGAAAGATAGAGTCTGTCAACTCGTTCTTCTATTTGGGTTGTTTGTTCACCAATTGTTTGAAGGTGTATATTTGTATAGTTTAATTGTTCATAGACTTGCCCTATGTCAAAGCTCGTAGATGGAGTTGTTTTTGAGGATTAGGTTCCTTCCATAGGTGGTCTATTGTATGGTTTAGCATAAAAAGAGAATTCAGCACCACGAAGAGTGTAGGTTTTACTTGAAGGATGTATAGATTGAACAGGTTCACCACTAAGAACAAGTCAATTTTTTTGTATAACATTAAAATGTGCGGAGAGGAGATGTTGAGGTACTATTATTTGATGTTGTGGACAATATTGATTAAAATACCAATGGAAAAAAGGTATATATTGTTGTAATTGTTATAAAGTAAGAAAATATTCAAATCTAATAAGTTGTTGTTGTTTTATAGAATGGATTTGTTCAAAATAAATTTTGTTTGAAGAATTATAAGGAGCATTATATTCTTGGGAAAGTAAATCATGATTAATTGCAAAATTGTTTTGGATAACATTAATTGAGAGAGAATTGATGTCGAAGTCAATATCTTGAAAACGCCTAAAATCAGCATAATGTATGTGTGGGATTTGATTTGGTTGTCTTCTTGTTGACTGTAATGGTAAATTTATTGAATGTTGAGTAGGATATTGAGGAGTTTGAGTCAAGGTATGATATTGTGTAGATAGTGGTTGAGAAGATGTTTAAGATTGAGTTTGGACAGATCTGGAACATTGGAAATGGAGAACAACTGATCCATCTGGGTTTTGAAGAATAGAATTTGGATTTGTTTGGGATTGTGTGGTAAGAGCAAGTACTACATTAGGAATGATCCATTTATCTTCATCATCTTCTGCGTCAGCCTGGAGGACTTCTTCCCAAGTTATGACTTCAAGGGCTATAACCTTATAATTTTCTTGATGAGCATGAAATAGAATAGTAGATTGTTTGGGGTTTAGAGCTATATATTTAAATCCAGGGCATGAAGTGGTCATAGCTTTAAGATAAATGCGATAGCAGACCATAATATTAAAAGATTGAGAGTCCATTTTATATCTTTTTGTTTGAATATTAAGAGTAAGAGTTTTTAGGATGGTTGGATCGATTAAAGAAACTTCAAAATTTGGAAAACATTCAAAGTAAATTGGACCATGAGCAAGACTAGATTTAATGACATCTAACAGGGAATCATCATAGTTATGGGGATGTATATCACTAAGGGTGCACAAAATAGATTTGTTTAAATGGAGACGGGTCATAAGTTTGACACCAACTTGAACAAGGCCTAAATGAAGGAAATTGAATTTCTTTTGAAATTTAAGAATAGTATCTCGATCAAGTAATTGGAAGTTTTGATAATCTTGAGTAACAGGTAATATTTGTTCAATAGTTTTGATTTTATAAGTTTGTTTGAGTTCAAACTTTTTATCATATTATAGACTCGACTTTCTTCGCGCCACCCTTTCGGAGAGGCTTGAGTTGGTCCTACAGTTCGGACTCCTGTAACAGTTCTGAATCTAGTCTCACAAAGTGCCATGTGAGACTGATAAACACCAAAGAGTCCAAATCTGACAAATCGTTTTGGAAAATTGATTTTGAATCAAGAAGCGCCAAAAATGGACTACTTTGCCAGATTACAAGGTCGCCACCTAAATATTTTATTTTTGGGAAATTTAAGAAACCCTGACTCGTGCCAAAGGCCACATGTCCGTCATCACCAAAGTTGCATCGACTCGGGAACTTGGGTACGAGAGGAGAAGATCCTAAAATGAGCACCCCCGCTCGCCCGATCAAAGATTGGCCTCTACTATCATGATATGTTGTTTTATAAACCTCATGTGTTCTTATCCGGTTATTTAGCTAACTTTACTACGTAACACACACATACAAGTATAGGCTAAATCGCGAGAATTGGAACAAAGCAACTCATGTTTGCTTTCGAAAATGGTTTGAAAGTGCCACTCTCAAATGGGCTAAAACGTGAATTTGCCACCCTTAGGTGGGTTTAAAACATGATTTTTGCCACTTCGCAAAGTGGGCTTAAAACTCACATACGTTGAATTGTCTCAATTCAGGCAACCAAGCCTTCACCCACAGGTATTGAAGTAGTTAATCACTTAAGCAAATAGCCTCATGGCAAGCATGCTATCATGGAAACACTCACACTTATGCAAGTATGCTAAAGCATAACACTTACAGTGTACTCCGAGCCAAAACAAAAACTAGTTAAAAACAATGCATGATCCTAACTATGTTAAGATGCCTATGCAACACATGTAATATGCAATTAATAGGCTCGGCTATCTAAGATGACATATGAATGCAACAATTTGATAACATGCTTTGAAACACATATTCAAATAAGTATTGAAATACGATGCAGTTTAAATGATGCGCCAAGCCTCGGCGCATGAAAGACAAATGAATGATGCAACATGCAAGCATATTGTATGCTAATCGAAACATGATCCCTAAACTAACCATCAAAAGCGAATAAATAAAAGAGAGAAAGACGTGGGGTTGGAAGACATGCACAGACACGCGCACGCTTATTACAACATTGTGCCCTCGCAAAAGAGGGTCCGAATAAGCTAAGCTACACTAAGCTAAGCTAATCAAACTAATCTAATTAAACTAATAAGACTAATTATTACAAACCAGTTGAATAAAGAAATAGCTAAGCTAAGCTACTTAATTATTACAACACTCAACTAATTAGCAAACTAATTAATTAAATTACAAAACAAATGCTAACTAACAAGTAAAGCATCAAACTATGCTGCCTCAGCAAGTTGAATATGCATGCACTCGGTTTTTCGCCACGAAAAACCCACTGGTTTGCTCTTGAGAGGCTCTGTTTGTAGGGTTACTCCAAGAACTTTCTGCTCTGCCTTACCAATTCCATGCTGAGGAATGCACCAGTGGCCTGCTGGCCACCTGCCGGCCAAGATTGGGCTCTGCCGGCCAACAATGAAGCATTACCGGCCAATGATGAAGTATTGCCAGCCACTGGTGTGCTGATTCACCAAACTGCAACAGTGCACACACAGAGGAATATGGAGGATTTTTCTAGGACATGTTTGTACTGCACCCTCTCCTTATCATCTCAAAACATCAAAGGACGGGAGCTATTGGGTCTAAAACCACCAATCAAACATTTTCAATGCATAATGGCCAATGATCTAACTTGGACACATTCAATAAATGTACAAAACAAAGACTCAAGTTCACTACCTCATCATGGATGATCAAAAGCAATGGAGACAAAGGAGATTGGCCCATTTCATCACTTTGAGTATGAAATGGACCAATCTTCCTTGTGTTCAATATAATGTCCGATTGAACACAATGCAATGCACACATAACATGCTCATCTTGGTAATGTTTTACGTGGTTCATTTTATTTACTCATTTTAGCATTACCATGCCATTCTTTAGCCGGTTAAGTCCAAGTGATTGTCCTCTAATGAGAGAGAGGATTAACCAAAGGATGGTTTAATTGTCCTCTAATGAGAGAGAGGATTAACCAAAGGATGGTTTAAGACATGAGAGAGAGATCATGCTTTTGACTAGTAGAAACCCTCAAAAGAGAGTTAAATCCATTGAGCACAAGCTCTATCTCATGCTTAAAACAAATAGAAAAATGAAGAAATGAGGTAGGTTATAGAATTTTCAGTGCTGAAATGGCATGAAAAATAATGTTAAAACATACAAGCAACACATGCACAATATGTTCCAAAGCTAAAAGCATAAAACTAGTGAAGAGCATTGCACTAGAGGCATGCAATATCAAACTCAAATGATTAAACCAACTCAAAACATAGCTTAAACATGCCAAAACATTGGCCAAAATATGCTGAGATGGTAATGCAAAAGGCAAGAAAAACATGCTCACATGTTAGGCTACAAACAAGGCTCAAAGCACAATTCTCAAAAGCAATGAAAGAGTGAGATATGTGAGAGTGTGACAGAGATATATGCACTGAAATCACATGTTAAATGATACTACAACATGCAAACAATACATGCAAAACATGTTAGAGGCCTTGAAACACAAAGCTAGTGGAGCCATTTACACTACAACCATGCATAACAACACTTATATGACCAAGAAGGCTCAAAACAAAGCTAAAGCATGCTAAATCAATAGCAAAAACATGCTGAGATCAAGTCTCAAATAGGTAGAAAAACATGCTCACATGCTAGGCCATCAACACATGCAAACAAGACACAAGGAGGGGAGGCCACCCCCTCCTATTTTGGACCTCAAAACCAACTTTTTACCACTAAAATTTCCCCGAGTTTCAGTGGTTAAAAGGCCAAAAGAGGTTGTTTCAAAAGCTTTGAAAGATGGCTCAAAAGATTTTACAAGCCAAAGAGCAAAGGGAGGAAACCACCTCGTAACTAAACAAGGCTCAAACCATGATTTTAAAACCTTAAAAACAAATTTTTTTAAAAGTTAAAACTAGCCTCAAAGTATTGTAAAAAGATGGCCAAACACTTAACCAAAATAAAGTTTAAAAGGGACAAGCTTATACCTTTGAAGCACAACAACAAAACAGCTGAAATTCTGAGCCAAAACCAAGCTTAAGACCTCAAACCAAGCCTCAAAGAACCTTAGCTCCAAGGTGAAGGTGTTTGGTCAAGGTTCTTAGAACAAATGTGTAGAGAATTCCCACTTTCAAGCACAAAATCAAGAGAGAGAGGATTCTAGAGAGAGAGGGAGAGAAATTTTTCTCACAAAATTTTGTAACCCCCAACATGCAAGAGGATGGCTTCTATATATAGAAGATACAAGAAGCCTTCAAAGAAATCTAGCCATCTACGTGCAAGCAGATGGGTCAATCTGTGCAAACAACTGTCAAAAATATCACAAAATATCTACTGATACACTGGTGACCGGCCAACCATTAGTGATGGTCGACAGTGGCTCATTGATGGCCGGCAGGCCAAGATGCATGGCCGGCAGTACCCAATCATGGCCGGCAGTGCACCACAAACAACAAGCTGTAAGGACCAAAACATGGTCCAAAAATGAGAAAGAATGGATGCAGGGTTTGGAAAGCTCAAACCTGTGGCGTTCCGCCGCGGATTTCAAGTGCTCATCGAGCAATCACACTTGTCACTAGATGTACCTGCAAGGACATCCAAGTCTTGAGGACGGTCAAAAATGGGGTGTATACACATATAAACAATCAATATCTTTAGCAGCCAATTTCCAATTTTTAAGACGCTCTTCAATATTTTCTATTTCTAAATCACTTTGATTAATAATAACTAGTTTCGTTGAGGAACCTTCACCAGAGATTAGATTAGAGAATGATTTGAATATTCATGCCATTATAACTGTAGTTGTCAACAGGTGGTTCTGCCTGAGCTCAAGCGATCAATGAAGGCCTCCTGCCTTATGTAACATGGGTACCACCGGTTATAAGGACCGAAATAAAATCAACTCCAAGTGATGGCTCTGATGCCAAAAGGAAACCTAGGTATTATAGATATTATAATCTAAGTGATACAAACTAGATACAGATTAAAGATTGTAATTGTAATTGTAATTATAATCTTTTTAAAAAAACTTGTTCATCTTTAATTTTTCTTTTGATTGTATCAATTCTTTGACAATAATTAATAATTGATTGACCAGATGCAAGAGATAATAATAATCTTAAATTGGATAATTAAACCCTAAATGATAAATAGTGTGGAGTATTATTTTAAAAAATAATGATTCATCGAAAATGATTATATATATTTAAAACACCTATTATGTTTTTTGAATAATTTTTAATAAATTTATAATATTACTAATAATACACCTTCATGAGCTCTGTTAGAAAAGATATACAAAAAATAATTTGGCTAGAATAAAAAATTTGCGATTATTATGATGTGTCACATAATTAATCAGAACTCGTTTGAGAACTAAAATTATTGGTTAGAAGAGGTGGTATAAACACCGGGCGCACAACCCAATACTTTTAACCAAAATAAGGTGTGGTGTAAACACTGGGTGTACCCGAACGTTTCTAACCAAAACAAGGTGTGGTGTAAACACTGAGCGTACCTGAATGTTTCTAACCAAAGCAAGGTGTTCAAAGGACAGGAATGATCTCACCCGGAATCCCTCTGAATGAACTGTACATACAATATCGTCTGGTTGCACCAGCTTCAAATAAACCGTACATATAATATCGCGCCTGTATAAGAAAGAAACTTAACATGTACAATACCATGCAAATGCATATTCCATGCAAGATAAATAACTGTAGCACAGATGTTAGAGGCATGCTTTTGTGCACAGCATGCAAGAAACAAAACAGAAACATATTCTACGCAATATAATCAATGACTCATATTCAATGCAACACAATAATGCATGTTCTATGCAACAATGCAAAATGCATGCTCCATGTAATGATAAATGCAATGCGTATTCTATGCAACGACAAAAGTGACTGTGCTAAAGACGACTCAAAGGCTACCTCCGATTTACCTCGTTGCAACATGTTAAAAAGGATACTCCTTGCTCGTGTTGATGAGCGATGACCATCGTGCATTAGAAATGTGTTTTCGAGCTTCCGTGAAGACATTCTGAGTCAAACACTGAGCATACCTTGTACTTCTCAAAATCCAAGGACACAAATCAAATAAACAGAGGCATAAGAAGCTTGTGGAAGCCTGCCGGCTATCAGGGAAGGCTGCTGGCCCCCTGCCGGCCATCGGTGACCACTGCCGGCCACCAATAAAGCAATGCCAGCCATCGATGTGCCGCTGTTGGCCATCGATGGCAGATTTGGACAATTTTGTCTTTTTACCCACAGGTCTTTAAATACACATCTCTAAACCTCATTTCCCCACAAACCCTTGCACGAAAATCCTTTCTCTTGCTCTCTAGGTGCTCCTTCTCTCTAGATCAGCGCGTTCCACGCGATTTCCAACGAGACACAACCAGGTTCGAGTCCCCAATGACGTCCAACCTTTTTGCCCCTAGTTCTAGGGCGGCTTCCAAGCCAACAATAAATGCCTCATACTCTGCTTTGTTGTTAGATACCTTGAACCGGAGTTTGAATGCTAAAGGTATGTGGGAATTGTCGGGTGCTATCAACAACACCCTTATCCCATACCCGTACTGGTTAGACGCTCCGTCAAAGTACATAGTCCAAATCCCTTCTTCGACCTACAGAATGGCCTCATCTAGGAATAGATACTCTACTGCTTCATCTCCCTCCACTGGGTGATCGACAAGGAACTCCGTTACCGCTCTCCCTTTCACAGACTTGCGAGTCATATACTTCAAATCAAATTCAGAGAGAAAAAGCAACCAACGGGCTAGCCTACCCGTAAGTGCTGGTTTCTCGAAAAGATATTTGATGGGATCCAATCTCGAAACCAGAATTACAGAGTGAGCTAACAGGTAGTGCCTCAACTTCCTGGTAGCCCATACCAAGGTCAGACAAGCCTTTTCCAGCGGCGTGTAGCGGATCTCATATTCCAGCATCTTCTTGCTCAGGTAATAGATAGCGTTCTCCACCTTATCCTCAGATTCCTGTGCAAGCATGTAGCTCATTGTCGTGTCGGTTACTAACAGATATAATATCAACGGTTTCCCCGGCTCTGGCGGTGACAACATAGGTGGATTCTGTAGATATTGCTTGATCTATTCGAAAGAAACTTGGCATCGGTCATTCCACTGAAATTTCTTTCCTTTCTTCAGGAGACCAAATAGTGGTTCACAAGTCAAACTTAATTTTGTAATAAACCATCTTATGAATTGCACTTTTTCTAGAAAGCCTTGCACCTCCTTTTCAGTCTTTGGTGGTGGCATTTCTAAGATGGCCTTAATCTTGGAAGGATCGACTTCAATGCCCCTTTGTATAATCAAGAACCCCAGCATTTTCCCTGCTGTGACACCAAAAGTACATTTTTGAGGATTTAGCCGCAACCGATATTCCCTGATCCGTTGGAAAAATTTCTTCAAGGCGGTGTAGTGGCCTTCTCTTTCCTTGGACTTGACGATCATGTCGTCCACATACACCTCAACCTCTTTGTGGATCATATCATGCAAGATCGTGGTTGCAGCCCGTTGATAAGTAGCCCTAGTATTCTTCAAACCGAACGGTATCACCCTGTAGCAGTAGGTTCCCCACGGCATGGTGAAGGCAGTCTTCTCCCTATCCTCAGGGGCTATCAAGATCTGGTTGTACCCGAAAAATCCATCCATGAAAGAAAGCAAGGCATGCCCTGCAGCGAAGTCCACCAATTCGTCGATGTACGGTAGAGAAAAGTCATCCTTCGGACTAGTTTTGTTCAGATCTCTGAAATCCACACACACTCGAATTCTGCCATCTTTCTTCGGCACCGGAACTATGTTGGCCAACCATGTAGGATACTTAGATACTAACAGGAACCCTGCATCTATCTGCTTGGTGACCTCTTTCTTGATTTTCAGAGCCCAATCTGGGCGTATTCTCCAAAGCTTCTACTTGACGGGTTGGGCCTCAGGGTCAAGAGGGATCCGGTGCTGTACCATCTTAGGATCGATTCCAAGCATGTCTTCATAGGACCATGCGAAAACATCTTTGAAATCTTTTAATAAAGCGACTAAGCACTTGCGTTCCTCCAAAGACAACGTAACCCGATCTGGACCAGACGCGGATCCTTCTTAGTACCAACATTAATTGAAGTGATTTCATCAACCAAAGGTTTTACAAACCTCTCATGCTCTCGATCAATCAAAAGTTTCAAAATCGGAGGAATTTCTTCCTCGTCGTTTTCATCAAAGTTTTGAAAGTCTTGATTAATGCAATAAACGAGCGGCACAGAAAAGCACTCAAAAACCACAGCGTTACCATTCTCATTAACAACTTCCAGTTCGTTTAATTCTTCGGTTATAACCAACTCAAAAGAAAATGAAAAAGACGACCTGGACAACACAACGGCATCGGGGTTATTAGCCCCAAGAATACCGGACTCTGACTCAGAATAACTAGAATCTGATTCCAACTCCACAGACTCTGTGGAATCAGATTCTGGCTCACTACCTAACCCAGAACTGCCAGACAAAATGCCTTCCTCGTACTGCCAAACGAGGGAGGGTGAGATAGATGTATCCAGAATATCGGAAGAAGGGCTCACAGCCAATTGATCTCCAATCACAGAAATAGAGAAGTCATCCCGCGAGCACTCCGATAAGATCTAAGGATCTAAGAGGAAACAAGCCAGCGTTGCTCCTATCTCAAAATCTATGCCACTGGACTTATCCTCTTTGCACTGTTCAGCCTTAGCTATTGGGTCAGTTTGCTCTTCTGCAACTTCATCCCCTGGCAACTGTAAGTCAAAAAAATCTCAAAGTTGGGCAAACGCCGCTTCTCTGAATTCAGCTATGGCTCTAGAAAGCCGCAAAACGGGAAATCTTCCCCCTACCGGACAAAACGGCCGTTCAGGGTTCCTTGGATAGGTCTATGCACTAACTCATAGTGCTTCCCAACTTGTTTAGCCTTGGCTCTTCCAACCATCTCCTTTCCCTTTCTTACCCAATGCTCTTTGGTAGGCGTATAACCTAAACCAAAGGTATGAGGGTTGTGTGGCACTTCGGCCAATGCAGCGACGCCCTTCCGGCCACTCCTTACCAATCCCATCCTGGGTACATGTTGAAGCTTGTTCATGAGGTAAACAGATTGCGCACTGACATACAGTCCCTCATCAGCAGCTAAAAGATCTTGTAATACCCAAGCCTCAGCCAAGGTGAACCCAGACAGGAAGACATCCTCCTCGTCGTGTGCAATTTCTAAGATCGGCGTAGTAACCTCCGGCAGCGGATGTATGGAAGAGTTCTCAAAAACAATTGCTACCCCCTTCCTATAGATGTATTTTAACATTTGGTGTAAAGTGGAAGAGACAGCTCTTACTTGGTGCAGCCACGGCCGTCCAAGGAGTAAGTTAAAGGTGGCTGGAACATCCAGAACATGAAACTCGATGTCCTGTTGGGTCGGGCCAGCCTGAGTTCTGATCTGCACTGTCCCCATTACTTCCCGGCTGGTATTGTTATAAGCTCGAATCACCTGGGCTATTGGTACGAAATCTGCAGGCTTCAACCCAATAGCATAGGCCGTACGCAACGGACACACATTTATGGCTGATCCCGTATCAACTAAGACAACTGGTATCCACTTATCCTTACACTCCATAGAGATGTATAACGGCTTGTTGTGCTCGGAGCCCTCAGGTGGTAATTCTTTGTCTGTGAAGGTCAAAGTCGGTGAAGCACCACCCGGGAACACCAGTCCCACCAACTGCTCGGGGGTTGTATCAATAGAAAGCTTAGCCTTGTCCATTGCTGATCGGATGGCTTTCGATGCACCTGCGAGGCCATGAGCAGTCCCTAGATGGAGCTGTCTGCTTGAATCTTTTTCAGCTGCTTCAGTACAACTTCCTCCTCTAGCAGTTTGTCTTTATGCTTCTCAGCTTTTTTGTCTTTCCCTAATGCCTCTGGCTGGTCCAGGTGTAGGGGTTTAAAATACCGCCCACTCCGGGTAATGTGGTTGACTTCTTCGGTGTACCACGTATCATCCAGGAGATTCTGTACCCATTCCTCATCAGTATGGGCCAGACGCAAATCATCGTCTTCCCACCACATGCCCTCAGCAACCGACAAACAACTATCCGGTTCCGCTGTAGTTGTTTCCGTGTTCATAAAACATTCTGTCCTCGCAGGGGCCTTGGCTTTTCTAGCCCTCTGATCAGTCTCGATCCTCTCTTGTTCGAACCGCTTCAGCGCGGTCTCTTATTCTGTATCAGCTGTACAAATGTTGCTCAATTCCCAAGCGAAATTCTTTGTACCAGTGCTCTCTGGCAACTCCCCTTTGTCATCGATCATTCTGGCCATTGCAGACATTTCTGTTTTTGACTGTCCCTGTTTTGGCTGAGACCCCTCATCAATGTCTGGCTCATCACTAAGCCACCTTGTATTGTCTATTGATCCATTCAGGTCAAACCAGTTGATGCTCACATCCCCCAGATCCTGCTCATAAAAGAACTGCAGATTAGCAATGTCCTCTTCAAGCTCTGCTAAATCATCCAGCCCCTGACTTGGCCCGTCTTCCCGGACTACATTTACCTCAGTTTCCCCCGGCAATTCTACCCTCAACTTGGCCTGATCAGTTAGCGCAATGAAGCGGCAAGGGTTGTATGCTTCCCCAATTAAGCTTGTAGAGCCCTCAGGCGTTCCCTCTTCTATCACAGCCACCACCATGGGTTCAGGTTGGGATATTGACGTGCTCATCATACAGAAGTCTGTGCATTCTGGGATGAACAATGCCGGCTTAGGCAGTGGGAGGAAGTGATGTATATGCTAGGGTCGTATGGGATGGCCATTGTTTGGATCAGGTTTACTTGCCTGGGTGGAGGAGGGGGTTGGTTATGGAGTGAAAGAGGGTTTGTAGTGACATTTGGCTTCTCAGGAGGCGCTATCACTTTATTGTTGATGAGATCTTGAATCTCATGACGAAATCTAAAGCACAAATCAGTATCATGCCCTTGCTGCTGATGGAAGGCACAATACTTGGTTGGGTTGTGTGTAAGAGGGAGGGGATTTGGCATCGGGCGTGGCTCTAGGGGCTTCAGATGCCCTTTTCTCATCAGAACCCCCAAGGCTTTAGATAGAGACATGTAAAGTGGGGTGAAAGCCCTCTGGCCTCGGGATGGGTACTTTGCAGGTTGCGAGGTGGCTCCAGATGTGCTGGTAAAGGGTGTGGCTGTTTTTGGTGTGGTGGCGACCATACCGACGTCAAAGGTCCTCGCAACTGCATTGCTACTCGTAGCTGCATTCGAACTGCCGGTAAAGGCCCTTTTGGGCTGCTCTTTCTCCTGGTCAATCAGACCCTGTTTCATAGCATCTTCTATCTGTACCCCAATCTCATGAAGATCAGCAAAAGTAGGGAGGGGTAAGACAATCATCTTCTACAGCAGCCTCGGCTACAGATTCCGCACGACCATCCTTATTTGGTCTTTCTCAGCTGGCCTGATGGTCATCATGGAGGCCTTGGCCCTCCACCGGGTAACGAAGTCAGAGAAGCCCTCATTCGGCTCTTGTCTAGTTGCCTCGAGATCACAAGTTGTGACCTCGATTTGAGTATTATACGAATATTGGGCAATGAAGGTCTCGGCCATCTCCTCCCAATTCCTCTTCACTGAATCCTCCAGTTTAGCATACCAAATGGCCACAATACCCGACAGGGTCCGACCAAAAAGGGATAGCTTTTGCAGTCTAGTCAGGCCCATCGGCCGCAAAATATCTGAAAACAGCCTCAAGTGGACCATAGGATCACCCTAGCCGTTGAAGCGATCTATGTAAGGCATTTTAAATCTATCCGGCAATGTCACCGTCGAATTTGTGTAGCCGTCCTCTATGTTTGGGATCGAGTTAACTCCCTGAGCTCGCTTGAACAGCTTCTCGAGCTTGCTCACTTTCAAAGCAGTAGGATTGACCTCAAACTCGAACGGTGTATCCATTGGGTAAGCCGGTGCTTTGGACGTCTGAGGTGGGATTGGCCCTGCTGGAATGTCCGTATTCTCCTGAACATTAGCTGCTTCCCCGAGTATTGGAACCCTAGGTGAGGGTGGGTGCGAAGCAGATGCTGCTGCCTGTTGTGGTGGTTGTTGTTGTTGAAGCCTGGAAATCAGCTCAGCTTGCTGGGCTACAACGTCTGTTTGTCGAGCGGTAGCCTCCACTTGGCGAGCAGCATCCCGCTGCATAGCCTGGATGGTTTGCTGGAGTTGATGCATCATTTCCTCTGTTAATCATATTATTTAATTTTGATGATGTCTAAAATATATTAGTTAATATACATATTATTTGACACAAATTATTATCCTTTTAAAATATATATATTTGTTAAATATTATTTAAATAAAATAATATTATCTTTTTAAAATATCTATGTTAAATATTATTTTAAATATTTTCAAAAACTTTACTATTCACTTTTTGAAAAATAGGGTTAATTACTATTCATCTTTTGACAAATCGATTAATTATATTATTTTGAAAAATAAGGTTAATTACTATTCATCTTTTGACAAATCGATTAATTATATTATTTTGACAAATATGATTGATTGGTTGTATTATTTTGACAAATTTGATATTTATGGGTTGTCTTTTTTTGACAAAATTAATATGGAGTGGTAAAATATATTTAGTTTAAAATCTCTACAACATATACAATATTTTAAAGAGGACAGATATTTTCAGATCCATCATAAATATAATTTATAGAGATTTTCTGTATGCAAAATTTTGATCAGAACTTATATAACATTATATGCAGAATACATCACGTGCGCTATTAAATTTTTTACATTACATTGATTATATCATATCACACTACACTACATTGATTATATCATATTATAATTAAACAAGAAGAAAAAGATGGAGTTATATATATATATATATATATATATATATATTATAAACTAGATGGAGAAAATTATTTGTTTGTTTGAAAGTTGTGAACTTTGTATTAAATTGTCTACAAAAATGGTGGCTCCATGTTTGAAATAACAAAAAGAAAAAATCAGTCTTATTTTTTATCTTTTGCTGACTATTCAAAATCAAGGAGTGTGCTTATGTAAGCGATGACATCAAGAGTGTGCTTATGTAAGCCATGACGTCAGGAGCGTGCTTATGTAAGCCATGACGTCAGCAAGGAGCGTCCAACGGGTATAATTTTGTGTATAAATAGAAGTGTTGTGTGTGGAGAATATCATCAAGAACTTGAAGAGAAAATATTTCTGTGAGCTCCAAAATTCTGAGTATTCTGCTCTTTCACTTTTAGATCTAAGTCTAGCTTTTGTTCTTACACTTTCATATCTACTCTTTGTGAGAGAATTATTGTAAAAGTGGGTTCAATTACCACTTATTCTTATTCCTTATTTTTGTGAGAGATTTTGTAAGGGTAAGGCATTTATTGTTGAGTGAGGATCAATAGATAAGAGTAAGTCCTGTGCCAAATCCACAAGCTTGGTGGTGTATTTATTCAATTGATAGTAAAGAAATTCTCAAGGAGGTTCCTTGGGGAGTGGACGTAGGCCTGGCGTGCCGAACCACTATAAATCGCAGTGTTTGATTTTCTCTCTCTATCTCTTCTACTTTTATATTGATAATTATTATTCTATTTTTTTTTATTTATTAAAATTCTGAATATTGTGTTATTTTTAATATTGTGAAATTTTTAATAACCCAATTCACCCCCCCTCTTGGGTTGCCTATCTGGGATAACATCCTCCATACTGGCTAAGGGCTACTGATCTATCTGATCCGGTGTGTATCCTCTTTCTGAGGTAGAAGCAGAAAACTGGACTTCACTGAGCACAAGTAACTAACGAACTGGTGAATTATGCCGAACTCTCCTCCGTTATGTAATCGGGGGTAGTGAAGCAAACACCGGTTGTCCTCTCACAAGATCCCCAGATCGATAAAGCCTCCTTACTCTAGTCCAGAGTGCTTGGGGGGTAACTGCCTCATCGGAAGCAATGACGAAAATACTACCTTGCAAAAAGAAAAATAAAGCAAAAAAAGAAAACAACAATCAGCAAACGCACAGTACCTCGGCTTAGATAAAGACAACACACAGTTGAAATCATAAGCTGGACAATCTGTACTAAAACATTGATTTCTGCCCCCAAATTTTCTGCCACAATACTGATACCCTCAAACACTGATGTCCTCAGACTGATACCCAGACTTGCAACTGATACATACATTCCTGTAGAGACACACCCTAACAGCACATATCAAGCAAGTGAGAGCCAAAACACCCCTATGGTGGGGTAGGGTTTCCTTGTCCTAGTTTCGTCAGGAGCTAGGGTTTCACTACGCATGCATGCGGTTTCAAACAATCCTGCATTCGGGAGAGCAACATGTCCTAATTTGGAACAGTCTCTAATGCTTCCGATATGCAACTAGGTCAAATGGTCAAAAAGGGTGCCTCAGCAAGACCACCTAATATACCTCTCGCTCCCAACACCGAGAAGTGAAAGGAGGATCAGACGGTACAGTGGCAGTCCAGATCCGGGGTTTGTGTTCCCATTGTGGCAGAGCCCGCAACTGGTCAGCCTTATAGCACGCTTTTCCAAGCAAGCCTCTAACAAACCGTTCAGGAATAGCATATGGCAAACACTATGACTTAGGCGCACCAATGCAAATGCAATGCAAATAAACACATAAATGTAAATGAAATAACATATCATGAGATCGAATCAAGTTCTCTAAATCTCTAGCAGAGTCGCCAAAAACTGTAGACTCGACTTTCTTCACGCCCCCCTTTCAGAGAGGCTTGAATTGGTCCTACAGTTCGGACTCCTGTCACGGTTCTGAATCTAGTCTCACAAAGTGCCATGTGAGACTGATAAACACCGAAGAGTCCAAATCTGGAAAATCGTTTTGGAAAATTGATTTTGAATCAAAACGCTCTAAAAATGGACTGCTTTGCCAGAATACAGAGTCGCCACCTAAATATTTTATTTTTAGGAAATTTAAGAAACCTTGACTCGTGCCAAAGGCTACATGTCCGTCATCACCAAAGTTGCCTCGGCTCAGGAACTTCGGTATGAAAGAGGAAGGTCCTAAAATAAGAACCCCCGCTCGCCCAATCAAAGATTGCCCTCTACTATCATGATATGTTGTTTTATAAACCTCATGTGTTCTTATCCGGTTATTTAGCTAACTTTACTATGTGACGCACACATACAAGTATAGACTAAATCGCGAGAATTTGAACAAAACAACTCATGTTTGCTTTCGAAAATGGTTTGAAAGTGCCACTCTCAAGTGGGCTAAAACGCGGATTTGCCACCCTTGGGTGGGCTTAAAACTCACATTCGTTGAATTGCCCCAATTTGGGCAACCAAGCCTTCACCCACACACATTCAAGCAGTTAATCACTTAAGCAAATAGCCTCATGGCAAGCATGCAATCATGGAAACACTCACACTCATGCAAGTATGCTAAAGCATAACACTTACAGTGTACTTCGAGCCAAAACAAAAACTAGTTAGAAACAATGCATGATCCTAACTATGTTAAGATGCCTAATGCAACGCATGCAATATGCAATTAATAGGCTCGGCTATCTAAGATGACATATGAATGCAACAATTTGATAACATACTTTGAAACACGTATTCAAATAAGTATTGAAATACGATGCAGTTTGAATGATGCGCCAAGCCTCGGTGCATGCAAGACAAATGAATGATACAACATGCAAGCATATGGTATGCTAATCGAAACATGATCCCTAAACTAACCATTAAAAGCGAATAAATAAAAGGGAGAAAGACGTGGGGTTGGAAGACATGCACACACACACCCACGCTTATTACAACATTGTGCCTTCGCAAATGAGGGTCCGAATAAGCTAAGCTATACTAAGCTAAGCTAAGCTAATCAAATTAATCTAATTAAACTAATCAAACTAATTTTTACAAACCAATTGAATAAAGAAATAGCTAAGCTAAGCTACTTAATTATTACAACACTCAACTAATTAGCAAACTAAATACTACCTAACAAGTAAAGCATCAAACTATGCTACCTCAGCAAGTTGAATATGCATGCACTTGATTTTTTGCCTCAAAAAACCCACTGGTTTGCTCTTGAGAGGCTCTGTTTGCAGGGTTACTCCAAGAACTTTCTGCTCTGCCTTACCAATTCCATGCAAAGGAATGCACCAGCGGCCTGCCGGTCACTTACCGGCCAAGATTGGGCTCTGCCGGCCAACAATGAAGCACTGCCGGCCAATGATGAAGTACTGCCGGCCACTGGTGTGCTGATTCACCAAACTGCAATAGAGCACACATAGAGGAAAATTGAGGGTTTTTCTAGGACATGTTTGTACTGCACCCTCTCCTTATCATCTCAAAACATCAAAAGAGGGGAGCTACGTGGTCTAAAACCACCAATCAAACATTTTCAATGCATGATGGCCAAGGATCCAACTTGTACACATTCAATAAATGTACAAAACAAAGACTCAAGTCTACTACCTCATCACGGATGATCAAAGGCAAAGGAGACAAAGGAAATTGGCCCATTTCATCACTTTGAGTATGAAATGGACCAATCTTCCTTATGTTCAATATAACGTCCGATTGAACACAATGCAATGCACACATAACATGCTCATCTTGGTCATGTTTTACTTGGTTCATTTTATTTACTCATTTTAGCATTACCAAGCCATTCTTTAGCCAGTTAAGTCCAAGTGATTGTCCTCTAATGAGAGAGAGGGTTAACCAAAGGATGGTTTAAGACATGAGAGAGATCATGCTTTTGACTAGTAGAAACCCTCAAAAGAGAGTTAAAGCCATTGAGCACAAGCTCTATCTCATGCTTAAACAAACCTAAGGTTAACCAACCCTCAAAACAAATAGAAAAATGAAGAAATGAGGGAGGTTACAGAATTTTCAGTGCTGAAATGGCATGAAAAATAATGCTAAAACATGCACAACATGTTCCAAAGCTAAAAGCATAAAACTAGTGAAGAGCATTGCACTAGAGGCATGCAATATCAAACTCAAATGATTAAACCAACTCAAAACATAGCTTAAACATGCCAAAACATTGGCCAAAATATGCTGAGATGGTAATGCAAAAGGCAAGAAAAACATGCTCACATGTTAGGCTACAAACAAGGCTCAAAGCACAATTCTCAAAAGCAATGAAAGAGTGAGATATGTGAGAGTGTGACAGAGATATATGCACTGAAATCACATGTTAAATGATACTACAACATGCAAACAATACATGCAAAACATGTTAGAGGCCTTGAAACACAAAGCTAGTGGAGCCATTTACACTACAACCATGCATAACAACACTTATATGACCAAGAAGGCTCAAAACAAAGCTAAAGCATGCTAAATCAATAGCAAAAACATGCTGAGATCAAGTCTCAAATAGGTAGAAAAACATGCTCACATGCTAGGCCATCAACACATGCAAACAAGACACAAGGAGGGGAGGCCACCCCCTCCTATTTTGGACCTCAAAACCAACTTTTTACCACTAAAATTTCCCCGAGTTTCAGTGGTTAAAAGGCCAAAAGAGGTTGTTTCAAAAGCTTTGAAAGATGGCTCAAAAGATTTTACAAGCCAAAGAGCAAAGGGAGGAAACCACCTCGTAACTAAACAAGGCTCAAACCATGATTTTAAAACCTTAAAAACAAATTTTTTTAAAAGTTAAAACTAGCCTCAAAGTATTGTAAAAAGATGGCCAAACACTTAACCAAAATAAAGTTTAAAAGGGACAAGCTTATACCTTTGAAGCACAACAACAAAACAGCTGAAATTCTGAGCCAAAACCAAGCTTAAGACCTCAAACCAAGCCTCAAAGAACCTTAGCTCCAAGGTGAAGGTGTTTGGTCAAGGTTCTTAGAACAAATGTGTAGAGAATTCCCACTTTCAAGCACAAAATCAAGAGAGAGAGGATTCTAGAGAGAAAGGGAGATAAATTTTTCTCACAAAATTTTGTAACCCCTAACATGCAAGAGGATGGCCTATATATATAGAAGATACAAGAAGCCTTCAAAGAAATCCAGCCATCCACGTGCAAGCAGATGGGTCAATCTGTGCAAACAGCTGTAAAAAATATCACAAAATATCTACTGATGCACTGGTGGCCGACAGGCCAAGATGCATGGACGGCAGTACCTAATCATGGCCGGTAGTGCACCACAAACAACAAGCTGGAAGGACCAAAACATGGTCCAAAAATGAGAAAGAATGGATGCAAGATTTGGAAAACTCAAACCTGTGGCGTTCCGCCGCGTATTTCGAGTGCTCATCGAGCAATCACACTAGTCACTGGATGTACCTACAAGGACATCCAAGTCTTGAGGATGGTCAAAAATGGAGTGTCTACACATATAAACAATCAATATCTTTAGTAGGTAATTTCCAATTTTTAAGACGCACTTCAATCTTTTCTATTTCTAAATCACTTTGATTAATAATAACTAGTTTCGTTGAGGAACGTTCACCAGAGATTAGATTAGAGCATGATTTGAATATTCGTGCCATTATAACTGTAGTTGTCAACATGTGGTTCTGCCTAAGCTCAAGCGGTCAATGACAGCCTCCTACCTAAAGACCTAACAGCTTACAAACTTATGCAACTTGGGTACCACCGGTTATAAGGACAGAAATAAAATCAACTCCAAGTGATGGCTTTGATACCAAAAGAAAGCCCAAGTATTATCGATATTATAATCTAAGTGATACAAACTAGATACAGATAAAATATTGTAATTGTAATTGCAATCTTTTTAAACAAGCTTGTTCATCTTTAATTTTTCTTTTGATTGTATCAATTCTTTGATAATAATTAATAATTGATTGACCAGATGCAAGAGATAATAATAATCTTAAATTGGATAATTAAACCTTAAATAATAAATAGTGTGGAGTATTATTTTAAAAAATAATGATTCATAGAAAATGATTGTGCATATTTAAAACACATATTATGTTTTTTGAATAATTTTTAATAAATCTATAATATTATTGATAATATACCTTCATGAGCTCTGTTAGAAAATATAAACAAAAATAATTTGGCTAGAATAAAAAATTTGCGATTATTATGATGTGTCACATAATTAATCAGAACTCGTTTGAGAACTAAAATTATTAAAGGTATAAAGATTTTATACTTGATTCCCTTTGAGGACTTATGATTTAAATTTATAACTTTTTATGCATTAATGTAAATAACTCTTACGATCTTACTAATATAAGCATAAATTTTACCTTTCAGTCAACCTAACTTAAGCACTTTTTGGTGTAATAAAATATTTAAATATTGTCATATAAAAGTATTATAATAAATCATAATCAAACACTACTTAAAATATGATTAAAGACCCGACGCATCACTTTAAACATTAAAAAAAAAAAAAAAAGAAATTAGCAAAGACTTTTTCGATTAATAATCAAAATAATACATCATGAGTTATAACCAAGTCATAATTTGTATATTATATAATTTTTTGTTGTTTTTGTTTTTTTAGAAAAAAATATATATATATATATATATATATATATTTTTTTTTTGATACAAGTGAAATTTATGTCTTTTGGTAAATTTGATTAACGCAAATAAGGGTTTGATTTCAGGTAAAGAATACATCATCTTTTTTTCTTTTCTTTTTTTTTTTTGTATAAACTTTGAAAGAAATGATTTTTATAAGCATTTTACATAGGATTACACATATAGTGATAAAAAAAAATTATCAGTCATTAACAAATATGTTTGTATTTGACTTTCAATTGTTAAAATTTTCTAAACATAAATTATTAAAAGTCAAAAATCAATTTTCTATCTTAAAAATAAATTCATATACATTGTACAAATCACCTACTAATTACGAACTCAGAATTTATTCAGAAAAAAAATTTGCCCACACCCCAAACTAACACTTCATCAGTTTACCTTCAGAGCAAATTATGAGTCGATAAGGGGGTTCATACTGTTCCCTTCAATTTCTTAAGTTGTGTTTGGTGGGAACGAAACTTTAAAAATTAATTTATTCGTGGGTAAATTATAGTGATCACTATGAAGTTTAGAAAAAAAATATATTGTTTGCTTTTGGAATTTTTAAAAATAATTTTTGATTATTTAATCATATTTTTTATTAGAGTAAATTATACTTTGCACCTATACACTTTGTACGAAATCCCACTATGAAATTGTGACAGTTAACTTTTATGCTTCTGATCAAGTGTCAATGTCTCCCTTTTATTACTCTACCACATAAAGTTTCTATAGAAGTTATTAGCAAGCATATGACTACGAAAAGACAGCAAAGAAGAAAAATAACGCTAATTTCTTGCTTATACACATTTCATCTCAAAATTTATATCAAATTATGACTGTATTCGTTTAAAACAAAACGTAAATTGTGAACGATTAAAAAGATGAATTAGGATTTTGCAGAAATTAGAATCATTTATCTCTGTTTTCTATAGTAATATAATCTTCCGTCTATTTCTCTTCATTTCTTTTTGATTTCTTTGTTGCATTTGTTTATTTCAAAAACTCTACTTTTGTTGCCTCTTCCTTCATATTTTCAACATATGAACACACACACACACACACACACACACACATATATATATATATATATATATATATATATATTGTATTATGCAACTCTCATATGCTTATTATGTGGGACAAAGTGTGTTATAGTAAAAAATGAGGATAATTTTTCTCTCTTACTCTTATTCATAGCTACATGTTTGTCACATGACTGGATTAAATAAGACTTAAACGATGGAATAACAGAAAAGGGACACTGACACTTGACCAAAAATATAAGGGATTAATTGTTACAATTTCATGTATAGAGACTAAAGTGAAATTTGGTCCAAAGTGCAGGTGCATAGAGTAATTTATCCTTTTTTTTTCTTTTTTTGTGGTGATTTTTTGAATATGTTAATTTTTCTGACCTTTTAAATCAACTTAATTTATGTACAACAAAAAGTACAAATTTTGTGATTTTTTTTTTTTATATAAAACATCAGTACTTTTTTATTTTAATTTTTTTGTATTTATTATATTATTTTAAAAAAATTGTAAATATTTTATTTGTTAAGTACATTTAGATTAGACGCATCTAAAAAATGACTAAAATACCCCAAAAAAATAGAAAAAAAATATGAAAAATAAAAAATTCAAAAACTATTTTTGAGAACTAAAAACCAAACAAATTAATAAAAGATTCACAAATTTAAAATAATTATACTGAATTCTTTTCTTAGAAAGGTTTAAATTATTGAAACTAATACAGATGATGTGTAGATACAATACAACTATAAACAAAGAAAGACTATGCTTCATTATAAAATAAATGGCAATATTATTTTCTTAATCTATACAACTAACGAATTTTTGATAAAAAAAATAAATAAAGTATTATGTAAATTAAAATTATAAAGAAACTTGTAATTATCATAAATTTATAGAAATCAATGTATTTTTTTTCAAATATCAAAAAGTTTAGTATAATTTACCCTTTTATTTTCTTAATGCATGTTCAATTTAATAATTTTGTTACATTTCTCTTCAAGACTAACATTGGTATCAAAATAATCTTTAAAGACAAGAAAACACTGATAAAATAAAGAGTAAATTACATTTTACCTCCCTAAAATTTCACTCATTTTCCACTTTGATCATTTAAGTTTGATTTTTTCTATTTTAGCTCTTTATATTTGCAATTCTTCCCACTTTGACCCTTCATGTTTGTAATCATTTCCACTTTACTCTTAAACTAACTTTCATCCAAAAAACTAACAGAATCTATGGCATCACTAACACATAAACTCCATGTGTGTTGTAAAAAATTCACTAAAGATGCAAAAAATGAAAAATAGAAAACAAAAAAATTGGAATTTTGTTTTAGACTGAACCTTTTTTGCAAATTTATTTATAAACATTATTACATTATAGATGCATCTAGATTAGATGCACCTAAAAAAAATAAAATCAAATTTAACTAAAAAAAGAAAAAAAAAAGTTTACTGAAGACGAAAAAAATAAAAATATACTGACTCAAACATTTGTATTGTCAATTCTAAAATGAAAAGTTTACCATCGTTTTTTTCATCTTTATTAAACTTTTTTATTTTTTTAGTTAAATTTGTTTTTATTTTTTTAGGTGCATTTAATCTAGATGCATCTATAATGTAATAATGGTTATGAATAAATTTGAAAAAAAGTTTACTAAAGATTAAAAAAAATTCTAATTTTTTTGTTTTCTATTTCTTTATTTTTTGCATTTTTAGTGAATTTTTTGCATCATACATGGAGTTGATATATTGGTAATGTAGCAGATTTTGTTAGTTTTTTGGATGAAAATTAGTTTAGGAGTAAAGTAAAAAAAATTGCAAACATGAAGGGTCAAAATAAAAAAAAAATAAAAATAAAAATTTAAAGGGCCAAAATAAAAAATGGGTGAAACTTTAGGGAGAACTGACCCTAAAATAAACTTATAAGCTAAGGAATTTCAACTAACAAACGCAATACTAACCAGTAAGCACAAGTATGTGAGACGAGCGATAATGAAATAAAATAATTTACCCTATTGAACCATCATTTAATGTCACTTTTTAATTAAAAAATAATACATTTTGTCACTTTAAATTATAAATTTATATCAATATAAATATTTTCTTAAGAATCTATCTTTAAAATAAATAAAAATTTGACATGTAATTTGCTCACGACATCTCGAATGGAATGCTAATAGTAGAGGTATATTTGGTAGTGACCAATAGTTGAGGGTGGCCAACAGTTGATGGTCGCTGGATGTGGTGGTCGGTTGCAGGGGTGACTAAAGTTGGTGGCTTGAGTGCTATAGGAGGTCATGGGATGGTCAAAGGGCTGTCAAAACATAGTCGGAGACATTTGCGGTAACCGTTCAATATTCAGAACTTTCTAAAAGATGACCAGAGCTTGTTTGATGGTTGTTAGTAGTTGTGGGTGTAAGCGGAGGAAGGAAAGAGTGAAAACTTATTTTAAAAAACAACTTTTTTCCATTTTCAAAATTTTGGTAATTTTTTGAATAATTTCCATTTTTTTGAAAATGAAACAAATAAAACAAATTTTCACTTTCAGGTTAAGAAAGAAAGAAAGAAAAAATAAAATAAAAAACGAGATTATTAACAAGACCTGGCCTTAGATTCAAACACACAAGAAAATAAATAAAATGCATGATCCCTCAAATGTCTAACACTATACTCAAAAAAAAAAAAAAAAGGCCTACCACAACCCCGTCAAGGTTACTTGCAATGAGGAACTGAAGGCACATATCAGGTATATTTTCCAACAATTTATCCATCAGTTTTTTCTAGAATGGGTTTTGTTGAGTCAAAGAAAGTGTACATTCTTGTAACTTAACAAGAGATTACCTACCAAGAAAGGAACAATAAATAAATAAATAAATAAAATGAGTAAATGGTTGCCATATGATATTTCATCCGTGACAAGAATGTATCACATGCTAAAATGTAAATCACATAAAAAAAATTTAGGAAAATTTATCAATTCGACAGTAAAATACTTTTTGTTTTGAAAAGTCAAGAGTTTGAAGGCCGTTTATTTAATTTTAAGAGTTTCCTTATAATTTTTTTTTTTTTTTGAAAAGTTATATTTATTTGATTTGACTGGTTATCGAGTATGGAAATTTACATTCTTGTTAGTGTGGTTTTCTAGTGTTACATTGGAGTGTTATATCAGAATGCTAGGTTTTAAAAAAAAAAAAAGTATACTAAAAATTTTTTGTGTTATATTGATTAGAATATTACGTTTGAGAACGTTTGAGAAAAACACACAAAGAAATTTTTTTTAAAATATTACGTTGTTACGTTTGAAAAAAGTACACTAAAGAATTTTTTATTATGTTACATTAGAGTGTTACGTTTGAAAAAAGTATACTAAAGAATTTTTGCCTATTACATTGATTGGAGTGTTATACTAAGGAGCTTTTTAATGTGTTATACTGGTATGCTACATTTTTAGAGTATTACATTAGAGTATTACATTTAGAAAAAACACACTAATAAATTTTTTTTTTTGAAGTAGTACGTTTAGCAATTTCAACATTACGAGAAAACCTGTATTTGTCCCTTAACACTTAAAACATACGTGTTTATACTTAGTCTTTGATATAATTCATACTCAAATGAGACCTTGGAGCTTATAAGAAAAAATGGGAGGACCAAATAATTTATAAGATCACTATTTAAATTTATTAATATTTCACCCAAAAATCTAATAAAAAAAATTCAAATATTAAAATGAAACTCAAAAGACAAATAGTTCAATTTCTTTTTTCGAGGACAAATATGCAATTAAAAAGAATATATAGAACCAAAATTTTTTTTGATAACTAATAAGCGAATTTCACAGTAAGTTTTATCACCTTTCAATCAAAGAGTGCAAATACAACCTTAAAATAAGTCTATCATCTCTCAATAAAGAAAATACAAATAAAAGTTTAGCAGACACATATTGGCTAAAAAATTGGCGACATCTCTTTCGATTTACCAAAAAATTCAATTTCACAAACCTTTGAAGCCCTTCGAAAATTTACCAAATTCTTGAAAAATATCTCCTGGCCAGCTGGAGTAAAATTGCAAGAATCAATTCTCACATTATTTAACACTTCAGCATTTTCAAAAAAATACTTCAATAGCTTCAACTCATCATCGTCCCCCTTAAATCCAGAAACTGTAATTTCTTTAATGCAAGACAAACAAATAGGCCTTTCTGATGGTTCAATCCAGTCGAAATTATGAGGCACATCATCATCATCAGCGTGTGGAAAATCCTAGGAAAAAAGGAGAAAAAAGAAGTTCAGAAACGACAGTGAGTGTAAAAAAAATTGACATACTGAACCGACCATTCAAAGATTGACCGAAAATTCAATTTTCAATTTATTTTTCTTACCTTATTGTTTGTTTCAATTTTAAAATTTTTTATACCAATACAAACCGAATCAACCAAAATATTATATTTTAATTTTTTAAATATTAAAATTTAAGTAACAAATAATATACTTGTAGTACTTTCATACTTTTTTCTCATTGATTTCAATGTAAGATTTTACTCATTTTTATAAAACCCTTTAAATATCACCGCCACATAAAACCGGCGAAACCACTGAAACCAAACCGTATCATGCAGTCTATTTCGATTTCTCAACTAACAAAACTGAAAGGTTTGATTTGGTGCTAAATTCTCCTTTAATCCTAACCAAGCTGAACCATTTACACTCTTAACACATTACAAGTTTGAATAAAATAATTTAAAATCTAATGATAAAACAAAAACTATGTAAAATTATAAATATTCTCTTTCTTTATAGTTTAAAAATTATTATTTTTGATTTAAATATTCATATACATGACATATAACAATTATTTATTCTTAAATATAACATATAATATAACATATAACAATTATTTAAATATAACACATAAGAAGAGAAGAAATTTTAACATTAAACTCACCATCGTCAATATTAGAGTTTCCAGTTTAGGAACACTATCAAGCAAGTCTGATAGCCGTCTCCAGGTATAGCAATTGTGAACGGTCAGCTCCAAATAAGTCAAATTTGGGTATAGAAGCAACTTGTTATCATCGGCAAATTCAAGAGCCTTTATAAAAGATGAAATAATAAGTCAAAACAAAATTATATTACAAATCAAATAAGACAAAATTCTATCCATGGTACTTGTAGTGTGTCTTGTGTCAATTAGGTCTCGGTAATTTAATCATACCAATTTTGTCTTTTAATTTTTCATGTTGTGTATTAGTTTAGTTCAAGTGATAACAGCCGTTAACAAATTGAATAGAAATCAAAGCCAAAACGAATCATTTCAAATTGAATGTTGACACCTCAATCAATTTTTAAAAAGTGAATGGACTATCTTACCCCTTGATTTTAGTCCAATATATATAGAGGCATTACCTATTGGACTAAATTGACACAACATAAAAAATTTAAGGGTAAAATTGATACAATTAGAACTGTAAGGATCAAATTGACAAGAGACGAACTACAAGGATGTATAATTAACCTAATCAAATATTAGTATAAATATCTTACAAGAAATTACAGAGTCAAATAATGAAATAACCTCATTAAGAAAAGATAGAGCAAACATACCCCCATGGCTGCTGAATCTAGTGATAGAGACTTGACACTAGTGATTCCTTCCAGAAGCATGAACAGATTATTAGCACGATCTTCCGGTGCGAGCAGATCTATACAGCAGTGTCCAACATCTATATATGCTGTAACTAAAGAGGATAGGTTCTTCAGCGAGTAGCAAGATAAGTAATCATCATGAACAGTCAGGTGTTCAAGAACTGGTGCATCAATGACAATCATGTCCTTGGGAAACTTGATTTCCCAATTAAAGTATGCAAATTCTTGAGATGTAGTTAAATGGAGCTGTAATTTCTTTAGAGCGGGCCAAGAGACATCAAAAATCATTTCTAACTCATCCTCTACCTCTGCACTGAAGTGCAAATCTTCAAGCAGGGGGCAGTTACTGAAGAGCTTCTGCAATACGCCATTTTGTGGATAACTAAGTGAAACATGAAGGACCTTGAGATTCGGCAAGTAAAACGAGGCAGGAAAATCGACGTTCAGTTCACTTATTAGCTTTAAGACCACCAGTGTCCTGCAAGAAAAGAGCTTTTGAGGCAAAATAAGAACCTCCTGGTTTGTGATCAATTCGACATCAAGCTCTTCAACACCACGCGCAGTAAGAACACTTATCCATGTAGGTAGACGGGATACATCAAATCCCCAACTACATTTCAGATGGAATCTTCTAATACATGGCAAACCGTGAAAGAAAAGTACCCAATCTATGAAATTCATGAAACTTTTAACATCAGGAGTCTGCTTTGGAACATCAAGCATTGATGCATCAAAGTCAAGATTTGGGACAAATGCCCATAGGTCCTTCCATCTTTTGGATAGGACGGTGGTTCTGAATGCATACTTGGTTGGAATGAAAGAAAGAACGTAAATGATAAGTGAGTCTGGCAAGCTGCTGATTCTATCTTCTCCATCTCCAATATTTACCTTCTTCGAAGGTTGCAGATGCTTCGACATTGAAGTCATGGTTTCTGTGGCTCTCTTCCTAAACAGAACAGAGTATTACAGTTATCCATTAGAACAATTGTTCATGAATCATAACGTTATGATTATAATTTATGAACCAGCAGTCTATTTCAACATCACAAAAGACCTTAACTTTCCACAATATGTTTCACTTTCCTTGATAATAAAAATAATAGGTGTGTTTGGTTTGTGTTTGTAGAGTAGTTTTTGAGATAAAAAGTACAAAAACTTGTTTGGTTTGCCTTTTTTCAAAAATGGTTTTGAAAAATTGTTTTGGGGAGAGAGTTTTAAAAAAAGTGATTGATTTGATGTGTATGAGAGAGAGTAATTTTGGAAAGTAGGTAACCAAACAAAATTTTGAGATTTTTTTTAGAAAAATTTGCTTGGTTTGATTACTCTTGAAAATTTGTTTGTAGAGAATTTTTTCCAAAAATTTTTCTGAAAAACAAACCAAACAAGGCAAATATGTTTCAGTTGCCTTGACACACCCATATTTGCTCAATAGCACAAACCATGATCCCGACCATGGTGTTAGAAACCAGGGAAAACCAGAACAAAAAAAGACAATCTATATGGAGAAGCATCTATAAAAGCTAGTAATGACTGGTTCATACAATCTAGATTGGCGAATCAAATAATATCTATTCATAAAACCCACATGGTTAAGGTGAACTTTATAATTTTCATTTCACAAACATGCTGAAATTTCAGCATATATGCCTTTTTGAGCATATAATTGTTGAGAGTATGCAATAAGACAACTGTTACAAGTTGCCTTGCTCAATAAGGCTTATGCACTCACCCAAGCATAGCCATGTATTTATCAGAAAAAAATTGAACCAAACATCAAAAAGACTGAGTGTAGTAATGTACGTTAGCTATATAATGGTTAATCAGGTAAAAATATTTTAACCATTCAACTAACGTCACAAAAAAAGTTCACACTGGTTCCTGCAAAGCAACTTGTTCTGAAGGCCATAAAAGTTCATTTTACAACAAAGCTACTAAATGTTAAAGCTAGCAATGAGAATCACAATAAGAAAATATCACCGACCATTTGCAACAAAGAGTGCAGGGTCCTATCCCGCATTTACCACGATTCATTAAAACAACTGCAAAATCCAAACTAATGAAGCCACAGCCATCTGATTATGCAAGCATTTCTGAAAACAGAAATTTCTCTTACAAAAACAATGGACATTAATAGCAAATGGCCATGTGGCCTAGTGGCATCACCCCAACACTTCCATAGGAGAAATTGTGGGTTGAAGCCCCCCCGTAGGGGCAAGGGCACTTGGGTGGGGTATTTGGGAGATTTTGCTCATCAAAAAAACAAAAACAAAGTGATATTAATAATCTCAGCAAGTTGAAATTTAAAGTGATATCCAACCCTGTATCACAAACAGTCACCAAAGGAGGGGAGGGATCAAACACAAGAAACAAATAATGCAATTTTTTACCATCTCCCACTACAATTAACGAGGATCATTTCCCCATTTCACATTAAAACTTGATACTTAGTGTTGGCCATCTTGCTGCTAATTTTCAAGTTAGAAGTCACATCAATCCTACGTTTGGATGGATACAATATGACAGGCTGACAGCTAATTATAAAAGCAATTAAAACCTAGAAGTTGCATGGCAGATCAGATTCAACACATAGAAAATGGAATCCCAACCATTGAAGAGGTTGAAAATACTCATACCCAGTCATGGTTTTAGAAAATGATATAGGGATATGCATTAGTATCAATGATACGGTCATATATTGGTTGACATCAAATAATATCAGATAGTATTAGCCGATATATCAGTGAATAACGGCATTGGAAGACTAAAATCCCGTTACACAACAGCCACTACTACATGTAACGGCTGATATTTGTAAATTTGTACCCAATAAAAATTTGTGCAATGTTCTGTACAAAAACAAACTAAACTCAGTACCCCCCCCCCCCCCCCAAAAAAAAAAAAAAAAATTCCATCAAAACAACAAAAAGTAGTTGAAAAGGCTCAAAACCGATTCAGAAATAGTGTGTCCGTCTTTACCAAATTTTCAACTTGAAAAGTCCAACAACTTGGCTGCTCAGCGCCGCAATAATCTGAAAAATCAACCCAGATGACAAAAAAAGACGAAGGATCTTTAGTTGATACATTTTACCAACACAAAAATTAAATGCACAAAGGCGGAATACTTACAGCTTCCAAATCTGAGGCAGATAGTTAGAGCGATCTAAACCAACACAAATTGCACGGAAACAAAATGAGATTAGGCTTTGATCTGATTGCGATCCATCAAAAAATCCATAAAAAATTAATGAAGTACTTAGGTCTAGACTAAGAGACAGTACCCGAGCCTGATCCAAAAATCGCTAGCTTGAACTCACCCAAATAAAACAAGATCCAAAGAAAATAATCACAAAAACCACCAATAGTTGATTGAAGACAAAGAAACTTAAAACAACCTGTTTAATTCAATGCTTAGAACCATGAAATTGAATGAAAAATAAAGCTAAAACAGGAAGGCGTCGATCTAGAAGTTAAAGAAAACCACAGCCATCGGAAAATGGTTGGCGGCACCAGTGGTATCGTAGCTGGTGTTGGACAGCTCAGAGCAAACCCTCTCTCTCTCCCTCTCTCTCTCTCTCTCTCTCATTAAGATTTAGGGCATCATGACTTAAATAAACACTGCCTACCAAAATTGGATTGCTTAGTCATTTTTTGACATGATGGTGTAAAAATTCTTCCTTAGAAAGTTTTATCCAACTTTAAGTGCAACCAAACACTAAAAATTAAAATTAAAGAAAAAAATCTGCCAATTTTTTTTTTTTCTTTTTCCGTTAAAATAAAATGGAACTTAAATACCAATTGAAAACAACTATATGTAATACAAAGTAAACATTCATAAAGGAATATCATATGTGACAACCTATGAAGCACGGGTACGGGTATGAGCACTGGTACAGATACGTCGATATGGTAAAATCCAAAAAAAAGTAGGGTACGAATACGGCTTGGTATGTTTGTAAAAAAATATTTATTTTTAATTTAGAGTAATGTAAAAATTGATTAAATGGTTTAATTTGTTAACATCCAACCTACAATTAACATTTAATGCAAATATGAAGGTAAAAATCAAAATTAAATGTCAATATATTAAGTAACTTACAAACCACAGCTTAATTTAAAATCATGTTAAGCATAAAAATAAAAATAAAAAAGAAGTCAAATTAAAGAAATTTTATCTTTGTAGTAGAAGAAATTATTGTTTCAACTGAGATACGGTATAACTTGGGTATATACTAGGTACGTCTGGATACGTAAAAAATTAAGAAGAAAAAATTTAGATATATGTTTTGTATAGGTACGTATGTAGAAGTACCATATGAAATACGGTAAGTACCCGATACGAGTATGGCATGTTTTTTGAAGCTATAAGAATAAATGGTTGTCTAATATGGTATCAGAGTTTTGGTTTTTGTCGGCCTTGGGTTTAAGTTTCTTCACATGTATTTGTTACCAATTCACCGTATGTTTTTCTTGTGCACCTTATGTTATTTGTGTACACATTCATTTTCTGCCCCTCTCCTTGTGTAATAAAGAATTGCCCAAATGGGAGGGCATGAGAGTTGGACATATATTATTTTACTTATTTCATAACAACTTGTGCTTTTGAGGAAAATGCTTATCTAACGAAATGATTAATAAGCAATGGTATTTGGTGCTACACATTATTGTCAAATCGTGAATTGTTTTGTTAAAATAGTGAATTATGAGTCATGAGATTCATTTAATTTAATATAATATAGAATTTTATATATGTATTGACATATAAAAAATACACATGCAGTGTCTAAAATTAAATAGTTATCCATATAATTATATTGCTTATACGTATATACATATAAAACCACAAATATTGATATAACTAATTGATCTCTTTTTAATTTTTTGATAGTGCCAAAAACGAATTTTTTTTATGCATTATGAAAAGAAAAAAAAAAAAAAAAGCAAGAAAAAAAAAATGAATCATACAATTCACTCAATTTTTGATTCAACAACATAATTCGAATCCTTTTGGTTGAGACTTGTGTCGATCGTGAATCGTACGATTCTAACAACATTGGTGCTGCTAACCATAAAACAAGCATTTCCTCCATCATTAATGACAACAAGTGTTAGTGAAAACATTTGCAGCACTACTTCTGCCGTAGTTGCTCCTGACATTGCTAATCCACCATTGGCCCAACCTTCACTGCCACAAATATGCATATGCAGCTACAATATACAAATCACTTGTTTTTTAATAATAAAAGCTGGAAATAGCTAGGACATAGTTATTATTCTACATGCCAATTGAAGGCAATGGCTTTAGTTACATAGCTTTCACCAAAATTCGAACTCATACTAGAAGCTTACACTTTAGGGCATTACGTGGTTCAAAGATTTGGTATTGAATTAGGGATAAGATTTGGATTAGACCCCTTGAAGCCAAATTTTGCATTTTGATCAATTCTTATATTAGATTTGGAAATCTTCCCTAATTCCAAGATTTGAAATCGTTACCAAAAAGCAAAGAGTTACAAATTTAAAAAAAAAAAAAAAATGAACTGCTATTTGCAAATCCCATGCACTAGATTCAAAGAAAAGAAGAACAAAAATTAGAAAACAAGAGCATTACTATTATTAATGGTGCCACTCTTATAGTTGGCAGCTTGCCAATATTGCCTCCATCCTCAACACGCATTTAGAAAAGCCCATTTCAAGTACAGTTTCTATGCACTTTTTAATATGCTTAAACTGTTTTTTTTTTAATAAAATATAATTCATTAATTTTAACTTTCAGATCATAGTAGTATTGAATGGGACATTGATGATTATACACTTCAAGATTGCATTCCACTGCTTACTTTACGCGTAGAAGCTACAACTTGCCATTCTAGTGCAATTCATTTTGATCATGACTATGAAATATCATGGTTGTGAATATTTTGTATAGTACAAGAGAAATTATGTAAAAGTTATGATTAAATGCCATATGATTTATTTTTTAGAAATTAAATGTCATATGATTTATTGGTCTCTTGATTATCATATTATCCATTAATAGTTGTTTTCTAAAAATATGAACAAACCTATGTAAAATTTACACCTACAACCTTTGTATAAGTGCACAAGACTCTAATCACTTTAGTTTAAAAGGCTAAATATAAGAATATTTAATTTTTATTTTTTTATTGTATACTATGAATCCTTTGTTATTGGACATTAACTTCTAAAAATGTGTGTTTTACTTCAATCAAACGCAAGCTTGCACTTGTTCCCATGCTCTAGGAGTCATTTGCACTTAATTGTCCCTCACGCTTTCACCAAGATTCCAGCATCTCCAACACCGCAACTATCATCATTATATATTCATCATCAACAATGAACTTTTACGCACAACACCATCATCAAATCATAAACAAGAATCCTCCTATATCACTACCACTGAACCCTCAACTTGCCAATTTTAGACTGTAAATCATTGATCTCAACAGATAGATTGATAGTTGCTATTTCCTCTTGTAGAAAACTACTCCTTGGGTTGAGATATTATTGTTTACATTAGATGGTTAGCTTATGTTTTCTTGTAGCTCTGCATTCAAAAATCAATTTTCTTGCATTTTTGAACTAGTTTTTTGTCTAGTGGCTGGCTACTACTGATATGACATGCAAGCCGTAGTAGTGATGCTATTAATTAAGAGCTACTAGGAATCCATGGAAAGAAAACAAAAAACAAAACCAACTAGTACCAAACCTTATAAATTTGTCAACCTATAAAAACAAGCACCGAAAACCAACTTATAGAGGATGACAAGTACAATATTAGGAAAGCTAACATGACACCAACATGACGACTTATCCAAGTTCAATATAAAAATGCAATCAATCATGCGAAGATAGCTAATTAGCACTCTCCTAATACGAAGCAATAAAACATTCAATGAAAAAATAAATTCATTTAGAAAGAATTAATTCTTACCTTATTCAGTACTTCAGCATTTTTCAGAAAATACTTCCAACTAATCATCGTCCCCTTTAAATCCATAAACTTTAATTTCTTCAAGGCAAGACAAACAACTAGATGTTTTTGGCATTTCAATCCAGTCGAAATCATGATTTGCATCATCTTCATCATATGGAGGATCGTAGAAAAAAGAGAAATTCAGAAACTGTAAATCAAAGAAACACAGACACTTCTAATCTAGGTCTTCCCTATGTGTCGTATACTACATATTTTGAAATTTTTCACATGTCCTTGTTATGTCAAGTGTTCATATCTGAACTTTTTAGATACAAAAAACATGCTACAAATTTTAAAAAATTTACATGTGAAGTGAACTTCATCAATGCTAGAGTTTGCAGTTTACGAACACTATCAGGCAAGTTTGGTAGCCATCTCTAGGTATAACAATTGTAAACAGCCAGCTCCAAACAAATCAAATTTGGGTATAACGGCAACTTATGATCATCAGCAAATTCAAGAACCTTTATAAAAGATGAAATATTAAGCCAAAACAAAATTATATTACAAATCAAATAAGGCCAAATTATACCCACTGACCTTCTAATGTGTCTCGTGTCAATTTAGTCACTGAAATTTAAATTATATTAATTTTGTCTTTTAATTTTTCACGTAGTGTATCAGTTTAGTCCAATTGATAACATCTGTTAATAAATTGAATAAAAATTAATGGCAAAATGATCCATTTAAAAGGTAATGAATCATTTAAAATTGGATGTCAACCCCTCATTCCAATCCATTCCTTTGAAACTAAGAAGCTCATCGTTGTAATTCAAAAGATCACAAGCAAATCATTTTGTATGTTATTTCTGTAAAAAAAAAAATTGTTTGCTTAGCTTTTTCCATGTTAAATATGTTTGGTGTAAGTTCAATAAAATAAGTGAGAATGCAAGCGAGCTTTCATGGTTGATATTTAATTTGTGTCAGATGTCAAATGAGGATAGCTCAATTTATTATTTCCTTCAGATCAACAGGAGAATGAAAACGTTACATAAAGATCTCAATAATTATGAGTGGTGATATCACGATTCAGAATAAGATGATATTGATTAATAATATAAAGATCTCCTCATTATAGAAATTTTATTCCCTTTTTCTTTTTTCTATTTTCCTTGTAAAATGTAAAGCTATAGAGCACTGACACTTCAAAACAAGTCCCATAGGAGTGTCAGACACGAACGGAGACACGTATGCGACACGCCATTTGGCATGTCCCATCGTTTAAATTCTTTTTTTCAGGGAAGACAATGAGGGCATGTCGTGGACACACTAGGGATACTTCAGGGACACGCCAACTAGATTTTTTTTTCCTCTTTTCTTTAGTGTTTTTGATGAATGTTGGATGATTATTACTTTTGCTTAGATTTAAATGCTTAATAAATCATCCATAACAAAGATATCAACGATAAGTGTTAATTTGAATTTTCTTTTTTAAATATCGAATTACTATTAGTCTTTGTCAATTATGATTGTTTGTGGATATAATATTAATTTACATAGCAAATAAAATAAGAGAAAAATAATATTTCATTGTCATGTCCCATCGTGTACGTGTCCTCATTTTTTTGACGTCATCTTGTCAAGTGTTCGTGTTCGTGCTTCCTAGATGTAAAGTTGTTTTAATTATTCTAAAAATTTGAAACCCATCCACCATTTTGTGTTTTTAATCAAGCAACACAAGTAGTACTATGTGGATTGTATAGGTTTGTTCTGAAATTACAAAGGTATTGAAGAAAATGTGACCCATAGCTTACCAGTAAATCTTAGTGGATGTGATGGTATAGGAGAAACAGTTTGACTAATTGGACTTGGCAATGTCTCCATGAATATCTAACAAGGATCCAATTCTAACTAGAGCTTCATTCGTGACCTCAGCTCTTCAAGTTTTACCTCATGAAACCCACAAAATTTTAGTATCCTCCAATTGAGCTTGTCTCCCTTTATTATTTTACCAACATCTATCATTGCACCTAAAGAGATTTTACTATAACTCACATATTTTGGTCCGAAGTAATGAATAGCATCAATAGCCAAGAAAATTGAAGATGTTATATTTCCATGCCTCAAGATGAACAGTTAGATTTTAGTCTTTTAAGTTTTTATCCTACATTAGTGACGAATTCAATCTCAAAGAGTGTTGCTAAATGCCCCAAACTTTTTCCTTTGGCGCCCCCACTCTTTCAAATTTTTTTATTACAACTTTGTCCTAACATTAATTTCCAATTTTATCCCCATCATTATCTTCCCAAACTCAAACCCTAATCCCACTGCCACCCCCATCTCCACCTCCATTCCGACGAAGAAATTTTAGTGACACCCTTTGGCGACATCCCTTGTTCTCTCCTTCCGACAACCTCTCTTCCCACAATATTACCCTTAAACTTTCTAGCGACCCCATCACCAATACAACCTCACCTCATTCTCTCCTACTAACGATTCTCCCCATCGTTATGTCAACTATCGCAACCCCAACCATCGCAATCACATCACTCATTCCCTATGACCTTAGACTGGAACAAAGAGAGATTGACAACGTAAGGGATACAAATAGAGAGAGAGATCGAAATTGTTGCGCTTGGTTTGGAAAACCAATGTTGAACAAACAGTGTTAGTTTGGACATATATTACCAAACAAATGGTGGTGGTTCAATCATAGACTACCAAACTAGATCTGAGCCATGTAGGTCATCGAACAAATGGCAGTGTTCGAACATATACCATCAAGCTAAGAAGCACAGACACGGACACGGACACGTGACACGACACGGACACACCGACACGTTGATTTTAAAAAAATGCAGGACACGACACGTGAAGGACACGAATGAAGCATATAATTTTATATATTTATTATATGTTATATATATGAATATATCATTCAAAGATAATAAAAAATGCAATATAGCACTATTTCCTATAAATTTATATGGTTTTTGTTTTATTATTGTACCTTAAGTTGTTTTGTTCAAACTTATAATTAGTTTTACATATCTATAATCAATAGACACATGTGTTTAAACAATTGACACGTATGTCCTCCAAGTGTCCAAAGAGTGTCCGGATCTTTAAAAATATTTAAAAAATAGGACACGTCTTGAAGAGTATCGGACACGTGTCCTAAGAGTGTCCAAAGAGTGTCACGGACACGACACGGATACGTCACCTTCTCAGAAGTGTCCGTGCTTCTTAGCCATCAAGGTTTTAAAAAGCGGCCGCAACCGTTACGTAACGCCGTTACGTAACGGTTTTGGCGGTTACCGCCACCTGTTACGGCCGCTTTTGCAGTGTGATTGAGATTCACAGGTATGTCGGCTGTAACGGCTGCCGTAGCGGTCGTAACGGTGCCGTAACAGCCGTAACGGCCTATTACGCACCGTTACGTAACGATTCCAAACTGTTTCTTTCGAAAAAACACACACAAAAAAAAGCTGAAAATGGGGGAAGAGGGATAGAGAGAAGAGGGAAGATAAAGAGAGAAAATGGAGGAGCAAGAGATAGAGAGAGAGAAGAGGGAAGATGAAGAACATGTTATTGATTTGTTAAAGCTGTATGACCTATACTATTCTATTCAGCTGCTATCACTAAACCATTTTGTTTGTGTTTGTCTATCTATATTTTGTTTGAAAATAATAATAATAAGCATGGTCATTATCTATTTGACTTGGTTAAAATATGTATATATATATATTTAGACTCTTATTTGTTCTCATACTTTTGTCATTGTTTATCTTATATATAATAGTTAGTGATTGAATTTTTGTATAATATAAAGTCGTTAATTATTAAAATAAAATGTAAAAAACTCAGTTTATAGTGATTTAAAAATATGAAATATATTGGATCATATTTAAAAATTTACAAAAATTGATCAATATTTATTTTTAATCCAATAAATATGATCATGGGAAAAAAATATGCGTATCGGTAAGTTTTTTTCAAATTGTGCGAAAAATAAAAAAATTCACGGTTTCGGTTACCGCAACCGTTTCACTACGGCCTTTACACCTCGCAACCGCGTCACCGCTACCGTTACGACGACCTCAACTGCTTTTCAGAACCTTGTATACCACTGAACAAATGGAAGTGGTTCGGTCATACATTGCCAAACCAAATTTGGGCATATTGCAAAGGGAGGTGGTCCTCACGAATGAAGGGTTCAATAGAACCACCAGAGATGCGATTTAGGTGGCGAGGAGGTGCGAAGGAGGTGGTGGAGAGGGACTAGAGTGGTGGGCAAGGGTGAAATGGGTCGTCAGAGGAGGTGACAACGGCGACAGAAGGGGGCTACCGAAGAAGGGAGGTGAGAAGGACGGGGATGCAAAGAAAGAGGGTAAAGTTGGGAATATGGTAGCGGTCCAAAGAAATATAGGTGAGGAGCAGTTTTAGAAGGTGAGGGTCAAAGAAATAGGGAGTCCAAACTAAAAAAGTAGAGGTAAATAGCGATACTCAATCTCAAAATAGAAAAAATCGCATTATTGTAGTAACCAATGTGGTTGATATCATACGATATGGCTCGTATTGGTAAGAAAAAAATACGTATCACATACTGTATCGAACGTGCACTTGGATCGCTCGATACAAAATCGTATAGTTCGATTTCAACTTGTATCAGGATTCTACTCATATCGTCCGATAAAATAATCAAAATAAATAGAGGCTGTCATCTCCATGCTTTTCGTGACCAATTGCCATGATTATTTTTCCAAAACCCATCTCCAAATCAGTGTTCATGGGGTTGATCTGGAGTTGATTTCAGAGTACCCGTCACCAAATCTAAAACAAGAGTTACCCATCGCCAAATGAGAGTGACTCATTTTTCTATTGCATGTGTTTGGATCACTTCGCTGCTGCTGCGTGATGTTTTTGTTGATCAAAGAGAGACATTAAAACTAAAAATAAAAGAATTCTTAATACTTTATCTGCTATAGTCAATATATTGACTGTTTGGAAACCAAACTAAATAGCTTCCTGGCCTCACTTGGTCTATTAACCAAAAAAGTATGTAAGTTGTTGGGTTGGGTGCTATTGGAAAACAACCATTGCTCCATTTGTTTACCTTTTTATTAAATAAACACTTTGAAATAGGAAATCAACTTTTGCCTTTTCACTTCTCAATTACTTTTTAGTATATAATATATATATATACACACAAATAGCAGTATATTTATATTTTGTGCTATAATACTATTTTTCAACTTTTTCGATTCGTGCATCAACAGTTCAAAATAGAAAATTAGAAAAACAAAAAATCCAACCCACTTGATATAGTCAATTTCATTTGATAGAACTTAATGTTTGATTTAGTTTGGTTAAAAAATTCAATATATATATATATATATATATATTCTCTACTTAATTAATTAGGACCTTTACAATGACACTGCAGAAACTAATGACACAATGCTCACATTTTCATTTGAAATGAAAAGTATAAGTCACATAATAAGCCTCCCTACCATCACATACTTTACTTTCTTGCTCATCCAAACAGAATACTGAGAATCATTTCCTTTCTTTTCTCAACCCACGATTCAAACAGAGCCTTCTTCTTAGGATCTACTTATTTAGATGGTAAATAAGCTAGACAGCAATGACATATAAACAGACTAACTTGCATTGAAAAAACCAAATTGAATGTAGTGGCTAGCTATCAATCTCATATACAACCATCACATCCATTTCAAAAGTGAACATCTCTAGGAATCAATGTATAAAAACTGTATAGGAAACAAATCCATAATGAAATTTTCAGGAAAACAGATTTTAGCGTACCTCTAATTCATCGTCTTCATCAAATTCTGGTATCAGAGCCTCGCAGTGATCGAAGCCTCTCCGTCGCTCGCGATGCGAAAACCTCGCCGGAATCGAAAAGTCACCGACGAAGCAGCTTCGCCGGCGGTACATCGGACTTCGCCTCACCATCGATCGCAGAGGGTTACTGGTACTGAAGCCTTTGTATACATAACCTCCCGACCCGACCGATTTGATTTCGTACCCATCCATATACCCATTTGATTTCGTACTCATCCATAAATTTTAATTAGAAAAAGGAGAATTATATGCCGATGGGAGTTAAGAAAAAAATTACAAACATATAAGACTGTAAGTATATCTGTAGTAAAGTATAAATAAAAAATTGTGGAGGGTACAAGTATTATTTACACCTTTTAGTATATTGATAATTTTTTTTCCTAACTCCTATATACATATAGTCCCCTAAAAAAAAAGATAAATTACATTGACACTCCTTGTGGTTTAGATTTAATACAAATTACATTTTCCTTCCTAAAATATATAATATCTTTACAATTTGCCTGTTTCCTAAACCTATCATTTGTCAATTATCGTCTTATGCTGCCATCATCACGGGAGCTTCTATTTGCACACACCATTTCCACTCTTTGCACATCCTTTTCACTACACACACCTAAAAAATTAATTCCAAATTATTTTGCTTACTGCACATACCTTTTATTCCACATATATCCTCATGCACACACACACCCAGACCCCCAAACACATCTCTCCAAACGGTTTTGCATACACTCATTCCACTATTAGTCTCGTCTCTCACACACATCCATCTCTCACAATCTACCTTTCATTCCCAAAAGCTACATCCATCCATTGAAGACATCTCATTAAAGCATTGAAGACATCTCATTGAACCATTGAAGGAATTCTTCACATTTGGAAACTAAAGTTAGTTTACTTATTTTAATCCTCATTCTTATTTCATTTGTAATGTAGGGTTTTTTTTTACCGTTTTTTAAACGAACAAATGCATAACCCACTGAAATGAGCAATCTGTTCCTCATTCGAAACTGGTTTTCCGAAAATAAACAACTTGTTCAAAAGTAGCATTCCGAAAATTATCATTTATTTCAACAGTAGAATTCTGAAATTTTTTCATTCTTTCGACATTCAACTTCCGAATATGTTTAATTTGGACAACATTCAACTTCCAAAATGAATTTGGTTTTTCAGTTTTCAACTTCCGAACATAATAGATATTTGCGGTTTTCAACTTCCGAACGATTTTGTGTTTTTTTTTTCCCCCCCCCCTCTTTTGTATCTTCTTTTTACAATTATATACTCTTTAAATATATTAATTTTTGCAGATAATATGGATTCTGAATGTCAATAATGTGTCCCACTTACTGCTTCAAATAAACGACATCATGAATTGGATGTTGACCATGAACGGAGACGATGGCGTAGGCGTGGGTGAGGATGAGGTCGGGGTCGTGATTCAATTTTGGTAGAATATGATATCCCCAATACCAGTCAAAGTTGGAGTCGAAGCTAAAGATGAGTTGAAGGTGAAGATATGCCTGACATTGCCGTAGAGGATGCCCCTTTACCCGACTCACCTACTGTCCAGGAAAAGGACCTTACTCATGCTTTTCCAGGTGGACCGACTAATCCATCAATACTGTGGAGTTTCAATAGTCATGTTGCGGCAGCTGTTTGGTAGGGGGAGATAAACATTCCTGAGTAGAAGTGAAATTCATTTGTATATGATTTTTTTGTGTGTTATATGGTAGTTTCTAATGAGATATTTATTTGTTTTATAGGAACGAGGGCCCCTAAAGTGTCATAATCACTCGGATTCAAAGATCCTTACATGGCCATGGTAGTCAGCAACACCAGATTCAAAGCCATTATTGAGCGGTCTGGGCTATTACAGTTAGCTCGTTGCCCTTATCGGTTCGTCAACAAGCTTCTAATCTCCGGTTTTGTTGGGAGATGGCAACCTGAGACGAACACATTTCATATGATAGTTGGTGAGATGACCTGACCTTGGATGATGTTGGCACTATTCTTAACCTTCTCATTGTAGGCAGATCAGTCAGCATACCAGATATGACGGATCTTCATGAAGTTACACTACTGGTTTCTGGATTGGAGATTACTGAACGTGTAGCACATGACGAGGTTTCCACTACTAGCAGGAATTCAGTCAGGCTTGAGGAGGCTATACAGTGCACTGCTAGAGCTTATTTGTTGTTTTTGTTGGGATGTACGATCTTTAGTGACAAGAGTAGCAGCAAGGTGTAATAACCCCGATCCGTAATTAACGATGCTAATGAGAGGATTAAAATTAATTATGTATTTATTCTGTATTTTGTATGATATTTGGCTTTCTATCTGTTGCCTGTAGAAATACCTGTTTGGATTTTCCGCTTTAATATGTAAATTGAAACCCTTATCGGCATTCGAAACCGAAATTGATTACACCAATATGTTATTTGGAATTTTTAGAACCTTGTGGCAAATTTTATTAAAAATTGATTTAGAACGATTAATTAGGTCGTGTTTGGTTAGCCTAATGTCCCAATTAATGCATTATATCATCATAACTATATATGCATCACATTTAGCTCTTTTGAGCTCATTTCCCTTCATTTCCCTTGAGTGGAAAAATCTGAGATTTCATCTTGAGAGAGAGAATGCAATTCTAGAGAGAGGGAATGAGAGATTAAAGAAGAAGTTGAAGGTTTTACTAGAGTTCATCAATTTTGTGCAAGAGCTAGACTAATTCAAGACTATAGGTATGAATTCAACTCCTAAATTTATGAATCTAAGTTATTAACATGTAGATTATGAGTTTAAATGTGTATATTGAGCCTAGGATGAAGATTTGAGTTACCATTCATACATGCATGCATGAATACATGGAGTTTTGACATATTAAGTTTGATTTTGGGCATCTATGTTGTTATCATGAGTTATTTGGCACATGCATGTGTAATTCATCATATTTTAAAGCTTAAATCCATGTTTTGAAAAGCATTTCCCTCATGCATGGAGCCTTTGAGCTGAATTTACTAGTTTCATGAAGTTTGAAGAAAAGATTTTACATGCATGTTTGTTTCTTGAATTTCAAGTTGAAATTGTGAGTTTTTAACAAACCCTTAGGCCATGATTTTATGAAATGATCCTAAATTCTTCATGTTTTACAAGTTTACTATGTTATCTCAAGTTTTGGGGCCCAAAAGATGTGTTTTGGATGGTTGAATTCGAGTTTTGAGCTTGGTGATCAAATCTGGAAATTCCAGAATTTGCATCCACGCTCGAGCGTGGGAGTTTAAACTCGAGCGACCACTCTGAGTGCATGCACTCCGCTCGAGCGACCAAAAGTCCGCTTGAGCATGAATTGCAAGCCCCTAGAAGTTTCATGTCATTTACAGATCGCTCGAGCGAAGGAATGTGCGCTCAAGCGACCCCTCTCATTTTGCATGTCTACTCAAGCGAGGAAGTCTACGTTCGAGCTGGGACCTTATTTTCAAAAATTTTGCCTAAGTGTTCCAACTCGTGTTTTGGCATCCTCATTGCATCTTAGGCATTCATAAGCCTTAATTAAGCTTTGATAATGAGGTTATGGATTAGAAACACACTAAGAAAAGAATGTACCAAGTTCCGAGACTGCAAGTGAGTGTATGTTTTAATCAATGTGCTAAGTATGAATAAGAACCAACGTAATGAAAGTTAAGCTGTGTTGGCTATGTGAACGTGTAATAATGAGATATGTTGTGTTATGTACTTTTGTGATTGTAGGTCAATGTCTAAAGATTGATTAACCGTTTGCGAGAACCACTGTGAGTAACGTTATCGTAAAGATACGTTTATACGAAATTATGTTCCAAATGACATGTGATAAGGTATGATTTCTGTTATGATATCTGTTTTACGTGAACGAACATCCCCAATTTGAAATCTATTATGGCATCCATAGATAGTCCCAAGTCATAGGAAGCGGCATGAAAATGCGGGTCCATGACATTTAAGTTTACGAGATCTCGTTAGCCACTTCATTGTGGTGATATGTGTTTAATCGGTATCCGGAACCGGTTACTCTAGTCGGAAGACGTTCTGTGATGTGTTCTATGGGATGTACCATTATTATGTTCTGATATGAGAATGACTATGCTATGATTGGTTTTCCGTTTATGATATGTTCGGATTTCGTTCACTAATCTCTTTACCTTAATGTTATTCACTGGGCTTTAGCTCACTGTTTGTATATATATATGTATAGGTGAGCATTCTGGAGTTCAAGTCTGGAGACTTTTTGTCTGGATCTGTATTCTGTTGTCAGCCAGCCATTGTGCCTCACGTGGAGGTTCCCGAAGTGTCATGCGTTTAAGTTTTGTGGTTTCTGTTTATTTAAGACTTGATTTGATGTCGTTGGCTGTACTTAAAATACTGTAATGTGTGTGGGTATAATGTATGGTTGACTATCGGTTATTGTATATAAATTTTTTAAATATTCTGTTTCATATAAGCCAGCACAGCTCATTGGACAACTATATTTATGTATTTGCTTCCGCTAGCCCCTTATTATATGCTTATCTGTTTAAAGGCCTTTGGTAATCCAAGGATTACTGGCCGGTTACGATGCTAAATCTATAGGGGCGGATTTGGGTCATGACAGAGCGGTATCAGAGCACGAGTTATACCCCACACACGTGTCCATATGAGCTATAGGATGTCCTAAAAATGAAATAGGGACATACCATTACCATGTTTAAGTGTGTGAACTATTATGAACACATCCTTATTGAAAATGAATTGAAATGAAACTTTGTACATGATCGAAGAAGTTAAGTGGAATAACATGTAATGTTAATTTCAATATCGAATGTGGAATCTTGTGAACGTGAACGTATGAAAGTAAGGATCGTGTGACTGTATCTGAATTGAAATGAAAGTATAAACGCGTCTGATATGAAATGAAATGTGAGAACAGTGAGAACTTTCCTTATATTAATAAGTAACTTGTTTGTGTGTAGCCAATGGAAAGGACAAGGAATATAGACAAATCTGAATCTTTTGACGCTAGAATTAGCCGGTTAGAAAGAAAGGTCGAAGCCTTAATCGAAAATCTGAATCAACAGCAACAAGGGCAAATACACGTACCTGAACCAGCTAATTATGATATGATAACACTGACACAGAAATACAATAAGATGAAACCATCGGAATTTCAGGGGGGTATTGAACCATTGAAAGCTGAGGCTTGGGTCTTAGCAACTGAGAAAATATTTGAGGCATTTCCGTGTATTGAGGCACAGAAAGTTTTGTTGGCAACATTCACGCTCAAAGAGGAGGCTAGGAGATGGTGGATGTTAGTACGAATTGATAATGAGGGTGTGACATGGGATAGATTTAAAGAAATTTTCTTCGAAAAATATTTTCCCTAATGCATCCAGGATAGGAAGGTATCCGAATTTGAACAACTAAAACAAGGCAAAATGACTGTGGCTGAATATGAAACAAAATTTACTGAGTTAGCCCGTTATGCACCTCACATGATAGACACTGACTACAAAAAGGCAAGGAAATTTGAAGGTGGGCTTGACTTAGATGTGTTTGATCGAGTTGGTGTCTTAAAATTGCCAAAATACGTGGATGTTCTTGATAGAGCCTTAATGTCCGAGGCAAACATAGTGTAGACACCCTATTTTTGATCGACCTTAAGACTTAGACGTCACCAGTTGAGCGCTCGGTGATGTTGCATATTGTGCTCGACCTGAGGTTTCAGAGTCTCGGCTGAGAGCCTTGCCTCCGGACTTCGAGGCTCTTTTGTGCTTTGCCTCGATTTGCGAACCAAGTCCTGCTTTCTCTGTTTTCTCTTCTCAAAGGGAGGGAGAGGTCTCGTAGACCATCTCTTAGTGGCCGTAGACTACGTTTCGTGGTCGTAGGCCACTTTTCCCGTTTGGAGCCCAGTTTCTGGTTTTCGGAGCCGTCGACCGTGTGCCTCGGTTCGGGACCGCTTAACTACCTCCGTTTGCTCCGGTTTTTGGCACACACCTTATTTCCTCCCTTTAGAGGGACACTGTGGCCCGGGAGACCACCTTCGTGGTCATACGCCACTTCCGGTGCCTAACAACCTATTTTCAGGGCCCCGAACCGTACGTTTTGGCCCCCGAACTGCGCGTTTTGGCCCCCGAACCTTCGTTTTGCATCCGTTTTGGTCCATTTTTGGTAGAGACCTATTTTCACTGTTAGGGAGGGGTTAGTATGGTGGCCGGCCACCTTTTTCCCTGAAAAACCAATTTTCTCATTTTCTCTCTCCAAAAGCCGATTTTTCTGACAAAAAGCTGGTTTTTCTCACTTTTGAGCCACTTTTTCTGGCTTTTCATACCACAGCTGTGTTGCACTCATCTGGGAGGCCACCTTTTTGGGGTGGCCGGCCAAAATTTTTTGTTAACCTTTTTGACCCCTGGTCGGCCGACCAGGGGAAGTGGCCGGCCGGCCACCTTAGCTGGTCGGCCAGCTTCCTGTTTTTTGCTCTTCTCAAGTGCAACACAGCTGTGCCAGCTGTTTTGCACTTGACCCACTATTCAAGGGTTTTGTCCTTGTTTTGGTCCTTAAAAGGGGGTTTTGACCCCTTTGCTTAGGGAGAAAGATGGTTTGGCCCCTTTTAGTCAAGCTTCCTTGAGGAAGCTTGACCCTTTGGTTAAGCTTCCTTTAGAAGCTTTGAACCCCTCTCTTGGCTTCTCCAAGAAGCCTCATCCTTCTCTCTCTATATAACACACACTCCACCTCCATTTGCAAGGGTTAGAGGCTTTGGGCTGAGATATATACATACAAACCTCCATCTTTCCACTTCAAGCCTCCAAACATCCTTGTTCTTGGCCATTTTACACTACAACTCCTAGCCTACCACCTCCACCATCCATTCCAGCCCCTTGAAGCTGATTTTTAGAGGTTGAAGGTTCACCAACTTGGTTCAGAAGCTGCTGGAAATCTGCTGGAAATCTGTTCTTCAAGGGTAAGTGCCTATTTCCCCTAAACTCACATTTTTTTTGCATGATTAGTTAGCCTTATTTTCAAGAATTTTTGGGCTTCGACCCAAACTGTAAAGTGTCTTATTTTGACCCCCTCTTCAACTTTGTTTAAGGGAACTTTTCTGTTTGAGGTCATTTACTTCCCCTTATCCTCTATCTCTCTTTTAGGGCTATTTTTGGATCCTATTTTAGCCTTACTTGTGAGCATTTTTGAGATTTTCTATAAACTGGAAAAGTCTTGTTTTGACATCCTCTTCAAGTTTTGTTAAGGTCCCATTTCCGCTTAGGGTCATCTTCCCCCAATGCATGCTTCATCCCTTCATGATTAAGGCCATGCATTAGAGCACTTGCATTGGCCATGGTTTGGCCTCTTAGCCACTGAAATCCAGTGGATTTTCAGTGGCTTAGATGTATTTTTGAGGGCCAAAATTAGAGGGAGGTGACCCCCTTTCTCCTTGTCTTGTTTGGTGGTCTTTTGGGCCTTCCAAAGGGACCCTATTTTGCATGCATTGAAGTCTTGTTTCAGGCCTCATTCTATGAGTTTTAAGGTCTGCCTTGGCGCTGTCCAAGGCCCTTTTGGCCATATTTTATGTCTACAATGCATGTGCAGAACAATCCCATCCAAGGCCTTTCAAAGGAGCCTTCCTTTGCATGTTTCCTAGACCCATTTTAGAGCCAATTTGATGAGTTTTAGGGCTGTCATATTTGATTTCTAGAGTTGGTTTTGCCATGCTAAGTGTCTATCTTGTATGTGCTTAACAACCCCTTGCAAGGCCCTCCAAAGAGGCCCCTCATTTTTGCATGCATTGGCTGCATTTCAGTGATTATTTGAGCATATTTTGGCATGTTTTATTCACTGTTTTTGGCTGGTTTGATAAGTTCTCATTTGTTTCATATACATGCCATGTAAACCATGCTTGCTAGCCGAATTTGCATGCTATTTTAGTCCATCATGTTAGCATCTTTTGGCCATGCTCTAAACTAGAAATGTGCATGTTTTGGGACTGCCTTGGCTCTATCTTTTGACTTCATGATCAAATAATGCTTGCTTTGTATACTTGTGGTTCAATACATGTGCCTAGTTTTGAGTTTCGAGGCTTATTCCATGCATCGGATGCCATATTTCCATGTTTCGGGACCATTTAGCATCATGTTTCAGTGCTGGAAATTACATGTTTATAGGCCATCTTTCATCCCTTGCCATGCTTTGGTAGAGTGACATTTGATGCCTTAGGTTCGGTCCTCGGTATGCGTGCATGTGTGCACGCATTTCGGTCATCTCATTTTCATCTCATGGCCACTGATGTGAGTGTGGCTGAGGTCCACTCATGTTGGTGTAAGTCCATTATGCATTGTGTATGCCTTTTCAATTCATAGCATTGCGTATGCTAGGTTGCGTGTTAGAGCTTTGTGTATGCCATGTTACATCGAACATTGTGTATGTCATTTCATAGCATTGCGTATGCTAGGTTGTATGTTAGTCGCATTGTGTATGCCATCTCATTTGCATTGTGTTTGGGATAGGAGTTAGCCCGAGCATGGGAAACAAGGGACGTTTCGTACTCCGAGTGACGGAACGTGTCTCAATTCCCTGTCGCTGACACTCCGGATTACCCATGATGGAGTTTAGGTCTTGTTGTGTTTTCATGTGCATTCATTTCATATTGAGTCGTGCAATTTGACTCCTCGGCCATCATGCATCGATATGCGTGATTGGTGACACGAGGATCGAAGACTACACTCCCTGAAGAGTAGTCATGCATACATATGTGAAATACTTTGCCATGCCCCTTTGTTGCTCTTTGTTGCAGTAAATCAAAAATCAGCGGCCTTCTGGAGCGTTGCGCAATATTCCGAAAACAATTGCAAACAGAGGCAAACCGGGGCATCATAATGGATTTCTGCGCAAGACAACTCGAGCATGCATCATTCATCATTTGGAACAGAGCTGAGGCGTTCCATGGATTTGCGTGCTAATTTACCTGCTTTCCTAGATTAATTTGCTAATTAATTAAGATTTTGTATTTATTCAGACTGTATATTTATTCGGACTGTATTATTCATTCGGACTGTATTATTCATTCGGACCCTCCGAGCGAGGGCAATGTTGTAATAAGTGTGCGTGTGTGTGATGTATGTCTTCCAACCCCACGTGTTTCTCCCTTTTATTTACCTGCTTATGATGGTTAGATTAGGGCATGTTTCAATTAGCATACTTATGCTTGCATGTTTGCATCATTCATCTGTCTTGCATGCACCGGGCTCGGCGCACCATACTAACTGCATTTGTATTTCAATTCCAAATTGAATACGTGTTAGCTGTAGCATCATCATATGCCATGTTTAGAATAGCCGAGCCTATTGTAGTTGCATTTTGCATGTGGTGCATTAGGCATTTCTGTATAGTTAGGATCATGCATAGATTTCTAACATAGCTTCTGTTTTGTCTTGGAGTACTGGGTAAGTTTTATGCTTTAGCATCCTTGCATGCGTGCGAGTGACTGCCATGATAGCGTGCTTACCATGAGGCTAAGTGCTTATATGATATAACTGCCTGAGTGCCTGTGGGTGAAGGTTGGGTTATTTGAATTGGAACAATTCATTAATTGTGAGTTTTAAGCCCACTAGATAGTGGCAAAATCATGTTTTTCTAAGCCCACCCGAGGGTGGCAAATCCACGTCTTAGCCTACTTGCGGTAGCACCATCAAACCGTTTTCAAATAAACAAACATGAAATGTCTTGTTCCAATTCAGGCGACCCAGTCTATACTTGTATACTGTGCGCATCACATAGTAAATCTAGGCTAATAACCGGAATAAGAACGCATAATGTTTTCAAAACTAGATATCATGGTTAGTAGAGGCCGATCTTTGATCGGGCGAGCAGGGGTGCTCACGAAGTGACCTTCCCCAATCGTACCCAAGTTCCCGAGCCGAGGCAACTTTGGTGATGACGGACACGTGGGCTTGGGCAACGAGCCAGGGTTTCCTAAATTTTCCAAAATAAAATATTTAGGCGGCGACTCTGTATCTGGAAAAGCAGTCCATGTTTGGCACTTCTTTCAATAAATCTATTTTCAAAAATGATTTGCCGGATTTGGACTCTTTGATGATTCATCGGTCTTGCATTGCACTCCGCGAGATTAGATACAGGACCGTGACAATGAGTCCTGAACTGTAGTGAGCCCAATGAACAAAACGGGAGGGGGATTTCCTCCCGGGAGGTTCGGGGACGTCTACACATAGCAGCCTTGAAAATATCAAAACCAACATCATCAACTGAATCAGAAAGAATGAAACAGAAGAAACAGAAAGTCGAAATGACTAGTACTTCGACAACTTCTGCGAATGAAAAACCTAGGGCGAAAACTGTGAACAAAGAAAGTCGGGGGAGCAACGTGATCAACAATATACCTATCTGTAGAGAATGTGGGAAACAACATTGGGGCATTTGTCGCCGCCTGTCAGGAGCCTGTTTTAGATGTGGACAGAAAGGACACTTAGCTAAATCTTGCTCACAAGCTCATCCAAACAACACCTAGAAGCAAGGAAGGGTTTACATCCTAGTTCCAGAAAATGCTCGGAATACTGAAACAACTGACGCATGTATTACCTTAACTATGTGCAATTGTCTATATGGGAATTTGTGCGGGAATCATTCGTTTCTTAACTTCATATAGATTGTGGGAATGTTGATTGAACCAATTGAATTATTAGAATTATGAACCCTAGTTATTGACTGTCTCGAAGACTTACTAACTTTATATGAGATGCTCGAAACCCTATAATGAATCACCTGAGTTTTGGGAATTATTGGGACTTATGAACAATGAGAAATTGCCGGGTTAAATCTTCGTACCGTATTGCAAAACTTTAATATGAACTGTTAGGTGCAACCTTTTGAATTATGCTAGAACTATTGGCCATGGGAACACATTATGATTGACTTTAACTTGGGAAAATCTGTATGACCATGACTTGAATTGAACCGTTATATATTGATTGACATCATCGAATGATTAGACTCGTGATCACGAATTGTATGTATGAATCAGTCACGTAGGGAATTTCTGAAATTGAGAACCTATGCCAGTTTGAAAGAATGAACTTCTGCTTGTGAATCTGCGAACGAATGCCTAAATAATAACTGATTTTAGACTCGTACCTACATGCATGTTTTCATGCTTGTAATACTATTAGAATTGATGGGGTTGAACTGTGGTTAATGAATACTTTGAGACCTACTGTTTGATGTGAACTATATGTGCGACGCTGTGGACCTTTGCTAACAATTACCTATGCTATGGAAATATTTGGACTTATGCATATGCATACTTATGCTTGTAGATGTTATTAGACTCTGGATATGTACATATATGACTATACCTTTGCTCAGAATGATTGATGTGATTATTTGTTGATAACTTGACCGTTAGGATTATGACTTTGAGAAATTGTTATATTGACTGTGACGCTTACTTCTTGATATGAACAATTACATACCTGTGCACTCACATGTGAACTTACTTGGAGAATGTAACATTGTATATGACCTGAACTCTTCGGTATGAACTATTGTGATACATAACCCTGATGTGATTTGAGAACCGAGGAATTTAGAACAACTGTAGAACTACTGACTATGCACCTAAGCGAATGGAGTATGAACTATAGAACAAATGTGCTTCGTTTGGAAATAATAAGGCTAGAACCTTTACCCGATCTAATTTGATAGAACTGTGGTTTGATGAGACATTTGTTTGACTAATGGAACTTCTGTTTGATGACTCACGCTTTGAACTTTTACTCGATGTGACTGGGTAGAACTTCATCTGACATGACCGGGTAGAACTTTCATTAATTTGATCTGAAGAGACCCTTATTGAAAGCCGTTATCTGATTTGATTACCTTATAAGGGATTATGAATTGTTTACGACTGAATAATAGAGCCGTGTGGCTAAGGGAACTAATCGATAAGAACTTGAATCAATCTCGAACACTTAGGAAGAATGTGAACCGTCAACAGCGGACTGTGTGATTTCAGCCAACATGTCGATGCAATATATTATCCTCTTTTATGCATTTGTAACTTACTTTTGCTTTGTTGATATGTTCCTTAAAATGTGATATTCTTTTCAAATGTAGCGTATTGCGCATGCACTGAGAATTACACATCCTATCATTCAGGTTGGTTATGAGGACAGGATTCGACATCCTCATTGACTTTACCAGGCTATCGAGGCTATGGCGCAGTCCTTAAAGGTCAGCACATTGACGAAGCTGGACCTAGTTCTACTGAACCTAGTTGTACTGGAGGTTGCTTTTCATTTCCGACATTGACATACAATCGTAGACCTAGTCATAGGCATACAGATGATTCGTGACATGTTATTTGTCAGTTGATGAATTTTTTGTGGTGTTTTTGTAAGCTGACATTGCTATACACATCTTTTAATGACATTATAAAAGATATTTTGTTATTAGAATGGAATGGTAACAATGGTCGATGACATTGTAAATGATATTTTCTTATTAGAATGTAATGGTAACAATGGTTGATAACATTCAATCCATGCCACAGAATGCATCAACATCGAAAAACACATCTATTAATTTCTTCCATAGTTCTGACATTGTCAAATGCATACATGTGTCATTCGACATCAACAACATTAAATGTCTCTCGAGTAGTTACAGTATCATAAATGATGTCCTTGAAATGCTGAATGTGGCGCACATATGCATCATCCCAGTCGACAGCGTAAGGGTGACGGTATTTTTGCCAATTAGTGGCTATAAGAGGAACTGGATGGCCTAGCTGCAAAAAAACCTACACCAAATGTCAATTGAGTTAGCGGTCATACCTCATAACTTCCTGTACATGTACAAAATGATAAGTTTCTCTTATACCTGGACGAAATGATTTCCGTTGACAAATCCAATGGTGATCTCACGTCTATCAAGTTGAGGTACTGGCATTGTTCTAAGAGGTAAAAAGGTGAGACATTACTGTAATGACAAGTGGTATAACACAAGATTGTAGCACGATGCAACAAGATGCCCCATGTTTTGCATAGCTATCTAATGTGAGTAGCCAGGACTCTCTTCAAAGTATGACAATATGCTTGTTAATTCTTCAAACCTTTCGTAAGACCCATAGAGTGTAATGTATTCCGCTTTGTGTGTGTGCAACTCACCTAAAAGATCACGTCTAACCTGAGCCCAATCATCTTCTGTATGACCAATTGAAACAACTATAGCCCTGAAACCATAATTCCCATCTGTAGCTACATCCTTGGCAAACTTAATGCATGGTTTCAACCCAAAAGTATTAACATATGCACCAGGTTTTACTGTTCTGGTAATGTACACCTTCCCCTTCGCATTCACCTTATCCTTTCCCTTAACAGGTCGATTCTTCTTGGTTTCCGGAATAGAAGCTAATGTAGTGATTTGAGTGTCCCAAGGTGAGAATAAATCATGCCAAATTGCACCAACTCAAATGCATACGGGTCACGACGGGTAGAAACATTGATCTTCTTCTAACCCTAAGGACGTGTTTTGGGCTTCATCTCCCACTCAACAAGAAAAGTGCTTCCCAAACATACAATCTCTTTCAACTTCTTCAAAAGCTCTAACCGCATGGTTCTATCACTTTCATTGAACTTTTTCACAAATAACTTTACTTTTGCATGACAAATCACTTTCGTTTCCTCTTCTTTGTTGCATATGGAGATATGAAGTTGCCTCCACTGTAAGTGTATGGTAACAAGTGGTATAGGACGATCTTGTCTAATGTAGTCAGCAATCTCATGGGCACAAGGTAAATCATGAGTATGGTAAAGTTGTAACGCCCCAATTTTTATGCACAAATGATAATACATTTACTTCAAATCAAAATAACATAAAACAAATAAATACCCTAATGGGTTTAACAGTTTCCAAGGCTAAGGCTCGGTTACACAAATCGGTTATTCAAACCCACACAAATACAGCCATTGGCTTACAAAACAGAATCACGCAAAATGAGAGCATTGTACTCCCAACACACATACTTCCACGCCCCTAATTGGGTGGAATCACCACTTCTTTTCCTGCACAAAAATCCCGTAAGATGAGCATAAAGCCCAGTAGAAAATTTTTAACAAAGTATATACATTTTATACAAGTCTCAAGAGATAAAATGCACATGCCATGCTATGTCCTTTTTGAAGATAAATTACAATTTCATCTTTTGAAAACCATCATGCTCAATGATGTCATGCAATTTCAATTGTTCAAAACTTAACAATTTATTTCAAAGGTGGTAAATACATCTCTGGTAATCCCTAGGCTGGTGTCTGCAAGTAGATTATACGAGTACTACCAAATTGTCCTTTTTACCGATATTAACCAGAAGGCTCGACACCTATCCGCGTGGATTTTTCGGTCTTTCACCCCGGACCCGCAGGCCAACTTATTCAATATCATCTACACCACCTATCAAGACTTACCAACATATTTACCCCAAAATTATTTCATGAAAACTTATTTCTTAACATTCTTTTCTCAATCCAAGTTTTCAAATCAACCTTCAAAGTCTAATGTAATAAAATGAAATGATATGCCAATTTCACAAGATGAACACAAATGCTTTTATTCTAATTCATCATTCAAGGAATAAACACAGTCTTCTTTTCTCAAGTATTCTCAACAATTTAGTCATTTCAAGACTATATTAACATTCTGAATAATCATTTCTAAAATGAACAGCAATTCTCATAATCCACAAAATTAATCATTTATACAAATATAAATAAGAAATTTTCTAAACATCATTTATTTTGGCACACAAAAATAAATATAACAAAACCAACCATTTTCAATCTCTTTGGCACCCATGGATTTTCAATCTCTTTTAAAATCCCTAATTTTTAGGTTTTCTCACCAAAACCAACAGTTTTCAAATATTTGAGAAGATCTCACCAAAAACATCTTTCTTTTACCAACAAAGTCCAAAACCCTCAATTTCTATTTTAAAAGAAACAAGAAAATAAACCCACTTTCAAAATCACTCATCTTCTTGAATCAAAAAAATCCATTTAAAAAAAAAAAAACAAATCAAAGGATGATTTCGAAAATCATCTAGATCTTGCAAAAATATATATATAACTCAAAGAAAATTCCTACCTCAAGCTTAGGAGAGAAAATGAATGAAAACTCCAAAATTTGACGTTGCCGAAATTCAATCTCCACCGGTCAAAACAAAATTCTTGAAGTGTTCTTCAATTTGACCTTAAGAACTTTATTTCATTGACAACATGCTTTCTTGACGTTGGTGAGGACCTATTAACATATACAATTTGCATTGCTCTAATAATGGTTCCAATCAAAGGTATGGAATCATGGAACTTGGAAGCAACAATGGTGGGAAATAATTCATAGAAAAAGAAAATAGGATCAATATATGATACATGATTGGATACAACAATAGGAGCGGTCTCCCTTGGAGTAGGTCTTCCTCTACGTTTTATCCAATGGTAGCCGAAAGAGAAGAGGATACACCGAGCACAAATTCGAGTAATCCACACGAGTCTACACCTCCATTTGGACATTGGGTTATGTTTATCCTTCCAACCATGGAGAGCAAACTTGGTACCCACATATCCAATCAACAAAGACAAACCAAATAACACGAGCCAAACAATCGCAATAGGCACACAAATAAGGATCTTCAACCACTCATAAATCTCTTTAATTTGCGGTGTGTGGCTGCGAAAGGGATCGATAGTGGTCGAGGAAGGCATGGAGAGAGGTCCAGCACCGAGAAACTCAAATGGGTTCTCAATCACTGAATGGGTATTGTTAATCGGATCCGTTTCGTAGTTGTGAATTTGATTTGGGGGTTCTTCTTCGAAACCCCAATCATCGTCCACGGGTATAATCAGTTGAGGCTCGTCGGAGGGATGAGAGAGGCGGTGTTTGGGTAGTAGAGGAGTGATGGGGTCGTGTTCCTCCATTGTTAAAGCTCAAGTGAAGAGTGGAAGGTACACACATGCAGAGAGAGAGTGAGAGTGAGAGAGAGAGATGAGATAGAGAGCTAAGCAGAAGCATTTTTCTTTTGTTGGAAGATGACAGCATAAACAGGTACTGTAACACCAATGCCAAAAGCAGTGAAGATAGTTAGGCTTAACTTCAGCTGCTGATGTTTCATTCTAACCAAGTTGTACATGTGTTTTGCATGAAGGTAGCACCGTTCATCATGGCCATGGCCATGCCCTCCCCCCATCCTCTTCACGCCTGCTGAATGGAACCCCCTATTCGCTGATTTGAAAAGAAATAATTCGGTTGAGGTGCGCAACTTCGAGGCGCACGATCTCAGACCATTGTAGATGCTTCAAACAAAAAGAATAAGAAAAGGGAAAAAGGAATGAGGGGAAAGGATTGGAGGGGCAGCCCCCCACGTGGTTGCCTCTCTTAACACACACAAAAATATATTTTTTTCTTCCCATGAACCCCACTCCAGCACTCACTTCTCTTTTTTTTTCTTTTTTTTTTTTTATCAGTCACTCCCCTCAATCTTTTTTTTTATTTAAATATTTTCCCACCGAAAGTGAGAAAGTCCCAGCTGGAATGTAACCACTCTCCCAAAGTGAGAGAGAGAGATATATTATAAAAACCCTTCCCATTCAAACTTTTCTTAGCCTCCCTCTCAAATAATTTTCCACCAACCCAAAAACATTTTCCTCATGCTGACCGTACACGCCAAACAATCACCACCACATTTTATTTTATTTATTTATTTATTTTATTATTATTATTATTATTATTATTATTATTATTATTATTATTATTATTTTTGAATCTTTACAGTAAAGAACACATCCATAAGCTTCAGCATCAATACCAATGAAATTGGCTCTCTTACCCCCTACAAGCAAATACTCTAATGCAGAAATAGACACATTACCTCATAGCTCCCTAAATTGAGAAGACTTGAATTGATGTTGCATAACAGTTAGACTTTTCTCAAACGAAGCCTTGATATCAGTATGTTGCAACTCAAGCAAACTGTGTATTTTCTCAAATGATGCCTCAAATGAGACTTGATATGAACCCAATTGTCTTTTAAGTTTTGCATGTGTACTCTCAGCCCTGTTCAATTCAATGCAAGTCAAATAAAAATCAAGTACATGACACTTATTAATAACTTATTGAACAAAAGTAATCTTACCAGTTGGTTATAAGGTTGCTACAATGCATACACGTGTCTGTCCATGCCGCCACAAATTTCTCCTTGTAAGGAACCAACCAAGTACCCATGACGTAGTTCACTGCATCAGGATAACTATTAAATTCCTTCAATAATGATTTAAGACGCTCATCGTATTGAATTTTAGAAGATGAATACACTAAAGAGTTTCACTCGTGGTTGAACTTCTCCCATTTCTGTTTTGTCTCAAACATTTTCTTGCAGTTGGTCAATACATTCTTACTGATATGCCAACGACATAATAAATGTCTGCCACTCAGGGATATCTTCTGTATGGCATTCATCAAGGCTAGCTCTCTGTCAGTGACAATAATCGCTGGCAAAACAAAACTATCCATGACATCACGCAATGTAGTTGACACCCACACATAGTTATCGGCCCTCTTAGACTGTAAGTATGCGAAAGCTACTGAGAAAGTTATTTCAATTGATGTCACTTCCACAATTTCAAGAAGAGAAAGACGATATCTGCTGGTTTTATATGTGCAATCCATAATCAATATAAGTGGAAAAGACCAAAATAAGTCCAAACTAGTAGGATGTACCCAAAACAAGTCTGTCATAGTCATCATGGACTCTTCATATCGATGGCGCTCAATGTAATTATACTTGGCCCATTCACTCAATAAGTGTTGCATCTGTGATCTTCCAGCTCTTTCTACCATCCTGTTTCGATGGCATACATTGTAAATGGTTTTTAAGTGTGCTTATATTGAGGGCATCTCGCTATTTCAAGGTTACTAGGATCTCTTTTGGCCTAACCATGCTCTTTGACATATCCCTTAATAATGTTTTCTCATCCTTTGATAGCCTCCCCACATATGAATGTCCCTCAAGGTGCTCCGCAGGTGGATGGTTATGCAATCTACATACTACGGTCAATGTCCAGTCATCATTTGTGGTAAACCTGTGAGCCCTTATATCAAAAGGACAACCACACTTCTTCGTACCAGTTATTCTTGATGTATTGTTGCATTATGTTTTAACTTCTTTGTCACTCTATGTTGGCCACTCCTCTCACAAGTAAGATACATCCTAAGTCTTTTTTTCCCTCTACCATAGTCTGATGTTTTGATTACAATAACCAAACCATTTCTCTTTCCAACTTCACGTACCCAATTGAGTAATTCATCCTTACTTTTAAATACCTACAAGTCAAATAAATATTATAAAACATTTATATTTGTTGAGCAATTCAAAACACAATCATTATAATTTCGTAGAGTGAACCTGTTCAGTTATGAATTGAGTAATGTAATCCAACACACTATCCGCGCAAACCTGACTTCCTTGAGTTGAGACATATTCCTGCATGTTTTGTATAACATTACAAATTTGAAATGGTATTATAAAGACAAATTTGTAATTTGAAACTACAAATTTAGTATGCAATTTACGAATTTGGAATATAAAATGGAATTATTTTTTTTTACTTCATTCGGACGTATAGTATCGAACAAAATGATACTGTTCAAATGTAGTTGTCCGAATTATTTTTATCGGTTCGAAAGTTGAATGTCGAAAATTTTAAATTATTTCGAATAGAAAATTTCAAAATTACATAATTATTTTGGTAGTAGACTACCGAATAAATTGATATATTTTGACCTTGGTTATTCGAAAGACGTTGGGGGGAAAAAAAAAAAACGACTTTTACATAGCAAAATTCACATTTCCTTGGCTATCTTTCTCATAAACATTTACCTATTTCTGAAAATCTGAATTTTCAGAAGGGAAATCTTCCATAGCAATGATGAATGAGGATGAGGTTTAGTATGTAAACTAATTAAAAACTAAGAATCAAGAATGAGGGTGTTTAGTGTGTGTAAACTAATGAATGGAAACTAACAATGAAGGGTATAGCGATCCCGGGTTTACCCTTGTTGTACAGTGATCCGGACATGTGTCCGTGGATGTTAGTAGTTGTTTATTATCTTGTTTGCATCCTCTTTACTGGTATATTGAGTTATAGGATGTGTTGGGCAGGTTTGTTCCAGGTTGGTTGTGTTTGGGAGCCTAGTGTTGCTGCCCAGATTTTTGGACCTTCGCTCGAGCGAGGAGTTGGTCGCTCGAGCGAGAGTTGAGTTCGTGTCTGGTGGGTCGAGCCAGAGTGGCTTCGCTCGAGCGAGCGATGGCGTCTGGTTCTGGATCTGAGAGTTGTATTTCTTGGCTCGAGCAAGCTTTTCTTGGCTCGAGCGGTCTGGTCTGTTTTTCGCTCGAGCGAGATGTCTGTCGCTCGAGCGTGCTCCTGGTTGCAGACCTGAGGGTTTGAGTTGTTGGCTCGAGCGAGCGTTCTTTTGCTCGAGCGCACTTTTGAGTTTTTGGCTTGAGCGAGAACTTCTTGGCTCGAGCGAGAGTTTTCTGTGTCTGGTCGCTCGAGCGACAAAGGCTTTGCTCGAGCGAGCGTGTTTTATATCAGCGGGCAGTAGTGTTTTTGAACATCACTTTTTCACCTTCTTTTTGATCAAACCCTAGATCCGAGACTCTCTCTCTCTAAACTTACATTCTCTCTAAGAATTGATCTCCCTAGAGTGTGAATCTAGCCTAGGGTCTTTGTTAAAAAGATAGAGGGCATTGAGAGCTTTGATTTAATCTGAAAAAGTTTGGATTTGGAGCACGTTGATCTTCGAGTCTTCATCTCCTTTTTGGCTCAAACTTCGAGGTAGGGATATACTACTCCTCTCTATGGGTTTTGCCTTTAAATTTTAGTATTTTGAGATGTTGCGGTTGGTTTGGTAATTTGGTGAAAGTTTGGGGCTTTTGTGTTATTTTACAAAAGTTGGGGTTTTATTCATAATAAACCTAGATGCATGTTTGGCATAGAGAGATGGAATAAATGTTGAATCATTGATGAAAATGGGACCTAAGGGTTGAAATGGTAATTATGGATAATGACCTAATTACATTGTTTAATTAATTGGGATAATTAATTGTGAGAAATGAGGAAATGAAATGTTGATTGAATATCCATTGTGCATTTATTTTCTGTTTAGAGATAACTGCATTGGGCTATCGGTGGAGGATAGTCGTGATTGTTGTAGATAATGTATGATGATTAGGCAAACGGAAACTAATCAATGGAATGTGTCATGGAACTTGACGGTTGATAGAATACATTAACTGTATGTATTGAATGATTGTATATAGAACCAATGTGTTTGTATACGTTATGTGTAGAGGAGGAGATGTGGGATGTACTCTGCGGTTTAGGGGAAGATGGGGGATGTACCTCTAAACCGGATAGTGTTGGGAGAAGATAGGGGATGAACTCCGTAGATACAGCTCATATGCTTGTCTAGAGAAGTGAAGATAGAGCTTATATGCTTATCTTTGTGAAGTGTGGATATAGCTTATATACTTATCTGTGGATATTGTTGTTATACATATCTGTTGTAGAATGTGGATATAGCTTATTTGCTTATCTGAGAATGTGGATATTGTTGTTACACATATCTGTTGAGAATGTGGGTAGTGCTTATATGCCTATCCGTTGAAAAAGGGAAAATGAAAGATAACTTGGACTCATAAGTCGTATGACATAAATATGTGATTTATGTGAATGTATCAGTGTTGGCCATCTATCAATTGCTAATATTTTAGTCATTGTTCATGGTTGGTTTAGTGTATTTCTACTGGGCTGTGGCTCACCCTATATGGGAATATCATTTTCAAGTATAGGTAGCATGCCACCTCCAAGGACATAGCTTGGGAGGCTAGAGGCGGACATACTTTGTCGTTTTCTTTTTGATGTATTACATGTAATTTCAAGCCAAGGGCTTAATGTGTAATGAGTTAGTACTCTTTTGTTGTAACCAAGTGTTAACTTGGAAAGCTGTAAGCCCTTAGGGCATTTGCTTTTGTTGTTAACATGTAATACTTTTTGTAATGAAACTCTTATAAATGGTAGAATATGGAACTTTTACATATCAATGCATGTCTTTATTGATGGGTTTAACGTTGTTATTTTGAGGGCGTTACAAAGGGTTTGAAAGGATGAGGATGGAATGCGGAGGTTTAGCAAACTGAGTATGGAAGAATAGAGTAGCTACCATGGACTTGTGAGCTTCAGTAGCTTCAACATGGAAGTGGATATGGATGTGCAATGAGAAGTTGTGTTTATTGGAATTTTGTACGATATCCATAATAATAATTTCACTTAGGGATAAAATTGTAATAAAAATAAATATCATTAAGTGTGTGCAAATAGTGGAAGGAGTGTGTGCAAATAGAAGCTCCCTATCATCAATTGTTTTTTGCAAAAATCCTAAATTTACCCTCTTAATTTCTCTCAGACTGTCAATAACCAAGTTATCTTCCTCACATTCAAACACTGTCAAATCTTCACTTTAATTTCTTTCACCTTAACAACCAATTATTGATCTTTGTTGTGTTTCAATATATATATATATATATATATTAGTTTCTTTGTTTCCCTCTTAAATGAATCGAGTCATTTTTGAACTATTGAAATTGCACAGATTTGAGTTCGAAGCTCACTTTCTCTCTTTCGAAACTCTCCAAGAAGTTCAAATTTGACACTAAAAAGATCATAATGTTAGTGATGCAGAGCAAAGCTATATATAGATCATGGGGAGGAAATAGGTATGAGGATGGGAGTGGCGAAAGAAGAGTCAAGGGTTATCGACGGTGAGAAGGAAGTGTGTGGTGGAGAAACTCATACCATTTGTCCAACATTTACCCAAAAAAATTGTAGTGAAAATATTCAGTTTTGATAAATTTACAAGCCTTCTTTTGTATAGAATAAGTGAAGCACGGGGTAACTTTCTTGTGCATGTTATACTAGAATTCAGTGTTTTTGGATTGTAATGCCTTTGTACAATTTTGGTCTTGATTTTGAATTCTGCAATAATGGTTTGTAGGACAAAGATGGAGATAATTAGGGAAGAAAAATTAGAGAAGTTGGTTAGGATTTTATTTTTTTATTTGGTGTTGAAGGGTAACTTGGTAATTTTTACTTCTTCTATTAATTTTAACAGTAGGCAAATGTTGACAAGGAGTGAAGTGTAATTTTCAAAAATGTAGAGGGAGTATCTGCATTAAATCTAAATCGCATGGGCAGTGTCAATGTAATTTGCCCTAAAAAAATGTATAAAAAAAACGTTTATAATCTATTCATTAAATATACATCAAATTAAGGAAGAATTATTTTTTCATGTAATTGAGAATTTATCATATCTCTTGAGGCATCTTCAACGGTGTATCAAATTTTTTGCCAAATTTGAAGAAAAACTCTCTTTGATATCAAGTGCTCCAACGGAAGGTTTTGTGGCTTCGTCAAACCACTGGTCGACCGGGCGGATGTTCGGTTGGTCGACCTGCTAGTGCAAATTTGTCACAATTTTTCTTCTTGAGGTGCTCATTCGGGGAGTCGACCGGGCAGTGTAATTTTTTCACAAACTTTTGCCTTGAGGTGGTCATTCTTGGAGGACATCCGGAGGGACACCCGGTGGTGAAAATCCAACGCTAATAAACAGTGATTTGATGAAAGACATATTGGTCCTCAGTTTGATAAAAGAAAAGTGAAATCTTGGATATGATACTGATTTGATGAAACCGTTGGAGCTGAAAAAGGAACAATTTTTCATCAAATTCAAATTTGATGATAAATTTGAGATTGGAGATGGTTTTATTAGATTAAAATTTGATGAAAAATAAAAATTAAAAAGATGAGCACTGGAGATTTTTTTTTAATATCAAATTTGATTCAAAATGAAATTTGCAACTTATAATATTTATTTATGATATTAATTATATAATGGTGTTAACTTATAGTATTCAAGTACTTTTTATATAGCGTTCCTGGTTTAGACCCGACCCGTTGATGTTTTGAATTTGGATTTCATCTGTCTTATTTAGATATTCATATCTTGCTTTTCCTTATTTCTCATTGAGTTTGGATATTCGAGTGTCTTGGTTGTGTTTGAGACAGGTTGGTTGCCAGTTGGTTCAAATTGTTGTTGTCTAGAATTTGGCCTCTTCGTTCGAGCAAAGCTTCTTGCACTCGAGCGAGATTTGTGAGCTTCCAGTGCTTTTGCAGACCTGTAGAGATACTGGGGAGGTAGTGTTCTTTCCTCGAGCAAGACTTCTTGTGCTCAAGCGACGGTCTTCTGTATGTAAAACTTTTGGGAGATTGTATTCTACGCTTAAATGAAGATTCTTGCGCTTGAGCGAAACAACTTATTGTGTCTAGTTACTCGAGCAACAAGTCTTACGCTTGAGCGAACTGTGCGTATATCAGTTCGTAAACAGGCTATTTTACATTACTTTTTCATCTCCCTCTCTCTCTAAAACATTTCAAAATCCTAAGTTGAGACTCTTTCTTTCTCTCTAAAACTCACATTCTCTCTACAAATACAACATCCACCCTATTCCCTTTGTTAAAAAGGTAGAGCTCACCTAGAGTTTCATTTTGATCCGAACAAAGTTGGGTTCCGGTGTTGTTGAAGTTTCCCTTACTCTTTCAATCATCTTTTAGCTTTGAGGTGAAGATACTCTATACTCTTTTATGATATTTAACTTAGTCATTTGTTTTTAAAAAACAATCTTGTGATTTTGGAGAATTTTGAACAAACCTAGGGTTTTGGTTTAAAATCAAAAGAGGGATTTTCAAATGAATGTATTGAAAATGGTTGTGGGGTTGGAAATGAAGTTGAGTTATGATCAAACTATTGATTTTGATACTTGGAAATAATTTTGGAAGAAAAAAGGGTTTTACCCTAAATGGCTCAAATATTTATTTTGTATAAATAAATGAAATTGACGTTGAAAATATGAAATTGGATAGATAGTGATATAAATGGTGAAGTTTTATATGTATTATCACTCAACTTGAAATTTGGGAAGTTTATCTGTATTGGAGATTTTACACCTGTTTAGAAATATCTGTTTTGTACTATCGGTGGAGGATAACTATGATTGTTGTAGAAATTGTATGAGAATTAAGTGAATTGAAACTAATTTTTCATCCATGTGCGTTGAACATTGTTGCTCATTTAATACATTGTAAATGTATATGAATTTGAGAAAAATTGGTGAACGTTGGAAAGAGGTGTGTATCACCAAATTAAGTTGGACTGTGTGTCCAGGGTGAAAGTCTCGAAAAATTCGCGTATACATGGGTGTCGATTTCTGTGAACGAAATATCCGTAAAATGACAATAGTAGCGCTTGTATAGGCTACGTTTACATGGGTACTGTAACTCGACTTTTCGTGCCCCTTTCGGAAGACGAATAAGCCCTACAGTATCAGACTCTCACGGTTCTGAATCTGATTTCACAAGTGCAACGTGAAATAGATAAATACCAAAGAGTCCAAATTCGGCAAATCTTTTAGAAAATCGATTTTGAATCAAATTGTCAAAAATGGACTGCTTTGCTAGATACAGAGTCGCTACCTAAATATTTTTGAAAAATTTAGGAAACCCATGACTCATGCCAAAGGTCACGTGTCCGTCATCACCAAGATTGTCTCAACTTGGGAACTTATATACGAGAGGAAAAAGTCATGAATTGAGTACCCCTGCTCGCCTGATCAAAGATCGGCCTATACTAATCATGATATGAATCTTATGTACATTATATGCTCTTGTTCCGATTTATTAGGTTAGCATTACTTTGTGATGTGCACACACATGTATAGACTAACTTGCAAGAATTGGAACATTTGGATTCATGTTTGTTTTGAAAATTGTTTTGAATATGTACCACTTAAAAAAGTGATCGCATATAAACATTTACTCAAATTATTCTAATTCAAGCAATTAGCCTTCATCCACAGACATTCAAAACAGTTTATCACTTATGCACTTAGCTTCATGGCATGCATGCTAAACATGGTAACAATCACATGCATGCTAAAACAAGTAAAGGCTCACCTAATATTCCAAACCAAAAAGAGAAATGAGTTAGAAAAATGCTTGATTCCTAACTATGCGATATGACTAATGCAACACATGCAATATGTAATTAATAGGCTCGGCTCCTAATATGGCATATGAATCAATTTGATAGCATGTGGTCTAAGCATCTTCTTCAAAGAAGTATTTAATACTAACAATGCAAGTTAGAATGACAAACCGAGTCTCGGTGCATGTAATACAAGTGGATGCAAGGCATGAGAGATGCTAAACAAAACATGATGCTCTAAACTAACCATCATAAGCTAGTAAATAAAAGAGAGAATGACGTGGAGTTGGAAGACATATACGTTATTACAATATTACGCCCTCACATAGGAGGGTCTGAATGAACTAACTAGCTAACTAATTAAAGCAAAGCTAATTATTACAAAACAAATTAAATTAACTAAACTACTTAACTAATTATTACAAACCGAAATGAGCTAATTAATTAACTAATCTAGCTAATTAAAATAATTACAACACGAAACGAATTAGCTATTCTAACTAATTAATTACAAAGCCACTATTTGAATCACAACACTAATATACTTATAACACGGATCCCGAGGATCGATGGAGGGCTCATGCATGAATGCGGTTTCCATTCGAAAAAGCCACTATTTCTGCTGCTGAATGCCTCTGTTGCACAGTATAACACATGCACTGATTTCCACCTCCAGACCAACTCTATTCTGCTTTAAGGGAATAGTGCTTGATTTTACACTGGTGGCTGGCAGAGGGCCTGCCGTCCACCAATAGTGGCCTGCCGGCCATTAATGACTAAATTTCCCTACTGCAACAGAGAGCAAATAGAGTAGAGACAGTGTGTGCTTAAGGGTTTGTTCGCACAATTCGCCCATCCTTATCATTTGAACAACTCAAAGGAGTAGTAAACTTGGTTCACAAACCATCAATCTATGCAATTTCATTGCATGATAGCCTATGAACCAAAGGTGCAAGTTCAATGAATGCAACAAACAAGACTCTCAAAACCACCTCCCCATCATGAAAGATCAAGGGAAGTAGTTGCCAATGAATCTTGAACCGTTTTTATCACTAATGAGTATGAAACGACTCGAGACTCAAGGGTTTAATTAACATCCGATTGAACCCTAACCAAGTTATTATCTTGCACCTTTTTTAGCCTTAATTTTATTACTTCATTTCAGATTACCATCCATTCTTTAATCAATTGGGTCTAAAAGGTGAATTTAAGCCCTCTAATGGAAAGATGGCTTGAATCAAGAGTTACTTTAGGTATGAAAGAGACATCATACTGTTGGTAATGAATCCCCAAAGGGATTAAACCATTAAGCATGACATCTTAATCTCATGCTTTAAACAAACAAGTAGTTTGAAACTACTTTCAAAGCAAAACAAAAGCCAAGAAAAGAAGGAGGTTGCAGAGGTGATTAAAAGTGATCACAAATATAGAAAGCCATAAATAAATACTATCAACTCAAATAAGATGGTGTCTAAGGCCTAAACCATCAAACTTATGAGGACAATTACACTACAAGCATACAATACAAAGCTCAAATGTAACAAGAAGTTAAAAACAGTCCTAAACACAGTACTAAATAAGTCCTAAAACATGCTGGAATTAAGACAAGAATAGCTAGAACAATAAGCTAAAACATAAAGCTATGTAAGCTAGTGAACAAGACACAAAAAGGGGAGGCTAACCCCTCTAATTTGGACTTTAAAAAGTGTTTTTAGCCACTGAAATAACTTTGAAATTCAGTATTTAAAAGCTCAAAAAAAGTTGATGAAAGAATGGGAAATACAAGTGTAAAAGCTTAGGAAACAAGGTGTAAAGAAGGATAGTTAACCCCTCTACCTTTAATAGCCTAAAACCACAAGTTTCAGCCCATAAAAATAGTCCAAAAATGGTTCAAAAACAGCAAGAAAAGATGGGAGAGAAGTAGTGTAGAGATGCTCAAAATTATACCTCTTAAAGTAAGGTTACTTTTTTGTTCATAAACCAACAAGTTTTCACTCTCAAGGGCTGAAATTTAGACTCAATAATCTCAACAAGGAGAGCTCCAATATTGGTTTAGGAAGTGTAGAGAGAGGGTGTATAGGTTGCAAGATAGAGATAGAGAGAGAATTTCAAGTTTTTGAACTTTTTGTATTTTTTTAAACCTTAAACCATGAAGGAAGGTCCCCTATATATAGAAAAATAGCCCCTTAAGTCGAAAATATCATGCCTAGAGCAGCTAGAGCTTTTGGGGGACAGTTGGCCAAAAATATCTGTGTTTTTCACTAGTGGCCGGCAGGCCAAAAGTGTGAATTGCTGGCTACCTGTCGGCTATAAAAAATCTACTTCTAGGCCCGACTTCAAACGGGCATATCTCCTTCATTCGGACTCGATTTTAGGTCATTCTTGAGTCTAAATTGAAGCTCCAGAAGTCTACTTTCCAATAATTGAAGCCTAACATCTAAATTTTAAGTGTAAAGAGATATGCCTATTTTAGTAAAAGTTGCTAATTTCTATCTTAACCAGATTGATGCCTAACTTTAAATAGCCATATCTTCCTCATCCGGACTTGACTTTAGAAGATTCTTGAGTCTAAATTGAAGCCTCGTAAGTCCACTTTCCAATAGTGGTAGCCTCACAACTAAAGTCTAAGTGTAAAAAGAGATAGGCCTGATTTAGTGAAGGATGCTCACTTCTCTCTCAACGGTTTCAAGCCCAATTTCTCCCTAACTAGTTTTCTTCCCTCTCCTCCAATTTTCTTCAACTCCAAACCTATAAATAAGAGGTTTAAAGATTTTTCAAAAAGTTCACCTTTCTTTCATTTATTTCTACTTTGTCTTTGCTCGGTTTACCGAAAAGTATAATTTTTAACAAAATGCGAGCTTTAGAACATTGTAGAAACATTTTCAAAAATATTTTGAAAAAGAGGGTTTTAAGGTCTAAAAAAAGTTTCGGTCCAAAATAGTTTCGGTCCAAAATGGGGGGTAAGGTTGGGATTAGAAGCTCTTCTTGCTGAAGAAATCGAACATTTGCACAAAATAACTTTTATCATCGAGTGATCAACCTTAGGCGCAAAAGTCTTAAGGGCAGTCAAAAATAGGGTGTCTACAAGTACCATTTGACGGTTTCCCATGGACGAAATATCCGTGAAAAGTTGTACCGGTTTGAGAATTCCTCCTTGTTTTCTGTTGTAAAGGACATGATTTGAGAATTGAGATATAAACTGATCGTGACATGGTTTTGAGAAAGAAATGTAAAATGTTGTGGTCATAAGCATTGCATATGCATTCAGCCTTATATCTTTATTAAGACTCATATATTGTGTTGGATTATTTCTACTGGGTTTTGGCTCACCCTATATGGGAAAACTATTTTCAGGTGTTGGTGATATGCCTTCACCAAAGACTTAGCTTGGGAGGACTATGGAGCTGAAGGTTTGGTTTTATTATTTTGTATTTAGGCCTAGTTTGGGAAGACTAAATAAGTGCACTTTTTGACTTTTTTTGTATTATGTGTAGAAAAAGTAGAGAGGAGATGTTGATTGATGTGACCCAAAAAAGATAAAAAGATGAAATAAGTGCACTTTTTTGGCAGTAGCCAAACTTGGCCTTAATGTTGTACAAGCCTAGGCTTTATTTGTATTGAACTTAAGACTCACTTTAGATGTACCCAAGTATTGTCTTGGAAAGTTGTAGCCTTCAGGGCATTTCTATTATCTGTTGAACTTCTATTTTACATTTTGTTGTTGACACATGCTATAGATTCAGGGTTGAGATTTATGAATGTATATTTACAGGTGTCACCTCTCTTGTACAGTTGCGTCTTATGTAATAGAATGACATTATACTTGGATTTATATTGTCATTTAATTATCGTTATGGATGATTTATTATATTTATTTCAAAGCGTTACATTTTAGAAATACCTTAATTTTATCATTTTTTTTAAATCTTAATTACAGTTAATATTAATATAACATGTGACTATAATAAATTAAAATAAATGTTTGTTATGAAATTATTATTATCTCTCTCACTTGAGATGATGAATGAATGTAATAGATGATATAATAAAAATTTAAAATCTAAACCAAATACTATTTTTTTTTTTTGGTTGATATTTTTCGGTATCTGGTTCCTTTGTCCCTGTCATTACTCTTTGGCTATATCCAATTATAAGGATCAATTGAAAAATATTGGGACCAATAAGAAATCAGGGAGAGATTTTAAGAGACAACAAAAATTTGAGAGGATCAAATCAAATTTACTTAAAATTTAGAGACAAAGGAGGGTGCCCCTGACTCCTTAATAGTTCTGTCACTATCCCCAAACTACCAAACCAGTAGCAATGTTAAACAAATCATAGTAGTCACGTATTTATACTAGTTCTCAGTAATCGTTTATTACTAAAGATTAATTGAATACCACTTCTCAGTCTCGTTAATAATTATAATAAATTAATATAATCATGTAATTAGATTAAAAAATAATTTTCATGATTTCCCCTACGGATTCTATAGTTTTAATTATTAATATTAATAAGGTTCATAATTCCATTATTAATGTGATTTGAAAAGAGTGAAGATTGAGTACCACTTTAGCATGCCTCCATTTAGGAAGTGGGTTGACTTTTCAACTTTTTTAGTTATTTTAGCCTGGGCTAAAAAACTTGGTTTGGAAAGAGTTTTTTGACGTTTTGATTTTTTTGACTTTTTTTGTGAAAGAAGAGTGTAATGATTATGAGTTGGATGTGATGTTTTGTTTGTTATGGCTAAAATAGCCTATTTTGTTTTTTGTGGCTATTTCAACCCCAAAACCACTTGCCAAACACCAATATGCTTTAACTTTTTTTTTTTTTTTTTTTTTTTGTAACAGGCAATTTTTTATTTTTATAAACAACAAAACAAAAAATTTGTTGGTGTACATAAAATTTTGAAAACAAATGGAAAAAATAAACATAAAAACACATGTTTGATGAATTTATGGAACTAATGGCTATAGAGGGAGGGTGTGAATGGATGTGGTCGTGGTGGGGGTCGACAAAGTGGGTGATTAGAGTGTCATAAGAGGCTATGAGTGACTAGAAGGCCATGAGAACATGATCGGAGGTTACATGATCATCTGATTGCCGAAACTTGTCGAAATATGGCCCCAAGGCCCCAAGCTCATTGGTGGGTTACTAGTAGTTGGCGATTGTTGGTGGTGCAAGGTGGCCGGTAGTGGTGGTGGGTGATGAGCGAAGGAAAGAAAAAGTAAAAAATTTGATTTAAAAACAAGTGAAAACAAATATTTTCTATTTTTAAAATCAATTTTATTTTTTTGAAAAGAAAAATTGTATACCAAACAATTTTTTGTTTTCCGTCTACATATATATATATATATATATACACATATATAAACAGTACCAAATGAGGCCCGTCCTTAAATTCAAACACACACGAAGATATAAAATAAAATTTTGCCTGCATGATCCCTCCCTCAAATATCTAACACCACAAGTAGTCAATGTCACTTCCAAGGAGGGACTGAAGCCATATATTAGTTATATTTTCAAATAGTCTGGAATAAATATTTGATCTACACTTTATATCAATCAATTTTTCTAGAATGGCTTTGTTCAAGTCTAAGTGTATATTCTTGTAATCTTTGTACTCAATTTTTTTTTCTTCTAATGTAACAAATTACCTACCAAAAATGAAATAATAAATAAATAAATAAAATGAGTAAATAATTGTCATATAAGATTTCATAATCTAGCAACAATTTACCTATTAAAAAAGAGAGAATAAATAAATAAAATGAGTACGAGGTTTCATAATCTAACAACAAATTACTTACCAAAAAAGAGAAATAAAATAAAATAAAATAAAATGAGTAAATGAATGCCATATGAGGTCTCATCCATGACAAGAACGTATCACAAGTTAAAATGTACATCACACCAAAAATATAACTAATAATTTAACAGAAAATTTAAATAGTAAGACGAAACTCAAAAGACAGGTATTCATTTTCTCATCTTAGGAATAAATATGCAATTAAAGAAAATCAATATAACCAAAACTGAATAACTATTAAGCAAATTGTAAAATAAGTTTTATCACCTCACAACATACAAAGTGCAAATAAAACTTTAGCATACACAAACTTGCTAATAAATTGCCCACTACTCTTTCGAGTCACAAAATAAATCGATTTCACAAAGTTTTGAGGCCCTTCGAAACTTTCGTATACTCTTGAAAAATTTCCTCTCTTTGGCTCGAGTTAAATTGCAAAAATTAATTCTCACCATATTCAGCGCTTCAGTATTTTCCAAAAAATACTTCAATAGCTTGAACTCATCATCATCTCCCTTAAATCCAGCGAATCTGATTTCCTCAAGGAAAGAGAAACAACTAGGCATTTCTCGTAGCAGTTCAATCCAGTCGAAATCATATTTTACACCATTTTTATCGCATGAAGGATCCTAGAAAAAAGAGAAAAGAGAAGTTCATAAGTTGCAAATCAAAGAAACACGCATATATTGAAAATTTCCACGTGTCACGTCTAGTGTCCATATCCGTGCTTAGACACAGCCCAAAAAAAAAAAAAAAAAAATACAAATTTGAATATTTTACATGTAAACTCACCTTCAACAATGTCAGAGTTTTTAGTTTGGGAACACAATCAAGCAAGTCTGGTAGCCTTCTCCAGCTATAATTATTGTGAACAGCCAGTTCCAAATTAGTCAAATTTGGGTATAGTGGCAACTTGTAATCGTCGGCAAATTCCAAAACCTTTATAAAGGATGAAATAATATGGCAAAGCACAATTATATTACAAAGCAAATAGAACAAAATTATATCCATGGTACTTGTAATGTGTCTTGTGTCAATTGGTCCCGGTAATTTTAATTATAGCAATTTTGTCTTTTAATTTTTCAAGTTGTGTATTGGTTTAGTGCAATTGATAACAATCGTTAACAAATTGAATAGAAATCAAAGGCAAAATGATTCATTCAGAAGGGAGTGAATTGTTTCGAATTGGATGTCAACCCGTCAATCAATTTGAGGAGAGTGAATGGACTATTTTGCCGTTGATTTCAGTCCAATTTATATAGAGCCGTTGCCTATTGGACTAAATTAACACAATGTGAAAATTTTAAGAGAAAATTGAAAAGATTAGAATTGTAAGGACCAAATTGGTACGAGGCAAACTACAAGGACTACAAGGAAAATTTATCCAGTCAAATATTAGTATATGTTACAAGAAATTATAGGGTCAAATTTCAAAATGACCTCATTAAGAAAAGACAGAGCAAACATACCCCCATAGTTGCTGCAGCTAGTGATAGAAACTTGACACTAGTGATTCCTTCCAGAAGCATGAATAGTTTATTAGCATGTTCCTTTGTTCCGAGCAGTTCTATACAGCAGTATCCAACATTTATATATGCTCTAACTAACGAGGATAGGTTGTTCAGCGAGTAGCAAGGCAAGTAATCATCACGAACAGTCAGGTGTTCAAGAACTGGTGCATTGACAACAATCTTGTTCTTTGAAAGCTTCATTCCCCTATCAAAGTGTTCACATTCCAGAAATGTAATCAAATGGAACTTTAATTTCTTTAGAGCGGGCAAAGAGACATCAAAAATCATTTCCGACTCATCCACTACATTTGCTCTTAAGTGCAAATCCTCAAGCATCGGGCAGCTAGTGAAGAGCTTCTGTGTTATGTCATTTTCCGGATAATGAAGTGAAACATGGAGGCTCTTGAGGTTCGGCAAGTAAACCGAGGTAGGAAAATTGAATTTCAGTTCATTTATTAGCTTCAAGACCACCAGTGTCTTGCAACAAAAGAGCTTTTGAGGCAAAATAAGATCCTGCCTTGTGTACATTTCGATATCAACCTCTTCAACACCACGCGCAGTAAGAACACTTATCCATGTATGTACACGGGATACATCAATTCCCCCACCATCTTTCAGATGGAATCTTTTAATACACGGCGATCTGTGAAAGAAAAATACCTTGGTGACAAAATTCATGAAACTTTTATCATAATCAGGAGTCTGCATTGGAGCATCAAGCATCAATCCATCAAAGTCAAGATTTGGGACAAATGCCCACAGGTCCTTCCATCTTTTGGATAGGACGGTGGTTCTGAATGCAAATTTGGTTGGAATGAAAGAAAGAATGTAAATGAGAAGCGAGTCTGGCAGGCTGCTGATTCTATCTTCTCCACGTCCAATATTCACCTCCTTCAAAGGTTGCAGATGCTTCGACACTGAAGTCATGGTTTCTGTGGTGCTCTTCCTAAACAAAATAGATAAAATTAGACTGTTGTGATTGGGCAAACAGACCATATCAGAGTAAGGTTACAGTAATTTTCTAGGGAACTGTTAGTAAAAAGAATTGGAAGGGTTTTACCTCTGAGAGAAAGAGAGAGAGGTTGGAGATGATCAAAGATGTCAATCCAAGCTCCAAGAAGACAAAGCTGCCAAGTAGAAGGTCAGTTATCCATCAGAACAATTGTTCATGAATCATAACATTATGATATGATTTATGAACCAGTAGTCTATTGCAACATCACAAAAAAGACCTTAACATTCCATAATATGTTTCACTTTTCTTGATAATAAAAATAATATGTTTCAGTTGCCTTGACATACCTATATTTGGTCAATAAGACAAACTGCTACAAGTTGTCTTGCTCAAAAAAGAATTGAAGTACTTACTATGATTTACAACTTTTCTCCATTAGCTGTAACTAACAAGCTTATGCACTCACACAAGCATAGCCATGTGTTTATTAGAAAAATTGAACCAAACATCAAAAAGACTCAGTGTAGTCATGTATATTCAATATATAATGGTTAATCAGGTAAAAGTATTTTAACCATTTAACTTACATCACAAACAAGGTTCACATTGGTTCGTACAAAGCAACTTGTTCTGAAGGCCATAAAGGTTCATTTTACAACAAAGCTAGCAAACTTTGAAGCTAGCAATGGAAAACACAATAAGAAAATATCACCGATCATTTGCAACAAAGAGTGCAAGGTCCGATCTTGAACTTACCACGATTCCTTAAAACAACTGCAAAATCCACACTAACTAAGCCACAGCAATCTGATTAGGCAGCATGTCCGAAAACAGAAAAATTTCCCTTACAAAAACAATGGACATTAATAGCAAATGGCCATGTTGCCTAGTGGCATCACCCTAACACTTCCATAGGGGGGAGGTTGCAGGTTCAGCCCCGTAGGAGGCAAGGGCACTTGGGTGGGGTATTTGGGAGATTTTGCTCATCAATAAAACAAAAACAAAGTGATTATAATAATCTCAGCAAGTTGAAATTTAAAGGGATATCCAACCCTGTGTCACCAACAGTCACCAAAGGAGGGGAGGGATCAAGCACAAGAAGAAAGAATGCAATTTTTACAATCTCCCACCACAATTAACGTGGATCATTTCCCATTCCATATTAAAACTTGATACTTAGTGTTGGCCATCTTGCTGCTAATTTTCAAGTTAGAAGTCACATCAATCCTATGTTTGGATTGATACAATACGATAGATAATTATATAAGCATTTAAAACCTAGAAGTTTCACAGACAATCAGGTTCAACACACAGAAAATGGAACCCCAACTATTCAACAGGTTAAAAAAACTCATACCCAATCACGGTTTTAAAAAACGATATTGGGATATGTATCGGTATCAGTGATATGGTCATACATCGATTGACATCAGACAATATCAGATAGTATCAGCCATTATATCAGTGAATAACGGTATTAGAAGACTAAAATTCCAATTCGTAACAGCCGATATTTAAAAGCTAGTACCCAACAAAATTTGTACAATGTTCTGTACAGAGAAGAAAAAAAATAAATCCATCAAAACATCAAAAAATAGTTGAAAAATCTCAAACCCAATTCAAAAATTGTGTATCTGTCTTTACCTAATTTTCAGCTTGAAAGTCCAACAAATTGGCTGCTCAAAGCCACAATAATCTGAAAAATCAACTCAGATGATAAAATGATGAAGGATCTTAGTTCATACGTTTTACCTAACACAAAAATTAAATGGCCAAGTGCGGAATACTTACAGCTTCCAATCTGAGGCAGAAAGTTAGAGGGATCTAAACCAACACAAATGTCAGAGGCAAAAATGAGATTAGGCTTCGATCTGAATGCGATCCATCAAAAAATCCATAAAAAAATAACGAAGGACTTAGATCTAGACTAAGAGACAGTACCCGAGCCTGATCCAAAAATCACTAGCTTGAACTCACCGAAATAAAACAAGATCCAAAGAAAATATTCACAAAAACCACCAATAGCCGATTGAAGACAAAGAAAATTGAAACAACTTGATTAATTCGAAGCTTAGCACCATGAAATTGAATGAAAAATGAAGCTAAAACAGGAAGGCATCGGCCTAGAAGGTGAAGAAAACCACGGCCATCAAATAATGGTTGGCGGCACTGGTGGTATCAGAGCTGATGTCAGACTGCTCACAGCAAACCCTATCTCTCTCTCTGGGCCAAGTTAATATTTAGGGCATCGCACGACTTAAATAAACATTACCTACCAAAATTGGATTGTTTAGTAATTTTTCGACATGATGGTGTAAAAGTTTTTCCTTAGAAAGTTTTTTCCAACTTTAAGTGCAACCAAGCAATAAAAATGAAAAAAAAAAAGAAAAGAAAAAGAAATTTGCAAGAAATTTTGTTTTACATCAAAATAAATGGAACTTAAGTAACCAATTGACAATAACTATATGGAATACATAGTAGTAAACATTCATAAAGGAAAATCATATGTGATTGGGTCCACTTTCTTACAACTTCAGCTTTAAGAATAAATGGTTATCTAGCATGGTATCAAAGTTTTGGTTTTGGTAGGTCTTGGATTTAAGTTTATTCTTATGTATTTGCTACCAATCCAACACGTGCTTTTCTTGCGCACCTTATGTTATTTGTGTACACATTCATTTTCTGATCTCTATTTCATAACAATTTGAGCTTTGAGGCAAATATTTGTCTAACAAAATGATTAATAAGCAATGGTATTTGGTGCTACACATTACTGTCACATTGTGAATCGTTTTTGCTAAAATAATGAATTGTGAAATTCATTTTAATTAATATAATATATAATTTTAAATATGTATTTTGACATATAAAAATACACACGTGGTGTGTAAAATTAAATGTTATCCATATAATTAAATTATATATATACACATATAAAACCATGTATATTGATATAACTAGTTGATGTCTTTTTTATTTTTTGATAGAGACGAAAACGACTTTGTTTCATGCATTATGCAGAAGAAAAAAAAATTACTTGCACGATTCATTCAATTTCCGATTCAACAACACAATTTGAATCCTTTTGGTTGAGACTCATGTCGAATTGTGAATCGTACGAGTCTAACAACACTGGTGCTACCAACCATAAAACAAGCACTACCTTCATCATTAATCACCGAAGTGTTAGTGAACATTTGCAGCACCACTTCTGCCTTAGCTGCTCCTAATATTGCTAATCCAACATTAGGCCAACCATCACTGCCACAAATATGCATATGCAACTACAATATACAAATTGCTTGTTTTTTAATTGAATAAAAGCTGCAGATAGCTAGGAAATGTTATAATTATTCATGCAAATTGAAGGCAATTGCTTAAGTTACATAGCTTTCACCAAAATTCAAACTCAGATTGGAAGCTTACACTTCAGGGCATTACTTGGTTCAAAGATTTGGTATTGAATTAGGGATTAGACCCTTTAAAGCCAAATCTTGCATTTCGATCAATCCTTACATTGGATTACTCTAATTCCAAAATTTCAAGTTGTTACCAAAAAGCAAAGAGTTCCAAATTATAAAAATAAAATAATAATAATAAAAAAGAACTGTTATTTGCAAATCTCATGCACTCGATTCAAAGAAAAAAAGAACAAAAATGAGAAAACTAAGAGCATTAGTATTAAAAACGGTGCCACCCTAATAGTTGAAAGCTTGCCAATATTGCTTCCATCCTCAACACGCATTTAGAAAAGCCCATTTCAAGCACAGTTTCTATGCACTTTTTAGTAAGCTTAAACTATTTTTGTTTTTTTAAATAAAATATATTTCATTAATTTTAACTTTTAGATCATAGTAGTATTGAATGGGCCCTTGATGATTATACACTTCAAGATTGCATTCCATTGCTTACTTCACGCGTAGAAGCTACAACTTGCCATTCTAGTGTAATTCATTGTAAACCATGGCTAAGAAATATCATGGTTGTGAATATTTTGTAAAGTACAAGAGATATTATGTAAAAGTTATGATTAAATTCCATATGATTTATTTTTTAGAAACTAAATGTCATATGATTTATTGGCCTCTTGATTATCATATTATCCATTAATAGTTGTTTTCTAAAAATATGAACAAACCTATGTAAAATTTACACCTACAACACTTGTATAAGTGCACAAGACTCCAAACATTTTAGTTTAAAAGGGTAAGTATAAGAATTTTTAATTATTATTTTTTTACTGTCTACTATGAATCCTTTGTTATTAGACATTAACTTCTAAAAATGTTTGTTTTACTTCAATCAAACGCAAGCTTGCACTTTGTTCCTACGCTCTATGAGTCATTTGCACACAATTGTCCCCCACGCTTTCACCAAGATTCCAGCATCTCCAACACCACAACTATCATCATTATATATTCATTATCAATAATGAACATTTACTCACAACACCATCATCAAATCATAAACAAGAATCCTACTATATCACTACCACTGAACCCTCAACTTGCCAATTTTTTACTGTAAATCATTGATCTCAATAGATAGATTGATAGTTGCACTTTCCTCTTGTAGAAAACTACTCCTTTGAGATTTTATTGTTCACATTAGATGGTTAGCTTATGTTTTCTTGTAGCTCTACATTCAAAAATCAATTCTCTTGCATTCTTGAACTTGTTTTTTGTCTTGTGGCTACTACCAATATGATATGCAAGCCATAGAAGTGATGCTATTAATTAAGAGCTACTAGAAATCCATGGAAAGAAAACAAAAAACAAAACCAACTAGTACCAACCTAATAAATTTGTCAACCTATAAAAACAAACACCCAAAACCAACTTATAGAATATGGCAAGAACGATATTAGGAAAGCTAACATGCACCGACATGCCAACTTATTGAAGTTCAATACAAAAAAGCAATCAATCATGTGAAGATAGCTAATTAGCATTCTCCTAATACGAAGCAATAAAACATTCAATGGAAAAATAAATTCATTTAGAAAGAATTAATTCTTACCTTATTCAGTACTTCAGCATTTTTCAGAAAATACTTCCAACTAATCATCGTCCCCTTTAAATCCATAAACTTTAATTTCTTCAAGGAAAGGCAAATAACTAGATTTTTTGGCATTTCAATCTAGTTGAAATCATGATTTGCATCATCTTCATCATATGGAGGATCTTAGAAAAAAGAGAAAAGAGAAATTCAAAAACTATTAATCAAAGAAACATAGACACTTCTAATCTAGGTCTTCCCTATGTGGTGTATACTACATGTTTTGAAAATTTTCACATGCCTGTGTTATGTCAAGTGTCCGTATCTGTGCTTTTTAGATACAAAAAACATGCTACAAATTTTAAAAAATTTACATGTTAAGTTAACTTTGTCAATGCTAAGAGTTTGCAGTTTACAAACACTATAAAGCAAGTTTGGTAGCCGTCTCTAGGTATAACAATTGTAAACAACCAGCTCCAAACAAATCAAATTTGGGTATATGGGCAACTTATGATCATCAGCAAATTCAAGAACCTTTATAAAAGATGAAATATCAAGCCAAAACAAAATTATATTACAAATCAAATAAGGTAAAATTATACCTACTGACCTTCTAATGTGTCTCGTGTCAATTTAGTCACTGAAATTTAAATTATATCAATTTTGTCTTTTAAATTTTTACATTGTGTATTAGTTTAGTCCAATTGATAATATTCGTTAACAAATTGAATAAAAATTAATGGCAAAATGATCCATTTAAAAGGTAATGAATCATTTAAAATTGGATGTCAACCCCTCATTCCAATCCATTCCCTTGAAACTAAGAAGCTCATCATTGTAATTCAAAATATCACAAGCAAATCATTTTGTGTGATAATTTTGTAAAAAGAAATTGTTTGCTTAGCTTTTTCCATGTTAAATATATTTGGTGTAAGTTGAATAAAATAAGTGAATGCAAGTACGCTTTCATGGTTGATATTTAATTTGTGTCAGATGTCAAATGAGGATAGCTCAATTTATTATTTTCTTCAGACTAACAAGAGAATGAAAACGGTACATAAAGATCTTAGTAATTATGAGCGATGATATCACGATTCAAAATAAGATGATATTTAATAATAATATAAAGATCTCCTTATAGAAATTTTTATGTTCACTTTTTCTTTTTCTTTTTACCTATAAACTGTAAAGCTACGGAGCACCGACACTTCAAAACAAGTGCCATAGGGGTGTCAGACACGGACGGGGGCATGTATGCGACACGCCATGTGGGATGTCCTGTTATTTAAATTCTTTTTTTCAAGGGAGATAACAAGGACATGACGTGGACACACTGGGGATACTTCAAGGACACACCAACTAGATTTGTTTCCTCTTTTCTTTAGTGTTTTTGATGAATGCTAGATAATTATTACTTTTGCTTAGACTTAATAAATCATCCACAATAGAGATATAAACCGCAAGTGTTAATTTGAAAGTGTTTTTTTTATTTTTTTTTATTTCAAATATCAAATTAGTATTAGTTTTTGTTAATTTTGATTGCTTGTGGATATAACATTAAACTACATAACAAATAAAATATCTGAAAACTATATTTCATTGTCATGTCCCACCATACGTGTCCCCATTCTCTTGACATCATCGTGTCAAGTGTTCCAGTTAGTGCTTTATTTTCTTGCTCATCCAAACAGAACACTGAGAATCATTTCCTTCTTTTTTTTTTCTCACCCCGCAATCCCAACAGAGCCCTCTTCTTAGGATCTACTTATTTAGATGTTAAATAAGCTAGATAGCAATGACATATAAACAGACTAACTTGTAGTGGCTAGCTATCAATCTCATACACAATCATCAAATGCATTTCAAAAGTGAACATTTTTAGGAATCAATGTATAAAAAAAATTGTATAGGAAACAAATCCATGATGGAATTGTCAGGAAAACAGAATTTATCGTACCTCTGATTCATCATCTTCATCAAATTCTTGTATCAGAGCCTTGCATTGATCGAAGCTTCTCCGTCGCCCCCGATGCGAAAACCTCGCCGGAATCAAGAAGTCACCGACGAAGCAGCTTCGCCGGCGGTACATCTGACTTCGTCTCACCATTGATCGCAGAGGAGAGGGGTTACTGGTACAGAAGCCTTATATATAACCTCCCGACCCGACCCGTTAATGGTTTGACCCATTTCGTACCATCTTAAAATTTGATTTTCAAAAAAATGTGAACATTTTTTTTTTTTTTTGAGAATTTATCAGAAAGTCCCATATGGCGAAATTGTATACTATTTGGTCCCACGAATATTTTGTTTGATTGGGCAATCCATGATAGTAGAGATATTTTACTAATAACTCCTTTTTTGAATTACATTGTTATGTGGGGGACAAATATGCCCTCACATCAATTATGGGCTGTTAAGTTTTCATTTTTTTATATGTAATCCCATGTTTGGTGGGGGTGGGTGTAGGTGTGATAGTGTATTCCATTGGTCAAAGCCTCAGCCACATTCACCATGATGGAGTCGGAGACCATGCGGCGTATGTTCTCTGGCGAACTCAGCCCAGATCGCGACTTCTTCATCTACAGCCGCCACTTCAATTCGACGGTTCTCAACCTTGTACGCCAGATGGCGGCTCTAGAGGGCACCGAAGCCGCCTACTGCACCTCCAATGGCATGTCCCCCATATCGTCGGTGCTGTTGCAACTCTGCAGCAGCGGCGGACACGTGGTGGCTTCTCGGACACTGTACGGTGGGACCCACGCACTTCTCACCCATTTCTTCCCACGCGCTTGCAACATAACGACGACGTTTGTGGATCTGAGGGACTTGGAAATGGTTAAGGAAGCCATCGTTCAAGGAAAGACCAAGGTGTTGTACGCCAACAGTGCTCAAAAGAAAAACAGAGGGATCCGTTTTTCACTTGGTGATTGTGAGGAGAAGGAGGCAATCTCTGAATCGGTTCGAGTTCGATCGAGAAACCCCAGATCGACGTGAACAATGGGCACAAGATCGACGTGAACAGTACTGATTTTGGTTCTGATTTCGGGTTTTGAAAAATCCGAGTAGAAATGGGCACAAGATCGACGTGAACAATGGGCATCGTCGTGAACAATGGACACAAGATCGACGTGAACAATGGGCACAAGATCCACATGAACAGTATTGAATTTGTTTCTGATTTTGGTTCTGATTTCGGGCAGATCGGAATCAGAGTACAAGACGACGATGAAGGAATCCGGCAGATCGTTTCGATTATTGTTGAAACCAGTGTGGAACCAGAACTGAGATTGAGATTGAGAACCATAACTGTGAATCGGTGAGATTGAGAACCAGAATCGATGAGATTAAGAACCAAAATCGGTGGAATCGGTGAGGTTCACGTCAAAACGTCACAAATGGCAATTGGAAAACAAAGGGTCAAACTAATGGAAAGCCGAAACGTGAAACAATCCACGTCACAAAAAAAAAAAAAGTGTCAAATTACTTGTGTTCATGTCACAACCCACGTCTCATGTTTTGAGTGTTACACACTTACTAAATTAAAAACAGTATTAGTATGCTTTTTCAATCAGCGTGACACACAAACACCCATTCACCTTATTCCAAACAAACCCACACCAAATGTCAATCAATAATACTAGCAGTGGCAAAACTGTCAACAAACAAATTAAGGGACTTCCCAGTCACTAAGAAAACATTTAGGACCTTATGGATTACAAGTCCACAAAATGGGATTTACTGGTCAATTTCCCTTCTTTTTTTTTTAAAATCCATTCATCAAGGGAAAAATTGTTAGTTACTGGCAAGACCCCCCCAAAAAAAAAACAAAACAAAACAAAATTATAGAAAAGTTTATAATTTTAATTATTAAAATTGATAAGTTTTCTCATTGATTTGAATTTTATTTTAAAAGTACACATTGGAGTGTTATTTTCCCTTCATCAAATCAAGGGTGAATTATTTTTTTCACTCAATTGAGAATTTATCAAATTTTTGATGAAAAATAAAAATTTAAAAAGATGAGCTTTGGATATTTTTTAGATTATTATTTTTATTTAATAGATTAAATTTGATTAAAAGTAAAATTTGAAACTTATAATATTTTATGTTAATAATTATATAATGGTGTTAACTTAATTACGTAAGTAGGGGTTCAATTTGGACAAATTCAACTTGAGCAACTTGTATCCAGTCTGAGTTTTTTAAGGACTTGGGCAACAATATTTTGTAATCTAGATGGGCTTGAGCAGATTTTTTATGCCCGAATTACAATTTGAGTTGGGTCTAGATAGAGGCTGTGTGTAATCCAAGCGACCCGAACTCGAGTTGCATTTTATATATTATAAAAATTATATAATATATGTATAAATGTGGGCATCTCTCCTTCATTTTGGCTTTCAATCTCATTTGCTTCAAAGGTTATAAATGGAATTTTGCTTTGTGGAGTAGGCAACCACGTGGGCTGTCTCCCTTTGTCTTCACTGTATCTTCTCTTGGGAAAGAGACCACCCTTTCTTCCTTATTCTTGTCATTTCCCTTTCTTTCTCTTTTTGACCACCATTGAAGTTCAAGCTTTGAGCTTCACCCACATGATCCCTCATTCCTCTTGAGATTCACGAACAAGATCTTGAGGCGATATATCCTTTTATAGATTTAATTTGTATTTTTTTTTCCTTTTTTTATTTTATTTTATCTTTCCAAAAGAAAGTGTTGAGTTGGGTTCCATACTATATGCCTCAGCTTGTCTGTCTAAAACTCTTGATAAAGTTATCTTCTATGCTTGTTGTGTTGGATTTGCAGGTAGAAACTATAAAAAGTATCATTTTGATAGAAGTAATGGTTTACTTGCAAATAGTTTGGGCAAATTTTAATGTAGGTATGATTTAGTTTTTTAATGGATTGTTTAGAAATTTCCGTCATTTATGATTTAATTCTATTTGTGTGTGAAGATGAATTATTTTTCTTTTTTTATTTAGCATATGATTGTTATTGAATCACTTCCAATATGATTTTAATTTTTAATTTTTTTGTTATTTGTCTATTCAATTTGGGCAATTCGGGCAATTTGGCTAACTCGAGCTCAGATTATGTAGCTCAGTCCGGGCTTGGGCAGCTAAGCTCAGGTTGATGGTCGGGCTTGGGCACTTCCAAACACAATTCGGGCCGAGCCTGGGCAACCCTCCAACCCGAGCCAGCCTACCCGAGTTGCACCCTTATACTCAAGTACTTTTTAGAAAGGGAAAGGCTAAAGCATATTGTTGGGTCTGTGGGGCCCACAACGGGTCCCGTTTCGATGATCTGAACTATTCAATGTGTAGAGCCCATCGAGTACTTCATGCCTACAAAAAATCACATAGATCGGATATCGGTAGCCTTTGATCGGAACACATTTTTGTCAATAGTAAATATAATTTTAAAAATAAATTGTTAACAAAAATATATTCCGATCAAGGGGCTATCGATATCCGATCAATGTGATTTTTTGTAGGCATGAAGTACTCGACAAGCTCATTAAATAGTTCTGATTATCGAAACGGAACCCGTGGTGAGCCCCACAGGCTCAACCGTATGCTCCAATCCACATAACGAACTAGAGAGAAGCCTCTCCTTTTTAGAAATATCATAATTTTGTCAAAAATTCTATTTCTAGTACTTAGCTACCAATTAGTCAAAATTCATTTCTTATAACTCATTTAGTTCTGCTGCCATTCAAAAGACCAAAAACCCTATTATAGATTTACCACAAAAAATATAAACTAAATTTACATTTTAAGAGAAAATCACTATAGTTTAAGTACTTACCCTATTTGGATTAGAATCTATATATTAGGAGAAAAATATGGAAGCTAATAAATATTCTATTTGAAATCTTGCTCTTTATATATATGTATATATATACTAGCGAATAACACAAGAGTTGCATGTGTAATTCAAATAAATAAGAGTAAAAATAAACAATAAATAAATAAATTAATGTTATTGTGGTGACATATTTTTAGGCCAAGGTATTGGTTGAGGTGCCACGTGGGCGAGCCATGATGCCGATGTTGTTATGACATTGCCGAGATATGATGCAGTAATGTCAGAATTTGGATAGAGGACAAGAGTCCTAGATGACATGAAGCTACCTATTTGGATAGAGATGGGACTCTTGAGGAAGTTCATCTTAATCTGAATAGTGTGAGTTGTGATAGATGTTATCATTGTAAAGGATAGAGTCCTATGAAGTAAGACTTCTAGGGGAAGTTAGACATTGATCATTATAAAAGTGAGGCACCCTCGTAGGTCTAAGGTATGTTTTTATTTGTGATGTTTTTGATTGTGAATTGTGTACTTGTTTGATATTTATGAGAGATAGGTTAACTGACTTGATCGTCGGAGTTCTCCCGGGTGGACGAACCACCGCGGTATTCTCATATTCTTGTTGGTAGGTGGTTGGTTTAATCTATTCTGTCGCATACTCTCCAGCTAAGTTCTCTATTTGGTTGTGTGGTTGGAAATCAGCACCCACAATTTGGCGCTGTCTGTGGGAACTTAGTTAGAATAGATGGCCATCATCGTGCAAGATCAACGTGTCGGCGATGACAAGTTTACGAAGATGGAGAACGAGTCAACATTAACGGAACAAAGACCCTTCCAAAAAGGATGAATGCAAAAATAAGGGGGCCTGAGCGCTCTCGAGGAGATGAAGACGACCTTCAAATAGAAAAGACATTGGCGTAGGTGAAACAAATCCAAGATGGAAGAGCATGGCCTAGGTGGAGTAGATCCCAGATAGAAAAGCATAGCCTAGGTGAAGCGATCCAAGATGGAAGAGCATGGCCTAGGTGAGACAGATCCTAGAAGACAAGATCTCGTCCTAGATGATCAAGTTTGAGAAGACAAGAGCTCAACTTAAGTGAGCAGATCCCAGATCTAGAAGACAAGATCTCGGCCTAATTGAGTAGGTCTAAGAAGATAAGAGTTCAGCCTAAGTGAACAGATCTTAGATCTCAGAGAACAAGATCTCGACCTAGATTATTAGGTCTGAGAAGACAAGAGCTCAACCTAAGTTAGCAGATACTAGAACTAAAAGACAAGATCTCGGCCTAGATGAGTAGGTCCGAAAAGACAGGAGTTCAACCTAGATGAACAATTTTGAAAAGATCAGAACTTACTGGAGGTGAACAGAGTTGAGATAAAACAATGCTTACCTGAGATTAGAAGATCTTGATAGTAAAAGATTATCGAGGCCTTGGAATGTGGCTTGACGAAATTTGGAGCTCGGCTCTAATGATGTCAATAACCTCAGTCGAAGTATTAATAAAATACTAGTATCGACTTTGTTCATTACAAAATGTTGTTTATGATTGTGAGATAAGACTGAAAAGATCTTAAGGCAATGTTCTTATGATGAACATGACGATTAACTTAGACTTGCCATGATGGCAGAGTTGAACTAAGTCAGCGATGTTTTAGCATGAAACATGATGATTAACTTAGACTTGCCATGATAGTAGACTTGAAATAAGTTTGCGATGTTTCAGCACGAAACATAACGATTAACTTAGACTTGCCATGATGATAGAGTTGAACTAAGTCTGCGATGTTTCATCATAAAACAAGGCGAATAACTTAGACTTATCATAATGACAGAGTTGAACCAAGTACGAGCGATGTTCCTGAGGTGAACAAGGCAATTAACTTTGGCTTGCCATGACAGCAAAGTTAAACTAAGTATGAGCTATGTTCCCGAGGTGAACAAGGGGATTAACTTAGACTTGCCATGACGATAGAGTTAAACTAAGTCAGCGATGTTTCATTATGAAACAAGGCAAATAACTTAGACTTGCCATAATGGTAGAGTTGAACTAAGTATGAGCGATGTTCTCGAGGTGAACAAGGAAATTAACTTAGGCTTGCCATGACGACAGAGTTGAACTAAATATGAGCTATGTTCCCGAGGTGAACATGACGATTAACTTAGATGACGGCATAGTTGAACTAAGTCAGTGATATTTCAGCATGAAACATGATGATTAACTTAGACTTGCCATGACGGTAGAGCAGAACTATGTTAGCAATGTTTTAACATGAAACATGACGATTAACTTAGACTTGCCATGATGGCAGAGTTGAACTAAGTATAAGCGATGTTCCCGAGGTGAACAAGGTGAATAACTTAGACCTGCCATGATGGCAAAATTGAACTAAGTATGAACGATGTTCCCAAGGTGAACAAGGCAAATAACTTAGACTTGCCATGACGACAGAGTTAAACTAAGTATGAGCTATGTTCCCAAGGAGAACAAGGCGATTAACTTAGACTTGTCACGATGGCAGAGTTGAACTAAGTCAAAGATGTTTCTGCATGAAACATGACGATTAACTTAGACTTGCCATGACGATAGAGTTGAACTAAGTCAGCGATGTTTCAGCATAAAACATGACGATTAACTTAGACTTGTCATAATAGTAGAGTTAAACTAAGTATGAGTGATGTTCCCGATGTGAACAAGGCGAATAACTTAGACTTACCATGATGGCAGAGTTAAACTAAGTATGAGCAATGTTCCCGAGGTGAACAAGGTGATTAACTTAGATTTGCCGTGACGACAGAGTCGAACTAAGTACGAACGATGTTCTCGAGGTGAACAAGGCAATTAACATAGACTTGCCATGACGACAGAGTCGAACTAGGTATGAGCGATGTTCCTGAGGTGAACAAGGTGATTAACTTAAACTTACCATGACGGTAGAGTTGAACTAAGTTAGTGATGTTTCAGAGGTAGGCACGATCGTTGCTCGTACTAGCAACGAACGCTTAGTAAAGAAACGAAGGTCGAAGACCACGTGTACCTGCACAAGGCTCTGAATCCGAGAGCACGAGTATAATTGCCAGTAGGCCATGCTACCGACGCAGCAACGTAAGGACAGCATGGAACACAGACAATACTTTGGGATTCACCTAGCGCCACAAGGTGGCGAGACGAATATAGGCACATCATTCAGACCGAATTCCTTTTCATTAGGTAGGCAACACAAGAACCCGCATGAGGCAGAAGGCAAAATTTGCCTTTCAAGCACAAATGAAGAGGAATGCATTAGAGGAGTTCGCTGCACAGGCAGGGATCTATCCAACTCACACAAACCAATCACAACTCACACACCACGATGTATACTATACACTAGCCCTTCAAAACGAATCACACCATGAAGGACTAAGAAGCCCAACGAACGTGCGAAAACATTTAGAAAAGCCGAGCAAGCACTGGTTAGTGCGACTGCAAATAATAAAGGCAACAAGCAATTTCTGAAGGACATACTTTTCGTAACAAGCTTCCACTAGAAAAGCACAGATAACTCGTACGTAAGCCAAAGCCAACCAAATGGCAATTACCTGAGGGACATGCTTTTCGCAAGGCAACTTCCAATAGAGAAGTGCAAGCAACTTGTAGGCAAGTCAAAGCCAACCTAATGGCTGGCAATTACCTGAGGGACATAACTTTTTGTAAGGAGCTTCCACTAGGAGAGCACAATTAACTTATAGGCAAGTCAAAACCAACCTAATGGAAAATACCCGAAGGACATGCTTTTCGTAAGGAGCTTCCACTAAGAAAGCCCAGGCAACTTATAGGAAAGTCAAAGCCAACCTAATGGCAAAATTACACGAGGGACATATTTTTCGTAAGGAGCTTCCTCTAGGAAAGCATAGGCAACTTGTAGGCAATTCAAAGCCAACCTAATGGCATTATCCGAGAGACGTACTTTCCGTAAGGGGCTTCCACTAGGAAAGCCCAGGCAACTTGTAGGCAAGTCAAAGCCAACATAATGGCAATTACCTAGGGGATATACTTTTCGTAAGGAGCTTTCACTAGGAAAGCATATGAAACTTGTAGGCAATTTAAAGCCAACCTAATGGTAATTACCGAGGGACGAGAAAGGGACAAAAATTTGGCCAGGGGGTTGAGGGAAGCTAGGCTTCACCATTAGCCAAGCAATGACAAAATCCATTCGCATGGCAAGGTAAGCCCCGAGCACATCTCACACTGGCCAATGACATCGTCACGCCACCAATCGTTGAAGTCTGGACCACGACCTGGATTAACAGAAGCAACCGAAGGTCACTTTTCTTGCAAGATCTTTAGCATTTTGAAGCCATTAGACAGTGCAAGACGTGCCACTTAGCACACTTAACCACAACTCCAAGGCAAATCGGTCCCCAACTTTTGGCATTGCCAAGCAGAGCAGTTTTGTAAATGACGCGTTGGCAAATTCGATGGGATTTTGGTGGGACATAAGAAAAAGGATGGCAATTGCAAAAGGGATAAGTGAGAAAAAAGAAATGATGGAGGCACTGGAGGGGAAAAGACCACATGGTTGTAGCACAACAACTTCATTAGCCAAGCACCGACAAACCCGTTCGCAAGGCAAGGTAAGCACTGACCTAGTTTCGCACTGGCCGATGGCATCGTCACGCCGCTGATCGTGAAGTTCGGACCACAGCTTGGATCAATAGAAGCAGCCGAGGGTCATTTTTCTTGCAAGATCATTAGCATTTCGACGTCATTGGACAGTGCGAGACGAAAGTGCCTATTGCCATATCTCGCGCTGGCCAATGGCATCGTCATGCTACCGTTCGTTTTCAACATGAAACATGACGATTAACTTAGACTTACCATGCTGGTAGAGTTGAACTAAGTCTGCGATGTTTCATCATGAAACAAGGTGAATAACTTAGACTTGCCATAATGACAGAGTTGAATTAAGTATGGGCGATGTTCCCGAGGTGAACAAGGTGAATAACTTAGACTTGCCATGATGACAGAGTTGAGCTAAGTATAAGGCAATGTTCTCGAGGTGAACAAGGCGAACAACTTAGACTTGCCATAATGGCGGAGTTGAACTAAGTGTAAGGCGATGTTCTAAATTGGAACAAGGCAAAACTATCCATGTTTTGGTCGGTTTATGCGAAAAGTCGAGGTAGCTAAGTACTTTTGGTACACTAAGGTCAAGCCTTAAGTATTTAGTTTGTGCAAGCCAAACGCGATGACCTTGGTCATGGATGTCTAAGTTAAACTTAGGCAAGAATCAGGCGATACATCCTAATGTGAGCAGAAGGGACACTTAGGTTCACTTTAAGGGGCAAGAAGCATGAATGAGTATAACACTCGTGAATTTTTTTTTGAGCTTATCCAAGATGATAGACAGAAGTTCCATCCGAGGCATGATAATCCGAGATGATTAATTATTCGAAGTGTTCTAATCTGAGATGATTCTTTACTATCCAAAGTGTTTTAGCCTGAGACGAATGTTTAAATTATGCTACTTAGAAAGACGTGAAAAAATCCAAGTATGAAAACATACAAGGCATAAAGAAAAGGTAATAAGCATACAGAAGCAGCATTCAACACTTATACAAAAAGGGGAATTGCATTAAAGAGAGAACTTGTTCCATTACAAAAGAAGACACATCGGCCCGACATGTTAGAAATCGTTCTATAGAAAGGATTACAACTGCTCAAAAGAAAAGAAATGTACTTGAGAAAAGTGCGAAAGAAATGCGGTACTTACAGGGAGAAGCTGAGAAATAGACACCACAATGAAGTTCCCCGGAGTCAGACAATGATGTTACCTGGAACCAAATGGTGAAAGACTCGCCCGAGGTGATGAACAAATAGTTACAGTGAGCTTGAAGGAACAACAATGGAGGTTTGAGAGAAATTTCGCAGAAATGAGTCAAATGAAGACTGAGTTAGTGATTTGAAAACAATACTGAGATAAAGGTATCCGAGATAACACTTTATATCTGAGATGACATGATCCGAGATGATAGTTTTATCCGAGATGTTGACTTGTTCCTTATATTGATCTCGGACAGAGTCTTCGCCTTCTTGATAGGCCTTGGTGTCTGTTCCTTGCTGGTTAGTGCCTTTGCTAGTTTCTTTTCAACTTCGATAGCTTTCTTTTCAGCGGCCTTAGCAATGGCCTCGGCTTTAGCAGCAGTAACTTGGTCCTTTTGCTTCATGTGCTTCTCTTTCGAGATGTTGAGTTACTGGAGGCATGAGCATGTTAGATTGACTATAAAGAGATGGAGTGGATTGCATAGTTATGACATCAGGGATGTCAGCAAGAAGGTTTTTTACGACAAGAGTTCGGTGAGACATGTCGTTATTGGTTACGGCGATGGTTACTCGTTAGTATGCAACAGATAAAGCGATTGGAGGTTTGTCAAGGTTATAGGCTAGGAGCTTAGGACGTTGGTGTTTCTTGCTCCTAGTTTTGGCACCATGATTGTCACTATGTCGGCGTTTGCGCTGCCATTGAGATGGTGGGTTGATGCGTGGAACAACTGATGAATTGCTTAGTTGCAAGTCTGGTTCAGCTAGTAGAGTTTGAACCTTGGGCATGAATGGAGTATTTATAGTAATGAATGCTTCAAGAACAACGATGATGGTTTGCAGAGGCTAAGAGAAAGAGAGTCTAAGGACATAGATAGAGACGAAATGGGAAAGTGGAAACGTTTTGTTGGAATTGGAAAAAAATGACAAAAAGTTATGATTTCGAGTCTCGACGTGCCTGTGTTGACGTCAGGCGACGGGAGATAGAACTGATGCGACACGATAGGGACGTGATTAGTATGCTCCAATTTGATGATGATTTTAGCTGAGAAGTGCGATCTCGGTTGAGATAATGATCTCGATTGAGTTGGCGATCTCAGTTGAGATGGTGATCTCAGTTGAAATGGTGATCTTGGTTGACATGATGATTTCAGTTGAGATGTTGATCTTGGTTGTGATGTTGATCTCGGTTGAGATGTTAAATTTGGATGGGGGCAGAACTTGTTTATTCTTGGTTTCTGATGAGTTGATACTACGATCTTGATGTTCTTGAACTAGCACGTCATGATCTCTGCTAGTAGTGCGATCTCTGTCGAGATGTTGGACTTGGATGAGATAGAACATGATGGCTCTTAGTTCTTGATTCTTGATTCTTGATAAGTGGACATTTGAGTTCTTACACCGGTGAGTCATGATTTTGGTCGGAGGAGTATATCAAGCATGTTGTTTAACCGACATGCCGGAAGATGAAACGATGTAGGTTTCATCACCTCAGATTGCTGAGGTAATAGAACCTAAGGGACAGTTATGGGGACGCATTTTTAGGGTCGCACCACATGGCTAACGTGTTGGCAGAGGTACCACATGGGTGAGCCATGATGCCGAGGTTATTGTGATATTGCTGAGATATGATGCAGTAATGTCGGAATTTGGATAGAGGACAAGAGTCCTAGATGACTTGAAGCTACCTATTTGGATAGAGATGAGACTCTTGAGAAAGTTCATCTTAATCTGAATAGTGTGAGTCGTGATAGATGTCATCTATGTAAAGGATAGATGTAAAAATCCCGACCTATGATTAACGTTAATTCATGATTTCATGTGCCTAATAAGTCACTAAGATCAAATTTTGGATTTATTCCATATGTGTTGCATTATTTGTGTTTCTATCTGTTTATTATAGGAATATCTATTTGAGATTCTGCTATATTTTGTGAATTGAAGGCCTTATCGGCATCTAATTCTGAAATTGATTTGATTTATGTGTTATGTGGAATTTATAGAATTTTATGGTAGGTTTAATTGAAATTTGATTTGTAACGATTAAATTAGAATAATTAATGTCAATGTGATTCACCTAAGTCAATCTTAATTAAGCCACTTTAATTAAGCCTATCTAAGGCTATTTAGACTCCCTTATTTTACTTTACACCCTCATTCCCTACTCCTTGAGCTAAAAAACGTGTGAGAGAATGAGGGACCAAGAGTGAGATAGAGTTGAGATCAACAAGAATTGTTGGAATTGGGAAGAATTAGCTTGGAATCTTAATGTGCTCATCATCTAGATTTTACTTGAGAGGTTGAGGTATGAATTCAACACTTAGATTATATAATTATGATGTTTAGAACATGAATTCATGAAGATTAAGTTGAGTTAAGCAAGATTTGAGTTAATAAGATGGTAGAAGGACCATACCATGCATGCATGTCTATTCCTTTACAAATTGAGCATGATTTCCAAGAATTCCCTCATGCATGTCTTGAATTCACCTTGATTTTGGGAAATTGTGAAGTTTTATGTTGTTTTATGGCATTTGATCATGTTTTGAGAAGCTCAAGATCAAGAAAATTCATGCATGTTATGTTCATGAAGCATTCATAAAGTTTAAGTTGAATTTTTGAACAATTGGCATGCTTTTGGGCCTTGATTTCATGAAATGATCTTTAAAGCATGATGTTTTGTGAGTTTCTAAGTGTTTCCAGAATTTTGGCCCAAGAGGATGAGTTTTGAAGTGTTTAGTTTGAGTTTGAAGCTTAGAGATCAAATCTGAAAATTTCAAAAATTTGAATTTACGCTCGAGCGTAGGAGTTCACGCTCAAGCAAAGCACTCTGAATGTGTGCACTTCCACTTGAGCGACATGATACCTGCTCGAGCGTGAAATGCATGTATCCAGAAGTTCATGTGTTTTGTAGCACGCTCGAGTGACAGAAGTCACGCTCGAGCAAGGGCTTGAGTCTCACGCTCGAGCGGAGATCGAGCGTCCGTTGAGTGTGAAAAATAAGCAACTAGTACCTTTTCAGAGTTTATAGTCCGCTCGAGCTAAGGAAGTCACACTCGCGCGAACCCTCACTTTTTGCATATCCGCTTGAGCGAGGAAAGCCACGCTCGAGCGTGGACCCTGTTTTCAGCAAGTTTTGAAAAAAGTGTTTCAAATACATTTTTGCATCCTCATTTCATCATAGGCATTCCTAGGCCAAGATTAAGGCGTAATAAGGAGGATCAATGAAGAGACACACTAAGAACAAGAACGTAATGGGTTAGATGTATTCCAACGTGTGTTTCAGATGTGTATTTGTTATATGTTAATGTAGGTCACGTACCGTAGACCGTTTGATTAGCGTGCTCTATCTTTCTGCACCTGAAGCCAACTATGAGTAATAACTTAGTAAAGTTGTGTTCAATTTATTTATTTTCTGTATGATGAATTAAGATCTGTTTTTTGAAATGATATGTTCTGTACAATGAATGATTGTCCAATTTCTGACAATGTATTCGTGGCATCCTGAGCATCATGTGATATCTGTTAGCTGTTACCTGGTATCAGAGGTTCCATTATGGAACTTAATATGTCTGCACTCTGTTACCCGTACCGGAGGCTCCATCATGGGGCTCAGCATATCTATTCTTTGTTACCTGGATCCGGAGGTTTCTTTATGAAACTGGTTATTCATAACCACCATATGTTCTGCATCTATTCTGTATCTGTTCTATTAACGCTAATTGATGTATTACGTATGAATAAGCATGAACTCTGATTTCTGTATCTGATCTGAACAAGAATATGAATATGAATCTATTATGAATCTGAATTATGATTTATGAATCTGTATGGACATCATTAATTAAAACCTTTTACTCCGTTATTATTCACTGGGCTCCAACTTACTATTTATATTATGTATGTAGGTGAGCAGACACGTGACCAGGCCCAAAGTTGACGGCCCATGTTTTAGTTTTTGTCAGCCAACCTTTGTGCCTCCCGAGGAGGTTCCGGATGGAAACAAGTTTAGTGGCTGTTTTTGTGATGTACTAGACTTTGCTCCTTTTAAGTGTGGGCAAGATTTCTATTTATATGTTCATGGAGTGATGTGTAAATACTATATCTTTTGACTTTGCTGGCAAGTTTCAAAAGTTTTAAATTATTTGTCTATCTGTCCTGTATATGTCATCACAGCTCATTGGACCACGTATATTTTGTATATTTGCTTCCGTAGCCCCTAACTATATGATATTCTATTAGGAGGCCTTTGGTAATCCAAGGATTACTGGCCGGTTACGATGTTGAACCCATAAGGGCGGGTTTGGGTCGTGACAAAGTAGTATCAGAGCACGTGTTCTACTGCACACACAGGTTCATATGAACGTAGGATGTCCTAGTAAGAAGTAAGGGCATTCCATCTGCATGTGTAAGTGTGTGGTAATCCAAATGGATATGAAAAACTGAATGTAAATCTGAGTAAATGAATTGAAAGAAATGAATGAGATTTTTCCTATATTTATTATTATTTGGTGTCTCTATAGCAACATGGAGAATACAAGGGGAAATGATATAAGTGAATCTTTAGAGGCTCGCATGAGTTGAATGGAACAGATGCTTGCGGCATTGACTGAAGCTATAATGCAACAACAAAGACAACAACCTTTGCCCTCTTCGCCTCTGCCGGTGCAAGCCGAATCAGATAATAATGATATTATCAACTTGACACAGAAATTCATGAAGATAAAACTGCCAACATTCTTTGGTGGAATTGAACTGTTGAAAGCAGAGACATGGTTGCTTGAGATGGAAAAACTATTTGAGGTATTTCCTTGTACCGAGACTCAGAAGGTTTTATTGGCCACCTATACTCTTAAAGACGAAGCTCGAAGATGGTGGTTACTGATTCGGAATACCAATGGAAATATGACATGGGCTCGATTTAATGAGATCTTTTATGAAAAATATTTTCCTCAATGTTTTCGAGCCCGAAAAGTGTCCGAATTCCAAGAACTTAAGCAAGGTAGAATGTCTGTAGCCGAGTACGAGGCAAAGTTCACTGAATTAGTCAGATTTGCTCCTCATATGGTGGACATAGACTACAAGATAGCCCGCAAATTTGAGGGAGGATTGGACTTAGACATATTTGATCGATTTGGTGTACTAAAGTTGCCAACATATGTGCAAGTTCTTGACAGATCCTTAATGGCGGAAGCCACCCTAGCCTCTAAGAGACAAAGTAAGGCCCCAGCAACAACAACAACTGATTGGAGAGGAAAAAGGTCTGGGTATGGTTTCAAAAAAGGCCATTCTCATGTAAGTAAAAAGCAGAATACGGGGTTTACAAGCAGCTTTTGTCCTGATTGTGGAAGAAGGCATAGGGGTGTATGCTAACGAGTATCCGGTGCTTGTTTCCGATGTGGCAAGACAGGCCATGCAGTGAAAGATTGCCCACTTGGGTGTGAGAATGCCAGCCGTCCTATGATGAGTTCAGCTGGGTCTGCTTCTATAGTCAAAACAAATACAATGGCTAATACTGGGAAAGAACCTCTGAGACAAGGTCGAGTGTTTGCCTTAGTGCCTGGTGACGTATAGAACAATGAAACTGTGGTGTCAGGTATACTCCCTGTATGTTCTCAAAATGCATGTGTACTGATAGATTCTAGTTCTACACATTCCTTCGTATCGCATGCTTTATCTCGGAAATTAACTAGACCACTGGAACTTATGACATATGTGTTATCTGTATCTACACCGTCTGGGGGTTCTATGATATGTGCTTATGTTTATTCGGCATGTGATGTTATGATTGGTGATATGACATTGTATGTTGACTTGTTGCCCTTGAACATTGATAATTTTGATTGTATTCTAGGTATGGGCTGGTCGACTAAATACTGTGCTACTATTGACTGTGCAAGTAAATCTGTTGTGTTTAGACCACTGGGTATGGCTGAATTTATTTTTACTGGAAATGGGGTAGTTCCTCCCCCATACTTGATTTCGGCCATGAAAGCTGTTAAATTGCTTAGGAAGGGATGTAGGGACTACTTGTGTTGTATACTAACTGCATCATCTGATAGTACTAATGTGGAAACTATTCCTGTTGCTTGTGAATTTCCCGATGTGTTTCCGAATGACTTGCCTGGAGACTTAGTTGATAGAGAAATTGAATTCACTATTGAAGTGACTTTCGGGAACACAACCTATTTCCAAGACCCCCTATAGAATGTCAACCTCAGAATTGAAAGAATTAAAAATTCAACTTTAGGAACTACTAAACAAGAAATTTATCCGTCCGAGCACTTCACCTTGGGGTGCTCCATCTCTATTTGTCAAAAAGAAAAATGGATCTTTGAGGTTATGTATAGAATATCGAAAATTGAACAAAGTAACTATCAAGAACAAATACCCTCTACCCCGAATAGATGATTTGTTTGATCAACTTTAGGGAACCCAAGTGTTTTCCAAGATTGACCTCAGATCTGGGTATCACCAATTAAAAGTTAAGGCAGAAGACATAGAGAAAACTGCATTCAGAACTAGATATGGGCATTATGAATTTTTAGTAATACCGTTTGGGGTGACTAATGCACCTGCTGCCTTTATAGACCTTATGAACAGAGTGTTTAAATCATTTCTGGATGAATTCGTTGTTATATTTATTGATGATATTTTGATTTACTCCAAAAGCAGGGAAGATCATGAGAATCATTTAAGAACTGTGTTACAGATTCTAAGAGAAAAGGAGCTATATGCGAAATTGTCCAAATCTGAATTCTGGCTTGACAGTGTAACATTTTTGGGACACGTAATCAACAAGGATGGTATCTCTGTTGACCCACGAAAAATTGAAACTATTGTGGACTGGCCTAAACCGACAAATGTGATAGAAGTTAGGAGTTTTCTGGGACTTGCAGGTTACTACAAAAGATTCGTGAAAGACTTTGCAAAACTTGCCATGCCATTGACCCAATTAACTTAGAAAAATGTATCATTTGATTGGAATGAACAGCAAGAGTCAGCCTTTCATGAGTTGAAGACCAGACTAGTAACTGCACCGATTTTGACTTTTTTCCAATGGTACTGATGGGTTTCGGATTTACAGTGATACTTCCTACAAAGGTTTGGGGTGTGTGTTAATGCAAAATGGGAAAGTAATTGCTTATGCCTTTTGGCAACTTTGTCCACGTGAAAAGAATTACCCAACTCATGACCTTGAATTGGTAGCTGTCATTTTTGCTTTAAAAATTTGGCAACATTATCTATGTGGTGTCACTTGCGAAGTATATACTGCCCATAAAAGCCTCAAATATTTCCTCACTAAAAAAGAATTAAACATGAGACAGAGGAGATGGTTGGAATTGATCAAGGACTATGATTTGCAAATTTTGTATCATCTAAGAAAAGCTAATACTGCAGATGACGCCTTGAGCCGAAAGTCGATTAGAAATTTGTCATGTTTGCTTTCCAGTCAAAAAGAATTGCTAGATGACCTGGAAAAGAATGAGATTGAAATTGTTTTGCAAGAGCAAGGTGGGATTTTAGCTGCCATTTTCGCTCAACCTGCAATCATTGAAGAAATCAAACAGAAGCAACTTGAAGATGTGTACTTGAAAACGATTGTGGAAGAATTTGACTCAAAGCCGAGGCCGGGGTTTGTGTTTGAGGATAATGTGTTGAAATTTTAGAATAGACTCTATGAACCAGATTCCTCTGATTTAAGAAAGTGTATTATGACCGAAGCTCACAGCACCAAATTTGTCATGCATCCGAGGAACACAAAGATGTATCATGATTTGAGACAGAATTTTTGGTGGCCTGGAATGAAAAAGTGCATTGTAGATTTTGTGGCTAGATGTTTACATTGCCAACAAGTTAAAGCTGAACATTAACGACCCGCTGGTTTGTTGCAACCGCTTCCAATACCGGAATGGAAATGAGAGCACATTACTATGGACTTCATTGTGGAATTGCCTCGCTCTACTAGAGGTATGGACTCTGTCTGGGTTATAGTTGATCGTTTGACTAAATCTGCCCATTTTCTGCCTGTCAAAACTATTTATAATGCGGTTAAGTTAGCTAACATGTGTGTGAATGAAATTATGAGATTACATGGTGTACCAGTATCTATTGTATCTGACAGAGATTCGAAGTTCACATCAAGATTCTGGCAAAGTTTACAACAAGCTTTGGGGACAGAACTGAGGTTAAGTAGTGCTTATCACCCACAAACAGATGGTCAAACTGAACGGACCAATCACACTTTGGAAGATATGCTCAGAATGTGTGTATTAGATTTCTAAGGAAATTGAGAGACTTATTTGCCATTGGCTGAGTTTGTGTACAACAACAACTACCATTTAAACATTGGAATGGCTCCTTATGAAGCTCTGTATGGAAGAAAATGTCGATCTCCGATATGTCGGGCTAAAGTAGGTGATAGACCTTTGTTGGGACCGAAACTTGTACAAGAAACAACTGAAAATGTGAAATTAATTCAACAAAGGTTGAGAACTGCACAAAGCCGTCAAAAGAGCTATGCAGATGTTCAAAGAAGAGACAGAGAACATGAAGTCAGGGACCATGTGCTTATAAAAGTGACCCCTATAAAAGGACAAACTCGGTTTGGTGTTAAGGGCAAATTGGTGCCAAGATATGTTGGGCCATATAAGATTCTCGAAGAAGATAAATTCAGTAACGTACAGAGTAGCCTTACCTCCGGTGATGGAAAACATGCACAATGTCTTTCATGTCTTTATGCTTCGGAACTATTTGAGAGATTCGTTACATGTGATTGAGCCGACTCGTGTACTTCTAAAAGATAATTATACATACGAGGAGAGGCCGATACAAATTGTAAACCATCGAATCAAGAGATTGAGAAACAAAGACATACCGCTGGTAAAAGTTGATTGGCAAAACCACGGAGGAACTTATGCAACTTAGGAGACAGAGGAAGATATGATAAAAAGATATCCTGAACAGTTCCCTTTGGACCCGGTATTCCTCCAAAATGAAGGTAATTCGAGTTTGGAGGACCAAACTCTTTTAAGGGGGAAGACTGTAACAACCTCAACCTATGATTAACATCAATTCATGATTTCATGTGCCTAATAATTCATTAAGATCAAATTTTGGATTTATTCCATATGTGTTGCATTATTTATGTTTCTATCTGTTTATTGTAGGAATATATGTTTGAGATTCTGCTATATTTTGCGAATTGAAGGCCTTATCGACATCTGATTATGAAATTGATTTGATTTATGTGTTATGTGGAATTTATAGAATTTTATGGTAGGTTTAATTGAAATTTGATTTGAAACGATTAAATTAGAATAATTAATGTCAATGTGATTAACCTAAGTCAATCTTAATTAAGCCACTTTAATTAAGCCTATCTAAGGCTATTTAGACTCCCTTATTTTACTTTACACCCTCATTCCCTACTCCTTGAGCTAAAAAACGCGTGAGAGAAGGAGGGACCAAGAGTGAGAGAGAGTTGAGATCAACAAGAATTGTTGGAATTGGGAATAATTAGCTTGGAATCTTATGTGCTCATCATCTAGATCTTACTTGAGAGGTTGAGGTATGAATTCAACACTTAGATTATATAATTATGATGTTTAGAACATGAATTCATGAAGATTATGCTGAGTTAAGAAAGACTTGAGTTAAATAAGATGGTAGAAGGACCATACCATGCATGCATGCCTATTACTTTACAAATTGAGCATGATTTCCAAGAATTCCCTCATGTATGTCTTGAATTCACCTTGATTTTGGGAAATTGTGAAGTTTTATGTTGTTTTATGGCATTTGATCATGTTTTGAGAAGCTCAAGATTAAGAAAATTCATGCATGTTATGTTCATGAAACATTCATAAAGTTTAAGTTGAATTTTTGAACAATTGGCCTACTTTTGGGCCTTGATTTCACGAAATGATCTTTAAAGCATGATGTTTTGTGAGTTTCTAAGTGTTTTCTAGAATTTTGGCCCAAGAGGATGAGTTTTGAAGTGTTTAGTTTGAGTTTGAAGCTTAGAGATCAAATTTGGAAATTCTAGAATTTGAATCTACGCTCGAGCGTAGGAGTTCACACTCGAGTGAAGCACTCTGAATGCGTGCACTTCCGCTCGAGCGACATGATACTCGCTCGAGCATGAAATGCATGTATCCAGAAGTTCATGTGTTTTGTAGCACGCTCGAGCGACAGAAGTCACGCTCGAGCGAGGGCTTGAGTCTCACGCTCGAGCGGAGATTGAGCGTCCGTCGAGCGTGAAAAATAAGCAACCAGTACTTTTTCAGAGTTTACAGTTCGCTCGAGCTAAGGAAGTCGTGCTCGAGCGAACCCTCACTTTTTGCATGTCCGCTCGAGCGTGGACCCTGTTTTCAGCAAGCTTTGGAAAAAGTGTTTCAAATACATTTTTGCATCCTCATTCTATCCTAGGCATTCATAGGCCAAGATTAAGGCATAATAAGGAGAATCAATGAAGAGACACACTAAGAACAAGAACGTAATGGGTTAGATGTATTCCAACGTGTGTTTCAGATGTGTATTTGTTATGTGTTAATGTAGGTCACGTGCCGTAGACCGTTTGATTAGCATGTTCTTTCTGTCTGCACTCGAAGCCAACTATGAGTAATAACTTAGTAAAGCTGTGTTCAACTTTATTTATTTTATGTATGATGAATTAAGATCTGTTTTCTGAAATGATATGTTTTGTACAATGAATGATTGCCCAATTTTTGACAATGTATTCGTGGCCTCCTTAGCATTATGTGATATTTGTTAGCTGTTACTTGGTATCGGAGGTTCCATTGTGGAACTTAATATGTCTGCACTCTGTTACCTGTACCGGAGGCTCCATCATGGCGCTCAGCATATCTATTCTCTATTGCCCGAATCCGAAGGTTCCTTTATGGAACTGATTATTCATAACCATCATATGTTCTGCATCTGTTCTGTATCTGTTCTATTGACGCTAATGGATGTACCACGTATGATTAAGCATGAACTCTGATTTCTGTATATGATCTGAAGAAGAATATGAATATGAATCTGTTATGAATCTGAATTATGATTTCTAAATTTGCATGGACATCATTCATTAAAACCCTTTACTCCGTTATTATTCACTAGGCTCCAGCTCACTATTTATATTATGTATGTAGGTGAGCAGACACGTGACCAGGCCCAAAGTTGACGGCCTATGTTTCAGTTTTTTTCAGCCAACCTTTGTGCCTTCCGAGGAGGTTCCGAATGGAAACAAGTTTAGTGGCTGTTTTTATTAATGTACTAGACTTTGCTCCTTTTAAGTGCAGGCAAGATTTCTGTTTATATGTTCATGGAGTGATGTGTAAATACTATATCTTTTGACTTCGCTCGCAAGTTTCAAAAGTTTTAAATTATTTGTCTATCTGTCCCATGTATGTCATCACAGCTCATTGGACCACGTATATTTTGTATATTTGCTTCTGTAGCCCCTAACTATATGATATTCTATTAAGAGGCCTTTGGTAATCCAAGGATTGCTGGCCGGTTACGATGCTAAACCCATAGGGGAGTTTGGATCGTGACAATAGAGTCCTATGAAGTAAGATTTCTAGGGGAAGTTGGACATTGATCATTATAAAAGTGAGACACCCCCGTGGGTCTAATGTATGCTTTTATTTGTGATGTTTTTTATTGTGAATTGTGTACTTATTTGTTATCTTTGAGAGATAAATTGACTGACTTGATCATCGGAGTGTCCCCAGGTGAACGAACCACTGTAGTATTCTTATCTTTTTGTTAGCAGGTGGTTAGCTTAATCTATTTTGCCGCATGCTATACAGCTAAGTTCCCTTTTTGGTTATATGGTTGGAAATCAACACCCACAATTATAATATGTTTGTTGCCCAAATGGTAAGAGTATTGATGAAACCCAAGATCTTTTCCTATTTGGGTAATGTTTTTTTAGGATTGAAAAAAATTCCTAGAAAAAAATGCCACATGGGATAAGGAGAACGCTTGGACACCAAGTCCAACCTTCACTTATAATAGTAAATATAAATAATAAATAAATTAAGAGTTAATTACCTAAAAGTCCTATTTACAAATGTTATAATAGCTTAGGTCCTATTTAAGATTTTTTGAACCAATAACTCTTATTTAGTTTTTTTTTTAAAATTTTTAAAACTAAGAACATTATCAATTTTGCATAGTAATGTTCCAAATAATTTTTTCATTAACTGATGAAAAAAATCAGAGCATGAGATTAAACGTTTTTGTCCTTCCACTGATTGGTTTGATTCAACTATCAAATAAAACCGAGAACATTATCAGTTTTTTTCAGTTTTAAAACTGAGAACATTATCAATTTTTTCATTTTTAATTTTTTTTTTCAATTTTGCATATCATTGTTCCATCATCATGTTCTCTTATAGACGTAAAATCTGCACAAAAAAATAATTCAATTTTTTCAAAATTGCACATAATTTTTTTTTTTTTTAGTTTTTTCAATTTGAGAGTTGATATTTTAAAGTTTTGAAAATCAACATAAATGTCAAATTATCATTTTCCTTTATATTTAATCATAAATGATGAACAATCATTATTTGAAGGGCAATTTCGACTATTAAAAATTTAATGGCATTTGAAGGTCTAAAAAATTTTAGTTAGGACTTAATGGAGTATAAGTTCATAAATTAGGATTTATGTGTAAATGCCCCATAAATTAATATCATAATATATATATATATATATATTGCCTAAGTGGTAATAAGCTTCTTAATAAAACCTAAGGTCCTAGGTTCAAACTCTTGTAAACCTCTTTGGATAAAAAATATGCCACGTGGGCTTGGACATCGGTCCTAGGTTCAAACTCTTGTCAACCTCTTCGGATAAAAATATGCCACGTGGGCTTGGACACCAAGTCCAACCTTCGCTTAAAAATAAAAATAAATAATAATAAAAATAGTATTATAATATGTATGTTGTCCACATAGTAAGAATGTTCTTAATGAAACCTAACATTTTGGTTTCAAGCCTTGTGGCACCACCTTTTTGTATAATGTATAATTTTTTATTTTAAGATAGAAAAAGTTGTCACGTGGCATGAAGAAGTCCAAGCTTTCACTTAATAATATATATATATATATATATATTGTGAAAATTAAAAATATAAACATTCATACCCTCAATAAATAAAATAATGTGTATTTTTAAAATGAAAGTTGAAAGCGTTAATATTCACATTCAAAATTGTGACATGAAAAGTAAGTGCCAAATTTCATATTTTCAATCAAAAAATTTACTAAAATATAATAATGTCACACGTTGTTTAATTGAAATTATACAAATTATCAATAAAAAATGGGAACATTCATATTATGAAAATTATCATTTTATGAAATTTTATATTTTTCTTAAATTTTTTTTATGATGTGAAAAATATAAAAATCACACAACAAAAAATCAAAACAAAGATCAAAATACAATGTAAATGTTCACAGTAAACAACAAACGTAAAACTAGCTTTCGAAAAAATAAAACCCACATCAAAATATAATGTAAATGTTCACAGTTTATAACAAACATATAATTTGAAAAAAAAAAAACCTATATTTCATATTTCTGTCTTAGCGTGAACATTCACATTATCAAAATATTTATAATATCACTGGACATTTCACATCTATATTCCATATATCTATCTTAATGTGAACGTTCACATTATCAAACAATAAATAAACAAGTAACGTGACAATACATATGCATCACCGTCAAATGTTCACACGTGTCAATATCGCACATTCAAATCCAACTATCACTTCATCAACACAACAATATATTAGTTTCGAACACAAAATCTAAAAATGGACGTTTTCAAATGAATGTAAAGTATTCATTACAAATATAGTTCTACATGTAATTAAATAATAATTAAAACAACTAACCTTCCTCAAATGCAGCTCTTCTACGATTCAAAACAGCAAAATTGTATGAACACCAAACACGTAACTTCGCTTTGATTGCAGAAACTCTAACTCTAATGGAACATTCACTTCTTTAGGAGCAAAAATTGTATACACACCAACCCTAAACCAAACTATTTCAAACGCATGAATCGTTTCATAGAAATCTCGTTTCCAAACTATATGAGAGGGTTCAAGAATGTTGTTGAAAAATTCGAAAATCTTCGAAGATCCTTGAAGAAAACTCGAATTCTCTAGAAATGATGAGAGGCTTGGACTCTTTAACAATCACAACTAGGAACACAATAACAAAGAGATGATGGAGATAAGAGATTGGGTGAAAAAGAAGGTAGAGTAGTTAGAGAGAATAATGGCAAGGCTCTCCTATAGATCTCCCACTTTCACTCTTAAGGTAGACAATGGAGAAAAGAAATTAGTTCTTTCCCAAGAGTTGTCTCTCCAAAATCCATCTCTTGTAAAGCTATGGATGGGTGCTATTTATAGGCACCACATGATGTAGGATAAAGCTCATGTACAAGGCACATGGGGAATATTCTCTCTAACTACCTTGTCCGAGGAAGTGACCTCTCCGAGGATGAGGAAATCCCCAAAGAGGAGATCAACCTCTCGGCGAACCCTTCTTCTTAGCCACACCTAACCAATGATCCCTAATCATTCCAAAGGGTCAAGGGTAGTCCCAGAGAACGCCCTGCCGTAAAAGGATCAAGGGTAGTTCGAGAGAACGCTTGCCGTAAATATTTTCGAGTCTCAGAGACCCCCTAGATCGTACCACCTCGACTCGGGTATAGGCTAGTTTAACCGAAAAGTGAATTTATCTCTACTCACCGTCCTCAGGATCGGGTCCTTTTTTCAGACTTCATTACTGTAGACGCGCCCGCGTGGGCCCTCGCTACAGTTCGGACTCGATTTGTGTCACGGTTCTTAGTCTGAACTAAAGAGTCCAAATCTGGCAAATCGTTTTGAGAAACAGATTTTTGAAAAAGTAGTGCCAAACATGGACTGCTTTGCCAGATACAGAGTCGCCACCTAAATATTTTTTATGGGAGAATTTAGGAAACCCTGACTCGGTGCCGAAGGCCACATGTCCGTCATCACCGGAGTTGTCTCGGCTCGGGAGCTTGGGTACGATCGGGGAAGGTCAGCTATGAGCACCCCCTTTCGCCCGGTCCGAAGACCGGCCTCTACTAACCGTGATATCCGTTTTTGAAAACTTTATGTGTTCTTAAACCAATTGTTAGCCTAGGATTACAATGTTATGTGCGCAGCAAACAAGTATAGACCAAATCGCCCAAATTGGAACAAAACATTTCATGTTTGTTTTGAAAATGGTTTGCTACTCGCAAGTAGGCTAAAATGCAGATTTTGCCACCCTCAAGTGGGCTTTTAGAAAAGATGATTTTGCCACTATCTAGTGGGCTTAAAACTCACAGTTTTAATACATTATTCCAATTTAGGTAATTCCACCTCCATCCACAGGCATTCAAGCAGTTATATCACATTAGCAGCTTGCCTCATGGTAATCATACTGTCATGGCAACACTCACACACATGCGATATGCTAAAGCATAAAAGCTTACCTAGTACTCCGAGCCAAAACAGAAACTAGTCAGTAATCATATGCATGATCCTAGTTCATGTTAAAAATGGCTAATGCAACACATGCAAAGATGCAATCTAAACAGGCTCGGCTAACCCTAAAGATGGCATGTGAAATGCTGCAACTAACAAGTTCTCAACTTGGAATTGAAATACAAGTGCAGTTAGCATGATGTGCCGAGCCCGGTGCATGTAAGACAGATGTATGGATGCACGCATGCTATCATACTGTTATGCTAATTTAAATATGCCCTAGTCTACCATCATAAGCGGATAAGTAAAAAGGGAGAAAGAAGTGGGGGTTGGAAGACATGCACACACGCACCCACACTTATTACAAGTTTGCCCTCGCTCGGAGGGTCCAAAATAATAATACAAATTAATTAACTACGCAAGCTAATTAAATATTACAAATTGCTTAATTAATTAACAAATTAACTAAACTAAAGAAAAACAGTAAACCGCCTCGGGGCGAGGGCCAGATGCAACACATGCTCGGGACTGGCTCGGAATCGCACTGCCATGCATAGTTTGCCTCTGTTTTCCCTGCTCTGCTCCTCTGAAAACTGCCAAGGTCTCAGGGATGCCTCTCAGGACACTGGGGGATATCATCAGCTGAGCAGAATTTCCACCGGCAGTAGCATTTAGTCACCGGCACTAGCATTTAGTCACCGGCACAAAATAGATCCACCGGCCATCGATTGACTGCCGGTCGGCACTAAATACTGCCGGCCGGCAATAAATTCCTGCAGAACCTGCAACTCACAGCAGCAGAGGGCAAAATCTTGCATGGCAATGCAATTCAAGCAATTTATGCACCAATCACATTCCTTATCATGTTAATGACTCAAAGGAGGATGTGCCCCGATTCTCGGACCACCAATCACGCATTTCCATGCATGATGGCCCAAAGAATCAAGTGTGCAACTTCAATTTCAAAATGCATGCAAACCAAATAAACACACAAGGAGGCCTAACCTCTATCATACTCATCTCAAGAGGCAAGGTATGCGTGCCAATGCAATGCAACCTAGGTATGCAAACAAGAATACAAGCATGCTATGCAACTACATGGCATGCACAATGCTAACAACATAACATGCACAACGCTTTGAAACATGGCATACACAATGCAAGATGGGCTTACACCAATACAAGTGGACCTCAGCCACACTCACATAGGAGGCCATAAGATGAAAATGAAGTGCCTCGAGATGCGTGCACGCGGGCACGCAAACCGAGGCAATGGCATATGTAATGCAATGGCTAAAATGGCATATAGAATGCAACATGGACTTATACTAACATGAGAGAGCCTCAGCCACACTCACATAAGAGGCCGATGGATGAAAATGAAGTGCCTCGAAATGCGTGCACACGGGCACGGAAACCGAGGCAATGGCATATGCAATGCAATGGCATGGAAAATGATATGCAAACATGCTAATGGGATTTTAGCACTGAAATGTGGGGGAAAACAGCCCCGAAATGAGGCGAAAACACACCCGATGCATGGAATCTCTCCCGAAATGCAAAATTAGGCACATAGAATGAACTACAGCTATACAAAGCATGCATAATTGGTACATGGAATGAAAAGGCAGAAGCAAGACAACCCCAAAATAAGCATTTTTCCAGTTCAAAGCATGGCCAAACAACAAGCAAAGATAGGGCAACAATGGCATGCAAAAATGGCCCTAAACATGAGATTATGAAGCAACTCACAGCTGCTGACCCCAAACTGGTTAGGGGCCTTCAACAACATTGAAGAGGGGAAAAAAATAAGCCACATTACAGAACTGTAAAAACCTCAAAAACAAACATAGATATGGCTAAGCTCTTATGCAAGAAAATGGGCCAAAAGGTGGCCAAAGAGGCAAGTAGTATATGCAAAGACCAAACTAAAAAATTCCCTTCTACAACATTGAAGAGGGACCAAAAATATGCATATTTACAGAACTGTAAAAACCCCAAAACAGTATACAAACATGCTAGAAATGCAATGCAAAATGAGGCTCAAAAGTGGCTATAACACAAAGTATACAAAATATTCATCAAACAGCCAAAGACCCTTAATAAAACATGAAGAATGGGCCAAAATAAGACTATTTTCAGTACTGTAAAAAGGCCAAAAACAGAATCACAATGGGCTGCCAAAGCATGCAAGAATGGGGACCAAAGAGGGGATATAACATGAAGTGGCACATGGAGGTCCCAAACAGTGTTGAGCCCTTCTTCAATGTTGAATAGGGGCTCAAAATAAGCCTATTTACAGTTTACATCATGCTCCAAAACAGATCACACGTAGGCTAAGAATAACATGCAAGATAATGGCATTTAAGAGGGGTAATGAAGCAAGTGCAAGCTACTGTCCTCAAACAGCAAGAGGTCCTCAATCAAACATGAAGAGGACCTCAAAATATGATGATTTACAGTTTGGGTCGGAGCCCAAAAATGCAAGCAACTATGGCTTAGATATGAAGCAAGAAAAGACTAGAAAAGGGAAGAGGAGGACTCACCCTTGAAGACCAGCAAACCAGCACCTCTTGGACCAAGTTTAGGTGCTCCTAAGCTCTGAAGAACAGCCTCAAGTTGCTGCAATGGAGTAAGGATGCCTTGTGCTATGAGTTGATGAAGAAATGGGCCAAGAACAAGGGTGTTTGATGGTTGAATGGGAGAGATATAGTGAGAGATGAAGGGATATATATATGTATATATCAGATATATCTATATATCTCTGGTTTTTTTGTTCCAAAAATCCAACCTAGACAAAGGGAGAGGAATGGTGCTTATATAAGGCAAGGGAAGCACTTAACTTACAAGCTAAGTAAAGGGAAAGGGTCAAAGGGGTTCAAGGGGGGTGCAAGGCTTCTAGAGGAAGCTAAAACAGCTGGCCAAGCTTCTCCAAGAAGCTTGGCCAAAGGGTTCAAGCTTCTAGAAGGTTAAGGGGTTCAAAGACTCACAAGGTGCAAAACAAACACACATGTGCGTGGGGGATCGATTCTGTGCATTCTAGCTGGCACAGCTGGAATCCACTCAATCTGCAGAATGCTCCGGAAGGTCGTCGGCTAGCAAAAATTGCCGGTCAGCAAAATAAAGTGCCGGTCGGCACAATAAATTGCCGGCCGGATAAATATAGTGCCGGTGGATGGCCGGTAAGGTAAAAAAACGGCCGGTTGGTGTCCAAATTGAAGCCCCGGAAGTAAGCTTTCCGACGGTGGTGGCCCCATGGCTAAACTCCAAGTGTACAAATAGACAAGCCCGATTCAGCGAGGGCTGCTCAACTCGCTTCTACCCGGATTCATGCCGAACTTCTCCCAAACTGGTTTTCTCCTCTCCTTTCCTCTCTTCTTCAACTCCAAACCCCTAAACAAAGTGTTTTGAAGGATTTGCCTCTCTCCTTGCCGATGAAACTGAACATTTGCCCTGCACACCTTTCATCATCGAGCAAACCATCAGTAGCGCCCATGTCTTAAGGGCTGTCAAAAATGGGGTGTCTATAGTTGCCCCTCTTTGACAGAACTTGAAAGTCATAACAATGACGGGAGTGAATGTCAAAGCCCAGAGATGACCCATTTTAGACAAGGCCGAAGACTTGGACAAACAAACAAAATACCGATAAATAAATGGTTGTGCCCACAGGCTGCCTACGTATCCCTTTGCAAGGAATCAAACCAGCGTAGTTCAGGGGCAGGATGCAAATAATATGCAGGAAGACTTTGATAATTGGACTTATACGCCACGCGAAGCCAGTTTGCACTCAAAACAATGCAATGTACTAACAAGTACAAGTGAGGTGCGCAAAATAGCGCGAATGTAGCTGTGATGAAGCAATTATGCAAAATAAACGCAACATTTTAAGCGAATGCTATGCCAGCAAGTAGACATGAACCAAACTACATCTCATGCAGAAAGGATGTAAGAGAATTATGCAATTCTCACGAACATGTGCGTTAGATACACAAAAGTGAACGAAGTGTGATAGATACATTAAGTAAGCGTAGTGTGATGGATACACTAAAGGTGAACACAAAGCGTGATAGATGCACCTAGTGAACAAGTATGATAGATATACTGAAAGCGAACACGAAGTGTGATAGATGCACTTAGTGAGTAAGTATGATAGATATACTAAAAGGGAACACAAAGTGTGATAGATGCACTATGTGAACAGAGTGTGATTGATACACTAAAAGCGAACACAAAGTGTGATAGATGCACAGTGTGAACGGAGTATGATTGATATACTGAAAATGAACACAAAGTGTGATAGATGCACTATGTGAACAGAGTGTGATTGATACACTAAAAGTGAACACAAAGTGTGATAGATGCACAGTGTGAACAAGTATGATTGATATACTAAAAGCGAACACGAAGTGTGATAGATGCACTTAGTGAGCAAGTATGATAGATATACTAAAAGGGAACACAAAGTGTGATAGATGCACTGTGTGAACAGAGTGTGATTGATACACTAAAAGCGAACACAAAGTGTGATAGATGCACTGTGTGAACAAAGTATGATTGATATACTGAAAATGAACACAAAGTGTGATAGATGCACTATGTGAACAGAGTGTGACTGATACACTAAAAGTGAACACGAAGTGTGATAGATGCACTTAGTGAACAGAGTGTGATTGATACACTAAAGGTGAACACGAAGTGTGATAGATGCACTTAGTGAGCAAGTATGATTGATATACTAAAGGTGAACACAAAGTGTGATAGATGCACTAGGTGAACAAGGTATGATAGATATACAAAATGAGAATATGTGTGATAGATACACAAAGCGAGTAAAGTGTGATTGATACACTAAGGCAAATGAAGTGTGATTGATACACTAAGTAGATTAGAGTATAATTGAAATTAGAGTGTAATTGATACACTAGGTGAATGAAGTGTGATTGATACACTAAGAGAATGAAGTGTGATTGATACACTAAAGTGAGTGTGTGTGATTGATACACGAAAGTGAATGACCTTAAAATGGAACTTCTTTGAATGAACCGTGCATACAATATCGTGCATGACTGAGGAAGAAACTTGATAGGTATAATGCATTACAATGCAAGTGAAGTGGATGCATAACAATGTAAGTGGAAGAGTGCATAACCTTGAAGCAGGATTGATCTTGCGCCTGAGGTAGAGGTACACTCATATTTCGGAGCATTGACAAGGCCCTGAAGAGGTACGTCCGGAGTACAATCACGGAATTTTCTGAAGTTGACACAAACTCAGATACTTCGATTTTCGCTCTTTTGTTTTTGCCTTGCAGTCTGGAACCATCATAGCTTCAGATAGGTCCTGGTTTCACCGTTCACACTTATCGGGGGTGGACCCTGCAGTTTTATGGAAAAAAGAATCTTGTTTTGCACAAACGTGAAGGATGACACAGCACTCTGAGCACAAAACGATTTATTTTTGAAATTGAGAGATGAGTTTTCGACCAGGTATTGAGCCTACGACTGAACACAGCGAGAAAGACTCAACAACGGAAAACAAAAGGTAAACAACCTAAACACGTCGAGACACGCTCGGAACGACTCAAAGCAAGAATCGAGACAAACAAAACAAAAGACACGACACACAGACGTGCACAGGGAGCCTGTTTCGCCGGGTATTATTCCCACCCTTTCTTATTTGTGATTCTCACATCACTCGGCTCTCAAGCTCGATTTTTCTCTCAAAACCCTTTTCTCGCTTTTTCTCTCAACGCACATCTCTCTATTCTTTAATCTCTCGTTTTTCATCCCTCCCCTGGGTGGTTGATGGATAAGCTGGAAATTGTGGGCTCTTGCCCCTGGTATTTTACCAGACTCTTGTTCACAACAGTAAGTTTCTCCCACAGAGGGGTTGTGCTACAACTGGGTGTGTAGCAAATCTGCAGCTAACATCGGTTGATGATGCCCTGCTGGGGAGTTTGGACGTGGTTAGATCTGTCCAGATGAGGGAGTGGAATATCTCGCCCCATTCCAGTTCGTGCTTCGTACTTGACTTGATTCCTCGTTGCTTGGAGGATGAGAGAGCTTTTAGCCCTTTGTTGTTGACTTCAGTTGTGCCCTTCTTGGCAGATAGGGTGCCCTTCTTAGCGAGTAGTTGATGACGGGGGAAAGACAGAACACCTGACTCAACTGTGCCCCTAGTTCATCATTTTTGACCATTTTTTTTTTTGGTTTTCTACGAAAACAATTTTTGACCAATATGAGAGTTAGATTAACGCACTTGTTCGATTTTTGATTTGAAATCATGCAAGTCAGGCTATGAGCACTGAAAATTTTTCTTTTTTGGTCCAAGAAATGGTCCAGTTTTTGGAAAAGATGGAACAATTTTCGAGAAAAGTAGTCAGCTTTAGTATAAATTCTCAAAAACTATTTTTGCAAACGGCCAATGCTTAACAAGCACGGAACCCACTCTTGAGACGCACAACCTCGGATTTGGAGGAAAATTGCCCCTTGCTCGAAGAGAGCTGCATGGCAACGAAAAGTTGCCCCTTGTTTGCACGGCACCGTAGCGCATTGAATGGCAACGAAAAGTTGCCCCTTGTCTGAATGGCCCCGTAGTGTATTGTAATCAGTCCTCAGAGCGATGATTGCAACCGAACTCCCGGATACAGAAAAGACAAAGATGACTAGAACCATCACATGGACACAGTTGAATTTGAAGTGTTTTAGGGCTGGACTTCAGAATGAAGTTGCCTATGTATCCCAAAGATGGGAATCAAGCCTTACGTAGTTCGGGGTTAAGGTACACTCTGGTATTTAACCTCTCCTTTTTAGGCTCTAACTTTTGCCAAGGCGCCCGATGCGGGTTTTCGACCTTGCGAGCTTTGTTTTTCTTTTCTTTTCAATTCTTTTCATTTCTTTTCATTTCATTTCCTTTTTTTTGATTTTCTTCTTTTTTTTTCTTTTTTTCTTTATTTTCTCTTTTCTTCTTTTTTTTTTCTTTTTGCTTTTTGTATATATCTTTTCTTGCTCTAACTTTTGCCTGGGTCGCCCTTTCCGGATTTTCGGCCCAGCGAGCCTCTCAAAGGGTAAAAGTGTAACAAGTCCATGCCAAATGGTTTTAGGATCTCGAAGCCATCCGTATCCAGGAGAGTGGCTGTTGTTTTGCAAGACGATTCATCTTCGACTTTTCGAGCACATCTGATATCTTTGCCCCTAGTTCAAAGGGGACTTCTGTTCTAGCTTTGCAAGCTTCTTCTAATCTTCTTGATCCGACTTTCCTGGCCTCTTGTTCAAGGGCTGCTTCAAATCTGGCCACACAGGCCTCACATCGTAGTTGACCGTTGAACCTTCTGAATTCCAGTTCAAGGTTTGGAAGCAGAGGGGTTGAGTCTCGAGGCTGAGAGCGATCATAGGCTGCACAATCCCAAGAGCGATTCCACACAGGTCTTCGCAGGACCGCGCAAAACATTTTTTGAAATCTTTTAAGAAAGCGACTAGTCGCTCGCGCTGAAGACAGTGTGGGACCAATCTGGATCAAGCCAGGATCCTTCTCAGTACTCACATTAACAGACATGATTTCGATCATTAAGGGCTTAGCATGCCTCTCTTTCCCTCAGTTTGATCAAATTTTGCAAAATCTGAGGAATTCCTTCCTCTTCATTTTTATCACCGCAGTGTTCAAAAAGGTTTTGAAAAGCTTAGGTCATTACAATGACTTCAAGGCACAGAAAAGGCAGGCGAAGAGCACTGTCATTCCATTCAATACTTCTGGCACAACTGGCACACGGCAGAAGCAAACACAAGAGTGTGAAAATCACTGCTGTTCCATTCAGATCTGTTGGCACAAATGGCTCCCTAGCAGAAACAAACTCAAAAGGACAAACACAAAGCAAAATAGTGATATCTGAAGTAACACCCCCGGAATCACCCGACTTCTGTACAATAGGACTGACTCGATACAACGAGACAGACCCTTAATCAAAAAGACTGACTCAAAACAAAGAGACCGACTTAAAACCAAACCACAAAACTGACTCAACACCCAAGTCAGAAGCTACAAAAACCAGTATTCGCAAATGCTCAAAACAGTGCGTGCCACACGCCACATCTGGAGTAAACTGAGTGCCGCCCACAGATGGTTCATCCCCTGATCACATATTCGTACTAGCCCCCGAGTTCACTGATCCAGTGGTGATAGACTTTACTGAACTGGTGCGGCAATGACCTTGTTGTCAAACAAATCCTGTACATCATGGGGCAGGCGAAAGCAGCTATCAGTCTCATGACCGGTTTGTTGGTGGTACGCACAGTACTTAGTCTGGTCATGCTTTGCAGGGATAGGATCGGTAGGGGCCGTTGTTCCAACGGTTTCAGATGTCCTTTCCGAAGTAAGACCTCTAGAGCCTTTGATAAAGGCATATGGAGTAGGGTGAAAACCCTCTTGACTCAGGGTGGATATTTGGTTTTTTGTGAGCTACTTCCGGACGCACCGGTGAATGGGGTGGCCGTTTTTGATGCGGTGGTGGTAACCATGCCCACTTTAGAAGATCTTGCAGCTGCATCACCACTGGTGGTCGCATTAGAACTGCGGGAAAACGCCCTCCTGGGCTGCTCCTTCTCCTGGTCAATGAGGCCCTGCTTCATAGCATCCTCAATTTGTACCCCCATCTCATGTAAATCAGAAAAGGTGGGGAAGGGGAGAACAATCATTTTCTGCATTAGTTTGGGTTGGAGATTGCGCACAACCATCCTGATCTGGTCTTTGTCGGAAGGCCTTGTAGCCATCATCGAGGCCTTAGCCCGCCATCTGGTTACAAATTCTGAGAAGCTCTCCTTGGTTTCTTGCCTCGTTGTCTCGAGATCCCGGGTCGTGATCTCGATTTGTGTGTTATACGAGTACTGCAGGATGAAGGCCTCAGCCATGTCGTCCCAACTTCTCTTGACGTCATCCTCCAATTTTGCATACCATGCGGCTGCTACACCCGACAGGGTCCGGCCAAACAAAGACAGCTTCAGCAATCTAGTGAGGCCCATTGGTCTTAGGACGTCTGAAAATAGTCGCAGGTGTACCATGGGATCCTCAGATCCATCAAAACGATCGATTGGCGGCATCTTAAACCGATCTGGCAGCGTCACAGCTGCGTCAGTGTATCCGTCTCCAATGTCCGGAATGGACTTCACACCTTGAGATTTCTTGAACAGCTTTTCAAGCTTGTGCATTTTTAATGCCACGGGCTCCACCTCGGGCTCGAAGGGAGAATCTGATTGGTTGATAGGAGTGGGTGCCTTGGATAGTTGAGGCAGAATCGGGGGTGGAGCTGGCCCGACTGGAATGTCCGTATCATCCTGGACATGGGTTGCCTCCCCGAGTATGGGAACTCTTGGTGGGGGAGGAGTCTTGTGCGAAGTAGATACTCCAGTTTGCTGCTCCAATCTGGCAATTGTCTCTGCCTGTTGGGTTATGGCCACAGCCTGTTGTTTGGCGAATTCCGCTTGACGGACAGCGTCTTGCTGCATGGCTTTCATACTATCCTGGAGTTGGCGCACCATCTCTTCCAGACTCGACATATTGTTCTAATCTAACTGAGTAACCGGTATATCTGTGTCGGTAGTAGGCTTGGAAATCTCGGCCCGACTGCTCAAAGATCACTGATCTGGTAACTGTTGTACAGGTGGTCTGTGCCTGACTAGCCTTCTCTGGCCCTGATTACCCTTGAACTGAGTCTCTGACCTGACAAAGTCTATCAGTACAAATCCAATGAACCTCGGGGGATATTGGAGCCCTCTGAAGCTATAGTTCCACGACTACCTTGCAAAAGAGAAAACAGACAGTATCTCAGCTTGATTTCACTAGAACAGGTATGCACATAGCTGAACGACTGTGCTCTCTACTGAATTCTGCCCAAAATTCTGCCGGTAAACTGATACCCCCAGGTAAACTGAATCCCAAAATACTGAACTGGTGCCCGCTGGCCTGATGCCCAAACTTGCAAACTGGTATGTACGTTCCTGTAGAGATACACTCTAAAAGCACATAGCAAGTAAGGAGAGCCAAAACACCCCTATGTTGGGGTAGGGTTTCCCTGTCCTATTTTGTCAGGAACTAGGGTTTCACTATGCACACAGCAGTTTCAAACAACCTATCGGGTAAGCAACCTGTCCTAGTTTGGAATGGTCACTATGGATTCCAAATATGCACTAGGTCGAATGGTCAAAAGGGTGCGCCGGTAAAAACCGGGGTTTGTGCTCCCATACTGTCAGAGCCCATAACCGATCAGCCTTATGGTCATGCCTTGACAAGACAAGCCTCCGGCAAACCGTTCAGGAATGGCAGATGGCAAATACGGTGTCCTAGGCGCAACAATGCACATGCGATGCAAAGAAACACATAAGTGAAATCAAAACAGGATATCACGAGTTCGAGTCAAGCTCTCTAAATCCCCAGCAGAGTCGCCAGAAACTGCAGACGCGCCCGCGTGGGCCCTCGCTACAGTTCGGACTCGATTTGTGTCACGGTTCTTAATCTGAACCAAAGAGTCCAAATCTGGCAAATCGTTTTGAGAAACAGATTTTTGAAAAAGTAGTGCCAAACATGGACTGCTTTGCCAGATACAGAGTCGCCACCTAAATATTTTTTATGGGAGAATTTAGGAAACCCTGACTCGGTGCCGAAGGCCACATGTCCGTCATCACCGGAGTTGTCTCGGCTCGGGAGCTTGGGTACGATCGGGGAAGGTCAGCTATGAGCACCCCCTTTCGCCCGGTCCGAAGACCGGCCTCTACTAACCGTGATATCCGTTTTTGAAAACTTTATGTGTTCTTAAACCAATTGTTAGCCTAGGATTACAATGTTATGTGCGCAGCAAACAAGTATAGACCAAATCGCCCAAATTGGAACAAAACATTTCATGTTTGTTTTGAAAATGGTTTGCTACTCGCAAGTAGGCTAAAATGCAGATTTTGCCACCCTCAAGTGGGCTTTTAGAAAAGATGATTTTGCCACTATCTAGTGGGCTTAAAACTCACAGTTTTAATACATTATTCCAATTTAGGTAATTCCACCTCCATCCACAGGCATTCAAGCAGTTATATCACATTAGCAGCTAGCCTCATGGTAATCATACTGTCATGGCAACACTCACACACATGCGATATGCTAAAGCATAAAAGCTTACCTAGTACTCCGAGCCAAAACAGAAACTAGTCAGTAATCATATGCATGATCCTAGTTCATGTTAAAAATGGCTAATGCAACACATGCAAAGATGCAATCTAAACAGGCTCGGCTAACCCTAAAGATGGCATGTGAAATGCTGCAACTAACAAGTTCTCAACTTGGAATTGAAATACAAGTGCAGTTAGCATGATGTGCCGAGCCCGGTGCATGTAAGACAGATGTATGGATGCACGCATGCTATCATACTGTTATGCTAATTTAAATATGCCCTAGTCTACCATCATAAGCGGATAAGTAAAAAGGGAGAAAGAAGTGGGGGTTGGAAGACATGCACACACGCACCCACACTTATTACAAGTTTGCCCTCGCTCGGAGGGTCCAAAATAATAATACAAATTAATTAACTACGCAAGCTAATTAAATATTACAAATTGCTTAATTAATTAACAAATTAACTAAACTAAAGAAAAACAGTAAACCGCCTCGGGGCGAGGGCCAGATGCAACACATGCTCGGGACTGGCTCGGAATCGCACTGCCATGCATAGTTTGCCTCTGTTTTCCCTGCTCTGCTCCTCTGAAAACTGCCAAGGTCTCAGGGATGCCTCTCAGGACACTGGGGGATATCATCAGCTGAGCAGAATTTCCACCGGCAGTAGCATTTAGTCACCGGCACTAGCATTTAGTCACCGGCACAAAATAGATCCACCGGCCATCGATTGACTGCCGGTCGGCACTAAATACTGCCGGCCGGCAATAAATTCCTGCAGAACCTGCAACTCACAGCAGCAGAGGGCAAAATCTTGCATGGCAATGCAATTCAAGCAATTTATGCACCAATCACATTCCTTATCATGTTAATGACTCAAAGGAGGATGTGCCCCGATTCTCGGACCACCAATCACGCATTTCCATGCATGATGGCCCAAAGAATCAAGTGTGCAACTTCAATTTCAAAATGCATGCAAACCAAATAAACACACAAGGAGGCCTAACCTCTATCATACTCATCTCAAGAGGCAAGGTATGCGTGCCAATGCAATGCAACCTAGGTATGCAAACAAGAATACAAGCATGCTATGCAACTACATGGCATGCACAATGCTAACAACATAACATGCACAACGCTTTGAAACATGACATACACAATGCAAGATGGGCTTACACCAATACAAGTGGACCTCATCCACACTCACATAGGAGGCCATAAGATGAAAATGAAGTGTCTGGAGATGCGTGCACGCGGGCACGCAAACCGAGGCAATGGCATATGTAATGCAATGGCTAAAATGGCATATAGAATGCAACATGGACTTATACTAACATGAGAGAGCCTCAGCCACACTCACATAAGAGGCCAATGGATGAAAATGAAGTGCCTCGAAATGCGTGCACACGGGCACGAAAATCGAGGCAATGGCATATGCAATGCAATGGCATGGAAAATGATATGCAAACATGCTAATGGGATTTTAGCACTGAAATGTGGGGGAAAACAGCCCCGAAATGAGGCGAAAACACACCCGATGCATGGAATCTCTCCCGAAATGCAAAATTAGGCACATAGAATGAACTACAGCTATACAAAGCATGCATAATTGGTACATGGAATGAAAAGGAAGAAGCAAGACAACCCCAAAATAAGCATTTTTCCAGTTCAAAGCATGGCCAAACAGCAAGCAAAGATAGGGCAACAATGGCATGCAAAAATGGCCCTAAACATGAGATTATGAAGCAACTCACAGCTGCTGACCCCAAACTGGTTAGGGGCCTTCAACAACATTGAAGAGGGGAAAAAAATAAGCCACATTACAGAACTGTAAAAACCTCAAAAACAAACATAGATATGGCTAAGCTCTTATGCAAGAAAATGGGCCAAAAGGTGGCCAAAGAGGCAAGTGGTATATGCAAAGCCCAAACTGAAAAATTCCCTTCTACAACATTGAAGAGGGACCAAAAATATGCATATTTACAGAACTGTAAAAACCCCAAAACAGTATACAAACATGCTAGAAATGCAATGCAAAATGAGGCTCAAAAGTGGCTATAACACAAAGTATACAAAATATTCATCAAACAGCCAAAGACCCTTAATAAAACATGAAGAATGGGCCAAAATAAGACTATTTTCAGTACTGTAAAAAGGCCAAAAACAGAATCACAATGGGCTGCCAAAGCATGCAAGAATGGGGACCAAAGAGGGGATATAACATGAAGTGGCACATGGAGGTCCCAAACAGTGTTGAGCCCTTCTTCAATGTTGAATAGGGGCTCAAAATAAGCCTATTTACAGTTTACATCATGCTCCAAAACAGATCACACGTAGGCTAAGAATAACATGCAAGATAATGGCATTTAAGAGGGGTAATGAAGCAAGTGCAAGCTACTGTCCTCAAACAGCAAGAGGTCCTCAATCAAACATGAAGAGGACCTCAAAATATGATGATTTACAGTTTGGGTCGGAGCCCAAAAATGCAAGCAACTATGGCTTAGATATGAAGCAAGAAAAGACTAGAAAAGGGAAGAGGAGGACTCACCCTTGAAGACCAGCAAACCAGCACCTCTTGGACCAAGTTTAGGTGCTCCTAAGCTCTGAAGAACAGCCTCAAGTTGCTGCAATGGAGTAAGGATGCCTTGTGCTATGAGTTGATGAAGAAATGGGCCAAGAACAAGGGTGTTTGATGGTTGAATGGGAGAGATATAGTGAGAGATGAAGGGATATATATATGTATATATCAGATATATCTATATATCTCTGGTTTTTTTGTTCCAAAAATCCAACCTAGACAAAGGAAGAGGAATGGTGCTTATATAAGGCAAGGGAAGCACTTAACTTACAAGCTAAGTAAAGGGAAAGGGTCAAAGGGGTTCAAGGGGGGTGCAAGGCTTCTAGAGGAAGCTAAAACAGCTGGCCAAGCTTCTCCAAGAAGCTTGGCCAAAGGGTTCAAGCTTCTAGAAGGTTAAGGGGTTCAAAGACTCACAAGGTGCAAAACAAACACACATGTGCGTGGGGGATCGATTCTGTGCATTCTAGCTGGCACAGCTGGAATCCACTCAATCTGCAGAATGCTCCGGAAGGTCGTCGGCTAGCAAAAATTGCCGGTCAGCAAAATAAAGTGCCGGTCGGCACAATAAATTGCCGGCCGGATAAATATAGTGCCGGTGGATGGCCGGTAAGGTAAAAAAACGGCCGGTTGGTGTCCAAATTGAAGCCCCAGAAGTAAGCTTTCCGACGGTGGTGGCCCCATAGCTAAACTCCAAGTGTACAGATAGACAAGCCCGATTCAGCGAGGGCTGCTCGACTCGCTTCTACCCGGATTCATGCCGAACTTCTCCCAAACTGGTTTTCTCCTCTCCTTTCCTCTCTTCTTCAACTCCAAACCCCTAAACAAAGTGTTTTGAAGGATTTGCCTCTCTCCTTGCCGATGAAACTGAACATTTGCCTTGCACACCTTTCATCATCGAGCAAACCATCAGTAGCGCCCAAGTCTTAAGGGCTGTCAAAAATGGGGTGTCTACAATTACGCTCATGGTTCTGGTACGTAGATCCCTGAAAGCTCCGAGCCCGCAAGTGTTCTAGGACTCATTAATGAAGCGACTTTTAGATTGCATCTGAATTCGTTCGAAGCCAAACACTTCAGATCTCTTGGTTTGTAGATTCGAACCCTTTTGAGTCCAAGCTCAAATAGGTCTCTAGGTTCGTGGTTCTGAACCCTTTTAAGACTAAGCAAATACCTCGGAAAATGGATCTCCTCCGAGGGTTTCATCTCTTCTTAAAGCAATAGTTAATCTCTTTGGACACCCGTATGACCTGGACCTCCTCGAATGGGCTTGTCGGGCTTTGTTTAGAGATATACGCTTGAAATGTATCCTCCTCGACCCAATTTGTTGACTTTTTTGTGGGCCAGTTCAATAGAATTCACTTAGCCCGTTTGGCAATAATTTCTTCAAGCTCACCAATGTTTAGGCTTTCCGATTGGGCTTCAATTAGGCCCAATTAATTAGTGGGCTCAATTTAACCCCTCTTACATTTTGTCCCTTACATGTATGGGAAATTTTAAATTTCTCAGACAGGCATAATTCCACTTCTTCAGCCATGGTTCGCATCACGTCCTTGGGAATATTTTGTCCTAATTTGACTTTCGGATAAAATTGATGACTCATCATAAGGAATCTTTTATGCTTATGCCATGTTTGGCAAATCCACTTTGATGCCTTTGAATTTTTTTTTTCCAATGAAAATCAAAACTTGAATTTTTTTTTTTTACAACTCAGAATGTCGACAATTAAATTTTCTTCTCTCTCCAAGTATTGAAAATGAAAAAGCTTTTTGCTCTAAGTCAAAGAAATAAGAAAAAACAACTTTCCCTCTCCAACTGCCACAAATTGAAAAAATAATATCTTTTCTTAAAAACAAGCAACTCCTAAAACTTGGCCCTGCGTCTATTTATTTTGTAAAAGTCCAAATGAATACCCATCTTTATATTTGTAAAAAAAGAAAAGAAAAGTTTGAAGACCCACATTTTCTCTCTCCAAAGCATTGAAAACCCAAAACCTTCAACATTTATTCCTTATTTAGAAGGAAGCAGATCCTCGGCCGCCCTACCCGGTGGCCCTACCCGGCAGCCCCCCAAAACGACGTCGTTTTGGGGGTTTTTGAATTTTTTTTTTTCTTTTCTTCTTCTTCGTTCTGGCCGAACCAGAGCAGAGGGGAGGGGAGGGGAGAGGAAGAAGAGAGAGAGGAAGGGGAGGGGAGGGTCGCCATCGCAGGTCATCCGATCGTCGCCTCGCCTCGCCTCCGCCGTCGCAGGTCGTCCAGCTGTCCGATCGTCGCCTCGCCTCCGCCTCCTCCTCCTTCTCCCTCGGTGATTATGGCCCCCTCCAGTCCAGCCCACCGGCGGCTCCCCTCCCCTCCCCCTCTCTCTCTTCTTCCTCTCCCCTCCCCTCCCCTCCTCTCCCCTCGCCTTTGGTTCGGCCAGAACGAGGAAGAAGAAAGAAAAAAAAAAAAAAAATCAAAAAAACCCCCAAAACGACGTCGTTTTGGGGGGCTGCTGGGACGGCCGCCGAGAAGGGCGGCCGAGAATCCGGACTCTATTTAGAAACCATATACTGGTGCTCTGCTTTGCTTTCGCACCTAGTAAAGATCGCCACTACCTGACTTTTGCTCTCATTCTCTTTCATTTCGGCTGGGAGTGTAGATCCCATTTTTTCTTCCTCTTCTGAGCTTCATCTTCCCCTCCTCACTACTGAAGAACACTGTTGATTGACACCACCGTTGTCGGTATTTCATCTTGGCCCAATAACGCAGCCTCGGAGCTCTAGATACACCAGATCTCGGTCCTGCTTCACCGGCGACCACTTGTTACAAACATCGTGACCCAAGCTGCTGTTGGCCTTTCTCTGCTACAACTTTGCCTTTGTCTTTGGTTGTCCAACGCTTTGTTTTCGTCTTCGGCTGTCTAGCGCAAACCACACATCGACCACTCAACGCGACATGTGTGGTTTTGCCTAACGCCATCCAGCTCGTTATTCTCACAGCCCAAAGCTATTTTTCGGAGCTCGGATCATATAGATCTCAGTTTTTGCTTGCATACTCACCGGTTTCGGTCGTCATTAATCAATGCCAACCACGTCTCCGACTCAATGCGTCGTCGATTTGCTTATCTCTTTTCTCGCCCACTGTTTCGTAAGCCATTCTCGGCCTACGCCGCTTTTGGTCTTCATTCTGTTCATTGCTTCTGTAAGTTTATGAGTAAGTATTTTGAAAACTTCTAGAAATCTGTGGGTAAGCATTTTTGAAACTCCTAAACTTGAGATAACCACCACTCTTATTGAATCTTGTTTTGCCAAAGAAATTTTGGGCTGTGAACCTTGACTTGGGAAATATGTTCTTGCAATTTGTATGGCTGTCTATTGAATCTTGCTACGGATGAGAAATATAATATTCAAATAAAAATTGTTTCGGATCTTTGGCCTGAAATTTGTTATTGAACTTACTTTGTCCAGAGTCAGAGCCTTGTGTAAACTGGGTCTTTAGTATTGAATACTGTAATCCGAGAGAGAATGACCCACTTGAATCTTGTATATTGGGCAAATGAGCTCTTGTATGAAATCCATAACCTCGGGGCTCTCAGAATCCGCACTAATGAGAGTAAGGACTATCCTTCTGCAGTTCGCATAGAAGCAAGGTGACAAAAGTCTGAATAGTAGCATGGTGATAGAAGTCCAAATAGTAGTACACACCCTACTTTGGCAAGAAAGATCCCTTCTGGTAGACAACTGAGTTTACCAAGCTTGCGCTAATGGAAGTAAAAAGTGTCTTTCAAAAATTCGAGCGGAAGTAAGGTTGTCCCTCAGGAGTCCGAATAGTGGCATACACCCTACTTCGGCAAGAAAGATCCCTCTAGAAGACAACCGAGTCTACCAAGCTTGAATCAACAAAAGTAAAGATTGTCTCTTGGAAGTCCGAGCGAAAGCAAGGCTGTCCCTCGGAAGTCAGAGTGGCTCCCTCAGGAGTCTAAATAGTAGCACATACCCTACTTTGACAAGAAAGATCCCTCTAGAAGGCAACCGAGTCTACCAAGCTTGCACCAATAGAAGTAAAGATTGTCTCTCGGAAGTTTGAGCATAAGCAAGGTAGTTTCTCAAAAGTCCGAGTGGATCCCTCATGAGTCCGAATAGTAGTGCACACCCTACTTCGGCAAGAAATATCCCTCTGGAAGGTAACTGAGTCTACAAAGCTTGTACCAATAGAAGTAAAGGTTTTCTCTCAAAAGTCCGAGCAGAAGTACGGCTATTCCTCGAAAGTCCGAGTGGATGCACACTTTTACTTCAGTAGCTAATGAAAGCAAAGGCTATCCCTCGAAAGTTTGAGTAGGAGTACACTCTAATTTGACAAGAAAGCTCCTTGAAGCTTGTATTGATGGAAACGAGGGCTATTCTTCGAAAGTCCGAGTGGGAGCACACACTCTACTTCAACAAGAAAGATCCTTTCTTGTGGGCAATCGAGTCTACTACTTCTCTTTCTTCGTCGAGGGGTGACAAATGAAAACAGCCTTCAAACAACATAACCCAATGAAGATACACAATATAGAGAAAATAAACTTCTAATGGAGATACACAATATGGAGGAAATAAATTTCTTCATAACATAAGAAAAATAGAACTTTTGGGACAATGCAGTAAATACAAATTGTAAATGTCATAGATATACTTCTTCTACGAAATATCGACCCTTACTCCTAGTCCCCAGAGTTGTGAGGTCATTCGGAAAACTTTCACCAACTGCTCAGGTTATGGTCGTCATATGCCATCACAGCAACGTCTTCTAAGATATCCTGGGGCCCCTGTTCTTTAAACTCTAGCTCATCTACTTTGACTTTTTTTTTTTTTTTTTTTTTTTTCTAAAGATCTTCTTAAGTGTTCTGCACAATTCTGTAGGATGTCCTTGTGATCGGTGGAAACACAATAATTAGGGCCCTCACAGTCCTTCTTCAGCAAAAGCTCTTCGATACGAGGCAGCTTTAGTCCCTCGTCTGCCACCTACTCTTTGACTAAGGCCTTCACCTTCTCAACACTACAAGGAAAATACGTGTCATTTTCGCATTTTTTTTTCTTCTGACCTTTGAATTCCTCCCCTTGCGACTTTCGGGTAGAAGACGCAGAAGCCACAGTGACAGAAGGTCCTTGGGATGTCTTGAAGTTGGTTTTATAACTAGTCTCGAACCCAATCTCTTGAGACTAAGGTATGTTCATGTTCCGAGATGTTTTAATTAGTGCCGAGAATGTGGGTAGCTTGTGATTAACAAGAAGCATCTTGTACCCGTTCAATGCCTCTTTAACACAGATTTGGACCGAGTAGCTTTCCTCTACAGCTTCGTGACAATCCACAACTTTGTCTTGGAACCTCTTCACATATTTGAAAATGTCTTCACCCTCCCGCTATTTTTCCTTACATAAGGTAAGTGTGGTCACTTTCTCAGCCACCTGAAAGAATTTGGCATGGAATTTGTTGACTATCTCCTTCCAATTTCGAATAGAGTTTGGGGCCAAGTTAACGTACCAACTATATGCTTGGTCGGTGAGGGACTTGGAGAATTCTCTCAGTCGAAGGACATGATTTGAATCATGAATCCCCAAAGTCTCGATGAACTGAACAACATGTTCTCGAGCATTTCTTTGCTTGCCATCGAATTTGATGAACTTTGGCATGGTGTACCCCTCTAGGTATGGATAACTTAATATCTCGATAAGGTATGGTGGCTTGACATCTAGATCAGGCAAAGAGGGTAAAGTTCCCCTGCTTCGTTCTAGCTCGAGCATGGCTTGCACATCCGCAAGGGTGAGAAATTGTTGAGGGAGAGAACTTGATGGTGGTATTCCCGAAACTTGGCTTATAGACTCGAAGACCAAGCCTGGAGTGACTTGGCCATTTGGGTGTTGAGAATTCACCATTGGTATAGAAACATGGTGACATTGACCATTGGCATTTATGGATATGACGTTCGGTGCTGGAGCATTGAATTGAGTTCCATAAACTCCGTTACACACCATGGATATGCCGGGTTGGGCTTGGAAAGCCGTTGTTGGAGCCAATAGAGACACGTTTGGTACATGAGTAGAATTTACAATCGATGGAACAAAATTAGGTATGGATGGAGCACCATTTTGTAGAGAAATTTCTGTGGGCCTTCCTTGAACTTCCACAGTCGCTGGAACACTATTCATTGCACCGGAAACTCCTCTAACCACCAATGGACCATGGCTCGATCCTCTAGGTGCGTAATTTTGCGCTTCATGGGCCACAAGTTGGCCATGACTTATTCCTCATAGCATTTGATTTTGCACACCATTTTGAGTAACTTCAGGGAGAATTGGGGATAGGTCTTGATGTTTTTGACCATTCCCAACATCACCATAAAGTTGTTGATGCTTGTTGGCGCTGACTTGACCTCCATTTGTTGTCAGTGGTGCGAAAGTCGAACCCATCACCAACATGGTGTGGGTGAGATTTTGAAGGGTCGTGAGAATCTCTTGTTGAGTGTGTTAGAGTCCTTGAATGGCTTCAAGGATGAGGGGTGGTCTTGAACTTGAGTCCTCTCATCATCACCATTGGAAGAGCCTTGTTGATGAACTTTTTCTTCTCCCGCCATCTTCACTGGAGTTGTGTAGATTCCGGATCTTGTTGAGACCATCAACCAATCTGCCTCCCTAGTGGAGTCGCCAAAATGTATATGAGGGTTTAAGATTGTTGTCGAAAAAGTTGAAGATCTTTGAAGATCCTTGAAGAAAACTCGAATTCTCTAGAAATGATGAGAGGCTTAGATTCTTTAACAATCACAACTAGAAATATAATTACAAAGAGATGATGGAGATAAGAGATTGGGTGAAAAAGAAGGCAGAGTAGTTAGAGAGAGAATAATGGCAAGGCTCTCCTATAGATCTCCCACTTTCACTCTTAAGGTAGATAATGGAGAAAAAAAATTAGTTCTTTCCCAAGAGTTGTCTCTCCAAAATTCATCCCTTGTAAAGCTATGGGTGGGTGCTATTTATAGGCACTGCACGATGTAGAATGGAGCCCATGCGCAAGGCATATAAAGAATATTCCCTCTAACTACCTTGTCTGAGGAGGTGACCTCTCCGAGGATGAGGAAAACCCCGAAGAGGAGATTAACCTCTCGGTGAACCCTTCTTCTTAGCCACACCTAACCAATGATCCCCAATCATTCCAAAGGGTCAAGGGTAGTCCCAGAGAACGCCCTGCCACAAAAGGGTCAGGGGTAGTTCAAGAGAACGCCCTACCGCAAATATTTTCGAGTCTCAGGGACTCCTAGATCATGCCACCTCGACCAGGGTATAGGCTAGTTTAATCGAATAGTGAATTTATCTCTACTCACCGTCCTCAGGATCGGGTCCTTTTTTCGGACTCCATTACGCCCATGGTTCTGGTATGTAGATCCCTGAAAGCTTCGAGTCTGCAAGTGTTATAGGACTCATTAATGAAGAGACTTTTAGATTGCGTCTGAATCCGTTCGAAGCCAAGTGCTTCAGATATCTTGGTTTGTAGATCTGAACCTTTTTGACTCTGAGCTCACATAGGTCTCTAGGTTCGTGGTTCTGAACCCTTTCAAGACTAAGCAAATACCTTGGAGAATGAATCTCCTTCGAGAGTTTCATCTCTTCTAAAAGTAACAGTTAACCTCCTCGGACACCTGTATGATCTGGACCTCCTTGAATGAGCTTGTTGGGCTTTCTTTAGAGATATATGCTAGAAATGTATCCTCCTTGGCCCAATTTGTTGACTTTGTTATGGGCCCGTTCAATAGTCCATATAATACCTTTAATATGAAAAAAATGACCTATTAGAACATAAGTTCAAATGCATGGGATCAATTGGGATATAAGAATATGTTATGAACCAAATGAGATACAAGTCCATCAAAAAAGATTTTCCACTAAATCCCCTTTTTTTAAATCTTAATTACGGCTCATATTAATATAACATGTGATTACAATAAAATAAAATGAATGTTTGTTATAAAATTATTATGATCTCTCTCACTTGAGAGGTAATAGGCAAATGAAAAAGATGATTTAATAAAAATATTATATCTAATCACATACTATTTTTTCTTAGTATTTTTTTTATTTTTGAATTTTTGGTCTTTTGCATTACTCTTTGGTTACATTTAGTTATAAGGAGCAATTGAAAAATATTGGGACCAATAAGAAATCAGGAGGAGATTCAAGAGACAACAAAAATTTGAGAAGATAAAATCAAATTCACTTGGGGTGATTCTACTTACATCACTATTTAACCTCTTTACACCCTCCATCTCATTACACCACTAAAAAAAATGTAATTCTCATTACACCCCAATATATTACCAAAACTAACCCTAAATTAACTATGTCATCTCTTTACACCACTGATTTTGAAAGGAAAAGAGAGAAGCAGCAAAAGAAGAGAAAAAGCAGGGAAGACGAGAGGTTCCAACGCAAAGAAGACGAGTTATTCGGACGGCGAGAAGGCGTTCGAACGGCATTGTGGTCTGTGTTACCAACCAAAATGATTGAACTCATTATTCTCATTCGCCAAAGGTAAGCAAAAAACTCTTCTTTCTCTCTTTATATTGACAGACATATATATGTATCTATATATGTATCTTTATCATTTATATCATCATTTTTTGTGAATAAACAAAGAATAACACATTCCTATAGACACCCCATTTTTGACCGCCCTTAAGACTTGGGCACTACTGATGGTTTGCTTGGTGGAGAAATGTGTGCAGGGAAAAAGTTCAGTTTCTTTGGCAAGGAGAGAGACAAATCTCAACTTCATACCCCTTTTGGACCAAAGCAATCTTGATCAAAAGATTTTAGACCTTGACACCTCTCTTTCGAAATGTTTTGAAAATAAAGTTTCTATGATGTTCTGACACTCGCATTTTGTTAAATGTCGCGCTTTTCGATAAACCGAGCAAGGACAAAGTGAAAATGAATGAAAGAGAGATGAAATCTTTGAAAAAACTTTCAAAACACTTTGTTTAGGGGTTTGGAGTTGAAGAAAAGAGGAAAGGAGAGAAGAAAACTAGTTTGGGAGAAGTTCGGCATGAATCCGGGTAGGACCAAAACTGTGCGGCTTCACCAAAACAGGCATAACTTTTTACACAGTTGGAATTTTGATGCAAGGCTGCCACCATTGGAAATCTTACTTCCGGGGCTTCAATTTGGACACAATAATGACCTGAAAAGGAGTCCATATGAAGGAGTTATGGCCATTTGAAGTTGGACCTGGAAAGTAGAATTTTCCTGCCGACTAGAAAAACTAGCTGGCCGACCAGAGAAAGTGGCTGGCCGACCACTTTCTCTAAAAAACTGGACGGCCGACCAGAAAACGTGGTCAGCCGACCACTTTAACTGGTCGACGACCTTCCTGCAGAATTTAAAGAGTCTGTGGATGCCAGCTGTGCCAACTGGAGGGCACAGACTGCATCCTCCATACAGGTGTATGGAGGGATTGGATCCAAGCTCTAAGCTTCTCCAAGAAGCTTTAGTTTATGTTTTTCTATAAAAGGAAAGACTCTCTCTCTTGTCTCAGGTTCTGAAGTTGGCTGAGGGTGATAGATACATCTCCCTCTCTATATTCTTCCCTCCCTCTATATTTTGTAACTTAAAGAGTGTTATTCTTTCATTTGTGCACACAACCTCCTAGCCAAACACTCTTACCTTGTTGCTGAGTTGCTGGAGGGTCTTGTGGGAGTTCAAAAGTTGGTTTTGGCTCAGGAAACCTGCTGGTTTTGCAGTGCTTCAAGGGTAACCCCTTTTTCTCCTCTTTAAGCTTTGTTTTTGGTTACTCTCCTAGCCATATTTGCATGCTGATTTGAGCTTAACTTCCTACTAGAAAAAGTTTTTTTTTTCAGTCCTTGTGATGTTTGTTTAAGGTCATTTTTGCATTGGGGGAGGTCCACCCCCTCTTAGGCCTTGTTAGGCCTTGTTTTGAGCCATCCCTTTTGGCTCTTGTTCTAACCTTTGCATGACCTTTCTACCACTGAAATCCAGTGGATTTTCAGTGGTAGGAATGTGGTTTTGAGGCCTAAAACCAGAGGGGGGTGACTCCTTCTCTTTTGGTTTTGTTTGCTTGCATTTTTGGCCTATCAAAGGAGCATGTATCCCTTTACTTTTGAGGCTTGGTTCAGGCACTTTTTTGTGACTTTTAGAACCTGCCTTAAGTCTGTCCATGGTGGGTTTGGTCTCCTTGTGCATACATCTAGTATGTGTAGTGTAATCCTATTTGTAGCCCATCAAAGTAGCATGTCTTGCTAGCATGTATTGACTCTATTTTAGTGGGTTTTTGACAATAATTTGGCATGTCATAACTCTGTCTAAAGTTGTTTTGGTTGTCTCTTGAGTGGCTCATGTACTTGTAGAACAAATCTTGCTTACTAGCTTTCTATGCATGATGTTTTGGCTCATCATTCTAACATATTTTGGCTATGCTCCAGCATGATTTTATTCATATTTTGGGCTGTTCTAGGACTGTTTTAGGCTGGCATGGTCATATCACTCATGTTTTGTATAGTTATAGTGCAAATTCTTTGGCTAGTCTTGAGTTTTGAGGTCCCTAGCATGCTATATTTGTGATGTTTGCATACCTTGGCATCATTTGGCATGGAATTTCAGAGCTTATATCTTTGCCATACTCTCATGTTTATCACTCTTTAATTGTATTTGAGAGTTGAGCTTTGTGCCTTGCTTGCGAGCCATCATTTGGGCATGCTTTTTCTTGCTTAGCATGCTATCATTTCAGTCCATTTCAGCCACTGTTTTGACCTACATTAGGTCTATTTTGAGTGTTTTAGGTCATTTGAGCATTGCTCGATATGGTTGTAGTGTAAAGCCCTTGACTAGCTTTGTATTTCAAGTCTCTTGGCATGCTTTATTTGAGCTATTTGCATGATATGGCTTCACTTTGCATGTAATTTCAGAGCATATAGACTTGCCATACTCCCACTTTTGTCACCCCTTGAGTGCCCCTAAGGGTTGTGTTCTTGTTGCCTAGCTTGTGGACCAATATGTGTGCATGTGTGTCTTGCCTTTTGATGCCTTAGTCTTGGTGTTATGGCCACTGATTTGGGCATGACTGAGGTCAGTTCATTTTGGTTTAAGTCCATCGAGCATTGTGTATTCCATATGGTTCATTGCGTTGTGTATGCCATGTCCATTCGCATTGTGTATGCTAGTTGTTGTTCATATTGTTGCATGCTTATGTTGTCTTGCATTGATTATGCATGCATTAGCATAATTTACATGCCATTAGCTTTGTTAAGTTAATCATGTCACATTGCATTGAGTGGGCCATGTGGTTCTTAGCATTGTGCATTGTGCATGCCATTGGTGTTGAGTATGCTAAGTTACATTGCATTGCATGTTTGCACGCTTGTCCCTTGCATGTTGTTTGTATGCTTGTTTTGTTGCATTGCATGTTTGCATACTGGAGCCGTATTGTGTATGCCATGTTTTGTTGCATTGTGTTTGGAATAGGAGTTAGTCCAAACACGAGAAACGAGGGACGTTTCATACTCGAAGTGATGAAACGTGCCTCAATTCTCGGTCGCCGACACTCTTGACAATACATGATGGAGTTTTAGGCTTTATGTGTTCGTGTGTGCATTCATTTCATATTGGGTTGTGCAATTTGGCTCCTTGGCCATCATGCATCGAGATGCGTGATTGGTGGTCTGAGGGTCGAGAACTATACTCCCTTGAGCTGGTGTAATGATAGGGAGGGTGGTTGTGCATATATGTGTTGTAAATACTTTGCCATGCCCCTTTCTTGCTCTATGTTGCAAAAAATCAGAAACTAGCAGCAAAAACTGGTCGACCGACTAGATAAAGTGGCTGGCCGACCACTTTTTCTGGTTTTCACCACAAAAGGTGGTCGGCAGGTGGTCTCCAAGGCCAATATCTGGTCGGCAGCCTTCCCACAGGTTCCCTTGGTGGAGTTTCAGCTTTCTGGAGCTTTGTGTAGTGTTTTGACATCAATTGCAAACAGAGGTAAGTCGGGGCGTCGCGAGGGATTTCTGAACAAGGCAATTCGAGCATGCATGCATCTTTCGTCATGAGGCCATTTCAGTGCTTTGTAAACTTAGAATAGTTATATGTTTCAAGTTTGGTTGTGTAATAATTAATTAGCTAGAATAGTTAGTTAATTAGTCGGTTCTGGATTATTTATTCGGACCCATCGTCGAGAGGGCGAATTTTGTAATAAGTGTGCATGAGTGTGTGAATGTCTTCCAACCCCACGTCTTCCAACCCCACGTCTTTCTCCCTTTTACTTACCTGCTTTCAATGGTTAGTTTTAGGTCATGTTTCAATTAGCATCCTTATGCTCGCATGTTTGCATCATTCATCTGTATTGCATGCACCAGGCTTGGTGCATCATACTAACTGCATCTTATTTCAATTCCAACTTGAATATGTTTATCGAGTTGTTGCATTCATATGCCATTTTAGAATAGCCAAGCCTATTTCCAGTTGTATTTTGCATGTGTTGCATTAGCCATCTTAACATAGCTAGGATCATGCATTGATTACTAACTAGCTATTGTTTTGGCTCGGAGTACTAGGTAAGCTTTTATGCTTTAGCATCTTGCATGAGTGTGAGTGTTAACATGACCGCATGCTTGCCATGAGGCTAACTGCTTATATGATATAACTGCTTGAATGTCTGTGGGTGAATGTTAGATTACTTGAATTGGAACAATTCATTGAAATGCGAGTTTTTAGCCCACTTGATTGTGGCAAAATCATGTTTTCTAAGCCCACTCGAGGGTGGCAAAATTCACGTCTTAGCCTACTTGCGAGTAGCACCTTCAAACCATTTTCAAACAAACAAACATGAGATGATTTGTTCCAACTTAGGCGATCTAGTTTATACTTGTGTGTTGTGCGCATCACATAGTAATTTTAGGCTAATAACCGGAATAAGAACGCATGTGTTTTCAAAAACAAGATATCATGTTAGTAAAGGCCGATCTTTGATCGGGCGATCGGGGGTGCTCATAGATGACCTTCCCCAATCGTACCTAAGTTCCCGAGCCGAGGCAACTTTGGTGATGATGGACACGTGGCCTTAGGCAATGAGTCAGGGTTTCCTAAATTCCTCCCAAAATAAATATTTAGGTGGCGACTCTATATCTGGCAAAGCAGTCCATGTTTGGCACTTCTTTCTTAAAAATCAGTTTTTCAAAACGATTTGCCGGATTTGGACTCTTTGGTGATTTATCAATCTCGCATTGCACTTTGCAAGATCAGATTAAAAACTGTGACATTGAGTCCGAACTATAGTGAGCCCAATGAACAAAACAGGATTCTCCCGGAACGTTCGGGCACGTCGACAATTCCCAACATAGTTTTGGTGGTTTTGATCTTCAAATTTAAGTGGGTTTGTGATTTTTGGTGCTAGTTTTGAATGTTGAAGTTTAGATTTTCGTTCTCTGTTTTGTCAAAAAAAAATTTCTGTGTTTTGCATGTGGTTTTGAATGGTGAAGCCTCCTTTTTGAAGGTCAATCAAAGTTTTTCCCTAACAAAATCTAACCAACTATAAATCAGTTCTTATTTACTCTTTTTGGTTGCTGTAGGCAAATGTATTATTTGTTTTCCATGAAACTTTACCTAGGTCTACAAACCTTATATGAAGCAAGATCCATTTTATTGTTGGTTCTATTTTTCATTGCTTTATTCGTAAGATTAATTGGATCAAAATGATAATACAACATTTAAACTATTGAACTATTAAAAAACTATCACCAATTGACACTTATTCCTCTCAAAAAATTAAAACATAATAATAATCTACCACTAATTTGTAAGTTTGTGTGAAGTTTTTCTTAAAAGACCTTACTAATTGATGAACCTAAACTTGAGATGAGATTTAGGACTCTCGAATATATTGGGGAAAAAAAATATGTAGTAACACTAATAATATTTTGTGTGCTCACGTAAAGGATCTGTTAGAGGATCTATATTGTAGGCTAATGGTAGATGAGAGAAACCATGGTGCATTGGAAGACATATTAATGTTGTTAGATAGATACCCATTTGAGGGACCTAGAGTTTCACACATATTTCCACGACTATGAGTTCTTTCTTGGATTTCATAGATGTTCCTGAGTTGATAGATGTACCTTTAGATAGGGCAAGATAAATGTTTTGTAATAATAAAGAGATACATACCCTTTCAAGGATTAAACTTTTTTTTTCCTCTACTCTCTTTGGATCAGGAAGAGCACTTCTCTCCATGTTCTTCAACGTCTTTATCCACGTCCAATCTTGGACCATATTCCCATTATTTTTGAGTTGTGGAGGCTTTTAGTTTTTAGCTTTGGGTTGTGAAGGATAATGGTAAAAAGTAGTTAATGAGTTTTTTTATGCCCTGTACACAGTGGAAGTAGTTTGACAAGATAAGGATAGGATGATGTGGGAAGATAATAATGGAAAATTCTCATTCAAATCCTACCATGATATTCTTGACATTAGCACAAATATATATTTTCCTTGAAAAAAATTTTGGAATTTGGAAATCAGGGGCTTTGTCCAAGGTGGCTTTTTTTTATTTGGACAATAGCCTTGGATTTTATCCTCACTACTAATAATTTAGGTAACAGGCGTAAGACGTTACCAAAATTGAGTTGCATGTGTCGACGAGCAAAGTAATACATGGATCACATTCTTATCAATTGTAATGTAGTGTGAGAGTTATAGAGCTCATTATTTTCTATTTTTGTGTCCATTAGGTCATGTTGGCTTCAGTTATTTCGTTGTATGAATCTTGGGTTACAAGCTATAGGAATGAGAATAGTGAGGAAGGCTTTAATGATAGCTCCCATGTGTGTGTGATGTGGTGGTACATATTTTCGATGATAGCTTATTATTTTCTATTTTTGTGTCCATTGGGTCATGTTTGTATTTTTTGGGGTGGGTGTGGGCTGTAACTGAGATGAAGGTTTAGTGACTGGGTTTAAGGCTAATTTTTCTTAGTATAGTTTTATTTATAGACATCTATCTGTACATTTTGAAACTCTCGCTGAAGTGATATTTCCAAAGAGATGGGATTTAGGTTTGTCTTGTTCAACCTCTGTACTGAGGTGGTGCCCTTTTTGGCACTTTTGTGAATAACACTTATACATATATATATATATATATATTTAGAACTTTAAAAGCAGCTAGTACCTTAGTTATATATCTAATAACAACTAAATTAGAATACATACAAAATTATTACAATAAAACAAACTTAAAGAGATGTAATTAAAAATAACTCCATTACAAGAGAAAAAATTGTCAAATTAAATTAGGGAAAAAGATTTGAGACGCACAATGGTACATGGCAAGTTGTTATATGTCAACTTTTAATACAAAATGTAAAAAGAAAGAATTTCATAAAATTTTAAGCATATTTTAAGCATAATAAATTTTTTTTATAACAATAAACAAGCATAACCCAAGAGAATGAGTTACACCTTCGTCTAAAAATGAATCCATACACTTAGATGGTTTTACAGAATATTGTACAATTTCTCTTTAACTAGAAATCTCATTTAGCTATGTACACATGTTATATGTATCTGAATCTAATATATTTATTGTCTTACTTTTGTGCACTTCTAATTATCTAATGAATGATGACAACATTTTGGCCAAGGAAAAAGAGTCCATACATGTAATTAGAATTTTTTTCCTTTTTCTATATGTTTGCACATTCAATTTTTTTTTTTAAATTGCATTTTATCTATGAAATTTAGGTTTCTTAGCTAATATTGTTTACATCAATCAATCAATATATATATATATATATATATATGAGTTTTTGATGATATTGGATTTAATTTTTTTTAACACATAAATGATTAGTGGTGTCTGACGTAAGAGGCCAACGGCACCCAATAGAAGACGCGCTAGGCAAACAGAACCTAAAGCATAGGAAGTGAATGCCCTTGTGGAGGAGGATGACCATGTCAATGTGAATAATGATTATGTCGACGATGATGTTGGTGTGGAGGATGACGATGTCGATAATGATATTGGTGTTTTCATGACCCAAACCCCCCTTATGGATTAAGGTCATAACCAGCCAGTAATCATAAGATTACCTACAGCCTCAAACCTGATTAAACATGTTTCAGAAAAAATAAAGGCGCCAAGACGGAAGTAGACTTAAAAATTTTGTCCAACAAGCTATGCTTACATGACATAGCAAACTTATCCCAAAGACATTCCATAATAACTCACACATACAGGCAGAATTAAGATCTTGGACATCCAAGAACTTCAAACATGTAGTTATCCAAACAAAAGTTTATATACATGAGTGATCCAATGTATTCACCAAAGTAGCAAAAGAGTAAACAAAAGAACAAAAATAAAGTCTCATACATGAGACGTTCAGGCTGACTCCACAAAACTTGACTTCTTCTCACATTCTTTACTGAGGCTGGGTTTGGACATCTCTTTGCTCACCTACATACATACAAATGAGAGTGAGTGAAAGTTCAGTGAATAATATCAAAATAAAGAAGTTACATGAATGAAATTCGTAGCAGACATATCAAACGGTCTTAGGCCCATTCATGTTTCTATCTAATACATCAAATGGCCTCAGGCCCAAACATATCAAATGGCCTCAGACCCAATTCATTCTTATCAAACGGCCTCGGGCCCAATTCATTCATGTCAGACGGCCTCGAGCCGAATTCATTCTTATCAAACGACCTCGGGCCCAACTCATCCATGTTAAACAGCCTTGGGCCCAATTCATTCATGTCAAATAGCCTTTGGCCCAATCATTCATGTCAAACGACCTTTGGCCCAATCATTCATATCAAACGGCCTTTGGCCCAATCATTCATGTCAAACAGCCTTTGGCCCAATCATTCATGTTTATGTGCATTTCATACTCAAGATCATAATCATAATTGTAATCCAACAGCCTTATTCAATCATATGGCATAACGAATATTCGTCCACAATTCAGATTAACATATCCATGAAACTTATACAGAAGTAAGCATTTGAAAAGTAACATACTTCAAAATATCTTTACTAAGATATTACTCACAGTGTTCTGCCGATAGATTTGCCCTTGCGCTTGACCCTACACATTTCATAACACATTGGGTCAAAAGTGATTCAATTCGTTCTTAATTGTTTATTTCTCTTAGGCCTCTTTCTTATCTTTTTAGTTCATTTACAACACTCAATGCACGCCTAAGAGTGCTTAGAAACAAAAGAGAACGGAAAATGAAACATAAAACAACTTTTCAAAATTTCTGAAATAGGGCTCTCCGCTCGAGCGTAGCTTTGGTCACTCGAGCGGCCTGTAAAGTTCTGTAAAAGTACTGGTTGCATGAATTTTATGCTTGAGCGAGATTTCTGACGTTCGAGCGAGAAGTCTTGCAAAATAAGGTTCGCTCGAGTGAAAGGCTTGCTGCTCAAGCCACTGTGTAAATCTCTGCAAAACTTCTGGGAGCTAAGTTTTCATGCTCGAGCAAGACATTCCTCGCTCGAGCGGATTGGTCGAATTCTGGGTTTTCCAACAAGCTATTTGAGCTTCAAAACACAACTCCACGGGCTCCAAAGTTTGCAAATTAATGCCAAAACATAGAAAAACATTGAGTAACATAAAAACTTAGGTACTTTGAAACCAATTTTCCAAAATCATGGTCCATTCCCAAAATCATTCCAAATCCTCCTTATCAATTTCAAAACTTATGCATTCAAACTTCATACAAACTTCATATCTTCATGAATCATGCATGCATGTTAATTTTCGACTCCAATTCCATTTCAAATGGTACAAATGATGCTTATAATCATGAAGTTCATCAAATTTATGCATGCATGTAAACTATGGTGCACAATTCTTCATGTTTAACATGTCTTATGTTAGATCATGAAATTTCATGGAAATTCATGGCAATTCTATATGTGCATGAACGTATGGACCTCAAATTCTTCATATTGTTCTTGAACTCACACAACTATAGATTTACACTCATGGTTTTGAGTTCAATTACTCACCTAGAAGCTCCAATCTTCCAAATTCTAGCTAGTTCTCGAGTGAATCTTCTCAATCTCCAAGCCTCCTACTTAATTCTCATACTTTACCTCTACTCTCTCTCTAGAACCGTCTCTTTCTGTCTCTCTAGAGTGTATTTCAGATTTTGAGCTCAAAAATGATGAGGTTAAGTGTAAATAGGCCTATATATATGCTTGCCTAATCAACCTTGATTAAGTCTAATTAATTGTGCCTATTTCAATCAATTAAATCTAATTAATTTGGTCTGAATCAATTTTTAATTAAATTTCATCGCAGGCTCTAAAAATCATGCTAAGCGCAAAAATACAGTCAATTTCAGTTTCTGTCGCCTCTACGACCTTTAATTATAGCAGAAAATCAAATAAATTTTCCTACGCTGAACAGATAGAAATTCAAAAATACATGTAATCATATAAATGACACTCAAAATCATATTAAGCACATAATCACGATCATAAGTAAGATTAATTAACATAACACAGGACAGGGTTATCACAGGTGAAGAGGCTGACCTCATGGAAGACAATGTTGGTGTCGATAATGACAACACAGAATTAGTTTTGGGTGCTCTAGAGGACCCTTCTTTGCTAATTAGCTTTCGTAACCATGTTGCTGTTGTTGTTTGGAAAAAAAAGGTATTTTTTTTAATTTCTCAATAATAAACTAATCATATGTACTATATGCTTCAAATTATTTACATGTTTTATGTAAAATGCAGGAACGGAGACCTCTTAAATGTTTGAATCGTTCTCGAAAGCTTGCTGAGTGGCCATAGGTGTCACCAACAATTGAAAATGCTAGGTGGAGACATTTGGTTGAGCAATCTGGTCTTAGTGTCCTTGTTGATCACACATATTAGCATGGCAATAGAGTGGCAATATCTGTATTCGTGGAAATGTGGCATCCAGAAACAAATATATTTCACATGCCAGATTGTGAGATGACTATCACGTTGGATGATGTGTAGACCATACTTGGCATTCCAATCACTGGCAGAGTTTTGTCATGTCCTAAGTTAACAAGATACAAGGCTGTTGAACTAGTGAGTTCTACTTTGGGAGTGCCAGTGAATGATGCATTCGCAGAATTAGTTCAATCTCGGGGTCAATCCGTGAAGTTGGAGTGGTTGAGAATCAGCTTTCATGAAGTTGAAGATACAGATGATGCAAATTTCATACAGTATGCAGCCAGAGCTTACTTGCTACATTTATTAGGTTGTACCATTTTCGCTGACAAGGGTGGGACTCGAGTACCTGTTGCTTACCTGCACATGTTGACTTACATTGATGTTGTTAGCTCATATGTATGGGGTATTGTAGCTTTGGCTTTCCTATATAGACAATTAGGACTTGCTAGTAGGGTTGGCGTTAAATAGATTGCGGGTTACTTGAAGCTATTGGAAGCGTGGATTTATGAGCATTTTCATTTATGAAGGCCTTATCCAAATTTGTCATATTTTGATGAACAACCTCGTGTCTATCGTTGGAGTTAGCGGAGAGATGAGGGTTTTACAAAAGACCACTTGCAGACATTACGAGAGCAGCTTGACATGTTATGTACTAATGAGGTTAGGCATTTTATAATAGTGTCATATTGTAAACAAATAAGATTTTACAACTAACATTATGCATTGCCTATTTGTAGGTCGAGTGAGATCAATACCATTTATGTAGCACACACCATCCACTTCATGACATTGCATATTATACTAGATGCTTAAAATGCTTTGATATTATTGAACCCTATCACCCCAATAGGGTGTTATGACAGTTTGGTAGGGTTCGAACCATTCCACCAGCTCCATTATCTCTTGTTCGAGCTATACGAGGCAGTAAACTAGGACAATACAGAACCATGTATAAATACCATGACATGATATGGGCACAATGAGAGAATCATGTGTTGTCCATTAATGCTCGTAGTGTGCCTGTACAGTAGAGTCCATCTGAATATGTACGGGGATACCTGTAGAGACCTCATTTTTGACCGCCCTTAAGACTTGGGCGCTACTGATTGTTTACTTGGTGATGAAAGGTGTGCAGTGAAAAGGTTCGATTTCTTCAGCAAAAACAGAGTCAAATCCCAACCTTATACCCCAGTTGTGGACCAAAATGATTTTGACCAAAATATTTTAGACCTTAAAATCCTCTCTTTCAAAATATTTTTGAAAAAGTTCCAACGATGTTCCGAGGCTCGCATTTTGTTAAATGTTACGCTTTTCGGTAAATCGAGCAAGAACAAAGTAGAAATTAATGAAAGAGAGGTGAACTATTTGAAAAATCTTTCAAAACACCTTATTTAGTGGTTTGGAGTTGAAGAAAAGAGGAGAGGAGAGAATAAAACTAGTTTAGGAGAAGTTCGGCATGAATCTGAGTAGGATCGAAACTGAGCAGTGTTCACTAAAATGAGCATAACTTTTTGCATAATTGGAATTTTGATGTGAGGATGACACCATTGGAAAGAATACTTCTAGGGCTTCAATTTAGGCTCAAGAATGACCTGCAAAGGAGTCCATATGAAGGAGTTATGTCCGGTTGAAGTCAGGCCCAAAAAATAGATTTTTCTGGCCAACTAGAGGTGGAGGATGCTGGCCATAAATGGGTTTTTCTGGCCATGTGCCAGCCATGAATGGCCTTTTTCGACCCCCTGCCGTCCAATAGTGATCTATGCCGGCCATCAATGAAGCAGTGCCGGCCATCGATGGAAAAAATCAGATTTTTTGCAGATATGTGTCCTCCAACTGTTCTAGCTGTCTCTTTTGAGATATTTTCGACCTGGAGCCTCATTCTTCTATATATAGAGAGCCTTCTCTATGGTTTAAAGGGTGAGAACAATTTAAGAAAATTTTGGGAGCCTCTCTCTCCACAATTCTCTCTCTACATTTCTCTCTCTCTTGAACCTTTGTGCATAAGTGCATATACGTGTAGATACACTTCTCCTTTGCCTATACATCCTTGATCAAAGTTGTTAATCTTTGGGCTGAGGTTGCTTGAGGCTCTCTTGGAACTCCTTAAGGTGGTTTTTCTTGGTTTTGTTGCCAAAAAGTGTGCTTGGCTTCAAGAGATATAACTCTCTCCCTCTAAGCTTGTTTTTTGTACTTGCTTTGCTATCTTTTTCCACTATTTCAAGGCTGGTTTTGGCATGTAAAAAGTTCTATTTCTGGCTAACTAGAGGTGGAGGATGCTGGCCATAAATGGACTTTTCTGGCCATGTGTCGGCCATGAATGGCCTTTTCCAACCCCCTGCCGTCCAATAGTGATCCATGCCAGCCAACAATGATCATGTGCCAGCCATCAATGAAGCAGTGCCGGCCATCGATGGAAAAAATTAGATTTTTTGCAGATATTTGTCCTCCAACTGTTCCAGCTGTCTCTTTTGAGATATTTTCGACCTGGAGCCTCACTCTTCTATATATAGAGAGCCTTCTCAATGGTTTAAAGGGTGAGAATAATTTAGGAAGAATTTTAAGAGCCTCTCTCTCTATAATTCTCTCTCTACATTTCTCTCTCTTTTGAACCTTTGTGCATAAGTGCATACAAGTGTAGATACACTTCTCCTTTGCCTATACATCCTTGATCAAAGTTGTTGATCTTTGGGCTGAGGTTGCTTGAGGCTCTCTTGGAACTCCTTAAGGTGGTTTTGCTTGGTTTTGTTGCCAAAAAGTGTGCTTGGCTTCAAGAGGCACAACTCTCTCCCTTTAAGCTTGTTTTTTTATACTTGCTTTGCCATCTTTTTTCACCATTTCAAGGCTGGTTTTGGCATGTAAAAAGTTCTATTTTTCAGTCCTAAAAGTGGTGGTTTGAACCTTTGTGAGTTAGGGGGTTGTCTTCCCCTTTTTGCTCTTTAGCTTGTATAGCTTTTTGTGCCATCTTTTATCACCTTTCAAACCAACTCTCTTGGCCTTTTAACCACTGAAACTCAGAGGTTTTTCAGTGGCTAAAAGCATGTTTTGAAGTCCAAAAATAGATGGGTTGGCCTTCCCTCCTTGCATGCCTAGTTAGCATCCTATAGTAGCATGTTTTTGTGGCTTGTGTTAGTTTATTTCAAGCATGTTTTAGGCTCTATTTTAACATGTTTCAACTCTGTTTTTGGTTGGTTGGAGCACTTATTGCTTGTTTCTTGCACTTGTAGTGCAATTATGCTTATTAGTCTAGCATGCCTAATGAGTTGGCTCATCATTCTTGCTTGTGTTAGCTTAACTCCAGCTTGTTTTAGCTACTGTTTTGACATGCTTTAAATCTGTTTTGGGTCGGTTAAGTCCTTTGGGGCTTGGTTTGCATGGCTATAGTGTAAATGGCTTCACTAGCTTGGTGTTTTAGGGCCTCTAACATGTTTTTCTTGAGATGATTGCATGATATAGCATCATTTAATATGTGATTTCAGTATATATAGCTCTGTCACACTCTCACTTATTTCACTCTTTCATTGCTTTTGAGAGTTGTGCTTTGAGTCTTGTTTGTGGCCTAACACATGAGCATGTTTTTCTAGCCTTTTGTGCTTCAACTTCAGCATGTTTTAGCTACTGATTTGGCATGATTAAGCTCTGTTTTGAGCTGGTTTGATCACATGAGCTTTGCTTTGTATGCTTGTAGTGCAATTATGCTAAATTGCCTAGCATGTGTTATTGTTTTGGCCTCTTAATATAGCTATTCTTAGCTTATTTCAAGCATGTTTTAGAACTCTATTTAGGGTGTTTTAGGACTATTTTGGACTGTTGGTCCCTTTTGAGCTTGATATTGCATGCCTCTAGTGTACTGTTCTTCACTAGTTTAATGCTTTTGGCTCTTAACATGTTGTGCATGTGTTGCTTGCATGTTGTAGTATTATTTCTCATGCCATTTCAGCACTGAAATTCTGTAACCTCCCTCAGTTCTTCATTTTTAATTTGCTTTGAGGATTCGTTGGCCTTAAGGTTGTGTTTAAGCTTGAGATAGAGCTTGTGCTCAATGGCTTTAACCCTCTTTTGAGGGTTTCTCCTAGTCAAAGGCATGATCTCTCTCATGTCTTAAATCATCCTTTGGTTGACCCCTCTCTCATTAGAGGACTTTCACATTGGACTTAACTGGTTAAAGAATGACTTGGTAATGTTAAAATGGGTAAACAAGAAATGAACCAAGTAAAACATGACCAAGATAAGCATGTTTCATGTTTGCATTGCATTGTGTTCAATTGGATGTTATATTGAACACAAGGAAGATTGGTCCATTTCATACTCAAATTGATGAAATGAGCCAATCTCCTTTGTCTCCATTGCCCTTGATCATGCATGATAGGGTGATGGTCCTTTGAGTCTTGTTTTTGTGCATTTATTAAAAGTGTACAACTTGGATCTTTGGCCATCATGCATTGCAAATGCTTGATTGGTGGTTTTGGATCCAAGAAGTGCCACTATTTTGATGTTTTGACATGATAAGAAGGGGTACAGTACAAATATGTCCTTGGAAAACCCTCCATTTTTCTCTGTGTGTGCTCTGTTGCAGTGTGGTGATTCAACACACCAGTGGCCGACAGTGGCATACTGATGGCCGGCAGTGGCTTCATCCTTGGCTGGCATAGCACACTTTTGGCCGGCAGGTGGCCGGCAGCAAGCACTCATGGCCGGCAGGCCACTGGTGCATTCCTCAGCATTGGTTTGGTAAGATAGAACAGAAAGTTCTTGGAGTAACCTTACAAACAGAGCCACTCAAGAGCAAACTGGAGGGCTTTTCGGGGCGAGAAACCGAATACATGCATGTTCAACTTTCTAAAGCAGAGCTGAAGTAGTGTAATTTAATGCTTTACTTGTTAGTTAGCATTGGTTTTGTAATTTAATTAATTAGTTTGCTAATTGATTAAGTGTTCTAATAATTAAGTAGCTTAGTTTAGCTATTTCTTAATTTTGGTTTGTAATAATTAGCCTAATTAGTTTAATTAGATTAGTTAGCTTAGCTTAGCTTAGATTAGCTTAGCTATTATTCATTCAGACCCTCCTTCGCGAGGGTGCAATGTTGTAATAAGTGTGCGTGTGTGTATGCATGTCTTCCAACCCCACGTCTTTCTTCCTTTTATTTAACCGCTTTCGATGGTTAGATTAGGGCACGTTTTGATTAGCATACCTTATGCTTTGCATGTTTCATCATTCATTTGTATTGCATGCACCGGGCTCGGCGCATCATTCAAACTGCATCGTATTTCAATACTTATTTGAATATGTGTTTCAAAGCATGTTATCAAGTTGTTGCATTCATATGCCACGTTAGATAGCCGAGCCTATTAGTTACATGTTGCATGTGTTGCATTAGGCATCTTGTATAGTTAGGATCATACATATTTCTAACTATCTTTTTGTTTTGGCTCGGAGTACACTATAAGTGTTACACTTTAGCATACTTGATGAGTGTGAGTGTTACCATGATAGCATGCTTGCCATGAGGCTATTTACTTAAGTGCTAAACTGCATGAGTGCTTGTGGGTGAAGGCTTGGTTGCTTGAATTGGGACAATTCGATGATTGTGAGTTTTAAGCCGACTTTGCGAAATGGCAAATCATGTTATTTTAAGCCCACTTGAGGGTGGCAAATACGCGTTTTAGCCCACTTACGAGTGGCACTTTCAAACCATTTTCGAAAACAAACATGAGTTGTTTTATTCCAATTCTCGAGACTTAGTATATACTTGCTTGTGTGCATCACATAGTAAAGTTAGATTAATAACCGCATAAGAGCACATGAGGTTTATAAAACAACATATCATGCTTAGTAGAGGCCGATCTTTGATCGGGCGAGCAGAGGTGCTTGTTTTAGGACCTTCCCCTCTCGTACCCAAGTTCCCGAGCCGAGGCAACTTTGGTGATGATGAACACGTGGCCTTTGGCACGAGTTAGGGTTTCCTAAATTTTTCAAAAATAAAATATTTAGGTGGTGACTCTGTAATCTGGCAAAGCAGTCCAGTTTTGGCATTATTTGATTCAAAAATCAATTTTCCAAAATGATTTGCCGGATTGGACTCTTAGTGTTTATCAGTCTCACATTGCACTTTGTGAGATTAGATTCAGAACCGTGACAGGAGTCCGAACTGTAGTAAGACTAATTCGCGCCTCTTCGAAAGGGGGGCGCGCGAAGAAAGTTGAGTCTACAATACCACCAGTGGTATGCTCGTGTTTCGCATTGAGTTGTTTAGAATCCTACACATCACTCTCAATTTGATCCACGTGTTCAACATCCCGAGAATGATGTTAACATCGATCTCGAGTGGGTAAGTGAATTGTGAATTAACATATTTCACTTTTAAGTGGTTCACCATAAATCAAACACTAAGTATGATTTTTATCATTTTTTTTAAGGTGTAATGATGCTGCTTTCAGTGTTGGTGCTATAGTCCATAGGCTTGGTCGTGATGAGTGTGCCCTGCACCTTGACATGTTGTATGAAACCATTGGTAGGATGCCACAAGTTCTTGATGGACAAAGTAGGGGATCTACATCGACACGTACACAACATCAAGTCTACTATCGTAAACATCGTAGGATAGACCGTACATGAAGATTGGGATCTAGTTTTTTTTTATGTCATAGTTATGTGAATGTGTTGATCGTACATGAGAGTTGGGATCTAATTTTTGTTTGATGGCATAGTTTTTGTGAATGACGAACTCGTATAGAGTTTGAGATATACTTTTATGTTTACTGTACATGAGAATTGGGATCTAGTGTTTTTTTTTGGATAGTGTGGGTGTTGATTTCCGACCACACAACCAAACGGGTAACTTAGTTGGAGAGCACCAGCAAAATAGATTAAGCCCAACAACCTGCACAAAAAGATGAGAAGCTGGTGGTGGTTCATCCAACCGGGGCCATTCCGACAATCAAGTCAGTAATCAATATCTCTCAAAGATAGTAAATTGTGCTTAAACTCACAAGAAAGAACTTACCTCAGACCCATGAGGGTGCCCTACTTTTATAACCAGCAGCGACTTGATCCCCTTAGAAGCCTCACTTCAAGGCTCCATGCTCATGTTGGACCCTTATCTAGATAAAGATAAAATCTTCTTGAGCCTTATCTCTATCCAGACTGAGATCCTCCCCTGTTCTAGGTGTAGACACCCTATTTTTTGACTGCCCGTAAGACTTGGGTGCTTTATTCCAAACACCCGATGATAAAAGTTACACTGTGTAATCTTTGAATTCTCAGCGAAGAAATTTGGATTCAAGCTCTAATTCCAAACCTTGCACCCCATTTTGTCCAAATTATTTTAGACCTTAAAACCCTCATTTCAAAATATTTTTTCCAAAATGCTTCTACGATGTTTAGAGGCTCGCATTTCGTTTAAAACATTACACTTTTGGTAAATCGAGTAAGGACAAATTGGAGATACAAGGAAGGGAGGTGAACTCTTTGAAAAATATTTAAAACATCTTATTTATAGGTTTGGAGTTGAAGAAAATAGAAGGGGAGGGAAGAAAACCGGTTCGGAGAAGTTAGGCATCAATCCGATTAAGATAGAAATGAGAAACCTTTTCTAAAATAGGAATATCTCTTTTCACACTTAGAATTTAGATGTGGGGTTACCACCATTGAAAAGTAGACTTTTGGGGTTTCAATTTAGACTCAAGAATCACCTAAAATCGAGTCCGGATGAGGGAGATATGCCTGTTTGAAGTCGGGCCTGAATGTAGATTTTTAAGGCCCGACCGGGTCCATTTAGAACCGGCCGGGCCTCAATTAGGTCCGGTTGTGGGTTTTGAGGCTCAGCCAGGTCTCAATGGCGCCAGACAGATAGCTGGCAGGAATTAAACAAATATCTTTGTTTGAAGATATTTGTGATCTTTTTGGCTTAAACTCTATAAATAGGACCTCCCACTTCAGATTTTAGGGTTAGAAAAACTTTCCAAAAGGCTTAAACATTGATGAGAGCTCTCGAACCTTCAGGCTTCTTTGTTCTTCAAATCAACTTTCACCCTCCATACACCATTAAAACTTGGATTTGAAGATTTCTTGTAGAGAATTCAAGGCATATTTTTAGAACCTAGCGGTTAGAGAATTGTTCTAGGAGATATTGTAGAAGCTTAGACATAACTTCCTTACAAAAGCTTTTTTGACCTTCAAACCTTCTTTAGCTATACATCGACAATACATACACCATTAGAGCTTGTTCTTGAAGCTTTTTGTTAAACTTTCAAACCATGTTTCATAAACATAAGGGTGTTTGGAATCAAGTTTGATCAATAACCAAAGCTTGCTCTCTTCAAGAGGTATAAGCTTGTCACATTTTCCTTGCTTTCATTTCCATTTTTTTTCTATCTTTTTCTTGAGTTTTTATACTGTTTTGGATCCATTCCAAGTGCTGAAACTTGGGGTTAAAGAGCTACCAAAAGGTAGATAGCTTATACCCTTTGTTCTTGCACTCTTTTCTTTGGTTTTCTTACACTAATTTTCAGAGTTTAAAAGGTCTGAAAACATAGTTTAAAGGTCTCAAATATGGAGGGGTTAGCCACCTCTCCTTGATTTTGCTTACTAGCTTTACATCTCTTGCTTTTGTCTATCTTTTTGTGCTCTTTAAACACACTTTTAACCACTGCTTTTTGGGCTGTTTTTGGGACTGTTTTTGGGGCTGAAACATGTGATTTAAAATTTCAAAAAGTGGAACCCCTCCTTAGGCTTTGTTCCATAGCTTTTTCTCTACTATTTTTACTTACTTTCTCTCGTTTTTTAGCTACTGTTTTTGTACATTTTAGGGGCTATTATGGGCTATTTAATTCATTTAAATAGTTTATGCTTTAAATATCATACTTGTTGTGTTATAAGTCCTCATGGCTTTGGTTGTTTAGGCCTTAGACACCGAGTCATTTGAGTTGATAGCTTTATTTACTTAGTTTTCAAGCGAAGAGTTTCATTTTAAATAATCAATCTCGCATAACTATTTCTGTAACCTCCCTCTTTTCTTCTTTTCTTTTGTTTGAGAGTTATTTTAACCGATTGATGGTTATTCAAAGCATGAAAAGGAGACCTATGCTCAATGGCTTAATCTCTATGGAGGTTCATCGTCAACGGCATGGTCTCTCTTTCATGTTTAGGATCAGCTCTCGTTTGACATTTCTTCTCGTTTAGTGGACTTAATTATCACTTTGGACAAATGGACTAAAGAATGGAATGGACTAAGAAAATTGCTAAAATGAACCAACCAATGTAAAGAAAATGAGTAATATTGCTTGCGTTCGGCCGGATGTTATGCCGAGTCCATTGTGTCAAAGGTTGTCTTACATCAATTCATGATATTTTGATGAACCTTGAAGCGTCTCTACCTCCCTCTTCGAGTTCACTCCATGATAGGAGGGAGGGGTGGTCGTTGTTCATTGCATTTATTAATCTTTGTCCAAATTGTACCTAAAATCATCAAGCAATGAATTGCTCATTGATGGTTTTCGAAACGATTCCAACTTCTCTCGAGGCTTTCCCATGACAGAGAAGTGTGAGAGGGACAAACAGAGTCTAGAATAACTTTGACTACACTATTTTCACTTCAGAGCACAAAACAGGATTTTGCATGAAATTAAGGCACAACCGGCCCTTTTGTTTGGTCAACAGTATGTTTTGCAGAAAATAAATGACAGTGGGTGAAGGTGAAACAGAGCAAGCCTGGGCAGATAGAGCTGTTCTTGGACACTGTGCATGCAACCCTTGCGCATCCTCGCTTGCATCATTGTTGTAAATTAATGTCTCGAGTATTGTTGTAATTAATTTATTATTATTGTTATAATTAGTCTTGTTAATCATAAGTGTTATAATTATTATTATTGTTTATTTGTAATTGTTATAGCTAGTTAGCTTAAACAGCTAGTTTATTTCCCATTATTATCCTTGTTGTAATAGAGTAGTTAGCTAGCTAATTCTTTACTTATTTATTCATTCAGTTTTGTAATAATTAGTTTAATTTGGACTTTCGGAATCCTCTTGCGCGAGGGCAATTATGTAATACGTTGTATGTCTTCCAACCCTACGTCTTTCTCCCTTTTACTTACTCGCTTACAATGGTTAGTATAGGACATCATTTTTCAAATTAGCATTCTTATGCATTGCATCCATTGTCTTGCATGGATCCAAGACTCAGCTCATCATACTAAATATCAATGTTCAAATTCATTACTTGAATATGTGCTTTATCGCATGTCTTAAATGAAATCATATGCCATGTTCGTAGTTGAGCCTATTAAAATTACATAATGTGTGCATTGCATTTAGTCATATTACATTAATTAGGAGCATGCATATTTTTCTAATTATTTTGCTTTGTTTTGGCTCGGAGTACTAGATGAGTAATTTTGTGTTTTAGCATCTTGCATCGAATGTTTGTGTTACCATGTCAAAACATACTTATATGAGGCTAATTGCTTAAATGATATAACTGTTTGAATGCCTGTGGATGAAGGCTAGTTGCTTAAATTGAGATAGTTTGATTAATGTCCATTTTAAGCCCATTTTTTCAGGTGGCAAATTCACAAAACAATTTCAAATAAAATACGAAATCAAATGTTTCAATTCTTGCAAATTAGTCTATATTTGTGTGTGCGTCACATAGTAAAAAATAGCTAATAATCGGAATAAGAGCATATAATATAAATAAAAATCACATCATGATTAGTAGAGCCCGATCTTTGATCAGGCGAGTGGGTTGCTCAATTCATGACCTTTCCCTCTCGTACCTTAGTTCTCGAGCTGAGACACTTTGGTGATGACGGGTAAGTGGCCTCTAGCACGAGTCTCAGGTTTCCTAAATTTTTTAAAAAATATTTAGGTGGCGACTTTGAAATCTGGCAAAGCAGTCCATTTTTGGCATTTGATTTAAAACATCAATTTTCCAAAAGAATTGCCGGATTTGGACTCTTTTGTGTTTTTACTTTTTCACATTGCACTTGTGAAATCAGATTCAGAACCACGGGAGTCCGAACTGTAGGGCTATTCGTCTTCCAAAGGAGCACGAAAAGTCGAGCTATACTAGGAATCTTATCCCTTATCTGCTTATTTTGGATTCTGGTATCTCTGCAGATAACCTCAGCCTAGCCGAGATCATCTCGACGCATGGCCAAGCCACCTAGCACCTCGGCTAACACTTCGGCGTCCCCTTAGCCACGTGCTGTCATTTACAAAATACGTCTCCACAACTACCCCCTAGGTTCTATTACCTCGCAACTCGAGGTAATGGAACCTACATCGTTTTGTCCCTATAGCATGTCGGCTAAATTTCATTTCTTCTTCACGACCGAGATCATCTTGTCGGTTTCAATTAACCAAGACTCTGCTGCCCATTCTACTAAGGATCAAGAACCAAGAATCAAGTTCTTCAAGTCTCTCACCCGGGATTGCTTCTCTAGCCGAGGTTATGGCCTCACTAATTAAAGAATTTCAAGAGTTCTAACGGTGCATAAATGTAGACACCTTATTTTTGACAGCCCTTACGACTTGGACACCATTGCATGCACACCCGATGATGAGATTATATGCTCACCAAGTGCTAGAAGCCCTCAGCGGAATGCCACAACTTTAAGCCTTTCAAACTTTGTACATTTGTTGCCTCATTCTTGGACCAACCTTTGGTTTTTGAGCCTACAGCCTCTGGTGTGGCCTGCCGACCACCAGTGATTAACGGTCGATCACCACTGATGGTCAGTCGGCCACTAGTGTATTTTGCAGATATTTTATACCAGCTGTGCCAGCAGTTTGCACAGATGCATGCATCTTCACCCACATGTAGGACTGGATCTCCTTAAGGGAATTTCATGCTTTCTATATATAGGGACCTCCTCTCTCTTGTAACAATGTTAGAAAATTTTGAACTTAAAAATTTTCCTCTCTCTCTACACTTTAGCCTCCAATTACTTAACCTTTGCCTATACACCCTTAACCAAATCTTCTCATCTTTGAGCTGAGGTGTTCTTGAGCTTGGTTTGAGGTTTAGAGGGTGTACTTACTTGGTTTTATTTCTTGGAATTACTCTTCTCTTCATGAGGTATAAAGCCTTGCCTCTTTGCTTGCTTGCTCCACTATTATTTCTACTATTTTTCCACTATTTTTGGGCTGTCAAAACTCTATGTTTTTTGGGCTGAAGCTTGGGTTTAAGGCCATTAATAGCCCTTCTTTATACCTTGTTTTGGAGGCCTTTGCCTTTGTGTTTTCCATCATTTTATTATCTTTTTCCAAGCTTTTAAACATTGATTTTTAGAGCTTTTTCAGTGGCCCAAATCATGTTTTGAAGTCCAAATTAGGAGATGTTAGCCTCCCCTCCTTGTGTCTCGTTTGCTAGCCTAGTTTATGCTATGTGTTAGCTTAATTTTCAAGCCATATATAGCTTAATTCTAGCATGTTTCAACCTCTGATTTGAACCGTTTTAACTCTATTTTGGGTTGGCTAAGTGTCCTCACAAGCTCGGTGTTTTGGGCCCTTAGACACCATTTGTTTGAGTTGATTGCATTATTTTAGTATTTTTCTCACTAATTTCAGCAAGCATTATCTCTGCAACCTCCCTCATTTCTTCATTATTTGTTTGCTTTGAGGGTTGTTTCAACCTTGGGATTGCTTAGGCTTAAGATTGAGGTCCATGCTTAATGGTTTAATCCTCTTTTGGGGGTTCATTATCAATAGCATGACACCTCTCTCTTTCCTTAAACTATCCCTTGTTTGACACTTCCTTCTCTTTTAGAGGACTCAACTCACCAATGGAGTTAATTGGTTAAAGAATGGGAGGGTAATTGAAAGGAGTAACTAAAAGTTGTAACTAAAATTGTGCAAAGATAAGAATTTGATTGTGTTTTGGTGTGTTCAATCAGACATTAATTGAACATATGGAACTTGGATCATTTCATATTTGTTAGTGATGAAATGATCCAAGTCTCCAAGGTCAACCTCTTCCCTTGATCTTCCATGAAAGGGAAGAGGTTTGTGTCTTTTTTTTTTGCATTTATTGAAATTGCACACTTGGAGTCACAAGCCATCATGCAATGAAATTGCTTGAATTGGTAGTTTGTGGCTTAAGTTCACCATTCCTTGGATTTGTTCATAAAAATGAGAGGTGAGTTGTGTAGACAAACCTTGAAAATACCCTGTATATGCACTGTTTGTCCTCTGTTGTAGCATGATGAACTTGTGCGGCAGTGGCCGGTAGGTGGTCGACAGACCACCTCCATGGTCGGCAATCTTCACCAATGGCTAGCCAGCCACTGATGCAAAGCTCAGAAATGTGTTGGTAAGGTGGAGCAAATTTGTTTTGGAAGTTTTCAACTGTGCAAACAGAAGAATTCAGAAGCAAAACGGTGGTGTTTTCGAGTGGAATCCGAGCATGCGCATGCACATCCCTAGTTTCCCGAGGCATAGTAGTTAGTTGTTTAGTTTAATTACTTATCCTAATTACACCTGCGTTGTAATTATTTAATTATTTAATTAGTTAGTTAACTAGTTAATTAATTCAAGTGTTGTAATAAATAGTTAAGTTGTTTAGCTATTTATTCGGTTTGTAATAGTAGCTTAATTGGCTTAGCTTTAATTAGTTAGTTAATTAGCTAGTTAATTCATTCGGACTCTCATTCGTGAGAGCGTAGTGTAATAACGTGTATGTCTTCTAATCCTATGTTTTTCTCCCTTTTACCTACTAGCTTACGATGGTTAGTTTAGGAGCATGATGTTTCGTTTTGCATACCTTATGCTTACATCCATTCATCTTGTATTGCATGCACCAAGGCTCGGTGCATCATTCTAACTGCATCGTTGTTTAAATACATTCTTTGAATACATGCTTAGACTGCATGTCTTGAATTGAGTCATATGCCATATTAGTAGCCGAGCCTAGTAATTGCATATTGCATGTGTTGCATTAGACATTTGGCGTAGTTAGGAACATGCATTTTTCTAACTAGTTTCTTTTTTGGCTTGGAGTAGTAAGGGAGTTTTTAGTGCTTCAGCATACTTGCATGAGTGTGAGTGGTTGCCATGACTAGAATGCTTGCCACGAGGCTAAATGCTTACTTGTTAAACTGTTTGAGTGCTTGTGGATGAAGGCTTATTGTTTGAATTGGAATGATTCAATGAATGTACATTTAAGCCCACTTTGTCAAGTGGCAAATTCACAATCTTTAAACCCACTTTGTTAAGTGGCAAAATCAAACCTTTTCAAAAAACAAACATGAAATTGAATTGTTCCAATTTAGGCAAACTAGTCTATACCTTGTATGCACGCATCACATAGTAAATGCTAGCCTAATAAACCAGAACAAGAGCATGTAATGTTGATAAAAATCATATCATGATTAGTAGAGGCCGATCTTTGATCTGGCGAGTGTGGGCGCTCAATTCATGACTTCCCCTCTCGTACTTAAGTTCCCGAGCTGAGACAATCTTGGTAATGACGGACACGTGGACTTTGGCACGAGTCATGGGTTTCCTAGATTTTCCAAAATATTTAGGTGACGACTCTGTATCTGGCAAAGCCGTCCATTTTTTGGCATTTTTTGATTCAAAATCAATTTTCCAAATAATTTGTCGGATTTGGAATCTTTGGTGTTTATCTATTTCACATTGCACTTGTGAGATTAGATTCAAAATTATGGGAGTCCGAACTGTATAGCTTATTTCGAGTTTCCGAAAAGGGGCGCGAAAAAGGCGAGCTACAATTTCTAGCGACTTTGTTGGGTAAATTAGAGAACTTGACTTGAAATTCATGATATAAAATTTTATCTACACTTATATATTTCTTGGCATTGCATTTGCATTGGTGTGTCTAAGTCGCTGTGTTTGCCATCTGCTATTCTTGGACGGTTTGCCGAAGGCTTGCTTGAAATCTTGCTAAAAGGCTGACCGGTTGCGGGCTCTGCCACGATGGGAACACAACCCTTGGATTTGGACTACCGTTGTACCGTTTGATCCTCTTTTCACTTCTTGGTGTTAGGTGCGAGAGGTATATTAGGTAGTCTTGCTGAGGTACCCTTTTGACCATTTGGCCTAGTTGCATATCGAAAGCCATAGTGATTGATTTGAACTAAGACAGGATGCTCACCTTTGTACAGGATTGTATGAAACCGTTTGTTTGATATAGTGAATCCTAGTTCATGACGAAACTAAGACAGGGAAACTCTATGAATGCTTTTGTGTAAAATGTGAAAATCTTTGGAAGTGTATGATGCAATCCTCGGAGAGTCTTAATATTGAGGTAATTCCTTTCAAACTTAAGGATCATATCAGAATTAGATTTGGGTCGAAATCCTGGGATTTGTGTTTGATATGGGTGAATTTTTAGCAAAACCCGAACCAGGGCCCAAATTGTATCTTGCACTATTTTGACCAGCATATCCGGTATCCCAATCTGGTAGAGCATTTGTTTTTAATGCCAGGTTTGTCTGAGCTAGAGAAGAAACAGTTCCCGCCTTAACCCATCACAGTCCATCCAATCCCAAAAAAAAAACCCCACTCTGCAAAAGGCCCTGTCCATCTAACCCCCAAAAAGCCAGCTCAGAAAAGATCTGATCCCATTAAGTATAATCGGGTCGAAATCCTTATCAATCAGGTCTTAGCTTACACTTATCCATTTCCCCGATTGCTAACTCAGCAGACCCATGATGGCTCAGAGTCCGAAAGAAGTTATGGCCATGATAGTGACGTTAAACCAGGGAATTGCCATGCAAGATAGGACCAATGCTGAAATGCAATGCCTATCTAAGTGGTCTCCGCTGCACATCCAATCCCAAGCCCCTAGCCGAACTTTGACCCACCTCCGCCAGCTAAAGATTTGCACCGCTTAGATCCTTGAGAAGGGTTGGCTCAAGGTCCAGTTTTCAGACCCCTGGTGCAGCCTAATGAGGGGCTCTATCCCCTTGATATTGATGAGCTCGACCCGACCTTGTTAAAAATTGATAACCTTGAGAAGCAATTTAAAAAGGCACAGGGAATTAGCTCCATTTCCAACCTTGAGGATGGGTACACCGAGGTTGTCGTAAGGCTCCTAGATAGATTCAAAATGCCACACATTGACTGCTTTGACGGGTCTGGAGATCCTATGGTACATATCCGACTTTTCTTGGGCGTCTTGAAGCTGATGAGTTTGACTAAGCCTCAGAAACTCTCTTTGTATGGAAGAACCTTGTCGGGCATAGCAGCCACTTGGTATGCCAAGTTAGAGGATAAAGTGAAACATAATTAGAAAGAATTGGCTGAGGCATTTGTCGACCAGTATTCTTACAATACCCAAATTGAAATGACCACTCAAGAGCTTGAAGTAACCCACCAGAATCCTACAGAGTCTTTTGTGGAATTTGTTACAAGGTAGAGAGTAAAGGCAGCACAAATGACAAATCGACCTTTTGAGAGGGACCAAGTGCGGATAGTGGTGCAGAACTTAAGCTTGATATGCTACAAAAGTTAATAGTTGCTCCACTATTCACTTTCAAAACTTTGCATAAATTAGGGGTTCAAGTTGAGAGTGCATTCAACAAAGGGAGAGTGCATTCAACAAAGGGATTACTCCCAGAACAAACGAACCGACAAGGAGAGTGTTTTCAGGGAGTACCACTATTCCCAAACCCACTGAAATCAATACTGTTGTCACCAACCCCAAAATTGCCGACCTGTTTGCCAATACAAGCCCACAAATAGCTAGCCCAGCTCGAGCTCAAGGCAAAACTTTCACCCCCTCTATATGAGCCTAACTAACGCACTAAAAGTCCTGATGGAAAAAGGGTATCTCAAAGCCCTTGATCCCCAACCTCTTCTTGACTCACTCCCTGCTAGACATAAGCCCACCAAATATTGCACGTATCATCAACAGCGCGGTCATGTCATTGATCGTTGCTACCGCCTTCGTCATGAGGTTTAGAATCTCATCGACAATCAGATAATAGCTCCACCTCAAGACCCCAATGTTACCACCAACCCACTTTCCATCCATGACCAAGTATCTCCTCCCCATCTTAACCTCATCTATATATTACTTCCTACCTTCAACCCTAGTATATACATTACCCCGACCTATTTATCCAAGCCTAGGGTGTTCATTCCAGAAAGCACTGACTTGTGCATGATAGATGCACCCAATTCAGTTCGGGTGCGCCAAAAGGCCGAACCGACTACTGCTGAGATGTTGGAAATGATTGAAAACCTTCAAGGAACGGTGGTAGATTTAACATTTGGGGTTTCGATCCCGTCAAAAAGCTCCTCAATCTTGGGGCGAGCTGCAGTTGAAAAAGGCTAACCCGAAACTATCTTAAGTCTGGGTGATGACTGATCAACAACAAATGGGTCTCGCTTTGATATAGCCACCCAACCCCTTGGCCAAGCAGAAACAAGTGGGAAAAAAAAAGCCAGGACAAGTATTGATCCATACGCATAATTTTAGTGGGCTATTAAGACTTTGAAGGTCAAAAGGTTGAACAAACAGCAAGTGCTTGAAGTTGTTGCAAAGCTTGTGGATAACACTTTTGTTGCCCAGGGTGAGAGCATTTTGAATTAGGGGGCAAGCAAAGAAAAGGGATGCTTTACCAAAAACATCCATCCTAATTCTAGTCCCAAGCCCATGAATACCCGATCAACACCCACCAACCCATTTGCCAATATTTCTAAACCTAATGCTTCCTCCTCCAAAAAATGAACCTTTGCCCAACTCCATATGAGCCTAACCTGTGCACTGCGGGTACTAATGAAAAAAGGGTATCTCAAACTGCTTAATCCTCGACCTCTCCCTAATCCTCTCCCACCTACACACGACTCTACCCAATATTGCGCATTCCATCAACAGTATGGTCACCATACTGATTGTTGCTTTCGCCTTCGCCATGAAATTCAAGATTTGATAGACAACAAAGTCATCACCCTACCTGAAAATCCCAAAGCTGTCAATAACCCTTTCCCTAGTAGCAATAAATTGCCATTCTATAACATAAAACCCACCCATAGCTTGTCAATAACCAGCCATTACCCTAGCCAACACATTGTACCTGCCAATGAGCCCAATCCCATTGTGTTCATTCCTGAATCTTCTAATCTTGATCTGAACAAAAGGAACAAAATCTTTGAATGGATGAAAAGTTTACTCAATCTTGGTGAGTTCAAGCTTGATGAAGCAGTGATGCCAGCACTGGTAGTTGAAATGATGAATCTCAGTCTCAACTAGGGTAATTGTCGAAAGCACTTAGGAAGAACCTTCTGAACTAGGGGCATGATGTGAAAAAGAAATTGTTTTAGTTAAGAAGATGTGTGGGGACAACGTAATTATGAGATTCAATCTGTGAAACCCGATTTGAAAGTCAGAAATCTATCCCTCTAGGTGTGGATGTGTATTGTTGAATTTAAGGCAGGTTTGGACCTTCCCGTGGGCTACTTGAAGTTGTTTTTGAAATTCTGCAGATGGACTTGAGAAGAAAAACCCCTTTTGTCTCAGAAATGCTTTATTTTGTTTTAAGTTGTGTCCTGCAAATAGTTGTGTTGTGAGTGTTATTTTCTTTGTCTTTTCTTACGTTGTTGTGTCAGTTGAGTCTTTTCCTTTGAGTCGCTCTCGTGTAACCTCAGGTTTTCATCTTTATAAGAAAGTAGGAGTCAAGTTTCTGATCATTTTATTGTGCCTATAGATGCATGTGTGACCTTTTACAAATAGAAAAAGCCTTTGAATTTGTTTTTTTTGAATGAGATCCTATTAATAAGCTCGAGTATTGAGAAGAATCCCCTGAATGGTTTGAGTGAATTCTGACTTATCGGTGCAAAGTCATTCATGCTTTAAAAAAATTTTAAGTTGTTTCTTTTGCAAAACTTGCGAAGATAGGTTCAGAATTGTGCGTGGTATCCTATATTGTCCTGGGAATTCTCTTCGTCGTTAGGCGATCATTGTTGCAAGTACAAGGCGGTTTTCAGACCTACAAGTACAAGGTGGCTTTCAGACCTGACAAATCATAGAATTTCTCCTATGGTGTTTTCATTATTTCAAAGAGAAAAGGAAAAAGAAAAAAAAGAAAAAAGAAAAAAGAAGAGAAAGAAAAGGAAGTGAAAAGAAAAGAAAGAAATAAAGAAAAAAAAAAGGGAAAAGAAGTCAATCATCAAGCCAATGGGCATCCATTGGAATAAAACCCAATCGATTATGAGGAAAGGAACTCTTGTCAGAATTCGGAGAAGCTGATGCGAGGAGGTACCACGGTGCAAAAAGAATCAATGCTGAAAATGGAGCAAAAGAAGAGAAAAAGACATGCATAAAAAAATGGAGAACTAAGCTCAAATCAAGGCGAAGCCAGTTCTAATGTTAGGGCAAGAATGACCATTAATCAAATTCACTACAAATGTTGTAACCTTATCCTTGAGAGGCTCGCTAGGCTAAAAACCTGAAAGGGCGGCCTAGGCAAAAGTTAGAGCATGAAAAATGAGAAATCAAAAAAATATAGCTCACAAGGTTAAAATCCCGAAGGGGCGACTTTAGCAAAAGTTAGAGCACAAAAGGAGACTGTCAAAACCTGAGCGAACCTTAGCCATGAACTACATTGACCTGATTCCCATATTGGGATACGTAGGCAACTTCATCATGATGTTCAATCTTAATCATATCCATCATTTTCATCTCAACTCAATCATCTTGCCCAATTCACGTCGTCAGCTTCGCATCAATCCATGAGCTACACTGACTGCTGTGCATATCATATACTTGTGTTGGGTAAGAAAGAACTAGCTTGAATCAACAAGTGGAGAAATTTTCAATACTTGAACTTATCAGTAGAATCTCTATCTTGAGCAAGCAAAAGAAAATGAATCAAAACTCAAGTTTTGCGAAATTGAGTTTTAAAGAGAACATAAGTAAAATTAGGGGCACTGTGAACGATCAGTTACCTTGAGTCTTTTTATGCTTTTGGGTCAGTTGTGAATTCAGTTGTGCCGTGCCCGGTGTTTGTTTCAGTCAACGCTCTTCATCGAGTCACCCTAGTGAGTCTGTTGCTCACAAATCCAACAGAGTGGCATGGTCAAAATTCCATACATGAATATTTGCTCCAAACTCGAAAACAAGTCCATGTGTGGAATTCATAAACGAGCTGAGAGTGCCCATACAAGGGGCATCGTATTCATGATCATTGCAAAGTGCATATGAGGAATCTGTCACTGCTTCAGAGGGGACTAGAATAAGTTCTCAACATGCTGGAACAGAAGAGAAGCATGAGTCTGATTGGTTGGCAATTGTTCCAGGATCTGGTGATCCCCATTGCATGTGCTTGCATAATGTTGAAAACGGTGGCCAGTAGCTGGACGCTAGGGGCAATTTTCAGTGCATCTGATCGGGCCATCCATCGAACAAGGGCATGAACCCAACCAGTGGCCAATGACTGGACACTAAGGGCAATTTTCAGTATATCTGATCGGGTCATCATTTGTACAAGGGACATGAACCTACCTTTCTCTCCATCCGCTCAGAGCCATTTGTTGGGCACTTTCCCCTAGATTAGGGTAGCTCACCCCCATGTTGATTCTGATATGATTCAGCTTTCGAAAGTTGTCTCCGACCATTTCAAGACTCTCTTGGATTGCCATATTCCCTCTGATTAATACATGTGCTTTGGATTATGCCTACACGTTTATACACTATAGTTACTTTGAATTACGTGATTGGTTGCTCTTACTCTTAATTTCGTTCTGTATTTAAACAAAGTTTTGTCAAGTTGCCTCCCTTTGTGTTGCATTTCAACGAGTTGTGGCTAGTTGCCCTACACTCATCTCATAAGGTACATGACGCATTGCTCTGAGTACTGCTCACTTCCCTCTGTGTACCATGCATCGTTCACTTGCATCGCACTATTTTGTGCATTTTATTTATTCATGCTATCTTGTGCATTTCACCTTGCATCGCACTATTTTGTGCACTTTGTATCACACTATCCTATTCACTTTGTATCGCACTATTTTGTGCACCATTGCATTGTCTTGTGCATTCAACCCACATAGCATTATTTTGTGTACCACTCGCACTGTTTTGTGCACCTCACTCGCATTGTCTTGTGCATTCACATCTATTTCGTACATTAACTTGTGCATTTCAATTTGTATCGCACTGTTTAGTGCATTTTAATTTACATCACACTGTCTAGTGCATTTCAACTTGCATCGCGTTGTCTAGTGCATTTTAACTTACATCGCACTGTCTAGTGCATTTCAACTTGCATCGCGTTGTCTAGTGCATTTCAAATTACGTCGCACTATCTAGTGCATTTCAACTTACATCGCACTGTCTAGTGCATTGCAACTCGCATCGCACTGTCTAGTGCATTTCAATTTACATCGCACTGTCTAGTGCATTTCAAACTTATATCGCACTGTCTAGTGTATTTCAACTTATATCGCACTGTCTCGTGCATTTCACCTTATTTGCACTATATTGTGCATTTCACTTTACATCGCACTATCTTGTGCAAACTTGCATTATACTGTCTTGTGCACTCATTTCGTGTTGTCTTGTGCATTCACCCTCACTCGCACTGTCATGTGCCCCTATATAGCACTGTCTTGTGCATTCTCTGGGCCTAGGAGACCTTAAATCCTCGAAAGGTGCAATTCCTTTGGTGTTTGTCGTGCCCGAACGCCTTTCGGTGGTCTGGTATAGCCACCTACCTGTGTTTAAGATGAGTTTTTAGGAGATTAACTGAGATGGTGAAAACTAGAGTTCGAATGGCTGAGGCCTAGAACGCAAAGGTTCAGAATTTCTAAGACTAAGGTCTGGTTTAAATACCTAGTGGTGTATCCTCGGTTTGACATCTGTATGGTAGCCCCATAGGTTGAGATAAGTTGTATGCGCCTCAGTTCTGGATACTGAACCAACCTAGTCTGTCACCCTGTTGGAGAATAGGGAAAGCAGCGAGCATAGCTAGGGAGAAAAGTAGTACCTGTGGTTTGGAAACGCAATCAAGAAGAAGAGGATGATCCACAGCAGCATAAGGTGAGTCATAACCGATTGCCCCAGTAAGCTACTTTCACTTCCTAGCTGCAACATCATATTTATTATCTAGTATTTTTATCACATTGTATATCGCATCTATTGCATGCATCTACTACATCATTATCCATTTTATCACCTATATCCATTCCATGTTAAGCTTAGTTTGGCATGTGCTCATACCATTCCCTTGTTGAAACATAGTTCTATCATGTGTCAATACCCATGCTACGCTGAGGCCAGTATTGAGGGTGTTGGCACATTTTCTGTGTTAGACGTGGTTTGTTTTGTGCCCATGCATTTTCTAGGCAAGATAGAGTTCGGCCTACGCCTTTTATTCATTCCATCCATTGCATCCACTGCATCGTACTTCGTTTTGTTACATTCAGCATTTAGGATCACGATCTTTCCTTAACGGATCACTCCTTGCTTATATCATACCACCCAATTACTTGTACTCTTTCTCTTTCTACGAAAAACATAGTCTTACATGTGCTCACATCCCTTTCACGTTGAAACATGGTTTTGTTATGTGTAAGCAACCATGCTGCACTGAGGCCAGTATTGAGGATGTAAGCACTTAGCCTGTGTTAGGCGTCGTTTGGCTGTGCCCACTTCTTTTCTATATAAAATGTAGTTTGATTTGCATCTCTATCCCTTTATGGTATTTGTGTGGTTTTGCATTGCTTGTGGTTTGATTATTTCGTTACATTACATATCATTTACATTGTTTTGTTGCATTGTGTATGTTTTGCATTCTACCCCTGAACGACGCTCGTTTGATTCCTTGTAATGGGATACGTAGGCAACTCTCGGGTTCAACGAATTGCATTTGCATTTTGTTTGTTTTCCCAAGTCTTATGGCCTTATTAAAATTGGTCGTCTTCGGCCTTTGACATTCACTCACGTTATTTCATGACTTCAAGCTTTGTCAAAGAGGGGCAACTGTAGACACCTCATTTTTGACGGCCCTTACAACTTGGACACCATTGCATGCACACCCGATGATGAGATTATATGCTCACCAAGTGCTGGAAGCCCTCAGCGCAATGCCACAACTTTGAGCCTTCCAAACTTTGTACACCTGTTGCCTCATTCTTGGACCAACCTTTGGTTTTCGAGCTTGTAGCCTCTAGTGGCCTGCCGACCACCCCTTTTGGGTTGCCAGCCATCACTTCTTGGTTGTCGGCCTGCTGCCGGCCATTGATGTGGCTTGCCAACCACCAGTGATAGACGGCCGGCCACCAATGTATTTTGCAGATATTTTATGCCAACTATTTGCACAGATGCATGCATCTTCACCCACGTGTAGGGTTGGATCTCCTTGAGGGAATTTCATGTTTTCTATATATAGGGACCCCCTCTCTCTTGTAACAATGTTAGAAAATTTTGAACTCAAAAATTTTCCTCTCTCTCTCTAGCAAATCTCTACACTTTAGCCTCTAATTCCTTAACCTTTGCCTATACTTTTCTCTTCAAGAGGTATAAGGCCTTGCCTATTTGCTTACTTTCTCCACTATTATTTATACAGTTTTTCCACTATTTTTGGGATGTCAAACTCTGTGTTTTTTGGGCTGAAGCTTGGGTTTAAGGCCATTAAAGGTTGAGGGGTTGATAGCCCTTCTTTATACCTTGTTTTGGAGACCTTTGCCCTTGTGTTTCCCACACTGTTACTATCTTTTTCCAAGCTTTTAAACACTGATTTTCAGTGCTTTTTCAGTGGCCAAAATCATGTTTTGAAATCCAAATTTGGAGGGGTTAGCCTCCCCTCCTTGTGTCTTGTTTACTAGCCTAGTTTATGCTATGTATTAGCTTAATTTTCTAGCCATTTATAGCTTAATTCCAGCATGTTTTAACCTTTGATTTGGACTGTTTTAACTCTATTTTGGGTTGGTTAAGTCATTTGAGTCTTGTTTTGCATGCTTCTAGTGTAAGTGTCCTCACAAGCTCGGTGTTTTAGGCTTTTAGATACCACTTGTTTGAGTTGATTGCATTGTTTTAGTGTTTTTCTCACTTAATTTCAGCAAGCATAATCTTTGCAACCTCCTTCATTTCTTCACTCTTTGTTTGCTTTGAGGGTTGTTTCAACCTTATGATTGCTTAGGCTTAAGATTGAAGTCCATGCTTAATGGTTTAATCCTCTTTTGGGGGTTAATTATCAACAGCATGACACCTTTCTCTTGCCTTAAACTACCCCTTGTTTAATACTTCCTTCTCGTTTAGAGGACTCAACTCACCAATGGACTTAATTGGTTAAAGAATGAGAGGGTAATTGAAAGGAGTAACTAAAAGTTGAAACTAAAATTGTGCAAAGATAAGAATTTGATTTTGTTTTGGTGTGTTCAATCGGACATTAATTGAACATATGGAACTTGGATCATTTCATATTTGTTAGTGATGAAATGATCCAAGTCTCCAAGGTCAACCTCTTCCCTTGATCTTCCATGAAAGGGAGAAGGTTTGTGTCTTTTTTTCTTGCATTTATTGAAATTGCACACTTGGAGTCACAAGCCATCATGCAATGAAATTACTTGAATTGGTGGTTTGTGGCTTAAGTTCACTATTCCTTGGATTTGTTCATGAAAATGAGAGGTGAGTTGTGAAGACAAACCTTGAAAATGCCCTGTATATGCACTGTTTGTCCTTTGTTGTAGCATGATGAACTTGTGCAGCAGTGGCCGATAGGTGGCCGACAGACCACCTCCATGGCCAGATGGTGATCGACAATCTTCACCAGTGGCCAGCCAGCCACTGATGCAAAGCTCAGAAATGTGTTGGTAAGGTGGAGCAGATTTATTCTGGAAGTGTTCAACTGTGCAAAACAAAAGCATTCGGAAGCAAAACAGTGGTGTTTTCGGGTGGAATCCGAGCATGCGCATGCACATCCCTGGTTTCCCGAGGCATAGTAGTTAGTTGTTGAGTTTAATTACTTATCCTAATTACACCTGCGTTGTAATTATTTAATTAGTTAGTTAACTAGTTAATTAATTCAAGTGTTGTAATAATTAGTTAAGTAGTTTAGCTATTTATTCGGTTTATAATAGTTAGCTTAATAAACTATGCATTAATTAGTTAGTTAATTAGCTAGTTAATTCATTCGGACTCTTCTTCGTGAGAGCGTAATGTAATAACGTGTACGTCTTCCAATCCTATGTCTTTCTCTCTTTTACCTACTAGCTTACGATGGTTAGTTTAGGAGCATCACATTTTGTTTTGCATACCTTATGCTTGAATCCATTTATCTTGTATTTCATGCACCAAGGCTCGGTGCATCATTCTGTAGACGTCCCCGAACGCCCCGGGAGGGTGAGTCCCGTTCTGTTCATTTTGGGGTCACTACAGCTCGGACTCGATTTGTGTCACGGTTCTTAATCTTGAACCAAAGAGTCCAAATCTGGCAAATCGTTTTGAGAAACAGATTTTTGGAAAGAAGTGTCAAACATGGACTACTTTGCCAGATACAGAGTCGCCACCTAAATATTTTTTTTTGTGGGGGAATTTAGGAAACCCTGACTCGGTGCCGAAGGCCACATGTCCGTTATCACCGGAGTTTCTCGGCTCGGGAGCTAGGGTACGATTGGGGAAGGTCAGCTATGAGCACCCCCTCTCGCCCGATCCGAAGATCGGCCTCTACTAACCGTGATATCCGTTTTTGAAAACATTATGTGTTCTTATTCCAATTGTTAGCCTAGAATTACTATGTTATGCACACAGCAAACAAGCATAGACTAGATTGCCTAATTTGGAAAGAAACATTGCATATCCGTTTGTTTTGGAAAATGTTTTGGAATTTGCCACTCGCAAGTAGGCTAAAATACGGATTTCAACGAGTTTTCCCATCTCAAACAATCCAACCTTCACCCACAGGCATTCAAACAGTTTATAACACATAAGCATCTAGCCACATGGTAAGCATACTGTCATGATAGCATTCACACACATGCGATGATGCTAAAGCGTAAATACTTACATCGTACTCCATGCCAAAACAATAAACTAGTTAGCAAACATGCGTGATCCTAGTTCATGTCAAGTTGACTAATGCAACACATGCAAGATGCAATTAGAGTAGGCTCAGCTAACCTAAACATGGCATGTGAAATGCTACCAATTAATGCACGTATTCAATCTGGAATTGAAATACAAATGCAGTTAGCGTGATGTACCGAGCCCGGTGCATGCGAAACAAATGTATGGATACACGCATGCATAGCATAAGGTATGCTAATCTAAACGTGCCCTAATCTACCATCATAAGCAGGTAAATAAAAGGGAAGAAAGAAGTGGGGATTGGAAGACATACACACCACTCACACACACTTATTACAGATTTGCCCTCGCCCGGAGGGACCAAATAAATAATACAAATTAATTAACTACGCAAGCTAATTAAATATTACAAATTGCCTAATCAGTTAACAAACTAATTTAAACTAGGAAAAGCAGTAAACCGCCTCGGGAGGAGAGCCAGATGTAGCGCATGCTCGGGTCCTGCTCGGAAGTGCACGGCCATGCATAGTCTGCCTCTATTTTCCCTGCTCTGCCTCTCTGAAGACTGCCAAAGTCTCAAGGATGCTTCTCTGGATACTGGGAATCACCACCGGCTAAGTAGAATTACCACCGGCAGTGAATTGTGGTCATCGGCACAAAATGAATCCATCGGCTGGTAATTTACTGCCAGTCGGCAATTTATACTGCCGGTCGGCAAAGAATGCCTACAGAACCTGCAACTCACAGCAGCAGAGGACAGAACTTGCATGGCAATACAATTCAAGGCATATATGCACCTATCATGTCCCTTATCATGTTAGTGACTCAAAAGGGCATGTGTCTCGATTCTCAGACCGCCAATCGCGCATTTCCATGCATGATGGCCCAAAGAATCAAGTGTGCAACTTTGATGTCAAATGACATGCAATGCAAACCAACAAACAAATGGGGACTTAACCTCTATCATGGATAGTCAAGAGGCCAAGCATGCATGCCAATGCAATGCAACCTAAGCATGTTAACTAGGCATGCAATACGGCAATGCAAATGAGCATGCAAGAAATGCAAGGCATAGAGCAATGCAACTAACAAGTTTGCAAGGCTAATGTAGGCATTCAAGCACGTAGGCCAACATGTGATTTCATTCAATCATGTGATTTCAAACATGCGACAACTCGCCAATATACTACAATATACAAGGAGAGCATGCAACAAACAAAGAGATGGACTTAAACATGATTTAGGCAACTCTAAATAGGCCTAAAACAGTGGCCAAAAACCAAGGAATTGGGATCAAACATACATACACACATGCAAGTAAGTTGGACCGACACTTAGGCATTAAATAAGCAACTCTAAGGCACACTTGAAAAGGGATATCATGGACAATTAGCATGCAACATAAGCTCTGAAAATCATGTTAAAACATGGTGCCAAACCAAGCAACAAGGCAAGCTAAACATGCAACAATGGTCCAAGCATTCAAGGCTCACCAAAGAGGCAATGGACTACACTTAGTACAACCACACATGGCAGGACTTAGGCAACCAAAAACAGAGTTTTAACACATGAAACTAAGCCCAAAAGACCAACTAGATAGCACCTAGATGGTTTTTATTTAAAGGCATGCATAAATGCTAAAACATGGAGCATGCAAGGCAAGCTTCCAAAGCTTCAAAGAGGCATCCAAGGCAAACATATGAGCATGTCAAAGGGACTGAAATAACATGTAGGGTGGTTCCAAACCACCGAAACGATGCAAGCAACACATACTACACATTCACATACTTGAAGCATACAAGCTCAAATACAAAGGAGCTATACTACGCATGCCAAGATCAACCCAAATAACTATGGACATACCTAAAACATGGCAAAATGAGCACAAAACCTTCACAAGGCTAAACCTAAAACATGCTAGAGCAAAGGCTAACAACCTAAGGCATATTAAGGCAATAACAAGGCATTACATGGTAGGTATGCTAAGTATACATGGTGTACCAAAACCAACAATAAACAGAGGCATATTATGATATAATAGGCACAAAAAACAGCCAAGGCATGGTCAACATGAAGCTTAGCTAGATGCTCCCTTAAGAGGCCAAAAATGGTCCTTTTCAAGGACTATAAGGAGAGGGGGTGGCCCTCTCCTTCTTGGGACCTCAAGGCACCATCCTCACCTCTGAAATCCCTCAAGATTTCAGTGGTGAAGAGGCCCAAACATCAAGGTCTCGGAGCTCACTCAAAATAGCACAAAATAGGGCCTTTCAAGGCCTAAGAGGGGTCAAACACCTCCAAACCACAAAACACCCTAAATAAACTATTTAGAGGGCCTAAAAACAAAACTTTTTTATGTTATACACTAAGCACAAAAACAGTTCTAAGATAGGTAAAAATACAATGCAAAAATGGGGAATAAAGGGATTAGTTTCTTACCCTTGAAGACCCCTTCAACAATGGTGGACCAGCAGCCTCTTTTAGGTTGAAACCAGCTCCAAAACCTCAAAAACAACCTCTTAGAACCTCAGTAGCTAAGGGAAGGTGAAACACTATGTGTTTGTGTGCAATAGTAAGACACAAACACACTTTAACACACACAAGAGGGAGATATAGAGATAGGATGTGTATGAATTCTAACCCTAGAACTCAAAACCTTAATATGGCTGTCTAAACTCTCTAAAGTGTCTAACCCTTGCAACAAGAGAGAAGACCTCTCTTTATAGAGCTTATTGTCTTGTAAAGCTTACAAGACAAGCTTCTAAAGAGGGAGATCCCTCCATACATGTGTATGGAGGGGAGCCAAATGCAAGACAGCTGTGATAAAATATCTGCAAAAGTAGATGCACAGTAGTCGGCCAGCCAAAGATGCCATTTTGGCAAAAGGGAGTGCCGACCGGCAACAAATAGTGCCGACCGGCAATATAGATTGCCGATGGAATCAAAAACCAGCCGGTGGCCTCTAGCCATGGCCGGTGGTGTGTGGGGATGCCTCACAAGGCATTCCCTGCTCCTCCAAGGCAAAACACAAGTGTTTGGTGCAAAACCAGACACTAAACAGTCAAGTTCGGAGATCCTGAGGCAAGGCGCGTAACCGAGACCTCCGAGAACTCCAAACGAACACAAACAAGGGTAATCACCAAGTGTTCCAATGGTGACGTCCAAGTCTTGAGGACGGTCAAAAATGGGGTGTCTACACATTCTAACTACATCATTGTTTAAATACATTCTTTGAATACGTGCTTAGACCGCATGTCTTGAATTGAGTCATATGTCATATTAGTAGTCGAGCCTAGTAATTGCATATTGCATGTGTTGCATTAGACATTTGGCATACTTAGGAACATGCATTTTTTTAACTAGTTTCTTTTTTGGCTTGGAGTAGTAAGTGAGTTTTTAGTACTTTAACATACTTGCATAAGTGTGAGTGACTGTCATGACTAGAATGCTTGCCATGAGGCTAAATGCTTACTTGTTAAACTGTTTGAGTGCTTATGGATGAAGGCTTGTTGTTTGAATTGGAATAATTCAATGAATGTACGTTTAATCCCACTTTATCAAGTGGAAAATTCACAAACTTTAAGCCCACTTTGTTTAGTGGCAAAATCAAACCCTTTTCGAAAAATAAACATGAAATTGAATTGTTCCAATTTAGGCAAACTAATCTATACCTTGTATGCGTGCATCACATAGTAAATACTAGCCTAATAAACCGGAAAAAGAGCATATAATGTTGATAAAAATTATATCATGATTAGTAAAGGTTGATCTTTGATCGGGCGGGTGGGGTGTTTAATTCATGACCTTCCCTTCTCGTACCTAAATTCCCGAGCCGAGACAATCTTGGTGATGATAGACACGTGGCCTTTGGCACGAGTCATGGGTTTCCTAGATTTTTCAAAATATTTAGGTGGTGACTCTGTATCTTGCAAAGCAGTTCATTTTTTGGCATTTTTTGATTCAAAATCAATTTTTCAAATGATTTGCCGGATTTGGACTCTTTGGTATTTATCTATTTCACATTGCACTTGTGAGATTAGATTCAGAACCGCAGGAGTCCGAACTGTAGGGCTTATTTTGAGTTTCCGAAAGGGGGTACGAAAAAGGCGCGCTACAATAAACTATTACGCATAGTCTCTTCAACTGCTTCCTCCATGTGTCTCTATCCCATTGGCTCGTACCTAACACACACTATCGAATCACGTTGCTTCTGGCCACGCTGCCTGACAGGTACACCGTCCAAGGCACCTCATCATGTTTTGCCGTATTTTTGTGTTTTTGACAAAACTCTTTCTTTCTCTCTGTCTCTTCACCTTGCGTCCTCTCTCTACTCAGACTTTCTCTCTCTAGAAATTCCCAAACCTCCATTGCCGCTCTTTCGAGTTCTCTGCAACCGTTGTAATCACCTCCTCTAGCGAGCTTTTCGTCGTCTGCTTCCGATAAGCCTTATTCCGGTGTCCATTCGGTCGGCCTCACTCGGTAAGTCCTTAATGTCTACTTTTTAACTGTTGTCTTCCATTATCCTTGGCCATATTCTTGTTTTAGAGTCTTGCCATATGTTTTCATCGTATCTGTCACCATTGAATTTGTAAATTTGTGATTTGCCCCAATGCTTTAGACGTTGTTCTGCACTATATCTGAAATCATATCTGTGTTACTATTGAATGCTTTAATCTATCATTATCTCTGATTATTCTGTTCATGTGCTTCTTGAGTGTCATCTGCACTGTTCTTGCTATATCTGTCTTGTTTTCTCTATATGTCTACTTCCGTTTAATTCTTGAATCTTGCTTGCCTTTGATTTTGAATCATGTTCTTTTCTATTTGCTTACTTGTTTTCAGATTTTTGTCCTTTGATTCTTGTTTCTGTAGTTCTAGGTTTGGGAATTGCTTTAGAACTCACACACATAGGAAAAACTGAAACAAAATTCCCCTTAGATCTTCAAAATCCTTGCCCCAGTGCCTTTAGGGTTTAGTCGAGGTCTTTAACCCTTTGCCAAGTCGTTTTATCAAAACGCTGTTTACAGAACCCACTTTAGTCGAGATAATGGACATGTTTAGGTGGAGAGTAAACACCCCTTCCAACTAGAGTACTTTAGGGAAGAGTTTTCCATTCCAGCTGATGTTCAACTTTGGTTGGCTGGAGAGGACGACTCTATTTTGCCTGGAAAGGACTACATGTCCTTTCCCATAGTCTCCATAGTTGAGGGTGGAGTCAGGTTCCCCCTAGATATCCTTTTTAGGGAGGTCCTCCATTATTATGAAGCAAACCCTATGCAATTAGTTGTAAACTCCTTTAGGATTATCAATGGCATCGCCGAGTTGGCTTGCCAGTAAAATGCCAGAATAACCTTATCCGACATCTAGTATTGCTACACAATGTGTGGCCTTAAAACCAACTCTAACTACACGTACTACCTCAAGTCGAGATTTACCTAGTACAAATTGATAGCCGACATTCCAGACTCAAATAAGGGCACGGCAGACGACTACCTGATTGTCTCAAGCAATTGGGAGTTTGCGCCAGACGATGAGCTCCACTTCTTCCCCTTATGCCGTGAAGTTTTTAGGGATGACAAGGGTAATTACTTAGACCCCCCCAAAGTCCCTTCTCTACTACTTTATTTAACAATCTTTCTATTACTCTATTCTAACGTTTTTCCTTTGCCTTTGCAGCTCTCCTTTAGCCAAAAAAGAACTTCCGTCAAACTCATATTCCCAGTGCCAACCTTATCCGACTTCTCTGCCTTCCCATCGATGACTGCAAAGCCCCATTCCTTCTCAATTACATACCAATATACCGGAGCCCTTTACCCGACGTCCCTCGAAAAAACAGATCTCCTCCATCTACAACAACCTTGCCAGCCACCTCATCAACAAGGCCAGACCAGGGATCCATATCCAATCCAGCGGACCAACCATTAACCTCTTCACCTCAACTGGTTCCACCATCCCAACACCAACGCCGACATTGTGCTCCACCTAATGCCCCAGCTAGAAGAACTCACATCAGAAGGCACCGAGGTTCTGACACCTCGGTAATTGACCCAACTAACCCTTAAATCGCCCTACCAGTAATTCATTTCAGCTCTAGAGTCACCGTCATCGTTACAGCCGATGAAATGGGCCACGCAAAAATAGTCCCCGATAACCTTCTTGCCGATATCCCTAGGGTGGTGTCTGTCCACTCCTCTTCTCCTTTTCAAACCCTACCCAAGCCGAAAGTCAAAAGGATAAAAAGGGCTAAGGCAAAGGCCACCGCCACGGAAATTGAGTTTGAGGAAATTGTGCCAATCTCAAAGTTAACCGAGATTGAGAAACAATCATCTGCCGCCGAGAAGAGGCCTGCCGAGGCCGAATCGTCTGAGGAACCTTCCTCAAAGAAGCCGAGGTCGGGGGCACAGCTCATCTAGGCTTTTTTTGTGCCGACGAGCCCTGGACTCAAACAGTCATGGTGGGAGACTGACTTTTGCTGGCCGGGGACAACGAGCTCGACAATGTGGAAGTTGGCACTGCCCTCTCTACTGCCGTTCTCTTGCCAGTCGACCTTAACCGAATAATCGAGCTAACAAAGTATGAGAACTATGCTCTAATGATGCAACATTGCGTTCTGGTAAGTCTTTATACTTTGTTCCTTCTCATTCAATTCTCCAACTTATGAGTTTTGTACTTAACGAATTTTTTGTTTTCCTTCTCTTAAGCCATTCAGCAAGGTCACTCATTCGCGGTCAAAGTCGAGGAGTTTAAGAAGGAGTTGACCAAGAAGACTAAGGAGGCAGCCAAGCTCCTTACCTTACTAAACCAGTCCGAGGCTCGCAGCCGAAGCTTGTTGGACCAAGCCAAAGCAGCTTAACTGGCCCAAAGCAAAGCCGAAGATCGTGATGAAGCTACCGGGAACATTGTCGAGGTCACCATGGCCAAAGCAAAAGAAGTAAAAGAAAAGGAGGCATAGGCCCAGACCGAGCTTTAGACAGCGTTCGCCACAAAAGAGGTCGACATCACAACCACCAATGAGAAGGCCTACGAGGAAGGGGCGACCGACGTCCGTGATGCATATAACAAGCAGGTCAACCAGGCGTGCAACAAGGGGTACATCCTTGGTTGGATGGCCGCTTTGAATAAGTTGGCCATCCTAGATGACTCGCCTCTTCGGGACACAAGCGAACTTGTCATGCTGTTCCCTCCTACCCCAAGCTAATTTGAAGATGAGGCTGAGGGGAAGGAAGAAGCTAAGGAAAAAGCTGATGTTGAAGAATCTGCTGGGGCTAAGTCCCCAACTTTGAATGAGCAAGTCCTGGACTTGACTTAGGACGAAGAGAAGGATGAGGTCCCCATACATATCTCTACTAAGAAAGCCACATCTGAAGCTGAGACTGCAACTGCCGAGAGGAGCCTAGACCAAACTCTCCTTGAGGTTAACGCTAAGATCGAGGCCGAGAAGTCAAAACAACTGTCTGCCGAGGCCGAAACAACGCCAACAGCGGAGGCTGATCAATCGGAGACCATTGCCAAAGATCATAGTGCTTAGTTTTTTTCCTTCTTTCCTTTGAACTTTTTCTCTTTTCAGTACTTTTTTCTTTCACTTATGAACACTTATAATAGTTTGTTTGTTTGGCCGAAGTGCCATCTCTTATAGTTGGACAAGTAGTTTTTTATGCCAAGCCGATGCGCTTTTTGTATCTGAACAAGTTTCTTCTTTGAATGCATGCTTCTTTTTCTTTGAATGCTTCTTTTCATGTATGCTTACTGCTTTCCTTCTACGCCTTGTATGTTTCCATACTTAGAATATTTTTGTAATTTTCCAAGTACACTTGAACTGTGTAATCACTTCGGGTTAGAATACATCTGACATGTATCACCTTAGATCCACTTCATCTCGGGTGCACCATTGGTTGGTCACCTCAGACCAACTTACCTCGGAGTTCACCTTTTACCGTGATCTCGGCCAAACAACAATTAAAAACATTTCATTCAAACATTTTTACAGGTGTTCTTTCTTCACTTGTACTAGTTGTTCTTTAGCTAGACCTTATCATTTCAAGGATAGACTAACCTGGTTGGTGATCTCGGGTAACAAGCAATTCGAGTATCCCTTATCTGGATACCTCGACTGACTCCACCTTTGTAAATTTTTTCAAAAATTTTAACAAGTGTCAAGCCTATTCCTCATTCCTGCCTCCTGCCCCCTAATGTGAACCTAAGTACTACTTATGTTCACAATAATCATGCAACTCCAATTTTTACTGAGGTCTGATTCAAACAAACATTAACCGAGTTTGACGACCTCGGTTTCTCTATCAATCTTAGCTAGATCAAAGTTAGTTCAACTCTGCCGTAGTGGCAAGTCTAAGTTACCCGTCATGTTTCAATCGGAAACATCGCAAACTTAGTTCAACTCTATCATATGACAAGCATAATTCAACTTTACCATACGATAAGTCTAAGTTATTCGTCATGTTTCAATCGAAAACATCGTAAACTTAGTTTAACTCTTTCATATGGCAAGTATAATTCAACTCTACCATACGATAAGTCTAAGTTATTTGTCATGTTTCATTTGGAAAAAGCATCATAATACTACTTCGATCCTATCGGTCACATATCAACAATAATAAAAATAAAATCAAACAAGTGTTTTATTAAAACTTCAGCTAATAAAATCAATACATAAATCTAAAAACAAAAACTAATGATAGAAAAACTTCAGATTGCAAGTGTTCCAAGGTCGTGGCAACTCCTTGCCATCATTGTCTTCTAGCCAATATGCTCCGTTGTCGGCAACCAAGATAATTATGTAATGCCCTTCTTAGTTTGGGCCAAGGTTGCCCTCCCTAGGATCCTTCATGTTGCCGACAACTTTCCTTAGGACGAGGTCCCCAACCTTGAACTCTCTCGGGTTGACCTTCTTGTTGTAACCCCTGGGAAGCTGCTGCTGGTATATCCCCAGCCGAATTGCTGCTCTCTCCATTCTTTTCTCCAGTAGGTCCAGATCTCGGGCCAGGAATGCCTTGTTGGTCCCATTCTCTACTTCTTGGGTTCTGATTCAAGGGATGCCGACCTCCAACAGGATAACTACTTCAGTGCCATAAGCCATGGCAAAAAGAGACTCCCCAGTTGATTTCCTTGGCGTAGTCCGATATGCCCAAAGCACATTGGGCAACTCTTCCACCCATTTTCCTTTGGCTACTTCCAGCCTTTTCTTGATGCCATCTAAGATGGTTTTGTTGAATACTTCTGCCTGACCATTACTCTGGAGGAAATTAGGAGTAGAGTAATAGTTCTTAATTTTGTACTTGGCACAAAAGCTTTTGATCAATTTACTGTCAAATTGGGTGCCATTATCTGTCACAATGGCTATTGGAATCCTAAACCTGGTGATTACGTTCTTCCAAATGAAATTCTTTTCTTCCACATCTCTGATTTTGGCCAAAGGTCCTGCCTCTACCCATTTTGTGAAGTAATCAGTAGCTACTAACAAGAACTTTCTCTGTCCAGTTGCCTGGGGCAATTGCCCAACAAGATCCATGCCCCACTAGGCAAATGGCCAGGGGCTAGATATTGGATTCAAATCTGCAGCTGGTTGGTGTATCAAAGGTGCAAACCTTTGACACTTTTCACACTTCTTCACCTAGGCTTCAGCATCTTTCTGCATGTAAGGCCACCAGTACCCTTAGTTATGGCTCTATGAGCAAGTGATCTGCCCCCAGTATGGCTTCTGCATACATTTTCATGGATCTCGTACAAGAAGCCCTCTACCTAGGATGGGTGTACATATCTCAAAAGGGGCCCAGTAAAGGACCTTCTATAGAGATGGCCTTCTACCGTCAGGCTGAACCTGGTCGACTTCAATCTAATCTTGTGCGCCTCTTTTCGATCATCTAGCAGCTTGCCATCCTTGAGGAATATCACTATTACATCCATCCAGCTTAGACCCATCTCCACACACATTGCTTCATATTCTATGATCAGTGGTTTTACACTTGGGCCTGACAAATAATCAACCATTATTGTCCTTGCCTTCCCTGATTTAGCCAAGACATCGACATGACTATTATCATCTCGGCTAACCAGCTGTAGCCGGCAATCTTGGAACAATGCTAGTAGTCTGACAACCTCTTAGACATAGGCTATCATTCTTTCATCTCGGGCTGTATACTCGCCCGTTGTTTGATTTACAATAAGTTGGGAGTCATAGAAGACTACCATCTCATTAGTTTCCATGGCTATTGTTAGTTTTAATCCTGTAATCAGTGCCTCATATTCTGTTTCATTATTTGAGGCTTTGAACCCTAAACGAATAGATTGCTCTATCATTCGCCCATCTGGCGATACTAACACTACTTCTGCCCCTGCTCCTTGACGGTTTGAACTTCTATAAACAAATAGGCAAAAGGAATCGCCGATGTAGATGTCGCAGGATCTTGCTTGCTCTGCCTACTTCTGTTTTGCTGGCGTGGGGTCCTTTGGCCCTAGTTGAGTTTTTTCTGGTTCTTCTGGACATCCTAAGCTGCGGCTCACCGGAGCCCGAAGTGGAATGGCACTAGGAGCTAACTCGGCCACAAAATCGGCCAGAACCTAGCCCTTAATTGTTGTTTTGGGCCTAAACTCCAGGTCATATTGGCCCAACACTACTGCCCATTTGGCTACTCTGCCGATCAGATCTCTTTACTGCAACAAGGACTTCAAAGGATGCTCAGTCAGCACCACAATCTTGTGGGCTTGGAATTAGTGATTCATTTTTCTCAAAGCCATCACCAGGGCTAGTGCCAATTTCTCCAAGGGCAGGTACCTGGTTTCTGCACTTGCTAGGGTCTTACTTACATAGTATACCGTCTTTTGCTCTCCCTCCTCTTCTTTGATTATCACAGCACTCACTGCGTGCTTTGAAACTACCAAGTATAGGAACAATTCTTCTCCAGGTATTAGATTTGACAGAACTAAAACTGTTGTTAGGTACCTTTTCAAGTCGGCCAAGGGGACTTTGCACTCTTCTGTCCACAAAAAATCTGTGGCTTTCTTTAACAAACTAAAAAATGGCTTGCATTTATCAGAACTTTGATTGATAAATTTGTTCAAGGCTGCTGCCTTCCCAGTCAAAATTTGGACCTGCTTGGCTAACGTTGGGCTTTTCAAGTCAAGAATGGCCTTGATTTCATCTGGGCTTGCCTCAATGCCTCTTTCTGGTGACCAAGTATCCTAGGAACTTACCGGACCCAACTCAAAATGCACATTTCGAAGCATTGAGTCGGAGCTGATATGTTCTTAGGATATCAAAAACTGCCTTCAAGTTGGCCAGATGATTTCCAGGCTCTTTGGTCTTCACGACCATATCATCAATGTAGACCTCTATTGTCTTTCCAATCAGATGCTTAAATATCTTGGTCACTAACCTCCAGTAGGTTGCTCCTGCATTTTTTAACCGGAAAGACATTACTTTATAGCAATACAGCCCTTTTGAGTGATGAATGCAATCTTCTCCTCGTCAGAGGGATACATTGCTATTTGGTGGTATCTCTTGTAAGCATCTAGGAAGCTCATCCTCCCATACCCTGAAGTGGCATCCACCAGGTGATCAATTTTAGGCAGAGCGAAGCTGTCTTTGGGACAAGCCTTATTCAAACTGGTGAAGTCCATGCAGACCCTCCACTTCCCATCCTTCGTTTTTACAACTACCATATTGGACAACCAAGTTGGGTAGTTCACCTCCGGAATGGCCTTAGCTTCCAACAGCTTGTCCACTTCCTCCTCTACTGCCTCCACATGAATCAATGTCAGCCTTCTTGCCCGTTGGATGATAGGTTTAGCTGACCTGTCTACATTAAGTCTGTAACAAGTGACCTCGAGGTCAATGCTAGGCATCTCCTATGGCGTCCAAGCAAATACTTCTATGTTTGCTCGCAAGAAAGCCTCTAACTCCCTTTTCTCCTCCTCGGCTAAGCCTAAGCCAAGAAGGAAGAAGTGCTCTTCATCATCTTCTTTTACCAGAACCTTCTTCAAAGCTTCCTCACTTTTGTCGGCTAATTCTTTGCCGACATCATCTAGGACCTTCATGTCCTCATCTTCAATTTCCACCGTCTCTACTTCTCGCACATTACAAGTGGACTTCATTGCTACCATGAAGCAATTTTTTGCCTATACCTGATCCCCTCTAACCTCCTCAATCCCATGTTCAGTTGGGAATCACAACAGCTGGTGCAATGTTGAGGGAACAACCCTCATTGCATGCAACCATGGTTGGCCCAAGATAACATTGTAAGGGAAGTGGGTGTCAATTATCGTGAACTTCGTGCTTACCTTCTTCGTGCCTGCACGCACCCCCAAATTCATGGCCCCTAGAGGCCACATCGGCATTCCATTGAACCTAACCATCGGGCTATTGAACTGTTCCAAATCATCTGGGTGAAGGCCAAGTTCCTTATAACATCTAGCATACATGATGTCATAAGAACTGCCTTGATCAACTAGTATGCGCCTTACCTGGCGCACCCCAATCTTCAACGTTATCACCAAGGCATCATTGCATGGATGCTGCACCATATCTAGGTTTGCCTCGGTAAATGAGACCATTGGTCCCTAGTACTCATTGGTCCTCAGTTTCTTTTGCTAGACCTGATACACATGCTGTAGTTGCCTCACTTTCTAAGTCTTTCCACGCACCTCATTCTCATTGACCTTTGAATGAATCACATTGATCACCCGAGGTCCATCTGCTTGCTACGGCGGTGGTGGTAGAAGTGGTGTTGTCGGTGCTTAGGCAGTCTTGCCTGCTTTTTCCTTGTTTTTGCCTCATCTACTAGGTCTCTTAGGTGACCTTGTCTGACCGAATCCTCCAAGTGTGTCTTTAGAGCCCTACATCCCTGTGTCAAGTGCCCATTATCATTATGGTAAGCACAATGCTTCCCAAAGCTTCTTCCTATAAACTTGCCAGGGATCTTCTCCAACACTATGTAATATGGTTGGTTTCTAATCCTTTCTAGAACTTTGTAGATCGGGATCCTGAATACAGTTGTGACTACCTATGTAGCCCTCAACCCTATTTCCTGCCTGTTAAAACCAGTGTTACCTCGGCCTTGCTTTGGCGAGCCGTTTCTCTTCTCCTACTTTGGCGTCTTTGCTCCGTGCGTGTCTTCCTCTGCTCTAACATATTTCTCAATTCGTGCCATGAGCTCCTCCATACTCTTTGGTAGAGTTTTTGCAAGTGACTTTTGAAGCGGGCATTCATCCTCTAGATTATTTTTGAAAGATACGACCGCCAGCTCCTGATTGCATGTTAGTATTCGGTTGAACACTTCATAGTACCGTTTGGCATAAGCCCTGAGGCTTTCACCCTCGCTAATGTTCAAAGCCTGTAGGGAGTCTACCTTTAGTGGCTGCAACTTATTTGTTACAAACCTAGCCACAAATATCTCAGCCAAGCCTTCCCAACTCTTCACAGTTCCTTTCGACAACTTATGGAACCAATCCGATGTAATTTTCCCAAAGGATGAAGGAAACATCTTGCACAATAGCTGCTTGTTCCCACTATACAAAGCCATTGAATTCAAATATAAACCGACATGAAAGTTCAAATCAAAGTTACCATTATAAACCTGGAACCTCGGCATATGAAACCTCTTCGGGGTCTCAAACCTATCCAACTGCACTGAGAACGGCATTCTCGGTTTGACGGGTGATGTGACCTCGGCGTTGAGTCGCTTCCTCTGGAGGTAGTCTCTCAGATCCTTCTCCGTTCGATCGAGAACTCGGCTATTAATAGATTTCAGCCTTTTTGGTGTGCTGCTCCTGGCGTCGTGGTGTGTCCTTTTAGATTTTTCTTCATTCACTGTATCAAAGCAAAGTCCCTTCCCCTAGACATGCCGATGTTCTTTGACATAGGTTCCCTGGGTATGAAGCGTCCTCTGTGACTCACCTCTCACTGACTCTGCTTGCCCGACATCCCGTGAAGGCCGATGTGAGCGTTCCTTCTCCTTACTGTTGTTAAATTATGAATCGTTTTGCTAAACTAGTGAATCATGAATCGTGAATCATGAATCATAAGATTCATTTTATGGGACAAAATTAAGGCAGGGTGGCTTGAGTGAAGGAGTGCGTTTGGAGTACTGTGCGATAAACGAGTACCTATTTGACTAAAAGGGAAGTTATATAGAATGGTTATTAGACCAGTAATGTTGTATTGGGTAGAATGTTGGGCAATTAAGAAACATGTGGAGAAGATGAGTGTTACTAAGATGAGGAGGCTAAGGTGGATACGTGGCAAGACTAGAAAAGACAGAGTTAGGAATGAGTATATTCGAGAATGGGTAGGAGTAGTACCGATAGAAAATAAGTTGAGAGATAATAGATTGAGATGGTTTTGTCATATACAACGGAGGCCAACAGAAGCAGTAGTGAAGAGATGTGATATAGTGACAGTAGATAGCAGTGTTAATAGAGATATGAATCTCATTAATTTGACTAACGAAATGGCCTTGGATAGAGTCGAGTGGAGAAGAATGATTCATGCAGCCGACCCCATTTGATGGGACTTAAGACTAGGTTTGGTTTGGTTTGGTTTATAGACAAACAAAAAAACAACGTTGTGTTTAAAATTTTTTGTTATCCATATAATAAACACACACACACATATATATATAACTACATATATTAATATAACTAATTGATCTCTTTTTATTTCTTGATAGAGTGTCCAAAACACCTTCATTTCATGCATTATGTAGAGAAAAACAAACAAACAAAATTGAATCGCATGATTCACTCTTTTTCCTATTCAACAGCATAATTCGAATCCTTTTGGTTGAGACTTGTAGTGTTAGTGAACATTTGTAGCACCTCTTCTACCTTAGTAACTCCTGACACTGCTAATCCATCTTTGGGCCAACCTTCATTGCCACAAATACGCATATGCAACTACAATATACAAATCACTTTCTTTTTAATTGAATAAAAGCTGCAAATAGCTAGGACATAGTTATTATTCTTCATGCCAATTGAAGGCAATGGTTTCAGTTACAAAGTTTTCACCAAAATATTAACTAGGATTGGAAGCTTACACTCCAGGGCATTACTTGGTTCAAAGATTTGGAATTGAATTAGGGATGAGATTTGGATTAGACCCTTCAAAGCCAAATCTTGCATTTTGATCAATCCTTATATTAGATTTGGGTATCCACCCTAATTCCAAGATTTGAAATTGTTACCAAAAAACAAAGAGTTCCAAATTTAAAAAAATAAAGAGTTATTTGCAAATCTGATGCTCTAGATTCAAAAAGAAGAAGAAAAAAAATGGGAAAACTAAAAGCATAGTGTTGTTAATGGTGCCACTCTAATAGTTGGCAACCTGCCAATATTATCCATTAATAGTTGTTTTCAAATCTACTTGATAGAATGTTAAAAAAATGAACAAACCTAAGTAAAATTTGCACTTACAACCTTCATGTAATTGCACAAGACTCTAACCATTTTAGTTTAAAAGACTAAATATATGGCTATTTAATTTATTTTTTAAACTATTTTTTTTATTATATACTTTTTTTTTTTTTTGATAACCGGGTGTCTAGGCCAATTTACGTGCACCATGACTAATCCCAGGGGCCAATCCCACTGCCTACTTGCGGGGACCCATTTAAAGCCAAAGCAAACGCCATGTATGGACTGACTCCCAGGAGCTTATTGCCGCTAGTGAGTATTGAACTTGAGACCTAGAGGGAGCACACCGCTAGGCCCGAACACTTATAAATCCATTGTTATTAGACATTTACTTCTAAGAATGTACGTTTTACTTCAATGAAGCACAAGTTTACACTATGTGCCTACGTTCTGGGAGCCATATGCCCTTAACTGTGCCTCGCGCTTGCACAAACATTCCGGTATCTCCAACACCACAACTATTACCATTATATAGTCATTATCAATAGCCAACATTTACGAACAACATTATCACCAAATCATAAACAATAATCCTCCTATATCACTACCATTGAAGCCTCAACTTGTCAATTTTAGACTCTAAATCATTGATCATCAATAGATAGCTTGATAGTTGCTCTTTCCTCTTGTAGAAAACTACTCCTTGAGTTGATATATTATTGTTTACATTAGATGGTTAGCTTATGTTTTCTTGTAGCTCAACATTTAAAAATCAATTCATGCATTCTTGAATTAGTTTTTTGGTCTTGTGGCTACTACCAATATGCTATGCAAGTGTAGAAGTTGATGCTATTAAGTGCTACTAGAAATCCATGGAAAGCAAACAAAAAACAAAACCAACTAATACCAACCCTAATAAATTTGTCAACTCATAAAAACAAACACCCAAAACCAACTTATAGAGGATGATAAGAACAATATTAGGAAAGCTAATTGGTTAGTTGATAATTTCCGTGGAAGTGTGTTTGGGTGGTAAGTTGTCCATCTAAGTCGCTTTTTTAGTGTGGATGGCTGCTTTAGAGCATATCTTGATTATTGATAATTTGATTCGTTGGTGTCACATTTTAGTTAATTGGCATTGTAAAGGTTGTGGGGATGCGAAGACAATGGATCACTTGCTAATTCATTGCCCGGTTGCATTACACCTTTGGATGTTCATTGTTGCAATTTTTTATTTGGTTTGGGTTCAGTTGGGTTCGGTTGTGGAGGTGTTGCAAAGTTGGTTCGGGGTAGGGTGGGGAAGAGACACCAAAAGGCGTGGTTGCTTGCTAGCCACTGTTTGATGTGGTTGATTTAAATGGAGCAGAACAGGCGTACCTTTTTGGGTGTGTCGATCGGTTCCAAGGTTGGAAAGGCGGCTGTTTACTGTGCTCCATAGCTGGGTCACGGTATCAGTAGATCCAAATGTGCTAACTTTTGTAGATTTTGTAGAGGACTTGATTAGTTAGTTGTTTGGTTTGTTTTCCTCTTGTTTGCTAGCTTGAAGCTGTTTTTTGCATTCGTTACATTGTCTTGATGCTTTCTCAATAAACTTTGCTTATGTATCAAGAAAAATATCAAGAAAGCTAACATGACACCAACACGACAACTTATCCAAGTTCAACATAAAAAAGCAATCAATCATGCAAAGATAGCTAATTAGCCTTTTCTAATCCAAGGCAATACAAATTCAATGAAAAAATAAATTCATTTAAAAAGATTCATTTACCTTCGAGATTAAAATGCTACATAGAAAAGAGAGAAAGTGAAAATATATTCTATGGCTCGTGTAGGAATCGAGTTATATTTGGATGAAAAAGATACAAAAATTACTCACTGCAATTCTTCCTTCTAATTTTGAATTATATCTACTAAAGGGATAGGGAAGCTTACTTTTTCTACTTTCATGAATTTCATTTTTCGCTTCCATTTTGTATTATCTTTCTTTTCTTTTTTTGTTTATCTTTATAATATAGTGTGTGTGTGTGTGTGTGTGAACAACAATCATAGTTGTCAAATCAGGATTCAAATCATGAATTTCAATGACCTTGTACCTAATCGCAAATTGAATCATGAACCGTAAAGATTCAGTCACTTTTTCTAAGTTACTTAGACAAATATATCTACACACTTAGGTGTTAAATATATATGATAAATATGAAATATTTAAACTTAAATCAATAAAAATGTTGTTTTGAATGATGATCATGGGCAAGGTTTTAAGCAACGGTGGCGGCTACCGTAATGATAATAGCATCGTTGGCGCAGTTGTGATGTAACAGTGATAGGATAACAGTTGCGGCAATCGAAACCATGAATTTTTAATTCTTTGCACAACTTCAATAAAATATACCGATTAGTTAAAAATGGTTTTTGGTGTATTTTGTTTACTTTTTAAACATGATCCAATATATAAAATAATTTTATACTAGTTTTAAGTCAGCATAGGGATTTTTCCTATTGTTGGATGTATTTAATTTTCTTTATTTTACTGATTATACTTGTGAATAACTTCTTGCTTAAACCAAACCAAACCAAGCCTTAAGTCCCATCAAATGGGATCGGCTACATGAATCCTTCTTCTCCATTCGACTCTATCCAAGTCCATATCGTTAGTCAAATTAAGGAGATCCATATCTTTATTTACTACACTAGCTCACATCAATTTAGGTCAGCCCCTTCCCCTAACACTTCCATCAACCATCACTATATCGCATCTCTTCACTATTACCTCTGTTGATCTTCGTTGTATATGACCAAACCACCTCAATCTATTCTCCCTCAACTTATCTTCTATCAGTATTACTCCTATCCATTCTCGAATATACTCATCCCTAACTTGTCTTTTCTAGTTTTACCACACATCCACCTTAGCATCTTCATCTCAGCAACACTCATCTTGTCTACATGTTTCTTAGTTGCCCAACATTCCATCCTATACAACATCGCTGGTCTAATAGCCTTTGTATAGAACTTTCCTTTTAGTCTAGTGGGTACTTGTTTATCACGCAGTACCCCAAACGTAATCCTCCACTTAAGCCACTCGGCCTTAATTCTATGGACCACATCCACTCCAATCTTCCCAGCCACTGTGATAATCAATCCTAAATAACAAAAATGTTCACTCTTAGGTAGTGTTTGGTCCTCAATCTTCACTTCTCCTCTGCTTCCATTGTCACTGTTACTAAAATTACACTCTATGTACTCTGTCGTAATTTTGCTTATCCTAAATCCTTTAGATTCAAGTGCTTCTCTCCAAGTCTCAAATTTAGTGTTCACTTTTTCTCTAGTTCGTCCACTAACACAATATCATCTGCAAAAAACATACACCATGGCACATCATTCTAAATATTTCTCATCAACTCATCCATAACTAAAGCAAAAAGATAAGGACTTAAGGATGATCCTTGATGTAACCCTACAGTAATTAGAAACTCACTTGTCTCTCCAGCCGGTGATCTAATAGTGGTCACCACACCTTTATACATATCCTTAATTACATCAATGTAACATTTTGTCGCTCCTATCTTCTCTAACACCTACCAGATTATATCTAGATGCACTCTATCATATGTTTTTTTCAAGATCGATAAAAGCCATATGAATGTTTCTTTCTTTTCTCTATACTTTTCTATTACTTTCCTCAAAGGATAGATTGCTTCCATTGTTGACCTACCAAGCATAAATCCAAATTGATTCTCTGACACTTCTATTATATCTCGCAATTGATGTTCCATTACTCTCTCCCACACTTTCATTATATGACACATTAGCTTGATTCCTCTATAGTTGTTGCAGTTCTAGACATCTCCTTTATTCTTATAAATTGACACCAAAATACTCTTCCTCCACTCCTATAGCATTTTCCTAATCAACAAAATCTTGCTAAATAACCTAGTCAACCAGGCTACCCCTTTCTTAGCCAAACATTTCCAAGCGTATATAGGGATATCATTGGGTCCTAAAGCCTTATTCAATTTCATCTTCTTAAGTGCAATATCCACTCCAAAGTTCCTAATCCTACGATAAAACCTATAGTCCTAGTTTTCCTTATTACTGCCTACTTCCTCCCCTTTTGACTTACCTCATTGGTCCTCATTTAACTTCTCAAAATAGTTCTTCCATCTCTCTTTAATCTCTTCATCCTTCACCAACATCTTAAAGTCCTCACTCTTGATGAACTTAACCTAATTAAAGTCTCTTGTTTTCCTCTATCTTATCTTAGCTAGTTTGTATATCCTCTTCTCTCCCTCCTTACTACCTAGTCTAGTATATAAGTCATCATAGGCTTTCAACTTAGTCTCTTTCACTACTTTTTTTGATCTCCTTATTAGCTAATCTGTAACTCTTATGGTTTTCCTCAGTTCTATCATTCTACCATTTTTAAAGCACTCTTTTTTCGTCTTTACTACCGCTTGAACCTCCTCCTCCACCACCAAGTTTCCCTAGAGTACGGTCCCTTTCTTTTCGACTCTCCAAGAACTTCTCTTGAGATTCTCCTTATACAATTGGCCATCGAGTTCCACATAGTGTTAGCATCATCTTCCAAATCCCAAGCACCTTCTTTATCCATTTTATTCTTAAATATTTCTAGTTTATCTCATTTTAGATCCCACCATCTCGTCCACAACGCCCACTATCCTTCCTAGCTTGGTATTACCCTTTAAGGCATAAATCTAGTACCAAAATCTTATGTTGAGACGTCAAACTCTCTCCAAGAATCACCTTACAGTCACTACATTTTAGACGGTCCACTTTTCTTACTAAAAAGTAATCTATTTGGCTCCTAATTGACTCACTCTTACTGGTTATCAAATGCTCATCTTTCTTCTTATACATAGTATTGGCCACCACTAGGTTAGAAGCCAACGCAAAATCTAAAATACACTCTCCAACCTCATTTCTATCACCAAAATCATACCCACCATGCACTCTCTCATATCCTAGTTTGTCTATTCCTACATGGCCATTGAAATCACCACCTATAGCTAGGTTCTCTCCTATAGTTATCTCCTGTAATACCTCATCCATTTGGTATCAAAAATCTCACTTAGTCTAATCATCTAATCCTATTATGAGGGCATATGCACTAATAACATTTACTATATTCTCTCAAATAACTAGTTTAATTAATATAATCCTATCACCTTTCGTAATCACTGCAACTACATTTTCTACAAGACCCCTAGCAATTATTATTCCTACTTCATTCATGTGTCTATCCTTGCCACTATAGTATAGTTTAAAATCGATATCATCTATTTCCCTAGCTTTCTCACCATCCACTTAGTTTCTTGTACGCAAGCTATACTAACTCTCCTCCTAATCATGACATCTATCAATTTCATAATCTTACCAGTTAAAGTTCTTACATTCCATATGGCTACCCAAAACCTATAGGCTTGCCTAGCTTCTTTAGCTGGGCTCGTCAAGAAAAATGCAGAAACCTTTGCCCATTTTTCACCACACCCAAGCGTCTATTCGGCGCCCCTTACTCACTTTTCGAAACACCCAGAGGCAGATACAACGCATCACTTAAGAGGAACGACTTTGCATTTAATCGATGATTAGACTAAGCGAGATTTTTCGGACCAAATGAAGTATGTTTGATATTAAAAATGATAGTCTTGTAAACATATGTTCATAATATAAAATGTCAACCTACAGATGTAAAAATACATAAGATGATATCCAAATTTTGTTTAATAAATTTGACCTAAGAGCAAATAGATATAGGTTAAAATTAAAGAATCAAATGAGAAAGAAATGAAAGCTCGTCAATAAAAAAATAAAAATAAAAAAAAGTAATGAAGATTTGAGATAGAGAGAGAAAGAGATCAGCAAATTCAAGAACCTCTATAGAAGATGAAATATTATGCTAAAATAAAATTACATTACAAATCAAATAGGACAAAATTATACTCATGTTTCTTGTATAGTGTCTCGTGTCAATTTAGTCATGTAATTTCAATTATATCAATTTTGTCATTTAATTTTTCACGTGGTGTATCAGTTTAGTCCAATTGATAACACCCGTTAACAAATTGAATAGAAAACAAAAGCAAAATGGTCCATTCAGAAGGGAATGAATAATTTCAAATTGGATGTCAACCCCTCATTCCATTCCATTCCCTTGAAAATAAGAAGCTTATCATTGTATTTCACAGTATCACGAGCAAAGCAACTCATTCTGTATGCGATTTTTGTAAAAAGAATTGTTTGTTTAGTTTTTTTTCCATATTAAATATGTTTGGTATAAGTTAAATAAAATAAACGAATGCAAGCTAGCTTTCATTCTCGACATTTAATTTGTGTCATTGTCAAATGAGGATAGCTCGATTGTAGTATTTCCTTACAAAAATGTTTTAGAACTCTAATATAAGAGCTCTAATAGCTCTAATGGGAAGGTGGGACCCACCCTGATGTGATGTTTGTGCCTTGTTTTGTTTTTTTTTTTTTTTTTTTGTGCTTTGACACATCACTAGAGCTCAAATCAGAGCTCTAGATTTAGAGCTCTCTAGCATTTCCCATTTCCTTAAGATTAACAAGCGAATGAAAATGGTACATAAAGATCTCAATAATTATGAGTAGTGGATATCACAATTCACAATAAGATGCTATTGATTAATAATATAAAGATATCTCTTTATAGGAATTTTTATAAGCCCTTTTTTTTTCTTTTTTTTTTTCCTTATAAAATGGAGAGTCATTTTCATTATTCAAGAAATTTGAAACCCATCATAATTTTGTGTTTTTAATTAAGCAACACAAGCAGTAATATGTGGGTTGTATAGGTTTGTTCCGAAATTACAAAGGTATTGAAGAAAATGGGACCCATAGCTTACCAGTAAATCTCAGAAAGTGATGGTTCAGGAGAAACAGTTGGACTCATTGGACTCGGCAATGTCTTCATGAAGATTTGGCAAGGATCCAATACTAACCAAAGCTTTATTCCTGGCTCATCTCTTCAAGTTTTACCTTCACGAAACAACAAAATTTCAGTATCCTCCAATTGAGCTTCTCTCCCTTTATTATTTTGCCACCATCTATCATTGCAAGTAAAGAGATTTGATTGTAAGTCACACATTTTGGTCCAAAGTAATGCATAGGATCAATAGCCAAGAAAATAGATGTTTTCCAGGCTCAAGATGCATGCTTAGATTTTAGTCTTTGAGTTCTTATCCTATATTTATGACAAATTCAAATCTCAAATAGATAAAATCGCATCATTGTAATCACACTTATTCGAGCATCAAAAGTTCCAAAATAGAAAATTAGAAAAAGAAAAAATCCAAAAAAAAATATATATATATATATATTATTTTGTACTTAATTAATTAGGACCTTTACAATGACCGTACTGAAATTAATGACACAATACTCACATTTTCATTTGAAATTGGGAGCGTTTGATACTGCTGTTAAGACAGATTATACCTTATAACTTCATAGATTATAGATTATAGATTTAATCAGAAACTATTAACATATTTGGTATAACTGTTAGATTATAGATTTAAGTTGCTGAGTAGTGTTTGTTTAATAAGCTGTAAAATAGCTTTTTGTTATGTAATGTCCTTTTTAACCTTATTAGATATAAAAATTGTTAACCTATTTCATTTTCTTCATTTTTTTTTATTACATGCCAATTAATATAAAAATTGTGATTTATTTTTTCATTATGCACAATATCAATTAATTAAACATTGTGATTATTTTTTTTTATTATAATACAAATTATAATATAAAAATTGTTAATTTTTTTAATTTATTATTAATTCATTACAATTAATATTAATTAATAATATAAAAATTGTTAACTTTTTTTAATTTAATAATTCAACACAAATACCAAACCCTACCGTTGGCCGGAGAAGAGAAGAAGGGTTTCAGATTCGCGACGCCGGAGAGGAGAAGAAGGGTTTTAGATTTGCGAGGCCGGAGAGGAGGAGAAGAAGGGTTTCATCATCACGCCGTCGATCGCCACGCCATCTATCATCACTCGCGATGGTTTCAGATCGCGATGGGTTTCATAGCATAGCCAGAGAAAAACGTCGAGGAGGGAGAGAGAGAGAGAGATCTGGTTCATAACGCCGGAAATCGCCTCTCTCTCACATCGGAAATCGCCTACCTCGTCGGAAATCGCCACTCTCTCTTTCTCTCTCTCTCTCTCTCTCTCACAGAAATGAACAGTGATTTTGTGGTTTATATAATGGTAATTTGGTAATACTTCAAATTAGTGAAGGGCATTTAAGTAATTTCGACACCCCTCCGCATAATTCAATTGCGGAAGTTGCTCCAAGGCGCTTCTAATTTTTGACTTTTTTATGTAAGAAAAAAATCTGTAGAAGCTTAAGTTGTTGGCCTGAAGCTTAACCAAACACTCTGTCGTAGCTTTTTAAAAGCCAAAAGCTATAATCTGTTCAAATTAAACTAGACCAAACACCACCATTGAAAGAATAAGTGACATACTAAGCCATACCCTTATATCACATACTTCAATTTCTTACTCATCCAAAAAAGATTACGAAAAAATAGAATCATTTCTTCTTCTTTTTTTTCCACCTAGATGAGACACCACAATTATTAACTTTCTTTTCTCACCACATGATCCAAATGATCCAAATAGAGCCTACATCTTAGGATCTACTTATTTACTCTTTTGGAAAGAGGTTAAAAGTTAACTTTTTGACTTTTAACTTCTTGTATGTCACATCACCTCTCTACTTTTTCTTATATATTTTTTCAAAAAAAAAAAATAAAAGTTTAACTTTTAACTAACCTCCCAAATATTAAATAAGCTACAAAAGCAATGGCATAAAAACAGCCTAGCTTGCATTGAAAAGCCCAAATTGAATGTAGTGGCTAGCTATCAATCTCAAACTAACACACAATCATCACATCCAGTAAAAAAAAAAAAACAGATTTTACCTTATTACCTCCCTCTCTCTTTTTCTCACAGCGCTCTTCTTCTTCTTCATGATGAAATTATGGTATCAGAGTCTCGCATTGATCGAAGCTTCGCCGGACCAACTTCGCGAGCCGTACAATTGACTTCGTCTCGCCATTGAAAGACTTCAGTGCTCGCGGCCTTTCGCCGGAAACTGTAGCATATTTTGGCTCACTTGAATTTAAGGGGTTTTTTTTTTTTTTTTTCCTTAGATTATTTAAATAGCTGCTTTTTTTTTTTTTTAAACTAGTTTTTTTTGAGTTAAATATTTTTCAAATCAATTTTTCTTTAAATTATATGTGGGTTAAGCGAGGGAGTCTAAGAATTGTATTCTTTTTAGGGCTGGGTTTGAATTGATCATATAAGTTTGATGTCTCAATCAGATTGGACTTGAGCAGACAAAAATTTCTGATTTCATAACACTAATCGAGTTTGACCCGATGTTTCTAGACCTAATCGATTAAGGCTTTGACCCATGTGTACTCAACTTAAATCATAAAATCGACCATGCGTATGATTTGAAAATTTTAACCATATCTAATCTAGCTTAAGGATCATATTTTCTTTTGGTATTGCTTTTGAAGTGTTTTTGGACCCAAGAAAAAAAAAATTTTGAAAATTTTAAGATGTTGAAACAAAAATTAAATTTATATAAATGTTAATATACTATAAATAAATAAATAATTAAACATGATGACGTCTTTAAGGTCCTAAAAATAGGGTAAATTACTCTCACGTCTCTTGATATTTGAAAATTTTATACTTAGTTTCACATTTTTAGTATAATTACATTGGTCTCTCTTGATGTTTTAATGCTCATAATAATTAGTTTATTTTTTATCAGTAATTTATTAGTAGTATAAATGAAAAAAATAATTTTATCATATATTTCTATTAAAATGCATATTTATTTTTGTTTGTTTCAATGTTTACTCACTATTTATATTAATTTTGACAGTTTTAGTTTTACTAAAAACGATTCATTGTAATTACGTAAAAAATGTGAAGTTAATTATAATTTTTTTAAATTTCAAGAAAAATGTGTAATTTACCCTTAAAAGAAGTTTAAAGACTTTAGGAAAATTTTCATGGTATGAAAAACCGTACAAACATAAAATTCTTTTGCTAGTAGGAAAAAAAACAAGTGACTTTTTTTTATCATACTTGTCTTATTTTTTTTTGGTCTGTATTAATTTTTAAATTTTCCGAAAAATTTAATACTCTCCATTAAAAAAAAATGTAATATACTTTTATTTATACCGAAAAAATTAAAAACTCAAAAATTATACTCTCCTTGTCCCATTTTGTTAGTCATTTTTTCTATTTTAGGAAGTTCCAAAATGTTAGTTTTATTTGAAAAGTCAAAGTAAAAGGTATTTATGTTTTGGGTAAACTATTCGTCACTATAAATTGTCACATCACTTTCTTTACTTTTTTACACATATTTTCATAAAAAAATTAAAAAATTACTAAAATAATATGTTTCCAAACGAGGCCTTAGACTTAATTCTCACTAAGTCCTATTGAAAGTTAGTCCTATTAAAATCGCCACTAAAAATAATTTTTTGTGACAACTTTTTGTTTATGTCGTTAAAAATTAACAATTAATGACTTTTTTTATCACGACTTTTATAAATTGTCACTAAAACTTATAATTAATGACATTTTTTTATGACAAAATTTTCAAATTATCGCTAAAAGTTAAAAATTAATGACATTTGTTGTGACAATTTTTTAAGTTGCCACTAAAATTTATAATTAATAATATTTTTTATGACAAATTTTTTTAAACTGTCATTGAAAATTAACAATTAATAACTTTTTTTTAATAATGTTTAATGAAAAATATCGTTGATTATTATAAGACTTATTGGATAATAAATCTATCTATTAGGACCTAGTTCCTATTTAGTTTTTCAAAATTACCATTTTTAAATAGTTAGAAATATATTAAAAATTAAAAAAGTGAATGACATTATTGGAATAAGTATTATAAAATTTAAATTTAAATGCAATGATTACATGTCTATTTTAAAGTATTATATTTTCTAAAAGAAATTATCAAAATGAGACGAAGGAAAACTCAAAACCTAATCTAATGAATTTCAACTCTAAATTGTATGACGATGAAGATTCCCTATCCAGTATCAACTAGAGAATGTCCAATCACACTCACACTCTGATCACATTGTGTACGCATGCATGGTTGATTTTCCTGACTATGGCATTCTCAAAAATTTAGTCTCATTTTAGGATGTGTTTTTTTCTTTATTCCCATTTTAGGGTAAACCGGCTTTACCAAAGCCGTTTCCTAAAAACGACTTTACCAATGCCCTTTTTATGTGAATAAAAATGAATAAAAAATAGCTCTACAAAACTGACTTTTGAAAAGCCGATTTTACTTAAAGTGTAATTAAGTTTGAGTTAATAAAAAACAGTTTCGTAAAACTATTTTTATTAAATTTTATTTTTCCCATTTATAATTTCAACATAAATATTGTTTGCCAAAAATATTTTTGTCACACAAAACGGTTTTAGAAAAGCCATTTTCTAATACAACTTTCGAAAAACCGTTTTCAATATAAAAAAAAATGGTTTTGTTTTGGCATAAAACAATCTGAAACACACACTCTGCATTCAACATTCTCCAAGAGCACCGCGAAGGAGGCAAAGAAGAGAGAGATGCGAAGAGCACCGCGGAGGAGGCCAAGAAGATGAAGGCCACTGTGAGAGCTGTAGCAACAACAAAGAAGACAAAGACGTCAAAACATCATCGCATCTCTCCCTTCCATCATCGACATTGAGGTTTGTTTTGGATAAATTAGGGTTTTCATTTTTGATTAGGGAATTTGAAATTCAAAATTAGGTTTTTTTAGGAGTCCAAACATTGACAGTAGATTGTTTAAGCTGTCATGTCTGAGATTGTAGTTTGACTGTACCGTGGCCCTCATCTCCTAAACCCCAAGCAACGATTGTTTTGAACTGAGATAGGTGTTATGCTTCTTGTGGTCTAGTAGAGAGTTTATCCTGTGTTTGTGCTGTATTGGCCCCCCTACCAGACGACCGACTTTGCCTTTCATTTCAACCCCCAATTTTTGCTTATTGTGAAGCACTCATTCCTTCCCAAAACTACGATGTCAGCGAACGATCCACTTGCCTTTGAGATTGTTTTTTCAGCCCGCAAATGTTTTTTTTTGTGAACCCCCATTGCTTGACTTCCGATCACTGTGGTCCTCATTCTGACTGGACTTCTAGGAATTGAATGGTGACTTTCATTGTTGTCCTGGTAGAGAGGCGGAGTGAAAGGAAGTTTTTGATGGAGCTGCCCATTCACATTTGTTGTGCCTTTATCGTGGGCACTTCGTCTGTCTGAACTTTATTAGTCCCGCAACTAGACCAACTACTTGGCTTTGAGCTTGTTTCTCCAGCCCCCAAGTTTAGTTTTCTGTCAACCCCTCCCCCCATTCCTTACCAATCGTCATCTTAATTAAATGGTGACTCTATCTTCTTGAGTTTCAGAGATTGACATTATGTACCCAGACCATCACTATTTGAAGAAGCCTAGTTAAGGGAAGCTCTTGACTAAGCTACATGTTCTGTTTTCTGTGCCATTGAAGAGGACACCTCATCTGTCTAAACTGCATTACCCCCCCAACTGGACCAATCACTTGGCTTTGAGGTTGTTTCTCCAACTCCCAAATTCTGTTATTTGCCAATCCCCCATTCCTTCCCATCAATGTGGTCATCATTCTTACTCGACTTCTTTTAGGAATCGCCTAGTGGATCTTTCTACCATCATGTCTGTGACTATGATTCAACTTTACTCTGGCCCTCTTCACTTGAAGAACCCCAACCCCCTCCACTGGACCCCCAACCATTTTCCTTTGACGTCGTGTTGTCTCCCAAATTCTGTTTTTTGTCAACAGCCCACTCATTGCTACCATTGGACTCATTGTTTTTATTAGAACTCCAGATATTAGCAGGTGATTCATTCTCATGCCCGGTTTGAGATTGTATTTCAACTCTACTCCCCTCAATATTAGAAGAACCCCAAGCAACATAAGTTTGTAACTATTACCTATTACACATACTCTGACTGTACTGTATGAGCCCTCTAATTGAACCAACAACTTGGTTTGGACACCGTAGGACCTGATCCCCAATTATTTGTTCTATCCACATGTCAACTGGGTTACGAGCTTGCAGAATAGGTGCATCTGTCACTATGAACTGGAGTCACGATTGTGAAGGAGTAATATCTGATTGAAGTTGCATGATTTTTTACAAAGTTTACGTGTTAATGTAATTGTCAACGTCTTTTGATTTGTTCATGCAATTTTGGCAGTCTCAATAAAGGTGATTTTTAAATAGTGAACAATGTTTGACAATTGTAATGGTGTATGTTTGACGATTGTAATGGTGTAGACGCGTAGATTGGATTGTGGAATTTCTTGTGGTGGGCTTGCTTTCATTCTCTATGCTATATGGTTATAAGGTGTTTCTATTTCTATATGTAATTATTGTCACCTACTATTAAGGAACTTTAATATTAATTGCATGATGTATCTATTGGCTGAATTGTGTTCGTTTTGGTTGAAACTTGTATCACTTCATTTTTTGCTATATTTTGGCCAACAAGTAGTCAAATGTCACTCCATACTTTTTAGTGTTGCTCTAAAACCATGAAAAATAATAATTTATTCTTATTTGAACCTTATATTTTTTTGTTGGCAATGAGTAGCACTTAGGTTCTTCAAGGATAGACTAATTATTGTGGGTTGTTGTCAGTTTGGACTAATGTGATTTTTAGGTTGTTCATGTTGGTAGGGAAGTACACAAGTGAGGAGGTGCATGCAATTATGAACTCTTGTTAAAAGTATAAATGACACTAAAACACTTTCAAATGTAGAAACAATATGCACTCAATTATCAATTACATTGTAAGTAAAGTGCATTCTTTTGATTACAACACTTACCCTCATTTTATCAATAAATTGTTAGTCATGAATAAAGAAAATGATTACATTGAAATACATACCTTGTGTTTGGTTTAGTGGTGGAATTATGTTCTCAGTGTGGAGTTGTGATTTGAGTGTCAAATTATGACTTCAGGTATCGGTAAGGAAAAATTTCTTTGCTTAACAATTTTGAAAAGAGTTTTGAAAAGAGTATTTCAATTTGTAATCTTGAATAGAGGATCAGTTTTGAAAAGAGTTTTGAGTTATATTTTGAGTTTTGAGTTGTTCAATTTGGAGTTGTAGTTGAAAGTTTTTTGATTTACTTTTTTGAAATATTATGACATGTTTGAAATGAAAATTTAAATTTTTGCAAATTTGTAATATTTAAAAAAATACAGTTAAAAGATGGTCTTAAAATATAGTGCACATTAACATCAATAATGAAATAAGAAAATTTGTAAAAAATGGAAAAAAAAATAAATCAAAAATATTTTAGAAGACTATTGAAAAGTCAAAATACAATTGAAAACTGTTTTCAAAACTGATAACCAAACAAATTTGGTTAATTTTAAGGTTTATGTTCATTTCAAATCTTCATCTGTAATTGAGTTAAAGTTAATGTATTGGAATTGTTGGATGCATTGTTTTTTATTTTGGTTATGACGTGAAAATATAAATTATAATGTTGGGAAAGATGGAAAGTTATCAAATGTTGTGTTTAGGAAAGTCCAAAATGTGAACTCCATGTATTTCTGAAGAACGCATGGCATGGAAATAGCTATAAGTTAACTTTTAAAGTTTTCACAATGTAATTATCAACATTTTGCATGAGTTTGTTGTAATTGTTGGGGTTACATTGTTAATATGCATATTTTTTTTAACGTATACTGAGAATGATGATGCTTAACATATGGAAATTTTCTATTGTCAATATTATTATACTTTGAATACAATGACGATAAGTGTTATGTATTCTCGTAGGAAATAGCAGCATACTACATTGTGTATGTAGGGAGGGCACCGGGCATTTACACAAGCTGGGCAGACTACAGCCAACAAGTTAACTGCTTTGCTGGGGCAATATTCCAAAGGTATAACTCGTTTAATGAGGCACACAATGAATGGATTAATTATAGGAACAGATGCGTACACAGTCAGCCTAGGAAAACACAATGTCCAAGTGCAGTTGGTGAAGTGGATGGTAACGAAGAGGAACATTTAGTAAACTACACATGTGTCAATTTCAATTGTATTAGGCCACAAAAATCTTTTGGATCCATTGTAGCATACTGTTTTTTCTTTTCCCTTGGTGTTATGATTACTTTTGTTGTAGCGGGTATTATGAAATTTTTCTGATGTATTTTGTACATACCAATGGTAGTTTTCTCTTTTTTTGCTCTATCATGTAAATTGTATCTAATTTGGTGTATGCTTACGGACAGGAACTTATGTAATGAAAATATTGAGCTGGAGTTGATGTTATTGTGATTGAATTGGTTTCGCTTATTTTATAAGAATGATGTTGTGTAATGAATGAATAATTGAATAGAAAGGTTATTTGTTTTATTTAATTGGTACTATTTTTTTTGTATGAATGAGTAGGTTATTTGTTATATTGAATGAATAATGGTTACATTTTTTGGTTATCACGGTTATAAAGATGAACACGCTAAGAAAACACCATTTTTCCCTGCAAGAAATGTTGTCAACATTTTTATGATAAAACTTAATACAAAATATACGAAGTTACTAATTTAGTAAATACTCGTACGGGCATGAAAACAACATAAATGAAGTTGGAAATGTAACAGTTTTTAGTTACATAAATAGTTCACACATAAGTCTCCCATAGAAATATATTGTGGACACCCTGAACTTAACACACACAATACATAAACATAAAGCTACGATTACAACACTTAACAATTACATAGACAAATATTAGGCATAAAATGTGACAAACTCATTACCGAAAGACTTAATTTAACACACACACTACATAATTATGAATAGCCTAGTATATTTTAGAATAGACAGAAACGCCTAATTCGCGCTTAAATCGGCAATCTCAGAGTCCGAATAATTCGAAAGCTTAGGGTCAGAGACAAGTGCAGAATCCTCCATGATAGCGTTGATAGCCGCAGCATTTGGTTCTGTTCCGTTCTTCTGGGCATCCTTCTTAATTATATATAGTTGCATATCACGGGCCAACCTACGGCGCATTTGAGAAATCTCACGTTGTAGTCTTTCACATAGTCAATCAACATTGTCAGGAACTTCCTTTTGGATCTTAATAGAACGTGCTTTCAGCACCTTAAGTCAATTTTCCTGACTTAAGGTTTCCATTTGTACTCACTCTATAAATAGTGCGGGCCACTTGAGAAGAGCAACGTCTGCTAAACCATATCCTATTTGATTGTCAGGTGGATCCATACATGAGCCTCCTTGAATTGTATAATACTTGGGCATCATAAAATATCACTTCCCAAACATATCATGATAACCACAAGCATAATCTAAAAAAGGTGCAGTTGTTTTGTCTTCTGCATTGCCACGTCCCTTTCCCTTTCTCCCTCCTCGTCGTGAACTCTCACCTCTTTGCAAGGTCTTACAACCTTTGCAATTCCCACTCCCTTCCATGAATCGTGTAGCCATGTGAATTTTTTTAAAGAAATGAATGATAATAAGTTAGGGCGAATTGAGTTGTAAGGGTGTGTCTTGACCTTCACTCCTATATATGGTGTGTTTATGAACAACATTACCATGTGCTCGCATTCATGTCACTTACAAATGATGACATCACACATATTCCATATTCAAACACGACAATGAGAAAGACACTGTAAGGAAAAAACAAAGAAAATAAATGCCTCTGCAGAAATTTACATGAAATGACAATCCCATATAAACCAACAATAGATGAGTTGTCACTATAATGAGAAAGCAATGAAAAGTGAAGCCTATGCAACAAGTCACATGACTTGACAATCCATCTGCATATACCAACAAAAGAAGGGCATGCTCACCATAAGAACTCACTTGCATGTTCGATGTGACAACTCACTGACTAGTCACTGTAACAAAGAAACATAACTCCATTCGAATTTACAATAGCCATATCAATTGAGCATGTCATTGGGAGATAAGGGGTGTCTGAAACTATTTCAATTATTTATTTAGTCTGTTAAAGTCACGACATCACTGAGTCATATGGCCAGATAACTGCAGGACATGACAATTCACTGCATGTTGACAAGTCACACACCAGTATAGCATTTTATCTTCTACCCTCCTCTGTTTGATTTTATGATCGAATTCATAATTTGTTAGAAACACCATTTTCTGACCGCAATTCAAATCAGGCGAAGTGAGTACTCATTGTACGAAAAAAGCAAGCATGCATACGAACTTCACTGTACGCATGTGAACTTCAGCAAGTCGTAGCAGGATGAATATATTAAGTCTATTAAAATCACTGCGTCACTGAGTTATTTTGGATGGAGCATTGCACGACTTCACAAGTCAGTGCATGTTGCCAAGTCATGAACCAGTATACCATTTTATCTTCTATCTTCCTCCGTTTGGTTTTATGATTGAATATAAAATTTCTTGAAAACACCATTTTCTGACCTTGATATCATGACTTCGAAGTGACTAGTCACTGTATGAAAGAAGCACGTATGCGTACGAAGTTTATTGTGCCCATGTGAACTTCACCAATTCGTAGTGGGATTAATTTTTAAAGTCTGTTCCATGTCAGTGCATCACTGAGTCATGTTGGACGGATCTGTGCACGACTTGACAAGTCTCTGCATGACTTGACTACTCACTGCATGAAATAAGCAAGCTTATGCAGGCATTGTTGTGGTTAACTCATTAATGCATCATTCATTGTTACGACCAACTGCAAAGTATTTTATTCTAAAGCATGACTATTTGAATTTTTGTTTTCATTTGCAATTTATTGAAAAACAACTTTCTTGTTTTAAAGTTGTAATATTTTAGGAAACATTTACAACATCAACTAAACATGGGTACTAACATACCCATCCGAAGATGAATCGTAATAAATTTGTAAATCTCACACACGCCCACTTAACCCAATAGGTAAGGAAGATTAATTGTTATTTTGATTTTTTTCTTGAAATCAGTCCTAATACATTTGCAAATCCCACGCTTGCCCACTTAACCCAACAGATATGGAAGATTAATTGTTATTTTTATTTAGTGTTCAAGGGCTATGAAATCTAGTCGGTATGTTTTGGCAAGATATTTTAGTTTGGAACATTAACAAAATTCTATTTAAAAAAAATATGTATGGCCTTTTAACAAAATAACAAAAAAAAATTAAATAAAAAATAACATATGGAACATTATTTTTGTAGTTTATTGTGTAATCAAATAATTTAAAATTAATTTTCATATTAATGCCTTACAATTCTTCTACTTTCAAAATTAGAGCACACTATGAGTAGAAGAGTACATAACACGTTGATCATTTTGTAGGTGAGGAACCGAATTTGTGCTTTGTATATTAACAAGGGGAGAGCTAATGCATGGAAGAAAATTAGCCCAAGTTTACATAAACAAACAAAATATAGAGAAATATTAACATGAATAATTATATGTGACGCTGATAACAAGTAGTTCCAAAATATATGCCACTGTTCCCAACTCTAGCTTTGCCCTGAACCGTTGGCCACATTTGCAATCTTCTTCACAAGCAGAAGTCCATCTCCGACTGCAATCTGCATAACGAACAAGATGAAAGATAATTCCTATCTAAACACATGCATATATGCAGTTATTAAACCAAAATAATACAACGCATTGTAAATACAACCATAGGTACCTTGTTGGTAGTTAAAAAAAAAATAATCCATTAAAAATTTCAAGAAGATTGAGCCACTATATTTCAATACATTGAAGGAGTAATAAAAATAACAACCAAACATCGAGTACTCATTCCAATATTAAAAAGGTGTTTACACTTGTCAAAGTTTTTTTGCAAGATCAATGATAATGCTTACCAAGTTCATAGCATTGATTATCTCTAATATTTTCAATGCGCACAAACTATAGATCATTTTGTAAGTGATTGTTGAGGTCATGTTCGTTTAAGAGAGAAAATGTTGATGTAGTTCCACTACTGTGGCATTCAACTATTGTACCATTGTGCATAGTTAGTGTCGTATATCTCATGCCACTCTAAGTAACAAAGCAGCCTATTTTTGAATTTTCAAAAGACTTTTGTCATACGTCCACAATTCAATATTTTGCAAAGAAGATTTTGCAATTTGTTTTATATATATATATATATATTTCAAACGATTGTGTGTATGTCAATATGCCTTCATTGCTGTCCTATAGAGATTCTTTATTTTCTTGCATAAACTACAGTGGTAACAAGGGTTCAATTTGATGCTTCATTATAGCGTACTACAAGAACCAAATATCGCAATAGCTATGATTTAGCTTAGCAGGCCTCAATCATGATGGAAATAGATTTTAATGAACAACAACATTCAATTGATGAGGGCATTATTTATGAAAACAATAAATAGCATGCTAAAATACTCTCAAATAAAAATCCTAACAACAGTACATGTTTCATTTAGGCAGATGCTACGTAAAAAAATGCAAATGGTATCACTTTCATAATGCTAATTTGTACAATTGCTCATAATACATAAACAAGTGTCCATAATAGACAATATAAATATTGAACTTGGGTGAAAAGAAAACTACCTTCACGACTCCGGTAGCGGTGGAGAAGGCTGCTGCATGTGAAGCATGGACAGAATCTCGACAAGCTAGAGAGAAGACTGGCCCATGGCATGCTCAATGTGTCCACATGAAGTCTCCAATGCAGTAAGCCGAGCGTCGGTGGACGTTTCTAAGTCAGTGAGACGGGCATCGTATATATCCATCCGGGTGTCTAGGCGATCAAAGTGTGCAACCATGGCCTACTCAAACTGGTCAAGCTGTCCTCGACTGGTAGGACCAATATGAGGTAGTGCCCCCTCACCAGTAACGACAACATCCAACTTAGCTTCTTCGTCCATCATATTCGCACCTGCACCACTACCACTCACCCCTGACGAAGTCACCTTCACATGTGCCTCACTCTAGGATACAGTCTTTTTGGTAATGGGTTTGACAAGACACGCAAACTCATCATCTAGAAATGAAGGAACTGCGATAGACGAGAGTATCTTATTCACAAGACACGCATATGGAAGACCTAAGGATTTTTTTTCCTTTAAAAATCAAAATCATCTTTTCCACCATCATTTCTGGAAGATTAATAGGGAGACCCCGATTTATACAGTAAAGCACATATCCTTGGTCTTGTGAGATGTTGGAACTGTGGGTAGTGACATGAACATTGGCATAGACAATGATGTTCAAAAGGCGAAAGCAAGAAATAAGCTCATGTTGCTTAATCAGAGTCCCGTCAATCCAACTCCGGCATGTGCCACAAAGTTCAGAAGCCACCATGTCAAAGTCGGCAATTCGTTTGGAAAGGAAGGGAAAGTGACAGTTATAAACTTTAGGAATACCAAGAAATGACCGAATATATTCTGCATTGACAAAAATTGGCTTCGAACGGACCCATGTCTTGAAATCAGTAGCGATGTCACGAATTGAGTGGATATTACAATAGAATTCTCGCACCCAACTAAGATTTTGGGGGCCCGAGAACAATAGGACACAGTCACCACCTAAGGCATCAAAAATAGAACGAATGGGGATTGACTCGAAGGTATTGGGTTTGACATTACGCTCTAGATGAACAGTCCTAGACTCGTACAAATCCCGAAACAACTTGGCTTTCTCCTTAGACTGGAATTTCTTATTGTCATAAAAGGTACGGGACACAATGGCCTTTCGGCGTTTACGAGATTCAGCCATCACTAAAACCCCAACAACACATATAAATCTACCAAGTAACAAACCACAAACAACCCCCCCAATTCAGAACCCACTAACATTCATCACAATCCCAAATCCCCAATCACAACCATAAAAATTAAGCATCATTACAAACCATTAACAAAACAAAAAAAAAAAAGAAAAAAAGAAAAAAAAAAAAGAAAGCAGAATTAATAGACAAGTTTAAACTCATCACATAAGAAGAATTTGGATTAGACTGTTAAACTGTAGATCAAATAGTGACTCTTACTCATACTATGGCGCAACTCTGTAAATATTTTTATCAGTATCCACAAACTTATATTTAATTATTTATAGTCCCTTTCCAACAACTATTAAACTGCATCAAATCAAGTTATCTACAATTACACTTGGTTCATAATGCGAAAGAGAGATGATCTAATTAAAAATTGAATTTTTTTTTTTTTTTAACTGCTCACACGACACTTGTACTTTTCCAAGGCTGTTGCAAACTATTAACAACTCAAAAAAGGTAAAAGTAAATGAAGTTTTTAGTAGTATTAATTATAAAGTTGGAGCTAATCATGCTTCGAATTATGAAGGCATGCCATAACCAAGCCAATGTGTTGGGAACTTTTGAATAGAATACATATTTTTTTGCTACTTTAATGAAACTTCATTATGCGGATGACTCTGAATTGCAAAACCTATTATTCTTTAATTATACAACATTTTATACTGTTCTGTACCAATTTATAAAATTTAGTTAGTTTTATAGTCAAGTTTTGGGGTTACTGAAGCAGATGAAATTTTTCCCAACTCTGTACATGGCTTATATGAAATACGTAGGAACATTGTAACAAACATAATGTTATACTCAATATGTACCACTAAAGTTCATAGGCGTTGATGAAATGTATGAAACAAACCACAGATTTTCAAATTAAACACGTACCTATAGATATAGATACAAACCATAGAGAAGAGAAATGTATGAAAGAAACCACAAATTGTTCAAATTATACGCGTTCATGAAATGTAGGAAACAAACCACAGAGAAGAGAAACAAACCAAACAAATTAAACACGTATAGATATAGAAACACTTACCATGTACCGATGAAAAACACGTAGCAAGGGGGTAATCCAAGAGAGAAGGTTGGGTAATCGGCCATGCACAGCAGCTGCAAGGATTTACCCTAGTAGATAGGGAACAAATTGATAAAATTTGGAAAGTCGAGGGCAATAGAAATGAGGGGTTGTGATATAAGAATGCCAATACCACTCGAGCGAATAAATAATCGCTCGAGCCCACTTGTGGAGTTCTCAGCAGTTAACAAACCTACAAATGCACTGGATTGATGTTTTTTTTGCTCGAACCATTTTTAAGTTCGCTCGAGCTGTTAACAGGTTCGCTCGAGCCGTTATCGCATTCACTCAAGCATAAATTGAGAAGCCCCAGAAGTTTTGCAGGCTGGGTGCAACTTCTAGGAGCATGGAATGTTGGCTCGAGCCAACATTTCTTAGCTCGAGCGGTCCGTTTTGAAACTTCAAATTTTCTATAATAAAAAAAAAAAATGAAAGACAAATGAAATGCAAAATTAAAACACTGTTGTACCAATTTGAAATTATTTTCCCTAGTCTCTCCTAATTTCCTAGTGGAATGTGAATAATGCGTAATTTTCCAATTTTGCACAAAAACAAATTTAGACAGAACTTAGGTTTTGTTGCAAACAGTTTTGTTTTTAATAATTTTTTTTCCTACGTCACAAAATTGGACATGTACTTCGTGACTAAGCTTTTCTAATCAAAACTGTTAAGTCAGTAAGAAAAACCTTTTTCAAATCAAGTTATTTTGGCCAAAAATATGAAATTATTAACACTACGTTAACAATTTTATCTCCAAATGTTCATTGCCATCACCTATTAAGATGACCTTTTATCGATTGGTGCCATCATAATTTAAATTATTCCCTACATAAATAAATGAAGAGGCAACAATAGAAGAACATCCTTCTCATTTAGTCCACTAACAAATTGTTCATTTTCAATTTCAATTCTAACATCCTGCAAAGTTCATGCCCAATATACACAAAACAAAAAAAAAAAAAAGCAAAACAAAACAAAGAAAGACCCTTCTTTCATTCTTTTTGTCGTGCCCCTTTTAACATTTGTTAGAAAGACCCTTCTTTCATTTTGATATTAAAAAAAACAAAACAAAACAAAACAAAGAAAAAGAAGCTAGTGAATTAACTAGGAATCTCAATACAGATCACTGATTTATAAAAAATTCGTTGTCTTTTTTTGTCATTTTCTTGTACCCCTGAACATTTATTTGCAACTCTTCTTTCATTTCAAATTATATAAATAAATAAATAGACAAAAAAAAAAAGAATAAACCAAAAATAGAAAAAGAAGCTACTGAATTGACTAAGAATCTCAACACATGAGGATCACCATTTTCTGAAAAATTGATTCCCAACAATACCCTGGTTTTAGCTCACGTAATCCTCAAAAACACAAGACACTTCTGTACTAATTTACAATCTAAAGGCAAAGAATACAGACTCATCCCACAAGAATGCCAACTAAAAGAAAGAGACTATTCCCCGAACACTTGTGAAGACGAGAACCACAACCACCAAACAACTATTTTTGAGATGTCGCCACTGAATTCACAATCGCAGTTACCTTCTTCTGTAGCTCCGGTTTGTTGGCTCCTACTAGTTGCTCAACTTGTTGCCCATGTCTAAGGAAAAAGAACGTTAGAGTGGCTTTGATATCCCATGTTGTACTGAATTCCTGCACCAGAAAACAACAGAATTTATTTCCAACCAATTTCACCAATGCTACAAAATCATCCCGATACATCAACAAAAGAATGAATCAGACAATTTTAGACCACACCTTTTGCTTAGTTGAATGTAAACTTTGTTGAACTTAAAAATTGCTCAACTGAGGCACATAATGAGAGGTAAGGTCTTTGAATGACTTAGTTTGTATTAAAATTGTAAAACTTACAGTTAGTTCATCAACGTCAACGGATAGGAATATTAGGACTGGGTATTTCTCAAACAGCTCGAAGTAGAATGGCGCAATCAGTCTACAAGGACCACACCATGATGCACTGAAGTTTGCAACCACTTGTTGAAGAATCAGTGCCAATTAGAAGGAAAACCACACTCCACATACAAAACAAACTCCAATCAGGACCAAAATTTCTATAGTAAATCAGTAGTTATATGTTATCAGTGCTACTGGATTATCTCAAACCACAAATTGGTGCTACACCCACTGCAGCCATTAACTAAAACGGATGTCCCACTCAATGTTTTACCTCAACAAAGAAATAATTAACCTATCAAAATCAACACAATATCAATAAACTCAAATCTGAAAGTAAGTTTTACACAGTCCACATATTTTCTTTGTTTGACCAATCTAATAAATACAGTATTAAGTTTGAGATGTGCAAAAACATAATCAATTATAATAAATTTGAAATTATCTGTGGAACATATACAGGAAACAAAAAAGTAAAGTTCAAATCACAAACAACCCAAGCAGTATATCCTGCCATGTGAAAGGGCCAGTAAAGGTAACATTTACACTCATGAGGCCATTACCAAATCACTTAAAAACACTAGTAGGACATTTCACAAAGATCTTCGAACACTTATAAGCAAGACATAGGCATACTTCTTTGCAAAAATCACTTAGAAGCCCCATTATTAACAAAAAATAATTACAAAATAAGATAAGCAAAAAGCCACAACTATATAATAAGCCACAACTAAAACATTGTACACTAATCTGTCTCTAAAACACCACATGGCGTTAATGTCTGAAGCTACTTACCAGTGTTGGCTATCCCTAATGTGCTAATTTTCTCCTTGTTCCACAACCCCTTCCATGGGTCCCTCTCTTGGGTCTCTTACTATATACTCTCTGTATATCTTGCGGTGCTACACATACGATGCTCTCACCGACTTCTGTAGAAGGTGGCTGCCCATCACCAATGGTTGCAGTACAAATATTTGATACCACCGCTGGCAAGCCATCACATACGACACTGAGCTATGAAATGCCCTCATCCACTGCACTACTATCATGGTCTATAGCTTCGTCTCGCCCTTGGCCTTGGTCTCTACTTACACCGCGACGTCAGCCTTGACGGTCGTCATGACCTCTACCCCTACCTGTCCCTCTGGTAGGTGCATGGACCTGGCCCTTCCCCTCCCCCTCAATGTAGAAGTCATAGGTAATTAGTGGATCATCAAGTTCGGGGAAGGTTATATGTGGGGTAGGAGATGATCCAGCCATTATCTCATCCACATTGGTTTGCGATGGTGTCAAAGATGAAGGTATTGTCAAATGGTCGAGTGCGGTCAATGTTGAAGTAGAGGGCATCATATTAGATAGGCATGTAGTGGATAGTGGTGCTAAGGGAGTCACCGGGCTACCATCCTCTGTCCTATATGGGGATGGTGACCAAGAGGGTTTCAATATATGGCGATGGTGTGTGGATGTATGTTCAAACATGAGAGGATCTAGCTTAGGGAAAGACTGGGATGTGTAATGTGTACATTCAATTGGGGCAAAATACGGTGTAGGCATTACTGTAGATGGACCATGACGTAACAAACCCATGGAAGGCCCTTCACCAAAGTGTTTCACATCGAAAGGATCAGATCAATGTGCATAACATAGGGTAGGATGCGGTGGAGGCATTGATGTGGATGGCTCAGTGGATGGCATATTCGTGTGCGGCACTAAAGTGGCTGTAATATCTACTCCCATAGAAGAATCCTTGCCAAAGTGTCCGAAATCTAGTCAATCACGTCGGTGTGCCTGTTGCAAACCATCGTACAGTAACTCCCATATCTCAGCAATGGTATCCAATACCTCTGTACCATCACGTGTAATATGGGTTGCGTCTACCAAGTGATATGCCCTTGTAACTCTACGAACCTGTAAGGTAATGGTAGTTGTGTTACGTAGCCATCGACGCCAACTTAAACATAGACAAACTTACGGTAATGTAGTTTTGCAAAATATAAACAACTTACCAAGCCCTCTAAACTACCCCCGACGCCTTGGTATCCGAACGCAGCAATGTCGCTCGGATTACTCAGTACTAGACGTGTATGGCGACGAAACCATAACATGTATGGGTCGGAAGATGTAAGGACTTCATCGCTCCTCTCAACGTGGACAATGCTATTACGTCGGTTGTTCTAATCATCCGTAAACGTCTGGTTTTCTTTTGCCCAATCAATGGCCATTTTGCCACGTCTATCTTTATAATGTTATGAATTGACCCTTCCTAACCAAGATCAGTGAGACACGAAATAACAAACAAGAAAACGAATCAAACAAATCACACACACAAGAACACAAGGATTTACATGGTTCACCCCAGAATAAGGTTACGTCCACGACTATTGCGGTTTTCACTATGATCAAAAAAATACAACTCTCTCTTAACCAAAAATAAACGCCCCCTCATCCATTTATAAGTATAAAATTAGGGTTACACGGAAGCACATAGGAATTACGAAAGTACCCCCAAACCCCCCATTGGACCCAGTGTTTAAGTGAACAGTAAGGTTGAGTGAACAATACTTATCAGGGTCCACCGACCCAACAATCTCACACTTGAAACCTGATAACACAAGCTCTCCATCATCTTCATCACATAGAGGAATGCCGCAACAACTCGATCTTCCTTCATCAATCTTGAAGGCCAACTGAAGTTGCACACAACTTCAGTTCGTCAATGGTGACTGTCTTGGTCAAAATATTTGTTAGATTCTTACTACCTTAGATCTTCTCAAGAGACAAGACTCCATCATCTACAAGTGAACGAATGAAATGGTATTGCAGCTAAATGTGTTTCGTCCTAGAATGAAAAGCCAAATTCTTTGCAAGATAACTAGCATTTTGACTGTCACTATGCAAAATACTCATCTCTTGCGTCTTACCCAACTCTGATGGGAAATTCTGTACCCAAGTCATCTCCTTCCCAGCTTCAGTAATAGCAACATACTCAGCCTCTATTGTAGAAAGGGCCACAATCTTCTGTAACTGTGAAATCCAACTCACTGTTGTACCACCCAACGTGTAAACATAGCCAGTAATACTCTTTCTGTTATCCATATTACTAGCCAAGTCTGCATCAACATAACCATGTAACCCGACGCTGGTTCGTCTAAAACAAAGTGCCATGTTTGTAGTACCACTCAAGTATCTAAGGATCCACTTCACTACATCCAATGTTGTTTGCCTGGATTACTCATGTACCTACTAACCACTCCCACTGCATGTGCAATGTCTGGTCTAGTACAAACCATAGCATACATTATGCTACCGATAACTGAAGCATATGGAACATGTTCTATATAAGCGTGCTCTTCTTCGGTCTTCAGAGACTACTCTTTGGTAAGTCTGAAGTGGCTAGCCAATGGAGTGCTCATTGGTTTTGCACCATCCATGCTAAAGCTCTTGAGAACTTTCTTGACATACCCACTCTGTGACAACTTCAAAGTACCATTTGCCTTGTCCCTATGAATCCTCATACCAAGGATTTTGTTTGCAACTCCAAGATCCTTCATCTCAAATTGGTTGGACAAAATTTTCTTCAATCTTTTTATCTCTTCAATGCTAGATCCTGTGATAAACATATCATCAACATACAATAGCAAAATAATATAACTTTTGTCAAACCTCTTGAAATAACAGCAATGATCTGCTTGACATCTTGTAAAACCATTGCTACACATAAACCCATCAAACTTCTTGTACCACTGCCTTGCGGCCTATTTCAAACCATACAAGCTCTTTTGAAGTTTGCATACAAACTCCTCTTTGCCACGTGCCAAGAAACCTTGTGGTTGCTTCATGTAAATTTCCTCCTTCAAATCACCATGGAGAAAAGTCGTCTTCACATCCATCTGCTCAAAATGCAAATCTTTAGTAGCCACAATTCCGAGCACCAATCTAATAGTGGTCAACTTCACAACTAGAGAGAAAATTTTAGTGTAGTCAACCCCTTCTTTTTGCTGAAATCCCTTTGCAACCAATTTGGCCTTGTAGTGTTTACTCCCATCATGTTCCTATTTGACCCTGTAAACCCACTTGTTGTGCAAAGCTTTCTTACCCACTGGTAATTCAATCAACTCCCATGTCTAGTTTTCCATGAGTGAATCCATTTCATCCTGCATAATTGACTTCTACTTGATTGAATCATCAACCTGCAAAGCCTTATGATAACTTTCAGGTTCACCCCTATCAGACAACAACAAATGATGTAAAGATGGAGACCAATGCTGTTTAGGTTTACACTCTCTTTCTAACCGTCTCAACTTAGGAGTAGGAGTATGTGGCTCAGTTTGTGGAATAAGTTTTTCAGGATTATTCTAAATCCTACTATTCAAATCACTCTCACTGATCTCCTCTAACTCAACATGCTCATGACAAGTAACAGATTCAGATTCACATACAGACTTATCCCTATCTTTATACATTACTTTCTCATTAAATATGACATCTCTACTTTTTATTATTTTTTGATTTTTATCATCCCAAAACCGATAACCAAATTGATCAATGCCATACCCAATAAAAGTACATTTAATAGATTTCGGATCAAGTTTACTTCTATCAGCAAAATCTATATGCACATATGAAACACAGCCAAATACCTTCAAAAAAAAAAGATTGACCTCTTTACCGCTCCAAGCTTCTCTTGGTAACTCTCCATCCAATGGAACAGATGGACCACGGTTAATCAGATATGTTGCAGTGTTAAATGCATTTGCCCAAAACATCTTTGGTAATCCGACCTATATCCTCATACTTCTAGCACGTTCATTCAGAGTTCTATTCACGCGTTCTACAATGCCATTCTATTGAGGAGTCTTTCGAACAGTCTTCTCCATTCTAATTTCACTTTCTACACAATATTTCTTGAACTCATTGTCCTCATATTCTCTTCCATTATCTGATCTCAAGCACTTAATTTTCAGACCTGTTTCAGTCTCCACTAAGGCTTTTCACTTCTTAAAAGTAGTACAAACTTCAGATTTATGTTTCAGAAAATAAACTCATACCTTTCTCGTTGAGTCATCGATAAAGGTAACATAATATGATGATCCTCCAAGAGATGAAACTGGTGCAAGTCCCCACACATTTGTATGAACCAACTCCAATTTTTCTGACTTCGGTTTTGTATCATCCTTTGAAAAACTGATCCTCTTTTGTTTGCCGAAGATGTATTCCTCACAAAAATCAATATGATAGTTTCCCTTTAAATGCAAATACCTTCATCCTTTGGTGGCATAGATTTGAGTCTTCATTCTCACCAGCAACTGCTACTGCATCCCTATTGTTCGTAGTCATGTAAAGGGTGCCTTCTTTTTGACCACGAGCAACAACCATGGCTCCTTGGTGATTTTCCACAAATTACCCATAAAGGTTACAGCATGACCTACATCATCAAGTTATCCAACAGAAATCAAATTTCTTTTCAAACCAGGCACATGTCTAACATTTTGTATCTACCAAACGAATCTGTTTGGCAACCTGATTATTACATCCCCTTTACCCACAATCTTCAAGGGTTCATCATCAGCCAAATAAACCTTCTCGAAATCACCACCAATGAAATTGTCCATGATTTCCCTCTGTGAAGTATAATGGAATGATGTCCCAGAATCTAAAATCCAAGATTCAAGAAGGCTGTCAATACTCAAGATCAAAGCATCATAAATTTCCTTCGTTACAGCATTAGCAGACTTCTGATTTTGATCACTTTTGTTCTTATTCAATGTCGGGCAATCTCCTTTTAGATGTCCCTGCTTTCCACAGTTCCAGCAACTCCATCCCTTTCCAGTTCTTGACTTGCTTCTGTGTTTGGATTTTGATCTATTGCGGTTCAGGTTTTTTCTTGCTAATCTTTCTCTAGCTTCTATATTCAGGGCAGAACCTGATGTTTCCCCTAATTCCCTCCTGTGCATTTCTTCACTCAGAATTAAATCTTGAATATCATTGTAATTCAACTTTTCTTTTCCTTAAGAATTACTTACTGCCGTTACAGTACCATTCCAACTTTCTGGCAAACTAGATAGAAGAATCAAAGTCATAACCTCATCATCAAATTCGATAGATACAAAACTCGATTGTGTTACCACAATATTGAATTTATTCAGATGTTCAGCCATCGAAGTACCTTTTGTCATCCTCAGATTAAACAATCTACGCATCAAATAAACTTTATTTGAGGCAAAGGGTTTTTCATATATGTTTGAAAGTGCCGCCATGAGACCCATTGCAATCTTCTCCTTCGCTATGTTAAACTCAACGTTACGAGATAACGTTAGCCGAATAACACCTAGTGTTTGGCGATTAAGAAGAGTCCACTCATCATCCTTCATATTTTCTGGTTTCGTCCCTGAAAGGGGCTCATACAGTTTTTTCTGATACAGATAGTCTTCAATCTGCATCTTCCAAAATCTAAAATCTGTGCCATTGAATTTATCGGTTTTAACCTTTCCGTTTGTAGCCATCGCTCCCACTCAACCCAATACTCTGATACCAGTTTTATGAATTGACCCTTCCTAACCAAGATCGGTAAGACACGAAATAACAAACAAAAAAGAAATTAATGAATCAAACAAATCACACACACAAGAACATAAGGATTTACGTAGTTCACCCCAGAATAAGGTTACGTCCACAACTGCTGCAATTTTCACTATGATCAAAAAAATACAACTCTCTTTTAACCTAAAAGAGGTGCCCCTTCATCTATTTATAAGTATAAAATTAGGGTTACACGGAAGCACATGGAAATTACGAAAGTACCCCAAACCCCCTATTGGACCGAGTGTTTGAGTGAACAGTAGGGTTGAGTGGACAGTACCTATCAGGGTCCACCAACCCAACATAAAAGGCATTGCCAACTACGCGTCAAACAGATCAGGCACACCCTGAACTCGTCCAAATTGTCTAAGCACCCGTTCGGGGAGATGCCAATTAATGATATCGAAGCATATAAGTGGCACTCGTGCCATCCAAATGTCTTGACTAACGGTACAATACTATGGGAAGCCGATCATGATCTCATCCTCTGTCCCGTAAGGCTCTCATATGAACTGCAATAACGAAGCAATAATTTAGAGACTAATTCGTACAGCGGAGGTTAACAAACATTAACTTGGGTGAATTGACATAAAATAATTACAAACCTCCCCCTCTATTATGCGGTCAAACTGGTCCCTGAAGATGACACTGACATTAGTTGATATGACTTCGTGCCTGAAGGAAACCCTCCATCTATAAGCTCTCGGGCCAGGTGGTAACTATTGGTCTGCCTCCTCTATGGCTCGCTCGCTATCAGCAATGCTAGACTTCCTACTAGGGGCGATCATGCTCAATCTCTCCCATGCCCAAACCTATAATGAATGATAACATTATTAATTTATTACACTAGTCATTTTACAAAACTTGACAATTGAGAATATGAGATAAAAGTATAAGTCATTGCAACTCACTTGTAACAACAAAAGTGGCCTAGCCATCTCCTTTGTATTAGGCTTAGTCACCCGACACAACATCCTATACAAACGTGCCAATGTGGCACCACCCTAGCCGAACTCGTGGATACAGTCAAAATCTCTAAGTAGTGGCAAAAACATCATCTTCACTATATTTTGTGACTTATCGGGGACTAGCACCCCCTCAACAAGCCACATCATATAGGCTCAAGCGTAATGATGAATCATCTCATCCGTCCCATCATATGGAAGCTGACGGAAATGATCTAATATCCATTTCAACTTAAGCGAGAAGCCTATGAAGTCTTCTTGTGTAGGTGCTGCTCCTAACAACTCCACACATAAAGCTATCAAATCATCGAACTTGTTTCTTGGGTCTTTGCCACTGACCGCGTCTCCGTCAATTGGTAGGCCGAACAAAAAAGCCATATCATGTAATATAATCGTGGCCTCTCCGACAGGAAAATGAAATGTGCGCATCTCTATGCGCCACCTCTCTACGAGAGTTGTAATGAGATGGTGGTCTAATCGAATATGACCGATCCGGTACACCCCATGGAACCCTGCACGCAGTAGGCAACGTAGGACTCTATGGTCCAAGGTGGTGTCTCATAAGCCCGAATCATATCGTCGGCATTCCAATTTTGGCCGATCTTTCACCTGCACAAGACAACATTACATGTATGAAACCTAATGCCTTTGGACTTCACTATCAATGCCTTTAGACTTCATTATAATTTTCTGCGAAACTTAACTAAAACCTTGAAAATAAGTTCCGATCAGGTATAATTTTCACTGTTTTAGAATTTTTATATAACGTTCATAACTGTAAATTTAAAATAATTCACATTTTCAAACATAATTGTAAATTTAAAACAATTCACATTTTCATCCCTAACATTGAATCAATCTCATGATCCACATTTTCACACATAGACAAATGTCCCATCTCCAATTAAAAACACCTTTTTTTTGTTATATAGATTGACAACAACAAATGTACTACTTCATGTATCTATTTGAAGATGATGAAACTAACGACATTTAACAGACGTAGTGATATAAAAACAATTTACGTTACACTTTCAATTTAAACAATTCAATTTCCAAAAGGAATACAGTTTGACAATATATTATGTAACAACTGGAGTGTTTGTGTAGTATTAAAATATCGATTATAAATAAATAAATAATTCATACCGACTGACGCCATATCGTGTCGGCTCGATGCTGATGAATCAATAATGAGATCTTCTTTGGTAAATGAATCATAGACCTGCACAAGTTTTCATATATGAAAATCAATATCCAATAACAACAAGTTTTAAAATATTACATACATGCTGACAAAATTTTAGTACGACCTGAGGGTATATCACGAGTATTCAAGATGCAAAAAGTTAGTAACAACAATTTTGATGGGTTGCACGAAATGAATAAGTTAAAATAATATCACGAGTGTGTGTTCTTCCACATTAACCCCTTATATGAATTATCGCAACCATGTCATATCCTTTACCTATCTATAAATAGCAGTTCCCCAAGTACAATCATTTTCCAACCCATCTTAATAGTTATTTACAACCCATTGATTTATTTTTGTTTGTTCTGTACAAAAAATGTCTTCAAGGGGTGCAGGCAGTTCACACCGTTGAAGCAGATCAAAAGTGTGGCTACTACCTCGATTTAGTTATGACTACATGAGCGAAAAATACTCTAGCCCAAAGGATTATTACACTAGTATTAGGGCAAAATGGGCATTCAGGGTAACAGAACAGGAGAGCTTGTTTACTAATCTACGTAACTTAGGGACACCAGTACCTCATCGTCGGTCAGTGAGCATGCCTAGACGAAATGTAGGTAACTATGAGCAAGCAGTTGGCAGAATTAAAAAAGAGAACAACAGAATGTTGCTGCGGAGATGTCGACATTTCATGCTTCAACTAGCCACAAAAATGGCGAAAGTAAGCAACAGAGAATTTACCGTGAGAGAGCGAAATAATGTCTTAAACAATGAGAAATATCTCTCAGACTACTACATATCAAATGAGGAATGACAAATCAAACATCAAAGTGGTGTTGTTCAATATGTGTGAATGTCGTACTTTATTGTATGTTGTTCGTCTGTAACCGTCCATTGCACTATGTGTTACTGTTTTATGTTGTTAGTGTGTAGCAGGTCTATGTTGTTTGTGTGTAACCGTCCACTACACTGTTGTTCGTGTGTATCGTGTGTACATTATTAACTGTCCATTGCACTATGTGTTACTATTTGCTCCAATATTAAGTTTATGACAAGTCATTACGTAGACTAACATGTAAACATGACCTGCAAATTTCTCATTGCATTGGTAACGGGTGGATCAGAAAAATTACAATGTATCTTATCTATTTTCAGCATAAATCCAACCAAGTTCATTCATTAGCATCATTATCATTTAGTATCACAATGTAAGGTTTGTATATTGTTTTCGAAATAATGTTCCATAATCAATTTAAGGGGAAAAAAAAATAAAAAATGCAGATTATAAGGAGCAAATGTATGAGATGTGTTGAACAGCCACATTTTCCATGGAAGTATAGACCCATTTAATCTGTCAAGTATGGAAGTAATTGAAAAATTAAAATAATAAACAGTTACAAGGGGCATATGCATATGCCACATGATGATCTTTACAATAACACAAGACAAATAATGTTGTACAATTTCAGTGAAACCAGTACAGAAGTGATAATTGGAAACAATATAGACAGTTTGTTTCACATTCTAAATTCTAATTTTATTGATAACTCATAGGTAACCATTACAAAGCCATTACAAGAGAAATCATTTGGTCAGACATCGAAACATTTTCATTCATTGTCATCATCTTCTGACATCTTAATGTCAGATTGATACATAGCATCCATGCTCCAAGAGAAATATTGTTGCACATCATCCATTAACCCATCTTTGGCATGCTCATTTACGGTCTTCCAAAGTTCGGACCTTTGTAAACGTTGGGTCATGCGATTAACTTCATCGCAAATACGATGCAATGCCCTTTGCAACAATTGTGGACTGTCAATTGGCATATGCATGGCTAATCGTTGAGGAAATTTAATATGAACTTCACGACATAGCTCAACGAGAACACTTGCTCGAGTTATGTGAAATTCCCACTTAGTTCTCATGGTATTGACGGTGTGATGTGAGTAACGCAAATTTGGGTTTAATGGGTATTCAAATTCATCTTCATTTGCAATCCAATGGTAACCCATTACTGAATATAGATCAACCACCGTATATCTCATGATGATATCTCTCAATTTTTCTATAAACATGTAGGTCTGCTATGGTGTGATACTTATAGCGGTCACTGGGCACAGTAGTTCAAACATGCAGAACACATAAAATGGAGATAGACGCGCTTACTCATGTCTTCGCAATCCGACATACTGACAATGACTAGTCATTATAATAAACTACACATAGGAGTTGTATGTTTCAAATTGTTGTAAGACAGTTATCATGTTGACCTTTCTGAAGTGAGAAAACGTGAATCAACTTTATACGAGTTGTCACTTCGACATGAAGTGACTAGTCAGTCTATGTTAGAGGGTGTGAAGTTGATTGCATTGAAGTAGTAAATATATTATTTAATATTAGTGAATATTGATTCATTGAATATTACATGAATCATCATATGAGGTTAATGTGTGATAACCCCACATGCCGACAAGGACTTCTTGCAGTAAATAAGGATCACGTGGTAGCTGTGTGTTTAAAGTTATTGTAAGAGCATTATCACATCAACCTTTATGAGATGGAAATACGAGTTTTCACTTTGTACGAGTTATCAAATCAACAAATTTCAAATCCACTACTAACTTTGTAGAAGAACTACGCATTTACCAATATGTACCACCTTTCGGAGAAATGATTGAATTGATAAAATGACCTTCCCTCACAAATTGAATTTATATTTAAAAAAGAAAAAAAAGGTCTACCACCTAACAAAATGTGCCAACGCATTGAATATTACATGCAATTTGTATAATTGATGATTATTAATGCATTTCACATTATTGTCATACGAGATATGGTAGATATGTATTTAAAGTTTTTGTCAGTGCGTTGTCACGTCAACCTTTACGACATGAAAGAACGTTCTTTTACTTTATAGGAGTTGTCACTTCGACATGAAAGAAGTACCAAGGTTTGAAGAGGGCACTTCTTATAAGAACTAAGTATTTACCAATATGTAATAAATTTCAGAGCAACAATTTAATTCATAACATGGGCTTCCTCCCGTAATTAATTATTTCAAAACTGAACAACAATTTCGCACCTAACAAAATGTGACAAACCATTAAATATGGCATGCATTTATATTGGTGATTATTAATTCATTTCATAATATGTGCATTTTTGTAATATCACATCAAGTAAGGAGAGAAGGACAAATAAACAGGTGTCCATGGAGGTCAGGACACAATGGACCATCAATGCACCAAAGTGTTGATAATGCAGCACACAAACATTTCCGAAAAACTAAGTAGTAAAGGATAGCTGGAAAAAAATTTAATTAAAAATCCATTTGAAGAGATTTGCCACATTTGCCGAAATCTATGTCATCAGTAATCGACATTTTGTAATTGAAGTGGTAAATACAATATGAAATTACTGAATATTGCTTCATTAAAGAACACATTAATTGCAATTCAAATAATGAAGCAAGTTGCGTGGCACTAATATGTAAACTAGACAAAGAACTACTGTCAAATCGATCGGATTCTCGCTGGACATTTTCACTTATCATGCCCTCTTTGCAAACACAAACTGCAATGGTGCATTCTACTTTGTCTGAAGGTATCCATTTTGTTGTGGATGCGACTATGTTGAGGACGACCCGTTTTAACCTCACGTTGTCAGTCTAGGGTAGCGAGCAAAGTTGGGTAATCATCGTTAGGCTAATATTACTCGTGCAGCATGGGCCTAAACTTCTGCGCGAATATACGCTTGTGGACTTCCAACCTATACTCCGGTGCAACGAAAGGAGAAGGGTCCTCGCCCAAGTCTATTGTCACAACAAGCATGTGGGAACATGGCAAGTGAAATAATGTGTACTTCCCACATGAACAACGCGGTGGTCGGAGACTAACTATTTGACGAGCACCACCCCCCATCCCATACGGTGCTGTCCTCACCTCATATTTCCTTGTTTCCCTGCAAATAAAATGTATGTACGTGGATTAATATTAGGGATATGTTTAAATATAGACTAACATGAATGACCGACGAGTGCGAAATGATAATGTGTTGTGAATTACGTGCATCCAATGAAAATTACCTATTAATTGGTACCAACATATGGACATTCGCTTTAGCTTGATGCTCGTCAATCCATCGTTGAACATTACTCGTGTACAAATGACCCCAATTACTTGCATTTTCAACAATAATTCTGCCCTCATCAAAATATTTGACGAGCTAACAAAAAGTTATCTCAACAGATGCTTTAATCAGGACACTACGTGCACCTTTGAGTACACCATTGAAGCCCTCTATATGGTTTGTCGTCAATATGCCCCAACGAAAACCACCATCATGGCACAACGTCCAATGAATAGGGTTCATCCGACTAAATCGCAATTCAGCATTCTTCTCTAGCTTGTAGATATCCTCTATAATCTTGTTAAACTTCCTCACTTGTCATACAGAACCAGCTCTCTACACAAGATCCTTGGCTACTGTATTACCGAATCTTTCATTGAAATTGCTACATACGTATCGCAAGCAATACCTATGGTAGCCTCTTGGTTGCACTGCTGGATTGTTCCAAATTCTGGACACAACACTAAGCAAAGTCGTGTATCGATCGGATATCAATGTCACCCCCTCTCGGTCACGGCACACACGTCACCGAAGGAGAACAATGAACCAACCCCAACTCTTGATCATCTTCTTGTCAACAACGGCAATGGCAAGAGGTATGATCTTGTCAGCAGCAGTCACTGCAGTGGCCGCAGCAATTTTGCCTTCATATTTCCCGTACAAGTGTGTGTTTGTCAATCCATATCACTGGACGACAGTACTTGAAGCCTTTTATTGCTGGTTTAAATGCCTAGAACACATAGTTCATGTACATTTCAATTCCGATTAAGATAGATTGCAATTTCGAAATCATGTCCCACATGACAACTGTGCCTGGATTGAATGCCTGTAATGCAGCCATATATCTAGGCAACCTTCGGTACGACTCATCCTAGTCCCCAAACACCATTGCAACAGCTTTCGTCCTTGCATGCCACGTTTTCTTATATGATATCGTGAACTGAAACTTCTCCATCATGACCTCAATTATGGTAGCAAGAGGCAATTCTGGTGATATCTACAAATATAAATTATAATTCAATATAGTAAACTCATACTTAAATCCTTAAAAAATGATATCATGTTACTAAGTCCCTTGATGAAATGAGCAATGAGCTCGGACTTGAGGTTGCAATTGTCCCTATTCATTCTTGGGTGCACACACTGATGCGGCGCTTCAAACCTTCTAATTTGAAAGAAATCTTTGTCTTTCAACTTCGTTGCCTGAACCCTCCAGCTATAGTCGTGCTTCCACTCGACCACCCAACTGTTTCCTTTGGATTCTACCACTCGACCACCCAACTGTTTCCTTTGGATTCTACGACCTTGCATTCTCGATTACGCTTCAGGTTATACAACTGAACAGCGTGCACTAAGCTTTTCTTATCACTAAAGATCATTCCTTTCTCCAAATGAGCAGTTTCGGAGTCCCACAATGGCCAACGTTCGACAGCGTCGCGGCTAGTGATAGAACCACCATTGTCAAAATGCACATTATCGTAGATAGGGATAATTGGGTGTACGTCCTACATTTCATCATGCCCTCCAACTTCATCATCACTGGAGTCATTGTCTTCACATTCCCTTGCGCCATAGAAATCTTCCACAGAATCTTCATCACTTACTCCATTCTCGTCACCAATTTGCACTGTATCATTGGAGGTTGCATATATTTGGACTGTCGTCTCCGTTCTACGTTGACCATTAAAACTTGTTGGACATTCTTCAGTCCAGTGGGAATGTGGGGTTGTACGAACCAACGAATTAGACATTGTCGAAGCACTTGGACCTGCTCCAGCACTATAATAACCATGTATGTGCTCTGATGCATTGAATTGAGTGTAACTTTGAGAATAATTGAATGAAGGGTAATCTTGAGGGAATATGTGTGCAAACTGTACAAGTGTATTGTTAGGGGATTGCGATTGTGTCAACATTTGAGTGAATGTCCCTCCCACCGGAATTAGCATGTGTGTGCCACCAACATTGCTCTCCTTCTCCACATAGATTTCCAAATAAAATTCAGGACCATATTTCTGTGGGAGATCTAAGACATTAGTTAATGTCTCATTATCTTTGATTGGCAACAACCTATACTTCCCTCGACATAGGAGTCTACATTTAAACTTTATTCGCATTATTTCCCCGTACATACTGACCTTGGGCACCATCATAGCCTCCAACTCCCCCAATGTTATCCCCTTGTGTACATTATACAACCCTTACGCTTCGGTGTCGTATGACACACTTTCCTCACGATTTTGCAAAATGTTTCCCCCCAATAGAACATAATGTTGACAACTTCCATATGTAAACTGTGCATGTAAACATTGTCAATTTTTTCAAAAGAATACAGTAAACACATTTGGGAATCTGATTTTCATGGTTGAACTATTATTATTTGACATTTGATTATAGTGCTTGATAAAAAACCGTGTTATTTATTTTGTTGTGTCTCTATGAACATACCAACATTTTACTAATCCCATGCCTAGTTTGTCATTTCATATTTCAATCAGATTTAATATCATGATGCAACATGGATCCCATACCACTTAGAGGGTTAGCTAATCCTTGTCTCTATACTCTTTTATCGTTGTAGAATTTCTTTACCATTACTATTTGCATGAGACAGCTTACACCACGGAACAAATTTTGTAACTGTTTCCCCTGACTTAAAAAAGCTTGGCACACATTAGATTAGGCATAAAGGTACATAATTTATCATTTCATCTTCATGTATACAACAGGCATTGGGTCACAAAGCTACTTCATACAACCTAATTCCATCTGTTTATGACATTATAAGCAATAGGGCTTTCATACAGCAAATCAAATAACCTAATGTGTCATAACATAAGAACCTAATTTTCCAAGCCCTAATTTGTCAAACTGTAAGAACCTAACAACTTCCAACAGCAAAATCCTAAATTGTTCAGAAGTTCAAATTGTAAACTATAATGGCCACAATTGTTCAATCTCAAACAATAGTATCAAATATTCAAAAACAACAGCAATAAGTTTTTCTATGAAGAATCAAATTTATTTTCCCTTCGGAAAACATAAACACAACAAATTTAATTTCACTTTTTACCTTCCATATAATGAAAATGGAAATAAAATCAAATCCTGCTCACATTTCAAATTAAATTCAAAATATTTCCAAATATAAAACCTGTAGATTTCAAATAAATAACCTGTACATTTTACATAATGACCACATTTCAAATAAAATTATTTGTAAAATTATTTCAAAACAAAAAACATGTACATCTTTCACAAAAGTTTATAATGAAAATGGAAAAAAAATTCATTTCGACATACAATAAGATAATTAGAACCATTTAAAATAAAATACAACAGATAACCAAATAATTTGTCAAATTTTGTGGCTAGAAAATTTTGTTCAACATTGAACAACCTAGATCTTAGCTGCAAAACATGTCTTACGAATTACAACATTTGAACCTTTTCAAAACCCTAGTTTCAGCAATCCTTAATTTCTAAATTGAAAATCCGAATTTTGAAATGAAAACCATCATTCATGCAAAACAAACCTTAATGCGGATGTTTGCTGAAGGTCTTTCTCGTTTTGCCGGTGGTGTCGGGTTGCCCGTTCTTCGTTGTTGCTACAACTCTCGCGGTAGCCTTCGTCTCTTGGCCTCCTTCGCGGTACTCTTCGCGTCTCTCTCTTCTTGGCCTCCTACACGGTGCTATTCGAGAATTTTGAATGTAGAGTGTGTGGGTGTGCTTCGGACTGTTGGAGCATATCATGTTTTAACCCAAAACAAAACCCAAAAAAATAAAAAAATTATTTTTACGAAAACGGTTTTCGCAAAGCCGTATCAGAAAACGGCTTTTGTAACGCCGTATTATTAAGCAACTTTGGTAAAACCGTTTTATGAAATAAAATATTTTTGGCAACAATATTTATGTTGAAAATATAAATTGAGAAAAATAAAATTTAATAAAAACGGTTTTACGAAAATTGTTTTTTATTAACTTAAACTTAATTACACTTTAAGCAAAAACGGCTTTTCAAAAGTCGATTTTGTGAAGCTATTTTTTATTCATTTTTATTCATAGAAAAAAGGCATTGGCAAAGCCGTTTTCTATGACTTTGGTAAAGCCGATTTATCCTAGAATAGAAATAAATAAAAAAAACACACCCGAAAGAGAGACTAAAGTTTTGAGAATGACAGTGAGGGAAATCGGCCCTCATGCATATGCACATCACCACCATAAACAGGTTCTCCAAATATCAATTCTTACATTACATCATACATTGGATATATATCAAATTGATTTGAGTGTGATTTATAAATTAAGTTTTTTATTTATTATAAAAAAAATATGTAAAAAATAAAAAGTTAATGTGATTCAAATAAATTAATAAATTACATCATACATGGCTATATATCAATTTGTTTTGAGTGTGATTTAAAAATTAATTTTTTTATTTATTATAAAAAAATGTGTAAAAAATAAAAAGTTAATGTGATTCAAATAAATTAATAAATTAACTTTTTTATATATTGCCAAAAAAATCATACAACAAAACAATGCAACAAAAACACACCAAACTAAATTGAATACCAAACTAAATTAATTCAATGACATCCACATAACACCCAAACAAACATAACTAGCCCCTTATTTTTTTTAATTAGCAAAAGTAAAAATTTTATTGAATAAGAATTAAGGATAAACCTTTTTGTAACACATCCCTCAAACATAAGTAAATTTAAAATCAATTACAAAATTAAACATAATTTTTTTTAAATGAATACAACACTTACGATTCTGTGATTTATATAGTGGGTTAGCAAGAAAGGTGGGTTGGACTATAATAATACAGAATTTTTATTTAAAATTTTATTTAAAAATATAAATATTTAATTTAAATTTATTTTATACATAGATTTACATTACATTAACTTAATTTTCATCAAAAAAACACATTTTAAACAACAATTTGGGACGCTTTTCTTGGTTAATATAATTATTGTGGGTTGGAAAGAACATTCAAGAGATAGAGTTATAATGTTAAGAATCAAGAATTTAAATAATATATATATATATATATAGATATGAAGACCGTTAATAATGTTAACACTTGTGTGATGAGACCTACAATTTGAACAAATACATAAAAATAAAATAAAAAATTCTTCTTGAATTCTTCTTAATCCATCCCATTAGTCTAGGTCAAGGTCGATTATTGACTCAATCCACAAAATTACAAATATCATATGCTAATAACAAGAGATTAGAATGCGTTGTGTGATTGAAATTAAAATTATGTGTTATAAAATTTAGATATAAAATAAATCTGAATCGCATGTTGATATTTATTATTGATCAAAAATTTCATCTACAGTATTTCTCATCATTAATGCTTTTTCTCATCAGCAAGAATTTTTCTGATAGAGTTGAAGTAGCAGCATTGTTTAATTTTTTTAAACAATACTAAAATTTCAAATAAATTACTAAATATTTTATTAAATACTCATATTAATGTAAGTCTTATGTCGGTATCATGTAGAGTGAGCCTCACACTGAATATTTGATAGAATATTTGATAACTTATTTAAGATCTCTAACATTTTTAAACTACTTATTTGCTAATAAAATATTATAAATGAGATTTTTTTTTTTTGGTCTCTCAATAACTCAATATAAATTTTCTTATTATTAATAGATGATAGTAGGATGATTCTTGAGTGTTCAAGGCATACGATATGTCAACACATTTTTACGGGTTAAGTTACACGACTTTGTATTAAGTTACACTATTTTGTGAGATGACTTACGTATGTTTGTGAGAACTTACGCTAAATTATAATTTTTTAAATTTTTATGGGTTAACGTACATGAATCTGTATTTAACTTACGCGATTTTGTGAGCTAACTTATGTATGTTTGTGCGAACTTATGCTAAATTATGATTTTTCAAATTTTAATAGATTAACTCACGAAAATTTATATTTAAGTTACACAATTTTGTGAGATAACTAACGCATTTTTATAAAAATTTACACAAATTTACATACACTTTTACATATGGCGTGCAACCTTTAAGGTGTTGCACACCAGGGCGGGCCCTGAGTTATTAGAGCCCTAAAACAAAATTTTTAAATTGGGTCCTTCATATATCATTACTAGAAAAAATTGTTTGGATAAAACAAAAAGGATAAAAAATTATTTCTATTGCAATACAATTTAAGAAAAATTTGATAACAAATATATATATATAATAGTTGAACTTCAGTTAGTTGAATCGAATTTTTATTTTTTAACTTACCAATGCTATAAGAACCAAAATTAATTAGGGGGTAAGGATGAGAATTTTCATTACAATTCAAGCAATATATCAAATTAGCAAGTTAGGATTGACTATTTTCCAACATGAATCCAAGTATAACACGACTTAATAACATGAATTATTAGTTATATATTTTAATGTTCACTAAAGGATGTCATGACATTTTTTTAATCATTTATTTAACTCCATCTAACTAAATAAAAAGTATGTAAAATAATAATTAAGACTAATATCTTTTTTTTATTTAAGATATGTATTTTTTGTTACCTATTTTAGAGTCAATCTAGTAAAAAAATATAGTAATAAGGTACAATTTTTTTAATTAGAAAAATACAATTGAATTGAGATCAAACATTCTAAAAATAATTTTATTTAGTAGAAATAAATTTTATAAAATTCAACTTATGAGAAAAATTTTAATCTCTCCACACACTTGCTAAGTTATTTTTAACTAAAAGTGAAAGTTTTTATATTAAACATCAATCGGACACAAATCAAAATAACATCATATGACAATAAAAAAATAAATGAATTGAACTAATATTAAAATAATTATAAAATAACACGACATGATATACACTCCTAATTAGAGACCCTAAATTTTATGCAAAATTAAAGACCCGAAATGACCGTCTTAACCTCCTCACCTCAGAGCATCTCCAATGGTTCTGCTATATCAGCTGCCAAAGCTAAAAAATGATAGGAATGGCAAAAATGAGTCTCCAACGGTCTGCTATTTCACTTGCCAAAGATGGCAGATGCCATATGTGTTCTCAAATTTGGCAAGTGAAATGGCAGATGCCAAGCTTGCCAGATCAGCAAAAATCAGACCGTTGGAGACCCAATTTTTAGAATCAAGCAAATTTCAATTTCAGATATCAAAACATATATATCAATGCAAATTTCTGTATACTGGATAATCAAAAAATTGTTCATGACAGATACAAAAAATTGAAGACAGATCAAATTAAAAAATTAAAAAATTCATATATATATATATATATGTTGATGAAGGAACAAATAAAAAAAAAAATCAAAACAGAAGGAGATCAAGACAAAATTCATGACAAAATTAAAAAATTGATACATATATATATATATATATATATATATGAAGACAGATCAAAACATATATATATATATATATATATGAGTATGTATATAGATGGAGATCGTACCATTATTCCGGAGAGTACACAGATCGGAGGTAAGGATTGAGAGGGAGACATAGTGAAACCAAAGAGAGGGGGTTTCGATCTTGAAGGAGAAGGGGGAGATCGGGTTCCGATCATGAAGGAGATCATGGAGGATAAGGGGTTCCGATCTTGGAGGAGATCATGGAAGAGGGGGTTCCGATCTTGGAGGAGAAGGGGAGATCGGGTTCCAATCTTGTGCTTTGTTTGGTTTGGTTTGTGCTGTGTTTGATTTCGGCCATGGAGGAGAAAGAGTGAGAATGAGAGGGAGAGGAAGAGCCGTGGAGGAGAAGAGAGTGAGAAGAGAGTGATGCTTTGATCTGTCTTGATCAAAACATATATATTTCAATAGTGTAATAAAGAGCCGTTGCGCTCTGTTTGGTTTGTTTAACAAAAAAAAAAAATTACAATAAATTTTTTACAACAGCTCTTTTAAACAAATTTTTCAAACAAATATATAAAAGAGCCCAACAAATTTTTCAAACAAATATACAAATTTTTCAAACAAATATATAAAATTACAATATTTGTTTGGGGCAAATTAATCAAACATTTTTTTTTTCCAATTTTTTATTTTTTTTTATTTTTTATATTTGTCTAGTTATGAATAATATAAATATATAATTTTTTTAACAAACAGGTAAAAAAATATCACAAAAGGAAAAAAAATAAACAAAAATAAAATCACAAAAAACATATATCCAAACAACGCCTACAAAGTTAAAAAGAAAGTTGGTTGAGATTTATCAAAAATAACAAATGATTATTGAAACACTATTGTTATAATTTGACAAAGAATAATGCTTGGGACCCCCTTTTGGGGGTCACCCCCTCACCCCCTTTGTCACGTGGCGGGTGGTGATTGGAGGAGCAGGAAAAAAAAGAAAAAGAAAAAGAAAAGGTAACCAATGAGAGAGAGAGGGGGTCAAAGGGAGTGGGGGAAAAAGGGGGATGAATCATTACTGTTTGACAAAATAACATTATTCATTATCAAATTATAGCAATAACTAGCCCAATACAGCAACAACAATGCTAGATGCTCTCAGAGCCGGCCCTGTTGCACACCCAAATACCTTCCGATCCTGTGATATTTTCATTATGACAAGTGCTTGTCATCTGTCATTGAATTGGATTGCACTGTTCAAACACTATGATTCTGTTTCGATCGTTCAAGTTATTTATTTTCTAAAGTTACTTGTGCAAATCATTCACACATAATAAATATCGGATTTATTTGATTTAATATGTAACTACATAATTTTAACATATTTTTTATTTATTTTTTTTAAAATAAATGTGATAAAATTATTTAGTTATGTATATTAAATCGATTTAATTTTTTATTATTATTATTTTATTTTTTGTGAATGATCTCTATAAAGTGATCTAAAAAATAAAATTTCTTTGAATGATTAAAATTGGGAACAAACTATTTTAATAATTTTTTTGATTTTTTGACTAAAATATGAAGTAAAAAAATTATTTGGAATAACCTTTTGACTTTTTCATAAATAAAAAAAAAATTTGCAAAAAGTAGAGAGAAAATGAAATTTTCAACTGTTTTGTATAATTTGTTGGTTTTAGTTTTTCTTTAAATGACTTTTTTACTTTTAGATTATAGTAAATAGTTGTCAAACGATATCTAAATTCTACAATTTCATATAACAGGATCCATAGACAGGATATAAATCATTTCCAACCATCATGACTAAGGGTTTTGTTAATAGGGTGATTATTCGATAGTGGGGAGTACGATCACATAGTGTTCTATAATAATAAGATTGGAGAAGAAGGTAAAATATTAACTATTTATTTTAAGTGATGGAGAAATATGATGAGACATGATTAGTATTTCCCTTGGGTTTCATTTAAATTTGTTGGGAAATGTGATGGAAAAAAAATAATTTGTTCCTTGATTCAGCTAGATGAACAATTTAGATGAAACTCAAATTTCAAATGAAATTTGGAAAGATTAGAGCATCCGTATCAAACTCATCGAAATTTAAATTAAATTATAACTTAAAATCCACTTTTGTATTTTAGCTAATCTCTTTTTTATGTGCACACTCCATCAAATTCTCTATTCTAAAATTCTATTTCATTAAAACATTCTTTTTTTTATTATCTTTATTTTTTTTATAATTTTTATTTTATTATACTTTATTTATAATCTCATGTGTAAATACTGTATTAATATAAATGGTGAAATCTATTAAACTAATACAATATAAACACATATTTATTATTAATATAGTAATAATTGATTAAATGATAAATAAAATACAATATATTAAATATTTCATTACCTAAAACCATTTGCCGAGTTTTCTTTCCCTAACTCCATGGAGCTAATAGTTTGATATTCAACTAAAGTAACTAGCAAAGAATTGAGTTTGATAGAGTGTGTTTCTATGATTTTGTACTGTAAAATAGCCAAGGAAAGGCTCTAATGAGCTTGATAATGATACTCTTATAAGGTTCTATTTGGAGCAAGTTTATTGGTTTGGATCAATCCAATTCAATTTCTTATATATTTTTTTAATATAAAAAATTTATGTTAGATTGTTTTTGCAATTTTTGTTTTTATGAGACAAAAAAAATAATAATTTAAATAAATTAGAAAACAGAAAAAAAAAGAGCTACTTATCTAAAAGCTAGGAAAAAGTGCTTCTAATTTTTATTTTTTTAATTATCTTAACTTAGATCTAACTTGTTTAGAGTTACCCTGCATACTTTGGAGCATCAAAATACACTTCCAGCTTGAATTAAAAATAAAAGAAAATTTTCCTTGTAGTAAATCCACTGATTATCATATTTGTTAAATTTATGTTAATTTTTTAAATAAAATATTCAACATTCTTACGTTGACAACTTTTGAATGTTAGGCATTATCATTACCACTGATTTATCGAATGCTCATAGAATTGTGTAACCGGTTCAAATATTTTTTCCCGGCCTCTTATTTTGAAATCAAACATGGATAATTCGGCCTCACATATACTTGTCCAATCCCTTAGTCGTACCTTTCGAATTTTTGAATCTTAAACTCAATTTAAGAATAGCATTAGAAATGAGCTTAGAAGCTAAAAATGATCAGTACTAGAAAAGAAAAATTTTGGAAGAAAATAGAACAGAACAAGATTAAAGAGAAAAACACTTTGTTCTAAAGCCAAATACTGCAAATTTTTAAGTTGGGAAGTATTAACCGATAAAACAGCACGCTAGGACTATGTTTGTTTGGGCGGATTGAATTAGGTTAGATTAACATTCACATGACTAATAACCCTAGGACTACGAACCCTTTGAATTATGTATCCTATCCTATGTTTGGATTGGGTTAGAATTATTAAGAGGGATTAATAAAATATTATCCAATCCGATGTTTGTTTAATAGAATTGAAATGGATAGGACATGAAACATCCAATATATTGATCATAATACCTCTATTATGATCATTTGATAAGTTAGTCCAGACTTTAACTTAGGTCTCGTTTGGGAACAAGCTAATTTAGTAACTTTTGGCTATTTGGCTAAAATATGAGTTAAAAAAAACTAGTATGTTTGGGATGACTTTTTAGCTTTTTACGAAAAAATGTGCAAAAAATAGAGAGAAAAGAAAATATTTGACTTTTTGGTATGAATTGTTGACTTTTTGACTAATTTAGGCCTCGTTTGGGAACAGGCTAATTTGGTAACTTTTTTGCTATTTGGTTAAAAAGGTAGGTAAAAAAAACTTGTATGTTTGGGATGACTTTTTGGCTAATTATGAAAAGATGTGCAAAAAGTAGAGAGAAAAGAGAATCTTTGATTTTTTGGTATGGGTTGTTGGCTTTTTGGCTAATTTAGTAACTTTTTGGCTAATTGGCTAAAATAGCCTCTTGCCAAACGAGGCCTTAGTAACTTTTTGATTTTTTGACTAAAAAGTTCGATTGTCATACCAGGCCTTAGTCCCCCAATTTATATATCACCCCTTATGTGGGATTGAATAGTCATCATATGTGAGATACCATATCCGAATGAATTGTTACTCCGTACTTCAATTTTGTAACCAAACATCGGATTAATAATTTTACTGAACTATTAGTCCAATCCCAAGCACATGTCCGTCCAAACAAACATGGCCTAGATGCATTAAAAAAGTCACGATATCAGGATTAGGACTGCAAATGAACAGAGCCGTTCATGAACAAGCTCGAGCTCGGCTCGGTAAGAGCTCGTTCGAACTCGGTTCATTAATTTTTTTTGCCGTTCGAGCTCGAGCTCATTAAATTTTTAATAAACAAGCCCAAACAGTCTAAAACTCGGCTCGTAAGCTCGACTCGTTAGCTGGCTCGTTTAATATTTATTATTTATATATTAAATAATATAAAATTATGTATAAAAAATAAGAGAAATATGCTATTTATATATTTAAAAAATATATATGTAAATAATACTTAACTATACATAGTATATTTATATAATAGTGGTAGTAGATATTATTATTTTAGTAAAATATTAACTTTTTTTTAGTATGTTTATATATATTGTATTTATAATTGTATAATCAAAATTTTAATTGTAACTGTAGTCTCACATGCAAGAATGAATTTATAAATTTTTTTGCTCGTTAAGATTTGTGAACAGGCTCGAACTCGAGTCGAACCTAAGCTAACTCGGCTCAAGCTCGGTTCGTTAAATTTTTATTCAGCTCGAGCTCGAGCTCGTTAAAATCTTAATAAATAAGCCCAAACACACTAAAGCTCGGCTCAACTCGGCTCGTTTGCAGCCCTAATCAGGATAAACCAAGACTTACAACATCTATAGGTAAAAGATTCAAATCCCAGCCCTAAAAAGAGACTACCTAAGCCGAAAAGCACATAAGAGGAGAAGAAACCTCCAAAATCAAAATGAGCAACAGTACCATCGAAAAAAAAACAAATAACAAGGAGGTTCCGTACCCTCATTATAATTTGTAAACCGCGACAAAAGGCATCAAAACACTTCCCATCCACAGCTTCCCGTCCTTCTCTTCCACTTCGCTAATTGCTTTAACAACCTTGCCTTCACTGTCCTCCAATATCTGTATTAGCTCACCCTCTGGGCTGTACTTCACAGCTACGGCGTGGAGCTTCCCGCCTGTGTGAAGGTGGTATTGAATCTTTGCCGGGATCGGCAGTTTTAGCAAGAATTTCCGTACTTTTGGGTATAAAGCGCATAGGTAAGTGTAGTAGGTGCGGCGACAGTGGACTGCTACCCAAAATTCACCTTTGTCGTTTGTTCGGACGTTGTCCGGAAATCCAGGTAGGACAGCCATAACTTCTGAGGTCCCTGCTTTCTTGCCTTTCAACCAATACTTACGTAATCTACATCACCAAAAACCAAGAAAAATTGAAGGTAAATGACAATAGCAAAGCTACGGTACCTGGAACATAAATTGCACCGGAATGAGTAACATCATATGCTTTAAAATGTGGACTTTGAATACATTATATTATAACAATTTAATGTACTTCTAAAGTAATTATCTTATAATAATTAGACATCCAATAAAATTTCATATTAGGGAGAACAAACAAATAGTGAAGATCACATGAGAAAACTGGAAATAGCCAATTGAGTGAAAATTTTCATATCTCATTGAAGATTGTGTCACAAAGTAAGAATTATGTATTGCTTTTCAAGGAAGATATTTAACAAAATCAGCCCAATTCATGTATTTATACCTGGCCACATCATTTTGTACCTATGTCTTAGAGGAGGCAAGTGTCTTAGTTCAAATCTCACAAAACTCTATATGACTTAAAGAAATCAAACCCACTGACTGTCAACTTTGAGATTCTATCACAAGAACTCAACAATTTGTGTTTTAGAAGACACAAAAGAAAACTATTTTATCATGGTCAGTGGTTTAAGAAATATAAGGTTACCAATATTTTTCAATCAGGAAAAAAAAAAAAAAAGAATAGAAGACAACATGTAAAATATTATTGACATAATTCCCATTGTCAAATTGAAATTTCACAAGCCCAGATTCATAATGAACGCCGTAGAAATTCACAAGTGCCTGCAAGTAATTTAGTCAAAAACCGGGGTTTTTGACACCTATGCCTCTACTTCCTTGGTTAATGATGTACTACATTATATAATCTGTCTCTATAATCATCAAATTTGAAACAAGTATTTATGCCACAAAACGGGAGAAGATGCCTCTACGGGAGAGGCTATAATGTGCACCCCCAAAAGAGTGCATATGGCATGCACTTTGTAATTTTTTCACAAAATTAAAATGTTATAATTTTTTTTCTCACCACAAAAATGTCATAACAAAAATCACGAAGTGTCATAATTTCACCATTCATTACTTTATAGTGCACAACATAAATTCACTATTCATAACTTTACCACATTGTAGATTTCTCCCATATTGTGACATAAATACTTGTTTTGAGTTTGATAATCCCATATGCACTCTTTTGGGGGTGCACATTATAGCATCTCCCCACAATATAACACCTATTTGTCATTTCTTTTTTACAAAACACTTATTTTTCATTTTAGTACGAGATGCTGGTTGCTTGGTAGTGTTCAAGGGCAACAAAATCCTTCATGATCACAACACACAAGTCATCAATATCAACACACAAGTCATACAATTAACTGATACAAAAGGAGATCAACAAAATATATATATATATATATATATCATATATGCACAACAGAACACGAAACATATGGAAAGCACTCAACAGAGTTAATTGGTAGCTACATTTCTATCACACAAAAAATTGGACATGTAATGGGCGCAACATCTGTACCACAGCAATGTCAACAGTTGTTCTTCCCCCAATCAGGGTGATTCTCATGCAGGTCTTAGTTATATATGTGGCCGATTATGCTAACATGTGAGGACTACCATGTTATGAGTCATGCCCATGCAAAATTTCAATAAGTGAACAGATTTACCTGCCAACAGACCCTTCACAGAATACAAAAAATGAACCATCCTTACTTAGGGACACACCATTAGGGAATTGGAGATTCCGAACAAGGACGGTGGTTTCCTTGGCATTGGGATTGTATTTCAGAACTTTCCCGCTATCTTCCGCAGAGAAAACCAACTGCATGAAGTTCCTGAAAACAAATACCATAAAAGAACTAGGAGTCTAGGATAATGATCAAAACACAGCTATTCACAACAAAGAAACAGCATCCAAGTGCAGTTAAGTTCCCCATAACATAATAGGAGGTTGTTTGGTGGAACTTCTTGCAAGTTGAAAGCTGATAAATTAATAATTAGAAAGTAGAAGCTAAAAGCACACATTTCCTTGCTTCTCAATAACAAGCTTTTTTCCAGCTTACTTTAGTGATTGCTTCCTAATAAGCTGTCAGTAGAAGCTACACCAAACACTAGAATAGATTTCCAAAAAAAAAAACAAAATCTATAAGCTGCACCAAACAGGGCCTAAGACCTGGCTTAAAGGGGCTGCTCTCAACAACTTGCAGGTATCAAGTTGAAGGGTTTCTAGACCAATTAATTATAATAAGTTAAATAACGTGAAAAGGTTTAAGCTAGTAATAAAGGGAATCTGATCAGAGATCTAGTAGTAATTCTGATAAAGAATTTATCTTTTCAATAATGAATTGAGTAACAACAATGTAAGTGCATCTACTTATTTATTTTTCCTTTCAAAGAAACTAAGGGGTTGTTTGAGATGATGTAAATAAGTGTACTTTTTGACTTTTTATGAAATATGGGTTGGGTTTGGATTGAGTTTGAAGTGATGGGTTAGAGAGGTGGTGTGACTTAAATAAGATGATGTGACTTAAATAGGATAGTGACTTTTTGACTTTTTTCAAACATGCCAAACCAAGCCTAAATATAAAAAAGAAAGAAGCGTGATTGCCATTATAAATTCATTCAGGATAATTTCCTCACTTAATTTCTTAGTTCAGAATAAAAACACCACAAACATGTGCCTCCTGCTTTCACCATACCTGATGCATGAAACCAAATTTCAACTTCTGTTTACAGCATTTGGCAAGTGCTTTTTTAGCAACTTTTTTGTTAGTTTTTTTTTTTTTTTTTCATCACTAGTGAACATTTTTAAAAAAATTTCAAAACAATTCTACACTTTTAGGTTATACTTCACTAGACCGACTTGGAAAGTGCAAAATAAAAATAACCTTTTGAAAAAAAAAAAGTCCACTAAAGATGAAAAAAAAGCATAAAAAGTTGGAATTTTTTTGGGTTTTTCAAATTTCTTTTACTTTTTAGATCCTTCTAGACTAGACAGACCTGAATTGTAAATTTTTTTGACACAAATCTATAAAAAAAAAAATCACGAAAGACAAAAGAAGTTCAAAAAAACATGTGCCTTCTTTAGCTGAACTTAAAAAGTTATGCACAATCATCAGGGGTGTACCCACCATAGAATTGTGAATATTGGCCAATCACTTAGTAGGGCTTTGCTCACAAATTCAATGACTTCAAGCAGCAACTTTAACACATACATTGCCGGCATTTGAAAACAGAATAGAATTAAAAACCTACCGCCTTTGGTATTTGGTGCTGCTGTCCGTGAAATAAATATTTCCTTCGTCATCTATGTCCAGATCATTAGTGAACCTCAGTGGCATTCCTTCCACCTCATTTGTTAGTGATGTTGCCAGTCCACCCTCAGGCCCAACCTTCATCAGCCCAAAATATGCATCCGCAATATACAAATCACCTGTTTTCTTGTCAAATCGAAGCCCCAAAGGCCTGCCACATATGTGCTCGTTCTTCAGGTAGCTCGAAGGCGATGGCTTTGGGTCACATAGTGATGACCTGAATCCCAAATCATATATGGTTAAAAAGGGATTAAATTTCAGACAAAGCATCATAAAAAGAATATCTTCGAGAATTTAACAAGAACACAGCAGACTGAAAGCTTTTCCTAAATGAAAAATAAGCAAGAACAGTGAACCAGAAGAAGTTTCTCTCTTGGAAGGTGTTTGTCAACCGCTTATATAGCAATTTTTTAACTATTTTAGACAAAAATGCTAACACCCTCATTTGGAAACCACTTATATAGGTGACAATGACAAGAACACAAAAAAAAAAGGTTAAAAAAAATATCATTTTTTTTTTTCCAAATTTGTTTCATTAAAAAAAAAAAAAAAAAAACTAAGGACCTTCTAGTCCAGAAAGACCTAAAAAAAAATGACCAAAACTTCAAAAAAGAGTTCACCAAAGTCAAAAAAAAATCAATAAAAAAGTGCTAAAAAAGAGTTTGCCAAACCCAAATGACTTGTTTAACAAATTTCATTAATTGCACACCAGCCAAACAATAAATTCTACTGGCCTATTAATGAAGCAACTTACCACTAGTTAGAACGAAAAGAGTATCGGATCATGCTCATAGCTAACCAGCAAATTGTAGACACATGCTAGTATATTATTCCTTAATATAATTTTTCAAACAAAAAAATCTTGTAGTAAGGGTAAGTCTCTCTGCCATAGAGAAAACCACAGGTCCAACTGATCAGAAAATAATGGCATTCCTTTATTTGCATATCTTTTAAACTGACTTTCCATGGAGGGGAAGAGGCAGAGGGGAGAAAATTTCTTCAGTTTGCATGTGGATAAAATCGAGTGATATTTGGAGAATAATATTACATAAACTACCTTTTAATGTTTTTTTCCCCGAGAAAGAAGGCACTTCTGTTTTCTCTTTTAAATGTTTAAATCATATTGAGTATATATTCTTTCTTTTTCCTCGCAAACCAAAAAAGGCAAAAATAGTTTTAGTCCAATTAAACAGAATACAATGTCAATTAACTGCAACAGAGGATTCTTTAAGGATCTTGTCAATAAATAGCCACCTAATTGAGGAGGAACTCATATCTTATAAGTTTCTTGGAGGACTTATCCAAGTAATAATCAATTTTTTTTTAATACCTGAAATCCATAGAAGTTCAGGAGAAACAACAAAACTATTAATCATGGCTTGAAAACTATGCAACATGCACGTATTTTGTTCTGACTATTAAACAATCACAAAAATTTCAAAGTTCATTTGCTTTAATGAAACCTTTAAGATATGTGGGGACCAAAAGTGAAAAACAAGCTGAGATCTTGGAAAGACATTTATAACTCAATCTGAAAGACATAACAAAAGAATGACAGTTTCAAAAGCTCAAAAAGCCGTACCAAATCAAAGCTTTCCTTAAAAAAATACAAATAAACATCTGAATACTTGGGATGGAAATAACTAGACTTGCTCTAACCAGTAGCTCTTAGGCAAAACAAATTTTTTTTTTTTAAACTAACAGATGGAGGCAATTTATGCTGCCCATACATCTCTCTCATTCTCTCTCCCATTTGCAACATGGATAAAGAAACTATGGGATCCCTGGAGCATTGTCTTTCATTCATTCTTGCTAAGATCACATATGTTCTTCCAAGACATGATAGCATGTTATGACCCATACCTCTACCTCTTCCTCCATATGCATACACAGAAACACTCATCCATCCAATCACTAACACACCCACACCCCCCACCCCCCCCCCCCCCCCCACCCCCCCCCCCCCCCCCCCATTTTCATTTGCTGATCGCCTCTGGGAGCTATTTAGGCTTCAAATAAGAAATCAACTAACTCACTCTATTACATTTGGCGTGTCAAATAACTCAGTAATTAAACTTTCTTGCTTCATTTTCTGTCAACAAATTGCCTGTCAAACATTCTAATCAGGCATGTTAAAATGCCTAAGCTAAGTTATCGCTAAGTGACACATGTAAAATTCAAAATTCAAAAAGTTCAATTATCAGTTCCCCACATTACCCTTCTTTAAATTTTTATTAAATATAATACCAATTTTCCAAAAATTTATCTCCCTGGCAATGTACTTTCAATCTAGCAAGCTAGCTGTCTCTGCTGCCCCTATATCTTGAACAGTTTGGTGCAGGTTGGAGCCTTTTCATGGAATTGAGGAGCTGGTCCTCTTCCATCTTAAAAAAAAAAATGTCTAGGGAGAACTACGAGCCCGGTTCTTTTGTCATTTCATTCCGAATAGGCACAACCCAATTCATTCGATTACTACCAGGATGAACCCAATCCGGAATATGAACCGTATAAGAAAAGACCTATTGAACCGATCATAGGAATACCAGTTAAAGTACCTATTAGCCAAAGAGGAATCCTTCCCTACTTCCTTCCACATTTCATCAAGTGGTCATGCAAGAGACATAAACAGTAAACACGGCCTTGACATACTAGCATATGGGGCTTGTTTGCCTCAGGCTCATCAACATGGCAGACCACAACGGGGAAGGAACCCAACATTTTGCCTGAAACTCATCCCCAAAATGGATCTAATTGCACTTCACGCTCTATGTTCTTTATGTCTTTTGGTCCGCCACCAGAACTTGGTTGAACCATCAAGATACATCGCAGCCATATTCACCGACGCCTCCTAGGATGTAGTCCGATAAGCCACCGCATATTCCAAAAGTCTTCAATCCTTAGCATCTTATTGCCTTTGGTTTCACTCAATTTCATGTAAATTTATTATTCAAAGGTGCTTTCCTTAAATTCTGTGCATGGTCAATTTCAATTAGCATAAATAACTTGTATCAGAGGATTCAGTATACATTACTACGGAAAGTATCTTTATACAAACATTCAGCTACTAACAATTGCAAACAAAATAAAGAAACAAAAAAAAAGGTACCGGGTTTAGAACTTAGAAGTGAGTAATGGTGGGAACAAGTTAGGCATTTAAACATTTATTCTCAAAGCCCTTCAGGATCCTATGATTTGGTATAAATAACTTGGATCAAGTGATTGCATTTCCATTGCAGTGCCAAACCAACAAGAATTCATCAAATCTACATCACTAAAATTACATCAAAGTTCACCCTAAAAATAATCAGGAATGGCACAATTATCAAATTAATACTTGTAGCAAAATTTGAAACTCTTTGTCTTCCAGTTAGTTGGGAGTCGTCATGTGACAACTGCAGCCATTTGGTGGAAAATTAACAGAGGGTCTTATCCTACCTGATCGCCACTGAGCCAACCAAGGAAGGGAGACCTCTCTCTCTCTACATCCCCAGCAGGCATTTCCATGCAAGATATTGGCAACAATGGTTATTCTTTGTAAAACAAAATAATCACCATTTTTGGTTCCAGAAGATTGAGTTTTTTATTTTCTGTATTTTTTTTTTTTTAATGATTTTTTTTAATATTTTACGCAATTTTTTTTTTATTTTTTAGATACACCTAACCTAAATACACTTAAAAAGTATAATATTTGTGGGGAAAAAAAAAAAAACTTAAAAAAAATCACTAAATACAAAAAATCAAAAAAAATTCAATATATTTTCATATTTTTTGTATTCAATGAATTTTTTAGTTTTTAAGCATATTAAGATTAGGTCAATCTAAAAATTTTTTAAAAAAATGATTAGAATAATTTAAAAAATATTAAAAATATAAAAAAAAATACGAATTGAAAACTCAGAAAACTGTTTTTGAATACTGAAAATCAAACAGGGTGATATATTATTTTTGGTTAAAAATCCCATGTATATGTGAAAATATAAAAATAAAAAATAAAAAAAGAAGTAAAGCACAAAGTGTAAATTCAAGATTGTCATTGACATCAATAAAGGAGGAACCATAACTGTGAACCTCCATCGACCAAAAAAATAAATAAATAAGAAACCATTTTTTATTTTGGGCAAATAACAGATTAGTGGTGGAAAGAAAAAATAATTAAAAAAAAGTGGTAAACATTATAAATATTAATTAATAATTACAATTATAAGCTTTTTCACTAATGTATAATAATTTTTTAAAACAAACCCTGAATGGTAATTCCCCTTTTTATTTTTGACTGAAATCTCCACTGGTCATAATATTCTTATATTCATTTATTTCCAATCTCAAAGCAAAAGACATAGGACTCTACTTCAAACAATTCCAGGTCAAGGCAAGTAAGACAAAACCTACTAGATACTGAATATAAAGAGAAATAAATGCCACAAATTAGAAGCTGTATATGATCATGAATAAAAAGGTGCTCTATGATTTTTAAAATATTTATTTATTATTATTTTTTTTTTTTTGTGAAGAATAAAATGGTGCTCTCTGATTTTGCAGCCTCATCACATATTTCTCCAAGTAATTATTAGGTAGTTTTGGAGTATCATGGGGCCATTATCCACATAGTACAACCAACCAATAATGTAGCAGGAAATTTTATGTATAGAACAATGCTGACCCACATTTCTTCGGTAGTTCGGAGACACTAACTATGTTTTGCAGTTCCTCATTTTCCAGAAACACCATGCCAGCCATAACACCCGTGGTATTATGGAACTAACTAACATTTTCCCATTTTCCCTATCATATCTCTTCCTTCATCATATTGTAAAATCCCTTCCTCATATTATTTAAAAAACAATCTGAACTAACAGCTTTACCAAGAGCTTCATGATGCACAAATTGAAGTTCATACGTTAAAAAGTACAAAGCATGATTGTATCTATTTTTCATAGATAAAAAATAAAAAAATAAAAACACTTGTGATGGTATCCATACCCCATCAATTTATCAATCCTGCGGGTAAGCAGTACAAACTTTCAGCAATAACTTGAGAAAGAAGAACAAGAAGAAAACCAAAGGGGTTGGGGGCCTATTTTGAAGCCGATCTGGGTGATCTCAACTGTTATTTTTTTAATAGTTGTTAGATAAATATAATTTTAAGAACAATCGACTATTTTTTATAAGGGTAAATTACAAATACACCACCTAAGATTTGCTTAAAGTACAAATTGCCTCCGTGATTTGAAAAATTACAAATACCTCCTTGTTAGTATTTTTTATTTAATAGAATTAACTAAAAAAATAAAATTCATAATTGCTCTTGTACGGGGAGCAAATATTCCGGCGTGCCCGTATTCCTTCCTTCCGAGCTCCGTCGATATCCGATCACCTGCGAGCAAATAACGGTGAGCTACCCGGCGGTGTGTGGCCGGAAACACCCTCCGACGGTCAAATTAGCACACACCTTAGAGGGAATAGAGAGAAGGGAGAGAGTGTTTGAGTGTAAGAAATTCCTTACAGAGTGTTCGTCCGTCGCGTATGGGGGGCGCAGACATGCTTATAGACCTTCTGAGCCCCATATCCACTCCCTGTCATCTCCTGACACGTGGCTCTGCTATCCCATCTGTCAGCATAAACCATGCCATTCATCATCTGCTCTCAACTGCCTGCCAGCACAGCTGGTGCTCGGCAGCCGAGATGCCCTACCTCGGTCGTACCATGCTTCATACCTTAAGCGCCTAACCGGATAAACAAACGGTGGACCGGGCTAAGCGGCATCCCGGCCGAGCCTAGCCCGGATGCTTACTTTGATCGGCCTTCTCGCCGGTCAATCAACTACCTCGGCTGACCGCGCCTTTCCGAGCGCCGGTCTCTCGGTTTGTCTGGTTTCGACCATCCTCGGACCAAGCATCCTGGTCTGACCGGTCACTTCCCGACCGAGCAACTTCTGCACGGTCCGAGGCGGCACACCGTCCAAACCTTGCCCGGCCCAAGTTCTGGTAGCCCATCTCCGGGTGAACAGTTGATCATCTCGCCCCAATGCACTGCTGGGCCCTCAGCTTGCCCGGTCGATACCCCGGCCCAACACCGGATCATAAATCACCCTCTCAATTGCCCCTTAATTCCGTCCGCTGAAGCGTGACTGGGATTACCTATCCCGATCGGGGTAATACTTCCTCGGTCCTCAATATGCAAGAATGTGACCGTACTAAGAAAGCGAGCAAGGTCCGCTCCACGACTTCCTTCTTGGCGAGCAACATCAGCTCGGTCAAGGAACTTCCAAGGTCAGCGAGCAAGGTCCGCTCCGCGACTTGCTTCTTGGCGAGCAACAACAGCTCGGCAAAGAACTTCCAAGGTCGGCGAGCAAGGTCCGCTCCGCGACGTGCTTCTTGGCGAGCAACAACAGCTCGGTCAAGGAACTTCCAAGGTCGGCGAGCAAGGTCCGCTCCGCGACTTGCTTCTTGGCGAGCAACATCAGCTCGGTCAAGGAACTTCCAAGGTCGGCGAGCAAGGTCCGCTCCGCGACTTGCTTCTTGGCGAGCAACAACAGCTCGGTCAAGGAACTTCCAAGGTCGGCGAGCAAGGTCCGCTCCGCGACTTGCTTCTTGGCGAGCAACATCAGCTCGGTCAAGGAACTCCGAGGAAGGCGAGCAAGGTCCGCTCCGCGACTTCCTTCTTGGCGAGCAAAAACAGCTCGGCAAGGAACTTCCAAGGTCAGCGAGCAAGGTCCGCTCCGCGACTTGCTTCTTGGCGAGCAACAACAGCTCGGTCAAGGAACTTCCAAGGTCGGCGAGCTAGGTCCGCTCCGCGACTTGCTTCTTGGCGAGCAACATCAGCTCGGCTGAAACTTCGGATTTAAACAAATCATCAACTCTTCAGCCGGAGTAAGACATCTCGGCTGGAACCTCGCAGTTGAGCAAATCATCAACTCTTCAGCCGGAGTAAAACATCTCGGCTGGAACCTCGCAGTTGAGCAAATCATCAACTCTTCAGCCGGAGTAAAACATCTCGGCTGGAACCTCGCAGTTGAGCAAATCATCAACTCTTCAGCCGGAATAAAACATCTTGGCTGGAACCTCGCAGTTGAGCAAATCATCAACTCTTCAGCCGGAGTAAATCATCTCGGCTGGAACCTCGCAGTTGAGCAAGTCATCAACTCTTCAACCGGAGTAAATCATCTCGGCTGGAACCTCGCAGTTGAGCAAATCATCAACTCTTCAGCCGGAGTAAGACATCTCGGCTGGAACCTCGCAGTTGAGCAAATCATCAACTCTTCAGCTGGAGTAAAACATCTCGGCTGGAACCTCGCAGTTGAGCAAATCATCAACTCTTCAACCGGAGTAAATCATCTCGGCTGGAACAGAAGAGTAGGCCCCTTATCCACTATTATTTCGGACACAACAAAGCTCTTCAGCAAAAGTAATTCACTTCTATTACATTGACAAAAAGAGTATTTGCATTCAGAAGTGTAGGGGAAACAAGTCCCTCAAAAAATTACATAAGGCCGCATTCCATGGCCGGGGTACGCCTTTGCCATCCAAATCTTCTAAGTTGTATGCCCCCTTGCCCGGTTATCTTGTAAGGCTCCTCCTAGTTTGCCCCTAGCTTGCCTTCACCCGGCACTAGTGCGTTACCCATGACCTTCCTTAAAACCCAGTCGCCCACTTGCTCGTTGCCATCGAGGTTGTCTCCGCGGTGGACGTCGCCGCATCATCCTCTACTCGGATGTGCTCATTGATGCGCTGCATTAGGTGCCACATGGATGTCTGCTGGTTCATTGTAAGCGAATCCCTCAGCCTATGTCCGAGCGGGAGACCGCGCTTGTATTGCGTGATCGCAAGGTTGACCGGGCAATCCAAGATCTCGTTGAAGGTTTCCCAATACCTCGAGTTGTATGCCTTCAGTGTGTCGCTTGGTTCCATCTTGACACTAAGTAAATGATCGACTTCCTTTGGTGTTTTTGTGTTGGTTTTGAAGCGCGTCACAAACGCTTCTGCCAACTGATGCCATCGTTGTATGCTCCCTTCCGGCAACCTCTCGAACCACTTCAAGCCCAGCTCGCCTAAACTTGACGGGAAGATCAGGCACATAAGTCCGTCATTTCGCCTATGTCCGGCCATAACCTGTCGGAAGTGGCTCACATGCAGGTAAGGATCGGTTTTCCCGTCGTAAAGCGCGAACTTTGGTTGGTGGAAGCCTGCCGGAAGCGGTGTAGTTTCTATTTCCAGGGAGAAAGGGGTGGCACTCAACCTGGCCAAATCTGAATCCACTAGGAGTGGCGCTGCTTGGCGGGGTGGAGGCATTCCGACCTCCTTGCTGGCGTGAACCCCGTAGGATAGCCGCTGGAACGCCGGTATCCTCTGAGCTTCGCGCCGACGAACCCGCTCCTTTAAGACCGCCCGCAAATCCTCTGAATGAGCGGAGTAAGAGTACCTCGAAGTCGTCACCGGACGTGAGGGCCGGTAGGTGCTGTCTTGCGCGCTAGACTTCTCTGCATGCACGTCGGAATCACCAACCTGGTAACTTCTGGTAATAGAAATGGATGGAATGCGTCGCTGACTCTGACCGCCTGAACGGCGGGATGGGGTGCGCTCACTGTGGTCGCCCACTCTAGCTTCACCTTTCCCTTTGACATGCCGTTTCAGATCCTCCATCTCCGCCGCCATTCGCCGGATGACAGCGTCTTGGTCCCTCAACTTATTTTCCAGACGTCTGGCGTGTGAGTCTCTCCTCCGCCGGTGACCGTCTGGACTCCGTGAACGACCATAACTTCTTCCGCGCTTATCCCGCGCGTCTCCTGACTGTCCGCTAGTGGGCGTTCCCAAGTCAGCCATTGGGTGGACAGCAGGAGGTCCCTCTCTCCTTCGGGTATACTCCGGGGTGGCTCCGTCGATGGCGGACAACGGAAACTCGTCGTTGTTCGCCATGGACGGCGATCAGATGAACCTGGAAGACAAGGTTTTGTCTGTCAAGTTTCCCACAGACGGCGCCAATTGTACGGGGAGCAAATATTCCGGCGTGCCCGTATTCCTTCCTTCCGAGCTCCGTCGATATCCGATCACCTGCGAGCAAATAACGGTGAGCTACCCGGCGGTGTGTGGCCGGAAACACCCTCCGACGGTCAAATTAGCACACACCTTAGAGGGAATAGAGAGAAGGGAGAGAGTGTTTGAGTGTAAGAAATTCCTTACAGAGTGTTCGTCCGTCGCGTATGGGGGGCGCAGACATGCTTATAGACCTTCTGAGCCCCATATCCACTCCCTGTCATCTCCTGACACGTGGCTCTGCTATCCCATCTGTCAGCATAAACCATGCCATTCATCATCTGCTCTCAACTGCCTGCCAGCACAGCTGGTGCTCGGCAGCCGAGATGCCCTACCTCGGTCGTACCATGCTTCATACCTTAAGCGCCTAACCGGATAAACAAACGGTGGACCGGGCTAAGCGGCATCCCGGCCGAGCCTAGCCCGGATGCTTACTTTGATCGGCCTTCTCGCCGGTCAATCAACTACCTCGGCTGACCGCGCCTTTCCGAGCGCCGGTCTCTCGGTTTGTCTGGTTTCGACCATCCTCGGACCAAGCATCCTGGTCTGACCGGTCACTTCCCGACCGAGCAACTTCTGCACGGTCCGAGGCGGCACACCGTCCAAACCTTGCCCGGCCCAAGTTCTGGTAGCCCATCTCCGGGTGAACAGTTGATCATCTCGCCCCAATGCACTGCTGGGCCCTCAGCTTGCCCGGTCGATACCCCGGCCCAACACCGGATCATAAATCACCCTCTCAGCTCTCCTATACAATAATAAAATTACCTAAATTATTAATTGAAACATATTTCTAATACCATTAAAAACTATTAATTGAGTTGATAATTTATTAATAAAATGGACGATTTGTTATAAAATTATAAACCTCGGGAGTGGAATATAATTTTCAAAACCAAGATGATTCGTATTTTAATCAACCCTCACCTCACCTCACCTCACCTCAGGAGTCTATTTGTAATTTACACTTTTTATAGTGTACATGTGATTTAAAATATATAAATGCATAAACATTCTATTCAATGAATCCAAGTGAACTGTTGAAATTACCCAAGTCGGGTCCAAAATGGGCACCAAAAGCCCAAAACTGTTCTCTCAAGTTTCCAACTTGAGAATCCACACTCCAAAATGAAACGTTCGAAACAAACATATAATCAAACCCAAAACAACGCAAATTTGCAGCAAAACATTCGAAACTAATAAATAATCAAGCCGAAAATAACTAAAATTCGCAGAAAAACAACAACAACAATAGCCAAAAAAAAAAGGTTCCAGACAAGAAGATAATCAAACAAAATTTTTAGCATAACAACAAGAACATCAAAACAAAGAAGGAATCAAAAACCCATTACCAAAACTCACCGATTAGGCGAAGTATACGCAAAATCGATCCACTTATCGCCATTCCAGAACAAAATCCTCCCATCAGCAACACCAGTATAGGGTCCATGGCCCTGCGGATCGAACGCCATGCTTTCCGGACCTTGAATCTGATTCAGAAACTTAATTTCCGATTTCTGCAACAGATTCTCGGAGTCTTTCATCGCAGGAACATCGGACCAATCGGGCATTTCGACCTTGTAGGTTTCGAAGTCAGGGAAGTCGGAGATTGCGCTGTGTTTGAAGGGGTCGATTCCGCAGTAGAGAGCGAGGAGGAGGAAGAGTCCGGCGAGAATTCCAGCGGGCCTCATTGCCGGAAGTTTTGAATTTTCCGGGGAAGAAGGAAGGGTTTATTATCGAGAGTGAGGAGGAAGAAGAAGAAGAAGAAGAAGAAGACTTCTTTGAGAGGAGTGTGTAGAAGAAGGGTAGCTTTTCTCCTTCGTTGGTTGGAGGGGGATAGGTAGGTAGTAAACGTGGGGGAGGTGTGTAATATGTACATCTGGTATGATAATTAATTTTTAAAAATAATGATTTAAATCACTAAAAAATATATTACTAATAAAAAAAACTAACAAGGATTAGAAAGTATGCGGGGTCTATTGTCATATTTTTAGTGCTTCTTTAGTGCTCTCTTTTTAGTGTTTCTAAGCATTTTTTAATTTTTAATGATATATTAAAACATTTTAGAGTAAATTACACCGACACTTTTTGAAATTTATATTTATTACAGTTTCTTTTCTCACTTTTTAAAAATTATATCTCATTTATTGATATTTAAAATTTTATTACAGATTCTCTCATTAGCAATTTAATTTTTTTAAATATTAATTTTATCCTCATTGGATAAATTATATTGACACATCTTATATTTTAAAAATTACAATCCCCTCCCTAAGGTTTAAAGTAGTATTACCAATTGTCTCCTCGATTAATATTAGTTGGAAAAAAAAAATTATTGGGAAAAAATTAATTAAAAAAATATTATTTGAAAAAAAAAATTTGTTAGTAAAATTTTTACATTTCTGTTTAAAAACTAACGTAAACTCATTTTTTGAATTTACGTTTTTCCTCAAATTTATAAACTGAGACAACTATTTATAAACCCAAAAAAAAATTATCAAACAAGTTTTTATGACAGTTTTTAAAATTTTTGTAAATATAAATTTAAAACTAAAAACGAAATGGTTACTAAACAGGTTTTAGATGGTAAAAATGTCGTAAAATTAACAAATAATTAAATAAGTTACCAACATAAGAAATAAGTTATCAAAAGATTCTTAGGTTATGTATGGTTTGATTTTTAGAAATTTTTGTTAAAAATTAAAAATTAATTTTGGTTAAGAAATAAAAAATAAAAAATAATTATCATTTTTATATGATTTTTATCTTTCGAGTGGTTAGAAATAATTTTTTATAAATTAAATTAAAATAGCCGTACGAATTTATATAACCTGCCCAAAAGTTAAAATGATAATTGTTTTTTACCCTTAACTGATAATTATTTTTTATTTTTTATTTCTTAACCAAATTAATTTTAAATTTTTAAAAAAAATTCTAAAAATCAAACCATACATAACCTAAGAATCTTTTGCTAAGTCATTTCTTATGTTAGTAACTTATTTAATTATTTGTTAATTTTACGCCATTTTTACCATCTAAGGCCTGTTTGGTAATCATTTTGTTTTCAATTTTCAATTTATATTTACAAAAATTTTAAAAACTATCATAAAAACTTGTTTGATAATTTTTTTGGTTTATAAATTGTTGTCTCAGTTTGTAAATTTGAGAAAAAAAACGTAAATTCAAAAAATGAGTTTACGTTGGTTTTTAAATAGAAATTTAAAAATTTTACTAACAAAAATTTTTTCAATTAATTTTTTTTCAAATAATTTTTTTCCCTATTAAATTTTGTTTTTAATGAATTTTTTTTCCCAACTAATATTAATGGAGAGGGCAATTGGTAATATTACTTTAAACCTTAAGGAGGGAATTGTAATTTCTAAAATGTGAGAGGTGTCAATGTAATTTATCCAGCGAGGATAAAATTGGTATTTAAAAAATTTAAATTGCTGAGAGGGAATCTGTAATGAAACTTTAAACCTCAGAGAGGGAGATGTAATTTTCAAAAGTTGAGGGAGAAATTGTAATAAACATAAACCTCAAGGGGTGTCAGTGTAATTTACCCTTTTATCATTAAAAATATATATATATATATATATTACTAATTATAAATTTTGACGACAATTTAAAAAAAGAGAGATTTATTATAAAATTTCTTTTCAAGTATTTGTATCTTAATTAGTTCATAAAATATTCTTATTTTTCAATAAATCCTACTATTTGAACATTTGATCTACCAAATCATAATTCTCATATTTAAAGTATTTTGTGGACATTTCTACCATTGCAAATATTTTTTGAACGGTTAGCAATTTGGTGATATAAACATTCATATATTTACAAGGTGAATGTTCACATTGACAGTGTGAATGTTCACATTGATATATTAACATTTATATTGATGGTGTGAACATTCACATAATATTTACATTATGGAACATTCACACTGTAAATGTGAATATTATTAAGAGTATTTTGGTAACTATGTCACTCGTAGGACTTATTGGAATATAAGAAAATAATGTGGATTAAATGGAACATAAGTAAGTGAAAAGGAATTTATGAAAAAGTATCCCTCAAAAAAATTGTTATAAAAAATGTTATTAATTTTTTAATTTTAGCAACAATTTAAAAAATTTATTATAAAAAAAGTCACTGATTATAAGTTTTATCAATAATGTATAAAAATCGTGACAAAAAAAATTATTAATTGTCAATTTTTAAAGATATTTGTAAAAAATTGTTACAAAAAAAATTAATAACAATTTTGTTAAAACTTATTTTCAATAGAATTTAATTAAAATTAGATCAAACTATTAAGACTTCTTAATAACTTACCTTAAACGTTACAGGGAGACTGTACAGCGATGAGTAAATTTATTAGGGAAGTTATTAATAATAAAATATGAACCTACTTTGTACCAAACATGTACTAGTAGGACATCTCTCACGTTGAATAAAATATGAACTTACTGTGTCAAAATGATTATGAAACTCTCAAAATTATATGACAGTAAATATATTCTCAGAATGTCATCAATCGAATTAGGCATCCAAATATATTTGGTCCAACCTATCACTCTGAAACCAATAGTCTTACTATTAGGAAACATAAATCTAATGTTCAATAGTCTACTATTCAGAACTTCATAACATGGCCAGTAGTCTTATAATTAGGAATCACTAATTTCTTAGCATGTGGTCGGTAGACTTTCTACTACTAGAAATCACAATGTCTTAACCTGTGATCAGTAGTCACTTTATTATTAGGAATCACAACATCTTGATATAGGATCAATAGACTCTTTCATTACTCGGAATCATCATGTCTTGACATATGATCAGTAGCCTTTCCACTACTAGGAACCATCATATCTTGACATGTGATCAGTAATCTGTTCATTACTAGGAACCACAATCTCATAACTGTGTAGCCAGTGGTCTAACACCTTCTAGGAACCACTAGTTTTCTATCTCTGTGATCAGTGATCTTATACTCACTAAGAGCCACAAATTTAAGAATATATTTGGAATTAAAAAATTCAAAAATATATTCACCTACCCTAATAAGTTGTCTTATCTTTGCTTTCAAACAAAGCTACATAGCAATCATATATGCTATAGTTGACACAAGGATAACATACTAATCGCCTCTGATTAATTCAGAGATATTATCATACAATTTTATGATTTCCGTTAATTACACTTGATCTCTCTAGATCTTCCTTCAAGAATCTCGCAAGGTTTAAGGTTGTCAGATGGAATAACATTTCTGTTGTCACCTCTTGAAGTCATTTCTGAAAAATTATAATAGAATTTCACTTTCTATGTTTTCAGAAATTAAACTTAACACTAAAAAATCCAACAGTTGGAAATTTAATTCAAAACTAGTCTCACCACTTAACTTATAATCGAACATGGTCATGAATGTTTCTAGGAAGACTGGAGGGGTCATCAGTCCCACTTAAAATCCAGTTAACCTTTTGACAAAACTTTCAAGAGCATGTTGACTCCTAATCCGTGTGAAACAATTTTAGAATTAAGTTTTTCAATGGATAAACCAAGTTAAAACAAATGAATTCCCAAGCAAATAAAATTTTTTACCAGAATTACACCACTCATAAAAGTTAATCGGTATACCCGGAATTGAACCCATTATTTATGAATAAAAATCAAAAATATTTTAATTAATGCCAAAATTTGGTTTCTTTTCTCAAAACCAAAACACTTTAGAAATAATCAGATTATAACAAAAAACTTTCTCCAAACTTAGTTTTCTAACACTTTGGGAATAAAATGATTAAACCAAAAAATTCCATCAAACCCCAAAGGTTTGAAACCAAATCTGTCTTAATTGTCATTTCTGAACAAATAAGAAATACTCTGTAGCCAAGGCTAAACACTTTGGTTTCTATTACTGAAAATCAAACCAAGCTTCAAACTTACAAATAATTTAAAAATTGCTAACCAATGATTAAGTAAATAAAATGCTTCTAACAATACAAGCAAACAAACTTGCTTCTACAAATTAGTAAATAACCACAATAGAACTCAAGCAAACAATTGCTTCAAATAAAATATGAGTAAATCAATCCAATTAAGAATTGTAAGTAGTCCAAAGATCCTTTCCACGCTTAGGTATGCCTACGAAAAAAATTAGTAACAAACCACAACATAATACAAAGTAACTAATTAAAAACTTTGTATTTAACCCTTCAAGCATTATCATGAATAGCACATTAAGTGAAAAATAAAATGCAATATAAGTTACACATATAAAACTTAAAACTACAAAACTAAATGTACAATTTAATTTACACACTAAATATGTAAATAAATTAGGCAAGTTACAAAACCTTAAAAATTTATAATTACAAATAGTCAAATTAAAAAATTATTGCTATGAGTTATATATCAATTATTACATAATAAACATGTGAATAAAGTTGGACTAGTTATAACTCCAAAACCTTAAATTAAAGTTTAATAGGCAAGAGTTACATATGAATTTATTTAACAATAAACATACAAATAACTCTAGCAATTCAAATCATGCAAATAATTCTAAAAAAATAAGCATGTAGCCTACACTAAAATCTAGAAACTAAAGAACATGCAAATTACCTTAAAATCCGAGAAACTAATAAACATGTGAATTAAACTGGGATCTAGAAAAACATGAACTTGTATTAAGAAAATAACAACTAATTATCATGTCCATTTTAACTAAAACTTTTAAACACTCATTGGCATGCAAATGATAATTTATAAAATAAAAGACATGCAAAGCATGTTAGGAAATTATGAACCATGCTCATAAAATAAAATTATACTAAATTAAATAAATATTGGAAAATTAAAACACACCATTTTATATATGAATTTATTAAATTAAACATGAATTTGTAACCAAGAACTCATATATGTAACAACGGGCTCTCATGTAAATTCAATTGAATATCTAATAGCTAGAAAATAATGGGAGAAGACTAGAAATTACAAACCAGCATGCAAATGATATTAAATTAATATCTCAATCAAGACTACCAAAACAGTTCTGGGGCATAGTCTACAAACAAACACGGAAACCAAAACAAAAAACAAACTGGGCAGAGTAGTGTGTTTGGTTTGAATTTTTTGGGTTAAATTTTTTGAAAATTGAGTTTTTTAATTTTTGTGTTTTTTATTTTTAGTGAATAATTTTTTTTTAAAATTTTAAATATTTTTTTTTACTTTTTTAGATGTACCTTATTTAAGGCCAAGTTTGGCATGTCCAGGAAAAGCTAAAAAGTCAAAAAGTTACTCAAAAAGTTAAAAAGTTAACACTATTCACCAAAAGTCAACAATTACGGCTGCACAACTCCCAATCCTAATTTTCTCCTACAAATCAATTTTTACAATTTTTATTACACATTTTTTCATAAAAAGTCAAAAAATTAACCCAAACATCTATATTTTCTTCCTCAATTTTTTAGTCTAAAAAGACAAAAAGTGCACTTATTTAGGACACCCCAAACAATCCCTAAATGTATCTAAAAAGTAAAAAATTTGTGAAAAAATATTTTAAAAAATTAATAAATAAGTAGAAATATAAAAAATGTACTGAATTCTTATATATACATCTTTTAATATTTTTGGTATTTAGTGAATTTTTAAAAGATTTTTTTTTACAATTTTTTTACTTTTTAGGTGTATTTATATTAAGTGTGTCTAAAAAATAAAAAAAAATTTGCTTAAAATATAAAAAAATTAATAAAAATACAAAAAATACAAAAAATAAGAAAATAAAATTTTCTGAAAAAATATTTTTTTAAAAATAAAACCAAACAAACTATTGTATCACATAAAACAGTAGCAACAAATTCATGGGAAGGAAGTAGTGGGCCACTAGCAGGCAACAGTTTTTTTTTTTTTCCCAGCGCAACAGGTACAGCAGTTAGGGAGGAAAAACCTAATGCATATATGAATCTATTAAACCAATTGCATAGAAAATATATATATAATCTGTTTTAAGATTATTGTGTAAATTTTGTACTTAAATAAAATAAATAGATTTATATTGAATAATTACTTTGAATTTCAGAACAAGAAAAAGCTAGAATTTATAAAAATTCATAATAAAACTAGTAGAAGGAAGTAAACTGAAACCTGCGTGATACTACAGTATCCTTAAACCAGATTAGTCACCTCACTGTGGGTGTTGGAGGAACGTCGACTTTTGTCTCTCAGGATACGACGGTTTAGACCACGCTAACACAGAAACACCTTCTGTTAGTTTTGGCAAACTTGATGATGGCTGCACTCTCTAACAAGAACCAAAGAAGGGACTAGCAAAATATAGGAAAATTTTTCTTTGGTGTAAAAAATTATCTCCAACTTTTTTATCTTAAAACAATATCTCCATTGTCCATCAAAAATCTCTCAAAACTCTCTTAAACTCTTCTTCTAAGTTGGAGGAGAAAGACCTTTTTTATACTTGTATGGAAGAGGTCTTAACTATGAAAGCCACCATAAAACCTAACATCAATGACTATCAACTCTATCATCAAAAGATGAGAGTTACAAAGGTTAAATATATATATATATATATATATATAATGCTATTTAAATAATCCAACTAGATGGGTTGCAAAATGAATATGGGTATTGGGTCACAACTCGATCTACACACAGTCTAAAACCTATGCACAAGACACGCCCAGTTCAGCATAGCACATAGCTCATACCCAAGACTAAGGGGTTATTTGGGATGACCTAAATAAGTACACTTTTTGTCTTTTTATTAAAAGATGTACAGAAAAGTAGAGAGGTGATGTGATGAAAAAAAGATAAAAAAATAAAAAGATGAATTATTTTTGGATTGCCAAACTTGGCCTAAGTCCAACACATGCACGTGCACAAGCCTAGACCAGTCCAGACCAAGACTAAAACTAAGTCCAAGTCCAAGTCCAAGCCTAGGCCCAAGCCAAACTTCTATTGATACCTACTTTATGAGACAATTCTCATTCACAACTCAATAGTTTCGGCCTATCATTTTTATATTGTAATCTTCTCATTTGAGAGAATACAAAACCAATCAAACATATCTCAACCTGCGGTTTGGTCCCACTTCAATTTCGAATTAAAGTTGTCGAAAATCATTATTTTCCAACAAAACTTGTTGACCAAAAATAAGAGTAAAAATATAATGGAAAAATATCTAATTGAAAAAAAATATTTGAAAGCACAATTTCAAACATATAAAACTTATAACGTCTGGAAAAAAATATATATAGAACTTATCGAATCACAAGTATTTTCAGTCATGGTTTGGCTAACATTTTAGAGTTAAATAATCACAAAAAGACAAATTAGACTTATTAAGTCAATAAGATAAAATATTACTTTTACCCATAATCATTACACTTTTTCTCTTATAAAAGTTAAAAAAACTCTAAAATAAAAAACAAACGAGATTAAAAAAGCTCTAACACAAAAAAGTTGGCTAAAAAAATCAATACCAAACAAACCCTTATAAAATGTATCACTAAGCAAGTTCTCAAAATTGGACTTTCTACCATTTTTTTCTTTTTCTCCCGGTTTAGATTCACTTAAGTTACATACATTTAAAAAATATAAAATTTGTGATTTTTTTAAAAACTAATTACAAAAAAAATTAAAAAATTCAATATATTCGTATTTTTTTAATATTTATTGGTTTTTTTAATATTTATTTATAAATATTCTAATTTTTAAATATATCTAGATTATATAAATACAAAAAGCCAAAAAAAATATTAAAATATTAAAAAAATTATTAAAAATAAATTTAAAATATGAATTAAAATTTTTAAAAATTCAAAATGAAACAGATTTAATAATTGTTATTGAAAGTGAAGGCCACTATTGTAAAGGAATTTTTTTTTAAAAGAAGAAAGGTAAATGACATTGACACCCCCTTTGTTCTATTGAAATCACACTAGCACCCTTCTTATTCCTTGAAATAGCACTGACCTTAACATATTAAAACTACTATAATACCCTTACCTTTATTCTCTTGTTTTTATTTTTTATTTTTTAAGAATCTACTCAAGATGAAGAAGTTGTGATGTTGGATTGTTGAGTCATTCTACCCGATCGCCATCCAATTGCAAGATATTTATTGCAGAAATAGATGTTGCTATGGATGGGCGTGATATATATATATATATATAGATAAATATTGGTAATTTTAATTAGCAAATTTTTTTTTTAGCTTTTCTAAATTTCAAAATCTAATTTCAGATCCAATTTCAAAATATTAGAAGACAACGGGTCGTTGAGGTTCAAAACCATGACCTTCCACACCATACTCTTCTCTTCAAAGCTTTAATGATGGCCTAAATTGGACTGTGAGAGGTGTTGATGAGAGTGAAGGAAGAGAGGAGTCTTGTGTTGATTTTGATAATATTTTTTTTATTTATTTTACAAGGGTAGAATTGACTTTTTGAAATATATTTTTGCTTTTCCGTCACATTCACGCAAGCTAACAACTGGACTATTACGTTACACAAAATTTAAAAGTAAGGGAGCACATTGGTATTTTACAGAATAAATGAGGTGATATGATCTCAAAAAATCAAAAGAGTGTTGATGAAATTTATCTTTAAAAAAAAGGTAAATTATAAATACACTTTCGAAAGTTTGTTTAAAGTACAAATTACTCTCTGTGGTTTGAAAAATTATAAATATCTCATTGTTAGTATTTTTTTATTTAACAAAATTAACTAAAAAAATAAAATTTATAATTGTTCTCCTATACAGTAATAAAATTACTTAAATTATTAATTGCATCATTAAAAAATGTTAATTGACTTGATGATTTATTAATAAAAATGGTGAGTTGTTATGAAATTTGAAATCTCAGACAGTGAAATGTAATTTTCAAAACTACAGGGAGTGATTCGTATTTTAATCAAATCTCAAAAAGTATATTTATAATTTATCCTAAAAAAACAATCCTAATACAGACCCCCAGTGTGGGTGACCCCCACCGCCCCCACATACATGTGAGGGTTACAAAGAGGAAGAAATATATATATATATATATATATATTTTAGACTAATCAACATTCACTGGGAGTGGTGACAGTCTCACTCATTTCTACTAAAAAAATGTGAGCCCATGGAGACAAATTCAAGTGTACTCTTTTTTTCTTTTCTTTTTTTTGAACGAAATTCAAGTGTACTCTTTGCCTAATAGAATACATACCAAGTATTGTGCAACCAAACAATTGAGATGATAGTCTCAAATTATTTTTTCGGCCCAAATTTATTTATTTATTTTTTCTATCAAAATTTTCAAATCTTTTTACAAATTAAAAGTATTTAAAGAGATCTTTTAATTGATGAAAGAAATTTTAAAAATACAGCACGTGAATACATTATTTTTGAATTTTTATTTTTCATGTCAGACAAACAATATGAGACGGATAGAGTATTTATTTTGTATGGTCCATTGAGAAAACTATTCATATACAAAATTAAAGAAATTGAATATTGATACACACATGATTGTCTAAAAACAATTGAAAAATATATTCTCAAAATCATATATATCATCTAATTTTGTGAGATGATATAATTGTTTTACATAAATAATTAAATCAATTCATCAGATCAATAAGAAGCACAGCAATGCCTCTTTCCCCCAAATTCGAATTATATTTGGGTTAAATTTACATAATCTTTTAATTTCATTGTCACAATAAAGAGTACATGATCTTTTAATTTCATAGTTACAATAAAGAGTGTTGTGTTTCAATTTTCAAGATTACACGACACTCTTTTAAGTCTACCAGAATTGTTAGTTTAGAAATATTATACTTGTCACCATTTTATATCACTTATTTATGATTTGTTTCCTTGTTTGAAAATAATTATTAAAAATTTTAATAAAAAAGAATTAGTTTGTTTGGTTATGATTTTCAACAAATAGTTTTTAAAAAATTCTACTTTTATTTTCCGTATTTTAATGTTTTTAATGAAATTTTTAAATATTTTAAGCAATTTTTAAAAATTTTTAGGCACATCTAACATAAATACAGTTAAAAAGTATAATATTTTTGAAAAACATATTTAAAAAATACACTAAATATCAAAAAATACAAAAAAAAAAAGATATAAAAATTTAGTACATTTTTCGTATTTTTTGCGTATTTATTAATTTTTTAAAATATTTTTTCACAAATATTTTACTATTTAAATATATCTAGGTAAGGTGCATCTAAAAAAGTAAAAAAATTGTTTAAAATTTTAAAAATATTCACTAAAAAAAAAATGCAAAAACGAAAAACTCAATTTTCAGAAAACTGAATTTAAAAAACTAAAATCAAACATACTGAATAGTATTTTGTCATATAATCTAATGATACAAAAGAGTGAAAAAAACAATTGATACATAACTGGTTAGTTTGTATAACATTGCTATCATGTTAATATTGACATTTTGAAAAGTAACATGAAATTTGTCAATTAATAATTTGGTAGTCCAATAACAAGTGATATATAACGCTTCTGTTGTTAGTTTGTATAATATTACGGAAAAAGGTTGAGACTTTTTTTTTTTTTTTTTTACTCTTATCATCTCTAATGTATTGGGATTGACTAACTTTTTATTTTTTATTTTTTTCTTTCTATTATTCACTGACATGTGTCTATGGGAGTTGTAGGGATCAAGAAAAAAAGGGGTCTCTATCATTTCTGTAATATTACTATCACTTTTACATTAATATTTTGCAAAATAACATGAAACATGTCAACCAATGATTGGTGTGGAATATTACTCCAAAACCTAATTATTCTGTTTGGTTTTAGTTTTCAAAATTTACTTTTCAGAAAATTTTATTTTTTCATTTTCTGTATTTTTTTTATTTTCACTGAATTTCTTTAATATTTTAAGCAATTTTTTTAATTTTTAGACACACATAACCTAAATAAACTTAAAATGTATAATAATCGCAAAAAAAAATCTTAAAAAAATTCACGAAATACAAAAAATATATATATAAATACGATAAATTCAGTACATTTTTTTTATATTTTTGTGTATTTATTAATTTTTTAAAATATTTTTTCACAAATATTTTATTATTTAGATACATTTAAGCAAGGTACATCTAAAAAAATAAAAATAAAAAATTGCTTAAAATTTTAAAAATATTCACCAAAAAAAATGGTAAAAATAAAAAATTCAATATTCAGAAAATTAAATTCAGAAACACACTGAATAATATTTCCTTAAAACCTCAAGTAATTTTTTTTTCTTTTTTTTTTTTGGGAATAAATATGAGAGACTCCTAAAACATGGTCTCTACATTCATCCTTATTAATAAAGGAGGCGTTGAATCTTAAGTTGATTTTTAATTCAAGCAATAACTTATTGATGTTGTGTAATCCATAATTTAAAATTTATGTTTCAAAGATTTCAATTTTTTTTTTTAAGATTTATTAAAAAAATAATTAACAAAATCCAAATTAAAAAAAAAAAAGGTGTAGGGAAGTCACACAATGTTCAATTAATTAATTAATATTTTTTACAATAGCGGAGCCACTATTAGATCAACTGCTAGAAAGACGAGTGAATTTTCAATTACTATAGGATTACGCCAAGGATCGACCTTAAGTCCTTATCTTTTCGCTTTAGTTATGGATAAGTTGACGCATAATATTTAGGATGATATGCCATGGTATATGCTTTTTGCAGATGATATCGTATTGGTGGATAAGACTAAAGCAGGAGTTAACACTAAGGCCTCGTTTGGGAAGAGGCTAATTTAGTAATTTTTTGGCTGTTTGGCTAAAATATGAGCTAAAAAAAATAGTATGTTTGTGATGACTTTTTGGCTTTTTACGAAATGATGTGCAAAAAATAGAGAGAAAAGAGAATCTTTGACTTTTTGGTATGGGTAGTTGGCTTTTTGGCTAATTTAGTAACTTTTTGACTTTTTGGCTAAAAGGGAAGGTTCCCAAATGAGGCCTAAGTTGAAAATTTGGAGATAACACTTGAATATAAAGGATTTAGGATAAGTAGAACTAAAACAAAGTATATGTAGTGTAATTTTAGTAACAGTCACAATAAAAGTAGAGGAGAAGTGAAGATTGAGAACCAAGAATTACCTAAGAGTTAACATTTTCGTTATTTAGGATCGATTAAGAAAACGATTAGGGAAATTGGAGTTGATGTGATCTACAGAATTAAGGTGGAGTGGTGTAAGTGGAGGAATGCGTCTGGAGTACTGTGCGACAAACGAGTACCCATAAGACTAAAAGAGAAATTCTATAGAACAACTATTAGACCAGCGATATTGTATGAGACTGAATGTTAGACAACTAAGAAATAACATGTATATAAGATGAGTATTGCTGAGATGAAAATGCTGAGGTGGATGTGTGGCAAAATTAGGAAAAATAGAGTTAGGAATGAGTATATCGAGAATGGGTAGGAATGATACTGATAGAAGATGATGGAGAATAAATTGAGATAGTTTGGTTATATACAACGGAGACCAACAGAGGTAGTAATAAAGAAATGCGATACAGTGGCAGTAGATAGTAGTGTTAAGAGAAGTAGTAGACCTAGATTGACGTGAACTAGTGTAGTAAATAGAGATATGAATCTTTTTAATTTGGCTAACAAAATGACCTTAGATAGAGTCAAGTGGAGAAGAAGGATTCATGCAGCCGATCCCATTTGATAGGACTTAACTCTTGATTTAGTTTGGTTTGGCGGAGCCAAGATTTTGATTCATGGGGCCACTATTAATCCTTAGCGATATCAATTACAAAATTTAACTAAATCTAATTTTCATTTAGTGATAGGATGATAAAAAATCAACGTAATGTCAAAATTATGCGCCTTAAATTTGTTTCAATTAACCCACACTTTTTTCATTTGCTATTTTAGTTACCAAGGTCTCGTTTGGGAACATACTATTTTAGTAATTTTTTAATTTTTTACGAAAAGATGTGCAGAAAAGTAGAAACAGTGATGGAACAACTTATATATAATTTTTTGACTTTTTAACTAAATTATATAGTTGACAAACAAGACCTAAATATGATGATAATTACAATTAAAATGAAACAACTATTTATAAATTAAAAAAATTATCAAATAAATTTTTATGACAACTTTTAAAATTTTTATAAATATAAATTAAAAATTAAAAATAAAATAATTAACCAACCGGCCCGTAACCTTAAAACAAATAAGGGGGCACGTACCCCAAGCCTATGTAACTCCGTCCTTGCCTTCCTAGGTCTTCGTACAATCCCTCAAGCATTTGTTTCTTTGCATGAGGATTTGACAAATCTGCGTTACACCCAACTAAAGCCATTTCAACAATTATTTATTATTTTTTTTGTATTAAAGGTTGGTTGGCAATGACGTCGTTGGCAATCTGGTAGATGGGTTGGGTAGTGAATTATAGACAGTTAGTTAATTATTTATATATATATATATATATATATATTAACAAATAAATATTTTGTCAGAAAAATAATAATTTTTTTTGATAACTTTAATGCAATATTAAAGTGGGTGTCAATCCTCAATTGAGGTGGAGTAATGTAGATTTGGATTTTTTATAGTGAAATTTTTATATTACAAAGAGAATGACTAAAAATCATTAAGATTTGAATGAGAAATTGAAACATTAAATTGGCCTCATGAAAGACGTGTTGGGAAAGGTATAAAACCTTGTATCCCACATTGATTGTAGAGGAGAGCATTGATGGGTTTTTAAATCCCATTTTTTGCATAAGGGTTCCAATCCTTTGGGGCATTTGAATTTTCTGAAGGAAGGGAGTAATGAATGTTTTAAGGATGGACTTGGGCCAAAAGTATGGTCCAAGTTGGTTATGCAAAAATTGTCACACTGTAAACATATAATTTTTGACCGTCCTCAAAACTGGGACACCATCACTTGTGCATATGATGATTATGTTTGTTTGTGTTTGTTTTGAGCACCCGAAGTCCTCAGCGGAACGCCCTGTCTTTGAGCCTTTAGACCTTGTTCTTTTTGTGCCTTGTTTTGGATCAAAACTTGGTGCCTGAAATGTTGTGGTGGTCGGGTGACTTGTTGGCCACCACCAGAGGCTGTCAGCCATGGCTTGCTGTTGACAGCCATTGGTGTGGCCGATCGGCTACCAGTGGTGACCGACGGCCACTAGTCTTTTTTTTAGATATTTCTTGATATTTGTTGACAGTTGTGCCAGCTGTTAGCACAATTAGTTACATCTCTCTACACGCGTATGGTAGGATGTTTCTAAGCTAAAGGCATGTTTTTCTATATTTGGTTGGGTTCCTCCAGCATTTTTAAGGGTTAGAAAATTCAGAGCAAAAATCTCTCTCTCTTTAGATTTCTCTCTCTCTCTTACAATTTTGTGCCTAAGTGCTTGTTTTCTCTACACTTTTGCATACACATCCTAAATCAAATACTCTTACCTTTGAGCTGAGGTTATTTGGGGTCATCTTGGAACCCTTGAAGGTGGTTTTAGCTTGTTCTTGTGCCTAGACTTCCTCTTTGCTTTAAGAGGTAGTATACTTGTCATGTTTACTTTATTTTGCAAGCTTGTTTTACCATCTTTTCTTACTGTTTTGAGGCTGGTTTTGAGCTGAGAAAAACTCTATTTTTGTGGCCTAGAAGTGCTGGTTTGAGCCCTTTTTAAGTTAGGGGGTGGTTTACCCTTCTTGTTTGCTAGTTTGTAAAGCTTTGTGCCTTTATTCATTACTTTCAAATCAACTTTTTCGGGCTTTTTAACCACTGAATTTCAGAGATTTTTCAGTGGTAAAAAACTTATTTTGAAGTCCAAAATTGGAGGGGTTAGCCTCCCCTCCTTGTGTCTTGTTTGCATGCCTAGTTAACTCCATGTATTAGCTTAATGTTTTAGCTTTTTGTGGCCTAGGTCTAGCATGTCTTAGACTATATTTAGGGTTGTTTTACCTCTGGTTTTGGCTAATTGTTTCATTTGAGCCTTGCATGGCATGGTTGTAGTGTTAATTCCTTCACTAGTTTAGTGTTTTAAGGCTTTAGCTATCATTGGTTTGAGTTGGTTGCATGTTTTAGTGTTTTTAGTACTCATTTTCAGCATTTAATCAATCTCTGCAATCCCCTTCAATTCTTCACTTTTGAAGTGGTTTCAAACCACTTGTTTGCTTAAGTGTGAAATGGAGGTGATACACCTAATGGTTTAATCCCTTAGGGGGTCCATTACCAACAGTGTAATGCCTTTTTCATGACCAAAGCAACTTGGGATTTGAGCTCTCTTTCCATTAGAGGACACTCACAATTGACTTAATTGATTAATGAATGATTTGGTAATTAAAATGAGTAAATAAAATTGGCAAGTAAAAAAAGGCAAGATAAGCATCTATTTGTGTTGCATCACATGTGTTCAAATCGGACGTTAATTTGAACATAAGGACAATGGAACATTTCATACTCAAAAGTGATGAAATGTACCATTTTCCTTGGTCTCCATTACCCTTGATCATGCATGATAGGGTGAGGGTCCTTTTGGTCTTGTCTTTGCATTCATTGATCTTGCACAATTGGTTTCACAAGCCATCATGCAATGAAATTGCTTGATTGATGGTTTGTGAACCAAAGTTTGTCCCTCTTTTGATTTCCCTATGAAAAAGAGAGGCAAAGTGTGCAAACAACCCTTGAGAAATGATCTGTTTTGCTCTCTGTTACAGCAAGGAAGCTTAGACCATCAGTGGCCAACAGCCATCACCAGTGGCCGATCGGCCACCAATGGTAGTCGACCGGCCCCCTGTCAGCCACTAATGAAATTTGCACAGTGTGTTCCTGAGGTGGAGCAGAAGTGTTCTGGAAGTGGACAACTTCTTTGGTGTTCAAGTGTGCAAACAGAGACATGCAGCAACAAGACAATCCTTTTTCGGGTGAAAACCAGGCACGTGCATAAGCCTCCCTTGCATTCCAAGTTTATTTATCGCTTAAATATCTAGCTTAAATATGTGTTGTAATTAATTAGTTGTAGCTAATTAAGAGTTGTAATTAATTAGTTAGGTTAACTAGTTATTCGATTTCGATTTGTAATAATTAGTTAACTAGAATAATTAATTAGTTTTAAGTGTTGTAATTAGTTAGCTTAATTAGCGTAGCTAGTTGGTTAGCTTATTCATTCGGACCCTCCTTTGCGAGGGCGTAATGTTGTAATAAGTGTGCGTGCGTATGTGTATGTTTTTCCAATCCCACGTTTTTCTCTCTTTTATTTAATCGCTTTCGATGGTTAGATTAGGGTCATGTTTCAAATTAGCATACCTTATGCTTGCATCTATTCATTCGTATTGCATGCACCGAGGCTTGGCGCATCATTCAAATTACATTATCATTTCAATATCTTCTTTGAATATGTGTTTAATCGCATGTTGTTCAAATCGATCCATATGTCATATTAGTAGCCGAGCCTATTAATTGCATATTGCATGTGTTGCATTAAACACTTAACATGATTAGGAATCATGCATATTTCGCTAATTCATGTTTTCTTAGCTTGGAGTACTAGGTGAGTATTTACGCTTTAGCATACTTGCATAAGTGTGAATGTTACTATGATTAGCGTGCTTGCCATGAGGCTATGTGGTTAAATGCTAAATTGCATGAATGCCTGCGGATGAAGGCTTGTTGTTTGAATTGAAATAATTCAACAAATGTGAGTTTTAAGCCTACTTTGTTGAGTGACAAATCATGTTTTAAGCCCACTATGTTTAGTGACAAAACCACATCTTTAAGCCCACTTGAGGTGGCAAATTCAAACCATTTTCGTAAACAAACATGAGTTGAATTGTTCCAAATTGAGCAAACTAGTCTATACTTGTTTGTGCGCATCACATAGTAAAGCTAGTTTAATAAATCGGAATAAGAACACATAATGTTTATAAAAAAATCAGATCATGATTAGTAGAGGTCGATCTTTGATCGGGCGAGTGGGGGTGCTCAATTCATGACCTTTCCCCTTCGTACCTAAGTTCCCGAGCCGAGGCAACTTTGGTGATGACGGACACGTGGCCTTCGGCACGAGTCAGGATTTTCTAAATTTTTTAAAAATAAAACATTTAGGTAGCGACTCTGTATCTGGCAAAACAGTCCAATTTTGGCAATATTTTATTTAAAATTGATTTTTCGAAAGATTTGCTGGACTTGGACTCTTTAGTGTTTATCCGTTTCACATTGCACTTGTGAGATTAGATTCAAAAGCCGCGGGAGTTCGAACTGTGAGGCCTTTCTTTCAAACCTTTCGAAAGGGGGCGCGAAAAAGGGCGAATCCACACACACGCACGCGCACCGCCTGCTCACCCAAACCGGGCCGTGCCCAGGTCCGTGGATCTTTGGGCTTGGGCTTGGGCTTGGCTCACCCATCTTAAGCCTCTTTCTCTCTCCCTCCATGTGTATAAAAAGAGGCCCCTCCTTCAGTTTTTGACATTAAAAAATTTGTTCCTCTTTTTTGTCAAAAGTTTCATTCAGCTTATATTATATTCTTCCTATGAGAGTGTTGTAAAGTTCTGTACGCCGAAACTAATTAATCGGTGCATTGCGTAGCTGGTTCAACTGTCGTAGCTTGGGAGACAGACATCGAACAACCTCCAGCACCCAACTGGCGAGGCGGTGAATCTATTTTAAGGACACTGTCTAGTGAAGGCTTCAGTTTGCCTTCTGTTGCTATTTTAATTTTAAGTGTTTTTGTTCTTTTAGTTGTTATTCCTATCATGATGTTATGTTATATAATTTCAATTATGAAATATGAATTTATTTGATCACACAATTTATACAACAAACTTAAAACATATTTTATATCTTTTCTCATGAAAGTGGCCAAATAGATTCCTATGATAGATTAAATTAGAAGCATTTTATTTGCTTATCATTGATGTAGCAATTTTATTTTGTTTTTATTGCTTGTAATTTTGGTGAGCAATGTTAAATTACTTTTAAGTGTTGGACCTTAGTTTGTTTTAACCTAGTTCATTCTTTGGAAAACTTACTTCTAAAAATTATTTCTCACGGATTAGGAGTCAACATGCTCTTGAAAGTTTTGTCAAAAGGTTAATTTTGTTTTAAGTGGGACCGATGTGACCCCTCTAATTTTTCTAAAAACATTCTTGACCATAGTCGATTCTAGGTTTAGTGGTGAGACTAGTTTTAAATTAACTTTCAATTGTGAGATTTTCTAGTGTTAAGTTTAATTTCTGGAAACACAGAAAGTGATATTCTGTTGTATTTTTCAGAAATAACAACCATTACCAATGCTGCTGCTGCCGCTAATGTTGGTGGGGATCTAAACCCTAGAGCAACTAACTTGCCAACCCCAAATATGACCTTTGTGGTCAACCCTGATGTTATTCCGGTTGTTCCGGGAGGACTGCTTAGTCACCATGAGTGTCCAGAGAAATTTGCTGAGGTGAACTTCAAGAGATAGTAGCAAAAGATGTTGTTCTACTTGACCACGCTGAACCTTGCAAAGGTTTTGAGCGAGGATCCTCCAGCCATGGCAGAGAATGAGCTAGACAGGCAGAAGGTCATGGTGCTTGACACATGGAAGTATATAGACTATCTTTGCTGGAACTACGTGTTCAACAGCTTGACAGACTCACTCTACAGTGTGTTTTGTGCCAAAAGCTCAGCAAAGAAGTTACGAGAATCTCTGGATAAGAAATACAGGACTGAGGATGCCGGGGCAAAGAAATTTGACGTTGGCCAGTTTCTGGACTTTAAAATGATAAATTCAAAAACTTTGAAAAGCCAAGTTTAGAAGTTCCAAGTAATCTTGCATGAAATTCATGCTCAGGGGATGCCTTTGAACGAGTTATTCCAAGTTGCTGTGATCATTGAGAAACTTCCAAATGGTTAGAAGGACTTTAAGAACTACTTGAAGCATAAACGCAGGGAAATGTCAGTTGAAGACCTGATTGTCCGACTCTGAATTGAGGAGTATAATAGAAAGAAATGAGGGATTACCTCATCTGTGAAGGCCAATGTCATTGAGCATGGAAAATCTTCTGGGATGAGGAAGAAGCCCCCTATAAACAAGGGCTCAAAGCTGGGGCCAAGGGGTGGTGTTGCAAAGAAGCTGGCATATAAGCCGCAGGAACCTGGTTATTGGTTCTTAGGGAAGTGTTACAACCGTGGTAGGAAGGGGCATCAGGCTAGTGACTGCCGCAAGCAGAAGAAGCCATACAAAAGCAAACCCCGTGCTCACATGGCAGATATGTAAGAGCACTCCTATGATGAGGATGACATGCACTTGTCTGTCATTGTCTCTAAGGTGAACATGGTGGGTTCAAATCCAAGAGAATGGTGGATTGATACTGGGGCTACACGCCACATCTGCTCCAAGAAGAAGTTGTTTACAACTTTCGAGCCAGTTACAAACGGCGAGAAGTTGTTTATGGGAAATTCTACTACCTCAATTGTTGAGGGGAAAGGAAAGGTGGTCCTGAAGTTAACCTTAGGAAATGAGCTGATTTTGAACGAAGTCCTGCATGTTCCGAAGATTCATAAAAATCTTGTCTCAGGGTCTCTTCTCAGCAAACATGGTTTTCGCATGGTCTTTGAGTCCGACAAGGTCGTTCTGACCAAGAGCAGAATGTATGTGGGTAAGGGATATATGTTGGGGGGTATGTTTAAACTCAATATAATGACTCTTATCCCAAAGATGAATAAAGATGCATCTTCTTCTGCTTATATGCTTGAGTCTTCCAATATGTGGCATAGTAGACTAGGACATGTGAACTTTGAATCTTTATGTAGATTAATCATGTTAGATCACATACCATCTTTTAAGATTAATCCGAAACACAAGTGTGAAACTTGTGTTGAAGCGAAGTTAACAAGATTTTCATTTCATTCTATTGAAAAAAGTTCGAAGCCGTTGGACTTAGTGCATAGTGATGTATGTGACTTAAAAATTGTACAATCACGTGGTGGCAATTAGTACTTCATCACTTTTATTGATGATTGCACTAAGTATTGTTATGTGTATTTGCTCAAAAGCAAAGATGAGGCTATTGACAAGTTTGTTTTTTATAAGAATGAAGTTGAGAATCAATTAGGCCGCAAGATTAAGACTTTAAGAAGTGATCGTGGTGGTGAGTATGAATCACCGTTTATTGAGATTTGTGCTCAATTCGGGATTATCCATCAAACCACAGCGCCTTATTCTCCTCAGTCAAATGGGATTGCTGAGCGGAAGAATAGGACGCTAAAGAAGATGATGAATGAAATGTTGATAAGTTCTGGATTACCATAGAACATGTGGGGGGAAAACAATTCTTTCCCCGAATTACATTATGAATAAAGTACCTAGGAAGAAGGTGGACAAGACCCCATATGAGTTATGGAAAGGCATCAAGCCTTCTTATAAATTCTTACGAATGTAGGGGTATCTTGCAAAACTGGTGGTGCCTACACCCAAACGGGTTCGAATAGGACTGAAATCAGTGGATTGTGTATTCATTGGATTTGTACATAATAGTAATGCATATTGATTTCTTGTGTATAAGCCTGTTATTCTAGATATATACAAGAATACTATTATGGAATCAAGAAGGCATCTTTATTTGAAAATGTATTTCCACGTCATCTCCAAGAAGGGATTCGGAGTTCCATGAAAGAGGTCGAAGGCGACAATGATCACATAGCTGATCAAACAAATGACCACTTAGATGATCAAGTTGAAGACGTAGATGAGCCAAGAAGGAGTAAAAGGGCTAGGACTGCAAAGTCTTTTGATCCAAACTTCTTGACTTATATGTTAGAGGGAGAACCTCGAACTTTCCATGAAGTTGTGATTTCGCTTGAAAGTCCTTTGTGGAAAGAAGCAATTAAGAGTGAGATTGACTCCATCTTGCAGAACCATACTCGAGAATTGGTTGATCTACCCCCAAGTAATAAGGCTTTGGGGAGTAAGTGGATCTTTAAAAGAAAGATGAAAACTGATTGGTCAATTGATAAGTATAAAGCTAGACTAGTCATCAAAGGATATAAGCAACGTGAAGGCCTTGATTATTTTGATACGTATTTACCTATAACAAGGATTACATCCATTCTCATGGTTATTGCAATAGTAGCTTTACGTGATTTAGAGATACATCAAATGGATGTAAAGACAGCGTTCTTAAATGGAGATTTAGATGAAGAAATCTACATGGAACAACCTGAGGGGTTCTCAGCTCCAGGACAAAATAAGAAAGTCTGTAAGCTTGTCAAATCATTGTATGGTTTTAAGCAAGCTCCCAAGCAATGGCATGAGAAGTTTGACAACGCTATGTTGTCAAATGGGTTCAAAATCAATATGTGACAAATGCATATATGTCAAAAACATCGACAAAGGTTATGTCATTTTGTGTCTATACATAGATGACATACTCATTGTTGATAATAATGATGAAATGATTAGAACTACCAAGAGATTGTTAAACTCCAAGTTTGACATGAAAGACATAGGCCCATAGAAACCCCATTTTTGACTGCCCTTACGACTTGGACGTCACCACTTGCACACTCGATGATGAATGTGAATATGCTTGTTAAGTGCTTGAAGTCCTTAGCATATTGTCACAGTTTTGAGCCTTTAAACCCCTACACCTCTTGCCTTGTTTTGGACCAAAACCCTAACTTTTCAAGCCTGAAAAACCTTGAGGCCTGTCGGCCACCACTATTGGCTACTGGCCACTGTTCTTGGCTGTCAGCCACTTGTGTGGCTTGCCGGCTAGAATTAGCGGCCTGTCGGCCACAAGTGTGTTTTGCAAATATTTTCTGCCAGCTATGCCAGCTATATATTGTCACAGATGCATGCACTTGCTTACACGTGTATGTATTGATATTTCTAAGGGAGTTTGATGTTTGTCTATATATAGAGGACCTCCCCTCTTGCTTTCAAGGTTAGAAAATTTTGGAGCAAATTATTTTTTCTCTCTTTATAATTCTCTCTTTCTCTTTTGCTAGTTATTGAACCTTTGCCTATACACTCTAAACCAAACCTTACCATTTTTGAGCTGAGGTACTTTTGAGCTTACTTTGAGCTCTTGAGGGTGTGTTTTTGTTGAATTGTTGCTTAGAAGTGTTCTTCTCTTCAAGAGGTATAAGCCTTTACTTATTGTTTTTCTTTAATTGCTTTGTTTCCTACTATTTTTAGGCTGTATAAACTCTGTAATTTTGGGCTGAAACTTGTGGATAAAGGCCTTAAAGGGTGGAGGGGTGGTTCACATTTCTTTCCACCTTGCTTCTCTAGCCTTTACCCTTGTGTTTCCCACATTTACACTATCTTTTTTTGAGCTTTTAAACACTAATTTTTAGAGATTTTTCAGTGGCTAAAATGTTGTTTTAAAGTCCAAAAATGGAGGGGGTAGCCTCCCCTCTTTGTGTCTCGCTTACTAGTTTACATAGCTCTATATTTTAGTTTATTGTTCTAACTATTTTTGTCTTAATTCCAGCATGTTTTAGGACTGATTTAGCACTATTCTAGGACTTTTTTTAGTGGTTCATTGCATTTGAGCCTTGTATTGCATGCTTGTAGTGTAATTGTCGTCATAGATTTGGTGATTTAGGCCTTAGTCACCATCATATTTGAGTTGATAGCATTTGTTTATGGCTTTCCATACTTGTTTTCACCTCTAATCACTTCTGCAACCTCCCTCCTTTCTTGGTTTTTGCTTTGCTTTGAAAGTTGATTCAAACTAGTTGCTTTTTTAAAGCATGAGATTGAGGTCTTGTGTTTAATGGTTTAATCCCCTTGGGGGTTCATTACCAATGGCATGACACTTCTCTCATGCCTAAAACAACTCTTGGTTTGATTCTTGTTTCCATTAGAAGACTTAATCTTCACCTTTGGACTTAAATTACTAAGAAATGGTTAGTAATTTAAAATGGAGTAATAAAATTGAGAACTAAAAATAATGCAAGATAATAACTTGGTTAGGGTTCAATCGGACATTAATTGAACTCTTGAGTCTTGAATTGTTTCATACTTGTTAGTGATGTAAACAGTTCAAGAGTCATTGTCAACCACTTCCCAAATCAATCCATGATAAGGAGGGGGGTTTGAGAGTCTTATTTGTTGCATTTATTGAACTTGCACCCTTTGGTTCACAGGCCATCATGCAATGAAATTGCATCGGTTGATGGTTTGTGAATCAAGTTTACTACTCCTTTATGTTGTTTGATGATAAGGACTGGTAAGTTGTGCAAACAACACTTGAGAATACCCTGTGCTTGCTCTATTTGCTCTCTATTACAGCGGAAAAAACTAGGCATCAGTGGTCGGTAGACCATCATTTGTGGCCGGCAAGCCACCACTTCTAGCCTGCCGGCCACCTTTGAAAAACCAGGCAGTGGACTTTTGAAACAGAATAGAGTTGGTTTTGAGGTGAAAAACAGTACAAGTGTTCTACTGTGCAACAGAGGCATCTGGCAACAGAATAGTGGCCTTTTTTGGGTGGAAATCCGCGCATGCATGAGCATTCCTCGTTTACCGAAGTGGAGTAATTAGAGTAGTTAGCTTAATACTTCTTTAAACTTTGTATTCATGTTTAATTAGTTAATTTGTAATTATTTAGTTCTAATTTGTTGTAAATAATTAGTTAGGTAGAGTAGTTAATTAATTTGTTATTGTAATTAATTAGTTAAGTAGCTTAGCTAAATTATTTCATTTGTGTTGTAATAGCTAGGTAATTAGCTTAGCCAGTTAGTTTATTCGGACACTCCTGCTTGAGAGTGCAAATGTTGTAATAATGTATATGTCTTCCAACCCTACATCTTTCTCTTTTTTATTTAACTGCTTATGATGGTTAGTTTAGGGCATCATATTTTGTTTAGCATCTCCTATGTCTTGCATCCATTGTCTTGCATACATCGAGGCTCGGCACATCATTCTAACTTGCATTGTTAGTTAACATCCTTTGAATACGTGCTTAGACCGCATGATATCAAATTGATTCATATGCTATATCAGTAGCCGAGCCTAGTAAGTTGCATATCGCATGCGTTGCATTGGTCATATTGCATAGTTAGGATCATGCATTTTTCTAACACTTTTATCTTTTTGACTTGTCTTGGAATACTAGGTGAGCTTTTTTTTTGTTTTAGCACATTGCATTGTATGTTAGTGTTGCCATGTTTAGCATACTTACCATGAGGCTAAATGCTTAATTGATAAAACTGTTTGAGTGCCTGTGGATGAAGGCTAATTGCTTTAATTGGAATAAATTGAGTAATGTATATATGCGATCACTTTTTCAAGTGGTACACATTTGAAACAATTTTGCAAACAAATATGAATCAAATGTTCTAATTTTTGCAAATTAGTCTATACTTGTGCGCATCACATAGTATTGCTAGCCTAATAAACCGGAATAAGAACATATAATGTAAATAAGATTCATATCATGATTAGTAGATGCCAATCTTTGATCGGGAGAATAGGGGTGCTCAATTCATGACCTTCCCCTCTCGTACCTAAGTTCTGGAGCCGAGACAATCTTGGTGATGACTGACATATAGCCTTTGGTACGAGTCATGGGTTTCCAAAATTTTTCAAAAATATTTAGATGAAGACTCTGTATCTGTCAAAGCAGTCCATTTTTGGCATTTTTGATTTAAAATCAATTTTCTAAAAAGATTTGTCGGATTTAGACTATTTGGTGTCTATCTATTTTCACATTGCACTTGTGAGATCAGATTTAGAGCCACGGGAGTCCGATACTCTAGGGTTTATTCATCTTCCAAAAGGGGGTACGAAAAGTCGAGCTACAGGACCTTGTATATGTTATTCTTGGTATTAACATTACCAGAACATCTAGCGGTATTATACTTTCTCAGTCTCACTATGTTGAGAAGATACTTGAGAAATTTGGTAAATTAGATACAAGTGTGTCTAGGACACCAGTAGACGTGAGTCTACACTTGACCAAGAATAATGGTGAGAGTGTCTCTCAGCTAGAATATTCTCAGGTCATTGGAAGTTTAATGTATCTGATAAGTTGTATAAGGTCGGATATAGCCTACTCGGTTAGCAAGCTTAGTAGATACACAAGTAATCCTAATGCTACTTATTAGAGAGGCATTATACGGGTGTTAAGTTATCTACGCTACACATGGGGTTATGGGCTGCATTATACCAGATACCCAGCAGTACTAGAAGGGTATAGTGACGCTAATTGGATATCTAATATAAAAGACTCCAAATCTACTAGTGGTTATGTGTTTACCTCGGAAGGGCAACTGTGTCTTGGAAATCTTCCAAGCAAACGTGTGTATCGAGATCAACGATGGAATCTGAATTTATTGCTTTGAATAAAGTAACTGAAGAAGCCGAATGGCTTCGTCAGTTTGTTGAGGATATTCCACGTTGGTCCAAACCTGTGCCAGCCATTTGTATTCATTGTGACAGCTAATCGGCGATTGGACGGGCACCGAGTAATACGTATAATGGAAAGTCTAGACATATTTATCATAGACATAATTCCATATGACAACTACTCTCGAACAGAGTTATCACTTTAGACTATGTAAAGTCTCAGGACAACATTGCGGATCTACTAACCAAAGGGTTAAATCGAGTGTTAGTACAGAAGTCGTCAGAAGGAATAGGGTTAAGGCCTTTAGTGTAAGGTGTTACTGGAATGGAAACCCAACCTAGTTGACTAGAGATCCCAAGATCTAGGTTCAATGGGACAACCTAATTGTGTGTAACAATAGTATGTCATTGAGGAGGATAAACCTCCAGCCATTCCTTTTATTAGTGATACTTGTAAGTGTAGAGGTTAAGCTAAGCTTTTAATGACTCTAGTGTGTTGAGTTGTTGAGTTGAGTATAGCAGGATACTTAAGTAGAGTTATCTATGTGAGTGTGAAGTGGAATCGTTTCTATAAGAATTGACAGGGCCTAATTCTTTAAACCACTCATTAAACTAGGCTAGTGTTCCAGGGCCAAACTGGACACAACAGTGAGAACATAACGATGGTTAGAGTAATTGTTGTGTGAGGTCTGTTGTCTTGGTTTACATAAACGGCAAAACAGTTCAAAACTTCGTATTCACCAGACAGTCAGTAAATCTGATAGACTTCACTAGGAGGGGTTCAAAGCCAAAGGCTACTTTTTTCGATGCCGGGGTTATTCTGTTGCACTCTCTTCGAGTTTTTTTTGTTAAGCGTTATCCGTTTGTTGTTATTCACTCAATTTTTATTCATGTGGGGGATTGTTGGAAAAATAATGATTTTTTGATGGCTTTAATGCAATATTAAAGTGGGTGTCAATTCTCAATTGAGATGGAGTAAAGTGGGTGTAAATTCTTTGTAGTGAGATCTTTACACTTCAAAAAGAATGACCAAAAACCATTATGGTTTGAATGAGAAATTGAATCATTAAGTTGGCCTCATGAAAGAGGTTTTGGGAAAGGTGTAAAACCTTGTATCCCACATTGATTGTAGAGGAGAGCATTGATGGATATTTAAATCCCATTTTTTGCATAAGGGTGTAAGCTCTTCGGGGCATCCAAGTTTTTAGAAGGAAGGGAGTTATGCATGCTTCATGGATGGACTTGGGCCAAGGCTGTGGTCTAAGTTGGTTATGCAAAAATTGCCATACGCACGCCGCCTGCCTACCGGGATCGGACTTGGCCGGGTCGGGTCCGTGATCTATGGGCCGTGCATCGTGGATCATAGATCTTGGATCTTGGGACTTGGGCTTGGGCTTGTTGGAATGGATTGAGTGTGGGGGTAGGGCTTGGCCCAACTATTTTAACCTTTTTGGGCCAAGCCAGATCTGTGGGTTGCAGATATTCATATACACAAAACTAGTATGTATAGCTGGTAACTCCTCTATCGATGATGGATTTAAACCCATCAGTTTTGCAGAATTAATTCAAGTTAATGCAGAATTAATCATACATTTGTTGCGGGGGAGCCTCTTCCTCTCTCCCTCCATGTGTATAAAAGGAGGCCCTCTCCTTTAGTTTTCAACACCAAAAAATTTGTTCCTCTTTTTTGTCAAAAGTTTCATTCAGCTTATATTATATTCTTCTTGTGAGAGAGTGCTGCAAAGTTCTATTTGCCGAAACTATTCAGTCTGTGTATTGCGTGGCTGGTTCAACCATCGTATCCTGGGAGACAGACTTCGAACAACCTCCAGCACCCAACCGGTGAGGCGGCGAATCTGTTTTAAGGACATTGTCTAATGCAGGTTTCAGTTTGCCTTCTGTTGTTATTTTGATTTTATGTGTTTCTGTTCTTCTAGTTGTTATTCCTATCATGATGTTATATTATATAATTTCAATTATGAAATATGAATTTATTTGATCACACAATTTATACAATATATTTTTATAATTTTATTTATTTAAACTATATTTGAATCAAGGATCTGTTTAGTAACTCAGTAGATGATTAGTGAAGATTGTATTCTTTAAATTTTTTCAAACAAATACATTAATAATTTTATTCATTTATACTTTATTTGAATCAAGAATTTGAAAAATAATTTGTGAGGGAAGAAAAAAAAAAAGAGAGAGAAAAGAGAAAAGAGAAAAATAAATAAAATTATAGTTGAGTGGCATTTGGGTCATGGATGGATGTATGTGCGGAACTATGTTAATTTCTTTCCGAAAATGTTTCGGTGTGCAATGCACACCATATAATCCTATCATAAAATTACGTACGTTTTTAAAAATTTACTTAAGTGATCTCACAAAAATATATAAGTTGAATACAAATTCGCATAAGTTCGTGAAAACTTAAGACTTACGCTGACTTGTAGTGAGGTTATGCATTTTATAGTTGATGTTATAAAATTTTATGATAATGTTATACCAATTTGTGATAGGATACATATGATATACACCCTTAAGGGGTGCACACCATAAACTTTCTCTGTAATTATATATTAACGATAATTACATGCATAATCCCTAACTTATAAGAATAGGTTTGGGATCCTAGACTTGTTATCTAGCCAAATTTTTCTGAATAGGTGATTGTATGGTAGAGATTAAATTTATATAATATAATATTCATCTATAAAATAAATCTAAACAATGATAAATCTCAATTATTTTTAATTGTTTTGTGAATTTGTTAAAATCTGACCTTTTGTCTTTTTTTATTTATTTTTTTGTTGAAAAAACGTGTAAAAAAGTAGAGAGAATGATATGACATAAAATAGATTAAAAATTGAATTTTAACTTTTTTTTGATCTTCCCAAAGGTGGCCTAAATTGGATTATTAGTATTATTAGTGTGTTTGGTTTAAGTTTTTTGGGTTAAGTTTTTTGAAAATTGATATTTTTGATTTTCGTATTTTTATATTTTTAGTAAATATTTTTAAAATTTTAAACATATTTTTTACATTTTTAGATGCACTTTACTTAAATGTATCTAAAAAGTAAAAAAATTATGAAAAAATATTTTAAAAAATTAATAAATACATAAAAATATAAAAAATGTATTGAATTCTCGTATTTTTTTTTTTGTATTTTTGGTATTTAGTGAATTTTTAAAAGGTTTTTTTCACAAAATTTTTACTTTTTAGGTATATTTATGTTAGGTATGTCTAAAAAGTAAAAAAAAATTGCTTAAAATACTTAAAAGGGTGAATTACACCAACGGTTCCTATAATTTGGGGTTTGTGTCACTTTGGTCCCTGACTTTTTAATTGTAACACCCTGAATTTTGAATCTTGTTCTAAATAAGGACAATTAAAGATACTATTGGATTTTTCAAGGGAAAATTCGTCAATTTGATAAAATGTAAATTAACTTAACAAAAATAAATGTCAAAAAATTATTTTTGAATTTTTTAAAATTATTTCTACATACTAAAGATAAAATTATATAAAATTGATAAATCTTTTAGATATTTATTTTTTTTACCAAATTAATTTTTATTATGTATTTAGATGATGATCATGTAAAATTAATTTTTAAAAATTAATCATGTAAGTTTTATTAATTTTATATTATTTTATTTTTGGTGGGTATAAATAATTTTTAAAATTTTTAAAATATTTTTTTGACATTTATTTTTGTCAAATTAGTTTATATTTTATCAAATTGACGATTTTATCCTTGAAATTAAGCAATAGTATGTTCAATTGTCCTTATTTGAAACAAGATTCAAAATTCAGGGTCAAATGTGTTACAATTGAAAAGTCAAGGACTAAAGTGACACGAGCCCCAAACTACAGGGACTATTAATGTAATTTTCCCTATTAAAAAAATTCAGTAAAAATAAAAAATATGAAAAATAAGAAAGTAAAATTTTTTGAAAAGTGTTTCTGAAAAAATGGAGCCAAACAAAGTAGTAACTTATAATGCAAGTGAAGATGGGCATGCTCTTTGCACGCTGATGTTGCAGTGATGGTTATTTTTTTATTTTTTATTTTGGTGTCAAATTTTAAAGTTTTATTATTTTTATTATACACATTTTTTATATAAAATTTATATTTTTAAATGCTACATATCCAGATCTATGAAATGAAATCTACATTGAATATAAAATTATGTAATTCGATCTAGCTAATGAAACTATTAGGGGGATATTACCCGTGGAAGTTTAAGAAAATATTTACAAATTACTGATAAAATTTACAAATATTAAAGTATAAAATGATAAATTTTTTCATTAATTAATAATTAACTTTTAAGAATTGCACTTTGTATTTTTCCCAACTATAACAGTGTACTTTCCATACATCTATAAATTTTAGATAAAAAATTAAGTACACATAACTTTTCTCTACTTTAGGTGATTGGATCAGTCGTGTGCTTACCTACTACTCCACATAATATACGTGAATCTTCATTATCCACCAAACAAATTAATAGAGGTAGATAACATATAGGTTTAATTAGTCTAAAATCCTACAAGATGATCGTGTGTAAGGACAAGGCCCATAAAAATCAACAGATAGTAATTATTTTAGTAGATGAAGGGAAATTCTACTTACACCACCATTTGGTCTCCTTATACCCCCATTTGGTCTTCTTGTACCCATTTTCTCATTACACCAAAATCAGACTTGCTTCTCTCTTTACATTTATCATAATACTAAACTTGCCCTCATCTTAATTCTAATCCTAATTCTACCTCACCTCCACCTCCGGCAAGCCCATCTTCTTTCACCAGCGAGCTCATCTTCCCCCATCGTTGAGCCTATCTTCCCTCCTCGATGAGCCTTACCGCTACCTCCACTAAATCCCAAACCCCAGCAACCTTTACCCTGTTTCCCCAATTGGTGACTCCATCGACGACTCCCTTCCTTGACCCACTTCATTCTACTGCGGACGCTTCCCTAACTTCCCTCTCACACATTGAATCCCTTACCCAGTCCTATTTCCCTTCTCAATCGCAACCTTACACTCTAGATCTAGGGTTTTGGAACGAAGAAAAAAAGAAGAAGAAAAAGAGGTGAAGATAGGCGGTGGGGAGTTGTAGAGATGATGGGGTAGGGATGGGTTGTACATTGGTGGCTTGTGTAAAGAAATGTGAGAGGATGGAAGACTCTTCTCTCTCTCTCTCTCTCTCTCTCTCTCTCTCTAGCGATGGCGACATGATGACTATGGTGGGGTTGCAATGGTGTGCGACGGAAGAGGAAATGGTTGGGTATGGTAGGTGGTAGCATTGCCTCTAACACTGGTGACTAAACTTATAGAGGATTTGGTGATAGAAAATAAAATTAAGATTTGTGTCCTTTTTGGTAATTTGATGAATGGATAAAAGTATAATAAAAAAATACAATTTGAAGGGTGTAATGGGGTAATTATATTTCACACATTATTTATTTTTTGTGCATATACTTAATGAATTAAATTTTTATTATAATTTTATTATTAAACAAAATGATCACTACTATAGACATTAATACACAACAAATCTTAAAATTAAATTTTATCTGTACACATTTTTGGGAACAAAAATTCTCAATGCACATCTTTTGAGGGGAAAAAACTAACTGTTAAAACACATCACGCTAAGGTCTACATTATTCTTCTATTGTTTTTTGCTCTCACTATTGTTGTACTCTATTTTACTCCCGTCATTCTAGATTTGTGTGATGAAAGATTTACAAAATAATAGAAGTTTAAATTTAGAATGAATATGATTATTTACCACCAATGCAATGATGAAAATGCAATTTTTTAGAAGTAGATTATTATTTTTTTGTCCACAATCAAAAGAACTAATAATATTTTGTAAATTCAACTTCCATAGGATCGCGAACAAAAAAATCATTGATAAAAACTTTTCTTAAGATAGCGATGTGTTTTAAGATTTTTTTGATCGCGATTGAAACTTGCTATTATTGTGATAGTAAGATTCCATGATCCTATGGAAGTTAAATTTGCCTTCATTGAACTTCCATCAATCTTTTCATCGTTGATTGCGAACCCAAAAAAAAAATAAAAAATGGTTGTTTTCATCACATGGAACTTCCATCAATCTTTCATGATTTCATTGTCGATTGGCTCCAAAGAACCACTCCAACAATTTACACTCTTGGCGATAAAATTTGGTGACTAAACTTTTTTTAGTCATCATAAGTTTTAGAATAGGCAACTAAAAATTACATTGGTCGGCGTTGAATATGGTTTTTAGCTACTAAATTTTTTTAGTAGTTGTTTCTAAATTATTGGTGACTAAAAAAAATTTAGTCGCTAAATATGCCACAATAGGCGACTAAAAATTGTTTTAGTTGGCATGAGTTTGTGTTTTAGGATATAAAAATATTTTCAGTCATGGTATATCAATTTTTGCCTACTAAGATAAATTTAGTTGCCAAAAAGATAGCATAATGTTTGCTATTAATCTTTGGTGACTAAAGGTTTGGTCGACAAATATTAATTTTCGGCAACCAAAATACTTTTAGTCGCTGTATAGTATTTTTTGCGTACAAAATTAATTTAGTCGCTAAATAAAAAACATAAATTTTACTCTTTATCTTTGGTGACCAAAAAAGTGGTCTACAAAGGTATACATTTTAGCCACTAAAATAATTTGGTCCCTAAATGTACAATCTTTAGCTACTAAAAATAATTTAGTCGGTATTTGTTTTACTTTTAAGGACTAAATTTTAGTCGGCAAAGGCTAGTAATTAGTTTAGTGCCGTAATCGGCTAGTAATCTTGGGATCACCAAAGGTCTCTAAACAATCTGTCACATATTAAGGGGTTAGCAGAAACAAATATACATAAACTACATAGTCCATTGAGCGGTGTAGACATACACGGGACACAAAATTTCAAAATTTTATATACATACACGTGACTTTATAAATACAGTAGTCTTACGTCACATTCATTATAGATATAACTAAAAGGGGACTTAGCCCAATATGCAGATAAACAAAAAACTTGTGCATAATCTAAAAAATAAACAAAGTCTTATACGTCCACAAAACATGGCGATATGACTTTCGGAATCTCCTCGGGAGACACAAGGGTTGGCCGACAAAACATAACTCCAGGCGATCATCATTGAGCCTGGCCACGCGCCTAAGCAGAAGTCCAGTGAATAATAATAGAGTAAATGGTTTTAATTGAATAATGTTCCATATCAGATTAAAAAAACAGATTCCATATCAAAAATAGATTCTTATTCTTATACAGAAATCAGAGTTCATGCTTAATCATACGTGGTACATCCATTAGCGTTAACAGAACAAATACAAATAGATACAAACAGATACATAACAGATGGTGGTTATGTATAACCAGTTCCATAAAAGAACCTCCAGATCCGGGTAACAGATAACAGATATGCTAAGCTCCATGATGGAGCCACCAGTACGAGTAATAGATTTCAGACATATTAAGTTCCATAATGAAGCCTTCGATAATAGGTAACGGCTAACAGATATCACATGATATTAAGGATGCCACAATTACATTTCAGAAATTGGACAATCATTCATTGTACAGAACATAGCATTTCAGAAAACAAGTCTTATTTTATCATACAGAAAATAAATAAAGTTGAACATAGCTTTACTAAGTTATTATTCATAGATGGCTCCAAAGCAGATAGATAGAGCAGACAAATTAGATAACTTGCGGCGCATGACCTACACAAACATAATAGATACACATATTGAAACATACACTCGGATAATACTTTACTTATTTCATTTCGTTCTTAGTGTTTCTAGTCCTTATCCTCATTATTATGTCTTAATTAGGGCTTAAGATGCAATAAGGATGCCAAAATGTGGGTCAAAACACTTAGTCAAATTTGCTGAAAATAGGGTCCTCGCTCAAGCGTAGCTTTCTTCACTCGAGCGGTTTGTAAACTATGCAAAAGTACTGGTTGCTTGATTTTTTTGCTCGATGCACGCTCGATGGTTGCTTGAGCGTGAGACTGAGGTCTTCACTCGAGCGTAACTCTGGGCGCTCGAACAGTCTGCAAAACTTGAAAACTTCTGGGAGCATGCAATTTATGCTTGAGCCAACTTTTGGTCGCTTGAGCGGAAGTGCAAAACAAAGGGTGGTCGCTTAAGCGCAGGATCGGTCGCTCGAATAGAGAAGCAGAATTCTGAAATTTTCAGATTTGCTCCTAAGCTCAAAACTCGAATTCAAAGCCACAAATCATGTTCCTTCGAGCCAAAATCTTAAGAAAACATGTTTAAACTTGGAAAACATCATAAAGTAAAGATCATTATACAAAATCAAGGCCCAAAAGCAAGTGAATTCTTTAAAACAAACTTGAATTATATGAATACATATCATACGTGTGCTATTATGAACTAAAATCTTCCAAGACATGTACAAATGAAGTGTTAAGGTGCAAAACTAGAATGAGCTCCCATAATTGAACAAAAATAGGTTCTTACATGTAAGAATTTGTTGAAATCAAAACTCAAAATCCATGAATTATGGATGCATGTATATAATTAGCTCATTTCTTCCATGATTGACATAATTCTAACTTATTCTCTTCAATTTCATATAAATATTCCTACATGACTCATAAATTCACTTCCTATGTATCTTATTTCCAAGAATTAAGGAAAATGTTCATACCTAAGGTGTGAATTCAAAGGGTTCGAGCTTGATTCTCCAAAAATTCTGTCACGCCCCAAACCCGCCCCTAAAAGTTTGGGCATGATCACTTCAGAAACGGACATCAAATTTGTTATGTATAACATATGGGGCCTGAACGGAAGCAATTAACAACATAAACAATATCCACTGAGCTATCACTAATATGCTAGGATCACAAACATTACATCAGATAAACAACCATACTATGAACATACATATGAGAGACGGTCATGCGCATATATAAAAATACAGACCCGGCCCCAAAGTTGGGCGTATAGCAAAAGCATTGGTAAAAGAAGGTTATACACATTTTATGACATCAGACAGAAATTAGAGCACAAAGCTAAAAGCTTAGCAAAAACTCCACAAAAATGACTGAGCTTCATCTAAGTGCTTGGACGCATTGAGTTGGCAAAAGAAAACGAAATGAAGGGTTAAGATTGACCTCCAGGTTGAACACCTACAGAAACAGACATAACACAGAGTGAGCAAGGCTCAATGATTAATAGTACTAAAACAATTCAATGATTAACTTGAATTATAATGTATATAAGTGCAGAGGTTATATGATTAAGCTTATTCCGTAATTATTTATAGAACGGCCTTGGGCCCATATTTTATACAGAGCGGCTTTAAGCCCAGCAACATACAGAACGACCTTAGGCCTAACAGATTTTACAAATTGGTCTTAGGCCCAACGGATTTTACAGATTGGCCTTAGGCCCAGATATTAACAGAGCAGACTAGTCTCAGAGTTCATACAAATGTACACAAATTCTTCCAATCATTCACACAAGTTAACATAGTTGGCTTACGATCAATAGAGTGCTAATAATAATTATTAGCGATAAGTAAAGCGTACTACTACAATACTATTACTCACAGTGCTGTGGTGGCGTGGCAGTTCCTTCCGGTATGTGCCCTACATACACATGCAGTTCAAGAATTAGTTCAGCAGAGTCGCCAGAAACTGTAGACGCGCCCCGAACGTCCCGGGAAAAATCCCATTTTGTTCATTTGGGCTCACTACAGTTCGGACTCGAATGTCACGGTTCTTAATCTGATCTCGCGAAGTGCAATGCAAGACTGATAAAGCATAAACAACTGTAGTGAGCCTTGCATTGCAGTGTGAAGTGCAATGCAAGACTTAATCCCAAAGAGTCCAAATCCAGCAAATTGTTTTGGAAAACTGATTTTTAAGAAAAAAATGCCAAACATGGACTGCTTTGCCAGATACAGAGTCGCCACCTAAATGTTTTTATTTTGGGAAATTTAGGAAACCCTGACTCGCGCCTAAGGCCACGTGTTTGTCATCACCAGAGTTGCCTCGGCTCGAGAACTTGGGTACGAGAGGGGAAGGTCATGCAATGAGCACCCCCGCTCGCCCGATCAAAGATCGGCCACTACTAAACATGATATCTTGTTTTTGAAAATACATGCACTCTTATTCTGGTTTATTAGCCTAGAATTATTATGTGATGCGCACAGCATACAAGTATAGACTAGATCACCTAATTTGGAACAAAATAGCTCATGTTTGTTTTTTAAAGCGGTTTGCTACACGCAAGTAGGCTAAAATGCAGATTTTGCCACCCTTAAGTGGGCTTAGAAAATATGGTGATTTGCCACTCTCAAGTGGGCTTAAAACTCGCAATCAATGAATTGTTCCAATTCAAGTAATCCAACCTTCATCCACAGGCAATCAGGCAGTTATATCACATAAGCAAATAGCCTCATGGTAAGCATGCTATCATGGCAGTCACTCACACACATGCAAGGATGCTAAAGCATAAACACTTACTGAGTACTCCGAGCCAAAACAAAAGCTATGTTAGAAATCAATGTATGATCTTAGTTCATGTTTAAGATGGCTAATGCAACACATGCAAAGTGCAACCAAGATAGGCTCGGCTATTCTAAGATGACATATGAGATGATACAGATAACACGCATTCAACTTGGAATTGAAATACGATACAGTTAGTATGATGCGTCGAGCCTGGTGCATGCAAGACAGATGAATGGATGCAAACATGCGAGCATAAGGATGCTAATTGAAACATGCCCTAAAACTAACCATCGTAAGCTGGTAAATAAAAAAAGAGAAAGAAGTGGGGGTTGGAAGACATGCATCACACACACGCATACTTATTACAAAATTTGCCCTCTCGACGGAGGGTCCGAATAAATAATACAGAACCAGCTAGCTAATCTAAGCTAATCTAATTAAACTAGTTATTACACGACGAAATGAATCACAAGTTACAACTACTTATTACACAACATTAACTAAGTAAGCAATCTAAATGAGTATGCAAACTAAATGAATGTGGGCTACCCCAGCTCTACTTTGAATGACAAAGGATGCATGCATGCTTGAATTGCCTTGTTCGGAAATCCCTCGCGACGCCCCAACTTGCCCCTGTTTGCAATTGACCTCAGAACACTGCACAAAGCTCCAGAAGGCTGAAACTCCACCCTGGGAATTTGTGGGAAGGCTGCCAACCAGCTATTGGCCTTGGAGACCACCTGCTGACCACTTTTGTGTTGAAAAACCAGAAAAAGTGGTTGGCTAGCCACTAAATCTGGTCGGTCGACCAATTTCTGCCCCTGGTTTCTGGTTTTCTGCAACATAAGGCTAGAGAGAGAGATAGCAGAGTATGCGCAGCACATGTGTGCACGACCACTCTCCCCATCATTGCATAAGCTCAAGGGAGTGTAGTCCTTGACCCTCGGGCCACCAATCACGCATCTCGATGCATGATGGCCAAGGAGCCAAATTGCATAACTCAATATGAAATGAATGCACACACGAACACATAAAGCCTAAAACTCCATCATGTATAGTCAAGAGTGTCGGCGACCGAGAATTGAGGCACGTTTCATCACTTCGAGTATGAAACGTCCCTCGTGTCCTGTGTTTGGACTAACTCCTATTCCAAACACAATGTAACAAAACATGGCATACACAATGCGGCTCCAGCATGCAAACAAGCAATGCAACAAAACAAGCATGCAAACAACATGCAAGGGACAAGCATTTAAACATGCAATGCAATGTAACTTAGCATACTCAACGCCAATGGCATGCACAATGCACAATGCTAAGAACCATATGGCCCACTCAATGCAATGTGACATGATTAACTTAACAAAGCTAATGACATGCAAATTATGCTAATGCATGCATACTCAATGCAAGACAACATAAGCATGCCACAATATGAACAACAACTAGCATACACAATGCGAATGGACATGGCATACACAACGCAATGAACCATATGGAATACACAATGCTCGACAGACTTAAACCAAAATGGACTGACCTCAGTCATGCCCAAATCAGTGGCCATAACACCAAGACTAAGGCATCAAAAGGCAAGACACATATGCACACATATTGGTCCACAAGGTAGGAAACAAGAACACAACCCTTAGGGGCAGTCAAGGGGTCACAAAAGTGGGAGCATGGCAAGTCTATATGCTCTGAAATTACATGCAAAGTGAAGTCATATCATGCAAATAGTTCAAATAAAGCATGCCAAGAGACTTGAAATATAAAGCTAGTCAAGGGCTTTATACTACAACCATACCAAGCAATGCTCAAATGACCTAAAACACTCAAAACAGACCTAATGTAGGTCAAAACAGTGGTTGAAATGGACTGAAATGATGGCATGCTAAGTAAGAAAAAGCATGCCCAAATGATGGCTCGCAAGCAAGGCACAAAGCTCAACTCTCAAATACAATTAAAGAGTGATAAACATGAGAGTATGGCAAAGATATAAGCTCTGAAATTCCATACCAAATGATGCCAAGGTATGCAAACATCACAAATATAGCATACTAGGGACCTCAAAACTGAAGACTAGCCAAAGCATTTGCACTATAACTATACAAAACATGAGTGATATGACCATGGAAGCCCAAAACAGTCCTAGAACAGCCCACAATATGAATAAAATCATGCTGGAGCATAGCCAAAATATGCTAGAATGATGAGCCAAAACATCATGCATAGAAAGCTAGTACGCAAGATTTTTTCTACAAGTACATGAGCCACTCAAGAGACAACCAAAACAGCTTTAGATAGAGTTATGACATGCCAAATGATGGTCAAAAATCCACTGAAATGGAGTCAATACATGCTAGCAAGACATGCTACTTTGATGGGCCACAAATGGGATTACACTACACATACTAGATGCATGCACAAGGTGACCAAACCAGCCATGGAAGGACTTAAGGCAGGTCCTAAAAGTCACAAAAAAGTGCCTAAACCAAGCCTCAAAAGTAAAGGGATACATGCTCCTTTGATAGGCCAAAAATGCAAGCAAACAAAACCAAAAGAGAGGGGGTCACCCCCCTCTGGTTTTAAGCCTCAAAACCATATGCCTACCACTGAAAATCCACTGGATTTCAATGGCTAAAAGGCCAAACAAAGACTAGCTCAAAGGCCTTAAGGCATGGCTCAAAACAAGGCTAAACAAGGCATTCAAGAGGGTAGGACACCCTCAGCACCCAAGAGGCCTTAAACAAACATGTTAAGTACTCAAAAATAAAGCTTTTTTCAGTTGAAAGTTAATCCATATGAAGCATGCAAATATGGCTAAGAGTGTAATCAAAATAGAGCTTAAAAAAGGAAAAAAGAGGGTTACCCTTGAAGCACTGCAAAACCAGCAGATTTCCTGAGCCAAAACCAACTTTTGAGCTCCCACAAGACCCTCTAGCAACTTAGCAACAAGGAAAGAGTGTTTGGCTAGGAGGTTGTAGTGCAAAAGTGAAGGAATAACACTCTTTAAGGCACAAAATATAGAGGGAGAGAAGAATATAGAGAGGGAGATGTATGTATATGTCCTAAGCCAACTTCAAAACCTAAGACAAGAGAGAGAGTCTTTCCTCTTATAGAAAAACAAGCACCAAGCCTGTTGAAGAAGTTTGAAGCTAGATGCAATCCCTTCATACACGTGTATGGAGGATGCAATCTGTGCACTCCAGCTGGCACAACTGGCATCCACAACACCTGTAGAATATGCAGGAAGGCCGCCGACCAGTTAAAGTGGTCGGCCTGCCACTTTTTCTGGTCGGCTAGCTAGTTTTTCTGGTCGGCAGGAAAATTCTGCTTTCTAGGTCCAACTTCAAATGGCCATAACTCCTTCATATGGACTCTTTTTCAGGTCATTCTTGTGTCCAAATTGAAGCCCCGGAAGTAAGATTTCCAATGGTGGCAGCCTTGCATCAAAATTACAACTGTGAAAAAAGTTATGTCTGTTTTGGTGAAGCCGCGCAGTTTTGGTCCTACCCGGATTTATGCCGAACTTCTTCCAAACTAGTTTTCTTCTCTCATTTCCTCTTTTCTTCAACTCCAAACCCCTAAACAAAGTGTTTTGAAAGATTTTTCAAAGATTTCATCTCTCTTTCATTCATTTCCACTTTGTCCTTGCTTGGTTTACCGAAAAGTGTGACATTTAACAAAATGCGAGTGTCGGAACATCGTAGAAACTTTATTTTCAAAACAGTTCAAAATAAAGGGTTTCAAGGTCTAAAATCTTTTGATCAAGATTGTTTTGGTCCAAAAGGGGTATGAAGTTGAGATTTGTCTCTCTTCTTGAAGAAGAAATTGAACTTTTGCCCTGTACACATTTCTCCACCAAGTAAAACCATCAGTAGTGCCCAAGTCTTAAGGGCGGTCAAAAATGGGGTGTCTACAGTTGCCCCTCTTTGACAGAACTCGAAATTCATAAGTGACGGGAGTGAATGCCAAAGCCCAGAGACGACCCATTTTTGACAAGGCCGAAGACTTAGACAAACAAACGAGATAATCAAAGAGATGTGCCCGCAGGCAGGGGCAAAATGTAAAAGACATACACGAAGATAAACATTACTCATGATCATGCAAAGAAAAGCTGTAATGAGGCAATTATACACAATAAATGCAACAGTTTTAAGCAAGTGGAGAAAAACCAAACTACATTACATGCAGAAAGGATGTAAGTAGATTATGCAATCTTAGCGAGCATGTGCGATAGATACACAAAAGTGAACGAAGTGTGATAGATACACAGAGTGTGTAAGTATGTACGATAGATACACTAAACGAGTGTAGTGATAGATACACTAAAGTGAATGTGTGATGGATACATGAAGCAAATGAAGTGTGATAGATACGCCAAGCAAACGTGTGATAGATACACAAAGTGGACATGTGATGGATACACAAAGCGAGCGTGTGATAGATACACAAAGTAAACGTGTGATGGATACACAATGTGAGTGTGTGATAGATACACAAAGGGTGAACACAAAGTGTGATAGATGCACTTAGTGAACAAAGTGTGATGGATACACAAAAGGTGGACATGAAGTGTGATAGATGCACTTAGTGAACAAAGTGTGAAAGATACACTAAAGGTGAACACAAAGTGTGATAGATGCACTAAGTGAACAAGTGTGATGGATACACAAAAGGTGAACACGAAGTGTGATAGATGCACTAAGTGAACAAGTGCGATGGATACACAAAAGGTGAACACGAAGTGTGATAGATGCACTAAGTGAACAAGTGTGATGGATACACAAAAGGTGAGCACAAAGTGTGATAGATGCACTAAGTGAACAAGTATGATAGATACATTAAAGGTGAACACCAAGGGTGATAGATGCACTAAGTGAACAAGTGTGATGGATACACAAGAGGTGAACATGAAGTGTGATAGATACACTAAGTGAACAAAGTATGATAGATACACTAAAGGTGAACATGAAGTGTGATAGATGCACTAAGTGAACAAGTGTGATGGATACACAAAAGGCGAACACGATGTGTGATAGATGCACTAAGTGAACAAGTGTGATGGATACACAAAAGGTGAACACAGAGTGTGATAGATGCACTTAGTGAACAAAGTATGGTGGATACACTAAAGGTGAAAACGATGTGTGATAGATGCACTAAGTGAACAAGTGTGATGGATACACAATAGGTGAACACAAAGTGTGATAGATGCACTAAGTGAACAAGTGTGATGGATACACAAAAGTAAATGTAGTGTGATGGATACACTAAAGGTGAACACGAAGTGTGATAGATGCACTAAGTGAACAAGTGTGATGGATACACAATAGGTGAACACAAAGTGTGATAGATGCACTAAGTGAACAAGTGTGATGAATACACAAAAGTAAATGTAGTGTGATGGATACACTAAGGTGAATGAAGTGTGTGATGGATACACTAAAGTGAATAAAGTGTGTGATGGATACACTAAAGCAAATGAAGTGTGTGATGGATACACTACAGCAAATGAAGTGTGTGATGGATACACTAAAGTAAATGATCTTAAACGGAACTTCTTTGAATGAACCGTACATACAATATCGTGCATGAATGGGAAAGAAACTTGATAGGTACAATGCAATACAATGCATGATGCTAGAGGAATGTAATAAACAAACACAGCGGTGCTTTAGAAAGCACCTCACGGGGTGAGTGGCGATGAACTGCTCTACTCTGACGGGGATCTCCCATTGTGCTCTTCGAACACTTACCTCCAACTTACAGTACAAAGGCTCTGAAATACTGACAAGGGTTCTTCACGTAGAACACTTTGGATGCTACCTTTCTTCCAGATCATATTCACAACTTTTCCTATTCTCCAACGGGGTGACAGACTAGGTTGGTTCAGTATCCAAAATTGAGGTGCATACACGCTATCTCAACCTATGGGGCTTCCATACAGATTTCAAGCCGAGGACACGCCTCTGGGTATTTAAACCAGACTTTAGTCTCGGAAATTCCGAACCTTTGTGTTCTAGGCAACAGCTGTTTGAACTCTAGTTTCCACCGTCGCAGTTGGTCTCTTAGGAACTCATTGTGAACACAGCCAAGATACTTCTGGCAGGGGATGGTACTCAGGGAGAGCACTTTTGATCGCCATTCTAGCTTAAAGTAGACTTGATCTTGAGCTTGAGGTAGAGGCATACTCATACTTGAGAGCATTGGCAAGACCTGAAGAGGTACACACGGAATGCAATCTCGGAACTTACTGAAGTTGAAACAAACTCAGATACCCGACATTTTCCCTCTTTTCTTTTGCTTTGCTGTCTGGAACCTATATAGCTTCAGATAGGTCCTGGTTTTACTGTTCCCGTATGACCTGGATTAAACCCTGCGATTTTACGAAAGAACGAATCTTGTTTTGCACAGATGTGGAGAACGACACGGCACTCGGAGCGCAAAACAATTTTATTTTTGAAATTGAGAGATGAGTTCTTGACTGGGGTATTGAGCCTACGACTGAACACAACGCATTACGACTCAACAACGGAAAACAAAAGGTAAATAACCTAAACACATCGAGTAACACTCGAAACGACTCAAAATAAGAATCGAGATAAAACAAAAAGACACGACACTCAAACGTGCACAGAGAGCCTATTTCTCTGGGTATTGTTTCCCACCCTTTCTCATTTGTGATTCTCACATCACTCGGCCCTCAGGCTCTGTTTTTTCTCTAAAAAGGCCCTTTTCCTCACTTTTCCTCTTAGCGCACATCTCTCTATTCTTCAAGTTCTTATTTTTTATCCCTCCCCTGGGTGGTTGATGGATAAACAAGAAGTTGCGGGCTCTTGCCCCTAGCATTCTGCTAGATTCTCTTTCTTCTGCTCACAACAATGAACTTCCCCCACAGAGGGGTTGTGATGCGGTTAGATGTGTAGCAGATCTGCAATTGACATTGGTTGACGATGCTCTACTGGGGAGTTTGGACGTGATTAGATCTGTCCAGATAAGGGAATGGAATATCCTGCTCCATTCCAGTTCGTGCTTCGCACTTAGCTTGATACCTCGCTGCTTGGAGGATGAAAGAACTTTCGGCATTTTGTTGTTAGTTTCTGTTGTGCCCTTTTCTGGCAGATACGGTGCCCTTTCTGGCAAGTATATTGACAATGGGGAAAAGACAGAACACCTGACTTAACTGTGTCCCTAGTTCATTATTTTGACCATTTTTTTGTTTTTGACGTTCTGCTAAAACAATTTTGACCAACATAAGAGTTAGATTAACATGCTTGCTCGATTTTCTTATTTAAAATCATGCAAGTTAGGTTATGAGCACTGAAAATTTTTCTTTTTGGGTCCAAGAAAATGGTCCAGTTTTGGAAAAATGGAATAATTTTTGAGAGAATTAGTCAACCTCAGTAAAAATTCTCAAAAACTATTTTTGCAAATGGCCACTGCTTGACCAACTTAGAATTGACTCTTGAGATGCACAACCCCAGATCCAAAAACAATGGAAAATTGCCCCTTGTCTGAAGGACACTGCACGACAGCAGAAAGTTAACCCTTGTTTGAATAGCACCGCAGCACACTTTATGGCAACAGAAAGTTACCCCTTGCTTGAATAGTACCGCAGCGCACTGTAACCAGTTCTCATGGTGAAGGTCACAACCGAACTCTTGGATACAGAAAGGACAAAGATGACCCGTTCAATCTCATAGACAGGACAGTTGAATTTGAAGTGTTTTATGGCTGGACTTCAGAATGAAGTTGCCTACGTATCCCAAACATGGGAATCAAGCCTTACGTAGTTCGGGATTAAGGTACACTCGGGTATTTAACCTCTCCTTTTACGCTCTAACTTTTGCCAAGGTCGCCCTTCCGGATTTTCAACCTTGCGAGCTATGTTCTTCTTTTCTTTTCAATTCTTTTCTTTTCTTTTCTACTTTTTTCTTTTTCATCTTTTCCTTTCATTTTCTTCATTTTTCTTCTTTTTCTTGCTCTAACTTTTGCCTGGGTCGCCCTTCCGGGTTTTCGGCCCAGCAAGCCTCTCAAGGGTAAATGTGTAGCTTTGTCCATGTCAAATGGTTTTGAGATCCTGAAGTCATCTGAATCCAGGAGAATGGCTGCTGTTTGCTGACGATGCAGGAGTCCATCCAATGGGGGCTGAATTTGCCCCTAGTGTTGTGGATAGGAACTCGGTTATCCTTCAGCAATCCTTTCTTCTTTTCTCCCTTCTGGGATTTGGCATTCTTGTTGATCTTTGTTAGCTTGAGAAACATCCCAATTTTTTTGACTCTTCGAGCACTTTTGACATTTTTGCCCCTAGTTTGAGGGGTGCTTCTGATCTAGCTTTGCAAGTTTCTTTTGACGACATCTGATCTTTTTGATCTGACTTCCCTGCCCCTAGTTCGAGGGCTGCTTCGAATCTGGCTACACAGGTCTCACATTGTAGTTGATCGTTGAACATTCTGAATTCAAGTTCAAGGTTTGAAAGTGAGGGGTCGAGTCTCGGGGCTAAGAGCGATCCTAAGCTGCACAATCTCAAGAGCGATTCCACACAGGTCTTCGCAGGACCGCGCAAAACATTTTTTGAAATCTTTTAAGAAAGCGACTAGTCGCTCACGCTGAAGACAGTGCGGAACCAATCTGGATCAAGCCAGGATCCTTTTCAGTACTCACATTAACAAACATGATCTTCATTCATTAAGGGCTTAGCACGCCTCTCTTTCTCTCAATTGATCAAATTTTGCAAAGCCTGAGGAATTCCTTCCTCTTCATTTTCATCACAATGTTCAAAAAGGTTTTGAAAAACTTGGGTCGATGTAATGACTTAAAGGCATAGAAAAGCAGGTGAAAAGCACTACCATTTCATTCAAGTTTGCTGGCACAACAGGCTCAAAGCAGAAACAAGCACAAAAGCATGAAAACCACAGCTGTTTCAATTAGATCTTCTGGTGAAACTGTCTCCCCAACAGAAATAGACTCAAAAGAAAGCGAAGAGACAAACACAAAACAAAATAATGATATCTGAGGTAACGCCCCCGGGATCACCTGACTCTAACAAAACAGGACTGACTCGATACAACAAGACAGACCCAACTGACTCAGTATGAAAAGACTGACTCTATACAACGGGATAGACTCTAAACGACATAACAAAACTGACTCAATACTTGAGTAAAAAAGTACAAAAATCAGCATTCACAAATGCTTAAAATAGTGCGTGCCATACGCCAAATCTGGAGTAAACTGAGCGCTGCCCGCAGGTAGTTCATCCCTTGATCACATATTCGTACTATCCCCCAAGTTCACTGATCCAGTGGCGATAGACTTTGCTGAGCTGGTGCGGCGATGACCTTGTTGTCAAACAGATCTTGTACATCATGGCGAAGACGAAAGCAACTGTCAGTGTCATGATCGGTTTATTGATGGTAGGCACAACATTTAGTCTGGTCATGTTTTGGAGGGATAGAATCGGGTAAAGGTTGTTGTTCCAATGGTTTTAGGTATCCTTTCCGGAGCAAGACCTCTAGAGCCTTTGACAAAGGCATATAAAGTGGGGTAAAAACCCTCTTGACTCGAGGTGGATATTTGGTTTTTTGTGAGCTACTTCCGGACGCACTGGTGAATGGGGTAGCTGTTTTTGAGCTACTTCAGAAGATCTTGCAGCCGCATCACCACTGATGGTTGCGTTCGAACTGCGGGAAAACGCCTTCCTGGGCTGCTCCTTCTCTTGGTCAATGAGGCCTTGCTTCATAGCATCCTCGATCTGTACCCCAATCTCATGTAAATCTGCAAAGGTGGAGAGGGGGAGAACGATCATCTTCTGCATGAGCTTGGGCTGGAGGTTGCGTATAACCATCCGAATCTGATCTTTGTCAACAGGCTTGATGGTCATCATAGAGGCCTTAGCCCTCCACCGGGTTACAAAATCGGAGAAACTCTCCTTCGGCTCTTGTCTAATGGTCTCAAGATCACGGGTTGTAATCTCAATCTGCATGTTATGGGAGTATTGAGCTATGAAGGCCTCAACCATCTCCTCCCAATTCCTTTTGACGGAGTCCTCCAGTTTTACATACCAAATAGCCGCTACACTCAACAGGGTCCAGCCAAACAAGGAAAGCTTCTGTAATCTGGAGAGGCCCATCGGCCTTAGTATGTCTGAAAACAGTCGCAGATGCCTTAGTATGTCTATGTGTGGCATCTTAAATCGGTCTGGCAGCGTCACGGCCGAGTCGGTGTACCCATCCTCAATATCCGAAATGGTCTTCATACCCTGAGACTTTTTGAACAGCTTTTTAAGCTTGCTCACTTTCAATGTTGTGGGGTCCACCTTGAACTCAAAGGGAGAATCCGGTAAGTTGGTCTGCGCTTTGGATAGCTGGGGTAGGATCGGGGGCGGGGCCGGCCCTATTGGAATGTCCGTATCATCCTAGACGTTAACTGTCTCCCCGAGTATAGGAACTCTTGGTGGGAGAGGAGCCTGGTGTGAAGTAGATGCTTCAGTCTGTTGCTGTAGCCTGATAATTAGCTCTGCCTGTTGGGCCATGACCTCAGCCTGCTGTTTGGCAAATTCTGCTTGACGAGCAGCGTCCTGCTGCATGGTTTTAATACTCTCCTGGAGCTGACGCATCATCTCTTCTATTCCTGCCATACTGCCCTGATCTAACTGATCTATCGGTATATCTATCTCTGTGGTAAAAGTAGATATCTTAACCCAACTGCACACAGGTGAGATGGATAATGACTGCTGATCCGAAGACTGTTGAACTGATGATCTGCGCCTGACTGACCTTTTTACCCTGCCTCTGGTGAAGGAACACTGATTTGCCCTCGAACTGAATCTCTGACTTGACAAAGTCTATCAGCACAAGTCTAACGTACCGGGGGATATTGGAGCCTTCGGAAGCTATGGTTCCAAGACTACCCCTAGCAAAAGAGAAAACAGGCAGCATCTCAGCCTAATTTCACCAGAACAGATATGAGCATAGCTGAATGACTGCACTCTCTACTGGATTCTGCCCAAAATTCTTCCCTGTAAACTGATGCCCTCAGGTAAAACTGATTCTTCCAAATACTGATGCCCTCAGGCCTGATACCCAGACTTACAACTGATACATGCATTCCTGTAGAGACGCACTCTAAAAGCACATAGCAAGTGAGAGCCAAAACATCCCTATGTTGGGGTAGGGTTTCCCTGTCCTATTTTGTCAGGAGCTAGGGTTTCACTACGCACGCAGCGGTTTCAAACAACCTACAATCGGGTAAGCAACCTGATTAACTTAACAAAGCTAATGACATGCAAATTATGCTAATGCATGCATACTCAATGCAAGACAACATAAGCATGCAACAATATGAACAACAACTAGCATACACAATGCGAATGGACATAGCATACACAACGCAATGAACCATATGGAATACACAATGCTCGATGGACTTAAACCAAAATGGACTGACCTCAGTCATGCCCAAATCAGAGGCCCTAACACCAAGACTAAGGCATCAAAAGGCAAGACACACATGCACACATATTAGTTCACAAGCTAGGAAACAAGAACACAACCCTTAGGGGTACTCAAGGGGTGACAAAAGTGGGAGCATGGCAAGTTTATATGCTCTGAAATTACATGCAAAGTGAAGTCATATCATGCAAATAGCTCAAATAAAGCATGCCAAGAGACTTGAAATACAAAGCTAGTCAAGGGCTTTACACTACAACCATACCAAGCAATGCTCAAATGACCTAAAGCACTCAAAACAGACCTAATGCAGGTCAAAACAGTGGCTGAAATGGACTGAAATGATAGCATGCTAAGCAAGAAAAAGCATGCCCAAATGATGGCTCGCAAGCAAGGCACAAAGTTCAGCTCTCAAATACAATTAAAAAGTGATAAACATGAGAGTATGGCAAAGATATAAGCTCTGAAATTCCATACCAAATGATGCCAAGGTATGCAAACATCACAAATATAGCATGCTAGGGACCTCAAAACTGAAGACTAGCCAAAGCATTTGCACTATAACTATACAAAACATGAGTGATATGACCATGGAAGCCCAAAACAGTCCTAGAACAACCCAAAATATAAATAAAATCATGCTGGAGCATAGCCAAAATATGCTAGAATGATGAGCCAAAACATCATGCATAGAAAGCTAGTAAGCAAGATTTGTTCTACAAGTACATGAGCCACTCAAGAGACAACTAAAGCAGCTTTAGACAGAGTTATGATATGCCAAATGATGGTAAAAAACCCACTGAAATGGAGTTAATACATGCTAGCAAGACATGCTACTTTGATGGGCCACAAATGGGATTACACTACACATACTAGATGCATGCACAAGGTGACCAAACCAACCATGGAAAGACTTAAGGCAGGTCCTAAAAGTCACAAAAAAGTGCCTAAACCAAGCCTCAAAAGTAAAGGGATACATGCTCCTTTGATAGGCCAAAAATGTAAGCAAACAAAACCAAAAAAGAGGGGGTCACCCCCCTTTGGTTTTAGGCCTCAAAACCACATGCCTACCACTGAAAATCAACTGGATTTCAATGGCTAAAAGGCCAAACAAAGACTAGCTCAAAGGCCTTAAGGCATGGATCAAAACAAGGCTAAACAAGGCATTCAAGAGAGTAGGAGACCCTCAGCACCTAAGAGGCCTTAAACAAACATGTTAAGTACTATAAAATAAAGCTTTTTTCAGTTGAAAGTTAATCGATATGAACCATGCAGATATGGCTAAGAGTGTAATCAAAATAGAGCTTAAAAAAGGGGAAAAAAGGGTTACCCTTGAAGCACTACAAAATCAGCAGTTTTCCTGAGCCAAAACCAACTTTTGAGCTCCCACAAGACCCTCCAGCAACTCAGCAACAAGGTAAGAGTGTTTGGCTAGGAGGTTGTAGTGCAAAAGTGAAGGAATAACACTCTGTAAGGCACAAAATATAGAGGGAGAGAAGAATATAAAGAGGGAGATGTATGTATATGCCCTAAGCCAACTTCAGAACCTGAGACAAGAGAGAGAGTCTTTCCTCTTATAGAAAAACAAGCACCAAGCTTGTTGAAGAAGTTTGAAGCTAGATGCAATCCCTCCATACACGTGTATAGATAATGCAATCTGTGCACTCTAGCTGGCACAACTGGCATCCACAACACCTGTAGAATATGCAGGAAGGCCGCCGACTAGTTAAAGTGGTTTGCCCGCCACTTTTTCTGGTTGGCCAACCACTTTTCATGAGAAAGTGGTCAGCCAGCCACTTTTTCTGGTCGGCCAGCTAGTTTTTCTGGTCGGCATAAAAATTCTGCTTTCTAGGTCCAACTTTAAATGGCCATAACTCCTTCATATGGACTCCTTTTCAGGTCATTCTTATGTCCAAATTGAAGCCCCGGAAGTAAGATTGCCAATGGTGGTAGCCTTGCATCAAAATTCCAACTGTGGAAAACGTTATGCCTGTTTTGGTGAAGCCGTGCAGTTTTGATCCTACCCGAATTTATGCCGAACTTCTCCCAAACTAGTTTTCTTCTCTCATTTCCTCTTTTCTTCAACTCTAAACCCCTAAACAAAGTGTTTTGAAATATTTTTCAAAGATTTCATCTCTCTTTCATTCATTTCCACTTTATCCTTGCTCGGTTTACCGAAAAGCGCGACATTTAACAAAATGCGAGTGTTGGAACATCATAGAAACTTTATTTTCAAAACATTTCGAAAGAGAGGGTTTCAAGGTCTAAAATCTTTTGATCAAGATTGTTTTGGTCCATAAGGGGTATGAAGTTGAGATTTGTCTCTCTCCTTGCCGAAGAAACTGAACTTTTGCCCTGCACACATTTCTCCACCAAGTAAACCATCAGTAGTGCCCAAGTCTTAAGGGCGGTCAAAAATGGGGTGTCTACAGTTTTCCTTTTTAAACAATATCTGATTCATTTTGCTTCGAATGAATTTACAACCATTTTACGAGCATCAAATAATTATTTTAATAATATTAGAGGGTCAAATAAGGAAAGCGGAGCGGACGAAATTTTCGGCATGGGCCGCACGTGCGGCAGTCCCCTCTGTACGTGCGGAAATGTGGGCCGCATGTAACAACCCCCACCTTACTCTAGTCATACTTGCATATATTACACGATCTTGTCTGGATATGTTGCATTTGTAAAACCTTGATTTGTCTTGCATAAGTGTTACTTGCATGCTTTGTTCCTTGTTTGGTGTGTGTTTTTAGCCTAGGTTAATCTAAGCCGAGGTCAACTTAAGCTTAGAACCATCTTGGAACCACTTTGGTTGACCTCCACGTTCACCAAGGCATGTTGGCCAAGATGTCATCATCTAGGCCGAGGTGTTCATCACCAAGGCCGAGATATGTATTATCTAGGCCGAGATGTTACCTTTGCGCCTAAGTGATCTTGTTCCTAGATAGGTGCGACCTAGACCGAGGTGTGGCACATCTAGGCCGAGGTGTGGCACAGCTAGGCCAAGTGTTGTCCTTTCTAGCCGAGATCATTGTTCCCTTACTTGCCGATGCCTTGTTCTTAGCCGAGATCATTACCTACCGGAGTACCTATGCCATCTTGCTTGTTGAACACACTTTGTCATAGTCTTGTCTTTTTATTCAGTCACCTTTTTTAGAAGAACCAACGGATCGTTGCCACGTGTCCGAGTTGAGTGTTAAATCAGCCGGCAGAGAGAGGAATGCATCATTTTGTATCATATCTTGTTCTTGAGGAGAGAGAAGTTCTTAGAGGAGGAACAGATTTCCAAGCTTGATCCTTAGAGTTCAAACCGTTTGATTCATGTTTTGAGGTTAGAATTTTAATCTACTCTTGTTGTCCTTATTGATCATCTAGCTGCATTGCATGATCAAACTTGATTTGCAAGCCATGCATCGATTTAAAGTTGGGTTTAGAAAGAGAAAGTGGTATTCATGTGTTCTTGAAGAAAAAGCCTTGTTTGATCCGAAAGTTGCATTAAGATTCATGTTTTTGTGTTTGTTTCCATAGAATCTTCGAGTGTGGGTGCCTAGGTCCATGTTTTTGAATTCATAGCATGAAATCTCAGATTTTGTAATAACAAGTTATGCTCATTGCATTCATCTTCTTCATGATCATGTTCTTCATGTTCTTCAAAGAAAGGGAAACCCAGATTTTCCCGACTTCGCTTCCTTGAGTGTGGCCATCGGGACCACACCTCGGCGAGTAGGTGTGGGACCTCGGCCAAGACCTGGTTGGTGCCCATTATGTTCTCCCGAGATGAGGAACAGTGTTTGTTTTGATTCGACTTAGTTTTAGAGGAATGCCGAGGTCATTTGCATTCATGTAAAGCTTGTTTGATAGTGCATTCAATGGGAATTGTTATGTGCTTGTAGGCCTTGGATCCTTGCCTGTAACCCCGACGTTTGAAGAACTATGTGAGTGGTATTTTTAATAAAGCTATGTTACCATGCTTTGATAAGCTTTGCTTTGCCTTGTTTTGAAAAGTATTTGTCAAAGCATGAATGATTATCCCTGTTTTGCGTATCAAGTGTTAGCCTTGTTTTGGACGACAACCTTTGAAAGTCCATACGTGCTAGGAGACTATAAGCATTTGTAGCACAACCTTTGAAAGTTCGTACGTGCTAGGGGACTATAAGCATTTGTAGCACAACCTTTGAAGTCTGTACGTGCTAGGGGACTATAAGCATTTGTAGCACAACCTTTGAAAGTCCGTACGTGCTAGGGGACTATAAGCATTTGTAGCACAACCTTTGTTAATGTCAACCCTTGAAACTTGGAAGCCTTGAAAAACTTGTTAGATGAACTTGTTTTGTCTATGATTTTGTGCAAGATATAATGTGTATCGCTCGATAAAGCTCTCGGATATTATTCATGCAAACCCTTTATTACTTGTACCATTCACTGAGTATCCAAGCTCACCCTCTCTATATATATGTAGGTGATGAGCAGAACGGCGGCGACACCTAGATGTGCCTTGTAACTTGTTTTGGATTCGTATTTTGTAGCATCTTGAAGATCATGCTTCTTAGCTTGCATTTTATTGTGTTCTGTATATGATGGCTCGAGAAGCCTTTTGGTCAAGATGTATTTTTTTGTACTTCATTTTATTGTATCCAAGTTGTAAAGCTATGTAAAGATGTTTGCCATTTCATTTGACTTATGCACAGCTCTTATGGACCAATTAGATTTATATATATTGCTTCCGCACATGTTAGCTCCATATGTAATACTCTGATTGTGTGTGAATTTTGAAAGTTGGCCTTCGGTAATCTCGGATTACTGGCCATCACGGCACCATTCTACTAAGGGCGGAATGGGGTCGTGACACCGCACGTGCGGTAATCCTTCCTCGTACGAGCGGTAATTTTAGAATGCAATTTCCAATTTTCCCTTGTTTCCTGCACGTGCAACTGTGAGCCCCGCACGTGCGGTGGTGCTCCCGCACATGCGGCCACGGCCCCTGTTTTGGGCAGTCCGAATTCAAACCAAAATTCAACAAAGTCATCTTGCATTAGGATAGAGAGGTAGGGAAATTAAGGCAATACTAGAGCATAACAACATCATAAATGTGAATTACAAGCTTAACTAAGCCAATCCCTTACGATTTCATGTAGACAATTCCATTCTTATCAACCATATATATGTATATAACCCTATAATACATAGATGATCTCAAATATACACAATTAAGGGAATAAGATGTAATTCCTCTCCATATAGTTCAATATAATTCCAAATCAATCAAACATGAGATATCATCTCAAGTAATCACTTAACACATGCTTGATCTATATTATAAACCCTAACTTACATAATATAGAGAAATTCTTACTCAAGTCAAAGAGAGGGGTCAATTAGAATGGGTTAAACATACCTTGAGTTTAATTCTCCTCAACCCTTCTCAACTTCCTAAATCTTCTCCTTTGATGAACTTCTTATCTTCCTTTCAAACCCTCTTCTTTTCTAACTCTCTCTCTCAGGAGATATTTTTGAGTTAAGGTTTTTTTTCAATCAAATGTACAAAGATAGTTATATATATAAATGTTAAATAAAACAAAATTTAATCAGTTTAGTCATTCCGAATCAGATTTTCACAAAAATGCTTATTATGACTTAAAAATAATGCTGATCTCAAATATAAAGTCAATTTCAGATGATTAAGCTTCTAAGGCTTCCAATTTCTAATCCAAACATTATAATTGTAACAGATATTTCTCTTATTAGACAGATATGAATCTATAATTATAAGATTCACTTAATTAAACTTAATTTCATATGAAATTTCACAATAAGCATATAAATGCACAGAATAGGGGACTGAAAGCATACCAGAAAACATGTATGAGGGTCGGGTTATTACAAATTCTCCTAGTTGAGCTCAATCTCTTCTTCCTTTTCCCTTTCTACGTTTTGTTGCCTCAAAGATGATAAAATAAGAGTGTGAGTCATGCTCTATAATCAATTTAAGCCTTATATAGGCTTTCTTAGTGGTGTTTAATTAAACTTGGCTTAAGCTAATCAAATTGACATTAATTATTCTAATTTAATCACTTCGAATCGAATTTCAATCAAACCTACCATAAATTTCTAAAAATTATGATTGGATGTCGATAAGGCTTTCAATTCATAGAATAGAACAGAAACGCAAACGGATATTTCTACGACAGACAGATACAAGCACAAATAATGCAATACACATGCAATTAATTCAAAATTTCATCTTAATTACTCATTAAGAATTCTTAATCATGGTTTAGTGGATAATCATAGTACAGGGTTGTTACAGTTTTCCCCCCTTAAAAGAGTTTGGTCCTCCAAACTCGAAGTACCTTTGTTTTAGAAGAATGCTGGATCTAAAGAGAACAAATCAGGGTGTCTTTTCATCATATCTTCTTCGGTCTCCCAAGTTGCATAAGTCCCTCCGTGGTTTTGCCAATCAACTTTTACCAATGGTATTTCTTTGTTCCTCAATCTTTTGATTTTGCGATTCACAATCTGAATTGGCCTCTCTTCGTACGTATAGTTATCTTTCAGAAGCACATGGGTCAGTTCAATCACATGGAGTGGATCTCGTAAATATTTTCGAAGCATCGAAACATGAAAAACATTATGCATATGTTCCATGACCGGCGGTAAGGCTACCTGATACGTCACCGAGTTGATTTTCTCAAGGACTTCATATGGCCCAACATATGTCGGCGCTAGCTTGCCCTTTATCCCAAACCGCATCTGGCCTTTCATTGGAGTCACTTTTATGAACACATGATCTCGGATCTCATATTCTCTATCTCGCCTTTGGATATCTGCATAACTCTTTTGCTGACTTAGCGTAGTTTTCAATCGTTGCTGAATTAGTTTCACCTTTTCATTTGTTTCTTGCACAAGTTCTAGTCCCAGCAATGGTTTATCACCTATCTCAGTCCAACAAGGTGGAGAACAACACTTCCTACCATACAATGCTTCATAAGGAGTCATTCCGATGCTTGAATGATAGCTATTATTATACACAAATTCAGTCCGGGATAGATGAGTCTCCTAATTTCCTTAGAAGTCTAACACACACATTTGTAACATGTCTTTCAATGTTTGAATGGTCTGTTCAGATTGGCCGTCTGTCTATGGATGATAAGCACTGCTTAGCCTCAGTTTAGTCACCAAAGCTTGTTGCAAACTTTGCCAGAATCTTGAAGTAAACTTGGAATCTCTGTCAGATACTATGGAAACTGGAACCCCATGCAATTTCAGAATCTCATTGACAAACAAATTAGCCAACTTATCCGCATTATACAAAGATTTGACAAGCAAAAAACAGGTAGATTTAGTTAAACGATCAACAATGATCCAAATAGAATCCATAGCTCGGGAGGAGCGAGGCAATCCAACAATGAAGTCCATCGTGTTGTGCTCCCATTTCTATTTCAGTATTGAAAGCGACTGAAGTAATCCAGCAGGCCATTGATGTTCGCCTTTTACTTGTTGGCAATGCAAACATCTAGCTACAAAGTTAGCAATACACTTTTTCATTCCAGGCCACCAAAAATTTTGTTTCAAGTCATGATACATCTTTGTGTTTTCCGGACGCATAGCAAATTTAGAATTATGGGATTCAGTCATAATGCACTTTCTCAATTCTAAACAATCTGGTACACACAATCTGCCCTGAAATTTCAACCCTGAAATTTCAACACATTATTTTCAGACACAAATTCGGACCTCAATCTTGAATCAATTTCATTGACAATCTTCCGCAAAAACTCATTTTCAAGTTGTTTCTCTCTAATCTCTTCAATTATTGCAGGCTGGACTGAAATAGCGGCTAGAATTCTGCCCTGTTCCTGTAGTACAATTTTAATTACATTTCTTTCCAGGTCACATATCAAGTCCTTCTAACCGGGGAGTAAACATGACAAATTCCTAATCGATTTTCTACGCAATGCATCTGTAACAGTATTTGCCTTCCCTGGATGATATAGAATTTGCCAGTCATAATCTTTGATCAATTCCAGCCATCTTCTCTGTCTCATGTTCAATTCTTTTTGAGTAAAGAAATATTTCAGACTTTTATAGTCAGTGTACACTTCATAAGTCACTCCATACAGATAATGGTGCCAAATTTTCAAAGCAAAAACCACAACTGCCAATTAAAGGTCATGAGTTGGGTAATTCTTTTCATGTGGACGAAGTTGTTGAGAAGCATAGTATAACTCAACTTTCTGCACTCCTTTCGGAAGGCGAATAGCCCTACAGTCCGGACTCTATTTGTGGTTTTGAATCTGATTTCACAAGTGCAATGTGAAATAATGAAAACACAAAAAGAATCCAAATTCGACAATTCCTTTTAGAAAATCAATGTTTGAATCAAATGCCAAAAATGGATTGTTTTGCCAGATTACAGAGTTGCCACCTAAATATTTTTGAAAAACTTAGGTGTCACGACCCAAACCCGCCCCTATGGGTTTAGTATCGTAACCGACCAGTAATCCGAGATTACCGAAGGCCTGCTTAACAGAAGAACAGTAATACAGAGTACAGGGGTTGGCGGAAGCCAATACAGTAAGTAAACAATGTCCAATGAGCTGTGAGAGTCTGTATGCCAAAAAGACTTTTCATACACATATACATGAGCAGTACAGAACAGTATGTACGTATATACAATCATTCAGTTCAGGGACCCAATCCCTATAAAACAGTACAGTAGTAGTCTATACAGTTTACAAAACAGATACAGAGACAGACGGGGAAGTTAAAAACACCCCTAAGCCATAACTTGACAGGCTCGGAACCTCGCAGTGAGGCACAGTGGTTGGCTTGACAAAACTGGAGCTTACCCTGACGCTTCTAACCACGGTCTGGTGCCTGTACACCTACATATATATATGAGCAGTGAGCTAAAGCCCAGTGAATAACGTAATGCGTAAAGAGGTTGAGAATGAATGTCCTTACAGTAATAAAAACAGTTCGTTAATTCAGTATATCAGTCATTCAGTCATATGTGGTACATCCATTAGCATAACGGTACAGTAAACAGTAGGTCTTAAAAGACCGAACATTAAATGATGGCCATCAATCAGTAACAGTAGTGGTTCCAACAAGGGAACCGACAGAGATCTCTGTAACAGTAACAGTAAATAGTAGTTGCTAAGGATGCCACAATACAGTTCAGAATATAGGACATACATTCATTTAATTAACAGTACCAGTTCAGAAAGCAGTACAGTTCAATTGTTCAGAAGATAATCATTTTGAACATATCTTTACACAATTGTTACTCACAGAGTTCTGGGCTACAGTAAAGCTAGAGCGCGTCCCCAGTCGCCAACCCTACACAGTTACAGATTGAACACACGCTAAGCTACATAGTTGGAAAAGATAATAACTTAATCCATAATTTGCCTCGGTGTGTTCTACATCTATATCCTCATTAAGATGTCTTAAACTAGGCCTAAGAATGCCTAGGATGGGATGAGAATGCAAAGATGTATTCAGAAAACAGGGGTCACGCTCGAGCGCAGGTTACTCCACTCGAGTGGATATGCAGACAAAGGTTTCTGCTCGAGCGTATACTTACCCGATCGAGCGTTCTGCAAAACAGTCAAAAGTGCTGGATAGGTGAAAATCACGCTCGATTGGGCGCTCGACACCCGCTCGAGCATGAGACACAATGTCCTGCTCGAGCGTCAATTATTCCGCTCGAGCGGACTTCAAAACAGTGCAAAGTACTGGGAGCACGAATTTCACGCTCGAGCGCCAGTCACCCCGCTCGAGCGTGAGTTCAAAATATGGAATTCCCAGATTTGAACCTCAAGCTCAAATCCAAGTTTTAAAACATAAGTTTCGATCCTCTTGGGCCAATTTTCCAGAAAACATCCCAAAACTCATAGTTTAATATGATTCCAAAGCTCAATTGTAAAATCAAGCCCAAGGGTGTTTCAAACAACTCAATTTCAAACCAACTTTCATGAACATAATTCAAACATAACATGCATGAATTTAAACCATTTCAAAACTTCAATTTCATGCTATAATGACCCAATTCTTCAAAGACAAGATGAAATCATGGTTCATGATCAAAAGATGAACATGCATGTGGGGAATGATGAACTTACAACCTCAAAACTCTTCAATACAAACATGCATGCATGGAATGAGCTATAATCCAACATGTTAGAACTAAATCATGACATGGCTCCTCAATTAGACATGAACCATGCAAGAATCAACTTAAACACAACAATGAGAGGTTGAATTTCCTTATCTAAGTCTTCAATCACAAGACTAGAAGCTTAATTAGGCAATTGTCCTTCAATTCTTCAAGTTCTCTAAGCCAACTCTCTAGAACACTCACTTCTCTCCCTCTCCCCCTCTTGGTCGGCAAGTCTAAGAAAGAATGGGTTGATGAAGTGTTGTAATGTTAGCATTAGAGACCAACTAAGAGGCTCATGAAAGTCCACTACGTGGCAAAATGGCAATTAAGTCCAACTCTTGTAATTTAACTCATTTTAATCCAATTTAATCATACCAAATCACATTTTAACTGAATATGCCATAAAATCACTTTAATTCTAAGGATCACAAATCATCAATCAATTTCAGATTCGGCAGCTGATAAGGCCTTCAATTCGCAATTTAAACACAAAAGCATGAACAGATAATCAAACAGTCAACAGATAGACATACAATTAAACAGATATACTTAATCAATTCAGTTCCAGATTTCAGTCAGTCAGTTCAGTACTTCAATCAATTCAGTTACCAATTATAATCAGTCTCAGTTTAGCAGTAATCAGTGGTTAATCGGTAAACAGTGACGAGGGTTGTTACATTAGGAAACCCTAGAATCGTGCCAAAGACCATTAGTCCGTCATCACCAAAGTTGTCATGATCCCATTCCGCCCCTAGTAGAACGGTGCCGTGATGGCCAATAATCTGAGATTACCAAAGGCCAACTTACAAAAATTTACACAATCAGAGTATACAAATGGGGCTCACATGTGCGGAACAATAATTTAAATCTAATTAGTCCAAAGAGCTGTGCATTAATCAAATGAAATGACATACATCATGACATGGGTTTACAACTTGAATACAAATAAAGTAAAGTGCATGAATCCAAAAGATATGAATTACAAACTAAGAAGCATAATCTTCAAGATGCTAGCAAAACATGAATCCAAAACAACTTGCAAATGATATCTAGGCGTCACAGCCTTCTTGCTCGTCACCTACATATATATAAGGAGAGTGTGAGCTTGGATACTCAGTGAATGATATTAGTAACTAAGGTTTGAATGAATGATATTCGAGATCTTTATCAAAACATTACATACATATCTTGTACACAATCAAGGGATGAACCAAGTTCATCTATCAAGTCTTTCAAAGCTTCACGGGATGCTTACTAGCATCAATATAATACAATGGATAATATTCCTGACAAAACAAGGGAATAATCGACCCGGAATCGATTAGACAAACCCACCCTGTAACAACCCTCATACTGTTTGCCGATTAATGACTGATTAATTACGATAAACATCGATTACCGTTAAACTGAATTGATTATGACTGATAATTGGACTGATTAAAAGTACTGAACTGCCTGACCAAAATTGAAACTGAATTGAATGAATACATCTGTTTGAATTGCATTCTATCTGTTCGATTAATTATTTGATCTGTTCGTATTTTAGTGTTTAAACTGCTAATTGAAGGCCTTATCGGCGGCCGAACTGGGAATGGATTAATGTTTTATGATCCTCATAATTAATGTGATTTTATGGTATTTTTATCTGAAAACTGATTAGGTATGCTTGAATTAGATTAAATAAGCTAATTAAAGAGTTAGGCTTAATTACAGAATTGCCACCCTTAGTGGCCCACTCAATATAACATATTTGAGCCTTACACTTGACCACATAACACATTTTCCTCAGCCTTTTCTTGCTCTAGCCGACCAAGAGAGGGAGAGAGTGAGAGAACTTGTCTTCCATCTTGAGTTTTGCTTGCTAATTGAAGAACTTGAAGGGTAGATTGCTACTTTAGACTCCTAAACCTTGAATACAAGACTAAGGTAGGAAACTCATCTTCTTCTTGTGGTTATTGAGCTAGTTCTTGCATGATTCATACTTCATTGTAGAACTAAGTCATGATTTGGTTCAAGAATGTGGAATTATAGCTCCATTTCATGCATGCATGTTTGAATTAAGGAGTTTTGAGTTGAATTCATGGTAAAATGGTGCATGCATGTTCATAATTTTGTAATGGTCCATGTTTTCAACTTGTTTTTGGATCAATTGGCTCCTTAGAGCATCAAATTGGAACTTCAAAATGATTTGAATACATGCATGTTTGCATGTTCATATTGTTCATGAAATTGGGTTTGAATTAACCACCCTTGGGCCTTGATTTCTCAAAATTGAGCTTTGAATCATATTATTCCATGTGTTTATAAGAGTTTTCCAGAAAATGAGCCCAAGAGGATCGGTTTTGAGTTGTTAACAACTTGGTTTTGAGCTTGGAGGTGCAATCTGGAATTTCCAGATTCTGCACTTCCGCTCGAGCGGGGGAAATGCCGCTCGAACGTGGAATCCGAGCATCCAGCATCTTTCTGCACTGTTTTACAGTCCGCTCGAGCGGAGAACTGGGCGCTCGAGCGGAGTCATGTCTCAAGCTCGAGCGGGCGTCGAGCGGAGATTTCACCCATCCAGTACTTTTACAGTACGCTCGAGCGGGAAAGTTTACGCTCGAGCGTGTACCTTTGTTGCATGACCGCTCGAGCGGGGAAACTTGCGCTCGAGCGGGACTCTGTTTTTCTGAAAATGCTTTTAAATGTGCATCTTTGCATCCTCATCCCATTCTAGGCATTCTTAGGCCTAGTTTAAGACATCTTGTTGAGGATATAGATGTATAACACACCGAGGCATTAGGGATTAAGTTGTTATCTTTCCCAACTGTGTAGCTTAGTGTGTGTTCAACCTGTGAACTGTGTAGGGTTGGCAACTGGGGAGGCACGCTCTAGCATACTGTAGCCCAAACTCTGTGAGTAACAACTGTGTAAAGATATGTTCAAAATGATTATTTTCTGAACAATTGAACTGTACTGCATTCTGAACTGTTACTGTTAATTGAATGAATGTATGTCCTCTATTCTGAACTGTATTGTGGCATCCTTAGCAACTACTGTTACTGACTGTTACTGTTACAGAGATCTCTGTCGGTTCCCTCGTGGAACCACTACTGTTTACTTACTGATGGCCATCATTACTGTTCGGTCTTTAAGACCTACTGTTTACTGCTATGCTAATGGATGTACCACATATGACTGAATAACTGTTCTGACTGAAAGACTGAAGTATTGTTTAATGAACTGATTTCATTACTGTAAGGACATTTCATTCATAACCCCTTTACGCATTATGTTATTCACTGGGCTTTAGCTCACTGTTTATATATATATGTAGGTGCTCAGCCACCAGATCGGAGCTAGGAGCGTGGGTCAGACTCCAGTTTTGTCAAGCCAGCCTTTGTGCCTCACTGCGAGGTTCCGAGTTGCCATGCTATGGCTTTGGGGTGTCTTGTTTTCCCCCCGTCTGTCTCCATACTGTTTGGATTACTGTATAGACTGTTAGCTGCTAACCGTACTGCTATCAAGGGATTAGGTCCATGTACTGTGTGACTGTAAATTTTGTATGGACTGTACTGTTTGTATATGTGAATGCATGAAAAATCTTTTTGGCATGCAGACTGTCACAGCTCAATGGACATTATTCATTTACTGTATTGGCTTCCGCCAAGCCCTGTACTCTGTTTTACTGTACTACTGTTAAGCAGGCCTTCAGTAATCTCGGATTACTGGCCGGTTACGGTGCTAAACCCATAGGGCCGGGTTTGGGTCGTGACACACCCGTATAAGACCGTCGGTGGCAGGGAGATATCTCAAACAAGGGTACTAGTTGCATTATAGTCCCCTAGCATTAAGGACTTTCCAAGAATGTCATCAAAACAAGATAGTACTTGATACAAAACTAGGAATAATCATTCATACTCGAACAAGCATTTTTTCAAAATGAAACAAGCAAAGCTTTTATCAAAACATTAGAACATAGCTTTATTAAAAATACCACTCACATAGTTCTTCTGTTGCGGGGATTAAAGCAAGGATCCAAGGCCTACAAGTACATGATAAATCCCATTGAATGCACTTCAAGAAGACAAGAAGAGATGCTCAAAGATGGATATGAAATGCATTCTCAAAATAAGCTTTACATGAGTGCAAATGATCCCGGCATTCCTTTCTGAAGCCAAGTCAAGATAATACAAGACATGTGCTGGGAGTTTAGAACACTGTTTTTCATCTCGGGAAAACATGCTGGGTACCAACCAGGTCTTGGCCGAGGTCCTACACCTCTTGGCCGAGGTGTGGTCTCCTAGGCCTAGATGTGCATGCAAGGTAGACTAAGGTGCAAGTGATCATGCAAGGTAGGCCAAGGTGAGATACGATGCTTGGCCTAGGTGTGAGATCTAGGCAAGAGTGGGTCTCGGTGACCACACTTAAGAAAATGAAGTCTGGAAAATCTGGGTTTCCTCTTGAAGAATATGAAGAACATGAACATGAAGAACGTGAATGCCAAAATCATAACTTCTTTATTCAAAATATGAGATTTCATGAGATGAGTTCAAAAGCATGGACTTGGGTACCTGTACTTGGAGATTTCATGAAAACAAACGCAAAAACATGGAACTTGTTATAAACTTTCGGATCAAAACAAGGCTTTTCTTCAAGAACACATGAACATCATTTCCTCCTTCTAAAACAGGCTTTAAATCAATGCATGGCTCATGAATCATGCTAGATCATGCAATGTGATCGGATCAACATAAAGAACAATCAGAGTGGATCAAGATTCTAATCTCAAAACATGAATCAAACGGTTCAAACCCTAAGGATCAAGCTTGGAAATCTACTTCTCTCTCAAGAACTCCTTCTTCTTTTCCTAGAGCTTCTCTCTTCTCAAGAACAAAGACATAGCAAATGACATATTCCTCAATAGCTTACTAACTTAACCCTCTGCTGGGACATGTGGCAACGTCTGGTTGGATCTCCTCAAAAAGGTGACTGAATGACAAGACAAGAGCATGACAAATGGTGTACAACAAGTAAGGTGACAAGGGCACTTTGACAAGGCAATGACCTCGGATCAAGACATAGGCTTCGGGCAAGAAGGTTTTAATGATCTCGGCTAGGAAGGATAACACTTAGCCTAGCTATGCCACACCTCGGCCTAGGTCATACCAGTCTAGGAACAAGATCACTAGGTGCAAGGATCAAGGATGTTGGATGCCTAGATGATAACATCTCGGCCTAGGTGATGCACACCTCAACCTAGATGATGACATCTCGGCCAATATGCCAGGGTGAAGGTGGAGGTCAACCAAAGTGGTTCCAAGATGGTCCGAAGTATAAGAGGTTCAAGGGTATGACCTAGGCTTAGCACACCAAGCAAGGAACAAAGCATACAAGCAATACTCTGGCAAATCACATAAGCACAAAACAAGATAGGAACCTTTACTTTAGGCAAAACAAGTCAAAATCTATGAATGCAAGCTTAACAAGACAAAATCATACAGATACTTATGAACATGGCTAAGACGAGAATGAGGGTCATTACAAAAGTGTCTCGGCTCAGGAACTTAGGTACGAGAGGGGAAGGTCATGAATTGAGCACCCCACTCGCCTGATCAAAGATCGGCCTCTACTAATCATGATGTGTTCCTTATTTTATATTATATGCTCTTATTCGGATTTATTAGCTATTTTACTATGTGATGTGCACACAAGCTATAGACTAGTTTGCAAGAATTGGAACACTTGATCTCATGTTTTGTTTTTGAAATTGTTTTGTGAATTTACCTCTTGAAAAAGTGGGCTTAAAATGGACATTGATCAAACCATCCCAGTTTAAACAACTAGCCTTCATTCATTGGCTTTCAAACAATTATATCATTTAAGCAGTTAGCCTTATGGTATTCATGCTAGACATGGCAGCACTAATATTCAATGCAATATGCTAAAACAAGTAAATGCTTACCTCGTACTCCGAGCTAAAACAAAGCAAAATAATTAGAAAAATATGCATGTTCCTAATTAAATGCAATATGACTAATGCAACACATGCATTATGTATTTTACAGGCTTGGTTATGAGCATGTCATATGATTTCATTCAAGACATGCGAGAGAGCACGTATTCAAGTAATGGATTTTGAACATTTGATATCAAGTTAGCATGATGAGCCAAACCTTATATGCATGCAAGACGAATGGATGCAAAACATGAAGTATGCTAATGAAACATGATATCCTATACTAACCATCATAAGTAAGTAAGTAAAAGGGAGAAAGATGTAGGGTTGGAAGATATACACATTATAACAAAATTGCTCTCGCGCAAGAGGGTGCAAATCGAAGTCCGAAAGTCGAAATTAATACAAAATCGAATGAAATAAGCGAGGCTAATTAACTAGCTAACTATACTATTACAACGAGGATTAACCTCGCTATTTAAACTAATTAACTACAACAATTGCAAAGGGATAATAATAATTATAACACTTAATAACTAACAAGACTAGTTAAAACAAACAATATTAAATTAAATTAATTACAATAATCATAATGTAAGCGAGGACGAGCAAGAATTGCATGCATGCACATGCACAATGTTTAAGAACAGCTCTGTCTACCCCAAGCTTGCTTTGTTTCACCTTAGCTACTACCCTCTGTTTTCTGCAAAAATACACTGTTGACCAAACATTGAGGGCCGACCGGCCCTTAATAAAGCCCAGTTGGGCCTAGAGAAGGCCGGCCGTGCCTCAATTTTGTGCAAAACTCTGTTTGTGTTCTAAAGTGAAAATAGTGCAGACAGAGTCGTTCAAGCTCTGTTTGTCCCTTCATTCTTTCTCTGTTATGGAAAAGCCTCGAGAGAAGGTTATAATTGTTTCCAAAACCATCAATGAGCAAATTGATTGCTTGATGATTCCGGATACAATTTTAGACAAAAAAAAATCAATGAATGTAATGAATATGACCACTCTTCCCTCTTTATCATGGAACGAACTCAAAAAAAAAAAGAAGTAGAGACACTTCAAGAATCATCAAAATGCCATGAATTAGCGCATGATCACTCTTGATTCAATAAACTTGGCATAACGTCCGGCCAGGCCCAATCAATATGATTTATTTTCTTTATGTGTGTTGGTTGCTTTTAAACCAATTCTTTTAGTCATTTCCATACTTTAGTCCAATTGTCTGAAGTGATGATTAAGTCCTCTAAAACAAGAGAAGCATCAAACATGAAGTAATTCTCAAAATGAAAGAGAGATTACGCCGTTGACAATGAATCTGCCATAGACCATTAAGCGTGAATCTTTAGTTCATGTGTTGAATAACCATCAACTGATTGAAGCAACTCTCAAATTAAAGAAAGGAGTGGCAATTTGATTCTTAAAATGAGGTTATTACTATGAAAGTCAGGCAAAGAAAGGCTAATACAAGCTATGTACAAAGACCAATGCTACAACAAATGAACTGATCAAAGCTTGAATCAATTAAACAGAGTAGGACAGCCCTAAAACAGTCTCTAATAAACCAAAAACAATGGCTGAAAAGGGAAGAAAATAGCTTAACAACTAAACAAAAGGTAAAGATAATAAAACTATGTAAGCAAAAACAAAAAGGGGTGACCAACCCCTTCAATTTTAAGACTTCAAATCATGTTTTTTGGCCTTAGTTCAACTCTGAAAATCAGTTCAAAAATCAAAGAAAAAGAGTGTAAAGGAACCAATGGTTGAGCTATAAAAAAAAATAGGTGCAAGTAAGGAGGTTAACCTTACCACATTTGGTAGCTTATCCAAACCCAAGTTCCAACACTCAAAATGGATGTAAAACAGCCCAAGAATAGAAGAAATATATAAAAATGAAGTAAGCAAAAGCAAGAACAAAAGTTACAAGGCTATACCTCTCAAAATGGAGTAAGCTTTGGTTGATGATCAAACTCACTCTTGACACACTCTCAAGCTTGAATTATGCTTTTCAAGGGTTAACCAAGGCTCTAAGATGATGAGTTAAGGTTGTGTATGGTATATATAGATGATACAAGGATGGTAGGTTAACTCAAAGGTAGCTTGCAATGGAAGAAGGAGAAATGATGAGCTCTCTCTATGTGTGTAAGCTTTCTTTCAATTGTTCAACCCCCAAAATAGAGGTATATGGTCGTATTTATAGAATTTGAGCATAAAAGGTGATAAATATCTTCAAAAATGGACAGTTGGCGGCCTCCCGCCTAGAATAGTGTTTCTTGTTGCTGAAGCCCGGCCGACCCTCAATAGCCATGCCCGACCCTCAATGAGGCACGACCGGACCTCAATGACTTCTCCTGTTTTTCTGTTTCAGCCTTAACACAGGGTGGCACAAGGTATAAAAAGGAATTTCTTGGGTATGATCAATGGGAATATGGAAGGGTTGGGGTTGTTTCAAAGCTTGAACAAGACTTTTTCATTATGACCTCGAACCATGCACAATACTACTTTCATCATCGAGTGTTCTGAGTAAAGCGCTCAAGCCTTGCAGGCGGTTAAAAATGGGGTGTCCACACATAGGCAATCACCTTCCCATTTTGCATTAACACATATTCTAAGCCTTTGTAGGAAGTATCACTATAAATCTGAAACCCATCGTTTCTGTTGGGCAATGTCAGAATTGGTGCAGTTACTAGTCTAGTTTTCAGTTCTTGAAAGGCTGACTCCCGTTGATCATTCCAATTAAATAGTACATTTTTCTGTGTCGACTGTGTTAATGGCATGGAAAGTTTTGAAAAGTCTTTCACAAATCTGCGATAGTAACATGCAAGCCCCAGAAAGCTTCTAATTTCTGACACTTTGGTTGGTCTTGGCTAGTCTACAATGGCCTCAATTTTTCGTGGGTCCACTAATATGCCATCTTTGTTGATTACATGACCTAAAAATGTCATTGTCCAGCCAGAATTCACATTTGGAGAGTTTGGCATACAATTTCTTTTCCCTCAGAATTTGTAACATAGTTCGTAAATGGTTTCCATGAGCCTCTTTGCTTTTAGAGGAAATCAATATATCATCAATGAATGCAACAACAAATTCATCTAGAAATTGTTTAAACACCCTATTCATTAAGTCTATAAAAACTGCGGGTGCATTAGTTACCCCAAATGGCATCACTAGAAATTCATAGTGCCTATAGCTAATTCTGAATGCAGTTTTCTCTATGTCTTCCGTCTTGACTTTTAACTGGTGATACCCAAATCTAAGATCTATCTTAGAGAATATTTGTGCTCCCTGAAATTGGTCAAACAGATCATCTATTCGGGGCAGTGGGTATTTCTATCTAAATGAGATGTGATTCAATATTAGACCCATTTGAATGCAGCGGACAAAAGTAGGACTCAAGAATTAATGTGCATTTGAATCATAATAGTTAGCAATTGTCGATATGCTCATATCGATGACGTTACTTTTGCTATAATAAAAAGCAGTACCCAATATGTTAAGAGACTTGGGAAGGCAACCCGATTAGGAGTTAAAGGATCCATAGTATTGGTGACAAGTAATTTTTTTAGTTGTGTTAAAATTTTAAGGGTAAATTACACTTATATTGCTTGAGGTTTTTGACAATTATAGACACCTCCTCTATGGTTTTAATAATTACACTAACTTTCCTTACATTTGAAATTATTATCAAGATTTTCCCACTATTAAGCTATTTAACAGAATTGACTGATGTCATACTGATATCATACCAAAAATGATGAAATTGCCAATTAATCTATTTAAATAAAAAATTTCACTCACCTACCTTGAGGCTTTGTGTATATATATATATTATCAAAAATTGAAACATATTTTACCATTATTTAATAAAATTCTTAGATTTCATGTAATATTAAACAAAATCCTTAAATTGTTAAGACATTATTAAATCATTTAATAGAAAAAAAATATTTTTGATTAATAAAATGCTTAAAAATAGGGTAAATTACACTTACATTTCTAAGATTTCTAACAAATAAAGAGACCTCCTATGTGATTTTAATAATTATAGAAACCTCTCTTACTTTTGCTGATAATATCAAAATTCCCCCAATACATTAATTTTTGCACAAATGCCATTACTTTTCTATCTAAAATGACCATGCTGCCCCTTTGAACTAATAAGCTATTTAAATGAAAATTTCCACTCACTGTCCTTGAGGTTTTGCATATATGTTATTTAAGATCTACGCATATTTTAATTTAACAGCTTAATAGTTTAATATAAGACCCTAATAATTAATACAATACGTATAAAAATTATTTCACGCATATTTTAATTTAACAGCTTAATAGTTTAATATAAGACCCTAATAATTAATACAATACGTATAAAACTTATTTCACACGACATAAACAACGAAAAATTTATCAATTTTAATTAATACATTTATTATTTGAATTTATTTAGTTATTTTTTTAAGTTGAAACAAATATGGATTAATTTTTTCCAGCAATTGGTACTACTTATTTATTCATATGTAAGAAAATGATTCATCCTTAAATTGTCAAGATACTATTAAAAAAAATTTAATTTTTATATTTGAGTCATTAAATTTCTAGTCCATGCATATTTAAAAAACAAATGCAGGTTATTCTTACATGATTAAAAAAATTAAAAAATAAATATAGAAGTAAAAAAATCTAATTACCTCACAATAAATTAAAATTAGTTAATAGGAAATGAAAGATCAATAAATCATTTGAGAATAATAAGCAATTCAAACAATTTCTCATTTCCTGTACCTAAATATAAATTAATCCTTACTTGAATGGAGAAATTATTTTAAAATGCTAAAATATTCAATTAATTTATTATATTATACTTAAAATATATTTCTCCATCTTTATTTTTCTAATTTAAACTATTTTCATTAAATTAAATCTTAAAATTAATTCCTCATCTTCATTAATGATTAAATTTTTATTTTATTTTCTAATTTCTTGCCATTATTTTGTTCTATTATTATTTATAGCTAAGTATTATTATTTAAATTGTCTAATTTTACTTCTTGTGTATAAAATACTCATATAATTTTATTAACAAGACTGAAAAATCAAACTCCAATATTAATTTAAACACACACAAAAAAAATACTTTCTAAAGAAAAAAATATAAATTTAATTTAATTTACCCGATTTATGAAATTATAATATTTTTCATAATTTTTTTATAATATAAATGTAATTTCTTGGCTCTATTTTTTTTTTCCACAACAAGTTTTTGAACTTTTATAAACAAAAAATTAAATGAAAATTCAACCAGTAATGATGGTAAGAAATGAATTTTAAGATTTAATTTAATAAAATATTTTAAATGAGATAAATAAAGATGAAGAAATAGATTTTAAGTATCATACATAACAAATTAATTGAGTATTTTATTATTCTCAAATAATTTCTCCATTCAAGTGAAGATTAATTTTAATTTAGATATTCTCAAATGATTTCTTGGTCTTTCATTCCCTATTAACTAATTTTAATTTATTGTGAGGCGATTAAATTTTTTTTACATATATTTTTATTTTTAATTTTAATTTTTTTAATCATGTAAGAAATATTGATCTGCGTTTTTTTAATATCCATCGATTAGAAGTTTAATGACTCAAACTTAAAAATTAAAATTTGAGAATAATATATGATTGGGAAAAGATAAAATAATAATTTTTTTACATATGAATAAATAAGTAATGCAAATTGTTGGGAAAAAAATAAATCTATTTATTTTAACTTTAAAAAAAAAATTCAAATAATAAATGCATCACTTAAATTAATAAATTTTAGGCTATTTATGTGGTGTGAAATAATCCTTATATTAAATTATTAGGATATTATCTAACATTAATTTTTCATAAAAAGTCAAAAAGTTAATCCAAACAACTATCTTTTTTTCCTCAAGTTTTTAATCTAAAAAGTCAAAAAGTGTACTTATTTAGTACACCTCAACAACCCCTTAATAATGTTTGAACAATTTAAATATTTTGTTTAATATTGCATGAAATTTAAGAATTTTATTAAATAATGCTAAAATACGTATGAGTTTTTGATAATATATATGCAAAATCTCAAGAGAGGTGAGTGAAATTTCTCATTTGAATAGATAAAGAAATTAATGGGTAATATCGTCATTTTTGGTATGACATCAGCATGACACTAGCAAATTCTATTAATGTGCCTAACAGTTGGAGAATCTTGATAATAGTTTTAAAAGTAAGGGAATTAGTGTAATTATTGAAACTACAGGGTAGGTTCCTGTAATTGTCAAAAACCTCAGGGTAGGTAAATGTAATTTACCCTCAAAAATAAATAATCTCTAAAATTAATGTTAAATAACATCCTAATAATTTAATATGGAGTTATTTCACAACACATAAATAACCTAAAATTTATTAATTTAAGTAATGTATTTATTATTTCAATTTTTTTAAAAAAATTAAAATAAATAGATTTATTTTTTTCCTGGAAATTTGCATTACTTATTTATTCATATGTTTTATTATATTTTCTCAATCATATTATTCTCAAATTTTAATTTTTATCTTTGAGCCACTAAACTTCTAGTCGATAGATATTTAAAACATCACAGATTAATATTTCTTACATGATTAAAAAATAAAATAAAAAAAAGATGTAAAATAAATCTAAAAACCTCACAATAAATTAAGATTAGTTAATAGGAAATGAAGGATTAAGAAATCATTTAAGAATAATAAATAATTAAAAAAATTTGTAATTTCTTATAACTATAATTAAAATTAATCTTTACTTGAATAGAGAAATTAGTTGAGAATAATAAAATATTCAATTAATTTGTTATGCATGATACTTAAAATCTATTTCTCCATATTTATTTATCTCATTTAAACTATTTTTATTAAATTAAATTTTAAAATTAATTTCTCATCTTCATTAATGCCTGAATTTTTTATGTTTTGTTTATAAAAGTTCAAAAACTTGTTGTGGAAAAAAATAGAGTCAAGAAATTACATTCATATTTTAAAAAATTATGAAAAAGAAATAATAATTTCATATATATTTAATAGGGTAAATTAAATTATAAGTATATATTTTTTCTTTAGAAAGTGTTTTAATTTCGTTCTGTGTTTAAATTAGTATTAGAGTTTGGTTTATCAGTTTTGTCAATAAAACTATATGAGTATTAGATATACGGAAGAAGTAAAATTAGATAATTTAAATAATAACAGTTCACTATAAATAATAACATAACAAAATAAAGGTGAAAATTAAAAATAAAAATAAAAATTTAACTATTAATGAAGTTGAGAAATTAATTTTAAGATTTAATTTAATAAAAATATTTTAAATGAGAAAAATAAAGATTGTGAAATATATTTGAAGTACCATACAACAAATTAATTGAGTATTTTAGTATTCTCAAATAATTTCTCCATTCAAATAAAGATTATTTTTAATTTTAGGTGTAAGAAATGATAAAGTATTTGAATTGTTTATTATTCTCAAATGATTTATTGATCTTTAATTTCTTATTAACTAATTTTAATTTATTGTGAAGCGATTTGATTTTTTTACTTCTATATTTATTTTTTAATTTTTTTAAATCATGTAAGAATAACTTGTGTTTTTTTTAAAAATATGTATCGATTAGAAATTTAATGATTCAAAGATAAAAATTAAAATTTGTTAATAATATCTTAACAATTTAGGGATAAATAATTTTCTTACATATGACTAAATAAGTAGGACAAATTGTTGGGAAAAAAATTAATGCATATGTTTCAATTTGAAAAAAAAAAAAAGAAGAGAAAAGAAATTTTTTTAAAATAATAAATGCATTAATTAAAATTGATAATTTTTTTTATTGTTTATATAGTGTGAAATAAGTCTTATAAGTATTGTATTAATTATTGTTGGGGTTTACTATTAAACTATTAGGGTGTTATGTTAAAATATGCATTAGTCTTTAATAATATTTGTATGGGGAGCAAATATTCGTCGTTGTCTATACTCCTTTCGTCCAAGCTCCATGTCTATCCAATCAACCTGAAAGCACAACGGCGGTGAGCTAGCCAGCGGTGTATTGCTGGAAATCCCTTCGACGGTCAAGTTAGCACATACTCAGAGAGAGAGAGAGAGAGAGAGAGAGACAGAGAAACTCAATGAATGTAAGTTTATCTCACCAAATGATGTTCCATCCCCAGCATGGGGGGCGCAGTCATACTTATATACTTTCTGCGCTCAACTTTGCACCCATTGGTCTCTTGGCACGTGGAGCTACTCTCCCATCTGTCAGTATAAATCTAGCGAACACCATCTAACCAAACCGCCAGACAACATTACCGGGAACTCAGCAGCTCGGCGGCATCACCTCAGCTTCACACGACCGGGCTGCATAACGAGTCCCAGTGTCCACTCGCCGAGCTCCATAACAACCGAGCTCAGTAGTATTCTGGTAGAGCAGAGTTCCAGACAGGTCGAGCCGGAAAACATAAAGCCCTTCCGCCAAGCTAAACGTGCAAACCATGGAACCCGGGTTGGCAGGTGACCAACTCGGCCGAGTAAGCTCAGCCCATACACGGGCCTTGACCCTCGGCCAATCAAGACCTATTTGGATGCAGACAAGCCCAAGTAGCTCGGCCCCAACTCGGTCTTGGACCTCGATCGAGCAAAACCACCTCTAAATAGGCCCAAGTTAGCTCGGCCCAAACGTGCTCGGCCATCTTCCGTTCGGCTTCTACCACGGCCCAAAGCCAGATTATAAATCTCCCTCTCAATTGCCTCTTAATTCCATCCGCGCAAGCGTGACTGGGATTACACGATCTGACCGGGGTTGATCCTCCCTTGGTCCTTAGTTCGCAAGGCGTCAGCTGCTAATCCCCATGCTCGATTTCTAGACTTGCTCGGTCGACGCCCCAACTTGCCATCTTGTCTCTTCAGTACTAACGCCGCCGCCATTATGGACACACGTCGATCATTGATTGACCTCGAACAGCCAACCCAGCCGTCCCTTCATATTCAAATTTTGGCGGTTCTTCTCCTTTAAATACATCACCTGTCCCTTGACATTTTCTTCTTACTGTCTTTCTCTCGTTCTAGACGACCCAAAGTTGCAGGGCTCTCCCCACTATCAAGCACCCTTCTTGCTCTTCGAAGATTCAATCTTTGCCTTCTTTTGGTAAGTTCTATGAGTCTTTTTATTGCTTTTTGATTTCGTATTTCACATCATAGGGCACAAAAACCATTGGTTTTAGGATATAACCCCCCCAAAAAACCTCTTCTGCCCCTGTGCTCTCTGCTGTTCTTCAACTCCAGTGATGAACACACGAAGATCTGGAGCGAATCGGGCTCCAGGTCTTCTTTTGATCCCAGAAAACACCTAAACCGAGCAAATTACGAGTTTGCAAAAACTCTTATAGGAACCGAGGTAGGCAGTGGACTTGACCGCTCGACCGGGCTAACATTTGGTCCGCTTGAGCGACCGAGCTTCTTGATTTACCTCCATGACCGAGGTGGTCTGGCACTCATCTGACCGGGCTAAAGTCAAGCTCATTTTGCGCGATCGCGCTCCCACTTACACTTACCCTCATTTTCCTGCAGAGTCCAAGGGGACCACGCACCAACACTGAGGCTCTCAAAGGCCGAGCAGCTATCAAACGAGAGTTTTTGACAAACCAACACAACCGTTCTAAAAACAGCCGGCTACCATGGGGCGCTACCGCTTCCTGGTTGATACGCCGGTCGCATTAGCTGCGTTCCAGGAAGAATATGGCGTCGCTGCTGACGTACACCTTGAGCTCGGTGAAGAGGACACAACCCCTTGGGGCAAACTTGATCAGTGCCCTTTCACCATTCTTTCCATTATCGAAGGCAGCCTTCACTTCTCGGTCAATCCCCTCATGTGCGAGTTCTTGAGGCGCACCGGGCTAGCACCGACGCAAGTCTTAACCAATACCTATAGGATAATTAACGGGATAGCCTAGCTGAACAACCGGCTATGAACCAACCTAGGATTAGCCGAGATACTCCGCCAGTATACCCTCAGGCATACAGGCGATGGCCTTGCCTATTATTTAAAGATCAAACCGGGCAAAGAGAAGAAAGTGACCGGCACCCCGGACAAAGACATGCATGACGACGACTTTTTTTGGGTGTCCGGTAATTATGAAACAGCCGACGTATCGGGCTGGTATATCAGCAAGAACTTCGGTTCAACATGTAAGCCGTGCTAATTGCTCGGTCAAATTACTTTTCTCCGTTATTCTGTATTTAATATCTTTTCTTCTTTTTCCTTTTGCAGCCATCGAAGCTTTGCAAGCCAACTACTATAACCCCAACGAAGCAGCCATCAGAACCGTGCTCCGGTACCCAAACCGAGATTGTCACGAATTTCTCGGCTACGTACCGACCTACAGATACTCCGCTCCCCGCCGAAGTAGAGTAACTGACTTTCTTCGCGTGTCGTCTCCACCACCCGACCAACACTACCTAGGGCTGTTCAAAAATTCGTTCAAATCGGTAATCCGAACCGAACCAGACCGAATCATACGGTTTGGTTTGGTTCTATTAAGAATTGGTTCGGTTTTGGATTAAAAAATATGAGAACCGTAAAAACGGTCCGGTTAATGGATTTTATGAAAAAACCACGGTTCAAACCGAACTGAATTTTAAAAGATATATATATATATATATATAATACCAAGTTTTATTTTTATTAATTGGTTTTTTATAATTTTAATGATATTAGGATGGTATATATATGTAATATTAAGTAATGCCTTAATATTATTAGTTTTTATCATGAATTAAATGTAATTAGTTTGAGTAATTATTTTGCTAATATTAACAATTTATTCTTGTAAATAGAAATTTTTGGAACCGTAAACCAAACCGAAACTAAACCGTTTTTTCAGTTTGGTTCTGGTCCGGTTTTACAAGTGTAACGGTCTGGTCTGGTTCTCAAAATCATAGAACCGTTAGGATCGGTTCGGTTCTTGGATTTTCTCAGAACTGAACCAATCCGGACCGTGTACACCCCTAACATTACCGGACGTGTCCCTAATCCGGTTGACCGGAGAAGAGGAGATGGCAAAACAAAGCCGTATAAAAAATCTCATCACTGCCACATCCACCGAGTTACCAAGTATCCGACCTCGCATTTCAAGAGTCGGGCAAACATCTGAGGCCGTCATTGCCGAGCTGGGAAAAGGCCTCGAACCGTCGATCCCTTAGCCGAGCTCGTCGCGAAGCTGAACACCGAGCAACCTGCGGTCACAACCGAGCTATCACATCCCTGGAAGCCCCTGTTGAAGCACCGGGGTGAGGAGATCCCGGCAATCGCTTCGGTCAAAGGTGACAAGGAACACCTCCTAGCCTTCGACTTGACAAAAGCCCTCCTACTGCCGAGCGACGTGGTCGGCAGCGACCACGTGCCTGACACCCGACTAGTGAAGTCCTCGGTCAAGTCTATGACCCAGGTAAGAGTTTTGCATGCTTTATTCAAATTTTTCCAAGTGTTTTCTCGGTTCCCTCTCTCTAATCAAACTCTCTTCTTGCAGGCCATCCAAAAACAACACCTTGTAATGGAGCAGATTCACAGACTCTGACAAAAGGCGACCGACTCTGCCAGCCAGGTCGAGCATCTGCAGAGGGAGTTGGGACTGTCAAAGGCCTCTTTGGAGATTGCCAACACATACAACTCCAAATTGCTCGGTCAACTTGAGGCTGCCGAGAAAGAAAGGGACGCTCTCCGGACCGAGCTGGAGGCATTAAAACAATCAAGGAAGGATGAGGTTGACGAGGCCAACAATGTCAGTTTCAAGGAGGCCGAAGAGAGCTACACCAAGCAGGTCGAGGCCCTCAGGGACATATTCTTCAAGTTCGGTTGGAAGACGACTTGCAAACAGCTCGGCCAAGGATCTGGGACCGACGTGTTTGCCGCTCCCCCAGTTGCCTTCCTGCCGATGTACATGGTGCCATATGCCAACGATGTCTTCAGTGCCTTGCAAGCTAAGGCCGATAAAGAAAGTGGGGACGGAGCCGAGGAAAATACCGAGGGAGACAACCGCCCAAAGCAGGCCGACGAGATGGAGTCCGGCGTACAAGAAACCACTACTACGGTCGACCATGAGGCAACTATAACCACGGATGACTTCGCAGACCCTTCCCCTTTGGTGTAGTTTTCTGTCTTTCCTTTTTTTTTTATTTTTTATTTAAAGAATGTAACCGGGCTGCCTGCCCCCCCTTATGTAATTCGACTTCTCATCAATGAAAAGTTTTGATTTCGTTAATTGTTGCATTGCTTTAGTTTCATCATCTCGGCAGGAATAATTAAGCAAAATGTCAACTACTTTAGCCGGGGTAAAGCACCTTGGTTAAACCTTTTGACCAACCCTTAGGCAAATCATCAACTCATTCAACCGGAGTGAAACTTCTCGGTTGAAATCTCAGAGTTGAGTAAATCATCAACTCATTCAACCGGAGTAAAACATCTCGATTGTAATCAAAGAGTTGAGTAAATCAACTCATTCAACCGGAGTAAAACATCTCGGTTGAAATCACAGAGTTGAGTAAATCATCAACTCATTTAACCGGAATAAAACATCTCGGTTGAAATCACAGATTTGAGTAAATCATCAACTCATTCAACCGGAGTAAAACTTCTCGGTTGAAATCTCAGAATTGAGTAAATCATCAACTCATTCAACCGGAGTAAAACATCTCGGTTGTAATCACAGACTTGAGCAAATCATCAACTCATTTAACCGGAGTAAAACATCCCGGTTTAAATCTCAAAGTTGAGTAAATCATCAACTCATTTAACCGGAATAAAACATCTCGGTTGAAATCACAGAGTTGAGTGAATCATCAACTCATTCAACCGGAGTAAAACTTCTCGGTTGAAATCTCAGAGTTGAGTAAATCATTAACTCATTCAACCGGAGTAAAACATCTCGGTTGTAATCACAGAGTTGAGCAAATCATCAACTCATTTAACTGGAGTAAAACATCTTGGTTTAAATCTCAAAGTTGAGTAAATCATCAACTCATTTAACCAGAATAAAACATCTCGGTTGAAATCACAGAGTTGAGTAAATCATCAACTCATTCAACCGGAGTAAAATTTTCCGGTTGAAATCTCAGAGTTGAGTAAATCATCAACTCATTCAACCGGAGTAAAACATCTCGGTTGTAATCACAGAGTTGAGCAAATTATCAACTCATTTAACCGGAGTAAAACATCTCGGTTTAAATCTCAAAGTTGAGTAAATCATCAACTCATTTAACCAGAATAAAACATCTCGGTTGAAATCACAGAGTTGAGTAAATCATCAACTCATTCAACCGGAGTAAAACTTCTCGGTTGAAATCTCAGAGTTGAGTAAATCATTAACTCATTCAACCGGAGTAAAACATCTCAATTGTAATCACAGAGTTGAGCAAATCATCAACTCATTTAATCGGAGTAAAGCATCTCGGTTTAAATCTCAAAGTTGAGTAAATCATCAACTCATTTAACCGGAATAAAACATCTCGGTTGAAATCACAGAGTTGAGTAAATCATCAGCTCATTCAACCGGAGTAAAACTTCTCGGTTGAAATCTCAAAGTTGAGTAAATCATCAACTCATTCAACCGGAGTAAAATATCTCAGTTGTAATCACAGAGTTGAGCAAATCATCAACTCATTTAACCGGAGTAAAACATCTCGGTTTAAATCTCAAAGTTGAGTAAATCATCAACCCATTTAACTGGAATAAAACATCTCGGTTGAAATCGCAGAGTTGAGTAAATCATCAACTCATTCAACCGGAGTAAAACTTCTCGGTTAAAATCTTAGAGTTGAGTAAATCATCAACTCATTCAACCGGAGTAAAACATCTCGGTTGTAATCACAGAGTTGAACAAATCATCAACTCGTTTAACCAGAGTAAAACATCTCGGTTTAAATCTCAAAGTTGAGTAAATCATCAACTCATTTAACCGGAATAAAACATCTCGGTTGAAATCACAGAGTTGAGTAAATCATCAACTCATTCAACCGGAGTAAAACTTCTCGGTTGAAATCTCAGAGTTGAGTAAATCATCAACTCATTCAACCGGAGTAAAACATCTCGGTTGTAATCACAGAGTTGAGCAAATCATCAACTCATTTAACCGGAGTAAAACATCTCAGTTTAAATCTCAAAGTTGAGTAAATCATCAACTCATTTAACCGGAATAAAACATCTCGGTTGAAATCACAGAGTTGAGTAAATCATCAACTCATTCAACCGAAGTAAAACTTCTCGGTTGAAATCTCAGAGTTGAGTAAATCATCAACTCATTCAACCGGAGTAAAACATCTCGGTTGTAATCACAGAGTTGAGAAAATCATCAACTCATTTAATCGGAGTAAAACATCTCGGTTTAAATCTCAAAGTAAGCATCGAAAACAACAGAATGCTTAAGTAAAGATAAGTCACTTCTATTATACTTGACAAAAAGTGTGTTACATTCAGAAGTATAGGGAGAACAAGTCTTTTCACAAAAAATTACATACGAACGTAAAATGCTAAAAATAATACAGTTTGAGGTTGGCCGCATTCCATGGCCGGGGTATGCCTTTTCCTTCCAAATCTTGCAAGTGGTATGCCCCCTTGCCCGCTAGACCGGTTATCTTGTAAGGCCCTTCCCAGTTTGCCCCTAACTTGTCTTCCCCCGGCACCAGTGTGTTGCCCATCGCCTTTCTTAAAACCCAATCCCCGACTTTGAACGGTCTGGGGTGCACCGTTTTGTTGTATTTTCTGGAAAGCTCTTGTTGGTATGCGGCCACATGGATTAGAGCCTTGTCTCGGCGCTCTTCCACTAGGTCCAATTCCAAGGCGATGGCTTCAGAGTTCAGCTCGGGCTCAAAACTTTAACTGCGGAGAGTGGGCATGCCAACTTCCAATGGGATGACCGCCTCCATGCCATATGCCATGGCGAAAGGAGTTTCCCCGGTAGATCGCCTCGGGGTCATCCGGTATGCCCCTGATCGCCTTGGCCCATTTTCCTTTGGCTTTCTCAAGTCTTTTTTTCAACCCATTAAGAATGATCTTGTTTGATGCTTCGGCTTGGCTGTTAGACTGCGGGTAAGCCGGGGTGGAGTTGTAGAATTCAATTTTCAATTCCTTACAAAATCCTCTGAATAAGCGCCTGTCAAATTGGGTGCCATTATCATAAATTAGAATCTTGGGGATGCCAAACCGCGTTACCACATTCTACTAGACAAACCATTTGACGTCTTTCTCCTTGATAGTTGCAAAGGGCTCAGCTTCAACCCATTTCGTGAAGTAGTTTGTAGCCGCGATGAAGAACTTCCGGTTGCCTGGTGCCGTTGGGAGTGGTCCCACTATGTCAAGCCCCCACATCGCAAAAGGCCAAGGGCTTGTGAGGGGAAGAAGTTCTTTGGCCGGCTGGTGAATTTGGTGGGCGAACTTCTAGCACTTCTCATATTTGCGAACATATTTCTGAGCGTCCGCTTGCATGCACGGCCACCAATATCCTTGCGAGATAGCACGGTAGGCCAAAGATTTTCCCCCGATGTGACTGTCACATATGCCTTCATAGATCTCGTACAGGAAAGCTTCCACGCTGTTTGGGTGTACACACTTGAGGTAAGGACTGGTGAAAGACTTCTTGTATAAAATGCCAGATGGTGAGAGCCAAACCGCTCTGACTTCACCAGACTTTATGCGCTTCCTTTTTATCGGCCGGAAGGGTCCGCTCTTTTAGGAAGAGGATAATAGGGTTTATCTAAGAAGGGCCAAGCTCGGTGCAGAGTACTTCTGTCTGCTCGGGTTCCTCAATAATTAGCCTTGGAAGAAACTCAATCAGGAGAGGACTGGGAGATGTTCTGTCGACCATGGAAGCCAGACCGACTAACTCATCCACACAGCCATTTTCTTCCCGTCCAATTTGCTGGACCCTTATCGCCTCGAATTGCTTGATCTAGTCTTTTACCAGAGCTTGGTACTTTGCCATTCTGTCATCTTTAGCTTCGTAGACCCCAGACACTTGGTTGACAACAAGTTGGGAATCGCTATAAACCATCAGCTCGGATGTGCGCAACTGGAGCGCGCTCTTAAGTCTGGCCAGCAGCGCCTCGTACTCAGCCTCATTGTTTGACGCAGGGAATCTGAGTGTGACAGAGTGTTCAATGGTCAGACCGTTTAGGGAGATCAAAACTATGCCTAGCCTGACACCGTGACGATTCGAGGCTCCATCTACAAAAAGTTTCCATATTTCACCGACAAAGAGCTTCCAACACTCTGAGGGGTCCTGGGAGGCTTGAAGGTCGATGGGATCACGGTTGCTCGGCTGTTCGGTTTCTAGTTTGCTGCTGTTCGGTTCCATTTCATCCCCCCTTGGCGATGCAACGCCGGACCCAACAGGTTGATCTGCCATGCCCAAGTCCGGAGTCCTATCACCGGGCTGCAGTTCTATGCCGGCTGGAGGTTCTATGGCGGGGCGTGCAAGTTCCGCGTCGCCAACATCGTCGTGCTGTGCAATTTCTAGCGAGCCTGCATTCACCTCCTCGGCTACCGTGGCAAGATCCACCGGGCATACTAGATGAATTCCAGGTGAGAATTCAACAACGAAGTCGGCCAATGTCTGTTCTTTTATGGCAGTTCGGGGTTGGAACTTAACGTCGAATTGTCCTAATTCGATCGCCAACTTGAGGATTCGACCAGAGAAATCCGCCCGCTCGTACAAGGCTTTGAGTGGGAACTCGGTCAAAATGATGATTGTGTGAGCATGAAAATAGTGCGCCAATTTCCTGGAGGCCATCATCAATGCCAAGGCAAGTTATTCCAGTGGCAAGTATCTCGACTTTGCTGGTAGCAAGGTTTTGCTCACGTAGAAGATGGGGAAATGCCAGATTCCTTATGACCGGACAAGGACTGCACTAACTGCATGCTGAGAAACGGCCAGATAAAGGTAGAGTTCTTCGCCTGGCTTTAGTGTCACTAATATTGGAGCAGAAGACAGATATGCCTTTAGCTTGGCCAAAGCCTTGTCACATTCCTAGTCCCACAAAAACTTGGATTTCAGGGCTCGAAAGAAAGGGCAACAGCAATCTGATGACCGGCTTATGAATCGATTAAGCGCGACGGCCATTCCGGCCAGATGCTGTACGTCCTTCGCCGAGTTGGGCTGCGTTTATTCTTGTTTGGCTTTGATTTGTGTAGGGTTTGCCTCGATGCCTCGGTTTGTGACTAGGAAGCCTAGGAATTTCCCGGATCCCACGCCGAATGCACACTTGGACGCGTTCAGGCGTAGTTTGTGTTGTTTGAGAATGGCGAACATCTTGGCTAGGTCGGGCAAGTGGTCTGCCTCATGCCTGCTTTTGACCACCATGTTATCGATGTAACCTTCCATCGTCCGGCCTAGCAGAGGGGTGAACATTTTGGTCACCATCTTTTAGAAAGTTGCCCTGGCGTTCTTCAAACCAAAAGGCATGACTCGATAGCAGAAGAGTCCCCTTGGAGTGGTGAAAGAGGTTATCTCACGGTCGGGGCCATGAATGGCAATCTGATGAAAACCGCGATAGGCATCCAAGAAACTGAGCCTTTCATCTCCGGCCGATAAATCCACCAGCTGGTCTATTCTGGGCAGAGAAAAGTTGTCTTTAGGGCAAGCTCGGTTGACGGTCTTGTAGTTGATGCAAACTCGCCACTTCCCATTCTTCTTGGGTACTACGATCGTGTTTGAAATCCACTGAGGGTAGTGCACTTCCTGAACAGCCCGTGCTTCAAACAAGTTCCTTACATCCTTCGCGACTACCTCGGCATGATGAAGAGACGATCTCCTTGTTCTTTGAATGACAGGCTGTGCATCGGGGAAAACATTGAGTTGGTGGCAAATAAAACTTGGATCGATGCCAAGCATGTCGTAGGGTGACCATGCGAAGACTTCAATATTTGCCATCAAGAACTCTACCATCTCGGTCCTTTCTTGAGCGGTCAGGCTTGATCTGAGCAAAAAGAACTTGTTTGGACTTTCCGTGTTGATCCGTACTTCTACCAATTCTTCAACAGCTTTGTCCTCGGCCCTGGTGCCCACGTCATCAAGGACACTTTAGTCTTCCAGGCCTTTAATCATTTGCACGAAGCCTTTGGCAGCTCGGCTCCCATTCACTCCCACGAAGCATTGCATCGACATGACTTGATCGCCCCAAATTTCCTCAATTTCCTCCATAGCTGAGGGAAATCTCATAACCTGGTGGTGGGTCGACGCTACAGCCTGCATAGCGTGAAGCCAGCCCCTACCGAGGATCAGATTGTATGTAGACGGCACCTGCAATACCCAGAACTCCACCTGCTTGACCACAGATCCGGCTTTGACCGGTAAAATTATTTTTCCCAAAGGCCACTCCGGTTGCGAGTTGAAACCTACAAGTGGCGAAGTTGTCGGAGCCAAGTCTGTGTCTCGGAGTTTGAGTTGTTTGAATGCGTCGTAGTACATAATTTCAACCGAGCTTCCCTGGTCAATCAAGATGCACTTGACATCGAACTCTTTGACGCGGAGAGTGACCACTAGGGCGTCATTGTGTGGCGTTTGAATGCACTCTAGGTCCCTTGTGGAGAAACTAATCACGTCTTTTTCCTCGGTCTTCCCCCTTTTGATTGTGGGCTGGACTGACAAAACTTCCCTCATGTGTTCTGCCTTTTTGATCATTCCTCGGAGCTTGAATACACGTGCCGGCTCCACTATGTCGTGGATCACATTAACCACTCCTTGAGGGGACGCCTCTAAGTCCTCCGGTCTCTGCGGATCAGCCGGGGCGGGATGTGCGGCCTTAACACCCCCATAAATGTAAAGATCTAAGTGTCCGGCTGCGACTAACTCCTCAAAGTGTTGCTTCAGAGGCAAATAGTCCTCTGTCCGGTGTCCTCACTCCCGGTGAAATGTGCAGCGGTACTGCGGATTGAAGCCCTTTTGCGCGTCGCCTAACTTAGCAAGAAACCGGACGTAATCCTCGTCACGGATTTCACTAAGTCTACGATAGATTGGAATCTTAAAGATCGTGGTGATGCCCGTCCGAGCTTTCAACCTTCTGTTAGCATTAGCTACGTCATCGCGGGGGTATTCAGCTCGATCATTCCGACGACCCCTTCCACGATTTTGGTGATTTGACCCATGGTTAGATTCCTCAGCATGACCATTTGGACGGTTAGTCGCCTGTCCGACTGCGTGTACCTTGCCAGCCGACCTCTTGTCTGTTACCATCGGTGTTGTCTTCACGGTGAACGCCGCCGCATCATCCTCTACTCGGAAGTGCTCATTGATGTGCTGCATTAGTTGGCTCATGGAGGTCGGCTGGTTCATGGTAAGCGAGTCCCGCAGCCTATGTTCGACCGGGAGACCGCGCTTATATTGGGTGATTGCCAGGTTGATCGGGCAATCTAAAATCTCATTAAAGGTTTCCTAGTATCTAGAGTTGTATGCCTTGAGCGTGTCGCTCGACTCCATTTTGACACTGAGAAGGTGGTCCACCTCCTTTGGCGTTTTAGTGTTGGTCTTGAAACGAGTCACAAAGGCTTTCGTCAACTACTGCCACCTTTCAATGCTTCCCTCCGGCAGCCTTTTAAACCACTTCAAGCCCAGCTCGCCTAAACTCGACGGGAAGATAAAGCACAGAAAAGCGTCATTGCGCCTATGTCCGGCCATGACTTGTCGGAAGTGGCTTACATGCATGTATGGATCAGTCTTTCCGTCGTAGAGCGTAAACTTGGGCTAGTGAAAGCCTGCGGGGAGCGGTGTGGTTTCTATCTCAAGGGAGAAGGGGGTGGTGTTCAGCTTCGCTAAATCTGTGTCTAGAAGGAGAGGCACGGCTGGGCGGGGTGGTGGCATTATGACCTCTTCACTAGCGTGACCCCCGTAAGATAGCCGTTGAAGCGTCGACACCCTTTGAGTCTTTCGCCGGGCTCGATTGCCCGCAAGTCCTCTGAGCGAGCGGAGTAGGAATATCTCGACGTCGTCGCCGGACGTGAGGGTTGATAGGTACTATATTGTACGCTAGACTTCTTTACAGGCATGTCGGAATCTCCAACCCTGTAACTTCTGGTGATAGAAAGGGAGGGAGTGTGTCGCTAGCTCTGACTTCTTGAACGACGTAGTTGGGTGCGCTCACTGTGGTCTCCCACTCCAGCAAAACCCTTCCCGTTGACATGCCGTTTGAGAGCTTCCATCTCCGCCGCCATTCTCCGGATGACGACGTCTTGGTCCCTTAACTTGTGCTCCAAACGTCTAGCGTGCGATTCTCTTCGCCGCCGCTGTCCTTCTGGGCTCCGTGAGTGACCAAAACTTCTAGTGCGTTTATCACGCGCGTCTCTTGAATGTCCTCTTGGGGAAGTCTCCAGGTCCGTCATGTTTGGAACGACGGGGAGTCCGTCTCTCCGTATGGCTGACTCCGGGGTAACACCGTCGATGGCGGACAACTGTATATAGTCGTTGTTTGCCATGGAAGGCGATCAGATGAGCTTGAAAGACAAGGTTTTGTCTATCAAGACCTCAGGGGAAGTAAGTGAAAATTTTCATTTAAATAGCTTATTGGTTGATTTAGTAATTTTCTTTTCTTCCTGCTAAATTCAAAGGCGTAATATGGTCATTTTGGATAGCCACGTAACGTCGTTTATACTAAATTAATGGATTGCGAGAATCTTCATATTGTCAGCAAAAGTAGGGGAGGCTCTGTAATTATTGAAACCACGGGAGAGGTCTCTATATTTGCCAGAAATGTCAAGGGAGGTAAGTGTGATTTAACTAAATTTTAAACTCTATAAATTTCATTTTATTTTTGATAAAATTTATATTTTCAAAACAAACTCTACAAAATCTATCAAACAAGATTTCAATTGACACAAGAATTATGTAAAATAATAAAAAAAAATATTTACACTTTTTTTTTTTGTGTGAAATTTTAGGTTTTGCTTGGAAGAACTTTGGAATTGTAATTATATATCTTGGTTTGTATGTGGTGTTTGGTTGTAATTTTTAAAAATTAATTTTATACCCACTTTTGAAAACTCCTTTCCAGATGAGAAAATTTGGTTAACCCAGTCGTCCCCCCAGACGTTCGACTGGTTGACTGGAACAGTGTACGGTTTTTTTTTTTCGTTATTTTTAATTTTAAATAAAAAATATTTCCAAATTTTTTTTAAATTTTTTTATGAGCTTTGAATAGGATTTTGGATTGTGTGTTTGATTATGAGTTATAAGTTTTTTAATTAAATATCATATGTCACATCATTCATTTCAAACTCAATTTAAAATTCTTTTCAAAACTCATAACCAAACAAATTTTTCACACTCAAATCATAATTTCAAAATTCACAAACTCAAAATACAACTTCTATTCTTAAATCATATTTAGAAAGCTCTACCAAACACTACCTTATATTTTCTTATTAATTTTAAAATTGTGAAATGCCTGATATATAGGCTCAAAAAAGGATGACAATCAATATATGAGTGCAAGTGACGTATGTGTGTGAGTAAAAAAGTTGTAGAGAAAAATAACATATACATGAGGCTTGTTATTGTTTTATTGAAAAGTAGGAAATAATTGAATGATCAATTTCAAAATAAGGAATAAATAACAACTAACATAGAGAATTTATTTAATTAGTGTTGATTTATCATAAACACATTGGAATTAAGTTAAAAAGTATATTGAAAATAGGTAAAAGTCTTAAAAAGTATATTAAATTCAGTGAGAAGTGTAAATATAAATATTATTAGTGTCTCGTGTTAGTTAATTTTTTTTTTTCATTTTTCTTGTGCCTTAGGGGTACTTGTTAACAAGATCCAAATTTATTTTATTTTATTTTTTTGTTAAGGTGATAAAAGGCATTTTAAGAAGAAAAAAAAATCAAGATCAAAGTAATTTTTGGGAAAATTAATAGCTGGAAAAATTGAACTCCATGAATATTCAATAGTTAGGATTTTATGAAATATGAAATTATGAAGAAAAGGTTCCTTATATATATATATATATATTACAATATTTTTATGTTCAGAAATTGCGAAATTTCACACTTTCAAAATAATGGAATTCTATAGTTTTAAAAACCAAAACATTTCAGAATTTAATGAATTTTCACACTTTTGAAATGTAAAAAATAAAACAAAACAAAACAAAGCACTAAAATTCTGCAGTGGCAAAATTTATGAAATTGTGAAGGGTGTGTTTGGTAATGTTTACGTTTTCAGTTTATATTTACAAAATTTTTATAAACTGATTTTTGTTTATTTTTAGAAAAACATAAACTACAAACGCGTTTGGTAATTGACAAAATGTTTAAAAAATTTTAAAAATATAAAAAAATGTGAGAAATGGCTAGTGGTGGCAGAAGACGGTGGTGGAAAGTGGTGATAGTGGGTGGTGGCGGGTGGGTGGTGGTGGTGGTGGTGGCGGCGAGTGGTGATGACAAGTGGGTGGCGGATGGCAGGTGGTGGTGGGTGGTGGCCGGTGGGTGGTGGTGGCGGGTAGATGGCGGGTGGTGGTGATGGGTGGGTGGATGACGGTGGCGGGTGGTAGCAAGTGGGTGGCGGGTGGTGGGTGGCGGTGGCAGGTGGGTGGCAGATGGCTGGTGGTGGTGGGTGGTGGCGGGTGGGTGGCGGTGGGTGGGTAGGTGACGGTGGCAGGTGGTGGGTGGTAGCGAGTGGGTGGTGGACGGGTGGTGGCAAGTGGGTGGTGGGTGGTGATGGTAGGTGGGTGAGTGGGTGGGTGACGGTGGCGGGTGGTGGGCGGTAGCGAGTGGGGGTTGGTGGGGGTGACAGGTGGTAGGTGGCAGTGGCCGGTGGGTGGCAGATGGCGGGTGGGTGGGTGATGATAACGAGTGGTAAGTGGTAACGAGTGGGTGGTGGTGGTTGCAGGTGGTAGGTGGTAGCAGGTGGTGGGTGCAGGTGGGTGGCGGGTGGGTGGTGGGTGATGGTGGTGGTGGTGGTGGTGGTGGGTGGTAGATGGTGGTGGCGGGTGGGTGGCAGGTGAGTGGCTGGTGGTGGCGGGTGGGTGGTGAGTGGTGGTGGCAAGTAGGTGGCGGGTGGTGGTGGCGGTGGCGGGCGGTGGATGGTAGTGGCAGGTGGATGGTAGGTGGGTGGTGGGTGGTGGTAGTGGCGGCGAGGGGTGGATATTGGTGGCGAGTGAGCGGCAGGTGAGTGGTGGTGGCGGGTAGTGGCTGGTGGTGGCTGGTGGGTAGTGAGTGGTGGTGGTGGGGGTGGGTGGTGGTGGCAAAAGACGGTGGTAGAAAATGGTGGCGGGTGGTGGCTAGTATTAGGTGGTAAAAAAAAAAAAAACTCAAAACTCAAAACGGAAACACATTTTTTGTGTTTTCATTTTTTGGCTAAATTTATAAACTGAGATCACTAATTTATAAATCAAAAATTTTACCAAATAAGTTTTTATTTGAGTTTTTAAAATTTTTATAAATATAAATAGAAAACTGAAAACGTAAGTGTTACCAAACGGTACCGAAATGTTTACAGTTTTCAAACTTGGAAATCATATTCGTCGCGCGTTCTCCCCAATCCACCTCTTTTGGTTAAGTACATTTTCTTTTTCTTTTTCTTTTTTTTTTTGTGCTCAAACCTGATCACATTTTTCAAAAACTAAAATTTTTTGTTCAATTGATATTTTTCTCCATAAAATTTAGGAAAAGTGAGAAATTTCCCAAATTTTCAAACTAGAAATTTCACACTTAAATCGCAAAATTTTAATCCAAAACAATGAATTTCATTCTATAAATTGAAAAAAATTTCATCCCAAAACTAAAAAATTGGGACGAAATCGTAAAATTTCATTCAATTGATATTTTTGTATTAGTTTAAGCACACTGAAAAATTTCCCAAAATTCAGAAAATTTTAAGAAATTTCACCAAACTAGCTGTAGTCAAGGATGGTTCCTTAATTCCAAGGGTTTGGCCTTCTTATTTTTATTTTATCTTATTCCATACTCGCTGTATAACCCAGCTGTGGCCCAACCCATTAACCTTTGAGCCCAACAATGGACATGTGGGTAAGGTAACTTTAATATCAAACTACTGAAACAATTTAATGGCACAATATATAAATATATATATATAGAGGGGCACCATAACGAACTAGGGCTTCACAAAACGCACCATAATAAACAATTTAAGACTGTATTTTAATTATAAATTTGGATAGAAATTTGAAAAAGGGGTGAAATGAAAATTAGAAGTTGTTTTTTCATTTTTTTTAAACCAAATTAACTTTTAGATTTTTCAAAAAATTACTGAAAATCAAACTAAATAGATTTATATTTTTTTAAAACCATTTCTCATCTCCTTTAAAGAAAGGGAAAAATCCTATTTACCTCCCTGTGGTTTAGGCCAATTACACTTTACCCCTATCATTTGGAAATAACACTTCATAAATTATTTTGGACCCATTTCTTTGGATCACTACTTATCAATTTTGAAATCCTTAAAATTTCTTCCCCCCTCCAAATAATACCAAAATTATCCTTGTAAAAATATTCCATCCATTGAATGTACATCTCCCCACACCCCAAAAAAATTTCACTTCCAAAAGAACCCTAACAAAGCCCACAAAGAAGAAGAAGAAGATACAATGTGATTATTGTCTCTACTGCCTCATCCACCATTGTTACTGTTGGTATGCTCTCTCTCTCTCTCTATATATATATATATACACATATAATTTCTTAGTTTTTTCATAATAATTTCTTCTCTTGTAGAAAAAAAATTGTAATATTTGGTTTAGTTTTCTTAGTAAAATAGGTCCAAACCTATGAATAATGTTCGGTTACCTGTTTCTGAACAAATAATAAATGTTCGGTTACCGGTTCTCAAACAAATAAACAATGTTCGGGCTTGTGTTTCCAAATTTCGGTCATATGCCCGGGAGTTCAGTTCCGAAAAAATGACGAACATATTTTATTATTTTTGCCATTTTTTTAAGAAACTTACACTTATAAGGCCAATCTCTTCTGAGTTAAGAACAACATCAGAACCTCCTCAAAACTTTTATTGTTGTACTTCTCGTTTTATGGAGTTGTGGTTGCCAAACAAACTTCCACTCATTGTCATTGCCGGAAAAGTGTAGGTAATCGAATGGTTGCCACTATTACCACCATAATATTTCCGTCAAAAGGTTTTCAAGATTTTGAGGGTGCGTAGGTTTTGAAAGTGAGATTTGGGGAAGATGGATGGGTGGTGATAGAGGTAAGTGCTCTCATAAACCCTAATTCAAGATGTAGAAGGTGTGTGTAGGTTTAATTGTGAGATAGGGTATCAAAAAATTAATGATGTCCTTTGTAGTAATATTATTTGAGGTTATTATTGTAAAAAAAAAAAGAGCTAAAAATTGAAAGATCCAAAATAATTTATGAGGTACTAATAACAACACTCATCAATAATTTGTGTTGAAAAGTCACAATTGCCCCAAGCCCCATAACAGTACCGAGAGAAAAGGATTTGTTTAGAACCATATAGGTCAAGTGCTTTTCTTGCCCCCATTTTGCTTGATGAATAACTTGACATCTACATGAATTTCAAAAATAATAAATAAATAATAAATTTGTAATTAAATAAATTACTCAAAAGTTAACAATAATAATCATATTAAATACATATATGATCACTAAAATTTAAAAAAGAATAAAATAAAAAATAAATTATAGTAGCTCACCTTTCAAAAACTTACTAAAAAAGTTAACAATAATAATCATATTATATAAATATATGATCTCTAAAATTTAAAATAAATAAATTATTGTAGTTCACCTTTCAAAAAAAAAAAATGCAATTGAATAAACTACTCCAGAGTTAACAATAATAAATGCATGTATGATCACTAAAATTTAATATAACATAAAATAATAAACAAATAAATAAATTATAGTAGCTCACCTTTCAAAAATAAATAAATCAATTTGCAATTAACTAATTTACTCAAAAGTTAACAATAATAATTATATGCACATGTGATTTCTAAAATTTAAAATAAACTAAAATAATAAATAAATAAATAAATTCTAGTACATCACATGCAAATCTTCTTCTACGTCGGTTTCTCTTGGAAATCTTCTACTTGGAACTCTTTAACTCACTGGAGGATATTTATGCATTGTCATGCATAAGGGCATTTATGTCTTTTTGCATGACTAGTTTTGAAGGAAAACACTCATTCCAGGCAGATATTTGGGAGCTTCTATTTACACACACAACATACACTTTCTACACATTTCCCCTCACTACACTTTTTACACACCTCCTTCATTAAGTGTGTGTATAGAGGGGGTTTAATGTGTGTAAATAGAAGCTCCCCAAATATTTACTCCAATTGCACGTGTGCCTCAAATTTCGTGAAGTCGGACGGAATAGGTAAGAATTACATTTTAGTCCCAAATCACAATAAGGATAAGTGGCTATTTCCTAATGATAGGGGTAAAGTACAATTGGATTAAATTACAGAAGCGAAAAACTAAAAAAATAAAGAAAAGAGAAATAATGGCAGATATTTTTCTATCCGATTCTTTTCTTTTCTCATCAACCCCTCCCAATTAAAACAGGCCATAAATTAACCCAGTGACAAAATCCACTTATAGTTTTTACGATGGATTCATTCTCCATCTATGCTAAAAATAAAATAAAAAATAAAAAAAACAAAGCTTCCAAATGTACAACATTTGTCATTCTTACTAGCTTGAATATTACTTTTGAAGCAAAAGGAAATATGAGCAATCTTAAGATCTTAATAACAGCTCATTCTCACGTGAGCGAGAGAGAGAGAGAGAGAGAGAGGGCTTTGGTTCGTTGCCATTCAATTGGAAGATGAGATGTCGATGCCACCGAATGTACTAGGGGAGAGAGAGAGAGAGAGATTCATTATTATTATTATTTACCAATCTTTGAATAAGACATGTCATGCAACGCATAGTTATCCTAACACCCATCACTATTCACCCAAAAAAAAATCCTAACACCCATCAGGATTCCCCATTCCTTGATGCCACACTTTAGGTACTAACTACAATGACACTAAGATGTTTTTTTGTTATTTTCATCCCCTACATTAACCCTCTTTTCAATTCGCACGCAACATCATCTATGGTCTCTCTCTCTCTCTCTCTCTCTCTCTCTCTCTCTCTTACTTAATTAATTGGGTTAACTCAGTCCACCATCTGTCCAAGTGGTCGCAAGTATGAACCTCATTTGACCTATAGAATGAGTATATGCACAGCCATTGTGAGTTCATTTGCTTAACCGTTTAGTGTTGCTTGCCTTTCCACTCCTTGAAAAATTAAGCCTTGTTATTAGAATGTGCTGCTTCGAACTAGTCAAGATTAGCTTGTGGGTGCCCAGATATTGCTCATTATATGATGAGAAAAACACAAATAAACAAACAAATGCTAGTTCAGAGATTGATAATTTTTTTTTTTATCAACAAAATACTTTATTGATGTAGAAAACAAGTACAAAGTACAAAATGAACTACATCAATAAAGAAGAGAGAAGTGTAAAAGCATCACAATGAGCTAAATCATATCAATTATGTTGGCATCAAAAAGCCCATCCAATTATTTGCTAGCACCCCCAGAGTTGGTGAAAAACCAACAAAAGAAACAGACCAAACACCAAAACAAAACAGTCAACAGATAGACTCGGCCATTCCACCAAACTCTGCCACAGCAAAGCGCCAGAACAGTAGCAAACTCACCAACAGCCAATTGGGAGACACTAGAGAGCACCACAGTAGGCAGAGCACTTAGTTAACAGATCAGTCCAAAATGCAGAACTAAAACACAGCCTAGAATCAACCTCAAGCAGTAGCCATGATCAGTCCATGATGCTTACTTTAACTTGCTGTAGATTATTCACTATGTCATTAACTGAGTAACTAAAGTAAGGGTTACAAGCTCTGACCCACAATGCAATCCTGACCTTGATAAGATCACACAACCCTTCCAAATCCACTTGAGAGCCATTAAAGATACTATCATTCCTCTGCCTCCAAATGGACCAGAGAACTGCCAATGGGATGACCTTTCAGATAACCTTCTCCCATTTTTTTTACTCTATACCCCTCCCACCATTGCAATAGACCTGTCACTGACCCCGGCATAGCCCAAAAAACTCCTCACGAGTTGATAATATTGGACTAGATCCTCCAAACAAGAGGGAAACACATCAGCACATGATTTACAGTTTCCATTTCATTCCTGCAAAAAATACAGTTTACATTTGAGGCTTCACTTAGAACTCCAATTCTTTGGAGATAAGAAGTTGTCTTGATTCTCTCTCTCCATGCTAACTACCTAAAAAATTGCATCTTTGGTAGAGCCACATTCTTCCAAATGAAATCCTCTAAATTTGCATTAACTTCAGATTGTGGTTCACTTCCCTTGTAGGCAGAAACGACTGTAAACCTACCAGACTTGTCTACATTCCAACTTAATGTATTTAACAGTCCTTCCTTGAGAACCGATGTATTTTGTATCATCATCTTCAACCTCTCAATTCTTCAATTTCCCATTGAAACAGGGTTCTTCTGAAGACCAATCCCCACTCTTCATTTCACCTCTTCTTCTATTGATCATTGCCACTGATTCACCTTTATCAAGAGCTACAGAGAATAGTCTAGGAAATACATCTTTTAAGCACCCATTGCTAACCCAATTAACAAGCCAGAATTTTGTTTTCCTCTCATCACCAATACTAAGTGTGGGGACATAATTTTTGACTAGCAACACGTGGCTGAGGTGGCACCAAAGTGTCAGCCGAGGTGCCACGTGTCCTGGTCTAGACACCGAGGTTATCTCCGAAGATACCGGAGTTCTGGATAAGCGGATAACGGACAAGAGTCCTAGAATGGGAAAAGACTTCAGTTTGGGTAAAGATAAGACTCTTAGAGAGTTTATCCCAATCCTATTGGGAGTCCAAGATTAGCAGTAATCCAAAGTCCATTGAAGCTAGGCTTCTATTGGAATTAGGTTTGTGATGATTATAAAAGAGAGGCACCCCTATGGGTCTAACGTATGCATTTTATATTCTAAATAGTGAGTTAAACACTTTTGCTATCTTTGAGAGATAACTGACTTGATCGTCGGAGTGCCCCCGGGTAGACGAACCACCGCCATAATCTTTTCTTTCTGTTACAGGTCATTCATGCATCATCTATTCTGCCAGTACTCACCAATTAAATACTAATTTGGCAGTTTGGTCAGAGATCTACTCACACACTAAGTTTTATGTTAAGCTTGAAAAAATCCACCACCTTAGGGCAAGATCCAACAACTCCCAATATATCTCTCCAAACCATAGACAACCTTGTACTTGCAACAGGTAATGGCCACCAAACCCCATCACCCTCTGGGCATTTGCTACAAATCATTTTTTTCTAAAGAGTGTCATTTTCACACCTAAATCTCCACCACCACTTCAAAAGAAGACAATCATTCATGAGTCTCACCTTTCTAATGCGTAACCTCCCTTTACTTTTGCTTTGAGTGATTTCCCCCCATTTGACCAAATGGATTTTCCTTTTCAGCTCATCACCCCCCAAAGGAATCAGACTGAATTTTATCAATTTCCTTTGCAACTGTAGACACCCCATTTTTGACCGACCTTAAGACTCAGACGTCACTGATTGAACGCTCGGTGATATTGCATATTGCGCTCGTTCAAAAGTTTCAGAGTCCCGGCTACAAGCCTTGCTTCTGGATTTCCGGATTCTTTTGTGCCTTGCCTCGGTTTGCGAACCAGGCTTTGTTTTCTCTATTTTCTCTTTCCAAAGGGAGGGAGAGGTCTCGTAGATCATCTCTCAGTGGCCGTAGGCTACGTTTTGCGGTCGTAGGCCATTTTTCCCTTTTGGAGCCCGATTTCCGATTTTTCGGAGCCGACGGCCGTGTGCCTCGGTTCGGGACCGCCTAACCATCTCCGTTTGCTCCGGTTTTTGGTACACACCTTATTTCCTCCCTTTTGAGGAACACTGTGGCCCGAGAGACCAACTTCGTTGTCAAACGCCACCTCCGGTGCTTAACAGCCCATTTTTGGGGCCCTGGGCCGCGCGTTTCGGTCCCCCGAACCTCCTCTCACGATTTAGACGCGTTGGGTGGGTTGTTTTTGGACCTCCTCTCACGATTTTAGCGTGGTTTGAGTGTCCCATTCCTTACGCGGTTTCAGCGTGTTTGAAATTTATCCCAGGTTGCGTTGTAGACGCGCTGGGCGGGTTGTTGGACCTTCTCTCACGATTTCAGCGTGGTTTGAGTGTCCCGTTCCTCACACGATTTTAGCGTGTTTGGATCTTATCTCAGGTTGCGTTGTGCGCGCACTTGAGCGGTTATTTTTGGACCTCCTCTCACGATTTCAGCGTGGTTTGAGTGTCCCATTCCTTACGCGGTTTCAGCGTGTTTGGATTTATCCCAGGTTGCGTTGTAGACGCGCTGGGCGGGTTGTTGGACCTCCTCTCACGATTTCAGCGTAGTTTGAGTGTCCCGTTCCTCACACGATTTCAGCGTGTTTGGATCTTATCTCAGGTTGCGTTGTGCGCGCACTTGAGCGGTTGTTTTCAGACCTCTTCTCACGATTTCAGCGTGGTTTGAGTGTCCCCTTCCTCACACGATTTCAGCGTGTTTGGAATTTATCTCAGGTTGCGTTGTGCGCGCACCTGGGCGGTTGTTGTTTGGACCTCCTCTCACGATTTCAGCGTGGTTTGAGTGTCCCGTTCCTTACGCGATTTCAGCGTGTTTGGAATTTATCTTAGGTTGCGTTGTGTACGCACCTGGGCGGTTGTTTTCAGGCCTCCTCACACGATTTCAGCGTGTTTGGAATTTATCTCAGGTTGCGTTGTGTACACACCTGGGCGGTTGTTTTCAGGCCTCCTCACACGATTTCAGCGTGTTTGGATTTTATCTCTAGTTACGTTGTGTGCGCACTTGAGTAATTGTTTTCGGACCTCTTCTCACGTTTTCAGCATGGTTAGAGTGTTCCGTTCCTCACACGATTTCAGCGTGTTTGGAATTTATCCCAGGTTGCGTTGTAGACGCACTGGGCGGGTTGTTTTTGGAGCCTCCCCTTCCTCACACGATTTCAGCGTGTTTAGAATTTATCTTAGGTTGCATGGAACGCGCTCCTGATTGATTTTCTTTGTTCTTCCTCCACTCACGAGTCCAGCGTGGTTGGCGTGTGTTCACCCTTTACATCTATTGCATCACATCTATTACATCGTATCTATTTTTCTATCTGGTCCAGGAGACCTTAAATCCTCCGGTCTAAGGAGACCTTAAATCCTGCATCATCACTCGCACTGTTTTGCGCATTGCACTTGCATTTATTCGCACTGTCTTGTACACTCACCTGGTCCAGGAGACCTTAAATCCTCCGGTCTAAGGAGACCTTAAATCCTGCATCATCACTCTCACTGTTTTGCGCATCGCACTTGCATTTATTCGCACTGTCTTGTACACTCACCTGGTCCAGGAGACCTTAAATCCTTCGGTCTAAGGAGACCTTAAATCCTGTATCATCACTCGCACTGTTTTGCGCATCGCACTTGCATTTATTCTCACTGTCTTGTACACTCACCTGGTCCAGGAGACCTTAAATCCTTCGGTCTAAGGAGACCTTAAATCCTGCATTATCACTCGCACTGTTTTGCGCATCGCACTTGCATTTATTCGCACTGTCTTGTACACTCACCTGGTCCAGGAGACCTTAAATCCTCCGGTCTAAGGAGACCTTAAATCCTGCATCATCACTCGCACTGTTTTGCACATCATACTTGCATTTTACTTGCATTTCATCGCATTATCTTGGGCACCTTCGCTGGTCTAGGAGACCTTAAATCCTCTAAAGGTGCAATTGCTTTGGTGTTTGTCGTGCCCGAACGACTTCCAGTGGTCTGGTATAGCCACCTGCCTGTGTTAGCAGTGAGTTCCTAGGAGATCAACTGAGACGGTGGAAACTAGAGTTTGAATGGCTCTTGCCTAGAACGCAAAGGTTCAGGATTTCCGAGACTAAAGTCTGGTTTAAATACCCAGGGGTATATCCTCGGCTTGAAACCTATATGACAGCCCCATAGATTGAGATAGCATATGTATGTGCCTCAATTTTGGATACTGAACCAACCTAGTCTGTCACCCTGTTGGAGAATAGGGAAAGCTGCGACCATAGTCAGGGAGAAAAGTAGTACCTGTGGCTCAATCAAGAAGAAGCGAGAGATCCCCAACAGCATGAGGCACGATATTGTATGTACGGTTCATTTGAGGCTGGTGCGACCAGACGAACCGCGCAGGTATTGTATCTTCTCCGTGTGAGACGTGGCGAGAATTGAATAATTCTCCGCATTCTTAACTGCATGAAATGTAGTTGTTGCTTTGCATTCTTGCTTAAAACTGTTGCATCTATTATGAATATGTGCTTCATTACAGCTTGCTGCATTTGCATGATCATTGAGATACCTTCAGCTTCTTGCATTGTCGGTTGCATTTTGCCCCTGTTTGCGGGCATGCCTGCGGGCACATCTCTGTTTGTCTTGCCTGTTTGTCTAAGTCTTCGGCCTTGTCAAAAATGGGTCGTCTCTGGGCTTTGACATTCACTCCCGTCACTTATGACTTCTGAGTTCTGTCAAAGAGGGGCAACTGTAGACACCCCATTTTTGACCGACCTTAAGACTCAGACGTCACTGATTGAACGCTCGGTGATATTGCATATTGCACTCGTTCAGAAGTTTCAGAGTCTCGGCTGCAAGCCTGCTTCCGGACTTCCGGACTCTTTCGTGCCTTGCCTCGGTTTGCGAACTAGGCTCTGTTTTCTCTGTTTTCTCTTCCCGAAGGGAGGGAGAGGTCTCGTAGATCATCTCTCAGTGGCCGTAGGCTACGTTTTGCGGTCGTAGGCCATTTTTCCCGTTTGGAGCCCAGTTTCTGGTTTTTCGGAGTCGACGGCCGTGTGCCTCTGTTCGGGACCGCCTAACCATCTCCGTTTGCTCCGGTTTTTGGTACACACCTTATTTTCTCCCTTTTGAGGAACACTGTGGCCCGAGAGACCAACTTCGTGGTCAAACGCCACCTCCGGTGCTTAACGGCCCATTTTCGGGGCCCCGGGCCGCGCGTTTTGGTCCCCCGAACCTCCGTTTTGCATTCGTTTTGGTTCATTTTTGGTGGAGACCTTATTTTCATAGTTAGGAAGCTTGTAGGAGGGTGGGAGGCCAGAAATTGTTCTGAAAAGCCAGCTTTATTTCTTCATCGCTCTCCGACGCCCGTTTTCCTCACTTAAAAGCCAATGTTGACCACCCCGGGGCCACTTTTTTGAACCCTAAACCCCATATTTGTGTTGTACACACCTGAGAAGCCACCAATATTTGGTGGCCGACCAGTAATTGTGCCTGACCCTTTTGACCCCCTCTAAAAAATGGTCTTTTCTCTCTCCTAGTTCACTTTTTTTGGGTTTCAACCACATAGTTGTGTTGTGCACACATGGGAGACCACCTTTTTGAGGTGGCCGACCAGTAATTATGCTCGACCTCTTTCACCCGTGGTTGGCCGGCCATGGGAGATGGTCGGCCGGCCACTTGAACCCTCAAAACCTGGCCGGCCATGACCCCCACACCCTGTTCCTTCCAGCTGTACCCTCTGTTTCCCCCCAGATCCTGTATCCGAGGAGTGGTCTTTTGGGGAGAAAACTTGAATTTGATTTTCCCCCCCTTTTCCTCCATTCCTTTGCCTATATAACCAGCCCCTCAGCTGCATTTTGAGGGGTTACAAAAATTGTTTTAAGGCTCTTGCATTCATCCTCCCTCTCTCTCTACTCCAAGCACCAAAACACCCTTAACCCTACACCATTTACCCTACACCTCATAGCACAAGGCCCCCATCCTCCATTATAGAAACTTGAGACTGCTTTCCAGAGGTAAAGAACTCCCAAACTTGGCCCAAAAGTTGTTGAAGCATTGGTCTCCAAGGGTGAGTCCCATTTTCTCTCTTTTGTGCCTTATTTTGCTTTGTATCTAAGCCATACTTTCTTGCATTTTTGGACTCCGACCCAAACTGTAAATAGTCATATTTTGAGCCCCTTTTCATGTTTGATTAAGGGTCTTTCTCCGTTTGAGGCCAGCAGCTATCACTTGCCTCTTTAACTCTCTTTTAGGCCTTATTTTTGCATAGTATTTTAGGCCTATTGTTGAGTTGTTTTGGACTTTGCCATAAACTGTAAAATACCTTGTTTTAATCCCCTCTTCAACATTGTTTAAGGGCTCTCCTCTGTTTGAGAACAGCAGCTGCCACTTGTCTCTTTATCCCTATTTTAGGCCTTTTCTTGCATGATAGTTTGGCCTTATCTTTGATTATTTTTGTGGCTTTATGTAAACTGTAAAGTGACCTTTTTTGAGCCCCTCTTCAAATTTGTTGAAGGGATATTTTCCATTTTGGGCCAGCTGCTGTCCCTTTGTGTTTAATCTCTATTTTAGGGCCATTTTTTGCATGATAGATTAGCCCTATTTGTGTTCATTTTTGAGGCTTGTTATAAACTGGAAATATGCATGTTTTGGGACTGTCTTGTATCTGTCTTCATGCTTCATGATAAAATAATGCATGTTTTGTATAGCTATAGGCCAATGCGTATGCCTAGTTTTGTGTTTCGGGGCCATTCCATGCATCGGGAGCCATGTTTCCATGTTTCGGGATCATTTTGCATCACATTTCAGTGCTGGAACTTGCATGCTTGTATGCCATATTCCATGCCTTGCCATGCCTTGTTAGAGTTGCATGTTATGCCTAGGATCGGTCCTCGGTTTGCGTGCATGTGTGCACACATTTCAGTAGTCTCATTTTCATACCATGGCTACTGATGTGAGTGTGGCTGAGGTCCACTCATGTTGGTATAAGTCCATTGTGCATTGTGTATGCCATTTTATTTCATAGCATTGCGTATGCTAGGTTGTATGTTAGCGCATTGTGTATGCCATGTTACCTCGTGCATCGTGTATGCCATTTCATAGCATTGCGCATGCTAGGTTGATATTAGTTGCATTCATGCATATCATGCATATCGCATTGTGTTTGGGATAGGAGTTAGCCCGAGCATGGGAAACGAGGGACGGTTCGTACTTCGAGTGACGGAACGTGTCTCAATTCTCGGTCGCTGACACTCTGGATTACCCATGATGGAGTTTAGGCCTTGTTGTGTCCATATGTGCATCCATTTCATATTGAGTCGTGCAATTCGACTCCTCGGCCATCATACATCGAGATACGTGATTGGTGACATGAGGATCGAGGACTACACTCCCAGAAGAGTAGTCATGCATACATATGTGAAAATACTGTGCCATGCCCCTTTGTTGCTCTCTGTTGCAGCAAATCAGAAATCGGCAACCTTCCGAAGCTTGGCACGCATTCTAAGAACAATTGCAAACAGAGGCAAACTGGGGCATCGCAAGGGATTTCTGCACAAGGCAAATTCAAGCATGCATCATTCATCATCCGGAACAGAGCTGAGGCGGTCTACGGATTTGCGTGCAATTTATTGCTTTCCTAGATTAATGTGTTAATTAATTAGGATTTTGTATTTATTCGGGACTGTATTATTTATTCATTTGGGATTGTATTATTCTTTCGAACCCTCTGCGTGAGGGCACAACTATAATAAGTGTGCGTGTGTGTGATGTATGTCTTCCAACCCCACGTCTTTCTCCCTTTTATTTACCCGCTTATGATGGTTAGATTAGGGCATGTTTCAATTAGCATACAGTATGATAGCATGTTTGCATTCATTCATCTGTCTTGCATGCACCAGGCTCGGCGCATCATACTAACTGCATTGTATTTTCAATTCCAAAGTTGAATACATGTTAGCTGTAGCATTTCATATGTCATGTTTAGAACAGCCGAGCCTGCTATAGTTGCACTTTTTGCATGTGTTGCATTAGGCATTTCTGTATAATTAGGATCATGCATGGATTTCTAATTAGCTTCTGTTTTGGCTTGGAGTACTCGGTAAGTTTTACGCTTTAGCATCCTTGCATGTGTGTGAGTGACTGCCATGATAGCATGCTTACCATGAGGCTAATTGCTTATGTGACATATCTGCCTGAATGCCTGTGGGTGAAGGTTGGGCTATTTGAATTGGAACAATTCATTAAGTGTGAGTTTTAAGCCCACTAGATAGTGGCAAAACCATTTGTTTTCTAAGCCCACCCGAGGGTGGCAAATCCACGTCTTAGCCTACTTGCGGGTAGCACCATCAAACCATTTTCAAATAAACAAACATGAAATGTTTTGTTCCAATTCAGACGATCCAGTCTATACTTGTATGCTGTGCGCATCACATAGTAAATCTAGGCTAATAACCGGAATAAGAACGCATAATGTTTTCAAAACTAGATATCATGGTTAGTAGAGGCCGATCTTTGATCGGGCGAGCGGGGGTGCTCACGAAGTGACCTTCCCCAATCGTACCCAAGTTCCCGAGCCAAGGTAACTTTGGTGATGACGGACACGTGGCCTTAGGCAACGAGTCAGGATTTCCTAAATCCCCAATAAAATATTTAGGTGGCGACTCTGTATCTGGCAAAGCAGTCCATGTTTGGCACTTCTTTCAAAAAATCTGTTTTCTCAAAACGATTTGTCGGATTTGGACTCTTTGGTTCAGATTAAGAACCGTGACAATTTGAGAGTCCTGAATTGTAGTGAGCCCAATATGAACAGAACGGGGGAGACCCATCCCTCCCGGGGCGTTCGGGGACGTCTACAGCAACCCATTCAGGCATCTTAAACAGAGATAAGTAGAAAATAGGCAGGGATGAGAGCACTGACTTTATCATTGTCATCCTGCTAGCAAAAGATAAAAATCTTCGTTTCCAAGAAGCCAACTTCTTTTTGAATTTGTCGATAACAAGTTGCCAAGTCCTTATTCTCCTTGGATTAGCGCCCAAGGGCATACCCAAATATTTCAATGATAAACCTTGATATAGACAGTTCAAGATGTCAGCAAATTCTTTAAGGAGCTTATCATGAATTCCAATTCCACAAACCACACTCTTATGGTAGTTAATCTTTAGCCCAGACATTATCTCGAAGCACCTCAAAATCCTTTTAATAGTAAGCACCTCCTTATTTTTTGCCTCACAAAACAATATTATGTCATCATTAAACTGTAAGTGGGTGATGTTTAAACCATTTAAACCAACAGTTGCACCTTTAATCAATCCTATCTGTACAGCTCTATTTAGCAAAATGTTTAGACCCTTAGCCACAATATTAAAGAGAAAAGGTGATAATGGATCACCTTGTTGAAGTCTCTTTTGGGGACTGAATTTAGGTGTTGGTGATCCATTCACCAAGATGGAAATTTTTGCTGTTGAAACACACTCCTTCATCCAATTGATCCATTTTGTGCCAAACCCAAAATTTGAGAGCATAAAGAATAGAAACTCCAAATTAATTGAGTCATATGCTTTCTCAAAATCAAGTTTTAGAACAATGTCTTGCTCTTCTTCTTCTTCTAACCACCGGCAATTTCATTAGGCACTAACACTCCATCCAAGATACTCTTCCCCCTATGAAAGCTGATTGAGACTCACTTATAATCTTTGTCAATACTAGTTTAATCTTGCTAGATAATGCTTTCGTAAGAACTTTGTACAGCGAACCTATTAGACTAATGGGCCTATACTCACTGAGACAAGTAGGATTATTGTTTTTTGGAATCAAAGCAATAAATGAGCTGTTAATACCATGCACCAACTTAGAATTTTGGTGAAACTCTTCCATAAATTGCATCACATTCCCTTTTATTATTTGCCAGCATTTCTAAAACATCATCAAGTTGAATCCATCTGGTCTTGGGGCCTTGTTACCATCACAGTTTTGAACTGCTACAGCAACTTCGGATTCTGAGAACTCAACTTCCAGTGCAACTCTAACCTCATCACCCCCAATTGATTTAAAAGGACCTGATAGCATTGGCCTATTGAACCATGATTCTGAAAATTGCTTCTTGAAATGACTCAAAACTTCATATCTTATTTCTTTAGGATCTTCCTTCAATACCCCATTGGCAGTAATTAAACATAGTGCATTCCGATTACTTCTAAAGGAAGCCATAACATGAAAAAACTTTGTATTCCTTTCCCTATTCAAGACCCAGTTAACTCTAGACTTCTACAACCATAACCACTCCACCAATTTACTCAATTTCCATGCCTCTCCTTTTGCCTCCCTTCTCCTACTTATCTCTGATGAAGTCAGTGACCTTTCTTCAGCTGCCAAGTCAAAAACATGTAATTCCTCCTCTAGAAGCTTAAGTTTAAAATCCACATTTCCAAAAATTTCATTATTCCATTGTTTCAATGCTAGTCTAAGTGACTGAAGTTTCCTTAGACACTTGAAACCAGCCCAACCATTTACAATAGTTCAAGCCCACCTTTTCTTCATAAAAGTTTTGAAATTCGGGTGAAGTGACCAGGCATTCAGAAATCTAAATGGCTTTGGACCCCAATCCTTCTCATCTTCCATGAGTCAAATAGGGCAATGGTCTGAGAGCCTTCTAGGTAATCCCTACAATTTGAAACTGAAAATCTGCAACCAATCTAGACTGAGTAAGAACTTGTCTAACCTACTCCATTTGTCTCCTACTTGAGAGTTACACCAAGTAAACTTTCTCCCCATCATTGGAATATCATACACTTCCAAATTAGCTCATTGAAGTCACTCATTTCTCTATTTCTTATAGAGCAGCCCACCCTCTCAGAGACATTCCTCACTTTATTGAAATCACCCCCCAAACACCAAGGTTTGTCATACATTTACTTTAAATTTTTCAATATGCCCCATACCTTCTTCCTGCTTGCACCATCATTTGGGCCATATATATTAACAATAACACATTTAAAACTATTATAAAGAGTACCTGACAAAATGATGAAGTTCTTATTACAGCAGTCCGACAGTGAGAATAGTTCTGGATCCCAGATGCATAATAATCCACCAGCTGCTCCCTCTGAGTCTATTGCCATGAATTCCATTTTCTCACCAAGCCAACATGATCTGACAAAATCCTCATTGATTATTGACCTTTTTGTTTCTTGAAGGAGCACCATATCCACCTTCCTCTCATAGAATATATTTTTGATTTTCCTTCTTTTGATGGGCTTTCCTAGCCCTCAAATATTCCAGGCTAATAACTTCATTAAAAACAAGTTCACTCACCAATTCACCAGAGGGACAGATTAATTTGTCTTTCCACTTTTTGTTACCAGCTTCTCCTTGTCTTTTGCTTCCAGCTCCATCAATTTGCTTAGCAATTCCTCCTAATTTCCATTACACTTCATCCCAAGGACTTGCCCTATTTGGAGTGATGCTTTTGCCTCATTAAGTAGTAGCTGTCCACTCCCAGATTTTCTTGCCATTGATTAAGAAATTGCTGCAACAGCAGACCTAAATATAGCTCATTTTTTGAGGTGCCGAGATGGTCCAACCCCCAATTGTAGCTTTCCTTTTCTCATCCCCTGAAATTTCGTAGCCCCTTTTACTTTCTCTTGTTAACTTGTATTTCTTTTTTGAACTGTCAGTATAGATTTTCTTTTTGCCACACAATGATTCTCCTTTTCCACTCTTACGTGGGTTTCCTCTCCTCTTTTGTATTGGTCTATAATCTCCTTTGGAGGCTGTATTTCTGAGTCACTTACCTCAGAGACTCTATGGCCCACTAGATCAACACACTCTACTACATTGGCCTTATTTAATAAAACCTCAATGTTAAGCCCATGCCCATTATTCTCAAACCCACTTAGGCTCCTCCTCATGAAACCTGTAGTAATAGCTCCATCATCAACGACCTGGTTTCCTTCATTTTGAATCTGGACAGATCTTGACACTAATTGGACTGGCCTTCTGCCGCATACGCCCCCACTACCTTCATTTTGAATCTGCATATAGGTTGTCTTCCCTATGTTCATGACAGCCTCCGCTACCACAGACACGCTTGGCCATCGAACATGTCCATCCATGTCAGTATTCTTATCATTTCTGACCTCCAATCCTCCTGCCTCCTCATCACCTCCGTTATCCAGTTCACCTCCAACTTGGCCCTCCACTTTCGCTTTATCATCAACCTTCTTGCTTCCCATTTCAAATCTTTGCTCTTGTTCAACACCAATAGAGGTTTGCTTGACCCCTGTGTTCTGCCCACAATAGCACTTGCACTGTTTGTAGATCACCTCCGATATAACCACCTGTTCTTTACATACTCGCACTGGATAATATGTCCTCTTGCAACTCAAGATGATTGTTTTATTTATGGACTCCATATATTTAGTGGTGATCCTTACCTTCCCACTGTGAAATGAGTTCAATCTGACTGTATCATTATCTAAACCTATGACTTCCCCCGATAGCCTTCCAATACTACTAAACGTGTTACTACTCCATAGGTTTAATGGCACACCATAACATGTAATCCAAACCAGCCTTTCTTGTTCAATTACCATCCCCTGTTTCCTTTCCTTGATTGACTCATTTCATTCATGTACCCACCCCTCCATTGATTTCAGCTTCTCTTTCTTGCTGCTCACTAGTTCAAAAGTTAACATAATTTCTCTACCACCACCATCTCTGACCTGAATGTCTCACATTCCTTTGATCTTCAATTCCTCTTTAAATGCTTCTGCACAGTGTAGTGGCTTAAGTTGAATAATCACACTTTCATATAGCCAACCATTTCCTTCCTCAAAAGCATTTAAAGTAATGCTTGCACTGGTCACTAGCCCTCTCCTACTTAAAGCTTGTGCATATGACTTTCCCCCTTGTGCCAAATTTTGAACTCGACTGGTGCTATCCATATCCCTTCTTCCACCTGGTACATTTAGTGGCCTTCGTTTCTCATCCTTGACTTTTACAAATTCTGCTTCTTTTACTATCAACGCTCTGTTATCACACCAGATTCCATGAGCTTTTTGGACTGCCATATTTGTTGCCAATGGACAGGCATATCGGACAAAACCAAATCTTGATCTGGTCATCTTCCTTCTTTTGTTTGGGATGAACACATTCTTTAAAATCCCAAAGTTAGTAAATACTTTATACAGCCCTTTTGGATCCATAGAGTCTGGTAGATTATCCACAAAAATCGTGTGAATCTCATTCTCCATTGCGTTATTCCTAAATCCTTGACCCCCACGTTTCCTCAGCACTGGCCTCCACCCTCCATTGACTTCCATTGTCTAGAGAGAGAGAGAGATATTTTTTAATATCTTCCTATCTTAATTATTTGGCTATCTCAAAGATTAATAATTAAGACAATTTTAGAGAACAATTCATCGAGAGGTTCTATTTACACCACATTTCATCTTATTTCCCCTTCAATTTATTATGATTTTGTCCCAAGATAAAATTACCTTAAAGACTCAAATATTACAATAACTTTTAAATCCACCCACCCCTTTAGAGACCAAAATTTAGGGGCAAAATTATTTTTTAGGAATCAAATATTTTTGTTGCGAAAAGTGTCATCATTACATTTTTAGCAACGAAAATTGGACATTAGTGATGAATTATTATCTTTTTAGGACTAAATTTTTTGTCTAAAAAAATAAACCATTTTGAGATCAAATTACTTGGTTTCTAAAAGTCTATTTATTAGTGACATTTTCAAAATTTTGTTGACTTTTTGGGGACGACATTTTAGCAACTATCCGCACGACGATAGAAATTGGTCTCTAAATATCTTTTGCAACAAAATTTTCACTTTTAGAAACCAAAAAATTTAGTATCTAAAACTTTTATATGTTGTAATGACTTGCCACTGACCCACCATCACTTTTTCTATGCATATCATGGTCATTGCTTTCCTGCTACTACCACCTCTCCTCCTTGTTAGAAAAATGGTTTGTAAACTTTGGTTTTTCAAAAACATTGAGTAAAAATTAAAGTGGGACCCATACTTCAATTTGGGTGGACCTGAATGGTGACGTGTATACTTTCATATAATGGTTAAGAACTTGTAATTGGTTGGTTCAAACCATTTACTAGTGAATGAGAAATTGATGCTAAAGTGAGCCATTTGAACATGGTGTGTGTTGGTAGGCTTCCTATATGTTGATGCAATTTGTTTGTCCTACATAGGAAAACTAAAAGAATTCATGTGTATACAAGTTTCAAGTTTAATACTCCTTCCGTCCTAAAATAATAGTCCCGTTTGGAGAATCTAACTTTTTTTAATAGTACACTTATTACATTTTAAAAATATTAACTTTTCAAAACTACCCTTTGATAATACATTTTTTAAAAAATATTAGTTGTCATAATTGTACTTTTGTATTATTAATGAATTTGAAAAATGACAAAATAATAAATTCATATTATTTTATTCCTTGATTTTTTGAAAGAGACTAATATTTTGGAATAATGAAAAATAGAATAATGGACTAATATTTTAAAATGGAAGGAATACTTGAGTTTGGGTCTAAAGGGCACTCAAAGTTTATAAGAAGGAGAGTTTCAGACCAAAGTGTTTTGGGTCCAAAATGCCACACTCCAAATCGAATGCGAGTTAAATTGGTTCAACCCATGTATATATCTTTTAGGTTCAAAGTTATTTTAATACTATTTTAAATTTTTTGTGAAAATTTTGAATTTGAATTTTTCCGTGAATAAAGTTGTCCCATTTCTCCTCTTTGGTCAATTGCAACTTTCCGACTATCTCTGCAAACTATCATGACCCAAATCCGTCCCTATAGGTTTAGAGTCGTAACCGGCCAATAATCCATAATTAACAAATGCCTACTTAACAATAATAACAAGAACACAATAAAAGGGGCTAGCGAAAGCCAATCAATAATAGAAAATAATTTCCAATGAGCTGTGAGGACTTAAATATACAAAACAACTTTCAAATATTTATATATGCACATAAACACTTAAGTCCATAAAACACTTATATACAAAATAAAACACAAGTTGGGGAATTAAATCTCATAATAAAAAACAGTACAAACAAAAGCCATAGACCACTCTTGCCATTTGCCTAATTACAAAAGGGTGAGTTTGAACCACCTAATAAGCCTTGACATGTGTTGGCTTGGAACCTCGCGGTGAAACGCAATAGTTGGCTCTACAAAAACAGGATTCGGGTCGACGCCGCTAACTCTGATCCACTGCCCGATCACCTACATACATATAATAAACAGTGAGCTAGAGTTCAGTGCATAACAACTATGTAAAGGGGTTATGAATAATGCCCTTATAATAATCTAAACAATCAATTCATCAATAAATCAATTTCTTAATCAATGTTTCATATCATATCAATCATTTCGATTCATTATAGTCATAAGTGGTATATCCAATAGTAGAATAATCAATAGGTCTTAAAGACCGAACAATCGTTTGATGGTCATCAATGCAATAACAATAGTTCCAAGAATTGAAACTGACAGAGATTTTTGTAACAATAACAATAACAATAGCAATAACAATATGCTATGGATGCCACGAGTACAATTCAGAAAATAGGAATCATTCATCAATAAACATTATCATTTCAGTAAAACAATACATTGTTATCAATCAGAAAATAATTTAATGGAACATAGCTTTATAACAGTGTTACTCACAGTGAGCTTCTTGACTAACGTGCCTAAACTGCAGTGTCCGACCTATACAAACAAATTCAAGCACAACTTAATTACAATCATATCATTCAGTCAGTTCGATTCAATTCGTTATTTACCTGATCAGTTTCTATTAAATGTTCACTTGTTCAGTTCTAACTTTTCGTTCTATATTCATTTGTGTTCATGAAATGCAAATGCACATGAAAAATACTTTAAAACCATGCATACGGAGGCCCGGAAAGTAGAAAAGATGAGTGAAAACAAAACCGGGACTGCCTTAGAACCGCACGTGCGGGGGCATTGGCTGCACGTGCAGAACCATCACCGCACGTGCACCCCGCACATGCAATTATTTCAGTATGCAACTCAAAATTGCCCTGTTTTACCCACCTGCGGTTCTAGGTGTTCTTGAATCCGAAAGTTGCTCTTCAATTTGGGCTTGCAATTCTTCAAAATTAGGCTTTAATTCATGTATTTCAACCCCAAAATTCATATAAACAAGCTTGACTTTGGACAATTAACATCAAATAGAAATCAAAACTTGCAAACAAATTCCAAATTTCCACTTTAAAAGATCAAAGACTCCAATTAAATCATAAACACGTAAGCCATGTATTACAAAGCTTCAAGTCTAACATTGATGAGGAAATGCTTTCAAAACCTTTAGACTTATGAAGGTTATGCAAGAAATATGTATATAAACAAGAATGTCTTGAATTCATGCCATGCATGTTACTAATTGAGACTAAACTCCTTCAATTCTTTCCTATACTAGCTTACATGGTTTAACTTGTCAATTACAACAACAAAGCTCCAATTTCACCATGAATTCATCTTCATTAACCTTACATCTTAGAAGATAATGAGTGTAGGAGTGACAAGTTCAAGAAATTTGGATGAATGGCTTACCTTAAGTTGATGAATTGTGAAGAATTGAGCTTAATTTTAATGTTCTTCCTCTTTCTTTTTTTCTTTTCTTCAAAACCCTCTATAGAAGTCCCTCAAGTTTGTTTCTACATTCTCCACTAACTCTCTCTTATTTCTTCTTTACTTTTTATTCAATTTGATGAGTAAAGTTAAGGATTAATTAACCTCTAATTAATCTTAAGCGTTGATCAATTCTAGGTTTAACTAATTAAATCGAATTCACTCAAATTAAATTAATCCTTATCATATTATGATCTCAATTAAACTAAATTTAAATAAATTAATGTGAATTAGGCTCTAATTCCCTATCCAATTATTTGATTCTAACTTGTTAAACTTACTGAATCAAACAAGTTTATATCACATTTTATCCTATCTGTTTCACAATCATACAATTCAAATAATCACATGGCAATCAATAACACTTAATAACACATAAGCACATAATTACCAATAAGAACATAATCAATGTAATTAATTTACGTAATTAAGGAGGTGGTTGTCACAATTACAATATCGAATTCTTGTTTGCATTCATTTCTTTCCTCTATCCTTCACTACTACATAGTCTGCATATTTTGAAACTTTCATTTTCTGATAAGAAAGTGCATAGACGATTTGGTTCACCATCAGTCTTCTTGTAGTGTTGCAACTTGACTATAAAGACCATTTTGCCACGCCCCGAATTTTATTACTCGGAAATATTATTCGGAAATATTATCAAAACCTTTAATCCAAGTCCATTTATTAAATACGTTTATTAATACAAATAACCAATACACTTGAGTAATGTAGATATTGTTCTCTCTTGAATAAATATAACCATAAGACATGCTAAGATTTACATTGAATACACACAATAAATTGCTACATGAGATAATACTTATATATTCCACAACGCAATAAACATCTATTATTTACATTTAGTCACAAAAGAGAATAAACTCCTCTAATCTCCGAACTGGTGTTCCTGACTTTGTTCTTGAAAATGGTTAAAACAAATGAGATGAACACGAAGTCCAGTAGGAATTTTCAAAGATCCTCAACAATAATATCTTTAGATAAATGCGATCATGGATGCCAAAGAGTAATACATACATAATTAATGTGCTATTTTCATACACAAAATACAATACCATATATATATATATAGATCATACCATTCTCATTAGGCAATCCATGAAAACTGTTCAAAGTAACTCTTTCTTTTGTGTTTCATATTGTTTAGATATGGTTTTCAAAAGTTTTTTTCAAAAACCCTTGTTAACATCATTTAGGGTCTAAATATATAAACGAGTCCTTTTACTACTAGTCACAACAAACCATTACCCCATTATAATCCACACAAGATGAATCTACACAATCCCATATATTCAACTTTAAGCAATTAAGATTATTCACTTTCCATTATTACAATCACAAGTATAAATCTTATTGCAATCGTTCCACATAATCCACTTAGAAACTGGCTCCATTACCAAGTCACATCATCACACCACACACTTTTCCAGGCACTACTCTAGAAGGAATGCGGAACCTCTATTAAGTGTCATGCTTTATACTGGTCATGAGCCAAAAGAAATACGGAACGTTACACTTTACCAGTCACAAGCCGGAAGGAATGTGGAACCTCCACATTCTGGACAGACCACAAGCTTTATCGGGTGCTACTTCGGAAGGAAAGCGGAACCTCTATTAAGCGCCACGCTTTGCCGGCTCAAATACGGTGGGAAACGAACATTATAACAAAAAAGGTCTATGGTGACGAAAACGCATGATGAAAAAATATTTCGTCTCCAAATATATATGTTTTAGTGATGAAAATAAGATTTTGCCTCCAATTGTACTATTTTTAGATACGAAAACCAAATTCCGTCACCAAATGCTTAAAGTCAAATAAAACAATAGGTGACGAAAATTTTATTTGTCTCTAAATTTTATTTTTCGTCACAAAACAATTTTTCGCCCTTGGAAAATTTGGCGGAAGATTTGGCGGCCATTTTGGAGACGAAAGTTTTCGTTACCATTGTAAAAAAAAATTCGAGAGGAAATAATTTCATCTCCGAATGTATTATTTTTAGAGAGGAAAACCAAATTTTATCACCAAATGCTTAAAATCAATAAAAAATATAATCGAACCAAGAGATAGATATCTCTCTCTGTTTAGATGTATTTATTTTACTTTCTATATCTCTCTGTCACTCCCTCACCCATCCATCTCCGTCACACCGTCCGTCCGTCTGTCCATCCATCTTTGTCACACCGGCTAACCCGCATGTCGTCGGCCGGCGCTCGCTACGACGGGTATCTCTCTCTCTCTCTCTCTCTCTCTTCTTGTTTTTGCCTTACTCTCTCTCCTCGTGCCCTCTTCTAGCTTTCCGAGCTCCCTCTCGCCTCTTCTCGCTTTTCTGACCTCCGTCTCCCCTCTTCTCTATCTAGCTATCCCCATATTGTCTCTGACTTTCCTAACTCGTTTTTCCCTAATTTGAACCCGAATTTGTTAGATGCTTCGCTGCCTGTGACCTTCTCATTTGGTTTTTCTCTAACCCTAACTTGGTTGCTCTCTCTCTCTCTCTCTCTCTCTCTCTCTCTCTCTCTGTGGTTGTCCCCAATTTCTAACCCTAACTTGTTCCATAAATATAAGTTGTTGTGTAGAAATTAGTTAGTGATAGTTGCTGATGATATAGTTCTAATTTGGGGTGTAGAATAAGCTGCGAATTTCGGGTTTTTTGTAGGCTTACTTGTTAATTTCGATCAAGTTTTAGATCTTGTAAGCTTAAAGGGAGGCTTATGTAAAGAAATTCTTTTACATCTCCTAATGGAAGGGATTTTACAGAAATTTTTAGACATGTGGTGATTTTTGTTTATCTATTATTTGATAAATATCTTATTTCTTGCTTTATTTATGTTTGGTCAATTGAGTTTATGTGACCATTATATTTGAAGCTTTTACTGTTGAAATTCTTTGTTTCTGTTGTAGCTATTTTTCCATTTTTCTTGTATTTACTTTTTTGTAAGAAAAATTGATGCTTAAAAGATTATAAATTGTAATAACACTAAAATTGTCTTTTTGCCTTGCTTGCAGTGGGTTCACCTATTAAAAACCAACATGGTGGCTAATAAGTGAGAATTGATATTTGGTGACAATTTTTTAAATCTTAAAAATTGAGGATCAATTGGAACTTGAAAGTTCTCAAATTCCATTTGAGATATCCTTATGCCTGATTGAGTATTACCCTTTAATTAATACATGTAGCATAGTTCCTATTGGGGTATCATTTTCGTAGTAGATTAATTGTTTAGATATTTGGATATAATTTGATGTGTCATCAATGTGTTAGTTAAAAACATGAAAGGTGGGGTCTTTTAATCTATATATTTATATTCAAAATTTGATCACTATAGCGTTACTATGATTTTTTTTTGGGGGTCCTATTTATGAAAAAGGTAACTATAGGATTTGGTACACTCCTTGATGCCATATTTCCTGTGCATAATAGGTATAGGATTTGCCATGAGGATTGAGGTGGGAAAAAAAAATAAAAGTATGGTTTATTTGTTTATTAAAAAGGAAGATGTTTATTCTAATCCGTAATCATGTAACATGGGATGAAATCATGTTTGCTGAGTAGATCTTGAGCTGATGATCTTAAGTTGTGTAATTTTCACAACATCAAGATTGTTTTCTTTATATCTAATGTTGTTATTTTGTCAATTTTTTTTTTCTTGTGAACCCGAATATAGTTCCAACAAATAATTTCGTCACATTTGCTAAATATTTCATCACTAACTTGAAATATTTGGCTTCAAAATTGTTTTTGTCATTGAAGAATTTTTTTTTGTGCTTATTTTAGTGACGAATTTTTTCGTCACCTTAATCTGTATCAGTGGTGAGGATAAATTTCGTCACTAAAACCTCTATCTTAATATTTTGTGACGAAATATTTCATTGCCAAAACAATTAAAAATAAAATATTGCTTAATTATAGTGACAAAGTGGATGTTATAGAGGACGAAAAATTCAACATTTAGAGACGAAAAATTTCGTCTAAAAAATGAAGAATAGGCGACGAAATAATTTTTCATCACCACGTACTTTTTATGACGACAAATAGACGACGAACATGGTGACAAAAAATTTTCATCACAGATCACTTTGGTGACAAAAATTTGATGTTTGGAGACAAAATCAATCTGTCACCAAAGGCCATTTTTGTTGTAATGGGACCCCAAAGCAACATCCCAATCCATCAATTCCTTAAGTCATTCCCCATTATGATTTATGGGCAAAGCCAACACATCGTTCATTACTTCCGTTACATATTAGCTCAACATCCACCATATGCTAAGGATTCATTCACATAACAAGTACTCATCATGTTCCATCACATTCTCTATTATTTATCAAGTCATTCATTGTTACAATTTCGACAAAGAAAAACAATAACAACATTCATTGTTTTTATCACAAAATAATCTAACAACTTATCCACCAAAAATATAAAGACTCGTCTTTAGAAGTATTCATACTTATTGTGTTCCAATTATGCCTTTACTTTTCCTCATTATCATCAAGTCTTCATACTCTATTTCACAATACAATAATCATTTTCCAACCATTAATTGTCAATTATTTATACTCATCACAACAAAACATAAACTTAATTTCATGAATCTAATGTCAGTTTAAGCATTATTCGTTTCCAAAATAAATTCTACAACAAGAGTTAAGCATAAATTAGGGCTTTTTACTATTCAACACGACATCTTAATCCCATAACCCAAATATTCCATATTCCACTTAAATCATCAATTCAACTTCCAAAATTTAAAAGCCCTAACTTCCTTTACATGCTATTTTGAAAATCTCCTCAAAATGAGGATTTTATGCAATAGAAATTGCCATCCATCTATTCACAAGATAATATTGAAGAGATGCAAAGGAAATTCCTACCTTAAGCAAGAAGAGAGAGAAATCCAAAATTTTAACTTTTGCAAAATAGTGATCCGCTTGGATGGATAGAAAACCCTCGACATACTCTTTATTTTGATATAAGGAACATGGGGTGAAAAATGAGATGGAGGAGATGAAAATCAAACTTAAAAGCCTAAAACCCTCAAAAATAATGGAAAATGATAAGAAGAGAGAGAAAAATGAGAGAAAATAAGCAAAAAAGAGATTTTTATACTGGCTAATCCTGAACAGACCGTTCAAGTGCAAGAAGTGTCGCTCGAGCGACCAGAAACAAAAGATGTCACTGCTCGAGCGTAGAAATTGACACTCGAGTGAAGAAGACCAACTCCCGAAGTTTTGTAGAGCTACAGTGAAAATACTGGGAGCATGAATTCATCGCTCGAGCGACAACTTCACTGCTCGAGCGGTCCCATTTGCAAAACACCCAACTACTAGGAACCATGATTCTATGCTCGAGCAACAAAGTCTTTGTTCGAGCGGCCCGCCTAAACGAGCTGTTACAATTTCATCCTGGAAGATAGATGTTCATCACTCTGAAGCACCATGAGGGAGATAAATCTATCTTAAAGGAGAGAGTGTCAAACATTTGACTTTGTTTGTTTTCTATCTCCATAGCAAGTATTCAATAAATTTGTTGTTCAGTTTCAGATTCGTTTGTTTTATTTTATTTAATATTCAAACACTTGGTTTTTGGAATTTAAAATCAGTTTGCATAATTTTGTTTTATGTATTATGATTTGGGTTCTAGTTTCTATATTTGCATGCACGCGTGCATGCACACACACACAATGTACAAACAAGATTGTCCAACACATGCTTGCACCCCCTTCCTTTTCCATTCTCTCCTCTAATTGCAACTTTCTTTGTCTCGCTTTCCTTACACCTTTCTTCTCTCACAACCCCTTCACAGATCTATACAACACCCCTAACCCCTCTCAACACACCCCACTCCTTCCTTTCCTATGCTAACCACCCCCTCCCACCACTTTCGAAACCCTGGCCTCCATCCATTCCCACCACTTTGAAATGAGAGAGAGAGAGAGAGAGAGAGAGAGAGAGAGAGAGAGAGAGAGGATAGGAGGGGAAGGGGGACACAGAAAGAAAGGGAAAAATATAGGAGAAATTTCACTTCAATGAAAATTTTAAAAAATAATTATAAATAAGTGATAAAATTCATAAATATTAGTAATTAAAATTATAAATTTTTTCATGAATCTATAATAAAATTTTGAAACTATCACTAAATGGAAATTTTCTTTAATAGATCTAGAAGAGAAGGAGAATGAGAGAGGCGATGAGAGGAAGATATGAAGACTGTAAATGTAAAGAAATATTGTGAGATTAAGGATAAGAATAGGTTTGGAACATTGGAGGGTGTAATGACCCCAAAATGTATATCATGATTATATCAATTTAATTAAGTGTTTAATTTTAATTGTGATATGTGCCATAAGTGATTTGAATTGTGTTACTATTAACAGATGTGTATATGATATGAATTAAACCTTTCTGAATTAGTAATTTATACAAGGTTAAGATTAAATATTTGGAAAGGTAATTAGAGCCTAATTCACATTAGTACAATTAAATTTAGTTTAATTTGAACTAGATTATGATGAGAATTGATTTAATCAAGGTGAATTTGATATAATTTAATTTAACCTTCTAATTAAATCAAGGCTTAGGAAAATTAGAAATTAATTACAAGTCCTAAACTTACTCATCAATATAACTAGAGAAAAAGAGAGAGAATGAGTGCATTTTGTTGGAGAGAAATACAACTTGAGGAGGAGTTCAACAAAACTTAAGAAGAGGAAGAAGAAAAACAAGGAAGAAGTAAGCAAATCTTCAACAATTCAATCATCCAAGGTAGGAATTCTTCTTTACTTTCGTGAATTTGAGATGTTACACTCATGAATCTATGGCATTTAAGTTTAATTAAGAAGAAATCAAGCTTAATTGGTAATTTTATGAAGTAGAATATATGAATGAACAAGATAAAGAAGAAATTGTAAGAATTGAGCTCATATCATGACATGCATGGTTAGATTTGAAGAATTTAGCTCAAGATTTTGATATGCATGACTTCATTTCATAGAATTCTTGTTCACACATTTGATATCTTGCATGATTCTCCAAATTTGAGGAAAAAACTCCATGGATTTTGAAATTAGAACTCAAAGTATGCATGTTTTGTAATTTTCCAATTTATTGAAGCTTTAATCTTTCAATTGACAAATTGAGGTTTGTTGGAAATTTATGACCATATTTTTATGAATTCTTGCATGGTTCATGAAAAGTGAAGAGAATACTTCAAAGATTTTTAATTAGAACTCATGTATGCATATTTTGGTAATCTTATACTTTAATTCAAGAATTTGAAGTTTTGCATGGTAATTGAGTTTTGATTTGAAGTTATGAGTTTTGTTTAAAGTTAGATATGCTAAATTCAAGATGTTTTGAAGAGTTTTAGACCTTGAAATGCATGAAATTGAAGTTTAAATTACAAACGTTGAGTTCCAAAAAATCGAGTTGAAATTCAGATTCTTTGAAAACCTAGACCGCACGTGTGGCCTGAAACCCCACACGTACGACCAGCCTTCTTTGTTCCAGTTTGCATTATGTTTTTATTGCACGTGTAGAGCGCACGCACGGTGGTAGTTCCGCACATTGGACGTGCGACCAGGTCCTCCGCACATGCAGTTTTCAAGCCAACTTCCATTTCGTTTTCTATCTGTTTTTTTTTTATTTATTTCCGGGCCTCTATTTGCATGGTTTTCACGTGTATTTCAAATTCATATGCATATCATGAACACGAGAGAAATTAAAGAACAAATAGGAATAACTGAACGAATAAGTAATAAATGAACCGAATAGGTTTAAAAATCGACTGAATGAATTGAACGTGTTTTGCATTGTTATGCTTGAATGTGTTTGTGTAGATCAGATACCACATTCTAATCACGTGATTTAGGGGGTCAACTGTGAGTAATAACCTTGTAAAGTAATGTTCAAGATATAGGTATTTTCTGAATTATAGAATCCTCTGTTTCTGAAATGGTGCTTTTTAACTGAATGAATGATTGTCCTATTTATGAAATGTACTCGTGGCATCCATAGCATCTGTTACTGTTGCTGCTACTGTTATAGAGATCTCTGTCAGTTCCAATCTTTGGAACTACTGTTTACTGTATTGATGGCCATCAATTATAACTGTTCGGTCTTATATGACCTACTGTACTGTTTTGCTATTGGATGTACCACGTATGATTGCTATGATTTCAATATGATTTGATATGTTATGAGATATTGATTCACTGATGAAATTGAATGTTTAAAATTACTGAAAGGACATTATTCATTACCCCTTTACATTATTGTTATTCACCAGGCTCTAACTCACCGTTTTATATATGGATGTAGGTGATGAAGTGCAAGACTGGACTTAGTGGTGTCGACGTGAACTCTGCTTTTTGTCAAGCCAACTTTTGTGCCTCACTGCGAGGTTCCAATCAGGTCACCGTTTTAAAGTTCACCATTTTGTCTTTGTAATTAAGTGTTTTGAAATGTTATTGAGATTTGTTCTGAATGTTTTCATTATGACCATTTCATTTTGTTATTGGGATTTAATCCCTAGATTATATTATGTGTTGTACATAAGCTTGATCTTGGACTTATGTGTACTTATATATGTATATCGAAGTTTGTCTTCTTTCATTTAAGTTTGCACACCTCATTGAACGTTATATTTTATTATTTACAGGCTTCCTCCAACCCCTATTATTGTATTACTGTTAAGTAAGCATTTGGTAATCTTGAATTACTGGCTAGCCACTTCTCTAAAATGAAAATTATAAAATGAAAATTAGGTCGTGACAGAGGGTGTACAAATATAAAATGAAAATTTTAAATTTTTTAAATGAATGCAATGATGTGGCTATAATGAGGTAAAATTATGGTAAAAGTATGACTGTAAAATGAACTAAATTACTCAAGTTCAACTCATATTTTGCTCGTTCGAAATCAGTTTGTTATGTAAACAAATCAAGTTTAAAAACAATTTAAAACTTGTTAATTTTCAAGCTAAGTTTGAACAAGCTATTTTACTTAGCTTGACAAATATTTATTATAAACGATATAGTTACTCAACCTCGACTCATTATTGGTTCGATTAAATCTCGTTTGAGATTCTCCTGAAAAGTAAAAAAGACAAGATTGAACAATTTTGAAACTTATCAAGATAAATAATCCAAGTTTAAACAAGTTATTGGTTGACTCGACTCGACTTAGTGAGAGTGAGACAGAGGATTTATACCTCAAATTGTTTTTAGGGAGAGTTGAAGATGCTCCAAAAAATCGCGATGGTGAAGGCCCTAGTGGGTGAGACATTGTAGGACAAGAAGAGTATGGGAAAAAGAAGTAAGAGAAATAAAAAAGAAAAAGTGAGACAAAGAGATATAAACAGAGAGAGACAGAAGGTTAAAAAAAATACCTAGATGACGGTGGCAAGGCGAAGACCAATCAGAAATGGCGAAGACAGATGGCAACGCTAACGGTGGAGAGGCTCGAATGGTCGACGACAACGTTGATGGTGAGGCAAGGTAATTGGCGTGACTGAGGTGCGCGTTTTTTTTTTCTTCAATATATGGGTTTGAATTAGTTTAGTTATCCCCTACAACAGTGTTGGTCGGCACTTGTCTCTTTGTGCATTTAGATATCAAAACAACATCGTTTTGATATCTGCGACTAAATTATATTAGTCGTGAAAAAATTTTACTCTCCCGCCTAGTTTTTCATCCTCCTGCCTATATTTTTGGCGACTAATATTTTAAATTAGTCGCAAAAATAAATTTTCTGCAACATAATTAATTTAGTTGGTTATTGTATGAACTTTTACTTACGAAATTTTTTTTTAGTCAGCAAATTTCATTTTTTTACGACCAAAATGTTTTTAGTCAACAAAAGTGATCGACAAAAGTGTAATTTCTTATAGTAATTACAGTGTTAGGTAAGAGACCCAAAACACAAACAAATGTTCGTTACAAAATTATAGAAACTAGTAGTTTGAAGGAGTTTAAGATGGACTCACTACAAGAAGTAACACATTTGGCGACTAATTTTGCCGACTAAAACATAAAAAAATTCTCTACAATGGAGTGTTATATGACTTATATTACAGAAGCATGATGGGCATGGCGATGGGCTTGGTTCGAAGTAAGGTCCAACGAAAAAGTTTAAGATTATTGCGGGCTAATAATGATATTTTACACTGGTGCAAGTTGTTCTTTTTCTATCTCTTTCCCTCTCCCAGCTGTTAATTATACAATTTTTTCACAATGTTGGTGCCTTTTCTATTGTAACTTAGAGGAGATCAGGATACATTGAATTTCATGTTCAAAAATCTGTTGGCAATATGTCTAAGGAGAATTTTTTTGACTTTGGTGGATGAATATAGGCAACAGCCCTTCCCTTGCTTGTATATGCGTAGGCATTTCATGGGTTTCTAAGCCATACTTGTTTTGCTATTTCTCTTACTTTTATGTGAATTTTGAGTCCATTTCTTGACGGGTTTTGCATTTTCTGCCATTTTAATGAGAATGTGAGTTTAAATTCCCTTCATTTTCTGTGGAGATGTTAATTTGTTTTTCATATATTAATTGAAGTGTTGTAAGTGGTGGGTTTGCTTGTAACTGATGTGGATGTGGATGTGGCTAGGGTTGTGGTGGAGGAGATTGAGTATATCTATATTGCATTTTTAGCTTTTGTATTTGGATGTTGTTTCGGATTCAATTTTAGCTAAATGGGTGAAATCTTGTGTTGATTACGATGCTTAAACAAATTTATAGTCCATTAGCCTCTGTTGATCATAAAACATTATTGAAAATTCTAGTATAACGTGAGTATGTTTATTAAATTAGCTAATTTTATGCTATTTCATTTTTGGTAGGAAACATTTTCTTGTACAAACCAACTTGGCAGTTCCAGTTCCAGCAGCAACAATTCCATCAGCAACTGCAGAGCACTCTTCACAATTGCAGGTAACTTTTCCCTCTCTCTCTTTCTCTCTTTGGAAATTGTTTGCAATCTCTCATTTACTCAGATTTTATTCTTTGAGTAGCAACGAAAGGACATCAATGAACTTCTTGCAACATAACTATGACTAGACTGTATTCAGCATAAGTCGCATAGGAACCTTTGTTGATTTGATCATCTCCATCATAGAACAAGTAGCAATAAGTAAAGAGTATATTAAGTTCTCAGTAGATGGTAATTATTTTTGAGAGTGTTACTTCTTAGTTTGATTCTGAATGTTGAATTAAATATACACTATAAGGACCATAAGGTATTGAAAGAGAAGAATAATAACATTCAATTTTATACGTATTTGGACAAAACATTTGCTGCTTTAAGTTTTGGATTACTTTCTTTTTTTGTTTCACTTGGTTGAGAAAAGACCATACTTTGAACATTTTGCTTGTTTGAAATTTGAAACCATGTATGTGTTGTTACCTTGCGTTTAACAAATTGAATTGAGCTTCTGTGTGACAATTTCTTTCCTACTTATTGACAAGAAGCATGTCTGTTTATCTAGTCAGCTTTAAATAAGCATGACACGAACATAACGAGCATGTGATGGTGTTATATATGCTGATACACACTTATCTTTTATTATGTATTAAAGGATGTATACGTATATATGTAAAGCACAGACTGAATTATATTTGTTTCTTTATTCATTCAATAGTTTTGTTGGAATACTTATCTATGTAATGATTGTGAATGCTCAAATTAAGTTAGATGTTTATATGCTTAATGTATTCTAATTATATGACAAGATCATCAAAGCCCCGACATTGGCTATATAGACAATTTTGGAGTTAGAGGCTTATATGCCTACTGTATTCTAATGATATGAAAAAATTATCAGACTCCCGACATTGGCAATAGACAATTTTTTATTTCTTTATTTCTTTTTTCTTTTTTCTTTTTTCTGAGTGTTGGCCATGGATGGATATATATATATATATATATATATTGGTACTTAAAAGAACTTCATACATATGTTAACTTAGGTGTTAGGGAAAGACAGGCCCCTTATGGTACAAATCGTTTCATTTGGTCCCACCCTAAAAGAGACTTATGTGACAAGCCAAATAGTGAATGAAAAAACAAGATAATCTATCTCAACTTGAAAAGCGTGTTCTCATTTGTTCCTTGGTTAATCTTTGCTTGAGTTGTAGGTGACAAACAATGGACAAGAGTTGGATGACGATAAATAATAGGTTGACAAGTAAAGTATCAACAAGGGGTGAAAACATTGCTTGATTTTGCTACGGCAAATTTAGGTGTAGAGGATGAAAGACAGTGTCTGTGTGTCGATTGCATTAATGGCACAAAATATAGCAGACAAGTCGTGTGGATGCACTTGATCCGAAAAGGAATGTCATCTTCATATATAACTTGGGTGCACCACGGGGAACACATTCCCGTGTCTCATCCTAGTGTATCAAATGACCAATGTGGAGGTAGTGGCGAATGTATGACAGATATCGATGATCCGCTCATGGGTGAATTGCATATTATGTTGGAAGAAATTTACGTGAGTGGTCTTATGGATGACCTTACCGACGAGAAACCTAATGGTTTGGACAGGGAGGATTTGCATAAGTTCATTAGGTTATTTGAAGATGCACAACGCAAAGTTTACCCAACATGTGAAAAGTTCTCTGTGTTATCATTCATCATTAAGATGCTTCATGTGAAGGTGTACAACAAATGGAGCAACAAGTCATTCGATATGGTTATGCAGGTATTCAAGGACATTCTACCAGAATGTGATCAAATTATTCCATGGACACTCTATGATGCTAAGAAGTTCTTATGTGACTTGGGTTTGGGATATGAAACAATTCATTCGTGTAAGAATGATTGTGCACTTTTTTGGAAAGAGAGTGCAAATTTGGAGAAATGCCGTACATGTGACGCGCGTAGATACAAGTTGAACGATGATGGTGGTAAAAAGATTCCACATAAGGTATTGCGATACTTTCCTTTGACATCGAGGTTGAAAAGACTGTATATGTCCAAAAAAGCAGCCGCAGATATGAGATGCCACATTGAGAAGCATGTGGATGATGACATATTAAGACATCCGGCCGATGGTGAAGCATGAAAGGACTTTGATAAGCAACATCCGACGTTTTCTGATGACTCTCGAAATGTAAGGCTAGGGCTGGCAACAGATGGTTTCAATCCATTTGGAAATATGAGCACATCATATAGCACATGACCCGTAATCATGATGCCTTCCAATCTCCCACCGTGGAAATGTATGAAAGAGCCATTTTGCATGATGTCATTGCTTATTCCAGGACGTTCGGCACCTAGAAGAGACATTAATGTCTACTTGCAACCATTAATAGAAGAATTGAAGAATTTGTGGGAGCATGGTGTGCAAACATATGATGCATCGAATGGGAAAATTTTTAGAATGCATGCGGCGGTAATTATTCATTTGGTTGTGTAATAATTAATTAGCTTGTTAGTTAGTTAATTAGTTGGCATGTATTATTCATTCGGACCCTCCGTCGAGAGGGCCAATTCTGTAATAAGTGTGCGTGCGTGTGTGCATGTCTTCCAACCCCACGTATTTCTCTCTTTTACTTAACCGCTTACAATGGTTAGTTCTAGGACATATTTTCAATCAGCATCCTTATGCTTTGCATACGTGCATCCATTCATCTATATTGCATGCACCGGGCTCGGCGCATCATGCTAACCGCATTGTACTTCAATTCCAATTTGAATACATGTTATCAAATGTCGCATTTCCTATGCCATTTTAGAATAGCCGAGCCTATTTCTAGCTGCATTTTGCATGTGTTGCATTAGCCATCTTAACATGAACTAGGATCATGCATTGATTACTAACTAGTTTCTGTTTTGGCTTAGAGTACACTGTAAGTGTTTATGCTTTAGCATCCTTGCATGAGTGTGAATGTTTCCATGAAAGCATGCTTGCCATGAGGCTAACTGCTTATGTGATATAACTGCCTGAATGCCTGTGGGTGCAGGTTGGATTACTTGAATTGGAACGATTCATTGAAATCCGTGTTTTAGCCTACTTACGAATAGCAAACTTCAAACCATTTTCCAAACAAACGAATATGCGATGCTTTGTTCCAAATTAGTTGATCTAGTCTATACTTGTTTTGCTGTGCGCATCACATAGTAAGATTAGCTAATTAATCGGAACAAGAACACATGTGTTTTCAAAAACAAGATATCATGTTTAGTAGTGGCTGATCTTTGATCAGGTGAGCGGCGGTGCTCATAGCTGACCTTCCCCAATCGTACTTAAGTTCCTGAGCCGAGGCAACTTTGGTGATGACGGACACGTGGCCTTAGGCGCGAGTCAGGGTTTCCTAAATTCTTCCAAAATAAAATATTTAGGTGGCGACTCTGTGTCTGGCAAAGCAGTCCATGTTTGGCACTTCTTTCTTAAAAATCATTTTTCCAAAACGATTTACCGGATTTGGACTCTTTGGTGATTTATTGGTCTTGCATTGTACTTTGCGAGACTACATTCACAACCGTGACGATTTGAGTCCGAACTGTAGCGTGAGGCCCTCGAGGGCACGTCTACAGTTTTTGGCGACTCTGCTGGGGATTTAGAGAACTTGACTAGAACTCATGATATTTTTACACTTATGTGCCTCTTTGCATTTCATTTGTATTGGTGCGCCTAGGACACCATGTTTGCCGTATACTATTCCTGAACGGTTTATCGGAGGCTTGCTTGGAAAAACATGCCATAAGGCTGACTGGTTGCGGGCTCTGCCACGACGGGAACATAAACCCCGATTTTTACCGGGGCACCCCGTTTTGACCATTCGACCTAGTGCATATCGGAATCCATAGTGACTATTCCAAACTAGGACAGGTTGCTTACCCGATTGTAGGTTGTTTGAAACCACTGCATGCGTAGTGAAACTGTAGCTCCTGACAAAATAGGACAGGGAAACCCTACCCCAACGTAGGGGTGTTTTGGTTCTCACTTATTTGCTATGTGCTTTTAGAATTGATCTCTACAGCAAGGTACGTATCAGTTCGCAAGTCTGGGTATCAGGCCTGCGGGCATCAGTATCAGTATTAGTATTTTGAGAATCAGTCATATCTGCGGGTATTAGATTCAGTTTTGGGGAAGTGATTTGGAAACAAGTGATCAGTGGTTGAGGACAGTTCTTTCAGCTTGCGTGTGCCAAGTGTGTGTTGTATTTATTTAAGCTGTTATGTTGTCGGTTTTCCTTATTATGCTTTATTTATCTTTTTGCAAGGTAGTTTAGCACAATTGCATCCGACCAGGTAGATATTCTCCGAGCACTCTGGGTTAGAGGTCGTAGACTTAATCGATCTGAGGATTGGATAGACGGACAAGCGTGTTCCTTTCTTTACCCCCAATTGCTAGATGGAGGTCAAAAAGGCGCAGCATATCAGTACAGCGGTCGCCAGATCAGTGGTCTACCCCATTAGTGAACAGTCAGACTGAGGTCTCAGTTTCTATTGCAGGGACGGATATACCGATTATTCAGATAGATCCGTACAATATGGCAAGCTTAGAGGAGATGGTGCGTCATCTCCAAGAAAGCATGAAAACTATGCAGCAAGACGCTACCCGTCAAGCAGAATCTGCCAAACAACAGGCCGCAGTCGTGACCCAACAGGCAGAATTAATCGCTAGGCTATAGCAGCAAACTAGAGCATCTACTTCACACCAAGTTCCTCCCCCACCAAGAGTTCCCATACTCGTGGACACAACTAACGTCCAGGATGATACGGACATTCCAATCAGGCCAGCTCCGCCCCCGATTCTACCCCAACTGTCCAAAACACCTACCAACCTACCGGATTCTCCCTTTGAGTTCGAGATGGACCCCACCGCACTAAAGGTGAGCAAGCTGGAGAAATTGTTGAAGAAGTCTCAAGGGGCTCATTCCATTCCAGATATTGAGGATGGGTACACTGACTCGGCCGTGACGCTGCCAGGCCGGCTTAAAATGCCGTACATAGATTGCTTTGACGGGTCGGGAGACCCTATGGTGCATTTGTGGTTGTTTTCAGACATTCTAAGGCCGATGGGCCTCTTTAGATTACAGAAGCTTTCCTTGTTTGGCTGGACCTTGTCAGGCGTAGCGGCCATTTGGTATGCAAAATTGAAAGATTCCATCAAGAGGAGTTAGGAGGAGATGGCCGAGGCCTTCATAGCTCAATACTCATACAATACACAGATCGAGATTACGACCCGTGATCTTGAGACAACCAGACAGGAGCCGAAGGAGAGTTTCTCCGATTTTGTAACCCGGTGGAGGGCCAAGGCCTCGATGATGACCATCAAGCCAGTTGACAAAGATCAAATACGGATGGTTGTGCGTGACCTCCAGCCCAAGCTTATGCAAAAGATGATCGTTCTCCCCCTCCCCACCTTTGCAGACCTACACGAGATAGGGGTGCAGATCGAAGATGCTATGAAACAGGGTCTGATTGACCAAGACCGAGAGCAGCCTAAGAGGGCATTCAACCGCAGTTCGAGTGCAGGCACAAGCAGTGCTGCAGCTGGCAGATCTTCAGGTGTGGGAATGGTCACCACCACCACCCTGAGAACCCTTGCAACTACACCATTCACCGATACATCCGGAAGTAGCTCACAAACAACCAAGTATTCCCCCCGAAGCCAAAGAACCTTCACTCTACTATACATGCCCCCGTCCAAAGCTCTGGGGGTTTTGATCAGGAAAGGGCACTTAAAGCCCTTAGAGCCGCGGCCACTACCAGACAGACTACCTACTTCCCATAACCCGGCCAAGTAGTGCGCCTATCACCAATAGCATGGTCATGACACCGACCAGTGCTTTCGATTACGTCATGAGATTCAGGATCTCATCGACAACAGGGTGATCATGCCCCCGGAAAAACCAAATGTCACAACCAACCCTCTCCTACCACACAACCAAGCTCCACCTCCCAAACGCATCAATCTAATCCAAACTGGGGTTGTGTCATACGACCCTAGCATATATATCACCCCCTCTCACCTACCCATGCCGGAGGTGTTCATTCCTGACAGTACTGACTTGTGCATGTTGGACATCTCCCGAACCCAACCTGAGATGATGGTGGTGACTGCCGGAGGTAGAATTGGTTCGACTATGAAAGTAGATCAGAATGATTATACGCAGCCTGAGGGGTCTGTGAGCTTCAAGTACAACCCGAGCAGTTACATTACATCAGTAGGCCAGGCTAGGCCGAATGTGGAATTGCCAATACGGGCAGAGATTTGTGTAGCACGAGAGGATGGACCTGATCAAGGGCTAGATGACCTAGCGGATTTGGAAGAAGACCTTGTAAATCTGCAGTTCTTTGAAGGGCAAGATTCAGGGAACGGGACAGTCAATTGGTTTGATGTAGGGGTGAGCAGCGGATATACTGATCCGCCAAAACCGACCGAACCAAACCGATCCGCCGCATTTTGGGCGGATGCGTGATGACGAGCGGACGGTTGCGGATTGATTTTCTCAAATCCGCCAATTTGGCGGACGGATGGCGGATTTGAGATTTTTTGGCCGCAACCGAACCGCCAAACCGCCAAATCGCGAGCACCCCTAGTAATTTATAAAACTTTGTATTTTTAATTTGTTTAAATATTATATTTGTGTTTTCAATTGAAAAAGAGTTTAAATATTCTGTTGAAAAAAAGTTTTCAACTTGAATATATTTTTTGAATTGAAAAAAATAAACGTATTATTCATATATATTTTTTAGTTTTTAAATGTAACTCTAAAAATAATAAATAGAAAATATGATATATGCTGGTTGGTTTTTGTTTTCAAAAACATATGTAGATGTAACAATACAGAGACATTCAATCTCTACTACTGCTCTGTTCATGGTTTTGGTGATTTGAATTGTTATTATATTTTAAGAATCACAGATTGTAATACTTTATGGGGATGAATCATACTGTGATTGTAATATGTGGATGAGGCATGCAGTGATCATGATATTCTAAAGTTTCAAACTTTTTTTCTTTGGATAAGGCATACAGTGATTGTAATATTTTTTTTAAGTCATTGACTGTAATGCTTTCTTTTTCTTTTTTTTCTTTTTTTGTTTGAGGAAGTGCACAAGTTGAATTATGTTGAAAATTTATAAAATTTTAAACCGCCAAACCGATTCGCATCCATCTGCCAAACCGCCAATCCGCTCAATCCACATCCGCCGGATTGGCGGACGGATGCGGATTGATTTTCTTCAATCCGCCAATCTGGCGGACGGATGGTGGATTGGAGGTTCCGTGGCCGCAACCGACCCGCGCCCACCCCTAGTTTGATGGGTCATTAGAAATTACTAGATGGCTTGACGACCAACCAAATGTTGTGGAACAACCTCAATTAGAGTAGAGTCCGCCAGGGACGGAGACATCAATAATGGCTGAAAGGGCCGAGAATCAGAATGCACCGCCGGAGGGCACCGGTGATAATAATTTTGCTCAGGACCAGAGCATTTTGAGTATAGAGGACATTCAACAGCAAGCCGCACTGAAACAGTTCGAGTGATAAAGGACCGAGGATTCTGAAAGAGTCAGGAAAGTCGAAGCCCCTGAGGGGACAGAACGTGTTGTGAGCACGGGAATAGAAGGTACTATGGGTACAGGAATAGCTGTAACGGAGCTGGATAGGTGCCTGTCGGTCGCCGATGGCATGTGATGGGAAGATGACGACCTACGTCTTGCCCACACAGATGACGACTGGGGACAAAGCCAGCCAGATGATACCTGGTACATTGGCGAAGTAGACCACATGACTAGGAGCGGGCGGTATTTTAAGCCCCAGCACTTAAATCAACCAGAAGCGTCCGGGAAGGACAAAGAGGTGGAAAAACAGAAAAAGAAGTTACTCGAAGAAGAGGCTGTGCTGAAACAGCTGAAGAAAATACAAGCAGATATCTCTATCTGGGGACTGCTAATGGCTTCGAGAGTACATAGACAGGCTGTCCTTTCGGCAATGGACAAGGCCAAACTTTCAATAGACACCACACCTGAACAGCTGGTAGGGCTGGTCTTTCCGGGAGAAGCTTCCCCGACGTTGACCTTTTCTGACAAGGAACTACCGCCTGAGGGCTTAGATCACAATAAACCACTCTACATTTTTGTGGAGTGTAGGAACAAATAGATACCGGTGGTTCTTGTCGACACGGGATCCGCCATCAACGTGTGCCCGTTAAGGACAACATATGCAATCAGGTTGAAGCCCCCAGACTTTGTGCCAACCATCCAAGTGATAAGGGCATATGACAATACAAGCAGAAAAGTGAAGGGGACTGTGCAGATTCAGATCCAAGTTGGTCCAGGACAACACGATGTTGACTTTCATGTCTTGGACGTTCCCGCAACCTTCAATCTATTCCTAGGGCGGCCGTGGCTGCACCAGGTGAAGGCAATCTCTTCCACACTACACCAGATGTTAAAATACCCTCATGGGAAGGGGGTAGCTATAGTTTTCGGGAATTCATCAATTCATTCACCACTAGAGGTGTCTACACCGGTTTTGGAAATCGAGCATGGCACGGAGGATGTGTTTCTATCAGGATTTACCCTAGCCGAGGCCCGGGTTGTTCAGAACATCTTAGCCGTTGATGAGGGGATGTATGTCAGCTCACAGTCTGTGTACCTCATAAACAAGCTTCAGCACATGCCTGGTATGGGATTAGGAAAAAGTGGCCGGAAAGGCATTGCTGTATCGGCCGAAGTGCCGTACAACCCGCATACCTTTGGCTTAGGCTATCTGCCTACCAAAGAGGACTGGGTATGGAAAGGCAAAGAAATGGCTGGAAGAGCCAGAGTTAAGCAGACCGGGAAACATTTTGGGTTAATGCACCGACCTATCCGGGGTATCCAGAACGGACACTTTGTCCGGGAGGGGGAAGACTTTCCATTCTACGGCTTCCCAGAGCCATGGTTGAACGCAGAAAAGAGGCGCATGCCGGGATTTAAAATCTTCTTCGACTTGCAGTTATCCGGGGATGATGTCGCCGATGAGCAGACAGGTCCGTCAGCTGAGGTCGAGCAGTGTAAGGAAGTGGATTCCGAGAACGCCGAGTTTGAAATAGGGGTAGCACTGGCTTGTCTACTATCAGATCCTCCGATCGTCCATGAGTGCTTAGGGGATGATCTCTCAGTGTCTATGATTGGGAATGAAACGGCTGCGAGCCCACCTTCAAACATTTTGGATGCATCCATTGCACCTTCCCTCGTCTGGTAGTACGAGGAAGGCTTCTTATCGAGTAGCACCGGGTCAGGTAGGGAGCCGGAATCTGATTCCACCGAGTCCATAGGGTCGGAATCAGGTTCCAGCTCGTCTGAGTCTGAGTCCGGTATTCTTGGGAGTGATAACCCGGATGCCACAGTCCTGTCTAGGTCATCTTTTTTTTTCTCTTTTGAGTCTGTTGTAACAGAAGAATCAGATGGACTGGATGAAGTGATTAATGAGATTGGAATAGCTGTGGCTTCTGAGTACTTTTCTATGCCTTTGATTTATTGTATTAATCAGGACTTTCAAAATTTCGATGAAAACGACGAGGAAGAAATTCCTCCGGTTTTGAAATATTTGCTTGAACAAGAGCATGAGAGGTTTGTAAAACCGCTGGTTGATGAAATCACCCAAATTAATGTTGGTATTGAGAAAGGCCCGCAGCTGGTCCAAATCGGGTCCACGTTGTCTTCGGAGGAGCGCGAGCGCTTAGTCACTTTATTAAAAGATTTCAAAGATGTTTTCACGTGGTCCTACAAAGACATGCCTGGAATTGATCCTGAGATTGTACAACACTGGATCCCTCTCGACCCAGAGGTCCGACCTGTCAAGCAGAAACTCAGAAGAATTCGCTCTGACTGGGCTATCAAGATCAAAGAAGAGGTCACCAATCAAATTGACGCAGGGTTCTTGCTGGTATCTGAATACCCAACTTGGTTGGCCAACATAGTCCAGTGCCGAAGAAGGACGGCAGAATTCGGGTATGTGTGGATTTCAGGGATTTGAATAAAGCCAGTCTGAAGGACGACTTTCCTCTGCCGCATATCGATGAGCTAGTGGATTTTACTGCTGGGCATGCATTGCTTTCGTTCATGGACGGATTTTTAGGCTACAACCAGATTGTAATAGCACCTGAAGACCGGGAGAAGACTGCCATTATCACCCTGTGGGGGACCTATTGTTATAGGGTAATGCCATTTGGGCTGAAGAATGCTGGAGCTACATATCAACGGGTTGCGACCACGATATTGCATGATATGATCCACAAAGAGGTTGAGGTGTACGTGGACGACATGATTGTCAAGTCCAAAGAAAGAGAGGGCCATTACATCACCTTGCAAAAGTTCTTCCAAAAGATCAGAAAATTCTGGTTGCGACTGAATCCTCAGAAATGTATGTTTGGTGTTACAGTAGGGAAAATGCTGGGGTTCTTGATCACGCAAAGGGGCATCGAAGTCAACCCTTCCAAAATCAAGGCCATCTTAGAAATGCCACCACCAAGGACTGAAAAGGAGGTGCGAGGCTTTCTGGGTAAAATGCAATTCATAAGACGGTTTATCTCAAAATTAATCTTGACTTGTGAACCACTCTTTGGTCTCCTAAAGAAAGGAAAGAAGTTCCAATGGGACGGCCGATGCCAAGCTGCTTTTGAACAGATTAAGCAATACTTACAGAACCCACTTATGTTGTCACCACCTGAGCCGGGAAAACCGTTGATTTTGTATCTTTCAGTGACTGAGACTACAATGGGCTGCATGCTTGCACAAGAGCCTGAGGACAAAGTGGAGAGCCATCTACTATCTGAGCAAGAAGATGCTGGATTACGAGACTCGCTACACTCCGCTGGAGAAGGCTTGTTTGGCCTTAGTATGGCCTACCAGGAAGCTGCGGCACTACCTGTTAGCTCACTCTGTAATGTTGGTTTCAAGATTAGATCCCATCAAATATCTCTTCGAGAAACCGGCACTTACGGGTAGGCTAGCCCGTTGGTTGCTTCTGTTTTTCGTATTCGATCTGAAGTATGTGACGCGCAAGTCAGTAAAGGAGAGAGCGGTAGCAGAGTTCCTTGCCGATCACCCAGTTGAAGGGGATGAAGCAGTTGAGTACCTATTCCCAGACGAGGCCATTTTACATGTTGAAGACGAAACTTGGACGATGCACTTTGACGGAGCGTCAAGCCAATATGGGTATGGGATAGGGGTGTTGTTGATAGCGCCTGACAATTCTCGCATCCCTCTAGCATTCAAACTCCATTTCAAAGTATCGAACAATGAAGTAGAATACGAGGCCTGCATTGCTGGTTTAGAAGCTGCCCTAGAACTAGGGGCAAAACGGTTGGATGTCATCGGGGACTCGAACCTTGTTGTATCTCAAGCTAAAGGGGATTGGAAAGTCAAAAAAGAAAAGATGAGAAGTTACCACCAGACCTTGGACTTGCTGATTCCTCGGTTTGAGAAGCTGAACTTCGCTCATCTGTTAAGAGAGAACGATAGGTTCACAGATTCACTAGCAACTCTATCTTCCGTGATAGACATCCTTTTGGAGTCCGGATGCGTCTGATCATCATTGACCAGAAATTTGTGCCGGCTTACGAGCTGATTGTTGTTATAGAAGAGGTTCAAGATGAGAACCCCTGGTATTACGATGTCTGAAACTTCTTGGAGAAATAGGTGTATCCACCAGAGGTAAACGCCAAAGATAAGAGGGCAATACGAAGAATGGTTGCTCAGTTCATCGTCTGCGGGGGTAAATTGTACAAAAGAGGTCATCTGGGAATGCATAAGCTGTGTGTTGATGCTGAAGAATCGAAGCGCCTGATAGAGGCCATCCATGGAGGAGAGTGCGGAGCACACATGAATGGGGTGATGCTAGCCCGGAAAATCCTTAGACAAGGTTACTATTGGTCCACCATGGAGGAGGATTGTATTGGCTTTGTCCGGCGATGCCACAAATGTCAAATCCATGCAAATCGCATGAATATTCCGCCGTCTAAGTTGTACAACATGACTTCGCCATGGCCGTTTTCAGTTTGGGGGATAGATGTGATTGGAGCTGTCACTCCAAAAGGGTCCAATGGGCATGAGTTCATTCTGGTAGCGATAGACTATTTTACAAAGTGGGTTGAGGCCCAATCTTATGCAGTGTTAAAGGCACCACATGTTGCCAAGTTCATCAGGAACAACATCATCTGTCGCTACGGGGTCCCGAATGAGATCATTTCAAATAATGATTCCTACTTCAAGAAGGAAATGATTGACTTGTTGGACAAGTACAACGTGGCTTTTCACAAGTCATCTACATACCGGCCACAAACCAACGGAGCAGTTGAGGCCGCCAACAAGAACATCAAGCATATTCTGCAAAAGATGGTGGAGACCTACCAGGACTGGCCAAATAAGTTGCCATTTGCTCTGTGGGGCTACCGGACTTCAATTCGTACTTCTACTGGAGCAACTTTGTATTCCTTGGTCAACGAGATGGAGGCTGTTTTGCCTATCGAAGTTGAGGTTCCGTCTTTGCGAGTATTGGCTGAGTGTCAGATAGTTGAGGTAGATTGGCAGCAGAGTAGGTTCGAAGAACTCATGCTGTTTGATGAGAGAAGGCTGAAAACACTGTACCATGTTCAGGGTTATCAACGAAGAATCGCCAGGGCTTTCAACAGAAGGTTAAGTCCAGGAATTTGAAAGAAGGGGATTTAGTGCTCAAAGACAACCGAGCTCCCATTCACGACCCTATGGGCAAGTTCAGACCCAATTGGACTAGCCCTTACATCATCAAGTCTATTTGGTTAGGTGGAGCTGTCGTTCTGATGGACCTAGATGGCCTAGAGTTCTCCCAACCGATCAACATGGACAAGTTGAAGAAATATTACCCCTAAGTGGCTCGCTAGGCCGAAAACCCGAAGGGGCAACTTAGGCAAAACTTAGAGCATGAAAAATTTAAAATTACAAAAACTGAGCTTGCAAGGTTGAAAACCTGCAAAGGGCGGTCTTGGCAAAAGTTAGAGTGCAAAAGGAGAGAGTTAATACTCGAGTGAACCCATGCCGAACTACGTAAGGCTTGATTCTCATCTTTGGTATACGTAGGCAACTTCATTTCGAAGTCCAGCTATAAACACTTTCCCGATCAACTTTGCCCATGTGATCATGTTCGGTCATCTTTCTTCATTCAGCATTTAAGAGCTCGGTTGTGATCTCTAGTGCAGTGCTATTCAGACTAGGGGCAGTTTTCCAGTTGTTAGGATCCAGGGTTGTACATCTCAGTGATAGATCTCGGGCATGTCCAGTTTTGATCCATATCGAAAATGGTTTTGAAAAGTTTTAATAAAAGTTGATTTTGTTCAAATTAATCTTTTTATAACTTAGACCATTTTTGGACCAAACGGAAAATTTTCAGTACCCACAACCTTCAATTTCATTGATTTCAACACAGAGTTCTCCTACTCTTGAATACAAATTGAAGTTACTTTTTATTACATTCAAAAGAAAACTTGAAAGTACTGATAAAGCAAAATAAATCCGGGGCATAGTCAGGTGTTCCTACATCCCCTCCCAGAACTTGTGGAAACCTCTGACGCCAAAGTGGGCCCTACCTGTGCCTCTTCATTGAGCCAATCTAGGCACTCATCAGAAAGGGTGCAGCTGAAAGCAAGAGCAGGAGCCAGAAGCTCTCTTGTCCTCCAGGCTATGGCATACCGAGCTAGCTACGTGCCTCGGACCGGAAATGTGGCAGGGTACTCTATCCCCTCCTCCGAGCAAGTCTGATCATGTCAAAACTGACACCGGAATCGGAATGGAAAATAAAACACGCAGTGTGTTAGGCCAACTAACTGGATCCTGGGCTGACCGGTTATGCTATAACTCATCGCCGGTAGATTGAGCCAAGGGCAGCACCAAGCAATGTCAGTAGCAGATAAACTGCACATCCAGTTGAACTACCATCCCTCATCTGGGGCATCGACTAGACGTCACCGGAAGAAGTAGCTGCGAGTTGAATATGTGGGGCAGGGGTCCACAACCTTCAATTTATCCATCAACCACACCTGGGGAGGGATGAAAAATGAGAGATTAAAGAATAGAGAGGTGTACGTTGAGAGAAAAGTAAGAAAAGGATTTTGAGAGAAAAACTGAGCCTGAGGGCCAAGTGATGTGAGAAAGGATGGGAAACATACCTGCAACAGTAGTGGGCTCCCTGCCAATCTAGCTGTCTCCCGGCGATGAAAAGCGTCCAAACCCATCAATATCTCAGCTAGCGTCATGGCGATGTAGTTTTTGCCCTCCCTCAAGCCCTCAGCAACTTTAATCAAACGAGTGCTAAACCCACCAGAGCCTGGGGCAAGTAAGAGATGAGATAACATGCACAAGCAAAGTGCATGTCGCCGATAACCCTGCCAATGATGGTCGCCGCAGTCACCGGCATCAGAAAACCGACAAACCAAGCTCGAAATGTCTAACTCTCTATCATGAATCAATGATCAAGCATCATGCAAAGTGAGCCCACACATCCGCCCCAATGCTTGGATATGGCCGAAGCGGAATTGTGGCAAGATTTCTTCATCGCGCTCGGATTCCATTAAAGCTTGAAAGTCTTCAAAAGTGGGACACATCTCTTGCCCACCAAAGCTAAAGACGTGTGTCACCGGATTCCAAAACCTTGCCGCGGCATGAAGAAACGGAAAACGCAGTGGGGTGCGACTCAACGTGAATAGTGCACTTATGCCAAAACCCTAGAAATTAAGCTTTTCTGAGCCATCTAAGTTGGCAATCCAATTTGTGAGGTTTTGCGCAAGGAATGCTTCCATTTAGTGTAAATTTGAGCTGAAATGAAGAGAATCCCGAAGCTGGAACTCATATAGAATATAAGGCAGTGAGTGGAGGACAGATGTCGCCATTTCGGAGAGTCTGCCATCGATGGCCGGCAGTGGCTCATCAGTGGCCGACATTGGCACACTAATGGCCGGCAGGCCTTCCTATGTGGCCGACAGTCTCTCCCTCGTGCTCACTGGCCTTCTTGGTTAAGACCCAGTTGTCTGCTACAGTGAAGTCCTATTACCTAGGTCTTTTAAGGTCTTGTTTTGTTCTGTTGGACTCTGTCGTGTCTTGTTTAAGACGTATTAGTTTCTTTTTCTGTGTCAAGTTGTAATCATCCTCCTTTCATTTATCGAGTTGTCGTAATTTGCTTATCAAGTTGTAAACTTGTTAAGGCTTTGTTTTGCTTATCGAGTTGTTTTATTGTTAGTCGGTTCACTACCTGATTAGTGCAATTCGAGTGTTTGATTTTCAAAACAAAAGTTCGAACTCATTTACATTGTTGTGTAAAGTGATGCGATGCATAGAATGTACAAATGAAACACTTTTTCAACAAAATGTTGTTTTCATTCCATCATAGATTCTGTTTACAAAAGAGCATAGTTTTAAAAAGTAAATCTGCCTGACGCAATACAATGTGCAAAACTACTAGTAAAAAGAAAAATAAAGCAAAGAGAAGAGCAACGTCTGAATCAGCAAAATATTTGGATCGGCGCCAGTCGCCTCAAGCCTGAAGGGTCCTCCTCGTCCTCTTCCTCGACCAAGAGGACTCTGGAACATCGCCACTGTCAGCACCTGACTCTGAACTCGAGCCATCCCTAGCTCCATCTCCATCCTGAGACGACTCTGACCGTGGACTCACTGTCTCCTCGTCAGACTCATCATCATCTGGGGCAGGCCCCCATGAACTAGTCCTTCGCCCCGCTCCCCCTGCTGCTCAGGGAGGTGCTGAAGGACCCGCCCTGGCTCCTGCTGAGGCACCGGATGTGCCGGACGTCAAGAAAGGAATCTCAAAAAGGGCAATCCACCAAAATGCATTAGTAATCAAGATATATCAGATGCCAAGAATAATGTGCTATGACCAGTGAATGATTTGCAATGAATGTGTACCGTGAGCGGTGTATGGGAGCAATGTATCAGATCAGTGTAGTGTGCAACTGTACAAATGATGGCGTGCCGAGAAAAGACTGTGTGGCATGAAGTATGGTTTGAAAGAACTCACCGGAATACTGTAAATACTGAGCAGGTCCATGCTCGTCTGCAGCATCCCCATCACCGAAGCCGTCATCTCTAGAGACTGACAAGTGTACTCAATGGGAGCCTGCAAAAATGTTGAAGTCATTAGTATTCTGCGAGATATCCAGTGAAATGAAATGACTGTGCAAAATGAAAAGTATAGCGCATACGGGGGTTGAGCCGCAAACTCCCACAAGCTCATGACCAGTCGGAGGAGGAGCGAAGGGAATCTGATAAGTCTCTCTAGCCCGCCCTCAGCATGTCATAGTAGAAGGCAGCACGGGCCATGCAGTCCCCTGTCTCCCCTCAGGACCTCTCGCTTCCTTTCTTCCTCGGACACCAGTCAAATGTAGCATTAGATGCGTCTGAATAAAGGCTGCGTAGTCACCCTCGGCATGGAAGAAATCCGTCTCCAGCCCTACCATGAACTGAATCACCTGGTTGGCGGACAACATGTGTGTCTCCCTCATCGATGGTGGAGATGCCATCAGTACAAATGGAGCAGGCAATCCCAAGGTCTGGCGCACGAAGCGCTCACTCAAAAACCAGGCGCGGTAAATCGGCCCCTCGAAGAGGATGTGGAACTGAGACATGGTCCGAGCAGTGTGGTACTGATCTCGGAGTCCTGACAGGATCGCATCCTATGGCTGCCACGTGATCTGGGAAGAGAGAATAAACAAGATGATCAGTTGTTAAATAACGAATAAGGGTGCATCAGGTTAATTGAAATAATCTTATTGCAGACTTACCTTGCGTGCCGTGACCGTGTCAAAATACTGCCGGAAGAACATGAAGCTCTCTCGGGTCCTACGACGGAGCTGGTCGTCGTATATATCAGAAAATGGGACTGTCGCCGGGGTCTCCTCCACAAGCTTTGGAGCAAGCGTCGGGAAGTATACATATACCCACAGCTGTTAGAAAGATATGATCAGTACAATGTATGAACAGATTGTTGAACATGCAGAAAGCAGAACGCAGTACAGTGCATAACGGATGCAAGCCTAGAGCCGACATCAGATCCTGTGTGTGCAGTATATGGTATGTAGTGTGCAGCATGTATGGTGTACAGAAAATGCAAAGCAGAAAGCATACAGTGCAAGAGCAGATATGAAAAATACAGAAAGTACAAGTGTTGAACAAAGCAAATGTACAAATGCTAAGCAAAGTAATGAAAAGGGGAAACTAGGTTATGTACCTCCCAAGCTCGCCAGTAGCCGCCGATCAACCTCCCACGCATCCGAGAGGTGGAGCTCATGTATCCATAAAGAGTGGTGAGGTTGGCCGCGCCCCAGTCATAGAAACGGACTCGTTGGAGCACCGTCAAAGCGCCCAAGAAGTATAAACCCACGGTATTCCACCTGTTCGAAAACAAAGTGGTACCGAAAAGGAACAAGAGGAAGCCCCTGGCTTACTACTCTTCCTCCTCATTAGTATCGGGATCCTCCCCTCTGTAGTGCTCCTCAAACCAAGTGTATCTAACCATACCCACTCGAAGAATGGGTGGACGTGCTCCAAGTAGCGCATCCCATACAGCCACCCACTCCCCCATGTCGGGATCAAGGGGAATCGGATCACCTCCTACGCCCAGGTCGGTGATCATGGCGAAGTCGAGATGAGTCATCGTTATCTCTCCCGCAGTGGAGAAGTGGAAGGAGTTGGTGGTGTCCCACCACCTCTCCACAAGAGCCCCTAAGAGAGGGCAACTCGCTGTAACCCACGTCAAGCTGTAGCAAAATATGCCAAAGTCGGTCCCGTCGATGATCCGGCGGACCCTCGAGGGAAGCACATCGTACCAATCCCGAGCAGTCGTAACGCCACAACCCCTGAAGGAGCGGGATCCATCCTGCAACAGTATATTGAAAATGCAGTTCAAGACAGATCAGCAGTGTATTGAAAATACAGTTCAAGATAGATCAGCGATGTATTGAAAATGCAGTTTAGATCAGATCAGTGATGTATTGAAAATACAGTTGCATCCAGAGCAGTGATGTGTCGAAGATGCAGTCGAATTCAGAATAGTGACGCCTGAGGTGCAGTCGTGTACAACACATACAAGGCAGTGATGCGCGAAGTACAGTTAAATGCAGAGAATAATGTATGAAATACAGTCAAATCAAAGCATGTGATGCGATCAGATCGAAACAATGCAAGAAATGGAAATAGTTGAAAGTAATACTGCAGAAAAGCAGAGTTGGTACCTCCACAGCAATGGCCAACAAGTGAGACATTGGCTCTCTCAGTAAGAGGTCGTCTGGTCACCGGAATAATGTGAGTCTTCGGGTGATACCTCGCGGGGTCGAAGGGACGTCCGCTCAATGGTAAAGGCTGAGGCTCAACATCCGGCTCAGCCGCAAAGTCTGCTGCCAATTCTACTAGAGGGAGTGCGGGGAAACCCTCATCATGTGGGACATCGTCAGCCATCTGAGATAGATGCAAAAATAAGCAAAAATGAGCAAATGATGAAATTTTGAACAAATCAAACCCTGAGAGAGAAAAAATTCAAGAAAAGTTGAAAACTCGGGGAAAATGAACTAACCTCGAGAGAAGTTCGGGGGAAATGATCCTTGAATGCGGGAAATGATGAAAGAGGCCTCAGATGCAATTTCTGATCGGTTCAAATCAAAGAAAACCAAGAGGTTTTAACGATTCAAGATTGTTTAGGGTGTTGGGAAACGCGTAGAACGCGCAAATCTAAAGAGAAGGCACACCTAGAGGGTGTAGACGTCCCCGAACGCCCCGGGAGGATGAAGTCCCGTTCTGTTCATTTGGGGTCACTACAGCTCAGGACTCTAAAATTGTCACGGTTCTAAGTCTTAACCAAAGAGTCCAAATCCAGCACATTGTTTTAAGAAAACGGATTTTTTGAAAGAGGTGCCAAACATGGACTGCTTTGCCAGATACAGAGTCGCCACCTAAATATTTTATTTTGGGAAATTTAGGAAACCCTGACTCGGTGCCAAAAGGCCACGTGTCCGTCATCACCAAAGTTGCCTCGGCTCTGGAACTTGGGTACGATTGGGGAAGGTCACTTCGTGAGCACCCCCGCTCGCCCGGTCATAGACCGGCCTCTACTAACCATGATATCAATTTTTGAAAACATTGTGAGTTCTTATTCCGGTTTATTAGCCTAGGTTACTATGTGATGCACACAGCATACAAATATAGACCAGGTCGACTGAATTGGAACGAAACATTTCATGTTTGTTTTTGAAAATGGTTTGCTACCCGCAGGTAGGCTTGAAACATTTGATGATTTATTCCAATTCAGATAACCCAACCTTCACCCACAGGCGTTCAGGTAGATATATCAGATAAGCACATAGCCTCATGGTAAGCATGCTATCATGGCATTCACTCACACGCATGCAAGGATGCTAAAGCATAAAACTTACCGAGTACTCCAAGCCAAAAACATAAACTACATTAGAAATCATGCATGAATCCTAAGTATACAAAAATGCCTAATGCAACACATGCAAAATGCAACTATAGCAGGCTCGGCTATTCTAAGATGGCATATGGAATGTTACAACTAACATGTATTCAATTTGGAATTGAAAGTACAATGCAGTTAGTATGATGCGCCGAGCCCGGTGCATGCAATACAGATGAATGAATGTAAACATGCTGTCATACTGTATGCTAATTTAAATATGCCCTAATCTAACCATCATAAGGTGATAAATAAAAGGGAGAAAGACGTGGGATTGGAAGACATACATCACACTCACGCACACTTATTACAATTGTGCCCTCGCGCAGAGGGTCCGAATAAATAATACAGTCCAAATATTACAGTCCTGAATAAAAGAATATTACAGTCCAAAATATTACAAAATTCTAATTAATTAATGAATTAACTAAGAAAGCGAATGAAACTGGCGTGCAAGCCAGGGACTGCCTTGCTTCTGATGGATGATGCATGTCCGGATTGTCTTGCGCGGAAATCCACCGGAATGCCCCAATTAGCCTCTGTTTACACTTGTTCTTGAAATGCGTGCCAAGCCCCAAAAAGTTGCTGATTCTTCATTTTGCTACAACAGAGAGCAGGAAAGGGGCATAGCAATATATTTGCACATATATATGCATGTCTCGATCCTCGTGCCACCAATCACGCATACCGAGGCATGATGGCCGAGGAGTCGAAATGCACAACTCAATATAGGATGAATGCACATGAAACTACAGCTAAAACCTAACTCCATCATGGATAATCCGGAGTGTCGGTGACTGGGGAATTGAGACACATTCCGTCACTCGGAGTACGAAATGTACCTCGTTTCCCGTGCCCGGGCTAACTCCTATTCCGGACATGATGCAATATGCATGATATGCATGAAATGCAACTAAGATATAATCCTAACATACACAATGCTATGGAATGACATGCCTCGAAATGCGTGCACGCAAGCACGCAAACTGAGAAAATGGCAGAATGCAATCTAAGATACAACCTAGTATGCACAATGCTATGAAAATGATATGTCTCGTAATGCGTGCACACGGGCACGCAAACCGAGAAAATGCATGAATGCAATGAAAATGAGACACCTTGAAATGCGTGCACACGGGCACGCAAACCGAGGCGATGGCATACGCAATGCAATGAAAATGAGATGCCTCGAAATGCGTGCACACGGGCACGCAAACCGAGAAAATGCATGAATGCAATGAAAATGAGACGCCTTGAAATGCGTGCACACGGGCACGCAAACCGAGGCGATGGCATACGCAATGCAATGAAAATGAGATGCCTCGAAATACGTGCACACGGGCACGCAAACCGAGAAAATGTATGAATGCAATGAAAATGAGACGCCTTGAAATGCGTGCACACGGGCACGCAAACCGAGGCGACGACATACGCAATGCAATGACATGGAAAGATGATATGGGCTTATACCAACATGAGTGAACCTCAGCCACACTCACATAGGATGCCGACGGATAAAAATGGGGTGCCTCGAAATGCGTGCACACGGGCACGCAAATCGAGACAGTGGCGAAATGCGATGTAATGACATGGAAACATGATATGGGCTTATACCAACATGAGTGAACCTCAGCCACACTCACATAGGATGTCGACGGATAAAAATGGGGTGGCTCGAAATGCGTGCACACGGGCACGCAAACTGAGGCAGTGGCGAAATGCGATGTAATGACATGGAAACATGATATGGACTTATACCAACTTGAGTGAACCTTAGCCACACTCACATAGGATGCCGACGGATAAAAATGGGGTGCCTCGAAATGCGTGCACACGGGCACGCAAACTGAGGCAGTGGCGAAATGCGATGTAATGACATGGGAAATGATATGCAAACATGGTAATGGAATTTCAACACTAAAATATCAGGGAAAACAGTCCCGAAATGAGGCGAAATGACATGAAATGCATGGAATTGTCCCGAAATGCGAATTTAGGCACCCGAAATGGCCTATGGCTATGCCAAATATGCACAATATGGACATGCAATGCAAAGACAGAAGCTAGACAGTCCCAAAAAATGCATTTTCACAGTTATAAACAAGGCCAAACAGCAAGCATAGGTATGGCAAAAATGGCATGCAAGAATAGGGGCCAAAAGAGGGGTAATGATGCAAGTGATATAAGCAAAACCCAAACTGAAAAATTTCCTTCTACAACACTGAAGAGGGACCAAAAATATGAATATTTACAGTATATGGCAAACCTCAAATCAGTATACAAACATGATAGAAATGTGATGCAAAATAAGGCTCAAAAGTGGCTATAACATGAGGTATGCAAAATAATCACCAAACAGCCAAAGACCCTTAATAAAACATATAGAATGGACCAAAATAAGCACTTTTCCAGAACTGTAAAATGGCCAAAAACAAAAGCATGATAGGCTAACTAAACATGCAAGAATGGGGAATAAAAGAGGGATATAACATGAAGTGACCTATGGAGGTCCCAAACCATGAAAGGACCTAAATGAAACATGAAGAATGGACCAAAATAAGCACCTTTTCAGAACTGTAAAATGGCCAAAAACAAAAGCATGGTAGGCTGCCATTGCATGCAAGAATGGGGAATAAAAGAGGGATATAACATGAAGTGACCTATGGAGGTCCCAAACCATGAAAGGACCTAAATGAAACATGAATAATGGACCAAAATAAGCACCTTTTCAGAACTGTAAAATGGCCAAAAACAAAAGCATGGTAGGCTGCCATTGCATGCAAGAATGGGGAAGAAAAGAGGAATATAAAGGTAGGTACAACATGGAAGTCCCAAATGGTGTTGAGACCTTCTTAAATGTTGAAGAGGGGCTCAAAATAAGCCTAATATCAGTTTCCAACATGCTCGAAAACAGATTACTCATGGGTCGAAAATAGCATGCAAGATTATGACATATAAGAGGATCAATGAAGCAAGTGCATCATGGAGGGCTCAAACAGGGTTGAGCCCTTAATGAAAAGTGAAGATGAGCTCAAAAGAGGGCCCTTTTCAGTTAGGGCCGGAGCTTGAAACAAAAAGAATAGGGGGCTTACCAATGGATCAAGAAAAAGGGTCAAAGTGAAGAAAAGTTACTCACCCTTGAAGACTAAGACTTTTGTTGCTTCTTGGACCAATTTGCAGCTTCTTTTGCCTTTGAGAAACCTTCCTTGTTGCCGGAAATGAGGTGGTGATGGTAGAGCTTGGTGGTGTAGAAGGAATGGAGCTTAGGGACTTAGAGATTTTTAAGGAAATGAGAGGTATAGAGATGGAGTTGTGTATGGAGGCTTGAAGGTGAAGTTTTCTAACCCCAACAAAGGATATATCTTGCTTGCTATATAGGCCAACAAGGGGTGTAAAGGTGGGGGAAAAGGAGACAAACTTTCCCCCACAAAATATCCCCCGGATAAAGATCTTTTCTGGGGGATAAAGCCCCACAGCTGTAAAGTGCACAGTGCCAAGATTTCGGCCGGCCAGTTACTTTTGCTGCAGGTGGCCGGCCGGCCACACACCCTAGCCGGCCGGCTAGGGGTGAAAAGGGTCAATCAGATTTTCTGGCCGGCCACCAATTGATGGTGTCCTCCTATGTGTGTACAACACAACCCTGTGGTTAAAAGTCCAAGAAAGTGGGTCCAAGGGGTTCAACATTAGCTCGGAAAGAGGGGTTCAAAAGGGTCAAGTAGAATTACTGGCCGGCCACCAACTTTTAGGGTCCTCTCATGTGTGTACATCACAAATATGTGGTTCAAAGTTCAAGAAAAAGGGTCCAAGGGGTTCAACATTAGCCTGGAAGGAGGGGGTCAAAAGGGTCAAGTAACATTACTGGCCGGCCACCACTTTTTAGGGTCCTCCCATGTGTGTACATCACAAATATGTGGTTCAAAGTTCAAGAATGTGGGCCCAAGGTGTTCAACATTAGCCCGGAATTGTGAAAAACGGGCGCCGGAGGGCGTCGGAGGATGTATAACTGGTTGCTGCAACAATTGCTGGCCTCCCACCCTTCAGTGACCTTCCTGGTGATAAAACAGAGGTACCTGCCAAAAATGAACGAAAACCGTTGCAAAATGAAAGTTCCGGGACCAAAACACGCAGTTCGGGGTCCCGAAAATGGGCTGTGAAGCACCGAAAGTGGCATTCGACCACGAAGTGGGTTTCTCAGACCCCAGTGTCCCTCAAAAGGGAGCAAATAAGAAGTATGCCAAAAACCGGAGCAATAGGAGATGGTTAAGCGGTCCCGAACCGAGGCACACGGCCTGACGGCTCCGAAAATCGGAAACCGGACTCCGAAATGGGCAAAATGGCCTACGGCCACCAAATGTAGCCTACGGACATTGAGAGATGGTCTACGGGACCTCTCCCTTCCCTCGAGAAAAGAAACAGAGAAAACCGAGTCTGGTTCGCAAACCGAGGCAAGGTACAAAAGAGGGTTCGGAAGTCCAGAGGCAGGGCTCACGGCCGCGACTCTGAAACTTCTGAACGAGCACATTATGCAACATCACCAAGCGCTCAATCAGTGACATCTGAGTCTTAAGGTCGGTCAAAAATGGGGTGTCTACAGTTGCCCCTCTTTGACAGAACTCGAAAGTCATAAGTGACGGGAGTGAATGTCAAAGCCCAGAGACGACCCATTTTTGACAAGGCCGAAGACTTAGACAAACGTACAAGATAAACAGAAATGTGCCCGCAGGCAGGGGGCAAAATGCAAAATGATATGCAAGAAGCCGAAGGTAACCCAATGATCATGCAAATGCAGCAAGCTGTAATGAAGCAAGTATTCGCAAATAGATGCAACAGTTTTAAGCAAGAATGCAAAGCAACAACTACATTTCATGCAGTTAAGAATGCGGAGGATTATTCAATCCCCGCCACGTCTCACACGGAGAAGATACGATACCTGCGCGATTCGTCTGGTCGCACCAGTCTCAATTGAACCGTACATACAATATCGTGCCTGCAAAAGAGAGAAATTGCAACAAGTACAATATGCTATATATCCAATGTGATTACGAAAGTTCGACACACGCAGTGCCAGTGAGTGAATGCATCGTAATGCAAGAGTGGAACATGCGTGACAACTCATGCCCAAGTATAGAGGTATGCCAATATCAAGAAATGTGCATGTTAATGCAGGTATGCTCATGAGAATGCAAGATAATGTGACACGAGCATGAATCAGGGTGTTCATTTGTCATGAAACAACGAGTACGGAAATGCGCGTTTCGGCGAAGGCGACTTGATCACGGCCTCTGATCCACTTCCCTGAAAGGTTACAACTCATTCAAAAAGGATACACTTTGATTTCGATGAATGATGATGAGACATATGTCAGAACTTGAAGCTGAAGTCCCAGCGGAGCTATTTCGCGATCGGAAGTGTACTTTTCTTGAACTTTTTCAGGTCCCGGGAACTCCGATCTTCCTCAAAATTTGCAGAGAGCTAGGTGGGCATGTGGGGAACATGGCCGGCCAGTTATAGGGAAGAGGGGAGGTGGCCAACCGGTTTTCCATAAAGTAGATAGCTGGCCGGCTAGAAAAGGGGGCCGGCCGGCCATGTGCCCAGATCCGAGGGCAGTTTGGTCTTTTTCACCTCCTTCATTCATGCTTCTTCAAACAAGACCTTGAGCCTATAAAAGGCAGCCGAGGCCCCTTCCTTTCTTGCCTCCTACAACACTTTTCTTCTCCAGATCTGAGTTTCCTACGCGTTTTCCGACGCCCCGTGCAAATTGTTTTCGCAAAAAAAATTCAGTTTCGAGCACTTTGAAGCGATTAAATTTCGGTTTCGAAGCTTCTTTTCACATTTTCACCATTTGAGGTAAGTTTGTCTTAATATTTGGAAGATTTTCTCGGGAGTTGACTTTTGTTGACTTTTTATTTCCCGAGAGTTGACTTTTGTTGACTTTTTCCAATTTTGGCTCATTTTGCTCATTTTTGCTCCCTTTTGCAGATTCTTTGAAAATGACGGGCAATTCTCCCCACGGCGGAGGTTTTCCAGGTGCCGGAGATGATTTCGATCCCATGACTCTACCCCCGAGGACCCGACCTTTTATTCCCGGGAGGTACCGTCCGCCAGCACATGTCCTCCCTCGTGCTGTCTTCCGTCACTTTACTAGCTTTAATGAGCGAGCACCCGGGGATCTGCTTCTCCGAGAGCCGGAGCATCACCTCTCGCATGAGGCCCGAGAGGTATTTACTTCATTTTCTGTATTTTTCGTACATTTCGCACCTTTGCCATGCTTGAACATGCAGTTTAGCTTATGACATAGTACTTTGCTTGCATCCTGAACATGTAGTTTCAACACTCGAATTTCTGAACACTCGGCTCATTAATTAATTGCGAACGCACAGTACACATTAGTTAAGAGGCGAACACACGGCTCAAACACTGATTTGTCGAACACACAGCCCGAATTCGAAAGTGAACACACAGCCCACACTAGTTGAAATTTGAACACGCAGCCCAAACTTTAAATTTTCTGAACACGCAGCCCAGATTAGAGTAGTGAACACGCAGCCCACGCTAGTTGAAATTTGAACACGCAGCCCAAACTTTAAATTCTCTGAACACGCAGCCCAGATTAAATAGTGAACACACAGCCCACACTGATAGAAAGTTGAACACACAGCCCAAACTTCAAATTTTCTGAACACGCAGCCCAGATTAAATAGTGAACACGCAGCCCACACTGATAGAAAGTTGAACACGCAGCCCAAACTTCAAGTTTTCTGAACACGCAGCCCAGATTAAATAGTGAACACGCAGCCCATACTGATAGAAAGTTGAACACGCAGCCCAAACTTCAAATTTTCTAAACACGCAGCCCAGATTAAATAGTGAACACGCAGCCCACACTGATAGAAAGTTGAACACGCAGCCCAAACTTCAAATTTTCTGAACACGCAGCCCAGATTAAATAGTGAACACGCAGCCCACACTGATAGAAAGTTGAACACGCAGCCCAAACTTCAAATTTTCTGAACACGCAGCCCAGATTAAATAGTGAACACGCAGCCCACACTGAAAGAAAGTTGAACACGCAGCCCAAACTTCAAATTTTCTGAACACGCAACCCAGATTAAATAGTGAACACGCAGCCCACACTGATAGAAAGTTGAACACGCAGCCCAAACTTCAAATTTTCTGAACACGCAGCCCAGATTAAATAGTGAACACGCAGCCCATACTGATAGAAAGTTGAACACGCAGCCCAAACTTCAAATTTTCTAAACACGCAGCCCAGATTAAATAGTGAACACGCAGCCCACACTGATAGAAAGTTAAACACACAGCCCAAACTTCAAATTTTCTGAACACGCAGCCCAGATTAAATAGTGAACACGCAGCCCACACTGATAGAAAGTTGAACACGCAGCCCAAACTTCAAATTTTCTGAACACGCAGCCCAGATTAAATAGTGAACACGCAGCCCACACTGAAAGAAAGTTGAACACGCAGCCCAAACTTCAAATTTTCTGAACACGCAACCCAGATTAAATAGTGAACACACAGCCCACACTGATAGAAAGTTGAACACGCAGCCCAAACTTCAAATTTTCTGAACACGCAGCCCAGATTAAATAATGAACACGCAGCCCACACTGATAGAAAGTTGAACACGCAGCCCAAACTTCAAATTTTCTGAACACGCAGCCCACACTGATAGAAAGTTGAACACGCAGCCCAAACTTCAAATTTTCTGAACACGCAGCCCAGATTAAATAGTGAACACGTAGCCCACACTGATAGAAAGTTGAACACGCAGCCCAAACTTCAAATTTTCTGAACACGCAGCCCAGATTAAATAGTGAACACGCAGCCCACACTGATAGAAAGTTGAACACGCAGCCCAAACTTCAAATTTTCTGAACACGCAGCCCAGATTAAATAGTGAACACGCAGCCCACACTAGAATTTGCATGTAGCTTATTTCACTTCATCGGCATACAGCCCATTTCATCTCATTGGCACACAGCCCATTTTATCTCATTGGCACACAGCCCATTTCATCTCATTGGCACACAGCCCATTCATTTCATTGGCACACAGCCCATTTCATCTCATTGGCACACAGCCCATTTCATCTCATTGGCACACAGCCCATTTATTTTATTGGCACACAGCCCATTCATTTCATTGGCACACAGCCCATTTCATCTCATTGGCACACAGCCCATTTATTTCATTATTGACACATGTATTCATTCTGAATGCAGGTTGGTTCCCGCAGTGTGCGGGGGTATGGTTCCACCATCGCGCGGGACTGGTATGCTGAGCTCCCGGAGGGCGTCCGAGACTTAGTAGACTTGGCAGGGTTTGGGCCCTTCTGCGTCGGGTTGTCACGTTGTCCTGCCAGGAGGACACTGATGGCAGCCTTGGTAGAGAGATGGTGGGACACCACCAACTCCTTTCATTTCTCTGCTACCGGGGACATGACCATGACGCCCCTAGACTTCGCTGTGTTGACTGGCTTAGACATCGGAGGTTGGTCCATCCCCTATGATGAGGATATGGGCGAGTGGGAGGCCGCTTGGATGTATCTGTTGGGGGCTCGCCCGCCCGTTGACAGGGTTTCTGGGAGAGTCCGATACACTTGGTTCTCTTCCCACTTCCGGCGGGCGGAGATGGTGCCCGAGACTCCCGAGGAGACAGAGCAGTATGCCCGTGGTTTCCTTATGTTCCTCTTCGGGACCACCCTGTTCGCCGACAGAGGGAACACAGTTGGGTTATACCTGCTGAGCGCTCTGGTTGACCTATCACAGGTCAGTAGATATGACTGGGGTGGCGCCGGCCTGGCTACCCTTTACTTTTATATGAGCGCGACCTCCCGCGGGCGGGGCGATTTACTTGCCGGCTATTGGAGAGCCTGGGAGGTACTTTTCTGTCCTCTTGATTTACATTTCTGCTCTTCATTACTTGTACATTGCACACACAGCGCACTTTTACAGTCTGTATTTTGCTCTCAGCATTTCGTACTTACATTCTGCACTGCTTTTCTCAGCTATGGGTCTATGTATACTTCCCATCATTAGCCCCAGAGCTGGAGGTGGCAGGGATTCCCATGGCCCCATACTCACTGGTGTTCGAGGGCCCGCACCGGCCGAGACCTCGAGAGACCCTCCTTTACCTGCGACAGTACTTTGACACTGTGCGACATTCAGAGGTACCTCAGAACTTTCAGTTCCTTTCATTTTTATCTTTGATTTGCTCCGCATATTCTTGATTTCTGATTGGTTTATGCATTTATCATCTGCAGATCACATGGCAGCCTTGGGCGCCCCTGGGTGATGGTCTCCGACTTCAGTATACCGGAGCGTCGGACATCTCCCAGTATAGGGTCCTGCTCGAAAGGCCGGTTGGCAGGGTATGGTTCCTGGGGGAACGCTTTTTGCGCCAGGTATGGGGGTATCTCTCTCAGGATCTTCCCGCAGTACCCCCAGCCAGTATGCGGACTGCTGACAGGCTCTCTTACTCGGAGGTAGTCGGCGCCATGCTGGGTAGTGATGCTTTACTACATATTGAGGAGGGGGACTACGCCACTTACCGTCACATATATTTGATGCCTCCATTGACGGGAGCTCGTATCCCGATGATGAGGCCTGCCGGTATGTCATCCTCGGGCCAGGCTCGGGCTCGGGCTGCAAACGCCCCTTCTACTAGCAGGGCTGGTACATCTAGAGGTGGGAGTAAACCGATTCCTCCGGCTCCGTCGGCTTATCCTCATCCTGGATGGCCAGATATGCCTACTGAGTTGATGGCGTGGCAGTATGGGGCTATCTCTCCGACCCCGATCCCACTAGAGCCTCCGATGCCCAGTGATCGATACGCCATTGATCCTGACTCACCGCTGGTATGCTCCACTGTTTTCATTCATCATTCAGATGTTTAGACATTCTTTTGTTCACTGATAATTATGAGCTCATATTTGCAGCCACATCGAGGGTATATGGAGGAGGTGGTTGGACTGGTGGCCACACTCGAGGGCATGGTCTTGCGGAGGGAGGCACAGTTGTCTGTCGCGGGCATTCAGGTACCCTTCAGTTTTCTGGCATTTATCATACTTCTGATGACATGCTGATTTCTACTGCATCGATAGACTATTTGTGTAGAGCACATCTGACACACACCCCACTTGTACACTGTATTTACATGCACCCACTTTACGTAGCCTTTGCTTGTATCTGTATCTGATGTATATATTTGGACTGATGTATTTGAATTGAACTCTTTGTTTTCAGATGCCTTCATGGTCCGGTCAGCCGCAGGCCAGGCCACCTGGGCCTCCTTGGGGAGCTGGGCCATCTGGGCCTTTTCAGGGGGCGGGGCCATCTCGGCCTTCCCGAGGATCCGGGCCATCTAGGCCTTTTCGAGGAGCTCGAGGAGGGTCTGTCCGCAGACGCAGGACTCATGTTGTAGAGGTGGAGCTTGATGAGGAGGAGGAGGAGGCTACCGACCGTCAATCAGAGACATCCGCTGAGGAGGGGGGCTCCGGTTTTGGCTCGGGGAATAGAGGCGAGGCTGAGGGGGATCCTGAGGATGACAGCTCCGACTCAGATGATGATGATGGTGCGGAGGTTGTCCCGCAGAAGAGGATGAGGAGTGCTTCTCGTTCCCGTTCCCGAGGACTTTGATGCTGTTGTTTCCTGCTTTATTTTTCTTTTTGCTAGTAGTTTGTAGCACTTTGCACATTGTTAGGCAGTTTTATTTTTTGTAAAACTTGTACCTTTGTTTGTTGTAAAGCATGACGGAATGAAATAGCTTTTGAAAAGGTGTTTGTATTTTAAACTTTAGCATCGTATCGCATCATTTATTTTGCACAAAAATGAAATTGAATGGTAATGCGCATTGTGTAATCACCAAGTCAGGTAGTGAACCGACGCAACAAACTAAACAACTCAACTTACTAAGATATAACAGAACCTTAGGAAGTTTACAACTCGATAAGCAAAATGCAACAACGTTGACAACGCAAATAAACAAGACTTTAACAAAGATTGCTTAAACAGAGCGCAATGACTCAAAAACACGAAACACGTCCGCTCGACAAACAACTCGATAAACAAAACAACAACTCAATAAACAAAACAACAACTCGATAATCAAAACTCAGCAATAACAGAGTGTACTTCGGACGATCTGGGCACCGGAACGCATTCGAAACGGAGGGAGATGAAGGCCTTTGACTCTCCCGTTGCATGGAAATGCTTGGAACTCTCCCTCGAAGAGTAAAACAGGGCCAAGGAGATACACTGCAGCATTGCCGGCCATCCCTGGGAGCCGGCCGGCCATTTTTGTAGAGAGAGACAGCTGGCCGGCCATTTCTGAAAAAGTAAATGGCTGGCCAGCCAGAAAAGGTGGCCGGCCGGCCACTCAGTCCTGCAGCCACCTGATTTTTGACACGTGTCCCCGTGAATAGTGTTTTTCCTTCTATAAAAGCCTCAACTTTGGGAACATTCATTTCATCTTAGTTTTAGACAAAGATGGAGGCGTTTCTTGCAGAAAATCTCATATTTTGGATCTCTTCTTTGGATGGCTCGGAAAAGCTGAACTTCCGGGGTTTCGGCTTGAATGCACTATTCACGCTGAGCCGTACTCCGCTACAGCTTCCTTTTCTCCATGCCGCGGCAAGGTTCTGGAATTCGGTGACGCATGTTTTTAGCTTTGGCGGCCAAGAGATGTGTCCCACTTTCGAAGATTTTCAGGTTTTGATGGAGTCTGAATGCTCTGAATGATCTTGCCCCAGCTCCGTTTTGGCCATGCTCAGGCTTTAGGGCGGATGTGTGGGCTCACGGCGCTTGACACTCGATCTCTGATCTGCAGTGGGGAACTGGACATCCTCGGCTTGATCCATCATTTTTCCGACGCTGGTGACCGCAGCAACCATTATTGGCAGGATTTCCGGCAACACGCCTTCTGCTTATGTTTGTTGTCTCACTTTCTGCTTTCCTCGGGCTTCGGCGGGGCCAGCATTCGCCTGATTGAAGTCGCCCAAGGTTTGAGAGAAGGAAAGAGCTGTATTGTCATGACCTTGGCCGAGACACTGATGGGCTTAGATTCTGTCTATCGCCGGGAGGCGACTAGGTTCGCTGGGAGTCCACTGCTGCTGCAGGTAATATTTCCCACCCGACCTCACATATATATTTGCTCACATCACTCGACCCTCAGGCTCGGTTTTTCTCACAAAACCCTTGTCTTACTTTTCTCTCATCGTACATCTCTCTGTTCTTTATTCTCTCATTTTCCATCTCTCCCCTAGGTATGGTTAATGGACAAGTTGCAGGTTGTGGACTCTTGCCCAGCTTATTCAACTCGAGGCTACTTCTTTCGACAGCGCCTAGTCAATGCTCTTGACGAAAGGTGGTGGTTCGATTGGATGCGCAATTTGTCCACAGACGGCATTGCTTGGCGTTGTCCTTGGCTCAACCTCCCGGCAATGAGCTATAGTATGTCTCGGCTGATTGGGATCCAATTGATTGGTCTGACCCACTGCGTATTCTATTTTCCGTTCCGGTTCCTGCGTCAGTTTGGTCATGATCAGACCTGTCCACCGGAGGGGATTGAGTACCCAGCCGCTTTCCCGGTCCGGGGTGCACATCTTGCCTGATATGCCACAGCATGGAGGACTAGAGAGCTCCTGGCCCCTGCTTCTACTTTCAGTTGCACTTTGTCCGATGAGTGCTTAGATTGGCTCAATGAGGAGGCACAGGTTGGGCCTAGCTTGGCATCAGATGCTTCGTCCAGCTCTGGGAAGGGACGCAGAGATACTTGATTCAACTATGCCCCAAATTTATTACTTTATTAGCATTTTCAAGTTTTCTTTATGAATGTACTAAAAAAAAAAGCAACCTCGATTGTAATGCAAGAGTAGGAGAACTCAGTTTTGAAATCAATGAAATTGAAAGTTGTGGTACTGAAAATTTTCCGCTTTTGGTCCAAAACTGGTCTTAGTCGTAAAAAGATTGATTTGAACAAAGTCAACTTTTATTAAAACTTTTCAAAACTATTTTCGATGTGGATCAGAACTGGACACGCCGGAGATCTGTCACTGAAATGCACAACCCCAGATCCCTGCAACTGGAAAGTTGCCCCTAGTCTGAGTAACTTTGCACCGTCGCGGCAACGGAAAGTTGCCCCTAGTTTGAACAGCACTGTACCGGAGATCGCGATAAATGCTGATGGATAAAGATGCCTGAGATGATCGAAATGGACAGAGCTGATCGGGGAAAAGTTTATGGCTGAACTTCGATGTGAAGTTGTCTACGTATCCCAAAGATGGGAATCAAGCCTTACGTAGTTCAGGCTCAGGTTCACTCGAGTATTTTCACTCTCCTTTTGCGCTCTAACTTTTGCCAAGGCCGCCCTTTGCGGGTTTTCAACCTTGCGAGCTCAGTTTTTATATTTTCTAATTTTTTGTGCTCTGACTTTTGCCTAGGTCGCCCTTTCGGGTTTTCGGCCTAGCGAGCCTCTCAAGGATAGTATTTCTTCAACTTGTCCATATTGATCGGTTGTGAGAACTCCAAGCCATCTAGATCCATCAGAACCACAGCCCCACCTGACCAGATAGCTTTGATGATGTAAGGACCAGTCCAATTAGGTTTGAACTTGCCCCTTGGGTCGTGGATGGGAGCTCGGTTGTCTTTGAGCACCAAATCTCCTTCATTCAGATTCCTGGACTTAACCTTTTTGTTGAAAGCCCGGGCAATTCTGCGTTGATAGCCTTGGATGTGGTACAGTGCTTTCAGTCTTCTTTCATCAAAGAGCATGAGTTCTTCGAATCTGCTTTGCTGCCAATCTACTTCGGCTATCTGGCATTCAGCCAACACTCGTAACGACGGAACCTCAATCTCAATGGGTAGAACAGCCTCCATTCCATAGACCAATGAATATGGAGTTGCTCCAGTAGAAGTTCTGATTGAAGTCCTGTAGCCCCACAGAGCAAATGGTAGCTTGTCTGGCCAATCCCGATAGGTTTCCACCATTTTCTGTAGTATATGCTTGATATTTTTGTTGGCGGCCTCAACCGCTCCGTTGGTCTGCGGCCGGTATGTAGATGACTTATGGAAAGCCACATTGTATTTCTCAAACAAGTCTATCACTTCTTTCTTGAAGTGGGAACCATTATCTGAAATTTTCTCGTTTGGCACCCCGTAGCGGCAGATGATGTTGTTTCTGATGAACTTTGCGACATGCGACGCCTTCAACACCGCGTATGATTGGGCCTCGACCCACTTTGTGAAATAATCTATCGCTACCAGGATAAACTCATGCCCGTTTGACCCCTTCGGGGTAACAGCTCCGATCACATCAATTCCCCAGACTGAAAAAGGCCATGGCGAAGTCATGTTGTACAGTTTTGACGGCGGGATGTTCATGCGGTTTGCATGAATTTGACACTTGTGGCATCGCCGAACAAAGCTAATACAATCCTCCTCCATGGTTGACCAGTAGTAGCCCTGTCTGAGGATCTTTCTGGCCAGCATTACTCCATTCATGTGTGCACCGTACTCCCCCCCATGGATGGCTTCCATCAGGCGTTTTGACTCTTCAGCTTCTACACAGAGCTTATGCATTCCCAGATGACCCCTTTTGTACAGCTTTCCCCCGCAGATAATGAACTGAGCAGCCATTCTTCTGACAGCCCTCTTATCTTTGGCATTTGCCCCTAGTGGATATGTCTCCTTTTCCAAGAAGTTCCAGATGTCGTAATACCAGGGGTTGCCGTCTTGAACCTCATCTATGGTGGAAATCGACTCGTATGCTGGCGCAAACTTCTGATCAATAATGACTGGACGCATCCGGACTCCGGACGGGATGTCTATCATAGAAGATAGAGTTGCTAATGAATCTGCAAACCTGTTGTTCTCTCTTACGAGGTGGGTGAAATTTAGCTTCTCAAACCGAGGAATTAGCAGATCCAAGGTTTGGTGGTAAATTATCATCCTTTCCTCCTTGACCTTCCAATCTCCTTTTGCTTGAGACACAACAAGGTTCGAGTCCCCAATGACGTCCAATCGTCTTGCCCCTAGTTCCAGGGCTGCTTCCAGGCCAGCAATACATGCCTCATACTCTGCTTCATTGTTGGAAACTTTGAACCGGAGCTTGAATGCTAAAGGGATACGGGAATCGTCAGGCGCTATCAGCAACACCCCTATCCCATACCCATACTGGTTTGACGCTCCGTCAAAGTACATCGTCCAAGTTTCATCTTCGATGTGCAGAATGGCTTCATCTGGGAATAGATACTCAACCGCTTCATCCCCCTCAACCGGGTGGTCGGCAAGGAACTCCGCTACCGCTCTCCCTTTTACTGACTTGCGCGTTACATACTTCAAATCAAATTCGGAGAGCAACAGTAGCCAACGAGCTAGCCTACCCGTAAGTGCTGGTTTCTCGAAAAGATATTTGATGGGATCCAAACGCGAAACCAACATTACAGAGTGAGCTAACAGGTAGTGCCGCAGCTTCCTGGTTGCCCATACCAAGGCCAAACAAGCCTTCTCCAGCGGTGTATAGCGGGTCTCGTAATCCAGCATCTTTTTGCTTAGATAGTATATGGCTCTTTCCACTTTGTCTTCTGACTCCTGCGCGAGCATGCAGCCCATGGTGGTCTCAGTTACCAAAAGGTACAATACCAACGGTCTCCCCGGCTCTGGTGGTGATAACACGGGTGGGTTCTGTAGATACTCTTTGATCTGCTCAAAAGCTGCTTGACATCGGCCGTCCCATTGGAATTTCTTTCCTTTCTTCAGGAGACCAAAAAGTGGTTCACAAGTCAAGGTTAATTTAGAAATAAACCGTCTTATGAATTGCACTTTACCCAGAAAGCCTCGCACCTCCTTTTCAGTCCTTGGTGGTGGCATTTCTAAGATGGCCTTGATTTTGGAAGGGTCGACCTCGATGCCCCTTTGTGTAATCAGAAACCCTAACATCTTCCCTGCTGTAACACCAAACGTGCATTTCTGGGGATTCAGTCGCAGTCGAAACTCTTTGATCCTCTGAAAGAATTTTTGTAAGGCGGTGTAGTGGCCCTCTCTATCTTTGGACTTGACAATCATGTCGTCCACATACACCTCGACCTCTTTATGGATCATATCATGTAATATTGTAGTCGCTGCCCGTTGATACGTAGCTCCAGCATTTTTCAACCCGAATGGCATCACTCTATAACAATATGTCCCCCACGGGGTAGTGAACGCAGTCTTCTCCCGGTCTTCGGGTGCCATTACTATCTGATTATAGCCTGAGAAACCATCCATAAACGAAAGCAAGGCGTGTCCTGCCGTGAAATCCACCAATTCATCGATGTGCGGCAAGGGGAAGTCATCCTTCGGACTGGCCGTGTTCAAATCTCTGAAGTCTACACAGACCCGAATTCTGCCGTCCTTCTTTGGCACCGGAACAATGTTGGCCAACCAAGTTGGATATTCAGATACCAGCAGGAACCCTGCGTCAATTTTCTTGGTGACCTCTTCCTTGATCTTGAGAGCCCAGTCCGGGCGAATCCTTCTGAGTTTCTGTTTGACAGGTCGGGCCTCGGGGTCAAGAGGGATCCGGTGCTGTACAATCTCAGGATCGATTCCAGGCATGTCTTCGTAGGGCCACGCGAAAACATCTTTGAAATCTTTTAATAAAGCGACTAAGCGCTCGCGCTCCTCCGAAGACAACGTGGACCCGATCTGGACCAGCCGCGGGTCCTTCTCAGTACCAACATTCACAGTAGTGATTTCATCCATTAAAGGTTTAACAAATCTTTCCTGCTCTTGATCAATTAATCGTTGCAAAACTGGGGGAATTTCTCCCTCATTGTTTTCATCAAAATTTTGAAAATCCTGATTTAAGCAATAAATCAAAGGCACAGAAAAATACTCGGAAACCACATCCACATCATTCTCATTAAATATTTCCAAGCCGTCAGATTCCTCTGTTACAACAGACTCAAAAGAAAATGAAAAAGACGACCTAGACAGGACTGTGGCATCCGGGTTATCACCCCCGGGAATACCGGACTCAGACTCAGTCGAGCTGCAATCTGATTCCGACGCACAAGATTCGGTAGAATCAGATTCCGGCTCACTTCCTGACCCGGAACTGCTAGATAAAAAGCCTTCTTCATATTGCCAGATGAGAGAAGGTGCGATAGATGCATCCAAGATCGGCGCTGGAAAGCCCGCAGCTATTTCATTTCCAATCACAGAAACCGAAGAGTTATCCCCCAAGCACTCTTGGCCGATCGGAGGATCTGATAGTAGACTCGCCAGTGCTACCCCCATTTCAAGCTCTGTGCTCTCAGGATCCACTGTTTCACATTGCTCAACCTCAGTTGGTGGGTCTGTCTGCGCTTCGGCAACGTCATCCCCAGATAATTGTATGTCGAAGAAGATTTCAAAACCAGACACGCGCGTCCCCTCCGCGTTTAGCCATGGCTCCGGGAAGCCGCAGAACGGAAAATCTTCCCCCTCTCGGACGAAGCGTCCGTTTAGGGTACCCCAGATGGGCCTGTGCATTAACTCAAATGGCTTCCCGGCCTTCTTTGCTCTGGCCCTTCCGGCCATTTCTTTTCCTTTCCTCACCCAATCCTCCTTGGTGGGCAGATAACCCAGTCCAAAGGCGTGAGGGTTGTGTGGCACTTCGGCCAACACTGAGACGCCCTTCCGGCCGCTTCTCCCTAATCCCATTCCGAGGGTATGTTTTAGCTTGTTCATGAGGTAGATAGATTGTGCACTAACATACATGCCCTCATTCACAGCCATGACATTCTGCACCACTTGAGCCTCGGCCAAAGTGAACCCCGATAAAAATACATCCTCCGTGCTGTGCTCAATCTCCAAGACAGGTGTAGACACTTCCGGCGGCGGATGGATTGATGAATTCCCGAAAACGATCGCTACCCCTTTCCCGTGGGGGTACTTTAGCATCTGATGTAGAGTGGAAGAGACTGCTTTGACCTGGTGCAACCACGGTCCCCCCAAAAGTAAGTTAAAGGTTGCGGGAACGTCCAAGATATGAAATTCAATACTGTGTTGTCCTGGACCAACCTTGGTTTGAATTTTAACAGTCCCCATCACTTCTCTGCTGGTGTTGTCGTATGCTCTGATCACTTGGGTGGTTGGGACGAAGTCCACGGGTTTCAACCCGATTGCATATGCCGTTCTGGTTGGGCAGACATTAATTGCAGACCCGGTATCAACAAGTACCACCGGTATCCACTTATCTCTACATTCCACAGAAATATAGAGAGGTTTGTTATGACTTGTGCCCTCAGGCGGTAGTTCCTTGTCCGAAAAGGTTAATGCCGGGGAACCTCCTCCCGGAAAAACCAGCCCAACCAGTTGTTCAGGCGTGGTGTCTATGGAGAGTTTGGACTTGTCCATAGCAGATAGGACAGCTTCTCTGTGTACTCGTGATGCCATTAGCAGTCCCCAGATGGAGATGTCTGCTTGTATCTTCTTTAATTGTTTCAGCACAGCTTCATCTTCAATCTGCTTCTCCTTCTGTTTCTCCGCTTCTCTATCCTTCCCGGATGCCTCGGGTTGGTCCAGGTGTGGGGGTTTGAAGTACCGCCCACTTCTTGTCATATGGTCAACCTCATCGAGGTACCAAGTGTCATCCGGTTGGTTATTCCCCCAGTCTTCATCCGTGTGGGCAAGACATAAGTCATCGTCTTCCCACCACATTCCATCGGCAGCCAACAGACACCTGTCTGGCTCCGTTTTAGTTGTACTCGCAGTATTCTCTGTCCATATGCTCGCAGCATTCTCCATTTTCGTGCACACAGCACTTTCGGTCCCCTCAGGGCCTTTAGCTTTCCTAATTCTCTCAGCCTCCTCGAACTTTTCTTGTTCCAGCTGCGTCAGTACAGCTGTTTGTTCAACAGTTCCCGTATCTATAATGCCCATGTCCCGAGCGGAATTCTTAGCACCGGCGCTCTCCGGCGATACAACTTGACTTTCGGCCATTCCGGCCACAACTGATATTTCTGCCCCTGCCGGGCTCTGTTCTGGTTGGGCTTCCCCCACTACATCTGGTTGATCGTCGAGCCATCCAGTGGCCTCCGCTGATCCCTCATAATCGTACCAATTGATTGACGCATCCCCCAGTTCCTGGTCATCAAGAAATTGCAGGTTGGCAAAGTCCTCCTCTACGACCGTCAGATCATCTGCCCATAGCCCAGATCCATCCCCCCGGATCATGCATAGCTCTCCTGTCTCTGGCAATTCTACACTTAGCCCAATTCGGCCCGTTGATAGGATGTACTTGCTTGGATCATAGGCTCCCCCAGTAAAATCCTGTCCAGTCACAGATTCAACAATCTCACTCTCTCCCAAAATCTGCCCTGCCCTGTCTTCGACGGTCACCACCATCGGTTCTGGTTGGGTTTTAGAGATGTCCACCATGCACAAGAAGTCAGTGCAATCGGGAAGGAGCACCTCCGGCTTGGGTAGGTGGGTGGGCGTAATATAGATGCTAGGATCGTAAGATGCGACCCCAGTCTGGATAAAATTAATTCTTTTGGGAGGGGGAGGTTGGTTATGTGGTGGGAGAGGGTTGGTTGTGACATTGGGTTTATCAGGAGGCGCGATCACCTGTTTGTCAATAAGATCTTGGATCTCATGATGCAATCTGTAACAACGGTCGGTGTCGTGACCGTGTTGTTGGTGATATGCGCAGTACTTTGACGGGTCATAAGAGGGGGGGAGTGGATTCGGTAATGGCTTTGGTTCCAGGGGTTTTAAATGATTTTTTCTGATCAATATTCCCAGAACTTTGGTCAGAGGCATATATAGTGGGGTAAAGGTTCTTTGGCCTCGCGGTTGATCTTTGTCCGTGGGTCTTAAAGTCATCATTGACGCCTTTGCCCTCCATCGGATCACAAAGTCCGAGAAAGTTTCTTTAGGCTCTTGCCTTGTCGTTTCGAGATCACGAGTTGTGATCTCGATCTGAGTGTTGTATGAATATTGTGCGACAAAGGCCTCAGCCATTTCATCCCAGTTCCTCTTCACTTCGTCTTGTAACTTTGCATACCAATGGGAGGCCACACCCGACAGGGTTCGGCCGAATAGTGAGAGCTTCTGTGGTCGTGTTAGGCCCATTGGCCGCAAGACGTCTGCAAACAGTCGGATATGGACCATGGGGTCGCCGGACCCATCAAAGCGGTCGATTTGTGGCATTTTGAACCTATCGGGGAGTGTTACGGCCTCCTCGGTATATCCATCTTCGATATCCGGCATAGCCTTGACCCCTTGGGATTTCTTGAAGAGCTTCTCCAGTTTGCTCAATTTCAGAGCTGTGTGATCAACCTCGACCTCGAATGGAGAGTCCGGGTGATTGGATGTATGGACCTTGGACAGTTGTGGTGGAAGCGGGGGCGGAGCTGGCCCTGTTGGAAGATTCGTGTCCTCTTGTAAATTTTGGACATGCGGCAGGGTATTCTGGGCATTTGGTGGGGCGTTCTGAACAGTAGGTGCCTGCTCAAGTAACGGAGCCCCTGCCGGAGGAGGAATTTGTTGTGAAGCAGACGCTGTATTCTGTTGTTGCAGTCTAGTGATTAATTCGGCCTGTTGGGCCATGATCGCGGCCTGCTGTTTGGAGAACTCCGTTTGACGGGCGGCATCATCATGCATCTGTCTCATGCTCTTCTGCATCTGGCGCATTAGAGCCTCCATCCCTGACGTATTTTGTTGATCCATCTGTCTAACTGGTATGTCTATTTTTACAGCAGTAATTGAGACCTCAGTCCTATAGTCCTCTGATGAAGTAACCCACTACTCTGACAACCTCTGTTCTGACACACTGCGCCTTTTCGGCTTCCTTCTGGTAACAGGGGGTAGAGAATGGAACACCGGCTGTCCGTCGATTAGATCCTCAGATCGATGGAGTCGACGACCTCGTGTCCAAAGTGCTTGGGGAATGCCTGTCGGGTTGGAAGCAATTGTGCTAGAACTGACCTAGCAAAAGATAGATAAAGCGAAAAGGAAATAAATAAACAGATAAACGGACAGCATAACAGCTTAAAATAAAATGCATGACACACAGTCGGGCATAATTAACACACAGTCAATAAGCTGAATAACACACTGTCCTCAAACACTGATTATTATCCCTGTATCACTGTCCCCTAAAACAGAATCTAATATCCGCAGATAACTAATTCTCAAATACTGGCTGATGCCCGCAGGCCTGATACCCATAATACTGAACTGATGCCCGCAGGCCTGATGCTGACAATACTGAACTGATGCCCGCAGGCCTTAATACTGACGATCTTGAATTGATGCCCGCAGGCCTGATGCTGACAATATTGAACTGATGCCCGCAGGCCTGATGCCCAAACTCATATACTGATACATGCATTCCTGTAGAGACGCACTCTAAAGTACATAACAGATAAGTGAGAGCCAAAACACCCCTATGTTGGGGTAGGGTTTCCCTGTCCTATCGTGTCAGGAGCTAGGGTTTCACTACGCACAGAGCGGTTTCAAACAACCTATAAACGGGTAAGCAACCTGTCCTAATTTGGAATGGTCACTATGGATCCGAATATGCACTAGGTCGAATGGTCAAAGAGGGTGCCCCGGTAAAACCGGGGTTTGTGTTCCCATACTGGCAGAGCCCACAACCGGTCAGCCTTATGGTCATGCCTTGACAAGACAAGCCTCCGGCAAACCGTTCAGGAATAGCAGATGGCAAACACGGTGTCCTAGGCGCACCAATGCAAATGCAATGCAAAGAAACACACAAGTGTAGTCAAAAACAGATATCATGAGTTCGAGTCAAGTTCTCTAAATCCCCAGCAGAGTCGCCAGAAACTGTAGACGTCCCCGAACGCCCCGGGAGGATGAAGTCCCGTTCTGTTCATTTGGGGTCACTACAGCTCAGGACTCTAAAATTGTCACGGTTCTAAGTCTGAACCAAAGAGTCCAAATCCAGCACATTGTTTTAAGAAAATGGATTTTTTGAAAGAGGTGCCAAACATGGACTGCTTTGCCAGATACAGAGTCGCCACCTAAATATTTTATTTTGGGAAATTTAGGAAACCCTGACTCGGTGCCAAAAGGCCACGTGTCCGTCATCACCAAAGTTGCCTCGGCTCGGGAACTTGGGTACGATTGGGGAAGGTCACTTCGTGAGCACCCCCGCTCGCCCGGTCATAGACCGGCCTCTACTAACCATGATATCAATTTTTGAAAACATTGTGAGTTCTTATTCCGGTTTATTAGCCTAGGTTACTATGTGATGCACACAGCATACAAATATAGACCAGGTCGACTGAATTGGAACGAAACATTTCATGTTTGTTTTTGAAAATGGTTTGCTACCCGCAGGTAGGCTTGAAACATTTGATGATTTATTCCAATTCAGATAACCCAACCTTCACCCACAGGCGTTCAGGTAGATATATCAGATAAGCACATAGCCTCATGGTAAGCATGCTATCATGGCATTCACTCACACGCATGCAAGGATGCTAAAGCATAAAACTTACCGAGTACTCCAAGCCAAAAACATAAACTACATTAGAAATCATGCATGAATCCTAAGTATACAAAAATGCCTAATGCAACACATGCAAAATGCAACTATAGCAGGCTCGGCTATTCTAAGATGGCATATGGAATGTTACAACTAACATGTATTCAATTTGGAATTGAAAGTACAATGCAGTTAGTATGATGCGCCGAGCCCGGTGCATGCAATACAGATGAATGAATGTAAACATGCTGTCATACTGTATGCTAATTTAAATATGCCCTAATCTAACCATCATAAGCGGATAAATAAAAGGGAGAAAGACGTGGGGTTGGAAGACATACATCACACTCACGCACACTTATTACAATTGTGCCCTCGCGCAGAGGGTCCGAATAAATAATACAGTCCAAATATTACAGTCCCGAATAAAAGAATATTACAGTCCAAAATATTACAAAATTCTAATTAATTAATGAATTAACTAAGAAAGCGAATGAAACTGGCGTGCAAGCCAGGGACTGCCTTGCTTCTGATGGATGATGCATGTCCGGATTGTCTTGCGCGGAAATCCACCGAAATGCCCTAATTAGCCTCTGTTTACACCTGTTCTTGAAATGCGTGCCAAGCCCCAAAAAGTTGCTGATTCTTCGTTTTGCTGCAACAGAGAGCAGGAAAGGGGCATAGCAATGTATTTGCACAGATATATGCATGTCTCGATCCTCGTGCCACCAATCACACATACCGAGGCATGATGGCCGAGGAGTCGAAATGCACAACTCAATATAGGATGAATGCACATGAAACTACAGCTAAAACCTAACTCCATCATGGATAATCCGGAGTGTCGGTGACTGGGGAATTGAGACACATTCCGTCACTCGGAGTACGAAATGTACCTCGTTTCCCGTGCCCGGGCTAACTCCTATTCCGGACATGATGCAATATGCATGATATGCATGAAATGCAACTAAGATATAATCCTAACATACACAATGCTATGGAATGACATGCCTCGAAATGTGTGCATGCAGGCACGCAAATCGAGAAAATGACAGAATGCAATCTAAGATACAACCTAGTATGCACAATGCTATGAAAATGATATGTCTCGAAATGCGTGCACACGGGCACGCAAACCGAGAAAATGCATGAATGCAATGAAAATGAGATGCCTTGAAATGCGTGCACACGGCACGCAAACCGAGGCGATGGCATACGCAATGCAATGAAAATGAGATGCCTCGAAATGCGTGCACACGGGCACGCAAACCGAGAAAATGCATGAATGCAATGAAAATGAGACGCCTTGAAATGCGTGCACACGGGCATGCAAACCGAGGCGATGGCATACGCAATGCAATGATACTGAGATACCTCGAAATGCGTGCACACGGACACGCAAACCGAGAAAATGCATGAATGTAATGAAAATGAGACGCCTTGAAATGCGTACACACGGTCACGCAAACCGAGGCGATGGCATACGCAATGCAATGAAAATGAGATGCCTCGAAATGCGTGCACACGGGCACGCAAACCGAGAAAATGCATGAATGCAATGAAAATGAGACGCCTTGAAATGCGTGCACACGGGCACGCAAACCGAAGCGATGGCATACGCAATGCAATAAAAATGAGATGCCTCGAAATGTGTGCACACGGGCACGCAAACCGAGAAAATGCATGAATGCAATGAAAATGAGACGCCTTGAAATGCGTGCACACGGGCACGCAAACCGAGGCGACGGCATACGCAATGCAATGACATGAAAACATGATATGGGCTTATACCAACATGAGTGAACCTCAGCCACACTCACATAGGATGCCGACGGATAAAAATGGGGTGCCTCGAAATGCGTGCACACGGGCACGCAAACTGAGGCAGTGGCGAAATGCGATGTAATGACATGAAAACATGATATGGGCTTATACCAACATGAGTGAACCTCAGCCACACTCACATAGGATGTCGCGGATAAAAATGGGGTGCCTCGAAATGCGTGCACACGGGCACGCAAACTGAGACAGTGGCGAAATGCGATGTAATGACATGGAAACATGATATGGGCTTATACCAACATGAGTGAACCTCAGCCACACTCACATAGGATGCCGACGGATAAAAATGGGGTTCCTCGAAATGCGTGCACACGGGCACGCAAACCGAGGCAGTGGCGAAATGCGATGTAATGACATGGGAAATGATATGCAAACATGGTAATGGAATTTCAGCACTAAAATATCGGGAAAAACAGTACCGAAATGAGGCGAAATGACATGAAATGCATGGAATTGTCCCGAAATGCGAATTTAGGCACCCGAAATGGCCTATTGCTATGCCAAATATGCACAATATGGACATGCAATGCAAAGACAGAAGCTAGACAGTCCCAAAAAATGCATTTTCACAGTTATAAACAAGGCCAAACAGCAAGCATAGGTATGGCAAAAATGGCATGCAAGAATAGGGGCCAAAAGAGGGGTAATGATGCAAGTGATATAAGCAAAACCCAAACTGAAAAATTTCCTTCTACAACACTGAAGAGGGACCAAAAATATGAATATTTACAATATATGGCAAACCTCAAATCAGTATACAAACATGATAGAAATGTGATGCAAAATATGGCTCAAAAGTGGCTATAACATGAGGTATGCAAAATAATCACCAAACAGCCAAAGACCCTTAATAAAACATGTAGAATGGACCAAAATAAGCACTTTTCCAGAACTGTAAAATGGCCAAAAACAAAATCATGATAGGCTAACTAAACATGCAAGAATGGGGAATAAAAGAGGGATATAACATGAAGTGACCTATGGAGGTCCCAACCCATGAAAGGACCTAAATGAAACATGAAGAATGGACCAAAATAATCACCTTTTCAGAACTGTAAAATGGCCAAAAACAAAAGCATGGTAGGCTGCCATTGCATGCAAGAATGGGGAATAAAAGAGGGATATAACATGAAGTGACCTATGGAGGTCCCAAACCATGAAAGGACCTAAATGAAACATGAAGAATGGACCAAAATAAGCACCTTTTCAGAACTGTAAAATGGCCAAAAACAAAAGCATGGTAGGCTGCCATTGCATGCAAGAATGGGGAAGAAAAGAGGAATATAAAGGTAGGTACAACATGGAAGTCCCAAATGGTGTTGAGACCTTCTTAAATGTTGAAGAGGGGCTCAAAATAAGCCTAATATCAGTTTCCAACATGCTCGAAAACAGATTACTCATGGGTCGAAAATAGCATGCAAGATTATGACATATAAGAGGATCAATGAAGCAAGTGCATCATGGAGGGCTCAAACAGGGTTGAGCCCTTAATGAAAAGTGAAGATGAGCTCAAAAGAGGGCCCTTTTCAGTTAGGGCCGGAGCTTGAAACAAAAAGAATAGGGGGCTTACCAATGGATCAAGAAAAAGGGTCAAAGTGAAGAAAAGTTACTCACCCTTGAAGACTAAGACTTTTGTTGCTTCTTGGACCAATTTGCAGCTTCTTTTGCCTTTGAGAAACCTTCCTTGTTGCCGGAAATGAGGTGGTGATGGTAGAGCTTGGTGGTGTAGAAGGAATGGAGCTTAGGGACTTAGAGATTTTTAAGGAAATGAGAGGTATAGAGATGGAGTTGTGTATGGAGGCTTGAAGGTGAAGTTTTCTAACCCCAACAAAGGATATATCTTGCTTGCTATATAGGCCAACAAGGGGTGTAAAGGTGGGGGAAAAGGAGACAAACTTTCCCCCACAAAATATCCCCCGGATAAAGATCTTTTCTGGGGGATAAAGCCCCACAGCTGTAAAGTGCACAGTGCCAAGATTTCGGCCGGCCAGTTACTTTTGCTGCAGGTGGCCGGCCGGCCACACACCCTAGCCGGCCGGCTAGGGGTGAAAAGGGTCAATCAGATTTTCTGGCCGGCCACCAATTGATGGTGTCCTCCTATGTGTGTACAACACAACCCTATGGTTAAAAGTCCAAGAAAGTGGGTCCAAGGGGTTCAACATTAGCTCGGAAAGAGGGGTTCAAAAGGGTCAAGTAGAATTACTGGCCGGCCACCAACTTTTAGGGTCCTCTCATGTGTGTACATCACAAATATGTGGTTCAAAGTTCAAGAAAAAGGGTCCAAGGGGTTCAACATTAGCCTGGAAGGAGGGGGTCAAAAGGGTCAAGTAACATTACTGGCCGGCCACCACTTTTTAGGGTCCTCCCATGTGTGTACATCACAAATATGTGGTTCAAAGTTCAAGAATGTGGGCCCAAGGTGTTCAACATTAGCCCGGAAGTGTGAAAAACGGGCGCCGGAGGGCGTCGGAGGATGTATAACTGGTTGCTGCAACAATTGCTGGCCTTCCACCCTTCAGTGACCTTCCTGGTGATAAAACAGAGGTACCTGCCAAAAATGAACGAAAACCGTTGCAAAATGAAAGTTCCGGGGCCAAAACACGCAGTTCGGGGTCCCGAAAATGGGCTGTTAAGCACCGAAAGTGGCATTCGACCACGAAGTGGGTTTCTCAGACCCCAGTGTTCCTCAAAAGGGAGCAAATAAGAAGTATGCCAAAAACCGGAGCAATAGGAGATGGTTAAGCGGTCCCGAACCGAGGCACACGGCCTGACGACTCCGAAAACCGGAAACCGGACTCCGAAATGGGCAAAATGGCCTACGGCCACCAAATGTAGCCTACGGACATTGAGAGATGGTCTACGGGACCTCTCCCTTCCCTCGAGAAAAGAAACAGAGAAAACCGAGTCTGGTTCGCAAACCGAGGCAAGGTACAAAAGAGGGTTCGGAAGTCCGGAGGCAGGGCTCACGGCCGCGACTCTGAAACTTCTGAACGAGCACATTATGCAACATCACCAAGCGCTCAATCAGTGACATCTGAGTCTTAAGGTCGGTCAAAAATGGGGTGTCTACAGAGGGCAAGGGAAATGATTTCTATGCAGAGGGTTGTAAGGAAACGGGTTAATTTTGGGCCTATTTAAAGACACATGGCCGAAAAGACCATTTTGCCCGAATTTGCCACCGATGGCCGGCAGTGGCCAATAATGGCCGACAGCAGCCGGTGGCTCTTCTTGATGGCCAGCAGTCCTCCACCAGCTTCCTCTGCCTATTTGATCTTGGTATGTGTCCCTAGGTTCCAACAATCCCGAGGAATGCTCAAAATTTGATTCAAAATGCATCTGTGGAAACCCGGGAATCATGTCCTCAATGTACGGTGGTCGTCGCCCATCAACGCGCACAAGGTGTATCCTTTTTGACGCATCACAAACCTTCCGAGAAGTAAATCGGAAGTCCCCTTTCAAGATGTCTTCATTAAGCATGTTTTTTGTTGTTGTTGTCACTTAGCATTCGCTTATTAAATTAAACACCCATTCTTTATATTTGAATTGTCTTGCATCTAGTTTAATTTACATTGTCTTGCATCTAGTTTAATTTGCATTATTTTGCGTCTAGTTCATATTTGCATTGTCTTGCATCTAGTTCATAGTTGCATTGTCTTGCTTCTAATTTATATTTGCATTGTCTTGCATCTAGTTTAATTTGCATTGTCTTGCATCTAGTCATATTTGCATTGTCTTGCATCTAGTTTATATTTGCATTGTCTTGCATCTAGTTTATAGTTGCATTGTCTTGCATCCAGTTTAAACCTGCATTGTTTTGCATCTCAACAAATCTGCATTGTTTTGCATCTCATCAAATCTGCATCATTGTGCATCTCGCATTACCCCTTATCTTAGCTTGCACTGTTATGCAGGTTATGTGCGCTGTTACGCACTTATTATCTTAACTTGCGTTGTTACGCAGGTTATGTGCGCTATTACGCACTTATTTTCTTAACTTGCGCTGTTACGCAGGTTATGTGCGCTGTTACGCATTTATTATCTTAACTTGCGCTGTTACGCAGGTTATGTGCGGTGTTATGCACTTATTATCTTAACTTGCGCTGTTACGCAGGTTATGTGCGGTGTTACGAACTTATTTTCTTAACTTACGCTGTTACGCAGGTTATGTGCGCTGTTACGCACTTATTTTCTTAACTTGCGCTGTTACGTAGGTTATGTGCGCTGTTACGTACTTATTATTTTAACTTGCGCTGTTACGCAGGTTATGTGCACTGTTACGCACTTATTTTTCTTAACTTACGTTGTTACGCAGGTTGTGTGTGCTGTTACGCACTTATTATCTTAACTTGCGCTATTATGCAGGTTATGTGCGCTGTTGCGCATTTATTTTCTTTAACTTGCACTGTTACGTAGGTTATGTGCGCTGTTATGCACTTATCTGTTTTACTTGCGCTGTTACACATGTTTTACCTGCGCTGTTACACATGTTTACTTGTTTTATTTCTTTAACCTGCGTTGTTACGCATGTTTATCTCTTTAACCTGCGCTCTTACGCATGTTTTATCTCTGTTAACTTATGCTGTTACGCATGTTTTACCTGCGCTGTTACGCACGTCTTCTTCTTTTAACATGCGATGTTACGCATGTTTATCTCTTTATCCTGCACTGTTACGCATGTTTTATCACTTTTAACTTGCACTGTTACGCATGTTTTACCTACGCTGTTGCGCATGTTTACTTGTTTTATTTCTTTAACCTGCGCTGTTGCACATGTCTTCTTCTTTTAACCTACACTGTTACGCAAGTTTATCTCTTTAACCTGCGCTGTTACGCATGTTTTACCTGTGCTGTTACGCATGTTTACTTGTTTTATTTTTTTAACCTGCGCTGTTACGCATGTCTTCTTCTTTTAACCTGCGCTGTTATGCATGTTTATCTCTTTAACCTGCGCTGTTACGCATGTTTCATCTCTTTTAACTTGCGCTGTTACGCATGTTTTACCTATGCTGTTACGTATGTTTACTTGTTTTACCTGCGCTATTACGCATGTTTTATTTCTTTAACTTGCGCTGTTATGCATGTTTTACATGTTTTACTTGTTTTACTTGCACTGTTACGCAGGTTATGTGCGATGTTACGTACTTTTCTATATCTTACGCTGTTACGCATACTATCTTTACTTGCGCTGTCATGCATACACCTCTATCCTGCGTTGTCACGTACTTCCCTTTAACTTGCGCTATCACGCATGTTTCACTTGCGTTGTCACGTACTTTTCACTTGCATTGTTATGCATGATTCTACCGATATTGAACCTGTTGAGTTTCTTTCTTTTACAGGCACGATATTGTATGTACGGTTCATTTGGAAGTTGGCACGACCAGACGAACTGGACGGTATTGTATTCACTTCGCGTGAAACGTGGTGAGAATTGCATAATTTTCGTACATTCTTTCTGTTGAAATATGTAGGATTGTTATTCACTTGCTTAAAATGTCGCATTTATTGTATGTAATTGCTTCATTACAGTTTCTCTTTGCATAATCATAAGTTATGCTATCGCATCTTGCATGTCATTTGCATTTTGCCCCAGTCTACGAACGCATCTCTGCATGCTCACATTGAATGTCTGCCTGAGTCTTCGGCCTTGTTAAAAATGGGTCGTCTCTGGGCTTTAACACTCACTCCCGTCACTTTGTGACTTTCGAGTTCTGTCAAAGAAGGGCAACTGTAGACACCCCATTTTTGACCGTCCTTAAGACTCGGTTGTGCTTGTAGGTACATCTAGCCACAAGTTCGATTGCTCGTATTCGACTTTCGCGGCGAAATGTCACAGGTTTGAGCTTTCCAAACCCTGTATCCTTTCTGCCCCATTCTTGGACCATGACTTGGTCCTTTCAGAATGTGTTTCTTGGTGCATTGTAGACCACCTTTTGGCCATGCCGGCCTTCACTTTGTTGCTGCCGGCCATTGGTTGAGCCTGCCGGCCATTAATGAGCCACTGGCCGGTAGAACCCTTGTCTGAGCAGGTTTCACTCCAGATCTTTTGAGCCAGCTGGAATCCTTTCATCTCCCCTCCATACACGTGTATGGAGGGATGAAGCTCTTGCCAAGCTTCTTGAAGAAGCTTTGCATTGTTTTCCCTCTATATAAGGAGAGAGCCTCTCTCCTTAGCAGAGGTTCAGCCATTTTAGAAGAGATATAGCTCTCTCTCTATATATATTTCTTACTCTCTCTCTATATTGTTGTGGTTTAGTCCATTTTTCTTGCACTTTTACACTACAATACATAGAGATACACCACCACCATTGGACTGAGGTTCTTGGGAAGGTTACTTGAGCTCTGAAAGTGAGTTTTTGGCCCCTAAGGTTGCTGGTTTCGAAGTTGGATGGACTCCTACATCGTCAGCGAACCTGAGCAGGTTTCACTCTAGCACCCTTGTCTGAGCAGGTTTCACTCTAGCCCCCGTTGGATGGACTCCTACATCGTCAGCGAACAGCAGCCACTCTCTCGGATTCAGACGGATTCGAGATCTCAGAACCATTTGACATGGACCAAGCTACACTTTTACCCTTGAAAGGCTCGCTGGGCCGAAAACCCAGAAGGGCGACCCAGGCAAAAGTTAGAGCAAGAAAAAGAAGAAAAAGAACAAAAAAAAAAGAAAAATGCAAAGAACAAAAAAAAAAAAAAGAGAAAAAGAAAAAAAATGAAAAGAAATGAAAAACAAATCCTTGCAAGGTTGAAAACCCGAAAGGACGGCCTTGGCAAAAGTTAGAGCGCAAAATGAGAGGTTAATACTCGAGTGTACCTTAACCCCCGAACTACGTAAGGCTTGATTCCCATCTTTGGGATACGTAGGCAACTTCATTCTGAAGTCCAACCGTAAAACAATCCAAATCGACTGTGTTCATGTAATGGTTTTGATCATCTTTGCCTTCTCTGTATCCGAGGGTTTGGTTATGATCGTCACTTTGAGGACTGATTACAATGCACTGCGGCATCATCTAAACAGGGGGTAACTTTCTGTTGCCATTCAGTATGCTGCGGCGTCATTCAAACAAGGGGCAACTTTCCATTGCCATGCAGTGTCCTTCAGGCAAGGGGCAATTTTCCTTCGGATATGAGGTTGTGCATCTCAAGAGTAGGTTCCGTGCTCGTTGAGCAGTGGCCGTTTGCAAAAATAGTTTTTGAAAATTTTTACTGAGGTTGACTAATTTCTCAAAAATTATTTCATTTTCCCAAACTAGACCATTTCTTGGACCCAAAAAAGGAAAATTTTCAGTGCTCATAACCTGACTTGCATGATTTCAAATAAAAAATCGAACAAGTGTGTTAATCTAACTCTCATGTTGGTCAAAATTGTTTTAGCAGAACGTCAAAAACAAAAAATGGTCAAAATAATGAACTAGGGGCATAGTTGAGTCAGGCTTCCTGTCTTTCCCCCCCGTTGTCAGTGCATTTGCCAGAAAGGGCACCATACTGGCCAAGAAGGGCACTCTCCCTGCCAAAAAAGGGCACAGCTGAAACTGTCAACAAAGGAGCTGAAAGCTCTCTCATCCTCCAAGCAACGAGGTATCAAGCCGAGTGCGAAGCACGAACTGGAATGAATTAAGATATCCCACTCCCTCATCTGGGCAGATCTAACCACATCCAAACTCCCCGGCAGAGCATCGACAGCCGATGTCAGCTGCAGATTTGCTACACACCCAGTTGTAGCGCAATTCCTCTGTGGGAGGAATTCACTAGCTGTGCGCAGAAGAAAGAGAATCTAGCAGAATGCTAGGGGCAAGAGCCCGCAACTTCTTGTTTATCCATCAACCACCCAGGGGAGGGATAAAAAATGAGAGATTAAAGAATAGAGAGATATGCGCTGAGAGAAAAAGTGAGGAAAAGGGCTTTGTGAGAAAAGCCGACCCCGAGGGCCGAGTGATGTGAGAATCACAAATAAGAAAGGGTGGGAAACAATACCCGGAGAAACTGGCTCGTCGCGAACTGAGAGGTCTCTCGTCTTGGTAACACGTCTGTGTGTCGTGTCTTTTGTTTTGTTTGTCTCAATTCTTGCTTTGAGTCGTTCCGAGTGTGTCTCGATGTGTTTAGGTTGTTTACCTTTTGTTTTTCGTTGTTCAATCTTTTTTACTGTGGTCAGTTGTAGGCTCAATACCCGGTTAAGAATTCATTTCTCAATTTCAAAATGAATCGTTTTGTGCTTAGGAGTGCCGTGTCGTTCTCTACATTTTTGCAAAACAAGATTTTGTTCTTTCAAAAAAAAAAAAAAAGACGCAGGGTTCTACCCAGGTCATGTGAGAACAGTAAAACCAGGACCTATCTGAAGCTATATGGGTTCCAAACTGCAAAGCAAAAGAAAAGAGGGAAAATTTGGAGCATCCGAGTTTGTTTCAACTTCTACAGGTTCCGTTTTTACATCCCGTCTTTTCAGATCAGACTGTCTGTTCAGACTGAGCTGTGTGCCAAGTAAACCGAATACTGTGTTATGAGCTGCGTGTTCAGAATGAGCAATATGCCGATACGAGCTGTGTGTTCAAATTGAACAGAATACTGTGTTGACTGTTTCACTGTTTCAAGCCAGAATGGCGATCAGAAGTGCTCTCCCTGAGTACCGTTCCCCGTCAGAGTAAAGCGGTTTACCGCCACTCACTCTATAAGGTGCTTTCTAGAGTGCCGCTTTGTCTATTCATTGCATTCCCTAAACATCATGCTCTACATTGCTTGTAACATGTATTGTATCATCGTACTTGTTGCGTTTATTTGCATCTTGTGTTATCTTATATCCTTTTGCACCGTGCTGCGTTTAGAATCGTTGTCCTCCGGGACTTTCTGAGGTTGCGTTGTGTGCGCACCTGGGCAGTTGTTGTTTGGACCTCCTCTCACGATTTCAGCGTGGTTTGAGTGTTCCATTCCTTACGGGTTTTCAGCGTGTTTGGAATTCATCTCGGGTTGCGTTGTGTATGCACCTGGGCGGTTGTTTTCGGACCTCTTCTCACGATTTCAGCGTGGTTTAAGTGTCCCCTTCCTCACACGATTTCAGCGTGTTTGGATTTTATCTCAGGTTGCGTTGTGCGCGCACCTGGGCGGTTGTTGTTTGGGCCTCTTCTCACGATTTCAGCGTGGTTTAAGTGTTCCCTTCCTCACACGATTTCAGCGTGTTTGGATTTTATCTCAGGTTGCGTTGTGCGCGCACCTGGGCGGTTGTTGTTTGGGCCTCCTCTCACGATTTCAGCGTGGTTTGAGTGTCCCGTTGCTTACGCAATTTCAGCGTGTTTAGATTTTATCTCAGGTTGCGTTGTGTGCGCACTTGGGCGGTTGTTGTTTGGACCTCCTCTCACGATTTCAGCGTGGTTTGAGTGTCCCCTTCCTTACACGATTTCAGCGTGTTTAGAATTTATCCCAGGTTGCGTTGTAGACGCGCTGGGCGGTTTGTGTTTGGACCTCCTCTCACGATTTCAGCGTGGTTTGAGTGTTCCATTCCTTACGCGTTTTCAGCGTGTTTGGAATTCATCTCAGGTTGCGTTGTGTATGCACCTGGGCGGTTGTTTTCGGACCTCTTCTCACGATTTCAGCGTGGTTTGAGTGTCCCCTTCCTCACATGATTTCAGTGTGTTTGGATTTTATCTCAGGTTGCGTTGTGTGCGCACTTGGGCAGTTTTTCAGACATCTTCTCACGATTTCAGCGTGGTTTGAGTGTCCCCTTCCTTACACGATTTCAGCGTGTTTAGAATTTATCCCAGGTTGCGTTGTAGACGCGCTGGGCGGTTTGTGTTTGGACCTCCTCTCACGATTTCAGCGTGGTTTGAGTGTCCCGTTCCTCACACGATTTTAGCGTGTTTGGATTTTATCTCTAGTTGCGTTGTGTGCGCACTTGAGCAATTGTTTTCGGACCTCTTCTCACGATTTCAGCGTGGTTAGAGTGTTCTTTTCCCTCACACGATTTCAGCGTGTTTGGAATTTATCTTAGGGTGCGTGGAACGCGCTCTTGATTTGATTTTCATTGTTCTTCCTCCACTCACGAGTCCAGCGTGGTTGGCGTGTGTTCACCCTTTGCATCTATTGCACCACATCTATTACATCGTATATATTTTACTGTCTGGTCTAGGAGACCTTAAATCCTCCGGTCTAAGGAGACCTTAAATCCTGCAACTTTATTCGCACTGTCTTGTGCACTCCCCGGTCTAGGAGACCTTAAATCCTCTAAAGGTGTAATTCCTTTGGTGTTTGTCGTGCCCGAACGACTTCCCGTGGTCTGGTATAGCCACCTGCCTATGTTTGCGGTGAGTTCCTAGAAGACCAACTGAGACGGTGGAAACTAGAGTTCGAATGGCTCATGCCTAGAACACAAAGGTTCGGGATTTCCGAGACTAAAGTCTGGTTTAAATACCCAGAGGTATATCCTCGGCTTGAAATCTGTATGGCAGCCCCATAGATTGAGATAGCATGTGTATGCGCCTCAATTCTGGATACTGAACCAACCTAGTCTGTCACCCTGTTGGAGAATAGGGAAAGCTGCGACCATAGTCAGGGAGAAAAGTAGTACCTGCGGTTCAACCAAGGAGAAGCGAAAGATCCCCAGCAGCATGAGGTAAGTCATTGCCAATTACCCCTGTAAGGTACCTTTACCTCTTAGCTATTACATTGCACTTTAGCCACTACATTATAGTGCATTGCATGAATCCTCAATTTTCAAACCGGCTTCGCGTAGCGTATAAGTCCAATTATCAAACCGGCTTCGCGTAGCGTATAAGTCCAATTTTCAAACCGGCTTCGCGTAGCGTATAAATCCAATTATCAAAATCTTCCTGCATATCATTTTGCATCTTGGCCCCTGCCTGCGGGCACATCTTCGTTATCTTGCCTGTTTGTCTAAGTCTTCGGCCTTGTCAAAAATGGGTCGTCTCTGGGCTTTGACATTCACTCCCGTCACGTGTGACTTTCGAGTTCTGTTAAAGAGGGGCAACTATAGACACCCCATTTTTGACCGACCTTAAGACTCAGACGTCACCGATTGAGTGCTCGGTGATGGTGCATATTGTGCTCATTCAGAAGTTTCAGAGTCTCGGCTGCGAGCCTTGCCTCCGGACTTTCGGGCTCTTTCGTGTCTTGCCTCGGTTTGCGAACCAGGCTCCCTTTTCTCTGTTTTCTCTTCCCGAAGGGAGGGAGAGGTCTTGTAGATCATCTCTCAGTGGCCGTAGGCTACGTTTCGTGGTCGTAGGCCATTTTTCTCGTTTGGAGCCCGATTTCCGATTTTTCGGAGCCGACGGCCGTGTGCCTCGGTTCGGGACCACTTAACCACCTCCGTTTGCTCCGGTTTTTGGTATACACCCCACCACCATCCATTCCAACAACTTGGAGCTGTTTTTCAGAGCTTAGGAGCACCATTTCTCAGACCAAGAGCTGCTGGTCCATTGGTTTTCAAGAGTAAGCTTTTTTTCCCTCTTTTTTGTTCCTATCTTGCTCTATATCTAAGCCTTGCTTGCAAGCATTTTTGGGCTCCGACCCAAACTGAAAATTGTCTTATTTTAAGCTCTATTTCATGTTTGATTAAGGACCTTTTGCTGTTTGAGGCCTCCTACTATCACTTGCCTCTTTAACTCTCTTTTAGGCCTATTTTTGCATGGTATTTAGGCTTATTTGTGAGCTGTTTCGAACTTGGTCATAAACTGTAAAATGTCTTATTTTGAGCCCCTCTTCAACTTTGTTGAAGGGCTCTCTTCAGTTTGAGGCCGGCAGCTACCACTTGCCTCTTTATCTCTCTTTTAGGCCTATTTTTTGGGGGAAATTTGAATTTCATTTTCCCCCCTTTTCCTCCACTCCTTTGCCTATATAACCAGCACCCCCAGCTGTGTTTTTAGGGGTTACAAAATTTGTTTAGAGCTTTTTACATACAATCCCCTCTCTCTCTCTCTCTCTCTCTCATCCAAGCTCTAAAACCCTAAGCTTCTTGTACTATTTACCCTACAACCCATAGCACCACACCACCACACTCCATTCCAGACCTTTGAAGCTAATTTCCAAAGGTTGAGAGCTCACAAACCTAGTCCAAAATCTGCTGGAAGTTGGCTCTACAAAGGTAAGCTCCTATTCCCCCCTTTTTCACATTATTTTGTGCTATATTTTAGCTCCTTTTGCTAGCATTTTTGGGCTCCAACCCAAACTAGAAATAATCATTTTTTGAGCTCATCTTCATGTTTGATCAAGGGTTTTTCTCTGTTTGAAGCCACCTGCTACCCCTTTCTCTTTATCCCTCTTTTATGGCTATTTCTTGCATGATATGTTATCCCTGTTTTTAAGCATTTTTGGGCTTCGATCCAAACTGTAAAGTGCTTCATTTTGAGCCCGTCTTCAACTTTGTTGAAGGGCTCTTCACTGTTTGAGGCCAGCTACTTCCTCTTGCTTTCTATCTCTCTTTTAGGGTCATTTTTACATCATATTGTATCCTTACTTGTAAGCATATTTGATACTTGATGTAAACTGTAAAATGCCTTGTTTTGAGCCCCTCTTCAAATTTGTTGAAGGGATCTTTGCCATTTGGGGCCAGCAGCTACCTCTTGCTTCTTTACCCCTCTTTTAGGCCTTTTCTTGCATGATAGTTTGGCCTTATTTGTGATTATTTTCGTGGCTTGATATAAACTGTAAAATACCTTGTTTTGAGCCCCTATTCAACTTCGTTGAAGGGCTCTTTGCCATTTGGGGCCAGCTGCTGTCCCTTTGTGTTTAATCTCTATTTTGGGGCCTTTTTGCATGATAGATTAGCCCTACTTGTGTTTGTTTTTGGGACTTGTTATAAACTGGAAATATGCATGTTTTGGGACTGTCTTGAATCTGTATTCATGCTTCATGATCAAATAGTGCATGTTTTGTATAGCTATAGGTCATTGCGCATGCCTAGTTTTGAGTTTCGGGGTTCGTCTCATGCATCGGGTGCCATATTGCCATGTTTCGGGGCTGTTTAGCATCATATTCCAGCGCTGAAATTTGCATGTTTGCATACCATATTTCATGCCTTGCCATGCCTAGTTAGAGTTGCATGTTGTGCCTTAGGTTCGGTCCTCGGTTTGCGTGCATGTGTGCACGCATCTCGAATGTCTCATTTTCACCTAATGGCCACTAATGCGAGTGTGGCTGAGGTCCACTTATGTTAGTGTAAGTCCATTATGCATTGTGTATGCCATTTCATTTCATAGCATTGCGTATGCTAGGTTGTATGTTAGAGCATCGTGTATGCCATGTTACATCGTGCATTGTGTATGCCATCTCATAGCATTGTGCATGCTAGGTTGTATATTAGTTGCATTCATGCATGTCATGCATATTACATTGTGCTTGGGATAGGAATTAGCCCAAGCACGGGAAACGATGTACGTTTCATACTCCGAGTGACGGAACATGTCTCAATTCCTGGTCGCCGACACTCCGGATTATCCATGATGGAGCCTAGACCTTGTTGTGTCCATATGTGCATTCATTTCATATTGAGTCGTGCAAATCGACTCCTCGGCCATCATGCATCGAGATGCGTGATTGGTGGCACGAGGATCGAGGACTACACTCCCTGAAGAGTAGTCATGCATACATATGTGAAAATACTTTGCCATGCCCCTTTGTTGTTCTCTGTTGCAGCAAATCAAAAATCAGCAGCCTTCTGAAGCTTGGCACGCATCCCGAGAATAATTGCAAACAGAGGCTAATTGGGGCATCGTAGTGGATTTTCGCACAAGGCAACTCAAGCATGCATCATCCATCATCCGGAGCAGAGTTGAGGCAGTCCCTGGTTTGCATGCCAATTTATTGCTTTCCTAATTTAATTTGTTAATTAATTAGGGTTTTGTACATATTTGGACTATAATATTCATTCGGGACTGTATATTATTTATTCGGACCCTCCGCGCAAGGGCAATATTGTAATAAGTGTGCGTGTGTGTGATGTATGTCTTCCAACCCCACGTCTTTCTCCCTTTTATTTACCAGCTTATGATGGTTAGATTATGGCATATTTCAATTAGCATACAGTATGATAGCATATTTGCATTCATTCATCTGTTTTGCATGCACCGGGCTCGGCGCATCATACTAACTGCATTGTATTTTCAATTTCAAGTTGAATACATGTTAGCTGTAACATTTCATATGTCATGTTTAGAATAGTCGAGCCTGCTATAGTTACATTTTTGCATGTGTTGCATTCAACATTTCTGTATAGTTAGGATCATGCATGGATTTCTAACCTAGCTTCTGTTTTGGCTTGGAGTACTCGGTAAGTTTAACGCTTTAGCATCCTTGCATGCGTGTGAGTGAATGCCATGATAGTATGCTTACCATGAGGCTATGTGCTTATGTGATACAAACTGCCTGAATGCCTGTGGGTGAAGGTTGGGTTATTTGAATTGGAATAATTCATTAATTGTGAGTTTTAAGCCCACTAGATAGTGGCAAAATCATGTTTTCTAAAGCCCACCTGAGGGTGGCAAATCCATGTCTTAGCCTACTTGCGGGTAGCACCATCAAACCATTTTCAAATAAACAAACATGAAATGTTTTGTTCCAATTCAAGTGATCCAGTCTATACTTGTATGTTGTGCGCATCACATAGTAAATCTAGGCTAATAACCGGAATAAGAACACATAATGTTTTCAAAACTAGATATCATGGTTAGTAGAGGCCGATCTTTGATCGGGCGAGCGGGGGTGCTCACGAAGTGACCTTCCCCAATCGTACCCAAGTTCCTGAGCCGAGGCAACTTTGGTGATGACGAACACGCGGCCTTAGGCAAACGAGTCAGGGTTTCCTAAATTTCCCCAAAATAAAATATTTAGGTGGCGACTCTGTATCTAGCAAAGCAGTCCATGTTTGGCACTTCTTTCAAAAAAAAATCTGTTTTCTCAAAACGATTTGTCGGATTTGGACTCTTTGGTTCAGATTACGAACTGTGACAATTTGAGAGTCCGAACTGTAGTGAGCCCAATATCGAACGGAACGGGAGACTCGTTCCTCTCTCGGCGTTCGGGGACGTCTACAATGTCATACCTCTGTTTTAGTTTGGTATGGTCATCTTTTGCATGCTCCATATATTTGTAGAACAAATCTTGCTTACTAGCTTTATGTGCATGATGTTTTGACTCATCATTCCAGTATATTTTGGCTTTGCTCCAGCATGATTTTATTCTTATTTTGGGCTGTTCTAGGACTATTTTGGGCTGCCATGGTCATATCACTCATGTTTTGTATAGCTATAGTGAAAATACTTTGGCTAGAATTGGGTTTTGAGGCTCCTACCATGCCATACATGTGATGTTTGCATGCTTTGCCATCATTTTGAATGTTATTTTAGTCCATGAAATTTGGCCATACACCTGCATTTGACATGCTTTAAATGCCTTGAAGAGTTTGTGTTTTATGCCTCATAAATGGATCATTGTGCATGCCATTAAGCCTAGGCATTCGGGTCATCATATTAGTGCATTTTTGGTCTTGTTATACCATGATGTAACTCTGTTTTATGCTATCCAAGTCATGCCATGTTTGGTTTTAATAGATGTAATGTAATACTCCTTTTGTAGCCTTGCATACTCCATGTTTTTTACCTTTGTTCTGGCTTGTATTGGCTAGGTTCAAGCATGTTTTTAGTCTCACCTTGACCTGCCTAGGGACTGTTTTAGGTACCCTTAGTCCTTCGGGGCTTGCCTTGCATGGCCATGATTTAAGTGCCTTTGTTGGCTTCGTACTTTAAGCTTTCTTGCATGCTATGTTTGACTTGTTTGGGTGGTTTGGCATCACTCCTTGCATGATTTCAGAGATTACCTCATTGCCACACATCCATGCTTGTCACTCCTTGGGTGTTCTTGAGAGTTGCACCTTTATACCTTAATTGGTGAGCCAATTGGCATGCATGTTTGTCTTGCCTTTTCATGCTTTTCATACCATCATTTCAACACTAATGGCCACTGATTTGGGCATAGTTGAGGTCTGCCCATATTGGTTTAAGACCATCCTTGCATGTTGTTGCATGCTTGTCTTGCATATTGTTGTATGCTTGCTCCATCTTTGCATGTTGTTCCATGCTTGTTATATCACATGTTGTTGCATACCATTAGCCTTGTTAGGTTGTTCATATTGCATTGCATGTTTGCTTGCTTGAGTCGCATGTTTGCCATGCTTGTGTTGCATTGTTGTTTGGATTAAGTGTTAATCCGAGCACGAGAAACGAGGAACGTTTCATACTTCAAGTGATGAGACGTGTCTCAACACTACAAGAAAATGCAGAAATGGCGACTAAAAAAATTATTTTCGTCGCTGAAAGTGCCATTTTTGGCGACTAAAATGGAATTAGTAGCCAAAAGTCGACTAAAACAATTTAGTAGCCAAATGTATAGTTATTGGCGACTAAAAATCAATTTAGTCACCGATTATATGGGTTTTACCGACTAAAGGTTTTTTAGTAGCCAAAAGTGACAGTTTTTTGCGACTAAAATAATTTAGTAGCCAAAAGTATAGGTTTTGGCGACTAAAAAATAGTTTGGTTGCCGATTATACGTGTTTTGGCGACTAAAAATAGTTTGGTCGCTGAAAGTGAAGCTTTTTGGTTACTAAAAAAAATTTAGTAGCTAAAAACAGGCAATTGGCGACTAAAATTCAGTTTAGTAGCCAAAAAGGGACGTTTTTGGCGACTAAAAACAGGTTTAGTCGCCAAAACTGTTTATTTTTAGGCGGAACTTATTTTTTTAGTGACTAAAAAATAATTAGTAGCCCAAAATTACAAAATTGGCGACTAAATAATGGATTTAGTCGCCAAAAGTGGCCTCAATTTTTTTTTAGTAAATAATTTATTTTTTACATAAATTATATTGAATAAAAATAATTATATTTATATATATAGTTTTATATTAATACGGGTCAATATACTATATAAATAATATATATTGCATATATATTCATGTGGTGATGTAGTGGCATAGTGGAGGGAGTGTGTTGCTAAAGGTTTAGAATGTGGGACAGGTTGGTGGTTCGAATCTCAGAAAAAGCAAAAAAGTTGGTATTTTTTTTTTTCACGGAAGCACCTTCAGCGACTAAAATTATTGGTCGCCAAAAGTTTTTATTTTGGTGACTAAACGGTTTAGTCGGCGATTCAGTGAGTATTGGCGACTAAAGGATTAGTCGCTAAATGTATGATTTTCAAAAGTGTAAATCACTATTGGCGACTAAAACTTTGGTCGCTAAAGACCTGTTTTTTGCCGACTAAAAAAGTTTTAGTCGCCAATACCTCCGCCAACCATGTATTCGCGACAAAAGCGACGACTAAAAATTTTAATCGGAGAAACTAAAAAGTCGACTTTTGGCGACTAAAAATGGACTTTTGGTGACTAAAAATTTAGTCGCCAAAGGTGATTTTTCTTGTAGTGCAATTCTCAGTCGCCAACGCTCTTGATTATCCATGATAGAGTTCTACGCTTTATGTGTTTATTTGTACATTCATTTCGTATTGATTTGCACAAGTTGGATCTTTGGCCATCATGCATCGGGATGCGTGATTGATGGTCGTGGATCCGACTATGCCTCTCCCTTGATGTTTCGAGGTGATGTAGGGTGGCATAGTGCGTACATATCCTTGGGAGACCCCCCTTTTCTCTATTTTGTGCTCTGCTGCAACTTGGTGTCCCAGTACATCAGTGATCGGCAGTGCCCTACAGATGGCCGGCACCTCCTCATCCTTGGCCGGCAGGTGGTCGGCAGCATCTCTCCATGGCTGGTAGGCCACTGATGCATTCCCCAGACTAGTTTTGGTAAGTTCCAGCAGCAAGGTCTCAAGGACACCCTGCAGACAGAGCCTTTAAAGAGCAACCGGAGAGCTTACCGGGACAGGAACCGAGCATGCATGTTCGGCTTCTTCAACTTGTCGGGGCAGCATTGTTTAATTACTTACTTGTTAGTTAGCATTTGGTTTTGTAGTAATTAATTAATTTGTTAATTAATTAAATTTTGTAATAATTAGTTGTAGCTAGTTATTCATTTGGTTGTGTAATAATTAATTAGCTTATTAGTTAGTCAATTAGTTGGCATGTATTATTCATTCGGACCCTCCGTCGAGAGGGCCAATTTTGTAATAAGTGTGCGTTCGTGTGTGCATGTCTTCCAACCCCACGTCTTTCTCCCTTTTACTTAACTGCTTACAATGGTTAGTTCTAGGACATATTTTCAATTAGCATCCTTATGCTTTGCATGCGTGCATCCATTCATCTATATTGCATGCACCGGACTCGGCGCATCATACTAACCGCATTGTACTTCAATTCCAATTTGAATACATGTTATCAAATGTCGCATTTCCTATGCCATTTTAGAATAGCCGAGCCTATTTCTAGTTGCATTTTGCATGTGTTGCATTAGCCATCTTAACATAACTAGGATCATGCATTGATTACTAACTAGTTTCTGTATTGGCTTGGAGTACACTGTAAGTGTTTATGTTTTAGCATCCTTGCATGAGTGTGAATGTTGCCATGAAATGCTTGCCATGAGGCTAACTGCTTATGTGATATAACTGCCTGAATGCCTGTGGGTGAAGGTTGGATTACTTGAATTGGAACGATTCATTGAAATCTGTGTTTTAGTCTACTTATGAACAGCAAACTTCAAACCATTTCCCAAACAAACGAATATGCGATACTTTGTTCCAAATTAGGCGATCTAGTCTATACTTGTTTTGTTGTGCGCATCACGTAGTAAGATTAGCTAATTAACCGGAATAAGAACACATGTGTTTTCAAAAACAAGATATCATGTTTAGTAGTGGCCGATCTTTGATCGGGCGAGCGGGGGTGCTCATAGCTGACCTTTCCCAATCGTACCCAAGTTCCCGAGCCGAGGCAACTTTGGTGATGACGGACACATGACCTTAGGCGCGAGTTAGGGTTTCCTAAATTCTCCCAAAATAAAATATTTAGGTGGCGACTCTATATCTGGCAAAGCAGTCCATGTTTGGCATTTCTTTCTTAAAAATCAGTTTTTCAAAACGACTTGCTGAATTTGGACTCTTTGGTGATTTATTGGTCTTGCATTGCACTTTGCGAGACTACATTCAGAACCGTGACGATTTGAGTCCGAACTGTAGCATGAGGCCCTCACGGGTGCGTCTACAGTGTCATGACCAACAATTGCAAGATTTTCTTAGGTTTGTAAGTCGATCTTTAAAGTATCTCTCTTATGTTTTAAAAGTAATGATTGTGTGGTTCAAATTTATTTTTAAAAGTAAGTCCCACTGAAAGTTTTCTGTGACGAATTTTTATTTATTTTTATTGTTTTTGTCTAATTTAGTTCATGTATATCATGCTTTATAATCTAATTAAGCATGTATTAGTTGAGTTATTTCATGCTTTCTAATTTATTTTTGTGTAATTTATTTCATGTTTTTCATGCTTTATAGTGTATTTAATTTCATGTATATCATGCTTTATAGAGTTACTTGTGTTATTGCAGTTTGAAAAATGGTTCTTGGCTTAAAGACTGGTCGGCTTCGGAAAAAGATGCTCATGGGCACAATAACAGACTCGCCAGCTGCTATTCCTTTAGGATCAACGATTGCTCCATCTCCTCTTGTCCCCGTACGATCAAATGTGGGACCATCTCATCATGCCACTTGCCCATCATTGGTTGATTTTAATGAGACGCAAGCCCTATACAAAACGTAGTCGAGTGGCGTAGGTAAGATCAAAGCGTATCAAATTTGTCAATTATCACTTGCCATTATTTACAATTTTTGTATTGTTATTTTCTTAACAGGGACTTCGAAGCCCACACGTGTACGCGGACTGACACTTGGCAAAGGAATACAAAAAATAATTAGAGCCAAGAAAGGGGGAAAATGTTATGTTCACATTGATCGTGTGTTGAATGCAATGACTGGAAAGTATGCCACTCCAGCAACTAACGAGTTAGGAATTCAAATTAGGAGCTTGTGCCCTATGAAAGATGTCAAGTCGTGGCTGGATCTTGATGAGACTACAAAATCTGCCGTCATCCAAGCTGTTCTTGTAATTGATATTACTTGTCCACAAGATGTAATTGTATTATGTATACTTATAAGAAAGACTTTTATTTAATGATTGTAATTTCCATTTGTTATGCTTGTAGGACAAGTTTGAAATTGGAGACGATTTCCACAATGACTTACAAGCACAACAGATTGTGAATAAGAAGGCATATGGGTTGTACAAAGATTGGGGGTACACCTTGAAGCAAGAATTCGAACTGTTAAAGGGACTTCCAAGTGATGAGATCTATGCTCATCCGCCCCTAGGGGTGACTTTAGATGATTGGAAGCATTTGATCGATGTGGCATGGCAAGATGCATCTCACCAGGTAAAATAATAAACTAGAAAGAGTACATGTATATATGCCAAAATGTGATATGCCTTAATAATTACCAAAAAAATGTTTATCTGCTTGTCTTATTTTTAGAAACGGTCAAAAGCTGGCAAGAGTAATAGGAGTCAATTGTCGTACAATCATACGAATGGGTCTCGCTCATTTCCTATCGCAATGGCTGCTATGGTGAGATTGATTTTATTTAAAATTAAATCCATTATATGTTGTTTGGATATGAAAATGTTATGTTGTGATTTTTAGGGGCAATTTGGAGTCTATTAGTACTGTTATTAAACTATAAAGCAAAAGAAGAATAGCTATGTTTCCATTTCATGCTTTTTTTTCTCTTTCTAGGTAAGAACAATTTCATTAATGTCACACTTACTTTGTTTAAATATGTTCGCTTTAAGAATTGAAAATGTCATCAATTTGGGAGTTAGTCTGCCTCACAAATTCAATGGGAGTTGTTTAAATATGTTCGCTTTAACTTTTGTTTTTAAGTTTCTAACCTGATTCTTTATACTCATTCCTAGATTTCTATTGGCTAACAACATTCCTAGTTTGTAGAATGTTGCCTCCTTTTTTGGTGCAAAGTTTAGTCTTGTTAGAGGCCACTGTAAATGAATACGAAACAAACACTATGAGAACTGCTTTTAGTTAAGGTAGATTATGAGGGAAAACATAATACCTATCATTAGGGCTGACTGAAATTTGCACTAAAATGCGAATGTTATTTCTGCAATTGATTTCTTGTGTATTTACTAGAGTTTGGTATTGAGTTTTCTTAACAGTGAAATTCTATTTTACATATTTACTTGATTAAGATTAACCATAGTAACAAAATGTTAAAAAAACATAGTGAATTTCATGTTTCGTTTAAAGTAGCATGTTGTTTTCAACAGTGGTATTTTGAATATTACCTCAATCATTACATAATGTCAAAATGTGATAATATTATATAGTTCTTTGAAATATATAGACTTTGTGCCTTCAGACAGTACGTAAATAGGACACATACGTTGGGAGTTAGAGTTGAAAATATAATACTAATTTAGTCGAGAAAATGCGTTCAGGGGGCGAAAATGCAAAACAGCCCCCGAACCAATGTTTTAACGTAACGGGAAGCTTCCCGGTGACAAATGTGACATGTAGGGATAGACGGTACGTAAATAGGACACATATGTTGGGAGTTAGAGTTGAAAATGTCATAAATTTAGTCGAACAAAAGGGGTTCGGGGGGGAAAAATGGAAAACAGCCCGCGAACCACTGTTTTTACATAACGGGAAGCTTCTCGGTGACAAATGTGACACGTAGGGACAGACGGTACATAAATAGGACACATACATTGGGAGTTAGAGTTGAAAATGTCATAAATTTAGTCGAAAAAAGGGATTGGGAAGGCGAAAATGGAAAACAACCCCTGAACCATTGTTTCAACATACCAGGAAGTTTCCCGATGCCAAATGTGACATGTAGGGATAGACGGTACATAAATAGGACACATACGTTGTGAGTTAGAGTTGAAAATGTCATTAATTTAGTCGAAAAAAAGGGTTTGGGGAGCGAAAATGAAAAACAGCCCCCAAACCACTGTTTCAATGTAACGGGAAGCTTCGCGGTGACAAATGTGACATGTAGGGACAGACGGTACATAAATAGGACACATACGTTGGGAGTTAGAGTTGAAAATGTCATAAATTTAATCGAAAAAAGGGGTTCGGGGGAAGGAAATGGAAAACAGCCCCCGAACCACTGTTTTTACATAACGGGAAGCTTTCCGGTGAAAAATGTGACATGTAGGGATAGACGGTACGTAAATAGGACACATACGTTGTGCGTTAGAGTTGAAAATGTCATTAATTTAGTCGAAAAAAGGAGTTCGGGAGGCGAAAATGCAAAACAGCCCCCGAACCACTGGTTTAACGTAACGAGAAGCTTCCCGGTGGAAAATGTGACATGTAGGGGTAGACAGTACGTAAATAGGACACATACGTTGGGAGTTAGAGTTGAAAATGTAACACTAATTTAGTCGGGAAAATGCGTTTGGGAGCGAAAGTGAAAAACAACTCCCGAACCACTGTTTTAACATAATCGAAAGCTTCCCGGTGACAAATGTGACATGTGGGGATAGACGGTACGTAAATAGGACACATACGTTGGGAGTTAGAGTTGAAAATGTCACAAATTTAGTCGAACAAAAGGGGTTTGGGGGGCAAAAATAGAAAACAGCCCCCGAACCACTGTTTTAATGTAACGGGAAGCTTCCCGGTGACAAATGTGACATGTAGGGACAGACGGTACATAAATAGGACACATACGTTGGGAGTTAGAGTTGAAAATGTCATAAATTTAGTCGAAAAAAGGGGTTAGCGAGGCAAAAATGCCAAACTGCCCCCGAACCACTATTTTTACATAACGGGAAGTTTCTCGGTGACAAATGTGACATGTAGGGACAGACGGTACGTAAATAGGACACCTATGTTGGGAGTTAGAGTTGAAAATGTCATAAATTTAGTCGAAAAAAAAGGGTTTAGGGAGCAAAAATGAAAAACAGCCCTCAAACCACTGTTTTAACGTAACAGGAAGTTTCCCGGTGCCAAATGTGACTTGTAGGGATAGACGGTACGTAAATAGGACACATACGTTGTAAGTTAGAGTTGAAAATGTCATTAATTTAGTCGAAAAAAAGGGTTCAGGGGCCGAAAATGGAAAACAGCCCCCAAACCACTATTTTAAAGTAATGGAAAGCTTCCCAGTGCCAAATGTGACATATAGGGACAGACCATACGTAAATAGGACACATACGTTGGGAGTTAGAGTTGAAAATGTCATAAATTTAGTTGAACAAAAGGGGTTCGGGGGGCAAAAATAGAAAACAGCCCCCGAACCACTATTTTTACATAATGGGAAGTTTTTCGGTGCCAAATGTGACATGTAGAGACAGACGGTACGTAAATAGGACACATACGTTGTGAGTTAGAGTTGAAAATGTCATTAATTTAGTCAAAAAAGGGGTTCGGGGGGCAAAAATGCAAAACAGCTCCTGAACCGCTGTTTTAACGTAACGGGAAGCTTTCTGGTGCCAAGTGTGACATATAGGCACAGATGGTACATAAATAGGACATATACGTTGTGAGTTAGAGTTGAAAATGTCATTAATTTAGTCAAAAAAAGGGGTTTGGGGGTCGAAAATGCGAAACGGCCCCTGGACCACTATTTTAACGTAACGGGAAGCTTCCCGATGAAAAATGTGATATGTAGGGACAGACGGTACGTAAATAGGACACCTACGTTGGGAGTTAGAGTTGAAAATGTCATAAATGTAGTCGAAAAAAAGGGTTTGAGGGCCAAAAATTCAAAACAGCCCCCGAACCACTATTTTAACGTAACGAGAAGCTTCCCGGTGCCAAATGTGACATGTAGGGATAGACGGTACGTAAATAGGACACCTATGTTGGGAGTTAGAGTTGAAAATATCATAAAAATAGTTGAAAAAACCGTTTGGGTTCGACAATGTGTTTATGTGGTAAAACATGAAATGCCCATGTCATGGATAACTATTTTGGTTATACCATCTTAAACTATACTTTGTTTAACTCTTTCCTTATTAGTTTATGTTGAACAATATTTTTGGTAAATTGTTTAGTGTTTTTGTTGGCTAGTCAACAAAAACATAAGTTTAATTCATAGAATCGATAAGTTTAATTCATAAGTTTAATTTATGTTGAACAGTACTGTGGCCCTTTTAATTGCCATAAACATAAGTTTTGGCATTAATTCATAGAATCGATACTCGTCGACCAGTCCATGTTTGGGTGTCTTTCATTATTTAATAGATATTACTCTCCTTGTCTTTTAATGTTTGAAATTAATACAGATGCTATATGTCGTCCAGAAGTGCCTCTATAGGCACCAAACTAATGAATTTTTTTATTTTTTTATTTTTGGCAGTTGGTTCTGGACACTCAAATGTGGATATGATTCTTCTTGACAAGTACGGGAGGGCATTGTTTTTATACCTCTATCCGTATATATAGTGGTTCGTACAAATTACTTTTTTGGTGTGGTAAATATCAACTAATTTGGCATGGTAGAAATTAGCATAGCACGTGGCACAAAATAGTTTTGGGACAGTACAAATTAAATTTTTGTTATGGTACATATGTCCTTGTTGTTAATTAATTTGGTTATTCCTGTATTATGTATGGAATTAAATTATTGACGTTGGATTAGACTTGGTTCGTATGAAATTTGTATTATATATAGAATTGGACGTTCAATATTAATTTTTTGGATGGTTGGAAGTGAAATGTGTGCACGTTGTTGAATGGTGGAATGGTTGATAATATATTTAGCGTTGATAGATTATATTGTTTATACAGGGTACATGTTGTACTAATAATGGATACAGGTTGTACAAATTTCAATATTAGTTTGTTGGTGTGGTACTGATTTCCTCTATTATGTATATTTTTAAATTATTGAGGTTGAAATATACTTGGGTCGTATGGAATTTGTATTACATATGTTGAATGGAATGGAATGGAATTTAATTGGATGTCGAATGGAATTTTTTGCATGTACGTTGTGGAATGGTTGATAATATATATTTAGTATTGATGGATTTTCTTGTTTATACATTGTATAGGTTGTATTAATAATAGATGCAGGTGGTTCAGAAATTTAAAAAAATAAATAAATAAATTATTTGTAATATAGTATTTGGCTACAAACTATTTTGGTAGCCAAAAACTATTTTCAAATGTTTTGGCCACTAATAATGTAGTAGCAAAATGAATAAAATTTGGCAACCTTTGGCGACTAAATTACATGGTCGGCAAATAGTTCAATTGGCGACTAAATACGGTTGGTATGTATTCAATTGGCGGCTAAAACTTTAGTCTGTAAATAGTTCAAATTAGTTTTGTTATAAATTTTGCCGACTAACCCAACTTTAGTAGCCAAACGTTGACGTTTGGTGACCAATAATTAGTAGCCAAAACATTTAATTTTGCCAACTAACTAAAATTTAGTAGCTAGAAATTTCCTTTTCGGCGACAACTTTCTTAGTTGCCAAAAGGTAACATTGCCGACTAAAAAAAATAGTAGCCAAATGTTTTACTTTCAGCGACCAAACACGCGTTTAGTCGCTAAAACAATCGCCGACAGGGTTTAGGCGACTAAATTGGCGACAAAAAAATTTAGTCGCTAAATGGTATCAGTGACTAAAAATGCGACCTTTCGCGACTAATATTTTGGTCGGCAAAACTGTTATTTCTTGTAGTGACTAGGAGTTTTGATAGATACGCTTGGGATATTGAACAGCCATTGGGTGGAATTGAAGGGACTGTCTCCCTAAATTCTTGTGTTGTGAGCCAACAAATCAGGAAATGGGGTCAATGTTGTGCCTGCTAAAAGCACAGCAATAACTGTTGTGCCTCAATTTAAGGCATATTATGAACTTATTTTTTTGATCTGAACCGTCATTTTGTAGAGTTTGTTGAGTACTTCATGCCTATCAAAAATCATATTAATCGAATATCAATAACTATATGATCAATAACCAAAACAATAAACAATAAGTTTTTCTTTTGAGAAATAGCATAAAAAATATGCAATTCGATCATATAGTTATTAATATCTGATTAATATGATTTTTGGTAGATATGAAGTACTCAACAAATCTTACAAAATGAATGGTTTGAATCATAAAAATAAGTTCATAATACACCTCAAATTGAGGCACAACAGTCACTGTTGTTCCTTTAGCACAGCAGTGACCCCATCTCCTGATTTGTTGGAAATGGGATCACTGTTGTGCTAAAGGCACATCAATGACTGTTGTGCCTCAATTTGAGGCGTATTATGAGCTTATTTTTATGATTCGAACCGTTGATTTTGCAAGGTTTGTTGAGTACTTCATACCTACCAAAAATCATATTAATTGGATATCAATGACTATATGATCAATAACCAAAAAAATAAATAATAAGTTTTTCTTTTGAGAAATAGCATAAAAAATATGCAATTCGATCATATAGTTATTGATATCCGATTAATTTTATATTATGAACAAATTATACAATTTATTTCTCATAACAATTTGATTTTTACAGTTCTAAGCATATTAATTTTATCCTTAAAAACTTTATATTGTGTAGATTTAGTGTAATTATCTATTAAAAAATTGCATAGAAATTAAGAATAAAATAGTCTATTTAAAAGAGAATGTACCATTTCAAACTGGACTCCAACGCTCCACCACTGGGACGAAAGTAAATGGACAATTTTTCTGTTTAAATTTATTTTAATTTCTAAAAGACATTATTAATTGAAATAAATTAATACAATATGAAAAATTCAAAGGTTTTTTGACGCAATTAGAAACTACAGAAGCTATATTGGCACAAAAGATAAATTACAAAGACTTCAGCAATAATTTACCTATATATTATTTATTTATTTGGGAATATAATCTTCAAATGCTATGATTTCAAAGAGGTCCATAAGAAAATAGTGTTGTTCACACACTTTTAAAATGTATGAATAAGCCACACCTTTTTATTGATCTAAAATAGTAGGCCCTCATCTATAAACTGTATGAACCCAATTGAAATTATGATTTAGACTAATCAAAATTTACGTTTTGTTTAAAAATATGTGAATATAAACGGATTCGTTCCAAAGGGACCTCAATTTAAGTGAGACTCATCACGTTAATGTTAGTTTAGTGTTTTTTTTTTTTTGGGTCAAAAAGGTAGGAGTACAATCAAAACATGAATATTACGGGTGATTATTCAGTATTTTCGAAATATGGACACGTAGTATTCTATAAGATTTTGATTAGTAAAAAGGGATAGAGGCTCACGATTTATGTTCGGGATGGAAAACCAACATGAGGCTAAAAAATTGATGATTTGACTTGAAATATGACCATATAATATTCTGAGATGGTTGAATAATTTCCCGAATATTATAACCAAAATTAATGAAAAAAGTGCAACTTTATGGTATGAATAAACACTGTCATAATCTCATACAAGAATTTATGTACGGAAAATTAGGGATAAATTCTTCCACCCAAGTCTTTGTTAATTTAAGGATATTTCAAAAAAAAAAATTCCAAGCTGTCTCTATGATTTCAAATCTAAGAAGGATAAGAGATAAATTTAATATTTTTGATTAAAAAATATCTTTAAACCCTAAAAAGCAATTAGGGTAAATCACAAATATACCTTTTGATATTTTTTTTAAATTTCGAATTGTCTCATTTGATTTGAAAAATTAAAAATATCAAATTGTCAAAATTTTGTATTTAAAAGAATTAACCAAAAAAGTAAAATTCCTACTGTTCTTCTATACAATGAGTTATTAATTGAAATAAATTTACAACGTCATTAAAAAATATTAATTGACTTGATAATTTATTAATAAAAACTATTATTTATTATGAAATTATAAATTTCAAGAGGTGGAATATAATTTTTAAAATTATAATAGAACAATCATATTTTCAACAAATCTTAAAGATGTATTTGTAATTTACAGAAGCAAATTATGATCCAATATCTACAACACACTTTATTAACCACAGTGTGGTTAGCCTAGTGAGTGACGATTAGGGCCTGAAGATTTGCTCCCTCCCAGGTCTTAGGTTCAAATCTCCAAGTTAGAAAACGCAAACCTTCAGAGCACGGACCGCAGGGCGTAAACCGTATTTCGGAAGGCTTGTTCGGATTATAAAGACTTAGTCTGGTGCGCGTAGGGCTGTAAACGAACCGAACTAAGCCGAGCCGAACTTTGCTGAGCTCGAGCTCGGCTTGGTTACTTATCGAGCTCATTTATTGAGCTCGAGATCGGCTCTATAAGGAAGTGGGTTCGAGCTTGACTTGGTTCGACAATTTTTTTATATTATTTAAATAAAAAATATTATTTATATTATTTAATATATAAATAATGTATTAATTATATAATTTAAATTAGGATAAAAAGCCAAATTTGACAAGTTAAGCTTGTTCATGAACAATTCGATTCATTTACAATCCTAAGTGTATGTAAGCTAACTCAAAATACCTACCTAACAAAACACACACAAAAAAAAAAAAAAAAAACACCCTTTGTCTTTTCACTCTCTTCCTTCTCATTCTTTACTATCTCTCATTGATCAGCGATTTCTCTACAACACTCTCTTTTATCTCTCTCTCTAGCCGACAAAAAACACCATGTGTGAGCTCCAACCGCCAACAACGACCTGGCTCGCACCTCTTGCACATCCCCCATTTTTGTTTCACATCATTTTCATCTCTGATTAAATTTGCGTAGAAACTTCATATGGTACTGCGACTTTTTCTTTTCATTCACTCGGGACTGCCGTCTTAGATCGGCAAGACCAACATATCCATCAACGTGTTTATTGCTATCCGTTGAATTCATTTGTTTAAATTTAGTCTCACACCATGCTCTCTCTCTACCTTATCTCCTAGTTAGTCAAATCAGTGAAAAGTAAATTTTTAATACGTTTTAATCAGTGATAGTAATTGATTTTACTCAATAATTTCACTAAGTTTAAGTCACTAATTTTATCAGTAAAATTTTCACTGACTTTTATTCAAATACAGTGAAATTTCAATAAATTTTACTAATTTTACAAAGTGAAATTTCAATGAGTTTTAATCAATAATAGTCATTAATTTTATTAAGTAATTTCATTGAGTTAGTCACTAATTTTACTCAGTCAGATTTTATTGAGTGAAAAATTTATCCAAATAATACCAAAAGTTCATTATTAAGTCAAGTATACGAAATTGAGGTCTCATCTTCGAAACCTTCTATATACAAACAATTTATTGGGTTAGGTTATACGGGGCAATTGTCCTGATTTTATTTGGGTCTTTCATTAGTGGACAATGAAATTGATTTATCAAATTAGTTGTTCCAATAAGACCAAATACCGAGTTATGAAAATTTGAAGAAAAAAAGAAAAAAAAAAAACCTAAAATTCAAATAAAAAATCTTTTGTGTGTAATATTTGAGCTCAGATGATTGGTGTCTAATGCCTCGTTTAAGAATGTGTTATTTTAGCAATTTTTTAATTTTTTAATTAAAATATGAGGTAAAAAAATTAGTAAGTTTAGAATGATTTTTTTATTTTTTACAAAAATATATGTAAAAAGTAGAAGAAAAATAAAATATTTAATTTTTTAGTATAAATTACTATTTTTTTAATAATTTTTTGATTTTTAAATTAAAATATTGAATTGTAAGTTAAACTGGACAAACGGTGATGTAGATAAAATAAATAAACAGTACTAGCAACCTTGACATAATAGAGGCTGACATGTATTTACATCATGCAAGAGTAAAGCTGTGGATAGTGGGACTATGGTGGGGTGTGGATGGATACCTTTCTCTCTCTCACTTTCTCTCTCTCTCTCTCTCTCTCTCTCTCTCTCTCATCAGTAAACATTCCAAGAGAAGAGAGCATTAATATCTCGCCCTCATCGTCCGCTACGCTACAGAATGCTTACTAGAATGGTTAGAAGAAGGGTGACTTCCACCCACTCATTCCCTCAATCATAACACAGACAAACCCCCTTCCCCCACACTCTCTCTCTCTCTCAAATCCACAATCCCCCAAAACCACCTTTCCAAACCCACATAACAATACCACTCTCCCTCCCTCCATATTTATCCCTCCAACACTCTCTCTCTCATTTTGTGTCTCTGTCTAGTTTGTAATCATTTCTTGTGTAATTCTTGATCTACACAATCATCAATCAGTACACTTTTTTTAAATCGTCGAAGAATTTTTCTTTGATCTGAAAGTGGTGATCTAAAATGTCATTGGACATCGCATCCGAGAGCGTTTGTTACGTCCACTGCAACTTCTGCAACACCATTTTAGCGGTATATATTGCTTGTTCCAATTTTTTGTAAACATTCCTTGACCTATGGTCTTCACGGCCTTGTACACAAAAATTGATTCTTTACTCCTTCAATTTTGCTTGGATCATAATTAAAGACCAAAATCACCCGTAAAACCATTTTTTATTATCACTAAGATTTTGGGGGTGATCAATGATCAAGAGAATTATTCATGTAAGCATTTGCCCTAGCTAGATGATAAATAATTGTATAGCATGAAGTTTCTTTCTTAATCTTTATTTTCTTGTTGTGTTCTTAAATTACTTCATGTTAATTAAAAAAATTCTTTTTATTTTTTCATTCAAAAAATAAAATAAAAGTTGTAGGCCAGTTCATAAATGTTATGGGATCAATGTGGATATCATAATTCTCATAAAATTCTGGCTTACATGCTATATTTTATGTAAATTTTTGGTTAATATTCCATTCAAATGAAGGAATGATGACGGGGATGAAAGGTACAAATTAAACACAGCCCAGTGCCCTTAAACTTAAACCCTTGATTATTAGGGTTACATGTACAATTAGGGCTACAGCTTTATATGTGTGTGTGTGTGTGTGTTTAGGTCATGGGTGGTACAAGTGAATTAAGCTTTCCTTCTTCTAATTTCATTTCTTATCTTAATCTCTACTGAATTAAGTTCTTGTACTGTTCTTGTTACCTGTGTTGTGGTTTTCCATCTTAATTCAGCAATTATTGTTCATTTATTTCTTTTATTGTTTTTTAAAATATTTGTACTTATGCTCAGAAGAGGTCACAGGTAATTGCACAATTTTCATCATTTCAAAGATCCCATTACCTATCTCTCTCTCCTCTTCATCTCTCTCTTGATCTTGAAGGTGGATTCTCCTGTTCACACTAACCATACCGATATATACACAAGAACTCTGACACAAAATCTTGGCCATAGCAAAAGCTAATTTTTTCTTTCTTTTTCAACATACCTTCATGATAACAAGACTCTTTTGAACAGCCTTTTTGAAGGCATTGCCCTCTTATCTCTCTCCTACACATCTTTTTTTCAAAAATCTAAAAAAAAAAAAAAAAAAGAAAAAAGAAAAAGAAAAATTGTGTGAGAGAGTAGTGTGATCTCTCACATACAGTACAAAGAGAGAAAGCAGTAAATCTAGTTCATCATTTCACCTCTCTTTATTCATGGCCTTCTTGGTGAAGGTCATTGTGTGTTTCCTTATTGTCAAGTCGTTATCTTCTTCTCTCTCTCTCTCTCCTCTGCTAGCTTCTTGTGTCTAGCAGAAAGTCAGGAGCACCGAAAGCAAAGAGATATTGCGCCTATTTTATCGTTTGTGAAGTTCTTATGCTTATCATAAATGGTACGTACCCAAAATAAATAATAAATAAATAAATAACTCAAAACTATAGTGTGTGTATGTATTTTTTTTTTTTTTTTTTGAACAGGTGTATGTATGGTTAATATCCATGAATCTCTATCTCAATAAAATAAAATAAAAACCCAAAGAAAAGATACATGTGTATATACTATATACATACGCATGTATGTCGTATGTCTAGAAAAGAAAATACTTCTCGCATGTGAGTAAGCGTAAACATAATTATTTCCCTCTTCATCTTCTTGTTTTCGTACTTCTATTTTGTTCACATTTTCATCCGAGGATGCTTACAAGAAGTTTTCTATTGTTTGAAATCTACAGATTGGATATGCTGATCTATATTTAGATGGTTCATTTACTTTACTAAAATTACTATTCCGGGTTTTGTTGAAATCAAACAAATACAAAAGCACCTATGATTTTTGTTATGTATTTGTTTTGATGGTGATAGTACATAATAAACCCAATTTAGCTAGGTGTTTCTAGGGCTTGATTCAGATCTGATGCTTTGTCATAAGTGTTTTATGGTTTAGAGCATCATAAAACACTGAAATATTTGCTTAACCACATTTTGGCTTCAAGTCCTCAGAAAAAACGAGTACAAATCATCTGTCACATTCTCCGTCTCGTCCTCTGTTCTATACTTATCTCATATTATCATCTCTCCAAAATCAATAAATATGAAAGTATGGAATAGAGAATGGTAAAAGGAGTGAGAGAGATGATCTTACGATTTTGAGCATCATGCAACAATGAAATATGTGCTTATAACCCCACTTTGGCTTCAAGCGAGAAATAACAAACACGGATAATTTGTTTTGTACTCTCTATCTTTTTTTCTTTTTTTTTTTTTGATCAGTAAAGTAAAAAATTCATTAACAATATGAATTTTTTTTGTTTTGTACTCTCTATCTAGTTCTCTGTTCTATACATATCTCATATTACCATGTCACCAAAATTAATAGTTAAAAATATATTGAATATAGAGAATGGTACAAAAAATGAGACTGATGTATCTATGCCACGAAAAACACAATCTAAGTGTAAATGCCAAAGACCTCTAAATTTACCCTAGGATGTGGACGGTTCTCAATTGCTGATTTGTTTAGGAATTAACCAACTAAGATCCCAACTTGCCAATATGAGTAAATTTAAGAATGAAAGTTTAGGGGTCTTTAGCATCACTCTCTTGTATGTGTGTATATGTCTAGCAAAGCAGTGTGATTCCAAGATATATGGTAAAACATTTAGATTGTATTTGGATTATAAATTTGGATAGAAATTTAAAAAGAGAAATGAGAATTGTTAATAAAATGTAATTATATTTCATTTATATCTCAAATTCTTATCGAAATTTATATAATACAAACACAACTTTAGAGTAGAGTAGATCGGTCTTATATATTTGATTTGGAGACTTGGGTGAATTGCAGGTTAGTGTTCCATGCAGTAGCATGTTGACAATTGTTACAGTGAGATGTGGGCATTGTGCAAATTTGCTGTCGGTTAATATGGGAGCTTTGCTTCAGACTCTCCCGCATCAAGATCTCCAGGTAATTTATTTAACTTAGAATAATTCTTGTGGTCCCCTCATTAATATTTTTTGAGCTAGTTCCAAGAATAACATATTTTTATATTTTATACTACTGCAAGGCATATATAACACATACAGTCAAAATATAGGATACATCTGTTTCAAACAACTTTTGTTTCTTTCTTCTCAAAAAGGGCAAAAAATAAAAAATAAAAAATTACAGACTTATTTCACATATTTTTCAAGTCATAAACTTGGTGTATATATATATTCTGAATGTCACTCTAACACTCTAATTGGTTTTTGTAGGATGTTTTTGAAATTTTGACATGATATCAAAATTAGGTCTCGCCTAGCCTCACATAGCCTTTTGGGTCTCGCGTTGCTTCTCCCAGTCTCTCTAATTCATTCAAATTTAATCAATCTACTCTAATGGCCCCATAATCAAACTAAATTAGTTTTGGTTGGTGCATCCAAAATCCTAACCGGAAAACTCTATTTGAATTTCATGTTTGTATAACATTGGTCAATCCTAATTTCAAAAAACATTGATCATTCACAAAAATCATTCACAGACTCTTGTGTCTTGTCTATAAACCATTCTATGAATGTAGATCATAACAGCTGTTTAATAACTGATTGACTTGTATTAGTCTTGTTCTTACATTCCCAAATTGCAATAAGCTTTGTGTGTCTGAATGAACTAAAGACTAATGAGACTCACCAATCAGAGCATTTCTCTAGGAAAAGTATGGATTTATTGGTTGTAACATTACATGTTATAATTTTGCTTGGAAGAAGTTGCAGAAACAGCAATTCAGCTTTGAAGATGCAAGTAAGGACAGTGGCTCATCTTCTAAATGCAACAAGTTTGGTGCATTCGAGTCTGCGGAGCATGAGCCTCCTAGAATGCCTCCTGTTCGCCGTGAGCACTCTCTCTCTCTCTCTCTTTCTCTCTCTCTCTCTCTCTCTCTCTCTCTCTCTCTCTCTCTATATATATATATATATATATATACACACATATCAAACCACAATAGAACAGTATGTTAAAAACAAATCACAAATACAACAGAAGAGAATTGGGCCCTAGTAGTACTATGATACTAGTAAAGACAGTCTAAATGCATAACCAACTACACAGCAGTTCATTTAAGATGGACACAAATAACTAGACCATGTGTCCAAAATATAATGCACTTGTGTGGTACCATCTCATCCATTGCCATTTGTTCTGAAATGGGTTTTAAAGAACACAAAAAATTATAACAGAAATACTGTGGATAATACCTACTAATAAAAATATTATTTTATGTGGATGTTTTTGCTTTGTATTTAGAATTGTCTCCTAGACAACTATATAATGTTTTATTTTTTATTTTGCTCTGCCTAGAGGTCTCTGCAGATGTTTTGCCTTATATAAATTGGATTTCTTTATTTTTCAATCGTCTTCTCTCCGCCCCTTGTGATGTTCTATTTTTATTTATCAAAAATTAAGATCCATTGAATTTCTCAATTCTGATACAAGGTACTTATTAGAGCAAATAAATACATTTGATCTAATATAATGATTTTGTCGTGTCCAGATTAATACCAATCCTAACTATTTCATGAAAAAAATGTGAATAATACACTCAATATTTGTCCAAAGAACACCATAGCTTGAGTCCACAATAATTCTCTTTCATTTGTTACCTTGACTTCTTATCGATAACAAGGGTCAGGTTTCATTTGGCGTGATTGAAAAGCCATTTTGTTAGTTTAAAAACCCAATTTGTAAAAAATAACTTGTTCAGTTGACAAATTTACTTTTTTTTTATTATCATCAAGAAATCTATTTTAATTATTCCAAGAAGGCATTAAACTAACTGCTAGAGAAAGCCTTGATAGAGTTCACCCTTAAGATTACAACCCAGTTACTTATTGAAATTATGAAATCACGGGGGTGTTTAGGATGGGTTAAAATAGCTCATCTCAGATTAAAATAGTTAATAAAATAAAATATTTTATTAAATTATTCTTTTTATTTTCTTATACATTTTTTTTATAAAAATTTAAATAATCAATTGAAATAGTCTATTTTTAAATGGACGATGAGATTGATTAGTACTAATTTCAAACACATTATATTGTAACTTCGAGCACTTTGTATTGAAACCGAAAGAGTGGGAATCCCAATAACAGTGATATGTTTCTGAAACATGTCTGCGTCAAGTCCTTTTATACATTTGAGAGAGAGCTCATATCATATACTCTCTCTCTCTCTCTCCAATAATCTTCCTTTCCCTGAGATGAAGGTGTGACTTTTGGTACTAGAGAAATAATGCTGTCATGGCCTTGGTACCTTCTCAAAGTTTCAATCCTATGTGTATTTAAGTGTAACTTGTATATGACCAAGAAATTGCCACTGCTTATCTTTGAAACTACAAGACAGCCAGGCAAAGCTGCTCATTGCTTACACACACCAGAAGAGAGACATTCACATGGGTATGCTCGAAATTAATTACAAAGATTTATAGTCGTATTTGAATTAACGGTTACAAAACAAAACAAAACAAAAACGGAAAAAAAAAACAAAAACGGTAGGTTAGGAATAATAAAAATTGTGACAAAAAAATCCACACCAAGAACTTTGTAGGCTTTATATAATAATAACTAAAGTGGTGGGCACAAGCAATATATGTGCATATGATCAAAGAAATAAGATTCTAAAATGTATGATTGAATCTAAAATTTAAAAATTAAAATATTTTATCAATTTAAAAAGACCAACCATTGAGGTATTGGAAAGAAAGGAAAAAAAAAAAAAAAATTGGATTCATAACTCCCATGTAATGGGTGGGGGGAAAAAAACACAAATAAACAAGCTGACTGTAGGGCATAACTACTATTGGGGAATTTTAGAAAAGATCAAAAAATAAGGCATAAACACCAATTATAGGCATTTTTATAACAATAAATAGATATAGGTATTGATATAGATATAAATAGCAGATAGATAATAATAATAATAATAACTACTGGAAGTGGTGACGCATGCCTAGGATAAATTGTCAAGAGCCATATTTGAATTCAAAATTTAAAAATTGAAACAGTTATGAATTGAAAATTGAAAAAAAAAAAAAAAAAACCACAAACCTGAAGCAGATAGATTTAAGCAGTTATATGGTAAAAGTACTATTTTGAAAATTTTAAAAGTAGTGACTTTGTACCAATTTAAGAACTGACTTTATATAATATATAGATATAAATATACAACACCACTACGGAGCTCAAAAAATCAAATGCTCGAATGGCTCAAAATCCCAAAACGACGTTGTTTTAAGACTTTTTTTTATTCTCTTACCGGTAAGATAATATTTTCCGTACCATTCAAGCCATTCGAACCTCAATTTTTCGGGCTACGGAGCATTTTTGATAAATATATTGTTCAACTTTCGTACTGATACTTTAGAGAATTGAAAAACAAGACATTTAGGCAAGGAACAATATTACATCCACCGAATTTTGACTCGCCCGAATCATTTGAGAATTGAAAAACAAGATATTTAGGCAAGGAGCAATATTACATCCACCGAATTTTGACTCGCCCGAATCATTTCAATTGTGCATACCAGTCATCTGGCCGATCATCTAACCAATCATTCGGGAATAAGGGTAACAGCCGTCGCTTTTTGACTTTTTGACTTTTTTGGCTATTTTAGTCTGGGCTAAAAAATTTGGTTTGGGAAGGACTTTTTGACTTTTTTGACTTGTTTGAAAGAGAATAATGTAATGATTATGGGTTGAATGTGATGTTTTGTTTGTTGTGACTAAAATAGCCTATTTTGTCTTTTGTGGCTATTTTAGCCACAAACCAACTTGCCAAACAACACCTGACAATGGTTGTACCGGTTATCCGTGCAGTCGTCCGGCCGGCCATCTAACTTACAAAATTCGAACGATTCGAGTGAGTTCAGATTCGAAGCATCAATAATTTTTCTTGTCAAGACATGTGGAGGACATTATTTTTAAAATAGTAATTTTTATTGGCTTAGATGTGGATGGAATCTTTAAAGATCTATATTTGGAATACAATTAATGGCTAACTCTGAAGACTTGGAACAATCGGTACTAATTAGAATAAGAAGACAATACAATGCCTACCTAGAACAAACGAGATTGTACATGAGTAAGGTGAAGAACAGCACTGCCCATTTTTAGGAAACTTGTTTGGAAAAGGGTAGTATACACACCTTTGAATGGGGTGTGTACATACTTTAGTTATATTACTTTTTTTTTAATTATAATATTATTTTAGTTATGATTTGTAAAATATTTGATTATGCCTTATATGATATTCGGTTATGACTTTTTTTTTATAATTATGACTCAAAAAGTATAATTTATATCATAGCCTTTCCCATCTTATTTATATAGATCACCATTTTAGAAACTTTTTTACCTTAATTTAGAGGTAATTATCCAATTTGGGTAATAATTTTTCAATTTAATGAATCTTAGGCATTCAAAATTGAAATTGGTTTGAGAAAATAAGGGCAAATTACATATACACCCCTCCAGGTTTGGTTAAATTACAGATACCCCCCTGAGGTTTCGGAAATTACATCCCGCCCCTTGAGGTTTGTATTTTCATAACAATTTACCCCCTGAGGTTTATATTTCATAACAAATTACCCCCTAATTTCTTATGCAAATATAGCATTCAGGGGGGAATTCGTAATTTCTCAAACCTCAGGGGGGTATCTGTAATTTTGTCAAACCTGGAGGGGTGTATATGTAATTTGCCCAATAATTAATTATCTTAGCCGTTATCCCACGGCTGCCATTTTCTTTTTCATTTGTTTTCTTTTCTTTTCCTCTTATATGTATTATATATAATTAAGTATTGCTAAGAAGTGTCTTAAGGTACAAGTAAAAGACAAAATATTTGTAGAACACAATACACTTTTTACTAACTTTAATGCACTTTTATTGAAATTAATATATATTTTAAATATTTTTACATATTTTCAATAGATTTTTTACATACTTCTCAATATTAAATAATGTCTATGGGAAACTTGTTAGCATTTTCCTATATAATTTTAGAGTAGTGCTATAGCAAAAAAAAAAAATCGTACGTCACCACAACAAATAACAGCTTTTGTAACCTCTCCCTATCGAACCAAATGAACCTTTCTTTGATTATCTGACCCTCCCCATAAAAAAGAGGCTTGCAACCTATCCACTGACTTAGCAACACACTCAGACATCTTAAACAAAGAAAGGTAATAAACTGGAAGACTAGACAGAACTGACTTAATCATGGTAACTCTACTAGCATACGACATCACTCTCCTCTTCCATCCTGCAAGCCGTACTTTGATCTTATCCAAAATAGGCTTCCATGTTGATTTTCGACGAGGATTAGCACCCAAAGGTAAGCCAAGATAAACCAGGGGAAGAACATGATAAGAACAATTCAGTCTAACCGCGAAATCCTTAACTAATTGGGTCGAAATTCCAACACCACAAACAACACTTTTTTGAAAATTAATCTTCAGACCTGAAATAATTTCAAAGCATCTAAGAATCCTCTTAATGGTGATAAGTTTACTCCAATCAGCTTCACAAAACAATATAGTATCATCCGCAAATTGTAAATGGGAAACAGCCAAATCATTGGGACCAACGGTAGCACCTCTAACTGATCCAATCTCCTTAGTTCTGGATAACAAAACATTCAAACCCTCTGCTACGATATTGAATAGAAAAGGTGAAAGTGGATCACCTTGCCGAAGACCTTTCTGGGGATTGAACTCCGCTGTAGGAGAACCATTCACCAACACCGATATACCATGAGAGGTCACACATGCTTTAATCCATCCAATCCATCTAGCACCAAAACCAAATTTTTGAAGCATATCAAACAAATATTCCCAATTCACTGTGTCATAAGCCTTCTCAAAGTCCAACTTGAGAATTACACCTTTAGTTTTTGTCTTCTTCCACCAATCTACAATCTCATTTCCTATGAGATTGTAACTAGTTTTTTTTTTTTTTCTTTATTTTGTTTGTTTGTTTCTGATTGGTTTCTCACCAATCTTGGGTTAGTGCTAGCATATGAATGTGCTTCATTTGCGGTGCCAACCTAGTTGGGATCGTTAAAGTTAGCTATGATGCTTGGTGCACTCTCCCGCTTTGTTGATATAATTTATGCATGTTTTGCTTTTTACATTAATAAAGTTTTTTGCTGTTCAAAAAAAAAAAACAAATAACAGTTTTTAGGATCACATTTTTTTGTCTCCAAAAGTAAAAAATATGTTGCAAAAAGGGCAAATTACACTAATAGTTCTTGTAACTTGGGGCTTATGTCACTTTGATTCATGACTTTTCAATTGTGATACATTTAATCTAAATTTTGAATTTTGTTCTAAATAAAAATAATCAAAGATGTTTCCATTGCAAATGATTCATTTCAAGAGCAAAGTTACCATATAACTTATTTTGTATTGGTTTACGTGTATGTTATTTAAAATATAATGACCTTTTTTTTAATGAATAATGTTGCAATTTTTTTGGTTATAAGTTCTGTTTGATTTAGCTTTTAGAATCTATTTTCAAAAAATGTTTCTAAGAAACTAAAAATTAAATTGGTGAAAAAAAATAAAAACTCGTCATTTTTATATAATTTTATCTTTTAGGAGAGTAGAAATAATTTTTTTTAATGATTTTTGTTATATTTATTTTTACTAAATTAGTTTCTATTTTTTCAAAAGTAAAATATGGTGACAATTTTGATATCATTATTAAACTAATCAATTAAATCAAAAAATCCAAAACTAAAAATATTTCATATATTAAACACACCGAGTACACATTAAAAGCCCAATAATCATCTATTATTTGATAAGCATCCAAAAATATGTGTTAACAACAAATACAATCATCAATTACATGATAACCATCCAAAACATCAACAAAACCCATTATAGTATCATCATGCAAACAAATAATAAAAATTAATTTAGTAAAAAAATAATAAGATAAAATGTAAAAGATTTATCATTTTTATATAATTTTATATTTGGTGGGTATAAATAATTTTTAAAAATTTCAAAAATAATTTGTTGACATTTGTTTTTGTTAAACTAATTTATATTTTATCAAATTGACGACTTTGTCCTTAAAATTGAGCAACGATGTCTTCAAATATTCTTATTTGGAATAAGATTCAAAATTCATGGCCAAATATATCACAATTGAAAGGTTATGGACCAAAGTAGCACAAGTCCCAAACTACAGAGACCATTATTGTAGTTTGTCTTTGCAAAAAATATTTGAGAATCAATTCCTGCCATTACAAAAATAGTCGTTAAAAAGTCATCCCAAAAATATAAAAAAAAATTTAGCGACAAAATTTTTAAAATATTGCTAATAAATGCACTTTTAAGGACAAAATAATTTGGTCCCAAAAAGGATTAATTTTTTAGACAAAAATTTTGGTCCCAAAAGAATAGTATTTTCATATTCAAATGTCTAATTTTGTCATTAAAAATATAATAATCACACTTTTGGTAATGAAAAAAATTTCGTTCCTAAAAAATTATTTTGTCCATATATTTTGTCTCTAAAACCTTAATTTGTTGTAATGCATAATGGTCTGGCTCATTATGACCATTTCACTTCAAAACAAAATATTATTAAAAATGAATTTATTTACAATAATGACATTATCACATTATTATTGTTAAATTTTTTGTATAAATTTTATATATGTTTAGAATTTTTCATAATTTATTAGAAACTTTCTATTCAATGAACTCCTTTTGTGATGAATCTAATTGAAAACTTGAAAATGCGAAATTATTCAATACTTCTGGAGTGTTGCTCCTTTTCATTTACAGGTTAGACACATCAATAATTATTTCTTATAACTCTAATATAAAAGTAGTGGATCTTATAATTTAGACTAATAATTACTATTTCAAAACACCACCTGGCAATGTTCGAGAAGTAATAAATAATTTTGCCTGGAAAAGAATGTGAATGTCTCTCCCTAATCCCTATGTTCAATTAAGTTGTTTGGAGAGATGACTATTTGGTTTCCAACCCAAATCAAAGTGAGTGAGGCATTTAATGAAAGTATTTTTTTATACTGAGAAACATGATCATTATTTGATGTTAACGATAAAAATAATGTTATATGAATCAATATGTATGTTAATTAATATATTAAAATATATTCAATCATAAAGTTCCTGTCTGAGTTGAGCTTGTGGAACTTATAAAGATTTGAGCTGCAATTTGGGTGAAACAAGCTTCCAACATCTCAGATTATACAATCAATGATTTCATCTTCTCTCTTCAAAGTTTGAAATTTGCTAGAGTTCACCCTCAAAGCTTTGATCTTTTTCTCTTTTTCTATTGTATTACTTTTTTTTTTTTTTTTTGTTTCAGTTGGACTCTCACCAACTTTTGGTTTTTCTTTGATTACATTTGATTGGGCTCTAAAATATGTGTCAACCTAGTTGAAATATATCTTTTAGCTATGATGTAATTTTCCCAGATCTTGTACCCTTTCTAATTTTAATAAAATCTTCTTTGCGATCAAAAAAAAAAAAAAAAAAGATAATGTGAGCTCCTAACTCCTCTTTGTTGATGTAAATTATCATAATTTATATGTTTCATCAACAAAGTTTTCTTTTGCCAATCAAAAAAAAAAATTTAAGGTTTTAGGTATTTGTAATTTATATAATGGATGAGTTCATAATTTTTAAATAATAATATCATAATATATGTTGGTACATTAATTAGTATACCAATTAGTGTTGATAAAAAAAAAATTAGTATACCAATTAATGCATGTAGTATCACCATATCAATAAACAATAGATTATTATCATTATATACTATATAAAAATGTGATCATTCATCTGGAGTATAAAGTCTATAGTCTTGATTCATTAATTTGTAGAAAACTACTAAGTGCAAAGTAGTTGATTGGTTTTAGAAAATAAACAAAGGCTGTCCCTGATTTATCAATAGTATTCATACACAAAATCATTGTTACATTGTATGCCTAAAGGGTTACTAAAATCATGGTTATTTCATGTATGCCATATATATATTTTGTTATTAGAGTATTTTACATCTTCATTCCTTTATGTCTTGAACTGTGCAGCCCCTGAGAAGAGGCAACGTGTTCCTTCTGCCTATAACCGATTCATTAAGTAAGCTACTTTTTGTTAATCCATTTGCTTTGGTGTCAATAAATCTCTCTCTCTCTCTCTCTCTCTCTCTCGTTCTACGTGTTGATTAGGCAGAATAGAATTATATTTACAATTATAAGCCTCTTCCATAATTTTGCTACTTTTACAGAGAGGAGATTCAAAGGATAAAGGCTAGTAATCCTGACATTAGTCACCGGGAAGCTTTTAGCACAGCCGCGAAAAATGTAAGTTAAACTAAATGCAAGAAAGTTTGTTTGCCGATCAAAAAAAAAACTAAATGCAAGAAATAAATTAATTACCGCAAGTCCGTAAAATGCACTTACTAACTCCGCTTAACCTTATTCAACAAACACCCCCCCCCCCCCACCCCCCACCCCCCCCAAAAAAAAAAAAAAAAAAAAAACACTCCGGTTAACCTCATGGTTGGTAAATTTCGTTCTTGAATTAGACTTTGTAAGGAGATATAGCCAGCTTACTAGAGGATAAGGCACTATTTTCAAGGTTGTGTCCATCAAAGTTCACTGTTATATAGTTACGTCTTGTATATGTTAAAATGTTGAAACTTCCTAATGGATTGCTTCTTGCTGCCCTAATAAAAGATATGCCTCCTAAACATAAACCCCAAAAAAATAATAAATTCCAATCTATCTAGGAGAATCTAACCTATAATTGAAGTTTTACCATTTCACTCTAGATGTAGATAAGTCAAAAAAAAAAAAAAAAAAAAATGGAATCCAATTTCTCCGTGGACGCGAGGACCAAGTATAGTACTAACTGGATTGTTGTATGAAAATAATAAGATACCTTAAAAAATGCCTCACAGCTAAAAATAAATAAAAATCAAAATTTGAAAATCAAATTCACATATTGAAATATCGAAAATGAAACAAAATGCATATTTTGGGAATTGACAGCATATTTAATCCTAAATAATATCTTGGAATCAAACATCTTATTATTTTCAATTCTGTCAACATATTATTTCTGCTACATTCATCATCATCCGGTGCAACACTTTTTCATGTTTATGGTAAACAAAAGGAAAAAAACAAAACAAAAAAAACAAAAACAAAAACATGTTATTATTATTATTATATATATATATATATGTTCTTCTGTCTTAGATGGAAAAATAAAAAAATAAATAAATAAAGAACAAGGATATTTTTATTTTTATTTATTTTTTGTTAATGTGTATGTTGTTTAACAGTGGGCACATTTTCCTCACATCCACTTTGGGCTTAAGCTGGATGGCAACCAGTAAGCAAAGTTGGAGCATTCAAATGCGAGAGAGCGGATTCAAAAACCTAGTGGATTCTATTAAAAAAACAATAGTACGTTGTGAGTAAAATCAGGTTTGTCTATGTATAACACGCGTAAATCTGAGGTTAATTAAGTCTCCTAATCAACTTTTATGTATTTCTCTACTTTACTTGTATGCTGTGAAATAACTGGAATTCAATTTCTTTTTCTTTTGTTTTTTTTTTTCTCACCGGTGATTGCATTTATGTTGAACTTGAAATATTTCAGTAACAATATCTCCATAATAATGCTCATTTGTTTTGTTACATCTCTCCCTTCATGCGTGTGTGTATATATATATCTTTATAGAAGGTAAAGTTTATTTTACACTTTGTATAGTTTTCGACTGTGCTATTTACACAAGGGTGAGATCCATTATGTGAACGAATTATGTACAATTAAATTTATGCATGTCATTTCTCACTTTAGTCTTTGCATTTACAGATGTGATCTAATATCTCATATTAGTACTTACATTATCTCATATTAGTACTTACATTTTATTAATTTTATTATTGTTATTATTATTAGAGAAAATTATACTTAATTTCCCTCGCTTTAGGTTGTTGTCATTTTACCTCATCAATTAAAAATTACTATATTTTGTCCTTTAATCTTCTTATTTATTTTAATGTCAACATTCTGTTAACTTTCGGTCATCGAAAGGGAGAACCAAAAAAGTAGCATGTGAACTATAGGCTAATCAGCTAAGTTGAGTTGAGTTTTACAATGCTCAAGTTTAGCTTATTCGAGAACAGGTTTTATATATATATATATATATATAGGGTTGCAAATGAACCAAGCCGAGCCAAACTTTGCAGGCTCTAAGCTCGGCTCGTTAATAGTAATCAAGCTCAAGCTTGGTTCAAACTTGATAATGATTTTTTTTTTCTATTATTTATATTATTAAATATATAAATAATTTATTTGTCCTATTAAACATTTTTTACATTAGTCGATAAACCATGAATTTAAAAGTCTAACTCAAGCTCATTTATTGACTTAACAAACTTAGTAGAGCTAAGTTCAAGAATAACTCAGTTCATTTGCTACATATTTTTTGATCAGCAAAAGTAAATCTTTATTGATGAAAGAGTATAGTACAAGTACAAGAACAATTTATATCAATAAAGAAAAATTAATACAAAAAGCATCACGATGAATAAGATCGTCCCAACTAGGAAAACACCAAAAAACTTATCCAATCATATGCTAGCACCCCTTAGCTGGTGAGAAACCAACCAAAGGAACGTAATAGAAAAAGAAACAAGCCACAGATCAGCACAGTGATGACCCAACCGCAATTCCCAACCCTGTTTCTTACATACATCTTCTCACCTGTTGCATATTGAAGACAATATCATTGATAGAAAAAGGGCATCTTGGATCAAATGATTTCCACCAAAAGGCTACCCTTAATTTAATGAGATCACATATTTCCACTAGGTTGGGTTGTATACCAGAAAATATGCATTCATTCCTGCATTTCCAAATTGACCAAATCACAGCTGCAAGAATCACTCTCCAAACTTGTCCTTCCTTCTTTTTAAATTTCCAGCTCAACCACCATTGTAACAGCCCTTCAATTGACCCTGGGACTACCCATGGCAACCCCCACCAATGAATTATACATGGCCAGATTTTCCATACAAATGGGCAGAAAAGAAGGGTATGATTCAGAGACTCCACTTCCTCTTTACAAAAGACACATGGTAAATCAACATTGCCCCTCAACACTCTAATTGTACTTAGAAAACCAGCTGTCTTTAATCTGCCTTTCCATGCTAACTAGGTGATGAACTTGTATTTGGGTGGAGACAAAGTATTCCAGATTAAACCAGAAGAGCTGGATGTTGTACCATTCAACAATTCACACCATTTATAAGCATTACTCACCTTGAACACACCAGTTCATTTGCTACATATATGTGAAGGATATGAAAATGTCTTCTTTTTTTATCATGAAATTAACAAGTGCTTATATTTTCTCTTTCATATTTCTGCATAGTAGAAGTTTACACATATCTCATATATATTAGTAAATCAGCTCTTGAATAGACATTTTGGTCATAATATATATAGCTCACATACTATTTTATCGCTTTCTTTTCGTAATAGAATATTAATAGAAGATTAAGATTTAAAAAAATTAAAAAATTCTAAATAAAATATAGCAATGAGTGAAGTGACCATCCATAATTGAGGAGTTAAAAGTGTAAATTTTCCTTGTGGGATTGTCAGATGCTAAGTCATGTTGCAGATGATGGATTTTTTATGTTTTTTTTTTTCCTCTAATGGATTTATCAAGTCCAAGTCCATTATTAGATATATCAATAGTTAATTGTGGAGAGCATGATAGGGAGGGGAACCGAAAGAGAAAGAGAGAAAAGTGAGAGAAAATGAGGGGCAAGAGAGGGAAAGAGAGGGGTAAATTTTTCTTTAGATTGACCCATTCACTAAAATTAATGAATATTTATTTCAGAAAACTAAATTATATTCTTATCATATTTTGTCGATTAATATATATATCTTAACCCATAAATTTAACAATAAATTATATTAGCATCTTTTAAAATTTGAAAAAAATACAGTTAACTCTATAAATTTAGCTAAATTACATTGAGCACCAATAAAATTTTACTTTGCAACTATTAGTCTTTTTTTATGAGAAATTTATTAATCATGTGAATGAAAGTGTTAAGGATAAGGTTAAGGATAAGGAACCCACTAGTGCAAGTGCATCAGCACCATCTTCTCATGCATTAGCATCCGATGCAATCACAGCTCTCAATGGATGCTCAACTGTTTCCGTAACCACTGGAAAGTAGTTAGAAGTCATTAGGAGTAGTTAGACTTTCAGTTACATATTTTTCAGTTACATAGCTCTTGTATAAATATACTCTGTAATTCAGATATTTTCTTTAATGAGAATTGTGATCAAACTTTCATCATGGTATCAGAGCATTGCTAAAGCTCTCACGAGCACAACTCTGGGCCATCCATGGCTGCTTCTGATTCATCTTCTTCTTCTTTATCATCTAATCTCAGTCTGTTGATGTCTAATCTCAGTTCACTCATTACAGTGAAACTTGATTCTACAAATTTTTTAATTTGGCGCAGTCAGTTTCAAAATGTTCTGCGAGCCACTGAGTTGTTTGATTTTGCAACTGGTTTAGTTCCTTGTCCACCATTGCAGATCAAAGATTCCAATGGTGTTGAAGTGCTCAATCCAGCTCGAGCACAGTGGAACAAAACAGATGCTCATCTCCTAAGCTGTATAACAGCTACACTTACACCTCCGATATTTTCCTCTATTCTTCATTTGCACCATAGCTTTGAGGTTTGGAATGCTCTCTATCAAAGATTCACAGTGTTATCTAGATCTCATATTCATGAATTGAAGAATCGTTTGAATCATCTGACAAAAGATTCATTGACCATGCATGAGTATTTGACTCAGATCAAAGATCTTTCTGATCAATTAACTTTGGCTTCTTCACCGGTTGATGAAGAAGATCTGGTACTTCTCACTCTCAATGGTTTACCAGATGAATTTGATGCTCTCAAAACCACCATTCGAGCACGTGTTGAGCCTATTTCTATGGCAGAGTTAACCTCTCTCTTAAATTCTGAATCAATTCACATTACAGCTAAACAGAGAAAGTTGCAGTCTCATGAACCTTCAGTTGCCTATACTGCACATGCACAACGTGGTTCATTTAGTTCTGCTTCTAGAGGAGGACGCTCGTCTCTTCGCGGATCCAGAAGTGGTTTTAGAGGTGGTCTTCGTGGTGGTAGTACTTGATCTTCTTCTCGTGGTGGCCGAGGTCGATATTCCTCCTACAACTTAACTTGTCAAATCTGTGGGAAAAGCAACCACACTGCCCTTGACTGTTGGCATCGACTGGATTCCACCTTTCACCCATCATTTTCCTCTAATTTTGCTTCTTCATCTGCTTCAGCATCTCCTTCATCTGGCTATTCTTCTCCTCAAGCCTTTGTGACTTCCACTTCATCCACTGTTTCAGCTGATTCTCCTCCCTGGTACCTTGATTCTGCAGCTTCTGATCATATTACTAATGATCTTTCTAATCTTCACATGTATCAGGATTATCGTGGCCCTGATCAGATTACTGTAGGTAGTGGTAAGTCCATTCCTATTCATCATACAGGTACAGGCCTACTTCCTACTCCTCATTATTCCTTTAAGCTTAAAAAGCTTTTGCATGCTCCTATCTCTTCCAACCTTCTTTCTGTGCATCAACTTACCAAGGATAATAATTGCACTGTGACATTTGATGACTCTTCCTTTGTGATTCAGGACAAACACTCGAAGGCCATCCTGCACCAAGGCCATAATACTCAGGGCTTATATCACTTTCCACATTTGTCATCACCATCTCCTACTGCTGTGCATCCTCTTCCTGCATCATCCTCTCATGCTGTATTTTCTGCTACTACTAGTCCTGTCTCTGAAGTTACTTGGCATCACAGATTGGGTCATCCCTCTCAACAAAAATTTGTAGTTTTAAAAAAACACTTGTCTGTTGCTAATACTCATCCTAAGTCCACTGTGTTTTCTTGTACTCATTGCAACATAGCTAAAAGCCATCGACTGCCTTTCAAACTTTCTAATTCTACTGTAAATAAGCCCCTATCTCTTATACATAGTGATGTATGGGGGCCATTTCATTCTTCTTCCTCTTGTTACAAATTCTATGTACTTTTCATTGATGACTATAGTAAGTTTACTTGGCTTTATCCTCTTTGTTATAAAAGTGAAGTGTTTTCCAAATTTTTAGAATTTAAGGCTTATATTGAGACTCAATTTTCCACTAAATTGCAAGTACTTCGAACTGATGGAGGTACTGAATTTGTTAATTCTTCTATGACTCAATTTCTGAAAGCACAAGGGATTGTTCATCAAATATCTTGTCCTTACACTCCCCCTCAGAATGGGGTCTCGGAACGCAAACATCGACATATTATTGAGACCACTATTGCTTTGCTTCATCATTCTAGTGTTCCCCTCAAGTTTTGGTTTGATGCCGTTTCTACTGCTATTCATCTCATTAATAGACTCCCTAGTGACACTCTTTTGCATAAGTCCCCTTATGAACTTCTTTTTCATGACTTACCTGATTACTCTTTTCTCAGAGTATTTGGGTGTCAATGTTTCCCTTGGTTGAAACCTTATACCACCCATAAGTTGCAACCTAGATCTACTCTCTGTGTTTTTCTTGGTTATCACTCCTCCTATAAAGGTTACAGGTGTTTGGACATGGTCACAGGTAAAGTTCATATCTCTCGACATGTGCGTTTTAATGAAACTATTTTTCCCTTTTCTGCTATTTCTTCAATTTCTGCAGCATCTTCTTTATCCACTCTTCAATCTTTCTTTTGGCCTCCTTCTCCGTTGTCTAACTCTGTTTTCCCAGCTTCTGCATCTGGTTTGTCTCCACAGCTCACGGCTGCTGCCCCACTTCAGCAGTCTTTTGTTGCATCACAGTCTCAACTTCCTATGCCTCCAGCCCAGCCTTGTGCATCTGTGTCTGCTGCCCCTGCTGTCTCAGCACACCATCCATCTGATTTATCATCTTCTGCCAATTTGCCTCAGCAGCTTCCTGCTGCTGTCCCACTTCAGCCATCGGTTGCACCACTTCAGCAGCCTATTGAATCCGCACCACTGCAACAGCCTCTTGCATCAGTTCCAGCTGCCTCTATTCCACCTTCTCCTGCATATCTTATTCATCATATGCATTCCACTTTTGCCATGAAAGAGTTAGGTGATATTTCTTATTTCTTGGGCATTTCCATTCAATCTCTTGGGGATTCTTATTTCTTATCTCAGCCGAAGTATGCCTCTGATATTCTTGTTAAAGCTGGCATGACTTCTTGTAAACCTTGTTCAACACCTAGCTCCATGAAATCTCCTCTTCACTCTACTGCTGCTCTTCCATTTGCTCAACCTCAGTTATATCGCAGCTTAGTTGGAGCATTGCAATATCTTACACTTACTCGTCCCGATCTTTCCTTAGCTGTTAATCAAGCTTGTCAATACATGCATGCTCCTACCAATGGTCACTTTGCTTTGGTCAAACGAATTCTTCGGTTTGTTAAGGGTTCTCTTTCTCATGGATTAATTTTTCGGCCTAGTTCATTCACCTTACAAGCTTTCTCTGATTCTAACTGGGCTGGGGATCTCTTAGATCGCAAATCTACTTCCGGTTATTGTGTCTATCTTGGTTCCAATATTATCTCTTGGTCTGCAAAGAAACAACCAACTGTCTCTCGCTCCAGTACGGAGGCTGAATATCGATCCCTTGCTCAGGCTACTGCCGAATTGAGCTGGTTACAAATGCTTCTCCATGATCTTTCCATTTCTCCTCCCTGTCCTCTTATTCTTTGGTGTGACAACTTATCCGCCATTGCACTTGCTTCTAATCCTGTATTTCATACACGCTCCAAACATATTGAGGTGGACTGTCATTTTATCCGTGAAAAGGTTGCTGGCAAACTTCTTGTTCTCAAGTACATTCCCTCTGCCGAGCAGATTGCTGATATCTTCACTAAGCCTCTGTCTGCCTCTCGGTTTCAGTTGCTTCAGTCCAAGCTTCTGGTCTGCCCTGCTCCCATCAGCTTGAAGGGGGCTGTTAAGGATAAGGTTAAGGATAAGGAACCCACTAGTGCAAGTGCATCAGCACCATCTTCTCATGCATTAGCATCCGATGCAATCACAGCTCTCAATGGATGCTCAACTGTTTCCGTAACCACTGGAAAGTAGTTAGAAGTCATTAGGAGTAGTTAGACTTTCAGTTACATATTTTTCAGTTACATAGCTCTTGTATAAATATACTCTGTAATTCAGATATTTTCTTTAATGAGAATTGTGATCAAACTTTCATCAGAAAGAATAGTAATTGTCTTTCTTTTCTTTTCTTTTTTTACACTAAAATAAATATTTTATCTTATTTATCTTTATACCTCACACCATGTATATTAGTTTCAATCTCTTTAAAATTACTAAAAGAGGAATCAGCATAATTATTCTAAAACTATAAGACTACTTATATTTTTTTTCAAATTTTAGAAGAGTTCAATATAATTTACTTTAAATTTAAGAGTAAATAACATTACCTCCTTTGAAATTTGGAGAAAATAATGGATGGTCACTTATTGATGGTCACTTAGTATCTACTTTCCATTTATGCATTAACGAATTATTGATGAAAAAATGACTTAAGTATTATGTAGATCAATCTATTTATGTCAAATCAAATGTAGAGAATTAATTGTATTTTTTTAAAAAATTCAAAAAGGCTCGTATAATTTATCTTAATTTTGGCTATTCCATTATGAAGATGCTCTTGCTAAGTTTGTTTAACTTCACATTCTTCCAAACTAGTATAGTACAACCAGGTAGAGAAGAGAAGTTATTGGTTGATGTCGGCACACTACCTAGTGGTGCCATAAGGATGTTGTAATCGGTAGAAGGGATATGATTCATGATTTTATATTAGGTGATTAGGAAATATAAATATGAGAGTTTGTTATTAGTGAGAAGTATTACCACATGACACTTTAAGAGTATCAAATAATTTTCGATAGAGACAAATAGAGAAAGGGGATTGTAAATGTAATGATATAATGAGAAAAAATTACATTTTACTAAAATAATGATAAAAATATATATTTTTTAATAATGATATAACTTTTTTATGTACATAATACAAATTTATTTATATATTTTATAATATAATTATTTTGTGATTGTTTCATTTATTTATAATTTTTTCATATAATTAAGAGAAAGTGGGGGTGGCATGTGATGGATGGACGGTGTGAAGAGGGAAATGTATTGGGAAGTCGCATTCAAGGATTCAGTGCTTTCTATTCATTTTTTAGTCAGATGAAGAAACTGCACACCCGAAACTGTCGAATTTGATGGCATGTTCTGAACTATGAAAAAAACACTCTCCCCAAAAATGTTTTGGGATCTACATCTTATACCCCAATCCCAACAAATAAATTTAAAACAAAAGAGGGAAAAAGAAAAAAAATAAAAAAAGACCATTTTAAAATCCTCGCAAAAGATGATTTGACTGTCGAGCTTTGGGATGGGTAAAATTTCGTACTGACATTCTTTGCTACTATTTATTACTGTGTAAGAGCATTCATAATGGGATAGTTAAAATTATTTATTAAAGTATGTGTTATATGATAAAAAAGTAATAAAAGTGGGGTTCAAAAATATTTGTTAAGAGTTTGTTAATTTTAGAGAGCGAGTGGTAGTGCAATGGATGTGTTAAGGTGTGTGTTAAATATATATATGTATATAATAAATAAAATAAATAAATATTTTAGTTTAATCAAAAATTTCAAGTCCAAAATTAAATTTTAAGTCCCAAAAAAAAATCTCAACATGTAAAAAAAAAAAAAAAAAAAATCCGTTGACCGGTCAACTGGCCGGACGTCCGGCCGGTCAACCCGTAACACAAAAAAACGCTTCCTTGCGCTAGCTAAAACGCTAGCCGCAATTAACAGCTGACTTAACAACTGACGCTAACAAAACCTACTAACACACTACTTAAGAGCATCTCCAATGCACTAGGCATATAATACTTGTTAGTTAAAATGCCTAGTGTGATTCACTTTTTTCAATTCCAATGCACTAGGCATATGATTAGGCATTTTGGCTCAACTCATATTCACTAGCTACATGTAGCTAGCCTTCAACGCTAGGCAAAATGTATTCAATCATTAGGATCAATTCCCTCCATCTTTGTTGTTGACGTGGCATTCTATAAAATTAATAGTATTTGGATAAATAGCTAAAATAAAGAGCATGGTTGGAGTAAAAACATAAAACAATTGATAGGCAAAATAAAATATATACTTTATAGTAATATTTAGATAGGTAAAATGCCTACTACCGTTGGAGATGCTCTAACACTTCCATTGTGGCATCCAAACATTATTGTAGCTAGCGAAAATTTGGCCACTGACACTAACACCACTACTAACACGTCCATTGTGGATGCTCTAATGTTATGCCTCGATTGTACTTTAGGTGAAATTTCTTTCATTTAAGTTTGATACATAAAAAAAATATTAAAAAAAAAATTATATTAAACCAATGTTTTTAGATTAGATTGGACCAATCGATTCAATACTCGATTCAAACTCTTCAAAAAGCCGATGTCTTCTTAAAAAATCATTGTGTTTTTATGTTATTAAAATTGCAAATGTCATTAACCTCACTTTACTTTTATAATTTTTAATAGATACATATTTTATTTATGTTAATTATTAATTATTTATAATATAATTATGATATTACGGTTCAATTTCAATTCACCAAATGATTAACCACTAACTCTTTGATGTGATTTTTTTTTTTTTTTTCGATTTGCTCAACGATCTAGGTTTCAAAACATTGCATTAATCATAAGAAAAAAATTATACTACATACAGAAAAGATTACACTCCATGAAAGTGAGATTTATTTTTCAACTATCTAACTAAAATGTAATATATTTTTTTCCCCTAATGTAAGGAGAATTCATGGTTAAGTAATTCACTTGTACTCTCTCTTATATTCCTTTCTGAACAAACATAGTAAACAAACTACTAGGGTTATGTGAGGTGCATGGGATCCGAGTTGGAATGGTGTGCATGTATATACTTAATGCACATATCTTACTTTACTTTTTGTTCTATTTGAGTCAAATTAATAGAGCCATCTCTCCTTTTAATCTTCTCATTGTGAGGCTATTTCATTAATAATTCTTAAACTTAAAATTTAAAGTAAATTTTACTAATTTTTTTTAGCTTAAAAAAAATACAGTAAGTCTCATAGTTTTAACATAATTATATTGAGCTCTCTTGAGTTTTTAATTCACATACACTAAATATTTTTTTATCAATAATTTATTAATTATATGGATGAAAAAATATAATATTTCCATATGTTTGATATGAAAATGTATATTTTTTATTTTTATTTTTTTACAACCATGCATTAGCTACAATCAATTTATCCATACTAAAAGAGATACTAGTGTAATTATATTAAAATTATAAAATCTATTATATTTTTTTTCAAATTTTTAGAAATATCAATATAATTTATCATAAGTTTTAAATTTTTTTTTTTTCCCCTCTAAGACAAGTAAGCTTTGTTTGAGGATTTGAATTTATAGTTAAAAAATTATTACAAATTATTATATTACACTTTTTACTTTAAAAAAATGTTTGATGATCCGAATTTGTGTGGCTCGAATGACTCAAATGTCTCAAAACGACGTCGTTTTACACTCAAAACGACGTCATTATGAAATATTCAAGTCATAAAAATTCTGACCACCTAACATTATTATTTACTTTATATACATTATTTTGTAAAGATTTCAAAAATCAAGTAAAACAGATAATTCAGAAATGGGGCGGTAGCTACGTTGTACACCAGTTGATTTATCTTTGAAGCAAAATATAATCTTTTTTGGGGTGGGGATAAGGGTGTAATTTTGGCCCGACCCGGCCCATGTCGAGCCTTGCAGGCTCCCACCAAAAAATCGGGCCGGCCCATGGGCCAAAAAACTAGGCTTAGGGGTATTCGAGCTATGAGCGGGCTAGTTGGCAGGCCCCTGGGCTTGGGTCTGGGCTCGGGTTTTGGGCGGGCTTGAACGGGCATAAATAATTTTTTTTTTAATTTTTTTATCAAAATTTTATTATTTTTTATTAAAAATAACAGTGGATCTCGGGTAGGCCAGACTTTTGGGCGGGCCTTAACCGGGCCAGATTTCAAAACGATGGCCCAAAACCTTAGATTGGGCTTGAGCTCATGCCTAAACGAGCCATAACGAGTCGGGCCGTCCACAAGTCACGGGCTAAAATTACACTCTTAGGTGAGAATTGAGGGGAAAATATAAGGGGGCAAAGAATCTGAAATGTCAAATCATGTTGGGAAGATATGTTATGAGAGAGAGGGTGTGAGCGATTGTGTGGAAAGAAAAGAAAGATAGGTAGAGAGTGAATCACTTTAATGCAAATGATCTCTGGGATAGCTTGTCATGTCACAGTCAGAGTGAAGCCTGGCATTCGAAGACCAAACACCCTTAGATTGGATTGGTAGCCCCACACATACACACAATACACAAACAAAATGATAATCAATGAATGAATGAATGAAAGAGTCATTGCGATGTAACCTTTTCTTGTTGCCCACCACCACCGATGTTGGAGATCAACTTTTTGGGTAAATTAGGAGCCAAATCCACTTAAGATTTAAAATATTAACCTTTGGACGTAGCGCAAATAATTAGGTGGAGTCTTAAATTGTTCTTAATATAGTATTTGATGTGATTTGATTTTCCTTTTATTGCGTAAGTTTTGATGTAATTGAAACTTATATTGAAAGGTCAATATAAATTTTTAAGTTATAATTTTTCATTCAAAATAAATAATAAAATTACTTGTTGATTTCGATACGGACGCTATCTTGAATTTACAAGTGGATGTAATGATTTTCTTGTAATAAAAAAAATATTTAAAATATTTATTTTATCTCAATAACTTTTTTTAAAAAAAAAATAGTGCAACATTCATTTTAAACTTTTAATAGTAAGAAATGTTCAATATATATTTTCTTATTAGTTATGATCTCTTAATAATATTATTAAAAAAAATTCAATTCGTTATACAGAAATTTCAAATTTCTTTATGACTTGCTAAAATTTTTCTATGAAATTTCTCTTTGAAAAGCTGACTCTGTGCAGAAATTTCATTTGTATTGAAATTTCTTTGTGCCAAAATTTCTCTGTAAAAATATTGAGAGACTCCAACTACTATAAAAATATTACATTTCCTTTATATTATAAAATTTTAATATTAAGAATCTTAAACTAAAAATCACATATTTAAAAAATATTGAATGGTGAAAGAAAAAAAAAATAGACCTTATAAATAATTAAATCTAGTTAATATAATTAACCCGTAAGTTCTATTTTTTCCAAGTGAGAGGAGTACACAATAGCATTATGAACAAAGAATTTAGATACAGAATAATATTAGTAAATACAACATGTGATTCAAGTTTAATTATTGTATTGTAGAGCACGCTTATAGAATTAGGACGGCACATCGTTTTTTTTTTTTTTTTTGATATTTTTATGTGTCCAAATTTATGATATCTACCATTAATGAGGGGCACATGATAAACCTACTCTTCTTCTTAGGACGGCACATCGTTTTTTTTTTTTTTTGATATTTTTGTGTCCAAATTTATGATATCTACCATTAATGAGGGGCACATGATAAACCTACTCTTCTTCTTCTTCTTCTTCTTCTTCTTCTTCTTCTTCTTCTTCTTCTTCTTCTTCTTCTTCTTCTTCTTCTTCTTCTTCTTCTTCTTCTAGAAACTTTCCTAGTGTCACATTAAATTACTCAACTTGCCGCATGTTTGGTGTTATTTATTGACTATCGACATTCAAGCTAGCTTGTAAGTCCATTTTGTTTATTAATATATTAGCGTATACCCGTGCCTGAAGGCACGGTGTAAATAATGTTAGGACTAGAATATAATTGTAATCCCAATACTATTTAATAGATTATCAATTATCAATTATTAATTTAATATAATTGTAATCTCAACTCTTCTTGTCTTAAAAATAAAATGGCAAGAAAATTATGCCTTCTATCTGAAAATTCCTGTTTCTATACCAAGAAAATGGCATAGGCAAACAACCATTGTTGAGCTTTGGTGACCCACCATAAAACAAACTCAAAAATATCTATCTAAGTTCACAGAAGCTGTGGAAGTTTCCAATCAAATGAAGGGATTTAAAATTAAACTTTATAAGAACATAGGTGAGTTTTCAAATGAAATTCAATTAACGCCCAAATAGTTTTATTTTAGTTTAATTACGTGTTTATGCAATCTTTAAGTTGCTGTTATGTTATTTCATTTACAGTCAACAATAAAGCAAAAAGTTTTGCGAGCAGGTAAAGAACAAAATTTTCCAACAATCAAAGCAAATGCAAACTCAATGTTTGAACTTTCAAGGAAGGAGAAAAAAAGAAGCTTGAAAACAAAAACCTATTTGGTAAATTTTTGACAAATTTTCTATAGACTTAAAAGCCTAGAAATAAAACGTCCACGGTTTAATTGAGATTGAGATGGGCTCAACTCTAAAATACATTATTATTAACTCCAAAATTGGACATATCTCTATAAAGTTACATGTCAAATAGAAGGCTAACTATTGCAAAAGGGAAGCACTGTGTGCTGTACATGAAATCTTAAAAATAATACAAAATATTATCAACCAACAAATCCAAACAACAAATCCTTCAGGATTCAGAATTCAAACAATAAATCCAAACACCATAATTAACCAACAACAGCGATCAAGAGCAGAGAAAGGGAAATTCAATAGACAATGTAAAATACCTCTATTTTGGTATTGAACGATGGGTCTTGAAGCCACTGTTGGGAAATTAAAAAACATTAAAAAAAATTGAGTTATTGACATAGAATGGCAAAACTAAAGGAGTCTCAAGAAAGTCTATTAGTGTGTCCCCAATCTGGGAGTCTTTTGCATTATATATAGGACAATCAGTAGTGATGGGTCATTACTCATGTCCATCTATGTTGGGATGTTGGGATGGTAAACCCCAATGACAACATTTTGAGATTAATGTTGGGATGACAATTGCTATAAAATTGATGTTGGGATTAATCCCAAGATTAATCCCAATATCTCGAAACATTTTGTCCCAAGATTAATCCCAAGATTAAAGTTGGGATGACAGTGTATACCCGTAATAAAATCGGACAGGAGAAGATTAATCCCAAGATTATTTCTCCTTTATTTTGTACTTTTTGTAAGAAGCCATCAATTACATTAACTAAGACAATTTTAAAAATGAAATTGTTGCCCTAAAAATTGGCCAAAGTTAAAAGGATTTGAAAGTCGTTCAATAGCCATTCTAATATCGATACCTGAAATTAAAAAAAAATAAAAATAAAATTTGAAAAATAATAATAAAGTTAGATTAGATGGATTAAAGTAAAAATGTCTAATGTTCAGTATTTTCAAATCAACATCACGTAGTATGTAATAAACTTTCTAACTGCTCAAAAGCATCTATCATTTATCAAACACCACTTGTCATCACACACAGTCAAACTCGCTTTCTTCACATATTTCCTTATCTAGTTTTACTACCTTTATTATGTACTTGACAAAAAATGAAAACACTTGTTTTCTTTTACTAACTAAACCAGGCAAGAAGAACAATGGGACAACAAAAACTCTATACCACGATTTTGTTGTCCTCATATTCTAAGAGGTTAAAAAAGAGAAGACATAAATAGAAAGGAAAAAAGAACCGACAACTTTAGTTTTCTCTTAAATAAAATGTAAATTTATAAATCCTAAAAAACCAATTTAAAAGAGAATTAGACATCAATTTTTATTTTGACAATAGGGGATTCCAAAACTAAGCACAAAGTTATTTCCAAAGTAACTCAAAATTTACCAACATATATTGTCTTAAGAAATGCATTTTGTTACCTAAGATTAGTCTGTGTTCACCAAAAAAAAAAAAGAAGAGATTTATCTATGTTTATCTTCCTTTTTCTTTTCTTTTTTCAATCCTCATTATGCACATTTTCTTTTTGGTTTAAATTTTCAACACATACTCCCAACAATCACCAAAATATATAATGGCCAAGCCAACACTTTCTTATGGGGGGAAAAGAAATCTAGTGTACAGTGCATAGGTCATACTAATCCATTCAATTTCATTCCACTACTTTAACATTCACCAAAACCACTAACAGAAAAGCTACAAAGACTACTACAATACCCTTTACTAAGCTCCATAAGAAAAAAAGAAAGATTAAGAAAAATAATCTAGTGAAAAAAGCAAATAAAAGCAAAAAGTTTGAGTAATACTATTTTTTTTTTAATCATGGTTTACTGTTCATTAGTCCCATTTTGCCTCTCTTTTATGCAAATGGAAAGGGAGCTTTGTTTAAAACATAATTAAAAAAGTAACAAACCAAACATTTTAAATTTTATCAAAATTATATAAGTAATGAAACAGATGTAATAAAGAAAAATTGTGTGAGAGAGTTGTACCTTTGATTATATTGAGAACCTAGAAATTGATGACCACCAGCAAAAAAACACAACACAATATGAAAATAGCAGAAAATAACAAACTAAAATTTTGGAAAAAACTAATGATTAGAGAGAGAAAGGAAATGACATATTTATCAAAACTTTAATGAAAAATATTATGAGAGAAATAAAAAAAAATAAATTGAATACCTTCATCATAGAAACTGATGAACTGCGTCAAAAATTCATGAACTGCAGCAATAAGGAAATCAGATATTAGAAATTGATTTATAGAAATATAACAATCAAAACAAAAGAAATAAAACAATTAATCAAAGTACCATAATGTTTGTACAGGATCATTTTCTACAGGATCATTTTCAGATAACTTTATTTTTTTAACACAAATAAAATAAAATAAAATAAATACAGAAGTGAATAGTTGAAAACAAACATTAGGGGTTGAAAGTGAAACTACCTTCTTCTTCACTTATGAGGTACCATTATGCATAATCATCTAATTAAAAGTATAAAGCAGGTTTAAACTGCTTCAAGCATAAAGTAAGTTTATGCCATCACTCATTACTCCAAGATGACTAACTAATAACATAGATAGTCTACTGAATTAATGTAGTTCCAAAACCAAATATTTGAAGAAAAATCAAAACGGCCAATTGGCTTAAAAATGACTTTTGTTACTCTAGACCTCTTTACTTTTTTTTTTTTTTTTTTTTTACAAATTCTTTCTAAACCTCATTGAGCCAATCTCAGCATTGTTTAACTGGCAAAGCATAAAGCATAATTTGTTTTATTTTTTATCAGAACTTACAATCCTCACTCTGAAAGTAAAATAAAAAATGAGAGGAAAAGAAGAAAAAAAAAAAAAAGAAAGGAAAGAATAGGCTCAGCTCTTGTAAAAAATAACATACGATTTTCCCAATGAAACAAAAATATATTGAGTTAAGAGTCACAGGAGTAAAGGGAAGAAGAAGAAAAAAAATTGATTCTAACACATCCAATCAAAAATTTAATTTATTATAACCACATTTTTTTATCACATATATTTTAAAATGAATATACAATTGTGCCTACAGTGTCTAAGTCTTAAAATTAAAATTTTAATTGATTATAAGCACTGGTAGAGTTATAGGGTGTGAAAAAAGTAATAGGCAAAGTTATTCTATTGAATCAATATAATCTAAATTTCTCTTCCACCCCCAAAATCACCTATCAAGAAGAAAAATTCCAATAAAAAAAAAACTGAATAAATAAACTTCTAAAATTGTGAAGAAAAAAAAAGGCTCACTTGTTAAATGAGTCGTTGTGCCATTGCTCTCCATTTCTTGAAACATTCACTAATAGACCCACACAACACTTCCAATCATTATCTAACTTGAATTTTTCAAGTCTAATAAAAACAAACTAAAACATCTTGTTTTTGAAAAACAATAAAATCAAACATAAAGGCATTCTAAACAATGCTAATTTTTAAAATTACAGTAAAAATTATCACAATGATTATCATCAAAATAGTATGAAATTCAAAAATTAAAATAGAAGACCCAAATTATTAGCATAAAAAAATCAAGTACTCGCTCTTCTTGGTTCTTGCTTCTCTACCATCTCTGTATCTAGCTAATAATCCAAAAGATAGCCAACATATAAAATGAAGCCTAGCTAGTAAAAATTTAAGATTCTTAATTTTCACAACATGTAAAATGAAGCCAAGTTAAACAATAGATAAGCAACAAATTACCTAATCAACCATTGTAGCAAACAAAGCCATAACAACTTTTTATGAGCTAATCAAACACACCTTCAAGCCAAGGCATATGTACCTGAAGCAAAAGGAAGAATAAAAAATATAAGCAAGCAAGCTCCATTATCCATTATCTATTATCTAAAATCAACTCCCTAAAAATTGCCCACTGTTTATTATTAAAAATAAGATCCAACTCTCATTGATTGATTCACCAAATTGAATATACCTATATTTTTGTTAACCTTACCAAATATCCAAGGCATATATCATTCACTATTTGGGGGGAATGTAGAAAATAAACTATGATAGATTCAGTCACTATTTTTGTGTGTGTGCGTGTGGGGGGGGATTGTAGACGTCCCCCGAACGCCTCGGGAGGATGAGGTCCCGTTCTGTTCGTTTTCGGGTCACTACAAGTTCGGACTCTCAAATTGTCACGGTTCTCAATATAAACCAAAGACTCCAAATCCGACAAATCGTTTTGAGAAAACAGATTTTTTGAAAGAAGTGCCAAATATGGACTACTTTGCCAGATACAGAGTCGCCATCTAAATATTTTATTTTGAAAAAATTTAGGAAACCCTGACTCGTTTGCCTAAGGCCACGTGTCCGTCATCACCAAAGTTGCCTCGGCTCGGGAACTTGGGTACGATTGGGGAAGGTCACTTCGTGAGCACCCCCACTCGCCCGATCAAAGATCGGCCTCTACTAATCATGATATCTAATTTTGAAAACATTATGGATCTGATGGACCGGACAGGTGACTGATGGATCTGATGGACCGGACAGGTGACTGACGGATCTGATGGACTGGTGGGCCTCGACTGGCCTCTTTCTGCCCTACCTCAGCGAAGGAGAACACTGGTTGCTCTGAACTGAATCTCTGATCCCCCCCCAAAGAGAAAACAGGCAGCATCTTAGCCCAATTTACCAAAACAGATGTACACACAGCTGAATAACTGTATTCGACCACTGATCATTATTCTCAAATCACTGCCCAAAACTGAATCTGATACCCGCAGATAATTGATTCCAAAAATGCTGAACTGGTGCCCGCAGGCCCTTGATACCCAGAAACACTGAATTGGTGCCCGCAGGCCTGATGCCCAAACTTGCAAATTGATACATACATTCGTATAGAGACGCACTCTAAAAGCACATAACAAACAAGTGAAAGCCAAAACACCCCTATGTTGGGGTAAGGTTTCCTTGTCCTATTTTGTCAAGAGCTAGGGTTTCACTACGCACGCAGCGGTTTCAAACAACCTATAAACGGGTAAGCAACCTGTCCTAGTTTGGAATGGTCACTACGGATTCCGAATATGCACTAGGTCGAATGGTCAAAAGGGTGCCCCGGTAAAACCGGGGTTTGTGTTCCCATACTGGCAGAGCCCATAACCGGTCAGCCTTATGGTCATGCCTTGACAAGACAAGTCTCCGGCAAACCGTTCAGGAATAGCAGATGGCAAACACAGTGTCCTAGGCGCACCAATGCACATGCAATGCAAAGAAACACATAAGTGTAGTCAAAAACAGATATCATGAGTTCGAGTCAAGTTCTCTAAGTCCCCAGCAGAGTCGCCAGAAACTGTAGACGTCCCCCGAACACCCCGGGAGGATGAGGTCCCGTTCTGTTCATTTTGGGGTCACTACAAGTTCGGACTCTCAAATTGTCACGGTTCTCAATCTGAACCAAAGAGTCCAAATCCGGCAAATCGTTTTGAGAAAACAGATTTTTTGAAAGAAGTGCCAAACATGGACTACTTTGCCAGATACAGAGTCGCCACCTAAATATTTTATTTTGGGAAAATTTAAGAAACCCTAACTCGTTTGCCTAAGGCCACGTGTCCGTCATCACCAAAGTTGCCTCGGCTCGCGAACTTGGGTACGATTGGGGAAGGTCACTTCGTGAGCACCCCCGCTCGCCCGATCAAAGATCGGCCTCTACTAATCATGAGATCTAATTTTGAAAACATTATGCGTTCTTATTCCAGTTATTAGCCTAGATTTACTATGTGATGCGCACAGCATACAAGTATAGACTAGATCGTCTGAATTGGAACAAAACATTTCATGTTTATTTTTTAAAGTGGTTTGATAGTGCTACTCGCAAGTAGGCTAAGACGTGGATTTACCACCCTCGGGTGGGCTTAGAAAAACATGATTTTGCCACTTATCTAGTGGGCTTAAAACTCACAGTCAATGCATTTATACCAATTCAAATAATCCAACCTTCACCCACAGGCATGCAGGCAATTATATCACATAAGCATATAGCCTCATGGTAAGCATGCTATCATGGTAGTCATTCACACGCATGCAAGGATGCTAAAGCATAAAACTTACCGAGTACTCCAAGCCAAAACAGAAGCTAATTAGAAATCCATGCATGATCCTAACTATACAGAAATACGTAATGCAACACATGCAAAATGCAACTAAGATAGGCTCGGCTATTCTAAAGATGGCATACGAAATGCTACAGCTAACAAGTATTCAACTCGGAATTGAAATATAAATGCAGTTAGTATGATGTGCCGAGCCCGGTGCATGCAAGACAGATGAATGAATGCAAACATGTTATCATACTGTATGCTAATTGAAACATGCCCTAATCTAACCATCATAAGCTGGTAAATAAAAGGGAGAAAGACGTGGGGTTGGAAGACATACATCACACGCACGCACACTTATTACAACATTGCCCTCGCTCAGAGGGTCCGAATAAATAATACAGTCCCAAATAAATAATTACAGTCCAAATAAATACAAAACCCTAATTAATTAACACATTAATCTAGGAAAGCGATAAATTGCACGCAAATCCATGGACCACCTCAGCTCTGTTCCGGATGATGAATGATGCATGCTTGAATTTGCCTTGCGCGAAAATCCCTTGTGATGCCCCGGTTTGCCTATGTTTGTAATTTTTCTTGGAATGCATGCCAAGCTCCGAAAGGCTGCTGATTTCTGATTTGCTGCAACAGAGAGCAACAAAGGGGCATGGCAAAGTATTTTCACATATGTATGTATGACTACTCTTCGGGGAGTGTAGTCCTCGATCCTTGTGCCACCAATCACGCATCTCGATGCATGATGGTCGAGGAATCGATTTGCACGACTCAATATGAAATGAATGCACATATGGACACAACAAGACCTAGACTCCATCATGGATAATCCGGAGTGTCAGCGATCGGGAATTGAGACACGTTCCGTCACTCGGAGTACGAAACGTCCCTCGTTTCCCGTGCTTGGGCTAACTCTTATCCCAAGCACAATGCAATATGCATGACATGCACGAATGCAATCCTAACATGCAACCTAGCATACGCAATGCTATGAAATGACATACATAATGCACGATGTAACGAGGCATACACAATGCTCTAACATGCAACCTAGCATACATAATGCTATGAAATGAAATGGCATACGCAATGCATAATGGACTTACACTAACATGAGTGGACCTCAGCCACACTCACATCAGTAGCCATTAGGTGAAAATGAGACTATCGAAATGCGTACACACATGCACGCAAACCAAGGACCGATCCTAAGCATAACATGCAACTCTAACAAGGCATGGCAAGGCATGGAATATGGCATACAAGTATGTAGATTCCAGCACTGAAATATGATGCAAAATGGTCCCGAATTATGGCAAAATGGCACCCGATGCATGAGATGAACCCCGAAACTCGAAACTAGGCACATGGAATGACTTAGAGCTATACAAAGCATGCATTATTTGATCATGAAGTACAAAGACAGAGCCAAGGCAGTCCCAAAACATGAACATTTCTAGTTCAAAACATGGCCAAAAGATGCCAGCATGGTGGACAAAAATAGCATGCAATCTTGACTAACAAACATGGTTTACATGGCAAGTATAGGATGCACATGGAATCTCACCAAACCAGAAAAAATCAGTCAATAAAACATGTGAAAATAGGCCTAAATAACCACTGATATGCAACCATGGCATGCAAAAATGATGAGTTACTTTAGAGGGCCATGCAAGGAGTCATTAAGCACATGCAAGATAGACATTTGGCATGGCATAAACAACTATGAAAAACAATTATGGTAGTCCCAAAACCCACCAAGTTGACCCTAGAAAGTGACTCCAAAGCATGCAAGATAGGGTCTCTTTGGAAGGCCAAAATGACCACCGAACAAGTCAAGGTGAGAGGGGGTCACCCCCCTCTGATTTGGAAGCTCAAAAAAGTGTCTTAGCCACTGAAAATCCACTGGATTTCAGTGGCTAGAAGGCCAAACAAAGCATGCAACAAGGGCTTAGGTGTAAGGCTCAAAATAGGAGACAATCAAGCATACAAAGAAGCATATGACGTCAAACAAAAATTGAACCTTAAACAAACTTGAATATGAGATTAAAACCAGATATTTTTCAGTTTATGACAACTCTCAAAAACAAACACAAGTAGGGCTAATCTATCATGCAAAAATGGTCCTAAAAGAGAGAATAGAGACAAGGGACAGAAGCTGCCCTCAAACAGTAAAGATCCCTTCAACAAAGTTTAATAGGGGCTCAAAACAAGGCACTTTACAGTTTATGTCGAGCTTCGAAAATAATCACAAGTAGGCCTAAAATATCATGCAAGAAAAAGGCCTAAAAGAGGGATAAAGAGACAAGTGATAGCTTCTGGCCTCAAACAGAGGAGAGCCCTTCAACAAAGTTGAAGAGGGGCTCAAAAAAAGATATTTCACAGTTTATGACCAAGTCCGAAACAGCTCACAAATAAGCCTAAAATATCATGCAAAAATAGGCCTAAAAGAGAGTTTAAACACAAAGGGTGAGGAGGAGACCTCAAACAGAGAAAGACCCTTAATCAAACATGGAGATGAGCACAAAATGTGACTATTTACAGTTCAGGTCAGAGCCCAAAAATGCAAGCAACAAAGGCTAAAATAGCATGCAAAATAAGGCAAGAAAGAGGAAAAATGGGACTTACCCTTGTAGAACCAAGCTTCAACAGCTTTTGGACCAGGTTTGGGAGCTCTTAGCCTCTGGAAAACAGCCTCAAGTTGCTGGAATGGAGTGTGGAGGTGTTGTGCTATGGATTGGTGCAAGAATCTTAGGGTTTTGAGGCTTGGAGTAGAGAGAGAGGGAGAGTTAATGCAAGAGGTTCAAAGCAATTTTTGTAACCATGAAAAATGGAGCCGGGGGGCTGGTTTTATAGAGGAGAGGAGTAGAGGAAAGGGGAAGAAAATCAAATTCAAATTCCCCCCCCCCCAAAAGACCTCCCCTCGGATACAGGATCTGGGGGGAAAAGGAGGGCATAGCTGGAAGAAACAAAGTGTGGGGGTCATGGCCGGCCAGGTTCAGAGGGTTCAGGTGGCCGGCCGGCCACCCTCCCTGGCCGGCCGGCCAGGGATCAAATGGGTCAATGAGAATTACTGGCCGGCCACCCCAAAAAGGTGGCCTCACATGTGTGCACAACACAAATATGTGATCAAAACCCAGAAAATGTGAACCAGGAGAGAGAAAAGCCAACTTTTTAGAGGGGTTCAAAAGGGTTAATGACAATTACTGGCCGGCCTATCAAAATTGGTGGCCTCCCAGGTGTGTACAACACAAATATGGGGTTTAGGGCTAAAGAAAGTGGCCCCGGGGTGGTCAACATTAGCTTTTTAGTGAGGAAAACGGGCGACGGAGAGCGATGAAGAAATAAAGCTGGCTTTTCAGAACAATTGCTGGCCTCCCACCCTCCTACAAGCTTCCTGACAATGAAAATAAGGTCTCCACCAAAAATGAACTAAAACGGATGCAAAACGGAGGTTCGGGGACCGAAACGCGTGGCCCGGGGCCCCGAAAATGGGCTGTTAAGCACCGGAGGTGGCGTTTGACCACGAAGTTGGTCTCTCGAGCTACAGTGTCTCCCAAAAGGGAGCAAATAAGATGTGTGCCAAAAATTGGAGCAAACGGAGGTGGTTAGGTGGTCCCGAACCGAGGCACACGGCCGTCGGCTCTGAAAAATCAAAAACTGGGCTCCAAATGGGAAAAATGGCCTACGACCACGAAACGTAGCCTATGGGCACTGAGAGATGATCTACGAGACCTCTCCCTCCCTTCGGGAAAAGAAAACAGAGAAAACAGAGCCTGGTTCGCAAACCGAGGCAAGGCACGAAAGAGTCCGGAAGTCCGGAGGCAAGGCTCGCAGTCGGGACTTTGAAACTTCTGAACGAGCACAATATGCAATATCACCGAGCGCTCAACTGGTGACGTCTGAGTCTTAAGGTTGGTCAAAAATGGGTTGTCTACAGGGATGTAGAATAAACTATAAGATAACTTTGATCAATTAGGAAATTCACATTACCAGCACTAAGTGCATTCAAGCATGGTTAATCAAACTCTTTGTAGGAAAGGTTGTTTAGTCATTTACTTGGCTTGATAGATTCACTCACTATTTGAACAACAAAAAAGTATAATTATATAAGTAAACTATTTTAATTGAGGCATTTTACAGAACATCCAAAATTTGACCATCAAAAACAACCGCCACAACTTTCTAGCAAAATTTGCAATTAGTTACCTGACCAAAGGTAATGTTGAAGAAGAAAACCAACAATTCTATAGCAAAATTGAATTTATAGGTGTTAGAAAAGTGAATCTGAAAGGTATAGAATTTAGAAAAGTGAATCTAAAAGGTTCAGCTAAATGCAAGTAAAGAAATGATGTCTATTCCTAACAAAGAAAAAATATATACAACATTATTGTAACTTAAGCCTAAACTTAGAAAACCCACATAGAAAAATCGCAAAAAAATAACAGACCACAGACCCAGAAGAATAATATTGGTAGTTGGATGATTCCCATTATCCAAAAGCACGTTAAAAAATTATTGGGATGATTCCCATTTCTCCACAAAATCAAACCGAAAACAAAAATGTGAGAGAAGATACCATTGAAACATAGTAGGAAGGCTCATTTGTTGCATAAAATTATATGATAGTGATTCTCCTCATCTTTGTTGCATAACACACAACAAATATGAAGGCCCATTTGGGAACATTATTGTTTGTTGCCCCTATATATCATGTTTGGATTGAAAGGAACTCCAGAATTTTTTGGAGGAATGAATAGGCATGATTATAACCTATGGGAATTTCTTTTAAGGTTCTGTTTGTCTTTATTGCTTTGATTAGATGGTTTCTACTCGTGTTCTTTTAAGGTTCTTTGAGAATTTTGTTTCTTTGTTTGCTATGGGGTATGCCTTGTTTTGTTGTTTTTGTGCAATAAAACTTATAAAAGTAATTTACCAAATAAAAATAATCCATTGTAATTAAGTTTTACCTTGTTGAAGTAAAATTTGTAAAAAATTTAATTGACTATTCTCAGAAACTCCACAATGATTCTCAGAAACCCTATAGAGTTCAGCAAGCCAATAGATAGCTTTAAGTAATGCAGGGAAAAAAATGACTGACCGCATAAAAATGTGTGAAAACCCCGCCATAAACCACACCTGCAAGGGGAAAAAGCTAATCATTAAATAGAATTACATCTAGAAAGTCTATTTTTCTTAAAATAGAACGGAAAAAGTCTATTTAATCGAAGGATATAGCGAAGGAATTCTTTTACAAAATTGGATCACTAATTTGCACCACAAAAAATAAATTGAACTATCAAATTTCCCAAATCTGGTAGAAGAATTCTTTTACAAAATTGGATCACTAATTGCACCATGAAAAATAAATCAAACTATCAAAGGCACTGCAAACTTGATGCCCTCAAGCAGCTTTTTTCATGTTATTTTGTGGAGTCCCGAGCTAGTGTACATACTTAATTTTCAATATTATGTAAGTTCCATCTACCTATCCATATGCATCAGGTTAAAAAACAGAAAACAAATAGTATAAAAGAAAAATATCAAAAATTAAGAATAAACAACATGCATGTCCAAGTAAAAATAAACACCCAGAAATGTTTTGCATTATCAAAAAATGCAGAACATTCTTCTTATTTCCAATAACTCCTACTAAATCAATATGAGAGAAGATACCAAGAATGGGTTTCGAACATTTTGGTAACAACCATTCAATAGAGTAACCCAATACAATAGTTGCACAAAATTAAAGTAAAGTAAAGTGCACCCAAAATTAACAAAACCCATAAAAGTGCACCCAAAATTAAAGAAAAACAATACTCAAGAAAAAAAAAAACAAAGAAAAATATGATCTCTGTGGCTGAACAAAGAAAAAATTAGGAGTTGATGAATATTAGATGAATTCATATGATCTTCTCTTTTTCATGCACTTTTGCTGATATTGACAACCTTATGAATAATAATAAAATGTAAGAGGATAAAAAATAAGGCTTAAAAAAAAACAAATAATCATGATTCATATCAGACTATTATACTTACAGGTATTTGGTAATAAATAAAGAGTGGCTGATTTTTAAATTCTTGAATGAAGTTTTTCTCTTAAGGTGGTGAATGAAAACAGTTTTCAATTCTTGAAAATTTCCCCAAATTTCCACAAATCAAACCGCAATCAACAGTTATTAATTATTCAAAATTAAAGAAAAATCAATCCGTAATCAACAGTTAAACCGTAATTAACAAATCAACAGTTATTAATTATTCAAAATCAAAGAAAAAAAACAAAGAAAAGTTTGTGCAACCAACTCTTCAATTGATGATCTCTATGGCTTCAAACAAAAAAAACAAAAAAAAATCTGTAATCAAAGAAAAAAAACAAAGAAAAATCTGTGCAACCAACTCTTCAATTGATGATCTCTGTGGCTTCAAACAAAAAAAACAAAAAAAAATCTGTAATCAATATATCAATATATATACACACAAAGAAAACCTTACAAAAAAAAAAATAGTCAAGATTTTGGAAAACCTTATGAGGAATGGTATATGAAAACCTTACAAAGGGGTCGAAACCTCATGAGGAATGAACAAACTCTAACAAGGCTAGCACCCAACAAACTCTCTATCTGCGAAGTCGCCAATCTGCTCTTTGAATGAGAGAGAGAGAGAGATGGATGGAAGGGAAGAAGAAACACCGATTTGTTGCCGCGATGTCACCGATTTGGACCCACCGATCTAGCAAGGCTAGCACCCAACAAACTCTCTATCTGTGAAGTCGCTGATCTGCTCTTGAATGAGAGAGAGAGAGAGATGGATGGAAGGGAAGAAGAAACACCGATCTGCTCTTGAATCTAGCACCCATTGAAAATGTATTTGAATCTCTTGGACACCGTAGGATTGAATCAGCATTGTAAATCCACCATTGAAATATAATGTCTCTTAGACATTTTTTAGCTGTTGGATTGAATCGATCCAACGGTTCATATTTTGACAAAGGGACAACAGTCCCATCAAAATTCAAAAACCACTCTCCCTTATTATATAGATATATATTTTTTATCACAACTTACCAATCACCACTCCCAAATAAAGGGGGGAAAAATAGAAAAACACAAAAAGCCCAATAAATATAAGAAAATCCATATCAGTATTTAAAGCATATTTAGCAAACTTAGAAGTATTTATAGATCCGTATATATTTATGAGTATTTAGCAAACAATAGAAAAACTCATAATATAGAAAAACCCATATTATAAATCAAAAATTAACATCCATTTCTCATTAAAGAATCAAACATTTCATTAACTCTATGTGTGTGTTGAGTCAATACCTTTGAGACCAAAAATAGTAGGAAGTGTCTAGTTCATCCTCCTCAGTCACAACATTTAAAAAAGGAAAAAGAAAAAGAAAAAAAAAGTGTCACTAAGATTACTTGCCTCCAATTCTTAACTAATGTTTGATTCTTTGCCTTTTCATGAACTCTCTCAGTAAGTCATCAATGAGTATAGCACATCCATTCAAATTCTACAACTCATATAGATTAGTTATTAAATTAAAATGAAGCATAACTGAGATACAAATAATGTAGAATCAATGTACTAAAGACATACACTAAATCCACATACTTATGTATATAACATAGTCAGAAATATGTATACATACACACAATGAATTGACGAATGAGAGCAAACCCATATGCAATTACTGCCTAGATTTGATGCAACATAACTAAGATACAAATAAGAGCAGGAGAACATAGCCAGAAATATGTATACATACACACAATGAATTGATGAATGAGAGCAAACCCATATGCAATTGCTGCCTAGATTTGATGCAACATAACTGAGATACAAATAAGAGCAGGACCACTATACTAAGAGCATCTCCAACCCTAGTCTCTTTTTTTCATCAAATTTTAGAGAAATTTTGGTTAACTGAGATACAAATAAGAGCGGGATCACTATACTAAGAGCATCTCCAACCCTAGTCTCTTTTTTTCATCAAATTTTAAAGAAATTTTGGTTAAAAGCTTGATCTAATATGGAACACTCAAACCTTACTCTCTTTTATTTCATCAAATCTTTCTAAAAAAATCCAAACCTATCCTAAAGATATGTTTTAACCATTTTTAATGAAAGAAACGCATATCCAATAATTACTCTTTTTGAAATTTCATTAAAAATATGACTGTTGAATATTTGGTGAAATTTTTTTACAAATTCCTTGATCTGATTTAGATTTGATGAAATGGTTTGATCTGTATTCAGCCATTTTTTTATCAAATTTGAAAATGGGTATGTCTTAGAGCATCTACAATCCTTATTAAGAGTATACCCATATTCAATTGCCGCCTTAGAGCAGATAAGAGCAGAACCAATGTACCAAGACATACCCATTTTCAAATCAAACCACGAGCATACAAACTTATACACAATGAATTAAAGTACCAACCACAAAGAACAGATACAACCACAAAGAACAGACACAGCAAAGAGAGAGAGAGAGAGAGGAAGAAATTGCGATGCCCAAAAGAAAACAACAATTGGCTCACCAAGAGAGGTACCGGAGGGGGTTCGAAGCAGAGAGAGAAAGAGAAGACGACGGCGTCGAACAGAGAAAGAATCTGTGGTAGTGGTGAATTTGGTTGTGGAACAGAGGAGCCAACTCGGTAACCCAGTTCTCAATCGGAACCCTATCTTGCGAGCAGCGAACACTGAGAGAGAAGGGGGGAGAGGGGGAGAGAGTTCTCAATCTGAAACCCTACCTTGGGCGCAGTGAGCACTGAGAGAGAAGGGGGGAGAGGGGGGAGGCAGAAAAGAGGAAATGGGGGAGGAGACGTGGGTAGGTGGGAGAGGGAGAGAACACATAGGGTTTGGGCGGGAATAAATCATCATCCGAACCATTGATGTTTATCAAAATTGATCTGAACCTTTGAATCTAAATGTATCTCACATACATTTTATACATTTTCAAAAACCTTCCTCCCTTATTATATAGATATATATATATATATATGTGTGTGTGTGTGTGTGTATATCAATTTTTTCCAAAAAATCAACTTTAGCTACTTAAAAAAACAATAATAATAAGTCAAAAAAATTAAGAATATACCAAGAAAATTAACTTATTTAAGTATTAGTTAATTTGTAGGCTTATTTCAAACTAATAAGCTAACTTAAAATTTTAGTGTCAAAGCCTTACAAAGTATAAATACCTTAAATAAGTAGAAAACTTTAGTTATTTGTGTTGGTGAGAGTGAGGTGCAAATCACTTATGGTGGTTCACAAAAACAGATATAAGAGGGGATTGATAATTTGAAAAACATATTTATTTCACTCAAATATGTGGAATACATTGAGGAGAGAAAAACACACTTTTACTCTCTAACTCTCTTCTTTCTCCCACACTTTGAATTCTCAAAATACAATTGCTATATATAGATAAAACTAATAATGTGAAACGATTAAATGCAAATACGGCTGAGGCTGTGAATTTCAAACGGTTGCAACCACTTTTGACAAAACTTAATTTCAGCCTCCATTCTACTCTTAGGCCGGTGGAAAAGAACAATTTTTTATTATAGGTGAAGCAAGATTACTTCACAACATCCTCCCTTAATCTTGATTCTCCATGCTATTTCATCCTGAGCATCAACTTCATTTTGTTGAACAGATCATTTTTCAATGGGTTCGTGAAAATATCTGCAAGCTGATCTTGAGATTTGCAAAGAAATAATCTTTTTTTTTATTACAGGAAAATCATTACATCCACCTGTAAATTCAAGACATCGTCCGTATCAAGATCGTCAAGTAATTCTGTTGTTTGTTTCAAATGAGAGATTATAACTTAAAAATATATATTGATCCTTCAATATAAGCTCCAATTAAATCAAAACTTACGCAATAAAAGGGAAACCAAACCACATCAACATAAAGACAAGCAAGCAACATGCTTCTATCAGCTTTCTTCTTTAAATATAGTGCATGCTCATATGGGCATTTTTCAAAACCATTGTCATGAAAATACTGATTAATTCTAGTATTCCATGCACGCGGAGCTTGCTTTAATCCATAAAGTGTTTTCTTTAATTTGTACACTTTGTCTTCATGCCCGTTCTAAACCTACCCTGAACGTTGTTCAATATAAATTTCTTCTTCAAGAAAACCATTAAGAAATGTAGATTTCACATCAAGTTGATAGATCTGCCATTTGTGTTGGGCAGCTAAAGAAATCATTAGCCTGATAGTCTCCAACTGAGCAACTGGAGCAAACACATCTCCATAATTAATTCTAGCTCTCTGCTTGTTGCCTTTTGCTACTAATCTTGCCTTATAGCGTTACACTTCGCCTTGTGCATTCCTCTTTGTCTTGTATACCCATTTCATTCCAATGGGTTTTCCCCTCCGGTAGCCTAGTAAGCTTCCATGTGTCATTTTTCTCAACTTCATCCATTGCTTTCTTCCATTTATCTTCTTGGATGGCTTCTGAGAAAATAAGTGGATCACTATCTGCGAGTAGGCAGAACAAATTCAGATCTGCTTCTTCTGTAGCGTCATATATCTCCTGCAAATTTCTCATTGGTCTTGGTTGTTTGAAAAAGCTATCATCTGATGATTATGATGCATCACTTCTGTGAGAAACTGGCGATCTAGGTGCCGATATTCTATGTGGAGGAGTTTGTGACTCATCTTGAATTTCTCTTGTGATTTCAACCGGAGCTTTTGATGTTTCATCTTCAAGAATGAGTTTTGCATATTTAACAACTTCATCTTGATTCCAATTCCAAGCTTCTTCTTCTTCAAATATCACATCTCTACTCATGATCACCTTTCTGGTAATGGGATTATACAACTTGTATCCCATTGTTCTGTCTCCATATCCGACAAGAATACATTTTTCTCCCTTATCATCAAGCTTGGTTCTTCTTGCTTCTAGAATCTTGGTGTACACAACACACCCAAATATTCTGAGATGGTTGACACTTGGCTTATGTGAACTCCAAGATTCTTCTGGAGTCATAGAGTGAAGGCTCCTGGTTGGGCATCTATTTAGTAGATACACAGCACATGATATGGCTTCTGCCCAAAATTGTTTAGGCAATCCTTTTCCTTTCAACATGCTCATTGCCATATCTAAGATTGTGCGATTCTTCCTTTTAGCAACACCATTCAGCTGTGGCGTATAGGATGGTGTTGTTTGATGCTTGATTTCATGCTCTTTGCAATAATTCTCGAAAGTATCTGATGTATACTCTCCACCTTGATCTGACCGTAATGTCTTGATATAGTAGCCGCTTTGTTTTTCTACAAGAACTTTGAATTCTTTGAAGATACTGAACACCTCCGATTTTCTTTTAAGAAAATACACCCATGTCTTCCGACTATAATCATCCATGAAGGTGAGAAAATATTTATTTAGTCCATTTGACATTGGCTTCAATGGACCACACACATCAGTGTGCACTAGCTCCAGCGGCTTTGTTGCTCTCCACTTCACTTCTTTGGCAAAGCTAGTTCTGTGATGCTTGCCAAGAATGCAGCTTTCACAGACTTCATTAGTATGAGCAATATGAGGGAGCCCTTTCACCATATTCTTGCTTGACAACAGCTTCAAGCTTCCAAAGTTGAGAGGTCCAAACCTCAAATGTCATAGCCAGTCTTTGTCTTTGATGATGGCACTTAAACACTTCGCAGCATCATGCTAGATGTTCAATGCAAACATCTGATTCTTGGACATTCTCACCCGAGCAATCAAATTACCATAATTGTCTTTGATGGTAAGATGACAATCTTTCATGCTGATGTCGTATCCTTTCTCTAGGAGTTATCCCATACTCAAAATGTTATTTTTCATGGCTGGAACATAATAAACATTGGAGATGTAATCATGATCTCCATTCTTGAGCTTGATCAGAATATTGCCTCTTCCTTTCACTGGAGTCTTTGAAGAATCACCAAATGAGACTTGTGCTTGTACAGTCTCGTCAAGCTCAACGAACAACTCTCTTTTACCACACATGTGATTACTGGCTCCCGAATCTAGGTACCAACCATTGTTTTGGTTTTCAATATCTCCATGGTGAACAAACAGGACTGTAGGTCCGACTTTGTTTGTTTCTTGCTTGGCAAAATTTACTTGCTCTCCAGCTTTTGTTGTTGCTCTACTCTGGCATTCATTGTTGTAATGCCCGAACTTGTGGCAATGGTAGCACTGAACATTGCTTTTGTCAAATCCTGGTCGGTTGTTGTAGTCACCTCCTCTTCCTCTTGCTCTTCCTCTTAGAGCAAAGTGTGGTTGATTTCTTCCTCCTCTGGCTGGACCTCTTCCGCCTCTTCCTCGAAAACCAGAACTTCGGTTATTGTAACCACAGTCTCTTCCTCTGCTTCTCTGTGATGTCCCCCCTTACTCATTTCTGTCATCTCTGAAAGACAGCTTTGATTGAAAAGCTTGCTCTAGAGAATTTAAGGGAGTCTTCTTGTGGATCTTTTGTTCATGAATCTCAAATGTGCCCATCAACTCATCGGTGGTCATGGCACTGAGATCCTTGGACTGTTCTATTGCTATAACCACGTGCTCGAACTTGGGACTGAGTGATCGTAGAATCTTCTCTATCACTTGAAGAGATTCCATCTTCTCTCCATATCTTCTCATCTGATTAATCATGGTCAATGTTCTGTTGAAGTACTCAAAAATTAACTCATTCTCATTCATGTGCAGCATCTCGAATTCGCCACGTAATACCTAGAGTCGAAGTCTGATCGTCTTCTCAATTCCACGGTGTGAATTGCGAAGAATACTTCATGCCTCTTTAGAGGTTGATGCTGCTGAAATCTTCTCAAAACTTGACTCATCAATGCCTTGATAAAGTAGATACAAGGCCTTTTTATCTCTCTTCCTTGAATATTTTAACGCCATCTTCTGAGCTTCATTTAAATTTCCTTCATCTTTGAGTGTAATTGGTTCGTCATATCCTCGATCCACTAACTCCCACAAATCTTGTGAGGCTAGTAGGACTTGCATTTGAATACTCCAATTTTCATAGTTCTCCTTGCTAAGTTTTAGAAATTGGGGTTGAAATAAATTATTTGTGTTGGCCATTGGTTGACTTTAAGAAATTTACAAATTTTCAGGATGTAATTTGTAAATTTTGACCATACAGATGTGTCCGAAATATTTCAAATAGTTGGAAAGCACTATTAGATCACCAAAATCGGACTTCAAACAGCTTAGATAGTAAAAAATAATTGAACGGCTTAGATCGGTAGAATCTGGGACTTCTGAGAAGCACCGGATAATTTTTCGGATCAGATGACGTCAGCGTGACGTTAGCGGCGTGGCTCGGCTCATCTACAGCTTGGCAGCACGGCTCGGCTTGGCTTGGCTTTAATTGTTTGTCAAAAAAATTAATTTGAGTTGCTGCTGCCGAGTTTTGAACCTTCGCCCGTGTACTTCACAAGTGAGACTTAGGCCTCATTTGGCAACTATCTTTTTTAGCCAAAAAGTCAAAAAGTTACTAAAAAAGTCAAAAAACTAACAACCTATACCAAAAGTCAAAGATTCATTTTTCTCTCTACTTTTTGCACATCTTTTCGTAAAAAGTCAAAAAGTCATCCCAAACATACTAATTTTTTTTACATCATATTTTAACCAAAAAGTTACTAAAAAAGCCTGTTCCCAAATGAGGCCTTAACCACTTTGCCAGACAACTTGTTTTGGTCTTAAGTCTCAAGTTATATATTATTTAACTTTATCCTTTTTCACTCTGTCTCCATCGTCTTCTTCCTCTAGTTCGCACGTGCGGTGCGTAGTGACCGTTTCGGCGTGTGAGAACGGCGTCAAATGGCGCGTGTAGAACGTGCTACCTCCTCCAGACTCGGTTTTCGACGCGGGTTTTTGTAGTGTGATCGTCTTGATGAGACCTACACACTAGTGTGATCAAAAGTGAATTTCAACAACTTCGATTTCTGGGCAAGTTTTGAAATGATGCTCTATTTTTTAAAATTTTTGCAGAAGGTCTGCAAATTCAAGCTACCTTCAGCACTGATACCACTGTTGGTGAGAGTGGGGTGCAAACCACTTATGGTGGTTCACAAAAAAAAAATACAAGAGAGGATTGATAATCTGAAAAACAGATTTATTTCACTCAAATATGTAGAATACACTAAGGAGAGAAAAACACACTTTTACTCTCTAACTCTCTTCTTTCTCCCACACTCTGAATTCTTAAAATACAATAGCTATATATAGATAAAACTAGTAATGTGAAACCATTAAATGCAAATACGGCTGAGGCTGTGAATTTCAAACGGTTGCAACCACTTTTGATAAAACTTAATTTCAGCCTCCATTCTACTCTTAGGCTGATGGAAAAGAACAATTTTTTATTATAGGTGACGCAAGATTACTTCACAACAATTTGAAAGTTAAAAGAATGATAATTTTAACTTCTGTATTTTTTACTATGAATGATTGAGATGGTGAATTCATCATATTTATGTTGGTATTTAGGATATAACAAGAGATATTGTCTTTAGTGATTGATATAAAGTATCACATAATAATATTTCACATGATACTCTACAAGTATCTAATAGTTTTTCTAAAACCCATTTGTCTAGCTTATTAAAAATGTTTGTTTTTTTTAACTTGTTAAGTTATATTTATGGATAAATTACAAGTAATAAATTATACAAAACATTCTAACAATGTCAAAAGCATATTGCTAACACATTATTTATGGGGCATGTTTCAACCACTCTTTTATTAATTCCTTTTGAAGAAATATTGGGGACATAGACTTTGGTTGAAATGAGATTACAAAACTATTTACTAAAGATTAAAAATATAAATAAATTAAATCCTAAAGGGTTGGCCCGACCAATAAAAATCTAAGTATAAGATACAAGATATCGAGTTTGAATCTTTGAAAGAGTTATTGAAAATCTATTTAGTCATCAATTTCAAAACGACCAATTTTCTTTGAGAAAAATACAAGTGATCCCATAATTTTGACATTACAATTTTTTTTTATCGGCAAAAAATCTTTATTGATGAGAACATACAAAGTATGATAAGGTACATCAATAAAGGGGAGTTTGAAGCTAGCACAAGCTCGAAGCTCCAGTTGGTGAGAAACCAACAAATAAAGCAAAGAACAAAACCAAAAAGCCAACAAACACAAAACCCATAGGATTCAGATTCTGCTAAGCAACCAGCTTCTACCCAAGAATAACAGCAGACTAACAGAGCAGCAAAGCAAAGAAGGCTAACAAAACAAAACAGATAAGCAGGGCAACTAGTTAACCACCTCCAGAACAGCTTGACAGTTTGTCCACCACTCCTAAAACCAAGTGCAGAACTCAATGGTAGCCCCTGATTTGCCTCCAATTGAGAACAACATCATTGACTGAAAAGGGGAAGCACTTGAAAGAGGCTTCGAGCCAAAAAACTAATCTGATCTTAATGAGTTCCCACAAGTCAGCAGGATGGACATTAGAGAAGACACACTCATTCCTATGCTTCCAAAGAGACCAGAGAACAACAAGGGAAATGGCTCTCCAAAATTTTCTGAGCAGATGCTTAAATTTCACCCCCTTCCACCAGTTGAGTAAACCTGCCACAGAAAGTGAAATACACCATTGTATTCCCCAATCATGAAGCACAAATGACCAAATGGTCCAAGAGAATGTGCAGTGAAGCAACACATGTTGTGCAGATTCTGGAACAGATTTGCAGAAAATGCAAGATGTAGAGTAATCGTTGCCTAGAATGCCAATTTTGTGCAAGAATTCAACAGTTTTAATTATGTTTTTCCAGGCCAACCAACCAAAGAAGTGTACCTTGGGGGGTAAGGTGTTACTCCAAATAAACTTGCTAATGATGAGAGGAGACCCAAGGAGAGAAGAGCTAAAGGAATATAAGGATGACACAGAGAAAGTAACAGAACCAGCAGCTACAGCAGCCCAACCCATACTGTCAACACTCTCCAGATTTAATGGAGGAGCAGAGAATAACAAGGCACTTAGTCTAACTTCATCAGACAATTCCCAAGCATACAAAGGTCTTTTATAAATGAAGTTCCAATCACAAGAGCTAGTTTTCATAGCATAAAAATGGTGAAGAGAACCATTTTTAGTAGAAGAAAGTGTGAATAGAGAAGAGAACTCATCCTTGAGGGAAGTGACTCCATACCACTTATCATGCCAAAATCTGATTTTGTGGCCATCTCCCACCTTGATTTGGCAGTTATCCAAGAAGTAATTGAATATATTCCTATTTTGTACCCCAATGAAGATAATGTCCTTCCACACCCAAGAATGCTTGTATGAAGATTTCACAGGAGGATGCCAGCAATCTACCTCTATGTTGTATTTATTACAAATAACTCTCATTCATAGTGCATTAGTTTGATTTCCAAATTTCCACCACCGTTTCCGAAACAAACAAGCATTAACATCCCTAATCCTCTTGATGCCCAAACCCCCTTGGGGAATACTTTTTGTTACTTCTAACCATTTCACCAAGTGAACTTTCCTTTTTAGTTCATTACCACCCCACAAGAAAGCAGCCTCAATTTTCTCGAATTCACGAGCCATACCTTCAGGCATCCTAAAGAGAGAAAGATAGTACACAAGTAAACTTGATAAGACCGACTTAATCAGGGTTAATCTTCCAGCAAATGACAACATTTTCCTCATCCATCCTGATAGTTTTGGTCTAACATTGTCAAGCACAGGTTTCCAAGTTGATTTTCTACCTGGATTGGCACCTTAAGGTAGCTCCAAAAATTTCAAAGGTAAGCTAAGCACCTTGCAATTCAAGAGGTTTACAAAGATATGCAGTGACTCATCCACCACACCAACTTCACATACAACACTTTTATGATAATTGATTCTCAACCCAGACAGAACTTCAAAGCATTTGAGGTTTCTTTTGATAATAACCACCTGCTCCAAATCTACTTCACAAAAGATAATAGAGTAGTCAGCAAATTGAAGATGCGACATAAGAACCTCATTAGCTCCAACCAATACTCGTTTAAGAATGCCAAGATTTAGTGCTCTGGTAAGGAGAATATTGAGCCCTTCAGCCACAATATTGAATAGGAATGGTGATAATGGGTCTCCATGCCGTAGGCCTCTTTGTGGAGAGAACTCTCTAGTTGGTGAACCATTCACTAGTATGGAGATTCAGGCTGAAGACACAAGCATTCATCTAGGAGATCCACTTAGACCCAAACCCAAAACTGGACATCATGAAGAACAAGAATTCCCAATTTACTAAATCAAAGGCTTTCTCAAAGTCCAATTTGATAATCAGCCCTTGCCATTTGGCTTTCTTCTAGCCATCAACTACTTCATTAGCAATAAACACCCCATCTATAATATTCCTTCCTCCTATAAAAGTGGTCTGAGTCTCTCCAAAGATTGAGGGCATTACTGGCTTCAGCCTGTGCACAAGGACTTTTGCCAAAATTTTGTATAGAGAACCAACTAGGCTAATGGGTCTATAGTCAGACAGATTAATGGAATTTATGACCTTGGGAATAAGGGTAATGAAAGAGTTGTTGATCTCATAGGTGAGCCTGTTGTTGATGTGAAAATCTCTAAAGAATTGCATGATGTCCTGCTTCATAACTTTCCAAAATTTTTGATAGCACAACAAGTTAAAACCATCCGGGCCCGAAGCTTTGTTACCATTAATCTCTTTAATGGCTGCCAAAACCTCTGCTTCAGTGAAATCAGAACCCAGGTGGTGAGATACAGAGCTGTCCTTAATTGATTTGAATTCCCCACCCACAACAGGCCTATACAACTAACTTTCCTTTAATTGATTCCGGAAGTGAAAAAACACCTCATGCTTGACTCTGCTAGGTTCCTCAAAGGACACACCATTGACTGAAATAGAGTTGATCATATTACTAATTTGTCTGCTACTAGCAATAACATGAAAGTACCTAGTGTTTTTGTCCTCTTGCAAGAACCAAGTCAATTTGGATTGTTGATGCCATAACCATTCCACCCTTCTATAGAGCTTCCACACTTCACCTCTAACCTCCCTTGTTCTAACATTTTCTGAATCTATCAGGACTCTAGCCTCAGCAGTGATGTCTAGTGCATGCAATTCATCCTCTGCAGCCTTGAGCTTAGATGAGACATTGCCAAACACTTCAATATTTCATTTCTTTAACTCCAATTTCCGATGCTTTAGTTTTTGTTGAATTATAAAACCAGCCCAACCTACATAATTAGCATTCTTCCAACAAGTATTGAAGAAAGAAAAGAAGCTGGGATGCAAAGTCCAAGCATTGATAAATCTGAAGGGTTTAGGGCCCCAATCTCTTTCATCTTCCATCATCAATAAAGGGCAATGATTTGAGATGAGTCTAGGCAGTCCCCAAAGCTTCATGTTAGAGTGAATCAACCATTTAGGGCTTAGCAAGACCCTATCAATTCTGCTCCATTTTTGTGCCTCATTAGCAATACACCAAGTATATTTCCTACCATAAAGAGGTAGGTCATTCAGTTCACAATTATCTATAAACTCATTAAGATGATTCATACCCCTATCTCTCCTAGAGCAGCCTACTCTCTCTCCCAAATGCCTTATCTCATTGAAATCCCCTCCTAAGCACCACGGATGAGGGAAAGAGATTTTGAGGTTAAGTAGAGTATTCCAAAAGGAGGATCTGTTGTTGACATCATTAGGTGCATATATATTCAACAGAACACAGTGAAAAGAGATATATAATGTACCTGAGAGTAAAATAAATCTCCTATTACAACAACTGCTAACTACTTAGAAGACCCTGGGATCCCAGATGCACAGAAGCCCTCCTGTAGTTCCTTCAAGGTCCACAGACAAGAACTCCATATTCCTATTACCTCAATGCCCCCTCACCTCAGTGCCCGAAACCACTACCTTCTTAGTTTCTTGAAAGAATGCCACATCGATGTTCCTATCTTTTAAAAGTTTTTTAATTCGACCCTTCTTCTCCGGCTTACCAAAACCCCTAACATTCCAAGAAAGAAGCTTCATAGAGAAACAAATTAACACATTATAATTCCCCAGCTACTGCCATTACAGCTTAGCCTTACCCTCCTTGATAATTTTCTTTTTGTCCTTAAGCTCCAGATCCTTGATCTTCTCCATCACAACATCTTTTTTCCCTCGAAAATTGATTCCAAGTTTTTTCCCCAGATGGACAGCAGCTTTAGCTTCTTTGAGGAGATAGCTATGTGTGTTTGAATCACCCTCGGATAGTTCTGATTGTGAAAAAGCAGCTACTGCTGGTCTGAAGATAACAAACTTGGAGGAATGTTTACTAATAGCTGCTGCTTTGTGACCATAAAGTCTAGCAAAGCGAGAGAAGCCCTTCATCAGAGCCTTCTTTTTCCCTGATTTCTTTGTATGTCGCAGATGGTTGAGGGGGATAGTAGGTGGTTAAACATGGCCTTGACCTTGAATGCTGAGACTGTTTGACCCACTGGTAACTCTATGAGTATGTGGCCCAGGAGATTTGAAATGCAGCAGGCCATTTCTGATGGGCCTAATACTCTGTGACTCGTATGGCATGTTGATAGGGCCTTGAACTAACTACTCACTAGATGGGTGGGCCAAGACCACCTCAGGATTAATGCCAGGCCCAAGACCCTCATTTGGTCCACTAAGACTTTTGAAAAAGCCAGGTGTTAAAACTTGTTCAACACACCTCTTAGAATTATCATTGCTCTTAGGGCAGGGTACACGCTCCTCCATCATTGTTTCTTTCACATCTACAGCAGTAGGCCTGCTGAATTCCACATCACACGATGAATTCTCAATGACTGTGTCCTCCTCCTCTTCATTGTAGCAGTGAGTAAGCTCCTTCCTTGGTAACACCTCAATGGGGAAGGCCATCACAGCACCAGACAAGTCATGACCTTCTGCCACCTCATCTTCATCTTCATCTTCCTTCCCCTTTCGACACTCCTCTAAATTATTACCTTCCACTACCCTGCATAAGTTAACATTGGAGTTGCAAACGCCTAACCCATTACGATTCAAACCAAAATACTCCTCTGGGTTGCCAAGAAGATCTTCATAGACAAGTATTGGGTGAAGTTTACCCTTGCACTCCAGGTTTATGGTTTTGTTAATAAACTCCATGCACGAAGTAACCATTTTAATTCTGGAGTAGGAAAAAGACTCTGGGTGGCAAATATCACCCTCTAAGGTTAGGACTGTTCTCCACTGTAGACACCCCATTTTTGACCGACCTTAAGACTCAGACGTCACCAGTTGAGCGCTCGGTGATATTGCATATTGTGCTCGTTCAGAAGTTTTAGAGTCTCGGCTGCGAGCCTTGCCTCCGGACTTCCGAACTCTTTTGTGCTTTGCCTCGGTTTGTGAACCAGGCTCGGTTTTCTCTGTTTTCCCTTCGCGAAGGGAGGGAGAGGTCTCGTAGATCATCTCTCAGTGGCCGTAGGCTACGTTTTGTGGTCGTAGGCCATTTTTGCCCATTTGGAGTCCGGTTCCCGGTATTTCGGAATCGTTGGTCGTGTGCCTCGGTTCGGGACCGCTTAACCATCTCCATTTACTTCAGTTTTTGGCATACTTCTTATTTGCTCCCTTTTGAGGGACACTGTGGTCCGAGAGACCGACTTCGTGGTCGAACACCACTCCCGGTGCTTAACAGTCAATTTTTTGGGGCCCCGGACTGCGCGTTTCGGCCCCCCGAACCTTCATTTTGCATCGGTTTGGGCTCATTTTTTGGCAGGGACCTCTGTTTCATTATTAGGAAGGTCGTAGAAGGGTGGGAGGCCAGCAATTGTTCTGTCAGCCAACTTTATCCCTTCATCACCCTCCGTCGCCCGATTTTTCTCACTTGAAAGCCAATGTTGACCACCCTAAGGCCACTTTTTCCAGCTCTAAACCACATGGTTGTGTTGTGCACACATGGGAGGCCACCAATATCATATGGTCGGCCACTAATGTTGATTGACCCTTTTGAACCCCTCCAAAAAGTGGGCTTTTCTCTCTCCTTGTTCACTTTCTCCAGTTTTTTACCACATGGTTGTGTTGTGCACATATGGGAGGCCACCAATATCATATGGTCGGCCACTAATTCTCATTGACCTTTTTGACCCTTGGCCGGCCGGCCATGGGAGGTAGTCGGCCGGCCACCTGCAGCTTGGATAACTGGCCGGCCATGATCCTCAGGGTTGGTACATTACAAATATGTATTCATTTTCCCCGGATTTGGTATCCGGGAGGGGGTTGCCATTTTGGAGGGAAACTTGGTTGGTTTTCCCTCCATTTTTTTCCCCCCTTTTCCCCCCCTTTTTGCCTTTATAATAGCAGCTCCAGCTGCTGGTTTGGAGGTTGGAAAAATCACCTAAGAGCCTTTGCATTATATCCCTCTCCTTCTCTATTTCCAAGCAAAAAACCCTCAAGTCCTACATCCCTTTCTTCATCAACCCATAGCCCTACCCTTCCATCCTCCATTCCAGCAGCTGGAGGTTCTTCTTCAAGGCCTAGGAGTGCTGCAACTCAAGCCAAAAGGGTGCCAAGGCATAGTCTTCAAGGGTGAGCACCATTTTCTCTCTTTTTAGCTCGTTTTTGTATCATTTCTTAGCCATATTTTCTCGCTGTTTTGGGCTCCAACATTAACTGGGACTAGGCTTATTTTGAGCTCTTTTTCACTTTTGTTTAAGGGCTTCTCACTGTTTGAGGCCTCCTTGATGCACTTGCTTCATTATCTCCCTTGTATGCCATTATCTTGCGTAGTATTTTTGGCCTATGTAAAAACTGTTTTGAGCTCTGTCATGAACTGAGAAGAGGATTATTTTGAGCCCTTCTTCAACATTGTTGAAGGGCTCATTGCTGTTTGAGGCCTCTATCTTCTACTTGCCTTTATAACTCTCTTTTGGCCATATTTTTGCATGATTTGTTAGCCTATTGTGATTCTGTTTTTAGGCTCTTTTCAGAACTTAAAACAGTCTTATTTTGACCCCCTCTTCATGTTTCATTGAGGGTCTTTTACTGTTTGAGGCATCCTTTTTATACTTTGTGTTATATCCCTCTTTTTGGCCATATTTTGCATAGTTTTTTTGGCTTGTATATATGCTGTTTTGGGTCTGGCTACCAACTGTAAAAGGTCTTATTTTGGGCCTCTCTTCAACATTGTTAAAGGGCCCTAATCTGTTTGAAGTCAGCAGCTGTGAGTTGCTTCTTTATCTCACATTTAGGGCTATTTTTGCATGCTAGTTTTTCCCTATTTGTGTTTACTGTTTGGCCTTGCTTAAAACTGAAAACATGCTTGTTTTGGGGCTGCCTTAAATCTGTCTTCACATGTCATGATCAAATAATGCATGCTTGATGTAGCTACAAGTCATTTCATGCGCTTAATCTTGCATTTCGGGACCATTCCTTGCATCGGGTGCCATGTGTTCATGATTCGGGGCTGTTTTGCATCACTTATTGCCTCTGAAATTCGCATGCTAATATGCCATATTCCGTGCCTTGCCATGTCTTGTTAGAGTGGCATTTGGTGCCTTTGGGTCGGTCCTCGGTTTGCGTACACGTGTGCACGCATCTCGAGTGTCTCATTTTCATCTAATGGCCTCTTATGTAAGTGTGGCTGAGGTCCACTCATGTTAGTGTAAGCCCATTTATGCATTGTGTATGCCATTTTATTTCATAGCATTGCGTATGCTAGGTTGTATGTTAGCGCATTGTGTATGCCATGTTACCTCGTGCATCGTGTATGCCATTTCATAGCATTGTGCATGCTAGGTTGTATATTAGTTGCATTTCATGCATATCATGCATATTGCATCGTGCTCGGGGTAGGAGTTAGCCCGGGCACGGGAAACAAGGTACATTTCGTACTCCAAGTGACGGAACGTGTCTCAATTCCCAGTCACTGACACTCCGGATTATCCATGATGGAGTTAGGTTTTAGTTGAGTTTTCATGTGCATTCATTCCATATTGAGTTGCACAATTCGACCCCTCGGCCATCATGCATCGAGATGCATGATTGGTGGCATGAGGATCGAGGCATGCATACGTTTGTGAAAATACATTGCTATGCCCCTTTCCTGCTCTCTGTTGCAACAAATCAAGAATTAGCAACCTTTCGGAGCTTGGCGCGCTTTCTAAGAATAATTGTAAAACAGAGGCTAATTGGGGCATCCCAGTGGATTTCCGCGCAAGGCAGTCCAGACATGCATCATCCATCATCTGAAGAATAGTCAAGGCAGTCCCTGGCTTGTATGCCAGTTTATAGCTTTCTTAGTTAATTTGTAAATTAATTAGGGATTTGTATATTATTCAGACTATTTATTTGGACTGTATTATTCGGACTGTATATTTATTCGGACCCTCTGCGCGAGGGCATAACTGTAATAAGTGTGCGTGTGTGTGTTGTATGTCTTCCAACCCCACGTCTTTCTTCCCTTTTATTTACCTGCTTATGATGGTTAGATTAGGGCATGTTTCAATTAGCATACAGTATGATAGCATGTTTGCATTCATTCGTCTTGCATGCACCGGGCTCGGCGCATCATACTAACTGCATCGTATTTTCAATTCCAAGTTGAATACGTGTTAGCTGTAGCATTTCATATGCCATGTTTAGAATAGTCGAGCCTGCTATAGTTGTATTTTTGCATGTGTTGCATTAGGCATCTTTGTATAATTAGGATCATTCATGGATTTCTAATTAGCTTCTGTTTTGGCTTGGAGTACTCGGTAAGTTTTATGCTTTAGCATCCTTGCATGCGTGTGAGTGACTGCCATGAATAGCATGCTTACCATGAGGCTATTTGCTTATGTGATATAACTGCCTTGAATGCCTGTGGGTGAAGGTTGGGTTGTTTAGATTGGAACAAATCATCAACTGTGAGTTTTAAGCCTACTAGATAGTGGCAAAACCATCTTTTCTTAAGCCCACCCGAGAGTGGCAAAATCTGCATTTTAAGCCTACTTGCGAGTAGCAAACCATCTTTCCAAAAAACAAACATGAAATGTTTTGTTCCAATTCAGGCGATCCAGTCTATACTTGTATGCTGTGCGCATCACATAGTAAATCTAGGCTAATAACCGGAATAAGAACGCATAATGTTTTCAAAAATAGACATCATGGTTAGTAGAGGCCGATCTTTGATCGGGCGAGCGGGGGTGCTCACAAAGTGACCTTCCCCAATCGTACCCAAGTTCCCAAGCCGAGGCAACTTTGGTGATGACGGACACGTGGCCTTAGGCAACGAGTCAGGGTTTCCTAAATTTCCCAAAATAAAATATTTAGGTGGCGACTCTGTATCTGGAAAAACAGTCCATATTTGGCACTTCTTTTCTTTCAAAATCTGTTTTCTCAAAACGATTTGCCGGATTTGGACTCTTTGGTTCAGACTTAGAACCGTGACAAATTTGAGAGTCCTGAGCTGTAGTGACCCCAATATCGAACAGAACGGGAGCTCGTCCCTCCAGGGGCGTTCGGGGACGTCTACACCCACAAAGCTCTAATGTTGTTAAGTGTGTTCCTGTTGCAGAGGTTAAAGGGTATACCTTGATACCTCAACCACATACATCTCTCATGCTCTATATAGACTCCTGCTTCCATTCCAACACAAACTGACTCCAGTCGTGAAACCATTCCTTGATACTGAGTATATTGTGTTTCAACTCCTCCTGAGATTTGAAGGTCAAGACTACGTCACAACCCCTCCCCCTCTCCCCTCTCTGACCACAACATATTCTAACCCCTTCTCCTTCAGGGCCTTTTTGATGCTGGTAATAGAGTAATCCAAATGTAATCTGAAGATTACACTTGGGAATAGCCATCCATGCCCATCTTCATTGACTTTGATGGTCATGTTTGTTGATCCAGCCGCAGTGGTTGTGACCCCTTGAAAAACCTCTGCAAACGAACTGTGATCAGTAAAAGGTACTTTACCCTTGCCATTGTGAGGATCCACAACCTCTTTGATGGTCTGGGGCCAACCCTTGCTGTGCGCATCCCTAAAGCTCCTATTGTGGATGGCATACTTCACTTCTAGTACCCTGTCATCCACCAAAAGTCCATTTGCTTTCTGAATGGCAATATCTGAAGCTACATGGCAATCGAATCTCACAAAACCAAATCTAGAGTTTGACTTTTTCCGTCTTTGAAAGGGATGAAGACATCTTGAACTATACCAAATTTTGTGAAGAGTTTGAACAATGATTTAGCATCCATTGACCTTGGTAGATTGTCAACAAACACAATAAATAGGCCATTCCTTGTTGCTTTTCCCCGTGACCCACCTCCTCTCCATTGATTCACCACCGGGATCCATCCACCATTTCCTCCTTGCTTGTCCACCATTTCCTCCCCGAACTTCTATATTTCTTTGATCTGCAATTGAAAAAGAAATCTCAATTTTGACATTACATTAACCTCTCTTTCATTTAGTAATGTTAAAGGTACTAGAACTACTTAATGCAGATGATGCAAAAATACAAAGATTGATGAAAAATGGGTTAAACATCATATGAATTATAATATTAAAGGAGTCCAATGTAATTATATTATACTTGTGAAATTTATTATATTTCCTCCAAAAGATTAGTGTAATTTACCCAATTAATAAATAAGAACACTAAATTTCTAATCTTATTGAATAAGCTCAAGTTTCAAATATAAAATTTTAAATAACGAGGTGAAGTATGATGTGGGAATTGCATTTTATTTAGAAGAAATATGAAAAAGTAAAAAATAGATAAATAAATAATAGATAAGCATTGTCAAAATGGATATGGAGTAAGGCCCACACTGCAGACAATTTATTACATGTAGGACACCATGAAATGTGGTGATGCTAAATATACGCATAGAACTATACTGTGTCATAAAAATAAATATTAAAAATATAATTTTAAAATTTTAAAAATTATTTCTAACCTTTCAAAAATAAAATTATATAAAAATAATAATAAATATTTTTTATTTTTTTATTTTTAAACAAATTAATTTTTTATTTTTTAGAAAAAATTTCTAAAACCAGATTTCAAAAACCAAACCAAACATGACTATATAATCTACAATTCACCTTCTTCTTTTTTTTTTTTTTTTTTTAACCATACGATAAGATATTAGTTGATTAATAGAATTAGATTATTATAGCAAGTCGATACCACTCCATTCATGAAAAATATGGGTTTCATAAAAGTGGTTGTAAAAGAAATTATGGGTGTATTAGTTGGCATCACTGTATAAAATGAGACTCATATTATTAAATTAAAGAGTAAATTATATTTATCAAATCTTACTAAGTCTCTTATTTTTCAATTATAATAGCGAATACTTGCACTTTCGGTAAAATTCTAATATAGTACTTTTATTAGTCTAGTGTTAAATTTACTATTATAAATTGTCATGTGACACTCACTTAAGACATTATTGGGGGTAAAAATATAATTTTCTTCCCCTTTTTTTCTTTGTTCTCTATTTGTACATTGTATTTTCTTTCTATACGTTCTCTCTTTATGTCAAACAAATATTACTGATCACCTTTTCTACTCCTCCACTTTTTTTTCTATGGCGCCACCCTTTTCCATTCACCCCATCCCTTTTCCCGTTGACTCTTTACCTCCTAGCACCACTCTCCTTGCCTAGCAGCCCCACCCTCAAGAGGTGTAAAGAGGTGTAGGGAAGGTGTAGAGTGGTAGAAAGGAGTGGTAGAGAAGGGACAAGGAATGGTGCAAAAGGAGTGGGTCAATGATGATTGATTTAGAACTATAGTAGAAACAGACAATAGAATGAAGAAATAGAGGACAAAAAAAAAGGGAAAATATTATATGTTTTTCTTAAAGATGTCTCATGTAATTATCACATGATAATTTCCATTAGGTAAATTCTAAGAAAAATTAGTCTAAGGTCCCTCTCCCATTTTTAATAATGAAAGAGATACACAATATTATTTTATGATGTCTAAAGTCCCTCAATTTTACACTCATATATCACACTCCTCTCGCCATTTCGGCTTTTATCTCATCTCTCCTCTCTCTCTCTCTCTCTCTGCACCTTTGATCGATTCTCAATTCTTTCTTTCAAATCCATTTTGCTCTCCTCCCCCCTCCCTTCTTTTTTTTTTTTTTTTTTTTTTGGGGTTTTCTTCATTGATTTTTCATTATTTTAGGTACTCGTCAATTCACCTAATCTCTCTCTCTCTTTGTGTTGGCTATGATTGTTTCTCGTATTCAATTGAATTCGTCTATGGATTGATCATGGGGAGTCTTCTTCTGATTTTGCAAAATTAGGGTTACTATGGCGTAATTTCAGAGTATCTCCTTAAACCCTCTTCTTTATTTTTTTTCTTTTTTCTTTTAATTTTGTTTTCAGAGTTTCAATTTATTCCTCAGATTGCGTTTTTCTAATTAGGGTTCCAAATTCTCTCTTGTTCAGGTTGGAAATTTACAATTTATTTTGCCAATTTTCAGGTTTTAATTTGTGACCCATCAATCTTATCCTGTTTTTGAGCTTCTTTGATTCCAAAAGTTCCATTCTTGAGAGTGCCTCGCCACCATTTGTTATTATCAGCAATGCCTTTTCTCTCTCTAGAATTTGTTTCCTGGTTTTTTGTTCAGATAATTTTATTTCCTTTTTAGTTGAAAAATGCTTGTACTTTTTGTGATTTGTGTGTGTAATATTCATCATATTTTTGTGATTTGTGAGAAAATCAGAATTTCTCTGGGAAGAGAATTTCTCTGGTGATGGATCCAAAATTTCTCTGGTGATGGCTTCTGAAAAAATCAGAATTTCTCTGGGAAGAGAATTTCTCTGGGATGGATTCAGAATTTCTCTAGGAACAAAATCAAAATTTCTCTGGTGATGGCTTCGGAGAAAATGAACCTTATTTACAAAACCATTTTATACCATTTAGTAAATTAAAAAATGAAATACCATTCAAATAATACCATTTAGTAAAGTTGTTGGGATTCTTAAAAGCATCCAAGTTCCCTCTATGAAGAGAATGAAAGTATGTGTTAACTCGAAAAAGCAAAGTTACTAAGAAGCAATCAATTATGTGGAGAGTATGCAGAAACTACATGGAGAATACAAGTTTTCAACCAAAAGCAAGTGCGTTTGTGTCACAATGAGTATGAACTTTCCATTGTATGGACACCAAAAATTGTGCAATCATATGTTTAAAGATTAAATTTATATATCATGGGAAACACTGGAATAAAGGTAAAACCAAATTTTGGTACTGTTTGAACTCAAATAAAGGCACTATTACTAACTAAAGAGGTAGCATAAGTCAATAAATTTGTCTGAGAATTTTGGAGATTACATTGATAAATAAATGTAATTTTATGTGTTTTAGGAATTCATTACAATGAAACTATCAAACAGCCAACTACAGTTGGGCAAATGTTCATTGAAAATTTTAAAAATATTGTCCTGTATCTCTTTCAACCACCAAAATAGTGGAAATACAAGGTAAATATAGAGGAGCAATATTAAACTCCCCCCCTCCCCTACTTCATCACACTGCTAAGAATTGGCTCTCTAACCATTTTATGTTTTTTCAAAACCTTATTTACAAAACTAGGAATTTTTTGCACTTTATTCCCAAACCATTTGCATGAAGCCGAGGGGTGGGGATAGGAGTGGGAATGGGAGTGGGGGAGTGAGGGCCCTATGGAAGAGTTTAAAGTTAGGAGCAAGGACTCTATAGGAGTTTCCTACTATTAAGTCCCAAATCACATGAAAGCACGGTTACTAAATTTTCTCATTTTGAAATAGATTTGGAGAAGAAGTCTGCTAATAATCGAAGTGCAGAGAATGCATGGTTGTTGGCCACACTTTTTTATTAGAAACGTGGTTAGTAATCATGTTTTCACTAGAGTTTGAATATATTTCACCAGAGTTTGAATATAAATAGGAACTTAAAACACATGGTTACTAAACATACTTTCAAGAAAACATGTTTAGCAACTACATTTTCACGTAGGAAGTAAGTTCAATATACCCCTAACTATTGTTCACAGAGAAATTCTCTGGTGATGGCTTCTGAGAAAATCATAATTTCTCTGGGAAGAGAATTTCTCTAGTGATGGATCCAAAATTTATCTGGGATGGATCCAGAATTTCTCTGGGAACAAAATTTGTGAAAGGTTCAAAGGTCAGAGAAATTTGATGTTAGTTCAGAGATCCAGAGAAATTTGGTTAAAATGAACCCAAAGAAATTTGAATTTTCTCTGGTTTATAAATGAATCCAGAGAAATTTGAATTTAAATTTGAACCCAGAGAAAATTTGTCAAATAAATCCAGAGAAATTTGAATTTTCTCTGGATTGAGCCCAAAGAAATTCTTTGGGAAGCCCAGAATTTCTTTGGAGAGAATTTCTCTGAATTGAAATTTCTCTAGATCAATGTTGAGGGACCTTAGATATTATGAAAATATTGAATATCATTTATGATATAAAATCTTAATATCAGGGACCCTAAAAAAAAAGAAAAATTAGTCTAAGGTCCCTTTCCCATTTTTAGTAATGGAAAAGATCCACAATATTATTTTTTAATGTCTAAGGTCCCTCAACCCGCACCCATCTATTTTCTGATGTTCCTGGGCATTCTCGTCTTCGACCCAAACTAGATGAGTTCTTGCCTTAAGCAGCTGGCATAGTTTTCGTGGTGGTTGCTTTGGAATTCCTGCCAAACTGTTGAGCAGCGTCGGAGTATGTGTATCATGCAATATGTGATATGTATCCAAACATGTATATGAACACGTTGTATGATGAGTCTTAACATCTGATGCTTATGTGGAATATGTATCTTTATGATATTTTGACCAAGGCAAGTGTTGTCATGAAAAAAATTCCAGTACTTATCCTCTGCAACAAAGTAGATAAAGTGACTGTGCATACCAAGGAGTTCATGCGAAAACAACTCGAAAAAGAAATGTATGAACTCGAGGTTAATGTAGACATTGATTATTCAATTACTAATGTTTCTGTGCTGTTACAATTACATCATCTTTCTTAAATAGTTATGGGCTTGGTCTTCAGTGAAATTTATAGATCCATATATATATATGTGTGTGTGTGTGTGTGTGTTGAAAAATAGAGTTTGTTCTTACAATTTAGAAAAAATTATAATTATTACAAATTTCTCTGCATTTTTATGTTATACTTTTTATGTGTTTTTTATTGAACATGTTATTTTTTGTCTACTTTTCTTGGCAACCAAACAAACTTTATGCTTTATGGTTCACTTGAAATCTAGAGAAAATTCAGAAAAAATCTCTAGACAGGAATCTAAAAAATTTCTCTGGCCTTCCCAGAATTTCTCTTCCAAAGAATTCTCTAGATATATGTATATTGCTTGGATTGATGTTCATGGTAAGTAAAGAAATTTGTGGGTTTGTTAGTAAAGATTGTGTTGTTGGCTTACATATTACACAAAGTCAAAAAATTCTTTGTGAATAGAGCCAGAGAAATTTGTGAAGTCAGAGAAATTTCCTGGATCAATGTACAATCACCAAGGTCTGTTTATAAAAATACAACTCTGTTGCAAATAGAGAGAATTTCTCTGGTTTCAATCTAGAGAATTTCTATGATCTGTGTGGTTTGGAGAGAATTTCTCTGGTTTTGGACCAGAGAAATTTGTGGGTTTGTTAGTAAAGATTGTATTGTTGGCTTATATATTATACAAAGTCAGAGAAATTCTTTGTGAATAGAGCCAAAAAAATTTGTGAAGTCAGAGAAATTTCCTGGATCAATGTACAATCACCAAGGTTTGTTCATAAAAATACAACTCAGCTGCAAATAGAGAGAATTTCTCTGGTTTCAATCCCGAGAATTTCTCTGATCTGTCTGGTTTGAAGAGAATTTCTCTGGTTTTGGGTACATTGGAGGGAAGGGGGAAGTCTAACCCCATTGGTTATCTACTGTATTTTATATATATAAAGAACATCGGAATGTCATTGTCATTTGTTGTTTTGTCACAACTATGGGAAGGAGACAATATTACCATTATTATTATTGGTGTGTGTGGGTGAGGACGTTCTATGACACCACGTAAGTTGCATGAACAGTAGCTGAATTTTCTATCCTTTGCCCATTTATGCATTGGAAATCTTCTTCTGGTCCTAATGCTCTTTACAAATTATTAGTGAAGGGAGATGCTGAGGTAGGCTTTTTACATTATTGGCATTGTGTCCAAACATGAAAAGAGTAGGATGTTAAACTCCTTTCTTCATTGCCATCTTCGCCTTCCTCATCACTTTCAAGAAAAGAGTTCCCCCCAGGTATTTCAATTCATAATTCAAAAGGCAAAGTACACTGGTCACATTAAACTCTTCAAATCAGAGTTTTATAGTTCCAGAGAAAATTCAGAATTTCTCAGGTTCAACCTAGAGAAAATTCAGAATTTCTCTAGGTTCAACTCTCTAGCTTAAACTGAAATTTCTCTAGGTTGATCCAGAGAAATTCTGTGGTTTGGATTGACCAAACAGATATGTATAGTTACTGAGATATGTATATAAACTCCTTTTGGCATAAATTCCAACTAAGAATGGAAAAGTAATGGCAAAACATAAACTCTGCAACCTCAAATATGAAATTTCTACACCCTGGAGTTTGATCTCAAATATCATAAACTAAACAAATAAATAACAAAAGGAAAAAATAAAATGAATAATTTGATTTTTTTTTAAAAGTATACACACAAACTGGTTCTTATATACACATCGAACCCAGAGAAAATTCAGTCCAACAACCCAGAGAAAATTCAGACCAACCAAACCAGAGAATTTTGTAACTTGTTGCTTAGAGCAGGCTATCAATGTTTGAGGACATAGAAAACCTTAGCAGGGATTTGATAATGGAAAGTATTCTTAATTGATATTTCAATAACAAACCAGAGAAATTCTCAGATTTTTCCAGAATTTCTCTGGTTCTGGTAAGTTGCCATTTTTATCCCTTCTAATGTTGCTTACATATTACAATGTGAAATTTTTCCAGTTGAATTCAGTTGAACATTGTTCAACAGAGAAACACTTTCGATTGAAAAATTCAACTGGAAAAAAGCGAAGAACAGATTTGGGTAAGTTGCAGAAATTTTTCCAGATATTACAAACCAGAGAAATTCTCAATTGTTATTTTTAATAAACCAAAGAAATTCTCAATTGATATTTGAATAACAAACCAGAGAAATACTCAGATTTTTCTAGAATTTCTCTGGTTCTGGTAAGTTGCCATTGTTATCCCATTCTAATGTTGCTTACATATTACAATGTGGAATTTTTCCAGTTGAATTCAGTTGAACAATGTTGCTTACCTAATGAATCAGAATGATTTGGATGTGAATGAGAAGAAAAGTAGAGAAACTCATCCAGAGAAATTTGGTCCAGAGAAATTTCTCTGGGCCAAAATTTCTCTGACCAATTTTCTCTGCACTGAGATTTCTCTGGACTAAAATTTTTCTGGACCAAATTTCTCTAGACTGAAATTTCTCTGGATCAAGGTTGAGGGACCTTAGACATTATGAAAATATTGTTGAGGGACCTTAGACATTATGAAAATATTTAATGTCCTTTATGCTATAAAATCATAATACCAGAGACCTTAAAAAAAATCCTAAATTCTACTCTTTTTTTTGTTTTTTTTTTTTTTTTTGATTGATTCGTTAAGCAGGGTCACATATCATCTTTAGAATTAAAAAAATTAAAAAAAAAAGTGCAAGTGATTAATTGTTTTAATTAAAAAAAATTAAAAAAATATCAAAACAAGATTCAGTATAAAATGTAAGAGTAAAAATTATAATTTACTCTATCAAAAAAGAATTGTACATAAAAAAATATCAAATAATTACAATAAATTTACACTTAACGTTGAATCTCGTTTTTTTCCCTTTTACTTTTCACTTTCCAATTATGATAGTAAAAAACTTTCATTCAAGTCAAATACAATCTCATTATTTGGTTGACTTTCATATAAGTCATGTAATTATCACATGTTGGTGAACAGTACCCTATGTGATGCCATTACCTATCCTAGTGGACAATAGCAATTCCCTTTTCTTTTTTTTTTTGGCCTTTTTTTTATGATCATAGGAATTTCGGAGCTTAGTTTTAACTATTCTAGGCTACATACAATCTTTATTGAGAGATTTATTAGAAAATTATTTTTCAAATATTTGTATTCTAATTAATTTATAAGATATTTTTATATTCTAATAAATTCTATTATTTGAACATTTAATCTATCAAATCATAATTATCATATTTAAGATGTTTTATGGACATTTCTACCCTTATAAATATTTTTTGAACGGTTAGCAATTTGATAATGTGAACATCCATATTTTAATTAGTTTGAGTTTTTAGTTTAATATTATTAGTTTTTATCATGAGTTAAATGTAATTAGTTTGAGTAATTATTTTGCTAATATTAACAATTTATTCTTGTAAATAGAAATTTTTGGAACCGTAAACCAAATCAAACTAATTAAAATATCTTATAAATTAATTAGTTTGAGTTATTTCAGTTTGGATCTGGTCCGGTTGTCCGATTTTACAAGTGTAATGGTCTGATTTGGTTCTCAAAATCACAAAACCGTTAGAATCAATTCGATTCTTGAATTTTCTTAGAACCGAACCAATTCGGACCGTGTACACCCTTAATAAAATGTTGTTTCTTCTACTTATGCATCGACTCTCAACCTAAACTGAGTGAACTATGAGTAGCTTGATCTTATATAGTTGTCACATATGGGTTGCATCCCTTTGATGGTGCCTATTCATTGGGTGGTGTCCTTTGAAGATGACCGTTGAGGATATGTATAAATATATATTTCTATACATTTTGATTATTACACAACATAACATTAAACGATACGTATTGTCTCTCTCGTCTCTCTGAAAATAAGCAATGAGTGTGTGAAAAGCTTATATGGTGTATGTTATTTGTGTTCTTTGATGCTCATAGAACCCTAAACCTTCAAATTTTAACAAAATTTATGGGCTCTTAAATAATTTGTCCTCATTGTATTAGTAAGTAGCCCAAAAATAAGAATCTAATCCAACTTATCTAAGTTCACAATCCAAACTCAACAGCAGTTATAATTTAAAAAATACAAGAATAATAATATTTAACTAATATTTTGCTATAGTTGAATCAATTTTTATTTGTTATTATAACTTTAAATTTTGTTTAATACTTTTTTTCTTATTGTTCATTGGATTTTGTTAAGCTATAAAGAAACAAGACTTCTTTTTTTTTTTTTTTTTTTAACTTTTGAGCTTTTGTAATAATTTCTTTATGTCAAGATAAATTTTTAATATATGCTTTTTGAAACTATATATGAAAACAGACTTTGTGTGAATATTAGCAATTATAAAAAAAAAAATTATTTGTACTTAACAAGATTGAAACAAAACAATATGGGGCAATAGTTCATACACCATTGGGGATCCATGAGCAACAAATTTCATAATGGAGTTCATGGAATTTCTTTTGGGAAAACCTCAAGAACATAATATTTCAAAATACACTTGAGAAATCCAAGAAATACACTTCCATGAAACTATTACTACAAAAAATATAAAGCATTTACAAAGTTGTAGTAGATGTAAAACATTTTCTTTGGAGTATGAATCTCACATTTTCATTTGAGTCATCTGACTATGTTACAGTGTGTCCATCGCACCAATTTGTGCTCAAAATCTTCTTTTTTCTTTCTCATCCATGTCCAAAACGCCGCCATTGGCTGAAACAAAACAATGCGGGATACACGAAAGAATTGCGCTACCTTTAATATCATTCTTTGTAAGACTACGCCGACAAAAAGAAGGAATCTAGGCTCAAAACTAAAAACCCTAATCTGATTATGTTAGCTATCTGCAACTCTTCTGTAGAAAAGAACATAAGCTGCTGAGGTTTTTATCCTGTCTTCATTTATGGGCGAAACCCGGCTGTCATCGAAGTCATACCACCGATCACCCCCATGCTACATCACAACAAATAAAATTAGAGCAATCATTCAAAAAGAAGAAACAAGCACTCAATATCATACATCTAATGCTCATCAAGTTTTATAGACTTGCAAATTTTCCTTATTTAAGCCCATAATTAAAGTACAGAATACTAAAAATGCCACAAGGGCTACGTCTAATGTATGGCAAGACTGTTTTACGTCCAACACTAACAGGCTTAAAGGCAGTTTTATATCTTCTGGCATGACTGTCTATATATGTTTTACTATTAAACGCTAACAACATAGCGATTTGGAACACACATCCTGAAACAAGGTACACCTTGGTTACAAAATGGTATATTAGCAAAACAAAGCAATTCCCGAATTTTTCCAATTTATTTTCTTAGGAGAAAAAAAAATCAAACAATACAAAAATGGTTTACGCTCTGAAAAATGTGTTTTTGCATGATTAATTTGAAAACTAATGGATTATATTTTATTGGATTTTTAATTCTTATCAGCATTGCACCTCAAAAAATATATATTTATTATAATTTTACTCTGTCAGAAAATTCCAACTTTACCCCACCCATAACCTCCCAAACCCTAACCCTAACCCTACCCATACCCCCTACCCCACCCCCACCACCGCCACCATCTCTGACCACCCTGCCTATCTCCAGCACTGGCCACTGCTGTCCAGCCCCTCCCGCCCATCCCCAACTTCAACCTCCGCCATCCAACCCCTCTCCGCCACTCCCAGCCCTTCTCTACCCTTCCCCACCACTCAACAGCCCCTCCACCATCATGACCCCTCGCAGCTCTCCTTACAAGATCCAGATTGCCATCCAAATCACAACAGCAATGGCAATGGAGAGAGAGAGAGAGAGAGAGGGGCTGGGGAAGGGTGTCAGTGCACAGGAGTGGCAGGGAAGAGTAGGGAGGGGCTGGGGGTTGGAGGCCGGAGCTGGTGGGGGTGGGGCTAGGGGTTGAAATGATTAGTGTTAAGTGTGATGTGCAAAGAATTTTTACAAAATTTGGGTCCAAATACAAGTGTCGGTACAGTTACAATGCTAATGAGAATTGAGCTTAATCCCACAAAAAGTGTTTCCATCACCAAAAGCTAGCAGTCAGATTATCCTTATCACTTGTTGATAACACCACAAGTGACTAAAATATAGCATGATATGAATTCACTTATTTGAAATTTTTAATGTCAGTGCAATGAACTTCGGTTTTTTTATGAAATATGTTTCACTTTTCTTTATGAAATATGATGGTTTCAGATCAAGGTACACAAATGATACACTTAACCCCAAATCATTGAACTAGAAGAGCAGATTTTTTTTTCCCCACAAAGCAGACGATATTTAATGTTTGTTTTCTATGATACCTAAATTGTAAAAGAAAACTAGATAATCACAAAGTAAATAAATAAAAATAAAAATAAACAGAATACACAAAGATGGGGATTTAGAACTCTTTCCGCAAGAAGAAATGCCACTTACATGGACAAATGCAGTGTAGTGACCCCCTCCCATGCTTCCATAGTGATTACTAACTGCATAAAGCATATACCGATTTGATGATTGACCATTCCTGTGAGCAATGTATGTTGACAAATCAAGATTGTGGACAGGGAAGTCAACACATGTCTCCAGCTTGTTCTTCAAAAATCGGCTGTATGAGAACCTCTTCAAATGAATAACTAAAATCTCGGGCAGTCTCCAAAGATCTAATTTTTTGCTTGCTTGACGATGCTTTTTGCAGCCAGGGCAGTACCTGAGATTACATATTACAGTACAGATCATTAGGAAAACCACAAAAACAGGCCAATTTCCGCAAGGTCAGTGATGAAAGTAATGAGCTCACATGTATACTGAATCCAGAAGCACACTCTTGCGCAAATGGACAAACAATTTGACCAAATATTACGACAAAACATGAAAGAATCTAAGAAAATAAATGCCCCCGAATGTCACAAAAATGCTACTTCCTTTGGCCCACCCCAAAAATAAATAAATAAATGAAGTCTTTTCCTTTCTGAGTTTTTTCCCAAATGCATGAAAGTGGATTAGGTCAAAAGAATGAACGTGATGTTGAAAATTTGGTCTTACAAGATGACAGTGGAAACATAAACCCACAAAACAAAAGGCAAAACACTTTTAAAAAAACTATCTCGCCTCTAGTAACATCTCATATAAAGAATGCTTGCTGCCTACAAAGGAAGAATATTTCCAGATCCAAATTCAAAAAAGCTAATGATGTACACACTGACCACATGTCCTCTGGTCCAAGAGGTTCCTCCTTCAAAAATGCTTCAAGGCATTTATATAGAGAAACAGATTCCTGAGGTCTTTTTCCACAGAATTCAGACTTAAAAATCTGGGGTAATGAGCTATGAAGGCTTGTCTTGTAATCCTTAACCATTTTAGCTGACCAACACACAAGCACACTCAACCGCCCAGTCAAAGCCCTGGATGCTGCTGGCTCATTCATTGCAATTCTTGAGTCCCTAGTTGTTCCCTTCTCATCTGTTAAGTAAAACTCCAAATCAGCATCAGAATGTGTGTCCAACTCTTTTCCATTAGAAGAGTCTGCAACTCCATTTATCTCAGGTGTTGAAGCAACCTCCATATCAATTAGTTCTTCAGTTGCAGTTCTCTTGATGTTATCGTCATCATCTACAGAATCTTCATTAGGTATTAGGAATGCTCTTAGTAATTTTAGATACAAATTACGGATATCAGAACCATTTACAAATTTAGAACTTGCTACAAAAGGAATCCCAAATGCCTTCCAGCTTCTTGTCAGCTTCCCACAGACAAAAGGCCTGACAATGTAAGATTTATTAGAGATTTTAGATTTTAGTATATTAACTTTCCCATACCTGAAACCATAACATTACTACAAAGGCAAGAATCTAGTTTGAGTAGCATACAAATTTCAATAAAATTGAAAAGAAGCACAAGCACGCTGACAAGAAGATCAAACTGAAAAAGAAAATTTAACTTACTCTTCAGCATGCTGATGCATGAATACAACTATTTGGACATTTTCAGCATCCTTTGGTAACCGATAAGCAACCAGTTGGTCATCATCTCTAATTAATGATAATGAATCACCTAGCTCCCCTAGATAGCGGATGATGCGATTATTGTATATCTGTAAGTAATTATGTAGTTTTAGAGCTCAAAACAAAAGTTTACGTTGATGAGTAAGTACAACTGGACTAATCTAATGTGCATGCACGCCATTATTGGTCATAGTAAAGTTACAATTACTACAATATACCTAGTACAACTGGACTAATCTAATGTGCATGCAAGCCATTATTGGTTCATAGTAAAGTTACAATTACTACAATATACCTCAGCCACCAAAAGCGTCTCATCAACCCCTAAAGAGCAAGCAGTGCTTAAAGCCTGAATAAGATCTTCAAATTTTCCATGCTTGGGCACAGTAATAGTTATTGGGGATGGTGGAGTATTTCCATCAGTGCTCATGACTGTCAAAGTCATTGTCCGCATCATCGTTGATGGTAATGGTAATGACAGATACATGAATGGATCGAAGGTAACAGAGACCTTTCGGCAAACAGGACACACTAATGTGGACCTATATTGACCCTGCAATGGCAAAAAATCAGGGCGCATTTAATCAATAAGGATGAAAATTTTATCATCAAGAGTATCTAAAAGCCAACTATTATCAACCCCTCTCATAAAGGGCAAACAATGTGTCCATCTAGGGTTATAAACAGATTAAATTGTTATCTGTTCAATACATGTCTAATCATTTTCTTTGTCTACTACAGAAAAATAAGATATCTAAGACTGTTGGGGAAAACATGAAGAAGTTAAAAGTAGTCCATTATTCCTGAGAAATTAATAGCCAAACTCTAATACATGCATGATTCTGTGCAATCAAGAAAAATCAATATGGACATATATGCATCTGCAGCCAGTTTAACACATTTGTAATTATGCAATGCTCTTATATTCAATCTGTTATAAAACCCTAATGGCCCTAATGGCCTTGGATCAAATCAGATTTGCTTTCTGAACTGCCACACTCATAGCCCTACAATAATGAAGGTCACTACCCAGTGTTGGCCCAGTCAATTTGTGGTGCTGAGAGGGCTCCACAGGGTACAGACCTAACAAAGACGAAATGGCTGCCACTGATACGAACCCACATCTTTACACTTGACAACATGAGCTTTTACCAGAGCATCAAACAAATGGCCTGTTTTGGCCTATGACATATTAATCAAAAATCCCAAATGTAGAAACTAGAGGATAAAAAGGAAGCCTGCTTTGATCAAATTATTTGAGAAATACAAGTTAATCCGGGAGAAGATTTGATAATTTTCAATACCTATTTGATGTCACCTCCTAAAGGTTTTAAATTTTGTGCACAAATCTAACCTTAAATACTAATTGAAAGGCAATATGTTAATATTCTAGATCTTGAAACCAGAAATTTCATTTTTTCCTTTCTTGAGACAGTAAAAATAAGAAAGCAGAGCATATGACAAGTTTATAAAAGGATTCCAGAAACCTGAACTATAGTTTCCTTTAGAAAAGGAAATCAACATCCTGAGGTTCTGTAAGTTTCACATTCTAGATCTTAAGAAGTGGTCAGGGTACAAATCTAAGAAGATTGAAATACTCCATTTCCAAAATAAAAAATGCAGAGGATACCAGAAAGATGATACTCACTTGACACACGTCAACAATAATAGAGTCATTGCGAGCCAGATGATTCTTCCAATATTCATCAGCTACTTCTTCATCAGGCCGGTCATCCCCGTCCTTGACTTCTATGTACGGTTTGCATTTTACACGATTCAAATCTTCATGGAGCCCATCCAATAGAAAAGCAAGAAGCTCCTACAGAAAATCAGTTCCATAACTCGAAAGACAGAAGCTAGAATTCTAAATTCCAGATAAAGGGAAACACTAACTTGGGAATCATGTTGATTAAAACCACTGAACTGAGGAGCAAAATGAGCAAGTTTTGACTTGAACATTCTTGGTGCTACAGGAGTTGCTCCAGGAGCCCATAACTTCCGCAACAAATCGCCAAATGCTAAAGCAATCTCACCCTGACCAAGAAATGGAGAAAAAGTAATAAACTTGAAAAGGGAAGTCATTATAAGAGATTCCACAGAATATCTTCAGGAAAAAAGTTCATGAATTTAATGCCATTTTTGTGCAAATAAAAAAGGAATGCAAATAAAAACATAAAAAAGGGGGGAAATATTAATATTAGAACAAATAGATATTGAAAGAGAAAAATTCATGTAGGACCATGGCATTTTTATGACAATAACAGATGACAACATACATCCATGCCTAAGGGGTTGTCATGATTTATTTCTCTACTGTAATCTCCAAGAAAGTAGTCCACGAGCTTCGGTGTGTGCACCAAGCACTGAAGAGAACTGTTCATGAAACAAGTATTCCCAAGGTTTAGTAATCCTGTCAAGCCCAAAGAACCAGATTCACCAGAGCCCCCAATAAAACTACAGTTCAAATTGGCAGTGCCACCATTCATTGTACATGAAGTCCCATTAGGAAGAAGCCCCTTCATATCATCTTTCTTCACATCTCTGCTTTTATTGAAATCTGCCAACCCATAAACTTGCAACTCAAGGAGAATCTGTATACAGACAAACAAGAAGGGAAGAAACATAAGTGCTCATACAAATTGATAAGACGTAAAAAATAATTATGATAATTAACTTAGTAAGCAACATGGTGTTATAAGTCAACAGAATTTTGTACTTAATTCTTTTAAAAATGACATAAACAGAGTGGCTAGTCCATGACCATTTTAGGCTCCCTCAATCTTCTGCATCCTCTTCTTGCATAGCAAACATGGTACACTATGACTGGGAGATCTTGGGTGCATTTGGTGCCTTATGTTGTAGACTAATCTTGTGTGTTCTTGTATTTTCCTAACTTTGTGTTCTTGTATTTTCCTAACTTGAGGACAAGTTCTTTTGACAGTGCGAGTGCTGATATGAATTAGCGTGTTGGCAGTTGTTGGTTGAAGCTAGCCTTTGTCTAAAAATAGGTGGTTAGTATCTCAATAACTAACTTTTGACATTTGAAAATTGTAAATTTCAAAGATTTATTCAGTGTGTTTAGTTTCAATCTTTCGGATTCAATTTCTAGAAAATTGAGTTTTTTGTTTTTTGTTTTTTTTTTTTTTTTTAGTGAATATTTTTAAAATTTTAAGCAATTTTTTTACTTTTTAGATATGCCTTACTTAGATGTATCTAAAAATAAAATATTTATAAAAAAATATTTTAAAAAATCAATAAGTACACAAGAATACGAAAAATGTATTGAATTCTCGTATTTTTTTATATTTTTGGTATTTAGTGAATTTTCTAAAGATTTTTTTCATAAATATTATACTTTTTCTTAAAAAATTGATTAGAATATTAAAAAAATTCAGTGAAAACAAAAAAATATGGACAACAAAAAATTTCAATTTTTTGAAAGGTGAATCCTGAAAATCCAAACCAAACAAGCTGATTAGCTCTTGTATCCAAAATTTCTCTCTCCTAGAAATCCAAAGTCTTGTAAGTTGTGATATTGATTCCATTATTTTTAATTAGTAAAAATTTACCAACTTATACACTTAGCTTACCATCTATGAAGCATCTGTATATTCAAATTGCGTACTAATACAAAGAATATATCTGATTATATAATAAACTTAACCCTAAGACTAAAAGGAAACACTGCCATATATATACACTTATACAATCTCTCAGAAAAGAAAATATGCCATATATATACACCTATACAATCTCCCAGAAAAGGAAACAATGCCATATATATAAACCTAACCTAATATTCTCACACACCCGCTCAAACTCAAGGTGTTGTAGCAGAAAACATTGAGAGTTTGCCAAAAAGAAACTGAAACCAAGCAGTGGTGTGAGTCTTAGTAAAAGAGTCAGCAAGTTGCAAAACCGAAGAGACGAAAGGAAGCAAGATAGAGCCAGACTGCAGATGTTGAAGGACAAAGTGACAATCAATCTCAATGTGCTTTGTTTACTCATGGAAGATAGTGTTATGGGCAATCTGAATAGCACTACAATTATCACAATAGAGCGAGGTCGGAAAAGACTAAGGGACGCCCAAGTCAGACAAAAGACAACGAAGCTAGACAACTTCAGCAATAGCGTGAGCCATAGCACAATACTCAGCTTTGACAGTAGAACAAGCAACAATAGTTTGTTTCTTACTTTTCCAAGAAATCAAGGAATCGCCAAGAAACATACAAAAATCAAAAGTGGACTTACGATCTGTAACATCACCAGCCCAATCAGCGTCAACATAGGCGACTGAAGCCAAGGAAGAAGTAGAGGACAATAACAATCCTTGGAAGATAGTACTGCGAAGATAGCAAAGAATCCGAACTAAAGAAGCCCAATTTGTAGAACGAGGAGCAAAAACGAACTGACTAACCACATGAACAGCATAGGCAAGATCAAGACAAGTAACTGCCAAATAGACTAAGCAAACCACGAGCTCCCGATATAAAATACGATCAAGTAGAGGAACACCATCAGTAGTATTAAGTTTCACATTAACAAGCTTAGTGTTAGTAAGACCAACACAATGAATAACTTCATTAGCATACTTGGCCTGAGACAGAAAGTAACCCTTGGGAGAAAAAGCCACCTCAATACCAAGAAAGTACTGCAATGGGCCCAAATCCTTCATTTCGAAGGTGCAGAAGAGATGCTGTTTGACCTCAGAGGTAGTAGAAGAATCAGAACCAGTAATAATCATATCATCCACATACAATAACAAGGCAACAAACCCAGCAGAGGTGTGAAGGAGAAACAAAACAGAGTCCTGGACCGAAAGATAAAACCCAAGCTCAGTAACAACAGTCTGAAAACAATCATACCAAGCACAAGGAGATTACTTCAAACCATACAAAGCACACTGAAGACGACAAATCTATCCAAAGGAATGGTGAAGGCCAGGAGGAGGACGCATGTAAACCTCCTCAATGAGATAACTATTAAGAAAAGCATTCTTAACATTCATCTAATAAAGAGGCCAATGACGAACAGTAGGGACAAATATCAAAGTACGAACAATAGTCACCTTAGCAACAAGGGCAAAGGTCTTCTCATAATCAATGCCATACTCCTAGGAAAAACCCTTAGCAACCAAGTGAGCCTTGTAGCGCTCAAGAGAACCATCAGAATAAGTGTTGACTTTGTAGACCCATTTGCAATCAACCAAATTCTTACCAGCAGGCAAAGGAACCAACTCCCAAGTACTAGTTTTCTGCAAAGCAGACAACTCATCCTCCATGACTTGAATCCAATGAGGATCCTGACAGGCCTCCTTGTAAGACTACGGTTCGGAAAAGGAGTGTATAGCAAACAAAAATGTACAGTATAAAGGAGAAAAACATGTTTTCGCAAAACCAAGTTTGACTACCTATTCACGGATGCGAAGGGGATAGTTACAATTAGCAAGATCAGAGTCGTCAGAAGCAGAAGGATCAGCAGCAGGGGCAGAGACAACTGGTGGAGGGAGAGCCTTGCGACGAGAATAGACTAACATCGAAGGACGAGAAGGAGAAGGAGAAGGAGAAGGATAAGGAACACGAGCAGGCGGGAAATGAGGAGGAAAGGAAGGAGTAGACTCATGGGGGTCCGTAGAGAGGGACTCATTAGGAGGGGTGGTACAAAAAGAAGAGGGAATAAGCTCATGGGGAACAATAGAGATATACTCATCAAGAGAGACCTCAAAAGGAAATGGATCAATATGAACCAAATCTTTTTTGGAAACTAGGGTTGTGAGAGGAGGAAGCTAAAAGTAAGGTAAACGTTCGAGAAAAGCAACATGGTAAGAGACATAATAAAAGCGACGGGAAACAGGGTCATAACAACGATAACCTTTCTGAGTAAGACTGTAACCCAAAAAGACACATACGACAGGCCAGGCATTAAGTTTGGTCATATCTTTACGGGATAAAAGGACAAAACAAGTAGACCCAAACAGACGAAGGAGGGAGTAATTAGGAAGTTGAGAAAACAGAGCCTCATAAGGAGACCGATCAGAAAGAAGAGTGGTAGGGATATGGTTGAGAAAAAAAACAGCAGTAAAAACTACCTCACCCCAAAACAAAGCCAGAACGGAGGCAGAGAGAAAGAGACCTAGCTGTCTCAAGGAGATGACAGTGTTTACTCTCAGTTCGACCATTTTGAGCAGATGTATCAGTGCAGGAAGTTTGGTGAATGGTCCCCAAATTGGCCAAATATTCACAGAACTCAATTTAAAGTGTTCCCCACCCAAGTTGGACCACAACAATTTAATAGGACACCCAAACTATATAGTGACCATAGACTGAAAAGTACGGTATATCTAGTAGAAGTCAAACTTATGAGTCATAAGATAAACTCAAGTATAACGGGTGCAGTCATCAACAGATGAAACATAGTATGCAGAACCCCCTTTAACGAGAACAAGAGAACCTCAGACATTAGTATAAACTAAAAAAAAACGGTATATCAAATATAGAGGTACTTTCACGAAAAGGTAAGGTTGTCATTTTGGCAAGTTTACACCCCCGACACTCGGTAAGTGGACTAGGAAAAATTTTACCCAATATACCCGACTAAGCTAAAGGCCGTAAGCAACCAACAGACAAATGTCCTAATCTAGAATGCCACAAATAGAAAGAACTTAAGAAAGAATCTAATTGAAAAGAAAAAAAAGCAATCAGAGAGGTAGTCATAGGCAGATGTAGGCTCTCCACCACATAGAGGTCTTTAACTCTACAACCAGTCCCAATCTGCTGCTTGGACATCAGATCCTACACAGAATAGATAGAAGAAGAAAAGATAACATCAAAACCGGAGGCATCAAGCTGGTTGATAGATAATAAACTGACAGATAATTAAGGAACATAAAGGATAGATGGAAAAAAACAGTAGACATAGCAGACAATAAGACAGACCCTACAGATACAACAGACATACCAGATCCATTAGCAAATTAACACTAATAGGAAACGGAGGGAAAGTACAATTTTGAAGTAAGGAGAGATGGGAAGTCATATGATGAGAGGCACCAGAGTCAAAAATCCAGACAGACAAAGAAATACCTGAAGAAGACCCAAGCAAACCTAAATGAAGAGAGGAAACAATGAAGGCAGATGGGGATGGTTGGAAGGTAGACAGTATATGCTGAAGTTGACTAATTTGAGCACTCAAGGAAGCCAAGTCAAGATCAAGAGTCAGAGCAGATGCAATATAAGCAGCGAGAGGGAACCCGGAATTGGTTCTAAGATTGCTGAGTAGAGGCAGACAAACATCCCTTCTTGGGACAGTGGTACTTCCAATGAACCTTCTGATGGCAGAAGGCACACTCATCAGAAGCCAAAGACATCATAAACAGAAAGCTTAAGTTCAAACTGTAATTACCCACAACCAGAATCAAATGGGTCAAATTGTAATAAGCAACAAATTATCCAAAGAACCTACAAACTGCAAAGGTCTTGAATAAAATATATAATAACCAAGTAGGGTCAAAATATAATAACCAGAATTTTGACCTAGAGACCACAAATATTCCCAAGTCAAATGAAGGCACCGAACTAGAAGCACCAAAGGGAGACTGAACACAACTATCCTAAGTCAAAGGAAGCACCAAAGCAGAGAACTTTGAACCAGAGAGAACTTTGAATCAAAGGCAGAACCTTGAACTAGAGGAAACTTCGAATCAATCAGAGGTAAGAACTAGGGTTTCAGACACGGCTCTGATACCATGTAAGTTTCTGAATAAATTTGTATATTCAAATTGTGTACTAATACAAAGAATACATCCGATTATATAGTAAACCTAACCCTAAAACCAAAAGAAAACACTACCATATATATAAACCTAAAACACTGCCATATATATACACCTATACAATCTCTTAGAAAAGGAAACGCTACCATATATATAAACCTAACCTAATATTCTCACAGCATCAACACCTCAAAATAGGTGTCATAGTAGTGTCGGACGTGGCGTGACACACAAGGACATGTGTCTAACACACCACATGGCATGTCCATTTTTTTGATAATTTTTTCCACTAGACACGACAGGGTCTTATTTTAATTTTCCAAAGCTAATTCCAAGGCTCATATTATAATATTTGGAAATATAAGAGTTGAATAAAAAAAATATATCAAACTCATCCAACCATCGCATCGAACAACACAACATAAATCTACCCACAACTATGACATTGAGAGACTAACGTCTAATGATCCCTGGAAACCTAACACAACACATATCTAGTCTCTGGTTTATTAAATTTTAGTGTTTTTTTAATATTAAATTAGTGTTAGTTTTCAACTTTTTAATTATTTTGGTTATTTATGGATGAAATTTTTATAAACATTAAAATATTTTTTTTCCCATTTCCTAATTTTTTTTAAAACGCCATGTCCCATGTCCTTATTCGTGCTTCATAGTTTACCATTTTAAAGCTCAATGAGATGGAAGGGAGCATAAGCCAGAAGCAGAAGGTCCTGTACTGTCCTTTCAGTCTTTCAGGTGAACATTGAAGCATTATCTTATTTCACAAAAGAAAAAACTTTTTTATCACAATTCTAAAACCATTGTGCAAGAGTCTTTACTATGGAATGGAAAATACATTTAGTAGTTGGTCTATTTTGAAAAGACATTATAAGCTATGCAATCAAATCCTTATATTATAACCTTTTCTTAATATATCTTCTGTTTCATATGATAGAACGTGTAACCCCTTTGATCCCATGTTTGGAACGCAACGACCACGAACTAAGGTCTATTCCAAAGCAAATCAATACCAAACTCAACCAAAAGCATAGAATAATGGATTTCTTTTTTTCCCTGCTGTTAAGTGTAGCGAATGTCTAAACAGGTTTTAGTACAAATACAAATATTAAATAAGAAATAACATGACGTCTATATTAAACCTCTTGAGTAAAGGGTAAATGATAACCGTAATAAGTACCATATTGCACCCCACCATGGTAAGATTCACTAGCTACAAAGCACATACCTACTTGTATAGTACATTTATAATTCAAGCAATCAACTAAACATGATTTTTATTTTTGACGTCATAAAAATTGAATTCAGTTCTGCTTTATTGATTCACAAAATGTAAAATTGGTTTCCACGTTTCAAAAGATACATGGGGCTCAGAGTCAACTCAATTGCTATACCATTATACCCAATTGTTGTCTACCTCACTTGATAAATATGCTTAAAAGAAAACTGGAGAACAATAGCCAACAGAAAATAAATGTTGCACCACCAGATTTTGCTTAAATAGAAGTATAACAATTTTAAGTTATAGAAACTAATTTTATGGATGACATCAGTTTCTTTCAATTAAGAATACCTGTAAAGCGATAATAAGAATTGTAAGAAAGAGAAAATAGATCTTATCACACATCTACAACTTACCTCCTGCTCGGGCTGCCGTTGAGTCTCTTTCGCTGACTTTTTGTTGTCGTATGAGGAAAATAGGGTTGTCTGCCCTGAAAAATCCCATATGTGTAACTGCATAATAACATCAGTTAGAAACAACACACTCCAATACAATGGCTTTCAGAAACATAAAATAAAATAGGCTACAAACCATCCAATTTTACTTCAAATATATATTGTTTCCCTAGGAAAACCAAATAATTGAAAGCTTACTAGCTCAGACTCGACACTGAAAATCTTGCAAGCTCTTTTGAAGCGATCGACTGCATTGTCCTGCAAAAATACAACAAACGCACTTCAACACATGGAAAGAATAGAATAAAAACAAAGTACAATCCAAATTTTTAAGACCTTTAATGATATATATTGTTCTATTTGATAAATGTCCTTATTAATGTCCCTTAGTAAGGCCACGAATTGGGAAAGCGCAGAAGCTATGAAGCACAGACATAAACACAGACACGGACATGTGAACACGCAAATTTTCAAAAAATAGGAGACACGACACGTTGGGGACTCATTCAATATATATAATTAAATTTATTTATTATGTCATAAAATTATATAAAAAAATCATTGAAAGGTACTGTTAAAATTATATAGAAAAAACATTTTGTATTTCAAAATAAAAAATTGGTTCCTATAATAAAATTAATAAACACAACATTAAAATTAATAATTTCAGCAATATCAACTACAATTTGATTTTTCTTCAAATAAAACTAATTTGTTCTATCAAATAAAACTAATTAGCCAACAAAATAATAATAATAACAATCAAAGACAGAAAGAGAGAGAAGCCAAAAATTAAAAAATTTAAAAAAAAAAAACATTTACATTCAGCACAAAGAAAAAAAAAAGAAGAGAGCAACGAAGATAGCGAGAGCGAAGAAAAGAGAGAGAGAGAGAGAGCAAAGAAAAACAGAGAGAGACCGAGAGAGAGAGAGAGAGATCGAAAAACTCGAAGAAGAAGATCGAACAAGAAGAAGAGAATCGAAGAACATTCCTTTGATATGGCAACAAGCAACGAGCAGTGAGCAACCTATGAAGCACGGGTAAGGGTAAGGGTACAATACGGGTACGCCAATACAGCAAATTCTTAAAAAAGTAAGGTAAGGGTACGGCTGAGGTACGTAAATTTTTTTTTTAAAAAAAAAAATTAATTTATAGCTAAACATCCAACATACAAATCAAAACTAAAAAGAGAATAACTTGTCTAAAAGGTTATATAATTCTTTCTTTTTCTTTTTTGATTGTCTAAAACAGGATGCAAAAGAGAGCAAAACCATGACTCATGGGTAAAAGGTGTTGGAAATAAATTACTTAATATTTTCAAAATTGAAAGAAGAATGATAAAGGTTGCAATAAATTCTAGCAGCTGCACAAAAATAAATAAATAAATAATCACCTTGCCGTACCCACGACGTACCCAAATGTATTTGCCATACCCGACATGCATTCAAGGTACCCAGTACGTGTACCCGCACCTGGTACCCGCACGGTACCATTTTTGGAGTACTTGTGCTTCATAGTGAGCAACTCTTTCTCTTGTCTCTTCTTTTCAATCAATTCAATTGTAGGGTTCCAAATTGGGTTAATTGTTTTAATTTTATTTTTTACAATTTGACCCACACTTCAAGTTTCAGAAATTATGTTTTGCACCTCGTAGTGTCCAACACATGTCCCGAACGTGTCCAGCAACAAAAAATTCAAAAAAAAAAAAAGGGACACTCTCAGGAGAGTGTCGGACACGTGTCCACAGCGTGTTCGACACATGTTCGTGTCCGACACTGATACGCAGACATCGGAGAGGTGCCCGTGCTTCATAGCCCAGAAGTGTGTTATTTCACTGGGCCCAATAACTAAAGTCGGTCAAGCCTCGCGTGATCAAGCAAAAAAAGAGCATCCTTATGAATTATTTTTTAAAACTTATAACGGGTCAAACATTGAAAAAGGATCCATTGCTAGGATCTTCCAAATAAAAAGAAAATGCCTCTTTTAGAACAATTAAAAGTTATCATTTCTTCAAACATTATAAAGAAAATGAATTTACATCTACTAGAATTCATCTGTACAGATTGGAACAAAAATGGAAATCAAACTAGTATTTTTTGAAAAAAGTATAATTCATAGAAAGAAACTATTTGACGAAAATGCCTATTACAAGATAATACACTATGTTGAAGAATCTTTTAGAATTGATTGTTTCCTTTATATAGTATATCATGTTATTTCCTCAATTGAGAGTAGGATTGAACAATTTCAATTGTATAAATGAAGACATTTTTAGTTTTCTATTTAATTTCAAAAAATTAAAATCATTAGATAATTATAGTTGGAAAAATGTCTTAAACTTGAAGATTTTTCGAAACATAACTTTTTAATGATATTGATGGTCTAGATTTGTTTTTAGAATTAAAAGTTTTCAAAAAAACTATACAACTAGAAAGAGGGGAAAAAATCACTCTAATTGATGTACAGTGTACCAAATTAAATTAAAAGAATAGATAACAGCTACTTTGCAGCAATAAGTTTTTAAAATTGACAAAATCCTACCTAATATTGATTGTGTCAAGAAAAAGATTAAGTGAATTACTAATGAAAGATATGCTACATCCCCCTAATTGAGGCCCCCAATTCCACCCCCAATGACGTGGCTAAAACACATGTGAAGCAGTCCCCCACTCCTCACTCTCTCATCTTTAGCTCCCCTACTTCCACATCATTGGGCATGGAATTGGGGAGGCCAAAATTAGGGGGATGAATCATTTTTCTTACTAATAAAAGGCATCGGTTTGAGAACTTTTCTAAGGCCCCCAAAATAGTTCAGCATATTAAACAAGAAAATTTTGGCATTGCTAGACAATTCAATCGCATTCCTCTAAATACCCCTAACATTGGAGTTTCATGTCATGATCCATGCTCAAGCATAGAGGTAATCTCAAATAATCATTTTGTTGATACTCATGGTCATCTTTTAAAAAAAAATGATATTCTCGAGGTATTCATCATTAGTGTTATTTATGTTGTATCTATTTAATGGCTAAACAAAAATGATACACATTGGAAGCCAAAAACAAAGATCTGTAGATAGCAAGAAGCCTTTCTTGGTCTAAAAGAAAGTGACCATAGCCATTACATAAGTTGTGACTTTTGCTGATGTCAAGTATGTATATTTATGATTTTTTATTTTTTTATTTTTTTAGAGAAAAGGCGATGCAAAGCATGGAAATTATAAGAAGGGCAAATTTGGAATTCACGTGGATCATATCTTAGGGTCTATTTGAGTCTTAATTTATGTTTTTATGAGTTAGTGGGCAGCTAGTATGATTTATTCTATTTTTTATTAGGTTTTAATAGTTAGAAGTATTTTCATAATTTTGCAATTTCCTAAACATGGCCATGGGATGGTTCGTAATTTGAGTCACGTCATAATTTTAGGTAGTTTACGGTAGGCATAGAATATTCAAATTCATAAAGGTTTCCTAGTTTCCTATTTGTGAATGTAACCAATTCTTTCATTTCTTTGGGCTACTGGCCATCCGCCAAACCAACAATGGACAACAACTCCCCCTCGAACACCAAGGAACTCCATTTAAATTATCCCGGGCTGAGTTTACAAATATTTGAAATTGTGTTTGTACTTTGTGCGAATATGTCTAACCCTTACTAGGGTGAAGCGCCTCTTTCCTTCTCCGCTTCTTCTACCTTTTTTTCTCCTTTCTCGCACAATTTATGATATTACTATTTTTGTGATACTATTCACAATTATGGAACAGCTACCTTCTTATCCCCAAAACCATTTAATGTTCATACCATCAGCATTGGAAATTAAGTTTGTGCCACCATTGAATGTTTTTCCCAATTCTTTGTCATCTAAGCATGTGTTGTCATCTATTATTTGTGCATTAACACATGCCAGATTTGAGCATTCCCCCTTTTCCACAATTTTTCCCATGCAATTCCCTGTATCAAATAATACTCTTTTAGATGTAGGTTATTTAAGAAGTGGGTTGGTCAATCCATTTTTTTTTTTTTTCCATTGGAGAAGTACTTGGCTTGGCAGACAAATATGACCACCATGGCATTTCTTTTCCTTGGGCCATATGAGGATTAGTGAGCCATGGATCGAAATCTTAGGATCTAGCCAGAGAAGACTTATTAAGTTATTACACCTTGGGGCAAGCCCATACAACAAAAAGATAAAGACTCTTTGACAGGGTACTCTACAAGAAACACAACCTCACAACCTCCCAAAGCTGCCTAATCACACAATGCAGTCTGAGCCAAAGACAAGTATGGACCAATCTTAGCCAGAATAGACCAAGCTAAGCAAATAGGAACCATCCCAATCCAAGCAAATTATTAACTATGATAACATTCTTCCTATAGCTACAAAGGCCAATTGGTCCCACCTCCAACTCAAGCCGGGAGTTGAATCACCCTAATTTTTTTCAAAAAAATAACAAAATACAGAAAGGGAGAGTTTATATCATGTATCAATCATAGGATCACCCTATGGATAGGTCAATTCTCTGTAACCCCCCGCATTCATGATAACCCTTGCTTCTTGCTACAAATGGCTCCTTGATAAAGGTTTCAAGACTTCCATTATTTTGATCAATAGTTATAGTCTCCCCTTTCAATGAAATAACTTCCAATATATTCCTTCCTTTGCCTTATTATCCTTAACCATTCATTCCTCCTAGGTAGGTAGTCTTAGTGGAGAGGTTGATTCCAGTGACCAATCCTGCCAAAGCATAAGGGAAGGAAGATAGCACTTTCCATCACACTAGCTCACAGCCTATTTTTCCCTAATATTTACGTAATTCATATAAATCTTTTATCAAGTATATTGGACAACCAATTGCCTAAAAAGATTATACTGATAAAAAATAATAAATAGGAACAAACAATGCAAATTGAGCTCTTACACCCTCACCCTCCCTCCTCGTTTTCTACCCCAATTTGTCACCCCCTTTTCTCAAAGTCTCCTTGTTCTCTTTTGGCAAGTATATACATGCACATACACACGTGCAACTAACAGCCCCAAAACAAGTTTCAGGGTACATATAATTAATTGGTGGCCCCAGCAATGTACATCAAGCTGTCACAGTCGCACATTGGAAAGGGTGTGAGACTTGAGACTTGAAGGCCAGTTTTTCTTGTCTTATATTGTTAGTTTGTTATATGTAATCTCTGCCAACATAAAACTCTAAAAAAAAATTAAAAAAAATAAAATAAAGGCTCAAAAACTGTGTATGCTTCTATTCATGCTGAATTGGAAGTTATTTCAATTCATGAATTAATAACCTACTGTACTCCATGAATTACAAACATTATCCAGATGTCTATTAAAATTAATATTATGTTTACAAGTAAATCTAGCACTTTGCACCTGTATCGGATAGTATTTCATGTAAGAACTAAATTCTTTTCATTTAAGAGCCCATACCATCAAAGAATATGTTTCATTCTTAAATTCCAGAAGGAGGCAAAGGCTTTAAGACCGGAAGTGTCAATCAAAATGATACATATCAAGAAAGTGAGAGAGATTAGCTGAAAAGTTTCACCTTTTTGCTTATTTTTACTCCCACTGTGTTTGTTTCTCGCAAAGCAGAGAGCCTAAGTTGTAAAGGATAGACATCTGCCATATCATCTTCTGCAGCTGAAAAGCTTCTACCATCCTTTGTAGCAGTTTTATTATCGCTGTGCCTATGTGAAGCAGGAGAACATTACCGGTTGTTTAGTGGGATAAGCTATTACTAGCCAAGCACTTGTATCCAAAAGCATGGGCTTTTCCTCTAATATATAGATAAAGCCATCAATATAAAAGGTAATCTCAAGAATTTATCAATTAGTAACCATGCAACTCTGACACCCCAAAATTGCTTAACACACCATAGAAACAAAACAATTTAAAATAAAAAATTGACACGAGCAACCTCAAAAGGGTATTTCCAGGAAGAAGACACAGTAGCCTACATAGAAAAACAAACTGCTTTCTTTTCCATATCTACTAAAATATAAAACAAAATGGAGTGAAAAAATAAGTTATCACTAAGGAAAATGTTTAAGGTTTTAGGCTTCTCCTAATTTGACCCACAATATCAAGGCATGATACATGTCAAGTTTTGATTTGTCACAAACTCAGCCATATAAGACCCAACCCAACTCTTGTGCGATGACACCATGGGTGAATTTGGGGATGTAAATTGTGGGTCTCGAGCATTTTTGTTTCACTTATAATTGTGATTACAGTTAATTCAGTGGACAACTCCAAGCGAAAGAATACTGCAGTTGTATGCATGGAATAGAAAAAAATAATGGTTCCCCAACAAGCAAGAATCTATGACTTACCATTTTATTTTTTCAAAGGTGCAAGGAGACTCAATAAATTGTGAGCATACCATAAATCACTCAAATAAGAAATAAGTTACCGAATGCAAGAAATTAAAGAACCAGCTGTTGGAATCATTGAAAACAAGGCATCTCAAGCAATAATCCAACAAATAAACACCAATTTTCACGCACATTTGAATCAAAGAAAACGACAAAGCCGCAAGCACTACTGTTCCATTGGCTATTCAACAAATTCAGAAAATCCAGTTTCACACAAAATCTAAAGCACTCACCATTTAAGAGCCTCCAGCCACATTTCCCCAGGAACCAGGGCATATTCCCGACCTGAGATCCCCACATCACCATTCTCATTATTCTGCAAAAAATCATCATCTCTCCTCAGATTCAACACAAGATCTGAGTTAAATATATTGTTGATTATCTTCATCGGACCGGCATACGATGACACGGGTGTGACCGTGTACAAAATCCCCTTCTTCCCATCCGAATCAGGCGATGATGAAGAGCCCTGTGCCTCTTTCCACCACCTAAAACACCACATGTGAAGAAGACCCAACAATCCCAATTGTCAAATTTCACAACCCAAATCATATTTTACCAAAATTTGATCATTTGAATCCAATGCGGGGGAAAAAAAAAAAACCCGCATAGAAAACAAAAAAACAAAAAAGTGTAAATTGTGTTTTGGGCTTGCAAATGTTGATTGATTAATTAATTGGTTGATTGATTGATTGAAGAGGTGAATGAGGGTGTTTACCTGTAGGGAACGAAGTAGACTCGCTGGTCGTCGCCGTTGTTTGAGACGGAGGCTTGTTTGGAAGTGTCGGAAGATTCTTCGGTGGGACCGTCCATTTTTAGAGAGAGAAAGACGGAGCTTGTGCAAATTCAAAAATGGCGGATGAGGCTTGCAAGAATGCAGATCATGAGAGAGAGAGAGAGAAGAGAGAGAGAATGGCGGATTTGAAGAGAAGCGAATGGAGTTTTTTATGTGAAGAGGATTCAAATGATCATAATCAAATAAATAAATAAATAAATAATTTGATATATATAAATAATTTGATATATATATATATATATTATTTAAATATATTTGTGTTTTGAGATAAATATATTAGTTAAATTTGATATATATTAGTTAAATGTATTTGTGTTTTGAGATAAATATATTAGTTAAATTTGATATATATATATATATATATATTTGTGTTTTGAGATAAATTTTTTTAAAAAAAATTGGGGAGAAAGTTTAGAAATTATTTCGGTTTGTTTGGTGGTATATTTTGAAAATAATTTTAGTGTTTGGGAGTTTGAAATGATTTGATATTTTATTGTAGTTGAGCAGATTTGTATAAGAGGGAAAGTGATTGAGAAGGAGAGAGGAAAGAGAAAAAGTGATTGATTGATGTATAGGTGAGATAAAATGATTTTAGAAAATTTTTTTTAAAAAAATTCCAACCAAATAAAATTTAAAAAAAAAAATTTCAAAAATTATTTTTTTGAGAGTTAAACCTAACAAACTCCTGTGTACGGTGCGGTTTTGATCGTTTGAAGTAAATTGTAAGTCAACCGTGAAGGGTGGATTCACATATAACCAAATCAATATTGAAGCAGTTTTAATTTATTAGTTAATTTAATATTTTTTTAAATAATTATCAAGTATTTATATAATATTTTATATATATATATATATACCATAAATTAATTTTATATAATATTTTACAGATACATACTACTAATTTATAACAAATTTTATATTTTAAATTTTTTTATACTTATTTTTATTTTGATATTTTATTAAAATTTTAATATATATATATATATATATATAAATTATAACAAAGCAGTGGAGAGCAATTTCAAAACGAATTATAGATTTTAAAACTTAATCAACGGAGTACAAATTAACGTATTATAATTGTACGTTACAGTGACAAAAATCACTATCGATAATGGTAAATATTTATATTAAAGGTCCGGTTTTGGTCCAATCCAGGGTCGGATTGAACGGTGTTTATGGGCTCATTAGAATCTATTATGGATCTTATTTTGATAATCTAAATCGTTCAATATGTAAAACTTATCGAGTATTGTATATTTGTAAAAATAATATTGATCGGATATTAATAGTTATGTGATCAAAATAATTTTTTGTCAACCGTTAATTTGTTCAATGTTTATTTTTTTATATAAAACTGATTTATAATACTCGATGAGTTCTATATATTAACAATTTAAATTATCAAAACAAGACCTATAATAAATCCTCACAAACACAGCAACACTGTCCAATCCGATCTCGACCAAAGCAGAACCCTTATATTAATATGTGATATATATTTTGACAAACTGAGATGCATATGCGGAGAAAAGCGACGTAAACGGACGGTATTTTTGGAAAATGTGATTTTGGTGTGGATATTTATGTTCATAATCAAAAGTTTTAAGTCACATCAATTATATAATTTAGGGAAAATCGGTCTAAGGTCCCTATCCACCTTTTAGTAATGGATTAGGTCCACAATATATTCTTTTGTAGTCTAAGGTCCCTCACTCCCCATACCCAACAAATTAGACACAGGTGATAGAATTAAGCTTCCGGATAACAAGGTTTTGCAAAAATTATTGTTTGCTATCATCAAATCCAATAGACCTTGGGAGTTATGCATCTTGGTTTGGTTGCTGAATTCCTGCCCCTCTTTACTATCTTCTTGATGTTCTGTAATTGATTTAATCTGTTTGTTACTGTTGTTTTATCAGGTTTGGGATCTTGGCGGACAAGACAGACTTAGGACATCGTGGGCAACATATTACCGGGGAACTCATGCGGTGATTGTAGTGATAGACAGCACAGATAGAGCCAGGATTGGTATTATGAAGGATGAACTCTTCCGCCTACTCCCACACGACGATCTTCAAAATTCTGTCGTACTCGTCTTTGCAAACAAACAAGACCTCAAGGATGCCATGACTCCGGCCGAGATAACCGATGCCCTTTCCCTTCACAGTATCAAGAACCATGATTGGCACATTCAAGCCTGCTGTGCCCTCACAGGAGATGGGCTGTATGATGGTTTGGGGTGGATTGCGCAGCATGTCACTGGGAAAGCACCAAGCTAGAAAATGTAAGCACAAAGGCTGTGTTTGGGTCTTGAATTTGTATAGGATTTGTGTATGTACAAAATGGATTGGTACTACTGGGCATAATCTGTATTATTGTGTTTTTGTAGTATCTAGATCAGATCACATTCTACAGCAAACAGTTTAAAATCTATTTCCCTCTCACTGGAAGCGTTAAAATTTCTCTGGAAAGTCCAGAGAAATTCTAAGAATTTCTCTGAACCAAATTTCTCTGTGATATGAATTTTTTCTGGACTAATTTTTTTTGAACCAATTTTCTCTGGACATAAACTTAAGACAAGGGGGAAAAACTGCAAGAGAGAAAGAGTACTAATCAATACCAAACAAAATCATGGGCATTTTGCATGCTAAAAGTAGCAGCAGATCTGAAAATTTTCTGAGAATAATTAGATTTTCCAGAGAAATTTGGACTGAAATTTCTCTGGACCAATTTTCTCTGGACTGAAATTTCTCTGGATTGAAATTTCTCTGGACCAATTTTCTCTGGACTGAAATTTCTCTGGATCAAGGTTGAAGGACCTTAGACATTATGAAAATATTGTTGATGGACCTTAGACATCATAAAAATATTTGATGTCCTTTATGCTATAAAATCATAATATCAAGGACCTTAAAAAAAAAAGCCCTATAATTTAAATGATTTTAAAAATTAGGTTTAAATCTCTACAATATTTTTGCTAAGTTTTACAAATGTCTCGTTTAGAAATAAACTATGTTAGAATTTTTTTTTATTTTTTTGCTACAATAAGAGGTAGAAAAATTGAGTCCAGATCATCTCCTTAAAGGATCTCTACTTGGATCCCTACTTAGTATGTCATTAGGCTCAATTTTGATGATTCAAACCATTTATATGTTAGGATTTATCGAGTATATCATACTTGTAAAAAATTAGATTGATCAAATATCGGTAACCATGTGTTCAAATTATCAAATTAAAAATTGTTTATTAAAAAAATTTAATAAATAGTTTTATTTTTTAATAAAACAATTTTTAATTCGATGATCAAAACACGTTGGTTCCAATATTCGATCGACTTAATTTTTTAAATATATACTCGACAAATCCTAAAATATGAACAGTTCGAATCATCGAAATTGGCCCAAAAATGGGCTCAATTGCCTACCAAGTAGGGAGCCAAGTAGAGATCCTCCAAAGAGAGGATCTGGACTCAAAAAATTAGTATATTTAAAATGAATTTTTGATTTTTTATAAAAAGATGTACAAAAAGTATAGAGAAAATGAAATTTTTGAATTTTTAGTATAAATTGTTAGTTTTTTAGGTTTTTTTAGCAATTTTTAAATAAAAAATGCTTGAGACTCTCATTTTTTGAAGACCCCCACAACCCTCTTACGATCTCCACCATTGATGTATATATAAGACCCACTAATGTATGTGTGAGGCCTACACCATCAATAGTGGAGTTTCAAAGGGAGTTGTGAGGGTCTCAAAAAAGGGCATTGATTTAGACCCCTTGAAATACCCACCCCACAACCCCCTCACACACATGGAGGTTGGGGATTGGGTAAGAAGAAAAAAAAAAAAAAAAAGTTGACCAATCAAAACTAAAGAGGTCAAGGGGGTCTCAACCTTTATTGCTCAAAAAAATAGGAATCTCAATCATTATTGTTTTTTAATTTTTAGACTAAAATATTAAATTATCAAACAGGACCTAAATTCTGATCTATCAAAAGTTTGTTTACACATTGAGAATTTTAAAATTTTCTAATTTTAAAAGGAAATGAAATAGTGAAAAATGGTCATAGATACTAATAACTCTAAAATACTTCTTTCTTTTATATCAGTCTTTTATTTATTGTGTCTCTCTATTTTTCTTTTTCTCTACTATTGACTGCCACAATCTACTAGCTCCCTCAACCATCATTCACCATTTGTCTTTTCAAACCATCGTCTGCGTCTTTAATATTGTCGTTCATTCATCACCAATCTAAATGTCTACCACTCATTATTGCATCTACTACCTAAGCTTCTAGCGTTTTGCCACCACTACTTTCTTTGGCAATCCAAATCTATATATTTATGGGTGTTTTTTTTATTCTCTCTATAACAAAATAATGTGATTTCACTATTACATGGTGTGATTTCGTTGCTGCACAGTGAAATTTCACATGTTCAATGATTTTTTTGTGTGTTTTGAATCAAACAATTTTGTGTTTTGAATTACTTAATCAATTCAATTCAATTTCAGTAAGTTTATTTATGCAATTTACAACTCAATGAAATTTCACTGAGAAATAGGAAATTTTCATTGAGTTAAATTATATTGTATTTAACATAGTATATGTCCAACAAAAATTGTGTTATAATACAGATAATTCATAGAGTTCTATTTAGAACTTAACTAAATATTTAATTGTGTACTTGTTCTAGATTTTGACTTTGCATTTGAATTCGTTTGTTTTTGTTTGTTTACAATAATAGTAAGTAAAATTTCAGTGTGAGATACTACAGATTATGAAATTTTACTTTGTTGAAAAGTTGTCAAAGTGTCGTTGAAAAATCTTGTCGGGGAGTTGCCAAAAAAATTATCATCAATGGCCGATAGGTGTCACTGGAAAATCATCCATGATCGGTGAAAGTTGTAGTGGCTGATGTAGTGAAAATTCACTGTAGGTAATGTTGGAACAATCTTCTGTGTAAATAAAAATAAACTGAAATAATTCAAACAAAATAAAATAACACTTACAGAAATTATTTTGTTGAACCAAACAAAAATAAAAAGACCAAGTCGAGTGTGAGACACTCTGTCCTTAAGACAGATTCGCCCCGCTATGGTACTTACGGTTGAGTGGCGTCTATCTCCCAGGATACAATGATCTTCACAAATTGTAGTAGTACTCCAAACAATTTGTTCGGCGAACCAAACCTTGTATTCTAATACTCTCTTTTATTAGTCCTAAAAATATAAATGAAGAATAATACAAAAGTAGAAAAATCTGGACAGCAATGAGACCAAATTTTGATAGATTTTCGGGTGTTTTAGAACTGAAGGAAGTGGATCTATAAATAGGCACAAAAAGAGACCAAAATTCTGTCCCAACAGGTGCAAACAATTGCCGAACAGATGTGACAATGTTTGAACAGGTTTTGTTTGAAATTTTGAATCTGCCCGTTGTAAAGAACATGCTATCAAACAAAAGGATCCGTTAGTGGTGGTTATGCCTTTCAAACCTGTAGGAACTTTTTGAATTAAACTATTTGAATATATATATATATATATATATATTAAACTATTGAATATATATATATATATATATATTAAACAAATTGAATAGTTTAATAAATAAAGTAAGAGGTACAAATTTTAGGAAACCACTTAAGGAATCTAAAATTTAAATTTAGAATTAAATTAAATTCTCACAATAATTTTTTATTGAAAAAATTCAAAAGAATTTTATCTAAAAAATTAATGTTAAACCCGAAAACGACGTCATCTTCCTATTCACTTATAAATGGTTTTGACGTTCCGTCTTCACCACTTCACCTCTTCGGACCCACCCCAAAAGACGTTTGGGGTCCACCCAAATTGGGTTAAAAAATATGCCTATATAAAACCATTTTCCAACAATCCCCCACATGAATGGAAGTTGACAGAGAGAAAATGCAACAACATGATCTAATCAGAGAGTACAGAAATTGAAAATATTCTGCAAAGGATAGGTAGCTTTTGGCTTTGAACCTTCCCTTGTGAGAAACTATCGGATTTACTAGCTAACCAGTGAACATGATATCTTGAACTGTTCAGCCGTTTGTGTAAACCAAGACAATAGAACTCACACAGTATATCTCCAGACACAGTTTAGTTCTCACTATTGTGTTCATTTTGGCCCTGAACAACCTGGTCTTCATGAGTGCTCTAAAGACTTGTAGCCCTTCACAAATCTTATAGAACCGACCCAGTTCACACTCACATAGGTGATGCTTATGAAGAGTATCCTGCCATACTCCACTAGGTTTACCTAAATATAAGAATCATTAAAAGTATTACTTAACCTAAATCGCTGCAGACATCACTTATTTCATCATAGAAATGGGTAGGAGTTGGACTCCACAGTGACCCTTCTGAGTCAATCACAACTCGGTTGTCTCTTTGAACCTAGATCTTGGGATCTCCAGTCAACTAAGTTGGGTTGCCGTTGTGGTAACTCTTATTTAATAGGCTTAAGTCCCATTCCCCTCGATGAATTTTCAACTAACTCTCTTGCTAACCCTTTGGTTAGTGGATCCGCTATGTTGTCTTTAGACTTAACATATTCTATGGAAATAATTCCATTAGAGAGTAGTTGTCTTACGGTATTATGTCGACGACGAATATGTCGAGACTTACCGTTATACATATGACTCTGTGCTCTACCTATTGCTGATTGACTATCGCAATGTATGCATATAGCAGGCACCGGTTTTGGCCAAATTGGAATATCTTCAAGGAAGTGGCGAAGCCATTCTGCCTCTTCCCCAGCTTTGTCTAAAGCTATGAATTCTGATTCCATAGTAGACCTAGCAATGCAAGTCTGTTTGGAAGATTTCCAAGATACAGCCGCCCCACCAAGAGTAAAGACATACCCACTAGTGGACTTCGAGTCTCTTGTATCCGATATCCAATTTGCATCACAGTATTCTTCAAGTACTGCTGGATATCTAGTATAATTCAGCCCAATGTTACGAGTAAATCGGAGATATCTTAGAACCCTTATAATTGCTTTCCAGTGTTCTACTCTCGGATTACTCGTATATCTACTTAATTTACTTACTGCATAAGCTATATCTGGGCGAGTGCAGTTCATCAAGTACATTAAGCTTCCAATAATTTGGGCATACTCTAATTGAGAAATACTTTCCTGTACATTTTTAGAAAGATACAAATTAACATCTACAGGAGTTCTAGCAAGATGATCATCATCTTTGCTGAATTTGTCAAGTATTTTCTCAATGTAATGAGATTGTGACAAAGCATATCCTTCTGATGTTTTGGTAATTTTCATACCAAGAATTACATCAGCAATGCCTATGTCCTTCATGTCAAAATGTTTATTCAACATTTTCTTGGTAGTTTTAATCATATCATTATTACTACCTATGATGAGCATATCATCTACATAAAGACATACAATGACATAACCTTTATCTGTGTTTTTAATATAAACACATTTGTCACACTCATTAATTTTAAATCCATTTGACATCATTGCCTTGTCAAATTTCTCATGCCATTGCTTTGGGGCTTGTTTTAAACCATATAATGATTTAACCAATTTACACACTTTCTTTTCTTTCCCTGGAACAGAAAACCCTTCTGGTTGTTCCATGTAAATTTCTTCATTTAACTCACCATTTAAGAAAGCGGTTTTAACATCCATTTGATGAATTTCTAGATTGTATAAAGATGCAATGGCAATTAGCATTCTAATGGATGTTATTCTAGTAACCGGTGAGTACGTGTCAAAGTAATCAAGACCTTCTTTTTGTCTAAATCCTTTGACTACAAGTCTTGCCTTGTATTTGTCAATTGATCCATCCGCTTTCATTTTCCTTTTGAAAATCCACTTGTACCCAAGAGGTTTACAACCTGGTGGCAAGTCCACTAATTCCCAAGTGTGATTTTGCAAGATGGATTCAACTTCACTGTTGACAGCTTCTTTCCATAAAGGAGCTTCAGGACTGGACATAGCCTCTTTAAAAGTTAAAGGCTCATTTTCTAACAAATATGTTAGAAAATCTGGACCAAAAGATTTTGAGGTTCTAACACGTTTACTACGCCTAAGTTCCTCTTCCTCATTTTGATCTAACTCTTGTTCTTGATCATGTTCTTGATCCTGACTAGTAATAGCATCAAAAGATCTTTTATTAGTACTAGTCTCTTGTCCAGTCTTCTTTGGAAATACATGTTCAAAGAAAGATGCATTCCGAGATTCAATAATAGTATTTACATGCATTTCGGAATGTTCTGATTTATGAATCAAAAACTGATATGCACTACTATTCTTGGCATAACCAATGAAAATGCAATCAATGGTCTTAGGACCTATCTTAGTCTTTTTAGGACTAGGAATAGCCACTTTAGCCAAACAGCCCCACACTTTTAAGTATTTGTAGGATGGTACTCTTCCATGCCACAATTCGTAAGGTATTTGATTCACTTTCTTTCGGGGTACTTTATTAGGTATATAATTAGCAGAAAGTATTGCTTCCCCCCACAAGTTCTGAGGTAATCCAGAACTTATTAACATGGCATTCATCATTTCTTTTAAAGTCCTATTTTTCCTTTCAGCAATTCCATTTTGCTGAGGTGAGTAAGGAGCAGTGGTTTGATGAATTATTCCATGTTCTTTACAAAACTCACCAAAAGGTGATTCATATTCACCACCTCTATCACTTCTAAGTTTCTTGATTTTCTTACCAAGTTGATTTTCTACTTCATTCTTATATTGAATGAAAGTTTCCAAAGTTTCATCCTTGGTTCGAATTAAATAAATATAACTATATCTAGTATAGTCATCTATAAAAGTGATTACATACTTTTTTCCACCTCTGGTTTGAATTGATTTAAAATCACAAATGTCACTATGAATTAATTCAAGTGGTTCCGTACTTCTTTTAATTGAATGAAAAGGAGTTCTAGATAATTTTGCCTCAACACAAATTTCACATTTATGATTTGAATTAATGTCAAATTTAGGTAAACATTCCATATTAATTAATCTACGCAAAGATCCATAATTAACATGTCCTAGTCTACCATGCCATAAATTTGAAGACTCAAGCAAGTAAGAAGAAGATGTAGTATTATTAATAACTGAGGGTACAACGGTCATTACATTTAACTTGAAAAGGCCATCAGACATGTAACCTTTTCCTACATACATCCCATTCTTAGTAAGTACAAATTTATCACTCTCAAATACTAGCCTAAACCCATTCTTACTCAACAAAGATCCGGAAACAAGATTCTTGCGAATGTCCGGTACATGCAGCACATTGTTGAGAGTGAGTTCCTTTCCAGATGTCATCTTGAGTACAATCTTTCCTTGTCCTTCAACTTTGGAAGTTGAGGAGTTGCCCATAAAGAGTTGTTCACCATTGTCCACTGAAGAATAAGATGTGAACATCTTTTTGTCGGCACAAATATGGCGAGTAGCACCAGTGTCTACCCACCATTCTTTAGGATTTCCGACTAGATTTGCCTCGGAAACAACTGCAGAAATATTGATGTCATCGACACCATTGGAAATATTGTCCACTTCAGTCATGTGGGCTTGAGCAAGCTTCTTGCTTGTTCTTCTTTTGTTTTTGCCTTTGCTACGGCAATCTTTGGTCCGATGTCCCTCTTTGTCACAGATGTAACATTTGCCATTAAACTTGTACTTTTTATTATCCCCCCATTTAGAGCCTTGTGATGAACTTTCTCCAGAAGACTTTCGTTTCTTGGTTTTTGAAGTATGTTCCACCACATTTGCCTTAGACTCCATAGGATGCTTACCAGCCCGCTTTTCAGAATTGCGGTTGTCTTCCTCAATTCTCAAACGCACAATTAATTCGTCCATAGAAATTTCTTTGCGCTTATGTTTGAGGTAGTTTTTGAATTCCTTCCAGCCTTTTGGTAATTTTTCAATTAAGGCCGCAACTTGAAAGGATTCACTGAGAAACATACCTTCTGCGTGAATGTCATGCAGAATGAGTTGGAAATCTTGAGCTTGGCTGATCACAGGTTTTGAATCAACCATTACAAAATCCAAGAATCTGCCAACCACAAATTTCTTTGAGCCGGCATCTTCCGTTTTGTACTTTTTCTCCAACGATTCCCAAAGTTCCTTTGCAGTCTTGATTGGACTGTAGACGTTGTATAATGTGTTGTCAAGTCCATTCAAGACGTAATTCCGGCAAAGGAAATCGGCATGTTTCCAGGCATCAACCGCAGCAACTACTTGCCGGTAGGTTTCATCCTCTTTCAGGATAGGAGCATCTTCACGGAGGAAACGAGCCAGGTTCAGAATTGTAAGATAGAACAACATTTTTTGTTGCCATCTTTTAAAGTCAGTTCCTAAGAACTTCTCTGGCTTTTCACCGTGATTTACCGGTATTGTTACAACAGGAGAGGGGGTTGGCGTCATTGTAGCCACCACAGTAGTACTTGTTTGGGCATTTGTTTCAGTAGCCATCAATTCTAATATATAAAACAAAATTATAATTAGAATTTACACTACACAGAAAATTAAACCAAATTCACAGAATTAAATTCTGTAAAAATAAAAGAAACAAGAATGTAACTTTTATTTTCCAATTAATTTGAAAATAAAATAAAATTTTATTTAAACAAATTAATTCCACACAGAAAATTAAATTCTGTAAAATAAAAGAAATAAAAACTATAACTTTTATTTTTCAATTAATTTGGAAATAAAATAAAATTTTATTTAACTAAAATAATTCCACACAAGAAATTAAATTCTGTAAAAATAAAAGAAATAAAAACTATAACATTTATTTTTCCAATTAATTTGGAAATAAAATAAAATTTTATTTAACCAAAATAATTCCACACAAGAAATTAAACTTCTATAATACTTCAATAATTAAAATACTGAAACAGAATTTTAATTAAAGAAACCTCATAAAATAATTTTTAAAAACCAAAATTAGTTTTCTGACAAAATTTCACAAAAATATATTCTGAATTGTTAATGACACCAGTATCGTACTACTAGTTGTTGTCAAAGAAAAGAGACAGTATATTACTACTATCTGTCAAATAGCATATAATCACTATTTGTTTTTCCAACCAGAATATTATTTTGTAAATCCACAGAAAATAATTTTCTTCCGAAATTATTTACGAAGAATGAAAAAGGAAAACAAACGAAATATTCTGTAAACAGAATAATTCGAATCTGTCTTAAGATTGTTGGAACAATCTTCTGTGTAAATAAAAATAAACTGAAATAATTCGAACAAAATAAAATAACACTTACAGAAATTATTTTGTTGAACCAAACAAAAATAAAAAGACCAATTCGAGTGTGAGACACTCTGTCCTTAAGACAGATTCGCCCCGCTATGGTAGTTACGGTTGAGTGGCGTCTATCTCCCAGGATACAATGATCTTCACAAATTGTAGTAGTACTCCAAACAATTTGTTCGGCGAACCAAACCTTGTGTTCTAATACTCTCTTTTATTAGTCCTAAAAATATAAATGAAGAATAATACAAAAGTAGAAAAATCTGGACAGCAATGAGACCAAATTTTGACAGATTTTCGGGTGTTTTAGAACTGAAGGAAGTGGATCTATAAATAGGCACAAAAAGAGACCAAAATTCTGTCCCAACAGGTGCAAACAATTGCCGAACAGATGTGACAATGTTTGAACAGGTTTTGTTTGAAATTTTGAATCTGTCCGTTGTAAAGAACATGCTATCAAACAAAAGGATCCGTTAGTGGTGGTTATGCCTTTCAAACCTGTAGGAACTTTTTGAATTAAATTATTTGAATATATATATATATATATATTAAATTATTGAATATATATATATATATATTAAATAAATTGAATAGTTTAATAAATAAAGTAAGAGGTACAAATTTTAGGAAACCACTTAAGGAATCTAAAATTTAAATTTAGAATTAAATTAAATTCTCACAATAATTTTTTATTGAAAAAATTCAAAAGAATTTTATCTAAAAAATTAATGTTAAACCCGAAAACGACGTCATCTTCCTATTCACTTATAAATGGTTTTGACGTTCCGTCTTCACCACTTCACCTCTTCGGACCCACCCCAAAAGACGTTTGGGGTCCACCCAAATTGGGTTAAAAAATATGCCTATATAAAACCATTTTCCAACATGTAATTTTTTCACATAAAGATTGTCCTTCAACTAGTAAATATTTTTTAGTTATCCTTAATGTTTGCTTAAAACACAAATTACTTTCTATGGTTTTAAAAATTACATCATGCCCTTTGAAGTTTCTGATTACATAACAAATAGCTTTTTTTATTAATAAATCATCAAGTCAATCAACAGTTTTTTAATGATGTTAAAAATATATTTAAATTAATAATTTAAGTAATTTTATTATTGTATAGGAGAGTAATTAAAAATTTTATTTTTTTAGTTAATTTTATTAAATTAAAATTTTTTATAAGGAGATATTTGTAATTTTCTCAAATTTTAATTACACGAAACGTTTTTCTCATTATGCCAAATTTCTAATTACACTACATATAAAAATTTAAATTTTTGTTTTTCTCTCTTTACCCATATGGAGATGGTAGAAAAGAGCGAGCGGGTTGAGAAATTAGAATTAATGTTTTTTTTTTATAATTTTAGATTTCGGTAAAATTGTAATAAAAAGACAACCCCCCCCCCCCCCAGTACGTATATATATAATAAGAGTGCAATGAGAAAAAAAGTGTGGTATAAATAGAAACACCCATTGTCTAGGGATCTAGGGAAAAAAAATAATAACAAATTGATGTAATAATTATTTTTAGGGTAAATCACACTTATCTCCATTTAGATTTTTATAAAGTACATTAAGTTGAGCAAAAAATATGGAAAAAAATATATTTCTAGTTATTTTAAGATTTTAATTGGCATAACATTTAATCATCTTTTCATTAGTAAGTTGTATGAACAAAAAAAATCCACTCTGTTTGGTTTTGATTTCCAGAATTTACTTTTTAGAAAATTTTATTTTTTTATTTTCACTGAATGTTTTTAATATTTTAATAATTTTTTTTAATTTTTAGACACATATAACATAAATATACTTAAAAAGTACAATATTTGTGAAAAAAAAATATGGAAAAAATTCACTAAACACCAATACAAAAAAAATAAAATAAAAATTCTGTACATTTTTCATATTTGTATGTATTTATTAATTTTTAAAATATTTTTCACAAATATTTTACTTTTTAGATACATCTAAGTAAGGTGCATTTAAAAAGTAAAAAAATTGCTTAAAATTTTCAAAATATTAACTAAAAACAAAAAAACAAAAAATTCAATTTTCAAAAATTTGAATTCAAAAAATTAAAACCAAACACACTGATTATTATCACGTTTTATACCGAAATATATATGTTACACTTGTTTATCATCTTGTCTAGGCATCACATTAATTTCAATCGCTTTTCTTTTAGGGCAAATTACATGGGGCTTGTGTTATTTTAATCCTTAACTTTTTAATTGTGACACGTTTAATCCTACATTTTGAATCTTGTTTCAAATAAAGACAATCAAAGATGTTTCTTTTGCAAACGATCTATTTCAAAGGCAAATACAACTTATTTTTTGTTAATTAAGTTTTTTGTTGTTTGAAATGTAATGACATTTTTTTTAATGAATAATATTGAAACTTTCTTGATTATAAAATTATGTTTGGCTTAATTTTCAGAATTTATTTTTAGTAATTTTTTTCTAAAATTATAAATTAAAGTGGTTAAAAAAATTAAAAACACCATTTTTATATAATTTGATCTTTTGGAAAGGTAGAAATAATTTTTTTTTTATATTTACTTTCATTAAATTAGTTATTATTTTTTCAAAAGTCAAACATGACGACAATTTTGATTTTATTATTAAATCAATCAATTAAATCAAAAAATTTAAAACTAAAAATATTTCATATATTAAACATATAGATTACACCTTAAAAACTTAATAACCATCTATTACATGATAATCATCAAAAAATATCTGTTAACAATAAATACAACCATCTATTATATGATAACCATCTAAAAAATAAACAAAAACAACCATCGATTACATGATTATCATCCAAACACATATTAAAAATTAATTTAGTAAAAAAATAAAAATAAATAAAAATGTAAAAAATTATCATTTTTATATAATTTTATCTTTGGTGGATAACAATAATTTTTTAACATTTATTTTGGTCAAACTAGTTTATATTTTATTAAATTATCGACTCTACCATTGAAATGGAATAATAAAATATCTTCAGTTGTCCTTATTTGAAACAAGATTCAAAATTCAGGTCAAGTGTATCACAATTGAAAGGTCAGGGACCAAAGTGACATACGTTTCAAACTATAAAAACCGTTTTTGTCCTGAAAAATCACTATTAATATGTTAAATTTATTAAGCTTATTATAATTTTTATAAACTTCTAGAGTGATTAGTGTAATTTATATTTTTGGCATTGGCTTCCCTTCCGTTTCAGATCAGCTAGGGGATGTTGTTGGGCTTGTGGGGTCCTATCACGAGTCCGTTTTGATAATTCAAACCATTAAATGTATAGAACTCGTTGAGTACTATATGCTTGTAAAAAATCACGTTGATCAGATATCGATAGTTACATGATCAAATTAGTTTTGTATTTAAAAAAATGAACAGTGAAAAAAAAAATGGTTAGCAGAAAATTGATCCAATGAGATAGCTATCGATATCCGATCAGCGTGATTTTTTACAGGCATAGAGTACTCGACGAGTTCTACATATCGAACAGTTCAAATTATCGAAACGGAACTTGTGGTAGGCCTCCATAAATCTAACATCACTCTCTAATTTAATCTGGGACCGGAAGAAAGCTAGACCTTATATTTTTTATTGCTTTATTGCAACATGTAATAAAAAGCATCGGAAATCTTTTAGGCGCTCAGGTTATAAATCCTACAGTTCTAAATTATTAAATCCAAGTGATTTTTGCTTACATCCAAAACTAGCATATCACCCGTAATATGTACGGATTGTGTTTATAATTATTTATATATGTGAATTGTGATTTTTAAATATTTTTTTTAAATGCCTTCTTTTTTTCATTTTTTTATATTATATTAAAGTTTAACATTTTGATAATAATCATATGTGTTAGACTTTTCAATGAATTAAATGTCTTTTTTTTATTATATTATATTAAAGTTTAATATTTTGATAATAATCATATGTGTTGGACTTTTTAAGAATTTTTTTTATGCTTGTTCTTAATGCATTAAAGTATTATTATGAGAGATAATAATCGTATCTGTTGGGACTTTTCAAAGAATTCATATGTGTTGGATTTCAAAAAAAAATATTTATACTTGTTCTTAATGCATTAAAGTGTTATTATGAGGGTAAGACTTGAGGGTTGTGAGAAGTTAATAAATGCTAAGGTTTTTTTTTTTTTAAAATCAAAAAATCAAGAAATTTAGATTAGGAGATTGGAGCTCCCACAAGGTTTGGGGTTAAAAACCCCATTTTGCTTAATATATAGTATAGATGATTACATCATTCTAATTACACAGAAATTCTTAAACTATTAAAAAGGATTATTTTAACCTTTTAAATTTTAAAAACATATAAATGAATCTCTTAAATTATTGAGAAGTATAATTTTGATCACTTAAATTATGAAAACGTACAAATAGACCTCCTAAACTATTGGTGTGTTTTACTTTGAATCTTTTCGTTTACGGTCTAATTTGTACTTTTTTATAATTTGAAAATATTTGTACACTTTTATAATTTAGAAAACAAAGTGATACTTCTCAATAATTTTAAGAGATTCATTTGTACGCTTTTGTAGTTTAAGGGATATATAACCCTTCTAAAATACCAAGAAATTGTTACATTAAATTCCAAACATCTTTATAGAGGGAGGATAAGATTGTGAAGAAGCAAGTTATCAAATGATAAATAAAACGTGATAAATAAGGTGCCGTTTGGTAACACTTACGTTTTTAATTTTTAGTTTATATTTATAAAATTTTTAAAAACTCAAATAAAAATTTGTTTGGTAAATTTTTGATTTATAAATCAGTGGTCTCAGTTTATAAATTTGGCCAAAAAATGTAAACTCAAAAAATGTGTTTCCATTTTAAGTTTTGAGTTTTTTTTTTTTACCACCCAACACTAGCCACCACCCGCTACCATTTTCCACCACCGTCTTCCGCCACCACCACTCACCACCCACCTGCCACCACCACTCGCCACCACCACCCACTCGCCACCACCACCCACTCGCCACCACCACCCACCCCCCGCCACCACTACCACCACCCACCACCCACCTGCCACCCGCCCGCCACCACCACCCACCCGCCGCCACCACCACCACCACCATTACCCACCACTCATCCGCCACCACCACCACCACTATCACCCACCACCCAGCCGCCACCACCACCCACCTGCCACCACCACCAACACCTACTCGCCACCACCCGCCACCGCCACCGTCACCCACCCACTCACCCACCCACCCACCACCACCACCACCACCACCATCACCACCACCACTCGCTACCTACCCGCCACCACCACCCACCTGCCACCACTCGCCATCTACCACCCACTCGCCACCATCATCCACCCACCCGTTACCGCTTTCCACCACCGTCTTTCGCCGACACCACCCGCCACTTGTCACCACTTTCCACCACCGTCTTCCGCCACTATCACCCACCACCTGTCGCCATTTTCCACCACTGTCTTCCACCACCACCACCCGCCATCATTTTCCACCATCGTCTTCCGCCATCACCACCCACCCACCTGCCACTTGCTACCATTTTCCACAACCGTCTTCCGCCACCACCACCCGCCATCATTTTCCACCATCATCTTCCACCGCCACCACTCGTCACCACCAGCCACCACTTGTCGTTTCTCACTCTTTTTTATATTTTTAAATTTTTTTAAATATTTTGTCTAAACCAAACGCATTTTTAGTTTATGTTTTTCTAAAAATAAACAAAAATTAGTTTATACAATTTTTATAAATATAAATTAAAAACATAAACGTTACCAGACAGGCTTTAAATGTTCATATTTTTAGTTGGCAAATGATAACAAAGAGAGGTCGTGAGGTAGAGAATCTAATAAAGTGTTCATGATGCATGATAATTATATTTGTAATATATTTTTTAATTATATTTGTTTTTAGTAAATCAAATGTAATAATAGACATCACGGGATGTTTGGAATGCAATTAAAAAAGGGTTTTTTTTTGTATTTTTGAACGAGTGTTTGGATCAACTTTAGAAAACATGTTTCTTATCAATTAAAAAAAGTCAAAAAGCAATTTAAATTATTCACTCACATAATTTTTTTTTTAGCAAAATCCGAAAAGCTAATGCCCCACGATAGAATAATCATTCCATACAGAACATAAGAAAAGATAATAATGTATGTCGATTCCACACATCCCTCTGCGAGTGTATTTGAGTGTGCTAGTGTATTTGTAACAGTCTTAAATTGTTTTGTCCCCTACTCTAATGTATCCTGATCTTCGGCCTTTATAGTTTAGTTGATTAGGGGTGAACACAGTTTGATTTACTAGAAAATTAAGGACCAAACCGCTATTTACGGAAACACAAAAGGATTAAGCCCTTTTCTCTCTCACTTGTGTAAGAGGTTATTATGGTACAAACTCATATCAATACAACATTGAGAAAGTTGTCCATCAACCGTGCCATCCTGCACAGACTGCGCAGGGAAGTCTAGTCGATATCTACGCAAAAATCACTTGGTTCATTTTTCAAATCCTGGTAAGATTGAACAACTAATCATCTTTACAATCATACATGTAAAGAATAATAGCTTCAGAGTTTCTTTATGACTAAACTATCAACATTTTAATAATTAGACTTCATTCCCATCAAGTATTATTAAAAGTAAATCCTAATAAAATCGCCGTTAAAAATAATTATTTATGATAGCTCTTTGCATATTTCATTAAAAATTGATAATAATTAGTGATTTTTTTATTACGATTTTTATAAATTATAACTAAAACTTTCAATTAATGACGTTTTTCTGAGACGAATTTTTCAAACTGCTGCTAAAAATTGAAAATTAATGATTTTTTTTAGAATTTTTTAAACCGTCATTAAAACTTATACTTAGTGACATTTTTATTACAATTTCTAAACTGTCACTGAAATTAACAATTAGTGACGTTTTTAAATAATGTTTGTTGCAAAACGTTATTAATAAATTCACCTATTAAAACCTACACGTAAGTCTCCCTTTCTTTACCTACCTATTATCACAAAAACAAAAACACCAGGAAAACATTATTGGTGCCAATAATATGATGAAGAAAGCACATAATGGGTTCAAACAGATACATGAACAAGGAAAGTGAATGTCACACATGGCATGTTGCGACATTTTGATGAGCTATTCGGTAATCAAGCACATTGTTCCTTAAACTCGACAGTCTGAACAGAACATGTGTACCATATGTTCTTCATGGATACTTACATTACTACAAGAGGAATATGTGAAGAGATTGAAGCACATCAGTAGACAAGAACTTGTACTTTCATGGAAAAGTTTCTTACAAACATCACAAGATGAAATAATATTTGATGCATTCTTACGAGATCCTCAAATAGAGGACACAGATGAACCAAGCCCAATGTTGAAGTTGAAGCTAATGCAAGTCAACTGATGTTTCTTCTCATCTTCCATCTTCATTTTAAGAGTGTAGGAGCCCTGAACATAACAAACACTTTGTCATTTTTGAAAAATAACCTGAATTAAAATGGGTATATGTTCTAGGGTTAAATGAGATGACAATAATAAACCAAATTGCAACGTTGAATTGCTGATGCAAGATAGAAGTAAAGAGAAGAACATTCCAAATATTATGTTCTGATTACCTATGCATAAGAATTCACTAGGATCTTTGGAAATTAAATACAAAGATTACTAAGAAGAAAATGTCAGCTTCTAAGTTTCATTTTCTCGCTCAATTCTCACAGCAAAAAAGTGCACGCACAAAACCCCTCTAGGGCTGTTTTTGGATCATTGAAGTTAGATAGGGATTTGACAAGGGAAAGGAAAAATGAGAGAAATGTAAATGAAATATAAGCTAAATTTTTTCTCCATTTAACTTGCCTTTCCTTTCTCTTTCTATTTCCAAATCCATGATCCAAACACAGCTTAAATGTGCACGTCTGCACGCACACACGTAGAGAAGGGTACAAATTAAGGAAGGAAAATGGTAAAACATTAACTCTCTTACACAAATTATATACAAGAAGGATCAACATTTTATAGGATAATTCTGTGCCTTGTGATGATTGAAAAGGTTACATTTTAGGCTGATGAGAACATTTCAAATGCTAGATTAGGAGAATAGACGAAAGTGAAATATTAATAGCAAATTGATGGTCACAGCACAACAAAATTGAATGAAACTTGACAGGCAAGTATGTGCACTAGTGCATGCTTGCACGCCACAAGAAGTATTTACACAAAACAAAGTGGATAAATTACACCGACTTTCCTGAGATTTGAAAAAAATACAATGAGCCCCACAGTTTTCATATAATTACACTGATCTCCCCCTAATGTTAACACCATTAACAGAGTAAACACATATACCAATTTACCCTTCCACAAATAATTGAATTTACCTAAGCACCCTTCCCCTACATCTGCCTCTTCGTCTCTCCCTCTCTTTTATCTCCAAAATCTCCTCCCCCCCCCCCTCTCTCTCTCTCTCTCTCTCTCTCTCTGTCTCACTACACTCAATCATCTCCCTCCACAACAATGCCCCCACGCCGTGCAACACCAAACTAGCCCCATTGTCACCTCTTGTTTGGATCTACAACAGATTGGGCATACATTGGCACCTTCCCCCCTTCCACCCCAAACAACCACCACTACCCTCACCGACAATTCACACAACACAAACAAACAAAATGGAATTGAACCCAAACCCAGGAAGCTAGCACATTTGATGCATATTGATTCCACAACAGAAAAGCAAGATACTACAGACAGACAGGGAACCACAGTCAGTCACTGTTTTAGTGAGTGGTTAAAACAATATACTAAGTAGACAAAACCATCTGTAAAACAATTTACTGTTTCCAAGGGGGGCACTCCAGGAGTTCATGAATGAAGCTATAACACCAATAAATAAGATACACCATTAGAAAAAGATATGACCTTCAGAAAACAGTCTTGTTTTGAGTTACTCCATGCTTTGGAAAGATTTGGAAGATATAGAGATTGATTTAGTATTGTAATTAAAAACTGCATCTGCATCCCATTATGCATAATAATAATACATGTAGGGGAAAAGCGAAATTCAGTGATTAGGGGCTTCAGAATAATCTAAGAAAAGAGCCAATTTTAAATGTAGCACCGACTGTGTGTGCATGTGCAGTACAGCACCCCACAACTGAACTTGCGTTACATTCCTATGTCTCAGAAACTGCAATAAAAGTGGTGATTGACGCGCATTCAATATTGAGAAACAAAAATACAAGGTTTTACAAGATCAATATTTCTGAGGTAAAACCTAGGGACCTAAAAATAAGTCTCAATCTCTCTCAATTTCATATAACAAAATTAAGGATCATGCCAATTTATATGAAGCAACAAAATATGCAAGTGATGTATTAGATAATAGATATCTTGCCCACACAACAAACAGATATGCATATATCAGATATTTGTAGTATGTATGTATGTACGTGATGCGGAGCATGGGAAGAAAAAAAAAGAGGAACATATGTATGTACGTGTACGTGATGCTTTACACCTAATGTCATCAATTTTAGGGTTTACTTGAGTCTTATTGTAATGTCTTCTATAGATTAATATAATGTTGGATATACTTACTGTTAAAATCCACCTACTCTCCACCTACTTCACCCACTTAAACCTACTCCACTAAACCTAACCCACTACACCACTACCACCTCACCTACTCCACTAAACCTAACCCACTACACCACTACCACCATCCACTACACCTACATCTATATAAGGAACCATTTGTAATAGACAGTATATCAAGATACAAACAATCAATAATACTATCAATTTATTTTTACATCTCTCTATCAATTTATCTTACATGGTATCAGAGCAAGGTTAAGAACCTGGTCATTCTGCTTCCCCGGCGGGCGGCAGCCTCGCCTTGGCCGCCCGCCGGACCTTTACACATACCCTGACTCCGCTGTAACTTCATCTCTCTCTCAGAAAATACCTTCATCAGCAGTACCCTGACTCCGCTGTAACTTCATCTCTCTCTCAGAAAATACCTTCATCAGCAGGAGCCTTATTCACTCCCTCAGTTGTTTCTGTGTACTTCTGGAGAGAGAGAGAGAGTAATGGTTGGATTGGAGTAGTGTAACTGTGTGGAAAGACGGCGAAGACTGTGCGGCACCACCCCAGCTTCTCTCTCCTCACAGCGTTACAGATCTCTTGCATTCTGTTGATGCTTTTCTCTTTGACTGCGATGGTGTAATTTGGAAGGGCGATAAGCTCATTATGAGACAGACCCACAAGACTCATAGACCCAATCAGCGAGATAATCAAGTACTGAATCAATCTGGGTCTTGCTCAGAGTTGGTCCAGCCGACGCTTTTGGACTTTTCAGCTTCTTCACACTGTCTTCCAACATAGCTAAAGCACCCAAATCTTCTTTCCCACCTGACAACATCAAATGCTGTTGCTGACCATAAAAACAACCGCCGCCGCTTCCGCCAGCACTCGCCGTAACAACAGTAGCCACCGACACCGCCGGCGGGTAAGCAAGCTCCACCGAAAACCGGGTCGGATCAACAATAGCAAGCAGAGGAACCTGGTAAGAAGAAGAAGAAGAAGCTCCGCCGCCTCGACCACCGGAAGAAGAGCGTTTGCGGTGGTTAGGATGGTGGTGAGAAGTAGAAGAAGGGAAGTGAGACCAGGAAGCGAAGTGGGAGAAACAGAGGAAATGGGTTTTGGGGCGGAATTGAAATTCGGGCAAGTCCCTCTCTTGAGATGCTCTGAAGCAGTCCTTGATGGGTTCGAAGCAGAGAAGAGAGCGTCACAAAGAGAACACCTCAATTTCACAGCTTTAGGCAATCCCGTATCGGAATTATGAACCAATATGGGTTCCAGGTGTGCCCAACACCAAGCCCCTTTGCCCTTAATCGCACTAAGTCAAGTATGGTGGGTGACAGATTGGATACAGATATTTTATTTGGCCAAAATGCTGGCTGCAGAACTCTCCTAGTCTCAAATACATACAAGAGAGGTGCATGCTTGGTGGTGAAACATGACAGATAGTATACAAAGAAGTTGTCTCCAACAACAATCCCACTACCCAATGCCCTTCGTGTTGTTTACAGCTGTGTTTTTCTTTGGTCATCATTTTCTTTTATTTTATTTTATTTTTACCCCATCATCCCCCACCTTTTGCATATACCCATACTTCTTTTTATTTTTAAACCAAAAAACAAAAAAAGTGGAGTGATTAAAAAAATGGTGGGTTGGACAGTGGAAAGATGAGAGAGAGAAGGCATGTGGGTAAACATCAGATAGAGAGTGGGTTATATTATATTCAGAAAGTGGAGTGCTGGCAGTGGTAGACTCGTATTAATTGTCTCATCTCTTTTTATTATATTACCTTTAAAAAAAAAAAAAAAAAACATTATTTTTTATTTATTTTCTCTAAACCATTTTCCTTATTTTCCCATCTTTCATTTTTTATTTCAATTATATTTTTATTATTTCTTTCTTTATTTTTCTTTCACATTATTTTTAATCTTTTTCCACTTCCATTCATACCATATAGCTTTGCACACCATACCATATTTTATTCATCTCAGGGATCCACCCCAATCACAATTTTACACAAAAAAAAAAAAAAAAAAAAAAAAAACACAACAACAGCTTTGTTTTCTTTTCTGCAGCCGGCCACCAATCGACCTCACTTCTTCGCCTATTCCGCCGGTCTCTTCTTCTTGCCTCCGTCCTGGGCGGCCCTTGACGGTGTTGCCTCCGTGCTTCCTAGACCACCAAGCAAGTTTCCTCCTCCCTGCTCCTCCACTACCGCATATGGTGGACCTCCAAATCGGAACATCACGGTGGCCTTCCGCTTCAGCTCCTTGTTTTCTGCCCTTAGCACGCTTATCTCTGCTCGCGCATCCTTATACATGCGTTGGAGCAGAGCCAGCTGGGAGTTTAACTGCTGCACCTCATTTGTCCTACTCTGCAGTCGGTGCGACAGATTTGTAACCGCCGTCATGGACTCCACACATGCCTTCAAAGTATACTGATTGGCCTCCACATCCGACTGCACTGCCATTCTTTGCTCCACCGACCGCATCGGAAAGTTCAACGGAGCAAACACAGAGGTGTTTGGTTGAGGTTCACTGGCCACCGCACCAGTTCTCTCTCTTGTTGACTCATTGAGGTCGGGAAAGAGAGTGAGCAGCCCACGGGAAGACGAAGCCATTTTCTGGGCAACAGAGTGTTCCAACGTATTACAGCGTTTCTCTCTCAGCAAAGGAAGAGTTTTTTCAGAGGTTTCTCTCAGTTTTTTTGTCTCAGCTTCTGCCTCAGCCTCAGCCTTCGTCTTGATTAAATAGCCGAGGCAGCCACGCGCATCGCGCGCCTCTTGCCACCAGACGACAAAACGGGCGCGCAAGCCAAGGCGCCCACGTGCCTCGCCATCATGTCCGGCACACCTTTTTATGAATTGGGCACGCCTTTTGATGGCACGCCTTTTTATGGATTGGGCACGCCTTTTGATGGCACGCCTTTTGACAAAATTGGGCACACCTTTTGAGGGTGCACCTTTTACAACGGTCCGACATGACCCCATAAACTGTCCCGACATTTGATACCGGTTAGCTTTTTCAAGGGTCCGACAAGACTCTGTAAATTGTCCCGACATAGATTCCGGTTAGTTTCTACAAGGGTCCGACAAGACTCTGTAAACTGTCCCGACATAGATTCCGGTTAGTTTCTACAAGGGTCCGACAAGACTCTGTAAACTGTCCCGACATTGATCCCGGTTAGCTCCTTCATGGGTCCGACAAGACTTTGTAAACTGTCCCGACATTGATTCCGGTTAGTTTCTACAAGGGTCCAGCAAGACTCCGTAAACTGTCACAACAACTGTCACAACATTGTCTGCTACAACGGTCCGACATGACCCCATAAACTGTCTTCTACAACGGTCCGACATGACCCCATAAACTGTCTTCTACATCGGTCTGACACCGCCATCCAGTGTCCTCTACAACGTTATGACACCACCATCCAGTGTCTTCACCAATGGTCTGACACGACCATACAGTGTCACCTATCCTCTTTTATTTTTATGTATTTTCTTGTTTTGTTACTCTCTCCAAACTCAAGTTGGTTAGTTCCTATCCCCCTTGAGTTTGCGGGGGGCTGTTAAAATCCACCTACTCTCCACCTACTTCACCCACTTAAACCTACTCCACTAAACCTAACCCACTACACCACTACCACCTCACCTACTCCACTAAACCTAACCCACTACACCACTACCACCATCCACTACACCTACATCTATATAAGGAACCATTTGTAATAGACAGTATATCAAGATACAAACAATCAATAATACTATCAATTTATTTTTACATCTCTCTATCAATTTATCTTACACTTACCTATGTTCAATTGTGTTTTAGTAGTCAAGGGTATTTCGTTATTTCCATGTGTACCAATACCACAATTCTACAAAAGTCAACTTTTATTGCAGACAAAGATTACATAAATAGAAGAATTATGCAGCTATTTATAGGTTGCTAGTCTTTTCCTATTTCCTACAGGACCATGACTCAAAATCAAGAAATTAAGGAACTCTGACTCATTGAAATATTTTTGACCTAATAAATATGACATAAGATCCTGAAAATTAACACTTACCATTTTTAGACCTAATAAAAATGATACATGTGTTTTGCTTAGCACTGAGCAGTCTTTTTTGTTTTTTCCCTTCTTCTATCCACAAGAAAGCAAAGCACTGTTCTTAGGGTGCTATTCAGAGTCCCAAAACATCCCAAACAGCCCCAAAACTCTCCCATATTGCGGCCTGATAAACCCAAACCTCTTTCCCTACCCTTGAGCCTTTGATTTGAAACCAAAATCTATAAACTGGCTGCTGCTCAGACCCTCGAACTACAAATTTTTAGAAAATCCATCAACCTGACCTACAAACCCTACACCCTTTTTATATTAAAACCATGAATCCATAAGTTTTTTTTCATGATTTTCCACCATAAACCTATTCATAAGGCTGCCATATTTTATGTATTTAAAGCTGCCCTATATCACCTATACTCTACAAATCGAAACAATTTTACCCCTTTCCCATTTGTAAACCCTAAAAAGCATCTCTTATCCCTTTTAGAATTCCAATCCTATATTCTTAAAATTCCTAAACTTGTCCTTCATCAATATGCATGCATGCATAAACTTGATGATGTAGTACACAATAGGGAAAGAGAAAGAGAAAAGAGAGAAGACAAAGAGAGCCTCAGCCCTAACACAAATGGCCACAGGATAATACTTAATATCTCATTAATTCAAAGCTAACCATTACAAAGCCAACCTAATATTTATAGGCCAAAACCCTAATTCAAAATAGAAAACCAAAAACCCTAAAATAAGAAACCAAATATTGATAAGATCATCCTAATTAAGCTATAATTAAGATACTATAATAGAAAAATAAAAATATTAAAAGACATAAAATTATACAATTGTAATTAAGATTCCCATGCCAAATTGGTGCATGTACGTTCACATCACTTGATCTTATTCCTTGAGAAATGGAATTACATGTTTAGTTAGTGTTGCTAAGTAACCAATTATCCCAAAAGCTTAAATTGTTAAGAAATGGGCCCAACAATATATATCAAGCCATTCAACACCCTCCCTCACGTGCAACCTCATCTTACACGTGGACATGCAAACATTCATACATAGAGAGAAGGAAAAAAGCAAATGACAGAAAAAAGATGAAAAATGGGACCAAATACAAACAAATAGACTTGAACCCAAGGCCTCTCCCAACTTGAGCTATAATATCATGTTATTCACCAATTATCCCAAAAGTTTAAATTGTTAGGAAATAGGCCCAACAATGTATATCAAGCTATTCAACAAGTGTAGGGGAACAAATTTAGTCAAAGTGTGTGTTATGATTTTTTTTGGGTTCCTCAATATAGTACAGAAAGGAAAGAGAGTGCAAACATAGTGATTTTCCTCTGTTTGGTACCATGGGAAATAGGGAGGATAAAATTTGATCAAAAAGTGAGGAAATTTTCACTAATTTTAGATGTCATTTTCCCTTTTGTTTTCTTGGATTTCTAACCATTTCATGGAAATTTAAAATTTGAAATTTTATTCATACAAAGAAAAAAAAACAAGTATGAGCAAATCAATTTTCCCTTTATTTATCCTCTCTTTTTTCCTTCTCCATCATTTTAGAGAACTAAAAAAATCCTAAATGTATTAGATGTGCAACTTGTGGATCCATTCCTTGCAATTTAAAATTACCATTACAAAAACAGAGTGAAACTGCATCCCCAAGGTAAACAGATAATTATTTTTGGTTATTCGAGAAACAACTCTAAGACACAGGATTCCTTAATTTAACTGCCAAAATGGGAAGAACACTTGCTCTTGAAAAAGAAAGATGCAGAGCAAATGTGGCCAACTGAAGTGTCTAATTATGATTTATGGCGCATAGAAGATAAATATGAAGGGGCACAGTAAGTAATCCAAATTATGGAAATCTTCTATCCACGAGAACAAGGGACCGATAAACCATAACAAGAGAAGGGAGTCTTTGATAGATCAATCACCACAGGAAAGATGGGGTACAATACAAGACAATCACTAGTCGTGGCAGCTACAGAAATCTAGTTCCAAAGGACCAAAGCAGGCCATGATAAATGTACTAAATCACATGCAAACAGATACCGCCATCCATATATGTTAAATTAATGTAATGCAAAAAGGAGACTAATGGTGCCTGGCTCCTGTTTTACATAATGGATGTATTTACAACAACATAACATTTCGTGCTACTTCATTGCAAGGATCAGCGATCATAAAATATGATCCTAACATTATATATCGTACAAGAAAAAAAAAAAATTCTTATCAACATGAAACAATTTGGTTTGGACTGAAGATATCAAATGGCAATGTAAAAGGTGGAAAGTGCAGTTTAAGTGAGTCATAAACACCTGGGCAAGGCCGAAAACTGGACATTTGCAAAATACTGATACAAAATAATCAGCATTTGAGTTCGTCTTGGTTCAATTGAATCACCTCAGCAGCATAAAATAAACAGAAAAGAGTATGCTTTATGCAATTACCTTATGCAATTATAATTTTTACTTACTGGCGGGGTGATTCCTGGTAAAGTTTGTGTGTGAGAGAGCACAAATTTGCCAACTGATATAGGGCAGGATGTCTTCTCACAAATACTATGAGATTCCGAGTGGACTTTCACCCCAAAATACGAAACATCAAGAGCCATTTTCCCTCCAGTTAAGGCTTGACCTGAATGAATATAGAGACAATTTTTAGTGATGAAATGGCATGGAATTTGTCTGAGGTACATGAATGAAACTGTCTTTAGCTGTTCAAAATGATTGTGCACTAACTCAATCATCTATCTTTTATGCACACACACACAATATATAAGTACGCACACATATATACAGAAATCATTTCAATAATAGGAGTATCGATAATTCGCAACCAGCAAAGAGTAAAGGAGAGTATTTCGGTTCTGTGCACATTTCTGAAAGGAAGCCCCCTATTGCAAGAAAATTTTCCTTGAATTGCCCCAGCAGCAATCAGGACTGCCCTGGCAATAAGGCTGCATTTTCTTAAAAAGAGGCGACAAACACCAACTTTTGTTGCCTCATATACCAAAAGCAATTAGTATGAAAATAAGAGCAAAGCCTCTTAGAATGCAAATAATCTATCAATAGTTTATCACAATTCAAAAAGGATTTGTGTATTTAAATTTAGAAGACAACAAGAGATATACATCCTTCCATATTTTTACCTCCCAACTTCTTGTCTCAGCTTTTTCTTCCCTTTAGTACAGCCATACAAAGATAAAATGGTTCACTACGTATCTATACTTACTAAATGAAAAGTGAACAATTTACTTGTAAATCACAAACCTAACACTTTAGTGGTATCATTCATCATGATTAACAGACATCATCTCTCATATAGATAGGTCATGCATTCTAGAAGCAAGTTGATAAAATCCAACTGAAAAAGGTCAAATACAGAATGACTCCACTTCTAAATGTATGACACAATGTAATTGGTAAAAATTTAATTTAAACTGATCGATGACTTCATCTACCACCAGTGCAATAAGGGATGTGCATTAATTTGTATCTCAACCTAGAGATCAAGTACATTGTGGGCTGTAGCGTGTATTTTATATTGAAAATAAACAAATAAAATAAATAAAAAGAATAACACTGAACCTTTAAATCTATACAAAGTATGACATTTATAAACAAAAATGATAACATTTATGGAACGCAAAATGTATGTTGTCCATTTAACTATGCATATGGGTATAATTTTAATTTTCTAATCAAAAGAGAATGATAAATAAAATATGGCATTCAAAGAAAATAAAAACTTATGCTGCAAAAGTACAGATGCAGATACATGCATGTGCAATACAAATTCATCTGATGAGTTTGTGGCGGCCAAAAAAGGAAAATATTAATGAACATATAGACATATAATTATATTGATATGAAACAACACAACTAATAGGGAGATGCTACTATGTGCATCCCTAAAAGGGTGCATATGTTATGGCCCTTTATAATAACATCACATAATTTTGTAACATAAACTATAAAATGGCATAACTTTTCTCACCACAAAAATATAGCTTTCACTTTAGAGTGCAAACCATACATTTGTCATTCATAACTTTTACCAGAAATTGACAAAACACACCAGGAATATTCATAACTTTCACCACAAAAAGTCATAAGTTTCTTACAATGTGCATAGATTTCCCCCAAGTAATATTAAGTTTATTAGTTAAATCCAGTGAATGGATTGATAGTGAGGGGATTAAGTAAAATTGCGTTTGTTTTGATAATAGTTGTTAGTATAGGAATTGTTAAATTATTTTTATATAAAATAATAAAACAAATAAAAAAATATAAAAATTAAACATTAATATTTATAAAAAAATTCCCAATATATAACAAATAAAAAAAATAAAAAAATTTCTAATCCCCTCACTATTTTTCTAATACCATCTCCCCAACCTCCATCTCAATACCCTCCCCAACCTCCATCTATATCACCTCCACCATCCTAATCCCCTCCCCAACTCTACAAACAAACACAACATTAAATAACACCTCCACCATTCTAATCCCCTTCCATCTACTTAACCCAAAACAAACGGGCCCTTAGATCAATACAACCAATAAGTTTTTTAGGTAATCAAAATTCAAGATAAATCAATTGAAGGTCTTAAGCTTTTTCAATGCATTCAATTTTTTTCATCAATTTTGCATGCTTCATAACAATTAAAATAAATAAGGTTATCCAAATTTAGAGGCTTTGATAGTTTCTCTTGTAAAGTATAAAATTTCAAAATGCTTTTTTTTTTTTAGGGGGGGCACTATTAAGCACTTTACATAACTCTGCCGGGGTTGCTTAACAACTCCACCGGTCCCAAGCTCGGGTAAAAGAGGGTTGTGTGTTAGATAGCCGACAGCCAACACATAAAAAAACAGCTCAGATCCTTTATGACATGAAGCCTAATACTTTGAATCGATTAAATGCTAGGTTGTTCCCCTTAAGTGACGTGTTCCGTCTGCCTCCAGGTGTTTCGAAAAGTGAGCAAGGGGCACCGTATTGACACTTGGGTGCGGTGAAAAATGGGCAAAGGTTTTCGCATTTTTTCTAGACGAGCCCGAATAAAAAAGCTAGTTCAAGATTATAGGTTTAAGATAGCCACGTGGAATATAGGAACTTTAACTGGTAAGACTATGGAATTAGTAGATGTCATGATTAGGAGGAGAGTTAGTATAACTTGCGTACAAAAAACTAAGTGGATGGGTGAAAAAGCTCAAAAAATAGAGGATACTGATTTTAAACTATATTATAGTGGCAAGAATAGATACAAGAATGAGGTATGAATAATAGTTGCCAAGAATCTTGTAGAAAATGTAGTTGCGGTCATTAAGAAATGTGATAGGATTATGTTAGTTAAACTAGTTATTGGAGAGAATATAGTGAACGTTATTAGTGCATACAGCCCCTAAGTAGAATTAGATGATCAGACTAAGAGAGTTTTTTGGGACCAAATGGATGAGTTATTACAGGAGATAACCCTGTTATAGGTGGTGATTTCAATGGCCTTGTCGAAGTAGACAAAGTAGGGTATGAAAGGGTACATGGTGGGTATAGTTTTGGTGATAGAAATGAGACTGAAGAGAATATTTTAAATTTTTGTTAGCTTCTGATCTAGTGGTGGCCAATACTAGTAGCCTCGTTTGGCAACATCACTTTTTAGCCTAAAGCCAAAAAGTCACTAAAAAAAATAATAAGCCAACAACCTATACCAAAAAGTCAAAGATTTCATTTTCTCTCTACTTTTTACATATTTTGTCGTAAAAAATAAAAAAGTCATCCCAAACATATTAGTTTTTTTTACATCATATTTTAGCCAAAAAGACAAAAAGCTACTAAAAAAGCCTGTTCTTAAACGAGGTAAGAAGAGAGAGGAGCATTTGATAACCTTTAAGAGTAAGTCAATTAGGAGTCAAATAGATTACTTTCTAGTAAAAAAAGGGGACCGTCCAAAATGCAGCGATTGTAAGGCGATTCCTGAAGAGAGCTTGACATCTCAACATAAGATTTTGGTACTAGATTTATACTTTAAAAGGCAATACTAAACTTGAAAAGATAGTGGGTGTCGCAGGACTAGATGGTGGGACCTAAAAGGGGATAAACTAGACACGTTTAAGAATAGAATAGATAAATAAGGTATTTGGGACTTGGAAGATGATGCTAACACTATGTGAAACTCGATGGCCAATTGTATGAGAAGAATCTCAAGGGAAGTTCTTGGAGAGTCAAAAGGAAAGGGACCCAATTTTAGGGAACCAACTTTAGGGAAACTTGGTGGTGAAGGGAAGAGGTCCAAGCGATAATAAAAATGAAAAAATAGAGCTTTAAAAAGTGACAGAATGATAGAACTGAAAAAAACCTTAAGCGCTACAAATTGGCCAATAAGGAGGTCAAAAAAGTAGTAAAGGACACTAAGTTGAAAGCCTATGATGACCTATACACTAGACTAGATAGTACGAAGGGAGAAAAGAGGATATACAAATTTGTTAAAATAAGAGAGAGAAAAACAAGAGATTTTAATCAGGTTAAAGGCATCAAGGTTGAGGACTCTAAGGTGTTGGTGAAGGATGAAGAAATTAAGGGGAGGTGGAAGAACTATTTTGAAAAGTTGTAAATAAGGAACATGGAAGTAGGTCAAAAGGGGAGGGAGTAAGTAGTAATAACGAAAACCAGGACTACAAGTTTTATCGTAGGATTAGGGACTTTGGAGTGGAGTTTGCACTTAAGAAGATGAAATTGAATAAGGCTTTGGGACCAGATGATATACCTATTGAAGCGTGAAAATATTTGGATAAGAAGGGGGTTGTTTGGATAAGAAGGGGGTTGTTTGGTTGACTAGGCTATTTTAACAAGATTTTGATGACTAGGAAAATACCAAAGGAGTAGAGGAAGAGTATTTTAGTACCAAAATATAAGAATAAAGGAGATGTCCAGAATTATAACAACTATAGAGGAATCAAGTTAATATGTCACACACTGAAAGTGCGGGAGAGAGTGATGGAACGTTGATTGCAAGATATAACAGAAGTGTCAGAGAATCAATTTGGATTTATGCCTAGTAGGTCAACAATGAAAGCGATCTATTTTTTGAGGAGAGTAATAGAAAAATATAGAGAAAAGAAAAAAGACATTCATGTGGTTATATGATTTTCATCGATCTTGAGAAAGCATATGATAGAGTGCATCGGGATATAATCTGGTAGGTGTAAGAAAAGAAAGGGATGACAAAAGGTTACATTGCTGTGATTAGGGATATGTATGAGGTTGTGGTGATTTTTAATTTCTATAGGATTATGCCAAGGATCAACGTTAAGTTCTTATCTTTTCACTTTAGTCATGGATAAGTTGACACGCAATATTCAAGATGATGTACTATAGTGTATGGTTTTTACAGATGACATCATATTAGTGGATGAGACTAGAGAATGAGTTAATAATAAGTTGAAGATTTAGAGAAAAGCACTTGAATCTAAAGGATTTAGGATAAGCAGAACTAAGACAGAGTATATGAAGTGTAATTTTAGTAACAGTCACAATGGAAGCAGAGGAGAAGTGAAGATTGAGAACCAAAAACTACCTAAGAGTGAACATTTTCGTTATTTAGGATCGATTCTCACAACTACTGAGAAGATTGGAGCAGATGTAGTCCATAGAATTAAGGCAGGGTGGCTTAAGTGGAAGAGCGCATCCGGAGTATTGTGCGACAAACAAGTACCCATTAGACTAAAAGAAAAGTTCTATAGAACGGCTATTAAACCAGCGATGTTGTATGAGACGGAATGTTGGGCAACTAAGAAACAACATGTAGATAAGATGAGTGCTGCTGAGATAAGGATGCTAAGGTAAATGTGTGACAAGACTAGAAAAGACATAGTTAGGAATGAGTATATTAGAGAATGGGTAGAAATAATACCAATACAAAATAAGTTGAGAGAGAATAAATTGAGATGGTTTGACCATATATAAGGGAGATCAACAGAGGCAGTAGTGAAGAGATGCGATACAGTGACAGCAGATTGTAGTGTTAGAGGAAGGAGTAGACCTAGATTGACGTGGACTAGTGTAGTAAATAGAGACATGAATCTTCTTAATTTGACTAACAAAATTACCTTGAATAGAGTCAAGTGGCAAAGAAGGATTCATGCAGCCAACCCATTTGATGGGACTAAAGGCTTGGTTTGGTTTTGGTTATTAAGCACTTTACATATAGTTTGTTTTTAAGACTTCTAGAGTCAGTTGTTCATGTATTTTTGCTTATGTTTCCCAATTGGACTTAAATGTGAGACTAGACAATAAACAAACAATATACTTTGATGAATTTAAGTAAAATGAATTTAAGGAGCAAAATATGATATTGTCAATGACACTGTTAACTTTGATGTAAACTAAAAAGGAAATGTGAAAATCAAAGTGATATAATGGAATACTAAATCATATTTATTAAGGTCATATTTAATATGCAAATCACATAACACTCTACAACTATCCAACCATAGAGAGAGAGAGAGGAAGTCAAGAATTACCAGTAGAAGCCTTGATGGTGAAGGTGGTAGGCTCCCCGGTTGACACAGGATAAGGAGATATCTCGACATCATCGACCTTAACAACATAATTAGTTTTCTTATCTGCACTTGTATAAAAAAATCCCAGAAAATATTAGTCGCATTTCATCGAACCGTATTTTTATATCGAATATTAGCCATAAATGAAAAAAATATGTATATAATGCAACCTATGAAGCACGGACACCTCTTTGGAGGTCGCGTACGGGTGTCCAACACATGTTAGACATGAACAAGCGTCGGACACATGTCGGACACGCGAGATAGAGTTGGACACGCTGGGACACATTGAGGACAAGCAAGGGACACGTTGAGGACAAGCTAGGGGCACACTGAGTGCTATTATTTTAAAAAAAAATTAAAACTTTTAATTTTTTTAATAAAATAGCATACCTAAGGTTGATAAATTTGATAAAATTAAATATTTGACATGAAATACATATTAAATATTTAAAAATATGCATATAATAAAAATATATGTTTTGAACGTATCCCCAACGTGTCATGTCCTGCATTTTTTGAAAATTCACGTGTCTGTGCTTCTTATAATGCAACAATTAACGGAAAACAAAAGGTTAGTCGCCAATAAATCCAAAACCTAGTCCCTGCATATTTGTTTCATCATATTGTAAATTAAAAACTAATAATCAGAAAGCAAAATCTTAAAGCATCCCTCTACCATGTTCCAAATAATTAACTTTTTTTCCAACTTATTTGAACCATTTTTGCCTAATATGCTATAAACAGAAAATGCACCAATCAATTTGCCACAATTAACCCCCCCCAAAAAAAAAAAAAAAATTCACTTTGCTTGTTTTTGGTTTTCCAAATACACTTTTCATAAATTCTACTTTCTTGTTTTCGTATTTTTTTGTTTTTACTGAATTTTTTTAATTTTTAGACACACTTAACATAAATATACATAAAAAGTATATTTTTTGTGAATTTTTTCACTAAATTACAAAATTACAAAAAATAAATAAATAAAAATAAAAATAAAAAATACTAGAATTCAATATATTTGTCGTATTTTTATGTATTTATTAATTTTTAAAAATATTTTTTCATAATTTTTTTATTTTTTAGATACATCTAAGTAAGGCTGTAGACACCCCATTTTTGATCGACCTTAAGACTCAGACGTCACCAGTTGAGCGCTCGGTGATATTGTATATCGTGCTCGTTCAGAAGTTTCAGAGTCTCGGCTGTGAGCCTTGCCTCCGGACTTCCGGACTCTTTCGCGCCTTGCCTCGGTTTGCGAACCAGGCTCTGTTTTCTCTTCCCGAAGGAAGAGAGAGGTCTCGTAGATCATCTCTCAGTGGCCGTAGGCTACGTTTCGTGGTCGTAGGCCATTTTTCCCATTTGGAGCCCGGTTTCTGATTTTTCGGAACCGACGACCGTGTGCCTCGGTTCGGGACTGCCTAACCACCTCCGTTTGCTCCGGTTTTTGGTATAAACCTTATTTCCTCCCTTTTGAGGAACACTGTGGCCCGAGAGACCAACTTCGTGGTCGAGTGCCACCTCTGGTGCTTAACAGCCCATTTTCGGGACCCCGGGCCGCGCGTTTCGGTCCCCGAACCTCCGTTTTGCATCCGTTTTGGTTCATTTTTGGTGGAGACCTTATTTTCATTGTTAGGAAGCTTGTAGGAGAGTGGAAGGCCAACAATTGTTCTGAAAAGCCAGCTTTGTTTCTTCATCGCTCTCCGACACCTGTTTTCCTCACTTGAAAGTCAATGTTGACCACCCCGGGGCCACTTTCTTGAACCCTTAACCCCATATTTGTGTTGTACACACCTGGGAGGCCACCAATATTTGGTGGCCGACCAGTAATTGTGCCTGACCCTTTTGAACCCCTCTAAAAAATGGTCTTTTCTCTCTCCTGGTTCACTTTTTCTGGGTTTTGACTACATAGTTGTGTTGTGCACACATGGGAGGCCACCTTTTTGAGGTGGCTGACCAGCAATTGTCATTGATCCTTTTGACCCTTGGTCGGCCGGCAATGGGAGGTGGCCGGCCGGCCCCCTGAACCTTCTGAACCTGGCCGGCCATGACCCTCTCACTTGGTTCCCTACAGCTGCACCCTCTGTTTCCCCCCAGATCCTGTATCCGAGGGGGGTCTTTTGGGGGGAAAATTTGAATTTCATTTTCCCCCCTTTTCTCCTCTCCTCTCCTCTATAAAACCAGCCCCTCAGCTGCATTTGAGAGGGTTACAAAAAATTGCTTTAAGGCTCTTGCATTGATCCTCCATCTCCTTCTCTTCCAAGCACCAAAACCTCTCAAGTCCTACACCATTTTACACTACACCTCATAGCACAAGGCCTCCATACTCCATACCAGCAGCTTGAGGCTGTTTTTCAGAGTTTAGGAGCACCCAAACTTGGTCCAAAGGCTGTCAAAGATTGGTTCTTCAAGGGTAAGTCTCATTCTCCTCTTCTTGGCTCTATTTTTGCATACAATCTAAGCTATACTTGCTTGCATATTTGGGCTCCGACCCTAACTGAAAATAGCATTATTTTGAGCCCCTTTTCATGTTTGTTTAAGGGCCTCTCCCTGTTTGAGGCTTCCTTTTAACACTTGCTTCTTTACCTCTCTTGTATGCCTTTTTCTTGCATAGTATTTTTGGCCTATTTGTAAACTGTTTTGAGCTTGGTTATAAACTGTGAAGTGGCTTATTTTGAGCCATTCTTCAACATTGTTGAAGGGCTCTTTATTGTTTGAGGCTTCCTTTTGTCACTTGCCTCTTTATTCCTCTTTTGGCCTCATTTTTGCATTTTTTGTTAGCCTCTTGTGCTTATATTTTTGGGCTCTGGTCCGAACTGTAAATAGCCTTATTTTGAGCCCCTCTTCATGTTTGATCAAGGGTCCTTTGCTGTTTGAGGCTCCCTTTTTGCTCTTTGTGTTTAAACCTCTTTTTAGGCCTTATTTTGCATAGTATTAAACTTACATGTGCACTGTTTTGGGTTTGGTCATTAACTGTAAAATACCATGTTTTGGGCCCCTCTTCAACTTTGTTGAAGGGCCCTCCTCTGTTTGAGGCCCGCAACCATCACTTGCTTCTTTGTCTCCCTTTTAGCCCATTTCTTGCACAATGTTTTAGGCCTGTTTGTGTTTAGATTCGTGGCTTGTTGAAAACTGTAAAGTGCTTCATTTTGAGCCCCTCTTCAACTTTGTTGAAGGGCTCTTGGCCATTCGGGGCCAGCAGCTGCTACTTGCTTCATTACCTCTCTTACGGGGCCATTTTTGCATGCTAGCTTAGTCCTATTTGTGTCCATTATTTGGCCTTGCTTAAAACTGTAAATATGCTTATTTTGGGACTATCTTGATTCTATCTTCACACTTCATGTTCAAATAATGCATGCTTTGCATAGCCACAGGTCATTCCATGTACCTAATTTCATGTTTCGGGTCTCATTCCATGCATCGGGTGCCATGTTTCCATGTTTCGGGGCTGTTTTATGTCATATTTTAGCGCTGAAATTTGCATGTTTGCATACCATGTTCCATGCCTTGCCATGCTTTGGTAGAGTGGCATTCGTGCCTTAGGTTCGGTCCTCGATTTGCGTGCACGTGTGCACGCATTTCGAGTATCTCTTTTTTCATCTTATGGCCTCTTATGTGAGTGTGGTTGAGGTCCACTCATGTTGGTATAAGTCCATTATGCATTGTGTATGCCATTTCATTTCATAGCATTGTGCATGCTAGGTTGTATGTTAGCGCATTGTGTATGCCATGTTACCTCGTGCATCGTGTATGCCATCTCATAGCATTGTGCATGCTAGGTTGTATATTAGTTGCATTCATGCATGTCATGCATATTGCATTGTGCTTGGGATAGGAGTTAGCCCAAGCACAGGAAACGAGGGACGTTTCGTACTTCGAGTGACGGAACGTGTCTCAATTCCCAGTCACCGACACTCCGGATTATCCATGATGGAGTCTAGGCCTTGTTGTGTCCATATGTGCATTCATTTCATATTGAATCGTGCAAATCGACTCCTCGGCCATTATGCATCGAGATGCGTGATTGGTGGCACGAGGATCGAGGCATGCATACATTTGTGAAAATACATTGCCATGCCCTTTTCCTGCTCTCTGTTGCAGCAAATCAAGAATCAGTAGCCTTTCAAAGGCTTTGCACAGCATTCCGGCATCAATGGCAAACAGAGGCTAATTGGGGCATCGCAGTGGATTTCTGCACCAAAGCAACCCGGACATGCATCATTCATCATCTGAAGCAGAGTTGAGGCAGTCCCTGGCTTGCATGCCAATTTAATGCTTTCCTAGTTAAATTTGTTATTTAATTTGGATTCTGTACATATTTGGACTGTATTATTTATTTGGACTGTACTATTTATTTGGGATTGTATATTATTTATTCGGACCCTCTGCGCGAGGGCATAATTGTAATAAGTGTGCGTGTGTGTGATGCATGTCTTCCAACCCCACGTCTTTCTCCCTTTTATTTACCAGCTTATGATGGTTAGATTAGGGCATGTTTCAATTAGCATACAGTATGATAGCATGTTGCATTCATTCATCTGTTTTGCACGCACCGGGCTCGGCGCATCATACTAACTGCATCGTATTTTCAATTCCAAAGTTGAATACATGCTAGCTGTAGCATTTCATATGCCATGTTTAGAATAGCCGAGCCTGCTATAGTTACACTTTTGCATGTGTTGCATTAGGCATTTCTGTATAGTTAGGATCATGCATGGATTTCTAACCTAGCTTCTGTTTTGGCTTGGAGTACTCGGTAAGTTTTATGCTTTAGCATCCTTGCATGCGTGTGAGTGACGGCCATGAATAGCATGCTTACCATGAGGCTATATGCTTATGTGATATAACTGCCTGAATGCTTGTAGGTGAAGGTTGGGTTATTTGAATTAGAGCAATTCGTTAAAATGTATGTTTTAAGCCCACTAGATAATGGCAAAATCATGTTTTCTAAGCCCACCCGAGAGTGGCAAATCCACGTCTTAGCCTACTTGCGGGTAGCACCATCAAACCGTTTTCAAATAAACAAACATGAAATGTTTTGCTCCAATTCAGGCGACCCAGTCTATACTTGTATGCTGTGCGCATCACATAGTAAATCTAGGCTAATAACCGAAATAAGAACACATAATGTTTTCAAAAATATATATCATGGTTAGTAGAGGCCGATCTTTGATCGGGCGAGCAGGGGTGCTCACGAAGTGACCTTTCCCAATCGTACCCAAGTTCCCGAGCCGAGGCAACTTTGGTGATGACGGACGTGGCCTTAGGCAACGAGTCAGGGTTTCCTAAATTTCCCAAAATAAAATATTTAGGTGGCGACTCTGTATCTGGCAAAGCAGTCCATGTTTGGCACTTCTTTCAAAATCTGTTTTCTCAAAACGATTTGCCGGATTTGGACTCTTTGGTTCAGATTTAGAACCGTGACAATGTTAGAGTCCTGAACTGTAGTGAGCCCAATATCGAACGGAACGGGGGACCTCGTTCCTTCCCGGGACGTTCGAGGACGTCTACAAAGGCGCATCTAAAAAAGTTTTAAAAAAAAATACTTAAAATTTTAAAAATATTCACTAAAAACAAAAAAAAACACAAAAAACAAAATACTCAATTTTCAAAAACTTTATCCAAAAAACTCAAACCAAACGCACACATTAATTTTGTTGACCAACAAAAATCATTGGTTAAAGTCGACAAAACATAACCAAATCATACTCAATAATAAGCAATCGACATTGTAGTATGTTTGGTGGCCGAGAAAATATATGAAAACATAAGGGGCTTCAAAACTTCTCATCTGCACTCATTTGAAAAACCCTAGAAGAAATCAGTCGCAGATCCATCGAACTGTTCAGTAAACATATACAATACATGTACAAATATAACTATGTGTATGTGCATGTATAGAATCCACTAAACCAAACCAAACCAAACCAAGCCAAGCCTTCAGTCCCATCAAATGGGGTCGGCTACATGAATCCTTTTTCTCCACGCGGCCCTATCAAAGGCCATTTCATTAGTCAAATTAAGTAGATTCATATCTCTATTTAAAACGTTAGTCAACGTTAATCTAGGCCTACCCCGTCCCCTAACACTTCCATCTACCGTTACAGCATCGGATCTCTTCACTACTGCCTCCATTGGTCTCCGTTAAATATGACCAAACCATCTCAAACGATTCTCTCTCAACTTATCTTCTATCGGTGCTACTCCTACCCATTCCCGAATACACTCATTCCTAATCCTGTCTTGTCTAGTCTTACCACACATCCACCTTAGCATCCTCATCTCAGCCACACTCATCTTATCTACATGTTGTTTCTTGGTTGCCCAACACTCTGTCCCATACAACATAACTGGTCTAATAGCCGTTCTATAAAACTTACCTTTTAGTCTAGTGGGTATTCGTTTATTGCACAATACCCCAGACGCACTTCTCCACTTACACCATCCCACCTTAATCCTATAGGTCACGTCTGCATCAATCTCTCCCGCTGTTGTGATAATCAACCTAAATAACGAAAATGTCCACTCTTATGTGTATGTGCATGTATAGAATCCACTAATGCATGTGTATATACGTGCATATAAAATACACTATTCTCACAGCAACAAATAAGTCAACGCCCAAACCAACTCTCTGCATTACAACAATCAAATAGTGCTCAATAGATCCAATGAATTTCCAGTATCTGTTTGGTGACCGAGAAAATATAGGAAAAGAAACAAATCAAAACTTTTTAGTATTGAAAACGTTATGAAGAAAAGAAACTACCTCTTGAAAACAATTATTAACTATACGTGTATCAAAACTAGGTAATCGCCGATTAAGCCTCAATCAAATCAGTACATGTAAATTAGACCTATCAAGCCAATAAAATTAATCAAAATTTCAGAATCCATAAACAAATAGAGAATAAGAGATGTGGAAAACTGTTTTCTCACTAAATCCTGCTCCGATTTCTCGGGAACCAAACGGAAAAGCGGGGGAAGTGAACTCACTGCAGTATTTGATGACGGTGGCTTGAATCGAATGCATGCTCAAACAAGCAGCGAAGAGGAAGATAATAGCTAGTTTGGGGAAAATTGGTACAATCTCCATTATCGATGAATCAGAGATGAAATCTAGAGAGAGAAGGAGAGAGTTGGGATGAGCGTTGAAACGTTTGGTGAAAGGCTTTGTATATTTTTAGTGATTTTTAAGGAGAGGCTTCCCTCCATTGGCCCCGTTTGCTAAAGCAGTTGGGAAGTGATTATAATTTATAATCTAATAATGTAGTAGGGCTGTTGGAAAGTAATTATAACTTATAATTTAGTAGTTTATATTTTATAGTTGTGAACATAAATTGATTTTTAATTTATAAATTAAGATTTTCCTCCTCCACTCAAAAAATAAATTGATTTTTGACTTACGAAAAAGTATAAGCTATATTATTAAGCTGAACCAAACATATCAAAATAACTTAAATTAAGCTAAAAGTTGAAATAAGATGGAAATAAGTCCTATCAAATAGGATCATTCTACCATATAAATTCGACTATATATTATTAAGTTTGTGAAATTTATCACCGATTTTGTTTTTGATAATGTAAATCGTTGAATATGTAAAATTTATTGAGTGTTTTATGTTCGTAAAAAATAATATTGATTGGATATCATTAACTATTTGATCATAACATATTTTTATTAATAATTTATTTTTAAAATCAAATTTACCATTAATAAAAATGTGTTTCGATAATGGGCTATCGATATCCGATCAATATGATTTTTTATAGATATGGAATACTCAATGACTTCTATACATCATACGGTTTGAATTATCGAAACAGACCACTTAATGAACCCCACAAGCTCAATAATACACTCCAGTTCACTATGAACTGGAGAGTCACACGCAACTCTGAGGAATGGGCAATGGTGCTGAGGGTATATGTTGTAGGTGTATGTACAGTTCGTTTGAAGAAACTAATGTTGCTATAGCTGATAAACATGCCACCCTGTAGACTAAGTATAAAATTAAGTCCTAATATAAAAGGATTGTTTTGTCGAGTATTCTCAATCCAAACTTGGGGTAAAGGGAACACTCTATATGTTGAGTTTGAGAGCTTATGTGATGAAAACTAATTTGTGCTCCATTGATGCAATGTGTATATGTCTGTTTCGTGTCATCGGCTATACTGGCTAAAACTGGGGTTGTTAAAGCTGTACTCCATCCTAGGGAAACTATATGTTCTTCAATATATGATTTACTGGCTCCAGTATCTATCATGGCATCTATACTAAGAGTTTTTTCTGCAAATTTGATTACATAAGAGATCTCAACTAAATTTGGCTTTGGTATGACTGGGTAATTAAATGGTAAGTATGCGTTATCTGACTATGCTTGGAAGTATTGACTAAAGGGTTAAGAATCAACTAGGTTGACTAATTCCAAGGAGTACATATGTTCTTCAACAAGTTTATCTTTTAAAGGGTATTTAGTATGAAATTGTTCTATCTGCTGTTTAACCAGTTTATTTTTTGCTTCTAAACATTTTATGTCAAAATTAGCCTTAGTTTTTAGCTCGTGTATTTGTAGTTTAAGTTCTCTTACTTGTATTTCTAATTTTCTAATAGTTAGGTGTAATTCTTTATTTTCTATACTATGGTCTTCTTGTATCTCATCGTTACTTTCTAATGTTATCTTGTGTGTCATATTTAATTTTTCTAGACAAACTATACAATAGGTTATACTGCATAATAAACATTGAGCTCTCTTATTTTTAGCGGGAAACCAATTACAATAATTGCATCTAGTAGTATCAAATCCTAGTCCTATTTGAAAATTATGCTGGTATCCAGTATCTACATTGCATTTCATCATAAAAAAATTATCATGGGAATGGGGTATTTCTATTTTTTGGTTAAGTTGTCCTAAAAGATTACCTATATCTGTTTCACTTTCTGAATCACTATCAGAACTTATAGCTTCTATTTGATATTTATAATCACTGACTATGCTATAGACTTCTGAATTATCACTATTTATGCTAACTATATCTTCTTCTAAATTTTCTATAATATGTAGTCTTTCTATCTGTTTATTAGTATTAGACCTCTGTCTTTTGGGACAGTTTTTTGCAAAATGATTGGGTTCTCCACATATAAAACAATTGCATTTTTTACTACTAGGTTTTCTAACATATCTTTGTTTTCTTTTATCTTTCTCTTCTTTAGATAGTCACTTATAATTTATCTTATTAAAAGTTCTACTTTTTCTAATGAATTTTTATTTTTTTTTCCATGGTTTTCTATATTTTTTCTTCTAATATTTTTCTTTTCTATATTTTCCATATTTTTTATATTTTTTCCTATTATATTTGTTTTCATATTGCTGAGTTATACTACTACAAAAATCATAGTTTTGTTTTTTCAAATCTTTCTGTATTTTAACTTCTACACATTTTTCTCTAAGCTTTCAAAATGTGAAAACTATTCTGGGTCCTATTCCTAAAGTTCCTCTTATGCTTACTTCTCCTGATGCTATTCTTGCTGGTAGGTTGGCATAGTAAATTGTCCATTTATTTTTTATCTCTCTTCCTAATTCTCCTGGTAATTTCCTAAAATATTTATTTCCTATTTCTTCATCAAAACTTTTTTCAGTTCTAGCTGCTATAACTAAATATTCTTTGCTAAAATGTACAACATATTTTCAACTCCTAATGTTATCTAATCCAACTCGGTTAATGCTATACTATAAGTATACTCATTTATTCTAGAATGGGTCGTATCCTATGAGCATTTCTTTTATAAAACTAGTAAAATTCCATAGGTTATCTCCTAGTCCTTTAAGCTGTCTAATTGTCTCCTCATATTTTCCTTTAAAAGTTAAATATATATTAAAAGTTGAATCTCCTAAAAGTGTTTCCATATATTCCCGCATATCACTTGATTCAAAGGGATTATTTATCCATGCCTTTACCGCGTCTTTTTCCCATTTTTCTATCATTTCTTACCATATCTGTAGGTCGAATCTAGCTCAGTCTAAAAGAGTTCCTTGGTTGGTTGCTGGCTGTAATTTTATACTCATATCTGGTTGTCTACGCTTTCCATGAAACCTATACATTTTTATTCGAATCTGCTTTACTATGTCCTGTATTGGTTAATGGTCTTCTTCCTCCTACTTCATAATGCATTGGTTCTACTGGATCTGCTACTATATGTTGTGGGTTGCTAGTTCCTATTCTTTCTGTTGTTTGAGTATTCATATAAAAAGTGTCTTCTAAGTTAGACTGTTTAGGTATTTTAAATATTTTACTAGGATATATTTTGTCTTCTAAAATATCATCTACATATTTAGTATAAAATTCTTGATCAAAAAATGACACTGTTTCATCATAGGTATCTCCTCTAGCTATATATTCATAGTATCTAGTATCTAATATTTTATTTATATCACTTAGGGGAAATTTTTCAAATCTATCTCATCAATATTATATATCTTTTTTTGTGATATTGTTTTTCTTCTGTCATTACATAAAACTGATTTATGTCACTATGATTATCTTGACTTTCTTCCTTATCTATACTACTAAATTCATCATCTTCGGACTTTTCTGATGCTACATAGGTGTATTGAGTAAATCTTACTGCATAACTTCCATCTGCTTTTTGATATAATAAATTATCTTGTGGGGCTAACCTCTTTTGTCTTAGAAAATCTTCTAAATTCCAATCTAGTGTTGCATTATCTTCCGAATTATATTTTTTAGCTGGTAGTGCCTTTATTCATTTTGCTCCTAATATCTTAGCTATTTGATCATTTGTGAGTCTATAATGGGTATTGCTTCATGAGATTGCTAAGCCTAAAAATCCTGTGCAAACTAATAAATTATTTTATCATTTTTTCATTTTATATCCTCTACTTTTTATTCTTATTTTTATCTTTTTATGAAAGGTTGAGGTTGGTAAAAGGAAATCTGGTGTAAAATAAACTATTCCTCCTTTTGAATTCATATCTAATTCATAGCTACCTAAAATACTTTGTCCTACATCATTGAATCTATCATCATAAAAACATACAAAAACATTAGCTCCTAAATTTTTTCTAGTTAAAGCCTTAACTCCTATCACAACTAATCATAAGTGAGTCATTTTAAGGTGTTCATTTACAGCATATTTAAAATTTTCTCTATTTATTAAATTTAGCTATATTTTTTCATCTTTTTGAGTTACACTAATCATTTGTTGACCATAGTGTTTAAATAAATATTGTTTTTTATGAATTTTTCCTGGCAAATATACATATTTAGTTGGGATTAACTCTAGCTTTTCTTTTTAAAATTTTGGGCAAATTACACAAATAGTCCCTATAGTTTGGGACTTGTGTTACTTTGGTCCCTGACTTTTCAATTGTGACACATTTGACCCTGAATTTTGAATCTTGTTCCAAATAAGGACAATTGAATATATAATTAGATTTTTCAAGGGTAAAATTGTCAATTTGATAAAATATAAACTAATTTGACAAAAATAAATGTCAACAAATATTTTTGAATTTTTAAAAATTATTTCTACCTACTAAAAATAAAATTATGTATAATTGATAAATCTTTTAGACATTTATTTATTTTTTTTACCAATTTAATTTTTATTATGTGTTTGGATGATGATCATGTAAAATTAATTTTAAAAAATTAATCATGTAATTTTTATTAATTTTACATAATTTTATCATTGGTGGGTAAAAATAATTTTAAAAAAATTAAAAATATTTTTTTGACATTTATTTTTGTCAAATTAGTTTATATTTTATCAAATTGACGATTTTACCCTTGAAAAATCTAATGATATTTTCAATTGTCCTTATTTGAAACATGATTCAAAATTCAGGGTCAAATGTGTCACAATTGAAAAGTCAGGGACCAAAGTGACATAAGTCCCAAACTATTATAGGGACTATTAGTGTAATTAACCCTAAAATTTTCTATTTGTTGTTCCACATCTATAAATTCTTCTACTTTAACATCTTCATCCTCATTACACTTTTTACTGCTATTTCCTTTTACTAACTGTTTAAACATTTTTATTTTCTATAAGTTCTACAAACAAGCTTTTTTGATAATTTAAGCTTTTTGAAATATTTAGTTATATCTTCTTCGTTTATTCGAGATTTGAGGTTTACTTGCTTGTCCTTTTACTCATTTTTCCTTTTAAAAGTATTAATCTTTCTAACGAAGCTAAACGATTTTCTAAACTATGTAGTTGTTCTGATAATTCTCCAAATTTTTCACACAACCGGATAAGAAATAAAATTTCTATATTATTTTGTCTTACTGATATTTGATCTGACTGATTTATTCCTTGATAGCTAATAATTCCCTCCGAGTTATTATGAAAGTCTTCTGCTTGTTTTAAAATAATCTGATAGTCTATGTTAGCTTTTTTATCGATACTCATAAATCAAGATCTTATTAATTGTTCTAAAATTTCTAATTTCTGTTTTAAATTATCTTGAATTTGGTTGATCTGTTCTATTTGTCTAGTTGTTTGATTTATCTGATTATGAATTTTTTCAATTAGTTGCTTAAATTTTAATTCTATTTGTTTCGAGTTATTAATATTTATGGCTGAAATTAGAGTCTTTATTTCTACCTTAGTGAGGAATTTTTCTAAATTTAAATCTTTTCATTTTTGTAGGATTGAACTACACTGATCTTGGATATAATCTAATTTTTTTATCTTGATCTTTAATTATACTGCGAATATTACGAAGATGGTCTATAGTTGAAACAAAAAGATTACTAATTTTATCTACGTCCTTTTTAATATTTTCTGCAAAATTAATCTGATGATCTATAATACTATTTAGCTGAGAATTATGTTCGCTATGGAGCTGATGTGTAAAAGTACCTTCAAAATTACAACGAAAATTATTTTTATCTATATTAAGATGATAGTTATGATTGCTGAGTTCTAAATCTAAATATTCTACTATTTTCATACACAAAATTAAATCCTATTTTAAAATTATTAAAAACTACTATAATATGAAATTTATAACTAAATTGTCCAAAAATAAAAACTACTCTATTTTTGTAAGCAAAATGCATAGACTAACTTAAACTGTCCTAAAACCGAACACTGCTTTGATACCATTTTTTGGGGGTGAGTTAGTGGTCTACCATTATTTTGAAGTTGGACTGAGAATTATCTAATTAATTCTACAGTTATGCTAATAAATCTTCAAGCTGTTGTATGGCTAGCTGTAAGGCTTCTTGTTTTATAGTTATCTGTCTATTTATTTGTGTGATTTCAAACTATAATGTTCTAGAAACCTACCGGAGGCTAACGATAACAGAAATTGATATATTAATTTTTGATATTCTAATTCTTATATAAGCTTAATACTGGTTCTGATTTTAATTCTAAGTTTTTCTTCTAAAAGCATAAAATTTTGATTTTAAAATTCTTTTATGAAAAATATTTCCTTGATATTTCTACTCAGGTTGCTCTCCTTATATTCTAAATTCTTTTTCTTATTTGGTAAAACTATTTTTAAGCAATGTTTGCTTTCAGTACATGTACTCCCACCTTGAAATTAAGCCTCGTTTAACATAGTATATTTTTATTTTCTATTTCTTACTTTTCCCTTTCTGCCTACAATTTGCCCTCAGTGCCTAACCATGGCTCATACGGGCTCTTCAGCTAAGGTCACCCAGTAATAAAATAGAAAACAACAGATACTATGAAGGTGCAAAGCATGTAATATTAATGAGCAAGCAAGCAAGCATTCCATAAACTTAGTTTTTCCAAAAAGAAAATAAATTTTAGAACAGAAGAGTTACCATTTTGAAATATCTAAGGAAAAATAGAGACTACTCACACTTCATATTAATAAGTAGTATACTTACAAAGATATTATTACAGACTTTGAGGTTCTAAAAGACTTGAACACTTAGAATTTTTAGACGAAAGTTTGAGAAAATTTTTTACAAGGAAGAGTTGAGAGAATTTTTTCATTGCTTATTCCGTTGGCATGAATGCCAATTTATACAATATAGTTTATGGATACAAACAAAGAAACAAAGGCTTATCCCTTACGTCTAACTGTTGCACAAAAGTTTAGAGCCTAGTCAAGCCTAGTCATAGACTTTACAAAATTTCTACAACATAATGAATACAAAGACCTTATGCTACAATTATATACATGTTTTCTGACACTCTTTCTAAAATTACCCTAGGTATAGACAAACAAAAAACCAATAAAGGGTTAGGATAAAGGTGCGGGGTACTGCTTTGGGCCCCATCGCACATCATTCAATCCTCCCGTCTTGATTTTTGATTTTGACACTTTAATATGATACAATACATGTGTAAGGATTCTTACAGCTTTTCTTTAATGGAGCAGGGTAGGGGTCATTTGCTCTCTTAAAGTAGTGAGTGAAGGAGAAGCCTTACTACTGACAGATGCAAATAATTACAGACATAAATAATTACAGTAGCAGTTGTCATTTTTTGGCATGAATTTTACTGATCGTTGAAGAGAGGCATTATCTTCTACTGACTGTCTATTTGTCCTTTTCTTCTGAATATCCTAACGCCAATAATTAATGTGGACGTGTGGATGCTTGTATAAATCTTCAGAGCTAATTTTCCGTAGATAGAAAATTTCACGGGTCAAAAAGTCTATGAAGCTAAAAAGGCTGTATAGACCTGAAAATTTCCAAGATTTCTAAGGATTGTAATTATAGCGTACACAATTTTTTTTTTTTTTTTAACCCATACATTCCATCTTCAAGATCTGCTGCAGAGAGTTGATCGTAAAAATCGTCCCATTATCTAGTTCATTCTCCCATTGGTTACCTTGGTATTCTCCTTCCATTATTGGTGACTCATGAGAGACGCTATGCTAATAGTTGGGATATTGAATTTTATCGATGAATGTTTCTTTACTAAAGGGAAAACCTAGAATGGTTAAGTTACAATATATCTTCTGATTTCTATCTTCGCAAACTAGATGACCATAATTTCCATTATATGCTAATAGAGGATTATTAGCAAATTTCCTCCATTTATTAAGCTGATCTCTGAGCAAAAATTTTCTGTATGGCCAGGGTCTTCGATTGAAAAGTCCTGGGTATCCTGGAAATGTAGAAGTTCCTCTAAGGTACATTTTATTATTGGCGGGAATGCACCTTATTCCTTGCCATTCTGGTAGCTTGTTATCAATTAATACTTCTACAAATGGATGATGCTCGTCCATTACACATAGTACTGAATGAGCAAGTTTATTTCCAAAATTATCTGTCTGATCTGGATCTGAAAAAATTATTCTAGAAACAAAGCCATAATCTAACAATTGAGCGGTTGTTAGATGACGAGTTTTGCCTTCAATTTCTATCTCTAATAGCTCAAAAGTTGCTAAATTTATCTGGCAAAGACATATGCTAAAATATAAATTACACTGACATTTTCCAAAATATTCTGGCCTATCCATACATCTTTCTTCTTGTAAACATGGTTGTTCTTCATCCTCATAGAGATAAGTCCACTGATATGCCATACCAGGGCACTGAACTCCTGCTATGGAGAGGTCTTGAAGAAATTGCTAAATAATGACTAATTCATTATTTCTGCTATCTTCAGCTAAGGTGTATATATAGGGTTTAAGGTCTTCTATTTCTTGGTTTTTCTCACAAATAGATTGAATGATAGAATGCTTGAAGAAATACATGCTAGCACTCAATTGTTCAAATTCCTTATTGGTAAATTGTCTGATTTTTAGGTTAAGAAAGAGAGTGGACGCTTTTGCTGGAGTTAGTTTTTTAAGCTAGCTAGTTAGGGTTTGAATGGTTACTCTTAATTGTTTTTCTTCGTCTCGGAGTTGGTCTAGCTCTTCACTAACCTTTTTGCCTTTTATCTATAATTTTCTTGAAATTTCTGGTAAAGCCTTCACAATGTCTGCACATTTGGAAAGGATTTTGAGAATCTGGCTGAGGTTAGTATTACTGTTTCCTGTTATCTGGCTAACTAGAACTCCATTTGTAGCAAGAATAGTTGACTGCATCTTGCTCAATGTGTCCAGATAATCTTTAGCTATTTGGCTGATAAAGTAACTGGTTCCTATTTGTCTGCGGGCTTAGGTACTGGCTGACTTGAAATCATAAAATCCTTTAAACTGAGGTATGAGAAAAATTTTAACTAAAGGTTCAACTTCTACCCAATCATGATAAATACCAGGCTTGATTCCTTTAGCTACTACATAAAAATAACAGCTTTTAGACAAAAGTTCATTCTGAATTTTTGAAAAATATATACTGAGAGAGTTTAAGGCTGACAAACGTTTAGCCGGGTGGTTAAAGTTGTTCCAAAGGTAATCTAAAAGACATTGTTGAACTGGGTCTAGCTCGATTCCTGTTAATGGTTTGAATTTGTTTCTGCCTTCATAAATGGGAAGAGCAAATCCCCCAAAGTTCATTGTTTTGTTGTTTTCCATTATCAGCACAAAAATTAAATTGGTTATTTTCTTTCTCTAAATAAATTTTTATACTTGGCCAATCTGTTAATTTATTATCACTTCCTTTAATATGTTCAAATTCTGCTTTATATCCTTGTCCTATAATACAATCTAAAAATTTTGCCCATCTTCTACTACTAAGTTTACGCTCATTAAGTTTATTATGAAATCTAACTATAGCTTCACAGTCTGTTCTAATTGTAAAAGGCTTGTGTAAAAATAGTTTAAATTTGTTTATTGCATATACTATTCCTAGTATTTCAAAATCTAGGTTGGTCATGGTTGTATCTTTTTCTTCAAATTTTCCAGAACTATATCTACAAATGCGCTCTTTATTTTTACTATATTACTTGCTAGGTTTAGCTAAAAATATTGTTCCCCATCCTAATAGGCTTGCATCTGTTTTTACTACTATATATTCTGATTCTAAGGGAAGTTGTAGGTCAGGTAAATTTCTACAAATGTCTTTAATTTTTCTTATTAAAGCTATATCTTGTTGATTAAAATATTTTTGTCCTGTGGGTGTGATCTTGCTATATAAAGGTCCTATTATTTTACTAAGGTTAGGAATATACATTCGTGTATAATTTAAAATCCTTAAGAATGATTGAAGTTGTTTTGTATCTTCTAATTTATCTGGGTAATCTAAAATTTTATTAACTATGTGGGGTTGTAGCCTGATTTTTCCATCTCCTAACTCCATTCCTAAAAATTCTATATGAGGTTTATTTAATACCATTTTTCTCTTACTAATTATTATTCCATTGTTTATAAATTCTTCTAATACTTTATATAAATGATCTATGTGACTATTTTTATCTGGACTAAATACTAATATGTCATCTATATATACTAGTATAAAATTATATTTATTAAATATACTATCCATTTTACGCTGAAATATGAAAGGTGCATTTTTTAGTCCAAAAGGCATGACTAGCCATTCATAATGTCCTTGTGGGTAACAAAAGGCTGTCCAATTAATTTGCCAAAACCCTGACTTGTAATCAAATTGCTAAATATTTTTGTTGTCTGTATTCTGTTTATGAGGTGATCTTTATCTAGCATATTATATTTATCATCTTATGTATTGTCATTTAATCTTTTATAATTTATGACCATTCTAGCTTTCCCTCTTTTATCTTTGCATGATTTCTAACCATAAATGCGGCGTTTCTATGCGGACTATTACTAAGTTGAAATACTCCTATATCTAATAACTCTTTAATTTGTGTTCTAAATTCTTCTATATCTGCTGGCGTATGATCTATTTGTGCTGATGTAATCGTATAATCTTTATTTTTTTATATCTAAACTAGCTAAAATTTTATTTCTTTCCCAGTATTTCATGGGTTGTTCTCCTAAAATTTATGTTGTTTCAGCTAATCTTATTATTTCATCTAAATCATTTTATGTTCTCTTGTATACTGGTTTTTTCTTTAGTTTTTCTATTTTTGCGAAAATTAATTATAGGTTAACTATTTGTTGGAAATCTTCTATACTCTCTTCTATACTCCAAGAATCATATTTTTCTTCTAATTCAACATCTTCTATGTCTAAATTTTCTAAAGAATTATTTGCTATCTCTTCATTTGGTATATACTTTTGGGTTAGCTCAGGAAAAATGTTTCTACTAAGAAATAAAAAACTAGCGGGAATTGAATCTACTCCTATGGTACCATTAATTATTTTTTTAATCCACTTATTTTGATATACTTAAAAATATATAATTTACATAAATTAAAAAAAAAATTCATTAAATATAATAAAATATAAAAATATATTATTTTTTGTATTTTTTAATATTTTTGATATTTAATAATATTTTTTTATAAAATTACAAATATTATATTTTTAAAGTCTATCTAAAAAAAAAATGGTGTTATTGCCGTTGCCCGGAATCTTAGGACTATTTCCAGATAATTGTATGGTTAGGGAATGAATCATGCATGTTTTGGCATGATAATTTTATGGCAGTATTGTATATTTTGTTTTCTAGTAATTTATAATAATTTTGACCATAAAATCAAAAATTCAAAATACATGGAGTTTGAGTAAGTTTGCCACATTTAAAATTCAAATTTTTATTTTTCTAAAATGTCAAGTGCTTATTGTTGCCCAAAATGCAACCTAAGATGGGAGGTGAATTAAGTTTTTATAATTAAAATTAATAAGACTCCAATAAAATTAAATATTAGTACAACAAATTATTAACAAGCACAATGATGAACTTAGCAGTAAATGATCAAGCAAAATAACAATGAAATATAACTAACATACATGGTAAATCAAATGATTAACACATGAATATTAGATAGTTATAGCAGTAGTAGGAAAGTAAAGAGATTAGGGAAGATGAGACAAACATATTTATAGTGGTTCGGCTTCAACCAAACCTCCATCCACTCCTCAAGCTTCACTTGAGATTTTCCACTATCTTCTAGCTTCACAGGGGTGCTAGCAACCTCTTTACAAATGGAGCAATCCTCCACGGATTTTACATAGATTTCACAAGCCCAATCCCTTGCAAATCTTAGGTGCTTCACAATCACTCTCAACATTTCAAGAACACAGTGTTTGGAACACTTTTACAAGATGAAATGGTATTTTTACTTTCAAAGAAAGTTTACAATAAATATCTCTCAAAGATAGATATATAAAATGAAACTTTGATTTTTCTGTAAATCTCATACAGGAAAGATGAGCTTAATGTTATAAGGCTCAGTGTATAATTTCTGAGAATAGATGTGAGTGATTATATATCAAAGAATATTTTCAGGTTTTTTGTTACTTGTTTACATTAGAGGCTTTGGTATATATAATGAAAATTATAGCAGTTTATAACTGTTGTAGTCATTTGAATTTATAGCCGTTTATAGCCGTTGTACTTTCATCATTACCAATTTGAATATCTTCTACTCCATCATTACAAATTTGAATATCTTCCACTTGAATCTTTTGAACCTTTTGGCCTTTTGAACCTTTATAGCCGTTTATAGCCGTTGTACTTCCATCATCACTAATTTGAATGTCTTCCACTTGAATCTTTTGAACCTTTTGACCTGCTGCTGTGCTAGGTTGTTTGAACCTTTGTTTTGGGCGGTTTGAACTCCTGATTTAATCAAATATTAAATACATTCTAACAATATAAAGGTTTAAGTGAGAAATAATAGGACAAAATAAATTTGAATTTTATTAAAACATAAAATCATCAAAATAAATGTTGATTTTATTTTTCTCTTTCAAATAAATCATCAAAATAAATTTTGATTCTATTTTTCTCTTCCAAATGAATTAAAACATAATTAAATAAATTATCAAAATAAATAAGTCTAACACTTACAAAATTTTGGCATTGTATTAACAATTTAGTATGTAGTTTCAAATTTAGATATAAAAATTTCAAATTGGGGGCAACAAAACGATATAATTAAAAAGTTATTTATTTTGAGATAGAGAAATTTATTAATCGAAACAAATTGCATAGTTTGATTTTTTACCATTCTATACCAACCCTTAAACCCTACCACTGTCTATTTCTACCATCCCTCCAGGCTCTACCCAACAATCTCTTTAATCTGTTTTATGAAAACTCATTCTTTTATTTGCGTTCAATTTCGGTAATCAATGTGATTGTCGTAAATCCGATGGCTGTAGATCTTATACTTATTGAAGGTGGGGTTTCTATTTTCTTTTCTTTTCTTTTTCTTTTTCCTTTTTTTATTTGGGGTCCTTTTTTTATCTTCTTATTCTTATTATAATTTTGTATTTGAGGTTTTGATTTTAAGGGCAAAAAGGAAGAAAGAGAAAGATGGTGGGAATGAAAGGAGGCAATGGAGGTTGGGAGAGGTGGTGGAATGGAGTGGTGGAGATTGGAGGCAAATGGAAGCTATGGAGGTAGAAGGAAAGGGTAAAGAGGGGTGGATGTTAGGTTTGACAATTAGAACTTGTAGAACTCAAAGAGAGTGAGAAATTATAATTTCAACTTAAATTTGGCTTTTTTAATTTTGAATTTTGGGTTAAATTTTTTATACTAACAATGTATGATAATCAATGAAGTATTAGTGAAATGGGTCATGCTTAAGTGTGCAACCCCCTTAAGGTTGCACACCATATGCAACCCAATTGTTAGCCGTTAGATTACAATAATTGATCAAGACCATTGAATTGTTTAATCGTGAAAAAGTTGAAACCGGGGCAACCGGTTAATGCTTGTATTTGCATGATTGCATCCCACTCACTCTCTGTATTTCGTCTCTATCTCTCTCTGTTCTCCTCTCTGTGTAAGGTTGAGTCAGTGTAACCGTTGATTTCCATTAACAGGGAGAAGCCCCTGTTGGGTTCGTTCCATTGACGAAGCTCTGTAGGGAACAGTATAACGGGCGATTTCCAACAACAACGTAACTAGAAGGCTGTGTTGGTTCCATTGCTGAAGTGAAGCCCTTCTCTCGAACTAGATATGAGGTATGGAGCTGTGTCCCTCTCTCTGTCTCTCTCTCTGTCTCTCTGGCCCGTTCACTTCAGCTATTTTCCCTCAACTAAACCCCCATCCTAACTTCAACCGCTCTACGCTTCGCTCCAACGGAAACCCCTCCATTGGCAGCTAACCTTTCTCTTTCTGTTTCTCAAGCGAGTGTTTGTGTTTGCACAAACAGGTAAACCGTGTGAAAATGTCATGTTTGTGTTTGTGTTAACAATTTTCGGTCATCAAGTAATTGTTGGTAGTAATGTCATGTGCAGTATGGCCCCAGCGGAAGTTAAAAGGGAAGGTGATGATTATGACATTCCAAATGAAACAGATGACATCCGTTTGATGAATGAAAGTCGGGCAGAACCTGATCATGGTTGCGAAGCTGGTCCGAGCAATGAAGAAGCAACCAACATGAACGTTGAAGATGGCGGAGCCGATGTGAAAAAAGAAATGGTTGACGATGCTCATCGCAATGACATGGTTGGTGATGTTGAACGTGCTATTCTGGAACAGAAATTTGATTCGGTCGAAGATGGAGAAGATTTCTACAATGCGTATGCTAAAGCCAAGGGATTTAGTATACGAAAATCCAGATTTAACACAAATAAAGAAGGAAAGGTCGTTAGTAGGCTGTGGTTGTGTTCAAGGGAAGGTCAGAGATTACCAAAATACTTGGACCGTGTTGCTGAGAAGAGTAGAGCTCCCAAGGCACTAACAAGAGTAGGTTGCAAAGCCCAATTTCGCATATGGTACGATGCGGATGCTGGTGAAGGGGGAAAGTATGTTGTGACTCACTTCGTCGCAGACCACAACCATGAATTGGCGGAACAACACTGTGTGATGTATCTGAGGTCACATCGCAGTTTAAACAGCGGTGACAAAGCTCAAGCAATGGCTATGCGCAATGTCGGTGTGAAGACTAGCCAAATCATGGACTAAATGGTAAATCAGTCCGGGTCTTATGAGAATGTTGGTTTCATCCGCACGGATCTGCACAACCATATTCAAGCCGAACGTAGAGCAGAAGTTGAGGATGGTGATGCGCAGGGTGCGTTGGTTTACCTATGCGCAAAACTTGATGTTGATGCACGTTTTTTTTACAAGTATGATGTGTGTAACGATAACAAGTTACAAAATCTATTCTGGGCAGATTCGAAATCGCGGGCCGACTACGCAAAGTTTGGTGATGTGTTGATATTTGACTCAATTTACAGAGCCAATGCATACAAGAAACCGTTTCTCATGTTGGCTGGTGTGACTAGCCACTTTAGGACCACGATATTTGCATGTGTTTTGCTAGCTAATGAGACAATTGAGACATACACGTGGGTTTTGGAAACATTTATGGAGGCGATGGGCAATAAAGCACCTGTGTCCGTACTGACAGATGGGGATAAGTCGATGCGAGAGGCAATCAGAAGAGTATTTCCAGATGCAAGACATCGATTATGTAATTGGCATCTTGGGAAAAATGCTGTTTCAAATGTTCACATAAGTGGCTTTGCACATGCTTTCAAGCAGTGCATGGACATGGAAACGGATGAGACAAAGTTTGAGCATGGCTGGACGACAATGGTCGAAGAATTTGGACTTCAAACCAACAGTTGGGTGTTGGAGACATATGAGAAGCGTCATATGTGGGCTGAGGCATATATGCGTGGACATTTCTTTGCTGGGATGAAGAGCACTCAGCACTTGGAGTGTATGAATGCTTATTTCAATCCCTTCCTCCAACACAAATTGAAGCTATATGAATTTGTTAGGCACTATGATCGGGCTCTTGCAAGGATAAGGTATAACGAGGCTGGAGATGATGCTGAAACAAATAACACTTTTCCGGTATTGATTACTCCATTGCGAGATATAGAGAGACATGGAGCTGAGCTATTCACCCGAAATATATTTAGAATATTCCGTGATGAAATCTTAGAAGAGGGGAAGTTGAATGTGAAGGATGTGTTCCCTTTGCCGGATGGTCAGAAATGCTACTATATTCATAAGTACAGAGTGAAGGACAGATCATGGATAGTAACACACAGTCCAATGGATGCTGCAATGAGATGTTCTTGCATGAAGTTTGAGTCGTTGGGGCTACCTTGCTGCCACATGATATGTGTTATGAAAGCTGAAAATTTAACGCAAATTCCCCCAACTTGTGTGCTGCATAGATGGACAAGGGCTGCAAGCAAGGATGGCCAGCAATGGCCTCAACCCTCAATTGATAGCACTACAACACAGACGGCCCGGTATGGGATATTGTGTTCTTCCTACAACAAAATGTGCTTCTATGCCTCGCAATCAACGGAAGGTTTCAAGGATGCTAGGGATGCATGTCTTCCGATGACGAGCCGGATGAAGGAGTTATATGAGAGGAATTTGAACGGTGGGAATGGAGACAAAGGGAAACATTCATTCCGTCGACAATTTGGAGTAGAAGATCCTGATGTTGTGAAGACAAAAGGGAACCCAGGACGGGCCTCGTCCAACTGTCGAAGACCAAGAAAATGTGGGAATTGCAAATGCATTGGGTACACAAAGCGAACGTGTCCTAAGGTTCGGTTTAGCCGAACAGTGGGTAATAACTCAGATGCAGATACACCCCACATAACTGACCGTGAGTACAATGCGGAGTCATTGCCCGTTCGCTGCAAAACTGGGTTGGTGGATCCAAGTACACCGCACATTAAGCAACGACGACTATTTTTTGATGTTTCTCCTGATTCCAAGCAGCCTGTGGGCCAATACGGTAGTGTTGAAGCAGCAGTGTGGAAAAATGATTTGAACACAATTGATGAGGTGAATCAGGTAATTGTATAATTTGTATGATTTACTTATTCCCTTAGCTATTGAAAACACATGGAAATAATGTATGTAGTTTTCATTTTGCACGGATTGCTGTACGTAACGTGTAAATAATTGGTTATGTACAATGCCAGGAAATGGCACAACGTTACTTATGTACAAGGCCACGAGTTGTAAATTTCCCATATTGTTTAGAGTGATGTTGTCATTTGTGTTTGCAGTGACTTGTCATTTTCAAAACTAACTGAAGGTGAGGTGAGATATATATGGGTTGTCTGTGTGTTGTTTTGGGTGGGAAATTGGCTTATGTCTGTATTCCAAGATTCCTATTGCGGGTTGCTTGTTTCTGTTCCATTTTGGTTGGATCTAACTGAAGGGTTTTTTGCGGTGTGGTTTATCAACTAACGATGTGTTTCGCTTCGTATTGATTTGTTATGACTTGTGTCCGTAAATTAGTATTATATTTCGAGTAAAATACGAATTTTGTCCAAGTGGGTTTGCAAAATTACATACCAGCACATGCATTTTGTATATAATCCAAGTGGCAGTTAATTTTGGGTGTTACTTGGAGAAAGTAACCCAACGAACTCGTTACTTTATCTCCATGCCGATCGGTATATGAATTACGAGTTACGAACAGGAGTTGTGAAATTATTTAATGTTTACTATGGAAGTATGGGTTTATTGTTAGTAAAATTATGGTGGGCCTATATGGACAGCAACAAAGCAGTAATTTAAAGTTGACAAGTTCAAGAAGAAAATCAAGCAATTGTGGTATTGGTTCAAATGCCTGAAATGGATGAAGACTTCTTTCGATGAATTGATGGTAACAAAGTAGAAAGTAACAAAGTAGAAAGTAGAAAGTAGAAAGTAGAAAGTAGAAAGTAAGTTGTTGTGTTGTTCGTAACAAAGTAGAAAGTAGAAGGGAAAAAACTACACAGAAGTTACAATGTAGAAAGTAAGTTGCCACCTGTCGAAGTGCATATAATTGAAGTTACCACCTGTGCCCAGGTCCTTTTAGCCTTTCCTCGACAGATACAGACTCCCAATTCGTTCATGTTTCCTCTTGGAGGGTGGCCACTAAATCCATGAGCACTGCCAGTAATTGCTCCAGCGTGTAAGTCAGGTGGCATGCAAGATTCAATGTTAGTTGAATGGAGCAGCTGTTGGGAGGATGTGGGAAAAATAGGTGCAAAGAGGAATTTTTAATCTAATATCCAATCAGAATGTAGGTGAAAATATGAGTGAACTTTTTTTTAAAAAAAAGTAGTTCCCATTTTTTTTGATTATAAACCCGAGATGTATATTTTGTTTTTGATATAAATAAGTTGTGTATTTTCGTTACGTAAAATGTAGGACAACAATTGTGTTTAAGTCATTACAATACAGAAAAAGGTTATTTCAAACGTATTTTCAAGTTTACCGACATTGAATATATTTTGATTAAATTACAGGGAAAATTCAATATTTGGCAGAGTTTGATGATTCATAGTCAGGGGCAGTAACTGTGAGTGGCCAAGTGTTGCGGTTCATTGACCCAGTTTGCAAGGACTGTGGTTGTGTTTAGTGGACAATATTCTGTCGATTTTTGTCTCATAATGATGAGGGACATGCCCCACAATGGTGAAAAGGAAGGTCGACAGGGAAGAGTCAATATTTGGCAGAGTGGACTTGAAGATTCGAAGTCGGGGCAGTTACAGTGGCAGTTATGGTGTAGACGTGTGGGATCATGCAATGATGGGCCACAAAAACAGTATACGGATATCAATACTAAACCTCCACTTCTATCTGTCGAGCTCCCTTTTCTTGTGTTTATTTCATGGCCACCAACTGTTTTAAACTTCTGTCGACAGAGCAAGGCTCCTGCTTTGTCTCATGCTTCCTCCTGAAAGTGTGCCCGCTAACTCCGTGACTGGTGGTAAAAACTTCCCCTATCACTTCTAGGTGACCCACATGCAGAGAGCCCACTTTCAGGTCGTGGACATTCCTTCAGACTTGGCCACATGCCCTCGATTAAGTGGACCATCTGTCGACAGAGACTGGCAAAACTTGGTGCAAACAATGGCCCCCATGTTCAAGTTAAATATTGCGGAAGTGATTGAGACCCCCCCAATCACCACCACCCCACCCCCCCACACACACGTGGGGGCTGTTGTTTGGAGAAGGAAAAAAAATAAGAAATTGAAAAAAAAAAAGTGGCCAATCAGAGAGAGAGGGGGTCATGGGGGTCCAAGTCATATGATATTTAACTTCAACGAGGGGGCCATTGTTTGGGCCCAAAACAAACATAAAGTACAGCCCAATATAAGAGCTTTTAAATATACTGGCCCCATCATAAGCTATAAAAGACCCACCCTTTCAACTTCAAACCACTTCATTTCCCTCTGATTCGAACTCCCCAGACTGTACTCCTTCTTCTCAACCATTGCCGTTCAAAACCAGAGCACCACAAAACCCTAAGCCATGGCACCGAAAAAATCTCAACCATCTCCATCTGAGGAGAACAATGAAGACCTACTCCGCTTCCCGGGCCCTATCAGAGCACTTATCGCTCCTCTAAAATTTGCTGCAACCCTATTGCCCAGCCCAAGCTCTGTCGCTAAGGCTACTCTAGGCCCTACCTTCGCGTCTTACTTCCCAGACGAGCTAGCTCCATACTATCCCCTTGGTAATGGTGAGAACCTTCTTCTCAACCAAGCTGGACTCAAGTGGACTAACTGGAATGTCAGCAAAAACCCACTCAGAGGGTGGAGGTCACCAGACTCTGATTGGCGAAGCTGGGCCAGGAGAATTGAAGGTCACGACGCCGAAGTATGGAAGCACCAGGGCATTGCTGAAGCAATTAGACTATCGACTAAAATTTATGACGTGGAGAAAGGGCTGATTGCTGCTGCTGCATGCTTTTGGTCGCAGTCTAGTAACTCCCTACTCCTCAATTTTGGTATGATTTCCCCTACCATCTTAGATGTAGCTCACTTGACTGGTCTGCCAATCTTGGGCAATCCAATTCATGCTCTCCTTGAGCCTCCAAAAGTGACATTTACTTTAAACACTGACATGTGCTATACAGATTTTGCCAAAAAATACCAAGGCAAGCGTGGTTCCCCTGTCGATGACAAAGAAAGAACTGCTTTTTACTTACTTTGGCTTTGTGAGTTTCTTTTTTGTGTCCCTGGGTACAAGATCACGAAAGAATACCTCCCCCTTGCCTTGTGTATGCAAGACGGCCAACTTATGGCTTTAGCCCCTTATCTTCTTGCCACCCTTTACAAGGCCCTATTTTCCTTTGTCGACAAGAAGATTTCTGGCAACTGTGGTGGCCCCTTCTGGCTCTTCCAGGCCTGGTTGTATGCCTATTTCCCTGAGGCACGACCCCCACCACCTAACACCTTGAAACCTGTTTGCCACTCCTATGCTGAGCAACTGCTCACTTATAACAGCCATTCAAAACTCACTTTCACAAATCATCTTACCATGTTTTACAACGTTCCTTCACAGAGACCTTCCAACCTGTACATGCCATTTCAAAACTTTGAATTCTCCTTCAGTAGACTTCGCTTCCTCTTCACAGACCCTTCTGATTTACACAATGAGCAAGTCCAAGAACAAAATGAGAGTTGGAGACACATTCTCACCTGTAGACATGTCTTGGTTGGCTGTTCCATATCCTCCGCCAAGCTATCCAGCTGCAGTTTTGAGACATACTGTCCCAATCAATGGTCCAGGCAATTTGGTCTTTCCCAGGCTATCCCTTATCCTTATTTCCACCCAACCATCCATGAGGAGATTGGGTCCAGAATCCACTTGAAAGATCCTACACAAGCTGAATCCATTCTGACAGAGAACACCAAACTTTTCCAAGATTTTGGCCCATTCTTCTTCAAACCTGCTTCGGACTGCTCGGCTGCTTTTGACCATTGGTGGGGACTTATGACTGCCATTATTTTCTGCAAGCCACTTGAAAGCTGCTTTAACGATACTTGTATTCATATTCAGGGCCGCATATCCTCGCCTTCCAAGCTTAAGGCTACAGGTATCCTTCCTTCATATACTTCATATCCCTGACTGTGTCATGCAATTTGTTTTGTTTTTTTCTCTACAACACTAACTTGTTTAACCCTTGACAGCCAAAATTGTGCCTGCTGCTGAACCATTGGTTAGGGACCAACGTAAAGGCAAGGATCCAATGGATGCAACTACTCAGACAAACACCCCCTCAGTTCCGAAATTAATGGCAGACTCTTTCGCAGCTGCGCAGACACAAGCACAGAGAGGAGCTACCACCCGTACCCCTGCTGAGACAGAGGTCACGGCGAAGAAGAGAGAAGAGCCTTCCACTGCTCCTGCTCTAAGCACAGACCTAAGTGAGTGGGATATCCCTCTCAGCCAAATGGTTGGCGAAACAACATCAAATCCTTCAGGGCAGCTCTACCAAGTAAGCCTTCACTTTACATATTTACAGCATCTGAATTTACATTCACGCCCGACTGATCACTTACTTTTGTGCAGAGAAAAAAAAGGAGATTACTCCTTGCTGCTGCTGATGATGACGATGCTTCCACTTCTCCTCAACACATTCATCAAATTCCCAGTCCAATCAGTAATGTACCCACAAAACCCACTGTACAACCAACTCCACCACCACCTGAAGCATCGCAACAAACTTCCTTACAACCTGCTTCACAGTCTTCGCCATAGCAATCCACACAGTCTGCATCACAACATCCTTCCACTTCTCCTCAACATATTGTCCCTTCTGTCTCTAGCCCTCAACCATCACCATCCAACCCCTCCAATTCCCAAACGTCAAACAAAGAATCACAGAGGATTGAATTTGACATTTCAATCAACAGCCAATCCTCTCCAACAGATGACAACACAAAATCCCCTCAACCAGAAGTTCACCACAACCAAGGTAAATAGAAATACAAATGTTACTGTTCGTTTGGGAAAAAAAACTTTTCTTTAAGTAACTGGTATTGTTCTCCAATTTACAGGGATGGACATAATACAGGACTCATCTCCACGACCAATGGGCGAGACAGAACTTGAAGGTCCTCATGACTTTCCCCTGCTAGCAGAACCAGAGAAACACCCTCAAGGCGCTGATGCTGCCATTTCATCAGTACCAGAAACAACTCGTCCTCATGCGACAACCACAGCTGAACAAGGCCAACCGTCTTCGTGCACGTTATCAGGACAGGTACTACCATTTCCAACCTCATCCTATTTACTCTTTATTACTTGCAAGCATATATTCTCACCAAACTATTAATGTTCACAGGCCGTCGGTCCATGCCAGGATATTTGGGCCGAAGTTTCTATTCTTCAACAAGATCTAGACGAAATATCCCCATTGCCTCAAAGGCTACATCTGTTTGATGCTGAAACTCAACAAACCTTAACCACCTTCATCAACCTCATTAACACCCCAGTTGAAGAAATCATTCTCCACAAACCTGATGAAACCTTGGCCTGTCTTTCTGCTGTTGTAAACCTCTCCCCTAATCCTTTCAACCCCATTCAACTAAAGCAATTGGCCAAGATCATCACAGAATGGCCAACCCTTTCAGAGATGGTTCAGACTTGCTCAAAGGATATTCAAACCAATAAGGATTTCCTAAACGAAGCCCACACCATATCTACTTCACTCAAACTCAGCCAGCAGACCTCTGCAGCCATTCTTCAGCAACACTCAGCACTTGAACTTGAGGAAGCCAAACTCATGGCAGAACTTGCCTCTGTCCGGCAAAGAAAGGCTCATCTGCAGTAGCAACACGACCAGCTTAATTAAGAAGCAAGGATGATGCTCTCCCAAATTAGACATCGTTCTGCATCCATTCAGACAACTAAAGCTGAGTTGGACCAAGCCCAAGCCATGCTGGCAGATGCTCAATCAGAGTGGGGTGTTCTAGGCGTTCTGTTCCCCAAATCCTAGGCTAGTTTATATATGTATTCTTTTGTATTGCACACCTAGGAATGATTTGGAAAGGTAGGAATGATTGCCTTTTTAATGATAAGATTGTTGATGGGCCTGAATTGGCTGAGATGGTGAAAGTGAGGGTTACACTTTGCTGTAAGCAAAGTTATAGAGGCCTACAGTATTCAGTGGACGACATATATTGTATTCTGGATAGTATCAAAGTCTCATTTAGGGGGTGGTGTTTGGTGTTTTTTGAAACTGGGGTGCAGGAGTTTGGTCAAGCTGTGGTATGCAGGATTTTGGTCAGTCTGTGGTATTACCATATCTTCTTGGTGGCTACTTTTGCTCTGCTGTGCTTCAATGTTGCTATGCTTTGCCTTATTTTTGGCTTGTTGCTCTGGCTTAGTTTATCGGGTCAAGCATGCTCATTTCTGGTTGCTGCTCTGCTGTGCTTCAAATCTGCTCTGCTATATATGTACTCTGCTGCTGCTATATGGGATCAACGAATAGGCTTAAGTCTGCTGCTGCATATTGGCCTTTTTGCAATTGTTTGAATGATGTTTTGGTGTGCTGTATTGGAAGTCTGCTGTTGGATTGGGGAAAGTTATTGGAGGTCTGCTGCGGGCCTTGTTGTAATTATTGGTCTGCTGCTGTACTAATTTTTTTTTTTTGGAGGTTGAAGGATCAGGCTCAAGTCTCAATGGAGGTTGAAGGTTCAGGCTCAAGTCTCAATGGTGGATGTATGGTCTGAAGTTTGTTCATGCTGCCTTGGAGTTTCATCTGGTTACCTTGTTATGTGGTTTTGTGAGGATGGGCTTGGAGTTACATTCTTATTGTTTTTCTTCTGTTTTTGTTTCTCTTCGTTGGTCTCCAACCTCCTCTTTGTTGATGTATCATTGACACCTTGTATGTGCTTTTCCATCAATACAGTTTTTTGTTTTGCTGAACAAAAAAAAAAATTGAATATCAATACTCTGTGTTTTTAATGGTCTGTTGTATGGTTGTTTTTATTTTTTGTGCAATTTTTCACCGTTTGTGCATTTTTATGAAGTAATCAATTCCCCTTCAAAGTGCATTATAGTCACCGCTATTTGTTTGTTCTGTGGGCTTTTTTGTGCTTTGTTTTGGACAAAATCATGGCATTCAAAAAAATCGAACAAACATAATTCATGTGGTAAAAGCGAACAAACATTACTACTTTCAACTTGCATTGTTTGTTGGACAAATATCACATTGCACTGGACAAACATTACTATAGTCATTTGGGCAAATATGACATTACATTGTTTGTTCTGTACTGTACCCATAACATTGGAATTATGTGTATCACATTACGTATAGGCCACGATAAAAGCAAACAAACATGACTACTTTCCCTCGTTTGTTCGAGTCCCAAACATTGGAATTATGTGTACAATCAATACGCGTGGGAAATTAGTATTATCACAGCTGCGACCTAAAAAGTTGTCACGACAAGCTGATGCAGTAATCCAGTTGTGGTTGGGCATCGAAATTACACTCGTACTGGCAGGCCATGATAAAATCGCTGCACTATTTGTTGTAATTGCAATCAATCACATGCACGAACGATACTCGCCCATCTTTGTATTGTTCACATCCATAACGAAGTCAAGCACCAACTTCCGGCGCACAGAAGGATGAAACTATGTACAGAAAGCGAATAACACAAATCAGGTACAGTTACAGCGGTAGGGAATAAACGGATTTATTTCGCAATTGGAAATTAAGCGGTACAATGTACCTTGTGTGGACCGCTGGGTATATCAGGCCGCTGCATGTACTTGATCACAAACATCCCACAGTCGAAAGTGCTACAAATGAAATGTAACATTCAGTTTCTCGTAAAATATAAGCAGGTTCGTTAAATGAGTGATTCAAGAGTGAAGTCAATGTGACGCAGGGTTTGTGGATTACTCGTCTAGCTGTTGTAATGGCCTTTGTTCTAACATGCGCACCTCAAAGGTACGCATGTCTATAGCATATTCATTTCCAAACTGTAGTTGCAGTAAGGCATGCATTGTTTGAACCTGTTGCAGAATGAGACGGTTAGTTTATGTGAAGGATGTGACAGTATGGAAGTAGATTTGTGAAATTCAGCACGACATACCAACATTTTTGCTGTGTTCAGCTTGTTGGTGTCCAGTGTGGCGGATGCCAATGAGTCAAATAGGTACGCCACACGGTCTACCATATCTATTTTTAGGCACACCCAATGTACTCCTCGATAATTGAAAGGCATGTAAATCTACACATAAACATAAACACAAGTGAAGACATTGTTTAGAGGGCATGCGAACATGTACGCACTTTCATATTTACATTGACATTCAAGTAAATGGGATCGACATTCATATTACCGACGTCCATATTAAATCTACTCGCTTCAATGGGATGGACATTCATATTACCTTCTCACATGCATCAAGCACCCCAGTATATCTGTCATGTCCAAAATATGATTTGACCATATTTTCATGGTTCAGAGGTTGAGTTTTTTGATTTAGTATCAAAGTCTGCATGTTTAGTGTGTAAAGTTCAGTCAGCCAAAGTTTTCTGAAAATATGTCTTCTGCAATACACAACCGACCTAAAACACTTACTTACCGACAAATATACTGGAAAGAACCACGCAGTATGCCTCCCGTCTTTGTGTACTTGCCGCTGTCCGTTAGTCAATTGAACCGCGACCAAGTTGATTGGCTGGAACATTGTAACAGACCAGGCAACTTGCGAAATAAGGTTTGCCATTTGTTTAAATGTAATACGAAATAACAATGTCCCTACATGGATATGTCCATCATGCAAATATAGTGGAAATAACATTGTCAGATGCCACGACTTACAGTGTCGGATAGCCATGCCCCTGGTTTCAGCGTGCGCATGTCACGTCGCGTAGCACATTCGCAAGGCATTTCATGCAGATTCATAGACACGACAATGTCCCTACATAAAACGTATACATCAATCAGTAAGAAGCAACCTACAGCCTAGTAAAACTTAAACGTATCTGGCTTAACTCTACAACATAAGATTAGTTTTTCCTGTTGTACAACTATGGCAGATATTCCTGATTCTACTAGGCTCCAATCCAATGAAGATTAGTTTTAAGTTTTTAAAAAACAAAATGAAAAGACAAAGTTTTAGATATTACAACTCATGACATGTCCAATAGTATTTGCTAAAATAATATGTGAAAATTGAAATGCTCATTCACAGGTCAGCAAGTTAAAAAAAAAGAAACACGCTTTTTACAAACTGGAGCCAACAATATCCCAAAATGATCAAAATGGGAAATGTAAGCAGAGTAGAAGAAAATAGGTAGGGAAAATTGCACTTCATTATAAGTTCTCAAAAAAATTTGCAAATCATTGGTAAACTTTATTAAGTTTCATAATTAAAATTATAAAGGTTTCCATGAATGTGTAAATATTTTTGTGAAAATATCAGTGGTTTGCAATTTTCCCAATAGGTACATGTGTGCAGGATAAGACCAAAAGAAGAAAACTTCAGACAGGAAATTTAGCCACTGATCTTTCCGTAGCCCACTGCATTAAATTCAAAGAGAATCCTACATACGACATGGATAAACCCATCATAAACCCATCATAAACCCATCAAAATCATAGAGAATGAAAAATTAAAGAACTGATACCTACAAGAATCAAATAAACATAGCACGACACATGAAAATTGTGGAATTCAAACTTATTTCACAAATACTACGGAACAGGTTAATTGCGAGTACTAAACTCATCCGTACCTTTCATTGTTTCTGTCGTCAAGTACAGAGTCAACAACTTCGTCTTGGGCCGCTGATAAAACCTCTCTGCTCTCCAGTGTTATCAAGTCCTTCTATCAATATAAACAATCAAGTAATATCAACTCCTCCTATTAATATAAACAATTAACTAACTCACCACTGTTCAGAAATGTAATTTGCAAAGTACATAACACATCCTTATGCATCTAAAATTGGTGAAGCGATGTCTAACCTCTGAACGGAACCGCTTGTCCAACCTGTGCAGTTTGGACAGGAGTTTGTCCGAAATCTGTAAGACAATTGTACAACATTTGTTACTGCAAACTTGCAGTAGAATGACAAATATTAAAATACAACACAAATAATGGTTTTATTATGATCAGTAATGCTGTCGGCATCAATTGGTAATGAAACATACGAAAGGTGAAGTGATGTGGCGACTTGGGAATTTTTTGGCAGTAAGTCGAGTACTTATTTTGCTATCGTTGCACGAATGCATATCCCCTACGTCTGTCGCTTCAACACCTCTTCCTCTTCTTCTTCCTCTTCCCTTTCGTGTGCCTGTTACAATTTGTCCCGCTCCCAATGTTTGGGCAACCTTACCAGCAGAAGGATGCACATTGTCTGCTTTTCCTCACATTGGTGGCAAGGTTTGCGAATCATCAAACGAAGATAAACTCTGTTTTGCAACGTTCTTCATGGACAGAAACTGAACTGAAAGAGATTTGCTTTCTTCGCTTGCGTATGTTTCCTCCAACGCAAGGCGACGGTTGTTGTGCATGTCCCCAACTTCTTGGACGGTACGCAACTGTCCAACGTGCATATCAATTATCTCATTGGACAACATTCCATTCACATAATTGTCCTCCCAATCCACCCCCTGTAAATCTTGAACATTACCCTCATTTGGGCTACCATAATAATTTGGGAAGACCACGCCGCCATCATGCAACTCGACTCACATGGTAGGGTCAACACCATTTTCCTCTGAGCGAGCCAATTGTGCTGTTTCCGATAAACCTGCCAGCACTTGCTGCATCATTTGCTTCATTTCAGCAATGTGTGTCTGTTCAGTAAACGGTTGTTTCCCAGACAATATAGCTGCAACCAGTTCGTTCAGCATTCCTTTCAGTTCACCAATGCTGGAGGATATGTTAATGTTACAATTTCTTTCAGTCGACTCCACCTAATCACACAAACACATACATTAACCTGGTACGATATTTCATCTTCAAGTAACCTCTGTGAACTGTGTGAAGCATGTGTACTGATTGGTTTTGCTTACCTTTGCATTGTGAACAGCTTCCTTCCCTCGGAAATTGAGCAACATGTCCCTTATTTCCGCATTGCTGTGAAGCACTTGCTTCATGGTTTCCTTCAGTTCACCAATGTCGGTCTCAACCTTGCTCAAATGAACATCATCAATCCGTGGTTTCTGTTTGTTATTGACATGGTGTGTGTCAATTGCGTCATCAATGTTGTTGCTTTCCGCTTTTGTTGGATGAAACTCCACCTAACATAGTTGTCAAATCGGGATTCAAATCATAAATGAAAATGGTAATGCACTGAATCGTTAATCGAGCTCAACTGTGAATCGTAAAGTTTCCGTCTGCTTTCTTAAGTTGCACACAACATATGTGTACACACTTTACATATTAAATATATCTAATAAAAATTAATTACTCCATTCGTTTGAAATGGAAAAAAAATGTTGTTGTAAATGATGCTCATCTGGTGTGGATAAAAACTTCATAGTCGATCCCATGTTTACCACTTTACCTTTTCCCAATTACATAAACAAAGAGAAACTTTCAATTACAAACTAACTAACAATAACTGAACGACAATGTTTTGACCTTTTTACAAGGTTAAAAAACCAAAATCTTCAAGCTTTTCCAAAAATCTGACTTCAGGGCTTAACGAAAATTCATTTCGTAACAGAAGTAGTACATAAAATTGAATTTGTAAGGCTACAACATCGTCCACATGGAAACTTCATGTTTTCCCCCCAAAAGTTCGAGTATTTCAGAGTAAATAGGGAGGGACAAACTGAAAATATGACGTACGCTAAGGAATGGGTCACTGTTTGTCGGTGCTTGTCACCTAGTCATAGGAACACATATTCTGTCTGTCACCGTTATCCATAACACAGGTGGGGCAATGCTGTCAAATGTGCAGAACGAATGGGTTGATTACCTTATGTTGCTGCAACATTTGCTTCCTTCCCATAAGTCGCCTCGTCTCCCGTATTTCGGCATCACCCCAATCATTTAGCCGAGGGATGGAGCGTGTAGTAGCCGACGTACTCTTGCAGGGAGGGGCAAAACGATCCAAGTAAAATAGCTGCATTGTAAGGGGGAAAAGATATTTACTATACACTTCCGAGCAAAGTAATCCGTATTCGCTAACAATGCATACAACTTACAACACAATCATATGCATGTGTTTATGTGTCTCGATGGCAGAATCCCCATGCAGCTTTCCGGTTCAAAAGATAAGCTTTTCGTGGTTACAAAAAATGTGGCCCGTACAGGTATATTTGTCATGCTGTTCAATAACAGGTAAGTTTGTATTTCGCAACGACTGCCATTTTATTGAACCATATGCACAGCAATGGATGAAATATGTAATCGGCATGGTACAAACAAACAACGGTCGATTACGTTACCATTAGAAGGAAAACACATCCAGTTGCCTGGCGCTGAAGTTTCATCTTATACTTCCGAACACCTTTCACAAGGAATTGCAGTGTCACCTTTGCCCAATTACATGCCCCCATACCGGTCACGTCCTTCACGGCATGAACGAACGACAGGCTCAACGCGGTCATTGTGGTAGGACACAACATGGCCCCCAACACGTACAGCGCAAACTTCCGCCGAAACTCGTCATCCGCACCATCACTCTCAGTCAGATAAACTCTCAACTGGTTCAAAGGAATGATTCCTTTAACAGCTCCAACCTCTTCGTAGATATTGGGATATGCGTCTATTGAACCAGTGAACTGCATGTCATTGCCTTCTGACCGTTTACCCAATAAGACATGTACTTCCTCACAGGTGAGCCTCAGGTGACGGCCATGAACAGTCAACGAACACGTGTTGGGATCGAAGTTCTGTACCAACCATTGGCACATGTTGTGATCTATACGGGTACACTTTAACCCCAGGAGGCCACCGAATCCAATATCAATGACTGCCTGCTTTTGTGCTTCGTTACACCGGTTCACGATATCAAAAATTGCCTTCAATGATATGCGGACTTGCATTTTACTCTGCAATGTGATTAACGTGAACATTAATACAAAAAAGTAACCAACATTGTGTCGATAGCAGGTCCTCCCCAAATGCAGTTACGAAAACACTAAGCACGTAAGTACCTTTACAGATTTATTTGCAACTTCTTCGCCCAGTTCCTGGGCACTTGCCTTAGCCATGTCCTGAAACCTCTTGTTCTCATCACAGGGGAGTTCCTTCCACCTTTCCCCAATATCCTTTCGGCTCTGTAAGTGTTACACCAACGTGACGCACATACAGGACAAATAGGAGCTGTAAGTCCAAAATAATTGTCAGCAAAAGTTGTATCACTCGCAATGTGTGCACATTTTCTGGTATTTACATATGTTTGCACATACAAATTACTATTTCGCACACAGTTGAAATAAAAACGGACATGGAATTTTACAAATAATCGGAGTTTATAAGAACATGCAATATGGCTTCTATGACTGCTGGAAATCGCTGAATGCGACACAATAGAAGCACATGACTGGTGCGCGCATGGAATAGAAGTTCATACTTTGCTATCACAGCAGTCACGTGTTTCCATCATGGTACTCTACTTACTACATGTCTGCACACTAACCATATTCGGTCCGGGGTTGTCTGCTTCTCGTCTTTCCTTGAATTGTTCCTGGCTGCAACCATTGTCAATTTCGGCGCAAGTATATGTTAGATATGGATGGATATATATACATATACGTACACAATTTGTGACACAAACAAATTTGGTCCCAACTACATAATAATGCATCCGTAATGTCCAATTTTGGTTGCTAAAAATATAATAACCACATCATTTCTGCAACAACAATTATAAATGGTCCAAATTATTTTGGCCCTTACTTTTGGTCTCTAAAATCTTAATTTCTTGTGAGTACAAACTGAAATCTGCACAGGCGCAAGCTATGAGTTCAAAATATGTAATGTAGAATTGTGCAAAAATACTGTCACATGTGTAGACGTCCCTGAACGCTCCCGGGATGAACGAGCTCCCGTTCTGTTCATTTTGGGGTCACTACAGCTCAAGACTCTCAAAAGTCACGGTTCTAAGTCTGAACCAAAGAGTCCAAATCTGGCAAATCGTTTTGAGAAAACAGATTTTGAAAGAAGTGCCAAACATGGACTGCTTTGCCAGATACAGAGTCGCCACCTAAATATTTTATTTTGGGAAATTTAGGAAACCCTGACTCGGTGCCAAAAGGCCACGTGTCCGTCATCACCAAAGTTGCCTCGGCTCGGGAACTTGGGTACGATTAGGGAAGGTCACTTCGTGAGCACCCCCGCTCGCCCGGTCATAGACCGGCCTCTACTAACCATGATATCAATTTTTGAAAACATTGTGAGTTCTTATTCCGGTTTATTAGCCTAGGTTACTACGTGATGCACACAGCATGCAAATATAGACCGGGTCGCCCGAATTGGAACGAAACATTTCATGCTTGTTTTTGAAAATGGTTTGCTACCCGCAGGTAGGCTTTAAAACATTTGATGATTTATTCCAATTTAAGTAACCCAACCTTCACCCACAGGCATTCAGGCAGATATATCATGTAAGCACATAGCCTCATGGTAAGCATGCTATTCATGGCAGTCACTCACACTCATGCAAGGATGCTAAAGCATAAAGCTTACCGAGTACTCCAAGCCAAAATAGGAATTCATTAGAAATCATGCATGATCCTAAGTATACAGAAATGCCTAATGCAACACATGCAAAATGCAACTATAGCAGGCTCGGCTATTCTAAGATGGTGTATGAAATGCTACGACTATCATGTATTCAATTTGGAATTGAAAGTACAATGCAGTTAGTATGATGCGCCGAGCCCGGTGCATGCGATACAGATGAATGATGCAAATATGCTGTCATACTGTATGCTAATTTAAATATGCCCTAATCTAACCATCATAAGCGGATAAATAAAATGGAGAAAGACGTGAGGTTGGAAGACATACATCACACTCACGCACACTTATTACAGTTATGCCCTCACTCGGAGGGTCCGAATAAATAATACAGTCCAAATATTACAGTCCGAATAATATACAAATTCCTAATTAATTAATGAATTAACTAAGAAAGTAAGTAAAACTGGCGTGCAAGCCAGGGACTGCCTTGCTTCTGATGGATGATGCATGTCCGGGTTGCCTTGCGCGGAAATCCACCGGAATGCCCCAATTAGCCTCTGTTCAGCAGTTATTCTTGAAATGCGCGCCAAGCTTCGAAAAGTTGCTGATTCTTTATTTGCTGCAACAGAGAGCAGGAAAGGGGCATAGCAATGTATTTGCACAGATATATGCATACCTCGATCCTCGTGCCACCAATTACGCATACTGAGGCATGATGGCCGAGGAGTCGAATTGCACAACTCAATATAGGATGAATGCACATGAAGCTACAGCTAAAACCTAACTCCATCATGGATAATCCGGAGTGTCGGTGACTGGGGAACTGAGACACATTCCGTCACTCGGAGTACGAAATGTACCTCGTTTCCCGTGCCCGGGCTAACTCCTATTCCGGACACGATGCAATATGCATGATATGCAACTAAGATACAATCCTAACATACACAATGCTATGGAAATGATATGCCTCGAAATGCGTGCACACAGACACGCAAACCGAGAAAATGACAGAATGTGATCTAAGATACAACCTAGTATGCACTATGCTATGAAAAATGAGATGCCTCAAAGTGCGTGCACACGGGCACGCAAATCGAGAAAATGCATGAATGCAATCTAAGATACAACCTAGTATGCACTATGCTATGAAAAATGAGATGCCTCGAAGTGCGTACACACGGGCACGCAAACCGAAAAAATGCATGAATGCAATGAAAATGAGACGCCTCGAAATGCGTGCACACGGGCACGCAAACCGAGGCGATGGCAATACGCAATGCAATGAAAATGAGATGTCTCGAAATGCGTGTACACGGGCATGCAAACCGAGGCAATGGCAAAATGCTATGATAATGAGACGCCTTGAAATTCGTGCACACGGGCACGCAAACCGAGGTGATGACATACGCAATGCAATGACATGAAAACATGATATGGACTTATACCAACAAGAGTGAGCCTCAGCCACACTCACATAGGATGCCGGCGGATAAAAAATGAAGAGTGCCTCGAAATGCGTGCACACGGACACGCAAACCGAGGCGATGGCAGAATGCGAGGAATATGACATGGAAATGACAAATGGGCTTATACCAACATGAGTGAGCCTCAGCCACACTCACATAGGATGCCGTATGATGAAAATGGAGTGCCTCGAAATGCGTGCACACGGGCACGCAAACCGAGGCGATGGCAGAATGCGATGAAATGTGGCATGGAAATGTGATATGGGCTTATACCAACATGAGTGAGCCTCAGCCACACTCACATAGGATGCCGAATGATGAAAATGAAGTGCCTCGAAATGCGTGCACACGGGCACGCAAACCGAGGCGATGGCAGAATGCGATGTAATATGGCATGGAAATGTGATATGGGCTTATACCAACATGAGTGAGCCTCAGCCACACTCATATAGGATGCCGGCGGATAAAAATGAAGTGCCTCGAAATGCGTGCACACGAGCACGCAAACTGAGGCGATGGCAGAATGCGATGTAATAACATGGAAACATGATATGGGCTTATACCAACATGAGTGAGCCTCAGCCACACTCACATAGGATGCCGATGGATGAAAATGAAGTGCCTCGAAATGCGTGCACACGGGCACGCAAATCGAGGCAATGGCATAATGCGACGCAATGACATAGAAAATGCAACATGGACTTATACTAACATGAGAGAGCCTCGAAATGCGAATTTAGGCACCCGAAATGGCCTATGGCTATGCCAAACATGCACAATATGGATATGCAATGCAAAGACAGAAGCTAGACAGTCCCAAAAAAGGCACATTCACAGTTATAAACATGGCCAAACAGCAAGCATAGGTATGGTAAAAATAGCATGCAAGAATAGGGGCCAAGAGAGGGGTAATGAAGCAAGTGATATAAGCAAAACCCAAACTGAAAAATTTCCTTCTACAACACTGAAGAGGGACCAAAAATATGAATGTTTACAGTATATGGCAGCCTCGAAATCAGTATACAAATATGCTAAAAAAGGCACAAGATTGAGGCTCAAAAGGTGCTATAACATGAAGTATACAAAATAATCACCAAACAGAAAAAAAATGTTAATGAAACATGAAGTATAGGCCAAAATAAGGCCACTTTCAGTTCGGACCAAGGTCCAAAAACAGAAGCAAAGGGGGCTGCCAATTTATGCAAAAATGGGGCCAAATAAAGGATATAACTACAAGTGACACATGGAGGCACCAAACAATGTTGAGCCCTTCTTCAATGTTGAAGAGGGGCTCAAAATAAGCCTAATATCAGTTTACAACATGCTCAAAAACAGATTTCTCATGGGTCAAAGATAGCATGCAAGATTATGACATATAAGAGGATCAATGAAGCAAGTGTATCATGGAGGGCTCAAACAGGGTTGAGCCCTTAATGAAAAGTGAAGATGAGCTCAAAAGAGGGCCCTTTTCAGTTAGGGCCGGAGCTTGAAACAAAAAGCATAGGGGACTTACCAATGGATCAAGAAAAAGGGTCAAAGTGAAGAAAAGTTACTCACCCTTGAAGACTAAGACTTTTGTTGCTTCTTGGACCAATTTGCAGCTTCTTTTGCCTTTGAGAAGCCTTCCTTGTTACTGGAAATGAGGTGGTGGTGGTAGAGCTTGGTGGTGTAGAAGAAATGGTGCTTAGGGACTTAGAGATTTTCAAAGAAATGAGAGGTATAGAGATGGAGTTGTGTATGGAGGCTTGAAGGTGAAGTTTTATAACCCCAAAAAATGATCTAGCTTGCTTGCTATATAGGCCAACAAGGGGGTGTAAAGGTGGGGGAAAAGGAGACAAACTTTCCCCCACAAAATATCCCCCGGATAAAGATCTTTTCTGGGGGATAAAGCTCCACAGCTGTAAAGTGCACAGTGCAAGGAGCTCGGCCGGTCCATTACTTTTGCTCCAGGTGGCCGGCCGGCCACACCCCCTAGCCGGCCGGCTAGGGGTCAAAAGGGTCAAGAAGATTTTCTGGCCGGCCACCAACTGATGGTGTCCTCCTATGTGTGTACAACACATCCCTGTGGTTAAAAGTCCAAGAAAGTCTGTCCAAGGGGTTCAACATTAGCTCTGAAAGAGGGGGTCAAAAGGGTCAAATTGAATTACTGGCCGGCCACCACTTTTTAGGGTCCTCCCATGTGTGTACATCACAAATATGTGGTTCAAAGTTCAAGAAAATGGGCGCAAGGTGTTCAACATTAGCCCGGAAGTGCGAAAAACGGGCATCGGAGGGCGTCAGAGGATGTATAACTGGTTGCTGCAACAATTGCTGGCCTCCCACCCTTCAGTGACCTCTCCGGTGATAAAACAGAGGTACCTGCCAAAAATGAACGAAAACCATTGCAAAACGAATGCTCGGGGACCAAAACGCGCAGTTCGAGGTCCCGAAAATGGGCTGTTAAGCACCGAAAGTGGCATTCGGCCACGAAGTGGGTTTCTCAGACCCCAGTGTCCCTCAAAAGGGAGAATAAAGGAAGTATGCCAAAAATTAGAACAAACGGAGATGGTTAGGCGGTCCCGAACCGAGGCACACGGCCTGACGGCTCCGAAAACCGAAAATCGGACTCTGAAATGGGCAAAATGGCCTACGGCCACCAAATGTAGCCTACGGGCATTGAGAGATGGTCTACGGGACCTCTCCCTCCCCTCGGGAAAAGAAGCAAAGAAAATCGAGCCTGGTTCGCAAACCGAGGCAAAGTACAGAAGAGGGTTCGGAAGTCCGGAGGCAGGGCTCACGGCCGCAACTCTGAAACTTCTGAACGAGCACATTATGCAACATCACCAAGCGCTCAACTGGTGACGTCTGAGTCTTAAGGTCGGTCAAAAATGGGGTGTCTACAACATGTTTCTGACGAGAGGGATTCGTACTGTGAGCCGCTTTGAAGGACACGGATCGAGCCTGTAAAAAATAAATGGCCCAAGTGGCCGCTTTCGACGAGGGGGCTCGGTAATGTCAACCCTTTCCATTCCTGAACCTTTGCCACCTGCCTTCAATGTTTTCCTTTGCCTGTAACAAATATTAGCGTAAATGAAATTTTGTTCAAGGCCAAATTACATCGGTGGTATGTACGTTTTGTGCATCCTATCATCTTCGTCGGTTAACTTTCAAGTTAGTCAATCTTTCCTTCCCATTTCAAAAGTTGTGCCATTTTCGTGAAATTGGTAACGTCATTTTCCGTTGTCACCGAAAATGATGAACCGAAGTGGTTTAGTATAACTCAGTGAATTATGGATTTCACAAATGCTCTCCGCAGAATACGCGACATGTGCCGTATGTGCACATATTCTGGTAAGAAATCGACACAGTTTTAATCCATTACACGAAATTCATGGTGCAATTTGAGGCTATCGCAAATGTGTCAAACTCAAATCGCACAACCTCCTGATGGCAGTACATAACGGCACAATATGCCATACACGAACAGACCGTGGTATTTAGTAGGTACAGGAAACATAACCTTGCAAACCTAACTGTATCAAATACTGAACGACATAAACTCACAGTTGCTTCGCATTGTCTGACATGTCGCCCATATCCAATTACGATAATTCCTGTAAAGAATTGCATGCAATATTCATAAGGATGCAGAAAGAACGTTACTCCCACATTGTAACAAAACGAAATTGACTATTAACAACTTACAATCAACGGACCATTGAGTCGTACGTGCATTGTACAAGTGGTACTTTTCGTTTATTTTCAACTACGATATGTTGTCGTTAATTTATGCAGATATGGCATGCCACTGTTTTACGAAAATTAATTGGCCATATGTTGTACTTGTTTTATAGTATTTACGACTTGAAGCCCGAATCAATAACCAATGCGCACACTTGAAACAGGGCCACATCGGACATTCAACCCAACAGCACCCATACGCAACTTACCTTCATGCAGAGAAATAAAAACCCGACTACACTGCTCAACGAAGACCGTCTGTCAGTTTGAAACTCCTCAATGGCAATATCAGTTTGTCACCCGTGTAGTTTGTATACCTAATCGTATGTATGGTTTCAATTACCTAAGGAGGAACAGTTTCATAGTTCATAAATGGTAATGTCGTGCGAGTGGAACACAGTAGGTCATAATAATAATGTGCTCCGAAATAAAAAATAGACAGACTCACACATGCCCGAGAAAATGGTGACTGTTACCGTCGGCGACCTGGCGCAGTCAAAATGGAGACACAGAGAGAGAGTGTGTTACTGGAGGTGGACAGCAAAACCGAAATGGAGAGAGAAGGAGGGACAGCAAAGTAGCCGAAATTTGTATGGGAAATGGAAATGGAAATGAGTTGGTGAGATTAGAAAGGCTACGGCATGTGTGTCATCATGAAAAGTACTGCGTCTGTGGGATTTCAAAAGCGCTGTCTGCCGACTTTGGTTTTTGTTCCAAATTTGGGAGGGAAACGGAAACGTACGTGACATTACATATTAAGGCCAAGTTTGGCAAGTTGAAAAAAAAAACCAAAAAGTCAAAAAGTTATTACTATTCACAGGAAGTCAAAAATTACGCCTACACAATTCCGAATTCTAATTTTGCCTTACACATTAATTTATACAATTTTGTAATACACATTTTTTTATAAAAGTCAAAAAGTTAACCCAAACATCCACATTTTTTTCATCCACAAAGACAAAAATTGCACTTTTTTAATCCAATTTTTTTCCTCACTTTTTAAATATAAATAAATGTATTTTTTCACTTTTTGTGAAATATGAGTTCCGTTTGGGTTAGGGGTTGAAATGATGTGTGTGAGAGGTGATGTGACTTAAAATAATGTGATCCAAGTAAAAATATTGACTTTTTGACTTTTGGCTTTTTGTAAACATGCCAAACCAGCCCTAAAAGGTGGTTAGGAAGTTGCTATTTTTATGTTATTTTAGTATTTTCATATTTTTTAAATTTAATTTTTTGTGTTTTCAAAGTAATAGATTTTGTAGTACTTGGATATGATGTTTGTGACAGGAAATTTGCACTGATTATGTGTTAATGCTGTTCGTCCCAGTGTATGGATCAGACAGGTCTAAGCTCCACAAGGCCGTGTCCAAATGATCAAGCCCACCAGATAACCTGCAGGCAAGTTCAACGGGGAACGGAGTAGTCCCCCAGCGAACTCTCCGACGAGCAAGTTGTTGGAAAGAAGCAGAGTATATGGGAGAGGATTCCAGATAGAGAACTTAACCTTTTTCTTGTCTACAACATTTGCTTATATCCTTTTCTCATCATTTCGTTGTCCCTTCCGACCTGCTCTCCTTGCCGAAAGCCTATGCTGTAGCTTACCTTGCTCAGGGTAAGGGGGTCCTGTTCCGACGGAGAGGTGTTGTCGTAATAAATGCTTGCCTCAAAGGTCATGGAGGTGGTGCCAGTGGTGGCAGCGATCGCCGTAAGGGGCGCAAAGGTCGTCCCCGAAAGGCAAGTGGAGGATGAGGCTGCTGGCCCTGGGCCAATGAGGGAGGGACAGCCTCAGGGGGGTCTTGTACCTCAAGAAGGAGGACTCGGTAGGACCGTAGGGCGGCTGGAGGGAGAAGAAGGCCCAGCCAGAGCAGGGGCAGATCACCTTGTAGGGATTGTAGAAGAGGCAGCCTTGCGCTCAGCCTCCAGATTCAACGAGGCTGAGCTGCTAAGGGGGTTATACTTTGCTCAAATGGAGGTAACCACCTTAGCAGGGGCCCTGCTGAGGAAGGCGGGGGGTGCCAAACTCAAGGCAGATGTGGCCAAGGCCCAGCTTGCAAAGTTGAAGGAGAAGAGTGCAAGTTGGGAGAGTGCCCACACTGAGCTGCAAACGGTTCAGGCGGAGCTAGAGGACACACACCGCCAGGTTGTGTCGCTCGAGTTCCAACTTGTTGGCGAGCAGAAGAAGTTCTACGAGGCCCAAAGAGCCTGTGCCGCCGCGGTCGAGCGACATGAAGAGGCTATGAGCAATAATGAGGAGCTGGTTAGGCAGAAGGACAAGGTAGATAGCAGAGTGGGCGATCTCCAGAGGGAATTGGAGGGCGAGCGCGCCAAGGCAGGGAGGAGAAAGGGAGGCTCCATAGGGACTTGGAAGCAGAGAGAGTGAATAAATCAACTTGATTTTTTACAGGTATGATATACTAAATAAATCAGAAAATATGAACGGTTTGGATTATCAAAATTGGGCCTAAAAGTAGGCCCGAAGCTCTGCAAGGACGGGCACAAGGAGGGGCTTGCAAGGAGAGGATCCTTGTACGGGGAAAGGGGGTCCCAGTCTTAATTCATTCTGTCTTTTGTTAGTGATTTTTTGACTTATGGACTAAAAATTAAAATGAAGACTGTTTGGTTTGTTTTTGGGAGAGTTGTTTTTGAAAAAAAATTTGGGGAGAGAGTTTAAAAATTTTTTGGGTTTGTTCTTTTAAATAACAACAGGAGCTCGACAAAATCAAAGCATATTGATATCAAGTTCCTAGTTGTAAAAGAAAGAGTGCAGAGTGAACAGATTTCCATAGAGCACATTGGGACAAACTCCATGATAGCGGATCCACTTACGAATGGACTACCACCCAAGGTTTTTCATGAGCACACTGCTCACATGGGTGTTGTTCTATTTGAGAACATTCTGGTTTAGTGGGAGTTTGTATTTATATTACTGCTTTATGTCAGCCTTGAGTTTTATCTATGTAATTTGATTAATTTCTGCAGAAATGAAATATTCTGTTTATTACGCTCTGTTACGTATTGTGAAGTATTGATCTCAATAAAGTTAAGTAGGACCAGTTGGAAATAGGCATGTATGGATCACATCACATGTAATTTCCATGCTACGCATCCATGATTGATCTATGTCATTTAGCTGTATTAGGATACGTGACCATTGGTGGGTCGAGTTACGATTGATGTAATGAAGACCGCTTTGATCCTATATTAATATAGTTAATGGACAAGATTGTTTGGATACCCTCAAGTTATGATAACAAATTTCTGAGCTCAGTAAAGTTAAGCACATTTTTCAGGATACATATGTGGTCCAGTGGGAGATTGTTAGATAATGTCTCAATGGGACCACATAATTAAATGTGGTGTTATCATTTATAAGAAGCCTACAATTTAAGTGATTCAATTTAGTTAATAGGCTTAAGGATATATGTGCTATGGACCTAATGTGTAGATACTAGCTAGTTGTATAATTTCTATTTCTATGAGAGGCAGAAATAGAAATTAAAACATATTGGTTAAAATTGGTTTTCATTCCTTTTGAACTTCCACAACCTTTCAGTTTTGAAAACCAATAAATAGAAATTAAAACCAATAATGGTTAAAGTTGGTTTTCATTCATTTTGAACTTCCACAACCTTTCAGTTTTGAAAACCAATTACAACCTTTAAAAGGTTATGGTCCCTATTTCTTCCCAAGTGAAAAAGTTGAAAAAAGAAGAACACTGCCATTTTATTTTCTAAATCCTCTCAAGGAAAAACATAAGGCACCAAAGGGGAAAGGATTAAAAGGCAATAACATAATCAATAACAAAGAGTTCATTGATAATCACGCTTCCGTTCAACCGTTCATCAATGGATTCAGGTATGTCATTTTGTCTTGATTTCTTGATAATACACATGGTAAATGATCAAAAGTGTAAGGTTTATGTTCTGAAATTTATGTTAACAATGGTTGTGTATTTTGGGAGAGTTGTTTTTTTGGGAGTTTGGGATGATTTGATATTTTGGGAGAATTTGAGTAGATGTGTGTGAGAGAAAAAGTGATTGGAAAGGAGAGAGGAGAGAGAAAAAGTGATTGATTGATATGTAAGCGAGAGAAAGTGATTTTGAAATTTTTTTTACAAAACTAAAACCAAACAATTTTTTAGAAATTTTTTTCTTTAAAACTCGTCTCCCAAATGCAAACCAAACATAAATTTCCGTTTTCCCGCTCTGCTATACAGGTTATACAGAGTATACACCTCAATCTCATTCTCACTCCCCTCACTGTCACACTCACTCCTCCTCCACCGAACCCAGCCTCACCGGCGACCACTCCCGACGGCCACCCACTCGTAAACCCAACCCACCGCTGTAGCCCTCATTTTCTCTGCTTCGTGAACCATAGCTCGACCGCGACCACCATCGGCTGTAGAGAAGGAATTTGTTGACGATAACGTGGGCTTTCAGGCCATAGATGAACCAGGTTCATCCTCCAAACGCTGAAATAAAAAAGTTAGGGTTATGATTCACAAAATATATTTGAAAATTACTGTTATGCAGATAGATAAATGGTATGCTTGAAAAATGCGGCACATATTGTGACGAACATTTATGCATTTACCTTTTAGAGTTAAAGTATAAATTTTGCAGAACGTAGTATGAATACGCAGAAACTGATCCAACATAAAATGAAAGGATCACATCTTTGCAGAACATAGTATGATTATGCAGATTGATAATTAGTTGAACGAATGCATATAGTTGTGTAATTTTCAATGTGTGATTGATAATGTGATTTTGCTGAATTTGTTGTCAATCACGCATGAATTGTTGTAATGAACTGCTATCAACTAATGTGTTAGCTACGTGACTTGAATTAACTATTATCAACATTGGTAACTATTATCAAACTGAACTTAAATGTTCATAACTATTACTGATTTGTTGATAAGTATTTCAGTGTGCTTTGTTGAAAATCACATGTGTCATTTGTTGATAACTATTTCAGTTTGATAACTACTGAATCACAGTCTCCAACAATCTGCCCCTAATCATTTCACTTCAGCATGATTTGTTGATAATAGTTGTTTAACATGTGTGATTGATAATTTACTTGACATTGACCTGATATGTTTGTAAAACTGCCATGTTTGTTCAGATTGAAAATGCTATGTGTGTAACATGTGTGTAATTAATCACAAATGCTATGTTTGAAACTGCTGTATTTGTTCAGTTTCAAAATGCTACGTGTGTACATTGAGCTACGATGTTTGTTCAAATGCTATTAACAGTTTAGTCTGTGTAACCTCTGTGCAAATGCTATTAAACATGACAGTTTGAACAAATAGATATTTTCAGTAAAGACACACTCTGTCCCTCAAATTAAGCTAGACCTGCTATTAACCCCATCAAACAGAAGCATAGCAGACCACTACAAAATTCTCATGTATGCGGATTTAAAAAATGGCTTCTTCTTCTAACATTAGCAACATAAGATTACAAACGAGGCTGTGCAATTGTGGAAGAACCGCTGCCATACGTATTGTCAGAACAATAAGAATGGAAATGAAGGGCGTTTGTGCTTTGTTTGCCCATCAAAATATGTAAGTATGTATTGGAAATTTTAATCCTTTAGTAGTCACAGTAATATTTGTCGTATTCAACTAACTGATTGTCATGCATTGTAGAGTACCGCTCTCACTCCCCATTGCAATTACTTTAACTTCGTGGCTGAAGATGATGAAGGCGTTATGTCCACAATCCCTTCCAACACTAGAGCTGGTGATGCTTTAACAGTAGAACACTTCAACGATGTAAGGACGAGGCTTCATGACTTGGGAAATGACCATGGTCGAAGGCTTGAAAGGATAGAAAATATAATCAAAGCGATGGTGTATTTCATTATTTTTTCTAGGGCCTTGCTACATGCCCCTAATTTTTGGCCCCCTAATCCCCCTAAATTTCAAACCAAGGCAAAAAAAAAAAGGGTAAAAAAAAAAAAAAAAAAAAAAAAAAAATTTGCCCAAAACGACGTCGTTTGGGGCATTAGGGGGATTAGGGGGGGCATTTTTAGGGGGACAAATCATTTTCCTATTTTCTATCATTGAGAAATGATTTGTCCCCCTAAAAATGCCCCCCCTAATCCCCCTAATGCCCAAAGCAACGTCGTTTTGGGCATGTTTTTTTTTTTGCCTTGTTCTGATTTTTCGGGGGATTAGGCCCCCCCAAATTCGGGGGATGTAGCACAGCCCTTCTATCATTTTGTACTTGATCATGTAACTTTCGTACTTGTTTGTATTTTGGGAAGTTGAATGGAAGTTTGTACCAGTTTTTGTTGTATTGTACTTCATTATGTAAGTAATGTTTATGGAATGAATTTTATTATAATGTAACTTATGTAACTTACTTAATAGCTTTGTGGAATGAATTTTATTATGGAATGAATGTACGGAATGAATTTTATAAGTTATTATGATGTGACTTATAATGTTAGTCTGTAATGAATTTTGGGAAACATTGGTGTCATTGTAAGAGCTTTGTGGATGCTATTTGGCAGATCTGTGGACGAATTTTGTGGATGGTATGTGGATTCATTTTTGTGGATGCTCTGTGGATGAATTTTGTGGATGCTTTGTGGATGACTGAATTTTTTCGGTGCATTGTCACTTATCTGTGGCCTATTTTCTGTTGCAGGTTCTCTTTTCTGGGTGCATCAATTTTGGTTGTAATGAACAACTTCTGTTATGTGTTGCAGGTTTGTTTGTAATTAACAGATTTGGCAAATCTGTTATCTGTCAACTAGTATCTGTTTGTCACTTATCTGTGGCCTCAACTATTATCTGTTAGCAAGTTGAAAGCAGATATAGGATGCGTGGTACATTTCTTCACCATCGTGCTGACTTCTTCATTAATGAATATCAATACTCTGTTTCTGCATGGTCTATTGTATATTTTTTTGTTTGAAGGGGAGCTGATTAGTTCATAACAATGCACAATGGGAGAAAAATTGGTAATGCACAGGTTGACCCTATGGGGTATGCTTCCACACAACCGTCGTCTTTGAAAAAACAAAACATTTTGTGCCCATATTGATGGTAAGAGTGTATGAGACCGTTGGCTGGTTGTGCACAATTTTTGTTTGCAATTACAGCTTGTGATTCCAGTCAATGATTCCGACACTTAAACCTTGTTGTCCATATTGAACGATTCACAAACATGAAGTAATCAACAAAACGTAGGTTAATGATAGTTTCTGATATCGGTCATTGACATTACAAAAAAATTACCTTGTCATCGTACCAACAAAAATCATAAGACAGATTTTAGTCGAGGACGGTGACCCAAAAAAATACCTTCAACAAATCATTTTGATGAAGACGTTAACGCATGCACCGTTGCAATGGTTAGCAGAGTATGACGGTCTGTTAGTTTCTAAGTCGTTTATTTTCGCGCGACGATGCCATCTCACAAGACTACGCTTACTATGTCATACACATGTCCAAGTCTACTAATCCTCGCTCAAATCAACAACTTCGGAGTCTGAGTAATCTGAAAGGTCAGGGTCCGACACCAGTGCAGGATCCTCCATTATAGCCTTTATCGCAGATGCCGGGTTCGATCCATGTATCTTCGACTCTGCCTTTGCGTCCTCTATCTGTGAGTTCCTAATGAGTCGACGAGTCATTTGATCAACCTCACTTTGCAAACGATGCCTAAGTTGGGAGTTGCTGACATGAGGGAATTACCGCTGCATTTCAACCGATCGGGCTTTTGTGACCTTCAGAAAAGCACATCGACAGTGGTGTTCACACTGAACTCGTTTGGCAAACAGTGAAACTGGAATTCCAAAATACTTCCCCAGGCAAGCATCTTGTATTGGGGTGCAGTTGTAATCCCGTAGAGGTTCAAAACTCCACAGTGGGAACCTTGTTTCAAAGAAACGTCGATCACCGAAGGAATCAATATACCCACCTGCATAATCCAATTCTGGTGACTTCGGTCGGGAGCTGCCAGCCGTTGCAAGTGATTGTCCACGACCACGTTTACCGTGGTGTGCATCCATAGGTGTGAAGCTTTTTGATTGAGTCCAACTTTGTTTTCGCAGGTTCACGAAGAATATATGGACGCAAAAACAAACCCAAATGCAAAGGAAACAACACTGGTTGCAAACTTTTTTGTGGTTGGTAGTAAATGTTAAATTACCTTCAACCCATAGTCATTAATACGTTGGTGGTAGGTTTAAAGACGTGAACACACTTATTGTTGTTTGGTGGCAACAACTACCCAAACTGCGTAAAAGCAACTTAATGACTGCGAGTATTGCATTTAAAGGTTCGGTGCAATTGGAACGGCATATGTATCTGATAAGAGCAATTTTGCTAACCTTTATGGATGAGTAGACATGTAATTGGGTTGGGGCACAAATACAAATGACGAATGTGACTGTATGATGAACTGTGGGTGTGGAAATCAATGACAGTGGGATAGTATTGATGGAAGGTACAATGCATGTGTGTTGGAAATGCCAAATAATGGACGATCAGGGGTACTGAACGGATGACTTGGTGCATGCAAGAAGGAACAAATTTTTGCAAGATGAATTCGGCCAGTTTGAGAAATTAATACGATGTATGTCACAATGCATGAGGTCTTCTGCAAACATACAAGTCATGTACCATATATTACAAATACTTACAGCATAGTGTTGTGTAATATTATGAATCTGTACATTCCTTTAAAAAAGTAGTCAGTAAAATAAACCATACACATATTCCTACAAAATGTCCGATTCGAACAAGATTGAAGCTATTGTTGAAGCTCATGTTGCTCTTGTATTCCAGCAGTTGCAAGCTATCTACGAAAGGCTGAATGAAGTGGACACACGGTTGTCAAGTTTGGAGCGGCAAGTTGGCGCTATCAAGCAGAACGTTGATTGGCTGACCGATGACAAATTGGCGGCGGACGAAGCGAAGTCTGATAAGACAATGGATGAGGACAGTCAGTCAGACAGTACGGACAACTCTTCAGAAGACGCTGCTAATGATGCAGCAGATATGTAGATTTGATTTTTTTTTTTTTATCCTTCCCTGTAAGCCATGAAAGTTTTTTTTTGGCTGGAGTCATATGTGCTAATGGGCTGATATATAACTTACCTACGAAGAGTATTGAGTTTTCATTCATAATGTGGTTTCTTTCATTTTTGAAAATTAATTTTCCCTTTTTTGTAATTAAATTATAAATTAACTTCGGTAACAAAAGCAGCCGTAAATTATATACAGTTACAGTCGCATTCATCCGAACAAGAAACATGCGTAAACAAAATAGTACTAAGTCAGCAGCCACGTCGACATGTTTGATCCATGTTTACATCGACATGTTTGATCCATGTTTACAGTTGGTCCATATTTACATCGTCCAGCAAAAACAATACTGGGGACCCATAATTAACATCCATATTGAAATCAAAGAATAAAAAATTAGTTAAAGTCCTATTGCCACCAAAATTACTGGCGTACTGGCAGCCCATTCCCATCACTGGCCTAGCTTGTGGCATTGCTCATATGAAGGCACTCCCGGTACTCTGCGATCTTTGCATTATTGACATCCATAACTATGTCAACCAACAACTTATGACGCACAGAGGGAGCGAACTTTGTCCACAAAAATCGTAAGACAAATCAGTTAAAATTGGAGGACGTACGAGGAAGGATTTGATTGACAAATGGAAATTAAGCAGTAGAATGTACCTTGTGTGGACCGGGGAATCAGGTTGCTGCATGAATTTGATGACGAACATCCCACAGTCAAACGTGCTACAAAAATAATTTCACATTAAAGTTGTCGTCAATACGTAATAGGTTCATTAAGTCAGTCATGCAGCTTAGACATTAATGTGAGGGAGGGATTGTGGATTACTCGTCCAGTTGTTGTACTGGCCTCTCGTCTAACATGCAGCGGTGGAAGGTACGCACGTCTGTAACATAATCATTTCCAAAGTGTAGTTGCAGCAAGTCGTGCATAGTTTCAACCTGTTCCACAAGGTTGAAGTTGGTTTACGTAAAGGATGTTCAAGTTTTTTGTAGTGTTCAGAAATGCACCAGAAGGACATACCAAAATTTTAGCTGCATTTAGCTTCCTTTTGTTCGGTCGGTTGGATGGGACTGAGTCGAATAGGTAGGCCACACGGTCCACCATATCAATTTTAACGCACAACTAATGCACTCCTCTGTAATTGAAAGGCACGTAAATCTACACGAAAACACAACGGCAGACCTTGTTTAGAGGCCATGCAAACATGTAATGGCTTTCATATTTTCGTTTTAATATAACGGGATGAACATTGATATTACCCTCTGGCATGCATCAATCGCACCAGTGTATCTGTCATGTCCGAAAAATGATGTGACGATATGTTCATGGTCCAGAGGTTGCATATCTTTATTTAGAATCATAGTCTGCATGTGTAATGCGTAAAGGTCATTGACGGAAACATTTGTCAAAATATGTCATACACAATACACAACGTAGCTTTAAACACTTACTTACCGACAGATATACGGGAAAGAACCAATCAGTGTGCCTCCCGTCATTGTGTAAATCCCTCTGTCGATTAGTCAATTGCACCACCACCAAGTTGATTGGCTGGAACATTGTATGCAAGACACAAGGCAAGTTGATTAGAAAGGTTTCTGAGTTAGGGGTACTGAAAAACGTAGATTCATATTTGTGCAGCCAACACTTACAGTGTCGGATAGCCACGACCCTGGTTTGAGCGTGCGCATGTCACGCCGGGTGCCAACTTCACATGCCCGTCCATGAAGATTCATGGAAACAATAATGTCCCTACAAGCAATAAATGATCCTTAGAACGATAGTTATTTCACAGTGGACTGTCATTGAAAATTTGCAAGTAGTAAATGAAACAATACATTTCATTTTTGCTATCGTCAAATACATAGTGAAGAAGTTTTTGTTCCTCCGCCGATAACAACCCTTCGCTGTCCAACATCGTCAACGAGTCCTACTGTAGACACCCCATTTTTGACCGACCTTGAGACTCAGACGTCACCAGTTGAGCACTTGGTGATATTGCATAATGTGCTCGTTCAAAAGTTTCAGAGTCTTGGCTGCGAGCCCCGCCTCCGGATTTCCGAACCCTCTTCTGTGCCTTGTCTCGGTTTGCGAACCAGACTCGGTTTTCTCTGTTTCTTTTCCTGAGGGAAGGGAGAGGTCCCGTAGACCATCTCTCAATGTCCGTAGGCTACATTTGGTGGCCGTAGGCCATTTTGCCCATTTCGGAGTCCGGTTCCCGGTTTTCGGAGCCGTCAGGCCGTGTGCCTCGGTTCGGGACCGCTTAACCATCTCCTATTGCTCTGATTTTTGGCATACATCTTATTTTCTCCCTTTTGAGGGACACTGGGGTCTGAGAAACCCACTTCGTGGCCGAACGCCATTTTCAGTATTTAACAGCCCATTTTCGGGACCCCAAACTGCGTGTTTTGGCCCCGGAACTTTCGTTTTGCAACGGTTTTTGCTCATTTTTGGCAGGTACCTCTGTTTTATCACAAGGAAGGTCACTGGAGGGTGGGAGGCTAGTAATTGTTGTAGCAACCAGTTATCTCTCCTCCGGAGCCTCCCGGCGCCCGTTTTTCCAACTTCCGGGCTAATGTTGAACACCCTAGGGGTAGTGTTGCCAACTTTCAACCACATAACTGTGATCTACACACCTTGGAGGACCCAAAAAAGTCATGGCCGGCCATTAATTGTTATTTCCATTTTTGCCCCTCCTCTTCCGGGCCAATGTTGAACACCTTGGGCCCACTTTCTTGAACTTTGAACCATATATATGTGATGTACACACTTGGGAGGACCCTAAAAGTTTATCGCCGGCCATTAATTTTTCTTTCCATTTTTGCCCCTCCTCTTCAAATGCAATGTTGAACACCCTGGAGTCACTGTTGCCAACCCCAAACCACATATATGTGATCTACACACATGAGAGGACACCAAAAGTTGGTGGGAGGCTAGTAATTTTGCCGAAAAGCCAACTCCTTTTTGGTCAAAAATGGTTCAGCATGAATCCGGGAAGGAGAAAAAGCTGCGCGGCTTCACCGAAACGGGCGTAACTCTTTGCACAAGAGGAATTAAGATATGAGGCCACCACCATTGGAAAGCTTACTTCCGGGGCTTCATTTTGCACTCAAGAATCTCCCAAGTCCAAGTCCGGGGGGGAGAGATGTGGTTGGTTGAAGTCCGCTTGGACTGAATCTGCGCGGCTTCACGGAAAAGGGCATAACTTTTTCTACAGGAGGAATTTTAATGCAAGGTTTGCGCCATTGGAAAGCTAACTTCTGGGGCTTCATCCTAGGGGGTGACCGGCCATTTTTTCTGGCCGGCCGGCCGTTTTTTTTCTTTGACCTAGCCGGCCGGTTATGTTAAGTGGCCGGCCGGCCACTTGCAACAAAAGTGATAGGCCGGCCTGTTTCTTCAGGTTGAGTGCATTCCAGCTGTGCCTTGGTTTTCTCCCAAAAATATCTACATCCGGGGGGACCCTTTTGGGGGAATTTTGCTCTCCTTTATGCCCCACCTTTACAACCATCTTCTTGTCCATATAACCAGCTGCCATTGTTGGTTATAGAGGTTGGAAAAATTCATCTTCAAGGCTCCATACCTAACTCCATTGATATACCTCTCATTTCTTCAAAAAACCCTAAGTCCCTAAGCTCCATTCCTTCTACACCACCAAGCTCTACCACCACCACCTCATCTCCAGCAGCAAAGAAGGATTCTTGAAGGCTAAAGAAGCTGCAAATCCATCCAAGAAGCAACAAAAGTTTGAATCTTCAAGGGTAAGTAACACTTTTACCCTTTTGACCCTTTTTCTTGATCCATTTCTAAGCCTCACTTCCTTTTTGTTTCAAGCTCCGGCCCTAACTGAAAAGGGCCATCTTTTGAGCTCATCTTCACTTTTCATTAAGGGCTCAACCCTGTTTGAGCCCTCCATAATACACTTGCTTCATTGACCATCTTGTATGTCATAGATTTGCATGCTATTTTTGACCCATGAGCAATTTATTTTCGAGCATGTTATAAACTGATATTAGGCTTATTTTGAGCCCCTCTTCAACATTGGAGAAGGGCTCAACCTTGTTTGGTGTCTCCATGTGTCACTTGTAGTTCAATCCTTTATTTGGCCTCATTTTTGCATGAGTTGGTAGCCCTCTTTGCTTCTGTTTTTGGACCTTAGTCCGAACTGAAAGTGGTCTTATTTTGGCCTATACTTCATGTTTCATTCACACTTTTTTTCTGTTTGGTGATTATTTGGTACACTCCATGTTTTAGCACATTTTGAGCCTTATTTTGCATCACATTTTTAGCATATTTTTATACTGATTTGAGGTCTACCATATACTGTAAATATTCATATTTTTGGTCCCTCTTCAATGTTGTAGAAGGAAGTTTTTCAGTTTGGGTTTTTCTTATACCACTTGCTTCATTACCCTTCTTTTGGCCCCTATTCTTGCATGCTATTTTTCCCCTACCTATACTTGCTGTTTGGCCATGTTTATAACTGTGAAAGTGCATCTTTTGGGACTGTCTAGCTTCTGTCTTTGCATTGCATGTCCATATTGTGCATATTTAGCATAGCTATAGGCCATTTCGGGTGCCTAATGTCGCATTTCGGGACATTTCCTTGCATTTCATGTCATTTCGCTTCATTTCGGGACTGTTTTCCCCCATATTTTGTTGCTGAAATTCCATTAGCATGCCTGCATATCATTTTTGCCATATTTCATTGTATTTTATCATTGCCTCGGTTTGCGTGCCCGTGTGCACGCATTTTGAGGCACTTCATTTTTATCCGCCGGCATCTTATGTGAGTGTGGCTGAGGCTCTCTCATGTTAGTATAAGTCCATGTTGCATTTTCCATGTCATTCGCATCGCTTTTGCATCGCCTCGGTTTGCGTGCCCGTGTGCACGCATTTCGAGGCACCTCATTTTCTGCCATCGGCATCCGATGTGAGTGTGGCTGAGGCTCACTCATGTTGGTATAAGCCCATTCGTCATTTCCATGTCATTCCATTACATTCTGTCACCGCCACGGTTTGCGTGCCCGCGTGCACGCATTTCGAGGCACTTCATTTTTATCCGATCGGCATCCCATGTGAGTGTGGCTGAGGCTCACTCATGTTGGTATAAGCCCATTTGTCATTTCCATATCATTTCATCATATCATATCATTGCCTCGGTTTGCGTGCCCGCGTGCACGTACTTCGAGACACATATCATTGCCTCGATTTGCGTGCCCGCGTGCACGTACTTCGAGAAACATATCATTGTCTCGGTTTGCGTGCCCGCGTACACGTACTTCGAGACACATATCATTGCCTCGGTTTGCGTGCCCGCGTGCACGTACTTCGAAACACATTTCATTTCATTTTCACAGCATTCTGCATTTTCTCGGTTTGCGTGCCTGCGTGCACGCATTTCGAGGCATCTCATTTCATAGCATTGTGAATGTTAGGATTGTATCTTAGTTGTCTTTCAATGCATATCATGCATATTGCGTCATGTCCGGAATAGGAGTTAGCCCGGGCACGGGAAACGAGGTACATTTCGTACTCCGAGTGACGGAATGTGTCTCAATTCCCCAGTCACCGACACTCCGGATTATCCATGATGGAGTTAGGTTTTAGCTGTAGTTTCATGTGCATTCATCCTATATTGAGTTGTGCATTTCGACTCCTCGGCCATCATGCCTCGGTATGCGTGATTGGTGGCACGAGGATCGAGACATGCATATATTTGTGCAAATACATTGCTATGCCCCTTTCCTGCTCTCTGTTGCAGCAAAACGAGGAATCAGCAACTTTTTGGAACTTGGCACGCATTTCAAGAACAGGTGTAAACAGAGGCTAATCGGGGCATTCCGGTGGATTTCCACGCAAGACAGTCCGGACATGCATCATCCACCAGAAGCAAGGCAGTCCCTGGCTTGCACGCCAGTTTATTTGCTTTCTAGTTAATTCATTAATTAATTAGAATTCTGTAATATTTTGGACTGTAATATTCTTTTATTTTGGGGACTGTAATATTTGGACTGTATTATTTATTCGGACCCTCCGAGTGAGGGCACAACTGTAATAAGTGTGCGTGAGTGTGATGTATGTCTTCCAACCCCATGTCTTTCTCCCTTTTATTTATCCGCTTATGATGGTTAGATTAGGGCATGTTTAAATTAGCATACAGTATGACAGCATGTTTGCATCATTCATCTGTTTTGCATGCACCGGGCTCGGCGCATCATACTAACTGCATTGTATTTTCAATTCCAAGTTGAATACATGTTAGTTGTAGCATTTCATATGCCATCTTAGAATAGCCGAGCCTACTATAGTTGCATTTTGCATGTGTTGCATTAAGCATTTTTGTATACTTAGGATCATGCATGATTTCTAATGTAGTTCCTATTTTGGCTTGGAGTACTCGGTAAGTTCTATGCTTTAGCATCCTCGCATGCGTGTGAGTGACTGCCATGAATAGCATGCTTACCATGAGGCTATGTGCTTATGTGATATATCTGCCTGAATGCCTGTGGGTGAAGGTTGAGTTGTTTAGATTGGAATAAATCATCGACTGTTTGTTTTAAGCCCACTAGATAGTGGCAAAACCATCTTTTCTAAACCCACCTGCGGGTGGTAAAATCTGCATTTTAAGCCTACTTGCGAGTAGCAAATCATCTTTCAAATAAACAAGCATGAAATGTTTTGTTCCAATTCAGACGATCCAGTCTATACTTGTATGCTGTGCGCATCACATAGTAACCTAGGCTAATAAACCGGAATAAGAACTCACAATGTTTTCAAAAATAGATATCATGGTTAGTAGAGGCCGGTCTATGACCGGGCGAGCGGGGGTGCTCACGAAGTGACCTTCCCCAATCGTACCCAAGTTCCCGAGCCGAGGCAACTTTGGTGATGACGGACACGTGGCCTTTTGGCACCGAGTCAGGGTTTCCTAAATTTCCCAAAATAAAATATTTAGGTGGCGACTCTGTATCTGGCAAAGCAGTCCATGTTTGGCACTTCTTTCAAAAATCTGTTTTCTCAAAACGATTTGCCGGATTTGGACTCTTTGGTTCAGACTTAGAACCGTGACTACGAAAAGCCGAGTCCGAGCTGTAGCGAGGTCCCCCGCGGGCTTGTTACAGTTTCTGGCGACTCTGCTGGGGATTTAGAGAGCTTGACTCGAACTCATGATATCTGTTTTTTACTACACTTGTGTGTTTCTTTGCATTGCATTTGTATTGGTGCGCCTAGGACACCGTGTTTGCCATCTGCTATTCCTGAACGGTTTGCCGGAGGCTTGTCTTGTCAAGGCATGACCATAAGGCTGACCGGTTGTGGGCTCTGCCAGTATGGGAACACAAACCCCGGTTTTACCGGGGCACCCTCTTTGACCATTCGACCTAGTGCATATTCGGATCCATAGTGACCATTCCAAATTAGGACAGGTCGCTTACCCGTTTATAGATTGTTTGAAGCCGCTATGTGCGTAATGAAACCCTAGCTCCTGACAAAATAGGACAGGGAAACCCTACCCCAACATAGGGGTGTTTTGGCTCTCACTTATCTGTTATGTGCTTTAGAGTGCGTCTCTACAGGAATGCATGTATCAGTATATGAGTTTGGGCATCAGGCCTGCGGGCACCAGTTTGCGAATTTTGGCATCAGGCCTGCGGGCATTACTATCAGTGTTTGGGAGTCAGCTTTACCCGTGGGTTTCAGACTCAGATTTTGAGGCCGAATTTTGGGCAGAATTCAGTAGAGGGCACACTCATTCAACTATGCTCGTATCTGTTCAGGTGAAATCAGGCTGAGGTGCTGTCTGTTTTCTCTTTTGCTAGGTAGTCTTGGAACTGTCGCTTCAGAAGGCTCCGATATCCCCCGAGGTTCATCGAACTTGTGCTTATAGACTTTGTCAGGTCAGAGATTCAGTTCAAGGGTAATCAGTGTTCTTTCGCTGAGGCAAGGTAAAGAAAAGCCGGTCAGGGCTCATATGTTCATCTAATCCGTCAGTCGCCAGTCACATCACCTTTGTTCAGACTCAACAGGCCATGATGGCACAAGGTTCGGAGGAGTTTGCGGCTATGACAGCAGCGCTAAATCAGGGAACTACCATGCAGGCTGAGACCAGTATTGAAACGCAGCGCCCATCTGAGGCATCTGCCTCACATCCAGCTTTGGGACCCCAGCCGAACTTTGATCCAATTCCGCCAGTTCAAGACTTGCAGTGTCTGAATCCTCGAGAAGGGTCGACTCAAGCTCAGGTGCTCAGACCCCTGGTGCAGCCTAATGAGAAAACTCAACCCTTTCATGTTGATGAGTTCGATCCGACTGCAGTGAAAATTGCAAACCTTGAGAAGCAATTCAAAAGGGCACAGGGCCTTAACTCCATTTCTGGCATTGAGGATGGGCACACCGAGGCTTCCATCCGGCTCCCAGACAGATTCAAAATGCCATATATCGACCGTTTCGACGGGTCTGGAGATCCAATGGTACATATCCGACTTTTCTTAGATGTCCTGAAGCCGATGGGTCTGACTAAGCCACAGAAACTCTCTCTGTATGGAAGAACCCTGTCGGGTGTAGCAGCTACTTGGTATACCAAATTGGAGGATACAGTGAAGCAAAACTGGGAAGAACTGGCTGAGGCCTTTGTCGATCAGTATTCCTACAATACCCAAGTTGAAATGACCATCCAAGAGCTTGAAGCAACCCGCCAGAACCCAACAGAGCCTTTTGTGGAATTCATTGCAAGGTGGAGAGCCAAGGCAGCACAAATGACAGATCGTCGCCCTTCTGAGAAGGATCAAGTGCAGATGATGGTCCGAAACCTCGAGCATGATATGTTGCAAAAGTTGATAGTCGTTCCACTATTCACTTTCAAAAATTTGCATGAACTGGGGGTTCAAGTCGAGAATGCGTTCAACAGCGGGATCATTCCCAGGACAAGGGAACTGACAAGGAAGGTAATTTCAAGGAGTACCAACGCTGGTAGTAGCATTCCCAAACCCACCGAAATCAATACGGTCACCACAGCCGACCCTTTTGCCAAACCAAGCCTACAAACAGCTGGCCCAGTCCGAGCTCAGGGTAGAACTTTCACCCCCCTCTATATGAGCCTGACTAGCACACTGAAAGCCTTGATGGAAAAAGGGCATCTCAAACCCCTCGATCCTCAACCTCTTCCCAACCCACTCCCAGCCAGACATAACCCCGCCAAGTATTGTATGTACCATCAGCAGCGCGGTCATGGCACCGACCGTTGCTACCGCCTTCGTCATGAGGTCCAAAATCTCATCGACAACCGGACGATAGCTCCACCTTCAGACCCCAATGACCAAACATCTCCTGCCTACCTCAATCACATCCACATACTGCCATCCACCTTTGACCCCAGTATATACATCACCCCGGCCCATCTACCCAAGCCTGAGGTGTTTATCCCAGAAAGCATGGACTTATGCATGATGGGAACACCCGAACCTCAACCATCTCAAACCCATGAACCCACTACTTCTGAGTTGATGGGAATGATTAAAGATCTTCAAAAAACCGTGATGGATCTGGCCTCCGGGACATTGGCTCCATCATCGACCACACCACATACCGGGAACTTCATGTCAAAAGACTCCCCGATGTTGGGACGAGCTGCGTTTGAGGAAGGCCAATCCCTTGGCAAAGTGGAAGCGACTGGTAAGAGCAAGGTAGGGGCAGGCATTGGTCCCCATGAACACCTTCGGTGGGATATTGAGGCTTTGAAAGCCGAAGGGCTGAACAAGCAGCAAGTACTCGCAGTTGTTGCAGAAATTGTAGATAACACTTTCGCCACTCAGCATGAGATTAGTCTGAATCAAGGGGCAATCCGGGAGAAGGGCCGCTGTACCAGGAATGTTCCTTTCAGCTCTAAACCCTTACTCGGAAGAGATCGGCAAACCAGGCCAGCACCTGCCAATCCCTTTGCTGGTGCACCCAGTAAAAATCCACAAACCTCAAAATACCCACCTCGAGGCCAGAGGGTGTTCGCACCACTATACATGTCTCTATCAGCGGCCTTTAGGATCTTGGTTAGAGAGGGGGATTTGAAGCCCCTGGAGCCGCAGCCATTACCAAAGAACCTCCCTCTCTCGCACAACCCAGCCGACTACTGTGCCTTCCATCAGCAAACCGGTCATGACACTGACATGTGCTTTCGTCTCCATCACGAAATACAAGATCTGATCGACAATGGGGTCATCCCCGCACCAGGTCCTGCAAAGTCTATCGGCACTTGATCAGTGAACTTGTAGGGGATAATGTGATGTGATTGGAGGGATGAACCACCTGCGGGCAGCGCTCAGTTTACTCCAGATATGGTGGATGGCATGCACTGTTTTGAGCATTGGCGAATGCCGGTTTCCGACTCGGGTATTGGGTCAGTCTTGTTGTTTTGTTTTGAGTCTGTCTTTTTGTTTTGAGTCAGTCTCTTTTTATTTTGGATCTGTCTTGTTGTATCGAGTCAGTCCTGTTGTACAGGAGTCGGGTGATTCCGGGGGGTGTTACCTCGGGCGTCACCATTTTGTTTTGTGTTTGTCTTTTCGTTTTGTTTTGAGTCCGTTTCTGCCAGGGAGCCAGTTGTACCAACAGATTTGAATGAAACAGCAGTAATTTTTGCAATTCTATGTTCGCTTCTGCCGTGTGCTAGTTGTGACGGAATCTGAATGAAATGGCAGTACATTCCACCTGCTCTCTTCTGCACCCCAAAATCATTGCATTTAACCTAAGTTTTTCAAAACTTTTTGAACACTGCGGTGAAAACAAAGAGGAAGTAATTCCTCGGGTTTTGCAAAACTTTGATCATTTGAGAGAAAGAGAGGCATGCTAAGCCCTTAATGAATGAAATCATGCTTGTTAGCGTGAGTACTGAGAAGGACCCTGGCTTGATCCAGATTGGTTCTACACTACCTTCAGCGCGAGCGATTTGTCGCTTTCTTAAAAACTTTCAAAAACAAAATGTTTTGCGCGGTCCTGCGAAGACCTGTGTGGAATCACTCCTGAGATTGTGCAGCCTAGGATCGCTCTCAGCCTCGAGACTCAACCCCTTCGCTTCCAAACCTTGAACTTGAATTCAGAAGGTTCGACGGTCAACTACGATGTGAGGCCTGTGTGGCTAGATTTGAAGCAGCCCTCGAACAAGAGGCACCAAAGTCAGGTCAAGAAGATCAGATCTCATCAGAAGAAGCTTACAAATCAAAGCAGCAGCCATTCTCCTAGATTCAGATGACTTCAGGATCTCAAAACCATTTGGCATGGACTTGTTATACTTTTACCCTTGAGAGGCTCGCTGGGCCGAAAACCCGGAAGGACGACCCAGGCAAAAGTTAGAGCAAGAGAAAAATACAAGAAAAGAAGAAGCAAAAAATGCAAAAAGAAAAAAAGAGAAAAAAAAAGAAAGATGCAAAGAAAAGAAAGAAAAAAAATCAAAAAGGAAAAAGAAATGAAAAGAATTGAAAAGAAAAGAAGAACAAAGCTCGCAAGGTCGAAAACCCGCAATGGGCGCCTTGGCAAAAGTTAGAGCCTAAAAAGGAGAGGTTAATACCCGAGTGTACCTTAACCCCGAACTACGTAAGGCTTGATTCCCATCTTTGAGATACGTAGGCAACTTCATTCTGAAGTCCAGCCGTAAAACACTTCAAACTCAATCATGTCCATGTAATGGTTCTGATAATCTTTGCCTTCTCTATATCTGAGAGTCTGGTTGCGTTCGTCGCTCTGAGGACTGACTACAATACACTACGGTGCCATTCAAACAAGGGGCAACTTTCCGTTGCCATTCAATGCGCTGCGGTGCTATCCAAACAAGGGGCAACTTTCCGTTGCCATTCAGAACGCCGCGGTGCCATTTCAAACAAGGGGCAACTTTCCGTTGCCATGCAGTGTCCTTCAGACAAGGGGCAATTTTTCATTGCTATGGATCCAAGGTTGTGCATCTCAAGAGTAGGTTCCGTGCTCGTTCAGCAGTGGCCGTTTGCGAAATAGTTTTTGAGAATTTTTTACTGAGGTTGACTAATCTTCTCGAAAAGTATTCCATTTTCAAAACTGGACCATTTCTTGGACCCAAAAGAGGAAAATTTTCAGTGCTTATAGCCTAACTTGCATGATTTTAAATCAGAAAATTGAACAAGTATGTTAATCTAACTCTCATTTTGGTCAAAATTTTTTTTTTTTAGGAGAAAACTAAAACTAAAAAAATGGTCAAAATGATGAACTACGGGCACAGTTGAGTCAGGCTTCCTGTCTTTTCCCCATTGTCAACATACTTGCCAAGAAGGGCACTTTACCTGCCAGAATAGGGCACAACTGAAGTTAACAACAAAGGGCTGAAAGCTCTCTCATCCTCCAAGCAGCGAGGTATCAAGCCGAGTGCAAAGCATGAATTGGAATGGATCGAGATGCTCCATTCCCTCATCCGGCGCATCGACAGAGGTCACCGAAGGAAATAGCCGCGAGCTGATTATGTTGGGCATGAGCCCGCAACTTCCTGTTCATCCATCAACCACCCAGGGGAGGGATGAAAAATGAGAGATTGAAGAATAGAGAGATGTGCGATGAGAGAAAAAGTGAGAAGAGGGCTTTTTCAGAAAAACAGAGCTTGAGGGCCGAGTGATGTGAGAACCACAAATGAGAAAGGGTGGGAAACACTACCCGGTGAAACAGGCTCCCTGTGCACGTCTGAGTGTCGTGTCTTTTTGTTTTATCTCGATTCTTGTTTTGAGTCGTTTCGAGTGTTACTCGATGTGTCTAGGTTGTGTGCCTTTTATTTCCTTATTGAGTCGTTTGCTGTGTTCAGTCGTAGGCTCGATACCCGGTCAAGAGCTCATTTATCAATTTCAAAATAAAATCGTTTTGCGCTCCGAGTGCCGTGCCGTTCTCCACATCTGTGCAAAACAAGATTCATTCTTTCATAAAACCGCAGGGTTCAGCCCAAGTCATGTCAGAACAGCAAAACAAGGACCTATCCGAAGCTATATAAGTTCCGGACTGCGAAGCAAAAGAAAATAGGGAAAATTTTGAGCATCTGAGTGTGTTTCACCTTCGGAAAATTCTGAGATTGCATTCCATATGTACCTCTTCAGGCCTCGCCAGTGCCCCGAAGAATGAGTGTGCCTCTACTCCAAGCTTAAGCATGCTTCAAGTCAGAACGGCAATTAAAGCAGCAGCAGCAGATGTTACCTCTCGCCAACATGAACAGGGTGTGCCCTTTTTGAACTAAGTGTGTTGCAAAGTCCTCTAAGAGGTAAATCAGAGGCACCATAGTACATATTTGATACTCCCCTACTACATAGAATGTGAATTTTCATATACACTGTTGTTGCATGCGTGCCGCACATCGTTATGATACTTGCATAGAATATGCTCGTATCTTTTGCATAGAAAATGCACTCTTCCATACTTGCATAGAATATGCTCGTATCTTTTGCATAGAAAATGCACTCTTCCATACTTGCATAGAATATGCTCGTATCTTTTGCATAGAAAATGCACTCTTCCATACTTGCATAGAATATGCTCGTATCTTTTGCATAGAAAATGCACCTCATTTGCATAGAACATGCATTCACTCGCACTATTTTGTGCATTGCATTTCAATCGCGCTGTTTAGCGTATCGCACTGTCTAGTGCATTTCAAATCAATCGCGCTGTTAAGTGCATATCAATCGCGCTGTTTAGCGTATCGCACTGTTTAGTGCATTTCAATCGCGCTGTTTAGCGTATCGCACTGTTAGTGCATTCAATCGCGTTGTTTAGCGTATCGCACTGTCTAGTGCATTTCAAAATCAATCGCGCTGTTAAGTGCATATCAATCGCGCTGTTTAGCGTATCGCACTGTTTAGTGCATTTCAATCGCGCTGTTTAGCGTATCGCACTGTTAGTGCATTCAATCGCGTTGTTTAGCGTATCGCACTGTCTAGTGCATTTCAAAATCACTCGCGCTGTTTTGCGCATCGCACTGTTTTGTGCAGTTTATCATTCGTGCTATTTTGCGCATTGCGCTGTTTCATGTAGTTTACATTTCGCACATCACTCGCACTGTTTTGTGCAGTTTATCACTCGCGCTTTCTTGCGCATTGCACTGTTTTGTGCACCTTACTTGCATTTTGTATGCATTCCATCGCGCTATCTTGCGCATCTCACCTGTACTTGTTAGTGCATTGTATCGCGCTATCTTGCGCACCTTATTTGTATCGCACTGTTTTGTGCATTCACCTTGCTCGTACCGTTTTGTACACCTTTAGCATCGCACTATTTTGTGCATCTGTTTAGCACTGTTTTGCGCATTCACTCTGCATCGCACTGTCTTGTGCACTCCCCGGTCTAGGAGACCTTAAATCCTCCGGTCTGCGGAAACCTTAAATCCTCTAAAGGTGTAATTCTTTTGGTGTTTGTCGTGCCTGAACGACTTCCGGTGGTCCGGTATAGCCACCTGCCTGTGTTTGCAGTGAGTTCCTAGGAGACCAACTGCGACGGTGGAAACTAGAGTTCGAATGGCTTATGCCTAGAACGCAAAGGTTCGGGATTTCCGAGACTAAAGTCTGGTTTAAATACCCAGGGGTATATCCTCGGCTTGAAATCTGTATGGCAGCCCCATAGATTGAGATAGCATCTGTATGCGCCTCAATTCTGGATACTGATCCAACCTAGTCTGTCACCCTGTTGGAGAATAGGGAAAGCTGCGACCATAGTCAGGGAGAAAAGTAATACCTACAGTTCAACCAAGAAGGAGCGAAAGATCCCCAGCAGCATGAGGTAAGTCATTGCCAATGCCCCTGTGAGGTACCTTTACCTCTTAGCTATTACATTGCATTTTAGTTATTACATTACAGTGCATTGCATGCATGAATCCTCAATTTTCAAAACCGGCTTCGCGTAGCGTATAAGTCCAACTTTCAAAACCGGCTTCGCGTAGCGTGTAAGTCCAACTTTCAAATCGGCTTCGCGTAGCGTATAAGTCCAACTTTCAAAAAACGGCTTCGCGTAGCGTATAAGTCCAACTTTCAAATCGGCTTCGCGTAGCGTATAAGTCCAACTTTCAAAAACCGGCTTCGCGTAGCGTATAAGTCCAATCTTCAAAATCTTCTCGCATATCATTTTGCATCTTACCCCCCCTGCCTGCGGGCATGCCTGCGGGCACACCTTTTTATTTTGTATGTTTGTCTAAGTCTTCGGCCTTGTCAAAAATGGGTCGTCTCTGGGCTTTGACATTCACTCCCGTCACTTGTGACTTCCGAGTTCTGTCAAAGAGGGGCAACTGTAGACACCCCATTTTTGACCGACCTTGAGACTCAGACGTCACCAGTTGAGCACTTGGTGATATTGCATAATGTGCTCGTTCAAAAGTTTCAGAGTCTTGGCTGCGAGCCCCGCCTCCGGATTTCCGAACCCTCTTCTGTGCCTTGTCTCGGTTTGCGAACCAGACTCGGTTTTCTCTGTTTCTTTTCCTGAGGGAAGGGAGAGGTCCCGTAGACCATCTCTCAATGTCCGTAGGCTACATTTGGTGGCCGTAGGCCATTTTGCCCATTTCGGAGTCCGGTTCCCGGTTTTCGGAGCCGTCAGGCCGTGTGCCTCGGTTCGGGACCGCTTAACCATCTCCTATTGCTCTGATTTTTGGCATACATCTTATTTTCTCCCTTTTGAGGGACACTGGGGTCTGAGAAACCCACTTCGTGGCCGAACGCCATTTTCAGTATTTAACAGCCCATTTTCGGGACCCCAAACTGCGTGTTTTGGCCCCGGAACTTTCGTTTTGCAACGGTTTTTGCTCATTTTTGGCAGGTACCTCTGTTTTATCACAAGGAAGGTCACTGGAGGGTGGGAGGCTAGTAATTGTTGTAGCAACCAGTTATCTCTCCTCCGGAGCCTCCCGGCGCCCGTTTTTCCAACTTCCGGGCTAATGTTGAACACCCTAGGGGTAGTGTTGCCAACTTTCAACCACATAACTGTGATCTACACACCTTGGAGGACCCAAAAAAGTCATGGCCGGCCATTAATTGTTATTTCCATTTTTGCCCCTCCTCTTCCGGGCCAATGTTGAACACCTTGGGCCCACTTTCTTGAACTTTGAACCATATATATGTGATGTACACACTTGGGAGGACCCTAAAAGTTTATCGCCGGCCATTAATTTTTCTTTCCATTTTTGCCCCTCCTCTTCAAATGCAATGTTGAACACCCTGGAGTCACTGTTGCCAACCCCAAACCACATATATGTGATCTACACACATGAGAGGACACCAAAAGTTGGTGGGAGGCTAGTAATTTTGCCGAAAAGCCAACTCCTTTTTGGTCAAAAATGGTTCAGCATGAATCCGGGAAGGAGAAAAAGCTGCGCGGCTTCACCGAAACGGGCGTAACTCTTTGCACAAGAGGAATTAAGATATGAGGCCACCACCATTGGAAAGCTTACTTCCGGGGCTTCATTTTGCACTCAAGAATCTCCCAAGTCCAAGTCCGGGGGGGAGAGATGTGGTTGGTTGAAGTCCGCTTGGACTGAATCTGCGCGGCTTCACGGAAAAGGGCATAACTTTTTCTACAGGAGGAATTTTAATGCAAGGTTTGCGCCATTGGAAAGCTAACTTCTGGGGCTTCATCCTAGGGGGTGACCGGCCATTTTTTCTGGCCGGCCGGCCGTTTTTTTTCTTTGACCTAGCCGGCCGGTTATGTTAAGTGGCCGGCCGGCCACTTGCAACAAAAGTGATAGGCCGGCCTGTTTCTTCAGGTTGAGTGCATTCCAGCTGTGCCTTGGTTTTCTCCCAAAAATATCTACATCCGGGGGGACCCTTTTGGGGGAATTTTGCTCTCCTTTATGCCCCACCTTTACAACCATCTTCTTGTCCATATAACCAGCTGCCATTGTTGGTTATAGAGGTTGGAAAAATTCATCTTCAAGGCTCCATACCTAACTCCATTGATATACCTCTCATTTCTTCAAAAAACCCTAAGTCCCTAAGCTCCATTCCTTCTACACCACCAAGCTCTACCACCACCACCTCATCTCCAGCAGCAAAGAAGGATTCTTGAAGGCTAAAGAAGCTGCAAATCCATCCAAGAAGCAACAAAAGTTTGAATCTTCAAGGGTAAGTAACACTTTTACCCTTTTGACCCTTTTTCTTGATCCATTTCTAAGCCTCACTTCCTTTTTGTTTCAAGCTCCGGCCCTAACTGAAAAGGGCCATCTTTTGAGCTCATCTTCACTTTTCATTAAGGGCTCAACCCTGTTTGAGCCCTCCATAATACACTTGCTTCATTGACCATCTTGTATGTCATAGATTTGCATGCTATTTTTGACCCATGAGCAATTTATTTTCGAGCATGTTATAAACTGATATTAGGCTTATTTTGAGCCCCTCTTCAACATTGGAGAAGGGCTCAACCTTGTTTGGTGTCTCCATGTGTCACTTGTAGTTCAATCCTTTATTTGGCCTCATTTTTGCATGAGTTGGTAGCCCTCTTTGCTTCTGTTTTTGGACCTTAGTCCGAACTGAAAGTGGTCTTATTTTGGCCTATACTTCATGTTTCATTCACACTTTTTTTCTGTTTGGTGATTATTTGGTACACTCCATGTTTTAGCACATTTTGAGCCTTATTTTGCATCACATTTTTAGCATATTTTTATACTGATTTGAGGTCTACCATATACTGTAAATATTCATATTTTTGGTCCCTCTTCAATGTTGTAGAAGGAAGTTTTTCAGTTTGGGTTTTTCTTATACCACTTGCTTCATTACCCTTCTTTTGGCCCCTATTCTTGCATGCTATTTTTCCCCTACCTATACTTGCTGTTTGGCCATGTTTATAACTGTGAAAGTGCATCTTTTGGGACTGTCTAGCTTCTGTCTTTGCATTGCATGTCCATATTGTGCATATTTAGCATAGCTATAGGCCATTTCGGGTGCCTAATGTCGCATTTCGGGACATTTCCTTGCATTTCATGTCATTTCGCTTCATTTCGGGACTGTTTTCCCCCATATTTTGTTGCTGAAATTCCATTAGCATGCCTGCATATCATTTTTGCCATATTTCATTGTATTTTATCATTGCCTCGGTTTGCGTGCCCGTGTGCACGCATTTTGAGGCACTTCATTTTTATCCGCCGGCATCTTATGTGAGTGTGGCTGAGGCTCTCTCATGTTAGTATAAGTCCATGTTGCATTTTCCATGTCATTCGCATCGCTTTTGCATCGCCTCGGTTTGCGTGCCCGTGTGCACGCATTTCGAGGCACCTCATTTTCTGCCATCGGCATCCGATGTGAGTGTGGCTGAGGCTCACTCATGTTGGTATAAGCCCATTCGTCATTTCCATGTCATTCCATTACATTCTGTCACCGCCACGGTTTGCGTGCCCGCGTGCACGCATTTCGAGGCACTTCATTTTTATCCGATCGGCATCCCATGTGAGTGTGGCTGAGGCTCACTCATGTTGGTATAAGCCCATTTGTCATTTCCATATCATTTCATCATATCATATCATTGCCTCGGTTTGCGTGCCCGCGTGCACGTACTTCGAGACACATATCATTGCCTCGATTTGCGTGCCCGCGTGCACGTACTTCGAGAAACATATCATTGTCTCGGTTTGCGTGCCCGCGTACACGTACTTCGAGACACATATCATTGCCTCGGTTTGCGTGCCCGCGTGCACGTACTTCGAAACACATTTCATTTCATTTTCACAGCATTCTGCATTTTCTCGGTTTGCGTGCCTGCGTGCACGCATTTCGAGGCATCTCATTTCATAGCATTGTGAATGTTAGGATTGTATCTTAGTTGTCTTTCAATGCATATCATGCATATTGCGTCATGTCCGGAATAGGAGTTAGCCCGGGCACGGGAAACGAGGTACATTTCGTACTCCGAGTGACGGAATGTGTCTCAATTCCCCAGTCACCGACACTCCGGATTATCCATGATGGAGTTAGGTTTTAGCTGTAGTTTCATGTGCATTCATCCTATATTGAGTTGTGCATTTCGACTCCTCGGCCATCATGCCTCGGTATGCGTGATTGGTGGCACGAGGATCGAGACATGCATATATTTGTGCAAATACATTGCTATGCCCCTTTCCTGCTCTCTGTTGCAGCAAAACGAGGAATCAGCAACTTTTTGGAACTTGGCACGCATTTCAAGAACAGGTGTAAACAGAGGCTAATCGGGGCATTCCGGTGGATTTCCACGCAAGACAGTCCGGACATGCATCATCCACCAGAAGCAAGGCAGTCCCTGGCTTGCACGCCAGTTTATTTGCTTTCTAGTTAATTCATTAATTAATTAGAATTCTGTAATATTTTGGACTGTAATATTCTTTTATTTTGGGGACTGTAATATTTGGACTGTATTATTTATTCGGACCCTCCGAGTGAGGGCACAACTGTAATAAGTGTGCGTGAGTGTGATGTATGTCTTCCAACCCCATGTCTTTCTCCCTTTTATTTATCCGCTTATGATGGTTAGATTAGGGCATGTTTAAATTAGCATACAGTATGACAGCATGTTTGCATCATTCATCTGTTTTGCATGCACCGGGCTCGGCGCATCATACTAACTGCATTGTATTTTCAATTCCAAGTTGAATACATGTTAGTTGTAGCATTTCATATGCCATCTTAGAATAGCCGAGCCTACTATAGTTGCATTTTGCATGTGTTGCATTAAGCATTTTTGTATACTTAGGATCATGCATGATTTCTAATGTAGTTCCTATTTTGGCTTGGAGTACTCGGTAAGTTCTATGCTTTAGCATCCTCGCATGCGTGTGAGTGACTGCCATGAATAGCATGCTTACCATGAGGCTATGTGCTTATGTGATATATCTGCCTGAATGCCTGTGGGTGAAGGTTGAGTTGTTTAGATTGGAATAAATCATCGACTGTTTGTTTTAAGCCCACTAGATAGTGGCAAAACCATCTTTTTTAAACCCACCTGCGGGTGGTAAAATCTGCATTTTAAGCCTACTTGCGAGTAGCAAATCATCTTTCAAATAAACAAGCATGAAATGTTTTGTTCCAATTCAGACGATCCAGTCTATACTTGTATGCTGTGCGCATCACATAGTAACCTAGGCTAATAAACCGGAATAAGAACTCACAATGTTTTCAAAAATAGATATCATGGTTAGTAGAGGCCGGTCTATGACCGGGCGAGCGGGGGTGCTCACGAAGTGACCTTCCCCAATCGTACCCAAGTTCCCGAGCCGAGGCAACTTTGGTGATGACGGACACGTGGCCTTTTGGCACCGAGTCAGGGTTTCCTAAATTTCCCAAAATAAAATATTTAGGTGGCGACTCTGTATCTGGCAAAGCAGTCCATGTTTGGCACTTCTTTCAAAAATCTGTTTTCTCAAAACGATTTGCCGGATTTGGACTCTTTGGTTCAGACTTAGAACCGTGACTACGAAAAGCCGAGTCCGAGCTGTAGCGAGGTCCCCCGCGGGCTTGTTACACCTACAAAAATAAACAGCCAACTAACAGTACACATTTCATAAAAATATTGAAGCTTATATTACAAGGTCTGTAGTCATAAAAAAAAACGTGAAATGATGTAAAAACTGTGAGCCTCAGAGTTTTCCCAACTTGTGATGTTTGGTGCGGAGTTTGTTAGAAATGTGTACTAACATATGGCAGCAGTCATAACTGCAAACATGCAATTCTTTGACAACTAGTACAATACAACACAGATGATTGTAAAATTACTGATTCACATTATTGATGTGGGCATGAATTGGGTATTCACAACTTGTGGGGCATTAAAGGCAGTATTTGTACCTTGTTCACGTTGTTCACACCATCAACATCCACAGGTGAACTGCTGTCGTCAACTCCACTATTTGTTTTGCTATCGATGCACAATTGCATATCCCCGACCTCAGTGGCTTGAACTCCACTTCCGCACATTTTTCCTTTTCCTTTTCCTTTTCGTCTTCCCTTTGCACTTCCTCTAACGATTCCAGTTGCTCCCAATGGTTTGCCAAGCTTAGTAGGAGAAGTATGCACATCGCACGCCACGTTCTTCACGCCCACTGACTGAAGGTCAGGACTGTATTTATCTTCAGTTTCATATGTTTCCCCTGACTGAAGGCCTCCTTTCTTGTTGTTGTCCCCATCTTCTTCGATGTTCAGCTTGTGCCCATCATGCAAATGACTTTTGTCCCTTGCCAAGGTTCCCTTCAAAATATGTTGTTGGTGATCCACCCCTTGTACATCTGAAATATTACACTCCATTGGGTTAACTTCGTCCGATGGTTTGACCACGCCATCCTCATGCGCCTCGACTCCAACAGCAGGGTCCACACCCTGTTTGGCCACGCCTGCCGGTTGTGGTGTAGAGAATATACCTTCGATGAGGTGGTGTAGCATTTGCTTCAGTTCACGTAAATTGGTTTGTTCAGTGAACGGTTCGTTGCAGCCCAAACTGAAACGTTGAAGCAGTTGCTTCAGTATTTCCTTCAGTTGAGCAACATTGGAGGAGAGGTTAATGATACACACATCATTGCCTTCCACCTAATTATACATACACATTCGTGAACTTAGTCTTACAAACAATCTTCAAATGATGTGGCTCAACTGTGTGAAAATTGCGTAATGCTTGGATGGATTACCTTGTCATTGCGAACAACTTGCTTGCCTTCGAAATGTCGCAACATCTCCATTAAATCTGTTTGGTTGTGGAGAACTTGCTTCATCATTTCCTTCAGTTCACGAATGTCGGACTCCAAATTGCTCATACGGACTTCATTGTACTGTCCTGTTTGTTGGTTCTCGACATGGCATGCATCCATGTCAGCATCATCGGCGTTACTGTAATCAAACTCCACCTAATCATAGAAACGCATAAATGAAGTCTGACATTGTATGTTGAAGACAAGTGGGTCGTTGGTGTGAAATGTGCACAGTGGTAGGAGTGCTTACCGCAATTGTTGGGAAATTTTGCTTCCTTCTGATACGTCGCAGCGTCTCCCGTATTTGGGTATCACCCCAATCATGAAGCCGAGGTGTGGACCGCGTCGTAGTCGAGCTCAGACAAACACAATCAAGGTACAACAGCTGTGGACATTAAGGGGCACACCATAATTAAGTTGTTCTTCCCACAGAAATGAACTATATTCAGTAACAATGACATTCATTATTCTCAATTTTGCAGTGGAACGTACATAGCATACCGATTTTGTTGAGGATGCTGTCAACTTTATAGGCACATATCATGCAATGTTTTTTGGGGAAAAAATTGTACAGCACACCAAGGACTTTATTGATGAAACCAAGAAAAAAAATTTATGTACATGTTCCCCTCTTCGCAACGTAGTTTTAATTGGTTCCTCCATTGAGGTTCAGCATACTTTTTGCCCTGTACTCTTTGTTCTTAAATTCATTACGGTAGTCACACAAAATTTATTTCTGCAAGTACCATACTTGGTCAGGAAGAGTGCTGTTTGTCGAACTCACAAAGCAGGTACCATTGTATGTCCCAATCAAGACCAATTTGTTGAACCATGACAGAACAATGCATGAAACACATGAAGGGGGGAATGGAAAAAAAATTCAAGGTATTGGCATACCATTAGCAGGAAAACACATCCAGTTGCACCGCGATGACCTTTATACTTCCGAACACCGTTGTGAAGGAATTGCAGTGTCAACTTTGCCCAATTACAAGCTCGCATACGATTCACGTCCTTCACGACATGAATGAACGATGGCTTCAACCCGGTCATTGTGGTAGGACACAACATGGCCCCCAACACGTACAACGCAAATTTCCGCCGAAACTCATCCTCCGCACCAGCAGTCTCGGTCAGATAAAGTCTCAACTTGTTCAAAGGAATGACTCCGTTAACAACTCCAACCTCATCGTAGATATTGGGATATGCTTCCAATGACCCAGCCAACTGCACGTCATCGCCTTCACACCGTATCCCCAATAAAACATTAACTGCCTTACACGTGAGCCTGACTTGACAACCATGAACATTCAATGAACTACTGTCAGGATCGAAGTTCTGTACCAACCATGCGCACAAGTCGTGATCTATACGTGTACACTTCATCCCCAGGAGGCCAGCAAACCCAATGTCAATGACTGCCTGCTTTTGTGCTTCGTTGAACCGGTTAACTAGCTCAACAATTGACTTCAATGATATGCGGAGTTGCCTTTTACCCTGCACATTTTTTACCCTTAAATTAATACAAAAATACAACCAACAATGTCAGCAAAGCAGGACCTAGCCAAATGCATTTACGAAAACATGAAGTACGTAATGACCTTTTCAGACTTCAGTGCACATGGTACTACTTTGGCGTGTTCCTCAGCGCTCGCCTTAGCCATTTCCACAAACCTCTTTTTCTCATCAGAGGGGAGTGCCTTCCACCTTTCCCCAATCTCCTTTCTAGTCTTTAACCAAGAAAATGACAGACGTACAAGACAAGTAACAACTATGAGTCCGAAATTAATGTAACTACAACTTTATGCCAAACGCAATCCGTGTGCATTGTTGGTAATTAAATAAGATTGCAAATACAAATAACAGTTGCAGCAAAAAGTCAGCGACAAAACGTAGCTGGACTTTTACAACGAATTGAAATTTACAAAAACAATAGGAATGTGACATTATTACATGCTACAATCCTACAAACGCGAAACAATCACAAGCCCACTACGACCATTCAATACAACGTGTGGATAGCAACCCAGCGATGTGTTTCCATCATAGTGTATTATAGAGAATACAGATTTCAACACTCACCATTTTTCGTCGAGTGTTGTCTGGCCCTTGCATTTCCTTGAATTGTTGCTGGCTGCATGCAAGCATCGTCAAGCTTATCATCACTAAATGTGAAATATGAATACATATATATATATATATATATATCTATATAATAAGATAGGAAGGTTTTTGAAAATATGTAAAATGTATGTGAGATACATTTTAATCCAATGGTTTACATTGCCTCATCTAAACTTCAATGGTTGAGATCTGTTCATTTCCCGCCCAAACTTGAATGGCATCATCACTCTCTCTCTCTTCTCATCTATCTTTCACAGATACATCTCTCTCTCCCTTCTCAAAAGTTCTCTCTTTCTTTTCTCTTGCGATGACCACCGCCATCGCGACACTGACGACTACCGACCACATCTCTTCTCCCTCGCCGGAGACCCAATCCCCCATCTCCCTTCATCACTGTAAGGCAACAGACCCATATCATTTTAGGGCTCTATTTTTTACTTGCATTTTGTTCATCTTCGTAGAAATGAACAAAATGCAGACCCATAGAGGAGATATTAGAGATCGGAATGGTTCACGGTGCACAGATTTGAGTTGAAACCCTAGGTCGAAAGCTCCATTTGCGAGCGACCTATCGCGGAGGCGATTTTGTTTCAGCAACAGTTGCAGGATGGTGGCATCGGGGCGATTGGGCATTACACTTGGTTCTAGGGTTTTGAAAACCCCTCTCAGTGACGATGCGATCTGGAAACACCTTCGAGAGGCAGAGTTCGATGAAGACTCCATCAGAAGGAGGGACAAAGCTGAGGTTTATCTAATTCCTCCATGTTTACATTTATTGATTTTTTTTTGTTTGTTTCTTTTATTGTAATTTATTGATCTTTATGTGAAAATCAAGAACATATACTCATATTTAAACAAAAAAAAAGTTCATTTTGATGGGTTTTATTGGATTACTAGGAATTTCACTTATTGTGTTCATGATCAGATACATACATACATACATACAGAGAGCTCAAATCAAAGAGAAAAATTGTGGGTAGTAAAGAAGTAAATAAAAAAAGTAAAGAATTACAAACAGAGTATTACAATTGTGGTAGGACATTGAAGCGTGTGGATCAACACAAAGAACTGAAGAATGGTTTCATTCAGATTTCATTTATTATTGTTTTTTTTTTAATTGTTGGGTTTGATTGTTGTGAAATAGTAAATCTCCAATTTTTTTTTTCTTCCATTTAATTTATTATTAATTTTTTTTTTGTTTTTTACTATAATATTTTCTATTTGTGAAATACTGCTGCAGAGTTGAGAGAAGGTTGGAAACAAGCGATTTGAATGAGGAAGATCGAACTCAGCTCCTCGACACCCACCCTCCTCGGCTTCCTTTGAACTCGCACTCGCACCCCTTTAATGTTGTGTTGCGTCTCCCCTTCTCTCTCTGTGTTTGTTTTTGGCTGTTGGATCGCCGCCATTCAAGATCACCATTGAAGATCAGCATTCAGAAAAAGAAACACTGAAATTGCCCTTCTCTCGCCGCCATTGAAGATCACCCAATCAATTATAATGTTGTGTTGCGTCACCCCTTCTCTCTCTGAAATTTTCTCTACTTTTATGTTTGTATTTATTTAATTCTTCAAATGCAAAATCAACCTACTTTGATTCCTTTGTCAAATCAACCTACTTTCGCTCATCCTTGCTTTGGTGAAAAAATTGGCCCCCCTCGATTTTGATATAGATTTGATGAAATGGGTGGATCAGATTTTAGCATTTTTTTTTTCAAATTTGATGAAGGATTGGAAATGCTAATAAATATAGATTTCTGAATGCTGGTTGTGTTGTTAAGCTTGAGAGTCTGATAGATCTTAAATTTGGTGATGGGTTCTGTTTTTTTTATTTGAGTTTCAATGACTTTGATTTTGGGGGTATACGGTGCTGTCAATCTACAACTTGGCTCTAATTGTTCTCTTCTAATAACACCTAATCCACTATTTGATAGCATTCATTCTCTTCTCTTTCATGGTTGTTTTTCGGGATCGGTACCTGAATTGGGTTGGTTAAATATACCAGGTGGAGCAATTAGATGAAGCAAACAATGGACCTATTCTATATGGATTTTACAAAGAGCCACCGCGTGGTGTTGTAGCTACTTGGTCAGAAACTCAGAGCACCTATATCCAGCTCATCTTTACAAGGCAAGTTAGTTAATTTTGTTATGCAACATAGATATTCAAGTCAAAGGTGGTGGAGTAAATTCTTTTCTTTTTCTTTTTGTTATAGGATTGGGTGTATATATTGAATGAGGGGTCTCAAATAAATATTTGGTACAGTGTGAACTCTCCGAGCTCATCTTCTCTAATCCTTATAATTGCCTAAGGTATGTTTACACTTCCTGACCAGCTTCTTCAAGGAACTACTACTTTATCCACTTTCATGCATCACTACAATCATATAATTATGTCTTTAAGGCATGCTTGGAAGTCTTATGGTAATTGAATGATATGTTTTTTTTAATATAGTTTGAGGTTTTGTATATTCTATTGTTATGATGTATTTTAGAGTGTTTTTCTCATAATTTTGGATACAATTTTGCTATACATATGTTTATGCACACATATATATAAAAGCAAAACTACCCATTTTGATTCTTTTGTCAAATCACGAGTAACGAGCCGTTGATTTGAGTTACTTACAGTTTGATGTTTTGTATATTCTGTTGTTATGAGCGATTTAGAGTGTCATTCTCATAATTTTGGATACAATTTTGTTATACATATGTTTATACACACACATATATGTATTTACTTCATTGTTAAAAAGCAAAAGCTACCCATTCTGTTGTTATGAGCAATTTATATGTATTTACTTCATTGCTGTTATGGGTTTATGATTTTCTTTCCGTTTTGCTCCTTTTTCCCCATTCAATGTAGGAAAAAATTGATTAATAAACATAATACAAAATGGGTTCAGATTATCAAGTAAATAAGGAATGTTGAAAAAAAATTGATTGTGGAGTGAATTATTTTGTTGATCCAAATTTTATACCGTTGGGTTTAGTGAATTATTCCCATTCAATGGTCATGAGTTGATTTAGAAATCAAATGGCCTTTGCTTTTTTTTTTTTTTTTTTCACATCATGGTTATGGGTTTATCATGAAATTAATTATTAATGGTTATGGTGTCAATGTTTCTGTGGTGTGATTTTGTTTCTGATTTTTCTGCTGTTATGGGTTTATGATTTTCTTTCCGTTTTGGTCCTTTTTCCCCATTCAATGTAGAAAAAAATTGATTAATAAACATGATACAAAATGGGTTCAGATTATCAAGTAAATAAGGAATGTTGAAAAAAATTTGATTGTGGAGTGAATTATTTTGTTGTTCCAAATTTTATACCGTTGGGTTTAGTGAATTATTCCCATTCAATGTTTGTTATTTCTCGGCTGATTTGATTTCCGCCATGTGAATGGTCATGAGTTGATTTAGAAATCAAATGGCCTTTGCTTTTTTTTTTTTTTTTTTCACATCATGGTTATGGGTTTATCATGAAATTAATTATTAATGGTTATGGTGTGAATGTTTCTGTGGTGTGATTTTGTTTCTGATTTTTCTGCTGTTATGGGTTTATGATTTTGTTTCCGTTTTGCTCCTTTTTCCCCATTCAATGTAGGAAAAAATTGATTAATAAACATGATACAAAATGGGTTCAGATTATCAAGTAAATTAAGGAATGTTGAAAAAAATTTGATTGTGGAGTGAATTATTTTGTTCTAAATTTTATACCGTTGGGTTTAGTGAATTATTCCCATTCAATGTTTGTTATTTCTCGGTTGATTTGATTTCCGCCATGTGAATGGTCATGAGTTGATTTAGAAATCAAATGGCCTTTGCCTTTTTTTTTCTTTTTTTTTTCACATCATGGTTATGGGTTTATCATGAAATTAATTATTAGTGGTTATGGTGTGAATGTTTCTGTGGTGTGATTTTGTTTCTAATTTTTCTGCTGTTATGGGTTTATGATTTTCTTTCCGTTTTGCTCCTTTTTCCCCATTCAATGTAGAAAAAAATTGATTAATAAACATGATACAAAATGGGTTCAGATTATCAAGTAAATTAAGGAATGTTGAAAAAAATTTGATTATGGAGTGAATTATTTTGTTGTTCCAAATTTTATACCGTTCGGTTTAGTGAATTATTCCCATTCAATGTTTGTTATTTCTCGACTGATTTGATTTCCGTCATGTGAATGGTCATGAGTTGATTTAGAAATCAAATGGCCTTTGCTTTTTTTTTTTTTTTTTTTTTTTTTTTTTTTCACATCATGGTTATGTGTTTATCATGAAATTAATTATTAATGGTTATAGTGTGAATGTTTCTGTGGTGTGATTTTGTTTCTGATTTTTCTGCTGTTGTGGGTTTATGATTTTGTTTATGTTTTGCTCCTTTTTCCCCATTCAACGTAGAAAAAAATTGATTAATAAACATGATACAAAATGGGTTCAGATTATCAAGTAAATAAGGAATGTAGAAAAAACATGGCCTTTGCTTCTTTTTTTTTTCACAATTAATTAATAAACATGGCAAATGATACCAAATGGGTTCAGAATCTCAAGTAAATTAAAGAAGGTGTATTGAAAAAATATGTGATTTTGTGGAGTGAAAAAATGTGATTTTGTGGACAGAATATATTGTTTCTGTCCATACCTCATCATTTTTTTTCCTTCTGTATTTTGATTTTAGTTTCACAATTTGAAACTACAGCATCTGTTTGAGTCTCATCTCAACGTTCATTTCATCTCATCTCAACTATCTCTCTCAATTACAATTTGTTATTTTGATTTTAAAATTTTCAATACTTATGTTTCTTATGCCTGTAGATTTCTGGTTTCTCATATTGAATTATATTATTAGTTTTAATATTTTTTTAATTGACATCGGTCAAAATATATTTTTTTTGTCCATACCTCATCATTTTTTCTCTTCTGTATTTTGATTTCAGTTTCACAATTTGAAACTACAGCATTTGTATGTTTCTTATGCCTGTAGATTTCTGGTTTCTCATATTGAATTGTATTATTAGTTTTAATTTTTTTTTAATTGATTCAACGACAATCAGTGTTCTGAGGGGCCGTCTGGTAATAGATTTTTTTAGTGATTTTATAAAAACAAACTTCTCTCAACAATCCAAAAGGGAAAACCAGGGGCCTTTTCTCCTGTAAGACCTACAACATTCTTGAAAAATTACAAATCAAGCCTAGATTTTTTGGGTCATTTAGAAGGTAATTTTTTTAATTTTTTATTTGAACTCTTTTGGATTTAATTTTTTTCTTTTCAACAAAGGTGACTGCTGGATTTTTAAACCTTAATTATCAATCAAACTAAATTTTCCAATAATGACTTCATTTTTTGTGTGCATCTTTTGTGTGCAATGGTTGTGTGCATCTTTTGTAAACAACACCTGTATCAATCATGACTTCATTTTTTCCTGCATCTTTTGTGTGCAATGGTTGATTCACACCGGCAGATTTTTGGCTGATTGTAGAGGTGTTTGTTCAGGGGGAGTTGTTACCCATTAGAATTTTAAGTCCATTTTCTAATTTATGTATTTTTTTACTGCTAGCTTTCTATTGTCACTTTCCTAACATCAGAATTAGATGAGAGCTAAGAAATTGGATCTAAAGTTTGCTCAACATCAAAAGTGGGTGATGTCATTGAATCTAGATTTATTGAATTTGTAATCACAACTGTCTTGATTTATTTGAATTAATTATATGTTATATTTGATTTATATTGTGATTGCATTAATTAAAATAAACTTACAATGCTAAGGACATATTCCCTCAAGCATTTAGAAGTCAATTTAGACTTACACAGTAAATCAATTTTTTGAGGAAGATAATTTTCCTACGTAAGGATCACTTCTTCTTCACCCATGAAGAACTTAGGTCGAGTCTTAATATCCTATTTCATCTAATATGTGAGGCTATCAAGTAGTAACATATATATCCAGTTTGCCTAATGTTCCTTAATCATAAATTGTTTTCATTTTAATTTTGATTTAGTTTATAATGGTTGATTCACACCGGCAGATTTTTGGCTGATTGTAGAGGTGTTTGTTCAGGGGGAGTTGTTACCCATTAGAATTTTAAGTCCTTTTTCTAATTTATGTATTTTTTTATTGCTAGCTTTCTATTGTCACTTTCCTAACATCAGAATTAGATGAGAGCTATGAAATTGGATCTAAAGTTTGCTCAACATCAAAAGTGGGTGATGTCATTGAATCCAGATTTATTGAATTTGTAATCACAACTGTCTTGATTTATTTGAATTAATTATATGTTATATTTGATTTATATTGTGATTGCATTAATTAAAATAAACTTACAATGCTAAGGACATATTCCCTCAAGCATTTAGAAGTCAATTTAGACTTACACAGTAAATCAATTTTCTAAGGAAGGTAATTTTCCTACGTAAGGATCACTTCTTCACCCATGAAGAACTTAGGTCGAGTCTTAATATCCTATTTCATCTAATATGTGAGGCTATCAAGTAGCAACATATATATCCAGTTTGCCTAATGTTCCTTAATCATAAATTGTTTTCATTTTAATTTTGATTTAGTTTATTGTGTATGATCTTTCCATTTTAATTTTTGTTTGAACCCTTTACTAATTTTACCTAATTTATATATTTGCAATTTGTTCTTCAAGACTCAATCTTTTGTTTGTAAAGGTTTTGAATTCATCTGCAATCTATGACTTTGTCGGTGAAAGTGGCGTTCTTGAATTTATTTATTTATTTAATTTTGTTGTTTTGATTATCAATTTGATTCACTTTATAGTTTCTTACATTGGTTTGACATCGATTACTGATTGACACGATTAGGGTTTTGCTACCTTTGTTGAGATATGTTCTTCCATTTTTTTTTTAAATAGGGAATTGATTTTTGAAGATTTTGTATCTGCTTAGTTTTAGTTAAATGTGAATTGGGATTTCTGAGATGAAAAGTAATTATGGATTTGTTGAATAATGTGATATGGGTATTGAAATAATATATTTATTGTAAGATCTTTTGCTTATATGCATTCATCTTTGCCCTGCAGCCGAGATTTTTTGCAGCTACAGATTCAAACAGGGGCCTTCGATTCCTCTAGACAATCACAAACCTTTGCCAGTTTTAAAGAGTTGCAACCTCTCTTTGGGTCATTTAGAAGGTAAATTTTTTTTCCCTTCTATCCATAGTAGCATCCATTCTATCCAACAATGTACTCAGGCTCTAAATCTTTTAGTGTTGTGATGTATTTCTATACAAGAACATGAAATGCTCACCTTTTCAGAGCTACTTCCAAGTCCTTCTCTTTATAGTTAAAAGCTTCATGAAACCCAAATTTGTTCAACAGATCAACCTTGGTTGAAAAATAGTAAAAGAAAGAAACAAAAGAAGAAAAAAAAAAAAAGAAGAAGAAAAAGAAGAGAGTCAGTGACTATACCTTTTCATTTTTTTTTTTTTTTTGGCTCTGGATTTTTAAGGTAGTTTAAAAGCAAACTTCTGGTGTTTCTGAATTTGCATTTCCGGGAGTACATAACATAGTTTTGTTTGTGATTAAACAGTATAATCATGTTTAATAGTGTTGCTTTTGATTGCAGTGGTTCCTGTTGTAATTTTTTTTTTTTCATTTAAATTTCTTTCGATTAAAGGCATTGCAGTTTGGTTTCACATTTTGCTTATGGGTGGATTTGAATAGTTTGAGCTATTCGATTGTTTTATTTATTTATTTATTTATTTTGCAACTGCTCTTCTCAGGGAAGAGGTTGCAGTCCCCCTGATGAATTTAGATTAAGTTTTGAAACTAAAATTTGACAATATTATATGTTATGTTATGTGATGTTGTGTGTGTGTGTGTGTGTCTTTGCCTAGGAATCTGTTATGTTATGTGATGTGTGTGAGTGTGTGTCTTTGACAGTATGTGATGGTTTCAATGGCTTCTATTGGGAATCAGTTTTTTTTTAAATGGATTCAAAAGGTTGGTTTCATATTTTGCTTATGGGTGGATTTCAATAGTTTGAGCTATTTGATTGTAGAGAAGTTATTTCATATTTTGCAGCTGCTGTTCTTAACATTTTAGTGCACCATGTTATCCCATTAAAGGTATCCTAATTATTTAATAGGATGCTTGGCTTTCATTGGGAATTAAATTGTTCAATCTGTTTTTAGTTTATGATTTTTTTTAAAAAAAATTTAATATTGTTATTTGTAAGTTACTGAAATAATTTTACTCATTTCTACTATTGTTAAATTTACTCATTTCTTATAGTAGGTTTGTTTATGTAGTGTTGATTAAATTTTTTTTCCTTCAATTTCTTTATGGATAACTGAAAGAGGAGTGTAGAGAAGTTGGGCATAATTGTTTGTGTTTCTTTATGGTTTTGATTTCATTTATATGAATATGAAATAGGTTACTATGAGATAACATAAGTCTTTTTCAATAAAATGAGTTTCTATGATGAGATAGGTCTTTTTTTATGAATGGACTTTCATGTTCAAAAATTGTCACTCGGTATGGTTTGCTTCTTCAAAAACAATGATTGTGCTTAATTGCTATTTACTACCTTCAGCTTGGTTTGCTTCTTCATATGTTCATAGAAATGATTTTTCATGCTTTTTGGCACTCACATTTGTGGATTGAAATGTCACATTTATTTGGTTACTAATTGATAGTTGTAAAGAGCACGCATTTATCTATTCTCTCTCAAATTGGCTCCTTTATAAAAACATGTATATTCAAATTGGTGAATCAAACAGTGGGAGTTGGATCTTATTTTTAACAACAAACAATGGGCAATTTTTAAGGGATTGATTTTGGATAATGGAGCTTGCTTGCTTATATTTTCTATTCTTCCTTTTGTTTCAGGTACATATGCCTTGGCTTGAAGGAGTGTTTGATTAGCTCATAAAAAGTTGTGATTTTGTTTGCCACAATGGTTGATTAGGTAATTGGTTTGCCTTCCATTGATGGATTTGCCAATAATTTGTTGCTTATCTATTGTTCAACTTGGCTTCATTTTACATGTGAAAATTAAGAATCTTAAATTTTTATTAGATAGGCTTCATTTTACATTTTGCCGTGAATTTCATGTAATGATTTTTTTGAAATGGTTTAGATTTTAGAAACCCATCTTCATGTAATGATTTTTTAAAATGGGTTAGATTTAAATGTGTTTATGAATGGTTTTGATTCCAAAAATATTAAAATGATAAATGAACCAGCACAATTATTAAAATGGGTTTTTGAATGGGTTTCTAAAATCAATTTTCATGTATTGATTTTCGGAAACTTATCTTTATTTTGTTTAATTTGGTTCCCCTATGTAACTATTTTGTTTATATCATTTGGAGTATTAATTATGTGTTTCACATTTTCTTTTTAACTGTTCTGTTTCTTTACTTAATTATGTTTAATTCAGTTTCATTCTCACTCTTTTGTTTTTCAATTGTGGTAAGTATCTTTTAGAGGTATTTGGTTGTAATCTTTGTTTAAAAAAATAGTACACTTAATTTTATTTAATGAACCTTGGGTTTAATTTTAGTTAGATTTTCCCATTAACATTGATTTCAAGTTTGATTCTTTTTTTGTTGCCTACTAATTGTAATACATAATGCTTCAATTAGAAAATGAGTTATGCATTATCACTGGAATGGAAAATCAAAGGACCATGATCACCCAAAAATGGATACTTCACACAAGGTAAGCTTTAATTGTTTAAAATTTTAATTTTGTTTGGTTTTATAGCCTTCAAAAATTCTCCTTCCTTATAACAAGACTCTTAGTCTTAATAAAGAAAATTATAAATGCTTTCGCTAATTCAATGTGTAGAAGCAATTTCAGTTTCGTATTTGTGAAGTTTTAAGTCGGAGTGATATTACCATTGAGTTTTGTAACACGTGATACCAAAAAAATTGTTGACAGTGCCTTCAGGCACGGGTCATCCCTAGTATATATATATATGCAAGTTTTTATGTCAAGCTGGCCCCGAAATCGGCATAAGACAGCTTTCGTACATCCAGGACTGAATCGACACCAAGTTAAACATTTTCAGACATGCGGAACAAAACCAATTTGAAACATCACAAACTGAACTTCGACGAGGCGCGTAATTTCAGTACGAAATATGTAATTCCAGATTGTCAAAATAAACAACTAGTACCTGTAACAAATGAATGGTGCAACTGGCCGCTTTCGACAAGAGCCAGCGATAGTGTCAGACATTTGGATATGTTGTTCGGCAATTGTCTTCAATCTTTTCCTTCCCCTTATGAAAGAGCAAATCATACAAATTAGATGGAAGGGAGAATTACAGGGGTGGTGTACACATTTTGTCCGTTGTCTAATTTCGATCGATGCACTTTAAACTACCTAAATTGTGACAGTCCATTTCAAATGTCGTGGACATTTTCGGTCAAATTGCTAATGCCGTTTGTCATTTTTAAAACAAAGATTGTAATGTCAATTGATTGAGATTATGTAAGTTCAGTAAAGTTATAAGTTGACTACAACAAAAAGTACAGTTGCCACGTATATGCATATTTTCTGATACAAAACAGTGAAGAGTTGAAATCAAATGGACGTAATTGAAACAAAAGTTCAAAATTGATGGTGCAAAGCGAGGCCATTCAAAATTTGTGCAAAACAAATAACACAAACACAAAAGTACAAGGGCTGCTGTAAGAATTGATCCAGAAAAAAATCAGCGTATTCCTTGGTGATGGATTTCGTTTGTTTACAAACATATGTACAAAACCAACTGGTAGCAAGTCTTTAAGGAGAAAACTAACATTGTTGGTGCGAGGTGACCAACATCCATCAAATGCAATGACGACAACTCCTGCAAAGTATTGCAATCAATATTTACAACAACACAAACAAACGGCTGCAACATGTGGCTGTTAACCTTAAAATTTTGCGTAAACACAGACAACAACACGCAGAATTTCCCAACACATATACAGATTTTGAAACAGACAAAAGAAAGGGCACACATGGAAATTTTGCATTTCGTTCACACAGCTTACAATTAAAACAATTATGTGTACAAGCGATAAATGCATAATTTCCCAAATCTTCAAGAGGAAGGACTACATTGTGTTTTTTATTTAGGGCTGAAGGACTACACGCACATACTTTTATGAAGGCCCGACTACAAATGACAAAGAAGCAACTGAACTATTTCATGACGGGGTTAAACAATCAGGACACGATTCTTCTGTGACAGAAATTGGTGCTCATCCCAGGCACAAAAACCAGATGAAACCCCATCCATCAAGTTGAGGGCTTCAATTTCCTACTGAGCAACTTGGTTGCAGAGAATCGAGGTGGCTGCATCGTGGCCCATGCTCCATTACCTTCGGGTGGTCAGATCAGAGAAGAATACTTTTCCGGGCGTACAAGCAAGTTTCATCAACTGTATGTCACAATGAAACAAGCAAGGAAATTGAAGCCCTCAACTTGATGGCTGGCCTTTCCAACAACTTAAGCGGCCGGAGACGTTGACTGAAAACCAATACCTTCTCCCCACCTGAGTCGGACAACCCTAACAGATTAAGGAAGAAGTTTGGCTTCAGTCTTTGTCTAATATCTAACTTTTCTAAGATGTGGTCCATCCGGGCATCGTCAATGCCCTCTGTTTCTATGGTTGACGTGTCTGTAGGTGAACTCTTTAGGAGGGATCTCAACTGTGCGTGCACATACAATGTGCTCCCATCCGAGGTGATGTTCAACTTCTTAACTACCTCCTAAAGAGTTCACCTACAGACACGTCAACCACAGAAACAGAGGGCATTGACGATGCCCGGATGGACCACATCTTAGAAAAGTTGGATATTAGACAAGGACTGAAGGCAAACTTCTTCCTTAATCTGTTAGGGTTGTCCGACTCAGGTGGGGAGAAGGTATTGGTTTTCAGCCATCGTCTCCGGCCACTTAAGTTGTTGGCAAGGCCAGCTATCAAGTTGAGGGCTTCAATTTCCTACTGAGCAACTTGGTTGCAGAGAATCGAGGTGGGTCAATCCTGGCCTATGCTCCATTACCTTCGGGTGCTCAGACAGTGGGCAGATCAGAGAAGAATACTTTTCCGGGCGTACAAACAAGTTTCATCAATTGTATGTGACAATGAAACAAGCAAGACTGCCACTGCCTGCCAAAAAATATTACTAACGTACCCATCCATTCTCATTCTGCACGAAGGTCATAAAAAAGACAAATGAGAGTACGCATTCATGAACTCGCTCAATAAAGTCCAGACAGCCGCAACTCATGAATGACAGCTACCTTCCTCTTCAAATGTAACTGCTGTATATATATGCAAGATGATAACTTCAATAGAAAGGTAACCGTCATTCAAAAGTTGCGTGCAATGACAGGCAAGGTTGTCCATTTCTACAAATTAGATTTTCTTCGTGAATTGCCTGGGCTTGTTGACCTCTCTGAATTTCTTCACGTCACCCTTACGACAGTTCGTGAAGTTGAAAAACTGAGCACACTGTATGTGCACGCACAGTTGAGATCCTTCCTAAAGATTTCACCTACAGACACATCAACCACAGAAACAGAGGGCATTGACGATGCCCGGATGGACCACATCTTAGAAAAGTTGGATATTAGACAAGGACTGAAGCCAAACTTCTTCCTTAATCTGTTGGGTTGTCTGACTCAGGTGGGGAGAAGGTATTGGTTTTCAGCCATCGTCTCCGGCCACTTAAGTTGTTGGAAAGGCTAGCCATGAAAGTGAATACTTTAACTCTTGATTCAGAATTGAGTGTGGGAACGAATAGCTCTTTACAAAATTTGGAAATCGTCATCCTCATTTCAACTCTTTCAATTGGCTTTCCTATGTTTTAAGTTGAATACCGTCAACTATGCATGAACTTCAGCACTGAAAGAAAGAGTTGTTTACTGTGTTACACGGACTCGGGTACGGGTCCCAGGTGCGGTATGTATGTACAGGTCCGACTCATTAAATCTTAACCCTACATTCAATGGTACACGGTGTGGGGAAAAAATATCATATTTTTAATCTAATATGTGCCATAAAATGGTACTATATGTAACTCACGGTGTCAAAATCACATTTATAGTAATTTCACAATAATTTGCACATATAATAATTGTGTTTTATACAATTATATAAGAAGTGTCCGTTGAAAAGTATCCGACACATATCCCATACCCTTGTCCGACTCTCAGGTGTCCGACACAGGTATTTGATCTATTTTGAAGAGTCCGTGTACCACAGATTGTTTGTAAACATAAGTTCTAGCAATATAAAATCACCGAGTACTACAAAATTTAAAGCACGATTCAACCGAGTGTGCTACCTGTTGCGGAAACAAGATTAGTCATTGTTTGTTTATCGAGTTTCTTATTTTTGCTTTTTTGGCTACTCGAAAAAAAAAAAATTGTTTTTCCCGTGCCAACATTACACAAATTTCTTTTAAAGTCTTCTTTCGTTATATATAACCCAACCTAACAAGTTCGCCATGTAAATGCAGAACACCTTTTATGCTTGTTGCTAACTACTATCATACCTATGTTCAACTTGCAACACTGATAGCAGAGGGAAGACTTCCTATTCGGAAGGGAGAAAATACAAAAATCGAGTACAGAACAGTTCCTATTGGGTCCATTTCGGTTAGCAGAGGGAAGAGTTCCTATTCGAATAGCACAAAATACCAAAATGGAGTACAGAATAGTTCCTATTGGGTCGATTTCGGGTTGGGTGTGAAGGTATATGCGAATGATAGAAGACAAACAAGGAGACAGATAATATACCAGCACGAAATAAAGGAAATACCAACCGGATCAGACGAACCGACGGTGGTGCTCGATTAACCCTTGCGGTTGTGCTCCACCGACAAAAATCAACTCAAAAAAAGTATTTACGCATCCACTTCCATGGCTAGCCTTCCCAAGAACTCAAGCTCAGCACTCAAATATTGTTCTCTGTAAAACCCTACAGCTACGGGGAAATGGAACAACGGAGAGACGGGCAGACAGAAAGACAAACAAAGAGAGAGGTCCGAGATGGAAGAGAGACGGACGGGCCGACGGAACTTACACCTCTTCTGAACACTTCGGGATTTTTTAAAGTTTTATACTTGTTCTGACAACCGACACCTTTTAATGAAAACTGACATCATTTATAAATTCATTTTCTTCATAAAAGTTACACCTTGGAACTTTATATCTTTACATTACATTAATTTTCTTAGTAAAAGTTACACCTTGGATCTTTCTAAAAACGAAACATTCAGCTTTCATTGAGATTGGTCTTCTTTGGGAACTTATATCTCTTGTAAAAACGAAACATTCAGCTTCGATGATTGGTCTTGGGAACTTGTACCTTTTGTAAAAACTCACAAAGTTTACAACTATTCCTAAAGTTTACACCTTTCCTAAAAATTTACACCTCCTCTCGGAAATATTTACAACTTCTTGAAAAATGACACATTTTGTGGAAAAACCTTTTTCGTAAAATTTACACTTATTATTTCAAGTTACACCTTTAGTGAAAAACAAAACTTACATCTTTTCTATGGTCATTTACACCTTCTTCGGACAAACATACACCATATTTGAAAAGGTTATACCTTTTGTCAAATAATTTCTTGGTGTGTTTGGTAACGTTTACGTTTTCAGTTTATATTTACAAAAATTTTATAAACTAGTTTTTGTTTATTTTTTGAAAAACATAAACTACAAACGCATTTGGTAATTGACAAAATGTTTAAAAAAATTTAAAATATAAAAAAGAGTGAGAAATGGCGAGTGGTGGCAAGTGGCAGCGGAAGACGGTGGTGGAAAGTGGTGACGATGAGTGGTGGTGGTGGTGGCGGGTGGTGGGTGGTGGTGGCCGGTGGCGGGTGGTGGTAGTGAGTGGATGGGTAACGGTGGCGGGTGGTGGGTGGTAGCAAGTGGGTGGTGGTGGCAGGTGGGTGGCGGATGGCGGGTGGTGGTAGGTGGTAGGTGGTAGGTGGTGGCGAGTGGTGATGGTGGGTGGGTGGGTGGGTAACAGCGGCGGTTGGTGGGTGGTAACGAGTAGGTGGTGGTGGTGATGGTGGCGGGTGGTGGGTGGTGGTGGCAGGTGGGTGGCGGATAGCGAGTGGTGGCGGGTGGTGATGGTGGGTGGGTGGGTGACGGTGGCGGGTGGTGGTGGTGGTGGTGGCGGCGGGTGGTGGGTGGTGGTGGCAGGTGGGTGGCGGATGGCGGGTGGTGGCGGGTAGGTGACGGATGGTGGTGGTGGTGGTGGTGGGTGGGTGGGTGGGTGGGTGACGGTGGCGGGTGATAGGTGGTAACGAGTGGGTGGTGGTGGTGGCGGGTGGCGGGTGGTGGTGGTGGCGGGTGGCGGGTGGTGGTGGCAGGTGGGTGCCAGGTGGGTGATAGGTGATGGTGGTGATGGGTGGTGGTGGTGGCAGGTGAGTGGCAGGTGGTGGTGGGTGGCTAGTGGTGGCAGGTGGTGGTGGCAGGTGGGTGGTGAGTGGTGGTGGCAAGTAGGTGGTGGTGGCGAGCGGTGGATGGTAATGGCAAGTGGTGGGTGGTGGCGGTTGGATGGCAAGTGGGTGGTGGGTGGTGGGCAGTAGTGGTGGTGGTGGGGGTGGGGGTGGGTGGTGGTGGCGGAGGCGGAAGACGGTGGTGGAAAATGGTGGCGGGTGGTGGCTAGTGTTGGGTGGTAAAAAAAAAAAAAACTGAAAGCTCAAAATGGAAACACATTTTTTGTGTTTTTATTTTTTGGCCAAATTTATAAACTGAGACCACTGATTTATAAATCAAAAATTTTGCCAAACAAGTTTTTATTTGAGTTTTTTAAGTTTTTGTAAATATAAACATAAAACTGAAAACGTAAGTGTTACCAAACGGCCTTAACAAACTTTATCAAAAGCTTATTTTCCATAAAACGTGTAAATTTTCAAAAAAGGTCTAACTGTCTTCACCAAAGATGTAACTCCTATTTAAAAGGTGTACAATTTTTTAAACATGTTTGCTTCACAAAAGGAGTACCTTTTTAGAAGAGGTGTAAGCTTTTAAAATAAGGTGTAAACTTGCTGAAAACATATTTTCCATAGAAGGTGTAAATTTTTTAAAAAAGTGTAAGTTTTGCTGGCAGAAAAGTTGTAATATCCCATAAAAAGTCTAAATTTTATGAAAACAGTTATTCACAAAAGCAGTAACCATTCAGAAACGGTGTAAGCATTCCCACAAAAAGGTGTAATCATTCAGAAAAGGTTTATGTTTTTAACAAAAGGTATAAATTTTATTCAAATACTCCTTCCATGCAAGGTGTATATTTTCAAAAACATGTATGTAGTTTTCACAAAACATGAAAGATATGTCACAATGGTGTAACTTCCCATTGAAGGTTTAAAATTTAGGAAAATATAATTCAGATTTCCATAAAAGGTGTAAGCATGTTCAGAAAAGATGTAACTTATTTCAAAAAAGGTGTAAGTTCTATTCTCATAAAAAGTGTAAGTTCCAATAAAACGTGTAAATTTTTTAATAGACATGATTTTTAATAAATTAGTAACATCTCACAAAAGGTTTAAGTATTTCAACGAAAAGGTCTAAATTTTGTAAAATAAATTATTTCACAAATGTGTAACCTTTTCACAAATACTGTAAGTTTTTTCACAAGGGATGTGAGTAACTTCACAAAACGTGTAAGTTCCGTTTTTTCCCCCCAATACCTGGAAGTTCCTAAAATCCAATCACACTGTATTTGTCTTGTTCAAATAATGGCAATGTGAGAGAGAAGGGCGTTTCGGAGGGCTTGGCCTTTCTCTGAGTAGAACTCCGTTTCAGAGACGACGAGTCTGGGAGGGCTTCGAATAGCGACTCCAAGTCCAAATCCAACCAAGTATGTCAATGTAAAAGAGAACCGTTTTTAATATAGAGCAACGGATAGACAGAGAGAGCGAGAGAGAGAGAGAGAGAGATAGACTGAGATCAACAGACATAGAGACCTAGATGGACACTGATCGACAGAGCAGCCACTCCGAGATCGACAGAGGGACTGAAATCGACAGAGATCGACGGAGAAGAGACCCACATGGACACAGACAGACCAAAATCGCTGGAGACAGACCGAGATAAACAGGGATCGACAGAGAGAGACCGACATCGACGGAGAATAGGCCGACATCGACACAGAGAGACCAAGATCGATAGCCAGAGAGAAAAAAACCTTTGATTTGCGGCGACGGTCCCAGTGGAGGTGCCGATCTCAGAAGGCTGTGAGCACCGGAGGCCACCGACGCTTGGGTGGTCAGCGGGGGTCACGAACCCTTTCATTTGTTCAGTGGTTGTCCCAATTTGTTTATGAACACTTCGAAATGAACACTTGATGTTACTCCTTTTGTGTTTACTACGAATACTTTGAAATGAACACTTGATGTTACTCCTTCTGTGTTTATGAACATTTTGAAATGAACGCTTTGTTACTCCATTTGTGGTTATGAACACTTTGAAATGTTACTCCTTCATACTTTTCGTGAAAATACTTACACCATTTTTGAAAAGTTACTCCTTTTGTTCAAGAAATTGTACCGTTTGTGAGCGGCAACTTAAAGCTTCGTCGGAAGTCACTTATAGCATTTGTGATAAAAAAAACATAAAATTTACACATTTTGCTTAAGCTTACACCTTTTCGTGGCAGGGCTTACACCATTTTTGAAAAGTTACTCCTTTTGTGTAAGAATTTTTGGCATAACATTTATACCTTAACTTCCAACTTACACCTTTTGTGAAACCCCAACTTAAAGCTTTATTCGGAAGTCACTTGCACCTTTTGGGAAAAAAAAAAATCATCAAATTTACACCTTTTTCTTAAGATTACACCTTTTCGTGAAAATACTTACACCATTTTTGAAAAGGTACTCCTTTTGTGTAAGAATTTTTGGCATAACATTTATACTTTTTCTTCCAACTTACACCTTTTGTGAAAGAGTGTATAAGCACAAAAGGAGTAAATGTTATGACCAAAATTCTTACACAAAAGGAGTACATTTTCAAAAAAGGTGTAAATATGTTACCAAAAAGGTGTAAGCGTAAGCAAAACGTGTAAATTTCATTAATTTTCTTTTTCACAAAAGGTATAAGTGACTTCCGAAGATGCTTTAACTTGGTCTTTCACAAAAGGTGTAAGTCGGAAGAAGAAGTATAAGTGTTATGCCAAAAATTGTTACACAAAAGGAGTACCTTTTCAAAAATGGTGTAAATATGTTCCCAAAAAGGTGTAAGCTTAAGCAAAATGTCTAAATTTTATGAATTTTTTTTTTCACAAATGGTATAAGTGACTTCCGACGAAGCTTAAGTTGGGCTTTCACATATGGTGTAAGTTCGAAGACAAAGTATAAATGGTATGCCAAAAGTTCTTACACCAAAGGAGTAACTTTTGAAAAATGGTGTAAGCACTTCCACGAAAAAGTGTAAGCTTAAGGAAAATGTGTAAATTTGATGTATTTTTTTTTCCACAAAAGGTGTAACTTCGGAGAAAAAGTATAAATCTTATGAAAAAAATTGTTACACAAAAGGTTTAAGTTGGGCTTTCACAAACGGTGTAAGTTCGAAGAAAAAGTATAAATCTTATGCCACAAAGAGATGTCTGTAACTTCGCAAAACGTCTAAGTTCGGTTTTTTCCCCCGAAAACCTGTAAGTTCCTAAAATCCAATCACACAGTATTTGTCTTGTTCAGATAATGGCAATGTGAGAGAGAAGGGCGTTTCGGAGGGATTGGCCTTTCTCCCAGTAGAACTCCGTTTCATACAAAACGAGTCTGGGAGGGCTTCCAATAGCGACTCCGAGTCCAAATCCAACCAAGTATGTCAATGTAAAAGAGAACCGTTTTTAATATAGAGCAACGGACAGAGAGAGAGAGAGAGAGAGAGAGAGAGATAGACTGAGGTCAACAGACATAGAGACCTAGATGGACACTTATCGACAGAGGGACCGAAATCGACAGAGATCGACAGAGAAGAGACCCACGCTGGAGACAGACCGAGATAAACAGGGATCGACAGAGACAGACCGACATCGACACAGAGAGTCCAAGATCGATAGCCAATCTTTCAAAAAATCTTTGCTTTGCGGCGGCAGTGCAAGTGGAGTTGCCGATCTCAGAAGGCTGTGAGCACCGGAGCCCACCGACGCTTGGGTGGTCAGCGGGGGTCACGAACCCTTTGATTTTTTCAGTGGTTGTGTCAATTGGTTTATGAACACTTCGAAATGTTACTCCTTTTGTGTTTACTACGAATACTTTGAAATGAACACTTGATGTTACTCCTTCTGTGTTTACAATCATTTTGAAATGAACCCTTTGTTACTCCTTTTCTGGTTATCAACACTTTGAAATGTTACTCCTTCGTTAATATATTTACACCATTTTGGAAAAGTTACTCCTTTTGTGTAAGAATTGTTGGCATAAGATTTATACTTTTTCTTCGAACTGACAGTTTTTGTGAAAGCCCAACTTAAACCTATTTCGGAAGTCACTTATACCTTTTGTGAAAAAAAAAATTCATTAATTTTACACCTTTTGCTTATGCTTACACTTTTTACTGAAAATACTTACACCATTTTTGAAAAGTTACTCCTTTTGTGTAAGAATTTTTGGCATAACATTTATACTTTTGTGCTTATATACACTTTCACAGAAGGTGTAAGTTTGAAGAAAAAGTATAAATCTTATGAGGAAAATTATTTCACAAAAGGAGTAACTTTTCAAGAAAAATATAAGCAGTTTCACGAAAAGGTATAAGCCGAAGCAAAAGGTGTAAATTTGATGAATTTATTTTTTCATAAAAGGTATAGCTAACTTGCGAAAAAGCTTTAACTTGGGCATCCACAAACGGTATAAGTTCGAAGAAAAGCTATAAAAGTTATGCCAAAAATTTTTACAGAAAAGGAGTAACTTTTCAAAAAAAATATAACCACTTCCATGAAAAGGTATAAGCTTAAGTAAAAGGTGTAAATTTGATGAATTTATCTTTTCACAAAAGGTATAAGTGACTTCCGAAAAAGGTTTAAGTTGGCCTTCCACAAACGGTGTAAGTTCGAAGAAAAGGTATAAATCTTATGCCAAAAATTGTTTCACAAAAGGAGTAACTTTTCAAAAAAAATATAAGCACTTCCACGAAAAGGTATAAGCCTAAGCAAAGGGTGTAAATTTGATGAATTTATCTTTTCACAAAAGGTATAAGTGACTTCCGAAAAAGGTTTAAGTTGGCCTTCCACAAACGGTGTAAGTTCGAAGAAAATGTATAAATCTTATGCCAAAAATTCTTACACAAAAGGAGTAACTTTTTTAAAAATATATAAGCACTTCCACGAAAAGGTATAAGCTTAAGCAAAAGGTGTAAATTTGATGAATTTATCTTTTCACAAAAGGTATAAGTGACTTGCGAAAAAGCTTTAAGTTGGCCTTCCACAAACGGTGTAAGTTCGAAGAAAAGGTATAAATCTTATGCCAAAAATTCTTACACAAAAGGAGTAACTTTTCAAAAAAAATATAAGCACATCCACTAAAAGGTATAAGCTTAGGCAAAAGGTGCAAATTTGATGAATTTATCTTTCCACAAAAGGTATAACTGACTTCCGACAAACCTTTAAGTTGGGCTTTCACAAAAGGTGTAAGTTCGAAGAAATTGTACAAATGTTATGCCAAAAAATCTTACACAAAAGGAGTAACTTTTCAAAAAAAATATAAGCACTTCCACGAAAAGGTATAAGATTAAGAAAATGGTGTAAATTTGATGAATTTATTTTCTCACAAATGGTATAACTGACTTCCAAAAAAGCTTAAGTTGGACTTTCACAAAAGGTGTAAGTTCGGAGAAAACGTATAGATCTATGCCACAAAGAGATGTAAGTAACTTCGCAAAACGTCCAACTTCCGTTTTTTTTGTAAGTTCCTAAAATCCAATCACACTGTATTTGTCTTGTTCAGATAATGGCAATGTGAGAGAGAAGGGCGTTTTGGAGGGCTTGGCCTTTGTTCTAGTAGAACTCCGTTCCAGAGAAGACGAGTCTGGGAGGGCTTGGAATAGCGACTCCGACCCCAAATCCAACCAAGTATGTCAATGTAAAAGAGAACCGTTTTTAATATAGAGCAACGGACAGAGAGAGAGAGAGAGAGAGAGAGAGAGATAGACTGAGATCGACAGACATAGAGACCTAGATGGACACTGATCGACAGAGGGACCGAAATCGACAGAGAAGAGACCCACATGGACACCAACAGACCAAGATCGCTGGAGACAGACCGAGATAAACAGGGATCAACAGAGAGAGACCGACATCGACACAGAGAGACCAAGATCGATAGCCAATCTTTCAAAAAACCTTTGATTTGCGGCGACGGTGCCAGTGGAGGTGCCGATCTCAGAAGGTTGTGAGCATCGGAGCCCACTGACGCTTGGGTGGTCAGCTGGGGTCACGACCCTTTGATTTGTTCAGTGGTTGTGTCAATTGGTTTATGAACACTTCGAAATGTTACTCCTTCTGTGTTTACTACTTTCAGATGAACATATGTTACTCCTTCTGTGTTTACGAACATTTTGAAATGAACCGTTTGTTACTCCTTTTATGGTTATCAACGCTTTGAAATGTTACTCCTTCATACTTTTCGTGAAAATGTTTACCCCATTTTTTAAAAGTTACTGCTTTTGTGTAAGAAATGTTGGCATGAGATTTATACTTTTTCTTCCAACTTACACCTTTTGTGAAATGCGAACTTAAACCTATTTCGGAAGTCACTTATACCTTTTGTGAAAAAAAAATTTCATCAAATTTACACCTTTTTCTTAAGCTTATACCTTTTCGTGGAAGTGCTTATATTTTTTTTGAAAAGTTACTCCTTTTGTGTAAGAATTTTTGGCATAAAGTTTATACTTTTGTGGTTATATACTCTTTCACAAGAGGTGTAAGTTTGAAGAAAAGGTATAAATCTTATGCCAAAAATTCTTACACAAAAGGAGTAACTTTTCAAAAAAAATATAAGCACTTCCACGAGAAGGTAAAACCTTAAGCAAAAGGTGTAAATTTGATGAATTTATCTTTTCACAAAAGGTATAAGTGACTTGCGAAAAAGCTTTAAGTTGGCCTTCCACAAACGGTGTAAGTTCGAAGAAAAGGTATAAAAGTTATGCCAAAAATTGTTACACAAAAGGAGTAACTTTTCAAAAAAAATATAAGCACTTCCACGAAAAGGTATAAGCTTAGGTAAAAGGTGTAAATTTGATGAATTTATCTTTTCACAAAAGGTATAAGTGACTTCCGAAAAAGGTTTAAGTTGGCCTTCCACAAACGGTGTAAGTTCGAAGAAAATGTATAAATCTTATGCCAAAAATTCTTACACAAAAGGAGTAACTTTTCAAAAAAAATATAATCACTTCCACGAAAAGGTATAAGCTTAAGCAAAAGGTGTAAATTTAATGAATTTATCTTTTCACAAAAGGTATAAGTGACTTGCGAAAAAGCTTTAAGTTGGCCTTCCACAAACGGTGTAAGTTCGAAGAAAATGTATAAATCTTATGCCAAAAATTCTTACACAAAAAGAGTAACTTTTTTAAAAAAAAATATAAGCACTTCCACGAAAAGGTATAAGCTTAGGCAAAAGGTGTAAATTTGATGAATTTATTTTTCCACAAAAGGTATAACTGACTTCCGAAAAACCTTTAAGTTGGGCTTTCACAAACGGTGTAAGTTCGAAGAAAAGGTATAAATTTTATGCCAAAAAATCTTACACAAAAGGAGTAACTTTTCAAAAAAAATATAAGCACTTCCATGAAAAGGTATAAGCTTAAGCCAAAGGTGTAAATTTGATGAATTTATTTTTTCACAAATGGTATAACTGACTTCCAAAAAAGCTTTAAGTTGGACTTTCACAAAAGGTGTAAGTTCGGAGAAAACGTATAGATCTGTGCCACAAAGAGATGTAAGTAACTTCGCAAAACGTCCAACTTCCGTTTTTTTTGTAAGTTCCTAAAATCCAATCACACTGTATTTGTCTTGTTCAGATAATGGCAATGTGAGAGAGAAGGGCGTTTCGGAGGGCTTGGCCTTTCTCCCAGTAGAACTCCGTTTCAGAGAAGACGAGTCTGGGAGGGCTTGGAATAGCGACTCCGACCCCAAATCCAACCAAGTATGTCAATGTAAAAGAGAACCGTTTTTAATATAGAGCAACGGAGAGAGAGAGAGAGAGAGAGAGAGAGAGAGAGAGATCAACAGACATAGAGACCTAGATGGACACTGATCGACAAAGGGACCGAAATTGACAGAGATCGACAGAGAAGAGACCCACATGGACACCGACAGACCAAGATCGCTGGAGACAGACCGAGATAAACAGGGATCGACAGAGACAGACCGACATCGACACAGAGAGTCCAAGATCGATAGCCAATCTTTCAAAAAATCTTTGATTTGCGGCGTCGGTGCAAGTGGAGTTGCCGATCTCAGAAGGCTGTGAGCACCGGAGCCCACCGCGCTTGGGTGGTCAGCGGGGGTCACGAACCCTTTGATTTGTTCAGTGGTTGTGTCAATTGGTTTATGAACACTTCGAAATGTTACACCTTTTGTGTTTACTACTTTGAGATGAACATATGTTACTCCTTCTGTGTTTACGAACATTTCGAAATGAACCCTTTGTTACTCCTTTTCTGGTTATCAACGCTTTGAAATGTTACTCCTTCGTTAAAATATTTACACCATTTTGGAAAAGTTACTCCTTTTGTGTAAGAATTGTTGGCATAAGATTTATACTTTGGACTTTTTCTTCGAACTGACACCTTTTGTGAAAGCCCAACTTAAACCTATTTCGGAAGTCACTTATACCTTTTGTGAAAAAAAAAATTCATTAATTTTGCACCTTTTGCTTAAGCTTACACTTTTTACTGAAAATACTTACACTATTTTTTAAAAGTTACTCCTTTTGTGTAAGAATTTTTGGCATAACATTTATACTTTTGTGCTTATATACTCTTTCACAGAAGGTGTAAGTTTGAAGAAAAAGTATAAATCTTATGAGAAAAATTATTTCACAAAAGGAGTAACTTTTCAAGAAAAATATAAGCAGTTTCACGAAAAGGTATAAGCCGAAGCAAAAGGTGTAAATTTGATGAATTTATTTTTTCACAAAAGGTATAACTGACTTGCGAAAAAGCTTTAAGTTGGGCATCTACAAAAGGTTTAAGTTCGAAGAAAAGGTATAAATCTTATGCCAAAAATTCGTACACAAAATGAGTAACTTTTCGAAAAAAATATAAGTACTTCCACGAAAGGTATAAGCTTAAGCAAAATGTGTAAATTTGATGAATTTATCTGTTCACAAAAGGTATAAGTGACTTCCGAAAAAGGTTTAATTTGGCCTTCCACAAACGGTGTAAGTTTGAAGAAAAGGTATAAATCTTATGCCAAAAATTCTTACACAAAAGGAGTAACTTTTCAAAAAAAATTTAAGCACTTCCACGAAAAGGTATAAACTTATGCAAAAGGTGTAAATTTGATGAATTTATCTTTTCACAAAAGGTATAAGTGACTTGCGAAAAAGCTTTAAGTTGGCCTTCCACAAACGGTGTAAGTTCGAAGAAAAGGTATAATCTTATGCCAAAAATTCTTACACAAAAGGAGTAACTTTTCAAAAAAAATATAAGCACTTCCACAAAAAGGTATAAGCTTAGGGAAAATGTGTAAATTTGATGAATTAATTTTTCCACAAAAGGTATAACTGATCGACAGACTGAGATCGACAGACATAGAGACCGTTTTTAATATAGAGCAACGGACAGAGAGATAGAGAGAGAGAGAGCTCAACAGACATAGAGACCTGGATGGACACTGATCGACAGAGGGACCGAAATCGACAGAGATCGACAGAGAAGAGACCCACATGGACACCGACAGACCAACATCGTTGGAGACAGACCGAGATAAACAGGGATCGACAGAGACAGACCAACATCGACACAGAGAGACCAAGATTGATAGCCAATCTTTCAAAAAACCTTTGATTTGCGGCGGCGGTGCCAGTGGAGGTGCCGATCTCAGATGGCTGTGAGCACCGGAGCCCACCGACGCTTGGGTGGTTAGTGGGGGTCACGACCCTTTGATTTGTTCAGTGGTTGTCTCAATTGTTTCGAAATGTTACTCCTTCTCTGTTTACTACTTTCAGATGAACATATGTTACTCCTTCTGTGTTTACGAACATTTTGAAATGAACCCTTTGTTACTCCTTTTCTGGTTATCAACGCTTTGAAATGTTACTCCTTCATACTTTTCGTGAAAATGTTTACACCATTTTTGAAAAGTTACTGCTTTTGTGTAAGAAATGTTGGCATGAGATTTATACTTTTTCTTCGAACTTACACCTTTTGTGAAAGGCCAACTTAAACCTATTTCGGAAGTCACTTATACCTTTTGTGAAAAAAAAATTTCATCAAATTTACACCTTTTTCTTAAGCTTATACCTTTTCGTGGAAGTGCTTATATATTTTTTTAAAAGTTACTCCTTTTGTGTAAGAATTTTTGGCATAACATTTATACTTTTGTGGTTATATACTCTTTCACAACAGGAGTAAGTTTGAAGAAAAAGAAAGTATAAATCTTATGAGAAAAATTATTTCACAAAAGGAGTAACTTTTCAAAAAAAATATAAGCAGTTCCACGATAAGGTATAAGCTGAAGCAAAAGGTGTAAATTTGATGAATTTATTTTTTCACAAAAGGTATAAGTGACTTCCGAAAAGCTTTAAGTTGGGCTTCCACAAAAGGTGTATGTTCGAAGCAAAAGGTATAAATCTTATGCCAAAAATTCTTACACAAAAGGAGTAAGTGTTCATAAAAGGTGTAAATGATTTATACTTTTCAGTAATCAGTTACGCCTTTTTCTGAAATTCCTTACGCCTTTCTTGAAAACTTATACTTTTCTTGTGACCATTTACACCTTTAGTCATATAATATATTATTTTATTAATTTACCTGGAAAGTGACCTGCTTAGCAGGTCACCAATGTGTAAGTTTCCAAATATTTTGATATAACCCAATACATATAAATGTGTAAATGCAAAATAGAAGGGTATAAGTACCTTGCATACCATATGCAAGGCACACATGAGAAAAGTCCTAGTGAAATATGCGCCCAGTGAATTTAAGAACCGCAGCTTACTTGGTTTTATTTTTTCAAAAATGTTTTTTAGAAAATTATATTTTCTTATTTTTTTGTGTTTTTTTTTGAATTTTTTTTAATATTTTAAGTAATTTTTTTACTTTTTAGACACACCTAACATAAATACACTTAAAAAGTAAAAAAATTGAAAAAAAAAATCTTTTAAAAATTCACTAAAAATACCAAAAATATAAGAATTCAGTACATTTTTTATATTTTTATGTAATTAATAATTTTTTAAAATACATTTTCACATTTTTTTTTACTTTTTAGATATATCTAAGTAAGGTGCATCTAAAAAAGTAAAAAAAATGTTTAAAATTTTAAAAATATTTACTAAAAACAAAAAAAAAATGAAAATAAAAAAACTCAATTTTTAAAACTTTTAATCCAAAAAACTCAAACAAAACATACTGGTTATTTTATTTATTTTTTTCCTTATTTTTTTTGTGTGGATATTCTCCCATTTTGAGTAGAGCCTCATTCGGCACAATAATTGGGCTCAATTCTCGTGGACTGCTTGACCTCAAGCCCCTTTCGGTAGGGCCGCCCATCTCTTTGAAATTCCTTGAATTTTAAAAAATTAAAAAATAAATAAAAATTGAAGGGCCTGAAAAAAAGCTAGGGTAGGCCTAAGCTTACATTTTGGGCCTGGTAGAGAGTTTGGGTAATTATACCGGCCCATTGACTTGACAGAATTTTAGCAAGCTCACCACCATAACATGCTCTTGCTGTAAATTATTGCCATTCGTTTTGATTTGTTAAAGTTAAAAATCTAAATTTCATACTAAATTTGATTTAGGATTGTTTTGGAAAGTGTAAAATAAATTGATTTTTTTTTTACTTATTATAAAAATATTTATAAAAATTAGAGAGATGATGTGAATCAAATAAGTCAAAAGGTCAATAAACTAACTTATAAACCACTTTTCAAAATAGGCTTTATTATGGGAATTAATTGAAACTTATTTCAGTGATTTAAACTGTTCATTTTGTAGAATCAATTGAAAAAATTATTTATGCAAAAATTAAGTTGATCTAATATTAATTGCCATACCATTAAATCATTTTGATCTATACGACATCCATTTATTATAATATATATGTGTGATTTGATTATGTCATTACTGATCAACCCAATTTTTTTTATACATTTTTCTCAATTTGAAATATGAGTTTAGCGATTCAATTGTAATATGAGTTAAGTGATTCAAATCATTGAGATAAATACAGATTGGCCCCACAAATATACCAACTTCACATATTTTCAATTTAACATATCTAAACTCCTGTGAGAGTGAAGAGTTTATTTATTTATTTTGTCAATAGAGGGAAGATTAATTATAAATATGAAAAGTATTATATTAAACTAAATAATTAAAATCAAATAATAATTAAAAAATCAACAATTAGCATACCTAACAATTATATAAACCCTTATAATGGTAGAAAAAAAAAAATCCTAACAAAATAAGGCCAATTTTGGCAACATCGTTAAAAATTAACTTTTTAGTTTTTTGATTTTTTTATTTGTATTACTTCTCTATTTTTTCTATATATTTTTAAAAAAAAATTCAAAAAAAATTTAAAAATCAATTTTTAACCACTCTATAGTAGAAAAATTATTGATTGCTTTAGGAACATCACGTAACCATGTTATTGACCAATCACAAATTCTTATGCCTTTTCATATTTTTCCATCATTCAATACAAAATTATGAATCTTATCCTCTTTATTAATCAAAACACATTTGGATTGGTTTGAGATATTCTAAATAAGTACACTTTTCGATTTTTTATAAAAATATGTATAGAAAAATAGAGATGAAATGTTGATTGATGTAATCAAAATAAATACATTTATATAAAAAAATACACTTATATAATTTAACCCAAACAAGGCTAAAATATCACATAGCTCTCGTTTGGCATAAATTCAATAAGATTTTTTTGACTAAAATAGGCATAAAAAGAAAAAATAAATTTTTTAATTCAATTAAACAAAATGTCACATTTAAATCATAATTATTTTATTTTTTTCTCATAAAAGTCAAAAAATTAAAAAATTTATTTCAAATAAAATTTTTTAATCCCAAATTAAAATAATTAAAAAATTAACCCGCACTCACACTATCCCTATAAAGATGTTCCACGAGCAATAACTTCTCGTCGTGCCAACCACTTCAGTTAGTTGAGTGGTTTGGTGGACCAAGTGGCGCAACTGTAATCATTGCTCTGAATTTTTGAATGAAAAAGTTATATATAAGTGGGACAATAAAAATCAGCTGGTTTGATTTTGATTTTTAGAAAATAGATTTTAGATGATTTTATTTTTTTATTTTTTATATTTTAACATTTTTAATGAATATTTTTAATAGTTTAATTTTTTTTTTAATTTTTAAACACACCTAATATAAATACACTTAATAAGTATTAATTTGTGAAAAAAATCTATAAAAATTACACTAAAGTCTGATTTGTGATACATGAAAAAAGTTAAAAAGTTACTAAAAAAATTAAAAAATTTATCACTATTCATCAAAAAAAATATAAAAAATTTAATTTTACACTTAATTATTACAACTGGTGCCAGTCTCCCCACAAACTTTGTTGACTTTTTTGAAAAAATTACACAGGCGGGGTGCACAAACAATACGGTACTGTTCGGCCTATTGGGGTCCATCACGAGTCCCGTTTTGATAATCTAAACCGTTCATGTGTAGAACTCGTCAAGTACTATATGTTTAAAAAAATCACATTAATCAGATATCACTAACTATATGATCAAATCAGTTTTGTATAAAAATGGATGGTGTTGTAGTTAATGGTTGACAAAACAAACTAATACAATCAGATAGATATCGATATCTGATTAACGTGATTTTTTTAGAAACATATAATACTCGACGAATTCTACACATTGAACGATTTTGATTAGCAAAACGACACCCGTGGTGGGCCCCGACAGGCAAAACAGCATCGTCCAATTCAAGCCCTAAAAAGAGGCAACCATTTCCTATCTCCTACTCAACCCACTACTCTGCCCAGACTGTGCGGGTCATACTGTTTACTTTACTAAAACTTTTCCTATACACTTATTTATATAATTTTTTAATACACATTTTTTCGTAAAAATTCAAAAAGTTAACCTAAACATTCATTTTTTTCCCCTCAACTTGTTAGTTCAAAAAGACAAAAAGTGCACTTATTTAGGACATTCCAAACAATTCCTAAATACCAAAAAATACAAAAAAAAAAAAACTAAAATTCAATACATTTTCGTATTTTTGTGTATTTATTAATTTTTAAAAATATTTTTTCACAAATATTTTACTATTTATATATATCTAAGTACTAGCGTGTGCCTGTGCCTAAAAGCACGGTGTAAATAATTTTAAGATTAAAATGCAGTTATAATTTATACGTATTATGTTAAAATTTATGAAGTTTGTGTCATTTTTTGATAAAGATGCTGAAAAAATTTATTGAAATATTTTTCTTCTTAAAGAATTTATAACAATTTTGCTTGTATTACACGCTCTACAAAACTCAAATAAAATAATAACTTCCCCTAATCTTAATGCAAATTAAGAAACAAATATATAAGATTTAAAGTTATATTGTATATCAAAATATAAAAGGCAGTAAAAAAAAGTGTAAACAGTGAATAAAAAATAAAAATTAAGGTTACATTGTCATACACCAAAAGAGTAGGTTAAAACTTTACAAAAAATGAGTTAAAGCTTTACAAAAGATGTGTCAATAACATGTCATACACCAAAAATTATATTGTCATACACCAAAAATAGAAATTAAAGTTATATTGTCATACACCAAAAATATGTATGCTTTACAAAAGATGTGTCAATAACATGTCTTCAAATATGTGTTTACCCAAACTTCCTCCTCATTGCTTTCCAAAAAGTCTTTGTATCAACTTGTATGTATCCCCAATGAGGAATATGCACAACAATCTGGTAATTTGTGGAAACAAAAAAAATATAGATTAGTACATTTGTTGGAAATATACATGTCAAAATACCTTGAGATTGAAATTACCTTATTACATCCCCATCGAAGCAAGCTAGTCGTATTTCTCCTTTTAAGCTCTATAGATTTTTCAGTCCAATCCTACAAAAGTCCAAATTTCAAATTATTATTAAATTGAAATTTTATAAAAAATTATATAATCAACAGAAATAAATCTACATGGTTACCTTATAATAAAACGTCATTTAATCTGTATAAAATACTACAACAACACTTCAAGATAAACAATATTTATAGTAGAATCCAAACTATCTTTAGGGAGGAGAATACTTATACGATCAAAGGATGTACATCTAGACAATGCCACATATAATTGCCCATAGCTAAACACTGGTATACGCAAATCAACCCCAACAAATTTCACAGATTGTCCTTGAGATTTATTAATGGTCAAGGCATATGCCAATCGGATTGGAAATTGACGTCTTGTCATTTGGAAAGGCATTTCTGAAGAAGATGGTATCAAAGATATTCTTGGTATGAATGCCAAATTGCCAAACTTTTCTCCAGTTAAAATTTGAGCTTCAATTATGCGAGTGCCGCACCTAGTAACCATTAATCTTGTACCATTACATAGTCTATCTTTCGGTGCAATGTTTCTCAACAATATTATAGGACAACCCACTTTCAACTCTAACTTAAAAGTTGGCAACCCAGGAGGATCCAATGAATTTAAATATTCATTAGGATATCTATTTGTAATAGTAGGATCAATTTCATTATCTTCAGACATTTTATCTACTGCAAGATAAGTATATAATTTTCTTGGAAAGATATTCAACGCAGTAGTATTAATGTCACTGACATCATCGTTATGCGCAAACAGAATTATGCGTTCAGTTAAAAATGTTGGGGTTGACGTCTCTATCATATTCAATTGTGGACAAACTGTATAGAGTAATTCATTTAAATCTTGACATTTGTGTATTGTTGATGGAAGGTTAACGATTTCTTGAGGATTGGTCCCAATCTAAAAAAAAGTGAAATCAATAAAAAAGTAAGTGTAAACACAATTTATTAATTTAAAATAATCTATATAACAGAAGTTAAAGTAGTGTAATCTCCATCAAGAAATTTGCAAAATTATCATTTTCATTTCCTTCATGATTCAAACGCATATTCAAATCCAAAGTCAATATATATATGCTTCAATAGAACAGAGTGTCTTAATGATGCATTCACAATTTGCTCACGAACTCCTTTGGGTATAACTGGTAAGATTTGTCGAAAGTCTTCACTAAGAACAACAATAATGCCCCAAAATGGCTTTTCACTATCACAAATATCCCTTAATGTACGATCAACTGCCTCAACACAATGTCTATGTTGCATAGGAACTTCATCCCAAATTATGAGTTTTGTTTCTCTAAATAACTCAGCTTGTAATGATTGTTTGCTAAATCCACAAAGTGAATTTTCCAAGACATCTAACGGAATGAAAAATGTTGAATGTGCAGTGCGACCTCCTACCAGTAACAATGATACAATTCCAGATGAAGCCACAGTAATAACGATATGCCAAAGGCTGCGACATTTTAATGCAATCGTATTGTACAGAAATGTTTTCCCTGTTCCAGCACCCCCATTCAGAAAGAAAACAGTTCCTTTATTTTGAAAAACTGAAGAAATGATTGTATTATAAGCATTCCGCTGTCCATTATTGAGACAATCAATAGTAATTGTGGATCTGCATGTTGTGCCTCACCCTGCAATTGTTGATGTTCAGATATTAATCAATTACTAACTACTGCACTTCAATTTGCAGTAGGTTGTGGCATGGGTGGGAAGTCAATTAAACTTTTGCCTGATTCATGAAGCATTTGATTCAAAAGATGGAGACTATAATCTTCAATTTGAGCCTCAGTTGGTTTAGAAATGACAAACATTGTACAAATCTTACGTGTAAGATCATCACATATGTGCTTTGAAAATTGATTCCATAATGCACATGGATTTAGTGGAGAGCACTGGGTGAGAATAATACTAAACAATCTCCTCAATTGATATCCAGTTTTTATAACTGCAGTCTCTTTCAAGCATTGTATCCATTCTTCATCATCTTCTAAAAGCCCCCTTGCAACATGTACGGGGAAGAAATCATTCTCCTCGTATAATCCTGTTGACTAAGTCCACGCTCCTCCGTACGACGTCGCTTTGTCACCTGAAAACACAAACGTGAGCTAGCCGGCGGGTGTGTGCCGGAAACCTCTCCGATGCCTAAGTCAGAAAACTTGACAAATAGACAGAGCTCAATGTGTTCAGGAAGAAAAATTGTATGTTGTGTTATGTTACCTCCTCCAAGGTGATGCTTGTGAGCTTTTATAGGTTTCGAGTGGCACAATCCTAGTAGGACTGTTATTTCTCCATGCAGAGTCCTCCTAGGATTCATACTCCTAAAGGATAATGCTTATCCTTTCACACCCCCCCACTGCTTAAACCAAGTGGGATGGTTTTAACTACGGCCGAATTACTATTTAATCGAAGTAAACTGGCTAAGCTGAGCCACGGGGTAGGCCGAACTATCCTTAGTTCGGCCTTTCCTTTCACTCCTCATCTCGGTTCTCCCATGCATGAACCATGATATGTTGGGACCGAGCTACCGAGTAGCAAGGTCTTGACCGATCTATCCAGAATACGTCATGACCGGACTAACTCGGAGACCGGACTAACTCAAGTTGTCCAAACCGAAGTAGTTTTACAATTCCTGAGCCGAGGTAACTTCACCTCTTTTGACCGAAGTAACTTTATTTCTCATGGGCCGGAGTAACTTCTCGGCCCATTTTACCTGGTCCTTCGTACTTTGGGCCACAAAGTTCATCTCATAGCTCGGCCTAATTTTTCACCAAAAATTACCCTCTCAATTGCCCCTTAGTTTTCAAGCCTTTCCAGCCGGACTAAAAAACCCCTTTAGTTTCTCCAGCCGAGCTTATTTTACTCCGGCTCTACTTGTTCGGTCAAAACGTCTCTTCAATCACTGACTGTAACGCTTCACTTTCCAATGACACGTGGCAGGCTCTGATAGGCTGTGAGCAGCTGTCACGCCGCCCTCGTACCTCGAAAATTTTGAACAGTTCCCGCTTTTTTTCCCTCTCTCCCTTTTCACAAAACAGCCCTTTCAGTCTTGAATCATTCACCTATTCTATTCATCTTCTCTCCTCGTGCCTCTGCTTTTCCAACTATCAAGCTCGTGTTCTTCATTTGCTGTCACTGTTCTCGTCTCCAGTCCTCTTTTCTTCAATCCTGGTAAGCAAATCTACTTTCCTTCCCTGTTTTTGCTTTCATATCTGCTTTATGCATTTGGTTTATTGTATTTTTGCAAAACATGTTCTTCCATTTCTGCTTTGCTTCTGTATTTTCATGAAAAATCAATAGTAGAACTTCGTGTGTATGAAATATTCTGTAGAAAACTAGTCTCAGATCCAAAATTATGAAACAACCGAACTAGGATATTGTTTGTCCTATATGGGTAGATCACTTTAGATTATAACCGAACTAAAACTTGTAGAAATAACAGTAGTTTCAATAGGTTATCAACTCTTGAGTCACTTTAGCCGAGATAAGCCTACCGAACGATGTTTGACTTTATTGATCAAGGAACCTCGGTTTTAAACCGAGCTAAGCCTTTGGGGCTAAGCCAGCTTTCCTAGTTTCTAAACCGAACTCAGAAAGCTGCCCCTAGAGGCTCAACCGAAATAACAAAACTCCTAGCTCAACCAATTTAGGCCTTTGGGGCTGAACCAGCTTTCCTAGTTTTTTAGACCAAACTCAGAAAGCTGCCCTTAGACGATGAACCGGTCTAACAAAATTGTTTCCAAAGCTAGTATGCCGAGATGCCTTCCAAGATTTGATCAATAAGAACTTTGCTCAAACCGAGCTTCCAATCATTTTTGCTGAACCGAGATAGAACCTGTCTATAAAGCCGAAGTAGGGCTCTTTTACCATGCTTTTAATTTGTAGCACGGTCCAGTGATCTGTGCTTAACCCGTGTTTTCTACTTTGCAGACTTAGGTTGCCCAGGCACTCCTGCGTGCGCTCAACTGAGCTACTGAGCACAATATTTGCACCGAAATAACTTATTCTTAAATTATACGATAGATGGGGAAGTATAGATACCTAGTAAATACTCCGGGCGGCCTAGCCGAATTCAGGAAAGACTACCAAATACCTGATGACGTCCAGCTGGTTTTGGCCGAAAAAGACGTCATTCCCTGGGACAATGAAGGCTTCGTCCCCTTCACCCTTTTATCCATCATAGAAACCGGACTACGGTTTCTGGTTCAACCGTTGATCTGTGAATTTCTTAGGCAGACCAGATTATGCCCTACCCAACTGTCCACCAACTCCTACCGCATCATCATGGGAATAGCCGAACTAAACCGTAAAGCCGGACTAAATCTTGGCCTGGCCGAAATTTTCCATCAATACTCTATCGGCTCAAAAGAGGATGGGTGGGTCTATTACTTAGGATACGCCGCCGCCGAGAGAAAATAATTAAATATACACCGGACAAAGACCTAAATGACGACGATTTTTTCTAGGTCTCTGGAAACTTTGAGGATTTTCAAGCCCAAATTCCTGGCCGACCTATAAATTGGAAAAAAGGAGAGCCTGGTAATTTTAACTTCGGTTTTCTTCCTTGCATTTTTTTTTTATTTCGGCTTTTTTATGTTTCAGCCGGATTAACAGTTGTCTTTTCTCGCAGATTTTTCCCACATTCACTCTCTGTAGAGTTATCCAAACCTTGCAGCTTTGCGAGACGCACTACGATATCCCAAACGTAGCTGGGCCAAATTGCTGCAATTCGAGCCGACCTACCGATATAGTGGTCGCCGGAAAGCCAGGGTAACTGACTTTCTCCTTGAAGACGCCCCAGAACCGGACCTCTCCTTGTCCGAGATCAGACTGATCCCACTGACAGCCGAAGAAGAGATGGCGAAAAAGAACAGAGTCAGGGCTCTTTTAACCGAGACAACCAGGCCCGAAGTAACGCCACCCAGCCAATCGCAACCTGCTGTTGTGGCCCTCCCTTCTCAACAGCCGTCCTCTTCCCGCCGAACCAAGCGCGCCCGGACTGCTGAAACCGAACAAATTTTGGTTGATGAAGTAGAACCCGCACTTCCACCGAGCTTGCCACCGAGCCCCCAACCGGAACCTTCTGACCGAACTACCGGCAGCTGGGCCCCAAAACTTACTTTCAACGACCGAGACATCCGAGATACAGACTCGGTTGTTGCTGAGAAAGACCACCTGTTGGCCATCAATCTGGCCAAGGGTGTGTGCCTCCCCAAAGACATGGAGCACCACCAAAAACAACTGAACACCGAACTAAAGGCCATCTGGTCAACGACAAAATCCCTGATTTTGGTAAGTGACTTCGGTCACCTCTCTGTCTACTTTTCTTTTTTTCAACTTTTACTTCGGCTAAAGGGAAATCTTTGCTTTGTTAGGCCATTCAGAAAAACCAAATTACTCATCGGAAAGTGCTGGAGCTTAGGAAAGTGACAAGGCAAGCAGCGGCAGAGGCTGAGGCAAAAGCGGCCGAGCTGGAGGAGGCCAGAAAGGAAATGGCCGAACTACGAGGTGAGGTCGGCAGACTGACCGGACTGGTTAGTTCGGCCGAAGCCGAAAAGCAGAAGGCTGCCATTGCTCTGAAATACAAGTACCTACGCGAGCTGGTGAAGCTGGAAAGGAAGAAAGATGCCGAAATATCCCAGGCGAAGGAGGACGCTAAAGAGGCCGAAAAGAAAGGCTACAAGAAGGCAGAGGATATATATGCCCAACAGTGTGAGGCCGCCAAGGAGCTGTTCTTTAAGTGCGGCTGGAGGGGAGCCGTTGAGAAGCTCGGTCATGATCCTCAGACTGAGGTTTTCAACCCTCCAGCCTACTTCATACCGAACTCCCTCATGGAATATGCAAATGCCATGCAACAGCAGTTTCTTGAGGGCTCAGACTCTGATGAAGACTCTGCCCCTGAGGATACTCCGGTTGCGAATGTAGATCAAGTAGTTCGGTCGGAGCCCATGGTGGAAGATCTAACTATTGAACAACCAGGTGAAACCGTGGTTCCGACCGAAGCCACTCTTGCGACTGAAAACGTCCTTCCGCCTGAAACCGGTCTTCAAGTTGATGCTGACGCTGCTTTTGACGCCGAAATTGAAGATCTTTTTTCTTGATTTTGCACTTTTTCTCTTTTTTGTTACCTTTTGTCTTTGTAAACGGGCTATGCCTCTATGTAATTGATTTTCAATGAATGAAAATTTTGTTGGACTCTTATTCCGGTTTTCATGTGTGCTTGCACTTGTAATGTCTTCTATTGTTCCAACTGCTATTCCGGTTTTAAATGGTTGAACTATGCTTATCAGCCAACCACTCCTTAGCCGACATAATTACTTCGGCTGAGGAGTATCAAGAGTTGATTTATTCCAGCCAACCACTCTTCAGTACCCTTACTTCGGCTGAAGAGTACTAAGAGTTGGTTTATTCCAGCCAACCATTCTTCAGCCATACCCATACTTCGGCTGAAGAGAACAAAGAGTTGGTTTAATCCAGCCAAGCACTCTTCAGCCATACCCATACTTCGGCTGAAGAGTACAAAGAGTTGGTTTAATCCAGCCAACCACTCTTCAGCCATACCCATGTTTCGGCTGAAGAGTACAAAGAGTTGGTTTAATCCAGCCAACCACTCTTCAGCCATCCCCATACTTCGGCTGAAGAGTACTAAGAGTTGGTTTAATCCAGCCAACCACTCTTCAGCCATACCCATACTTCGGCTGAAGAGTACAAAGAGTTGGTTTAATCCAGCCAACCACTCTTCAGCCATCCCCATACTTCGGCTGAAGAGTACTAAGAGTTGGTTTAATCCAGCCAACCACTCTTCAGCCATACCCATACTTCGACTGAAGAGTACTAAGGGTTGGTTTATTCCAGCCAACCTCTAAGTTAGTTTTTTCCAGCTAACTTAGAACATTGTTTGGTTATTCCGACCAAACGTCCTACAGCCTGGATCCGTATCCTGGGCTTAGGAAGGGTGTTGGTTTATTCCAGCCAACCTCTAAGTTAGTTTTTTCCAGCTAACTTAGAACATTGTTTGGTTATTCCAACCAAACGTCCTACAGCCTGGATCCGTATCCTGGGCTTAGGAAGGGTGTTGGTTTATTCCAGCCAACCTCTAAGTTAGTTTTTTCTAGCTAACTTAGAATAAAATGCTTTGCAATGTATCTAATCTCTACTAAAGCTAACTTTTACAAAGAACCACTCATGCTGAAAAAGAATTGGTTGTTTTATTGAGAAAAAAGAAGAAATTACATGTTTGAAAGAAAAAAAAAAAGCTAAAAATAAAACAACTTGAGATTGGCCGTGTTCCATGGCCTAGGGATTGCTTTGCCGTCCTTGTCTTCTAGGTGGTATGCCCCTTTGCCTGCTAACCCACTTTGTAAGGACCTTCCCAGTTTGGCCCCAACTTGCCATCTCCTGGTACCAAAGTGTTTCCCATTACTTTGCGTAGTACCCAATCCCCAATCTTGAATTGTCTTGGATGCACTGTTTTGTTGTATTTTCTGATTAACTCTCGTTGGTATGAGGCAATGTGAACCAGTGTTTTTTCTCTTCTTTCTTCTGCAAGGTCGAGTTCCAAAGCTATGGCTTCTCCATTCAAGTCTGGATCAAAATTTTCGCTTCGGATTGTGGGGAGGCCAACTTCCAGTGGGATTACTGCTTCCATTCTGTAGGCTAAGGAGAATGGTGTTTCTCCTGTTGATCGCCGAGGTGTGGTGCGGTAAGCCCATAAAACATGAGGAAGTTCATCCGCCCACTTGCCTTTTGCCTTCTCTAGCCTTTTCTTTAGTCCATCCAAGACGACTTTATTTGATGCTTCTGCTTGCCCATTTGCTTGAGGATATGCCGGTGTAGAATTGTAGAATTCTATCTTGTACTCTTCACAAAAGTTTCTGAAGATTCTGCCGTTGAACTGAGTACCATTGTCTGAGATTAGGGCTTTTGGTATGCCAAACCGAGTGATGATATTCTGCCAAACGAACTTCTTCACATCTTTTTCTTTGATTGATGCCAATGTTTCTGCTTCCACCCACTTTGTGAAGTAGTCTGTTGCTGCGAGAAAGAACTTCCTGTTGCCGGGTGCTGTTGGAAGTGGTCCTACTATGTCCAAGCCCCACATTGCGAAAGGCCATGGGCTAGTTAATGGTAGGAGTTCTCTTGCTGGTTGATGTATTTGGTGCGCGAATTTTTGGCATTTCTCACACTTCTTCACATATTTTTCTGAGTCTGCCTGCATATATGGCCACCAATATCCTTGTGAAATGGCCCTGTAAGCTAGCGATCTTCCCCCTTGATGGCTTCCGCAAACCCCCTCGTGTATTTCAAACAAGAATGCTTCCACCTTGCGGGGATGAACACACTTTAAGTAAGGTCCTGAAAACGACTTCTTATATAATGCTAAGGATGGAGATAGCCAAAATCGCTGTGACTTCGCTCTTATTCTGTTGGCTTCTTTTTTCTTATCTGGTAGGATGCCGTCTTTTAAGAACAGGATGATGGGATCCATCCAAGATGGGCCTAGTTCTGCGCAACATAACTCTTCTGCTTCGGGGTCTTCTATGCTTGGTCTTGGTAAGTAGTCAATGAGTAATGGATGAGGGATGGATGCATCTGCCATTGAGGCAAAGCCTGCTAGTTCGTCTGCTCTGCTGTTTTCCTCCCTGCCAATTTGTTCTATTCTTACTACATCAAACTTTTTGATCTCTATTCTGACCAACTCTTGGTACTTGGCCATTCTGTCATCCTTTGCTTCATAGTCGCCAGAAATTTGGTTTACCACCAACTGTGAGTCGCTGTAGACCATTAGTTCGGTGGCCTTTATGTAGCATGCTGATTTGAGTCCTGCAAGAAGTGCTTCATACTCCGCTTCATTGTTGGATGCTGGGAAGCCAAGGTTGATTGCTTGCTCTACAACCAGGCCGTCTGGAGAGATGAGGACTATGCCAAGTCCTGCGCCATGCCGGTTGGATGCTCTATCCACAAATAACTTCCACATCTCTCCAACGAACAACTTCCAGCAAGTGGAGGGGTCAGATGATGTCGTGAGGTCAAGAATGGTGTTTTCTTCAAGGTCCATGCCTATTTTCTGCCCCTCGCCATCTGGTTGGACTGTTGGTGAGCCTTGGTTTGCTTCTTCCTTGCTGTCTTTAGTTTGGTCTGCCTTGGAGTCTGACTGAGTGCTTTCTGCTAGGGGTTGCGCTATTCCGGCGTCAACTTCCATCCCTAGTTCAGTTGTGTCAGTTAGGTCGACTGGGCAGATATGATGACTACCAGGAGTAAACTCTGCGACGAAGTCTGCCAAAGATTGGGCTTTTATTGCGGTCCTGGGTTGGAACTTGATGTCGAATTGTCCCAACTCTACTGCCCACTTCAAAATTCGCCCAGAAAAGTTTGCCCTTTCAAACAAAGTTTTTAGTGAAACGGCTGTGAGGACGACTATGGTATGGGCGTGAAAGTAGTGTGGTAGCTTCCTTGAGGCCATCATTAATGCCAATGCCAGTTTTTCCAGTGGCAAATACCTTGTTTCGGCTCCTAGCAATGTCTTGCTGACATAATAGATGGGCAGGTGTTGGATTCCTTCCGCACGAACCAACACCGCGCTAACTGCGTGCTGAGAGACTGCCAGGTATAAGAAGAGTTCTTCACTAGGTACTGGGGTAACAAGCAGTGGTGGGGAAGACATGTATTCCTTCAAGCTTTCCAGAGCTTGGTCGCATTCTTCATCCCACTCAAACTTGGCTTTTAAAGCTTGAAAGAATGGCCGCAGCCTGTCTGACGATCTGCTTATGAACCGATTGAGCGCAGCCGCCATGCCGGTGAGACGCTGCACTTCCTTGACTGAGTTTGGTCTCTCCAGCTCCTGGATTGCTTTGATCTGGGAGGGGTCTGCTTCTATACCCCGGTTGGTCACAAGGAAGCCCAAGAATTTGCCAGATCCCACTCCGAATGCGCATTTGGACGCATTGAGGCGCAACTTGTGTTTTTTCAAGACTTCAAACATTTCTCCCAAGTCCCTGAGATGGTCATTCTCATCCTTGCTTTTGACCACCATGTCATCGATGTAAGCCTCCATTGTTCTGCCTAACAATGGTTCAAACATCTTGGTGACCATCCGTTGGAATGTCGCCCCTGCGTTCTTTAGGCCAAAGGGCATGACCTTGTAGCAGTACAATCCTCTTGGTGTTGTAAAGGATGTGACCTCCTGGTCTGGTTCATGCATGGCGATTTGGTGGTAGCCTCTGTATGCGTCCAGAAAGCTAAGTCGATTGTGCCCTGCCGTTAGGTCTACCAGTTGATCTATCCTTGGTAGAGGAAAGCTATCTTTTGGGCACGCCTTGTTGACTGTTTTGTAGTCGACGCAGACACGCCATTTACCATTCTTTTTTGGCACTACGACTGTGTTGGAGATCCATCTTGAGTAGTGCACTTCTCTAATTGCTCCTGCCTCCAGCAGGTTGCCTACTTCTTCTGCCACTATTTCGGCGTGGTGGAGTGTCGATCTGCGTGTGCGTTGAATGACTGGTCTGGCGGATGGGTGGACATTGAGTTGGTGACTGATGAAGTTTGGATCAATGCCTGGCATGTCGTAGGGCGTCCAGGCAAACACTTCGATGTTAGAGGTCAAGAATTCCAAGACCTCCAATCTCTCAGCGCTGGATAACGATGAGCCAAGCAAGAAGAACTTATCCGGGTTCTTCTCATCTATTTTTACCTTCACCAAGTCCTCCACCGCTTTCTGATCAGCCTCTTTACCGACGTCGGCGAATAGTTCATTACTTTCAGGTTCCTCCACCGAATGAACGTATCCTTTGGCAGCGTGGCTGCCATTTACCGTGGCGAAACATTGTTTTGACATGATCTGATCTCCATATACTTCTTCAATTATACCGGTGTCGTTGGGGAACCGCATTACCTGATGGTAGGATGACGCTACCGAACGCATGGCGTGCAGCCATGTTCTGCCCAAGATGATGTTGTAAGTGGAGGGGACCTTTAATACCCAGAACTCCACTTGTTTTGTTACGCTTCCTGCTCTGACTGGAAGAATTATTTTGCCGACGGGCCACTCTGGCATGGAGTTGAATCCAATTAGGGGAGAGACTGCAGGCGCCAAGTCTTTGTCTTGTAGCTTCAGTTGTTTAAATGTGTCGTAGTACATGATTTCACATGAACTACCCTGGTCAATCAGAATCCGCTTGACGTCGAAATCCTTGACTCGGAGAGTGATGACTAGGGCATCATTGTGAGGACAGTATATTCGATCCAAGTCTTTATCCGAAAAAGACATAACATTTGTTGCCTCTGTCTTCCCCTTCTTGATGGCAGGTTGTGTACTTAACACTTCTCTAAAGTGCTCAGCCTTCTTGATTGATCCCCTGAGCTCGCATACACACTCAGGTTCAAAGACTCCATGTATTACATTGATAATGCCTTGAGGTGGGGCGTCGATTGGCATTCCGTTGGGGTTATTGTGATCTTGGGGGGCTGGTTGCGTCCCTCCTTCAATATATTTGTCCAAGTGGCCTGTTGCCACCAACTCTTCCAAGTGTTGTCTCAATGGTGTGCAATTCTCCGTGCGGTGTCCCTTTTCTTTGTGGAAGGTGCACCGCGATCTCTCGTCATAGTCCTTCTGAGTTTCTCCTAGCTTGGCTGGCCACTTGACGAAAGGCTCATCTCTTATCTCGCTCAGAATCCGATATATCGGTTTCTTGAACACCGTGGTTATGGCAGTGCGGATTCTCAACCATCTTTTATCGGGGTCTTCTCCGTTATCTCGTCTGCCACGTCCGTTTTTGTTTTGACGATCTACTGTATTGACCTTCGCTGAGGTCTTCTTTTTCGGTACTGCGGTCGCACTAGATTTTGCTTTGGCACGTGCGCCATCCTCTTCTACCCTGATGTGCTGATGCACTCTTTCCATCAGGGCTTCCATAGTGAGGGGTGGCGTCATGGTAATCGAGTCCCTCAGTCTGTTCCCAACTGGAAGGCCTCTTTTATATTGTGTAATGGCGAGATTGGTGGGGTAGTCCCCTATCTGATTGAATGTCTCCCAGTAGCGACTGTTGTAAGATTTGAGGGTCTCTTTTTCGCTCATGTCGATGGAGAGAAGCTGGTCGATCTCCACCGGGGTTTTAGTGTTCGTTCGGAACCTTGTTACGAACGCTTCTGCTAATTGCGCCCAAGAGGCTATACTGCCCTCAGGAAGTTTCTCGAACCAAGTCAAGCCTAGGTCGCCAAGACTTGATGGGAAGAGTATGCACATCAAGGCCTCGTTTCGCCTGTATACAACCATGACTTGGCGAAAGTGGCTCAAGTGTGAGTACGGGTCCGTCTTCCCTTCATATGTGGTGAATTTCGGCTGAAGGAAGCCTGATGGTAGGGGTGCGTTTTCGATCGCTGGAACAAACGGTGAAGTCTGCAGTCTTGCTAATGCCTTGTCTGTCGGTTCATAGGCAGGGCGCGGTATTGGCATCCCCACCTCGACGCTTCCATGCGTCCGAGGAGCCAACCGCTGCAAGGCTGAAACTCTATGTGGATCCCTTGCCCTGGCATCCTCCTTGCATCGTGCTTTCTCTTTGAGCACGGTTCGTAAGTCGGATGATCTGGGTAATTCCGTCTGTTTAGATCTGGTTTGGTGCGAATGTGAGGGCCAATATGTGCTTCCTTCAGTGTATGACCTTTCAGATCTCGTCCTCTCAGACCTAGAGTGACGAGTTCTGGAAGACCACGATTGAGTGTCGCCTGTCCTGAGGCTTCTGCTCTCTCCTTGCGAGGGTGTAGTATTCCTACTACGATTTTATGAGTGGCGAGGGGGCGTCTTGTTTTTGCGCCCCTCTCCTGTCGCCACTTCTTTTTTCTTCATCTGGCATTTCAAGGCCTCCATGTCCGCCGCCATCTTCTTTATCAATTCATCTTGTTCTTTCACGCGGTCTTCTAGAGCTTGAGGGTCAATCCTCCGTCTTTGCCTGTCTGGACTTTGTGAATGAGAGCGATGGGGGCTGTTATTCCGCCTTCCCCTAGCATCCCTCCTGGAGGTATGTCGTTGGGGCTCCAAATCCGCCATGGGAGGGACAGAAGGTAATCCTTCACGCCTTGCGCCCCCTTCTGGAGTTTGTCCGTCGACGGCGGACTGCGGTAATTCTTCAATGTGTGCCATTGACTGTAAAGGGGAGAAGCTTTAATCAAGAGGTTTTGTTCTGTCTGGCTTTCCCACAGACGGCTCCAATTGTACGGGGAAGAAATAATTCTCCTCGTATAATCCTGTTGACTAAGTCTACGCTCCTCCGTACGACGTCGCTTTGTCACCTGAAAACACAAACGTGAGCTAGCCAGCGGGTGTGTGCCGGAAATCTCTCCGATGCCTAAGTCAGAAAACTTGACAAATAGACAGAGCTCAATGTGTTCAGGAAGAAAAATTGTATGTTGTTTTATGTTACCTCCTCCAAGGTGATGCTTGTGAGCTTTTATAGGTTTCGAGTGGCACAATCCTAGTAGGACTGTTATTTCTCCATGCAGAGTCCTCCTAGGATTCATACTCCTAAAGGATAATGCTTATCCTTTTACACCCCCCCCACTGCTTAAACCATGTGGGATGGTTTTAACTACGGCTGAATTACTATTTAACCGAAGTAAACTGGCTAAGCTGAGCCACGAGGTAGGCCGAACTATCCTTAGTTCGGCCTTTCCTTTCACTCCTCATCTCGGTTCTCCCATGCATGAACCATGATATGTTGGGACCGAGCTACCGAGTAGCAAGGTCTTGACCGATCTATCCAGAATACGTCATGACCGGACTAACTCGGAGACCGGACTAACTCAAGTTGTCCAAACCGAAGTAGCTTTACAATTCCTGAGCCGAGGTAACTTCACCTCTTTTGACCGAAGTAACTTTATTTCTCATGGGCCGGAGTAACTTCTCGGCCCATTTTACCTGGTCCTTCGTACTTTGGGCCACAAAGTTCATCTCATAGCTCATCCTAATTTTTCACAAAAAATTACCCTCTCACAACACATGCTAATTTAAATGTATCATGCACAATATTATCGACCGTGTGTAAAGACTGAAACGATTTTGGTCCTTTGACAACAGTTAGTAACAAACATAGATAAAATCTTTCACCACAATTAGGGCTAACAAAGTACATCCTACAAATTACATATCCTATTTCTCTTGATTTCCATCTCTTTTCTGACTTGAGCCAAACAAAATGTTGTGAAAATTCTTGATAAGTCAATAGACATTCATCTTCACCGGCAGCACAATATGCAAAGAAGCCAGTAAGAGTTGACATTTGTTGACCAGCTCTAGATTGAATCGTTTGTAATGACTCTTTTGGGTTAAAAACAACGCGATGCATTTCAGGTAAATAAAGTGTTAATCGTACAACTGTTGGCATCTCTGCATGCAAAGGATGACCAAATATTCGCCAAACAGCTTCTGGAGGTCCAATATACCTTGCATAGAGATATTGTTGAATCTCATTTATCATTCCTAACACCATCGTTGTACGATCATAACCCTTATAAATGTACTTATGTATATACTTGACACATCTCATTCCGGCACAAACTTCCACATTTATATGACAATTGAAAAGTTTTGAAAGATATGCATTGTATGGTACGACATCCCTGTTATCAAGTTCTTGCCCCCTCACAGTATGTACTTCACCATTATTACGACAACAATAGATAGGGTATCCATCTTGATCCATAGTTGTTGTTTCTATGAAAGCTCGAGGATATCTCTTAGTGCATCTACCATTTTCCATACATGGTGTTTGCGGATTTCGAGCACCACATGGTCTATGTACCATACAACATTTGATAGTTTCAAAAAGCATAGGATCATCTTTTGGGTTTGGAAATTCTGCACAGACCAATTTGTCTACTTGAGCACATGTCCGAATTTTGTCTGGATCCTTGAGAAACAAAAGTTCATGTATATGAGGGAGGCCTCGTTTTTGAAATTCAATTGTAAAAACATGTGCAACTTTATTTCCAAACACTTTGTTTGTTTCTATCTCCTTCATCAAACATTTTCTCTTCAACTCTAAAACATGGGCAATTAAATCAGGACGATCAATAGGTTTTTGATATGGAAATAATGCTGAAGTAATTTCTAGCCAATTGGGATTTGCAGTCATGGTAAGAAAAATATCTGGGTGTTAGTTGTATCGTGTGATAGCCATTGAATCTTGAAAGATTTCAAATATATGTCTAGGACTACCAGTAAATGAAGATGGCAAAACAAACCTTTGACCAATTTGTCCAGGTTGCACATAATCTGGATCCATATCTGACAACTCTTGGTAAAGCTCAGCCCGAAGTTTCCCTTGATTAAGCTTGTAGTATGTCAATCGATTTTGTTCAGTTGCAGCCGAAACATCTACCAAAAACTCTTGAAATAGTTTCCCATCTCTCAAAATTGTTGAATACTCAGTAGGTCATTCAAACAAACGATAACTATAAAAATTCATTTGAGTAAGTCGATCAGTTGAAGGTCGATCATACTGAACATTCCACAATTTCAACTCAGGTTCCCATCCAAGCTCACCATATGGAAATAATAGAACATAATGTAATGGCAAGTATCCTGGGTGACATTCATTAATTTGCATTAACTCATTATTTCTTCAAAAATGTAAGATAATATCTCTCATTCCATTTACCTCTGTTCCATCACCTGGTATTACAATTGCAATCTCATCTGTAATTGGTAGGTTATACCAACGTCGATCAGTTGTTGAATTGTGATGAAGATGAGCAGGTAGATTGTGTCCTGTCGAGTCTAATTAATGTAAAATGGCATGAGCTTGGCGATATTTATCTACAAATGCATTGACTTGCAACAAAATATCTTAAATAGTTTTGAGAACATCCCTTCTCAAGTTAGGATTTCTACGATTACAAATTTCTAAAGCTGAATAAGGGTCATAGATATACAGTTGAACATAACTCGCATCTTGCCCTGGTTGTGGTTGTAGTGATCCTGTTCGATGTCGCAATTCCCCATGAATTGTGAATGATGTAGGGCCTCTTCCAATGAGTACTCTAGGATCCAATGTAGCACCAAGACTCGTAAAAGCATTGACTGTATTGTACACTCGAGTATAACTTCAAAAGGATTTTGATTGATCATTATTCCCATCATACAATGCCTAAAGTGGTGGAGGGGGTGTAATAAGTAAAGGTAGCCTAATTTTTCCTTCCAAACAACAAGTTCTGAATAAGGGATGCTTTATAGATGATTTTGTCAATTTTTCATCCATCCAATGTAAGGTTGAAACATAAGGTGGTGAAGGATTTTCATTATATTGTTCGTTTCCCTCAGCCTGTGGAATAGTCTGAGGTACAACAATTTTTCGATAAGGGTCAAATGTTGGGACATCCACCCTAATTTCCTCGAATTTCACCACTCGTGTTTTCTCACTTCCACTAATTTTACCATCCTCTAGGAATTTAGCATTACCAGTCTCCACTATCCTCGTACTGTGATTAGGACAATAGAATTTGTACCCTTCAGACTTGTCTGGATAACCAATGAAATATCCAAATATTGTTCTTGAGTCCAACTTTTTCTCTTGTGGGTTAAAGATTCTTGTCTCTGCTAGACAACCCCAAATATGTAAGTGTCTCAAACTAGGTTTCCTACCAATCTACAACTCAAAAGGAGTTGTTGAGACCGCCTTACTAGGAATGTAATAACCCTCATCACTGCTTACCGATAAACACTGATTATGACTGATAACTGAACTGATAATGACTGATAACTGAACTGATTAAAGTACTGAACTGACTGACTGAAAACTGGAACTGAATTGACTGAGTATGTGTGTTAATTTGTATTCTATCTGTTTGATTGATTATTTGATCTGTTCGTATTTTAGTGTTTAAACTGCTAATTGAAGGCCTTATCGGCGGCCGAACCGGGAATTGATTAATGTTTCTCGACCCTCATAATTAATGTGATTTTATGGTGTATTTATCTGAAATCTGATTAGGTATGATTAAATTAGATTAAATATTGATATAGAGCATAGTTGCCTTAATTACACCCTTGCCATGAGAGTGGCCACTATCTAGTCACTTTTGAGCTCATTACATTCACACAAACATATTTCATCAGCTCATTCCTTAGACTCAACCGACCAAGATAGAGAGTGAGAGAGAATTGAGTGGATCTTGAGTTCATTGGTAGAATTGCTTGAAGAATTGAAGCATAGATTGCATAATTGAGCTCCTAATCTTGCATTGGAGACGTAAGGTAGAGTAATTACCCTCTTGTTTATCTTGTTCTTGCATGATTCATGTCAAAATTGAGAATTGAGCCATGGATTAGTTCTAGCATGTTGAAATAGAGCATAATTCATGCATGCATGTTTGACTTGTGGGATTTTGAGTTGAGTCCATGGCAAATTGTCACATGCATGCCCATAATTTTGTATTGGTCCATGTTTTCAACTTGTTTTTGGATCAATTGGCTCCTTAGAGCATCAAATTGAAGCTTTGAATTGATTTGAATTCATGCATGTTTGCATGTTCTCCATGTTCATGAAAATGGTTTGAAATTGGGTTTGAATTAAACACCCTTGGGCTTTGATTTCTCAAAATTGAGCTTTGAACCATGTTATTCTATGTGTTTACAAATGTTTTCTGGAAATTTAGCCCAAGAGGTCGAGTTTTGAATTGTGAAAGCTTGGTTTGAGCTTGGAGGTGCAATCTTGGTTTTCCAGATTTTTGCACTTCCGCTCGAGCGGGGAATTGGGCGCTCAAGCGGATAATCCGAGCATCCAGTATTTCTCTGCACTGTTTTACAGTCCGCTCGAGCGGAGGATTGGGCGCTCGAGCGGAGTCTTGCGTCTCAAGCTCGAGCGGGCGTCGAGCGGAGATTTCACCCATCCAGTACTTTTACAGTACGTTCGAGCGGGAAAGTTGACGCTCGAGCGTGTACTTTTGTTGCATGTCCGCTCGAGCGGGGAAACCTGTGCTCGAGCGGGACTCTATTTTCTGAAAATTCTGAAACTGTTTTCTGATCACATCTTTGCATCCTCGTCCCATTCTAGGCATTCTTAGGCCTAGTTTAAGGCATCTTACTGAGGATATAGATGTAGAACACACTGAGGCATTAGGGATTAAGTTATGATATTTCCCAACTGTGTAGCTTAGTGTGTGTTCAACCTGTGAACTGTGTAGGATTGGCGACTGGGGAGGCACGCTCTAGCATACCGGAGCCCAAACTCTGTGAGTAACGATTGTGTAAAGATATGTTCACAAATGATTACCTTCTGAACAACTGAACTGTACTGTTTCCTGAACTGATTTACTGTTAACTGAATGAATGTATGTCCTATATTCTGAACTGTATTGTGGCATCCTTAGCACCTACTGTTTACTGTTACTGTGACAGAATTCTCTGTCGGTTCCCTTGTTGGAACCACTACTGTTTACTGACTGATGGCCATCATTACTGTTCGGTCTTTTAAGACCTACTGCTTACTGTACTGTTATGCTACTGGGTGTACCACATATGACTGTACTGACTGAACAACTGAAATACTGTTTAATTGAACTGTTTTCATACTGTAAGGACATTCATTCTTAACCTCTTTACACATTATGTTATTCACTGGGCTTTAGCTCACTGCTCATATATATATGTAGGTGTACAGGCACCAGACCGCGGCTAGGAGCGTCAGGGTTACTCCAGTTTTGTCAAGCCAGCCTATGTGCCTCACTGCGAGGTTCCGAGCCTATCGTGTTAAGGCTTAGGGATGTTTTGCAATTCCCCCTTCTGTACTGTCTTACTGTTCTGTATAGACTGAACGTTTACCGTACTGCTATGTAAAGGATGGAGTCCCTAGTCTGAATAATTGTATATATTGTGTATACTGTTCTGTACTGATTATGTATATATGTATGAAAGTCTTTTTGCATACAGACTGTCACAGCTTATTGGACATTATTTCTTTACTGTTTTGGCTTCCGCCAGGCCCTGTACTCTGTTTTACTGTGCTACTGGTAAGCAGGCCTTTGGTAATCTCGGATTACTGGCCGGTTACGGTGCTAAACCCATAGGGCCAGGTTTGGGTCGTGACAGAGTGGTATCAGAGCGATACTTACCACGGGTTATACCGCACACACGTGTCCAAATGAGCTATAGGGTGTCCTAGAAACGTGATTAGGGCATCTCATGAGCATGATAAGTGTGTGGTTATGCTATGACTGACTATATGCTAACGTGTTAAACTGTTAAACAAATGACTGCTTATGTTTAAAACTGTTATAACTGCTTATAGTGAAATGGATAATGCAAACACTGCAAATGAAACTGGAACCTCATCCTCCGAGGCCAGAATGGCCAGACTGGAACAAATGATAGAACTGATAACTGTAAGACTGGACCAACAACTAAATCAACAGCCTCCACCTCCTCTTCCGGTACAGCCGGAACAAAATGTGAATGTGAATGTACAAGATATGAATGCTAATGATGGGGATATAATAACTCTCACCCACAAGTTCAGCAAAATGAAACCGCCATCCTTTCAGGGAGGCCTTGAACCGTTAAAAGCTGAAGCTTGGGTTCTGGAGACTGAAAAATTGTTTGAAGTTTTCCCGTGCTCTGAAGCACACAAAGTACTGTTAGCCACCTTTACATTGCAAGAAGAAGCTAGAAGGTGGTGGATGCTCATCCGTGATGAAAATACCGTTCTGACTTGGGCTCAATTCAAAGGAGCCTTCTTTGAAAAATACTTCCCTCAGTGTGTTAGGGACAGAAAAGTAACTGAGTTTGAACAGCTGAGACAAGGAGCAATGTCCGTGGCTGAATATGAGACGAAATTCACCGAGCTTGCTAGATATGCACCGCATATGGTGGATACTGAGTATAAGAAGGCCAGAAAATTTAAAGGCGGCCTTAATGTTACAATTCTTGACCGAATAAATGTTCTGAAGTTACCGAACTACGTGAATGTTCTTGACAGAGCCTTGATGGCTGAATCAGACATTGAAACACTGAAAACTGAAACGCCATTGCCTGAATGGCGGGGAAAAATGCAGAATTTTAAGTTTAAGAAAGGCAAACATAGTCCATTGAACAAGAAACAGAATACGGGGTCAACGACTACGTCTAGTCAAGGAAACCGTACAATACCGCCCTGTTCTGAATGTGGTAAAAATCACAAGGGAGTCTGTTACAAGATATCAAGAGCCTGTTATAGGTGTGGCAAAGTGGGCCACATGGTTAAAGACTGTCCCTCTGCTCCACAAGCTAGTAGTAAAGCTACACCAAGCGTAGCGGCATCAACTGTTACACCAAAATCGAACCCCAAAGCTACCGGGAAAGAGCCTATGAGGCAGGGCCGAGTGTTCGCCCTAGTACCGGGAGACGTCCAGAATACCGAGACCGTTGTGTCAGGTATTCTCTCTATTTGTACTCAGAATGCTTATGTACTGATTGATTCGGGGTCTACGCATTCTTATGTGTCACATGCTTTTTCGTGTAAATTGAATAGACCCTTAGAACCTATGAACTATCTGTTAGCTGTATCATCACCCGTTGGGGGATCTATGACCTGTGCATACATGTACCCTGCTTGTGAAATCATTGTTGGAGATGCACATCTGTTTATCGATTTACTGCTATTGAACATTGATCATTTTGATGTAATATTGGGGATGGACTGGTTAACGAAATATCATGCCACCATAGACTGTGTAACGAAACAAGTAGTTTTCCATCCACATGGTCTACCTGAATTTGTATTTAATGGGGTAGGAGTAGTACCTCCCCCATATTTGATTTCATCTGTGAAAGCTGTAAAATTGATTAGAAAGGGCTGTAAAGGATATCTGTGTTCCGTATTGACTGTGTCTACTGATGATAATGCTAATGTGAACTGTATTCCTATAGTCAGAGAATTCCCAGATGTTTTTCCAGACAATTTGCCAGGGGATTTGATCGACCGGGAGATTGAGTTTACTGTTGATGTGGTTCCCGGAACACAGCCAGTTTCTAAAGCTCCTTACCGAATGGCTCCAACTAAACTGAAAGAACTGAAAGTGCAGCTGCAAGAACTGTTAGACAAAAAGTTCATCAGACCTAATACCTCACCGTGGGGCGCACCTGTTTTGTTTGTAAAGAAGAAAGACGGTTCACTGAGACTGTGTATTGACTATCGTGAACTGAATAAGGTAACCGTAAAGAATAAATACCCGTTACCGCGTATCGATGACCTGTTTGATCAGTTACACGGTGCTAAAGTATTTTCAAAGATTGATCTCAGTTCCGGATACCATCAGTTGAAAGTTAAATCAGATAACATTGATAAAACTGCTTTTAGAACGAGGTATGGACATTACCAATTTTTAGTTATGCCTTTCAGAGTCACGAACGCACCAGCTGCATTTATGAACCTTATGAACAGAATTTTTAAACCATACCTTGACAATTTTATTGTTGTATTTATTGATGACATATTGATTTACTCCAAGAATGTGGAAAAACATGAACATCATCTGAGACTTGCCCTACAAACCCTAAGAGAACAGAAACTGTATGCTAAACTGTCTAAATGTGAATTTTGGCTTGACCATGTTATGTTTTTGGGGCATGTTGTTAGCAAAGATGGAATTTCCGTTGATCCGCAGAAAATTGAAGCTGTAGTGAACTGGCCTAGACCAACCAACGTGACTGAAGTCCGAAGCTTCTTGGGTTTGGCTAGATATTATAGAAGATTTGTCAAAGATTTCTCCAAAATTGCCTTACCATTAACTCAACTGACTCAGAGGGGATATCATTTGACTGGACTGACCAAAGAGAATCTGCTTTCCAGGAGTTGAAAACTCGATTAGTGACTGCACCTGCTCTGACCTTACCTTCAGGTACGGATGGTTATACTGTGTTTAGTGATGCTTCTCATAAGGGTTTGGGATGTGTTTTAATGCAGAATGGGAGAGTAATTGCCTATGCTTCCCGACAACTGAGACCGCACAAAAAGAACTACCCGACCCATGATCTGGAACTTGCTGCAGTAGTATTGGCCTTGAAAATTTGGCGTCACTACCTGTATGGGGTGACATGTGAAGTGTATACCGACCACAAGAGTTTAAAATATTTCTTCACACAGAAAGAACTGAACATGAGACAGCGGAGATGGCTAGAACTGATTAAAGATTATGACCTACAGATTTTGTACCATCCGGGAAAAGCCAATACCGTTGCCGATGCATTGAGCCGGAAATCGATTGGAAACTTAACCTGTTTACTCACTGGACAGAAAGAGCTGCTTTGTGACCTTGAAAACTCTGAAATTGAAATTGTTTTGCGAGAACAAGGTGGAACCTTAGCTGCTATTTCTGCTCAACCGGCACTGATTGAAGAAATTAAAGAGAAACAACAACTGGATGACTTCTTGAAGAAGATCATCGAAGAAAGAGAATCTAAACCGAGACCGGGATTCAAATTTGAGAATAATGTACTGAAATTTCAAGAAAGACTGTGTATACCGAACGATACTGAACTGAAAAGAAGAGTTCTGCAGGAGGGCCACAACTCAAAATTTTCTATCCACCCAGGGAATACGAAAATGTATCAAGATCTGAAACTGAATTTCTGGTGGCCGGGAATGAAGAAAGAAATTGTCGACTTTGTATCCAAATGTCTTCATTGCCAACAAGTTAAAGCCGAACATCAACGACCCGCAGGCTTATTGCAGCCCTTACCAATACCGGAATGGAAGTGAAAGCATATCACCATGGATTTTATAGTGGGATTGCCTTGCTCCAGTAAAGGTATGGATTCGATTTGGGTTATTGTTGATAGACTGACTAAATCTGCTCACTTCTTACCTGTTAAGACAATTTATAATGCGGACAAATTGGTTGTACTCTATATTGATGAAATTGTTAGATTGCATGGAGTGCCTGTGTCCATTGTTTCTGACAGGGATTCGAAGTTTACATCGAGATTCTGGCAAAGCCTACAGACTGCACTGGGTACTGAATTGAGACTGAGTAGTGCCTATCATCCTCAGACAGATGGCTAGTCAGAAACGACCATCCAGACTCTAGAGGATTTACTGAGAATGTGTGTCCTTGATTTTCAGGGAAACTGGGAAAGCCATTTGCCATTGGCTGAATTTGCTTACAACAACAGCTATCACTCGAGTATTAGCATGGCGCCTTTTGAGGCATTGTATGGCAGAAAATGTAGATCTCCGATTTGTTGGGCAGAAGTTGGAGACGGGCCTTTGCTTGGGCCCGAGATTGTATATGAAACAACTGAGAAAGTGAAACTGATACAACAGAGATTAAAAACTGCATAGAGCAGACAGAAGAGTTATGCTGATGTTAGAAGACGAGACAGAGAGTATGAGGTGGGTGATCACGTATTTGTGAAAGTGACACCAATGAAGGGCCAGACTCGTTTTGGAGTCAAAGGCAAGTTAGCGCCAAGATACGTCGGACCGTATGAGATTATTGAGAAAATCAATCCGGTGGCGTATCAAGTTGCGCTTCCTCCTGAAATGGAGCATATGCATAACGTCTTCCACATTTCTATGTTGAGAGACTATCTCCGGGATCCTTTCCATGTAATAGAGCCTACTCATGTAGTGCTAAGTGATGACTACACTTATGAGGAACGGCCTATACAGATTGTAAACAGACGGATCAAGAAACTGAGAAACAAAGAGATCCCGCTAGTAAAAGTTGACTGGCAGAACCACGGTGGCATGTATGCCACTTGGGAAAGGGAAGAGGACATGGCTAAAAGATACCCTGAACTGTTCCCACTGAATCCTGTTTTCTTCCAGAACGAAGGTAACTCGAGTTTAGAGGACTAAACTCTTTATAAGGAGGGGAGACTGTAATAACCCTCATCACTGCTTACCGATAAACACTGATTATGACAGATAACTGAACTGATAATGATTGATAACTGAACTGATTATGACTGATAACTGAACTGATAATGATTGATAACTGAACTGATTAAAGTACTGAACTGACTGACTGAAAACTGGAACTGAATTGACTGAGTATGTGTGTTAATTTGTATTCTATCTGTTTGATTGATTATTTGATCTGTTCGTATTTTAGTGTTTAAACTACTAATTGAAGGCCTTATCGGCGGCCGAACCGGGAATTGATTAATGTTTCTTGACCCTCATAATTAATGTGATTTTATGGTGTATTTATCTGAAATCTGATTAGGTATGATTAAATTAGATTAAATATTGATATAGAGCATAGTTGCCTTAATTACACCCTTGCCATGAGAGTGGCCACTATCTAGTCACTTTTGAGCTCATTACATTCACACAAACATATTTCATCAGCTCATTCCTTAGACTCAACCGACCAAGATAGAGAGTGAGAGAGAATTGAGTGGATCTTGAGTTCATTGGTAGAATTGCTTGAAGAATTGAAGCATAGATTGCATAATTGAGCTCCTAATCTTGCATTGGAGACGTAAGGTAGAGTAATTACCCTCTTGTTTATCTTGTTCTTGCATGATTCATGTCAAAATTGAGAATTGAGCCATGGATTAGTTCTAGCATGTTGAAATAGAGCATAATTCATGCATGCATGTTTGACTTGTGGGATTTTGAGTTGAGTCCATGGCAAATTGTCACATGCATGTCCATAATTTTGTATTGGTCCATGTTTTCAACTTGTTTTTGGATCAATTGGATCCTTAGAGCATCAAATTGAAGCTTTGAATTGATTTGAATTCATGCATGTTTGCATGTTCTCCATGTTCATGAAAATGGTTTGAAATTGGGTTTGAATTAAACACCCTTGGGCTTTGATTTCTCAAAATTGAGCTTTGAACCATGTTATTCTATGTGTTTACAAATGTTTTCTGGAAATTTAGCCCAAGAGGTCGAGTTTTGAATTGTGAAAGCTTGGTTTGAGCTTGGAGGTGCAATCTTGGTTTTCCAGATTTTTGCACTTCCGCTCGAGCGGGGAATTGGGCGCTCAAGCGGATAATCCGAGCATCCAGTATTTCTCTGCACTGTTTTACAGTCCGCTCGAGCGGAGGATTGGGCGCTCGAGCGGAGTCTTGCGTCTCAAGCTCGAGCGGGCGTCGAGCGGAGATTTCACCCATCCAGTACTTTTACAGTACGTTCGAGCGGGAAAGTTGACGCTCGAGCGTGTACTTTTGTTGCATGTCCGCTCGAGCGGGGAAACCTGTGCTCGAGCGGGACTCTATTTTCTGAAAATTCTGAAACTGTTTTCTGATCACATCTTTGCATCCTCATCCCATTCTAGGCATTCTTAGGCCTAGTTTAAGGCATCTTACTGAGGATATAGATGTAGAACACACTGAGGCATTAGGGATTAAGTTATGATATTTCCCAACTGTGTAGCTTAGTGTGTGTTCAACCTGTGAACTGTGTAGGATTGGCGGCTGGGGAGGCACGCTCTAGCATACCGGAGCCCAAACTCTGTGAGTAACGATTTTGTAAAGATATGTTCACAAATGATTACCTTCTGAACAACTGAACTGTACTGTTTCCTGAACTGATTTACTGTTAACTGAATGAATGTATGTCCTATATTCTGAACTGTATTGTGGCATCCTTAGCACCTACTGTTTACTGTTACTGTGACAGAATTCTATGTCGGTTCCCTTGTTGGAACCACTACTGTTTACTGACTGATGGCCATCATTACTGTTCGGTCTTTTAAGACCTACTGCTTACTGTACTGTTATGCTACTGGGTGTACCACATATGACTGTACTGACTGAACAACTGAAATACTGTTTAATTGAACTGTTTTCATACTGTAAGGACATTCATTCTTAACCTCTTTACACATTATGTTATTCACTGGGCTTTAGCTCACTGCTCATATATATATGTAGGTGTACAGGCACCAGACCGCGGCTAGGAGCGTCAGGGTTACTCCAGTTTTGTCAAGCCAGCCTATGTGCCTCACTGCGAGGTTCCGAGCCTATCGTGTTAAGGCTTAGGGGTATTTTGCAATTCCCCCTTCTGTACTGTCTTACTGTTCTGTATAGACTGAACGTTTACCGTACTGCTATGTAAGGGATGGAGTCCCTAGTCTGAATAATTGTATATATTGTGTATATTGTTCTGTACTGATTATGTATATATGTATGAAAGTCTTTTTGCATACAGACAGTCACAGCTCATTGGACATTATTTCTTTACTGTTTTGGCTTTCGCCAGGCCCTGTACTCTGTTTTACTGTGCTACTGGTAAGCAGGCCTTTGGTAATCTCGGATTACTGGCCGGTTACGGTGCTAAACCCATAGGGCCGGGTTTGGGTCGTGACAAGGAACCCTATTTAAGATATGCATTGTGGTCTTTAAAGTTTTATCCCACAGTGAAATAGGTACAATTGAGTAACTTAACGTACTCCTAACCATATCTTTAAGTGTATGATTACGCCTTTCAGCAACTCCATTTTGCTGCGGCGTACTAGGCATTATATATTGAGCACGAATGCCTTTCTTTTCTAAGAATTTGGCAAATGGGCCAGGATTTTGGCCTGACTCATCATATTTACCATAATACTTACCACTCCTGTCTGATCTCACTATTTTAACCTTTCTATCTAATTGTCTCTCGACTTCAGTTATGTACACCTCAGGGATGTCAACAGCCTAAGACTTTTCATGAATTAGATACACATATCCATAACATGAGAAGTCATCTATAAATGTGATAAAATATTTTTCACCACTAAGACATGGGATGTTGAGTGGCCCGCAAATATCTATATGAATTATCTCAAGAAGCTCATTACTTCTTGTGGCACCTTTCTTGGTGTGTTTGGTTTGCTTTCCTTTAACGCAATCCACACATATCTCAAAATCAGTGAAGTCTAGGTTTTCTAAAATCCTATTCTTCATCAATTTTTCAATTATATTTCTAGAGATATGCCCCAACCGTCTATGCCACAAGATTGAGGATTTTTCATTAATTAGACCACGTTTTAAACCAATATTTGAATGCAGAGTTACTAATGATTGTGTAAACTCATGATTTAAGGTAATTTTATATAAACCATCACATAAATTACTAGAACCAATCGTTATTGAATTAAACATTAAATTGAGTTTTTCACAACTAAATAAAACTGAATATCCAACACGATCTAATTTGAATAACGAAACTAAATTTCTAGAAATTGAAGGAACATAAAAAGTGTCTTCTAGATCCATCTGATGACCCGTCTCTAAGATCAGTTGGTAGGTTCCTACAGCTACTACTTTAGCTTTGAGACGGTTCCCCATATAGACAAATCTTTCACTTTCCTTCGGTTTCCTAGTTGAGAGGTATCCCTGCATGTCATTTGTAATGTGGGTCGTGGCCACAGAGTCAATCCACCAAGTATTAGAAGGCACTTCAGCAAGATTTGATTCATAACAAACAAAAGAAAATTTCTTACATTTCTTTTCGAACCAAGCCTTTCGCTTGCTGTAGTCTTTCTTCACATGTCCTTTCTTGCCACAAAAGTAGCACTTGACAGTGAAACCATTCTGAGCATGATTTTCTTCCCCAAGTTCATTCTTTTTCTTTGGTGGATTTTTCTTTGATTTTCCAAACTTACCCTTCTTTTTCTTTATAGCTCCATGAGTTACAGCCAATGCAGTTTGGCATCCTTCCTCCCTTAACCTCACTTCCTCCTGAACACACATATTAGTTAGCTCATTCAAACTCCACTTATCTTTATTGGTGTTATAGTGGATTTTGAATGCGCCGAACTATAATGGAAGTGAGTTGAGTATAAATTGCACGAGGAAAGTTTCATCAACTTGCATTCCTAAAGTTTTAAGTTTTGCAGCTTTGTTAGCCATATTGAGGATGTGATCCTGAACTCCTCGGTTGCCATCATATTTCATTGTTGTCAATTTAGCCATAATAGTGCCAGCAAGTGACTTGTCAGCAGATCTAAATCGATCTTCAACAGCCTTTAAGTATTCTAATGCATTAACAGTTTGAGGTAAGGAGGTCTTGATGTTATTTGCAATGGTCATCTTCATGAACATCAAACTGAGTCTATTGGACCTTTTCCAAGATTCAGAAAGAGCAACTTGTTCTGCAGTACTATATTCATTAATATCTGCAGGTTTATCTTCAAGCAATGCCATATCGAGGTCCAATACACCCAGTGTAAACTGAACGTGTTCATACCATTCCGAAAAATTTGAGCCAGTAAGTAGAGGGGCACCCGATGCAAGAGAGTGCAATGAGGTGGGAACTTTCACTGGAATAAGATAGAACAATATACATATTAAAGCTTTGAGAATTATAATGATGAACTATTGATATCACATAAGTCTTTCCTTTGGGCAAAACTTAGGTATATCTATTGTCCACTCGTCAAGAAACACTTATGTGGGTCTAAAGTAATTTATGAAACTTTTCAGTTAGTTATGTTACCTTTATGTATTCAATTCTAATTTGTCAAATTACATAAGTTACATTACCCTACCCAGTTCATAATTATTTGAAAGTGACTTTCCTTTGGGTTAGTCTCAATCTCCTAATTATAACGGTAATTGAGAATATTATCGACCTTAATGTTACCCTTTTAACAATTATTTTATGTAGTTCTATATTTATAAATTCTACAAATCTAGGCCACTTTGGCAGCTACTAAATTAGTAAACCCTATGAATACAAAACTAACCAACAATATTCTCTATTCATTAATTTTGAGTTATTTAATTATCATTAATTCAATCACTATTTTAATGAAATCACTATTTTATGATTTCTAGAATTTCTTTTATGTAATTGCAATTACCAATATAATAATAATAATAACTCTGGACGAACATGAATATTTATATATCAAATTATGTAATATAACAATCATGAATATCTCATATAATGGTTAATAAGAATTACACCTAATATGAATTAACCACTCCAATATTTAATATTCAATGTCATAAAATTATATCATGATATCAAATTTAAATCATGAAAATATTTTAATATCAACAATAATAGGCAATAAGTGTATATAATCAGATGAGGTAAAATCATAATTCTTTAATATGATTCAATCAAATAAATATATTTATTTAATAGACCAAACAATTTAACAAAAATCTAAAATTATTTTATCATAACATCAAGCAATACACTCAATTCAATATCATATATTACGATGATTATAAAAATTACACTGTCATTGGCCAATTACACAGCTATTCAGTTGCTTACACAATTATTCACGTGATCCATTGGACTCTCGCCGAAGTAGTAGATTGGCCAATTACAATTATTCATGCGGTCCATAGAACTAACTGAACAAGCGGTATGAAAAGATCATTTAAAAAAAAAACGATGGCGATAATAAAAACAAAAGTATGTTTTATGAATAATTATAATAATAATATTCATAAATATATTATTATTCCAAGGTGTATAGATTCATAAAATCAGGCTTTGATACCACATGTAAGATTTAATAATATACATGTGACCAATAATAATGCGGAATTAAACTTTACAAGATCTTGAATTCAATACAACTCAAGAATAAAACGAACATACCTTTGTCAGCCATTGAATTAGAGAAGTTGAGAAAATACCCCTAATAGTTAAACCTTTAATTCTTGGCTCACCTTCTTCTCTCTGTCTCTCTTAATTAGGATGACTATAAAACTTAGAGTGATGGAAAAATACTTATCATATGAAAGGGGAGTCACCCATCCTTATATAAAGGAGAGAAGAGGGCCAGATAAACTCTATCAGAAGAATTCCTAATCCATCAAGGTTTCCTTCTTATCTTAGAAGAGTGATTATATTAAAATTCTAATTACTGAACTTTATATATAATATTGACTTTATCTAATTGTGGAGTCCAAATAAAATAAAACATGTAAAAATATGTAGGCTATTAGGCCACATTAGAAAATAAATCCAACAAATACATCCATCTTGCCAAGATAATGGCGGCAAGAATCTTTGTGTGCTCGGGCGTCAATTGATATACTCGTAGGCAAATCTTCTAATTCATCATCAGTACATAGATCTTGTTGAAGAAATTGATTTATAGGAGTAGTCCTACGAATATTTGTGTATAAATAAAATTTTGTAAAACAAAACGGTATGAGTAAAAGTATGTATTTCAAGATTAGACACAGTAGTTTACTGATTCCTTTGTGGAGTTAAAGATGTGCTTGGCATAGAAAACGAACATGTAGAATGATGGGTAACCATTGTTCGTTTTTGTGCCGAATAAGAATCTTCAGTTATTGTTTCCCACTCCAAGCAAGTGTGATCGCGACGAATTGGTGTTAAAGAACGTTGTCTTAGTTGAACACATTCTTCCAATCCCTTTTGTTCTTGTTGCAAGCAATGAAATTCAAAGTATGACTTTTCAATTTTTTCACGCTCTCGCCGTGCCCATTGGGCCAATGCAGCTTTCGATATTACATTATCATTTTATGCCTAAAATGAAAATATTTTATTATTGACGCAAAATATGTAAATATTTTGTGCTTAAAATGAAACTATTTTCTTATTTCTTCCCTTTTTCTTAATTTTGTTTTCTATTTTATTTGTTTTATACCTTTAATAGTGTTATCTTTATTTCTTCCCCTTCTATCTTCTTATTTCTTCCCTTTCCCTTTTCCTTTCTTTGTTTTCTATTTTATATATTAAATAAGAATTAAAAACCTATCTTATTTAGTTTCTCCTTTCTTTATATATTTTTTCTTTATTCCTTCGTTTCTTTTTTCCTATTCTCTTTATATAAGTAGCAACTTGTGGATGGTACATTATAAATGCACATGTATCTATGCAAAATAAAAATAAATAAATTTGAAAAACACATAAAATAATAGCAAGTTACATGAAAACATATTATAATCATTCTACAAAAACAACATAAAATAATAAATTCATTTTATACACTCATATCTTTTAATTATTCAAAATTTTGATTAGTTTTGCATCATATTTTTAAAAAAGAATATATACCACTTGACATGCATTTGTCATTCTCTTGCCGGAAGGAGCCATCTTTACTTTTCCTTTAGACATTGGGTTGAACTTTTCTTTTTCTTTTGCCTAACAAATATAAATAAAATATTCAAAAGATTAAAAAAAATCTTATATAATCTTATATAAATAAAATACATACAATGTTTGACTTGATTTTGTACTTACCGCACGAACACAGATAACATTTAGGTCGTGCTCATTATGGATGACCACACCAACATTTCTAGATGGAGTTGTAGGAGGAGGCCTACAGAAATAGATTGTGAACAAATTAAAATCTATATAATAAAGTGGTAATAGTAAGAGTAAAAAATTCAAGATTGTCTTGGGTAGAAAATTCTTTTTCTTTTACCAATTTGGTGTTAAAGAAGGTTGTCTTGGGTTAATACATTCCTTCGATCTTTCTCTTTCTCATTCTTGTCGCAGGCGTTGTCTTAATTGGTATGCAGAACATAGCCTTTGATTTTTTTCACATTCTCGCCGTGCACGTTGGGCCAATGCAGCTTTTGATAACACATTATCATTGTGTGCCTAAAATGAGAATATTATATAAGAAGGTGCATAAAATGTGAAAATTAACTAACTTGCTTCCCTTTCATCATGTTCTTTTTCTTCCTTTTAACTAACTTTTCCTCTTCACTCGATTAAGTTGTTAGTTATATAAGAACCAATGCATGTATTGATGAAATTTAAAAAGGGAGGGAAAAATAATTTGAAAACACATTAAGCACACAAAACTGCAAACTCACTATGCACGCACTTATTGGTTTAAAGACACTACCCATCTCTTTACAAAATGTACGTTGAAAAGGTAAATATTAGATCATTAGGTACGTAAAATGTGAATATTAGCGGGCACACAAAACTTCTTATTTTCCTTTTTCGTTTTCTTCTATTAAATTTTTATTATGCTATGTTGTAAATGCAACATGTGTTCATACAAATAGACAAACATATTAAAAATTCAAATTAATGTTCATACAAATGCATTAGCATGTTGTACAAATGCTTACTTTAACATGTTTCAGAAAAACATTTTACATTCAATAAAAAGAATTGAATAAATTTTTGAAAAAGAAACGTTTGAAAAATGTACATAAAAAAGAGTATATGACACTATGCAATTCCTAAAAAAATCTATATAATAGTCGAAAAAGAAACTTTTAAATTTTTTTGAGAAAACATACCATGGGATGTGCATTTTCCTTTCCTTTGCCATAAGAAATAACTTTTTTTGTTTCCTTTGATATTGCTTTATCTTTTTCTTTTGCCTTTGCCTATAAAAAATAAGTAGAATATATTTATAAATTATTTTTAAAATGATAAGAAAATGCATGCCCAATGTTCAAGTGACTTTTAGGCTTACCTCATGAATGTGAATAGTATTAAAGTCACGCTCATTGCGAATAACAACATTAACATTTCTTTTTTGAAGAAATCGAACCTATACATACAAAAACTTTAGAGTGATAAATAAAACTTTATACACATAAATAAGAAAATTAGTAAAGGGAGGTGATATTACGGTTCGGTGTAAGTCCCCATTCACCTATAAAGTATGAGGAAAAAAAATAATTAGAATAGTGATATTGTCCATAATTTTTGTACTTAAATTTATAAGAGAGATACTTAAATTTATACGAAGAGAAAAAAGAAAAAAAAAAAACTTACTTGACCAAAAATAGTGATATTGTCCATAACTGTTGTACTTCAACCTAAAAATGTTTGGTTATATAATTTTAGACACAAAGAAACAAAAAATTAGCAATAATAAAAGTTAACATGGATGTCATTGGCAATGAAATGTTATTTCCAAATCTGTTGCTACCAAATAGAATAATAAAATTCAAAATTGTATTTAAATAAATAACTGCCATGAATAGAAAACACTTAATGGGTTACAATCAAGAGGAGAAAAAATAAATAAAAATATAAACTTCTAAGAAAAAGGCTAACCCAATGTTTAGAATAGATGTATTTTAACAATCACATTAAAATGATAAAATTAAAATCGGAGTACAATAATTGTCCAAATTTGAACTCTTCTCTTTTCTAACTGACTTCAATTTTATAGAGATGAAATTAAAACCAAAATCAAAACCCATTATAATCATAATCACAAATTCATGCCAAAAAAAATAATTCAACAGATACCAGAGGCACGTGCCTTCTATGTTTAGAATGGTACAATTTTTTTTTTTAGAATGGTAAAATGATACATTTTTTTGGGTTAAGTTAAATACTTGGTGAATTTGATTCAAAGCAAAAATGGATTATGTTAAATACTTGTGTTAAGTTAAATACTTGTAAGTTTAATACATTTTTTTTTCATGAAGACAACTAAAGTAATACACACACAAATACATTGACCAGAATTTTTGAAATACAATATAGAATATTATATTCTCTTAAAAAGGTGCAAAAAAATAAAAATAAAATAAACTCTCTTGCCATATTACACATAAATGTTAAAATGCCAAGTCTTTCAAATTTTTCTTTTAATTAGGAACTCTAGATATTCACAAAAAAATTAAATGAAAAATATTTATCATCTGTACATTAGAATCACACAGCAAATAAATATTACATTTGAATGGTACAACTAATTAAATATATTACACAGCAAATAAAATGTTAAATAAATTTTTTTGAGTGTGAGTTTAATTTTTTTTTTTGTTGCAGGAAGATCAACTAAATAAATCACTCTTACTTTCTTTTTAAATAGCTCCAAACAAACAGTTCCTTTCCTACCAGACTAATTTGTACAACACAGAGAACTAACCACAAACCAAGTCTCAAATAACTCTCTCTCTCTCTCTCTCTCTCTCTCTCTCTCTCTACATTCTTTGAGAAGCCCATAATCAAACTTATATTTTATGAGTTAACCCAGCGTTTAGAATAGATGTTTTTAGCAATCATATTAAAATGATAAATTAAAATCGAAGTAAAACAATTGTCCAAATTTAAACTCTTCTCTCTTCTAACTAACTTCAATTTTATAGAGACGAAATTGAAACCAAAATCAAAACCCGTTATAATCATAATCACAAATTTACGCTAAAAAAAATAATTCAACAGATACCAGAGGCACGTGTCTTTTCTGTTTAGAATGGTACAATTTTTTTTAAAGTGGTAAAATGATACATTTTTTTTGGGTTAAGTTAAATACTTGGTGAATTTGATTCAAAGCAAAACGGATTATGTTAAATATTTGCGTTAAGTTAAATACTTGTAAGTTTAATACATTTTTTTTTCCATGAAGACAACTAAAGTAATATACACATATATACATTGACCAGAATTTTTTGAAATACAACATAGAATACTATACTCCTTTCAAAAGGTGCCCCCCAAAAAAAAAACTCTCTTGCCATATTACACATAAATGTTGAAATGCCAAGTCTCTGAAATTTTTCTTTTAATTAGGAACTCTAGATATTTAAAAAAAAAATTTATAAAAATATTTATCATCTGTACAAAATTTATAAAAATATTTATCATCTGTACAAAAAAATATATTTGTAATAAATATATTACACAACAATAAAATGTTAAATAATTTTTTTTGAGTGTCAGTTTAATTTTTTTGTTGCAGGAAGATCAACTAAATAAATCACCCTTACTTTCTTTTTAAAAATAATTAGTATATTTTAAAAATATCAAAAACAAATATAAATTCTTATTTAATTTATCTATCTATCTATGTATATATCTATATCTATATATTATCTATAAGTAAAAGGGGCTTTCTAACCGCAAGTCTTGTGCCAGTTCCAATATCTCAAACTGAAATTTGTAATTTTTTGATTTTAAATAATTAAAAAAGTCCTGTATAGCTCTGATTCACGCAACCAAAAAAAAAAAATAGTATCTCTTGATTTGTGACTTTCAAATGGAAAGTATATCAAATATATAAATTTGAGAGACACTAAATATGAAAAGCATTTCATTAATTTAAATTTAAAATTATAATGATTTATCTCATAATATATAAGTTTTAAGTAATGATTGCAAAATATTGTCATTTCATTAAGGTTGAAAGTTGTAATTCTTTTTTCTATTTTTTTTTTATTTTGTTTAATTTTTTGTCAATACGTGTTACAATATGATTGGTTTACAAATTAATTTTATATTCTTAAAATAAAATTTCAAATTTGGATTTTTACTTAAATTATGTTATTATAATTTGAATGAGATCAATATTCATTCCTTAAATTTTGCATCATTAAATTATAAAATAAAATTTCAAATTTAAATTGTTTAGAATGAGATCAATATTCACATGTGTCATAATGATGTGTCATAATATTATTGGTCTAAATATAATTTGTTTTAATATAAGGACTTGAACAATAATATTTTTTAATATAATTTTTTTTTAACAAAAGAACAAAACATAACTTTTTTTAGTACTTACTAAACATGTTGGATTTTGTTAGATTTTTTTTTAATTTTTTTTTATCTCAATTGTCAATTAAAAAAAATTAAAATAAAGAATAAAGATATCTTTGGCTCAAAGTTACTTTTGCTAAAATAAATTAGAAAGAAACATTAATTTTTTCTTATTGAAAAATGATAGTTCGTTAAACTTTTTTTTTAAAAAAAAGAGGGTTATAGATGATAATTTATTGTTCATCTAGAATTATATTCAGATTAAATAAAAATACCATATTAAATTTTCTTCTTACCTTTTTTTATTCAAATACTTTTATTTTTTAAGAAATTTGTTTTATTCTGTTTAATATTTTATTGTAATTTTTAAACTAAAAAGAATTTCTAAAAAATCATATCTCTCAAACAAATCAGCATGATATTTTGTGTAAAGGTATATCGTAGTGATGTCTCTCTCTATATCTTGCATACATGTGTGACCTACTAAATGAAATGTTTTTTCATTAAAAGGGTGACTAAATCATGGTTGATTGCATCTATTTTTGAAAAACAAAATTGAGCATGTAGAGTTCTTCAATTGAGCATTCCAGTGATTAGTGATGCGCTTGATGGTTTAGTAAGTTGAATAGAAATGAATAATGCCTTTTTCTCAAACAATCCTATGGGCGCCTAAGCCTAGGTTTTTATTTTGGAAAGAATAAATAAATAAAAGGGAGAATAGAAGCCGACATTACATCAAAAGATATCATCACATAACTACGATGAAGCAACCCGACTATGCCTCACTAAGGGCACAATGCAAGTAGCAGTGCACACATGATTTTCAATATCAAGTTAATCTACAAAACTACCCACTACTACTATATCTAGCACTCAAGCCTCCAAGAAGAACAAAAAAATAAATAATTGTGAAGGTCCTTGGGTTAGGGTATGAGAGAGAGTACTTGACTTCTTTCTAATAATGCAGCAAAATTGACCAAATTTAAACAAAATTTCCCAATTATTTGTTCCAAATCTTGACCAAATTTTAAAAATTTAAGACAGACCAATTTTATGAATAGCGATGTAATCAACCAAATGTTTTACACTTAAATTTACCCACCGGAGTCAGGACAACCAATCCTAATCCAAGCTTTAAGTTCTAACAACAACAATAAGGAGTCAGGACAACCAAACCATGATGGATATGATTAGTAAATTACTTAACTTACTCTCTCTCTCTCTCTGTTCATCAAATTTGAGTGAAAATTTGATTAAAAGCTTGCTCTGATATGGAATACTCCAATCCTTACTCTCTTCGCATCTTCAAATCTTTTCAAAAAAATTCCAAACTTATCTTAAAAACCATCTCTTATCCATGCTCTATTTTAAAATCTTATCAAAAAAGATTAAAAGTATTATTATTGGAGATTTGGTGAAATTTTTTGTTCATCATTGATTTAGTGAAAATTTTGGATCTATTATGTCTTTTCTGTGTATAATAGCCAAATAATTTTGAGACCAACCTTATCAACCATGACAGTTGACAGTAAACACAATATGTATAAACTTTTTTTTTTTTTTAAACACCAAACCAATGAACACCAAACCAGTTTTATCTATTATGTTTTTCCTTCTAATAGCCAAATATACAAATGTGTATAACCTCACTCAAACAGCTACTATACAAATATATCTAATAGCCAAATATGTTTTTCCTGTGTATAACAGCCAAATAATTATGTTTTACCAATTTTTGTCTCTCCATGAGCACAAAGCAGCTACTCTCTCTGAGTCTGTATATATCTATCAACCATTACTCAAACAGCTACTCTCTCTCAGTGTGTATATATCTATCAACCACAAATGCACGGAGGAAATAAAGTTCAACACACCTCTGAAACTTCTATGAAACTTAAGCTAAGTTTGGCATAACACAAAAAAGTCAAAAAGTTAAAAAGTTACTATCTTATTTAAGTCACATCATCTTATTTAAATCACATCACCTCTCTACAACATCACTTTAAACCCAACCCATATTTCATAAAAAGTTAAAAAGTGCACTTATTTATATCATCCCAAACGACCCCTTAAAACAGGGCCATGCTATACTTAGGTGAATTGAGGTCAATTCAATTAATAGGTGAGGATTGTTATTGGAATTTGAACTGTTGTGATCTTTGACTTGAATCGATTACATTTCATGAGGGATATAAGAGATCCGGAGAATCCGTATTCATAAATTTTGTGAGTATTATTAGTTTAGATTTTGTGAGTATTATTCCGGAGCATCGATTACAGATTTTGTGAGTATTATTCCGGAGCATCGATTACATCGATTACATCCGTATCCATAAACATATTTCAAAGAGTGTGTAACAACACAGATTTTTGATTATTCTGTAGAATTTATACTAATATTATTTAATCTCAGTTCGGAAAACATATAATTTATTATATATTATTATGCGTAATTTTGTAAAATAATATAATTATTAAAAGTTTAGGGTTCATAATAATAATAATAATAATAATAATAATAATAATAATAATGGGTGTGTCAGTAAAATAAATAATTAATTTTATATTAATATACGATAAAGTGTAATTTAATTAAGAATTAATTAATTTATATAATTATATTAAAATACTGGATCAAAAGATAATAATTTTAAATATTTATTAAGAATAAGAACGAATCGTGAAATTATTATTGAATCTGCCACGTCTGCGCCTTATTCCCTATAAATAGGGAGGCACTAATCTGGGCCGAAGAAAAGAAGAAAGGAAAAGAAGAAGAAAGAAGAAAGAAGAAAGGGAGAAGGAAAGGAAAGTAAGAAAAGAGAGAAGGAAGAGAAAATAGTGGAAGTGAAAAGGGTCTTTGATAGTGGAAAGAAAGAGTAAAGTATTATAGTTAAGGTGAATTATATTATACCTTGAGTTACCAAAATATATTTTACTTATATTTTGACTTACCATATTTATTTTATACAAGTCATGTTTTATAAATTATTATAAACTAGATAAATATTTCAGTTATGTGGTTTAATTTTGGAACTCTATTTGTGAAAAGGAAATCATGGATATATTTGTTTTACTTTTAAAGAATATTTGACTATGACCTTATATACAATTATGTTTTGTAAGTATCACCACGGGAGTCCTATGCTTTGGGGGACTTAAATAACTATTAGCCTCTGTTTGACCACTTTGTGGTCCTCTGTTTGTCATAGATCCACTGACCTCTGTTTTGTACGGACCAAAGTGTTGTGCGGAACTAAGTGCTTTATTTACCAAACTGAGTTATGTAAATGTTTTGGCCTAACTAACTATCCATGGTTATTTCGTGTCCCTTATACTCTTGGTATAATATTTCTCACTCTACCATGTGCTTATAGTTGTTTACCAATTTTTAGGAAACAATGCAATTCAGAAATAGCTTTTGGAAAGTCTTAGATGCGGGGCTGCAGAATAGACACACACAGCACTTTTATTCCATTTTTATATGTAAATATCGGCCTTTTTAGTCAACATAACTTTGTAATAAAAATAGAAACTCCAATGATTATTTTGGTACCCTTACTTAAATATTTCTTCCGCTTGCGTTTATTAATTTGTTTAAGAATTGGCCAGAGGTAACTTCGGTTACTAGCATCACGATACTTAACCATTGGGTACGGGGACCGGGTTGTGACAAGTGGTATCAGAGCAAAGGTTTATAAAAAAAAAAAAAAAAAGGTCATCATTGGAGCATGGGACACATGCACATTTAAAAAGTAGGATAGTGGGTAATTAATACCGAATTATTATATTTTGTTCGTCGATTTAATTATATTATAATTTTATATGATAATATATATAATAAATTTTTTTTTTAGTGTGCCTAATTTGTGAAGGATAATAGATATAATTTATATTTATTACAGTAAAAGAAGGACAAGAAAAGAAGGATGTCGGGCTCAAACACCATCAAAATTATAATATAATTAAATACATATAATTTTCAGTTCAGTATTCGAAAAAAAAAATTATTTGGATTCTTTTAAAAGTGGGTTCAAATTTTAAATATACTAAATTTGAAATTATTTTTCATCAGTAGAAAGTTCACGGATAAAAGAATGGAAGTTCATCTCAAATTCCTTCAAATCTTACATATGATTCTGTTATTTCATTTTCAGTCACTTGTTTAATTGTGATCTATTTTATTTTATTTTATTACAAAACTAATGAAAAGTTTTTAAAGTCACCAATTATTTCTCATTTTGGCCAAAAACAATTTTTGACAACTAAACAATGAGTGATTTTTGGTAAAGTTTTTTTTTGAGGTAGTATTTCTATCAGATTAATCATCTAATATATATTTATCAGAGTGCGCAGCGGATAGCTTATATATGACAAATTTCGAGGACAAAATTTTAAAATGAGGGAAGATTGTAACAACCCAGATTTTTGATTATTCTGTAGAATTTATATTAATATTATTTAATTTCAGTTCGAAAAATATATAATTTATTATATATTATTATGTGTAATTTTATAAAATAATATAATTATTAAAAGTTTAGGGTTCAAAATAATAATAATAATAATAATGGGTGTAGTAGTAAAATAAATAATTAATTTTTATTAATATATGATAAAGTGTAATTTAATTAAGAATTAATTAATTTATATAATTATATTAAAATATTAAGTGAAAGAGTAATTATCTTAAATATCTATTAAGGATAAAAATGAATCTATAAAATTATTATTGAATCTGCCACGTATGCGCCTTATTCCCTATAAATAGGGAGGCGCTGATCTGGACCGAAGAAAAGAAGAAAGGAAAAGAAAAAGAAAGAAGAAAGAGAGAAGGAAATGAAAGAAAGAAAAGAGAGAAGGAAGAAAAAATAGTGGACATTAAAAAGGTCTTTCATAGTGGAAAGAAAGAGTAAGGTATTATAGTTAAGGTGAGTTATATTATACATTATTTATATTTTGACTTACCATATTTATTTTATAAAAGTTATGTTTTATAAATTATTATAAACTATATAAATATTTCAGTTACGTGGTTTAATTTCTGAACTCTATTTGTGAAAAGGAAACCCATGGATATGTTTGTTTTACTTTTAAAGAATATTTGGCTATGATCTTATATACAATTATGCTTTGTAAGTACCACCACGGGAGTCCTATGTTTTGGGGGATTTAAATAACTATTGGCCTCTGTTTGACCACTTTGTGGTCCGCTGTTTGTTATGGATCCATTGACCTCTGTTCTGTGCGGACCAAAGTGCTGTGCGGAACTAAGTGCTACACTATTGTGGGAGCCACCTCTAGAATCCGTACGATCCACCTCTTGAATCCATACCTCTGTTCTGACTATCACTTCTGTGACCTTTGTTCTGTTCTCTTCAGTACCGTGGTTATGGTCATTTACTTACATAATTTCTGCATTTCAATTTCTGCCACTTAAATGAAAATAATCTCAGTGGTGGTTATATATTTACATAATATCTGTATTTCAATTTATGCTACTTGGATGATTTGGCTACTTAAATGATTTATTTACTAAACTGAGTTATGTAAATGTTTTGGCCTAACTAACTATCCATGGTTATTTCGTGTCCCTTATACTCTTGGTATAATATTTCTCACTCTGCCATGCGTTTATAATTGTTTACCAATTTTTAGGAAACAATGCAAATCAGAAATGGAGTTTTCTTAAGTGTGCAAGTGCACACCATGTGCCACTTACACAAAAAGTGTAAGTGTAAGGTGTAAGTATAAGTATAAGGTGTAAGTGTAAGGTGTAAGTGTAAGGTGTAAGGTGTAAGTGGGTTGCACATGGTGTGCAACTTCAAAAAAGGTGTAAGTGTAAGGTTTAATTTTTTACAAAAGGTGTAAGTGTAAGGTGTAAGTGTAAGGTATAAGGTGTAAGGTGTAAGTTGCACACCATAACCAAACCCATCAGAAATAGCTTTTGGAAAGTCTTAGATGCGGGGCTACAGAATAGACACACACAGCACTTTTATTCCATTTTTATATGTAAATATCGGCCTTTTTGGTCAACATAATTTTATAATAAAAATATAAGCTCCAATGATTATTTTGATACCCTTATTTAAATATTTCTTCCGCTTGCGTTTAGTAATTTGTTTAAGAATTGGCCGGAGGTAACTTCGGTTACTAGCCATCACGATACTTAACCCTTAGATACGGGAAGCGAGTCGTGACAGAGTGTATTTATAATTTATTCTAAAAAAAAGTATTTATATATCTCTTTACAATTGAAAAGCCATACCACATATGATATAAGAACATATTCATCAAACTAATTAAATTTGTAATCAAATTTTAGCTAAAAAATTTACTTTGTTATATTAACTAGTCATATTTTTAAATGCATTCTACAATAAACCCTTTTTTTTTTTTCTTTTTTTTCTCCTCTCTATTCTTTTTAATATCGCTTTTATTCTTCCTTATTATTATTTGTTAACATATATATTTTTTGAACGATCATATTCTATGGGATTTTTTATATGGCATAATATGTTTTACTAATTTTAAAATATAATAGGTCATACATGTATACATTCTTTTTATTATTTCAATAAACATAAAAAGCAAAATACTGAGGAGGTAAAATAAATTTCAGTGCTAAATAGCATCTATTTTTTTTCAAATATTTTGAGGTTCATAATCATATAAATATCATAATCATATTATTTTAAATGTGTTTTTATGTTGGGGTAAATTGCAATGACACCCTTGAGGGTTCTATTTAATACAGATCTCCTCTTCATATTTAAAAAATTATATTCTCCTCCCTAAAGTTTGTAATCTCATTACAAATTACTTCCTTGAATTGCTGATGTCATGTTGTGAAATTTTCTAACTGACCATTTTCCCTTTTATGATATTTTTTGTATAAATTTTTTATATCTGAATATAATTTTTCATTTTTATTTTCACCATTATATCTAGATTAAATCAATTTAATTTGTATATATTTAAAAAATATAAAACTTATACGAAAAATTAAAAAAAAAATCCATTGAATACAAAAAAGTAAGACAACGTATTGAATTTTTTTTATTTTTTATTTTTTTTTGTATTTGGTGAATTTAAAAAAAAAATCACAAAATATTATACTTGTTAAGTATATCTAGATTAGGTGTATCTACAATATTAAAAAAAAAAAATTGCTTAAAATCTTTAAAAAAATTAGTAAAAATAAAAAAACATGAAAAATAAAAAATAAAAAACTCTCAATTTTTTGTGTCAGTTAAACCAAAGAAGATGATTGTTATTTATCTTGAAATAACATGAATAAAATATCTGCATAATTTTATTATTTTCATATGTATAAAGTCTAAAAAGCAAATATGTCGTTTTATTCTGACAAGAGAGTAAGTGTAATTTTTCAAATGTGAGGAGAGATTTGTATTAAACAGAAACCTCAAGGGACATTAGTGTAATTTATCCTCTTATATATATATATATACAAAGTGAGCATTTGTCGAGCGTGAATGTAGCTTGATCAATAATCTAATAATATATTTTTTATAGCGATTCTAGTTTTGACCTAACTTTTTTTGTACCCCGGACTTTGGTTTCATGGTTTCATATTGTTGTTCACATCTTGCTTCGTTGTATCTACTCAAATTTGGCTATGGGATTGTTGTGGTTGCGTTTGGGATAGGTTGGTTGCTTAGTTTCCAAACTCTTGTTGCCCAGAATTTTGCTTCTCCGTTCAAGCGACACTTCTTACGCTCGAGCCGGCTTTTTAAACTTTCAGTACTTTTGCAAGTCTGCAAAACTACTGGAAGTGTGTATTCTACGCTCGAGTGGGCTCAGCTGAAGCAACACTGCTTACGCTTAAGTTATTGGTCTGTTGTTTGCAAAACTATTGGGAATGTGCATTTTGTGTTCGAGTGTCGTTTTTTACGCTCGAGCGGACTATGCGTATATCAGTTCGTAATAGCCACATTTTTCATCATTTTCTCATCTCTTTCTCACTCTAAAACATTTCAAAACCCTAGATCTTGACCCTCTCTTTCTAAAGCCTACATTTTCTTTACATTTTCACCTAGATGTAGTGGTTTCTCTACCCTACTCTCTTTGATAAAAAGATGGAACATCTCAAGGGCTACATTTCTATCCGAGTAGAGTTGTGTTTGAGCATCTTTGAAGTTTCCTCTTTGCCTTGATCAACTTCTAACTTTGAGGTAGGGACTTTCTACACTCTCGTATATTTTTAAACTTAATTATTGGTTGATTGTGTAAGAAATGTTGGAATGTGAAGGATTTTAAACAAACCTAGGATTTGGGGTTTAAAATCAAAGAGGGGTTTTCAAATGAAAGTATTGAAAATGATAATGGGTGTAGATGTGAGGATGTGTGGTGTTAAATTTGTTGATTTTGACACATGGTTTGGATTTGGAAGAAAATAGAGTTTTGCCCTAAAATGGTTCAAATGATTATTTTGTATAAATAATGAAATTGGTATTGAGAATATGAAATTGGATAGATGTTTATATAAATGGTGGAGTTGGATACGTGTTATTTCTCACCTATGGAAGTTTGAATAAATTATCTATCTTTGTGATTGTATATCTGTTTAGAAATATCTGTTTTGGGCTATCGGTGGAGGATATCTATGATTGTTGTAGAAATTGCATGAGAATTAGGTGAATTGAAACTAATCTTTTATCGGTTGTCATTGAATATGACAATGTCTTTAATACATTGTATATGTATGATATTTGGGAGGAGAAAAAGGATGTACTCCATGTTTGGGAGAAGAAAGGAAATGGACTCCATTGAATTAAGTTGGCCTATATGTCCATGGTGAAAGTCCCGAAAACCGCGCGTATACATGGGTGCCAAATCCCGCAGACAAAATTTTTGTAAAATGACAAATTAAAGTGTTTGTGTAACGGTGGTATTGATTTGACAACCACTGAGTTGTAGTTTCAGTCGGGTTGTTTGGATAACAATGAATTTGACTCATGAGTTGAGGTGAAATGAATTGACTTGAAATGGATTGAGATATAAAACTTGGCATATTATAATTTTGTAGAACATGAATGATTTTATTGCAGGCATTGTACTTGCACACTATATTTATATCTTTGTTAAGATTCATTTATTGTACTAGATTATTTTTACTGGGTTTTGGCTCACCCTACTTGGGAAAAATATTTTTCAGGTGCTGGTGATATGCTTTCGCTAAGGACTTAACTTAGGAGGATTGTGGAGCTGAAGACTCACTTTTGTTTATTTTGTATTTATCTTTTGTACAAGCCTAGGGCTTTATTTGTATTGAGCTTATGACTCATTTGTTGTAACCAAGTACGATCTTGGAAAGATGTAAGCCATTAGGGTATATGAATACTTGTTTAGCTTTCATTCTTTATTTCGTCTTGTAACATATGCTGTAGATTTAGGATGAACGATTTATGAATATATATTGCATGTGTCACCTTCTGTATATTAACTCAGATTTATGAAAGCTTCTTATTATTATTTATATCACTTTGTACTAGTATTTGGAGTTGGATTCATTGTAATTATTTTGAGAGCGTTACTTTTTATCAAATGAAATTTTTAATTTTTGTTTAAAAAAATGATAATTGATAAATTTTACAAAAAGTCGGGTTAAATCCGCAAATCTAGATACATTTTCAGTCAACCATTGACTATGATGATACATTTATCTTAACTCACAATTTTTTTTATTCAAATATTAATTTTTGAACAAAATTTTATGATTTGATTATATCTTTAGTTCAGACATTGAATACCGATCCATTAATTTCCGATCCATTAATTTTAGTTGAGAAGGTGATTTTTTAACTGTGTAATTTTATTTTAAAATGAACTTTAAAAAAAATAAAATAATGGGAAAATTTTGTGTACAAAATAGACAAGTGTTGGGAGAGATGATTTGAATGGGCCACCTGAAGCCAAGCGTGCCCATGCTAATAAAATCTCTAAGCCACACTTCATCATTTCTTGTTTGGCAAAGCTATTATGCAACTTGTTAAAAGGTACATATGGTTTTATCATTTCATATTTATATCTTAAAAATTTGTAATATGAGCTATAACAAGATATAATTATTTTTTTATAAAAAATATATTTTTTTGTTTACTACACACACACACAAAAAAAAAAAAAAAATCTAACAAAACCAAAATATTCATAACATACACATAAAGAGGCGCAATTAATATTCTTCTTCAAATCCTCCATTCAAGTCTTTGCCAAGTCTTAGTCAAGTCTCCAGAAAACTTCTCCACCAAGAACACTTGCCTAACAAGTTTTCACTTTTATATATTGAGCTATCTTCTTATCTTGGTGGAGTGAAGAAGTTTTGGTTGCTTTATTATGTCTTGTGTGAGATTATTAGGCAAATAAAAAAAGGTGTATGTGATAAAGTTTTGGGTTCAACCAATTGTGTAGTATTGGTTAACCATACGACTTAGTCGGACTGTTGTATCCTGGGGGGACAAGTCCAGTTTTTTTTTTCTGCTGCACCGGTCTAAGGCTTTGCCTAACCGTAGAGGGCTTGAATCTCCTTAAAGAGAGCGAATTTTCCACGTCTCAACCCTTATATTAGTTATTGTAACTTTTATTATTTGTATTTTCTGGTGTTTTATCACCAACAATTTTAAGGATATTCAAGTAGCAAAAAGTTCATGGAGCCAGTACTGGAGAAGCCCAACGAGAATACCAGCAATCTCAACAAGCCCTTCCGGCTCAAGGGAGCCCATTTCAAGAGATGGAAAAGGCAAGGTGCTTTTCTACCTCAGTTTCCTCAAGGTGGCCTATATCTTGACCGAGAAAAATCCGAACAAAGTCCCTACTGAAGAGATGACCGACGAGGAGTATGCTGCTCATCTTGAAAAAATTGAGAAATACAACACAAATGAGTATAACTATCGATACTATTTTTTGAATTGTCTTTCAGATCAATTTTATGATTATTATGATACTACTTACACCACTGCCAAGAAAATTTGGAAAGCCTTGCAGAACAAATATGACACTGAAGAGGCAGGCACTAAAAAATATGCTGCAAGCCGTTTTTTTCGCTATCAAATGATAGATGGAAAATCAGTGGTGGAGCAAGTTCAAGATTTTCAAATGCTAGTGGCTGAAGTTAGATCCGAAGGCATCAAAATTGGAGACAATCTTGTTGTAGCAGGTATTGTTGACAAATTACCATCATCTTGGAGGGAGTTCCAGAAGTCAATGCGCCACAAGCAAAAAGAGACATCCTTGGAGACTCTAATCACATGGATTTGGGTGGAGGAGGAAGCACGAGGACAAAATGCGCTTATGACATAAGAGTATTCCACTACAAGGTAAATTTAACTTCTGGAAATACTTTACCTAAAGGTCGATTTCATAAAAATAGTCACTTGAAGCCAGTTAAGAAAATTTGAAAAAATACTAGAAGGCCACAAAATAAAAATTACCCGAGGCAAAAAAAATGGAACCAAGAACCCCCTTCACAAGATCTGACAAATGTGACATGTTTTGTGTGTGACAAAAGTGGGCATATTGCTCGAACTTGCAAATTTCGAAAACAACAGTCTCGACCACAGGCTAATGTTACCGAGGAACCATTTGTGGCTATGATTACAGATATTTTTATGGTTCAATCTGTGGCAGGGTGGTGGGCAGACTCTGGTGCCAATAGGTATGTCTGCTATGATAAAGATTGGTTCAAAGATTTCACTCCTTTTAATAAGGAGATGACTGTTATGCTTGGTGACTCCAGTTTAACCAAGGTGCTGGGGTGTGGGGATGTTGAGCTGAATTTTACCTCTGGACGTGTGCTTGTTTTAAAAGATGTGTTGTACACACCGTTCATGAGGAAAAATTTGATGCCAAGTTATTTGCTCAACAAGGCTGGTTTCAAGCAGACTATTGAATCTGACCAATATATAATCACTAAAAAAGGCATATTTGTGGAAAAATGGTATGCCTGTGATGGAATGTTTAAATTAAATGTTGAGAATAAGAAAGTACATGTTTCTGTTTACATGTTGTCTTCTATGAATTTTTGGCATGCTCGTTTGTGTCATATTAATAGCCGATATGTGGGAGTCATGAGTAGTTTAGGATTAATTCCTAGACTAACAAATAAGTTTGAGAAATGTGAAGTTTACAGTCAAACAAAAATAACTAAAAGGCCTCATAAAAGTGTGGTGAGAAATACTGAATTGTTAGAATTAATTCACAATGATTTATGTGAATTTGAAGGAATTTTAACACGTGGTGGAAATAGATATTTTATCACTTTTATTGAAGATCTTTCAAAATACACTTATGTATACTTGTTGAAAAATAAAAGTGATGATTTTGAAAAATTTAAAGTATTCCTTCTTGAAGTTGAAAATCAATTCGGTAAAAAGATTAAAAGATATAGAAGTGATAGAGGCCGGAAGTATGAATCTTTTGGATTCAACTCGTTTGCTCAGTCTTTGGGAATAATCCATGAAACTATTTCACCATATTCACCTGCATCTAATGGTGTAACAGAAAGGAAAAATAGAACTTTAACTGATTTAACAAATGCTATGCTAATTGAAGCAGGTGCTCCTTCAAATTTGTAGGGAGAAGCAATTTTAACTGCATGTTATGTTATGAATAGAGTGCCACATAAGAAAACAAAAGTTACACATTTTGATTTATGGAAAGGGCATACGCCAAATTTGAGATATTTGAGGGTTTGGGGTTGTCTAGCTTTTGTTAGACTTGTGGACCCTAAAAAACCTAAATTAGGTGTGAAAGCTGCCACTTGTACTTTTCTTGGATATGCAAAAAATAGTACAGGCTATAGATTTTTTGATATTGAAAACAAAATAATTTTTGAATCCGGTGATGCAATTTTTCATGAAGAAAAATTTCCTTTTAAATCTAAAAATGGTGGGGGTCAAATTATCAAGAAAATATTTTATCAGAAATCAGTTCCTCTATTCCTCTTTTACAAAACCAAGATACTGTAGTTTTTGAACCTAGAAGGAGTAAAAGAGCCAGATTAGAAAAAGATTTTGGCCCTGATTACCATGCTTTTAATGTGGAGGAAACTCTATTAACTTTACAAGAATCTTTGGCATCTCCTGTCTCTGTTTTTTGGAACGAGACTGTAAATGATGAGATGGAATCATTATTATCCAATAAAATTTGGGTATTAGTAGATTTACCACCAGGTTGTAAAACTATTGGCGGTAAATGGGTTTTGAGAAAAAAACTTAAACCAGATGGAACTATTGATAAATATAAAGCAAGACTTGTTGCAAAAGGTTTTAAACAACAAGCAGATCTTGACTTTTTTGATACATTTTTCCGATTACTAGAGTTACATCCATTAGATTATTAATTGCAGTGGCTGCAATTCATGATCTAAAAATTCATCAAATGGATGTTAAAACGGTATTTTTAAATGGAGACCTGGGTGAAGAAATCTATATGGATCAACCTGAGGGTTTTGTGGAACCCGGTCAAGAAAGCAAAGTGTGCAAGCTAGTTAAATCCCTATATGGCTTAAAACAGGCCCCTAAACAGTGGCATGGAAAATTTGATTCCTGCATGATTGAGAATGGCTATAAAACGAATGAATGTGATAAATTTATCTACTATAAACCTGAAGAAAATTCACATGTCATTATTAGCCTCTATGTGGATAATTTACTTATATTTGGCTCTAATTTGCATATCATCGTGAAAACTAAAAATATGCTTAGTAGCCATTTTGATATGAAAGATCTTAGTGAGGCTAATTATATTTTGGGAATGAAAATTACCAAAACTTGTGATGGTATATTTCTTGATCAGTCGCATTATGTTGAGAAAATTTTGAAAAAATATAATTTTTATAAGTGCAAGCATGTTCTTACTCATTTTGATCATCATGTGCGTTTATTTCCTATTGAAAATGATGAGGATGCAATTAATCAAAAGGAATATGCAAGTATAATTGGTAGCTTGCGTTATGCGACTGGCTGTACTAGACCTGACATTGCCTATGCAGTTGGAGTACTTAGCAGGTTTACTAGCAAGCCTGACAGTGATCACTGGCTAGCCAATGAGCGGATTATGAAATATTTATCTGATACCATAAAATATGGCTTGTTTTATAATAAGTATCCTGCAGTACTTGAAGGTTACAGTGATGCCAATTGGAATACCTTGTCAGGTGATTCATTATCAACCACTGGTTACTTATTTATATTAGGAGGTGGTGCTATAAGCTGAAAATCGAAAAAATAAACCATTATTGCTAATTCAACAATGGAAGCTGAGCTTATTGCTTTTGCTACAGCTAGTGAAGAAGCAAATTGGTTGAGAGATTTGTTAAATGAAATCTCTTGTTGGGAAAAACCGATTCCACCTATTTTGATTCATTGTGATAGCACCGCAGCAATTGGTCTAGTTAATAACTGCTATTACAACGGTAAATCCAGACCTATCAGAAGAAAACACAGTACTGTGAGATCTTATATGAATAATGGCATCATAAATGTGGATTATATTAAATCTGGTGATAATCTTGCAGATCCATTAACTAAGGCCTTAGCAAGAGATAGAGTTTGGAATACATCGAGGGGGATGGGGTTGAAGCCCATTGTATATAGCATGAGCCATGTATGAGGATACTCAACCCAGGGACCAGAGATCCTGTAACTGGGTTCAATGAAAAAAACGATCATATGATGGCCGTAAGAAATGCACTAAATTACTTTTTACCCATTCCTATGATGTAAGTGCATTTATCTTGTAACGTTGTAGAGGTTGAGTTATTAAAAAACTCTTAATGAATTTCTGTAGCTCTTATTGAGTGGAGTGTCATAGTTACAGGAGCACCCTTGACAGAATTCACCTATGTGAGTGTGGTAGTGGGGCCGCTACCTATGAGATTAGGGCTAATTCTCAAACACACTCATGAATCTTGGGATCGCACAAGGTCGTAATGTGCTAGCTTTTAAAGCTTATGTGAACACCTGGAATATTATGTGTGTGCAATAATTATTTATTTCCCTTAAGCAGTCATAATTCAATGCTGAGCATACTATTGGCTCTGGAGTAGATATTATTGTTTCACTAATGGAGGTTCAATGTAGAGCACACCTACCATGATGCATAATATCTTTATTTTCCTAATAATCTCAATTTTTGTTATCTATAATATTAAAATAGGTGGGGGAATGTTAGCAGGTATTTTAATATTATAATATGTTATAGGTTGGTTTTTCTTTTCTTTCCCTCAAAGTTTTCATTTTCTTTGCCAAGTCAAGTCTCTATCCTATTCTTATCCATCAAGTCTCCATCCTATTCTTATCTATTCAAGTCTTTGCCAAGTCTTAGTCAAGTCTTCGCCAAGTCTTAGTCAAGTCTCCAGAAAACTTCTCCACCAAGAACACTTGCCTAACAAGTTTTCACTTTTATATATTGAGCTATCTTTTTATCTTGGTGGAGTGAAGAAGTTTTGGTTGCTTTATTATGTCTTGTGTGAGATTATCAGGCAAATAAAAAAGAGTGTATGTGATAAAGCTTTGGGTTCAACCAATTGTGCAGTATTGGTTAACCATACGACTTAGTCGGGCTGTTGTATCGTGGAGGGGAGAAGTCCAGGTTTTTTTCTACTGCACCGGTCTGAGGCTTTGCCTAACCGCAGAGGGCTTGAATCTCTTTAAAGAGAGCGAATTTTCCGTGCCTCAGCCCTTATATTAGTTATTGTAACTTTTATTATTTGTATTTTCTGGTATTTTATTTGTAATTATCACCAACAAGTAACATTATTAAAAATTCAACAGCGATTCGTAACTCGAATTTACCAAGGCCCGAATGGCTCGAGGTGCCAAAACGACGTCATTTTGGCACCTTTTTTTTTTTTCTTTTTTTTCCTCCTTCCTTCCCCTCTCTTCCTTCCTCTATTCTAAATCCAAACTCAAATCAAAATCAAAATCAATTTTTTTTTTCTTTTTCCTTCCCCATCTCTTCTTCCTTTTCTTCCTTTCCCCTCTCTTTTTCCTTCCTCTTCCGGCTGACCAACAGATTTAAAAGAAAAGAAAGAAGGAAGAACAGATTCGTAAAACAAAAAAAAAAAAAAACAAAGAAAAGAACAGAGAGGAGAGAGAGGAGAAAAACAGAGCATCATCATCAACAAAAACCTCTTCATCAACACAACATCTCATCAACAACAACATCCATCATCAACAATAGAGCATCATCATCAACAACAAAATCAAACCTACATAATCAAAATAAAAAATCAAAACCAAACCTAAAACCAACCCACTGAATCAAAAAAATCATCCGCCCATGGCGGCGGGTTGGGTTCGAGATCCGTCCATGAAGGGTTGTGGTGATCTTCGTCCATGGCCCCCTCTCTTTGTTTTCTTCTCCCCTCTTCCTCCTCTTTTTCTCTTGCTTCTCTCTTTCTCTGAAATCAGTTTCAGCTTGAGGAAGAAGGAAGAAGGAAGAAGGAAGAAAAGAAAAAAAAAAAAAGAGAGATGAATAAAGGTGTACAAATTCGGGCCATTTTCGAGCCGCGGTATTCGAGCCGCGGTATTCGAGCTACCACTATTTTCTCATTATTTCCGTTTAGTTTAGTTTTAGAATTATAATTTGAGTGTGAAATTATATTTTAAAAGATAAATTTTTGAAATGAGTTTTGAAAAAATAAAACTTGTTTGGTTATGAGTTTTGAAAATAATTTTGAGTTTTGAGTTGTATTTTGAAATTGTTTTGGATTTATCTTTTAAAAAATATTTAAAATTTTTCTTAATTTTATCTTTTTAGGGTAAATATTTTTTTATTGTAAATATATATATATATTTATTTGTTTTAATGTGCATTGTATTTATTACATTTGTGCACTGTAATTTTTCTTAAATATTTAATAATTTAAAAAATTTTAATTTTTTATTCTAAATATATAATTTTTATTTTAAATATTTTCTTTTTATTTTAAATTTTAAATATTTTTTAAAGATATTTTTTAATTTTTTTAATATTTAATCTTTTAAATATTTTTTAAATTTTAAAAAATTTTAGATCACCCATAAATATCTAAATCATAATAAATTATTTGGCGAATACTTAAAAAAATAACAAAATATTTATTTTTAATAATAAAAAAATATTTTTCGTCAAAAATAAAAATAAAAAAAATTATTTTCTGAAAAAAATAATTTTTCAAAAAAACTAAAACTAAAAAATAAATTTAAGGAACTAAATAAAAATTATATTTTTTTAAACAAAATAGAGTTTTGAAAAGAATTTGATTATGAGTTTTGAAATTTTTTTACCCAAATCATAATTCAAAAACTTAACCAAACGCTATCGTAAAGGGTTTGGGGCCAACACAGCAGCCACTTTTGTGCAGTCAAATGGGCCCATTTCGGGGCCCATTTTGATGATTCAAATTATTCATATTTTAGATTACATCGAGTAGAATATATCGGTAAAAAATCTAGTTAATCTGATATCGTTAATCCTATTATCCACTCACATTTATATTTATTTTAATATTTTAAATCACAATTGTCATTTATTGTTTTAGATACAAATGTGAGTGGATGAAAGAGTTAACGGTATTCGATGAACTTAATTTTTTATAAATATATTTTATTCGATATATTCTAAAATATGAACAATTCGAATAATCAAAATAAACTCCAAATCCATAATTTTTTCGTTATAAAAACGTGTGCATAGTAGCATTCCCGTGTTATTTACATTGCACACGTATATTATATTAATAAGGCATCCTTTCAAGTTAGAGCAACTCTAATGGCCAAGTCAAAAAAAAAAAAAAAAATTTACGTATAAGTTTTAATAGGCGAATTTATTGTTTAATAAATTCTATGATAATTTATTACTTTTTTATTAAACACTCTTAAAAAAGGCATTAATTGTTAATTTTTAGCAACTTGTTGAAAATTCCGTCACCAAAATAACAGTAATTATAAGTTTTAGCAACAGTTTAAAAAAATTGTCATAAAAAAGTCACTAATTTTTAACTTTTAGCGATAGTTTAAAAAATTCGTCACAGAAAAACGTTATTAATTGTAAGTTTTAGTGATAATTTATAAAAATCATGACCCAAAAAAAAAAGTCTAGCTAATTTTTAGCGACTGTAGCTTGCTTTTCGTGCTCCTTTCGGATACGATAGCCCTATAGTTCGAACTCTTGTGGTTCTGAATCTAATTTCACAAGTGCAATGTAAAATAGATAAACACAAATGAGTCCAAATCTGGCAAATATTTTCGAAAATCGATTTTGAATAAAAAATGTCAAAAATGGACTGGTTGCCAGATTACAAAGTCGCCACCTAAATATTTTTGGAAAATTTAGGAAATTTGATAATCGTGCCAAATGCCACTTATCTGTCATCACTAAAGTGTCTCGGCTCGGGAACTTAGGTATAAGAGGAGAAGTTCATGAATTGAGCACCCTATTTGCCCGATCAAAGATCGACCTCTACTAATTATGATGTGACTCTTATTTACATTATGTGCTCTTGTTCTGATTTATTAGGTTGATTTACTATGTGACGTACATAAGTATAGACTAATTTGTAAATATTGGAGCATTTTGATTTCATATATGTTTTTGAAAAGTGTTTAAATATGTACTACTTAAAAAAGCGATATCTTATATATAGTAATCAAATTATCTCAATTTGAGCAATTTAACCTTCATCCACAGGCATTCAAACAGGTATATCACTTAAGCACTTAGCCTCATGAAAAGTATGCTCGACATGACATCAATCACACATATGCAATATGCTAAAGTAATAAGCGCTCACTTAGTATTCCAAGGCAAGCCAAAAGAAACAAAAGAGTTAGAAAAAATGCATGATCCTAACGATCCAAGATGGCTAATGTAACACATACAAAAATGCAGCTAATAGGTCTGGTTGCCTAATATGTCATGTGAATCACTTTGATAGCATACGGTGAAGCACGTGTTCAAGGAAGTAATAAATGACAATGCCGTTAAAATGATGAACCGAACCTTATGCATGCGAGACAAATAGATGCAAATCATAAAAAATGCTAATTAAATATGATGTTCTATACTATCCATCATAAGCAAGTAAATAAAAGGGAGAAAGAAATGAAGATTGGAAGATATACACACATTGTTACACATTTACCCTCGCACAAGAGGGTCCGAATGAATGTCCGAGCTATTTAAGCTGCTTATTACAACGCCACAAATTAATTAACTATTCTACCTAATTAATTAAGTACAACATAAAACATAACTAGCTATTCTAATTAATTAATTACAAATTAGAATTAAACTAACCAATTAGTTACAAGTCCACTAACGACATACTACTATTAAACATAATTGTAACAAGCCTCGAGAAGTGAGGAATAACTCATGCATGAACGCGGATTTCCACCAAAAAAAGGCTCTTTGTTCTGCTGCCAGAATGCTTCTGTTGCACAGTCAGAAAATTGAACTGTTTTTGTCTCAACCTCTGTTCTGTTTTGCAAGGAAAAAAACACTACTTGGCTGAAAAGAGGTGGCCAGCCGACCAGAAGAAGTGGTCGGCCGTATAATAAAGGCGGCCGGCCGACCACTAATGTTTGGTACTGCCCTGCTGCAACAGACAAGAAACAGAGCACAAACAAAGTATTTTCAAGGGATATTTGTCCACGTTGCCTCTCTTTCTCATAAACTAGATCAAAGGAGGGGTGAGCTTGATTTGCAAGCCATTAATCGTTGTAAATTCATTGCATGATAACTTATGAGTCAAGGGATACAATTTCAATAAATGACAAGGAAAGACTAATAAACTTCCTCCTTATCATGGAATTGATCAAGGGAAATGGTTGACCTTGAATCTTGAGCCATTATCATCACAAGAGAGTATGAAATGACTCAAAACTCAATAGGTTCAATTGATGTCCGATTGAACCCCAAACCATTTTATTATCATGTTATTTCTTAGTCCGATTTTAGTACATCTTTTAATTACCTTTCCATTCATTAGTCATTTTAGTCCAATAATGAAGATTAAGCCCACTAATGGAGAGAAGTGTCAAACAAAGGGTTGTTTTGGGCATGAGAGAGATGTCATGCCTTTGGTAATGAACTTTCGAAGAGATTAAACCATTAAGCACAAGGATCTCTATTTCAAGCTTAAACAATACTCATTTGAAACAACTCTCAAAACAAAGAAAAAGTCAAGAAAATAAGGAGGTTGCAGAGGTGATTAGAGGTGAGCACAAGTATAAAAAGCACTAAATAAATGCTATCAACTCAAATAGGTTGGTGTCTAATGCCTAGAACACCAAACCCATGAGGACCATTACACTACAAGCATACTACACAAAGTATAAATGAAATAAACAACCTAAAACAATCAAAAAATAGTGCTGGAATCCACATAGAAAGGCTTGAACAAGAAAGCTATAATATTGAGGAAATTAAGCTAGTAAACAAGCACAAGGAGGGAAGGCTAATCCCTCTATTTTTGGGACTTCAAAACAACATTTTTAGCTCTTGAAAACCTCTAAAATTCAGTGATAAAAAGCTCAAAAAAAGTTGATGAAAAGATGGGAAACACAAGGGCAAAAGCTTGGAAGACAAGGTTCAAAGAACGGTGGTCACCCCCTCTACCTTGGATATCTTTTAACCACAAGTTTCAGCTCATAAACATAGTTGAAAAATGATCCAAAAATAGCAAATAAAGATTGTAAAGAAATAAAGGAAAGAAAGTAGGAGTTATACCTCTTGAAGAGGAGTAACTCTTTGAATTATAAACCACCAATTTCTCAACCTCAAGAGCTAATATTCAAGCTCAATAACCTCAGCCAAGAACCTTCCAAAAGCTTGGCTTAAGGAGCCTAGGTAAGGTATGTATAGATGTGTATAGGTTGCAAGGAAAAGAGAGAGATATTTTTTTCAAGAATTTGGCTTCACCAAAATTTTCTAACCTAATTTTATGACAGAGGGTCAAGTATATATAGAAAAATATATTAGGCTCTCGGAAATATCAGTATAGAAACAGCTGGTGTAGTGCATGCACCTGTGGAGACAGCTGGCACATCTGGCAAAAATATTTAGTTTTATTGACACAAGTGGCCGGCCGGTCACTAAGGGGACGGCTGTACACTCATTTGTGGCAAGCAGACCGCTAAATGACCTGCAGGCCCCTAGGTGATCTGGCTTGAAAAACTGTTGTTTTGGTCCAAAACAAATGGTGCAAGGTTTGTAGGTTTCTGAGGCTCAAAACTGAGGTTTCTTACTGAGAAAATCGAGCGTTTGACAAGCGTACAAATTCATCATTGGGTGATCAATTGGTGGCGCCCAAGTCTTAAGGGTGGTCAAAAATTAGATGTCTATAACAACATATGTAAAAAATCGTCACAAAACATTATTTTTATCAACGATTTTACGAACATTTATTTTCAATAAGATTTGATAGGAATTAAGTCAAATTATTAGGACTTATTGGTAGCTTATTCCAAAAAAAACTTGTTAAAAATAAAAATAAAAACAAAAATGACTAAATTTCATAAAAAAAAAATCACTCTAGTGAGATCCAAATTAATTGCCAAAAAATAGAAAATCCAAATATGATTAGGCAAAACCATTTTTTACCGCATCAATTTTTTTGGCTAAAAACTTAACCATTTTGTTGTTGTTGTTGTTGTTACCAGAGTTTATTAATCACACTAACCAAAATTCACAACTAAAAAATTTAAAACTATAAAAGTTATATAAATTGTAAAAATACGAAGAATCATAATTACAAAGTTAAATTACATCAACAATTTATCAACTTTTAAAAAAAATAAGAAATCAAAAACTTGTTACTCATATATATATATATATATATATTAGTGTATACCCGTACCTAAAGGTACGGTATAAATAGTGTTAAGATTAGAATATAATTGTAATTCTAATACTATTTTAATTTATTTTTTAATTTGATAAATTCACAAATTTATTATAAACTTTTGAAGTTCTCATAAAACTCCTCATGAAAACTCATTTTTGCTTATACAATATATAGCTAGACTAGATAGATAGATATGCCTGACATATATACAATTTCTACGGGCATACATACAATAATGCTTTTGCTTATATAATTATATAGAAATTGTATTTATGCCCGTAATGCCCTAGTGTATTACGGGCATACATACATTGTATGGAAATATGTATAAAATATATTGAACAAAAAGTAGAAAATGAACAAATAAACAAATAAAGAGAAAAATAAAAATAAGAGAAAATAAAAAAATAAAAATAAAAATAAAAAGAGAGAGAGAGGTAGGATCATAGGACCATAGAAGGATGGGTGAGAAAAGAAAAAAGTAATAGAGAGAAGCGGGAAAATAAAAAATGTACATGTAGGATATTTTTTAAAAAATATATCTCAGCCGTTTTTTATAATTTGAATAGATCTGAGCCGTCCAAATGTCCTACTAGGATAAATATATGTAGAATAAATTCAAAAATAATCTTGCGTTATTATATAGATATCAATGAGAAAGAAAGCATTTGGTTGATCTTGAATAGAACATGTTTATATTGGCTATGTGAATTTGATCTTGCTAAAAATTACAAGTCATCGTTGAGTATAGTGAAAATATATTTTTTTGAGTAATGATCCATCCCCCATTTTTTCCCCACCCCCTTTGACCCCCTCTCTCTCTCATTGGTCACCTTTTCTTTTTCTTTTTCTTTTTTTTCCTGCTCCACCAATCACCCCCTGCCACGTGGCAAAGGGGGTGAGGGGGTGACCCCCAAAAAGGGGTCCCAAGCATTATTCTATTTTTTTTGGCATAGTAAGCCAAAAAAATGACTTCGCTAAGCAGAGTTGCTCTTAGCTAAAAATAGACTAACAAAAACTTGGATGCTAAAAAAATTAATTTCTTTGATATATTTTTAATATTATCACTTCTTAAATTTTTTTTAGCATAAATATATTTGGTAATTCTGAGTTGTTTTGAATATATGGCTTATAAACTGGTTTTTTTTATTTATTATAAAAAGACATGCAAAAAAATAGAAAGTTTTTTTTTTATTTATTTCTTATGTAAAATAACTAATTTACCCATTTTACCATTACATTACAATGTACAAAGTAAAAAATAAATTTAAAAAATAGGAAGGGCAAAATAAGAATGTGGTTAAATTAGACTTTTTATTAGGTTTTTGTGATTTGGTTTGAACAATATGTTTAAAAAATTTTAAAAACATAAACTAAAAAATATATTTGTTCAGGCCTAAAATATTTATATTTATTTTTTATTATTTATGACAATGGGATCATACACATTATAATTGGAAAAAAAATTAATTTTAAAAAAATTGAAAAAAAAAATTATTCGAAAAAAATATTATTTGAAAAAAGATTTTAATTGAAAAAAAGAATTGTTAGTCAAAATTTTAAATTTCTGTTTAAAAACCAACTTAAACTCATTTTTCTCGTTTACTTTTTTCTCTCAAATTGACAAACTGAGACGACCATTTATAAACAAAAAAAAATTATCAAATAAGTTTTATGACAGTTTTTAAAATTTTTATAAATATAAACTGAAAACGAAATGGTTACCAAACAAGCTCAATGTGTTTGTAGTTTATGTTTTTTAAAAAATAAACAAAAACCAGTTTATAAAATTTTTGTAAACATAAACCAAAAACATAAATGTTACCAAACGCTATCTTGGTATTTTTTTTGGGTTTGTTTTTGTTTTTAGTAAATTTTTTATTAAAAAAAAATTCAAAAAGTTCTAGGCTTCTATATTTAGCTTGACAAGACGAATCGAAAAATTTAAAAATTCATAATTTTTTTTTAAAATGTCCAGAAAATATAAAAAAAAAACAAAAACAAAAACAAAAAAATAGCGAACTTTTTCCCCCCCTTATCTTGACATTTTCATTTTTTTTTTGGAATTTTTCAAAAAAAATTATTTTTTAGATTCGTCTACACAAGACAGGCTGAAAAAATATAAAAAATTGATATAATTAAAAAAAGAACACTGAAGACCAAAAAAAAAAAAAAAAAGGTGGCTTAGTATGTTCATAAGTGTTTTTTATTTTTTAAGGTTTCTAAATTTTGTTAATGTGGTTCAATTGGAGACAATTATACAAACTAATAACTATTGAAACACAATTTATGAGAAAAATGTTATTTAAAATTTGAACAATTGAAATCATACAACAAATGTTCATTTTTCTTATTATTTTGAACAAAGTACACTTCATAATCAATTTAATAGGTGTTTGTTTGTATGATCTAAATTGTTGAAATTATAAAATTGTATTTTTGCCCTTCCAATTAGGATTTAACGATTCTTCATTTGTACAATCGTTTCCAATTAAATCACATGGTTAGAAATCAGAAACTATAGAGAGTAAACAAAATCAATAGTTTAGGAATGAAATGGAAAAAAACAGTTATAGTTCAGGAAATAAAAATGAAATTAAAAAAAAAAACACATATACACATACATATCTGAATAAATTACAAATACACTCTTTAATATTTTCTTAAAATATGAGTTATCCCTGTAATTCTGAAAATTACATCACGTCCCTTAGAATTCTTAATCACATAACAAATTATAATTTTTGTTAATAACTTATTAAATCAATTAACAATTTTTAATATTATCATAAATATATTTTAATTAATAATTTAAATAATTTTATTGTTGTAAAGAAGAGCAATTAAGAATTTCATTTTTTTGTAAATTCTATTAAATAAAAAATCCTGACAATTGTATTTTAAGCAAATCTCGAGATGTATTTATAATATAACTTATGGCCTTGTTTGTTTGGCAAATTAGGTTGGATGAGATATTATTAATATGGTAGTATTAAGTTGAATATGTAAGATTAGGGTTGCAAATGAACAAAACTGTTTGTAAACAAGCTTAAGTTCGGTTCTGTAAATTTGCGTTCGAGTTCGAGCTCGAGGTCTTTAAAATCTTAATAAATAAGTCCAAACATATTAAAGCTCGGCTCATTAACTCAGCTCATTAGCTATTCGTTTAACATTTATTTAAATAATAGAATAAATATATAATTATATATTAAATAATATAAAATTATGTATAAAAAATAGGATAAATATGTTATTTATATATTTAAATAGTGTAAATAATAGCTAAATTTATTTATACGTAAATATTTATGTCACGACCCAAACTCGCCCCTATGGGTTTAGTACCGTAACCGGCCAATAATCCGAGATTACCGAAGGCCTGCTTAATAGTAATACAGTAATACAGAGTACAGGGGCTGGCGGAAGCCAAAACAGTAATTAAAAGATATCCAATGAACTGTGACAGTCTGTATGCAAAAAAGACTTTTCAATACACATGTACAATCAGTACTGTACGGGAAAGGAATAAACCTTCTCGTATAATCCTGTTGATCAAGTCTGCGTTCCTCCGTACGTCGTCGCTTTATCACCTGAAAACACAAACGTGAGCTAGCCGGCGGGTGTGTGCCGGAAACCTCTCCGATGCCTAAGTTAGCAAGCTTGACAAATAGACAAAAGCTCTGTGTATTCAGAAAACAAAGTTGTGTTACCTCTCCAAAGGTGATGTTTGTGAGCTTTTATAGGTTTTGCGTGGCACAATCCTAGTAGGACTTCTACTCCTCCATGCAGAGTCCTCCTAGGATTCATACTCCTGAAAGATAATGCTTATCCTTCAACACCCCCCTCACTGCTTAAACCAAGTGGGATGGTTTTTACCATGGCCGAACTCCAATATGACCGAAGTAATCACGATCACGCCGAGCCACAAAGTAGACCGAACTATCGTTAGTTCGGTTCTACCTTCAGTGTTCTTACTCCAGTTCCTCCATTGTCAACAGTGTTAAGTCTAAACCGATCTAACTTCTAGCAAGGCTTTTAGACCGAACTAACCATACTGTGCCTTAACCGATATAAGTTCAACGTATCCTTAAACCGGTCCAACTACAAAGCGTCCTTCAACCGGACTAACATCAAGAGTAACTCGGACCGGTCTACCTTCTGGGCTTGAGATCGGGCTAACTTTACGTCTCTTCAAGACTGGAGTAACTTTATGGCCTCCTTACTCAGCCCTTCGTACTGAGGCCCATAAAGGCCCAGCTTGGCCCAATTTTGCATATAAATTACCCTCTCAATTGCCCCTTAATTCCATCTGTGTAGTATGATAGGGATTACCTGTCTATAAACCGGGCTAAAGTTTTACCTTTTAAACCGAGCTAAAAAAACCCTTTAGCCTTTCCAGCCGAGCTAAAACTCTCTTAGCCGAGCTAAACCTAAGCTGAGTTGTGCTTGTTCGGTCACAACGTCCCTTCAATCACAGAAACTGAATCGATTCTTATCCCTATGACACGTGGCATGCCGATATTGGCTTACTACAGCTGTCGCGCCGCCCTCGTACTCCGCAAAATTTGAACAGTTCCCGCCTTTTGCCCCTTCTCTTTCCACAAAACAACCTTTTCATCCTTTGAATCACCCTCATCGATCATTTTTACTGTTTTCAAGCTCTTCTCTCTCTTTTTGCCTCCATTGCTCTTCAACCTCTGAGCTCGTGTTCTCCATTGCTGCTGCTCTCATCTCCAGTTCTTGCCTCTTCATCTGGTAAGCACTGCACCTCTATCTTGCTTTCCTTGTTTTCGTACTTTGTTTTGTGGTCTTTGCATTTGCTTTCTTTCATTCTTGGCACACTGTTTCTGTTTTTGCAAAACATATATTCTTGCTCCGCCTTGCGTTTTCTAGGAAAAACTTCATAAGAACCTCATGAACTTCATGAAGTAATCTATAAAATAGTGTTTGATCCATAATTACCATATAACCGAACTAAAAAGTAGTTTATAGTCAATGCCACATTAATCTATCTATACGACCGAGCTAGCACTTTATACTCATACTAGCAATTTCAATAAGGCAAACTACTTCTTGATAGACCTTAGCCGAGGTAAACGAACTGAACTAAGTCCGAACGTAGCATACTGAAACCTTATCTTTCGACCGAGCTAGGTCTTTGGGGCTAAACTAGCTTTCTAAGTTTTTAGACCGAACTCAGAAAGCTGTCCCTAGAGGCTCAACCGGTCTGACTGAGCCTCCTCTTTAACTGAGATAACGAATCGCTTGCCAAGACCGAGCTATCGAACCCCCTGCTTAATCCGAGCTACTAAGCATCTTGTTGAAACCGAGACAGAACCTGTAGCATCTACATAGCCAAAGTAGGACTCCTATTCTTGCTTTTATTTTGTAGCACGGTCCAATGATCTGTACTTAACCCCTTTGTTTTCCACTTTGCAGACTTAGGTTGCCTAGGCACTCCATTGCGTGCTCAACCGAGCTACTGAGCACAATTTTGCGACCGAACTAATTTATCCTTAACTTAAAAAATAAATGGGGAAGTATAGGTTTTTGGTAGAAACCCCTGGTGGCCTGGCCGAATTCCGAAGGGATTACAACATCCCTGACGATGTCCAGCTTATTCTGGCCGAACAAGCCACCCTTCCATGGGGAAAACAGGGCTATGTACCTTTCACCCTCCTATCAATAATAGAAACCGAACTAAGATTCCCCGTTCAGTCCTTGATTTGTGAATTCTTAAGACAAACCAGAATATGCCCAACTCAGCTTTCCACCAATTCTTACCGTATAATAATGGGTATAGCCGAACTAAACCGCCGAGCCGGTCTTAACCTCGGTCTAGCCGAAATATTCCACCAATACTCCATTGGCTCCAAAGATGACGGCTGGGTCTACTTTCTTAGGATACGCCGTCGCAGAGAAAAAATAATAAAAGATACGCCGGATAAGGACTTAAACGATGATGACTTTTTCCAGGTGTCTGGCAATTTTGAAGACCAGCAAGCCCAGATCCCTGGCCGAAGTATAAACTGGAATAAAGGAGAACCTGGTATAATTACTTCGGTTTTTGTTTATGCTTTACTTTATTTCGGTTACCTGCTCCTGAACCGAACTAACAGTTTGTCTTCTTTATGCAGATTCAGCCCATCTTCAATCACTTTACAGCTACCCCAATCTAGGCACTCTCCGCGCCGCACTACGGTATCCAGAACGGAGTTGGGCCAAGCTATTAAATTTTGAACCGACATACAAATACAGCGGCCACCGAAAAGCGAGAGTGACCGACTTTCTGCTAGAGGAGGCCCCCGAACCGGACCCAACCTTACCACAAATTAGACTAATCCCACTGACTGCTGAAGAAGAAATGGCCAAGAGAAACAGAGTCAGGGCCCTCTTGACCGAGACAAACAGGGTCGAGGTACCACCACCAAACCAAACTCAAGAGACCATGGTGGCCTTTCCTTCTCAACAACCTTCTTTATCACGCCGAACTAAACGCACCCGGACTACGCAAACCGAACAACGGTTAATTGATGAAGACGAAACCACCCTACCACCGAGCCACCCACCAAGTCCACAACCAGAGCCATCTGATCGAGCTACCTCCAAGTGGGCACCGAAGCTCACTTATCAGAACCGAGATATTGAGGAAACTGATTCGGTGGTTGCTGAGAAGGATCACATACTGGCCTTCAACCTTGCCAAAAGTGTGTGCCTTCCAAAGGACATGGAGCACCACAATCAGCTAAACACCGAGCTGAAGGCCATCCGGTCTTCAACAAAATCTATGATCCTAGTAGGTAGCACTCTCTTTTACTTTTGTACCTTTCTAATTCTTCCTACTTTCAGCTCGGCTAAAAAGGAAAGTTTCTATTCTATTGCAGGCCATTCAGAAGAACCACATTGCACACAAGCAGGTGTTGGAGCTTAGGAGAACATCAAGGGAGGCCATGGCAGAGGCCGAAGCCAAAACCGCTGAGCTCAAACAAGAACAAGTGAGGACGGCCGAGCTGGAGGCCGAGGTGACTCGTCTGACCGGCCTAGTTGCTTCGGCTGATGCTGACAGACAGAGAGCCTTAACCGAGATGAAAGATAAGTATTTGCGGGAACTGGCGAAACTTGAGGATGTCAAGGACGCCGAAATAAATGTTTTGAAGAAGAAAGCTGAAGATGCCGAGGTGAAGGGCTTCAAGGAAGGCGAAGCTACATACATCCAACAATGTGAAGCTGCGAAGGACTTGTTCTTGAAGTGCGGCTGGAGGGGTGCCGTAGAGCAGCTCGGTTGCGGTCCCAACACCGAGGTCTTCAATGCTCTTCAGTATTTTATTCCGGCCACACTGGTGGAGTATGCAGCCGATCTACAGAAGCAATTCCTTGAAGCGTCTGACGACGACGATGAAGAGAATGAGCCAACTGACACTCCGGTAGTCAACGAGCAAGGCAACGATCAACCAGCTTGGTTGGAGCCAACGTTTGAAGACCTAACTGTTGAGCCGCCGACTGACACCGTGCTGCCAGTTGCTACTGAGACTGATCTTCCATCTGCAACCAGTGTTCAGGTTGATATTGAAGCCGATCTTGAAGACCTTTTTAATTAATTTGTATTTTTTCTTTTTCTTCTTTTTACTTCGACTTGTAACCGAGCTGGGAGCCCTTCCTTTGTAATTGCTCTGAACTTGATCAATGAAAATCATCTTTTCTGTTACAACACTTTTTTTCGGTTTGAACTGTATGCTTATACTTGTAATGACTTTTCCATGATCTTTTCACTTCCAACTTTTATCTCGGTTTAAATTCCTGTTTGAGCTTGCTTTCTAATAGTAGTGCGGCCGAGATACTTTATTCTGGTTTTAGCTGAGCAATCTGACTGAGCTTACTAGCCAACCATTCTTTAGCCGATGTCCTTGTTTCAGCTAAAGAGTACTAAGAGTTGGTTTAATCCAGCCAACCACTCTTTTAGCCGACGTCCTTACTTCGGCTAAAAAGTACTGAGAGTTGGTTTAATCCAGCCAACCACTCTTTTAGCCGATGTCCTTACTTCGGCTAAAGAGTACTAAGAGTTGGTTTAATCCAGCCAACCACTCTTTCAGCTGATGTCCTTACTTTGGCTAAAAGAGTATTAAGAGTTGGTTTAATCCAGCCAACCACTTCTTTAGCCATGTCCTTACTTCGGCTGAAGAGTAATAAGAGTTGGTTTAATCCAGCCAACCACTTCTTCAGCCATACCCTTACTTTGGCTGAAGAGTAATAAAAGTTTGTTCAATCCAGCCAACCACGTCTTCAGCCATGCCCTTACTTTGGCTGAAGAGTAACAAAAGTTGGTTTAATCCAGTCGATTATTTGTACAATGCCATAGATGGAGATAGCTAGAATCGCCGCGACTTTGCTCTAATTTTGTTGGCTTCTTTCTTTTCTTCCAGTAAGACGCCATCTCTTAAGAACAGTATGATGGGATCCATCCATGAGGGGCCTAGTTCGGCGCAACATACCTCTTCTGCTTCGGGGTCTTCAATGCTTGGTCTTGGTAAGTAGTCGATGAGCAACGGATGAGGGATGGAAGTATCTGCCATTGAAGCGAAGCCTGCTAGTTCGTCTGCTCTGCTGCTTTCTTCCCTGTCAATCTGTTCTATCCTTACTACTTCAAATTTCTTGATCTCTATTCTGACCAATTCTTGGTATTTGGCCATCCTATCATCCTTTGCTTCATAGTCGCCAGAAATTTGGTTTACCACCAGCTGTGAATCGCTGTAGACCATTAGTTCGGTGGCCTTCATGTAAAATGCTGTTTTGAGTCCTGCAAGAAATGCTTCATACTCCGCTTCGTTGTTTGATGCTGGGAAGCCAAGGTTGATTGCTTGCTCCACAACCAGGCCGTCTGGTGAGATGAGGACTATGCCAAGTCCTGCACCATGTCGGTTGGATGCTCCATCCACAAAGAGCTGCCACATCTCTCCAACGAACAATTTCCAGCAAGTGGAGGGGTCAGATGATGTTGTAGGGTCAAAAATGTTGCTGGTGTTTTCTTCAAGGTCCATGCTTGCGGTCGGCCCCTTGCTATCTGATTGTACCAAGTCTTTATTTGTTGGTGAGTCTTGGTTCGGTGTAGCTCGGTTTGCTTCTTCCTTGCTGTCTTTAGTCTGGTCTGCTATGGGATCTGATTGAGTATCCTGCACCAGGGGTTGCGTTATTCCGGCGTCAACTTTTATCCCTGGTTTGGTTGTATCAGTCAGGTCGACTGGGCAGATATGATGACTTCCTAGGGTGAATTCTGCGACAAAGTCTGCCAAAGCTTGGGCCTTTATCGCGATTCTGGGTTGAAACTTAATGTCAAATTGTCCCAACTCTACTGCCCACTTTAAGATTCGCCCAGAAAAGTTTGCCCTCTCAAATAAAGCTTTTAATGGGAAAGCGGTGAGGACGACTATGGTGTGGGCGTGAAAGTAGTGCGACAACTTCCTTGAGGCCATCATCAAGGCCAATGCCAGTTTTTCCAGTGGCAAATACCTTGTTTGGGCTCCTAGTAATGTCTTGCTGACATAATAGATGGGCAGATATTGAATTCCTTCCGCACGGACCAATACTGCGCTAATTGCGTGCTGAGAGACTGTCAGGTACAGGAAGAGTTCTTCTCCAGGTATTGGGGTGTCCAGCAATGGTGGAGAAGACATGCATTCTTGCAAGCTTTCCAGAGCTTGGTCGCATTCTTCGTCCCATTCGAACTTGGCTTTTAGTGCATGGAAGAATGGTCGTAGTCTGTCTGATGACCGGCTTATGAACCGATTGAGCGCAGCTGCCATGCCGGTGAGATGCTGCACTTCTTTCACTGAGTTTGGTCTCTCCAAATCCTGGATTGCTTTGATCTGGGAGGGGTCTGCTTCTATACCCCGGTTGGTCACAAGGAAGCCTAGGAATTTGTCAGATCCTACTCCGAATGCACACTTGGATGCATTGAGGCGCAACTTGTGCTTCTTCAGGATTTCAAACATCTCTCTTAGGTCCTTGAGATGGTCATTCTCATCCTTGCTCTTGACCACCCTGTCGTCGATGTAATCCTCCATTGTTCTGCCTAACAATGGTTCAAACATCTTGGTAACCATTCGTTGGAATGTTGCCCCTGCGTTCTTTAGGCCAAAGGGCATGACCTTGTAACAGTACAGTCCTCTTAGAGTTGTAAAGGATGTGACCTCCTGGTCTGGTTCATGCATGGCGATTTGGTGGTAGCCTCTGTATGCATCCAGAAAGCTAAGTCGGTTGTGCCCCGCCGTTAGGTCTACCAGTTGATCTATCCGTGGTAGAGGAAAGCTGTCTTTTGGACATGCCTTGTTGACTATTTTGTAGTCGACACAGACACGGCACTTGCCATTCTTCTTTGGCACCACAACTGTGTTGGAGATCCATCTTGGGTAGTGCACCTCTCTGATTGCTCCTCCCTCCAGCAGGTTTCCTACTTCTTCAGCCACTATCTCGGTATGGTGGAGTGCCGATCGACGGGTGCGTTGAATGATTGGTCTGGCGGATGGGTGGACATTGAGTTGGTGACAGATGAAGTTGGGATCAATACCTGGCATGTCGTATGGTGTCCAGGCGAACACTTCGATGTTAGAGGTCAAAAATTTCAACACCTCTAATCTCTTAGTGCTGGACAACGATGAACCGAGCAAAAAGAACTTTTTCGGGTTCTTTTCATCTATTCTTACCTCTACCAAGTCCTCCACCGCTTTCTGATCAGCCGCTTTGCCGACATCTGTGAATAGCTCATTGCTCTCAGGTTCTTCTACCGAATAAACGTATCCTTTGGCAGCGCGGCTGCCATTCACCGTGACGAAGCATTGTTTCGACATGATCTGATCTCCAAAGACCTCTTCAATTACTCCGGTTCCATTGGGGAACCGCATTACGTGATGGTAGGATGATGCTACTGATTTCATGGCATGAAGCCATGTTCTTCCCAAGATGATGTTGTAAGTGGAAGGGACCTTCAATACCCAGAACTCCACTTATTTCGTCACGCTTCCTGCCCTGACCGGAAGAATTATTTTGCCAATGGGCCATTCTGGCATGGAGTTGAATCCAATTAGGGGAGATACGACAGGTGCCAAGTCTTTGTCTTGTAGCTTCAATTGTTTAAATGTTTCGTAGTACATGATTTCACATGAACTACCCTGGTCAATCAGAATCCGCTTGACGTCAAAATCCTTGACTCGGAGAGTGACGACCAGGGCATCATTGTGAGGGCAATATATCTGTTCCAAGTCTTTATCCGAAAAAGACATGACGTTTTTGGCCTCTGTCTTCCCCTTCTTGATGGCAGGTTGGACACTTCGCATCTCTCTAAAGTGTTCAGCCTTTTTGATTGATCCCCTGAGCTTGCATATACGCTCAGGTTCAAAGACTCCATGTATCACATTGATAATGCCTTGAGGTGGGGCGTCGACTGGCATCCCGTTAGGGTTATTATGGTCCTGGGGAGCTGGTTGCGTCCCTCCTTCAATGTATTTATCCAAGTATCCTGCTGCCACCAACTCCTCCAAGTGTTGTCTCAATGGCGTGCAATTCTCAGTGCGGTGCCCCTTTTCTTTATGGAAGGTGCACCGTGATGTTTCGTCGTGGTCCTTCTGCGCTTCCCCTAGTTTGGCTGGCCATCTGACGAAAGGCTCATATCTTATTTCACTTAGAATTCAGTAGATCGGTTTCTTGAATACCGTGGTTATGGTCGTGCGGACTCTCAACCATCTTTTATCCTGGTCCTTTCCGTTGTCTCGTCTGCTACGTCCGTTTTTGTTCGGACAATCTACCGCGTTGACCTTTGCTGAGGTCTTCTTTTCTGGTATTGTGGTCGTGCCAGATTTTGTTTTGTCACGTGCGCCATCCTCTTCTACCCTGATGTGCTGATGCACTCTTTTCATCAAGGCTTCCATGGTGAGGGGCGGTGTCATGGTGATGGAGTCCCTTAGTCTATTCCCGACTGGTAGGCCTCTTTTGTATTGTGCAATGGCGAGATTGGTGGGGCAGTCCCCAATCTGATTGAATGTCTCCCAGTATTGACTATTGTAGGATCTTAGCGTCTCTTTTTCACCCATGTCGATGGAGAGTAGTTAGTCAACCTCCACCGGGGTTTTGGTGTTCGTTCTGAACCTTGTGATGAACACCTTCGCCAATTATGCCCAGGAGGCTATGCTACCTTCTGGAAGTTTTTCGAACCAAGTCAAGCCTAGGTCACCAAGGCTTGATGGAAAGAGGATGCACATCAAAGCCTCGTTTCGCCGATATACCGCCATAACCTGGCGGAAGTGGCTTAGGTGAATGTAGGGGTCCGTTTTCCCCTCGTACGTCGTGAATTTGGGCTGAAGGAAGCCTGTAAGTAGGGGCGCGTTTTCAATTGCCGGAACGAACGGCGAGGTCTGCAGCCTTGCTAATGCTTTGTCCGTCGGTTCGTAGGCAGGGCGTGGTAATGGCATTCCAACCTTGACGCTTCCATGCGATCGAGGAGCCAATCGTTGAAGGGCAGAAACTCTGCGAGGGTCGCGCGCCCTGGTGTCCTCCTTCCATCGTGCCTTTTCTTCCAGCATGATCCGCAAATCGGATGATCTGGGCAACTCCGTCTGTTTGGATGATGTTTGGTGCGAGTGTGAGGGTCGGTAAGTACTTCCCTCTGTGTAAGACCTCAATGATCTCGTTCTCTCAGACCTGGAGTAACGAGTTCTGGAGGTTCTAGACTGAGTATCGCCTGTCCTAAGGCTTCTACTCTTTGCTTGTGATGGTATGGATTGCCTTCCATGGTCTTCTGAGCGACGAGGGGGCGTCTTATTTTTGCACCCCTCTCCTGTCGCCACTTCTTTTCCCTTCATCTGGCGCTTTAAGGCCTCCATGTCCGCCGCCATATTCCTTATTAATTCGTCTTGCTCCTTCACGCGGTCCTCCAGAACTTAAGGATCAATCCTCCGTCTTTGCCTGTCAGGACTTTGTGAATGAGAGTGACGGGGGCTGTTAGTCCGCCTCCCCCTAGTATCCCTCCTGGAGTTATGTCGGTTGGGCTCCAAGTCCGCCATGGGAGGGATAGAAGGTAGTCCTTCACACCTTGCACCCCCATCTGGTGTTTGCTCGTCGACGGCGGACTGTGGTAATTCTTCATTGTGCGTCATTGTTCCTAAAGAGGTAAAGCTTGATCAAGAGGTTTTGTCCTGTCTGTTTTTCCCACAGATGGCGCCAATTGTACGGGAAATGAATAAACCTTCTCGTATAATCCTGTTGATCAAGTCTGCGTTCCTCCGTACGTCGTCGCTTTATCACCTGAAAACACAAACGTGAGCTAGCCGGCGGGTGTGTGCCGGAAACCTCTCCGATGCCTAAGTCAGCAAGCTTGACAAATAGACAAAAGCTCTGTGTATTCAGAAAATAAAGTTGTGTTACCTCTCCAAAGGTGATGTTTGTGAGCTTTTATAGGTTTTGCGTGGCACAATCCTAGTAGGACTTCTACTCCTCCATGCAGAGTCCTCCTAGGATTCATACTCCTGAAAGATAATGCTTATCCTTCAACACCCCCCTCACTGCTTAAACCAAGTGGGATGGTTTTTACCATGGCCGAACTCCAATATGACCGAAGTAATCACGATCACGCCGAGCCACAAAGTAGACCGAACTATCGTTAGTTTGGTTCTACCTTCAGTGCTCTTACTCCAGTTCCTCCATTGTCAACAGTGTTAAGTCTAAACCGATCTAACTTCTAGCAAGGCTTTTAGACCGAACTAACCATACTGTGCCTTAACCGATATAAGTTCAACGTATCCTTAAACCGGTCCAACTACAAAGCGTCCTTCAACCGGACTAACATCAAGAGTAACTCGGACTGGTCTACCTTCTGGGCTTGAGATCGGGCTAACTTTACGCCTCTTCAAGACCGGAGTAACTTTATGGCCTCCTTACTCAGCCCTTCGTACTGAGGCCCATAAAGGCCCAGCTCGGCCCAATTTTGTATATAAATTACCCTCTTAAGTACCAAAACAGTATGTACAATATATATACAATCATTCAGGACAGGGACTTAATCCCTATTAGAACAGTACAGTACAACATCATTCAGTCTATACAAAACATAGACAAAGAGGGGGGAAAACTAAAACACCCCAAGTAGCCTCAGCTTGAACAGTTTTGGAACCTCAAAGTGAGGCACAAAGGTTGGCTTGACAAAACAGGAGTTAAGCTTGACACCCTTAGCAACGGTCCGGTGCCCTGAACACCTATATATATATAAGCAGTGAGCTAAACCCCAGTGAATAACATATGCGTAAAGAGATTAAGAATGAATGTCCTTTCAGTATTGAAAACAGTCATTTAAATTGTATATCAGTCATTCAGTTTGTGGCTCATAATTCATGCCATAACAGTCATTCAGAAACTATAATAGTCATATGTGGTACATCCAATAGCAAAGCAGTATAGTTGGTCTTAACAGACCGAGCAGTCAATGATGGCCATCATATCAGTAAACAGTAGTGGTTCCAAACATGGGAACCGACAGAGATCTCTGTAACAGTAGCAGTAATAGTTTAGTAACAGTATATTGCTATGGATGCCACGAATACATTTCACAAATAAGACAAACATTCATTTAGTAAACAGTGTCATTTCATAAAGCAGTACAGTCATTTGTTTAGAAAATAATCTCAATTGAACATATCTTTAAAACATTGTTACTCACAGAGTTCTGGGCTACAGATAGGCTAGTACGCGTCCTTGGATGCCAACCCTACACAGTTACGGAGTGATCACACACTAAGCTACACAGTTGGGAAATAATAACTTAATTCCTAATTTGCCTCGGTGTGGTTCTACATCAATATCCTCATTAAGATGCCTTAAACTAGGTCTAGGAATGTCTAGGATGGAATGAGGATGCAAAGATGCACTTTAAAAATATTTTTCAGAATTTTCAGAAAACAGAGGTCCCACTCGAGCGTGGATTTCCCTGCTCGAGCGGACATGCAAACAAAAGGCTCCGCTCGAGCGTAAACTTTCCCGCTCGAGCAGACTGTAAAAGTACTGAATGAGTAAAAATCACGCTCGATGGGCGCTCGACACCCGCTCGAGCGTGTGACACAAGTCCTCGCTCGAGCATGCAAAACCCCGCTCAAGCGGACTGTAAACACAACAAAAGTGCTGAATACACAAATTTCCCGCTCGAGCGCCACTTACCTCGCTCGAGCGGGAGTCCAAAGTCTGGAATTTCCAGATTTGAACTTCAAGCTCAAAATCAAGTTTCAATATACCAAGTTCGATCCTTTTGGGCTAATTTTCTGGAAAACACTTTAAAACTCATAATATAACATGATCCAAAACTCAATTTGTACAATCAAGGCCCAAAGGTGAGTCAATTAAACACAATTTCAACAATAATTCAAGAACATACTTCAAATGTAACATGCATGTGTTCAATCAAATCCAAAGCTTCAATTACTTGCTCAAATGAGCTCAATTGCCTCAAAAACAAGATGAATTCATGGACTAAGCTCAAGATATGAACATGCATGTGGAATTTCATGAAGAACAACCTCAAAATGCAAGACCATGCACATGCATGCATGGATTAAGCCTCTATTCAACAATCTACAACCAATTTATGATCTTAAGCTCCTATTCACCATGAACCATGCAACAATTAACTTGAATTCACAAACAAGAAGGTAAATGTCCTACCTTAGGTCTTGAATGCAAGATATGGGAGCTTAATTATGCAAATTATCCTTCAATTCCTATAATTTCCAAGCAAAACCTCCAAGTTGAACTCAATTTCTCTCACTCTCTCACTCTCTCACTCTAGTCGGTTTTAGCTCTCAAAGTGGCTTAGGAAAAGGATGCTCAAACAATGTAAGGGTGAGAAGAGGAGTGGTCTAGCATAACCCACTAAGTGGCAAAGTTTTAAATAAGGCTAATTTTTGTAATTTATCAATATTTAATCTAATTTAATCATACCAAATCACATTTCAATTAAATATACCATAAAATCATATAAATCTTAATTAGCACAAAACATCAATCAATTTCAGATTCGACCGCCGATAAGGCCTTCAATTTGCAGTTTAAAGCATAAAACATGAACAGATAATTTAACAGTCAACAGATAGAATTGCATTCAAACTAATACAATCAATCAATCAGTTTAGTAATTCATTCAGTCAGTCAATTAACATGCTTAATCATAGATTAGCACTAATCAGTAGTGTTATCAATAAACAGTGGTGGGGGTTGTCACAGTCTGCCCTCCTTATAAAGAGTTTGGTCCTCCAAACTCGAATTACCTTCATTTTGGAAGAAAACAGGATTCAGTGGGAACAGTTCAGGATATCTCTTGACCGTATCGTCTTTTCTTTCCCAAGTGGCATACACGCCACCATGGTTTTGCCAGTCAACTTTCACTAACGGAATCTCTTTATTCCTCAACTTTTTGATCCTTCTGTTTACAATCTGAATAGGCCGTTTTTCATAGGTGTAGTCATCACTTAGCACTACACGGGTAGGCTCAATCACATAGAAGGGATCCCGAAGGTATTCCCTCAACATTGAAATATGGAACACGTTATGCATATGCTTCATTTCAGGAGGAAGCGCTACTTGATACGCCACCAGATTAATTTTCTCAATAATCTCATACTGTCCGATATATCTCGGCGCTAACTTGCCCTTAACCCCAAAACGGGTCTACCCTTTCATCGGTGTCACTTTCACAAAAACATGATCACCTACTTCATACTCTCTGTCTCACCTTCGGACATCCGTATAACTTTTCTGTCCGCTCTGTGCGGTTTTTAGTCTCTGTTGAATCAATTTCACTTTTTCGGTGGTTTCCTATACAATCTCGGGCCCAAGCAAAGGCCCATCTCCAACTTCTGCCCAGCAAATTGGAGATCGACATTTCCTGCCATATAAAGCCTCGAAAGGCGCCATACCAATACTTGAATGGAAGCTGTTGTTGTAGGCAAATTCAGCTAATGGTAGATGACTTTCCCAATTTTCCTAGAAATCAAGAACACACATCCGCAGTAAATCCTCCAGAGTCTAGATGGTTCTCTCTGACTGACCATCTGTTTGAGGATGGTAGGCACTACTCAGTTTCAATTCAGTACCCAATGCAGTTTACAGGCTTTGCCAAAATCTCGATGTAAACTTCGAGTCCCTATCAGAAACAATGGACACAGGCACTCCATGCAATCTAACAATCTCATCAATATAGATTACAGCCAATTTGTCCGCATTATAAATTGTTTTCACAAGTAAAAAATGAGCAGATTTAGTCAATCTATCAATAATAACCCAAATTGAATCCATACCTTTACTGGAGCGAGGTAAACCAATAATGAAGTCCATAGTGATATGTTCCCATTTCCACTCCGGTATCGGTAAGGGTTGCAGTAACCCTGCGGGTCATTGATGTTCGGCTTTAACTTGTTGGCAATGAAGACATTTCGATACAAAATCAGCAATCTCTTTCTTTATTCCCGGTCACCAGAAATTCAATTTCAAGTCTTGATACATTTTCGTATTTCCTGGGTGGATAGACAGTTTCGAATTGTGGCCCTCTTGCAGAATTCTTCTTTTCAGTTCAGGATCATTCAGTACACACAATCTTCCCTGGAATTTCAGTACATTGTTCTCAAATTTGAAACTCGGCCTCGGTTTCGATTCCCGTTCTTCGATGATCTTCTTCAAGAAGTCATCCTGTTGCTGTTTTTCTTTAATCTCTTCAATCAGTGTCGGTTGAGCAGAAATGACAACTAATGTTCCACCTTGTTCGCGCAAAACAATTTCAACTTCAAATCTTTCAAGGTCACATAGCAACTCTTTCTGTCCTGTGAGTAAACAGGCTAAGTTTCCAATCGATTTCTGACTCAGTGCATCGGCAACGGTGTTAGCTTTCCCTGGATGGTACAAAATCTGTAAGTCATAGTCCTTTATCAATTCTAACCATCTCCGCTGCCTCATTTTCAGTTCTTTTTGTGTGAAGAAGTATTTCAAGCTCTTGTGGTCGGTACACACTTCACACGTTGCCCCATAAAGGTAATGACGCCAAATTTTCAATGCAAACACGACTGCAGCAAGTTCCAAGTCATGGGTCGGGTAGTTCTTTTCATGTGGTCTCAGTTGTCGAGAAGCATACGCAATCACTTTCCCATTCTGCATTAAAACACACCCCAAACCCTTATGAGAAGCATCACTAAATACAGTATAACCATCCGTACCTGAGGGTAAGGTGAGAATCGGTGCAGTCACTAGTCGAGTTTTTAACTCTTGAAAAGCTGATTCCCTTTGATCAGTTCTGTCAAATGATATCCCCTTCTGAGTCAACTGTGTCAGTGGTAGGGCAATTTTGGAGAAATCTTTGACAAACCTTCTATAATACCCTGCCAAGCCTAGAAAACTTCGGACTTCGGTAACATTTGTCGGTCTAAGCCAGTTCACTACTGCTTCAATTTTCTGTGGATCAACTGAAATTCCATCTTTACTGATTACATGCCCCAAAAACATAACATTGTCAAGCCAAAATTCACATTTAGTCAATTTAGCATATAGTTTCTGTTCTCTTAGGGTTTGTAGGGCAATTCTCAAATGATGTTCATGTTCCTCCATGCTTTTGGAATAAATTAAAATGTCATCTATGAATACAACAATAAAGTCATTGAGGAATGGTTTAAAATTCAGTTCATAAGGTCCATAAATGCAGCTGGTGCATTAGTAACTCCGAAAGGTATAACAAGAAGTTCGTAGTGTCCATACCTCATTCGAAATGCAGTCTTTTCTATGTCTCCTGTCTTGACTTTCAACTGGTGGTATTCAGATCTAAGGTCAATTTCAGAGAACACTTGGGCACCCTGTAACTGGTCAAATAAATCATTAATACGAGGCAATGGATATTTATTTTTCACTGTTACCTTGTTCAGTTCACAGTAGTCAATGCAGAGTCTCAGTGAGCCGTCTTTCTTTTTCACAAATAAGACTGGCGCGCCCCACGGTAAAGTACTAGGCCAGATGAACTTCTTATCTAACAGTTCTTGCAACTGAACTTTCAACTCCCTCAATTCAGTCAGTGCCATTCTGTAAGGAGCTTTAGATACTAGCTGTGTACCCGGAATCACATCAATGGTGAACTCAATCTCCCTGTCAATCAAATCCCCTGGCAGATCATCTGGAAAAACATCTGGGAATTCTCTGACTATAGGAATACTGTCCACATTAGTTTTATCATCAGTAGGTACAGTCAATACAGAACATAGATACCCTTTACACCCCTTTCTAATCAATTTAAAAGCTTTTATGGATGAAATCAGGTATGGGGGAGGTACTACTCCTACTCCGTTAAGCACAAATTCAGGCAGTCCGGGTGGACAAAAAATAACTTGTTTTGTTACACAATTTATGGTAGCATGGTATTTTGTTAACCAGTCCATTCCCAATATCACATCAAAGTGATCAATATTCAGAGGCAATAAATCAATATACAGATGAGCATCCCCAACAATAATTTCACATGCAGGGTACATATAAGCACAAGTCATAGATCTCCCAACAGGTGAAGATACAGCTAACAGATAGTTCATGGGTTCCAATGGTCTATTCAATTTTCGCGAAAAAGCATGTGATACATATGAATGTGTAGACCCTGAATCAATCAAAACATACGCATTTTGAGCACAAATTGAGAGTATACCTGACACGACGGTCTAGGTATTTTGTACGTCTCCTGGTACGAGTGCGAACACTCGGCCTTGCCTCATAGACTCTTTCCTAGTAGCTTTGGGGTTGGGTTTTGGTGGAGCAGTTGATGCTGCGGCGCTTGGTGCAGCTTTACTATTGCCCTGAGGAGTGGAAGGGCAATCTTTGACCATGTGGCCCACCTTGCCACACTTGTAACAAGCACCTGAAAGTTTATAACAAACCCCCTTATGATTCTTACCACATTTAGAGCAGGGCGGTATAGAACGGTTTCCTTGACTGGAACTGGTTGTTGAATCTATATTCTGCTTTTTGTTTGATGAATTATTTCAGTCTTTCTTAAATTTAAAACCCCGTCTCTTACTACGCCACTCGGTTCCCAGTGTTTCAGTCTATTTCAGTGCCTCGATGTTCGACTCAGCCATGATTGCTCAGTCAAGAACATCCACATACTTCAACAGTTTCAAAACATTAATTTTGTCCAGTATTTCCACATTAAGGCCGCCTTCAAACTTCCTGGCCTTCTTGTAGTCAGTGTCAACCAGGTGCGGTGCATATCTGGCGAGTTCAGTAAACTTTGACTTATACTCAGCCACGGACATGGTACCTTATTTCAGTTGTTCAAATGCAGTCACCTTTCTGTCCCTGACACACTGTGGGAAGTATTTCTCAAAGAAGGCTCCCTTAAACTGAGCCCAAGTCATAACGGTGTCGGTGTCACGGACTAGCATTGTCACGAACCAAACCCGCCCCTAAAAGTTTGGTCCATGCCCGGCCTGTACGTAGGCCTCAAAACAGAAATTTTAGAATAATATTTAATCACATACGGGGCCTTAAGCGGAAGCAATATCAATAAAAGACAACATTCATTGAGCTTATGCATACATGATGGCTTAAGTAAGTAATTTAGCAGTTAAATACATTCCCATAGTTACATATACAATCACAGAATTATGCAGACCTCACACACACTTAAATAAAACTCCAGAAATTACATAACTCCCAGTAATCAAAATTAAGGCCTCAACACGGAGGCGTACCCCAGGCGGCTTGGCAAACAGGTTGACCTCAATACAATTCTAGTGCCAATCCCTGATGGTTCACCTACATAAACACACATAAAAACAGAGTGAGCAAGGCTCAGTGAACAATAGTACTTGAATGCGTTAATACTCAATTAAACTTGTAACACATATAAAAGCGTAAGTAATGCAGAAATCATGTAATTAGTCTGATTCCGTAAATCATTTGCAGAACAACTTTGTTGGTTCACAACTTTACAATTTGGCCCTTGGCCTGATGGGTTCACATATTCACAAATTAGCCTTTGGCTTTATAGATTCATAATTGAGGTTCATGACTTCACAAATTGGCCCTTGGCCTTTTGGATTCGTAGTTTCACAAGTTGGCCCTCGGCCCCGTGGATTCATATTTCACAAGTTGGCCCTCGGCCTCATAGCTTCATATTTCACAAGTGGCCCTCGGCCTCACAGATTCATATTTCACAAGTGGCCCTCGGCCTTACAGATTCATATTTCACAAGTGGCCCTCGGCCTCATAGATTCATATTTCATAAGTTCTTTTGATGTTTCCATAATTTCACAATGTTTCTCACATAGCATACATGTCAACATAATTTTTGCGAAGAATATAACATCAATAACAATAAATATTAACGGTTAAAGGTACATCGAAGTACTAACATAACAATTCATATCATGTCATGGCATAAACATATCGATTAAATAGAACAGAATATCCCTAGGTCCATAAAAATATAATTCATAACAGTGTTCATAAGATACCCCATGTCTCCTTGCAATTCAACATAATTATCTTATATGTATCAGAACATTAACAATACTCATCGACAGAAGTCACAAGTATCATTATTGTACTATCAGTAGGGACAGAATAATTCACCTTATAACGCGAGTCACATGATAAAGGTATTGATTTTCAGTTCCTTCATCAGTAGTCATTAACGTATAAAACACCATGTAGCTTTATTTGTTTATTATTTCCGATGATCATATTAGGCAAACATCTATGTCATAAGGCATGTATTGCAACATATAGACTATAGAAGTCCCTGGTAGGACCTTCAGAATCTCATATTTCCGGTAAGCGGGATTTACATTCTGAATTCATTTCCAAACAACGTAAATGTTAACGTAATTACTTGCAAAGAACAGAGTGTTAATAATAAGAATCATTAACGGTCCTAAACGTATAATTATAGTACTACTACTCACAGTGGTAGGTCTCTGATAGTGGTGGAAAGATGTCCTCGTCTTGACCTACAAACACAATGTACATAACAGAATATGAGAATAAAATCAATCTCTTTCTTATTCTTTAACCAATAGTCATGATGGTTCTAGACTCATTAGTCCTCCCTAGGTTATAATCCATGTCTCAGAAAACAGGAGAAATCGATGGGAAATGGTTTAGGTGAAGAAATGGGACAAAATCGGTTGACAGAAAGTGAATAGTTGTCACTAATTTGGGCATAACTATTTCTGTGTTTAGAATTTGGGAGTGAGACCACCGCCATTGGAAACTAGACTTCCGGGGCTTGATTTTAGGCTCAAGAATCACTCAAAACGGAGTCCAGATGGAAAATATATGCTTGTTCAAAGTTGGCTAGACAGAGCTGTCTCCGTACGTGCGGGGAAACAGTGCTGCACGTGCGGCCCTGGACAGTTTGCAGTCCGAAAATGGCCGAAAATTTGGGACTTCTCATTTTCAAAATCAAACCTCAATTCCATGTAAATCAAAGCCCAAAACCCTTTAATACATAACAAATTTCATATTATTAATCTCCATCAAACATCATAACCTCAAACTATTACTCAATTTCCAAGCACAAGAACACAAGAACATAATATAGCCATAGTTGGGGTTCAAAGCTCACATCTTCTATATCAATCCTTGATTTCATGTAATTGATGCTTTAAACATAAGGATTCAAGATAGGTGATCATACCTTAGTTCAATCTTTGTCTTCTTTTTAATTCTCCATTTCCTCAAGCCTCCATAGTTGGTCTCCCTTCTCTTTCTTCAATTCCCTTCAAACCCCCATGATTGTCAAGTTTTTCTTCAAGAATCTTGGTCTCTTTTCTCTTTTCTCCCTCACGGTTCTCTTTTCTCTCTTTTAGATGTTTTGGCTCCCAAAAGATGAGACCAATCACTCAAAACATATCTATATATGTAAATAAACACACACATGACTTAGCACAACAGGGAGGGCCAAACGTGGCCTTACGAATCACGCAAAATCAAATATCAATTAAAGTTTCCAGGTGACTCTAAAAATTACGCTGATCACAAATATGTCCTCTGCTCCGGTTTCTGAAGCCTCTAGGGCCTTCAATTTGCAGTATAAAGTTAACCACCCAAACGTGCATTAACGAATCAGACAAATTAGATTTCCAATTAATTTTTTCAAATAGTTCTAAAAATTCCCATTAACATACCCAAGTACTCAATTTTGATTTCTGAACCCATAAAGGTCGGTAATTCCAATTTTAAATCCATAACTTAACAGATAATACTTCAATTCTAATACATTTAATTAAATTAAAACATATCATCTTATAGTTAAATAAAGATGATTTCTTATACGCATTTTGGGGTCATTACAAGCATCCACCACCTTCTGGCGTCTTCTTGTAAGGTGAAGGTAGCCAGTAGCACTTTGTGTGCTTCAGAACACGGAAAGACTTCAAATAACTTTTCTGTTTCAAGCACCCACGCTTTGGCCTTTAAGGGTTCAAGGCCTCCCTGAAAGGATGGCGGTTTCATCTTACTAAACTTCTGTGTCAGAGCTATTATATCATCATTAATAGGTGGCTCTGGCTGTACTGGAGGAGGTGGGGGCTGTTGGTTCTGTTGTTGCAACCTTAAGGCCTCAGTCAACATTTCCACTGTTCTCTCTAGCCTTGCCATTCTGGCCTCAGATGGTTCAGATTCATCAGTAGTTCTTGCGTTATCCATTTCATTATAGACAATTATGGCAATTGTAAACATAGGCAGTTGCATACTTAAACACATTAGCACATTAGCACAGATATTCATGTCTTGGCTACACACACTTATGAATGTTCATGCAATGCCCTATTTACTTTTCTAGGACATCCTATAGCTGATTTGGACACGTGTGTGCGGTATAACTTGTGGTTTAGTATCGTTATGATACCACTCTGTCACGACCCAAACTCGCCCCTACAGGTTTAGTACCGTAACCGGCTAGTAATCCGAGATTACCGAAGGCCTGCTTAACAGTAATACAGAGATAGGGGCTGGCGGAAGCCAAAACAGTAATTAAAAGATGTCCAATGAACTGTGACAGTCTGTATGCAAAAGAGACTTTTCAATACACATGTACAATCAGTACCAAAACAGTATGTACAATATATAGACAATCATTCAGGACAGGGACTTAATCCCTATTAGAACAGTACAGTACAACATCATTCAATCTATACAGAACATTGAAAAGAGGGGGAAAACTAAAACACCCCAAGCAGCCTCAGCTTGAACAGTTCTGGAACCTCAAAGTGAGGCACAAAGGTTGGCTTGACAAAACAGGAGTTAAGCTTGACGCCCCTAGCAACGGTCCGGTGCCTGAACACCTACATATATATATATAAGCAGTGAGCTAAAGCCTAGTGAATAACATATGCGTAAAGAGGTTAAGAATGAATGTCCTTTCAGTATTGAAAACAGTCATTTAAACAGTATATCAGTCATTCAGTTTGTGGCTCCTAATTCATTCCATAACAGTCATTTAGAAACTATAATAGTCATATATGGTACATCCAATAGCAAAGCAGTACAGTAGGTCTTAACAGACCGAGCAGTCAATGATGGCCATCATATCAATAAACAGTAATGGTTCCAAACATGGGAACCGACAGAAATCTCTGTAACAGTAGCAGTAACAGTTCAGTAATAGTATATTGCTATGGATGCCACGAATACAGTTCACAAATAGGACAAACATTCATTCAATAAACAGCGTCATTTCATAAAGCAGTACAGTCATTTGTTCAGAAAATAATCTCAATTGAACATATCTTTACAACATTGTTACTCACAGAGTTCTGGGCTACAGATAGGCTAGTACGCATCCTCGGATGCCAACCCTACACAGTTACAGAGTGAACACACACTAAGCTACACAGTTGGGAAATAATAACTTAATTCCTAATTTGCCTCGGTGTAGTTCTACATCAATATCCTCATTAAGATGCCTTAAACTAAGCCTAGGAATGCCTAGGATGGAATGACGATGCAAAGATGTACTTTAAAAACATTTTTCAGAATTTTTAGAAAACAGAGGTCCCACTCGAGCGTGGGTTTCCCCGCTCGAGCGGACATGCAAATAAAAGGCTCCACTCGAGCGTAAACTTTCCCGCTCGAGCGGACTGTAAAAGTACTGGATGTGTAAAAATCACGCTCGATGGGCGCTTGACACCCGCTCGAGCGTGTGACACAAGTCCTCGCTCGAGCATGCAAAACCCCGCTCGAGCGGACTGTAAACACAACAAAAGTGCTGGATATACGAATTTCCCGCTCGAGCGCCACTTACCCCGCTCGAGCGGGAGTCCAAAATCTGGAATTTCCAGATTTGAACCTCAAGCTCAAAATCATGTTTCAATATACCAAATTCGATCCTTTTGGGCTAATTTTCTGGAAAACACTTTAAAACTCATAATATAACATGATTCAAAGCTCAATTTGTAAAATCAAGGCCCAAAGGTGAGTCAATTAAACACAATTTCAACAATAATTCAAGAACATACTTCAAATGTAACATGCATGTGTTCAATCAAATCCAAAACTTCAATTACTTGCTCAAATGAGCTCAATTGCCTCAAAAACAAGATGAATTCATGGATTAAGCTCAAGATATGAACATGCATGTGGAATTTCATAAAGAACAATCTCAAAATGCAAGACCATGCACATGCATGTATGGATTAAGCCTCTATTCAACAATTTACAACCAATTTATGATCTTAAGCTCCTATTCACCATGAACCATGCAACAATTAACTTGAACTCACAAACAAGAAGGTAAATGTCCTACCTTAGGTCTTGAATACAAGATATGGGAGCTCAATTATGCAAATTATCCTTCAATTCTTATAATTTCCAAGCAAAACCTCCAAGTTGAACTCAATTTCTCTCACTCTCTCACTCTCTCACTCTAGTCGGTTTTAGCTCTCAAAGTGGCTGAGGAAAAAGGTGCTCAAACAATGTAAGGGTGAGAAGAGGAGTGGTCTAGTATAACCCACTAAGTGGCAAAGTTGTAAATAAGGCCAACTCTTGTAATTTATCAATATTTAATCTAATTTAATCATACCAAATCACATTTCAATTAAATATACCATAAAATCATATAAATCTTAATTAGCACAAAACATCAATCAATTTCAGATTCGGCCGCCGATAAGTCCTTCAATTTGCAGTTTAAAGCATAAAACATGAACATATAATTTAACAGTCAACAGATAGAATTGCATTCAAACTAGTACAATCAATCAATCAGTTTAGTAATTCAGTCAGTCAGTCAATTAACATGCTTAATCATAGATTAGCACTAATCAGTAGTGTTATCAGTAAACAGTGGTGGGGGTTGTCACAACTTAGCTAACTATAGATAATACATTTATATAATATTAGTGGTAGATATTATTATTTTGGTAAAATATTGACTTTTCTTTTAATATGTTTGTATATACTGTGTATATAATTGTATAATCAAAATTTTAATTGTAACTTTAGTCTCACACGCAAGTATGAATTTATAATTTCTTTGGCTCATTAAGGCTCGTGAACAAGCTCGAGTTTGAGTCAAGTCTGAGCCAACTCAGTTTGAGCTCAGTTCATTAAATTTTTATTGAGTTCGAATTCGAACTCGTTAAAATCTTAATAAGAAGCCCAAACATACGAAAGTTCGGCTCGACTCAGCTCGTTTTCAATCCTATGTAAGATAAAGAGGGTGTTTGGGAAATTAGGTTGGTAGACTTTTTTGGCTAAAATAACTAATAAAAGACAAAATAGGTTCAAATAGTCAATAAGATAAAATGTCACATCCCAATCATAATTATTTCATTTTTTATATCACAACCATCAAATCAACTAAAAAAAATAAAAAATAAAAAATTAACTATTATCCCAAACACAATTTTTTTAGCCATGTTAAAATAGCTTAAAAGTCAAAAAACCAACTAAAATAGGCAAGTTCTCAAACTAGCCCAAAGTGTTTTTGTTCATGTACTATAGTGGTATTAGTTGATTGGGATTGAATATATGAAATCACGTAAAAGTCTTCATTGTATAAATTTTTTTAGCTTCTTTCAAATTCCTATCTTAACTTGAGAAATTGTTTAGGCTTGGTAGGCCCATTTTGAAATCGATTTTGGTAATTCAATCCGTTCATTTTTTCTTACATTTGTTGAGTAGAATATGCATGCAAAAAGTCAAGACGATTGGACATTGGTATGTTTGAATCTTATTTGTTGTAAAAAAATGGACGATAAATATAATTTTAAGAATAATAATCTATTTTTTTAATAAAAATTTGATTTAAACATATAGTTATCGATATCCGATTATCTTAATTTTTTGTATGAATATTCTACGCAACGAGTCTTAGAAAGTGAGTAATTCAGCTTATCGAAATGAGACTTGTTGTGGGCTCCACGGGTCTTTTAAGTTCTCTCATGTTGAGGTGTGAACATATGAGAAGCATAATCCAAAATTTAACTTTGTCATTTTTGTAATGTGAGAGCAAAATTGTCTTTTCATATCCAATGCCATGAGATTAGATTAGCAATGCCACCCCTCTCATGAGAAAGTTAATCGCACCATGTGAGGGATTCATAGTCGCATTACATTTTTATCAATCAAACATGAATTATGTAAGGCCCTAAGATTGCTAATCACCTTACCTATAGAGCCAAACAAACATGGCTTACATTAGGAGTGTTCAAATTACCTAGTGAACTGAATAACCAAACCAAACCAAATTAGCCTCTTTAGGTTAGGTTGGGTTGGGTTGGGTTGGATTGGTTTTTTAGGACACTGATTTGGTTCTAGGTTTTCCAATTATCAAATTGATAGGATTGGATTAGTTCTTGGTTAAGGTTTTGCTTAAATCGAACCAACTCAAGAATTGAATATATTTATATAAATATGTTAAAATTTTATTTTATTAACATTTTTTCACTTAATCGGCCTATTACAATTGACTTGATTATACCTAACAAATTTCATATACAATAATTATTGGGTAAATCACAAAATACACTCCCTGAGATTTGCTTAAAGTACAGATTGCCTCCTATGATTTGAAAAATTACAAATATCCCATTGTCAGAATTTTTTATTTAACAGAATTAATTTAAAAAATAAAATTCATAATTGCTCTCTGATGCAATAATAAAATTACTTAAATTATTAATTGAAACATATTTCTAATATCATTAAAAACTGTTAATTGAATTGATGATTTATTAATAAAATAGGCGATTTGTTATGAAATTAGAAACATCAGGGAGTGGAATGTAATTTCCAAAATCATTGGAGACGATTCATATTTTAATCAAACCTCAGGGGGTGTATTTGTAATTTACCCATAATTATTAGGTGAATGAATGAAATATTAGAAGTTTGAGTTGAATTTTGTAATTGATTTAATTTATATTGACTGTATTAATGAATTTAATTTGTACTATTTATGTTTAATCTTCAGTCGGATTTAATTTATATTAACTTGCATTAAATAATATTTTTATTTTTATTTGTGTTATGTTTAAATTTAAAAAATTTATTTATTTAATTATTTATTATAGATTGATTCACTTATTTTTAATACTTAACTATGGTTCTAACCTGAACCAAGCTACATTGGGTTAGGTTGGATTAATTTTAGTGCATAATTGATTTAATTTTGGGTTGAAAAATTTAACACCGATCATAACCGAATTGATTTTAAGGCTTCGTTTGACATGAACTATTTTGGCTAAATTAGCTAATAAAGACAAAACAAACTAATTTAGTCACATCGACAAAATATCACATCCAAATTATAATTATTTTATTTTTTTCTCTCATAATTATCAAATCAACAAAAAAAAAAAATACTAAAATTTATTCCAAACATAACTTTTTTAATCAGATTAAAATAGCTAAAAAAAAAACTAAATTAGCTCATCCCAAATGATTAGGAATGGCAACGGGCCGGGGATTACACTCCTCGTCCCCAATTCTCAAAAATATAAAATTCTCCGTCCCCACCCCGGATCCCCAGTGGGGAACCCATTACCTCTCTTGCCCCCTAACAGGGATCAGGTTTCCTCGATCTCGAAAAATCCCCGTACAAAAACAACAAAATCATCATGATCAACATCATCAACAACAACATCAACAACAACTTCATCAACATCATCACAGAGAGAGAGAGAGAGAGATTTAAGTAGAGAGAGAGATTTGACTAGAGAGAAAGAGAGATCTGCTTAGATATGCCATAACGGAGGGAACCGACGCTGGAGTACGGAGGTTCAGCAACTTTGGCATTGCGGTAGTAGCGGTGGCACGGAGGAGGAGGTGACGATGTTCTCTCTAATTCGGCGACGGTGTTCTCGCTAATTCGGTGCTCTCTCTCTCTCTCTCTCTCTCTCTCTCTCTATATCTTTGCTTTTTATTTTATTGTCTGATGGTGGATAGAGGGATATATATATATGGGTATATATGTAATTTCAGTTCGGGGGAAAATAGGGAAAAGGCTAGAAAACGTATCACTGTCCCCAGCCTAAAAATTATTGGGGATTCATTTTCAAATACTATCCTCGGCCCGTCGGGAGTATTTTTCGGGAAAAAAATCGTTCTAATCAAGGTCGGGTCCCCGTCGAGCCGGGTTTAAATTATCATCTTTAATGACTAAATTTAGGCCTCTATTGGGAAGTACATTGACTTTTTTAGGAGCTTCTAAATGCACCCAAAAAATTAAGTTGAGCACCCAATTTTTTTCAAAAAAAAAAAAAAAAACTGTTTTACCCTTAGACAAAATTACCAAAAAAAAAAAAAAAAAAACCCTACCAACCAGCAATACTCATCTCTACGCCAGACTATCCCAACTCCGACCAACATTTCTAGACACCCTTTTAAGTCGCCGCTGTCACCTCTTTCTCCCGTCGTTACCATCCCCATCTTCGGCCAACCCTTGCAGGCATCCTTCCTAGTCATTACTTTCACATCCTCCTCCCGTCGTCACCATCGCTATTTCCTCCTCCTACCATTGCAGCCGCTGCGACTTTTACTGTCGTAGCCACCACATCTTCTTTCTCTGCCCAACTTTTTCCTTCTTCGTCGCTGCTTCCTACCATGAATCTCCTTGCCAACCATGCCCTAACCCAGCCCCTCTCTCATCTCACAAACCCCACCATTCTTTCTCTTTAAAAACCCTGGATCTCTAGGGTTTTGGAGGCCCTAGATCTCTAGAGTTTTAGAGGAGGAGGGGGAAGAATAAGAAAAAGAACGAGAAGAAGAAGAGAAGATGAGGCGCGGAGGAAGATGAAGTCACTGGTAGGGCAAGTTTGTCGGAGAAGGAGAAGAAGAAGTGACAGAGAAAGGGGCGACGAAATTGTAGTAGGGGCAATAGAGGGGGAAAAAGGGGTGATAGAGTTGCAGAGGGCACGGATGGGCGACGAGAAGAAATGGTGGCTACAGAAGTGGCTCTCGTGATAGGGGCTACAGTGGTGGAAGTTATCTCGGCAGGTAATGAATAAGGGGATAAAGTTGGGTTTTTTTTAGGGTGTCCAACAAAAAGAAGAAAATTTTCAAATTTTTAGATGGGGTGTCCAAAGTAGCCTTAGTTTGTGTGCGGGGAGCAAATATTCCGACGAGCCCGTACTCCTTTCTTCCAAGCTCCGTTTATGTCCGATCACCTGCGAGCCAATAAGGGTGAGCTACCCGGCGGTGTGTGGCCGGAAAAACCCTCCGACGATCAAGTTAGCACACACCTTAGGATAGAGAGAGAGAGAGAGGAGTGTTTGAATGTAAGAATTTCCTTACAATGTGTTCGTCCCTCGCGTATGGGGGGCGCAGGCCTGCTTTTATACCCTCTGTGCCCCATATCTACTCCCAGTCATCTCCTGACACGTGGCTCCGCTTATCCCATCTGTCAGCATAGACCTTGCTGAACATCACCTAATCTCAACTGCCCGCCATCACAGCTGGAGCTCGGCAGCCGAGCTGCTCTATGCGTTGCTGCGCTGTGCCGTGCTTCATACCCAAGCACTTAACTGGCAAAGAGCAAGGAGGACCGGGCTAGGCGGCATCTCGGCAAAGCCTAGCCCGAAGCACCCCCCTGTGGTCGGCTTTCCTGCCGGTCAAACGGTAACTTCGGCTGACCGCGCCTTTCCGGGCGCCGGTCACTCGGCTTGTCTGGCTTCGGCTATCCTCGGACCGAGCATCCCGGTCCGACCGAGCACTGCCTTGCCGAGCCGCTTCTTTAGGGTCTGGGGCGGGACGTACTCGGCCCAAGTTCTGCCCGGCCCAAGTTCTGGCAGCCCATCTCTGGGCGAATAGTCGATCATCTCGGCCCCATGCGCTGCTGGGCTCTCAACCTGCTCGGTCGCTACCTCGGCCCAACTCCAGATCATAAATCGCCCTCTCAATTGCCCCTTAATTCCGTCCGCGAAAGCGTGACTGGGATTACTCACTTCGACCGAGATAACATTCCTCCGGTCTTCAAGATGCCAAACCTCGACCGGGCTAGTTAACATAACTGTCTGCAAACTTGCCCGGTTATATTCCTCGGCTGACATCCTCTTCGTCGAAAGTAGCTCGGTTGGCTCTTCGTCTTTTCAACCCGTCGCTTCAGTCCTGACGTAGCCATAAATGGGGACACGTGGCGGGCTGCCATTGGTCATCGGGCAGCCAACCCGCCGTTTTTGCCAAGATTTGAATTTGGGCGGACTCCCTCCTGCCTATACATACAAGACCTCCATTATACCATTTCTGCCTATTGCTTCTTCTATTCCTGACGATTCAGAGCTCGAGCTATCTCCTCTCGGATTCGACAGCCATCCTTCGTGCCAGGAAGAACACCTCCAACCCTTCACAGGTGAGATACTCAATCCTCTTGAGTTGCTATTTTCTTTCAAATTACACACATTAGGGCACAAAAACGTAGCTCTTAGGGCATAGGCCATAGAATCCATCCCAAGCCTTCCACTGTTCTTGGTGTTCTTCTTCTTCTTGAAGAACAGTGAAGAACTGGAGCGAACCGGGCTCCTTGTCTTCTTTTGATCCAAAAAACCAATCTGACTGAGCAAATAACATGTTTGTCTCAACCCCAGCAAAAACCGAGATACTCAAAAGGACTTGGTCGCTCAACCGGGCTAACATCTGGTCTGCTTGGGCGACCGGGCTCCTTAGATAAAATAGACAACCGAGGTGGTTTGGCACTCTTAATGACCGAGCTAAAATCCAGCTCCTTTTGCGCGACCGCGCTCACACTTAACACTTGCCATCCTTTTCCTGCAGAGTCCAAGGGGACCGCTGTCATTCCTGAGGCTCTCAGGACCGAGCAGCATCCAATAACCAGTGCCAAACCCCTCAGCCGGGATACACTAAGCCGGCCACAAATGGGGAAATTCCGTTTCCTAGTGGATACTCCGGCCGCGCTAGCTGCTTTCAGAGACGATTACGGCATCCCGGCCGATGTTCATCTCGAACTGGCTGAAGAGGAGACCACACCTTGGGGCAGACTTGACCAATGCCCCTTCACCGTGCTCTCCATTGTCGAAGGGGGCCTCCGTTTCCCGCTCAACCCTCTTATCACCGAATTCCTTCGCGGCACCGGGCTGGCTCCCACACAAGTGTCCACCAACACCTATAGAATTATCAACGGTGTTCACGAATTGAACAATCGGCTAGGCACCAACTTAGGTCTAGCCGAGATATTAAGGCAATACACAATGGGCCACACCGGCGACGGCCTAGCATATTACTTAAAGATAAGACCGGGCAAGGAAAACATTGTAACCGGCACCCCGGATAAAGATCTGCACGACGACGATTTTTTCTGGGTGTCGGGCAATTACGAAACAGCCGAGGTGCCGGGCTGGTTTATAAGCAAGGGCTTCGGTTCTTCATGTAAGCCACTCAATTTTGCTCGGTTAGCTTAACTCTTTAATTTGTAACTAACCGGTTTTCCTATTCCTTTTGCAGCAATCCAAGCCTTGCAAGCCAACTATCAATTTCCCAACGTCGAAGCAATTCGGACCGTGCTTCGATATCCTCACCGAGATTGCAACGATTTACTTGGCTACACACTGACCTACAGGTATTTTGCTCCCCGCTGGAGTAGAGTAACTGACTTCCTCCGTGCTCCTTCACCTCCTCCAGATCCTTCCCTTCCTGACGTTCCCCTCATTCGCCTGACCGAGGAACAAGAAATGGCCAATCGCAGCAGAATTAAGAACCTGCTCACCGCCACATCCGCCGAGATGCCGAGCGTAGTAACTCGCTCGCCAGCCGCCGGTCAATCCAGTGGCGCTGTGGTCGCCCTTGCCTCTCAATCCGCCGGGCAATCCAGCCGAGAACCCTCCGCCCGACGTACCGGTAAAAGAGCTCGGGCTGACCCGTCCGCCGAGCTAGTCGCCGAGCTTACCACCGAGCATCCAACTAACGCCCCCGCCCCAGTGCCGGCCTGGCACCCACATTTGAAGCACCGGGGTCAAGACATCCCGGCAACGGCTTCGATCAAGGCTGACAAAGAGTATCTGCTCGCCTTCGATCTGTCCAAAGCCCTGCTACTACCGAGCGACGTGGTCGGCAGCGACCACGTCCCCGACACCCGGTTGGTCAAATCGTCGGTAAAGTCTATGGCCAGGGTAAGTCTATGTTTCTTTGAAATTTCACAAGTGTTTGCTCGGTCCCCTTTCTAATCAACTTTTTTTTTTTTTTTTTTTTTTTTGCAGGCCATTCAAAAACAACATCTCGTCTTGGAGCGCATCCACAGGCTTCGGCAAAAGGCCAACGACACAGCCAGCCAGGTCGAGAGCCTTCAAGCCGAGCTCGGCCCGGCTAAGGCTTCCCTCGAGATGGCCAATGCTGATAATAACAGACTGCTCGGTCAGCTGAATGCGGCCGAGAAAAAACAAAATGAGCTCCAGACCGAGGTGGACACCCTGAAGAAGTCGGAGAAGAAAGCTTGCCGGGCTTCCAACAACGCCGGTTTTAACGAGGCCGAGCAGAGCTACAAAAAGCAAGTCTTTGCAACACAAGACATCTACTTCAAGGCCGGCTGGAAGTCCGCCTGCGAACACCTCGGCCAGGGATCTGACACCGACGTATTTGCCAACCCGCCTCCAGCTTCGCTACCGGTCTACCTCGTGCCTTATGCAAACGACGTCTTCAGCGCTTTGCAAGCTGAGGCCGAGGAAGGACTTGAAGATGGAGACGGTGAGACAGATTCCGAGGCAGAGGAGGCCGAGGTGCAAGAGCAGCCCAGCAATGCTGAGCCCGGTGCCCAAGACGCAAGTCCAACCATCAACTTCGATGCTGGCGAGGACGAGTTCACCAATCTCTCCCCCTAGTTTAGTTTTCTTTTTTTGTATTTTTGCTTTCAACACTTCTGATGTAACCGGGCTCTGTCCCCACCTTATGTAATGATTTTCTTATCAATAAAGATTCAAATTTTGCCAAGTGTTTGCACGGTAGTAATCAATTCCATCTTCAGCAAAATATCTCGGTATAACTCATTGTTTGAACACTTTGTCGACCGGAATGCATAACACGGTCGAAGTACTTCAGCAGAACAAAACAAATTTATAAAACGAAATAACCAGCCTGGTTTGGACAAAACACCAACACTTCCAATCGGATTAGATCATCTCGGTTGGGAATCCGAAGTTGGACAAAACACCAACTCTTCCAACCGGAGTACATCATCTCGGTTGGGAATCCGAAGTTGGACAAAACACCAACTCTTCCAACCGGAGTACATCATCTCGGTTGGGAATCCGAAGTTGGACAAAACACCAACTCTGCCAACCGGATTAGATCATCTCGGTCTTTTACATTAAAACAACAGTCCAAGTGCTAAGGCAAAATTACTTCTATATATTTGACAAAAAGAATTACATTCTGCAGTGCAAGCTAAAAAATTTCTTTGCACAAGAAAAGGAAACAAAAGCTTAAAAATAATACAGTTTCAAGTTGGCCGCATTCCATGGCCGGGGTATTGCTCTTCCCTCTAGATCCTCCAAGTGGTAAGCCCCCTTGCCCGCCAGACCGGTGATCTTGTAGGGTCCTTCCCAATTTGCCCCTAGTTTGCCTTCTCTTGGCACCGGGGTGTTGCCCATAATCTTCCTTAAAACCCAATCACCAACTTTGAACGGTCTGGGGTGCACCGTCTTGTTATACTTCTTTGAGAGCTCTTGTTGGTAGGCGGCCACATGGATGAGGGCCTTCTCCCGACGCTCATCCACTAGGTCCAGCTCCAAGGCAATAGCCTCGGCGTTCAGCTCAGGCTGAAAACTCTCGTTTCTAAGGGTGGGCATTCTAACTTCCAAAGGTATGACCGCCTCCATGCCGTAAGCCAAAGCAAATGGAGTTTCCCTGGTAGATCGCCGCGGGGTTGTTCGGTATGCCCAAAGGACGCTGGGCAATTCCTCAGCCCATTTTCCCTTTGCCTTCTCCAGCCGTTTCTTCAACCCATCCAGTATAGTCTTGTTCGATGCTTCGGCTTGACCGTTGGACTGCGGGTAAGCCGGGGTGGAGTTGTAGAATTCTATCTTCAAATCTTCACAAAATCCTCTGAATAGGCGACCGTCAAACTGGGTGCCGTTGTCAGAGATCAAAATCTTGGGGACGCCAAACCGCGTGACCACGTTCTGCCAGACAAACCGCTTCACGTCTTTCTCTTTGATGGTTGCCAAGGGCTCTGCTTCAACCCATTTCGTGAAGTAATCTGTGGCCGCAATAAAGAATTTCCGGTTGCCCGGTGCTGTTGGCAGTGGCCCCACTATATCTAGCCCACACATGGCGAAGGGCCAAGGACTGGTGAGGGGAAGAAGTTCCCTAGCAGGCTGATGGATCTGATGGGCGAATTTCTGGCATTTTTCGCACTTGCGGACGTACTTTTGTGTGTCGGCCTGCATGCACGGCCACCAGTATCCCTGCGAAATAGCTCGGTAGGCCAAAGACCTCCCCCCTATGTGGCTGCCACAAATGCCTTCGTGAATTTCGTACAAGAAGGCCTCCACACTATTCGGGTGCACGCACTTTAGGTAAGGACTAGTGAAGGACTTCTTATACAACGCGCCAGATGGAGAGAGCCAAAACCGCTCTGACTTCACCCGGATTTTGTGTGCTTCTTTCTTGTCCGTTGGAAGAGTCCGATCAGTGAGGAACAAGATCAAGGGGTCCATCCAGGAAGGACCTAGCGCGGCGCAGAGTACATCTGACTGCCCGGCGTTTTCAATGCTCGGCCGCGGAAGAAAGTCAATCAACAGGGGGTTTGGAGACGTACTATCTACCATGGAAGTGAGGCCGGCCAGTTCATCAGCTCGGCTGTTTTTTTCCCGGCTAATCTGTTGGACTCTGATTGCCTCAAACTGCTTGATATGCTCCCTGACCAGAGCTTGATACTTCGCCATCATGTCGTCCTTTGCTTCATAAATCCCAGAGACTTGGTTAACCACAAGCTGGGAATCACTGTACACCAAGAGCTCGGTAGCCTTCATTTGAATTGCACTTTTGAGCCCGGCGAGAAGTGCCTCATACTCAGCCTCGTTGTTAGATGCTGGGAAGCCGAGCGTGATAGAATGTTCAATGGTTAGGCCATCCGGTGAGATAAGAACGATACCTTGGCCGGCACCATGGCGATTGGACGCTCCATCAACGAAAAGCTTCCACATTTCCCTCACAAAAAGCTTCCAGCAATCAGATGGGTCTTGAGAGTTGCGAAGGGCAGTGGGATCACCATTGCTCGGCCGTGCGGTTTCGAGTTCCGTGTTGACCGGTTCCAATTCAGTGCCCCTTGGTGATTTGGCACCGGACTCAACAAGTTCTGTAATGCTCAAGTCCGTGGGCGAATCATCAGGTTGCGGTGTGAAGCCGGCCGTAGGTTCTGAGCTGTGTGGATCCATTTCTTCCCCCCTTGATGATTCGGCACCGGACTCAACAAGTCGATCTGTAATGCTCAAGTCCGTAGGCGAATCATCAGGTTCGGAGCGGTGTGGTACAATTGCTTCCCCCCTTGGTAATGCGGGACCAGACAGAGTGGATGGGTTGGTGATACACAACTCCATCATCGCATCACCGGGTGGTAAAACCGTGCAAACTGAGGGTGCTTCACAGGTGCGCGCAAACTCCGCGTCGCTATTTCCACCAACTGGTTGTATCTTGGTTGGCCTTGCGTGCATCTCATCATCTGCCTCGGTAATATCAACCGGGCATACCGGATGAGTGCCAGGTGAGAACTCGGCGACAAAATCTGCCAAGGTCTGGGCTTTTATAGCAGTGCGCGGCTGGAACTTGACATCAAACTGTCCCAACTCGACCGCCCACTTAAGAATTCGGCTTGAAAAGTCCGCCCGTTCAAACAAGGCCTTGAGGGGAAACTCAGTCAGTACGACAATGGTATGGGCGTGGAAATAGTGCGCCAATTTTGTTGAAGCCATCATCAAGGCTAAAGCAAGCTTCTCCAACGGCAAGTATCTCGACTCTGCCGGTAACAAAGTTTTGTTGACATAAAAAATTAGGAGGTGCTTGATTCCTTCAGCCCGGACCAGCACCGCACTGACCGCGTGCTGGGAGACGGCAAGATAAAGGTAGAGTTCCTCACCCAGCTCTGGTGTAACCAACAGTGGCGGAGAAGACAGATATTCCTTGAGCTCGGCCAAAGCTCGGTCATATTCGTCGTCCCATGAGAACTTTGATTTCAATGTTTGAAAGAAAGGGCGGCAGCGATCTGAAGACCGGCTTATAAATCGATTAAGCGCGGCGGCCATCCCGGCCAGACGCTGCACGTCCTTAGACGAGCTGGGCTGCTTCAACTCTTGCACGACCCTGATCTGAGTAGGGTCTGCTTCGATACCTCGGTTCGTGACTAAGAATCCCAAAAAATTTTCGGATCCCACGCCAAAGGCACACTTTGAGGCATTCAAGCGCAACTTGTGCTTCTTTAGAATGGCAAACATCTCGGCTAAGTCGGACAAATGGTTTGCCTCATGTCGGCTCTTGACCACCATATCATCGATGTAAGATTCCATTGTCCGGCCAAGCAAATGAGCAAACATTTTGGTCACCATCCTCTGAAAGGTTGCCCCGGCGTTTTTCAAACCAAAAGGCATGACTCGGTAGCAGAAGAGTCCCCTTGGAGTCGTGAAAGATGTGATCTCTCGGTCAGGTCCATGCATGGCGATCTGGTGATAGCCGCGGTACGCATCCAAGAAACTGAGCCGATTGTGTCCAGCTGTCAAATCCACTAGCTGGTCAATGCGCGGCAAAGGGAAGCTGTCTTTGGGACAAGCTCGGTTGACTGTTTTATAGTCGACACAAACTCGCCACTTTCCGTTCTTCTTAGGCACCACAACTGTGTTGGAAATCCACCGAGGATAGTGCACTTCCTGAATTGCTCGTGCCTCAAGCAGGTTCTTTACCTCCTCTGCAACTACCTCGGCGTGATGCAGCGCCGATCTCCTTGTTCGCTGGATGACTGGCTTTGCTCCAGGGAAGACATTGAGGTGATGGCAGATAAAACTTGGGTCGAGGCCAGGCATATCGTAAGGTGACCATGCAAAGACTTCGATATTCGCCATTAGAAACTCAATCATCTCGGTCCTCTCTATGGCCGTGAGACTTGAACCGAGCAAGAAGAACTTGTCCGGCTGCTCTGTATCAATCCGCACCTCAACCAATTCTTCAACAGCCTTATCTTTGGCCTTGGTGCCCACATCATCCAAGACACCTTGGTCCTCCGGTCCCTCAATCATTTGAACGAATCCTTTGGCAGCCCGGCTTTCGTTGACCGCCACGAAGCACTGCTTGGACATGACCTGATCGCCCCAAATCTCCTCGATTGCCCCCATAGCCGAGGGGAATCTCATCACCTGGTGATAAGTCGATGCTACAGCTTGCATGGCGTGTAACCATCCCCTTCCAAGGATAAGGTTGTACGTCGAAGGCACCTGTAGCACCCAAAACTCAACTTGTTTGACAACGGATCCCGCTTTGACCGGCAGGATAATCTTTCCCAAAGGCCACTCTGGCTGCGAGTTGAATCCAACCAGTGGCGAAGTTGCCGGAGCCAAGTCGGTCTCCCGGAGTTTAAGCTGCTTGAATGCATCATAGTACATGATCTCGACCGAGCTTCCCTGATCGATCAAGATACGCTTAACATCAAAGTCCTTGACGCGTAGTGTTACTACTAGGGCATCGTTGTGCGGTGTCTGGATACGCTCTAGATCCCTTGAGGTAAAACCGACAAAACTTCCCTCATATGCTCTGCCTTTTTTATCATGCCCCGGAGTTCGCAAACTCGCTCCGGTTCTACGATGCCGTGGATGACATTAACAACTCCTTGTGGTGGTGCGTCTCGGTCATCCTGTCCCCTGGGATCAACCGGAGCCTGATTCGGCTTCACGCCGCCATCAATGTATAGGTCTAGATGCCCGGCCGCAACCAGCTCTTCCAAGTGTTGCCGCAAAGGCAAACAATCCTCAGTCTGGTGGCCTCTCTCACGGTGGAACGTACAACGGTACCGCGGATTATAGCCCTTTTGTCCATCGCCCAACTTAGCAGGAAACCGGACATACTCCTCGTCTCGGATTTCACTAAGTATGCGATAGATTGGAATCTTGAAGACCGTGGTTATGCCGGTCCTTGCCTTCATCTTTCTGTTTGCGTCCGCTACATCGTCTCGGGGGTAGTCATCCCGGTCATTCCGACGTCCTCTTCCCCGATTTTTACGGTTCATGCCACGGTCCGATTCCTCTGCTCGGTCACTTGAGCTGCTGGACTCTCTCCCTACTGCGTGCACTTTGCCCGCCGTCTTCTTGTCTGTTGCTACCGGAGTGGCCTTCACGGTAGAAGCTGACGCGTCATCCTCTACTCGGATGTGCTCATTGATGCGCTGCATAAGCTGGCCCATGGAGGTCGGCTGGTGCATGGTAAGCGAGTCCCGCAGTCTATGTCCGACCGGGAGACCACGCTTGTATTGTGTGATTGCAAGGTTGACCGGGCAGTCCAAGATCTCGTTGAAGGTTTCCCAGTACCTTGAGTTGTATACCTTCAGTGTGTCGCTCGGTTCCATCTTGACACTTAACAGATGATCAACTTCTTTTGGCGTCTTTGTGTTGGTTTTGAAGCGTGTAACAAACACCTCGGCCAGCTGGTGCCACCTTTGTATGCTCCCTTCCAGCAACCTCTCGAACCATTTCAAGCCCAGCTCGCCCAAACTTGACGGGAAGATTAAGCACATAAGTCCATCATTGCGCCTATGTCCGGCCATAACCTGTCGGAAGTGGCTCACATGCATATATGGATCGGTTTTTTCGTCGTAAAGTGTGAACTTAGGCTGGTGGAAGCCTGCCGGAAGCGGTGTTGTTTCTATATCCAGGGAAAAAGGGGTGGCGCTCAACCTGGCCAAGTCCGTATCCTCAAAGAGCGGCACTGCTTGGCGGGGTGGAGGCATTCCGACCTCCTCACTGGCGTGAACCCCATAGGATAACCGCTGGAGCGCAGGTATCCTCTGTGCTTCGCGCCGGCGGGCCCGCTCCTTTAAAACTGCCCGCAAATCCTCTGACTGAGCAGAGTAAGAATACCTCAACGTCGTCTCCGGACGTGAAGGTTTGTAGGTGCTGTCTTGCGCGCTAGACTTCTCTGCACCCGCGTCGGAATCACTAACCTGGTAACTTCTGGTAATGGATATGGACTGAGTACGTTGCTGACTCTGACCGCCTGAACGGCGGGATGGGGTGCGCTCACTGTGGTCTCCCACTCCAACTACACCCTTCCCTTTAACATGCCGCTTGAGATCCTCCATCTCTGCTTCGGGGTAGCTCCGTCTATGGCAGACAACGGAAACTCGTCGTTGTTCGCCATGGACGGCGATCAGATGAACCTAGAAGACAAGGTTTTGTCTGTCAATTTCCCACAGACGGCGCCAATTGTGCGGGGAGCAAATATTCCGGCGAGCCCGTACTCCTTTTTTCCAAGCTCCGTTTATGTCCGATCACCTGCGAGCCAATAAGGGTGAGCTACCCGGCGGTGTGTGGCCGGAAAAACCCTCCGACGATCAAGTTAGCACACACCTTAGGATAGAGAGAGAGAGGAGTGTTTGAATGTAAGAATTTCCTTACAATGTGTTCGTCCCTCGCGTATGGGGGGCGTAGGCCTACTTTTATACCCTCTGTGCCCCATATCTACTCCAGTCATCTCCTGACACGTGGCTCCGCTTATCCCATCTGTCAGCATAGACCTTGCTGAACATCACCTAATCTCAACTGCCCGCCATCACAGCTGGAGCTCGGCAGCCGAGCTGCTCTATGCGTTGCTGCGCCGTGCCGTGCTTCATACCCAAGCACTTAACTGGCAAAGAGCAAAGAGGACCGGGCTAGGCGGCATCTCGGCAAAGCCTAGCCCGAAGCACCCCCCTGTGGTCGGCTTTCCTGCCGGTCAAACGGTAACCTCGGCTGACCGCGCCTTTCCGGGCGCCGGTCACTCGGCTTGTCTGGCTTCGGCTATTCTCGGACAGAGCATCCCGGTCCGACCGAGCACTGCCTTGCCGAGCCGCTTCTTTACGGTCTGGGGCGGGACGTACTCGGCCCAAGTTCTGCCCGGCCCAAGTTCTGGCAGCCCATCTCTGGGCGAATAGTCGATCATCTCGGCCCCATGCGCTGCTGGGCTCTCAACCTGCTCGGTCGCTACCTCGGCCCAACTCCAGATCATAAATCGCCCTCTCAGTTTGGCATTTCAATCTTGCATTAAAATAGTCATAAGATGACAAAATAGATTAAAAAGTCAATAAGACAAAACATTATATTCAAATTATAATAATTTTATTTTTTCTTTCACAAAAGTCAAAAAAGTCAAAAAATTAATCCCAAACGAGACTTTTTAGCCCAGACTAAAATAACCAAAAAGTCAAAAGGCCAAAAAGTTAACACACATCCCAAACGAATCCGTAGTAGGTTGCTTAACCAAATTATTGGGGTGCATTTAGAGTCACTCACTTTGGTGCTTATTTGTATCACACCATCTATTTATTTTTACATGTCTTTTTGTAATAACCAAAAAAATTAACTCTTTTTACGCTTCTCGAAACAACCCTCAATACAAAATCGAACCAAACCAATCCCTGAATGGGAATAGCTTCCCTCGGTACTCTTATCTTTTATACTCCTCAATACTTCATTTTTTAGACTCCATTCTAAACCCACAATACTAATCTAATCCGTTCATCTCATAATCCCAACAATTTAGATGAGTTATGTAAAAATTTAGTTTCATCAGATATCATTAGATACATGAATAAATTGCATCTTATTTTCTAAAATAGACAGTATTTGTGAGTTTAAACTTAATCTTTTCATTCTATAAAATGAAAAATGATATGTTTATGTATTCATCGATATCTAATGAAATTGATTTTTTGCACAGATGGTCTTCATTATGAGATTATAAGATGAACGGTTTGGATTATTATTGTAACAATAATACTATGAACCTACTCTTATCAATCTAGAAATTATTTAGAATTTTCGTCATATAGTTCAGATTCATTCTACACATAGACTCAATATCAATCTCACACTATATAAATTAATTTCCACCGCACAATCATTCACCTAGAATTTTTTGAATGGATAAAGATGGGTCTCTAGACATTTCCAGTGTTTATTTAATGAAAAAGGTTATTAGTTATCATAGGACCTATTAGACAATAAGTTTATCTATTAGGAACTACACGTAATAGGTAAACTACTAATAGATCCTAACAGTTGGACTTAATTTCCATCAAGTCTTATTGAAAATAAGTTTTGGTAAAATCGTCACTAAAAATAATTTTTTACATGTCACTAAAAATTGACAATTAATGACTTTTTTTGTCACGTTTTTATAAATTGTCATTAAAATTTATAATTAGTGACTTCTTTGTTATGAATTTTTTAAATTGTCGTTAAAACTTATAATTAGTGATATTTTTATGATAAATTTTTTAAATGATTGTTAAAAATTAACAATTAGTAATGTTTTTTTTATAATAATATTTGATTAAAAAAAGTCATTAATTATCATAAAATTTATTGGATAATAAGCTCAAATCTATAAACATTGTATTTAGTTAAGAAATTTGAAAATAAATTTAAAAAGAGAAAAAAATATATATAAAATGTAAATATATTTTATTTATATATTTTTATTATTATTATTTTTTAAAATTTTCAACCAATCCTAAATGGAGGGATGAACACCCTAAACTCCATATATGCTCGTATAGATACCGACATACAGCACCTCTTTTTTAACGGAACAAAGAAAAGTAAAAGGTACGAGAGAGAGAGAGTTGGCCAAAATACGACTTAAAAGGAAGCTATGGCGAAATTACAGTCCCTGTCTATGTCAGTTGCAGTACTACTTCCACAACCACCATCTCTCTATAATCATCTCTGTTTCCTTGCTTTGTTGGCCCAACATGGATCGTCTGATCCTCAAGATCAAGCTTCTTCTCCACCTCCGCCGATCTCCTCCAGGTACCCATTCTTCTCACTCCTATGCTTTCAAGCTCTTTTAGTAACTCCAATGTGGTTCTGATCTGTTCCACATTCATGGGTTTAGCCTTGATTTTATTCTAATTCGCTTAATCCGAAGCTAGCTTCTTTTTTCTTTTTCTTTTTTTTTAATTGTTGGCCATGAATCCATGATGTGTTCTGAATTTTGGAGGTCCTCAAAATATTTGTATTTGTATTCTGATCAACATTAATGGGTTTTACTTTGATTTTGTTATAATTGGCGTAATTTGGAGCTAGCTTTTTAATTGTGTTTATTTATGAACCATTTAGAATTATATGGTTAACAATTGAAAGACAATTAGTTGTTTAGAATTTCCTGGTGTTGTTTCTCAGTACCCCATCTCACTTCTTACTTTCAACTCTACTCTGTATCTACAGTGATTTGTATCTAATGCTTTGAAGCTCTTTAAGTGACTGTAATTTGGTTCTGATTTGATCAACATTAATGGGTTTAACCTTGATTTTGTAATAATTGGCGTGATTTGAAGCTAGCTAATTAAGTGTTTAGATTTTTCTTTTCCAATAGTTGGCCTGACGATTATGTGTTCTGAATTTTTGGAGGTCCTCAATGTATTTGAATTTGTGTTATTAACCATATAGAATTATATGGGTAACAATTGAAAGAAAATGGGATCTTTGGTACGACGGTTTTGTCCCTAGGTGGCCAGTGTAGTGTAGTCCTAGTCCTAGTCCTAGTCTTTGCTTTTCTTTTTCTTTTTATTTTTTAATTTGTGTTGATTTTTCAGTTTAGTAGGATTCCCATGAAATTGAGAAGTTCTATCTCAACCAAATATAGCCCCCACTCCTCTTCCTTGTGATAATTCCAAACCATGGAACCTATGGTGACTTTGAACTATGAACAGTAATGACTTTGAACCTTGCTAAGTGGCACCTTCTATTTGTCTGTTCGAAGTTTAATGTAACACATTTTCTGACAACCTATGTGTGTCATCTTCAGAAATTTGACTTTTTCTTTTTTTTTTTTTGGGTTCAGTTTAGGAGTTTGTCGTGACTAGTGCACTGGGATTCAAGTGACTAATTAACACATTTTAACAAGAGAATGTTGGAAAATTGGGGATAATTTTCATATTGTTTTGTGCCTGTTGTTACATATATGGTTTGACTACATAGGAACAGTCTGTTCATGATGGGATGTTGGGGAGAAATTTGCTTGTATGTAATGATGTATCACGTGGAGATGTTAAACCTTTATTTATATATCGGCTCACTTAAATGAATATCCCCGGAGGATCTTGTGCTCATATTTTCACTTGTTTACATTAACATTACAATTAAAAACAGATGGCTATGACGAATACATCCATTTTAGTAAAATCCATTATTCAGTGCTGCAAAGCTCATTAAAAATTAAATACATTGTTTCTACCTAGATATCTAGGTTTCCTATAGTAAAGTGATGGGTGTCTTTTCGTTGTACATAACATTGATTCTTCAATACTATTTTGACACAACTTTTATTAATTGTTGCACCTATGACCATCTTGCATCATTTTCTCTCGAGTTCTTATTGCACAATTTCATTTCATGCTGTGATCTGCATTAGCAGCTGATGTTTTGAAGAGTTCACCTCCTAATGAACTAATGAATCTAGAACCAACAATTGTCCTTGCCATCAGCTATAGAAGACCAAACTACCTAAGAAGAAAAAAAATATTGGTTAACAATTTGAGAATAATTGCTTGTTTGTGTTCTCTCTCTCTCTCTCTCTCACACACACACACGCACACAAAGAGTTCTGGGGTTTGTATTTCTTTTTCTTCTTCTTTTCCCTTTTGATTGAGATAGGAAAGGAAGTGTTCTGGTTATTTTATGTGGCTTATCGCTTAAGGAAAGTTGATTTATGATAGGTAAGTATTAGAGCTGACTGCTTCGTCTCATTTGTTAACATAACCTTGCCTAATAAGATCAATTTATACACAATCTATGATTGAAACACTGCTGCTCCCTCTATCTCATAGCTTATTCCACCATGGAAAAATACAACTTTTTAAGGACACAAACATTCAATGTGTTCGCACCCAACTAGTAGAGTACAAATTTCACATCTATCCCTTTTGATCCCTATCTTCCACACTATTCACTGCATTCACATGTGTGAAATGGATGATATTGGAAAATTACAAAATTTAAGTCCCTTAACTTTTCAAAATGACAATCTCTTTGGGAAATCCCAAAATAGAACGTGGACAAAAAATAAGGGAAGGAGGGAGTGTATGAAATGAATCAATAGGTTCTCTTTATTTGAAAGTCTATTTCTGGAAACTATTTCAGGTAATGTATCTTTTGTGAGGCGTTTCTCATACAATGATATAAAAAGGGCAACAGATGGTTTCCGCTGGATCATTGACAACTCATCCCATGGAGCCGTTTACAAAGCCAAATTTGAAGATGGTCGTGTTGCTCTGGTAAAAGAAATAAGAGATTTTGATGAAGCAAAAGATGCCTTCTATAGAGAAGTCCAACTTTTGGGGCGCTTGCATCACCGGCACATTGTTTCGCTTAGTGGCTTTTCCACAGGACATAAGAGGTTTGATTCTTGACTCTTGCTTAATCTTTGTAACACTTTTTCTTAGCCTCTTAGGAAAGGATAGAAAGAGCGAAAGACAGATTTTGGGGCCACATATTGCGTGGAGAGCAAGATATTTCGTGATTATGTTAGGCTTTGTTTGTTTCGCCATAAAATATTTTACACATGTAAAATAATTTTGCCCAAAAATAAATTTTTTTATTTTTATTTTCCGGTGTTTGGTTAGCACTCAAAATATTTTTTACAACAAAAATTTTATTAAAGAAGCAATTATAAAGTAAATTTTTAAAAGAAAATGAATAAATAAAATGATACTTGTACATAATTTTCATGTTGAATTGAATACAATTAATGTGGCAATGTCATTCTTACAATCATAAACTGTAGTAATGAAAATTTTAATTTTCAAGAGTGAATATGAATGTGAGACATCATTATATATAAATTTTTTGTATACAAATTTTTTTTGTATATTATTACTAAAGATTGAAATAAGACAATGATTGAATGTAACAAAAATAACATTTCCAAAATATAATTCCGATCAATTGCTCAACCATAATATATGTATAGGTATATTTATCAAATATATATATATATGTATATCCACACATATAAATATATGTATATGTATATATGTGAAGCAAATGTATATATATATATATATATAGATGAAGCAAATATATGTTTAATATATATATATGTATAGGTATATACATATATATACATACATATATATATATAGAGAGAGAGAAAGAGAGAGAATAAAAACGTTCAATGCGTATGAAAGTAGTGAAACTTGATATACTTGATATGTATTTCGAGTAGTATCAACCATGATGAGAAAAAAAAAAACTTGCAGAAATTTTTAAACGTATATCATTTTATGCTTTTACTTAACTTTTTGGCCAACCAAACAATGAAAAATAGGTAAAATATTTTTGGGAAAAATATAACGTCCAAATCCTTTAGAGGATGGGAATCTAGTATTTGTGATATCCTGTGAAATTATAAGTCTCATAGATTGCCCATTGCTTATATGGAAATATGTTCGTTTGTCCTTATTTCTGGGTTAAGAAAGATTTTAACCCTTAAAGGGCCTTAACTGTTGTTTTGAGAAACTTCTTGTTTTGATGTATTTAACTGTTCCCTTTTCAGGTTTCTAGTGTTTGAAGACATAGAAAATGGAACCCTGAAAGCGCATCTGAATGGTAACTTTTGGAACACAAAATTTACATGTTTGCCTAATTTGATTCTGTTATCAAAGTTTGGCTCTTGGCAGATCCTCTTAAGACTCCCTTGAATTGGAGAACAAGGCTACAAATAGTCATTGGCGTGGCAGCTGCACTCGTAAGTTGTAAAGCTGCATTTTGTCGTACTCATATACAAATAAAAATATGTTAAATCTTTTTTACTGCCTTTTATTTTGTTTATTTTTTATTTTATTTTATTTTATTTTTTTGCAATGATAAATTCTATGAGAGGATAAGGGAAACATATAACCTGTGGTACATAAATACCATAGCCAAGAAGCGAAGTCACTATAACATCTACTTATAAGGGAAAGTCTGCTTCCATGGTCCAACATTTGACATAGGGATTCTAACACATACCTTGGTCTGATAAATCTGAAAGACTATTTGGAATACTTTGGGGGCTTTAAATGCTCAATGCACTTATATTGTTGGGCAAATTATACACGTGGTCTCTATATTTTGCTTCTTGTGTCAATTTGGTCATTGCAGTTCCAATTTTGTCAATTTGGTCATTGTAGTTCCAATTCTATCAGTTTTGTCATTTAATTTTTTACGTTGTGTTAATTTAGTAAAAGTGATAACATCCGTTAAAAAATTGGACTGAAATCAACAGGGCAAAATGGTTTCCATTCAAAAGGAAGTGGATCACTTCATACCAACACCCCCCCCCCCCCCCCCACCCACACACACCCACACCCACACCCACACCCACACCCACACACAAAAACAAAAACAAAAAACAAAAACTTTCAGGAAAGTCAATGGACTAATTTACCATCAATTCATTCAATATATCCTTTTTTAGAGGACAAATTTTCACAATGTGAATATTCAAAGATAAAATTGATGCAATTACAACTATAAGTCTCAAATTGACACGAGACAAACTACAAGGATTAGGGGTGTAATTTTCCCTATGTTATTCTTCTGCTCTTTCCTTCCATAAATTGATTGAAATAAATTTCTTAATTTATTAGACATTTGTATTTTTTGGAAAATGATAACATAAAACACCAGTAAACAGGCCAGATTTTGCTCATTTGACTTTATCCGATATATTTTGATAATGGAATTTTTTCCACTTCTTCGAAGTGTTTCACCTAAACAGGCTCTGCTTTATGTCACCAAGATTGTTCTTTCTTTCTTTGTTTTGTGCATTGTGTGTTTGTTTGCACTGCTGGAATGGTAAAATCAAATTGATACAAATTGTCGTGTAATACAGGAATACTTACATTTCTTCTGCGACCCACCAATGTATCATGTCTCAGTCAGTTCAAGTACCATCATGTTAGATGAGAACTTCAATGCGAAGGTAAGGGTATTGCACTTCTCTCTCTTTTCATTTAAGTTTCTAGCATATAGCTCATGTAACCAATATGTATAGAAGTTTTCTTAGTTTTGTAAAGGCAACCACCATAGTCAAATTTTATAGACACGTTTCATGATATATTAACATACCTCTTGTTACAGCTCTGCAATATTGGCCGCCTTAGTTCTCATGGAAATGACATTACATTGCCACAGTCTTCACCTTCGAAGGGTAAATTTTTATGATTACTTTTGCAATAATTTCACAATGTTGTATTTTGGGCCTATTTGGTGTAGCTTCTTGTGAGCTGAAAGCTGACAATTAAAAAGTAAAAGCCAAGCTATAAGCATCTCATATAAGCTGCACTGAAAAGCCCCTTTTTCTATTTCGATCTTTACACGTCCATTTACTCTGGTGCAGATTATAGAGGTCAGGTATGCGGAAACATAATCTTTCAGCTTGGCTTACTAATTCTCGAGCTAATAACTGGTCAGTCCTCGGAGGAGGGAGGTGTAGATTTGATCCAATGGGTTGAAGAATTTCGCTTCTCGAGATCCATACATAAGATGCTTGATCCCGACCTTGGAAACAACTATGATTCTAGTGAGCTTAAGGGTCTTTTAGCTGTAGCAAGATTGTGTATAAAATCTCTAGATAAGCCAACACTTTTTACTCCTCAGGTATTTAGGTACCTCCAGAAGAAGCTAGGCATTGAATAAACCGTTATCAATGACTTGTGATTATGCCTTATGATATTCTTTGGAAATTGAGTTGATGCTTCATGGAGTTAAGGTCCCTTTATTCCAAGGTTAGCTATCGTGAAAATTTTCATTTTGGATGTACTAGTTGTCTGAAAGAGCAGCTTAACTCAACGGTAACATTTATTGTTAGCGTCTTTAGTAGTTCAAATACTAGTCACAAAAACACTCAAAAAATAGAAGTAATACTGCATACATCTTTATCTCCCAGACTCCGCTTTAACAGGAGCATCGTGTCTGTTGTCCCTTGTGATATGGGAATGCACCAAATCCTTTATGATATTGGTGTTGGAAATGGTTTTGAAAATTCTGGAAAGACATAATTTTTTTTAAACTTTGGTTTAATTTTTAGGTGGGACTCATGGGTCGATTTTCGCGACTCTAAGTGGTAACGTGTTCTATGTCGCGTTGTGATTCACGTGGTATATTTGGTTGCTCAAAACCATTATCAGGTAAATGAAAAATTGAAGCCAAAGTGAGCTCCATGAAAATGGAGTTTTTGGTGGACATTCCTTAAAGTTTGAATTAAGGCTTGTTCCATATTGGTATGGTGGGAAGAATTTTGTGGGTTTATATAGCTTGAAATTATAATTTGGAGAGGGCCCCAAGGGGCACCCCACGTTTGTAGAAGAGAAAGGTTATGGGCAAATTGGGTTTGACCCATTGGACTCAAAAATAACCACACGCGCGTCGCCGCCGTCCGTCCGGGTGGGCTGGCGCTGGCTTGGGCGCGGGTGTGTGGTGTGAGGTTGGGTTGGGCTGGGCTTGTCTGACCCAATACCTATCTTTTTGGACCAAAAACATTTAAATTTAATTTATTTTTTGGTAAAATAAAATAAGACCGTTTAAATTCAAATATGTCTGAACCTTGTGTACAGATTTCAAAATCTGTCTGTTTAATTCAAGGAAAACCCATACCTATTTGAATTTAAATTCAAACATATTTAAATCTGTGCAAATTAAAACAAACAGATTTGGTTATCTGTTGAAACAGTGGTGCACCTGTTCAAACAGGTTTGGTACCTGTTTAATTCAAATTGAAAAGCCACCACTCCATCTATAAATTAGTACCCTTCATTTGATGTTTTCATTCACAATTTTCGTACTTCTCCTTTGCAAATAATTTTTGTATTTTGCTGCATTAAATTTCTGTGAGAAAGAGTGTATACACTTAGTGTTCGTTGTACAAATAAATTGTGGTGCTGCATTTATTCGTTGTTGATCATTTTATCCCGAGACATAGACGTCCGAAAATCTAAAAGCACCGTGGAGAGGACAAATCTGTCTTAAGGACATAGTGTTAAACACTGGACTTGATCAAAAGTTTGTTCAAGAAATTAATCAAGTAAGTTGTTAATTTATTTTCTGTTTTATTTTTATTTATTTAAATCAAATTTTATTTTTATTTTTATAACAAAATAAAAATCTATTTTTATTTATTTTATTTTATTTTTCTAGTTTGATTTTTGTAATCAAACATATACTCTCATTTTCTTTTATTTCTTCTGTACTCTGTTTGTTGTTAAGTACACAAATAGAATTTATTTTTCAAATACAGTGAACATTGACTATTAATCAATCTTAAGACAGATTATTTTTTGGTGTCTTCATTATATTTAATTTTCTATGTTTTCACAAAGTGATATTCTGCTTGGAAAATACAAATAGTAGTAATATACTGTTTATTTTCTTTGACAACTAGTAGTAATATACTGGTGTAATTAACAATTGCAGAATATTAAGTTTTGTTACAAAAAATTATTGTGGTATTTTATTTTTTTAGTTTTAGTAACAAGGAAAATAAAATTATTTTGTGTTATAATTTATTTTCTGGTTTTAGTAACTAGAAAATTTATTTGTGTTTTGGTTTTTTCTGATTTTTGTAATCAGATATTATGGCTACTGTAACTGGAAGTGGTACTCCAATTGTTACATCGACTCCGGTCCCTATCCAGAACCATGTTCAAGTTCCGATAAATCATGGAGAAAAACCGAAAAAATTTAATGGCACTGAGTTTAAGAGATGGCAGTAGAAAATACTGTTCTATCTTACAACTCTAAATTTGGCCCGGTTTATCCGTGAAGAGGCTCCAGTACTCAGAGAGGATGAAAGTGATCGGTAAGTTGTTGCCGCTGTAGATGCTTGGAAGCATTCTGATTTCCTGTGCAGAAATTACATCCTAAATGGCCTTGATAACATGTTGTATAATGTTTAAAGCCCTCTGAAATCAGCAAAAGAATTGTGAGATTCTTTGGAGAAAAAATACGAGAAAGAGGATGCCGGCACAAAGAAATTTGTTGTCGGTAAATTTCTGGACTTCATTATGGTAGACTCCCAAATGGTAATTTCTTAAGTTCAAAATTTTCAGATAATTTTGCATGATATTCATTCTGAAGGTATGTCTCTTAGCGAGTCTTTCCACGTCGCTGCTTTAGTGAAAAAGTTGCCACCGGCTTGGAAAGATTTGAAAAATTATTTAAAACATAAACGTAATGAGATGACCATGGATGAATTGATTGTAAGATTGAGAATTGGGGAAGATAACCGAAAGGCTGAAAAGAGGAATGAGAAAAATCCCATTGAGTCCAAGGATAATGTGGTTGAACAAGTGCACAAATCACATAATAAAAAGAGGAAGTTTACTGGAGATAGTCCTAAACAAGGCAACAACAATGGCAATAAGAAGTTCAAAGTAAAATGTTATAACTGTGGCAAGACTGGATATCGAGCTTCTGATTGTCGCCACCCTAAGAAGGATCGCGGAAGTACAAGCAAGAAGACCACCAATCAAGCCAATGTAACAGAATTAGATTACATTTTTGACAAGGTAAATGACATTGTAGACCGTCCGGAACTCCGCTCCGCGCGCGGGGGCGCGAATCGTGGTTCTTAGCTACTACAGTTCGGACTCATGTCACGGTTCTGAATCTAATCTCACAAAGTGCAATGTAAGACTGATAAATCACCAAAGAGTCCAAATCTGACAAATCGTTTTGGAAAATTAATTTTAATCAAAAAGCATCAAACATAGACTGGTTTGCCAGATTTCAGAGTCGTCACCTAAATATTTTGTTTTGAAAAATTTAAGAAACCCTGACTCATGCCTAAGGCCACGTATCCGTCATCACCAAAGTTGCCTCGGCTCGGGAACTTGGGTACGAGATGGGAAGGTCATGCAATGAGCACCCCCGCTCGGTCGATCAAAGGATCGACCTTTACTAACATGATATGTTGTTTTTGAAAATACATATGTTCTTATTCCGGTTTATTAGTTAGCTTACTATGTGATGCGCACAACATACAAGTATAGACTAAATCACTCAAATTGGAACAAAACGTCTCATGTTTGTTTGTTTGAAAATGGTTTGAAGGTGCTACTCGCAAGTAGGCTAAGACGCAGATTTTGCCACCCTCAAGTGGGCTTAGAAAAACATGGTGATTTGCCATTTCAAGTGGGCGTAAAACTCACAATCATCGAGTTGTTCCAATTCAGGCAATCAAGCCTCTACCCACAGGCATTCATGCAGTTAAAGCACTTAAGCAGATAGCCTCATGGCAAGCATGCTATCATGGCAACATTTGCACACATGCAAGGATGCTAAAGTATAAACACTCACAATTTACTCTGAGCAAAAAAAGAAGCTAGTTAGTAATCAATGCATGATCCTAGCTATGCTAAGAATGCCTAATGTAACACATGCAAAAATACAGCTAAAATAGGCTCGGCTATTCTAAGATGTCATGTGAATGCAACTTGATAACATGTATTCAAATTGGTATTGAAATACAATACAGTTTGTATGATGTGCTGAACCCGGAGCATGCAAAACAGATAAATGAATGTAAACATGCGAAGCATAAGGATGCTAATTGAAATATGTCCTAAAACTAACCACTGAAAGCAGATAAGTAAAAGGGAGAAAGAAATGGGGGTTGGAAGACATGCATCACGCACACACACACGCACACTCTTTACAACATTTGTGCCATCTCGACAGAGGGTCCGAATAATAAACTAACTAACTAATCTAAGCTAATTAAACTAATTATTATAAAACAAAACTAATTAACTAATCCTAGCTAAGTAATTAGTTATTACAACACAAATCGATTAGCTAAGTGCATTAACTACTTAAGTACAAAACTAAAGCATTAGCTAGCTAAGAAAAGAAGCTAAGTAAAGCAGTAAGAAGAGGTCCTCAGAGCGAGAAGTGCATGCATGCTCGGTCGCCTCGTTCGGAAATCCATTACGATGCCCCAACTTGCTTCTGTTTGCATTTGATCTTAGAACACTGCACAAAGCTCCAGATAGCTTCTACTCCATCATGGGAACCTCCAGGAAGGCTGCCGACCAGTTATTGGTGTTGTAGGCCACCTGTAGACCATTTACATTTGCTGCAGACCAGAAAAAGTGGTCGGCCAACCACTTTTACTGGTTTGCCAACCAGAAAATTCTGCACAACTCCATTTTGCTGCAACAGAGAACAAGAAGGGGCACAACAATGTATTTGCAAGGTATGTGTGCACAACCACCCTCCCTATCATTTCTTAAGCTCAAGGGAGTGCGGTTCTCGACTCTCGGGCCACCAACCGAGCATCGCAATGCACGATGGCCGAGAAGCCAAGTTTGCACGAATCAATGTGAATGAATGCACACATAACACATAAGGGCCTTAACCTCTATCATACATGATCAGGAGGCGAGAAATGAGGCGCGTTTCATCACTTTAAGAATGAAATGTCCCTCGTTTCTTGTGTTTGGACTAACACCCTATCCAAACACAAATGTAATGTAACATGATCAACCTATCAATACTAATGGCATGCAAACTCAATGCAATACATGCAAACATAATGCGATGCAACAAGCATGCAAACACAATGCAAACAATAACATTCAAACAACATGCTCAATGGACTTAAACCGAATATGGATAGACCTCAATCATGTCCAAAATAGTGGCCAAAATGCTGAAATGTTGGCATGAAATGCAAGATAATACATGCTCATGCATTGGCCCATCAACTAAGCATAAGAGCACAGCTCTCAAGCATGATCAAGAAGTGATAAACATGGAAGTGTGAAAACACTATATGCTCTGAAATCATGTATGAAATGATGCCAAATCATTCAAACAACACAAGTATAGCATGCAAGAGGGCCTAAGGCATAAGGCCACCAAGAGAGACTACACAAGAGGCATGCAATACATGGCACGAATGACTGAACCAGCTATGGATAGAGCTCAATTAGATCAAAACAAAGACCAAAACATGCTGGGATAGGAGCTCAAAAGTCTAGACATGCATGTATACGCATTGGTCCACAAACAAGGCAATAATGCACAACCTTTAAAAGCACTCAAAGAGTGAAAGAAGTGAGAATATGGCAATGCTATATGTTCTGAAATAACATGGTAGATGATGCCAAATCATGCACATGTCACAAATAAAATAATGCTAGGAGGCTTAAAACTCAAGGCAAGCAAGGCCAATTGCACTACAGCTATACAATACATGAACCATGTGGCCAAGACAACCCAAAACAGTCCTAAAGCATGACAAAATAATGTTAAAACATGCACGGACTAGAGCTAACTCATGCTAGCATGAAAGGCATAAAGCATAGAGTATGCAAGGCCAATAAGGAAGATTACACTACACCTACCAAAACCAAGCATGAGATCACTTTACCAACAAAAATCAGAGTTGTATCATGGCAAAATAGGACCAAATACACACTAAAATGGTGGCCCAAAAAGCTTAGGCAAGAAGGCATACGCAATGGCTCAGTTTTAAAGCATAAAGAACCAACCCTCCAAAGCATTGAATGAGTGAAAGATGTGAGGGCATGACCACATTACATACACTGAAATCACATATCAAATGATGCCAAATCATGCAAATAGCCCAAGAAATGCGTGCTAGTGGCTTGGAAACTCAAAGCTAGTGAGGTAGAATGCATTATGGCTATACAAAGCAAGGCATGCATGACCACAACAACTTAAAACAAAGCTTAAGCATGGCAAAACATGAGTAAAATCTTCCTGGAGTAGAGCAAAAAGCATGCTAAAATGGTGATCCAAAGCATGATGCATGTTAGGCTAGTTAGTGGAATTGCACTACAAGTGCAAGCAGCATGCAAGAGGCAACCAAACTAACCCAAAACAGAGTCATGGCGGGTTTGAAAAGTCACAAAAATGAGCCTAAATGAAGTCTCCAAGAAGTAGAAACAAATGCTCTTTTGGAGGGCCATCAACACAAGCACACAAGAGAAGAGGAGGGGGGACAACCCCCTCCTATTTGGGGCCTCAAAACCAAGTTTCCACCACTGAAATTCCTCTGAATTTCAGTGGTAGGAAGGCCAAACAAAGGTGATTACAAAGGCCTAAAGTGATGGCCCAAAACAAGGCCAAACAAGACACAAGAGAGGGTAGACCACCCCCAACACCAAAGAAGCCTTAAACAAATATTTCAAACACTTAAAAAAGAAGCTTTTTGTAGTAGAAAGTCAAGCCAAAATAAGCATGCAAGGGTGGCCTAGTAAGCAACTACAACAAGGCTTTAAGAGGATTAGAGACTCACCCTTGAAGAATCAAAGCAAGATAGCAACTTTTAAGGCAAAAACCAAACCTTGAGCTCCAAACAAACCTCCAAGAACCTCAGTCCAAGATTGAAGGTGTTTCACTATGTGTTTGTGTGTAAAAGTGTGAAGAAAAGGCATTTTCAAGTACAAATATGGAGCAAATTAAGAAATATAGAGATAGAATATATGTATAGCTCTCAGCCAAATTTTCTGAACCTAAGGCAAGAGAGAGGAGGCTCATTTTTATAGAAAAACATGCATCAAGCTTGAATGAATCCCTCTATACACGTGTATGGAGCATGCTTTGTGTGCCCAATAGCTGGCATGGAAAATATCTGCAGAAAGTGCAGGAAAGCTGCCGACCAGTTGAAGTGGTCGGCCAGCTACTTGCACTAGTCAGCCGACCAGAACAAGTGGTCTGCAAGGATGAAAAGTGGTCGACAAAGGGGGAGGAGTGGTCTGCACAAAGAAAGCAAGGTAGTGGCATGGCTGTCGACCACTTTTGGTGGTCCAAAGACCACCAAGACTAGTTGGCCGACCAGAAAACTGGCTAGCAGGCAGGAAAAGTGGTTTTCAGGGAGAGAAACTGGTCTACAACCCCTATTCCACCCTCCAAGCAAGGAAAACAAGGTTTGTGCCAAAAACAAACCAAAAAGGATAGAGGACTAAAGTCCGCGGGACAAGGCGCACAGCCGGAAGCCTCGAAAACTAGTCTATGAGCACAAAAAGTGGTCTACAAGAGGGAAAGGTGGTCTACGGCCACAAAAAGTGGTCTACAAACCTTTGTTTCCTTCTAGGCAAAGGCAACAAGGCATGGTCTGAAAACCAGGCCATGAGGAGAACGTTAAGAGGTCTCGAGACAAAGCACTCGACCGAAGGCCTCGGAAATCGGAAACTAGCCTACAAGAGGGAAAAGTAGTCTACGACTACGAAAAGTGGTCTACGGACCTCTTTCTCCCTCCAGGCAGGGTCAACAAGGCATGGTCCACAAACCAAGCCAAGACACAAAGAGTTTAGAGGCCCGGAAGCAAGACACTCAGCTGAAAACTCTGGAAACTTGAAACGAGCACAAACATGCACAATCATTGAGTGCTCAAACGATGACATCTGAGTCTTAAGGTCGGTCAAAAATAGGGTGTCTATAATTGCCCCTCTTTGATATAACTCGAAAGTCAAGAAGTGACAGAAGTGAATGTCAAAGCCTAGAGACGACCCAGTTTTGACAAGGCCGAAAACTCAGACAAAAAGGCAAGATAACAAAGAGATGCGCCCGCAGGTAGGGGTAAGATACAAATGACATACACAATGCCGAACATAACTCATGATCGTGCAAAGAGAGCTGTGATGAAACAATTATGCAAAATAAATGCAACATTTTAAGCGAATGCTATGCGAAGAAATGCTACAGCAAACTCGTACACAAACAAGTAAACATGAGCCGAACTACATCTCATGCAGAAAGGATGTAAGAGAACCATGCAATCTTAGCGAATACAGTAAGCATGTGTGATAGATACACAAAGCGAACGTATGATAGATACACAAAGTGAGCATGTGTGATAGATATGCAAAGCGAACGTGTGATAAATACACAAAGTGAGCATAGTGTGATAGATACACAAAGCGAACGTGTGATAGATACACAGAGCGAACATATGTGATAGATACACAAAGCGAACGTGTGATAGATACACAAAGTGAGCATAATGTGATAGATACACAAAGCGAACGTGTGATAGATATACAAAGCGAACGTGTGATAGATACACAAAGGTGAACATGTGTGATAGATACACTATATGAACAAAGTGTGATAGATAAACTAAGTGAAGAGAGTGTGATAGATACACTAAGTGAACAAAGTGTGATAGATACACTAAGTGAAGAGAGTGTGATAGATACATTATATGAACAAAGTGTGATAGATACACTAAATGAACAAAGTGTGATAGATACACTAAGTGAAGAGAGTGTGATAGATACACTATATGAACAGAGTGTGATAGATACACTAAATGAACAAAGTGTGATAGATACACTAAGTGAACAAAGTGTGATAGATACACTAAGTGAAGAGAGTGTAATAGATACACTAAATGAACAAAGTGTGATAGATACACTAAGTGAAGAGAGAGTGAAGAGAGTGTGATAGATACACTATACGAATAAAGTGTGATAGATACACTAAGTGAACAAAGTGTGATAGATACATTAAGTGAACAAAGTGTGATAGATACACTAAATGAACAAAGTGTGATAGATACACTAAGTGAAGAGAGTGTGATAGATACACTAAGTGAAAAGAGTGTGATAGATACACTAAATGAACAAAGTGTGATAGATACACTAAGTGAAGAGAGTGTGATAGAAACACTAAGTGAAGTGAGTGTGATAGATACACTATACGAACAAAGTGTGATAGATACATTAAGTGAACAAAGTGTGATAGATACACTATATGAACAAAGTTTGATAGATACACTAAATGAACAAAGTGTGATAGATATACTAAGTGAAGAGAGTGTGATAGATACACTATATGAACAAAGTGTGATAGATACACTAAGCGAACAAAGTGTGATAGATACACTAAGTGAAGAGAGTGTGATAGATACACTATATGAACAAAGCGTGATAGATACACTAAGTGAGTAAGCATGTGCGATAGATACACAAAGCATAATCAATTTTAAATGGAGCTTCTCTGAATAAACCGCATATCCAATATCGCATGGGTGCGCCAGCCTCAAATGAACCGTACATACAATATCGTGCATGTATGAGAAAGAAACTTGATAGGTACAATGCAATACAATGCATGATGTTTAAAGAATGCAATAAACAAACACAGCGGCACTTTAGAAAGCACCTCATGGGGTGAGTGGCGATGAACCGCTCTACTCTGACGGGGATCTCCCCTTGTGTTCCTCGAACACTTACCTTCAACTCACAGTACAAAGGTTCTAAAACACTGACAAGGGATAACTTCTGCATGTAGAAACCACAAATGCCGCTTTCCTTCCTGATCATATTCACAACTTTCCATATTCTCCAACGGGGTGACAGACTAGGTTGGTTCAGTATCTAGAATTTAGGTGCGCACACGCTATCTCAACCTATGGGGCTTCCATATAGATTTCAAGACGGGGATACACCCTTGGGTATTTAAACCAGACTTTAGTCTCGGAAATTCCGAACCTTGCGTTTTAGGCATCAGCCATTCGAACTCTAGTTTTCACCGTCGCAGTTGGTCTCCTAGGAACTCATTGCAAACACAACCAAGATGCCCCTGGCAGGGACATGGTGCTCAGGGAGAGCACTTCTTATCGCCATTCTGGCTTTGAAACAGGCTTGAGCTTGAGCTTGAGGTAGAGGCACACTCATACTTCGGAGCATTGACGAGACCTGAAGAGGTACATATGGAATGCATCTCGGAACTTTCTGAAGTTGAAACACACTCAGATACTCCACATTTTTCCTCTTTTCTTTTGCTTTGCAGTCCGGAACCTATATAGCTTCAGATAGGTCCTGGTTTTATTGTTCTCATGTGACCTGGGTTGAACCCTGCAGTTTTATGAAAGAACAAATCCTGTTTTGTACAAATGTGGAGAACGGCACGGCACTCTAAGCGCAAAACGATTTATTTTTGAAATTGAAATTGAGAAATGAGTTCTTAACGGGGTATTGAGCTTGCGACACAATCAAAACGACTTAACAAAGGAAAACAAAGGTAAAACAACCTAAACACATCTATTGACACTCGAAACGACTCAAAATAAGAATCGAGAGAAACAAAAACACACACACAACACTCAGATGTGTACCACCAGTGGGAGACCTCTCAGTTCACGAGGAGCCTATTTCTCTGGGTATTGTTTTCCACCCTTTCTTATTTGTGATTCTCACATCACTCTGGCACTCAATCTCTATTTTTCTGAAAAATAGTCCTTTTTTCACTTTTTCTCTTAGCGCACATCTCTCTATTCTTTAATCTCTTTGATTTTTTATCCCTCACCTGGGTGGTTGATGGATAAACAGGAAGTTGTGGGCTTTTGCCCCTAGCATTCTGCTATATTCTTCTTCTTCTGCTCACAATAGTAAACTTTCCCACAGAGGGGTTGCGCTACAACTGGGTGTGTAGCAAATCTGCAGCTGACATCTGCTGATGATGCCCTTGGCTAGTTCGGATGTGACTAGACCTTTTTGGATAAGGCAGTGGAATATCTTGATCCATTCCAGTTTGTGCTTCGCACTTGACTTGATACCTCGCTGCTCGGAGGATAAGAGAGCTTTTGGCCATTTGCTATTAGCTTCAGTTGTGCCATTTTCTGGAAGGTAGAGTGCCCTTTCTGGCAAGTAGAGTGCCCTTTCTGGTAGATGCATTGACAACGGGAAAAAGACAGGAAGCTTGACTCAATTGTGCCCCTAGTTCATTATTTTAACCATTTTTTGTTTTGGCTTTCTACTAAAACTATTTTGACCAATATGAGAGTTAGATTAACATACTTGTTCAACTTTTTGATTTAAAATCATGCAAGTCAGGCTATGAGTACTGAAAATTTTCCTTTTTCGAGTCCAAGAAAAGGTCCAGTTTTTGGAAAAAATAGAATAATTTTCGAGAGAATTAGTTAACTTCATTAAAAATTCTCAAAACTATTTTTGCAAATGGCCACTGCTTGACCAACACGGAATTTACCCTTGAGATACACAACCTCAGATCCAAAACAATGGAAAATTGCCCCTTGTCTAAATGGCACTGCATGGCAACGGAAAGTTACCCCTTGTCTGAATGGCACCACAGCGCACTGTAATCAGTCCTCAAAGTGACGATCACAACCGAACTCTTAGATACAGAGAAGACAAAGATGATGAGAACCATTACACGGACACAATTGATTTGGAAGTGTTTATGGCTGGACTTCATAATGAAGTTGCCTACGTATCCCAAACATGGGAATCAAGTCTGACGTAGTTCCAGGTTAAGTACACTCGGGTATTAACCTCTCCTTTTGCGCTCTAACTTTTGCCAAGGCCGCCCTTTCTGGGTTTTCAACCTTGCGAGCTATGTTCTTCTTTTCTTTTCAATTCTTTTCTTTTCTTTTTTTCATTTCTTCTTTTTCTTTTTTCATTTTCTTCTTCTTTTTTTTCATTTTCTTCATTTTCCAATCTTTTCTTTTCTTTTTCTTGCTTTAACTTTTGCCTGGGTCGACCTTCTGGGTTTTCGGCCCAGCGAGCCTCTCAAGGGTAAAAGTGTAGCTTTGTCCATGTTAAATGGTTTTGAGATCTCGAAGCCATTTGAATACAGGAGAATGGTTGTTGTTCTATGATGATGTAAGAGTCCATCCAGCCGGGTCTGAATTGCCCCAAGTGTTGTGGATAGGAATTCAATTGTCCTTCAGCAATACTTTCTTCTTTCCTCCCTTATGGGATTTGGCATTCTTGCCGATCTTTGTTAGCTTGAGAAATGCCCCAATTTTTGACTCTTCGAACACATCTGACATTTTTTTTTTATTTTTTCCCCTAGTTCAAGGGGTAATTCTGATCTAGCTTCGCAAGCTTCCTTTGATAACATCTGATCTACTTGCCCCTAGTTCAAGGGTCGCTTCTGATCTGGCTATACAAGCCTTATGTTGTGATTGACCGTTGAACATTCTGAATCCAAGTTCAAGGTTTGAAAGCAAAGGGGTTGAGTCTCGATGTTGAGAGCGATCCTATGTTGCACAATCTCAAGAGCGATTTCACACAGGTCTTCGCAGGGCCGCGCAAAACTTTTTTTTTTTTTTGAAATATTTTAAGAAAGCGACTAGTCGCTCGCGCTGAAGACAATGTAGAACCAATCTGGATCAAGCTAGGATCCTTCTCAGTACTCACATTAACAAACATGATCTCATTCATTAAGGGCTTAGCATGCATCTCTTTCTCTCAATTGATCAATTTTTTGCAAATCCAGAGGAATTCCTCCATCTTCATTTTCATCATAGTGTTCGAAAAGTTTTGAAAAACTTTGGTCAATGCAATGATTTTGAGGCATAGAAAAGTGGGTGAAAAGCACTACCATTCCATTCAAAACTTCTGGCACAACTGGCTCAAGGCAGAAACAGACACAAAAGCATAAAAATCACTGCTGTTCATTCAGGTCTTCTGGCACAACAGGCTCCAAGGCAGTAGTAGACTTAAAAGAAAGAGTGCAAAAGACAAAACACAAAACAAGATAGTGATGTCCGAGGTAACACCCCTGAAATCACCCAACTCTAACATAACATGACTGACTCGATACGACAAGACAGAGTCAACTGACTCAGTACAAAAAGACTGACTCAATTCAACATAACAAGACTGACCCAATACCCAAGTTAAAAAGTAAAATAAACAGCATTCACAAATGCTCCAAAAAGTGTGTGCCATTCACCACATCTGGAGTAAATCGAGTGCCATCTGCAAGTGGTTTATCCCCCGATCACATGGTCACATTATCCCCCACAAGTTTATTGATCAAGTGCCGATAGACTTTGCAAGACTGGTGCGACGATGACCTTGTTGTCAAACAGATCTTGTATATCATGGCGAAGACGAAAGCAACTGTCAGTGTCATGACCAGTTTGTTGATGGAAGGCACAATACTTAGCTAAGTCATGCTTTGGTGGGAGAGGATTGGCTAGAGGCCATTGTTCCAACAGTTTCAGATGTCCTTTCTTGAGTAGGACTCCTAGAGCTTTTGACAAAGGCATATAAAGTAGGGTAAAAACCCTCTTGCCTCTGAGTGGATATTTGGCTGTTTGTAAGCTGGTTCCGGATGCACCGGTGAATGGGGTGACTGTTTTTGGTGTGGTGGTGGTGACCATGCCCACGTTTGAAGTTCTAGCAACTGCATCACCACTGGTGGTCGCATTCGAACTGCGAGTAAACGCCTTCCTGGGCTGCTCCTTCTCCTGGTCAATAAGGCCCTGCTTCATAGCATCTTCAATCTGTATCCCAATCTTGTGTAAATCAGCAAAGGTGGGGAGGGGTAAGACGATCATCTTCTGCATGAGCTTGGGTTGGAGGTTGCGCACAACCATCCCTATCTGATCCTTCTGGACCGGCCTGGTGGTCATCATAGAAGCTTTGGCTCTCCAACGGGTTACAAAGTCAGAGAAGCCCTCTTTTGGCTCTTGTCTCATTGTCTCAAGATCACGAGTTGTGACCTCGATTTGCGTGTTGTAGGAGTACTATGTAATGAAGGCCTCAGCCATCTCTTCCCAGTTCTGTTTCATAGAGTTCTCCAATTTTGCATACCAGATTGCGGCTATCCCAGACATGGTTCGGCTGAATAGTGACAGCTTTTGGGCTGTGGTCAAACCCATTGGCCTCAAGATATCAGAAAATAGGTGGAAGTGCACCATTGGGTCTCCAGAGCCATCGAAGCGGTCGATATGTGGCATCTTGAACCGGTCTGACAATGTCACCGCTGAGTCGGTGTATCCATCCTCTATGTCCGGAATGGAATTAACGCCTTGAGCTCTTTTGAACAACATTTCTAACTTACTCACTTTCAGCGCTGTTAGATCCACCTCAAAGTTAGATGGTGTGTCCACTGGATTAGCCGGTGCGTTCGACAGTTGGGGTAGGATTGGGGGTGGAACTGGCCTCGTTGGGACGTCCGTATTTTCCTGGACGTTTGCAGTCTCCTCGGGTGTCAAAACCCTAGGTGGGGGTAGGGGCGGATGCGAAGCAAATGCTCCAGCTTGTTGTGGTGGATGCTGCTGCTGAAGCCTGGCAATCAACTCCGCCTATTGAGCTACCATTTCTACTTGATGTGCAGTAACCTCTGCCTGGCGGGCAGCATCCCGCTGCATGGCCTGCAAGGTTTCTTGGAGCTGGCACATCATGTCCTCCATATTAACTGCGGATTTGACTGAACAGGTGTGTATTCCCTCTCTAAGGTGGAAACAGATATCTCAGCCCAACTGCGCACAAGTGAGGTGGATAATGACCGCTGATTTGAAGATTGTTGAACTGGTTATCCATGCCTAACTGGCCTTTTTACCTTGCCTCTGGCGAAAGAACACTGGTTGCTCTTGAACTGAATCTCTGACCTGACCAAGTCTATCAACACAAGTCCAATGTACCCGGGGGATGTTGGAGCCTTCTGAAGCTATAGTTCCAGGACTACCTAGCAAAAGAGAAAACAGATAGCACCTCAGCCTGATTTCACCAGAACCAATATGAGCAAAGCTGAATGACTGTGCCCCCTACAGAATTCTGCCCAAAATTTTGCCCGTAAATTGATACCCTCAGGCCGATACTCAGACTTGCAACTGATACATATAACCTGTAGAGACACACTCTGACAGCACATATCAAGCAAATAAGAGCCAAAACACCCCTATGGAGGGGTAGGGTTTCCCTGTCCTATCTTGTCAGGAACTAGGGTTTCACTATGCACACAACGGTTTCAAACAACCTACAATCGGGTAAGTAACCTGTCCTAGTTTGAAACGGTCACTATGGATTCCGATATGCACTAGGTCGAATGGTCAAAAAGGGTGCCTCGGTAAAAATCAAGGTTTGTGTTCCCATCATGGCAGAGCCCGCAACCGGTCAGTCTTATGGCACGCTTTTCTAAGCAAGCCTTCGGCAAACCGTTCAAGAATAGCAGACGGCAAACACGGTGTCCTAGGTACACCAATGAAAATGCAATGCAAAGAAACACATAAGTGTAAATAAAACAACATATCATGAGTTCAAGTCAAGTTCTCTAAATCCCCAGCAGAGTCGCTAGAAACTGTAGACCGCCCGGAACTCCGCTCCGCTCGTGAGGGCGCGAATCGTGGTTCTTAGATACTACAGTTCGGACTCATGTCACGATTTTGAATCTAATCTCACAAAGTGCAATGTAAGACTGATAAATCACCAAAGAGTCTAAATCCGGCAAATCGTTTTGAAAAATCAATTTTAATCAAAAAGCGCCAAACATGGACTGCTTTGCCAGATTTTAGAGTCGCCACCTAAATATTTTGTTTTGGAAAATTTAAGAAACCCTGACTCGTGCCTAAGGCCACGTGTCCGTCATCACCAAAGTTGTCTCGGCTCGGGAACTTGGGTACGAGAAGGGAAGGTCATGCAATGAGCACCCCCGCTCGCCTGATCAAAGGATCGACCTTTACTAACATGATATGTTATTTTTGAAAACACATGTGTTCTTATTCCAGTTTATTAGTTAACTTACTATGTGATGCGCACAGCATACAAGTATAGACTAAATCACTCAAATTGGAACAAAACGTTTCATGTTTGTTTGTTTGTTTGAAAATGGTTTGAAGGTGTTACTCGCAAGTAGGCTAAGACGCGGATTTTGCCACCCTCAAGTGGGCTTAGAAAAACATGGTGATTTGCCACTTCAAGTGGGCTTAAAATTCACAATCATCGGGTTATTCCAATTCAGGCAATCAAGCCTCCACCCACAGGCATTCATGCAGTCAAAGCACTTAAGCAGATAGCCTCATGGCAAGCATGGCTATCATGGTAACACTTGCACACATGCAAGGATGCTAAAGCATAAACACTCATAATGTACTATGAGCCAAAAAAGAAGTTAGTTAGTAATCAATGCATGATCCTAGCTATGCTAAGAATGCCTAATGCAACACATGCAAAAATGCAGCTAAAATAGGCTCGGCTATTCTAAGATGCCATGTGAATGCAACTTGATAACATGTATTCAAATTGGTATTAAAACACAATGCAATTTGTATGATGCGCTGAGCCCGGTGCATGCAAAACAGTTAAATGAATACAAACATGCGACGCATAAGGATTCTAATTGAAATATGCCCTAAAACTAACCATTGAAGGCAGATAAGTAAAAGGGAGAAAGAAATGAGGGTTGGAAGACATGCATCACACACACGCACACTTATTACAACATTTGTGCCATCTCGATGGAGGGTTAGAATAATAAACTAACTAGCTAATCTAAGCTAATTAAACTAATTATTACAAAACAAAACTAATTAACTAATCCTAGCTAAGTAATTAGTTATTACAACACAAATCGATTCCCTAAGTGCATTAACTACTTAAGTACAAAATCAAAGCATTAGCTAGCTAAGCAAAGAAGCTAAGTAAAGCAGTAAGAAGAGGTCCTCAAAGCGAGAAGTGCATGCATGCTCGGTTGCCTTGTTCGGAAATCCATTAAGATGCCTCAACTTGCCTTTGTTTGCATTTGATCTTAGAATACTGCACAAAGCTCCAGATAGCTTCTACTCCATCATGGGAACCTCCAGGAAGGCTACCGACCACTTATTCGTGTTGTAGACCACCTGTAGACCACTTACATTTGCTGCAAACCAGAAAAAGTGGTCGGCCAGCCACTTTTACTGGTCTGCCGACCAGAAAATTCTACACAACTCCATTTTGCTATAACAGAGAACAAGAATGGGCACAGCAATGTATTTGCAAGGTATGTGTGCACAACCACCCTCCCTATCATTTCTTAAGCTCAAGGGAGTACGGTTCTCGACTCTCGGGCCACCAACCGAGCATCGCAATGCACGATGGCCGAGAAGCCAAGTTTGCACGAATCAATGTGAATGAATGCACACATAACACATAAGGGCCTTAACCTCTATCATGCATGATCAAAAGGGTCGGCGCCCGAGAAATGAGGCAGGTTTCATCACTTCAAGTATGAAACATCCCTCGTTTCTCGTGTTTGAACTAACACCCTATCCAAACACAAATGCAATGCAACATGATTAACCTATCAATGCTAATGGCATGCAAACTCAATGCAATGCATGCAAACATAATGCAATGCAACAAGCATGCAAACACAATGCAAACAACAACATTCAAACGACATGCTCAATGGACTTAAACCGAATATGGACAAACCTCAATCATGCCCAAAACAGTGACCAAAATGCTGAAATGATGGCATGAAATGCAAGATAATGCATGCCCATGCATTGGCCCATCAACTAAGCATAAGAGCACAACTCTCAAACATGATCAAGAAATGATAAACATGGAAGTGTGACAAAACTATATGCTCTGAAATCATGTATGAAATGATGCCAAATCATTCAAACAACACAAGTATAGCATGCAAGAAGGCCTAAGACATAAGGCCACCAAGAGGGACTACACAAGAGGCATGCAATACATGGCACGAATGACTGAACCGGCTATGGACAGAGCTCAATTAGGTCAAAACAAAGACCAAAACATGTTGGGATAGGAGCTCAAAAGTCTAGGCATGCATGTATACGCATTGGTCCACAAACAAAGCAATAATGCACAACCTTTAAAAGCACTCAAAGAGTGAAAGAAGTGAGAATATGACAATGCTATATGTTTTGAAATAACATGGTAGATGATGCCAAATCATGCACATGTCACAAATGAAACATGCTAAGAGGCTCAAAACTCAAGGCAAGCAAGACCAATTGCACTACAGCTATACAATACATGAACCATGTGGCCAAGACAACCCAAAACAGTCCTAGAGCATGACAAAATAATGCTAAAACATGCACGGACTAGAGCTAACTCATGCTAGCATGAAAGGCATGAAGCATAGAGTATGCAAGGCCAATAAGGAGGATTACACTACACCTACCAAAACCAAACATGAGATGACTTTACCAACAAAAATCAGAGTTGTATCATGGCAAAATAGGACCAAATACACACTAAAATGGTGGCCCAAAACGTTTAGGCGAGAAGACATACGCAATGGCTCATTTTTAAAGCATAAAGAACCAACCCTCCAAAGCATTGAATGAGTGAAAGATGTGAGGGCATGACCACACTACATGCACTGAAATCACATATCAAATGATGCCAAATCATGCAAATAACCCAAGCAATGCGTGCTAGTGGCTTGGAAACTCAAAGCTAGTGAGGTAGAATGCGCTATGGCTATACAAAGCAAAGCATGCATGACCACAACAACTTAAAACAGAGCTTAAGCATGGCAAAACATTAGTAAACTCTTCCTGGAGTAAGCCAAAAGCATGCTAAAATGGTGATCCAAAGCATGATGCATGTTAGGCTAGTTAGTGGAATTGCACTACAAGTGCAAGGAGCATGCAAGAGGCAACCAAACCAATCCAAAATAGAGTCATGGAAGGTCTGGAAAGTCACAAAAATGAGCCTAAACGAAGTCTCCAAGAAGTAGAAACAAATGCTCTTTTTGAAGGGCCATCAACACAAGCACACAAAAGAAGAGGAGGGGGGATAACCCCCTCCTATTTAGGGCCTCAAAACCAAGTTTCCACCACTGAAATTCCTCTAAATTTTAGGGATAGGAAGGCTAAACAAAGGTGATTACAAAGGCCTAAAGTGATGGCCCAAAACAAGGCCAAACAAGGCATAAGAGAGGGTAGACCAACCCCAACACCAAAGAAGCCTTAAACAAATATTTCAAACACTTAAAAAAGAAGCTTTTTGTAGTAGAAAGTCAAGCCAAAATAATCATGAAAGGGTGGCCTAGTAAGCAGCTATAACAAGGCTTTAAGAGGATTAGAGACTCACCCTTGAAGAATCAAAGCAAGACAATAACTTCTGAGGCAAAAACCAAACCTTGAGCTCCAAACAAACCTCTAAGAACCTCAATTCAAGATTGAAGGTGTTTCACTATGTGTCTGTGTGTAAAAGTGTGAAGAAAGGCACTTTCAAGCACAAATATGGAGCAAAGGAAGAAATATAGAGATAGAATATATGTATAGCTCTCAGCCAAATTTTCTGAACCTAAGGCAAGAGAGAGGAGGCTCCCTTTTATAGAAAAACATGCATCAAGCTTGAATGAATCCCTCCATACACGTGTATGGAGGATACTTTCTCTGCCCAACAGCTGGCACAGCTGGCATGGAAAATTTCTGCAGAAAGTGCAAGAAAGCTGCCGACCAGTTGAAGTGGTTGACCAGCTACTTGCACTGGTCGGCCGACCAGAACAAGTGGTCTGCAAGGATGAAAAGTGGTCGGCAAAGGGGGAGGAGTGGTCTAAACAAAGAAAGCAAGGTGGTGGCATGGCTGCCGACCAATTTTGGTGGTCTAAAGACCACTAAGACCAGTTGGCTGACCAGAAAATTGACTGGCAGGCAGGAAAAGTGGTTTTCAGGGAGAGAAACTGGTCTACAACCCCTATTCCACCCTCCAAGCAAGGAATACAAGGTTTGTGCCAAAAACAAACCAAAAAGGATGAAGGACTAAAGTCCGTGGGACAAGGCGCGCAGCCGGAAGCCTCGAAAACTAGTCTACGAGCACAAAAAGTGGTCTACGAGAGGGAAATGTGGTCTACGGCCACAAAAAGTGGTCTACAGACTTTTGTTTCCTTCTAGGCAAAGGCAACAAGGCATGGTCCGAAAACCAGGCCATGAGGAGAACGTTAAGAGGTCCCGAGACAAGGCGCTCGGCCGAAGGCCTCAGAAACCGGAAACTAGCCTACAAGAGGGAGAAGTAGTCTACGACTACTAAAAGTGGTCTATGGACCTCTTTCTCCCTCCAGGCAGGGTCAACAAGGCATGGTCCACAAACCAAGCCAAGACACAAAGGTCATGTTTGTTTGGGTGGACATGAGCTTGGGATTGGACTAATAGTCCAATAAAATTACTAATCCAATGTTTGATTAAACAATTGAAGTACGGACTAATTATTTTAAACTTGACTATTAGTTAAGATAGGATACATAATCCAATGGATTTGTACCCCTAGGACTATTAGTCATGGGAATGCTAATCCAGTCTGCCCAAATAAACATGGCCAAAGAGTTCAGAGGCCCAAAGGCAAGGCACTCAGCCGAAAACTCCGGAAACTCGAAACGAACACAAACATGCACAATCATTGAGGGCTCAAATGATGACGTATAAGTCTTAAGGTCGGTCAAAAATGGGGTGTCTACTTAAATTAATCCTCTACTGTGGTGTCTGAGTCTAATTTGGTTGGAAATCCCAAAGAATAGTGGGTTGACATTGGGGCAACTCGTTACATTTGTGCGGACAAGAAGATGTTCACTACCTACAATGAGGCTGCAAATGGTGAACAACTTTTCATGGAAAATTCTTCTACTTCTATTGTGGCTGGACAAGGGAAGGTGATCTTGAAGATGACATTAGGGAAAGAACTTACCCTCAACAACGTACTGCATGTACCAGACATCTAGAAGAATTTAGTTTCTGGTTCTTTGTTAAGTAAAAATGGTTTTAGGCTTGTATTTGAGTCTGATAAATTTGTATTATCAAAAAGTGGTATGTATATTGGTAAGGGATACATGAGTGATGGTATCTTCAAATTGAATGTAATGACAGTTGTATCAAAAGTTGCTATTAATAAGAATAACACATCTTTTGCTTATATTATTGGGTCGAATTTATGGCATGGTAGATTAGGGCATGTGAATTTTGATGTTTTGCGTAGATTAATTAGTTTGGATTATATACCAAAGTTTGAAATTGATCCTAATCACAAATGTGAAATTTGTGTAGAAGCGAAACTAACTAAGGCTTCATTTAGATCGGTTGAAAGGAAAACCGAACCTCTAGAATTAATTCATACAGATGTATGTGATCTTAAATTTGTTCAATCTAGAGGAGGCAAAAAGTATTTCATAACATTTATCGATGATTGCACAAGATATTGTTATGTATACTTACTTAGAAATAAAGATGAAGCCTTAGAAATGTTTAAACTCTACAAAACATAAGTTGAAAATCAACTTGGAAAAACCATTAAAATGGTTAGAAGTGGTAGGGGTGGTGAATATGATGCACCATTAAATGAATTTTGTGCACAATATAGCATTATTCACCAAACTACAGCATCCTATTCTCCACAGCAAAATGGAATTGCTGAAAAAAAGAATAGAACCCTAAAAGAAATGATGAATGCCATGTTACTAAGTTCAGGCTTACCGCAGAACTTGTGGGGGGAAGCAATATTGTCTGCTAATTATGTTTTAAACTGAATACCCCACAAGAAAACTAACATCACTCCTTATGATTTGTGGAAAGGTCAATCACCTTCCTACAAATACTTAAAAGTGTGGGGGTGTTTGGCAAAAGTTGAAGTTCTTGTTCCTAAAAGACTAAGACTGGACCAAAAACAGTGGATTGTGTGTTTATTGGTTATGCTCAGAATAGTAGTGCATATCAGTTTTTGACTTATAAATCAAAAATACCTGATATAAATGTGGATACTATTATAGAGTCAAGGAATGCTGTGTTTTTTGAACATGTATTTCCTTATAAAAAATTATAGGAATTAAGTTTGCAGAAAAGAACTTATGATTGTACACAAAGTCAAGAGACTAATGACAATCAAACACAAGAGACTAGTAATGGTCTCGACCAACAGGATTTAACTGATGATGAACTAAGACAAAGTAAGAGAGTAAGAACATCAAAATCCTTTGGTCCAAATTTTCTGACATACCTCTTAGAAAATGAACCTCAAAGCTTCAAGGAAGCGATGACAGGTCCGAAAATACCTTTGTGGAAAGAAACTGTTAATAATAAAATTGAATCCATTATGCAAAATCATACTTGGGAAATAGTGGATCTTCCACCTAGTTCTAAACCTCTTGGATATAAGTGGATATTCAAGAGAAAAATGAAAACAGATGGTTCAATAGACAAGTATAAAGCAAGACCTGTAGTAAAAGGTTACAAACAAAAGGAAAGTCTGGACTATTTTGACTCATATTCTCCTGTGATAAGAATAATATCCATCCACATGCTTAGCATTGTATAATTTAGAGATACATCAAATGGATGTTAAGACAACTTTCTTAAATGGTGATCTAAATGAAGAGATCTATATGGAGCAACCCGAAGGGTTTGTAGTGCCGAGGTAAGAAAAGAAAGTTTGTCGGCTTGTAAAATCTCTTTATGGATTAAAACAAGCACCTAAGCATAAAAAATTTGATCATGCTATGCTTACTAATGGGTTTAAGATAAACGAATGTGATAAGTGCGTCTATGTTAAAAACACTGACCAAGGATATGCCATAGTTTGTCTTTATGTGGATGACATACTTATCATTGGAAGCAGTCAAAACATGATCAAATCAACTAAGCAAATGCTTAATAGAAGATTTGATATGAAAGATATGGGGGACGCAAATGTTATATTAGGAATGAAAATTACTAAAACAACTGACGGATATGCATTATCTCAATCACATTATATTGAGAAAATTCTTGGTAAATTTATCAAGGATGATATGAATGTAACTAGAACACCTATAGACATCAGTCTTTATTTATCGAAAAATAAAGGTGATGCGGTGTCTCAGTTAAAATACTACCAGATCATTGGAAGCCTAATGTACCTAATGAATTATACTCGTCCTGACATAGCTTATGCAGTTAGTAAATTGAGTAGGTACACTAATTACCCCGGAGAAGACCATTGGAAAGCGATCATTCGGGTTCTTAGATATCTAAGATTTACTCGTGATCATGGTTTGAACTTTACTCGATGGGTTTGAACTTTACTCGATATCCAACAGTACTTGAAGGTTATTGTGATGCCAATTGGATATCGGATACTAAAGATTCAAAATTCACTAGTGGATATGTCTTTACTCTGAGAGGCGTTACTATTTCTTGAAAATCCACGAAACAAACATGCATCGCATGATCCACAATGGAATCTGAGTTCATTGTTTTAGACAAAGCAGGAGAAGAAGCAGAATGGCTTCGTCACTTCTTAGAAGACATTCCAATGTGGCCAAAACCTGTGCCAGCTATCTGCATTCATTGTGATAGTCAATCTACAATAGGCAGGGCACAGAATCATATGTATAATGGTAAGTCACGACATATTCATCGTCGACATAATACCGTAAGGCAATTGCTCTCAAATGAAATAATCTCAATAGATTATATAAAATCTAAAGAGAATATTGCGGATCCGTTAACAAAAGGTTTGACAAAACATCAAGTGTATAGTTCATCAAAGGGGATGTGATTAAAGCCTATTACATAAGAGTCATCATAATGGTAACTCTACTTATAAGACTGGAGATCCCAAGAACTAAGTTCAAAGGGACAACTAAGTTATGTGTGGCTCGCGAGAAATCACCAAGGGATTAAAATTCCCTATCTATTCCTATGGTGAGAGTGATATCTGCAACATGTGTTGTATGCAGGGGTCTAGGATAAGCATTGTTTTTAATGATTACTTATATCTTGATTTAGGCATAAAAAAACAAGACGAGTATAAGGACATACTCACAATAAGAACCATCTATATGAGTGTCGAACTGGGGCCAGTTCTATGAGAATGAAGAGGCTAAATTCTCTAGAAGTACTCATGAAAACCAAAAGCGTTCAATGCCAAAATGAATGCAATAGTGAGAACCACGATGTGTTAGAAGATATTTTGTGTGAAATCTATTGTCTTGGCTTACACAAACGACTGAACAATTCAAGGCATCGCGTCCATTAGTAAGCTAGTAAGTCCGATAGGTTATCACTAGGGAAGGTTCAAGGCCGAAAGCTACCTATCATAATGCAAGATATTTTCGATTTATACTCTTTCAACAAATTCTGCATATTGTGACATTTCTGTTGTCATCAAATTTCATTTATGTGGGGGATTGTTAGAAATGGTTTTGAAAATTCTAGAAAAACAGATTTTTCTTAAACTTTGGTCTAATTTTTAAATGGGACCCATGCGTCGATTTTCGCGAGTCTAAGTGATAACGCGTTCTATGCCGCGTTGTGATTCACGTGGTATATTTGGTTGCTCAAAACCATTATCGGGTAAATGAAAAATTGAAGCCAAAGTGAGCTCTATGGAAATGAAGTTTTTGGTGGAAATTCCTTAAAGTTTGAATTAAGGCTTGTCCCACATTAGTTTGGTGGGAATAATTTTGTGGGTTTATATAGCTTGGAATTATAACTTGGGGAGGGCCTTAAGGGGCACCCCAAGTTTGTAGAAGACAAAGGTTATGGGCAAATTAGGCTAGACCCATTGGACCCAAAAATAACCACACACGCGCGCCGCCGCCGCCGTCTGGTCGGGTGGGCTGGGTTTGGCTAGGCCTGGGCGCAGGTGTATGGTTGAGGTTGGATTGGGCTTGTCCAGCCCAATACCTATCTTTTTAGGCAAAAAACATTTGAATTTAATTTATTTTTTGGTAAAATACAATCAGACCGTTTAAATTCAAATCTGTCCGAACCTTCTGTACAGATTTCACAATATGTCCGTTTAATTCAAGGAAAACCCATACCTATTTGAATTTAATTCAAACAGATTTAAATCTGTGCAAATTAAACCGAACAAATTCGGTTATCTGTTGAAACAGTGTTGCACCTGTTCAAACAGGTTTGGTATCTGTTTAATTCAAATTGAAAAGCTACCACTCCGTCTATAAATAAGTAACCCTTATTTGATGTTTTCATTCACAATTTTCGTACTTCTCCTCTGCAAATGATCTCTACATTTTGCTGCATTAAATTTCTGTGAGAAAGAGTGTGTACATTTAGTGTGTTCGTTGTGCGAATAAATTGTAGTGCTGCATTTATTTATTGTTGATCATTTTATCCTGGGAGATAGACGTCCGAAAATCTAAAAGTACCGTGGAGAGAACGAATCTGTCTTAAGGACACAGTGTTAAATACTGGACTTGATCAAAAGTTTGTTCAAGAAATTAATCAAGTAAGTTGTTAATTTATTTTCTGTTTTATTTTTATTTATTTAAATCATATTTTAATTTTGTTTTTGTAATAAAATAAAATCTATTTTATTTTATTTTATTTTCTGGTTTGATTTTTGTAATCAAACATATACTCTCATTTTCTTTTATTTCTTCTGTACTCTATTTGTTGTTAAGTACACAAATATAATTTATTTTTCAAATACAGTGAAGATTGACCAACAATGGAAAAGCACCAAGGCTAGGGAATGGCAACGGGGTGGGATTGGGACAGATTTGTAGTGTCTCGCTCCTGTTTTAAATCATAGCTAAAGCAAATTAGGGAGGTGGTAGTTACCCAAAAAAAAATTAGGGCGGTGGCGAGGGTACGGAGGATGGATTAATTTTGTAACATAGTATTAATAAAAGTGACATGTAATGTGGTATATTATGAATAATGATTTTATATGATAAGAGTTAAAATCTATTAATTGAGATAAAAAAAAGTAACAAATGAGTGGTAAAGGATAATATTTCGGAGTTTTAATGTTATTATATTAAAAAATTAAGCTATATATGCTATATATATACAAAAATATTTAATAAATGTGTATTGCAAGTGCCTCTATGGTACCCCAAAAAAAAAAAATTGCGAACAACATGGTGTACTTTTGAATTAATTGAATATATTTTTTAAATCCTTTTACTTATTTTCAGAACATTTTTTAATCCAATTCCAATATTAAATTGTGTCTCAGGACTACTCATTAGCGTTTGTTTTCATAAAAGTAAAATCAGTTGTCGCTCTGCTTTCTTATTAGGACGTGAAAAACTTGCACGGAGAAAGAAATTGTGCAGGGAGAAAGAAATTGTCATCCCAACCTCTAAAACCTTCTAAAATCTTTTCCCATCTTTAAAAATAAATAAAAAAATTGGAATAATTGCAAAAAAAATCTTAGATTTTGACCCTTAAACAAAATAAATTTTAAGTTTTTAACCATTAAACTCAATATAAATATATATAAAATGTCTAAAATACTCTTTTTATTGAGTTTAATAATTAAAATACTTCATTTTCTATTGATTTTATTTAGCGAAAACAGACAAACAATTTAAATTGAAAATAAATCAAAAAACTAGAATTTAAATTGAAAAAAATTAAAATTTAAAATTTATTTTATTATAAAAATCAAAATTTAGTTTTTTTTTTTTTTTTTTTCTTCCCCCAAAAACTTTTATTTCTACATGATATGGTTGATTATACACACATCAAATGGGACAAATGTATGATTTTAAATAGGTTTTCTTTTCTTTTTCGTTTTTACCTTTACAGTCGTGAAACTTGGAAGGTGAATCAGCTTGTGATTAAATTTTGCTCCATGAAATTGTATGTTTTAAAGCAAGGTATCCCAAAAACATATAATTTGAGAAATCATTTGCTTGTAAGACAAGTTCATCTTATTAACTTTGTTACGAGCCTATGACCTCCTTGGAGGCATAGTATCAAATATCAATTGTTTATATAATCTTACTAGCGATATACTCGTACTATACACGATAAAACATATATTTATTAAGAATTATATATATTTTTTTAAAGATTGCCTTTGAAGGAAAAATATAGTGTTAAACTAAAAAATATTAGAAAATTATATTAATGTGAATATTGTGTAAAATATTTGATAATTATTTTGAGATTTCTTATATTACTTTTTTGGATCTTACACTTAAAAATGACTTACACTAAGGTGTTTGATAATCTAATTCAGTACTCAAAACTGAATATATTAACTGATAATCAATTAAACCCGTTTGATAATTATAATTGATATCATTTAAAAATTTAGGTAAATTACAGTTTGCCTACTTTATATTTGGCCAATTTCTCATTTTAGCTCTTAAAATTTGTTTTTTTCTATTTTGATTCTTCATGTTTCAAAAAAATTTCACTTTATTCTTAAGACTAATTTCTATTCAAAATTAGATAAAAAATGACACATTGATAGTCATGTGACAAAAAAATATTTTATTTTATATAATTCACACCTTTTACATAAACTTAGATTTTAATATAATAATATATTTTTTTATATTATGTGACAGTTATTGTGATATTTTCTGTCTAATTTTGAACGAAAGTTAACTTTAGGAGTAAAGTGGGAAAAATTTTAAACATGAAGGGACAAAGTGGAAAAAATTAAATTTTAAGGGCTAAAGTGGAAAAGCGACCAAACATAAAGGGGGCAAAGTATAATTTATCCTACAAAATTAACAACCTCTTAAAATATAGGCTAAAAGTTAATAAAATTCTAAGTGAATTATAACAAAATTTATAAATACTGAACATAAATATCGACATACTCAAATAAAAAAATATCGACATACACTATTATAAACTCATTATCACTACCACTATTAATACTATAATATTCATCATCATTGTCACTGTTACCATAAAAACTATCATTATTTCACTATCACTACCATATCACTATTATAGTCACCACAGCCATTACTACCACCACTCCAACAACCACTAAAATCCTTCGCCTGCACAACTATTATCACCATTGTCACAACCATCACCATCATTCCACCATTGTCACCACTCTTCTTTTTTTTCTTTAATTTCTACAATGTTACCCTTTCACTATCACCACAATCATTATCCCTTAATCTCTACTACTATTGACATTAGCGCCGAATCTAACGCCGTTGTTGTCTCCTCCATCACTACCAACTCACAATCATAATATAAAAATTGTAAGATATACAATTTGAATTAAAAAAATAAATAAATTTAATCTTGTATATATCAAATAATTTGTTTTAGTTCAGCACTTAATTTCTTATCAAACAATTTTTTAACTTAAAATATTCATCATTCAGTTTTTAGTACTTAATTTCTAATTTTCAATTTTACCAAACAACACCTAAGTCATAATATATTTCTTAAAAAACTTAAGAGGGAAATAAATTTATAGTTATTGTTAAAAACTGGTTAATTATTATACATAATTTTAAATTGCATATAAGAATAAAATACTGTTAGTCAATGCCTATTTTATGAATAAAAGCCCTCATCTAGATATGATTTTTTTGTTGAACCAAACTGTTTGAACGGGACAAACAATTTGACCACAGTCAATATTAGAGAATAAAGTGTATTTATTATTTACTTTAAACATGGTTTTATAACCTACCCAAAAAAAAATTATATTTTTTATTTTAACAATTCATTTATAATTCACACTTTAAATAATAATTTATATATTTAATAAATAAAAAAATAAAAATGCTAGAGTGACCATGTTCTGATTACCATGTGATGTGCACCTTACATTTGGCGCCACATGACACGCGTGGTTAGGTCCTTTAAGGCACTGAACCAAAGATAATATGTAATATTGTGACCACTAAATTTTTATTTTTGGTTTTAAATTTAAAATTTAAAATCTAAAGTTCTATTTTAAAATTTTTATTTTTAACTTTCAATTGAAATGTGACTTAGATACAAAAAAAACAAATTTAAACTTTTTATTTAAAGGTCTTTAAAATTTAGGAATTTTTTTTAAGGTCCTGATATTAAGATTTTATAAGAAAAAAGACTTGTAATATTTTCATAATGATTGGGATCCCTCAACATTTTGTCAGAGAAATTTTGATCTAGAAAATTTTTGATCCAAAGAAATTTCAAAACATAGATAAATTTCAGACAAATTTCTCTATGTTTTGAAAATTTTTTGGTTTGAAATTTTTATGATTTGTTCAATTTCTCTCATTTTCTCTGTATTTTAAATTTTTTTCTATATTTTAGAATTTCTCTGGATTGAATTTTTTTTTGATTTGCTCACAAATTTCTCTGTGTTTTGATTAATTTTCTCTAATTTGCTCATAATTTTGGTAATATATATTTAGCTACTTAAATTTTGGTAATTATATTTAGTTACTTAAATTTTGTAATCAACAATCCAAAATCCAATTCCATAACAATATTTTGTTACGAAATTCTATAATTAACTTTTAATTATTTAATTAATGCAATTTTTATCTTCATAGTATTATTATTATTATTATTATTGTTATCGTCATCGTCGTTGTCATCACTTTTGTGACAACACAAATCTAATTCTTAATATATATTATTCTGTATAAAGTTTTGCAATAATAATTTGTGTACAAGAAAATTTACCCATGGAGATTAATTGGTTCAATCTCATATTTTTTAGTTACATAAAATAATATTATAATATTAAAGTGACTCAAAATCATATATATATATATATATATATAAGGTTACATATATATACTAATATTGTATTGCATCAATTTCAATTCAATTCAATTCAATTCAAAAAAAAAAAAAAAAAAAAAAGGTGCCAAATTGCAAGAAAAGTGGCTGACTGCCACTTCTTTTTCCCTAGGCTGCTATGTTGCATGCAAGGCATGCTTGGTTTCCCAATTTCACACTCAGCATCCCTAGAGAAGCAAGCATGGCATAGGATGGCAACTCCAAGCCAATAGAAATTTTTTTTTGCTAAAGAAAGGAAATAATAAAATAAAACAAAAGTGGCTCCCATATTCCCTACATAAGGAACCTCACCATCAGCCATAATACATACACACAGCTATGAAAGAAAAGAAAGAGTGGAGAGAAAGAGGGAGAGAAAGCAAGAGGGAAAGGAGAGAAGAGAGGGGAACAAAGGCTCAACACTTGGGATTTTTTTTTTTACTTCATTGAGGTAAGAATACATCACCTCTATCCTCCCTTAGATACTTCAAACTGAATTTATATAAATTATATATGCAAGACTAAGCATGATTAAGTCATATATAGCAAAATAGTGTCATGCATATTTGAAATTTTGATAGGGCGAGGGTTTCATTATGTTATAATTTCATATTCCTTCTTGCAAATATAGATATATGGCTTAGCTACTGTTTTTATGTGTTCAATATTCTCCATCGTTGAAATAATCTTGCAAGAGAGTAAAATGAGATGAGAATGGCTTCCTTTTATCTGAAACTTAGATTCTTCTTCACTGTTTCAGACTTTATCGGATAAAAAGAGGGCTCTAATAAATTGAAAATAATTGATGTTTAAAATCTGTGTATACTGGAAGCAGATATAGGTGTTATACACTGTGTAAAATTTTTATAAAATCATTGGACACCATTTTCTTACTGAAACAAATATTTTCTCTAAGCGTCGCCTACAACACAGCAGAAGCAGTGGCTTCAAACAGGTCCCATTTTCTCTACAAATGGTATGTTTTTTTGCACGACCACTTGGAATAGTTAGATATAAGAGTTATCGTTCATTTGCCACCGATTTCACAAAAAATGGATAAGTCTAAAAGGAGAAATTATAGTTTTACTAAAATGCGATATAATCTGTCCAGTTTTCTTAGAAAAATTATTTGACCATCTTCCATTGATTTTCAGTCTTCGAATCCTTCTGGAAATGTGTTATAAAGTCAAGTATCTAACAAATCATTCTGACCATGCCTCTTTTTGACACCATTTGAGGACCCTTTTTATTTTTCGAACACAAAACACCTGTGTTGACATTTTCATGGCCTGAATATATTTTTACTTCATTGCTGTTTGGAGGCAGCAGCAATGCTGACTTTACCAGGTCACCGTTTATTCCCCGGAATAAATTTTCAAGTGATTCAAATCGAAAAAGTTAGATTTTTAAGTTACCTTTCAAGCTTCACTGGTTTCATAATTTTTTATTAAGTATTGAGAGAGAAACGCCAATTTTTCCAAAATGTGACAGAATCTGTCCAGTTTTCGTACAAAAATTATTTGACCATCTTCGACTGGTTTTCAGTCTTCACACTCTACTGGAAATATGTTCTAAACTCAAAAATTGAGCAAACCGTTCTGACCATGCCTCTTTTCGACACCGTTTGAGGACCCTTCTTATTTTTCGAACACAGAGCACCTATGCTGGAGGTGAATGTAACTCACTATCCCAGAAAATCAGTTTTCTTCCAAAATTTATTTCTCCATGTTAAATCGTTTTTAGCCCTGGTATTCTTCTCAAAATATTTTCCTAACTCGATGAACTAGCACCAGTTAAAATATTATAATGGTTGAACATCGTTTGATATGGGTTTCATATTTTTTTTTTTTTTTTTGACCATACAGTGCTGAAAGGAAAAGTATGTGAATTCTTAAGAAATCTTGTGATGACTCCTAAAACACTCTATCACATTTATTTGGTTGTCATATATGATTGTGTTGTGCTATATGAGAGGGTAATTTTGAGTGAAAATTGGGCCGAGCTATGAGACGGACTTTATGGCCCAAAGTATGACGGACTGAGTAAAAAGGGCCGAAAAGTTACTCAGGCCCAAGGGAGATAAAGTTACTCCGGTCAAAAGAGATGAAGTTACTTCGGCTCGTGAATTGTTAAAGCTACTTCGGTCCGAGAGCAACTTGAAGTTAGATCGGTCTTGAAGGTACATCGTTCTTGAATTTATACCGGCTTTAGAGGTATACCGGTTTTGGAGTTATACCGGTCGAAGAGTCGTTGGTTCGGTCCAAGCACACCATGAGTTGAACAAATGAGAACCGAGATAAGGAAATATAAGCGGAAAGGGCCGAACTAAGGATAGTTCGGCTTACTTTGTGGCTCAGCATAGCCAAGTTTATCTCGGTCGGATGATAGTTCGGCTATGGTGAAGACCATCCCACTTGGTTTAAGCAGTGGGGGGGGTGTAAAAAGATAAGCATTATCTTTTAGGAGCATGAATCCTAGGAGGACTCTGCATGGAGAAATAAAAGTTCTACTAGGATTGGGCCACTCGAAACCTATAAAAGCTCACAAGCATTACCTTGGAAGGGGGTGACATAACACAACATACAATTTTGCTTCCTGAATACATTAAGCTTTGTCTATTTGTCAAGTTTTCTGAGTTAGGCATCGGAGAGGTTTCCGGCACACACCCGCCGGCTAGCTCACGTTTGTGTTTTCAGGTGACAAAGCGACGTCGTACGGAGGAGCGTGGACTTAGTCAACAAGATTATACGAGGAGAATTATTTCTCATTCAATGGCACACATTGAAGACTTGCCGCAGTCCGCCGTCGACGGACTAACTCCAGAAGGGGGCGCAAGGCGTGAAGGATTACCTTCTGTCCCTCCCATGGCGGACTTGGAGCCCCAAAGACATACCTCCAGGAGGGATGCTAGGGGGAGACGGACTCACAGCCCCCGTCAATCCCATTCTCAAAGTCTCGACAGACAAAGACGGAGGATTGACTCTCAAACTCTGGAAGATCGCGTGAAAGAGCAAGATGAATTGATAAAGAAGATGGCGGCGGACATGGAAACCTTGAAGCGCCAGATGAAGAAAAAAGAAGTAGCGACAAGAGAGGGGCGCAAAAACAAGACGCCTCCTCGCCACTCAGAAAATCGTAGTAGGAATACTACACCCTCGCAAAGAGAGAGCAGAAGCCTCAGGACAGGTGACACTCAATCCTGGTCTTCCAAAACTCGTCATTCCAGGTCTGAGAGGACAAGATCTGAGAGATCATACACTGAAGGAAGCACATATTGGCCTTCACATTCGCACCAAACTAGATCTAGACAGACAGAATTACCCAGATCATCCGACTTACGAACCGTGCTCGAAGAGAAAGCACGATGCAAGGAGGATGCCAGGGCAAGGGATCCATATAGAGTTTCAGCCTTACAGCGGTTGGCTCCTCGGACGCATGGAAGCGTCGAGGTTAGAATGCCAATACCGCGACCGGCCGACGAACCAACGGACAAAGCATTGGCAAGACTACAGACTTCGCCGTTTGTTTCAGCAATCGAAAACGCGCCCCTACCATCAGGCTTCCTTCAACCGAAATTCACTACATATGAAGGGAAGACGGACCCGTATTCACACTTGAGCCACTTTCGCCAAGATATGGCCGTATACAGGCGAAACGAGGCCTTAATGTGCATACTCTTCCCATCAAGCCTTGGCGACCTAGGCTTGACATGGTTCGAAAAGCTTCCAGAGGGCAGCATAGCCTCCTGGGCTCAATTGGCAGAAGCATTCGTAACGAGGTTCCGAACAAATACTAAGACACCGGTGGAGATAGACCAGTTACTCTCCATCGACATGAGGGATAAAGAGACCCTTAGATCCTACAACAGTCGCTACTGGGAGACATTCAACCAGATTGGAGACTGTCCCACCAATCTTGCCATTGCCCAGTATAAAAGAGGCCTTCCAGTCGGGAACAGACTAAGGGACTCGATTACCATGACGCCACCCCTCACCATGGAGGCCCTGATGGAAAGAGTGCATCAGCACATCAGGGTAGAAGAGGATGGCGCGCGTGCCAAGGCAAAATCTAGTGCGACCACAGTACCAGAAAAGTAAACCTCAGCAAAGGTCAACACGGTAGATCGGCAGAATAGAAACGGTCGTGGCAGACGAGATAACGGAGAAGACCCAGACAAAAGATGGTTGAGAATCCGCACTGCCATAACAACGGTGTTCAAAAAACCGATATATCGGATCCTGAGCGAAATAAGGGATGAGCCTTTTGTCAAGTGGCCAGCCAAGCTAGATGAAGCTCAGAAAGACTACGACGACAGATCACGGTACACCTTCCACAAAGAAAAGGGGCACCGAACTGAGAATTGCACGCCATTGAGACAGCACTTGGAAGAGTTGGTCGCAGCTAGTCACTTGGACAAATACATTGAAGGAGGGACACAGCCAGCCGCCCAGGATCATAACAACCCTAATGGAATGCCAATCGATGCCCCACCTCAAGGCATTATCAATGTGATACATGGAATCTTTGAACCTGAGCGTGTATGCGAGCTCAAGGGATCAATCAAAAAGGCTGAACACTTTAGAGAAGTACAAAGTGCCCAACCTGCCTTTAAGAAGGGGAATACCGAGGCAACAAATGTCATGTCTTTCTCAGATAAAGACTTAGACCGAATATACTGCCCCCATAATGATGCCCTGGTCGTCACTCTCCGAGTCAAGGATTTTGACGTCAAGCGGATTCTGATTGATCAGGGTAGTTCATGTGAGATCATGTACTACGAAACATTCAAACAGTTAAAGCTGCAAGACAAAGACTTGGCGTCTGCCGTCTCTCCCCTGATTGGGTTCAACTCCATGCCAGAATGGCCCGTTGGTAAGATAATTCTTCCGGTCAGAGCAGGAACCGTAACAAAACAAGTGGAGTTCTGGGTATTGAAAGTCCCCTCCACTTACAACATCATTTTGGGCAGAACATGGCTGCATGCAATGCGATCGGTGGCGTCATCCTACCACCAAGTAATGCGGTTCCCCAACGACACCGGTATAATTGAAGAAGTCTATGGGGATCAAATCATGTCAAAATAATGTTTCGCCACGGTGAATGGCAGTCGCGCTGCCAAAGGGTACGTTCATTCGGTGGAAGAACCAGAAAGTAATGAGCTATTCGCAGACGTCGGCAAAGAGGCTGATCAAAAAGCGGTAGAGGACTTGGTGGAGGTAAAAATAGATAAGAAGAACCCGGATAAGTTCTTCTTGCTTGGCTCGTCGTTGTCCAGCGCTGAGAGATTAGAGGTCTTGGAATTCTTGACCTCTAACATCGAAGTGTTTGCCTGGACGCCCTACGACATGCCAGGCATTGATCCAAACTTCATCAGTCACCAACTCAACGTCCATCAATCCGCCAGACCAGTCATTCAGCGCACACGCAGATCGGCACTCCACCACGCCGAAATAGTGGCAGAAGAAGTAGGCAACCTGCTGGAGGCAGGAGCAATTAGAGAAGTGCACTACCCAAGATGGATCTCCAACACAGTCGTAGTGCCAAAAAAGAATGGTAAATGGCGTGTCTGCGTCGACTACAAAACTGTCAACAAGGCCTGCCCAAAAGATAGCTTTCCTCTACCAAGGATAGATCAACTGGTGGACCTGACGGCAGGGCACAACCGACTCAGCTTTCTGGATGCATACAGAGGCTACCACCAAATCGCCATGCATGAACCAGACCAGGAGGTCACATCCTTTACAACACCAAGGGGATTGTACTGCTACAAGGTCATGCCCTTTGGCCTGAAAAACGCAGGGGCAACATTCCAACGGATGGTCACCAAGATGTTTGAACCATTGTTAGGAAAAACAATGGAAGCTTACATCGACGACATGGTGGTCAAAAGAAAGGATGAGAATGACCATCTTAAAGACCTAGGCGAGATGTTTGAGATCCTGAAAAAGCACAAGCTGCGCCTCAATGCGTCCAAGTGTGCATTCGGAGTAGGATCTGGCAAATTCCTGGGCTTCCTCGTGACCAACCGAGGTATAGAAGCAGACCCCACTCAAATCAAGGCAATCCAGGAGTTGGAGAGACCAAACTCAGTCAAAGAAGTGCAGCATCTTACCGGCATGGCAGCTGCGCTCAATCGGTTCATAAGCAGGTCATCAGACAGATTACGACCATTCTTTCAAGCTTTAAAAGCCAAGTTTGAGTGGGATGAAGAATGCAACCGAGCTCTAGAAAGCTTGAAAGAGTACATGTCTTCCCCACCACTGCTTGTTACTCCAGTACCCGGTGAAGAACTCTTTTTGTACCTGGCAGTCTCTCAGCACGCAGTTAGCGCAGTGTTAGTTCGTGCAGAAGGAATACAACACTTGCCCATCTTTTATGTCAGCAAGACATTGTTGGGAGCCGAAACAAGGTACTTGCCCTTGGAGAAACTAGCATTAGCATTAATGATGGCATCCAGAAAATTGGCACACTACTTTCATGCCCACACCATAGTCGTCCTCACAGCTTTTCCACTAAAAGCTTTGTTTGAGAGGGCGAACTTTTCTGGGCGAATCTTAAAGTGGGCAGTAGAGTTGGGACAATTCGACATCAAGTTCCAACCCAGAACCGCAGTAAAGGCCCAGTCTTTGGCAGACTTCGTCGCAGAATTCACTCCTGGTAGTCATCATATCTGCCCAATCGACCTAACTGACACGACCGAACTAGGGATGGAAGTTGACGCCGGAATAGCGCAACCCTAGCAGTTAGCACTCAGTCAGACTCCAAGGCAGACCAGACTAAAGACAGCAAGGAAGAAGCAAACCAAGACTCACCAACAGCCCAACTAGATGGCGAGGAACAGACAACAGGCATGGACCTTGAAGAAAACACCATTCTTGACCCCACGACATCATCTGATCCCTCCACTTGCTGGAAGTTATTCGTTGGAGAGATGTGGAAACTCTTTGTGAATGGAGCATCCAACCGGCATGGTGCAGGACTTGGCATAGTCTTCATCTCTCCAGACGGCCTGGTTGTAGAGCAAGCAATCAACCTTGGCTTCCCAGCATCTAACAATGAAGCAGAGTATGAGGCGTTTCTCGCAGGGCTCAAGTCAGCATACTACATGAAGGCCACCGAACTAATGGTATACAGTGACTCTCTACTGGTAGTAAACCAAATTTCTGGCGAATACGAAGCAAAGGATGACAGAATGGCCAAGTACCAAGAGCTGGTCAGAACAGAGATCAAGAAGTTTGATGTAGTAAGGATAGAACAAATTGGCAGGGAGGAAAACAGCCGAGCGGACGAACTAGCAGGCCTTGCCTCAATGACAGATACATCCATCCCTCATCCATTACTCATCGACTTCTTACCAAGACCAAGCATAGAAGACCCCGAAACAGAAGAGGTATGTTGCGCAGAATTAGGCCCCTCTTGGATGGATCCCATCATCCTGTTCCTAAAAGACGACATCCTACCAGAAGAGAAAAAAGAAGCCAACAGAATAAGAGCGAAGTCGCAGCGATTTTGGCTATCTCCATCTTTGGCATTATACAAGAAGTCATTCTCAGGGCCTTACCTAAAATACGTTCATCCCAACAAAGTTGAAGCATTCTTGTTTGAAATACACGAAGGAGTGTGCGGAAGCCATCAAGGGGGAAGATCTCTAGTTTACAGGGCCATTTCGCAAGGATATTGGTGGCCATATATGCAGGCAAACTCAGAGAAATATGTGAAGAAGTGTGAGAAATGCCAAAAATTCGCGCACCAAATACATCAACCAGCAAGAGAACTCCTACCATTAACTAGCCCATGGCCTTTCGCAATGTAGGGCTTGGACATAGTAGGACCACTTCCAACAGCACCCGGCAACAGGAAGTTCTTTCTCCCAGCAACAGACTACTTCACAAAGTGGGTGGAAGCAGAAGCATTGGCGTCAATCAAAGAAAAAGATGTGAAGAAGTTCGTTTGGCAGAATATCATTACTCGGTTTGGCATACCAAAAGCCCTAATCTCAGACAATGGTACTCAGTTCGACGGCAGAATCTTCAGAAGCTTTTGTAAGGAGTACAAGATAGAGTTCTACAATTCTACACCGGCATACCCATAAGCAAATGGACAAGCAGAAGCATCAAATAAAGTCGTCTTGGATGGACTAAAGAAAAGGCTAGAAAAGGCAAAAGGCAAGTGGGCGGATGAACTTCCTCATGTTTTATGGGCTTACCGCACCACACCTCGGCGATCAACAGGAGAAACACCATTCTCCTTAGCCTAAGGAATGGAAGCAGTAATCCCACTAGAAGTTGGCCTCCCCACAATTCGAAGCGAAAATTTTGATCCAGACTTAAATGGAGAAGCCATAACATTGGAACTTGACCTTACAGAAGAAAGAAGAGAAAGAGCACTGGTTCACATCGCCTCATACCAACGAGAGTTAATTAGAAAATACAACAAAAAGGTGCATCCAAGACAATTCAAGATTGGGGATTGGGTACTGCGCAAAGTAATGGGGAACACCTTGACACCAGGAGACGACAAGTTAGGGCCAAACTGGGAAGGTCCTTACAAGGTGGTTGGGTTAGCAGGCAAAGGGGCATACCACCTAGAGGACAAGGATGGCAAGGCAATCCCTAGGCCATGGAACACGGCCAATCTCAAGATATTTTACTTTTAGCTTTTCTTTTTCAAACATATGTAATTTTTTCTTTTCTTCAATAAAACAAGCAATTCTTTTCAGCACAAGTTGTTCTTTGTCAAGATTAGCCTTAGTAAAGATTAGGTACATTGCAAGCATTTTATTCTAAGTTAGCTGGAAAAACTAACTTAGAGGTTGGCTGGAATAAACCAACACCCTTCCTAAGCCCATGATAAGGATCCAGGCTGCAGGACATTTGGTCGGAATAACCAAATATTATTCTAAGTTAGCTGAAAAAACTAACTTAGAGGTTGGCTGGAATAAACCAACACCCTTCCTAAGCCCAGGATAAGGATCCAGGCTGCAGGACATTTGGTCGGAATAACCAAATATTATTCTAAGTTAGCCGGAAAAACTAACTTAGAGGTTGGCTGGAATAAACCAACTTTTGTTACTCTTCAGCCGAAGTAAGGGTATGGCTGTAGAATGGTTGGCTGGAAAAAACCAACTCTCTTCACTCTTCAGCCGAAGTAAGGGAATGGCTGAAGAATGGTTGGCTGGAAAAACCAACTTTGTTTACTCTTCAGCCGAAGTAAGGGAATGGCTGAAGAATGGTTGGCTGGAAAAAACCAACTTTCTTTACTCTTCAGCCGAAGTAAGGGAATGGCTGAAGAATGGTTGGCTGGAAAAAACCAACTCTCTTTACTCTTCAGCCGAAGTAAGGGAATGGCTGAAGAGTGGTTGGCTGGAATGAAGCAACTCTTGTTACTCTTCAGCCGAAGTAAGGGCATGGCTGAAGAAACGGTTGGCTGGATAAACCAACTCCGTATACTCCTCAGCCGAAGTGATTATATCGGCAAAGGAGTGGTTGGCTAGTGAGCATAGGTTGACCACCTAAAACTGAAATAGCAGTTGAAATAATAGAGGGCATTACAAATACAAGCATATGAATCAAAACCGGAATAACAGTTCAAGAAAAATTTTTCATTCATTGAAAAGCCATTACAAAGAAGGGGTACAGTTCGGTTACAAAGATAAAAAAGCAACAGAAAAAGAAAAAGTACATAATCAAGAGAAAAGTTCTTCAATATCGGCATCAAAAGCTGCATCAGCATCAACATGAAGACCGGCTTCAGAAGGGAGCTCACTCACGGTTGGAAGAGTGGTTTCGGCTGGAACCACGGTTTCACCTGGAAGATCAATAGTCAGGTCTTCCACCGGGGGCTCCAACCGAACTGTCTGGTCCACACTAACAACCAGAGTATCCTCAGAAGAGGAATCTTCATCAGAATCTGAGCCTTCAAAGAACTGCTACTGCATGGCATCCGCATACTCCGAAAGGGAATTCGGTATGAAGTAGGTTGGAGGGTTGAAGACCTCGGTCTGTTGATCATGACCGAGCTTCTCAACAGCCGCCCTCCAGCCACACTTGAAGAACAGCTCCTTAGCAGCATTACATTGCTTGGCATAAGCATCTTCTGCCTTCTTGAAGCCTTGTTTGCCGGCTTCCTTTGCGCTCTCCTTTATTTCGACATCTTTCTTTCTTTCGAGCTTCACCAGCTCGCGCAGGTATTTGTCCTTCAGAGCTATGGCAGTCTTCTGCCTTTCTGCCTCTGCCGAACTAACTAGTTCGGTCAGCCTGCTGTTCTCAGCTTGCAGCTCGGCCATTTGCTTCTTGATGTCTTCTACCTCAGCCGACTTCATTTCGGCTTCTGCCACAGCGTCCCTTGTAGTTTTTCTGAGTTCCAGCACTTTCTTGTGAGTGTTGTAGTTTTTTGAATTGCCTGGCAAAACAAGGACTTCAAATGAGCCGAAGTAAAAGTTTAAAAAACTAGACAGAAAAACGGACAGAGCTACTTACCAGGATCATGGACTTCGTTGCAGACCGAATGGACTTTAATTCGGTGTTTAGCTGCTTTTAGTGGTGCTCCATATCCTTGGGGAGGCACACACTCTTGGCCAGACTAAAGGCAACTGGTGATCTTTTTCGGCAACAACCGAATCAGCATCTAGGACATCTCGGTTGTTGAATGTAAGTTTTGGTGCCCAACTGGTGGTAGTTCGGTTGTTGGGCTCCGGTTGGGGGCTCGGTGGCAGGATCAGTGGAACAACAGTCTCATCTTCGTCAACCAAACTTGGTTCTGACTCGGTGGTTCGTGCGCGCTTGGTTCGGCGCGATGAAGACGGCTGTTGAGAGGGGAGGGCCACAACGGCAGGCTGTGTTTGGCTGGGTGACGGTACTTCGGGCCTGCTTGTCTCGATCAGAAGCGCCCTTAGCCTGTTCTTCTTGGCCATTTCCTCTTCAGCAGTTAAAGGAATTAATCTTATTTGCGGCAAGTTTGGGTCCGGCTCTGGGGCGTCTTCGAGAAGAAAGTCAGTTACTCTTGCTTTTCGGCGACCGCTGTATCGGTAGGTCGGCTCAAAGTTTAGAAGCTTAGCCCAACTCCTTTCTTTAAACCGAAGTGCGGCTCGTAAAATCGCAAGGTTGGGATAGCTGTATAAGGAATGGAGGTGGGCGAAATCTGCGAAAGAAGAACTGTTAGTTCGGTTGATAGACTAAAAAATCGAAATAAAAATACAAGGAAGAAGACCGAAGTCAAATTACCAGGCTCTCCCTTTTTCCAATTTATAGGTCGGCCAGGAATTTGGGCTTGAAAATCCTCAAAGTTCCTAGAGACCCAGAAAAAATCGTCGTCATTAAGGTCTTTGTCCGGTGTATATTTAACTATCTTCTCTCGGCGGCGGCGAATCCTAAGGTAATAGACCCACCCATCCTCTTTTGAGCCGATGGAGTATTGATGGAAGATTTCGGCCAGGCCAAGGTTTAGTCTGGTTTGGTGGTTCAGTGCGGCTATTCCCATAATGATGCGGTATGAATTGGTGGACAGTTGGGTAGGGCATAATCTAGTCTGCCTAAGAAATTCACAGATCAATGGTTGGATCGGAAACCGTAGTCCGGTTTCTATAATGGATAAAAGGGTGAAGGGGACAAAGCCTTCATTATCCCATGCGATGACATCTTTTTTGGCTAAAGTCAAGTGGACATCATCAGGTATGCTATAGTCCTTCCTGAATTCGGCCATGCCACCAGGGGTCTCTACTAGATACCTATACTTACCCATTTGTTGTATAATTTACGAATAAGTTATATCGGTGCAAAAATTGTGCTCAGTAGCTCGGTTGAACGCGCGCGGGAGTGCCTGGGTAACCTAAGTCTGCAAAGAAGAAAACAAAGGGGTTAAGCACAGACCATTGGACCGTGCTACAAATTAAAAGCAAGGTAAATGAGCCCTACTTCGGCTTTGTTGGCAGGTTCTGTCTCGGTTCGGCAAAATACTTGGTAGTTCGGTTTGAACTTAGGGTACGCAAGATCGGCTTTTCTTTTAAGGTGTGTTATCTCGGTTTGAACAGTGGATTTTTTACTTCGGTTAAGCCACTAGGGGGAGCTTTCTGAGTTTGGTTTAGAAACTAAGAAAGCTGGCTTAGCCTCAAAGGCTTAGCTCGGTTGATGATCGTGGTTCCTAGTCTAAAATGTTCAAACTTCGTTCGGTGATCTTATTTCGGTTAAGGTGAATCAGAAGGTTATTTGTTGAAGCTGCTACCATCCCTACAAGTTCCAGTTCGGTTATTGACTAAAGTGATCTACCTATGTAGGACAAACAGTACCCTTGTTCGGTCGCTACATTATTTTGGATCTAAGACTAGTTTTCTACAGAAGTTCATACGCGCATGAGTTTTGCTATTGTTTTTTCATGAAAGTACAGAAGCAAAGCAGAAAGGGAAGAACATGTTTTGCAAAAATGCAGTAAACCAGATGTATAGAGCAGATACGAAAGCAAAAACAGGGAAGGAAAGTAGATTTGCTTACCAAGATTGAAGAAAAAGAGGACTGAAGATGGAGGCAGTGGCAGTAATGGAGGGCACGAACACAGCGAGCTCAAACTCAAGGCTCAGGAACAAGAGAGAGAAGAAGAAAGGAGTAGAGTAAATGATTGAAAAAATGAAAGGGTGGTTTTGTGAAAAAGGAGAGAGAGAAAAAGCGGCAAAAAAGGGGCGGGACTGTTCAAAAATTTCGTGGTACGAGGGCGGCGTGATAACAGCTCACAGCCTATCGGGACCTACCACGTGTCATTGGAAATTGAAGCGTTACAGTCAGTGATTGAAGAGACATTTTGACCGACCAAAGCAGAGCCGGAGTAAAATAAGCTCGGCTGGAACGGCTAAAACGATGTTTTAGTTCGGCTGGAAAAGGCTTGAAAACGTCTAGCTCGGCTGGACACTTGGTAATCCCAATCATGCTGTGCAGATGGGATTAAGGGGCAATTGAGAGGGTAATTTTGAGTGAAAATTGGGCCGAGCTATGAGACGGACTTTATGGCCCAAAGTATGACGGACTGAATAAAAAGGGCCGAAAAGTTACTCAGGCCCAAGGGAGATAAAGTTACTCCGGTCAAAAGAGATGAAGTTACTTCGGCTCATGAATTGTTAAAGCTACTTCGGTCCGAGAGCAACTTGAAGTTAGATCGGTCTTGAAGGTACATCGTTCTTGAATTTATACCGGCTTTAGAGGTATACCGATTTTGGAGTTATACCGGTCGAAGAGTTGTTGGTTCGGTCCAAGCACACCATGAGTTGAACAAATGAGAACCGAGATAAGGAAATATAAGCGAAAAGGGCCGAACTAAGGATAGTTCGGCTTACTTTGTGGCTCAGCATAGCCAAGTTTATCTCGGTCGGATGATAGTTCGGCTATGGTGAAGACCATCCCACTTGGTTTAAGCAGTGGGGGGGGTGTAAAAAGATAAGCATTACTTTTAGGAGCATGAATCCTAGGAGGACTCTGCATGGAGAAATAAAAGTCCTACTAGGATTGGGCCACTCGAAACCTATAAAAGCTCACAAGCATTACCTTGGAAGGGGGTAACATAACACAACATACAATTTTGCTTCCTGAATACATTAAGCTTTGTCTATTTGTCAAGTTTTCTGACTTAGGCATCGGAGAGGTTTCCGGCACACACCCACCGGCTAGCTCACGTTTGTATTTTCAGGTGACAAAGCGACGTCGTACGGAGGAGCGTGGACTTAGTCAACAGGATTATACGAGGAGAATTATTTCTTCCCCGTACAGTGCTGAAAGGAAAAGTATGTAAATTCTTAAGAAATCTTGTGATGACTCCTAAAACGCTCTATCACATTTATTTGGTTGTCATCTATGATTGTGTTGTGCTATATAAACATTATATCACTGTGATTCTCAAACTAAAACTCGCATATGCATAAAAAAATAAAATAATGTGAATTCGACGAAGTAAAGAAACACCAAATTGAACCGATGATACATTAAAAATTTAAAAGTGATGAGGCGAGCCCGGTTTAGAATCTTGCGCAAGTGAATTGTGAACCCTAACATGACACGGGAAGGTATTTCGGCTCTTATCGGTGTAGGCGATATAAGGTTGGTGGTGCGGGTGTCACAACATAGACCGTTTCCTTGGGGCAGACCGTGATGTCACGACTCGGGTACGTAACCCTGGTGCGTGGGCATCATTGGTAGTTACAACAAGTAACATTTGAATATTTGACCAAGGGGGAGTCAGAATTGCTCATGGCCATTGCTTAGCGGTTGAGTGGAAATAGTACTCTGCAGGGAGTTACTTAAACTTATCTGATAAACTAAATCTATGAGAATTTAAAAAAGAAAAGTGGATATTTTTCTTATGATGAAATACTGCTTCTATATGTTATTTTAATTTATTATCTATTATTATTATTTTAACTGATGATATTCCTGTTATGCTTATTAAATGCTACCCGTTATTCTGTTACTACGCATTATTCATTAATTGTGAGTATTATTATCGGGGTGGGTATTTCGGGTTGTAGTATCTTATTGAGCTCGTCGCTCATTGGCGTCTCATGCCAGGTACCGAAGAAACCGAAGGAAACACCGAGGTATTGGAAGGCAACATTCAACCCTGATTAGCTTGAAGCGTGCCAAAGTTCCATGAACCATTTTTTTGAGTTTTCTAGTTTTTCTCTAGTTTCTTTTTATATTTGTGTACTAAGACAAAGTTTAAGTTTGATTGGAGTTGTAATTTAAGAACTTTTAGTTTCCGTGTTGTTAATTAATGGATGATGGTAAATTTGGTGGCAACATTGATGAGGATTCTTAATTAAGAAAATTGATTTTAAGTTTTAAACCCTATCATGATGTCCTCAAATTTTTGGGCGTCACAGTGGCTCGAGCGTTAATTGAGACCATCCAGTACTTTTGCAGATAGAGCAGTCTGCTTGAGCAACCAAGGGTGCGCTCGAGCGGCTAGGCCAAATTCAGCATATTTTTCAAAGACATTCTGCGTTCATATTTTTGTTCCCATCCGTTTCTACTCATATTTAGGCATGAATTATGAGTGATTAAAGAGTATTAAGCTAAGAAATAACATGAGTAATTGAATTAGAAAATATGAGACCAATCCGAGACCCGAGAATGTGATTCACGTGCTTACGATATGAGAATTGGACTGTATAAGAAACCAATGTCGCTAAGCCGTAATGGCTAAGTGCATGTGTAATGATAAGATATGTTTGTGTTATGTACTTTGTGGTTGTGGCTCAAGACTCGAAGATTGATTGACCGTTTATAGGGGCCCACTGTGAGTAACATTTTTATAAAGATATGTTGATATGACTCATGTTTTAACTGTTATCGATAAGTTATAATTTCTAAAATGATATTTGTTTACGTAAACGAATGTCCTATGTTTGAAATCTATTATGGCATCCATAGATAGTCCCAAGACATGGGGGACAGCATGTTAATGCGGGTCCATGACATATATGTGATTACGAGATCTCTTTAGCCACTTCATTGTGGTGATATATGTTTAATCGGTATCCATGACTGATTACTCTAGTCGGAAGATGATATGTGATGTGTTCTATGGGATGTACCATTATTATGTTCAGATATGAGAATGATTATGTTATGATATGTTTTATGATTGTGAAATGTTTGGAATTCGTTTACTAACCCCTTTACCTTAATGTTATTCACTGGGCTTTTACTCACTGTGTGTATATATATGTATAGGTGAGCGTTCTGGAGATCAGGCCTAAAGACTTTTGTTTGGATCCGTGTTATGTTGCCAGCTAACTATTGTGCCTCACGTGGAGGTTCCGGAAGTGTCAGGTGTTATAAGTTCTAGTTGTTTCAGTATATGAGACTTGTTTGTTTTTTTGTTGCTTGTACTTAAGATGCTATAATGTGTATGGGTATAATGCAAGAATGACTTTTGGATATGTATATAAAGTTTTAAATATTTTGTTTCATATAAGTTAGCACAGCTCATTAGACAATTATCTTTTTGTTTTTGCTTTCGCTAGCCCCTTATTTTGTGATTATGTTTCAGAGGGCGTAGGTAATCTTAGGATTGCTGGCCGCTTACGGGCGCTAAACCTATAGAGGCAAGTTTGGGTCGTGACAATTAAGTTTTATGTGATTTTGTTTTTTTTATTTTGAAGGTGAATATAAGTTTGTAAATGCCTCTGGACTTTTGTTTGAGTCCAGAGAAAATTATAAGCTTGTTATTATAATCTAGAGAAAATTATAATTATTAGAAATTTCTCTGAACTTTTATGTTGTTCTTGTGAAATGTTTTTATATTGAACAAATTATTTTTCTTGTTTTTTCTTTCAATTTCAATAAACAGTGTAGTGTTGTTGCTGTGCAAATATAAGAATGATACTATTGTCATTAATGTTTCATGTGAATTGAATTTTGAGGAATTGGTTGGCATTTTGTGTAAAACATGGGAGAATTTGAAACCTAAGATGATGTGTATTTCATATTCTATTGTGGGCCATCCGAATTGTATGGTTCGAAATAATATTGATTTTCTGAATATGTTGAAGGTTGTTTGTGCACGTGGTGTTGATATAGTTGATGCTTCAGTTGTTAAGTGTAGTACTTCTGATCAAGAGGATGAAGTGGGGTCTAATTGGATAGATGTTGTGCATGGTGAATGTGATAGTGTAGTGACCCTCATTCCTCACCTTAGCCTCGGGCATGAGCATTTGTATAATCTTGTTTTTCTAAGTTGCAGTAGTGAATTTTCTTGACTCGTCTTAACTAGAATGAGATTTTTATCTTGGTTTGTACTTATGTGAAATTTACTTGTTGATTCTTGTTCTTTCTGGTGAGTCTAGCCGAGGTCACCTTGAAGACAGAACCACCTTGAAACCACTTTGGTTGACCTCTACCTTCGTCCTGGCATATTGGCCGAGATGTCATTTTCTAGGCCAAGGTGTATCATCAAGGCCGAGAGGTGTACCATCTGGGTTGAGATGTTATCCTTGAACCCAAGTGATCTTGTTCCAGATTGATGCGACCTAGACCGAGGTGTGGCACAGCTAGGCCAAGTGTCGTCCGTCCTAGCCGGGATCATTGATACCTCACCTACCAGAGCCGATGTTTTCACCCGATGTCAGTACCTTGTCAGAATGTCATGCCACTTTACTTGTTAAACACCCTTTCGCCATACTCTGTCTGGCCTGTCAGCCACCTTTTCGGGGAGAACCAACCAGTCGTTGCCACGTGTCCGAGCTGAGTGTTAAATCAGCCGGCAGTGAGTAGAACCTATCATTTTGTATCATACCTTTGCCTTAAGAGAGAGAAGCTCTAGAAGGAGTTTTAGAGTGAAGGAGTGGATCTTCGAGCTTGATTCTTAGAGATCTAACCGTTAGATTCGTGTATTAAGGTTAGATTCTTGACATACTCTTGTAGTTCTTGTTAATCATCTAGCTGCATTGCATGATCGAACCTGATTTGCAAGCCATGCATTGATTGAAAGTTTGGTTTTAGAAAGAGAAAGTGGTGTTCATGTGTTCTTGAATAAAAGCCTTGTTTGATCCGAAAGTTTGCATTAAGATTCATGCTTTTGTGTTTGTTTTCATAAGATCTTCGAGTATGGGTACCCAGGTCCACGTTTTTGAATTCATAGCATGAAATCTCAGACTTTGTAATAGCAAATTATGATCTTAGCATTCATCTTCCTCATGTTCATGTTCTTCATGTTCGTCATGTTCTTCAAGAGAGGGAAACCCAGATTTTCCCGACTTCATTTCCTTGAATATGGCCATCGAGGCAACACCGCGGTGAGGAGGTGTGGGACCTCGGCCTAGACCTGGTAGTCGCCCAGCATGTTTTCCCGAGATGAGAAACAGTGTCTTGTTTTGATTTAGCTTGGTTTTGAAAGATGTCGAGATCATCTGTATGCATGTGAATTTGGTTGAAAGTGCATTCAACAGACCCTGCCATGTGTTTGTAGGACTTGGACTTGCCTTGAACCCGACGTCTGAAGAGCTCGGTGAGTGGTATTTTTAATAAAGTTATGTTATAACATTTTGATAAAGCTTGCCTTGTTTTGATAAAAGTATTTGTTAAGCATGAATGATATCTCTATTTTATGTACCAAGTTTAAACTCTATTTTGGATGGCAATGTATCAAGTAAGCTTTGTTTTGATGACAATCTTGGAAGTCCGTACGTGCTAAGGGACTATAAGCATTTGTAGCACAATCTTGAAAGTCCGTACGTGCTAGGGGACTATAAGCATTTGTAGCACAATCTTGGAAGTCCGTACGTGCTAGGGGACTATAAGCATTTGTAGCACAATCTTGAAAGTCCGTACGTGCTAGGGGACTATAAGCATTTGTAGCATAATCTTGGAAGTCCGTACGTGCTAGGGGACTATAAGCGTTTGTAGCACAATCCTTGTTAATGTCACCCATGAAACTTGAAAGACTTTGATTGATGAGGCTCGACAGATTTGTTAAATGAACTCGATTTATCCCACGTCTGTCATAAGCTATGATTATGTATTGTTTTGTTAAAGATCTCGGATGTCATACATGCAAACACTTTATTACTTGTACCATTACCTGAGTATCCAAGCTCACCCTCTATATATATATATATATATATGTAGGTGATGAGCAGGAAGGCGGTGACGCCTAGGTGTGACTCGCAAGCTTGTTTTGGGTTTTTGTTATGTCGGCCTAACTTGTATTCATGTCGGCAGTCTTGAAAATTATGCTTCTCGGCTTATAATGCTTGTAATTTACACATGTCGGCTGGAGAAGCCTTTTGATCAAGATGTAAAAATGTATTTTTGTACTTCATTTCTATTTATATTCAAGTTGTAAAGCTATGTAAAGATGTATGCCATTCCATTGGTCTTATGCACTGCTCTTATGGACCACTTGTATTTTAGATTATTGCTTCCGCACTTGTGAGCCCTATATATTTATACTCTGATTGTGTGTGAATTTTGAAAGTTGGCCTTCGGTAATCTCGGATTACTGGCCATCACGGCACCAAACTACTAGGGACGGGTTGGGGTCGTGACAGATTGGTATCAGAGCCAGGTTTCTTATTGTGCGTTATTCACACAGCTTGAGTCCTAAAGAGCATAGAATTTCCCTTAGAAAGATATTAGAATTGCATCATATTGCTTGCTACTTGACAATGTGTGCATTATCTCGGCGTGACTATTTGTTATTTGCGTGAATATTGTTTGATCGTCTTGTTTTAAAGTCACATTTTGCACACTCTTAGCATCATGAGAAGAGGTAGACCACCCGTTGGCCGAGATCATCCCGAAGACAGATTGGATAGATTGGAGAGACTGGTCGAAGGTTTGGTCCGTGAGTTAAGGCAACCTCGGCCACAGGACGCTAGTACTACTTCTACCCAGGCTGAGCAGACAAATGGCCGGCATGCAGTTCTACCTCTGCCTCCTCCAGTGCCGCAAGTGCCACCACAACAAGCTTTATATGGGGATGGCACCATAGCCTTGATCAGAGAGTTCAAGAAGATGAAGCCGCCGAGATTCTCTGGGGGTATTGAACCGATGAAGGCCGAAGCGTGGGTCTTGGAAATGGAGAAGCTGTTCGAGATTTTTCCCAGCACCGACGCCCAGAAGGTATCATTAGCAGCATTCACCTTAGACGACGATGCACGAAGATGGTGGATGATGACCCGAGAAAGCAACCCAGGTCTGACTTGGGCCAGATTTTTGGAGCTGTTCTACAACAAGCATTTTTCGCTTAGTGTCCGAGATCGCAAGACCACGGAATTTCAGACTCTGACACACGGTAACAAGACAGTCGCAGAATACGATCGCGCTTTTACCGAGTTGGCGAGATATGCGCCTCACATGGTCGATGATGAATACAGAAAAGCTAGAAAGTTCGAAAGTGGATTGCGTGGACCAATTCAGGATCGAGTTAACATGCTCAATATGCCGACCTACGCCGAAGTGTTGGACAAGGCCATCCTGGCAGAGGTTAACTTGAACCGATATCAGAACTCATGAGAAAATTAGAAGAAGAGGCAAAACTATGACAATCGCTGAGCTCCGTTTAACGCCAAGAAGAAAGCGAATGTGGGCAGCTCCAGCAACTCGAACCAAGAAGGTAATACTAGGCCGACGTGTGCAAGCTGTGGGAAGCCGCATTCCGGAGTTTGCCGTTGGGCATCGGGAGCTTGTTTTGAATGTGGTGAAATGGGTCATCGTGTGAAAGACTGCCCGAAGGCAAAGACTGATGATGGTAAGAAGAATGGGAATACCTCGGACTATGCACAGAGGAATAATATCGGGAGGGCACAAACGAGACAGGACAGAGTTTTTGCATTGGTGCCAGGAGACACCCAGAATGCTGAGACAGTAGTGTCAGGTATACTCTCAATTTGCTCTCAAGATGCATATATATTAATTGATTCGGGATCTACGCATTCATTTGTATCTGCTAAGTTTGCCGAGAAGTTAAATAGGGAACAAGAACCCCATGACTATGTGTTATATGTGTCTACTCCATCTGGGAGAACTATGATTGTTGCATCCATTTTTAGGGCGTGTGTTGTTGCGATTGAGGGTGTAGAATTGTTGGTCGATTTAATGTCGTTAACCATGACTCACTTCGATGTCATATTGGGAATGGATTGGTTAGTAGCGAATCATGCATCCATTAACTGTGATTCAAAGAGTGTCACATTAAAACCCCCAAACCAAGCCGAGGTTATTTTCCAAGGTAAAGGAGTAGTACCCCCACCTTACTTAATCTCATCCATAAAAGCCTATAAGTTGATCCAAAAAGGGTGTCAGGGTTATTTGTGTGGTATACTAAGTGATTCGAATGGGAGTGTTGAGTTAGCCAACATACCAGTTGTCAAGGAATTCCCCGACGTCTTTCCAAATGACTTGCCTGGCTGTTCTGTCGATAGAGAAATAGAATTTACGGTTGATATTACGCCGAGAACCCAACCTATCTCCAAAACCCCCTATAGAATGGCCCCAGCCGAACTTAAAGAACTGAAACTGCAATTACAAGAATTGTTGGGTAAGGGATTTATCAGACCGAGTACTTCACCATGGGAAGCACCCGTTCTGTTTGTTAAGAAAAAGGATGGCACACTTCGTCTTTGTATCGACTACCGAGAACTGAACAAGGTGACCATTAAGAACAAGTATCCGTTGCCGAGGATCGATGATTTGCTTGACCAACTACAAGGCGCACGAGTCTTTTCTAAGATTGACCTCAGGTCGGGCTACCACTAGCTAAAGGTTAAGGCCGAGGATGTCGAGAAGACTGCTTTCCGGACAAGGTATGGCCACTACGAATTTTTGGTAATGCCTTTCGGAGTGACCAATGCTCCTACAGCATTCATGGATTTAATGAATAGGGTCTTCAAGCCATACCTAGACGAGTTCGTGGTTGTTTTCATCGACGACATATTGATTTATTCCAAGAATGAAGTTGAGCATGAGAAGCACTTGGGGCTAGCCTTACAAGTCCTAAGAGACAAGAAATTATATGCCAAGCTTAGCAAGTGTGAATTTTGGCTCTCCAGTATCTCGTTCCTAGGGCATGTGATTAACGAAGAAGGTATTTCAGTCGATCCAAGTAAGATTGAAGCCGTTGTGAATTGGCCGACACCGACTAATGTATCCGAGGTTCGTAGTTTTCTGGGCTTGGCCGGCTATTACAGGAAATTTGTGAAGGATTTTTCAAGGATTGCAGTACCGTTGACACAACTAACTCAGAAAGGAGTGGCGTATGAATGGACCGAGGATAGGGAGTCCGCCTTCCAAGAGTTAAAGACGAGGTTGGTTACGGCGCCGATATTTGCTTTACCGTCAGAAAAGGAAGAATTTCAGATTTATAGTGATGCTTCACATAAGGGATTGGGCTGTGTGTTAATGCAGAGAGGTGAGGTTATAGCATACGCATCTCGTCAGTTAAAACCGAATGAAAAGAATTATCCTACCCATGACTTGGAACTGGCAGCCGTGGTCTTTGCTTTAAAGATATGGCGCCATTACTTGTATGGAACTTCTTGTCAATTTTTCACAGACCACAAAAGTTTGAAGTACTTGTTCACTCAAAAAGAATTGAATATGAGACAGAGAAGATGGCTTGAACTATTAAAGGACTACGACCTGCAGATTCAGTACCATCCGGGTAAGGCAAACTCCGTAGCCGACGCGTTGAGCAGGAACTTAGTTGGAAGTTTGGCGTGCCTGGCAATGATTTCAGTAGAGCTGACCATAATTGAGGAAGTGAAGACCAGACAGATGGAGGATAAGTTCCTCAAGAAGGTAATTGATGAATTCGTCACCAAGCCAAGGCCAGGGTACACCATTGAAAATCGGGTGATTAAGTTTGAAGGGAGATTGTGCGTGGCCAACGTCCCAGAGTTGAAAAGGAAGATTTTACGTGAAGCCCATAACTCCAAATTTGTCGTTCATCCGGGAAGCACCAAGATGTACCAAGATGTGAAGCGGACTTTCTGGTGGCCAAATATGAAAAGAGAAATAGTCGAGTTTGTATCCCAGTGTCTATGTTGTCAACAAGTGAAAGCAGAACACCAGAGGCCAGCAGGACTTCTTCAACCCTTGTCAATCCCTGAGTGGAAATGAAAACGTATCTCCATGGATTTTGTGATTGGTTTGCCGAGGACGCAAAAAGGTATGAACTCAATTTGGGTTATAGTTGACAGATTTACTAAGTCAGCCCACTTTTTGCCTGTCAAGACTACATTCAATGCCGACCGACTTGCTGGACTGTATATGAATGAGATTGTGAAGCTTCATGGAGTGCCGATGTCCATAGTGTCAGACTGAGATTCGAAGTTTGTTTCTAGATTTTGGCAGAGTTTACAAAAGGCTTTGGGAACTGAGTTGAAGTTTAGCACAGCATTTCATCCCCAAACCGATGGACAAACAGAAAGAACGATCCAGACACTTGAAGATATGCTCAGACTATGTGTGCTAGATTTCAAGGGAAATTGGGAAGTACATCTACCGTTAGTAGAATTCGCTTACAACAACAGTTATCAAGCCAGCATAGGCATGGCACCGTATGAAGCTTTGTATGGAAGGAAGTGCAGGTCGCCGATATGTTGGACTGAAGTGGGAGATAAAGCCTTGATTGGTCCCGAACTGGTTCAAGTTACAACCGAGAAGATTAAGCTCATTCAACAAAGGATTAAAACCACACAGAGCCGGCAGAAGAGTTATGCCGGCCAGAGAATGAGGGAATTAGAATTTGAGACTGGGGGTCATGTATTTTTGAAGATCTCGCCGACGACAGGGGTTTCAAGATTTGGGAAGAAGGGTAAATTAGCACCTCGATATATTGGGCCATTTGAAATTCTTGAGAAGGTCAACCCTGTTGCCTACAGGCTTGCCCTGCCGCCAGAATTAAGCCAAGTCCACAACGTGTTTCATGTTTCGATGTTGAGGAAATATATTCGAGATCCACTGCATGTGATTGATTATTCTGAGATTGTGGTTAATGAAGATTTAGGCTACGAGGAAAAGCCGCTGAGAATTATTGACAGGCAAGAACGGCAGTTGAGAAACAAATCAATACCAATGGTAAAGATCGAATGGGAGGGGTATTATGGAAAGGAGGCTACATGGGAAAAGGAAGAGGAAATAAAAACCCGTTATCCGGAGTTATTTGTAGAGCTAAATGGCGACCAAACTTCTCTAAGGAGGGCAGACTGTAGTGACCCTCATTCCTCACCTTAGCCTCGGGCATGAGCATTTGTATAATCTTGTTTTGCTAAGTTGCAGTAGTGAATTTTCTTGACTCGTCTTAACTAGAATGAGATTTTTATCTTGGTTTGTACTTATGTGAAATTTACTTGTTGAGTCTTGTTCTTTCTGGTGAGTCTAGCCGAGGTCACCTTAAAGCCAGAACCACCTTGAAACCACTTTGGTTGACCTCTACCTTCGTCCTGACATATTGGCCGAGATGTCATTTTCTAGGCCGAGGTGTATCATCAAGGCCGAGAGGTGTACCATCTGGGTCGAGATGTTATCCTTGAACCCAAGTGATCTTGTTCCGGATTGGTGCGACCTAGACCGAGGTGTGGCACATCTAGGCTGAGGTGTGGCACAGCTAGGCCAAGTGTCGTCCGTCCTAGCCGGGATCATTGATACCTCACCTACCGGAGTCGATGTTTTCACCTGATGTCAGTACCTTGTCAGAATGCCATGCCACTTTACTTGTTAAACACCCTTTCGCCATACTTTGTCTGGCTTGTCAGCCACCTTTTCGAGGCGAACCAACCAGCCGTTGCCACGTGTCCGAGCTGAGTGTTAAATCAGTCGACAGTGAGTAGAACCTATCATTTTGTATCATACCTTTGCCTTGAGAGAGAGAAGCTCTAGAAGGAGTTTTAGAGTGAAGGAGTGGATCTTCGAGCTTGATTCTTAGAGATCTAACCGTTAGATTCGTGTATTAAGGTTAGATTCTTGACCTACTCTTGTAGTTCTTGTTAATCATCTAGCTGCATTGCATGATCGAACCTGATTTGCAAGCCATGCATTGATTGAAAGTTTGGTTTTAGAAAGAGAAAGTGGTGTTCATGTGTTCTTGAATAAAAGCCTTGTTTGATCCGAAAGTTTGCATTAAGATTCATGCTTTTGTGTTTGTTTTCATAAGATCTTCGAGTATGGGTACCCAGGTCCACGTTTTTGAATTCATAGCATGAAATCTCAGACTTTGTAATAGCAAATTATGATCTTAGCATTCATCTTCCTCATGTTCATATTCTTCATGTTCGTCATGTTCTTCAAGAGAGGGAAACCCAGATTTTCCCGACTTCATTTCCTTGAATATGGCCATCGAGGCAACACCTCGGTGAGGAGGTGTGGGACCTCGGCCTAGACCTGGTAGTCGCCCAGTATGTTTTCCCGAGATGAGAAACAGTGTCTTGTTTTGACTTAGCTTGGTTTTGAACGATGCCGAGATCATCTGTATGCATGTGAATTTGGTTGAAAGCGCATTCAACAGACCCTGCCATGTGTTTGTAGGACTTGGACTTACCTTGACCCTGACGTCTGAAGAGCTAGGTTAGTGGTATTTTTAATAAAGTTATGTTATAACGTTTTGATAAAGCTTGCCTTGTTTTGATAAAAGTATTTGTTAAGCATGAATGATATCTCTATTTTATGTACCAAGTTTAAACTCTATTTTGGATGGCAATGTATCAAGTAAGCTTTGTTTTGATGACAATCTTGGAAGTCCGTACATGCTAAGGGACTATAAGCATTTGTAGCACATTCTTGAAAGTCCGTACGTGCTAGGGGACTATAAGCATTTGTAGCACAATTTTGAAAGTCCGTATGTGCTAGGGGACTATAAGCATTTGTAGCACAACCTTGGAAGTTCGTACGTGCTAGGGGACTATAAGCGTTTGTAGCACAATCCTTGTTAATGTCACCCATGAAACTTGAAAGACTTTGATTGATAAGGCTCGACAGATTTGTTAAATGAACTCGATTTATCCCACGTTTGTCATAAGCTATGATTATGTATTGTTTTGTTAAAGATATCGGATGTCATACATGCAAACCCTTTATTACTTGTACCATTCACTGAGTATCCAAGCTCACCCTCTCTATATATATATGTAGGTGATGAGCAGGAAGGCGGTGACGCCTAGGTGTGACTCGTAAGCTTGTTTTGGGTTTTTGTTATGTCGGCCTAACTTGTATTCATGTCGGCAGTCTTGAAAATTATGCTTCTCGGCTTGTAATGCTTGTAATTTACACATGTCAGCTGGAGAAGCCTTTTGATTAAGATGTAAAAATGTATTTTTGTACTTCATTTCTATTTGTATTCAAGTTGTAAAGCTATGTAAAGATGCATGCCATTCCATTTTACTTATGCACTGCTCTTATGGACCACTTGTATTTTAGATTATTGCTTCCGCACTTGTGAACCCTATATATTTATACTCTGATTGTGTGTGAATTTTGAAAGTTGGCCTTCGGTAATCTCGGATTACTGGCCATCATGGCACCAAACTACTAGGGGCGGGTTGGGGTCGTGACAGATAGGCTAGTGGATATTGAAAGGAATTCACTCTCTAAGTTTTGTTCTCACTAAGAAAAGGTGTTATTGTCAGCTAGTTGGCGAAATAATATTATGAGTGTTGGACAAAAGTTTGAGGGTGGTGTGGTTGAATTCCATACTGTTTTGTGCAAGCATGCTATTGAGATTGGTTTTCAGTTTACGTATGTTAAAAATGACAAGCTGCGGGTTACGGCAGAATATGCATATAAGGAATCAAGAGGATGTATGTGGCGTGTACATTCTTCAGTTGAAAAAACAAATGGGTTCTTTTAGATAAGAACTTTAAACAATGAACATACGTGTAGTGTGGCAGTTCGGAATAGTAAACATGCTAGGATGACTTCCAGCTTAGTTTCCGGGCTAATACTTGAAGAGGTAAGTACAAAACTTTTAACTCGTCTAGTGGATGTTGTCAAAGAAATGAAAGACAAGTATAGGGTCTCAATCAGTTATAACTGTGGTTGATTGGGGGTTGAAAAAGCAAAATATAGTACATATGGAGATTCTTGTTTGTCATTCGATCAATTACGGTGGTATTTCGATAAGGCATTGAAGAGCAATCCAGGTAGTCATTTTGAGTTAGATTTTGAAGATAACAAGCATTTCCAAAGAGTGTTTGTGGCTTTTCCTGCATGCATTGCTGGTTTCAAATATTGTCGGTCATTGCTGTTTTTTGATAGAACATTTTTGAAAGGACGATACAAAGGAGCTATGCTTGCTATGACGGGAAAAGATAGGAATGAAGGTAATTATAAATATATCTAATTTTATCTAAGTATGTGAAATTTCTATACTTGTGGGAATTGAGTGAATGTGATTTTCTCTGACACTTTGAATTTTCTCTAGTTGTGGCCACTGTGTAAATTTTCTCTGGTTGTGGCCACTATGTGAATTTTCTCTGGATTTTGGTCAGTGTGTGAATTTTCTCTGAATGCTGCCATTATGTGAATTTTATCTATAGTTGGTCACTAAGTGAATTTTCTCTGGATATTGTCATTGTGTAAATTTTCTCTGTAGTTGGTCACTAAGTGAATTTTTTCTAGATATTGCCAATGTGTGAATTTTCTAAGGAGTTGGTTACTAAGTGAATTTTCTCTGGATTTGGCCACTATGTGAAGTTTCTTTGGATGTTGGCAGTGTCAAATTTCCTATAGCTTTTGCTGTTGTTGATACTGAGAATAAAGACAATTGGTGTCGGTTCCTTGAACATTTATGTGAAGTATTGGGATCGGAGAGGGTGATAAGTTTCATATCAGATCGACATTGTGGTATTGTTGAAGAAATTGCTAGGTTTTTCCCTAATTGGTTTCATGGATTTTGTCTTGAACATCTAAAGAGAAATTTGAGGGATAGGTTGTCATGTAGAAACACAAATTTGGTTAGGGAGACGATTGTGTCCAAGTTTTCAGAATGTGCATATGCACCAACAAAGGCATCATTTCATTTCAAGTTAAATGAATTAAAAAGTAAGGGAAGAGACATTATGAATGTTTTCTTAAGAAGTTTACCATATGAAAATTTGAGTAATGCATATTTTGAGAGGAAACATTATGGTGAGATGTATTCAAATGTTGCTGAGTCATTCAATTCATGGATACGAGAAGCTCGGCACTTGCCAATAACAAATTTGGTGGACATGATACGGTTGCAAATCATGATTATGAGGTCTGATAGGAGGCTGCTCTCTAGTAAATGGAATAAAGTTCTCTGTCCTCGTATGTATAGTGTATTAGAGAAGGCTTTCATGGATGGGAGGACATGGAATGTGAGTTTATTATCTAATAATGTCTTTAAAGTGCATTGTTTTCCTTCGGTTATGGTTGATCTTGGGTTGAGAACTTGTTCATGTCGAAATAAATGGGCATCCATGTTAACATACTGTTGCTGCAATTTTTAGGAGTGGAAAGAATTTGAATTCATTTGTTGAACCAATTTTTTATGCTGATATGTATCGTCAAGCATACTCGTTTTCGATTGGCCCAGTTCCAACTGTTGAAAAATTTGTGTATAGCATTGATGATGCTATGATTTTACTTCCATTGAGTAAGAGACTAGCTGGGAGGCCAAAGAAGAACAGAATTGCTTATACTGAAGAGTTTAAAAGGGTGATTAAGTGTAATCGATGTGAAAGTATTGGTCGCCATAATAAGAGGACATGTAAGGAACCTATGTTAAATAGTTGAGGATAATACATTTTATTAATTGAATAATACATTTGATGATTACTTTGTGTATTTTGTTTTGTGAAATATGTTTTTTGGACAGTGTGTATATAATAATACCAATCAAATGCATCTAGAGAAAGTTTCCAATAGCAGTGAAAATTACTTTTTGTATTGTGCTTTTAGAAACATACTTTGGGAGTGCCTTTATAATACCAGTCAAATCCATCCAAAGAAATTTGCCAAAAACAGAGATATTTACTATGGGCATTGTTTTTGTTGAAATGTGCATTGTGTTTTATGAGATCAAATTCATCCAAAGAAATTTGCTAATAGCAGAGAAAATTACAGTATGCATTGTGTTTGTTGATACATACTATAGGTAGTGTCTTTATAATACCAATCAAATTCATCCAGAGAAATTTGCCACTAGCAGAGAAGGTTCTCTGTGCATTGTATTTTGTGAGGTCAAATTCATCTAGAGAAATTTGCCAATAGCAGAGAAAATTACTGTGTGCATTGTGTTTTTTGAATTTGATGATTGTTTTGTATCAACACAGTGCATTACAGATTACATGATCATATAAGCACCCTCTTGGCACGATACGAGTTAAATTTCTCTATGAATTTCTGGTAACTTCATACCAGTCAAATTCATCCAAAGAAATTTGCCAATATAAGAGAAATTTACTATGGGCACTGTGTTTGTTGAAATGTACATTATATTTTGTGAGGTCAAATTCATCCAGAGAAATTTGTCAATAACATTTACAGTGTGCATTGTGTTTGTTGAAACATACTATAGGCAATGTGTTTATAATACCAGTCAAATTCATCTAGAGAAATTTGCCACTAGTAAAGAAAATTCTCTGTGCATTGTGTTTTGAAGCTTTAAATTCATCTAGAGAAATTTGCCAATAGCAGAAAAAGTTACTGTGCGCTTTGTGTTTTTTGAATGTGATAATTGTTTTGTACCAACACATAGCATTATAGATTACATGATCATACAGGCACTCTCTTGGCAAGATATGAGTTAAATTTCTCTGTGAATTTCTGGTAACATCATACCAGAGAAATTTCTGCAAACAATTTTCTCTGTGTGGATTGTGCTGACAATCACAACTTAGCATGCATTATAAAAAAAAATATATTTAACCATTGATAGCTATGAAGTTTACATTAGTCAAAAAAAGATATATACATATATGTCAAACATCATCATTCCTTTAATGTATAAAAAAACAAATTGAAGGGTTATTCCTAATTACATTGTGTGCATTGTCTTTCTTTCACTAGTGTGCTTTTACTATTATACTTTTGGTTCTTCTTCTAGTGGTATCTGAATTGGTTCTCTCCATGACCAGCCAACTTCGGTCACAAATCTCTCAATGAGTTTTGCCCTCATCAACTTTACGTCTTGTGTCGGCAATTTCGAGCTGATAGGTTCATGGTTGCTATATTGTCTCATTATGTAGCTTACAAAGAGGCCATAATCCACACTGCATACAAATTATAGATATAGTTAGTTTTAAGAAACATTCAAATTAGATTATCTTATTTATAGATATTGTATGGAACTTACAAATCACTGTCTTGTTGTGGAGCATTGTTGACATATTCAAAGTCATAATTTGTGTTTTGTGAGTTTATCAATTTGAAAGAGGGTTGTGATTGTGTTTCTCTTTCAAGACAAGATTTCAAAAAATTCTCCACATAATCTTGCTACAAAAAAATAATTTTTAAATAAGAGAGAAATTTACACACAAATCAATGAGATTCTATGAAAATTATCATCGCATAAACATTATCATGGATCAGAGAAATTTGCACTCGTTATCAATTGTTTTGCATCTTTGATATATTTGTCTTGTGCATCATTCCGTCTTGGCCTTAGTGAGTTGTAGAACCTCCATAAATTGTCTTGTTTGTCCAAGACTAGTAAGGTCCAATGATTTCCATCTGTTGACTTCTCATTGCCCCTGGTATTTATTAGGAAATGAAGGAACCTGTAGTTCCTCCATGTCGTTTCAAGATGCTTGTCAAATAATGAGACTCGAAAAGTTTGATTTTCCGTCATCTTGATGAAGTTCTGCGGTTAAAGAAAATCAAAAAATGGTTATGAGAAAGTTGAAATGACAGGAATTTAAGAATATATACACAGAGAAATTTTAAATGCAGACAACTAGCTAGAGAAAATTAGACTAGTGACACAACTGGCTTCAATAAGTATCTTAACAAGAGAAAGTAGTAAGTAAATTCTAGAGAAAATCAAATAAAAGAGTAGTAACATACTAAGCTCATGTATGTGAAAAAAAATGAAGTTAGTTGTTGTCCTTTTCTCCTTTGATCAGCAAATAGGATCTCTCCATAGCCATCAATGACCTGAAAAATATCATTTATAATTGTAACATTGGTTTATAAAGGCTGATGGAACATTGCAGAGAAATTTTGATGAAAGACTTACATTATTGGCAATTTCTTTTTCCTTTTTTTGGTTTCCAATATTTTCAAAAGTAATGAGATTCAATTCACTTGTCCAGATTAAAGCCCTACAAAATGACAAAGAAGGGATTTAATAGTTATTAATGCAATATAAGTTAGTAAATTGTAGTTTGTTATCTTCTATTTTATTCGTTGTACTTACTCGAGTCCAGACACATTTGATATGTGCTGCAAGATGTCTTTTACATGTTCTTTTACCAATTTTGAAACTAGTAAAGTTTGTGGAAAAACCTAAGATTTTCTGATGCTTGTTGGTTGAGGCAAGACGTACTCATCGGCATCAAGTACTCTTTGTCTTTGGTGGTTTGCACTGTTTGCTTTGCAGCTTGCTTTGAACCTCCAGTCACCTTCGCAACTTTGGGACATTGAAATTCTGGATCTTGCTGTTTTTCTTTCCTTTCTTTTGCCTTTAAATTCTTTATCATTGATGTAGGATTTTTTTTCAGTGTAGATAGTAAAAATATCAGTAAAAGTTAAATTTCTCTAAAGTAACAGATTATATTTCAATATATAAATTTATTTGATTCAATATTTTCCAGTTATCATAGACTTTTGTCTTTTGTTTTGGTTGTTCTTTGTGTGCCACTTGTTCTTGCTGGGTTGTTGGTTGTTGTTCCACTTCTATTTCAACTATACACAATGAAAATCAAATAAGTCCCAAAAATCAAACAAGCAAATAGATAGAGAAAATCAAATAAGCAACATAAATTAATAGAAATAAGCAGCATAAACTAATGTGATCAGAAAAATTTAAATTCCAAAAAAAAATTACCATTGACAGAGAAAAATGTAACAAATAGGAATTTCTCTGAGTTATGTTGACACAAGGACAGAACTTTTTGTGGCTTAAGATTTTCACTGACCTTGGGATTGAACTTGTGTTGGTGTTCAGTAAGGTTGTGTTGCTAGTTGGACGAATAGTTCATAAATTTGTTCATGCAATCTAGCATTTTCAATTTCAAGCTCTGAAATTGATTACCTCAACTGTTGAGTTCTTTTTGTATCATCTTGTTTTTGAACCTCCAACATCCTTAGTTTCATTTGGTTTGTGCTGTCTCTTTCTTGAAGTTCTGAGTTATGTGATGTCAAGGTTCTTATTGTAATATCCTTTTCTGCAAGTAATTTATTTCAATTTTTCTTTTCTTTTATTCTGGATTTAGAAAGTGCCTTTAGTCTTTAATGTAGATCAGCAATTTGAGTATCCTTTGATTCCTTAGATTCTGGAGGCTGATGCATTATTGAGCCACAAATGCTATCATGATGTTGTTCCAGCAGCTCTTTATGTTCTTTTTCATCACTTTCCTCATTGTTTTCTTCTTACTCTTTAGATTCAGTGCCTTTATCTTCTTCTTCATTGTCTTCTTCTTTCTATTCATTTTCTTCTTTGTCTTCTACTTTTACTTCTTCACTTTCTTCTCTGGCTTCCGCTTCTGCACTGCTTTGCTTGATCTTTTTCTCCATTGCTTGTTTCTTATTCTTTTGTGTTGCCTTCTCCTTCTTCATTCCCTCATTTTTCTTCAGATGAATCTTCTAATGTCTCCTTAAATTTGACAATTGCCTTTTTTGATTTTTTTTTCCTTTTTACCAAGACAAAACTCCTCTTATGGGTTTTTAACTAACTTCTTGTTATCTATCTGTAACAGGAACCTCTTTTATTAGACAAATGTTACAAAATTCACTGAGAGAAAAAATTCAAATAAGAAAGACAAAATTCATCTAAATCATACTAATGGGAAACAAACTTCAGAGAAAATTGTATAGGTTAGAGAAAATTACAGACAAGGAGATAATTTTATGAGTCAGAGAAAATTATGAAACAAGCAACATAATTTAGATATCAGAGAAAATCAATCAGGGCATATAAGTTAATGTTACTATAATTGTGTCAGAAAAATCTGGATTTCAGAGAAAATTCATTAAAAGAGCATAAATAAATAGTGGTAATCAAAAAACAACATAAATTGAAATTTCAAAGAAAATTGATCTCAATTAGTCAAGGCACATAAGTTATGGGTCAGATAAAATTAATCTAAATCATACTAATGGGATACAAATTTCAAAGAAAATTTTATCGACTAGAGAAAATTAAACACAAGGACAATTAATTTTATGGGCTAGAGAAAATTATGAAACAAACAATATAATTTAGATATGAGAGAACATCAATCAAGGAAGATAAAATAATGTCACTATAATTGTGGTCAGAGAAATTTGGATTCTAGAGAAAATTCATTACAAGGGCAGAAATAAACAGTGTTAATCAAAGAAGCAACATAAATTGAAATTTTAGAGAAAACTGATCTCAATCAGTCAAGGCATATAAGTTATGGGCCAGAGAAAATTATGAAACAACCAACATAATTCAGATATCAGAGAAAATCAATCAGGGCATATAAGTTAATGTGTTACAATTATAGTTAGAGAAATTTGGATTCTAGAGAAAATTCATTACAATAGCAGAAATAAACCAGTGGTAATCAAAGAAGAAACATAAATTGAAAGTTCAGAGGAAATTGATCTCAATCAATCAAGACACAAGGAGGGAAACAAACCAGTGGTCAGAGAAATTTTAGAATTTCACTGAGATTTCAATGGCGATAGAAATCTAACCTATCGAGGTATAAGAGAGTGGATTGGTGTCTTCTGCAACTGTTTGGTCAAGCTTTGCAGGTTCCACTTGGCACATCCTGGGAAGTCAGTTGTGTTACTGTCTTCCGAGTCAATGATATTCGCATGTTCACATAGCCAATACTATGATAGAAATTAAAGTAATTAAATTTTGTTAAATACACAAATTTGTAAGTATCATAACTGTAAATTTGAATGGAAATTATACTTACCAGCAATGCAATGACACACCTCGTAACTTTTTCTAGAGTTTTGTGCAATGTTGTGATAGAATCGATCAATGTTAATGTGATTGCTTCTGACCAATCATATTGTTTCATTGATTCAAAGGGTTCCACGTACTTTATAAAAAACTCACCCTATTGAATTCCCACTTGTTGCAAAAAATAGGGTGAGACACAAGTACAAGGTAATAATGATTGCTACATCTTTGAAGTCAGATGGTTGCTTGCCTTTCATTGCTTTGACCAAGACATTTTTAAGAACAGGACCAGTGAGCCTTGTGTCCTTTGAGAACCTTCTCCTTAGGAATGCAAATTTTGACTTTTTAGAGTATCTTAATGACATTACTCATTTACCTCCTTGCAAACCAAAAATCAAGGTCATGTCATTGGTTATAAAGGTCAAGTTCTTTTTACCAACTGTGAATGCTTTCGTTTTTTCATTGTAATGTTGGATTATTGCAACTGCATCATCATCAGATTTCCTAGATTTCCTTGGATCCATTCTTCTAGTGGTTAGAGCTTGGATCAAATACCAGAATGGGGTCTTTTGAAACTCTTCAAGTTGATTTGAATTGAATTTAAGTGTTTGAAAAAAGGAGACAACAAATGAGAGGTTGGATCGATACTAAATGCTGTAATGAGCTCTTTTTCTTTGGAGTTTAACAGGTTTTTTCCCCCTTGAGCTTGAGTCTTTTAAAGTTGGGGTATTTATTTTGATGCTAGTTGCTTCATCACCTTGGACTTGTGTGTATTGGCAAGGAATTTGTGGTGGTTTGCTTCTTTTTTATCTTAGATCATAAAAAGACTGAGAGTGTTTCTGTTTCTTGCTTGGTGTTTCTGGTGTTTTGCTACTTTTACATTTTGCCATTTCTAAACAATGATGAAAACATAAAGATGTCAACATTAAATCCCAAAGAAAATTGAACATGCTAGAGAAAATTGGACATGTCAAAGAAAATTACACATAAGGGAGAAAACTAAGATGGTTAGGGAAAATTATAAATGTCAGAGAAAATTAGACACTGAAAATTAAATATCAGAGTACTAATTGTTTTCCTGTGGAATACATCTAGCCACAGAAAATTTTCATTCCCAGAGAAAATTAACAAAGCAACATAAACATACTAGAGAAATTTTCAATAATTGTTAAAATTACATATAGAAGTAAATATAGCCAGAGAAAATTCAAAAAAGAAATATATATCCAGCAGGCACAGAAAATAAATATGATAGAGAAAAATAAACATGGCAAATCAGAGAAAATTTCCATTCCACAATTAGCAAGATAAAATAAACAAAGTAACGTAAACATGCCATAGAAAATTACACAACATTGAAACTAAGAATTGAACAAAATAAACATACTAGAGAAAATTGAACATGACAGACAGACACAAAGGAGAAAACTAATGTGGTCAGAGAAAATTATAAATTCCAAAGAAACTTAGACGCTGACAAGAGAATACTAGGTGTTTTCATGTGGAATACATGTGGCCACAGCTAATTTTCATTCCTAGAGAAAATAACCAAAGCAACATAAATACGACAGATAAATTTTCAAAAATCGCTACAAATTAAATATAGATGTAAAATATAGCGAGAGAAAATTCAAGAAAGAAACATAAATCTAGCAAGCACAGAAAATGAAAATGCCAGAGAAAATTACACATTCCAGAGAAAATTTCTATTCCATAATATTAATATGCAAGAGAAATTTACATACACAATCAGAGAAAATTAAACATGATAGAGATACACAAAGAAGAAAAGTGATGTGGCCAGAGAAAATTATAAATGTCAAAGAAACTTAGACACAGACAAAAGAATAATATTACATATAGATGTAAAATATAGTCAGAGAAAATTAAAAAAAAAAAAACATAAATTTGGCAGGCATAGAAAATGAAAATGCCTGAGAAAATTACACATTCCAGAGAAATTTACAGACAAAATCATACAAACATGTTCAAGAATAAGATCAAAACACAAATAAATAACTTTTTCCAAAATAAACATGCCAGAGAAAATTCAAAGAAGAAACATACATCAAGCAAATATCAGAGAAATTCAAATGCCAGAGAAATTTACAGATAAAATCACACAAACATGTTCAAGAATAAGTTTAAAACACAAAGAAATAACTTTTTTCAAATTCATATAGCTTTTTATTATGAAATTGAAACTCTAATTAATGGAAGGTTAATATAAAATGCAATTAACTGTGTTTCTAGAGAAAAACTCGTTGGATTTTAGAAAAACTTACCAGAGTTAGATGAAACGCTAATTACGAACTGATATGCCCTGAGATGAAAATGCAATGTGACGAAGATGAACTAAGATGACGATGAACAGTGAAAATGGGGTCAGAGAAATTTGTGAGGAAGGAATGAGAAAGATTTTTGCAGAAGATAATGAAACTCTAATGTCGATGATGAAGATGATATTGAAACCCTAATTCTACTGTTCTCTTGCTCAAAAAGATGGTTGAATGTTTGGAATGAAACTCAGTCGTCGGAATCCGGTTTAGTTTCTGCGTTGATTTGTGAAGGGTATTTTGGTTCATGAAATAATTAAAAATGCACGCGATATAGTTAAGGGACCTGATGCATCACCCCTTTTTTTGGTGTCCTTTATCCTCTAAGTTACTATTATTAGGGATCTTAAAAAAAATTCTCCTATATATTTCTCAACTTAAAAAATAATAATTTAAATTAATATTTTCAATAACTTAAAATTTTCATAGATTTTATGATGATCATACAAAACGGACGTTCTTTTTTTTCTAAAAAATAACATAGGCTCCCAACGTATAGAGATATTAATATGTATTTTATTAATATTGTTTTGATTTTTAGCTTATTAATATGTATTTTATTAAATGTCTTACACATTTTCACTAAATACATAACTAAATGTTTTATACATTTTTACCAAATAAATAACTAAATAAAGTTCACAAAATTGCAGATTCTACATCCATGTGAAATATTCAATCATTTATTTAATAAAAAATTTAATATCTCCTATATTATCTTTTTAACCTACTAAAATAATTAAAAATTAAAATAACTAACTTCGATAACAATTCTATTATATAATTCCTTTCTTTTTAATTCTTTTTAAGCCCTTAATGGTCTAACTTCTTTCCACTGATGTTGTCCGAGTCATAGGATCCACTAGTTTCGTTTTAATAATTGAAATCATTAAATTTATACATCATTTAATTAAAAAAAATCAATTTAATAATTATAATCTGTTTAATTTTTTGCATTTGCTATAAAAAAAATTATTTTCAAAAATACTTATCTATATTTTTAAAGACATAATAAATAAATAAAATTTATAAAATAAACTGTTTAAATTATCGAAATGAGACCTATACTAAACTCAAAAGCTGAGACAACCTCCAATCCGGATCTAGAAAAGTCCAATCCTAAAATTAAATTAACATTATTGTGATACCTTACCTTGTTTTACGGGGGCCAGACCTTTTTCTCCTTTCAAAAAAAGAAGAAATTGTCTATGATTTTTTCCTTTCATGATTTTTCAATTTGATTAATAAGTCACGATAAATAATAGTTGTTATCAGTTTAACTAGCGATAATTTCTAGAGCTTCGACTTTTTTAAGATCTAGTTTCAGAAATTTCCCTATTTGATTCACCTAATATTAATCTTTAAAACTTAGATCTAGTTTCACAGATTTCCCTATGTGATTCACCTAATATTAATCTCTAAAACCTCCACTCCTTAAAGTCTAACTTTAGAGATTCTCCTATGTGGTTAGGCGTCGTATTGAACTATTCAAGCTGCACAAAAAAATTCTCATCTAGTCTATCTGCTACTTAGGATTGTTACGGTATTAAAATTTTCCCAGGTGTTTAAATAAAATAAAATAACATTCAAGCATGCATATGGACTCTGGATTTCATTTGAGTAAATTTTCTGTACTAATTCCAAAGAAAAAATCAAAATCAAAATCAAAATCAAAATCAAAATTGCCTTTCTTGTACTACTTAAAATAAAAGGGCATATTATAGCCCCACAATTTACTGAAACCCAGAACTAACCACCCAGTACATGATGAATGAGAGCGATATGAGAAATCGCCAGTTATTCAGGCTAAGCAAGTAATCACCCAACAAACATGGAAACAACATTTCACAATAAAAATAGCCAAAAAGTCAAGAAAATGAAGAACAAATAAAAGAGCCAATGAAGTTCACAAAAAACGAAGTTCACATTTTTATAACAAAATGTTTTCCCAGAGAAAACATGATATACCTGCCCAGGAAATCAAACAACATACACAGTTTTGAGGTTTCAAGCCACCAGTACAGACTAATTGTTACTTAACTAGTCCTGCAATCATCTTCGTTTAACGACGAAAATGTTCAAAAATCATACTCACTGCTGGGCACACTGCACTCTCTGAGCTCCACCGCCGCCATGCATATCCTCGTCCTCATCATATGCCTCATGCATCTGCTTTCTCCGCATCTCCTCTTCAATGTTGACATCATGCAAAGTCGTCTCCTCACACTCGTCGAGTTCCATATCTGTCATTTCTGTCAATGGCTTCGGTGGCAATACCGCCTCCAGAGCCTTAACCTGCTCTGGGCTCAGAGAGTCTGGGAATTCCACGGTGAAATGGATATACAACTTCCCCTTCATGAATGGCCTCCGGTACATCGGCATACCCTCTTCGTAGATTGCCTTGAATTGATCTATGCATTTTACAAGAAATTTGCATCATTGAGAATTTAGTGAGGGAAAGAGGAAAAAAAAAATTTCCTTTGTTTGTTTACAAGGAAAGAAGTAGAAACTACAATAAAGTTAATTTCTTAGTACAACCCATATTTTTTACAAGCCACGAGGAAACCTATATTTGTCCATGCCAAAAGTGACCTATAATTGAAAACTCAAAATTTTCTCTTTTTCTTACAAAATTTTCATTCTAATTAGATGTTTAGGTGAATATTTTTTCCTTTCTATTTCTTTTCTTCTTTCACTTCACTTTCTTTCATTTTCATTTTCCACATTTTTTTTCTTTCATTCTAATGAAAGAGAGCCTAAGACAACTCGAAATTGCTTCCTCACTAACCTGGCTTGATGACTTCCCCGGGGTTCGATTTAATAAGGAGCTGCCTACCATCCAAATGAGTCAATATGAACTGGAAGCCACATAGAGCCTCCGTCAATGACAAGGTGTGTTCAACAAAAAGGTCATCGCCCTTTCTCTTGAACTTCGGATGTTCCTTTTGCTGCAGAACAAATACTATATCCCCGGTAACTGTATCGGGCTGCAAAGGGACACAAACCAAGTAACAAACAATTAAAATGCTCATTGATCAAGCAATAATTGACATATACATTACTAGATGAAAAAAAAATTGAGAAAAATTTTGAAAAGAAAAAGAACAAAAAGTATATAAAACTAGATGAAATGTTTCCAACTCCCTATTCAAATCCCCAACTATACACAGCGTAAAAGTACAACCAAAATCTCAATTTCATAACATACCGCTTCATCAGCCTCCCCTGGGAATGTAATCTTCTGGCCATTTTGCATGCCCTTCTCCACAATGACTTCCAGCACCTTCTTCTCCTGAACAACCTTCTCACCTTTGCACTGAGGGCAACGATCTTTATCATTGATAGTCTCTCCAGTTCCCTTGCATTCATTACAAGGATGCTGCATCTGCTGAATCATTGAGGGACCGAGCTGCCTAATCGAGACCTTCATTCCAGTCCCTTGACAGCTAGAACATTTCATTGAAGCACCAGATTTTGAACCTTTCCTGTCATTGGTGTAACACGAATCCACCCATATAAGAAGCTACATTCAGTTGCAAAATCCAGAAACAATGATCACACACATCACGGAAACTACTCACCCATTGCACTTTGAGCAAAGGACATTTCGAGCTAGGGAAAGTTTTTTAGAGATTCCACTGTACAAGTCCTCAAGAGAGACCTTCAAGGGATGGACTACATCTTCTCCCCTCCTCTGCCTTCGGCCTCTGCTGCTACCGCCACCTGGAGACAAACAAAACGATTAATTCACTGGCGACTTTGATCCCTTTCTCTTTACACCATAACACTCCAAATAGTCACATTAAGACCTCTACAATGAATACTCCCATAAGCACACCAGAAAGTAATACTTTTTAGCACAACAAAAATAGCAAGACCATACACTATAGAGTAAATACCAAGCATCTAGATGTCTCACCTCCACCAAAGAAGGATTGGAAGATGTCAAATGGGTCATGCATGCCGCCGCCACCACCCATTCCTTCCTTAAGTGCATCCTCACCATACTGATCGTAGATCTCACGCTTCTCAGGGTCACTCAGCACCTCATAAGCTTGAGCAAGCTCCTTAAACTGCAATAGAATCCAACAATCAAGTTCCACCTCTAATGCGACCAAAAATGTAGAATGAACTGAATAAATGAATAAAATTCTTTCAAAATAAAAATATTTCCCTTTGAATTAATGTTGAAAGGATAGGAATGAGAAAACCAACAATCAATCATCCCAGGTAACCATGCGTCAATCAAACAAATGGGTCATGCATGAAAATGAAACATTTTACCCAAGATCATTGTACACAAAACATGCTTCATGAGAAGGTTGAAAACTAAATTACTACAAATTCTCTCTAGTTAACTAAACAGGTAATGGAAATGCGATTCTAATATGTATTCCTTTTCTTTCCTTCAATTTAGTTTTCCCGGGCGTAATTTTCTTGTATGACATTCTTCACAAATTCGTGACTCTCACCACCACAATCTTGGCTGATAATAGATATTCCCAATTGAAAACAAGTAAAAGACTTGAAATCACAACAAAACAACAACCCCATTGTGTATCCAAAAACACCATGATCGCCCATGAATTCCAGAGAAAAATCCTCTCTTTCACTTTATACTAGTTTACCAGTCAAGAAACCCAAAATCGTTTCACACAATCCTACTTATCTATCTTCAAACTTGTTCACAATAAAAACAAGAATTCATTTTCTTGTAAACCAAACAAAGTATGACACTGTTCATAAAAGGGAAAAGGAATTAATGAAATCAAAACCCAATAAGAATTTAATGAAGAACAACCCCTTCACCATCTCAAATACAACGACATAGACATTAAAAAAAAATTAAAAATTAAAATTCACAGAAGAGAATTAACAAAGTAAGGGCTCTGAAAAGGAGTTACCTTCTCTGGGTCACCACCCTTATCAGGATGGTTCTTGATGGCGGCTTTACGATAGGCCTTTTTGAGATCATCCTGAGTGGCGTTCTTCGACACCCCTAATACCTCATAGTACTTGCTATTATCACTCTTCTTCGGTGCCCTCCCAAACATCTTCTTCTTCTTCAATCTCTTCTGATCAAAACCCTAGTTCCCAAATTCTATGTACAATTGAGACTTGAATGCGTGTATGAATATATGTACTTGAATGCGTGTATGAATATATGTAATTTCCAGGGAGTTCAAGAGAAACAGCTCAGAAAGACACAAGAATCGCAACGGAAAAGAGACTCGGATGGGGTATATATAGGATATTAATATTAATAATAGTATGTGAAAATGCTTTTTGTTTTTTTGAGATCATAGGAATGGAGGGTTGAGATGATAGGTTGATGGTGGGGTGGCATCTGAGAAGAAGTGTGTGGACGAGTCCATAGAGTTTTGGGAATTTTTGTTGGGTGTCAAGGAAGGAATTTGGAACGTTGGATGAATTTATCGGATGGATGAGATTTGCGTTCCAGAGTGTTCTCTAAATGGCTTTGCAGCCACATACACGGTTGATTTTTGACTTTTCAGTGATGTTTTGAGAAGTTGTTAAAAAATAAATTTTTTTAATTTTTTGATTTTTTTACAAAAAAAATTACGTTATTTTGGATAAAAAATTGATTTTTTTGACTAAAAAAATTGTCAAAAAACTAGTTTTTTTTGGTGCGTTTACAGAAAACTTTAGTATTTTGCTTGGAAACTTTTATTTTTAGTAAAAAAAAAAATTATCATAAATTATTATATTATTTTATTTACTTTTTTATATATCTTTTAGTAAAAGAATTAAAAATTACTAAAATAGTCAGTTCTCAAACCAATTGTTTTGGTTGCACTTTTAATTTTTTTTGACTTTTATAAAAAAGTAAAATGATTATAATTTAGTTATGATATTTTATCTTTTTAACTTTTTTTAAGGGCAAATTACTAACACCTCTTAAGGTTTGACTAAAATACGGATTCTCCTGAAGTTTGAAAAATTACAAATTGCCTCCTGAGGTTTATATTTGTATGACAAATGAGGGGACAATTTCTTATGCAAATAGAAACCTCGTGGAATAATTTGTTATGCAAATATAAATTTTAGGAGGCGAGATGTAATTTCTCAAACTTTAAAGATAAGTTATATTTTAGTCAAATCTCGAGATGGAATTGATAATTTGAATTTTTTTTAATTATTTTAGTCTATAACCGCCAATAAAGTGTCAAACGAGGGCTTTGGTTTTGCTTGTTTAGGGAGATGGTCATTTTCTGATTTTTTTTTTTTTTTGTTACAGGAAAATCTTCCGTACCCTCCCGCAGGTCCAAGGCAGCGCCCCTTGCAGAGATCACCAGGGTATTCTGTTAGCCGTTCCAAGCGAAGAGACTATAACCTAAGAACTTACCCCGACCTCCCAAGACAAGCTCCGCTTAAGTCAGGACTCGCACTACGGGGGAGTATTGAACCCACACCAAATGCTGATTGGACAACTTAAGGTCCAACCTCCTAACCAACTGTGTTTCGCCTAGAAGATTGGCCCAAAAGGAAGGAAATTGAACTTGTGACCTTGGGATTTAAACCCCAAGTCTTAACCACAATGCCACCCACCATTGGGTTTCTTTGGTTTTACTTGTTTATAAGGATGATCATTTTCTTCAGCTTTGCTCCGCATTTGCATCTCTCGTTATGTCTCATATGGATTTTTCTCGCCTTTCTATCCAAATTTTGTCTCAGTTATATTTATTAATTGAGCAATGCTATAGACCACTAATTTACCATCACTAATACCACCACTAGTGAGGTGGCAATTAAAAAAAAAAAAAAAAAACAAGGCACAAAACACATGTGGCAGTGGGTGGGACCCACTGCCACATCATTAGAGCCACCACTAATTAGTGGTCTAAAGCATTTTTGTTATTAATTATATTTACACATATATGTAATATATATTATTTATTTTTTTATTATAATAAAATTAAAATACTAAAATATTGTAATTAACATTAATTTGTATTCATTTATTTTCTATCTTATGTAATATAATTTTCATTAAGTATAAATTATTATTCATAATGTATTATATTATCTATAATTTTATTAATATCTTGATTTTCAACTTACAAAATTAATCCACACCCACTCCACTTCCACCACCTCCCAATTTATCCACCCCCGATAGTGTTTGGGAAGTTTGTGTTTTGGTTTTTTTTGATTTTTTTCACTAAAAGACAAATTGGTTACAAAACCAAAAAAAAAACAATCCAAACAAAATATCACATCAAACCCCATAATCATTTCACTTTTTCTCTCACAACAATCACATCAAACCACAAAAATACTTAACTATCTTCCCAAACACAAAAAAAAAATTCTCTAATAATTGTCTACAACTAAAAAAACTTACAAAAAAAACCCACTTCCCAAACACCCACTAATACGAGTAGGGGCAAATTTCAATAAACTCATCCCAAACCTGACGAGTGACAATCCCTACTTGTTGAGGGCTTCTTCTACAGAGTCTGGATCCCCTCCTTGCAAATCCTCCTTTATCTCCTCCTTGTAACGGCTGAGATCAGCCGTTGCACATCCAACAACCATAAAAAAAAAAAAATTAAAAAAAAATGAAATTTCATTTTCCCGCCCAAAACGAAAATACAGGTTATAGAGCTTTTGTGTATCATTCTCACCCAGTCCGCTTTGAGTTCAGCCCCTTTCTCCTCCACCGAACCCACCATCATCGGCAACCACTCCCGACGGCGACCCACTCCTAAACCCAACCCAGGTCCCTTCGAGCTCAGCCCCTTTCTGTCTGCTTCGTAAACCAGAGCCCTCACGCTTGTCTCATCCACCTCACTGAACCCGTCTCACTGGCGACTTTCTCGACGGCGACCCACTCCCAAAACCTAACCCATTGCTTTGCCCTTATTCTCTCTACCCTCACTTCGCGAACCAGAGTTCCCTTGTGAGCAAACCAGTCTATGTACGAACCTAAGTCCTTCGCGAACCAGAGTTCTCCAAGCGGATTACTGATACATAGATGCCATTTTGCTTCTAAATTTTAACTTTACCATCTAAAAAGGGACAGGTTAAGCATAAAATTGTTGATTCCATGTTGTGAGAAATAACAATACCACAACAAAAAATTCAGCATCTTCAATCCAGAGCTGGGTCTATCTTTTATCAGAAGGATCGTATATGGCATTGTGTGATGATCAGGTGTAGATGCTAAGATTTAAATGTGGTTGGGATTATGATCAACCATTAGTAAACGATGTTTGTGTTTGCGTGTATAAAATTGCCTATTGAGCTAGTCCAATTTTAACAAAGAAAATAGAATAATGACCAATAAAAGAGTATGAACTGAAAGGTCCAATTTGCAAATCTATTTAGTCCATTCGGATTTATCTTTCGTCCAAATATGAAGGAAAAAAAAAAAAAAAAAGAAGCCTTGATGAGATTCTAAGATAGTCAAGCATTGTGGGGTCTTCTTTGGTTTAATTAAATGTATAAGAATCTTCAATTCAGCAAAAAGTTCGCCAGCAAAGGGGGAAAAAAAAAACAGAGTGAGAGTAAAAGTGAGTATAAAACTACCCATTGAGCTAGTCAATTTTTAACAAGAAAATAGAATAATGACCAATAATAGAGTATGAACTGAAAGGTCCAATTTGCATATCTATTTAGTCCATTCAGATGTGTCTTTTGTCCAAATATGAAGAAAAAAAATAGCCTTGATGAGATTCTGAGATAGTCAAGCATTGTGAGGTCTTCTTTGGTTTAATTGAATGTATAAGAATCTTCAATTCAGCAAAAAGTTCACCAGCAGAGGGAAAAAAGCAGAGTGAGAGTGAGTATAAAACTGCCTATTGAGCTAGTCCATTTTTAACAAAGAAAATAGAATAATGACCAATAAAAGAGCATGAGCTGAAAGGTCTAATTTTGCATATCTATTTAGTCCATTCAGATGTATCTTTCGTCCAAATATCTTTTCAACAGCTAAGGAGGTGAAGAAAAGAAAAATGCTTTGATGAGATTCTGAGATAGCTAAGCATTGTGGGGTCTTCTTTGGTTTAATTGCATGTATAAGAATCTTCAATTCAACAAAAAGTTCTCCAGCAAAGGGGGGAAAAAAAAACACACACACAGAGTGAGAGTGGGTCGCCGTCGTCGAGAGTGGGTCGCCGTCGGGAGTGGTCCCCTGTGAGGCTGGCTTCGTGGAGGAGAAAGGGTGAGTGTAAGGCTGAGTGAGAGTGAAAGTGAAAGTGAGAGTGAGGTGAATGTATAACCTGTGTATGTATAGCAGCGAGGGGCGGGAAATTTACTGATTTCAATTGTTTTCATTTTTTTTTAGCCGTTGGATCTAGGTTGTTGAACCTCAGCCTTTGCACAGAGGGAGTGAAGGAGAGACGGTAAAGAGGGGATCCAGACTCTCTTCTACAGTTCCAAAGTTTGGGTTCAAACTGGCATTGGTTTCATTTGACAGGAGCTATTTTAATTTAATTAAATTAATAAAAATTAAATAAAATAATTTAATTTAATTAATAAAATAAAATATCATATCTAAATTATAATCATTTTATTTATTTTCTCATAATCATCAAATTAACTATAAAAAAAATTAAGACTATGTTTGGTTAGCTTCTCCAATCATATTTTCACCCCTTGTTTTGAGTGTCTTATTTGTTTGAAGTTTTTAAAAATTAATTCCACACTCACAATTGAAAACTCTTTCCAAGGCAAAAAAATTTGGACTAATCGGTCGTCTTCCCTGATGTCGGGCCGGTTGACCGGAATAGTGTTAAATTTTTTTTTTTACCATTGACATCTGTTATTTTTTATATTTTAAATAAAAAAATTTAGAATTTTTAAAAAAAAATTATGAGTTTTGAATAAAATTTTGAGCTATGTGTTTGATTATGAGTTGTAAATTTTTATATCAAATATCATATGTTATATCAAAAATTTCAAACTCAATTCAAAATTCTTTTTAAAAGTCTTTTCAAAACTCATAAACTCAAAATACAATTTTATTTTCAAATCATAATTCTAAAACTCTTTCAAACACCACCTAAAATTTATCGCAAACATAACTTTTTTAATTAACTAAAATAATTAAAAAAATCATGCTAAATTAACTCATTCCAAACATGAGCTACTTGTTTGTTCATATTCAGGTTGAGTTGCCATTTGGAAATAGATTTTCTTAAAGTTACGTACATATAAACTTATTAAATTATTAAAAAATATTATTTTAATTCATTAAATTATAAAAATGTATAAATAAATTCTTTAAATTATTAAAAAATATCCCCCTCCCCCCTAAACAGAGAGGGAGAGAGATGGATAAATGGGAGGTGACTTTTTTTCTTTCTTTTTTTAAACTGAGGAGGTGACTTTGTTGGAAGAAGTGAATAAGGGATGGTTAAGGATATTTTATTCTTAAGCCTTTGTTTAGTATGTTATTGGTTGATTTTTTTATTTTTTTAATTATTTTGATTTGGAATTAAAAAAAAATTCTTATTTTTTTGACTTTTATAAGAGAAAAAATAAAATAATTATTGTTTGAATGTGACATTTTATCATATTGACTTTTTAGTTTATTTTATTTTTTGTGACTATTTTAGCCCGAATCATTCATGCCAAACATATTCTTATTTTTTTTATCTTAATTCACTCGTAATTATTTGATTATGTGACAATTTCAGTGTAAAAATAATTAAAAGTCAAAAAATTATTATAAAAAACAACTATTTTTCTATGTAAAAATCTAAAAAGCTAACTCAAATAATTTCTTTTTTTTTGTTTTGATTAACAAGTAAACTCTCCAAGTTTGTCCTCCGTCAATTTGGAATTAGGTGTGTACACTGATTCCATAATGCACACACCATTTAAGTTAGATAGTGTAGCTGTCAGAATTCAACCTCGCACTCAAGCCATACGGTTCGTTCTGCACTTACAGGGTCGTTCTAAGATTACTGTACCAAACTCCTAAGAGTTGGCCTTAAAGAGTGTAGAACCTGGGACCACATGACTTATGTCCCAAAACCTTACCAAAATTGTTAGTTCTCAAGATAACCATTATACAGGAAAATAAGAATAATTAGGTTCCGATTGGAAAGTAGGTTGACTTTTTGTCTTTTTAATTATTTTAGTCTGAACTAAAAAAGCTTGTTTAGATTAAATTTTTTGAGTTTTTTAACTTTAATTAAAAAAATAATAATTATAACTTAAATATAATATTTTATTTTATTAATTTTTTAATATATTTTATCATTTTATAACTATTTTAACTTATTAACCTAAAAACCTTTAGGGTTGGTTTGGGAAGTGGGTTGATTTTTTGGCTTTTTGGCTTTTTTGACTATTTTAGTCTGGGCTTAAAAGTTTGGTTTGGGAAGGGCTTTTTGGCTTTTTGACTTTTTTGAGTTTTTTTGTGAGAGAAGAATGTAATGATTATGGGTTGGATGTGATGTTTTGTTTGTTATGGCTAAAATAGCCTATTTTGTTTTTTGTGGCTAAAATAGCCAAAAAAACCTGCAAACCCACTTGCCAAACACAGGCTTATGCTAAACGATGGTTTTTGGGCTAGATGACCCCTGACTGAGACCGCGGTGGTGGAAAGCCATGCTGCAGGGAAGGAAATGATGCCTATGTTTGGGATGTGGGTTTTGTTGCTTTTTTTTTTTTGGATTAAAATAGTCACAAAAAATAAAATAAATTTTTTAATTCAATAAGACAAAATATCACATCAAATCTATAATTATTACATTCTTTCTCTCACAAAAAAATCAAAAATCCTTCACAAATCAAGCTTTTTAGCCCCAGGTTAAATAGTCAAAAAAAATCAAAAAATCAAAAAGTCAACTCACGTCCCAAACGAAGCCATAGTTGGGGTCTACTAATGCCATGTTGAATGTGCTATTGCCAAATTGTGCAAATTATCAAAAGGGTTATGTAAGAAATCTCAAATGATTTATCAAAATTTCTATTAAATTTCTTACATGGGTATAGACTCACACACATGTAAATTTGTGTAGGTTTCACACCTATATAAAAGATTTAGTAAAAAATTTGATAAATCATTTGGACTTTATAGTATTTTTCTTGTCAAAATTATGTAAAGTTACTTGAAGCATTTAATGTTTGTACATAAATGTTCAAAAAATCACAAAGCTTTTGGATCACATTTATTTGATTTTATAGGATGGAAGAGATTAACAGTATGATAAGATTGAATGAGAAGATTGTTAATATGGTAGAAGATTGGATATGTATGATAAATAGTGTTTGTTTATGGAAAATGCTATGCACTCCAAATAAATTATTAAATTTTCTACCAAACATAGGTTTGGTAGAAAATTTAATAATTTATTTGGAATTTCTAGTATAACTCTTTTGTTTATACACTACTGGATTAGTAATACTTATAGATAATATTAATATATAAAATTAATATTTTTTAAGTTTTAGTATTTTTTTAATATTATAATTATTTTTTTATTCTAAAAAATATAATTTTTGCTTAAAAATTATTTAAAATTTTACTAATCCCCTTACTCAATTTTTAATCCCAACCCTGCCGTGACTTTATTAGTCTTACCACATAAGGGAATTACTATTCTAGAGGATATTTAATCCTCTCACTCATATCTCTAACCAAATATTCTTTGGATAAGTCTCACGAACTATTACTTCAACCTCTCTTCCTAAAGAGCCAAACAACATGGCCTTGGTTATGTGATCCTTTCTATTACAAATTTGTTATAGAAGATTTTTATTATATTATTCAATGATTTATAATGATTCTTTTTATGATTATTTAAAATAGTGATATATAATTTTTTTTATATAATATTTTTATGCAAAATTATATGATTTTATGATGATTCATTCATTTATATAAAAAAACACATACTATTATATTTATAATTTTAAAATTTTCATTAACATCATACACTATGGTGCCGTTTGGTAACACTTACGTTTTCAGTTTTTTGTTTATATTTATAAAAATTTTAAAAACTGAAATAAAAACTTGTTTGGTAAAATTTTTGATTTATAAATCGGTAGTCTCAGTTTATAAATTTAGCCAAAAAATAAAAACACAAAAAATGTGTTTATGTTTTGAGTTTTGAGTTTTTTTTTTTTTTTACCACCCAACACTAGCCACCACCCGTCACCATTTTCCACCACTGTCTTCCGCCACCACCACCCACCCCCCACCACCACTCACCACCCACCTGCTACCACCACTCACCACCCACCTGCCACCACCACCCACTACCCGCCACCACCACCCACCAGTCACCACCTACTTGCCACCTACTCGCCACCACCACCACCACCCACCACCCACCTGCCATCCACCAACTACCACCCACCACCCGCTACTACCATCCACCGCCCGCCACCACCACCCGCCACATACTTGCCACCACCACTCACCACCCACCTGCTACCACCAGCCACCCATCACTACCAGCCACCCGCCACCACCACCCGTTACCCACCACCACCACCTCCACTACCACCATCACCCACCTGCCACCACTACCCACCACCCACTACCCACTCGCTACTACCTACCACCCGCCACTGTCACCCACCCACCCACCCACTACCACCACCACCACCCGCCACCTATCCGCTATCCGCCACCCCCCTACCACCACCACCCACCACCCATCACCACCACCACCACCACCTACTCGCTACCACCCGCCACCGTCACCCACCCACCCACCATCACCACCCACTACCTACTCGCCACCACCTACTCGCTACCACCCACCACCCGCCACCGTCACCCACCCACCCACCATCACCACCCACCACCTACTCGTCACTACCCACTACCACCCGCCATCCGCCACCCACCTGCCATCACCACCCGCCACCGTCACCCACTCACCCACCACTACCCGCCACCACTACCCACCTGCCACCACCCGCCATCCGCTACCCACCTGCCACCACCACCATCCACCCGCTACCATCACCCACCCATCCACCCACCACCACCACCCACCGTCACCACTTTCCACCGCCACTTGCCACCACTTGCCATTTCTCATACTTTTTTATATTTTTTAATTTTTTTAAAATATTTTGTCAATTACGAAACGCGTTTGTAATTTATGTTTTTCTAAAAATGAACAAAAAATAAACAAAAATCAGTTTATAAAATTTTTGTAAATATAAACTGAAAACGTAAACGTTACCAAACACACCCTATATAAGTACATTTTTTTATCTTTTTTGGACCACATTATCCCTCTATTTTTTACACATCTTTCTTAAAAAATTAAAAAGTATACTTATTTAAATCATCCTAAACAAGCCAATAATTTTAAATATCATTTTGTATAAAATTTGAATTGAAAATTATTTTTCTTGAAGTGACGGGCTCGAGGTAAAGTGTGGCCAAAAAAAATTTGTGATCAATTATAAATACTACTAATTTTGGTGCTCTAATGGAGCACTAATGACATGACAATAAATAAAAAAATAAAATAAAAATAAATTAAGATTAAAGCATCACATCAGTGTGGGTGGAGCCCACTGCCAACTCATTACAGCTACCTTTAGAGCTCAAAAATTAGAGCTCCAAAGCATTTTTCATTATAAATATCTACGGTCAAAAGTAAGGATAAATTTGTAAAATACAGTCAAAAGTAAGGACAAATTTGTAAAATACTATAGTTAATGATGTCAATTTTTTATTTTTTAAATTCTCCACACAATCCAATTGCATCTTCTTTTTTTTATTTTTTTATTTTTATCTTTACAAAATTACCTTTAATGAGCAATTTATTTAAATTTAGCAAAACAATTTTACACACCCACTTTTCCATCATCGACTACTAGTATGTTACCTTTGCTGTGCACGGTATAAAATAATATAATATTTATTAAAAATATGATAATTATATTTAAATTTTTTTATTTTTTATCTTGCAAATAAAATTTTATATATGAGTTTAAGAGTTTTGTTTCAAATGTTCTACTCATAAACATAAATTAAAATTGTTGTATTGACAATTAACAATTAAAATTAGGCTTTGTTATAAAATAAAAAAATGACATAGTTTTAATACTTCACTATTTTAGAATAAAAATATATGAATTTTAAAAAATTGTTATATTGGTTTTTGAAAAGAAAATAATTAAAGATTTTTTAAAAACTTAATGAATAAGAAAGAATCATCGTAACATGTAATTTAAAATATTAAAAAAAAGTTAAAAATGAATAAAGACTTTAAAAAGATGTGATAACAATTAAAACTAATGTCATATTTATTTATACGTATAATTTTATTTGAATATTATTTATATTTTAACATGCTTATTGAAAAAATAAATAAATAAAAATAAAAATATTAATAATTTTGAGTTTTAAAATATGATTTTGTAGACTTGATATATTAACTTTTGGAAGGAATATATTGGAATTTTTTTACAAAAATTGAATATTAGTCATTGAACAAATCTTATAAGATTTGTAAAATAAAATTTATAATAGGAAAAAATTAATGATATTTCAACATATGCATTTTAACAATTTTAAATTTTGAAAAAAAAAACAAATTAGGACTTTGAACATCAATTATTGTACAACATTTTTATTTATATAATAATATAAATAAGGATAGGTAATAGATAAATTAAAATTAATTATAAATATAGCTATATTTAAAAGGATATGGTTTTGTATAACTATATTTTAAATTCTAAAATTTATTTTTTAACTTCCTATATAAAAAGATTCAAATTTTAAATTACATATGATTTTTTTTCTAAAAACATATGAATTCACAGTGGAGTGGAGAGAGAAGTACCATAAAGTAATAGAGGAGCTGCACCTATTAATGATAAATAATTAAATAATTGACTAACACCTTTAATAGTTTTGAAAAAATTGATTAAAATTAAAATTTTCTATTTATAACTTTGAAAAACTATTATATGCCTTTGAAATAATACCCTTCACCAACTGTTAATAAACATATATCATGATATCAAAAAAATATTAAAAGTAATTTTTTTGAAAAAAAAATGTAATGATATACAAACATAAAATTAATACAAAAAACTTATTAATAAAGATTTTGTTTGGATATTTATCTATCATTTTATAGTGAGTGACATGTTTTTTTTATTATAAAAATGACCATATCACGCCATTTTAGTATAAAAATTCTAGGAAAACAATATTAATCAACAAAAAATAGTTATAAACAAACAAAAGATAATGGTTGGTAGAGAGGAGGGAGAAATGACACACAAAATATGAAATATAAAAATAAAAAAATGGTCATAGATAAAAAAGAAGAAGAAAAAAGTATGTACCTAAAAGATAAAAGAGTCTGTTTAAATAATAAAACAGATTAAACATAAACTAACCTCCAATTTGTCTTATAAAAATAAAGTTAAAAAATAATGACTTTCATTGTTTCATGAATATAATAGTTATAGGGCAAGCAAAGCATGAATGGCTTGGAAAAAATATAATGTATGATGTTAAGATTTTTTGATAGAAGAAAGAATTGGTTAGAAAAAGAGTGCATAAGAATACATGGAATCATTATACAAAATAATAAATTATGAGATTTTTCTAAAAAATTATATATAGTATAGATATGCTTAAATTTATTTGGGAATAAAATTGTGTTTAATTATGGAATAAAGAGATAATTTAGATATAAGGTTTAATTTTTATTTTATGTTAGGCTTAACTTTAGGTTTATATAGGTTAGGCCAATATAGGTTAGGCCAGTTATGAAATATTTTAATAGTATAAATTTTATCGAAAGTGCGAGAGTTTTCTTTTCATTAGATTTATTTTAGGACAGAGAAGATTGTATGAGATTTATATTTTTAAAAAAAAATTAAATTTAAGGTTTTGAAACATTTAGGGCCTCTAAGATGAAAAGTCACTTTGGTATAATATATAGTATAGATAGATTATGAGATTTAGGGAAGAGATAAATATTAGAAGAGAGATTTTAGAAACTTGTAATTCAATTTTTTTTTTTTATATTTTAAATCTATAGTTAATTTGTTAGCCAATAGTATTACGTTTAAATATTTTTAAAATTACAAAAATTAGCAATTGTGGTTTTACGTTTTTTAATCTATAATGTTTTTTTAAAAATATATAATTATTTTGTTATGAGATGAGATTTGTGATTTATTTATTTATTTATTTTTAATGTATAGTTACTTTATTGTGGGATGAGATTTAGGAAAGAGATAAATATTAGGGAGAGATATTTTAGGAACTTGTAATTCAAAATTTTAGGTGATTTTTATTTTTTTTTAAATCTATAATTACTTTGTTAACTAATAAAATTATTTTTAAATATTTTTAAAATCACAAAAAATTAACAATTGTGGATGAGAGTTTGGAACTCTCACAAGCCTTTTCCTTATATGATATATAGATAGATATAGATATTTATATTTGTTTTCGATATTTTTTTAATGTACAAATTATTATTTTTAGATTTTTTATAAAAATAATTTAATAATCTCATCACTAACTATAGTGTATGGGAGAAGTTGAAAAGAGTGCTGCAATAATTATGAGAGAAGTTAAAAAGGCTTATAGATTGGGAGAGGTCAATAAATGCTGAGATTATTATCTTTTTTAAATAAAAAAATTAGAAAATTAAGATTGTGATATTAGAACTTCTACAAAACTTGTTAGTTAAAAATTCCATTTTCCTTATATAATACTAGCCTATCACCCGTGCTATGCACGGGATAATTATAAATATTTATATTTATTTTAATTTTTTTTAATATATAAATTATGTTTTTTAAGATTTTTTATAAAAATAATTTAACAATCTTGTCACTAATCATAGTGTACAGGAGAAATTAAAAAGGCTACTGCAGTAACTATGCATGGGCTGTATCTATAATTATTTGTATGAGAGGATTTTAAATGCTAATCAAGGATTTTGACTAAATCAATAAATGCGCGCATATGGATTGGAAAAAGTTAATAAATGCTGATCAGAAAATTTTGACCAAATCAATAAATGCTGAGTTTTTTTTTAAAATCAAAAATTTAGAAAATTAAGATTGAGAGATTGGAGTTCCCACAAGGCTTGAGGTTTAGAAATCCCATTTTCCTTTAATATATTTGCAATTATCTATATATGTGAATTGCGATTTTTAAATGTCTTTTTATTTTTTTAAATGTCTTCTTTTTTTCATTTTTTATATTATATTAAAGTTTAATATTTTGATAATAATCATATGTGTTGGACTTTTTAAGGAATTAAATGTCTTCTTTTTTTATTATGTTATATTAAAGTTTAATATTTTGATAATAATCATATGTGTTAAACTATAGTTAATATATAGTATAGATACTAGGATATCACCCGGGCTATGCACGGATTGTGTTTACAATTATTTATATATGTGAATTGTGATTTTTAAATGTCTTTTTTTTCTTTTTTTTTTTAAATGTCTTTTTTTTTCTTTTTTATATTATTTTAAAGTTTAATATTTTGATAATAATCATATATGTTAAACTTTTCAAGAAATTAAATATCTTTTTTTTATTATGTTATATTAAAGTTTAATATTTTGATAGTAATTATGACTCCGTTTGGAAAGTGGGTTGGTTTTTTGACTTTTTGACTTTTTTGACTATTTTAACCTGGGCTAAAAAGTTTGGTTTGGGAAGAGCTTTTTGGCTTTTTGGCTTTTTTGACTTTTTTTGTGAGAGAAGAGTGTAATGATTATGGGTTAGATGTGATGTTTTGTTTTTTGTGGCTAAAATAGCCTATTTTGTCTTTTGTAGCTAAAATAGCCAAAAAAGCCCAGAAAAGCCCTTCCCAAACGGACCCATATGTGTTAGACTTTTTAAGAAATTTTTTTTATACTTATTCTTAATGCATTAAAGTGTTATTATGAAGGATAATAATCATGTGTGTTGAAACTTTTCAATAAATTCATGTGTTGAATTTCAATTTTTTTTTTTTATATCTATTCTCAATACATTAAAATATTATTATGACTAAAAACTCACCACCCTAAACAAGCCCTTACTCCACACTTTTACAATTCCCATCGCCTCATTAAGCCCCCGTTTGGGAAGTGGATTGGTTTTTTGGCTTTTTGGTTTTTTTGGCTATTTTAGCTTGGGCTAAAAAGTTTTGTTTGGGAAAGGCTTTTTGGCTTTTTGACTTTTTTGACTTTTTTTGTGAGAGAAGAATGTAATGATTATAGATTGGATGTGATGTTTTGTTTTTTGTGACTAAAATAGCCTATTTTGTTTTTTGTGGCTAAAATAGCCAAAAAAGCCCCGTTTAGCTCTTGCCAAACGGAGCCTAAAGTAAACTAGAAACTAATTGTTAAACAATATATACAGTAATTGTATTTACAGGATTTTGGTATAACTTATAATTTTTTTAATCTTTTTAACTAAAAACTCACCACCCTAAACAAGCCCTTACTCCACGCTTTTACAATTCCCATCGCCTCATCCATACTATCTATACTATATATTAAGCAAAAGAGAATTTTTAACCCCAAGACTTGTAGGAGCTCCAATCTCTTAATCCTAATTTTCTAATTTTTTTATTTAAAAAAAAAAAACGTCAACATTTATTGACTTCTCCCAACCCAACCTCAGCATTTATTGACTTCTCCCAACCCAATCTCAGCATTTATTGACTTCTCCCAACCCACAATCTCTTTTGACTTCTCTCATAATTATTGCAACACCCTTTTCAATTTCTCTCATACGCTATGATTACACACAAAAATAAAAATAAAAAAAAAATTAGCAATAGATCTCAAAAAGATATAACATCTAAATTTGAATTATGATTTAATAATATAATTATGTATTTTTTTATGTATATCTATCAAAATTTTAAATCACTTAATGAGACAAATTAATCAATTTTTCAAAATTATTGATTTTTAATTTACAAAATAGATTAAAAAAAAACTATTGACTGATTTATTTATTTAATAACAAAAATATTTCATAATCTCTCCCTCCTAATCTCTCTCACAAATTTTCAAAAAAAAAAATATTAAAACTTGCGTTCATTTTCTCTTTCCCAAAAAAATCAGATAATATTTTTTATTAAAGTTGTAAATATCTACCTTTATTTTATATATTATATTATAACATAACAAAAAAAAACTATAAACTAAAAAAAAAAAATCTTTAAAGTTTATTTAAATAAACTTTAAATCAATAAAACTCACATGTCTACCACATATCTAACTCATATCATAACTTACCTAAATAATAATAATTAAAAACAAATGGAAACCACAGATAAATTAAATTTAAAAAATAAAATACCCACAACTCCATCTTAAATAAATTGAAAAAAAATACCCGAATAGAAACCACACAAAAATAAATATATATATATATATATATATATCTATATATATATTAAGAAAAATGGGGTTTCTAACCCCCCAAGTCTTGTGGGAGCTCCAATATCCCAATCTAAATTTCTTGATTTTTTATTTTAAAAAAAAAATCTTAGCATTTATTAACTTCTCTCAACCCCCAAGTACAAAAACAATTCTTTGAAAAGTCCAACACATATGAATTCCTTCAAAAGTCCCAACACATACGATTATTATCCATCATAATAACACTTTAATACATTAAGAACAATCATAAAAAAAATTTCTTGAAAAGTCCAACACATATGAATTTCTTGAAAGTCCAACACATATGATTATTATCAAAAAATTACACTTTAATATAATATAAAAAAAGAAGACATTTAAAAAAAAAAGAAAAGACATTTAAAAATCACAATTCACATATATAAAAATAATTGTGAAGTACATATGAATTCCTTGAAAAATCTAACACATGATTATTATCCCTCATAATAACATTTTAATGCATTAAAAACAAGCATGAAAAAAATTCCTTGAAAAGTCCATTACATATGAATTTCTTGAAAAGTCCAACACATATGATTAGTATCAAAATATTAAATTTTAGGGTTAATTACACTAATAGTCCCTATAGTTTGAGACTTGTGTCACTTTAGTCTCTGGCTTTTCAATTGTGACACATTTGACCCTGAATTTTGAATTTTGTTCCAAATAAGGACAATTAAAAATATCATTAGATTTTTCAAGGGTAAAATCGTTAATTTGATAAAATATAAACTAATTTGACAAAAATAAATGTCAAAAAAATATTTTTAATTTTTTTGAAATTTTTTTTATTCACTGATGATAAAATTATGTAAAATTAATAAAAATTACATGATTATTTTTTTTAAAATTAATTTTACATGATCATCATCCAAATACATAATAAAAATTAATTTGGTAAAAAAAAAATAAATGTCTAAAATATTTATCAATTTTACATATTTTTATTTTTAGTAGGTAGAAATAATTTTTTAAAATTAAAAAATATTTGTTTGACATTTATTTTTGTCAAATTAGTTTATATTTTATCAAATTGACAGTTTTACCCTTGAAAAATCTAATTATATATTCAATTGTCCTTATTTGGAACAAGATTCAAAATTCATGGTCAAATGTGTCACAATTGAAAAGTCAGGGACCAAAGTGACACAAGTCTCAAACTATATGTACTATTTGTGTAATTTGCCCTAAATTTTAATATAGTATAAAAAAAATAAAAAATAAAATAAAAAAAAGACAAAGTGGTGAAACACAACCCGTGCATAGCACGGGTGATATGCTAGTATATATTAAGTAAAAATGAGTTTTTAAACTCAAACCTTGTGAGAGCTCCAATCTCCCAATCTAAATTTCTTAATTTTTTGATTTAAAAAAAAAAAAACATTTATTAACTTCTCCCAACTCTCAAATTTTACCATCATAATAACACTTTAATGCATTAAGAATAAGTATAAAAAAAAAATCTTTGAAATCCAACACATATGAATTCCTTGAAAAGTCCCAACACATATGATTATTATCCCTCATAATAACACTTTAATGCATTAAGAACAAGCATAAAAAAAATTTCTTAAAAAATCCAACACATATGATTATTATCAAAATATTAAAGTTTAATATAATATAATAAAAAAAAGGGCAAATTACATATACCTCCCTCAAGATTTAGCTAAATTACAGATATCCCCTGAGGTTTCAGAAATTACAGATACCCCCTGAGGTTTATATTTTCATAACAAATTGCCCCCTGAGGTTTATATTTTCATAACAATTTGCCCCATAATTTGTTATGCAAATAGTACCTTCAGGGGGGTATCTGTAATTTCTCAAATCTCAGGGGGTATCTGTAATTTTGCGAAATCTCGAAGGGGTATATGTAATTTGCCCTAAAAAAAAAGATATTTAATTCCTTGAAATGTCCAACACATATGATTATTATCAAAATATTAAACTTTAATATAATATAAAAAAGAAAAAAAAAACATTTAAAAATCACAATTCATATATATAGATAATTGTAAATACCAATTCGCGCATAGCACTAGTAAATATATTAAAAAAAAGGGGTTTCTAAACCCCAAGCATTGTAGGAGTTCCAATCTCTCAATCTTAATTTTTAAAATTTTTGATTTAAAAAAAAATCTCAGCATTTATTGATTTGGTCAAAATCCCATGATCAGCATTTATTAACTTTTTCCAATCCACATGCCTGCATTTATTGATTTGGTCAAAATCCCATTATCAGCATTTATTAACTTTTTCCAATCCACATGCCTGCATTTATTGATTTGATCAAAATCCCTGATTAGCATTTAAAATCCCCTCATACAAATAATTATAGATACAGTTCGTGTATAGTTACTACAGTAGTCTTTTTAATTTCTCTTGTACACTATGGTTAGTGATAAGATTGTTAAATTATTTTTATAAAAAATCTTAAAAAAACATAATTTATCTATTAAAAAAAATTAAAAAAATATAAATATCTATAATTATCTCGTGCATAGCACGGGTGATAGGCTAGTTAAAGTAAACTAGAAACTAATTGTTAAACAATAGATACAGTAACTGTATGTACAGTATTTTGGTATTTAAGATTTGTTTGAGGGTGGTTTTGTATTGCTAGCCTTAAAAAAAAAAAAAAAAGATTGAAGTTTTGTATGGTCTTAGTTTTGCCAAACAAATCAAATTGTTGAATATCTTAAAATTGTTAAGGCAATTAACACCAAATATAAAAAGTTTGAACAATTCTGGTCTATTCGGCTAGCGAGAAGTGAACAAACTATTGTACCCTAATTGACTGGAAAAAATATAATTGAAAAAAATTAGATTATCAATAAGTCCTCTCGTCCCTCGCCTCATTGGTCACTTTGCCTCCCGCCTCTAACATTTCATCGGAATGAGATGGAAGTGAGAAAATGAGATAAGAATAGAGCATGGATAGGAAATCATTCTAACAGTAATGTCTGAAAAAAATTTATAAAAAATAAATATTAATAATTAAAATTATAAATTTATCACTAATGTATAATCTTTTTAAACACTAGGGTAATTTTTTCTTTTTCAAATTATTAGGAGTGATGAAAGTCTACTTACACCACAATTTTACTTCTTTACATCTGTTTTCTCCTTACTTTAACAAAATAATTGAAATTCTCATCACACCTTTTATAATATGAAAATTAATACTAAATTAAACCCCTTTCAAAACTATTATAGATTTTTCTCATTACACCTATTTCTTTTGAATTACTTCTGTGTTATATTACCTAGCAAGCTATATTTGTCCAGCCATCTGTTGTCACACATTTACAGATTCACTTTCCATATCATTTTTTTTTTCTAAATTTATGATGAGCTTGTTTAGTTATACATTGCCAAACAATTAAGATTTTTTCGGTGTCATGTTGTTGAACAAATTAGATTTGTCCAACCATCTATTGCCCCACGTTTATAGATTCACATTTCTTAAAACATCAAGCATCCATAAAAATATAAAGTGTACAAACATCCATAAAAACATTCATAAAATTTGTAAACATAAATGTTTTCAAATTTGTCAATATAAACATCTATAAAAACACACTGAGATGTTATCACAATATGTTTATGTTGATAGTTTCAATAATTACTACATCAAGACTAACAAACATTTGGAATTAATCAATATGGTTAATATATGTTTTCTCCCATCCATTAACACACGGGTGATGAAAACGAATTCAATTACTTACTTTCAGATGTAATAAATGACCAGGAAGTAGGAAAATCTAACAACAAAAATGTTTCATGCCCCATTTTCCCCCCACCCCCTTTGACCCCCTCTCTCTCTCATTGGTTACATTTTCTTTTTCTTTTTTCTTTTTTTCCTGCTCCTCCAATCACCACCCGCCACGTGTCTGTGGGGGTTGTGGGGGTGGTGATTAGAGGGGGTTTCTATCATGACTCAATCTAACAAACCTCGTCTGTTATTGTAGCTTGCTTTTCATGCTCCTTTCAGATACGATAGCCCTACAGTTCGGACTCCCGTGATTCTCAATCTATTTCACATTAACACAAATGAGTCCAAATCCGGCAAATCTTTTGAAAAATTGATTTTGAATAAAAAATGTCAAAAATGGACTGTTTTATCAAATTACAGAGTCGCCATCTAAATATTTTAAAAAAATTTAGGAAATCCAAGACTCGTATCAAAGGCCACTTATCTGTCATCACCAAAGTGTCTCGACTTGGGAACTTAGGTACGAGAGGAGAATGTCATGAATTGAGCACCTCACTCGCCCGATCAAAGATTGGCCTATACTAATCATGATGTGATTCTTATTTATATTATATGATCTTGTTCTGATTATTAGTCTAACTTTACTAGGTGATGCACGCAAGTATAGACTAATTTGCAAAAATTAGAACACTTTGATTTCGTGTTTGTGTGAAAATTGTTTTGAATACATGTCACTTAAAAAAGCGAGTTTGTATGTACATTAATCAATTTATTCCAATTCAAGCAATTAACCTTCATCCACCAGCATTCAAACAGATATATCACTTAAGCACTTAGCCTTGTAGAATCATGTTTTGATGACATGGCAACAATCACACGCATGCGGTATGCTAAAGCAATTAAATGCTCACTTAGTACTCCGAGCCAAAACAAAGCAAAATAATTAAAAAACATGCATGTATCTAACTAATGCAAAATGACTAATGCGACAGATACAAAATGCAATTAATGGGCTCGGCTACTAACATGGTATTTGAATCAATTTGATAGCATGCGATCTAAGTACTTATTCAAAGAATTTAAGCAATAGCAATGGTTGGTTAGAACGATGAACTGAGCTTTTATGCATACAAGATGAGTGGATGCAAATCATAAAAAATGCTAAGGAAACATGATACTCTATGCTACCATCATAAGCAAGTAAATAAAAAGGAGAAAGAAATGGGGTTGGAAGACATACACACTTATTATAATATTTTGCCCTTGTGCAAGAGGGTCCGAATGGACGTCCAAGTATCCGAAATAAACTAACTATTATAAAACCAAATGAAGGAATTAAGCTAATGAATACTAAATAACTAACTAGCTATCTAAGTTATTACAACAAGGATGAATAACAAAACTAACTAGCTAAGTTAACTAACTATGACAATTACGAATAACATTAATAATCATTACAATAAGGCTGACTATAATGGTAATTAGTTAATTACAACAATAATTGGACCATTACTTAACAACATTGATAAACAAAGATGCACAAGGATTGCATGCACATGACTGTTTTCAGAAGCAGCTCTGTCTGCCTCCTTGGGAATCTGCTATGTTTCACCTTCAGCCACTGCCTTTTGTTTCTGCAAAAACACATTGTTTGCCAAACATTAGAGCCCGACCGACCCCTAATGAGGTTTGTTTGGGCCCAAATAAGGCCAGTTGTGCCCTGATTTCATGCAAAATCGTGTTTTTGTGCTCTGAGGTAAAAATAGTGCAGATAGAGTTTTTCTGAACTCTGTTTGTCCCTTCTGCTGTTCTCTATCATGGAGAGGTTTAAGAGAAGAACGAATTGGGTTCCAAAACCACTAATAAGCAAGTTGACCACTTGATGATTTCGGAGACAATCGGACAAAAATCAATAAATGCTATGAACAACCACTCCTCCCTCCTATCATGAAATGAGCTAAAAAAGAGAGATAGAGATGCTTCAAATTTCATCAACACATCATGAATTGGTGCGTGACGACTTTTGACACTATGGATTCGACATAACATCCGACCGAATCCAAGCAACCTTACTCATTTTCTTTAAATTGGTTTCATTGATTTTAAGCCAATTTTATTAGTCATTTCCATTCTTTAATCAATTTGTCCAAAGTGATAGTAAGTCTACTAAATGAGAAGAAATGTCAAATGAGAAGTGATCTGAAGCATGAAAGAGGGACTATGCCTTGACGATGAACCTCCAAAGAGGTTAAGCCATTGAGCATATGCCTCTTTTCTATGCTTTGAATAACCATCAATCTTTTGAGACAACTCTCAAAAAAAAAAAAAAAAAAGAAAAGAAAAGAGGGAGGTTACAGACATGATTACAAGATTGATATGAAGAATGAGACTCTTAATGTGAAAACCAAGCAAAGAAAATCTATCAACTCAAATGGCTTGATATCTAAGGCTTAAACAAGCAGAGCCATGAGGACTTACAATATGACAGGCAAAGTATTCAAGGTATGAACCAATCAAATGAATTAAAACAAGTCTAAACAATCCCTAATATGTAAAAACCAATGACTAAAGTGATGTTTAAAGAGTATGAAAAAGATAAAAAAGAGGAAAGAATAACAAGGCTAGTGAACAAGAGCAAGGAGAGGTGGCCAGCCCCTCCATCTTTGAGACCTCAAACCATGTTTTTTAGCCTTTTTTGAACTCTAAAAATCAGTTTGAAGACTCAAAAAAAAAAAAGAGTGTAAAGACAAGGGTGTGAGCTATGAAGTAAAGTGCACGAAAGGGTATTAAACCTTTCTACCTTTGGTAGCTATTCAAACCCAAGTTCCAACACTTGAAATAGATCCAAAACAATACAAAGACACAAGAAAAGGTGGTGAGCTTATACTTCTTGAAGAGGAAAAACTCTTTTTGTGAATCAAACTTGGTCCAAGCACACTCTCAAGCCTGAATTGTGATGCTCAAGGCTCAACCAAGGCTCCGAGGTTAAGGTGTGAGGGTGTGTATGGTACATAGATGTAGTTCAAAGATGGCAAGCTTTCTCAAAGATGGCTTGCACAAGAAGAAGGAGCTCTCAAGTAAGTGTATAGGCTCTTTGGAAATTGTTCAACCCTCAAAACAGAGATATAATCTTGTATTTATAGAATTTGAGCAAAATAGGTCGAAAATATCTTTAAAAATAGACAACTAGCGGGCTCTCACCCAAAATAGTGTTTATCACTACCAAGGCACGGCTGGCCCCAAATGGCCACGGTCGGGCCCCAATGTGCTGCCCTGTTTCTCTGTTTCAAGCTTAGTGCAGGGTAGCACAATATTCAAAAAGAGACCTCTGACGGAAAAGAAGGTATATAGGAAGGTGTCGAGACTGTTTCAAAGCTCGACCTTAGATTCTTTCGTTAAGCATTCGAATAAAACGTAATGTTATTTTCATCATTGAATGCACAAGACAAAGCACCTGAGTTTTACGGGCGGTCAAAAATGGAGTGTCTACAATTATGAATTCATAACTATACTCCATTAACAATGCATTATTAGCCTTGCTACAATGAATAGCTTCAAAGGAGAAAAAAAAAGTTAGAAAAATGAAATTGAAAATGTTTAGTAGTGAGTTACCAGACATGTTATTGAACAAGTATTTTTTGTTTAACAGTAGGTTACCAGATATGTATTTTTTGTTCGACAGTGTGATTATGAACTATTTGATTTTGTTCGGTTCTAGTACAATGAACAAACGTCAAACATCCATCTTAAGAAACGAAACAAAAACATAAAAAATAAAGAAAAAACCTTATAATTTCACTTTTTTGCTTCTTCATCACCATTTATTCATCTATTATTTTCTTTTATGATTAAAACACTATTATTCTCACTTTTTAAAAGCAGATGTATAATAGAGAAGGATAAATGAGAACGGAATAAATGAAGTAAGGATTCAAGTGCAATTTGTGTAGAGAGATAATCAAATCTATTTAATTTTTATTTTTTTATCTTTAAAGATAATTTCACACATAGGTAAAATTAGAAGGAAAAAAAAAATCTCAAATGGAAGGTATAAAGAGGTAAATATTTGGTGTAAAATGTTAATTAAAAATAAATAAAAATATTTTTAAGGCCTCCTCTGGCATAAGCTATCTTATTGGTTTAAAATAAGCTTATAAATAAATTATTTCTTCAAAAAAATAATTAGTTTGGTATAGTTTTGATATTTTTTTGACATTTTTAATTTCTTAAGTAATTTAAGTTGATTATTCGATCAAAAATAATATGACAAATGGCATGATTTTTTTTTTTTAATATATAAAATGGTCGTGATGAATAAGAATTATTTATTAGGTGTTCTAGGAATTGTGTCACCATCTAATCATAAAGTTGCCATCTCCTTTGTTATAGGAACTGTATAAAATCGTTGGTCCCACACACTCTATTAATCACAATTAGAGATGGGTAGTGGGTTGCCTGACCCACACAATCCATCCAATCTGATCTTACCCCGTAAGTTTTTGTGCATTTTCGAGATAGGTAAGGTTAGATACAAGTTGAGTTTTTGATAAAATTATGCATTTGGTTCAGGTTGCGGGTTGCACTCAATCTGCCCACAAGCTGCTCGCATTATTAAAGAAAAAAATTTCTCTAATCTCCCACATGGGTTGTTTATTTTCTATCAATTTTTTATCTCAACTACATTGGCTTTCCCCACTTATATAATGCCTTTGTGTCAATTGAAAGTACTAAAAAAATAATGTGGGATACAAAGTAATAAAAATTTAAGACCAAATCATGTTTGTTTATATATATATATATATTGAAGTTCACTAGTGGTTGTCTCACATCGAAAAAAAAAAAATACTTGAACTATTGCAAGCTCCTATAAAAGTGTGTTCTATCAAATTAATTTACTTTAAGCAATAAGTATTAAGCAATATATTAATTATTTGTAAATTTGCAAATAAAAATTGCTTGATAGTAAAGCGCAAGTTTGACTTGTTTGGTAATCCAATGAGTTTGGATGAGTTATAAATTATTGAGCTTAACGAATAGCTTAATTTTTTTTTAAAAAAAATAAAATCTTAATTTGCACAATTGAATGCACTCACCCACACGCTTTGAAAAATCTATAAATCCCCTAGATGTTGATTTGTGATTATATATCAATTTTAAGCAATAAAACAATCCCAATCAAACAATCAAGACAAATCGACACAACGATTTTAACGTGGAAAAATCACAATTGGAGCACCTCCAATTGTGATAAAAAAAAATCACGGGCAACAGCCACAAAACAATCCACTAAGAAGATATAAAAGAATTACACAGGTATACTCTCAATTACCTAGCGAATCCACGCCCGAATTGAACCAACCCCTATGTGCCTCTTCCAACCCAGTCTTCACCTCGGAATTGTCTTGACGATGAGCTACTCTAGAATCCACCAAAACTTTAGGCTCAAATTCTTCAGAATCCATCGAAGAACAACTCTCTCTTTTGTATAGAACAAACAAATAATCCATTGATATATACTCTTTAAACCATGAGTTGAATACTCAATCAAAACATCAAAGAAAACTAGCAAAATATCCCCAGATATAAATCCTAGAATCCAAGAAGAAGATCTGGAGAAGTAATTTTAGGTTTGGAGCAACTTGCGAATTTATAGAATCTGAAATCACGAGGTCCGCTCGAGCGTGGGAATGGACGCTTGAGCGGGGACTCTATATGACGTGTTCCGCACTAGAGCGTACGCTTGAGCGGGAAAATGGACACTCGAGCGTGGAAACATAGATCACAGTATATTTGTAGACTCACTAAACTTCTGAACCTCAGCATTCTCCGCTCGAGCGAAGGAATGTCCGCTCGAGCGGACAGGTAACTTTGAATGCATTTTTTCATTTTTCTTCGGGGGCGCTGCTCCTCGATCCCACTGTGGCGCTGCCCCGGACCAGCCAAGGGGCGCTGCCCCCTCAACCCCCGCGAGCTGATCAGGCAGCTCGATCCTCGTCATAATCAGCAAAGTGGCAATCTTGAAAGAATTAACATCACAAAACTTCTTTGCAAGACACAATTCGGGTTGGATTCGTATCTAAAAACTCATAGCCTCAAATACAACTTAAAGGAGTTTTGTCAAACGGGGTTGCTAAGAATAAAAACCTAACAATCTCCTCATTTGGCAATGTCGTGACAAAACACGCCTAACAAATAAAATCCTAATCACCCCAACCCATTACAGCTAACAAAACCAACTTCTTTCTCAAGGCCATGATCTGCAAAACAGTTATTAGTGCAACAATCTCCAAAACAACTGTTAGTCCCACAAGAGTATATGAAAAAACAATAAACATATGGCTAGATTATCTTGAAGCATTTGAAGCATGAGATGAAAAACATGAATAGATGCGACGTGGAGATTTTAAAAACATGTAGCATGAAAACCTGAAAACTAAGACACATGCACCCGACACATGGCATGAATACATGAAATCCTAAGACACATGCACCGGACAACATTACTCCCTCTTTTTGTCACGAATTGACAAAGGAAGCTCAATCAACTAAAGCAACATCAGAAACCACACAAGCAATGATAAGATTATGTAAATATCAGGAGCATGCAAGAAGGAAATAATAAAGATGCAGTGCAAAGCATCATGCCAACCAACTAAAGCCAATCTCCCTTTCACTCAAAGCAACCACAAACACTGTACAGAAAACAATGAACCAGAAGAAACCGACAAAAATAATATGGTGGAGCAAGCAAGAAATCTCAGATTTGTACCTTAGAACACATAAGACTATTTAAGAAGCACAATTACTTGAAAACACAATGTGCACAACCACTAGAAAATTCCTCATAAAAGAAAGTGATGCATTATGTGAAAAGCATAGATCCCATGAGAAAAGTGTGTGTGTGATTCTGGGAGTTCGACAAACTCAAGATTCAAATCCTAGTAGTGATCTGATAGCTGGACCTCTGACAAAAGAATCTAAGCACAACTACGAAAAGTCAAACCACTAGGAATCAAGAGGTATTTGGTGAGTAAAGGCGGAGGCTCCCCCTCAATTAATGAATCCTTTATTTTTTCCTTCTTTTTTTTTTTTTTTTTTTTACATCTTTTTCTTTTCTTTCTTTTGCGCATCCTTTTTTTTTTTGTTTCTTTCTTTTGCTTGCACATTTTTTCTTTCTTTTGCACACTTATTGGTGGCTGACACGCTCAAGAGTATGGAAACTGAACCAGAGAAGCATGGATATAATAAGGATGGCCTGGTTGGTAACTCTGAGGTAGCATTTTCCTCATGCCTGGACTACAAAGAACAGAGGGGAAAGCCGTGGAGATGCAATAAGATGGAAGATGGTTAAGACACTCAACATCACCGATGATATGCTAGTATAGGTCAATTCCTCTAGAAACGCAAAAGATCAATGACAGAAGTTCATAAAAAAAATAATCACTAAGGCGGAAGACTCCAAAATTTGCTAATCCAAGAGTGTGTATAGAATGAGACATACTAATCAAAGAACACACACTCCAAAATGAGTAATAACCATAGAAAGCACACACATATTAACATGTAATGGATATTCTTATCAATTCCAATATGCACCAAGGACCACTCAAAAATTTTAAGCTTGCAAAACCATACTAAGAAAATCTTTTTGAGTGTGTTTTTTTTTCAAAAATAAAGCAAGACAAAAAAATGAACAAGCACACATTTAATGACAAAAAAAAAAAAAAACACACAGAAACCCAAAAACTAAAATGACAAAACAAATTAACACAAGTCAAGTTTTCTCACCCAAACTGCTTTAGTACGAACAAAGTTATGAGAATTGCGGTTCTTGGGTGGTGTCTTGACGTTGTGGTTCCCTTCCCTTTTAATGGGAACCCGTCTCGACTTGGTTTCCAACTTCCTATGTCTAGGTCTAGGCAAATACAAACTCGCTCCAAGTTTGGTCTCAAGCTGATCAAAATAACGAGGTCTAATATGACCTTTAACCTCTTTACTACCAATGAAGTGTCTCCTACCCCACGAGATGTTGGAATTTCTTCCATCTCTATGAGACACTCTCCCATGCAACTCAAAACAATAAGGGCGAATATGACCATGCATACCACAATGATGACAAATAAACACAGGGTGTACCTTCTTTTCTTTGACCTTACCAACTCTAGGAAGTTTGAGAAGTCCATCCTTATGTTGAATTTTCTATTCTCCCTTTCCTTGAGTTCTTGTATCATGAGATGTAGATGCACTCTGTTTTTGCTCATTGCTATCACAAAAGCGAATGCCACTCTTGTCAGAACAAATTTGTTGAGACCCAATGATATTGTCCAAAGTCTTTGATCCTCTGTTCCAAAGACCAATGGTAGGCATAGCACACTTGAGTTCTTCCTCTTTCTTGATCATTAGTTCTTCCAAAGAAACTTGAGACATCTCGAGAGTTTCAATTTTTTCTTCATATGTTACATAGATTTGCTGTAGCTCATTCCTCTCTGTCTCACAAGTCAAGAGTTTTGCACAAAGAGCTTGTCGATCATTAGCTATCTTGATGGCATCAATTCTAGCTTCAGAAATCTCCTCCTTTAGTTTGACATTCTCACTTTCACATGCTTTGAGTTTCATAGTGAGTTTGTCATTCAATTTGGATAACTTAAGAGACTTCTTATACAACTTTTCATAAGCTTACTCAAGCTCTTCATCATCATTTCCCGGGGATTCATCATCAGTGGCATTCTCAACTGGGCTCTTCAGATACTCTATTCGTCCTTCAGTTTCAGAAGCCACCATGAAAGCAAGGAATTGTTTATGTCCCTCTTTGCCTTGATCTTCATTGTCACTTTCATCTTCATCAGATTCTGATTCATCATCGCAAGTGATGGCGAGAGCTTTCTTCTTCTTCAAACGAGTGGGGCATTCTGAAGCAAAGTGGCCAAATCCTTGGCATTCATAGCATTGGACTCTTTCAGAGTTCCCTTGTATCTTTCCTTTCTCCTTCTTGGCTACAGAATTAATTTTGAGTTTATCTTTGCCTTTAGATTTATGAGTATGAGTAGATTCCAAAAGATTAGGATTCTTTTTCAAAAAAGATTTTTTAAATTGTTTAACAAAAGCAGCCATAATCTTGGAATCTATCTCGCAATCCTCGTTAGAATCCTTTCCAACTCTATGAGCACTACTAAAAGCAATAGTATTTTTTTGTTTCTTTTTGAAATTCCTATATGCTTCAGAAATTTGGAGATTTCCAACCAAGTGATCCAGCTTGAGGTTGTCAACATCTTGAGCCTCCTCAATAGCCGTAACTTTTGGTTGGAACCGATCGGGCAAGGATCTCAAAATTTTTTCCACAACTTTGGATTCTGGTATTTTTTCACCTAAATTGAAGCTGGAATTTACAGTGTCACTCAACTTCGCATAAAATTCATCAAAGATCTCACTATCTTTCATTGAAAGGTTTTCGAAACTAGACGTGAGCCTTTGAAGTTTTGAGCGTTTAACAGAATGAGTGCTCTCATGAATAGTTTATAAGATATCTCAAGCCTCTTTTGCGACTTCACAATTGCAAATACGACTAAACTCTTCAGGTGTGACAGCGCAAAAGAGAGAATTGATAGTTTTACTATTCCAGCTACTATTTTGGTAATGAATTGTGTCCCACTTATCAATTGGTTTGGGAAAAGTTACTCCATCAATGGTAATTGTTGGTTCGGTCCACCCATTCATGATAGATTGCCAAACTTTTTCATCTATAGATTTCAAAAACGATCTCATCCGAGTTTTCCAAAAAGAATAATTAGATCCGTCAAGTAGGGGTGGTCGAACCATAGAATTTCTCTCACGTATTGAATCTATTATCACAAAACAAACAAGATCTTGTTCTAAAAGAAAAAAAAAAGAAAAAAAAAATAGAACGACCTGTTCTGATACCAATTGAAAAATCTAGAAATCCCCTAGATATTGATTTGTGATTATGTATCAATTTTAAACAATAAAACAATCCCAATCAAACAATCAAGACAAATCGACACAACGATTTTAATGTGGAAAAATCACAATTGAAGCACCTTCAATTGTGATAAAAAAAAAACACGGGCAACAGCCACAAAACAATCCACTAAGAAGATATAAAGGAATTACACAGGTATACTCTCAATTACCTAGCGAATCCACGCCCGAATTGAACCAACCCCTATGTGCCTCTTCCAACCCCGTCTTCACCTTGGAATTGTCTTGACGATGATCCACTTCAGAATCCACCAAAGCTTCATGCTCGAATTCTTCAGAATCCATCGAAGAACAACTCTCTCTTTTGTATAGAACAAACAAATAATCCTTTGATGTATACTTTTTAAACTATGAGTTGAATACTCAATCAAAACATCAAAGAAATAGCAAAATATTCCCAGATATAAACCCTAGAACCTAAGAAGAAGATCTGGAGAAATAATCCTAGATTTGGAGCAACTTGCGAATTTATAGAATCTAAAATCACGAGGTCCGCTCAAGCGTGGGAATGGACGCTCGAGCGGGGACTCTATATGACGTGTTTCGCACTAGGGTGTACGCTCGAGCGGGGAAATAGACGCTCGAGCGTGAAAACACAGATCACAGTATATTTGCAGACTCACCAAACTTCTGAAACTCAACATTCTCCACTCGAGCGGACACGCACCTTTGAATGCATTTTTGCATTTTGCTTTGAGGGCGCTACCCCTCGACCCCGCCATGGCGCTGCCCCGGACCTGCCAAGGGGTGCTGCTCCCTGGACCCCCGCGAGCTGACCGGGCAGCTCGATCATCGTCATAATCAGCAAAGTGACAATCTTAAAAGAATTAACATCACAAAACTTCTCTGCAATGCACGATTCGGGTTGGATTCGCATCTAAAAACTCATAGCCTCACTGAAATAAAAAGTGCGAAAACAAATACAACTTAAAGGAGTTTTATCAAACGGGGTTACCAAGAATAAAACCCTAACACACTTGAGTTATCCACCTGCAAAAACCGCAAATTGCATGTGGACGTTTGAGGGTCTATTTTTTTCCAATCTGTATTCCATCGGGTGAGTCTAACCTGCAATTCGAATTGGCCAAAACCGGCTCTTAACACCCCTAATCACAATGCCTCTAGGATTTCACTTAACCACATCCCAAAACTACTTGTAAACACAAATTTCATATCCTATAATTAAGATGTGAAATAAATGCACAAATAATTAATTTTATTTTCTATAATAAATGGGTACAATCCTCTGTGGTTTGCCCTATTACAAAAGAACAAATACTTTGATCGAGGGCTTGAACGGCTTGATCTCGGACGAGTCTTGAAATGATCTCCTTGAAAAGAGAGACCAAATTTGTATTTGTAACTTGAAAGGATTGGCACAAGTTTGAAATGCTTGATAATCCTTTCTTTCGAGTTTGAAGAATTTTAGAAAGAATTTTAAGAAGAAAATTTGGCAGAGTCTCGAGATTGCTTAGGAGCTTGCAAGACTATTAGTTAGAAAATGTGTCCCTTTGCCTCTTATGAGAGCCTCTATTTATAGGCTTAGGAGAGGAGGATTAATTTTGGAAACTTCAAAATTGACTCCAATTTCCAAGAAACAAGCAATTTACTTCTTGATTTATGGACATGATTTGTATTCAAATTTAAATTTAAATTTGAATTATTCCACTAAATTTTGATAAAAATATCTTCATGGGCCCCACACTATTGGGTTGACCCAATTGTCAACATAATTTCTTTGGGTGTGACCCATAATTTAAAATGGGTTAAAATCCATAATTTTTGTAAGACCCATACCCATTTAAAAATTTTGACCATCTTAATTTTGACCAATCAAAGAAAATTTATTTGGCTTGATTAATCAGACGGTGATCAAGACACATAAAAATTTAAGTGTCTACAAATTGCCCCCCACTTCAAAATTTTGGTTTGATGCTTGCTTGCTAGCTAGCATCAAAGGTGAGGTTTGAAGTAGCTTGGTCATGCTCACGAGGTAAGGATTATAATCATGGAACAAATGTAAAAACCAGCCATACATTGTTTCCAAAATAACGAGGTGTGGTCCTCTAAATATAACTTAAAGGAGCCCTTTTTTATTTTATTTTTATTTTTATTTTTATTTTTTCGCGCTGCTATGCACAATCAACTCTTTCTCCTTATATGGAAGGTAATGAGAAGAGTATTGCTAGGGTTTGTTAGAGTTTGCATAGCCCAAAACACTCTTTTGTCCAATTTATAACAACACGAACATTAGGTCCATGCACAGAAACGAAAGGCACCATCAAAAGCAATTAGAGGTTGTGTGGCGGAGCACTAGTCGAGGTGAGTTTGCTAACTTGTCAGAATTTTTTTATATATCAATGCCCATTCAAGAGCTTTATACACACCTAGTCTTTATTGATGAGATCACCTATCAAGACACCATGGTTTGAATACCTTTGACTTTGAATAGCTATGCAACTTCTTTTTTTTTTTTTTTTTGTGTGGCCTAGACAAGCCATACAAATATACATATATTTTATGAATTGATAGGATGTATATTCAGGCAGATTTCAATCCGTTTTTTTTTTTTTTTGAGGGGGGGTGCTTGCACAAGCATGTGCAACACAAATTGGTGGCTTGTATATTTATGAATCAACTATTTGAGGCTTGCATATATATATATATATATATTTGGTAGCCTCCTTTGGAAATTGTATTTTATTATTGTTTGTAACAATAATTGAGTAATATATCCCACTGCACTTTCACCATAATTGGTTATTTTGACTTATGTGGAGGGGGATGAATGTGCCTATCGAGCTAGCCACCTGGATATTGGGCTAGTGAAGTAGACACTTCCACTACTACCCATTCGACTATAGGTGATTAGTTTGACTCATTTGAAGGAATGCGCCTAACGAGCTAGCCGACTGGATATTGGGCCAGTGAATGGGCTAGTAAAGTAGACACTTCCATCACCACATATTCGACTATAGGTGAGTAGTTTGACTTATGTGGAGGAGTGCGCCTATTGAGCTAGTCACCTTGATGTTGGGCTAGTGTAGTAGACATTTCCACCACTACCCATTTGACCATAAGTGATTAGTTTGACTTATGAGGGGAATGCGCCTATCGAGCTAGTCGCCTTGATGTTGGGCTAGCGAAGTAGACACTTCCACCACCACCCATTCGGCTATAGGTGATTAGTTTGATGTATGTGGAGGAATGCGCCTATCAAGTTAGCCACTTGGATTTGGATATTGGGCCAGTGAAGTAGACACTTCTACTACCACCCATTCGACCATAGGTGATTAGTTTGACTTATGTGAGGAAATACGCCTATGAGCTAGTTGCCTTGATGTTGGGCTAGCAAAGTAGACACTTTCACCACCACCCATTCAGACATAGGTGATTAGTTTGACTTATGTGGGGGAATGCACCTATCGAGCTAGTCGCCTTGATATTGGGCTAGCGAAGTAGACACTTCCACCACCACCCATTCGACCATAGGTGATTAGTTTGACTTATGTGGAGGAATGCGCTTATCGAGCTAGTCACCTTGATGTTGGGCTAACAAAGTAGACACTTCCACCACCACCCATTCGGCCATAGGTAATTAGTTTGACTTATGTAGGGAAATGCACCTATCGAGCTAGTCGCCTTGATGTTCGGCTAGTGAAGTAGACACTTCCACCACCACCCATTTGACTATAGGTGATTAGTTAGACTTATGCCATGATCATATATATGTCTCTCCACAACACTATGCATTTTTTATTTTATTTTAATAATTGTTTGGCTTTGTCACTCAATGATAGTGTATTTCAAGACTTTCAAGAAAGGATACTTAACTATTCTCGAGGACTCTAGTGACGCTATTGAGAAGGGGACTACTCTTCCAATTCGTCGTCCTTTTCGTGGTGCATGGGGCTTGAAGTTCGAGCCGTTTGATAGTTCTTTTCATTTGGTGTACTGGGCTTGTGAGACTTCATGTCAATTGGTTGAAGGCCTGTCCCACTCTAGGGTTTTATTATTAAAGTTATCTAACCATGAAAATATTGAGGATCTTAGTTCATTTCCTACCCTTGAGAGTGCAGTTCAGGATTAGAAGGTGGCATGGGGCCCTATTTTCAAGGCCACAGCAGAGTCTTCTTTTTGTGAAAGATATTGGGAGTGGTTGGAGGATGTGCTAGGGCAACATCGTGAGATACTACATCAAGCGGGTATTTATGATGTAACTTATGCTTCATTGTTCTCGTATGACCGACTGTACAGTGTTATGCGGGCCTTTTGTGAGCTTTGGTGTCCATCGACTGATACCCTTCACACTTTCATAGACGAAATGTTTATCTTGCTATGGGATTTGCATCAACTTGGTGGTCTTCCTATTAGGGGTGCAATATACGATGAAGTGGTGCCAAATGCCCAAGAGTTGGCCGACAATATGAGGGAGAAGAATTTCCTTCTTTCTGTCAGTTGCGGATATTTATTCCTTGTTTACCATCGACTTTGTAAGGAGTCGAAGAAGAATGTGGTGAGGATTACTAGCTGGATAAAATTTTGGTTTGAAGGGTAAGTCAAGTACCATAAATCAACCAAGCGGGCTTCGAGGAATAAGATTGAACACCGTAAGGATACTAGCAACCCTTCTGGTATTATTAACACAACTCGATCTCGAACTGTGAAAGAGGACAAAGTCTTCAGTGACTTAGGGATTATTGGTTCGACAAAGGGTGAGACTTATCTGTCAACTTTCCTTGTTTGTTGGTTGTGCAAATTTGTTCTACCGCGTGGAGATGGCGACTTGATTAGACCTAGGGCGTTTAAGGTTGCTAGCATGATGGCTCGTGGTCGTTCATTCAGTCTTGCTATTTTTGTACTTGCTAGCATCTACAAAGGGCTGAATAGAATTGTTTCTTCTTCTGATCTTGGAAAATGCGACGCCATTTTCCCGATCCATTATGTTTATGCTTGGTTAGCAGAGTATTTCAACATACACTTTAGTATTGAATATTCTCTGAAGCCTCAAATGACGAGATATGCTGGTGAAAGGATGGCCAAACATTTTGAGGAGTCAGAGGCCTATGACTTATTTCAATCATGCAAAGATATAACCTTGCATCATTTGGCGTATAGCGAGGGTAATCCCAAGGAATTGGTTGATGACGGTCATCTTTTTAACTTAGACTTAGAGTATTTCATCAGCATCCGCTCGAGCTATTTGACTTTGCGAAGTTTTTCTGTATGGTCATTGAGCCATACAGTCCTCACAGGTTTAGCAGGCAATTTGGTTTTATTCAAGCCATCTCGGGTAAACTTAAGGTTGATCTTTGGGATGGTAGTTTACAGAACATTATTCAGCATTGGGATTCTTGTGTTCGTGATGGTACCCGTTCTGTATTGAGGTTACCAGCGCATTTTGATTTCCCATCTCGTTCCACTACCAAGGCTTATTTGAAGTGGTGGTCTCAACTTTATGCAGGCTATTTCTCTAACAAAGAAAATTCTATCCCAATGAGTAAACGCTTGGCTTCACCAAATCAAGAGATGGTTAAGGTGAAGAAAAATACAATTGCTAAGAAAAATTCTAATCCCAAGACCAACGAAATGGTTCAAGGAAGTGTTGATGGGACTCTTGGTGGAGTAGTAGACGAGGACCATAGTCACGGTGATCGTAATTAGCGTCACTTAGGGAGAGAATCTGGTACTGGTACCATTGGAAGGAACACCATTACTTTTAATGACGTGGAGTCATTTTTTATCGAAGTTCCTTGTACTTCTCAACCATTGGCTACTGATGTTGTACCGGTAATGACAGAATCTATTATTTGTCATTTCAAATTTTTTTTTTTGGACTTCTCTTTAATTTGTTTTGACAGTTGCCAAATGATGACTTTGATTTGGCATCTGGAAATGAGGATATAAGACTTCTTATTGAGTTCTTAGATAATGAAGAATCAGTTCACGTGCCATCAGCCTTCGATTTAGTGATAGGTCGTAAGAGTTGTCTCTCAGTGGACCCAACTCCAATTGTCCAAACTTCTTCCTTACCTACTACTCTTACATTGAGTCAAGTTGCACCTTCTGTGGCTTCTACCATTGATACAAGAAACATGATCCTTAATGCTTGCCGCTCAGCAGCTTTAATACTTGATAACCATATTAAAGGCTTATTGAGCAAAACTCTTATTGAAAAAGTTCCAACATTGGGCCCAAAGCTCCAAGAGCTTTATGATGAGCTCTCAAAGCTTCAGATAGACTATTCTCCGTTGCAAAGCCAAATTGAGAAGTACGTACAAAATGCTACTACGTATATCTCTATGAAATCAGCGTTTGCTTAAGGGATGACTTCAAAGCTCCAGGATCAGCATTTGGCGAATGTCATCAACGTGTTACTCATGCTCTAGCTCTTGAGAATGAAGGAATTGAACAGGTTCACTTGCTGAAGTCTGATTTGGGTAGCCTTGTAGCAAAGAAGGTAGAATTATTAAAGGCGTTGGAACATTTAGATGAATAATCCCAACAGCTAGAGGCTACAATTAGTGTTGCTGAAGTTGAAGTGGTTCAAAGGCGAGCCCTTGTTTCCACTTTAAGGGACGAACAAGTTACAATAGAAGCAGCTGAGATCATAAGAAGCGAGGGTATCAAAGTCGCCCACAAGTTGGAGCAGCTTTTGAAGGTTGAACGAGGCGAGATCCAGAGTTTATCATAGTTGCCATGATTTATTATTTATTATTATTTATTTCATTTTTTTATTTGAATGAAATGTAGCTCGAAACCAAATACTTCATTATAAAATAATTGCTCTAGCAAACACTTTATTTATGAAATACATATTATAGTTTGAAGCGAAATACTCTTATTGTAAAACACATTAAATTTATTGATTTATTTAGCCATTCACAGTTTATACTCGTGCGGGCCAAGAGTAGTACAATTTTTTTTTAATAACTTTATTTCATATGGGCCAAAAACATCATGCAGTTTATGCTCATATGATTAGGAGCGTTATATTCTCATGGATAGTATCGCATTAAGAACTTGTTGTTGATTCGGCCAACTCTTATACCTTCTTCATCAACAATCTTGTATGCTCCATTAGTGTAGACTTCAGTCACCACGTATGGACCATCCCACTTAGACAAGAACTTGTTGCTGGTTCGGTGGGTAGTGATGATAGGTCTTCGAACAGCCAATACCAATTCTCCAACTTGAAAAGACCGGGGTCTAACCTTCTTATTGAAAGCTCTGGAGAGTCGAGCTTGGTAACACTCAAGTTTTTGTTGTGCTTCAAATCTTTTCTCATCCAATACTTCTAACTCAGCAAAGCGTAGTTTTGCATTCTCATCATCAGTGAGACCTTCTTGTATAGCTATCTTTAATGAAGGAATCTGTTGTTCTAAAGGAAGAACCGCTTCAACACCATACACAAGGGAGTATGGGGTGGCTTGTGTTGGGGTACGATGTGTCGTATGGTATGCCCAGAGTGCTTCTCCAATTCTTTCATGACAATCCCGCTTTGATTTAGCAACTACCTTTTTTAATAGGTTGCCCAAAGTTTTGTTAAATGCCTCTGCCAATCCGTTGGCAGGCGCGTTGTACATTGAGGAATTACGTTGCTTAAATCCAAATCTTTCACAAAATTTGTCCATTAGACTGTTGTAGAAAGGCTTTCCGTTATCAGTGATGATATAGCGAGGTACACCATACCGATAAATAATGTGGGATTTTATGAAGTCAATAACAATTTCTTTCTTGACTTCTTTAAGTAAGACGGCTTCAGCCCACTTGGAGAAGTAATCTGTGGCAGACAAGATGTATAAGTGGCCTGCAGAAGACTTGGTCAATGGGCCAACTACATCTAGACCCCATGCATCAAATGGCCAAGAAGCAATTGTCGGGTGTAAAGGTTTTGGTGGTTAATGGATAAAGTTTGTATGAAACTTGACAATTTCTTAAGTGGTCCAAGCAATCTTTAACCATCGTAGGCCAATAGTAACCCATCCTTTTTACTCGAAAGTGAAGTTTAGGACCAGACTGATGTGCTCCACATATCCCGAAATGGGCTTCTTCCATGGCTTGTTGAGTTTCTTCATCCCCTAGGCAAAGAAGAAAAATTCCTTCGAATGATCGCCGGAATAAAGTTTCCTTATAGTAGATGAATAGAAGAGCTCGACGTCTTATTTTAGTTCTATGGAGAGAATCATCAGGGAGCTTCCCGTGTTCAAGGTAGTCTATAATTGGCATTCTCCAATCATTGACTTTGATGGCTAGTACTGAAATTGCGCTTGTTTCTACAAGGACACATTCCAACAATTGTGGCAATATCCATCATTGACATATAAAGACACTAACTTGTTCACCTTCTAGCAATGCCAGTGTAGTTGCTAGATTGGCAAGTGCATTAGCCACGCGATTTTCTTTCCTTGGAACAGATTCGAGTACCACCCCCTCAAATTTTTCAATGAGATAAGTTACATACTGGAAATATTGGACTAAGTTGTCTTTCTTGACTTCATAATCCCCCCAGAGCTGATTAATTATTAACTTAGAATCCCTATAGACATCTAGGTCAACAGTTTTTAGCTTTGTTTCCATTTGTAAACCAATGATCAAGGCTTGGTACTCAGCAACATTGTTTGAGTAATTTTCGCCAAGAATAAATGAGTAAGGAAAAATGTGCTTCTATGGTGAAACAAAAATGACACCTGCTCCTGCCCCTTCCTTCCTAGCAATCCCATCAAAGAACATCATCCAAGGCTGTAAAACTTCTATGAACAATACATCTTCGTCAGGGAATTCCTCAGAAATTTCCCAATCAGCAGGGATGGGATGGTCGGCCAAGAAGTCTGTAAGGGCCTACCCTTTCACCACTTTTCTTGGTACGTAAATTATCTCAAATTCATTAAAGAGAAGAGACCATCTTGCTAAACATCCTGAGAGGATGGGCTTAGACATAACATACTTTATTGGGTCATCTCTTGCAATGAGATGCACTGTATGGGCTTGGAAATAATGTCTCAATTTTTGAAAGGCAAAAACAAGCGCCAAATACATTTTCTCAATTGGTGACTACTTGAGTTCATTTTCAGTTAATTTGCGACTCAAGTAATAGAGTGTTTGCTCTTTATTTTCTTTGTTATTTTGGGCCAGCATCACTCCAAGAGACTCTTCTTGAGCCGCAATGTAAAGTATCAATGGTTTTCCCTGAATAAGAGCTTCTAATACTGGTGGATGAAGCAGGTATCTCTTAATACTGTCGAAAGCATTTTGACATGCCTGATCCCAAACAAATGAAGCCTTCTTTTTCATCAGTCAACTGAAAGGTTGATAATGGCCTACCAAGTTTGCAATGAATCTGCGGATATATGCCAAGTGACCTTGGAGGCTTCTAAGTTCTTGCAGGTTTTTTGGTGGTGGCATCTTTTGTATAGTATCAATTTTGAACTAATCAACCTCAATGCCTCTATGTCGAACAATAAAGCCGAGGAATTTTCCAAACGTGACTCCAAATGCGCATTTGAGTGGATTCATCTTCAAGTCATACTTTTTCAGCCAGTTGAAGACTGTACGAAAGTCCTCTAGGTGATTTTCCTTTTTCTTAGTTTTGACCACCAAATCATCAACATAGCACTCAACAAATTTATGGAGCATGTCATCAAAGATCTTTTGCATGGCATGTTGATAGGTGGCACCGGCATTCTTAATTCCGAAAGGCATCACTTTATAACAATAGATGCCTTTTGTGGTACGAAATGCAGTTAACTCTTCATCCTCAAGTGCCATCCGTATTTGGTTGTATCCTGAACACCAATCCATGAAAGACAATACCTCGTGTCCGATAGTGGCGTTTATCATTAATTCCATAATAGGAAGCAAAAAGTCATCCTTGGGACATACTTCGTTCAAATTTTGAAAGTCAACACATATTCTAATCTATCCATTCTTCTTGACTACCGGGACCATACTTGATACCAATGTCAGATATTTTACTTCATGTATAAACCCAGTTTCGATCAACTTGTTGACTTCTTCTTCCACTTTAAGGATGCGCTCAGGTCTGATGTATCAATGAGCCTGCTTTAATGGTCGCATACCATGTTTGATCCCAAGGTAACGGGCAACAACCTTTGGACTTAAACCTGGCATCTCTTTATACGTCCATACGAAGACATCTTTATATTCGAGAAATAGTTCAAAAAATGTCTTTTCTTCCTCAGGCGTTAAGAGTATTCCCACAAAGATTGGTCAAGGGTCATCAGGAGTTCCCAAGTTGAGTTTTTTCAAATTGTCAATAGTTGATTGCCCCCTATCTTCAAGTTCTGGAGGAGTTTCTTGGAGATCATCATCCTCCGAATCTAAGCTAGAATCCTCTTCAACTGTTACATGGTGAGAAGCAACATGTTCAATTTCTTCTTCTCTTTTACTTTCCGCTTGAGTCTTAACTTCTCCAGTTAGTATGATAGTGTGCCTTTTAAGCTTAAGCGGACCTTTAACACTAACTTCAAGTGACGTCATACGTTTCATGCGAGAAGAAATCAAACTTCGAGTCTCATCGTCCTCCTTTGTAGAATTCAACTCAATTGTTGTTGTGCTTCTCTTGTTCCTGCCTTTTCTAGGTAATGTATTCATATCAAAAAGTCGAGCAAAAAGGGACTTTCGTGACCAGGAAGTTTGTTTTTCATCCCCTTTCTTAGTAGTGCTTAATCTGTTAAAAACTGAAGGTTGAGAAGTTGTACCTTCATCCGTCTTATCAACAGTGCTCATCTTATTAAAACCGAGGTTCAAGGTGCAGGAGCTTTAATGCGGTCAAACACTGAGACTCGAGGAGTTAGTCTTGGACTTTTGTCTTCACTTCTTCCACAGTGATATGATGTACGTCTTCCCTCTTCCCTCTTTCTTTTTCTCTTGGAAGAGATACGAATGGGTTCAGTTGGCATGAATCCAACTCCGGTCTTTGGAGAGCTCACCTTGTACCCTTGTTGCCTTAACTTTCTCTGAGTTTCATTGAGACCACAAACTTTTTCATCTGTAAGTTCAAGACTTAACTCCCCCAGTGATGAGGGATCAGCAAAGTCATAGCTTGACTTGGCTAGAAGCTTGTAAGCTTGTGGATCAAACCTTTCCATTCGTCTTTCAGCTAAGGAGCCGTGTTCGATAAAATTTTGCGCAGGCCTAACAAATCCCTTTAGTGTAGGTTTGATTAGGCTTGACAATCTCACTTGTGGAATTGGTATTGTTGTATCTGCTCGTAGTATCTACAGATCTTCTTTTGTTATGGGGTGAGTAAAGTCTCCTTTAACTTTTGCGGACGTCGTGACTTCTTCAAACGGCGACTGCCCTTCTTTCCATTAAGACTTTGGCACTAAAAACTTGTGTCATTATATGGCCTTTTGAGGATGAAGGCTATTTTTGTGGTGACGCGACCTCAGGTGCTCTTTTGTCGCTTGATACATCTTCCCTTGAGAAGTCCAACACAACTTGCTTTTCTTCATTCATTTTCTCTTTTCTTGCAGAAGGGATTTCAGCTGGAATAACTTCAGGTATCCCATTGGAATCCAAATAAAATTTTGCATCAACGAAGTGAGACTCAGTTTCTGTAAATGGTTTGTCATCAACTAACACTGTCTTTATTCCATCTTGGTCAAATTTAAAACATTGATGGAGAGTTGACACAACTTCACCATTTACATGGACCCAAGGTTACCCAAGCAATAATTTATAGGACGTTCTTGCATTGATGACGTGAAACAAAGTATTGGCTGTGAGTTCTCCAATTGTGAGGTTCAAACAAATCATACCAATCGCGCGTTGCCCCCCTTAGTTGAAACCTTGAATAACCAGACGACTTCGAGTTAACTTGTCAATTGGGATTTCGAGTTTCTTCATGGTGAACTTTGGTATGATGTTTATCGCTGAGCCTTCATAAACAAGGATGCGGTTAACTTTTTATTCACTAATAAAGCCAGAGACAAACAATGGGCGATTATGTGGCTTTGAACCTAGTTAAAGGTCTTCATCAGTGAAGGTGATTGTTGTGCAACAAGGAGCAGAAGTGATGGAGTTCACCTTGGGATAATCTAGCTCATTAACAACAAACTCATATTTTCCTGGATCTTCTAACACTCGAACAAGTGCAAGTTGTATAGACCAAGGGAGATGAGACGCTTCACGCAAACTGAAGTCCGGGGGTAGTTCTTTTAAGGTTGCCAGAATATCAATTTCCTCCTTATCTGGCGTTGCCTTAATGGCATGAACTTGTTCCATATCTGCTTCAGTGGTTGAAACCATATAGATCGCCTCGACCAAGTCATCTCTAAAATATCCAATAGGGAAGAAGTCTTGCAAGATGATTGGGGCACGCGAGTTTTCTTCAAGAAATTTATCTTCTTGTTTTATCTTCTTTTCATTCTTCTTTTTGTCTATTGCCTCCTTCTTGGAATGTCGATGGGGGTCTTCTTTTCTTTTACTTTTTTGAATGGAAAATGTTGAGTCATGGACTTGCTTCTTTGTGCTTTCCTTCGTGTCACAAGAGTCCAACTTTCATCTTCTCCAATAGTTAAGACTTTTTCAATGCCATCATAGATATGTATGTCTTGGTTTGGAACTTAAATAACGATAGGTTCAAGTGAACCAAACTGAATGACTTTGGGAATTGCTTTCGCTGTTGGGATTGCAGATTATGACACTTTTGTCTTGGATTTTCAAGATGGAGAATTTGGAGGTCCTACAATAACCATTGCATGGTTGGATTCTATCGATTCATCAAGGTCCAAGAGGATTTTGTTCTTTCTAGCCAAGTCCACGAACAATTCCTTTGACACGAAGCATTTTTCAGTAGGATGACTAACTATCCAATGATAGTGGCAGTATTTCGGATCCTTCACACGACCTATTTCTTTAGGACGTTTGCACTCAGGGAGTTGAATGACTTTCTTTTCAAGTAAATCTTCTAACATCCCTGGTACGTCAGAGTTAGGAAATGGATACTTCTTTTCTTGTAGTTCCTTCAAAGATGGGCATGTTTCCTTCCTTTCTTATTTTTTCTTGTCTTTCATTGAAATCTTGATTAGAGCTGTGGTTACCGCCATTGCTTCTTTGGTGGTACCTGTGAAAAGCTTGCCTCATTTTTTCACTTCTTTGTTATCTTTCCTTTGTTCAAGAATGGGAAGGTCTTTCCCACCATGGTTGGCTATGCTAATTTCCATGTCATGTGAACGTGTATCTAACTCTTCAAATGTTCGTGGTTTTATCCCTTGAAGGATGTAAAAGAGTCTCCAGTGCATGTTTTGCATGCACATCTCCACAGCTTAGATCTCAGAGAGTCAGTCTTTGCAATCTAGACTTAGAGCACGCCAACAGTTAATGTAGTCTACCACAGGCTTATCCTTCCATTGCTTGGTATTGGTTAATTCCATCATGCTTACCATACAACAGGTGCTATAGAAACGATTCAGGAATTTACGTTCTATTTGCTCCCAACTGTCGATTGACTCAGCCTCCAAATCAGTATACCGATCAAAGACATTTCCTTTGAGTGAACGAACAAATTGTTTGACAAGTAGATCTCCGTCTGTCCCAGCATTGTTGCAAGTTTCAACAAAGTGAGCGATATGCTGTTTAGGATTACCTTTTCCGTCGAACAGTTAGAACTTGGCAGGTTGGTATGCACTAGACATTTTGAGAATGTCTATCCTCTTTGTGTAAGGCATAGAGTACACGAAAGCGCGTTACAAGGGCCCATCATATTGTGCTCAGATGGTATTTGTAATCATGTCTTGGAGTTTGTTAGACTTATTTATTTTGATGATTTATTTAATTATGTTTTAATTTATTTGAAAGAAAAAAATAGAATTCAAAATTTATTTTGATGATTTATTTAATTATATTTTAATTTATTTGAAAAATAAAAATAGAATCAAAATTTATTTTGCCTATTATTTTTCACCTAAACCTTTATTCGAAATATTGTTAGAATATATTTAATGTTTAATTAAATCAGGAGTTCAAACAGCCCAAAACAGAGGTTCAAACAGCCCAACACAGCAACAGTTTAAAAGGTTAAAAAGGTTTAAGTGTAAGATATTCAAATTTGTAATGATGGAGTGGAAGATATTCAAATTAGTAATGATAGAGTACAACAGCTATAAACGGCTATAAATTCAAATGAATACAACGGCTATAAGTTTCATTATATATACCAAAACCTCTAATGTAAACAAGTTACAAAAATCAGAAAATATTCTTTGATCTATAATCACTCACATCTATTCTCTGAAAAATTCTCTGAGGAGTGTTCTTCAATTTTTGTTTACATTCTCTTTCAGAAATTATACACTGAGACGTATAGCTTTAAACCCATCTTTTCTGTGTGAGGTTTACAGAAAAACCAGAGCTTCATTTTTATATCTATCTTTGAGAGATAATTCTTGTAGCTTTCTGTGAAAGCAAAAATACTTTCTTTTCAACCTTGTAAGAGTGTAGTACACTCAGTGTTCTTGACTTAGAAAGTTTGTGTAAAATCCGTGGAGGATTGCTCTATTTGTAAAGAGGTTGCTAGCACCCCCATGAAGCTAGAGCATAGTGGAAAATCTCAAGTGAAGCTTGAGGAGTGGATGTAGGCCGAGTTGAAACCGAACTACTAGAAATTTGTTTGCTTCTCTCTCCCTTATCTCTTTATTTTATTTAATTTCTGTAGCTATATTTCACATTTTCACTGTGCTAAAATCATTAACTGACATAGTTGTTAGAACACTTGTTTTAATTATTTTTATTTCATTAACTATATTTATCTATTGTGCTAGTCATAATTTTTATTAGGGTATTATTAATTTTTAATTGTAAAAACCTAATTCATCCCCCTCTTAGGTTGTCTTTTGGGTAACAATTGGTATCAGAGCCTAGACTCTTGTTTTAGATTTAACCATCTAGGAGTTTCGATTCATGACAACCTTAGCTGAAGGACAAGCCACAAATAGGCCGCCATTGTTTGACGGAAATAACTATAGTCATTAAAAGGATAAGATAACTCTATACTCACAAGCCACTGATTATGCCATGTAGATTATTGTCACCAAAGGTCCAAAAATTCCTACCAAATTAGTAGACAATATTAGTGTACCTAAAACTGAAGATGAATGTGATGAGAGAGATCATAAATTATTGCAAGCCAATGCTAAAGCCAAACTCACCCTCGTTTGTGGATTAGACTCTAAGGAGTATAATAGAATTTCAAGTTGTGATTCGACAAAAGAAATTTGGGATAAACTTGAGGTAACGTATGAAGGTACAAACCAAGTGAAGGAATTTCGTATTGATATGCTTGTTCATAGTTATGAATTGTTTAAAATGAACTCTGATGAATCTATTTCAAGTATGTTTACTAGATTTATTGAAATTGTAAACTCTTTGAAATCTCTTGGCAAAACTTATACTAAAAGTGAGTTGGTAAGAAAAATTCTTAAGTGTTTACCAAAGAATTGGGAAGCAAAGGTCACGTCCATTATAGAAGCCAAAAATCTCTCCACACTTGGATTGGATGAGCTTATGGGTTCCCTCATGACTTATGAGATCACCATGAAAGGACATGAGGATGTTGAAAAAAAAAAAAAAAAAAGGTGAAATTGCATTCAAAACCTCATGAAATGAAGAAGAACATGAAAACTTTAGTGAGGATGAGAGCTATGCCATGTTTAGTAGAAATCTAAAAAAGCACTTCAAGAAAAACAATTATGGAGGAAGAAGACCTTTCAAGAAAGAGTACAACAAAGATAACAAAAAAGAGCCTATAATTTGCTAGGAGTGCAAAAATCTTGGACATATGAAGATGGATTGTCCAAAATTGAAAAATCATGGAAAAGACTACAAAAGAAACAAAAAGGCCATGGTAGCAGCTTGGGGAGAAAATGAAGATGAAAGCTTAAGTGATAAAATTGAAAATGAAGTAGCCAACTTATGTCTCATGGCTCTTGAAGATGAAGACTCTGCTCAAGATGAGGTAACTACTCTTTATGAAGAACTTGAAAGTGCATTCCATGAACTACAAGATGAATTTAGAAAAGTTTGTGCCAAAAATAATGTGTTGAAGAAATCTGTTGCATCTTTATCTATTAATGTAGAAGAATTAAAGAAAGAAAAAATTGTTTTGAAAAATGATTTTGACACCATCTCTAATGAGAAAACTACTTTACAAAACAATGCTAATGATTTAACAAAAACACTTGAAAATTTTGTAAAAGGTAAAGACAATCTTAACATGCTTCTTGGAAATCAAAATGTGTTTTTGATAAGGCGGGCATTGGATATGACTCTATTAAAAAATAAAAGAATCTCAATACAATTTTTGAAAAAGGCACCTCTCATGACTCGTCCTCATATTACTTGTCATTATTGTAGAAAGAAAGGCCATTATATATCTTCTTGTCCATTTAAAAATAATATAAACATGGGAATTAAAAAGATTTGGATTGTTAAGGGATCTAACAAAACTAACCAAGAAGGACTCAAGAAACTATGGGTACCAAAAACCAACACTTGATTGTCATCTTGTAGGTTTGTTTTAAGTCCAAAGCTAAAGAAGGAAAGTGGTACCTTGATAGTGGATGTTCCAGACACATGACCGGAAATAAATCATTCTGTACTAAACTATCATCGAAAGATGGAGGATTTGTTACTTTTGGAGACAACAAGAAAGGAAAAATCATCGGTGTTGGTAGCATCGATATTTCTCCTAACCCTTCTATTGAAAATGTTTTACTTGTTGATAGACTTAAGCATAACCTATTTAGTATTAATCAATTATGTGATAAAGGTAATCGAGTTATTTTTGATAAATCACATTGCACAATTGAAAGCACAAATGATCATAAAGCTTTATTCGTTGGTAATCGCCATGACAATGTTTATGTTTTTCATCTTAATGATCTCTATGCTAGTGATGTTAAATGTTTATATGTTAATAATGAAAATAGTTGGTTATGGCATAGAAGACTTGGTCATGCTCATATGGATTTAATTGCTAAACTTTTGAGAAACGATTTGGTCATTGGACTTCCAAAAATTAAATTTGAAAAAGATCATCTTTGTAGTGCTTATCAACAAGGAAAACAAACTAAAACATCATTTAAAACAAAATCTCATATTTTCACAATTAGACCTTTACAACTATTGCATATGGATTTATTTGGTCCCTCAAGGACATCTAGTCTAGGTGGTAAACGTTATTGTCTTGTTATTGTTGATGATTATTCAAGATTTACATGGGTTATGTTTTTAGCACACAAAGATAAAACCTTTTCTTCTTTCACAAAACTCTGTCGTACAATTCAAAATGAAAAAGGCTTTCTTATTACTAATATTCGAACCGACCATGGTAGAGAACTTGAAAATGAGAAATTTGAATTGTTTTGTGATGAGCATGGTATTGGACATAATTTTTCAGCACCTAGAACCCCTCAACAAAATGGTGTAGTAGAAAGGAAGAATAGAACTTTAGAAGAGATGAGTAAAACAATGCTTTGTGAAAATAATCTTCCTAAATATTTTTGGGCCAAAGCCGTTCACACCACATGCTATATTTTAAATCGTGCATTAATTAGATTTATTCTCAAAAAGACTCCTTATGAACTTTGGCATGATAGAAAGCCCAACATTAGTCACTTGCATGTTTTTGGTTGTAAATGTTTTGTGCATAATAATGGTAAGGATAACTTTGGTAAATTTGATTCAAAATCTAATGAAGCAATTTTTCTTGGCTATTCCTTAACTAGCAAAGCTTATTGTGTTTTTAATAAAAGAACTCTTGTTGCGGAAGAATCTATACATGTGGCATTTGATGAAACTAACATCTCTGCTCAAAAGCAAATTGTTAGTGATAATATAGATTTGGAACCAAATGTGAAAGATTCAAGTATCTACAAAGAAAAGAACCAACCATGTAAGTTGAACAAAGAGATTGAACAACCTATTCTCCCACCTTAAGCAAAAGGAGGAAACAATGATGATTTGCCAAGAGAATGGAAGTTTGTTCATAATCACCCTAAGGATTTAATCCTAGGTGACCCTACAAAAGGTATTGAAACTCACTCTTCACTTAGAAACATTTGTAATAACTTGGCTTTTCTCTCACAGATTGAGCCTAAAAACTTTCAAGAAGCCGAATTCGATGAACATTAGAGGATAGCTATGCATGAAGAGTTTAACCAATTTGAGAGAAACAAAGTGTGGGAACTTGTGCTAAAACCTAAAGATCATACCATTATCGGTATCAAATGGATCTTTCGAAACAAGCTTGATGAATCCGGCACAATTATAAGAAACAAGGCTAGACTTGTTGCACAAGGATACAATCAAGAAGAAGGTATTGATTTCGATGAAACCTTTGCTCCAATTGCTAGATTAAAAGCCATTCGCATGTTACTTGCATTTGCATGTTTTAGAGATTTCAAACTTTATCAAATGGATGTAAAAAGTGTCTTTCTTAATGGTTTTATAAATGAGGAAGTTTATGTTAAACAACCCCCAGGTTTTGAAGATCATGCTTTTCCAAATCATATTTTTAAACTATCAAAAGTTTTATATGGTTTGAAACAAGCACCTCATGCATGGTATGAACAATTAAGTAAATTTTTGATTAAAAATAATTTTTCTAGAGGAACGATTGACACAAAACTTTTTGTTAAAACTAAAAATGATGATTTACTTATTGTGCAAATATATATGGATGACATTATATTTGGTGCTACTAATAAAACCTTCTGTAAGGAATTTGCTAAGTGTATGCAAGGTGAGTTTGAGATGAGCATGATGGGAGAGCTAAATTATTTCCTTAGGCTTCAAATCAAACAATGTAAGGAAAGAATTTTTATCAACCAAGCTAAGTACACAAAAGAACTACTAAAAAGGGTTGGTATGTATGACTCAAAAATAGCTGGAACACCTATGAGCACATCCATTAAGCTAGACAAGGATGAAAAATGTAAGTCCATTGATCAAACAAAATATCGAGGTATGATCGGCTTACTTCTTTATTTAACTGCAAGTAGACCCGATATTATGTTTAGTATTTGTATGTGTGCTAGATATCAATCAAATCCTAAGAAATCACATCTTAGTGCTGTTAAAACAATTTTTAGATATCTTGTTGGTACTCAAAATTTGGGACTGTTTTATCCTAAAGGTGTTGCATTTGATTTAATTAGTTACTCGGATACCGACTTTTCCGGATGCAAACTTGATAGAAAAAGCACCAGTGGCACTTGTCACTTTCTTGGTAACTCATTAGTATCTTGGTTTAGCAAAAAGCAAAATTATGTTGCTTTATCAACGGCCGAAGCATATATAGAGCTTCCGGAAGTTGTTGTGCCCAAATACTTTGGATGAAACAATAATTGGAGGATTTTGATTTGCATTATGATCATATCCCTATTAAATATGATAATACTAGTACCATCAATTTAAGCAAAAATCTGGTTCAACACTCACGAACAAAATATATTGAAATTCGACATCATTTTTTAAAAGATCATGTTAAAAAGGGGATATTGTACTTGAATTTGTAAACACCGACAAGCAATTGGCGGATATTTTCACAAAATCCCTAAACGAGGATCGCTTCAATTTTATTCGTAGCGAGCTTGGAATGTCGATTTCTACTTAAAAAGGTTTGCTATGACTGTGAAACTTGAATTTTTGTTAAAATGATATATGTGTATTGCTACATTGATATGGAAACATTTATATCAGTTGAATGCTCTCAAGTCCTTCATATATTTATTCTCCTTAACAGTTTGCTATTCTCAACTGTGTAAATTTTTTTTTTTTTTGTTCTGCATCTTGAGGTAAAATTAACTTTGCATACATTTATTTTTTTAAAATCTCATGGTATTTTTTTTACAATACCATTCCAGCAACACCAACGTCTCATTAAGTTTAATTTCTGCTGGTATTATTTTATTTTAGTTTTTTTATTTTACTATTAGGCATAATTTCTTTTATTTTAATTTTTTCTCATTATTATTTTTTGTTTGGGCTTTTTTTTTTCTTTTTAATTTCATTTTTCAGTATTTAAATATAAAAACAAAAGCAAATCAAAATACAAATATTTACATTAAAAAAAAACACCCTTCATTTTTTTTACGACCACACACCGATCAAAATAAACATAAAAAAAAAACAACACCTTTCATTTTTTTCCGGCCATACGCCGATCTTACTTACTCGCCTCTTCCATCGTTTTCTTCTTCTTTTTATCACTTTGGGTGACCCTTGACGCCCCTACCCTGGTGCTTTCGTCGAGAGCGATGACTCCCTACTGACTATCAAAAGCCAAGAATGACGTTGCTCCAAATCGGGCCATGGAGGTGGTCTTCCATTTAAGCTCTTTATTTTCGGGCTTTATTGCGCCTATCTCTGCTCGCGCATCCTTATACATGTGCTGAAACAGAGAGAGTTGGGCATTGACCTGATAGAGCTCACTCATCCTGTTCTGTAGTTGGTGAGCCAATTTTGTGACTACAGTCACTGTCTCCATACAGGATGTCAGTGTGAAATGATTGGCTTCAATGTCTAATTGATCTGCCATTATTTGCTCAATCGACATCATAGGAAGGTTGGGAAGAGTAGAAGTCGTGGCACTCGGCCCAACAACGCTTACAGGATCATTCAGGTTCGGAAAGAGAGTAAAGGGACGGGACGAGGCCATGTAGTAGAAGAGAGATATAATCGAAAGGAGTGTCGTTTTTGGCAGCCTTTCTGTTCTGCTCAGTCTCTCTGTTCTGTCTCTCGAGGAAGAAGAGGATTGAAGAGAGTGATAACAAAAGAGATAGAAGAGAATGAGGTGAAGAAGAAGAAGCAGATGAGTGTGATTAAGAAGAAGACTGCAGAGAAGAGGCTGGAGAGAAGAAGACAAGGAGGGAGAGATAGCCGAGGCGAGCGGCAATCGAGGAGAGCTGCTTTTGTCAGCCAATGAAGCAAAATCCAGGCCGCGTGGCAACTACGTTTTGCGAAAAACGAGAGAGACGCGAGAGAGTTGTATGTATATGCATATATGTATATATATTGTATAGTTATGTAATATATATATATATATATATTGATTATCTATTTTTTGATGCCATTTATCACTATCATTTTGCTCATTCTCCTCCAGATTCTGACTCATGATTTCTTTTTGATAATGTCACAGGGGGGAAAATTATATAATGTTATGTATTATGGTATTATTTTCAAATTATGGTATTATTTGAGAACTAATCTGATGATTATGTATTTATTGTTTGATATCTTAGTCTCATATCATGTCTTTAATTAAAGCTTATTTATTATACATGTGCTAACCTATGTATTTAGAAATGAATTCAAGGAACACGACTTGAGAGGGAGCTTTTCTTACTCCCAAATCAAATCAAAACATCATTGTGTGCCATCATCAAAAAGGGAAAGATTGTTAGACTTATTTATTTTGATGATTTATTTAATTATGTTTTAATTTATTTGAAAGAGAAAAATAGAATCCAAAATTTATTTTGATGATTTATTTAATTATATTTTAATTTAATTTAATTTATTTGAAAAAGGAAAATAGAATCAAAATTTATTTTGATGATTTGTTTGAAAGAGAAAAATAGAATCCAAAATTTATTTTGATGATTTATTTGAAAGAGAAAAATAGAATCAAAATTTATTTTGTCCCATTATTTTTCACCTAAACCTTTATCCTAAATGTTGTTAGAATGTATTTAATATTTGATTAAATCAGAAGTTCAAACAGCCTAAAACAGAGGTTCAAACAGCCCAGCACAGCAACAGTTCAAAAGGTTCAAGTGGAAGATATTCAAATTTGTAATGATTGAGTGGAAGATATTCAAATTAGTAATGATGGAGTACAATGGCTATAAATGACTATAAATTCAAATGTATACAACGGTTATAAACGGCTATAAGTTTCATTATATATACCAAAGCCTCTAATGTAAACAAGTTACAAAAATCAGAAAATATTCTTTGATCTATAATCACTCACATCTATTCTCTGAAAAATTCTCTGAGGAGTATTCTTCAATTTTTGTTTATATCCTCTTTCAGAAATTATACACTGAGACGTATAGCTTTAAGCCCATCTTTCCTGTGTGAGGTTTACAGAAAAACCAGAGCTTTATTTTTATATCTATCTTTGAGAGATAATTCTTGTAGCTTTCTGTGAAAGCAAAAACACTTTCTTTTTAACCTTGTAAGAGTGTAGTACACTTAGTGTTCTTGACTTAAAAGTTTGTGTAAAATCCGCAGAGGATTGCTCCATTTGTAAAGAGGTTGCTAGCATCCCCGTGAAGCTAGAGCATAGTGGAAAATCTCAAGTGAAGCTTGAGGAGTGGACGTAAGCCGAGTTGAAGCCGAACCACTATAAATTTGTTTGCCTCTCTCTCCCTTATCTCTTTATTTTATTTAAATTGCTGTAGCTATATTTCACATTTTCACTGTGCTAAAATCATTAACTGACATAGTTGTTAGAACACTTATTTTAATTATTTTTATTTCATTAACTATATTTATCTATTGTGATAATCATAATTTTTATTAGGGTATTATTAATTTTTAATTGTAAAAACCTAATTCATCCCCTTCTTAGGTTGTCTTTTGGGTAATAGAGTTGTTGAACAGACAAAGAAACAATGGATGCTGGTTGACTACTTGTGCCAATCGCTTGCATTATAACAGATGTATGGCAAGTTTCCTCACCAACAACTTGCTTGGACTTCTATGCAGGGTTCACCTTCTCAACAAACGTGCCTTGTGGTGTAAAGTCAGGTTGATGAGACTTGTCTTGACTTGCCTCTTCAGCATTTTGTGCTTCTAACTTGTTCATCAAGGTGGCAATCTGAAGATCTTTCTCTTCCATAGTTTTGGTGAGCTTGTCAATGGCACGAGCCATGGTCGCCAATTGTTCTTCCACTAAAGTGGTGCCAGTGGTCATGACTTGCATAGCCACCAAGCGAGACAAATCTAAGTGATTCGACGAAATTAAACATTAAGGACTACTAGGAGATGATCCTGAGTGTGAGCCTGTACTTGAGTTTGCATTAGAAGCTACGGGTGTTGGGTGTGGAGAGAAACCTTTTGGTAGAGAAACCTTTGAGACAAAAATGGACTTATTCCATTCCCTCACTTCCTTTTGCTTAGCCCCAGATGTGGATACTATGATAGACTTGTGAGACTTGCCTTGCGCTTGCTTTGTTGCATTGGCGATCGGCATGACCACATGAGTGGCGAGAGCAATGGTTGCCTTGGTCTTGCTATGGGTGATCGGACCCATAGAAGTGTTGTTGTTGCTGGTCATGACAACGGCATTCTTGCTGGCGTTCTTATTGATCGGAGCAATTTGAACTTTCTTTGAAGCCATTATGTTTGATCAAACAAGACTCCAGGAAGATGCTTTAAAAGAAAGAAATGAGAGGCAGAGAAGTCCCACTAGGCGTGCCAAAATTTGTAAACACAAATTTCGTATCCTGCAATTAAGACGCGAAATAAATGCACAAATAATTAATTTTATTTGATTATAACAAATGGGTACAGTCCTCTGTGGTTTGCTCTATTATAAAAGAATAAATCCTCTGATTCGATCTCCAAAATGGGCGTAATTCAACGACTGTAAAAGCTTGTTGTTGAACTAGACAAGTTGATGAATTTCTTTAAGTCTTCGAATAGAGAAACTTAGAGAAGAAAGGTTTGATCTCAGGCTTGAACGGCTTGATCTCGAACGAGTCTTGAAATGATCTCCTTGAAAAGAGAGACCAAATTTGTGTTTGTAACTTGAAAGGATTGGCACAAGTATGGAGTGCTTAATAATCCTTTCTTTTGAATTTGAGGAATTTTAGAGAGAATTTTAAGAAGAAAATTTGGTAGAGTCTCAAGATTGCTTAGGAGCTTGCAAGACTATTAGCCAAAAAATGTGTCCCTTTTCCTCTGATGAGAGCCTCTATTTATAGGCTTAGGAGGAGAGGATTAATTTTGGAAACTCCAAAATTGACTCCAATTTTCAAGAAACAAGAAATTTACTTCTTGATTTATGGACATGATTTGCATTTAAATTTAAAATGGGTTGACCCAATTGGGTTGACACTTTTGGGTTGACCCAATTGTCAAAATAAATTCTTTTGGCATGACCCATAATTTAAAATGAGTTAAGATCTATAATTTTAGTAAGACCTATACCCATTTGAAAATTTTGACCATCTTAATTCTGATCAATCAAAGAAAATTTATTTTCCTTGATTAATCAGACGATGATCAAGACATGTGAAAATTTAAGTGTCTACACAGAAATAGATAATGCATTAATTATTTGTAAATAGACAATGCATTAATTATTTGTAAATTTGCAAATAAAAATTGCTTGAGCATAAAATGCAAGTTTGACTTGTTTGGTAATCGAACGAATTTGAATGAGTTACAAATTATTGAGCTTAATGAATAGCTCAATTTTTTTAGGGTAAATTACAAACACACACCCTAAGATTTACTTAAATTACAAATTACCCTCTGTGATTTTAGAGATTACATTATGCCTCATAAGGTTTCTAATTTCATAACAAATAGATCATTTTATTAATCATTAAGTTAATTAACAGTTTTCAATAACATTAAAATTTTATTTCAATTAATAATTTAGATAATTTTATTATGGTATAGGTAAACGTTTAGAAATTTTACTTTTTCAATTAATTTTGTTAAATAAAAAATTCTGATAGGGAGGTATTTGTAATTTTCCAAACCACAGGGGCAATTAATATTTTAAAAAAAATCTCAGAGGGTGTATTTGTAATTTATCCAATTTTTTTTATAATAAAATCCCAATCTGCATATCCGAAAGCACTCACGTACCCACTCGATTGATCCACCTGCACAAACCGCAAATCGCATTGTGGACAGTTAAGGGTCCATTTTTTTTTCAACCTGCATTCCGTCAAGTGAGTTTAACCCGCAATTCGAACTGGCCAAAACCGACTCTTACCACCCCTAATCACAATGTCTCTAAGACTCCACTTGACTACGTCCCAAAACTATTGAGGCCTTTGTTTGGGAGCATATGTTTTTAGTCAAAAAGTATCACCACTTATCAAATTATTATATCTATTTTTTTAAGTATATTTTTTAGTAAAAAAAATTAAAAATTACTAAGCTCTAAGTAACTTCTCAATAAAAAAAAGTTTAAATAATAAAAAATGTAACTAATATAAATAGATAATGCATTAATTATTTGTAAATTTGCAAATAAAAATTGCTTGAAAATAAAACTCAAGTTTCACTTGTTTTGTAATCAAACGAATTTGAATGAGTTACAAATTATTGAGCCTAATGAATAACTCAATTTTTTTAAAAATAAAATCTGAATTTGCATAACCCAGCGCACTCACCCACACATTCGATTGACCTATTTGCACAAACTGCAAATCGCATTGTGGGCAGTTGAGGGTCCATTTTTTAAACTTGCATTCCATTGGGTGAGTCCAACTCACAATCCGACCCTGCCAAAACCGGCCTGTGACTACCCCTAATCACAATGCCTCTAGGCTCCACTTGACCATGTCCCAAAACTATTGAGGCCATTGTTTAAGAAGTTGTCAAATTATTATCTCTATTTTTTTTGTGTACATTTTTCATAAAAAATTACTAAAATAGTCAATTTCTAAACAAGCTCTAAATAACTTCTCAATAAAAAGAAATTAACTAATAAAAAATGTACTAATATAAATAGATAAGACATTAATTATTTGTAAATTGGTAAATAAAATTTGCTTGAGAGTAAAGTGCAAGTTTGACTTGTTTGATAATCGAATGAGTTTGAATGAGTTACAAATTATTGAGCTTAATGAATAGTTCAATTTTATTATTTTTTAAATAAAATCCCAATATGCACAACCGAACGCACTCATTTACATACTCAATTGATCCAACGGCATAAATCGCAGATCGCATTGTAGGCAGTTAAAGATCCATTTTTTTCAACCTACATTCCATCGAGTGAGTCTGGCCCTGTCACGATCCAAACCCGTCCCTATGGGTTTAGCATCGTAACCGGCCAGTAATCCTAGGATTACCAAATGCCTCTTGACAGATTAACTCATAGCTAGGGGCTGCGGAAGCAATATACAAACATACAAAGTCCAAAGAGCTGTGATGACTTACATGGGACAGAATAGAACAAAAGTTTCATAGACTCTCTGGCGAGGTCAGGATATAACATTTACATATTACATATAAGCGTACATGATAAAAAATCTCGCCTACTAACTTGACAAACAACATAGTCTATTAAGAATACAAAAACGGCCACAAAAACTTGACTTCGTCCGGAACCTCCTCGGGAGGCGGAAGGGTTGGCTGACAAAAACAGAACTTAGGCCGTCAGTCCTGGGCCTGATCACGTACTTGCACACCTACATACATAATATAGATAATGAGCTGAGGCCTAGTGAATAATATCAAAGTAAAGGGTTTAATGAATGTTGCCCATAATAGTTACAGAATTACAGACACAAAATCGGAATCATATTCATAATCAGATTTTGCAATTAACCATATGTGGTACATTCATTAGCACTAGCAGAAACAGTTGACCCATTAAGGGACGGCCATAAAGGCATACAGTTGACTCACGTGCACGGAGACGATACAGTTGGCTCATGCGACGTACAGTTGGCCCATAATTGGGACGTATACATAAGGATCCATAACAGTTGGCTCATGAGACGGACAGTTGACCCATAATTGGGACGTAATGGAACAGATAACGAATATCATTTGAAGCTAAGAATGTCACGAATACATTTCAGAACCATTGGAGAACCATTTATTCATACAGAAAATAATATTTCAGGAACAGATCATCTTATATCATTTAGAAAATACTTATAATTGAACATAGCTTTACAAAGTTATTACTCACAGTTGGCTTTGGGTGCAGACAAACAGAGCAAATTAATCAAATGGTTCGAGGCACGCGACCTACACGAACATACATACAAATACACACTTGAAACACATGTTCAAATTATTCATATTTTGCTTTATTTGTTCTTGGCGTGTTTCTAGTCCTTAACCTCAATATGAAGTCTTAATCATGGCCTAGGAATGCATAGGATGGAATGAGGATGCAAAAATGCACCTGAAAACCTTTTCCGAAACTTACTGAAAACAGGGTCCATGCTCGAGCGTGGTTTCCCCCGCTCGAGCAGACATCAGAATGTGAAGGTTCGCTCGAGCATGGCTTTTCTCACTCGAGCAGACTGCAAACTTTGACAAAAGTACTGGTTGCATGATTTTCACGCTCGACGGACGCTCGATCTCCGCTCGAGCGTGAGTCTCAGACCTCGCTCGAGCGGACTGTAAAACGTATGAACTTCTGGGTATATGTATTTCACGCTCGAGCGTGACTCACGTCGCTCGAGCGGGAGTGCATGTACTCAGAGTGCTCGCTTGAGTGTGAAGTCCCTCGCTCGAGCGTGGATCAAATTTCTGGAATTTCCAGATTTGATCTTCAAGTTCAAATTCAATCTTTTAAGCATCAAACCTCATTTTTCTGGGCCAAAACTTGAGAAAATTCATGAAGACCCTTAAAACAACATAAATTAAAGATCATTTCAAGAAATCATGGCTCAATGACTTGCCAATTGTACACAATTTAACTCAAGGTTCATGTATGATCCATAGACAAGACATGCATGCAATTCTTTGAACCAAAGTTTCTTAAAACATGATCAAGTGCTACAAAACATTATGAAACTCAATGTTTTCCCGAAATTAAGGTGAATTCAAGACATGCATGAGGAAATTCTTTAAAAACGCTTTCAAAACTTCATGAAATGCACATGTAACCATAATCTCATTCTTAATTCTTTCCTTAGCTCAATTCTCATATTAATCTACCTATCACACTTGATTTCATGCATTAATCAACTAATTCACAAAACTAAAGACTAAAATTCTTAATTAAGGCTCTCAATTCCTTATGTTTAGGGATGTTCTTGAGCAATTCCTCAAGTCTCCTAGCAATTCCTTCCAAACCTCAAGCTTGATCTCAATTTCCTTCTCACTCTCTCTCTCTCTCTCTCTCTCTCTCCCCCACGGTTGTGTGTGTAAGAGGAAGTTCAAAGTATGTTGACAATTTAAGAAAGAGATAAGTGGAACATGTAGGGAGTGTTTAAGAGCTCACTTGGTGTCAATTAATCAAAATAAATTAAATGTGCATTAAATAAATCTAATTTAATCGTCCCAAATCGAATTTTGATTGACCCTACCATAAAATTCTATAAATCCCGCATAAGACATATATCAAATCAATTTTAGAATCAGATGCCGATAAGGCCTTCAATTCACAAACCGAAACTAAAATATGAACAGATCTTTCCATACTAAACAGATATAAACACTATAATGCAAGGTACACATGCAAATTAATTCAGAATTCCCCCTTAATTACTGATTAGGTACAATTAATCATGGGTCGAGGTTGTTACAGTCTTCTCCCCCTTAAAAGAGTTTGGTCCTCCAAACTCGAATTACCTTCGTTCTGGAAGAACATTGGGTCCAATGGAAACAAATTCGGATATCTCTTCATCATATCTTCTTCTATTTCCCAGGTTGCATAGGTTCTCCCATGATTCTGCCAATCAACCTTCACCAGTGGTATTTCTTTGTTCCTTAATCTTTTGATCCGTCGGTTCACAATCTGAATAGGTCTTTCTTCGTAAGTATAATCATTTTTCAAAAGAACGTAAGTTGGCTCAATCACATGCAGCGGATCTCTCAAATACTCCCAAAGCATAGAGACATGAAAAACGTTGTGGATGTGCTCCATAACCGGAGGTAAGGCTACCCGATACATTACCGGGTTGATCTTTTCAAGAATCTCATATGGCCCAACATACCTTGGCGCCAATTTGCCCTTAACACCAAACCGTGTTTGACCCTTCATAAGAGTAACTTTGATGAACACGTGGTCCCTAACTTCGTATTCTCTATCTCTTCTTCGGACATCAACATAACTCTTTTGCCGACTCTGTGCAGTTTTCAAACGTTGTTGGATCAGTTTCACTTTCTCTGTTGTTTCCTGCACAAGTTTCGGCCCCAATAAGGGTCTATCACCTACTTCAGCCCAACATATCGGAGATCGGCATTTTCTTCCATACAAAGCTTCATAGGGAGCAATTCCAATGCTTGAATGGTAGTTGTTGTTATACACAAACTCAGCTAATGGCAGATAGGTCTCTCAATTTCCTTGGAAATCTAACACACACATTCTGAGCATATCTTCCAAGGTCTGATTAGTTCGTTCAGTTTGACCATCTGTCTGTGGGTGATAGGTGCTACTCAACCTCAGTTTTGTCCCTAACGCCTGTTGCAAACTCTGCCAAAATCTTGATGTGAACTTTGAATCTCTGTCAGATACAATAGATACTGGCACCCCATGCAATCTCACATTCTCATTTATGTAAATATTGGCCAATTTGTCAGCATTGTAAATAGATTTAACAGGTAGGAAATGAGCAGACTTAGTTAAATGATCCACAATGACCCAAATAGAATCCATACCTCGGGAAGAGCGAGGCAATCCCACAATGAAATTCGTGGTTATGTGCTCCCATTTCCATTCCGGTATTGGGAGTAGCTGTAGTAAACCAGCAAGCTGTTAATGTTCAACTTTAACTTGTCGGCAATATAGACATCTAGCCACAAAATCTGCAATACTCTTTTTCATTCCAGGCCACCAATAATTCTATCTCAAATCATGATACATTTTCGTGCTCCCCGGATGTACGGCAAGCTTAGTGCTGTGAGCTTTGGACATAACACGCTTTCTCAATTCAGAGGAATCGGGCACACAGAGTCTATTCTAAAATTTCAATACATTATTTCCAAACACAAACCCTGTATAGACCGCCCGAAACTCCGCTCCACGCGCGAGGGCACGAATCGTGGTTCTAGCTATTACAGTTTGGACTCATGTCACGGTTCTGAATCTAATCTCACAAAGTGCAATGTGAGACTGATAAATCACCAAAGAGTCCAAATCTGGCAAATCATTTTGGAAAATCAATTTTAATCAAAAAGCGCCAAACATGGACTGCTTTACCAGATTTCAGAGTCACCACATAAATATTTTATTATGGGAAAATTTAGAAAACCCTGACTCGTGCCTAAGGCCATGTGTCCGTCATCACCAAACTTGCCTCGGCTCGGGAACTTGGGTACGAAAGGAAAAGGTCACGCAATGAGCACCCCCGCGCTCGCCCGATCAAAGGATCGGCCTTTACTAATATGATATGTTGTTTTTGAAAATACATGTGTTCTTATTCCGATTTATTAGCTAGCTTACTATGTGATACGCACAGCATACAAGTATAGACTAAATCACTCAAATTGGAACAAAACATCTCATGTTTGTTTGTTTGAAAATGGTTTGAAGTTGTTACTCGCAAGTAGGCTAAGACGCAGATTTGCCACTCAAGTGAGCTTAGAAAACATGGTGATTTGCCACTTCAAGTGGACTTAAAACTCGCATTTTGATGAATTGTTCCAATTCAAGCAATCCAATCTTCATCCACAGGCATTCATGCAGTTATATCAGTTAAGCAAATAGCCTCATAGCAAGCATGCTATACATGGCAACATACACATCTCATGCAGTATGCTAAAGCATAAAAGCTTACCTAGTACTCCGAGCCAAAACAAAAGCTAGTTAGTAATCAATGCATGATCCTAGCTATGTTAATAATGCCTAATGCAACACATGCAAAAATGCAACTACAATGGGCTAAGCAATTCTAAGATGTCATGTGAATGCAATTTAGATAACATGTATTCAAATTGGTATTGAAATACAATGCAGTTTGTATGATGCGCCGAGCTCGGTACATGCAAGACGAATGAATGAATGCAAACATGCTAGCATAAGGATGCTAATTGAAACATGCCCTAAAACTAACCATCAAAAGTTGATAAGTAAAAGGGAGAAAGAAATGGGGGCTGGAAGACATGCATCACATGCACGCACACTTATTACAACATTTGTGTCCTCTCGACGGAGGGTCCGAATAATAAGCTAACTAGCTAATCTAAGCTAATTAAACTAATTATTACAAAACAAAGCTAATTAACTAACAAGTTAACTAATTAGAAACACAAATGAATAGCTAAGTGCATTAACTACTTAAGTACAGAACCAAAGTGTAAGCTAGCCAAACAAAGCAGTTAAAAGGAGCCTCAGGGCGAGAAGCGCATGTATGCTCGGTCGCCTCGTTCGGAAATCCATCGCTATGCCCCAACTTGCCTCTGTTTGCATTTGTTTTCAAAGCACTTCACAAAGCTCCAAGTAGCTTCTACTCCAACATAGAGACCTCCAGGAGCATTGCGACCATTTATTGGTAGTGTAGACCACCTGTAGACCACTTACATTTGCTGCAGACCAGAAAAAGTGGTTGGCCCGCCACTTTTACTGGTCTGCCGACCAGAAATTCTACCACACTTCTAGTTTGCTGTAACAAAGAACAAGAAGGGGCACGACAGTATATTTGCAAGGTATGTGTGCACAACCACTCTCCCTATCATTTTTTAAGTTCAAGGGAGTGTAGTTCTTGACTCTCGGGCCACCAACCGAGCATCGCAATACACGTTGGCCGAGAAGCCAAGTTTGCACAATTCAATGTCAATGAATACACAAATAACACATAAGAGCCTTAACCTCTATCATGCATGATCAAGAGGGTCGGCGACCGAGAAATGAGGCACGTTTCATCACTTCAAGTATGAAACGTCCCTCGTTTCTTGTGTTTGGATTAACACTCAACCCAAACACATGCAATGCAACATGATCAACTTATCAAAGCTAATGGCATGCAAACAAAATGTAATGCATGCACATGCAAACAACATGCAATGTAACAAGTATGCAAACACAATGCGAACAACAACATTCAAACAACATGCTCAATGGACTTAAACCGAATATGGACAGACCTCCATCATGCCCAAAACAGTGGCCAAAATGCTATGAAATAATGACATGAAAGCAAGAAAATACATGTTCATGCAATGGCTCATCAACTAGCACAAAAACACAACTCTCAAACATGATCAAGAAGTGACAAACATGGAAGTGTGACAACACTATATGCACTGAAATATCATGTGAAATGATGTCATGGCAAGCAAACATCTCAAGTATGGCATGCAAGAGGGTCTAAGGCACAAGGCCACCAAGAGGGACTACACAAGAGGCATGCAATACATGGCACAAATGATTGAACCAATCATGGACAGAGCTTAATTAGGTCAAAACAAAGGCCAAAACAGGCTGAGATGGGAGCTCAAAAGTCTAGGCATGCATGCATACGCATTAGGCCATAAGTAAGGCACAAAGGCATAACCCTTAAAGGCACTCAAAGAGTAAAAGAAATGAGAACATGACAATGCTATATGCTCTGAAATAACATGTTAAATGTTGCCAAATCATGTACATGTCACAAATGAAGCATGCTAGATGCATGAAAACACAAGGCTAGCGAGGCCAATTGCACTACAGCTATGCAATACATGAACCATATGGCCAAGAAAACCCAAAACAGTCCTAGAGCATGGAAAAACAAGGCTAAAACATGCACGGAGAATAGCCAAAACAAGATAGCATGAAGGGCATGAAGCATGGAGTATGCAAGGTTAATAAGGAGGATTGCACTACACCTACCAAAACCAAGAATGAGATGACTTTACCAATGAAAATCGGAGTTATGGCATGTCAAATTAACACCAAAAATGGGCTAATACCAACTCAACACATGCTAGAATAACAAGCTCACTCATTAGGCATGCAAGGCTAGTAAAGAGGACTTGCACTACAAGTGTAAGAAGCAAATGAGGGATACTCTAACCAACCAAAAACAGAGTTGTATCATGGGAAAAAAAATACAAAAAACACACTGAAATGGTAGCTCAAAAGCTTAGGCAAGATAGCATACACAATGGCTCATTTTTAAAGCATGAAGCACCAACCCTCTAAAGCATTGAATGAGTGCAAGATGTGAGGGCATGGCCACAATACATGCACTAAAATCACATATCAAATCATGTGAATAGCCCAAGCAATGCATGCTAGTGGACTCAAAGCACAAAGCTAGTGAACAAGAATGAACTGTGGCTATACAAAGCAAGGTATGCATGACCCAAAACACTTAAATCAGACCTAGAGCATGGCAAAACATGAAGAAAAGCTTCCTGGAGTAAAGCCAAAAGCATGCTAGAAGGATGGTTCAAAGCATGATGCATGTTAGGCTAGTGAATGGAAATGCACTACAAGTGCAAGGAGCATGCAAGAGGCTATCAAACCAAACCAAAACGAAGCTAAGGCATGGTAAAACAACACCAAAAACATGCTGAGATAGAGCCAAAACATGCTAGAAAGGTGAGCTATCAACATGAGCATGTAAGGCTAGTTTGCAAGGATTACACTACAAGTGTATAGAGCATGCAAGAGTGGCCTAAACTAAGCCAAAATAGAGGTATGACATACTAAAATAAGGCCAAAAATAGGCTGAGATGGAGCCAACATATGCTAGATAAACATGCTCAAACATGAGGCCAACAAAGCAAGTAACCAAGACACAAGGAGAGGGGATGACCCCCTCCTATTTGGGACCTCAAAACAAAATTTCTACCACTGAAAATCTGTTGGATTTTAGTGGCTAAAAGGCCAAGAGAAGATGATCTCAAGGGCCTAAAGTGATGGTTCAAAACAAAGCAAAATAAGGCATGTAAAGGAGTAGACCACCTCCAACACCAAAGAAGCCTTAAACAAATATTTCAAACACTTGAAAATGAAGCTTTTTGCAGTAGAAAGTCAAGCCAAAATAAGCATGCAAGGGTGGCCTAGTAAGCAACTACAACAAGGCCTTAAGAGGATTAGAGACTCAACCTTGAAGAATCAAAGCAAGGCAGCAACTTCTAAGGCAAAAACCAAGCCTTGAGCTCCAAACAAACCTCCAAGAATCTCAGTCCAAGATTGAAGGTGTTTCACTATGTGTTTGTGTGCAAAAGTGTGAAATAAAGGCACTTTCAAGCACAAATATGAGACAAATGGAGCAATATAGAGATAGAAGTGTATGTATAGCTCCAAGCAATTTTTTTGAACCTAAGGCAAGAGGGAGGAGGCTCCCTTATATAGAAAAAACAAAGTTCAAGCTTGTTGAACAAGCTTGGAGCTCCAAGCAATCCCTCCATACACGTGTATGGAGGATGCTTTCTATGCCCAATAGCTGGCACAACTGGCAAGAAAATATCTGCAGGAAGGCTGCTGACCAGTTGAAGTGGTCGGCCAGCTACTTGCACTGTCGGCTGACCACCAAAAGTGGTCTTCAAGAAGACCAAGTGGTCGGCAAGGGGGGAGAGGTGGTCTGCACAAAGAAAGCAAAGTGGTGGCATGGCTGCCGACCACTTTTGGTGGTCCAAAGACCACCAAGACCAGTTGGCCGACCAGAAAACTGGTTGGCAGGAAGGAAAAGTGGTTTTCAGGGAGAGAAACTAGTCTACAACCCCTATTCCACCCTCCAAGGAAGGAAAACAAGGTTTGTGCCAAAAACAAACCAAAAAGGATGCAAGACAAGAGTCCACGGGTCAAGGCGCGCAGCCGGAAGCCTCGAAAACTAGTCTACGAGCGCAAAAGTGGTCTACGAGAGGAAAAAGTAGTCTACGACTACGAAAAGTGGTCTACAAGACCTCTGTTTCCCTCTAGACCAACGCAACAAGGTATGGTCCAAAAACCAAGCCAAGAGGAGAACGATAAGAGGTCTCGAGACAAGGCGCGCGACCAAAGGCTCTGAAAATCGAAAACTAGTCTACAAGAGGGAAAAGTGGTCTACGACCACAAAAAGTGGTCTACAAACCTCTCTCTCCCTCCAGGCAAGGTCAACAAGGCTTGGTCCACAAACCGAGCCAAAACACAAAGAGTTTAGAGGCCCGGAGGCAAGGCACTTCGCTGAAAACTCGAAACGAGCACAAACACGTGCGATCATCAAGCGCTCAATCAATGACGTCTAAGTCTTAAGGTCGATCAAAAATGGGGTGTCTACACCCTGGCCTCAGTTTTGAATCAAATTCTTCCACAATCTTTCTCAAGTATTCATCTTCAAGTTGTTTCTGTTTAATTACTTCAATGATTGCAGATTGAGCGGAAATGGCAGCTAGTATTCTGCCCTGTTCACGTATCACAATCTCAATCTTATTCTTTTCCAAGTCATATAACATTTCTCTCTGGCTGGTAAGCAAACACGACAGATTCCCTATTGATTTCCTTGTCAAGGTATCTGCCACAGTATTAGCTTTCCCTGGATAATACAAAATCTGCAAGTCATAATCTTTAATTAGCTCTAACCATCTCCTCTTCTGTCTCATGTTCAATTCCTTTTGGGTAAAGAAATATTTGAGGCTTTTATGATCAGTATACACTTCACATGTAGCTCCATACAGATAATGTCGCCAAATTTTCAAGGCAAACACTATAGCTGCCAGTTCAAGATCATGTGTTGGGTAATTTCTTTCATGTAGACGGAGTTTCCAAGAGGCATAAGCAATTACTTTTCCATTTTGCATTAACACACATCCCAAACCCTTGTAGGAAGCATCACTGTAAATCTGAAATCCATCGGTACCAATGGACAGAGTCAAAATTGATGCAGTCACTAATCTGGCCTTCAACTCTTGAAAGGCTAACTCTTGCTGTTCATTCCAATCAAATGATACATTTTTCTGGGTTAACTGGGTCAATGGCATGGCAAGTCTTGAAAAGTCTTTTACAAATCTCCCGTAGTAACCTGCAAGTCCCAAAAAATTTCTAACCTCAGTCACATTCGTCGGTTTAGGCCAATCCACAATGGCTTCAATTTTCTGAGGATCAACAGAAATATCATCCTTGTTGATTACATGACCCAGAAATGCCACACTGTCAAGCCAAAACTCACATTTGGATAGTTTAGCGTATAACTTCTTTTCTCTCAAAGTTTATAGAGCAATTCCCAAGTGATTCTCATGATCTTTCCTGTCCTTAGAATAAATCAACATATCATCGATAAACACAACAATAAATTCATCCAGAAATGATTTAAACGCTCTGTTCATAAGGTCCATAAAGGCAGCAGGTGCATTCATCACCCCAAAAAGCATTACTAAAAATTCATAGTGTCCGTATCTAGTCCTAAATGCGGTTTTCTCCACATCTTCTACTTTAACTTTCAACTGGTGATACCCAGATCTAAGGTCAATCTTGGAAAAGACTTGGGCTCCCTGAAGTTGATCAAACAAGTCATCTATTCGGGGTAAAGGGTATTTATTCTTGATAGTTACCTTGTTTAATTCCCGGTAGTCTATACATAACCTCAAAGATCCATATTTCTTTTTGACAAATAAGACTGAAGCGCCCTAAGGTGAAGTACTCGGGCGAATGAATTTCTTATCTAACTGTTCTTGAAGTTGGGTTTTCAATTCTTTCAGTTCTGAGGTTGACATTTTGTAAGGGGTCTTAGAAATAGGTTGTGTTCCCGGCACTACTTTTATGGTGAACTCAATCTCCCTATCAACTAAGTCCCCAGGCAAATCATCTGGAAACACATCGGGAAATTCACAAGCAATAGGGATAGTTTCCATATTGGTCTTATCAGAGATCTCAGTCAAAACACAACACATGTAACCCCTACACCCCTTCCTAAGTAATTTAACAGCTTTCATGGCAGAAATTAGGTATGGAGGAGGAACTACCCCATTTTCAGTAAAAATAAATTCAGGCATACCCGGTGGTCTAAACACAACAGATTTACTTGCACAGTCAATAGTACCACAATATTTAGTCAACCAGTCCATACCCAGAATACAATCAAAAGTATCAATGTTCAAGGGCAACAAGTCAACATACAATGTCATATCACTAATCATAATGTCGCATGCTGGATAAACATAAGCACATAACATAGAACCCCCAGACGGTGTAGAAACAGATAACACATATGTCATAAGTTCTAGTGGTCTAGTTAATTTCTGAGAGAAAGCATGCGATACGAAGGAATGTATAGAACCGGAATCAATCAATACACATGCATTTTGAGAACATATAGGGAGTATACCTGACACCACAATTTCGATGTTCTGTACGTCACCAGGCACTAAAGCAAACACTCAACCTTGCCTTAGAGGTTCTTTCCCAGTATTAGTTCTAACATTTGCTTTTGATCCAGAAGCAGATCCTGCCGAACTTGCTACAGGACGGTTGACACTTTCGGACCCGATTGGACAATCCTTTATTATGTGACCTGTCTTGCCACACTGGAAGCATGCACCAGATACTCGATGGCAAACCCCTCTGTGTCTCCTCCCATACTGAGTACAATTAAGCGTTGATCCACCACTTTGACTTGAGCTACTAGAAGATCTCGTATTTTGTTTCTTATTCCCAGTAAATGAACGTCCCCTTTTTAAACTATTTCCAGACCTTTTCCCCATCCAATCAGTTTGTGGAACAAGAGTTTGTTTCTTTGCTGCCAAAATGGCTTCTGCCATTAGTGCCCTGTCCAATACATTCACATACGTGGGCAAGTTAAGAACTCCCACCCGATCCAGTATATCTACGTCTAGTCCGCCCTCAAATTTGCGGGCCTTCTTATAGTCTGTGTCGACCATATGAGGAGCAAATTTGGCTAACTCAGTAAATTTAGCCTCATACTCAGCTACGGACATCCTGTCTTGTTTGAGTTCCTGAAATTCTGAAACCTTCCGGTCCCAGAAGCACTGAGGAAAGTACTTGTCATAGAAAATTGTATTAAATTGAGCCCATGTCATGTTTTCATCATTGTTTCGGACCAATAACCACCATCTCCGAGCTTCATCCTTCAGCGTGTAGGTGGCCAGAAGGACTTTCTGAGTTTCCGAACAGAGAAATACTTTAAACAATTTCTTCATCTCTAATAACCACGTTTCAGCCTTCAACGGCTTAATTCCACCAAGAAAGGTTGGCGGTTTCATCTTCATAAACTTCTGAGGTAGGTTAATAATATCGTTGTTGACTGGTTCAACTTGGGCCTACGGGGGTGAAGGAGGTAAAGGTTGTTGCCTCTGTTGTTGCATTACCACTTCAGTTAGAGCCGTAAGCATTTGCTCCATTTTGCTCATTAGGGCGTCTGAGGACCCTGCTGTATCATCCCTTCTTGCATTGTCCATTTGCTATAGGTAAACAGAACTTTATAAACATAGGAAAATAGTCCTTGTTACTTTATTCGGATTCACATGATCATAATTGGATTTATGTTTTCATTTCCAAATAAACACACTTAGGCATGCAGATGGAATGCCCCTACTTCTTACTAGGACATCCTAAGCTCATATGGATCTGTGTGTGCGGTAAAACACGTGCTCTGATACCACTCTGTCACAACCCAAACCCGCCCCTATGGGTTTAGCATCGTAACCGGCCAGTAATCCTGGGATTACCAAAGGCCTCTTGACAAATTAACTCATAGCTAGGGGCTACGAAAGTAATATACAAACATACAAGGTCCAATGAGTTGTGATGACTTACATGGGATAGAATAGAACAAAAGTTTCATAGACTCTCTGGCGAGGTCAGGACATAACATTTACATATTACATATAAGCGTACCTGATAAAAAATCTTGCCCACAAACTTGACAAATAACATAGTCTATTAAGAATACAAAAACGGCCACAAAAACTTGACTTCGTTCGAAACCTCCTCAGGAGGCGCAAGGGTTGGCTGACAAAAACAGAACTTAGGCCATCAGTCCTAGGCCTGATCATGTGCCTGCACATCTACATACATAATATAGATAATGAGCTGAGGCCTAGTGAATAATATCAAAGTAAAGGGTTTAATGAATGTTGCCCATAACAGTTACAGAAAACATAGTTCATTACAGACACAAAATCGAAATCATATTCATAATCAGATTTTGCAGTTAACCATACATGGTACATTCATTAGCACCAGCAGAAACAGTTGACCCATTAAGGGACGACCATAAAGGCATACATTTGACTCACGTGCACGGAGACGGTACAGTTGGCTCATAAGGATCCATAACAGTTGGCTCATGAGACTTACAGTTGGCCCATAATTGGGACGTAACGGAATAGATAACAAATATCATTTGAAGCTAAGAATGCCACGAATACATTTCAAAACCATTGGACAACCATTCATTCACATAGAAAATAATATTTCAAGAACAGATCATCTTATATCATTCAGAAAATACTTATAATTAAACATAGTTTTACAAAGTTATTACTCACGGTTGGCTTCGGGTGCAGACAAACAGAGCAGATTAATCAAATGGTTTGAGGCACGCGACCTACACGAACATACATACAAATACACACTTAAAACACATGTTCAAATTATTCATATTTTGCTTTATTTGTTCTTGGCGTGTTTCTAGTTCTAACTTCAATATGGAGTCTTAATCATGGTCTAGGAATGCCTAAGATGGAATGATGATGCAAAAATGCACTTGAAACATTTTTCAAAACTTTTCTGAAAACAGGGTCCACGCTCGAGCGTGGTTTCCCCCGCTCGGGTGGACATGCAGAATGTGAAGGTTCGCTCGAGCGTGGCTTTTCTCGCTCCAGCGAACTCTAAACTTTGACAAAGTACTAGTTGCATGATTTTCACGCGTGACGGACACTCAATCTCGGCTCGAGCGTGAGACTCAGACGATCACTCGAGCGGACTGTAAAACGTATGAACTTCTGGGTATATGTATTTCACGCTCGAGCATGACTCACGTCGCTCGAGCGAGAGTGCACGTACTCAGAGTGCTTGCTTGAGCGTGAAGTCCCCCGCTCGAGTGTGGATCAAATTTCTGGAATTTCCAGATTTGATTTTCAAGTTCAAATTCAATCTTTTAAGCATCAAACCTCATTTTTCTGGGAAAAACTTGAGAAAATTCATGAAAACCCTTAAAACAACATAAATTAAAGATCATTTCAAGAAATCATGGCTCAATGGCTTACCAATTGTACGCAATTCAACTCAAGGTTCATGTATGATCCATAGACAAGACATGCATGCAATTCTTTGAACCAAAGCTTCTCAAAACATGATCAAGTGCTACAAAACATTATGAAACTCAATGTTTTCCCAAAATTAAGGTGAATTCAAGACATGCATGAGGAAATTCTTTAAAAACGCTTTCAAAACTTCATGAAATGCACATGCAACCATAATCTCATTCTTAATTCTTTCCTTAGCTCAATTCTCATATTAATCTACCTATCACACTTGATTTCATGCATTAATCAACTAATTCACAAAACTAAAGACTAAAATTCTTACCTAAGGCTCTCAATTCCTTATGTTTAGGGATGTTCTTGAGTAATTCCTCAAGTCTCCTAGCAATTCCTTCCAAACCTCAAGCTTGATCTCAATTTCCTTCTCACTCACTCTCTCTCCCATGGTTGTTTGTGTAAGAGGAAGTTCAAAGTATGCTGACAATTTAAGAAAAAGATGAGTGGAACATGTAGGGAGTGTTTAAGAGCTCACTTGGTGTCAATTAATCAAAATAAATTAAATGTGCATTAAATAAATCTAATTTAATCGTTCCAAATCGAATTTTGATTAACCCTACCATAAAATTCTATAAATCCCGCATAACACATATATCAAATCAATTTCAGAATTAGATGCCGATAAGGCCTTCAATTCACAAATCGAAACTAAAATATGAACAAATCTTTCCATACTAAACAGATATAAACACTATAATGCAAGGTACACATGCAAATTAATTCAGAATTCCCCCTTAATTACTGATTAGGTACAATTAATCATGGATTGATATTAATCATGGGTCGGGGTTGTTACAGGCTCGTAATCCAAACCGGCTAAAACCGGCTTGTGATCATCTCTAATCACAATGCTTCTCAGACTCACTTGGCCATGTCCCAAAACTACTGAGGCCTTTGTTGAGAGCATATTTTTTTAGCTAAAAAAATCACTACAAATTATTAAATTACTATCTCTATTTTTTTTGGTACATCTTTTGTAAAAAATTTAAAAAATTACTAAAATAGTCCATTTTAAATAAAGGTTTTTTTTTTTTAAGGTCCCTAATATTACAATTTTAGGAGATAAATGACATCCCAACTCTCATACTACCTCAAGTCCCTTAAAAACACGCGCATCTTCTCTTCAAAATTATTGAACCAAAATATCCTTGCGTTTTACATTCAGTCTAACGTCTTTCACTTTTTGAAATTTTTGAAAGCTTAAAAATTCAATAACTTTTGATTTAGATGCCCATTTTCAACAAAAATTATATTTTGGAACTCTTGTCGAGATCTATCAAATAAGATTCTTGATGAATATGAAATTTGGGGAAAAAAATTGACAAAATTTCACTGAGTTAGAAATTAACATGAAAGTAAATTTCTCTGACTACATGTGCAAATAAATTTTAGAGATAGCCAAATGTGTTAGAGAAAATCAACATGTAAGTAAATTATCTGACTACATTTGCAAAGAAATTTAACAAAAAATCAAATGTGTTTGAGAAAATCAACATGCAAATAAATTTCTTTGACTACATTTATAGAGAAATTTCAGAGAAAATCATATGTTAAAGAAAATCAATATGCAAGCAAATTGCTCTTATTACATTTGCAAAGAAATTTCAGAGAAAGTTAAATGTGTTAGAAAAAATCAACATGCAAGTAAATTTCTTTCGCTACATTTGCAAAGAAATTTTATATGCAAGTCAGATTGCAAGTGTATGATGGCCAAAGATGTGATGACCCCAAAATGTTAATCGTAATTATAAGTGATTAATTATGTATTGAATTTTAATTATGACATGTGCCAAGTGATTAATTCTGAATTATTTAATTTGGTTCGTTGTAAATATCTGTTTAAATTGAGAAACTATTTGTTGTGAGATGAGCTTTGAAACTGAAATTGATGACATAAATGGGTTCATAAATCAAAAATGAGTATAAGGATATGTTAATTAGAATTTTAGAGCCATTTGGGAAGTTTAATTGAAAATTAATTCAGTTTACTAAAATTGTCTATGATTAAATTGAGCGAACTATAAATTATGTTCCTATATGTTAATTATGTAATTAAGTATTATTGATTGTTATGAGATTTATTGACTTGTATTGTTTGAACAGATAGATTAGAATAAAAATTAAACCTGTTTGATTCGCTAATTTTAACAAATTAGAATTAAATAATTGAATAGGAATTAGAGCTTAATACACATTAGTATAATTTAATTTAATATAATTGAGATTTTATTGTGATGAGGATTAATTTAATTTAATTTAATTAGAAATAATTTATTAATTTTGGATGAATTAAGTTTAATATTAAATGGTAATTATATGAAACTTCTACTCATCTTTTTATTTCCCTAATAAATAATGAACGAGAGAGAGAGAGTACTTGGTTTGGTGGAGTTATTACACAATCCATGCCTAGAGAAAGGGAAGAAAAGAGCGAGTTCTTGGGTAGTTTTTGGGTTGAACTCAAAGAAGGAGAATTGAAGAAGAACTTAGGAAGAATTAGAAGATAGCTCATTAATCATCAAATTAAGGTGAGTTTTCATTCCAAATTCTTGAAATTAAGGTAAATCTACTCCTCATCTTCTAAAATATAGGTTGAATTGAGATGACTTCATGCATAAGATAGAAGTTTTGGCTATAAGATTTAGAGTTTAACATGAATATGTCTCAAATTGCAGGAATAAGATAAATTAGTCTTTAAACTTGTCATGCATGGATGATTTCATGAAGATTTATTTATATACTTTGAAATTCATGTATGGGTTTTCAAGATTGAAGGAAAATGTCATGGATTTTGAGGATTTACATTTTAATCAAGAAGAAATTTTGCATGTTTAGAGTTGTTGTTGAGTAATTAAGGAAGAAATTGTAGACTTTGAGCTTATCTCTCCACATGCATGGCATTGATTCATGAAAATATGTTCATAAAATTGTTTTTCTTGCATGGTTCTTGAAATTGGAAGAATAAACTCTATGAATTTCAAAGATTGGAACTCTAAGGTGCATGGATTATGCTTTTGCCTTGAAATTCAAGGGTTTGATCTTTTTCCATGGAATTAAGCTTCAATTTGAAGTTATGATTTTATTTTAAGTTAGACATGTATCGTGTTATGTGCATTATAATTGTAGGTCACAAGTCGAAAACCGCATAATCGTTACTGAAAGCCCATTATGAGTAACATTTCTGTAAAGATCTATTTGTATGGTATATGTTTAAACTGTTATCTGATAAGCTATGGTTTCTTAAATGTTATTTTGATATGTGAACGAATGTCCTATTTTGCTCTATTATGGCATCTATAGATAGTCCCAAGTCATGGGAGACGGCATGTAAATGCGGGTCCATAACATATAGGTGCTACGATATCTCGTTAGCCACATCATTGTGGTGATATGTGTTTAATCAGTATCCGGAACTGATTACTCTAGTCGGAAGACGATATGTGATATGTTCTATTGGATGTACCGTTATTATGTTTTGATCTAAGACTGATATGATTGATATGTATGGTATGGTTTTCTGTATACGTTATGATGTGGAATTCGTTCACTTTCCTCTTTACTTTAATGTTATTCACTAGGTTTTAACTCATAGTTTATATATATATGTATAAGTGAGCGTTCTGGAGGACAAGTCTAGAAAGAGTCTTTAGCCGAGCCACCATTTTGAATTCTACCAGGTGGTTTTGAGTGCCTCAGAGTTGAGGCTAAGCCTAGAAGGCTGTTGTCAAGCTTTTGATCATGAAGTACACTTTTGTTATGTGCATATGTTATATATAAGATGTTAAGTTATAAGTTATGTATTGAATGTAAGTAAATTAACGTTTTTATATGTAAATATTTGTTCATATAGATGCACAACTCATTGGACTATTAGTGTTTTTTAATATTTTTTGATTTGTACAGGAAGGCCTTTGGTAATCACAGATTACTAGCCGATTACGACGCTCAACCATAGGGGCTGGTTTGGGTCCTAACAAAAGAAGATTAATATGGTAGAGAAATTTCAAAGCAAATCAAATGTGCTAGAGAAATAAATATGCAAGTGTGTAATGTGTCCATTGAAAATCAAATGCACAAGAGAGTAAATTTCTCTGACTATATTTGTAGAGAAATTTTATATGCAAGTCAGAGAAATTTCATATACATAAGAAAGTATCAAGTGTGTAAAGCGTAAAGTGGCTAGAGAAACATCTCAAAGAAAGTCCACACACAACTAGAGAAATAGTAAGTATGTGTGTGATGGCTAGAGAAAATCAACATACTAGAGAAATAGTAAGTGTGTGATAATTAGAGAAATTCCACACATAACATACACACACACATGAATACACAAATACACTCAGATAAATTTCAAGGAATATAGAAAAACAAAGACACAAAGAAATTTCGCTCAGACGCAAAGACACATAAATTTTTATGTGTCAAATCACACACACACACACAAAACCAAAGTCAGAGAAATTTCTCTCAGAAACACAAAGAGAAACAAAAACACGGAGAAATTTCGCTCAGTACATAGAGACATATAAAATTTTATGCTTCAAAAAACACACACACACACACACACACACAAAAAAAAAAAAAGACAATGAAATTTTGATTTTCAACATAGAGACATGAAGAAAATAATAGAAAGAGAGAGAAAAAAAAAAGAGATAAGATGAGAGAAAAGAGATATAAAACTCTTATATTAGATTTTTGACAATTTCTTACTATTCTTCATCATCTTTGCTTACTCTGCTTTCTCTTGCTAGATCGTTGTTCTTCGGTGACCATAAATTCAGCTTTTGGTTATTGTTTTCTTCAATTATTTTTAGAGCCGCATTCTAGTGTCAGAAAATAAGGAGATGGTGGATTTGGATTCTCGGGTTTAGGGAGAGAGAGAGAGAGAAGAGAGACCCAAATCTAAATAAAACTGAAGCAAAGGATGTGAGAAACCGTATCTAATATAATTTTTTTTGTAAATCTCTCATGCTGCCCAAAGTTAGAGATGGATGTTAAACTAGTTTTCTGCTAAATAAACTCTAAGGCCACGTTTGTTTGGCTTATTATGTTGGATGAGATTGTTAGTGAGAGGATTGTTAGTTAAGAGATTATTAGTGAGAGGATTATTAGTTAAAAGATTGTTAATGTGGGGATTGTTAATGAGAAAATTAAGTAAAAGTGTGTTTGTTCATATGTAATATATTATGGTATGAGATTAATATATAAAATTACATAAATGTCCCCAAACTAACAAATGTTAAAACAATTACAATATATATAATAAAAAAAATGAAAATGGGGAGACAACTCACGTGGGTGTGTCTTGCCCCTTACATTAATGCCCCCAAACTATTTATTTTTTATTTGTTATTTTTTGCCATTTCTTGTTGGAAATGGTTTGGCATAATGTTGAAGTGGAAGGGCAAAACAATAATAGCACCAACAACCCCTGGACTAAAATTTGAATCCCACACTCTCTCCAGCTTTACTAATCTGACTATGTGGTGGGATTGACAATTAGATTGGACAAATAATTCAGCCACAAGCTACTTAAACCAAACATGTTCTAAGAGATCCCATCTTCTCACTCCAATCTGTTGGCCTTACAGAAAATTAATTGCCAACCAATTATCAGACGACTGTGTTTTAGTTCTTTCAGCCTCAATGAAGAGGACTTTTACTGGTGGCTTGACTTTGGAGAATTAAACAGATAACAATGAATTGAAGAACAGTCAAAGTATTTCATTAAGATGAAAAGACTTACAATGATCCAAACTCAGCCTCGTAGAGGTTTACAACAACTCTATTTGAAACTACTCCTATGAAACGAAGTGCAGTGCAAGAATTTTAAAGTACAGCAATGTAAAGAACTGTAAATGTAAAAAACTGTAAATGTAAAGCTGAAAAGAAAAATAAGTAATAAAGACTGGTTTTTTGGATCTGAGTCCGGGGTTTTTCTGGGGCCTTCTCTACTATTTATATTGCTCCAGGATGACCATCGAATTACATTTCCAACCGTCGAACTGCTCCTTCATGATCATCGATCATTTTGCCCTAATATTAGCTCCACTACGCCATTACTTGCAATTAAGCTTCCCTTATAAATTTGAATCTGAAATGCAAGTAACTGTTGAGGCCACGTCACTTTGTATCTCCTTGTTGATCCGTTGCTACTCAGATTTCTTAATAACCAATACTAACTGCCACATGTACGATCAGGATCGAGGACCTGAATAGTCTTCCTATATTACCCTTATTTCGTCACGCGTCGAATTGTAATTGGCTTGTCCAAAATATGTAGCCAACATTACCCCCCGCACTAATATACCCAATACTTGGTGATATTAGTGGATCAAAGTTTTTTTCCACGTCTTAGAACGTGCATGGTTTCCAGAAATGCAACTGTCATTTGTCATCTGCATTAAACTCCCCTTCAATCTTTTGAACACCTCCACCACTTTAGTATTCGAACAGACTGGTACACTTTTTATGGCCGAATCAATTACCTCCTTCATTGATCGAGCACATGAAGAGTCATATGATGATGTTGTTTCTCCTCGAAAGAACCTTCACGCATTAATTGGCCACCTTTACCCACCCTTCTATATTCAAGTCATGGATGCCTTTGCAGATTACCAACCCTTGGACTTCGAACATATTGCCCTTAATCCTTCGATTCAGAAACTTACAAATATGGACATGGGAAGGTCCTTTTCTGACTCATCCTCAGACTATGAACAAACTGCTCTCAATCCTTTGATTCAGAAAGTTGCAAATATGGACATGGGAAGTTTTCCTTCACAGCCCTCTGCATGGAATAAGGCTGCAACTTCTTCCTCTTCTGGGGCTTCTGGCTAGACAAACTGGTCAAAACCCGAGGCCTGTGATTTAAGGGAGCGAATCAACCATTACTTTGTTGAGTTTACTGATCCTTTAGAATTCCCTTCCTATACGCAAAGCTCGGTGGTCTATCCTTACGTGCCCATTGACCACCGACGCAGTTTGGAGGAGAATTTGCTTGTGGTATGGTATACATCTTCCATGCCTACAAAGACAGTGCATGTCGCCCGATGCCTAGAAGAGGCACAAGGGTACAATCCATTATTCTTAGCCCAGAAGGCAAAGATTTGTTCTTCTGACTGGCTCGATTATATCAATGCCTTTATTCCTTCTGCCCTTGCTTCACCTCCTGAGATAGAAGCATCCACACCTTCTCTTCCGCCAAGTCCTTGCTGGATAGAGAAACTGAGGCTTGCCCTCTCCTCGGATAAGGTCTTTCCACCTTACAAACCTCCACCTTCCCCTATTCCGGCTGAGCGGAAGCAAGCTCAATTTTTGCTCGCGGCTTTCTCCCACTTGCCCTTCAATGTTCTTGAGGACGAAGTCCCTCTTAAGAACCTTCGATGGGCTTGTGATATTCTGACTCGGGGTCATGTCCTCAACCCCCTCGCCCAAGCAGAGCTTCACATGTTTTTGGACCAACTTCCATTGTTTCTCCACTGGCATCGGACCTCTATGACCACCACACAATCTTTAGACCAACTTTCGTCCCTTCAATTCATGCCTTGTACGAAGCAGAAAACTTTATTGAAGAATTCGATGATTTTAAGAATAAAGATTCTGCATACTAGGATGACTTGGATATGGACGAATTGAAACAAGGATTGAGAGAAACAACTTTTGAAATAAAGGCTGAAGAGCTCTTTTAATGAAGTGAGAGCACATCAACTCATGCAGCTAATGTTAGAAGAAATAGAGGACAGAATAAAGAAAGAACAGAAATTCATTGATCATAGTTGGACTAAATTTCATGATCTTGTTATTTATTCCATTCCCTATTTTTATGAGCTCGAGTTTGTACCCAAGTAGGGCCATTCGATGTAACTGCTTTTGCTTTAATACTACTGAGACTTCTCTTTGTTTGATATGTTTGATCTTGTCTCTATTTGTCTTTAAAAGCAATTTCAGAGCTTCGAACTAAACAATCTTTTCCTTCGAACCTGGATTCAATCGTTTTAAATGAATATTAATAAAACGACTATGAACTTTTCCAATTTATGGAATGTAGTAGATAGTTTTTTTTTTTTGTTGTTGTTTTTCCATTTGGGATCCATGCTTCGAATCTAACAATCTTACTCTTCAAAACTTGTTTCAATCACAACCAGCATATGATCAATGATTTAGTATGATCAATCAGTTTTAAATTGATCTTTTTGTCCTGAACCACAGTCCATACTTTCAAAAATATGGAAGCTCCTTTTGAGGGCTGCACTTTTTTTGTTTAAAAAAAAAAAAGACAACTTTTCTGACTATATATAAATTAACTATTGGTTTCGATGTTTTGAATGCCAATTTCCATTCCTAAAGGATTCCCAGTTTTACTTCGAAGAACATCACTTTCATTGAGAAACCTAAAACAGGCCTTTAATTCCCTTCGAAGTAAATGAATACTTGAATATTCTTACACCCTTAAGCATGGAATGTGCTTCGAAGCTGGCTTCTTAGTTTCGAAGCCGTTGTTATTTGACTTTTGGCGCCAAAGTCTGGCTTTGAAGCCAACATTACTTCGAAGCTGGTATCAATATCTGGGATGTATTTTTCCCTCCAAGAGTATCAATATTGAAGGAAATTCTTCGTATTCGTACTTTTAGTACTTAACGAATTTACGCGATGTGCCTTTCAGATACAAAGGCTTTTGAAACCCTTTTAATCCGCATTCTGAAATCACTTGCTCGCTCAACATACAAACCCTTTACCTCTATTCGTCTCCCACTTCTTTCTACTCCCTTTTCCAGCTTCGTCCTTTGAGAAAGTGTTCTATCAATGGCCTTCTCCTCATTGAAAGTGCCAGAGCGTGTGAGCCCATCTGTAGCCCTGAAAAGGCTCATTGATGCAGAATGTGAAAAATACAAAGCTGGGGAGAAAAGTGCCATTGACGGACGCATCTTCATTCCTCGTCGTCATGTGCAACAAGAGTATGTGCTTGGCCCTATATTCAAGGAGATTCCTATTGAGCTTCCAGCTCTATACCCTTGTCTGGAAGACCATTGTCTCCTTTACGAAGGTGGCCTAGATTGGAGGAACTGGAAGACGAACCGCCCCCACAGATGCTGGCCCACGGTGAGACCGAAGTGGCAAGAATGGTATGATCGAGTTGTCCCTAGTAAGACCTTGGACCTTCAAGAACTCTGCCTCCTCGACGCCCTCCGATTATCCAGGTTAACCATTTCAGAAGACCCTTTTTTAGTTCCTGCTGCTCTGTGCTTTTGGAATTTTGTTTTTAATTTCTTCCAATTCAGATGTGGAATAATGGCCCCTACTGTTCTTGACATTTGCCATCTTTTAGGATTATCTCCCATCGAAACTCCCATTGGACCAGATTATCCTGACCTAGCAGTCCCCTTTTCCCTCCCCTCTCTTAACTCATTCTATAGTGATTTTGTCAAGGCTGAGAATAGAAGGGAAGGTCTTGTAACCGATAGGGAATTCTTCTCTTTCTTATTATATTGGCTTTGCAAGTTCCTTTTCTGCACCTTCTCTCAAAGAATTATGCCTGAATTTGCCCCTCTTACCAAAGCGCTTGTTTTACAGAAGAGGGTGGCTTTAGCTCCATACGTTCTAGGTCACGTATATAGAGCCTGCTCTCTTTTCTGTGAGAAACCCTTAGATGTCAATCAAGGCGGGCCGATTTGGATTCTTCAGCTTTGGCTTTTTGCTTATTTCCCTGAGTTACAATCCAAATGCCTTAAATTTTTTGAACCAGACCCTCCTACTCATGGCATGAGGCTAGCCAATGCTTCTCTTTATCCTTCTACTTTTGCTTTTTACTTCTCTTTCTTCTACCAACTTCCAGGTTCTCCTCTTTCCTACTACTTTTGTCCCTTCGAACCCACTACTATTGGCCCACTTTGGTTGAAGAATTTTCTAAGTGATAGGCTCTGTGCTTCACCTGCTCACAAAGATATATGGGCCTCCATTTTAATCCCCAGAGAATTATTCATTGAAACTATGAACCCCAGAGCTTACAAATGCATTGTTAAAGCCCTATTGTCCTGCACAATTTGCTAGACAATTTGGCTTCACTCAGGGGGTCCCAATACCTCTCTGTAGTAACACCAATCTAAGTCTTACCACAAGGGATGTGAAAGTTCGAAGGTCCAGACTGGAAGAGGTAACTTCCAAATTTATACAGGACTTGGTCGATTTTGAGTATATCCCCTTCCTTCCCCAAGGTAACTTTTTGAAGAGATACCAAAATTAGTGGGTGACCAATATGGAAGTGCACCTGGCCATTTCCCCTCAAGACCTACTGACGGTGTTGGATGTGCCTAAGCCTAAAGGAGCTGGAGTTGCTACTTTTCCCACTGTTCTGACCACCCCAGCTCCTGTGCCTACTTCCACACAATCTGCTCCTGCTGCTTTAACTCCTCCTAGAGTTACTCGGGTCACCTCGAAGAAAGGTATATACCCTCATCTTTTCTCTTTTTACCTTCTTTATAATGCTTTCAGTTTTATCTTTAGTTCTTCTTTTTGTAAAGGTGGTGTAGGTGCCTCACAGGAGGACTCTCCTCAAAAGATTCAAGCTCTAAATCTCCTCAAAAGCAAATGGCGACAAAAGAAAAGGAGACTTTTACTTGAGCCTGAAAAGGAAGTTTTTGAGGTGCAAGCAGAAGAAGAAGAAGAAGAGTTTACTCAAGAGCAAGAGTCTCCCCTGAAAAGAAGGAAAATAGTGACCATCCCTTCTTCTAACTTGGTTCAAGATCCCACACATGAGACAATTGTCAGAGTGGAAGAACTCACTTCTGAAGAATCTGAATCCCAAATTGGAGAGAAAGAAATTGAGGAAGAACATTCAATGCCTGTACAAAGAACAAAGAGAATGAAGATGATTGTCTCTCCTTCTGATTTTGTTGTAGACCCTATACATGAGGCAGCTGCTAAGGTAGTGGAATAAGAGCACTCCAAGGCCATAATCGTCTTTGAGAGAGCTGAGAAGAGACGGCAGCAACAATTCTTAAGAGATGAAGCTACTGCTGCTGATGCATTTCAAAGGGATGCTGCAAGAAGACAACACATTGCTGAGCACTACTCTCTTCGAAGCTCTCCTACTACTACTGTCAGTTCTGAAACAAGTAACTTCTTTAAAGTCTCTACTGTTTTTCCTTGTTAATCTTTTGGGTATTGAGCCTTGATATTACTTTGTCCTTCTCTTCTTTTGCAGCAACAACTCCTGAGCTTATTCTCCCAATGAGAACTCTCTTAGTTTCAATTGAGGTTGATCAGATGCAAAATGTGAAGACCATTCAGATAATACTCCCACTTCCTAGGCCTATATTTCATGTACCCCCTTTGAGGCCAAACATTCCTGCATCTTTTCCCTTTGGATTGAATCCATATCTCCCTTTCTTATCTTTCGATCTACCTCTATTCGATTATTTTCCGAGCCTTGCTCTTTCCTCTCCCCCTAAGGAAATTCCAACTGTTACTCTATCTCAGATGATAGTTGATTCCCCAGAAGAGGGTGCTGATGGCTCTCCAACCCATAGTTTATTACCTTTATCTACTTCTAGCCCTTCTTCCCTTGACATATTGGTGGCTAGGACCATAGAGATTGCCGAGGATGTTCCATCCATTTCTCTTATCCCTATGCAGTCCTTTGTGTCTTCTACCACTACTCTTTCTGCACCCTTCATGTCCATGGACAAAGTAGATGTCTTCGAAGCAAGACTAGCTAGTCTCTTCGACATATCCCCTACCTCTCCAATAACTAATGATGAGGCCGAGCCGTTGGTTCTAGCTGACTCCTTGTTAGAAATTCTTGAGAGCTCCTCATCCTCCAGTAGGAAGCCTTCTGCACCTTTGATGGATTTAGACAGCTGTCTGGAATTACTGATATCTTTTTCAAGGATTCCTTTCGAGGCTTTACAAAGGCCTAAAATAAGAAATGGCTTCCCGCAGTGCTGCAAAGTTGTTGAGCAATCCAGCATGACTGTCTCAAGTCATCTATCTCAGGCAGCAACTACTATCGACTTCTATATCAATATATGTCATACTGCCAAGGCTACAGAGGAGAAAGTAGCGAGGGATCAAAGCTTTGTTTCCACAGTACATTCTAAAGTCTCAGTGCTGAAGGAACAACATTCCTCTGTCTCCCATTTTCAAACTCAACTACTGGAGAAGAAAGCTCAACTTGAGGAGGAGCTGTCTGTAGTGAATCAAGCCTTAATTCGAACTGACACCAAACTGCAGATCACCAACCAAGGATTGGCCGATCGAAAGCAAGAAATGACCACAGCCATTCAGTTGGTTTTCTCATTTAAGAATAGGAAGTCTGTTGTAAAAGAACAATTAAAGCATTGTAATGATTTCTGGGCCAATTTGTGGCAGAACATATTTAACTCTTTATGAAGAAAAACAAATTCTGATTTATCATTTGAGTACTCTTGTGTTCTTTTGCTTGACATTTATTCTACTCCTTGTGATTCCCAAATAGTTGGAAAATAAGGCTTCAAATATCTGCCATTGATCTTTTTGGGATGTATGTATCCATTCAAATTTCTCAAATGGTATGCCCCAAAAGGCAAGACTCTATGAATTTGATATGGTCCTTCCCAGTTAGGTGACCATTTACCAAACTTATGGCTTTTAATTCCTATTGAGAGTATTGTCTTCCATACCAAATCACCTTCATCAAAGCTAATGTATTTGACTTTCTTATTGTAATTTTTAGCTGCTTTCTTCTTTTGCAAGAGAATACTGTTTAATGCCAGAATTCTGGCTTCATCTATGCCTTCTAATTCCAAACACATACTCTGATGGTATTGCTCAGGATTTAGCTGGTCTTGGCAACTTACCCTCAAAGATTTAACATTAATTTCCACAGGTAACACTGCATCATGCCCATACACCAAGGCATAAGGAGTAACTCCTGTGCTTGACCTTGGGGAAGTTCTACAAGCCCACAATACATCCAACAATAAGTTATGCCAATCCCTAGGATTGTCTTCACAATCTTTTGTATTCCTTTCTTCAAGGACTTATTGGATGACTCAGCTTGACCATTGGCTTGTGCATAATAGGGGGTAGAGTTAACAAGGCTAATTCCAAACTCTGCTACAAAGGACTTCACCATTTTCCCATCGAACACAGTCCCATTATCAACAGTTATAGTTTGTGGGATGCCAAATCTATGGATTAAATCCTTGATGAATCCAATGACCTCAGTCTGGTCTACAGCCTTGTATGGCTTAGCTTCGACCCACTTAGTAAAATAATCAGTGGCTGCTAAAAAGAAACAATGATGCTTCGAAGAGGGTAGGTATATTTTTCCCATCATATCCATGGCTCATCCTCTGAATGGCCAAGGCTTCACCACTGCATGTAAGTCAGTTATGGGCACATGCCTTATTATGCATGCTTTTGACATGCCTAGCAACCTTATGCAATCTTTAAGGATAGTTGGCCAATAGTAGGAATGCCTTCGAAGCAACCACCTCATCTTCACACCAGGCTGATGAACACCACAGATGCCTTCGTGAACCTCAACCATAGCTGTTAATGCTTCTTTTTGGGCCAAAACATTCCAACAATAAACCATCTCCCCCCCTTTTGTAGAGAGCATTGCCGTATATGATGTATTACATGGATCGCAATTTAATTTTCTTGCTGGCCTTTGAAGATGGACCGGCCAAGTACTACATTATTGGATGCCTCCAATCTTGTTCCTGTAAGTCATTATGATTGACTTCCAGGACCACATTCCTTTTATTTAAGGGTGGTATAGATTTCTGGTATGTTGTTTGGTTTATGTCCCTTCAAGTATTATCCCTCTTCTTGAAATTCGATGCTTTATGAGCCTCATCATTAGCTCTATTATTCAAGAATCTTGGGACATAAGTTACATTTGCTATTTGAAATTGAGAAAGCAGATGTAATGCAACAACATAGTATGGCAACATGCTTATACTTTGACATTTGAAAATCCCTTTCACTTGATTAACCACCAATTGAGAATCTCCAAATATGTCAACTGCATGTACTTGTAATCCAATAAGAATTTCTAATCCCACTATCAAGGCTTCATATTCAGCTTGATTATTAGAACAAGTAGTTTCATCCACTCTGAAACCATGGGTGGTTTCTATTCCTTGTGGTGACTTAATCACTATACCAATTCCAGTTAGGCCATTGGCTTTCGATCCATCGAACCACATTTGCCATGGCTCAACACTAGCCATACCAAGTTCCATTATCTCTTGGCTCTCTATTTGAGATGGATGGTCTGCCAAAAAATTGGCTAAAACTTGTCTTTTCACTGCCTTTTAGGGAACATATTCTAAATGAAATTCTGACAAGGCTAATACCCATTTGCCAATTCTTCCTCTCAACATAGGTCTAGATAACATATATTTAACCAAATCTGTGGTTGCAATTACCAAGACAGTTGTAGGCAAAAGATAATATCTTAATTTCATCGTAGCAAAATACAGTGCAAGGCAAAGCTTTTCTACAGCTGAATATTTACATTCACAAGAATTTAAAACCTACTAAGGTAATAAACAGCTTGCTCCTTGCCTTCTTCATTGCCTTGGGCTAAGAAAGCTCCCAACGAATCTTCTGCTGCAGCTATGTACAACTTCAAGGGCTTGTCACCCTTTGGTGGCATCAGCACTGGAGGGTTGGCTAAGTAGGCTTTGATATCTTCGAAAGCAGTTTGATGCTCTGCTGTCCACACAAATTCCTCTTCATCTTTCAGCCTTAATAAGGAAGAAAATACTTTAGTTTTCCCTGCAGTGTTAGAAATGAATCTTCGAAGAAAATTAACCTGTCCAAGGAACTTTTGTAATTCTTTCTTCTTGATGGAGGTCTGGCTTCAATGATGGCTTTGGCTTTATTCTGGTCAATCTGTATTCCTTTCTTGTGTACTACATAGCCTAAGAAGTTTCCAGATGATACGCCAAAAGCACACTTAAGAGGATTGAGCTTCAATTTGAACTTTCTCATTCTTTCAAAGGCTGCTTCTAAGTGAAACAGATGTTCCTTCATGGATTGGGATTTAACTACAATGTCATCAATATAACACTCTAAATACCCTCCAATAAGGTCATGAAAGATAGTGTTCATAGCCCTCTGATATGTGGCCTCAGCATTTTTTAGGCCAAATGGTATTTTAACCCATTCGAAGGTCCCAATATTCCCAGGATATCTGAATGTTGTCTTGTGAACATCTTCCTCTGCAATGCATATTTGGTTATAACTAGAGTGCCCATCCATCGTTGATAAAATTTGATGCCCTGCTGAACTGTCCACCAGCAAATCTACTATAGGCATAGGATATTCATCTTTCGGAGTTGCTAGATTTAGGTTTCTAAAATCAATGCATACCCTCATTTTGTCATTCTTCTTAACTACAGGCACAATATTAGATAGCCATTCAACATACCTGGCTGTCCTAATAAAGCTTGCCTTAAGTAGTCTAAGAATTTTTTTCTTAACTTTCTGAATCACTTATGGACCCATTCTTCTTGGTTTTTGTTTGTATGGCTTGAAGTTAGGCTTCATAGGGAGCCTATGTTCCACTAATGACCTATCCAATCCTGGTAGTTCATTATAAGACCATGCGAAAAAATCTTTATATCTCCTCAGAATAGCCAACAACTGGTTCCTGTCAAGTGTATTCAACCAAGCACTTATATAAATGGGTTGTTGTACAGAATCTTCCTCTAAATTTATTTCTTCTAAGGGGTCTTGTATTTGAGCACTTACTGGAGCTCCTTCTTTGACTCCTTCAGGCTTCGAAGCAATCTCATTGCCGTGTTCTATTTCCAGACTCTTTGATTCAACCTCTTTACCCTCCTCCTCATAGACGAAGTCTATCCACAAGGCTTCTTCTTCCTGTATTTCTTGGACTTTTGTTTCTATGTCCAATGCACAGTATTTATCAAGGGCCAAAACTCTGGCTTGTTGCTGCTCCTGCTTGTAGCCAATTATCATGGCTTCTTTCTCTTGCTCCTGCACTTTCTGGATTATTGACTTTATATCCAATATTGAAAACTTAACTAAAGCCAAAGACTTGGCTTCTGGTGCTTTTTCTTGCTGCCTACAACCAGGCATCATTGTCATCTTTAACGACCACCTCATCATCAGCACTCTCCTGGACTAATTGCTTCAGGTGTGTCACTTCCTCATCAGCCGTTACTTCGGCTGAGCCATCATATTTCATCAGTATACTGAGTGGTGTCACTCCCTCAATATACAACTTAGCTTCTGCGAAGGCTATGAAAGGTTTGCATCAATTTCCTCTGTCTCCCCATTACCTAGAGCCATCATTATTTTCTGATGCAAAGAGGAAGGCACACATTTGTTAGTGTGGATCTAATCTCTACCAAGTAAAGCATTGTACTTAACATTACTGTCGATGACGAAGAACGCTGTCATGCAGTCCTTAGTTTCCACACTCTGGTTGATGGGTAGAATTCCCTGGGCCATCTATTTGTCCCCAGCAAAATCAGCAATGGTTGTACTGGTTGGGATTAACCTGGGATTCCCCTTTCCTAGTTTCTTCAAGGAAGATTTCGGTAGTAAGTTCACTGCTGCCCTATTGTCCACTAAGACTCGGTTCAACTGTATCCCACCAAAGAAGGCCTTAATATACAAAGGCTTAACATGTTGTGTCATAGAATCTGAGGGATACTCAAAAGGATACGAGAGGTTAATACTTACCACTTCCTCACTCTCATATTCGGTTTCCATTGGGGTGACCATTCCGAAATTATCTTGTACCACACTCACTTGTGAGTCTTCATTAGAGATTGGAATTGGGTCAATTTCTTGCCCCTCTTGATTTTCATCTTCAGCTTGGAATTCATGCGGTAGTATGTGTACCATGTTCACTGGCACTGAGCCAAATTGGATAACTGGCTGTGTCTGCTTCTCCTTTTGGCCACCTTGTTCAGTCACTCCAGAAGCATCCTCCATGCTGTTCTCTGGTACTTTATCCTTTGAATAGTCTGTCACGACTGGTTTTTCAACCAGAAATGTTTGTTCAACCATGAAGGCTTCGAACATTTCTTCCTCAACCATTTCTTTCTTTTGGCCTAAGCCGACTTCCGTCTCTGCCTCGCTGTTACTTTCCATCAATGCCTTCTCCAATCCCGCTAAACTAGACTTCTCTCCGGCTTTTAGTTCAAAGTGAACTTTGGCCAACTGTTCTCTGCTGCGACCCATTTTGCCTTGTAGTGTGGTTTTGGAGTAAGGTCTGACTTTGGATTCTTCTTTCCTTCTGTCTGTACCAATGAAGAACTCTCACCATTGTCTTTCAGGTCTCGCTGGTACTGAGTGTACCTACGCTGAATTTTTCTCCTTTGTGATCTGGAAATCACGGGAACTATATCTGGTTCCTTTGGTTTTTGGTGCTTAAGCAAGACCCAATTGTTTGGAGCTACCACAGGAGGTTTGACCATCTTACCTTGGTTTCCAGCAACCTCTCTCTGAGTAAACACCTCCCTAGGTTTGTTACTGACCCAACTGTTGAACTGCTTCTTTCCTCCTTCGAAGCTACCTTCGAAGCTGTCTGTGAAGGCCACTTCTTAGCCTTAAGTTCGTGCTTTGGGCCTAACTCAGGCCTTCAATGAAGGTATTCACTTTCTGTCCTGCGTGAAATTGATCTATGGGGCCAATCCCTAGCTTTGATCCCATAAACTGAGCCCTTCTCCAGTCTCTTTTCAGAATGACTGCTCTCCATCCTGTAATAATTAGGTGATCTGGATTCATACAAAGGCCTCTTGCCTTTAAAATGCATTTTATCGGCCGTTGGTTCAACCATTAATGGCTGCTGCCTAACACTAGATGGATATGCCCTTTTATTGTAAGCATTGGTTGGTTTAGGACGTCATTGCACATCATTGTAGTACTGTTTCTCATCAACTGGAAGCCCCTTCAACCACTTGTAACTTAGTCTGCACCTAGGACACATCCTCTGCATTACAGCTGCTTCTAAGGAATCGTCATCCAGTGCTTCTTCCTCAGAGTCTTCCCTCTGGTGTGAGAAACCTTGTCCAATGGCTGGCAAATTTCCAGTGTCTTTCTTGATAGCTGTCTGGTTGGCCACATGCATCTGCACATTGACTTCTTCCAATTCTTTCAAAGACAGGTTCTGAAAATCTGGCATAATGACATTGGCTGCCACCTCTCCAATTTCTGAAAATGGATTACTGTCGATTCCCATGGCCTTTTCAGCTTTGGCTGGGAATTTCAAACTCCCTTTCCGAATTTTTCTTGGATCATGTCTCGAAAAATAACACAGTTTTTAGTCGAATGAGACCAAGAATTATGCCATTTACAATATACTTTCCCTTCAAGTTCATCAAGAGATGGAATTTTAACCCCTTTTGGTAACTTAAGGAAATTGGCCACAAGCAAATGATCAAAGATGTCATCTGCCTTAGTTAAATCGAAAGAGTATTTCCTGTAAAGGTCTTTCTTTTTAAACTGCTGGTCAATTGTTGTATCTTTATGAATCAATGTTTCACAGATCACAGGTTCTTTCCCCACAATCTCTGCTGCATCAATCTTATAGTTAGGATCTTTGTAGTATGTCTTGTATGATGCATTATTTCGATCTTGCTTCTCCTCTAGTAATGCTTTATATCTAGATACTTTGTAAGTCAGTTCCATTAAGTCCCTGAACTCTGTTCAGTCAAACTTCTTTCGAAGCTTAAACTCTAAACCATTTTGAGCCAATCTTACGAATTCTGGCTCTGGTAAAATGACCCTACATTTATTTCGAGCCCTTTTAAATCTGGCAATAAACTGAGTAGCCTTCTCTTCAGGCTTTTGACTCAACCTTGCCAGGTCTGCCATGGAAACCTCTGGCTCCGATTGGAAGAATTGGGCATGAAATGCCTCTTCCATTTGTTGCCAAGTTTGGATTGAGCCAAGTGTAAGGTTAATGTACCATACAAATGCTCCCCCAGTTAGAGAGTTTGGGAACAGTTTTAGCTTCATATAATCATTATTAGTGAATTCACCGCATTGAGCAGCGAACCTAGCGATGTGCTCTACCGTTGACTGGTTTCCGTTCCCATAAAAAAGGGCAAAATCTGGTATCCTAAAACCTCTTGGGTATTCATGTATCCTATCTACCCATTTTGGGTATGGTTTTCTATATACGGGAGTCTGAACCCCCCGAGCCATTGGTCCACACATCTCCCTAACGATGTCAACAATTTGGTCCCTAGGAACCATATTTTGTGCCTGCTGAACCACCGCCAGAGGAACAAACACAGGATTTGGTGGACAAACTTGTGCTTGTAGTCCTCTTGGTCCATAAGGTGGCATGTTTGGGACTGGTTGTCCCTGTGGTGCAGGTTGCTGTTAGGGGTGTGGGTAACCCTTTTGAATTTGTCCTACGAAAGGACCTGCGAAAGGTGCTAGAACTGGTGTTGTGTCTCTTCCATTTGTAGGAAAAACTTCCAACCCCCTCGGGTATAAATTCGAATAAGGGATTAGTAAATCCCCTTGTGCCAGGTATGGCTTCGAACATGGGATTTGGAACTATTCTTATGCCATTTTCTTGTGCTAGACCAGTTCCACCAAATTGCATGGCTTCACTGTTAAGTACTGAGACATTTTGACCTACTACAGGCCTTGGCACAGGTTCGTACCAAGACTGAGGCGATGGTCTTTCATGGTTCTGATTACTAGTTTGACCATTAGAATGTCCATTAACTTGCATAGGCTGTTTATCTCTAGCCAATCTTTGTTGAGGGACATTCGAAATTTCCTCTATGTGTCTTACGTTTGTTAGTTGATGGTTATTCATTCGATCCAAAAAGGATGTTGCCCACCTTTCCATTGTATTCATTAATTGCTGTCCTATTGCATCTATTAAGCCTCCACATGGATTCATAGACTGAGTAGATGGGACAGTGGATGGTCCAATTCCTTGGTCTCGTCCAATATTACAAACATGTGGTATTCGTTCTGAAGTACTCCTCTGTTCGACCATAGGTTCTGATAAAATGAGAGTTTCTACAGGATGTGTTATCACATTATCTTCTGGATTAGGTATCTCTACCTATCCTTCCACGCCTTCTTCCAAGCGTTCATTTTCTCCTTATCTCCTACGTCTAGCCATGTTAAATGATGTCCCACCGGACATGCCAAAAATATGTGTTGGCCTTTTGGCTTTCGAAGGTTGTTGTGGTAATTGCGAGCGTACCAGCAAAGATCAATTAATCCTTACAAAAAATTAATTGCCAACCAATTATCAGACGACTGTGTTTTAGTTCTTTCAACCTCAATAAAGAGGACTTTTACTGGTGGCTTGACTTTGGAGAATTAAACAGATAACAATGAATTGAAGAACAGTCAAAGTATTTCATTAAGATGAAAAGACTTACAATGATCCAAACTCAGCCTCGTAGAGGTTTACAGCAACTCTACTTGAAACTACTCCTATGAAATGAAGTGCAGTGCAAGAATTTTAAAGTACAGTAATGTAAAGAACTGTAAATGTAAAAAACTGTAAATGTAAAGCTGAAAAGAAAAATAAGTAATAAAGACTGGTTTTTTAGATTTGAGTCCGGGATTTTTTCTGGGGCCTTCTCTACTATTTATATTGCTCCAGGATGACCATCGAATTACATTTCCAACCGTCGAACTACTCCTCCATGATCATCGATCATTTTGCCTCAATATTAGCTCCACTACGCCATTACTTGCAATTAAGTTTCCCTCCTAAATTTGAATCTAAAATGCAAGTAACTGTTGAGGCCATGTCACTTTGTATCTCCTTGTTGATCCGCTGCTACTCAAATTTCTTAATAACTAATACTAACTGTCACGTGTACAATCAGGATCGAGGACCTGAATAGTCTTCTTATATTACCCTTATTTCGCCATGCGTCGAATTGTAATTGACTTGTACAAAATATGTAGTTAATACAATCCCACTATTCATGCGAGATAACAAACGTGCCCTATATAACTTCCCAATAAAAAAAGTTTATAATAATAAAAAAATATACTAATATAAATAGATGTTTCCAATATTAAAGGAAAATGACTCGTAGCTCAAATTTTGTGGCTCAAAAGTGGCTCAAATGGCCAAAACGACGTCGTTTAAAACGACGTCGTTTTGGCCATTTGAGCCACTTTTGAGCCACAAAATTTGAGTTAAAACGACGTCATTTTGGCCATTTGAGCCACTTTTGAGCCACAAAATTTGAGCTACGTAGCATTGTCGAATATTAAAATAGCAAATTTGATGATAAATATTAGTTTGTCAATTTTGAAAAAAATTTTAAAAAAAAGTTTATGAAAGTGAATCAACCAGATGCCCTATTGATGGACACTAGACCGAACAGGTGTGGCCCGCAATAAAATCTCGTTGATTTACTATACTAACTAACGTACGCATGCGTGACAACGACACCCGACAACCACACCTTCTTCACCCCAAACGACGACGTCCCACGCTGACCCTAAACGTCCCCACCACCGCCGCGTACATTAGCCCACTCCCCACCTGTCTGCTCCTTTATAAACTAATTTAGCTTTCGTTTGGCAGGTTAAAATAAAGTTTTTTATTAAAATAATCAAAATTAAATAAATAAAATTAAAATTTTAATATTATATTTAAATTATAATTATAATTATTTTATTTTTTATTTCACAAAAATTAAAAAATTCAAAAAAATCTATCCCAAACAAAACTTTTTAACCCCAAACTAAAATAGATAAAAAGCTAAAAAATTAACCCACGTCCCAAAACCCTTAGCTAAAATTTGATGATGAAAGAGGAAGTATAAAAAAAAAGCAAATTACAAATATACTTTTAAAATTTATTTAAAGTACAATTTATATTTTATAATTTTAAAAATTAAATCTCATTAAAATTTATAATTTTATAATAAATGAATTATTTTATTAATAAATTATTAAATTAATTAATAATTTTTAATAATGTCAAAATTTTATTTCAATTAATAATTTAAATGATTTTATAGAGAACAATTACGAATTTTATTTTATAAATTAATACTGTTGAATAAAAAATTCTGATAAACGATATTTATAATTTTTAAAACTATAAAAGATAATTTATATTTTAAATAAATCTTAGAAAAAATAGAAAAATTTACCCATAAATCATATATGGGGGGCATATTGATCTATTTAATTCTAAGAATTTTTTTATGAACCAATTAGTTTTTTTTTTTTTTTGTTTTAAAAAGTTGTATTTATTTAATTTGGTGTCATTTGAGTTTAACTGAATGTCCTTGGATTCATTTTTCTAATTTTCTGATTTGTTTTTGGGATGGAAATGGAAAGGTGAGGTGTGGAAGAGTCTAGGTGAGGTGTGGAAGATTTTTTATGAGGAGATTGATGGCTGAAGTGTTAGTTGTTGAGCATGAAAATCTATATTTCTGTTAATGTGATTTTCTGGTGTTACATTGGAGAGTTACATTAGAGTTCTATGTTTGAAAAAAGTATACTAAGAAAATTTTGCATATTATATTGATTAGAGTATTAAGTTTGGACACAAAAAATTAAGAATTTTTTTTTAAATGTTATATTGTTATGTTTGAAAAAAGAATATGAAGGAATTTTCTAATTACGTTAGAGCATTACGTTTAAGAAAAGTACACGAAGAAGTTTTTTTATGTTACATTGAGTTTTTGTTTGGGAATGAGGTTAACTTTTTGACTTTTTAGTTTAGGTTAAAAAGCCTATTTTGTGATGGACTTTTTAGTTTTTTTAACTTTTGTAAGAGAAAAAATGAAATAACTATTATTTGAATGTAACATTTTGTTTTATTAGTTTTTTAGTTTATTTTATCTTTTTGTAATTAAAATAGGCCTAACTAGTTTGATTGGAGTGTTACATTTGGAAAAAAAAAATACACTAAGAAGTTTTTTCAATATGTTATGTTAATCATATTATTTAATTTTGATGATGTCTAAAATATATTAGTTAATATACATATTATTTGACACAAATTATTATCTTTTTAAAATATATATATTTGTTAAATATTATTTAAATAAAATAATATTATCTTTTTAAAATATATATGTTAAATATTATTTTAAATATTTTCAAAAACTTTACTATTCACTTTTTGAAAAATAGGGTTAATTACTATTCATCTTTTGACAAATCGATTAATTATATTATTTTGACAAAAATGATTATTTTAAATATTTTCAAAAACTATATTATTCACTTTTTGAAAAATAGGGTTAATTACTATTCATCTTTTGACAAATCGATTAATTATATTATTTTGACAAAAATGATTGATTGGTTGTATTATTTTGACAAATTTGATATTTATGGGTTGTCTTATTTTGACAAAATTAATATGGAGTGGTAAAATATATTTTAGTTTAAAATCTCTACAACATATACAATATTTTAAAGAGGACATATATTTTCAGATCCATCATAAATATTATTTATAGAGATTTTTCTGTATGCAAAATTTTGATCAGAACTTATATAACATTATATGCAGAATACATCACGTGCGCTATTAAATTTTTTACATTACATTGATTATATCATATTATAATTAAACAAAGAAGAAAAAGATGGAGTTATATATATATATGTGTATATATATATATATATATATATATTATAAGCTAGATGGAGAAAATTATTTGTTTGTTTGAAAGTTGTGAACTTTGTATTAAAATTGTCTACAAAAATGGTGGCTCCATGTTTGAAATAACAAAAAGAAAAAATCAGTTTTATTTTTTATCTTTTGCTGACTATTCAAAATCAAGGAAGTGTGCTTATGTAAGCGATGACATCAAGAGCGTGCTTATGTAAGCGATGACGTCAGGAGCGTGCTTATGTAAGCGATGACGTCAGGAGCGTGCTTATGTAAGCGATGACGTCAGGAGCGTGCTTATGTAAGCCATGACGTCAGCAAGGAGTGTCCAACGGGTATATTTTTGTGTATAAATAGAGGTGTTGGATGTGGAGAAGAAATCAAGAACTTGAAGAGAAAATATTTCTGTGAGCTCCAAAATTCTGAGTATTCTGCTCTTTCACTTTCAGATCTAAGTCTAGTTTTTGTTCTTACACTTTCATATCTACTCTTTGTGAGAGAATTATTGTAAAAGTGGGTTCAATTACCACTTATTCTTATTCCTTATTTTTGTGAGAGATTTTGTAAGGGTAAGGCATTTATTGTTGAGTGAGGCTCAATAGATAAGAGTAAGCCATGTGCCAAATCCACAAGCTTGGTGGTGTATTTATTCAATTGATAGTAAAGAAATTCTCAAGGAGGTTCCTTGGGGAGTGGACGTAGGCCTGGCGTGCCGAACCACTATAAATCGCAGTGTTTGATTTTCTCTCTCTATCTCTTCTACTTTTATATTGATAATTATTATTCTGTTTGTTTTAATTTATTCAAATTCTGAATATTGTGTTATATTTAATATTGTGAAATTTTTAATAACCCAATTCACCCCCCCTCTTGGGTTGCCTAACTGGGATAACAATTGGTATCAGAGCCTAGACTCTAGTTTTTTTGTGACTTAACCGTCTCAGAGTAGATCATGGCAACCCCTAGTTATTCCTTACCCGAGGGACAAGCATCTAATAGGCCACCTCTATTTAGCGGCACAAATTTCAGTTATTGGAAAACTAGGATGACCATACATATTCAATCTAATGATTATGAATGTTGGAAAATTATTTGTAATGGTCCAAAAATTCCTACCAAAACTATAGATGGACTTAGGGTACCAAAACCTGAAGATGAGTGGGATGAATCAGATACTAGAATGGCCCAAATTAATGTCAAAGCTACAAACATGTTGTACTGTGCTTTAGATGCCAACGAGTTCAATAGAATTTCCACATGTAAAACCGCTAAAGAAATTTGGGACAAGCTTATAGTGACTCATGAGGGAACCGAACAAGTTAAAGAATCTAGAGTCAGTTTGCTAGTCCATAATTATGAACTTTTTAAAATGAAGCCTGAAGAAACTATTCCTCAAATGTTTACTCGTTTTACTGATATTATTAATGGTTTAACTTCTCTTGGCAAAATATATACTAATGCTGAAATTGTAAGAAAAGTGCTTAGGTCATTGCCAAAAAGTTGGGAGACAAAAGTTATTGCCATTACCGAAGCCAAGGATTTATCAAAGCTAAGTCTAGATGAGTTAATGGGATCTCTCTTAACTCATGAGCTCATAATGCAAGAAGGAAAGGAAGAGGAGGACAACAACAAGAAGAAAGGAATAGCTTTCAAATCCACCTCGAAACATCAAGAGGATAAGGAAGATGATTCAGATGAGGATGAGGAAATGGCATTCATCACTAGAAAGTTCCAAAGGTTTGTGAGAAAGAAACAAGGTGTACGAAATTTTTTCAGAAAAGACTTCAACAACAGGGATTTTCAAAGAGGAGAAAATCACAAAAAATCAGAAGTAACCTGCTATGAATGCAACAAACCTGGACACTACAAATCAGAATGTCCAGAACTTAAGAAAAAATTCAAGAAAGACAAAAAGAAAGCTATGATTGCAGCATGGGGAGAAGATAGTGATGAAAGCGACACAGAAACCGAAGTTTGCAAAAACGAGGTTGCTAACCTATGTTTAATGGCACTTGGAAATGAAAATGAGGTAAATGACGAATCCTTTACATTTGATGAATTACAATTAGCTTTTGATGAATTACATGCAGAATTTAAGAAACTTAGTTTGAAAAATAATTGTCAAAAGAAAGTAATTTCAAGTTTATCAAAAGAAAATGAATCATTGACTTCCAAGATAAATGCTTTAGAAAATGAAGCCATGAAAATGAAAAAGGAAAATGAGATTTTAACTCAAAAAGAGTCTTCAATTTCTGAAAAACATTTAGTTGTATTGCAAAAAGAAAACGAGTCTTTAAAAAATGAGCAAATTATTTTAAAAGAAAATATTGAAGACTTGAAAACTACTCTTTCAAAGTTCACTCAAGGTAGAGAGACTTTAGATAAAATTCTTAAAAATCAAAACCGTACTTTTGGTAGAGCCGGAATTGGATATAAACCTTTTTCAAAAGTAAAAACTGCCAAAAATGGTTTTGTATATGCATCTTCTAATCACTCTCATCTCACATGTCATTTTTGTGGAACAAAAGGTCATATTTCACCTTCATGTCCTATTAAAAGAAATCCTTTTGCTAAAATAAAAAAGATGTGGGTTCCTAAGGATATCTCAAGGGTATCAAATTCTAACTTTTATGGACCCAAGAAAAAATGGGTACCAATAGAGAAATCGAATTTTTGTAGGTATGTTTCAAGACAAAATCCAGTAACGATAGATGGTATCTCGACAGTGCATGTTCGAGGCACATGACTGGAAATAAAGCTATGTTCGCCACACTCCAACCAAAGGATGGCGGATATGTGACTTTTGGCGACAATAGCAAGGGTAAAATCATTGGTGTAGGAAGTATTGGTAAAAATCCCTCTCCTATTATTGAAAATGTTTTATTTGTTGAAGGTTTAAAACATAACTTGCTTAGTATTAGTCAATTATGTGATAAAGGTTATAGAGTTATTTTTGAGAAAACTCATTGCACTATTGAAAATACCTTAGAAAACAAAACTTTATTTGTAGGTTATAGACATGAGAATGTATATGTGTTTGATTTACATGATTTATCTTCTCATTTTAACATTAAATGTTTATCTGCTATAAATGATAATGGTTGGCTTTGGCATAGAAGATTAGGACATGCTCATTTTGATTTAATTTCCAAGCTTTCAAAAAATGAGTTAGTCATAGGTTTACCAAAAATTGTTTTTGAAAAAGATAAACTTTGTGATGCATGTCAATTTGGAAAACAAACTAGAATTTCTTTTAAATCCAAAAATATCGTTTCAACTACTAGACCGCTTCAACTCTTGCATATTGATCTATTCGGACCATCTAGAACATTAAGTTTAGGAGGAAAATCTTATGCCCTTGTTTGTGTTGATGATTACACTAGATATACATGGGTATTATTTTTAGCACACAAAAATGAAGCTTTTTATAATTTCTCAAAACTTTGTAAAAGAATTCAAAATGAGAAAAATCTTAATATTTGTAGTATTAGAAGTGACCATGGTAGAGAATTTGAAAATGATGATTTTATTAAGTTTTGTGATGACTTAGGAATAGATCATAATTTCTCAGCCCCTAGGACTCCTCAACAAAACGGTGTGGTTGAAAGAAAAAATAGAACTCTTGAAGAAATGGCTCGTACTATGCTTTGTGAAAATAATTTGCCTAAATATTTTTGGGCGGAAGCTGTAAACACTGCATGCTATGTTATAAACCGTGCCATGATTAGACCTATTCTTAAAAAAACTCCTTACGAACTTTGGAAAGGTAGAAAACCTAATATTAGTCACTTGCGTGCTTTTGGTTGTAAATGCTTTGTATTAAATAACAATAAAGATAACTTAGGAAAATTTGATGCTAAATCGGATGAAGCTATATTTCTTGGTTATTCTATGTCTAGTAAAGCTTATAGAGTATTCAATAAAAGAACTCTACTTGTTGAAGAATCTGTGCATGTTGTTTTTGATGAATCTAACGATATTATTTCCAAGAATCTTGTAAGTAATGATATTGTAGAAAATCAACCAAGCATGGAAAGCATTTACAAAAAGGAAAATGAAGAAAATCCATTACGCAAACATGACGAAGAAATGACAATGGAGAAACTTCAAGAAATATATGCTCTTCCAGAAAATGACTCAAATCTACCTAAAGAATGGAAGTATGCTCATGGCCACCCTAAAGACCTCATCATAGGTGATGCGGCGGAAGGTATAAAAACTCGTTCCTCTGTTAGAAATATTTGTGGTAACTTAGCATTTGTTTCACAAATTGAACCAAAATCATTTTTAGAAGCTGAAAATGATGAAAACTGGATTTTAGCAATGCAAGAAGAATTAAATCAATTTGAAAGAAATGAAGTTTGGTTTTTGACCCCTCGACCTAAGGATCATCCCGTTATTGGTACAAAATGGGTTTTTCGAAATAAAATGGACGAATCTGGAGTTGTTACTAGAAATAAAGCTAGATTAGTAGCTCAAGGCTATAATCAAGAAGAGGGAATTGATTTTGATGAAACTTTTGCACCAGTTGCTAGACTTGAAGCTATTAGAATGTTACTTGCTTTTGCGTGTTTTAAAGATTTTAAATTATATCAAATGGATGTTAAAAGTGCTTTTTTAAATGGGTACATTTCGGAGGAAGTCTATGTTGAACAACCTCCCGGTTTTGAAAATCATAAATACCCGGATCATGTTTTCAAACTTTCAAAAGCCTTATATGGCTTGAAACAAGCTCCTAGAGCATGGTATGAAAGATTGAGTAATTTTCTACTTGACAAAGGTTTTTGTAGAGGAAAAATTGATACAACACTTTTTATAAAAATCAAAAAGGAAGATATGCTAATCGTTCAAATTTATGTTGATGATATCATTTTTGGTGCTACTAATGAAAATTTGTGCAAAGAGTTTGCTAAAGACATGCAGGGTGAGTTTGAAATGAGTATGATGGGGGAATTAAATTACTTCCTTGGTCTACAAATTAAACAAACTAATGATGGAATCCATTTAAATCAAACGAAATATATCAAAGATCTACTCAAAAGGTTTGAAATGGAATCATCAAAGCCTGCAGCAACTCCAATGAGCACATCGATAAAAATCGACAAAGATGAGCAAGGTAAACCCGTAGATGAGAAGAAATATCGAGGTATGATTGGTTCTTTACTTTATCTTACTGCAAGTAGGCCCGACATAATGTTTAGTGTTTGTATGTGTGCACGTTTTCAATCCGCACCGAAAGAGTCACACATCACCGCAGTCAAACGCATTTTTAGATATCTTGTCGGCACTCAAAATTTGGGATTATGGTATCCTAAGGGAACCACCTTTGAACTTTTTGGTTACTCAGATGCCGACTTTGCGGGATGTAGACTTGACCGAAAAAGCACTAGTGGCACTTGTCATTTTCTTGGACACTCACTCACCTCTTGGTTTTGCAAAAAACAAAACTCAGTGGCTTTGTCAACTGCTGAAGCAGAATACATTGCCGCCGCTGGGTGTTGTGCACAATTGCTTTGGATGAAACAACAACTTCAAGATTTTGGACTTCACTATGATCATATTCCTATAAAATGTGACAACACAAGTGCTATTAGCCTTTCAAAAAATCCTATTCAGCACTCACGCACTAAACACATTGAAATAAGGCATCATTTTCTGAGAGATCATGTACTCAAAGGTGACATTGAACTCGAATTTGTGCCTACAAATTGTCAATTAGCTGACATATTTACCAAGCCTCTAAATGAAGAACAATTTTGTTATATTAGAACAGAACTTGGTATGATGAATACTCCAATATAATGTTTGTATTAAAAAATAATTTTTTAATAATTAAATAAAATAAATATTGTAATAATAATTATTATTATAAAAAATAATAACCATAATAATAATATACATATATTTATATATATAATTTTTCTCTCTCTCTCTTCCGTTCCGTCTCTATCTCTCACCCACTCTCTCCCTTAGTCTCTCTTTTTCTCCTTCTCTTGCTGTCTCGCTCTCCCCTTCTTCCTCTACCCTTAGCCGACTCCATCTCCACCCTCACCATAGCCTACAACCAACTCCACCATCCACAAAATCATCGATCACTTTCATCACTATCACCATCCATCCAAATCCCTCACTAATCTTCCAAACTCCATCACTTCTCCACCCGAAATCTGCATCACCATCTTCACCGATTCATCAAGTTCCATCACCGATCCATCAAGATCCGTGACTGATCCATCAAGATCCATTGCCGATCTACAAAAATTCGTCACCGATCTACCCAATCTTCTCAATTTCTTCCGTTCATCAAGGTTATCACCGATCAACATGTTAAAATTTTTGTTGCACTGTGTTGTATTTTTTTACTTGTTATATGTGCTCCAAATTTTCTTGGATTTAATATTGGTTGCTTCTACCTTGATTGAAGTATTTGTTTTTATTTTTATTTTCTCCTTTTTTGCTAGTGCACTTGGTGTAGTTGTCTATGGCCAGATCTTAAGGGCCTTTGGTGTCATAGATTGGTAATTTATTTCTTCAATTTTATGAAATTTCTAGTGCATTAACTCAGGGGGAGACTCATATTTTGAGATTAACAATCCTTATACAAATATATATATATATATATAAAGGGCATGTGTATATTCTGTGCATAATTTTAGGGGGAGTATATATACATTTTTTTTTATCTGCCATACTCTTTATCTGCACCAACAAACAATTTTTTTGTGCAAAGTCAAAATTTAAAAAAATATATATATATATAATAATAATAAATAAATAAAGGAAGAAATGCTCACAATTTTATTTCAGAAAAAGAAAATATTACTCGATTCCAGGTACATTTTCAGAAGGTTTCACAGATTTTTTCTTTTTCACTTCTCTCAACAATTTTTCATGAGCCTCTGTTACATGCCTCTCTCTATTTTCGATTTCTGTGAGTCTTGGCATTATCACCGTTGCATAATACTGCACTGCATTCTCCAACTGTGCATTTTTTCTTTTTAGCTCTTTCTTCTCCTTACCCATTTTCACTACTTGTTGTTTTAACAAGCACATCTCATCTCTCCATTGCTGATTTTCTTGTACTCTTGCTTGTAATCGTCGCGCCATATTGGAAACTGCAGTCATGGCCTGTGTACTAAGAGCCATAGTGTGATTAATAGCATCGAAATCATTTCGATTGCCAATACCACTAGAACCCTCATTTACAGGCATAGCATGTGCCTGCGTCACTGGTATTCTCTCATTTGCCTGCATTACAGGCACCTCATGCAGGTCCGACTCATTGATAGCCAAGGTAAGGAATGACATGATTACAAAAGAAGCTAAAACAAATTTTTCTCTCAAAACACTTGATGATTTTGTATCTTTGCCTCTGATCTGTGTCACTTTTTATACACTCCATTGCTCCATTCCTCGATGCATATCTGCTATCTCTGCTCAAATCTTTTGTTTGTCCATACTTCCTGCGCTCGAGATGCTCCAAAATCCCCACAATGATTCCGACAAGACAGCCGGCCCCTTATTTTATTTTTGGCCACCCAGATTATTGTATCCACTGTGTTTGTTTCTTATCTTCATCTTTATTTTGATGATGTCAAAGGGGGAGAAAAAATATGATTTTGAAAATTATATGTTGCAGGGTTACCATTATCAAAATTATATGTCGCAGGGTTGTCAAATATTTTGTCAAATTTATTTTGTGTCAAATCCATACAAATATTGCCATCATCAAAAAGGGGGAGATTGTTAATCATATTATTTAATTTTGATGATGTCTAAAATATATTAGTTAATATACATATTATTTGACACAAATTATTATCTTTTTAAAATATATATATTTGTTAAATATTATTTAAATAAAATAATATTATCTTTTTAAAATATATATGTTAAATATTATTTTAAATATTTTCAAAAACTTTACTATTCACTTTTTGAAAAATAGGGTTAATTACTATTCATCTTTTGACAAATCGATTAATTATATTATTTTGACAAAAATGATTATTTTAAATATTTTCAAAAACTATATTATTCACTTTTTGAAAAATAGGGTTAATTACTATTCATCTTTTGACAAATCGATTAATTATATTATTTTGACAAAAATGATTGATTGGTTGTATTATTTTGACAAATTTGATATTTATGGGTTGTCTTATTTTGACAAAATTAATATGGAGTGGTAAAATATATTTTAGTTTAAAATCTCTACAACATATACAATATTTTAAAGAGGACATATATTTTCAGATCCATCATAAATATTATTTATAGAGATTTTTCTGTATGCAAAATTTTGATCAGAACTTATATAACATTATATGCAGAATACATCACGTGCGCTATTAAATTTTTTACATTACATTGATTATATCATATTATAATTAAACAAAGAAGAAAAAGATGGAGTTATATATATATATGTGTATATATATATATATATATATATTATAAGCTAGATGGAGAAAATTATTTGTTTGTTTGAAAGTTGTGAACTTTGTATTAAAATTGTCTACAAAAATGGTGGCTCCATGTTTGAAATAACAAAAAGAAAAAATCAGTTTTATTTTTTATCTTTTGCTGACTATTCAAAATCAAGGAAGTGTGCTTATGTAAGCGATGACATCAAGAGCGTGCTTATGTAAGCGATGACGTCAGGAGCGTGCTTATGTAAGCGATGACGTCAGGAGCGTGCTTATGTAAGCGATGACGTCAGGAGCGTGCTTATGTAAGCCATGACGTCAGCAAGGAGTGTCCAACGGGTATATTTTTGTGTATAAATAGAGGTGTTGGATGTGGAGAAGAAATCAAGAACTTGAAGAGAAAATATTTCTGTGAGCTCCAAAATTCTGAGTATTCTGCTCTTTCACTTTCAGATCTAAGTCTAGTTTTTGTTCTTACACTTTCATATCTACTCTTTGTGAGAGAATTATTGTAAAAGTGGGTTCAATTACCACTTATTCTTATTCCTTATTTTTGTGAGAGATTTTGTAAGGGTAAGGCATTTATTGTTGAGTGAGGCTCAATAGATAAGAGTAAGCCCTGTGCCAAATCCACAAGCTTGGTGGTGTATTTATTCAATTGATAGTAAAGAAATTCTCAAGGAGGTTCCTTGGGGAGTGGACGTAGGCCTGGCGTGCCGAACCACTATAAATCGCAGTGTTTGATTTTCTCTCTCTATCTCTTCTACTTTTATATTGATAATTATTATTCTGTTTGTTTTAATTTATTCAAATTCTGAATATTGTGTTATATTTAATATTGTGAAATTTTTAATAACCCAATTCACCCCCCCTCTTGGGTTGCCTAACTGGGATAACATGTTACATTAGAGTGTAACATTTGAAAAAAGTACACTAAGGAGTTTTTTTGAAGTGTTATGTTTAATAATTTTGACATTATAAGAAAATCCACATTTATTCTTCAATACATAACACACGCGAGTTTATGTTTGGCTCTTTACGTCATTTACAATGGAATGAGACTTTTAAGTACATAAAAAAAAAAAGAAGGACCAAACAAGTTATAAAATCATTATTTAAGATTTATTGGTGTTTCAATAAAAATATATATATATATATATATTCATAATTAAAAATTAAAAAAAAAAAAGAAAGAAGAAAAAGCATCAAGTATACTAGTAGGAGTAGTGTTGAGCATTGTTTTCAAACCCGGACCGGACCGGCCGGTCGGACCGGTTGGACCAGGCCTTGTTTCGGTCCGGTCAATCCCCTAAACCCGAAGTGGGGCCAATATCGGGAAAATCCAGCGACCTAGTGGTCGAACTGGTAAAACCGATGACCCGAACCGGGTCGAGATGGTTAGATCGGTTTTTCCAGTTTTTTTTTTTTTTTCTTTCTTATATATTTATATATATATATATATAAATATATTTCAAAATTTTGACTAAAAATTCTTATTTCAAGAGTTTCCTCTCATAAAGAAGAGTTTCATTGAAAGCTTGAGAAGATTATGAAAGTATATTCCTATTTATAGGAAAAGATTTTTCAAAGAGAACCTACAAAATTCTATATGGGATTCAATCAAATTATTTGAAACATATTGATTGGAGAGAGAGTTGAAAATTTCATTTCCCTCCAAAATTAAATCTAGCATTCAATGATTCATCAATTTATTTGGAAGGAATATTTAAAAACATTTCTTTAAAATAAGTGACTTTTTTTTTATCAATTATGACTTTATTAAATATTATTAATAAATACTATGCAACAATTTTTATTTTTATTTGATTATTTATATATATTTTTATTTATTTATAATTTATAATTATATAATATTAATTATGACGTCACGGTTCGGTCGTTTTCACAAACTGGTGACCCGTTCACCTGCTCTCTTTTCCGATTCGCTCACCGATCCGATTTTAAAAACATTCACTTTGCTTGATTCCTATTTTTTAAAAACAGTTTTCAAAAAATTCTACACTCTTATTTTCCGTGTTTTTTTGTTTTTATTGAATTTTTTTAATATTTTATGCAAATTTTTTACTTTTTAGACACACCTAACATAAATATACCTAAAAAGTAAAAAAAATTCTTTTAAAAATTCACTAAATACCAAAAATACAAAAAAAAAAAATATAAGAATTTAGTACATTTTTTTGTATTTTTATGCATTTCTTAATTTTTAAAAATATTTTTTCACAATTTTTTTACTTTTTAGACATATCTAAGTAAGGTGCATCTTAAAAAATTAAAAAAAAAATGTTTAAAATTTTAAAAATATTCACTAAAAACAAAAAAATACAAAAATAAAAAAACTCAATTTTTAAAAGGGAAAATTGGTCTAGGGTTGCTCTCCCACTTTTCATAATGGAAGAGATCCACAAAATTATTTTTTGATGTCTAAGGTCCCTAAACATATATCAGAGAAATTTGACTCTTTGTCTCTACTCTACTCTCTCTCTTTCTCTCTTCTCCTCTCACTCACTGTCTTCCAGATCCAAGGCAACAAACTCTGCTCCTCCACCCTCATCTACGACTTCTTCCTCAACACCTTCTCCTCCGACTCCTTCCTCCGCTTCACCACCGTCGCAGACCTCCGCGCCGCCGGGATCCGCGACCCGGCCTCATAACAGGTCGCTACTATTCTCTAAACCTGAGATTCATGCATATACATATATATATATATATATATACGCATCTAGTTGAGTCTTGAGATTGTAAAATTGAAGCGATAAAATATGCAGATCTGGTATTCTTCTTGGCTTCCAAGTTATTGAAGACAATTCCTCAAGTAGTGTTTATTAATCACTCGCTCAAATTTTTGATGATATACACTTAATTTATATATCTTATTGTAAGTATTTATAGTATGTGCAAGTGTGTTAATGTATTTGAATTTTTGTTCAGGCCGCTGCGACAACTTGCTACGTTGTTACGCATCCAAGGCTTTAAAACGTTTCTGGAAAGTACTTGGCAGACTGCAACGAAACTTCAACATGCAAATTGGGATCCAACTCTACCGAAGTTGCAAGGTAGTGGTCTGTCTTGGAGCTTATACTTCAAGAATTTCTCAAATTTCTCTGGATTCAACCTAGAGAAATTTGAATTTTCTCTGGATTCAACCCCGAGAAAATTCAAAGGATCAGGCCAACATTCATGTTTATCCTGATTGGGCAGCCATACAAGTTTTTCATTTGATGCATGTTCTTATGGAACACAAAAAATCAAGTTATCATGTTCCAATGAATTTTATGTTTAAGTAGTGATTCAAGATAGTTTGTTGCATCTTTAGGCATACTTTGGCGGCAGAGTGACTATATCACCGTATTTCAACTCAGCTATTACATCTGGTCATGCCCAAAGAAATTCTTTGGGTTGAGAGAATTTCTCTGGCTGGGAATTTTCTCTGGGTTGTGGAGTCCAGAGAAATTTTCTGGGTGGGAGAATCTCTAGAAATGTTTGTCTAAGAATTTCTTTGGGTTTGGGGAGTCCAGAGAAATTTTGAAATTTCTCTGGTTCAACCTTTGGACAGCAAAACATGGCTCTATTTCTCCGAAGCCAAGTTTTTTCCATGAGAATTACTGCAAAAAGCACAAAATCTGACTTGCTTGGAGGAGAAACTCCAAATATCAAGAATGAAGTAAGAATATGGTTGATCCAATCTGATAATGATAGGCGGGAGAAATCATCTGTCCTAATACCTAACTTGGCAAACCAAATCATCTTGATGGGTTTGCATAAGAAGAACAGATGGACTGCAGATTCAGGTTCCGCTCCGTAGAAGGGACATTCAGAGGAGTCTATTTGGATTTTTGCTGAGACTAACCTCCACATGAAGATTTTCTGTCTCTCATGAATTGTGGTTTCTAGAACTATACACCTCATTTTGGCTAGAATGAGAGGTAAATTTTAGACAAAATTAAATTTCTCTGAATTGAATTTTCTCTAGATCGAATTTTCTCTGGACTGAAATTTCTCTAGATTGATGTTGAGGGACCTTAGACATCATGAAAATAGTTGATGTCCTTTATACTATAAAATCATAATATCAAGGACCTTAAAAAAAAAAAACCTTTCTAAAAAATTTAAATCAAAAAATTCAAACCAAACACAGTAATAGTGTTAAGCATGAAAGAGCAATAAAAAAATCGAAATTGCATTTTTGAATTCGAATCCGATCTTCGAAATTCCAAGCCCTCTCGAATTGGTCGACCAAAAGATGTTGCACAGATGTTAGACTCAGATTTGACCTTTTTCCTTTACTGATTGATAAAATAGATTGATTGATTTGATACACACTCTCTCACTCATCAAAAGGTACTCTCACTTCTCCTTTTCTCATTTTCCTGATTCCCTTGTCTTCTTCTGCTTCTTCTTCTTCTTCTTCTTTTCTCTCTCTCTCTCTCTCTTCTCAGAATGAAGAAGGTGAGAATTCAGCTCTCTACTACACTCTTTTAACTATGTGAGTGTGTTCTTGTTTTGTCGATCTACATCGTTTATGCACTGAATAGTGATTTTTCGTTGCTGAATTTGTCTTATTTGGTGGTTTAATCGAGTTTAGTTTTTTGGGTTTTTGCCGACATTTGTTTTTCAATCCACATCTTTTTTTCTTTTTTTTTTTGGATACATTGCGGTATACAAGGTTCTGGGTTGACTCCGATGATTTATATTCACATTTCGAGGAACCCATCATTGGCTTGTTTGTAGTTTCCTCGATTGTTTGAATTGAATTGAGTTGGTTGAGCTCATGTCGTACTAGGTTTGAAATCTTGGTGAAGATTACCAGGCAATGTAAGATCATCTCCAGCCCTTACATATATATATATATATATATATACTTTATAAATCTTTGAGTAAAAGCTTCATTTGATATGTACTCCAAATGGCCAAACTCAAATTTGAGTAAAAGTGGCACATTTGTAAATTTAGAAGCTGTTATATCACCACAAAATTTCTTTAGAAATTTGAGTAAAATAAAGGGTCTCCCTTGATTTGGGTCAAAATTTGAGCAAAACTCATTTTGGTATGTATGAATTTGAGTAAAGGAGTGGAGAAAGGTTTTTAACATTTTTACTCAAATTTGAATTTGATATGAGTAAAGAGAGAATTGGAGATGCCCTAAGTGGTTTGAACTTTTAGGATAACTACTGTTAGTAAATGTGTTCACAAATTAGGATTTTTAAGCCATAAATATGCTGGAAGTTTTGAATTTCAAGATCTGTATCTCATGGACCTCATTACATAAGGAAATGTTACTATTGGTTGTATCAAAATTTGTGTCACATACCTGTTTTAGATAAGTTTGTCTCTCATAAATGGTTGGTTAGGAATTGAAACACCTAATCAGGATCGGTGAGACACGAAAACAAATAGGAATAATACAAGAAATGATAAATCAAATGCAGATGAAGAACACAAAGAATTACGGTTCCCCCCAAAACTAGGGTTACATCTATGGCTGCTATGGTTACTATGATAAAAAAAATAAAAATAAATACAAAATACAAGGATAGCTGCCCCTCCCCGCTCAACTATAAATCATAGAAATTAATGCAACAGGACACAAGTGTTGAAATATCAAAATGCTCTCGCTCCAAAATTCAGGGTATTTATCACGATCCACACCACCCCAATAGTGTCCATGGTACCACCTGCCCACATGTTGATTTGTAGGGTCCATGTGGAGTTCTTGACATAGCTTTCTGTCTTCAAGGTCGTTGAAGGGCCATGAGGACTGTAAATACAACAGTTGCAATTTCTTGCCTTTTAACACTTACAAGTTATGTTTGCAGTTCCATGTAGTATGTGCATTTGTGCTGCTTTGTATGCTTTTGCTTCAACCTTTTACCTTCTTGATGAAACCAGATTTAAATTAGGATTTTACAATGTTTGTGACACAGTCTATTTGTTTTAGGGTGAAATTGGAGCGCGAGTATGTAAATATGCAGGTTCTTTGGCAGCTGACTTAACCTAATTCAATCAAGTGCCAACTCTGAAGTGGAGAAAATGTCTTACATCTGAAGCTTATTAATCAGAGGTTAGTGATAGTAATGCCTATATCTATATGGTTTATCACTAGGGTTTCTGTAAGAGCACTGCCAAGTTAAATTCATTGTACCATTGGACTGTTATTAGGCGTTTGATGCTTGATGTTTCCAGTTCATTATTGTATTTGGATTGTGAATTTTTCTTTGGTACATATTGCTTTTCAGTTAATAAACTAATTTTTGTGTAGTTGAGGCCTCGTTTGGCAAGAGGCTGTTTTAGTCAATTAGCCAAAAAGTTATTAAATTAGCCAAAAAGCCAACAACTCATACCAAAAAGTCAAAGATTCTCTTTTCTCTCTACTTTTTGCACATCTTTTCGTAATTAGCCAAAAAGTCATCCCAAACATACAAATTTTTTTTACTTACCTTTTTAGCCAAATAGCCAAAAAGTTACTAAATTAGCCTGTTCCCAAACGAGGCCTGAGTCTCATTTTAGCAACTTAGTTTTCTCAATAGTGCTCTTTTTTTTCTTTTTTTTTTCTTCTTCTCCAAGAGTTGTGCAAATGAGACTATGTCTAGATATGGCAATCGGAACCCGACCCGACGGGGACCCGATTCCCCAACCCCGAATTGAGTGGTTTTTTTTCCGAAAAATACCCCCGACGGGCCGGGGGTGGTATTAAAAATTAAATCCCCGATGGTATTCGGGCCGGGGACGGGGATACATGTTTCAGTCCCGGAGCCGGCCCGACCCCGGCCCCGATCCCCGCCCCGGTTGCCCCCCGATATAAAATTACTATTTTACCCCTGTTTATATATATAATATATGATGCCTGACCCCAGTTTTTGAACATAGTCTCATTCACACACAAACACAAATTTCTCTCATTCTCTCATTTTCTTTCTCTCATTTCTTATCATCATCCAAAATAGATCTGAACAAATCCGTCGAATCGATCCTCCACCACCACCGCCATGGCTTCCTCTTCGACACCCGAACGCCTCCGCCTCCGCCTCCCCAACACCGATCCTCCACCACCACCGCAGCAGATCCGCAGCAGATCACTTCCTCTTCGACATCACTCATCGCCTCCTCCGTCGCAGATCTGCTGATCCTCCACCACCACCGTCCTCTGCCGCAGATCTCGACAATTTTAGATCTCCTTTTTTTTTTTTTGTAAGTTGTTGATGATGATGATGATAGATACATATATATATATATATATATGTGCGTGTGTGTGTTGTAGAACAATTTCAGATCTGTTCTTTTTTTTTTTTTGTTTAAGTTGTTGATGATGATGCGTGTGTGTTGTTGAACAATTTCAGATCTTTTTTTTTTTTTTTTTTTTTTAGTTGTTGATGATGATGATGATAGATACACACACACATACATATATATATATATATATGTGTGTATATGTATGTGTGTATTGAACAATTTCAGATTATTATTATTATTATTTTTAAGTTGATTGTTGTTGATAATGACGATGAAACATTGAAAACAGATTTTTCTTTTTCTTTTTTTTTTCTTTTTTGTGTTTAACAAAATTATATATATATAAAAATTGAGAATTTTTCGGGGTCGAGGAAACCCAATCCCCGTCGGGAATCGGGGGCGGGGGGAGTGATGGTGTCCTCGTCGGGGATCGGGGGCGGGGACGGGGATTTTTTTGCCTTCGGGGATTGGGGACGGGGAGTGTAATCCCCGGCCCCGGCCCGGCCCGGCCCGTTGCCATTCCTAACTATGTCAGAGAAGGACTCTTTAGTTTCTTGTGATGTTGTCTTTGGAGTACCAAGTGACGCTCTTAATGTTGTGCCCAGGGCCCAGAAACAAACACAAACAAGCAACCAAATAATAAACACACAAGATTTATGTGGTTCGGCAAATCGCCTGTCTCCCTGGGCAGCGAAATTTCACTAAAATTGAAGAAATTACAAAGCTAATTTCTCGCTCACTCTCATTCTCACTCTCACTCTCAACCTCACCTCACTCACTCTCTTTCTATCACTCTTGGCTAAGACTTGATGCTCTTCACTTGCTTGCTTTTTGCTCCCTCCTTGCACCCTTATTTACACGCATATTTTTGGGGACAATTTAGGAATTTGGCCAAGCATCCACTAGCCAACTTGCTTGCAAGTTGATGTTGTAGGTTCAGCTTCCAGAATTGCAACTTGCCAACTTGCTCTTCTAGAAGGTGAGCCAACCCAAATGAGTCAATTCAATGAGCTAACACAATTGAGTTAACTAATACAACACGTAATAAATTTATATCAAAGCAATACCATATTTTTGGCTTTAGTTTTCTGAAAGGGATAATGAACATTGTTGTTCTTGTGATAAGTTATTGTAGATGGGAAATACGGTGTTCATCCTTTCAATAATTCAGGTTGTGCGCACGCTAATAAATGTGTGCTAATAGCCGGCTTTTGCATTTACAAAATTACCAATTTGTGCTTTATATTCAGTTATTCTGATAGCCAACCAATATGTGTTGAGGAAGTTGTTTATACTGAACTTTTTCTTGGGTCTTGGCTGGTTTTCCTAGTTAGCTTTGGATATCCATGACTGGCCCAGCCAGAGGTTAGACTAAATACTGCCAGGCCTAAGCACATATTAGATCATATAAGAAAGCTGGATTAGATATGAGTTGATTGTCATCTAGTTGCAAGTCTGTTTTACCTTTTTCTTTCTGATTCATTACTGCTCAGCATTTGGTCATTACCTACTACATGACCAGCACCCTTTGTTGCCTTCGATTGTGCATAAAATTTTGAATGAAGATTGTAACACAAGTAGAATGAATTTGATAGAAAGTGATCTAGGTTAAGATTATGAATGGAAATAGTAGCACACGTTTAGAATATCAAGAAAAATAGAGAAAAAAATGATCTAGTTTGAAGTGAGTTCAATTTAGTGATGCATTTTTACTAAGAGGATAAAAATTTCACTGGTAATTAATGAGAGCTTTGCTTGATATGAAAAGAGAGCAGTACATATCAGCTAATAAGCATGGATACTTATAAGAAGGTGGCGTGTCTGTGTTGCGTATGTGTCGGACACCAATACTCATCAGGCACACATCAAAATGTGTCATTATTTATTTATTTATTTTAATTTTTTTTTAAGCTTTGGACATTTAGGGAGCACACATATCCATCGTTTTGACTTGCGTGAAACACATTACAAGTTTGAACAAAATAACTTGGGATTTAATGATAAAAGAAGGACATTGTAAACTTATGCCTATTAATCCCTCTTGCTTTAAAATTTTAAAAATTAGTGTTATGTTGTATTTTTATTATCTTTGAATGAAATATTCGTATATTGACATATAATAAATATATAAAACTATATAGTTTGTGCATGTCCCTTATGTGTTGTGTCTTGCATTTTCTAACATTACCATGTCGGTGTGTTTGTATTGTGTCCTTGTCATGTTGTATAGTTGTGTCCGTCCTTGGCATGTCATGGATGAGTATATGTTGTGAAAATGGTATTGGAAATTTGGACAAAATAAGGAGGTTATGAAGAACAATGTGATATACATTGACATATTGCAAACGGTTCTTTATCCCAAAGTTGTGTTATTTTCCTTGCATTTCTTCAATAAAACGAACCAATGTCTTGGTAGCCAGTTTGGGTCCTCTGGTTGAAGTGGTCAACTTGGAGCATACCTCTTTGGTAAGCTGGTGTAACCCAAAAAGGGCATGCATTATAACTCAGGTGATCTGGATAGTTAAATGCTACTTCATTATCTAAACTTTTCTTCCTCTCCTCTAGGCTCTAAGAAGCCTGTTCACCACAATTATTCAATGCTATCATGAGCTTAATGATATCTTGTGCTGATCATGTTTGTAAGTTATTTTCTTTGGCTGCTAACTGCTAAGTGGGTTTATGTATGAGCAGCACACATTATGTACTCAGTTTTTGAAGGCTTTGATGTGACAGGTCTGAAGTGGTAGAGCTGAAGGGATATCAATCATGGGTGTCTCTGGGAAGTGGATTAAAGCATTGGTTGGCTTAAAGAAATCAGAAAAATCACAATCATCAAATAAGGATGAATATGTGCGCATCTATTTTTACTATTTTTCTATTTTTCCCATGTTAGACATTGTTAACTCAAGTGTGTTCCATTTCTGAAGTTGGGTTTTGCTGTTACAAGTTCTAAAAAATGGGTTACAATAATTGGATTATATCTGATAGCATCTGCACTAAGATCTCATTATGAGTGAGATATACTCTCCCCTCTCCTGCCGTGCAGGACACCTGCTTGGAAATCTGCTTGCATCTGTCTTCTTTTACTTTATTTGTTTGCTCTATCAGTATGAGGAATTGTACTTAGGCTGTCTTATAACTTTGTTCAGAGGTGCTGCTATTTGAATTTTGAAGGGTATTTTTGTGTTGCTTATGTGCGTTTATCCAAATACAACGTGTCGTGACAAGTATTGTCCCTTTTCCATGGACACTTTCAAGCGTGGACAAAAGGGAGGGGTTACTTTGCTACACAATCAATGTAGAACAATTAGTTCAATATTTATGAACATAAATCCTGGAAATTTGTTGTAGGACTCATGTACCCAACCTCCGGTTATTGGGTGCTTTGTTGAGTTGAGCTGTATGCATTTGCCAACAAACAATTAAGTGGGATTTCTTATGAACATTAGAAAACAGGAGCTATCTACCTATATTTAGTGTAAAATTAAACATTTGATTATGGGAAGCATGGCGTGAAAGAAAAAGAAATTTCACCTCTTTCTACATGGGATACCACCACGGATAGTGGCAGTATATTTGGATGTTGGAAAGTGGAAAATCCATTGTGGGGACAAAAATGTTTTTAAGAATGCTTCCAGTGCTGAGGGCTTAGCCTTTGCCCTATAGGCAACTTTTTAGATGCAAATTTAGTTCCTGATATTGTTGAATGTGAAACATTTTGGTTCAGCATAGACATTTCATCCCATATTTTCTGGATATTGCAGAGAACTCGAAAATTCCAGCACCAGAGAAAGCATTCAGTTGAGATTGATGCTGACGTAATTCAAGATGACTTCAATCACAATGCTGCTCCACCAATTGTAGATGCAAACATCCTTTCAATCCCAGATGCTGCTGGTTCTCCATCAAGCTTGCTGCAAGTGCAGGATGCAGTTCAAGATCAACAGAATATGAGAGAAGAATGGGCGGCCACATGCATCCAAACAACTTTTCGAGGATTTTTGGTACTTAATTTCTTCCCTCCATTTTTTAGCTGCCTCAATTGGCCCTGAATGCCATCAAAAAAAAAAAAAAAAAAAAAAAAAGGGCCCTGAATATATGTTTTGATTTTGTTTTTGAATGGGTTAGTCTTTTTCCTATTTTATATTACGGATATTATCAGTTGATAGGTGCTCGAGAGCTGAGCATCTCTTTAAAACTTTACCCTTTTCTTTAAAACTTTACACTTTTCTAGAGCTGAGATTAGCTATTTACATTCATGGTTTCCCACTCCCTGTGTGTGTGAGGTTGTTTCTTCAGATATTTTGTTAAATTTTTTGGAAGAGTGGAATATGGTGTAGCTTTTCCTCTTTTTGGTTTCACTTCAGTTACTTTGTTTATACGGGTTTTGCTCCCCTTGGGTGCTTTATTGGATTCATTTCCTAACAGATAAGAAAACTTCATTGCTGATGTTATTATTAGGCTTCCTTCTGTTTCTTTATCTTCACCTTTGTCATTCTTTTGTCCATGTTAAGAATAGTGACTTACTACTTATAGATATAGGTGCATGGATTCCTATAATAATCCAACCTGCTATTGTGCAACATGTTGAAATGGAAAACTATTAGATATTCGTGGAGTATTATGTTGCATCGTCTACGTGGTACTCTTGGCTAATACGAAACTGAAACATAAACTAAGTGGGTCATCCTCCTTTGTCTCCTAGCTATCTAACAAAGGTGAGTCAACATGTTTCATCCGTAAAATTTTCCGCTGCGTGATTGGTTTGGAGCACCACGTAAGAAATGCCACATGATGTTCCGAGACTACTGAATAAAATCAAGAACATCCAATTTACTTACCTGAAGAGATTTAAAAAATTTCATATTTCTTTTCACTTTTATTTGAATGCATTTCTGCCCACTTTTTAGTAGCCTGAATTCCTAAACAACATTTTCTCAAGGGCTTGGTACATTATACTACTTAAATGGAGAGACGCTTGGAGTATTGTCCATTTTGATTTGAAGGTTTGGTAAGGGTAAAATTTTATACTATTTATCAAATGCAGAGATGCTGGCAAAGAAATGGAAATATGTGATCTCTGGGACATGTATGTTGTGGAGCACCTGTTTCAATTTTTCTAGTTCTCTCCTCTCTCCAGTTACTTCTTAGCAATGAAATGGGGCATTTTTTGTTTTATGGAATTACACAAGGAGGTTAGACAAATTTTAGGACAGAAAAGAGAAGCAAGCTAGGAAAGAAATTTGTTAGAATTTCCCATCTTTACCTTCACCTACTCCACTACACACTCCACTTCACCTACCTCCACTTCACCACACACTCCACTTCACCTAACCCACTATCACCTCCACTACACCTACTACCACATTTTCTTCTATATATAGATTGTATAGGAATTGTAATTTATCAATCTTGTAATACATCAATCAATAATATACATCAATTTATTTTACAAATATACATCAATTTATTTTACATGGTATCAGAGCTATAAGATTTAGGCCTATATTCCTTTCTTTCCGGCGGGCAGCCGGCCGGCAACCATGCCTTCGCTGCCCGCTGGAGTTTTTCAACACCTCCACAGAGTATGGCTCAATCCCAAGCTTACTTCCATCAAACAGTCTCAAACTTAGAATACCCACAAAAAAAAAAAAAAAAATCTCTCCTTTTTCCTCCTTCAAGATCCTTTATTTTCATTTTATTTGGATATGGATCCATACACACCCAAAAACATCCTCAAGATCCTTTATTTTCATTTTATTTGGATATGGATCCATACACACCCAAAAACATCCTCATACCTGGAGCTGCTGGCTTCATTGCATCCAAAAACATCCTGACTACGCGCACCTTGCCAATCAAGTCCTCCTAGCCCACCGCTGTTCTCTCTGTTCTGCATACCCGATAAATCAACCTGAGCAGTCTGATCCAGAAACCCAAACCCTCTGTTATATAATGCCACTCTGATTTGTAATACAATACATCAATATATTTTACATGGTATCAGAGCAGGTTTAGAACCTGATATTTTCACTTCCCCGGCGGGCGGCAACCTCACCTTAGCTGCCCGCCGGACCTCAACCTAGTCCGCTAAGATTTTTCTTACACATACCTCGCCAAAGCAACCTCCTCCGTTCTCCTCCTACGCCGATTCAGTTTTCCGATCCATCTCCGGCGGCGGTGCCTTCGTCTAGGCGACGACCGGAGACGCCGCTGATATCGCCGGCGGGGTTTGCATCGTTGTTGTTGGGGATTTCGTTGGCTCTGATGCTGTGTGGATCGGTTACTTTTTTCATTGGATTCCTGTTGATGCCTTGGGTTCTTGGATTGGTGATGGTTTTCTATGTGGTTGGGATTGTCTCGAGTCTGTCGATGATTGGACGAGCAATTCTTTGTCACACCACATCACCGGCTTCGCCGAGGAAGGAGGTTCCAGCGTGGACACTCTTGTGAAGGTGGTTCAGCAGTTAAGACTATACATGATGGAGGATTCAGCAGCGCTAACGTACTTCTTGATGGGGCCTCTAGCAATGTACAAGAAAAAAAAATGTACCAGTCTTCTTGCAGAAGTGCTGCAGAATTTGTGGATACAAGTGTTATTAAGAATTACCCAAAAACATCCTCATACCTGGAGCTGCTGGCTTCATTGCATCCAAAAACATCCTGACTACGCGCACCTTGCCAATCAAGTCCTCCTAGCCCACCGCTGTTCTCTCTGTTCTGCATACCCGATAAATCAACCTGAGCAGTCTGATCCAGAAACCCAAACCCTCTCTTATATAATGCCACTCTGATTTGTAATACAATACATCAATATATTTTACATGGTATCAGAGCAGGTTTAGAACCTGATATTTTCACTTCCCCGGCGGGCGGCAACCTCACCTTAGCTGCCCGCCGGACCTCAACCTAGTCCGCTAAGATTTTTCTTACACATACCTCGCCAAAGCAACCTCCTCCGTTCTCCTCCTACGCCGATTCAGTTTTCCGATCCATCTCCGGCGGCGGTGCCTTCGTCTAGGCGACGACCGGAGACGCCGCTGATATCGCCGGCGGGGTTTGCATCGTTGTTGTTGGGGATTTCGTTGGCTCTGATGCTGTGTGGATCGGTTACTTTTTTCATTGGATTCCTGTTGATGCCTTGGGTTCTTGGATTGGTGATGGTTTTCTATGTGGTTGGGATTGTCTCGAGTCTGTCGATGATTGGACGAGCAATTCTTTGTCACACCACATCACCGGCTTCGCCGAGGAAGGAGGTTCCAGCGTGGACACTCTTGTGAAGGTGGTTCAGCAGTTAAGACTATACATGATGGAGGATTCAGCAGCGCTAACGTACTTCTTGATGGGGCCTCTAGCAATGTACAAGAAAAAAAAATGTACCAGTCTTCTTGCAGAAGTGCTGCAGAATTTGTGGATACAAGTGTTATTAAGAATTACTAAAAACATGTGGATACATCTTCTACTGACAGTGAAACGACCAGATACACATGCCCACTCCTTCTCTCTGTGGTCCCTTTTTCTCTCCCCCATGCTTCCTTTAATCATCTCCATCCTTTTTCTTAATTTATTCCAACCCCACACAGCAAAAGCAACAACTTCCCCACATGCACTTTATGATAACATTATTTTTATTTTTTTTTCTTTTTTAATTCCACCCACTTTCATCATTTCTCTGATTCCATTACTTTAACCCCACACCTCTCTCTACTCAGCACCCACGAGAGCCCATGCTTTCCTCCTTAATCTATTCTTCTTATTATTATTATTATTATTATTATTATTATTACACCAAAAAAAAAAAAACAAAAAAAACAAAAAAAAAAAACAAAAAAAAACAAAAAAAAACCACAAACAAAAAAAACCGAAATATCTATATCTATATATATATATCTAATTTTTGCAGAGCACTATCCCCGACCTGCCTTCTCCTTCCCTGACATTTCATCATCATTTTCTTTTATTTTATTTTCTTTTATTTCAACCCCTCTTTATCTCTTTTATATGCTTTCTCCATTAATTTATTCTTTTTATTATTATTATTCAAAAAAAAAAAACAGCAAACACCAAACCATCTTTTATTCATCTCAGGGATCAACCCCGATCACAATTTTACACACAACAAAAAAAACAAAAAAAAAAAAAAAAAAAAAAAACCAAATCACAACAACAACCCAAACACATAGCTTTGTTTTCTTTCCTGCAGGCGGCCACACACCGACATCCCTTCTCTACTCTGCCGCCGGTCTCTTCTTTTTGCCTCCGTCCTGGGCGGTCCTTGACGGTGTTGCCTCCGTGCTTCCTCGACCACCAAACAAGTTGCCTCCTCCCTGCTCCTCCACTGCAGCATATGACGGCCCTCCAAATCGGAACATCACGGTGGCCTTCCGCTTCAGCTCTTTGTTCTCTGCCTTTAGCACGCTTATCTCTGCTCGCGCATCCTTATACATGCGTTGGAGCAGAGCCAGCTGGGAGTTTAAATGCTGCACCTCATTTGTCCTACTCTGCAGCCGGTTCGACAAATTTGTGACCGCCGTCATGCTTTCCACACATGCCTTCAAAGTATACTGATTGGCCTCCACATCCGACTGCACTGCCATTCTTTGCTCCACAGACCGCATCGGAAAGTTCAACGGAGTAAACTCCGGGGCGCTTGGTTGAGTTTCCAGTGCCACCGCACCAGTTCTCTCTCTCGTTGACTCGTTAAGGTCTGGAAAGAGAGTGAGCAGACCACGGGAAGACGAAGCCATTTTCTGGACAACAGAGTGTTACAGAGTGTCTATCTCAGAAATCTCTCTCAGAAAACAGAGTGTTACAGAGTATCTCTCTCAGAAATCTCTCTCAGAAAACAGAGACAACAGAGTATTACAAAGTCTCTCTCAGAAACGAAAGAGTTTTTCAAAGGATTTTCGCAGGATTTTTGTCTCTGCCTCGGCCTCAGCCTCCGTCTTGGTTAAATAGCCGAGGCAACCACGCGCATCGCGCGCCTCTTGCCACTAGCCGACAAAACGGGCACGCAAGCCAAGGCGCCCACGTGCCTCGCCATCATGTCCGGCACACCTTTTGATGAATTGGGCACGCCTTTTGATGGCACGCCTTTTGACAAAATTGGGCACACCTTTTGAGGGTGCAACTTTTACAAGGGTCCGACAAGACTCTGTAAACTGTCCCGACATTGATTCCGGTTAGTTTCTACAAGGGTCCAGCAAGACTCCGTAAACTGTCACCACAACTGTCACAACATTGTCTGCTACAACGGTCCGACATGACCCCATAAACTGTCTTCTACAACGGTCCGACATGACCCCATAAACTGTCTTCTACAACGGTCCGACATGACCCCATAAACTGTCTTCTACATCGGTCTGACACCACCATACAGTGTCCTCTACAACGTTATGACACCCCATACAGTGTCTTCACCAACGGTCTGACACGACCATACAGTGTCTCCTATCCTTTTTATTTTTATGTATTTTCTTGTTTTGTTACTCTCTCCAAACTCAAGTTGGTTAGTTTCTCTCCTCCTTGAGTTTGCGGGGGGCTGTTAGAATTTCCCATCTTTACCTTCACCTACTCCACTACACACTCCACTTCACCTACCTCCACTTCACCACACACTCCACTTCACCTAACCCACTATCACCTCCACTACACCTACTACCACATTTTCTTCTATATATAGATTGTATAGGAATTGTAATTTATCAATCTTGTAATACATCAATCAATAATATACATCAATTTATTTTACAAATATACATCAATTTATTTTACAAAATTTATAAGATATATTTATGAACCAGCTAATGGGATTCGACCATGTTTATCTTATGTTATTTGAAACTTATTGCCTTCTTATAGATTGATATCTAGGCTCTGTTGATAAAAAAAATAATAATAATAATTTTAGACTACATAGGCTGACTACTATACTTGTATAATGCTCTAGTCAATTACTAAAATTTGACTTAGACTTGTTTTTAAGGAAGTATATATTCAAATTTTCTGGAAACATCATGCATTTGATACAAATTGAACACTGGGAATAGAGTGTCATGTAGGCTTTGACTCAGACGACTAGTTACCTACAGTTGTCTTTGTTAAATCACCTACTCCCAAAACCAGACTAGGACCCTACCAAGCTAAATGTGTTTGATAGCCAGTGCCATTATCACTTGACCTCCACCTCAAAAGGGTCTTTATTTTACAAGACTTAGGCCTCGTTTGGGAAGTTGACTTTTTTGCTTTTTTGCTATTTTAGTCTAGCTAAAAAATTTGTGTTTGGGAAGATAGTTGGTTTTTTTTGTGGTTGATTTGATGGTTGTGAGAGAAAGGATGAAATGATTATGGGTTGGATGTGACATTTTGTCTTATTAGCTATTTTAACCTATTTTGTTTTTATTGGCTATTTTAGCCTAGATAGCCCTTCCCAAACAGGGTCTTACTGTTGAATGTTATAGATGCTTAGTGGAAGGTGCTTTTAAATTTTAATCTTAAATGGAAAAATTATCTGAGTTTTCAATGTTAAAAATCCAGTACTTCAATATTGTACCTAATTTCAATTTTATCAGCCAGCAACTCTTAGAAAAATCTTTGTATTTCCTTGAAGACAATGATATGAAAAGAAATGCATTGAAGATGACAGAGTAATGAAATTGTTATGCCTGTTGAATGATCTTACAAATAAAATAAACGTGTTTGTACACAAGGGTAAGTAAATGGCACTTCATGAACCGTTCTATAAAAGTTTGTTATGTAGTAAAATGGAGCTTCATGAGGCATTTGTAAAAGAGTTTCACCAGATGGTGTGATTCTACAGAAATTATCTAGTAGGTCTGGAACACCACGTGTCCGTGTGCCTGCCCAATGATATTCTATAGTTTGTCCACTATTTCCTTGTTTTTAAGGCCATGTATTCATTTATCCTCATGTTATTTGTTGGGCACACAGTCCACGTGAAATTCCAGGTAGATAGGATAATTCCTTGTGATTCTGGGTTGATGACATCACCGTTATGCTGACATCAGCATGATGCCATCACTTCGATGTTGACATCAGCTGCATAAAACTCTTCGGCTCCTTCCTCTTGCAATCTTCATTTGAATTTTCATAAGTTTTAGTGTGTAGGACGTTTGATTGGATTCAATTGAAAGCTCTGCTACCAAGTTAAATGAAGAAGAGATAAATAAATAATTACACATACACTGACCTCCCTCGAGGTTTAGAGAAAATACTGTAAGCCCCATAGTTTTGGCATAATTGCATTGAGTTCCTTTGAGATTTTAATTTGTATAACACATAGTCCCCTTTTCATCAATAATTTGTTGGTTATATGGATGAAAAATTGATGTTGCCATCTCTTTTACACGAAAATATATACTTTATGTTGTTTATTTTTGAGTTTTCGCATTATTTGGATTAGTTTCATTCCATTTAACTTTACTAAAAAGGAAGTTAGTGTAATTATGTCAAAACTGGAGGGTTTACTATATATTTTCCAAACCTCAAGGGAGGTTAGTGTAATTTACCCTAAAAATAAAGAGATGGAGATGAAGTGAAAGAAAAAGAAGAAATAAAACATAATAAAAAATGTAGAAATTTAATGTATAAAGAGAAATAGAGAATTGTATTATTGATTGATATATATTCATTGATTGATATATTGAATGTTACAATGATTCCTATATATAGAAGAGTAGGTGGTAGTAGGTGGTAGGTGGAGTAGGTGAAGTGGAGGTGGTAGTGGTGTAGTGGGTTAGGTTTAGTGGAGTAGGTGAGGTGGTAGTGGTGTAGTGGGTTAGGTTTAGTGGAGTAGGTGAAGTGGAGGTGGTAGTGGTGTAGTGGGTTGATTTTAACAGCCCCCCGCAAACTCAAGGGGGATAGGAACTAGCCAACTTGAGTTTGGAGAGAGTAACAAAACAAGAAAATACATAAAAATAAAAGAGGATAGGAGACACTGTATGGTCGTGTCAGACCATTGGTGAAGACACTGGATGGTGGTGTCATAACGTTGTAGAGGACACTGTATGGGGGTGTCATAACGTTGTAGAGGACACTGTATAGTGGTGTCATAACGGTGTAGAGGACACTGGATGGCGGTGTCAGACCGATGTAGAAGACAGTTTATGGGGTCATGTCGGACCGTTGTAGCAGACAATGTTCTGACAGTTGTTGTGACAGTTTACAGAGTCTTGTTGGACTCATAAAGGAGCTAACCGGAATCAATGTCGGGACAATTTACAGAGTCTTGTCAGACCCATGAAGGAGCTAACCGGAATCAATGTCGGGACAGTTTACAGAGTCTTGTCGGACCCCTGAAAGAGCTAACCGGAATAAATGTCGGGACAGTTTACAGAGTCTTGTCGGACCCATAAAAAGTCGCACCCTCAAAAGGTGTGCCCAATCTTTCAAAAAGGCGTGCCATCAAAAGGCGTGCCAAATCCATAAAAAGGCGTGCCATCAAAAGGCGTGCCCATTCCATAAAAAGGTGTGCCGGACATGATGGCGAGACACGTGAGCGCCTTGGCTTGCGCGCCCGTGTTGTCGTCTGTCGGCAAGTGGCGCGCGATGCGCGGATCGGCCCTGGCTATTTAAACCAAGGGTGAGGCGGAGGCTGTGCATACCAGTCTGAAACCGCTGAAACCAACCCGTCTCTGAAAAACTCTGCCTCTTCGGAGAGAGAAACTTTGGAACACTTTGTAACCCAGAAAATGGCTTCGTCTTCCCGCGGTCTGCTCACCCTCTTTCCCGACCTCAACGAGTCAACAAGAGAGATAACTGGTGCGGTGGCACTGGAACCTCAACCAAGCGCCCCGGAGTTTGCTCCGTTGAACTTTCCGATGCGGTCGGTGGAGCAAAGAATGGCAGTGCAGTCGGATGTGGAGGCCAATCAGTATACATTGAAGTCATGTGTGGAAACCATGACTGCGGTTACAAACTTGTCGAACCGGCTGCAGAGTAGGGCAAATGAGGTGCAGCAGTTAAACTCCCAGCTGGCTCTGCTCCAACGCATGTATAAGGATGCGCGAGCAGAGATAAGTGTGCTAAAGGCGGAAAATAAGGAGCTGAAGCGGAAGGCCACCGTGATGTTCCGTTTTGGAGGTCCGCCATATGCTGCAGTGGAGGAGCAGGGAGTAGTGATCATGCCCAGTGGAGTGGGAAACACGGAGGCAGCACCGTCAAGGGCCGCCCAGGACGGAGGCAAAAAGAAAAGACCGGCGGCAGAGTAGAGAAGAAGTGAGGTCGATGTGTGGCCGCTGCAGAAAAGAAAACAAAGTTGTTGTTGTTGTTGTTGTTTTTTTTTTTTTTTTTTTTTTGTAGAAATGTGATGGGGGTTAATTCCCTGTCATGAATAAAACGATGTGCAGTGTGTTTTGGTTTATGATTTTTTTTTTTTTTTTTTTTTTTTTTAAATAGATATGTGATAAAATAAATGAAATTATAAAATCAATGGGGAACAGGTTGGCAGAAGAAAAGTTTAAATGATGGGAAATATTAAAAGAAATGTGGGAGAAATGATGAGTGTAATGTGATGATGATAAAAGAAAATAAAAAACATGAAGAGACATGCCACGTGAGTTGAAGAATAAAAAATAAATAAAAAAAGAAAAGGTTGAAAGATTAAAAAACCAGAGGTGCATGTGTGAGTGTGTGGGTCTCTTGTTTATATTAAAAAACCAGTGTATGGGAATTTGCCTTCAGCATCAGGTTGCATCTTCTGTATCTGGGTTTTCACATAATCAAATGGTAAACTGCAGGCTGCAGCAAAGAATCCTGAAACACTACTCACCCCTAATATTGTAGCAGCCTCACCAAAACCCACAGAATCCTTGAAGAACTCCACACTCTGGTCATATGAGGCAAGCATTCCCATATTCAGTGCCATTGCTCTCACTACAGTAGGGCCTGCACCTTTCCAGAGTGCCAAAACTCCTTCATCTGCAACAATACGATAAAGGGCATGGAATGCATTCGTGTAGTTCCGGCGCTGTGCGAGAGGTAAGGTAGCATGTGCCTGCATACGAATGAGTGCTAAATCAGTTGGACTACCAACTGATGCTCCAATTGCTCCAGCAGTTAAGCCACACAAAGCCTTCTGATATAAAGATAGGGGCTTCCCATCATTGGCCTCAATTGCTTTATTTGTCAGAATCCTAAATGATCCAAGTCGGGCAGTTGTATATGTAGCTTGTCTAAGCAGCCCAGCAGTCAGCCCCTTGTTAAAGGCACCAATACCCTCATTTTTGAACATGTTCTTTGTCACATCAGTGGCTGATCCCTGACCTAATTGAATTCTGACCTTGATCATGTCGATAGGTTGGATGACACAGGTAGCGAGCATTCCAGAGGCTCCGCCATTGACGAAAGGCTTCACGGTGGGCCAAACACCACTGGCTTTTGGCTTCGTCTCTCCCATTTCTTCTTTCTTTTTGCTAATAGTTAGCCCCCAAAATTGAACAAACAAAAAAGCAGACAGAGAGAAGAGAAAGAGCCTTCGTCAAAAACAAGAGAGAATTTTTGCAGACTAGGTGAAGGTCCGGCGGACGGCTAAGGTGAGGTTGCCGCCCGCCGGTGAAGCGAAAAAATATTAGGTTCTAAACCTGCTCTGATACCATGTAGAAATTTAATGTATAAAGAGAAATAGAGAATTGTATTATTGATTGATATATATTCATTGATTGATATATTGAATGTTACAATGATTCCTATATATAGAAGAGTAGGTGGTAGTAGGTGGTAGGTGGAGTAGGTGAAGTGGAGGTGGTAGTGGTGTAGTGGGTTAGGTTTAGTGGAGTAGGTGAGGTGGTAGTGGTGTAATGGGTTAGGTTTAGTGGAGTAGGTGAAGTGGAGGTGGTAGTGGTGTAGTGGGTTGATTTTAACACTACTAAAAAAAAAAAAGGTTTTTGGTATCACTTGCAAAAAAGAAAATATCATTTGATTTGTCGATCCCTAAAAAAAGAAATAAGCAAAGTTCATTCATTGATTGACAAACTGGGAATTCATGCAAAGTTACAATCCCTCCACAAAACTCTATGTATTGATTGCAATTACAAAGCTACTTCAATCCGTGATGCCAAGTTTACAATGAAACTCTACGTGTTGCTGCATTTGATTTATCTCTATAATGTTACTATATATAATATATGTATATTTTAAAACATACTTGGGACTTCAGTTATACAATTTTGGTCATATGGAATGTGTTGGCAATAATTGTCAGGCTAGGCGAGCTTTACGAGCTTTGAAAGGTTTGGTAAGACTTCAAGCCCTGGTTAGGGGCCATGCTGTGAGGAAGCAAGCAGCAATTACTCTTCGTTGTATGCAAGCGCTAGTGAGAGTTCAGGCTCGTGTTCGAGCTCGGCGTGTTTGTTTGTCTTTGGAAAGTCAAACAGCACAAGAAACACTTCAGCAACAACTTGAACATGAGGCTCGTGTTCGAGAAATTGAGGTAAGCACAGGGTTCACTCTTAGATAGTTTTTCTTTCCCCCTTTAAATAATGCAGCAATATTTCATGTTCATATGGTGCCAACATGTTCCTGAATTTTGAAAATGGTATTAATATAATTCAATATTGTTTTTATTGTTATTGCTTTTTTTTTTTTGGTGAATTGCACCAGCAGAGATTAATCAAAGGTTTAGTTGGTTTCAATTGTATTATAACCAGTAAAACAGATTTTGACTCGAGCAATGAATTGAACTGCTATGGCCATCTAGAGTCAAGATTGACACCATCGTGCTTTATGGTTTACTTACTATATCCCCCACACGAAGACACTTGAGATCCGTGATCCGTTTTTTCTTCTTTTTCTGTTTCTTTTAAAGTTTTGTCCCCATTCCTTTACTCCAATTTGTCATAAGATTTTTCTGTGTTCTTTTACTTTGTGAACCTATCATTTTGGGCCTTATGGTAATCATCTTCAACATGTGAGGCAGCCTTATTTATTCTTGAATGGTGGAATAGTCTAGGCTTAAAAATATGGATCAGTCTCGGTTGAACATGAAAATTTTAAGATAATACTGTTTGTTTCTATAAGAAGCTTGATTGTTTGCTTAAATGGCCCTGGAAGAGAATAAGGAATCATTGTTTCAGCTTTTATATATGAGGAATCTCTTGTGATGTAGTAAAACAGTGTCTATTTGAGGACGAGGCACTTATATGGGACACTAAAGCTGGGAGTTGGGTAAGTTTCATTTGATGTGATTATTAAAAAAAAAAAAAATGCCAAAATGAACCAAGTTCGTGTCGGATGTCATTGATGGTTGGAATAAGGCTAAACTGAACGTAGCTGAAACAGAAGGTTTAGGGTCAGGAAGTACAAATGCTATTTGAAGTGTATGAAGTAACCCAACTATCTGAAGTGTATGAGGTAATGTAGTCCTGTGGACCGGTGCTTGTATAGAAATCCTATTTGTGTTCTGTGGATTGAGCAGGCAACTGAAGTGCTACTATGCAAACAAATATGAGAAGCCTTATGTGCATGAGCTTGGATGTTTTTTTAAATATTTACGTATCACTTTCTTCTTAAAGTCGGCAACTTCCATATTTTGCTTCTGATTTTGGTGCAGGAGGGATGGTGTGACAGTGTAGGATCTGTCAAAGAAATTCAAGCCAAATTGTTAAAGAGACAGGAGGCGGCGGCCAAGCGTGAGAGAGCAATGGCGTATGCTTTGGCTCACCAGGTAAGAAACTGATACCCTCCTGCCAACAACATCAAGTAGAAAATGGGGTCCAGACCAGAACAGAGAGGAAAAATTACAGTTATTAATGCATTGTATATTTCAACTTTATGTATAGCTTTGACTTTTTATAAAATAGGGTATTTTTAAGATATCATGTCATGTTGTGCATGCTATGTTTCTGAATGTTTCACACTTAGTGAATTGTACAATTTTTTATTGTGTGTGTTCTATGTATGCTTAAAGCTTGAAGTGGTATCTCTACATTTGAAATGGATGTGTCCGACATTGCATTATTATTCGAACACAGACATTGTTCATCCACATTGAAAATTTGTTGTTCTAGTCTTCTTGACAATTGATTATTGCTTCTTGATAATGGATTTGGGATTGGTGCTGAATGTAGTCCTGGAGATCCTGAGGATAGCTTGTGTACAAGTTAGTTTTATTAAGGGCCAGGTGATGGGGATCGAGAAGGCATTGGACGACTATAAATTGAAGAAATATGAATAATTAAGAGTATGATTTAGCAGGATTTTATTTCTTTATTAATAGTTTCCAATTCCTTAATTTCCTTTTATTGGATTTCCTAATTAGATGGTGCTTATGTCTATATCTATGGTTTCTTGTAATGGTTTTTAGTTACCTTTGATTGAATGAATATTTGATTGAGAGAATTTTCAGAAGCCCTAGAGTGGTATTTGAGCCGTGTGTCGTCTTTTGGTTCTACACCATCAGGTATTATTAGATTGTGGTCAGGCTGAAGTCATGGTAGCACAATGATTATGTAGTGCCATGGTATTCAGGAGAGGGGTGGATTTTGGCATATCTAAAATTGTTATAGCCAGTCATTAGAGTACATTAATGGTACAGATGTATCAAGTGTAATAGTGGATGGGATATTTGGTTATTCTCCTTGTTGAACCTTTTAACTTGACAAAGGAAGTGTTGGGCCTCAAGGACTAGGATTTCACTCTGACATTTTAGATAATTTCAGTAAAATGAAGTATATAATAATTCACCCTAACCTTCGCAATGATGTGTGGAAAATTTGACTGGATTTGTAGCAAATCAAACTTTTGAGAAGACTTTGGGAGATGTCCTGGCTGTCTTTGGCCAAGAATGATGATGGACAGCAGTAATATGTATCTTTATCACTTATATTTAATCCAAAAACAATTTTGCAATATTGCAAAATATATAATATGAAATCTAGTATGCAATATCATTAATTTGTAGAAGTGTTGGGTTTATAGAACTAATAAATACGTACTGCCCAAATCATACTACTGTAATATTTGTATGATATCTATAGATTAGATAAGCTTATGTTTTTTCGATCAATAGGGGATATATTGCATGAGTTGTTATAAATGCTGATTTTTAAATATATATTTTGTTATGTGATACTATATACTTTAAAGTCTCCAGGACAATTTGCTTCTATAACCTCCTAAGAAGATCGAATGCTTGCCATTGGGATATCTTTATATATCCTTTCAGTGAAAAGTTTACTAAAATAATGTAATTTATGGATTAATGGAGCATTTCTTATTAGTCATTCTTATATTTGTCAAATATTTTTGGCGTTTCTATCTTTTAGCATTATAAGTTGTTAGGACTGATGTCTATTCCTGGAGTTACTCCCATAACACCCCAAAAATCCCGCTCCCAATTTTCTCATTATTCATATCTTAAATGTTATGGATTGACAAAATTGATCACTAAATTTGTGGGGTAGCACTGTTCAATACATGCTTTGTTGGCGTTTTGTTTATTTGTTTATCTACAGCTGACTCAAAAAATATGATCCATGTGCTGTAGTGGCAGGCAGGATCAAGGCAACATCAAGCTCTCTCTGGGTTTGAAGCAGATGAAAGCAACTGGGGCTGGAACTGGTTGGAGAGATGGATGGCTGTTCGTCCATGGGAAAACCGATTTCTCGACATCAATCTCAAGGATGGAGTGAGAGAGAATGGATCAGCTGAAGGAAAGAATGGTATCAGCACCTTGTTAAAATCTGCTGGTAAGAAACCCATTCCTTCAAACCTTCATTCCAACCTGTCAAATCACAAAATGGGTCCCTCTCAATTGGACGGTTGTAACTCTTCACCCAACAAGTCCACAAGCATGCAAGAAGCAACGACCACACTGTTTACCAAGCCAAAGTCTAAGTCACCTCTTGAAGATTTGGTTGAAGAAGCTGGTTCAAGAACTGGTATTGGGTTGAGATCCCACAGCAATCCTAAAGAGAGATCTGTGCTTTTAGATCAGCAAGCAAAGAAGCGATTATCTCTGCCTAATAGCGGTGACTCCCTCTCTCTTTTTCTCTCTTGCATGGTTTATGCTCACTGACATGGACGGACCCAGGATTGTAATATCCTAGTATAGGGGGGAGCAAACATATAAACCAACAAATTTTTTTTTAAAAAAAAAGTTTGAAACTCTTAAAAAAGCTCTCACAGCCCACAATATTGAGGTATGATAGGTGTCAATTTTTGATTTGTCACACACTTATTCATTAGGGTTCCACTACTTTGCCCCTATCATTGTTTGTGGGTGAATTTAAGAGTTTAAATTATGGGTCTCTAGCATTTTTCATTTAAAAAAAATATATAAACTACAACATCAATTTCTACCAACATAAAAGGTGAAAAGTAGCATTAAAAACATATATAAATAAACATGTTTTCTTATATTCATGTTGAGTCATAAAAAATAACAATTGTAAGACAATCTATCGACACTAGTTAGCTGTGAGAAACTATTATTATTATTAGTATATTTTGTCAAAATTAATTTTTTTTTTTTTCACTTTTTAAACTCCATGTCTCAGAGATATAGAAGTGTGGGTTGTGCAACCACTTGAATTTTTTTTTCCTTTTTTTTTTTAATAATTTAAAAAAAAAAAACCTGGGGTGTTCGAATTCGTATAATTTGAAAATAATTAATAGTTGATACTAGTAGATACAGGAGTTTTTGAAAGCATAGCGGAGGTGCTCACTGATATTATTCATTTGAAACCATTGTCAGTGATGGTGACTATTTTGGGTTGGCTTAGGGTTCAATTTTTGGTTGTTATAGTCATGGTACACCTAGTTCATCCCTGGTTGTGCTTGTTAAATGTTGTGGATGTTGATGCTTGATGTTGAGAAGATCCTTTTTGATAATCCAATAGGTTATTCAGGGGTAAATTACACTTTCAGCCCTTTAGTTTGACCCAAATTTCACTTTAGACCCTAGTGTTTCAATTTGAACAATATTAACCCTAGTTTTTAAGTCCACTTTCAATTTGTTATTTCCATTCAAATTGGACTTTTAAATTCATGATTTTTTAATGCGTGTCAGTCGCATTAAGAGAGCACAGACAAAATTGAAATTTAGGTCAAACTATAAGGGTGAAAAGTGTAATTTATCCGCTCTTTCGGTTTCACTCATTGAAGGGAAAACATTTGCAGCCAAGCAACTAAATAGCCAAGTCCTTTTTCTCAGTTGTTTATGTGGAGACTTAATCGTAACTTGGCTACTCAAACTTGGCACATAGCTTAAACCCATTTGTATTTATGATTTCTTTGGCTTTTTCTAACAACGGTCTTTGTTTTGCAACTCTTTTGAGTGTTTGTTGTTTTGTTTGACCAGTACGAAGGCTTGGATCTCAAAGCACCAGGCAACCTAGTAGAACTGCTTTAAAAAGGACACCCCCACCAAAGCCTGTGATGCATAAGCCGAAGTTAAATGGAATTGACAAACCCAATGAAATTTGTTCCACAGGCACTTGATCTTTAGCTTCAAGACTCTCATCAAAGATCTTTCTTCACGAATTTGCTGCCTTTTCAGTTTGTACATATTGGTTGGCAGAGTTGAGGCAGGCTTGTCGGAGAAATAAGATAAGCGGGATTCAATTAGGGCTGTTGTAATCAGTTGTTATTGTCATTATTTTAATCAGGAAGTACTAAAAGTTGAATGTCGGAGTTTCTGACCTGCTGTTGTCCTGTCAAGGCATGTGTTGTCGTGTTGTCTTATCTCATTCTTTGATTGTTGAAAGTTGAAGTATAATCTTGATCGAACCTACCCATGAATGGAGATCAGAGAATGCAATACGCCTGAAAGAGAGAGAATGTTGTAAGTAGGTGTGTATTCCATGAAGGAGGTGTGTAACTAGCATTCATTTGTTGTTTCTTATGAGATGGATGCCTATTGAAAATGTTTTTAGTTTCCACTAATGCTTCATTTGTTTGTTTAGATGGAAAACATTTTGTAATGGCGAACATTTTTTACGGAAATCTTTTTTCAGAAAATGTTGTGGAGAAAATATTTTTTTTATGTTTGGTGGTTGTGGTTGCGGAATGAAAGTGGAAGTGGAGGCGGTGGCATGGTGATGGGGTGACGGCAGCAGTGATAGTGACAATGATGGTGGCGGTGGATGTGGTGATGGTTGTGTAGTGTTAGAGGTGAGAATGGTGATAGTAGCCTGGTGACATTGATAAAATTTTAGTTCAGAAAATATGTTTTGCCTTTCAAAAATGATAAATATTTTGTGCTTATATAAATTTATTTTCTATTGACTATGAAAAATATTTTTCGTTGATTTTTGTTTTTTATTGTACCAAAGAGTAGACTCAGTTTTTATTTTTTTTTTATTTTTTATTGTATTGTTTTTCTTCTCTGCTTTTAGTTTTCAAAAATATAAGAAAATGGATATTAATATGGAAAACTTATTTTATGAAACTACCTTGTCTTTTTTGTGTAGATACCTATTGAACTTTTGATAATTGTTTAATGATGGGTGTTTCAGTTGGTAATACTGTGCATTTAGTGTGAAAGTATTATAAAAAGATGGACAAAAAAAGTAGAGAGAGATTGGTTTTTTTGGCTAAAATTTTCCCATGTTTGGTCTGTGTTTGAGAAAAAAAATTAAAACTTTTTTAAAAAAAAAATAGAAACTAATTTGATAAAAATTATTTTTAACGTCTGAAAAAATAAGATTATGTATAAATGATAAATGTTTTTATTTTTTTTATTTCTTTCATCAAATTAATTTTAATTTTTAATTTTGTAATTTTATTTTTCTAAAATAAGTATCTGAAAATTAAACTAAGGCTGCATCTTTGAAGCACTTTGATGTCAAGTGCCGCATCCAATAGTAGTAAACTTCTTTTCAGCAACACTTTCTCTACAAAACTCTTAAAAACACTTCATTGGAATACATTGGACTACCAAATGAGGCCTTAATATTTCAAGTATGAGGTTGGATCTCCAATGTAATTGTTTTTGGAGCTGAGGTGACTTCGCAATATGGTAGAAAGCTATTTTTTCCTTTGTGGGTGAAAGAAAGTTATTCAGCTTGTTTGGTTTCGTTTTTTTGAAAACAATTTTTAGAAAATTTTACTTTTTTATTTTTCATATTTTTTTGTTTTTCATGAATTTTTTTAATATTTTAAGCAAATTTTTTAATTTTTAGATATACCTAACATAAATATACCTAAAAAGTAAAAAAATTGTGAAAAAAACCTTTTAAAAATTCACTAAATACCAAAAATACAAAAAAAATATGAGAATTCAGTACATTTTTTGTATTTTTATGTATTTAATAATTTTTAAAAATATTTTTTCACAATTTTTTTACTTTTTAGATACATCTAAGTAAGGTGCATCTAAAAAACTAAAAAAAATGTTTAAAATTTTAAAAATATTCACTAAAAACAAAAAAACACGAAAAATAAAAAATTCAGTTTTCAAAAAACTTAATCCAGAAAACTCAAACCAAACACACTGATTGTTAGTCGGGTTTAGCAATTGTTTTTTGAGAAAATTAGTTTAAAGTTTCTATCTCATTTTTAGTATTGAAAAAGATTCATAATATTATTTTGTAATTTCTAAAGCCCCTCAACCTCAATACCTATATATCACAAATAAATTTTGATTTACATAATGCAAGTAACTGACTATGAATTGATCCCTGGTGGACGAACATTCGAGTTATTGAGGAAAATAAGCTTGAATATGTTGAATGTTGATTTAGTTGCTGAGCATCGTTTGACTACTGCTATTCATCCTCAAATAACTGCATTTTTGGAAGGTTTTAATGAACTAATACCTTGTGATTTGATATCTATTTTTAATGATAAGGAACTGAAACTATTAATTAGTGGACTTCCAGATATAGACTGTGAATTTGCTTTTATTAAATTGGTTATTTTTACTTTTCGTTTCTCAATCCGAGGAAAGTTAAGGGATACTTTTTTCTAATAATAGCCTTCGCTATGTTTGGTTTTAATTTTTTGAAAATATTTTTTAAAAAATTATACTTTCTTATTTTTCTTTTTTCTTTTTTTTTTTTGTTTTTGTTTTCACTAATTTTTTTTAATATTTTAAGAAATTTTTTTTAATTTTTAGACATACCTAACATAAATACATTTTAAAAGTATAATTTTTGTGAAAAATATCTTTAAAAAATTTACTAAATACCATAAATACAAAAAAAATAAAATAAAATGAAAATTTAGTATATTTTTCATATTTTTTGTGCATTTATTAATTTTTAAAATATTTTTTCACAAATATTTTACTTTTTAGATGCATCTCTAAGTAAGATGCATATAAAAAAGTAAACAATTGCTTAAAATTTTAAAAATATTCACTAAAAACAAAAAAATAAAAAACTCAATTTTCAAAAAATTTAATTTAAAAAACTGAAGCCAAACACACTGATTATTTTTCAGTGGACGACATGAGGGTGAATACGGAATAGTCTAGGCATATGTTGAGCTCCAATTTGGATTTTTGGTACTAAAGATATGCTTTAATTGAAGTTAGAGAAGTTGGTGAATTTTATTATTTTTTGTTTGAAAGTCTTTAAATTTGACTATGGCGTACCGGTGGTATTCGTATTCTCTTCAATCTTAACCGTCCGTCTACGAATGGCTCGAGTATTCGTCCTCTCTTCTTTTATTAATTATTTGAACATCATATTTCATATATATATATATATATATGCATGTATAATCTGTGTGTTACTGATGTGTGTGGTTTATATATGTATCATCTGTGTATGTCAATTTCCGACCACACTGCCAATCAAGCACTCAGCTGCAGAACACTGCCAAAATAGATTAAGCCCGAACGATCTATCACAGAAAAGAAGAGATTCTGGCGGTGGTTCGTCCACTCGAGGCACTCCGACGATCAAGTCAGTTATCTCTCAAAGATAGCAAAAGAGCTTAACTCAATATTCAGAATATAAAAAGCATACCTTAGACCCATGAGGGTGCCTCACTTTTATAGCCAACACAATCCTAGTCCCAATAGAAGCCTAGTTCTAATGGATTTAGGATTACTGCTAATCTTGGACTCCCAGTAGGATTGGGATAAACTCTCGAAGAGTTTTATCTTTACCCAAACTGAAGTCATCTCTTATTCTAGGACTCTTGCCCCTTATCCGCTTATTCCGGATTCTGGTATCTTCGCAGATAACCTCGGCTTAGCCGAGATGATCTCGACGTCATGACCAGGACACGTGGCACCTCAACTGGCACTTCGGTGACACCTCGGCTACATGTTGTCATTTAAAAATTATGTCCCCACAACTACCCCCTAGGTTCTATTACCTCGGCATCCTGAGATGATGCAACCTATATCATTTCTTCCATTTAGCACGTCGGCTAAGCTCGTTTCATCATCTATTACCGAAGTAAGAACTCATCGACTCAATATGACTGTAGACACCCCATTTTTGACCAACCTTAAGACTCGGACGTCACCAATTGAGTGCTCGGTGATTGTGCATGTTGTGCTCGTTTCAAGGTTTCGGAGTTCTTGGCTGAGAGCCTCACCTCCGGACCTCGGGACTCTTTGTACTTTGACTCGGTCTGCGGACTAAGTCTTGTTTTCTCTTCCCAGAATGAGGGAGAGATCTTGTAGACCATCTCTCAGTGGTCGTAGACTACTTTCGTGGTCGTAGGCCACTGTTCCTGTTTTGAGACTAGTTTTCGATTTTCGAAGCCATTGGTCGTGCGCCCCGGCTCGGGGCCGCTTAACATTCTCCGTTTGGCACGATTTTTAGAACACACCTTGTTTCCTCCATCTAGAGGGACACTGTGGTCTGGGAGACCACTTTTGTGGTCATACGCCACTTTTTGTGCTCAACAGCCAGTTTTCGGGGCCCCCGGCCGCGCGTTTTGCCTCCCAAACTCTCGTTTTGCATCCGTGTTGGTTCGTTCTTGGCACGAACCTTACTTTTCATGTTTGGGAAGTGGTACATGGGTAAGAGACCACTTTTTCCCCCTTGGAAACCAGTTTTTCTCCTTGGAAACCACTTTTCTTCCCGCCAGCCGGTTTTCTGGTCGGAAAACTGGTTTTCTTGGTCTTTTGGGTCACATTTGCTGGTCTCCCACCACACCACTGGTTTACTTTTAGTGTGAAGACCACCAATTACCCCTGGAAACCAGTTTTTCTCCTTAGAGACCACTTTTCTTCCCACCAGCCGATTTTTTGGTAGGGAAACTAGTTTTCTTGGTCTTTGGACCACATTTGCTAGTCTCCTACCACACCACTAGCTTGCTTTTAGTGTGGAGACCACCAACCCTTGGAAACCAACTTTTATCCTTGGAGACCACTTTTCTCCCCGCCAGCCGATTTTCTGATCAGGAAACTGGCCTCTTTGGTCTTTGGGCCACATTTGCTGGTCTCCCACCACACCACTAGCTTTCTTTCAGTGTGGAGACCACCAATTACCCTTGGAGATCACTTTTTTTTCCGGCCGACCAGAAAAAGTAGCTGGCCGACCACTTTCTCATGAAAAGTGGTCGGCCGACCACTTTAACTGGTCAGCGGTCTTCCTGCATATTCTACAGGTGTTGTGGATGCCAGCTGTGCTAGCTGGAGTGCACAGATTGCATCTGTATGGAGGATCTTGAGCCTTGTTTTTTAGCTTCCTGAATAAGCTTTGGCCTTGTTTGTCTATAAGAGAGGCCCTCCCCCTCCTTGAACCAGGTTTAGATTTTGGTCTAAGGCAAAAAACATATCTCTCTCTATATTTTTACATTTTGGTCCTAAAGAGTGTGTTATTCTTAGCCCTTTGCACCACACCTTATAGCCTAGCACCTCCACCATTGTTACTGAGTTCTTGGAGGGTCTTGAGAGGTCTCAAAGGTTGAGTTTTTTGGTCCAGAAACTTGCTGGTTTAGCTGAGCTTCAAGGGTAATCACTTTTTCATCTTTTAAGCATTATTTTGATCATTCTCTTAGCCTCATTTGCATGCTTATTTGAGATTTATTGTCAACTGAAAAAAGGTTCATATTTAAGTCATTTTCATGTTTTTTTGAGGCTCTTTTGGTGTTGGGGGTCATCTACCCTCTTGCATGCTCTATTTAGCCTTGTTTTGTGCCATGCCATAAGGCATTCGAGCTAGTCTTTGCTTGGCCTTCCTACCACTGAAATCCAATGGATTTTCAATGGTGAGAATGTGGCTTTGAGGGCCTAAATCAGAGAGGGGTGACCCTCTCTCTTGTTGTCTTGTTTACTAGCATTTTTGGCCTACCAAAGGAGCATATGTTTACACCATTTGGAGGCCTAGTTCAGGCACTTTTTGGTGACTTCTAGGACCTGCCTAGGCTCTGAGCATGGCTGGTTTGGTCCCCTTTTGCTTGTTTCTTGCATGTGTAGAGTAATCCCTTTTCATGACTTATCAAAGGAGCATGTCATTCTTGCATGTATTGGTCTTGTTTCAGTGGGTTTTTGGCTATCATTTGGCATGCCATGACTCTGTTTTTGCTTGGTTTGGTAGTCCTTTACATGCTTCATATGCTTGTCGTGTAACTCATGTTCACTAGCTCACAATGCATGTTGTTTTGGCCCTCTATTCTAGCATATTTTGGCCATGATCCAAACTGATTTTGTTCATATTTTGGGCTGCCTTAGCTCTGTTTTGAGGCCTCTTATTCGAATGATGCTTGCCATGCACACTTGTAGTGTAAATCTCTTAAACTAGCTTTATATGCTTCATGCCTTAACATGTCATTCTAGCTTGTTTTCTTCTCATTTCAGCATGTTTTTGGTGACTTTTTACCATGTCATGACTCTTTTTTGGTTTGGTTTGGTTGGCCTTTGCATGCTCCATGCACTTGCCATTCAATCTCATAAAATAGCTTAACATGCATCATGTAGGCACATATCTTTTTAGCATGTTTTTGGCTTGACTTCAAGAAGACTTTGTTCATGTTTTTCCATGTTTAAGGTCTGATTTTGGTTGTCTTGGTCATCCATGACTTGCTTTGTATAGCTTTGGCTCAACCTAGTTTGTTTGCTTTGTGCATCGGGTCCACTAGCATGCATTACTTGGCTCATTTCAATGATGTGAAATCTTTAGTTATACTATTTCAGTCCATGTTTCATGGCCGTGCACTTGCATTTGTCACTCAATCAATGCGTTGGAGGGTTCTCCTTTTATGCCTTAACATGAGCCATTGTGTATGCATTCATGCCTTTGCTTGAGAGCCATCATTTTAGTGCTTATTGGGGTTATTTTTCCATTATATAACTCTAATTTTTGTTGGTAGAGTTATCCCATGCTTGGTCCTAATAGGTGTAGTGTAATCTATCTTATTTGCCTTGTATGCATTATGCCCCCCATGCTAGCACATTTTGGCTTCCATCTATGCATGTTTTAGTCTCATATTAACACGTACTAGGACTGTTTTTGATTGCCTTAATCACATGCTTCATGTTTTGTATACCTGTAGTGTAAATGCTCTTGCTTGCCTCAAGCTTTGAGCACCATTGCATGCTTTATTCATGTTGTGTACTTGATTTGACATCATTTAACATCACATTTCAAAACATATAGACTTTCCATGTTCTCACTTCATTCATGTTTTGAATGCCTTTGATGGTTATGCATTGTTGCCTAGTTCATGCCTTAGTGTGTATGTTTGCACGCCTAGGACTTTGGGCCCTCATCTTAGCACATTTTGGTCTTTGGTAAGACCTATTCCAACTCTGTCCATGCTTAGTTCATGCATATTTGCCATGCATTGCATGCCTCATGTGTAGTCCTCTTTGATAGCTCTTATGCCTTAGGACCCTTGCATGCTCTACTTGCTTTGTTTAAATGATTTGGCATCATTTCTTACTTAATTTCCGTGCACTTAGTGTCTTTACACTTGCACATTTGTCACTCTTTGAGCACTCTTGAGAGTTGTGCTCTTGGGCCTCTTGTATTGGCCAATGCATTGTGCATGCATGCTTTGTATTTTGTGCCTTCATTTCATCCCATTGGCCACTGATTTTGGTGTGGCTGAGGCCCATCCATTTTGGTTTAAGTCCATTTTGCATTAAGTATGCCATTGTAGTTCATAGCATTGAGTATGCCATATTGTCACATGATTGATCATCGCATTGTGCATGCCTTGTTCATGTCATTGTGTATGTTAGTTTCCATGTGCATTGCGTATGCTAATGTCATGAGCATTGTGCATGCCATGTAGTTTTAGCATTGTGTATGCTAAGTGCATGTTTGCATGTTCATCCTTTGAATGTTTGCATGGCTAAGTGGCATTGTATTAGGATTGCCTGCTAGAGTTGCATCGGTGCATGCCATGTTTGTTGCATTGTGTTTGGGATAGGAGTTAGCCCAAACACGGGAAACGAGGGATGTTTCATACTCGAAGTGATGGAACGAGCCTCGATTCCCGGTCACCGACACTCTTGACTACACATGATGGAGTTTAGGCATTTATGTGTTCATATGTGCATTCATTCTATATTAAGTTATGCAATTCGGTTCCTCGGCCATCATGCATCGAGATGCGTGATTGGTGGCCCGAGGATTGAGACCTACACTCCCTTGAGCTTGTACAATGACGGGGAGAGTGGTCGTGCACACATATGTTGAAAATACCTTGCCATGCCTCTCTCTTGCTCCTTGTTGCAGAAAACCAGAAACCAGAGGCAGAAACTGGTTGGCCAACCAGCTTTTCTGACAGGCCGACCACCCCTTTTGGTTTCTCCCACAAAAGGTGGTCGGCAGGTGGCCTCTAAGGCTAATAGTTGGTCGGCAGCCTTCCTACAGATTCCCAGGGTGGAGTTTTAGCCTTCTGGAGCCTTGTGTAGTGTTCTAATAAAGGCAAGTCGGGGCGTCGCGAGGGATTTCCGAACAAGGCAATTCAAGCATGCATGCATCCTTCATCATCCAAGGCAGAGTCGAGGCAGTCCACATTCATGTAGCTTGCATGCTAGTTTAATTGCTTATTTAGTTAGTTTGTTAATTAATTAGAGTTATGTAATAATTAGCTGTAATTTATTATTTATTTTGGTTGTGTAATAACTAGCTTAATTAGATTAGCTTGGATTAGCTAGTTGGTTCTATATTATTCATTTGGACCCTCCGTCGAGAGGGCGAATTTTGTAATAAGTGTGCGTGTGTGTGATGCATGTCTTCCAACCCCACGTCTTTCTTCCTTTTATTTACCTGCTTTCGATGGTTAGTTTTAGGGCATGTTTCAATTAGCATCCTTATGCTTCGCATATTTGCATTCATTCACCGGGCTCGGCACATCATACTAACTGCATTGTATTTCAATTCCAAGTTGAATACATGTTATCTGTAGCATCTCATATGCCATCTTAGAATAGCCGAGCCTATCTTAGTTGCATTTTGCATGTGTTGCATTAGCCATCTCAACATGAATTAGGATCATGCATTGATTACTAACTAGCTTCTATTTTGGCTTGGGGTACTCGGTGAGTGTTTATGCTTTAGCATCCTTGCATGTGTGTGAGTGACTGCCATGATAACATGTTTGCCATGAGGCTAACTGTTTATGTGATATACCTGCCTGAATGCCTGTGGGTGAAGGTTGGATTATTTAAATTGGAACAATTCATCGATTACGAGTTTCAAAGCCCACTTGAGAGTGGCAAATCACCATGTTTTCAAAGCCAACTTGAGGGTGGCAAAATCCGCATTTTAGCCTACTTGCGAGTAGCAAACCGCTTTCAAAAACAAACATGAGATGTTTTGTTCCAACTTAGACGATCTAGTCTATACTTGTATGTTGTGTGCATCACGTAGCAATTTTAGGCTAATAAACTGGAATAAGAGCATATATGTTTTCAAAAACAAGATATCATATTTAGTAGTGGCCGATCTTTGATCAGGCGAGCGGGGGTGCTCATTGCATGACCTTCCCCAATCGTACCTAAGTTCCCGAGCCGATGTAACTTTGGTGATGGCGGACACGTGACTTTAGGCACGAGTCCGGGTTTCCTAAATTTTTCCAAAATAAAATATTTAGGTGGCGACTCTGTATCTAGCAAAGCAGTCCATGTTTGACATTTCTTTCTAAAAAATCAGTTTTTCAAAACGATTTGTCGGATTTAAACTCTTTGGTGATTTATCAATCTTGTATTACACTTTGCGAGATCAGATTAAGAACCGTGACATTTGAGTCTGAACTGTAGTAAGCCCAATGGACAAAACGGGATTTTTCCGGGACGTTCGGGCGCGTCTACAATGACCAAGACCTATAATCTGCTTTCATCAATGCCTTAGAACCAACGACCAAGTTCGTTCAAGTTTCTCAGCCGAAACCGTCCTCCTAGCCGAGGTATTTGCTTCATCAAATCAAGAACTCCAAGAGTTCCAGCACGTGTATGAGCTGGCATGCACAGTATTTCAACCGTTTTTATCGCCATTTCATGCTTTTGATCAAAATCAACTCTCTCTCCGTCTTTTCATTTCTGCATCTTTGTTCTTGTTCAAACTTTCTCTCTCAAATCCTCCATTGCTACTTTTGCGAAGCTTTCTGCAACCAGTTTCACTCTCTCCCTCCGGTGAGGCTTTTGTTGCACTTCTTTGCTTACTACCACCGTTTGACACCGGCGTACTTCACACCGGCCTTTTTGTAATCTAAACAATTATTCTTCAATATTAGGCCGAAGTGCCTTCTTTCATTTTCTGAATGCATTCTTTAATTTCTTCTTTCAACGTGGTTGTATGTGTCCTCTTTTTACTCTTGTATGATTCTATACTTAAAAATAATTTGCATGTCTTCAAAATACACCTTAACTGTGCAATCTCCTCGGGGTGTAACACCTCGATTGCACCCACTAATCGATTTCTCTCAGCCTCGGCTTAACACTTGAAAATATTTTTTACAATATTTTTCATAAGTGTTATTTACAACTCAATACTTCACTCTTAGCAAGACTTCTGTCTTCAAATTTCTTCCAAGTCTCGGCAACATGGTAATCTCAGCAAGTATGTAGATATTTCTTTCAACATAACCTTGGCTTAACTTGTAAATTTTTTTCAAAATTTCAACAAGTGTTAAACCATTCTTTCTAACATAACCTCGGTTAACTTCAACTTGTAAACTTAAATTTCAACAAGCGTTAAACATGACCTCGGTTTAACTTCAACTTGTAAACTTAAATTTCAACAAGCGTTAAACGTGGCCTTAGTTTAACTTCAATTTCAACAAATGTTAAACATGACATCGGTTTAACTTCAACTTGTAAATTTCAATTTCAACAAGTGTTAAACACGTCCTCGGTTTAACTTTAACTTGTAAATTTAAATTTCAACAAGCGTTAAACATGGCCTTGGTTTAACTTCAATTTCAACAAGTGTTAAACATGACCTCGGTTTAACTTCAACTTGTAAATTTAAATTTCAACAAGCGTTAAATATGGCCTCGGTTTAACTTCAACTTGTAAACTTCAATTTCAACAAGTGTTAAACACGTCATCGGTTTAACATCAACTTGTAAATTTCAATTTCAACAAGTGTTAAACACGTCCTCGATTTAACTTCAACTTGTAAACTTCAATTTCAACAAGTGTTAAACACGTCCTCAGTTTAACTTCAACTTGTTAACTTAAATTTCAACAAGCGTTAAACATGGCCTTGGTTTAACTTCAACTTGTAAACTTCAATTTCAACAAGTATTAAACATGACCTCGGTTTAACTTCAACTTGTAAATTTCAATTTCAACAAGCGTTAAACACGTTCTCGGTTTAACTTCAACTTGTAAATTTAAATTTCAACAAGCGTTAAACATGGCATTGGTCTAACTTCAACTTGTAAACTTCAATTTCAACAAGTGTTAAACACGTCCTCGGTTTAACTTCAACTTGTAAATTTCAATTTCAACAAGTGTTAAACACGTTCTCGGTTTAACTTCAACTTGTAAATTTAAATTTCAACAAGCGTTAAACACGTCCTCGGTTTAACTTCAACTTGTAAACTTCAATTTCAACAAGTGTTAAACACGTCCTCGGTTTAACTTCAACTTGTAAATTTCAATTTCAACAAGTGTTAAACACGTCCTCGGTTTAACTTCAACTTGTAAACTTCAATTTCAACAAGTGTTAAACACGTCCTCGGTTTAACTTCAACTTGTAAATTTCAATTTCAACAAGTGTCTAAACCAATCTTAGCTTGTGAAATTCCAACTCCTAAGCATCATTCTTCAGCCCTTTGCCCCCTAATGTGAACTTAAGTTCCACTTGGGTTCTCATTAGGCACGTGGCTTTGACCTCATCGTCGATGTAAGATTCAAACAAAGACTGGCCGAGGTTATTAACCTTGGTCTCTTTACTAAGGCACTTAGCTCCAATCTGTGTCTGATTTTGCCGATATGACAAGTCCAGGTTAACCCAACTTAGTTCAACTTTATTATATGCAAGTAAAGTTTTTACTCTGCCATATAATAAGTCTAAGTTATTCGCCATGTTTCAATTAGAAACATCATCATAGGACTGGTCGATCGTATCGCACAGATTTCAAAAATCAAACTAGCACTTTATTATTGCTTCAGCCATTATGCCCCATTGCCGGCAACCTTTCTCAGGCTGAGGTCCCTAACTTTGAACTCTCCTGGGCTGACCTTCTTGTTGTAAGCCCTAGCAAGTTGTTGCTGGTATACCCCCAGCCGAATTGCTGTTCTATCGCACGTTGCAGGTGGATTTCAAAGCATTTTTATGCTTTTTTTACAAAGGCTTCAGCTTCTTTTTGCATGTAAGGCCAAAAGAATCCCTACGATATTGCTCTATGGGCAAGGGATCTGCCCTCTGCATGGCTTCCACATACTTTTTTGTGGTTCTTATATAAAAATTCCTTAACTTAGGCCAAGCTTTTCTCTTCTCGGACTTAGTCATCTAGGCCGAGATCTTGTCTTCTGGGATCTGGGATCCGAGATCTGGAATCCGGGATCTACTCACTTGGGTTGAGCTCTTGTCTTTTCGTATCTAGTGTTATCTCGGCTTCGCTTCGGCGAACCATTTCTCTTCTCTTGTTTAGACCTTTTGTCCCCGATGTGTCCTCCTCGATTCTAGCATACTTTTATATCCTGGCCTTCAGCTCTTCCATGCTTTTCGGCAATGTTTTTGCCAGTGATTTTCGAAGCAGGCAGTCATCCTTCAAGCCATTTTTAAATGACACGACCGCCACCTCTTGGTTGCATCCTGGTATTCGGTTGAATACCTCATAATACCTTTTGGCATAGGCCCTAAGGCTTTCATCCTCGCCAATCTTCAGGGCCATTAGAGCGTCCACCCTCAATGCTTGTAGCTTGTTTGTCACGAACCTGGCCACAAACATCTCGGTCAGGCCTTTCCAGGTTTTCACAGTTCCTTTCAGCAACTTGTGAAAGTCCGATGCAATTTCTCCGAAGGATGAGGGGAATACCTTGTAGAGCAACGGCTTGTTCCGGTGTACAACGCCATCGAGTTCAAGTACAAGCCGACGTGAAAGTTGGGATCCGACTTACCGTCGTAGATTTGGAATCTCGGCATGCGAAACCTCTTTGGGGCTTCGAATTTGTCCAATTCTACTGAAAATGGCGTTCTTGGCTTGACCGGGGAGGTTACCTCAGTATCTTGTTGCTTCCTCTATAAGTGATCCCCCAGATCCTCTTTGGTCCGTCCAGGAGCTCGGCTATCTCCTGACTTCAGCCTTTTGGGTGCACTACTCCCAGTTTCATTATGGGTCCTTTTGGACTTCCCTCTATTGGTTGCGTCGAAACACAACTCCTGCCTTTGAACATGCCGATGTTCTTTGGGGTCGGCTTCCTTGGTGCGATGCGTCCTTCTCGATTCTTCCCTTCTTGACTCTCCTCGCTCGACCTCCCTTGAAGGCCGGTGACAGTGTTTTTCGGTCCTGGTGTGCTGGGGGACTGTAGGGACTGTTTTCTACCCCTCTTTTCGGGCATCCTCCTTTGCCACTGGAATCGGCGTATCTTGTAGTGGAAACGGTAGCTGCATGACGTTATTCTGCATCATGAAATTGGCCACTGTTTGTAGGTCCGCCAATTTGTTCACCATGGCCTTTACCTCATCGTCCCTTCGTAGGCATCTTTCTTTCCATACTTGGAGGTCGTTTTCGTTGTAATACCCGCTCCGGTCTGTTTTCTTTGGTGCGTCATTCTCCTGGCCGACGTTCTTTCCTTCGTGATTCTTATCGTGAGTTTCTTTGTTGTAGTTGTCTTTTTCGACGTCAAGGTCTACAGGTTTCCCACTCCCATTAGGAGTGTCGTCCCCAACCTTCTGTTTTTGTTTGTCGTTGGCCATCTATTCTCCTTTCGTTCCCACAGACGGCGCCAAATTGTGTGTGTCAATTTCCGACCACATTGCCAATCAAGCACTCAGCTGCAGAACACTAGCAGAATAGATTAAGGCCGAACGACCTATCACAGAAAAGAAGAGATTCCGTCGATGGTTCGTCCACTCGGGGGTACTCCGACGATCAAGTCAGTTATCTCTCAAAGATAGCAAAAAAGCTTAACTCACTATTCAGAATATAAAAAACATACCTTAGACTCATGGGGGTGACTCACTTTTATAGCCAACACAATCCTAGTCCCAATAGAAGCCTAGTTCCAATGGATTCAGGATTGCTGCTAATCGTGGACTCCCAGTAGGATTGAGATAAACTCTCTAAGAGTCTTATCTTTACCCAAACTGAAGTCATCTCTTATTCTAGGACTCTGGTCCCGTATCTGCTTATTCTGGATTCCGGTATCTTCGCAGATAACCTCGGCCTAGCCGAGATGATCTCGGCGTCATGATCAGAACACGTGGCACCTCGGCTAGCACTTCGGTGACACCTCGGCCACGTGTTGTCATTCAAAAATTATGCCCCCACATCATCATTACCAGGTTCATGGTGATAATGATGTATATATGTATGCAATGATAGATCTAGAGGGGGCTATGGAGGGGAGGGGGGCCGCACTCTCAAAATTTTGAAAAATATCATATATTATACAAGAAATTTTAAAATAATTTAAAATTATAGGAGTTCGCACTCTCAAATTTTTTAAGATAATTTCAAAATTATATAGAGTAGCCCCTTCCAATTTTTTAAACTATAGAGTAGCCCCCCAAAGTCATAATTATGGATCCGTCCCTGTATGTATGTATATTCATATTCATCTTTTGGATTCATAAATTGGGTGTTGTTGTTGCTTATTTGGATGTCATTTATGCTACAAAATCGACCTCTGAAATCTAGAGAATTTCTCTGGAAAGCCAGAAGAGAGAGATGAAGAGTAGGGTGGTGGTGGTGGTGGTGATGATGGGTTTTGAAGGAGTGGATTCAAGATAAATTCACTTCATCTTTTTCAATCTAAGCCCTATCTAATTTTGATAATTGAGGGCAAGTAATTAATTCTTGTATGGGATTCGCTTCTGAATCGACCTCAATTTCATAATTTTCTCTGAAATTCAGAGAATTTATCTACAAAGCCAAAGAAGATAGATGAAGATGAGGGTGGTGGTGGTGGTGGTGGTGGTGGTAGTGGATTTTGAAGGAATGGTTCTAGAAAAATTCACTTCATCTTTTTCATTCTAAGCTCTATCCAATTCCCAGATTTCTTTGGAGATTCTTTGAGAAGTCCAGAATTTCTTTGGAGTGGAAATTTCTCTAGAGGTAATTTCTTTGAGAAGTTCAAAGAAATTTTCTGGATTGAATTTTTTCTGAATTGATGTTGAGGGACCTTAGACATTATGAAAATATTAAATATCTTTTATGCTATAAAATCTTAATACTAGGGACCCTAAAAAAAATTTCCTTATTTTTTTAGTAGTTATTTTTTTTTAAAGAAGCTAGAAGACTTTATTTATTTTTTGTTATGGAAATAGTTTTATGGGTCATTTTTAAACATTTGCGTTTTAAACTTAAATTATCATATTATCCTTATATGGTTGTGGCCAACGCGCCAAACGACAAGTATAGAAGGTAATGTGGTCTTTGCACAATGATGCATAAATTCTCATAAATAGTAGCATTTTTTGGTTGGAACTTGTTTTTGGAGAAATTGCCTAACAATCTCATGGGATTTGTTTTTTTCTAGCAAAAATTTCTTTCTTAGGGTTTAACGGATGCAAAAATGAGCATAAATTTCTGGATGATATTAATATGAAATAACAAGAATCATTAATGATTTAAAGGTCAACTTTGATTTTTTTCACCAAAAAAAGAAAAAAGGGTGAATCTTCACTGTTTAAGGTCTCAAATCACTCTTTAACATTTGTTATATAAACTACAATGTTATTATTTATTTTGCACTAGTAAAATTACAAAATAATAATAATAATAATAAATAAAAACACACTTTTTGTTTTGTCTGACAATTTTTTCATTTGTGTGTTCTAACGTCACTTTTTTTATTTTTTTTTATCTATTAACATACTATTTAAGAGCCTCCAAGGCTGTCCAAATATAGTTTGTTTGAAATTTTTTGTTAAAATAATTATTATAATAGTTACAACAAAATAGAATAAGATCAACTAAAAAACCTCTTTTAAAAAATTTGTTATAGATATTCCATATTTTTTTTTCTATAGTGAATGCACACAATTTATTTTCCTGATAATCCTTCTAATGAGGTGGTAAGACAAAATGTATATAAGAAAATTTTTAAAAGATATTAGAGTGCGTATCAATTTTTTAAAATTTTATTTATCACACCATTTAAAAAATTTTAAAAATGATGTAGACGAGTTATTTTTCTAATTTTTTTTTTATTTTGGACGAAGGGACTCAATTTCATTCAATAATAAAGACGGCTACCTAGGAAAACTACAAAAACAGCATCATCAATTTTTTTTATTGGGCAAAGGAATAAAATTTCATTCAAAAAAGACGGCTACATAGAAGAAGTACATTAACAAACAGCTATCATCTTCCAAATCAAAGAACTTACAGCTCAAACTTATTAGGAGAGACTACAAAAACATTATTCTCTCTCGACAGAGATTGTTGAGACATGGGACACATGGCGTTACTAGAAAAGTAAGAACATATTAATGAAAAACATGACCAAAACTTAAACTAGGATTTGCAATATTTATGAAAGGAAAAAATAAAGCAAGGATGCAACACCAAAAATGCCAATCCTTTTGTCAAAATTTCTTTCCATTGTGTTAGCCATTTGTTCATGACTTCCTTACTTTTTTTGCCATACATGATTTGGCTACAAATTTTGCTAACAATACAAATAAATTTCAACATGTGGTTCAAACAAAACAATTAAAGGAGGAGAAATAAGAAATTGAAGATCAATGATTAATGAAAAATAATTTCATTAATCCTCAAAGAGAATAAAAATTCTTTCAATGAATAAAATTTTGCTACAAACTAATAATACCATTCTACTCCTAAACATTAGATAAACTATTCCTAAGATAGGAAAGAAAAAGAGAAATGTTTTTTATGTTGTTTGATTTATCCTTTACATTAGCCATCCCTTCAATCTTCACAACTTTCTTTGCAACTTCTCCTAACCTTTCAATTGATTAAAGGACTGTTAAGTGATCTGCATTACAATAAAATAATAATGATAATAAAATGTGGCCACAGTTAGTCTTTAAAGATTATTTATAGTCTGAAACGGCAAGCCGCAATCAATAAGATTAGATTTTATCACAATCGACAGAAAAATATTGTACGGTGCAAACACATGGTAAGAATCAATAATTGTTTTTTTATTATTTCTACCACACATATTTTTCACCCAAATCAAGCTTGATCTTGACACGCTGATGCAACTCACGCATGCATTTGCCAAGTATGATTTAATTTTTTAAGTAAAACAATTTTAACATACTTGGTGAGACTCTTTGATGTCGCCTAATTATCATGTCAAAATTTTAACATGTCAATTTGTTATTTTCAGTTGAAAGTTTCAATTGGTGTTGCAAGGAAGAAATTTGTTAGTGCTATTATGAGATTACAAGTTTGTAAAATGAAGGGCCTACTTATATCTTCATAATCATTGCCTTTTACATAGGATTTTAGATGGTGCTATGAAGAAAATATTCGCTTAAGTGGTGCAATTCAACTACTTAAGAATGAAATAGATCAGTTGAATTTGGAGACTGACCAATTTCATCATAAATTAAGCTATTTTGTGGAAGCAATGTTAAACGGATCTTTAAATGCAAAATATTAGTTCCTTTGACAAAAACTACTAACAAAATCTTTAGAAAATCCATATCTTGTTTCAATATTTTGGGAGGCAAATTCACAAATTGAGCAAGAAGGAATACCACTTGCTCTCAAGGCATTGTGGGGCACATTAAGAGCTCTTTCCAACAAAAGGAGGTAGGTTGTTCAACTTGAGATTAGCCAAAATATAGGCCAACAAAATGACCAAAAACATACATCAATTTTGCCATCAAGAAAATGCAATTAGGAGGAGTAAAATGAAGGCAGGTCAATTTGGGGAGCTCATTAAAAGCAAGTTTTATTCAAGCGGCTTACCCAACCAAAAAAAAAAAAAAAAAAAAATCAAAAAAAAAAAAAAAATCAAAAATTCTCATGTGCCATTAAATATAGAGCAAATTAAACAGATATCCTTACATTTTGTCTATTGTATTATTTTAGTCTTTACACTTTTTATTGACTCAATTTTGACTTTTTATTTTAGATTTTGTGTCAATTTATGTCCAACTGATAACACTGTCAATGTTTTTGATTAAAAATAATCATTGAATTAGTTGAGGTTAACTAAAGTTGAATAAGTTTTTAATTTTGTCTCTAAAAGTATGACGCATACTATTTACATATATTTTTTTTAATAAAAAATGTTAACAGTTATAATCAATTAAATCAAGTTAAGATAATCACAAATTCATAATGAAAATCGAGCCAATTAAAATAATAAGGATCAAAATGACATAAGAATTAAAATATAAGGACCACTAGCTTAATTTATCTTTAATATATCATTGGCCCAACAAGCATCACCTAAGTTATTCATCAATAGCTCAAAGAGGTTGTTGAAGGGAAAATAAAAAATGAAAATCAATTAAGAAAGTTAAGCCAAATTCTTACTAGGGCTGGTTTGGCAACTCAAAAAAAAATTAAAAAGTCAAAAAATTATTAAAAAAGTTAAAAAATTATTACTATTTATAAAAAAATATATATATAAAAAAATTAATATACATAATATTAAATACCAATCAACTTCACAGCAGCCTGTGTACAACTTGAAAGCATAGGAGTGGAAGGAAAAAAAATAAAATATTACATGTGTTTTTTTATTAAATTGGATGGTAATGTTAGCTCAGTGAGGGCTCACCACAGATCCCGTTTCTCAAATCAGAACTGTTCAATATGTAGAATTCGTCCAGTACTATATGTATGTAAAAAATCACGTCTATTGGATATCGCTAACTACATGATCAAATCAGTTTTGTATAAAAAATAGATGGTGTTATAGTTAACATGTGACAAAAAAACTAACACGATCAGATAGCTATCGATATCCAATGAACGTAATTTTTTACAAGAATATAGTACTCGACGAGTTCTACACATTGAACGGTTCCGATTAGAAAAAGGGGACCCGTGGTGGCCCCCACATGTCAAATTATACCGTCCAATCAAAGACCGAAAATAGACAATCGTTTCCCATATCCCGAGGCACACCCAACCGTACGGATTCATTAATTATCTTCTTGTTATTTATACAATATTTTAATATATATTTTTTCATAAAAAAAATCAAAAAATTAATCCAAATATTTATATTTTTTTTTCAATTTTTTAATTTAAAAAGACAAAAAAATACACTTATTTAAGATATTCCAAACAACCCAACTTTGACTTTGAAAAAAGTTTTATTTTCAAAGATTCGAATGGGCGTTGTTTGTTCTCAAATAGTCTGTCTGCTTTTACTAGTTGCAAGAAATGGCAAGAATTTTTCAACAAACTGACAGTTCTAACCAAGGCAAATTATAAATATGCTTCTTAAATTTAATTAAAACATGAGTAATTTTAAAAATTATATTTTATCTCCTAAGATTTCTAATTATATAATAAATCATTCATTTTATTAATAAATATTAAATTAGTTAACAGTTTTTAATGATATTAAAAATATATTTCAATTAATAATTTAGGTAATTTTATTATTATATACGAGTGCAATTATAAATTTTATTTTTGTAATTAATTTTGTTAAATAAATTTTTTTAATAAAGAGATATTTATAATTTTTCAAACTATAAAAATTAATTTGTATTTTAAGCAAACGTATATTTGTAATTTACCCTTCTAACAGTTGTTCCAAGTATTTTGACCAGTATTTTGGGCATTTCAGCAAGTATGTCAAAGCCTTCCAACTCACCGAACATGTGGTTATTAAGGGGTTGCTTGGGTAGAGAGATGATGTGATGAAAAAAATATAAAAATATAAAAAGACAGATTATTTTGGTGTTGCCAAACTTGGCCTAAGGCCTCGTTTGGCAAATGTCCATTTTAGTTAAAAAATCAAAAAGTTATTAAAAAAATAAAAAAATCAACAACTCATACCAAAAAGTCGAAAATTCTCTTTTTTCTCTACTTTTTGCATATCTTTTCGTAAAAAGTCAAAAAGTCGTACCAAACATACTAGTTTTTTTTATATCACATTTTAGCCAAAAAATCAAAAAGTTACTAAAAAAGTTTGTTCCCAAACGAGACTTAAATGTATTTATTGATTTTTTTTTTATAGATTTTTTTATAAATATTTTTAAAAAGTCTTCAAAATTTGACCCTTATAATAAAATAAATTTTTTAATTTTATCAATTTAAATTTTATTTTTTTGGTTTGTTTTTAATCCAAATCATCAGCCATTTCCAATAGGTAAAACTAAAGGAAAAATTATATTTTAGTCATTAAATTCAATGTAAGCATACATAAATTATCAAAATTACTTTTTTCGTTGAGTTTGATGGCTAAAATATTTTTTTTGGGGTTAATTTTACCTAACGAAAATAAGTAAATAGTTTAGATTGAAAACAAATCAAAATTTTAAAATTTAAATTGACAAAATTAAAAATTAAAATTTTATTTTGTTATAAAGGTCAAACCTTGAAATTTTTATTGTTGTTGTAATTTTCACGTTATTTTTTAATTGTAAATAGATTAAATGGATCAAAAAATTTATTTTGAAAAGTATGTTAAAAGTTGACTTTTGACTTATTTTTGCTCTTTTTTTTTTTAAATGTACAAAAAAACAAAAAGAAGTGATATGATTTAAAAAAATAAAAAAAACTAAAAAATTGACTTTTAACCAACTTTCAAAATAGGCTTAAAGCAGAAATAAATCCTGTATAAGCTGTAATATACTTGCTAGTATATGTAAACAATTTTGCTACATATAGTGTTAAATTATCAATTTTTTTGGTATAATTAATAAAAATAATAACAATTTAATAGACGTATCTATCATTTTTCATCAATGAAACTATACATGCGGTTGCATACATTGTTTGGTTTCTTTTTCAAAAAAAAAAAATAATAATAATAATAATAATAATAGAAATTTTTTGAAAAAATAAAAACTAATTTAATAAAAATAAATATTAAAAATACATTTTTAAATTTAAAAAATTATTTTTAGTTTCCCAAAGATAGAATAATGTAAAATGAAAATATATTTTTTTAATTTATTTCAAAAAATTAATTTTTAATTTAAAAAAAAATTCCTAAAAACTAGTTCATAAAAACCAAACCAAGTATGACTATGATATTTGTTGCTAAAAATCATTTTTCATCTTTATAATTTATTGATAATGCTTGAATTAATGTTAAAAGCATTAAGATTAATTATATAAAGACCTTTTTAATTATTAATTAATAAATATTATTTCATCTCTTTCATCTATATTGAGTGACCTATTCATTGACTATAAAAATATAACATTTTTACTTTTTTTTGGGACCACCTTGGACATTTGAATGGTTATTAGAATAAATTAAAATATATTCCATAAGATATTCTTAAAATACAAATTACCCTCTATGATTCTAAAAATTACAAATACCTTCTTGTTAAAAATTTTTATTTAATAGAATTAACAGCAAAAATGAATTTTTAACTACTTTCTTATATAATAATAAAATTACTTGAATTGTTAATTGAAATATATGTATGACATTATTAAAAACTATTAATTGACTTGATAATTTATTAATAAAAGAAGTCATTTGTTATGCAATTAGAAACTTAAAATGACAGAATATAATTTTCAGAACAATAAGGAACTATTTGTATATTAAAAAAAATTAAGAAGTGTATTTTTAATTTATCCTGATTTTTATATTAAAGGGATTAATACATTCAAATTCATGGATAATGAGTAAATAAATATTTGGCATGTTAAGATTTAGCTTAAAAGTACAAAAATTACTAAAAATATCAACAAATATCCAAAAGTTAAAGATCTTTTTTCATTCACTATATTTTTTGCACATCTTTTTGTTAAAAATCAAAAAATCAGTCTAAATACTACAATTTTTTTCTTCATATTTTAGCTAAGGATTAAGTTTTTTTTATGTTTAAATCTCAACATGAGAAAATTTGAGGGACTTGAGGAGCCCACCACTAGTCCTGTTTCAATGATCTAGACTGTTCACATTTTAAGATTCGTTAAATATAACATTGATGCAAAAAATAAGATGATCGGATTTTGGTAATTATATGTTTGAATTAAATTTGTATTATAAAAAATAAATGATTATTTTTGAATTTATCGTCTATTTTTAAAAAAAATGAATATAATTCAAATATATACATACCAATGTCCAATCATATTAATTTTTTAATAAATATTTTACTCAACGAGGTCCAAAAAATGAACGATTTAGATTATTAAAATTGATTCCAAAATAAGGCCAAGTTTGACATGTATCAAAAAAGACAAAAAATAAAAATGTTACTCAAAAAGTTAAAAAATTATTACTATTCACAAAAAAAAAAATATTAAAAATTTAATTTTACACAAAAAAAAATACAACTCATCAATCACAATAATACAACTCATCAACTCACCAAGTCCGATTTGTGCTATGGTTCAAAAGGAAAATTGCACAATTGGAGTGTAATTTTAAGACACTACTGTTCGGCCCGTGGAGACCCATCATGAGTCCCATTTTGATAATCTGAACCGTTCAATGTGTAGAACTCGTCGAGTACTATATGTCTGTACAATATCACGTTGATCGGATATCGATAACTATAAAAAATGATGGTGTTGTAGTTAACGGTTGAGAAAAAACAAATCTGATCAGATAGCTATAGATATCTAATCAACGTGATTTTTTACAGATATGTAGTACTCAACGAGTGCTACACATTGAACGGTTCAGATTATCAAAACGGGACTCGTGATGACCCCACAGCCGAAAAGCACCGTCTAGTGAAATGCTTGAAAAGTAGACAATTATTTATTATCATCTATTCAACCTGCGCATGAAGGACAGCCGTACAACCCAAAAAAATCTTCTCCTTTATATTAATTTATGCAATTTTTTAATACACATTTTTTCATAAAAAGTCAAAAAATTAACCCAAATAACTGGCTGTGTTTTGTTTGTGTTTGTAAAGTAGTTTTTGAGATAAAAAGTACGAAAACTTGTTTGGTTTGTCTTTTTTCAGAAATGGTTTTGGAAAATTATTTTAGGAGAGAAAGTTTTAAAAAAAATGATTGATTTGATGTGTATGAAAGAGAGAGTAATTTTAGAAAGTAAGTAACTAAACAAAATTTTAAGATTTTTTTGGAAAAATATATTTAATTTGATTACTTTTGAAAATTTGTTTGTATATAATTTTTCTCAAAATTTTTTCTAAAAAACAAACCAAACAATCTTATTCCCTCAACTTTTTAATTTAAAAAATTAAAAAGTATATTTATTTAGAACACTCCAAATAATTCCTAAAACTATGAAACCAACGTTTTTTCAAATTGATATGAAAATTTAAGAGGAATCAAATCATTTAAATAAAAAATTAAAAATGAATTAACATAACGGATTGCAAGAGTTTTAATGTGATTAACCCAATTATATAATTAACACAACACCGCTAAATATAACGTCATCACCCGACCCATAGCAACCAACCCCCACTGTCCCAATCACTTCCAGGCCCTTCCATCCTCTCTCTCTCTCTCTCTCTCTCTCTCTCTCTAAACTCCCTTCACTTCACTTTACTTCCATATCAACCAACCGTGAGAGATTGATCATCAACCTCTAGCTCCCTAAATCAAAAACCCCCATTTTTTTTTTTTCCTCTCTCTCTCTCTCTCTCTCTCAAGCAATCCTCTTCTCCAACAACCCACAAAAATCAAAAACCCATCTCCCAAAACAATTGAAAAACCCTCCAAAACCCCCCATTTTCCCTCACTTTCCTCCACACCAATCTAATCTAACCAACCAACCCCCAAAATTTTCTCACTCATTTTCCGACCCCAAAAAAAAAAAAAAAAAAAAATCAATAATGTTGTCCCTCTCCTCATCCCCATTGATCCCAACTCTTCTCCTCTTACTCTCTCTCCCTCTCCTCTTCCTCCTCATCCCCCACCTCCTCCCTCCTCGCCCCCACCCCATTTCTCTCCCGGACGACCTCGACGACCTCTCCCTTTTCCGCAAAGCCGCCGCCGTCTCTCCGCCGCACCGATCTCTCCCCTCCTCCAAGTCCCGCCTCGGCTCCACAAACCCTAAACCCAAAATCGCCTTCCTCTTCCTCACCAATTCCGATCTTCACTTCGCTCCTCTCTGGGAAATCTTCTTCGCCAATGGATCTACAAACCAATTCAACATCTATGTCCACGCCGACCCAACTGTCAAGATCAACCCTCCCGGTGGAGTTTTCTCCGCCGATCGATTTGTCCCGGCCAAGAAGACTGAACGCTCCTCCGCAACCCTAATCTCCGCCGCTCGCCGCCTCATCGCTAACGCCCTCATCGACGACCCATCCAACGCCTTCTTCGCTCTCCTCTCCCAACATTGCATACCTCTTCATTCTTTCAATTTCGTTTACAACACTCTTTTTCACCGCTCCATCGCCGAGTTGGCTCAGTTGGGTACTCTGCAGTATCGTAGTTTCATCGAGATTTTGACGACTAAGAAGATTCTTTGGGCAAGGTACAATGCTAGGGGCAAGAATGTGATGCTTCCTGAGGTCCCCTTTGATCAATTCCGAGTTGGGTCTCAGTTCTTTGTTCTTACTCGAAGGCACGCCGTCTTGGTGATTCGAGATCGAAGATTGTGGAGGAAATTTAGGTTGCCTTGTGTTTGGATTCAGTCTTGTTACCCTGAAGAACATTACTTTCCGACTTTGCTTTCAATGGAGGACCCAGAAGGGTGTACTGGTTATACATTGACTAGGGTTAATTGGACTGATAGTATCAATGGCCACCCACATACGTATCGGTCTCAGGAGTTGTCGACCGAGCTTATTTACAATCTCCGGAAATCCAATTTCACGCATTCTTACCTGTTTGCTAGGAAATTCTCGCCGGATTGTTTGAGCCCTTTGTTGAATATATCCAATTCTGTCATTTTCCGGGACTAGGATCTGCTTCTGGTGAGTGCATTTCTATCTCTGTTTACTAAAATTCATACGATCTCCCAAATTTTTTAAAGTTTTAAATGTGTTTTGAGTTGGATCGATGTGTGCTGAGTTGAATCAGGATATGTTTGGAATGGTAAAATAAAATGTACGGTGGATTTTGGTTTGGTACTAGTACTAGCTTCATCTACTATTCTAAAGTTGGAATCTTGACTTGTGAAAGTCTGGATTCTATATTTACTTTGCCTTTTGGGGGTGCTTTTAGCTAAAATTTTCTAGAATCTCTAAGGAGTAAGATTTTTATATTTTATTTTTTGCTAAAAGAGCCTCAAACTGAGCATGTTCATGTTGAATTGCAAGTGATGTGATCCAAATTTGTGTCTAGTAACTCTTTATCTTGAGGCTTTATGTTCTCTGATGTTACAAGTATCAACACACAGCATTTAAGACCTTATTTACCATTGACATTTACAGCTTATAAGCTGTAACTTTCAGCTTTTAACTTTAGTTAAGCTAAAATAACATGTTTGATGTAGCTTATGGTAAAATAACTCAAGTTAGCTCAACCTAATTTGAGGCCAAATAAGGCTAAAGGGTGCTTCTTATCATTGTAGCCAAAACAGCTCACCCCTCTCATTTATCTTCGACGTCTATTAAGGACAAAGGTCAAGCCAATTACACAACAAAAAGGTATTTTACAGCTTATTAAACTTACACCATTTTGCAACTTAAATTTATAATCTATAACCATTGTACCAAAGATGTTAAAAACTTCTGCTCTAAGCTATAATCTATAATTTGTTCTAATAGAGGCTCTAAACGGGCCTGTTTTTGGGAATGTTGTTTGGTTGCATATTTAAGGTGGGCTAATTTTTGGTTTGGAGTTGCATTTCTGACTTGGTGTCTAAATTGAATTGCAGACAGAATTAGATGATGTAGGAAAAATGAATTTTTCTTTTTTCTTTTCATTTTGGCTGAAAATTTTTGAATAGATATTTGAAATGTAGTAAATGTGTAGTTGGAACAAATTAACAAAATTTTTGAATTAATCAACCTGTCCCTCTACCCCATTTGATGGGACTTAAGGTTTGGTTTGGTTTGGTTTGGTTTGGTTTAATCAACCTGTTTGATAGAGGCTCTTTGTGCTTTTGTGTTGTCTTTACAGTATTGTTTTCTTTGGACTGCATATCCATTCTATTATTTGCAATCAAAAGTAGGGGGGAAAAAGAGAGTGTAAAATAAAGTGAAGACAATATGATGGGTAGCTATTTGTGTGCTACTTCCAGCTTTTCACAGACTTCCTCTCATGTATCCATTAGTTCTGGTGGGGACATTTGCAGTTAACATTCACTATGTGTGACTACAACTGACAACAACAAATAGGGCATGTTCTTCACTGCATTATTCATTTTTGTTTGGACTACTGCAAGCATTGCTGAGATGCTGTGATTTCATACTGCAATCTGTATTAGAATGCATATTGTGTCTGCAATATGATGTTTTTAACTTGATTATTGTCTATTTGCTTTCGCAGATGATGAAATTTTTTGAAGCACTAGAAATGGAAGTATGTTGGAGAATTCAAATACCACGCGGGAATTAGGTTTGAAGAGGATGTAAAATGCCCACAACCTAAGAACCCAAAGTTTCCAACTCAAGCATGAGGTGAGATTTCAAAGCTAGTAGTCAGATGCATTTTTAAGGTGTATTTGGTGGTGTACCAATGGTAGTGGTGGTAGTAGTAGTGGACGTGGGGTAATGGTCCTTTGTTGTGTATTTTGTACATATTGATGGATTGAAAAAAAAAATGTTCACATAATGTCACTGAACATTATTGCCATTTTCCCCTGGAGAATGTTAAAAGTAGAGCAGTGGTAAGGCTCATTGCTTTTTCACATGAAGGCGGATCTTGTTCTTCTTTTGAAAATTTCGAGGTTTGAATGCTTCATCTTCAACCAACCTTCATGAGAACTCTCTTGCTTTTTGTGGTTGTTTCTCTGGTAGTCAGTTCCTTTTGGAGTGCTCTCTTTTGTACCTTGTGGTTACCTTTTCACTATGTTTTATGTATGTGACATGTATGTGTGTATATATATATAACTATTCTTAGTGCATTTACCATTTAGTGATTGCTTGCATTAGCATTGGAAGGTTTGTGTGTGGATTGTGGTACCGTGGTTATGCATCTCATTACATAGATCTGTTCTTGTGAGCTTGATTTAAATTTTATTGTCAATAGGCTTGGCTATGCATCACAGGTGGGTAGGAGGATTGTGAGGTTAGATTTTCAGCAATGCATCTGTGAATGATTTTCATTTAAGGTAAGTTATAGGATTTGTGCCTTGCGACTAGGGCTGTAAACGAACCGAGTCGAGCCGAGCTTTGTTGAGCTTGAGCTCGGCTCATTTACTTATCGAGTTTGTTTATTGAGCTCGAGCTTGGTTCGGCTCAGCTTGTTAATATTAATGAAACTTGAGCTCGGCCCGGCTTGTTAATATTACTGAAATTGGATCTCGGCTCGGCTCGATTCGATAATTTTTTTTAATATTATTTAATATATAAATTATATTTATTATATAATTTAAATAAAGATAAACGAGTTGAGTTTGAGAAGCCGAGCTTAGACAAGCTCGAGTTTGGTTTGTTTACTAAACGAACTGAGCCGAGCCGAGCCGAGCCGAGCCGAATCAAACTTGTTCATAAACAGATCGATTTATTTGCAGCCCTACTTTTCACTGCTCGACTTCCGTATGTATAATAAAGGGAAAAATAGGAAGTTCGTAGTGTGATTTTTTTGGCTGATGTCATAGTCAAACGGTTAGTAAGACTACGAGTTTTAAGTATTGTATGAATATAAAACTTATGGAGAATACGTTATGATTATGTTAAAATTGTAAAGTTAATTTGCAATTTCTTCATTATTTAGGCCTCATTTGGAAAATGATTATTTTAGTAATTTTTTTATTTTTTATGAAAGGATTTATAGAAAAATAGAGAGAATGATGTGATAATTTATAGTGATTTTTTGATTAAAATATATAGTTGACTGACGAAGCCTTAGAGGTGATAAATATAGCATATTTTACCCAAACTAAAAAAAATTGTACAAGACACTCCCTTCAATATAATACATGTATAGCTTTGGAATATATGTCAAAGCAAGGATGCTTTACTTCAGGTGCAATTTTATGGCACCTTTGGAGGATCAAAGTAATGATATGCTTTATCTTGTTTTGTTTTATTTATTTATTTTAGATGTGGGGTTGATTTGCTTTATTAGAACGCAACAATTCTACTTTTGCTTTAGGATTCTTTACTTTTTTGATTTTTACATTATTTGAATATTTTCTTGGTCATTTCTTCCATTAGTTTATTATATTATTTATATATTTACTTCTTTTTTTTTTTTTTTTTTTTAGGGATATATATTTACTTTAATGTTGTTACTTTTTCTAGCTCCAATAATTTGGCAGTCTATTTGTCTAATCAAGAAAGAAAATAAAAGAAAACAAATCAAAAAAGGGAGAAGAAAAGAAAAGAAAATATAATGGTATCTTTTTGTCTTTGGAAATGAAGAGAAAAAAAAGTTGTCCTTCATTTTGAGAAAGAGAGGAAAGAAAAAGAAAAAAAAAAATTATAATGTGCTAAGAGAGTGACATGGGTAGACTCCAAAAGGCTACAATCCACAATGAATAATTCAAGCCTACCACTTAGGGCTCAATACATAATCCAATTAATGAAGTCCAGCATAGTTGAAGCCTCACATAGCAATAAGAATCAATGGCATCAAGACATATGGCAAGAGAAGCGCAAGTCACTTCAGCAGACAAAGATCTGTAAAGTTATTGCTACGTCATATCGTCATTAATTAGGCCTCCTATAGCATTTATTGCGATAACCCTTCTCCGTCGGGATAGCACGCCCTTACCCTGAACAAGGTAAGTTACAGCATAGACCTTCGGCCAAGGTGACAAGTCGAAAGGGACAACGAAATGATTATCAGAGGATATAAGTAGACGTTGAAGACAAGAAGAAGGTTAAGTTTTCTATCTCTAATCCATCACTACTCTCCACTTCTCTTTCTAATTTGCTCGTCGGAGAGTTCACTAGGGACTCCACGTTTCCCGTTGAACTTGTGTGCAGGTTTCTCGGTGGGCTTGGTCATTCAGGCGTAGGATTGAGGAGCGTGGATCAGTCCGACCCGTTCTGCTTGGAACGAACAGTATCATCAGAGAGGAATATAGGCAATCGCGTCTCTTTAATTTTAGATATTCAAAATACAGACACATATTAATATATCAATAAACATATTAACATAATCAGAAATTTTAAATTTACAGAATTGAAATATTTTGAGTTGTTTTAAGAATATGGTTAAAAGTTGATTTTTTTATTTTTTATTTTTGTTTTTATTAAAAAACGTTTAAAATATGTGAGAGATGATATGACTGAAAATGAGTTAATTTTTACGCATCTTTTCAAAATAATCTATTGTCAAAATAGGACATTTTAAACATGTTAAAAATCAAATTTGAAATGTGTGATTTTGACAACAAAGATGCTCTAAACGGGTGTATTGTATTGTATCTAATGTAGGCACCGACTCACACCCTCTGCCAAACAGTTTTTTTTATTTAATTTTATTATTATTATTAATTTTTTTTTTTAAAAGGGAAACAAAAGAAAAGTGTTGGGTGAATGATTTTTGATGACCTCTTCAAACCAGTGAAGCAACCATTCCACCAAACATGGTTAGGTGGGTTGATGATTGCTGACTCTCCACCGCACATCTTTTCCCCACATCCCAATTCAAATATGACAAAACAAAAATGATCTGGACTCCCTTTTTCCCCACTTCCCTTGCCCCCACTCTCTCTGATTGGTCAATTTTTTTTTTTCTTCCTTCTCCTCCAATCACCATCCGCCACGTGTGTGTGAAGGGTGGTGCGAGTAGTGATTGGAGGGGGTCTCAATCACTTTTCATGTACGAGTCTCTACGCATATTTATTAATATATTCGTTAATGTGAAATTATTTTATTTATATATTTGATGATAAAAATATATGTATAGATTGAGCTCAATGGCATAATCAAGATTTTAGCAGGGTCTGCAAATACTAATACAAAATATTGCGTCACGTCAGTTTGGAACACTGTTTAGTTTAGTAAACAAAAAAATAATTATCAATATTGCAACATTTTTCTAATATCATACATATTACTATAATAAAATCATTTGACATTCATATTTGTAGAACTTTCTAATAATATGAAATGAATGAAAATAGTCAATACGTTGGCGAAGTTCAGGGCGAATCAACCTGAAGATTTACTAGTAGTTAACGAGCATCCGGCTGAGATTCACAACCTTTTGGTTGCAGATATGTTAGGTGTTGGAAGGGTGAGGGAGTAGCCCCCCTTCCCTGTTTTTCTTTTCGATGTAGAGGACAAAAAAAAAAAAAAAGAAAAGAAAAGAAAATAGTCAATAAATGTCAATTGTTTAATTAATGGTGGTTTTTATTTTTTTATTATTATTTTTTAATTGGGGGGGGGGGGGGGGAATGGAATGGTGGTTTGAGTTTGTTGGAGGGAGAATGACAAAAATTTTAAGGCTATACATATAATTTTAGAAGCAAGATATTAAAAACATTTTCTAAACCATAACTAAAAATGTAATTTCAGGAAGGACATGTGCCCCTCCCAGTACCTAACTAGCTCTGCCCTGGTTGGGTTCTTCTCCATTTGGTAATCTAATTGGAGCGGTGTTATTGGGTTTGGTGGGTCTATTTCTGGATTTATTTTCAATTATTCAAATTATTTATTTTGTAGAATTTATCTAGAAAAATGTCAATGCAAAAAAAAAATAAAAAAAATTAAGTTCATTAAATATCAATAGTCAAACAATCAAATAACATTTGTCTTAAAAGAAATAAACAACCTATTTTCAAACGTATTTATTGTTCAATTTATAAGAAAAATATGATTGATTATGTATGTTCAATCACCTTATTTTTTATGTAAATTATTTTCTTAATAAACTTTATAAAATGAACTGTTCAAATTATCAAGATGAGTTTCAAAATAAACCTAATGAAACCAACAACACTTCTCTAATTGAATCACCAACTTATGAGAAGCTACTTCCAAAAAAAATATTATGAAAAATCTATTTATATATAATATAACTTCTAAAAATAATTTTCATAATGCATCTCTCAGAAGCACCTAGCATTGCCATTGGTACATAGAAACAAATAACATATGAAAGATGGACCAAAGAAGTAGGTCAATTTTGTTCCTTTTTTCAAATCAATGTGTGATAAGCCAACCAATTTACATGAATTAATGGCCATGATTAATTGATTGTTCAAGAAGAAGAAAACAAGTGGGGAAGAAAAAAAAGACAAATGAAATTGGTGGATCATTAAATTAGTTGATGAACCATACCCAACAACCATACATAGGAAGCCATAAAATGTTGAGTTAGTTACATTTTTTACTCTTAGAATTTGATTTAATTTTTAGGGGATTTTTTTTAAACTCTGGTATTAAGATTTTATAGCATAAAGGGCACTCAATATTTTTCATAATGTCTAAGGTCCCTCAATATCGATCCAAAAAAAATTCGACCTAGATAAAATTCGATCCAGAGAATTTCTCTAGACAAATCACAGAGAAAATTTCAAATTTCTCTGAACACATCACAGAGAAAATTTTACACATCACCAACACCAAATTTCTCTGGACACATCACAGAGAAAATTTTACACATCACCGACACCAAATTTCTCTAGACACATCACAGAGAAAATTTTACACATTACCAACACCAAATTTCTCTAGGTTCAAACCAGAGAAAATTACAAATTTCTCTGAATATATCACCAAAAAAATTCTAAATTTCTCTAGACACATCATAGAGAAAATTTTACACATCACCCACACCAAATTTCTCTAGACACATCACAGAGGAATTTTACACATCTCCAACACCAAATTTCTCTGGACACATCACAGAGAAAATTTTACACATTACCAACACCAAATTTCTCTGGGTTCAAATTAGAGAAAATTGAAATTTCTCTAAGTTCAAACTAAAGAACTTTTTTTTCTTTTTCTTTTCTTATTTCAACTTCTGTTTATTAACAATCTTGTTGTTGTTGTTGACTATTACTCCATATCCAGTTTATGCAACCATTTATGTATAAACTAATATTTCTATAAAACCCTTGACAATGACATTAGAATTAAACATTCAAAAAATACAAGGACCAACCAACATTCCAATCTTTAGTGAGCATTTTGTGTTGTATGATTTTCTTACCTGGCTAGATTTGGATAAACTTGGCTGCCTTGATCTCGCACGTCTCTAAACATCGAAAGAAATAAGTTGAACCCTTCAGATGAAGCCCCACGCAAGATCCACAGTAGCAAGTTACTAAACAAATTCATGGTCCCAGCTTTGTTCACAAATTTTTCTGGCTTTGTTCACATCAAATTGAAATTTCTCTGGCTCTATTCACAGAAAATTCCTCTGACTTTGTTCACAAATTTCTCTGTGCTTGTTCACAATTTTAAACCAAAGAAAATTGTTTTAACTAAATCAGAGAAATTTTAGCACAATGATTTTAAACCAAATAAATTGTTTTAACCGAACCAGAGAAATTTTAATCAAATCAGAGAAATTGTGTTTGTTCACAATTTTAAACCAGAGAAAATTGAGTATAACAAAAATCAAACACCTTCTTCGTTGAATAACAAAAATTCTCTCCTTGGCATTTCATCAAACACTTTCTTTGCTGAATCCATGTCCCCAGCTCCCGAATACATCTTTTTATGTGGATTTCTTCATTAAATGTTGTATGAAGATTTTAAGATTTAGTTTATTGAGATCAACAATAAAGACAATGAAGAAGAAACAAGAAAAAAGTAAGAGAAGCAATGATGAGTATTTTCCAGTTGTGCTTGTGGATATGTAATTGATGCATTTTGTTTTTGCTTTCATATCTGCTACAATGCTTTATAAATCTTACTAGTGCTCTGCTTCTTGATATTTTTCCTCTGAGGGTAGTGATATTTGTCGACGGAGGAATCTTAATCGGAGGACTAGTGATCGGATAAACAACAATGAGGACTAGTGCTCTGCTTCATATAAATTTTACTGTATAAAACACTATCAGGAATTTTTATATAAATCGACGATATCCATCGGCAAAGTTTTATAAATCTTGCTAGTGCGAATTCCTCCGTTGTAGTCAATGCCAATGAAGCTTTGAACAATGCTGCGGACGAAGAGAAGAGAGAAAGAGAGAGAGAGGAGTTGTTTGGTGCAAGAAGAGTGAGAAGAGAGAGAATGAGAGAGTGGGTGTTATATATGGGTGTGGGTGAGGGACCTTAGACTACAATTTTTTTTTATTGTGGACCTCTCCTATTACTAAAAGTTGGAGAGAGATGTTAGACCAATTTTTCCTAATTTTTATATTGATTTCTATAATTTTAAATTAAATAATTTGATCCTTACACTTTATAGTTTCAATTTGATCTTTCCATTCAAGTTGGAGGTAAAAATTAACTATTTTAGGAAACGTGTCAATCTCTTATGATGTATACGTAGAAAAAAACTAATAGAAATTTGGACAAAATGACCAAATTGAAACTAAATTTAAAGTGTAAAGATCAAACTGGTCAATTTTAAATTATAAATACCAAAATAAAACTTGGGTCAAAGTACAAGAGTTAAATGTGTAATAAACTCTAAAATTTTATTTTAAAATAATGTGATAATGACAATCTTAAAAGTATAAATCATATTAATAGACTTTTGTGTTTAAAGTGATAGGATTCAAAAACTACCATATTATTTTGGATCAAAATTTTATATAGATTTTTTATTTATATAATACTATATAACTGAAATTTTATATAAATTTTTTATTTGTATAACACCACATAAATGAAATGCACAGCACTAGAAAATGGTCCTCAATTGTATGAAAATTGAATCAAAGAGTCTTTGGATTTAGGGAAACCTATAATTAACCATTTTATTTGTCGTCTTTTCTTGCCAACATGACTATCATTTTAATCACCCATCAAATCTATCAAGATTGCCTCAATCTCATATCATTAAAATAATAGAATGCAAATAAATTTGGTTATTACCAAATATGCTAATTCTGGTCTGCTCAATTGAGATAAAATACAATTATTATAGAAATTACATTAATTTTATTATTATTAAATAGGAGATCAATTACAAATATAAAAATGAGTTAGATTAAATTGAACAATTAGAGTCCAACCACTACTATAATAAAGGTCATAATGAGAAGAGGAAAAAAAACAATTTAGCCACTTTTTTAGGTTTGTAGCAAAAGTTAAAAGTTGTCTTTTTTGTATTTTTTTTCATTTGGGAAGTTGATTTTTAGCTATTGGTGAAATTATAATTCTACCCCTCATGGGTCAAAATGTGCTACATGGGTGAAGTTATAAATATTTTAAATTGAATGAGGGTGGTTTGATCATTTTTTCGTGATTTGACATCATAAACAAATATTAATAAAAAAAGTCAAAAGTAACTCTTTACCAACTTCCCAAATCATTTGTTTAAGAAAGCCAAAAACTTGATTTAAAGTCAAAAAGTCACTTTTTACCATCTTCCCAAAATATGCCTTAATACAATCACTATAATAAAGGAAAAATTAATATTGGTCTTTAATAAAAATTGACACCCTAAATAAGAATATAAAATTGAATTAGCCTTAGGGGTGTAAAAATGGCTTGCGGTTCGTGGGCGGGCTGAAACCCCCTTGCAGCCGGCCTAAGGTGGGCCCAGTCCTATTAGGCCCAGGCCCAAGCCTAGCTCGGGACCTTAGGCCTGAGCCTAAGCAGTCATTTTGAAGCTCAGTCCATTGGCTCGCTCAAGGTCCACTCGAAACCTTGCCCGAGGCCCGATTCGCCCATGACCTAGTGTCATTTTTAATGGAAAAGAACAAAATTTTGGTAGAAAAATTAAATTTTTTTTTTTTTTAAATGTTCGAGCCTGCCCAGACCTAGCCCAAGTCTGAGCCCAAACTCAAATCCACCGGTCCAATCAAAGCCCGAATATCCCCTGAGCCTGGGCCTAGACCTAGGCCTAATTTTTTGACCAATAAATCAACTCAGTCCGACCCAAATTTTAAAAGAAGCCCGAGCGGCTCAACATGAGCCGGCCGAGCCAAACCCAATTTACACTCTTAATTAGCCCTAATTAATTGAACATTTATGAAAGAAGGTTCAAATCGCTGTCCGCAAGTGGAGAAAGTCAAGCATTACATTACTTTTGTCTATTAAGAAAAAAGTACATTACTTTTGGTCAAACAATTTGAAATCTTTAAGGTTAAGCATGCATGAATATTTCTTATGCCGTACACGTAATAAAAAAATTAACAGAAATTTGAATAAAATGATTAAATTTAAGTCAAACAATTTGAAATCTTTAAGGTTAAGCATGCATGAATATTTCTTATGCCGTACACGTAGATAAAAAATTAATAGAAATTTGAATAAAATGATTAAATTAAAATTAAATTTAAAGTGTAAAGATTAAATTGATCGATTTTAAATTATAAATTCTAAAATAAAATTTGAATCAAAATACAAGAGTTAAATGTGTAATTAACTCTAAAATTTTATTTTAAAATAATGTGATAATGACAATCTTAAAAATACAAGTCATATTAATAGACTTTTGTGTTTGAAATGCACAGCGTTAGGAAATGGTCCTCAATTGTATGAAAATTGAATCAAAGAGTCTTTGGATTTAGGTAAACCTATAATTAACCATTTTATTTGTTGTCTTTTCTTGCCAACATGACTATCATTTTAATCACCCATCAAATCTATGAAGATCGCCTTAATCTCATATCATTAAAATAATAGAATGCAAATAAACTTGGTTATTACCAAATATGCTAATTCTGGTCTGCTCAATTGAGTTAAAATACAATTATTATAGAATTTACATCAATTACAAATATAAACTGAATTAGATTAAATTGAACAATTAGAGTCCAACAACTACTATAATCAAGCTCATAATGAGAAGAGGAAAAAAAACAATTTAATACAATCACTATAATAAAGGAAAAATAATTAATATTTGTCTTTAATAAAAATTAACATCCTAAATATACAATTGAATTAGCCCTAGGAGTGTAAAAATAGCCCGCGGCTCAAGGTGGGCCCAGCCCAATTAGGCACGTGTTCGAGCCTAACCCGGGACCCTGAGTTTGGGCATGAGCCGTCATTTTGAAACTCGACTCAACCTGTGGGTCCGGACCACCTAGCCCAGTCCATTGGTCCGCCCAAGACCCACTCAAAGTCCGGCCCGAGGCCCAGCCCAGTCTGCCCATGGCCCAATGTCATTTTTAGTGAAAAATAAAATAAAATTTTGATAGAAAAAAAAAAATTTGTCCAGTCCTGTCCAAGTCTGTTCAAGGCTCGAATATCTCTTAAACCTGAGCCTAGGTCTAATTTTTTAACTCATGGACCAACCTGACCCGATTCAAATTTTGGCAAGAGTCCAAACAAAGCGGGCCCAAATCAGGCCAATTTACACCCCTAATTATCCCTAATTAATTGAACATTTATGAAAGAAGGTTCATATAGCTGTCCACAAGCGGAGAAAGTCAAGCATTGACCTTCTAGCAAAGTAGAAGGGACAAGTTATTACTTTTTGTCTATCTAAAAAAAACAGTACATTACTTTTGGTCAAACCGGTAAATTGAATCAATTCTAGTTTTGCCTTCTTTATTTATTTAATAGTTTTTTATGTAAAAATTAAAATATAAGAGTTACTACTTTGATTTGAATGCTAGTCTTGATTGTAAAATTAACAAACTCTTAATTAAAATAATTATAATTATTGTTAGTATGTTTACTACTCTAATATATATATATATATATATGTGTGTGTATAATATTTCTTTTTATATAAAATTTTTAGAGATGTTGAGCCAAACTGTTCAATTTTGATCCAATTATATAAGTTTAACGGTTTGATTATAATTTTTATTTTTTTAAAACCGTAGGGCCCAATTCAATTCCTGATTTACTGTAAAATCGAAAAAATCTGATCCATGAATAACAAACTCTAGGAAAAACCCATAACTATGAATTACTCAACCCTAGTGAAAAACGTGACCAACATGAAAAGGAAGTTTGTGAATGCCCATTCCATCTGCATATCCATAAAACCCAAGGACTATAAACACAACCAACTTGACTATGACAATAAATTTTTAAAAAATTATATGAAAAAAAGTCCCTCCATTATAGTCACTTTCAAGTTTGCGTAAAAATATAAATTTTCCTATGATTTGACTATCATAATTTCTCTGTTAATTTTTTTTTTTTTTTTTTCGTTTTTGACAATAGGAAGCAAAGATATCAAAGGGGAAGCAAGCAAATTGGAGAGCAGGCGACATAAATCGATAAAAAAGAGAACTTATAACCCTACCATTTTTTTTTTTAATGATATGTTTGGATTTTCACTTTGTGAATAAAAATATATATATATATGAAAAGAACAAGAAAATGAAGTGAAGGAATGCTTTTCTTTTTAGTTGGATTAGGAGTATGAGAAGAAAACAAATAGATATGGGCTGGGCTTCTCTCCAGTCCGATCACGGACTAGAGAGTACTATTGGACCCGTGGAGGCCCATCACAGGTCTCATCTCGATAATCCAAAACCGTTCAATGTGTAGAACTCGTCGAATACTATATGTCTGTAAAAAATTACGTTGATCAAATATCCATAGCTATCTCATCGGATCAGTTTCTGTCAACCGTTTATTTTCATTGTCTATTTTTTTTTATACAAAGCTGATTTGATCACGTAACTATCGATATCCTATCAACGTGATATTTTACAGACATATCGAGACATATAGCATTCGATGAGTTCTACACATTAAACAGTTTAGATTATCAAAGCGAGATCCGTAGTGGGCTCCTACGGATCCAACAATACCCTTCAATCTAATCACATGAACTGGAGAGAAGGCAGCCCCAATAGGTATTCATATTTAAGAAAGAAAAAAAAAAACATATTTTGTAGGGCCCCTAATTCCCTTTCATTTTTATTTTCCTTGACAAATTTCAAACTAATGATTAATGAATGATCTGATTTTCTATGATAGATAAGTCAGGCGCAGCTGCTTTTTGATGAGAAAATTACACCTCAGTGGCACTTTTCAAAAATAATTACAACTTGATAAAAAATATATATATTTTAATATTTTGTCATTGACTTGACATTTTTGTTCTTCAAATCAACATTCCCCTTTTGATGTGCAATACCCTAACATGTCATTAAAGGAAACATTAATAATATGGACCACAACAAAATTAAAGTTGAATATAATGTAATGTACCACAACAAAATATTTAATTTGCATAACACCTAACTTGCATCAAAAGTGTGCATGTCCTCTTCTCATTAAAATATTTGTCAGTTGGTATAACAATTGTCTTGCATAAAAATTAAAAGAGATTCTCAAATTTTCACTGTAAAAATTGGTTAAAAAAATAATAACAATAATTTAACAACTCAAACCTGAACACAGCCTTCATATCTGCAACTTGAACAAAAAATACTCCGCATGGAATCTGATAATAAATAAAAAGAATCCAGTAATTGGGCAGCCGGTATATCATGAAGCGAGGTTGCTGAAGCCGAAGTAGACAGTTTTTTGTTCAAATGCATTGATAGCATAATCAACCTGCAAGTGACCCAATTGGGACTTGAAACGAAGGCCGTATCCAAGCCCGACTCCACTTCCTGGTTTTCCGTGTCTCAGTGCAGGATTTCCTGAAATTCCAAAAGATAGACCATCATCAGTGTATGCAAGAGAGAAAGAGAGAGAACAAAAGGAATTATGCTTATTGAGAGGTAATCAGATTTAAACCGGATTTGTCAGAATCTAATCTGATCTGATCCGATTAAATAATAATTAAATCCAATTAGGAACAACCCAAATCCGCTTTTTGGGTGCCTGATCTGTAAATCAGATCAGATCCATTTATTTTGTTTATTCATTAAGTAATCACTATAATATGAATAGGAATTTGCTTCCAAATAGCAATATGAATATATTTTATGAGATCTTCACAGGATCAACAATTTTCTCCTTCAACATCTCATGCATTGCTTGTTTTGGTTTTTGCTTTTTGAACATACATCTCATGCATGGTTGGAAACCCATAATTTTGTAATCTACAAATCAACAGACAGCAAACGCTAGGAAGTTTACATGGAAATATCAAATCTATGAATCAGATTTAAATGGATAAATGTAGTTCGTAGAGGACTTTAACAAATAAAGAATGTCGCTTTCTCACTGAAGGAGGTGCAGTAATGCCCAAACGGAGACATTCAAAATTCTTTTCAGAAATCTAATCCATGTAAGAAGATTTTCAGCATAAATTTCTACTAGAAACAAAGTAAAGCATGCACCCACCAAGGATGCTGCACAGGAACTTGTCCTTTCTCATTGTTCCGTGAAGAAAAGCCTCATTATTAGCCACAAAGAAGCATAGACACACGACACGACATGACACGCGAACCCCAAAAAATATAGAGTTTTATATATTTATCATATGTTATATATGAATATTTCATTTACAGATTTAACATCACTTCTTAAAATCTAAAGGAGGAAGGATTAATATGTATAAATCTCTGTTGTTTTTCTTTATCATTAAATCCCAAGTTATTTTCATCAAACTTGTAAGGTGTTTCATAGTGATGGATGAGTGTGTTCCCCAAGTGTCCAAAGCATGTCCAACTATCTGTATCTAAAAAAAATTAAATAATAATAACAATAATATAACATGTTTGGATGCGTGTCCAACATGTATTCAACACAGGCACAACACTTTTTTAGATGTATTTGTGCTTCTTAGATCACCCAAAACAGTAAAGTAAGTAGAAGGGAAAGGTGGAGATTTTGTTTGCTTCATCATTAAGCCACCAAAACAACCTCCACATCCATTGAAGACCTATACTACAAAGAAAAAATATCATGCCTCTTCAAACCTGAACATTTAGGAAACTAGAACCAAAGCCTTTTGACTCCCACCTAAAACAAACATGTACTGTCCTGACCCACATTCATTTCATTTCATGCAAGGAGACCACTCCCATAAGCACCCCTACTTAAATTGGTAAAATTTCACTGTACCAATACTTTCTATGCTTCTACAGAAATAATGCTCATATGAAAAGTAAACCCCAGGTCATCATATCCAAACAAATACTGCTAGTATAATCTTTGGAATGTCCCAGTTCTGAGAGGTGACACTCACTAACTATCATAATGAATCGTTGAATCTTTCCATTCCTTCAAGTCCATCTCTGTTGAGAAACCGCTTTGTTTACAAATTTGTATCACAAGCTTCCACGACAACAATATAAAAGACTTTGAAGAGATAAAAAAAGCCGTAAGAATCTTGCAATTCACAATTCGATATGATTTTCACCCAAAATGATTTGATTCTTACTGTTGAATCTTGAATTGAGTGATTCATATGATTCAATTGCGATTTAGTATGACTCACTACGATTAACTACAATTCAGTTCTATTTGCATAATAAATAAAACGGCATCATTTTCACAAAATAAATAAATAAATAAGAATAATAACAATAATAATTTCAATTAATTCTATTGATATACATGATTTTATATGTATTTATATATATACAAATTAGTTATATTGATATTTAATTCATTTTAGGAGCCCAGTGGAACTTGCTCGACAATTTGTGATTTTTTATATGTAAATAAAGATTCATGATTCGATGCAATTCACGATTCATTATTTTTAGTAGAATGATTCATGATTTAACAACAATGTTCATAATCATCCACAAGTTGGCTATCTACGAAGATGCACCTGCCAAAAGTACAAGTACCTGAGGCAGTGATGCTGACTCTCAAACATTCATAACTCTAGACGTGTTTGGATTGATGCACAATCCAAGCATATGGCCTTACCACTTCATAAGCCAAAATTTTCTTGAGTAAACTATAATAAAAGTGAGAATACAGTTAACACTATGAATGCTCTTTTGCAGGGATTGGAAAAAAAATGTTCCAAAATCCTCCACCTCTAGCCTGAAAGTCAATTCAGACTTTGTCCAACAAAGACAGATGAATCAACCAAACTTAAGACTCAAAAGTTCAAAACTTAGTATGAGATCATCCCATGCCATATCTTTTACGTAAACCTTCTGATGAACTTCAGAACCACTTGTAATTTGTTCTAGCCCAAACTTGACAGCCCTCAAACCAAACCAAACTAAACTAAGTTGCGTCCCAATCAAGTGGGGCTTTGAACTAGGATCTTATATCAACCTCAAACAAGCTGCATACTAAATAAATAGTGAATACATGTCACCAAAATGAAGTCTACAACATATTTCTAAGGCTATGTTACATGGACTCAAGTATGAGTATCGAGTGCATGTGTGTGTCAAGGCATCGAACCTCCCTAAACTCTAGGCTCTAGAATACGAAGAAATGTATCCAAAAGTTTGGCACATATATGAAACAAAAAGGAAGGAAAGATAGACACACAGCCTCTGCGCACCAGCCATAGTGGAACTGTTCACTACAGTTGAATAGGCTAGGGAAAGCAACAGACCAGAACCGAAATCCCTTACATAGAATAACTATTAAGCACAAGGGTATAACCCAGATACATGAAACAATAAAGATCCGGGTTCATTGGGAGCAAAACACAACAAAACAAAAAAAAACAAGATATGTGAAATCCGAAACAGATGCCAAAAAACCCACCCGAAAAGTTGTAGCGTGAAACACTGGGGAAGGGGAACACACCACAGGGCTCACTCCATATTAAACTCCAGCAAAGAAAAAAAAACTAGACCCAAAGCATCCAAAAGCTCCACCAAACTCCATCTCAGACCCGCCACAATGAACCATGGTTGTGTCATGCATGAAGCATAGCTAAATATAACCATCCCAACACCATAGAACAGGAAAAGATGTGGGTTAACGTGAAAGCCCCAAGTATTCACAGCACTAGCCAAAGCTCAAACAGAGCAGTACCCAAGAACACCAGGTCCATATGGGAACTGAACTCTTCGAGTGAACGATCTTGGGGATTGAGAGAAGAGCCAGATAAAACACAAAATGCAAGAAAGCTCATAGATACTAGTACCAAAACAAAACATCCTCACAGAAGAAGAATAAAGAGCACTCTCTGGGACCTGTGAACAAAGAAAATCAAATATTTCAGCAAAGCTTCCCTAGGAATCACCCTCAAAGGCAAGGTCACAAAGCATCACAGAAACGTGAAGAAGAAAAATTGCATAGGATTTGGGGGCTGAAAATAGCACTCTTTGGGACCAGTGAGCAATGATGAAGAAAAAAGAGCACTCTTTGGGACCTGTGAACAATGAAGAAGAAGAAAATATAGCAGTCTTCAGGACCTGTGAACAATGAAGAAGAAAGAGCACTCTTTGGGAACCCTCCACCACAAAGCATCGCACACTCACTTTAACTTCGTAGAATATAAGAATTGTATAGATAATTATAAGCTGATTGCAGGTTTACTCCTAACTTTACTAGGACTATGACTTAAAAATTAGGAAACTAATTATTTGACAACTAACTATTTTTGACCCAAGTAAAACCAAATAAAATGACCCAATAATATAACTTGACCCACAAGATGACCCATGTGCGACCCCCTACAGCCCATATCAGCATCTTATTCCTCTTTCAATATTAGCAAAACTAAATTTTGCTCATGTTGAGTGACCATTTTAAGCCCATTCAATGGTTCTAGCATTCTAACAATAGGATATTTGCATTGTCAAACTGTGTTGACAAAGGACCCTAGTGTATGTTCTTCCATTGACCGTCAAGAATCAAAGAATATGATAATGAATGGAAGAAGGCTTTCGTTGCATGAGCTTCAAAATAAAATTTTGAGTTAAGGCTTGTTTATCTCACAAATGATCTCAAGCAACCATCAAATAAAGCCACTCTCAACCCGAGCATGGGTCTCACTTGGTTTCTATGTGTAAGTGTGGTAGGTAGAGTTGAGTGTGTTAGGTGAGAGTTGAGTGTGGTAGGTAGATGTAAGTGTGTTAGGTGAGAGTTGAGTGTGGTAGGTGAGTATGTTTTTCTCTTCTATATATAGGAGAGTCATTGTAAACATTAATAACTATCATAATACATACAATTTATTCTCTCTGTATTTCTCTCTTTATACATCAACTCTAATATGGTATCAGAGCTAGGTTAAGAACCTATTCATTCTGCTTCACCGGCAGGCGGCAGCCTCGCCTTGGCCGCCCGCCGGACCTCTACCTATTCCATCTCTAAATAGTATTTTCGCTACATGTAGATTTCCATCTCTAAACAGTACACTTGCTGCACATGCTCCTCCATTTACTCCCTGACTAAGAAATTCCTTCTCAGTGTCCAAATAGCCGCGATGTATGGCTGCTTCTAACTGATCTTCTTCGTCTCTGACAAATTCAAGTGCTTTCACAATGTTCTTTCCCAGATTTTCAGCAACATAATCTGCTACCTTCTCATCTATTGGCCTCTACGCCTCGCCGGAAAACCAGCTCCACCGCAAGTGCTCCAAACCGCCTGCGGAACTCCGGCATACACCTCCCCGGCAGTCCTCCGTTGCCGCGGCTTCGACGATGCAAAGGCCGACGCCTGGTCTTGCGGTGTCATCCTCTTCCTCTTGCAGCAAACTCCTTGCCCATGGCAGGGCACTTTTCTCTCCCCATTTGATCCAATCCGAGTCTCTCTCTTCTCTCTCTCTACAATGGCGAATTTGCACCATCAATATCTGAGAAAACCATTACTTGTTTGACAAGGTTGGATCATAACAGGGCCCTTGGTCAAGTCTCAGAGAGATTAACTGTTCCGGTATCTGGTGTGAAAAATGTTATTATTTGGGGAAATCATTCATCAACCCAGTATCCTGATGTTAACCATGCTACTGTTAAGACACCAGCTGGAGAGAAGCCTGTGCGTGTGCTTGTTACTAATAATGAATGGTTGAATGGAGAATTCATAATGACTGTACAACAGCGTGGTGCTGCTATCATCAAGGCTAGAAAGCTCTCTAGTGCGTTATCTGCTGCTAGCTCTGCTTGTGATCACATACGTGATTGGGTCCTTGGAACTCTGGAGGGCACTTGGGTTTCTATGGGTGTATACTCTGAAGGCTCATACAACGTGCCAGCTGGGCTTATTTAAATATATTTTTAAAATTTTTCCATTCTAAAATATTCTCCACCCAACACCATCATCACATTTTCCACCGCCCAAACATTCTTTATCTTATATATATATATATATTTTTCTTTTTCTTCTTTCCACCGCCCAACTTTTTATCTTTTATTACAAAAAAAAAAAAAAAAAAAAAAAAGCAACCTTCTATTCATTCCATCTCCTTTTTCTGCTCCGTCTTGTACCTTCAAGCCATTCGGATTTGCACAAAAAACTCATTTTATTCATATCGGGACTTCGCCCTGATCACAATTTTACACACACACAAAAAAAAAAAAAAAACAAAAAAAACAAACAAACAAACAACCAAAAACCCAAACAACCACACCCACAGTGGGATTTTTTTCTCTCTACTCTGCCGCAGGTCTCTTCTTCTTGCCTCTGTCCTGAGCGGGCCTTGACGGTGTTGCCTCCGTGTTTTCCATGCCTCCGAGCACGTTCACTCCCCCATACTCCTCCACTGCAGCATATGGAGGACCTCCAAATCGGAACATCACGGTGGCCTTCCGCTTCAGCTCCTTGTTTTCTGCCTTTAGCACACTTATCTCTGCTCGCGCATCCTTATACATGCGCTGGAGCAGAGCCAGTTGGCCGTTTAAATGCTGCACCTCATTTGTCCTACTCTGCAGCCGGTGCGACAAGTTTGTGACTGCCGTCATCGTCTCCACACAGGACTTCAAAGTATACTGATTGGCTTCAATGTCAGTTTGCACTGCCATTTTTTGCTCCACTGACCGCATCGGAAAGTTCAACGGAGCAAAACCAGAGGTGTTTGGTTGAGGTTCACGGGCCACCACACCAGTTGTCTCTCTTGTTGACTCGTTGAGGTCTGGAAAGAGAGTGAGCAGGCTACGGGAAGATGAAGCCATTTTCTGGACAACAGAGTGTTACAGAGTGTCTCTCTCAGGAATCTCTCTCAGAAAACAGAGTGTTACAGAGTATCTTTCTCAGCAAAACGAAGAATTTTTCAGAGGTTTCTCTCAGTTTTTCTGTCTCAGCTTCTGCCTCAGCCTCAGCCTCCGTCTTGGTTAAATAGCCGAGGCAGCCACGCGTATCGCGCGCCACTTGACGCCAGACGACAAACGGGCGCGCCAGCCAAGGCACTCACGTGCCTCGCCATCATGTCCGGCACACCTTTTTATGGATTGGGCACGCCTTTTGATGGCACGCCTTTTTATAGATTGGGAACACCTTTTGAGGGTGCGACTTTTTAGGGGTCCGACAAGACTCTGTAAACTGTCCCGACATTGATTCCGGTTAGTTTCTACAAGGGTCCGACAAGACTCTGTAAACTGTCCCGACATTGATTCCGGTTAGCTCCTTTATGGGTCCGACAAGACTCTGTAAACTGTCCCGACATTGATTCCGGTTAGTTTCTACAAGGGTCCAGCAAGACTCTGTAAACTGTCACAACAACTGTCACAACATTGTCTGCTACAACGGTCCGACATGACCCCATAAACTGTCTGCTACAACGGTCCGACATAACTCCATAAACTGTCTTCTACATCGGTCCGACACGAGCCAGTGTCCTCTACAACGTTATGACACCACCATACAGTGTCTTCACCAATGGTCTGACACGACCATACCGTGTCTCCTATTCTGTTTTATTTTATTTATCAGTTTACTTTCTTGTTTTGTTACTCTCTCCAAACTCAAGTTGGTTAGTATCTATCCTCCTTGAGTTTGAGAGGGGCTGTAAGTGTGGTAGGTAGAGTTGAGTGTGTTAGGTGAGAGTTGAGTGTGGTAGGTAGATGTAAGTGTGTTAGGTGAGAGTTGAGTGTGGTAGGTGAGTATGTTTTTCTCTTCTATATATAGGAGAGTCATTGTAAACATTAATAACTATCATAATACATACAATTTATTGTCTCTGTATTTCTCTCTTTATACATCAACTCTAATACTATGCAGTCTTGAGAGTGCTCATTAGCTTAGCAAGCTACACTCATAGCCATAAGATTATAATCAACCTAAGCTCATTTATCATAGAAGTAAACTTGAATGAGTCTGTTACCCAACCAATTTCAGGCCAAGCACGAGTCACTTGCTTAATTTTATGGCCCTTATTTGTTTGTGGGGCCAAAACTTGCTACCATCCAAACAATCTTTTCTATGATCATATTACTTTCTACAAAGTTTGATTTTTAAAAGACATGGGAGAATAACTTGAGGCATGGGTGTCTTCTGATGAGATGAAAAAAGAACTATCAGCCTCATTTTCTTTTTCTTTCTTTTGTAGTGTGATGTGAGGGTGAGGGAGGTGGCACATGGGATTTAAAAGGGCGGGCCAAAGCCCTAAAGAACAGTTTTGATTATTATCCAGTAACTTTTGATGGCAGCTTAAGACAAAGGATCCATTCAGATGGATATCAAGTGAGGCTTTTTAAATTTTGGTAGCGATATTCAAGTTAGACTCGTAAACTAGAGCCTGTTAAAGAATTTAGGGCCTTGGACCTCAGTCTCGTCAGATTCTTCGTATACTCAAAATAAAATATCACACTTAAGCCAATACATTTGTAATTGTGATGATAGAATGTGAAACTTAGCTGAGTAATTCTAAAATCTAATGGCTAGAAAAAAGTAAGGATAAAAACATGTTACAAAGCCATATGAAGATAAAAACTAACCAGGAACATGACGACCAGATCCCAAATCTGTTCCACAGTCCAAGAAAACAGCACCTTCTAACATCTGATTCTGGATACAGCAAGTATAACTGTAAGAGGCTGATAATAATGTCCACGAATGGGAAAGATAAAATGGTAGATACATTTATGCAGTAGAAAAATGAAGTTGGGGAATCAATTATGGCAGCATTTTACTAACAAGACACAAATAACACAACTCAATACGCGCATACTTGTGTGAAAATAATCACAACATTATTTAAGCATGCTACATAGACTATTCTAATTGCGTGAAGTACATTGTTGGATACATGTTGCCTGGCTAGGGTATGGGATATTGACCCAACATCTCTAGTTAGGCATGAACCCAATAAGCACACCTAGTAATTCAAATCTACTAACTTCTCATAAAACTTCTATACTAAGTTACTTCTTGCTTTAGTAAAAAGTTAAGTACCTATGACCAATCTTTGTTACATATAAACAGCAATTTACTGTAAAATAGAAAAGAATACAAGTAAATAATGCCCACATCCTTGGACTTGGGTATTAGATGAGTAGTATAACATAGTTATTAAGAGAGAGCGAGAGAGGAGAAGAAGGGAAGAAAACAAATAAATACAACACACAAATGCTTTTACAAGCCCAACTCCTTTCCTTCCAAAAAATTATTCCATACCACATGTGGCAATGCCACAAACAGATCTGAATTGTCCATTCATGTGGGTCCACAAGAGTCCCACATCAATGCGACATGTGGCAATGAATAATTGCTCTTTCCTTCCAGTTACAATTTTGGGACAATTAAGTCCAAAACATGTAGAAACTCAAATTTAAATAATTAACTATATAAGTGAACTGGCAACAAAAATTATTCAGAAAAATGTAAATTCCAAAGGTTTTAGACAATGCTTAAAGCAATATCCATGGGCAAGCAGCCCAGTTTATAACGGGAAAACATGTCAAGAACCAACTGGGGCAGAATATCAACTAAAATAAAAAAATAAAAGCAGGGATACTGATTAGAGAAGCTGGCATAATCTCATGCAATGATAAAGCCACTACATACCAAAGGGAATGTTAATTCACTGTTAGCAACCAGACAAGATCTACCAGATCCAACTGCACCCTCACCATACCCACGAACACTACCAATACCCCCAATGGAAAATGCTTGATAAGGAGCTATGTCCCCTACAATGGAACCACCTGCCAAGCTGTCAAAGGAAAAGATATAAATTTTGCACCCAAAAAAAAAAACACTTTTCAGATCATTTTACTAATTACAGGAAACATATTGGAAATGCAAGTAAAGCACTATGTTTCATAACGGGCTTTGTGAAGTTCGAAAAAGGGTCAGGAATCACCCTTCAAAAGCATACCCCAGCAGTTAACTTGTGCTTTCTCTTTTTAGCAAATTTATCTATTGCAAAAGAAAATTGTTTAGTTTGATATTGAAACCTATTTTGAAAATAACAATATCTTCCATTTTAGTTGTGTTTCTCATGGCATAATCCTTTCTTTTCTTTTACTTCTTAACTTCCAAGTCCCTAGCTAGTAGCTAGTAGCTACTATACCTCGGTTATAAAGTTTAATCAAAAGAATTCTAAAGAGTGTTTTTTATGCTTCCTTACTTCCTGCATGATTCTTCTTATTATGCTCACCTTGTCAAGAGAAATGCCGGCCCGAGTTTAACTCCCTTTGATGCAGTAAATTTGAATCGGTTGAAGATCAGCCACCTGGATAGAACGGGAATTCCTTGTTCGATTTGCAGACTAAACTGCATATAAAACAAATTTGAAGTAAAAAATATAGCACTTTTAAGTTTTTGAATCACATTGGCAATAACAATATTTAGTTTTAGTTTGGTAATTAAAGATATATTACTCGACTGAAACTACAATCATTTGCCTTTGCAAATTGAGACTCCTGCTTCAGTACTACCATATTGTCCTGATAACTGCCACTGTACAACAGGTAATTCACAGAGAAGTTTCAATCAGTTTGTCAGTTAATTTGAAGATAGGATCACTAAAAGCCTCAATTACCTGCAGGTTACTGGAAACCCGTCAAGGTCTCTGCTTATAGAGCGGCCATCATCATTAATTGTACGAACATGCTGCATGAAGACAATAATTAATTTCTCTCCTAATCCAATTTCTAAGTCAGGTCTGGACCTGAAAACATGTAAACAGATGCTCATTACTTTCTGAAAAATGTAATAACACACAAACCTCAAACTTTATACTGGTTTTGTTGCTCCAGTGGGAACTTCCAGGCTCATTCAGATCAAGCCCTAAAGAGAAGCGACAAAGATTTACACTTCCACTCCCTGAACGAGAGAAGTTGTCAACAGGCACACCATGCACCCCAATCTCGGGTGAAATAGAGTGCTGGCAAGCAAAGTTATTCAAATTAGATAGATGGGTAAAGTGCCACAAACACCTTTAAGTAAATCTAAGTGCATATATGGTTTTCATAGAAAGGGACGCATCTGTGAAAATTGAACACTTTTTTCAAACAAATGTTTTTGCTTCAATTTTCAGAATTTCACTTGAATTGGTTCAGAAAGTACTTATTACTAAACCCAGCCCTAATGGATTTACATAATGTAGGCTTCTACTGTTCAAGCAATATATTAAAACAATAAATTGCAAAAACTTCCACCCAAAAATATCAAACTTCTATTCATCCTTAGTTGGATTTACCATATCTACATCTAAAAGTTCCTATTAAGCCCATTTCAAGCAAAATCCAGATAATGTAGGTGGTTATTGTACAGACAAGAGAAGTCCTACACAATTTAAATTGATTCTCAAACAAGATTTTGATTCAAATTCCCTGTTGGGTTTCCAAAGATGAGGTTGAATTGACTCTAAACGGTCCCATCAAACCTATTTCTATTGCAATTCACCACGTGTCAGCCTCAATTGGTTCTCATTTGCAATTAGCAATAACTTTAGAATAGAAGAAAGAAACCTGAATGACAAAAGACTTCTGAGGAAGCCATTCGGGTCTCGGCTTCCTATAAGCTATCAAGACATTGGAATCATAGAGTCCCTTATCCCACAATACATCAAGCTTCTCACTCCTACCAAATAAATTGGGGTGTTTGATGCAAAGACTGCAACCAAAAAACATAAACAAAACATTCAAACAATCATTACACCAGAACCCAACAACAAAACAAACCCCAAAAAAAATGAAATTAAAAGTTTCAATCTTGAAATGGAAAACAAAGAGAAAAATGAGATAAACCCTACCTCCCAATAACCAGTGAAAGTGGACTGCCAGAATTCCTGATTCAAAAGACACAGAATTGAAGAAAGAGAGACAAAACAAAGTGAATATATATGAATGAAAAGGGAGAAATAAAAGAGAAACCTGAAAGGAGAGAGCATCAAAGCAGCACAGAGTTTGTGGGTAAAATCAACATTGAGGTCTATCTTGGCTGTGCAAAACCAACCATCATAACAAACAATCAATCAATCATACTGTTACTAATACTACTACAGTATATCAATATAGTGCCTAAAAAATTGTGGGTTTTAGTTTAAAACTTGTGGGGAACAGACCTTTGCCAGCATGGATACTTTTCTGAGCTCCCATCCCATTATAAGTTCCACCATTCAAATGAAATTATTAATAATCGCACCGTTGAAGAAGAACAAGTTGGTTCTAATTGCAAATCATTGGATTGGATTCAAATGGGTCAAAAAGGAATACAGAGAGAGGAGAATGTGGAAGTAAGAGAGACTGTTTGGTGCTTTGCGTGCGATTGTTGTTTGGCTGCTGTTCTTTTGGCTCGTTCAGAAGATTTGTGATATAAATAGAGAGTCCCAAGCAATATCCTACCCACACAATTTTCTAAGATTAATTTCACTTTTTTTTTTCACTTATTATTATTTTGTGTATTTCATTTCTTCTTTGAGTTGTTCATTTTATTTAGGGAAAATTATTTTTAAAAAAATTAATTTAGTGTTTAATTTTTATAACAAAATATATATTTTATTTTTATTTTGTTTTAATTTAAATTTAAATTTTTTGATTTTTTTCAATTTAAGTTATTTATTTATTTTCGTTAAGTAAAATAGATGAAAAAATAAGTATTTTAACCGTTAAATTCAATGAAAAATTATATTTTAAATATTTTATTTATATTTATATTAATTTTAATGGCTAAAATACTTATTTTTCCATTGATTTTACTTGACAAATGTAAGTAAATAATTTATATAGAAAATAAATCAAAATATTAGGATTTAAATTAACAAAATTAAAAATTCAAGATTTATTTTGTTACAAATATCAAAACTCAAAATATAACTAAAATCTAAAAAAACAGGGCCTAGATTTTATTTTATTTTTTTGTAGCTACTCCTTTTATATTTAATGTGATAAATTAGTAGATGACATGTGCGATACACATGAGTTTATTTTTAAAATAAAAATTTGATTTTGTGTCATTATGTTTTATGTATAGAAAAATTTAAGAATTGAAAGCCAAATGCAAATAGATTTCCTAATGGTTGGTGAAAATTTTTGTCACTATGTGTGATAAGGCTCATAAAAAAAAAATTTATTTCAAAGTTATTAAAAAAAAAAAAAAAAAAGTGTATTCTTAACCTGAAATCAAATCTTCATTTGTATTAATTAAATGGGTCTAGCTTTGGTCCAGTCCACCATCGGACTGGACCGTGCTGTTGGGCCCATGGAGCCCACCACGGGTCCCATTTTAAAAATCTGAACCGTTAATGTGTAGAACTCTTCGATTACTATATACCTGTAAAAAATCACATTGATCGGATATTGATAGATATGTGATCAAATTAGTTTTTTGTCAATCGTTAATTTATTCACCGTCCATTTTTTTTATACAAACTGATTTGATCACATAACTATTGATATCCAATCAACGTAATTTTTTATAAACATATAGTACTCGAAGAGTTCTACACATTGAACGGTTCAGATTTTCAAAACGGAACCCGTGGTAGGCCTCCACGGGCCCAACAGCACGGTCTAGTCCGATGGTGGACTGGACCAAAGCCAGACCCTAATTAAACTTACCAAAAATTATGAATTCCACTTGTATCAAAATATTTTTTTCTGAAAAAAATAAAATAACAAAAAATTCTATATTACAGAAATTATAACTTGATTATAACTCATGATATATTATATTATGATATGTGTTAAAAAAAAATTAATTTTAATTTTAATTATTTATTTTAATAATCTTAGCCTTATTGTACTCTAAAAGTGTTACTGCAATACTTATATATAATAAATTTAATTAAATTATTTGTTTATTTTTATAATTTTAGTTCTATTGTGTTATAAAAGTGTAATTATCATATAATAATTTTATATGATATATATTAAATTATAAGATAGTAAAATAAACACTCATTTTGATATTAAAAGTAATAGTTAAATTATAAAGAGAATTAATAATATAAAACTAAAATGATTCTAATTATTTAATTTTATTTTTATATTTGTTTGGAAAATAAAAATATGTAGAAATAGAACTACACAAAATTTATTTAAAACGTTAAATATAAATATGTTGTGATTGGATTAAGAAGAAAATACATAAATTTATTATGTAGATTATTGATTTTTTCTTTAATATTATTTTTGAATTATTTATACATATTGTATATAGGTATATAAAATTTAAAATAAATATAAATATTTTATAATAAATAATTTCATGTTAAATAAAAAATTAAATATAAATTAACATTAAGACATCAATAACATAGAAAAAAATATAAAATATAAAAAAAATTAATTTGATCAGTACGATATACATAATTAGCCACATTTTATCTTGTTTATTTATTTATTTGTATATCAAGATAAAAAAAAAATTCAAATATCATAATAATTAAATTAAAATATCAACAAAACTGAATACATGATGAAAAATATTTAAAAAGTAAGTACTTGTCAAATAGAGTCCATATAAAATTGATTCTTATAATTGAAATTGAGTTTGTGTAAAATTTTATATGAAAATAGAAAAGTAGGCTGATGTAGCTTCTTTTTTTTATTTTTTTAAAAAAAGTAAGCTTTTAAAATGTGTAAAAATACTATTTTTGTATGTCTATGCTATATATGTGTAAAAATACTATTTTTGTATGTCTATGCTATATATATATGATGATATAGGACTCTAAAATGGGTAAGAACATAAACAATGTATTTGTTAATTTCTTATTCAAATTGTATTAAACAATGTATCCCTTAAACACTCTTCTTTTCTTCTTTTTTTCTTCTGCCTCTAAATTCATAATAGCGAATATAAAAATTAGTAGTTGGTTATATGATTTAAATTATTTAAATTTTGAAATAATTTTTTTGTTCTTCAAATTAAGCTTTAACCATTATTGATTTAAATCACATTGGCTAAAATTATAAACTCTAATGACTAAATAAATAAAATTAATAGTTTAAATTGAAATAAATAAAAATATGACTATAATATAATAGACAAAATTTAAATTTATTTGTTAAAAATTGACATGATGAATAAGTAATATGTTATTTATCACGACAAATTTCAACACTGTCACGACCCAAACCCGGTACCCCAAGGGTTTAATGTCGTAACAAGATAAATGAAATAAAATAAGGAAATTCGGAAAATTTTACAACGCAAACGGATAATTTAAATAAATTATAATAAGTAACTGGGTATCAACTGTTTATTTTAAAGGTAATAAGCATAGTCATTGGAGCTTCATAGTATTACAAGAGTTTAATAATAGAAGACAGAAATCTAAAAAAAAACAAAATAACATAGCGATTCATTTTCCATCTTGATCCCGCTAAATCTCGTCACCTGAAAGGGGTAACAGCTATAAGCACATAGCAGAGTGAGAAATATTATACTATGAGGGCACAAAATAGCCATGGATATTTATTTAAGCTAAAAACATTATAAATTGAGTTGAATTGAATACATAATTTAATTAAGTGCCAGAAACTGAAATAATCACTATAACCACGGTACATCACTAAGTGACTAGCACTACACTGGTCAATGGATCCATGACAAACACTGGGCCACAAAGTGGTCAATCACTAAGCCAATGGTTATTTAAGTCCCCCAAGGCTTGGGACTCCCGTGGTGGTATTCACAAAACATATTTTCACATAAGGTTATAGCCAAATATTCTTTAAAATAAAAACAAACATTTCCATGGGTTTCCTTTTAAGCAAATAGGATTCATAAAATAATCCACGTAACTGAAACCTTTATAAAACATAACTTTTATAAATATATTAATAAAACATAACTTGTATAAAATAGGTTTTGGTAAGGCAAAAGATAAGTAAAATACATTTTGGTAACTCAAGGTATAATATAACTCACCTTAATAGTGACCCTTAGCCTTACTCCACTAACCCAACTTATTTACGTACTTCTCCCACTCTCTTTGCTTTCTTTCTTCTTTCTTTCTTTTCCTTTCTTCTTTTCTGTTTCTTACTTCCACAGATTGAACAACTTCTCACTATTTATAGTGAGATGAGTCCACCGATTGGCCGACACGTGGCCGATTCGAATCGCTCCCCAGATTATTTCTGATTCACCCGAGATTCATACCTATCTTAAGAATTAATTAGGATAACAATTAAGATAATTACATTTGACCCAACAATTAAGATAATTACATTTGACCCAATATTTTAATATAATTATATAAGTAAATTAATTTTTAATTAAATTACACATTAACACATACCAACAGAAAATTAATTATTTATTTTATTACCATACCCATTATTATTATTGTTTATATTATTATTTATTCCCTCTTTTTTTCTTTTTCTTTTTTTTATTTTTTATTTTTTTTAATTTTTATTTTTATTTTTATTTGTACTATAAATTTTATAGTTAGCCTCAAATAATAATCACTAATTAATAACCCAACGCCATTCTAGATTTATACATTTATTCATGTAATAATCTATTATCACGTGCAACCATAATTATATATAAATATAAATATTTATATGGACTTGACTAAACGTTCGAGGTGTCACAATTCTCCCCTTCCAACAGAAGTTTGTCCTCAAACTTGACGTACCTTAACCTTCGAAGAGGTGCGGGTATTTAGCTCGCATTTGTGCTTCGGTTTCCCACGTTGCTTCTTCGATGTGATGATTTTGCCATAAGACCTTTACCAACGGTATGGTCTTATTTCGGAGAACTTGATTACGATGATCGAGAATCTGCACTGGTTGTTCTTTGTAGGTGAGATCTTCTCAAACCTCCAGGTTCTCATAGTTGATGACATGTTCTGGGTCCCGGAGATATCGTCGGAGCATTGAAACGTGAAACACGTTGTGGATATTAGATAGCTCAGGAGGTAGTGCAAGGCGATAGGCTACAGGACCAATTCTTTCTAGTATCTCGAATGGCCCGATGTAACGTGGGTTTAGTTTCCCGCGTTTTCCGAACCGGATTACTCCTCTTGTTGGGGAGATTTTGAGAAACACATGGTCCCCTATTTGAAATTCCAAGTCTCGTCTTCGAGTATCTACATAACTTTTCTGGCGGCTCTGAGCGGTGCGAATTCGCTGTTGAATGAGTTGGATTTTCTCACTGGTGAATTGCACGATTTCGGGGCCTAACAATTTCCTGTCCCCGACCTCCGTCCAGCACAGAGGTGATCGACATCTTCTTCCATACAGAGCTTCGTACGGTGCCATTCCAATGCTTGCCTGGTAGCTGTTGTTATAGGCGAATTCCACCAAAGGTAGGTGCTCATCCCAGTTACCCTTGAGGTCCAACACGCATATACGTAACATGTCTTCCAACGTTTGGATTGTTCTTTCGGATTGCCCATCGGTTTGTGGATGATAGGCCGTGCTGAATTTCAGTGTAGTTCCCAAAGCTTCTTGTAATCTATTCCAGAAATGAGACACGAAACGAGGATCTCGGTCAGACACAATTGATACTGGGATACCATGCAACCGAACAATCTCTTTGATATATAAAGTGGCAAACTTATTTAGAGGGTACATGATTTTGATGGGTAGAAAGTGTGCTGACTTTGTCAATCGGTCTACTATAGTCCATATTGCATCATTCTTTGAAAAAGATCGTGGTAGCCCGACCACGAAGTCCATAGTAATGTGTTCCCACTTCTATTCAGGTATAGGGAGTGGTTGCAACATTCCTGCAGGTCGCTGATGTTCCGCTTTAACTTGTTGACAACGCAGGCATTTGGAGACATGGCTTGCTATGTTTTTCTTCATTCCGGTCCACCAAAAGTACTCCTTCAAATCGTGATACATCTTTGTATTGCCAGGATGGATTGCAAACCTCGAGTTATGGGCTTCTACTAATATCCTTTTCTTGAGTTCTGGAAGGTCGGGTACGCAAATTCGATTTCGAAATTTTAGTATCCCATTGCTAATTTTAAAGTCAGGATCAGGCGTATTTCTTTGTTCATCGTATTTTTTCTTCAAAAGTTTGTCTTCACATTGGCGGGCTCTAATTTCTTCCATCAACTCGGGTTCCACGATTATGTTGGCGAGCAATCCATGGATCTTGCGGGGAATGAGTGTACATGCCAAACTTTTGGTCGTTTTTCGACTTAGTGCGTCTGCTACTACATTAGCTTTGCCGAGATGATGATGAATCTCTATATCGTAGTCCTTCATGAATTCTAGCCATCGTCGTTGCCTCATATTCAATTCCTTCTGTGTAAACAGATATTTGAGACTTTTGTGGTCGGTGTAGATTTCCCAGGCTACCCCATAGAGATAATGACGCCAGATTTTGAGGGCGAAGATCACCGCAGCCAATTCTAGATCGTGAGTTGGATAATTCCTTTCGTGAGTCTTCAGTTGGCGAGAGGCATAAGCAATGACCTTCCCGTTTTGCATAAGAACGCAACCCAAACCATTGTATGAGGCATCGCTGTAAATTATAAACCCTTCTGCCTCCGCGGGGAGTGCTAGTATTGGAGCCGTTACGAGTCTGTCCTTCAAGTCTTGGAAGCAATGTTCATGCCTGTCCGTCCATTCAAAGGGTGTGTTCTTTTGAGTTAGCCGGGTCAATGGTGAAGCTATCTTCGAGAAGTCTTGCACAAAGCGCCGGTAGTAGCCGGCTAGGCCCAAGAAGCTTCGAATCTCGGATACGTTAGTAGGTCGTGGCCAATCCACGATTGCCGCAACCTTTTGGGGATCAACTGAAATGCCATCTTTGTTAATGACGTGACCGAGGAAGTGTACACTAGTGATCCAGAATTCGCATTTCTTCAACTTGGCATAAAGTTTGTGGTCACGTAATATCTGTAGGACTTTTCGTAAGTGGTGTTCATGATCTTCTGGCGATTTCGAGTATATAAGAATGTCATCAATGAAGACAATGACGAACTCATCAAGATAGGGTTTGAACACTCGATTCATGAGGTCCATAAAGGCCGCTGGAGCATTGGTGACGCCGAATGGCATGACAAGAAACTCGTAGTGTCCATAACGGGTCCTAAAGGCAGTCTTTTCGATGCTTTCCGTTTTGACTTTTAGTTGATGGTAACCAGAACGCAAATCAATTTTTGAGAACACTTGGGCGCCTTGCAGTTGATCAAACAAGTCGTCGATTCGTGGCAAGGGGTACCGATTTTTGATGGTGACTTTATTTAGTTCTCGATAGTCGATACATAACCTCATTGTACCATCCTTTTTCTTTACGAACAGCACCGGAGCTCCCCATGGTGAAGTACTTGGTCGGATGAAGCCTTTATTCAGTAATTCTTGAAGTTGAGTTTTTAGTTCTTTCAATTCTGCCATGGACATGCGGTAAGGGGTCTTTGAGATTGGTTGGGTACCAGGTTGAGTTTCAATGGTGAACTCGATTTCCCGATCAACTAGGATGCCAGGCAGGTCTTCAGGAAACACGTCCGGAAATTCTCGAACTACGGGGATCGCATCAAGTGTGGGGGTCTCTTGTTGAGTATCAATCACATAACAGATACAACCACAACAACCCTTTCTTAGCAGTCGTTGGGCTGTTATGAAAGATATAATACAGGGAGGGGGAGAGGCCCTAGTTCCTTCGAAGATAAGCTCGAGTTGGTTTGGTGACTTGAGGAACACCTTTTTGGCTTTACAATCGATAGAGGCACGATTAGCAGCTAGCCAATCCATTCCTAAAATTACATCAAAGGTACTAATGCCAAGGGGTATCAAGTCTACGTGTAAGGTTTCACCTTTTAAGGATACAGTGCAAGATTTGTATACATCAGTACTAAGAGCGGAATTTCCAGAGGGAAAAGACACAGATAGTATGTATCCTAAGGGTTCGGGCATTGGCGTTAACTTGGTAGCAAAGTGTGGTGTAACAAAAGAATGGGTTGAACCAGAGTCAAAGAGAACATGGGCTAAGTGACCACAAATAGAGAGTGTACCTGACACAACATTTTCAGTAACTTCTGGGTTTCCAGGCACCAGGGCAAAAGCTCTTCCTTGGCGTTTTTGGTCTTTTCTCGCTCCTTCAGGTACTGCTGGTTTTCGGACTGGTTCAAAGGGGCGGACGAGCTTTGGGCAATTTCTCAATAAATGACCAACTTGGCCGCACCTAAAACATGCTCTCGTATCCTGGCGGCATGGTCCCCAATGAGTTCTTCCACAGGTAGAGCAAGCTGGAATAACGCCACCTTTAAGGTCTGTAGGACCTTGATTGCTTGGACCGATTGAACTGGTTGTGCTTGTATTTATTCTTTTGGGAGGTGCTACATTGGGTCTTCTGTTATCTCTTTCCCAAAATCGTTTCCTCTGACTTGGCTCTCTAGATCGCAAAGCTTTAATTCCTTTTTCCGCAATGTACGCTCGATCTACCACCGCCGCGTAGGTTGGTAGTTTTAGAACCTCCAGTCTGTCCTTAATTTCAGGATCCAACCCTGCTTCAAATTTCCTGGCCTTTCGGGCTTCGGTGGGAATGACATATGTCGCGAATCGTGCCAGCTGTGTGAACTTACTTTCATATTCGGCCACTGTCATGGTTCCTTGCCTTAGATGTATGAATTCTGACGCTTTTTGTTCCCGTAGTGAATCTGGAAAGTACTTTTCATATAATACTTCTAAAAACCTCGCCCAAGTCACAATATCTTCCTTTTCCAAGGTAAGGAGCCACCATTCTTGTGCATCGTCTTTGAAGGTGAAAGTGGCAAAAGTCACCTTCTGTCTTTCTGTGCAAGGTAATGCGCGGAAGATTTTCTCCATGTCCCTGACCCAAGCCTCTGCTACTAGTGGGTTTGGACTACCGATAAACGTGGTGGGTTTCAGATCTTGAAATTGTTTGATCGTAGTTGATCATTCTTGTCTTTCTACTGTCCCATTGGTTATGCTGTTTTGCAAGGCCTGTAAAAAGTTGGTGACTGCCCTTTCCATGTTCTGTTCTGTTGGGATGGTACCGCTGACTGATGATCTGTTTTCGTTTCCTTCGTTGGCCATTACTACAAGATAAAATGATGTAAGTGTGATATCATATTGAAACAATTTTTGATATAACGTCATATGTAACATATTAGTTCTATTGTTACCACATTTGTATATATCATTTTAATTTTGCTATAATATCACCACCGTATCATCATGTTAACATTATCACATATACATCACATTAATACTAGATAATATAATATCCTTATCATCATGTTAACATTACCACATATACATCACATTAATACTAGATAATATAATATCCTTATCATCATGTTAACATTACCACATATACATCACATTAATACCAGATACATCATTATTACCATATATAAGGTGTCAGTCTGGCGGTCACAATCAATGTCTAATCTTACTAATACAAAAGGATTAGACTACTCGTGGTCAGCTCACAAAAAGGGTCTTCTGGTCAGATATCTAAAATGATCCATTAGGCCATCAGGGAAACTGGCCTCGGAAAACTGGTCCATGAAACAACTTCGGAAACTCACTTTGCATGCTAGACTCAAACTCCCACCCACTAAGCTCAACTCCGAAGCAGCTCCATACTATCTGAACCACGTAAACAGGAGCACCGTGATCATAACCCCAGAATTCCCGTCCAGTAATCCGTATCGGTGTCTCCAGGTATGATGCACCGTCGGTAAAGTCCACAGCTGGGGTATAGACAATGTGCTGGGGAGGTGGTGTCGTGGTGCGAAGGTGGCTACTAGGATATGCAGGTCCCCTCCTCTCTGCAAAGCCTACAGGTAGAGGTGCGACCAGAAAATGTGGTGGTTCTATATCTGGAGCAAGACCAACAACGTGGGTTGGTCCTATGTACCTTTCGCGGGTGCTATCTCGGCTAAGTCTCCAGAATAATAGGTCCTCATCGGGGTCAGCCTGTAAGTAAACGGATCTTTCCATGAGATGGTCAAGTGTTGGATGGGCTTGCCTGATCAGACTCTCTGAGTCACCCCAGCCCTCTAACTGGTTCGGGAGGAGATGAGCTTCTGGGGGCTCGTACCAGAATAGCTCCAATAGGTTTGCCATGTCCTACAACACAAGAAAACTTAGCCTAGACATATATATAACATGACTTATATGCGTTAGACATATAATAATGCAAGTTTAATACATTTTTTTTTTCTTCATTTATTTATTTATTTATTTTCTTTCTTTCTTTATTTATTATTATTATTATTATTTTTTTTTTTAAAAGAACCATTGCTCTGATACCACTTTTGTCACGACCCAAACCCGGTACCCCAAGGGTTTAATGTCGTAACAAGATAAATGAAATAAAATAAGGAAATTCGGAAAATTTTACAACACAAACGGATAATTTAAATAAATTAGAATAAGTAACTGGGTATCAACTGTTTATTTTAAAGGTAATAAGCATAGTCATTGGAGCTTCATAGTATTACAAGAGTTTAATAATAGAAGACAGAAATCTAAAAAAAAACAAAATAACATAGCGATTCATTTTCCATCTTGATCCCGCTAAATCTCGTCACCTGAAAGGGGTAACAGCTATAAGCACATAGCAGAGTGAGAAATATTATACTATGAGGGCACAAAATAGCCATGGATATTTATTTAAGCTAAAAACATTATAAATTGAGTTGAATTGAATACATAATTTAATTAAGTGCCAGAAACTGAAATAATCACTATAACCACGGTACATCACTAAGTGACTAGCACTACACTGGTCAATGGATCCATGACAAACACTGGGCCACAAAGTGGTCAATCACTAAGCCAATGGTTATTTAAGTCCCCCAAGGCTTGGGACTCCCGTGGTGGTATTCACAAAACATATTTTCACATAAGGTTATAGCCAAATATTCTTTAAAATAAAAACAAACATTTCCATAGGTTTCCTTTTAAGCAAATAGGATTCATAAAATAATCCACGTAACTGAAACCTTTATAAAACATAACTTTTATAAATATATTAATAAAACATAACTTGTATAAAATAGGTTTTGGTAAGGCAAAAGATAAGTAAAATACATTTTGGTAACTCAAGGTATAATATAACTCACCTTAATAGTGACCCTTAGCCTTACTCCACTAACCCAACTTATTTACGTACTTCTCCCACTCTCTTTTCTTTCTTTCTTCTTTCTTTCTTTTCCTTTCTTCTTTTCTGTTTCTTACTTCCACAGATTGAACAACTTCTCACTATTTATAGTGAGATGAGTCCACCGATTGGCCGACACGTGGCCGATTCGAATCGCTCCCCAGATTATTTCTGATTCACCCGAGATTCATACCTATCTTAAGAATTAATTAGGATAACAATTAAGATAATTACATTTGACCCAACAATTAAGATAATTACATTTGACCCAATATTTTAATATAATTATATAAGTAAATTAATTTTTAATTAAATTACACATTAACACATACCAACAGAAAATTAATTATTTATTTTATTACCATACCCATTATTATTATTGTTTATATTATTATTTATTCCCTCTTTTTTTCTTTCTTTTTTTTTTTTTTTTTAATTTTTATTTTTATTTTTATTTGTACTATAAATTTTATAGTTAGCCTCAAATAATAATCCCTAATTAATAACCCAACGCCATTCTAGATTTATACATTTATTCATGTAATAATCTATTATCACGTGCAACCATAATTATATATAAATATAAATATTTATATGGACTTGACTAAACGTTCGAGGTGTCACAAACACCATGAATGTTTAACTATTGATTTCTTTATATTTATTATATTGGCTGTGTGGGTGATTTTCTGACCACATTACCCGCCTAATAATCAGCTGGAGAGCACTAGCAGAATAAATGGTTTCAGCTAACCTGTAACAGAAAGAAAAGGCTTCGGCTGTGGCTCTTCCACCCGGGGGCACTCCGACGATCAAGTCAGTATATCTCTCAAAGATAATCAAGTGCTAAACTCACTATTCAAATTATAAAACTGCGTACCTTAGACCCACGGGGGTGCCTCTCTTTTATAGCCAACATAAACCTAGTCCCACTAGAAGCCTGGCTTCTATGGATTCCCATTCCGTGCTTACTTTGGATTTACCAAGAGATAAAGATAAACTCCCTAAGAGCTTTATCCTTATCTTAGCAAAGTTCCCTCTTTACTCTAGGACTCTTGCCCCTTATCTATTTATCTCGGATTCTGATATCTTCAGAGATAACCTCGGCCTTGTCGAGATCACCTCGGCGTCACAATCATGTCACGTGGCATCTCGGCTGACACGTCGGCGTCACCTTGCCACGTGTTGGTATTCAGAAAATATATCCCCACAACTGCCCCCTAGGTTCTATTACCTCGGCATTCTGAGGTGATGAAACCTGTATCTGTATTTTCTTTCAATAAATCGGCTTAAAATTTGACAGCCGAGATAATTCATTTCAGGCCGATATGCTTTCCCCTAAAAAATCAAGATTTTTAAGGACCTTCTCACGCGCATGAGCTGTCATGCACTTCAACCCAACTATTTTAGCCACGCGTTTCCATCTTACTGGTCCGTACACGTGACACGCCTGTTAGCTGCCTCTTTCTTCATGTGCGCCGTCTGACGCCCTCGTTCTTCTAGGCGTATTGATTGCTTTTGCCGTCGTTTTTGTTTAATTAAAAACGTTTTCCCTTTTTTCTGTCTCTTCACTTTTTCATTTCGAATCTCCTGTTATCTCTCTCTAGCTTTCGAAACCCTCCATCGCTCAAGCTTCCAAAGCTCTGCAACCTTCTCCGTTCTCCCCTTCCGGCGAGATTGCCACCGGTCTTCTACTCCCGCAACCGTCGTAGGACATCGGAAAATCCCCTTCCAGCTTTCCTTTTCTAGTAAGCTACTGTTCTTTTTGTTTTCATTTCCCTGATGTTTCTTCTTTCTCGCTATCGCCATTACTGTACTGTTTCAAGCTTTTATAAAATCGTACATCTGAATGTATTCATCCCTGATTTTGCCTTTGCCCACATTTTGAACACACGCACTGTTTCACCACTCCTTTGCACTTTTGCCACTGTTCTTGGCCATATACTCTTGTATTCTTCATGTTCTTGATAGCCCATCTCAATTCTTGTTTCTGAAACTTCGTTTTTGTTTTCTGTTTTTTGCATCTTTTCCAGATTCTTGCTTTCAATCAGTGTTTCCATAGATTTAGGTCTGGGATTTGTCTGTAGAACCCATAACTTAGGAAAAAGCTGAAACCTGCACCTACCTTATTGTTTGCCGAGGTCCCAATAACCTTTCAAAAACATCTTCTGAGACCTACCTCCTAAGATTAAGCCGATATCATGGGTATGTGGAAACATAGGGTAAACACTCCCTCCAAACTAGAATACTTTAGACAGGAGTTTGAAATCCCAGTCGATGTCAATCTGAGGTTGGCTGGGGATGATGACTCCATCATGCCTACCGAAAACTCCATGCCCTTCCCTGTAGTCGCCTTTATAGAGTGTGGACTTCGGCTTCCATTAAACATTCTTTTTCGTGAGGTTCTCCATTACTATAAGTTGAACCCCATGCAACTAGCAATCAATTCCTATCGAGTGATCTTTGGTATTATAGCCCTAGCTAAACGGGAAAATGCTAGGATCACCCTTGCCGACATCCAATATTGCTATACTATGTGTGGCCTTAACTTGAAAGAAAAATGCTACATTTATTACCTTAAGCCGAGATCCACAGAATTCAAAATTATAGCCGACCTCCCAAACTCCAACAAGGGAGCTGGTCATGATTATCTCATTACCTCAGGGAACTGGGAGTTCGCCCCAAATGAAGATCTCCATCTCTTCCCTCTCCCACGATCAATCTTTGTAGAGGGTAATGGTAAGAGCCCTGCATTCATACTTGTTTTACTTTTAAAGTCTTCTATATTTTATCTGTTTCCTAATGTCTGCTTTGCCTTTACTTTTGTAGTTCTGTCTCAGCCGCCAAAAAACTTTTGCCAATCCTTTGTTCCCAGCAAGGATTTAAAGAAATTACTGGACTTGCCAGTTCAGAAGTGAAAGGCCCCCCTGCTTCTCAACTTCATCGCAACATACAAATCAGCTTTCCCCGACGTCCCCAGGAAAAAGAAGAAGAAGAGCTTATCTCCTCCCTCTGCTACAACTCTTCCAGCTGCATCAATATCGCGAACAGACCAAGGATCAACCTCTGATCCAGCAGAACAGCCGTCGACCTCAGCTCCATACCTCATTCCACCATCCCAAAGAAAGCGTCGCCGACGTCTTGTTCTTACAGCCGAGATGGGTCGCGCAAAGCCAGTTGCTAAAGACCTCCTAGCCAACATTCCATCATCTATTGACGAACAACCAACACAAACCCAACCTCCAGCAAAACCAAAAAGAATAAAAAAGGCTCAACCAAAGGCCAAGGTAGCTCAGGTGGAGTCTGAAGACACTCTGTCTATCTCAAAGTTAGCTGAGAGTGATAAATCTCAGCCTTCTGCTGGGAAGAGGCGCTCTGAGTCTCAACCATCAGAATCACAACAACCAAAAAAGCCGAGGTCTTCCTCCGCTACAACTTTGGGGTCAAAAAAGCCCGATGCCCCCTGGGCCCCCACAATTACTTTGGAAGACAAGCCTGTTATGGCAAATGATAGTGATGATGATATAAACATCGGCGTCGCACTCAGTACCGCCCTGCTTCTTCCAGGCGATCTGGAGCGAAACGCCCAGTATAGTGAATATGAGAACTATGCTCTAATGTTACAGCACTCTGTTCAGGTAAACGTCTTCCACTTGGTAAATTTTTCTTTCTCTTTATTTCACACTTTGAATATTCTTTAATACCTCTGTTTTCTTTCAGGCCATCCAGCATGCCCACTCTTTCTCAATGTAGTCTTTTGAGAACAGGGAGAGGCTTGCCGAGATGAAGAGGGAGGTCTCCAGCCTCCAAAAGACCAACAAAGTCCTCCAGTCAAAAATGAAGAAGCTGAAAGATCAAGCCGAAGCTGCAATTAAAGCTCAGAATAATGCCGAAGAGAAGGCTGAGGCTACTGAGATTATTAGAAAGGTGGCTGAGTCTTAAAGGAGAGAGGCCGAGGAAAAAATGGCCCAAGCTAAGAAAGAGCTTCAGGAGGCCTTGGCCACCAAAGAAGCTGAAATCAAAGACGCTGACGAAAATGCGTACTCACAGGGTATAGCCGACGTTACTAAGGCCTATGAAAAACAAGTGAAGGAGGCATGCAACAAGGGTTTCACCCTTGGTTGGATGTCCCTTCTGAAAAAACTTAATATTCCTGATGACTCTCCATTGCGGAAGGCCGACGCCATTCCCTTGCCATTTCCTCCAGCCCCAATTCTAAGTGAAAATGTCGGCAAATTTGATGCTGATGATGAGGCCGAGGAGGAAGAGGATGAGGCTTTGATTAGAAAATCACAAGATGCTGATGGGCCAAGTCCCCTCTTCGGAATGAGCAAGTCCTAGACTTGACTCAAGATGAAAAATGTGATTTGGTTCTCATAGAAGCTGTTCCTGAGATTGTACCAGCCGACATCCCTTCTGAGGTTAAGACGGTTGATGAAACTCTTCAAGAAATTGACGCCGAGATAGCGGCAGAAAAGGAGGCCGAGGTGGTATCTGATCTTTAAATTTAACAATCTGGCGGAGAGGAGCCTCAGCTCTAAGTCTTCTTCTTACTTGTATCTTTTTGCTTCTTTATCTTAGGGAACAATGTATGCTCTTTGTATGGCCGATGTGCCCCCCTTTTTTCTTTGAATGTTAATACAACTTTTCTCTTTTATTGAATGCTTGTACTCATGTCTTTTATTCTTTATCTTTTCATGATTCCATACTTAGAATATTCTGCATATATCGCATGTACTCCTTCTTCTTTGTGCAATCTTCTCGGGGTAACACCTCGGTTATGCCACCCGATAATTTACCTCGGCAAGTTTCTTGTCTCTGGTTTATCTTCAACTTATAAATTGTCCACAAATTTCAACAAGTGGTAAACAATGATCTCAGCTTAACTTAACTTGTAAATTATCCACAAATTTCAACAAGTGGTAAACAATGATCTCGGCTTAACTTGACTTGTAAATTGTCCACAAATTTCAACAAGTGTTAAGCAATACTTTTTGGTTTAACCAACTTATAAATTGTCCACAAATTTCAACAAGTGGTAAACAACGATCTCGGCTTAACTTGACTTGTAAATTGTCCACAAATTTCAACAAGTGTTAAGCAAAACTTTTCGGTTTAACCAACTTGTAAATTGTCCACAAATTTCAACAGATGGTAAACAATGATCTTGGCTTAACTTAACTTGTAAATTGTCCACAAATTTCAACAAGTGTTAAGCAATTCTTTTTCCTTCCCTCTGCCCCCCTAATGTGAGCCTGAGTTTCACTTGGGTTCACATTATACATGTATTCCAGAGATAATGTCAAGTATCTTGAAAACAGAACTGAATCTTTTTTTATTTCGGCAAATGGCCAAAGAACAAATGAATTCTAATGATAAAGTACAAGTGTTCCAAGATCTAGGCAATTTTTTGCCCTCTTTATCTTCAAGTCGGTATGCCACATTTCCCAGTACTGAGATGATCTTATAGGGTCCTTCCCAATTTGGGCCAAGTTTGCCCTCTCTGGGATCCTTCTTGTTGTCGACAACTTTTCTTAGGATAAGGTCACCACTCTGAAATTCTCTTGAATTGACCTTCTTGTTGTATGCTCTAGCAAGCTGTTGTTGGTATGCTGCAAGCTGAACTGCATCTTTCTCCCTTCGTTCTTCCAGAAGATCTAGTTTTCGGGCTAAGAGAACATCATTAGATCCGTTTTCTACTTCTTGGGTTCTGATTCCAGGGATGTCAATCTCCAGTGGAATGATTGCTTCTGTGCCATAAGCCACGGCAAAGGGGTTTTCTCAGTTGATCTTCTCGGTGTAGTCCGATATGCCCAGAGTACATTGGGCAGTTCGTCTACCCATTTTCCTTTTACTGCCTGCAGCCTCTTCTTTATTCTATCCAAGATTACTTTGTTGGATGCCTCTGTTTGCTTATTGCTTTGGGGAAAACTTGGTGTTGAGAAGTAGTTCTTGATCTTGAATTTTTGCACAAAAGTTCTTCATCCCCATCTTGGACGAGGATTTTCTTTAGTGCCTTTTTGCTCTTCTCAGCTGGCTCCTTGTCGACGTCTTCTAGGACTTGTATGTCCTCTTCTTCAATTTCTGCCTTTTCTGGCTCTCAAACGCTACAAGTAGACTCCATTGCTGCCATGGAGCAACTTTTTGCCTGCAGCTGATCACCCCTGACTTCTTCTATCCCATGCTCTGTTGGGAATCGCAACAGTTGATGTAATGTTGAGGGAACTGCCCCCATCGCATGCAACCATGGTCTTCCCAAGATGATGTTGTACGGGGAGGGTGTGTCGATGACGGTGAATTCTGTCTTGATTTTCTTGGTGCCAGCCTGCACCTCCAAGCTTACTGTTCCCAGTGGCCATGTCGGCATTCTATTGAACCCGACCATTAGGCCGTTGGATCGTTCCATGTCATATGGGTGAAGGCTAAGCTCCTTGTAACATCGGATGTACATGATGTCACAAAAGTTTCCTTGGTAAATCAGGATGCGTTTCACTTGGCACTCCCCAACCTGGAGGGATACTACCAAGGCATCATTGCGCGGGTGCTGGACCATCTCTAGGTCGGCTTCAGTGAAGGTTATCATCGGTCCCTGGTACTGTTCTGCTCGATGTCTTTTCTCTCCGACTTGATAGACATGTTGTAGGTGTTTTACCTTCTGGGTTTCTCCTCGGATTTCGTTTTCGTTGACCTTTGAGTGGATTACGTTACTTACCTGAGGTCCTCCTACCTGTGGCTGTTGTGCTGGGGGAGGCGGGGCTGCTGGTGCTTGAGGCAATCTCGCCCATTCTTCCCTTGTTCTGGTTTCATCAACAAGGTCTTTCAGATGCCCCTGTCTTACCAGGTCTTCCAAATATGTTTTTAGGGCTTTGCAACCCTGAGTCGTATGTCCATCTGCATTGTGGTAGGCACAATGCCTACAAGTGTTTCTTCCCATGAACTCTCCTGGAGTCCTTTCTGGCGTTCTGAAATAGGGCTAGTTTCGAATTTGATCCAGTACTTTGGGAATTGGGATCCGGAACACGGTTGTTACTGCTTGTGTAGCCTTTAGTTCTGCCTCTTGCCTGCTCGTTCCATTGTTACCTCGGCCTCGTTTCGGCGAGCCGTTCCCTTTCTCCTATTTTATCTCCCTATTCACCGATATGTCTTCTTCGGCTCTAGCATACTTCTCGATTCTTGCCATGAGCTCTTCCATGCTTTTTGGCAAAGTTTTTGCCAAAGATTTCCGTAGCGGACAATTGTCTTTTAGGGCATTCTTGAATGATACGACCGCTACTTCTTGATTACATTCTGGTATTCGGTTGAATACCTCATAGTATCTTTTTGCATAAGCCCTAAGGCCTTCATCCTTACTGATCCTCAGGGCCATCAATGCGTTCACCCTTAATGGCTGTAGCTTATTTGTCACAAACCTGGCCACGAACATCTCGGCCAGGCCTTTCCAAGTCTTTACGCTTCCCTTCGGTAGTTTATGGAACCAATCTGATGCAATTTTCCCGAAGGATGAGGGGAATACTTTGCAGAGCAACGGCTCGCTCCCACTATATAACGCCATTGAATTTAGGTATAGTTCAACGTGAAAGTTGGGATTTGACTTACCATCATATATTTGGAACCTCGGCATACTGAATCTCTTTGGTGCTTCAAATTTGTCTAGTACTACCGAGAATGGTGTCTTCGGCTTAACCGGAAAATTTACCTCGGCTTCAGCATTCTGTTGTTTCCTCTTGAGGTAATCTCTCAAGTCTTCTTTACTCCTCCTTGGAGCTCGGCTATCTTTGGACTTCAATCTTTTCGGCACACTACTCTCGGCCTCGTGGGGAGCCCCTTTTGACTCTTCTCCATGAGTTGTATCGAAGCACAGTGCCTGCCCCTGAACATGCCGATGTCCTCTGGGGTCTGTCTCCTTTGCGTGTTGCGTCATTCGTGATTCTTTTCTTCTTGGCTCCCTTCGCCCGACCTCCCTGGAAGGTCGGTGAGAATGTCTTTCGCTCCCGTTGTGCTGAGGGGCTTCTGGAATTGCTTTCTGCCCTTGCTTCTGGGCATTGGCTGCTGGCATCGGTGTGTCCTGCAGCGGGTATGGTGGCTGCATGACGTTATTTTGCATCATAAAGTTGACGATTGATTGTAGGTCTGCCAACTTGTTTGCCAATTCTTTTACTTTCTCATCCCTACGTAAGTACCTATCCCTCCATACCTTAAGGTTATCTTCGTTATAGTATTTGTCTTGGTCTATCCCCCTCGAAGTGTTACCCTCCTGGCCGATGTCTTTCTCTCCGTATCCCTAGTCATGAGTTTCTGCATTGTGGTTGTCTCCTTCAATGTCAAGGTCAATTGGTCTGCCACTCCCAACAGGAGTGTTGCCCTCATTGTTTTCCTTCTGTCCGTTACTGACCATCTATTCTTCCTTCTTTCCCACAGACGGCGTCAAATTGTGTGGGTTATTTTCTGACCACACTGCCCGCCTAGTAATTAGCTGGAGAGCACTGGCAGAATAGATGGTTTCAGCTAACCTGCAACAAAAAGAAAAGGCTCCAGTGGTGGCTCTTCCACCCGGGGGCACTTCGACGATCAAGTCAGTATATCTCTCAAAGATAATCAAGTGCTAAACTCACTATTTAAAGCATAAAACTACGTACCTTAGACCCACGGGGGTGCCTCTCTTTTATAGCCAACATAAACCTAGTCCCACTAAAAGCCTGACTTCTATGGATTCCCATTCCGTACTTACTTTGGATTTCCCAAGAGATAAAGATAAACTCCCTAAGAGTTTTATCCTTATCTTAGCAAAGTTCCCTCTTTACTCTAGGACTCTTGCCCCTTATCCATTTATCTCGGATTCCGATATCTTCGGAGATAACCTCGGCCTTGCCGAGATCACCTCGGCGTCACAATCATGTCACGTGGCACCTCGGCTGACACGTCGGCGTCACCTTGCCACGTGTTGGTATTCAGAAAATATATCCCCACATTGGCCATACAAAAATGTCACATCATATTTTTATTTTTATTAAGGAAAATTAGGGACACATCCGTTAGAGGTTTCTATTGCTAATCCATAAAAAAATTTGCTCATTAGTTGAGGTTCCTAAGCTTTCAAATTCTAGAAGAATAAAGAAAATAACCTTTCAACCCTAAAATAGCTCTTTTCTAGATAATTTTTTTATCTCTACATTCATTTTTTATCGAGGCCTCTCTCTCTCTCTCTTTACTACAAGGCTTCTTAAATATAGAGTAGCGCCCCACCAATAGCAAATCACAACTTTATCACTGCTATTGTCGGTTTTTTTTTTTTTTTATCTAGATCGTTTACATATCATTTCCTTTGTTTGACTACATGAAATATCACAATTACTATAACTACATGACATTGTTTTTGTACAACCTCCACCACAACATCTCCACTGTTCCGCAACCGACACCGACACCAACGCTGATTTGTTACTTCTCCGTCTTCTATTGCAGTCCATAATTGTCTTTGTTTTTGCTTCTCTTTCTATTTTCTTTGTTCTTACTTATTCAATCCTCTATCTATATTTATCTTCTCTTTTTCATTTATCTGCTAAAAAATATATAAATTTGCAATTGGAATACAAATTTTCAGTCATAGTGAAATTTTTTGGATCTAATGAAATTTCAAATGTGTTTAAAGTTAGAGAAGATTTATGACAATTAAAGTTAGTGAAATTTTATTACATTAACTTATAGTTAGTGAAATTCAAAAAAAAAATTCTATGACTCACTAACTGAAAAATAACCAACTCAGTGAAATTTTGACCCTTTTTTTAACTTCAAAATTTTATATTCATTAAGGATCTTGTTTAGTAGATCTTAACAAAAGGATTCGAAATATATAAATTTTACAAAAAATAAAGATTTTAATAAAAAGTTATTGAATTTTTAAATTTTGAAAGCCATTCCAATTTTAAAAATAATATGACTGTTGTATACGTTTTGTTCTATCAATTATTTAGAAGGTGTTTGGCATGCACTAAAAAAGTACACTTTTTTTTGCATAGATACCCTAATTTGGGTTACATAAATCAGCATCTATCAATATTTTCTCTCTACTTTTTTATCCACTTTTTCTACTTTTTTATACAATTTTTTTATTTATGAAAAATCAAAAAATATACTTATTTAGAATATCACAAACCACCAATAAGGGTGTTCTCATCTAAACAAAATACATCATACTCTTAGAGAACTCATATTTCTTTAAAAAATTCCAACCAATATGTCAAAATAATTTTTGTTTAAAATATAATTTGAAGAAATTCAAATATATAAACACACTCGCTCATCAAATTTTGTTCTCATTACACGTGACCATTTTCTAATGGCAAGACTAACATTTCACTCAGAATAATATTAGAAATTATGAAAAAAATATTATGATATGTTTCATAATTTTTTTTTATTTTTTAATTAGTATGTGGTATTTTTTTGTATGTGTAATTTAATAATGAAGATATCATGACCTAACCTCGGTACCCAGGGTTACGCGTCACCAGAATACAATCATAATTCTAAAATTTATGTATTAATAGCACAACCAGATAAAGTAAAATAAAATAAATGAGTATAAAAAAAATTAAGTTTATTTAAAAGAAAAATATTTATTTGGGCCTTATTTAATTATAAGAGTTTGATCAGGATTACAGGTAGTAAATAAAACAAAATAAAAAATTACAATTTATGTCAAATCTCAATTCTGCTAAATCTCATCACCTAAAAGGGGATAACAGCTAAAAGCACATGACAGAGTGATAATTATTTAGGCTAAAATAGTGAACAATTCAGATTAAATAAATGAATTATTTAAACAACAACATTTTAATTTAGAAATTATATAAGCAAATTAATTATAACTACGGTACAAAACAGAATATAGGTCACCAAAGTAACAATCAAAATAGAAGTTAATAGATCATGACAAACAAAAGGCCGCAAAGTGACCAATCAGAATTTATTTAAATCTCCCAAGGTATGGAACTCTCGTGGCGGTACTTACAAAAATAATTATTTATAGAACTATTGTTAAATAATTTCTAAAATTTAAACAATCATATTTATGGATTTCAATTTAAGTAAATAGAGTTCAAAAAATAATTAATGTAATTAAAATATTAATATAACTTATAAAATATAAATTACATAAAATAAATTATGATAACTCAAAACATACATAAAATAGTTAAGATAACTCGCCTTTAATATTTATTTCTTACTTTCCGATTCCCGCATTGCTGCCCGGCCCCTTCTTTTATACTTGGCCCTAAAGAGGTGATTTACCTTTTGGCCCCATGGTGAACCACCAATTGGGCACTGTATTTCCTACAGGTGGCCAAGCTAGAAATTGGTGGCCTAAGCTAAAAATGCCACCATTGTATACAGGTGGGTTAAGCTAGAAGTGCCACCATAAAACCACATTTCCCTTAATTCCATTCTGGCCCCAAAGATTTTAATAATTTCATAATTATTTTGATTAGGCCCTAAATAATATATTAATCACATTGTTATTTTTTGATAAAACTAATGCCACTTAACTAGATTACATTTTAGCACGTATAACTATAAAATTAAATATTTTATGTTACTTAATTTTATTTATTTTGTTTTATTAAATTAATTAAACAGTTAGGGTGTTATATCTCTCTCATCCTAAATAGAAATTTATTCTCAAACTTGTCGTACCTTAGTTTTCGAAAAGATGTGGATATCGAGTCCGCATTTGACTCTCCATTTTCTACATAGCTTACTTGACAGGATGATTCCGCCATAAAACTTTTACAACAGGTATAGTCTTGTTTCAGAGAATTTGATCACTACAATTGAGGATCTATATTGATTACTCTTTATAAGAGAGATTATCTTGAACTTCAAGGTTTTCGTGATCAATGACATGTTCTGAGTCTTAAAAATATCACCGGAACATCGACACATGAAATATAATATAAATATTAGATAATTTTGATAAAAAGATAAGACAATATATTACAGAGCCAATCATTTTTAATATTTCAAATGACCCAATATAATACAAATTCAAATTTTTCCCTTTTCCAAATTGCATGACTTCTCTTGTTGGTAACACTCGTAACAAACTGCAAAACATGCTCCTATACTAGAGTGCTGGTATCTTTAGCATTAAATAAGTCTCCTCTTTTTTTTAATTATTATTATTATTATTATTATTATTAAACAATCATATCAAGGCATCCTTAGCATGAGTCCGTGGTGCCCTGCAATGCTTTATGCGATGGTCACCAAAACGGCGTCGTTTTGGTCAGAATTAAATTTTTTTTTTTCTCATTTGCTGAACCTAACCCATCAAAATAAAAAGAGGCTAATAGAGACAAAACGACAGTGGTTGAGAGCGATGGCGGCGAGTTTGTAAGGCGGCGAGGCGAGGAGACTTGACTGCGATTTCGATTGCAATGGATGTTCAATCTCCTCCCCTTTTCTCCCTCCCTTGTGTATTTAAACCCAAAACCCATTATTGTTTCCATAATTTTAACAATACCCAGTTTTTGAAATTCACTTTTGAAGATTGTTTTTTGTCAAGAACATCACGGTTAATTCATGTGTGACAGAGAATGCCGAGGCAAAAATTGAATGAAAATGGCAGAGAATAATGAAGGGAATGTAAGATCAAGAAAAAAGGCTGTTCATCTTCCTCATTGGCTCCTGTGCCTACTTGGAAGATGGATTCAAAATCACCTCCTCCAAGTGTTCTACAAAATGCTAAATCAATGAAATATCCACCAAGTATGGATCTCTCTGTGTCAGCGCGAAGGTCACCAGAGAAAGTATGGGTGAGAGGTGATTATGTTGTTTCCTTCCTTAGCTTTTGAAATTTTTTTTTTTTTTTGGGGTGTGGTTGGCCCCAAAACGACGTCGTTTTGGAGCATTGTAGGGAGCATTACAGTGAAGTACGGCAGAGAATCTAGACTCTCCTTAGCATATTATGCCATCAGAAGGTTCTACATTTTAGGCTGAAGTCTCTTTTTTTATTTTTTATTTTATTATTATTTATTATTATTAAACAATCATATCGTGGCATCTTAAACATTATTTATATCTGATATCCTTGATTATTTTTTTTTAATTAGAAATTGAAAGTTGAAATGATTTAAAAAATCATAAGTAACGAATTTAATTGAATCGGTTTAATATGTAGAGTCTTTTGAAAGTTTTATTAAAAATTTGATACAAATTAATAAAATTAAAAATCATTAGATTAAACTTTAAGTGAGATTAATTAAATTAATTTAATTAGAGACTATGGTCTCGTTTGGGAATAGACTATTTTAGTAATTTTTTGATTTTTTTGAGTAAAATATAAGATAAAAAAATTAATATGTTTGGGATAACTTTTTGATTTTTTTATAAAAAGATATACAAAAAGTAGAGAAATTTTTTTTTTTTTAAATTTTGATATAGATTGTTGACTTTTTAATTTTTTTTTAGTGACTTTTTGATTTTTAAGTTAAACAGTGATATTGTCAAATAAGACCTAAACCAAATTGATTAAGATTAACAATTGATTAAAGTAAGTAAATGGATAATTAATGAATTAACCTAATCCTATTCAACCAATCAAATAAGAATGATGGAAAGGCTTGGAGAGATTTCTAGAAATTGAAAAATGAGACCATCTGCTGGAGCATACAGCTAAGAAAAGAAAGAGAGATGACCGACAGAGAGAAACAGAGAGCCGAGAGAGAGAGACACAGAGATTCAGTTCAAGAAGAAGGGCATGAAGGGAAGAAAGAAGAGGGCTTCGTAGGATGTCATGAGTCAAGCCAAGCCAAAAATTAGGGAAAAATCATCCGAAGGTAAGAAATTTCATTCCCTTTCTAGTATTGTTTAAATAATTTAGACATAAATTGGTTCAAGATGGATTCTGACAGGATTAGAAATAAAGATTTGAAGAAATTTTGAGTTGGGATGGTTTCAAGAAAATTTCATGAAAAGTATGTTTTAAATCAATTAATCCCCAAATTCTTTGTAGACAAATGTTTTCCTAAATTTTATGATCTTCTGTATATGGATTAAACATATAAATGTGAAATTGAGGATTAAATTAAGAATTGGTTTGATTTTGGTTCGTAATTCATGCATGTAAATATGATTTAAGAGTTTTATTTTATTCAATTAAAACATATTTGGAACGCCTATGATTATAAATTAAGCTTTAGGTTTAATATGAAGAAAAATTAATATAAATCTAAGTTAGGGCAATTAAGAATTAAACTAGGAATTTAATTATGATTTGATTTTGGAATATATAAAATTAGCTAGTTGTAATTTTAATTACACACATGTAAATATATTTTCTAGGAATTTTATAATCTCAATTTTAGATTTTGAAGAAAAAGAGAAAAGAGTTTGAGATTAATTTCATATAATTAGAAAGGAATAATGAAGGGATGGGATATTTGGAATAGGTTATGGAATCAAGAATTAACTTGGGAAATTATCATTTTGGGTTTGAAAATAATCTTGTTTTCTTCGTACACAAATGTTTTTTTATGGATTATAAATCATCTATACATGGATCAAAAACTATAGATATGAAATTAAGGATTGATTTGATAGGATGGAAGAAAAATCAAATTAGGATATATGAGAAATTAAAACTGTAATTGTTGTTTTGGTAATCAAGAATTAGTTTAATTTAATCTTAATCCATATATGTAAACATCTTCCTCCTAGGAGTTATTATATTATTATATCATGTATTGGAATTTATATAATCCAGATTTGAAATTTTGGAATGAAAGAAATGATAGGAATTTAAGTTAGAAAATGAATTGGTTTAAAATGACTAAGATAAAAATGGCTTTAAAAAATGTATAGTTGAGAGAATATAAAGAAAATCTAGAAACCAACATAAGTTGCTTGATTAGGAAAACAAAGTAGGAATTTAATTAAATTAATTAGAAAGGAAAAGTAGGTTCAATTAATTGTAATTTGTTACTGATGTTTATGTGTATATACATCATGTAGGTAGGGGTGTAAATCTGGCTCGGCCCGGCCATGTCGAGCCTCGTCGGCTCCTGCCAAAATTCAGGGCGAGGCGGGCAGGCCATGGGCCAAAAAATTAAGCTCAGGCCCAAGCCCAAGCCCAAGCCCAGGGGTATTCAAACCTTGGGCGGGCTAGTGGGCCGGGCTTGAGTGGGCCTAATCATTTTTTTTGTTTTTTAAATTTTTTTCTCAAACGTGATTGAGACCCCCACTTTCCCCTCACCCCCCACACACACGTGGGGGTTGGTTATTGGAAGAGGAAAAAAAAAAAAAAAATGCCTGGCCAATCAGACTCATTAGGGGTCCTGGGGGTCAGCCCCAATGGGGGTCTAAAACATTTTTGTTTTTTTCTACTAAAATTTTATTATTTTTCATTAAAAAATACACTGAGCCCTGGGCGGGCCGGGCTTCGGGCCAAGTCCTAAGTGGGCCGCCGAGTCGAGCCAAGCTTCAAAACAATGGCCCAAGCTCGGGCCTGGGCCCTAGCCCAGGGGCTCGGGATGGGCCCAAGCGGGTCTAAACGGACCGGGCCTATCTCGGGCCGTGGTTCATTTTTACACCCCTACATGTAGGTTGGCCCATCAGGAAGCATTATCATGACTAAGTCCACTGTGAGTAGTAGTGTAGTAAAATTATGTTTTTAAAGTTATGATTTGAAATGCAAACATATGATATGTTTAGAATTATAATATTGTTTTATTATGAATGAGCATCCTATATTTTTGGTATCATATACTAAGATGACTTCTTGAATCCTGTTCCTGTTGATAATTGGGAATCATGCCAATCATTACCTGCTAATTGAGCTCCTTATGTGTTACATGTTTCCACTTGAAGTGGACCCTGTTCTGTTCCAAAATGCTTCGAGAATGTCATTGTTATGTATATGCATGCAAGTCAAGTTTTGTTACAATGTCCGAATTATATTATGCTCAAAAAGTGATTGTGCTTGATTCTAAATAAAGCTGATTATTTTCAGAATGAGATTATGCTTAGTTTTAAATAAAACTTATCAATGTTTATTCATTAACCACTTTATTATATTGCTATTCATTGGGCTTTAGCTCACTTTATATATATATATATATATATATATGTAGGTGAACAACATGAAGAGCAACCTTAAAGTTTGCCTTAGAAGACCCTCGACATAGTTTTTCGAAGTTGTCATTTAAGCTGAGGCTTTTGCTTGCCTCTTTTTGGGAAAGTAATAAAGAGTCAACACTTTCAAAATTGTGTTTTGTGAATGTTTGTACCAAAAATCCTCATCAGGGTCAGCTTGTAAGTATACAGGTCTCTGCATAAGCCGGTCAAGTCCTGGGTGAGCTTGTCTGACGATACTCTCTGAATCTTTCCACCACTTTAGTAGATTCGAGACAAGGTGGGCTCCTGGGGGCTCGAACCAAAATAACTCTAGCAGATTTGCCATTTCCTACAACACATAAAAACTTAGCCAAAAAATAATAATAAAATATAATAATAACACCTTAGTTTGTCCAGCACGATTAAACCGTTTTATAAATAATTTTTAGGCTAAGTTTTTATGTGTTGTAAGGAATGAAAAATCTGGTAGAGTTAATCTGGTTCGAGCCCTTATGCTGTGTTTGGTTGGGAGATTTGAGGAGGGATTTGGAAAAGAAAATAAAAAAAATAGGTGAAATGTGAATAAAACATGTCTAAATTTTATCTAGTTTTACACACCTTTTCTCTTTCCCTTTCCAAATCCCTCTCCAAATCCCCCAACCAAACACACCATTAGGAGCCCAACTTATCCCGAATCTACTAGAGGGGTAGGGAGATTCAGAGAGTATCGTCAGACAAGTCCACCCAGGACTTGACCGGCTCATGGAGAGACTTGTATACTTACAAGCTAACCCTGATGAGGATTTTTAGTGAATTTCACTGATAGCGCAACACCTGTCTTACTTATGTATTAGGTGTTAGTGCAACATACTATATGATAGTCAGGAGTTAGTGTCTAATCCTACTAATACGAAAATAAGGATTAGACTACTCATGGTCAGTTTACAAAAGTCTCCTAGTCAAGCGTCTAAAATGGACTATTAAGTAATCACGAAAACTGGCTTTGAAAGACTGGGCCATGAAACACCCCTACAAACTCATTCTGCATAAGGGACTCAAACTCTCAGCCACTATGCTCTATCCTAAAACAACGTCGTACAACATGGACCATATAGACAAGAATGTCGTGATCGTATCCCCAGCACTCCCGCCCAGTAATCCGTATAGGTACCTCTAAGTATGTCGCGTTATCAGTGAAATCCATAATTGGGACATGAATAATGTGTTGTGGGGAGGTGTCGTAGTACGTATGTGGCTACTGCAGTACGCGTGCCCTCTCCTCTCAAAGAAGCTCAGGGGCAAAGGTGCAACCACAAAGTACGGATGTCCTAGATCTGGCGTAAGACCAATAACACGGGTCAGCCCAATGTATCTCTCGCGTGTGTTGTCGTGGCTAAGTCTCCAAAATCAAAAATTCTCATTGGGGTCAGCCTGTAAGTATATAGGTCTCCCCATGAGCCGATCAAGTCTTGGGTAGGATTGTCTAACGATACTCTCTGAATCTCCTCACCTTTCTAGTAGATTCGAGACAAGGTGGGCTCCCGAGGGCTCAAACTAGAATAACTTTATCTGATTTGTCATTCTCTACAAAACAGAAAAACTTAGCCTAAGAATTTTTTATAAAACGATTTAATCACGTTGGATAAACTAAGGTTTTTTTTTTTAATATAAAAAACTTAGCTCTGATATTACTTTTGTCACGACCTAACCTCGATACCCTGGGGTTGGGCGTTGCGACAATAAAAACATAATTTTAAAATTTCTATATTAATAGCGCAAGAGGATAAAGTAAAATTAAATAAATTGGTGCCGAAAAAAAAAAGTTTATTTCAAAGAAAACATTTATTTGGGCCTTATTTAATTACAATAGTTTGATCAAGATTACATGTAGTAAATAAAAAAAACAAAAAATAAAAAATTGCGATTTATGCCTCATCTCGATCCCGCTAAATCTCATCACTTGAAAGGGGATAACAGCTATAAGCACATGGTAGAGCGAGAAATATTATACTAAGAGTATAAGGGCATAAAAGTCACCATGGATAATTATTTAGGCTAAAATAGTGAACAATTCAAATTGAATAAATTAATTATTTAAACAACATTTTAATTCAGAAATCATATAAGCAAACTAATCATAACCACGGTACAGAACATAATAGAGATCACCAAAGTGACAATCAAAACAGAGGTCAATGAATCCATAACAAACAAAAGGCCGCAAAGTGACCAATTATTTAAGTCACCCAAGGCATAGAACTCTCATGGTGGTACTTACAAAAATAATTATTTATAGAACCATTGTCAAATAATTTTTAAAATTTAAACGATCATATCCATAAATTTCAATTTAAACAAATAAAGTTCAGAAAATAATCAATGTTATTGAAATATTAATATAACTTATAAAACATGAATTGTATAAAATAAATTATAATAACTCAAGACATACATAAAATATGTTAAAATGATTTAAAATATAATATAACTCACCTTAATGTTGACCCTTACTATTTTCTTCCTTTCTACTTTCTGATTCCTGTCGATTTCTGGACTTATTGTGTTGTTGTGTTTTGTTTTTTTTTCTTCCTACTTACTAGTTACTGCCTGGCCCCTCCTTTTATACTTGGCCCCAAGGAGGTGATTCACCTTTTAGCCCCATGGTGAATCATCATCTAGGCACTGTATTCCCTACAGGTGGCCAAGTTAGAAACAGGTGGCCTAAGCTAGAAATGCCACCATTGTATATAGGTGGGTTAAGCTAGAAGTGCCACCATGATACCACCTTTCCCTTAATTCCATTCTGGCCCCAAAGATTTTAATAATTTCATAGTTATTTTGATTAGGCCCCAAACAATATATTAATCACATTGTTATTTTTTTTGTTAAAACTAATGCCTCTTAACTAAATTACATTTTAGCACGCATAATTATAAAATTAAATATTTTATGTTACTTAATTTTTTTATTTAGTTTTATTAAATTAATTAAACAATTGGGGTATCACAGAAGAATCTTTGATGATATTTTTTTCATGATCCCGAACAGTACTCTTTCACTATTATCTCCCATTCTCATATCATTGTCTCCCTTTCACTCTCTGCAACAATAACTATCATTGGCCATGCCAACACCAACGCTACCTCATTTGCCACTCCTAGCACCATCGCCACCCTCTCTTCTACCAACCCGACCACCAAACCCACTCTTTTCGCCACTCCCAACACCAATGCCACCACCTTCTGTCATCCCAACCACCAAATCCCACCACCTTTCTCTACCCCCCTCCAAACCACCAAATCTTATCCCCTCTTTGCCACCCTTAACACCAAACTGACTACCCTTTCTACCGCTCAAACCGCCAAGCTCATCCCTTTTGCTACTCCCAACACCAATGCCGCAGCCTCCTGCCATCCCAACCACCAAACCCCACCCTCTACTCCAAACCAACAAACCTACTCCCTCTCTACCACCCTTAACACCAAACTCACCCATTTCTATCAACACAAACACCATTGCCCTATGTCACCCGAGTTACTCCCAAATCAACCACCAATCAACAACAAATTAAGAAATCAACAAAGAAAAAAATAAATTGATAGAAAATGCTTAAAATGATGGGAATGGAATTGTTGCCTAATAGTCACCCTTGTCATCGTCACTCATTGCTTGATTGTCCTTAATCGTTACTCATCCATTGTTGATCGTTCCTTGTCATTGCCAAGTCCAGCCCCACCAACACCCCCTTCTTGTCGCATCACTGCACTTCCACAATCCTGTCACTGTTGTCATCCCCCAATCCTCAACTCCCACTTCTTGCCTTCGTTTTCACCCTTCCCTAGACTCCCTCATATACCTCCTCTTTGTATATGAGTTTGTAGTTGACTTGACTCATTCAGTTAGATGGGTTGTGGGCTTATAATTTTGCTCTTCAAAACAAGACACATGTTGCTCACGTGGGCAATATTCTTAAAAAATTAACCGATGTTATTTATTAGGTCAAACTAGCACAAAATTCAAAATGAGTCAATTTGAAATTATAAAAATTAAAATGACACAAATGATAAAATATAAAAACTAAACAACCCTTCTTTAAACTAATACGAAAATATAAAAGAGAGGTAGTTGGTCATCATCTTTATTTGAGTGAAAATAACGTCATCAACACAAACAAGAAGGGAAAAAAAAAAAACATGTTTCTTTGGTTTCATATATAAAATGAGAGCCAAAGAACTTAATTCTTGGCATTAAACAGCAATAAGAAGATGATGAGTAACACAATATAACAGCATTGTTATTGGTCTAGTTATATATATTGTCAAATGAAAACCTTCACCAACTTGGGCATCCTTATGTTGTTGATCTCTTGGACATGCACAACCAATGCCAAGGTCCATGTTCATGTAATGAACCAGCTAGGAGGTGGAAGGTGGATGGACATACATTGCCAATCGAAAGACGACGATCTTGGTTATCAAAAGGTGGAAGATGGCGCAGAAACAATGTGGAGTTTCTCGGTCAACTTTTGGGGCACGACACTATTTTATTGTGATGTGCTGTGGAAAGGTTCAGTTTGGAGACACTTCAATGCCTATGATGCTGATAAGGATTACCGGAGGTGTCGGTCGGAATGCCGATGGATGATCTCCAAAGAAGGCTTGTTGTATGGTTATAACCAAGAAAATGGCATTTGGGAGGTGTTTGTTCCCCATTCACAATATAGTTAAGACAAGATAGTACTTATTTTTGTGAAATTGGGATTAAGTAAATTGAATATATAACAAAATGAATGTGAATGTACTTGACAATTTGAGGCCATCTTTTTATTGCATCTCTTGATTAATGAAAACATTTGTTTTTTCCTTCTCATAATTATAAAAATCAGAAAATTAGCAAGTCCAACTTTAATTTAGTTTGGTGATCAATAATGTCCTCAGCAAGTTGTTTTAAATATGCTTCTTCAATTAACGTTTATGAATCTTTCTTTTTATAGTCGTTAAATTAACGTTATTTAAGCTCAACTTATATTCATCTTATTAAAATTTATTTGATATTGACTCATTAAATAAATAAATAGATAAAACTTGAACATATTTTAAAATTAATTAAGTTTTCATGTTAAGTTTGAACATCTTACTATTCTCCTTGAGTCGATTATATGTACTATAATAAACAGAGTTCATCGAGCTTGACATGTGATCTGTTCAAAAAATAAATGAATTTAATTTTAGTATATTTTAAAACTCGTTAAATTTTTGAATTAATTTTAAACAACTTACTATTCGACCCGAGTTATCTAAACCATCTTGCTTCTTTCTTCTTATTCTTCAATTTTTTTTTTTTTACTTTTTAATCTAATTTCAAAATTTTCCCAAGTAATCATCAAAAGTGATCCAATATTTCCAGGCATGCAAAGCACCAAATAAAAAAATTAGAAAAAAAAAAAAACAAACAAACAAAACAAGAGAGAAGACTCATATGTTATTACTTCATAATAGCCACAAGTCAACGTAGAATACGTGCTATTAATAAAACTTACAGAAAGTAATCACTGTGTTTGTTTTGAGTTTTTTTAATTAAGATTTTTAAAAATTGAGTTTTTTGATTTTCGTATTTTTTTATTTTTAGTGAATATTTTTAAAATTTTAAACATTTTTTTTACTTTTTTAGATGCACCTTACTTAGATGTGTCTAAAAAGTAAAAAAATTATGAAAAAATATTTTAAAAAATTAAGAAATACATAAAAATATAAAAAAATATACTAAATTCTTGTATTTTTGGTATTTAGTGAATTTTTAAAAGATTTTTTTCACAATTTTTTTACTTTTTAGGTGTATTTATGTTAGGTGTGTCTAAAAAGTAAAAAAATTGCATAAAATATTTAAAAAATTAAGTAAAAACAAAAAAATACGGAAAATAAGAGTGTAGAATTTTTTGAAAACTGTTTTTAAAAAATAAGAATCAAGCAAAGTGATTTAGTTCTATGAGCTTCTTGGGATGGCCAAATTCTTTTGTCTTTAGGCTTGATTTGTTTCGACATTAAAAAAAATATACAAAAAATTTACACATATTTTATTATTTAGTTAAACACAAAATTTCATCATAATTTCTAAAAATACTATTAAAAATTCCATAAGTCGAATTTTAGGAAGCTTACTTCCAACTCGACCCTTTTACATGGTGGTCTTTTTAAAAGGTGAAATAGTGGCTTTTCATTAGTTTCTACTCCACCCAATCAACAAAAAAATTTCGTTTCAAAGTGTCAATCAAACACCGGAAATTTTCGCTTCAAAGTGTCAATCAAACACCGGAAAGTAATATTTAAAATTCATACTTAACAAAATGAATGTGAATGTACTTGACAATTTGAGGCCATCTTTTTATTGCATCTCTTGATTAATGAAAAGATTTGTTTTTTCCTTCTCATAATTATAAAAATCAGAAAATTAGTAAGTCCAACTTTAACAAGTTTGGCTAACCTAAAAAAGTGTACTTATTTCATCTTTTTATCTTTTTTGAGTCACATCAATCAACATCTCCTCTCTACTTTTTCTACACATAATACAAAAAAAGTCAAAAAGTACACTTATTTAGTCTTTCCAAACTTGGCAGTGATCAATAATGTCCTCAGCAAGTTGTTTTAAATATGCTTCTTCAATTAACGTTTATGAATCTTTTTTTTTATAGTCGTTAAATTAACGTTATTTAAGCTCAACTTATATTCATCTTATTAAAATTTATTTGATATTGATTCCTTAAATAAATAAATAAAACTTGAACATATTTTAAAATTCATTAAGTTTTCATGTTAAATTTGAACACCTTGCTATTCTCTTGAGTCGATTATATGCACTATAATAAACAGAGTTACTCGAGCTCGACATGTGATCTGTTCAAAAAATAAATAAATTTAATTTAAGTATATTTTAAAGCTCGTTAAATTTTTAAATCAATTTTAAACAACTCACTATTCGCCTCGAGTTATCTACACCATCCTACTTCTTTCTTCTTATTCTTCAATTTTCTTTTTTACTTTTTATTCTAATTTCAAAATTTTCCAAGTAATCATCAAAAGTGATCCAATATATCCGCACCATGCAAAGCACCAAATAAAAAAATTAGGAAAAAAAATAAAAAAAATAAAAAATAAAAAAAACAAGAGGGAGGACTCATATGTTATTACTTTATAATAGCTACAAGTCAAGGTAGAATACGTACTATTATAAAGGGGTTGTTTGAGATGACATAAATAAGTGTATTTTTTATGTTTTTATAAAAAGATGTGCAGAAAAGTAGAGAGATGATGTGATGGAAAAAAGATAAAAAGATAAAAAGTGTGTACTTATTTAAGATAGCCAAACTTGACCTAAAACTTACAATGAGTAATAGTTCTATGAGTTTCTTGAGATGGCCAAATTCTTTTATTTTTAGGCTTGATTTGTTTCGACATTAAAAAAAAAAATCAAAAATAATTTCTAAAATGGCTTACTATAAAAAATTCCATAAGTTGAATTTTAGGAAACTTACTTCCAACTCGACCATTTTACAACAATGGTCTTTTTAAAGGTAAATAGTGGCTCTTCATTAGTTTCTACTCCACCCAACCAACAAATTTTTTTTTTGTTTCAAAGTGTTAATCAAACATCGGAAAGTAATATTTTAAATTTTTTTTGTCCAAAATCAATTTAAATGAAAAATATTTGTAGGTGTAAAATATTTTATATAAATAAATGAAGTCTTAATATTGAAAGAATTAAAATTGTAGGTTGAATTTCTCTCGAGTTCAAATAATTTGAAAGATTTTGAAAAGTATGTCAGGAAATTTTATTTTTTCGAGACAAACATAATAAATAAAAATGTTATGATTATCATATCGATTTAATTTTTTCATAAATGATATATATTGAAAGTACTATAAAATGAACATGTCGAATAATTGAAACGGAAAACCCCAAGCGGATTGTTTTAGTGGGAAGAGAGGAAACCAAAAGACTTACTGCTGACTTCCCAAACTGGTTTGTTCGGTCGTTAACTTCAAGGGCTCAAAATTAGTTGAGATGTATATAAACTGGTCCAAAGACTTCCCAAACTGGTTTGTTCGGTCGTTAACTTCAAGGGCTCAAAATTAGTTGAGATGTATATAAACTGGTCCAAACACCTGATTATAAAAAATAATTGAAATGGAATGTGTAACAAATCCATGTACTCCTAAATTACTCTCAAATTCAAGTTTAAACTTAGAAAAACGTCTAACCCAAAGTCTAATAAATTGCCCTAAATCTTATCTAATAAATGGATCGGATTTAGATTCGAATCAAATTTGTCAAAATATGAATCCAATTTGATTAAGACAAATTCAAATTTGATCCAAATTCATTTATCCCATATCCGATTATAAATCACCCAAATTTGAATCCAAAAATTTCAGATATTGTGGCCTCGCCTTTTTCTCACGCCTCCGCCTTTCGGAAAGGGTTTGAAAAGAAGGTCTCATAGTTCGGACTCCCGCGGTTCTGAATCTAGTCTCACAAGTGCAATGTGAAACTGATAAATACCAAAGAGTCCAATCCGACAAACTTTTTTGAAAAATCGATTTTAAATCAAATAATGCCAAATTAGACTGTTTTGCCAGATACAGAGTCGCCACATAAATATTTTATTTTGGAAAAATTTAAGAAACCCTGACTCGTGCCAAAGGCTACGTGTCCGTCATCACCAAAGTTGTCTCGGCTTGGGAACTTGGGTACGAGGGGGGGAAGGTCATGGATTGAGCACCCCCGCCCGCCCAATCAAAGATCGGTCTCTACTAATCACGATATGCATTTTTATAAACACTATGCGCTCTTATTCGGGTTTATTAAACTAGCTTTACTATGTGATGCGCACAAGCAAGTGTAGACTAGTCGCAAGCCTTGGAACAATTCAACTCATGTTTGTTTGCGAAAATGGTTTGAAATTGCCACCCTCAAGTGGGCTCAAAGATGCGGATTTGTCACCAAACATAGTGGGCTTAAAACAGAATTTTTCCACAACAAAGTGGGCTTAAAACAAACATTCGTTGAATCGTTCCAATTCAAACAACAAACCTTCATCAACAGGCATTCATGTAATTTAGCGAGTAAGCACATAGCGTCATGGCAAGCTTGCGAAACATGGCAATATGAAAATCACACTCATGCAAGTATGCTAAAGCATAAAACTCACAAAGTACTCCGAGCCAAAACAAAAACTAGTTAGAAAGATGCATGATCTGAACTATGCAAAATGTCTAATGCAACATATGCAATGATGTAACTAATAGGCTCAACTACTAATATGGTATATGATCGATTTGAACAACATGCGATAAACACGTATCCAAATAAGTATTGAAATACGATGCAGTTTGAATGATGCGCCGAGCCTCGGTGTATGCAATACAAATAAATGGATGCAATGATGCAAGCATAAGGTATGCTAATTGAAAATGTCCCTAATCTAACCATCAAAAGCGATTAAATAAAATGGAGAAAGACATGGGGTTAGAAAACATACACACACGCACGCACACTTATTACAATATTATGCCCTCGCGAAGGAGGGTCCGAATGAATAAACTAACTAGCTACGCTAATTATTACAAAACAAATTAATTAACTAGTCTAAGCTAATTATTACAACACTTGAAATGAATTAACTAGCTATTCTAAGCTAATTAAATATTACAAACCAGAATTGAATAACTAGTTACACTAACTAATTAAGTACAACACTTGAATTAACTAGCAATTAAATAATTAACTATCTAAGTTAATTAGATATTATAACACCACTAATTAGCTACAACTAATTAGACTAATTAAATGCAACAACAAAATTCATTATGCTAATGAAACAATTGAATGCATTGGATACAAGCACTACGGAAGATGGATGGAGGTTGCATGCACATCACTTGAAAGACATTTTGTCTGCCCGGATTGCCTCTGTTCCACCTTCAGCAATTGCCTCTGTTTTTGCGGAATTTCCTTACTGACCAAACACCAAGGCCCGGCCGTGCATCACTGAAGCCCGGCCGAGCCTTCAGAGGGCCGACCGTGCACACAGTTCTGTTCTGTGCTATAAGGTGAAACAGGGCAGATAAAGCATTTTTCAAGCTCTGTTTACCCTTCCTCCCTTCTCTGTCATAGTAAGGCCTCAAGAGAAGAATTGAATCATTTCTAAATACATCAATGAGCAATTGATTGCTTGATGCTTTAGAAGATGATTTTCGACAAAATCAATAAATGAAATGCAAATGACCACCCTTCCCTTTTCGTCATGAAATGAACTCAAAAAGGGAAGTTGAGACGCTTCAAGAACATCAAAACGCCATGGATTGACGCATGATGACACTTGACACAAGAAGCTTGGCATGACATCCGACCAAGTTAAAGCTTTTCAAGCCATTTTCTTTAAATGTGTTGAACCAAATTTTAAGCCAATTTGCTTTAGTCATATCTAGTCATTAGTCCATTTGTCCATGGTGATGTTAAGTCCTCTAATCAAGAAATAATGTCAAACGAGAGGTTTCTCTAAAACATGAGAGAAAGGCTACACCATTGACAATGAATCTCCTAAGAGATTAAGCCATTAAGTGTAGGCCATTCTTACATGTTTTGAGCAACCTCGATCGGTTGAAATCATTCTCAAATACAAATGATAGATGGTTGATTGATTGGTTAAAGTGAAACACTTAATCATGAAACAAAGCAAAGAAAGCGTTACAACAAGTTATGTAGGCCAACTTGTGGGACAACACATGAACTAACCAAAGCATGAAATAATTTTAAGGGCCATGGAATCACCAAAACAGCCCCTAAAAGGGTAAAAACAGTGGCTAATAACGCATTAAAAGCTTAACAATGAGGAAGAGAATCAAAGCTAGTGAACAAACTGTAATAACCCCGACCTCCGATTAATGCTAATCCATGGTTAGTTATGCCTAACAGTAATTTAGAAGGAATCCTGAATTAATTTGCATATGTATTGCATTATCTTTGCGTTTCTATCTGTTTGCCATAAAATGATCTGTTCATGTTTAGACTTTGAACTACGAATTAAAAGCCTTATCGGCTCTCGATTTCGAAATTGATTAGTGTTTCATACTAGTTAGAATATATGTGATTTTATAGTAAATTTAATTAAAATTTAATTTGGTATGATTAAATTAGATTAAATAATGTTAATTTACACCTGTTTGAGTTATTACAAGTTTGCCACTTAGTGGCTTAAATTGAGATCAACTATATTACACCTCATTACACTTAGAAACATCTCTCCTCAGCCATTTTGTTGACCAAAACCGTAGGAGAGAGTGAGAGAGGAGAAGTTTGGTTTCATCTAGAGAATTACTTGGAGAACTTGCAGAATTATAGAAGAATTGCATAATTGAGCCTCTATACTTGGAATTGAAGACCTAAGGTAGGGAGTTCATCCTTTCAATTATGAATTTGAGTTGTCCTTGCTAAATTCATGGTGAAATTGGTATTTAAAGTCTAGACTTAACTCAATGTGTGGTTTTGAGAGTCAATCCATGCATGCATGCATAAATTTTCATGCTTTGAGTTTGAATTCGAAGATTTCTTCCATGCATGTGTTAATTTCACTCATATTATGGTCATTCAACTTGTTTTCCATCAAATTATCAAGTTTGATTAGGTTTTGGAGGGTTTGAATTCAAGGAAGTTCTTGCATGTTGAATTAGTAGCATATTCATAGAGTTCATGTTGATTTTGCACAAATTGGGTTGCTCTTGGGCCATGATTTCTTGAAATGATTTTTTAATACATGTTGTTTTATGAATTATTATATGTTTTCTCAAATATTGGCCCAGAAAAATGAGTTTTGAAGGCTTAAAGGTTGAGTTTCATGCTTGGAAGTCAATCTGGATTTTTCAGAAATTTGACCCACGCTCGTGCGTGAAGCCTGAGTACATGCATTTTTGCTTGAGCGGCGAGAGTCACGCTCGAGCGTGAAATGCATATACCTAAAAGTTTGTGTGTTTTGCAGTCTGCTCGAGCGGGGGAAGCCACGCTGGAGCGGGGGTCGAGCGCCCATCGAGCGTGAATTTCTTGTATCCAGCACTTTTTCATAAGTTTGCAGTTCGCTCGAGCGGGGAAGTCCACGCTCGAGCGGAGCTTCTTTATCTGCATGTCCGCTCGAGCGGGGAAAGCCACGCTCGAGCGTGGACCTTATCTTCAGCAAAATTTGAGAAATGGTTTTCAATGCATTCTTGCATCCTCATCCCATCCTAGGCATTCATAGGCCATGTTTAAAACCCTTTAATGAGGATAAGAGATTAGAAACACACTAAGAGCCAACGAAGTAAGTTTTGTACAATTAGGACGTGTGTTTCAAGTGTGTATCTGTTATGTGTTTTGTAGGTCACATGCCGCGTCCTGTCTGACTAACCTGCTCTGTCTGTTTGTCTCAAGGCCCACTGTGAGTAATAACTCTGTAAAGTTTTGTTTAACTTAAGTATTTTCTGACTAGTATAATATGATTTGTTTTCTGAAATGCTATCTTACAAATTATGAATGAATGTCCAATTTTCTGAAAAGTATTTGTGGCACCCTTAGTTCACGTGGCCCTCGCTCGGGGGTAACAATACCGCGGCCAATCTGCACGTGGCCCTTGCCTGGGGGTAACAATACCATGGCTACTTGTGCGCAAGATATGGACCTTTATGGTCGTTGGTACCAACTACGCATGTGGGTCTCTGGACCAAATTGATCTGATAGCTAATAGGTGTACCACGTATGATCTTATGCAAAATCTGAATATGAACATGAGTGTGTATCTAAATCTATTTTAGTTTTGAAGTCTGAATATGTTTTGATTTAAATACTGGATCCTAACTTGTGCTGGATATCATTCATAAAACCCTTTTACTCTGTTATTATTCACTGGGCTTCCGTTCACAGTTTATATTATGTATGTAGGTGAGCCGGCGAGTGATCAGGGCCAGAGTTGACGGCCTTCTGTTCTGTTTTTGTCAGCCAACCGTTGTGCCTCCCGAGGAGGTTCCTATCGAAGTCTCGTTATATGACTATTTTTGTATTCATGCTAGTCTCTGTGACTGTCTTATAAAGTCAGGTCTTGAGATGTGTACTTCTGTAAATACTTTGTAAATAGTGGTGTCCTTTGACTGGCATGTTTATGTATATATAAATAAGTTTTGAAATGTTCTGTCCCATGTACGTTATCATAGCTCATTGGACCTTGTCTATTTTGTATTATTGCTTCCGCAGTCCCTTATTATTTGCTAATCTGTTCAGAGGCCTTTAGTAATCCACGGATTACTAGCCGGTTACGGTGCTAAACTCACAGGGGCGGGTTTGGGTCGTGACACAAACGGAATGAAAGGTGACTAACCCCTCCATGTTTGAAGCTTCAAAACATGGTTTTTAGCCTTCTCAAGCCTTTGAAAATTAGTTTGAAAACCCAAAAAGTGAGAGTGAAAATGAGAAGGTTTGAGTTATGGATAAAGGTGTAGAGAGAGCACCCTTTTGGTAACTCTCCAAACCCAACTCCAACACTCCAAACAAGTCCAAAAGCAACCAAAACAACAAGAATGATGGTGTAGATGATAGAAATGAAAGTAAGAAAGAAGGACACAAGCTTATGCCTTTCAAGAAACAAACTTGTTCTTGGAGCTTCAACCTTGATTCCTATGTACTCTCTAGTTTGAATTACGCTTTCTCAAGATCAACCAAGGCCTTAGAATGATCAAACTAGGTTGTGTATGGTGTGTATAGTGTGTATAGTGGAGATGAACAAGCTAGGTTAGCTCAAAAGTTGCTTGCCAAGGAAGAATGAGGAAGAGAGGCTCTCTATGTGTATATATCTCTTCTTGATATTTTGTTCAACCTTCAAAACAATCCCAGAGCCTTCCTTTTATAGAATTCGAGCTCAGGAGGTGGCAAATATCTTCAAAAATGGACAGCTGGCTGCCTCCCGCCCAGAACAGTGTTTAATACCATTGAAGGCTGGCCGGCCATTCATAGCCATGGTCGGGCATCACCAATGCACGACCGGGCCTTGGTGGCCTCCCATGTTTTTTTTTGGTCCAAACTTAGCTCATGGAAGGAAAAAGGTCCAAAAATAAAGCTCACAAGTTCAAATAAAGTAAATGTTGAAGACTTGAAGTAATTTCGGGAGTCTGACTAATTCCGAATCATCGCGAATTCATAATTCAACTTTCATTATCGAGTGCATCGAATCAAGCGTCCGAGTCACACAAGCAGTCAAAAGTGGGGTGTGTACAGATATTCAATTTGATAATCCGACTCGATACATTTTTTTTTTAGCTACAATTTTATATAATTTGATTTTTTTTTTCAATTTGTGTTTTCTTCATTCAAAATTGGATCAGATTTTTACTAATCCAATATTAAATGGCTTCGGATTATGGGTGGTCACGGTTCGGATTTGAGCGGTTTACAAGGTCAGTTTGGACCCGCCCACACCTATGCGGTTTGGGAAAAAGTCAACCCGCAACTGCCCGTAGTGCGATTTGCGATTTGTGCAGATAGGGTTCACGGATGTGCGGGTGGTTTGCGGATTGGATTTTTTTCTTTAAAAAATTATTTTTAAGGCTTTTTTTTCCCCATTTTGTAAACATTTATTTTGGACCATTTTCTAAATTTATTCTAAAATGCTCCAACATTAATAATTAATGAATTAAAACTTGTAAAATTAAAAACACAACAAAATCAATTCCTAACACAAACAAATCATTCAAGATCCTAAATCAAATCATAAACTAACACAAACATATCTTTCAAAATCCTAAACTAGATCATCAATCTCATTCACTAGATACTTCCTACCCAACAATACAATTAAAATAAAATCATTCAAAATCCTAAATTTACTTAAAAGTAATTCTTAATAAATTTTACATTCATCCAAAATAAAATGCAATAAGAAAATTTTAAAAAATAAAAGTAATTCTTCATTAATTTTTACATTCTTCCAAAATAAAATGCAAAAAAAAAAAAAAACTGTTGTCAAACTTCTTTCAATTCAAATCCATAAAATAAAATAAATACATTTGCGAGATCTCAAACTCCATGAATCACATCTAACTTTCAAAAATTTCAATTCCATGCATTTGGTTGATGAACCCTGCACAAAAACAAACTGAAAAATATAAACTTTAATCTTCAATCATCACAATCTTCATAATTTCTTTGACAAAAAAAGTGTAAAAGAATAAAGTAATGAAAAGATAAACAAATGTCTATATATTGCATCTCAATATAGTAAGAAAATGTGTTGAGTGAGTATATAAAAAATTTACCAATGAGCAAATGGATTAGAGTTCAATTATAGCATCAACATTATAGGTTGAACATGAAAATGAGCTTGACTCCAAAGTACCTAATTAGGAGTTAACAAGAGAAGATCAGTAAAACTTACATTAGAAAATGAACAATACAATTAAAAATGAAGATAAATAAATTCTTATATTTCCCGAGTCATACTGCTTAAATTCCTACACATAACCCATCGCTTTTCAAAAAGAAATTGGAAGGTTTCTTCAAAGCCAATTTTGAGTACATACAAGAGCTTCAACCATAAAAGGCGAGAGTGAACTATGAAATGGGTCAAGAATACCCCCCCGTACTAAAAGCCGACTCCGATGCAACGGTAGAAATAGGCATGGCCAATACATCCCTTGCAAGTTGCAATAGCACTCTATATTTGGTTGCATCCACCTTCCAATAATCCAAAATCTCAAATGTTTGATTCCTTGCAAAATGTTCAACCTCGGACAAATATTGTTCCAATTCTAACTTAGATCCACTAGTGCATCGCCCCTCTAAATAGGAATTAATTTGGGAGTCAACTAAAGAATAGGGATTATCATCATCATCTTTCACCATATTCGCAACTCCACTCACACTTGGAAGTTTCTCATTTGAAGGATAAAGTGTGACATAATGGCTATACAAACGACTCTAACAACTCTTAACCTTGTCTATCATACCTTCCGCCTTCTTATTATCTCCAAGAAATAAATTTGAAAAGCAAAACTCCAAGTATGCAATTTTTTTGGTAGGATCAAAAACAACCACAACATACAATAACAAATTGATCTTACTTTCATCCCCCCAATGCTTGCTAAACTTTTGTTTCATAGTCTTTGCCATTGTGCAAAATTAATTGGTTAATTTTGCTTTCAATAACAAACATTTCGTTGTAAAAAGCATTGGAAGTAACAAAAAGAGACCCCGAAAACTTCTTAGTTGCAAGATAAAATAATTTTAGAAACCTCAAAAACAATCTATGTTTCTTCCAATCCAACTCATTCAGACTTCTCCTTATGCCACCATCAACATCCTTGAAATAACGTTTAAAATTGGAATCCACAAACTTCAAGCGGTTAAAAGTCTTCTCATACTTTTCGGTGGCCTCCAATATCAAATATGTAGAGTTCCACCTAGTTGGTATATCTAGGTATACAAGAGCTTTTGAATTAAGTTTGAGTGTGGCCGCACACTTAAAAGCATCATGCCTATGAGGAGAAGACCTCACATATCTCACCGCAAGTCTAATGTTAGCAATAGAATCGTCCATTTCTTTCAACCCATCACTCACAACGAGATTAAGAATATGTATACAACAGCGCATGTGAATAAACTCATGTTGCAAAATATTCTCCTTCTAATATTTGGTTATTGTTTTCAAATATTGAATGGTAAGATTATTAGACCTAACATTATCAACTGTTAAGGTGAATATGCTATCAATGTTCCACTCAATCAAACATGACTCAATTTTCTTACTCAATGTTTTTCCTTTGTGATCTTCAACTTGTTGAAAATTTATGATTCTTTTTTGAAGTTTCCAGTTATCATCAATGAAACGAGTAGTCAAACACATGTAACACAAATTCTGAATAGATGTCCAAGTGTCTGTAGTAAAGCAAATTCTACGACCCTTCATGGCCTTCTTTAACGTATCTCTTTCATTCTTGAATATTTAGGCACTTCTCTGGATATGACATGACGAGAGGGGATTTGTGTGAATTTGGATTGCATGGAATTACAAAATCTTCTAAACCCAACTCCCTCCACAAATCTAAATGACAACTCATCAATGACAACCATCTCCGCAAGAGACCTTTTACAAGCATCAAAAATTAAAAGTTGTTGCTACAAACTCAACACCTTCTTTATTTTGTTTCGGTTTAAGATTTAATGTTTGTTGACCATCTGTATCTCTATTTGGATATTCTTTACAATTAGATGTATGACTCCTCAAATTGCTAGTTGCATGAAGTCTAGAGTTAGCCAAATACTCTTTCTTGCAATGTTTGCATACGACTCTATGCTTTCCATCGGTCCCTATAATCTTATCAAAATGATCCCAAACTGTGGATGGTGCTCTCCCCCATCCACCCTTTCTTTTTCTCTTTGGGGGTCTAAGAGGCTTAGGTTCAGGTTCAGGTTCAGGTTTGGGTTCAGGTTCGGTTAAGGGAGGATTCATTTGAGAATAGAGGATTCCAGAGGTAAAAAAATTCACTGCGGGAGATTCAATAGTATCCTCTGTTCAAACTGTACTACAAATTAAATTCAGATTAAAAAAAATTCAAATTCAAATTTATCCAGAGTAAGTAACAGAGTAATTAATTCAGATTCAATTCAAATTCAAAAAAAAAAAAAAATTCAAATTCAATAACAGAGTAAGTAATTAATAGATTTGATTTCACCCACCGTATCACCCTCTAAATAAAATTCAATAATAGAAAACTCCCAAAAAAAAATAAAAAATCTAAACAAATTCAATTTCAGATTCAATTCATATTCAATAAAAGATTCAATTTCCATTTCTAAAATTTAATTAAAATTCAATAGCAGAATCTAAACAGATTCAATAACAGATTCAACTATATAAAGAAATAAAATAGCTAGTTTAAAAAATAAATAAATAAATAAACTCAAGATCTGTTGCTATAGAACTGATTGCATAACCAAAAAAAAAAAAATTCTACGACCAATTTCACCCAGCACATCACATTCTAAATAAAATTCAATAATAGAAAACTCCAGGGAAAAAAAATTAAAAAAAATCTAAACAGATTCAATTTCAAATTCAATTAAACAAAATCTAAACAGATTCAACTATATGAAGAAATAAAATAGCTAGTTTAAAAAATAAATAAACAATTAAACTCAAGATCTGTTGCTAACTTGCTATAGATTTGATAGTATAAAAAAATAAAAAAATAAAAATTCAGAGATCGTGGAGAGAGAGAGACAGATCTATTAGCCTAAAAAACAACATCAAAGATTAGAAGAGAGACAAAGACAGAGAGACGCTAACTTGAGAGTTGCCAGAGAGAGAGAGTCGATCTTGCAAAGGTTGATCGGTCGCTTTTTCTGGTCGCCACAAAGAGAGAGAGAGATGGAAGAACGAGAGAGAGTGAGATGAGAAGAGAGGCTACGCACAAAGAGAGACAGATTTGATTGCCTAAAAAAAAAACCAGAGATCATGGAGAGGGAGAAAGGGGGGAGAGAGACAGAGAGAGTTACTTGAGAATTGCCGAAGAGAGAGAGAGAGTGGATCTTGTGAAGGTTGATCGGTCGCTCACTTCGCTGGTTTTGGTCGCCACACAGAGACAGAGAGAGATGGAACAACAAGAGAGATGGGAAATGCAAGAACAAAAGAGAAAAAAAGAGTTGCGCAAATTATATTAGGATTAGGGTTTGGTTTGTTTGGTCAAAACAAAAATATTTAGGATAAATCATAGATGAGCGGTCTAGATTTTTTATATAAAAAAAAATTATATATTCTAAGTGTGGGCGGGTGCAGTTCAAACTCACAACCCAAAAACTTCTTATATTCTAAACCGCACCCTACCTTATTATGTGCCTGTTTGGCAGAGCTTAATTACAGCTTATTTCAGCTTTCAGTTTAATTTAAGCTATTTTGATGTGTTTAGTTTAGCTTATAGCTTATAACTTATAACTTTTTGGAAGTCAGAAATCAGCTTATTCTTTGAGTGGGGCAAGAGATGCTTTAAGAATAAGCCGGAAATCAGCTTAAGCTGAAAGTTATAAGCTATAAGCTGTTGAGGCATAAGCTATAAGCATTTTCCCACAGCTCTACCAAACAGGGCCTATATTTGCAAAACCGTCCATACGTGTGTGCGGTCGGATCAGGTAGAGCGGGTTATGAGGGTCAGATGACTCTATGCCTAGCCCTATTTCGGATTATGAGGTCAATTTATTTTATTTTATTTTATTTTTGGTAAATAGATTCAGATTTTTAGACCAGGTTGGATTCGAATTTGGATTAAATCTAATCGATTGAAAGCCCTAGTAAAGCAGAAGAACTCGTCAAACTGGGCTGGGTGAACTCAACGATTCGCATCACGTAAAATGAATGGGAACACTAATTAGTACTCCCACTAATGATGTGGCAGTAGGCCCCACTATGAATGATTTGATATTTTGACCTTACTGTTGTATTTTTTTTCTTTCTTTATTAAGTATCATGTCATTAATAGTCTTTTTAAAACTCTAAAATTAGTGATCTCTATCATTATTATTCACATCACAGTCCCAATTTTATTTCCCTACGGGAGTGATTGAAACCCTTTCCAATCGGCACTCCTAGCACCCCTGGTGGCTGATGAGAGTTGGAGAAGGGGAAAAAAAAAAAACACCTTAACTGGCCAATCAGAGAGGGGGTCGTGGGTGCCCCTCGCGGCGGTCCAAGTCATTTTCCATTTCCCTACCTCCTCTTTGCACCGTTCCATAATATAACCCTACCATATCAACCCCATCGAAGCTCTTCAGGAAGCACAGAAGAGAGAGAGAGAGAGAGAGAGAGAGAGCATTATTAGGGTTTGTAGAAGAAAGAAAGAAAGAAAGAAAGAAAGAGATGGGAAAGAATGAGAAAACGGGCCTAGGAAGGGCACTAGTGAAGCAGCACAACCAGATGGTCCAACAGTCGAAAGAGAAAGGTCGTTTCTACAGGCACCAGCAAAACAAGGTTCTTGAATCCATCACCGACGTCAACGACATCGACGCCGTCATCGAGCAGGCCGACGAGGCTGCTCGTCTCTTCTCCGTCGACAACCCTATCCCCAACCTCCTTGTCGATCCGTACGTTCAAGTTCATATCATATTGTTAATTTCTTTTTCCTTTTTTTTAATCGTATTATGCACTGTTCATTTTGAGAGTAGAGTTGCTGAGTCTAGTGTTATTGGGTGATATTGAGGGAAATGAGATTGCCTGTCATGTGCGTTTGTAATTTAATTTGATGGCTTGAAATTGTAGCATAATAACTGGTATCTTTATTTTGTTTCTTGCTATTTAGTCAGTCTCCTATTTCTCATTTTCAATCCTCATTATATTATATTTGTTAGTGTATTATTGTAAATTGAGACACCTTAATATTTTTGCAAACCTTGTTTCAGAGCTTTGTGTTCCTTACAATCCTTCTTCTTTTCCTCCTTATGGATTCACTATGTTTGGGAACCTAGGAGAGGAAAGAAAAGAAATGATTACTTAAGTTATGAGAGAAAAGAAAAGAAAAGAAAATATCATGATTTCTCTACTTTTTATTTGGTTAGATTTTATAAGAGAAAAGAAAAGAAACTATTTTATGTTGTATTACAAAAATAATCTTTTTATATTTTGTCAATCATTTTATTTCTTTTGTTTCTACAGGGACAAAATTGATATTATGAAAATATAAGAATCTTTTGATTTCTTTTCTCTCCCAATCTCTCCACTTTGGAAAAATTAAAAGTGAGGGTTATAAGATAAGTGAGTTTCTCTCTATTTCTCTTCACTTAAGTTATCCAAACAAGTAAGAGAAATACATATCTCTCCATTTATTTTCATTTCCCTCCAAATCACTCAATCCAAACATAATGGTTTTTGAGTCTGTCATGGACCTCATGATTTCTTATGTGTATTCTTCTTCTCCTTCTCTTTTATAGCCTTATCGAAATTTGTACTCTGTGTGTGTGGATGGGTGGTTTAGGGGTTTGTGGATTATTGTTTAATGTCTATGCCTTGATTGTATGGGAGCAGGGACTCTAGCTCTAGCATCAGTGACTTGACACCTAAGGAAAAGAGACTTCAACAAAAGAGAGAGGAGGCATTGCATGCTAGCAGTCTTCGTGTTCCACGCAGGTATATATTTTCTTATGTCTAAAGTATATTTGCCAAGCTTTTGTGGTGTGTGCTGATCATGACTTTTCTTCTTTTCTCCAGGCCACCATGGAATACGAAAATGTCCGTGGAAGAGCTTGATACCAATGAAAGACAAGCTTTTTTAGTTTGGCGTCGCAGCCTTGCAATGTGAGGTTTATGACTTGGAATTATGCACTGTCTCATTTAGGCACATAAGCAAGGATTTCAATTTTTCTGGAATAACTAATGATATATTTGTATATGTAAAAAATGGAATTAGTCTATATTTTTTATTTGCAGCAAAGAAATATCTACTATTTCTACCTGTCACGTGTTTCATTTTGAAGTTGAAAACACATACACAACTTTAATTCATCAAGACAAGTAGTGTTTGGAAACTGGGAAGACCAGCAAAATAGAAGAACAAAATGAATTACTCTTTTTAAAAGGATGCCAATAAATTGAAACATGTTGACATTCAAGATGCGCTTTAGGAGGTTTTTTTATTGCTTCAATCCATCATCTGTTAACCTTTCATCATCTGGGACAACATTGTCATTAAACAATTCATCATTTGATAGGACAACATTACATAGGTTGAATAGTTTTTGTGTTAAGAAATTCCAGGCTATTTAACTAGATCAATTGGTGCTACCCACTAAAGAAATGCTAAAATCATAGAACTAATGTCCCTCTAAATTTCTTGTTGGGCCTGTGTTAATATCTAGGCAGAATTGTAATTTTTAGTTACAACGGAAGAATTAAAAATGGAAGAATTGATTCCAATGGAAGAATTGAAGGATTGTGCAGTATTACCTACATTACACGGACTTGTCAGTTTTGGCGAAGACACGGGTATGGGTATGGAATCCGGCTGGGATACGGCATGGAAGAAGTGGACACAGCATACGAAAGTAAGAAGAAAGATGGCACACCTGCCATTAGGGCTACGAAAATGGAGATTAGGGCTTCGATCCTACAATTAGGGTTTCGATCTTCTTCTCTCGATTTGTCTTCTTCTCCTGCTCTCACTGTCGATCAATCTCTCCGTCTCTCTCTTCTCTCACTCTCGATTGTCTTCGTCTCTCTCTTCTCTTGGTTTCAATCGACTTTTTGTTTTCTTCTCTCATTGATCGACTTCGTCTCTCTTCTCTCGATTTCAATCGACTTTCTATTTTCTTCTCTCACTGATCGACTTCGCGTCTCTCTCTCTCTTTCTCTCTCTTCTTTTTAATATTATTTATCATATATATAATATAATTTATCATTTATATATATATCATAAATAATATAATTTATTTTATGCCTAATATAATTTTTATTTATTTATTTTTTTTAACAGAATCTATTATTTCTTAACTTTTTTTTAACTCATCTTCATGTAATAAATATATTTAAAAAATAACTATTTAACGTATCCCTGTATCTATATCCAAATTTGGGTCCATATCCATGTATACTCAATTTTTTATTTTGAAGTGTCTAACCCCTAGATATGCACCCACACCCGATACCCACACCCAAGTCAGTGTAACGTAGAGTGTTACCCAGTTTCCTATTACACAAAATTTAAGCATGTAATCAGGGTTCTCGTGGAGTGAGTGCCCTCTCCAATTGTGAGTCTTGACTCCACACGTTAAACAAGAACTTGTGTGTTTTTATTCCCTACCATTATACAGTAACAACATGGCTTTTCAAATCAGTTGCTTTTTATTTTCATGCATAAGATTTTTGTTCTTAATCTAATTTCCTGTATTGCTCTCGTTTTTTTTTTTTTGAATATGCTTATACATTATATTCATATAGTTTCATTATTTTTGCAGACTTGAGGAGAATCAGAGGCTTGTTCTTACCCCATTTGAGAAGAACCTAGATATATGGAGACAACTTTGGCGGGTTGTTGAACGTAGTGATCTGGTATTGTCAATGTCTTTACAAAATTGTAATATTTCTGCTTAGAGTGTTCTTTCATGGAGCTGCATGTCTCCTATCTGTGGCAGTTGAAGAGATGAAATAAAAAACGATAGAACTAATATTGACTACTAACCCTTAGAGGAAAAGTGCAATCTGGATGCACAGTTTGTTATCTGACTAAATCGCAGCCATCTGTGGATGGATGAGCAAAACTTAGATGTGAAGTATTGCTAAACTTTTTACGAAAAACTTATAGTGGAAGGGAACCTAAAACAGATTTCATTTTGTTTGTATATCACTGTATTGTCCGCTTTTTCAAATTTCAGCGAATTTCAACTTTTCTAAAACTGTACATTGAATCTCAATTTGTTTTAATTTGTTCTGTAACTCATTGGTGTGGGCATCGTTATCTCACTGAGAATATAAATGAAATGTTACAGTACAAATCTCATGGGTTATATCAAGTAACAAAAATTGTGACCGAATAGTAGGTTAATAAAAAAAAGCAACCAAGATATTACCCATGCATTTTTAGATATCCATTGGTTGAGAAGTCTGGTTGGTTCAACTTCTTAGTCTCCCCCGCTAGATAACTATAAAGTAACTACCCTGAATTGCAGAGGCAACTAGTTAGTCATTCCTAAGAGTATATAAAGGATTTCCACTTACTATTTCTTCTTATTCTACTGTATTTAGAATTTCAAGGCCCATTTTTTAAATGACAAGAGAATATATATTTTTCTAAACAATTTGATTAGATTCTTGAAACGATTTTCGATTTGACAACTATGCAATTTTATTTGATTAATCTTATTGGTTGATATTTTTACTTGGTTTTGGTGCAGATGTCTTGGAGTCTGTATTTGAGATCTCATTTTTTTCTTTTGTTATTTCATTTCTCTCTTTCTTTTCTTTTTCTTTTTATGATTGTATCATGGTTGTGTCCCCTCGTCACATTGTCTAATACAACTGTCTTGTAACTAAAAAAAAAAAATCTCCTAAGCAAGCTTAATTAATCATATTTTTTTATTGTTAATAAGTAAATTATTTGATCATAGATGATAGTAGAATATAATGTCATTTTTTTTAAGATGCTAGAATAGTACGGAGCTCTTTTTGATTATTTATTATATACTCTTTAACTCAATTTACTTTTGAAACACGTTGATAGTATTGGTACTATTTTAATATGTTTGATCATTATATCCTATACTTCGCACTAGTTTAACAACTAGTTGTAAATTGTAATAGTAAATCCATCACTACCATCAACATACTACCATAATTATAGTAATAGAAGAACCATCGTCCCACCAAGAACAAAAAAAAAAATATACTATTTCCCATGTGGTTTGACAAATATTCCCAAAACTGTTATTTTACAAGGTCCTCTAACTAATATCATTTTAATGCAAGTGATGATCCTTGGTGGTGTTTGATGGCATGTGATAAATTTCTTCAGGCTGTTATTTATCTGTGGCATGGATTTCAAGTACTCTTGCATTTTCAATCCTCCATTTTGCTTTTTGCTCTCTCCAAAGCATCGTCTTTTACTTGTTGCAATAACCCATTTAAGTATTTTTCTCCACTGGCAATGTAACTTATCTTATGAAAATCCGATTCCTGTAGAAAATAACATATGATGCCAGATTTTGTTGACCTGGAATCATATACTTGAAAGATATTTACAGTTTTAATTAGCCATTTATACCTCTTTCGCCTGATCATGTTTGTTGCCATATGTCAACGTTGAAGTCGTGCTTCGTGTTTTGCTTACCCAAAAAGATAATACATAAGTTTGTTTTGCTCGCCTACATTCTTTCATTTTTCTTCTCTTTTTCCTTTTCTTTTTCTTTTCTCAGTTACAATAAATTAAAGGTTAGTATTTTATTTTACTTTATGTGGTTGATGTTATGTAAATGCTGAACCTTGCTATCTCTCCAGCTTGTGATGGTGGTTGATGCAAGGGACCCACTTTTCTACCGTTGCCCTGATCTCGAGGTAAGGAACTTTCTTTTAGTTGCTTAATGGCGAGGTAAAATAACATGATATAATCAGGAAATGATTATTGCAAATCTCTTATTAGAGAATTGGAGGATATGACTATGATAACATTGTAGAAAATCTCATGTGACAATAAATTAGTTCAAACCTTTGAAACTTTAAAATGTTAATGCTATTGTTTGATGTACGATTATGTAGTTGTGGCGTGCACTTTTTTATCATTTATATCGGTCCCATGATGCCTCAATTGCTTCTATGGTATTATCTCATTCTTCTCCAATTCATTGGAATTTTCATTTCTTCTGAAATCTTAATGATCGTGAGGCTATTGCACTTGCTTCTTTAATATCCATTCTTGAGTGTGTTTCTTGGTTAATCAAATTGGTGATAAATTCGTGTGGTCTGTTCATTCCTCTAGTGTTTTTTCTTGTGAAACCATTGATAATCTGGATGTTCCAATCTTTGCCCCTTATGAGTTGTTTTGGAAAGCAAATGTGACACTAAAGGTTAAAGTATCTGTTTGGACTTTGACTCATAAGAAAATACTAATGACATGATTCAAAGGAAACCAAATTGTTAATTACATGTGTAAGGGGAAGAGGAAAGTAGTGATATTTTATTTTTGCATTTATTTGGTGGCTTTTGGACCTTTGGTAGATAGAGGGTATTTTGTATGGCGGAGATGAAATGGGTGATTCATGTTTATTTTTTTGTATTGACTTTAGGGGTTTCGGTTCTAGTTTTAAAGGCCGGGTTCTTTGGTGCTGTGTAGTTTGTGCATTTATGTGGGTGATTTGCTAGAAAGGAACTCAAGAGTGTTTTGAAGGCAAATTGGTAGACATAAGAGACTCATGGGATAAAATTTGCTACTTTTTGCCTTTTGGGGAATTAAAAGCCAGTGCAATGAAATGAAATTTTGCTTCTTGCTTATATGATGATAAGTAATCAAAAAGCCTTTTTCATAAATTGATTTTGCTGCAGGAATATGCACGAGAAGTTGATGAGCACAAAAAGACATTGCTTCTTATTAACAAGGCAGATCTTTTACCGTTTTCTGTCAGGTTAGTATCTCAATCATAAATGTCTCTGCTGCTACTTACCTTAAACTATGTTTTTCGGTATTTTGAAAGCATTTCTTCACACTATTGCAGAGTCGAATGGGCAAAATATTTTCGCCTTCATGGGATTCTTTTTGTATTCTGGTCAGCCAAGGCCGTTTCTGCTGCTCTTGAAGGAAAACAACTTAGATTTCCAGTGGACATCCAGAATAGCTTGCAAGAATCAGATGATGCTGATACAAAAATATATGGCAGGGAGGAGCTTTTGGCCCGTTTACAGTCCGAAGCAGAGGAGATAGCCATGACAAGGAGGAAAACACATTCCAGCCGTGCCCATTGTGAAAATGTTGCAGGAAACACAGCATCTAAAAGTGTGATGGTGGGTTTCGTGGGGTACCCAAATGTTGGGAAAAGCTCAACAATCAATGCTTTGGTTGGTGAGAAGCGGACAGGTGTTACATCAACTCCAGGAAAGACAAAGCATTTTCAGACACTCATAATATCTGATGAACTAACACTATGTGACTGCCCTGGATTGGTCTTTCCATCCTTTACAAGCTCAAGATATCAGATGATTGCTTCTGGCGTTTTACCGATTGATCGAATGACTGAGCACAGGGAGGCTGTGCAGGTTGTGGCAAATCGAGTTCCTAGGCACGTAATTGAGGATGTCTATAGAATCACTCTACCAAAACCCAAATCATATGAGTCACAATCTCGACCCCCTTTGGCATCAGAACTTTTGAGAGCATATTGTGCCTCTCGAGGCTATGTTGCATCAAGTGGACTGCCAGACGAAACTAAAGCTGCCCGCCAAATTTTGAAGGATTACATTGATGGGAAGCTGCCTCACTTTGAAATGCCCCCAGGAATGTCAAATGATGAAGCTGGCCTGGAGGTTGCAGATGCACCAAGCTCATCTGAGATGCATGAATCAGATTCATCTGATACTGAAAACCCTCCAAGCAGTGAAGATGAAGAAAGCACGCCCAATTTAGAGCATGTATTGAATGATTTGAATTCATTTGACATGGCTAATGGATTAGGTTCTGGGAAGGTCCCTGCTAAGAAAAAGCGTGAAAATGCATCTCATAAACAGCACAGGAAGCCTCAGAGGAAAAAAGACCGGTCATGGAGGGTCGGGGGTGAGGATGGTGATGGAATGCCAGTAGTAAGAGTATTCCAGAAGCCAGCGAATACGGGTCCTCTCAAAGTTGAATAGGTCCTCTTGTAGCTCATTGTGGCTGCCACTTTTTTATTTGCTGATCACCACTATGGTTGCCTCTTGCCTATAGTTTTTAAGTTTATGTCTCTTAGTGAATGCAATCATTTTATTTGTTTTCTTCTTGTTGCCAAATTATTGAATGATGTGAACTTGATAATGATTAGGAGTTTTGTATTGTAATATCATCATATTGTTGTCTGACTATAGAGAATCTGAAACCTCTGTACATATTGCAGAGATAATGCACATGCCTTCCAATCTTAGAAATCAATGAAATGGACCTTATCTGAATATTAGTAGAGAATCTGAAATTAGTTTGCCTTGTGTAAATTATTGCCGTTGTTGCAAGTGAATGATTTGTAACTTGGACAACATTTTTTTTCACTGGAGTAGTGTAGAATGCATTGGATCTATTGCTACTGATTGTTTTAGTATAGTTGGAAGTCGAAGTTTTTTATTTTATTTTATTTTTTACCGGATGATGGTAAAAACTTTAAATGCGGGAGGGGCTTGTGGTAATTGTGTGTGGACCAAGGGCCACTGGTTTTTCCTTAGGGAGTATTATTGTCTAGGTCATTTTCATAACATATCCCCAATATTTAGGGTATACATTAGGTTTGTTTTGAACTAACCTTTGAAAGTTGAGAACCAGGCACTAGTTAGGGGCACTGAAGGATCATCATGGGCAGGGACGGAAACAAGATTTTATATTGGGTGCCCCTAACTGGTTACTTATCATCACCAGTTAGCTAATAAGCTCCCTCGGGTAGTATCATTCTCAATGATATTCTTTTCACTACATATTCCCAATATTAAGGTTACTTATCAACTATCCAAACAGTACTATAAGAATTGGGTAACTGTACATGCTCCCATAGCAATAAGGTATTTTGGTTCATTTTTATTGTTACTATTCCAGCTGTTAAATTTAGGTCTGCTTGTCAAGGACTTGATCTTGACACTCGTCCATAATGATCAAAGTCGAATCGGGAACTTATTAGCTAATCAAATTGAATGAAGCAGCAAGACGTAATACCATACATAGAGAAAGGGAACATAAACTAGAGTCTTGACCAATATGAAAGATAGGTTTGTTTTGAGTGCATTTTAGCCTTTCAAAATTGATAACTGGCCACCAGGTAACCAAAGGATTACTATAGAAGGATATTATCCTAAGGAGTAATGTGGGCTATATTTATATTTTTCACTCTAATTTGTAATTCATTAAACTATATTAGACAAAAAAGAAATAAAAACAAATATTCCATGAGGTCTGGAAAAATTACAATTGGTCACTGTAATTTGCCAATGGAAACAAGAACAATATGATATTCGCTCTGTATAGGATATTCAATATCAAATTTTACAAATAGCATCAGGAATCCAATACTCATAATTACCTAGTTTTTTTTTTTTTTTTGGGGGGGGGGGGGTTACATGGTTTTTGTCTAATTAAAAAACCAAGATTGTGTGATAAATTGATACGTCCGAAATTAGCTGCATAGGATAAACTCTCTGTGACTGGAAGAAAATGGATTTTTAACCCTGAAATTGTGGGGCAGTATCGACCCATTTTGTAGGGTTGTTTAAAAAATTATTTCGAAAGTATTAGCAATTCAGATTATATCAATGATTGGCTTTCTTATTTCTTCTTTTCAAAATGGCATTGTAAACAAAGTTGGAGGAATTTTTTATTTTATTTTTTTAAAATTTTTAATTAAACTATCCCACTGGCTTCATCAAGTTCTACGGTTTGGAGAACTATTCTTTTTGAAAAATGCTTACTAGATTGAATTTGTATGACCTGAATGACTCAAATGTATCAAAACGACGTCGTTTTATCCCCAAAATGACGTCGTTTCGAATCATTCAAGCCATGGAAATTTGAGCTACCAATCATTGTTTTTAGTAGAGAGGCTCTTAAATTTGGACATAACAAAGTTATAATATTCTTAACATACTTATAAAAAGTGATAATTAAGATTTTTCTTATAGTGTATGCTTTATAATTATACTTCATAACGATTCATAACCAACACTATAAAAAATTTTAATTTTCTTATGATGTGTATATAGTAACATTTCTCATTTATATTTAGATTTTTTTTTTTTTAATGTTCTCTTCAATGGTGTAATCTTTTTTATTTTTTATTTTTGACTTTTATAATTAAGTCCTTTTTCTCTAGCTAAAAGAATGCATAAAGCTCTCGGTTGTGATAAAATTTGTGACAAAAAGTTGCTCTCCACATGGAGAGACTGTTTTTTATGGATCCCAAGATTAGTTGAAGTACACATAAGATGGCCGGGACACCTGGTCATAAAAAAAAAAAAAGAAAAGAAGTTGCTCTCCATGACTAATACTTTTGAGAAATAACCAAGCACGAGAAATCTATTAAGTTGGAAAATCATTTACACGACGAGTCAGATCATATGCTGAGTTAACCATTGTCCTAATGATAGACCGCACTATTTCGTTGTTTCCAAATTGTCCAAAGTAAGCTGTCTAAGAATCTCTTCCTCATCCTTCACTTGTCGCCTCCATTGATCAATCCAAACCGTGAAAGGAATAAATAGGGTTGCCACTCATGAAATCCAGGCGGAGCGGGCTGCTCCTCCACACCCTTTAATTGAGAAAAAAACTTGTTGGACAGATTGCATCCATAAGGATTTTACCAACTTTCAAAACATTCCTCAATGGGAGAATATTGTGTAGGCATTTCCATAAAAACATTGACCATTTGAGAGCAACTTTTTGTTTTTGCAAAGGGTAATGCTAGGGACACCAAATTTTCTACCAAACGAATGACCAAATGTCTCACATGAGTGTGGGGTCCTCAATTTTGTGGGCCTCACACCCATGTGAGACATTTGGTCATTTATTTGTAGAAAATTTGGGACCTCCAACATTTTCCTTTTCGAAATCCAATTCCATAACCGGATTTAACTATATATTCCCCAGATTTAGTGAGCCCCCAAACAGGTTTATCTTCCTTGCGCATCCTAGGCACTCGTACTAGAGGCACAACAACATATGTACATGTGTATATATGAATTGGGCCGTTTACTCAACTAATGAACCCAAAACAAATTAAATTAAATCAAATCTGAAGTTGTCTAATTCAAAATCAAATAAATTCATCCTAAATTTAAATGTCTTGAGTTCCATTTTTTGTTGGTGTTTCTTAGGTGTAATTGATACTTAGTCACCAAAACATAAAAAATAAAAAAAAATTATTAATTTGTATCAATCTAAACCACTTCGTGCAGTTTGAGTACGTAAGTGGATTGTGCTGGGTAATAAAAATTGGCAAATTAATTAGCTTGCTGGTTAAAATTTGTCAACTCATACATAAATTTCTTTTTTTCTTAACCCTAATACCATTAATCAGATGATATCTACCTTCGTTTATATCACATTTTTTTTAATTTGATTTTTTGTATATTAATTTATGAAATATGAATTTGAATAACATCATGCATTAGATTAATTTGTAAATTTTGTATTGAATTTTGAATAAATAAATATTTTTTTTGTTTAAAATTATAAAATTACAAAAAAAAAAAATTGAGATTGTATGGTCATTGACATTTTTTTTTTTGGGATAAATTATATTAAACCCCCTCAGATTATCAACCATTTACACTTTACTCCCTAATGTTTTAAACTCAACAATTATCCCCCTCAAACTATTTGAATTTGAGCATTAAGTCCTTATGTTAGTCATTTGTTAGATATTTGGATTTTTCATTGTCAAATGTTGTGCACATGATGATTATATTAAATTTTTACAAAGATAAAATAGGATAATTTGGTCATAAAATTTAATATAATCATCATATGCACAACACTTGATAATTTTTCATCTAAATATCTAACAGATGTGTTCAAATTCAAATAGTTTGAGAGGGGTAATTGTTAGGTTTAAAATATTAGGGGATAAAGTGTAAATTATCAATAGTTTGAGAAGGTTTAATATAATTTGCCTTTTTTTTTTTTTTTTTTTTTCTTTTCATTTTGTGTTTCTGACCTGCCTAACTCGTTCAAATCATCGGTTTAACTATGTCAAAAGATTCAACCCACCCATCAACTTTTGAAAATCGATGGATTGGTGACAAATCGAAATTTTTTCAATTCATCAAAGTGAGTTGTTTGATTATAAATAAATAAAAATAAATAAAAAATCATCTCTATTCAAAACTTGAGAGAGAGAGAGAGAGAGAGAGACCTTATCAATAAAGTTTCATAAAAGGAATGGGATGTAGATTCTAGAAAATCCACCAAACCAACCTTATTGAAAGTACACAAATTTATGTTGGAGATATGAATACTAATCTCCGAGCCAAGAATGGTAGTTTAATAATTCATTTTTGTTTGCCAACTGTACTTCAATGCACTTTTATAGGAACCTTTTTTATTTTTATATATTCTCATTCCATTAGTACAATCGTCCATGTACTTCATTTACGAATCTTAAAAAAAAACTGTGTAATTACACGTAGTAATTTCTAACTGCTATTAGAATTTTCATTTTTGTAGAGTGCATGTAAAACATTAAGTCAAACTCAAATTAAGAATGTCAATCAATTCATGGGCTTAGTTTTGATGATGTTGTTGATCCAAGGGAGATCAAGTCGGGCATATTCACGCTTCCTTCACATTTCACCGGTCACTGAGTGTTGAAATAATCTTCTGTGTAAAATAAAATAGTTTGAAATAATTCAAACAAAATAAAATAAAACTTGCAGAAATTATTTTGTTGAACCAAACAAAAATTAAAAGACCAAGTCGAGTGTGTGACACTCTGTCCTTAAGACAGATTCGCCCCGCTACGGTACTTACGGTTGAGTGGCGTCTATCTCTCAGGATATAATGATCTTCACAAATTGTAGTAGTACTCCAAACAATTTGTTCGGCGAACAAAACCTGTGTTCTAACTCTCTGAATTTTATTCTAATACTAAAATGAAGAATAATGCACCAATGCAGAATTTAGGACAGCAAAAGGACAATCATCAGACTGAATTTTTCTGGATGTTTAGACTGCTGGAATATGGCTCTATATATAGGCAACATTTATACAGCCCGAACAGGTATGAAACACGATCAACAGGTGCTTTAAGAATCCGAACAGGTACAGTTTGAAATAGGATCTGACCGTTTGCTTGGAACAATATTTTCAAACCTTTTTTGTAAAAGTATCCGTTGCACTATTTTGAACATATTTATTCAAACAGATTTTCAAACTAATTGAAAAATGTATCCCTTGCAAACAAATATTCAAACTAACAAATATTCAAACTGTTGGAATATTCTTATTTAAACTATATGAATAGTTTAATCAAATAAAGCAAATAGTGGAATAGATTTATTAAAACCTATTTGGAATATAAATATTAATCTATTTGACAAATTTTAGGAAACCACTAAGGAACCCAAAATTTTGAATTTAGATTTAAATTAAATTCCCACAATAATTTTTTATTAAAAAAAAATTCAAAAGAATTTTATCTAAAAAATTAATGTTAGATTCGAAAACGACGTCAACTTCCCATTCACTCAAAAATGGTTTTGACGTTCCGTCTTCACCGCGTGACTTGCCACGCGGCAAGGAACACTTCACCTCTTCGGACCCACACCTCTTCGGACCCACCCCAAAAGACGTTTGGGGCACACTCAAATTGAGCTAAAAAATATGCCTATATTAAACCATTTTTCCAACAATCCCCCACATGAATGGAATTTGACGGAGAGAAAATGCAACAACATGATCTAAAACAGAGAGTACAGAAATCAGAAATATTCTGCAAAGGATAGGTAGCTTTTGGCTTTGAACCTTCCCTTGTGAGACACTATCGGATTTACTAGCTAACCAGTGAACATGATGTCTTGAACTGTTCAGCCGTTTGTGTAAACCAAGACAATAGAACTCACACGTATATCTCCAGACACAGTTTAGTTCTCACTATTGTGTTCATTTTGGCCCTGAACAACCTGGTCTTTCATAAGTGCTCTAAAGACTTGTAGCCCTTCACAAATCTTAAAGAACCGGCCCAGTTCACACTCACATAGGTGATTTTTATAAAAAGTATCCTGCCATACTCCACTAGGTTTACCTAGATATAAGAATCATTAAAAGTATTACTTAACCTAAACCGCTGCAAACATCACTATTTCATCAAAGAAATGGGTAGGAGATAAACTCCCCAGTGATCCTTCTGAGTCATTCACAACTCGGTTGTCCCTTTGAACCTAGATCTTGGGATCTCCAGTCAACTGGGTTGGGTTGCCGTTGTGGTAACTTTTATTTAATAGGCTTAAGTCCCATTCCCCTCGATGAATTCTCAACTAACTCTCTTGCTAACCCTTTGGTTAGTGGATCCGCTATGTTATCTTTAGACTTAACATATTCTATGGAAATAATTCCATTAGAGAGTAGTTGTCTCACGGTGTTATGTCGACGACGAATATGTCGTGACTTACCGTTATACATATGACTCTGTACTCTACCTATAGCTGATTGACTATCGCAATGTATGCATATAGCAGGCACCGATTTTGGCCATATTGGAATATCTTCAAGGAAGTGGAGAAGCCATTCTGCCTCTTCCCCTGCTTTGTCTAAAGCTATGAATTCTGATTCCATAGTAGACCTAGCAATGCACGTCAGTTTGGAAGATTTCCAAGATACAGCCGCCCCACCAAGAGTAAAGACATACCCACTGGTGGACTTTGAGTCTCTTGTATCCGATATCCAATTTGCATCACAGTATCCTTCAAGTACTGCTGGATATCTAGTATAATTCAGCCCAATGTTACGAGTAAATCGGAGATATCTTAGAACCCTTATAATTGCTTTCCAGTGTTCTACTCCCGGATTACTCGTATATCTACTTAATTTACTTACTGCATAAGCTATATCTGGGCGAGTACGGCGAGTGCAGTTCATCAAGTACATTAAGCTTCCAATAATTTGGGCATACTCTAATTGAGAAATACTTTCTTGTACATTCTTAGAAAGATACAAATTAACATCTACAGGTGTTCTAGCAAGATGATCATCATCTTTACTGAATTTGTCAAGTATTTTCTCAATGTAATGAGATTGTGACAAAGCATATCCTTCTGATGTTTTGGTAATTTTCATACCAAGAATTACATCAGCAATGCCCATGTCCTTCATGTCAAAATGTTTATTCAACATTTTCTTGGTAGTTTTAATCATATCATTATTACTACCTATGATGAGCATATCATCTACATAAAGACATACAATGACATAACCTTTATCTGTATTTTTAATATAAACACATTTGTCACACTCATTAATTTTAAATCCATTTGACATCATTGCCTTGTCAAATTTCTTATGCCATTGCTTTGGCCCTTGTTTTAAACCATATAATGATTTAACCAATTTACACACTTTCTTTTCTTTTCCTGGAACAGAAAACTCTTCTGGTTGTTCCATGTAAATTTCTTCATTTAACTCACCATTTAAGAAAGCGGTTTTAACATCCATTTGATGAATTTCTAGATTGTATAGAGATGCAATGGCAATTAGCATTCTAATGGATGTTATTATAGTAACCGGTGAGTATGTGTCAAAGTAATCTAGACTTTCTTTTTGTCTAAAACCTTTGACTACAAGTCTTGCCTTGTATTTGTCTATTGATCCATCTGCTTTCAATTTTATTTTGAAAATCCACTTGTACCCAAGAGGTTTACAACCTGGTGGTAAATCTACCAATTCCCAAGTGTGATTTTGCAAGATGGATTTAACTTCACTGTTGACAGCTTCTTTCCATTAATGAGCTTCAGGACTGGACATAGCATCTTTAAAAGTTAAAGGCTCATTTTCTAACAAAAATGTTAGAAAATCTAGACCAAAAGATTTTGAGGTTCTAGCACGTTTACTCCGCCTAGGTTCTTCTTCCTCATTTTGGTCTAACTCTTGCTCTTGATCATGTTCTTGATCATTACTAGTAATAGTATCAAAAGATCTCTTATTATTACTAGTCTCTTGTCCAGTCTTATTTGGAAATACATGTTCAAAGAATGATGCATTTCGAGACTCAATAATAGTATTTACGTGCATTTCGGAATATTCTGATTTATGAATCAAAAACCGATATGCACTACTATTCTGGGCATAACCAATGAAAATGCAATCAATGGTCGTAGGACCTATCTTAGTCTTTTTAGGACTAGGAATAGCCACTTTAGCGAAACACCCTCACACTTTTAAGTATTTGTAGGATGGTACTCTTCCATGCCACAATTCATAAGGTGTTTGATTCACTTTTTTTCGGGGTACTTTATTTAAAATATAATTTGCAAAAAATATTGCTTCCCCCCACAAGTTCTAAGGTAATCCAGAACTGATTAACATGACATTCATCATTTCTTTTAAAGTCCTATTTTTCCTTTCAGCAATTCCATTTTGCTGAGGTGAGTAAGGAGCAATGGTTTGATCAATTATTCCATGTTCTTTACAAAACTCACCAAAAGGTGATTCATATTCACCACCTCTATCACTTCTAAGTTTCTTGATTTTCTTACCAAGTTGATTTTCAACTTCATTCTTATATTGAATGAAAGTTTCCAAACCTTCATCCTTGGTTCGAATTAAATAAACATAACTATATCTAGTATAGTCATCTATAAAAGTGATAAAATACGTTTTCCCACCTCTAGTTTGAATTGATTTAAAATCACAAATGTCGCTATGAATTAATTCAAGTGGTTCCGTACTTCTTTCAATTGAATGAAAAGGAGTTTTAGATAATTTTGCCTCAACGCAAATTTCACATTTATGATTTGAATCAATGTTAAATTTAGGTAAATATTCCATATTAATTAATCTACGCAAAGATCCATAATTAACATGTCCTAATCTACCATGCCATAAATTTGAAGACTCAAGCAAGCAAGAAGAAGATGTAGTATTATTAATAACTGAGGGTACAACGGTCATTACATTTAACTTGAAAAGGCCATCAGACATGTAATATTTTCCTACATACATCCCGTTTTTGGTAAGTACAAACTTATCACTTTCAAAAACTAGCCTAAGCTCATTCTTACTCAACAAAGATCCGGAAACTAAATTCTTGCGAATGTCCGGTACATACAACACATTGTTGAGAGTGAGTTCCTTTCCAGATGTCATCTTGAGTACAATCTTTCTTTGTCCTTCAACTTTGGAAGTTGAGGAGTTGCCCATAAAGAGTTGTTCACCATTGTCTACCATAGAATAAGATGTGAACATCTTTTTGTCGGCACAAATATGGCGAGTAGCACCAGTGTCCACCCACCATTCTTTAGGATTTCCGATAAGATTTGCCTCGGAAACAACTGCAGAAAGATTGATGTCATCGACACCATTGGAAATATTGTCCACTTCAGTCATGTGGGCTTGAGCAGGCTTATTGCTTGTTCTTCTTTTGTTTTTACCTTTGCTACGGCAATCTTTGGCCCGATGTCCCTCTTTGTCACAGATGTAACATTTGCCATTAAACTTGTACTTTTTATTTTCCCCCCATTTAGAGCCTTGTGATGAACTTTCTCCAGAAGACTTTCGTTTCTTGGTTTTTGAAGCATGTTCCACCACATTTGCCTTAGACTCCATAGGAAGCTTACCAGCCCGCTTTTCAGAATTGCGGTTGTCCTCCTTAATCCTCAAACGCACAATTAATTCGTCCACAGAAATTTCTTTGCGCTTATGTTTGAGGTAGTTCTTGAATTCCTTCCAGCCTTTTGGTAATTTTTTAATTAAGGCTGCAACTTGGAAGGATTCACTGAGTGACATGCCTTCTGCGTGAATGTCATGCAGAATGAGTTGAAAATCTTGAACTTGGTTAATCACAGTTTTTGAATCAACCATTACAAAATCCAAGAATCTGCCAACCACAAATTTCTTTGAGCCGGCATCTTCCGTTTTGTACTTTTTCTCCAACGATTCCCAAAGTTCCTTTGCTGTCTTGATTGGACTGCAGACGTTGTATAATGTGTTGTCAAGTCCGTTCAAGACATAATTCCGGCAAAGGAAATCGGCATGTTTCCAAGCACCAACCGCAGCAACCACTTGCCGGTCGGTTTCATCCTCGTTCAGGATAGGAGCATCTTCACGGAGAAAACGAGTCAGGTTCAGAGTTGTAAAATAGAACAACATTTTCTGTTGCCATCTTTTAAAGTCAGTTCCTAAGAACTTCTCTAGCTTTTTTCCATGATTTATTGGTACTGTCACCACAGGAGAAGGGGTTGGCGTCATTACTGCCACCACAGTAGTACTTGTTTGGGCATTAGTTTCAGTAGCTATCAATTCTAATATATAAAACAAAATTATAATTAGAATTTACACTACACAGAAAATTAAACCAAATTCACATAATTAAATTCTATAAAAATAAAAGAAACAAGAATGTAACTTTTATTTTCCAATTAATTTGAAAATAAAATAAAATTTTATTTAAACAAATTAATTCCACACAGAAAATTAAATTCTGTAAAATAAAAGAAATAAAACTATAACTTTTATTTTTCAATTAATTTAGAAATAAAATAAAATTTTATTTAACCAAAATAATTCCACACAAGAAATTAAATTCTGTAAAATAAAAGAAATAAGAAAATAACTTTTATTTTTCAATTAATTTAGAAATAAAATAAAATTTTATTTAACCAAATTAATTCCACACAGAAAATTAATTTCAGTAACACTTCAATAATTAAAATACTGAAAACAGAATTTTAATTAATGAAAACTCAGAAAATAATTTCTAAAACCCAAAATTAATTTCTGAAAAAATTCCACAAAAATATATTCTGAATTGTTAATGACACCAGTATCGTACTACTAGTTGTTGTCAAAGAAAAGAGACAGTATATTACTACTATCTATCAAATAGCATATAATCACTATTTGTTTTTCCAACCAAAATATTATTTTGTAAATCAACAGAAAATAATTTTCTTCTGAAATTATTTACGAAGAATGAAAAAGGAAAACAAACGAAAAATTCTGTAAATAGAATAATTCGAATCTGTCTTAAGATTGTTGGAATAATCTTCTGTGTAAAATAAAATAACTTGAAATAATTCAAACAAAATAAAATAAAACTTACAGAAATTATTTTGTTGAACCAAACAAAAATTAAAAGACCAAGTCGAGTGTGTGACACTCTGTCCTTAAGACAGATTCGCCCCGCTACGGTACTTACGGTTGAGTGGCGTCTATTTCCCAAGATACAATGATCTTCACAAATTGTAGTAGTATTCCAAACAATTTGTTCGGCGAACAAAACTTGTGTTCTAACTCTCTGAATTTTATTCTAATACTAAAATGAAGAATAATGCACCAATGCAGAATTTAGGACAGCAAAAGGACAATCATCAGACTGAATTTTTCTGGATGTTTAGACTGCTGGAATATGGCTCTATATATAGGCAACATTTATACAGCCCGAACAGGTATGAAACATGGTCAACAGGTGCTTTAAGAATCCGAACAGGTACAGTTTGAAATAGGATCTGACCGTTTGCTTGGAACAATATTTTCAAACCTTTTTTGTAAAAGTATCCGTTGCACTATTTTGAACATATTTATTCAAACAGATTTTCAAACTAATTGAAAAATGTATCCCTTGCAAACAAATATTCAAACTAACAAATATTCAAACTGTTGGAATATTCTTATTTAAACTATATGAATAGTTTAATCAAATAAAGCAAATAGTGGAATAGATTTATTAAAACCTATTTGGAATATAAATATTAATCTATTTGACAAATTTTAGGAAACCACTAAGGAACCCAAAATTTTGAATTTAGATTTAAATTAAATTCCCACAATAATTTTTTATTAAAAAAAAATTCAAAAGAATTTTATCTAAAAAATTAATGTTAGATTCGAAAACGACGTCAACTTGCCATTCACTCAAAAATGATTTTGACGTTCCGTCTTCACCGTGTGACTTGCCACGCGGCAATGAACACTTCACCTCTTCGGACCCACACTTCTTCGGACCCACCCCAAAAGACGTTTGGGGCCCACTCAAATTGAGCTAAAAAATATGCCTATATTAAACCATTTTTCCAACACTGAGCTCACTGGTGTGCCTGCAAAAATGTCCAACGGGGGAACCGGAGTCCCCCAGCGAATCCTTTGACGATCAAGTTATAAGAGAGGAGATTGACGGTGTAGAGAGAGGAAGAGAATAAGAATAGAGAACTTAACCTTTGATGTGTTTTAGAAGCCTCCTTATATCCTTTGTCTATCATTTCCTTGTCTACTCTGACCTGTCGTATTGGCCGAATGTCTATACTCTAACTTGCATTGTTTACGGTGAGGCTGCCCGTTCCGACGTGAAGGGGTTATCGCATTTATTACTGCAAGAGCCTCATTAATAGCTGATATGTGGTGCAATAACTTTGTAAGATCTTTGTCGGCTTACATGGCTGGTTCCCTTCTTGACAAGTGTTTAGATGCCATTGGTTCCTGGTGCAACATTGGATTCTCAATGGTGTTGGATTTTAGTGTTTGAACCGTAAATTGGGCTCTTAGTGGTGAGCCAAAAGCTTTTGTGGGCCCACCGATGTCAAGTTTGTTGGTAAAAACATTTTGTATCTCGGTAAGAAGTTAATGGTTGGAATCCCTTTATGTGAATATGAATCTTCTTCTTTGTATTTTTATTTGAGATTTGTCTCTTTCATTTTGAAAGTTTCTTTTGTATTAATTATGTGTTATCACATATTTGTAGGTGCAAATCTTTGGATGTTGTGGTCAGCAATGAACTTGTAAATAATTGATTTGATAGAAACACTTGGAGTAGTATTGCAACGTAGTTTTAAGAGTTTAATTTAAAGATCTTCTATTTACGTTTGCATAAACAAAAACATATCAGAATATCTTCGTAAAAAGAAAATAAGAAAAATGAGGTCTGAAATTTTATTTCTGCAGAATATTAAATTTTCAAAAATGATATTGTCTCACATTGAATGGGTGTAATGATTGGACACACCTAATAACGATCATGTGCCATATGATCATGATTGCACCAATACTTGATCAATGACTGTGATTGCATTGCTTGCATTGAATTGTCTTCACGGTGCGTGTGTATGTATTCCATCATCCATCTCCACAATTCTTTATTTAAGGAAATATTTCATATATATGATCCTTTATTAATTGCTCAACTTATGTTTCTAATATCCTATTTTTTTTTTTTTTTTTTAAAAAAAAAAAACTTATGTCTCTAATAGGGAACAAGCCTTGAAGATTTATAGACATTTTCTTACAAAATATAAAGGTTTTTGAAAACAACAAAAACAATCTATTTTATTTTGAAAAATACCAATAATATTAATAAAAAAAAGAGAAACTACCAATCAATAAAAAGTTGGGGAAATATTTATCAAAATGTGAGAATCTTTTTGAGGTAAAACTTTTGCTGTGAGTTGAATTTCATATTTTTTTTGTAAATATTTGTTGTCAAATAAATTGATTTGTTCCATTCAAAAAATAAATAAATTGATTTGTAGCTTCCCCATTAACAAAAATAATTAAGAACGTCAATCATGCTGGTTCCATTTCAAATTTTTTTTTTTCAATTAATAAGAAATAATATATTATTAATTATTTCAATTATGTGAGGACTTAAATACTCAAAACTTCATAAGGAGTTTTTTTTTTATTTTTATCCGAAGAAAATTTCATTTAAAAAAGCCAAATGGTACTTACAAGAGTTCATCTAACCCAAAACTTACACCAAACAAAATGAAAATAAAGCGAAAAGCACAAATGAGAGAAAATTATGAAGATATTTATACGCACATTTCGTGTTCATGCTCGCCCTACGAAGCAGAGCCGATCATAAAAGTTTTGCAATAGAGCGTGTCTAAAATAAATCATAGATTCCAATCACAGAGAGGGTAGGCTTAACAATCCTACACTGATGGACTCTAAATAACCAAACAAACAGTCAAACAAAACATAAAAGAAACCAAAAAATAAAAACAAACCCATAACCAAACAAACTACCAGTAGCGGCGGCGGCGGATCTAGTGATGGTGAAGGCGGCGGGAAAGAGGGATTGAGATTTCAGCAGAGAAAAATGGGTATCTGGGGAAACATCTAGTAGATTTGGTGACACTACAAGAAAAGTAGGCTTAAAAGACGGAACTTTTTGCAACGGCACATTTGCCTTTTGCGACGGCATAACTTGCCGTCACAAAAAATGTGACTTTTTTAGACGGCACAACTTGCCGTCGCAAAAAAATGTGACTTTTTAAGACGATACGACTTGCCGTTGCAAAAATGTGACTTTTTGCGACAGCACAACTTGCTGTCGCAAAAAATAGAGTATTTGCGACGGCAGAAATTGTTATCGCAAAAAAAATAGAGTATTTGCGACAGCAGAGATTGCTGTCGCAAAAAAAATAGAGTTTTTGCGATGGCACCAGCTACAGTCGCAAAAAAAAGGAAGAGTTTTTTGCGACTGTAATAGGTACCGTTGCAAAAAAAAAAAAAAAGTAAAAAATAAATAAATATATATATATATATATATATTGTGGCTTTGAGACGGCTTCATATATATAGTCACAAAATGTTTTAAATAAATGCAACGATATTTTTCTGTCACAAATTTTTTTTTAAAAAAAAAACGACGTCGTCTTACTCTTTTGATGTAACATTTCTCTTTTCACCTATTTTTTCATCTTCTTGTCTCTCTGTCTCTGTCTCTCTTCTCTTTCTCTCTCTCACTCATCACTCTTCTCTGTTTGTCTGTCTCTCTTTCTCTTTGTGTCTCTGTCTCTTTTCTTTTTCTCTCTCTCACTCATCACTCTTCTCTATCTATCTGTCTGTCTGTCTCTCTCTCTTTCTCTCTGTGTCTCTCGCCCATCTCTCTTCTCTCTATCTCTCTTATCTCTCTTCTCTCTTTGTCTCTCTTCTCTTTTTCTTCTCTTTGTCTCTCTCGCTCATCTCTCTCTGTCTCTCTCTCGTTTATCTCTTTTCACTCTCTCTCTCTTGTTCATCTCTCTTCTCTCTGTTTTTTTGTCTCTCTCTTGTTAATCTCTTTTCGCTTTCTTTCTCTCTTTTTGTTTATCTCTTGCTCATCTCTTGTTTCTCTCTCTTTTTATGTCTCTCTCTCTCTCTCTATCTCTTTCTCTCTTTTTATGTCTCTCTCTATCTCTTTCTCTCTCTGTCTCTCTCTCTTTCACTCATCACTCTTCTTTCTCTCTGTTTGCCTGTCTGTCTGTTTGTCTGTCTGTCTCTCTTCCTCACTGTGTTCTTCTTGCTCACTCTCTCCCTCATCTCTTCTTTATTTATTGAGTTCCCTCTCGATTTATCGATCCACTACAAGAAAATGCACTTTTAGCGACCACTTTGTCTCTTTCTCGCTCATCACTTTGTCTCTCTATCTCTCTTCTTTATCTGTCTCTCACTCATCTCTCTCTCTCTCACCACCCATCTCCTCTACCACATTTACCACTACTGCAAATGCCATTCCATTACCACCACTACTACCACTGTTGCCACTCCACCTTTACGACTACCATTACTACCACCATCGCCACCACTCCGCTACCACCACTGCCACTACTACTACCATTACCTCTCCTCCACCACCACCACCACCACCACCTCTTGTCCACCACCTTCACCACTACTGCCACTCCCTCTCTTTTACCACAAAAAATTAGTTCTTGATTTTAGTAACCAAAAAAAAAAAAAATGGACCGCAGAAAAATATTTTTCATTGACCAAAAAAAATTAACTTTATTTTAACGGAAAATATTTTTCATTAAAATATTACATACTTCTACCAAAAAAAAATCATTATAATAAAAATGAAACAAATAAATTTTCAACCTTAGTAACTAAAAAAATATATATATTTTAACAAAAAATAAAGTTTTTCAGCGACAACAACTCCTGTCACAAAAAAAAAAAAAAAAAAAGTTAAACGGTGCCGTTTTGTTGTTTAAATATTCATTTGTGACAAAAAAAAAATAAAAAATAAAAAAATAATAATATGAGGCGTAGCCCTTTTTTCCCATTCCTGCTCGGTTTTCCCTCCTCAACCAAAAATCCCCAATCTCAAAAACCAAAATCCCTAATCTCTTCTTATGGCTCTCTCTCCCTCTCTCTCCGGCGAGCGGCGGCAGACGACTGCGAACGGCAGGCGACGACATCGAGTAGCGTCAATCAATAGTGAAGATTTCTTTAAGGGAGAAAGATGGACACAGAACAGCGTCAATCAACAATGAAGATTTCTCTCGAACTCATAAACACAGCGCGGCTCTCACTCACATCTCATCAGTCTCACTCTCTTGTTTTTCATTTGGATCGATCGGATCAACCTCGCAAGAGATCGACTCTCTCTCATCACAAGATTGATCGATTCACTCTCTCATCCCACCGATCGAGCCTCTTGGCGAAGAGACCGATTGACCTTTGAAAAAACCAATCTGCTCTGCAACTCACAAGTAAGCCTCTCTGTCTCTGATTCTCTCTTTCTCTCCCCGGCCTTCTCTTCATTTCTGTCTGACTCTGGTTTTTTTTTTTTGTTAATCTGTTGGCTTATTTTTCCTACGAAGGAAAATATTATAAATTCGAGCGTGCCAGCAAGGATTGAAAAATCCTTACAGATTAAATTCAAGCCAATTATCAAGTGATTGCGTTGACGGTTCTTTTGCCTCAACAAAGAGGACTTCAAAATTGCCAAGTGTAGAGAAAAGAAAAATTAAAAGAAGAATGAGGGACGGAGAAAGACAATTGAGTGAACAATCGAAATAATAATTACTTATCTCTACTCCTATGCTTCGAAAAGGAAGTGCATAAAATGCATCGAAATGGAAATGGTGAAAATAAATGCTTCGAAATATAAATCTATGTTAAACTACTCCTAAGATAAGGAAAATGACAAGAAATATTGAAATCGAGTGTCTTTGATTATGAATTCTTGGATCCTTTTACAATGTAGCCATTAATGGCTATTTATAGAGAAAAAAATACAGCAATAACTACTTAGTAACTACCCATTTCTTCCATCTTTATTCTTGTCTTGCCATGTGTCCTTCCACTTATCCACTTTGTCCTTCCACTCATCCACTTTGTCCTTCATATTCTCCATCATCTCTATAACTTCTTTTAACTTCCAAATGAATAAGAGGATGCCACGTGTCCTGCAAAAAATTACATATTTATGGTGCCAACATTACCCCCCGCGGCCCTTAAAAATGATGTTTACTTTGAATTTTTGAAGGGCCGAACCAAGTACATGACTAATCTAAGCAATAAAGTGCTTCGAATAATATCAATAAAGTGCTTCGAATGATATAATAGCACCAATAAAGTGTTTCGAATGAGCATGAAATTATGACTAGATGACCAATAACAAGCTTCGAAGGTGATATAAAAGACCAAATTCATCGTTCAAAAGTCTTGCAGCACAAATTTGAAGGAACAACATCACCCTTCGAAGGTTGGAAGCATTGATAGAGGATGATAATACTTACAATGAAGTTTCAAGGTTAGGCTTGATGCTTCGAATGTATCTTCGAAGCTTTATACAGTTTCGAAGGTAAAGTAATCAACCTTCGAAACAACTCTTGATGCTTCGAATGTATCTTCAAAGCTTTATACAGTTTCGAAGGTGAAGTAATCAACCTTCGAAACAACTCTTGATGCTGCGAATGTATCTTCAAAGCTTTATACAGCTTCGAAGGCGAAGTAATCAACCTTCGAAACAACTCTTAATGCCTCGAATGTATCTTCGATGCTTTGATTGTGTACAACTGGCCATCAATTTGAAAAGATAAGCCATTCTCAACCATTTATTTAAATGCATAGGTTTTTTCTAGGCAAGTTCGTGCATTTTAAATAGTCATCCCTTGTTCTAGCCAAGTTCATGCTTCGAACTCATAAGAACAATTTGTTAATTTTATTAGCCACATCATCAGAATTATATTTTGATGTGAACCACAAATCCAAAAAGGATTTTGAACACAAAAAGCCATGGTATAGTGTGACCATGAAAATTCATACTTTTTGACATTTTGAAAAATGTCAAAAATTTTGAATTCATGAACAGTGGCATGTTCATTATTCTTGACCATGTTTGGTTTAAAAACATGACTTTTGCCAAATTGATTTTCATAATTCTTTGGCAAAGTGGGTTGTTTTTCCATGTTTGCCATTAATGGCTTATGAAAATCCCCTATAAAAATGTTATTTTCATGACTTGACTCTCTAAAAATTAGTTTTTGGACCCCCTGAGCCATGTATAAAACATCATTTTTAGCCAAATTTGGCTCAAAAACATGCTTTTTCGTTTTGTTAATTTCATAATTTGGCTCTTTAAAAACGGACTCTTGAACCCCCCGAGCCATTGATGAAATCAACTCTTTGCTTTTGCTATTTTCAACCATGGAAAAATTCTGAAAAAATTCACCAATTCCGGCCATTAAGGCCTCAGTTAAAGACTTGGTAGCGAGAGTTGATAACTCATCATTCCATTGGCGAATTTCCATATCAAGTTGATGAATTTCTCCAATTAAATGGTGTCTTTTTTCTTCCACCAAATAATATTGTAAGGGATGAAAATTTATTTCATCAAGAAAATGAATCTCTTCTTGAAGATCCAAAATTTATTGTTTACGCCAATAAATTTCATCTAAGCTATTTGAAATGGACAAATCCAATTCATTTTTCATTTATTACACTTGACGTCTCACCGGGCGTGCCAAAAAATGTTGGCTTATTTTTCCTACGAAGAAAAATATTATAAATGCGAGCGTGCCAGCAAGGATTGAAAAATCCTTACAGATTAAATTCAAGCCAATTATCAAGTGATTGCGTTGACGGTTCTTTTGCCTCAACAAAGAGGACTTCAAAATTGCCAAGTGTAGAGAAAAGAAAAATTAAAAGAAGAATGAGGGACGGAGAAAGACAATTGAGTGAACAATCGAAGTAATAATTACTTACCTCTACTCCTATGCTTCGAAAAGGAAGTGCATAAAATGCATCGAAATGGAAATGCTGAAAATAAATGCTTCGAAATATAAATCTATGTTAAACTACTCCTAAGATAAGGAAAATGATAAGAAATATTGAAATCGAGTGTCTTTGATTATGAATTCTTGGATCCTTTTACAATGTAGCCATTAATGGCTATTTATAGAGGAAAAAATGCAGTGATAACTACTTAGTAACTATCCATTTCTTCCATCTTTATTCTTGTCTTGCCATGTGTCCTTCCACTCATCCACTTTGTCCTTCCACTCATCCACTTTGTCCTTCATATTCTCCATCATCTCTATAACTTCTTTTAACTTCCAAATGAATAAGAGGATGCCACGTGTCCTGCAAAAAATTACAGATTTATGGTGCCAACATAATCTCTGTGTAAATTCATCAAATTTGTGATCTAGGCTACTGTGTAAATTCATCAAATGAATCAATGGCTACTGTGTAAATTCTTGATCTAGAAGAAAAGGGAGGTTCTGAAGTGTTGTTAGGTCTATAAAAACATGAATCTTGAGATTTTCATACATAAGTACATTGGATTGATTGGATATTGGTCAATATAATTATGAATTTTTTTTTACTATGCTTATACTTGGTTGATTGTTGGTTTTAAACATGAATCTTGAGATTGTTTTTTCATTATCCAATCAATCCCCACCGACATGCCTCACCTCTCTCGAGTCCCTGACGTTCTTTCCACTGGTATTTATCTATTTTTTTACTGTTTGGTTTGTTGGAAACATTGGGAAATTATAAAGATTGGGAAAGAAAAAAAATATTTTGATTTTTTATTTGATGGGATTCAAAATAGGTTGGCAAATAACATTCATGATTCAAAAATTTGCTTTTTCCTTTTCATTTCTTCTACAGTTTCTTAGCAGCCAAACATATAATTTACCTTCTTTTTTTTTTTTGGTGTGCTTTTCCCCTTGCATTCCACTTGTTAAGGCATGGTTTGTGCTAGACATTTTAGATTTGGCTTTGATTGGTTACTGAGAAAATAATGGAACCCTTTACATTAAAAACAGTTTGGTCAAACATGTATTTTTATTTTTTTTCTTTTCTTCTTAGTTTTCATATTCTGATTACAGTAATTTTTAAATCATAATTAATCTTTTATGAACCTAAATGTTTGGAAGTTAACATACAATATGGTTTTCCGAAATGGGTTATTATTAAGAATATCAGATACTGTATTTGAAAGCAGTTTGGCCAAACATTTACTATGTTGCTTTCATTTTCTTTATTTTTAAGAATACAAAAAAAATTTCAAAGACAATACCAAACAGATGATTCTAGATTTAGGAGACATTTGCTAATTGCTATATTCTCAAAAACTTTAATGTTCTTCAATACTCAAATAATTGGAAATGATGCATAGACATGTTTGGCAGTATATTGTTGAAACTGCTACATAGGTTTTTTGTTTGTTTTCGTATTTTCACTATTAATCTTTATTTTATAGCTAAACTGAAAGCCAGATGAAATGGTGTTTGCTCATTCTTTGTTTGCACTTATGAATCTAGTTGCTTCTTGATAAACTTTGTTTACACCTTGCAGGAAATGGAGTTTGCTCATTCTTTGAGGCAGAGCAAAGTGAACCTTAAGATATGCCAGGTGATTTCTTGATTCACATTCAGTTAGCTATTTAGCCAATTGGATCGACTTTAGCTTAAGACTAAATAGTTGGATTGGAGCCAATGAAAGGAAGATTGAGTTTTGGTTTTTCAAATGTTGATGCTCTGATGTTCTTGTCTGTGTACTATAGTAGAGGACTTTTGTCCTTGTTCAACTTAGTTCTTCTGATTATAGATAGGAGAGTCAGTTCTTTGTTTAATATATGAACTAACATTGTGGTGGACTTCCTAAACACTCACCTGATTTGCTTGCCATTGCTTGCTTTCTTCACATATGTAAGCTTAGAAGTTAGAATTTTATTCGCTAGAGCCCAGTTATTGATTCAGATGGGCACCTTTTTTTTAATTTTTATTTATTTATTTATTAGTAGATTAAGATGGGGCTATAGAAGGGAAAATGTCACGACCCAAACCCGGCCCTATGGGTTTAGCACCGTAACCGGCCAGTAATCCGAGATTACCGAAGGCCTGCAGAACAGCAGTACAGTAAAACAGAGTTTAGGGCCTGGCGGAAGCCAATACAGTAAATAAATAATGTCCATTGAGCTATGACAGTCTGTATGCCAAAAAGATTTTTCATGCATTCGTATATTCACAACAGTACAGGCTAAACAAGCATTTACAGACATTCAGTACAGGGATCTAATCCCTTGATAACAGTACAGTACAGTGGATAACAGTCTATACAGTAATACAAAACAGTAACAGGGACCAGCGGGGGAAAAGACTCCCCAAGCCATAGCATGGCGAACTCGGAACCTCGCAGTGAGGCACGGAGGTTGGCTTGACAAAACTGGAATAAACCCTGACGCCCCTAGCTTTGGTCCGGTGCCTGTACACCTATATATATATATGAGCAGTGAGCTAAAGCCCAGTGAATAACATAAAGCGTAAAGGGGTTTAGAATGAATGTCCTTACAGTAATGAAAACAGTTCATTTCAATCAGTGTTTCAGTTGCTCAGTACAATAAACAGTCATATGTGGTACATCCATTAGCATATCAGTAACAGTAGGTCTTAAAAGACCGAACAATAATGATGGCCATCAGCCAGTAAACAGTAGTGGCTCCACGAGGGAACCGACAGAGATCTCTGTAACAGTAACAGTAGGTGCTAAGGATGCCACAGTACAGTTCAGAAATAAAGGACATACATTCATTCAGTAATACCAGTTCAGTAAACAGTTCAGTTCAGTATTCAAAAGATAATCAGTCGAACATATCTTTACACAATTGTTACTCACAGAGTTCTGGGCTACAGTAGGCTAGAGTGTCTCCTCGAAATGCCAACCCTACACAGTTTACAGGTTGAACACACACTAAGCTACACAGTTGGGAAATATCATAGTTTAATCCCTAATTTGCCTTGGTGTGTTCTACATCTATATCCTCAACAAGATGTCGTAAACTAAGTCTAAGAATGCCTAGAATGGGATGAGGATGCAAAGATGTGATCAGAAAACAGTTTCAGAATTTTCAGAAAAACAGAGTCCCGCTCGAGCGTAGGTTTACCCGCTCGAGCGGTCATGCAACAATGGTACACGCTCGAGCGTAAACTTTCCCGCTTGAGCGTACTGTAAAAGTACTGGATGGGTGAAATCTTCGCTCGACGGACGCTCGACGCCCGCTCGAGCTTGAGACACACGATTCCGCTCGAGCGCCCAATACTACGCTCGAGCGGACTGGAAAACAGTGCAGAGATACTGGATGCTCGGATTCCACGCTCGAGCGCCACTTTACCCGCTCGAGCGGAAGTGCAAAATCTGGAAATTCCAGATTGCACTGCCAAGCTCAAAACCAAGTTTTCACAATTCAAAACTCAACCTCTTGGGCTAAATTTCCAGAAAACATTTGTAAACATATAGAATATCATGGTTCAAAGCTCAATTTGAGAAATCAAAGCCCAAGGGTGTTTAATTCAAACCCAATTTCAAACCATTTCATGAACAATATGAACATGCAAACATGCATGAATTCACATCATTTTGAAGCTCCAATTTGATGCTCTAAGGAGCCAATTGATCCAAAAACAAGTTGAAAACATGGACCATTACAAAACTATGGACATGCATGTACCATTTTATCATGAATTCAACTCAAAACTCATCAATTCAAACATGCATGCATGAAATGAGCTCTATATCAACATGTATGAACTAAAACATGGCTTAGCTCTACAATTGAAGCATGAATCATGCAAGAACAATTCAAAGACACAATTAAAAAGATGAAAGATCTACCTTAGGTGTAGAATTACAGGTGAGGGAGCTCAACTATACAAATACACTTCAATTCTATCAAGTTCCAAGCCAAACCCTCAAGAACAAAACAATTCTCTCCCTCTCTCCCTCTAGGTCGGCAAGAACAAGGAATTGGGCTGATGAAGATGTTGCCTAAATATGTAATAAGGTTCAAATGTGCTAATAAAGGACCCACTCACAATGGCAATAAGGTAAATAAATCAAACTCTTACAATTAGCTCAATTTAATCTAATTTAATCATACCTAATCAGTTTTCAGATAATTATACCATAAAATCACATAAATTATGATGATCATAAAACACCAATCAATTTTGGATCCGGCCGCCGATAAGGCCTTCAACTTACAGTCTAAACATATAAGCATGAACAGATAATCATACAGTCAAACAGATAGAATGCAATTTAACTAGCATATACTCAATCAATTCGGTTTCTAATTTCAGTCAGCCAGTTCCGTAGTTTATTCAGTTCAATTATCAGTCATAATCAGTCTCAATTAACAGTGATTAGCAGTTAATCAGTCATTAATCGGTAAACAGTATGAGGGTTGTTACAGAAAAGCAAATCATTTTAAAATAATTTAAGGGATTATCTGAAAGCTAAATGTCATTTTTCTCCCACTTTTCCCTCCAGTATTCTTATGAGCTTCTGCTGCAATATTTACACAAGACACAATCCATTACAATGCTTGGGGTTATTAATGAGCATATTAACTTTCAAGGTACATCTCTCTGCTCGTTAATTGCATGTTTTTCATCATGATAATTTTTTTTTTCTACTGTATCTTGGTGTTTTAGTTAATTTTTTTCTTTTTCATTGAGCTAATAACACCTCTTTGTAGTTTCTCCTGGACAACCAAGCTCAATTTCTGATGATAAAGGTGTTACACTTGTTGGGAGTGGCCAGGATGCAGCTAATCTGATAAATTAGAAAGAAATACACTGAGGGGTAAGTTACTCATATTTATGCAATGTTTCTTAACTGAAGATTCAAAAGAATTATAGTTTATTTATTATTTACGTAGCTGCATACAAAAGGTATTAATTCGGACATCTGCTGGATAGCATTTTTTTTGGATGTAGCTGCTAGTCAATGGTTTTTCTGGATATATACAATTGTTGTTATATATATATATATATATATGTATAGAAGAAATGACAAAGGCATAGAAATGAGATGTACAGAGATGACAAAGGCATAGAAATGAGAACATAGTTTGTGTTAAGGGAGAAAGATGGACACAGAGATGACTAGTTTGTGTCAATCAATACATCTTCTTAGAACATCATGAATAATTGCAATCAAGAAACTTTTTTGTTCAATATTCTCATCCTCATACATTAGTTTATACAATATTATAAATTATAATGCATCATATTTTTGGAACTTGCCTTTTCATTTCTTGGTTCAGTTATAGGGCACAATTGTTAAAATTTGATTTTACTTTAAAACAGTCGCATTTAGTTCAAGATGATAAAACACTAAAAAAAATTTACTCTAGGCAAACTAGTTTCTTAAAATACTTGAATTCGAGGAGTTGACGCCCCAAAATTACCAAACGGTGTCGGATTAGCACGAAACTTGGCACACACGACCGCCTAGGCACGAAAGACTTGTGGGAGAAGATGAGACTCGAATCGGGTTTCCGGTTTGGGAGTTAGATCCAGATTTCGGTCTAAGCAAACTAGTTCCTTAAGAAACTTGAATTCGAGGTGTTGACGCCCCAAAATCACCAAATAGGGTCGGATTAGCACGAAACTTGGCACACATGACCGCCTAGGCACGACAGACTTGTGGGAGAAGACGGGGCTCGAATCTGGTTCCCGGTTTGGGAGTTAGAGCTGGATTTCACTCTAGGCAAATTAGTTCCTTAATAAACTTGAATTTGAGGTGTTGATGCCCCAAAATACCAAACAGGGTCGGATTAGCACGAAAATTGGCACACACAACTGCCTAGGCACGAGAGATTTGTGAGAGAAGATGGGACTCCAATCGGGTTCCCGGTTTGGGAGTTAGAGCCGGATTTTACTCTAGGGAAACTACTTCCTTAAGAAACTTGAATTCGAGGTGTTGACGCCCCAAAATCACCAAACGGGGTCGGATTAGCACGAAACTTGGCACATATGACCGCTTAGGCATGAGAGACTTGTGAGAGAATACGAGACTCCAATCGGGTTCTCGGTTTGGGAGTTAGAGCCGGATTTTGATTTAGGCAAACTAGTTTATTAAGAAATTTGAATTCGAAGTGTTGGCACCCAAAATTTCCAAACAGCGTCGGATTAGCACGAAACTTGGCACATAGGACCGCCTAGGCACGAGAGACTTGTGGGAGAAGATGAGACTCCAATCGGGTTTCTAGTTTGGGAGTTAGAGCCGGATTTCGGTCTAGGCAAACTAGTTCATTAAGAAATTTTAATTCGAGATGTTGACGCCCTAAAATCACCAAACGGGGTCGGATTAACACGAAACTTGGCACACACGACCGCCTAGGCACGAGAGACTTGTAGGAGAAGACGAGACTCAAATCGGGTTCCCGGTTTGGGAGTTAGAGTCGGATTTAACTCTAGGCAAACTAGTTCCTTAAGAAACTTAAATTCGAGGTGTTGAAGCCCCAAAATCACCAAACGGGGTCGGATTAGCACGAAACTTGGCACACATGACCGCCTAGGCATGAGAGACTTGTGGGAGAAGACGAGACTCCAATCAGGTTCCCAGTTTGGGAGTTAGAGACGGATTTCACTCTAGGCAAACTAGTTTCTTAAGAAACTTAAATTTGAGGTGTTGATGCCCCAAAATCACTAAACGGTGTTGGATTAGCACGAAACTAGGCACACACGACCGCCTAGGCACGAGAGACTTGTGGGAGAAGACGGGACTCCAATTGGGTTTCCAGTTTGGGAGTTAGAGCTGGATTTTGGTTTAGGCAAACTAGTTCCTTAAGAAATTTGAATTCGAGGTGTTGACGCCCCAAAATCACCAAACGACGTCGGTTTAGTACGAAATTTGGCACACACGACCATCTAGGCACGAGAAACTTGTGGGAGAAGACGGGACTCCAATCGGGTTCCCGATTTGGGAGTTAGAGCCAAATTTCTGTCTAGCCAAAATTATTTACTTAATTATCTTTGTAATTATATAGTAGTTAATTTTTTAAGTTTTTTTGTAATTAAAATATTAACACATAATTATATTGTCATTAATTATTTTTATTTTTTGTTTACAGATATTTCCCGAGTAGCAGTTTGCTTCTTATGGAATGCAGGCGTGTGAAGATTGCGACTAACTTTTGTTTTTGTTACCTACGGAAGAATCACGAGGAAAACTTTTGTTTTTAATTTACGTTATTTTGATTTGTGAACAACATTATGTATTTAAACATTGTATATGTATTATGCAACATTATGCAGTGGGATAATTTTGCTGATGTGTTGTTATGAATGAAAGAATATTTTTATTATGGATGAATTGTTATTTTTATACTGAAATTTTTATATTATTATATAATTATCGGTTTTTTTTTTCAATTATTTTTCATTTAATAAAGGTAATTTGTATATTTTTAAAATTTTTATTGCAGTTTTTTCTTTTTTTTTTTTTGAGGCAGCACCACACCATCTCAAAAAAACATAAGAACTAGATTTTTTTTGTGACGTAAGCAATGCCGTCGCAAAAGATATTGGCAATAGTTGAAAAAAAACCTTTTCGCGATGATATTGTTTGCCGTCGCAAATAATATTTTAGCGACGGCATGTCTGTGCTGTCTCAAATAACTTTTTAGTGACGGCAAGTACCCAGTCGCAATAAAAACACTTTTGCATCGGCATTTTTTGCCGTTCGCAAATAACACTATTAGCTACGGCAACACAGTGCCATCTAAAAAAATCTCAGATTTTTACATATTAATGTCGACAGCATAATTCCGTCGCAAAAAGGCAATTTTGTCGTCGCAAAAAAAAGGTGACGGCACTTTGCCATCGCTAAAAACTTTTAGCAACGCCCTTTGTTGTGACCCCCCCTTGCCGTCGCTAAAAGTCAGTTGCCGCTGCAAAAAAGTTTTTGAGATGGCATTTTGAGTATTTGCGACGGCGCAAAAAATCGAAATTTTTGTAGTGTGAAGAAGGCAATGATGGTTGAAAACAGGAGGTGGACAAGGAGGTGACGCAGACGGGAGATAGAGAAGAGGCATGATGACGGGAGACGGAGAAGGAGAAGAGGCATAACAGTGGATCCGTGAAGGCCACTGTCGGAGTTAAAATGGAGGGGAGAAAGAAGCACCTCACAAAGGAGGGAAAGGGTAGAAAGCCAAAGCTTCCAAGTTATTAGATAACAAACCAAAGAAAGGAAAGAGAAAAAGAGAGATGGGAAAGGGGGAGGAGGCCGCTGGAACCCTCTTCTCCACTGCCGACTGCCACAACCTAAAAACTCTAGGGGAAGAAAAGTCTAGAGAGAGAAGCTCTCAAACTAGAGAGAGCTTCATTCTATTTTCATTCCATTTAAACTTTATATAAAGAGTTAAACTTTTGATTTCAACACTTAAAAGGTATTTTTGCTATCTCCTCTACGGGATCACATTTAGTGATAAATTTTACAAACATTAACAATTAAAATCTTAAGCTTTTCAATCTATAATTATTTTATAAAAGTACCACTAGATTGTAATTTTTCATATTTTATTCACAGTGAGGTAAATAGTCTCCAATCTCACATTTCGGAATTGAGAAATATGAACCATTCAAGGCTATATTTGGAGGCTAGGAATTAAAAGAAATGAAAATTTCATTGCCATGAATTTCATTATTACTAATCAAATTGTTGTCAATATTATTCAAGCTTTTGTTTAGCTATGAATTTTTTATTTAAAAAAAAAAAAATTAAATATTGTGAGTCAGTCTACCTTCTATACTCAGATGGTACACATTATTCTTGAAATGCGAGATTAAAGTGTGGGGATCATATTTTTTACTTTAGTTTAGGAGAATAATTCCAACTTCAATAAGTAATGAGGAATCATTTCTCCATTTCAATCCATTCCAAATAATGAAATCATAGACTTATAATCACATTGTCAATTCATTCTTAATTCTTGCCATCCAAACTGAGTCTAAAGAGTAAAAAAAAAGTAGATGAACCTATTTAAAATTTGATCATTTCTTACACAAAATTCTGAATTAAACCAAATACTTGGCATTGATACAATAATTTTATTATTAGTAATAGTTTTTTTATTAATGAGATTCTTATTCTTTCATTTTATTTTATGCAATGCTTAGAACATAAAAATAATCACATATGTGAAGTAAAATATAAAATCTACATGTGAGGCTTATTACATGTAAGTCGCGCTCCTTATCTTATTTCTCATATCTGTGATTGTTCATGTATTTTAGTTCTGTGCTCTTTGAATTTTCATTTTATTTTTCATTCAAACATTAGTTAGAGAATTTGAATTCAATTACGTGATTGGTTGGTTTGTACTATGTAGATTAAGTATGGGCATACGTCGGGCTGGACTGAGTTTGGGCCAGGTTGACATCACATAATAAGGGATATTGTGTTTGTCCAAGCCCGATCTGGCCCTAACATCGAGCCTCTACATCGATTCAAAAAATAATTATAAATTCCAAACCCACCCATTGGACTATATGTTAATTTTTTTAAAAAAACATTCTATAATTAAATTCAATTACACACGTTATATTTATTAAATAAATATATTGACATCATTATAAATTTAAAAATTGTGTGTATAAATTGAATGATTTCTTAAATAAATTCAATCACACATCACCATAAATGTGAGTTTGAATAAAATTAAAAAAGATAAAGTATGAATCCTAACAAAAAAATATATATTTTGATGCATTATAATTAATTATTTAATTTAATATCAGGCATGGTTGAGCTCAAAATATAAATTCTAAATCTAGCCCATTAATATATCGGGTTAAAAATATTAGTTCAACCTGGTCCTATGGAATAAAACAACCTTACCTAAACCTAAAAAAATAAAGTTAAATCAGATAAATTGAACAGGCCAATGAATTGATATTCACCCTAATATAGATAATATGTGGATCGGTAAAAATAAAAATGAGACCATAAAGGCAATGGCTGCACTGCCATAAAATGACTAAAATCATCTAATTATTATTATTTAAATTTTTTTTATTGAATTATAAAAAAGAAAAAGAAAAGAAGAAGGTATGATTGGACCTTTAAAATGAGAAAAATGGGATATAAGAGAGACAAACCTTTTCCCTTTTCAATCAAATCTTGAAGTTCTTGAGAAAATGAACCCTTCTTCTTTGTTCTTTCCATTTGGTTGGTCATTGACATATGCTCAGGGCTATTTGACAGTAGGGGTGTTCGCGGATCGGTTTTGTACGGTTTGCGGTTCGGTTTTGACCCGCCCGCATCTATGCGGTTTGGGAAAAAGTCAACCCGCAACCGCCCGCAGTGCGGATAGGGTTTGCAAATGTGCGGGCGGTTGCGGGCGGTTTGCGGTTTACACTTTTTTTCTTTAAAAATTAATTTTCAAGTTTTTTTTTTCCCAGCGAATTTAGGCATCAAATTCATTTTATATATTTGTAATAACAATTTTTTGATGAGTTTACAAATAAAAGTTGAATATCAATGCATTAAATGAAAGTACCCAAAACAAAGAGACCCTACACTAGTATTTTTGCTATGAAAAAAAATGTATATCAATGCATTAAAGGTTGTACTCAATTAGAATTGCCAGTTCAGTAATCAATAATCAAACTATAAGTTCCATCGACCATTAGAAGGAAAATTTTATTAGAAAAAAGTGGATGGATCACCAATGAAAATCATATAAGAAACCAAGTTTAGGACTCGATAATTCTACGACATTAAGAAAGTTGACAAAATACTTAAAAATAAAGATCCTATAGTGTCATAGATAATATAATGGTGCTCCTGTAAAAGTTACAAAGTTGGTATATAAAAAGTAAAAATAATAATAATAATAATAATAATAATAATAATAATTAAAGTGCGGGCGGTTTTTGCGGGTTGCGGGTTTAAACCGCGACCCGCCGGCAACCCGTAAATTTGTCATATTTCAAACCGCATCCGCCCGCATTATGTTTGCGAAACCACCCATTTATATGCGGGTTGGGCGGATTGGACGGTTTGAGCGGTTCAGATAAACCGCTGCCCACCCCTATTTGACAGAATGAGATACAAATTTTTCTTAACGAGTAGAGTTTACATGTATAAGATTCTCATGTAAGACCCATTCTTTGTGAGAGATTTATATCTTATTTTGTGAATGATTTCTGTGTTTCTGATAAAATAAAATACATGATTAATGTTATTTTATTTACTTTTACTCTTGCTTTTGAAGGGGGATTTTTAAATCAATTGAGATTTAATGAAACAACAATGATACATCCTTCTAAATTTTGAATTCTAAACCAGCTCTAGTGAGTTGGAAATTTTTTTTAAAAAAAAACATACAAATACACAAAGATTAAAACATCACATCATGTGGGATTCACACATACATTAGAGCTCTTAGTTTAATAAAAATAATTATAAATCATTTTAATCTAAGTGAGACGTGTTTAGTACATGTGAAAATAGTGCATTGAATCCACTTTTAATCTATTGATGTACATTTTTTTTCTAATTTTCACTTGTGTTATTTAGGAATTAAAAATAACAAAAAATATATATAAATTTTTTTTATAAAATTGGATCCTTACGAATCATTGACTTTTGCTCTTTTTTTTTTCTTTGTTTCTTTTTTTCTTCTCTCTCTCTATTTTTTATATTTTACTGGAAGGATTTGAATTTGAGAAAAAAATAAAATTTGAGAGAGAAAAAGAAATGTGCTTTTGGTTGTGATGAAAATTTGACATGATGGTATTAGTAGATTTTAGTTGTGGCATCAATTTGATAGAGTTTTTAGTGGAGTAAGGTATCAGATTTTGGTTCAGATTGACGAGAGATGTGACCAAAAGAATAGATATGAAAGATTTTTATTTTTATTTTTATTTTTATGGAAGATATGAAAGGTTTTAGTTATTTAGGCTCCGTTTATTTTGAAATGATTTTTTTTTTTATTTGATTGAACAAAAAGTTAGTAAAATATTTTTAAGAAATATATTTTTGCATCATTTTTTCAAAAATAAGTGCCTCAAAAATTTCATAAGATAATTTTTACAAAATTGACTCTCACTCACTACTTTTTTAACACATTTAACTTTTTCAAATAAATATCTTAACTCACTAAAAAGTCATAAATGACACTTTATTAAATCAAAATTTATTATAGGTAATAAAATATTTTTGTTTCAACCGTCAACCAAATACCAAAAAACAAAAACATATGTAAAATCAATTTATAAAAAAAATATTTTACGTCGAAACAAGCAGAACCTTATATTTATTTCATTTTTTATAATTGTTGTAGTCTTCAATATTAATAAATAATACTAATATATGTATATTATAAGAAATATTAATCATAAGATGATTTCTATAATTTCTTTTAATATTAAGAAACGATTAGTATGAACATGAGTATACTTATTTATGTTAATTCCTAAAATTATTTTACTGGTCCGACCCACAATATTATAAGCAAATTCCTCCATGCCAAGTAGGATGTATTTTAAATTTTTAACCAATTATTCATGCTCCATTCATTGGGTGAATGGCATATTAGAAATCTCATGAGTTTCAAGAACCACTAAGAATCATAAGATGAAAAAAAAAAAAAGATTCTTGGCATTGAATAACCTATAAAATTAAATTTCTAAGAAAAGTATATCACATGATCATTATATCTTAAGTCACATAAATAATATATTTTCAACCTATAAAATGCATATTCATGAAAGCAGTACGCATTGGATGCCTTGATAGAATCAATGAATAAGCATGAAATTTTGATGTACAGTTTCAATCAATAAGCTAGAAGTTTTATGAAAAGAGAGTAATAAAAAATTTGATGTTGAATAAATAGAGTTTTAAGCACAAAGATATGTGTTCTTGATTTTAATTTTTATTTTTTTAAATTTATATAGTTTTAAAATAGGGAGATTGACCAATGAGTCTCATATTTTGGACTCATGATCCATATAGTCCTATATTTTTTCTTATGACCCATTTAGTCTTTTGGATGTGTAATGACTCATTTGCCTGAGTTACATTTGGGGAGTTTCATTGGAGTATTATGTTTGAAAAAAGTACATTAAAGAATTTTTTAGTGTGTTAGTGTTGCACTGGAGTGTTATGCTTAAAAAAATACACTAAGGAGTTTTTTAGTATGCTATATCAAAGTGTTACGTTTGAGAAGCTTTTTAATGTGTTACGTTGGAGGAGTTTTACGTTTGTGAAAAGTACATTAAGGAGTTTTTTAATGTAGTGTGTAATATTGGAGTGCTACGTTGGAGGAGTTTTTCAATGTGTTACGTTTGTAAAAAGTACATTAAAGAGTTTTTAAGTGTGTTGGTGTTACATTGAGTGTTATGTTTCGTAAAAGTGCACTAAGAAGTCTTTTAGTGTGTTTATGTTGGTGTGTTACATTTGTCAAAAGTTTTTTAGTGTGTTACATTGGAGAAGTGTTATATTTGAAAAAAGTACACTACGAAATTTTTTAGTGTAGTGTGTTACGTTGGAGGAGTCTTTCAGTGTATTTCGTTGGAGGGATATTACGTTTGTGAAAAGTACATTACAGAATTTTTTAGTGTTATATTGGAGTATTACGTTTGAAAAAAATACACTAAGGGGTCTTTTAGTGTGTTACGTTAGAGTGTTGGAGAAGTCTTTTAGTATTATATCAGAGGAGTGTTACAGTTTTTAAAAGTACACTAAGGAGTTTTTAGTGTGTTATGTTGTTACATTGGAGTGACGAAAACATTCTCCAAAAAATAGATCTAACTTTTCTAAGATAACGTTCCCCAACAAGGATGGGTAGAAACGTCCATCAAATCATACAAAAATTTAAAATAGGATCTCATAGTAAGGTTGCCAAAACAAAGAGGACCTATTAGTGTATTAAAAAATTCACGGGACTGTTTAGAGTAACGGATTCTCTTATGGGACTTTTTGATAATTTTCTCCTTAAAAAATAATAGTACAAGTGTTTTCAACATAAGTGTATTATATTTAAAAATATTTCAAAATTTAGCCAATAGTTAATAGTTTACATACATATATACATATATATATATATATATATTGATAGAATTGTAATGGGGAAGTGTGTTTTTTTAGTTTTTAAATTTAACTAATAGTTATGAAGTTTTGATGTAGAGTTTGAATCAATAAGCTTGAAGTTTTATGACAAGAGAGTAATAAAAAAATTGATGTTGAATTTTAATAGAGTTTTAACCACTAAGATATGTGTTCTTGATTTTGATTTTAATTTTTTAATTAAATTTATATAGTTTTAAAATAATAGTATAGGTGTTTTCAACATAATTGTATTTTATTTAAAAATATTTCAAAATTTAGCCAATGGTTAATATTTTACATACACATATAATATATACATATATATATATATGTATATTTGATAGAATTGAAATAGGGATGTGTGTTTTTTTTAGCTAATAGTTATGATTGAATTGTAATTAAATCTACAATCCAATTGAGTTATGCCACATGTGCCAATTAAAAATTGAGACATATATACATTAGTCCTAATTTATGAACTTATATTTCATTAAATTCTAACTAAGATTTTTTGGATCTTCAAGTCCCATTAAATTTTTAATAGTTAGAATTGTCATCCAAACAATGATTATTCATCATTTATAATTATTTATAAAGGAAAATGATGATTTGATATTTATTTTAATTTTTAAAACTTTAAAATATCAACTTTCAAATTTAAAAAAATAAAAAAAATAAATAAATTATGCACTGAATTATTTTTTGTGCAAAATGTCTATAAAGGAGCATGGTGATGGAACATTGATGTGCAAAATTGGAAAAAAAACTTAAAAAATGAAAAAACTAATAATGTTCTTAGATTTAAAATTAAAAAAACTGATAATATTTTCGGTTTTATTAGATAGTTGAATTAAACCAATAAGTAGAAGGGTAAAAACGTTTAATTTCATGCTATTTTTTTATCAATTAGTGAAACAATTATTTGGAACATTACTATGCAAAATTGGTAATGTTCTTAGTTTTAAAAATTGAAAAAAACTAATAATATTTTTAATTTTACTAAATAGGACTTATTGATTCAAAAAATCTTAGATAGGATCTGAACTACCATAACATTTATAAATAGAACTTTTAGGTAATTATCTCATAAAAATTTTAACAGTTTTTTAGATATTGTTGAGTAACAAATTAGTTTGAATTTTTAGAACTTCCAAAATTTTTGTTATCAAAAAGTCACTTTTTTGTACATAGAAATAGATTTCCACTTACTAACGGGCCGTTTGGTAATACTTACATTTTTAATTTTCTATTTATATTTATAAAATTTTTAAAAACTCAAATAAAAACTTGTTTGGTAAATTTTTTATTTATAAATCAATGGTCACAGTTTATAAATTTGATCAAAACATGTAAACTCAAAAAATGTGTTTCCATTTTGAGTTTTGAGTTTTTTTTTTTTTACCACCCAACACTAGCTACCACCCGCCACCATTTTCCCCCACTGTCTTCCGCCACCCACCACCCACCTGCACCACCACCTGCCACCACCACTCACCACCTACCTGCTGCCACCACCAACCACCCGCCACCACCACCACCACCCCACCACCCACCACCAGCTACCACTCACCTGTTACCCATTCGCCACCACCACCCACCCCTCGCCACCACTACTACCAGCCACCACCTACCTGCCATCCACCCACCACCACCCACCACCCGCCACTACCATCCACCGCTCGCCACCACCACCCGCTGCCACCACCACCCGCTACCACCACTCACCACCATCACCCACCACCCACCCGCTACCCACCTGCCACCACCACCCACCACCACCCACTCGCTACCACCCGCCACCATCACCCACTCACCCACCACCACCACCACCCGCCACCTACCCGTCACCACTCGTCATCCGCCACCCACCTGTCACAACCCAAACTCGTCCCTGTAGGTTTAGCATCGTAACCGACCAGTAATCCTTGGACTACCGAAGGCCACTGAACAGATTAACAAGTTTAAGGGGCTAGCGGAAGCAAATACATAAATATAGTTGTCCAATGAGTTGTGCTGACTTATATGAAACAGAATATTTAAAAACTCATATACATAAACAAAGTTATTTATACATTATACCCACACACATTAAAGTATCTTAAGTACAACCAACAGAACAACCGAGTCTTATATATACAGAAACAACAGAACTTAAACACTGGACACTTTGGGAACCTCCACGTGAGGCACAATGGTTGGCTGACAACAGAACACAGATCCAGACAAAAGCCTTCAGGCTCGGGCTGTAGAATGCTCACCTATACATATATATACACACAATGACCTAAAGCCCAATGAATAACATTAAGGTAAAGGGTTTAGTGAACGAAATCCGAATATATCATAAGTAAAAAACAGACCAGAGCATAATTGTTCTCATATCAGAACATAATAATGGTACATCCCATAGAACACATCACAGAACGTCTTCCGACTAGAGTAATCGGTTCCGGATACCGATTAAACATATATCACCACAATGAAGTGGCTAACGAGATCTCGTAAACTTGTATGTTATGGACCCGCATTTTCATGCCGTCCCCCATGACTTGGGACTATCTATGGATGCCATAATAGATTTCAAACTTGGGATGTTCGTTCACGTAAACGGATATCATTTCAAAAATCATAGCTTATCACATTTCATTTGGAACATAATTCATATCAACATATCTTTACAAAAATGTTACTCACAGTGGTTCTAGCAATGGTCAAACCATCCTCGAGTCTTGATCTACAATCACAAAATACATAACACAAGCATGTCTTATCATTACACATTCATGTGGCCAACACGGCTTAGCTTTCATTACGTTGGTTCTTGTTCTTTCTTATCACAATGCTTAAACACACACACATAACAATTCCTTGACTTAGCACATTCATTCCTTAGTGTGTTTCTAATCCATAACCTCATTATCAAAGCTTAATTAAGACTTAGGAATGCCTAAGATGCAATGAGGATGCCAAAACATGAATTGGAACACTTAACAAAATTTTTGAAAATAAGGTCCCCGCTCGAGCGTAGCTTTTCTCGCTCGAGCGGACATGCAAATATGAGAGGGGTCACTCAAGCGTGACTTCCTTCGCTCGAGCGGTCTGCAAACTTGGAAAAAGTACTGGTTGGTCACAATCTATGCTCAAGCTACAACTCCCACGCTCGAGCGGATCAACAATAAACAAAGGGGTTCGCTCGAGCGTGACTTCGGTCGCTCGAGTAGAGAACTCATGATTGCAAAAATACTAAGGGCTCGCATTCTTCGCTCGAGCGCAGGTTTCCTCGCTTGAGCGGACTGTAAAATTCTGGGTTTCCAAAAACAGAGTTTGAGCTTCAAAATGCTATTTCAATGGCTTCACTCATGCATAGCTTGATCAAAATACTTGGAAAACTTTTCTAAAACACAAACATATGATCATCTTCAAACCTTTAGCTCAAGACTCATGGATTTAGCAAATTTGAACTTAAAAGCTCATGTATGAAAGATTTTCAAACTATTTTCTTAATTTCTTCAAACATGCAAATGGTTGGTATGAAACCATGAATTTCCAAAACGTTATGCAATGTATGAACTCACATGCTGGCAATGACTTCAAAACTCAAACTCAAAACGATGGAACCAAAGGTTAATCTCCAAGAATGCACATGCAAGTCATCTACAACCTTAAAGACCCACTTCTCCTGCTAATTTTATGAAATTGGCTCAAAGATGAGTTGAAATGCATGGAAGTTAGCTGCAGAAAATATGCTCAAGACTCTTACCTAGAGCTTTGATTTTCAGAAATGAGAGATGAATCTTCCTAGTCTCCTTCCTCTTCTTCAAACTCTTGAGCTCACTCTCTCACTCTCTAGCTAAACTCTTTAACACAAGGGACCAAATGAGCAAACTACTACACTCCCTCACTCAGCTGAATATACACAACACACACCTCACTTTGAGCACAATACACGTGCACACACATGCAAACCTCCAACACACACACACACAAGGGTTTTAATCCCCTACACTCAACACCACAAAATGCCTCAACACATTATACACTCAATCACATCTTGGATCATTAATAGGATTAGATTAGGTACCAATCATGCATTATTTAAATCAAACATAAGAAATCTTAATTTATTCAGGTTAGCACGAAACTCAATTAATCCAAAATAGTCCCCATCAAGGCTCAATTTAATCACATGCGATTTCCATTGAACTGAATCAATTTTTAATAAAACATGCCATATGGCTCTAAAAATTCCAAATAACACATCGGTGTAATCAATTTCGGTTTCGGATGTTGATAAGGCTTTCAATTTACATATTAAAGTGGAATTTCAAACAGATATTTCTATAAGTAACAGATAGAAGGCCAAATATCGTGCAAATTACATTATAAACCATAATTTATTTTATCCACTTAATTAACATCTTTAATTACTAATTAGTGGCTAATCGCGGAGCAGGGTTATTACACCACCACCTGCCGGCCACCACCCACCATCCGCCACTCACATGCCACCACCACCCACCACCCACCACCACCACCACCACCCACCACCCGCCACCGTCACCCACCCACCCATCACCACCACCACCACCTGCCACCACCCACCACCACCCGCCACAGTCACCCATCCATCCACCCACCGTCACCATCACCACCCGCCACCACCACCCACCCGTCATTCGCCACCCACCTACCGCGACCACCCACCACCCGCGACCACCACCAACTCGCGACCACCCACCACCCACCACCGTTACCTACATATCCACTTGCCACCACCCACTACCACCCGCCATCTGCCACCCACCTGCCACCACCACCCACTCGCTACCACCCACCACCCGCTACCCACCCACCCGCCACCACCCCACCACCACCCGCTACCCACCACCCACCGTCACCACTTTCCACCATCGTCTTCCGCCGCCACTTGCCACCACTTGCTATTCCTCATTTGTTTTTATATTTTTAAACTTTTTAAAACATTTTGTCAATTACCAAACACGCTTATAGTTTATGTTTTTTTAAAAATAAACAAAAATCAGTTTATAAAATTTTTGTAAATATAAACTGAAAGCGTAAACGTTACCAAACAGACCCTAAACATATAATATTTGCATTTTCTTTTAGATTGGCCTCATTTGGGAACAGGCTTTTTGAGTAACTTTTTGATTTTTTTGGCTAAAATGTGATGTAAAAAAACTATTATGTTTGGGATGACTTTTTGACTTTTTACGAAAAGATGTGCAAAAAGTAAAGAAAAAATAAAATCTTTGACTTTTTGGTATGAATTGTTGGCTTTTTAATTTTTTTAGTGATTTTTTGACTAAAAAAATCACTTGCCAAACAAGGCATAATCAATTACATATTTGGAATAGGAGTGACCCCTAGCATCTTTTGAAATAAGCAGAAGGATACAACTAGGCAAAGTATAAAAAATAGTCGGTTCCTCCTTATATTCAAAGCCTTTATTTGCAAGGAGATTCCTTCACTTGTTTCCCTCTCGGTCAGTAGGTATATTTAATGGATGCTATCTCGAATTAATCTAGGAGATACCTGCAATCACAAATTAAATTATTCAACTCGTGCCTTATTTTATAGATATGCCATTAAGAGAACATTTGTGTTACGTTATGATCAAAATGTTCCTACAAAAACCTGCTACCCATTTGCATGTGTTTGTATCCATATATCAACAACATTCACTTTTGGTCTGTGATCCTCTTCGTTTTAAAATTATAATAGAAAATCTACGTTGTATTATCCAAGAGTTTGAAATGATTCTTTCTAAATTTAAAATATTAATATATTCTCATTATTATTTTACAATCCTTAAATGATGTAATGGACATCTTCTATTACAACCATGTATGCTTAAACTTCAAGAAATGGTATTCGCACTCTATTTTAATCCTTTTATTTAAATGTTTTTCTTTTTGTAGATTGTGAGAGAAAAATAAAAATTTTATACTATACGAATAGTATACCCTTTTTTTTTACAATATGTATATTTATTATACTTTGACTATTTGAAAGGATGTGTAGGGTTAGGGCTGAAAATGAATATAGCCGTTCATGAACATAAATAAGATAAATATGTTATTTATATATTCAAAAATTATAAATGTAAATAATAGTTAACTATAAATATTACATTTATATAATAGTGGTAGCAGATATTATTATTTTTGTAAAATATTGATTTTTTTTTTTTTTTGTCATATGCGTGGGGACGTAATTTTAGGATCGTGTCACGTGGCTAAGATGTTGGCCGAGGTGCTATGTGGGCGATCCATGATGCCGAGATTGTTGTGATATTGCCAAGATATGGTGCGTTAATGTCAGAATCCAAGATATTCGAATAGTGGACAAGAGTCCTAAATGATGTATGACTACCTGTTTAGGTATATGGATAGACTCCAAAAAGAGTTGATCCTAATCTAAATAGGAGGAATCTTAGATAAGTGAAATCCTTGTAAAGAATAACATTTTATGAAGTGAGACTTCTAGGGGAAAGTTGAATATTGATCATTATATAAAGAGGGCACCCAGTGAGTCTAAGGTACATTTTGATTAAGAGTTGTGTTACTTGTTTGATATTTTTGAGTAGGAATGGCAACGAGGTGGGGCGGGGCCAAGGATCACCCTCTCCGTCCCCGATCCCCAATGGTAGGAATTTCCCCGTCCCCGGCCCCGATCCCCGATGGGGAGTCTCTCACCGCCCCCACCCCCGTCCCCTAACGGGGATCGGGTTTCCCCGACCCCGAAAATTCACCGATCAAAATAAAATAAAAAAAAACAATATATTCAATAACAGATCTCTTCAACATATATCAACAGATATATCAACAACAACAAGAATCAGGGAGAGATCTGAGCTATATTCAACATATATATCGCTATATTCAACAGATCTGCGTCTAAATACATATTCAACACTAGATTTAACATATATACAACATATCGAAACAAATCTGAGCTAAAAAAAAAAAAATTAGCACATTCAAAGAGAGAGACGACTGCAATCGGCGACGATGGAGAGATGGTAGTGATGGAGAGGAGGGACGATGGCGATGGGGGAAAGGACAGCGGCGATGGAGGGATGACAGCGATCGGCGGTGATGAGAGGAGCTCGCTCGCCGCCAATGCCGTGAAACCACCTGCGTAGAGAGAGAGGGAGAGTGGCTGAGGTTGAGCCTCGTGAGACCCACCTGCGTAGAGAGAGAGAGAGGGGGGCTGAGGTTGAGACTCAGAAATGAAATGAATTAGGTAAGTGAGAGAGGCAGCAGACTAACATATATATGTGGGGAATATTCGGGGATTTATGCGGGGAAAATCGAAGCGGGGACGGGGCGGGACCGGGGTCGGGGTAACCTATCCCCGTCCCCGGCCAGAAAACCATCGGGGATTCAATTTTCAATACCATCCCCGGCCCTATGGGGATAATTTTCGGGGAAAACCCGTTCTAATTGGGATCGGGGGATCGGGTCCCCGTCGGGCCGGGTTTAAATTGTCATCCTTATTTTTGAGAGATAAGTTGACTGACTTAATCGTTGGAGTGTCTAGGGCGGACGAGCCACTGTCGTATTTCTTGTCTTCTTGTGTGCAGGTGTTGGGCTTAATCTATTTCGCCGCGTGGTAATTTATTCCGCTGTGTGGTCTCTAGTTAAGTTCCTTAAATCTCAGCAAGATCTGTTTGGTTGTGATGTCAAAAATCAACACCCACAATATGTTTATATATATTGTGTACAAAATTATATAATTAAAGTTTTAATTGTAACTTTAGTTTCATACGTAAATATGAATTTATAATTTTTTTAACTTGTTAAGGCTCGCGAGCATACTCGAACTTCTGTCAAGCCTGAGTCAACACGGCTCAAGCTCGCTTCTTTAAATTTTTATTAAGCTCGAACTCAAATTCAAAATCGTTAAAATCTTAATAAATAAGGCCAAAATACTAAAACTCGGTTTGACTCAGCTCTTTTGCAGCCCTATGTATAGTTATGACATTTGTGTCGTTGATTACCATAAATATTATAACTAAATCATTTTCAGTCGTAATATATAAAAAAATAATTCATAACCAAACATATTATCATAATCAATATTATAATAAATTATAACTAACACTACAATAAATCATAATCAAATAACACAAATGTTACAATTAAAATTTTAAAATCCAAGTAATTTGTAACTTAATTTCAAAACTTAAATAATTTTATATTAAAGTCCATGTTTTCCATGACACACCTTTAATTCAATTACTTAATTGCCGTATGTCTCCAAAGCACTATTTTAAATTAAACAAAAAATAATGATGTAAAACATTGGTTGGTAAATAAATATAAATAAAATAAAATAAAAAAACTTTGCTTGGTTTTGGTTTTCAGAATTTTCTACTTTACTTTTTTTTGTATTTTTTTTGTTTTCACTGAATTTTTTTAATATTTTAATTAATTTTTTTTAATTTTTAGACACACCTAACATAAATATATTTAAAAAGTATAATATTTGTGAAAAAAATCTTTAAAAAATAACTAAATAACAAAAATACAAAAAAAAAATGAAAATTCAGTACATTATTTTGTATTTTTTAATTTTTTAAAATATTTTTTTATAAATATTTTTCTATTTAGATATATCTAAGATCTATCTAAAAAAATATAAAAAATTACTTCAAATTTTTAAAAATATCTACTATAATAACAAAATTCAAAAAATAAAAACTTAATTTTAAAAAAAATTGAATTCAAAAAATTAAAGCCAAACACATTGGTTAAATTTATTTTTATTATGGGTTCCCTCATTCGAAAGAAACCTTTTAGAATAAGTCCATGTTGGCCATGTCACCATGCATTGTCCACGTCGCAAAACCCAATTGGTTCAACCTAGGAACTGTAGGTAGGCAAAAGCTAGGTTCCAAGCATAATAAGCCAAATAGAAAAGGACTTTCCTTGCAAAAAACTACTATTATTAATAAAATCTAAAACAGGAAATTACAAAACAGCTTTTTATCCAATGAAAATAGAAAAATAGTGTAGCTGTTGCCTAATAAGAGTTAATATTATTATTTATTTAATAACACAAAAAATAAAAAATATATATTTTAATTAAAAAATAAAAAAAGTGATAATAATACAGTATCTATCTAGCCAAAGCCAGCTCTCATCCCATATGTATTTGTCAGGCCGGGTGTCCATAATGCCCCCACGCGCCATTACAGCACGAGCTTCTGTTCATCTACTTAAGTTTTTTTTTTTATTAAATAATTAAGTTATAATAATTTAGATTAAGTTTTGAAAATTCTTTTCAAAATTCATAACTAAATAATTTTTTTTTTATTTTACATGTCACGTCAAACATTTAAAATTCAATTCAATACTTAACTCAAAATTTAATTTAAAACTCTTTTCAAAACTCATAACTAAACAAATTTTCTATACTCAAATCATAATTTCTAAAACTCACAAACTCAAAATACAACTCTACTTTCAAATCATATTTAAAAAAATTTACCAAATGCTACCTAAGGTTTGACATTTGTAACAACATAAATTCTAAACTTTTAATTCTGTCTATTTAAATCTTACGTTTTTTATTTATTTTCAATTTAAATCATCGATTTATTTTGCTAACTATTTTTTTCGTCAATTTTACTTAACGAAAATAAACAGATGATTTAAATTGAAAATAAATCAAAATATTAAAATTTAAATTGACAAAATTAAAAATTCAAGATTTATTTTATTATAAGGATCAAATTCCTTATTTATTTATTTATTTATTTTATAACTTATCCATAAATTTTTAGATCTTTTTAATGTTTTTAGTATTTTCAGGCATTTTGGACAATGAAAAACAAAAGTCAATGAAAAATATTTTTTTATTATCAACGAAAAACAAATCTATTTTGATAAAAATATTTTTTGCTTTTTTTTTTCAAATATTTTACACTTTTAAAAGGCTAAAATTATTTTACGAATTAAAATCTTATCAAACTCATCACATTACTACTACCACCATCATCATCGACATCATCACCACTGTTGCCGTCACTCTACCCTCCCACTCCCCACTTTCAACTCCACCTCCACTTTCATCCCCCACCATTAGTACCAAATATAGAAATTTCTCCGAAAGATATTTTTTGAAGAATTTTTTTTTATAAAAAATATTTTTTACCGAAACAAGAGGTAGTAAAATACAAAATAATACCTTCTAAATATATTTTTCAAATTTAGATATTTCATCAAGTTCTTTTTTCAAGATAGGAAGTACTTGTAAATTTTAAGTTTAAAGGAAGATTTCAAGTTTGAATTTAGGAGTTATTTGGGATGATCTAAATAAGTGTATTTTTTATCTTTTTACGAAAAAATGTGCAGAAAAATAGAGAGGTGATATGATGAAAAAAAGATAAAAAAAATAAAAAGATAGATTATATAGGGGATGCCAAACAGTTTAAGAAGAAATGTTGAATGTTCAATTATGTTCAATGGCGGAGCCACATGATGCCTAGGGGAGTCACGTGCCCCCCTCAATTTTTGCTCCTATTTTTTTATTATTTATTATTTTTTTATACATATGTGTGTATATATAAAATTTTACACAAAAATAATATTTATTGAAAATGAAGTGATTACAACAAATTATATTTTTATATATGAAAATTTTGTAAAAAAATCTCAATATAAAAATAATATCCATCATTATTGATATGTAAATATAATTAATCTCACTATATATATATAAAAATTACTAAAGTGTTAGTTATATTTGCATATAGAGTTCACCTTTTATATGTTCACCCTCCATCATTATATTTATCTTACCATTATATAATTTATTTTAAGATGTAAATAAATGACTTTTTTACATTATCTATGATATACTAGGTACACGCAATACCTTATTTTCGATTTTACTCGAAATTAATTGTAAAATTTCATGTGAAATACGTTTGTAATAATTTATTTAAGTTTTTGTACTTATTATTAATTCAAAAATTATTATTATCTTCTTACTGTTAGTTATGGAAAAAAATTAAAATTATAATCAATAAGTGCCCCTTTTTATTTAATTTCTTGACTCCGCCACTGATTATATTAACCTAATTTATTAACGTGCTAATGTCTTACAGAGTTTCACCAAATAAATAAATAAATAAATAGAAAAGAATAAGTTAAACAAAACTATATTTTTTTTATAAAACAATATAAATTTTACAAATAAGTTTCAAAGTATTTTGAATTTGAGAAATAAGTCTTGCAAACAAGTGCCTCTATGGCACAAATAAAGTCAAAATATTTATAGAATGTAACATATTTTTCACTAATTTCAATGCACTTTTATTAAAATTAATACACTTTTTAACACTTTCACATATTTTCAAGAGATTTTTTCCATACTTTTTAACATTAAATAATTCTCACATATAAAACACTTGTTAACATTTGCCTTGAGAAATATGTTTTAAAAGCACAAATAAAAAAAACCTACTATCTCCTTCATTCTAAAACAATGATTGGCATTTGTGACGGTGATAATAATCTTTTATGAAAAGATGTATAAAAAAATAGAAAGGGTGTAATATTTCTTTTTTTTAGTACAAACCCATGTTAGCAATTAAAGTCTAGGTTTATAATTAGGTCTATTTTGAAAAGTCACAATTACAGTAATATATATATATATATATATATAAATTAACTATTCTATTTACTTTTTATACGTCTTTTTATAAAAAAAATAAAAAAATAAAATTTCAAACAATCTTTAATAATAAATAATATTAAATTATAAATAAAGATTATAGATTTTATTATTTTTTGTGAATAAATTATAAGGGCATGCGTATTATTTTGATTTAATAAGTAAAAGTAGTAAAAGTAGGGGTGGATATAATGCCGTATTGGGTTGTATTCGTATCATGTCATTTCGGATTTGTGTCAAAATTATTTCAATACTAATCCGACTCATTTATTATTTTATTTTATCGTATCGTGTTATTTTCGATCCATGTCCGGTTCGTATCGTGTTAAGGTGTCATATTAAAAAATTTCACTATTTACTAAAAATATCAAATGCATGAAAAAAATTGAAAGTTTATTTACAGGTTAAATTTAATGAAATTAATCTTTATTAAATGAAATTATTTATAAAAATATTTGATTTCAACTTAATTTTATTTTTTTAATTTATAAAAAATATATTTTATTATTATATTTTTTACTAGATTAACTCAAATAATAGATAAAAAATACATTAAATTCAATTAAAAGTAAAAACAAAACCTATATTAAACTTAAAATTGTATTTTACATACTTTTTAATAAATTAAATATAATTATGTAAGAGATCAAAAAATATCATGATACTCTTTAATAGAAATAATATTAAAATGTGTAACTAATTCTTCATTATATAGGTAATCCGTGCCAATTTTGTATTATACAGATTTGACACGGACTCGACCTGTTTAATATTTGTGTTATCGGGTCGTGTTATATACGTGTTCGTGTCTGAAAATGATCAACCTTAACCCGCTAATTTTGTGTGCAATTTGAATCAGGTTATCGTATCGTATCCCAAATTCCCACCCGCACCACCTACACAAAAGAAAGAGCTATAAGTGAGAGCAAGAGCATCATAAAGGAGGAGAAGAGAAAAGAAGCAGGAGTACATACTTTTCTTCGAGGCAGCTCGAGTAACTCTAGGAGGAGGTAAGGCAGCAAGAACAAACTTTGTAGTGGCAGGCGCAAGAGCTGAAATAACATGAGCAGTGGAGGAGATAACAACTCCAGTCCCTTTGGACTTGGCTTGAGGTGCATCCAGTACCATTAATAGATCTTAAGAAGGAATGGCCAAGTGCACCTCCATATTGGCCATCCACCAGTTCTGACACCTTTTCAGTATGTTGCTTTGAGGTATGAAGGGTAAGTACTCAAAGTCAATTAAATCTTGAATGAATTTGGAAGTTCCTTCTACCAATCTAGATCTTCGAATCTTCAAATCCCTGCTAGTAAGGCTTAAATCGGTCTGACTGCAGAGAGGAATATGGACCCCTTGTGAGAGTCCAAATTGCCTAGCAAATTGGGCAGGACAATAGGGCTCAGAGATGCACTTGTAAGCTCTAGGGTTCATAATCCTAATGAATAGTTCCCTGGGAATCAGAATAGAGGCCCACATGTTTTTGTGCTAGGGTGTAGAACAAAACCTATCACTCAAAAAGGTCCTCAACCAGGATGGGCCAATATTGGTAGTTTTGAAGGGACGGAAGCTGTGAGAAGAAGGAGAAGCTGGGAGTTGGTGGAAGAAAGAAAAGTAAAAAGCAACGTTGGAAGGATGGAGTGAGGTTTGGCTCCAAAAACCTTAGACATTTAGACTATAAATCGGTGAAGTATGCAAAAAGCCAAAGTTGAAGTATCCAAAATGGGCCTCCTTAATTGGCATCCAAGGGTTTTTCACAAAAAAGGGGAACAAGCTCTATAAACATGACCTAGAACGTATGGAGCTAAGGCCACCTTTCTTTGTAAAACAAGAGCTTTAGCAAGAGGGGCAAACTCAAGCATGATCCTCTGAGAAGAGGTGCAGAAGAGGAATTTGCAAAGCCAATACAATATAAAAGAGAAAAATTCCCTATCAGTCACAGGGCTCTCTCTTTTGTTCTCAACCTTGACAAAGTCACTATAGGATGTGTTCAGAGAGGGGATGGAAAAAAGGGTTTTGAGATCAGGATAGTTTGAACCAATGGGGGTACCAGTAGGGGATAATCCTAACAGATGGCAGATGTCAAAGATAGTAGGAGCCATTATCCCACATCTAAATTGGAAGAAATTGAAAGCAAAATTCCAAAAATAAAGGGCAGCAGGTATTAAAAAAGGGTCCTTTGAAATGGTGAACCTGGATAATTGAAGGGCATCGAAGAGGTAGAGCTTCTGAAGATCCAATGTCCTATCAGGGACGACCCGATCATACTATTCCTCCCACTCTGGTCTCAGTGTGGGCTAGCAGCGATGGGGTCGGTTCATCCTCCAGTTTTCCTAATCAAGACTACCTTCATAAAGAAGACAATGATCTTCCAGACGCGAATACAGAGCTGGAAGCTCAATGGGAATCTCCTTAAAAATGGGCCCCAGCACATATTCTTGTTGCTTATGGCGACGGGGAATGAAGATACGTCCGTCGATGGCACTTTTCTCACCAGCCTTGTATTTCTCACACTCTTCATCAATGATTATTTTCAAGGCTACAGATGGACTCGCACGCTCCACAACTGGTATTGTCAAGGAAGAAGAAGCCATTGACAGGAGTTTTTTCAGAAGACGGAGTTGGGAAAGAGAGTAAAGCGAAAGAGAAAGCCAGCAAAAGATGAAGGGTTTGTGTGTTGGGAAATCAAGTGAATTAGGAGCATAGAATAAAAGGGTTTTTAAACCTTTCTGTCTAAAAAACACCCAGTCGTTTTATGTAGGCGAAATTCATAAAGAAGTACTAAAGGTACGGGTGCAAAAAGTTTCTCTCAATGTTGATAGTTATGGAGGAAAACGTATCTCAAATACTAATATTAGCTTCGAAATAAAATGTGTGGCTTCGAAGCTAAGTTTTGGCGCCAAAATCAAGTGACAAACAACTTCGAAAGCAGGAAGTTGACTTCGAAGCACATTCCACACCTAAGGGTGTAGGAATGCCCAGGTATTTGTTTACTTCAAAATGATTAAAGACCTGCTTTTAGATTTCTTGATGAGAATAAAATCCTTCGAAGTAAAATTTGAAATACCTTACGGTTAGAGTTTGTTTGTTCTAGATTTCAAACCAATAGTTAGTTTAGTAGTATACAGAAGGAATCACTTTTTTAGAATAAAACAGTGCAGTCCTTAAAAGAGGTTTTCATATTTTGAAAAATATAGACTGTTTGTTCGAAGCAAAATTAATTGATTTGAAATTGATTGATTGTATTAACCATATGTTGAGGAATTGGATATGATCAAATCAAGTTTCGAAGGGCAAAATTGGTGAATTCGAAGCTCTGATTCTAAAAGGAGACCTAAGGCAAAGGTTGTCAATTATACTCCATATGTTAGAAAAGTTCAAATTGGGTTTCCAGTATTTCATTGGGTATGATCGAATCAAGTTTCAAATGACAAAATTGGTGAATTTGAAGCCCTAATTTTGTTTGTTTTTAACAAATGGAGTTAAATCAGACCATTCCAAATAAAGAGAAAACATCTTAGCTTTATTAAGACAAAAGCAATTACATCAGAAGCCTTTCTTGGCTACACATTCAAGTTCATAAAAATAAGGAATAGAGAAAATGACAAGGTCATAGAATTTGTTCTAACTATGGTCAATGAACTTCTGTTCCTTTTTAATTCTATCTTCTATCTTCTCCAGGCTAAGTTGCTGAAGTTGATATGCTCTTATTTGATAAAAAAAAATTTCGGCCTTTATTTCAAACTCTGTTTCTTTTAACCCTTGTTCTATCTCATCCATGTCCAAGTCATCCCAGTTTGTAGAGTCTTTATTCTTGAAATCATTATATTCGTCGATAAGGTTCTCTGCTTCATACCGGGTATGAACGCGACGGGTTGAGATTTGGTCCAAAGATCGAATGGTGGCCACAGAAATTTGATGCTAATGAAGAAGCAGTGGGAGTTGGTCTAAAAACATCTGGAGCTCTGTTTGGGTGATGGGGTTGAGGACATGACCCCGGGTCATAACATCACAAGCCCATCGAAAGTTCTTAAGAGGAACATCATCCTCGAGAACATTGAAGGGCAAGTGAGAAAAGGCCGCAAGTAGCAGTTGGGCTTGATATCATGGAAATATAGTAGGGGGAGATGGAGGGCTATAGGAGAGGAGAAATTGATCCTCAAAGAGAGTAAGTCTCAGTTCCTCCATCCAATGAGGGTTTTGTGGAAGACGAGGTGTAGGAGCTTCCATCTCTAAAGAAGGAGGCAACTAGGGGTTGCTGACGCAATCAAGCCAGTCAGAAGAGCAAAGTTGTGCCTTCTGGGCTAAGAATGACAGGCTATACCCTTGTGCCTCTTCTGGATGATGAGTGGCTTGCACTATCTTCGTAGGCATGGAGGATGTGTACCATGCTACAAGTAAGTTGTCTTCCAAACGGCGTCGGCGGTTAATGGGTACATATGGGTAAACCACCGAGCACCGAACAAAGAGAGAGAAAGTTAGAGGATCAACAAATTTGACAAAATGATGATTGATTCGCTCTCTTAACTTGAACTCCTCAGGTTCTGGCCAGCTTCTCCAACCAGAAGCCTCAGAAGAAGAAGAAGTTGCAGCCTCATCCCACGCAGAAGGTTTTGGGTCAGAAGAAGAGCTTCCAATATCCATGTTTGCAAAATTTTGGGTTAAAGAATTGTGGACAATAGGTTCGTAACCCAAAGGTTGATAGTTTGCAAAAGCTTCCATGACTTGAATATAGGAAGGTGGGTAGAGGTGGCTAATCAATGCATGAAGGTTCTTTCGAGGACGAACAACATTATCAAACAACTCTTTATATGCTTGATCGAGGTAAGAAAAGGTTTGCTTGGCCATAAAAGCTGTACCAGTCTTTTCGAATACTGAGATAGTGGGAATATTCAAATTATAGAAGAGAATTTAATGCAAATGTTTCATTAATGAATGACGGTTACATTTCTAAAAAAATGCAAAGCCTATGCACGTTTTAAGACATGGATAAAATACCTTGATCCACTAATATCACCAAGTATTGGGTATATTAGTGCAAGGGGTAATGTTAGCTACATATTTTGTATAGGCCAATCATAGTTTAACACGTGGCAGGATGAGAGCAATGCGGGAAGACAATTCAAATCTTCAATCGTAATCACACACGTGATAGTTAGTATTGGTTATTGTGGATCTGCATAGCACTGGATCAGTAAAGAGATGCAAGATGACGTGGTTTTAACAGTTACTCATATATTTAAATTCAAAATCCGGAGGGAAGCCTAACTGCAGACATGGCGTAGTGGAGCTAACTGTAAGGAAACATGATCAGCGATCATGGAGGGATGATTCGACGGTTAGAAGCTCATTTTGACGGTTATCATTGAGAAGTATAAATAGCAGAGAAAGCCCCAGAAAGAAGCCCGAATTCAGATCCAAAAACCAGTTTTATCTACTTTATTTTCCTTCCAGTTCTTACATTTCTTGTTCTTTATATTTCTGTACTTCAAATTCCTGCACTGCACTTCATTCATAGGAGTAGTTTCAAGTAGCTTGTTGTTGTAAACTTCTACGAGGCTAAATTAGATCATCATAAGTCTTTTATTTTTACTTAATGAAATGCTACAATTGTTTTTCATTTAATTATTATTTGCTAAATTCTCCTAAACAAAGCCACCCGTAAAAGTCCTCTTCATTGAGGCTGAAAAAATTAAAACACAATCGACTGATAATTGGTTGACAATTAATCTTCTGTAAGGACTGATTGATCCTTACTGGCACGCTTAAAATTACAATACTAACCTTCGAAGCCAAAAAAGCCAACAGTAACTTTTTGACTTTTTAGATAAAATATGAAGTAAAAAAAACTTATATGTTTGGAATGATTTTTTGATTGTTTACGAAAAGATGTGCAAAAAATATAGAGAAAATGAAATTTTTGACTTTTTGGTATAAATTATAGTTTTTTTTTAATATTTTTTTAATAATTTTTTGACTTTTAAACTAAAACTATTACTTTCCAAACGAGACTTAAATAAATGTTTGAGACACTTATTCGCCATACCCATTATTTTGTCACCTTGATAATAGTTTTTATTTTAGTTAATTGTTCTCACTAAATTTAAAGTATCTATTAAATAAAATAATATTGCATAATTATGCTAAATAAGTGGTCGGGACACTTGTGTTCTCACTCTCTCCACATACACACACTTCACCGTGATCTAATTCTTATAAATCTAATTCATATAAGAGAATATCATTTCTTAATTGAGTAATTCCTGAATTAAAAAAAAAAATATGAGTAATTCCATATAAATTAACAAATCTTACTTCTCATTTTGTTTGCTGTCTTATTTATAAATATGCCAGTTGAGTACCCGTTTTCACATTATTCTAACAAGTTGGTTTTAAATATCAAAGTTTGAATATTGCATAACATATTCAAAAGTAAGAAAAGTTAGTGAGTTTGATCATTTTGTAAAATATTTTTTGAAGCTGCCAACCCAATCTACGAGCACAATATTGTCCGCTTTGACCGGAGCCTCATAGTTTTGTTCTTCTTTAGAAAATGCCACATGCTAGTTAGGAGGAGTTAGTCAACTTATTAAGTGGGTTGTGGATGTCTCTCAGACCAATGTGAGACAAACCCATTTCGAACTCCTACATAAATCCCCAGTTGACTGGCTCCGAATGCCAAGGAACTCACATCGGAGGAAGTTCCCATAGACGGGGTCAAATGAAGCTACCAACCTAACCCCATTAGCACAATATTGTCTTTTTTGACCGGAGCCTCGCAATTTTCTTCTTTTTTAGAAAATGCCTCATACTAGTTAGGAAGAGTTAGTCAGCTTATTAAGTGAATTATGGATACTTCTCAAACTGATATGGGATAAATCTATTTCGGGCTCCCACATTTTTCATAATAACTTTGTTTAAATTGCATTAAAAGCATAGATGCTTATCACTTCCAATATTGTTAAACCTAACTGAAAATAACCACCTATAAACCCACCAATTTTAATGTCATTGCTTTTAAGAATTTGTACAAATTTGAACATTAAAAAATCTAAGAACTCCTTATAATGTCCAACTATTTTTTATAATCAAAGAATCCATGGTTATCAATACATTTATATAAGTGGGAGTCACATTGATTTATAGTAGAATTGCTCTCTATTTTTTATTTTTTTTTAACCATTCTGGCCCTTGTAATTTTGTGCTGTATTGTTTTGTTATAATGCTTTTGATTGGGATGTGGGTTGACTTTTTGGCTTTTTAATTTTTTGACTATTTTAACATGGGGTTAAAAAGTCTCGTTTAAGATAGACTTTTTTGTTTTTTTGACTTTTGTGAGAGAAAAAATAAAATAATTATAGTCTGGATGTGACATTTTATGTTATTAAGTTAAAAAGTCTATTTTGTTTTTTTGTGACTAAAATAAGTCAAACCCAACCCAAACCTTCATGCCAAATGAATTAATATATGCAAGATGCATGGCCATGAGTGCAATCACTTCTAGCTTATAGTTGGATTAATCAAGTTGTGTGATTTTGGAGAAGAAGAATAAAAAAAAAAAAAAAGAAAGAAAGAAAGAAGGGATTTAGTAGACTTATATCCCAATCTGTATATAAGATATTTTTATATTTTATGAAGTTTCACATATTTAGACTTATGTTCACCAATTTTTTTTTTCAATATTTTAGAATATTTTTTGGACTAAACCCTTGTCGATATTTAATCACACAAACCCATAGTATATATGATATATACATATTTTTCATATTCGGCGCTTTTGTTTTGGCAGTTGTGTGATTGATATTAGAGGAATTTCCGTGAGATACATTTCTTAGTTTATATGATTCGTTAGGATATAGGTTGGTTTTTTAGTTTTTTGGCTTTTTGATTATTTTAGTTTGAACTAAAAAGTCTAGTTGGGATGGATTTTTTTTTATTTTTTTTGACTTTTGTAAGAGAATAAATGAAAGGGTAGTTACGCGTAGGTCTTAATAAGTGGACTTACCTATATAACATGGAAGCTCAGATTTTTACTCCTGATGGGACTTTTGTCCCTTTGTCAATACATGGACTATTAGATTGAATTCAATCCAATGGCTTACAACGTCTAATTTTGAACACATCCAATGGCTTATAACATGGAAGCTTAGATCCCCTCTCTCTCTCTCACACACACACACTCCTCTTTCAAATTTTGAACACACACGCTCAGAATCTCTCTCTCTCTCTCTCTCTCTACATCACTCTCTTCATCTTCTCTCTTCCTCCGTCCCTCTGAACCGCCACAACAAACCCATCTCAATCCCTTTGAACCGCCCCAAAATTATTTAACTTCGCCGGTGGCTGAATCCGAGCATCCAAAAACCAGAGTCAGATTATCCGATGGCTAAATTCTTTAACCCTAGCGTGGCTCTGGAACAGAGGTAAAGAATTTCTCTCAATCATCCAAAAACCAGAGTCAGATCTGTGAACCCTCCTCCAAATCCACAGAGGTAAAGAATTTTATTTGTTGTTTAATCATTTATAAATTTATTGATTTTCTTAGTTGTTTTCTCTCATATTAATCAACAAATCGGACATTTTGTAAGATTAATCTAGACAGTTTTTTGTATCAAAATCGGACAGTTTTTTGGGAATTAATTTGGACAATTTTTTGTTTTGGTAGGGAAGGTTTGTTTTGGGTTGCCTATTTTGCCATTTTTTTTTAATTTCTGTTTTACCATATTAATCTAGACAGCTTTGTTTTTTTTATTTATGTTCTAGGTTAGACAGTTTTTAAACCCTTAATTTGTTCATCTTATTTTTTGTTCATCTTTTTCATCTTATAAAATGACCCAATAGTTCATGTATTGCAAGTGTTTGATAGAATGACCCAATAAGTTTTCTTTATATAGGCACGCAACTAGAACCCATTTCCTAAACGCACGTGTTCAGAAAATAAACGAATCATGTTTTTTTGTTTTGTTTTTTTATGTTTTTGTGTGAGTTTGCTAGGCTCGAATCAATTACGATCATTACAAATGTGCTTGATAGAATGACCCATTAAGTCATATTAAATTTATATACACCCCAAAAGCTTTTTAACATATGCATCCAAAGTTTTAATCACAATAGTTCATAATATTAAAAAAATATCATAAAATCCTCATATCTAAGGCCACTTGAATTTATAATTAAATATCACAAAATTTCATAACCAAAACCACCATGGGTTATAACCATAAACACTACAAAAAGTCTAATAACCAAGTTATCATAAATTTGACTATCACAACATCTTATAACTAAATGCCACAAATCATTAGAATTATGGTTGGGAAGGTTTGTATTGGGTTGCCTATTTTGCCATTTTTTTTTTTAATTTTTGTTTTACTATATTAACCTAGATAGCTCTGTTTTTCTTATTTCTGTTCTGGGTTAGATAGTTTTTAGACCTATAATTTGTTGTCATATTTATTTTTTCATCTTATTTTTTGTTCATCTTTTTCATCTTATAGAATGACCCGATAAGTCATGTATTGCAAGTGTTAGATAGAATGACCCAATAAGTTTTCTTTATATAGGCACACAACTAGAACCCATTTCCTAAACACGTGTTCAAGAAATAAACCAATCATATTTTTTTGTTTTGTTTTTTTATTTTTTGGTGTGAGTTTACTGGACTCAAATCAATTATGATCATTACGCATGTGTTTGATAGAATGATAAACAAATCAGACATTTTTGGGGATTAATCTAGACAACTTTTTGGAGATTAATCTATACAATTTTTTGTTGTGGTAGGGAAGATTTGTTTTAGGTTACCTATTTTTCCATTCTTTTTTTTTTAATTTCTTTTTTACCATATTAATCTAGACAGCTCTGTTCTTTTTTATTTTATTTTATTTTATTTTATTTTATTGCTGTTCTGGGTTAGACAGTTTTTAAACCCTTAATTTGTTGTCATTTTTTTTTTTATCTTAGTTTTTGTTCATCTTTTTCATCTTATAGATTGACCCAATAAGTTTTCTTTATATTGTTGGAACAATCTTCTGTGTAAATAAAATAAATGGAAATTAAATCAAACAAAATAAATAAATAACGTACCGAATTTATTTATTGAACTGAATTAGAAGAAAGTTCAAAGACCAAGTCGAGTGTGTGACACTCTGTCCTTAAGACAGATTCGCCCCGCTACGGTGCTTACGGTTGAGTGGCGTCAATCTCCTAGGATACAATGATCTTAACCAATTTGTAGTAACACTCCAAAACAAATTGTTTGGCGAACCAAACCTGTGATCTAACTCTCTGAATATTTATTCTAAAACTAATATATGAAAAATAAATGCACTAGAACAAAATGGACAGCAAAGAGACAAATATTCAGACTGATTTTTGGATCCTAACCACTGCTGGAAAGTTGGTATATATAGGCAAAACTGCTGTCCGAACAGGTACCATAATTTGAATGAACAGATGTGAATTCAAATGAACAGGTGCAAACTGTTTCAAACAAATTTTTCCCGTTGTACATGGAACAGTTTTTTTCTTCCAAACAATTTGAAAAAGTAGCCGTTGGTGGACTAAGTTCTAAACTGTTGGAATATATTTTATTATTAAACTATTTGAATAGTTTAATAAAAAAATACTAAATGTGAAAATTTTTTATAAAACCGTTTGGAAAATATATATATTAAACTATTTGAATATTTTAATTAATAAAAGAAAAAGCACAAACTTTAGGAAATCACTAAGGAACCCAAAATTTGAATTTAGATTTAAATTAAAATCTCACAATAATTTTTATTGAAAAAATTCAAATGAATTTTATCTAAAAAATTAATGTTAGATCCGAAAACGACGTCAACTTCACATTCACTCAAAAATGGTTTTGACGTTCCGTCTTCACCGAGTGACTTGCCACGCGGCAAGGAACACTTCACCTCTTCGGACCCACCCCCTAACACTTCACCTCTTCGGACCCACCCCAAAAGACGTTTGGGGCCCACTCAAACTTGGGCTAAAAAATATGCCTATAGTAAACCATTTTTCCAACAATCCCCCACATGAATGGAATTTGATGGAGAGAAAATGCAACAACATGATATAATTACAGAGAGTACATAAATTGGAAATATTCTGCAAAGGATAGGCAGCTTTTGGCTTTGAACCTTCCCTTGTGAGACACTATCGAATTTACTAGCTAACTAGTGAACATAATGTCTTGAACTGTTTAGCCGTTTGTGTATACCAAGACAATAGAACTCACACAGTATATCCCCAGACACAATTTAGTTCTCACTATTGTGTTCATTTTGGCCCTGAACAACCTGGTCTTCTATGAGTGCTCTAGAGAATTGTAGCCCTTCACAATTCTCATAGAACCGGCCCAGTTCACACTCATATAGGTGGTTCGTATGAAGAGTATCCTGCCATACTCCACTAGGTATACCTAGATATAATAATCATTAAAAGTATTACTTCACCTAACACGCTGCAGACCTCACTATTTCATCAAAGAAATGGGTAGGAGTTAGACTCCCCAGTGATCCTTCTGAGTCATTCACAACTCGGTTGTCCCTTTGAACCTAGATCTTGGGATCTCCAGTCAACTAGGTTGGGTTCCCGTAGTGGTAACTCTTATTTAATAGGCTTAAGTCCCATTCCTCTCGATGAATTCTCAACTAACTCTCTTGCTAACCCTTTGGTTAGTGGATCTGCTATGTTGTCTTTAGATTTAACATATTTTATGGAAATAATTCCGTTAGAGAGTAGTTGTCTCACGGTGTTATGTCGACGACGAATGTGTCTAGACTTACCGTTATACATATGACTCTGTGCTCTACCTATTGTTGATTGACTATCGCAATGTATGCATATAGCAGGCACCGGTTTTGGCCATATTAGAATATCTTCAAGAAAGTGTTGAAGCCATTTTACCTCTTCCCCTGCTTTGTCTAAAGCTATAAATCCTGATTCCATAGTAGACCTAGCAATACAAGTCTGTTTGGAAGATTTCCAAGATACAGCCGCCCCACCAAGAGTAAAGACATACCCACTGGTGGACTTCGAGTCTCTAGTATCCGATATCCAATTTGCATCACAGTGTCCTTTAAGTACTGCTGGATATTTAGTATAATTCAGCCCAATGTTACGAGTGAATCGGAGATATCTTAGAACCCTTATAATTGCTTTCCAGTGTTCTACTCTTGGATTACTCGTATATCTACTTAATTTACTTACTGCATAAGCTATATCTGGGCGAGTGCAGTTCATCAAGTACATTAAGCTTCCAATAATTTGGGCATACTCTAATTGAGAAATACTTTCCTATACATTCTTAGAAAGATACAAATTAACATCTACAGGTGTTCTAGCAAGATGATCATCATCTTTGCTGAATTTGTCAAGTATTTGCTCAATGTAATCAGATTGTGACAAAGCATAACCTTATGATGTTTTGGTAATTTTCATACCAAGAATTACATCAGCAATGCCCATGTCCTTCATGTCAAAATGTTTATTCAACATTTTCTTGGTAGTTTTAATCGTGTCATTATTACTACCAATGATGAGCATATCATCTACATAAAGACATACAATGACATAACCTTTATTTGTGCTTTTAATATAAACACATTTGTCATACTCATTAATTTTAAATCCATTTGACATCGTTGCCTTGTCAAATTTCTCATGCCATTGCTTTGGCGCTTGTTTTAAACCATATAACGATTTAACCAATTTACACACTTTCTTTTCTTTTCTTGGAACAGAAAAACCTTCTGGTTGTTCCATGTAAATTTCTTCATTTAACTCACCATTTAAGAAAGTGGTTTTCACATTCATTTGATGAATTTCTAGATTGTATAGAGATGCAATGGTAATTAGCATTCTAATGGATGTTATTCTAGTAACCGGTGAGTATGTGTCAAAGTAATTAAGACCTTCTTTTTGTCTAAATCCCTTGACCACAAGTCCTGCCTTGTACTTGTCAATTGATCCATCCGTTCTCATTTTCCTTTTGAAAATCCACTTGTACCCAAGAGATTTACAACCTGGTGGCAAGTCCATTAATTCCCAAGTGTGATTTTGCAAGATGGATTCAACTTCACTGTTGATAGCTTCTTTCCATAAAGGAGCTTCAGGACTGGACATAGCCTCTTTAAAAGTTAAAGGCTCATTTTCTAACAAATATGTTAGAAAATCTGGACCAAAAGATTTTGAGATTCTAGCACGTTTACTACGCCTAAGTTCCTCTTCCTCATTTTGATCTAACTCTTGTTCTTGATCATGTTCTTGATCCTGACTAGTAATAGCATCATGAGATCTTTTATTGTTACTAGTCTCTTGTCCAGTCTTATTTGGAAACACATGTTCAAAGAAAGATGCATTTCGAGATTCAATAATAGTATTTACATGCATTTCGGAATGTTCTGAATTATGAATCAAAAACCGATATGCACTACTATTCTTAGCATAACCAATGAAAATGCAATCAATGGTCTTAGGACCTATCTTAGTCTTTTTAGGACTAGGAATAGCCACTTTAGCCAAACACCCCCACACTTTTAAATATTTGTAGGATGATACTCTTCCATGCCACAATTTATAAGGTGTTTGATTCACTTTCTTTCGGGGTGCTTTATTAAGTATATAATTAGTAGAAAGTATTGTTTCCCCCCACAAGTTCTGAGGTAATCCAGAACTTATTAACATGACATTCATTATTTCTTTTAAAGTCCTATTTTTCTTTTCAGCAATCCCATTTTGCTGAGGTGAGTAAAGAGCAGTGGTTTGATGAATTATTCCATGTTCTTTACAAAATTCACCAAAAGGTGATTCATATTCACCACCTCTATTACTTCTTAGTTTTTTGATTTTCTTACCAAGTTGATTTTCAACTTCATTCTTATATTGAATGAAAGTTTCCAAAGCTTCATCTTTGGTTCGAATTAAATAAACATAACTATATCTAGTATAGTCATCTATAAAAGTGATTAAATATTGTTTCCCATCTCTGGTTTGAATTGATTTAAAATCACAAATGTCACTATGAATTAGTTCAAGTGGTTCTGTACTTCTTTCAATTGAATGAAAATGAGTTTTAGATAATTTTGCCTCAATGCAAATTTCACATTTATGATTTGAACCAATGTCAAATTTAGGTAAACATTCCATATTAATTAATCTACGCAAAGATCCATATTAACATATCCTAGTCTACCATGCCATAAATTTGAAAACTCAAGCAAGTAAGAAGAAGATGTATTATTAATAACTGAGGGTACAACGGTCATTACATTTAACTTGAAAAGGCCATCAGACATGTAACATTTTCCTACATACATCCCATTCTTAGTAAGTACAAATTTATCACTCTCAAATACTAGCCTAAACCCATTCTTACTCAACAGAGATTCGGAAACAAGATTCTTGCGACTGTTCGATACATGCAGCACATTATTGAGAGTGAGTTCCTTTCCTGATGTCATCTTGAGAACAATCTTCCCTTTTTTCCTTCAACTTTGGAAGTTGAAGAGTTGTCCATAAAAAGTTGTTCACCATTGTCCACTGTAGAATAAGATGTGAACATCTTTTTGTCGGCACAAATATGGCGAGTAGCACCAGTGTCCACCCACCATTCTTTAGGATTTTCGACAAGATTTGCCTCGAAAACAACTGCAGAAAGATTGATGTCATCTATACCATTGGAAATATTGTCCACTTCGGTCATATAGGCTTGAGCAGGCTTTTTACTTGTTCTTCTTTTGCTTTTGCCTTTGCTACGACATTCTTTGGCCCGATGTCCCTCTTTGTCACAGATGTAACATTTGCCATTAAGCTTGTACTTTTTATTTTTCCCCCTTTTAGAGCCTTATGATGAACTTTCTCCAGAAGACTTTTGTTTCTTGGTTTTTAAAGCATGTTCCACCACATTTGCCTTAGACTTCATTGGATGCTTACCAACCCGCTTTTCAGAATTGTGGTTGTCCTCCTTAATCCTTAAACGCACAATTAATTCTTCCATAGAAATTTCTTTGCGCTTGTGTTTGAGGTAGTTCTTGAATTCCTTTCAGTCTTGTGGTAATTTTTCAATTAAGGCTGCAACTTGGAAGGATTCACTGAGAGACATGCCTTCTGCATGAATGTCATGCAGAATGAGTTAGAAATATTGAACTTGGCTGATCACAGTTTTTGAATCAACCATTACAAAATCCAGGAATCTGCCAACCACAAATTTCTTTGAGTCGGCATCTTCCATTTTGTATTTTTTCTCCAAAGATTCCCAAAGTTCCTTTGCTATCTTGATAGGACTGTAGACGTTGTATAATGTGTTGTCAAGTCCGTTCAAGATGTAGTTCTGGCAAAGGAAATCAGCAAGTTTCCAGGCATCAACCGCAGCAACCACTTGCCAGTCGGTTTCATCCTCTTTCAAAATAGGAGCATCCTCACGGAGGAAACGAGCCAGGTTCAGAATTGTAAGATAGAACAACATTTTCTGTTGCCATCTTTTAAAGTCAGTTCCTGAGAACTTTTCAGGCTTTTCACCGTGATTTACCGGTACTGTTACAATAGGAGAAGGGGGTTGGCGTCATTGCAGCCACCACAGTAGTACTTGTTTGGGCATTAGTTTCAGTAGCCATCAATTCGAATTTACACTACACAGAAAATTAATCCAAATTCACAGAATTAAATTCTGTAAAAATAAAAGAAAGAAGAATGTAACTTTTATTTTTCAATTAATTTAGAAATAAAATAAAATTTTATTTGACCAAATTAATTCCACACAGAAAACTAAATTTCTGTAAACACTTCAATAATTTAAAAAAAAAACTAACATAGTATTTTTTAATTAATGAACACTCAGAAATAAATTAAGAAAACCAAAATTAATTTCTGACAAATTCCACAAAAATATATTCTGAATTGTTAATGACACCAGCATATTACTACTAGTTGCCAAAGAAATAGACAGTATGTTACTACTATCTGTCAAATAGCATATAATCCCTATTTGTTTTTCCAACCAGAATATTATTTTGTAAAATCCACAGAAAATAATTTTCTTAAAAGAAAAATGAGAAAGGGAAATTAAATGAAAAATTCTATAAACAGAATAATTTGAATTTGTCTTAAGATTGTTGGAACAATCTTCTGTGTAAATAAAATAAATGGAAACTAAATCAAACAAAATAAATAAATAACGTACCGAATTTATTTATTGAACTGAATTAGAAGAAAATTCAAAGACCAAGTCGAGTGTGTGACACTCTGTCCTTAAGACAGATTCGCCCCGCTACGGTGCTTACGGTTGAGTGGCATCTATCTCTCAGGATACAATGATCTTAACCAATTTGTAGTAGCACTCTAAAACAAATTGTTCGGCGAATCAAACCTGTGATTTAACTCTCTGAATATTTATTTTAAAACTAATATATGAAGAATAAATGCACTAGAGCAAAATGGACAGCAAAGAGACAAATATTCAGACTGATTTTCGGATCCTAACCACTGCTGGAAAGTTGGTATATATAGGCAAAACTACTGTCCAAACAGGTACCATAATTTGAATGAACAGATGTGAATTCAAATGAACAGGTGCAAACTGTTTCAAACAGATTTTGCCCGTTGTACATGGAACAGTTTTTTTCTTCCAAACAATTTGAAAAAATAGCCGTTGGTGGACTAAGTTCTAAACTGTTGGAATATATTTTATTATTAAACTATTTGAATAGTTTAATCAAAAAATACTAAAGGTGAAAATTTTTTATATAACTGTTTAGAAAATATATATATTAAACTATTTGAATAGTTTAATTAATAAAGGAAGAAGTACAAACTTTAGGAAATCACTAAGGAACCCAAAATTTGAATTTAGATTTAAATTAAAATCTCACAATAATTTTTATTGAAAAAATTCAAATGAATTTAATCTAAAAAATTAATGTTAGACCCGAAAACGACGTCAACTTCACATTCACTCAAAAATGGTTTTGATGTTCCGTCTTCACCGTGTGATTTGCCATGCAGCAAGGAGCACTTCACTTCTTCGGACCCACCCCCAAACACTTCACCTCTTCGGACCCATCCCAAAAGACGTTTGGGGCCCACTCAAACTTGGACTAAAAAATATGTCTATATTAAACCATTTTTCCAACAAGGCACACAACTAGAACTCATTTCCTGAACACGTGTTCAGGAAATAAACCAATCATGTTTTTTTGCTTTGTTTTTTTATTTTTTGGTGTGAGTTTATTGGACGCAAATCAATTATGATCATTACATGCGTTTGATAGAATGACCCAATACATATTAAAGTTTGATAGAATCACCCAATAAGTATTGCAAATGTTTATTGGTAGAATGACCCAAGAAGTCAAATTAAATTTATATACACCTCAAAAGCTTTTTAACGATATGCATCCAAAGTTTTAATCATAGTAGTTCATAATCTTAAAAAAATATAATAAATCCTCATACCTAAGGCCACTTAAATTTATAATTAAACATCACAAAATTTCATAACCAAAACCACCATGGGTTATAATCATAAACACTACAAAAAGTCTAATAACCAAGTTCATCATAAACACCATGTGTATCAAAGAATTTTTCAACGTTTATTTTAATTAACTCTTAAAAATTATTTGTGATATAGTAAGTTTTCAGCTTGGAAAGCAGAGTCTTTTGACAGGGCATTCAACATTAAACCTATAGTTCTGAATGTAAGTTTAATATTTCTTTTGTTTCTTTTCTATTTTTGTTGGTAATCAAGTTATCGATAAATCAAGGTGAACTTGCTTTGCATCTCATGAAGAATTATTCATTGCTCATATAGTAAATGTTTTCTTTATTTTGATCTTATTTTGCTCTCATGTTTATTTTTCCTTTTGATCTTATTTTGCTCTCATGTTTTATATATTCACTATTGTATTTTTATCTTCATTTCATTTTTATTTTAGCCACTTGATTTTTTATTTAAAAAAATTCCCCCTTTCCATTTGCATAAAAGAGAATACGAGAATTGAAGCAAAATAGGACTAGTAAGTAGTGGAAAAATTGGGATTGGAAGGAACTTTGGAGCAGTGGCCAATAATGTAGCTCCTGATAAAAAATAGTACTGTTAGAACTTTTTATTTTAATTTTTTATGGTTTGCTTCAACCATTGGGTCACTTTCTTTCACAAGTTTCGCATTCTTTTATTGGTTTTCTTTATCTTTTTGTGGAAGTCTCAGTAGCTTTACTGTGAGTGGTTTTGGTGGATGTTACAGTAGTCGGTATTTAAATAGAATGAATGTCTCAGCATCATTTAGTGAAGTGGGTATTCGATGATCACATAGTTTTTTTTTCTCCTAAAATACCTTTTTCTCTATTTATTTGTTCTCCTAAAATACCTTTTTCAAACCTTAGAATCATATCCTTCTATTTATTTTTGTTGTGAGTTAGGTGTTGCCTTTCTTGAATTGATCATGACGTGTTTGAAGCTTTTATTTCAACAATGTGATTATGGCAGTGGAGTTTTGGTTTCAAATGTTGAGTTTTGGTTTCTTTTGTGAAACACCTACATCTTATTAGCATTTTTCGAGGAGTTTGATTATTTAAAGCTCCATTTTTTAATTTTGAAAGAACATTTGTCTATATCATTTTCGATGGTGATGATTTTAGCTTAGATAGCTTTGACAAGACATTTGATTCAGTTTACAATTCAATTTAATAACGAACTGTACTGTTCAAAATTGCAAGCTCATCCTATTTGAAATCCATTTCAGCGGTTCTGCAGCATCATCTCTTCCCGTTTCTCTCTCGCTCTCTCTTCAACGGACCACCATCAAGGTAATGCCACTTCTCTCTTGCTCTCTCTTTAAACCTCACCTATTTCAGCATCTTTTGTTTCAATAATCTTTACTCTAATTTGTGAATATCTTTTGTTTCAATAATCTTTAATTCCAACAGGTTTGTTACTCAATAATATTGACAACAGGTTGTCCAATTTTATTGCTTTATTGATGTTTACAGTTTGTGATTGAGACGTTGTGTCTGAAACATTGTGGACTTCCTTAAGACCTTTCATATCGAAACATTATGGTAAGAATTTGATTTGTGTTCTTACTTAAACATTGTCTCTATATATATTTTTTGTTTGCTTTTCTATCTATTTGTCCACTTTATATGTAGAATTATATATTGGTTGACTTTACTACTACATATATTTCTACTCATTTGCACCCTTTGCTAGGTTGGGGTAATGTGGCATATCTAAAAATTTTAGGATTTATTAATTTGTAAGAAAAATGATAAGATTCATTAATATTCTCTTTTCATGTTGTTTGGAGTTAGATTGTGTTACCAATACCTGAAAATGTTCTCATATTAGACTAATTCATTATTTTTATTTAATTTTTGGAGTTAAATTATTATTTTAAAACTGTGTAGATGTGCATATCTTTTGTTATATGTTAATTTTAATAAATAGATTCTTGGAAGCAAAGTACTAAGTGATTGATGTGTTTTATTGGTAGTTTCTGTTGGAAACACAATATTGTGATAAATTGTTTAATTTTAGTAAAATTTGGTGGCGAAAAATGATTGGTAGGTTATTAGTTTGGCGTCTGCATATCTATGTGATTTTTTATTAATTCATTGAATGAGATATTTTATTCATGGAAAATGATTGGTAGGTTATTAGTTTGTAGTTCCATTTAAACTTCTTTTAGTTCAATAAAATTTAAGAAAGCTTAAGCCATCGATATGTTTGATTCCTAACAATAATGTAGGAGCCATCAATATGTTGATAGTAATAAATAGAATTGACATTTTTTTTTGGTGGTGTTTCTTTTGATAAATGTGTATGAATGCGCACTAAATCTGAGCATGTTAATGAACAGATTTAAGCATCCATTTTATGAAGTTTTAATACATATCGGAATGTATTACCAAATATGTAAAACAATTATATGTATCTGTTTACATGTGGTATAATCATAATAAGCTGCAAGTCTTCCCATTTAATAACTTCTGTTGTGGGCAAGTTATTTATGGCCTTAATTGGTTCCATATTAGTGTATCAATTTTATGTTTTTGGGCCAAAACTTGAAAATTGAATTGCAAGTCCACATGACATTTGGTTATATATGATTAGGGACAATGCAAATATTGAGAATGCAGATATCCCAAATTTTGAATCAATTCTTTTATATATAGATACGATTGTGGATACTTGATCTAAAATGGGTTTTGAAGATGGTTTTCAAGATGGTTTTGAAATGCGTTTTGAAGATGGTTTTGAATGGCTTTTAAGATTATAGCGATCCCGGTTTTCCCTTCCTTTGTTTATTGTATTCCGGACTTGGTTCCGTTGTTATGTTGTTGTCTTATTCTTATTTTCATCCTTTACTCTTTGTATTTGAGTCTTGGGTTATGTTAGGCAGGTTTAGAACAGGTTGGTTGTGTTTACAAACCAAAAGTTGATGCCCAGATTTGGCCTTTACGCTCGAGCGTGGCCTTTGACGCTCGAGCGGGAGTTTTGACGCTCGAGCGGGCCCTTTCGATTTTGTTCCTTCGCTCGAGCGGGGAGTCTGACGCTCGAGCGAGGACCATGGTCTGCAAAACTTCTAGAAGTGTGCATCCGGCGCTCGAGCGGCGCTTTTGACGCTCGAGCGTGAGTCTGTGTCTGACGTTCAAGCGGGGAGTTCCACGCTCGAGCGGGGCGACTTTTATATCAGTCCAAAAAGTGACATTTTGGATCACTTTTTGGCTTTCTTTCTCTCTCTTACTTTTTCAAAACCTCCATTGAAGAGCACCTCACTCTAAAACTCCAACTTCTCTCTAGGGTTTGATCTAGTAGGAGTGATCTTCTATCCTTGGGCTTTTGTAAAAAGTGTGGAGCTTGTTAAGGGCTACATTTTGATATGAAAATATTGGGGTTTGGAGCACTTTTAAATTTCTTCATCTTCTCCTTTGATCTCCGAATTTGAGGTAGGGATAACTGCTCATTTTTATGGCCTTTGACATAAACTATTGGTCATTTTGATGTAATATTGAAGTTGGGTAATTTTGGGTGTTAGGGTTTCAAAATGAATAAAGAGGGGTTTGGTTATTTTGACTCATAAATGTGTATCTTGGGTCTTAAAATGATGGTATTGATGTTGTTGATGATATATGGGACCTTTGGGTCATTGTAGAGAAAAAAATGGAGAAAGCCCTAAATTGTTGTATGAATTAATTTATATAATTAATTTGGGGATGTTATGGAAATATGGAATTGAGTTAAAAATAATGTAATTGGCTCATTATAAGAGGGAATGGTGGAGTTGGATTTATTAATCGCTCACTTATGAAATTATTGTCAAATTATCTGTTGATGCATTTATTATCTGTTTAGAAATAAATTGCTTTGGCTATCGGTGGAGGATAGTCTTGATTGTTGTAGACAATGCATGATGATTAGGTGAATTAAAACTAATCAATTGATTATGGCATCGAATATGACGGTTGGAATAATACATCAAATTTATGTATTGACTGCTCATGTATATGATATGTGTTTATATACATTGTGTTGTGTAGGAGGAAATAGGGGATGCACTCCACAGTTTAGGGGAAGATAGGGGATGGACTCCTAAATCGGATTTTATTTGGGAGGAGATAGGGGATGAACTCCATTGATACAGTAAATCTGTGTATCATTTATGAAGTATGGAAGTGTTTTAATGTGTTATTGATACAACGAATCTGTGTATCATTTGTGAATTATAGAAGTGTTTTGATATGAGTTATAGTCTCATTAAATTATTGGCCAGGTTCTGAGGCTTATTCATAAATTGAGAACTGGATAAGTAATGAAAAATGGAATGAAACATGGACATATTTGTCATGGAATTGAAATGTGTTATAAGTTAGTATAGATAAGTTAAACATTTATCGAATGCTAATGTTTTAGTTATTGCTCATATTATGTTTAGCATATCTCTACTGGACGTTGGCTCACCCTATATGGGATATCATTTTTAGGTACAGGTGATATACCGCCTCTAAGGATGTAACTTGGGAGGTCGTAGAAGCTGAAGGCTTCCTTGTTGTGATTATTTTGTGTATTACATATAAATCAAGCCAAGGGCTTATTTTGTGCTTTGAGTTAGTACTCTTTTTTTGTAACCAAGTGTTGACTTGAAAATTTGTAAGCCCGTAGGACATTTACTTTTGATATCAACATGTAATACTTTTGTAATGAATACTCTGATAAATAGAATTATGCTTTATTCTCTTAAGTATATGGATGTCTTGAATGTATGATTTATAGGTTTATTTTGAGGGCGTTACAACTTGGTATCAGAGCGTACCGGGTTCGAATACTTACGCGGGAAGTGATTAGTATCACAATGAGTTCGTCTCGTTTGTTAGAGACTTAGATGTAATGTTATGTGCTTATGTGATAACATGTTTATGTGACCACTTGGGTATGGGATTTAGTTTTTAGGATATTGATTGGATCCTTGGGTTTCTGTGAGTCTTGTTGGAAAAGCACTTGATCAATGCTGTTTCTAACCGAAACTCTAGTAATGCCTCGGGACTATCATTATCTAAAAATGAAATTCGTAGGTGCTTATGTGATTATGTGCTTACGTGGAATGAATTACAATTGTCCAATGTATTAGGACGCAAGTGTTATAGCTTCGGCACATTTGTGAATGTGCTAATGTCTTCGTTACCTTTATTAGGATGTCAGGGTAAGGACGAGGTGGTAGGCGTGATAGGCGTGGTAGGTAGGAGATGCATATACCGGATGAGATTCCGGCACAGCAAGAGAGTGTTGGTCAGGCCAATGTGGCCGAGCCAGTAGGTTAGCAGGCCATGGGCGCCTTAACTCGCGAGATAGCAGGAGCTTTAAGGGAATCCATGGGCATTCTCAGAGCTGAGAATCAAGTCCCGGCCCAGGTTGTTGATGTAGGGCCTTCTTTTCTAAAGAGGGATTTTTTCCGGTCAAATCCGGATGAGTTTTGTCGGTGATCCGAAAGAGCCACTTAAGGCTGATGAGTGGTTGGAACAGATGACTAAGACGTTTGAGATGCTTGGCATCGAAGATGAGGCATTGAAGGTGACCTTGGCATCTTTCTAGCTTAAGGGGGATGCGGGTCAGTGGTGGAAGTTCATGAGGGGTTGTATTGGTGGTACATGAGAGGCCTTTGTAGATGTTTTCCAGGAGAAGTTCTTATCTCCAGCTGTCAAGGAGAAGCTGAGGGACCAGTTTTGTTAGCTTAAGCAGCTGAGTTCTTCAGTGGCCTAGTTTGAGGTCGCATTTACTAGTTTATCCAGGTTTGCACCTAAGCTTGTGGCGTCTGAAGAACGTCGTTGTCGGGAATTTGAGAAGAAGTTAAGGCATGGGCTCAAGATGAGAGTTGGGGGGTCTATGACCCAGGAGTATGGGCGCCTTGTGGATGCTGCGGCCCATATGGAGATTATGATGCAGGAGGAGGATGAGAGGATGAGGGGCTCCAAGAGGAGTCAGGATGGCCAAGGGGACGGTAGGAGGTAGAGGGGTTCTAACCCTCAGCAATCCTAGGGTGCTTTAGCGAGATCTGCCTTTCCAGTGCCGAGTGCAGGCTCGGGGAGAAGCAGTCAGGGAGACGTTACATGTTACAAGTGTGGTCAGCTGGGCCATAAGTCTCCAGCTTGCCCGCAGAAGGGAGGAGGGCAGAGAGCAGCTTTATCTTCGGTTCGACCTCAAAGCCAGAGTCAGGGCAGAGGCCAGCCGCTCTCTTGTTACCACTGTGGTCAAGCGGGGCACCTGAAGAGGTTTTGCCCGCAGTTGAGTGCCACATCGGGTGCATTTGGTTCGAGACAGACTCAGAGTTTTCAGCCAGCACAGTCAGTTCAGGCCTCGAGGGCCAATCAAGGAGCTTCATCGTCTCAGTCTGTGCAACAGTCTTTTGCTCCAAGGGGTGAGCAGGTAGATCAGGGGCCTACAGGGCGTGTGTATGTTGTTACCGCGCAGGATCTTATACCGGCTCCATCTGTTGTGAGAGGTACCTTTTTGTTTTGTAACTCGGTTGCCAATGTGTTGATTGATATGGGTGCATCTTATTCCTTTATATCTGCTGCATTTGTATCTGTTTTGGGGTTGGAGTTGGCACAGTTAGCATCTCCTCTTTGTGTTGTATCACCTGTTGGAGGTGAGTTTATTTTGAAACAAGGGTGTCGAGGCTGTGATATAGAGGTCGCCGACCGCCGACTTCCATTTTCTTTTGTAGTTATGGCTATGTCGGGTTTTGATGTTATTTTGGGTATGGGCTGGCTATCGTCATACAGGGCTGTTATTGATTGTTACCGCCAGAGGGTCACTGTATGTACCTTGAGCGGGGATTGTTTCTATTTCTTGGGGGATCGGGTTGGTAGTGTGTTGCCACCGGTGTATGATCTGCGAGGGCGGAGTGAGCTTAGTGGTATTCTCGCTAGCTTTATAAGTAGTGAGTGTGATGAGACCTAGACTGTATTGCCGAGAGTAGTTTGTGAGTACTCGAATGTCTTTCCCGAGGATCTTGTGAGTTTGCCACCACATCGAGAGATCGAGTTCTCTATTGATTTAGTGCCCGGTACGGCGCCGATTTCCATGGCACCTTATCATTTTGCCCTAGCCGAGTTGAGTGAGTTGAAGATTCAACTCTAGGAGTTGCTAGATAAGGGTTTTGTTCGCCCTAGTGTTTCGCCGTGGGGAGCACCGACCCTCTTTGCTAAAAGGAAAGATGGTGCCTTGAGACTTTATATTGATTATCGGAAGTTAAATCGGGCTACGATTAAGAATAAGTACCCTATGTCCCGTATAGATGATCTGTTTGACCAGTTAAAGGGGTTCCGTTGTTTCTCTAAGATAGATTTGAGATCGAGTTACCACCAGTTGAGGGTCAGGAAGGAGGATATTCCGAAGACGGCATTCCGTACGCGGTATGGCCACTATGAGTTTCTGGTGATGCCTTTTGGGCTCACCAATGCACCGACAGTGTTTATGGATTTAATGAACTGGATATTCCGGGAGTTCTTAGATCGTTTTGTAGTCGTTTTCGTGGATGACATTCTGATTTATTCACCTTCTGAGGAGGAGCACGAGGAATACTTGAGAGTGGTGCTTGAGTTGCTTAGAGCCCATAAGCTGTATGCCAAGTTTGGGAAGTGTGAGTTCTGGCTAAGAGAGGTTAAATTCTTAGGCCATGTAGTCTCCGGGGAAGGGGTGGCTGTTGATACATCCAAGATAGAGGCAGTGCAGGATTGGGCACAGCCTAAGAGTGTGTTTGAGATCCACAATTTTTCGGGATTAGTTGGGTATTACCGCCGGTTTGTGAAAGATTTCTCCAGGCTTGCTTCGCCGTTGACCAGATTGACACAGAAAGGGGTCAAGTTTGTATGGAGTGAGACTTGTGAAAAGTCGTTCCAAGAGTTGAAAGTTAGACTTACCACTGCACCAGTTTTGATTATTCCGGAGAGAGGTTTGGGTTATATGGTGTATTGTGATGCCTCACGAGAGGGTTTGGGATGTGTGTTGATGCAAGGAGGGAAAGTAGTAGCCTATGGCTCGCGGCAGTTGAAAATACACCAGAGGAATTACCCTACGCATGACCTAGAGTTAACAGCTGTGATTTTTGCCTTAAAGATTTGGAGGCACTACCTTTATGGTGAGAGGTTCGAGGTATTCTGGGATCATAAGAGTCTGAAATATCTCTTCACAGAGAAAGACTTGAATTTGAGGCAAATGAGGTGGATGGAGTTCATCGAGGACTATGATTTCGAGCTGCAATATCACTCGGGAAAGGCCAATGTTGTGGCCGATGCCCTTAGTAGGAAATCCATTAGTGATATAGCTTGTATAGCCATCCGGGAGTGGGAAATGTTGGGTGCACTTGGCGAGTTTGATTTGCTTATGGGCAAATCCGTTGAGGCTGCGGCCTTGTTTTCTGTTGTTGCGCAGCCTACACTTGTGACTCAAGTGTTAGAGGCACAGAGAGGTGACCTTGAGGTAGAATCCCTCTGAGAGAAGATCTCCAATGGAAAGGTTGAAAAGGGTTTGGCTATGTATCCCGACCTGAGTGTGATATACCGAGACCGTTTGTTTCTGCCGGAGTCTTGCCGAGAGGAAGTACTCCGAGAGTTTCACCATTCACGTCTTGCGGTGCATCCGGGAGGCACAAAGATGTATCGTGATTTGGGTCGCCAGTTTTGGTAGCGGGGTATGAAGAAAGATGTGGCAGTGTTTGTGTCTAAGTGCCTTACTTGTTAGTAAGTGAAGGCCGAGCATCAGAGGCCAGCGGGTTTGTTACAACTCTTGCCTATTGCCGAGTGGAAGTGGGAGCATGTCACTATGGACTTCGTTGTAGGTCTTCCGAGGACTTAGTGGGGTAGTGATGCTATTTGGGTGGTTGTAGACCGGTTGACTAAGTCGGCGCACTTTAGGGACATAATGAGGTTGCACGGGGTCCTAGTGTCGATCGTCTCAGATAGAGATCCACGTTTCACTGCTAGGTTGTGACAGAGTTTACAGAGTGCCTTGGGCACTAAATTGACCTTTAGTACAGCTTATCATCCTCAGACTGACGAGCAGTCCGAGCGTACTATTCAGATCGTTAAGGATATGCTTCGAGGTTGTGTTCTTGACTTTAGTGGGTCGTGGGAAAAGCACTTGCCCTTGGTGGAGTTTGCCTACAACAACAGTTTCCAGTCGAGCATCGGTATGGCACCATTTGAGGCCTTGTATGGCCGACCGTGTAGGTCTCCAGTATATTGGGCCGAGGTGGGTGATGCACCTTTGTTGGGCCTGAATTTGGTGAGGGAAACGACGGAGAAAGTTGAGCTTATCCGTAGGAAGCTGGTTATAGCCCAAAGTCGCCAAAAGAGTTATGCCGACCGTAGGAGGAGGCCTTTGGCATTTGAGACGGGTGATCATGTTTTTCTGAAAATGTCACCTAAGTGGGGTTTGATGAGGTTTGGGAAGAGTGGGAAGTTATTCCCTCGGTTTATCGGTCCCTTTGAGATCCTTGAGAGGATCGGAGAGGTTGCTTATTGTTTAGCTTTACCGCCACAGTTGTCCGGGGTGCATGATGTGTTTCATGTTAGTATGCTTCGGAAGTACGAGTCGGATCCATCGCATGTATTGGATTGGACCGATTTAGAGGTTGATGAGGATGCCTCGTATGAGGAGAGACCGGTTCGGGTCTTGGATAGGCGGGATCAAGTCTTGCGAGGCAAGACCATTCCCTTGGTTAAAGTTTTGTTGAAGCATCACGGAGTGGAAGAAGCCACTTGGGAACGTGAGTTGGAGGTCTGTGAGAAATATCCGGACTTGTTTGTTAATGTGTAATCATGTATCAGTAATTTGGTAATATTGATGAACTTTAAGAGCATTAAATATGTCTTAAGTTGTAAAACATTGTAAATGTTTCGGTTTATGGAAGTTTATTTTAACATTGCAGATGTTAATTCTGTTTTAGAAATGCAAATATAATATTGGCATTGAATATGTTTTGAGATACATGTTGATAATACATGTTGGAGATTATGTTGTAATTTGCCTCTGGGATAGAGATGGGATGACTGGTGATGGGTCAGGTTATGGAATGTTGGTTGGTAATGTTATTGAGAATTGAGGAAAACTTGTTTTTGAAAACTTGTATCTAATTTCGGGGATGAAATTCTTTAAGGGGGGAGGTTATAGCGATCCCGGTTTTCCCTTCCTTTGTTTATTATATTCCGGACTTGGTTCCGTGGTTATGTTGTTGTCTTATTCTCATTTTCATCCTTTAGTCTTTGTAATTGAGTCTTGGGTTATGTTGGGTAGGTTTGGAGCAGGTTGGTTGTGTTTAGAAACCAAAAGTTGATGCCCAGATTTTGGCCTTCACGCTCGAGCAGGCCCTTTGTTGTTGCTTATCCGCTCGAGCGGGCGTTTTGACGCTCGAGCGTAAATTTTCATCTCCTAGTATTTTCTCTGTAGGTTATCGTACGCTCGAGCGGGAGTTTTGACGCTCGAGCAGGCCCTTTCGATTTTGTTCCTCCGCTCGAGCGGGGAGTCTGACGCTCGAGCGGGGACCATGGTCTGCAAAACTTCTGGAAGTGTGCATCCGGCGCTCGAGCGTAAGTCTGTGTCTGACGCTCGAGCGGGGAGTTTCACGCTCGAGCGGGGCGATTCTTATATCAGTCCGAAAAGTGATATTTTGGATCACTTTTTGGCTTTCTTTCTCTCTCCTACTTTTTTGAAACCTCCATTGGAGAGCATTTCACTCTAAAACTCCAACTTCTCTCTAGGGTTTGATCTAGTAGGAGTGATCTTCTATCCTTGGGCTTTTGTAAAAAGTGTGGAGCTTGTTGAAGGCTACATTTTGATCTGAAAATATTGGGGTTTGGAGCACTTTTAAATTTCTTCATCTTCTCCTTTGAGCTCCGAATTTGAGGTAGGGATAACTGCTCATTTTTATGGTCTTTGACATAAACTATTGGTCATTTTGATGTAATGTTGAAGTTGGGTAATTTTTGGTGTTAGGGTTTCAAAATGAATAAAGAGGGGTTTGGTTATTTTGACTCATAAATGTGTATCTTGGGTCTTAAAATGATGGTATTGATGTTGTTGATGATATATAGGACCTTTGGGTCATTGTAGAGAAAAAAATAGAGAAAGCCTTAAATTGTTGTATGAATTAATTTATAAAATTAATTTGGGAATGTTATGGAAATATGGAATTGAGTTGGAAATAATGTAATTGGCTCATTATAAGAGGGAATGGTGGAGTTGGATTTATTAATCGCTCACTTATGAAATTGTTGTCAAATTATCTGTTGATGCATTTATTATCTGTTTAGAAATAAATTGCTTTGGGCTATCGGTGGAGGATAGTCTTGATTGTTGTAGACAATGTATGATGATTAGGCGAATTAAAACTAATCAATTGATTATGTCATCGAATATGACGGTTGGAATAATACATCAAATTTATGTATTGACTGCTCATGTATATGATATGTGTTTATATACATTGTGTTGTGTGAGAGGAGATAGGGGATGCACTCCACGGTTTAGGAGAAGATAAGGGATGGACTCCTAAACCGGATTTTATTTGGGAGGAGATAGGGGATGAACTCCATTAATACAGCAAATCTGTGTATCATTTATGAAGTATGGAAGTGTTTTAATGTGTTATTGATACAGCGAATCTGTGTATCATTTGTAAATTATAGGAGTGTTTTGATATGAGTTATAGTCTCATTAAATTATTGGCCAGGTTCTGAGGCTTATTCATAAATTGAGAACTGGATAAGTAATGAAAAATGGAATGAAACATGAACATATTTGTCATGGAATTGAAATGTGTTATAAGTTGGTATATATGAGTTAAACATTTATCGAATGCTAATGCTTAGTTATTGCTCATATTATGTTTAGCATATCTCTACTGGGCGTTGGCTCGCCCTATATGAGACATCATTTTCAGGTACAGATGATATGCCGCATCCAAGGATGTAGCTTGGGAGGTTGTAGAAGCTGAAGGCTTCCTTGTTGTGATTATTTTGTGTATTACATATAAATCAAGCCAAGGACTTATTTTGTGCTTTGAGTTAGTACTCTTTTTTTGTAACCAAGTGTTGACTTGGAAAGTTGTAAGCCCGTAGGGCATTTACTTTTGATATCAACATATAATACTTTTGTAATGAATACTCTGATAAATAGAATTATGCTTTATTCTCTTAAGTATATGGATGTCTTGAATGTATGATTTATGGGTTTATTTTGAGGGCGTTACAAAGATGGTTTTAATTTGTAAAAGAGTAAGGATTGCAAATGGTTTTCTTTTATTAAAAATGGTTAAAGCTGATTTTAGGATGAGTTTGAAATTTTTCAAAAAGATTTGCTGAAAAAAAAGAGAAAATTAGTAAGGATTGGAGTACTCCTATCAAATTAAGTTTTTAACCAAGATTTCAATTGAATTTGATGAAAAAAGAAGAGTAAGGATTCGAAATATCATTTAGTTGTTGATGGATGGCAGATATTATTCTGAAGGGGAAGAAGAGAGTTGCAGATGTTATGCCAATTGCTACAGGTCACGAGCGTGAAGAACTTGTGGCCGAACTCGAGGTATCCTATTGTTTATTCAGTTCAATTCATGTGTCTGATACGTGTGTGTAATACCATATACATTTGATAGTTTGAGAGAGAATTGAATCTGAATTTAATCCAATTCTTTCATTTAGGGAAGGAATGTTCTGGAGAATTGAATTTGAATTATCCAGTTGGACCTTTTGGCACCAAGGTTTGAATTATAGGACCTTTGCTGTGTACTATGATTTCTGCTTTACTTTGATTGTGCTTTCATTTGTATCCATTGAGTTCACCTTTATTTATATGCATTTTGATCCCAATCTAATATGTTTGATCCCAATCTGATATTTATATGCATTGAGTTCTGCATTTATAAAATTAATTTGAAATGTTTGATTTCTCACATGGTTTTGATTTATGTAATGGGTTTGATTCTTTAATGGGAAATAGATGTTGATTTTCTATGGTTTTGAAAAGCTTTTGATTTATAAAAAGATTTTCTATGGAACGAAAACTGAAGTGGGTCTTTCCGAGTAAAGAATTCTAATTTTACATAACGAAACAAATGGCGTTTTTTTGTTAAAAAAAAAAATTGGAAATTGGAAGAAGAAAAGAAACAAACATTTTTTGTGGGTTAAGAAAAGAATGGGTTGATTTTTTGTTTTAATTTTTAACTTTTTAGCTAATGTTTCAAATTTAACTAATATAGATAGGAGTTAAATTAATCTTTTATTTTTATTTTTATATATGATTATGGATGTATGTATATATATCTATACATATGATTCCAATATGTATATATATTTATATATATGATTCCAAACCCCAAACCCCCTATTTATATATGATTCCAGTATGTGTATATATATTGAGAAGCCATGTCTAAGAAAGTCATGTCTAACAAAACCTGTGCCAATTAATTAACAAACTGAAGTGGGTTTTTGCTTTCTAGGCAACCAAACAAAAGGGCGTTTTTTTTTTTTAATAAAAAAATGAAAAATTGGAAGAAGAAAATAAACATACTTTCTTCTGCCTCTTAGGGCATGTTTTTTGTGTTGAATGGGTTTATTTTTTGTATTAGTTTTTGATTTTTTATCTAATGTTTCAAATTTAACCAATATAGATAGGAGTTAAATTATTATTATTATTATTATTTTCTTTTCTCCTTGAATGACACTTAGGGCATGTTTGATTAGCAGTATTAGTGGTACTATTTTATTAACCTGTTAATCAAACAAGGCCTTAGTTTGAGTTTCATTTATTGCATAAAACACATATTTATTAGTTTGTATAGCATTTTGATAACATTCGAATTTATTAGTTTGTATAGCATTTTGATAACATTTGAATTTTATTAGTTTGTAAAATTAATCTATTAGGAGTTAAATTAATCTATTATTAGTTTGAATTTTATTAGGTGTTAAATTATTATTTTTTTTCATTTTCTCCTTCAAGGACACTTAGGGCATGCTTGATTAATAGTATTAATGATGCGATTTTATTAACCTGTTAATCAAAGTGGTATTATTTTTATGAAATTATTTGTTGGCTTTTTGACTTTATGAAACAAAATCTTGAAATATTTGCTGTCTAAATATCTCAAAATAGAATGACTATGGAGGATCAATAGATGTATTCCATTCCATTGCATGATTTTCTGTGAGTTGGAGAGGCATTTGAGTGCGACAAGATGAAAGAAGAAGAAGAGGGAATGTGATAGTGCTATTCTTATATACAAGATATATTACCTTTCTTGGTAAAAAGTGTCATTGTCCACATGAAATCACTTTAATATTTTGGGCACTAAAAAATGACATCACATATGAGAAATGTGTTTGGGGCTTCAAGAATATATTTTTTTGCATTTGTGTGTAAGTGGCTTCTTAGTTGGTCATGGTGGCCGACCACAATCACTCTTCAAAATAGGCAATAGTTTTTTTATTTTATTTTTATTAAACTAATTTGAAATTGATTATTTTATTGTGTACATTTTTATTTATGCAATCGATCTTATTTGATGGGACTTTAGGCTTAGTTTGGTTTACTTATCTAAATTTGATTGTTTTATTTTTAGTTTAATAGTGATTACTAAAAAGTTATGTTTGTTTCATCCGTGATGGTCCTAGAACAATTTGTGATCAATGTACCTTTTGATTTGAATTCTTTATTGTATTTTCACAGGTTATCTTGAACCAATCAAAAGTTTCATGTAGTGGTCGTTCTATGGTTTTTTTATATACTATTTAGGGCTATATTTTTTTTTTTGATGACTATTATAGCGATCCCGGTTGTCCTTTTACTGTTCTGTTGTATTCCGGACTCGGTTTCGTGGAGTTGGTAGTTGTATCTATCTGGTTGTCGTCCTTTAATTCCATTTGTGTGAGTTTTAGGATGTTTTGGGCAAGGTTGTTACAGGTTGGTTAGGCCTTGGTTTCAATTCCTTGTTGCCCAGTTTTTAGGCATTCCGCTCGAGCGGGTCTTATTGCGCTCGAGCGGGGTTTACACACTTCCAGTATTTCGTAGCCCTGCAAAACTTCTACGGGTGTGTTTTCTATGCTCGAGCGAGTTTCTTGCGCTCGAGCGGGTCATGCTCGAGCAGTATTGTTGGCGCTCGAGCGGGTAGTCCTTTTCCTGTTAAGTTCTGGGAGATGAAAATCTGCGCTCGAGCGGACTAGTTTTCACGCTCGAGCGGATGTGTTTTGCTTCTGTTTCTTGGCGCTCGAGCGGTTATCTATGCGCTCGAGCGGGACCAGATGTTTGCGCTTTACGCTCGAGCGCTCTATTCTACGCTCGAGCGGGTCATGCGTATATGAGTTATCCGCTGGGTCATTTTAAATCACTTTTTTACTTTTCTTCTCTCTCTTACTTTCCCAAAAACCCTATTGTTGAGCTTCTCACTCTAGAACTCTACCTTCTCTCTAGGTATTGATCTAGTATGAGTGATTTCCTCACCTTTGGCCTTTACAAAAAGGTTGTTGATCGTCGAGGGCTATCTTTTGATCCGAGAAATTCGTGGTTTGGAGCATTTTCGTTTTCTTCACCTTCTTGGTTGGGAGTCATCTTTTGAGGTAGGGAAAACCTACTCCTCACTATGGGCTTTGTCTTTAAATTTTAGTATTTTGAGATGTTAGGGTTGGTTTGGTAATTTTGTGAAAGTTTGGGACTTTTGTGTAAATTTACAAAAGTTGGGGCTTCAACTATATAAAACCTAGATGCATGTTTGGCATGGAAAAGTGAAACTAATGTTAAAACATTAATGAAAATGGAACCTAAGGGTTGTAATATTAATTATGGAAAATGCCCTAATTACATTGGTTAATTAATTCACATAATTAATTATGAAAAATGAGGAATTGATTTGGAAAGGTATGGGATTAAAGGGTGTGGTTGGATTATTTATCGCTCACCTAGTGGAAATGTTGATTATATATGTGACGACCCAAAATTTTTCCCTTCGCTCGAGCGGACTTTTGGGGTTCTCGGCAATTTTGCAGACGGCCTGAGATTCTGGGAGTTGTGAATCTCCGCTTGAGCGGAGAAGTTGACGCTCGAGCGGACTGTTTTATTAGTCTGTGCGCGCTCGAGCAGTTGAAGCGACGCTCGAGCGTGAGAAGTAAGATTTCCCTTGACATTGTAGTGGTGTATTTGGAATCTTCTTATTTTATTTTGGAGTATTGTTTGGGGTAGTAATATGATGGTGAAGTAAGATGGGACCAAAAACTTTAATTCGAACAATTTGTTTATGTTCAACAGCCACTCTTTTGCCTTTTTCTTTTTCCACACTTTGAATTTGAATGTGAGGTTAGAACCATTGAAAAGCTTATCTCCGGGGCTTCAATTTGGACACAAGAACGGCCTAAAACGGATCCCGGATGAGAAAGTTATACACGATTAAAGTTTTGGGATCTGTGCTGGGAGCAGGTACGCTCGAGCGGGAATAAGGACGCTCGAGCGGGGTTGGCGAGTACAGTAGCGTAAAAACGGGATTTTGAGATCTTTTTCCACATTTTCTTTCCCCTTTCTTCTTTCCTCTTCTCCTAAGTCCGAAACCCTCCAAAACCCTAGCCTCAAAACCTTGATTTCCTCTATTTTGAGCAACAATCCACCATGGTTTTTGCATCAAGGATGGAGAACAAGAGAAGATCAATGTTTTTACCCGATTGGAATTCGGATTTGCGAAGGCTTCTTCTCAAGCTCACTTCTTTGCTTGATTATGGAGGTAGGAGTCCTAGTTCTCTTCAATACTTACATCAAAATATAGATTTGTGGTCTTTCCATTGTATAAATATACGAATTTGCATTTTTGAGCAAATAGAGTAAATTATGAGATTTGGGAATTTCGGGTTTGAAGCATTCAGGGTTCAATTGATGGGTTAAGGTGATGGAGTATGACCCTTAGATGTATAATCAAGGAGAAACTTGGGATGTAAAGTCATGGTATGAGAAGTTTGTATTTTTTATGGAAAACTTTATATTTTTCTTGAAACCCTAGGTTAATTTGTGATGGTAAATAATGATTTTTGCCCAAATGGAAAATAGAATCATGAAATTGGTGGGTTGAATTATGCATGTACAAGTTGAATTGGATTTTTGAGATGTTTTGAAATAATGTTAAAATTTGCGAATGAACCTTGTTATGAGCATTGTGAATCATGTTAAAATGAGAAAGGAAATTAGGGGAAATGACTCAAAAAATTAATGTGTGACCTCATATGTGTGTAGGACACGCTTCGGGAGGAATAAACGCTCTACCAGCACACTGTGAGTAATAGTACGAAGATGTACATTCTATTGATTATTGATAATTATTATCACTAACGCTCTGTTTCTTGTAAGTGTTACACGAACATGTTACATGAACAATTATGATGAGTGAAAGTCAATGTGGACGTTGAAAGAATGGCATATATCGGTATGACTTTAGAATGATTCCGTTCTATCAATAGCGAATGATAAATTCTCTATTATCTATAAGCAAATTACGTCGTTTCTTAATGAATAAATAGAATTATGTTCATCTTTAAGCCAAGTATCTGTATGAAACTGAGATTATTCTATTGTGTTACTTATGGACCCAAGGTCATCAAGAACCTGTGACACGCATGCAATGTTTAATATTATTATGTGGCCTCAGTTAATAATTGATATGATTATTATTATTCAGTTGTTCACGAGACACCTGTATTAATTTGTAATCAGGCCATGGGGAAACTTATGTGCATTATTGCATATTGATACTTTAAGAAGACTGAAATCATTCCCATTACAAGGGCTTTGTGCCATTACAAGTTACATGGGCTTTATGCCATTACAAGTTTCATGGGCTATATGCCATTACAAGTTACATGGGCTTTATGCCAATACAAGTTTCATGGGCTATATGCCATTACAAGTTTCATGGGCTTTATGCCATTACAAGTTACGTGGGCTTTATGCCATTACAAGTTTCATGGGCTATATGCCATTACAAGTTACATGGGCTTTATGCCAATACAAGTTTCATGGGCTATATGCCATTACAAGTTACATGGGCTTTATGCCATTACAAGTTTTATGGGCTTTATGCCGTTACAAGTTTCATGGGCTTTATGCCATCACATGTTACAAGGGCTTTATGCCATTACAAGGGCTTTATGCCATCACATGGGCTTAATGCCAATCTATGTTCATGGGCTTCATGCCAACTTTTCAAGGGCTATATGCCATCTTTCAAGAGCTTTTCATGCCATATGTTTCAAGGGGCTATTGTGCCAGATGTTCCAAGGGCTTTTATGCCAATGTGTTTCAAGGGCTTTATGCCGTTTTGATAAGAGCTTCATGCCATTTTGTTAAGGATTGCAAGCCGTTCTGTTAAGGGCTTAAAGCCACTGTGTTTAAGATTAGGCCCAAGGCCGTTCTGTAAAAGATACTCAAAGTATAAATGATTTTGATGAAATCCGTATTTGGAGTTACGAAGTGTTTCATATGATAAGTAATTTCTGAAATGAGAAAAAAATGCTACGAACTTATGATGTGTTTATAATATGATATGCTTTCTGGATAATTTTCCCCAAAATGCCTAGATGCACTATGAAACCCTGAATGTTCAAGATATGGCAAGTTTTCTGACGAAGATACTTTACTATACATACAGAAACAAATAAACCATATGCTCTCTTTATTGATAAACACACGGATATGGATTATAATTCATGTTGAGCATTGAGTTGTTATGTATTATTATTCACTGAGCTTGACTCACTCTATTTTATGTTTGTTTCTGTAGGCACTCAACCTGGAGATCAACCTTCACTTGTGGCTTTTGTTACCCAGTTGTCAAACCCTGAGTATCTAACCCTTAGATGTTGATTGTTCAAGTTATGGAGTTTTGCTAGTTTTAATTTGTACCCTAAATGTCTGTTAAGATCGGCGTATATGTATGTGTACATAGCTATCTTCAGGTGCACGTCACTGTATATTTAACTGCATGATGTTCTGTTTGTGATCCTGGCATGGTAGTGGTAGCTCAATGGATATATTGTTATAATTATTATTATTTTTGTTTGCTATTATATACTATTAAATGCTTCCGTTCAGGCCCCGTAGATTATATTCATCAGGTTTTATGTCCGTTTTCTGAAGTGGTCATGCCCAAACTTTTAGGGGCGAGTTCTGGGCGTGACAATATATCCATTGTTGCATTTATTTTCTGTATAAGAAATAGTTGCTTTGGGCTATCGGTGGAGGATAGTCTTGATTGTTGTAGACAATGCATAATGATTAGGCAAACTGAAACTAATCACTGGAATGTGTCATTGAGTATGACGGTTGAAAGAATACATTAAATTTATGTATTGTGTGATGATGTGTATAATTATTGTTTATATGCATTGTGTCGTGTTGGAGGAGATAGGGGATGTACTCCACGGTTTAGGGGAAGATAGGGGATGGACCTCTAAACCGGATGTTGTTGGGAGAAGATAGGGGATGGACTCCATAGATATAGCTCATATGCTTATCTAGTAATGTGTTGACACAGCTCATATGCTTGTCCTTGGAAGTGTGATAGTGCTCTTATGCATATCTATGGAAGTGATGATATAGCTTGTATGCTTATCTGTTGGTGTGTGATATGGCTAGTATGCTTATCTATTATGAAATGGGAAAGTGTTTAATATGAGTTACTGTCTCATATAAGTTGTTTGGCAAGGTTCTGAGCCATGGTTATAAATTGAGAATTGAAAAGAATTGGAAAATGGACTGTAACATGGACTTGTATGTCATGAAACTGTAAAGTGTTATAAGTGAAAGTATCAGTGTTGGCCATCTATCAACTGCTAATCTTTTAGTCACTGTTCATATTTGGTTTAGTGTATTTCTACTGGGCTGTGGCTCACCCTATATGGGAACATCATTTTCAGGTACAGGTAGCATGCCACCTCCAAGGACATAGCTTGGGAGGCTAGAGGCGGACAGACTTTTGTTGTCTTATTTCCTTTTGATGTATTACATGTAAATCCAAGCCAAGGGCTTAATGTGTAATTGAGTTAGTACTCTTTTTTTTTGTAACCAAGTGTTAACTTGGAAAGCTGTAAGCCCGTAGGGCATTTGCTTTTGTTGTTAATATGTAATACTTTTGTAAGGAAATACTCTGATGAATTGAAGAATGTGGATCTTATATATATAAATGCATGTCTAATGAGATGGGTTTTATCTATTATTTTGAGGGCGTTACAACTATGGAGGATCAATAGATGTATTCCATTCCACTATATGATTTTCTGTGAGTTGGAGAGAGGCATTTGAGTGCGGCAAGATGAAAAAAGACGATGAGAGAATATGGTAGTTCTATTCTTATATACAAGATATATTACCTTTCTTGGTAAAAAGTGTCATTGTCCACATGAAATCACTATAATATTTTAGGCACCAAAAAATGCCATCACACATGAGAAATGTGTTTGGGGCTTCAAGAATATATATTTTTTGCATTTGTGTGTAAGTGGCTCCTTATTTTGTCATAGTGGCCAACCACAATCACTCTTCAAAATAGGCAATGGCTTTTTTAATTTTAATTTTAATTTTTATTAAACTAATTTGAAATTGATTATTTTATCGTGTACATTTTTATTTATGCAATCGATCCCATTTGATGGGACTTGAGGCTTGGTTTGGTTTAGTTTGGTTTACTCCTCTAAATTTGATTGTTTTATTTTTAGTTTAGTAACGATTACTAAAAGGTTATGTTTGTTTCATCTGAGATGATCCTAGAACAATTTGTGATCAATGTAACTTTTGATTTGAATTCTTTATTGTATTTTCCCAGGTCATCTTCAACCAATCAAAAATTTCATGTAGTGGCCTGTCTATGGTTTTTTGATACACTATTCAGTGCTATATTTGTTTGGGTATGCTACATAATACATAATTTCTCTTAAATGTGTTACAAAAAATCATCTAGCCTTTGTTGGTCGATTGATTGATCCTAAACATTTTGGTTGTTTGATTACAACTTTGAGACACTTTTCATAAAACATTTTTATGGTCGTTAACATTTTTTCAACACATAGATTGTAATATAAGAATTTTATTAGATAGTTTATTCAAGCACGGGCATAAAACACCTATTTATTAGTTTGTATAGCATTTTGATAACATTCGAATTTATTAGTTTGTATAGAGTTTTGATAACATTTGAATTTGATTTACAAATAATGGGGAAAATGAAAAACTGAGTCTTTGGATACAAGTCTATAATTGTATTTTATGTATGTATGTATATATGTGATATTGTTTCTTTTATTAATTTTATTTTTTGTGACTTTTTAAATAGAGAGAATGGGTTGATTTTATGTGTTAGTTTTTGGCTTTTTAGCTAATTTTCCTATTCACAAACAAATTTAACCAAAATAGATAGGAGTTAAATTAGTTTTTTTTTTCTTTTCTCCTTAAATGACACTTAGGGCATGTTTGATTAGTAGTAATAGTGATACTATTTTATTAACCTGTTAATCAAAGGTACTACCCGTTTATTAGTTTGTATAGCATTTTGATAACATTCAAATTTGATTTGCAAATAACCTCTACGATTTATTAAGTGTCATTCATACACAATCAACCAAGCATTAATTAGTAGCTAACAATTGGGAAAATGGAAACTTGGACTTTGATTTTTATATTTCTATCTTTGGATGTCTATTGTTTCAATAATCATTCAAAATATTAATGAATTGGATATCCTTAATTTTTGGATATCTTTAATAATCTTCAATAATCTTTTGTTTCAATAATATTGACAACAGGTTTGAAGCATTGAGTCTAAAGCATTGTGGACTTCCTTAAGACCTTTCATATCGAAACAAGGTAAATTAATCTTTTATTTTTATTTTTGTTATATATATCTATCTATATGATTCTAAACCCCAAACCCCCTGTATATATATGATTCTAAACCCCAAACCCCCTATTTATGTATGATTCCAGTATGTATATATATATATATTGAGAAGCCATGTCTAAGAAAGCCATGTCTAACAAAATCTGTGCCAATTAATTAACAAACTGAAGTGGGTTTTTGCTTTCTAGGCAACCAAACATAGGGCTTTTTTTTTTAATATAAAAAATGAAAAATTGGAAGAAGAAAATAAACATACCTTCCTCTGCCTCTTAGGGCATGTTTTTTGTGTTGAATGGGTTTATTTTTTGTATTAGTTTTTGACTTTTTATCTAATGTTTCAAATTTAACCAATATAGATAGGAGTTAAATTAAACTTTGTTTTTTTTCTTTTTTTCTTTTCTCCTTGAATGACACTTAGGGAATGTTTGATTGGTAGTATTAGTGGTACTATTTTATTAACCCGTTAATCAAATAAGGCCTTAGTTTGAGTTTTATTTATTGCATAAAACACATGTTTATTAGTTTGTATAGCATTTTGATAACATTCGAATATATTAGTTTGTAACATTTGCTAACATTTGAATTTTATTAGTTTGTAAAATTAATCTATTAGGAATTAAATTAATCTATTATTAGTTTGAATTTTATTAATTTTATTAGGAGTTAAATTTATTTTACAGATGTGGCAAGTATGGAAATCTAAACCACATATCGTATTTTTCTATTTCAATGAAAAGGCCCTTATAGAATTCATGAGTTAATTTTTTAAATTCATATTGTGGTATCGTACTGTTTGATTTCTTAAATTCATACTTTGGTTTGAATTTATGGTATTATATACTGTTCAAGCTTTAATAAATCCGAAATTTTTGTGTCAAACAATTTTTGGGGATTAATCAATAAATCGGACAGTTTTTGACCAATAAATGGTTGTTTTTGGCCAATAATGGCCTCTATATGTGTTTGTATTTCTAAGGATTTGGAAAATATTCTATCCTATTTGGTAATAAACCTAGGGAATCTTTTATTTTATTTTATTTATCAGTTCAGGAAATCGTAAAATGTGACTACATTTTTTTTTTTAATTTTTAAAATAGTTTGGTTTGTATACACTGTATTGGTTTCTATTGTTTGTTTCATTTCTTGGATGTGTTCCAGTTCTTTCCTTTTCTATAAGATGTGTTCCAGGTCTTAGATAGCATCAGTTGGATCTCAAGTTCTAGAATTAATTAACTTCGTTACAGGAATTCACCCAATTTTGATTTGAGTCTAATTGTGTTTGGAAGTGCCATTAAGACTTATGGTAAATATAACACATCTTTTGGGATTGGCTTTATTTATTGTTGTTCATAGTTAAGACGTTTTCCCATGCTAAACATAAGATATGTTTGGAGATTTACTGTTTCAATGCCTAAAGCAGTGTATTATAACTTTTCTTAAATTGAGGAAGCAAAAAAAAAAATTAAGGTTATAGAAGAAAAAAAAATTTAAGTAAACCAATTTATTTTTTATCTTTTCCGCTTCTTTTTTGTTTTTTCTCACAAAAATGAAACAATCTTGGAAAGTCAATTCTTATATCTTTTAAGGTTATTTTCTTATGCACATTGAAATATTTCTTTATCATATCTATCTTTTAATAAACAAAGGTTGGCTTAGTTATATCTTGGAGACATTTTAGTGGTTGACCACCTGGTGGATGAATTATTTTTTATGAAATTATTTGTTGGCTGTTTGACTTTAGCGGTTGACTTTAGTGGTTCACTTTGTCCACTTTAAGTGTAGAAGTATATATTTTCACCTTTTGCTAATATATATATGTCTACTCATTTGCATCCTTTGCTAAGAAAAATGGCAACATTCATTAATATTTTCTTTTGCTGTTGTTTGGAGTCAAATTTTGTTACCAATCTCTGAAAATGTCCTCATACACATTGATTTATTTTTTATTTATTTAATGTTTGGAGTGAAATTATTATTTTAAAACTACGTAGATGTGCAAAGCTTTTGTTATTTGTTAATTTTAATAAATAGATTCTTGGAAGCAAAGTACTAAGTGATTGATGTGTTTTATTGATAGTTTCCATTGGAAACACAACTCATTTTGATAAATTGTTTAATTTTAGTAAAATTTGGTGGCGAAAAATGGTTGATATGTTATTAGTTTGGCATCTGCATATCTATGTGATTTTTTATTAATTTCTTGAATGAGCTTCAATACAATTCAGTAGAGCTTAAGCCATCGATATGTTTAATTCCTAACAATAATGTAGGAGCCATTGATATGTTAAGTATCTATTGATTGCTTCATTCGGTTTGACTTGGTGAATTAAAATATGCTATGTATTTAATATTTATTTAGTTAAGTTCACTTTTTTATTTCAGGTTTTGACAATACTAAGCTGCATCAACCTCTAAAATTTCCAGCCATTTGTTATATTTATATAGATTTATAGTCTAAATGTGATGAGATATAGTGGGATAATGTGTTTCAAATATAATGTGTTCAATATGTTCCGAATAATGGGTCTCAAATATAATGATAATGTGTTTCAAATATAATTTTAAGTTCCGAGTTATCCTCTACCATCTATAACTTGCTGTTTAGTGGATGGAGCTCTCAACTCTGCTAAATAAACTTGCAATAGGCTTTGATAGTCAAATATGCTGATTTTTTGACTTTTTTTTATCCTTACTTTGCTGGTTTTTGGATTTTCTGGGTGTTTGATTATTAAAAAAAATAGAGGATAATTTCATAGCTTCTGAAATTGTGAGATTGGGGTGGTTGAGTCTGACTTTATTAAATTACAGAGAATAATTTCATAGCTTCTGAAATTGTGAGATTGAGTTTGTCTACTTAAGGTGCAACAATATATATTTGTTGACTTTATTACTACACATGTTTCTACTCATTTGCACCATTTGCCAAGTTGGGATGATGTGGCATATTGGACAATTTTAATATTTATTAATTTGTAAGAAAAATAGTAAGATTCATTACTACTTTATTTTGATGTTGTTTGGATTCAGATTGTGTTACAAATACCTGAAAATGTTTGGAGTCAAATTATTATTTTCAAACTGCGGATTTATTGCAAATCTTTTGTTATTTGTTAATTTTAATAAATACATTCTTGGAAACACAATGCCGGAAAATGATTGTTGGGTTATTAGTTTGTCATATGTGTGATTTTTTTTTTTCAGTGTGATTTTTTATTAATTCCTTGAATGAGATATTTTATCATATGAATTTTCTGTGGATTTCAAAATGATTGATGATTTTTTATTAGTTTGTCATATGAATTAACTTTGTAAATTTTGCAGTTCCATTTAAACATCTTTTAGTTCAATTAAATTCAACAAAGCTTAAGCTATCAACAGGTTTGATTCCATTTAAGTATCTATTGATTGCTTTGTTTGGTTTCACTTGGTGAGTTAAAATAACTTTTGTATTTACATAAGCTATGTTTTTCAAAACCTTTACAGGTTAACTTTTGTATTATGTATTACTGGATTAATATGTATTTACTGAAGTCAACTTTTGTATTACAGGTTTTGGCATTACTAAGCTGGAATGACTCTAACATTATGGATAATGTAAGTTGTCTTTTTAAAAAAAACTGGTACATAGGTTTTAAAAAAACTTTTGTATTATAGTTTCTGATTATAAAAAAAAAAAAAAATTCTCATTTTTTACAGCTAGATGGAGACTTACAACGAACTGTAATATTCGTTCCCTTTACTCATCGTCTTATAAAATTTCATTTTGTGTACATATTAGCTACTTATTTGTTTTTGTATGTATAGGTTTAGTTTCTTCAACAAAGAAATGTCGGTGTAGTGATTCGTGATGAGCATGATTTCAATGTCGTTCGTATTTCTAATGTCAGCCCAAAAATCATTTTCTTATCATTTTTTATTTATTTATTTTTATTTCTTATACTTTGGTTATCTCTTAGACTTTGGTTATTTTGTAAAGGCAATGGAAAAGGAAAATGCAAAGGCAATGTCGAAGGGAAAAGAAAAGGTGTCTTATGCTTCCAACGGCAAGGGAAAGGAAAATGCATGTCCAGCGGTATAGTTCTTAATGGTTTTTGTAAAGTGTTTTTTTTTAATTTTTTTTAAATTGTTAGTTTTCGTATGTTTGCATTTTAAGCCATAATTGTATGTCGAATTGTTTATTTTAAGCAATAAACAATTGTTTATTTTAAGTCATAATTGTAGAGTGTTTTTGAAAATGCATGGTCAATTATTTATTTTAAACCATAATTGTATTTTTATCTTTTAAACTGTGCACTTTTGTAAGTGTCTCCTGTATATATGTGGAAATCTACACCACTTTTCAATGTAAGTGGGTGGAAATTTTGAGATAAGGAGATAAAGAGAGGAGGGAGAAAATGGGCAACAAATTTTTTTTTTCCAGCTATGTGAATGGGGATATTTTATGAAATTCATAAGTTGGCTGAACATTTATTTGTTTGTATAACAAAACTACACAATTTATTATATAGATTATAAATGACAAAAGTGACTAATTGTAAGGGCAAGCGAAAGGAAAATGCATGTTTAGCGGTATGGTTGTTATTGATTTTTGTAGAGTTTTTTTATTTTTTATTTTTGTATCTTCATATATTGTATTTTATTTAGCCATAATTGTATTTTATTGTATTTTATTTAGCCATAATTGTATTTTATTTTTGAAACTATGCACATTTTTTAGTGTCTCCTGTATATTCTTAGGAAGAAAGAAATATATAGGGGATACTTTATGAAGGAATATATAGTGAAAGGAATATATAGTGTCTCCTGTAAGTGCATGGGCCCTACAAGAAAATGGGCATACTTTATAAAGCTCATCTGCTGATTGAACATTTGTTCATTACTGTTGCAAAACCACACAATCTGCTGGTCGAACGTTTATTATTCTCATAAGTTGGTCGAATATTTGTTCATTAGTGTAACAAAACCACGCAATTTATTATTATTATAAAACTATGGATAGTCATGGGCAAGAGTATAATGCATTTTTTTTGGAAAAGGGGATATAAAAATAGAAAATGGTATTTTCTTTGGACAGTGGAAAATGATACTTGATAATATTTTCATTTTAGGCATCCAATGATTTAATATTCATATTTTAGGGACCCAATGGTTATGTAATATCAAGAGCTGTATTAGCTCAACGTGCACGACGAGAACATGAAAGAAATGAAAATGCATGCTCTGCATATCAATCGGGACAACACTTATGACAGGAACGAGAGAGATTAGGAGCATATGTTAAAGACTTTCCTTCATTAACACCGAGTCTTCGCAGTCACGCTTGCCTAGAACAAGGTACAAAGACACTTGCGGATACTTCATTGGCACAAAAACGAACAATGGTTACACATACATCCACATGTTCGTTCTCTATGGAAAGTACATCTTTAGCTCGGAATTGGTAAAACATGTTTAATTCTTTAAATAATACTCTTACTTTTACATGTGTATAAATTTTAATTTATGCACAACAAATATTTGTAGGCCTAATTCTACAGTCACATTTCTTCAAGAGGATGTATGTACAGATGATGAATTAGAAGATATGACTATAAGTACTGCGATTAATACTCAATTACACATGAATTCATGTCGTCATTCTCTCGGCAAGATTAATGTGTTATGTCCTTACTATTCAGCCTTACATTGGATAGACGAAAAATTAGCACAATCATCTCGAAAGCGTCCCCTATTTGGAACTTGTTATTCAAAAGGAAAGACTAGGCTACCTTTGCTTATGACACCCCCTCCACCGCTTCAAGCATTATATGATGGGGATGATGATCAAGCAAGATCGTTTCAACGTTATACTCGAGTATACAATGTAGCCAATGCTTTTTACAAGTCTTCGTGCTACATTGGATTCAAGAGTACTAAGGGGAAGCGGCCCTAAACCATTTATTATCCATGGGGAATTGTGACATCGAACAGGATCACTTCTACCACAGCCAGGTCAGGATGCGACTTATGCTCAGTTGTACATTTATGATCCTGATTCAGCTTTAGAAGTTCGAAATCGTAGAAATCCTCACTTTACGAAGGGATGTTCTCAAAACTAGTCAAGATAGTTTGTTGCAAGTTAATGCATTTGTAGACAAATTTTGCCAGGCTCATACAATTTTGAATCAATTAGCCTTTATTGGACAAAATCTACCTGCTCATCTTCATTACAGTTTAGCAACAGATCGACAACGGTATAACCTACCAACTGCTGATGAGATTGCAATTGTAATACCAGGTGATGGAACCGAGGTTATTGGAATGAGAGATGTTTTACATCTATAGGGAAATAATGAACTGATGCAAATTAATGAATGTCACCTAGCGTATTTGCCATTGCATTATGTTTTATTATTCCCGTATGGTGAGCTCGAATGGGAACCTGAGTTGAAATTATGGGACGTTAAACATGATCGACCTTTAACTGATCGACTTACTCAAATGGATTTTTATAGTTATCGTTTGTTTGAGCAACCTACAGAGTATTCAACAATTTTGAGAGGTGGAAAACTATTCCAAGAGTTTTTGGTAGATGCTTGGGCTGCAACTGAGCAAAATCGGTTGACGTACTAGAAGCTTAATTAAAAAAAAATTCAGGCTGCACTTTACCAAGATTTAAGCGATATTGATCCAGATGACTTGCGACCTAATCAAATTGGTCAAAGGTTTATTTTGCCATCTTCATTTACTGGTAGTCCTAGACATATGTTTGAAATCTTTCAAGATTCAATGGCTATCACGCGATACAACTAGCACCCAGATATTTTTCTCACCATGATTGCAAATCCCAATTGGCCAAAAATTACTTCAGCATTATTACCACACCAAAAAGCTATTGATCGTCCTAATTTGATTGCCCGTGTTTTTGAGCTAAAAAGAAAGTGTTTGATGAAAGAGATAGAGACAAACAAAGTGTTCGATAATAAAGTTGCACATGTTTTTACAATTGAATTCCAAAAATGAGGCCTACCACATATGCATGCGCTTCTCTTTCTTAAAGGTCCAGACAAAATTCGAACATGTGCTCAAGTAGACAAATTAGTTTGTGCAGAATTTTCAGATCCAAAAGATGATCCTACACTTTTTGAAACTGTCAAGTGTTGCATGGTACATGGACCATGTGGTGCTCGAAATCCCTAAGCACCATGTATGAAAAATGGTAGATGTACTAAGAAATACCATTGAGCCTTTGCAAAATCAACAACTATGGACCAAGATGGATATCTAATCTATCGTCGTCGCAATAGTGGTCAAGTATATACTGTGAGAGGATAGGAAGTTGATAACAGGGATGTGGTACCATACAATGCATATCATTCCAAACGGTTCAACTGTCATATAAATGTAGAAGTTTGTGCTGAAGTGAGATGTGCTAAGTATATACATAAGTATATTTACAAGGGTTATGATCACACAACAATGGTTTTGGGATTGATTAATGAGATCCAACAATATCTTGATGCGAGGTATATTGGACCACCAGAAGTTGCTTGGCAAATATTCGGTCATCATTTGCATGCAGAGATGCCAACAGTTGTTCGCTTGGCACTTCATCTACCTGGAATGCATCGTGTTCTTTTCAGTCCTAATGACTCATTGGAAATGATTCTTTCTAGAGCTGCGCAACAAAAATCGACTCTTATTGGTTTTTTTGATTATTGTGCTTCCAATGAAAATGAATGCCAATTCACTTACCAAGAATTTTCGTAACATTTTATTTGGCTCAAATCAGAACATAGATGGAAACCAAGAGAACATGGATATGCAAATAGTAGAATGTACTTTGCTAGCCCTAACTGTGGTGAAAGATTTTATCTACATTTGTTGTTAACTGTTGTCAAAGGGCCAAGATCATTTCAATGTTTACATACAGTTAACAATGTTTTACATGGGACGTTTAAATCAGCATGTGTTGCAAGAGGACTCTTAGAAGATGATGAAAAATGGATACAGTGCTTGAAAGAGGCTACAGTTATGAAAATCGGATATCAATTGAGGAGATCGTTTTGTATTATTCTGACCCAATGTTTTCCACTACAACCACATGCGTTATAGAATCAATTTTCAATGCATATCTGTGATGATCTTGCACATAAGTTTCGTACATTGTTTGCCATTTCTAACCCAACTGAGGCTCAAATTGAAGATTATGGTTTGTATCTTTTGAGTCAAATGCTTCAAGAATCAGGAAAGAATTTAATTGACTTCCCGCCCATGCCACAACCTACAGTAAATTGGAGTGCAACAGTTGGTAACCGATTGATATTCGAACATCAATAACTACAGAATGAGGCACAACAGACAGATGTGCAAATTACTATTGATCGCCTCAATAATGGACAATGAACTGCTTATAAGGCAATCACTTCTTTAGTCTTTCAAAGTAAATGGACTATTTTCTTTTTGAATGGGGGTGCCGAAACGGGGAAAACATTTTTGTACAATACGATTGCATTAAAATGTTGTAGCCTTGGCCATATTGTTGTTACTGTGGCTTCATCTGGAATTGTATCATTGCTATTAGTAGGAGGTCGCACTGCATATTCGACATTTTTCATTCCATTGGATGTCTTGAAAAATTCAATTTGTGGGTTTAGCAAGCAATCATTACAGCTGAATTGTTTAGAGAAACAATACTCATAATTTGGGATGATGTTCCTATGCAACATAGACATTGTGTTGAGGCAGTTGATCGCACACTTTGAGATATTTGTGATTGTGAAAAGCCATTTGGGGTTATCACTGTTGTTCTTAGTGGAGACTTTCGACAAATCTTACCAGTTATAACCAAAGGAGTTCGTGAGCAAATTGTGAATGCATCATTTAGACACTCTGTTTTGTGGAATGATCTACATGTTTTATCGTTACATTTGAATATGCCCTTGAATCATACAAACCTTGGAAATACTATTTTTGCAAAATTCTTAACGGATGTAATACTCCTTCGAACTTTGATTATATCATTTGAGGATACTTTAATTACACCATTTTTTTAAATTTATTTTATTTTATTTATTAGGTTGGAACCAATCCGCAAGAAATCATTAAAATTCCATCAACAATACACAAATGCCAGGATCTAAAGGCATTACTCTCAACAGTTTATCCACAATTGGATGTGGCAGATACATTAACCCCATCATTTTTAACGGAACGTACAATTCTTTCTGCACAAAATGATGATGTCAGTGCTATCAATATTGCTGCGTTGAATATTTTTCCAGGGAATACATATACGTATCTTGCTGCAGATAAGATGGCTAAAGATGATGAAATTGATCATTCCATTGCAAACAGATATCCTAATGAGTTTTTAAATTCATTGGATCCTCCTGGGCTACTAGCTTTTAAGGTAGAGTTGAAAGTGGGTTGTCCTATAATGTTATTAAGAAACATTGTACCGAAAGATGGACTGTGTAATGGCACAAGATTAATGGTATCAATGTGCGACACTCGCATAATTGAAGCTCGAATCTTAACTGGAGATAAGTTTGGCAATTTGGCATTTATACCAAGGATATCATTGACTCCATCTTCTGCATAAATGCCTTTTCGAATGACAAGACGTCAATTTCCAGTTCAATTGGCATACGCCTTGACCATTAATAAATCTCAAGGACAATCAGTGAAATTTGTTGGGGTTGATTTGCGTACACCTATTTTTAGTCATGGGCAACTATACGTGGCGTTATCCAGATGCACATCTTTTGATCGTATAAGTATCCTCCTCCCTAATGATGAGCCAAATTCCACTACAAAGATTGTTTACCCTGAAGTTTTGTTATGAAGACCTTTCAGAAATTGATGAGGCGTTCGTAAGAATTGTGGGAAATAACAAATTTGAAGACATTATCAAACACATATTTTTGTAAAGTATGTAAAGAAGACGACAGCTATGACCCACTTTTTGTAAAGCTTTCCACCTATGTGGACTTTGTTGCATTTCGAAAATTTTTGTGAAGCATTTTATTCCCCTATATTTTTACATTTCCAGTATAGCTAAGTTTGATTTAAGAGTGCTGACTTGATCTTTTATTTTGAATCAATTTATTGCAATTGAGTTATTACTTTGGACATGTAAGTTGTCACTACTTTGGACATGTCAGTTGTCACTACTTTGTATAAACTTTTTTTTCCCCCTTTTGTTTAAAATTATGTTCTCTTTTATTTTCATAAGATGATGGAGATTTGCACCAAACTGTTATATGGGCTCTCTTTACTCATTTTCTTATTTCATTGAGAAAATTACAAATCAATGAGTTTTTAAATATTTTGTGAAGTTATCACGTATTTATAATTTTTCTCATTTAATTTACTCTTCTTACTATACATTTTCTTTCAAATATTGATACTAGCAATACTTGATGGCTATTAGATGACTTTAAAATCTTTTTAATTTGACTATTTTGTAAAGCAACAATTTGTATTCTATAGTTGATGTAATTGATGATTTTCACATTAATTTGACAAACCAGATGAGTTGTAGGAATTATTTTTTTTACCATTTATGTGGTTTTTCATAAGCGGTTTTATGAAAAATGTATTGCTATATTGTTGGGATGCTATGGCATAGAGTTGATTTCTTCGTTATGATATGATGCATTTAGTTTTTCAATGCTTTCCGTATCTTGATTGGAAAATTATTTCAAAATATTTGATTTCCATATCTTAATTTGTAAACAATTTCTAAAGACTACTATTTATGAGATTATGGTATTTATGTTCTGTGTATTATATTATTTCAATCAGATATTTGTGGTTCAGTATGCTGTGACACTCACCAATGTATTAGGTATTACCCACAAACTAATGGTAGGAGTGCTGACTTGAACTTTTATCAGGTGCTACAGACTCTACAAATTTTAATATGGTACGTACAAATTACAACTACATTTTAATCTTAATATTATTTATACCGTACCTTTAGGCACAGGCATACACTAGTTATTTAATAAGTCTTATGAGAAAAATTTGTCATAAAAAAAGTCACAAATTATAGGTTTTAGAGACAATTTATAAAAATCATGATAAAAAAGTCACTAATTGTCAATATTTAGCGACGTATGTAAAAAATTGTTACAAAAAATTTATTTTTAGTGATAAGTTTACAAAGACTTATTTTTAATAGAACTTGATAGGAATTAAGTCTAACTATTAGGACCTATTAATAGTTTATCTAAAAATGAAATGATTATAGTTTGGATGTGACATTTTATCTTGTTGGGCTAAAAATTTATATTGTCTTTTTATGATTAAAATAATTCCAACCCAACCCAAATCAAACCTTCATGCCAAATGAACCGATAGTGCTCTTTTGGGAAGCTGGTAAAAAGCCAGCTTCTAGTTTTTTACTAATTTTATGTTACATCACCTCTCACATAATTTACTCACAAAAAAATAAAATAAATTAAAAATGTTGGGTATACCTCCTTATTGGAGTGTGGTACCCAATTAGTTTGTTAAAGAATTTTAATTTGGCTTGGTTTAGGTATATTATATTTTTATATATTATACTTGAGGAGACCCAATTTAATTTGGATACAATTAGGGTTTTGATTAATAGTCCAAAAATCAACAATATATATATATATATATTGTTATGTCCATTCAACGCATGGAAGTGGCTGCCAATTAATTCTTCTCGGTGAGATAATGTGCTGTGGCTGATTAAGATTAAAAAGCAATTCGGTGGAATCAAACGTTTAGGTCAGTTCTGCTTTGTTTGGTTCGGCTTTCGGTTCTATTTTGGGTCATTATTTTGGATCTTCTTCAACTCTGGTTCTGAAGATTTTGGTTCACTTATTTGGTGAGGTCTTTCCTCTTATTTATTTGTGATTATTTGAAATTCACCTAAGGGTGATTTTGTGAGACCATTGGTGTCTCGTTTGTAATCGTTTGGAAACTTATTTGGTTGATATTGAAATCGGATTTCGATCCCATAGACGTACCTTACATTGAGGGAACCACGTAAAATTCTTGTGTTGCCTTTTGATTTAATTTTTCTGCATTAGTTTTTATTCCCATTGATTGATTTACTTGTGGGGAATCATCGATTTTCCCTAACAACTGGTATCAGAGCTTACGGTTTATTTATTTGTGTAAATCAATGGAGAGGAATGTGGGTCGTATGTCTAGCTTCAATGGAAGCAATTGGGTAATTTGGAAAACTAAAATGGAGGACCTATTATTTTGTAAGGATTTATATGGACCCATTGGGGGTGATTCTGGCAAACCCGATGGTATGAAAGATGATGAATGGAATAGGTTTAATCGAAAAGTCGTTGGTACTATCCGTCAATGGATCGATGACAGTGTATTTCATCATGTTGCTACTGAAACTTCGGCACATGATTTATGGAAAAAAATTAGAGAGTCTTTATGATAGAAAATCAGCCACAAATAAAGCTTTTCTATTTCGTAAGTTGGTTAATTTAAAATATAAAGATGGCAGTCTCATTCCAAAACATTTAAATGAAATAAAAAGTATTGTTAACCAACTTACTTCTATGAAAATTATTTTTGATGATGAGTTACAAGCTTTGATTCTACTTAGTTCCTTGCCCGAAAGTTGGGAGACTTTGGTTGTGACCGTTAGTAATTCGGCGCCTGATGGAGTTGTCACAATGGGCTAAGTCACTAGTAGCCTGTTGAATGAAGAAATTAGAAGAAAATCAGTTGGTTCCTCTCATTTGGAAGCATTCGTTGTGAGAGCCTGAAGCAAAACAAGGGGGAGGAGTAAGACTCTTCATGGTCGTGATCAAAGCCGTGACAAATCAAAAGATGGTTCTTTTTCAAAGAAAGACATTAAGTGCTATTATTGCCATGAGAAAGGGCATATGAAGCGAGAATGCCGAAAGCTCAAGAACAAGGAGAAAAGACATGACAAAAGTGTGGATAAGAAGCAAGAAGACACAACGGCAGTTACTACCGATGATCTCATGGTTGTTTGTGAAGATGATTGTATCAATTTTGTGGGCCAAGAGAGCAATTGGGTGATTGATTCCGGTGCTTCTTTTCATGTGACTTCTCGAGTTGATTTCTTCACTACCTACACCGAAGGAGATTATGGTTCTGCTCGAATGGGTAATGAAGGTTTGTCCAATATTATTGGCATGGGTGATGTTTGCTTGGAAACAAATTTGGGTTGCAAGTTGTTGCTTAAAGATGCGAGGCATGTTCCCGACATTTGCCTCAATTTGATCTCTACGGGGAAGCTAGATGACGAAGGCTTCAACAACAAATTTGGTAATGGAATATGGAAGCTCACAAATTTGTCCAAGAAGACTCATACACTTTATTCGATGCAAGGAAAAATTTGTAAAGGTGTTGTCAATGCACTTGAAGATGATACTTCTACCGAATTATGGCACAAGCGGCTTGGCCATATGAGTGAAAAGGGGCTACAAGTTTTGTTCAAGAATGAGCTTCTACCTGGTTTGAAAGGTACACATCTTAAAATTTGTATTCATTGTTTGGCGGGTAAACAACATAGAGTTTCTTTTCAGAAAAATGTTACTTCTAGAAAAGAAAATGTTTTGGAGTTGATTCATTCGGGCGTTTGTGGTCCTTTGAAAGTTAGAACACATAGTGGTGCACTTTATTTTGTTACTTTCATTGATGATTATTCAAGGAAAGTTTGGGCTTTTTACTAAAAACTAAACATCAAGTTCTAGAAGTATTTAAGCATTTTCAGGCCATGGTTGAAAGAGAAACATGGCAGAAATTGAAGTACATCCGATCAGACAATGGTAGTGAATACATTGGGCCATTTGATGAGTATTGTCGCAGCCAAGGTGTTCGGCACCAAAAGATAATTAAGAAGACTCCTCAACAAAATGGCGTTGCCGAGAGGATGAACTGCACCATTGTGGAAAGAACAAGGTGTTTGCTTTCACAAGCTAAATTGCCAAGATCTTTTTGGGGTGAGGCAATGAAGACAGCGATTGATGTGATCAATTTGTCTCCTTCATATCCTTTTAATGGTGATGTTCCAGAAAGAGTTTGGACCGGCAAAGATGTGTCTTATGAGCACTTGAGAGTGTTTGGTTGCGAGCTTTTGTTCACATTCTAAAGGATGAGAGGTCCAAGCTTGATAGTAAGTCAAGATAATGCATTTTTCTTGGCTATGGGCATGATAAATTCGGGTATAGATTGTGGGATCCAGTCGACAAGAAATTCATTTGAAACCATGATGTTGTGTTTCTTGAAGACCAAACAATTGAAGATTTTGGCAAAAGTGATCAACCGGAGCAAAAAACTAGTGATCTCATTGACATGGATCCAGCTCCTTCGTCTTCAGTTGATAATGAAAATGGGGGAGATGTGTAGCCACCTATTGAAGATGTGGAGGATGATGCTAATCCTAATAAAGTTGAACCAGAAATTGAGGAAAAGCATCCAACTCAAGAACCGCCACCACAACTTGAGTTGAGGAAATTTACAAGGGATCGACAACTTTCAAGAAAGTATCCTCCCAATGAATTTGTGTTGATTTCCGATCAAGGGGAGCCTGAGAGCTACCAAGAAGCAATTGAACATGCAAAGAAAGGTGATTGGAAAAAGGCCATGGACGAGGAAATGAATTCCTTGCTTGAAAACTAAACTTATGATTTAGTGAAGTTGCCTAAAGAAAGGAAAATTCTGAAAAATAAGTGGGTTTTCAAATTAAAGAATGATGGCAAGAATCTGAGATACAAAGCATGTCTTGTTATGAAAGGCTTTAGGCAAAAGAAAGGTATTGATCTTGATGAAATTTTCTCGTCAGTTGTGAAGATGTCTTCTATTCGGATTGTACTTGGCATGGCTGCAAGTATAAACCTTGAAGTTGAGCAACTTGATGTGAAGACCGCATTTCTTCATGGTGATCTTGAAGAAGAAATTTACATGGAGCAACCGGAAGGTTTTGTAGAGAAAGGGAAAGAGAAATTTGTTTGCAACTTGAAGAAAAGTTTGTATGGTCTCAAGCAAGCCCCGCGGCAATGGTACAAAAAATTTGATTATTTCATGATGAATAATGGTTTTTCTAAAACCACTTCGAATCATTGTGTGTTTGTGAAAAATTTCTCGGATGGCAAATTTATTATTCTTTTGCTTTATGTTGATGACATGTTAATTGTGGGTCAAGATTCTACCATGATAAACAGGTTGAAATTGGAGTTGAGCAAGTCTTTTGCTATGAAAGATTTGGGATCGGCAAAGCAAATACTTGGTATGAAAATTGTTTGTGATCGCAAAGAGGGGCTGATTTTGTTGTCTCAAGAAAGTTACTTTGAGAAAGTTCTTGAGAGGTTCAACATGAATAAGGCAAAGCCGGTTGGTTGTCCACTTGCGGGTCACTTTAAGCTTAGTTCGAATCAATGTCCTACAAATGAGAAAGACAAGGAAGAGATGCTGAAAGTTCCTTATGCTTCAGCAGTTGGTTCTTTGATGTACGCCATGGTTTGTACAAGGCCGGATATTGCTCACGCAGTTGGTGTGGTGAGTCGTTTTCTCTTTAATCCGGGTAAAGAACATTGGGCAGCGGTAAAATGGATTTTAAGATATTTTCGAGGGACTTCGAAGGTGTGTTTGTGTTTTGGGGATGGTAAATTGATACTTGATGGGTTCACAGATTCTGACATGGCCAATAATATTGATTCTAGGAAATCTACTTCGGGGTATTTGATGACTTTTGTAGGGGGAGCTGTGGCATGGCAATCTAAATTACAAAAATGTGTTGCTCTCTTAACTACCGAAGCTGAATTTATTGCTATTACATAAGTTTGCAAAGAAGAGTTATGGTTGAAGAAATTTTTGCAAGAATTGGGTTTAAAACAAAAAAAGTACGTGCTTTATTGTGATAGTCAAAGTGCTATTCACCTGAGTAAAAATTCTACTTTTTATTCGAGATCGAACCACATTGATGTGAGATACTATTGGATTCATGATGTGTTAGATTCGAAATTGTTACAATTCGAAAAGGTTCACACAGATGATAATATTTCAGATATGTTGACAAAGACTTTGTCGAGGGACAAACATTTAAAGTGTCGAATTTTGACGGGTATGGTTGATGTCTCCATCTAAGTCGGTAGGGAGAGAATTATTGGGTATGCCTCCTTATTAGAGTGTGGGACCCAATTAGTTTGTTAAAGAATTTTAATTTGACTTGGTTTAGGTATAATATATTTTTATATATTATATTTGTGAAGACCCAATTTAATTTGGATACAATTAGGGTTTTGATTAATAGTCCAAAAATCAACAATATATATATATATATATATATTGTTATGTCCATTCGAGGCATGGAAGTGGCTGCCGATTAATTCTTCTTGGTGAGATAATGTGCTGTAGTTGATTGAGATTAAAAAGCAATTCGGTGGAATCAAATGTTTGGGTCAGTTTTGCTTCGTTTGGTTTGGCTTTCGGTTCTATTTTGGGTCATTATTTTGGATCTTCTTCAATTCTGGTTCTGAAGATTTTGGTTCATTTATTTGGTGAGGTCTTTTCCTCTTGTTTATTTGTGATTATTTGGAATTCACCTAAGGTTGGTTTTGTGAGACCATTGATGTCTCGTTTCTAATCGTTTGAAAACTTATTTGGTTGATAGTGGAATCGGATTTCGATCCCGTAGACGTACCTTACATTGAGGGAACCACGTAAAATTCTTGTGTTGCCTTTTGATTTAATTTTTTCGCATTAGTTTTTATTCCCATTGATTAATTTATTTGTAGAGAATCATCGATTTTCCCTAAAAAAAATTTAAAAAATTAATTTTTTACTAACTTCTCAAAAAGTATTGGTTCAGAATGCAACGAGAAGGATTCAAACTTACGATTGTTGTAAGTAGATGTGTGTTCGCTGTTCAGATGAATTTATTAATTTGATTTGTGAAAGAGCTGCTTCGAGGAAGCTTAGGGGTAGTTTGGCATGTATTAAATAAGTTAAAAAAGTCAAAAAGTCACTATCTTATTTAAGTCACATCATCTTATTTAAATCACATCACCTCTCTAACACATCACATCAAACTCAACCCAAACCCAATCCAAACCCACCAATAAGTCAAAAAATACACTTTTTTAGGACATCCCAAACCAACCCTTAGTAGTGTGATTATTATTTAACAGCATATAGTTTTGCATTGTTAGTGAATTCATATTCAGAAATATACGTGGAACATTTTGATTATTTTTGTGGACTGTTTCGATTTGGAATCGATATTTATTGAGTTTTTAGTTTATTTTTTACTTTTTAAAATACATTTAATTTATATACACCTAAAAATTTTAAAAAATATTTGTGATTGTTTTTAAAATTAAAAAAAGCACGCATATGTTTTTAGTAATTTTTTTTACTAATATTTTAGTTTTTGAGTTCCTCTTGTTTCGGAATATGCTATTTTAGTAATTTTTTGACTAAAATACGAAATAAAACAAATTAATATGTTTGGAATGACTTTTTAATTTTTTATAAAAAGATGTGCAAAAAGTAGAAAGAAAATGAAATATTTGACTTTTTGGTATAAGTTAATAATTTTTTGATTTTTTGACTAGAACACTCGCATGCCAAGCGAAAAGTATATCTAAAAATTAAGCCTGCGTTTGGTTGTGTTTTGTAATTATGATTTGAGAGTATGAGTTGTATTTTGAGTTTGTGGGGATTGAAATTATGATTTGAGTGTAGAAAATTTATTTGGTAAAAAATTTTGAAAATAGTTTTGAAAAGAGTTTTGATTTGAGTGGGGAATTGTTGATGTGACATTTGATATTTGATACAAAAATTTACAATTCATAACTAAACATACAACTCAAAATTATTTTAAAACATATAAAAAAATTTAAAAATTTCAGAAAATATTTTTTTCGATTAGATAAAAATTAACATATCAATTGCAAAAAAAAAAAAAAAAAATATTAAAAAAATCACTATTTCAGTCAACCGGCTGGACGTCCCCGTCAGGCAATATTTTTTAAAAAAAATTCTGAAAAGCGCGGCTGCGAAAGCGGCTGAGACAAAGCTCTCCGCAGAGCTTTCGAAACGTGATTATAAAACACTAAACAAACATCATAAAAAATTTACTCAAGAGAGTAACTCTGAAAAACAAAAAGGATTTTTTTTAAAAAATCTCTGATATTAAAATTTTATAAGATAAATAACATACAATATTTTCAGAATAATTAAGATACCTCAACATTTTTATAGAGAAAATTTGATTCAGAGAAATTTTTTCTAACTCAGAGAAATTTCAGTCCCGACACAAAGAAATTTTAATTTTTACAAAGAAATTTCTCTAGTATGATTAGATAAAAGGGACCTTAGCTAATAAATTTTTTTTTTGGACCTCTTCTATTACACAGAGTTGGAAAGGGATGCTTTACTAATTTTTCAGAAACAAAAAGCTAATTTTTCCGAAACAAAAAGCTCTAAAAAATCCTTTTAAGCCAAACACTTTGGGTCCGTTTGGGAAGGGCTTTTCTAAGCTTTTTTTGGCTATTTTAGCCACAAAAGACAAAATAGGCTATTTTAGTCACAAAAAACAAAACATCACATTCAACTCATAATCATGACACTCTTCTCTCACAAAAAAAGTTAAAAAAGCCAAAAACTAAAAAGCCCTTCCCAAACCAAGCTTTTTAGCCCAGGCTAAAATAGCCAAAAAAGCCAAAAAGTTAAAAAGCCAACCCACTTTCCAAACGGAGGCTTTATATATTTTTTTAAATTTGTTTTTGTATTTATTATACATTTCACTTGGCGCGTGTAATAGACGTTTGTGATCACGCGATTCTGTATCACATACTTTCCTCATCTACGGGGAAAAAAACAAAAGCCAAGAGTCCGTAGAAATAGGAACCGGCGATCACCGTTAATAGTTGAAACTTGTCCCCGGTTAATCCGGTCAACCCCTCCCTCTCTCTCTCTAAAAACCTCACTGATTCATATAGTTGTGGTTTGCGCCGTCTCTCTCACATCACAAACAACACAACACATCATAATAGTTCCTTTCCTCGTCGGACTTGGACTCTATCCGTACATACCTACCATATAGATATAGATATACAACAACAATACCAATCTCCTACTATACACACAACACAACACCCAACGGAGGTGAAGTTTTAGCTTTTTAGGCTAAATTTATAAAATAAATAAATAAATAAATTAAAATAGATAATGAAATAAAATATTATATTAAATTCATAAAGTTCCGTTTATTTTCAAAGATAGAATGGAAATGATTAATAGTAATGATTGTTAAATTATTTTTATATAAAATAATAAAATAAATAAAAATATATAAAAAATTAAACATTAATATTTAAAAAAAATTCTCAATATATAAAAAATAAAAAAATTTCTTATCTCCTCACTATTTTTCTAACACCATCTTTACCTGCTCCTTACCAATTCCCCTTCCAAGGCCTTTACTAATACCAATGAATTAGTAATCTCATCTTCATCTCTCAAAACAAACACTTCATATAATAGTCCAACCTCACTATCAATCCCATTCCCCTCCCCACAAAAGACAAAATGAACTATTTTAATCATAACAAACAAAATATCACATCTAACTCATAAACATTACACTATTTTCTCACAAAAAAATTAAAAAACCCTTCCCAAACCAATAGATTTAAAAAAATAAAAAGCTAAAAAATTAATCCACTTTTCAAACTAAAGCTTACTAAAATAACTAAACTTACTAAAATAATTAAGGGGTTGTTTGGAATGACCTAAATAAGTGTACTTTTTGTCTTTTTATGAAAAAATAGGCAGAAAAGTAAAGAAATAATGTAATAAAAAAAAGATAAAAAGATAAATTATTTTAGTGTTGCCAAACTTAACCTAAAAACTAAAATAATTTACTAAAATAACAACTTTCTAACACTCATAATATTCACCTAGAGAGAGGAACTTTGGAGAGAGAAATCGTCGATTTAGTGAGAAAGTGAAGGATTCGAAGAGAGAGAGAGAGAGAGAGAGAGAGAGAGAGATTGGTAACAACAACAACACCACTTGGGTGGTGGTCTCTTCTGTCTTTGAGATTTTCTCCACCTCCGTTCCGTTTCTCTATTCATCAACCCGCTTACACAGACAGCGCATCATTTAAACCTAACATTTTCTCTTTCCCTCTCTTGTTTAATTTTCTCGGGAAAATTTACAGAACGATCTGAGCTAGGGTTTCAATTACAGCCATCGAATTTCTCGGCGTTAATTCGAGGGTTTTGAATTCGAATTCCAATATGTTGATCAGAAATGCGAATCCGTGAGAATTCCAGTTCCGATCTCGAGTCTAACAACGGAATACAAGAAGGGTTCCAGCTATGGATGTTGATTCCTCAATGGTGTCCGAGCCCGATCACGATCCCGCTGTCTCCAATTCCACCGCGCCGGTGTCCGTAGAACAGGTTGAGCAGTCTCCGGAGGCGGATTCTGGATCTCCGCCTCCTCAACTGACGCAACAGCCTCAGCCTCAGCCGCAGCCGCAGAGCCCTGTGGCCGGGCCGAGGACTGCGCCCACGTATTCGGTGGTGAACGCTATCCTAGAGAAGAAGGAGGATGGACCGGGGCCTCGCTGTGGGCACACCTTGACAGCTGTCTCTGCAGTTGGGGAGGAAGGGTCGCCGGGTTACATTGGGCCACGGCTGATTCTCTTCGGTGGCGCTACAGCTCTTGAGGGCAATTCTGCAGCTTCAGGAACTCCAACCTCAGCTGGAAGTGCTGGAATAAGTATGTGTTTGTTTGCTTTAATATTTCTCCAATTTGTTCTTCTACTTTTTTGCTCTCTGAGTGTGTTCATTTTCGCTGTATACAACCCTTGATTTGCTTAAGCTCAAGTAAATTCTAGTGCAATTTTTATGGGTTTATAGCATGTTTTAAGTTCTGAATCAACTTAACTGCAATCTTTGTTAACCTTGAGGTTGAAGTGTGTTGGTTGTTTTGTTCCCTTTTATATATGTTCAAGTACTACTGATTCAAAGCTGCATTTAAACCTCCATCTAGTTCAACCCTAGCGGGTGAAGTTACTTCATTTACTGGTTTTGTTCATATGGCATGAAAGACTGTTATTTATTTGAACAATGAATTTTACATCCGACCTAAACTCAACGATCCAATCCTCATCATTGCATACATAATTAATTTTGTATTGAATCCAGTGATGGAAGTCCACTAATTAAGAGACCCAAAACCAAATTTAGGTGCTTATGTCCTCTAATATTTTGCCAACTGGTGTGCATGAATCTCTATAAAATGAAAAATAAATAAATAAATAACTAAATAAAAACGACGTCACCCAATTAGTACCCATTAATGGATCTTTGGAAGGGGTTAGATTGGGTACATACCTAACTTTTGGCCTGTAAATGCACATAGTGGTTTTACCACCGAAGAATGGTGCTGTTAATTTTACATTAGAATCTCCTGTGGATTTTTTAAATGGAAATGTTTTCTGCTTTAAACCTTTGTGATTCTTAATGTTACACTGGATTGCAGGGTTAGCGGGGGCCACCGCTGATGTGCACTGCTATGATGTGTTGACAAATAAATGGTCTAGGTATGCCCAAAATAATTATCATTTATTAGCACAACAATACTTTTGGGATAACGTCTTTTATCACATGCTCACTTCTACTATGCTTTAATCAACTTGCTCTGTAGGATTACACCCTTTGGAGAACCTCCCACACCAAGGGCAGCACATGTGGCAACTGCTGTGGGTACTATGGTGGTTATTCAGGTCAAGGCAGATAAATATTGTCCTTTTAATGCTTGGACTAACCTTTTTTCTCTGTCAATTTGTTAGTAAATAATTATTCGCTGAATCTTTCAATCCAACAGGGTGGAATTGGTCCAGCTGGTTTGTCTGCTGAGGACCTTCATGTTCTTGATCTCACACAGCAACGCCCACGATGGCATAGGTTAGATTCGTGAAGCTTTTCATTGGCTTTTTATATGAAACACCTCGGTACACATGTATTCTCACACATGTATGCATGTACAAGTATGCATTTTGTTGTATATCCATTAATTCATTGTCAACATCTGTGTAGGGTTGTGGTCCAAGGCCCTGGACCAGGGCCACGGTATGGACATGTTATGGCTCTAGTAGGGCAAAGATATCTTATGGCAATTGGTGGAAACGATGGTGAGTTTCTTGCGTAGCTGCTTCATCTTGTGTGCTAAAGTATGTTTTTCGTTTTGTGGTCTTAAGCAATTATTTGATGCATGATTACAGGAAAACGACCTTTGGCTGATGTATGGGCCCTGGACACCGCTGCCAAGCCATATGAATGGCGGAAATTGGAACCGGAAGGAGAAGGTCCACCTCCATGCATGTAAATTTCTACTTGTGTCCTTTTTTATGCGTGTAATCTTATGTTTCCTCCTTTTTCCATCACATTATTTCGTGTTTTAATGTATGTTTTCACATTTCTTACGCATGTTTGATAATCTCATTATCATGATTGTACACTTTTTTCTTACAATAACTAAAATAAAATAAAAGTGAAATTAAATTATGCACATTTTTGTGTATTGCATTGACAATCTTATGCTTTAATATCATTACTGACGTCCTTTGACATGATCTTGAGTCACCATTTCGTGGAGCAAATTTGAGAGTGAGAGTGAGACTCAGTGCATCTTTTTAAAAAATATTTTAAGAGCAAGAGTACCTCCAGAGCGTCTATTTGCATAATATAAGTGTAAATTTATATATATGTTAAGTGATCAATATTTTCTAAAACAGTATTGAAATACAGTTAATCTATGTTTCCCTTATAATAAATAAAAACAAGCACAACCTTTGTCATTGAAAATCTAGTTAGCCTAGTGGTAAGAAATTTTTCCTTACATTAGGTACGATGTTCAATCCCAGGCAGCAGCAATTTGTGCATGAGAAACTTCTTTCAGGTGTGGCAGTGCCTTGGTGCAACTGGACTTACTACAAACTTCACACATGGTGACAAATGGTTGGTTAAAATAGATTCCGTTTGTAATTCGCAAATTTGACCCAATAAATTCAAGGATTTGACTAATTTTCGTTCCCAATTTGCGAACTTGCAAATTAGCGAGTGATTGTGCTGCTACCTACACGAATTAGGTGACTTAGGGTAGAACTCAAACTTCAAAAACTAACTTGTGAAATAAGGGTGCCCATACAGTTATAAATTGCACATTCCCTTTGTACTTAGGTGATGTGGGATTTCGCTTCATACTCTTCCGTGGGACTTCGCTTCATACCCTTCTCACCTAGCATGTAGGGAGAGTGCCCTCATGTACATTGTACACCCCTTTGTATGCAGACAGTGTGGGACTACGCTTCACAACTTTTTCCAATTAAGGTTGTAGTCATTGTGCATATATTCACAATTTCCACGTTGTGGGAACCTAGGATAATTAAAGGTTTTATGTTGATGAAGAATCTTGAGATAGTTGGGGTTGATGGCTCATCCCATGGATGGTTGGAGTGCAATTACCCCTTTGGAAGCCTCAAGTAAAGCCCCTGATCCAATTTGTGGGAATAAATCTTTTTGGTCCAATAAATGTTTTGGTGGTAGTTTCCTATTTTTATTATTGGTATTATTTAACTGGGATATAAATAACGTTAGGCAGCTTTCGATGAATGATAAGTTGAGAGTTTAGGCTGTGGTGATTGTGTGCCCATTTTTCTTTTCTTTTCTCTTTTCTTTCCCCTCTGTGCTCAACACCAGGTTGTTATTAGTCATACACACAATGTGAATATTTTAGTTGTTCAAATATAATATAGATTGGCAGTTTTTGAAAAGGTACTAGCATGCTATTTTGTTATGATTTTTTGTATTATCTCAAATTACTATTATTTGGAAATATTTAGGCACAAAGTTAGACATTTAGTGAGCTTTCTCCCTCTTTGCAAGCTGCACATTCCACAAACACTTTTCCAAACTGCGAAGTGGAAGAAAATATGTCTAGGAAGATTTAAAGCACACATTTATGGATTGGAGGCTGTTGTTGGGGTTTCTTGCCTCCTTTTCTCAAGCAACATTGAGGTTTCTTTCTCTGTGGAGTTAAAACACCAAATGGAATTTCAATTCAATTCTTACCAATCATCAACATATAAAGAAACAGATGTGTTTAATTCTCTCTCTCTCTCTAAAATATTAAATTTTTGTCTGCTTGTTTGTTCTACTATGTAGTTTTTCTTCTAGGGATTTTGTTTAAAAAATAAAAGAGATATTAATTAAGGCAGAAAAAATGGGAGGCAAGGCTGTGGTGACATATGATTTATAAGCAAAAGAAATGACAAGGCTAAGGAATTCTGAGAAAATAAAAAAGGTTAATTAGTCCACCTAACAGTCTAACTGCCCACTGCCCAGGGGCAATTAGTCAATGCCGTGTCAATCATTCATGTTAAAGAACAACATTTTTGGGGGAGCTTACGAGTTCCATCTTTGTTATGGGAAATTAGCATTACCAGAGTTAGCCAACACTGCTTGATTTTTTCCCGAGTTTTTGCTAACCCTGCTTTATACAGTGATAATCCTTTAGACTCCCCTTACATGGATAAAAAGAAAAAGAAAAAAGAACGAACCAACCAACTCTTCCCTCCTAAATCATGAAAATTTCTAATTGCATTCCAATTCAACAAATTCCAAAATTTTATATTTTGCTTCTTGGTCAGTTGTATTTCCAAAAAGATTTGGAATTTTTTTTTGTAATTGAACCTTTTGTTAATTTTCTTGGAACATATTCGTCTGCAATGCACAATTCAATTTTTCTCTTGGTTTTCTGCCTTCAGACTGTAAAGTATATGATTGCCCCTTACTGTGATCTACATGGCACATGGGGGTTGTTGGCTGGCATGTTCTTTGAGATTTTTGCAGCCCTATGCTTTATTATATATACTTAGTTTGGTCTGTGTGATGGAGCAGTTTAGAAGTTAAAGCTTGTTTGAAAGTTAATTAGTGGGATTGTGGGTGTGTTGGGGGAAGCTCATCATACCAGATTGAATGAAGAAGGCTAAAAGAGCACTTGCATTGATAATATTTCGGTCCTGTCGTGTTCAAAAGAGACAAGATACAGCTTGAACTGAGATTCAATCACCATAGCTAGTTGCTTGTAATGTATCATACATATAAGTATTATGTGCATATAAATGTGTTTGTTCATGTGTCCGTCATGTTTGAAAGATGCATGATACAGCTTGAAGTGAGACTCAATCACCACTAGTTGCTTGAATTTGATAATGTGTCATACGTATGGGTATTATGTGCATCTAAATATGTGTTGTTCCTGTGGTTGTGAGTTCTCTAATGGTTTTAATTACTTACTAGTCCAGATTCTTGTTCTGCATTTGAATAGCGTTCTCATGATCTTTGGTGGTTTTAAATCATGATTACTCAACACTCATTATGCACTTGAGTGGTGTATATGTTGGTAGGCACGTGAAAGTACCACTGCTCACGTGAAAGTATGACTTCATTTTGAAGTTGGTGTTGAATGTTGTTAGAATATTTTGTTTAATGTTCTCTATTTTGTTTCCATTGATGGTATACTTTATTGAGGACTTCTCTAGTTGATCTATCATTTACTTCTGTCTCTTTGAGTAGGTATGCAACAGCAAGTGCACGCTCTGATGGTCTTCTTCTGCTCTGTGGAGGGAGGGATGCTAATAGTGTGGTAAGTTAATGTATTCTTTGCATGCTTGATGGATTCGAAGTATTGAGATATCATAAGCCATGTACTTAAGCTAGCTTATTGCCATTTTGAAACGGTTTACTTTTTTCAGGGCATTGATGAACTTTTTGCCTTTATATGTTTTCTCCGCTTAAGTAGCACTCGTTGAAAGATCTGTATTCTCTTGTGTTTTGGTTCCTTTCAAGGAGTAGAACCTGGAGTGTTCAAAATTTTCATTTTAGTTTGTCTATGAATGGTTAATTTGGCATTGTTCTGTGTCTACTTGATGGTGTCTCAGTTATTTGGCTTTCAGGAGCTTTCATTTTGGGCCATGCAGCTATATATAAGAAAAAAAATTGGTACAGTTCTGGTTTAATATGCATGCCCTACTAATTGGGATGGATTGTCAAGTTGAATGCACGTGAGACAGTTTATCCTTGGGGTGGCTGTGGGAAGAGACTGTTGTCTAAGTTACTCCCACGTTCTACCATTTGTGAAACTTAACATTTTCTTCATGGTTAAGATTAGTTAAAATTTGGTTAATGTAAATATGAAAAATGTTATAGTTGATATTGAATTGAATGGGTCTAACACATTATTTCCATGTCGAGATCAGGTAAGATTTGGTTAACGTTGACATGAAACAGTTGCTGAAATTGAATTGGAGTGTGTCTAGCCCATTAGACTCCATGCCACCAACAGATTGGGTGATGGTGTGTGAAACTTTTTAGCCAAGAGAGGGTTCCATATCTTGAGTGTGCAAGGTCATCACCCATCAGTCATCACTTCCTCTATTTGGGTTCTTGGGCTTGTATCTGTTGGGGTTTTTATTCTGTTTTTCAATTTGTTTTTTCTTTTAGGAGTTAAGTTTTGTCCATTTTTTTACATGTTGACTTGACTTTTTGGAAGATGATGTCTAATACATGCATATATGTGTTGTTGTGCATGTGTGTGTGTTGTTTGGTGGAGTTTTATGGCAGTATGTTTGCTCTGAACATACTGTTGTAATCTGCTATGAATATTATCTTTCAATTTTATCTATATGATTTCTTCTCTCTAATGATATCAAGATAAATCACTTGCATTGTTGTTAATGCTTAACCTTTTACGTCCTCTTTGAATATTTTTGCAGCCACTGGCAAGTGCATATGGACTTGCGAAACATAGAGATGGTCGGTGGGAATGGGCAATTGCTCCTGGTGTCTCACCATCTCCTAGATATCAACATGCTGCAGTGAGTTTTTCTTTTATGTAAAAAAAAAAAAAAAGAAAAGAAAAAAGAAAACCACTATCGACTTCTTTCATGTGACTGGAAAACCAATCTTTCACATGTGCTCCACTCCTGTAGGTTTTTGTTAATGCGCGGCTCCATGTTTCTGGAGGTGCACTTGGTGGTGGACGCATGGTGGAGGATTCATCAAGTGTTGCAGGTATGTTCCTTGAAACCTGGCAAATATGTTGACATCGGTAGTGTAAAAAAGCTACACTTTTATATGACAGTTTTTAAATCACAAGGATCTTTATTTAAGTACACAGGAGTTTACCTTTGAAAATCAAAGATGGAGTGCCTACCTAATTGTGGTAACCAAGAACACAGAAAGCTACTCGATGCACAACGTTCATTTGTTCCTTATATTTGCTCGTATACTTGCACTGAGATTGAGCTTTTGCTGTGGGTATTATCTAATGGAATTAAGGTTCTGCAAGTGAACTCTTATATGCTTTGATGGGTGAGGCTGATTGGTTTCTGACGAGAATGTAGCAAATGGCAGTAAATTGGTTACTATATACACATTATTTGGAGAAAATCTGTCACATAAACAAGTGCAACCCTCATGCTTTATACAGTTTATTTGCCAAGTTGGCTAGAATATTTGGTTTATAGATTCAGTTGACCTCCTCTACATATGATTGTGCAGAGAAATCATTACATACTGGATTTGTTGCTGAACTATTGGAATTTTCACTTATAGATGTGAGCTTGAATTTTCTGGCTGTGATATAGATTGGTCATTTGGGTCGTAGGTGGGCTGTTGATTATTATGAGACAACTTATATATCCTGGGAAAGCTGTCTTGCAATTCAAAAGCATAGTGAAGGATGATATTAGGCTTAGTAATCTTATGTTTAGGCATTTACTCCCCTTTTTTTTTTTCCCTTCGATAAGATTTTATTAGAAGAAAAGATACCGAAGGGATGCCACCCGGTATAAGCTATAAGATAATCTAAACAAATAATCTATTCATGAAACCATTTAGGTTGGATGCTAGAACATTTACCTTTGACGTTACTGGTTACGCAAAACCTGCCACCACAATATTGTTTGATGGATAATTGAAACGTTGTTTGTATTGACTTGCCAAACAAGTGAAAGCTTATTTGTAAATCATCCCCCTTTTGATTTTTCAGTCAATCTTTGATGTTTTCAAACCCAGGCGGGTAAGACTCCTTTGTATATGGGTTGTGAACCCCCCTTGGTGCCTCATATAATAATATTATTTTATACTACTATATATGTGAAGCCTTGAGATGGTTTTGACACAAAATGTCACATATTTTTGGCTTTCCCAAAATACCCCTATAGTTGAATTTTTGTAAAAATTATATTAAGAGGAGGGCGTGACTTGAAACCAAGATCATGGGCTTGGCAAAGAAAGCCCTTGCCACTTGAGCAACATGTACTATGTGTGCATTCCTCGTTCTCATTATTCTTATACTATTACTTTTTCTAGAGTGTGCAAGCCGCTAGTTATACTAATAAAAAAAGGCATGCATTTTCCCTTGAGCAGGAAACTGGTTAACATATTCTTGATGAATAATACTTCATTTAGAAGGGTAAAAGAAGAAAGTTCATGTACGGGGATAGTATATACAAAGACTAACACATTTAAAGAGAAAAGCCTATTGATACAATCAATATTGGAACTACCCTTCTCAAGAAATGCAGATGGGGGCTCCAAAGGAATAACTGACACGTTTCTCATTGTCATTGAGTGAAACCAAATTTATGAGTGATTCAAGAATCTTCTATTTTTAACTTCTAGAAACATGAGGGCACATCATATTTGACCTCTCTTCAAATCAATATATTTTATTTATTGTGGCCTAAATCACGGACATACATCATATCAACAGCTGGGTAATGTGTCTCTGCCTGCTGCCAACAGTCGCTTCGGAATTATACTGTATGGGTCGATCCTCCTCTCCCGTTTGTTTTAGCAATTTATCCTAAGGTCTCCTTGCCAAGAGCATTCCAAATGGGAACGGGAGAGAATTTTTTGAAAATTGCATACCAGGGTGCCACCTTCTAACAAAAATTTATCTTCTTCCAAAGACAGTGGACCCTCATCAAGAATTTAACCAAGAGCTTCTTCACTTCTGATCTTAAAAAGGAAAAAGCCATTGTCAAGTGTAACCACCACTTTATCCACTAGAAGCAGTTTCATTTATGATTTTTTATTGAAAGCTTCATGGCATCAATTTCTCTCATATCTCTTGTTTCTGTGTGTATAGTCCTGGACACTGCCGCCGGAGTCTGGTGCGATACAAAATCTGTTGTTACTACTCCCAGGACAGGCAGATACAGTGCTGATGCTGCTGGTGGAGATGCTGAAGTTGAGCTGACGAGACGCTGTAGGCATGCCGCTGCCGCTGTGGGTGACCTGATATTTATCTATGGTGGTCTGCGTGGTGGTAAGACACGAACATGTGATGGAACTTCAATTTGTTGCATTTTGTTTTAGATTTCAAGCTGGCAAGTACTTTCTAGCATCTGATATGGTTTTGCATTCTGATACACCAGCATACTATGGTGGATCTGTTCTAATTCACATTGTCCCAGCATAATATTCATCTATCCTGATTTGCACGTAGTAAAGTGATATAGCCTTTCAAAGTGCTTGAAGTTGTCGTCTATGATGCTCAATTGATGGTTCATCCTTCTTTCGGAAAATGTTATATTTGATCATAGTTGTTAAATAAAATTAAGATTTGAATCATGAATCAAAATCTTACTTTTATAAATCGTGAATCAAATCAAGTTGTAATCATAAGTTCTGGAGACAAATTTTAAGAGAGATAAAAGCCACATGTAGACAGGTTAAAAAATCAATGTGGAAATGAAGGATTAGACATACAGTCTAAAAAAAACTTGATGCGATCACATAGACACAAAGCTTACGTATTCCTTTAACTATCAACTCCCCCATTTGTTATAGATCAACTCAATACATTGCTCAGCTATTTGAGATTGCCTATATGATTCCTATTTTCCTTTCTGCTCGATTAGAGACTAAAGCACAAGCTAAATCTTAAGTGACCTTGTTTTCTCTTAATATCTTATCTCATGTTTAGTTTGGTCTTCCTCCATTTTAGCATCACCCTTAATATGGACAATATTGCTCTTCTATATTGGTGCAATGGTTGCCTATTATGCGCATGCCCTTTTTTTTCATTTAAAAAATCTAGAGAAATATTCTTATTTACTGTTTCATGAACTAATGTAAGCCATAAATAGCTCAAAGAAATGTACATCTAAAGATATTGGGAAAAAAAGGAAGCTCTTTGGTTTCAAGTTAGGGCCCACTTGGGACTTGCATAGTAGAGTTTTAGGATTTAGTTATGTTTTATACGTTTTAAGAGTTGGGGGTATATTTGACAATTGTAGAATTTTCTAGAGATGGGTTGTATGATATGGGTCGATTTGTGGATCAAGTTACTTATTTATTGTTTTATTTATGGGTCATATTTGGTTTAGAAGTCAAAAGTTTAATAATTATTTTTGTAGAAATTCTAGTCCTAGTTGGTGAAAAAGTCTCCATTATCTGTATAAATTCATGTGATGCATTTAATTTTGTAGAGTTGAATAATAGTTGTCAAATTAGGATATGAATCGTGTATCATTTTTTCTATTTTTTTGAATTATGTGTTGTAAGATTTGTTAATATCTTAAAAAGTAGAAAAATAAATATGTTTACAGAAAAACAAATAGCTTTCAAGAGCAAAATATTACACAATGTGTAATCTTTAACGTTACAATTGTTTTTTGTAATTGAAGTTATGCATACATCAATACTTAATATATATAAAATGCGGAGGAAAGATTAAAGTGAATATAACAAAACTTGTACCATTTCAGCTCATTATAATATTCTTGAATTACTCTAAAAAAATTTCACATTTATTTGTAATTGTATAATATTATTATTATTATTATTTTGCATTGTCCTAAATCACCATTGATGTTTTAATTTTTAATTTACAACTTTTATGTTCTCAAACAATTTGTCTGTTGTAGAAAGCTTTAGCTTTTTTTTGATATATTTGGAAATAAATCAATAGCATAAACAGTAGATATTTGGAAAAAAGTTAATGTTCTTGGGTATTGTTCACAACACCTAGGATAACACCTAAAGGGCATGTTTGATTGGGTGGATTAGAGCATGGGATTGTGATTATTAATCCGTGAGCCCAATTATCCTATGTTTGTTTTAACATTTTGGTTGAGGATTATTAATCCAATGGATAATTAGTCCAACAAATTTGTAAGATTATTAGTAATGGGGTAGGGGTGGGATTATTAATCCAATGGATATTAATCCAATTGGATAATGAATACTACACTAATTTAATAGGATTATTAATACTTCACTATTAGTCTTGTGAATCAAACATAACCAAATAGTGTTAAAAATCCTATCCTTTTATCCCTAAATCCTTACCCCTTTATTGTCCCCCTGTACAAACCCTTCAAAACTCTATTATGTTTGGTTGAGTTTTCATAACCTCTTTTTTGAAAAATTTCAAAAACTAGTTTGTTGAAAAAAATAAAAAAGCGCTCATTATTTTCATATGGCTTGTTTATTTATTTATTTTAAAAATATATTTTTCAGTATTTATTTTTATCAAACTGGTTTCTAATTTTTAAAAGAAAAGTTCAGAAAAAAATTCTAAAAACTGAACCAAATGTGTTTCTAGCCACAAAAACCAATTAAAGTCAAAGCCTAGGTTTTTTCGCTACTATATATTAATTTTTGGGCTCACTACTAGTAGGAGAGTAATCCCTGCACTCGTCCTACATCATGAACCTGTTAACAATTCGTGTCATTTAAAATTCAATATTTTTCTTTGACAAATATTGCATAATGCTAGTAGGGGCACATCCTTTGTACAAAGACTATGCTATTCACTGCATTGTTGTGGTTGTTTTTGTTTGCATAATGCATATGGTGTCTTTTTAGCCTCTTTTTAGGAAATATTAAAGTCATAAGTTTGTTATATACATATATACAATTTAGTTATATTGTTATCAGTTTTATTTTAAACACCGCATGAGTATTTTTAAGGGAAAATTACATGTCAGTGTATGTATATTTAAAAAAATATTTACAAATTAATGATAAATTTTATATGTATTAAGTATGAAGTCATACACTCTTTCATCAATTAGTAATTAATTTTTAAAAAACCCACTGCGCAGTAGTTTCCCCTATTTTTAATGTATATATACATATATAAAATTATATATTAAGCAAGGTTTCAAAAAGCCGTCGTTGCGGTGGTGCTGTTGAGGTTGCGGAGTGTAAAAGCCGTAGCGTAATGGTTGCGGTAACCGGATCAGTGAATTTTTATTTTTATTTTTATTTTTCATACAATTTGAAAAAAAAAACTTATTGATATGCATATTTTTTTTTTTTCTAAAATCACATTTATTGGGGTTTAAAATAGATTTTGATTAATTTTTGTTAGTTTTTAAGTATGATCTAATATATTTTATATTTTTAAATCACTATAAAAGGAGTTTTTTATATTTTATTTTAATAGTTAATGACTTTATAAGTCATAAATCCGTATTGTACCTCTTATTTTTATTTATTTATTTTTTTAAGAATAATTGATTTTAAATGTCTACAAAATTATTTTGGATCAATACGTAAACTAACTAAATAAAAAATATTTACAATTATTAAATGAAATGATTATAAGAATAAAAATTGAGACAAACAAAAATTATTTTTGAACTATTGAATATTGCAAAATGTGTATAATGTATATTTTGTAAGTTTATTTTATTTTAATCTTTTAGAAAGATAGCTGTTCCGAATATTGTGAATTGTGTAATGGTGTGTAACGGCGTGTAACGGCCTGTTACGGTACCGCTACAGCTGTTACGGTACCGCTACAGCTGTTACGTAACACCAAAACGGCCATTGAACGTGTAAATTTCCGTTGCACTGCAAAATCGGGTATAATGGGTTGCGCCTACCACCGCAATCATTACGTAACGGCCGCAACCATTACATAACACTACTTTTTGAAACCTTGATATTAAGTGAATCATATGATTCACTATTGAATGCAATTTATGATTCTCTATTTTAAGAAAACAATTCACGATTTGATAACAATGCCAAGTACCTTCCTCAACTACGAGGCAAGAACTTTGGGTAACTATTTTTAAATACTCCTAACCCCAGTAAGCTGATAAGATTGAAATCTTTCGATTGTGTTGCTTCTCAAGTCTTGGGAATTAAGGCAATGAATGAAGCATTTGGACTTCTCGCAAATATGATGAAACAAAGTCATGATGTCCCTGACTAATCCCCATTACAGTTTTTCACAGTTGCCAAGACTTCCTCTTCAGTGAACTACCCTTCTGGACACTCTCTATCCTGTTCGAAAATAGTATCAATATCTAGACCATTAAAATGAGGTCTCCTAGAATAGGTCTTCATCATGTAGCTCAAATCTCCCCCTACATAGTTGTGTCACTTGAGTGGATAAAAGAACCAAGTGTTCCTGTCATCTTTTTTCTGCTATATATCCCTGCCTTTTGCGACCAACTAATCCTTTTCATATCATAAGAATAATCCACTCCAAATTCACCTTTGCTTCCTCCTCTGTGAGACAACCTCCAAAACCATTTCCCTCCAAAGAGGGAAGACCAGAGACTGAGAAGTCTCTCACCAGAGCTTCCTTTCTACACACAATTCCTCTGTCCCAAAGGTTTAAGATGCTGCTGCCTGTACCTTTGGCCGCTATGGTCTCCTAACTTACAACCCAAGAGCTCCACGGGCTGCTTCTAGCTTTGTCATTACTAATTTTCAATTTTTGTATTCTATTAACACACCGCATACACTTTTCAAGGCTGGATTAGTGTTTTCACCACTGCCCTTTTATCCGGATTATTCAACCTGTGCAGCGTTTTAAAAGGCTCTAGGCGTACCGAGGTGCGCGCCTCACCAAAATGAAGCGCAATTAGTAGTAGAAAAACAAAATTATAAAATAGGCAAGTTTTTCAACATAACAAATGTATATAATTTCAAAAATCATAACCATTTCCGATAATCTTTAAATATAACATTCAATCTTCTAAAAACTAGAAATATAATATCCAACAAAAGATATAAAACATAATATTTAATCTTTTATCACTTTTTGCTCCCTTTTGACCATGTTTGGTCATTTTATATTGAAGAGTTTTGAATCTCTATGGGTATGTGCATGAAAAAAGGGGGGAAGGGATTTGTTCTTGATAACTCTAAAATTGGAAAAGAATTTTAGAATTCTTATGGTATGATGAAATCATAGTCTAAATAGAATTAGTATTTCTAAATAGAATTAGTATCTAAAGGTATCCATTAACCATAGTCTAAAAAATCTAGACCCATCAATCAGTCGATTCGTTATAATTCATTGATTTAATCCGGTATAAATATAAGAAAAAGAAGGGAACATCGTCTTCGCAAATATGAATAGACTTTTTTTAACAGTTCAGTTTTTCACAAGAAAAATTGTTAATCTTTGCTTAATCAACAGTTAGAGTAGAAAAATAGGTAAAGCCCATGAAGCGAACGCCTTGCACCTCGAAAAAAGCCCTCGCCTTAGTGCCTAAGCTGCGCCTCAGCAACCTGTTCGAAGCGCAAGGCTGCACCTCGTGCTTAGCGCACGCCTTTTAAAACACTAAACTCGTGCACATTTTTGTGACGAAAGTTTCAACTTCATTTGAAATTTATCGCTTTATTCCCTAGAGTTGAGGTCATTTAGAGCTTGTTTGGCTGTTTTTATTTTCCTGAAAAGAGAAAGAAAACTTGTTTAACGAATTGTTTCTGAAAATGGATTTTGGGAAAAGTTTATAAAAATAGCCACTTTAAAAAATAACAAAAATTATCTTCTTGTTCCTGCTTTTTTATTTTTTGGGAAATTTCATTTCAGGTGGACAGTGGGAAAATAATCTCATGGTGGTGCAAGTCTCTTGTGTGTATGGTGCAATAGCCTTTCCTATGTGTCAGACTTACAGGAAAAAAAGATTCCACCTATAGTGCAATTATTTTAAGATTGTCCCACTAATTTGTAATCCCCCCCCCCCCCCCCCCCTTTCTTAGGGAGCTTTCATTGTTGAACTTTTGAACCCGTGCATTCATGTTCTATCCTAGCAGATTTTAACTCATCTCCAGAGTTTATCTCCCTATAGATGATTAGCATTTTGTGCTAACCAGTGTTTTAGTTGAGTCTAAGGCTGGAGTTTGAGCCTGATATTGTTTCTGCTGCAGGGGTGTTACTTGATGACCTACTAGTTGCTGAAGATTTGGCTGCTGCTGAGACAACGAGTGCAGCTTCACATGCTGCAGCTGCAGCTGCTGCATCTAATATACAGGCAGGGAGGTTGGCTGGAAGGTATGGGTTCGGTGATGACAGGTCTGCACACACAAATCCTGAAGCTGTTCCTGATGGTGCAGTTGTGCTGGGAAATCCTGTTGCTCCTCCTATAAATGGTGATATATACACTGATATAAGCACTGAAAATGCAATGCTCCAGGGTGCCCGGTATTTTTGTAGCTGCATTTATACTTTGATTTGAATTGTGTGTAGTTTTGAGCATGGTAGTACTTTTGCTTAGCAGTTCACTTAAAAGCTTCTAAAATTGGTCTTCTTTGCAGGAGACTGAGCAAAGGTGTTGAGTACTTAGTTGAGGCCTCAGCAGCAGAAGCTGAAGCCATTACTGCGGCATTGGCTGCTGCCAAAGCACGACAAGTTAATGGAGAAGTTGAAATTCCAGACAGGGATCGCGGCGCTGAGGCTACCCCTAGTGGGAAACAGATATCTTCCTTGATTAAGCCTGATTCTGCTGTGTCAATTAATTCAGCTCCAGCTGGGGTGCGGTTGCATCACAGAGCTGTCAGTACTAAGAATGATTTCCATCTTGAATATTATTTTTCGAGTCATTTGTCATACATAATATGCCTATCAATAGGTGAATCTGTTTATCAAAGTATATTGTTCCATGCATTTGCAGGTTGTTGTAGCTGCAGAGACTGGTGGAGCTTTAGGTGGCATGGTAAGGCAGCTTTCAATTGATCAATTTGAAAATGAAGGACGGCGAGTCAGCTATGGAACACCAGAAAATGCCACTGCCGCAAGGAAACTTTTAGACAGGCAAATGTCCATCAACAGTGTGCCCAAAAAGGTAGGGTTATGCCATCTTATTTCCTTCCGACATTCTTTTACCATTTTAAGTTTTTCACTGCTAGTATATGATAGAAATATACTTATTTTTGGCATGTGCCGACATGCAACAGCAATTGCAGATCTGAATTTGGGTGTCCTCCATAATTAAATTTTTTTGTGGTGTTGTCCTCATGCTACTGCAAGTATCTGTCTTGTTTGCTTTGACATTTGGTTGCTATCATTCAGCTGTAATCGTTGTTTCAGTTACAATCTATGCTTCCTGTTGTAATGGGAACCCTCTTTCTTAATCTTTCAGGTTATAGCTCATCTCTTGAAGCCTCGTGGTTGGAAGCCTCCTGTGCGCCGACAATTTTTCTTGGACTGCAATGAAATAGCAGATCTTTGTGATAGTGCTGAACGGATATTTTCAAGTGAACCGACTGTTCTACAACTCAGGGCTCCTATCAAGATATTTGGTGATTTGCATGGGCAATTTGGAGATCTTATGCGACTTTTTGATGAATATGGTTCCCCTTCAACTGCTGGGGACATAGCGTAAGTATTTTTGCTCATACATGTTAACTACTCATTTTTCACATTATAGTTTGTATTCTTTCCATGTTGAGCTTTTGTTTTAATGTGGTGTTGATCATTGGCTCCAAAACCTCTCCTCTTGACACACTTTGAAGACAATGTTTGTACTATTTTTTTCTCAAATTGGCTAACTTGCTCATTATTTTGAGATTTATTGAAATGATTTTGAGGCTTGTTATTGTTATTGATTTGAGTAAAAGTGCTATAGTGGGTATTAATCTTTCATATGATGTTTCGCAAAGATTGGGTGAAGAGGAGAAATTGGCTGACTCTTGGTTACTAGAAAACACTAATACCCTAGCGAATTACGTATTGGTACGCACGTTTCGAAACATGGTACACTTCTGTTTCAAAATGGTAAATTTAGTAATTCAAAGCGATTCCAAAAGTTTTTGTCAATATATGTCCTTAAATGTTACCTTAGGAGGAAAAAAATCAAATATAAGGAACTAAAATCTAAGGTAATTTAAGTTTTGATGAGACAAAAACATCAAAAAAAAAAAAAAAAAGGTCATAATGCTCATAGAAAATATTTTATTGGGTGTCTAATAGTTTAAAAAATTTACTCTAGAAGTACCTTAAATTCTCAGGTATAATATATACAAGTCTACCCCTATCGTACCACATTTGAGAGCATGTGGCGTATCATGTTCCCGTTCCCGTTCCCGTTTCTCCTACCGGAACGATCCATGTTCTAGGCAACATAGGGCTGACTTACTCTTTATTTTGAGATTTTTTGATATGATTTCGAAGCTTAAGTTATTGATTTGAGTGAAACTGCGATAATGGGCATTAATCTTTCACATGATGGTTTGCAAAGATTGGCTGGGTTGATAGGGTGTCCAATTGAGTCTTTGCCAATGAAGTATTTAGAACTTCCATTGGGGAGGCAATCCTAGGGTTGATGATTTTTTGGACACTTATCATGAGAAGATTGGCAAAAAGATTACAGGGATAGAAGAGGGCTTTAATTTCCAAGGGAAGAAGGTTTGCCTTGTTCCAGTTCATTCTATCGAGCATAACAATTTACTACTTATCCTTGTTAAGATTTCAGTAGGGGGGCCAATAAGTTGAAAAACAGATGAGGAAAGTTTGTGTAAAGGTAGTGAACAGGGGAAGAAAATTCACTTGGTTAGTTTGAAAAGTTGATGAGAGACATTTTGTGGGAAGGTAGTGAAGATGGGAAGAAAGTTCATTTGGTTAGTTGGGAAGTGGTCAAAAGAGAAAGGAGCCCTGTTTTGGTTAATATTGTACTGCCTTGCTTGGGAAGTGGTTATGGAGGTTTTCTTGGGACAGGGAGACTTTATGGCATTATGTTATTTAAAAATAAGTATGAGATACATGCCAATGGATGGGACTCCCATGTGGTTAATTGGGAGAACTCTAGATCTCCATGGAATTCTATTTTTCAAGGCACATCCTTTTTAAGCTGTCTACCATGCTAGACTGACTTTATTTACCTAGACTTGTGCAATATAGTGTAGGCCCTAGTCTATTCCTCATCACATTTGAAATGTGCCATCGATGCTTGCTAATGGGTCAGAGGATCTTATTGATTGCTGCTAAAATTTTGTTGATTGGTTTGTGGGGTTCTATAATCCTGTCAGAAATAAATAATCTACTGTATTACCTCATGTAATGCCACACTATGGGGTTGTTTGAGAAGTGCTAGATTAGTATATTTTTTGACTTTTTACGAAAAAAACGTGAAATATGGGTTGGGTTTGAAGTGATGTAGTAGAAAGGTGATGTGATCCAAATAAGATGATCATAACCCAAATAAGATAATATGTTAAAATAGCATGTGCTATTTTAGCATATGCCAAACAGAGCCTCTGTATTGTTATGTGTTGGCCAATATGTAAATATGTGAGTTAACTGATATATCATTGAACATCACGTTCTATGATTACATGAATGTAAAAAAGTGATAATGTCATGCTATGTTTTTTGGTTAGATGCAGGGCCTTTTTAATTATACATAAATGCTAGAGATAATTGTTGGTGTTTATCAATAGTCAAGTTTCTCTGGCATTCCCATAGAATATTATTTTTACTTTGCTCTTATATATGTGTCTTTACTGAAACTGTACTTTACGGTATTTTTTTTGTTTGTGCATGGAATCCACGTTGTTTAGGTTATTATGTGAAGAATTGTGCAATTACCAGCATTTTTTTGCCACCCTTTATTGTGATGCTAATTTTAAATATGACTATATCAGATATATCGATTATCTCTTCTTAGGAGACTATGTTGATCGGGGCCAGCACAGCTTGGAAACAATTTCACTTCTTCTAGCTCTGAAGGTGAAAATACTATTAATTGGCCTGTCTAATCATCTTAGAGCTGTCACTAAAACATGTGGGCTGTGTTTCTGTGACATTTGATGAATGTTACAGGTTGAGTATCCCCACAATGTACATTTAATTCGTGGGAATCATGAAGCTGCTGATATCAATGCCCTTTTTGGCTTTCGAATCGAGTGTATTGAGCGCATGGTAAAACATTAGTTGTATGTTAAAACGTTTTTGTTTTCTTCTTTTACCAGTCATAGTTATTAACTTCTTGACATGCTGAACAGGGTGAGAGAGATGGAATCTGGACGTGGCATCGGATAAATAGATTGTTTAATTGGCTCCCTCTGGCTGCTTTAATTGAGAAAAAAATTATCTGTATGCATGGTGGTATTGGCAGATCAATAAATCATGTGGATCAGATTGACAATCTCCAGCGTCCGATTACAATGGAAGCAGGCTCAATAGTTCTCATGGACTTGTTGTGGTCAGTTCATGTCTATAGACTCCACCTTTTATCTCTTTTTTTCTTTTTCTTTTTTTTTTTTAATAATCTTTTTGCATTGATATTTTTTTTGTCAGTTAACATAAGTTTATGAAATCTTTTTAGGTCCGACCCAACGGAAAATGACAGCGTAGAAGGATTACGACCAAATGCTAGAGGTCCTGGATTGGTTACCTTCGGGGTGTGTATTCTGTTTTGTGTTTCATCATATTTCAGATGTTTCTTCAATTCTTCTTATTTTTGTTGGTAGGTATTTGATTACCAAAAGAAGAAAAGACATAGCCTACAGGCTCACAGAGACACGACCAGGCAGGTCACAGCCCGTCAATGGGGAGAACACAGAGACCTAGTCTAAACTTTTAAGATGTCCCCAAACACACCTCTCACAATCTGAGAGGAATAGGTGAAAACACATTTAGCATATTAACGCACTTTTTAGATGAATTATCCTTTTATATTCCCTCAACTTTCTTGGAATTGCAGACATGATTAACATTTGTTGAGTACATTTTTGGATAAAGATAAGAAAATAGGTAATATTATGGGTAGCACCTATCAAGGTTCCAAAATGGACACGCGATTGTATTAGTTCATTTAAAGCTGTAAAATCTAAATTAGTCTGAACTGGCCTGATCCTCCTATTCTCCAGGCCTGAAATTTTTTGAGCTTGTAATTTAGCCAAATGTTACTGTTATACTTTTGAAATTGTTGGGTTGATTGCATACTATACTTAAAACTCAACCTCGTCCTTATTTGAAACTGTAAAATCTAAATTGGACTGATTGCATACTATACTTAAAACTCAACCTTGTCCTTATTTGAAACTGTAAAATCTAAACTGGCCTGAAATTTTTTGACCTTTCAGTTGGGCAAAATATTACAGTTAATACTTTTAAAATTGTCAGCTTATTGTTCTGGTAGTTTCTACAGCATTTTGCATGTCACTGCTTATCTGATGTGGTTTTCTGACTCAGCCTGATCGGGTGATGGAATTCTGCAACAACAATGATCTTCAATTGATTGTACGTGCACATGAATGCGTTATGGATGGGTTTGAGCGTTTTGCTCAGGGGCATTTAATTACTCTGTTCTCAGCCACCAATTACTGTGGTTTGTTCCTTGCCTACAAAGATTCTTAGCATAGCTCGTGATTTAGCATATATTTAAACATTGTTTTCCCCCCATTTCTGTAGGTACTGCAAATAATGCAGGTGCAATTTTAGTTTTGGGTAGAGATCTTGTAGTCGTTCCAAAACTTATTCATCCATTGCCACCTGCACTTTCTTCTCCAGAAGCATCTCCTGAACACCATATAGAAGACACGTGGATGCAGGTACTGCTATTTTCAATATATGTATATATATATATATATATTCTATTATGTAAAGGACACACCTTTCTTGGTGTGAACTGCCACACCTTTTTTCATTCCCAACTTACCCATGTATATCTATAAATAACTATAGGATTTTGATTTGGAGTTTCAAGTCTCGATAAATTTTCAGTGCAATTGTTGATTTTCATGCACATCCATCGGGTGTGCATACAGTCTAGAGTGTATGTATATATTTGCACTGAAGTCGTTTTTTTTGTTGTGATTTTTGTGTACATTGTTGTGGGATTGATCTTGAATTGTTTATTGCTCTGGGATTAGGAACTCAATGCAAATAGGCCGCCGACGCCAACTCGAGGTCGTCCTCAAGTTGCTAATGAACGGGGTTCCCTTGCTTGGATTCAGTAGATCCTTCCACACCCTATCTGTATACTCAGTTCTACACTCATGCTATTATCACCTGGGATTTTTCTGGTGTTATGTATAGAGAGAGCATGATGCCATATGGAAGACGAGAGTTTCCCGAACTTGTTGGAGAGATATGAAGGCTTTTGGAGAGTTTGGCTTGGTATCTGGCACATAATTGGTATAGAGAGAGGCCTTCAGAAAATGACGACAGCGAGTTCGAGAAACCAAGTTGCCGGCGGAGGAGGGTAGGTGTTACTTTATTTGCTATTGCTGAAAAGCAGTTTGGGGGTTCTCCAAAAGTTTACCACCCCTTTGTACATTTGAGTCACAGGCAGGGTAGAAGTTTTAGTCTTGGCTGTCTCTTCTTTTTTGGATGAGTACTGCTGGGTATTTTTCTTATTTTTTCCTTCTCTTAAAAAATTTTAGGTTGCATTATTTTTTTTTTGTCTTTTTGGTTGAGAGGACAGGAGGTCCCCATATGTGATTGGTGAGATATATTAATGGGTAAAATCTTATTGGGCCTTGATGTAGAGTTAGAGGCGTCGTTTTTGTGTAATTTGTGTTTTTGCTTTGTACAATATATATTACTTTTGTGTGAAGATAAACTTTTTTTGGCCTGAGAATGTAAAATGTGGGAGGTTTTATTTTGTAATTTATCTCACTTCGTCTGTATATGATTTTTTTTTGTTTTTTTGTTTTTTTAATCCTGTTAAAATGCTCCCTTGTCAATGTATATATATACATTGACAACTAGAAGAATGAAGTGGCAATTTCTTTTTTAAGAATGTGAAAAATGAATTAGGGATTAGTGTTTAATCAAAGGATTCTTCAGCCGTTTAGATTAAAGACAGTCCAATGATTATTTTTCCACAAGGCTAGGCTATGATTAAGGAACAAAATCGGATTCAAAGAGGTCTGATTGAACCCACTACATATCTAATTGAGTTTGATTGAACCCACTAAATATCTAACGAGTTTGCGAGTCATTTTATGTCCATAACAAGACAAATTATGAATAATAAGCAATTATTAGGCCTTGTTTGGGAAGACCGAATAAGTCTATGATTTTTATCTTTTTTGGATCATATCAATCAACATCTCCTCTCTATTTTTTTTACACATTTTTATAAAAAATTAAAAAATACATTTATTTAGAACATTCCAAACAATTCCTTAGTCTAAGTCATTTCTTAAGAGAATAATTTTTTTCCTACCGCCTGCCAAGAGAGTATTTAATTCCCTACCCTACGCAAGAACTCCAAAAACATCTCATCATTTTTAGACCCTACAGTGTCCAAAATCCATGCTCTGAGGCCTACCCTTTATATCTGACACTTTCAGTGGTCTCTATTAAAACGAAGAAATCGTTCAATGACGTTAAGTGTGCCTACTTGAAAAGCAATTATTAGTTGAATGCAATGTACAAACTATGTCAATCGTCTTTACTCAAATAAGGTATCTTAAAAGGATTTGGAAACAATCAGAGCTTTGAATACAGAGAGATGACATATATTAAGCCATAAATTTCAGCATAGCTTGCCTTGTTGAAACCGTAACAAATTACCAAAAAGCCCAAACCGCTTGAATTGAAATTTATTAAGCTCGCTTCACAGGCCTCTGAACATATGATTTGTTAGGATCTTCTGTCTTCAGCTTTGGGGGTCGAATCTCTCCTTTCTTTACCTGTGCCAAACCAAATAACAAAATATAAAATTTAAAGCCCATTTGTGTCTGCTAAAAGTGTAACATTCGTTATTCATACAACTAGACTGGATTCTTTTAAGATGAAAAAGAAGGAAGAGATTTATCATTTGAGTTATCTCACCTTCTTACCACCCTTCATGAAATCTCTCCAGCTGGAAACCTATCATATCATGTCATAAAAGAAAAAGGTCAATATCATATTTGTTTGCATAACTTTGAACTTGTGATCTTTTTAGCAAAAGCATGACTCCATGTTACCAAACTAATAATAATAAAATCGGGTTTTAAGATAAGCACCAGCACAGGTCCAGTAAAAAGTGATTACAAAACAATTGTTAAAAAAAAGAAATTAACAAAAGAAATAAAAACAGGAGACACAATGAAACAAGGGCAGCAGTGTCTCTGTGTGTGTGTGTGTGTGTGTGTGTGTGTGTGTGTGTGAGAGAGAGAGAGAGAGAGAGAGAGAGAGAGAGAGAGTAATTTCCATTAAGTCCGTATTCATATCATTAATTAATAAGTGTACCAAAAAAAAAAAAAAAAGGAAAAGCATGCAACCCTTGACAAAGCAGAATGGTAAACAAGGGTTCATGAAACGAACCTCACTTGATTCCGATTTAATTTGGTTTGGTTTCCTAAAAAAAAAAAAAAAAAGAAAACCGCATCCTATAGTTTAATTTGGTTTGGAGACTACATCCTAACACCAACTTATTCTTCCATAAACAAATTTAGGAATGCGAATGGAAATACCTTATTATCCTTTCATTTCATGATATCTCAAATTTCTCAATCGTGTGAAGTCATTAGGATGAAAAATTAAGACTACTCAATCATAATATAAGGTTCAAATTAATAATAGTAACATATTGACAAGACAACTAATGTTGCTAACCGATGAAATAAAATTATGCGATATTAATTCCATAAAAATCATATTATAATATAATTAATTATTTAAATAATTGAAAATATCATACTAACAGTTATAACTAGTTCTATGATAATCACATCTTTTCACAAGAGCAAAAAATGACTACCATCATCATTTAAAAAAAAAAAAAAACCGTCTTAAAATATCAAAACACTATAAAAATTTAAAGAACAGCTAATTAACAAGTTATGATAGGAGCAATTTGTCTCAGGCACATCATTTTCTAATAAAATACACCAAAATCTAAGTTTGGATCCAAATCCAATGGACTATAAATAATTATACTTCAGTGAGGATCACATTATATGTCAGAATGTTTCAATCTGACATGATATTGAAAAAGACGCCATACTATTGAATGAAACTACAATCTAGGAAGCATAGAAACAAATATGTACAATATGATGTGGAGGATAGGGCCATAGATCAAAATCCAAAAAACTAAAATACAGGTACCGTGAGGATACATCAATAATAAAATATATTTTATATTTTAATATCTACAATTTTGAATAGTTCTTTAATATTAACAGTTAAATAGTGGGTCAATAAAAGAGCTAGAATCGTAAGCTGAAAAGGGTCATGCTAAAATGATTCCAAAAATCTCAAAACATGCACCACATCGCCAGCTAGAAAGGCTAGCTGGAAAGTAGAAACATGAGTCATCAAATTGAGAATCATATTGTGAATCAAAATTCTAGTTTTGAGAATCATTGTATGATTCAGTACAAACTATAAAAAAATGATATTGAACAATTGTATATATGAAAAAATAAACTATTTGGCACATGTTATATACCAGTTCTTATGTAAGGACATGATTACACCATCGAATTGTGAAGTTTATAGCAAGAAATCTTGGTTCAAATCCCACCAATTATAAAATTATCAAAAAACCATAATATTTTATCTCTAGGCATATTCTAAAAATGGACCTAACAACCCTAAAATTGAAATGAATGTTTGGTTGCGTTTTCACTTGTTTTCTATTTCATTTTTTGTAAATTACAAAAAGTTTATTTTGATTTTTGTTTTTGTTTTTGTTTTTATTTTTGTTTGTGTTTGTGTTTGTGCTTGTGCTTGTGCTTGTGTTTGTGTTTTCAGAAACAAAAGTGGTAATTTCTGAAATTTTTCTTGAAAACAGTTTCCATAAACAATTTGCCACAGAAAACAAAAACGAGAGGCACTTGAAACCTCATCTTCTTCTTCTTCTCTTTATTTTTTAAAAAGAAATCTCCTTATCTATGCATTCCATTTGTCGTTACGAGATGTCATCCCTGCTCCCCTATTCCCACAATCCATAAAGACCTCGTTTTTGGGTTGTTTCAACCTAAAAGCCTACTTCCATTTCATATCTGTAAGCTGCTCTCCAGAAACCCAATAGCCTAAAGGACGTTACTACCAATATTACTTGCTTCTCAAAGTCCCGACTACATGCCACCTTCAACAGAGGCAGGCAATTCCAATGTTCCCTCTATCCCTTACAACTAGTACCTTCATTACAACCCAAACCAGCAAGTGAAGCATAGCATCAGACCTTCACATAGTACACTATGGAAAGCATTACGAGATGTAAGTATAGTCCGAGGACAACTTACTTAACTGAACCATGAAAAGTTTAAAAAAAAAAAAAAAATAGATAGTCATGAAAGGTAAAATTTAACCTGATATTACCTCAAACTATTGACTTTCTCCTGAAGAGTTTCAATGTTAGGTCTGAGAAGATATCCTTTCCATAAACCTTCTACCACCCAAATTCTTTTCAGGATAGCATACTTAACAAAACTTTAACTTTGTTTATTTTAAAATTTTTATGAGGTTGAACCCTTGGCTGAGATGATGAATCAAGAACTTGTATTTCTCAGTTTGACCTCAAGATTAGTTTTAGAAAGTCAAACCCCAAAACCATCATTGATGTAACAACACTAAGAGATCCTCAAAATCTTCTCAATTCACTTTAACATCTATCATTAATCTCTCTAAAGTTGTAGATTTCAAATGGGGTAAATTTGCATGTAAGAAAATCACACGTACACATTACCACAATTCTTCTTTTGGGGACAAGCACCTTGGCAATGCCTGTTGCAAATAAAAGGCTAGACAAGAAACCATGTGCATGATAGAAAGTCATAAAAAGCTCATATGGCACATACCCACTTGTATATTCATGGACGCAGCTCAGTGTGTGCATGGAGCTAAGGCATGAGTGTTGTTGGACATGAACCCAACAAGCAAGTCTAAGAAAGTAAAGAACTTACTGGCAACTCGGTAGAAAATTTTCACATAACCCTCTATCACAATGACTCTGTCAAATGAGTGAAGTACTAATGTAGGACATGCACCAACGCATGATCGTACCTAGGTTATAATGTTAATGAACGCAAAATGCATGTGCAAATTTGTAAATTGATGGTATCAAAATGTGAGTTTGAAAACAAACCCTTTGTTCTCTTGTTCCTTCCCACTGCTCCTCGTGCTCGCGCTTTCTTTTCCACATTTCCTGTGCTTCTTCTTCATCCTTCTTCAGTCTACCTTCCTCTTCTGATATCTACACGATATCCAAAAGACAGATGAACATGAAAGTTTTAATGGTTAAACCAGAAGAAAACAACAAAAAAGGTTTCCAGCATACCCTCATCCGCATTTTTCTCCTCCGCCATTCTTGATCTGTCAAAATCTCACGAACCTTCAATTTCAGCTGTTGCTGAAATTCCTGAGACCGTTCATAATCTTGTTCATATTTTCCCTGTATCAAAGTTCAAAGGTCATACAAATCAGCAAGCTGTTTGCCTCATCACCAAAAGCATAAGAAATGGGAAAGTAACTTCTACACCAAAGGCAAAGCAAGGCACAAAAAAAAAAAAAAAAAATGCATTATTGAAGAAAATTCAACATAAATCAACAATGAAATGATTCTTCCTCCTCCATCCTACTTCGCACACGAAAATATCTAATTGAGCAAAAGGGTGGTAATGCATTCACCAGAGTTGCAATTTTAAAAGCAGGGATATGACAGGATACAAACACACCGACACAACAATTGTCAAAAGATCCAGACATGACAGGGCAGGAACACAATTATAAATAAGATATATTTATATGCACACACAGAAATAATAATAACTTCTTTGTTTTTCACATTACAAGAACGTTTTTATTTTATAGATACCCAAATAGTATAAAATTATTTCACATTATCGGAAAAGAAGTGTTGACACAAAGTTCCAATATCTATTTGAAAAAGCTTAATTCAAAAACAAACTGGATGTTTTAGGCATTAGAGTTCTTAAACTTAGTAAGACTAAAGAGATGAGATTGATAGGTATAAACCCACATTGTTTGATGTTAGTTATTAGATTTTAGGTAATTCTCTTCAAACTTGTGTTGTATTTTATGTGTGCAATTGACACCTATGTCTCCCAAGTGTCCAAAGCATGTCAGGTTCTAAAAATATCAAAGGTGTTTAACACACGTTCTGGTGAGTCCAAGGAGTGCTTGTTTTAGACACGGAAAACTTTTTCTTGATAAGTGTTGTTAACATGAACACAAAACCTTCTTATAAGTGTCCGCAATTTTTAGGCCTGAATAATCCACTCTCTATTGCAACACTTAGAAAGATGTTGGCCTCAAACCATAATTTTTAACACTCCACAAATTAAAAAATATGATCTCTATACATTGAAAGATTATCACATCCTGGTATGACCACAAGGTATCAGACACAAAAGCGGTTCAATATGTGGACAATAACACAGATTATCTGAACTGTTGTGATTATCAAAAACTTTTCTGCATGCTGTATGGAAAAACAATGAAAAGTAAATATACTAATTCTAATAGGAAGCTCAAATTGGGGTCAGACATAGGAAGCTTCCGGTTTAGTTAACAATGGAAAAAACTTGTATAACACTTGCAGCTTTAAGAAAAACCATGATCCCAAGTCCAAAAAGGAGCAAATCAACCTTTGTTCAATTACCATAAGTTATTTCCTTACCTTAAAAAATATTACATATTAACTGCGCGATTGACAACACAGATTTCACAAGATCGGAATCTAAAAATTTAATAAAACATTCAAGATACGAGGATGAAGTATTGCAAGCATGCAGCAAGGTTGTCACCAGTGAAGAGTATACATATCAAACAAAAAGAGGGGGCGAGCAGCTGTGGGGCAAGAAAGAGCATGGACAGAAATGCTAGTGCAACCTCACATTACCTCATCGACTAATGACTTTATCTTAGAAGCATTATCTTTCTTAAGCTGCTTCTTCCTCTTTGCTCTAAGTTCTTCTGCAGTTCAAATGTAACCAAAAAAAAAAAAGTTAGCTTCTATTGTTTTCTATTACCCAATAGGGAAAGAAATATGAAACAGTAATGCTAAGAATCAGATGAACGCACACAAATTTACATTACTATTCCATTCTGCAAAGTTAAAGTGTAATGAGCCATGATTTTTAGTTCTATATAGTAGAAAGTAATTACAACAAATTTAATACAAGGCTACAAAAAAGGGCAGCCATGGACAAAAAATAGGACTAATATTTATCAAATAAGAAAGAAAACATAAAAATTAAGCAAATTGCATGATCAACATGAAAACAAGAACAGAGGAGTAGCCAATAATTTCTAATACATGTGTGTATTGATAGTAAAGAATAATGTTTTTAAATAACAAGGGGGAAAAAGAAAAAAAAAAAAACAAACAAACAAATAAGATCCAGCTGGAACTTAAAGATATTGATGCCTAAGCACAGACCTTTTGCTGCAGTAACTTGGTTAAGAAGATACTCTCGTTCTTGTGGCTCAAGCAACAATTGTTGGGCTTTTGCTAATGCTGCTCAGAAGACAACAATCTATTGTTAGCGAAACCATAAGTCGAATCAAAAAATAAAAATAAGTATAAATACAATTCAGAATTCAGACTGTGTACTCCAACATATTACTTAGAAGTTACAACTTCCATTTTGACCACAAGGATCAGCACATATGAAAATTTGCTAAAAATTCAACATATTTCTAGGATAGATGTGTACTAGGCAAAGTTTAATAGGCTTCATTGAGGCTCGCCTCAATGCTCACCTCGCCTTGCCTCGAGGCTAAGGTAAAACATATCAAGGCTTTGATTTTTAAGCTTTACACCTCAACGGCTTACACATAACAGTTTGAGACATGCTCCTTAGGTGCGCCTTTTATGCCTTTTGCGTATAAGCATATGAGAAGTATGCATATGAAGAGGCTGCCTTGGGTTTTTGATAAACTTAGTCTAGTAGATTGTTTAAACATAAAAAAGCAAAAAATAAAAAAGAATGCCATTTTGCAACTATATTCTAAAGGAAACATTAAGTAAATGACCAATCAAGAAAAAATACAGTTAATTATCAAGTGAGAAGCTCAATCACTAAAACTAAGGATATCAATTTCACTTTCAGTAAAGGCAAAGTTCAATTTTTGCAGTGAAATGTTTAATGCCTTAAGGAGAAAAGTATTTACACCTTTGTATTTATTTATTTATTTTCACTATTTTAAAATATTTAATTTATTCACTTGATATTAAAATGTAAAATTTGAAATATTTATGCCTTGACGCCTTAAGGCTTATGTCTCGCCTCATGAGGGGTAAAACGCCTCGAATTACTCATTCGCCTTTAAAATCTTTGGTACTAGGGATTCCTTGTAAGTGAAAATTTGCTAAAAAATCCTTCCGTTTTTCATTTAAAGGCTTTGTACTACTTATAGTCCCAGTCGTCCAGCCTATCAAAACTCATGTTTTTATTAACCAACAACATGTGCACTTTGTTGGGGCAAGGCTTCTTGTAAAGCTCCTTCTTTGAGTGCTTAGACTAATGAGGCTCCTCACAAATTGAAACATAAATGATGAATCAAGAGACAAAGTGCAAGGGCCTGCTCCCCTAACCACCAAGGTAGAAATATGTACACTACGTGTAGATGTAGTCATGATAGGTCATATGGGTCCAGTTTGGCTACATAAAAGAAATTTCTCCAAAACCACTAAATTTAATTGTTCAGGTAAACATGATATATAGTGTGAGTGTTTGGGAAGTGGGTTTTTTTGTAGGTTTTTTTAGTTCTAGGATATTATTGGAGAAATATTTTTTTGTGTTTGGAAAGATAGTTGGGTTTTTTTGTGGTTGGATGTGATGTTTGTGAGAGAAAAAGTGAAATGATTATGAGGTTTGATGTGATATTTTGTTTGGATTTTTTTTTTTTTGTTTTGTAACCAATTTGTCTTTTAGTGAAAAAAAATTAAAAAAAAAAAAACCTAAAAAATTTGTTCCCAAACACCGCCAATAGTAAGGTTAACAAAGGGGTTAGATTAAAGCAATGAGAAACAATGCCGTCCAACTTTCTGAGCTTGGAATTTCAAGATGTGATGTGTCTATTAAATTAAAAAACTTAAAACAAGAACAAAAAATTTAAAAATATATATAAACTGTAACTTCGTTATTTGGACAGACTTACTAGATAACTATAATTATCGAACATGACCGTTAAGCTAACATTTAAATCTCATTATGTGTAGAGATGTTTTTGACATAACATCAGCCCAATGGCTTTGAATGACATTTCAATTTTCCCTCTCACACAACAAGACATGTAGCATAGATATACTTACCAGCAAATGCCTCCTTAGCTTGTGGATGCTTGCATTTGTCAGGATGAACCAGCAAAGATAACTAGAAATGTACAAGTAATATGAAACATGTCAATGAAGCACTAACTAATAAGACATCAAATTATCAAAAAACTTAAATCCACTTCAACAAGGAAAGCTTTACCTTACGATATTGTTTTTTCACATCCTCCAGAGATGAATCAAATGGTAGGTTAAGAAACTCGAATGCATTTAACTTGAAGCATGAGAGGATCCTACATAATTGTAAAGTTTTTCTTGATCAATTGTGGCAAGATAAACTAGCAAAGAAAGAACACAAAAAACAAACATATTTCGATATAGTTTAGAAGAAAAGTCAAGTCTTTTTGAAAAATTGAACATTATATTAGTGACACCAGTGTACGTTTTCCAAAAATCATAGTCTAGACTTCCTTCCTCAAACCAATTATACTTCTCAAGCAAACAAAGTTAGTGAGATATGAGATTATCATATTGAAACATTATATTATTGAAGCCACTGTACCTTTTCCAAAAATCATAGTCTAGATTCCCTTCCCCAATTCAACTATACCTTTCAAGCAATCAATCTTTGTGAAAATAAAAATATTGCAACCTTGTATGGGTGGGTGTTCCCAAACACAAATTGTCTCGGGTGGGGTATACTTACGTAGAGAAATGGTTCATACTAAGAAAGCTCAACAGAATCTTGAAGATTCTCCCCTCACCTTTATCTCAGTTTTGTAATTGGCGTTGGAAACCCTAAACCACCATTCCAAGTATAGGTGTACACAGATAAAGACTTCAACAAACCAAAGCTTGGTGATTAACAAGTAGAATTGGATTAAAACAGTTCAAACTATCCTTTTCAATAAAGGAACACAGGCACTGCTATCCTTGGTTTTTACAAGGATCATTTACTAAGTTCTTATCTTTTTGCATTAGTTATCGATGAATTTACTAGAAACATTCAAGGGGATATCCACTAGTGTGTGTAGTTTGCAGACAATATAATTTTAGTAGATGAAACAAGAGAAAAAGTAAACACTAAGGGCTGGTTTGGCAAGTCCAAAATAATCCAAAACGCCAAAAAGTTATACAAAAAGTAAAAAAGTCATTACTATTCGCAAATAAAAAAAATTAAAAAAATATTTTATATATTTTTATAATACAAAAGTTTGATGGATACTGTCAGCCATACTTGTGAACTAAGAAGCACGGACACGGACACGCGACACGACACGGACACGACACGGACACGCAAAAACGCAAATTTTCAAAAAATAGGGGACACGACACGCCGGGGACACGTTCAATATATATAATTAATTTTATTTATTATATGCCATAAAATTATTAAAAAAAATCATTTTATTCATCATCAGGTATATCATTAGAACTACCACCCGTAGCCATTGTTTCAGAATTAATAATTGGTCCCTATAATAAAATTAATAAACATACATTATTAAAATTATATCCTCAAATAATAGAAAAGAAAAAATAAAATCAGAATATAAAAAAAATAAAAGAAAAAAAAATAAAATAAAACAAAATCAGAATTAAAGAAAAAGAAAAGAAAAAATTAAATTAATAAAAGAAAAAAAATAAAAGAAAAAAAAAATAAAAATCAGAATCAAAATCAAAATAAAAGGAAAAGGAAAAAAAAATGAAATAAAAGAAAGAAAGAAATAAAAGGAAAAGGAAAAAAAATGAAATAAAAGAAATTCAGAGACAGAGAGGGAGAGAGAGCTATCGAAGAGAGATATGAGACAGAGAGAGAGAGGGCTATCGAAGAGAGAGGGTGCGATCGAAGAAGATCGAAGAGTCGTACCTGCAAATCGACTGAAGATCGAAGATCGCCGACTGACGACAGACGGCCGACGACAGACGAGAGACGACAGACGACCAACGTGGAGCGACGACCGACGTGGAGCAACGATCGACGAGAGACGACGTACGACGAAGTCAGGTCTTCTTTCTTTCTCTCTTTCTCAGCTGTTTACCTTGTATTCCATAGTCAATTCGAAGAGATTAGGGCTAAACAGATTAGGGCAAATTTGATCTGCTTTTGTTTATTTTCAGATTGACCCCAAAATTTTTTATTAAACTGTGAAATTGCCCCGCGCGTGTCCCAAACGTGTCTATAACGTGTCCAAAACGTGTCCAGATGTAAAAAAATAAAAAAAAAAATGGGACACTCTCCCATGCGTGTCGGACACGTGTCCACTGCGTGTCCGACGCGTGTCCGTGTCCGACACGTGTCTGACACTGGTACGGAGCCCTCGGAGAGGTGTCCGTGCTTCATAGCTTGTGAAGCAGGAAGGCCATTATACACTTTTTGGGCCAAAAAAAAAAATTACATAGGTAAAGGTACAAAGTTTGATACTAATGTTGGACCCTTGGGGGCCTACTAAGAGTTCCGTTTTGATAATCCGAACCGTTCAATATGTACAACTCGTCGAGTAATATATGCCTGTAAAAAATCATGTTGATCGGATATTGTTAACTATATGATCAAATCAGTTTTGTATAAAACAAAACGAATGGTGTGATAATTAACTGTTGAAAAAAACTAATTCGATCATATAGCTATCGATATTCAATTAACGTGATTTTTTACAGGCATATAATACTCGACAAGTTGTACATATTGAACGGTTCAGATTATTAAAATGGGACCCATGGTGCCCCCACGGACCGACCATCACTGTCCAAACACTTTGCCTCGAAGGAGGCAATTATTTTCTGGGCAAGACATGCTGGGGCAGCAGGCCAGCCGTACAACCACTCATATTTCTTCCACTATACACTTTATTTATACAATTTTTTATTACACATTTTTTCGTAAAAAGACAAAAAGTTAAATCCAAACATCCATTTTTTTTTCTCAACTTTTTAGTTCAAAAAGACAAAAAATGCACTTATTTAGGACACCCCAAACAAGTTTAAATTGAAAAGAGATATTTTAGAATTTAAATGCTTTAGGTTTAGTAGAGCTACAACAAAATAAATAGTACTTAACCTTAGCAAAACTAGAAATATAGACACAAGTAGAGTAGAATTTAATGGCAAGACCATTTTCGATATCTTCGATCAATTACCCATAGATAAGGAGAGACTAAATAGAATGCAGCCTATATATAATTAGAACGGGATTGATGCAGTGGACAAGTGTATCAGGAGTATTGTGTGATTGTAGGACTCCTATTAAGTTGAAGGAATATTTTGTAGGACTACGATCTTGCTTTGAGGTATGGTAATGTTGGGTGGTTCAAAAAATCATGTTTAGAAAAATGAGGACTAAAATGAGAATGTTGAGATGGATAGGTGATGCCAAAAGAAAAGATAAAATAAGAAATGAATCCATTATGAGAAAGTTAGAAATGGAATCAATGGAAGAGAAAAGAGGAAAACCAATTTGAGATGGCATGGACAAGTGAGTCATAGACTAGTTAATGCGCATGTGAGGAGTGATTTGATCCATGACGAGGGTGGCAAAAGAAATAGAGGGAAAAAAAATAACGCCCAATTAGTACACATTAATGTGTTTGGGAGGGGAAAGATTGGATACACACCTAACTTTTGGCATAGTACACAAAGTGATTGCCCTATGACTTGAACCCATAACCTTAAGGTTATTAGGCCAAAGTTTTACCATTGAAACAATGGTCACCAATCTGCAAAAGAAATAGAGGAATGCCAAGAAAGACATGTGACAAGGTGACAATAAAGGACTTTATAATAGAGGATATGATTTTGAATCAAAACAACTGGAGGAAATGGATTCATGTAGTCAACCCCAAGCACTTGGGCAAACACTTGCTAAGTTGACACGGACATAGTTAATATCATTTGTTGGTTTGTGCTTTTTTCTTCCTTTCCTTTCTCCATCGTGCATGTTTTGATATGTAGAAAGTCATGCTTTCAACAATTCCACAGCCATACATTCCTCCATGCTAGACTTTTTTCTTTGGTGGTAACCATTGTGACATAAGACAATCCATCCAAGCTATTAATCAATAACCTAGGGAAATTGGTTCATTTAAACCAGCTTGCACTAAATAATGTTCGATTCAAACAACAACCATCATTTTTTCACTCATCATTCTTTCTATGCTAACCAATAATCTAGAGATATTGGGTCATTTATACCATATCACATAAATAATGTTCGATTCAAACAACAACCACTATTTGTTCACTCATCGTTCTTTCTATCTCTTAACATAGTGTCATCTTTATTACCCATGCACGGGTCAAGGCAAAAGGCTATTTGATGATGCTGAATTTTATTTTTTTTTGTACTGGATTCTGAAGCTGAATTATTTAAATACTGAAATTTATATTTGAAAATTTTAAGATATATATGCTGTTTAAAGTGAAAATGAAAACTATTTTCCACTTCAACGTAATCAATATTCATCGATAAGTCTAGACTCTTTGACTTCGTGACTTATAATTAAAACCCATTTTCGATCAATTTTCAAATTTAAAGTGGTATGTGGCTACATGTTAAATGCACACCAAATGCGTTAAGCTTGAAAGTATTAATTTCATTATCAAACATGCAATCCATCCACAATCTCATCATCCTTGCTAATTCAAGGCATTAAGTACTCAATGTTAAGACATGTAATTTGTCACTGGTTTAACATCCAATGATACAAACCATTGGGATAAGCATAGTAATCAGTACCCGTGTATCTTACTAGGAGGTCATAGGTCTCGCTTCCCCTCCCCCTTCCAATGCACCCAAAAAAAAGAAGATAAAAACTAACGATACAGCTAGAGATAAAACGAATTTGACCGACTTTGAACAGATTTGATGCCCCAATGATATTCTTAGGATCAAATCTCACAAATCTACATATAATTTGAATACACCTATACACTTACAATACTATCATTGTAACTCTCATACTAGTTCCCTAATCCAAATCACCCTAAATAAATAACAACTCCTTAAATTCATCCAGTTCATTAATAATACACTATTGATCAGCATAAATAAATTAGTTCCACCACCACCTCCTTGAAGAAAAAAAAAAAATCAACAACATACTCCATTCTTGACCATTGTTCAGCTATACAACATCAATCTTTACCCCACCTATTCCTATATGTAGTGAATTAAAGAAAGAAACAATTCACGAACGAGAAAAATATGAAGAAACCCTAATCGTTCAAAATCAACAGCATAAAAAATGGGCAGAAAACAGAAAAATATAGTAATTGGGCGAAAAAGAAAGGGAATTTTAGAGAGAGATAGAAGAGAAGAGAGACCTGTGGACTTCGTTCTCGCGCTCAACTTCGCTGACCTCGGCGAAGAAGTTCTTGAGAAGCAAATCGTCGTCGATTGTCGCACTCTCACCCATCGTCTACCTCTGTTCTCTCTCTCTCTCTCTCTCTACCACGGATTCAATCGAAGCTCAGTTATGGCGGTCCGTCTGTATCTATATGTATATCTCATCGTCTTCCGGTACTCTCTGATTATAATATATATGCAGCTCGGTTACAGGATCCAACAAACGGGCTTAATGGGTCGGGTCGGATTAAAGGCTCAAATTTTATTCATTTTAGCCCACCCACAATAATATGGTTAGGGAGTTGGGTTGCAAGTTAATACATATGATATTATATATCATTTTAAATATAATTATGGGTGTTTTTTTATGGGTTTTAAATATTTTTAACTTTTATTTATAAAAAAATAAAAAATAATTCTATTTTCACTAAAATTTTAGTTGAAAAGTGGAATTTTCCATTTTAGAAAATTAACTAGTTTCTTCCTGAGTAAATTATATTTTGTCACTTTGTCCCTTAGAGTTTGTTTGATTGTTTGTTTGTTTTTTTTTTTCATTTTCACCTTTCATGTTTTAAGTTTTTTTTAGATTACTCCTAAAACCAACTTCTAATCAAAATTAAACAAAAAATACCACGATAATTGTCACATAATATAAAAAATATATTATATTTAAGTTTGAGTTTGTGTCAGAGATGTGAATTATATATAATAAAATATTTTTATATCACGTGATTATTAATGTATCATTTTTTGTCTAATTTTTAACAAAAGTTAGCTTTTAAGCTGAAAAAAAAACTGAAACATGAAAGGTCAAAATGAGAAAAAATAAACTTTAAGGACCAAAGTGATAAAGTGGACAAAGTGTAATATACCCTTTCTTCAACGATATTTCTTTCTCTATTTTATTTAACATTTTCTCTATTTAAACTTTAGAAATTTTATTATTTGATAAAATATGGTCATTAGTGTAAGGATATGTTTCTAGAGTTGTCCATGTGGCTGAGGTTGTTAGCTAAGATGCCATATGAATGAACCAAGTTGTCGATATATAGGGGTGTAAATATGGCCCGGCTTGGTGCATCCGAGCCTAGGCTCGAGCCAGCCCATGTCGGGCTACGCAGGCTCTCGCCAAAATTCAGGCTGGTCCAGGCTATCCGACGAGCTAGAAATTTAAGGCCAGGCCTAGGGGATATATTCGAGCCTTAGGCGAGCCGGGCCTCGGGTTGGGCTAGCTTGCCTGAACACAAAAAAAAATTCTACCAAAAATTTATTCTTTTCCACCAAAAATGACAGGCGAGCTAGGTTTTGAGTGGGCCTTGAGCGGGCTGATGTGTCGAGACATAGGCTTGGCTCATGGGTTGGGCCGAGCTTAAAAAATGACGGCTCAGGCCCAAGTCTAGGGTCCCGGACTGGGTCGGGCCTAGGCTTAACCGGGTCAAGCCCACCTTGGACTGTAGGGGGCTTCAGGCCGCAGGCTATTTTTACACCCCTACTGAGATATGATGTGATCATATCAGAATCTGAGATATTCGGATAAAGGACAAGAGTTCTAGATGGTTTAAGACCCTCTATTTAGATATAGATGAGACTCGTAAGAGAGTTTGCTCTAATTTGGATTAGAGGAGTCCAAGATAGATGTTATCCTAAGAGATGGAGTCTTACGAAGTGATACTTCTACAGAACAAAGGCACTGTTAAGTATAAAAGTAGGGTATCTGTAACAACCCCGATCCGCGATTAGTTGCTAACTCGTAATTAAGGATGTTAATTAAGTGGATAAAATAAATTATGTGTTTATCTTGTATTTCATATGTTATTTGGTTTTCTATCTGTCACTCGTACTAACATCTGTTGTGAAATCTGCTTTAATATGAAAATTGAAAGCCTTATCGGCATCTGAAATCGGAATTGGTTATATGAATGTGTTATTTGGAATTTTTTAGAACACTATGGCAATTTTTATTAAAAATTGATTCAGTCTGATTCATTAAGTTGCGTTTGGCAAGCCTTATGTTCTAATTGTTGTATTATTAGCATCCTAACTATATATATGAGCCTTAAGGTCATTTTTGAGCTCAATTCTTTTACCTCTTAGTGCCAAAATCTGAGAATTTATTTTAGAGAGAGAGAGAGAGAGTGCAATTCTAGAGAGAGAGAAGAAGAAATCCAAGGTAGAGTTGAAGACTTTGCTTGAGTTCATCAATATTGTGCAAGAATCTAGTTAATTCAAGACTATATGTATGAATTCAACCCCTAATTTATGAATCTAAGTTATTAACATGAAGATTATGTGCTTAAATGTGTACTTTGAGCTTAGGATAAAGAATTGGGTTACAATTCATACATACATGCTCATGTAGGTGTTAAATTACCAAGTTAGCTATGAGTTTCATCAATTGTGTTGAATTTGGAGGTTGAAATGTACATGCATGCATATTTCATCAAGTTTTGTAAGTCAATCCCATGTTTTTGAAGTCTTGAAAGAGAATTTGGAAGGGAAATCCACATGCATGCATGAATATATGGAGTTTTGACATGTTAAGTTTGATTTTGAGCATCTAAGTTATTATGGTAAGTTATTTGGTACATGCATGTTAGAATTACCATGTTAATCACTTGAACTCATGTTTTGAGAAGGAATTTCTTACATGAATGGAGCTTATGAGCTCAATTTTGTTAATTTCATAAGCTTTGGAGAAAAGAGTTTGTAAGATTTTACATGTATGCTTTGTTTCTTAAATTTCAAGATGAATTGTGAGCTTTTGGCAAACTCTTGGGCCATGATTTTATAAAATGATCCTTAATTCTTCATACTTTACAAGTTTACTATGTTATCTCAAGTTTTGGGGCCCAAGAGATGTGTTTTGAAGAGTTGAATTCGAGTTTTGAGTTTGGTGATCAAATCTGGAAATTCTAGAATTTGCACCTACCCTCGAGCGTAGGAGTTCACGCTCGAGCGACCACTCTGAGTGCGTGCACTTCCGCTCGAGTGACCAGAAGTCCGCTTGAATGTGAAATGCTAGCTCCCAGAAGTTTCATATCTTTGCAGATCGCTCGAGCGAAGGAAGCTGCGCTCGAGCGACCATTCACATTTTACATGTCCGCTCGAGTGAGGAAAGCTACGCTCGAGCGGGGACCCTGTTTTTAGAAATTTGACTAAGTGTTCCAACTCACATTTTGGCATCCTTATTGCATCTTAGGCATTCCTAAGACTTAATTAAGCCATAGTAATGAGGTTATGGATTAGAAACACACTATGAAAGGAATGTACTAAGTTAAGAAATTGCAAGTGTGTGTGTTTAAGCATTGTGATAAAAAAGAACGAGAACCAATATAACGAAAGCTAAGCCGTAATGGCTACATGAATGCGTAATGATAAGATATGTTGGTGTTATGTACTTTTGTGTTTGTAGGTCAACGTCTGGAGATTGATTGACCGTTCACGAGAACCATTGTGAGTAACATTTCCGTAAAGATATGTTGATATGAATTATGTTCCAAACAAGTTATGATTTCTGAAATGATATTGTTTACGTGAACGAATGTCCTATGTTTGGAATCTATTATGGCATCCATAGATAGTCACAAGTCATGGGGGACGGCATGTGAATGCGGGTCCATGACATACATGTGATTACGAGATCTCGTTAGTCACTTCATTGTGGTGATATGTGTTTAATCGGTATTCGGAACCGATTACTCTAGTTGGAAGACGATATGTGATGTGTTTTATGAGATGTACCATTATTATGTTCAGATACAAGAATGTTTATGCTCTGATCTGTTTTACGCTTATGACATGTTTGAATTTCGTTCACTAATCTCTTTACATTGATGTTATTCACTAGGCTTTAGCTCACTGTGTGTATATATATGTATAGGTGGGCATTTTGGAGATTGAGCTTGAAGGCTTTTGTCGGGATCTGTGTTTTGTTGTCAGCCAACCATTGTGCCTCACGTGGAGGTTCCTGAAGTGTCTCATGTGTTAAAGTTCCGGTTGTTTCCGTATATGAACTTGTGATTTTTGTTGGCTGTACTTAAGATGCTTTTGTGTGTGTGAGTATAATGTATGAATGACTATTGGATACATATATAAAGTTTTAAATATTCCGTTTCATATAAGTCAGCACAGATCATTGGATAACTATATTTATGTATTTGCTTCCGCTAGCCCCTTAATTTTGCTAATCAGTTCTGAGGCCTTCGGTAATCCAAGGATTACTGGCCAGTTATGATGCTAAACCTATAGGGGCGGGTTTGTGTTGTGACAGTATCCCTGCATTGTGCCGATACCTTTGTGAGATAAGTGACTCACTTGATCGTCGGAGTGCCCCGGGTAAACGAGCCACCATGGTATTTCTTGTCTTTTTATGTACAGGTGTTGGGCTTAATCTATTCTTTTGTATGCTCTACGACTAAGTTCCTTAGATCTTGGCAATGAGATATGTTTAGTTGTGAGGTCAGAAATCAACACTCACAATTAGAAACATGTTCTTATATTTCTTAGACCTTGACCCACAATGATATGGTAAGAGAGTTAGACCCATGTCATTAAGTGTATAGCAAATAAAAAATTGACATATATGATATCACATCATTGTGGGTATAATTGTGGATGTTTTTTTGTAGGTCTCAAACATTTTTCAACTTTTATTAATAAAAAATAAAAATAATTCTATTTTTCACTAAAATTTTAGTTGAAAAGCGGAATTTACCATTTTAGAAAACAAAACTGTTCTGTTTGGTTTCAGTTTTCAGAATTCTCCTTTTAGAAAAATTTTCTTTTTCGTTTTTCATATTTTTTTGTTTTCACTGAATTTTTTTTATATATTTTAAGCAATTTTTTTTAGATACACTTAACATAAAATACACTTAAAAAATATAATATTTGTGAAAAAAATCTTTAAAAAATCATTAAATACCAAAAATACAAAAAAAAAAAAATGAAAGTTCAATACATTTTTCATATTTTTGTGTATTTATTCATTTTTTAAAATATTTTTTCACAAATATTTTACTATTTAGATATATTTAAGTAAGGTGTATCTAAAAAAGTAAAAAAATTGCTTAAAATTTTAACAATATTCACTAAAAATAAAAAAATACGAAAAATAAAAAAACTCAATTTCCAGAAAACTGAAACCAAATACATTCTTTCTCTGTTGTATTTAATTTTTCTTTATTTAAACTTTGGAAATCTTATTATTTGATTAAATATGGTCATTAGAAACATGTTCTTATATTTTTGAGACTTTATAATGGCTAGCAAGGCTGGTTCTGAGATTTTTGACGCTCAAGGTGGAGTGTTAAAGTTGAGGTCCTTCATGTATAAATAATAAAAAATATATTTATTTAAATATTTTACTATGAAGGTGTATAATGTAAATTCAAAGTTAATATAATGTGAGTTATACCTAAAATGAATGAGATCTATAAATATACATTTTTTGATTTGGCCTTTAAGAGAGAAACTTTTTCTTAAAATCAAATTTAGAATTCATCGAATTTAAATATGATGAAAACTTAAAAAGATATTAAAGATAATTTTTTTCATCAAATTTGATGAAAAGAGAAATTTGGGAAAGGAAGAGAATTTTAGAAGGATTTTCATGAAAATTTGATAAAAGAGTTCGATTAATTCATATCAAATCAAAATTTTTACTCAAATTTATAACCAAATTAAATCCAAAATACATATATATATATATATATATATAAAGAGTTGGAGATACTTTAAAAACCTTTAATTTGGATTCACTAAAAACCTTTAAACCTTGGGCAATGGCCAGCTCTGGTGGCTAGCCAAATAGGAAAAGATTACTGTGTTAGAGTTGGCACATAAATTTTTTCAATCCTTTATAAATCAATCTTGGGTAAATTATAAAACAATAAATAAAAATCTTAAGGTTTTACGCATTTCTGTAAATTCTAGTGTTTTAATTTCGACAAAATAAATCCTAGAATTTCATCCGTATTTCAATATGCTCCCTCTGTTCATCTCCAAAACGATTCTCCGTTGCCTTATATAGATGGAGATGGATGGAGGGCATATTGAAACATAGATGGAACTCTAGGGTTTAATTTGTTAAAAATGAAACATTTGGATTTAAATTGAAAAACGCATGAAACTTTTTTTTTTTTTTTTTGATCAGCAAAGAAAAAGATTTATTGATGATAAAAGCAAAAAACATGCAAAAATACATCAACAAATCAGGGAAGTGCACAAAGCATCATTATAGCGACCCCGGTCTTTTCCCATTTGATTATTGTATCCGGACTTGGGTTCCGTATATTCTGTCATTGTATAATTGTTGTTGTCGTCCTTTATTTTCTCATTTGGAGTTATAGGATGTGTTGGGCAGGGTTGTTTCAGGTTGGTTGGGTTCGGAAACCAAGTGTTGCTGTCCAGTTTTTGGGTTGTTCGCTCGAGCGAGGACTTGGTCGCTCGAGCGAGGGTTGTTTTGTGTCTGGTGGCTCGAGCCAGATTATATTCGCTCGAGCGAGCGATTGCGTCTAGTATAGGCCTGAGGGCAGTGTTTCTTTGCTCGAGCGAGATTTCCTTCGCTCGAGCTAGAATCCTGTCGCTCGAGCGTGCTCCTGGATTGCAGACGTGAAGCATTGCATTCTTGGCTCGAGCAAGATTTTCTTAGCTCGAGCGAGGGTTTCGTGTGTCTGGTCGCTCGAGCGACCAAGTGTTCGCTCGAGCGAGCCTGTCGGGTTTATATACGCAGTAGCGGTTTTTAAAACGTTTTTTTTACATTCTTTTGATCCTAAAACCCTAGTTCCGAGTTCTCTCTCCCTCTACTCACCTTTTCTCTTAGGTTTCATCACCTTTTAGGGTGTTTCTACCCTAGTTGCTTTATTAAAAAGATAGAGTGAGTCGAGAGCTTCGTTTTAATCTGAGAGTTTGTAGTTTTGGAGCACTTGGGTTTTTGGGTCATCATCTCCGTCTTCTCCATTCGGGTTATCTTCTTCGAGGTAGGGATTTCCTACTCCATTTTATAAGTTTTGTTCTAAGTTTTGGTATATTGATATGTTGGGGTTACTTTGGTAATTTTGGGAAAAACCCTAGTTGTATTAATAAATTAATTTGTATAATTAATTTAAGGGAATTGGGAAATTTGGTTAAATTCATGAAATTGAGGAATTCATTGATTAAATGGTGTAGTTGGATAATTTAAATCATTCACCTATTGAATTGTTGATACATTTATTTCCAGTCTAGAAATAACTGTTTTGGGCTATCGGTGGAGGATAGTCGTGATTGTTGTAGACATTGCATGTGGATTAGGAATAACTGAAACTAATCACATTGGTTAAGTCATTAATTTTGACTATTGAATTAATACAGAAAATACGTGTATTGATTGAGCATTGCATTTGCATATTGTTTGGGAGGAGATAGGGGATGTACTCCACGGTTTAGGGGAAGATAGGGGATGGACCTCTAAACCGAATTTTTGTTTGGGAGGAGATAGGGGATGGACTCCATTAGCATCACTATTATGTGTGCTTATTATATTGAAGTGTTTTTACATGTTATTGATACAGCACTAAAATGTGTGTCAAACGGGAAGTATGAAGTGTTTTGATATGAGCCTGAGTCTCATTTGTGTTGTTGATATTGGAAGTAATGTGAATATGTTATGTAGTTCACTGTTGTAAGTTTGGCCAGGTTCTGAGCCTTATTGATAATAATGGGAATTGAAACATGTCATAGACGTTAGTGTCATGAGACTGTATTAAGTTATAATTGATTATCTTGGTTAGCCATCTATTGAATGCTATAGCTTTATTCAATGCTTATATTTGGTTTAGTATTTTTCTATTGGGCTGTGGCTCACCCTTTATGGGAACATCATTTTCAGGTTCAGGTGATAAGCTACTTCTAAGGACTTAGCTTGGGAGGATTTGGCTTTTGGATTTGAAGACTATTTTTAGTTATTTGTTTATTTGATAAACATTCAAGCCTAGGGCTTTATTTGTACTTGAGTTAGAACTCATATTTTTGTGTCCAAGTGTTGGCTTGGAAAGATGTAAGCCCATAGGGCATTTAATTTGATGTTACAAGTAATGTTTCTATTCAGTAATACTCTGATGAATGAGATAATGAATTGTTTTCTTTCAATATTGCATGTCAAGGATATATATATAATATGGGTTTATTTTGAGGGCGTGACAACTTGGTATCAGAGCCAGGTTCGAATACTTTGGGTACGTGGGAAGTGATTAGTATCACAATGGGTTCGTCTCGTTTGATAGAGACTTAGTGTAATGTTATATGCTTACATGATGACATGTTTATGTGACTATGTGGGTATGGAATGTAGTTCCTTGGATGTTGATTGAACCCTTGAGTTTCTAGTAGTCTTGTTGGAAAGGCACTTGATCAATGCTGCTTCCAACCGGAACTATAGTAACGCTTCGGGACTATCATCATCCAGGAATGAAATTCATAGGTGCTTATGTGATTATGTGCTTACGTGGAATGAATTATTGTTGTCCAATGCATTAGGACGCGAGTGTTTAGCTTCGGCACATTTATTAATGTGCTAACGTCTTTGTTTCCATTATTAGAATGTCAAGACGAGGACGAGGACGCGGTAGGCGTGGTAGGCCGGGTAGGCAGGAGGTGCCTGTTCCAGATGAGATTCCGCCAGTTCAGGAGGGAATTGGCCAGGCCAATGTAGCCGAGCCAGTAGGCCAGCAGGCTATGGGTGCTCTAGCTCAAGAGATAGCAGGGGCATTCAGGGAGTCAGTAGGCATTCTCAGAGCTGAGAATCAAGCTCGGGTCGTTGTTGCAGATGCAGGATCTTCCTTTCTGAAGAGGGAGTTCTTCCGGTCTAATCCGGATGAATTTGTGGGTGATCCTAAAGAGCCGCTTAAGGCAGATGAATGGCTCGAATAGACAACGAAGACGTTTGAGATGCTTGGCATCGAAGACGAGGGGTTGAAAGTGACCTTGGCATCTTTCCAGCTGAAGGGGGATGCGGGTCAGTGGTGGAAGTTCACTAAGGGTCGTATAGGTGGTACATGGGAGGCTTTTGTGAATGCTTTCCAGGAGAGGTTCTTATCTCCAGCAGTTAGGGAGAAGCTGAGAGACCAGTTTTGCCAGCTTAAGCAGTCGAGTTCTTCAGTGGCCGAGTTTGAGGCTGCATTTACTAGTTTGTCCAGGTTTACACCTGAGTTGGTGGCGTCTGAGGAACGCCGTTGTATCGAGTTTGAGAAGAAGTTGAGGCGTGGCCTCAAGCTGAGAGTTGGGGGAACTATGATTCGGGATTATGGGCGTATGGTTGATGCTGCGGCCCACATGGAAATCATGATACAGGAGGAGGAGGAATGACAGAAGGGCTTCAAGAGGAGTCAGGATGGTCAGAGTGATGGTAGGAGACAGAAGGGTTTTAATCCTCAGCAGTATCAGGGTAGCTTTTCTAGATCGACTTTTCCTGTGCCGAGTGTTAGTTCGGGGAAAGGCAGTCAGGGAGACATTACTTGTTTCAAGTGTGGCCAGCTGGGCCACAAGTCACCAGTTTGTCCTCAGAGGGGAAGAGTGCAGAGAGCAGCATCATCTTCGGCTCGATCTCAGAGCCAGAGTCAGGGTAGAGGCCAGCCACTCTCGTGTTATCAGTGTGGTCAGCCAGGGCATATGAAGAGGTATTGCCCGCAGTTGGGTGGCACACCTGGTGCATTTGGTTTGAGGCAGATTCAGGGTCAGCAGCCAGCTCAGTCGGGTCAGGCCTCGAGGGCCAATCAGGGGGCTTCATCGTCCCAGTCGGTGCAGCAATCTTATGCTCCTAGAGGTGAGCAGGTTGATCAGAGGTCATCTGGGCGCGTGTACGCTGTTACCGCGCAGGATCTTGTGCCGGCACCATTAGTTGTGAGAGGTACTTTCTTGTTTTGCAACTTGGTTGCTAGTGTTTTGATTGATACGGGTGCATCTCATTCCTTTGTGTCTGCTGCATTTGCATCTGTTTTGGAGTTAGAGTTAGCACAGTTAGCATCCCCTATTTGTGTAGTGTCACCTCTTGGGGGTGAATTGATCTTGAAACAAGGTGTCAGGGGTTGTGATATAGAGGTCGCCGATCATAGACTTCCGTTTCCTTTTGTAGTTATGCCCATGAAGGGTTTTGATGTTATTTTGGGTATGGACTGGTTATCGTCATACCGGGCAGTTATTGATTGCTACCGCCAGAGGGTCACTTGTTGTACCGTAAGCGAGGAGTGTTTTCATTTTCTGGGGGACCGGGTTGGTAGTGTTTTGCCACCGGGGTATGATCTACGAGGGCGGAGTGAGCTTAGTGGTCTACTTGCTAGCTTTGAGAGTGGTGAGGGTAATGAGACCCAGACTGTGTTGCCAAGAGTGGTTTGTGAGTACTCGGACGTCTTTCCCGAGGACCTTGTTGGTTTGCCACCTCACAGAGAGATTGAGTTCTCTATTGACTTAGTGCCCGGCACGGTGCCGATTTCTATGGCACCTTATCGTTTTGCCCCAGCTGAGTTAGTTGAATTGAAGATCCAACTCCAGGAGTTGCTAGATAAGAGCTATATACGTCCTAGTGTTTCGCCATGGGGAGCACCGGCTCTCTTTGTTAAAAAGAAAGGTGGTGCTTTGAGACTTTGTATAGATTACCAGAAATTGAATCGGGCTACGGTTAAGAATAAGTACCCTATGCCTCGTATAGATGATCTGTTCGATCAGTTGAAGGGTTCCCGTTGTTTCTCGAAGATAGACTTGAGATCGGGTTATCATCAGTTAAGAGTCAGGGAGGAGGATATTCCGAAGACGGCATTCCGTACGCGGTATGGCCACTATGAGTTTCTGGTGATGCCATTTGGGCTCACCAATGCACCGGCAGTTTTTACGGATTTGATGAACCAAATATTCTGAGAATTTTTAGATCGTTTTGTAGTCGTCTTTGTGGACGACATCCTTATCTATTCACCTTCTGAGGAGAAGCACAAGGAACACTTGAGAGTGGTGCTTGAGTTGCTTTATGCTAAATTAGGGAAGTGTGAGTTCTGGCTAGAAGAGGTCAAGTTCTTAGGCTATGTAGTTTCTGGGGAAGGAGTGTCTGTTGATACATCCAAGATTGAGGCAGTGCAAGATTGGGCACAGCCTAAGAGTGTGTTTGAGATCCGCAGTTTTCTGGGGTTAGCTGGGTATTATCGCCGGTTTGTAAAGGATTTCTCCAGGTTAGCTTCACCTTTGACTAGATTGACTCGGAAGGGAGTCAAGTTTGTATGGAGTGAGACTTGTGAAAAGTCATTCCAGGAGTTGAAAGTTAGACTGACCACCGCTCCAGTCTTGATTATTCCGGAGAGAGGGTTGGGTTATGCAGTCTATTGTGACGCCTCGCGAGAGGGTCTGGGTTGTGTGTTGATGCAAGAAGGGAAAGTAGTTGCCTATGGCTCACGTCAGTTGAAAATCCACGAGAAGAATTACCCTACGCATGATTTAGAGTTAGCAGCTGTGATATTTGCCTTGAAGATTTGGAGGCATTATCTTTATGGTGAGAGGTTCGAGGTATTCTCGGATCATAAGAGTCTGAAATATTTGTTTACACAGAAAGACTTGAACTTGAGGCAGAGGAGGTGGATGGAGTTTATTGAGGATTATGACTTCGAGTTGCATTATCATCCGGGGAAGGCCAATGTGGTGGCCGATGCCCTTAGCAGGAAATCTATTGGTGACATAGCTAGTATAGCCATCCGGGAATGGGAGATGTTGGGTGCACTTGGGGAGTTTGATTTACTTCTGGGCGAATCCGTTGAGGCTGCGGTCTTGTTTTCTGTTGTTGTACAGCCTACACTTGTGACTCGAGTATTAGAGGCTCAGAGAGGTGACCTTGAGGTAGGATCCCTCCGTGAGAAGATTTCCAGTGGGAAAGTTGAGAAGGGTTTGACGGTGTATCCCGACCTGAGTGTGAGATACCGAGACCGTCTGTTTGTGCTGGAGTCTTGTCGAGAGGAGGTACTCCAAGAGTTTCATCATTCACGCCTTGCGGTGCATCCGGGAGGCACTAAGATGTATCGGCATTTGGGTCGACAGTTTTGGTGGCGGGGTATGAAGAGAGATGTGGCAGCTTTCGTGTCTAAGTGCCTTACTTGTCAGCAAGTGAAGGCCGAGCATCAGAGGCCAGCGGGTTTGTTACAACCCTTGCCTATTGCTGAGTGGAAGTGGGAGCATGTCACTATGGACTTCGTTGTAGGTCTTCCGAAGACTCAGCGAGGTAGTGATGCTGTTTGGGTGGTTGTAGATAGGTTGACTAAGTCGGCGCACTTCATTCCTATGCGCGCGAGAGATTCGGTAGATCATCTTACCGACTTGTATATTCGGGATATAGTGAGGTTACACGGGGTCCCAGTGACGATCGTCTCAGATAGAGATCCTCGTTTTACTGCCAGGTTGTGGCAGAGTTTGCAGAGTGCCTTAGGCACTAAGTTGACCTTTAGCACGGCTTATCATCCTCAGACTTTCGGGGTTGTGTTCTAGACTTTAGTGGGTCGTGGGAGAGGCACTTACCGTTGGTGGAGTTTGCCTACAACAACAGTTTCCAGTCTAGTATCGGTATGGCACCATTTGAGGCCTTGTATGGCCGACCGTGTAGATCTCCTGTTTGTTGGGCCGAGGTGGGTGATGCACCTCTGTTGGGTCCGGAGTTGGTCAGGGAAACGACGGAGAAAGTTGAGCTTATCCGTAAGAGGCTTGTTACAGCCCAGAGTCGTCAGAAATCTTATGCTGACCGTAGGAGGAGACCTTTGGTGTTTGAGATGAGTGATTATGTCTTTCTGAAGATATCACCTAGACGGGGATTGATGAGGTTTGGGAAGAGCGGGAAGTTGTCCCCTCGGTTCATTGGTCCTTTTGAGATCCTTGAGAAGATTGGCGAGGCTGCTTATCGGTTAGCTTTACCACCACAGTTGTCCGGAGTACATGACGTGTTTCATGTGAGTATGCTTCGGAAGTATGAGCCGGATCCATCACATGTGTTGGATTGGACTGATTTAGTGGTTGACGAGGATGTCTCGTATGAGGAGAGACCGGTTCGGGTCTTGGATAGGCGGGATCAAGTTTTGCGAAGCAAGACCATCACTTTGGTAAAAGTTCTGTGAAAGCATCACGGAGTGGAGGAAGCCACTTGGGAACGTGAGTTGGAAGTCCGCGAGAAATACCCGGACATGTTTATCGATTTGTAATCTTGTATTTAGATTTTGTAATATTGTTAAACTTAAGAGCTTTATATATGTCTTAAGTTGTAAAACATTGAGAATGTTTGGTTAATGGAAATATTTTGGAACTTGCCTCATAATGGAAGTTTAGTAACTTGAATATGGTGAATATATTGTTGAATTAGAGTTCTGTCATGAAATTGAATATGTTATTGAAAACTGTTGAAATTGAAAGGAAAAATGCATAATACTGATGCGGATTGTAATATATGTTGTTGTATATACACATTATGAGATGCTTCTTGATAAGAGATGAAATGACCAGTTTTGGGTCAAGTTGTTTACTATTGAATTGTCATATTATTATTTGAAAAAAAAAAAAAAACTGTTTTAAAAAACTTATGCTTAATTTCGGGGACGAAATTCTTTTAAGTGGGGGGAGGTTATAGCGACCCCGGTCTTTTCCCATTTGATTATTGTATGCGAACTTAGGTTCCGTATATTCTGTCATTGTATAATTGTTGTTGTCGTCCTTTATTTTCTCATTTGGAGTTATAGGATGTGTTGGGCAGGGTTGTTTCAGGTTGGTTGGGTTCGGAAACCAAGTGTTGCTGTCCAGTTTTTGGGTTGTTCGCTCGAGCGAGGACTTGGTCGCTCGAGCGAGGGTTGTTTTGTGTCTGGTGGCTCGAGCCAGATTATATTCGCTCGAGCGAGCGATTGCGTCTAGTATAGGCCTGAGGGCAGTGTTTCTTTGCTCGAGCGAGATTTCCTTCGCTCGAGCTAGAATCCTGTCGCTCGAGCGTGCTCCTGGATTGCAGACTTGAAGCATTGCATTCTTGGCTCGAGCAAGATTTTCTTAGCTCGAGCGAGGGTTTCGTGTGTCTGGTCGCTCGAGCGACCAAGTGTTCGCTCGAGCGAGCCTGTCGGGTTTATATACGCAGTAGCGGTTTTTAAAACGTTTTTTTTTACATTATTTTGATCCTAAAACCCTAGTTCCGAGTTCTCTCTCCCTCTACTCACCTTTTCTCTTAGGTTTCATCACCTTTTAGGGTGTTTCTACCCTAGTTGCTTTATTAAAAAGATAGAGTGAGTCGAGAGCTTCGTTTTAATCTGAGAGTTTGTAGTTTTGGAGCACTTGGGTTTTTGGGTCATCATCTCCGTCTTCTCCATTCGGGTTATCTTCTTCGAGGTAGGGATTTCCTACTCCATTTTATAAGTTTTGTTCTAAGTTTTGGTATATTGATATGTTGGGGTTACTTTGGTAATTTTGGGAAAAACCCTAGTTGTATTAATAAATTAATTTGTATAATTAATTTAAGGGAATTGGGAAATTTGGTTAAATTCATGAAATTGAGGAATTCATTGATTAAATGGTGTAGTTGGATAATTTAAATCACTCACCTATTAAATTGTTGATATATTTATTTCCAGTCTAGAAATAACTGTTTTGGGCTATCGGTGGAGGATAGTCGTGATTGTTGTAGACATTGCATGTGGATTAGGAATAACTGAAACTAATCACATTGGTTAAGTCATTAATTTTGACTATTGAATTAATACAGAAAGTACGTGTACTGATTGAGCATTGCATTTGCATATTGTTTGTGAGGAGATAGGGGATGTACTCCACGGTTTAGGGGAAGATAGGGGATGGACCTCTAAACCAAATTTTTGTTTGGGAGGAGATAGGGGATGGACTCCATTAGCATCACTATTATGTGTGCTTATTATATTGAAGTGCTTTTACATGTTATTGATACAGCACTAAAATGTGTATCAAACGGGAAGTATAAAGTGTTTTGATATGAGCCTGAGTCTCATTTGTGTTGTTGATATTGGAAGTAATGTGAATATGTTATGTAGTTCACTGTTGTAAGTTTGGCCAGGTTCTGAGCCTTATTGATAATAATGGGAATTGAAACATGTCATAGACGTTAGTGTCATGAGACTGCATTAAGTTATAATTGATTATCTTGGTTAGCCATCTATTGAATGCTATAGCTTTATTCAATGCTTATATTTGGTTTAGTATTTTTCTACTGGGCTGTGGCTCACCCTTTATGGGAACATCATTTTCAGGTTCAGGTGATAAGCTACTTCTAAGGACTTAGCTTGGGAGGATTTGGCTTTTGGATTTGAAGACTATTTTTAGTTATTTGTTTATTTGATAAACATTCAAGCCTAGGGCTTTATTTGTATTTGAGTTAGAACTCATATTTTTGTGTCCAAGTGTTGGCTTGGAAAGATGTAAGCCCATAGGGCATTTAATTTGATGTTACAAGTAATGTTTCTATTTAGTAATACTCTGATGAATGAGATAATGAATTGTTTTCTTTCAATATTGCATGTCAAGGATATATATATATATAATATGGGTTTATTTTGAGGGCGTGACAATCATACTATCCTTTACAATCCCAACTAGGTTGGCACCGCCAAGGAAACACAATCATGTGCTAGCATTTGACCCAAGATTGGTGAGAAATCAATCAAGAGCAACCAAAAGAAGAAAAACAAAACAACACAGCAAAACAGCTTCAAACAGCAGGGCAAACAGCAAAATAGAGCAGCTTTAAACATCAGCAGACCAAACAGCAGCCTTAGAGCAGCAACACACAACATCATACAACATTAAATATCCTTTGATGGGGTTCTAATCTGTTGGATATGGGAAACAAAATCCTGTACTGAGTAGCAAATCTCGGCAACGTTGTTTTTAATCCATAAGGCCACACTGACTTTAATTAGTTCCTGCAACTCACCAAAATTTGGCTGAGAATTATTGAACTTACACTCATTCTTGTGCTTCTAAATAGACCACACCACTGCTAGTAACAAAGCTTTCCGCAATCTTGCTTCTAACTTTTTATACTTAAAGCTAGTCCACCATTCTATCAATCCTACCAAAGACCCTGGTATAGCCCAGTAAATTCCATACCAATTCATCAAATGGGACAAACCTTCCAAATTAAATGACAACCCATCAGCACATGATCTAATGTTTCCAAATCAGTGTTACAGAAGACACATAGGTTGCTCATATTGGCTCCAAGCACACCAAGCCATTGGAGATAAGTAGAAGTTTTGATCTTACATTTCCATGCTAACCAGCCCAAGAATTAAACTTTAGGAGGAGAGATGTCTTCCAAATCAAATCAAGAAGATGAGTATCCATACCAGCTCTTGAGTCACTTCTCTTGTAAAATGTAAACACCAAAAATTGGCCAAATGATGATACCTTCCATTTGAGCCAGTCATCATGGTTACTCAACACAGGAATGGCTACAGTCAACAAAATATATAGGCTTTGAACCTCATTTTCTTCCCAAGCAAATAATGGTCTTCTAAATCTCAAATTCCATCCATTAGAATTTCCTTTTTGCTCAATACAGTCCTTCAAAGAAATGAGTTTATCAATTGACAAGTTGTATAATCTGGGATAAACTTCTGAAATTACTTTGGTTCCCATCCATACATCATTCCAAAATTTGACTCTAGACCTATTACCTACAATTACCTCTGACTTAGCTGTATAAAAATCCTTGAGGCTGTGATTATAGTCAGCAACATGCAATATGTCCAGCCAAATCCTAGAGTATTTAGTCTCAAGTTTCTGACTAGGAAACCATCCTCCATCAGAGATACCATATTTATAACAGATGGTTCTTCTCTATAAGGCTGTGGTTTCAATTGTAAATCTTCACCACCACTTTGCTAAAGAATAGTCATTGAAGTCTCTGACCTTCCTAACCCCCAGACCTACTTGCTTTTTACTCTTGGTTACCTCTTCCCATTTCACCAAATGGATCTTCCTTTTTAAATCAGAACCTCCTTAGAGGAAGAAAGCTTGGGTTCTGTCAAGAGCTCTTGCAACACCTTTAGGTAGTTTGAAAAGAGACATATAATATACTGGCAAGCTGGACAAAACTGATTTGATGAGTGTACGTCTACCCCTAATGGAAAGAAATCTCATTTTCCAAGATGCAAGCCTCCTTTGACACTTCTCAATTATAGGTACCCATGTACTCTTCCTTCTAGGTTTTGCACCCAAAGGAAGACCTAAGTAAGTGAATGGTAATGATATCTTCATACAATTCAATTTAGATGCAAAGTCAGTCACTATCCCATCCGGAGCTCTTATTCCACAAATATTACTTTTATGATAGTTTATCTTGAGGAATGATATGATCCCAAAACATCTAAGGATCTTTTTTCACATTCATAACCTCCTCCCATTCAGCTTTGCAAAAGACTATTGTATCATCTGCAAATTGCAGGTGCGATATTGGTTCTTCACAATTCCCCACTGATACACCATTTAAAAGCCTCGTCTCTTTTGCTGTGGCTAGCAAAATGTTTAAACCCTCAACCACAATGATAAATAAGAAAGGTAACAGAGGATCCCCTGCCTGAGCCCTCTTTCAGGGTTGAATTTAGAAATTGGGAAACCATTTACTAAGATTGAGATTCTTGCCGTAGTCACACAAGCTTTCATCCAGGTAATCCATCTATCACCAAACCCAAAATTAACCAACATAGAGAATAAAAAATCCCAATTCACAGAGTCATAAGCTTTCTCAAAATCAAGCTTCAGAATTAGCCCTTTTTTCTTCCTCTTCTTCCAATCATCCACCACTTCATTTGCAATAAGCATCCCATCTTGTGTATTCCTACCCCCAACAAAAGCTGATTGCACATCTCCTATAATCTTAGGCAACACCAACTTTAGCCTCGCAGTAAGCACTTTAGCTAAGATTTTGTTTACTTAACCAATTAAACTAATTGGTCGAAAGTCAACCAAACTGGTAGGATTGTTTTTCTTTGGGATAAGGGCCACAAATGAGCTGTTCAGCTCTTTAAGTAACATCCCATGCTCATGAAATTCCTTAAAGAAGTGCATAGAGTCATTCTTGAAGACTGACCAGCACTTCTGAAAGAAAAGCAGATTAAACCTATTCGGGCCATGAGCTTTATTGCCATCACAGCCTTTAATTGCAGCCTAGACCTCTATGGTAGAAAATTTAGCTTCCAAAACTCTACATGATTGTTTATTATCAATCTGTTGGAAGGGTCTACCCAACTTAGGCCTAATTTTCCACTCATCAGAGAATAACCTGTTAAAGTGAGTAAACACTTCAGATTTTAGCCTTTAAGGATTTTCATGGACAATACCATCCACTGAGACAGAGCTAAGGAGGTTTCTATTTTGTCTACTTGAGGCCATAAGATAAAAAAACTTGGTGTTATGGTCCCCCTTCAATGCCCATGTAAGTCTAGATTTTTGTAACCATGACCACTCATTTCTTTTGCTTAACTTCCATAGCTCATCTCTTACATCCCTTCTTCTGTTTACTTCAGAATCATCCAAGATTCTGGTTTCAGCTACAAGATCTAGCACATGTATTCCTCTTCAGCCTTTTTGATGTTCAGAGTTAAGTTCCCGTAAACTTCAACATTCCACTTCCTTATGACCTCCTTTAAGGTTTTCAATTTTTTCCACAGAACAAAACCAGCCCACCCATGAGCCTCTACTTCTACCCATATTTTCTTGACAATTGGAAGGAAAAGAGGATGCAAAGTCCATGCATTAACAAACTAAAAAGGATGCGGTCCCCAATCAACTTCATCATCCAATAAGAGCAATGGGCAGTGGTCTGAGATGACTCTTGGTAGCCCCCAAAGTTTGAACTTAAACTTTACTAGCCACTCTGGATTAAACATGAATGTATCTAGCCTACTCCATCTTGCGCTATCCTGAGAATTGCTCCATGTGAATTGTCTGTCTAACATGGGTAGATCGGACACTTCCAATTTACTCATAAAATTATCAAAGTCTCGCATTTCTCTATCCCTTCTAGAGCACCCTTTTCGCTTCTCAACATTCTTGATCTCATTAAAATCCCCACCCAAACACCAAGGTTTAGGTAATTCAGATTTTAAATTACAAATAGAGTGCCAAAAGTAGCCCTACAAGATACATCATTAGGAGCATAAACATTAAGAATAACACACTCAAAATTATGAGAGTGTACCTGATAATAGTATAAAACTTTTGTTACTGTAGCAAATAGATAAAAAGAAAACAGCAGGGTCCCATATACACAGTATGCCCCTAGCTGAACCAGATGCGTCCACTGCCATGAATTCAACTTGTTCTCTATACCATAATGATCTCACCATATCTAGTAAGAGTGCAACTAATTTTGTTTCTTGCAAGAGAACCATATCCACTTCCTTTTCTTTGATGAGATTCTTTATTTTTCTCATCTTCTCAACTCTTCTGAGCCCACGAACATTTCAGGATAGTATCTTCATAAGGAAACTAATATAAACTCCTGAAAACACCTAGGGAAACCCTTGATTTTGCCCACAATTTCCTTATCCTTTCCATCACAAAGAATTCCCAGCACTTACCAATTTTAAAAGTTGCATGTGCCTCATCTGTGATCATTTTTTCCCTACTGCAGTTATGGTTGCTCGCCGTCGGTAATGGAAATGTAGCAGTAGCAGCTCTAAACACTGCACCCCTACCGAACACTAATGATCCACCTATACCCGATCGTAATGATCCCTTTCCTTTTCTTCGAGTTTGCTTTACTCTTGTCCCAACTGTCCCCCCATGGTATCTCTCATTTGACTCTTTGAGTTAACTGTTCTTACCAGCCCTTTCTTTATCCTAAGAGATGATGGGTTGATTGTTCTTCCTCATTGGGCTTGAGTTACTTTGAGACTTGATGAGTTAGCCTCTAAAGTTGGGCTTGCAACCATATCCCTACATGTCCCAAGCACTTGTTCAGCTTCTTGGGCCTGTTCTAATAACACTTCCAAACTAATACCAAGCCTTACTAGCCTAGATCCACTAAGGCTCTTAATGAAACCAAGTGTGCATATTTCCTCCTCTACCTCTACTCTATTAGCTTCATTTGGTTCAGAACGTAATGATGAATCCAGCACGAAGTCATTGCATGCCATGCCATAATTTGACTTCCCAATATTAGTCATCATTGTTTCTACCACCAAAGAAGTAAATACACCGTGTTCACCAGCCCATCTGTCATCATTGACTATGTACTGACAACCCAATATTAGTCATCATTGTTAACGCATGATTTTTATTTTTTTTTGTAATTAACCCATTAATCTTTAATATGAATATCTTAGAGCATCTCCAACCCACTAGGCATATAATGCCTATTAGTCAAAATGCTTAGTATAATTAACTTTTTTAATTTCAATGCACTAAGCATATGATTAGGTATTTTGACTCAATTCACATTCACTAACTACACATTGCTAGCCTTCAAAGGCTAGGCAAAACATATTTAATCATTATGATCATTTCCCTTTATCTTTATTACTAATGTGACATTCTATAAAATTAGTAGTATTTGGATGAATAGTTAAAATAAAGAGTATGATTGAAATAAAAACATGAAAAAATTGATAGGCAAAATAAAATATATATTTTATAATAATATTTGAATAAGTAAAATGCTTAATAACGTTGGTCTTAGGGTGTTCCTCTTAAATGAGGTGTTGCACTTGCCTTAGGGTTTATGAAAAATGGAAAAGGGGATGTTGCATCACCGTCCAAAGTGTGATAAAGGAAGTTAGCCTAAGATTATAGATTTAAATTAACTAGTTAAAATATAACAAAATTAACAAGTAAAACTATATAGTTCGCAAGTACTAAAATTAGAAAGAGAGTTCATATATCATGTGCATAAAATTCAGTATATTAGAAAGAGGCATAAAAATTAAAATGGTATATGAATCTAAATATCTTAAAGATGGGGTAGTATCAATTATGAGAATAAGAGATAGAATAATGTTAGTTAAACAATCATGTAGGAAAAGATAATTACGAGATAACATATAGTAAATATAATTTTAGTGACGGAAATAAAGCTAGAAAAGGCAACTTAAATTTTGCAATAACATTTGATGTTATAATAATCAATACATTCTTTAAAAATAAAGAAGAATACTTAGGCACTCACTAGCCATACTCATACCCAAACAACACCACACCACACAAAATTTTGAGGTGGACTATGAATGGAAATGAAAATGCCTCATTAAGGTATTTATGAAAATGCCCCTACAAAGTATTAATCATGGTTGTGCATGCTTGATCAAATGTTAATGAAATATTTTTAAGTGGCCTTGATATATATGGAAGTTGGTCAAGAAGCTTCTCATGGCTCTCAAATGTATTGCATAACTTTATCAAGATACATGACATGCAATGGAACCCTTCGACAAACTAAACTACTTCAACGGAGCACTTGTTGGGATTTTTTAACCATTCTAAAATCTCATTTTTGCAGTAATGTGATTTTATATTACTTCAATGGAACTCTATGTCTCCTAAATTATAAAAGTATATCAATGGACCCCCTAAATTATTAATTTATTTCACTTTGACCCTTCTATTAAGAGTCCAATTAGTACCTTTTATAGTTTATGAGATTTATTTGTATACTTTTATAGTTTAGGGAATCAAAGTGATACTTCTCAATAGTTTAAGGGCTCTATTTGTACGTTTTCACAGTTTAGGGGGTCAAAATGATACTTTTCAATAATTGAGGGAGTCTTTGTATAATTGTTAATTTAAATCTACAATCACAGACCAACTTTTTTATCCTTGCTTTTCTGGAAAGCCCACAATATTGGGTTGTGCAAAACATTAAACACTAATCACATTATAAACAGAGTTATTTGTATATATATGTATTTAAATTTTTTGGGTATTAATTTGGATTTTCAATCTATATAATGGGTGTGGATTACATTTTGAATAGTTGAATGGGACATATTTATGAATGTATAGGTTATAAGTGAGTTTTACAAATGCATCAATATGTACATGAACAAAAATATTATTATTATTAAAAATATTTTTAGAACTAAAATTGTTGTTAAAATGGCGTTTTAACTAGGGGTGGCCATAGGTTCGATGACGAACCCAACTCATCCAACCAAACCTGATATTCTAAGGGCTGATAAATATTCTGGCTTGAGGGGCTGAGTCCATTTATTAAATTTTAATTTTTATATTATAAAGTTACATAATAAACTAGAAAAAAGAACATATATGCTTCTTTTTATGGCTTAAATTCATACATTTGTTTAAAGATTCATATTCATTTACAATTCAATTATGTTAATAGCCCAAATTCAAATGATTATTAACAAGAGCACATTCATTAATTAATAGCTTATAAAATACCGAGTTAAGTGGATGAGCTTAGAAATTAAAAATTAGAAGAATTTTTTAGGATGGATTTGGGATGGCTGTCGAGCTGCACTTGGAATGACACATAAGTTCTTATATAAGATATGTAGTGTAAGACTAGCTTGATCTGGTTGACGCCCACCCTAGTTTCAACCAAGTATTGGTGACAAACGATAAGTTGTGATTACATTATTTCTGCTTTTGGCAATGAATTTAATCGTTGCTAAAGATTTTTTTTTCTATGATCACTAATCTATGTAGCAACAAGAATTTTTTTGTCATTAAGTTATCTCTCACGATAGATTAGATTAGATTTTTGAAAACGGTCTTTCTGCAGCAAATCTAGCACCAAAAGTCCGTCCATTGTCAAAGATTATTAGGAGCGAATGTTAACATTTGGTTATGAATTTGATGATTGCTAAAAATGGTTTTTTTTTGTAGTAAGGTTAAATATTTTGACAAGAGTACCTTTGTTGGCTTTTTTGGTTTTCGAAGGTTAATATTGTAATTTTAAGTGTGCTAGCAAGGATTAATCAGTCCTTACAGAAGATTAATTGCCAACCAATTATCAAACGATTGTGTTTTAGTTCTTTCAGCCTCAATGAAGAGGACTTTTACTGGTGGCTTGTTTAGGAGAATTTAGTAAATAACAATTAAATGAAGAACAATTGCAGCATTTCATTAAGTTAAAATGAAAACTTACAATGATTTGATCCAGCCTCGTAGAGGTTTAATGCAACAAGCTTTTCGAAACTACTCCTATGAATAAAGTGCAATACAGGAATTTGAGGTACAGAAATGTAAAAAATAAGAAATGTAAAAACTAGAAGGAAAGTAAAGTAGATAAAAACTGATTTCTAGATCTGGATCTGAATCTGGGTCCCTCTTTCTGGGGCCTTCTCTGCTATTTATACTTCTCAATGATAACCGTTGAAATGGACTTCTAACCGTCGAAACCTCCATTCATGATCGTTGATCATGCTCTCTCACAGTTAGCTCCACTACACCATGTTTGTAGTTAGGCTTCCCTCCTGATTTTGAATTTGAACCTTGTGAGTAACCGTTAGGCCACATCACCTTATACCTCTCGATCATTCCAGTGCTACGTAGACCCATTATTATCAGTATGGGTTGACAGGTGTCTGACTATGGTTGGCGATTTATATTACTTTCCTAAATTGCCCTTCTTATGCCACGTGTTGAATCGTGATTGGCTTATACAATTTATACAGCCAAAATTACCCCCCGCACTAATATACCCAATACTTGGTGATATTAGTGGATCAAAAACCTTCACCTACGTGCTAGGACGTGTATGGGTTTCACATTTTCATAGAACTGCAACCGCCTGCATTAAATTCTTTTTCACACCTTGAACATTTCCCATTATCTAAGCATTCGAAAGGTCTGATACAACTCGCATGGCCAAACTAACTTGTTTTGACATAGATCGAGCATACTAGGAGTTGTTATATAATAATGTTTTCCCTCGAAAGAATTTTCATGCATTTATTAGCCACTCCTATCCATCTCCCTATATTCAAGTCATGGAAGCTTTTGCAATCTATCAACCTTTGGATTACGAACATATTGTTCATAATTCTCTAGCCCAAAACTTTGCAAACATGGAGATTGGAAGCTCTTCTTCTAACCAAAAACGTATTGCGTAGGATGAGGCTGCAGCTTCTTCTTCTTCTAAGACTTTTAGCTGGGGAGGCTGGCCAAAACCTGAGGAATCCAAGCTGAGAGAGCGCATTAATCATCACTTCGTCGAATTCGCTGATCTTCCATCATTCCCTCATTTCGTTTGGAGCTCGGTGGTTTACCCATATGTATCCATTGATCGCCGACGCAGTTTGGAAGACAATTTACTCATAGCATGGTACAAGTCCTCCATGTCTACGAAGATTATGCAAGCCACTCGTCGTCTAGAGGAAACACAAGGGTACGGCTTACCATTCTTAGCTCAGAGGGCAAAATTTTGCTCTTTTGACTGGCTTGACTGCGTAAACAACCACCAGTTCCCTCATTCTTTCGAGATGGATCCTTCTGCACCTCTTCTTCCACAAAACCCTCATTGGGTGGAAGAACTGAGACTTACTCTCCTTGAGAATCAGTTTCTTCCTTCATATCAAACTCCAACTTCCCCCACTGTATTTGAGCGATATCAAGATCAGCTTCTGCTTGCGGCCTTTTCTCATTTGCCCTTCAATGTTCTTGAGGGTGATGTTCATTTTAAGAACCTTCGATGGGCTTGTGACGTTATGACTCGAAGTCATGTCTTCAATCTTATTGCCCAAGCAGAGCTTCAAATATTTTTGGATAAACTCCCACTGCTTCTTCATTGGCACCAAACTTCTGTGGCCACCACTCAATCTTTGGACAACAGCTCAGCCCGTCGAATTCACACCGAGTATGAAGCAGAGAACCTTATCGATGAATATAATGACTTCAAGAATAAAGACTCTGCATACTGGGATGACTTGGATATAGATGAGATAGAACAAGGATTGAAGGAAACAGAGTTCGAAATAAAAGCCAAACATCTTTTTCATCAAATAAGAGCATATCAGCTTCAATAACCTAGCTTGGAGAAGATAGAAGACATAATGAAAAAGGAACAGAAATTCATTGACCATTGCTGGAACAAGTTCCATGACCTTGTCATTTTCTCGATTCCTTATTTTTATGAAATTGAACATGTAACCAAAAGGGCTTTTTGATGTAATTACTTTTACCTTAATAAATCTAGGCTTTCCTTTCTTTATTCGGCATGGTCTGATTTCATTCTATTTATCCAAAATAAAGAAAATCAGAGCTTCGAATTCACCGATTTTGTCCTTTGAAACCTGATTTAAACATATCCAATAGAATACTGAAGACCTAATTTGAACTTCACCAATATATGAAGTGTAATTGACAACCTTTGCCGTAGGTCTTCTTTTCCCAATCATATAGTTAATACAATCAATAGTTTCGAATCAACTATTTTTGCTTCGAACAAATAGTCTACATTTTTCGAAGTATGGAAACTTCCTTTAAGGACTGCACTGTTTTATTCTAAAAGAGTGATTCCTTTTGTATACTACTTAACCAACTATTGGTTTTACGTCACTTCGAAGCCTAGAACAAACAAATTCTAACCGCAGAGTATTTCAAACTTTGCTTCAAAGGATTTTACTTTCACCAAGAAACCTAAAAGCAGGTCTTTAATCCTTTTGAAGTAAACAAATACTTGGGCATTCTTGTACTCTTAGGTGTGAAATGTGCTTCGAAGTCAACTTCCCGCTTTCGAAGCTCTAGTCGAATGTTTGTCATCTGATTTTGGCGCCAAAGCTTGGCTTCGAAGCTAAACATTTGATTTCAAAGCCAACATTAGTATTTGAGATACGTTTCCGTCCCAAATTATCAACATTGTGAGAAACTTTTTGCATCCGTACCTTTAGCACTTCTTTATGAATTCTACTCACTTAAAACGATTGGGTATTTTTCAGACAGAAAGGTTTGAAAACCTTTTTATTTTGTGTTTCCAATTCACTTGTTCGCCTAACACACAAACCCTTCATCTCTATTGACTTCTCATTTTCCTTACCCTCTTTCTTAACTTCGTCTTTTGAAAAAACTCCTGTCAATGGCTTCTTCTTCCTTGAAAATACCGATTGTGAAATGTGTGAGTCAATCCGTAGCCTTAAAAAGGATCATTGATGAAGAGTGTGAGAAATACAAGGCTGGTGAGAAAAGTATTATCGACGGGCGCATCTTCATTCCCCGTTGCCATGAACAACAAGAATACGTGCTTGGGTCCATTTTTAAGGAGATTCTCACTGAGCTTCTAGCTCTGTATCCGCGTCTGGAGGATCATTGCCCCCTTTATGAAGGCGGTCTTGATTGGGGAAGCTAGAGGATGAACCGACCCCATCAATGCTAACCCACAGTAAGACCAGAATGAGAGGAATGGTATGATCGGGTCGTCCCTGCTAGGATACTGGATCTAGGACACTGGATCTTCAGGAGCTTTGTCTCTTCGACGCCCTTCAATTTTTCAGGTTCGCCATTTCAGAGGACCCATTTTTAATACCCGTTGCTCTTTGTTTTTGGAATTCTGTTTTCAATTTCTTCCAATTTAGATATGGGATGATGGCTCCTACTGTCCTTGACATCTGCCATCTGTTAGGATTATCCCCCATTGGTATCCCCATTGGTCCAGACTATCTTGACCTTAAAACCCTTTTTTCTCTCCCCCTTCTGAACTCATCCTATAGTGACTTTGTCAAGGTTGAGAACAAAAGAGAAGGCCCTATGACTGATAAAGAATTTTTCTCTTTTTTATTGTATTGGCTTTACAAATTCCTCTTCTGTACTTTTTCTTAGAAGATCATGTCTGAGTTCGCTCCTCTTGCCAAAGCCCTTCTTTTATAAAGAAAGGTGGCCTTAGCTCCATACGTTTTGGGTCATGTTTATAGAGCTTGTTTTTTTTTTTTTTTTTTTTTTGTGAAAAACCCATGGATGCCAATCAAGGAGGTCCATTTTGGATACTCCAACTTTGGCTTTTTGTATACTTTACTGATTTGCAGTCTAAATGCTTAAAGTTTTTGGAGCCAAACCCTACCACTCATGGTATGAAGTTAGCCAATGTTTCACTTTATTCTTCCAACTTCGCCTTCTACTTTTCTTTCTTTTACCAACTCCCAGCTTCCCCTTCTTTTCACACTTTCTGCCCCTTCGAAGCTACTAATATTGGCCCAGCTTGATTGAAGACCTTTTTGAGTGATAGGTCCTGTTCTACGTCTTAGCACAAAAACATGTGGGCTTCTATTCTGATCCCTAGGGAACTATTCATTGGTACTATGAACCCCAGAGCTTATAAGTGCATCTCTGAGCCTTATTGTCCTGCCCAATTTGCTAGGCAATTTGGACTCTCACAAGGGGTCCCTATCTCTCTCTGCAGTCAGTCCAATTTAAGCCTTGCCATCAGAGATTTGAAGGTTTGAAGATCCAGATTGGAAGAAGTAACTTCCAAATTTATCGAAGATCTAATTGACTTTGACTACCTACCATTCATACCTCAAAGCAATATACTGAAAAGGTACCAGAACTGGTGGATGGCCAATATGGAGGTGTATTTGGCCATTCCTCCTCAAGATCTATTAATGGTACTAGACGTGCCTCAAGCCAAGTCTAAAGGGACTGGAGTGGTTACTTCCTCTACTGCTCATGCCGTCCCAATTCCTACCCTGGCTACTACAAGGTCTGCTTCTGCTGCCTCAACTCCTCCTAGAGTTACTCGAGCTACTTCGAAGAAAAGTATGCAATGCTGCTTCTTTTCTTTTCTCCTTTTATGACACTTTTGCCTTTTACTTATAGTTCCTTCTTTGGTGTAGGTGGCGTAGGCGACTCACAAGAAGACTCTCCTCAAAGAGCTCAAGCTTTAAATCTTTTTAAGAGCAAGCAGAAGCAATAAATGAAAAGGAAACTTTTACTTGATCCTGAAGAAAAGGTACCTAAGGCTCATGTGGAGGAAGAGGAAGTAGAAAAAGAGCAAGAGGCACCATTAAAAAGGAAGAAGAAAATGACAGTCACTCTCTCTGATTTCACCAGGGACCCCATTCACGAAGCATTTGTTACAGCAATGGAAGCGAAACATTCTAAAGAAATCATTGTGTTCTAGAGGGTTGAGAAGAGGAAACAATATCAAATGCTTAGGGATGAAGCTGCTGCTGCTAATGAACTCCAAAGAGAAACTGCAAGGAAACAATAAACTGCTGAACATTATATCTTTTGCAGCTCTCCAACCATTGCTACCATTTTTGAAACCAGTAATATCCTTTCGTGTCTCTAATTTCTTTTCTCAAGTTCTTGATATTGAAACTTAACATTGCTTTGTATTTCTTTTTTTGCAGCAACAACTACTCTGCCTTCTCCTTTAATAAGGACTACTTCAGTTTCATCTGAAGTTGAAAGACCTCAAGATGTGGAGCCTATTCAAGCAATACTCCCACTCCCTGGTTCTACACTTTTCATACCTTTCTTGAGGCAAAGCATTCCTGCATCTCTATCCTTTGGCTTAACTCCATACCTTCCTCTTCTATCCTTTAACTCTACCCAATTTATTCTCCCTTCAAGTCTTGTTGCTCTTTCCTCTCCTGAGGAAATTCCAGCTATTACTTCATCTCCAATGATAGCTGATTTCCTTAGAGAAGACACTGGTAGCTCACCAATTCCTTGTCTGCTATCCCTATCTAGCTCCAGTTCCTCTTCTCTTGATTTACTGGTAGCCAAGACTATGGAAACTGTTAGGGATACTTTATCTTCCTCTCCTATCCCTATGCAACCATCTATTCCTTCTACCAGAGCCCTTTCTGCACCAATCATGTCAACGGAAGAGGTGGACATTTTTGAAGTTAGACTAGCTAGCCTTTTTGACATGCCTTCTACCATTCCAATAGTTAGCAATGAAACTGAGCCATTAGTTCTGGCTGATTCTCTCTTAGAAATTTTTGAGAACTCTTCCTCCACTAGTAGGACTTTTTTGCCTTCATTAGATTTAGACAACTGTTTAGAGTTGCTGACATTCTTCTCGAGGATCTCCTTCGAAGCCTTGCAAAGGCCTATTATCAAGAATGGTTTCCTCAAGTGCTGCAAGGTTGTTGAGCAATCCAACATGACTATTTCAATTCATTTATCTTAGGCAGCAGTTGCCATTGAATTTTATATCAACATCTGCCATGTTGCCAAAGCTGCAGAGAAGAAATTGTTGAGAGACCAGAAATTTGTTTCCCAGATACACGTTGAAGTGTCTGAGTTGAAAGAACAATATTCATCTGTCTCTCAATTTCGAGCTCAACTGTTGGAGAAGAAAGCTGAACTAGAAGAAGAGATATCAGCAGTCAACCTAGCTTTGGATCGAACTGCCATCAAGCTGCAAATCACCAATCAAGGATTGGCTGATCGGAAGTAGGAGATAACTACGACCATTCAGTTGTTCCCATCTCTAAAGAGTAGAAAGTCTATTGCAAAGGAACAACTGAAACATTGAACTGACTTTTGGGCTAATCTATAGCTACATGTATTCAACTCCTTATGAAATAAAATCTTTATTTTTTATTTGAGTATTTTCTTGCTTATTTTTTTTAGCACTTACTATACTCCTTGTGTTTCCCACACAGTTGGATAATAAGGTTTTAAATACCTGCCATTAATTTTCTTAGGGTGTACATATCTATTCAAATTTCTTAAATGATATGCTCCCCAAGGCAAAACTCTATGAACTTGATATGGTCCTTTCCAATTAGGCGACCATTTGTCAAATTTATGGCTTTTAATTCCTATTGAGAGTATTGCCTTCCATACCAAATCCCCTTCATCAAAGTTGATGTGCTTGATTTTCTTATTATAATTTTTTGTTGCTTTCTTCTTTTGGAAAAAAATGCTATTTAATGCCAAAATTCTAGCTTCATCCACATTCTCTAACTCCAAGCACATACTCTAATGGTACTGCTCAGGAGCTAACTGATCCTGGCATCTTATCCTCAAGGACTTGATGTTAATTTCTACAGGTAACACTGCATCATGCCCATATACCAAGGCATAAGGAGTAACTCCTGTACTTGATCTTGAAGAAGTCTTATAAGCCCATAATACATCTAATAGTAAGTTATGCCAATCCCTGGGATTGTCTTCCACAACTCTCTGTATTCCTTTTTTCAAGAATTTATTGGATAATTCTGCCTGGCCATTTGCCTGTGCATAATAGGGGGTAGAATTAACAAGGCTAATTCCAAATTCTGCCACAAAAGACTTTACCATCTTTCCATCAAATACAATCCCATTGTCAACAGTTATGGTCTGTGAGATACCAAATCTGTGGATCAGATCTTTAATGAATCCAATAACTTCGGTCTGGTTTACAGCTTTATATGGTTTAGCTTCGACCCATTTAGTGAAGTAATCTGTGGCCACTAAGATGAAATAATGATGCTTCGAAAAGGGTGAATGTATTTTTCTTATCATATCCATAGCCCATCCTCTAAACGGCCAAGGCTTCACAACTACATGCAGATCAGTTATGGGTACATGTCTTATCGTGCCATATTTTTGGCATGCTTGGTAACCTTTAGCATATTTTATGCAATTTTTAAGGATGGTTGGCTAATAGTAGGAATGTCTTCGAAGCAGCTATCTCATCTTCACATTAGGCTGATGAGCACCATAGATGCCTTCATGAACCTTAGCCATGGTTGTCAATGCCTCATTTGGCCCCAAACATTCCAATAATAACCCGTCTGGCCCCCTTTTTGTAAAAAGCATTACCATACATTATGTATTGCATAGATTGCAATTCGATTTTTCTGTTGGCTTTCGAAGATAGGCCATCTAGATACCGCATTATTGGATGCCCCTAATCTTGTTCTTGTAAGTAATTATGATTGACTTCTAACACCATATTTTTTTTAGTCAAGGGTGGTATTACTTTTTGATATATTGTTTGGCTTATGTTCATTTGAGTGTTATCCCTTCTCCTGAAATTTGAAACTTTCTGAGCCACATCATTAGCTTTGTTATTCATGAATCTTGGGACATAAGTCACATTTGCTATCTAGAATTGAGAAAGCAAATGTAATGTAACAACATAGTATGGCAACATGCTTGCACTTTGACATTTGAAAATTTATTTCACTTGGTTAACCACCAATTGAGAATCTCCAAATATATCAACTGCATGAGCTTGTAATCCAATAAGTATTTTGTAACAACCTTCACCACTGCACTGTAACAACCCTCACCACTGTTTACCGATAAGCTACCAATTATTGCTAAACTGAGACTGATTATGAAAAGTAATTGAACTGATTGAAATACTGAACTGATTGATTGAAATCTAAAACTGATTGATTGACTGTATCTGTTTAAATGCATTATCTATCTGTTGACTGTTTGATTATCTATTCATGTTTTATGTTTAAATTGCGAATTGAAGGCCTTATTGGCGGCCGAACCGGAGATCGATTTGTGTTTCATGATCATCATAATTTATGTGATTTTATGGTGTAATTATCTGAAAATTGATTTGGTATGATTAAATTAGATTAAAATGAGCTAAATTACATAAGTTACTGTATTTACCAACTTGCCCTATTAGTGGACCACTATCTAGCATCTATTGAAGCCTTATTACATTACAACAAAACATTTCATCAGCCTATTTTCTTGAGAGCAACCGACTAGAGAGAGAGAGCCTTGAGAGAAGATTGTTCATCTAGAGAATTGGCTTGAAAGACTTGAAGAAATTGTAGGAGATTTGCCTAATTGAACTTCTACACTTGTAATTGAAGACCTAGATAAGGAATTCAACCTCTTAATTGTGTCTTTAAGTTGATTCTTGCATGATTAATGGGTCTTTAGTGATCTAAGGCTTGAATTGGTTCAATAGTGTTGAATTAGAGCTCAGTTGTTGCATGCATGCCTATATTATTGAATTTTGAGTTGATTCCATGGAAAATTGTCACATGCATGCTCATATTTATGTTAAGTCCATGAATTCATCTTGTCTTTGAAGATATTAGCTCAATAGAGCATGTATTTGAGGCTTGTAAGTTGTTTAACTTCATGCATGTTGCATGTTCATCTTGTTCATGAAAATTGGTTTGAAACTGGGTTTAATTCCCTCACCTTTGTGCCTTGATTTTACAAATTGAGCTTTGAATCATGTTAAACTATGAGTTTTGAAGTGTTTTCCAGGAAATGGGCCCGAAAGAATCGAATTTGATACATTTGAAGTTGAATTTGAGCTTGAGGTTCAAATCTGGGAATTCCAGATTTTGGACTCACGCTCAAGCGGGCTGACTGGCGCTCGAGCATGAAATTTGTGCTCCCAGTATTTTGCACTGCTTTGGTGTCCGCTCGAGTGGGGTAATTGACACTCGAGCGTGACCTTGTGTCTTACGCTCGAGCGGATGTCGAGCGCCCAATCGAGCGTGATTTTCACCTATCCAGCACTTTTGACTGTTTTACAGTACGCTCGAGCGTCTAAGTCAGCGCTCGAGCGGAAACCTTTGTCTGTACTTCCGCTCGAGCGGAGTAATCGACGCTCGAGCTGGAACCCTGTTTTCTAAAAATTCTGAAAATGCTTTTAAAGTGCATCTTTGCATCCTCATTTTATCCTAAGCATTCTTAGGCCTAGTTTAAGGCATCTTAATGAGGATATAAATGTAGAACCACACCGAGTCAAGATAGGGATTACGTTATTATCTTTCCCAACTGTGTAGCTTAGTGTGTGTTCAATCTGTAAACTGTGTAGGATTGGCGACTGGAGACGCGCTCTAGCCTGACTGTAGCCCAGAACTCTGCGAGTAACAACTGTGTAAAGATATTTTCAAAAATGATTATCTTCTGAACAATTGAACTGTACTGTTTCTGAATTGATACTGTTAATAGAATGAATGCATGTCCTTTATTCTGAACTATATTGTGGCATCCTTAGCAACTACTATTACTGACTGTTACTGTTACAGAGATCTCTGTCGGTTCTCTTGTTGGAACCACTACTGTTTACTGATTGATGGCCATCATTGACTGTTCGGTCTTTCAAGACCCACTGTTTATTGTACTGTTATGCTAATGGATGTACCATATATGACTGTACTGACTGAACGACTGAAATACTGATTTAATGAACTATTTTCATTACTGTAAGGACATTCATTCTAAACCTCTTTACGCATTGTGTTATTCACTGGGCTTTAGCTCACTGCTCATATATATATGTAGGTGTACAGGCACCAGACCGGGGCTAGAAGTGTCAGGGTAAGCTCCAGTTTTGTCAAGCCAACCACTGTGCCTCACTGCAAGGTTCCGAGCCTGTCAAGCAATGGCTTAGGGATGTTTTAATTTTGCCCCGTCTGTCTCTGTAACTGTTTTGTTAACTGTATAGACTGTTACTATATTGTTTAATAGGGATTAGGTCCCTGATCTGAATGATTATAAATGTTGTACATACTGCTCTGCACTGTGTGTATATATATATGTATGCATGAAAGGTCTTTTTGGCATACAGACTGTCACAGCTCATTGGACATTATTTGTTTACTGTATTGGCTTCCGCCAGGCCCCTGTACTCTGTTTTACTGTATTACTGTTAAGCAGGCCTTTGGTAATCTCGGATTACTGGCCGGTTACGGTGCTAAACCCATAGGGGCGGGTTTGGGTCGTGACAGAGTGGTATCAGAGCGATACTTAATCACGAGTTATACCACACACACGTGTCCAAATGAGCTGTAGGATGTCCTAGAAAAGCGATTAGGGCATTGCATGAACTTGTTAAAGTATGTGTGACTATGACATGACTGAATATATGCTAATGTGATAAACTGTTTAAGTATGCAACTGCTTATGTTTATAATTGCTATAACTGCTTATAGTGAAATGGATAATACAAGAACTGCAAATGAATCCTCATCCTCATCCTCTGAGGCAAGAATGGCAAGACTGGAGAGAATGATGAAACTCATAACTGAGAGATTAGGGCAACAACAGAACCCACAGCCCCCACCTCCTCCAGTACAACCAGAGCCACCTGTTAATGATGACATAATTGCACTGACACATAAGTTCAGCAAGATGAAACCGCCATCCTTTCAGGGAGGCCTGGAACCGTTAAAAGCTGAAGCATGGGTCCTTGAGACAGAAAAATTATTTGAATTGTTTCCGTGCTCTGAAGCACATAAAGTACTGTTAGCTACCTTTACCTTGCAAGAAGAGGCCAGAAGGTGGTGGATGCTCATCCGCAATGACAACACTGTAATGACTTGGGCTCAATTCAAAGGAGCCTTCCCTCAGTGTGTCAGGAACAGAAAAGTAACTGAATTTGAACAGCTGAGACAGGGCACAATGTTCGTTGCTGAATATGAAACAAAGTTCACCGAGCTTGCTAGATATGCACCACACATGGTGGACACTGATTATAAGAAGGCCAGAAAGTTTGAAGACGGCCTTAATGTTGCAATACTGGACATAATTAATGTTTTGAAGCTACCGAATTATGTAAATGTTCTTGACTGAGCTTTGATAGCTGAATCGAACATCGAGGCACTGAAAACTGAAACACCAGCGTCTGAATGGCGTGGTAAAAGGCAGGGTTTTAAATTCAAGAAAGGCAAGCATAACCCATTGAACAAGAAACAGAATACGGGGTCAATAACTAGCCCCAGCCAAGGGAGTGGTTTCATACCACCCTATTCTGAGTGTGGTAGGAAGCACAAAGGGGTCTGTTACAAAATATCTGGAGCCTGTTACAGGTGTGGCAAGGTGGGCCACATGGTTAAAGACTGCCCCTCTGCTCCACAAGCCAATAGTAAAGCTGCACCAAGTGTGGCAGCATCAACTGTTGCACCAAAACTGAACCCCAAAGCTACCGGGAAAGAGCCCATGAGGCAGGGCCGAGTGTTCGCCCTAGTACCGGGAGATGTACAGAATACCGAGACCGTTGTGTTAGGTATTCTCTCTATTTGTACTCAAAATGCTTATGTACTGATTGATTCGAGGTCTACGCATTCATATGTGTCGCATGCTTTTTCGCGAAAACTGAATAGACCATTAGAACCCATGAATTATCTGTTAGCTGTATCATCACCCGTTAGGGGATCCATGACTTGTGCATATATGTACCCTGCTTATGAAATTATTGTTGGAGATGCACATCTGTGTATTGATTTACTGCCACTGAACATTGATCATTTTGATGTAATATTGGGGATGGACTGGTTACAAAAATATCATGCTGCTATTGACTGTGTAACTAAACAAGTGATTTTTCGTCCACCTGGTTTACCCAAATTTGTGTTTAATGGGGTTGGAGTAGTACCTCCTTCGTATTTGATTTCATCTGTGAAAGCTGTTAAATTGATTAGAAAGGGATGTAAAGGGTATCTGTGTTCTGTATTGACTGTATCTACTGATGATAATGCTAATATGAACAGTATTCCCATAGTCAGAGAATTCCCAGATGTTTTCCAGATAATCTGCCAGGGGATTTGATTGACAGGGAGATTGAATTCACCGTTGATGTGATTCCGGGTACCCAGCCAGTATCTAAAGCTCCTTACCGAATGGCTCCGACTGAATTGAAAGAATTGAAAGTGCAACTATGGGAACTGTTAGATAAGAAGTTCATCAGGTCCAATACTTCACCGTGGGGTGCACCTATTTTGTTTGTGAAAAAGAAAGACGGCTCACTGAGACTGTGTATTGACTACCGCGAACTGAACAAGGTAACTGTGAAAAATAAATACCCATTGCCACGTATTAATGACTTATTTGATCAGTTACAGGGTGCTCAAGTGTCCTCTAAGATCGACCTCAGATCAGGATACCATCAGTTCAAAGTTAAACCAGAAGACATTGACAAAACTGCTTTTCGAACGAGGTATGGACATTACGAATTTTTAGTTATGCCTTTCGGAGTTACCAATGCACCTGCTGCATTTATGGACCTCATGAACAGAATCTTTAAACCATACCTTGATGACTTTATTGTTGTATTCATTGATGACATACTGATTTACTCCAAAAGTATAGAAGAACATGAACATCATCTGAGACTTGCCCTACAGACCCTAAGAGAAGAGAAACTTTATGCTAAACTGTCTAAATGTGAATTTTGGCTTGATCATGTTATGTTTTTGGGGCATGTTGTTAGCAAAGATGGAATTTCAGTTGATCCACAGAAAGTTGAAGCGGTAGTAAACTGGCCTAGACCAACAAATGTGACAGAAGTCCGAAGCTTTTTGGGTTTGGCTGGATATTACAGAAGATTTGTCAAAGATTTCTCCAAAATTGCCTTACCGTTGACTCAGTTAACTCAGAAGGGGACATCATTTGACTGGACTGACCAAAGGGAATCAGCATTCCAAGAGTTGAAAACTCGACTTGTAACTGCACCGATTCTTACCCTACCTTCAGGTACGGATGGTTTTACTGTATTTAGTGATGCTTCTTATAAGAGTTTGGGATGTGTTTTAATGCAGAATGGGAGAGTTATTGCTTATGCTTCCCGACAACTGAGACCGCACGAAAAGAATTACCCAACCCATGACTTGGAACTTGCCGCAGTGGTATTTGCATTGAAAATCTGGCGTCACTATCTGTATGGGGCGACATGTGAGGTGTATACAGATCACAAGAGTCTGAAATATTTCTTCACACAGAAAGAACTGAACATGAGACAGCGAAAATGGCTAGAACTGATTAAAGACTATGACCTACAGATTTTGTACCATCCGGGAAAAGCCAACACCGTTGTCGATGCACTGAGCCAGAAATTGATTGGAAATTTAGCCTGTTTGCTCATTGGGCAGAAAGAATTGCTTTGTGACCTTGAAAAATCTAAAATTGAAATTGTTTTGCGAGAACAAGGTGGAACAATAGCTGCTATTTCTGCTCAACTGGCACTGATTGAAGAAATTAATGAGAAACAACAATCGGATGACTTCTTGAAGAAGATCATCGAAGAAAGGGAAACTAAACCAAGACCGGGTTTCAAATTTGAAAATAATGTACTGAAATTTCAATAAAGACTATGTGTACCGAATGACACTAAACTGAAAAGAAGAGTTCTGCAAGAAGGCCACAATTCAAAACTGTCTATCCATCCAGGGAACACGAAAATGTACCAAGATTTGAAATTGAATTTCTGGTGGCCGGGAATGAAGAAAGAAATTGCTGATTTTGTATCGAAATGTCTTCATTACCAACAAGTTAAAGCCGAACATCAACGACCCGCAGGCTTATTGCAGCCCTTACCCATACCGGAGTGGAAATGGGAACATATCACCATGGATTTTATTGTGGGATTGCCTCGCTCCAGTAAAAGTATGGACTCAATTTGGGTTATTGTTGATAGACTGACTAAATCTGCTCACTTCTTACCTGTTAAGACAATTTATAATGTGGACAAATTGGCTATACTCTATATTGATGAAATTGTTAGACTGCATGGAGTGCCTGTGTCCATTGTTTCTGACAGGGATTCGAAGTTTACATCGAGATTTTGGCAAAGCTTACAGACTACATTGGGTACTGAATTGAGACTGAGTAGTGCTTATCATCCTCAGACAGATGGCCAGTCAGAAAGGACCATCCAGACTCTGGAGGATTTACTGAGAATGTCTGTTCTTGATTTTCAGGAAAACTGGGAAGCCACTTGTCATTAGCCGAATTCGCCTACAATAACAGTTATCATTCAAGTATTGGTATGGCGCCTTTCGAGGCATTGTATAGCAGAAAATGTAGGTCTCCGATTTGCTGGGCAGAAGTTGGAGATGGGCCTTTGCTTGGGCCCGGGATTGTATATGAAACGACTGAGAAAGTGAAACTGATATAGCAGAGACTGAAAACTGCACAGAGCAGGCATAAAAGTTATGCTAATGTCAGAAGACGAGACAGAGAATATGAAGTAGGTGATCACGTGTTTGTGAAAGTGACACCTGTAGATGTCCCCGAACGTCCCGGGAGGAAATCCCCCCGTTTTGTTCATTGGGCTCACTACAGTTCAGGACTCAATGTCACGGTCCTGTATCTAATCTTGCAACGTACAATGCAAGACCGATGAAATCATCAAAGAGTCCAAATCCGGCAAATCGTTTTTGAAAACAGATTTTTTGAAAGAAGTGCCAAACATGGACTGCTTTGCCAGATACAGAGTCGCCACCTAACTATTTTATTTTGGGAAATTTAGAAAACCCTGACTTGTTGCCTAAGGCCACGTGTCCGTCATCACCAAAGTTACCTCGGCTCGGGAACTTGGGTACGATTGGGGAAGGTCACTTCGTGAGCACCCCCGCTCGCCCGATCAAAGATCGGCCTCTACTAACCATGATATCTAGTTTTGAAAACATTATGTGTTCTTATTCCGGTTATTAACCTAGATTTACTATGTGATGCGCACAGCATACAAGTATAGACTGGATCGCCTGAATTGGAATGAAACATCTCATGTTTGTTTATATGAAAATGGTTTGATGGTGCTACTCGCAAGTAGGCTAAGACGTGGATTTGCCACCCTCGGGTGGGCTTAGAAAAATATGATTTTGCCACTATCTAGTAGGCTTTAAAACTCGCATTTGATGAATTGTTCCAATTCAAATAACCCAACGTTCACCCACAGACATTCAGGCAGTTATATCACATAAGCACATAGCCTCATGGTAAGCATGCTATCATGGCAGCACTCACACTCATGCAAGGATGCTAAAGCATAAACACTTACCGAGTACTCCAAGCCAAAACAGAAACTAGTTAGAAATCCATGCATGGTCTTAACTATACAGTAATGCCTAATGCAACACATGCAAAATGCAACTAAGATAGGCTCGGCTATTCTAAGATGGCATATGAAATACTACAGCTAACACGTATTCAATTTGGAATTGAAATACAAATGCAGTTAGTATGGTGTGCTGAGCTCGGTGCATGCAAGACAGATGAATGAATGCAGACATGCTATCATACTGTATGCTAATTGAAACATGCCCTAATCTAACCATCATAAGCTGGTAAATAAAAAGGGAGAAAGACGTGGGGTTGGAAGACATACATCACACGCACGCACACTTATTACAATTGTGCCCTCGCTCAGAGGGTCCGAATAAATAATATACAGTCCGAATAAATAATACAGTCTAAATAAATACAAAACCCTAATTAATTAACAAATTAATCTAGAAAAGCAGGTAAATTGGCACGCAAATCCATGGACCGCCTCAGCTTTGTTCCAAATGATGAATGATGCATGCTTGAGTTGCCTGGCGCTGAAATCCATTGCGATGCCCCGGTTCGCCTCTGTTTGCAATTAATGCCGAAATGCTGTGCAAGGCTTTAGAAAACTGTTGATTTCTGATTTGCTGCAACAGAGAACAAGAAAGGGGCATGACAAAGTATTTCACATATGTATGCATGACTACTCTTCAGGGAGTGTAGTCCTCGATCCTCGTGCCACCAATCACGCATATCGATGCATGATGGCCGAGGAGCCGAATTGCACGACTCAATATGAGATGAATGCACATGAAAACACGACAAGACCTAAACTCCATCATGGGTAATCCAGAGTGTCGGTGACAGAGAATTGAGACACGTTCCGTCACTCGGAGTACGAAACGTCCCTCGTTTTCCGTGCTTGAGCTAACTCCTATCCCAAACACAATGCAAATGAGATGGCATACACAATGCTACTAACATACAACCTAGCATACGCAATGCTATGAAATGGCATACACAATGCTCGATGTAACATGGCATACAAAATGCTCTAACATGTAACCTAGCATACGCAATGCTATGAATTGAAAAGGCATACACAATGCACGATGGACTTACACCAACATGAGTGGACCTCAGCCACACTCACATCAGTGGCCATAAGATGAAAATGAGATGATCGAAATGCGTGCACACATGCACGCAAACCGAAGACCGAACCTAAGGCATAAAATACCACTCTACCAAAGCATGGCAAGGATGAAGCATGGCATTCAAAACATGTAATTTTCAGCACTAAAACATAATGCTAAATGGTCCCGAATCATGCAAACATGGCACCCGATGCATGGAGTAAGCCCCGAAACTCAAAACTAGACACATGTATTGACTTGTAGCTATACAAAGCATGCATTATTTGACCATTATTTGACCATGAAACACAAAGACAGAGCCAAGGCAGTCCCAAAACATGAATATTTCTAGTTCAAAGCATGACCAAAAAATGCTAGCATGATGGACTAAAATAGCGTGTAACTTTGACTAGCAAACATGGTTTACATGGCATGCATATGAAGCATATGAAATCTCACCAAACCAGCAAAAATCAATGAATAAAACATGCCAAAATATGTCCAAATAATCATTGAAATGCAGCTAACATGTGCAAAAATGAGGGGCTTTTTTGGAAGGGCATACAAGGGGTAATTAAGTACATGCATCAAGGACGCTTAGCATGGCACAACCAGCTTTGGAAATCAAATATGACAGCCCTAAAACTCACCAAATTGACCCTGAAATTGACCTAGGGAACATGCAAAGAAAGGCCTCTTTGAAGGGCCTTGAATGGGATTGGTCTACACATGTAACATAGACCTAAAATATGGTGAAATGAGCCTTGGACAGAGCCAAGGAAGACCTCAAAACCCTCAGAATGAGGCCTGGAAAGTGACTTCGATGCATGCAAAATAGGGTCCCTTTGGAAGGCCCAAAAGATCCCCAAACAAGACAATGAGAGAGGGGGTCACCCCCCTCTAATTTTGGCCCTCAAAAATGCGTCAAAGCCACTGAAAATCCACTGGATTTCAGTGGCTAAGAGGCCAAACCATGGCCAATGCAAGTGTTCTAATACATAGCCTTAATCACGAAGGAATGAAGCATGCATAGGGGAAGATGACCCCAAACAGAGAATAGACCTTAATCAAACATAAAGATGATATCAAAACAAGATTTTTTTCAGTTTAGGTCAAGGTCTAAAATGGCTCACAAATACGGCTAATGTATCATGAAAAAACAGCCCTAAAAGAGAGATTGAACAAACAGGGTAGCAAAAGGCCTCAAACAGCAAAGATCCCTTCAACAAAGTTGAAGAGGGGTTCAAAACAAGATACTTTACAGTTTATGGAAAATTTCGAATATGCTCGCAAATAAGGCTAAAATATGATACAAAAATAGCCCTAAAAGAGAGATAAAGGGAAAGGGGCAGTAGATGGCCTCAAACAGTAAAGAGCCCTTCAACAAAGTTTAAGAAGGGCTCAAAATAAGGTACTTCACAGTTTTGCTCGAAGCCCAGAAATGCTCAAAAATAGGGCTAATATATCATGCAAAATAAGCCCCAAAAGAGGGATAAAGCACAAAGGGGGAGTAGAAGACTTCAAAAAGAGAAAAGTCCTTAATCAAATATGAAGATGAGCTCAAAGTAAGACTGTTTTTAGTTCAGGCCGAAGCCCAAAAATGTAAGAAAAAGGGGCTAAGATATAGAACAAAATAGTGCAAAAAAGGGAAGAATAGGAGCTTACCCTTGTAGCCTAACTTTCCAGCAGCCTTTGGTCCAAGGAAATGAGCTTTCAACCTCTGCAAATGACTTCCAAGGGGCTGGAATGGATGATGGTGGTGTGGTGCTTTGGGTTGTAGTGTAAATGGACCAAGGAAGTTAGGGTTTTGGAGCTTGGAATAAAAGCAATGGAGGTGGGAGGTGATGAGCCTTAAGCAAAAGTGTCTAACCTCTAGATACAAAGAGGAGGGCCTCTCTTATAGAGAAGAGAGGCCAAAGCTTCTCTTGGAAGCTTCAAAGATCCTCTATACACGTGTATGGAGGATGCACCAAATGATCTCCAACTGGCACAGCTGGACTACACTCAAAGAGAGGAAAAGCAATAAGCAGGCCGGCCATTTCAAGTGGCCGGCTGGGCACTCCCCCTGGTCGGCTGACCAGGGGTCAAAAGGTTCAAGAACAATTGCTGGTCGGCCTACCCTGAAAGGTGGCCTCCCAGATGAGTAGAATACAGCTGTGTGGAGAAAAATCAGAAAATGTGACCCAAGAGAGAGAAAAGCTAGTTTTAAGCAAGGTTCAAAAGGGTCAAAGTGAACTACTGGTCGGCCTACCCATATTGGTGGCCTCCCAGATGAGCACAACACAATGGTGGCATGAAAAGCCAGAAAATGTGGCTCAAAAGTAAGAAAAACCAATTTTCGGTCAGAAAAATCGGCTTTTGGAGAGAGAAAAAGAGGAAACTAGCTTTTCAGAGGAATAGGTGGCCGGCCACCATCCTACCACTTCCCTAACAGTAAAAATAGGGTCCCTACCAAAAACGGACCAAAACGGATGCAAAACTAAGGTTCGGGGGCCAAAACGCACGGTTCGGGGGCCCGAAAACAGGCTGTTAGGCACCGGAAGTGGCGTATGACCACGAAGGTGGTCTCCCGGGCCACAGTGTCCCTCTAAAGGGAGGAAAAAAGATGTGTGCCAAAAATCGGAGCAAACAGAGGTAGCTAAGCGGTCCCGAACCGAGGCACACGACCGACTGCTCCGAAAATCGAGAACTGGGCTCTAAACGGGAAAAATGGCCTACGACCACGAAACGTAGCCTACAGCCACTGAGAGATGGTCTACGAGACCTCTCCCTCCCTTCGAGAAGAGAAAATAGAGAAAACAGGACCTAGTTCGCAAACTGAGACAAAGCACAAAAGAGCCCCGAAGTCCGGAGGCAAGGCTCGCAGCCGAGACTCTGAAACCTCAGAACGAGCACAATATGCATCATCACCGAGCGCTCAATCGGTAACTTCTGAGTCTTAAGGTCGGTCAAAAATGGGGTGTCTACAGTTGCCCTTCTTTGACAAAACTCGAAAGTCATAAGTGACGGGAGTGAATGTCAAAGCCCAGAGACGACCCATTTTTGACAAGGCCGAAGACTTAGACAAACAGGGATGATAACACAGATGTGCCCGCATGCAGGGGGCAAAATGTAAAAGACATGCACAAAGCCGAACATAACTCATGATCATGCAAAGCAAGCTGTAATGAAGCAAATATACGCAATAAATGCAACAGTTTTAAGCAAGAATACAAAGCAAACTACATTACATGCAGAAAGGATATAAGAAGATTATGCAATCTTAGCGAGCATGTGCGATAGATACACAAAAGTGGACGAGGTGTGATAGATACACAGAGTGAGTAAGCATGTGCGATAGACATACAAAGCGAGTGTAATGATAGATACACTAAAGTGAACATGCGATGGATACACAGAGCGTGCGTGTGATGGATACACAAAGCGAACGTATGTGATAGATACACGAAGTGAACGTGTGATAGATACACAAAGTGAGCATGTGTGATGGATACATGAAGTGAACGTGTGACAGATACACAAAGTGTGATAGATGCACTGAGTGAACAAGTATGCTAGATATACTGAAGGTGAACACAAAGTGTGATAGATGCACTGAGTGAATAAGTGTGATAGATACACTAAAGGTGAACACAAAGTGTGATAGATGCACGTAGTGAACAGAGTATGATTGATATACTAAACGTGAACACGAAGTGTGATAGATGCACTAAGTGAACAGAGTATGATTGATATACTAAATGTGAACACGAAGTGTGATAGATACACTAAGTGAACAGGTGTGATGGATACACAAAGCGAATGTGTGTGATGGATACACGAAGTGAACGTGTGATAAATACACAAAGTGAGCATGTGTGATGGATACACGAAGGGGTGAACACAAAGTGTGATAGATGCATTTAGTGAACAAGTATGATGGATACACAAAAGGTGGACATAAAGTGTGATAGATGCACTTAGTGAATAAGTGTGATGGATACACTAAAGGTGAACACAAAGTGTGATAGATGCACTATGTGAATAGAGTATGATAGATACAATAAAAGTGAACACAAAGTGTGATAGATGCACTATGTGAACAGAGTATGATAGATATACTAAAAATGAACACAAAGTGTGATAGATGCACTATGTGAACAAATGTGATGGATACACAAAAGGTAATGAAATGTGATGGATACACTAAAGTAAATGAAGTGAATATGTGCATGATAGATACACAAAATGAGGATGTGTGTGATAGATACAGAAAACGAGAATGTGTGTGATAGATACAGAAAATGAAAGAAGTGTGATTGATACACTAAGTGAAGAGAGTGTGATTGATACATTAAATAAATGAGGTGTGATTGATACACTAAGCGAACGAAAAAAGCGTGATAGATACACTAAGGGTGAATGAGGTGTGATTGATACACTAAAGAAAGGAAGTGTGATTGATACACTAAATAAAGGATCTCAAACAGAACTTCTTTGAATGAACCGTACATACAATATCGTGCATGAATGAGAAAGAAACTTGATAGGTACAATACAATACAATGCATGATGTTTAAGGAACGCAATAAACAAGCGTAGCGGCGCTTTAAAAAGCACCTCATGGGGTGAGTGGCGATGAACCACTCTACTGTGACGGGGATCTCCCATTGTGCTCTTCGAACACTTACCTTCAACTCACAGTACAAAGGCTCTGAAATACTGACAAGGGTTCTTCACGTAGAACACTTTAGATGCTGCCTTTCTTCCTGATCATATTCACAACTTTTCCTATTTTCCAACGGGGTGACAGACTAGGTTGGTTCAGTATCCAGAATTGAGGTGCATACACGCGATCTCAACCTATGGGGCTTCCATACAGATTTCAAGTCGAGGACACACCCCTGGGTATTTAAACCAGACTTTAGTCCCGGAAATCCCGAACTTTTACGTTCTAGGCATCAGCCATTCGAACTCTAGTTTCCACCGTCGCAGTTGGTCTCCTAGGAACTCATTGCAAACACGACCAAGATGTCCCTAGCAAGGAATGGTACTCAGGGAGAGCACTTTTGATCGCCATTCCGGCTTGAAGCAGACTTGATCTTGAGCTTGAGGTAGAGGCACACTCATACTTCGGAGCATTGGCAAGACCTGAAGAGGTACACACGAAATGTAGTCTCGGAACTTACTGAAGTTGAAACAAACTCAGATGCTCGACATTTTCCCTCTTTTCTTTTGCTTTGTAGTCTGGAACCCATATAGCTTCAAATAGGTCCTAGTTTTACTGTTCTCACGTGACCTGGGTTGAACCCTGCGGTTTGTGAAAGAACAAAATCCTGTTTTGCACAAATGCGGAGAACGGCACGGCACTCTGAGCACAAAACGATTTTTTTGAAAGTGAGAGGAGTTCTCAACTGGGTATCGAGCCTACAACTGACCACAGTCAAAACGACTCAACAACAAAAAACAAAAGGTAAACAACCTAAACACAAACACAGATACTTGAAACGAATCAAAATAAGAATCGAAACAAACAAAAAACAAGAGACACGACACACAGACGTGTTACAAAGACGATGAGAGACCTCTCAGTTCGCGAGGAGCTAGTTTCTCCGGGTATTGCTTCCTACCCTTTCTCATTTGTGATTCTCACATCACTCTAGCACTCAATCTTTATTTTTCTGAAAAAGCCATTTTCTCACTTTTTCTCTCATCGCACATCTCTCTATTCTTCAATCTCTCATTTTTCATCCCTCCCATGGGTGGTTGATGGATGAACAGGAAGTTACGGGCTCATGCCCCTAGCATTCTGCTAGATCCTCTTTCTTCTGCTCACAACAGTGAGTTTCTCCCACAGAGGGGTTGTGCTACAACAGGATGTGTAGCAAATCTGCAGCTAACATTGGTTGATGATGCTCTGTCGGGGAGTTTGGACGTGGTTAGACCTGTCCAGATGAGGGAGTGTGATATCTTGATCCATTCCAGTTTGTGCTTCGTACTTGGCTTGATACCTCGTTGCTTGGAGGATGTGAGAGCTTTCTGCCCTTTTGTGGTCAGCTTCAGTGGTCCCCCTTTCTGGCAGATAGAGTGCCCTTTCCAGCAAGTGTGTTGACAATGGGGAAAAGACAGAACACCTGACTCAACTATGCCCCTAGTTCATCATTTTGACCATTTTTTGTTTTTGGCTTTCTGTTAAAACAATTTTGACCAACATGAGAGTTAGATTAACATGTTTGTTCAATTTTCTGATTTAAAATCATGCAAGTCAGGCTATGAGTACTGAAAATTTTCCTTTTTTGGGTCCAAGAAGTGGTCTAGTTTTGAAAAATGAAATACTTTTCGAGAAAATTAGTCAACCTCAATAAAAATTCTCAAAAACTATTTTTGCAAACGGCCACTGCTCAACGAGCACGGAACCTACTCTTGAGATGCACGACCTCGGACTTATAAACAATGGAAAATTGCCCCTTGTCTGAAGGACATTACATGGCAACGGAAAGTTGCCCCTTGTTTGAATATCACTACGGCACACTGTATGTTAACGGAAAGTTGCCCCTTGTTTGGATAGCATCGCAGCGCATTGTAATCAGTCCTCAGAGTGACGATCACAACCGAACTCTCGGACACAGAGAAGGCAAAGATGATCAAAACCAATACATGGACACAATCGAATTTGAAGTGTTTTATGGCTGGACTTCGGGATGAAGTTGCCTACGTATCCCAAGGATGGGAATCAAGCCTTACGTAGTTCGGGGTTAAGGTACACTCGTGTATTAACCTTCACATTTTATGCTCGAACTTTTGCCAAGGCCGCCCTTCCGGGTTTTCAACCTTGCGAGCTTTGTTTTTCTTTTCTTTTCAATTCCTTTCATTTTTTTTTCATCTTTTCTTTTCTTCATTCTTTGCATTTTTCTTTTTTGTTCTTTTTCTTCTTTTTCTTGCTCTAACTTTTGCCTGGGTCGCCCTTCCGGGTTTTCAGCCCAGCGAGCCTCTCAAGGGTAAAGGTGCAGCTTTGTTCATGTCAAATGGTTTTGAGATCCTGAAGTCATCTGAATCTAGGAGAATGGTTGTTGTTCACTGACGATGTAAAAGTCTATCCAATGGAGGGTGAATTTGCCCTTAGTGTTGTGAATAGGAACTCGGTTGTCCTTCAGCAATGTCTTCTTCTTTCCTCCCTTCTGGGGTTTGGCATTCTTGCCGATCTTCGTCTTTGACTTCTTCGAGCACATCTAACATTTTTGCCCTTAGTTTGAGGGGTGCTCCTGATCTAGCTTCACAAGCTTTTTGATCTGACTCTTCTTGCCCCTAGTTCGCGGACTGCTTCAAATCTGGCCACACATCATGATTGGCCTTGGAACATTCTGAATCCAAGTTCAAGGTTTTAAAATTAAGAGGGATCGAGTCTTGAGGCTGAGAGCGATCCTAAGCTGCACAATCTCAAGAGTGGTTCCACACAAGTCTTCGCAGGACCGCACAAAACATTTTTTGAAATCTTTTAAGAAAGCGACTAGTCGCTCGCGCTGAAGACAATGTTGAACCAATCCGGATCAAGCCAGGATCCTTCTCAATACTCATATTAACAAGCATGATTTCATTCATTAAAGGCTTAGCATGCTTCTCTTTCTCTCAATTGATCAAACTTCGCAAAACCCGAGGAATTCCTTCCTCTTCGTTTTCACCGCAGTGTACGAAAAAGTTTTGAAAAACTTAGGTCAATGCAACAATTTCAAGGCACAGAAGAGCAGGTGAAAAGTACTGCCGCTTTATTCAAACTTTTTGGCACAACTGGCACAAGGCAGAAGCAAACACAAGAGTGTGAAGATCACTGCTGTTTCATTCAAATCTTTTGGTGTTACTGGCTCCTCGGCAGAAACAGACTCAAAAGAAAACAAAAAGCCAAACACAAAACAAGCAAGTGATGTCCGAGGTAACACCTCCGAAATCACCCGACTCTAACAAAACAGGACTAACTCGATACAACAAGACAGACCTAACTGACTCAGTACAAAAAGACTGACTATATACAAAACAACAGACTGACCCAATACCCAAGTCAGAAAGTACAAAAACTAGCATTCACAAATGTTCGAAACAGTGCGTGCCATACGCCACATCAGGAGTAAACTGAGCACCGCTCGCAGGTGGTTCATTCCTTGATCACATCACATTATCCCCCACAAGTTCACTGATCAAGTGCCGATAGACTTTGCAGGACCTGGTGCAGTAATGACCCCGTTGTCAAACAGATCTTGTACATCATGGCGCAGACGAAAGCAACTGTCGGTGTCATGATCAGTTTGTTGATGGTAGGCACAATATTTAGTCTGATCATGCTTTGCAGGGAGAGGATCAGGTAAAGGCCGTTGTTCCAAAGGTTTCAGATGTCCTTTTCCGATTAAGACCTCTAGAGCCTTTGACAAAGGCATATGAAGTAGGGTAAAAACCCTCTTGACTCGAGGTGGATATTTGGTTTCTTGTGAGCTACTTCCGGACGCACCGGTGAATGGGGTAGCTGTTTTTGATGCGGAGGTGGTAACCATGCCCACTTCAAAAGATCTTGCAGCTGTATCACCACTGGTGGTCGCATTTGAACTGCGAGAAAACGCCCTCCTGGGCTGCTCTTTCTCCTGGTCAAGAAGGCCCTGCTTCATAGCGTCCTCGATCTGTACTCCCATCTCATGTAAATCTGAAAAGGTAGGGAAGGGGAGAACGATCATCTTCTGCATGAGCTTGGGCTGGAGGTTGCGCACAATCATCCGGATTTGGTCCTTTTCAGTGGGCCTAAGGGTCATTATTGAGGCCTTGGCCTTCCAACGGGCTACGAAATCAGAAAAACTCTCCTTAGGCTCTTGCCTTGTTGTCTCAAGATCACGGGTTGTGACCTCGATTTGCGTGTTATAAGAGTACTGCGCAACGAAGGCCTCGGCCAGCTCATTCCAGTTTCGTTTGACATCGTCTTCTAATTTTGCATACCAGATGGCCGCCACGCCCAACAGGGTCCGACCGAATAAAGAAAGCTTCTGTAGTCTGGTGAGGCCCATCGGCCGTAGTATATCTGAGAACAACCGGAGATGCACCATGGGATCCCTAGATCCGTCAAAACGGTCGATATGTGGCATTTTAAAGCGGTTTGGCAGCGTCACGACCGCATCGGTATATCCATCCTCAATGGCTGGGATGGACTTGACGCCCTGAGATTTCTTGAATAGTTTTTCAAGCTTGCTTACTTTTAGTGCTGTGGGGCCCACCCCAGACTCAAAGGGAGAATCCGGCAGGTTGGTGGGTGTTTTGGATAATTGGGGTAGGATTGGGGGCGGAGCCGGCCCCATCGGAATGTCCGTACCTTCCTAGACATTTGGTGTCTTCCCAGGTGCTGGAGCTCCTGGTGGGGGAGCAGCCTGATGCGAAACAGATGCTCCGTTTTGCTGTTGCAGCCTGGTGATTAGCTCAGCCTGCTGGGCCATGATTGCAGCCTGCTGTTTGGCAAATTCCGTCTAGCGAGCAGCATCTTGTTGCATGAGTTTCATACTTTCTTGGAGTTGACGCATCATTTCCTTCATCACTGCCATGTTCTGCTGTTCCGACTGACTGACTGGTGGGGTGACTAAAAACTGATAAAAACTGAGGCCTCAGCCTGACTATGCACTGGTGGGGTGGATAAGGGCCACTGATCTGGTAACTACTGAACCGGTGATCTGTGCCTAACTGGCCCCTTTTACCCTGCCTCTGGCGGAGGAACACTAATTTGCCCTTGAACTGAATCTCTGACCTGACAAAGTCTATTAGCACAAGTCCAATGAACCTCGGGGGATATCGGAGCCTTTTGAAGCTATGGTTCTAAGACTACCTAGCAAAAGAGAAAACATCCAGCATCTCAGCCTAATTTCACCCGAACAGATATGAGCATAGTTGAATAAGTGTGCTCTCTACTGAATTCTGCCCAAAATTCTGCCGGTGAACTGATACCCTCAGGTAAAACTGATTCCCAGATACTGATGCCCGCAGGCCTAATACCCAGACTTGCAAACTGTTACATGCATTCCTGTAGGGACACACCCTAAAAGCACATAGTAAGCAAGTGAGAGCCAAAACTCCCCTATGTTGGGGTAGGGTTTCCCTGTCCTATTTTGTCAGGAGCTAGGGTTTCACTACGCATGCAGTAGTTTCAAACAACCTATAAACAGGTAAGCAACCTGTCCTAGTTTGGAACGGTCACTATAGATTCCGAATATGCACTAGGTTGAATGGTCAAAAAGGGTGCCCTGGTAAGACCGGGGTTTGTGCTCCCATACTGGCAGAGCCCGTAACCGGTCAGCCTTATGCCACGCTTCTCGAAGCGAGCCTCCAGCAAACCGTTCAAGAATAGCAAATGGCAAACACGGTGTCCTAGGCGCACTAATGCACATGCAATGCAAAGAAACACATAAGTGTAGTCAAAACAAGATATAATGAGTTCGAGTCAAGTTCTCTAACTCCCCAGCAGAGTCGCCAAAAACTGTAGACGTCCCCGAACGTCCCGGGAGGAAATCTCCCCCGTTTTGTTCATTGGGCTCACTACAGTTCAGGACTCAATGTCACGGTCCTGTATCTAATCTCGCAGAGTGCAATGCAAGACCGATGAAATCATCAAAGAGTCCGAATCCGGCAAATCGTTTTTGAAAATAGATTTTTTGAAAGAAGTGCCAAACATGGACTGCTTTGCCAGATACAGAGTCGCCACCTAAATATTTTATTTTGGGAAATTTAGAAAACCCTGACTCGTTGCCTAAGGCCACGTGTCCGTCATCACCAAAGTTACCTCGGCTCGGGAACTTGGGTTCGATTGGGGAAGGTCACTTCGTGAGCACCCCCGCTCGCCCGATCAAAGATCAGCCTCTACTAACCATGATATTTAGTTTTGAAAACATTATGCGTTCTTATTCGGGTTATTAGCCTAGATTTACTATGTGATGTGCACAACATACAAGTATAGATTGGATCGCCTGAATTGGAATGAAACATCTCATGTTTGTTTATTTGAAAATGATTTGATGGTGCTACTCGCAAGTAGGCTAAGACGTGGATTTGCCACCCTCGGGTGGGCTTAGAAAAATATGATTTTGCCACTATCTAGTGGGCTTTAAAACTCGTATTTGATGAATTGTTCCAATTCAAATAACCCAACCTTCACCCACAGGCATTCAGACAGTTATATCACATAAGCACATAGTCTCATGGTAAGCATGCTATCATGGCAGCACTCACACTCATGCAAGGATGCTAAAGCATAAACACTTACCGAGTACTTAAAGCCAAAACAGAAACTAGTTAGAAATCCATGCATGGTCCTAACTATACAGTAATGCCTAATGCAACACATGCAAAATATAACTAAGATAGGCTCGGCTATTCTAAGATGGCATATGAAATACTACAGCTAACACGTATTCAATTTGGAATTAAAATACAAATGTAGTTAGTATGGTGCGCCGAGCCCGGTGCATGCAAGACAGATGAATGAATGCAGACATGCTATCATACTGTATGCTAATTGAAACATGCCCTAATCTAACCATCATAAGCTGGTAAATAAAAGGGAGAAAGACGTGGGGTTGGAAGACATACATCACACGCACGCACACTTATTACAATTGTGCCCTCGCTCAGAGGGTCCGAATAAATAATATACAGTCCGAATAAATAATACAGTCTGAATAAATACAAAACCCTAATTAATTAACAAATTAATCTAGGAAAGCAGGTAAATTGGCACGCAAATCCATGGACCGCCTCAGCTCTGTTCCAAATGATGAATGATGCATGCTTGAGTTGCCTGGCACGGAAATCCATTGCGATGCCCCGGTTCGCCTCTGTTTGCAATTAATGCCGGAATGCTGTGCAAGGCTTTAGAAAGCTACTTATTTCTGATTTGCTGCAACAGAGAACAAGAAAGGGGCATGGCAAAGTATTTCACATATGTATGCATGACTACTCTTCAGGGAGTGTAGTCCTCGATCCTTGTGCCACCAATCACGCATATCGATGCATGATGGCCGAGGAGCCGAATTGCATGACTCAATATGAGATGAATGCACATGAAAACACGACAAGACCTAAACTCCATTATGGGTAATCCGGAGTGTCGGTGACAGGGAATTGAGACACGTTCCGTCACTCAGAGTACGAAACGTCCCTCGTTTCCCATGCTTGGGCTAACTCCTATCCCAAACACAATGCAAATGAGATGGCATACACAATGCTACTAACATACAACCTAGCATACGCAATGCTATGAAATGGCATACACAATGCTCGATGTAACATGGCATACACAATGCTCTAACATGCAACCTAGCATACGCAATGCTATGAATTAAAAAGGCATACACAATGCACGATGGACTTACACCAACATGAGTGGACCTCAGCCACACTCACATCAGTGGCCATAAGATGAAAATGAGATGACCGAAATGCGTGCACACATGCACGCAAACCGAGGACTGAACCTAAGGCATAAAATACCACTCTACCAAAGCATGGCAAGGATGAAGCATGGCATTCAAAACATGTAATTTTCAGCACTGAAACATAATGCTAAATGGTCCCGAATCATGCAAACATGGCACCCGATACATGGAGTAAACCCCGAAACTCAAAACTAGACACACGTATTGACTTGTAGCTATACAAAGCATGCATTATTTGACCATGAAGCACAAAGACAGAGCCAAGGCAGTCCCAAAACATGAACATTTCTAGTTCAAAGCATGACCAAAAGATGCTAGCATGATGGACTAAAATAGCGTGCAACTTTGACTAGCAAACATGGTTTACATGGCATGCATATGAAGCATATGAAATCTCACCAAACCAGCAAAAATTAGTGAATAAAACATGCCAAAAGATGTCCAAATAATCATTGAAATGCAGCTAACATGTGCAAAAATGAGGGGCTTCTTTGGAAGGGCATACGAGGGGTAATTAAGTACATGCATCAAGGACGCTTAGCATGGCACAAAGAACTCTGGAAATCAAATATGACAGCCCTGAAACTCACCAAATTGACCCTGAAATTGACCTAGGGAACATCCAAAGAAAGGCCTCTTTGAAGGGCCTTGAATGGGATTGGTCTACACATGCAACATAGACCTAAAATATGGTGAAATGGGCCTTGGACAGAGCCAAGGCAGACCTTAAAACCCTCAGAATGAGGCCTGGAAAGTGACTTCGATGCATGCAAAGTAGGGTCCCTTTGGAAGGCCCAAAAGATCCCCAAACAAGACAAGGAGACAGGGGGTCACCCCCCTCTAATTTTGGCCCTCAAAAATGCGTCAAAGCCACTGAAAATTCACTGGATTTCAGTGGCTAAGAGGCCAAACCATGGCCAATGCAAGTGTTCTAATACATAGCCTTAATCATGAAGGAATGAAGCATGCATAGGGGAAGATGACCCCAAACAGAGAATAGACCCAAATCAAACATAAATATGATGTCAAAACAAGATTTTTTTCAGTTTAGGTCAAGGTCTAAAATGGCTCACAAATAAGGCTAATGTATCATGCAAAAACAGTCCTAAAAGAGAGATTGAACAAACAGGGCAGCAAAAGGCCTCAAACAGCAAAGAGCCCTTCAACAAAGTTGAAGAGGGGCTCAAAACAAGATACTTTACAGTTTATGGAAAATCTCGAATATGCTCACAAGTAAGGCTAAAATATGATGCAAAAATAGCCCTAAAAGAGAGATAAAGGGAAAGGGGTAGTAGATGGCCTCAAACAGTAAAGAGCCCTTCAATAAAGTTGAATAGAGGCTCAAAATAATATACTTCATAGTTTGGCTCGAAGCCCAGAAATGCTCAAAAATAGGTTTAATATATCATGCAAAATAAGCCCCAAAAGAGGGATAAAGCACAAAGGGGGAGTAGAAGACTTCAAATAGAGAAAAGTCCTGAATCAAACATGAAGATGAGCTCAAAATAAGACTGTTTTTAGTTCAGGCCGAAGCCCAAAAATGTAAGAAAAATGGGCTAAGATATAGAACAAAATAGTGCAAAAAATAGGAGAATAGGCGCTTACCCTTGTAGCCTAACTTTCCAGCAGCCTTTGGTCCAAGGAAATGAGCTTTCAACCTCTGCAAATGACTTCCAAGGGGCTGGAATGGATGATGGTGGTGTGGTGCTATGGGTTGTAGTGTAAATGAACCAAGGAAGTTAGGGTTTTGGAGCTTGGAATAGAAGTAATGGAGGTGGGAGGTGATGAGCCTTAAGCAAAAGTGTCCAACCTCTAGATACAAAGAGGAGGGCCTCTCTTATAGAGAAGAGAGGCCAAAGCTTCTCTTGGAAGCTTCAAAGATCCTCCATACACGTGTATGGAGGATGCACCAAATGATCTCCAGCTGGCACAGCTGGACTACACTCAAAGAGCGGAAAAGCAATAAGCAGGCTGGCCATTTCAAGTGGCCGGCCGGCCACTCCCCCTGGTCGGCCGACCAGGGGTCAAAAGGTTCAAGAACAATTGCTGGTCGGCCTACCCAGAAAGGTGGCCTCCCAGATGAGTAGAATACAGCTGTGTAGAGAAAAATCAGAAAATGTGACCCAAGAGAGAGAAAAGCTAGTTTTAAGCAAGGTTCAAAAGGATCAAAGTGAACTACTGGTCGGCCTACCCATATTGGTGGCCTCCCAGATGAGCACAACACAATGGTGGCATGAAAAGCCAAAAAATGTGGCTCAAAAGTAAGAAAAACTAGCTTTCGGTCAGAAAACCGGCTTTTGGAGAGAGAAAAAGAGAAAACTGGCTTTTCAGAGGAATAGGTGGCCGGCCACCATCCTACCACTTCCCTAACAGTAAAAATAGGGTCCCTACCAAAAACGGACCAAAACGGATGCAAAACTAAGGTTCGGGGGCCAAAACGCGCGGTTCGGGAGCCTGACAACAGGCTGTTAGGCACCGGAAGTGGCGTATGACCACGAAGGTGGTCTCCCGGGCCACAGTGTCCCTCTAAAGGGAGGAAAAAAGATGTTTGCCAAAAATCGGAGCAAACGGAGGTAGTTAAGTGGTCCCGAACCGAGGCATACGGCCGACGGCTCCGAAAATCAAAAACTGGGCTCCAAACGGGAAAAATGGCCTACGACCACGAAACGTAGCCTACGGCCACTGAGAGATGGTCTACGAGACCTCTCCCTCCCTTCGAGAAGAGAAAACAGGACCTGGTTCGTAAACTGAGGCAAAGCACAAAAAAGCCCTGAAGTCCGGAGGCAAGCCTCGCAACCGAGACTTTGAAACCTCAGAACGAGCACAATATGCATCATCACCGAGCGCTCAATCGGTGACGTCTGAGTCTTAAGGTCGATCAAAAATGGGGTGTCTACAACACCGATGAAAGGCCAGACTTGTTTTGGAGTCAAAGGCAAGTTAGCGCCAAGATATGTCGGACCGTATGGGATTATTGAGAAAATCAATCCGGTGGCGTATCAAGTTGCGCTTCCTCCTGAAATGGAGCATATGCACAACGTCTTCCACATTTCTATGTTGAGGGATTACCTCCGGGATCCTTTCCATGTGATAGAGCCTACTCGTGTAGTGCTGAGTGATGACTACACTTACGAGGAACAGCCTATTCAGATTGTAAACAGACGGATCAAGAAGTTGAGAAACAAAGAGATCCCGTTAGTGAAAGTCGACTAGCAAAACCATGGTGGCGTGTATGCCACTTGGGAAAGGGAAGATGACATGGCTAAAAGATATCCTGAACTGTTTCCACTGAATCCTATTTTCTTCCAAAACGAAGGTAACTCGAGTTTAGAGGACTAAACTTTTTTAAGGAGGGGAGACTGTAACAACCCCCACCACTGCATTGTAACAACCCTCACCACTGTTTACCGATAAGCTACTGATTACTGCTAAGCTGAGACTGATTATGAAAAGTAATTGAACTGATTGAAATACTGAACTGACTGACTGAAATCTGAAACTGATTGATTGACTGTATCTATTTAAATGCATTATCTATCCGTTGACTGTTTGATTATTTGTTCATGTTTTATGTTTAAATTGCGAATTGAAGGCCTTATCGGCGGCCGAACTAAATTACATAAGTTACTGTATTTACCAACTTGCCCTATTAGTGGACCACTATCTAGCATCTATTGAAGCCTTATTACATTACAACAAAACATTTCATCAACCTATTTTCTTGAGAGCAACTGACTAGAGAGAGAGAGAGCCTTGAGAGAAGATTGTTCACCTAGAGAATTGGCTTGAAAGACTTGAAGAAATTGTAGGAGATTTGCCTAATTGAACTTCTACACTTGTAATTGAAGACCTAGGCAAGGAATTCAACCTCTTAATTGTGTCTTTAAGTTGATTCTTGCATGATTAATGGGTCTTTAGTGATCTAAGGCTTGAATTGGTTCAATAGTGTTGAATTAGAGCTCAATTGTTGCATGCATGCCTATATTATTGAATTTTGAGTTGATTCCATGGAAAATTGTCACATGCATGCTCATATTTATGTTAAGTCCATGAATTCATCTTGTCTTTGAAGATATTAGCTCAATAGAGCATGTATTTGAGGCTTGTAAGTTGTTTAACTTCATGCATGTTGCATGTTCATCTAGTTCATGAAAATTGGTTTGAAACTGGGTTTAATTCCCTCACCTTTGGGCCTTGATTTTACAAATTGAGCTTTGAATCATGTTAAACTATGAGTTTTGAAGTGTTTTCCAGGAAATGGGCCCGAAGGAATCGAATTTGATACATTCGAAGTTGAATTTGAGCTTGAGGTTCAAATTTGGAAATTTCAGATTTTGGACTCACGCTTGAGCAGGCTGACTGGCGCTCGAGCGTGAAATTCGTGCTCCCAATATTTTGCACTGCTTTGGTGTCCGCTCGAGCGGGGTAATTGACGCTCGAGCGTGACCTTGTGTCTTACGCTCGAGCGGATGTCGAGCACCCAATCGAGCGTGATTTTCACCTATCCAGCACTTTTGACTGTTTTACAGTATGCTCGAGCGTCTAAGTTAGCGCTCGAGCGGAAACCTTTGTCTGCATTTCCGCTCGAGCGGAGTAATCGACGCTCGAGCTGGAACCCTGTTTTCTGAAAATTCTGAAAATGCTTTTAAAGTTCATCTTTGCATCCTCATTTTATCCTAGGCATTCTTAGGCCTAGTTTAAGGTATCTTAATGAGGATATAGATGTAGAACCACACCGAGTCAAGATAGGGATTAAGTTATTATCTTTCCCAACTGTGTAGCTTAGTGTGTGTTCAATCTGTAAACTGTGTAGGGTTAGCGACTGGGGACGCGCTCTAGCCTAACTGTAGCCCAAAACTCTGTGAGTAACAACTGTGTAAAGATATTTTCAAAAATGATTATCTTCTGAACAATTGAACTGTACTGTTTCAGAATTGATACTGTTAATAGAATGAATGTATGTCCTCTATTCTGAACTGTATTGTGGCATCCTTAGCAACTACTGTTACTGACTGTTACTGTTACAGAGATCTCTGTCGGTTCCCTTGTTGGAACCACAACTGTTTACTGATTGATGGCCATTATTGACTGTTCGGTCTTTCAAGACCCACTGTTTACTGTACTGTTATGTTAATGGATGTACCATATATGACTGTACTGACTGAACGACTAAAATACTGATTTAATGAACTGTTTTCATTACTGTAAGGACATTCATTCTAAATCTCTTTATGCATTGTGTTATTCACTGGGCTTTAGCTCACTGCTCATATATATATGTAGGTGTACAGGCACCAGACCGCGGCTAGAAGCGTCGGGGTAAGCTCCAGTTTTGTCAAGCCAACCACTGTGCCTCACTGCAAGGTTCTGAGCCTGTCAAGTAATGGCTTAGGGGTGTTTTAATTTTCCCCCGTCTGTCTCTGTAACTGTTTTGTTAACTGTATAGACTGTTACTGTTCTGTTTAATAGGGATTAGGTCCCTGATCTGAATGATTATAAATGTTGTATATACTGTTCTGCACTGTGTGTATATATATATATGTATGCATGAAAGGTTTTTTTGGCATACAGACTGTCATAGCTCATTGGACATTGTTTGTTTACTGTATTGGCTTCCGCCAGGCCCCTGTACTCTATTTTACTGTATTATTGTTAAGCAGGCCTTCGGTAATCTTGGATTATTGGCCGGTTACGGTGCTAAACCCATTGGGGCGGGTTTGGGTCGTGACATATTTCTAATCTCATTATTAAAGCTTCATATTCAGCTTGATTATTGGAACAAGTTATTTCATCCACTCTGAAACCATGTGTGGTTTCTATCCCCTGTGGTGACTTAATCACCACACCAATTCCAGTTAGACCGTTGGCTTTTGATCCATTGAACCACATTCGCTATAGTTCAATACTAACCATACCAAGATCTATTATCTCTTGGCTTTCTGTCTGACATAGATGATTTGCCAAGAAATGAGCTAAAACTTGTCATTTTACAACTTTTTGGGGGACATGTTCTAGATGAAATTCTGATAAAGCTAGTATTCATTTGCCAATTCTTCCTCTCAACATAGGTCTAGACAACATATATTTAACCAGATCTGTGGTTGCAATTACCAAGACAGTTGTAGGCAAAAAATAGTATCTTAGTTTCATTACAGCAAAATACAATGCAAGACATAGCTTTTCTACAGCTGAATATTTATATTCACAAGAATTTAAGAATCTACTAAGGTAATAAACTGCTTGCTCTTTGCCTTCTTCATTGTCCTGGGCTAAGAAAACTCCCAGTGAATCTTCTACTGCAACAATATACAACTTTAAGGGCTTATCACCCTTTGGTGGCATCAGTACTGAAGGCTTGGCCAAGTAGGCTTTGATTTCTTCGAAAGCAGTTTGATGCTCTGCTGTCCACACAAACTTCTCTTCATCTTTCAACCTTAATAAGGAGGAAAAAAATTTAGTTTTCCCTACAATGTTAGAAATAAATCTTCGAAGAAAATTAACCTGTCCAAGGAATTTTTGTACTTCTTTCTTACTTGATGGAGGCCTGGCTTCAATGATAGCTTTGGCTTTGTTTCGATCAATCTGTATTCCCTTCTTGTGTACCACATAGCCCAAGAAGTTTCCAGCTGATACGCCAAAAGCACATTTGAGAGAATTAAGCTTCAACTTGAACTTTCTCATTCTTTCAAAAGCTGCTTCCAAGTGAAACAAATGTTCCTCCATGGATTGGAACTTCACTACAATGTCATCAATGTAACACTCTAAATATCTTCCAATGAGATCATGAAAGATAGTGTTTATAGCCATTTGATATGTGGCCCCAGCATTCTTCAGGCCAAATGGCATTTTAACCCATTCGAAGGTGCCAATGTTCCCAGGACACCTGAATGCTGTCTTATGGATGTCCTCTTTTGCAATGCATATTTGGTTATAACTAGAGTGCCCATCCATCATTGATAAAATCTTATGCTCTGCTGAACTATCCACCAATAAATCTACTATGGGCATGGGGTACTCATCTTTTGGAGTTGCTAAATTCAGGTTTCTAAAATCGATGCATACCCTTATTTTATCATTATTCTTAACTACAGGCACAATATTGGATAACCATTCAACATACCTGGTTGTCCTAATAAAGCCTACCTTAAAGAGCCTAAGAATTTCCTCCTTGACCTTCTGAATCACTTCAGGACTCATCCTTCTTGGTTTTTGCTTGTATGGCTTGAAATTAGGTTTCATAGGGAGCCTATGTTTTACTAATGACCTATCCAATCCTAGCAGTTTATTATAAGACCATGCAAAACAATCTTTATATCTCTTTAAGACCACCAACAACTGGTCCCTATAAAAAACACTTAACCAAGCACTAATGTAGATGGGTTGTTGTATAGAACCTTCCCTTAAGTTAACCTCTTCCAAGGGGTTTTGTATCTAAAACTCACTAATGCTTCTTTTTTAATTTATTCTGTCTTTGAAGCAATTTCTTTCTTTGTTCTGCTCCCAGTTTCTTTGATTCAACATCTTTACCTTCCTCCTCATAGACAAAATCTGTCCATAAGGCTTCTCCCTCTTGTATTTCCTGGACTTTTGTTTTGATGTCCAATGCATAGTATTTATCAAAGGCCAAAGGTCTGACCTGTTGTTGTTTATGCTTACAGCCAACTATCATGGCTTCCTTCTCTTGTTTCTGAACCTTTTGGACTATTGTTTTTAAGTCCAATACTGTGAACTTAACTAAAGCCAACGGTCTGGCTTCTTGAGTTTCACCTTCTTGCTTACAACCTAGTATCATTATCATCTTTAATGATGAATTCTTCATCAGCACTCTCTTGTACCAAGTGCTTTAGGTATGCTATTTCTTCATTAGCCGTCACTTCGGCTGAACCATCAGGTTTTCTCACTATACTGAGTGGTGTTATTCCTTCAGTATACAACTTGGCCTTCACAAAATCAGCACAAGCAACAAAGGGTTGAGGGTCTGCATTGATCTCCTCTGTTTTCCCATTGCACAAAGCCATCATTATCTTGTGATGTAGAAAGGAAGACACACATTTATTGGTGTGAATCCAATCCCTCCCAAGTAGAGCATTATACTTAGCATTGCTGTCAATAACAAAGAATGCCGTCATGCAATCTCTGGTTCCTACACTCAGGTTGATGGGCAGAATACCCTAAGTCATCTGTTTATCTCCAGTAAAACCAGAAATGGTTGTGCTGGTTGGGATTAATCTGGGGTTCCTTTTCCCTAGTTTCTTCAAAGAAGATTTCAGAAGCAGGTTTATTGCTGCCCCATTATCCACCAATACCCGGTTCATCTGTATCCCATTGAAGAAGGCCTTGATATACAAGGGTTTGACATGTTGTGTCATGGATGTTGTAGGATACTCAAAAGGGTATGAGAGGTTAATATTTACTTCCTTACTCTCATCTTCAGTTTCCATTGGTGTGGCTATCTCAGAATCATCTTGAATCATGCTAACCTATGAGTCTTCACTAGAAACTGGAATAGGGTTAATCTCTTGACCTTCTTGGTTTCCATCCTCAGCCTGGAACTCCAGTGGCAATATATGCACCATATTCACTGACATTGGAGGAAATGAGCCAAACTGAACTGTCGGCTGCTCTTGTTTCTTTTCCAGGCTAACTTGTTCAGTTACCTCAGAAGCATTCTCCATGCTACACTTTGGAACTTTAGTACTAGTGATTTCCTTCGAATGGTCTGTTCCTGCTGGTTTTTCGACCAAAAATGTTTGTTCAGCTATGAAGGCTTCAAACATTTCCTCTTCAACCATCTCTTTCCTTTGGCCTAGGTCAACTTCTCCCTTTGTCTCACTATCTTTTTCCATCAAATTCTTCTCAAGACCTACTAAACTGGATCTTTATTTGGCTTTCAATTCAGAGTGAACTTTAGCCAATTGCTCTTTGCTGCAACTCCTTTTGTCCCGAGGAGTCGATTTTGGATTATGATCAAACTTAGAACTTTTTATTCCCTCTGTTTGGCCTTTTGGCTGGGCCAATGAAGAACTTTACCCACTTTCTGTCAGATCCTTTTGGTACTGAGTGTACCTTCGTTGGATCTTCCTCCTTTAGGACCTAGAAATTAATGGAACCATATTTGGTTCCTTTGTTTTTGGATGTTTTAGTAACACAAAATTATTTGGAGTCACCAAGGAAGGTTTAACCATCCTACCCTGGTCTCTAACAACATTTCTCTGGGTAGGTATTTCCTTAGGCTTGTTCTGCATGACAAACCAATTTGGAACCCCAGGTACCCATGAACCCACTAGTTTAGTTGTTAACCTGTCTCTTTCTGCCTTCGAAGCCAGTTTCAAAGTCGCCTGTAGAGACCACTTCTTGGCTCTGCCCCCTTGTATTGGGCCTAATTCAGGCCTTCCATGAGGGTGGCTACTTTCCATCTTGTGTAAAGCTGGTCTAAGAGGCCAATCTTTGGCTCAGATCCCATAACTTGAGCCCAATTCAGGTCTCCTCTCAGAATGATTGCCCTCCATTCTGTAATAGTTGGGTGGCCTGAACTCATGTAGAGGTCTCTTGCCCTTGGAATGCATTCTAATGGCTGTTGGTCTAGCCAAGAATGGCTGTTGTCTAGGGCAAGTTGGGTATGGCCTTTTGTTGTAGGCACTGGTTAATTTAGGGCATCTCTGTACATCCTTGTAATACTGTTTCCCATCAATCGAGAGCCCTTTCAACCATTTGTAGCTTAACCTGCATCTGAGACACATTCTGTGCATGACAGCTGCCTCTAAAGAATCATCATTCAGTGCCTCCTCATCAGAGTCTTCCCTTTGGTCTACAAAGCTCTGCCCATTCGCTGGTGACTTTCTAGCATCTTTCTTGACAGCAGTATAACTGGCAACATACATCTGCACATTAACCTCTTCTAATTCCTTTAAGGATAAGTTCTGGAAGTTTGACACAATAACATTGGCTGTAACTTCTTCAATTTCTGGAAATGGATTAGTGTTAATCCCTATAGCTTTCTCTGCTTTAGCTGGGAATTTTAGACTCCCTTTTCGAATTTGTTCTTGGATTCTGTCCTGAAAAATAATACAGTTTTTAGTTGAGTGAGACCAATAATTGTGCCATTTACAATGCATTTTTCCTTTAAGTTCTTTTGGGGAAGGAATTTTGACTCTTTTTGGTAACTTTAAGAAATTTACTGCAACCAAATGATCAAAAATGTCATCTGCCTTTGTTAAATCGAAAGAATATTTCCTATGAAGGTCTTTCTTTTTAAACTTCTGATCTATTATAGTGTCTTTATGAATTAATGCCTCATAGATCACAAGCTTTTTTCCTATGATCTCTACTGCATCAATCTCATAATTAGGATCTCTATAATATGTCTTGTCTGATGCATTACTTCGGTCTTGTTCTTCCTCAAGTAATGATTCATATCTGGATACGTTATAGGTGAATTCGACTAAATCTCGAAACTCAGTTGAGTCAAACTTCTTTCGAAGCCTAAACTCTAAACCATTTTGAGCTAATCTCACAAATTCAGGCTCTGGTAGAATGATTTACATTTGTTTCATGCTCTTTGAATCTGGAAATAAATTGAACAGCCTTCTCATCAGGCCTTTGACTCAACCTTGCCAAATCTGCCATAGAAACTTCTGGCTCTGTTTGGAAGAATTGAGCATGAAATGCCTCCTCTATTTGTTGCCAAGTTTGGATAGAGCCAAGTGTAAGGTTAATATACCATACAAAAGCTGTCCCAGTTAGAGAATTTGGAAAAAATCTTAATTTCATGTAATCATTATTGGTAAATTCACCATATTGGACAGCGAACCTAGCAATATGTTCTACTGTTGGCTGGTTTCCATTTCCATAAAAAAGAATAAAATTTGGTATTCTAAACCCTCTTGGGTATTCATGTACCCTATCCACCCATTCTGGATATGGTTTCCTGTACACAGGAGTTTAAACCCCCCGAGTCATAAGTCCACACATTTCTTTAACAATATCAACAATTTGGTCTTTAGGAACTATATTTTGTGCTTGTTGAACCACCATTGGAGGAACAAACATAGGATTTGATTGAAAACCTTGTGCCTGAGGTCCTCTTGGCCCATAGGGAGGTAAATTTGGGACTGGCTATCCCTGTGGTGCTGGCTGCTGTTGAGGGTATGGCTGACCTCTCTGAGCCTGTCCTGCGAAAGGACCTGGGAAGGTGCTGTAACAGGAGGGACATGTGTTGCGTCTCTTCCAGCCGCAGGAAACCCTTCCAACCCCTTGGGTACGAATTTGAACAAAGGATTAGTGAACCCCCTTGTGCCAGGTACGGCTTCGAACATGGGATTTGGAAACATCCTTATGCCATTTTCTTGTGTTGGCCCATATCCACCAATTTGCATGGCTTCACTGTTAAGTAATGAGGCATTTTGATTTATCATAGGCCTCGAAAAAGGCTTGTACCAAGACTGAGGTGATGGTCTTACATAATTTTGATTACTAGTTTAACCAACAATATGTCCATTACTTTGTATAGGCTGTTTGTTTCTAGCCAATCTTTGCTATAGAACATTTGAAATCTCCTCTACATGCCTTGGGTTAGTTGGTTGATGGGTATTCATCCGATCCATAAAGGATATTGCCCATCATTCCATTATGTTCATTAACTACTGTTCCATGGCATCTACTAGGCTTCCCTACGGATTCACTAGCTAAGTAGATGGAACAGTGGATAGTCTAATTCCATGGTCTCGTCCATTGTTCTGGACACGCATGTTCTACATTATTGGTCTGTTCGACCAAAGGTTCTAATGAGATAGGTGCTTCCATAGGATGTGTTATTACATTATCCTCTGGATTAGGTACATCTACCTCTCCTTCCACACCTTCTTCTAAGCGTTCATTTTCTCATTGTCTCCTACGTGTAGCAATTTCAATTAGTCCCACTGGGCGTGCCAAAAATATATGTTGGTTTTTTTGGCTTTCGAACGTTAATTTTGTAATTTTAAGTGTGCCAGTAAGGATCAATCAGTCCTTACCGAAGATTAATTGCTAACCAATTATCAGACGATTGTGTTTTGGTTCTTTCAGCCTCAATGAAGAAAACTTTTACTGGTGGCTTGTTTACGAGAATTTAGTAAACAACAATTAAATGAAGAATAATTGCAGCATTTCATTAAGTTAAAATGAAAACTTACAATGATCTAATCCAGCCTCGTAGAGGTTTACAGCAACAAACTATTCAAAACTACTCCTACGAATAAAGTGCAATACAGGAATTTGAAATACAGGAATGTAAAGAATAAGAAATGTAAAAACTGGAAGGAAAATAAAGTACATAAAAACTGGTTTCTGGATCTGAATCTGGGTCCCTCTTTCTGGGGCCTTTTCTGCTATTTATACTTCTCAATGATAACCGTCGAAATGGACTTCTAACTATCGAAATGGACTTCTAACCGTCGAAACCTCCCTTCATGATCGCTAATCATGCTCTCTCATAGTTAGCTCCACTACGCCATGTTTGCAGTTAGGCTTCTCTCCTGATTTTGAATTTGAACCTTGTGAGTAACCGTTAGGCCACATCACCTTATATCCCTCAATCATTCCAGTGCTACGCAAACCCATTATAATCAGTATGGGTTGACACGTGTCTGATTATGGTTGGTGATTTATATTACTTTCCTAAATTGCCCTTCTCATGCCACGTGTTGAATCGTGATTGGCTTATACAATTTATATAGCCAACAACCTAATACGATGAGTCTGAACTTAATACTATAACTCAAGATCAACCTACAATCAATTATGGGATTTGTCCAAGCTAGACAACACCAACCCAAAATTCCGCTTAAAATTTGAAGTAGTATAGAGTTGTGACAATTTTATCTATCGTCTTATGATTTGAGTGCTCCACCTTGAATTCTCTTCCTTGCATTAATTCCGCTTCAATTGGAAAAACTTTTTGGCAACTTCAAAAAAATAATTTAAAAAAAATCTCAAGACCCAATTTTACAAAGTTAGTTATTTGAACTTATTTTGAACCAAAAAATCAAATAAATTGAAAATGTAAAATGTTTTATCAAAGGAGAATTCTATTATATATATCCCATATCATATGTACCCTTAGTTACACTATTTTCTTCTTTAGTTATGACCGATTTTTTTCTTTAATTATGACATTATTTTGAGATATTTGATTATGACTATTTTATTTTATTTTAGTTATGACTTAAAAAGTATAAGGTTATATCATTTTTTCTATAGTTATAAGGTGTGTATCATACTCTTTCCCTTTATCAAACAATAAACTTTCTCAATATACAACTTTAAGAGGCACAAACTAAATAAGTGCACTTATTTAGGTTACATCACTGTAAGAATTTGTTCTAAATTAGGCTGTCATTGACTATATTTTGTTTGATTTGTGAAAAACGGGTTGAACGTAATTCAGATAAATTGACTGGTATGAGCCCAAAATTATTATTGTGATCCATAAAGTTTTGGGCCATGGTCCATCTTAGTGTGTTTATTATTTTATATGTGGATATGTGATATGGAGGTGTAAGACCTGTTTAAGTTATTTGAGTTCCTTAATGGGAGAGCCTAGTAATTGTTTTATTTAGGCCCAGTCCCCTCTTCTATCCTTATTAGAGCTTACATATATCTATAGATATATGTATATATATATGTAGATCGAAGGGTTGTCAGCCCCATTCAAAAGACAACAAAAAGATTAGGAGAAGGAGAGGAAGAGCTGGTGCTAAGGTTTTCCAATTGTGAATACCATCTTCTTTCAAGGAAACAAAACTCAAGACAATAACGGAATCAAACGGTATGTATCTAAGTTTATATTTTAGTAGTTAATTATATTCATAGTGTTTTGATTTCTAATATATAGATCCTATAATCTTACATGTGGTATCAGAGTAAGTTTATACTAGAATCAAAATCATGGCAGATTATTTCAATAAAATTATTTTATATACGGATAAAAAATAAATTAATATTTTCTTTTACTAAAACGATGTGCCTGGTGATCATACATACTGTTCAAACCTTTTCGATGTGCTTGGCCACCAAACCTTTTTCAATGTTCCTCCATTATATACTGTTCATTGTTTGTTTCGGAATCATAACGTTTTTTTCAAAAAAAATAAAAAAAATATTTATTATTTGATACAGTCCTAGTTGGAAGATTTTTGAATCAATGTGGGTGATACTACTGAAGTTAGGGATGTAATCGGTTCGGTACGGTCGGTATTTAGGTAAAAAATTACACCGAACCGATAATGTCGGTTTTATTATTTTGAACACCGATACAGAACGCTTCTCATATCAAACCGCACCGAACCGAACCAATTGAAACAGTTCGGTTTGGTGCGATTTAATCGGTTTAGAATTTTTCAAACTTGAGTCATTTTTAAATATAATAATTAATCTATATAAAAATATTAAATTAGTTATTTGTCTACCATTTCAAACAAATCCAATCTATCCATTTAATACTGTAGACGTCCCCGAACGTCCCGGGAGGGAAATCCCCCGTTTTGTTCATATTGGGTTCACTACAGTTTGGACTCAAATTGTCACGGTTCTTAATCTGAACCAAAGAGTCCAAATCCGGCAAATCGTTTTGAGAAAAAACAGATTTTTAGAAAAGAAGTGCCAAACATGTACTGCTTTGCCAGATACAGAGTCGCCACCTAAATATTTTATTTTGGGAAATTTAGGAAACCCTGACTCGTTGCTTAAGGCCACGTGTCTGTCATCACCAAAGTTGTCTCGGCTCGGGAACTTGGGTACGATTGGGGAAGGTCATTTCGTGAGCACCCCCACTCGCCCGATCAAAGATCGGCCTCTACTAACCATGATATCTAATTTTGAAAACATTATGTGTTCTTATTCCGGTTATTAGCCTAGATTTACTATGTGATGCGCACAGCATACAAGTATAGACTGGGTCGCCTGAATTGGAACAAAACATTTCATGTTTGTTTTTTAAAGTGGTTTGATGGTGCTACCCGCAAGTAGGCTAAAATGTGGATTTGCCACCCTCAGGTGGGCTTAGAAAACAAGATGATTTGCGACTATCTAGTGGGTTTTAAAACTCGCATTTAATGAATTGTTCCAATTCGGATAATCCAACCTTCACCCACAGACATTCAGGCAGGTATATCATATAAGCACATAGCCTCATGGTAAGCATGCTATCATGGCAGTCACTCACACACATGCAAGGATGCTAAAGCATAAAAGCTTACCTAGTACTCCAAGCCAAAACAGAAGCTGATTAGAAATCATGTATGATCCTAAATATACAGAAATGCCTAATGCAACACATGCAAAATGCAACTAAGATAGGCTCGGCTATTCTAAGATGGCATATGAAATGCTACAGCTAACACGTATTCAACTTGGAATTAAAATACAAATACAATTAGTATGATGCGCCGAGCCCGGTGCATGCAAGACAGATGAATGAATGCAAACATGTTATCATACTGTATGCTAATTGAAACATGCCCTAATCTAACCATCATAAGCTGGTAAATAAAATGGAGAAAGACGTGGGGTTGGAAGACATACATCACACTCACGCACACTTATTACAATTGTGCCCTCACTCGGAGGGTCCGAATAAATAATACAGTCCGAATAAATAGTACAGTCCGAAATGAATAATTAAATATTACAAAACCCTAATTAATTAACAAATTAATCTAGGAAAGCGAGTAAATTAGCATGCAAGCCTATGGACTGCCTCAGCTCTGTTCCGAATGATGGGAGATGTATGCTTGAGTTTCCCGGCGCGGAAATCCATTGCGATGCCCCGGTTTGCCTCTGTTTGCAATTAATGCCGGAATGCTGTGCAAGGCTTTAGAAAGCTGCTGATTTCTGATTTGCTGCAACAGAGAGCAAGAAAGGGGCATGGCAAAGTATTTTCACATATGTATGCATGACTACTCTTCAGGGAGCGTAGTCCTCGATCCTCGTGCCACCAATCACGCATATCGATGCATGATGGCCGAGGAGTCAAATTGCACGACTCAATATGAAATGAATGCACATGAAAACACAACAAGACCTGAATTCCATCATGGGTAATCCGGAGTGTCGGCGACGGGGAATTGAGACACGTTCCATCACTCGGAGTACGAAACGTACTTCGTCTCCCGTGCTCGGGCTAACTCTTATCCCAAACACAATGCAAATGAGATGGCATACACAATGCGACTAACATACAACCTAGCATATGCAATGCTATGAAATGGCATACACAATGCTCGATGTAACATGGCATACACAATGCACTAACACGCAACCTAGCATACGCAATGCTATGAATTAAAAAGGCATACACAATGCATAATGGACTTACACCAACATGAGTGGACCTCAGCCACACTCACATCAGTAGCCGTAAGATGAAAATGAGATGACTGAAATGCGTGCACACATGCACGTAAACCGAGGACCGAGCCTAAGGCATTAAATGCCACTCTACCAAAACATGGCAAGGGATGAAAGACGGCATACAAACATGTAATTTCCAGAGCTGAAACGTGATGCTAAATGGTCCCGAAACATGGAAATATGGCACCTGATGCATGGAATAAGCCCCGAAACTCAAAACTAGTCTAATGCATTGAACCACTAGTATACAAAGAAAGCATTATTTGATCATGAAGTCTAAAGACAGAGCCAAGGCAGTCCTAGAACATGCACATTTCTCGTTTAGAGAATGGCCAAAAGATGCTAACATGATGGACTAAAATAGCATGCAATATTGGCTAGCAAGCATGGTTTACATGGCATGTATATGAAGCAAATAAGAACTCATCAAACCAGCCAAAAACAGTTAACAAAACATGCCAAAATACGCCCAAATAATCACTGAAATGCAGCCAATGCATGCAAAAATGAGGGGCTTCTTTGGAAGGCCATTAAAGGGATTGTTAAGCACATATAAGATAAACACTTATTATGGCAAAACTAACTCTGGAAATGGACTATGACAGCCCTAAAACTCACCAAATTAGCCCTGAAATGGGTCTAGGAAACATGCAAAGAAAGGCCCCTTTGAAAGGCCTTGGATGGGATTGTTCTACACATGCATTGTAGACATAAAACATGGCCAAAAGGGCCTTGGACAGAACCAAGGCAGACCCCAAAACTCACAGAATGAGGCCTGAAACATGACTTCGAATCATGAAAAATAGGGTCCCTTTGGAAGGCCCAAAAGACCACCAAACAAGACAAGGAGATAGGGGGTCACCCTCTCTAATTTTGGCCCTAAAAAATACATCTAAGAAGAGGCCAAACCATGGCCAATGCAAGTGCTCTAATGCATGGCCCTAATCATGAAGGAATGAAGCATGCATAGGGGAGGATGACCCCAAACAGAAAAATTCCCTTAATAAAACTTGAAGAGGGGCTCAAAATAAGAACTTTTTCAGTTTATGACAACTCTCGAAAATGTTCACAAGTAGGGCTAAAATATGATGCAAAAATTGCCCTAAAAGAGAGATAGAGGGTAAGGGCAAGTAGATGACCTCAAATAGCAAAGTATCCTAAAACAAAGTTGAATAGGGGCTCAAAATAAGAACTTTTTCAGTTTATGTTGAAGCCCAGAAATACTTGCAAGTAGGGCTGATCAATGGAGCAAAAAAATACAAGTTTAAGGGAAATAGGCACTTACCCTTAAAGAGCAGCAAAGTTGGAGCTTTTGGACCAAGTTGGTGAACCTTCAACCCTTGAAAATCAGTCCCAAAGTTCTGGAATGGATAGAGGAGGTGTGGTGCTAAGGGTTGTAGTGCAAATGGTTCAAGAAAACTAGGGTTTGGAAGCTCAAGTGTAGAGATATTGAGAGAGAGAGAGAGAGAGTTGAGAATTCTAGAGAGAGAGGAAATTTTTTTAGTGAGAGAAGCTTTCAAAATGTTCTAAGTCTCCTAAGTTCTCTCTCTCTTTCCTAAATATGCTCTAACCTTCTAATATGAAGAGAATAGCTTCCTCAACAAGCTTGGGTCGAAAAATATCTGATCTGGACTGCTGGAGATTATGGAAGACAGTTGAAGGGAGAATATCTATCAATTTTGGGCTTTCTGGGCATAAGTGGTCGGCCTGCCACCTTTTATGGTCGGCCTGCTACTTTTTCTGGTTTTTCAGGACAAAAAAAGGGTCTGCCGGAAAGAAAGGTGTCTGGCTAGTGATTGGGAAGTTCAAAAGTGGTCAATCAGGTGTCCACATTGAACCCCCAGAAGTTATCTTTCCAATGGCGCAAACCTTGCATTAAAATTTCATCTGTGCAAAAAGTTATGCCTTTTTTGGTGAAGCCGCGCAGATTCGGTCCAACCGGGTTGATGCCCTACTTCAACCAACCATATCTCCTCCGTCCGGACTTGGATTTGGGAGATTCTTGAGTGAAAAATGAAGCCCCAGAAGTAAGCTTTCCAACGGTGGTGGCCTCATAGCTAGAATCCAAGTATGCAAATGAATAAGCCCGATTCAGCAAGGGCTGCTCGACTCTCTCCTACCCGGATTCGTGCCGAATTTCTCCCAAACTAGTTTCTTCCCTCTTCTCTTATTTTCTTCAAATTCAAACCCCTAAGTAAGGTGTTTTGAAATATTTTTCAAAGATTTCATCTCTCTTTCATTCATTTCCACTTTGTCCTTGCTCGATTTACCGAAAAGCGCAACATTTAACGAAATGTGAGCCTCGGAACATTGTAGAAACTTTATTTCAAAAATGTTTTGAAAGAGAGGGTTTTAAGGTCTAAAAACCATTCAAAAATAGCTTTGGTCCAAAATGGGGTGTAAGGTTGGGACTTGACTCTCCTCTTACCGAAGAAATTGAACCTTTGCCCTGTACACCTTTCTCCACCATGTAAACCATCAGTCGCGTCCAAGTCTTAAGGGCGGTAAAAAATGGGGTGTCTACAGTTGCCCCTCTTTGACAGAACTCGGAAGTCGAGAAGTGACGGGAGTGAATGTCAAAGCCCAGAGACGACCCATTTTTGACAAGGCCAAAGACTTGGACAAACAAACAAAGTACAGACAAATAAATGGTTGCGCCCGCAGGCTGCCTACGTATCCCTTTGCAAGGAATCAAACCAGCGTAGTTCAGGGGCAGAATGCAAAATGATATGCAGAAAGATTTTGATAATTAGACTTATACGCTATGCGAAGCCGGTTTAAAAATTGGACTTATACGCTACGTGAAGTCGGTTTGAAGATTGGACTTATACGCTACGCAAAGCCAGTCTGATAATTGGACTTATACGCTACGCAAAGCCGGTTTGATAATTTAGGATTTATGCGATGCACTGTAATGACTAAAATGCAATGTGATAGCTAGGAAATGGGAGGTACCTTACAAGGGCAATTGGCAATGACTTACCTCGGCAATGTCCTACCTCATGCTGATGTGGGAATCTTCCTCTTCTTCTCAGTTGAACTACAAGTACTACTTTTTTCCCTGACTATGGTCGCAACTTTCCCTATTCTCCAACAGGGTGACAGACTAGGTTGGTTCAGTATCCAGAATTGAGGTGCATACATATGCTATCTCAATCTATGGGCTGCCATACAGATTTCAAGCCGAGGATATACCCCTGGGTATTTAAACCAGACTTTAGTCTCGAAAATCCCGAACCTTTGCGTTCTAGGCATGAGCCATTCGAACTCTAGTTTCCACCGTCTCAGTTGGTCTCCTAGGAACTCACCGCAAACACAAGCAGGTGGCTATACCAGACTACCAGAAGTTGTTCGGGCACGACAAACACCAAAGGAATTGCACCTTTAGAGGATTTAAGGTCTCCTAGACAGGAGAGTGCCCAAGATAGTGCGATGAAATGCAAGTAAAATGCAAGTACGATACGCAAAACAGCGCGAATGATAATGCAGGATTTAAGGTCTCCTTAGACCGGACAATAAAACAGATATGATGCAATAGATAATAGATACGATGCAACAGAGAGTACAATAGATGCAAAGGGTGACATACTCCAACAACGCTGGACTCGTGAGTGGAGGCAGAACAAAGAAAATTAATTAGAAGCGCGTTCCACGCAACCTAAGATAAATTCCAAACACGCTGAAAATCGTGTGAGGAAAGGAGACACTCTAACCACGCTGAAATCGTGAGAAGAGGTGCAAAAACAACCGCTCGGGCTCGCGCTTCACGCGTCCCGAGATAAATTCCAAACACGCTGGAATCGCGTAAGGAACGGGATGCTCAAACCACGCTGAAACCGTGAGAGGAGGTCCAACAATCCGCCCAGCGCATCTAACACGCAACCTGGGATAAATTCCAAACACGCTGAAATCGCGTAAGGAACGGGACACTCAAACCATGCTGAAATCGTGAGAGGAGGCCTGAAAACAACCGCCTAGGTGCGTACACAACGCAACCTGAGATAAATTCCAAACACGCTGGAATCGTGTGAGGAAATGGGCACTCAAACCACGCTGAAATCGTGAGAGGAGGCCTGACAACAACTGCCTAGGTGCGTACACAACGCAACCTGAGATAAATTCCAAACACGCTGAAATCGTGTGAGGAAACGGGACACTTAAACCACGCTGAAATCGTGAGAGGAGGCCTGAAAACAACCGCCCAGGTGTGTACACAACGCAACCTGACATAAATTCCAAATACGCTGAAATCGTGTGAGGAAATGGGACACTCAAACCACGCTGAAATCGTGAGAGGAGGTCCAACAACCCGCCCAGCGCGTTTACAACGCAACCTGGGATAAATTCCAAACATGCTAAAATCGCGTAAGGAACGGGACACTCTAACCACGCTAAAATCGTGAGAAGAGGTAAACAAATTCCAAACACGCTGAAATTGTGTGAGGAAGGAACAAACTCTAACCACGCTGAAATCGTGAGAAGAGGTCAGGTAAACAACCGCCCAGGTGTGTACACAACGCAACCTGAGATAAATTCCAAACACGCTGAAATCATGTAAGGAAAGGAACACTCTAACCACGCTGAAATCGTGAGAAAAGGTCAGGTAACTCAGGAGCGCGTTCCACGCATCCTAAGTTAAGTCCCGGGGGACCACGATCCTAAATGCTGCCCAACGTAAAAGGATAAACAATAAGAGATAATACAAGATGCAAATGAATGCAATAAGTGCGATGATACAGTACATGTTACAAGCGATGTAGAGCATGACATTTAGGGAATGCAATAAACAAACAAAGTGGCACTTTAGAAAGCATCTCATGGAGTGAGTGGCGGTAAACCGCTTTACTCTGACGGGGAATGGTATTCAAGGAGAGTACTTCTGATCGTCATTCTGGCTTGAAACAGTGAAACAGTCAACACAGTATTCTGTTCACTTTGAACACATAGCTCGTATCAGCACACTGCTCATTCTGAACACACAGCTCATAACACAGTATTCTGTTTACTCGGCACACAGCTCAGTCTGAACAGACAGTTCGATCTGAAAAGACGGAATGCAAAAACGGAACCTGTAGAAGTTGAAACAAACTCGGATGCTCCAAATTTTCTCTCTTTTCTTTTGCTTTGCAGTCTGGAACCCATATGGCTTCAGATAGGTCCTGGTTTTACTATTCTCACATGACCTGGGTAGAACCCCGCGGTTTTTTTTTTTTGAAAGAACAAAATCTTGTTTTGCACAAATGTGGAGAACGACACGGCACTCCTAAGCACAAAACAATTCATTTTGAAATTGAGAAATGAATTCTTAACCGGGTATTGAGCCTACAACTGACCACAGCCAAAACGACTCAACAACGGAAAACAAAGGTAGAACAACCTAAACACAACTCAACAAAGGAAAAACAAGGTAAAACAACCTAAACACATTTATTGACACTCAAACGACTCAAAACAAGAATCGAGACAAACAAAACACACAGACACAACACTCATCTGTGTTACAAAGGCAAGATACCTCTCGGTGCACGAGGAGCCAGTTTCTTTGGGTATTGTTTCCCACCCTTTTCTCATTTGTGATTCTCACATCACTCGGCCCTCAAGCTCTGTTTTTTTGAAAAAGCCCTTTTCTCACTTTTTCTCTCAGCGGACATCTCTCTATTCTTCAATCTCTCATTTTTTATCCCTCCCCTAGGTGGTTGATGGATAAATAAGAAGTTGCGGGCTCTTGCCCCTAGCATTCTGCTAGATTCTCTTTCTTCTGCGCATAGCTAGTGAATTCCTCCCACAAAGGAATTGTGCTACAACTGGGTGTGTAGCAAATCTGCAGCTGACATCGGTTGACGATGCTCTGCTGGGGAGTTTGGATGTGATCAGATCTGTCCAGATAAGGGAGTGCAAATATCTTGCCTCATTCCAGCTCGTGCTTCGCACTTGGCTTGATACCTCGTTGCTTGGAGGATGTGAGAGCTTTCTGCCCTTTTGTGGTCAGCTTCAGTGGTGCCCCTTTTCTGGCAAGTAGAATGCCCTTTCTGGCAGATAAAGTGCCCTATCTAGCAAGTGTGTTGACAATGGGAAAAAGACAGAACACCTAACTCAACTGTGCCCTTAGTTCATCATTTTGACCATTTTTTGTTTTTGGCTTTCTATTAAAACAATTTTGACCAAAATGAGAGTTAGATTAACATGCGTGTTCAATTTTCTGATTTAAAATCATGCAAGTCAGGCTATGAACACTGAAAATTTTCCTTTTTTGGGTCCAAGAAATGGTCCAGTTTTAGAAGAATGGAATAATTTTCGAGAGAATTAGTCAACCTCATTAAAAAATTCTCAAAAACTATTTTTGCAAATGGTCACTGCTCAACGAGCACAGAACCTACTCTTGAGATACACAACTTCAGATCCGAAGGAAAATTGCCCCTTGCTTGAAGAGAGCTACATGGCAACGGAAAGTTGCCCCTTGTTTGAACGGTACCGCGGCGCATTGAATGGCAACGGAAAGTTCCCCCTTGTTTGAATGGCACCGCAACGCACTGTAGTCAGTCCTCAGAGTGACGAATACAACCAAATTCTCGGATACAGAGAAGGCGAAGATGATCAAAACCATTACATAGGCATAATCAATTTGAAGTGTTTTACGGCTGGACTTCAGGATGAAGTTGCCTACGTATCCCAAAGATGGGAATTAAGTCTTACGTAGTTCGGGTAAGGTGCACTGGGGTATTAACCTCTCCTTTTACGCTCTAACTTTTGCCAAGGCCGCCCTTCCGGGTTTTCAACCTTGCGAGCTATGTTTTCCTTTTGTTTTTCGATTCTTTTTCGATTCATTTCTTTTCTTTTCTTTTTCTCTCTCTTTTTTTTCTTTTCTTTTTTTCATTCTTTGCATTTTTTTCTTTTTTTTTCTCCTTTCTTTTTTTCTTGCTCTAACTTTTGCCTGGGTTGCCCTTTCGAGTTTTCGGCCCAGCGAGCCTCTCAAGGGTAAAAGTGTAGCTTTGTCCATGTCAATTGGTTTGAAGATCTTGAAGTCATCTGAATCCAGGAGAATGGTTGCTGTTCGCTGACGATGCAGGAGTCCATCCAATGAGGGGCCGAATTTGCCCCTAGCGTTGTGGATAGGAACTCGGTTGTCCTTCAACAATACTTTCTTATTTCTTCCCTTCTGGGATTTGGCATTCTTGCCAGACTTCATTGATTTGCAGAATGATCCATCTTCAGCTCTTCGCGCACAATCGGACATTTTTCTGCCTTTAGGTCGAGGGATGCTTCGAATCTGGCCACACAGGCCTCACATTGCGGTTGACCGTTGAACATTCTGAGTTAAGGCTCAAGGTCGGAAAACAAAGGGGGGGTCGAGTCTTAAGGCTGAGAGCGATCCTAAGCTGCACAATCTCAAGAGCGATTCCACACAAGTCTTCGCAGGACTGCGCAAAACATTTTTTTTTTGAAATCTTTTAAGAACGCGACTAATCGCTCGCGCGGAAGACAATGTAGAACCAATCTGGATCAAGCCAGGATCCTTCTCAGTACTCACATTAACAAACATGATTTCATTCATTAAGGGCTTAGCATGTCTCTCTTCCTCTCAGTTGATCAAATTTTGCAAAACCCGAGGAATTCTTCCCTCTTTGTTTTCACCGCAGTGTTCAAAAAGTTTTGAAAAACTTAGGTCAATGCAATAATTTCAGGGCACAAAGAGAGTAGGTGGAATGCACTGTCGTTTCATTTAAATCCCGGCACAACTAGCACACGACAGAAGCAAACACAAGAGTGTGAAAATTACTGTTGTTTCATTCAGATCTGTTGGCACAACTGGCTCCTCGGCAGAAACAGACTCAAAAGAAAACGAAAAGACAAACACAAAACAAGCAAGTGATGTCCGAGGTAACACCCCCAAAATCACCAGACTCCAACAAAACAGGACTGACTCGGTACAACAATACAGACCCAACTGACTCAGTAAGAAAAGACTGACTCTATACAAAACAACAAGACTGACTCAATAACCAAGTTAGAAAGCACAAAAACTGGTGTTTGTATATTGCTCAGAACAACGCGTGCCATTCCCACGTCTGGAGTTAATCGAGCGCAACCCGCAGCTGGTTCATCCCCCGATCACATCACATTATCCCCCAAGTTCACCGTTCCAGTGCCGATAGACTTTGCTGAGCTCGGCGGGAGGATGACCACGTTGTCAAATAGATCCTGTACTTCATGGCGAAGATGGAAGCAGTTGTCGGTAGTATGGCCAGTTTGTTGATGGTACGCGCAGTACTGGGTAACATCATGCGTAGCCGGAAGAGGGTTCAGGAGAGGCCGAGGCTCAAGGGGTTTGAGATGGCCTTGTTCAACAAGGATTTGGAAAGCTTTGGACAAAGACATATAGAGGGCATGGAAGACCCTCTGTCTTCGGGGTAGATACTTCGAGGTTTGTGGATTTTTGCTGGACGCACCAGTAAAGGGATTGGCAGGCGCTGACTGGATTTGCTGATTTCTTCCGAGCACGGGATTAGAGCTGAAAGGAACATTCTTGGTACAATGGCCCTTCTCCCGGCTTGCCTCTTGATTCAAACTGCCCCCAACTTGAGTGGCAAAAGTATCATCCATAGTTTTTGCAACCACTGCAAGCACTTGTTGTTTGTTTAGTCCTTCGGCCTTCAAAGCCTCAACAGTCCGTTGAAGGTGTTCATGGGGACCAATGCTTGCCCCTACCTTGTTCTTACCACCTGCTTCTCCTTTGCCAAGGGTTTGGCTTTCTTCAACTGCAGCCAGTCCCAAGATTGGGGAGCCTTTTGTCATGAAATTCCCGGTATGTGGTGTGGTTGATGACGGAGCCAAGACTCCAAAGGCCAGATCTGCCACAGTTCTTTGAATATCTTCGATCATCCTCATCAGCTCAAAAGTAGTGGGTTCATGGGTTTGGGATGATTGGGGTTCAGATGCACCCATCATACATAAGTCTATGCTTTCCGGGATAAACACCTCACGCTTGGGTAGATGGGCCAGGGTGATGTATACGCTGGGGTCGTAGGTGGATGGCAGTATATAGATGAGGTTGAGATGTAGAGGTGACGGGTCAGTACTAACCTGAGGTCCTTTTGGTGGAGCTAGGGTCTCTTCGTCAATAAGATCCTGAATCTTATGACGGAGGCAGATGCAACGGTTCGTATCATGACCGTGCTGTTGATGATAGGCACAGTATTTAGCTGGGTCATATCTTGGTAGAAAAGGGTTTGGAAGGGGTTGGGGTTCTAGAAGTTCTAGGTGCCCTTCTTCTCGTAGCTTTTCCAAAGCTTGAGAGAGACTCATATAAAGAGGATGGAATTTTCGGGCTTGGGGCCGAGTTGAAGGGGTTGATTTTTGGCCATTGAAGGAAGTGGTAATGGTGTCTACTTCTGAGCATTTCGTAGTTGTGCTACCATCAGTAGTAGCATTGGAACTACGAGCAACATTCCTCTTCAACAGCTCATTATCTTCTGCAAAGATCCCTTGTCGGATGGAATCCTCGATTTGAACCCCCATTCCATGAAGGTCTGGAAAGGTAAACAGCGGTAGTACGATCATTTTCTACAATAACATGCCATGTAAATTCCGAACAATCATCCTGATCTGATCTTTGTCGGAAGGCCTTGTAGTCATCATTGAGGCCTTTGCTCTCCATCTCGTCACGAATTTTGAGAAACCCTCCTTTGGTTCTTGGTGGGTGACTTCGAGATAATGAGTTGTGACCTCAATCTGTGTGTTGTAGGAGTATTAAGCAATAAAGGCCTCAGTCAGCTCTTCCCAGTTCCATTTCACGGAGTCTTCCAATTTCGCATACCAGATTGCGGCTATCCCAGACATGGTTCGGCCAAAGAGAGACAACTTCTGAGCTGTGGTCAAACCCATTGGCCTCAAGATATCAGAAAACAGGTAGAGGTGCACCCTTGGGTCTCCAGAGCCGTCAAAGCGATTGATATGCGGCATTTTAAATCTGTCCGGCAGCGTCATAGCTGCGTCGGTATACCCATCCTCGATGTTCAGGATGGACTTTACTCCCTGAGATTTCTTGAACATCTTTTCAAGCTTGTTCAACTTCAACGTTGTATGGTCTATCTCGAACTCAAAGGGAGAGTCCGGTAGGTTAATTGGTGCTTTAGACAGTTGGGGTAAGATTGTGGGCGGAGCCGGCCCCGTCGGAATGCCCGTATCTTCCTGGACATTTATTGTCTCCTCGGATGCTGGAACTCCTGGTGGGAGAGGGGCTTGGTGTGAAGCAGATGCTCCGGTTTGCTGTTGCAGCCTGGCAATTAACTCTGCCTGTTGGGCCACTACTTCTACTTGACGTGCAGCCACTTCTGCCTGGCGGGCAACATCCTGTTGCATAGCCTGCATGGTTTCTTGGAGCTGACGCATCATGTCCTCCATAATAACTGAAAATTGCGGATTTTACTGGACAGGTTTGTATTCCCTCTTTGAAGTGGAAGCAGATATCTCAACCCCAACTGCGCACAGGTGAGGTGGATAATGATCGCTAAGCTGGACACTGTTGAACTGGTGATCTGTGCCTGACTGGCCTTTTTACCCTGCCTCTGGCGAAAGAACACTGATTTGCCCTTGAACTGAATCTCTGACCTGACAAAGTCTATCAATACAAGTCCGGTGTACCCGGGGGATATTGAAACCTTCTGAAGCTATTATTCCAAGACTACCTAGCAAAAGAGAAAACAGGCAGCATCTCAGCCCATTTTTGACAAAACAGATATGAGCGTAACTGAATGACTGTGCTCTCTACCAAATTCTGATCAAAAGTCCGCCTGTAAACTGATACCCTCAGGTAAAACTGATTCTCTACATACTGATGCCCGCAGGCCTGATACCTAGACTTGTAAACTGATACATGCATTCCTGTAGAGACACACTCTGACAGCACATAGTAAGCAAGTAAGAGCTAAAACACCCCTATGTTGGGGTAGGGTTTCCCTGTCCTATTTTGTCAGGAGCTAGGGTTTCACTACGCACATAGCGGTTTCAAACAGCCTATCGGGTAAGCAACCTGTCCTAGCTTGGAATGGTCACTATGGATTCCGAATATGCACTAGGTCGAATGGTCAAAAGGGTGCCTCGGTAAAATCAGGGTTTGTGTTCCCATACTGGCAGAGCCCGCAACCGGTCAGCCTTGTGGCATGCTTTGACAAAGCAAGCCTCCGGCAAACCGTTCAAGAATAGCAGATGCCAAACACAGTGTCCTAGGCGCACCAATGCACATGCAATGCAAAGAAACACATAAGTGTAGTCAAAACAAGATATCATGAGTTCGAGTCAAGTTCTCTAACTCCCCAGTAGAGTTGCCAGAAACTGTAGATGTCCCCGAACATCCCGGAAGGGAAATCCCCCATTTTGTTCATATTGGGTTCACTACAGTTTGGACTCAAATTGTCACGGTTCTTAATCTGAACCAAAGAGTCTAAATCCGGCAAATCGTTTTGAGAAAAAACAGATTTTTAGAAAAGAAGTGCCAAACATGGACTGCTTTGCCAGATACAGAGTCGTCACCTAAATATTTTATTTTGGGAAATTTAGGAAACCCTGACTCGTTGCCTAAGGTCACGTGTCCGTCATCACCAAAGTTGTCTCGGCTCGGGAACTTGGGTACGATTGGGGAAGGTCACTTCGTGAGCACCCCCACTCGCCCGATCAAAGATCGGCCTCTACTAACCATGATATCTAATTTTGAAAACATTATGTATTCTTATTCCGATTATTAGCCTAGATTTACTATGTGATACGCACAGCATACAAGTATAGACTGGATCGCCTGAATTGGAACAAAACATTTCATGTTTGTTTTTTAAATTGGTTTGATGGTGCTACCCGCAAGTAGGCTAAAATGTGGATTTGCCACCCTCAGGTGGGCTTAGAAAACAAGATGATTTGCGACTGTCTAGTGGGTTTTAAAACTCGCATTTAATGAATTGTTCCAATTCGGATAACCCACCCTTCACCCACAGGCATTCAGGCAGGTATATCATATAAGCACATAGCCTCATGGTAAGCATGCTATCATGGCAGTCACTTACACACATGCAAGGATGCTAAAGCATAAAAGCTTACCTAGTACTCCAAGCCAAAACAGAAGTTGATTAGAAATCATGTATGATCCTAAATATATAGAAATGCCTAATGCAACACATGCAAAATGCAACTAAGATAGGCTCGGCTATTCTAAGATGGCATATGAAATGCTACAGCTAACACGCATTCAACTTGGAATTGAAATATAAATGCAGTTAGTATGATGCGTCGAGCCCGGTACATGCAAGACAGATGAATGAATGCAAACATGCTATCATACTGTATGCTAATTGAAATATGCCCTAATCTAACCATCATAAGCTGGTAAATAAAAAGGAGAAAGACGTGGGGTTGGAAGACATACATCACACTCACGCACGCTTATTACAATTGTGCCCTCACTCGGAGGGTCCGAATAAATAATACAGTCCGAATAAATAGTACAGTCCGAAATGAATAATTAAATATTACAAAACCCTAATTAATTAACAAATTAATCTAGGAAAGCAAGTAAATTAGCAAGCAAGCCTATGGACTGCCTCAGCTCTGTTCCGAATGATGGGAGATGCATGCTTGAGTTGCCCGGCGCAGAAATCCATTGCGATGCCCCGGTTTGCCTCTGTTTGCAATTAATACTGGAATGCTGTGCAAGGCTTTAGAAAGCTGCTGCTTTCTGATTTGTTGCAACAGAGAGCAAGAAAGGCGCATGGCAAAGTATTTTCACATATGTATGTATGACTACTCTTCAGGGAGCGTAGTCCTCGATCCTCGTGCCACCAATCACGCATATCGATGCATGATGGCCGAGGAGTCGAATTGCACGACTCAATATGAAATGAATGCACATGAAAACACAACAAGATCTAAATTCCATCATGGGTAATCCGGAGTGTCGGCGACGGAGAATTGAGACACGTTCTGTCACTCGGAGTACGAAACGTACCTCGTCTCCCGTGCTCGGGCTAACTCTTATCCCAAATACAATGCAAATGAGATGGCATACACAATGCGACTAATATACAACCTAGCATATGCAATGCTATGAAATGGCATACACAATGCTCGATGTAACATGGCATACACAATGCACTAACACGCAACCTAGCATACGCAATGCTATGAATTGAAAAGGCATACACAATGCATAATGGACTTACACCAACATGAGTGGACCTCTGCCACACTCACATCAGTAGCCGTAAGATGAAAATGAGATGACCGAAATGCGTGCACATATGCACGTAAACCGAGGACCGAACCTAAGGCATTAAATGCCACTCTACCAAAACATGGCAAGGGATGAAAGATGGCATACAAACATGTAATTTCCAGAGCTGAAACATGATGCTAAATGGTCTCGAAACATGGAAATATGGCACCCGATGCATAGAATAAGCCTCGAAACTCAAAACTACTCTAATGCATTGAACCACAAGTATACAAAGAAAGCATTATTTGATCATGAAGTCTAAAGACAGAGCCAAGGCAGTCCCAGAACATGCACATTTCTAGTTTAGAGAATGGCCAAAGATGCTAACATGATGGACTAAAATAGCATGCAATATTGGCTAGCAAGCATGGTTTACATGGCATGTATATGAAGCAAATAAGAACTCATCAAACCAGCCAAAAACAGTGAACAAAACATGCCAAAATACGCCCAAATAATCACTGAAATGCAGCCAATGCATGCAAAAATGAGGGGCTTCTTTGGAAGGCCATTCAAGGGGTTGTTAAGCACATATAAGATAGACACTTATTATGGCAAAACTAACTCTGGAAATGGACTATGACAGCCCTAAAACTCACCAAATTAGCCCTGAAATGGGTCTAGGAAACATGCAAAGAAAGGCCCCTTTGAAAGGCCTTGGATGGGATTGTTCTACACATGCATTGTAGACATAAAACATGGCCAAAAGGGCCTTGGACAGAACCAAGGTAGACCCCAAAACTCACAGAATGAGGCCTGAAACATGACTTCGAATCATGAAAAATAGGGTCCCTTTGGAAGGCCCAAAAGACCACCAAACAAGACAAGGAGAGAGGGGGTCACCTCCCTCTAATTTTGGCCCTCAAAAATACATGGTTTTCAGTGGCTAAGAGGCCAAACCATGGCCAATGCAAGTGCTCTAATGCATGGCCCTAATCATGAAGGAATGAAGCATGCATAGGGGAGGATGACCCCAAACAGAAAAATGCCCTTAATAAAACTTGAAGAGGGGCTTAAAATAAGAACTTTTTCAGTTTATGAAAACTCTCGAAAATGTTCACAAGTAGGGCTAAAATATGATGCAAAAATAGCCCTAAAAAAGAGATAGAGGGTAAGGGAAAGTAGATGACCTCAAATAGCAAAGTGTCCTTAAACAAAGTTGAAGAGGGGCTCAAAATAAGAACTTTTTCAGTTTATGTCGAAGCCCAGAAATACTTGCAAGTAGGGCTAATCAATGGAGCAAAAAAATGCAAGTTTAAGGGAAATAGGCACTTACCCTTGAAGAGCAGCAAAGCTGGAGCTTTTGGACCAAGTTGGTGAAGCTTCAACCCTTGAAAATCAGTCCCAAAGTGCTGGAATAGATGGAGGAGGTGTGGTGCTAAGGGTTGTAGTGCAAATGGTCCAAGAAAACTAGGGTTTGGAAGCTCAAGTGTAGAGATATAGAGAGAGAGAGAGAGAGAGAGAGAGTTGAGAATTCTAGAGAGAGAGGAAATTTTTTTAGTGAGAGAAGCACTCAAAATGTTCTAAGTCTCCTAAGTTCTCTCTCTCTCTTTCCTAAATATGCTCTAACCTTCTAATATGAAGAGAATAGTTTCATCAACAAGCTTGGGTCGAAATATATTTGATCTGGACAGCTGAAGATTATGGAAGACAGCTGAAGGGAGAATATCTATCAATTTTAGGCTTTCTGGGCATAAGTGGTCAGCCTGCCACCTTTTATGGTCGGCCTGCTACTTTTTCTGGTTTTTCAGGACAAAAAAAGGGTTTTCCGGAAAGAATGGTGGCCGGCCAGTGATTGGGAAGTCCAAAAGTGGTCGGTCAGGTGTCTAAATTGAAGCCCCGGAAGTTATCTTTCCAATGGCGCAAACCTTGTATTAAAATTCCATCTGTGCAAAAAGTTATGCTTGTTTTGGTGAAGTCACGCAGATTCGGTCCAACCGGGTTGATGCCCTACTTCAACCAACCATATCTCCTCTGTCCGGACTTGGATTTAGGAGATTCTTGAGTGAAAAATGAAGCCCCGAAAGTAAGCTTTCCAATGGTGGTGGCCTCATAGCTAGCATCCAAGTATGCAAATGAATAAGCCCGATTCAGCGAGGGCTGCTCGACTCTCTCCTACTCGGATTCGTGCCGAATTTCTCCCAAACTAGTTTCTTCCCTCTTCTCTTCTTTTCTTCAACGTCAAACCCCTAAGTAAGGTGTTTTGAAAGATTTTTCAAAGATTTCATCTCTCTTTCATTCATTTCCACGTTGTCCTTGCTCGGTTTACCGAAAAGCGCAACATTTAACGAAATGTGAGCCTCGGAACATTGTAGAAACTTTATTTCAAAAATGTTTTGAAAGAGAGGGTTTTAAGGTCTAAAAACCATTCAAAAATAGCTTTGGTCCAAAATGGGGTGTAAGGTTGGGACTTGACTCTCCTCTTATCAAAGAAATTGAACCTTTGCCCTGCACACCTTTCTCCACCATGTAAACCATCAGTCGCGTCCAAGTCTTAAGGGCGGTCAAAAATGGGGTGTCTACAAATACATACTTTTTAATTCCTAAATTAACAAAAATAAAAACAAAAAAAAAATTAAAAATATTAAAGTTTCAAGAATAATGAGTTAGAGTTAAGATTATATATAATAAGAGTTTACAAACTTAGTTTATAAAGATGATAATATTAATTAATTAAGGTTAATAATTTATTATACTTATTAATATCATTAAATTGTATATATATATATATATTATAACTACAATATATGTTGAAGCGGTCGGTTTCGGTTTAGATCGGTGTACAAGGTGCTTAAACCGATACCAAATTGAAAACCAAAAAAATTCAAATTTAAAAACCGCACAAACCAATTCTTGTTAAAAAATAGACCAAATATAGTCGGTTTGGTCCGGTTCAATCGGTTTGGTCGGTTTTTTCGGTTTTTCTTACATCCCTAACTGAAGTGGTTAACTTATTGAGATTTAAAGTGATTTACCAATACAGATTCTAGGAAGGTCTTCTAATATTATATCACTCAATTACCTACCCAAAGGAGGTTAATTGAGTGTATTAATTTTAGAGGTAGTGTGAGCCACTAGTAAGGGAAATTTTATTGATTTTGAAAGAATTTATCTACCCAAAGGAGATAATTTCTTGATAAATCATTCTTGCTAGTTGACTTGTCTATAGGTGTTAGAATGTGTCTTATATATTTAGCCTAAAGGTATTTATATGATGATACATTTTGAAACATCTGACAGTATTGTTAAAGTTTATTTGCAACTATAATTATTGCCCATATATAATTAATTAAGATTATATTGAAGTTTAAATATGTTGATTGTGTTCTATATATTCAACCCAAAGGTGTTTATATAGTGATACATTCTGGCACATCTGAGAATATTGTTAAAGTTTATTCGCAGCATATTCTTGTGAGATTATACTAATTGCCTATGTATAATTGAAAGTTGGAGTTGTGAAAATACTTTCTATATATTCAGTTTAAGAGTGATACATTTTAAATATTTGAGAATATTAATTGTGATTATGAGATTATTATTGTCTATATATAATTGAATGATATTATATTGAATTGAAAACAATGAAGGGAAATATTTTTATGAAAATCAAATTTACTCCATTAAAGTTTTGATTGTGAATCCATAAATGGATATTGACTTATTTTTAAATCTAATGAATTTAGATGTTGACATACTCGAGAATGCACATTCTTAACCATTTATATTAACACCTCAATATAGTGTAAAAGATTGAAATTATATTTAATGTTAACTATTTAAGAAAGTAGAGTTTTAGAATATCTACTAGATGATTCTTATAAGAAAATCTAAATTATACTCTACAATGCTCTATATAATACCTTCGACTTTTACAAATCATTATTTCTTTTCAGTGTTTTATGTTTTCCTTTTCAGAATATTCCGCAAATCTCTTTACATATTATTAACTCCAGTAAGAAAAATTCTTTCAAATTTTTGTGAGCTATGACACTCTTCTCACCTCTGGGATCTCCTCATTTGTTTCTTAAACTACTTAAAAGCTCTTGTGTTAATCAAAATTTTATTTTTGATCATGTTATTTAAGTTGTAGTCTAGTACTGATCTTGTTTTAAAGAATGTTATTTTATATATTGTTCGTATGACAACAATTTAATTTTAATGTCAAAACTAAATAAGTATGATTATTTTTTTAATTTTTGTCACCTTGGTAATAAAATAAAATAAAAAATAATAATAATAATTGAAATAGATTTTCATTTATCATAAAGTGTGTGGGAGAAATTATTTTATTAATTTCATAAATGAGTATTGATGTTATGCATTTGTGTAATCTCATTTATGTTGAAAAACACACTGATAAAGTTTTTAAAATTATTAATTGAAGATGGCTATTATAGTGAACATGATAATTTTGGTTAATGTGCATAACCTCTTATTAATTTTTTATAAAATTATGGAATCAGTTTAAATATATCATGCTTGTAACTTCAAGAGAAAGTTGAGTACTTGAGTTTCGCAATTGGACTCTAATAAAATGATGAGGTGTAGGTTTTAACATGTTTAAATTATACAAGTTTTTTGTGATAAAATATTTTTAATTGATATGTATACTTGTGTATACTTTACATATGGTACTAAGTTAAAAATATTTTAAAACACTTTTGAATTGTGAACTAGTAGAAAATTTAGTTAAAATAACTTTTGAGTTTGGAATTGTATAGAAGTAAAAAGTTTGTTGTGCTTTTGAAATTAAAATGGGACTTATTGCTATTTGTTGTTATTTTGTAAGTTGTTAATGGTTCTATTATCTTGGTTCTGACATAAAAATCTTTTAAGCTTAAAATGTGAAGTTTTTAGATTGATGAACAGTTTAAAGCTCAAATATATAAATTTTCCTGTGTACTTGTGCCTATTGTAATAAATTGGTCCGTTCATTCTCATATAGAGAAAGTGAGAGTGCAAGTAGAACCTGAAGTGTCTATTCAATCTGTTGATATAACTTGAACATGCATAACATGTACAACTCCTAGACATTCTCATACAGTTAAAAGATCATTGTGATCATATTATTTTTTTCTAAATGAGCAATATTAAGAGATTGAAAAGATGATTGTTACGTATGATGAAGATATTGGCGATTTGTAATATGGTAAATAAATTAGTACAAATTATTAATTAGATATGAGATCATGTTATACTTTTTTAAAAGTTTGAAATCTAATGAGTATTTTTTAAAGATAAATAAATAAATACAATGCTATTGCAAGAGGTTGTGATTTGAAAAGGGACTTGTCTTTACCATTGTCATAAAGATAGGTTTATAATGATTATAGTGACATTGTGACTTTTTTTATCTATTGCTTCGCCAAACAAAATAAATTTGATTTGTGAGTTAAACAAATTTATAAATCAAATTTATTTATGGTTTTAAACAAATTTCTGAGTAATGATATTTAATTGATCACTAAATATTATTACTTGGCTTTATGGATAATACTGTTAATTTATACATATATCTCAAGGTCAGTGGGAGTAATTTATTTTTCTTGATCCTTTATACCGAGGGAATTTTACTTACTAGTAATAATTTCAAATTAATACTTGATGTGAAGATATTGTTGTTAATAAATTTTTGATATAAAATATCTTGATAAAGTATTTTATGTGTTTGGCATTGAGATACTTGAAAAATAATTATTTGTCTCATCTCAAAGAGCATACCTAGATCACATTTTTACTAAATTTAATATGTAGAATTGAAAGTTTTACATTACTCTTCTTAGTGATCGAGACTAATTAAGTAACATTCAGTATTTATAAAATGATTTTGAGAAAGAGTTCATGAGGAATGTCTCATATTCTAGTGTTGTGAGAGTTTAATGAATTATGAAATTTGAATTAAACTTGGTGCATATGCAATTAGTTTGTTAGACAATTATTATTTTAATTTAAGCATTGACCATTGGGTTGAAAGACATAAAGTGTCATGATATTTATAGAGAATTAAAGATTATACAATTGGCTATAGAAGAATTAATCATGTTAATATTATTGGTTGTATAATGTCGATTTTGGAAGTTGCTCAGATGATATATAGTGTCTATTACTGGTTACATTTTTTTTATGTTTGCATGAGGTCTTGTTTCATGAAAGATTTTCATAAAATCTCTTATAATTTTTCACTATACAAACATGTTTTAGAGTTCGACTTGAGTTATGTAATTAAAGAATTTTATTTCAGAGCTTGGAATTGTTAATTTCATTTCCAAACCTATAAAGATGTATTATGATATATGGTTTTAATTTTCTTTATGAAGAATAATAAAAGCTCTGATGGTAAATTTAAAGTATTTCAGAATTAGAAAGTTGTTACAAATGATATTTTTTATGAGCACATGTTATAGGATACATACTAGTTGATCCTCTAAATATAGGGCTTAGGCCAAATTTTAGTTTGCTAAATATATTGAGCATATGGGTACTTTACAGTTTTATGTGCTTGGTTAAAGAAATTTTTTACCCATGAATATTATCTATAGTGTATTTCAGTTAATAAAGTTTAATGTGTTTATTCACATTTTGTTTATAGTTATGTGTACACATAAATGGTAACTGTTATGTATGTATTCGTCTTATATGAACCCTTATAGTTATATTTAAATTTTGAGATATAAAGATTGACACTTTAATTTAGAAATGTATAATGCTTCGGTTTAGAAGTGTATATGGATCCATAAAGTATGTTGCTTGGTTCAAAGCATGAAAGACCTCGGTTTAGCAGAATAAAGGCTTCTTTTGGAAGTGTAAAATGGAATAAAATTCCTTGCAGGGTCTTGTCAAGACCATACAGAGGAATGAATATGGAAATAGCATGTTATATAATTTTTGAATCAATTATGCTGAAATTCCACACTACACTTTATCACATATAAGAATCTATATTGGTGAGATATTAGTGTTTGTAATTGTGGAAGGTGTTATGTTGTTAAATATCATAATTATCGCTACAGTTCGATATTAATATTTCTCATTGAACATGATTCTGTGCTGAGATGTTTCTATTTTGAATCATGTTTATATGGCCACTAAAGTTGTTTAACTTGAGAGTCATTTTTTTCTTAAATTAGTAGTCAATGTTGCCTAAGTGAGAGAATGTAAGAATTTGTTGTAAATTAGGTTGTCATTGACTATATTTTGTTTGGTTTGTGAAAAACAGGTTGAACGTGATTTAGATAAATTGACTGATATGAGTCCAAAATTATTATTGTGATCCATAAAGTTTTGGGACATGGTCCATCTTAGTGTGTTTATTATTTTATATGTGGATATGTGATGTGGCTATGTAAGGCCTATTTAAGTTATTTGGGTTCCTTAATGAGAGAGCCTAGTAATTATTTTATTTAGATACAGTCTCATCTTTTATCCTTATTAGGGTTTATATATATATATATATATATATATGTAGATCAAAGGGTTGTCAGCCCCATTGAAAAGACAACAAAAAGATTAGGAGAAGCAGGGGAAGAGCTGGTGCTAAGATTTTCCAATTGTGAATACCATCTTCTTTCAAGGAAGCAAAACTCAAGACAATAACGGAATCAAACGTTATGTATCTAAGTTTATATTTTAGTAGTTAATTATATTCGTAGTGTTTTGATTTCTAGTATATAGATCTTATAATATTATAATAACTTCATACTTTTTTATATATCTTTTCATAAAAAATCAAAAAATACACTTATTTAGATTATCTAAAACAATCCTTAAGTAAGTTAATAGAAGCACAAATTAAATTTTACCAAACACCTCAGGATTCATAACCAAGTCTGTTTTGTTGTATGGTGTTTCAAATTGAAAAGTGTAAAACATATATTAATGAGAAATATCTATCGCACTTGTAAACCTTAAACCAACCAAGACAAGAACAAATCAAGGATTGATCATGATGTTCCCAAAATTAACCGCAAATGGACCGGAAATGACCCTAATTGAAATCCCATTGGCTAGGAGTTGCAAAAGTTATGGAAAAAGAAAAGGGTACTCCATTATATAATAATTCAGAGACAGACAAGCCACTCCACCCAAGTCAAAGATGGTGCCAAGATTTTGTTCAGCTACCAATGACACCCCCCCCCCCCCCCCCCCCCCCCACACACACACACACACACTTATAAAATTACATATATATGTCACACTGTTAAAACCATCTCTCTCCAATTCTTTGATCACCTAAAGCAAAGTATTCTCTCTCTCTTTCATGTTTATTTGGCTACAAGAGATTGAGAAAATATATAGTAATTAATAGCAGCAATGCTATCAACACAAAAATTAAACGCAAAATATGTCAAAAATACACTCAGATAATTATGAGACTCATACTATGAATCTCACAACTGAGTAAGTGTTTATGACTCGTTATGCGTTTTAGTTCTGTATTCTTAGCATTAGTCAAATAATAATGGATGGGATGAAAATGGATCAAGAGGAAGCAATGGTACAAGGCTCCCATATCAAAAGTGACCTCCTGCTCTCCTTGCAACCCCTCAACAAAGGAACCAAGTAATCTTCCCTATTCCTTCTCAAGATCACCATCTCTTGTTCAGTTGGCTTGCCACTTGATAGAAAGACCTTGTTGTAGTTGTTTTTAAGGGGTGGGCATTGTTGGGTGATTGGGTTGTTGATCAAGTTGGCCACAGTAGGTTTAGTCCTCCAAAAGTATTCATAAGCATTGAAAGAGGTGGCGGTGGTTGTAGTCGGTGATGATGAGGGAATTAGCCGAGCCACACGTGTTGGCCGTGGAAGTGATTGTGCTAGTGTGGTTAGAGGTGGTGGACAACCCTCCTCCTCCTCCATCTCCACCAAATTGACTGCTTCATTGAACTTCTTAGTAGTCCATGTTGAGTTGTTCCTATAGTCTAGGCCCAATAGCTCCTTCATCATAATTGCTGACCTATGAACATTTATTGCCCCACTTGACAACTTTGGTGCTTGCTCCTTCACAATTCCAATCTCTTTAGTTCCAATTTTGTTCTCAATTTTCTCCACCACCACTTCCTCCTCATCCTCTTCTTCATCATCATCATCATCATCATCATCATCCTCTTCATCTTCCGCTTCAATTATTTCATTTTCTTCATCTTCATTGTCTATTTCTTCCTTGAAGTTGTCAAACACTCGTTCGATTTCTTCAACTTCATAATCATCATGATGTTGACCAATGATTTCATCGCGATTTGGTTCTTGTGAGGCAAATTCGAGGATAAGGCGTCCACCCTGGCGGTGGGCGCGAAAGTTATTCTTCAAAGGAGTGGACACGGCTTCAAGGACTAATCGCCCATTTTCGCGATGAGATTGCATGTGAAGGGATGGCCCATCACCATGAGCGAGGGAAGGAAGTGGAGGAGGGAAGGAGCTAAGACCCAATTTCTTACTAGTAGAGTAGTCGTACTTTTCAACTCGCAATTCCTCTATATCAAAGGAATATTGCAATTCTTTTTCTTGTTGTGGTTGTTGGGCTTCTTCTTCTTCTTTGTCCTCTTCTGCATCACCCTTCTCTGAAGACGGGTAGGAGGAGAACACATCGGAGCCAGTCTCCGATCCAAGACTTTCGGTGCATACCTCGAGGCTTTTCTCGCTCAAGGTGCTCGCAGATCTCTTCACAAGAGGATGAACATAAGGAGGAGGAAGCTCGGTTTTGTCCTCGTTTGCCTTGTGCGATAGAATTGAGCTCCAAATACCAACTTGACTAGGCTTTTCAATCTCCTCCTTCTTCTGAGACTTGGATTGGATAGACCTCCACACCTCGTCTTGTCCGGGGCTTTCAAATTCTTCTTCTCCCTCCTCCGAGGAAGACGAGTCTGCCACTGCAACTGAGACCGCAATCGCTTGAGACGAAGCGATCTTTTTCATGGGGGAGAACCCATTTTGAGCCAACCATTTCTTCGAAGACATGTCTGCTGAGAGAGTTCTTCTCAGAGAGGAACCTTTGGTTTGTTGGTGTAGTTGTTTGGTGTCAGATCCAAGAATTGAGACTATGCCTTGCTTCTCAATTGCCATAGGAAGAGCAGCCTCTTCTTCAAGCTTCTTCAATGGTGAAGAAGACAAGACAAGTGTAGTAGTCATGCCAACTGTACCTGACATATTCTCTGTCTGGTGGTGACTGTGAGAGAAGAGGAGTGATAAAAAAAAGAAAATTTCGCTGCACAAAGTTTATGAATCAATTATTAGAATCAGACAAAGAAAAACCCAAGAAGGAAATTGAAAAAGCTTGGTAAACAAACAAAATCTCAAGTTACAAAGCTTTTTAGGAGACAGATAGATAAGAAGTGTGTGTGAGTGTGTGTGTGTGAGAGTAAGAAGTGAAAAGAGAGAGATGAAAGATGTGTTTAATTACCTCAAGCAAACAACAACAGCACCAACAGTGGGTGCAGAGTTGTTGCTGGCGAAGTTTTGAGGGTTGATGAAGATGAAGTTGCTTTGAGGAGGCTTTGGGGTGTGTTGAGGCTTTGGTCGATGGCAAATAACATGGAGAGTGTTGGGGGTATTTGTAGGGAGCCCAATTGTCTTATGGAACCACGCCTGTGGGATAAGGATCTTTTGTCGTGATTTTTCTATTATATGCTTGATTTTAAAATTGAAATAAAATAACTTTTAAACAATATCACATGTTTCAACCATAGAAAATACGGTTTATATTTAATTCTTATACGATGGGTGAGTCTATGTTCTAAATAGGGGCGGAGGCAGCACGGCCAGGCGTCACGTGTCTCGCCTTGATTTTGAATTTTTATTATTGTCATGTATAAAATGTATTTTTTTTTTTTCTTAACATGTTCTTTGGTTAAGGATTTATTATATTGTTCACAACAAGTAGTTATTTGATATTTTAGAAACACTATGTGATATTATTTACATAGTAGTTTAAATCAATAGTGTAACGAAAAATATTATAGATTAGATATAATAAACTCATTATTTTCAAGTGGTTGACATACCACTTAATGTGATTTGTGATTTTCTATGTTTTGAACATCACATAGGTAATGTCATATGATACTCTAAGACTGTTTAATTATTTTCATTCAAAACACATCATTTATAAGCAATGTCATCTCTTTAATATTTTTCTGTCAAATAAAAATTAAATAGATTTTATAATAATTTGTGCTATAAATGATGTGTTTTTATTTTTTAAAATTAGGAATTTTGATCCATAATTTTTTTTGCTAAAATTACAAACTTACATCATCATCTCACACAGAGTTATTCCACACTATTATAGAATTTTGATTTGTTCTTGTTAATAATGAATATGTAATTTTTATGTTTAAATTTATCTCATAAAATTATGATTATCTTAATGTTGCTCATGATTTTTTTTTTAAAATAAAAAATTATAATTAATAAGTGCCCCTCTGACTTAATTTCTTGATTCCGCCACTGGCTCCAAATAAATCTAAATTATAATTTTTTTTTTTGTTATTATTGGCAAATGAAAAGATTTATATGAGAATGAAAAAATGACTGCACGAATTCACAGGACAAGAAAATGAGCTCTTGGTCTTTGACATTTCTATAACATTACAATTTTTTTTCTTTTTTTCTTTTTATTTATCAATTTATAACATTTATCACTATTACATTGATTGATTATTTGTTTCATTTGAGGGACCCTCTTACGCCACCATAGAATTGTTTTCTATCCATAATTTTTATCTTGATAATTGCTTTGGTGTAAACTCAAAATTAATATGATGTGAGTCATATTCACAATAATTATGATTTATAACTGTAATTTTGATAATAATTGGAGAAATATCACACTAGTGATGTTTGCAAAAAATAATTACCAATCAACAGTAAGCTTCATAAATATTAATAATTAAACAGCAGTGATTGGGAGCTCTAGTAGAGCTGCTATTAGAGCAGCTCTACTGAGCTGGCAACCAATTAAAAAAAAAAAAAAAAAACAGAAAAAGACAAAATAGTGGCCAGAAGAAGACAATTTAATGCTAAGTTTAGAGGTGCTCTTTTAGAGCTCTAAATCAATTTTCATAATTAAAATCATAAAAAATTTCATGAGTTCGTAATTATTTTTTCAAATTACTCATGATTTGTAATTTCTCCTTAATAATTTTTGAAAGTACATAAAGACCTATTTGATACAAAGTTAAAAGTTGATAATTAAAGTGGAAAGTACTGTCAAGTGGTTATTTAAAAATTAATTACTAACTAATGAAAAAAGTTTTAAATTTACACTTTAATGCTTATAAAGTTTATCATTAATTTGTATTTTTTTTTTTTAAATACACACTGACATGCAATTTTTGCATAATTAAATAGAAGTTAAAAGTACATTTATTCTAATTTTTAATAATTATTTAAATTATTTACATCTCATAAATTATATACAATTTATAATTGCACCAAACATATAGAACAGAAGTTTTGTTGTAGAATGAAAGGATAGGAGAAAGGAGAATTCACAGGGCGAAAATGAGAATAATATCGAGGGGAAGCACAGAGCTCAGAAGTAAAATTTTTGCCAAATTGGTAAAAAGCAAGGTGGGGATGTTGATTGGATGAAAATGGCTTAAAGTGGAAGCAAAGGAATCACATTCAGAACCCACCATGATTGGGCGGCAAAACCCCCCATCAACAAGAATGTACGTCCACAAATAATCACCACCCACATAAAATTAAATAAAATAATATATATATATGTACTATATAGATATTTACTTATTATATATACACATAACATATTTAAATATATATATATGTATGGAAGGTGGATTCCATCCCATCGAGATTATGGACTGGAGAGCTTTATTTAAGTTCGTAAGAGTTTATTGCAGGTTATGTTTTAATAATTTGATCAATTCATTTTGTCTTTTACTTTGAGTGTTTCCTCTATATAAAAGTTAGGCCGATTCCATAATCATAATATTATTTAATTCAATTTATTATGTTTGTCATAAAAAAGAGAGACATCAATTATGTTTTTAAAAATAGACCATTCATTTTTTTTTTTTTTTGACAAACACAATAAATTAAATAGATTACAATTATTGAATTGATTTAATTTTGTGTGTAAATAATATATAAAAAAATTTCAACAAAATAAATTATTCATATCATTAAAATAAGACTCGTAATAAATCTCATGAGTTTAGACAATGTTCTCCAATCTAGTTTTTTTTTTTTTTTTAATTTATTTATTTTTTTACCATGCAATATGTTAGTAGATTAATAAATTAAAGAATTATAGTCGTTCTATCGATTCAAATCCTAAATTTCTAACCTTCTTGTTTCAAAAGACAACTATATAGGAGTCTTTTGAGAAGCAGGTTATAATCTACTTTTCAGATTATAACACACTTCCCTCTCTCATAAAAAATTGATTATAATTAACTTTTAATCAAAAAATTAATTATAACTATCTTCTCAAAAAAGTCCATAAATTGGCTAATTATCTTATTTTCTTTCAATTCGAATTATGGATCACAGGGAATCCATATATATAAGTGAATAAGGGAATAAGGGAATAATGTGGGTGAAAACAATGGGAGGCGTCACGTCCATACATATATTATAGGTGGGACCCTTCATGCATAAGTCCTGTCGTCTCTCAGAGTGTGTGTGAGTGGTTTTTATACGTATGTGAAGCAAGCAGTCCTCCACTCGTACACAAAAGGTTATGATGTTGATCCCTTCAGAAACCACTCACTGTTGTCTCTGTCTCTAGTGGGTGTAACTTATTTGGGGTGTATTCCTTTTAGATTTCATATTTAATTTTCACCAAGTATTAATAGTTGACTTGTATAATATATGTGTTATTTTTAAAAAAAAAAATATTTGATGATATAATATATATTATAAAATAATAATTTCAATTTCAATTTTAATTTAAAATTTAAATATGATTTTAATTATTTATTTTGGTAATATTGACATTACCGTTCTATAAAATTATTACTTAAATATATATATATATTTTAGTTAAATTATTTGTGTATTCTAGTAATTTTAGTTCTATCATATTATAAAAATGTAATAATCATATAATAATTTTTTATGATATATATTAAATTATAAAATTGTAAAATAAATATTCATTTTGATATTAAAAATAATAGTTAAATTAGAAGAAAAATTAGTAACATAAAATTAAAACTAATTTTAACTATTTAATTTTCTTTTATATTTATTTGGGAAATAAAAATATGTAGAAATATAAATCATATAAAATTTATTAAAAAATTAAATATAAATACGTTGTAGTTGGATTATCATATAATGATTTTATATAATATATATATATATATATAATTATAAGATTGTAAAATAAACAAACTTAATTAAATTAAAATATCAATTATATAAAAGAAATTCAATAACGACTAAACAAGAAAAAATCACATAATAACAACTAAATTCAAAAAGAAAAATAATGAAAACATCTAAATGATAGATACATCACAGTGTATGAAGTGATTAATCATCTATAATATGATATTAAAATATTAAAGAACTTACTATTCAACCATTAAAAAAGTAACTCAAGTAGTAAATCCAAATTTTAGATGTTCTTCGAAAGTATCATTATTGTGTAAGTTTTTTTTTTTTTTTTCCTTGTGAGTTGTGATTATATAAAATAATGTAGGAAATGAAGTATAATTTCATATATATAATTAGTATAAAATTCCACAAATCAATAATATAGAATAATATAAAATTGATATTGGATATGAAAAAAAAGAAAAAAAAGTCCATTTAGCATTAAATTTTTTTTAATACCGTTGAAAGAATTAAGAGTGAAAAGCAAAATTTATATTGGATTTGTGAATTATCTCAATTTACCATGAGAAATATATGAAAAAAATATTTGTCAAATAGAGTCCATATAAAATACATAAAGTTAGTATAATTTAAATTAAGTTTGAATTTGTGTAAAACTTATATGTGATTAAAAAATACATACTGACATAACTCTCTTAGAAAGAAGTAAGCATTTATAATATGTCACCTAAACTTGCGAAAAATACTATTTTTAATAATATATTCATATATATATATGATGTTACTAATTTTTGGGAGTTACGTTTGTGGATTCTATTCGAGATTTACTTGACCGTGAAATTAGTCGAAATACGCATAAGTTGATCTGGACACCTGATCATAAAATTTTTTAAAAAGAAATCCTTTAATTTTGAAATAAAAAAAATAAAACTATATGCACCAATCAATTAGTGTATTAATAAATGATGTGACATAATTTTAAAAATTTTGTATCTTTGTAATTTGTATAATAGGTGGAGTCCATAGTTTTACAGTGAAAATGTCATAATATATATTGGTATACTAATTAGTATGCCAATTAGTGCGTGTAGCAACACTGATAAAAAAAAATTATAACTAATCATATCATTCTCAATAAAAATTGTATATAAATGTTATTGAGCAATACTACACATCATGAAATAAATATTATAAAAAAATTTATGAAACTAATTTAAAAATAATTACATGATAAATAATAAAACACTAAAAATCAATTTGAGGGTGAAAAATTTACATGAAAGTTTTTCATAATATTTTTTCATTCCTAATGTCTAATATTATCGATTACTGATAGAGGGAAGGAAGGGAGAGAAAAAGTGAGAGAGAAAGGCAGTAGTGGATTGGCTTGCGAGAAAACCAAAAAGGAAAAGTGGGGAAACCAGGGATGGATGCGCATTGTCTGCCTATAAAGCAAAGCTAATACCACTCAATCCGTCCAAAGCCTTATCTGCTTTGTTTTGGTTTCTAAAATTTACTTTTCAAAAAATTTTATTTTTTTATTTTTTATATATTTTATTTTCACTAAATTTTTTAATATTTTCAATATTTTTTTAATTTTTAGACACACCTAACATAAATACACTTAAAAAATAATTTTTATGAATTTTTTTTTTAAAAATTCGCTAAATACCAAAAATATAAAAATATATATAAAATTCAGTATATTTTTCATATTTTTGTATATTTATTAATCTTTTAAAATATTTTTTCACAAATATTTTACTTTTTAAATAGTGCATCTAAAAAAGTAAAAAAATTACTTAAAATTTTAAAAATATTCACTAAAAATAAAAAAATATGAAAAACAAAAGATTGAAACCAAACATATTGGTTGTTTTTTTTTTTTTTTTACTCACTTCACCCATGTGGGTAGATTCATTATTCATTAACTTTTTTTAATAATCGCATAAATCTTTTTATAAATTTTGTTAACTAGTGTCTTAATGGTATTAATTAAAAAAATTTAAATAGTTTATTTTTATGACAAGTATATATATTATATATATATTATTAAAAGTAATATTTTTGTCATGCTTAGGTGGTATATTATAAGAGCTTATTTTTTTTTATGAGAGTCACGTTAGCAAGTATTTTCTTAATTACATATACAGTTCTACACAAATCTAAATCTAATTTAAATTATACTAACTTTACCTATTTTACATAAACTCTATTTGATAAATATTTATTTTCCATATATTTTTTCATGATAAATTGAAATAATCTATATAACTTGGAATTTATGATCATATTAAACCTTTTCCAGGAAGGTTTGTCCCTCGTTGTTTCACGCTTGTAGTCTTAGAGGCACTCCCCGAGGATCTTCAGGTTTGCAATTTATACTTCTTGCAATTCTTAAATTTTATTCTCCCATAATGTATTTTTGTTCTGTGAAGTTGGTCAATATTTACCTTGGCAATGCATAAGTCTGAACCAAATTAATCATGACTGTCGCATTTTTATAATCTTCTCGACGCTAAAAAAAATTAATATATAACTAAAATTCATTTTAAGTGTAGATTTTATTATACAAGAGTTAAATTTAAATAACAAATAATCTTTCTCATAAAATTTTAAATATAAATTTTGAACCATTAGCTTTATTGTTTTGCTACAAATGAAAGGCTTAGACTTGTTTTGGAAATTTAACTTTTTTGAATTTGTTTTGAAAAAATATACAAAAGAATATAAAGGTGATCTGACCTAAAAAATCAAAAAACCACAAGGGTATTAAGATTTTTTAATGCTAAATTGTCCCCCTTTTTTTTCTTATTTTCCCATGCATTATTGTATAGCCAATACTAATTCTATATTATGAATTTATCGTTTAAATTTTATAATGATTATATATATGAAATTATACTTCATTTTCTACATTATTTTATATAATCACAACTCACAAAAGAAAAAACATACACAACAATAATACTCTCGTTAAATTTCTAAAGTTTGGATTTACTTCTTAAGATGCATCTATTGTTTGAATGTTTTCATTATTATTATTATTATTTTGGGTTTAGATGTTGTTATGTGATTCTTTCTTAGTTAGTCGTTGTTAAATTTCTTTTATATAGTTGATATTTTAATTTAATTAAGAATGTTTACTTTACAATATTATAATTTAATATATATCATATAAAATCATTATATAATAATCTAATTACAACATATTTATATTTAATTTTTTAAATAAATTTTATATAATTTCTATTTCTACATAATTTTATTTTTCAAATGAATATATTATATGATAATTACAGGTTTATAATATAATAGGACTAAAATTATCAAAATACACAAATAATTTAACTAAAAGTAATATATATAAGTATTCAAGTAGCAATTTTATGGAACAATAGCGCCAATATTATCAGAATAAATAATTAAAATTACACTTTAATAAATTAAAACTAAAATTATTCTTTTATAATACACATTGTATTTTCAAATATTTTTTTTTAAAAAAAAATAATACATGTATTGCGCAGGTCAACTACTAATATATATATATATATATATATATATGAAAGAAGATAAGATTATCTTCAGTTGGCTGCCTACTGTTGGAATTTGGTGGGCTCATTAACAAATTGACCTCAACGATCCAAAACATTCACATTAAATGCACTTTTCACATGCAAAAATTAAATTGGTTGAATAACTGTAATCGCATGATCATATCAAATTTGTTATAAAAAATAAAGAATAATTATAATTTTAAGAATAGATCATTCAATAATTTAAAGTCAAGTTAATGTGATGAAACCCAACAACACAATCTAGATGGGAAGTTAACCAAATAAAATCTATTTCCACTATTAATAATATACAAACCTTTTAAACTTTGAACAAATATTTTTTAGGGCACACTTGTTAATAAAATCTTAACTTCATAATGGTTTGAATTTTTTATTTTACTTTCTTTGATACAAATTAGGTTAACAACGACTAGGTATATCAACCCTGATAAGTATTGTTCACTACTTTGAATCTAATAGGGATTTGAGAGGGTCTTCCTCAAGGGGAGGGGGTCTATAGGGGTTCACCCCGCTGCCGAATTTTTTAAGTACTTTGGTAATTTTTTGTATAGCGATTCTGGTTTAGACTCAACACATTTGACGTTTTGGATCCAGGTTTCATTTCCTTATACAGTTGTTCTTGTTTTGTTTCCTACTATTTCTCCTTGAGTTTAGCTATTGGGTTGTGTTGGTTGCGTTTGAAACAGGTTGGTAGCTTGTTTTTCAAACTGTTGTTGCATAGAATTTTGTTTCTCCGCTCGAGTATCACTTCTTGCGTTCGAGCGGTCTTTGTGAACTCTCAGTACTTTTGGAGGTCTGCAAAAGTATTGGGAAGTGCTATTCTACACTCGAGCTAAGCTTTTTTGCGCTCGAGCGGTTCTTATTGTGTTTAAGCGTTGGTCTTTTGTTTGTAAAACTACTGAGAATTTGTATTTTACGCTTGAGTGACAACTTTTTTCGCTCGAGCGGTCATATCTTTTATGTCTGGAGGCTCGAGCAACACTTCTTGCGCTCGAGCGGTCTGCTCATATATCAGTCCGTGAAAGTCACTTTTTACATCACTTTTTCATCTCTCTCTTTCACTAAATATTTGAAAGCCCTAAGTTGCGTTTGGTAGAGTTTTCTAAATATGATTTGAGAATAGAGTTGTATTTTGAGTTTGTGAGTTTTGTAATTATGATTTGAGTATCGAAAATTTGTTTAGTGAATGAGTTTTGAAAAGAGTTTTGAATTGAGTGGGAAATTTTTGATGTGACATATGATATTTGATACAAAAACTTACAACTCATAACCAAACACACAACTCACAATTCTATTAAAACTCATAAAAAAATTTAAAAATTCAGAAAATATTTTTTATTGAATATATAAAAATTAACATGTGTCAATTGCAAAAAAAAAAAAAAAAATTGCACTGTTTCGGTTAACTGGTCGGACGACGGGTGGGACATCCGATGGGACGGCCGGTTAGTCCAAATTTTCCCACCTTCAACCGCGTTTTCAAAAGTGAGTGTGGAATTAATTTTCGAAAATCGTAAACAAACACTATGTTCAAATCAAGCTCTAGAACTAACGTTCCAGAGCTCTACCAAACAGAGCCCTATTTTCTCTCACTCTCTCTCTAAAACTCATCTATTTCACTCAGATACACCTAGATCCGTAGATCTTTTCACCTTTGTCCCTTTGTTAAAAAGACAGAGCTCAACGAGGGCTTCGTTTTAATTGGAGCAAAGTTGGTTTTTGACGTCTTCGAGTTTTCAACTCTCTCTCTCTCTCTCTCTCTCTAAAACTTGAGGTAGGGATACTTTCCACACTTTTTATAAGTTTTAACTTAGTTATTTGTTATTTATAAACAATATTGCTATTTTGGAAGATTTGGAACAAATCTAGGGTTTTTGGTAAAAATCAAAAGAGGGGTTTTTCAAATGAATCCTTGAAAATGATTTTGATATGAAAAATAATATTGAGTTGGGAATGGATGGTTGATTTTGACATTTGGGATTGATTTTGGAAAGAAAATGGATTTTTCCCTAAGTTCCTCAAGTGTTGATTTTATGTAATTTATGAGGTTGATATTGAAATTGTGAAATTGGATTGATGTTGATGAGCATGGTAGAGTTAGATATGTATTATCACTCACCTCTTGAAAATTTGAAGAGTTTATCTTTATTGATAATTGTTTATCTATTTAGAAATATATTTTTTGGGCTATCGGTGGAGGATAGCTATGATTGTTGTAGAAATTGTATGAGATCTAGGTAAATTGAAACTATTTTCTCATTCATTTACATCAAGCATTATCTCACTTTTATACATTGGAAACGATTATCGAATTTAAGAAAAAATGGTGAATCTGAGAAAAATGTGTTGTCTCGTTGAAACAAGTTGGCCTGAGTGTCCACGGTGAAAGTCCTAAGCACTGCGCGTATACATGGGTGTCAATCCCGTAGACGAAATTTTCGTGAAATAGTAATACTAGTGCTTGTATAGCCTACACTTACATGGGTCCCGATTTACGGTTTCCTCTAGACAAAATTTCAAAGAAAGGTTGTATTGTTTTGAAATTCCCAAAGTATGATTCACAGCCCTATCTTTTTATTCCAAATGAAATGATTTATGATATTATTATGGCATTGCATAGTTTTGGAAAGAGATATAAAAATGTTTTGGCACGAGCATTGTATATGCATTCACCTTATAGCTTTGTTAAGATTCATATATGATGTTGGATTATTCCTACTGGGCTTTGGCTCACCCTACGTGAGAAAAACATTTCAGGTACTGATGATATGCCTCTACCAAGGCAATAACTTGGAAGAACTTGGAGCAAGAGCTTGTCACGCCCCGGATTTACACGATCCGACGTACATGAGTAAACCACCCAATAATGAACAGTAAATAACAATTCTCATGCAAAAGAATATAATATAGGCATACAATATATGTGTTTATCCGATTTTATACATTCCTAGATGCAACATCTAAGTCAAATGGATGTTCCGTAACTAAAACATGCACAAATGTTATAAAATCAAATTAAATGCCTTGAGGCTTACATCATACACAAGGGTGTAACCCTTACAAGAATGGCACACGACTAATAAATAACGTAAAGGGCCCTTGTTATACAAATAATAGAACCACCCTACATGGTTCTAAACACAGCTTATAGCGATTCCGGTTTTAACCAGACCCTTTTGTATCTTGGACTCGAGTTTCGTGATTTCGTAGTGTTGTTCGTGTCTTTTTCCCCTCATACTTCCTTGAGTTTGGTTATTTGTCACAACCCAAACCCGGCCCTATGGGTTTAGCACCGTAACCGGCCAGTAATCCGAGATTACCGAAGGCCTGCTTAACAGTAATACAGTAAAACAGAGTACAGGGCCTGGCGGAAGCCAATACAGTAATTAAACAATGTCCAATGAGCTGTGACAGTCTGTATGCCAAAAAGATTTTTCATGCATTCATACATATACAAACAGTACAGTCTATACAAAATTTACAGTCACACAGTACAGGAACCTAATCCCTTGATAACAGTACAGTTAGCAACTGACAATCTATACAGTAATCCAAACAGTATGGAGACAGACGGGGGAAAACAAACAAAACACCCCAAAGCCATAGCATGGCAACTCGGAACCTCGCAGTGAGGCACAAAGGCTGGCTTGACAAAACTGGAGTCTAACCCACGCTCCTAGCTCCGATCTGGTGGCTGAGCACCTACATATATATATAAACAGTGAGCTAAAGCCCAGTGAATAACATAATGCGTAAAGAGGTTTAGAATGAATGTCCTTACGGTAATGAAAACAGTTCAATTCAATCAGTATTTCAGTTGTTCAGTACAGTAAACAGTCATATGTGGTACATCCATTAGCATAACAGTAACAGTAGGTCTTAAAAGACCGAACAGTAATGATGGCCATCAGTCAGTAAACAGTAGTGGCTCCACGAGGGAACCGACAGAGATCTCTGTAACAGTAACAGTAACAGTAAACAGTAGGTACTAAGGATGCCACAGTACAGTTCAGAAATAAAGGACATACATTCATTCAGTAATACCAGTTCAGTAAACAGTTCAGTTCGGTATTCAAAAGATATCAGTTGAACATATCTTTACACAATTGTTACTCACAGAGTTTGGGCTACGGTATGCTAGAGCGTGTCTCCCCAGTCGCCAACCCTACATAGTTCACAGGTTGAACACGCTAAGCTACACAGTTGGGAAATATCATAACTTAATCCCTAATTTGCCTTGGTGTGTTCTACAACGATATCCTCATCAAGATGTCTTAAACTAGGCCTAAGAATGCCTAGGATGGGATGAGGATGCAAAAATACATTTAGAAAACATTTTGCAAACTTTGCTGAAAATAGGAGCCTCGCTCGAGCAAGACTTTCTTCGCTCGAGCGGAAGTCCAAAATCAAAGGCTTCGCTCGAGCGAGGAATCCTTCGCTCGAGCGGTCTGTCGAAACAGTAAAAATACTGGATGCTGTGATTTTGCGCGCGATGGTCGCTCGATAGTCGCTCGAGCGGAGCCCTGGACAAAGGTGCTCGCTCGAGCGGGGAACCCTTCGCTCGAGCGAGGAAGCCAAATCTGGAATTTCCAGATTTGCCTCCCAAGCTCAAACCAAGCATTCTACCACTCCAAACTCGACCTCTTGGGCCCAAATTCTGGAAAACATAACTAAATTCAATGTATAACAAGTTTCAAAGCTCAATTTATGAATTCAAGCCCCAAAGGTGAGTCAATTAAAACCATATTTAAACCCAATTTCAAACCATTTTCCAAGAACAATATGAACATGCAACATGCATGATCTTAAATCATTTTCAAATCTTAAATCATTTTCAAAGCTTTAATGCTGTTTCAAAAGAGCTTAAACCTTCAAAAACAAGATTAACTCATGGGGTACCACAAAATTATGAACATGCATGCACCATTATACCATGAATTCAACTAAAAACTCATTAATTCAAACATGCATGCAAAGATTGAGCTTCAATTCACCATTAATGACCCAATTCATGACTTAGCTCTACAATCTAACATGGACCATGCAACAATCAACTCAAAACATGAACAAGAAGACAATGGAGCTACCTTAAGTCTTGTAGTTCAAGAAGAGAGCTCAACCATGCAATCTCTTCAACAATTTCTTCAATTTCCAAACAATTCACAAGCAAAATTGAGATGAAATCAACTCCTCAAGTCTCTCTCTCTCTAAGGTCGGCTAGAACAAGAAGAAATGGCTGATGAAATGTTCTACAAGTGTGTACATAAGGCTCAAGTGTGTGTATTGAGTGGGCCACTAAGGGTGGCAGTTCGGTAATTAAGTCCAACTCTTTAATTAGCTTAATTTAATCTAATTTAATCATACCCAATCAGTTTTCAGGTAAATACACCATAAAATCACATTAATTACGAGGGTCATGGAACATCAATCGGTTTCTATTTCGGCCGCCGATAAGGCCTTCAATTAGCAGTTTAAACATATAAGCATGAACAGATAATCATACAGTCAAACAGATAGAATGCAATTTAACTAACATATACTCAATCAATTCGGTTTCCAATTTCAGTCAGTCAGTTCAGTACTTTAATCAGTTCAATTATCTGTCATAATCAATTCAGTTTAACGATAATCGATGGTTATCGGTAATCAATCAGTCATAAGTCGGTAAACAGTATGAGGGTTGTTACATTATTGGATTGTAATGGTTGTGTTTGGAACAGGTTGGTTGCTTAGTTTTCAAACTTTTGTTGCCCAGAATTTTACTTCTCCGCTCGAGCGGCACTTCTTACGCTCGAGCGGGTTTTGTGAACTCTCAGTACTTTTGCAGGTCTGCAAAACTATTGGGAGAGTTTATTCTTTACTCGAGCGGTGATTTTTGCGCTTGAGCAGTCTCAGTTCGAGCAGCATTTTTTGCGTTCGAGCGTTGGTCTGTTGTCTACAAAACTACTAGAAGTGTGCATTCTGTGCTAGAGTGTCACTTCTTGCGTTCAAGCGGAACAACTTATTGTGTTTGACGCTCGAGCATCACTTCTTGTGCTCGAACGGACAGTGCGTATATCAGTTCGTAAAGGTCATTTTTTACATCATTTTTTCACATTTTTCTCTCTTTAAACATTTCAAAAACCCTAGATCTAGAGTTTCTCTTTCTAAAACTCATCTTCTCTCTTCCAAAACACTTAGATCCATTGGGTTCTCGACCCTAATATCTTTGGGAAAAACCCTAGATTTTGACTTGTATGATGCCATGTCATTCCATTGCTTAATTGATATTTATTTTTGTTTCAATCCAAGCTTCCAATCTATGCTGTGTATTTGTCTTTTCTAGGTAGCTTGCTCAAGCTTAAATAGACTTGAAAGAACAAGCGGGACCTCGATTGGATTTCCGGTTAGAAAATTAAAAGGAAAATTGTAAAACACAAGACTTGAAAGGCCTGTTCGAGGGTCGAAATTATGAAATGAACATCAAAACCGCCGAAACTTGGCATGGGCAGCTTGCTCAAACCTAAATAGACTTGTAGGAACACACAGGACCTCGATTGGATTTCCGGTTAGAAAATTAGAAGGAAAATTGTAAAACACAAGGCTTAAAAGGCTCGTTTGGGGGGCCAAAATTGCGAAATGACCATCGAAATTGCTGAAAGTTGGCAGGGGCAGCTTGCTCAAGCCTAAATAGACTTGTAGAAATAAACGAGACCTCAGTTGGATTTCTGGTTAGAAAATTAGAAGGAAAATTGTAAAATACAAGACTTAAAAGGCCTGCTTGGGTGGTGAAATTGCGAAATGACCACCAAAACTACCAAAACTACCAAAACTTGGCACGACCAGCTTGCTCAAGCCTAAATAGACTTGTAGGAACAAACGAGACATCGATTGGATTTCCAGATAGAAATTAGAAGGAAAATTGTAAAACACAAGACTTAAAAGGCCCGTTCGGGGGGTTGAAATTGCGAAATGACCACCGAAATCGTCGAGACTTGGCACAGACAGCCTGTTTAAGCCTAAATAGACTTGTAGGAACAAATGAGACCTCGATTGAATTTTCGGTTCGAAAATTAGAAGGAAAATTGTAAATTACAAGACTTAAAAAGCCCGTTCAGGGATCGAATTGCGAAATGACCAACAAAACTGTCGAAACTTGGCACGGGCAGCTTGCTTAAGCCTAAATAGACTTGTAGAAACAAACGAGATCTCGATTAGATTTTCGGTTAGAAAATTAGAAGGAAAATTATAAAATACAAGACTTAAAAGGCTTGTTCGCGGGGAGGGGGGAAATTGCGAAATGACCACCGAAACTGCCGAAACTTAGCACGAGCAGCTTGCTCAACACTAAATAAACTTGTATGAGCAAACAGCATCCCGATTAGACTTCCCGTTACAAAATTAAAATCAAAATTGTGAAATTCATACTGAGATTTTTTTTTTCTTTTTCCTTGTCAATCTAATATAGTTTTTTTCTTTTTCATGTGACAGGTTGGCAATGGTGGAAAATAGTTCAGGCTGCATCAAAAGATTTGATTTTGTGTTTTTAAAAAAATTTTGACATAGGATTTTGGTAAATGACTTATAGGTTAGATGTTTAGTATCAAAATATTTGGTTTTGTGTTTTTGTAAATATTTTGACATAGGATTTTGGTAAATGACTTGTGGGTTAGATGTTTAGTATCAAAATATTTGGTTTGTGTTTTTGAAAATATTTTGACATAGGATTTGGTAATGAATTTGTGGATTTGATGTTAATAGTTTGTAAGTACTTTGGTATGAATGTTTCAGATTGTTAGAGAATTGTAATTATGTTTATTGGGATGTTTAATATCTATTAATTTTGAATTATTATGAATGTCTTACATAGGTGTATTACTATTTACATTGCGTTTGTATATATATTGTATAGAGAAAAACATGTGTTTTGGATTATTTTGAACAGAAAAATTATTAAAATCAAAATTTGTGCGTGAATTTTTAGTGAGGTGATATTTTGGTCGTTGTTAATATATTTGGCAACGACATATTGTTTTTGTCGCTAAAAGTTAGTGGCTATTTCAAGAATTTTTACCAACCAAAACTCAGTTGTCGCTAAAAATTTGATTTTTTGCAACCAAATTATTTTTGTCACTAAATAGTACTTTTGGCGACGCATTTAATTGTCGCTAAAACTACATAGCTTATCCAAATCTTAACCTTTTAGGGCCAAATTAGAATTTCATAGTGACAAAATATATGATTTTTGGTGACCAATTTTGCTTGTTGCTAAATATCTACATACGGTGATAATTTATGATTTGGTTGCCAATATTTTCAGTGACAGGCCTTTGGTGACCAATTGTGTACTTGTCGCAGATTCTTTTGGTGATGAAATTTGTACTTTTGGCGACCAATTTTTCGGTCCCCAAATGTGCTTTTTGTTGTAATGCTAAAACTTGGTACAATTTTCAAATCATCACATTTTCAAGATAAGGGATATTACCAGCTAGGTAAGGTTAAAAAAAGCCAATTTGTAGTAATATCATAACCATTATTTTTTGTTTATTGTAACCACTATATGACAATAAACATGAGTGGTAGTATCTATGAAATCAATACAATAATAATATATAAGATGATAAATAATATAAACAAGAATAAAATAGCAATTCCGTGACCTCCCAATAGAATGATTGTTTTCCTAAATTCATGAATGATGATTACATTTTCAATGTAAGTTTTTTTTTTTTTTTTTTTTTTTAAAGCAAATATAAAACTAGATTATTTAAATGATGAATGATTATTACATTTCAATCATATTCCAATGAACCAAATACTGAATAATCACTATAAGATTATTGATAATTTCATTGAAAAACACAACATTCTCTTCCATTGAAGACTTTCAATTCGAATTTTTAAATGGGAGGCTGAGTTTTAAAGAGCATTATCCTTAGAAATTAAAATTAAAAAAAAAAAAGAAAAGAGATTGTACTATATATAAATATTTCTACTAGGTCAACTGATTCTCTGATTGGGTGAGTTGGCTCATGAGTCATGAGTCATGAGTCATGAGTTTATATATTTAAAAATAAAAATAAAAAATTAGTTGAAGATATATAACTTAAAAAATTGAATTTTTAAAAGAAAAATAAGATTAATTATAATTATAGAAATTCACTTATGACATCTGGATGGATGGATTGATTCGGAGTTGACTCCCGCAGCTTATATATAAGGATGACATAGAGAATCCAATTACTATAACATTAATATTTTTACTATTAATAAAAAAAATTATAATATAAACATAATATTATTAATATTGCATGCAGCATAAAGGGTCCAAATTTATATTTTGATACTCTTGTTGATTATAATATCATTCTATTATATTCATTGCTTTTTTAGTCATTATAGACTAGCCTAACAATAGTTGAGGATTTAAATTAAATAATTTTATAGATACTAATATTTTTATATATTAAATTTTTACTAAAAGTGTAAGAGATTAAATATAATTGCTTGTCAAAAAATAATAATAATATTTAGACAACTAATGATATTAGGACACATATACTTTCAATAAATTTTTTAATAAGAATTTTAGTGCATATGCATGTTATTGCAGATGATGAGAGATTCTATTTCAACATAACATTTTTGTTTAGTTCGCATATTTTTTCAATTCACAATTTAAATTTTTTTACTAATTGAGACCTAAGATTTAACACTCAGTCACAAATTTAAGTTTTATAAATTTTATAAGGAAATTTTCGTTTAACTAAACACCATTCACTCTATTTGATTTTGAATTTTCAAAAGCAATTCGAGATTTTTATTTTTCATGCTTTGTTGTTTTTAGAATTTTCTTTTAAATATTTTAGTAATTTATTTTTAGATGCACCCTGTGCCTACAACATAAAAAATTTGTGAAAATTTTTAATTTTTTATTTATTTATATTTAGTGAATATTTTCACAAATATTTTATTTTTTAAATTTTATTTAAATTAAGTGAATTTAAAAAATAAAACAAAATTTTCAAAATATTTAAAAAGTTCACAAAAGATTAAAAAAAAAGAAACAAAATAAAAATTAAAAAAACTCAAAAATTATTAATAAGTGATTTAAACTTCTCAAACAGTAAAATTTTTAATAGTTGTGATTCCTATTTGATGGAACTCCTTAATTTTTAATATGATTAAACTATAATAAATAAAAATATTATCATTATAAATATTTTTTTAAAAAAAAGGTTTTTGATAGCTTGCTGGGGTCATGGGACCTATCAACCCTCACTTGGAGTCCCCCACTGTTAACACTCCAATAATGATATGCATATTTCACATTGAAGACACACATACTCAAAAGTCTTAAAAGAAGAGTGTTTGGAGTTTACTTATTTAGTAATAGGCTTTTTTTTTTTTTTCTTTTTTTTGGGGGGGGGGGGGGTTATTTCCTTTTTAGTGTACTTTTAACAAATAAATAAATAAAAAGGTTTTAGATTTCTAAATTCAGCTCAACAAGATGAACTAGAAAATTGTATAAAAAAAAAATCTAGAAAACACAAAAAAAAAGCTAAAAATAATGGATTTTTTTGTTTATGTACTTATTTTGTTTTTTTCAATTTTTTTGGGAAATTTTCAATTCTTCTACAGAAGACGGATCGGAAAAGTAAAAAAAAAAAAAAATTGTTATAATTTTTTTAAAAAAAAGTTACTAAAAATTTTAAAAAAAATGCTGGCTTTTTTAGCCAATAGCCAACTTTCATTTATCATAAGTGTTTTTTCTTCTTCAAACTATCATACTTCATGTCAATTTAGAATTTGGGAACATTTATGAATTGATCTTGCCTCCTTGGGATATTCCACCAAATTATTACATGGAAAATTCCGTTGACCCCACTTAACCACCTAGAATTTTCTAGGTGATGGTTGTATGGTGAAAATTAAATTTATGTAATGTAAGATCTATATATAAAATAAATTTAACTCACAAAATAATAATTTTCGATAATTTATGAGTAGTTAAGTCTGAATCTGTAATATTACTTTTATTATTTAGAAAAGAAATATCTTCTCTTGTCTAATAGGAGATTAGACTCTATAGTTTAGTACTATTAATTTATTAAGAAAATTGTCGAAAAGTCAAATCTAAAAAGGACATAAGAGCATGATCCATTGAATATTTGTTATTGATGGGAGATTTACCCTTTGTAAAATAATTTGGTGAGAAATTTTTTTGTTGTTTTGAAAGATATTTTATTTTTAATTTTACCCTTTAATCTATTTGTTGAATTTTGTTAAACATTTGTTTAATTTTTTTGACTATCTATTGAAAAAAATTTACCTGTTTAATTTTTTAACGATCTGTTCAATTTTGACATTATCTGTTCAAATATCTATCCAAATTTTATTACTTGTTTTCACTTATCTATTTAAATAAATCTGTCCAAATTTTATTATCTATTCAATTTTTTTCCTTGAATTCTATTTGTTGATTTTTTTTTTATTTTTTTATCTATTCAAATCTTTGTTAGTGAAATACACCAAGCTACTATATGTTGCTTCGTCAACCTTAATGACAACAATGGCGCCATAGATTCATCATCTTCTTTTTTCTTTTTTTTTTTTAGTATGTTGCAATACGTTTCTCAACAACAACAACAAACGAAAAAAAAAATATTTACGATAGGTTGAATTTTTTTTAAAAATGTTACTTGATTTTTCTTGTGAACAGATTATGTGATATGTGGTTATAAACTAAACTGAACCAAACCGTATTTAAACGGTTTAGTTTGAATTGGTTCCATGATTTTAATAGTTTGATTCTAATTTTTGTGCAACTGTAGACAATGAATTGGTCATGGTTTCATTCCAAACCGAACCATACTCACTCTTAATAGGATTATTATTTTTGTAATTTTTTATGATGCAATATTATTGTTTTGTAATTAAAGCTAATTTTGTTGGACAATTTGTTTGTTTTAAAATAAAGTAAAAGCATTCAAGCAAACTAGTCATATCTAAAATAGCTAGTTAAATTCAAGAAAAATTCATCTAACCAAAAAATCAAAAGGCTAGTTAAAATAATTTTATATAGGTAGCTAAGCTATTTTTGTTGAATCACTATTCATTAGCCACTAAATGTTTTATTCTTAAAGCATTTACTCTTTGTATAGGTAGCTAAGCTATTTTTGTTGAAGAAAAATGCTTGGGAGCACTAATTAGTGCTCCCACTAATTAGATGGCAGTAGGTCCCGTTATTAATGATGTGATGTTTTGATCTTGGAGTTATATTTTTTTTTTTTTTTTACTTTTTTAATGCATTAGTATTATTAGTGGTGGTATTTTTAGTGGGATGAATCATTGTTGTTTTGTTGAATCACATCAGCCACTTAATTTTTTATTCTTAAAGCATTTACTCTTTTATTTTCTCTTTCTATAATTTTCTTTTTCATAAAAACACTAAATAAATATTTTAAAATGATATAGATAAAATAAAATGTATGCTGGAGAATACATTGAAAAAATGACTAACTAAAGAAATAAAGTGCGATTTTGGCTAGATAGAAATACTCTAATACTATACCTAAATAGAACGATACGAAGATAATAAAACTCTATCGATAAACATATCTGACCCATGTTTTTTGTATTTAGTATTAAAAAAAAAATTAAGAAATATGTTAACATTTTTCTTTTAAATAAATAAATAGGTTCAAGTTTAACCGTATTTATTATTTTATTTTATTATTGTTATTATTATTATTATTGCATAACTTGGAGATTAGACTTCGCCCTGATGTATCTCAAGAGCCTTTTAAATATTCTGACAAAACAAACATACTTTCAGTAAGGATGCAGAAAGTTACGTGATACACAACTTATGATTGTTTTGAAAGTTGCATTCTAAACTCTTTTTATATATGTATAAAAGTGGGGCTGAAAAAAATATATTATTGCAAATTTGGTTTCTTGGCACACACCTAATTGAAATTATGTAATTTTTTTTCTATAAAAAAAAATAATAATAAAATGAAATTGTTTTTCAAATGGCAGCAAAATGAGAGGGGACGAGTTAAAAATAATAAGGGTAAATTATACTTTTCAAAAATGATTTTTCCCCAATTTTTGCCCCCCCAAACAGCCCGAAGCAGATAGAAGAGAAAGAGAAAGAAGGGAAGAGGGAATGGAGAGAGAGAGAGAGAGAGAGAGAGAGAGGGCCCCTCTGCTTCTGCGGATCGATCGCAGCTCGTCACAGCTCATCGGTCGATTGTCGCAGCTCGTCGCAGCCCCGCCTCCGCCCCGACTCCGCCCGCCGTCGCCTCCGCCTCTGCCTCTTTCTTCTTCTTCTCTGCTACTCTTTCTTCTTCTTCTCTCCTTCTTCCTTCTTCTTCTTCTTCTTTTCTGATTAAAAAAAAAAAAAAAAACTCAAAACGACGAAACGACGTCGTTTTGAATTTGGGGGATTCGGGGAAGCTCTCTTTCGAGCTACGTAGCACAACTCTTATACTTTTTCTCTCTTGTGTTTAGCAGATTTCTCATTTTCATCCTTAAAATAAACTTTTTCTACTTTAATTCTTAACATTTATAAGTTTTTTAATTTATTCTTAAAACTAATTTTTGTCTAATTTGAATGGAAAATGCTAAGTGGCAAGAAAATGGATAAATTACACTTTGTCCCTTAAGTTTCATAGTTTTTCACTTTGGTAAAGTATTTTTTTTCTTACTTTCAGCCCTACTGTTTGTATTTTTTCTAATTTACTCCCTAAACCATTTTTGTAATCTCCATTTTTTTTCTTTTGAATTTTATGACCCAAAGTCCAAACTCAAATTCCAACTGCCCTATATTTTTTCTCTTTAAATTCACCCTCAATTTCCGTTCATTCTTCACCACCCTCTACTCCAATTTCCACTACCTCTCTCCACCTCTATGGCTTCTTCGGCCCCATCTCTCTATCACGATCATTAAGGGCAAAGTGATAAAATTGTAAAACTTAAGGAGATAAAGTGTAATTTATCTATTTTAATGTTACGTGATTGCCAATATGACATTTTTCCTCCAAATTGGACGAAAAGTTTTTTGAGAAAAAATTCAAATATTAAGAGCCAAAGTGAGGGGAAAAAATCCCTTAAAGGGCCAAGTGAAAAAATTATGAAACTTAAGAGGGCAAAGTCTAAGTTATCCAAAATAATAAATCAAAAAATATTTTTTAGGAGTAATATTAAGGGGAAATTACTATTCAGGTGGGGTTTTAAAAGATTATTACATATTAATGAAAGAATTTATAATTTTAACTATTAATATTTATAATATTTACGTTGTTTTTGTAAATAAATTTTCTGATTACCACTTGTTGGTGATAATTACAAATAAAATACTAGAAAATAAGAATAATAGAAATTATAAAAACTATTGTAAGGGCTGAGGTGCAGGAAATTCGCTCTCTTTAAGGAGATTCAAACCCTCTGCGGTTAGGCAAAGTCTCATACCGGTGCAGCAGAAAAAACCTTGACTTGTCCCCCAGGATACAACAGCCCGACTAAGTCGTATAGTTCAGCAATACTGCACAATTAGTTGAACCCAAAATTTTATCACACACACCCTTTTTATTTGTCTGATAATCTTACTCAAGACATAACAACACAACCAAAACTTCTTTTCTCGTATATGTCAAGATAGGAGATAAGCTCAATATATATAGAAAGGAAACTTAATAGGCAAGGTTCTTGGTGGATAAGATAACAAGAGACTTGACCAAGACCTTGGAAACTTATCTAGGAAGACTTGGAATGGATAAGTCTTGGGAAGACTAGGAGAAAACTTGAATGAATAAGTCTTGGCAAATTTTATCTTGGAAGATTTGGATGGATAAGAATGGAAAGACTAGGAAAACTTGAAAGGATAAGACATGAAGAAAACCTATAACATATTATAATATTAAAATACTTACTAACACCACCTATTAAAATACCTGCTAACCCTCCCTAACATTAAATATGAAAAAGTTAGTCATAAACAAAGAAATTATCTGGATGGCAATAAATGTTTCACAGTGCATGACTTCCACATTTCCAAGTGGCATCTCCATTGGCGGAGACTAGCAAATAGAAAGGAGCCACGTAATAAGTTGGATAAAAATATTTCCACTATAAAGCACCGGCAATGCAACTTTTCAATACAATAAAATATGTAGTAAAAAAAGAGACAGTGGCGTTTTGGTTGGTGTTTACACTCTTCAGGTTGTCAAAAAGGGTACAAACAGTTGGAAAGAGAGCATATGGTTCTGTCCACCTGCTTTTCTTCCTCTACTTACTAGTGATTCTCAATTAGGTCATCTTTGGTACATTTTATAAAGTTATATTTTATTTATTGTTTTATTTGTAAATTTATGTGAGAATTGTTTTATATTAATTTTTTAAATAATTTATAAGATAAAAATAATTTAAATAAATTTAAAACATATTAACTATTAAAATGTTGAAAGTTTGATGAGTATTATATTAATTTCTATTATTTGATTATTAATTTTTGACGTACAAAAAATAAATTTGAACTGTTCACTTTTTAATATGTATTGCATAAAATATATTTTCAAAAAAATCAAACTGATCGAATATCGAAAACCCTTTCATCAAATCACATTAGTATAAAAAAAAAAAAATTGAATGGTAAGTGTGATTTTAAGTATAAAGCTGCATACAAATAGAGGGGTGATTATTTAGTATTTCCGCAGTATGGACACGTGGTGCTCCATAAGGTTTTAATTGGTAAAGAGAGGTAAAGACTCACAATTTATGTTGGAGATGAGGGAACAATATGGAGGTAAGTAATTAATGATTGGTTTGAAATGTGGTCTGGAGTTCTATGATTATTAAATAATTTCTCCAAATAGAGTTTGATGAAATGTTTACTGATATTCGATTAATTTAATTTTTTACAGATATATTTTATTTGATATATCTTAAAAACTGAACGATATAAATTATTTTAAATTAGAGTCCACCGACCATACAATAATAACTAGTGGACATCATACACAACAGCGACCCCGTTCCTTTAGATAGAAAGAGGAAAAGGGAATACAATATATGCGAAACTACAGTAGAGTAACGAATTTGTCAATTTTAATTACTAAAAAAGGCAACATCAAGCACAAGCTCACAATTGATATGTCCTCTATGTGTTCCTTCACGTACTATGGGACTATGACGTATTTGGACTGTTTTCTTTACCCTATTTATTTATTTATTTATTTTAAACACAAAAAAAAAGATGTTCTGAGGTATCATCACTGCATCCGTAGGCTCAGGTCCCAGAGTAGCTGGTTGCCAGCTTGATTTAACCCAACCTTACATCTGTAGGCTCAGGCCCTGGGGTAGCTGGTTGCCAGCCTGATTTAACCCAACCCACAGGAAGGGACCCACCACCGAGGCACCAGTGGAACTCATTAACCGCCCCAGTCACGGACAAGTTTCGATCGGAGTACAGCGCTAGATCTCCGAAAAAAGCCCCTCAAAAATCCAGAAGTTTCGCGCCCCTCAAGAGTCGAACTTGACTCATAACTGTGAAAAAACAATACCTTCACCACTAAGCCACCACCCTCGGTGGTTTCTTTACCCTATTATTTATTTATTTATCATCTTTTGCATTATTGATTGGCTTCCTCTATATGTACCACCCCTTTACCTACCCTACTAGCAAGTTAGGGATAGTTTGCTGTGCATACACTTCATAGAAATGTGCAGATTATAAACATTTATTAATTGGTTATGTTATGATGTGATCCTCACAACAACAATTACGATTTATTGAGTTATTAGAGTTACGATGTGATATAATTGAATTATAATTTTAAATACATTACGTCATAATGTGTTCCTTTCTCTTCTCATTTTGAGTGTAAGAACCACTATATAGGTTTCATACTCAACTCATTAGAAAAATTATATGATTGTCTTCGGTAAGTATATGGAGTGATTATTTAGTAATCTTAAAATATTACTTCACATCATATATTACTTGACACGTGATAAATTATTTTTTTAAAACTCAATAAAAAATACTTAAATCCCATTGTTTTAGTTAAAAAAATCAAATTGAAGCATCACATGACGTTGTCTCAGAAATAAAAAATAATTTCTCAAGTATATGTGATATTTCAACTTGATTTTATTAATTTAAACAATGGAACTTACTTACTAATTTTTTTATATTAATTTTTAAAAAATAACTAAATAGATTCTAAGAAAATCAAATGACTTTTCTCTCTATTGGTCCGTCACATCTAAATGATCTTTTTTAGAGCAAAAAATCATTTTAGGGTACTATACTAAAAAATCACTGCTAACTTTTTGGGATAGGAGAAAAAATTCAACTTTTGATTAAATATGATCAAAATTGGATTGTAAAATAATAATAATAATAATAAGACAGTGTTTTTGAAGAAACGAAGTAGCTTTTATGATTTTTATTTTTTTATATTAAAATTGACTTTAATCAATACTGAAAGTGAACATGCTACATAATGTGACTTTCTATTTACCACAAGACTTGATGCTACTTACCAAAACTAATGTGACGTTGAATCTAAAAAAAAAACTAATGTGACGTACCACATAATATGATTTTACTTATCAAAGTATATTTGTGAATAAATATTGTGGAAGGATAAAAGATTGGCCCAAATTCAAAAGTAATTAGGCAAAATGGTCCAAAGGAAAAGGCTAACAGATTATTAAGGGGTCAATTAAGGACAATTAGCGAAACAACGGCGTGTGATCGAGCACATGAGAAGCAATATCTCTTTTTAGAAGGAGATTAGAAGAATGACAGAGGATCGTTGGATTCATTTTCATCTAATAGTAGAGACATCAAACAGCAAATACAGAGATATAGATCAGGCCTATTAAACAGTACAACCGTCCAATCAGATTGATCGGACAAACATAGCACTTGACAAGTTGCCCACTAACATCTGACGCAATTTAAGTCATCCAAGAAAGGATGATCCAACGATTGAAAATAAAAGCAACATGGCTACTTGCCTGACCAGAGCTAGAAACAGACAGAATTCTCGGATCAAACATTGATCTAACATATAGGATTTAAGTCAAGAATACTATAAAAAGGCGAAATAGGTAAAGCAAGAAAGATAGAGCAGAGGTAATTCAAGAACTTTCATTTAAATATAAATTTCTTATGGCCAAACCATATTTTGACTTGACTGTCGGAGGGTCCTTATGACCACTTATGATCGAGGGTGATCACTGATATTTTCTGATTTCTCTTGACAAAATAAAAGAAAGGATACGTCATCTCGATTTTCATATGAAGAGGAATTCTACCTTCCACAAATATATTAAAAAAAAAGTTCATTAAAAATAAAAAAATAAATGACAAAATATTTTCATTTTTTTTTCTTTAGTAAATTTTAAAAAATTTTATACAAATATTTTACTATCTAGGTGCATCTAAAGTAGGTGTATTTAAAATAAAAAATAAAAAATTAACTAAATTGTAAATAAAAAAAACTAAAGATAAAAAAAATATGAAAACAAAAAAATTTAAAATAATTTCCAAAAACTAAATCAAACAGCTCAATTAGTTTTATACCATAGTTGCACCTCACACGTCAATGAACAAAACATAGAATCACTCTAATCATACAAATACTATTAAACTCGATCAAACTGAAAAATCAAATAAAATCTACTACATAAATTCTTTTTGCTCTCTCTCTCTAACTTTTAACGAAATCAATACCCACCAAAGTCGCTAAATCACATCAATCAGTTCGTTCCATCTTGTTTTTCTCATGTATTTGAGCCTGTTAAGTGAGTGTGTTGCAATTATTTTGATTTGTTTTTGGAAAAAATTTTCTACAAATAAATTTTTAAGAATAATCAAATTAAATAAATTTTTTTAAAAAAAATCTCAAAATTTTGTTTGATTTGCTTTTTTGGGTGCTGTTATATGCAACTAACACAAAAGGTGTAAGTGGAAGGTGTAAACATAAAACAGGACAGCAAACAGAAAGACGTAAGTGTAAGGTGTAAGTTGCACACTTAAGAAAAGTCCCTTTTCAAAATCACTTTCTCTCTCTCATACACATCAAATCAATCACTTTTTTTAAAACATTCTTTCCAAAATAATTTTCCAAAACCATTTTTAAAAAAAGATAAACCAAACAAGTTTTCATACTTTTTATCTCAAAAATTACTCTATAAACACAAACCAAGCAAGGCCTAAATAGTTTTATTTTGTTGGAATGAAATAGAGGCCTTGTTTGGGGTGTACTAATAAGTACACACTTTTTATCTTTTTATCTTTTTTTCATCACATTACCTCTTTACTTTTCTGTACATCTTTTCATAAAAAGTCAAAAAATACACTTATTTAGATCATCCCAAACCACCCAGAGTTTTGACTATCTTAACTTATTTGGCAGTTTCAATTCTTTAATTCTATAAGGACTTAAGGCCAAGTTTGGCATCCTCCAAAAAATTCAAAAAGTCACTATCCTATTTAAGTCACATCATCTTATTTAAGTCATATCACCTCTCTAACACATCACTTCAAACCCAACCCAAATTCAACCCATATTTCATAAAAAGTCAAAAAATACACTTATTTAATCTTCCCAAACTTGGCCTAAATATATAAAACAGATAAGTGCATATACACCACACATAATCCAAAGGTTTAAAAGTAATCAATGACCAATCCATTTACACATCATGCATCAATATGCAATTATATATATATATATATATATATATATATAATATTTATTACAAATATCACTTTCATTAAGCATTATTTCAACAATAATACTACAAAATCAAAAAATTTATTTCAAATTTTATCCAAAAACATCAATTTATAAATCACATTCATTTATATTTGTTAGCACCATAAATCTATAATTTTTATTATTATTTATTATTTATATAATTGCAAGACATGTGGCATCCTCCTACTCATTTGGAGGTTATGAGAAGTTATGAAGGTATGGAGGATTATGTGGCATTATGGGAATGAAGATGGAAGAGTAGGTAGTTTTAGGTGGTTATTGGGTAGTTATTGCTGGAAGTTTTTTCGTATAAATGTTTATCTATAAATAGTCATTCATGGCTACATTGTAAAGAATTCAGAATTCAAATCAAAGACAATTGATTTTAATATTTCTTGTCATTTTCTTTATCTTAGGAGTAGTTTAACATAGATTTATACTTTGAAGCATTTATTTTCAGCACTTCCTTTTCGAAGCATTTTATACACTTCCTTTTCGAAGTATAGGAGTAGAGGTAAGTAATTATTACTTTGATTGTTCACTCAATCGTCTTTCTCCGTCCCTCTTTCTTCTTTTACTTTTTCTTTTCTCTACACTTGACAATTTTAAAGTCCTCTTCGTTGAGGTTAAAGAACCGTCAACACAATAACCTGATAATTGGCTTGAATTTAATCTGTACGGATTTTTTAATCCTTGCTGACACGCTCACATTTATGATATTTTCCTTCGTAGGAAAAATAAACCAACAATTTTTGGCACGCCCAGTGGGACGTCAAGTGTAAGAAATGAAAAATGAATTGGATTCGTCCATTTCAAATAGCCTAAATGAAATCTATTGGCGTAAACAAAAAAATTTTGATCTTCAAGAAGAGATCCATTTTATTTGTGAACAAACTTCCATCCATTACAATATTATTTGGTGGAAGAAAAAAGACATGATGTAATTGGAGAAATTCATGAACTTGATATGGAAATTTGTCAATGGAATGATGAGTTGTCAACTCTCACTGCCAAGTCTTTAACTGAGGCTTTAATGGTCGAAATTGGTGAATTTTTTCAAAATTTTTCCATGGTTAAAAATAACAAAAGTAAAGAGTTGATTTCATCAATGGCTCGGGTGTTCAAGAGTCCGTTTTTAAATAGCCAAATTATGAAATTAACATAACGAAAGAGCATGTTCTTAAGCCAAATTTGGCTAAGAATGATGTTCCATGCATGGCTCGGGGGGTCTCAAAACCAATTTTTAGAGAGTCAAATCATGAAAATAACATATCTATGGGTGATTTTCATAAGCCATTAATGGCTAACATGGAAAAATAACCCACTTTGCCAAATAATTATGAAAATCTATTCGGCAAAAGTCATATTTTTAAAACAAACATGATCAAAAATAATGAATAAGCCACTGTTCATGAATTCAAATTTTTTGACATTTTTCAAAATGTCAAAAAATATGAATTTTCATGGTCACACTATACCATGACTTTTGTTGTTTGAAATCCATTTTGGATTTGTGGATCATATCAAACGTTGACTTTGATGGAATGGCTAACAAATAATATTTTGTTATTGCAATATATTGAGCAAAAAATGTTGTTAGTAGTTGATCCATAAAACCATCACCATTTGATTTTGTGGTTAACTTCGAAGTAGATTATTCATTGAAATATCATTTTATAGCCATTAATGGCTAGTTAAAATGCCAAACTAATTTCATAATAATCTAACTCTTTAGATTTAGTTCGAAGAGATGTCGTGAGCACTTTCGAAGGACGACTTTAATCATTTAGTAACATATGTGACTTTCGAAGGGTGGTTTTGTCATCAATAAACACCTTCGAAATGTAACATGAGACAAGAAAGCTTTCGAAATGTGTATCTCCCTTCAAATATATGTAAAATGACAATTAATTAATTATCGAATAATGCCTATATTTACTTAGATTAGTCATGTGCTTGGTTCGGCCCTTCAAAAATTCAAATAAACATCATTTTTAAGGGCCGCGGGGGGTAATGTTAGTACCATAAATCTGTAATTTTTATTATTATTTATTATTTATATAATTGCAGGACATGTGATATCCTCCTACTCATTTGGAGGTTATGAGAAGTTATGAAGGCATGGAGGGTTATGTGGTATTATGGGAATGAAGATGGAAGAGTAGGTAGTTTTAGGTGGTTATTGGGTAGTTATTGCTGGAAGTTTTTTCCTACAAATATTTGTCTATAAATAGCCATTCATGGCTACATTGTAAAGGATCCAGAATTCAAATCAAAGACAATTGATTTTAATATTTCTTGTCATTTTCCTTATCTTAGGAGTAGTTTAACATAGATTTATATTTCGAAGTATTTATTTTCAGCACTTTATTTTTGAAACATTTTATGCACTTCCTTTTCGAAGCATAGGAGTAGAGGTAAGTAATTATTACTTTGATTGTTTACTTAATCGTCTTTCTCCGTCTCTCTTTCTTCTTTTACTTTTTCTTTTTTCTACACTTGACAATTTTGAAGTCTTCTTCGTTGAGGCAAAAGAACCGTCAACACAATCACTTGATAATTGGCTTGAATTTAATCTGTAAAGATTTTTCAATCCTTACTAACCCGTTCACATTTATGATATTTTTTTTCGTAAAAAAAATAAGCCAACAATATTATCCTGATTCAATCTCCACCCTATAAAATACGTTATTCAAAAAAATCTAAGACAATTTTTCTGGGCAATAGGATTTTTGTTCCTTCAAGGGTAAGGAACATTCTCTATATGCAATTATCACACAAGAAAACCACAGGTGATGTTGAGGCTAGCTTTGACCTACTTATCAAATAATTGGCTCCTACACAAAATATCAGGGCCAACATATCTTCAATCCAAGCAAATTGACAAACGAAAAGTGTATGATTTAATTAATGAATATTTGTTAATGAGTGCTTTAAAGATGTTGGTAAACAAAGTTTAAAATAATTATATATTATTTATAGCTTAGATTTTTCTAAACAATGTACTACTTTTTCAAATTTATTAATAAGTATATTTAGAGCATTTATTAATAAAATTCAACGACAATGTAACTTTTAGATGATTAAATTATATGATATGATCAATTTATTATATTTGAGACCTATTAGATTTTGTTTGGATCTCAAGAAAAGTAAGGAGAGAATAAATAATTTTGCTACATGTTTAGAAAAATTATTCAAAATTTTTCATAATTAAAATATGCGGGTAAGATTCTTCCTCAATATGGCTCATAGCACAGTAATTTTAAATCTACACAATATATTTTAGTCTTTTTTTTTTTTCAAAATTCTGATTAAAGTTCAGAGTAAAGTATAATTACTAGAAAACGAATACTGGAGAATGCATAAAAAATAGACCTTAAAGTTTGAGGGTTGGACCTCTTGTAATTGGAGACATTTGTACAAAAAAAGAAAAAAGCAATATTACAAATTTAGAAGGAAAAAAAAAAAAAAAACCTCAAAATTCTAAATTTATGACCAAGATTTGCTGGACTAGCTCTACAAAAACTTTAAATGTACACATAGATCTACCGTTCTTGGTAAATTTATGATGAGTTTTTTGAGTTCATAGAATTTTCCATAAACAAAAGGCGTTCACAAATTACATACACCAGACTATGCATGAACTACATATTTATTTCTAGTATTAAATATCGAATATTATTTATCATGATGGATCGATATTTCAACTGGCCGATATTAGCCCATGTATATTGTTATATCATCGAAAATATTTTGATACTGTTACTCTAAATCATGATTTATCCATAATGTGCCAATTGAATCAAAGGACGTCATGGGCAGCACCAGTAGCAAGAATTCTCTTTTAAGAAAAAAGGTTTCTCGGGAAAATATTTTACATAGAAAATGAGAGCGGTAAAAGAAGGTGTGAAGAAAGAAAAAGTGGGGAAAATTCGCCTCCAACAATTGTTGCTTTATGGAAGCTTTTTTAAGGAGGCTTTTAACACCACCTTTATTATTCTCATCACAATAGGGGGAAGAAATCTCTTACCATTATATTACACTGATTGGATGATCTAATGGTACCGAAAGAAAGAGAAAGTGAGAGAAAATGCCAGAATATGTGAAGAATTCTTTTCTTTCCTTTTTTTTTTTCTTTTCCTCCAAAGCCAGCCATGCATGTTGCGAATGAGGATAAGCCACGTGGCATGACGACAAGTCGACACGATGTAGTGGGCATTTGCTGGAGCTATGGGCTTTGTTTCTTAATTTTCAAGTCTAGTATAAGTGAGAGTTGTATTTTATGTTACAATATTTAACTGCATTAAAATACAAATTCATTTACGCTCAAACTTTATTTTATTGAAATTTAGTTGAACCCATTTAAATTTAGATTTTTTTAAAATATTACGTCTTATTATGTAAATTTTTTTAGATAGATTTTCATAAATTGACACCATTAAATTTGTTAAAAAAAATAACCATGATAGTGTCATTCTTTATTTTTGTAAAAATAGAAAGTTGAGACCATTTAATTCATTTATAATATTACAATGAAACTTAAGAAATTACAATTATAATGATGAAAATCAAATATAATATATATAATAATTAATATTAAAAAAAACTCCTAAAATGAGAGAGAAAATTTTCAATATCCTTACTGAGGTAAAAAAAGAGAAATGTTAGGGATAATGAAAATTTTTTCATGAAAATGATTATGAAAGATTTGTGACTCTTAGATTACCTTGATTAGTGTGTGGTGTTTTATTCTAAGTGTAATCTAAAAGTCACAAATTTTTCATGATCATTTTCATAAAAAAATTTCCATGATATCTATCATTACTGATAAAAAAAAATTGCACTGACTAATCAGACTAGCCTTGATGGTTGCACTTCTATAATTTAACAAGGGTGATACTATTTGGGCCCACAACTTTGGTATAAATTTCCCAAATCTTTACTTTTTCTCAAGAAAGAAAGCCATGTTGCGAATGAGGATGAGCCACGTGGCGGGACTCCATGAGGACACGACATAGTGGCCATTAGCTTGAGCTAGGGGCTTTGTATGGGTTGTAGTGGTCCAAACCCATTAGCCCCATAATGGTGAGACCAGTGGTGGCTAAGGGGGAATGGGTTGGTTTGGCATTTCAATCATGTATGTATTGGTGGCCAGCCTAGATAGCACAAGACACTCCATCACCACTAAGTATATACCTAGGGTTTATTTTTGGTATGTTCTTTGCCTTGTTTACACGTGTTCTTTTCTTTTCTTTTTTTTTCTTTTTCTTTTTATTCCAACTTTTATGACCTTTTTTTTTATATAATCCTGTCGGGAATTTCTGAAAATTACATGAGATTATTCTTGGATATGGAATATAAATATATACATTGACATGTTTAGGTAGTTCTTATCCTCTATTGTGGTTTTGCTATCCAGAAAGAAAATGATATTTTTTAATATAATTATATTTACAAGTTTCTTTTTTTTTTTTTTCTTTTCATTTGTGCATACCTTGATTAATTTTAGGATTATAAATTACTGATCAGACAAACTTTTAATAATCTCTTTGAGTGATTCAAACTCGAGAGCCAGAATCTTATCCTTAAGTCTTTATCGTTCGGCCAACTTTTTAAGATTATTATATTTGTAACGATGTGATGTGACTACAATATTAATACAAATTTAAGTATCTATTTGAAATTTCCTAAATAAGTAATTTTTTTTATTAAAAAAAGTCAAAAGTTAAAAGTTTGTCTGGGAAAGACTAAAATCATAAAAAGATGTTTTTTTTTTTTAGCAAATTTATGAAAAATGGTTTTACTCTTAGTACTTTTAGAAATTTTGTTATGTACCTACGAGGCTTCACAATACTATAAAGATAATATAGTAATTTACCACTAAAAATAAGTTTGGAAAGTCAAAACAAATTTGTATTAGTAATTACCAATTGCATGCTTTTTTAGATTTAAAAAATAAAATAAAATAAAATAAAAAGAGGAAGAAAAAAAAAAAACTATTAAACGACCTTAGCCACTTTTATGGACTAAGTGGAAAGATAAATCAATATATATATGTATTCACTAAGTATAGGATGTGGCATATTACAAAGTTAGGTTAGCAAGTATTTTATTTTTTTTATTTGGCGAAATTCAATTATTGGTTATTATTTATTATATTAGTATATATAGGAGTTAGCATCTTCACTATTTCAAAGTACCAAGTACTTGTCTTCTAATTTAACTTTTTTTTAGAGGGAGTTAAAACTCTGACTTTCTCCTTGTGACTAAACGCTTAAGAGAGTCATGGTGACTAACTTAGTTAGGTTAGCAAGTTAGTGGTAAGATCAATTAATACTTATCACATTTGTATTAATTTTTTGTATAATTTTTTATTTGCATAGCCATTTACTCTATCTTTGTTTGTAGCTAGGTAGAGCTAGTTGATTCGGGCTACAATGACTAATTTGATTCCAAATTGGGTGTTTAATTGAATCTTTTTTAAAAGCAAATCAAAGCTACCCTTATTAATGGAGTTGAAGGAATATATACATGTATATCAGTCTAATGTAATTTAATGAAATGAAGTAAAAAGGTAATGACGTTATGATTCCCCCGAGCTGCATGAATTATATATGTGGGATTCATGGCTGTCACACTTCTTAATAGTTACCATGGCATTTTGATTTTCTAGAACTATCTACTCATTAAGGTCTTGTTTGGTTTGTTTTTAAGAAAAATATTTTAGAAATTTTTATGAAAAAATAAAAACTAATTTAATAAAAATAAATATCAAAAAAATATTTTAAAATTTTAAAAATTATTTCTGACCTCTTAAAAGATAAAATTTTATAAAAATAATAAGTATTTTTTATTTTTATTTCTTTCATCAAATTATTTTTTATTTTAAAGAAAATTCTAAAAAAAAAAAAAATTGAAAATCAAACCAAACCTGACCTAGAGATCCGTTTTCTAATTTTCCTCAAACCAATTCCCTTCGACATGGAATTTTTTTGAGGTATTGATGTAGGCTTAAAGGTGAACCAAGTATGGGTGAGTGGCTTTTAAGTGTATTTCACTTGTCTCTCTCTCCCTAGAGAGACTATAAATGGATTTAATTGGTATGGTGTGTAGTATGACCAGTCTCACACTACAATTATAACAAAAGAGAATCATTTTCAACATTTTTTTCATTCAGTTATCCTCTAGTAATTGATCTAAAAGCTATAGAATGGTTGGATAAAGAAAGTATTAAAGAGAATCTTGATCCAATTATAACTCCTTTTACAATTTAGCCAACCTATTTCTCATCCCATTAATTAATTATCATTCATAATTCCTTTAATTTGCCTCTTTCTCTATCCCTATAGTAGTATTAGCCTATTTATAAGGACCATTGATATGATCACTGTTTATATTGTTTTTTCTTATGTAGGTCTGTTGACAAATCAATATACTTGAAAGTGGCACAAAACATAAATAATGTGTGATACTTTATGAAGAGGACAAATGGCAATTCAAGTCGTAGCACCATAAAAAAGGCACATATTGATGAGTAATTATTCTGTCTAATGGTCTATGTTGGTGGTGTGTTCAATCAATAGTAGGAGGTTAAGAATTACATAGCGTTAAAAATAAATAAAAAAAAAATGATGAAGAAATAAAGTAATGTAATTGGATAAGTACACGACCACATGGTCTTCCTAACCCGTATGATAATTTTTACATATTGAGAACAAATGCAATATGTGAGAAGGAAACCACCATGATTGGCAGTTATGCTCTGTTCGTGGTCGATCGACCATAAGAGACATATAAGAAAAATGGATTCATGAAAATTGTCATTGTGGAAAGAAAAATATTTCAAAATTCTAATTCAGCACTCATAATCCACCTCTAATGATATAGAATAGATTTTATTCCTCATTATTCGTCTCTCTATCTCTCTCTATTCTTTCTCTCTTTCCTGCCTCATTAGAGATCAAAATAAGAATAATATATTAGAGGGATATAGCACCACTATAGTAGATGATATACTGGTCACAAGGATATTGGAAAATAGCTCATTGTTTTGTCAATTATACAGGTAGAAACAAATTCCCAAAATTGGAGAAGGGCTTGTTGGTTTTTCCCATTTACGTAGAAGTCCTTTTTGGGTTTTATTTTTATTCTTAAGGGTAAATTATACCATTAGTCAATGTAATTTAAATAAAGTGTTATTTTAGTTTCAGTAGTTTTAATTTAAACAATTTGAATCACACACTTTCAATTTTGTTGTAATTTGGTCCCTCCATCACTTACGATTAGAATTTAGAACAGAAAAAAAATAAAAATAAATAAATAATCATGTACAAAAGTAAAGGGACCACAGTGCTAAGAGAAGTTTTTTTTTGTTGACTTTAATTTTTTCATAACAACAAATCCTTTCAAGACAAGGCAATATTGAATCCACCCTTGTAGTGTAAATCCCAAACACAATTGATTTACAGATAATTATAAATATCCGAAATTTACTTTGCAATGTGGGTTTAATGTGGCCCTGTCTTAAGAAAATTCTTTAAAAATTAAAATTTTGTAAGCTATTTTGAAGTTTAAACTTTATAATGACATAAGCAATTTATAAACATTGAAATGGAGATCTTCAATTTAAGTTTGTTATGGAGAGAATCTTAATACCAATTGTTGATAACCACACGTACTTCATGTTTTTTAATTAATGGGCAAAAGATAAATTACAAATACAAAGATAATTATATCAAAACAGACATTTAACTAAAAAAGAATGATAGCTTGATATCCAATCAATTTGGGAGACCAATTTCACCGTTCACTTGTGAGAGTCCCAATTAAAGTCAATGCAAAACCCTATATGAACTGACCCTAAGAAATTGTTTATAATTAAAAAAATTTGAATTTAAAATCTTAGAAGGAGTACATCCTCAAATCCCAAACTTTGACCATTAGGCTAATCCTTTGAAATTAAGAATACCCAATACATAGAAACAATCATATAACAAAAAAAAAACACAAACACAAAATTAAAAATTGAGAGATAAGTGGAGAGAGACAAACATTTCACCAATAAATTTGTTGCATAAAACAATAGTAACAAACAATAGCCTAAAATCATGCTACTATGTAAGGATCTTAGTAACAATTGCCTAAAATCATGCTACTATGTTGGGGATCTTATTATTAATCATAAAGTTGTAAATGTCTATTTTGATGACAAAGTAAGCATGTATATAGAGGCAACAAGTGGATCTAGAGACAAGGAAAAAGTTTTGGAGGAATGGTGGGGACTTTAATGTAGGTAGGGCACAAAATAGAGCATGAAGATGATGTTTCATCATGTATGTACCCAACAACAGAGTCTTGATGATTATGATTATATCATGTATCGTATTACATAATGGTCGGTTATCACTTACATTATTTGATTTGATCAGGGACGAAATTAGGAGAAAATTATGGAGGGTCATGGTCATGGCATTTTAAAAATATGTATCTCATTTGATACATAAAATGGCCCTCCAGTATAAAAAATACATATTTCATTCTTATCCTATCTTGCATTTTCTTTTTATTTTGTACAATTTTTTTTTTCATCTTATTAGAAATTCCTCCTATGGTATTTAATTTTTTTTATGTGTATAGATATAATTTATATATCATATTGTACATACATATGTGCTTATGTATATAATAAAAAAATTTATTTGTCTTTTGGCCCCTCTAATGATGAAATCCTAATTTTGTCCCTGCCTAGATGAGACTCCACTTGTTTTTTTTTTCTTTGTTACTCGTGTTGTATGTCTATTTATATCATCTTTTACTTATGTTGAGTAAAAATTAAAAAAGGAAGAGAAATAAAAAAAATATTTTATTTAAATGGTTAATACCTTTTCTGGTCTTCTTTTTAATTTATTATTCAAGTTCATAAGATGAATATAGCCTAAGAGAATGGTTGCAATTAAAATTTGGATATATGTCACTTTGGCATTTGTTTAGAAATTAATGACTTTGATTTTATTTACTTATTAACCAACTATTAAAATATTGGATTAGATTTTATTAACCTACTATTAAAATATTGGATTAGATTTATTTAGAGTAAGTGAACGAAATTAAACTATTAAGATAAAAAAATTATTCACACAACGAACTTCAAAAATTGGAAAGAAGTTCAACTCTACTTTAGAAAATAGAATAACTTGTCTCCAAGCTCTTGGCCATCACGTGCTCTCTCTTTCAAATGTCATTCAAGAAAACTAGAAATGGTAAATTATCAATAGATCTAATTAAATTTAATTATCATTAAATCTTATCAAAAATAAATTCTAGTAAAATTATCGTTAAAAATTTATAATTAGTGACTTTTTTATCACGATTTTTATAAATTATTGCTAAAATTTACAATTAATAACGTTTTTCTATGACAAATTTTTCAAACTGTCGCCGAAAGTTAAAAATTAGTAACATTTTTTTTATAACGATTTTTTTTAACTGTCACTAAAACATATAATTAGTGACATTTTTGTGACAAAATTTTCAAACTGTCGCTAAAAATTAACAATTAATGACATTTTTAATAGTGTTTGATGAAACATGCTATTAATTATTATAGGACCTACTGGACAATAAATTCACTTGTTATGACCTACACATAAGTCCCTCCAAAACAACAAAAAGAAAAAAAAAAAGGAAAAAAGACTGATATAATAATTGTAATCACATAATTTTATCATTTTTTTTTATATAAATGAACTGTCTATTTTCAAAACATATATATCGTCTATTTTATTTTTAAAATTAAAAATGATGAAATTATGTGATTATAATTATTAAATTTATTTTATTTTGTCAGATAGATGACTTACATAAAAAGACTAAGAAAATTAATGATTCGTATCATTATAATGTAAATTGCAGTGAGGCCACCAACCCTAATTGCATCATTTTGTTCCCTAATTGCACCATCACGTAGGTACCCAACAAAAGAGTTTTGGTGATTATGATGATTATCAAATTGTATTATGTAATGGTCGGTTATTACTTGCATGATTGCCTACGACGAGACTTCGCTTGCCTTTTTTTTCCGTTATACAAACTGTATGCCAACATAAAATAAATAGATTAATAATGAACAAATAAATTGAATTTCAAAATAAGAACATGTTTGAATTTATAAAAATTCATACTAAAATAAAACTAACAAAATGAAGCAAACCGAAACCTGCACTAGACAGTGTCTTTAAAACAGATTTGTCGCCACACCGGTTGGGTGTTTGGAGGTTGTTCGACGTCTGTCTTTCAGGATACGATGGTTGGACTAGCTACTCAATGCACCAATTGAATAGTTTCGGCGAACAGAACTTTACAGCACTCTCTCACAGGAAGAAATAATAAAACTGAAAAACTTTTGAAGACTAGAATAATAGCAATTTCTAGTGTAGAAAATTGAAGGAGAGAGCCTCCTTTTATATACATAGAGGGAGAGAGGAAGTGGCTCATGTGCAACAAATACAGGAATTAATTCTGCATTAATCTGAATTAATTCTGTAAAACTGATAGGTTTAATTTCATCATCAATAGAGGAGACTAGGTTAAGATGGTTGTGTCAAGCCCAACCCCCACACTCAATCCATTCTAACAAGCCCAAGCCCAAGATCCACGACCCACGGATCACGGATCATAGACCACGGACCCGGAATTGCTCACTGTTTCAATACAAAATGTGGAAATGCATGTTTAGAGATTCAATTAATTTATATGAATAGGCTACTGTTTCATTTTTTATAAATTAATTGCTAGTTCATGATTCTGCCTCTTTTCCTGCACATAGAAATGTTTTCATGCCTTCTTACACTGATTCATCCTTATGAATAAATTAGTATATTTTGTTTGCTAGTAAACAGATCCATGTGTGTCACATAATGACTTATTGCATGTTACTATTTTAATTGTATGCATAGAAGTTGGTCCTTATTATTAGTGTATGAATATAAATTATTAATTCACCCTTAACCAATAAATTGAATTGCCCACTATTTTGCATGACTAAAATCAATAAAGCTAACGAAAAAAAAAAACTAATAGTAGTCTACTGCTGCTACCATGATTGTAAATTAGTTTATACAACTTGCTCGGACCAGACAAGGCTGGGTCCGGGTCCGTGGTTTGTGATCCATGATTTGTGGATCGGGTGTCGTGGATCGTGAATCTTGAATCTTGGGCTTGGACTTGGGCTTGCTAGAATGGATTGAGTGTGGGGGTTAGGCTTGGCGCACCCATCTTAATCTTTTTGAGCCAAGTCAAATGTGTGGGCTGTAGGAATATGTACACAAAACCTAGTCTCCTCTATTGATGATGGAATTAAACCCATCAGTTTTGCAGAATTAATTCCTGCATTTGTTGCAGGGAAGCCTCTTCCTCTATGTGTATAAAAGGAGGCTCTCTCCTTCAGCTTTCTACACTTGAATTGGTTGCTATTTCAGTCTTTAAAAGTTTTCTAGATTTATAATTTCTTCCTATGAGAGAGTGCTGCAAAGTTCTGTTCACCGAAACTATTCAATCAGTGCATTGTGTAGCTGGTCCAACCATCATATTCTGGGAGACAAACGTTGAACAACCTCTAGCACCCAACCGATGAGGCGGTGAATCTATTTTAAGGACACTGTCTAGTGTAGGTTTCAGTTTGCTTCATTTTGCTAGTTTTATTTTAGTATGAATTTCTGTAAATTCAAGCATGTTCTTATTCTGAAATTCAATTTATTTGTTCAATATGAATCTATCTGTTTATATGTCTATTTACATCATTTTTTACCTATGTTGGGTAAAAATTAAAAAAGAAAAAAGAAAGAGAAATAAAAAATATATATATTTTTGTACGAGCACGAAATAATTCTTCTCGTATGATCCTATTAATCAAGTTTGCATTCCTCCAAACAATGTTGTTTTGCCACTTGAAAACACAAACATGAGCTAACCGGTGGGTATGTGCCGGAAATCCCTCCGATGCCTAAGTCAGCAACTAGATAATAGACAATAAGCTCTGTATATTCTAGAGTAAGAATTGGGATACCTGTACATAGGTCTGGTCATGAGGTTTTATAGATTCTGCTTGGCACATTCCTAGTAGGATTCCAACTCTCCCTATGAGAGTCCTCCTAGGAATCACACACCCTACTCACTACCAATCAAGTGAGATGGTTTGCACAATCCTAGTAGGACTTTACTCTCCTTAGCAGAGTCTTCCTAGGAGTCACATTCCTACTCACTACCAACCAAGTGAGATGGTTTTGCATAATCCCAGCAGGACTCTAACTCTCCTTATCAGAGTCCTACTAGGGGTCTCATCACTGCAAGCCAAGTGAGATGGCTGAACCATTTACCTCGGTTATACAAGCTACTGCAACCACACCGAGCTAAGTTACCTCGGTCACACACTTAAGTAATGATATAGATGGCGCCCGGCCGAGCTATACCAAGCCCGATATCTTTTCTCACCAATACCTTGGCTAACCACCAGGCCCACTTATTTCGGCTGACATCTTTACCTCGATTGACACCTTTATCGCGGCTAACATTGCGGTCAACCAAGTTACTTCGGCTCTGTGATACTTTAAGCACTACTGTCAATCTTGACTTTGAGATGACGCCCTGCAAAGCTATCCTTTAGCTCGATCTTTGCTCCACTGATACCTCGGTCCAGGATAGCTTGGTCAGGTCACTGGTAGCCCGTCTCTGACCGGCCCGATGTTTAGATGATCAAGGACCGTGCTACATAAATAATACCTCGGGCCATAGTCCGGCCCAAACCCAAAATATGAGATGTCTTCTTGGCCTAGGACCGAGCTACACCAGCCCTTATCTCGGCCCATTCCGCGGCCCAACTCCCAAAGAAGACTCTTCCTAGCTCGACCCAATTTGTTTACAAATTACCCTCTCAATTGCCCCTTAATTCCATCTGCGTAGCATGATTGTGATTACTTTTCTCTAGCCGAGCTAAAAACGCTCAACTCTGCTGAACTAGAGAAGTTGTTCGGTCTCACAACTCGTTCAGTCCTAACAAGTCTTGTCAGTTGCTCAGCACGTCATTCCCAGGATACGTGGTGTGCCCCTATTATCCTCGTTCTCCTGTTACAACCGTCATGTACCTCCAAAAAATTTGAACAACCCCGCTTTTTTGCCTTCAACATTTAAGTCCTTTGAGTTCGCAATTGTATGGCGAGTCGTTCTTTTTGTATCTCGCCGAGCAGACTTAACTTGGTTTACACTAACCCTGTTAACCTTCTCTGGCCGAGATAACCATCTCAGTCCAAGCAGTCAAAAATATGTCAGTCAAACCTGCCAGCTTGCTTTGGCCGAGGTACGCGTCTTGGTTGAAGAATCCAAAAAAACTTTGTTGGTCAAACCTACCAACCTTCTTGAGCCGTGATCCTTATCTCGGTTGAAGAAAAATGTGTTGGTCAAACCTGCCAACCACCTTTAGCCTAGATCCTGATCTTGGCTAAATGGTGCAAAAAAGTGTTGGTTTTTCTAGCCAACCTCTTCAGCCCAGATCCTAATCTTAGCTGAAGAGAGCTCAAAGTTAGCTATTCCTGCCAACTTAGAGCGAAGTGTTTGGTTATTCCGGCCAAACGTCCTGCAACCTAGATCCTTATCTTGGCTTAGGAGAGGTGTTGGTGTTTCCAGCCAACCTCTTCAGCCTAGATCCTAATCTTGGCTGAAGAGAGCGCAAAGTTGGTTATTCCAGCCAACTCTGCGAAGTGTTTGGTTTTTCTAGCCAAGCGTCCTGCAGCCTGGATCCTTATCCTCGGCTTAGGAGAAGTGTTAGTTTTTCCAGCCAACCTCTTCAACCTAGATCCTAATCTTGGCTGAAGAGAGCATAAAGTTGGTTATTCCGGCCAACTCTGCAAAGTGTTTGATTTTTCCAGCCAAACGTCCTGCAGCCTGGATCCTTATTCTCGACTTAGGAGAAGTGTTGGTTTTTCCGGCCAACCTCTTCAGGCTAGATCCTAATCTCAACTGAAGAATGGAAAGTGTTGGTCAAACCTGCCAACCTTCCCAATTGCCCCCCAGTCGGGCAATGACTTATTAGAAAGAGTTGGCCAATCCTGCCAACCTTCCCAATTGCCCCCCCAATCGGGCAAAAACTTTTGCGCGGTCAATCCTACTTGTCAACTGTGTTAACTCTGGCCAAAAAGCTTTTTGTCTGGTATCATTGTTGCGCAAGACTCCGCCTTGGTGCGCGCCCCATCTTCCTCTACCCGGATGTGTTGGTGCACTCTCTCCATTAGGGCTTCCATAGTAAGGGGCGGCATCATTGTCATTGAATCCCTCAACTTATTACCAGCCGGCAAACCTCGTTTGTACTGCGCGATAGCTAGGTTTGTAGGGCAATCTCCAATCTGATAAAAAGTCTCCCAATACCGGTTATTGTAAGACCTCAATGTTTCTTTCTCGCCCATGTCTATAGAGAGAAGCTGGTCAATCTCCACTGGTTTCTTGGTGTTCGTTCTGAATCTGGTCACGAATGCCTCCGCTAGTTGCGCCCACGAAGCTATGCTACCTTCCGGCAACCTTTCAAACCACGTTAAACCTAGGTCACCAAGGCTGGAAGGAAACAGGATACACATTAGAGCCTCGTTTCGCCGATACACAGCCATAACCTGGTAAAAGTGGCTCAAGTGTATATAGGGGTCCGACTTCCCTTCATAAGTAGTGAATTTGGGTTGGTGGAAGCCTGAGGGTAATGGTGCGTTCTCTATTATCGGAATGAACGGAGAGCTCTGCAACCTTGCTAACGCTTTGTCTGTTGATTCATAGGTAAGGCGGGGCTTTGGCAATCCTACCTTGGCACCCCCATGTGTTCTAGGAACCAATCGTTGTAGTGCGGAGACTCTGTGGGGGTCGCGAGCCTGAGTGTCTTCACTCCTTCGAGCCCTTTCAGTCCTCATTCTCTCAGGCCTAGAGTAACGTGTCCTGGAAGTCCTTGATTGTGTATCACCCGACCTGAGGCTTCTACTTCTAGCTTGCGATGGCGTGACTTGTCTGTCGTGATCTTCTGCATGGCGAGGGTGCTCCCTACTCTTGCCCACATCTTCTTTCATCGTCCCTATGCCCTTTATCTGGCGCGTCATAGTCTTCATGTCTGCCGCCATCCTCCGTATTAATTCGTCTTGTTCCTTGACTCGATCTTCTAGAACTTGAGGGTCCAACCTTCGCCGCTGTCTTTCAAGGCTTTAGGAGCGACGAGGTCCAGAGCCCTGCCTTTCTCTCGCTTCTCTCTGTGGATTCCTTCGCTAGGGATCTAATTCCACCATGGGTGGGATAGAAGGTAAACCTTCGCGCCTCCCACCCCCCTCCAGAGTTTGCCCATCAATAACTGATTGTGGCAAGTCTTCATTGTGCGCCATTGCTCCCAACTAGAGAGGAAAGCTTGATCAAGAGGTTTTGTTCTTTGTGGAATTCCCACAGACGGAGCCAATTGTACGAGCACGAAATAATTCTTCTCGTATGATCCTGTTGATCAAGTTTGCATTCCTCCAAACAATGTTACTTTGCCACCTGAAAACACAAACGTGAGCTAACCGGCGGGTGTGTACCGAAAACCCCTCCGATGCCTAAGTCAGCAACTAGACAATAGACAATAAGCTCTGTATATTCTAGAGTAAGAATTGGGATACCTGTACATAGGTCTGGTCATGAGCTTTTATAGATTCTGCTTGGCACATTCCTAGTAGGATTCCAACTCTCCCTATGAGAGTCCTCCTAGGAATTACACACACTACTCACTACCAACCAAGTGAGATAGTTTGCACAATCCTAGCAGGACTTTACTCTCCTTAGTAGAGTCCTCCTAGGAGTCACACTCCTATTCACTACCAACCAAGTGAGATGGTTTTGCATAATTCCGGTAGGACTCTAACTCTTCTTAGTAGAGTCCTACTAGGGGTCTCATCACTGCAAACAAAATGAGATGGCTGAACCCTTTACCCCGGTTATACAAGCTACTGTAACCATACCGAGCTAAGTTACCTCGGTCACACACTTAGGTAATGATATAGATAACACCCGGCCGATCTATATCAAGCCCGACATCCTTTCTCACCAATACCTCGGCTAACCACCAGGCCCACTTATTTCGGCTGACATCTTTACCTCGGCTGACACCTTTATCTCGGCTAACATTGCGGTCAACCAAGTTACTTCGGTTCTGTGATACTTTAAGCACTATTGTCAGTCTTGACTTTGAGATGACGCCCTGCAGAGCTATCCTTTAGCTCGGTCCTCGCTCTACTGATACCTCAGTCTAGGATAGCTCGGTCAGGTCACTGGTAGCCCATCTCTGACCGGCTCGATGTTTAGATGATCAAGGACCGTGCTACATAAATAATACCTCGGCCCATAGTCCGGCCCAAACCCGAAATATGAGATGTCTTCTTGGCCTAGGACCGAGCTACACCAGCCCTTATCTTGGCCCATTCCGCGGCCCAACTCTCAAAGAAGACTCTTCCTAGCTCAGCCCAATTTGTTTACAAATTACCTTCTCAATTTTATTTATATTTTATTTACGTTGTTAATATATTTTCTCTTCTTCTTTTTAATTTATTACCCAAGTTCATAATATGAATATAACCTAAGAGAATGGTTGGAGTTAAAATTTGAAATGAAGGGAGCCGTACATCGGAGGTATGTCACTTTGGCATTTGTTTAGAAATTAATTACTTTGATTTTATTTACTCATTAACCTATTAAATATTGGGTTACACTACAAAAAAATCACTTTTTTGCGACTATAAAATACCGTTGCCAATATCCAAATAGCCGTCTCAAAAGCTTTTTTGTGACGGTAAATATATTTTCGCGACAGTAAAAGGGGGGTCGCAAAAAAAGGGGTCGCTAAAGGTCTTTAGCGACGGTAAGACGCTGTCGCAAAATATTGGCGACGGCAAAAATGCCTTTTAGCGACGGCAAAATACTGTCGCCATTAATGTGTACAAAATCTGAAGTTTTTGAGACGGCACTAAAATACCGTCACTAATATGGTTATTTGCGACGGCAAAAATACCGTCGCAAAAGAGTTTATTTGAGACGGTAAAAATACCGTCGCTAAAATGGTTATTTGTGACAGGGAAAATACCGTCGTTAATACTGTTATTTGCGACCGCAAAATCTGCCGTCTCTAAAATATTATTGGCGACGGTGAAAATACCGTCACTAAAGGCCTTTTGTTAATAATACCAACATCATTGGCGACGGCTATACTACCGTCGCAAAAAACTTGGTTCTAAAAAAAAACTATAATAAAATTATTAAAAATATGAAAATTACCTGTATTAAATGAAAATAACTAAAAAAAAATCGATAATTATATAATAATATAAAAATTCCTGTATATGAATAAAATTTCATCCATAATTAAAGTACTCTTCCATTCATAACAACACATCATCAAAATTATCCCACCACACAATGTTGCATAATACATACATAATTTTGTTCACAAATCTAAATAACGCAAATCAAAAATAAAAGTTTTCTTCATAATTCTTCCGTGGGTTAAAAAAACAAAAGTTCGTCGCAATCTTCACACGGCTGCATTCCACAAGAAGCAAACTGCTACTCAGGAAATATCTAAAAATAAAAAATAAAAATAATTAATGACAATATAATTATGTGTTAATAATTTAATTACAAAAAAACAAAAAAAAAATTAATTATTATATAATTACAAAAATAGTTAAGTAAATAATTTTGGTTAGACAGAAATCCGACCCTAACTTCCAAACCGGGAACCTGATACGAGCCCTGTCTTCTCCCACAAGTCTCTCGTGCCTAGGTGGTTGTGTGTGCCAAGTTTCGTGCCAATCCGACCCCGTTTGATATTTTGGGGCGTCAACACCTCGAATTCAAGTTTCTTAAGGAACTAGTTTGCCTAGACCGAAATACGGCTCTAACTTCCAAACCGGGAACCCGATTCGAGTCTCGTCTTCTCCCACAAGTCTCTCGTGCCTAGACAATCGTGTGTGCCAAGTTTCGTGACAGTCTGACTCCGTTTGGTGATTTTGGGGCGTCAACACCTCGAATTCAAGTTTCTTAAGGAACTAGTTTGCCTAGACCGAAATATGGCTCTAACTCCCAAATCGGGAAACCGATTGGAGTCCCATCTTCTCCCACAAGTCTCTCATGCCTAGGTGGTCGTGTGTGCCAAGTTTCGTGCCAATCCGACCCCGTTTGGTATTTTGGGGCGCCAACACCTCAAATTCAAGTTTCTTAAGGAACTAGTTTGCCTAGACCAAAATACGGCTCTAACTCCCAAATCGGGAAACCGATTGGAGTCCCGTCTTCTCCCACAAGTCTCTCGTGCCTAGGCGGTCATGTGTGCCAAGTTTCGTGCCAATCCGAGCTCGTTTGGTGATTTTGGAACGTCAACACCTCGAATTTAAGTTTCTTAAGGAACTAGTTTGCCTAGACCGAAATATGGCTCTAACTCCCAAACCAGGAACCCAATTCAAGTCCCGTCTTCTCCCACAAGTCTCTCGTGCCTAGGCGGTCGTGTGTGCCAAGTTGCGTACCAATCCGACCCCGTTTGGTGATTTTGGGGGCGTCAACACCTCGAATTCAAGTTTTTTAAGGAACTAGTTTGCCTAGACCGAAATATGGCTCTAACTCCCAAACCGAAAAATCGATTGGAGTCCCTTCTTCTCCCACAAGTCTCTCGTGCCTAGGCGGTCGTGTGTGCCAAGTTTCGTGCCAATCCGACCCCTTTTGGTGATTTTGGGGCGTTAACACCTCGAATTCAAGTTTTTTAAAGAACTAGTTTGCCTAGAGTGAAATCCATCTCTATCTCCTAATCCGGAAACCCAATATGAGTCCCGTCTTCTCCCATAAGTCTCTTAGCTTAGAATACAAAGAATGAAAGTATACATTTTAGCTTAGAATGTAAAGTTACATTTTATACCTGATCTTCTGGTGGTGGTGTATATGGATTTTCGTCTTCTGCAGATTCCCTAAATGCCCGATGGCCACTCGATGCATCAGGAGCCTATAATAGTCAATGCATAATGTGTTAATCATATTCGAATTTTATACATAATGTTGTGTGGCAATTTAACTATCAAACAATTTAATTTATATCGAACCTGTCTGTTAGGATCCACACTTGCCCCCTGTGACACAAAGGCCATTATCTCAGCTCTCAGCTGCTGTAAATGTGTAGAGAACTCTGCTCGCAGCTCCTCTCTCAACTCATCCCTTAGCTCTGCACGAACTTGCTGGGTGATCTGAACAATAGTTGATGGTTGGGGTGCTGACTGTGATGGCCCTGCACTATCTTTATACACTACTCTCCGAGGCATAGTTCTCTCGTATGTGCAACAATATCCATGATTGTCATGACCTATCAACTCATGGAAAATGGCATTCCTAGCCTCCAAAGTCCGACAATCCTCAGGTAACATAGAGAGTTGGCCATTAAACTTATCCTGTATTGAATAAGAAATACAAGTATATGCCAAATTAAGATGGTTGACACAAAAAATAAAAAATAAACTTTAAATACAATCAAAGGTGTTTGGAAACTACCAAGGTCTGGATAACCTCTGGGTCATCTGCTCTACGTGTCATAAGCCAAACATTCATCTTATCAGTAGACTCCCCCTTATTGGTCATCTACATTTTTTTAGAAATATGAAAATTAGAATCCAAATAATTTACAAATATACAATGTTTATTTATATACAAAAATAAAACAATAAAATATAAAGCTCATGCCGTATCTGAACGAAAGTAGTACGCCCTGTGGTATGAGCTATGCCGTGAGCTCGCTGATTTTTAGCGTTCTTAGTTGCAATTTTCTATAACAGGTTCAACAACTGTAAGTATATAAATATGATTTGTATGTTTACATATCATACATATAACTTATTTGTATACCTCAGCATCGGAAGTACGCCAATACTCCACAAGTTCTTCCCACTGGCTTGGCACAATGTGCAAAGGAATATCATCCTTTAGATTAGGATCTTCATTTCTAGGCTTGAAATACTTAAACTTAATCTTATTCTTGTGATCCTTCCATATGCTGTTACAGTTTTTCATGCAGATTGGCTTGTACTCCTCTGGACATATATTCAAACTGTCCTATAAAACACAATTTCAAGGTTTAAATAATAATAACACAATTTTGGAATTTAAATTTTTGGACAAAAATATACTTTTATCTTCATATCCTTCCAAATAGCATCAAGAATATCATCAGCACGGTGTTCCAGTAAAGAAAAGTAAGAGGAACAATGTTACCATTTCGCACAATAATGCCAAGTTGAGTAGTTAACTTAGACACGTTATCCCCTATTGAACAGTAATTTTCATCAAATTGTATGTCCAACTTGGTACCAGTACCCTACTCGCTAACGCCCTTGGCACATCCTCTACCACGCCTACTCGAGGTTGATGAAGAACTAACATAACCTGTGAGATACAATAAGAATAAACAATATGCAATGATAATAAACAAATGCAAATTTAAATAATGTCAATATAAATCAATTTCTTATACCTGAGTGAGGCTGTGAAGAAGGCGAAGGATCAGAAAAATACAATGAAAATAAACAAGTTATATGTAATGAGAACAAATAAATATATATTTAAATAATTTTCATACAAATCAAAGCAAATTTATATACCTGCGGATGGCTCATAAGCCGATGACTCTAGTCGAGATGATAGCTGCTGCGGTGCCACTGATGGTGGATGCACCGATGGTAAGCCTAGAGGCTGAGTAGATGATAGCTGATGTGGTGCCACTGATGGGGGTTGATGCGGTGGCACTAATGGTCCCTCTGATGGTGCTCGCTGTGATGCCTCCTCTAATGGTGGTGCCACTGATGGTGGACGCACCAATGGTAGGCGTGGTGGCTGAGTAGATGATAGCTGTTGTGGTGCCACTAATAGTGGTTGATGCGGTGGCACTAATGGCCCTTTTGATGGTGGTCGATGTGATGCCTCCTCTGATGGTGGTGCTGTTGATGTCCTTTATGTACCACATCGGACATCATGCAACGGGGAAGATCAGGTTTCCTCTTCCTTCCCATAATAATCTGCAAGCAATATAACATTAATTAGAAACATAGACAATGGTTTGTCATCAACTATAATATGACATTAATTGAACTAATACAATTACAAAGACAAAGTAAATTAAGAAACTGATGTTTAACTACAACCTTGGCCTTAATTGAATTACTGATGTTTATTAAATATCAACCTATTTGAACATCAACTGTTTCCCCTTCTGCGGCTTCCCTCACCCAACCAACTTCTTCATCACGAAGCATTATATTTTCTTCCAATTGTTGGCTCATATATGGCTCGATTTGTGGATCAATCGAATTCATATCAAATAAACCTCTTTGAGACATCTTCACCGCCACTTACCAGTCTGGTTGTAACGGGTCTGCAACATACCAAACTTGCTTTGCTTGGGATGCCAAGATGAAAGGTTTATTGGTAATTCGATCATCTCGGTACAACAAATGATTGAAGTTGACTAACGTGAAATTGAAGACATCTTGTGTCTTCCCGTGAATGTTGTCAATCCAATCACACTTAAACAACACATGCTTCTTCTCATTGGAATATCGAATCTCAACAATATTTGTCAATTGTCCATAATAGTACACAGACCCCACACGAGGATTCTTGTCTTTCCGACTAGCATAACTTATGGTATATGCTTTCAAAACTACACCACAATTTTGTGTGGCTCGACGGTCATCCATGGCCTTTACTCGATACCGAAACCCATTCATTATATACCCGTTGAACCTCCATGCCAGGTTGTGAGGACCATTTGCCAATACAGTAATCTCTTCAGAAAATGTGACATCACTAGTCCTTTGCAAAGTTTGAACCTATTTTAAATAATAAAAATTGTAAATTTTAAAATATAGTTCGACTTAGGTAAATAGAATCTGTAGATTTAAATACATACATGTTCCTTGAACCAAATGTGAAAAGTTTCAAAATGTTCACGCCGAAGCTGATGATCGTCAACACGAGGCATTTCGACCTTAAGTTCTTCAAGGTGTTTGCTGTGTAGATTGAAATTTTATCAAAAAACAAAATTTGGTTCAAAATTCAATGAAACATAATAAAATATTGAGTGAGTGACATAACTTACTTTATGAATGTTTGAACCGCGGTTGTATTGAATAAGACATACCGATGAGTTTGTGCCCAAGAAGTGTTACCAAGATAAAAGCTTGTGATTTCACCAACAGCACGACCCAGATTATCATCACCACTGTAGTTCCTCACGGGTCGATTAGATTTAGTTTCCACATCATTCAGATATTGTGCACAAAAATTCATGCATTCTTCCATAAGATATTCTTTAGCAATTGAACCTTCTGGATGAGCTCTATTACGCATATATTGCTTCAAAGTAAGAAGATACCTCTCAATTGGATACATCCATCGAAACTGAATCGCTCCACCCAATAATGCTTCGTCAACTAGATGTATAGGCAAGTGCTCCATTATATCAAAAAAAGTAGGAGGAAATATTTTCTCTAGATGACAAAGTGTTACGGCGATACGATCTTGAATATATTGCAAATCCGTCACACAATTCACTTTGGAACACAATTGTCTAAAGAAATTGTTCAATTCAATCAAAGGTTCAATTACATTCTTCGGTAACGATCTTCGAATGGCCAATGGAATTAGTTGTTGCATCAGAATATGACTATCGTGGCTCTTAAGACCCCCAATACTTCTATCATGTAAGCACACGCGACGCGATATATTGGATGAATACCCGTCAGGAACTCTAACTTCCTTCAATACTTTCAAGAATAAATCTTTCTCATCCTTGGTCATCGTGAATTGTGCCGATGGTAAATAAGCTTTATTCGACCCTCTTAACTGCAAATGTAGGGGTTTTCTAATATTCATTTCTTGTAAATCACGCCAAGCATTAACACCATCCTTCGATTTTCCTGCAACCCCTAATATTGTCCACAACACATTGTCAAGCAAGTAAATGACGGTACAGCAATCAAAAAATCAAGCATGCATGGCGGTAAATGAAGAAGAATCTCACAGATACAGAACCAATAATCGACGGATACAATCACAAGTTCACCGAAAACCAATTAAAAAGTTGAGAAACATCAGTCCATAGAAATGTATGTTCATAAAAGATGAGCACATTAGAATCCAATTTCATGTGTATAGATAGATAGATAGATAGATGGATCGGTCTCATACCTGAATGTTGCAGGTGTAGTGGTCAGACTCGATTGAAGATTGTAACCCTAGGCCAGATGGGTCTGGTACAGCGAATTCAAGGTTTTAGGGTCTTGGACGGTCGAGGAGGGAGTGACAGCTAGTTTAAGTAGGCATTATTCGGATCCTCTAGAGGACTCTTTCCTAGAGTATTCCTAAAGTAGTACCAAAACGGCAGTGAATGAATGAATTAAAAAAATTAAATAAACAAAAAAACAAAACTGGATGCTGGAGAATGGAGAGAAACGTGAACTACCAAGTGAGAGAGAGAGAGAGGAAATCATTTTTCAGATTTTGAAATGATTTGCAAAATTTAAAATGCCAATCAAATGAATATCTTCCCAATTTTCAGCACCAAAGCTACAAACCATTTCAATTGAATATCTTATGAGCCATTTTGATATCTCAGAAATTCTAAAATAATTCTCATGCTTTTCAATTTTGACATACGACTCACCTTAAAAAAGTAGTACTTTTTTGACCTGGTAGATGTATATACAATTGGCAACAGCTCGGTTAGAGGAGTGGAGGCTACAGAGAGCTAACATAGAGCAATGGATGCATCACAGACAAGATGGATTAGATGAAAAGCTTTTTAACCATATAGAGTCGGCTACAACTGGTTCATCGTTGTCATTGCAATGCCATGTCCACTGTGCATAGCTTGCATTCACCACTTGTAATTGCCCATGCCCAAAATTGGCCTCCCTGAACACTGATATTGCAGGTTGTGGATTTATATAACTGTAAAAATCACAAGAAAAATTTGTGAAGCAATTAATTAATAGTTCTATAAATAAAAATAATAGAAGAAATTTGATAAACTGAACTCAATTGAACACAAACAAGTGACATATCCACCAAAAGATGAATGAAGAATAAATAGACTAGGCTATTTTGCAAGTTCCATATCTCATGGCTCCTATATGTTTCTTTTCTTTCTTTTTTTACCTTATTTTATCCAATGTCTGTTTAGTTCTTTCACTTCAAATATGAGGTCTATCTCTACTATGAGATAATAATTTTTCTCATCTTCCATTTAACCACTAGAAATAATTTTTCTCCTTCGAATCCCTTTTTATGTTGTACTCTGATTAAACATAACATAAACCTTACATGATATAAATGTTCAAATCCTCTGATTCTCAAAATCATATCTGACAAATTGAAGAATGGGAGGACTCCAAATTCTTAAAACAAAATGAAATGGCTGAGGGGTCCCCAAGTGGGAATCAAATTGAAGAATGGAAAGGATTGAAGGTGGTGGAACTCACCCTTAAAATGTTCACAGTCGTTCACAGTCTTGCCTCGTCACTCGTCGTTCGCAGTCGTTCGTCACTCGTCGTTCATAGTCGCTGCCTCGTCACTCTGGCGAAGGCCGTCGTTCACCCTCGTCAATCTGCGAATGCCGTCGTTCACCCTCCTTCACTTCGGCATTGAATGATTTTCATTTCACGATTTTGGGGATTATGGGATTGGGGTTTTGGGGATTTTGGTTTTGTTGAGTTTAGGGATTTTGATTTTTGAGGATTTTGGGGATTTTAGAATATGACCGCGAATGGGAGGAATGAGCGGGATGTGAATTTTTTTTTTTGCGACGGCATATATATTACCGTCGCAAATGATACATGATTAACAAATTAAAACGACGTCGCTTTACAAATATTTTTTTGCGACGGTATTCTGCCGTCACAAATGGTTTACCATTTGCGACCGTAACTTCTTACCGTCGCTAAATAATACTTTTTGCGACGGTATACGTGCGTCGTGAATGCTCCTGCATTTTTCTTTTTACAATCATTAGCGACGGAGGTAAACCCCGTCGCAAAAGTCCATTTTCCTCGACGGTAGATAAACGCGGTCGCAAAAATATTTTTTTGGCGACGGCAACTACAATGCATCGCAAAAAATCATTGACATAATGTAAGTAGTGTTAGATTTTTTTATTTAGTGTAAGTAGATGAAATTTAAACTATAAATTTATATATAAAAAAATTATTGACATAATTAACTCGACCTTCAATTTGACTCTCAAATTGGAGAGAAACTCAATTCAACTTTAAAAAAACAGAATAACTTGCCTCCAAACTCTTGGATTTGACCGATATAATCCGGGTTTTAGGGCCCTATCATGGGCTCTCTTTCAAATGTCATTCACGGAAGAAGAAAAAAAATGAAGAAGAAGAAGTGAAGAAAGACTGATATAATAATTGCAATCACATAATTTTATTATATTTATTTTTTAAAATGAATTGTTTATTTTTAAAACATATTTATCCTCCATTTTTTTAAAAATTAAAAATGATGAAATTATATGATTATAATTATTAAATTAATTAGATTTTTTTAGATAGATGATTTACATAAAAAGACTAAAAAAATTAATAATTCATGTCATTAAAATGTAACTTGTAGTGGGGTCACAAACCCTAATTGCACTATTTTATTCTCTTTATATTGTGTTTGGATTATAAATTTAAATACAAATTTAGAAAGAGAAAGAAATGAAAAAAAATTAGTTTATATGTAATTCATATTTTTGCCTCACCATTTATTTTTCTCTCTTCGAAATATTTATGGGGAATTTCATAATAAAAATTTTGAAATTGTATTTTTCTGTCTCTCAAACTTTGTTTTTTTTTTTTTGATAACTCAAGATATCTGGATCAGTTAGCACACACCTTGACTAATTCTTGAGTCACTAATCCCACAATCTACAAACTGAGACTAACTTAATGTAAAGATTAATAGTACCTAAGAAATTTTAAACTTGAGATTAAAAGAGTAAACTCGTTAAGTCTTAAACTTTTTTTGTCATCAGATATGCAAATCACTTTCAGTGTGTAAGTAGTAATTAAAAAGCAGGTAAAAATTGTAGTCCCTACCTCTTTACTTTTTATGAAAGATGTGAGCCATAAGTCAATAAATTGCTTATTTTTTTAATATCTAAACAAGTTTTTTTTTAAAAAAAAAAATTAAAGTTAAAAAATTAATGTATTTGAAAAGATATTAAAAAAATTATTTTTTTAATGAAAAAATTTTAGTTATTTTTTGGATTTTTTAACTAATCACAATTTTTTTTTCTCCCCCCACCCCACTTTTTAACTTATTTAGGCAAGTTTGAGAACATACTAAAAAATAATTAAAAAGTACAAAAGATAATTACTAAAAAGTCAATTATTATTTTTTATTTTTCTGTATATTTTCGTAAAATGTCAAAAAAATAAAAAATAAAAAAACTAGTTATGATATAGTGAATCAATTACATGGCTAGTACAGAAGGGCGCACACTCAATGAAGAAGAAGAAGAAGACGAAGAAGAAAGAGGTGAAAAAAATTATTGAGACTACACTTTTAAGTTACGTTTAGATAATAAATTTGTCAAAAAATAAATAGAGAAAATTATTTTTTTGTAAAAAAAAAACTCATAATTTTACCCTTATAACAATATAAACTCTAAATATTTAATTTTATCAATTTAATTCATAATCTTTTAATTTGTTTTCAATCTAAACCATCAATTTATTTTTGTTATTAAAACTGACGGAAAAAAATTATTTTAATTATTAAACTCAATGTAAGTGTACACAAAATGTTTGAAATATCAATTTTCGTTAAATTAATGACTAAAATATGATTTTTTTTGTGTCGGTTTAGTTAAGAAAATATATAGATGGTTTAGATTGATACAAATCAAAATTTTAGAATTTAAATTGATAAAATTAAAACTTATGATTTATTTTGTTACAAATGTCAAATCCTGAAAAAAAGAAATTTGTAATTTTTCCAAATAAATAAATAAATTATAGAGAGATCATAAACTAATAAGAAAATGAATTGCTAATTTTTTTTTTCTTTTTAGCTTTACAGTTGTGAATCATGTAGGTGTAGAGTTCTATATTCCTTTATAGCCCTCGTTTAAAATTGTAAAAAAAAAAATATTTTGGCTAGTGATTTTGTTAAAATCTTGGTCTATATTTTATTTTATTGTTTCCCAAAAAAAGAAGCCCAATTTGGGAGGCCCAAACACATTAAATAAATGGTGATGATTGAGACCCCCTCCAATCACCACTCCCACCACCCCGCACACACGTGGCGGGTGGTGATTGGAGGAGAAGGGGGAAAAAAAAAAAGTGACCAATCAGGTGAAGAAGGGGTCAAGAGGGTGGGAAAAAAAGAGGATACAAGTCATTATTATAAATCAAAATGTGTTTCAAACTCTCAACTATATGGGTTAAGCCTGCGTAAAAGTGTGAGGCCCATGGGTCTGCCCATATTCTCAGTCCAATGGGCTTTCTAAAGCCAGGCCTAGTATACTAAAAAATGGATCTCTCTCTCTCTCTTCTTTTTTGTTTTGTTTTTTGCCCATGCATTTTTAGTAAGACAATAAAATTACAACTAAATAAAATGAGTTGCACAATGACTATGAAACTAATAATTATATTTTCATGAGAATAAAATTGCATAAAATTTAGAGAAAATTAGTGAAAAATTCACTCTAACAATTATTTAAGGCATTAGATTCAGTGATTTTTTTTTTATGGGTGAAAAGTTCACACTTTGTAAAATAATTTGGTGAGAAGTCTTGGAGGACATTTTGTTTCCAATTTTACCCCTTGATTTTTTTTATCTGTTTGACTTTTCGTTGACTATTTATTCAATTTTTTAATCTATCTATTCAATTTTTTTTTTTCTATGTATGTAAACTTTCAATTTGTACAAATTTTGTTTGTGCAAATCTATACAATATATATAAACAAATGTAGTGGAGTATGAGAATTCTCCAAACTCTTAATACTAAATTCTTATGGATTCTCTCTCCTACGTGTCACTTCTCAAGTCTCCTCTCTCACTTTTTCTAATTTTTAATCATTTGTCAATTATCTAAATCTCTAAAGCTAAAAGGATTATATATATTTAAATAAAATGATAAATATTTAAATATGAACAACAAAGAGGTAGAGATAAAAATATAAAATAAATAAAATAAAAAGATAACTATTCAAATTTCAACTACAAAATAATATAAAGAGTCAAATAAAAGATAAAAAAAATAACTAAATAAAAAATATTACGAGTCAATTAATTATAAAAATAAAAAGTTAACTATTTATATATGAACAATTAAAAAAAATTTAAATAAAAAATATTACGAGTCAAATGATTTTTAAAATAAAAAGATAATTATGTATATATGAATAACAAATAAATATAGATGAAAAAATATACAAAAATAAAAATATAACTATTTAATGAAAATTCAAATAAAAGATAACAAAATATTTAAATAAAAAAAAGAATAAGATTGGGATATAAATATCCCAAAAAGATGATAATTTTTTTAACGATCTATATTTATCTTTTGTTAGTTTATTATAGAATTTTTATATATTCCAACTTAATCTTTTTAAAGTTTATCTTTAAGTGGAACTTAATATTTTATCTTTTAAAATCATCAATTACTTATCCATACAAATTTTAAACATGATAGAATTCCATATATATCTTTTGTTTAAGCATAATTTTTTTAATATAAAAACAAGTTCCTGCAAAAGAAACCATAAATAGAAAATTGGGAGGAAAACAATCAACATTGAGCCATTTCTGATCCCTTTTCGATGCCTAAAAATCTTAAATATTTGCTTTACATTTGAAATGTGTACTTGCATGAGTTTTTGCATTTGTAAGAAAGTGAGTTAATATAAATGAATATTATTATTTTTTTAAAAAAAAATTTGGTTACAATCTGTATTTTTCCTTATTTCTTTCTTTTTGTTAATAATGTGTCATTTAATTGAGATTTTATTCTTTTTTTATATTTATAAAAGCACTGCAATTATCAATTTGTAACTCTCCCACTTATTGATTATTTGTGTTTAATTTTTTTTTTGGTGTAGATGTTAGATTGAAAATGAAGAACACATCAAAATTTATTGGATATGGGTTATACTTTAAGTGTATTTATCAGTTGATTTTTTATTATTGATTATCCTATTGAAATAATTCATGATTAAATTTATTTTTAGTAACTCATTTCCTTTGAGAACTAAACCACAAATTTCTTCTTTGTTTAAATTATTTATTTAGATTCAGAGTTTGAGCAAATGGAAGATATCTCATATTTAAAATGTTAATTTTTTTTGAATAATTTAAATATTTATATTCTTTATGTTTGTCAATTCAAGTATAATGCATTTTCAAACATTTTTTTAAAATTTTTTTATAATCATTCCAAACCTATTTGTGTTTAATGAATCAATATAACGAAAAAACAAATAGCATGTAAAAAATTTTAACTACTAACTAAATATAGTGGGAATTAAAATTAATTTTATTTTAATTTATTATATTATATGAGATGATTAATGTAATATCTACTATTGATTAAGCAAAATCAGTGTTACTTAAATTTAATATATTAGTCATTTTGATTAATTATAATATGCCTTTATTACTCTATTTTTGGCTATCTGAAGTAATTCTTAGATAAATTAACTATTATATATGTAATGATTTACTAATGTATGATAGTTTTTTAAAATTTTCAATAATGTGAAATATTAAATATTTTTAATGATGTGAAGTAAGATTTATATACACAAACCAAATAAAAATGTTAAGAAATATAAACAAATAGCAAATTTTTTTTAGTAATTATTGACTTTCTAAAAACCTGTGCATCGCACGGGTGACCACTAGTTTTCTATCTATCCAAATGTTATCTATCCAATTTTTTATGTATTCAATATTTTTATTTGTACAAGCTAAGTAATCTTCCATTGTGTCTTTCTCTCTCTTTCTCTTATCCTTATTTGTTCAACACAAAAACAAAATCAAAAAATTATTGTTTCATAATCATCATCATTATCAACAAGAAGATCTTAGTGGAGAGAGAAACCCATAGATAAACATAAATCAAATTAACCAAATAAGTATAAACCACAATAATGCAAAGCACAAATAAATACAAATCATGTCAGCCAAACCATAATTAAGCATGTTAAACATTCTCTGTGTTACAATAGTTGAGAGAAAAGTGAGAAAAAACTTGGTATTTTATATATGTTGAATTGAATCATATACCATAGGAGAAGCCTGTATTTATAGACTGAAGAGAAACCTAGATAAGTATAGACGGAGATAGAGATAGAGATAGAGATACAAGGAGATAGAGACAGAGATACAAGAAGATAGAGATATAAAGAGATAAGATGAGATATATCTAATACAAATAAATAAGTATAAAGTTAATATACATTAATTTTAACAGCCCCCTTCAAACTCAAGGTGTGTAAGCATCAACCGACTTGAGTTTGGAAACTAGATCACTAAAACAACAAGGAGGATGAGCCTTGGTCTCATCCTTGGTGAAAATATCAGCAGGTTGATCAGCAGAAGAAATAGGGAGAAGATGAACAATGTCACGTGTAACATGTTGTCGAATGAGATGACAATCAATCTCAATATGTTTGGTGCGATCATGGAAGACATTATTGTGAGCAATCTGAATGGCACTTTGATTGTATTCAGATTGTTCACAATAGAGAGAGGTAGCACCAAGGGAAGAAACACCCATATTAGTAAGGAGCCAGCGAAGCCATAAAAGTTCCTGAGTAGTGTCAGGAAGAGCGTAGTATTTAGCTCAGTACTAGAGCGAGCAATGAAGGACTGTTTTTTGCTGCGCTAAGTAAGAAGAGAATCCCCTAAGAAGAAACAGAAACCTATGGTAGAGCGTTGATCAGTAGAATCCCCCGCCCAATCAACATCAGAAAAGACACGAAGCTCGAGAGTAGAGTGAGCAGAGTAGTGGAGTCTATGGAACATAGTGCCTTTGAGGTAACGAAGTATGCGAAATAAAACAGTATAATGCGAGGTGCGGGGAGCTGACATGTACTGACTAACAAGATGGACAGCATAGGTAATGTCAGGATGAGTCATAGTGAGATAGACAAGACTACCTACCAATTGGCGATAAACAGTAGTATCAGAGAGAAGATCCCTTTTTAGAGGAGTGAGACGAGTTTGAGGATCAACGGGAGTAGAGATAGTCTTGCAATCGGTAAGATCAGTACATGCCAGAAGATTGGATGCATATTTGGCTTGTGACAAATAATAACCAGTGGAATCATGAGAGATTTTAAGCCCTAAGAAATAATTGAAGTCCCAAGGTCTTTCACCTCAAACTGACGATTGAGAAATTGTTTGAGGCTAAGAATACCAGCTATATCATCACCGATGATGATCATATCATCCACATAAAGAAGAAAAAGAGTGGTACCATGAGTAGTGGTCCGAACAAATAAAGCAGAATCATATGAGTTGGAGGTAAAGCCGAAGTGATGAATGGTAGAGCTGAACTTAGCAAACCAAGCTTGTGGGGCTTGCTTGAGACCATAAAGAGCGTGCTATAGTTAACAAACCTTATGAGCTGGATAAGCAGAGCCAATGGGAGGTTGTATGTAGACCTCCTCAAGAAGATCACCATTAAGGAATGCATTTGTGACATCCATTTGAAAAAACTCCCAATGGCGAGTAGCAGTAATAGCAATCAAGCTACGAACAGAGATAAGCCGAGCAACAAGAGTGAAGGTCTCCTCATAATCAATGTCATATTCCTAGGTGAAGCCCTTTATAACAAGACGATAACGTTCAATAGAGCCATCAGAATGGGTCTTGATTTTGTATACCCATTTGCAACCAATCGCAGTCTTTCTAGGAGGAAGATCAACCACATCCCAAGTATGAGTTTTTGTTAAAGATTGGAGTTCATCAGTCATACCTTGCTGCCAAAGAGGATTAGTACAAGTCTTACGATAGAAGGTAGGTTCATAAGTAGAAAAGACAGTAAACCCGACAATATAATCACAAAGATAAACAGGTGGTTGAGTTACTCGATAAGGACGACCTGTGGGAAGAGCTAGTGGGAAGGTAGGAGACAAGCTAGAAGGCGTAATGGGAGGTGGACCATCAGGGAGAGCAGTTTGGATGGGATCAGGTGTCAGCAAAGGCGTCTCTACAAATGAGGAACCTGCATCAAATTCATTAGAGAAGAGATCTATGGAAGGATTAGTAAACATGATGGAAGTAGAAAGGGAGGGTAAGTGAAATGAGGATATGGAAGAAAACATTTTATGCTTCCAAAAAATCATATGATAGGATACACGAAGACGTTTAAAGAGAGGGTCCCAACATATGGAGGGCGTGTCCCATGTAGATGTTCAAAGGGAGTTTGATTACTGATGACAGGGGTGGGAACACAGTTAATAGTATACACAGCAGTAAGGGCAGCTTCCCCTCAAAAGTTCTCAAGACAGGAAGAAGAGAGAAGGAGAGTTCGAGTAGTGTTGAGAATATGCCTATGTTTCCTTTCAACACGTCCATTTTGTTAGGACGTGCTGGCACAGGAATGATGAGGCTATGTACCATGACTCTAAAGAAAAGAGAGAAAATCTGTATCCCGATACTCCATAGCATTGTCAGAGCTAAAATTTTTAATGGTTTTTGAAAATTGGGGTTGGACCATTTTTGCAAAAGTATAATAAAGTTGTTTAAGGTCAGACCGATTTTTTTATGAGAAATAGCAAAGTAAACAGGGAAAAATCATCAACAAAAATAACAAAATAACGAGAGTCCCTCATGGTAGTAATAGGTGATGGTCCCCATATATCAGAATGTATGAGATCAAAAGGTGCATGAGAAACAAAAGTTTTCCTATTAAATGATAAAGTAGGTTGTTTTACAAGTTGACAAGGCAAACAATCAAAATTATTTGGAAATACATGACCTAACTAACCACTAGAAACCAAGGACTTTAACCTACTAACAGAAATGTGCCCTAAACGACAATGCCAAAGATGAAAAGGAGAAAAAGAAGAACCAGGTGCAGAAGCAGCTAACGGTGTGGAGTCTGAAACATGAAGGTGAATGAGCTCATAGAGACGTCCATGCTTACGGCCGATCCCAAGAGTCTATCCCGTTTGAAGGTCCTGCACCAAACAACTATTAGTAGAAAATGTAACAAATCAAGCTCACATAATTGACTAATGGAGATAAGGTTTAAGGTAAGAGTAGAAATATGATAAACATGCAGTAAAGACAAATGAGAGATGGAAATAGAACCAACATGACTCACGGACATGAGAGACCCATCGGCAGTATGAATAAACGGCATATGAGCACAGGAAGAGAAGGAAGAAAATATAGTAGAACTGGAAGTTATATGATTACAGCATGCGTAGTCAAAATACCAAAAAGATGTACCTGAAGTCATAGACAAAGCAATAGGGAGAGGTGCACCAGAGATGGAGAGAAATTGTTTGAACAAGGCCTCAACATTAGTTTGGGAAAAGACAGGGGCAGACGGATCGACAGACTTAGAGAAATCCTCAGAGGTAGCAGCAACAGTGCAATGAGCAAGCAAAGGTCTAGATTGATTCCCGGGACGATGTAAACTACCCCTAGAAGAGCCACTGCGAGAGGAAGGGCCAGTAGAAGATGACCGGGAGGGATTGTGAAAACAATCTTACTGCAGATGACCAAGACCAATTTTGTTGCAGTACGGATAGGGTCTGACTGGGCAGTGAACCAGAAGATGAGTAGAAGGAAGGCTCCAATTCTGACAATAAATGCAGGCAGTGGATCGTTGGGTTAGTATGAAAGAAGTCTATGATTGGGGAATGGCAAGAACAAAGTCTACATGATGAGTTTGGAGAGTACCGAGACGAGTCTCCTCAAATAAAAGCTCTAAAATAGCCTGCTCAAAAGTGGGCAGTGGAGTGTGATGAAGGAGAGATGCATGCACGGGCTCAAAATGGGTAGTGAGAGCCATGAGAAATTGAACCAACCGCTACTGATTATGATATGTTGTAAATAAAGCAACAACATCAGTGTGGGGCCAGGTAGGTTTTGAGAGAGCAAGCTGGTCCCAAATAGAATACATCTGAGAAAGAAATTCATTAATAGACTGACCAGGGTATTGGCGTATGCGGTGAATCTGACTCTGAAGTTGATACTGATAAGCAAGACCGATAGTCTGGTATCGTTCTTTCAAAAAATCCCAAATGTCAGCAGGAGTGGTAATAGAGTCAAGCTGAAAACATTCAAACTGAAGACTAATAGAAGTAATAGAGGTATTCCGAAGCCAAGTAATGTTCTGGTAGTTCTTATTGTCCCAATTTTCTAATCAGTCTTCATATTTAGCAGTAGTTTTAGCGGCCTCTTTTATCGGTTTGGTCATATCCCCAATGATAATACGCCACAGTTTCCTATATCTCAAGAAGGAAGACATAGCTTGGGCCCACATAACATAATTGGAGCCATCAAGAATAACAGAAATTAGACGGGAGGCATCATGGCGATCCATAATAATATTGTGGTATGACTAAATAAATAGAAACAGTATTGTAGAAGCAAAATCAGGTAAAACAAAGCATATCAATGAGTTCGAAAGATCGAAAATATCCCGAAAAATGGCAAAATCACCAAAAAATAAGCAAAATAAAGAAAAGGGCCAGAGATGATGTCAGCAGGGCATAGATGATGTCAGCAAAAGATGCGGCGCACATTAGTAGAACGGAGGCGCAGCGTAGGATAGCAGAGACGGCGCGCGGCGCATAGTAACAGGACGGTGCGAGGCAGTCGCAGGAAGGGCTGACGTTAAGCTGATGTGAACGACAACTGAAGGGCGCGTGAGGGTGCGTATGAGAGTGGCGGCGAAAGACTAAACATGCCAATGATAAAAACGGCGCGTGAGGGTGCATCTGGTGGTGTTTGGCAACGGGCCTGGTGGCATTGAAACTGAGAGAGAATTCCGAGCACGAGAATAAAAAATTTGTAAAATTTTGGTCAACAACGATAACGAAATAGTGTTGTTGAACAAATAATGGTGTAATCTAGAACCTTGTGCTCTGTGCTTTGATAATGCTATGTACGATCAATAAGCAAGAGAAAAGAGGAACTAGGATTTAAGACCTGAGCTCTGATACCATGTTACAATGGTTGGAAGAAAAATGAGAAAAAGCTGTGTATTTTATATATGTTGAATTTGAGCATATACAATTGGAGAAGCCTGTATTTATAGGCTGAAAATAAACCTAGATAAGTATAGAAGGAGATAGAGATAGAGATACAATGAGATAGATATAGAGATACAAAAGATAAGATGAGATATATCTAATACAAATAGAAAAGTATAAAGCTAATATACATTAATACTAACACTCTGAATCAAACCACCTATAAATGAAAAAGTTATAGAGAGAGAAAGTAAAAGAGAGAGAGAGAGAGAGAGAGAGAGAGAAAGAGAGAGAGAGAGAGAATGTGTGTATAAGAGAGAGTGATCAATGTTTGTATTTTGTTGTTCTATACATATGATTTGCATACAGATCTAACAAATCTCTATTTTAGTTGAAAGCTTTCTCAAATCTGCATCATCAGATTGGGGTGGCAATTGCGATGACCTAGTCGGTATGCTACGGATCTAGATCTCGCGGCAGAGAAAAAGCGGTGATAGAGGAGGAGAAGTAGCGAAAAAATAACAGCGGTGGAGAAGAAGCAATAATGGTGAAGAGAGAGAGAGAGAGAGAGAAAGGCTACAGATCTAGATCTCACAGCGGAGAAGGGTGGTAGAGCAGCAACGAATAAGTAACAGTGACGGAGGAGCAACAGCAACAACGGAAGAGAAGCAACAGATGAAAAGAAGAAGCAACAGCGGAAAAACTGTAGAGGAGAGAGAAAAAGAAGAAAGTATTTTTTTGGAGCAATGATATGTAGCTCTAAATTTGGAGCTCTAACAAGGGTTCTAATGAGGTGGCAAGGTAAAAAAAAGAAAAGTCAAAACATCAAATCAATGGATGGGTCCCACTCATTAGAGCTCATTTAGAGCTCTTGGTTTAGAGCTCTCAAACATTTTTGTTTTTTTGTTCTTCAAAACCCTGTAAGTGATATATATATATATATAAGGGTATTTCGGTCATTTTATCTAAATTTGTCCTTTTGAAAAAAATATTTTAGCACTTGAACTTTGATCAAATAAAATTGAGATTTGGACTTTTAACCTGATTGCCTTAAAATTTAATAACATAATAGATGTATCGATGTAATTTTATATTTCACTAAATAAATTTTATTTTTATTTTTCATGATTTTCTAATTTTATGATGCATTTCAAAAGTTTATATTATATTTTTTTTCTCTTGGGATTTAGAAATCGAGAACGGGCCATCCTAAGCCCAGTTCATTGATTAGTCAATTAGAAAAGGATGGGCAATTGCCAATCTAGATAGGAGATAATGGTATGATTTTCATGTGTCTGGTGAGAGTTGAACTTCCAATCTCTCATGTGTGAGAGACAAAGGTCATACCATTGTGGCATAAGCCCTTGCCGTTGGTTTGTGTTTGACGGTCAAAAAAGAATGCCTTAAATATTTAAAATTGAAAAAATTATTTAAAAGTCTAATCTAGCAATTGTTTAAGTTATTAGGTTCAGTAAATTTTTTTATTAATGAGAGATCCATCATTTATAAAATAGTTTGGTGATAAGTTATTTTGTTATTTTGAAGGACATTTTATTTTCAATTTTAGCCCTTATCTATCTATTAAAATTTTTAACTATCTATTTAATTTTTTTGAGTATCTATTCAAATATTTTTTTATCTGTTTAATATTTTGACTATCTGTTCAATTTTTCCCTTATATGTTCAAATATCTATCTAAGTTTTATTATCTGTTTGATTTTCCCCTAGAATTCTATTTATTGATTTTTTATCAGTTCAAGTCATTGTTATTAAAATATACCAAGCCATTATCTATTCAAATTTTGAATAGACATGTTACATCTTTGTTCAACAACAAATTTAAACCTATCTATTTAATTTTTTGAACAGATATGAGCCAAATTCTCAATTTTCTTTTTATTTATTTAAATCCAACACAAACAAATCTGTATGAAGGCACAAACAAATATATCTGTTTAACAACAATAACAACAGTATGTTATATAAAAAATAAAAAATAAAAACAGATAGAGGGTTTCGCACCACTCCTTTCCTCAGATATGTTTTATCTATGTTTTCTATAAGATTAAATAGATCAAAGCCACTTTATCTGTTGAAATATGCAATCATTTAAGACCATTCAACGTTACCACTACCATTTTTAATACAAATTTTCAAAAAAAAAATGCGAAAGAAATCTTGGATTGAATAGTAGAACTTAAGAAAGATCTAGGTAAAAATGTAAGTGCCAACCATAAAGGGTCACTACCTATAGCTCTGTACATTATATATACACATAAAACCAATCATCCTCACCTACATGCTCATAAAACCACTTTATCTGTTAAAGTGTGTGTTCATTTGAGACCATTCAATACCACCACCACTTCATACATGCAGTGTAGAGAGAGAAAGAGTGACATGTTGAAATTTTTTTGAAAAAGAAAAAATTGATGAAATAGAAGTGTAAGGGTCGGAGACTCCTATATATCCGTTCATGAGAAGTGTCTCAATTAGATCCTCGCTGTCACATAAATCCTTCTTGTCGCCCAGAATGAATCAACAATCACGATGACTGGTCTTCCATCCTCCAGATCGATCATTGCTCAAACAACCTTAAATCCATCAAGCGTTACCATTGCCGCTCTCTCCTCTGGCTTTTCCATAGCTGAGAAGCTCTACGATTCTCTTTATATCTGCGTTGATCTCTTATTTCTTCAGATCTCACTTTTTTTTCTTTATTTGAATCTTGATTTTGGTGTTTGTTTAGATGATGATAGATGGTATGGTTTAGGCCAAAAAAAAAAGGCCACAACAATGACGAAAAGATAAGGGGATGCTGTGGTGGTTGCGATGTCGTCGAAGGTGGCGACTATGAGAAAAGAGAAGAGAGAGGAGACGATAAGGAGGCTGAAGAGGAGAGAGAGAGAGAGAGAGAGAGAGAGAGAGAGAGAGAGAGTGTGTGTGTGTGTCTGTGTGTCTGTGTGTGTGTGTGTGAGGGCTTCATTCGTTTTCCAAAAGGACTGTATGTACACCATATATATATATATATACATGGGTATTTTGGTCATTTTACTTAAGTATATCCCTATGAATAAAGTATTTGAAGCGTGAACTTTCAACTAAACAAAATTTAAATATAGATTTATAAACCGAGTGCACTTTAAAATTTTGCTTTCTTCCTCAAAGAATGAATATGTCAATGGAAAATGCTATAGGTTCCAAAATTTCTACCAAATAAATGACCAAATGTCTCACATGGGTGTGAGATCCACAAAATTGCAGACCCCACACCCATGTGAGACATTTAATCATTTATTTAGGAAAAATCATTTATCTAATAGAAAATTTGATATCTCTAATATTACCCTATGTTAATTCCTTTTAAAACATAAAGGTACCCAACTTAAAATTTAATGACCCAAAATTCATACAATTAAATGCTTGCACTTGCACACAATTTCAATTAAGTAATTTGTGAATTTTTAAAATTGAATTAATTAAAATGAAATGAAATAATTTAATTTCTACCAATTATAGAATCTATTGAAAATCCAACCAACATGTACAAGATAAAGCTTTAATTAATACAAACATTTTTTTTAATTATTATTGCATATTAACTTATTAATATTTAAGAGTTGTGAGTATAATGTAAGATGTAACTTAACAAAAGTAAGTCAAGATGATAAAAAAAAAAACTTAACAACTATATTTACACTCTTTTTGGAGTAAACAAATTTATTTTTGTTTATAAATAAGATTTGTTTTGAGCGTATTCATTTCATGTTCCAGGGGAGGAAATAGGATTTGAAAATTTTGTCATGATTAATAAGGGTAGTCGAAATACCTTCATTTGTGACAGTAAAATGTTCAACCATGGTTAGGAAAACAGTTCCTAAGATAATTAATTGAGACATATTTTTAATTAATAAGAATTCAGTGTTAAGACATATACCTTGGTTGCAAATTTGAGCATGAGATATTTTATAATTAATTTCGATTAAGCCACTGTAGACGCACCCGCGTGAGGCCTTCGTGCTACAGTTCGGACTCAATTTGTTTGCGGTTCTAAATCTGAACCAAAGAGTCCAAATCTGGCAAATTGTTTTGAGAAAATAGATTTTTGAAAGAAGTGCCAAACATGGACTGCTTTGCCAGATACAGAGTCGCCACCTAAATATTTTATTTGGGGGAGTTTAGGAAACCCTGACTCGGTGCCAAAGGCCATGTGTCCGTCATCACCAAAGTTGCCTCGGCTCGGGAACTTGGGTACGATCGGGGAAGGTTAGCTATGAGCACCCCCTCTCGCCCGGTCCGAAGACCGGCCTCTACTAACCGTGATATTTTGTTTTGAAAACGTTATGTGCTCTTATTCCGGTTATTAGCCTAGAATTACTATGTTGTGCGCACAGCAAACAAGTATAGACCAAATCGCCTAAATTGGAGCAAAACATTTCATGCTTGTTTTGAAGATGGTTTGCTACTCGCAAGTAGGCTAAAATGCAGGTTTTGCCACCTTCGAGTGGGCTTTTAGAAAAGATGGTTTTGCCACTATCTAGTGGGCTTAAAACTCACAGTTTTAATGCATTTTTCCAATTTAGGCAATTCAACCTCCATCCACAGGCATTCAAGCAGTTATATCACATAAGCAGCTAGCCTCATGGTAATCATGCTGTTATGGCAACACTCACACGCATGCGGTATGCTAAAGCATAAATGTTTACCGAGTACTCCGAGCCAAAACAAAAACTAGTTAGTAATCATATGCATGATCCTAGTTCATGTTAAGATGGCTAATGCAACACATGCAAGATGCAACTAAGATAGGCTCAGCTAATCTATAATGACATGTGAAATGCTACAACTAACACGTATTCAATTTGGAATTGAAATACAAATGCGGTTAGAATGATGCGCCGAGCCCGGTGCATGCAAGACAAATGTATGAATGCACGCATGCATAGCATAAGGTATGCTAATTTAAATATGCCCTAGTCTACCATCATAAGCGGGTAAACAAAAGGGAAGAAAGACGTGGGGTTGGAAGACATACACACACTCACGCACACTTATTACACAATTGCCCTCACTCGGAGGGTCCAAATAAATATTAGAGTCCGAATAATAAACACATAAATTATTACAGAATTTCTAATTAATTAACAGAATGAATGCAAAAAAGAAAGGTGGCCACAGCCCCCCCGCCTTGGGATGCGCGAATGATGCATGCTCGAACCCGTCTTGCCCGGAAAGTCCGTACCATACCACTGCCGCCACTGTTTACACTGCCCTACTTCTCTGAAAATTGCCAAAGTTCTGGGACAGGTCCCCTGAACATTGTGGAACACCATCGGCTGAAGGAAATGTCCACCGGCCATTGAAAATATCCATCGGCTGTTTATGAAGCTATCGGCCCATGAAGGATTGCCGGTCAGCACTGAACACTGCCGGTCGGCAGAAAGTTCTTGCAGAATCTGGTTTTTGACAGCAACAAGGACAGACAGTGTATGGCATGGAATTTCAAGCAAGTGTATGCATGGCTACTCTCCCAATCATGTAACGGACTCAAGGGAGTATGGCCCTCGACCCTCGGGCTATCCATTGTGCATTTGATGCATGATAGCCTAAGGAGCCAAGGTTGCAATTCAATGTAAAAATGCATGCAACACACAAATGAGGACCAAGATCCTATCATGCCAAAGTCAAGGGCCTCGGTGACCGAAGGTTGGGGTGTGTTTTGTCACTCGAAGTACAAACACCCTTCATCCCTCAAGTTTGGTTTGACACCCCAAACCAAACAATGTAATGCGTGTATGCACTTGTGATTCAAGTTATGCAACATGAGGTTAAGATGCAAAACATGTCAAATATGATGCAACCTATCATGTTAAGTATGCAAAGTGCTAATCATATGAGATGCAAATGTAATGCAAACATGGACAAGTATGCCCTAAGGCTAGCATGGGACAACATGTAATTAGCCAAGTAAGCAACAAACATATGATAAGCATGCAATGGTGGACTTAAACCATAAATGGCAGACCTCAACCTTGCCATAAATAGTGGCCAAAATGATGCAACAAAGGCATGAAAACACACACAAGCATGCATGCACAAGGCCTTAAACATGGAGCATAAGCCATCAACTCTTCAAAGCATGAAAGGGATGGAAAATGCAAGTATGCAAGCATGGAACATGGACTGAAATGTGGTCTCCAATGATGCCAAATCATGAGAACAAGCCAAGTAAAGCATACTAGTGACCTACACACCTAAGGCTAGTAAGCTAGAATGCAAAGAAGCTATACAAAGCATGGAAAACATGAATCCAAAGACCCAAGACAGACCTTAAGCATGTTAAAACATGACCAAAAACTTCACAAAGCTAAGCCAAAATATGCAAGCATGGTGGTCCAAAGGCAAGATGCATTTCTAGGCAAAATAGAGGAATACAAAGCAAGTGTATGATGCATGCCAAGGGTTAACAAACCAACATGGGACAGAGGTAAAACATGCTAAATAAACACCAAATACCTACTGAAATAGAGCCAACACATGTTAGAATGAGGTGCTCCTTTGGAAGGCCATGCAAGGGGTTGTTATACACATGCAAGAGGGACACTCAATATGACCAAAAAAACTCTGGAAATGGCTTATGGGGGTCCTAAAACCCAATGAAAAATGCCTGAACCAAGCTCAAGAAGTGTGCAAATATAGGCCCCTTTGTAAGGCCAAAAAGGGCATCAAACAAGACAACAAGGAGAGGGGATGGCCCTCTCCTTCTTAGGACCTTAAACCACCATCCTCACCACTGAAATCCCTCAAGATTTTAGTGGTGAGGAGGCCCAAACAAGGTGGTCCCGGAGCTCACTAAAAATGCACAAAAATGAGGCCAAACAAAGCCTAAGAGGGGTCAAACAACCCCAAACACCAAAGTGGTCTTAAACAAACTTGAAAAGGAGCTAAAAAAAAGACTTTTTTCAGTTATACACTAAGCTCAAAACAGAAAGCAAGACAGGCTAAAAATATGTGCAAAAATGGGGGATAAAAGAGGGTTAAAGGCTCACCCTTGTAGACCAACGAAACCAGCAGCTTCTTGGACAAAAAAACAGTCCCTTAGCCTCTGAAAATGGCCTCCAAGCTCCTTAGGTTGATGATGGAGGTGTTAGGCTAGGGGTTGGTGTGCAAAGGAGCCAAGAACCAAGCAATTTTGAGCTAAAATGGAGGAGATATGGAGAGAGAGATATGTATGGAGCCTTAGACCAATTCTTGGAACCTCTTGAATGGAAGGATAGGCTCTATATTTATAGAGCAAGACAAGGTGCCAAGCTTCTTAGAGAAGCTAACAAAAAAAAAGGGGTCAAGGGGGTCAAGCTTCCCTTAGAAGCTTGGAGCAAAAGGGCCAAGAAGGCCAAGTTTCTTGGAGAAGCTAGACAAAAGGGCCAAGCTTCTTGGAGAAGCTAAAAAAGGGTCAAGCTTCTTGGAGAAGCTAAAAAGGTTCAAGCTTCCTCAAGGAGCTAAAAAAAGGTTCAAAAGGGTCAGGCTTCTTGGAGAAGCTAAAAAGGTTCAAGCTTCCTCAAGAAGCTAAAAAAAGGTTCAAAAGGGTCAAGTTTCTTAGAGAAGCTAAAAAGGTTCAAGCTTCCTCAAGAAGCTAAAAAAAAGGTTCAAAAGGGTCAAGCTCTCTCAAGAAAAGGTCTCGGCCAGGAAAAGTCGCCGATTGATCAGAAACAGTGGCCGGCCGACCAAACACAATGCCGACCGGCCATCAATAGTGCCGACCGGCCATCACCAATGGCCGGTGGCAAGGAAACAAGGCCGGTGGCCTCAAGCCATGGCCGGTGAGGTGTGGGGATGGCCTACAAGCTACTTCCCACCCTCAGAAGCAAAACCACAAGTGTTTGATACAAAACCAAACACAAAACAAACAAGTCGAGAGGTCTTGAGGTAAAGCGCATAGCCGAAACCTCCGAGAACTCAAGACGAACACAAACAAGGGTAATCATCGACTGTTCAAACGATGACGTCCAAGTCTTAAGGACGGTCAAAAATGGGGTGTCTACAGCCACCATTAGCAGTATTGAGAGATGGATTTTTATTTCTTATCTTATAACCGGCGTAGCACTCAAGTTGCAGAAGTCTGTAAGCCGTTAGGTCTTTAGGCAGGAGGCCATCGTTGATCATTAGAGTTTAAGCAGAACCATCTATTGACAACTATAGTTATAATGGCAAGAATATTTGTAACAACCCTCGTCACTGTTTACCGAATAACCACTGATTACCGTTAAACTGAAACTGATACTGAATAAACTACTGAACTAACTGACTGAAATTGAAACTGAATTGACTGAGTATACCTGTTTAATTGTAATTCTATCTGTTTAGTTATTTGATTATCTGTTCGTATTTTTGTGTTTAAACTGCAAATTAAAGGCCTATTTGGCGGCCGAACCGGAAACCGATTAGTGTTTTATGATCATCGTGATTTATGTGATTTTATGGTGTAATTACCTGAAAACTGATTAGGTATGATTAAATTAGATTGAAATGAGTTAAATTGCGATAGTTGGCTTAATTACAACCTTGCCATCCCTAGTGGATCACTTAGGCAACATTTTGAGACTTGTATATACACATTGAATCAACATTTCTTCTCCCATTTCTTGCACACAACCGACCTGGAGAGTGAGAGTGAGGGAATTGAGTTCAAGTGAGAGTCTAGCTTGGAAACTTGGAGAATTTGTAGGAGATTTGCCTAATTGAGCCTCTAGACTTGTAATTGAGGAACCTAGGTATGAATTTCATCCTTCTTATTGTGTATTTAAGTTCCTTCTAGCATGGATCATGGTAGTTTAAAGAGTTAAGTCAAGAATTGGTTCATTAATGTTGAATTGGAGCTCATTTCATACATGCATGTTTGAATTGTTGAATTTGAGTTGATTCCATGGAGAATTGTCTCATGCATGCTCATGGTTATGTTAAGTCCATGTTTTCATCTTGTTTTTGGAACAATTGGCTCCTTAGAGCATCAAATTGAAGCTTTGAAATGGTTTTAATTCATGCATGTTTGCACGTTCTTTATATTCATGGAAATTGGTTTGAATTGGATTTATTTGAAACACCCTTGGGCTTTGATGTTACAAATTGAGCTTTGAATCATGTTAAAGTATGAGTTTTGATGTGTTTTCTGGAAAATGGGCCCAAGAGGATCGAAATTTATGGTTTAAAAACTTGGTTTTGAGCTTGAGGTTCAAATATGGAATTTCCAGAATTTGGACTCACGCTCGAGCGGGGTGACTGGCGCTCGAGCGTGGAAATCGTGCTCCCAGCATCTTGCTCTGTTTTGAAGTCCGCTCGAGCGAAATAATTGACGCTCGAGTGGAACATTGTGTCTCATGCTCGAGCGGGTGTCGAGCGCCGAATCGAGCGTGGTTTTCGTCTATCCAGCACTTTTGACTGTTTTGCAGAACGCTCGAGTGGGTATTGTCTGCATGTCCGCTTGAGCGGAGTAACCTACGCTCGAGCGTGACCCTTGTTTTCTGAAAAGTCTGAAAATGCTTTTAAAGTGCATCTTTGCATCCTCATCTCATTCTAGGCATTCTTAGGCCTAGTTTAAGACATCTTATTGAGGATATAGATGTAGAACCACACCGAGGCAAATTAGGGATTAAGTTATTATCTTTCCCAACTGTGTAGCTTAGTGTGTGTTCAATCTGTAACTGTGTAGGGTTGAACTCTGTGAGTAACAACTGTGTAAAGATATGTTCAAAATGATTATCTTCTGAACAATTGAACTGTACTGCTTTCTGAACTGATACTGTTGATTGAATGAATGTATGTCCTATATTCTGAACTGTACTGTGGCATCCTTAGCAACTACTGTTTACTGTTACTGTTACAGAGATCTCTGTCGGTTCCCTCGTTGGAACCACTACAGTTACTGACTGATGGCCATCATTTACTGCTCGGTCTTTTAAGACCTACTGTTTACTGTACTGTTATGCTAATGGATGTACCACATATGACTGTACTGACTGAACGACTGAAATACTGATTTAATGAACTGTTTTCATTACTGTCAGGACATTCATTCTTAACCCCTTTACGCATTGTGTTATTCACTGGAGTTTAGCTCACTGCTCATATATATATGTAGGTGTACAGGCACCAGACCGCAGCTAGGAGCGTCGGGGTAAACTCTAGTTTTGTCGAGCCAACCTATGTGTCTCAATGCGAGGCTCCGAGCCTGACAAGTTATGGCTTAGGGGTGTTTTAGTTCCCCCTTCTGTCTCTGTAACCGTTTTGTTTACTGTACTGTTTAATAGGGATTAGGTCCCTGAACTGAATGATCATATATATGTACATACTGTTTTGTCCGACTGTATATATTTGAATGAAAAGTCGTTTTGCATACAGATTATCACAGCTCATTGGATATTGTTTATTTACTGTATTGGCTTCCGTCAGCCCCTGTACTCTGTATTACTGTATTTCTGTTAAGCAGGCCTTCGGTAATCTCGGATTACTGGTCGGTTACGGTGCTAAACCCATAGGGGCGGGTTTGGGTCGTGACAATATTAAAATCATTCTCTAATCTGATTTCTGGTGAAGGTTCCTCAACAAAACCAGTTATTATTAACCAAAGTGATCTGGAAATAAAAAAGATTGAATCAAAATTGGAAATTACCTACTAAAGATATTGACTGTCTTTATGATAAAAATTTGAACTCAAATAGACTTACAAAATCTAAACAGTTGAACAAATATTACCTATAACCCAAGATAACTAAAATTTCCAATTACTCGATCGAGATACAATTCTTAAATATCAAAAGAATTTCAATTCCTTCATTTAGGTCTTGTCCAAGTTGGTGTCAAACCTATGACTCGCCTCCATTTGAATAAATCTATTATATGCACCCTTCGAGATATGCACCACCATGACTATGATGATTCCCTCTTAGGCGTTATTAAGTCCAGTCTTGCTCATGGTCCAATTTATTTTGAATGTTTTCCAAATTTTGAAGTTTCTTTAATAGATCCTACCATCCTTAAAACCCTTACTCTTAATATTCAGACAAAACGATACAAAATGGATTCTTCATCTTTTAACATAATGATTTGTTACCGAGTCTATCTCAAGGCCATGACTACTTCTTATCCTGGTTTCAATTATGTGGCTCCAAATCCCAAACAATCTACCATATTATTTCATGCGCATCAAGAAAATTCTGAAGTAATGGTTCCATAAGTCGTAACTTGGAATGAGGTTCTACAAGCTGATACAGAAGACGATGACGATACATGGGTCAGACCCAATGTAGTTCCAGCCCTTACCTCACATCCCTAAACGAATCAAAATTCTATTCTCCAAAATCTAGATGGATCAGTTGTTCTCCATTTTTAATGATCCAGATTTGTCCGTACTCCATCTCAAACATCCTCCCAACCACCTTCTACAAGATATCATACTCCCACTCAAACTCCACAATATCCTGCTCGTCATTCTATAGATCTACCTTTACATTCAACTCGACAACAACCAAATCAAATCCCACACACAAATTATGCAACTAATTTTAGTCGTTTCCAAGACATCGATTTTGACATTAAATCTCTCTACCTTAATGTTATCCAAAATGATTTTAAAATTAACCATGATCTACTTTCCAAAGAATATAATGCTCTCTACAATTCTAAAAATAAAATTTATTTTAAACAAAATCATTCCACCAAGCAACAATAACTTATTAGATCTGAATATTTTCTTACTTTACAGCAATCACAACAACATATGCCTTTTTTCCATTGGTATTTTAATCAATATTGCCTGCAACATCAAATCATAGTTCCTCCACATCTTCTTTCTGCACATGTAATGTTATACAAAAAAATTGGTCTGTTCTTATTCGTGAACCAGTTCAATCCGTACACCCTCCAAGCAAAACCTGCACTCTTCGAGGTGCTAGATTTTCATTTTATGCCAAACCATATAACAGACCACCTATAAAAGGAACCCACACTTCCAGAACAACTCCAGCTACAAGTTATGATATCGGACAAGTTTATGAACAATTAAACTATACCAATATACACCTTCAAACAATTGGTGAACAAAGAACTCGAATTGAAGAACGAGTTGATAAACTCTATCTCTCAGTCCCTTCAAATCAAACATGTCAACCCCTTCTGATCAAAAATTTATCATACCCAGCCCATTTCTTTACCAATCATTCTAATGAATTCTTAGTAGAATTAAATAAACGAAAAGAAACACTCGCCAAAGTACTAAATGATAATGAACCCATTAATTACCCTACTGTCGACACATCTACCCCCAATCCATCAACACCAAAAAGAAAAGGAAAAGACCTTGGCACACATAGTGGCACCATGAATGTCCTAAAAGATAATGATATGTTACACAATTTATATGAACAATTCACAGCAACGACTCCAAACCAAATCCAAGAAACTTCTATTTTTGCCTCTCAACCACCAGTCCATAATTATTACCCTCATCCAACCCCAATCGATTTACAACTAGAAGAACGTCATTATGACACCCCTTTCTCATATTCCGGTAGTGACCTTCGAGAATGGAATCTAGATGACAAATCAGACTAAAAAATTTTAAATCTTAGCCGACATATGGTTATGGCCGCCAATGCAACCCTAGCCAAACACCCTTCTACCAATAATGATGGTACAGTTGCCCGAATGTTTATTTCAGGATTTTCCGGCCAACTTAAAGGTTGGTGGGACAATTACCTTACCCAAGAAATACGTCAAGCCATTTTAACTACTGTTAAAAGAGACCATGATGACGTCCCAATGCTAGATCCTATAACCAAACAACCTACTAGTGATGTTGTTACCACTCTGGTTACTGCTGTCACCCAATATTTTATTGGCAATACCCATATTGTTTTAAAAAGGTCCAAAGAACTTCTTATCAATTTACGTTGTCTAGCTCTCACTCATTTTCGCTGGTATAAGGATATATTCCTCTCCAAACTCTATCAAAGACATGATGTAAACCAATATTTTTGGAAAGAACGTTTCATTGCTAGTCTTCCAACACTTTTTGCAAAAAGGGTTAAAATACGCATCCGTGCTAAACATAATGGTCAAATTCCATATAATCAATATACCTTTGGCGAACTGATATATGAGATTTGTGCTGAAGGGCTTTCCTTATGCAATGATATTAAACTCAAAAATCAATTGAAAAAAGGGCGAACCACTGGATGTACAGAACTTGGTCAATTTTGTTACCAATTTGGTTACAATTCCATCCTTCCTTCCGTCATCAAACCTTTCTCCCAAAAAATTCCTACCCGTAAATCTCAAAAATACACATCCAAAAAATACAATAAATTTTCCAATTTCACAAAGAAACCTTATTATAAAAAGAGAAAATTTTCCAATAATAAAAATACATCCATTTCTAAATCTAAACCCAATTCCTCAAAAAAATCTGTCACTTGTTGGAAATGTGGTAAACCTAGTCATTATGCCAATAAGTGTCTTACTAAAAAGAAATTTTTGAATTAGATGCTTCTGATGAACTTAAAAGTCAATTACAATCTATCCTCCTCCTACACAAAGAACCTCAATCAGAATCTGAAAACTCTTCCGATAATCCATCTGATGATGATTTTTGTAACAACCCAGATTTTTAATTATTCTGTAAAATTTATACTAATATTATTTAATCACAGTTAGGAAAATATATAATTTATTTTGTATTATTATGTGTAATTTTGTAAAATAATATAATTATTAAAAATTTAGGAGTCCAAGTATAAATAATAATAATAATAATAATAATAGTAGGTGTGGTAGTAAAATAAATAATTAATTTTATGTGGGTATACGATAAAATATAATTTAATTAGGGATTAATTTGTTTATATAATTATATTAAGAATCTGGGTCAAAATATAATTATCTTAAATATCTATGAAAGATAAGTATAAATCTATATAATTATTAATCGAATCTGAGGAAGATTCGCTCGCCACGTATGTGCTTCCCTCCCTATATAGGGATGAGGGGATTCACCTGGGAAGAAAGAAAAGACAGAAGAGAAAGAAAGAGAAAGAAGATAGAAAGAAGGGAGAAACGAAGGAAAGATAGGAAGGAAGGAAAAGAAAATAATGGAAGTCGAAAGGATTTTTGGTAGTGGAAAAAAAGAGCGAGGTATTAAAGTTAAGGTGAATTATATTATATCTAGAGTTACCATTATATGTTTTACGTATGTTTTGACTTACCATATTTATTTTATAGAAGTTATATTTTATTAGTTATATTAATATAAGTTATGTTTTATAAATATTTCAGTTACGTGGATTAATTTCTAAACCCTATTTGTTAAAATGAAAACCCATGGATATGTTTGTTTATATTTTAAAGAATATTTGACAATAACCTTATAAATAATTATGTTTTGTAAGTATCACCACGGGGAGTCCCACGCCTTGGGAGACTTAAATAACCATTAGCTTTTGTTTGGTCACTTTGTCACCCTCTATTGTCATGGATCTATTGGCCTCTGTTCTGTGCGAAGCAAATTGCCGTACAGAGCTAAGTACTACACTGTTGTGGGAGCCACCTCTAGAGTTCATACGAGCCACCTCTTGAATCCGTACCTCTGTTCTAACTGTCACTCCTATGACTCTGTTTTATTCTGTTCAGTACCGTGGTTATGGTTATTTATTTACATAATAAATGATTTGTTTACCAGTGATTTATTTATCAAACTGAGTTATGTAAATGTTTTGGCCTAATTAACTATCCATGGTTATTTCGTGTCCCTTATACTCTTGGTATAATATTTCTCACTCTGCCAAGTGCTTATAGTTGTTTACCAATTTTCAGGAAACAATGCAATTCAGAAATAGCTTTTGGAAAGTCTTAGATGCGGGGCTGCGGAATAGACACACACAACACTTTTATGATATTTTTATATGTAAATATCAGCCTTTTTGGTCAATATATTTTGTAATAAAAATAGAAGCTCCGATGATTATTTTGATACTCTCATTTAAATATTACTTCCGCTCACATTTATTTATTTGTTTAAGAATTGGCCGGAGGTAATCTCAGTTACTGGCCATCACGATACTTAACTCGTGGGTACGGGGAGCGGATCGTGACAAGAAATTTATACTAATATTATTTAAGCACAGTTAGGAAAATATATAATTTATTTTGTATTATTATGTGTAATTTTGTAAAATAATATAATTATTAAAAATTTAGGGGTCAAAGTATAAATAATAATAATAATAATAATAATAATAATAATAATAATAATAATAGGTGTGGTAGTAAAATAAATAATTAATTTTATGTGGGTATACGATAAAATATAATTTAATTAGAGATTAATTTGTTTATATAATTATATTAAAAATATGATTCAAAATGTAATTATCTTAAATATCTATATAAAAGAATCTATATAATTATTAATCGAATTTGAGGAAGATTCGCTCGCCACGTATGCGCTTCCCTCCCTGTTATAGGGAGGAGGGGATTCACTGGGAAGAAAGAAAAGAAAGAAGAAAAAGAAGATAGAAAGAAGGAAGAAAGGAAGGAAGGAAAAGAAAATAATGGAAGTTGAAAGGATTTTTAGTAGTGGAAAGAAAAAGTGAGATATTAAAGTTAAGGTGAGTTATATTTTACCTTGAGTTTCCATTATATGTTTTACGTATGTTTTGACTTACCATATTTATTTTATACAAGTTATGTTTTATAAATATTGTAAATTATATAAATATTTCAGTTTCGTGGTTTAATTTCTGAACCCTATTTGTTAAAAGGAAACCCATGGATATGTTTGTTTTATATTTTAAGAATATTTGACTATGACCTTATATACAATTATGTTTTGTAAATATCACCACGAGAGTCCCATGCCTTGGGGGACTTAAATAATCATTGGCCTCTGTTTGACTAATTTGTGGTTCTCTGTTTGTCATGGATCCATTGACCTCTGTTTGGTGCGGAGCAAAGTGTTATGCGGAGATAAGTGCTACACTATTGTGGGAGCCACCTCTATAGTCCGTACGAGTCACCTCTTGAGTCCGTACCTCTGTTCTGACTGTCACTCTTGTGACCTCGGTTCTATTCTGTTCAGTACCGTGGTTATGGTTATTTATTTACATAATTTCAGTTTTGCTACTTAAATAATTATTTGTTCAGACTAAGTTATCTTGAATATTTTAGTTACATAACTATCCATAGTTATTTTGTGTCCCTTATACTCTTGGTATAATATTTCTCACTATGTCATGTGTTTATAGTTGTTTAACAATTTTCAGGAAACATTGTAATTCAGAAATAGCTTTTGGAAGTCTTAGACGCGGGGTTATGGAATAGGCACACACAACACTTTTATGATATTTTTTCTATCTAAATATTGGCCTTTTTGGTCAATAAATTTTGTAATAAAAATAGAAGCTCCGATGATTATTTTGGTACCCTCATTTAAATATTACTTCCGCTCGCGTTTATTTATTTGTTTAAGAATTGGCCAGAGGTAACCTCAGTTACTGGCCATCACGATGCTTGACCATTGGGTACGGGAAGCGGGTCGCGACAAATGGTATCAGAGCAATGGCTTATAAAAAAATTTAAAAAAAAAAGTCATCATTGAAGCATAGGACACGCGCACATTTAGGAAGTAGGATAGCGGGTAATTAGTACCTAAATATTATATTTTGTTAAGTCAATTTAATTATATTATAATTTTATATGATTTTATATATATATTAAATTTATTTTTTTTGTGCATAATTTGTAAATGATATAGATATAATTTATATTTGTTATAGCAAAAGAAGGAAAAGAAACAAAGTATGTCGGGCTCAAGCACCCACCAAAATTATAATATAATTAAATACATATAATTTTCAGTTTCGTATTCAAAAAAAAAAATCGACTTTTAAAAGTAGGTTCAAATTATAAAGATACTAATTTTGAAACTATTTCCCATCAATGAAAAGTTTATCTCAAATTTTTTCAACTCTTGCATATGATTTTGTCATTGTATTCTCATTTTATTTATTTTTATTTATTTATTTTTATCGTAAACAAAACGAGTGAAAAATTTTTAAAGTCACCCATAATTTCTCATTTTGGCCCAAACCAATTTTTGACAACTAGACAGTGAGTTGTTTTTGGTAAAGTTTTTTTTTGAGGTAATATTTTCTATCAGATTAATCATCTAATATATATTTATCAGAATGCGCAGTGGATAGTTTGCACATATGACAAATTTCGAGAACGAAATTTTAAAAGGAGTGAAGATTGTAACAACCCAGATTTTAATTATTTTGTAAAATTTATACTAATATTATTTAATCACGGTTAGGAAAATATATAATTTATTTTGTATTATTATGTGTAATTTTGTAAAATAATATAATTATTAAAAATTTAGAGGTCAAAGTATAAATAAATAATAATATTGATGATAATAATAATAGTAGGTGTGGTAGTAAAATAAATAATTAATTTTCTGTGGGTGTACGATAAAATATAATTTAATTAGGGATTAATTTGTTTATATAATTATATTAAGAATCTGGGTCAAAATGTAATTATCTTAAATATCTATAAAAGATAAGTAGAAGTATAAATATATATAATTATTAATCAAATCTGAGGAAGATTCGCTCGCCACGTATGCTTTTCCCTCTCTATATAAATAGGGAGGAGGGGATTCACCTGGGATGAAAGAAAAGAAAGAAGAGAAAAAAAGAGAAAGAAGATAGAAAGGAAGGAAGGAAATGAAAATTGTAGAGACCCTAAGTTTTTTGTAATTACACTTGAAATCCTGAGCCTTAGGTTAATAGCATTTTAGCCCTACTTCCGTAAAAGTCTGCATAAGGACCCAAATAAAGAATAATTTTTCTGTGTATTACCGTATTTGGAAATATCCTAAAACTTGGTTTTATTTATTTTACCTCCTAATTTCTATATTAACTCACACATTTTATTTTTATTTCTATTTTTTTTGTTTTGTTGTTTTTTCATTTATTGTTTATTTGAATAGAATACTATTATTTATTTGAATATGCACATAGTTTAAATATATATATATATATATATAATATTTTGGTGGAAAAGTTGGTTAGATAACAACAAACAAAAAAAAAATCTATATATTTAGCTTTCCTTAGTCATTAAGCTAGGATCCCTTATACTCTATAAATTGAGAGCTTGTTCCAAATTCACTCTCACGTTTTCAACAGCCCAAGGAGAGGGTGAGAGAGGGAGAGTTGGCTTAAGAGAAATAGAGAAGTAGGAAGAAAAAAAAAAAAAAAAAGAGAAAAATAAGGAATCAAAGATGATTCAAGAAGGTGAAGATAAGAACATACCTCTCCCTTATCTACTCCAATCCTTTCACCATCTCATCCTATTGTCTTGTATGCCTCTTGTGTTACAAATTAATGGTAAATAGGGTTTTTGGTGTGTGTGAAAGTGTGGGTATGATATAGTGTCATTGTCTTACAAATTTGTGAAATTAGGCACTGCTGCAACTTCTCTAATTTAAAAGAAATATCAAATCTATCTAATTCTCAAATCTGAATTTATTGTAGGATATTTTGTGTGTTTAGAGCTTGTGATAATTTTATTAGCTCCTAATTGTGTGTTTTTAGGGCTTGGATAATTTGTTGAAAAATCTGGTCCTGAGTCTCTGAAAAAGAGTCCATTTTAGCAATTTTATAAAATTCTAGAAAAATCATCTCGTGTTGGTTCTTCTGTCAAAATTTAGAACTCTGAGTCCTCTTTCCAATAGATTTTATTTGAGTGAAAACCATCAGGTAGATTGAGAGAAAAGCTAGTTTTTCCAAAGGGTGACAAATCTGGACAGGTTTTCAAATATAGTTTGTAGATGAATTTTTGGAGGTGCTGTGCAACTTCTGAAAATTGGAACTGAAACTAGACAGATTGAATATTGTTTCTGTGTAATTTCGGCCCCTAATTTGACCTAGACGTATTTTTACTAAAGCGTTCTTGTTAGCCCTGCAGAACCGAACAGTGTTGGAAATTGTGTTCTATTGTGTTATTTCTCTCTAAGTGTTTCAAAGCATTCCTAATGTTGTTTTCTTGCCTTACTATACTTATGTATGATGATCATGGACTATATTTCCTCTCGTATGTTTTTCTCATACTCTTTTATATGACCGAATTACCGAATGTAACTAACTTACTTAGCAAAAGATCTAATAAACGGGAAATGATAAGGGGTTAGCAATGGGTGACGTTCATCTTAGTGTTTTAGAACAATTTTATACATATGAATGACATGAATTATGATGGGATTAATACCAAATGAGGTAAGTCTTGTATAAGCAGTTTAAGAGACCCCCTAGGTTGACCCGGATGTATTCAGACTCTATGCGGTGGTTTCAGGGTGTAAGCGAGCCCTTTGGTATGGTATGTGTAGTATGTAAGCGAGTCCTAGGCACGATTTTGGTATGGTATGTGCAGGGTGTAAGCGAGCCCTAGGCACGATTTGGGTGTAAGCGAGCCCACTTGTTGGCCGTCCCTTTTGAGGTCCATCAATGCCACTGACAAGTAAATAATCGGAAGGTGGGCATAGGTGGTAAGGTTTGCAAAGTAGCAAAATAGAGAGTTCTAAATAGTCTGGTGTTCAACCCTTGTGGTTGGGTAGAAGGATCTCTTTGGGGGGATTCTAGATGTCTAGTCTAACTACTAATCCATAGATCCTTGTTAGAAAATTGTATGTTATGTTAACTGATTTGTTCTGTGTATGGTTGATCGATTGATAGAAGATATGGGGGTGTGTGTATTTTTACTAGGCATTCCAAGCTCATGGCGTGTCATGCCAGGTGAGGAAGCAGCTTACGACGGGGAAAGTTATCCCGAAGACAATCAAGATGAAGTGTTGAAGTCGTGATTCACATGAAAATTTGGATTAGTAGTTTGTTTTTGTTTTCCCTTTTCTTTTATCTTTTGGTTTGACAGTGTTTTGTAAACTTCTAGTGGAACTCAAATCAGCCATCTATACTATAACTCTGCTTATATGTGTATATTAAAATATTGTGGTTATCTCTCTTGTTTGAGTTGTACTTTATATATATTCTTTTACGGTCTCAAATTTTGGGGTGTGACAAAAATAATGGAAGTCGAAAGGATTTTTGGTAGTGGAAAGAAAGAGCGAGGTATTAAAGTTAAGGTGAGTTATATTATACTTTGAGATACCATTATATGTTTTACGTATGTTTTGACTTACCATATTTATTTTATACAAGTTATGTTTTATAAGCTATTATAAATTATATAAATATTTCAGTTACGTGGTTTAATTTCTGAACCATATTTGTTAAAAGGAAACCCATGAATATGTATGTTTTCTATTTAAGAATATTTAACTATGACCTTATATACAATTATGTTTTATAAATACCACTACGAGAGTCTCATGCCTTGGGGGACTTAAATAACCATTGGCCTTTGTTTGACCACTTTGTGGTTTTCTGTTTGTCATGGATCCATTGACCTCTGTTCTGTGCAGCGCAAAGTGTTGTGCGGAGATAAGTGCTACACTATTGTGAGAGCCACCTCTGTAATTCGTACGAGCTACCTCTTGAATCCGTACCTCTGTTTTGATTGTCACTTCAATGACCTCCATTCTGTTCTGTTTTGTACCGTGGTTATGATTATTTATTTACATAATCTCAGTTTTGCTACTTAAATGATTATTTGTTCAGACTAAGTTATCTTGAATATTTTAGTTACATAACTATCCATGGTTATTTTGTGTCCCTTATACTATCGGTATAATATTTCTCACTCTGCCATGTGGTTATAGCTGCTTACCAATTTTCAGGAAACAATGCAATTCAGAAATAACTTTTGGAAAGTCTTAGACGCCGGGTTGCGGAATAGACACACACATCACTTTTATGATATTTTTTCTATGTAAATATCGGTCTTTTTGGTCAATAAATTTTGTAATAAAAATAGAAGCTCCGATGATTATTTTGATACCCTCATTTAAATATTTTTCGCATTTATTTATTTGTTTAACATCAGTTACATGGATTTTTTTCTGAACCCTATTTGTTAAAGGGAAGCCCATGGATTTGTTTGTTTATATTTTAAAAAATATTTGACTATGACCTTATAAACAATTATGTTTTGTAAGTACCACCACGGGAATCCCATGCCTTGAGGGACTTAAATAACCATTGGTCTCTGTTTGACCACTTTGTGGTCCTCTGTTTGTCATAGATCCATTGACCTCTGTTCTGTGCGGAGCAAAGTGCCGTGCGGAGATAAGTGCTACACTATTGTGGGAGCGACCTCTATAGTCCGTACGAGCCACCTCTTGAGTCTGTATCTCTGTTCTGACTGTCACTCTTGTGACCTCTGTTCTATTATGTTCAGTACCGTGGTTATGGTTATTTATTTACATAATCTCAGTTTTGCTACTTAAATGATTATTTGTTCAGATTAAGTTATCTTGAATATTTTAGTTACATAACTATCCATGGTTATTTTGTGTCCCTTATACTCTTGGTATAATATTTCCCACTCTGCCATGTGCTTATAGTTATTTACCAATTTTCAGGAAACAATGCAATTCAGAAATAGCTTTTGGAAAGTCTTAGACGCGGGATTGCGGAATAGGCACACACAGCACTTTTATGATATTTTTTCTATGTAAATATCGGCCTTTTTGGTCAATAAATTTTGTAATAAAAATAGAAGCCCCGATGATTATTTTGGTACCCTCATTTAAATATTACTTCCGCTCGCGTTTACTTATTTGTTTAAGAATTGACCGGAGGTAACCTCAGTTACTGGCCATCATGATACTTAACCCTTGGGTACGGGAAGCATGTCGTGACAAATGGTATCAGAGCAATAGTTTATAAAAAAAAAAAAAGTCATCATTGGAGCATAGGACACAAGCACATTTAGGAAGTAGGATAGCGAGTAATTAGTACCTAAATATTATATTTTGTTAAGTCGATTTAATTATATTATAATTTTATATGATTATATATATATATATATTTTTGTGCATAACTTGTCAAGGATATAGGTATAATTTATATTTTATTAGCAAAAGAAGGAAAAGAAACAAAGGATGTCGAGTTCAAGCACCCACCAAAATTATAATATAATTAAATAAATATAATTTTCAGTTCCGTATTGAAAAAAAAATCGACTTTTAAAAGTAGGTTCAAATTATAAAGATACTAATTTTGAAACTATTTCCCATCAATGAAAAGTTTATCTCAAATTTTTTCAACTCTTGCATATGATTCTGTCATTGTATTCTCATTTTATTTATTTATTTTTATCGTAAACAAAACGAGTGAAAATTTTTTAAAGTCACCCATAATTTCTCATTTTGGCCCAAACCAATTTTTGACAACTAGACAGTGAGTTGTTTTTGGTAAAAATTTTTTTCGAGGTAATATTTTCTATCAGATTAATCATCTAATATATATTTATCAGAGTACGCAGTGGATAGTTTGCACATATGACAAATTTCGAAGACGAAATTTTAAAAGGAGTGAAGATTGTAACAACCCAGATTTTAATTATTCTGTAAAATTTATACTAATATTATTTAATCACAGTTAGGAAAATATATAATTTATTTTGTATTATTATGTGTAATTTTGTAAAATAATATAATTATTAAAAATTTAGGGATCAAAGTATAAATAAATAATAATATTGATGATAATAATAATAGTAGGTGTGGTAGTAAAATAAATAATTAATTTTTTGTGGGTATACGATAAAATATAATTTAATTAGGGGTTAATTTGTTTACATAATTATATTAAGAATCTGGGTCAAAATATAATTATCTTAAATATCTATAAAAGATAAGTATAAATCTATATAATTATTAATCGAATCTTAGGAAGATTCGCTCGCCACGTATGCGCTTCCCTCCCTATTTAGGGAGGAGGGGATTCACCTGGGAAGAAAGAAGAGAAAGAAAGAGAAAGAAGATAGAAAGAAGGGAGAAAGGAAGGAAAGAAAGGAAGGAAGGAAAAGAAAATAATGGAAGTCGAAAGGATTTTTGATAGTAGAAAGAAAGAGTGAGGTATTAAAGTTAAAATGAGTTATATTTTACCTTGAGTTACCATTATATGTTTTACGTATGTTTTGACTTACCATATTTATTTTATACAAGTTATGTTTTATAAATATTATAAATTATATAAATATTTCAGTTACGTGGTTTTATTTCTGAATCCTATTTGTTAAAAGGAAACCCATGGATATGTTTGTTTTATATTTTAAGAATATTTGACTATGACCTTATATACAATTATGTTTTGTAAATACCACCACGAGAGTCTCATGCCTTGGGGGACTTAAATAACCATTGGCCTCTGTTTGACCACTTTGTGGTCCTCTGTTGTCATGGATCTATTGACCTCTGTTCTGTGTAGAGCAAAGTGTTGTACGGAGATAAGTGCTACACTATTGTGGGAGCCACCTCTATAATCCGTACGAGCCACCTCTTGAATCCGTACCTTTGTTCTAATTGTCACTTCTGTGACCTTCGTTCTATTCTGTTCTGTACCGTGGTTATGGTTATTTATTTACATAATCTCAGTTTTTCTACTTAAATGATTATTTGTTCAGACTAAGTTATCTTGAATATTTTAGTTACATAACTATCCATGGTTATTTTGTATCCCTTATACTCTTGGTATAATATTTCTCACTCTGCCATGTGTTTATAGTTGTTTACCAATTTTCAGGAAATAATGCAATTCAGAAATAGCTTTTGGAAAGTCTTAGACGTGGGGTTGCGGAATAGACACACATAACATTTTTATGATATTTTTTCTATGTAAATATCGGCCTTTTTGGTCAATAAATTTTGTAATAAAAATAAAAGATTCGATAATTATTTTGGTGCCCTCATTTAAATATTACTTCCGCTCGCGTTTATTTATTTGTTTAAGAATTGGCCAGAAGTAACCTCAGTTACTGGCCATCACGATGCTTAACCCTTGGGTACGAAGAGCGGGTCGTGACAATTTTCAATTAAACGAAATAGACATTGATATTATTACCTCCTCTGATGAAGAACCAGAAGACCATCCTTAATCCTCTCATGAATGTCATTGCCAGTCAACCACTGATTATTATAAAGCTATTTTAAAAATGAATGGTCTTAGCATTAATGTTCTCACTACTCGAGAAAAAATGATTCTTGAATTTATTAATAGCATTGATGATCCCAAGAAAAAGCAACAAGTCATGTTTAAATACTCCAATTCAAAACAAGGAAATGCTCCAACAAACCATACCACACAAGAATTAAAATATGATACATATGATTTCAAAGATGTCCTTGATCGAGTCGACAGTTCCTACGTCCTTAAACACACCCACAATTCAAGATTTATAAAATGAAATTCGTACTCTTAAGATTGATATCCAAAATTTCCAATCTAGAGTTTTAGCCGTAGAAGAGAATCTCCCCGATACAAATGATTTTCTAGCTGATACGACATTCCCTTATGAACCACATTTGCAAGAATCATCCAATAAACAACCTGACAAAAAACCACTTGTTAGTAATGATTCTGTTAATTTACTCCTTAATAGCATCACATTTCAAAAATGGTATATTGAAAATAGTAATTCATGATTTCATCCTAACCACAATGGCGCCAGTTGACTCTGGTGTTGATCTCAATTGTATCTGAGAAGGTCTTATACCTTTCAAATATTTCGAAAAAACTGATCAATCTCTTAGTACTGTTAATGGTGGCTCAATGGAAATTAATTATAAAATATCTCATGCACAAATTTGCAACCAAGGTATATGTCTTAATACTGAATTCTTATTAGTTAAAAATATGTCTCAATTAATTATCTTAGGAACTCCTTTTTTAACCATGATTGCACCTTTCACTGTCACAAATGAAGGTATTTCAACTACCCTTATTAATCATGGCATAATTTTCAAATTCTTATTCCTTTCACAGGAACATGAAATCAATACGCTCAAAAGAAATTTTATTTATAAACAAAAACAAATTTGTTTACTCTAAAAAGAAATTTCTTACAAAGTTGTTGACCAGGAATTACAACAACCTCATGTTCAATCTATTATTCAAAAAATCCAATCTTTATTTGAGACTGATTTATGTTCTGAACTTCCTCATGCCTTCTGGCACCGTAAATAACATATGGTTGATCTGCCATATGAAAAAGATTTCAATGAACGGCAAATCCCTACCAAAGCTCGACCAATTCAATTGGGTAAAAAAATTAATAGAACATTGCAAACAAGAAATCAATGATCTTCTTAATAATAAAAAATTAATTCGACCAAGTAAGTCTCCATGGTCTTGCCCTGCTTTTTATGTCAATAAAAATGCTGAATTAGAATGGGGAACGCCTAGGTTAGTAATTAACTATAAACCACTCAATAAGGTTTACAGTGGATTCGATACCCAATTCCCAATAAAAAAGATTTATTAAACTGTCTTTATGAAGCAAAAATATTTTCAAAATTTGATATGAAATCTAGCTTCTGGCAAGTTCAAATCTCCCCAAAAGACCGTTACAATACTGCTTTCACAGTACCATTTGGCCATTACAAGTGGAATGTAATGCCTTTTGGCCTCAAAAATGCCCCTTCTAAATTCCAAAATATTATGAATAATATTTTCAATCCGTATACTGCTTTTACACTTGTATATATTGATGATGTATTAATCTATTCTAATTATGTGTCTCAACACAGCAAGCATCTTTACAAATTTTATAATATTATTAAAAATAATGGCTTAGTCCTTAGTGCCAAAAAAAATGCAATTATTCCAAACATCCATACGATTTCTCGGCCACATTATTCATAAAGGTAGTATCACCCCCATTCAAAGGTCTATTGAATTTGCTAACAAATTCCCAGATGAAATCTGTGACAAAACCCCACTACAAAGGTTCCTTGGAAGCTTAAATTATATTTTTGAATTTTATAAAGATCTCCACAAAGATACTAAAATCTTATATACTCGTCTTCAAAAAAATCCGTCTCCATGGACCCATGAACATACTGTGGCAATCCAAAGGATTAAACAAAGAGCAAAATTCTTACCCTTATTATGTTTACCAATTCCTACTGCTTACAAAATTGTGGAGACAAATGCTAGTGATATTGGTTATCGTGGCATCCTCAAACAATTATATAAAGGTAAAGAACAATTAGTTCGTTTTACCTCCGTAATATGGAAAGGACTACAAACACGGTATTCTACTATTCAAAAAGAAATATTGTCTATTGTTTCCTGTATTAAAAATTTTGAATCTAATTTATTAAATTAAGAATTTTTATTACGTATCGATTGCAAAGCTGCCAAAAAGGATGTCAATAATATTGTTTTTAGACAAGCCTTTGTTCGTTGGCAGACAATTTTATGTGTTTTTGATTTCAGAATTAAATATATACGAGGTGAATCAAATTCCCTACATGATTTTCTTGCTCGTGAATTTTTATAAGGATCTCCAGACAGTGTCCAATTAGGAGTTTAGCCCCATCAAAAATAATTTAAATATTATCACATTTTCAATCATTATTGCAAACGAAGAATTCACGTTCAAACATATTTTTACTGGATGGCTTATAGACTAAATAACCCTTCACAGGCTACTTCCTCCAAAGGAGGACTTAATTTATCCCATACATCAACTGATCATGGCTATTATACCCATGATGTTGCTTATCCCATTACCCCCATTACTATTGACCATTCCACATTTTTCCTCAAAAACCAAGACACTAAGCCAGGAACCATCATCTCCTATTATTTTCCAAACAACTGGTATTATCCTTAACATTCTGTCCAACACTCTAGAATTTGCTATGAAATTTTTTTTGAAGAAACCCATTCTATCACCGTGGAACATGTTTATTCTAGAGACAACAAAAGCCTTCTCCAATACTCCAAACTCCACACACTCAAAATCATTTCTCCCGGGGAATGGGGACATCCGACAATTTGTCGCAAATTTTTCACAAATTTTCTGATCCAAATATCAAACCAAACCAATATAATTATTATGATTACCAACAAGCTTGGTACCATGTCTTTTACTTCCAAAATCGGTTCTTCCAACACTCATGGTGGATCCGTTTTGGACCCAATTTTGATATTTTAACATAATCAATTCCCACTTGGTTCGAGCCATGGTGGACTCAATTTGGTCTACAATTTGAAGCTTTGCCAGAACCCCTCAAAGAGCCTTATGATATTTATTGGAAGGAGACCATCCCTCATTTCCCAGAATTTTTAAATTTTATAATAGATTTTAAATTTCCATGGATTATGGCTTGGCAATATACTATTCGATTACTTGGCAACACTCAATATCTTACTCGCAAAATTGCAACAAAATGGTGGAAAAATTATAAAATTCCACCCGACCAGTTTCCTGATAAATTAATTTCATTCTATAAAGATTGTAAAAAGAAGGTTGCCATCAATATAGCCCCATCAGTAATGTTTTCTAGTCCAAAATCAAATAAGTCTTTTGATTATAATGCCTGTAAGGCAGAATTAAAGCAAAAATTAAGGAAAAGTATCCCTCAATTTCTAGATCCCAATTTGAACACAAATACAAAAAAGGCCATCAAAATGAAAATGATCCTTATGGCCGATGCAGAGTCTCTTTCCAACTCGGATGCTGATCTTGTATTAGAATCTCTCTCTCCAATTCTCACAAAATCCAAACAACCTCTAGTTTCATCACCAAAAACATCCTTCCCCACTATCTCCACCAAATCCTCTCCAAAATATCCTACCCAAAATCTTCATGATGATTATTTTGACCAACAATGATTCATCCCACTAAAAACATCACCACTAATAGCACTAATGCATTAAAAAAGTAAAAAAAAAAAAAAAAAAACACAACTCCAAGACCAAAACATCACATCATTAATGACGGGACCCACTGCCACTTAATTAGTGGGAGCACTAATTAGTGCTACCAAGCATTTTTCTTATTTTGACACATGTCAGGGTATTGACCTTAATAATGTTGGACAATCTTCACTGTATTTGAAAAATAAATTTTGTTTGTGTACTTAACAACAAACGAAATGCAGAATAAATAAAGGAAATGAGAGAATTTGTTTGATTACAAAAATCAAACCAGAAAATAAAATCAAATAAATAAAATAGATTTTTATTTTGTTACAAAAACAAAATGAAAATCTGAAACAGAAAAATAATAAAATAGAAAAATAAATTAATTACCTACCAAAATTAAAATGTTGAACATATTTTTCTGATCAAGTCTAGTGTTTGACACTATGTACTTAAGACAGATTCGTCATCTCCAGGGTACTTTCAGATTGTAGACGTCTATCTCCTAGGATAAAATGATCAATTAACAAACAATAACAGCACTACAAATTGTTTGCACAACGAACACACTAAGTGTCTACACTCTTTCTCACAGAAATTTAATGCAGCAAAATAGAGAGAATTATTGTAGAGGAGAAGTACGAAAATTGTGAATGAATAATCAATAGGGGATCTGTCTATTTATATGAGAAAAAGTGGCTATTTGGTTTGAATTAAACAGGTGCAAACCTATTCAGTTTGAATTGAACAGATATGACACTGTTTGGGTTTGAATTTGAACAGATATTAAAACTGTTCCAGTTTAAATTCAAACAGATAAAAACCGGGCAGAATTTTGATGGAGGAAAAAACCGAACAGATTTTTTTCGGAATTAATTTGAATTTTGGACAAAAATTTTATTTTACCAAAAAATAAAATAAAATTCAAATGTTTTTGGCCCAAAAAGATAGGTATTGGGTCGGACAAGCCCAATCCAACCTCACATCACGCACTCGCGCCCAAGCCCAGCCCGCCCGACCGGCTGGACGAACGGTGACGGCGACGCGCGCGTGTGTTTATTTTTGAATCCAATGGGTCTAGCCCACTTTATTCATAACCTCCTTCTCTATAAAACCTGTGTGCTCCTTGGGGCCTACCCCAAGTTCCAAACTCAAGCCTTATAAACCCACTCAAAGTATGTCCACCAAATCAAATGTGGGACAAGCCTTAAACCAAACCTCTAGGAAATTTCACCAAAAATACCATTTCCATTGGAGCTCACTTTGGCTTCAATTTCTCATTCACCCGATAATGGTTTTGAGCAACCAAATATACCACGTGAATCACAACGTGGCATAGAACGCGTTATCACTTAGACCCGCCAAATTTGGCGCATGGGTCCCACCTAAAAAATAGACCAAAGTTAAGAAAAAATCAGATTTTTCCAAAACTTCAAAACCATTTCTAACAAATAATCTGTGAACCATGTGACTCTCAGGACAATAATTCCCTCAGCTTCCAAAGCTTTGTGAACCATGTGACTCTAGAGACAAATTCCCCCAGCATCTAAAGACTTCATTAACAATCACAATTGCAAGCCATCTCATAAAGATAAACAAAGGATGGTTCCATCACATCCATGCCAGAAGACAATTCAAAAGAAATAAACGATTAATAATACTCTCTCTACCGACAAAGCAAAATGCTCTCTCCACCGACAAAGCAAAGGCAATCAAACAAAACATAAAGCAAAAAGCTGATTCCTTCGGATTTCAATTCATTTCGATTCTAGACTCCTTCATCTATATAAGGCAAGCCACACTTCAGAGGAAGATAGGCTTTCTTGAATATCAAAAGCTTATTGTAATATAGTGTGAGAAAATTTGAGTGTGTTTAGTTTGAGTGTGTTTCGAGTGTATCAAGAGTATGACTGTATTTAGTGGATGTTATGTCCAATCTGCTACTAGGATTGTGACCTATTGTAAGTTTTTTTTATTATGATTTCGTATTTTAATATAATTATTGTTTGTTTTGTTATGCCTTTAATTTTTGATCTGCGTCAAGAAATTAACAATAGTATTCAATATATTTTTGATTTAGAAGAAGAATTAACTAATTTAAGATTATTATTATCTCTTGCATCTGGTTAATCAATTATTAACTATTGTCAAAGAATTGCCACAATTAAAAGAAAAATAAAAGATGAACATGCTTGTCTGAAACGTCTCCAAGAACAATTACAGTTTGTAATTTGTGTGTAAACTGCATCACTCACTTAATTTGTTATCTTTGGATTAATAGGAGTCCACTTGTATCAGAGAGAGAGAGAGAGAGAGAGGGTTTTGTTTGTTTTCCAAAAGGACCGTGTATATCCCATATATATATACACGACCATTTTGGTCATTTTACTTAAGTATATTTCTATGAACAAAGTATTTTAAAGCGTGAACTTTCAACTAAACAAAATTTAAATATAGATTTATAAACCAAGTGCACTTTAAAATTTTGCTTTCTTTCTCAAAGAATGAATATGTTAATGGAAAATGATATAGGCCAGAAATTTTCTACCAAATAAATGACTAAATGTCTCACATGGGTGTGAGATCCACAAAATTGCAGACCACACACCTATGTGAGACGTTTAATCATTTATTTAGTAGAAAAATTAATATCTCTAGTATTACCTTATGTTAATTCCTTTTAAAACATAAGGTACCCAACTTAAAATTTAATGACCCAAAATTCATGCAATTGAATGCTTGCACTTGCACACAATTTCAATTAGGTAATTTGTGAATTTTTAAAATTGAAGATAAAGCCTTAATTAATACAAACATTTTTTTTAATTATTATTGCATATTAACTTATTAATTTTTAAGAGTTGTGAGTATAATGTAAGATGTAACTTAACAAAAGTAAGTGAATATGATAAAAAAAACTTTAACAACTATATTTACACTTTTTAATAATAAAATTATATTACTTCTATTTTTAAAGGGAGGTATTCATATAAATTTTTTATAATTAAAATTTTCAAATTTAAAATAATAAATTACATTTTATCTCTTTTATTTTTGATCATTTTCTTACTTTAGCCATTGAATTTTATTTTTTGCACTTTAGTTTTCATATTTTTAATTTTTTTTCAATTTACTCATAAAATTAATTTCTATTCAAAATTAGAAAGAAAATATTACGTTAAATATTACATGACATAAAAATATATTATTATATTGAAATTTGGGTTTGAATTATAAGTGTAAATTATATATAATAAAACATTTTTACACCACATAAGTGTGAGTGAATTGAAAAAAAAAAGAATCAAACATAAAAAAGAGGGCAAATTACAGTAATAGTCTCTATAGTTTACCTGTGATTTCATTTTGGTTCATGTACTTCTAATTGTATCAATTTTTCCCTTACAGTTTGTTTTTGGTTCTATGTGGTCCAATAGTTAACATCCATTGGCCTTTTAGACGGAAACCATGCGTGCCTTGCACGCACGAGATGAAACCAACCAATTCCTCTTTCTCTACCCTATATATACACATCCATTGTATCTATCTACACCGTCTCTGTATAAACCCCTTCCCATTCATCATTACCTCCAACACCATTTTCTTTCATTCTTTCATTCTTTCCTTACAAACCCAATTTGCATTGCCATATAATCCTTGTATATAAAGATTTGAATTTGAAATCATTGCAAGGGCACCTTTTTTTTGACCCATTTACGGATTGACTGGTTTTGTTTTTCAAATTATTAAAAAAAAATGAAACGGTGAGATAGACGAACCTAGAGATCTAAGGGCGATCCCAAGGATGAGCAAAGCGACGATGTAAGGGACTCTGGTTCCTCTGAGGAGATGTCTAGATGCAATTCCCATCACCATGCTTATCCCGAAGAATATCACCCCGTCCATCGGATTTCATGACGAATCTGAATCTGAAACCGAATTCAACTTCACCAAAAGCGCCCCTTCCTCCATCGAACCCATTTCCAATTCCACCACCACTAATTCAACCTCACTTCAACCTGTAAGTATTTAGTATGTACACAACAAATACACTACCACACTATATATATATATATATATAGAGAGAGAGAGAGAGAGAGAGAGAGAGAGAGAGAGATATGAGTAAAACACTAGGAATTATTTGTTATTCAACTCAAAGGCTTAATGGTTTGTGATGAATTGTGAGTATAAATTTGTGGTTTTAATCTTCTGAATTTAATTTTTTTGGAAATTGATTTATTTGATTTATTTTTTTTTTTTTGTTTTTAATGAATGTGAGTATAAATTTTTTTTTTTGTATTTTTTTAGTAGATACAATGGATGTGTATGTATAGCGTAGAGAGAGAGGGATTGACTGGTTTTATCTCATACATGCAAGGCACGCATGGGCTTTCATCCAAAAAGCCAACGACTGTTAACTATTGGACCACATAGAACCCAAAACCAAACTGTAAGGGCAAAATTGATGCAATTAGAAATACATGAACCAAAATGAAACCATGGGTAAACTATATGGACTATTGTTGTAATTTGCCCTAAAAAAGACAAATATAATTGGTCCGGGCTTCCATCCAGTCTCAGATCGGACTAGAGGGTGTTGTTAGGCCCGTGGGGGCTTACCATGAGTCCCGTTTCGATAATCGGAACCATTCGATATATAGAACTCGTTGATTACAATATTTTATAAAAATCACGCTGCTTGGACATCGATAGTTACGTGATCAAATCAATTTTGTATAAAAAAATAGACGGTCAAAAAATAAACGATTGATAGATTAATGACCCGATGAGATAATTATCGATATCCAATCAATATAATTTTTTACAAACATATAAAATTAAACTAGTTCTACACAATATTTGAATTATCGAAATGAGACCTATGATAAACCCACGAGCTTAGCCGTACTTTCCAGTCCAATCTGAAAAAGCAGAGAACCCACTGCCAATATAATTTACCCAATTTAAAAAATAAATAATTAACCCGTAAATTAGAATATCTCCGGTCAACCCTAAACCCTAATCGAATGCCCGTGTTATGTATATATAAAACTCGTCTCTTCTCACATTTTTAGGGTTTTCTTCACAGCCGTCAAACTCTCTGGTTTTGCATCGCTCTTCGTCACTCTTCATTTCAATTCACCATGGTCGCCGCCAAGAAAACTGTACTCTCTCTCTCTCTCTCTCTCTCTCTGTGATTCTGATATATATTTTTGAATCTTCAATGTCTACGTTAACTGCTTCATTTCACGTTTCTGTAATTCGTTTTGATTCGGAGATAAACTCTATGCGAAGAAATTGTTTTGAATTAAATATGAAATCTTCAATCGACTGACTACCATCTGGCTTAAAGATTTCATTTTCTTCTTGTTTTGAAAATTTTCTCAGCAACCAAACTTGTTTTATGGTTTAGATCTACACTAACGGTTAGATTATTGTTTTTGGCGATTCAGAAGAAGACTCATGAGAGTATCAACAGTCGGCTCGCTCTCGTGATGAAGAGCGGAAAGTACACCTTGGGATCTAAGACTGTTCTTGAGTCCCTCAGAGGCTCCAAAGGTAGCGTTTTTGCATTTGTACTTTACATGGAAATTTTCTCATCCTGATTTGATTTCTGATTGTGTGCTTACCCTAATCCCTGTTTGCCCCAGTTAGCAGAAATATGAGCTCAATTATCGGCATTAATTTGAAATGTTTGAATTGATTAGCCTTATTTTGATGCTTACCAAACAGCTCTCTGTGTTAGTGGAATTTTGTACTTGTGAGACTCTGTATTTCTTAGCATAAATAAACAATTTACTAGCTGTTTAATTTGTGAGGAAAGTTGTGTAGTGTACTTCAATTCTTGCATGAAGAGGCAATGAGAAGTGATCATTAGGGAGCAGTGTATTCTGGTTCAGTTGCTTGCTTTTAAAATGATATTGGTAATCAAAGTAGTTCGTTCTTTGGATAGGAAGAATTGCTTTGGTTTACTTTGTAGCTAGTACATGTATGTCTGTGAGTTGAAGGTTGTTTATTTATTTATTGCATTACTTATCAAGAGAGAAGGCTAATTCAATTCTTTGTTGTATTTGTGTTTTATAGCCAAACTGGTTATCATTGCCAACAACTGCCCTCCACTTAGGAAGTCTGAGATAGAGTACTATGCAATGTTGGCAAAGGTTGGAGTCCACCACTATAACGGGAGTAAGTTTCTTACCACAATGTTGGCAAAGTTGCTTTCTAGTTTTGCCTCTTGATTTAATAATCTTTTGTTCTTTTTTGGTATTATTATTTGTTCACTTCAAAACAAAGTGCGTACTCTGCATGTATTGTATAGGCTTAACATATCACTTTGCCTCAATTTTCATTTAGTTGAATTCAATTATGCTATTCTAGCATTCAAGAGAGGTGTTAGCTTTAAAAAAGTTTCAGCCACTCTCATCTACTTGAATGTCACTTTCACTTTGTTTATTTTTTTTCTTTTTATTGCACGTCTTTCTTGTTGCAAACTTCATATTGTCATGCATGAACATGGGTCTTGTACTTCGACAAATATGAATTGATATAATATCTTCTATTAATGTCTTTGATACAGTGGAATTGTGAAACAGTATCATGTAGCTGACCCCAAATGGTGAAGATTGGATTTATTGAGTTTTGTGGAAAAGAAAATGTTCTAAATTTCATTAATTGATTCATTTGAATTTGGGTGTTTATTTTGATGAATCATGCTGCATGTTTGTGGTTATTAATATCACATTACAATTGACAAACACGGGGTTTGTTAATTAATGCTTATTTGTTTTGTTTATTCTTTTGATCTTGGAAGTTTTTTTTGTAGAAGCTCTTATTCTGTGTGTACTCTTTCTGAGATTAATGCTACTTTCTATTTAATTTTTGTAGTTCAGTTAAATATTTAAAATATTTTAAAGTAACCCTTTTTAGTTTGCCCCATTTGACTTCCTGCATGAAACCTGAACATGATTTGTTCTGTAATGTTTGAATGGTTGACAAATATAATGGGATTGGACATGGCCCCATGTATTTCTGGACTTTTAGATGATTGTGTGAAGACTGTAGTTTCTTATTTGAGTGATATTACTCTATACCAAATATGGATGGTAGTGGTTCTTTTTATTCTTTCTAAATTTCTGCACCTGGGATCATAAAATATAAATGCCACATCCTAATTAGCCATAACAATGTACCTTGTATTGTTGATGGTGGTGTATCTTAGCCATATGTTATGGCATTGATGATCAATTTCTGGATCTGGTTTCAATGATTAATTTGTGAATCACAGTAATGATGCATGTATAACAGATATCCCTTGATCAATACTAGCCCATTAGCCTATTTTACTTATTTATTTATTATTTTTCTCATTTGGTTGTCTTGAGAAAATATCATATGCTTTGTGGTGTACCTTCCCTCAACCTCGTGCTATTTTGTTATTGCAGACAATGTAGACCTAGGGACTGCTTGTGGCAAATATTTCAGGGTTTGCTGCCTCAGCATTATTGACCCAGGTAATGATGATTCTAGCTATTAGTTTTTCTATAGACATTAAAGATCCTTGTGGTTTGGTTTGATTAATGGAAATATTTTTTGGATTTCAGGTGATTCTGATATTATTAAGAGCATGCCTAGTGATCATTGAGTGAAACTTTAGTGGAGAACACGCTCCAGAAAGATTTTGGTCCATTTCCAATTAGAAATTTGCTTGGTTGTTTCTCTACAAGAAGTCCAACTAATGTTTCAATTAGATGTGCTCTTTCTCTTTTAACTTTGCTTTAAATGCAAGATGGTGTTGAGGTTTTAAGTTGAACAAACATATTTCTTTGAGACCTATTTACCTTTTATGTGATATTCTTGGTTTTGTTACCTGGTTGATGGCTGATTTAAATTCTTGTTGGGCTTGCATTTTGAATGGGATGTATTTTCTTAACAATTTTTATGGTGAGTAAAACAAGTGCTAGACTACTCTCTGCAATATCAATTTCTGTTAGTTTGGTATTATTTGTCATTTTCACCCACATTTGGTCTAATAAATGAACTGAACCGATTGAGAAGGAAATTTTTAGTTTTGTACTGGTAAGGTATTGAAGATAACCACAGTTGAGGGAGAAGCATATGGTTTACACTCATTAGTGACATCTTTGAGAATAATATCATTAGCCTAAATATGTGAAAAAAACAATCCTAGAATAGTTTCTTGGCTCGGGAGTTACAAACCAATAAAGTGGTTTAACAAAAATCTTTCATTTCAAATGTTGTACCAAGCTATTTAATGAAAGAATTTATGAACTCAAGATTACCATTCATTAGCAGATCATCAACATAGACTACAGTTTTAGAAAAGCTCTTGCAAATGATAACTAAGTGAATGATCTGTGGGATTGTCATTAAACCTTGTTTCCCAAGATTTTATGGTCCCGTTTGTTTTCAAAGATAGAATGGAGGGGAGACTAATAGTGAAGGGATTGTTAATGAGGGAATTAATAGTGAGGAATTGTTAAATTATTTTTATATAAAATAATAAAACAAATAAAAAAATATAAAAAATTAAACATTAATATTTAAAAAAAAATTCCCAATATATAAAAAATAAAAAAAAATAATTTTTTTTTAATCCCCCTTATTATTTTTCTAATACTATCTCTATCTCTTCCTTACCAATCTCCCAAGGGAACTACTAATACCAAGGGATTAATAGTCTCCTCCCCATCTCTCAAAACAAACACCCTATTAGTAATATCAAGAAATTAGTAATCCCAATCCCCTCCCTATAACCCAAACAAACGGGGCCTATGTTCATTGGGCATGACTTAATAGAGGGTTTGTTGAGGACTGCAAGCTCATCATTGGTGTGGATGGTGGTCATCTCTAATGGTTTCCAGTTGCTGACTGCAATTGGCATGGTGGTAACCATGGAATATATCTTGTGGCATGTACAGGTGGGGTTGGTTCTTAGGGCCTTTGGTTGATGATATTGGGATCTCAAATGAACTTGCTCCCAATTATCTCTGATAAACAGAAGGTAAAATATATTGAGATTTGTTGTTTGTTGAATATTTATGTTTATCTTACATAAATTAAGGTTTCACATTAAAACTTCAATGTTTTAAGGTTTGGAGAATGCCATTGGAGAGTTGTCGTCTGTGTTGAACATAGCTTATGCTATATATGTTGGTAAATTATGTGGAGGCATCTGAGCAACAATTTCAAGTTAGTTGAATTCACAGGTCAAGCTCTGAACGACAAATTATGGAAATTAGCTAGGGCTAGCTATATATGTTGGTAAATTAAATTGGGAAATGGAGACATTGGAGAGAGATTATAAAAGGCCTTTTTCTTTTCAGTGGAGAGTCTCAAATGTAACATCTTACATTATAAAAATAATAATTTTTTTATGAACTATTGGAATTATTATTATTATTATTTTGAAAACGTGGAAGCTTTTATATTAACAACTAACAACATACATAAACAAGACCTTAAAGGACCTTACAACATACATAAACAAGACCTTACAACATACTAACAACATACATAAACAAGACCTTAAAGGACCTTACAAACCATACCTTAAAAAAAAAAACAATAAATTTGTCAAAAAAATTAGTCACGATTCAGGGAAAATCACCGATCTTACCAAAGATATTGTTTGAAAAGCAAGATTTGAGTCAAACCAAGCAGGATCTGCTTGAAAGTCTGTCATCCTTGTCAACGTCGTCCCCGTTCCCAGTGCCTAACTCTGTTACCACTACCACCCTATTTTTGACCAGAAGCTAGAATTAAGGAGAAAGTACACCCACAATGATATGACAGAATGTTTGAGAGAGGAGGGAACCATTGTGGATATCAAAAATTCAAAAATTTATGCCGAAATCAGGAAAGAAAACTCTCAACTCTTATTTTAGACATAAAAAAAATTAATATCTACACTCTAAAACTGCAGACATATACTTCAGAATAGGAGTGAGCAGGTGAACCAAACAATCTGTAATTCGAACCAGTCTAGTCTAATTCGGTAAGTTTGGTTTAGTTTGATTTTTCTAATCTGTGATTTCAGATTAGTTAAAAAAATTAGCAATCTATTAATTACGAATTAGTTTCGAATTGAATCCAAGCCGGACATTTTAGTATTCCACCCTACCATTATACGATATAACCTGCATATAATCCTAACTTTTATATATAAAACCTAAATAAGGAACCCTCCGAAGAAAAGAAGAGGCGCTGCTCTGAATGAAACTACCACTAACTAGGGGTGGGCAACGGTTTATCCGAACCGCTCAAACCGCCCAATCCGCCCAACCCGCATATAAGTGGGCGGTTTCGCAAACATAATGTGGGTGGATGCGGTTTGAAATATGACAAATTTGCGGGTTGCGGGTGGGTCGCGGTTTAAACCCGCAAACCGCAAAAACCGCCCGCACTTTAATTATTATTATTATTATTTTTTTTATATACCAACTTTGTAACTTTTACAGGAGCACCATTATATTCTCTATGACACTAGGATCCTTATTTTTAAGTATTTCTCAACTTTCTTAATGCCGTAGAATTATCAAGTCCTAAACTTGGTTTCTTATATAATTTTCATTGGTGATTCATCCACTTTTTCCTAATAAAATTTTTCTTCTAATGGTCGATAGAACTTATAGTTTGATTATTGATTACTGAACTGGCAATTCTAATTGAGTACAACCTTTAATGCATTGATATACATTTTTTTCATAGCAAAAATACTAGTGTAGGGTCTCTTTGTTTTGGGTACTTTCATTTAATGCATTGATATTCAATTTTTATTTGTAAACTCATCAAAAAATTGTTATCACAAATATATAAAAAGAATTTGATGCCTAAATTCGCTGGAAAAAAAAAAAACTCGAAAATTAATTTTTAAAGAAAAAAGTGTAAACCGCAAACCGTCCGCAACCGCCCGCACATTTGCAAACCCTACCCGCACAAACCGCAAACCGCACTGCGGGCGGTTGCGGGTTGACTTTTTCCCAAACCGCATAGATGCGGGCGGGTCAAAACCGAACCGCAAACCGCACAAAACCGATCCGCGAACACCCCTACCACTAACTATCAATAATTAATTTATTAATATTACAAGTACATTTGGGTTGCTGCTATTGTTGTGTTGTGCTACTGTTTTTGTTGTCCTTTTTTTTTTATAATAAATTATGTAGCATAAGTTTAGTTTTGTATCTGTTATTGTCACAACAAAATGTTTGCTAAATGAGAATTTTATTTATTAGATATTGAACTTATGTTTATTTGTTAAATGATGAATTTATATTTATTTGCTACATGTTGAATGTTTTTACAACAATATTATATGATTTTTATTATGTGAAATTATGGTTCTAAACTGAACCAATCCGTGTTTAAATGATTTAGTTCAGATTATTTCCATGGTTTAAGTGGTTCGGAATTGTTCTAATTTTTATGAAGCCATAGTTCACAATTAGTCTTGATTTCATCCCAAACCGATCCAATCTGGACCAAGCTTATCCTTACTTTAAAAGTGTAAAGGAAATCCCCGGAATATCGCTCGAACACCACCAGAAATCTTATAGCAAGAGAAGCTCTGCACTCTCTCAGTCTCTCTCTCTCTCTCTCTCTCTCTATGGAACTTTTCCACATTATATTATTATATTGTATGAACTTAGTGTAAATAATTTTTTGGTGTTAGGTATATAACAGTCTTTATAATCCAAAATTGTAAACTATCATGATTTTTACAAATAATAACATAATGCGGAAAATAAATCCAAAATTGATTGAACACAAATGTCACGTTCCGAATTTTAATTATTCGGAAACATTACCAAAAGCCTTTAATTTGGGTCTTTTTTTTTTTAATTTTTTATAACAAATATCTGTTACTCTTGAGTAATAGAAACATAATAACACTTGTTCTCTCTCTCTCTCTCTCTCAATGAATACAACAATAATAATAATACATGCCAAGCTTCCACTACGGAGTTACAAATAAATATTTACAAACGTCAATATATAGAATTCATTTCTTTCACATCTACTATGAAATTACACATAAAAGATACATGAACTTCTTAACCCTCCAACCAATCAATTCGACTTCTCTTCCTGTAAGAAAAATAAAACAACAAGGGATGAATACAATTGCCTAGTAGGAATCTCATAGTTCTGTAACAATAACCATCCTGTAGATAAAAATGATCATGCATGCAGTGTGATACCATATAGTAATGGGACGTTTTGTAATTTCAAAATATCATACATAGAGTACTTTTTTGTCAAAATTTATTTGAACAATTAAAGAAAACCTCCAGCCATAAAAATCATCTCTTATCATCAGAAAGCCATAAATCCTTTTTGAAAACAAATATGTTTAAGGAACAACACCATTTTAAATTTATTAACCCATCCCAAAATATTCCTCATTTAATTTTCATCTTAACATTCCTCTTTTTATTTCTATTTTTCCTTTTTACCAATCACATTCATTATAACACCATAACCTCAAGTTCAAGTTCCCTTAATACTCAAAACAGCTCTCATACACTCCATTCCCACCGGTCTATTCATTTTTGTTGTAACTCCTTAACGTACAAATCCAAATCTCCTTTATATTCAATAACAGTTCTTCTACACTCAACTCTTACTTGTCTAACAGATACATCACATCCACATTTGCATAATCAATTATAATTCAACATATCACGAGGATAACAAACCTTTTTAATTCAATTTTTTTAGTAATTACAAAACAAAACTCTTAATCTTTCCTTACAATTGCAAACAACCTGGTGAATTCATTATCACCAACCCCTTATCCAGTTACTATTTCCTTATCCATTCTTTTCAAATAATTTCTATATATTCCCCTTCTATGCCAAATTACACATCAAATTGTAATTTCATAAGTCCATCACAAATCACACATATCATTATCGATTCAATGTATCTCACAACACATTTTACCTTTTGCCGACTTGATACGGCGGGATAGTGGGCACCCAATTCATAACACCCTCCACATTTTGCCGGCTATTATACGGCAGGAAGTGAACTCCCAAAAATCATTTTTATCAAAAATCATGTTTTTCCAATTGACCGACGGTCGTACAGTAGGTGTAGACCGCCCGAACTTCCTCCGCACGCCCCCCTTTCGGAGAGGGCACGAAATTGGGTTCATAGTTACTACAGTTCGGACTCCTATCACGATTCTGTATCTAGTCTCACAAAGTGCAATGTAAGACTGATAAATCACCAAAGAGTCTAAATCTGGCAAATCGTTTTGGAAAATCGATTTTAATCAAGAAGTGCCAAACATGGACTGCTTTGCCAGATTACAGAGTCACCACCTAAATGTTTTATTTTTTGAAAAATTTAGGAAGCCCTGACTCGTGCCTAAGGCCACGTGTCCATCATCACTAAAGTTGCCTCGGCTCAAGAACTTGGGTACGAGGGGGGAAGGTCATGAAATGAGCACCTCCGCTCGCCCGATCAAAGGATCGGCCTCTACTAATCATGATATGTTGTTTTGAAAAACACATGTGTTCTTATTTCGGTTATTTAGCTAACTCACTACGTAATGCGCATAGCATACAAGTATAGATTAGATCGCCTAAATTGGAACAAAACAATTCAATGTTTGTTTTCGAAATTGGTTTGAATTTGCCACCCTCAAGTGGGTTTAGAAATGCGGATTTGCCTCCAAACAAGGTGGGCTTAAAACATGATGATTTGCCACTCCAAGTGGGCTTAAAACTCACATTTTGATGAATTGTTTCAATTCAAGTAATGAAGCCTTCATCCACAGGCATTCATGCAGTTATAGCAATTAAGCAAATAGCCTCATGGCAAGCATGCTATCATAGCAACACTCACACACATGCAAGTATGCTAAAGCGTAAACACTTACAGTGTACTCCAAGCCAAAACAGAGAACTAGTTAGAAATCATGCATGATCCTAGCTATGTTAAAATGCCTAATGCAACACATGCAAAAATGCAACTAAGTAGGCTCGGCTATCTAAGATGGCATATGAATGTAATGATTTGATGCACGTATTCAAATAGGTATTGAAAGTTAATGCAGTTTGAATGATGCGCCGAGCCCAGTGCATGCAAGACAAATAAATGATGCAAACATGCAAGCATAATGTATGCTAATTGAAAATGACCCTAAACTAACCATCGAAAGTGGTTAAGTAAAAGGGAGAAAGACGTGAGGTTAGACGACATTCACACACACACGCACACTTATTACAACATTTTCCTTCTCGACGGAGGGTCCGAATGAATTAGTTAAGTTAATCTAAGCTAAGCTAACTAATCAATCTAATTAAGCCAATTAGATTAATTATTACACAACAAAACGAATAACTAGTAAACTACTTACTAATTATTACAACACTTAATTAATTAACAAACTAATTAATTAAATTACCAAATTAAGCTAACTAACAAGTAAAACTAATTACAAATCATACTGCCTCAGCTCTATTCCAAGAGGTTGAAGAAGCATGCTCAGTTGGCGTTCGCTCGGAAATCCATTACCATGCTGTTAATTGCCTCTGTTTGCACTTGCCTTAATCTCTGAAAATTGGGCCAACCTCCAGACTGCCTTTACTTTAAAACAGGAATTTGCTGGTGGGCTGCTAGCAAGAAAAAGTGGCTGCCAGCCACTAAAACTGGCCGATTGGCTAGTGCTACTGGTCGGTCGGCTAGTAAAACTGGCTGGTCAGCTAGTTGCTTCTCCAGGCTTCTGGTTTTGCTGCAACAGAGAACAATAGCTGCACAACAATGTATTTACATGACAATGTAGGCACTGCCACTCTCCCAATCATGTCTCAAGCTTAAAGGAGCGTGGCACTCGGCTCTCAAGCCACCAACCAAGCATTTTCAATGCATGGTGGCCAAGAACCAAGCTTATACCATGTTTATGAATGCACAAACAACACGCAAAGAGCCTCCACCCTATCATGCGTGATCAAGGGTGTTAGCGACCAAGAAACATGACACGTTTCATCACTTCAAATATGAAACGTCTCATATTTCTTGTGTTTAGATTAACGTCCGATCCAAACACATGCAACACAACACACATATGTTATCTTGACATGTTTTAGTTGACTCAATTCTTGTTTACACATTTTACATTACCAATCCATTCTTTAATTGGTTAAGTCCAATGTGCAAGTCCTCTAAGGAGAGGAGGTCAACCAAGAGAATGGTCTAAGGCATAGGAAAGACCATGCCTTTGACTAGGAGGAACCCTCAAAAGAGGGTTAAAGTCATTTAAGCACGAGCCTCAATCCCAAGCTCAAACACAAACTCAAGGGTCAACCAACTCTCAAATCAAATGGAAAAAAAAAAAAAAAGAAGAAAAGAGGAAGGTTGCAGATATTTAGTTCTGAAGTGGTATGCTAAAGACCTTAAAGCATGCAAGCAATGCAAGCATAGCATGTTGAGGACCCAAAACATCAAAGCTAGTAAAGAGCAAAACACAAGAGGCATGCAATACATAGCACAAATGACCAAACCAACTCTGAATAGAGCTCAATCATGCCAAAATAATGGTCTAAACATGCTGAAATAGGAGCTCAAAATGTTAGAAGAACATGGACACATGTTGGCCTATAAGCAAGGCATAATACACAACCCTCAAAAGCTATGGAGAAGTGAAGTATATGAGAGTGTGACTACACTATATGCACTGAAATTACATGCTAAATGGTGCCATACCATGCAAACATCACATGCATAACATGTTAAAGGCCTCAAAACTCAAAGCTAGTTAAGGCCCTTTACATTACAACCATACTAAGCAATGCTCAAATGACCTTGACCATTCAAAAAAAACCTAAGGTAGGTCAAAACAGTAGCAAAAACATGCTAGACTTGCAGCATAGGTGGCAAGAAAGATATGCTCATGTATTGGCTCACAAACAAGGCATGAGGCTCAACTTCTCAAAAGCATTGAAAGAGTGATACATATAAGAGTATGACAATGATATATGCTCTGAAATCGCATATTAAATGATGCCAAATCATGCAAACAACCTAAGCAAAGCATGCTATAGGACTCAAAACACAAAGCTATTAAAGTCTATCATGCTATAGCCATACAAAGCAAGACTCATATGACCTAAACCACTCAAAACAAAGTTAAAGCATGCTAAAGCATGAGTAAAAGCATGCTGGAGTATAGCCAAAATAAGCTAGAATGATGGGCTAAAGTAGCAAGCATACAAAGCTAGTGAGTAGGATTACACTACAAGTGTAAAGAGCAAGCAACCAATGATCAAACAAACCAAAAACAGAGTTATGGCAGGTCTAAAAAGTCACAAAAATATGCTTGAACAAAGCCACAAAGAAGTAGAAACACATGCTCATTTGGCAGGCCATCAACACATTCAAATAAGACAAGAGGAGAGTGGACCACCCCCTCCTACCTGGGACCTCAAAATCACCTTTCCACCACTGAAATTCTTTTGGAATTCAGTGGTTAAAAGGCCAAAAAGAAATAGTTTGAATAGCCTTAAAAGGTGGTACAAAAACTTAGCAAATAAGTAACCAAAGAGGGTAGACCACCCTAACCCCAACAAGGACTCAAACCAACATTCTTAACACTTAAAAATAGAGCTTTTTGTAGTTAACAACCAAGCCTAAAACAGCATGCAAAGGTGGCTAATATGGTATACAAAAATAAGCTTAAAAAAGGGAATATGCTCACCCTTGAAGCACAGCAGCAAGAGAACAACTTCTGAGCCAAAAACCAGCTTTAGGAGGCCCAAACAAGTCTTAAGGAATCTTAGCTCCAAGGTCAAGATGTTTGGCTAAGAGAGTTGTGTGCAAATATGTTAAGAACACTCACTTTCAAGTACTATAGAGTATAATATATATATATATATATAGAGAAAGAGAGAGAGAGAGAGAGAGAATTCTAGAGAGGGAGTCAAAATTTGCTTCCAAAATTTCTGAACCTCCCCTTATATAGGCAATGCAAGCAAAAGCTTGCTTGACAAGCTTAAAGCTTGTCTCCATCCCTTCATACATGTATGGAGGATAGTTTTAATGCCCAACAGCTGGCTCAAAAGATCTGAAAATATCATAAAAAAGAGAAAATTGGCTACCAGCCAGTTCAAGTGGCCGACCGGCCACTTCAACTAGCTGACCGACCACTCCAACTAGTTGGCAAGGAGAAAAATTGGCTGGCAAATGCCAAAAGTGGTCGGTAGGCCCCACTCTCCTTTAGCCAAGAGGTACCAAGGTTTGGCCTAAAAACAAGGCCAAAACACAGAGGGTTTAGAGGCTCAAAGACAAGGCGCTCGGTTGAGACCTTCGAGCACTCAAAACTAGCACAAACATGTGTAATCATCGAGTGTACAGACGATAACGTCTAAGTCTTAAGGTCGATCAAAAATGGGGTGTCTACAGTTGCCTCTCTTTGACAGAACTCAGAAGTCATGAAATGACGGAAATGAATGTCAAAACCTAGAGAAGACCCATTTTTGACAAGGCCGAAGACTTAGACAAACAGGCAACATAACAAAAAGATGCGCTCACAAGCAAGGGCAAAATGCAAATTGCATGTAGAATGCAGAATATAACTTATGATTATGCAAAAAAAGCTGTAATGAAGCATCTAGATGCAAATGTTATGCAAAGAAATGCTACAACAAACTTGCACACAAGCAAGTAAACACAAACTAAACCACATCTCATACAGAAATGATGTAAGAAAATTATGCAATCTTAACTACGGCTTACGGAAGAAAGACTAAAAATGACTATCGGGAACACCCAAAGTCTCAAACGAAACACCTCCTAGCGTATCAAACGCGAAAGGAGAAGGATTGCACAAGAAGCGCAGTCATCCAAATGTGTGCCAAACGTGAGAGGAGAAGGGCATCCAAACGCGTGTCAAACGCGAGAGAAGAAAGGGTAACCAAACGAGTGTCAAACGCGAAAGGAGAAAGGCATCCAAACGCGAAAGAAGAAAGGCATCCAAACGCGTGTCAAAAGTGAGAGGAGAAAGGCATCCAAACGCGTGTCAAACGCGAGAAGAGAAAGGGTAACCAAATGCGTGTCAAACGCGAGAGGAGAAAGGCATCCAAACACGTGTCAAACGTGAGAGGAGAAAGGCATCCAAACGCCTGTCAAACGCGAGAGAAGAAAGGTAGCGTTGCAAAAACCGGAGGGTGGTATAAACGTTGGGCACTCGTCCCAATGTTTCCAACCAAAACAAGAGAGTTCGAGGGGGCAGGAATGATCTTACCTGGAGTTCCTCTGACTGAAACACATACAACATCGTCTGGTTGTGCCAGCTTTAAATGAACCGTACATACAATATCGTGCCTGCACAAAAGAGAAACTTTGACAGGTACAATATAGTAGAAACACATGTTTATCGTTACATCAAGATATAATTTCAATACGAGATAAACGCGTGCATATACAATGCACAAATAAAAAGGTGCATAACAATGCATGGGAGACGTACATAACAATGCAAGTGAGACGGGGCATAACAATGCAAGTAGAATGGTGCATAACAATACAAGTGAAATGTGCATAGCAATGCAAGTGGAACGTACATAACAATGCAAGTGAAACGCAACATGCATATTCTGTGCACAATAATCAATGCATGTTCGATGCAATATGCTCAATGAAGAAATACGCGTCTTGGCAAAACCGATTTAGTTATGATCTCCGATTTACCTCTCGGAGGGGTTACAATGTTCTCTAAAAGGATACACCTCATGCATGCCAGCTGACGATAAGCTACGCATCGAAGACATGAGTTGAAATTTCCGCAGAAACATTTTGAGCTGAAAAGTGGGCTCTTTTTGCACTTTCTCGGGACCAAGGACTCACAACAGTCTGAAAACACACAAGGGGAATACCAGGCAGCTGCCGAACACCCTGGAAGCTTGCCAGCCACTTCCTAAAGCTACCAGCCACTTGACAAAGCTGCCAACTAGTTAAGTGGCCGGTCGGCCAGAAAAACTAGCCGGTCGGCTAGTTAGGGAAAGTCAAGGCAGTTTGGGCTTTTCACATGGAGATCTTTAAAAACCCAACTCCAAAACCCTTTTCCTCACACACCTATTGCCGAAATAAACTCTTCTTCTTTTCTAGACCCATTTTCCTCTTAGATCCGGGCTTTCACGCGTTTTCCAACACTGCCCGTGAAGTTGATTCACAAAAAACTTTCGATTCTCTTCGTTTTGAACCGAACAAAAGTTGTTTTCGGAGCCTTTTTCTCCATTTTCACCATTTGAGGTTTGTTTCTCTCAACTTTGACTTGAGTTTGGAGCCCTTTTCCCGGGCTTTGACTTTCTTGACTTTTTCTCTTCCCGAGAGTTGACTTTTGTTGACTTTTTGCTCATTTTCGCCCCATTTTGCTCATTTTCGCCTATTTTCACCTACTTTCCAGATAGCAGACGACGCGCCACACGGCGGAGGTCCTCCGAGGATGGAGGGGGAGTTGGAGCACATCCCGTTACCGCCAAGGATCCGGCCATTCGACCCCGCGACGTACCATCTTGAGGTACATGTGTTACCACATAGTACGGTCCGTCATTTCACTGACTTTGCACGATGTGCACCCGCAGATCTACTGTTACGGGAGTCGGAGGCCCATTTGTCCCACGACGCACCAGGGGTACACACTGCACTTTTACATTTTTTGCGATGTACTTTACATTTCTTGCATAGTTCGCATTTTTGCACTGTATTTCATCTACTCATTGTGCTCATCTACTCATTCTGAAACACATACACACACTATATTCTTGCTCATTCTGAACACGCATACTACACACTGTATTCCTACTCATTCTGGACACACATACTACACATTGTATTCTTGCTCATTCTGAACACACATACATACTGTATTCCTGCTCATTCTGAACATATTCATATTGTATTCCTGCTCATCCATACAGGTTGACTCCCGTTTCACCCGTGGGTACGGATCCACCACGGCAAGAGAGTGGTACTTGGAGCTCACTGACAGCGTCCAGCAGATCATCGATGAGGCGGGGTTTGGCCTGTTCTGTTCGGGGCTCTCGCGTTTCTTCGCGAGTCAGATTGTCTTGGGCGTATTGGTGGAGAGATGGTGGGACACCACCAACTCCTTTCATTTCTCTACCACTGGGGACATGACGATGACCCCGTTCGACTTCGCGATGTTGATAGGCCTTGAGGTGGGAGGCCAGCCGATCCCATATGATGTTGATATGGGTAAATGGGAGGCAACTTGGACGCATCTACTAGGAGCACACCCACCTGTCTACCGATCATCGGGCTCGATCCGATATACTTGGTTTGTCGACCATTTCAGAGAGGGAGAGCCTACGACGATAAAAGAGACAGAGCAGTACCCTCAAGGCTTCCTTATGTTCCTCTTCGGCACTACCCTGTTCGTCGACAGAGCAAACACAGTGGGGCTATACTTGCTGAGCACATTAGTGGACCTGTCCCAGGTGCGGCACTATGATTGGGGGGGCGCCGACCTTGCTACCCTCTACTGCTATATGAGCTCGACCTCCCGCAGGAGCGGGAACATAGTAGGCGGCTCCTGGAGAGCTTGTGAGGTGTGCTTTAGCTTTACATTTTCTGCTATGCTTTTTGCTTTGCATTTTCTGCTATAATCTCTGTTCTGCATTTGTATTTTCTATACACCATGCCATGCACCTTGCTTTCTGCATTTTCTGTATTCTGTATTTGTTACATTCTGCATTTTTTGTGTTTATCTGTATTCTCACTGCCACCCTCTCGTTTTTCACAGCTATGGGTATGCGCCTATTTCCCAATATTCGCTCTTGAGCTGGAGGTTGAGACACCCCTTGAGGTCCCCTACTTATGCCGATATAACGGTCGGTGCCAGCCTAGGCCCCGGGAGACCCTCTCATACTTGCGGCAGTACTTTGACACAGTGAGGACGACGGAGGTAATCCAAAACTCACAGTTTTTCCTGCTTTCAATTTCAATTCACTTTGCATATCTAATGGCAACTTATCAGTCTATGCATTTGCTGTCTGCAGATCACATGGCAGCCTTGGGCGGCGATACCAGAGTTTGCCCAGTTTTATTTTGCCGAAGCTCGTTGGGCCTTCCGATATCGGATCTTGTTCGAGGGTCAGGCAGGCCGCGCCTGGTTTTTAGGCGAGCACTTCATGCGCCAGACATTGGGCTTGTCATTATAGTCAGTTCCTTTGCCACCTCCACCATCTATGCGGGCCACAAAGAGCCTCTCCTCTCAGGAGCTTATCGACGTCATGAGAGGCGCAGATTCTGATCGGTACATTGGAGAAGGGGACTACACGGCTTACATTAAGGTACACCTCATGTCCCCATTAGCAGGTGCTCGTGCTTCCACGGGTAGGACAGCTGGCATTGCTTCGTCGAGCAGGGCTCGGGCTGTTGGCGCCCTATCGATGAGCAGAGCTCGGGCACCGAGGGGTGAGACTAGAGGGATGCCTTCTGCTAGGCAGTGCGTTGGATGACCGGATCCCCCGATTGAGCTGGCAGGTTGGTGGTATGGGACACCTTATCAGATTCCACTTGAGCCTCCATTGCCTGATCACCGATACATGAGGACGCCTGGCCACCGATACGTGAGGACGTTTGGCTCACCACCGGTACATTTTATAGCTTTTATGCATTTCAGCTTTGCTCAGATATTTGTTCATTCATTCACTCATGGCTTTACCTTGCATTTGCAGCCCTTCATACGATATGTCGAGGGGCTGCTTGAGGCGATGGCCTCACTTGAGGGTATGGTCTTGCGGAAAGAGACGATGCTGCACTCCCACGGCATTTCGGTACTTTTCAGTTTCCTTGCATTTATCATACTTCTGCTAATATACCAAAATTGAACACTTCATTGCACTGATTTACTGTATGTATAGATCACATCTGATACGACATACTGCATCCATATATTGTATCTGACTTGCGCACATACTCCACATACCGCACTTGTACTTGATACTTGCTGATAAATTCAAAATGTCTTTTCAGGTCACACCCTTGCAGACAGGACCCTCTGAGCCTTCTCAAGTGGCAGAGAGAGAGATTCTGGCACACAGCCGAGGGAGACGTCAGACGCTTGTCATACACGATGACAATGATAAGTCTAGTGGAGAGGAGGAGCCAGCGAGTCCTCAGTCAGAGTCATCTGAGGGCGGATGCGATGGCACCGGCTTAGGTTCTGAGGGTGGCGACGATACCGAAGGGGGCTCCGAGGATGGCAGCTCTGGTTCAGACAGCGGTGCCGATGGAGATGGTGCAGAGTCTACTCAGCCGAGGAAGATGATGAAGAGGGCCTCTCAATCCTAAGCTTTGATAGCACCGATTCAGATGCTTTTGCTTTGTTTTCTTTTTGCTAGTAGTTTTAGCACATTGTACAGCCTTAGGCAGTTTTATTTTCTTTAAAACTTGTACTTTTGTAAGAAGAAACCATGATAGAATGAAAACAGCTTTTTGATTGAAAAAATGTTACATTTTTATATTCTGAGCATCTCACAACACCGCATGGCATGAAAATGAGATTGATTTTTGAAAATTGTGCGCTCAAATGGCATTATCTTAATCAGGTGGTGAACCAACCAAACAACTGAAAGAACAAAACAACTCAATAAGCAACACAAGGTCTTGACAAGCCAAACAAAGTAATTACAACTCGATAAACAAATTTACAACAACTCGATAAGTAAAACAACAACTCGATGAATGAAACAAATTCAATTCAATAAGCAACTTGCAACAACTCAATAAACAAATTGAATTTGAAACAACTTAACTAAACTACTGAATAAAGAGCCAGACGCATCCAGGGTAGAACAGAACACACGTTTTCAGCATCCTCATCACACAGGGGGACCCAAAACTCTTTTTCTGGGGACAGAAATAGGCTTACAGCCACTTTGGATTTCTGCCAGCCACTTTTCACATCTGCCAGCCACTTAAGTGGTCGGTCAGCCAGAAAAATTGGCCGGTCAGCTACTTGAACTGGCCGGTCGGCCAGAAATTTTTAAGACCTCCAGATGGCTGCCATCTGTCCTCCACTCAATGCCTTATCTTCTATAAAAGCTCCAGCTTCGTGATTTCTCCATTTTAACACTGCTTTTTCCCCAAATGGAAACATTTCTTGCCCAAAAACTCTCCGAGTGGCTTGCAGCTTTAGACGGCTCGAAAAAGTTAAATTTCTGGGGTTTCGGAATAAATGCATTATTCACGCTGAGTTGCACCCCACTGCGTTTTTCATTCTGCCATGCTGCGGCTACAATTCTTCAATTTATAAAATCGACACACTACATACCTATAAACCATACACACCTACAAAATCGAAACAATACATACCTATAAACCAGCAGATCAATTCTTCAATTTATAATTTCAAATCACACATAACAAACTCCAACAGATTTCAACTCAAAAGGCCTCAATTATGAATATGTCAAAATCGAGAAATCACTTTACCTATAATAGCGAACCAAGCCAAGAAATCCCTCAAGCTCCTTCGCGATTCGAATCTTCATCTACTTCCATAACTAACTTGCTTTCTCTTCCTGGTAAATAACGTCAATGCTATTATATATACACTTGTTTGGGTTTAAGGGCAAATATGTCTTTTTACTTGTAAATGGAACTTATTGGTTCAAAAACTTTTTGCTAGAACCTAAGCTACTACCAAATATGTAGATAGGACTTTTAGGTAATTATTCCAAAAAAAAAAAAAAAGAGGCTGCCTCTTCAAATTGTTTTCTTTATTGTTTTGTTTGTGTGCGCCAGCTGTTGTTTGTAAAAGCAGGAAAAAAAATTATTTACTCTTTGGTTTTCATTTTCAGAATTCACTTTTCAAAAAAATTTATTATTTATTATTTATTATTTTTTGTATTTTTTTTTTGTTTTTACTAATCTTTTTTAATATTTTAAGCATTTTTTTTAATTTTTAGACACACCTAACATAAATACAATTAAAAAATATAATAATTATGAATTTTTTTAAAAAAAAATTCACTAAATACCAAAAATATTAATTAAAAAAAAACAAAAATTCAGTATATTTTTCATATTTTTATGTATTTATTAATTTTTAAAAATATGTTTTCACAAATATTTTACTATTTAGATACATTTAAGAAAGATGCATCTAAAAAAAATTTTGTTTAAAATCTTAAAAATATTTGCTAAAAACAAAAAAATACGAAAAATAAAAAACTCAATTTTCATAAAATTGAATTCAAAAAATTAAAACTAAACACATTGATTATTATTGTGTGGTCATTATCTATTTGGTAGCTCTTGATTAAATATATCTATATATATATATATATATAAGCTCTTATCTTAAGTATATTTATTCTTTTATTTTTGTGACTGTTTATTTTATAATAGTTAGTTATTGATTTTTTTTTAAAATTTCTAAAAAAATATAACACATATAATTATATATTAATATATATTTTATACATGTCAATTTTTATTGATTAGTTTATTTATCTAGAAAATGTTGCCACAAGTGTAATATGAATTTATGACTTACAAAGTCATTAATTATTGAAATAAAACGTAAAAAACTCATTTTATGGTGATTTAAAAATATGAAATATATTGGATCATAATAAAATTAACAAAAATTGATCAAAATTTATTTTAAAACCCAATAAATATGATTTTGAAAAAAAATATGCGTATCGGTAAATTTTTTTTCAAATTGTGCAAAAAATAAAACATTCACGGTTCTGGTTACCGCAACCGTTGCACTATGGCCTTTATACCCCGTAACCGCAACTGCGCCACTGCCACCGCCACCGCCACCATTACGGTGATTGCAACTGCTTTTCAGAACCTTGATTACATCTAATACAGATGACAAGAATCTTCTTCCCAAGTTCAAATTGGTCTGAGAAGTTGTCATTAAAGCAACTTTCTCACAGTTACAGTAACCATTTTTTTCTTTCTGCTTTACTCTTTGTTTACAAACAAAGCTATGTTATATCATATATGTATATGTCTTATATACATGCTAGCAAGAAATTTTCCCTCACCAACTTATTTTATTTTATTTTATAGCACCCCCAATATCTGCTTTGAACCCCTACCCGTTATAAATTTTTGTATTATAATTTTACCCTATCATAAAATTCCAATCCTAACTCCATCCTTCCAAACCATAAACTTAAACCCTTCTCACCCTAACCACCACCCCCTAGCCCCTTCCCACCCTTGGCTGCCACTCCAAACCTTTCCCACTCTATGGTGCCTTTTTCTCTACAACGTACATGAACTAAAAAGAGAGAAAGAGATTGTTTAATTGGTTGAGAAAGAGAGAGATGACATAATGGGAAGGGAGGGACTATAGAGGGCGAAGGGGTTGGGTTTGGAAGGTGGAAGAGGCAGTTGTGAAAGGGGTATCCTTGAAACAGTCCCCTCACTATGATATACTGTATATATGTTGCTAATTTTTTAAGGTGGGGGTATCCTTGAAAGTGGCCTCTCCAAGGGTTGGTTTGGGGTGTCTTAAAAAAGTGTACTTTTTGTTTTTTTACGAAAAGATTTGCAGAAAAGTAGAGAGGTGATGTGATGAAAAAAAGATAAAAAGATAAAAAGATGGATTATATAGGTTATGCCAAACGAGGCCCAAGACTTTGTGTGTGGAGTGATGGGAAGGTCTTGTGGGTTGAGTGTGGTGAGATCTCTATATCCAAGGTTAAGTTACTATAAGCTACTAAAAAGTTTTCCTTAACTGTTTGTTTGCAGGTTGTCAAGCTGGCCTAATCTTAGGGAAAGTGGGTTGAGTGTTTGTGAGATCTATATTAGGCAGTGGAGGTTTGTGAGCTTGAGGGTTGAGTGATGTGAGTTCCAATTATATGTTGTTTCTAACTGTTATGCTTGCAGGTGACAAAGCTGGTTCTTTTGTGAGGGAGTTATTTGTTGAGGGTTGAGTGAAGAGAGATCTACATTCTTGAGAGCTTTTTGCTTCATTTTTCTTCTCCTCTGTGCTCAGCTATTTTTATTCTTTGCTGAGCTTGAGTGCCTATATATGGGTTGAGATTGTGAGGTCACATAAAGTGAGTCTTGATATAGATTTGTGCACAGTTTCTTGTAGGGTCTGTTTGAAGGACTTCAAAAGGGCCAAGCTGTATATATGCGCCAGCCCTTTTAGCTGTTCTTAAATAGGATTGTTGGTGTCTTTATTTTTCTAATTTTGTACAGATCTGTGTCTGCTATCTGTTTGCTGCAATCTATGTTTGTTATTTGTCTGCTGCAATCTATGAAGAAACCAGTTTAGATTGCTCTCTACATCCTTGGGATTTGTTGATGCATGGTTACACCTGCTGGAAACTCCTGCTGTCAACATATTCCTTTTACCTTGGTTTGTTGAACTTTGGAAGCTCTGTAACAAGTTGAAGCGCCTGAGGAGTGAAGAAATTTTCCTTTTCCTTACTTTGTATATATGTCTAGTTTTATGTGACTTCTATCATTATCTTGTTGGCCTTAACTGTCACACCTCAAACCCGCCCCTAAAAGTTTGGGCATGACCTGTTCGAAAACGAACACTTAACCTGTTGTAAATAACATACGGGGCCTCGTCGGAAGCATAAAGTAAGAAAATAACTATACATATAAATTCCATTGAGCTACATCTCCATGCCAGGACCTCTTATATATCACATTCATCATGGAAAATAGATAAAGCTCCAAACCATATTTTGTAGCATTGGTGATAAACAAACATACGTATAGACCCAGCCCCATCATTGGGTTTATACAAAAATCATTGAAGTTCTACGTTTTCAACCTTAAATGGGTAATCAAAATTAAGCTAACATTTCAATAGACTTTACAAAAATAAATTGCTTCATGTAGTGCCTGAACCCACGAAGGTTGACAAAAGAAAACGGGTGTCATGACTAGGACTGACCACCTGGTTGGTTACCTATAGAAACAGACATTAAACAGAGTGAGCTAAGCTCAGTGAATAGTAATACATAAATAAAACGATGCTTAACTTGAAACATAACACATAGCAATGCATACAAAGATGTAGAGTTCACATAGTTAGTCTGATTCTGTGCTGAGTACATAACGGCCTTAGGTTCAATCTTGCAACATAAACATGGTGGCTATAAGCCCTTGAAACATGGTGGCACGAGGCCCTTGAAACATGGTGGCACGAGGCCCTTGAAACTTGTGGTATAAAGCCCTTGTGACATATGGCACTAAGGCCCTTGAAACATGTGGCATAAAGCCCTTGTAACATATGGCACTAAGGCCCTTGAAACATATGGCATGAAAGCCCTTGAAAAGTTGGCATGAAGCCCTTGATACAAAGAACTTGTAACATCCTTGAACTTGTAACATACATAAACTTGTAACATATATAAGCTTGTAATAGACTTAAACTTGTAACATATACTTGAAACATACCTGAACATACTTGAACTTGTAACATACTGGAAACATGCCTGAAACATGCTTGAATATCATTCATTAATTCAAACGGAACATATCATAACTAGAGCATTTCTTGTTGTATCATGTCATTATCGTACGCTTAACAATGAGAGACTAAATCACATTCTCATGAGGGTCACATAATGATGCTAAACTTTGCACTTATATCGTAGATTCTGGATAACTTCCAATTCATAAGCAACATAGCAAAATAACTTCAATTCATCTGGATACACATAGCTACTCTTATCTTTACTCAGAATCCATTCTTCAAGAATGAACATAAATTCTTTTGGGTAAATGACTTACTTTACGTGCTCTATTAATCAATAGCATACACCTTTGTTTAATCATTCTTTTATGTTAGTATAGTTGTCTTGCCTTGTAATTAACAGAGTCCTAATGGTAACCGTTACATCATTTCCATGAGTTGACATAATTAACGTAAAGTTAACAGGACATTCTTGATAATTAGTAACGAAAAGTAAGTACATTTTCATTAGATTATAGATGACTTTATTGGTTTCACAATTTCACAGCTCGGCCCTTGGCCTGAGGGGTTCAAACATTCACAATAGCCTTTGGGTTTCATAGATTTACAACTTATCACATCGGCCTTCGGCCCTTTGGATTCACAAGTTCACAAGTTTGGCCCTTGGCCTCATAGCTTCATAAGTCACAAGTCGGCCCTTGGCCACATAGGTTTGATCTTCACAAGTTCTTTTGATGTTTTCATAATTTCATAATGTTTCTCACATAACATACATAACTTCACAAACTCTTTTGAAGTTTCCATAATGTCACAGTGTTTCTCACATAGCATACATAACATTTATGTCAACATAATTCTTACGACGAAGATTTAACATCAATAACGATAAACGGTTAAAGGTACATCAAAGTACTACTACTCACAGCGTTTAGGTGCTTGAGTCGTCCCTGTAGCTGACCCTACACAATCCACATAATTCAAACATAATTCATCATAGTACAACACCAATCAATTCACTATGAGTCAAACACAACATAATCCAACAAAGTCAATATCACTTAGTTCATCAACACCATTTGTAATTTAACATAATTCAAAATAAATCCTTGAATCCCATTTCAACATTCCAAAACCAAGTTCATATCATTCATACCACTACCTCAAACAATACCCCAAAATAAGGTAAGAACATTCCAAATACACTATTAAGAATGTCAAAAATGAGCCCATGCTCGAGCGGAGGGTAAAAAAATTCCAAGCCGATACAATAAAGGTCGCCATAACTCAGCAGATAAGTCTTTAATTCCGATAGATATAGTTGAATTAAAACACATTAACCCCTAATTAAATAAGGATGACTTTCTATATGCATTTTGGGGTCATTACACTAACCTTGCAGGGTATGCAAGGGATTTTAGTTTTGTTGACTGCATTGATTATTTTTTGCTTATTCTAGGTTGATATCATGGTGGTCTGGTGTTAGTCGTTCTTTATTTCTATTTTTAGCTCTGTCCAGGTTTGCTATCCTGGTTTTGATATGCTTTGTTGCTGTCCGCTTTTATTTTTTCTTGGTGCTGTATTGTCTTCGGTAGGGCCTAGGGTATGCTCCTTGTAGTTGTGTTTGTTTCTTGTTTTTATTTTTTGACTTACTTACCCCCAAAAAAAGCAAGCGGCATGAAGGTTGTAAGATGAGCTAATTTGAGCCCACTAAATTAATTAGGCCCAATAGTCCAAGGTTGGTGGGCCCAAATTTATCGCAAGTCCAAGATTAGTAAGCCCGGATTTATCGCCATCAAACGGGCTGAATCACTCTAAGCCTTGAAAGGGTTCGGATCCACGAACTTAGAGACTTACTCGGGCTCGGGCTCGAGCTCAGACTCAAAAGGGTTCGGATCCACAAACCTAGAGATCCGAAGCACTTGGCTTCGAACGGATTCAAACGCAATCTAGAAGCCGCTCCATTAATGACCCCAAGGCACTTGCGGACTCGGAGCTTTCCGGGATCTACGTACCAGAACCATGGGCATAATGAAATCCGAACAAAGGACCCGATCCTGAGGATGGTGAGTGGAGATAAATTCACTCTTCGGTTAAACTAGCCTATGCCCGGGTCGAGGTGACACGATCTAAGCGGTCCCTAAGACTCATCAATATTTGCGGCAGGGCGTTCTCTTGAACTATCCCTGACCCTTCTGCGGCAGGGCGTCCTTTGGGACTACTCCTGACCCTTTGGGATGATTGGGGATCATTGGTTAGGTGTGGCTAAGAAGAAGGGTTCGCCGAGAGGTTGATCTCCTCTTCAAGGGTTTTCCTCATCCTCGGAGAGGTCACCTCCTCGAACAAGATGGATTTTTGAGAGAAAACTCTTGGGAAATAACTAATTTCCCTTCTCCATTATCAACCTTGAGAGTGAAAGTGGGAGATCCATGGGAGACCCTTGCCGTTATTCTCTCTCTAGCTTCTTTACCTTCTTCTTCATCCAATCTTTTATCTCCATCATCTCTTTGCTTTTGTGTTCTTAGTTAAGACTGTTGAAAAATCTAAGCCTCTCATCATCTTCTAGAGAATACAAATTTTTCTTCAAGGATTTTTGAATTTTCCAACAACTTTCCTGAACCCTATCATACAAAGGTAGCAAAGGTGGAGAAGACAACGGAGTCCAAAAAACTAATTAGTAGGAGTCAAAAAAAAAAAAAAAAAAAACAACGACAACAAAATAATAACATGCAAGTGCTATTAATAACAATACTTTCTTTTTTTATTTTATAATTTTAAATCTAAACATGTTGAGCTGTTAATTTTATCCATAAAAAGGTCACTGATGTGTGCATATTTGTCAATCATTTTAATAGGGCATTATCAATTAAATGGATTATTCAATTTGATAGAGAGAGGATTAAATAATTGAAATTTATAATTTGTTTACATTAAGTGACTTGAAGAGTGTTTTTTTTTTTTTTTTTTTTTCATTTTAATAACCTATTTGAATTAGTAAAGGAAGAAAAAAAAAAGGAAAAAAAATGATATATGTCTCCAAGTGGATAGATTGAGAGACAAAAATAAAAAGAAAAATAAATGATTACTACATTTCTATAATATAAAATTTGACCATTTAAATACTAAATAAATAAAAATATAAAGTTTATTTTGATAATGTAAAACAATAATTGTGTTTTTTTTAATTTTATTTTATATAGTTTATCCAAACAAAATATCAAAAAATTATTATTACTTTTTTTTTTCCTTTTTCTTTCTAGTTTAATCAAACAAAAGAGAGTGAATACACAATTTTTTTTAAATTTTTTTTTTATGGTTTATTTTCTTTTCTTTATTGGATTCCAAATATTAAAGAAGGAATAAATAATATATAGATCTACTTTTAAAAAGTTTAGGCCAAATTTGATTTGTCCAAAAGGACATATTTATTCAAATTTTACCATTATTCAAAATTTATCAATCCAACTATTCAAATGTTACTTATATATTCAAATATGACTAGTTATATATATGTCACTTTTCTATTCACCTATTTCTAATGTCACCTATCTATACATCTTACCATCACGGCTGCCATTTGTTGGTGACTTTCCAACAACTTTTCAGCATGTATTCGTGAATCACTAAAACAATTAAACATTAAACAAAATAACATATAACCTCGGGTAAATTACACTTAGCTTCCCTGAGGTTTTTAACAAATATAGAAATCTCTTTTATGGTTTCAATAATTCAAAAACCTCCCCTACCTTTACTAACAATATCAAGATTCTTCCACTCCGTTAAGTTAATACAAACGGCGTTAATTAACAATCCAAAATGACCATATCACCCCCGTCGAATTGAACCGGGAGATGAAAACTATTAAATCAACCAATAAACTATTTAAATAAAAATTTTCATTCACCTCCCCTAATTTGTATATATATTATTAAAGACCCATACATATTTTAACATAATACATTAATAATTTAGTATAAGATCCTAATAATATAATACATATAACACTTATTTCACAACATATACGAAAATTTTATCAATTTTAATTAATGCATTTTTTATTTAAATTTCTTTTTTCTTTTTTTTTTTAAGTTGAAACAAATGGATTATTTTTTTTTTTTTCCAGCTTACACCAAAACTGCAATGTATTAACAGAATCCCCTGGTAGTGAAGCTTTAAAATTGATCAATTCCAGATTTTTTTTGTCTCTAAAATTAATGTTAGATAACATTCTAATAATTTAATGTAAGACCTATTACATAATAACGTAAAATTTATCATTGTAAGTAATTGATTTATTATTTAATTTTTCTTAAAGTTAAAATAAATGCATTTATTTTTTTCTCAGCAATTTGCATTACTTATTTATTCATTTAATTTTTATCTTTACGTCATTAAACTTCTAGTTGATGCATATTTAAAAAGAAAACTTAACTTAATATTTCTTACATGATCAAAAAAATTTAAAAAATAAATATAGAAGTAAAAAAAAAAATCTTACCTCTCTGAGGTTGTCAACACTAATCTTAACCTCAAATACAAATTTAATTTATCATATTAAATATATATGAAATTATTATTTATTTTTCATAATTTTTTCAAAAATATAAATGTAATTTCTTGACACTATTTTTTTCCACAAGTTTTTGAACTTTTATAGAAAAAATAAAATAAAATTTAACCATTAATGAAGGTGAGAAATTAATTCTAAGATTCCATGATCTTTCATTCCCTATCAACTAATTTTAATTTATTGTGAGGTGATTATGTTTTTTTTACTTCTATATTTATTTTTTAATTTTTTAATCATGTAAAAATATTAACATTTTTTTTTTAAAATATGCATCGACTAGAAATTTAATGACCCAAAGATAAAAATTAAAATTTGAGAATGATATATGATTGAGAAAAGATAAAATAATAATGTTTGTACATACGAACAAATAAGTGATTCAAATTGTTGGAAAAAAATTAATCCATTTATTTTAACTTTTAAAAAAAATTAAAATAATAAATGCATTACTTAAAATGATAAAATTTACGTTGTTTATGTAATGTGGAATAAGTCTTATATTATTGTTCAAAAAAAAAAAAAGTCTTATATTAAATTATTAGGAAGTTATCTAATATTAATTTTAAAGAGATTGTTTATTTTAAAATATTTCATCAATAAAAATAAGTCTGTGTTTGTGTGTGTGTTCATTTTTTTATTTTTTTTACACTAAATGATTTAATAATATTTTAATAATTTAAAAGCTTTATTTAATATTACATGAATTTTAAGAATTTTATTAAATAATGTCAAAATATATATGGCCTTTGATAATATACATGTAAACCTCAGGAGATGTGGGAAAAAATTACTCATTTGAATAAATAAGACATCTAAAGGGTAATTTCGTCATTATTGGTATGATATCGGCTTGACATCGGCAAATTCTGTTAAATAGACTAGCGGAGGGTAATAATAGTTTCAAAAGTAAGGAAAGTTAATGTAATTATTAAAATTATAGGAAAAATCCCTATAATTATAAGAAATCTCAAGGGAGATAAGTGTAATTTACCCTATAACCTTAAAATTTTCACCAATTAATCCTTAAACAAAATCACCAAAATTTAGTGAATAAAAGTAAAATTAACGTTTCTAAAAACTTAAATATATAAATGAGAAATTTAGCCAAAGCATTTCCATTGGATCCTTATTTGGTGAAAAGGACAATCTAATTCATTTTGTTTCAAAAAACTCCAAGGAGAAGGTGCATAATTGAGTAAAAACAAAGTAAAATATCTTTTTTTTTCTTAAACAAAATTGTCAGAGTAACATGTTACTGTCAAACATAGTAACATATTATTGTTTACATCAATTTCGATGATAATAATTTATTTATTTATTTTTTAAGAATTTTATAATATCTTATTTAATATATCTTGATGAGATGGATTTAAAAATATTAATTTTATTAAAAATCGACATCTAAATCAAAAGTTATATTATTTTAAAATCTAATATTTTAATAATAATGATATGTGTTGAACTTTTAAGTAAAAAATTTTGTGCTTAAAGTTTTATTATGAGAAATTCCCCTATATAAATTAGTTTTCAAACCCCTCCCCCCCTCCCCCAAAAATATATATATATATATATATATTTCATAAGATTCATGTTTAAAGGTCATAATCCATGTTAAAGCTAATCAACTGACGATCCCAAGTTTTGAGATAAAGTTTCGTAACAATAATTCATGAATTATGGTTTCAAAGTACACCATAAATTCACCTTTCACAGGAAATATTTATTATAGTTCATTTTACACTTTTCATGATAATTCTTCTTCACATAATAAGAATAAATAATTAAAAGTGAACTTTTTATTATCAATGCATCCTTCAAAGTCTGAATCTAAGTAGTCAATCAATTCATGATTGAAGGGGCTAAATGTGAAATGGGTCAGGTCCAAGCCTTGGGCCGGCCCAATCCGCTGAAGTCCAGATCCAAGCGGGCTGGATGAGCATATAGGCAGACCAATTAAGCCTAACTTCATGATCAACAGTCCACCCAAGTCCTCAAGCACTTGGACCCAACCCGCAGTGGAAAGGCTAGTCCAGCCGTGGTGCTGGGCTGGGCCGAGCTGCGAGACTGAATCTATGGGCCGAACAGATGATAGGCCGAGCCCATACAAAGATACCCGAATGGACCAGTCCATCTCCATGACTGATCCTGTAAAAGGCTGAGACAAGGCATAATGATGCCGAGCTGAGGAACATCGGTACCGAGCTGAGGAAACCTCGCAAGGAAACGTGGAAATTGTGAACGTGTACACGTGCAAGTTGCCACCTCAGCTGGTCCCCTACACCTAGAATCACGGAAGTTGTTGAACCAAAGGAATGTGGTTTGTTATCAGCATGACTGCAATGAGTATATGCATTCAATGGCAACTACCAGGTGATCCCCCACCTTGAACAATGCTAAAAGGACACCTGGCAGCATCCAAGCTCCATGAACTCACCTTGAGAAGCAAGCAAGGAACACTATATGTACAACATGAACTTCACATTGAAGAGAACTGAACAATTCCAAGTATAACTATAATCTCAACTCGATATACATTCTCCCTCCGATCACTAATTTCCACACCGGAGGGGTTATCCGGCCAACCTCGGCCAGACAGCTCTAACGGTGCTTCTTGTGGCAGGAATCTCAGTCCCTGGATAGTCCAACCGAGTGCGAAGCCCCGATCCACTTTCATCTAGTGCGAAATGCAGTACGCCCAATTGGTGCGGTGAACGTGGACCACTTTATCTCTAAGCTCTGCACTCAGTTCCGGTGATGGGGATAGAGGACATTCCGCCTTCGACACATACTCCACAGACGGAGAAAACAAAAGACAAATGTTTGGCACTCCCAACAGTCCCGGAGGAACAAACTGGAAACAATAATCGAACCCCTGAATCCGTCGAGCATCGATTATCCTTCGCTGAAGGTTCTCCTCATCACTTTCTTCTGGAAAAGGATTATAGAGATCGCATCATAGACTCCATGGGGATGGAGATACAGGAATTGAAAGCCTAACTTAAGAGAGTATTGGGCAATCCAACAGAAAAGAAGATGGAAGCGGAGCCCTCTCGTTTACGACGGAGGAGCTCATCCAGAGAACCACCGGTGAAGAAGTTCCCCAGGAATGATTCTGGACAACAAAGTCAGCCTATCCTAGTACAGAGTGAGGTGGCAAGCAATCACACCCGTGGGTCACGCCGGAAAAGGGCCAAGAGGCAGAAGACCGTTAGTCAACAGATCGAATACCCTCCTCAGGACTTTTGCACTTGGTTGATTGGTAATAGGCAGAATGAACAACATCGGGATCATCTGGACCGTACTGTTCACCAGAGGGAACACCGAGCGCTGGACAGGCTCGTCTCTTCGCCATTCTCCCCGGAGATCGAGACCATAAGACCTCCAAAGAAATTCACCCCGCCAAAGTTCACTTCATACGACGGGAAGTCGGACCCACTGACACATATTAGCCACTATAGACAGATGATGTCCCTATGGAACCGAGACGAGGCACTGATGTGTAAAGTCTTCCCATCCAGCTTGGGAGAAACCAGACTTCGATGGTTCGACCGTCTCTCCGCTGGATCGATCCATGGCTGCAAGCAGCTCTCCGAAGAGTTCCTAGCCAGGTTCGTCTCCAACACTAAGATCCCGAAGGAGCCAGATACACTGTTCGGCCTCCGAAAGGAGCAAGAGGAAACACTGCGCAATTATGCTAGAAGGTACTGGGAAGAATACAATGACCTGGAGAAAAATGTGTGCAGCAAGCAGATGGCCGTCATGTCCTTCAAACATGGTCTGCGCCCGGAAAGTAAGATGAGACAGTCACTTACCAAGCGCCCGGCCACAGTTTTGAAAGATTTGCATGCCAGGATTGAGCAGTACGCACGCCTCGAAGACGATCAGATCCCCATCGAGGTAGCGTCTGCAGAACAAACAGCTCGGCACAAGAAAAGATCAGACCGAGGAGAATACTGAGGGATTACAGTGAAAGAAGTGGATAAGTCCAAATCCCACGAAGCCGTTGTAACTGTATTCAAAGAACCAATCTATCGAATCCTGGAAAAGATCAAGAGAGAGCCCTTCTTCGTTTGGTTGCCGAAAATGTTGGGAGATCCAACTCAGTGTAATCAGAAGCTCAGATGCACCTACCACCAAGACAGGGGGCACATGACTCAAAACTACAGGGCACTGAAGCAACACTTGGAAGACCTGGTGGCAGCTGGACACCTAAGGGATTACATTAATCAGGACAAGGAAGTGACCGAACTGGGAAACCCACTGCCAGAACCAAACATTGAGCATCCACCTCGGCTGATAATAAATGTGATCCACGGGACAGCAACTTAGGAGTCCGAGGAGGCACTGAAGGAAGAGATCGCTAAGGCTGCGCAAATTCAGCGGGTCATGTCAGCGGAGCCTGCATCGAAAAAGGTACGTACAGTACCTAAATCCCCCTTGTGCACTGTTTCATTTACTAGCAAAGATTTAGAAGGCATACAGCACCCACATACTGATGCATTAATTATAACTGTGGGAATTGGGAAACGGTTTGATGTAAAACGAGTCTTGGTGGATCAAGGTAGTGCAGCAGATATATTGTATTATGATTTGTTCAGAAAGCTTGGTCTCTCCGAGCAGCACCTCACCCCAGCGACAGCCCCGTTGGTCGGTTTCAATTCACAGCTAGAATGGCCGCTTGGCAGAATAGTGTTGCCAGTCGTAACGGGAACAAAAACCCTCTAGATAGAGTTCTTAGTTATTAATACACCATCCCCTTACAACGCCATACTTGGTCGTTCGTGGATTCATCAAATGGAGACAGTCCCTTCAACATACCACCAGCTCATCCGTTTCCCAACGGAACACGGAGTAGAGCAGATCTCAGGGGATCAAGTTGCGTCCAAACATTGCTTCATGGCAGCATTAAAGGCAAAGCAGCTCTGTAATCGGGTACAGATAGTAGAAGTGGCTGAACAGCCAGTCTTGGAAGATGTAGGGGGAACCCTAGGGGAAAAGATGGTAGAGGATTTGGAGAAAGTATTGGTAAAAGGGGATGACCCAGAAAAGTACTTCCTTATCGGTACCTAGTTAGTCGCTAATGAGAAACTTCAGCTGCTAGAACTGCTAAGGAAGAATATGGAGGTATTCGCGTGGTCAGCATATGATACTCCAGGGTTGGACCCAGACTTTGCTTGCCACAAGCTCAACATCAACCCTTCAGCTCGGCCCATTGTGTAGAAAAGTCAGGGATCGTCAGTCGAGCACACCGAAGCAGTAATTGCTGAAGTCAAAAAACTCCTGGCTTCAGGAGCAATTAGGGAAGTTCAATACCCACAATGGCTGTCCAACACAGTTGTAGTCAAGAAGAATAACGAAAAATTGAGAGTTTATGTTGACTTCACTTGTTTCCGCTATCTCGCATTGATCAACTAGTAGACTCAACAACAGGGCATGAGCGCATGAGCTTTCTGGATGCTTATAGCGGCTATCATCAGATACCACTGTTCGGTCCGGATCAAGAAAACACAACATTTATCACTCCAAGGGGAACTTACTGCTACAAAGTAATGCCATTCGGCCTCAAGAACGGCGGGGCAACTTACCAGCGAATGATTATACGGATGTTCAAGGACCAACTGGGAAAAACCATGGAAGCATATATAGATGATATGGTAGTAAAAAGCAAGCTCGCTGCAAACCATCTCACGGACTTGAGAGAAGTTTTTGGCATCCTAAAAAACCACCAGCTTCGCCTCAATGCCTCGAAATGCGCTTTCGGGGTAGGAACAGGGAAGTTCTTGGGTTACATGGTCACTCACAGAGGAATTGAAGCGAATCCGAATCAGATTAGAGCGATACGAGATCTTAAAGTACCAACAAAGGCTAAAGAGCTGCAGAAGTTGGCCGGAATGGCGGCCGCACTAAATCGGTTTATTAGCAAATCCTCAGATCGGATGAAGCCCTTCTTCCAGCTTTTAAGGAAAAATACAGCATTTGAATGGAATAACAAATGTACCGAAGCACTACAAAGCCTCAAAAGATACCTCAGTACACCTTCTCTACTGTCCACTCCAGAACAAGGAGATGAGTTGTACCTCTATCTAGCAGTCTCAGATCACGCTGTGAGCGCAGTATTAATTCGAGAAGTTGACAAGGAACAGAGGCCTGTCTATTATGTCAGCAAGACTTTACTAGACGCCGAGACATGGTATCTACCGTTGGAAAAGTTAGCATACGCACTGCTTATTGCCTCAAAAAAGCTGCAGCATTACTTCTAGGGGCATACCATTAACGTCCTCACTGAATTTCCCCTTAGATTTGTGTTCAGCCAAGCCAATTTCTCAGGCCGAACAGCAAAATGGGCGGTAGAACTTGGTGAGTTTGACATTCGGTATCAACCCAGGACAGTGATCAAGGCCCAGGTCTTAGCGGATTTTGTCGCAGAATTTGCTCCCACCCAAAGTACCGAACTGGGGGATCCGAGTTCGACACAGGTGCTACGCACTACCGAACAAGGGAAACCCTGCGCTTCGGAAGCTTAGAAACTCTTTATTGGAAACATTTGGCAGCTCTATGTTGATGGATCGTCCAATAACCGAGGCTCGGGGGCAGGAGTAGTACTTATTTCACCAGAAGGGTTCATCTGGAAACAGGCTCTCAAGCTCGGTTGGAATGCTTCAAACAACGAGGCCGAGTATGAAGCATTATTGGCTGGATTGCGTAGCGCCGAACACTTCAGTGCAGAACAGCTTCTTGTTTTCAGCGATTCACAACTAGTGGTAAACCAGCTTTCTGGGGTCTATGAAACACGAGATGAAAAAATGGCTATGTACGCAGGCAAGGCCAAGGACCTACTCAGAAAATTTCAATCCATACGGGTGGAATGAATCAGTCGGGACAAAAACAATCACGCTGATGCTCTGGCATGCCTTGGCTCATCTGTGGATACGTAGGATGCCAGAAAAGTTTGGGTTGAGTTTATACCAGAACCAAGTATTGCATCTCCAGTCCTCTACAACAACTTAGAGCCAAGTTAGATGGATCTAATATTTGCTTTTCTGAAATCTGGTACACTCCTCGAAGACAAAAGAAAAGCCAACAAGGTCAGACACAAGTCATCTCGGTTCTGGATCTCACCATCTAGGAAGCTTTACAGACGCTCCTATCTTGGCCCCTACCTCCTATGTATACATCCAAATCTCGTTGAGAATGTTCTCTACGAAATTCACAATGGGATTTGTGGATGCCACATTGGCGGAAAGTCACTGGCACACCGAGCCCTCACTCACGGGTACTGGTGGCCACAGATGCAACAAGATGTGCAGCGGTACGTACAGAAATGCGACAAATGTCAGAGGTTTGCTCCACTCATTCATCAACCGGCCAAAACTCTCACTCCACTCACCAGCCAATGGCCTTTTGCACAATGGGGACTGGATATTGTCGGACTATTAGCACGAGGCACTAGGAATAGGCGATTCTTCATTGCTGCAACCAACTATTTCACTAAGTGGGTTGAAGTTGAGGCGCTGGCAAGTATTAAAGAGGCAGACACGAAGCGGTTTGTTTTGAAGAATGTGGTGGTGCGTTTCGGCATTCCGCTGGTACTGATTGCGGACAATGGAACACAGTTCGATGGTAAGGTCTTCAGAAAGTTTTGTGCCGACCTCAGAATCGAGTATAGGAATTCTTCTCCAGGGTACCCGCAGAGTAATGGACAGGCAAAAGCATCAAACAAAGCCATCATCAACGGAGTAAAGAAGCGACTTGAACATGCAAAAGGCAAATGGGTTGAAGAGTTACCTCACGTATTATGGGCCTACTGAACCACAGCACGGCGTTCAACGGGGCAAACACCTTACTCCCTAACTTATGGAAGGAGGCCATCATCCCACTTGAAGTAGGTCTCCCAACCCTTCGGTTTGAATTATTTGAAAGCTCCAATAACGAGGAAGCTATTGCACAAGCACTGGATATGGTAGAGGGCCGAAGAGAAGCAGCGCTGATCAGACTTGAAGCGTATCAGCAGCAGCTCATCAGAAGTTTCAATCAAAAAGTTTTCCCAAGGCAATTTACACCTAGAGAACTAGTTTGAGGAAAGTTATGGATCACAAACGGGCACCTGGCGAGGGCAAACTTGGGCCTAACTGGGAAGGTCCCTACAAAGTCACAGTCATTGTTGGAAACAGAGCTTACTACCTAGAGGATCTGAACGGCAGAGCTATACCTCGACCTTGGAACGTAGCAAATCTCAAGAAATACTATCAGTAGAATTATCCTCCAACTTCTCTATCAGAATGTAAAGGCATTTATCTGTTGACCAATGCAAATACTTCCCCACTTTTCTCAAATTTATCAAATTCTTGTAATTAGCTTTGGTTCTTACCAAACGGAATTAGCTTTGGTCCTTACCAAACGGAATTAGCTTTGATGTTTATCAAACGGAATTAGCTTTGGTTCTTACCAAACGGAATTAGCTTTTTTTCTTACCAAACGGAATTAGCTTTGATATTCATCAAACGGAATTAGCTTTGGTCCTCACCAAACGGAATTAGCTTTGATGTTTATCAAACGAAATTAACTTTGGTCTTTGCCCAAATGGACTTAGTTTCAGAACGACTGGACGGAATATAAATTTGGTTAGCACCCAAACATGCTAAGTGGTATTGCTTGGTGGAATTATGTTTGGCAACTGAATTGGACTTTAGCCAAGTGGAATTGCTTGGTGGAAACCACACTAACATATCTTAAGTAAACATATTTGCATCTACAGAACCTCTTAAGTACCAACACGTCGACACTTCAATACTAATTCAAACAAGCAGCATTGGAACAAGCATGACCAGGTTCTATCAGGAGTAAACTTCCAGCATTAGTCTTACTCAACTCCAGGTGGGGGCAAACAATTGTTTCTCAAAACCAACCTGGACCTGAGTAAGATACCTCTTCATGCCTTTATCGCATTCAAATGCCCTTATGCTATCAAAGTTGCAACAGACTTAACCAGCTCTACCTAAAGAGCACAGTCTTCAGTGCCGATCTTACTTAGCTCCAGGTGGGGGCAAACAATTGTTTTTCAAAACCAACCTGGACCTAAGTAAGACCCACTTACGAACTCAAAGCACAGCCATACCACATATCCGTTAGCCACACCAAGCATCAGTTCGGCCTCGAGGTCCCAACAATTCTCAGGCAGGGGAAAACGGTACAACGCTGCACCGAGCATCAGTTCGGCCCCGAGGCCCCAACAATACTCGGCCGGGGGCAAGCAGTAAAAAATCAGATAGATCATCTATTTAAAAGTAGTACAGAGCCAGACCGAGCTCTATTCGGCCCCGAGGTCCCAATAGTACTCGGCCGAGGGCAGGCAGTATAGAAAACATTCAGACATAAAAGCCAAACAGCATCAGATTGCAAGTTCAAAGAGAAAATTCTATCATCCAAAGGCACAGATGGCCTCATAACCAGCAGCAAAGAAAAGAAAAGAGAAAAGAAAAATTGTCTTGGCAAGTGCAGAAAGAAAGCTCGTCATGGGGACCGAGCCACAATACATCAAAACAGAAAAGCAAAAAAGTTCCAATCCTTTCAACATCAATTTTCATCAACAGTGGGCAACTCAGGAGCAGTATCAGCAATTTTGTCGGGGCCGTCTGCGGGAGGAAAAATAGAGAAAGCTCCAACTTTCTAAGAAGTAGAAGCCTCCCTAACCACATCTCCCGTGGCTTCAGTCTCTGGGATTTCAATCCCTTCAACATCCACCATTTCAACGGCAACATTCTTGTCATGGGTCTTGCTTGCAGAATCATCTTCTAGAGAAACTTCGGTTGAAAGAACAGTAAGGGTGGAAATAGTCTTCGAACCCAAGGATCTCGAAGGAACGAGGATATCCTAAAACAGGGAAGAGCCTTCAAGAACCGGCGCAGCAGTCAAGGCACTCGTCTAACCCTTCATGAAGAGCTTATCTTGTAGCACTAGCACCTCTTCCTTATAGCTAGCCCCAGCTTCATCCCAGCCCTATTGCCAGTGTTTGGCTTCCAGCATAGAACGCTCGGCAGCTAGTACGGCAATAACGGCCTCCAGTTCGGCCACTTTCCCCTCGAGTTGAGCCTGTGTCCCAATAGCAGCCTCCTTCGATTTTTCAGCCGAAGCAACAATCTTGTTCAAACAAAATGCTTCCCTCTCCGCGGTTCGGCCCCCCTCCTTCTCTATCTCCAAGCTTACCGTCAGTCTTTCAGTGTTCATTATGGCCTCCAGCACGGCCCTTTCTAGCTCTTCAGCATGAGTAATGGACAGATGCATTCTCTGGATACACTGCGAAGGACAACGAAGAATTAAGAGAAAAGGAGACAGCAACGCAACAGTAAAGACAAGTAAAACAGGAAACAGTTACAGCGGTCATCATCTGAAGGGTCCCCTTCAGGATAGGAATATCACAGGGCCCATTATGGTCGGCCATATCAACCGGCATCAACAAAAACTTAGTCAAATCAAAGGCAAAATCTTGTGAAGCAACAACTGAATCAGAAGTGGAAATGGGCCTGCCCTCATGCGATATTGGCGGCTCTCATTTCTCAAAAGCATCATCCTCGGCAGGATCCTCAGGAGCTTCCCCCACCACTGCTGTGCTAGCCTCCCTCCTTCTCTTTTTCGCTCGAGCAGCTATTGAAGCTGACGGCTCGGCAGCAGTCGCAGGGGTTCCAGAAGCTCTAACCTCCATCTTTACCTTCATGAGACTCTTCACCTCGGTCTTTTCCAGAGGGGTTTGCAAGGCATCGGAGGCTCCAAAGGCCTCGGCCTTTAAATCCACCAACACCCTTCTCTTCGCCACAGACCCGCTCTCTGTGAAACTGGGGGCAGAGGAGGGCGCTCTTTCAGAAAGTGCACCTTGACTCCTGCGACGGTTCGTGACCAAATGAGTGAGAGACGTGTCGGTCTCGGTATCAGAGTCTAGAAGGGTAGCAGCGAGCCTCGCCTTCTTTGGAATAATAGAACGATAAGTAGACCGGTATTCCAATAACTTGAGTGCAGATCTTTTTTTATACCTCAGGGCCGCTTTTATGGCTTCAGCATTCTCTCGGTTCGGACTTCGTTGGAAACGAGAGGCCTCTGTAAAAAAGAAGTGATCCATTAGAGCAACATCCAAAATAAAACAAGACATATAAAAGGCTTTAGAAGGAGAGGCCCGAACCTGGTGTCTTTCTGGGGCATCCTCTCAGATTGAAACTCAGTTCCGGCGGGAAACTCCCAGTTTCCACCGGGAAACTCCCAGTTTCCACCAACTTGTAAGAAATCATCGTTGTGTTTATCCGAATCAGGCAACCCAGTAACCAAATGGCAATCAAATAAGCGAACACGCAAGTAATATGTGTTGTGGTCTTTGTTAGGAGAAAGAGTATAACAACCTAAGATATCCCATATGTCAAGGTTCAAACCCAATCGTCTATTAAGGGCAGAGACATCGCAAATGACACGGAAAAGGTTCACAGATACTTGCATTGGGGTTAACTGGACTTGATGCAGAAATCGGCGTACCAACAAGTCAAGAGGGAACCAAACCCCTCCCTCGACTATGGCCACAATGGGAAAAACAATGGTATTCCTCGTGCCCATACGCTTGGCATCTACTTTCGCCAACGAAAGGGTAACGTCGTTCGGAATATTATAGTCCAGGCAGAACATAGCCATGGCCTCGGGGGTATCAACCAGAGAACGGTACTTCCCCATTTAACAAACCTAACGGGACAGAGGGGGGACTCAGATAATAGAGTATGAAACACAGACAGCGAGTGGGCCAAACAAGATGATTAAGACAAAAAGAGGCAAGAGAAGAAGAGTAAAAAGAGGACTTACAGAGATTAGAACAGTGGTAGCAGAGCAAGATCAGCGGCGAAAGAAAAAATCTGAGCAGGGCACCAACGAGATTGGTTCAGAGGAACGGCAAGAGACCTTTCTCTCTCTTTGAAACTCTCTAGAGGAACGAAAAAGCAGATGAAGAGATTTGTATTGATAACCAGAGCATTAATTGCACTAGCCGGCGCGCAGGTACACGGAGCACGACCTTCAGTATGGGATCGACGCACTATTTCTGCACACCAATCCCATATCGCCACGTGTCACTATGAAAGGACACATATAGGAATTATGTGTCAGGATTGAACCGTCACCAAGGCCGAACTGGGGAAAACCAAAACGACGCGATGCTTGGGAAGCAGAACAATAGCTCCCCCCAAGGGGAACCTTAGCACGAGCTAGAGGCAAATGAAGGGGCTAAATGTGAAATGGGTTAGGTCCAAGCCATGGGCTGGCCCAATCCGCTGAAGTCCAGATCCAAGCGGGCTGGATGAGCATATAAGTAGACCAATTAAGCCTAACTTCATGATCAACAGTCCACCCAAGTCCTCAAGCACTTGGGCCTAACCCGCAGTGGAAAGACTAGTCCAGCCATGGTGTTGGGCTGGGCCGAGCTACGAGACTGAATCTATGGACCGAACAGATGATAGACCGAGCCCATACAAAGATACCCGAATGGAGCAGTCCATCTCCATGACTGATCCTGTAAAAGGCCGAGACAAGGCATAATGATGCCGAGCTGAGGAACATCGGTACCGAGCTGAGGAAACCTCGTAAGGAAACATGAAAATTGTGAACATGTGCACGTGCAAGTTCCCACCTCAGCTGGTCCTCTACACCTAGAATCACGGAAGTTGTTGAACCAAAGGAATGTGGTTTGTTATCAGCATGACTACAATGAGTATATGCATTCAATGGCAACTACCAGGTGGTCCCCCACCTTGAGCAATGCTAAAAGGACACTTGGCAGCATCCAAGCTCCATGAACTCACCTTGAGAAGCAAGCAAAGAACACTATATGTACAACATGAACTTCACATTAAAGAGAACTGAACAATTCCAAGTACAACTATAAGCTCAACTCGATATGCATTCTCTCTCCGATCATTAATTCCCACACCGGAGGGGTTATCCGGCCAACCCCGGCCGGGCAGCTCCAACAGTGCTTCTTGTGGCAGGAATCTCAGTCCCTGGATAGTCCAACCGAGTGCGGAGCCCTGATCCACTTTCATCTAGTGCGGAATCCGATACGCACAATGATTATCAGACCTCATAAATGTGTGCAAGGAATCATTTGTTCCTTACGATTACCTTATCACGTCCTTATTTGAGTATTAAATTATTTACAATAAATGTGTAAAGAATCGTTTCCATTTTGATTTTATAAAAAATTTTGCATAAAACTAGATTTATTTCCTTTTGGAATATGAATAACTTTATGTGAAATATTCTTTCATCCAGAATCTCTATAAAACTTTTAATATATACCTTCTGAGACAATCTCAACAATTCATGTGATTCATTTAGAAATGTTTTAATTTCTATCACATAAATTGTCTTAGTAATATATTTCATTTCAAAATTTTTAAAGAAAAACTTCTTAATTCGTGCAATAAATTATGTATATTATTGACAAGCAAAATATCATCAACATACAAAATCATAAATATAAATTTGCTCCCACTGACCTTTGGATATGTGCACTAATAAAAAATATTTTCTTTAAATATGAAAGAAAAATAGTATTATAAAACTTAAGATATAATTTTTAGAAAGCTTCTTTAACTCCATAAATTGATTTCTTAAGTTTGCAAGTCACATTTTCACTTTCCTCAATAGAGAAACTTTTAGGTTGGTCTATACAAAATTCTTCCTCTAAACTCTCTTTTAGAAAATTAATTTTCATATATATTTATTGCAAGCTACTAATGCCATAATGATTCTAAATTAGCCATTTTAAGAGATAAGTTACAAATATCTCTTTATAATCAATGTCTACTTTCTAAGTAAAATCTTTGGCCACATATCTAATATATTGTATCATTTTATATTGTCCTTAGAATAATAAACGTCTTTGTATCTTTAGGCAATTCAATGAAATCTCAAATTTCATTCTGGTCCATTGATTTCAACTGATCATTCATGACATCAATTCATTTAGTAGAATCAACACTTTCTATGGCTTGTGACAACAAAATCGAGTATTTACTTATCATAATAAAATTATTATAAATATACCACATAATAATCCTAAATGATAAATATCTTTACTTTATGAGATATTCTTAATATTATTTCTTATGGTTCTTCTATAACTTTTTATTGGTGATAATTACGTTATGAATTAATTGATTATTCATTTGTTGTTCAATAGCATTAAGTTGTTTAACAACTATAGGAACGATAATTTCCTTCAAAATTATGGATAATGATACTTGTACCCAAACTTATTGAATAATCATATTTTATGATTTATCACTTCCACTAATTTCGCCATTCTTATTAAATTTGATATTGTTGATTTATGCAATTCTTGTACCATGGCCAAGATAGTAAAACTAATACCCTTTGAATTTTTAAGATAATCAACAAAATAACCACTGATTATTCAAAAATCCAATTTGTTTTCACGTGGATCAATAATTCTAATTTTCGTAGACAACCCCAAACATGCATGTGTCTTAAGTTCAGTTTCCTTCTTGTTCACAGTTTAGAATGAGTGTATAAAACTGCCTTACTAGGAACCCGATTCTATATGAAAACAATAGATTAACGACATACATCCACAATGTTATGGGTATTTAGAAATTATTTAACATAATTGTAGTCATATTCATTAGAGTACAATAATATGTTTCTTAACTACATCATTCTGCGGAGACATTCACAAATATTATGCCTTTTATAGAATTTAGCAAATAGACTTGTGCTTTATCCTGTCTTATAAATTTCACATTTTTGTTTAATTACCTTTCTTGTTTGATAATGTTACACCTCAATGATGTCTATTTACTAGAGATCTTTTATACAATAAAAAACAAAATAATAAAATGAAAATGCATCTATAAAAGTGATAAAATAACTCTATTTACTAAACATGAAGTGTCAAAATGGTACATTAATGTCTATTTGGGCAATATGAAGAAGTTATATATATCTTGTGACACGTTACTTGTTTTTTCTTAATGCAACCCATACTCCCACTAAAAGTAATAAAATTTTGATAATAGTTTCAAAAGTAAGAGAAGTTAATGTAATTATTAAAACTGTATGGAAAGTCTCTGTAATTGTCAGAAATCTCAAAGGAGATAAGTGTAATTTATCCTATAACCTTAAAATTTTTGCCAATTAATCCTTAAACAAAATCACCAAAATTCAGTGAATAAAAGTAACATTTTTAAAAACTTAAATATATAAATGAGAAATTTAGTCAAAACCTTTCTAATGAACTCTTATTTGGTGAAAATGACAGTTCAATTTATTTTGATTCATAAACTCCTTAAGGAAAAGACGCATAATTAAGTAAGGATAAAGTAAAATATCTTTTTTTTTTTTTGGACAAAATTGACAGATTAATATGTTACTGTCAAACATAGTAACATATTACTGTTTACATCAATTTCAACGGTAATAGTTTATTTGTTTATTAAGAATTTTATAGTATCTTATTTGATAGATCTTGATAGAGTATTTTAAAAATATTAATCTTATTAAAAATCAACATTTAATAAGAAGAGGGAGGAGCATTTGATAACCTTTAAGAGTGGATTAGTTAAGAGTCAAATAGATTACTACTTAATGAGAAAAGTGGACCGCCTAAAATGCAATGATTGTAAGGTGATTCCTGGAGAGAGTCTGGTCTCTCAACATAGGATTTTGGTACTAGATTTATGTTTTAGAGGGCAATAACAAGCTAAGAGGGATGGTGGGCATTGTAGGACGAGATAATGAGACATAAAAGGAGATAAACTAAAATATTTAAGAATCGAATGGATAAGGAAGGTACTTGAGACTTAGAAGGTGATGCTAACACTATGTGGAACTCGATGGCCAATTGTATGAGAAGGATCTCAATGGAAGTGCTTTGAGAGTCGAAAGGAATGGGACCCAGTTCTAGGGAAACTTGGTGGTGGAGGGAAGAGGTTCAAGCGGTAGTTAAGGCAAAAAAAGAGTACTTTAAAAAGTGGCAAAAGTATAGAACTGAGGAAAACCTTAAGAGCTATAGATTGGCTAATAAGGAGGTCAAGAAAGTAGTGAGAGAGACCAAGTTGAAAGTATATGATGACCTATACACTAGACTAGATAGTAAGGAGGGAGAGAAGAGGGTATACAAACTTGCTAAGATACGAGAGAGGAAAATAAGAGATTTTAATCAAGTAAAGTGCATCAAGAGTGAGGATTCTAAGGTATTAGTGAAGGATGATGAGATTAAGGAAAGATGGAAGAATTATTTTGAGAAACTATTAAATGATGAACATAGAGGTACGACAATAAGGGAAGAAATAACCAGTAATACGATAAACCAAGACTATAGGTTCTATCACAGGATTAGGAACTTTGAAGTGGAAATTGCACTTAAGAAGATGAAATCAAATAAGGCTTTAGGACCCGATGATATCCCTATTGAAACTTGGAAGTGTTTGGGTAAAAAGGGAGTTGGTTGGTTGACTAGGTTGTTTAGCAAAATTTTGTTGACTAGGAACATGCCAGATGAGTGGAGAAAGAGTATTTTAGTGTCAATCTATAAGAATAAAGGTGATGTCCAGAATTGTAACAACTATAGAGGAATCAAGCTCATGTGTCATATAATGAAAGTGTGGGAGAGGGTGATGGAACGCCGATTGTGAGATATAACAGAGGTGTCAGAGAATCAATTTGGGTATATGCCTGGTAGGTCAACAATGGAAGCGATCTATCTTTTGAGGAGAGTAATAGAAAAGTATAAAGAAAAGAAAAGAGACATTCATATGTTGTTTATCGACCTTGAGAAAGCATATGACAGAGTGCCCCGGGATATAATATGGTGGGTGTTAGAGAAGAAAGTGGTGACAAAAGGTTACATTGACGTGATTAGGGACATGTATGAAGGGGTCGTGACCACTATTAGATCGTCAGCTGGAGAGACAAATGAATTTCCTATCACTGTAAGGTTACACCAAGGATCTACCTTAAGTCCTTATCTTTTTGCTTTAGTTATGGACGAGTTGACGATAAATATTCAGGATGACGTGCCATGGTGCATGCTTTTTGCAGACGATATTGTGTTAGTGGATGAGACTAGAGAAGGAGTTAACAGAAAGTTAAAGATTTGGAGAAAAGCTCTTGAATCTAAAGGATTCCGAATAAGCAGAACTAAGACAGAATATATGGAGTGTAAATTTAGTAACAGTAACAATGAAAGCAAAGAAGAAGTGAAGATTGAGAACCAAGAATTGCCTAAGAGTGAACATTTTCGTTATTTAGGGTCGATTATCACAACAACGGGAGAGATTGATGCAGATGTGGCCCATAGGATTAAGGCGGGATAGTGTAAGTGGAGAAGTGCGTCTGGGGTATTGTGCGATAAACGAATACCCACTAGACTAAAAGGTAAGTTTTATAGAACGGCTGTTAGACCAGCTATGTTGTATGGGACGGAGTGTTGGGCAACCAAGAAACAACATGTAGATAAGATGAGTGTAGCTAAGATGAGGATGCTAAGGTGGATGTGTGGTAAGACTAGACAAGATAGGATTAAGAATGAGTGTATTCGAGAATGGGTAGGAGTAGCACCGATAGAAGATAAGTTGAGAGAGAATCGTTTGAGATGGTTTGGTCATATTCAACGGAGACCAGCAGAGGTAGTAGTGAAGAGATGCGATGTTATAACGGTAGATGGAGGTGTTAGGAGACGAGGTAGGCCTAGATTAACGTTGACTAGTGTTTTAAATAGAGATATGAATCTACTTAATTTGACTAATGAAAGGGCCTTTGTAGGGCCGCTTGGAGAAGAAGGATTTATGTAGCCGACCCCATTTGATGGGACTTAAGGCTTGGTTTGGTTTGGTTTGGTTTGGTTTATTAAAAACCAACATTTAAATTAAAAGTTAAATTATTATGTTTTAATAATAATAATAGGAATTTTTATTGATAAATCCTATTTATAAGTGTTTTAACCCAAGAAGTCCATGAAGGAATTTTTTAACCCACTCAGTCCCATATATGTATAGTTTTATTCCATAAAGTCCTTTTTTTTTATTTACACTATTTTCTTGGACACTTATGCCCTTATATTTAATTTTGATACCCTTATAAATATTTTTTGAATGGTTAGCAATTTTATGATGTGAACATTCATATTTTAAAATTCACATTAGTAGGAATGTAAAATTGGGCCGTGGGCGGCCCGAAACCCGCCTGCGAGCCGGGGCGGGCCCGTTGACAATGTTAATATTCACATTGACATGTTAACATTCACATTAATAGGAGTGTAAAATTGGCCCGCGTCCCATGGCGGCACGAAACCCGCCCGCGACCCATGGGCGGCCCGGGGCGGGCCCAGTCCGGCCCATTTACAATGTGAATATTCACATTGACATGTTAACATTCACATTGATAAGAGTATAAAATTGGCCCGCGGCCCATGGACGGCCCGGAACGGGCCCGGTCCGGCTCGTTGACAATGTGAATATTCATATTGACATGTTAACATTCACATTGATAGGAGTGTAAAATTAGCTCGCGCCTCGTGGCTACCTGAAACACGCCCACTGCCCATGGGCGGCCTGGGGCGGGCCCGGCTCTGCCTGTTGACAATGTGAATATTCACATTGATAAGAGTATAAAATTGGCCAGCGGCCTAAGGTGGGCCCGGCCCGGCCCGGCCCAGCCCGTTGACAATGTGAATATTCACATTGACATGTTAACATTCACATTGATAAGAGTGTAAAATTGATCCGTAGCCCGTGGGCCGCCCGAAGCCCGACCGCAGCCTTAGGCGGGCTTGGCCCGACCCGTGACAATGTGAATATTCACATTGACATGTTAAGATTAACATTGATAGGAGTGTAAGATTTGCCCGCTGCCCGGGATAGGCCCGGCCCGGCCCGTTGACAATGTGAATGTTTACATTGACATGTTAAAATGCACATTGATAGGAATGTAGAATTGGCCCGTAGCCCGTGGGCTGCTCGAAGCTCGCCCACGGCCTAGGGCAGGCTCGTTTCGGTCCCGGCTCGAGCATGTCCGAAACCCTAGGTTAGGGCCTAGGTCATCACTTTGAAGCCCAGTCCGGCCCATCGGCCCGCTTAAGGCCCATTCAAGGCTCGGTCCGAGGCCCAGCCCGCCCGAGGTGCAATGTATTTTTTTTGTGAAAAATAATAAAATTTTGGTAGAAAAAATTAAAAAGAATTAAAAAAAAATGGCCAGGCCCGCCCAAGCTCGACCTAAGCTCTAGGCTAGGCCTAGGCCCACCGGCCTGACCCGAGGCTCGATCCATCGGCCTGTGCAAAGTCCGAATACCCTTGTGCCAGGACTAGGGCTTGTGCCTAATTTTTTGGCCCATGGGCCGACTCGACCCGGCCCGGGAAAGGCTTGTTTGGACCCAGGCTCGAGCCTAGTCGAGACCTTAGGCTACGGCCTAGGCCATCACTTTGAAGCCCGGCCCCGCCCATCGGTCCGATTAAGGCCCATTCAAGGCTCAGTCCGAGGCCCAGCCCGCGCCGAGGCCTAGTGTATTTTTTTGTGAAAAATAATAAAATTTTGATAGAAAAAATTAAAAAGAATTTTAAAAAAAAGTCCAGGCCCGCCCCGGGCGGCCCATGGGCTGGTTTCGGGCAGTCACGAGGCACGAGCTAATTTTACACCCCTATTAATGTGAATGTTAACATATCAATGTGAATATTCACATTGTCAACGGGCCAGGCCGAGCCCGCCCTGGGCCGCTGGCCAATTTTATACTCTTATCAATGTGAATGTTAACATGTCAATGTGAATATTCACATTGTCAAACAGGCCGGGTCGGGCCCGCCCCGGGCCGCCCACGGGCCGTGGGCGGGTTTCGGGCAACCTCGAGGCGCGGGCTAATTTTACACTCCTATCAATGTGAATGTTAACATGTTAATGTGAACATTCACATTGTCAACAGGCCGGACCAGGCTGGCCCTGAGCCGCCCATGGGTCGTGGGCGGGTTTCGCGCCGCCACGGGACGCGGGCCAATTTTACACTTCTATTAATGTGAATGTTAACATGTCAATGTGAATATTCACATTGTCAATGGGCCGGGCCCGCCCCGGCTCGACTCAAATTTTTCCGGACAACCACGAGGATCGACATGGGCCGGGCCCCTACACATTGACGATATGAACATTCACATTGATGGTGTGAACATTCACATTAGCGGTATTTTGATAATTATGTCACCCATAGGACTTATTGAAACATAAGAAAATAATGTGAACTAAATGGAATATAAGTAGATGAAAATAGTATTTTGGTCTTCTTTGGGATTTTTATTGATAAGTCCAATTTAGAAGTGTTTTAACCCAAGAAGTCCATGAAGGAATTTTTTAACCCATTTAGTCCCATGTATGTATAGTTTTATTCCATAAAGTCCATTTTCTTGATTTACACTATTTTCTTGGACACTTATGCCCTTATATTTAATTTTGATACCCTTATAAATATTTTTTCAACGATTAGCAATTTAATGATGTGAACATTCATATTTTAAAATTCACATTTGTAAGAATGTAAATTGGCCCGTGGGCGGCCCGAAACCCGCCTGCGAGCCAGGGCGGGCCCGGCCCGTTGACAATGTGAATATTCACATTGACATGTTAAAATTCACATTAATAGGAGTGTAAAATTGGCCCCCGTCTCGTGGCGGCGCGAAACCCGCCAGCAGCCCATGGGCGGCCCGGGGCGGGCCCGGTCCGGCCCGTTGACAATGTGAATATTCACATTGACATGTTAACATTCACATTGATAAGAGTATAAAATTGGGCCGCGGCCCATGGGAGGCCAAAAGCCCGCCCGTAGCCCAAGGCGGGCCCGGCCCGGCCCGTTGACAATGTGAATATTCACATTGACATGTTAACATTCACATTGATAGGAGTATAAAATTAGCCCGCGCCTCGTAGCTGCCCGAAACCCGCCCGAGGCCCGTGGGCGGGCCCGGCCCGGCCTGTTGACAATGTGAATATTCATATTGACATGTTAACATTCACATTGATAAGAGTATAAAACTAGACAGCAACCCAGGGCGGGCCCGACTCGGCCCGTTGACAATGTGAATATTCACATTGACATGTTAACATTCACATTAATAGGAGTGTAAAATTGGCCCATGTCCCGTGACGGCGCGAAACCCGCCTGCGGCCCATGGGCGGCCCGGGGCGGGCCCGGTCCAGCCCGTTGACCATGTGAATATTCACATTGACATGTTAACATTCACATTGATAAGAGTATAAAATTGGCCCGCGGCCCATGGACGGCCAAAAGCCCGCTCGTTGCCCGGGGCGGGCCGGCCCGGCCTGTTGACAATGTGAATATTCACATTGACATGTTAACATTCACATTGATAAGAGTGTAAAATTGGCCCGCAGCCCGTGGGCTGCCCGAAGCCCGACCGCAGCTCGAGGCGGGCTTGGCCCGACTTGTGACAATGTGAATATTCACATTGACATGTTAACATGCACATTGATAGGAGTGTAAAATTAGCCCGCGCCCCGTGGCTGCCCGAAACCCGTCCACGGCCCATGGGCGGCCCGGGGCAAGCCCGGTCCAGCCTGTTGACAATGTGAATATTCACATTGACATGTTAACATTCACATTGATAAGAGTGTACAATTGGCCCGTGACCCGTGGGCAGCCCGAAGCCCGACCTCGAGCTAGGGCGGGCCTGGCCCGTTGGCAATGTGAATATTCACATTGATATGTTAACATTCACATTGCTAGGAGTGTAAAATTGGCCCACAGCCCGATTGCAGCCCGAGGCGGGCTTGGCCCGACCCGTGACAATGTGAATATTCACATTGACATGTTAACATTAACATTGATAGGAGTGTAAAACTTGTCCGCTGCCCGAAGCTCGCCCGCAGCCCGGGGTAGGCTCGGACCCAAACCCGGGCCACCCCGGGCCGCCCACGGACTTCGGACTGCCCATGGGACGCGAGTCAATTTTACACTCTTATCAATGTGAATGTTAACATGTCAATGTGAATATTCACATTGTCAACAGACCGGGCCGGGCCCACCTCGGCCCGCCCACGGGCCGTGGGCGTGTTTCGGGCAGCCATGGGGCACGAGCTAATGTTACACTTTTATCAATGTGAATGTTAACATGTCAATGTGAATATTCACGTTGTCAACAGGCCGGGCCCGCGTCGGCTCGGGGCCAGGCTTCGGGCTGTCCACGGGTCACGGGCTAATTTTACACTCTTATCAATGTTAATGTTAATATGTCAATGTGAATATTCACATTGTCAACGAGCCGGGCCGGGCCTGCCCTGGGCAGCAGGCGGGCTTCGGGCCGCCCACAGGCCACGGGCCAATTTTACACTCCTATCAATGTGAATGTTAATATGTCAATGTGAATATTCACATTGTCAACGGGCCGGATCGGGCTCGCTCCGGGCCGCCCATGGGACGTGAGTCAATTTTACACTCTTATCAATGTGAATGTTAATATGTCAATGTGAATATTCACATTGTCAACAGGCCGAGTCGGGCCCGCCCCGGGTCGCCCACGGGCCGTGGGCTAGTTTCGGGCAGCCACGGGGCGCGGGCTAATTTTATACTCTTATCAATGTGAATGTTAACATGTCAATGTGAATATTTGCATTATCAACAGGTTGGGCCGGGCCCGCCCAGGGCAGCCCAAGAGCCGCAGGCGGGTTTCGGGCCGGCCACAGGCCGCGGGCTAATTTTACACTCCTATTAATGTGAATGTTAACATGTCAATGTGAATATTCACATTGTCAACGGGCCGGGCCGGGTCTGGGCCCGGGCTTCGGGTTGCTCACGGGTCATGAGCCAATTTTACACTCTTGTCAATGTTAATGTTAATGTTAATATGTCAATGTGAATATTCATATTGTGAACGGGCCGGCCCGAGCCCGCCCGGGGCGACGGGCTGGTTTCGGGCCGCCTACGGGCTGCAGGCCAATTTTACACTCCTATCAATGTGAATGTTAACTTGTCAATATGAATATTCATATTATTAACGGACCGGGTCAGGCCTATTTTTTTGGCTTGTGGGCCGGCCCGGCCCGACTCGAATTTTTCCAGGCACCCACGAGGATCGACATGAGCCGGGCTCCTACACATTGACGATATAAACATTTAGATTGACGGTGTGAACATTCACATTAAGGGTATTTTGGTAATTATGTCACCCATAAGACTTATTGAAACATAAAAAAATAATGTGAACTAAATGGAACATAAGTAGATGAAAAAGGTATTTTGGTCTTCTTATCTCAAATTGGACCTAATGGAATAGTCAAAAAGAATATGGGTTGGATGGAATAAAACTCTTAGAAAATGAATTTATCAAAAAAGCTCTCTATCTTAAATAGGACATAATAAAATAGTAAAAAAGAATATGAATTTAATAAAATAAACCTCTTAAAAAGTAAATTTATCAAAAAAAAAAAAAAAAAAAAAAAAAAAAAAGCTCCCATAATAATAATATGTATTGAACGTAAAACTTTTTGTGTTTAAAGTTTTCACATAAAGGGCCTCCCATATGAATTAGTTTCATATAAAGGGCCTCCCATAGTTCAGAAGATCCATGTTAAATCTAATCAACCGACGATATGTGATTAATTTACCAATTCAACAAATATCAGAGAGCAACATTACGAATCATTATACATTTTTTGTGCTTTTTTTTTGGGGGAATTAGGGTTTCGGAATTATTCAAATCGAAGTGCAAATGGAAGGGTTTACAGCAGAAGATCTGTCAACAATCGGAGGAATCGCCACTGTATCATTGTTGCATTCATTCATTCCCACCCATTGGCTTCCCTTCTCCATTGTCGGTCGCGCCCAGAAATGGACTCTCTCTCGAACCCTTCTCGTCAGTATGTCCCTCCCTCTCTCTCTCTCTCTCTCTCTAGATCTTGTTATTCATGTGTATTGAAATGCGATTGTTTGCTGTGAATTTGGAAGACATGAAGGAAGTTAAATTTGCGGTTTTTATGTTGTACATTTTGTCAAGGAAGCCAATTCATTTTATTTTTATAGCTCTTTTTGCTACATTATTAGCTTCTAACTGGAGGATTTGGGTGAGAAGTGTAGTTTTCAATGCTATTTCTGAAGCAACGGGAGGTTATGAAGTTGGATCTAAGAGCATTTCCAACCCTTAACCTGTATTTTTCATAAAATTTGTTCAAGAATTTAGACCATAATCTTGATTTGATATAGCAAACTCTAATTGTGAGAAGCAAAATTTTCGTCAAATCTTTTTTTGAAAAAAAATAACTAGCCTATTTAACCAATTCAGTTTTAAAAAAATAATAATAATAAAATAAAATAAAAACTCCAATATCTTTTAACAATTCCATCAAACTAAAGTGAAAAAGGGTTGTAGGAAATTTGGTGAAAGGTATTATTCATACTTGATTTGATACAAGTTTGATAAAATGATTGGATATCATTTTCACCAAAATTTTCTTCAAATTGAATTTGATTAAGGATTTTGCGGATTGGAGATGCCTAACCGTTTCAGTTTTTGTATTCATGCTTCTTAGCTTCATCAGGCAATGAAATTTATTTTCATTTTTTTTTTTTCTGTTCCACATTTTTGGTTACCGAACAGAGGATTTCGGTGAAAAGTGTAGTTTGGAATGCTATTTTTCAAGCAATGGGAGGGTATGATTTCAGATCTAATTGTTTCACTTTTCATATTTATGCTCATCTGCTTTAAATTGTTGCTTGATGATTTTGGTTGGAACGAAAGTTGAAGTGGAAGTGGAAGTGGAAGTTACTAGTTTCCGCATATGGTGAAGAGTTGGTGTCTCATTTTCGTGTTTTGGAACATATATGAAACTAAATATGAATTATTTGGGGACCCCAACTGCCTTATCTAGCACCAAATGCTGAATTAGTTATTTCTTAGTAGGTTATCAAATTATTAGGCTGATAATTAAGATTGTTAAAGACCTGAGTTAATGTCTCCAACGTAGTTGTTAGAATCTTACTATTTACAATTTATGCATAGATCGATATGAATTTTATGGGTGAATATATTTTGGGATGGAATCGGGCATGAATCATATGATTCAGAATTACAATTTCCAAGAGTGTTTAGCATGATAGCTATGCCTGATTTTTTTTTTTTGTGGTGATTAGAGGATTTAATAGGATCCAGATATATCTAGTCAGATCCACAAATTCTTAACTTGATTTTTTTATCTTTTTTTTTTTCTTGAGAAAAAAATGTCAAAATATGTCTTTATATATTATAAGGATTTTTAGAATCTGCATCTTCTTGGCTACAAATGGCTTATCCGCTTGCTAGTTCCTAAATCATATTTTAGGTTTTGCTCCTCCAAGCCTCGCTATCTTGCTTTGTCCTCACATTAGCATTATGCAAGTTGATTCTCTATGTTTTGTAAAGCTCTACAGTTGGGGGGAGGGTATTCCAAAATTGTGTTCAATGTTTTGAAGTGCGAAAAAAAATCATTTTATAGTTGCTTGAAGATTTAAGTTTCCAATCTTCCAAATGTAGCCCAATCACAATTTTAACTAGCTCCACCCTCTCTCTAGCATGGTGATCTCTAGCCAACTCAGTGCTTACCATCGTCTCAAAGGGCTTTCTTCAGCCACCTCACTTACTATTGCCCACAGTCTTAGTTGCATGAAATAGGGGTGGGGATGAGAGCCAGAGCAGTGGAGCCAGGGCATATAGAATTTGGAGCAAGTATATATTTTCTATACTAAATATATAAATATATTCTAATGATTTTATTTTTATTTTTTGCTTAGTTGTAACAAATGTGTTAAAATATTAATTATTATTGGAGATTGATGTCAACTGCAAATTGTATTTGTCAAGTATAAATATATTTTATGTAACTAGAAAGTACTTAAAATAAGTTGTCTTCCCTCTCTCTCCCCCCCCCCCCCCCCCCTTCCTTTTAAATTTGTATGTTGAGAGGTTCTATCTCAATTGGGAGCGAGTTTCTTCCTTGACAAGAGCAAGTTTCTTGGGAGCGAGTTTCTTCCTTGACAAGAGCAAGTTTCTTATAGGTTCTTACTTGAAAATGCAAAATTGCATTTTTTTTTTGTAAGAAACATCACCCAAGTAGGAGTTTCCTGCTACCAAGCCCACACTTCCTATAGAAATGGCTCAAATATGTGCCAATTTTTCCTCAGTAAACTTGATCATGCATCAAGATATTTTTCTCTTTAATATATTTTGGTCCTTAAGGAGATTATAGACCTTGTGCACATAACCTCATATCATTTGGAAATAATCACTTAATGTATTGTGGGACTAAACGCATTGTTACCCCTCGTTAACTGTAATTGTAAATTGATCTAAATACCATATACATATCCATATATATTGCCACCCCATTGCCATTTTGGATAATTGGAGGAACTTTGCGCAACATCCCATTTGGTGGTGGGTGATGGAAAAGCAAGAAGATTAAATCATCTTCGAAGCTCCATGGTGATTCAAGGGATTTTCGTGGATCTTCGGATATCGTTGGATTAAAGTTCTTCTGTGGTCTCTCTCCTGCTATGGATTTCAGCTTGGTGGTCTCTCTTTCCCTAGGTTTTACTCTTCAACAGTCATTGGCTACAACCAGTTTTCTACATTGGGGACATTTCGACTTCTGTTGCAATCCTCTCTATTCCTTTTGTTATCGACATATTAGGAAATTCTAGTGCCTTTATGGATCTCCATATTCCCTTTTCTTCTATACTAAAACAAGGAGATAGTGGTGGATTTAATGGTTGAGTTCAAGACGTGGGTTCAATGAATGTTCACAGTAGTTTGGCACCTTCCATGGAGTTCTATCATCCAAGACTTGCACTGTAAGTGAACATTAACCGAGATTGGCCATGCATTTTGGTGGAGAGAATCAAAAGGAGAGTAGTGTGTTGTCTGTTATTTTGGATAAACCAAACTCAAAAGTAGGAACCAATTATGTTTAAGATCTTGGAGATCTTAAAACCAGAGATTTGTGTTGTGGGTAATTCAAGAAAAGAAGGTGCAACTAGCAATATAGTAACCAGAGTGGCTATATGGAAGCTCTTATGCACTTGTAAATCCTACTCCAACCTACAGTAGTAGCAATGGCACCAATAAAAGCACAAGCAATTGGAATGGATTCCAAGCATGAATTGATACCAACTTGTGCTAGGTGTACTGTATGGTGGTGTATCGAGAGTTTGGCCATGGGGGAGGTGAGAGGGGGTGGCTGCGGTGGTGTGCGGAAATGGGGGAGTGAAATAGTAGAGATGAAGAAAGAATACAATAGAGGGGAATGGGAGAGAGAAATAGTAGAGAGAGAGAGAGAGAGGGGAATAAGAAGAAAATGACATTCTTTTTGTTTAATGAAGATTTATAAGGGTATTTTATCTTAAAAAATGTGTGATGCATTTCCTGTTAATTTGGATGGAAATTGTGGCTCTGTGTTTAATTCCACAAATCACAAAGGGGGTTAGGTGGTTATTTCCAAATGATAGGGGTTTATGTGCATGTGGCCTATACCATTCAAAAATCAGTGTTCTTTGTATTGTCAAGCGCCAAGGATATGATTCTCATGTGCATAAAGACAATATTTATACGGTCTTTTCAACTGCTACGATTTTACTGCTCGCTGTATGCTGTGTTGGAAATTCCTCATGTGATTATGTGATTAAAAGAAGTGGGGCTGTTGACAATTTTCTGGCTGCTGTCTATGTAATTTGAGTTTATGTTTGTACAATTTTGGCAACTATTCTATGTGCATGCATAGTTGGATGCTAAAAGGGGGATGCATGATGCACATATTTGTTACCTCATTTATTCTTTCCTTTATTAGTTGCTTTGTCATAATCTATCATTGTGGCATCAACTGAAAGTGATAAATCATATGGCAAGAGGTTAAAAGAAGTGTGTTTGTAAATAGGTTGGGTTGGACTTGGGCTCCACTCTTTGAGGTTTGATGAACCCTAATGTAATCTCATTATAAGTTTTTAATATACTTTGGTAATATTTTGCAAGATATGTTTAGTGTCAAATATTTTAAGATAATTGATTCTCGGCCATGCTACAGACCCCCAGTGGGGTGACCCCCACTGACGACCCCCAGTGACGTGTCGCACTGGGGTTGGTCGAAAATCCAAAAAAAAAAAAAAAAAAAAAATCAGTTTTTTTTGTCCAATGGGAGCTGACCCCCAGCACCCCCAGCTGGGGGTCTCAGTCATTTTTCATTGATTCTTGAGTTGATAATGGTCTACAAGACTACAACAGATAACTATTCTAGTTTAGGTTTGAGGCAACTTGATCATAACAGTTCAGTTTATTTTTTATTTATATATATATATAAATCTACCTGAAACTAATTAATTGCCCATGCCATTCTTAAATGTTCAGCACTTTTTTCTTTTGTTTTTGTCCTTTCCTTTCTGGTTTAGCAAGGGACCAGAGGTAGGACTTATTGGAGAACCATCTAGAATATTTGATATTGTGCATGTTATTTGATATATGATGAGTTTGAAGGATTTGTCTAGGGATGGGGCTTTAAGCATTTGATTATGACTTATGGGTGTTTCTAAATCTTAAATAGCTTAGATCTAAAAATGTTTTGTATTTCCTTAAACCTTCGTGAATCTTTTAATGATAGTTTCAGTTTGTGAATAAAAATCTCAAAAATGGATTCAAAATTTGGATTTTTTTTCTTTTCTTTTATGGCCCAAACAATAAAATATAAATTCTGGACTCATTATCAAACCCATGCCCTTGTGCCAAAGTGGTGTCCTCTCCAACCCCCATGGGTGGGTGGAGGTTGTGAGTTCAAGCCCATGTGGGGCTTTGGGGGGTGATACCCTTTCCCTTTGCCCTTGGATCTAGGCTAGTGTAGATTCTAATGAGTGACCAAAAAAAAAAAAAAGAAGGAAAAGAACAGAAAAGAAAGGACTCATTATTGAGCTTTTGTAGATTTGTATTGTCAACCCTAAGTCATTGGTTTTTAGTTTTAGGAAAATGTTACATATAATCCTATTTCTTACCACATTTTCTCACCTCTAGGCACAGGGGAGTGGGGTACCATATGCGTTTATTAATGTGGGTCTCATTGCTTTGTGTCTAAGAGTGTGAAAATGGAATAAAAAATGGAATTATATATAGGCATTGCTCATTATTAATAAAATTCTCCTTGTGCTGCCGAGGTTTGCCCCAAAAAAAAAAAATTAAAAAATTATATATAGCATTGCTCTTAGGTTTAAAGATGGGGAAGGAAATTGTAAATTTTGGAAGTATTTTCAGTTATATCCTCGATGGCAAACAGGCAAAGAACCGTTCTTTAGAAAGGCCTTACCTGCATTATTGTTCTGGCTTATTATTAACTTATTGTTCATCATGCAGCTGCATTTGGAGCAGTTTTGCATGTGTTATCGACTTCGCTTCTTGGTATAACGGCAATCACCATATCACACACCATTGCTGGCGAGGAAACTGTGCATAAGCTTGCTTCATTGTTGCTTGTAATTCTTGGTGGTAGTTATATTTTGTTGTTCCTAACTGGAAAAGGTGGTCACAGCCATTCCCACAACCAACCAATGGAGAAAATGGCTGTGGCTGGGCTTGTTCTAGTTCCTGCATTATCTCCTTGTGCCACCACTCTTCCAGTGTTTCTTGCTGTTGGGAACTCATCCTCCATGATGGTGCTTGCTATCATAGTGCTGCTATTCAGGTACTACCAACAATCTTGACTCGTAATTGTGTTTGGTTTGAGTTTTTTTAATTAAGTTTTTTGAAAATTGAGTTTTTTGGTTTTCGTATTTTTTTGTTTTTAGTGAATATTTTTAAAATTTTAAACATTTTTTTTACTTTTTTAGATGCACCTTACTTAGATGTATCTAAAAAGTAAAAAATTTGTGAAAAAATATTTTTAAAAATTAATAAATACATAAAAATATAAAAAATGTACTGAATTCTCGTTTTTTTTTTTAATTTTATATTTTTAAGTATTTAGTGAATTTTTAAAAGGTTTTTTTCAATTTTTTTTTTTACTTTTTAGATACATTTATGTTAGGTATGTCTAAAAATTAAAAAAATTGCTCAAAATATTAAAAAAATTCAGTAAAAACAAAAAAACACGAAAAATAAGAAAGTAGAATTTTCTGAAAAGTGTTTTTGAAAAATGATAACCATTCTTTTTCTTTTTTTCATTTGATTTTAGAAACTTTGCAACATATTATCAAGGTGTTGAGCTTATTAAACTGACTTCAAAATTAATGGGAATAAAAACACATGAATGGCACACACGCATCCTTTACTATTATACCTTGCTGGGGTTGATTAATTTAGGCATATGTTTATTTTAAATTTATTTTCTGGAACCCAAGTCTAGTTATTACAAATGTTTTTCCTTTTCTTTCTTATCTTATAGTTTATTGATATGACATTTTCCAGACGTTTCAAGCAATTCGTGTTGACTTTTATGTTTATGCCACAAAACATTGAATCTTTTCCTTTGGGTGTCTATCAGAAATGCAATGCTCCAAACAAAATAATTCCCTCCTATCCTATTGTTTATGTTTGTGGTATGGTTGTGACTGTCTGCTGTGAAAGCCTCAACCTAGTTTAGTTCAAAAATATATTCAGATTGTGTTTGGATCAAGGATTTGAGGGGTTTAAGGGAAGAGGAAGGGAAAAGTGAAAAAATAAAAGCAATTTTTTTGTCACATTTCCCTTGCATTTTTCTCTTATTTCACAAATTCCTCCTCAAATCTTAGATCCAAACACATCCTTAGATTTCCATCAAGTTCGTTGGAATAAGAAGTCGGAAAAGTCTCACAATATGTTACTTGAACTACTGGTGATTCGTAAACTAATTGGGCATGCACTTGTCTTAGCAATGTGGATACTGCCGATTTAGAATTTTTTTTTTTTTTTTTTTGAATTTTAGCTGCAGCTTACTGTTCAGACAATCCAATATTGACTGATCTATTTCCTGAAATATTGTTACTTGGCAACAAATGTCAATTTGTGTGTGAAACTTGTATTTTGTTGGTTTAACACAAGGTCATGATATTGGATTTGCAGCACCATAACTGTAATGACCTCGCTGGTGGCTCTCTCGTTCTATGGTGCAAGCCAACTCAAGTTTCACTGGGTGGAGCGCTATGACAAGCTTCTTGTAGGTTCAGTGCTTTGTTTAGTTGGAATTTTGACCCTTATTTTCCATGATCACGATCATGATGGAGGAGATTTGAGTTCTAGTGGAGAGCATTTGCATAGGAAACTCATTGTTCTATGAGGGATGTTCTTAATCCTGTAAAGGTTGTTTTGTTGGCATGTTTACTATTCATAATGCTCTTGTTGTTTGTTGTGAGTCGAAGAAAAGCAGATGTGTACTGTTTGTTATTTTGCCAAATTAATGAAGCAAGGGGAATGAATGCCTTGTGTGGCTATGATGTATATGGCATTTGTGTTTGTTTCTATTTTGAAGCAAGGGGAATGAATGCCTTGTGTGGCTATGATGTATATGGCATTTGTGTTTGTTTCTATTGCCTCTCCTTGAATGTTCATAGTCTTCTTCTGTTTTTTATTTCTTTTAATGATTTATTCATGTATTGCTTTATTTATGTAGATAAATTTTAGTGATTATATTTTTTAGATATTTGTGATTATGTGGTGAAACTAAAACCTGGTGGGGCATGCACTTGAACCTTATCCTAGAAATTATACAATGCTAAGTGTTCCCATATAGTCAATTGCTTATGATTTCTACATGCTTCCTAGGTCTCTCTCCTATAGGGCTCACATGGTGTGTTTGCTCTTTTGCTTATTTCATGCTTAACGTATGAGAGAGATGAGGATTCTTTCTACCAAGCAATTAGAGGGAGTAAGTATCCTTACCAGAGTTCAAGAATCAATGATTAAACTTCCATTGAGTGACTCTCTCTCTCTCTCTCTCTCTCTCTATATATATATATATATATATATGATAGGTATTGCTTTTCTCAATTATGTGATATTAATCTCTAATTTCTTACTTAGGCAATGATTATTATGGTATCTAGTTTGAGTATGGAAAATGAGTTGGACTCCCTTAAAGAGGCACTTCCTTTGACCCACTCTCTCTCTTATTGGTCAATTTTTGTTTTTTTTTTCTTCTCTTCCAATCACCACCTGCCATGTGTGTGTGGGGGGTGGTGATTGGAGGGGGTCTCAATCACTTTTCTTTGAGTATACTGTAAATTAAGCATGATTAGAACCTCGACAATGCTACGTAGCTCAAATTTTGTGGCTCAAAAGTGGCTCAAATGGTCAAAACGACGTCGTTTTGAGTACAGAACAACATAAAAATGGCCAAAACTACGTCGTTTTGGCCATTTGAGCCACTTTTGAGCCACAAAATTTGAGCTACGAGACATTTTCCTTAGAACCTAGTGTTATTGGCTAAATTTTGTTGGAAGATACCTCCTTAAATTAGTATTCAACCAACTGCAAGCATTTTGACTTGAGGATGTTTATATGTATATAATTATTTGTAATTTTGTTAAACATTGTTAGTCATAAACCTAATGCATGTTAATTTCTTGATTAAGTTTGAGATATTATAAAATAATATTTCACTGCATTTTTTACGATTTATTCACAATAAAAATAAGAAAAATTGGTGTTTTGAAAAATATTTACAAATACATAATAATAAGGGAAAATTATTTATAAGTCCTATTAGGGAGACTTATGTTACATATAGTCTTACTAAAAAATTTATGTTCCCACAAGTCTTGTGGGAAGTTTGTTTACACATTTACCCTCAATATTAGTTGTTAATATCATTAATAATAATAAAACCATATATAGGAAATTGAATGTTACCATAGATCATATCTACATAAACGTAACGTAACGTGACACCTACATAAACATGACGTGACACCTATGATCTACATAAACGTAACGTAACGTGACACCTACATAAACGTAACGTGACACTTATGATTTATGACAACATTCAATTTCCTATATAGGAACTTGAATGTTATCATAAATCATGTTTATATGAAACGTAACGTGACACCAACAAAAATCAGCAACATTTTCACATTCAATTTAAAAAAATAAAAACTCATTAAGTTTGCGAAACGTAACGTGACATGTTACGTTTATGTAGGTGTCACGTTACGTTTATGTACGTGTCACGTTACGTTACGTTTATGTAAGTGTCACGTTACGTTTATGTAGGATCTTGTGGAATACATTCTTATCTAAATAGGACTTGAGACTCTATAAGAAATTACACAGGACTTAGCCTACCATAAGTGTCTGAAAAAGGACTTATAAATAAGTCTTCCTAATGATAATAACAAAAATTAAATTTGTATTTGATTTTAGCTTTCTGAAAACTAAGTTTTTTGTTCTTAGTGAATATTTTTATAATTTTAAGCATTTTTTTTTACTTTTTTAGATGAACCTTACTTAGATGTATCTAAAAAGTAAAATATTTGTGAAAAAAATATTTGAAAAAATAATAAATACACAAAAGTATGAAATATACACTGAATTTTCGTAATTTTTTTTTATATTTTTCGTTTTTAGTGAATTTTTAAAATATTTTTTCACGAAAATTATACTTTTTAAGTGTATTTATGTTAGTTGTGTATAAAAATTAAAAAAATTGCTTAAAATATTAAAAAAAATTTAGTATAAATAAAAAAATACAAAAAAATAAATAAATAAAATTTTTTAAAAAATTAAAAACAAACATGGTGATTAATATTCATAAAATTTACCGTTAGTGTGTAATTTTTTTTTTCTACATTTACGTTGAATAATAATTTTTTCATAATAGTAGGTGGGCCCCACCCACATTGTCAGCTCTCACTCTGTATTTTTTGGCTCAAATGAAAAAGAAAGTGGGAGACACAATTCTTTTTGAATGTGAGATGTGATAGGGCATCCGACAACTATGTGGTACGTAATTGTGTTACTATCTTCACAAAAAAAAATAGGGCAAACTACATATACCTCTCTCGAGATTTAACTAATTACAGATATTTTTTTGAGGTTTCGAAAATTATATCTCGTTTCTTGAGGTTTGTATTTTCATAACAATTTGTCCTCTGAAGTTTATATTTCATAACAAATTACTCCCTAATTTCTTATGCAAATATAACATTCAGGGAAGAATTCGTAATTTCTCAAACCTCAAGGAATATCTGTAATTTAATCAAACCTCAATGGAGATATATGTAATTTGCCCCAAAAAAATACTTTTAATTCCTACAACAAACATCAGAGCATATGGTTGGGTGTACGGCTATTAACGGATTGGATTTGCCCCGAACACTAATCCGATCCCATTAAAAAAAAAAATGATCCGATAATTTGACTAATTCCGAACCCAATTAGTCTGACTATTAACGGGTTGTTTCAAATAAATCCGATCTAATTAAATATCTTATCCGATCCGATCCATTAAGTGTTATTTTTTTTTTAATTAATTTCGTCTCTTGGTTTAGAATAAACAAAAATAATAATAATAATAATAATTAGATCGGATCAGATTGTTAGATGAATATAATCAAGAAAATCAAAACACTGATAATCAAATATGCAGAATTTGATTACTAGTAAGAAAAACAAAAATTTATTTAAGAAACTTTTGAATGAAAACTCAAAATCAAGAGGAAGAGACAGAATTGAAGGAATGCTTTTGAATTTTTTGGATGGAATGAAATAACTGATTTCGTAGCCTATTTATAAGGCTTGACAGATTTGATCGAATGGTCATGTCCCTTGATTGCATCTGATCAGATCTGACCGTTGGATCGACAATCTATGGTGTAGATCATTCTCACATCGAATAGCTACATCCAATCGAGTGCCTTCTCATTAGTACAATCAGGCACATCTCTAATCAACAGCTATGATTAAATCGCTTTAGATCAGACACGCAGCCGTTCTATCGGTGGTTGACTCATCACCAACGGACTCCACGTCACTGCCACATGGAGCTAGCTGCACAGCACCCTCATGGCGCGTTGCATCTGTGCTAAGTGCAAAGTGCACCTTCACGAGCATAATGCAACTCTAACCTATCTCTACTCTCAATTTCTGTTTGTTTGGATCCTGGTGGAGTAGGTTACTGGAGTCAAATTATGCCTCGAAATTTATTTTGAGAGAATTCCTACAATTCGTTCATGTAAAGTATCTTTTTTTTTTGAACTTATTTAGGCCTCACTAATTTAATTCAAGGAAAATAAGTGAGAGCACTAATTAGTGTTACTACTAATGATGTGGTAGTAAGCTTCACTCACTGTCACAGTGTTATTGTATCTTCTTTTTTTTTAAAAAAAAATGTCAAATCATTAGTGATACTTTAAAATATCACTTTTAGTGATCTCTATCATTACTGTTAACTCAAGATATGCCTTAAGGCCTCGTTTGGAAACATGTTAACTTTTTAACTATTTGGCTAAAATATGAACTAAAAAAATTAATATGTTTGAAATGATTTTTTAATTTTTTATGAAAAAATGTGTAAAAAGTAGAAAAAATTTTTTTTAATTTTTTAATATGAATTTTTAATTTTTTAATTTTTTTAATAATTTTTTAATTTTTTAATTAAAAATAAAGATTTTTAAACGGAGCCTAAGTTTATCTTGAGAGAGTTCCTGCAATTCCTTCGCGTATGGTTCCTTTTTGTCAGACTTATCTAGAGTCTTCTAATTTATCTCTTCAAAATGAGTAGACTCTCATTTGGTCTGAGGAATAATGCTATTCGTCTGTTCTGTCAACAGCCTCTCTTTATGCTTCAATCTCTGACAACTTAGGGAAGGATGATGCCTAAGCCCTAAATGACTGCTAGAGGGGATTGGTAAGGAAGAGGTAGAGATGGCATTAGAAAATAGTGAGGGGATTAGAAATTTTTTTATTTTTTATATATTGGGAATTTTTTTTAAATATAATGTTTAATTTTTTATATTTTTTATTATTTTATATAAAAATAATTTAATAATTCCTCATTATTAATCCCCTCACTATTAATCCCTTCATTATCAATCCCCTCACTAACAATCTCCTCACATTAATCCTCTCACTATCAATCTCCTCTATTCTATCTCCCAAAACAAAGGGGGCAAAAGATTTACTTACTTATGTGTAGAATCCGAATCCTCTCCAAATTTTCTCTTCACCCATTTTTTAATTCAACGGTCAAGATTTAGTTACGTAACTTCACTCAAAATCTATAATTAAGGTTAGTTTAAAACAAAAAAATTCATTTACATCCTACCATATTCTCTCTCTCTCTCTCTCTCTCTCTCTCTCTCTCTGACATCCCACACTTTCTCTTTCTCCCACTCACATTTCTAATAAAAAATTAAAAAACTATTTTAATCCTTTTATTTTATTTTCATAATATATATATAATTTTTAATATAAAATTTTAACTTTATAAATTTAATATCATTAAAAATATACTTTTAAAATAAGACTAATATTAAATATATTTAATAAAAATTTAAAATAAATAAAAAGTATATATGATTTGCACCAATACACAAATTAAATTTGTATTTTATTTGATTTGTATTTATACACAGATTGAATTTCTGTATATTTTATTTCTTTTTAAAAATTATAAACTTGTTTGGTTAATAAAATAAAATTAAAAATCATTATTTTCATATGATTTTTTTTAGAATGAAGATTGTTTTTGATATTTTCATATGATTATAAACTTGTTTGGTTAATAAAATTAAATTAAAAATATTTTCACAAGATAATCATATGAAAATAATAAATTTTAATTTAATTTTATTAACCAAACAAGTTAATAATTTTTTTTAAAAGAAATAAAATATACAAAAATTCAATCTATGCATAGGTACAAATCATATAAAACACAAATTGAATCGGTGTATCCATGCAAACCAAATACACCTTTTTTTATTTATTTTAGATTTTTATTAAATATATTTAATATTAGTCTTATTTTAAAGGTATATTTTTAATGATATTAAATTTATAAAATTAAAATTTTATATATATCTTATGAAAATAAAATAAAAAGGATTAAAATAATTTTTAATTTTTTATTTGAAATGAGAGAGAGAGAGATGGGATGTGAGAGAGAGAGAGCGAGCGTTGTGGGACATGAGAGAGAGAGAAAACGTGAGTGATTGAGTGTTGTGGGACGTGAGAGAGAGAGAAAACGTGAGTGATTGAGTGTGTGAGTGGTGAGGAGTTAATGGTTTTTTTTTATTTATTTTAGCTAATCTTAGCCACAAATTTTGAGTGGGGTGACGTGGCTAAATCTTGATCATTGATCGGAGGGATGGCTGGAGAGGATCCGAACTCATATATGTATATATATATTTTTGATCTATCACATCAAGACTAAACTCCTTAATAGAATGTTTAACTGATCCACTCTGAATTGACTGAGTCTCTGTTTAAGAAGTAAGATTTGAACTAAAATAGTTATATAAAACAAAAGAGACTATTTTAACATAAGAAGATAAAATATTACACCTAACTTATAATTATTATTACATCTAACTTATAATTATTATATCTCACAAAAAAGTTAAAAAAAAAGTCAAAAAATTCTTCCTAAACAAAACTTTTTAACCCCAAGTTAAAATAGTCAAAAAGTCAAAAATTCAACCTACTTCCCAAACGAAGCCTAAGGACTTTTTAAAAATTAATTATTTTAATTGATTTTTTAATTTTTTACAAAATATATATATATATATAACAAATAAAGAAAATAATATAAAAATTTATAATAACTTCTTAATTTTTTAATTAAAAATCACTCTTCCCAAACATAACCTGAATTGGTACTGAAGTTGACTCTGGGAAAACCACGGTTCCTTAGTGAACAGACGCTCATCTGGTTAGGTTGAAAAAAAATTGTTGTGGTTGGCTGCCTAGTAAATTTTTTTTCTTTTATATATTTAAATTTGGATAAATTATATTCACCTTTCTTGGAGTTTGGAAAAAATATATTTAACCTTACACTTTTAATATAATTATTTTGGGGTCCCTTGAGATTTAATCCACATAACACTCTGACTTTTTTTATCAATAATTCGATAATTGTATATGGGGTTGCAAACGAGACGAGATTTTGACTGTTCAAGATTGTTTACTAAAAATTAATCGAGTTTAAATAATCGAGCTCAAACTCAATTCATTAAATAATTGAGAAACTCGAGCTCGGTTTGAATTAATTCGATTACATAAATGAGTTGAGTTTCAGTTCAAGGTCGAGTTTGAAAAAAAAAATTAAACGTAAATTAATTTACTCATTAAGATAAAAAATAAAAAATCATGATATGTGAATGCTTATTTTAATAATAAATTTCATTGATTAAATATGTACATTTACACAAATACCAAATATAAATAAAAAAAAAAAAACTAATACAAATTTATTTGATATATCATTAAAATATTAAATTATTTTCTTTACATTTCAAGCCGTGTTCGGGGTTATTCAAGTTCCGCTTGATTAATAAAGAGCCTAACATTTAGCTCAACTTCATTCATTTAATAAATGAACCAAATTCAAACAAGCTTTAAATAAGTCGAATTCGAGCTGTTAATAGGTCGGTTCGTTTACAGACTTACTTGTATGGATGAAAATATAATATTGTCATTTGTTTGTTTGGTTTTTTTTTTTTTATACTAAAATATATATTTACCTTAATTTATTTTAGTGTCTATTCATTTTCTACATTAATTTTAATTGTTTTAAACTTATTAAAAAGAAAGTGTTATTAAGCTAAACTTACGAAATTGTGTTTGGTTTGAGTTTTCTGGATTAAGTTTTTTAAAAATTGAGTTTTTTGATTTTCGTGTTTTTTTGTTTTTAGTGAATATTTTTCAAATTTTAAACATTTTTTTTTACCTTTTTAGATGTACCTAACTTAGATGTATCTAAAAAGTAAAAAAATATGTGAAAAAATATTTTTAAAAATTAAGAAATACATAAAATTACAAAAAATGTACTGAATTCTTGTATTTTTTTGTATTTATGGTATTTAGTGAATTTTTAAAAGATTTTTTTACTTTTTAGGTGTATTTATGTTAGGTGTGTCTAAAAAGTAAAAAATTTGCATAAAATATTAAAAAAATTCAGTAAAAACAAAAAAATATAAAAAATAAGAAAGTATAATTTTCTGAAAATTATTTTTAAAAAAATAAAACCAAACATAGTAAACAGTATTTTTCTCAAATTCCGAAGAGTGGTGAGTGTGATTTAGCCTTTATTTATTTATTTATTTTTAATGGATAATGCAAGAGAGGAATTTTGGGTAGCCCCAAAAGGGGCTATTGGAAAGCAGATTTTTAGAGTAATATGATTTGTCAAAACTATGATTTTTTCAAATTTTTTTCATAACTGACCTAACAAAAAAAAAAAAAAAGGAAAAAATATCAGTAAATCCCAATTTGAGAAATATTGATCCATTTAGTCTTGTGTTTTTTTCTTATGAACTATTTGATCCTATTTAATTGGCAATGAATATTTTTCTTTGATTTAACATGTGTAGAGTTTACATATTTATCCTTTTGTGGGATTTGTTGTGATTTTTTCTTTTTGTTGATATGTGGTAATGATGTTGAGGGTAATGTTTTACATTTCCATTTGTTTATGTGGGTTGTGTAGAGTGGTCAATGGTGGGTTGTTTTGCAATTGTTAATGTTGTTTTTTCTGTAACATGGTAACTATTTTTTTGAATTGTTCCTGCATCAAACACGTTCGTTGGTTACATAACCATTGCGATGATGATATGCAATTACACATAATAAGTCTGATTGAAAACGACAACCTACACTAGATCTACACAAACTTGAACTCACATTTGTCAAATGATCATAAATCAATGCATGATAACGATTTCGGTGTACATCATTCCACATAAATAATTACAATCTAATTAGGCTTACTTTAGGAAATGTCATTCATTTTCCTCCAAGTGGTGCAAATTTAACTTGGAAAAATAGCAGGGGTGTACTCCCAAACACATTTTCCAAATAATGCAATAAGGGAACACCATACCACCGTAGACACACTTTAATTTTCACACAATGTAATTCCACATTAAAACAAAATTAACAAACACGGGAAAATATTGCAGCGCATTTGCCGTCGTAGTTGCAAAATTAACATGCTCGAACATCTATCAACTAAATGAATATCATACCTCCAACTCGGGCATTTTTCTAGTTATAAATCGACAACATAACATCAACATACATGATTCACTCCTAAAATAATAATCATAACTCATACCAACAAAATTCCAATTACTGTGATGTTGTTACACACGTCACCGTACCAACAAGAAACAACAGAATACCCAACATACTCTTACACATACAGTGTGACTTCAATGTAACATTGAATCTTCACAACATAATTTTATCCAAATATAGCATTGCACATTACATTAAGAACACAGGGGATGCAATGATGAAACAAACCCCAAAATTAGTAACGTATACAACAACAATGTGGAATTTGATGAAACAAATTGGAATAGGTAATCAGGTTGACGTTTGGCTGCTAAAATTTGAATGCAGCATTCTCCCACCAATCTTATGTTTGCACACTACACTATATGCACTACCTACAACATTGTTACTTATACATTATTAGGCCATCTGCCACCAGTGAAAAAAAAAAATTAAAAACAATGAACTGCCCATCCTAGATATTACCATGACCATTACACAATATCATGTACTTGCTTAAGTTGGTACCGATGAAACTATAGCATGCAATACACATTACAAATGTTAAAAAAAAAAATATAGTCACACCTGAAACCTCAACCACCGGAGCATAACAACTTGAAACACCATCGACATCAGTACTAACAAATAATATACAACACGGTGATCACTTACAAACACGTACATGTATGCCATTAACCATTAACAAAACATTGACATATCGTACAATGCAAAACCAAAGTAATTATGTCCATCTTCACCAAAAAATGACCCCACCATTTAAAATTTGTCCGCTTAGTCAACACAACTACCATTGTATTACAAGAACATGTACACTAGCCACAACACATTCATGAATTCACAGATGTAATTAATAACTCCAAATGAATTGCGACTCAACTATATCTGGATGATCCGACTTACTGAAATCATTTATGTCACCATGAACTTAAATGTCATTCCAAACAATTGATGTACCACTATGTGTAATGTCTACTAACATACATTCTGCGAACAGGTAACACATGATTACATTTATGTATACAATCGTAACTACAGTAGAAATAGAACCTAACCACTTACCGACACTACGAATAAAGATCCACTACCCAAAGACATTATACGCACTCCACAAAATTACAGCCACATATACAATTGTAAAAACAGGGGATACATTGTGTCAATACAACAACTTAACATAACAAACTCTACAATGACACTACCATCAAATTGACAGCAATCTATGATCACACAACACACACACTGTCTCAACATCAAACAGAGGTTTTCCTCAATTGTAACATTACTAGAATATAACCCAAACATTCCACAACTATACCCCTTCTCAAATCTAAAGCCACCCAAACATTATGATCAAACAACGTCAAAGACAAAGAACAAACATCGCTAACTACCCATCATATAGACGCACATACTTTAACATTGACCAAATATACTCAAACGCTCTAATGAGATGATCCATAATAACTAGTGGAATAAGAAGTCGGATGACACATACCCGATACCATTATTCACCTACACAATCAAAGGTGCCGACGATGGGTGGGGGTTAACTTCACGTCTTCGGCAGTCACGACGCGAATGGTAACAAAAATAGCAAACTTACACAGCCCTACTCGCTTCTGACGATTCAATGTTACAACACATCAAGTGAAGTGTTGTATTTCTAGGGTTTGGGAGGAAAGCCGAATGTTGTTTGAGGCAACTATGAATACCAATCTAACATTCCCAAATCATTGAACACTGCAAGAACATTTTATAGAGTAACATTGTCATCCCCAAATGTTGCCATCTACATCTTTTCTAGAATGATCAGCAGGGAGGGAAATCCCAAAAACTATATAGTAGGCTTTTGTACAAATTTATAAAATCAATATCACCAAAACCCCCTGTGGACACCCCATTTTTGACCGCCTTCAAGGCTTGAGCACTTTCGTCGGTACACTCGATGATGAAAGTGGTATTATGTATGGTTCGAGGTCTCAACGAAGGAGCCTTGTTTAAGCTTCCAAACAACCCCAAACCTTTCATATTCCTACTGATTGTACCCAAGAAATTCATTTGTACACCTTGAGTCACCCTGTGTTGAGGCTGAAACAGAAAACAGGGGAATTCATTGAGGCCCGGCCGTGCCTCATTGAGGGTCGGCTGTGGCTATTGAGGGCCAGCCGGGCTTTAGTAGCGAGAAACACTGTTCTGGGCAGAAGGCCACCAGCTGTCCATTTTTGAAGATATTTATGATATTTCTTGCTCAAATTCTATAAATACGACCATATACCTTTGTTTTGAGGGTTGAACAATTGAGAAAAAATGTATACACATAGAGAGAGCTCATTCTTCCTCATTCTTTCATTATAAGCTATCTTTGAGCTAACCTACTTTCCTTGTATCATCTATATACGCCATACACAACCTTGACTCATCATCTTAGAGCCTTGGTTGACCCTTGAGAAACATATTTCAAGTTTGAGAGTGTCTCAAGAGTAAGTTTGATCATTAACCAAAGCTTACTCCATTTTGAGATGTATAAGCTTGCAACTCTTGTCTTGCTTTTACTTATTTCATTTATATCTATTTCTTGTATTCTTGGGTTATTTTGCATTCATTTTAAGTGTTGGAACTTAGATTTGGATAAGCTACCAAATGTGGTAACGTTAACACCCTTACTTGCACCTATCTTCATAGCTTAACCCTTGGTTCCTTTACACTCTTTTCCTTTGATTTTTGAACTGATTTTTAGAGTTGAACTAAGGCCAAAACACATGGTTTGAAGTCTTGAAATTGGAGGGGTTGGCCACCCCTTCTTGTTTTTGCTTACATAACTTCATTGTCTTTATTTTTTGTTTAGCTTTTTGAGTTCTTTTCTTGCATTTTCAGCCACTGTTTTGGCTTATTAGAGACTATTTTTGTAACAACCCCAACCCAAGATTAACGTTAATCCATGATTTAATATGCCTAATAAGTTATTAAGATTAAATTTTAAATTAATTGCATATGTGTTTCATTATTTGTGTTTTTATCTATTCGTCGTAGACATATCTGTTTGAATTTCTGTTATGTTCTGTAAATTGAAGGCCTTATCGACATCCGATTGCAAAATTGACTTGAATTATCTGTTAGTTAGAATTTTTAGAATTTTGTAGAAGGTTCAATTGAAATTCGATTAGGAATCAAATAATTAGAATAAATGATCTCTCTTAGTTATTCTTAACTTAACTTAATTAATTTTCCTAAGTAAGCCCACTTAAAGCCACTACCACCATTTTGCATACATTTTACATTTCATTTCCTCATCATTTGAGCTCAAAAACGTAGAAAGAGAGAGAGAGAGAGAGAGAGAGAGAGAGAGAGAGAAAATGTGAGAATTGTGATAAAAAAGGAAATACTAGAGAGTGAAAGGAATTAGCTTTGGATTTAAAGGTTTAGTATGGGATTTTAGTGAATTCACCATTTGGAGCTAGATTGGAGAACTAAGGTAAGAATTCAACCCTTTGGTTGTGTATTTAAGATGTCTAATGTAAGAATTCAAAAGAATATAAAGATTCAAGTCATGATTTAAGCTAAGGAAGATGAATATAGAAAGAATTCAACTATGCATGCATAATTCACTAAGATTTGTAAGTGGTTCATCAAGAATTTTCACTTGCATGTCCATATTTTGATATTGGTCAAGGACTTCATCATGTTTATGACCTAAGTGTTCCATTTGATCATGTTTTGGGAGCTATGAACTCAAGTGAATACATGCATGTTATGTTCACCTCATGTTCTTACATTTCAAGTTGAATTTTGCACAATTGACATACTTTTGGGCTTTGATTTCATGAAATGATCTTTGATTCTCAATATTTTTCAAGTTTAGACAAGTTTTCTTGAATTTTGGCCCAAAAGAATATGATTTGTGGTTTTGAATTTGGGTTTTGAATGTTAAAGGCAGTTCTGGAAATTCCAGAATTCACATTGTCCGCTCGAGCGAAGAAACCTAAGCTCGAGCAGGGACTCTGTTTTCAGAAATTTAACCAAGTGTTTTTCCAATGTATTTTGGCATCCTCATTGCATCATAGGCATTCCTAAGCCAAGATTAGGACACCCTAATGAGGATAAGGAGAAGAAAAACAAAGAGCAAGTGAAATGAGTTATGTACAAATCAAGCATGCGTTACAATGTATGTATCTGTTACGATTGATGTTGGTCACGCGCCGTAAGCGGTTGATCCATTGGTTTGTTGCCAAGCTATCTGTACAACTATATGTGAGTAATAACTCAGTAAAGCTATGTTCGATATGAAATACTTTCTGAACTTTATGAAATGATATGAACCGTTTTTCAAATAATACAAAAGGCTATTATATGATTACATGAATGATGATCCACTTCTTTGAAATGCTTATGTGGTATCCTTAGCAGAGGCCCTCACCCAGGGGACATAATACTGTAGTTTATGGTCATGAGGCCCTCGCATGGGAAAAATAATACCATGGCTCATGTATGAGATATGTTACCCGATACTGGAGGTTCCAATGTGGAACTTAATAAGCTTGACCAAAGAGATATGTTTAATGCTAATGGATACACCACTCAAGATAAGAATGTAACTATGATTCTGTTTCTGTATATAAGCATGATTATGTTTATGCTCAGTAAAAGACTTGAAATTAAATTGTGATGGGCATCATTCATCTAAATCCTTTACTCTGTTATTATTCACTGGGCTCCCGTTCACTATTTATATTATGTATGTAGGTGACCATGCATGTGATCAGGGCCAAAGTTGATGGCCTAAAATTCCATTTTGACTGCCACCCTTTGCGCCTCTCAAGGAGGTTCCGAATCGAGTCAAGCCATGTAGCCATGTCTTTTTGAAAGTTCAAAACTTTGATCTCTCTTGTTTTGTGAACAGTTTGTTTTTAATTATCTGTATATGGGGTTATATATAATTGTTGTATCTATGTGACGTCATGTGTATGCTTATAAAGTTTAAAATTATTTTGTCCTATGTATGTCTGCACAGGCGTTGTATTTTGTATATTTGTTTCCGTAGCCCCTTGATTATATGTTATTTTGTTCAGAGGCCTTTGGTAATTCAAAGATTACTGGCCGGTTACGACGCTAAACCTATAGGGGCGGGTTTGGGTCGTGATAGTTTTAGGGCTATCCTAATCTATTTAATTAATTCGAGCTTTGATTAGTTCCTTTGTTGTAGCATTGGTCTTTGCACATAGCTTGTATTGTATTGTTCTTAGCCTTTCTTTGTCTAACTTTCATGTTAATGACCTCATTTTAAGAATCAACTTGCCATTCCTTTTTTTTCATTTGAGAGTTGTTTCAATCGGTTGACGGTTATTCAACACATGAACTAGAGATTCACGCTTGATGGCTTAATCTCTACGAAGATTCATTGTCAACGGCATAATCTCTCTTTCATGTTGAGAATTACATCCCGTTTGACGCTTCTCTCTTTTTAGAGGACTTAATCATCACTTCGGACAAATGGACTGAAGAATGGAAATGACTAAGAGAATTGGTTTAAAAGCAACCAACACATATAAAGAAAATGAGTCATATTGCTTGGGCTTGGCCGGATGTTATGCCAAGTTTATCGAGTCAAGAGTGGTCATATGCTAATTCATGGTGTTTTGATGACCCTTAAGACATCTCTACTTCCTTTTTTTGAGTTCATTCCATGATAAAAAGGGAGAAGTGGTCATATTCATTGCATTCATTGATTTTTATCCAAAATTGTATCCGAAATCATCAAGCAATCAACTTGCTCATTGATGATTTTGGAAATAATTCTAACTTTCTCTCGAGGCTTTCCCATGACAGAGAAGGAAGGAAGGGACAAACAGAGCTTGAACAACTCTATTTGCACTGTTTTCACTTCAGATCACAAAAATAGGGTTTTGCACAAAATTAAGGCACGACCGGCCCTCTGTGGACCCGGCTGGGTCTCAATAAGGCATGGCCAGTCCTCAATGTTTGGTTAGCAGTGTATTTTTGCAGAAAACAGAAAGTAGTGGTTGAAGGTGAAACAGAATAGTTTGGGCAGACAGGGCTGTTCTGCGCATGCAAATCCTTATGCATCATCGTTTGATGATTAAATTATTAGTTATTATTGTTGTAATTAATTATCATTATTGTAATCAATCGTTATTATAATTAACCTTGTTCATTTGTAATTGTTGTAGTTAATTAGTTTAAATTGCGAGTTTGTTTATCGTGGCTATCCTTGTTGTAATAGCATAGTTAGCTAGTTAATTAGCCTCGTTTAATTTATTCATTCGATTTTGTAATAATTAGTTTAATTTGGACTTTCGGACTTTGATTTGCACCCTCTTGCACGAGGGCAATTATGTAATAAGTTGTATATCTTCTAACCCCACGTCTTTTTTCCTTTTACTTACTTGCTCATGATAGTTAGTATAGGACATTATGTTTCATTAGCATTCTTATGCTTCGCATTCATTTGTCTTGCATGCATCCAAGGCTCGACTCATCATGTTAACCCAATATCGATGTTCAAAATTCATTACTTGAATACGTGCTCTCTTGCATGTCTTGAATGCAATCATATGCCATGCTTATAGCCGAGCCTATAAAATACATAATGTGTGCGTTGGATTAGTCATATTGCATAAGTTAGGAACATGCATATTTTTTTAATTCCTTCACCTGTTTTGGCTCAGAGTACTAAGTGAGCTTTTATGTCTTAGCATCTTGCACCGAATGTTTGTGTTGCTATATCAAAACGTGAATACCATGAGGCTAATTGCTTAAATGATATAATGGTTTGAATGCTTGTGGATGAAGGCTAGTTGCTTAAATTGGGATGGCTTGATTACTGTCCATTTTAACCCACTTTTTCAAGTGGCAAATCCACAAAACAATTTTGAAACAAACACATGAAATCAAGTATTCCAAATCTTGCAAACTAGTCTATACCTTGTGTGCGCATCACATAATAAAAATAGCTAATAAATCAGAATAAGAGCATATAATGTAAATAAAAAACACATCATAATTAGTAGAGGCTGATATTTGATCGGGCGAGTGGAGTGCTCAATTCATGACCTTCCCCTCTCGTACCTAAGTTCCCAAGCCGAGACACTTTGGTGATGACGGACTAATGGCCTTTGGTATGAGTCTCGAGTTTCCTAAATTTTTCAAAAATATTTAGGTGGCGACTTTGTAATCTGGCAAAGCAGTCCATTTTTGGCATTTGATTCAAACTTGATTTTTCAAAAAGAATTGATGAATTTGGACTCTCTTTGTGTTTTCACTATTTCACATTGCACTTATGAAATCAGATTCGGAACCACAAGTGAAGTCCGAACTATAGGGTTATTTGCCTTTCAAAAGGAGCGCGGAAAGTCGGGTTACACCCCCTTTCTACCCCTACATTTCCGAAAACCATATGGTAGGCCAATGTATAAAAAGGTAGGGCTGAGTAAGGAATCCATAAAATCTGTAATCCGATCCAGTCCAGTCCAATCCGATAGGTTTGGATTTGTTTCTTGAATCCGTGGTTCTGTTCCGGATTGAAGAATTAAAAATACGTAGTCTGCGGATTGGTTCCGGATTGGAATCGATCCAAACCGTATACAAATAGTCTATATTTTTATTATAGACCCTCCCGCATAGTATCTTTGCTTATTCCATATATAACCTAAACACAAACCTAAACACACATAGTATCTTCTTTTATTACTTTTGTTTGTTAGTTTTTAGTTTTGATTTGCAATGATCTAAATACTTATGGTGGAACCAGTTTTCTTATGGTTGTTTACATTCTAAAACAGTAAATCGCTATTATAGAAAGACATGTTACTATTGTGGAACTAATATAATACTATATTTATATTTTTATGAAATTAAAGTGTTATATATATATATATATTATTATTTAATTATGTGAATCCGTGGTCCTAAACCGATCCAATCCGTGTTTAAATGGATTGGTTCAGATTGGTTCCACGATTTCAACGGATTGGATTGGTTCCAATTTTTCAGGAACCGTAGATAACGGATTGGTCCTGGTTTTACCCCAATCCGGTCCAATCCAGACCATGCTCACCCCTATAAAAAGGGTCTTTTACATTGAAATAGGACTTATTAGTCCACAAGAAAAAAAGGCAGGACTAAATGGTTTATAAAACCTAAATTTGGGATTTATTGGTGTTTTACCCAAAAAATTATTCAAATATCTTCTAATACCAAAATAAAATTATCATACTAGTTTCATTTTCAGCCATCACCAAATTCTTTTTTCTACACTATCACAATATTCTATAATCCTCTTCGGCGACATACATAATACTTATAGACAATAATGTGTTAGAAATGGTTTTGAAAAATATAGGTTTTTTCCTTAACTTTGGGCTATAATAGAGGTGGGACCCATGCACTAAATTTGGCGGGTCTAGGTGGCAACGCGTTCTTTATTGTGTAGTGATTTACATCATACACTTGATTACTCAAAAACATCATTGGGTGAATGAAAAATCGATGCCAAAATGAGCACCTTGAAAATGGTATCTTGGTGGATTTTCCATAAGGAATGAAGAAAAGCTTGTCCCATATTACTGGGCTAGGCAAGCATTGTCAGGATTTATAAACCTTGAGTTTGAACATTGGGGTGGGCCCCAAGGAGCATAAAGTTTTGTGGAGGGGAAGGCTATGGGCAAAACGGGTTACACTCATTGAACCCAAAAACAAATACACACACTGTCCGGGCCAGATTGGGCCTGGGCCTGGAGTCCAGATCCTCTCCTTTCTTTTTCTACTTGGCTTCCTACTGGGAACGGCCCAGATTGGGCCAAGAGAGATGGGCGGCTCAGATCATTTCATTAAAAAAAAAAAATTCAAACCAATTTTTTGCTTAAAGTGTGAAAGAGGGGAGAGAGAGTTGAGAAATAAAAGAAAGAGAGGGAATAGATATGCATCGACGAACCACCATCGCTGTTTGTCCAACGGCAACCACCGTCCACTATTTTTCAACGGCGACCATCGTCCATTGGCCATTGTTGCTACTTTTAAGCCTCCCTATAACTTGGAGTAATTGAAGGGGGGGAAAAAAATCATCAAATCCAGATTTCTAGAGTTTTGATCAAATGCCAAACAATAATTCAAATTTTACAAAAAAAAAATAAATCAAAATCTTAGAAAACAAAATTAACAAAAGCTTATTTCTTCCCCCCCCCCTCTCTTTCTCTATACGTGTTCCACCATCTCTTTCTCTCTCTCTCTCTCTCTCAATAAATATATATACATATATATATATATATATATGGGAATCTATATCTATCACTCTCATGATCTCTCTGCTTTGTAAGATATGTGAAATCAAGCAGTTGAAACTAGCTTTGGTGTATAATATGGGAAAAAATCTTGATGGATTCTCAGTCTCTTTGCTCAATTTATTGTAATTATATATATATGCATTGGCAACCTAGTTATGGGAAACTTTGGAAGGAATTGAAAGATCTTCTTCTTCAGGCCCTTGTTTCAGGCAATAGAGTGGCCATCAGGGTCATTGTTAGAAGTGGGTTATCGTAAATAGGGTCGCCTGTGAGATGGGGTCGCCGATGAGATGGGTTGGGTGAGATGGAGGAGAAGAGGGTAAGGGTAAGGGTGAGGATACAGCATGATAGTCTCTCATCTTTCACACTTCAGTAAAAAATTTGGTTTGAATTTTTTTATTTTAATGAATTGATCTGAGCCGCCCATTTCCCTTGGCTCAATCTGGGCTGAATCTCAACCGTTGCACGAAGCAAATTAAGGAGAGAAGTTAAGGAGGGGATCCGAACTCCTGGGCCTGGGCATGAGTGTGGGGTGTAAGGTTGGACTTGGTGTTGTCTGGCCGATTGCTTATCTTTTTGAGTCAGAAAGTTTCGAATTTATTTTTTGAAAATTAAATTCTTAAACGTTACAAATTTATATTTTTGCTCATGATTCAAACTTATTTCCAAACTGACTCCAATGGTTCTGAAAGTTGATAGTTTGGTCTGAAAAGTCACACTCCTTTTCTTTCTGTCCTAAACAACCATCATCTCTTTTATAAATAAGTAGTCCTCCATTTGTTATAGGATTTCAATTTTTGTGCCTTTTTCTACTTTTCCTTCCTGAATTTTTTTTTCTGCATTAGTTTTCTTTAAGAGAGTGTATAAACACAAAGTGTGCTCGTTGAGCATTCGGTTTGCAGTGTTGCTACTATTTGTCGTCAATCATTTCATCCTGAGAGATAGACGTTAAAATTCAGAAAACACCGTAGGGAGGACGAATCTGTCATAAAGAAACAGTGTTAAACGCCAAACTTGATCTTTTTCAAAAAAATAATTCTGTAAGTATTTTTTCAATTTTCTTGTTTCATTTCATTTTAAATTTTTTTTTTCAAATTCTGTTTTGTTTTAGTAATAAAATAGAATATGATATTTCATATTTTATTTTTATTTATTCTGTTTCGATATGGTATGTAGTACTCGAACATAATTTTGTTCTTTCCCAATACAGTGAAGATTCTTTAACATAATGTTAGTGGCACTGATTGAAAGCAAGATGTTGTGGCGGGATAGTTGGGCAGAATGGAATTACTTATTGAGAGAAAATAAAGAACAAAGAAGGTGAAATAGGAAAAAGGAAAAAGAAATGAAGTGTTTAACTTAATAAAACTAATATAGGTGTTTGATATTTATTTTTCAATTTTTTTTTTCTTATGTCATACACTTTGTTATTTCAATCAAACGAGAGTGTTTTGAAAAAATAATTAAAAATTGACTTTTTAATTTTTTAAATTTTTTTATGTGAGAGGTAACGTGATTAAAAATAGATTAAAAATTGACTTTTGACTTTTTTTTATATGTTCCCAAATGGTCCTACAATTGATGAACGAAATGGCTATTTATTAAGGTGCTGTTTGGTAACACTTACGTTTTCAGTTTTCTATTTATATTTACAAAAATTTAAAAAACTCAAATAAAAATTTGTTTGGTAAAATTTTTAATTTATAAATCAGTGGTCTCAGTTTATAAATTTGGCCAAAAAATGAAAACACAAAAAATGTGTTTTCATTTTGAGTTTTCAGTTTTTTTTTTTTTTTTTTATCACCCAACACTAGCCACCACCCACCTCCCACTACTACCTCTTACCACCACTCACCACCCACCTCCCACCACCACCCACCACTCGCCACCACTACCCACCACTCGCCACCACTACCCACCAACCACCCACCAGACACCACCCACCAGACACCCACTAGCCACCACCAACCACCCCTTGCCGCCACCACCACCACCCACCGGCCACCACCGGCCACTACCACCACCATCCACCGCCCGCCACCACCGCCCGCCATCTACTTGCCACCACCACTCACCACCCATCAGCCACCACCACCCACCACTAGCCACCTACCACCACCAGCCACCTGCCACCGACCCGCCACCACTACCCACCACCCACAACTCACTCGCCACCCACCTGCCACCACCACCACCACCCATTCGCTACCACCCGCCATCGTCACCCACCCACCCACTACCATCACCACCACCACCGCCACCACCACCATCATCACCCATCACCCACCTGCCACCACCACCCACTCGCTACCATCTACCACCCACCACCGTCACTCACCCACCCACCACCACCACCACCACTCGCCATCTACCCGCCACCACCTACCACCACCCGCCATCCGCCATCCGCCACCTACCTGCCACCAGCACCACCACCACCACCCACTCGCTACCACCTACCACTCACCACTGTCACCCACCCACCCAGCCACCAGCCACCACCACTACCCACCACCTACCTGTCACTACCCGCCATCCGCCACCCACCTACCACCACCACCCACCACCCGCCACTACCACCACCACCCACTCGCTACCACCTGCCACCGTCACCTACCCACCTACCATCACCACCCACCACCCACTACTCACCCGCCACCACCCACCACCCACCACCACCAGTTATCCGCCACCCACCTGCCACCACCACCACCCACTACCCGCCGCCGCCACCACCACCACCACCACCCACTCGCTACCACCCACCATCCACCACCGTCACCCGCCCACCCGCCGCCACCACCCACCACCACCACCCACCACCACCCACTCGTTACCACCCGCCACCGTCACCCACCCACCACCACCCACCCACCCGCCACCACCAGCTACCCACCACCCACCGTCACCACTTGCCACCACCGTCTTCTGTCGCCACTTGCCACCACTTGCCATTTCTCACTCTTTTTTATATTTTTAAATTTTTTTTAAACATTTTGTTAATTACCAAACGCGTTTATAGTTTATGTTTTTCTAAAAATAAACAAAAAATAAACAAAAATCAGTTTATAAAATTTTTGTAAATATAAACTGAAAACGTAAACGTTACCAAACACACCAGTGATTGAAACTTTAAGGAGTGACACAATTTTTCAAATGTGAAGAAAAAATTATATCTTTGGTAAATCATAAAGGGTATATATGTAATTTAACCCAAATTTTACTGCAGAATGGACGGGTGATTCTATTTGCACACCATACTTTTGTTTCAGTATACATCATTTGTGTCATTTAGATATCAATTTTTAAACAAAATACAAATATTTGTATGCAGAGGATTCCCTCTAGTCCAAAATCTAGATTAGAGAGGCTATTTGGATCTGTGGAGCCCACCACAGGTCTCATTTTGATGGCTAAAACCAAGGACGGAGGCAGCATAGGGCTAGGTGGTCACGTGCCGCCCTCAATTTTGAATCTTTTTTTTTTTGTTATTGCCATGTATAAAATGTATTCTCTTTTTTTTGTTAATATCTTTTTTAGTTAATGATTTATTATATTGTTCACAACAAGTAATTGTTTGATACCTTGGGAATAATATGTGGTATTATTTATAAAGTAGTTTAAATCAATAGTGTAGTAAAAAATATTATAGACTGGATATAATGAACTCATTATTTTCAAGTAGTTGACATACCACTTAGTGTGATTTGTGATTTTCTATACTTTGAGTATCACGTAGGTAACATCATATGGTACTCTAAAACTATTTGATAATTTTCATTCAAAACACATCATTTATAAGCAATATCATCTCTTTAATATTTTTTTTTCAAATAAAAATTAAATAGATTTTATAATAATTTGTGTTATAAATGATGTGTTTTTATTTTTTAAAATTAGGAATTTTGATCCATAATTTTTTGTGCTAAAATTACAAACTTACATCATCATCCCACACCGAGTTATTCCACTATATTATAGAATTTTAGTTTGTTCTTATTAATAATGAATATGTAATTTTTTATGTTTAAATTTATCTCATAAAATTATGATTATCTTAATTGCTCATGATGTTTTTTAAACAAAAAATTATAAATAATAAGTGCTCCATCTAATCTAATTTTCTGACTCCACCCACTGACTAAAACTATTAATTTTATTGAACACTTTGTGTATTTTATTAAAAAAAATTAGATCAATTAAATAAATAACATGTATTGAAATCAAATATGGTGTACAAATAAAATTACGACTTGCCATATTTGACACGTCTTTTGGGTGTCCTTTTGTGTGGTTCTCGTAGCTGCCTTGGTTTTTTTTTTCAACTAGCTAGATAATACTGTCTTGGAAATCATTAAAGTAGATGATTTTTAACACCGTAACTCTAACGGGATTAATTTGATTGGTCAAAACTGTAATTCATTAGGAGGTCAGTAATTTGAATCTCTATACTTGCATATAGATCTTATTTCATGTGTATTAATTGAGACATTCTCTCTTACTTTGGGAGTTTTTTTGTAAAAATTGTATTTAATTTTTATTTCTATGATTCTAATTCAGTGGGTTTTATTGTAATATCTTATATGAATCAAATATAAAATATATATATATATATATATATATTTCCTCTGTTCTAAAATAATAGTCCCTTTTGAGGTATCTAACTTTTTTTGATAGTACAATTATTTCACTTTAAAATATTAATTTTTTAAAATTACCCTTTGATGGTACATTTTTTTTTTTGAGAATATCAATTGTCATAATTGTATTTTTTGTGCTGTAATGAATTTAAAAAAAGGGCAAAATAAGAAATTTGTATTATTTTAGTTTTTAATTTTTAAAAATAGACTAATATTTTAGGACAATGAAAAATAAAATAAATGATTAATATTTTAGGACGGATGAAGTAATTAAATCTAAACATTCAATATTAAAGTGAAAAATGATGATTTGAGAGGCAATTAGATATATAATTAAATGTAATTGTACAGTTTCAACATCAAAATGGGAAGGGTTTAAAAAGAGTAACTAAAAACACAGTGAACTTCAACTGTAAAATTGGAAGGGGAAAAAATGGTATTAAAACAGATACAATTTCAAAATGAAAAGTAAAAGATTAACCCTATCATTGAACCAAGGCTTCTAGTCTAATAATTGTACAGTATCATTTTATGATGTAACATTATGGGTCAAATTTTATGCATAGTAGTTTGATACTTTTTGCATTCTTCTGTTCTCCTACTAACATTTTATCAACTAACTTCTTACTGATGTAAATTATGTGAAAAAAAAAAAAAAAAAAACATTACAAAACCCTTCTCCAACACCCTCAGCCCCTTATTTACCCTTTGTGATCATGCACAATTCCTTTATTTTACCTTTTTCCCTTTATTATTCCTAGTCCCTTTTCCACATTCTTCTATCATTGCTGCAACCACTACCACCCTCTATCACTCTCTCATCACTTCTATCCTTTTCATCCCTACTCAACTACTAGTTCTCCTTTCGAACCCTAGCCCCTACAGCCATTCCATCCTCTAGTCCTTTTTTCTCATGACCCCACATGATTTACTCTATTATTGAGACACATGCTCATTTGTAAGTGTAAAATATGTATAAATACGAAGTGACGAGTGTAATGACCTTACATAGTTTGCACTTACATCAAACGCAATTAACACTAACAATTGTGTATATTTTATATTTTCCCTAAACACGTTCACAACATGGACGGAGTGTGGGGTCACGATGGGAAAGAAAGGAGTGGGAAGGAGGCACTAGGAGTGGTCGAAAACGACAACAGTGGCAATGGCGGATGGGTATGGAAGTAATTGGAGGTGGCAAGAGAGGGTAGCAATGGGAATGGTAGTGGTGATGAAGAGGAAGTCATAAGTAGTAAGGAGGGATTTGCAATGGTAGTAGATAGTCAAAAGTTGTAAGGAAATGAGTAAGAGAGAGAATAAAAAGAAGAAAGAGAAAAATAAGGGCTCTTTGGTTAATTTAGTAATGGATTCCACAATTTTAAAAGAGAGTTGCTATTAGCGTCCACATTAATTCTTAAGATTCTCTATTTCTTTGAACTTGTACACCTCAAAATTACTTTCCTCTCTTTTTTCTTTGAACAAGCACTATAATCCCATTTATTCTTTTTCAATCCCACTATTGCACCTAACTTTGACAGCCTCTACCCCAACATTCGGTGACCTCATCCAACCCTTCTATGATGGTAATGACCCTTTCTAGGGGTGTAAATTTGGTCCTGCTTAGCCTAACCTCGTAGGCTCCTGCCAAAATTTTGGCTGAGCTGATCCACGAGCCAAAAAATTAGGCCCAGGCATAGACCTAGGGGTAATCGGGCCTTCAGTGGGCCTGGCCTTGGGCTTGGGCGGACCTGACCATTTTTTTTTTGTTTTTTAAATATTTTTTATCAAAATTTTATTATTTTTCACTAAAAAAAACACTGAGCCTTGGGCAGGCTAGGCCTCGAGTTGGCCCTTGAGTGGGCTTTAAGCGGGTCCATGGGCCGGTCTGGGCTTCAAAATGATGGCCCAAGCCCAAGGGCTCGGGCTGGGCTCAAGCTCGGGCCAATTTCCAGTCGCAGGCCATTTTTACACTTCTAAACCTTCCTTAGCTCATTTTACTCTTAGATAGTCTTTTTTTTTTTTTTTTTTTTTTCACCTGCAGCAGCCAATGTCGCCACACTTCCTCATCTTTTTTTTTTTTTTTTCCTAATTTTGTTGCCACTGCAACAACATCTCTTGCTCCTCTTCTTATTTTTCTATGCCGCAAAAACTTCCGTCGTACTAATTTGTAAATTTATCTGAATACAATTTGTTGAATTTGAATACCACTTTTGCATAAAAACAATGTTAGGAATACAAAAAATTCTATCAAACAATCACATTAGTGTAGAACCCACATGCCACATCAATTCAAGTTTGCTAAAAAATGTAATAGAAATTTGAAAAAATTACATTTCCAGTGAAGCAATAATAAAAAAATATATTTTTATAATGAATAATGTTTGGGACCCCCTTTTGGGGGTCACCCCCTCACCCCCCTTGCCACGTGGCAGGGGGTGATTGGAGGAGCAGGAAAAAAAAGAAAAAGAAAAAGAAAAGGTAACCAATGAGAGAGAGAGGGGGTCAAAGGGGGTGAGGGAAAAAGGGGGGATGAATCATTACTCTTTTATAATAGTGTAACTCTTTTACATGTAAAGTATAAATTTATGCATATATTTACAACAATGATTGAGACTCATTTTTTGAAAAACCTTCACAATCCTTTTGAATTTCAACCATTTATAGTATGAATCTCACACATATATAAATAAGTCAATATATATATGCCCTAACGCCTCTTCACAACGGGCACAGAAATCCAACCCATAACGCCTCTTCAACGATGTCTTATTGTGTGTCAGTGCAAGCTTAAAAAGTTGGACAATGCCCTACGTGGGCTCCACTGTCCACACACAAACTCTTGTCTTTCTGCGTGCTCTTTTGCATGGAACCAGCAGCAGCTAGCTACTAATCCCTTCGCATCCGGATTCGCCCTTTATCCACCTGTAATCTCTCTCTCTCTCTCTTAAAAGTTTCACTTTCTCTCTCTACAAAGACTCACTCGGATCTTCTCCGAGTTATTCAGCAGCCTCCATACAATTGACTTGAGCTCTGAGGTACACCAAAGACCCACAACATTATTTTAAATTATTTTCTTTTAATCAATCTTAATTTATAATTTATCACTTTTCCCTTGTCTTAAAGCTATCAGCTTTCTGATGCTAAGTCTTTTTGGATTTGATTTTGGGTTGAATCGAATCAAATCGGTTTATTTCTGGATTCCCTGTTTCTGAATTGGGTGAATCGCGCTTGATTTGTTCTTGTTGGCGGTTGTGATCTCTGTAGGTGTATGTTTTTCAGAGGTTTTGATTGGTTTCACTCTGTTTTGTACTTGAATTGATGTGAATTTGATGGGTTTTGAGTTTGATATCTGGGTTTTGATTGTTTAGACATGGGTTTTCTATATATTTATCTGTTCTTTTGGTTTGTTTTGTTGATGGAAGCAATAAGAGATATGAGATGTAGATTTGTTTTTTTCATAGCATCTGCTTATGTAGTAGTGAATTGGGCACAATTATACTGATTGTTTGCTTGAGAGAGAGAGAGAGAGAGTCCATTGATGATATTCTTAGAGATTCCCCCTTTCGAGTTTTCTTCTTTCTAGGCTTCAATTTAAATTCTGCAACTTTTAAATTAGTTCCCTCTTCTCTGCTTATCACTGATACTTTTGCTTCAAAATAAAGCTACCCTGAACAACCTTTCATCTTATTCGATGAACTTTCTTTTTGTTGGACATCAATCAAAAGTATGTCTTTTGAAGTCAAGTGCTTCCGCAACAGTTTCTTACAATGATTTTTCATTTTTAATTCTTTTGTTTCAGGTAAATCTTGACTGTTTATTCTATTTGTGAATTTAGTTTAGATGTTGGTTTGTTAATGGATAACTTGTGTGTGCTTTCTTGTGCTTAGTCAGATTAAGTTCCTTTCTTTGTGATTTTGGTAATGGTGGTGGTGGCAGCGGCAGCAGGCAGTGCCATTGTTTTACTTCTTTGTGTTGCGTGTGTTTTAATGACTGATATAGTTACTTTTGTACGATATTCATGCCTTTGTATTTTTGTGTATCATGACCTCCATAAATGACCTCCATCTTTATGTACTGGTCTCAACAAATTCTAGACTAATTTCCACTCATGTTTTTTGGCGGTATATGCTTTCATGACCTAATGATTGGGATGATTTTCTTTTTTTCTTAATTTGGTTGATTTTCTTTTTCTTTTTTTCTTTTTCTGTTTTATTTGTTCATATTTGTATACATGGCAAAAGTTGCAGCAGTAGCAAATACTTCCACTCTATAGATGGTAAGGTATCAAGGAAAGTTTGAAATCTATAATTGAGAAGCAAGTTGTTAGAATTGAGTCAATGGTTGATATTTTTAATCCATGGCTCTTTTTTTTAACACTTGGATTTTCTAGCAATGATCTTTTACTCTTCTCCAGTTATTTTTGTTTTCACTAATAAGGGCAGGAGTTAGGAATTTGTGCGTCATTTGAGTTCATTTGTAATTTAATGTAATTCTTTTTTTATTATTCTGAAAATTTTGATTGTATATTTATTCTTGTAATAAGGGAAACAACATGTTATATTACTTTGTTTCTTTTATCTTTTACACTTTATTTAATGAACTTTTGAATTTTAAAGTGTTTGGATTCATAATCATTGCCACTTCTTTTGTTGTCTTTCTGATTTGCATGGAACATCTTTGTTTTCAGGAGGATGCCTATGTTCTGATTGTTCTGATTACTTAATCAAGTAAGAATTCTGAAAAAAACAGCTAGATCTGGATTGATGGGGGCTGCAACCTCTAGAATAGAAGAAGATAAGGCTTTGCAGCTATGCCGTGATCGAAAGAAGTTTGTTAGAGAAGCACTTGATGGAAGATGCTCATTAGCAGCTACTCATGTTGCATATATACAGTCACTGAAAACTGTTGGAACTGCTTTAAGGAAATTTGTTGAACCCGAAGCTCCAATCGAATCTTCCTTATATACATCCACTAGTGCAACTCCAGAGCCACTTGTGTTGACTGAGAAATCCCTTTCCCAGTTCTCATTTTCTTCCCCATCTATGTCGCAGCGTGTGGATGCAACTGAAAACCTCTCTCCATATCCTTCTCCACCCACCTCTGGTCGGTACCATGCAAATCATATGAAATTTAGGGTTCCTTTCTCTAGAAAAATTGAAGAAAAACCTTCTGTGCCAGTTGTGGGGTCCGTAATTTCTTCAAGTACCCCACCGAGTAACACAATTCACTCATCTGAAAGACCTGAAACATCACTCTTTGAAACTCCTTCGAACCCACATCAAACTCCAGCATGGGATTACTTTGGTCTTTTTCACCCAATTGACAATCACTTCTCTTCAGAGGAAGGGAGGGGATTGAATCAAGGATTGGAGAACGATGATGACATAAAACAGCTTAGGGAAGAGGAGGGGATTCCTGAATTGGAAGATGAAGAAGACAAGGCTTCATCTCATGGAAGTGAGGAGTCTCAGGAATCAGAAGATGAATTCGATGAACCTCCTACTGATACACTGGTTCGAACTTTTGAAAATGTTAATAGGGTTCCAGATCTTGGTGCTGCTAGTACTTCACCGGTTGTTCCATCTGCAGAAAGTGTAGCATCAGAAACTGAATTTTTTAATGGGGCTAAAAGCAACTCTCCTGATTTGTCACCACTACGAGCCACAGCCTCGGGAGTTGCACTTCCCAATGATGTAAAGAGAGGACAGGAGAAAGAAGATGGCCCTGAAAATAAGGTTACTCATAGGGACTTCTTTTCATGCATGAAAGATGTTGAATATCTCTTTATCAAAGCTTCCGAGTCCGGAAGAGAAGTTCCAAGGATGCTTGAAGCAAACAAGTTCCATTTTCGCCCAATTTTCCCGGGGAAAGATCGTAATTCTCACTCACTCTCTCTCAAATATTTGTTCTTGAATGATTGTTCATTTTCATTAAATTTTGGTTCTCTAATTCACAATAGCAGCCGTGGGTGCAATTTGAAAAGAGAAGTATGTGGGTGGGGTCTGAGATTATAGCTTTGTGATTTTCTTGATTAAAAATTGTGCATCTTGTTTTAGGCAGACAAGCCTCCCACTTTTCTGAGGCTTATTGATTTGGATAGATTTGAAGCCTTAATTTTTTCTTTTATATTTAAAATGGATGTTTTTCTGGAATAAAGGAAATAAAAATTAGCTGAGGCTTAATTACTAATAAACTTGATTAGAAATTATGAGGTTTAGAGTATTTAATGAGGCCTTGTTAGGTAAGCGGCTCTAGAGATATGCAATCAAAGGAATAATTTTTGAAAGAAGATATTAGCTACTACCAAATATGACCGGTGTGGGTGGTTGGACTATGATTTAATTCTTATGGGTTAAGATTTTGGAATGGCATTACGAAGGAAATGGGGTGAATTTATTAAACTCATGTTTTTGCAATTGGGGAGAGTAGTCGGGTGAACTTTAGATGGTGCAGAGATGTTCTGTTGAAACTGTGCCACATCTTCATGGGGTAGCTAAGGGCGGTATGTGATCTCATAAGGTTGAACATATTGTGGTGAGGGAATGTTCATTTTTTTTTGCAGAATTGGTCTATGATTGGGAATTGGATATGTTTGAGGCTTTTTAGTGGATATTGGGGGAGGATGAGATTTGTTGGGGAACTCTTTTTATAAGGTTTGTGTTGGTTAAAATGGGGGTGCTAGATGTGGTGTCCTTTGGATGATAAATCATCACATTTTTTAGGGAGTTGAAGCCCCAATTATAGATTTTTGTCTTCTTTTTTTGCGATTGTTACATAGCTGCATAATAGGTAAGGTTAGATTTTGATATGTTACATAGTTGCATAATAGGTAAGGGATGCATAGCTTTGTATGTGTCATGTGTATGTGGAAGCAATTATTTATTTATTTATTTTCAAGGAATTATTTTAGACAATTTATTTCATATAAGCTGGTGAAATCCTGTAACGATAAAATATTCTATTGTGACAGGTGGGTCAATGACTTTGACATTATTCAAAACTTGTTTCTCTTGTGGGGAAGATCATAACCCTGTTCAAGAAGGTAGGTCTCTCCATCTTGATATTTGTAAATCAATGTACTAACTCATGTGCTAATTGCTAAGGCGTCATGAATACTTTTGGTGTGTGGTAAACTATTTTGGCGTGTTTGTATTTTGTACTCATGCTTGGTAACTGTGGTTGTGTTTTTTTGTTATATATGTATTTTAAGAAAAGTGATACATAAGACACATGACTGCATTACCTTATTCATTGACCTTTGAAATGCTTTCACACCATGAATGTTAAAGAATAGTTTCATTTTGTTCAAATTTGTTCAAGTTCTGTCATAATTGGAAAGATGGCATAGCTTTGGTTTGACAAAACATGACAGATAATAAGTTTCAAGTTATACGATGAATTTGTGTAGCAATAAATGATAAAAAGAACCCACCGAAGGGCATAAAAAGAAAGTATATGGAAATTCGTCAATAAAATATTGTATGCTTAATTTACCTGATGACTCATTGTTTCCAAAGATTTCATAATACCTTTTTAATTGTCCTAAATCAAATTTCTTGACAGAAGAAAAATCAGAAATTAAGACTGCATGTACATAAAATTTAGTCACTAAGAAGATGTGATATCAACTGTATTTTTCCTTTTAGAGAAAACTACTTGTATTGAGGGAATAAGGGAGTGAATTAAGGAAGATAGTGTTCCTCAATGAGAAGGAGATTCGATATTGACTACCACAAAGGAGCACTGATACACTTCATAAAATTACTGTGGCCATGTCATACTCTTAACAGAAAGGAATATGACATCAATGTGCCTAAACACACATTCTACCCTGCTAACATGTCTAACATAAGTCTTGTATGCCAACCTCTTCGGGTTGCAAGACAAATTACTACTTTGCTCTATCTAGAGCAATGCCTTATATTAAGCTAAGGCCATCCTATCTCTCTCTAGCCTTGACTTCTTTTTGGCCTTCCTTTATCTACTAGTGCCTTCATTTTGGTGTAGTAGCCTTTGTTGAAGAAGGTCAATGTCGTTGATAACCTATCATTTCATAATTAATGATATTACACTTCTCACGAGTGTATCCATCTTTTGTTTGTTGATAGATAAATCAATCCATTTGTTTTTACAACATATTGATTATTTTTTGTCAAGATTTTGTATATATAGCATGATTAATGGTGTAGGGTGAATGTGGAGAAACATTATCCTTCTAGATCTCCTACCAAACTAATTTTTGATGATATTAAAATTGGAAAGGGTAAATCTTGGAATCTCACTGCCAATTATTAGTTTTTGTTTGGCTAAGATTATTGAAAACTTAGGGTTTGATGCATGGAGGTAAATAATTTTGTTTGGACTTAAAAGGATGGTAAAGAGTTTAAATATGTGTAGATTTTATTGTTTAAAGTTGCTAAAAATTTTAGATAGCCAATCTTTTAAGGTGCTTGAGGGGTTAGGTTCATGCTATGTTACACAGACTGCCAAATGTAGGAAGCACCTATATGGACACATGACACTTCACCAAGGCTGTGAGACATCGGTAAAAATGGTCTTGTTGGACATCCAAGCAACAAGCTTTCTAGTAATTTAAGTTCACTGTATAATTATCCTCTAAATCAACTCCTGTTGTAGCAATACTATCAACATACACAATGAGAGCAGTCACATTGCTTTCAAGCAAATGGTGAATAAACAATTTATGATCACTCCGACTTTGTTTATAGCCACATCTTAGCATAGCCTAAGGAAACCTCTCGATCCATACTCTCTTTTCCATTTAAGAATCCGGAAGTTGGTCCCAAAATTATGGTTTATGAGTATTATCATGTTCTCCAGGAGATTGTTTTAACCCGTATAATGCCTTTAAGCTTGTACACTCTACCATTAACCGAGGAATCCTCAAAGCCAGTTGAACATCCATAAATACTTCCACCTCTAAGTCTCTAGGGGGAAAGGCTACTGAATGTCTAACTGAAATGAAATGGTTTGCTCTAGTTGAATTTTAAACATTTACAATATAATTATATAATATAGCAGAAGCATAATGTAAACATCCTTGGCCAAAACACAAGGCCATATGATACGTACATCTCGTAGTATCACAAGATGGCACATGAAGTCCAATCCAAATATACAAAAGACGAGATGTGTTCACATAGTTCATGCACAAACTTCAGTCATCATCTTCATATACTATGTACACAAACTTACCTGTTCATTTAACTTATGCCCTATATGTAGGATTTAATTACTCATCTGATTCTGTCCTTTTTTTTGTGGTCCATTTAGAGCCTCCTCAAGATTCTGTAAAGTACTTAACTTGGCATCGGACAACGTCATCACGTTCCTCTTCATCCAGGAATCCTCTTGGTGCAAACTCAAGAGATGATATTGGGGACCTCACCAATAATCTCTTCGAAAATTTCTGTATGGTATCAGGAAGTCATGCCTCTACCTTAGACAGACTGTATGCATGGGAGAGGAAGCTTTTTGATGAAGTCAAGGTACTGGGAATTTGATAGCTATACCTGTAGTAAAAATTGTCTTTTACTCATCTTATAAATGTGCTCATTTTAAGAGGAAAAAAAAAATATTGGGTCCTGTTTTTGCTACTTCGCTTCAAAATTTCTAGATCTTAATTTGTTCAACTAGGTTGGAGCTAAAGATATGGAATAATTTGTTTTTCATAAATTCTATAATTTCACCTGTTCACTCTGCTCATTGTTGAAGTCAAACTGAATTGAGTTAACTGAACACTTGAGTCAGCATGCTTTCAAACATTTAGTAGAACCCTTTTATGTTTCAAGCTGTATGACCTTACATTATGAACATGAAAATGCAATCATCCTTCAAATTTTACAGATTTGTGTTCTGAGGCTTGATCACCATGCTCATGTGTGGTGTATGAAGAACCCACTGTTATTGGCAGATACCAATATGTGTCACCTGTAAAACCAACGATTCTTGAGGTTCACATAGTATAAGAAGCGGATAAAGTAAATAAAATTGCTTTATTTTTTTAATTTTTTTTTTGAGTTTCATTTAATTTTGGTTTGTACTAATTTGTAATTTCTATTATGAACTGACTAATTATCAGTAGAATTATTCATTCCTATGCATGCTTTCCAAGTTCCTTATACTAGACTTGCAGACGTTTCCCTTCAGCTAATATGCAAGTCATATCAAGGGTTATTATACTAGGAGCAATATTGGTACCAAAAACCATGCCAGAACTTTGAGACAAGCATAGCAGTTTTTGTTAACAGGGAGCGTGGTTTTTGGATAAAAATGACAACAAAAAATAAAATGATTGGCTTAAGGAACCACAAACACTTCTTAGTAGGAGCCATGTCCATAAACTAACACTTCTCAAAAACACAATGGACGAATGCTTGTCACACTTGGATCACAAATTCACAATGCATTTTAAATAATTTTCAATTTTCAGACTCTCTTCAGCACTCTATCTATGAGTCTATATGTATGTGTATATAAGCTAATGTGTGTGTCTAACACCATGTCCTTTTCATCACCTTAAAATAATTATCTTGTAGAGGCATCTTTAACTTCCCAGGTCCATATCCAACCTTGTGTTTCTGCAGCAAAGATAAATGATGTGTATTGCTACATCGTTGTAAGTGCCATTTTGACGGTCTTTTCTTCCTATTTTTACAATTTAAAGTGTTTTATTTAGGAAATCGTTTTTACACTTGAAATTTTGTGATCCTAACTAACGAAAAATCATTTCCATCATGAGAAGATTTAAAAGCAAAACTATAGTTTAGGGTGCATAGTCTATATGTTGACACTCACTAGGTAGTTAAGTCAACCTCAACCTTTGAATCCTATGATGTCTGAATAGGGTTTCCGTGCAGTGGCTTCCAGCTTATAATTGATTCACCAGGTAACATGTGGAGTTTGGTGGCAATGTCATGGGCGTGATTATACTTGAAAAAACAGAGAGCTTCTATTTCCACACACCACATTATCTCAATTAACATACTCTTTTGGTTCGAATGTCAACTTTTGAACAAAACTTTATGACACGGAAATTAACTTCTGAATGAAACCTTATGATTCGGCCATATCTTTGGTTCAGAGGCTGATTTTTGAACTATTGGTTTTCGTTTTAAAGTTTATTTCTGAACCATGTAATTTTGTTTGGAAATCAACCTCTGAATGAAAAATGGTGTGTGGACTTAGAGAAAGTTGTGTGTGGAAATTGAAGCTCCCAAAATAACACTTCCGATAACCCAGCCCTAGATTTAGTATTGCCACACTAGTGGCATTGAGTTTCTTTCATAATTGGTCTTGGTGTTCAATGACTGTCATTTTCTATTGCTATAAAGTATAAAATGAACCAATTCTGAATTTCATTCTGAGTTGGTCCCACTGTGAGACTCAATTCCAGGCACCCAAAATAGCCTAAATGTCAGCAATTCAGCATACATTCTGATACATTATAAAGCATCAATGTTTGAAGCATTTGCTCATGTCTGTTTGTCTCTTTGTAGTGTGTTGAAATTTCCACAACCATTATAATGTTTTAAGAAATTTCACTTGTACAGGAACCTGTATATTGGGTAAAGTAGTAAACTGCTGGAAAGGCTAATTTTGCAGGAAAGGTGTGGGTTTAGAAGAAACTGTTGTCCTTCAGCTAGGAGGGTGTCCCATCAAATGAAAATATGGTGTGCCAAAAGATTAATTTTATTCTGTCAAATTTTAATCTACTAATGAAATTTTTTTTTTAAATTTTATTTTTAAGTTTCAATACTTTGAAATTCCATTGATATTATATGTTGCCTTCTTTAATGCTTTTCCACGACTAGAAAATGTTTCATTTTCTATGTACCTTCTGTATACATAAGTCGTATTTGTGCTGATGAAAAAAGAAGAAGAAAAGAAGCTGTATTTGCGATTTTATGTTTTTGTTCAATTGTGCACTAGCAATGTAATCAATATCTGTAGATGCGATTATATTGAATGACAGCTGTTACTTGAGCTTTATCTTCAATTTTCCAGTTATCAAGTAGCTTGAAAATGTTCTATTATATGTGACATCCTTAATTTTTGACATATCCTGAAATAATTTTGAAATTTCAGGCTAGTGAGCTTGTCAGAAAGGAGTATGACTTTAAATGTAGACTCCTTAGACAACTAGAATCGAAGGGAGAAAGTTCCAAGAAGGTTGATAAAACTCGAGCTGTTGTGAAGGACCTGCACTCAAGAATCAGAGTTGCAATTCACAGAATTAACTCAATATCAAAGAAAATTGAGGAGCTAAGAGACAATGAGCTTCAGCCACAACTTGAGGAGTTGATTGAAGGGTATGTGATGCCTGTCCTTTTTCATTAGTGCTTAATATATTACTCACAGGATGACAATATTGCATGACTCTCCTGGTCCAAAAACCTCGATTTAATATTATGTTAGAAAATGTGGTTTCTACTGTGAAAGCATATTAAAATAAAAAATAGTTCATATGTAGTGGAAGCACTGACACGAATCTGTCACTGCCCTTTTTTTGATTTCTGCAACAAAAACAAGTAAGGATTACATCCTATTGATCATGGTTAACTGGGATTAATGTCTTAGCTTAGTACTAATCTTACTGGTATATAATCCAGATGAAAAGTATGATTTTATTAAACATGCTATTGGATGTACCTATAAATTAATTCCAAGTTTGTCTTCAAATATGCGTTACATTTACTCTTCTACTTCCCTCTTGTACCTCTGTCCATCAAGTATGACAAGGATAAAGGTATGAGATGTGTCTAACGTCCATACCCGATTTAGACACTTGGATTCTCTAATTTTATATGATGTTTGAAGAAGGAAAAAAAAAAAAGACACTCACATTTGCTAGTAAAGAAACATTTTTAGCTTCTCACATGAATGTGAGATATAAATTCCATATTTTCTCTATATTTTATTTAATTCAAATATTTTAACATAATTTACAACATTTTATCTAAGAATATTTTACAATATGTAATATATGCAAGTGTTTATGACATGTGCAATACCCATACCCAACTTTTGGATTCATATCGTCAAATCCTGAGATATAGATTTAGAAAGATCCGAGGCTTGTACACGCACTAGCTCTCGATACTCGTACCTGAGTCCATGTAACATAAGTTTCAGTTGAATTTTATGCATGACAATTTCTCTGAAGGAATATGATACAAATTATTTGTGCTTATAATCCCCCATTTAAGGGAAATTTGGTTAAAAGTCCTTGGTAGAAAGCGTGTATTGCTTTAAGTCCAAAAATTTTCTTCATCCATGAAGTCCCTTAGTTTTATTTGACTGGGGTGTGAAGGACATGCATTAATTTTTATGGGCATTTTTTACCTTTGTTTATGTAAGAGGCCCAGTTAGAGATAAATTATGTTTATTGAAGCTCGCAAACATGCCATTTAGCTCAAATTTGCTTTGCAACCTACAGATTATACATACATATATATGTGCGCGCGCGCGCGTGTGTGTGTGTGAGTTTAATTAAGTGTATATATATATGTATGTATGTGCCATGAACCTAATTGCAATGGAACAAAAAATAGAATTAAGCGAAACTAAAATCAATGAAAAGCTCCATATTTTCTTTCTAAAATCTAACCGATGAAAAGTTAGAAGATGAGTTTGAGCTCTTTCATGGATACATGGGAGGTTTTATGTGTGCATATATATTATTGTTTGTTTATTAGTTTGTAAATATGAAAGTAAAATTTCATCTCTATTTGTTGTGGTTACTCTTTATATGTACTCTATTGTTCTAAAAAAAAATATGTATTCTTTTTTTTTTTTTTTTTGTGCTAATTTTCTGTTCAACAATGACAGTAAAGTTTTACTCTGGTAGTATGTTTTTGAGTTATTTCTTCTTTTGTACAAACTTTATTGTGAATCAGAGTAATATTTTACTATGAGATAGAGTAACATGTTACTGTCAAATAGAATAATATGTCACTGTTTACATTAATTTCGACGGTAATAATATATATATATTTTGAAAAATTTCATGGTTAATATGGATCTTGTTTAATAGATCTTGATAAGAGGATTAAATTTTATTAAAAACCGACATCTAGATCAAAAGTTATATTATTTTTAAGTTTAATATTTTGATGATAGTAGTATGTGTTGGACTTTTTAAAGAAAACTTTTTGTGTTTGTCCTTAACGCATTAAAATTTTATTATGAGGGGGCTTTGACCAAATCCCTCCTATATTTAAACCTTAAAAATTAATTCTAGGACCCTTTTTCTTGTTCTTTTTATTTATTTTTTATTTTTTATTCTTCTATTCCAGTAACAATTGAAAGCAAGAACAAAATCATTACATGTCTTAATGTGGGTTGTGCTTTTCCCTGTGGATGTTTTATGTGCACCTCCTCTCTTTATAAATGTTGTGCCATTATTTGGTGCTTAAATTTGTTGAAATGATACAAGTTGAAGGTGACCTAGAATCTTCAGTTTGTTGATCAATGTGGGGTATTTTGTTCGTTGCTTTGATTAGAAGCATGAAATATAAAAGTTCATTGGAGGAAGCTTCACCACTTTCTAGACTCTTGAAAGGAGTTTAAATACTGTTCGCAGATCAGTGTTCGTTGTCTGTAAACTGGAAGCTGAAATAGGCCATTTGTTTATCAAATCATAGTGAATTTTGCTGGCTGGCTGAGTTACATTCTTCTTTCCTTCGGCTAGAAACTTTTCCAAAACCACTGTGCTGAAATATTTGAATATGGATGCACAATTTTTTTGAACTTTTCATCAATTCATCCATTCTTCTCTTCTATTCTATGTTACTGAAATTTTTTCCCTTCCCATCTTTATTAATCTATTTCTGTATTAGTTCTCCTTTTTATCTGATTTGGACTATTTTCTTGATAAGCCTAATTTAGACAATATTGTTTTTTCGATCTTGATTTTCCTGCTGCTCTGGTTTGAGTGACAAGAATATACCCCTTGCACATTATATAAATTCATTCTCCTGATGTGTGACACTGGCACAGTAACAACAAAAAATGTTATTGTTGTGAGGAGAGGAATTGAAGTCTAAGTGATTTCAAAACAAATATGCAAAATATGATGAACAAATGGAAGTAAAAATTCGAGTTTAAAAAAAAAAAAAATGGAAGCAAAAATTGATTAGCAGTTTAGTACATAAAAATAGAAAACCTCTGCCATTGAGTTGGTGGGTATAAGAGAAGTTTTATCTTTTTCTTTTATTTTTTTTTCCCCTATCAAAAGAGAAGGAGATAACAAATGAATTTTTTTTTCTTCAAATTTTCTTTAGCATGTCCCTCCCCTTCTTTCTCTCTCTCCACCAAAAAAAGGAAAAGTAGGTGAGAATCTAGTAAAGTACGGAGTAGATAAGCTAATTGAGGTGGTTGGCTATCACTGGAATGATTTGATTAGTGTGTATTTAAGTTTTATTTAAAAGGGCTTAATGAGCACACCATAAATGAGGGTAATACATGCTTTGATACCATGTTATTATGCACTAGATATCAAGCATTAATGGATTGATACAAATAGTCTCTGGTTAAATGCGAATAAGGTTTCCTGCATGGGCACTTGAAACTGGACCATTTTTGCTTCTTGACTTGGATCTCTTTGGCTGTCTATAATTGAAAAAGGTCCCAAAAAGTCCTTTACATCACCATTCCTTGACGCATTTAAGATAGAAGTTGGCATTTTTATCTTTTTTTTAACAGAACTGAAGGGAGAGAGGGAGCCCATAGGCCACAATACAGACATTTCTGCGCCCCCCCCCCCCCCCCCCCCTCTTCTCTTTCAAAAACTGAGTGATAGTCAAGGAGTGTGATCTGATAGAAGACGGATTGATGAATGGGAAAAAGAAGCAATGTTTGGGAGCTGGTCTAATAATACATATACATTGGTTGATTAAATGCCCTTTATGAAAGCATGTATGCATACATATGTTTAATGCATAAATACAAACATACCTTCATATTTACATATATATATATATATGCATGTTTGTGTGCTTGTGTTTGTATATATTTTTGCATGTAATTACTGAACTCATTAGCTTCATTTGCTGCACTTGTTACTAATATCAGGTTAAGGAAGATGTGGGAATCGATGGTTGAATGCCATAAGCGTCAGCTCCACACTATATCGATTGCATACGATAACGGAAACATCAAGATCTCCTTTCAGTCAGAAACACACCGTCAGATCACAGTACAACTCGAAAACGAACTGAGCTCTCTGTCTTCAAGTTTTACAAAGTGGATCGGTGCTCAGAAAACATACGTGAAAGCTATAAACGAGTGGCTATTCAAATGCATATCTCATCCTCGGGAATCCACCAAGAGGAGAAAGAAATCGAAACCCACACAGATACGAGATTTCGGTCCACCCATATACGTCATCTGTGGTGTTTGGTTGGAAAAGCTAGATTCCCTTTCCCTCCCCACTAGGCAAGTTTCAAGTTCCATAAAGATGTTAGCTGCCGAAATTAACCGTTTTTTACCTCATCAAGAAAAGAACCAAGGGAAGGGTAAGTATCCAGGCAGCAATGGCGAGGCAGGTGTTAATTTATTGAGGGAAGAAGCTTCAGAGGATTGGGTAACAGGTTTTGATCGTTTTCAACCAAGCTTGGTGGAATTTCTCCATCAATTGAATAACTTTGCAGAGTGTTCTGTGAATATGTTTAGTGAACTCCAAAAGAAAATTCAGCAAGCTAAGGCTACCCATGGTCAGTCGAAATCATCCCCATCCCCAACCGCAAACGTGGTTTAACTAGAAGGAAGAATAAAATCAAAATAAAGAGACGGAATTGGGTGCGGAGAAGAAGCAGCTGGCACCGCAGACATTGCTAGTTAGTGGGTATTGAGAAAAATAAATGATCGTTGTGGTACATGAAGAAAGAAATAAATGATCGAGTACTTCATTGGAGGTAGGTTTTTTTTCGCATGTTTTTTTATGAGAAAGTTGTAAAAATGGTGGGTAGCTTTTTGTTGTCGTTGGTGAAATCTATAAGTTTGTGTAACTGTCTGTGACATGTTAGGACTTTGTATAGTTCATGTTTGATTGGAATGTGATAATAATTGAGGTGCAATTCCACACCACCTCATCATTTAAATATTCAGTTATATAGATATATTTCATTTCAAAAACTAACATCTATAATATGTTCTGTGAGCTGCTATGCTTGCTTTGTAGATTGATCAATGCTATTTTTGATTTGGGAAGATATTAATCCATTCATGATATTAGTTATGGTTATATAATGTTGTTGATGACACTGGAACAGGGTTTCTGGAGGGCAAGTGATTTTGAAAACTGAACTTTATCCATTCAAGAGTCATATTATATATATAACCCATCTATTAGATTAGATATTTAGGTTTTAATTCAGGAGCGAAAATGAAGAGAAGAAGAAGAGAGACAGAGTGAATGTTTTCACCTTTGCAAGGGAAACTGAGGTACTGTATTGAAGCCTTGGATCAAGATTTCGGAAAAGATGTGTGGAGGGAAAGCAAATAAAAAGAAAAGACTTTTTTGACAAATTTCTTTTTATTTTGTTTCCTCTTTATAGATCTCTCTCTTGAAATTTGATATTCAAACACAACTTTATGTAGAAGTGGAAATCGCATTCCTGAGTAAGGATCCTCTAGAGTGATTTTTTTCTAAAGTTTCCTAGAGTGCTTCATTGTGTGGTTGAGATTTATTGGCAAGTCACATCAATTTTTCTGATGTGACTTGCCAGTGAATCTCAACCACACAATGGAGCACTCTAGGAAACTTTAGGGAAATTTCACTCTAGAGGATCCTTGGTGCGCATTCCTAGCTTTGCTTGGCTACTGTTCAGGAAAAAAACAAAAACAAAAACAAAAAGAAGATTAAATTGGGTAGGAGTAACAATATGTAAATGATTTAGATGAACAAAATTACTACTGTTGATGGTTGCCATAACTAGTTTGGAGGGAGAAAGGGTGATTCTATTAACAAAATTATTTAGTCTAATTATACTCATTTAAAAAATTTAATTTTGTCTCTTTATACCTCTCAATATTTCAAGGACATTCGCTCCATAAATCTAATTATGAATTTTTTTTAAGTATTGTTATTAGCATCTCATAAATTATTTTGAACTCCTAATTTTTAACTGTTATTAATTTTTAACTGTTATTACAATAATAACTTCAAATAAAATTACGAAAAAGGACATCGTTAATTTTGAGACACCCTATCTCATAATTAAACCTACACACTCACTACATCATGAATATTAGGATTTATGAGTACCCAACCACGTCACCACCCATCCATCTTTTCCAAATCTTACCTTCAAAACTTACCCAACCTTAAAACCTTGAAATCCCTTTGGAAGATGATGAAGAAGAAGAAACGATGGTTTGTGGAGGAGAAGAGAGAGGGTTCAAATTCAACATAAGGTAAAGGGGCTTGTAAAGTTCATCTAATTCATCTAAAACTGTTGTAGTAGTACTAGTAGTTGTTTCAAATAAATCAGGAAAAGCATTGAAATCAAAGGCATAATAATCTGTTGTATAGTAGTTGCAGAAGCAAAGCATGTTGCAGATAGATTGTACATGGTGAAGTCATTGTTGAATCCTCTAACTACAGCTTGCAAATCCCCATCGTTGCCACCTATAAATTCACTCATCATTGAGAATTGATTGTCAAGCCAAACTGAGAATTGGAGAGGAAGAGAAGACAGAACAAGAGGTGCTGACTTTGTTATCAGTTGCTACAGAATAGAATATAGAGGACAAGTTTGTTCATGTGTATATATAAATATTGGAGAGAAAGAGAGAGGGAGGGTACCAATTGTGACAATGGTAGATGAAGTAATAAAGACAGTAATTATATTAGCTTTTTTTTTTTTTGGTGGATTTTGTTAGGATTTTTTGGAATAAGGGTTTTTTTTAGAATATAGGGGTGTGCATTCAAAGGGTATAATGTTTTCACAAGATTGATTTTGATATTATTTGAAGGGGAAAGAAATTTTGAAGGTTTCAAAATTTATAAATAAAAATTCAGAATAATTCATGTGGTGCTAATAGCACCACTCTTCTTTTTTTTTTTTTTACCTGCAGTCTAAAATACTTTGTTCATAAGGATAAACTCTTATAAAATGACCAAACTACCTATTAATATATATATATATATATATATATATACTAGCGTATGCCCATGCCTAAAGGCACGATGTAAATAATATTAAGATTAAAATGCAATTATAAAAATATATTTAACAGACTGTACTCTACAATTCCAAATAAATCAAATATAAAAAAATTAAATATCAAATAATGCACACAAATCAAAAGAAATCAAAAGAAAACTCTTCTATCATTAAAACATTGTAAAATCAATAAAACATTGTGATCCATTGACAAAGATTAAGAGAATAGAACACATGAAGCAAAACCCATATTATAACCTCCTTTCTATTTACATTACATTAACAAAACAATTCACACATTTCACAGCACCAACACTTCAAAGATTCCCCCCCCCCCTCCAAAAAAAAAAAAAAAAAAAAGCATGAAATTGAACAAAGAAAACCATACACAACGATTAAAAAAAACGATTGAAAATAATAAATTTCAAATTTTATCTTATACATATCAAACAATTTATATTTAGTTTAGTACTTAAATTTTGATCAAACAACTTTTTAACTCAATAAATTTAACATTCAATTTTCAATACTTAATTTTTTATTTTCAACTTTATTAAACATTACCTGAGTCCAAACCTTATCATAAGACATAGAACTAAAGTCGGGAAATATAAGTAGAGTAATCTACCTAAAACTCTATCTTTTATGTAGTAAGTTGGTATTTGTAAACTTGTTACAAATCTTTTATAGGTTTAGGGCAAATTACCGTGGGTAAAACTGATAGCTTGAACTGCCCTCAATTATGTATTCATTCGGCAGAAAGATGTTGCTATTGAGACTGGACCGACCGCAAGATTAAGCTTGAGTCTGCATAAAAACCCAATTCAAGTAAAATTAATACATTAAAGACTATCAAATCTTGTGAATTTAATAGTTTGTTGAACTTAATTAGCAAGAAAAACAGAGTAAGGGTGTTGAATACTCACAGAGGCCGACTATTGGTGATAAATTCGCAAGCTTTGAATAACTTATTCCCTGCAGTGTGAGATAAAATCGACATGAGATCTGGGAAGAAGGTATAGATTTTCTTCTTTGCTATATATTTTTCTGGGATAGTATATGACCCCGATATATGACATAGAACAAATAGTTTTCCTAGCCGTTTAGTTGTGTTTCTATTTGTAGTTTTTTTGAAAAACGAAGACAATGAAAAATTCTAAAAATGGCCATCATTTTAATATTTATGATTATATATGCATATGAATACTCGAAAATAAGTACTTGTTTAGTTGTGTTTTCATTTTCTGTCATCTGTTTTTCATTTTTGGAAAAATACCCAAAAATGTGACATAAAACTGAATAATTTTCCTACATAGCCCTATTTGGTTATGCCTTTGTTTTCTTTGTTTTTCATGCTTTTAAAAATAAAAAAAAAAAAAAAAGGAACAATGAAATGTTAAAATAAAAAATAAAATAAAAAAGTGGTTTTTTTAATTGATAAGCAAAAACAGGCTGTTATGAAGAATGAATAATGCCCCTGCTCTCATGAGTCATATCCCCAGTTTAAGGTGAATACACAATGAAATCTATTGAAAATTCATATGCCAAAGATTAATGTTTAGGTAAATTAGAAAGAAATAGGATTTCTGGTGCAATATCTTTATATGACTTAATAGATTGGGGTGTTTCTATAAATGTTAAAATAAAAAATAAAATAAAAAAGTGATTTTTTTCATTGCTAAGAAAAAACGGTTTACGAAAATTCGAAAAATAATTTGTAAAAAGTGGGTTTTGTTCATTACAAAAATTTAATTAAATCAAAAATAGTTCACCAACCAACCTTTTTATGTTTGTTAAAAAAAAAAAACACCAACCTTTTTACCTGTTTTTTGAAAATGACATTATGTGTCCGAGCGTCTCTAATTCTAAAGGCATGACGAAAACATCTCCGCTGGCGTATACTTGAGAGAGCTCTTCACCTCTTGACATCCCTGTGAATACGGCAGGCATGCCGGAGAACAGCTTTTCAAGATCTTCCCTGCCATGAAGAAATCATTCTAGATGAATAAATTTTGCCCATGGTTCTTACTGGAAAATAAATTCAGGCAATCATCATGGCCCAATTTGTGTATCATTGGATGTATGCAAAAACATAAAAATAAATAATTCATTTCGTTAGACAGCGGTTTGTGGTTTTTAATACAAAGAATCATTTTATACTATATTCAATAGAGATTGTTCCAGCAATGTTGACAAAACTAAACAGCCAATAAGTCCTTAGAGAAATACCTGTATGGTCCATCTCCAATAAAAGCAATTCGTGCCTGCTGTATCTAGTCCATGACACTGTTCAATCATACATCCCAAATGTCAATGGTTACAACTTACAATTATGAAAAAAAGCATTATTCCGTCAATATTTTGCAAGTAATATTTCCTAAATTGCAAAAGCAGAAAATACTTATCATTTGAAATAAAAGAGTAGTACCTTTTGAGTAAATCCAAACTCTTCTCAACTCCTAGTCGTCCAACATGGACTATCAATGGTCTCTCGGGTTCTCCATTGCTGATTAAAAAAAGAACAATATATTAACATTTGGAGGAAACTCATATTACATGGCAATGCAATTTTAAGGATTGAAAGAAAGCCATACCTTAGTCTTATTCGCATTTCTTGAGAGCGATATTTGGGATGGAAGCTTTCGGAATCAACACCCTTATTCCAGAGACGAATCTTGTTACCTGAAAATAAACAAAGAATTAACATGGATATGAGCTGCTATTTTCAGAGAAACATTTGAAAAAAATAAAATAAAAATTCAAGCAGAAGCATAAATGTCAAATTCTGTTATGTGATCAATGTGAAATTTCAGAGAGTTATCTATTGGGCGATGTTCATTTACCTGCTGTTACCCTAGCTGCTTCAAGCTCCTTTGCAAGGGCAACTGATGGAACCAGTGTAAGATCAACTGCCCTATGAAGAAACTCTGTTAAGAAAATAACAAAACTTTCATTTATTAGTTCACAAACATGAAAAGTCAGAATCCATGTGAAATTGAGGCTAGAAACAAAAGCTCCCGTACTTATGACCCACCACATAGGTTTGACCAGCCAACTAAAGGTGTATCTTGGTATGTATCTGCAAGTCAAAACAGGAATCGGGTGTTGATTCCGAATCGAGAGAGGAGCACGAAAGATCTTTGCAATTTTCTTATTTGTATAATCAATTTTACTTCCCAAAATTACTATATGTGAGAGAAAGATTTCATATTTAAAAAATATAAAAGATTTCATATCATAAACTGAGAAAGATTAATAATATTCTTTGGTTTCTCTTTTATCTTATTAGATTTCATATTATAATGAATACATTATAATATACTTCCCAAAATTACTATATATGAGAGAAAGATTTCATTATGAATACATTATAATGATATGAATACTTTAATATTACTGTGCTGTCGAATAACCAAATATTTTAATGATAAGTTGATGGGCATAGAGAATATACAATAGAGAGCCGAAGACAGCAGGATTTAGAGCACAAACACAGAATATTTTTGAGTAATATAGAGCACAAAAATATTACTAAACTGTGTTTGATGGGCAGAATTTGCTTGACAAACACAGAATTCAAGCTACAAATTCAAAATTCAGAATTCAAGAGTGGGAGTTCGAAGGGAGCCGAAGATAGCAGAATTTAACTATCACCTAAATTCTGAATTCAAGCTACAAACATATATAATTTTAACAAATTTCAGTTAGTAGTATGTATAATTTTAGAAGAAGAAGACGCATAGCTATCAGTCAGAAGAAGTATAGCTATCTATCTGCTAGTGTAATCAATCAATCTAAAATTGTGGATAAGGTTATTCGGGCCGAAAACCATCTCCTATCCAGCCGAAGGGAGCAGAATTTAGGGCCAAAATTCAGAATTCAAAATTCAGAATCCCAAAAACTCATTCAGGATTCAAAATTCAAAATATTCAAAATTCAGAATTCAGAAAGAGAAAAACACAACAGCGAGTTCGAAGTCTTACCTTGCGAGTGGGAGTTCGAAGGGAGCCGACGACTGCAAAAAACAAACAGAACCTTGAGCCAAAAACAAACCCAGTAAAATGAGATCATATACAGAATGTAGAGGAATAAAGGAACACAATGGAACACAATGCATTTGACTACAGGAATAAAGGAACACAATAATAGAGGAAAACTCAATAACAGAGGAGATAACACATTGTATCTAACTAAAAAAAATACAACAAAGAGTAATCAAGATAATCCGGAAAAAAATTCTGAAATCAACAAAGAGTCAAACAGACAGAATAGGGAGATAGCTTCCAAGGACTCACATGAGTTATTGAAATTCTGAAATTAACATGAGATAACACATGAGTTATTGAAATTCTATTTCCTTTATTTTAGCATGACTTATTAACATGAGTTATTTAACAGGAAATCAACACCTTACACACCATGTATCGAGCAACAATTGTATTTATACCCTTAACGCTAATTATAACCGCCATTAATCTTTCAGTGAATATTTAAACATGAGACCATGTTATCTTGAAGAGAAAAATCTACAGATGATGGTTAGTTTGTTACAAAACAATTACTTACCAAGTCAATGTGTTTTGTTTTATTCATTGTTTAATTACTAATTTTATTATTGGTGTTTTTCTGCATTTGCATTGTGATTTGTAGGATGTATAATATGAAAAAATTGATAAGGAAGTTTCTACACAATAAAAGGTAAAACAGGGGGTAAAAAGGAAAATGTGAAGTTTGAATTCTAGAGTCATTGACTTCTGTGCAAAATAAAATCCTTGACTGCAGAAACTAAGAATGGGAAGATTATGAATTAAAAAAACTTAGGAAACTGAGATCACATAATGCAATAGCAATACAACATTAACCAGTTTAGTTTGTTATCTATTGAAAGGAAAGCACAAAATAAACTCACTTGTTATCATGCCAGCCCACCAAAGTGGCTCATACAGATATGAATAGCCTCCAACACCTGTAAAAATAATTAGCAAATATAATAAACATATGTTTATCCAACTTCAAAGTGGAAAATTGAACAATTTAAGGCAGACTATACAATAAGTGACACTTAAAAAAAAGAAAAAAAAGTTATACAACAAGGCAGACTAAACATAATCTATGTTTTGGCCATTACCGTAGCCAAAAAAAATGACAGAACATAACAGTATATTGAGAATGGAAAAAGAGCTCTCTCTCTCTTCTTTTGTGGTTGTTCAGGGGACCAGGAGAATTTGAGCAAAGCTCACACTTCAATGATTGTGTCAAATCATTGATGAAGTTGTGATTTTCCACTTAAATAAACTCTGCCTTTTAGTAATGGAAACACAGATTTTAACACAAAATTGACTGAGTTACACCGTGTGTTCCATTGATTTTGTGTTCCATTGTGTTCAAATTGACTGAGTTACACTGTGTGTTCCATCGTGTTCAAATTGATTTTAGAATTTGATTTAGAATTTGATTACAGGAAGTTAAATTTGATTTCAGAATTTCATGACTACAGGAAGTCAAATTTGATTTTGTGATTTTAGAATTTGATGATTATAGGAAGTCAAATTGTTATATATAATACTATGCGTTCCAATTCCCCACACATTTAACTCCAGTTGCGGTTATAATTCATTCAACAACACTTTCTTTGTCTTTCTCTTAGCATAGCATGATTTCAGAATTTAACACACATTTAACACGTGATTTCAGAATTTAACACACATTTAACTCCAGTTGTGGTTATTTTAGCATGAGTTATTAACATGAGTACTCTTCAATTTTTACTTAAGGCACGGTGTAAAAAACAAGAAATCAGTCAACCTGAGTCAATTTTATTATTCTGAAATTCATCTCTGGAGTGATAAACTAACCCAGCAGAATTTGAAGGCACAAAGTCAGAATTCAAGGCAGCAGAGTTTTAAGGCACAAAGTCACAGATGTATGAGTTTTAACCCAGCAGAAATCACCTGAGATATGAAACTAAAAACTAAGAAACAATAAGGAAATTATTTACACTTGAATAGATAGAGAGGGAGAGAGAGAGGGAGAGGGAGAGGGAGCACAATGTAGGCCCCCAAAGGCTCAAATGTTGAAGAAATGAAGCCCCTTCCCACAATTACCAGAAAATCCTTCAATGATCAAACCAGAATAAACAATGAAAAAATACAAATGAACAAATAATGGAAAAATACATTCACATTCATGATCTGTCTATCTCTCCCATCTAAATCTTCCTCAATTTTCAATAACATCTCTCAGCCCTAACCCTAATTCCTTATTTATCCATTTCCCAAATCCCCAATTTCTCTCTCTCTCTCTCTATATATATATATATATATATGTGTGTGTGTGTTTGTACCTATCAGTTTTGGTCGTGGTGGTTATGGCGTGTGTGAAGAGGGTTAACAGATCGGCGTCGGTGGCGTTCGCACCGGACCCCCCTATACATGGCGGCGATGACGATGGCCTTCGTCGGTGAATCTCGAGATATTCGAGGTCGATTTCTAGTCCGATGATCGTGAGCTCCCCGTTGTCGGCGATTTAATCGGAAGAATAAGCAACACTATCATTTGCACAAACAGAACCAGTAAGAAATCTATCAGACAAAAACCTCACAACCCGACAGAGAGAGAAGGAGAGAGGTAGATATCAAGGACTGGAGAGCAGTGTCGGGAGCTAGCGAAGATGGAGGGTAGGAAAGAAGAAGAACCGTTGGATGAGAGAGGGAAGGGTAAGGGAGAGACGTGTTTAAGCAGACGTGAGAGAGAGAGCAGAAATTGTTTGGGCGGTATATTGATTGGGGATTATCTCAGCCATTGGATCAAAATGTATCTCACATACATTTTAAGACATTTTCAAAAAACCTCTTGACTTATTATATAGATATATATATATTTTATAAAAACAAAAATCAATCATCTCTCTATCTCTATCTCTCTTTCCTCCCATGTCGTCGCCCCCTTCTCCTCTTCTTGTGTCGGCGCCTCCTCCTCTGTTACCGTGACTGCTACAACCACCTCCGTCGCCGCTCTCTCCCTCTTTCTTCTGCTTTTCTCCTCACCCTCTGTCGCTGCCAATCTTCACCGATATTCCCCGGCCATTGATTTGAGATCACTACCGTGGTCTGACAATGAAGAGCTCCAGCAATGATCCGGTTTCGTACGGAACCTCTCATCATCAACTCTCTGTTGCTCAGATCTGATGAAGCTTGTGTCAAAGGCTTCTCAACATCGATCTTAGCCATGGAAGCTGCTTGTTCTTTGAGACAATGATCTTTGAAGCACTTGGCATCGATGTCAGATCTGAGATCTATAGAACATAAACCAAACATTCCCCCCCTCTCTCTCCTCACGTGCTTTGTGTTGGAAAATTAAGAAGTGAATAGGAATTGACTCCATTTGAATGAAATGGGTGAATAGGAATTGACTTCATATGAAAGGGTGTGAATCCAAGAGTCACGACCCTTCTAACGGTTACGGATACTTCTATAAATACCGTTCCCATGGCATTCATAAGTTAAGCAAGTGTTAGGATTCATACATATGTCATAGTCAAGTATAAAAGAGAGAGTGCATAACATAAATTGGTTTGCTGTACACAGAAAGTTGTGCAATTTCTGTGTGAAGTGATCGTTGTATCCTAGAGGTAGAACGTCCATTAATAGCAAGTATCAGTGGCAAGGGCAAAATTCTATCTCAAAGACACAATCTTCAAACATTGGCCTTGGTCGCAATTTGTATTAATTTTACAGAATTTCTATAAGAAATTTCTTGTATTTTATTTTATGATTTATTTGCATTAAATTGATTTTTTTCGAAAATATTTTCCTACAATTTCAAGACATAATTTCTATCTATAGTGATATATAAATAAATTTTTTACAAATTTGATTTCCTGCAAAATATGTTTCCTGTTTACAGTAAAACTCTTTGTGTTGTTAAACTGTTATTATTCATTAGTAATAGAATCCATAAACGTTCATAATTTTTACTCGAAATTGTGTTTTAGTAGAATTCTATTACTTGTTTTTCTTTTGCATTACACTTTTTTTTTTTCTTTTTTTTATGTAATGAGTGTTACAGATTATTTGTTATTATTTTTCAGTGTTCGAATATTTAATCTATGTAATTATATTATACAAATTTCAGATTATTTGATATAACCAAAACTATTTGTTTGAATAGAATCGTTTGTAATACTTTTCTGTAATTCTTAAATTATATTTTGTACATCGAATTCAAATTCTCTTGCATTCAATTGTTCTTCACAGTTGTTAAATATGTTTTTTCTTGTATGCCACAATGCATATACGTCTCATAAGTTATTTGCCTTGTGTTTTCTGTCCTCTGTCAAATCACTTGGGATTTATCTAATATTATAATGAATTAATATGGGTTATTGATCCAGTTATATGTATTTCCGTATGTGGTAGGTATGGTTAAACAGTTTATTTTAGATTAAATCTGATTTTGTTTTTGTTGTTATTTTGTTATATACATAATACGTTTATGTACAAAATATTTTTTATTTCTTGATTTGAATTGTTATTATCTGTTTCACGCATGATTATACAAATTTATTGTTAGAGGTGGTTTGTTTCACAAATTGTCTAACTTTGTTTCGTTGTCAATATGTTACCATCATTTTAATGAAAAAGTGCAACTTTGCATTCATTGTGTGTAGAGAGCATTCAAGTACGGGTAATAATTGTCTCTATGATTTTTCTTATTTACATTCTCTTTTAACATATTTTGTATTTTATGCTTTCTGGGCTTTGTGAATTATAATTGGGTTTTATGTTTTCACACTTATTCAATTTGTTTGAATATGTTAAGTTAGATTTTGAGTATTTTATCAAAATGTGTGCCTGTATTTTAATTCAATTTGTATTTTGATTTAGATACATTATTATTTAAAGTGTTTCACATATTGGCTATTCTTGTGATATTTTTCACATGTATGTATACCTAAATGTCATCTCATGACTTAACTATTGAATAATTTGTTACTTGATTCATGATATTAGAGATGATAAATTGAATTTGTTAGTAGATTGGTTATCAAAATTTTGTTGATAATTACATAGGCATATATGTTTTGACACGTGTTTTTTTTCATGATGACGGTGATAGAGATAACTGTTTTAATGGATTTGTAATGAAATATTATTATGTGGAATAATATATTTGTGAATGTGAAAGTAGCATCTTTGCATCGTCAAGACAATCATTGACATCAGGAAAATTTGATATCGATGAAATTTAAACATGATGGTTTAAATAGTGGTGTCGTTTAATTGGAAGAAGATTGAGGAATATTTTGTGTCGATTATTATTTTGTTAATAATCAATTTGAAAGTTATTTTTTTTTAAGTAACTTTGAGCATTAACATAAGTTGTCATCAATTATTATGACACTTGTGAAGTAAAGTTGGTTTTATATGTTTTAGTGAGTATTCAATTATGTCAGGATTACATAGATGTTTGTAGCACAAAGTATTAACCATCAAAGAAAGAGTAAATAGTTACTTATGTGGGAGTTTCACTCTTGGTTAGATAATATAATTAACTTTTGTCACAAATATTCATTTTGAATCAATAAAATATAATTCTATCAAACATACGTTATTAGTTGTGACAATGACACTTGTCTAACAATGAATCATGTTTTTGTGTTAATTTATATATTAGCACGAATGTGGGAAAGCGAAGAAAAGTTGTTTGCTAATCATGATTCATGACAAGTTACCCACAAAAACTTGAACAAGAAGTACTTAAAATTAAGAGTTTAAATCTTAATTTGGAAGTACAAATATTTTTTCTTGATTGCATTGTAAGAATTTCTACAATCAAATGAGATTTTGAATTGTTTGGTTTTTGAGCGAAATCTTTATGAGGATATGATTTATGTAATCATAATTATTCTGGGTTTTCTATTTCATAAATTTGATTTAGAATTTTATTACTCAAGCACGCCATGGTTAACAAGTGATGGATGTTATATTCTGAATTACATCAAAATTGTGGGGGTGTATTAATAAAAAAAATTAATTTTTCTTAAAATACTTAAAACGTGGAGGTGCTTGGAGAAAAGTAACAGTTCCTGATAGTAGGTCCACAAAGAATCTTATTTCTTTGATTATGACAAAATTGGAGTAGAAGTAAAATGTCTTCGTTAACTTCTAAAGAACACCTCTATGTCTATAATTTGAATTCAGTAATGAGAGTTGTAAGATATATATAACGCAGCGAGTAAAAGGATTCAAACCATACCTTGTGTGATAGAATCTGAAATGAAGAACCTTGTAGATAAATCACGTGCTTCTTTAATCACGAACTAAGAAGACCCAACAATGGGGTGATACCACAGTATGAGTATCATCCACTCTGATATTCTATATATTCAAAATATATAATCAGATATATAACCATATATATCCATCTATCCATATCTCCTAAGGATATGATAGATGTAGATAGATAGAGGGTTATCCTAACAAATAGGATAATCAGGAAATCAAATTCAAATTACATAGGTAATTTGAATAGGCCATGGGTCATGCCACATGGGCACCCAAATTTGGGTCCAATACCCGGCCCAATTTCCAATATCTCCCACTCGCACATGAGTTGGCATGACACTGCCACATCTCTATCTCAATCTCCTAAAATATTTAACAATCTCATACTAGCCAATGAACCGTGTGACCGCTGAGAAACGCCTGCATGTGGGAGCTCTATACTAGAACTCAAAAATGAACCAGCATAGAGACATCAACCTGAAAATAAAAATAGTGTCTCATATACCTCAGAACCATCTAATTACACTGGTCTAAAAAACATCTCTAATCCCTCAAAAGAGCATGTTTGACCCTCTCAATTCTTAAAATATATTCACACTCAATCCGCCTTTCATACAGAGCGATGAGTTGCTGGCAGTGAATATACAACAGTGGTGTAATACTAGATGATCTTCCCTTTACCCTCATGCCATTTAGTTTAGGATTGACCGTTTTTCCAGTGATGTCCCTTAAGGCCGAATCATACATGACCTCAGGCAACATACCAAAGTAGCAGAGCATCAACCCCTTACCTTATGACATAATCAAAAGTCACAAAAGGGTATATAAATGAAAGTCATATCAATAATGACACGTAAGACTCACACGGTGAGGAAACAGGGATCCATTCTCTCACCTCATTACTCGGTCACCAAGCACATGTAGTATGAATACATGCTACGGTAGAATAACTCTTCTAAAGAGTGACGTCATACTTGATACACCGTACAGATCTTAGTCTTGCTCACCTTCCAGGGGCCAAATGAGATCTCGCATCTGGCTAATCATAACAAGCATGAAATAGAAAGTGGGTATTAACATCCATGTTTGGTCCTTAATACGACCTCATCTTGGTTGTAACCAAAGCGACATATATAGTGGATAATTTAAGCCTTTCTTAGCTCCAAATAAAAATAAACCACTAGTCTCATCCTTACTCGCTCCCAAGCGCTAAGGGCAATTGTTCGTGTGACTGAGCCAATCTTGTCTGTTGACATCATCATCTGCTAATCATTATGACACAAACCATAATAGTGTCAACATCCCATTACCTCACAACAAATAAGTGATCAATTTTAAAAAACACAACCACAGTCTGCACAATTCTAGATTCCAAGCATAAGCCTTATCAGCACCTCTTGCGATAAGCATATACAACAGAATCTACCATGTGCGCCTCACATGAAGTGGTTCAAAATCACTACCTCTGGCGTAATTACCTCTCTAAAGATATTTTGGTGACCAATCTGCGTTCATTCAAGATGCACCCAACTAGCGCATTGAATCTTACAAGGGGCAAATTTATATACTACTAGTAAAGCATTCTATCCCTAGTTTAATGAGTAAGGTCAATGTCTAAACTACTCAGTTGACCATTTACCAAAGATAACACTCATCATGTCGAATATGCCCACATAGCGTACTTCAAGCTCCCACAACAACAACAAAAAAAAAAAACAAGGAATATAGGTCATCTGTTTCTCCCAAAGACAATCCGAGGATTCACTTAATAGCTAAGGCTCTAGCTTTTACCAATAGATAAGTCAATGAGTTTGTAATTTCGCATCTAGAATCATTCTAGGATATTCCTTATGTAAGTCATCAAAGACAAACCAGGAATTCTCCCAAAATAATCCCTTAGGATCGTACATCCGAGCATATAAATTACATCACCCATGTCCATCATATCTAAAGCAGAGGACTACCCACCCTAAGTGGTGACAACCTTATAAGTTCCTGGCTCATAATGACTAAGTAAGGAAAAACTTCTTTTGGACTATTGATCATGCCTCAGTGGTCTTTATCAATCATCGTTGGCCTATCATGGCTCGACGAAATCTAAAAACCACTATTTAGATAATTGTTTTAGGCTGTAAAAGATTCATTGGAACTAGCAATCTTTTTGCGCTCCTAACTTTTCACCATAAAAGCAAAAGGTAAATCCCTACAGATCTACTTATCTAATTCTCCAACGAGAAATTGGGTCACAACGTCCACAAATCAATGTTCCGAACTTATGTCAATCATAGCCTAAGTCGAAATAACCTCACTCCCCAGGAGGAAGTCTTCTCATGGTCTACACTTTCCTCAATGGTGCGACTTTTCGATATCTAGTGAGCCTTATGCCTCAACAATGACTATCCAAATTGCGCATAACTTTAGAACAGTTTCGCGTCATAATGGAAAGTCAACCAAATTATAGAAATGGTTAATCCTCAAAGACTTTGTTTTAAACTGCGCAACATTGATCCACTTTTTAAAAACAGGGGACTAGAGCCTTTGGCATTATCCTAGGCTGTTTATCATCTTGCGGAGCAATCATGAGTGTTTCCTTCTCAATCATCCAGTGATGACGTGAAAAATTTTCACATTCGCTACCACGCAACAAAGAATGTAGAGTATTCTTCTCTAATGGAGTAATCCACTAGTAGGCACATCACTCCCACTGTCCCTAGGATATTAGAAATTTCTTTCCATTCTCAACTAGGCTACATAAAGCGCTATACTTAGAATTCTCTATCTTATAGAGTTCCAAAACTCTATTCACGTCACCTTTACTAAGAAAAATTTATGTGACTTAGTTACACTACAACAAAGTTGCTTACCTATATGCACATGACTCGGAGGGTTTACATGACAATGTACAATAATGCGCCACATGACCCTAAGTGTTTACAAGACAGCATACAATAATGCGCCATAGAACCCTAGGTCTTAACTTTGCAACCTTATGAGAATTAAATAAAGATAAGCTGCTTAACGGTTACAAATCGCCCATAGATGGCTCTCCGCTAACCCATTACTCAAATGGAGTGTAAAATCTGATATGGAGGGCACTTAGTTAGGGATATAGACAACAAACTAAAGTGCAATTCCCAATTGGGAAACATTTCGCGCCATCATCCACCTAACATTAACAATACTTAATTTTTTATCTCTACTACACCATTGTGTTGCTAAGTACTAGGAATAATCAATTTTCTAAGCATCCATTTCTCTTCACAGAGTTTTGTAAAATAACTCAAATAGATACTCGCCACCTTGGTCAAAACTAAAAACACGAAAGCTGTTATCTGATTGATCTCGATCTCATATGTGTAATGTCAAAAATCATCTCAAAACTTTTGACTTATAGGAGATCAAATAGTCTTGACTCAGATGCGTATCATAATCTTAAAATGTGTCGAGATTGAGGCTTAGCTATCATACCCTTACACATATCTAGTCACAAATATTATAGTGGACTAAATGCAAAATGCCCTTCTACAGCTTTCCTACTTACTTGTGCGCAACCATTGCGAACAAAGTTACACATTCACATGAGAGCAGAATGTCACAAGCGAGTGGGCCCGAGAGGGCCTACTCAAACCATCCATGTCATATTCTCATTAATGTGATTAAGTATAATAAGCCAGCGGTTCATGACCAACGTCATAAACTAATTTCAATCATCCTAATGTGTGAGTTCTTGAAGACAAGTTTTAAAGGTTTAGGCCTAACTAGGTAATGACCCACGACTAATTCATGTTCACTAGATTATAAAAGGATGTCATGGAGATATTAAGTGCGTCTAAGTCGCAAATTTAACTAGTAAGTGTTAATCCCCTGCACCTTCAAGTCAATTTTATTCTCCATACACTTTACTGCATCTAGTTGAAAGATGACGATACTTCTCTTGCCATCTCTATTTCTCGCTTCATATTTATTTACAATTAATTCTACTATCCACAAGAAGGAGAGAATAAGCTATCAATCTATGACAGCTCCCAAAGTAACTTAAGCGTGAATTAGGCTAAAGAGTCTAATTCAACACAATGCTCTCACGAGCCATGCGTCAAATTCTTAGAGTCACAACAACCTTGTTGGCCTTGACATTTTCATTACTATGCTGCAATGTTTGCGCTTAGTGGTAAATGTTATTCAAAAGCGTTAGCCTAGCTAAGGAATCATACAAAGAAGCACCTCATCATGTCTCACACTCAAGTGTGGAAACAGTAAGTGTCTAGACTTAGACAAGTTGGCAATGCTAATAGATTTTGCAGTTACTTGGCGCTAATCTTTTCACTTAGTGTTAATAGATTTTTGCTGCCACTAAACGCTAATCTTTTAACTTCAAGTGATACTTTAATGTACACTATTATAGTGCGTGAAATTTTGCTCCATCCACTTCCAATAGTTGGGTAGAGAGCAAAACACTACTCATACTGGCTACTCGTCTTACACTTAATGACTAATTCATTTAAGCTCGTATTTCTTGGATGACGTGATTCTTGAATGTTACTTCATCCAATGATGCAACATTATTACAAGTCAAATTACAAAGTCAATCCGCGCTGCTCAATAGTCAAGATCATATACGGATCTATTGAGGGCTTTACTAATTTCACAACTCCAAAACTTGCCAATCAAAACTACGTAGCATGCCGCTAACCATAGCGCACACATCAGTTTTTGTTATGCCAAACAAGGCAACAAAACCACGACGACTTTGAGTCATGTTTCCTTACTTTGGCTCAATTAAGGTCTGACCTAAAGTCTCCAAGATATTTTGCTCATCTAAGGAATATGATTGCATTGTTCACATTTAAACATCTCTACTAAGTCTAGGTCACTCAAATTAACTTCCATAAGCTAAGTCAATTTAGAGAGAAATTCGCATTGGGATTAATTTGATTAGCATAATATAATTTTGCTGCAAAAAACTAAATTAAATATTGACAATATTACACAAGTCGCAAGATCGAAAATTCGCTATGCTCGTAATCATCTCTTGCGCCACAGGTGACAATTATCCAAATTTTAATTTAATTCATGCGCAAAATATTAGTTTTCGAAAATAAATCTACAAAGATTTCTCTCAACCGAACAACCTCCCACTAACTATGGCATGTCTAAAAGCATGATAAAATATTCTAATTTCATACAATAGCATCTTAATGTTGATTCACAATCAACTCATGCTATGTTACATTTAATAATGAAATTTAAATAAATAAAAAAAAACTAATCATGCTATTCTAATCATAACATATTAGAAACTCTAGGCAAAAAATAACAATATGCTGTGTTTAGTATTCAGATTATGCCATAACAGAAAGTATATCACTTCTGAAATTTTTCTGGAATTTTCTAGTATTTTTTGGAATTTTCTGGAATTTTAAATAATTAATAAATATACATAAAATCATAAATGAATATTCTAGAATCTAGGAAAATGCAACAATCACACCAGTAAATAGTATACCATTACAGTAGTCTACTGTAAAAATTTCAGCCTCAGAAACTTAGTCATGCAACACTAGAAAAATTTTAAAGCATAAATAATGAATTATTATTTCAAGAAAAATATTTTTTATTTTTATAAAATTTTGAAAATTTTACAGTAGATAAAAAATTTAATTCTAAAACCAACAATACCAACCATGCTTAAAACAAAGCTATAACGAATTATTTATGACCATTTAATGCGATTCAGAATTTAAAAAAAAACAAATAGTGCCTTACACCCAGCAGCCAGGCCGACGCACAAAATCACGCGGCTTGGCTCGGCGCGCGGCGCACAACGCACTCGTGCGTAGCGCAGACAACTCACGCGTAGAGAGCGCGGATGGCGCGTACGGGTTGTGGCTGATGCGTGGCGGCGCTGACGTCGTTAGATGGCGCATAAGGCTCACGCACCGCCTTCCAGGGTGTTTTCTGATCCAATTTTGGTACTATCGGACTCTATTCTTCAAAATAAAATCAATGGTAGTATCAAAAATGACATTTAACAAACCCAAAAATAGGGTGTGTCATACTCTCTCTCAAATGAGAGTGGAAGTGCATAAATTCTATACTTCATTTGTTTTCTTAAGCCATCAAAAAATACAAAACGAATCCAAATTGCGGTTTGCTTTTTCTCATCAACCGTAAATCGGAATCAGACCCATAATATACCGTTTCGAAGGTATCGAAACAAGAATTCCAAATATATAATTTTCATAACATAAAAACAAAGCATGTAAAACCAAGATACAATCAAAGTTACAAAAAATTTAATATGAATCTCTATTTTTCTCAAAATCCGACCGCTGGATTTTTATGAAACTTGGCAGATATATTTTACATGAAATATACTACATCATATGTAAATTTCAGGTTGATCGGAAAAAGTTCAGAAAAAGTTCAGAAAAATATTAATTATCATGCATATATCATGTGTATATATATATAATTATATACATATTTTAATGTACAAAAACAAGCACGAAAATACCCATTTAAGGCTCTGATGCCAATGTAAGATATATATAACGCAGCGGGTAAAAGGATTCAAACCATACATTGTGTGATAGAATCCAAAACGAAGAACCTTGAGGATAAATCACGTGCTTCTTTAATCACGAACTAAGAAGACCCAGCAATGGGGTGATACCATAGTATGAGTATTGCCCACTCTAATGACAGTGCAAAGGCTGGATCGCTCTCTGATATGGGAGAGAGTTAGAGAGAGAGTATGGGAAAAATGTTATGGGTAAAAACCACATAACGTATTTGATATTCTAAATATTCAAAATATATAATCAAATATATAATCATATATATCCATCTATCCATATCTCCTAAGGGTAGGATAGATGTAGATAGATAGAGGGTTATCCTAACAAATAGGATAATCCGGAAATCAAATTCAAATTACATGGGTATGTAATTTGAATGGGCCATGGGTCATGTCACATGGGCGCCCAAATTCGGGTCCAATACCCGACCCAATTTCCAACAAAAGTGACATAGAACAATGGTAAATCTCAATGAAATCAAAGTGTTTGATCAGAGAGCAAATGAGAGAAAGTTCATCGAGTGGCATGTGATTAAAGCTTATTAATTTTGAATTGCCATAATGGCAACCCAACCTAACTTATTAGAGATTCCAAGATTAAGATTCAAAGGGACAACCGAATTATGGATGACTCACTAGAAATCACTAAAGGAGTCTATCTCCTATCCATTTCTATGATGAGAATGATATCTGTAACATATGTTGTATGCAGGGGACTTAGAGTAAGCTATGCTTTTAATGATTACTTATATCTTGAAAAACCTAGGGAGGTATCTTTTAAGAGAAGTTTTTAAGAGATTCGAAATAAGAATCACCTATATGAGTGTGAAAGGGGCCACTTCTATGAGAATTGATAGGTTGAATTCTCTAAAGCACTCACGAAAACCATGAACTGCCTAAGGCTAAAATGGGCACAACCAAAAGAACTAAGCTGTATTCGGAGATATTTTATATGAATTCTATTGTCTTGGCTTACATATACAGCTGAACAGTTCAAGGCATAATGTCTACTGATTAGCTAGTAAGTCCGATAGTCTTCCACTAAGGAACGTTTAAAGCCAAAAGCTACTTATCCTGATGTAGGATATTTCCATTTTGTACTCTCTTTGTCAATGTCTGTATTTCATTTGCATTTGTGTCATCAATTTCATTCATGTGGGGGATTGTTGAAAAATTTTAGAAGTGAATGGGAATTGATTCCATTTGAATGAAAGGGTTGCAACCCTTTATGGTGTCGCTTCATATGAAAGGGTGTGAACCTAAGGGTCATGACCCTTCTAAAGGTTGCAAATACTTCTATAAAAACCGTTTCCATGGCATTCATAAGTTAAGCAAGTGTTAGGATTCATACATATGTCATAGTCAAGTATAAAAAAGACAGTGCATAACACAAATTGGTTCGCTATACACACAGAAAGTTGTGCAATTTCTATATGGGGTGATCGTTGTATCTTGGAGGCAGGACGTCCATTAATCGCAAGCACTAGTAGCGAGGGTGAAATTCTGTTTTAAAGATACAGTGTTCAAGCATTAGCCTCGGTCATAATCTATATTAAATTTACAGAATTTCTATAAGAAATTTCTTGTATTTTATTTTATTATTTATTTTCATTAAATTGATTTTTTCAAAAATATTTTCCTATAATTTTGTAGTTTGTGGAGTTAGGGTTTCGGTGACAATGTCCGACGTTGTTTCGGCAAGTCCCGACGGTGGAAGCCACAAGATCTGCGAGCAAAGCCCCAGGTTGAACGTTCGCGAGGAGGATAGGTTCCTCTCGCCAATATCAATTGGCAGCGTCAGCTCTATCTATTCTGATCTGCTTTTTTTTCTTTTTCTTTTTCTTCTTCTTCTTCTAAGTCTAGTCTTTTTTTTTTTTTTTTTTTTGATAAACTGTGCGAAATTGTTCATTTTAGTTGTCATTTTCTATACTTTATGAATTGTTGTTGTTGATGGTGGTGTTGATGTTAATGGCAGTGTTGGTGATGATGTTGATAGATGGGAGAGATCTAAGAGATTTGAGGAGAAAGATCTTTGAAATCTATAGATAACAACCCTAAAACTCTCACCCACCAGAATAACAATTTTCAGAAGCTTTAGCAGCTACAACAGTAGAGAATGTGAAGACTTGTGATCTGTTTAAATACCCAGATTTGTTTAAAAATTTTAAACAGATCATTCAACGCTATTGTTGTTGGGCAAAGTATTTCAATAGATTGATCTAGAATTTATTTTTGGTTGTTGTTGAACAGAGAAGGGGAAAATGTTCACAAAAAAAAAATAAGGGAAAAAATTGAATAAATAGTCAAAAATTTTGAACATATAGATATATAAATTTGAACAGATAGAAAAAAATTTGAACATATGATCAAAAAAAAAGTCAATAGATAGTAGGGGTGGTCGCGGTTTGGATTTGAGCGGTTTGCGGATCGGTTTGGACCCGCCCGCACCAATGCGATTTGGAGAATGTCAACCCGCAACCGCCAGCAGTGCGATTTGCGGTTTGTGCGGATAGGGCTCGCAAATGTGCAGGCGGTTTGCGAATTGAACTTTTTTCTTTAAAAATTTATTTTTGAACCTTTTTTTTTCCCATTTCTAACATTTTCTCATTCTTACCAGATGAAGAGTGTAGAAGATACAACAGTCTTAAACTCCGATTTCCTGAATTCATAACTAAAATGGCCATTGCACAAACCGCTTTTGCAGAGCTAAACCATCAACATTCATACATTCCCACATAACATGTTCCAATATAGAAATTCTAAAGCACAATTTTACTACAAAATTACCTCTGCAGTTTGTAAATTTTTGATAAGTACTGACACTTTCCAAATACATCATCTTCAATAAGTTTGTCCTCCAAAACTTCAACCCGTTCAGTGCTAGTCTTGCTCTGTTGCTGCATTTTTAAGACCATTTATATCTGAGCTATCTGATATTGCAAAAGCAATATGTCATTTAGCAAACAAACCCATACTTTGGTATGAAAGGAAATAAGAAAATCTAGACATGCCCATCATATAAAAAAAAAAGAAAACCATAATTTTTGAAATTATTGATAAGCCATATCTCCTCCAATGACAAAGGCATGACAATTTGACTTTAGATAAGCCCCATCAACAAAACACGGGTTAGGGAAATTATCCACAAAATTTTCCAAGAAGACTCCAATACTGTGTGATAAAAATTTGAGATAACAGTTCTTTAGAGTTCACTGTATACACAACTAGCATATTTGTAGTCAAATTCTACATTAAACAAAAAAACAGAAGTGAATAAATTAAATTAATATTCAGGGTCATTCAAGAGGATTAAAATATAACTAACAAACATAAAAAATATAGATGAACAGTCGAGGTTTTTTAAATAAAAAAATTTTTAAAAAAAATGTAAGTGCTGGCGGGCTGTGGTGGTGCAGGTCAAACTCGCAATCCGTCCGCAACCTGAAAATTGATATATTTCAAACCGTACCCGACTCTATTTTGTTTGCGAAACCGCCCATAAGTGTGCAGGTCAGATCAGGTAGGGCGGGTTGTGTGGGTCGGATAATCCTATGCCCAACCCTAACAGATAGATAAAGAATAAAATTTGAAACAAAATGTCTTTCAAAACCAACAAAAAGACTTGTCACCAAACTATTTCACAAATAATAGGCCTCTTATCAACAAAAAATATCTACCGAAACAAATGCCTTAACTCTCATTAGCTTGGGCTTTTCAACAATTTTTTCATTTTTCAATTATATATTCATATCTAACTTCACTATTTCTCCTTGTACTTTTCTTTTTCTTATTCTTCTCTCTCTCTCTTCCTCTCTCCATTCTTTTGTTTTTCTTTCTCCTCTCTCAGACCTATGGATTCAAGGTGGTAAGTGTCAGTAGTGATGGTCTTTGTTAAGGGAAAGGAAGGGAAGAGAAATGTCACGGTGGTAATCGTCGAGAGGAGAGAAGGCAAATTTGGGAGATGGGGTTTAAGGGAAGGAGAAGGATTGAGCGTTTTAGCTTTGGGGGAAAGGGTGGGGGAAGGAGAAGAGAAGCTAGGTGGTTGCAAAAGGCGACGAGAAGGGGCTTTGGAAGTGGAGGTAGGCAACAGTGAAAGAGAAGGAATTAGAGACGAAAAGGAGAAGTTATTTGGTGATCTTAGAGTATTGCTCCACACCATTTATATTTGAACAAGTGTTCTAATGTCTTTTTAAAAGAGACAAATAGGTGGCAAAACCTATAATTTTAGCCAATAATATTCAAGTCGAGGCACTACATAGATTTGTCCCATGAGCAAATTATAATTTCTCGAAGAGAAGGGGTTGGGGTTTACACAGGAGTGGTAGACAGGTAGGGGTAAGGGTATTGGGCTAGAAGAATGTGACGTTGTGCTAGTGTGGTAGGGGTGGTATAATGAGAAATTAGAGATTTAAACGTTGAGGGATTAAATCTTTAATGTTAATTTTAGATAGGTAAAAAATTGTAATTAAAAAAAATTATAAAATAAAATTTGTAATGAAACAATTTTGTTGTGTAAATAGATTAACTTAGGGCATCTCTAACTGTGCATTATATTTTTCACTAAATTTGAGTAAAAACTATCTTTGATATTACCTACTCTAATAGAGAGATTTGACTTTTTATCAAATCACTGGTCGACCGGACAGACGATCGGCCGATTGACCAGTCAGTGCAAAAAATAAAAAAACAACGGCTGAATTGTTTATCATAATAATTATGAAAGAAGAGAAGCATTGTTTGGTTGAGAACGTTTAGGAGTTACCGAAGAAGAACAATAAGAACAAGAAGATACACCAAATTCTCTATAGTTGTGCCAACATCATGAAAGCACACACCCACCTCTTCTCAACACAATATCAAAATAATTCTCAGAATCCAATCATTTTGGGTGAGGAAAGAAATCGGGAAAAATCACACACGAAACTTGCTTTTAAGTTCGTATTTATAAATTATAATCAGTTAAACAAAGGCAACCCGAAAGTATTGAAGGAAACAAAGAGCATAACAATTAAGGTTGTATACATTAGCTAAAAACAAATGGAAGCAGAAAATACTCAGCATCTAAGAAGCACTTGGAAAGCTACTGGCTCAACAAAAAATAAAAGGAAATAAACATCTTTCCCTAATTTTACAACCAACAGAAAAATATAAAAATAAAACAATAGAACAATTAAACAGCATTCTCATACAACGTCTTGAACTAAAGAGATAGAAATCATAAATTTGCACTCTGTATAAATTATAATCTGTCAATCATGGCCTCTTGTGAAAATTTTCTTTTCCTAGAGAGGAGGGAAGGTGCAAGCTGTTTGGTACAAAGAGCATTTTTTTGTAAGCTAGAATGCAAAATCCAAAATTGCAACCCTACCACCATTTCTAGGAAGGAATTAATGTGTCCTAGTGAAGATGGTATGACATAAATCTTCTCTAATGGTTTTGGTAAAAGTAGGACTAATCACAGGCCTCTAACTAAAAAACTAATGCCACATGTTATGTTATGAAACTTTCAATTTGAATTCGTTCAACTCTTCTTTCAGAGTCAATTTCGCATTCACTCGGAAAATGGTTTGATCAACCAAATATATGAAGTGAATCACCACCAGGCAAAGAACGTGTTTCCACCTGGACACACCTCAATTGGTGTCTGGAGCCCATCTCAATTTACGCTCAAAGTTAGCCAAAAGTCATGGTTGCACAAACTATTTTTCCAACACTCTGTGTTACCTATTTTTGTGGGAATTGTTCAAGGAAGAGGATGATCGGGGAGACATCTAGCCGGACGTTCAGTCTTTCATCTAGTGGGTCCTACCTCAACGGTTATGCACCGTAAAATGATAAAAGATGACCCAGATCCTCAATTTGGTGAAATATTTATTATATTCTCAATTTGATACAAGTTTAATGAAACCATTGAAATACAAAAATATTGGAGATGGCCTTAGGAGAAATCAGTGTGGCATTGTTTCAAGTCAAGTGGGTTGGTGGCAATTAAAAATAAAGATGTGGTTAAGGGCATGAAAAACTATTCTGACATAATACATTTAATTATAATTATATTATAGGGATTTTGGACAAATTAAAAGTCTCACTTTATTTATTAACATCTCACTTTAGTTTTTCAGCTTTTAATTTCGTTAGTTTTATTAACAGTAGATTAACGAAAGAACCTGATTAAAACTTGATTTAAAGTTAAAGGAATTAATTCTTACAATTAAAAATGAAAAAAAAAACTAAAGTAAAATTTTAATAGAAGTGTAAGGATAATAAATATAATTTACCTGTTGAATTTTTTAGTTAAATACATTGGTGGATCTTCCCATCTCTCTTAGGACGGCTCTAATCTTAACAAGACTTAAAAGTAAAATCTTAAAGAATAATTATTTCTTATTTGGATAAATTATCAATAAGTCTTATTTTTGGGACTTATCCATTAAATTGATAGATTTATCAAGTAATAAAATTATCAGTCTCTTTTATTTTTATGAATAAATTTATAGTGATAAATTTATCAATTAGGACCTATAAATAAATAAATCTAATTAATAGGACTGATTAGTAAATGGTTCTTTTTCTTTTTGTGTAATTACAATTTGGGACTACTCAAACTTTTTGACAAAAAATTAGGGTTTTGGATTACAAAAACTAATTTTTTTACTAGACTTTGAGATAAAGAGTGATTTATTAAGCCTTTATTAGTGATGGACTTTGGATAAATAGTATTTTTATCATCTTTGCTCTGTTTGGTTAAATTTTCACAATCTATCTCTGAAATTTTTTCAAAAACTAGTTTTAATAAAAAGAAATCAAAAACTCATTATTTTCATATGGTTTTTTATTTCTTTGGGATGAAAATAATTTTAGAAAATTCAAAAAGAATTTTGTTGGCATTTATTTTTGTTAAACGAGTTTTTTTTAAAAAAAAAAAATTTAAAACAGATTCTGAAACTCAACCAAATAGATTATGTCTTTGGACAATAAATTTTATTTTTTCTTTTTTATTTATGGGTAAATTACACTAACACCCGCATTTAAAAATGACAGATCCTCCTCACATTTAAAAAATTACACTTACCCCTGTCAAATTAAAATGACATATTTATCCCTTAACCTTTGTCCAAATATTTTGTTCATGTCATTTTAAGTGAAATAACAATCATATTCTTTGGCTTTACTCATACAAAAAATTGAGTTTTTTTTATTTTTTATTTTTCATTTGTTTTTAATTTTACTGAATTTTTTTAATATCTTAAGCAATTTTTTTTTTTGTTTATTTTTAGATACACCTAATCTAGATATACTTAAGTATAATAGTTTGTAAATTTTTTTTTTTAAATTCGCCAAATACAAAAAATATAAAAATTTAATACAATATCATATTTTGTTGTATTCAATAATTTTTTCAAAAAAAAATTTGTACAAATTTTATACTTTTTAAATATATCTAAATTAAATTGATCTAATCTAGGTATAATGGTGAAAATAAAAATGAAAACTTATATTCATATGTAAAAATTTATGAGTTATGCTAGGAACTCCAAATAAATTACTAAATTTTCTACCAAATCTCTCACATGGGTGTGGGACCTACACACATGTGATTTGTGTAGATCCCACACCTATGTGAGAGGTTTGGTAGAAAATTTGATAATTTGTTTGGGGTCCATAGCATTTTCCAAAATTTATTCCAAAAAAAAAAATCATAAAAATGTTGTGATGGTGATATTGTTGAAAATATAAATTATGTTTATGAGTGTTTTGTTTTAAAATAAAAGGTCACCATTAAGGTATATCATTATTTTTGAAAATACTATATAAAATTTAGATTTGTATATCATCACTCAATAAGAATATATTCATATAGAATTTAATGATGGAAAGTTGTTTAATGTAGTCATGATGATAGGAAGAAGAAATAGTTGAAAAGGACAATATTTAAAAAATTTTAGGGCATGACGTCAACAATCCAAAAGTAATTTGTAATGAGATTACAAACTTCAGAAAGAGGAATGTAATTTTTCAAACACGGAAAAAAATTTGTATTAAACAAAAATTTCAAGGGTCAGTCTAATTTACTATTTATTTATTTATTGTGACTTTGGATGAAGATTTGTTTATTAGATTTTGGACAATAAATTTTTTTGTTAAGACAAAAAAAAGGAGACCTTATATGGCCAACACTGTCTTTTGTACAAATTTAATATATAATTTTAATAAATTGAATTGATTAAAAGTTTGAAGGAGTTGGGGTGTGTGTGTGATTATAGCCAATGGACATATTTTCAAAAGGGTTGGTTTGAATAAATTAAAATGGGGCATCATCATTTTGTGATGGAAAGACGGAGAATGTGCTGTCACGGTTGAGAAGATAAACTTAAAGCATGCAGGCTGCCTTCAATAAAAAAACCAGTTCACAAAATGACTACTTCAACCAAAGCCCTAATAGTTACATCTTTATCTCATTTGGATTTTTAATTTTTTTGTTTTTGTTTTTTATGTTTTGGATTGGTTTCTTGAAAATTGATTTAGCACAATGACCTTGATGAGGCAGTATGGATGATAGTTTACTAGTTATTTAATTTTAGTTAGGATTAGTAAGAAGAAAATGAAATAAGGGCCATTTGGGAATATGAGTTAAAAGTTAAAAGTCAGTTTTTAATCCAAGTCACAACACCTCTTACATAAAATAGTCAAAAAAGTTAAAAAATTCAACTTTTAACCATCTTTTTAAAATATGTAATGAGTTTGGTCCTAATTTTATAGTACCAATATCTAACATTTTTCATCTCTTTTTAAAATTTTATCTAAATTCATGATTCAAATACCGTATTAGGTTGTGTTTGGTTAGAGGATTTGATGAAGGAAATGGAAAAGGAAAGAAAAATAAAAAGAAAATAAGAAAATTAATAGGAGTAGAATTCCAAGCTATGTTTGGTTAAATTGAAAAATAAAAAAAGAAAAGTGCATAAGTGAATTCAAAAGACAAAAAGTGAGATTGCATTTCATTTTTACTTTTTTTCTCCTATGTTTTCTATTATAATCAAATAAAAAGTGAAATTGTATTTTCTTTTTCATTTTCATTTCTCTAATCAAATTTTTCAATCAAACACTATCTTCATTGATTATTTTGTAGTCATATGTGTATTGTTTGTTGTGCAAAAAATGTTTATTAACACATGTTGGGTAATTGGTTAAAGATTGTACTCTTCTTTTCTTCCTAACTACTCTCTTTATGGACCATTTCATTGTCCATGCATTGTGAGATTGTCTTCTAAATAATTTCTAAGTATATGATATAATTGAGTTGAATGGAATTGAAATTATTAAATTTGTAATCAATTTGTCTTGTAACAATTTATTATTTGCTAAAATATAGTTGAAATTGTTGATTATGTGTTGAAATTGATATGTAGTTATCAATTATTTGTAAAAATTGATCCTTTTTCACATTTTTTTTTTTAAAATTGAGTTATAATAAAGGGATTACAATCAGCCGTATATTGAGTTGTTAAAAAAAATCAAGGAATTACAAGATCAAATTGAGCTCAATATTGGTACAAAAATTGAGGAAAAACCAATTTAACATTCCTTAGGATTATCATTAGGCTAGGCTTGTCATGGCACTTTTGAATCGGTAAGACTCATTATGTTTCTCATTTTTTTTTTTTTCTCTTTACCAAATTTTATCACTTTTAGTAAAAAACGAAACTTAAGTTTGGAGAGATGTGTCTTTCTCACAATTGTCTTATTTTTTTTCTTCACAATTTCTCACCTCATTAATTAATCAAACAAGTGATAAGAAATGTCATTTTCTCCACAAAAAAAAAATTTCCCACCTAACCCTCGAACTCAAACTGAATATTAACTAACAATTTTAATTGTGGGTGAGGCATAGCTTTCATTCGATTCGGTAGGATTGTTTTTGGCACGCTTTGATTTTTTTAAAGAATTTGACTAATTTCAAGTGTTTTATTTATGGTTTGTTAAATTTATTATTTTTGTAATGGGGTTTAGATTCTACTATTTTTTAAAAAATTAGTCACCATAAATTATCATATTATTCTCTTTACTTTTTATATATATTTTTATAAAAAATATAAAATTAAAAAAAAATTAAAATAGTCAATTTCTAACTAAACCTATCCTTACTCTCAAATCAGCATTTTGCTAGTTCCGTGACCCGACTGCAATATCGTGAATATGACAACACCCAAGAAAATAGAGACAAACTGATTGACTAGATGATTTTATAAGTTCTTGTCTGTAGGTTATTTATACTGAAAAAAATACATTAATTACATAATTGCCATAAAATAATTTTATTAGATTTATTTTTTTAAAAATAAATAACAATTATGATATAAAAATAAATTATATATTTATTTAAAGATAAAACATAATATAATAAAATAATATAATTATTATTATCAAATTAATTTAATTTTTTTAATAGATGACAATGCAAAAAGCTTTATAAAATAAAAAATTCACATCACTATAATAGAACTCATAAAAAACCCAAACAACACTATCTAGTCACATTCTTCTACATCAAAATTTGAATGAGTCTGTATTACATAATAATACATAAGGGTTTTTTTTTTAAGGTCCCTAATATTATGATTTTATAGCATAAAAGACACCAAATATTTTCATAATGTCTAAGGTCCCTCAACAATATTTTCATAATGTCTAAGGTCCCTCAACCTTGATCCAGAGAAATTTCAGTCCAGAGAAAATTGGTCCAAAGAAATTTCAGTGCAGAGAAAATTGGTCAAAGAAATTTTGGCCTAGAGAAATTTCTCTGGACCAAATTTCTCTAGATGAGTTTCTCTACTTTTCTTCTCATTCACATCCAAATCATTGTGATTCATTAGGTAAGCAACATTGTTCAACTGAATTCAATTGGAAAAATTTCACATTGTAATATGTAAGCAACATTAGAATGGGATAACAATGGCAACTTACCAGAACCAGAGAAATTCTGAAAAAATCTGAGTATTTCTCTGGTTTGTTATTGAAATATCAATTGAGAATTTCTTTGGTTTATTAAAAATAACAATTGAGAATTTCTCTGGTTTATTAAAAATAACAATTGAGAATTTCTTTGGTTTGTAATATCTGGAAAAATTTCTGCAACTTACCCAAATCTGTTCTTCGCTTTTTTCCAGTTGAATTTTTCAATCGAAAGTGTTTCTCTGTTGAACAATGTTCAACTGAATTCAACTGGAAAAATTCCACATTGTAATATGTAAGCAACATTAGAAGGGATAACAATGACAACTTACCAGAACCAGAGAAATTCTGGAAAAATCTGAGAATTTCTCTGGTTTGCTATTGAAATATCAATTGAGAATTTCTCTGGTTTATTAAAAATAACAATTGAGAATTTCTCTGGTTTGAGAATTCACCAGGTTGGTTCCTTTCATTTACAAAAACATTCTGTGAAGATCAATCAAACATTAGCCAAAAAATTCTATTTTCTGTCACCATTCGAATCCAACCACTTAGCTTACTTGATCTTCTCAAGCTGAACCTAAGTATCCTTAGACAGCTGCATTCTCTCAACCTTCAAATGTCAACCATGGCAGCTTCATTTTTTGAGCTTCACACCGCACACACACAGCTTCAACCCATGCACATACACAACCCATGCACACAGTCACACACATACACGGCACACACACACACCACAACACACAGATAACTAGCTATATCAACATTACCTCTCCAGAGAAATTTTGAAATTTCTCTGGATCAATCCAGAGAAATTTTAGCGGCTTGGTTCTTCTCTGATCTGTCACTTATATGCTCTATTACCTCCAGCTGTTGATCTATCCGAACGGCATTCTAGGTGAACCTGATTTTGGATCTTTCAATTCTCATGAATCTGATTTTGCTTTGGAATTAGGTTTTGTTGGGAAAGATTTCAACAGAAGCCCAAAACGACTTAGAGAAGGTGACCAAGATGACCTATGCTCAAGTGGCGATCTATGGTTTCAGCGATAAAGTAGGTCTTCTCTCATTTCCTCAAAGAGAGGACACATTTAAGATGACGAAGTCGTACAACAGCAAAACCGCTGCAATCATCGACAACGAAGTAAGAGAATGGGTGGCAAAGGCATACGATCGCACGTTACAGTTGATAGAGCAACACAAAGAGCACGTAGCTCAAATCGCAGAGTCGATCGATGTGTCCCTGGCGGAGAAGCTGAGTGCAGGAAGGAGAGCAACTGGTCAAGGGTTGGGGATTTGGAGCCAGCGGTGATCAAGCTCAGGACAACGTGGATGGAGAGGGGATGGGGTGAGGGACCTTAGACTACAAAAGAATAGATTGTGGACCTAATCCATTACTAAAAGTTGGATAGGGATCTTAGACCGATTTTTCCTAATATATATATATATATATATATATATATTATGCCCTATAATTTTGTTTAGTTGAATTTTATTGCAAAAAAATAAAAAAATGAATTTTGAGCTTTATAACTTTGTGAAAGTTGTATTTTTATCCCAATGTATACAGAGTGAAACTATTACAAAATTATAGCGTACAAAAATAAAAATTAGGACCAAGTTATATAACACGAGTAATGAATTTATTATGCACATGACTAGGTTACATATGGCCAGCTTAACTTCAAAGATAAATGATAGAGAACAAAGACCAGGTGACCATTCATTTTAAGTGGTTTGAGATTTGGCCTTTTTAAAGATTTTTTCAATTTTTTATAAAATAAAAATAATTAATGTATTTGAAAAAACTATTTTTATTAGCTTTTTAATTATATAAAAAAACCGTGATTGACATGATAATATGTCCTTTTTTTTCATTTGGTACAAAATTAAGGCATTTGGTATAAAATTAAGGATATTAATGGTCTTTTTACCCGATGTTTGACAGCTTTTGACAATTCATACTGTTGAATTTTTAAATTTTGGGGGGGGGGGGGGGGAACACTTTTTTAGGCTTAAAAATCAACCTGTCAAATGAGCCCAGAGTCTCTTTGTATATGGCGAATTTGTCATGGTTATTGATAGGTAATTTAGCCTTTTGATTTAGGGATTGTTTGGAGAGCGACTTTTTCGTTAAAATTGCCAAAGGTATTTTTTGTAAAGCGGTTTAGAGTATCTCTAATAATAAGTTATTGGAGTTATTATTGTCATAATTTGACAGAAATTTACATAAACCTTGCTCCAATGGCAAGTTATGACAGTTGTTAAATTTGACAAATGTCAAAACTTATGTCAAATTTTACACAAGTTTTGACAGTTGTCATAACTATCAACGTACAAGAAAAATATCCCTTCCTCTCTCCCTCCTAGCATAACATCCCACCCTCTCACTCGTCGGCCATTTTTGCATAACGAAAGCTAGAAACTAGTATGTATGGAATGTCCGTGTAGGAACCCACATTTTATGTCCTCGTCATGTTCATGAGCATCGGTATGATTATGGCTTGTTAAGCTTGCATGTGTATGTTTGTGACTTGTTTCGCTTAAGCGAGTGTGATCCATGCCTTGTTTTGAAGCCTTGTGATTTGTCTAAGTGTAGTGTGCTTGTCTTGTTCCTTCCTTGATGTGAAACTTAGGTCACGCCTTACCTGAGTTATGTTAGCCGATGTTATTCCAAGCCTAGGTTACGTTATGCCTAGATCATTCCAAGCCGAGGTCATCCTCAGTCTAGAAATATCTTGGAACCCCTTGTTGACCTCCGTCCTTGCCTTGACACATTAGCCGAGATGTTACCTTGCACCCAAGTGATCTCGTCCTGGAGTGGTATGACCTAGACCGAGGTGTGGCGCATCTAGGCCAAGATGTGGCACAGCTTAGTCAAATGTTGTCCTTCCTAGCCGGGGTCATTGTCACCTTAGTTGCCGAAGTCCTTTTGTTAGCCGATGTCACCCCTTGCCGGAGTGCCATTCCGTGTAGCTTGTTAAATACGCCTTGTTATTAGCCGATGTCATTGCCTCGTCAGAGAGCCCATACCGCTTTACTTGTTGAACACCCTTCCACCATGCTTTGTCTGGTCTGTAAGCCACCTTTTCAGGGAAAACCCAACCAGTCGCCGCCACGTGTCTCAGTAAAGGGTTAACCCCAGAACCGGGTAAAGAAAACTATCATTTGGTATCATAACCTTGCCTTGTAGAGAGAGAAACTCTAGGAGGAAGGAGTTTTAGAGTGAGAAAGTAGATCTTCAAGCTTGATTCCTAGAGATCGAACCGTTAGATCCGTGTTCTAAGGTTAGATTCTTGATCTGCTCATGATGTTCTTTATATTCATGTTATTGCATTGCATGATCGGATATGATTTGTAAGCCATGCATTGTTTTGAAGTTCGGTTTTAGAAAGAGAAAATGACATTCATGTGTTCTTCAAGAAAAAGTCTTGTTTTGATCCGAAAGCTTGCATAAAGAATCATGTTTTTGTGTTTATTTCCGCAAGAATTCCAAGTACGGGTACCCAGGTCCATGTTTTCAAACTCGTAGCATGAAAATCCCAGATTTGTGATAACAGATTGTGATTGAACATTCATATTTTTCATGTTTTCACACTCATGTTCTTCATGTTCATCAGCAGAGGGAAACCCAGAGTTTCCCGACCTCTTTTCCTTGCATGTGGCCCTCGGGAACACACCTCGGCAAGGAGGTGTGGAACCTCGGCCTAGACCTGGTTAGTGCCCAGCATGCTTTTCCGAGATCATTTGCGTACATAAGAGACTTGTTTGAAAGTGCATTCAATAGGCTTTGCCCTGTGTTTGTAGGACTTGGGCTTGTCTCGACCCCGACGTGTGAAGAACTAAGTGAGTGGTATTTTTAATAAAGCTATGTTATACTTGTTTTGATAAATCTCGTTTTGCTTGGTTTTGACAGAAAGTATTTGATTTTAGCATGAATGACTATCCCTATTTGTATATCAAACACTATCTTGTTTTGATGGCATGTCTTGAAAGTCCTTAGTTGCAGGGGACTATAATGCAACTGCACTCTTGTCTTGAAAGTCCTTAGTTGCAGGGGACTATAATGCAACTGCACGCTTGTCTTGAAAGTCCTTAGTTGCAGGGGACTATAATGCAACTGCACTCTTGTCTTGATATGCCATCACCCCTGGTAATGTGTAAATGTTATTAGCATCCAAGGAACTTGAAAGGCCGGCAATGAACTTGATTTTCCCTTCGATTGTAAAGTATGCTATGTTTTGTTTTGAAAGAAATCTTGGATATCAATCATGCAAAACCTTTATTTCTAATATCATTCACTGAGTATCCAAGCTCACCCTCTCTATATATATGTAGGTGATGAGCAAGAAGGCAATGAGGCCTAGACGTGTAGCCGATGTGTTTTTGGGTGCATTGCCGACGTGTTTTGGATTAGCATTTTGTACCATCTTGAAGATTATGCTTCTTAGCTTATATTTCATGTGCACTTGTATATGTCGGCTTGAGAAGCCTTTTGGTCAAGATGTATTTTGTATCTCATTCCCTTATTGTATCTAAGTTGTAAGACTTTGTAAAAATGTATGTCATTTCATTGGACTTAAGCACGGCTCTCACGGACTATTTAGATTCAGTATATATATATATGTTGCTTCCGCACTTGTAAGCCCCATATTTTATACTCTGATTGTGTGAAAATCTTGTAAGTCGGCCTTCGGTAATCTCGGATTACTGGCCATCACGGCACCAAACTACTAGGGGCGGTTTGGGGGCGTGACAGTCCGACCAGTTGTCCGCCCAAACGTCCTATACATACCAATTTATGTGTTAAAATGGAAAAAATGACAACCCTCTATTGGAGCATCATTACTATAATTTTATCATTTTCTACTATTCATTGTCATAATTTGGCAATGTCAATGCTATAATAGCATTTGCCATTGGAAATGCTCTTATAAGTTAGTTTTTTATTTTTTATTTTTTAGCTTATTTGAGTTACATTATCTTTTTATTTTTTGCACGTCTTTTCATAATAAGTAAAAAAATTAATTTATTTTATACTTCCCAAAACAACCCAAAAAGCCAAACCAAATTATCACATTACTCTCTTTACTTTTTTATATAATTTTTTAATAAGAAGTCAAAAAATCAACTCAAATAGCCAATTTTCAAATGAGTTTAGTCTCTCTTTCTCTAAGTTTGTACTATTGTCTACTGAGGTTTCACAATATTATATGTGACAATAATATCACATGACACTATCACATTTAATGGACAATCTCAATTTATGATACTTTATGATAAGGATCACAATATTATTGGATGTCTTGGGATTTCATAATTTTTTTTTTTTTTTTTTGGGTGATAGTTTAATTTTTTGTATGAGAAAAATAATAATAAATGTGTTTGAGAATGATTATTTTTCTACTTTTTCGATATTGGAATTATTAATTTTTGCTCAGTAATTTGTAAAAAAAATAAAAATAAATTATAAATACATTCCTTAAAATTTACTTGAAATAAATTTTGTCTGTGATTCTAGAAATTACGTTATTTCTCCTTAATTTTTAATTTCATAACAAATAATCCATTTTATTAATAAATCATCGAGTTAATTAATAGTTTTAATGAAATCAGAAATTTATTTCAATTAATAATTCTAGTAATTTAATCATTGTATAAGAGAGTAGTTAAGAATTTCATTTTTTCAGTTGATTCTGTTAAATAAAAAATTCTAACAAGAGGGTAGTAATTTTTCAAATCACAAGAGACAGTCTGTAATTTTAGCAAACCTCAAAGAGTTTATTTGTACTTTACCCAAAAAAATATGGAGTAAGTCTACTTACACCACTACTTTACCTCTTTACATCCTCCATATGAGGTTTTTTTTTTCTTCTTCTTCCAATTTTACTCATGTGTGAAATTACCTTTAAGTACAAAATACTAAAATTAAATATATTTTATTATCTCTTTACACCCCTTAGTCCTCAATCTCTACTTCTTTTCTTCATTTCTCAATTTTTTTTCTCTCTTGCACATCTCTTTTCAAAAAGTGAGAATTATAGAATCATAGTGTTTTGATTATAGAAAAAAGTAACGGATGAAGAAACGGTAGTGTAGAACCATCAAAAAAGTGAAATAGTGAGTTTTTTTTATTTGTTTGGTATGTTTTTATTTCGTTTTTTCAGACTGTTCTCCTACTTTTGTTTAGTGTTTCGAAATCAAACAAAATAAAATAATCCAGTATCACATTACAAAAAATATATGTCTGGTAACCAACTACCAAATAAAATACACATTTCCGGTAACTCAAGGCCGAATTTTTAAAATTTGCTTAGCTACTCATTATCATGTATTTCTAGTTTCATTTTTTATTATTATTATTATTATTTTGCTTGGAAGGATTATGCTTCTACCGATTGTAACAATGCAAGTACTGCATTATTAGTGGACTTTAATCATAAATTCATTACAGACGAGATTTGTTAATTTTTTTTATGAATACGATCTTTTCTTATTTTTAATTTGTGTTAAAATTCACCTACTACACACCTACCACTACCACCTACTACACACTCACCTACTTCACCTACTCCTCACCTACTCCTCACCTACCCTCTTCTATATATAGGAATCATGAATCATTGTAATATATATCAATACATCAATCAATAATATACATCAATTTTTACATGGTATCAGGGCTATAAGATTTAGGCCTATACTCCTTTCTTTCCGGCGGGCAGCCGACCGGCAACCTTGCATTCGCTGCTCGCGGGAGTTTTTCAACACATATCACAAACACATACCAGAAACTCTTCTTTCTTTGTTTTCTCATCTTCATCGTCACTAATTTCTTTCTCTATGGTGACTCCACCCGAGACATCCCTTCTCTCTCCTAATCTACCTCCAAAAAAAATTGCATTGTTCCTTTAGCCGGGTGCATGAGCTTCACTCTCAAAGCTGCTCCAGAGTAATAAAAAAAAAAAAAAAAAAAAAAACCTACCCTTAGCCGGAAGCCGGCGGTTCGGCCGGAGCAAAAGAAGAACAAGCCGTTGGCGTCGAGAAGTTGTATCCCAAATGTACACCATCCGATCTGAACTACCAGCTGTGACCTTGCTTCCATCAGGTGACCATCCACATTTCAACAAGTTCTTCTCACAGTTGTGTTGATGACCTTCCAATATCTTCACACAACGATTTTGAGGAGCATATGGCCTCATGTCCCATATGCAGAGCTTACAATCCTTGCCATTGGTAAGAAGGTAGGACCCATCTGGCCTCAATTGCACAGAAAAATTTCTTTGTCATGTGAGCCAGATGCAATGACTGTTCCGGCTGGATTGAACTTCATCGTGTATATAGCACTCTGATGACTTGTTAACAACATGATAGGTGATTCCAGACTTGATGTTCTCTGCTTTCCCAATCCCTTTTACTCTTTTTTAAAACCCCCACTTTACCTTTCTTTATTTTTTTTTTCTTCCCTTTTCCAACCCATGTGCACTTTTGTTTTTATTCTACTTTTTGACCCATCATTCCACCACCTCCCTCTTTTTTTTTTTCTGCCCACTCCGTGATGCCTATTTTTTTATTCTTCTTATTATTATTATTATTCTTCTTATTCCAAAAAAAAAAAAAAATTCCAAACCCCATTGCAACCATTTTACAAATTTGCACAACCAGCCCATATTTTATTCATTTTAGGAATCAACTCCGATCACCATTTTACACACAAACAAAAAAACAAAAAAAAAAAATCAAAAAAAAAAAAAAAAAAAACAACAACAACAACAACCACAACAAACCAAAACACAACACCAAAAGATTTGTTTTTTTTTCTCTGCCGACGGCCACCCACCGACCTACTCTGCCGCCGGTCTCTTCTTTTTGCCTCCGTCCTGGGCGGTCCTTAACAGTGTTGCCTCCGTATTTCCCACTCCACTGGGCATGATCACTACTCCCTGCTCCTCCACTGCAGAATATGGCAGACCTCCAAAACGGAACATCACGGTGGCCTTCCGCTTCAGCTCCTTATTTTTCGCCTTTAGCACACTTATCTCTGCTCGCGCATCCTTATACATGCGTTGGAGCAGAGCCAGCTGGGCGTTTAACTGCTGCACCTCATTTGTCCTACTCTGCAGCCGGTTCGACAAATTTGTAACCGCAGTCATGGTTTCCACACATGACTTCAATGTATACTGATTGGCCTCCACATCCGACTGCACTGCCATTCTTTGCTCCACAGACCGCATAGGAAAGTTCAACGGAGCAAACTCCGGGGCGCTTGGTTGAGGTTCCAGTGCCACCGCACCAGTTATCTCTCTTGTTGACTCGTTGAGGTCAGGAAAGAGAGTGAGCAGACCGCGGGAAGACGAAGCCATTTTTCTGGGCAACAGAGTGTTACAGAGTATCTTTCTCAGCAAAACGAAGAATTTTTCAGAGGTTTCTCTCAGTTTTTCTATCTCAGCTTCTGCCTCAGCCTCAGCCTCAGCCTCCGTCTTGGTTAAATAGCCGAGGCAGCCACGCGTATCGCGCGCCACTTGACGCCAGACGACAAACGGGCGCGCCAGCCAAGGCACTCACGTGTCTCGCCATCATATCTGGCACGCCTTTTTATGGATTGGGCACGCCTTTTGATGGCACGCCTTTTGAAAGATTGGGCACACCTTTTGAGGGTGCGACTTTTTAGGGGTCCGACTCCAAACTCAAGTTGGTTAGTTCCTATCCCCCTTGAGTTTGCGGGGGCTGTTAAAATTCACCTACTACACACCTACCACTACCACCTACTACACACTCACCTACTTCACCTACTCTCCACCTACTCCTCACCTACTCCTCACCTACTACACACTCACCCTCTTCTATATATAGGAATCATGAATCATTGTAATATATATCAATACATCAATCAATAATATACATCAATTTTTACAATTTGTATTGAGTTTTATTAATAATTTGATGTATAAATGTATTTATTATCCTTAGATTTTTAATAGCTATCAAGCATTAATTAAATAGGCTTCTGACGTTGGGAAGAAGATTAGATTTGTCATTGTTATAAAGACATCAGATGTGGGAGGTAATAGCAGAAAACCAAGACTTACACTTGAGCTGCATTCGAATGTAGTGCATTACGTGCAACTATTTGGTTCATAGGAAATGGTTGATAACCTTACCTCTATCTTATCCTACTTCGAACTTGGCTCTGGATTTAATTATTGGATGACTATGCTCAACATGGGCCATTTGATAGCATCATACTATCGAGTCATTGTTTATTATTTATTTATGCAACAATAGTGCTTGACGTTTCTGCCACTTAGATCAGTATCGACTGCGACACCTGATCAAAGAGATATCTACATAGGATTTGCAAATATGGAAACCATTCCGTGCAGGTATAAACTACCGAGCCTACTTAGATCATTACTATGTCCTATTTTGTAATTCTACTTATTGATGTCTTTGTTATAGATTTATCAGCAACCTGGTCATTTAGTACTTCCGATAGGAAATAATTGAATTCATTTTCATCACCCATGTGCTAGTAGATGGGAGAAAGCATATATTACCCATATTCATCAATTCTATACGCTTGTCAGCCCTGATGTAGTAACTTCCAAAACTATCGATATAAACAAATTGTGATAACATGTTTGATTGATAAATGCAAACAATGACAGATTTTATGGATGCTTTTATAGATGCTCATACATTTGATATTTTTATGGATACTTTTAGGGCTGTTCAAAAATCCATTCAAACTGGTAATCCAGACCGAACCAGACCGAATCGTACGGTTTGGTTCGGTTTTATTAAGAATTGGTTTGGTTTCGAATTAAGAAATATGAGAACCATAAAAACGGTTCGGTTAATGGATTTTATAAAAAAATCGCGGTTCGAACCGAACCGAACCGAATTTTAAAAGATATATATATATATATATATAATATCAAGTTTTATTTTTATTAATTGGTTTTTTATAATTTTAATGATATTAGGATGATATAGATATGTAATATTAAGTAATGCCTTAATATTATTAGTTTTTATCATGAGTTAAATGTAATTAGTTTGAGTAATTATTTTGCTAATATTAACAATTTGTTTTTGTAAATAGAAATTTTTGGAATCGTAAACCAAACCGAAACCGAACCGTTTTTTCGGTTTGGTTCTGGTCCGGTTTTACAAGTGTAACGGTCTGGTCTGGTTCTCAAAATCACAGAACCGTTAGGATTGCTTCGGTTCTTGGATTTTCTCAGAACCGAACCAATCCGGACCGTGTACACCCCTAGATACTTTTTAAGTATGCTTTTAGTGATGCGTGTTTGATTTATGGATGCTTGAAAAAAAAAAGTAAATCTTTTAACGTACAACGACAGGTGACTAGACAAATCTATTATATTTTGTAGCGATCCCGATTTTGACCCGGTCAACTTACAGGGGTCGAGCTGCCCGGTCAGCTTGTCGAAGCAAAAATGCAAAATGCATTCGAAATTGCTTATGGGAAAGTGTATTTCATGCTCGAGCGAACCATGTTATATCAGTCCGTAATGGGAGATTTCAAATCACTTTTTCAGTTATCTCTCTCTCTCTTAAACTCTCCAAAATTTCCAGATTCAGAGCTTCTTTCTCTAGAAGTCATCTTTTCTCTTTGATTCCTCCAAATCGGTTGGGAGTTAGACCGAAGTTCTTCATCAAAGTTGTGTAACTTCTTGAGGGGTTCATTGTGTGCGGTCGAGATCGAGTTTCGACACCGTAAATTTTGGGGTTTCATCTCATTTCTTCTTCAAAACTTGAGGCAGGGATTTTCTTAGAATTATATATATATTTTTGTAAGATCTATATGATTTTCGAAATCATCTTTCGATAGCTTTGAAAATTGATTGTTGATTCAAGGAGTTGAGCAATTTTGAAAATGGGTTTGCCTCTTGTTCTTTTAAAATGATCTTATGGGTTTTGATCTTCGTTGATTGAAGAAAAGACGATTTTGAAAAGTTTTCTTTCAAAAGATTTGAGTTGTATAGTTTTGGTGAGAAAATCTAAAATTTGGGAATATTTTTTTTAAGAGACTGAAAATCCATGAATGATATTGTTATATTTATTTTGTGCGTCAAAATAAATGGATGTTTGGAAAATTTCTTATTTATATTTATACAAATGATGGATTTCAGGGAATATAAGAATTATTGTTCATTCTGAAAATTATTGTTCAAAACATTGAAATAGTCTTGAAATAACTAATTGTTAAGAATACTTGACAATAGGGAATTTTGTTATTCCTTGGATGATGAATTGGAATAAAAGTATTTATATTCATCTTGTGTTATTGGCATATCAATTCATTTGATTACATTAAACTTTAAAAGTTGATTTGAAAACTTGCATTGAGAAAAAAAATGTTGAGAAACAAGTTTTCATGGAATGGTTTTGGGGTAAATACATTGGTAAGTCTTGATAGGTGGTGTAGATAATATTGAATAAGTTGGCCTGAGAGTCCGGGGTGAAAAACCGAAAATCCACCAGGATAGGTGTCGAGCCTTCCGGTTAATACCGGTAAAAATGACAAATTGGTAGTACTTGTATAGTCTACTTGCAGACACCGACCTAGGGATTAGTAGAATCGTATTTACTGCTCTTGAAATGAATTGTTAAGTTTTGAAAAATTGAAATTGCATGACATCATTGAGCATAATGATTTTCAAAGATGAAGATGTGATTTTCTTTCAAAAGGGCATAGCATGACATGTGCATTTCATCTCTTGAGATTTGTATAAAATGTATATACTTTGTTAAGGATTTTCTACTGGGCTTTATGCTCACCCTATGGGATTTTTGTGCAGGAAAAGATGTGGTGATGCCGTCTAACTAAAGGTAAGGAAATGTGTGTTGAGAGTACGAGACTCTCATTTTGTTGTGACTCTGTGTGTAAGCTAAGGGCTATATTTGTGTAGATTTGAATAATCATTTTGTGTAACCAGGCCTAAGCCTTGGAAACTTGTAAACCGTTGGGGGTATCTATTTGTTTATGTTATTTTGATTTGAAGTGAATGTATTGTTGCATAAAGAACTATTGTATCATGTGATGTAAGTTTGGAGATTTATATTTGATTTTTCTTAAAAGAGCCATGATTATTGTATTATCATTTGGGCTAGAAATTTGGAGTGTTACATATTTTGGCAACATGATACTAAAGTAATCTAATTGGTATAGTAATGTATCACCAAACAAGCACTTCACAAGTGACCTCGAATAATTGTCTAGTAACAAGGCACTAGATTAATTCAAATTCATTAGCAATGTATTAACGAAACTTGGCCCAGCACGTGCGATGAAGCTTGGCCACACGTGCGGTGAATTGGCTGGCTTGAGTTTTTTGCTTTTCACACGGATAATCCGCTTTTGCGCTCTTTTTTGATTGAATTTGCGTATTTCCTATCAAATCTATACAAGTGCACTAAACACATCATCTCCATTAAATAAACAAAATTGAAAGACTATAAATGTAACTTAAGTGACCTCAATGTGGTACCTTTCGGCCTACATCATTAACAATAGGCCCGACACAAATTTAAAAATCATTGTTTGAAAGAAAGTGGCTTTGTAAATGTATAGTAACAAAATGCTAGAGAAATCTAGTTTTTCCGGCAACATAACACCGGAGGAATGTAAATTGTTTAGCACTGTATGACTGAACAGGCACTTTGTTGTGAGCTCCACTGACTATCTTCCTTGCTTCTTTCTCTTTCCCCTTGTTGCGTCTTTCTCTATTCCCTTATTTTCCCTCCAAAAACTTTTGGTATAAAGAGATGAAAAAGTTTTGAAGAGTCTTAGGGTTAGTTTTGGTAATATAATAAGTGTAGTGGAATCACATTTTTTTTAATACAGGGCCCGTTTGTTTTGGGAGATAGAATGGATGGGATTGATAGTGAGGGGATTAATAGTGAGGGGATTGTTAGTGAGGGGATTGATAGTGAGGCCCCGTTTGTTTTGGGCTATAGGGAGGGTATTGGGACTAGTAATACCAAGGTATTACTAAAGTCCCTGTTTGTTTGCAGAGAAAGGGTTGGGACTATTAGTCCCTTGGTATTGCTAATACCCTTGGAAGGGGGATTGGTAAGGAGGAGGTAGAGATGGTATTAGAAAATAGTGAGGGGATTAGAAATTTTTTTATTTTTTATATATTGGGAATTTTTTTTTAAATATAATGTTTAATTTTTTATATTTTTTTATTTGTTTTATTATTTTATATAAAAATAATTTAACAATTCCTCATTATTAATCCCCTCACTATCAATCCCCTCACTATTAATCCCCTCACTATCAATCCCCTCACTAACAATCCCCTCACTATTAATCCCCTCACTATCAATCCCCTCCATTCTATCTCCCAAAACAAACGGGCCCTGAGGGGATTAATAGTGAGGGGATTGATAGTGAGGGGATTAATAATGAGGAATTGTTAAATTATTTTTATATAAAATAATAAAACAAATAAAAAAATATAAAAAATTAAACATTATATTTAAAAAAAAATTCCCAATATGTAAAAAATAAAAAAATTTCTAATCCCCTCACTATTTTCTAATACCATCTCTACCTCCTCCTTACCAATCCCCCTTCCAAGGGTATTAGCAATACCAAGGGACTAATAGTCCCAACCCTTTCTCTGCAAACAAACAGGGACTTTAGTAATACCTTGGTATTACTAGTCCCAATACTCTCCCTATAGACCAAAACAAACGGATGGAACGTGTAAAGGAGTAAAGTAGGGCTGTAAGTAGAATTATTCAAAAAATTATATGAACTGATAAAAAAAGAAATTAAAAAAAAAATTTTGTTGTATAAGTAGAACCTGTCCTTGTTAATTGTCATGGTTACATTAGTATAGAATTGTCATGGTTAATTGTTTTGAATAGTAACCTCTTTTATATCTTAATTGTACCAATAACTTTGTGAAAAGGTCAAAACATACAATAGATTTTAGAATTCAAGGTACTCGTTTGAATTGATTAGAAATGTGAATAAAATAAAATATAAATATAATTATTTTACAATAATTTCATCTATAATGATATAGAAGGGGTCCTAATTATTGTGTACAGAACTCTCATATGTCTTTGGTGAATAACATTAAAATGTATGAACATTGTATAATATTTGAAAAAGCTCTCTGCAATAGATAAAACACGTATCTTAAATATATATATATATATATATTTTTTTTTTGGATACTTTCCTCTATTTATTGTCTGTGTTGGATTATCAATCACATGATCCTTTTCCTTGATAAAGAGGGGAAAAAATTAACATGATATTTTTAAAGATTTTGATGACTCGCCAATGGATATTTTGTTTTAGTTAAGACCATCTCCAACGGTGAACCAAAACTGATATCAGATTTAAATTTTGATGAAAAATGTACTTTTCCATGCTCCAACCGTTGCATCAAATGAATATCAAAATGAGAAATCAGCAAAAAAAGTATCAAACTGAGAACAAGTTCTGGATTTTACCAAATCACTGTTACTGACCGTTGAAAGAGATACATCGGTTGCCCGGCCGGTTGCCCGGCCGGTTGACCAACCGGTCAACCGGTTCCCTTTGAAATAGCTAGGTTCAAACCAGTCGAAAAAGGTTCAAACAGGTAAAAAATAAATAAATAAAAAATAAAAAATTGCCCAAACCGGTCGACCGGTTGGTCAACCGGCCGGTCGACCACCCGGTCGACCACCTCCCCAAATCTGCTTGATGCTCACCGTTGGAGCGCCTCGTATCAAATTGAAAAAATCGTCATTTTTTTCGACAGATTTGATGAAAAAAGAAGTGTAGCGTTGGAGATGCTCTAAGTGATACATTAGACATATCATTCTATCTAAATAAAATAAAAATATGCACATTTCAACTCTTATGCTTCCATTTTGAGAATTAAAATTAAAAGCCAGATATTTTAAGTAAAATATAAATATTGTAATGCAAAGACCATTTCTATTATGAGGGCTAAAAAGAAAAATTCTAGCAATTTTGAAACATTACCCTTAAATTTAAGGCAAATAATGTTGCAAGGTTGAGTGGCATGGTTGAGTTTTAAACTAAAAAAATAACGTACATGTATTATTTCATATCACTGTAAGTAAATTTAAGAATTAAGTTTTAAAGATCTCAAATACAAATTAAAGTCTCTATGTTTAAACAACAGTGATGCATACCCTCAGTGGGGGTCGCACCCCCAGTGAGGTGTCGCACCCCCACTGGCTGAAATCCAAAAAAAAAAAAAAAAAAAAAAAAAAAAATAGTTTTTTTTTTGTCAAATGATGGACTGCCACCTCACTGGGGGTGGGTGTATGGGGCATTTCTGATGTTTAAATTTGAACAAATTTTTTTCATCTAGAAACCAATTTTAACAAGTCAATGGCTAAATCTAATAGCATTAGGTGAGTTAGAGGCTCAAACCGAATTTTAACAAGTCAATGATTAGAGGCTGGAGGTTCATACACCCTCACTTTATTGTATCATAATTTAAATCTTTTTAATCCAAACATAATGCAATAATAACCAAATTGACAAATTAGGGAGTACAATGAAGTGAAGAACCCAAATTACTCTCAAAATAATGTCGGAATTATTACAAAAATATTTAAAATAATAACAACCTCATGGTGTATATATCTAAAAAAAAAAAAATACACAGAAGATTTGAACCAAAGAAAAAAAATGTTGTAACAACAATAACAGAGTATACCCCCCAAACATATATCACCCACTGTAGTACTAAATCTTTGTGCACTATGTTCTCTACAACCAAACAGACCACCTGAACAACTCTTCTACCAAAGTTTCACACTGTACTTGCAATCTTTGGAAACAATCTTCGCCGCCGGCGTTAAACTATCCACCGTCAAGTCACACTTGACCTTAACGGTGATCGTCCACGTCTTAACGGCACCGACCTTGATCTTCACGGGAGCTTTCAGGTTCAACTTAAACGGCACCGTTCCACTCTTCTGTTGAGCCACCAACGCCGAGTGAACGCTGCTCTTTAACAGAATGCTCGACCCCTTCAACGCCATCTGGAAAACTGTTAAGTTCTTTGACGGCTGGTAAAACGCCGGCAAAGCTCCGTTACAGAGATCGACGTCGGAGTAATAGACGCTGACGGAGCTTCCTGTCTCGTAGTAGATTCCGATCTTCTTGTTAGGGTTTTGAGCTCGGATAGTGACGTCAAATTCCGGCGAGATCGAGGAGACTGACGTCAGGTTGAAGCCGCTGATTGCGATGTTGTCGACGGAGTATTTGGGGGCTTGGGGGCGGAAGATGAGGTAGAGGACGCCGGCGGTGGCAGCGAGGAGGAAGATGAGGAGGAGGAGGAGGGCGAGGGACCAGCAAATGCAGCGGCAGCAGCAGCTCCGGCGGGGCTTCCGGCGAGCGAGTTTCTGCATGCGGCGGGCGTTTTCCGGCGGAGGATAGCGATAGATCTGGTCTTTGGGGACTTGGATGACGTAAGTTGCCGGCGGTGGGACTGGCTTCTCGGGGACGGGGTGGGAGGGCTTCAGTGGGAGATCATTGCGATGGGCGGAAGACGACGTCGTTGATGCTTCGCCGGAGGAAGGTGGAGAGTCTCGGGGGTGAACTCGATCGGCCATTGTTGTTGATGTATGAGATCGATTCGAAGCTATGCTCTGAAAAATAGATAGAGAGAGAAAGGCTTGAAGAGTTAGATGAAGAAATAGAAGAGATAAGTGAGATTGTTGTGTGCTTGCATATATATGAAAGTGTGTGTGTGTGTGTAATGAAACCGCGTGCAAGACTAACGCGACTTTTGCTCTCATTGATTCGAGCAGTTTCCTCTTTCCATTTCATATTTCTTTGTGAGTTCCAAATTCACCCTTATCTATCTTGATTTTAATCAAAATTATCGTTTTAGATTTATTTTATATATACACTGTATATATAAAAATTTAATCATAATTACACTATCTCATTCGAGATAGATAAAGGTGAATGCCTAAAATTATTCTTTCTATTTTTATTTTATTTTATTTTGGATAATTTTTTCCAATTATGACTAGTTTGCAAAAATACAAATAAAATTATAACATAAAAGTATATTATTATTTAAAAAAAATTCATAATAAATATTATTATCTTAAAAAATTATTAAGTGTGTCCTGTGTATATGATTTGATTTCGTTTAAATTTCAAGACAAACAAAAGATGTCAAGTGTAATAAGATAATAATTCAAAATGATTAACTATTACATTTTGAAGTTTATAAAAATAAAATACAAATAATTCATAGTGTAGAAAGATAATTTACCTATATATCTTTTAATTTTTGTTCATATTTCCATTTTTTCTTTCTTTGGCAACTATATTTCCACGGATCTTACTAATGACAGGATTGTCATTAAGATGTATTGAATGTCAAAATATTTATAATTTTAATACACTATTTTCCACATTTCAATATATATATATATATATATATTACACAATTTTTTAACAACTCTTAGGGTTGTTTTTAACAATTTTCTATTTTTATTTTGATGATTTTATTTATTTATTTGTGTGACAAGGATGGTTGGGTTTGTGCCGATCTTTACACCATTGAACTCGGTCTAAATTCCAACAGTCATAATGCTTTTGTTAGGGAAAATGTCACAGTTGATTCAGTATATACACTATGAATTTTTTTTCGACCTAGCTAATTAAAGATTTAAATTTCCATTCTCGTCTTTATCCCAAAAGAATAAGGCCAAGTTTGGGAAGACTAAATAAGTGTACTTTTTGACTTTTCTTGTATTATGTGTAGAAAAAGTAGAAAGGAAATGTTGATTGATGTGACCCAAAAAAGATAAAAAGATGAAATAAGTACACTTTTTTAGTTTAGCCAAACTTGGCCTAAGTTATTTACTTAAAAAAAAAAAAGAAGGTAGTAATAATTTTTCTCTTATATTTTAATTTTTTTTTTCTATTTTATACTTTGATTGTTCACTTTTGATTATTTTTTATATAATATATTGGATAAATTATACTAATAGTCCCTATAATGATATCTTCAATTATCCTTATTTGGAACAAGATTCAAAATTCATGGTCAAATATGTCACAATTGAAAAGACATGAACCAAAATGACACAAGTCCCAAACTATAGGGACTATTAATATAATTCACTCTAACATATTTTACAAATAAAATTTATACTTTATTTGCCTTATTCTTTGCTTTGTATCTAATATTCCTACACATGCTTTATATGATTTTAAAAAACAGAAGTCAAAAATGAAAACAAAAAATGAGACACACAGGCATAAGATTTGAAGCCCAAAATTTAAATAAAAACAAAGGATTTTGCATCCATCCCACAAATGGAGTGCACGTTATACAATTTGGAATAATTTGATTTCCAATTTATTTGGTGAATTGGAGACATGTGTCGACTATAAATCTTATTTTAGTAATTTAAATTGATTATTATTTATGGAAAAAAAAAATCAAACTTATTTTGATAATCATCACCATATCAATTCATTATATTTATCTTTTAAAAAATTAACAATTTATTTTAAAAAATATATTTGTTATCAATTTTTTCAAAAACAAATATAACAAAATAGATGATTTGTGCTCAAGAATTGACAAGATTAATGATTTAAAAAATTAAAATGAGACTGAGTCGTAAAAGTCTAATTCCACGATCTAGTCCAAGCAGTGAATTAACAAGCGTCATCCATGTAATGTAATGTATATTATCATGATTAATATCAATTGTTAGTATTATACCATTATTTTATCAAGGTTGTTATTGCACAAACTTGTAATAATTAATCTAGCCTGAAAGTGAAAGGAATTTAGAAAAGAGTGGTGATTCATCCCACTAATTTTTGGATCACTAATAGCTCTAATGAACTTAAAAAAAAAAAAAAAATTAAAATTTGATGTGACTGAATCCTACTTAGAATAAGTCTAATTCAAATAATAAATTTCCAATTTTTTTTTAATACTTTATCGTGTAAATTTATAGAAACTAGTCATGTTTGAGAAAAATTACTTAGGCCTAGATTGTTAATAGGTTATTTTTTTTAAAAAAAATTAAAAAATATTACAAATTATCACATTACTCTCCATTTTTTTACATATTTTTTTAATAAAACATTAATAAAATAACCATTCTCAAACTACTTAGTAGCAATCTCTCCCATCTTTTGTCTTCTCATCATTTTTTTTTTCTTTATCTTATTTGGAATTGAGATTGCACATCAACAAATCCATCAAGCTAAAATATTTAATTCTTGAGCCATATGCTTTGAAGGATTCCTAATTAACTGTACTAATTCTTGAGCTATATGCTTTGAAGGGTTCCTAAAATCCAAAATAAAAGAAGAAAAATAAGAACTTGAAGTAGAAATGTAGGATGAATCTCAAAAAAACAGAAGATACATATATAGAGAGAGAAGATTAAATTACCTGAAATGAGAAGAATGAGAAACAGAACAAACTTTTGTCTATGTGGTGGTGGTGTTTGTTTTTTGTTTTGGTTTCAGAGATATAGAAGGGTAAGAGAGAGAGAGAGAGAGAGAAAATGTTGAGCAATTCAGAGAGATAATGTAAGATATATAGTAGTTAGATGAGGGAGGAGAGTGGTTGGGGATTGAGAAGAACGAGTAAAAAATGGTGTACAGTTCATTCTTCAGTGTCAAGATATGGGAACTCTCCTCTCTCTCTCTCTGTGCAAAAAAACAATTACACAACAACACAATTCAAAAAAAAAAAAAAGTCATGCAGAGCTTCCCAATTCTCTCTCACTTAATCACTATTTGTTGGTATTTGCTTGATCGGTGGAACAAAAAACATACAAACAAACAACCTTTTGGCGGACACGGCTTTCCTATTTTATAAAGACCAAAATACCCTTCATGTTGTGTTTAGTTAACCGAATTGAAAAGAATTTGAAAAATAAAAGAAAAAAAAATGTGTAAAATTATATGAAATATAAATATATTTTATTCACATTTTATTTATTTTTTTTCTCTAAATTTTTTCTCAAATCTCTTAATTAAACACAACGTAAGCTAGGGGTGAGCATGGTCCGGATTGGATCGGATTGAGATAAAACCAGAACCAATCCGTTATCTACGGTTCTTGAAAAATTGGAACCAGTCCAATCCGTTTAAATCATGGATCCAATCCGAACCAATCCATTTAAACACGGATTGGATCGATTTAGGACCACGGATTCACATAATTAAATAATAAAAAAAAAGCACTATAATTTCATAAAAACATAAACATAGTGCTATAGTAGTTCCACAATAGCAACATATTTTTCTATAATAGCGACATACTATTATAGAATTTAAACAATCATAAAAAAATTGATTTCATCATAAGTATTTAAACCATTACAAATTAAAACTAAAAACTAACAAACAAAAGTAATAAAAGAAGATATTATACAGGTTTAGGTTTGAATTTTAGTTTTATATAGAATAAGAGAAGATACTATGGGGGAGGATGTATAATAAAATATGGACTATTTGTATACGGTCCGAATCGGTTCCAATCCGGAACTGTGGGTTCAATCCAGAACCAATCCGTGGACTACGGATTTTTAATTCTTCAATCCGGAACCGAACCACAGATTCAAAAAATCAATCCAAACTTATCAGATTAGACTGGACTAGATCGAATTACAAATTTTACGAATTCCTTGCTCAGTCCTAACGTAAGCGTTCCTACCTTGGTTGCTTCATCTTTTGCTCTCCATTTATGTAATACATACAATAATTGGCGGTTCAAAATTTTCAAGGGGAAAATTGCTTATTAGTGGACAGTTTTAAAAAATAAAAACAAAAATTTATATATTACATATGAGAATATTTTTAGGAGTAAGTTTGATACACATTATACCCAAAATAAGATTATATTGCACTAAGGCTTTGTATTGTACAATCAAAAATATTTTTTGTGTATATTGATTTTGCAGCTCAAAACAAAAAATTCTTTATATTTTTTAGTTTCGCTAACAATTGAAATATATATATATATATATATATATTAAGGGCCCTGCTGGAGACCCCCAGCAGGGGAGACCCCCAGCACCCCCCACCTCCACGTGGGGGGCTGGTAATGGCTGGAAATCACAAAAAAAAAAAAAAAAAAAAAAACAGTTTTTGGGCCAATAGGAAGAGACCCCCAGTACCCCACTGGGGTCTCATGCATTTTCCATATATTAATTGTATGCTTTGGATGGGAGTCCATAAACAGCCACTCTTTTAAGAAATTATTTAGTAAGCTTAAAAAAATATGTGTTCATGTGTCCGGCCATGAAATGTTATAATTTGTCTAATATTTCCTTATTATTAAGATCATATATTTATTTAGACCTTTGTTATTGGTTGGGCACATTACCAACGTAAAAATTTTGAAAGATAGCATAATTACTTCACCTTTTTATCTTTTGAAAGATTACTGTGTTGAAAGCAAGAGTGTGCGTAATATGGTTCAAGTGATTTAAAAGTAAAATTATAAACCAAACCATGAATAACAAATTAGCAAATAACCAAACCGTAGTTTGAGATGATTTCAATTTGCTAGTTGATTGAAGAATATTCATAAATAATTATTTAGCATTTTCATAATATATAACACAAAAATGCTTTAGAGCTCTAATATAGGAGCTCTAATAGCTCTAATGGGAATGTGGGACCCACTCTGATGTGATATTTGTGCCTTGCCTTGTTTTTTTTTTTTTTTTTTTATTGCTTGGACACATCACTAGAGCTCAAATTAGAGCTCTAGATTTAGAGCTCTCTAGCATCCCGAACTTACATAATATTTTTTTATATATATAACACAAACTAATTTCACATCTTAAATCTCTCTCTCTCACTTATTTTTATGGAAAATACTTGAGACCCCCAAAATGGGAACCCCCAATGATGTATGGACTAATCATGTGTTGTGTTTTTTTTTTTTTGGGGGGGGGGGATGTGGACCAATCACGAGTGAGGGGTGGCTGTGGGGATTGTATTTTTTGGGGGTCTGTAATATTTCTGTATTTTTATTTTGATATTGGGCATTGATTTAGACCCCTTTAAAACACCCACCCCCACAACCCCCTCACACACATGAAGGTTGGGGATTGGGTGAGAAGAAAAAAAAAAAAAAAGGAAAAGTTGACCAATCAAAACTAAAGGGGTCAAGGGAGTGACCCCCAAAGGGGTCTCAACCTTTATTCTTATATTTCATTAAAGGTTAAAAAAAAATATGTGTTGACCATAACGAAACGAAGTGGTTTCGAATGCGGATTATAAATTTCAAAATTTAATCTACAATTAGCAGATAAATAGATAAGGCTTGGGTTATTTTGGTGGATTTGATAATATTTTGCACAACCTTAGTTGAAAGGGCAGAGCTGGAAATTAATTTCTTAAAATTGACTTGCCAAATTTTTGTTGATAAGTCATTTTGGAGATTATGATAAAAAAATATACATATATATTTTTTACTTTTTTTATGTTCAACTAAATAATAAAAAATGTGTAAAATAATTTTGGAAAAATTATAAAAAAAATTCAAGATTTGTGGCCCATGTAACAAAATAAACCATACATTTTTAATTTTGCCAATTTAAATTTTAGACTTTTGATTTATTTTCAATCTAAACATTTGTTTATTTTTGTTACGTAAAGTAACGAAAAAATAGTATTTAACTCATTAAACTCAACGCAATGACTGTTTTAGGAATTTTATGTATACTTATATTGAGTTTAATGATTATAATATTATTTTTTCATCAATTTTACTTTACAAAAATAAATTTATAGTTTAGATTAAAAAAACAAATCAAAAGATTTAGATTTAGATTTGAGATTGACAAAATTAAAAATTAAAATTTTATTTTATTAGAATCAAACTATACACTAATAATTTTTAGGTCAAAATAAACAAAGCCCAAACACAAGATAAATTTGAGATTATCTCATTTTGTGCATACAAATACAATCATGGGCAAACACAAGGGTAACTTCTCGGAAAATTATTCATGTGTTTAATTTCAATTTTTTGGATTTATTTTTTTGAAAATTGAGTTCTTTTTTTTTTAATTTTTCGTGTTTTTTTGTTTTTAGTTAATATTTGTAAAATTTTAAGATTTGTTTTTTTACTTTTTTAAATATACATTTCTTAGATGTATCTAAAAAATAATGTACTGAATTCTCGTAATTTTTTTTTATATATCTTCGGTATTTAGTGAATTTTTTAAAGATCTTTTTTTCACAAATATTATATTTTTTAAATGTATTTATGTTAGGTGTATCTAAAAATTAAAAAAATTACTTAGAATATTAAAAAAAATTAGTAAAAACAAAAAACACATAAAGCAAAAATTTTTAATTTTCTGAAAAATGAATCTTGAAAACTCAAATCAAGCAAGCTAATTAGATTGGATGTGTTTGTTTGTAAATTGTAAGACACATTAAAATTAAGAATAATGATATACTAATAAAATTTTGTGTAAAATTTTCGTGGAATATGATGAGGTTTCCAGTAATCTCCTCATTTTTAATAATAATAAAAAAAATTATATATTCATAATTTAAAAAATATCATTAACACATTATTTTTTTTGTATTTTTGTATAAATTTGTGCTTGCAAATCATTTTCTTAACATTAGTGTTTCTAGTAACTCTTCAGGTAATTTTTTCACTCGTTAGTTGATAAATCAAAATTATTGTAATTAGTTTTTGTGTTTTGTGTAAATCTTTAGAGAGAAATTTTCCTCTTTTTTTTAATTTTTTTTTTATCAACGTGAAAAAAGTACTTGTATTGGCCCTGTTTGGTAGAGCTGTGAGAAGGTGCTTATAGCTTATGCCTTAGCAGCTTATAGCTTATAACTATGAACATAAGCCGATTTCTGACTTATAAATTAAGCATCTCCTGCCCCACTTAAAGAATAAGCTGATTTCTGACTTACAAAAAGCTATAAGCTGCATTGTTAAGCTAAACCAAACACATCAAAATAACTTAAATTAAGCTGAAAGCTGAAATAAGCAGCTTTTAAGCTGCACCAAACAGGCACATTATGTTTTTCTTAGGAGATTGACTAATAAGTTCCATATTTTGGACTTGTAATTTATATAATCTCATATTTTGGGTGATTCTCCTTACACCACTATTTAACCTCTTTACACCCTCCATCTTATTACACCACTAAAAAAAATATAATTCTCATTACACCCCCAATATATTATCAAAATTAACCCTAAATTAACTATTTCATCTCTTTACACCACTAATTTTGGTAATATGATGGTAAACAATTTACATTATTCCGGTTTTATGTTGCTGAAAACAATAGATCTTTCCAACATTTTGTTGCTATACATTTACAGAGACACTTTCTTTCAAACAATGATTTTTTAATTTGTGGTGGCCTGTTCGGTAATACAACGCTAATTAATTTAAATTATTCCAGTGCCATGTTACCGGACAATATTCTTTTTCCCAATATTATGTTGTCGTCCAATTAGATGATGATAAGAAATTAATTTGGGCCACTTGTAAAGTGCATGTTCAATGATACATTGTTATACAAATGGAATTACTCTAGTGTCATGTTGCCAAACTACGATAGAGTTGTCTAGGCCCCTGTCGTTATACAAGTATCCAGAAAAAAATTCATAAATCAAATACGCATCCATAAAATCATACATAAAAAAGTATTCATAAAAACATCAAATGTACGAATATACATAAAATATTCATAAAATCTGTCATTATTTGCATTCATCAATCAAACATGTTATTACAATTCATCTTGGTAATTTTTAAGTAATTTTCCCCCTTAATAGAAATAGATATCCATACTTTTTATAACATGTCAACCTCGATCGTTCCCCCTTGATCTTCTTGTTATCTCTATAGTAACCACTTCTTTTACAAGCAAGTGTAAGTCTTGGTTTTTTGCTATTGCCTCTCGCATCTAATGTCTTTATAACAATGACAAATCCAGTCTTCTTCCCAACGTCAGAAACCTATTTAATTAATGCTTCATGACTACTAAAAATCTAAAGATAATAAATATATTTATACATCAAATTATTAATAAAACTCAATATAATTGAAAATAAGAAAAAATCGTATTCATTAAAAAAAAAAAAACTTAAAAATCTCGTCTGTAATGAATTCATGACTAGAGTCCACTAATATTGCAGTACTTATGTTGTTGCAATGAGTATAAGTATAATCATTCTAGGCAAAAAAATAAAAAATATAAAAAAATAAAACTGAAAATACACGGTAATGAGAAGTCGAACAAATTAAAAAAATTCGGTCTAGGGTTACCGAAAATATATCTTTTATTCGGTAGTTGGCTACCATACTTATGTTTTTTGTTCAACAATGTGATGTCGGACTATATTATTTTGTTCGATTTCGAACCACCAAACGAAAGTCAAACGAAAGTCAAACTCCAGTCCAGAAAAATAAAACAAAAACCTACCAAATAAATAAATAAAAAACTCACAATTTTCACTTTTTTGATGGCTCTTCGCCACTGTTTCTTCATCTATTAGTTTCTTTAATGATCAAAATATTATGATTCTCACTTTTTGAAAAGAGATGTGTAAGAGAAAAGAAAAATTATGAAATGAAAAAGAAGAGTATGGATTGAAGACCAAGAGGTATAAGGAGATAACAAAATATATTTAATTTTAATGTTTTGTCCTTAAAGATAATTTCACACATGGATAAAATTGAGAAAAAGAAAAAAACTCACATGAAGGGTGTAAAGAGGTAAAGTAGTGGTGTAACTAGAATCACCCCATATTTTTTCTTATGATCCATTTAATTCTTTTGGATATGTAAACACTCATTTGCTCGCCACATTGGAGTGCCACATTTAGAAAAAGTACACTAAAGAGTTTTTTAGTGTCATATCATACCCGCCACATTAGAGTGTCACATTTGAGAAAAGTACATTAAAGAGTTTTTAGTGTCACATCATATCCACCACGTTAGAGGACATGTCACGTTTGGAAAAAGTACACTAAAAGTTTTTAAATTTTTTAGAGTGTCACATCATACCCGCCACGTTGTCACGTTTGATAAAAGTATATTAAGGAGTTTTTATTTTGTTTGAAGTGTCACATTATATTTGCTACGTTGTCACATTTGGAAAAAAATACACTAAAGAGCTTTTTTTTATTTTATTTTAGAGTAAAAGTTTTGGAATGTCACATTATACCGTTACGTTGTCACATTTAAAAAAAAAAGTACATTAAGGAGTCTTTAATTTTTTTGGAGTGTTACATCATTAAAGTGTCACATTAATACCTACCATATTTTAGTGTAACATCATACCCACCACGTTAAAAGTTTTGGAATGTCACATTATACCGTTACGTTGTCACATTTTAAAAAAAAGTACATTAAGGAGTCTTTAATTTTTTTGGAGTGTTACATCATTAAAGTGTCACATTAATACCTACCATATTTTAGTGTAACATCGTACCCACCACGTTAGAGTATCACATTTAAGACAAGTACACTAAAGAGTTTTAATTTTTTTAAAGTGTCACATCATACTTACTACGTTGGAATGTCACATGTCACGTTTAAGAAAAGTACATTAAGAAATTTTTAATTTTTTTAGAGTGTCACATCATACCCGCCACATTGTCACGTTTGATAAAAGTACACTAAGGAGTTTTTATTTTTTTTGAAGTGTCATATCATACTTGCCACGTCATATTTGGAAAAAAAACACTAAATTTTTTTTAATTTTTTTGGAGTAAAAGTTTTGGAGTGTTGCATCATATCCGCCACGTTGTCACATTTAGGAAAAGTACACTAAGGAGTTTTTAATTTTTTTTTATTGTCACATTATTAGAGTGTCACATTAATATCTGTTACATTAGAGTATTACATCATACATGTCACATTAATAAAAAGATATAGCTGTCTACCAAAATAATACCAAAATAAAAAATAGAACTACATAAAAAGAAACTCTTCACTAATAGGACTTACACTACAACAAAATACACATTTGGCGACCCAGAAATTGGTCACCAAAAGTACACATTTCGTCGCCAAAAGAATCTGCGACAAATACACAATTTGTCGCCAAAGGCCTGTCACTAAAAGTATTGGCGACGAAATAAGAAATTGTCGCCGTATGTAGACATTTAGCAACAAGAAAATTTGTCGCCAAAAATCATATATTTTGTTGCTATAAAATTACAATTTGTTGCTAAAAGGTTGAAATTTGGATAGGCCCTGTAGTTTTAGCGACAAATAAATGCGTCGCCAAAAGTACTATTTAACGACAAAATTAATTTGGTCGCTAAAAATCACGTTTTTAGCGACGAATAAGTTTTGGTTGCGAAAAGTTCTTGGAATAACCACTAACTTTTAGCAACAAAAACAATATGTTGTCGCCAAATATATTAACAGCGACCAAAATACCACCTGTCACTAAAAATTCAGTACATAAATTTTGATTTTAATAATTTTCATGTTCAAAATAATCCAAAACACCTGTTTTCCTGTGCACAATATATACACAAATGTAATGTGAATAATAATACACCTGTGCAAGACATTCATACTAATTCAAAATTAATAGCTATGAAAAATCTCAATAAACATAATTACAATTCTTTGACAATCTAAAACATGCATGCCAAAGTACGTACAAACTACTAACATCAAACCCATAAATACATTACCAAATGCTATGTCAAAATATTTTCAAAATTACAACCAAATATTTTGATGTTAAACATCTAACCAACAAGTCAATTACTAAAATCCTATGTCAAAATATTTGCAAAAATACAACACCAAATATTTTGATGCTAAACATTTAATCCATAAATCATTTACCAAAATCCTATGTCAAAATATTTCCAAAAACACAAAATCAAATCTTCTGATGCAGCCCAAACTATTTTCCACCATTGCCAATCTGTCACATGAAAAAACAAAACAATATTAGATTGACAAAAAAAAAAAAAAAAAACAAAACAAAACAAGCTGTCCGTGCTAAGTTTCGATGGTTTCGGTGGTCATTTCACAGTTTCGACCCCCGAACGGGCCTTTTAAGTCTTGTATTTTACAATTTTCCTTCTAATTTTCTAACCGAAGATCCAATTGAGGTCCCGTTTGTTTCTACAAGTCTATTTAGGCCTTAACCAGCTGTCCGTGCTAAGTTTCGATGGTTTCGGTGGTCATTTCACAATTTCGGCCCCCGTACGGGCCTTTTAAGTCTTGTATTTTACAATTTTCCTTCTAATTTTCCAATCGGAGATCCAATAGAGGTCCCGTTTGTTCCTACAAGTCTATTTAGGCTTGAACAAGCTATCCGTGCCAAGTTTCGGTGGTTTCGGTGGTCATTTTGCAATTTCGGCCCCCGAATGGGCCTTTTAAGTCTTGTATTTTACAATTTTCCTTCTAATTTTTTAACCGGAGATCCAATTGAGGTCCCGTTTGTTCCTTCAAGTCTATTTAGGCTTGAACAAGCTGTCCGTGCCAAGTTTCAGTGGTTTCGGTGGTAATTTCGCAATTTTGGCCCCCAACGGGCCTTTTAAGTCTTGTATTTTACAATTTTCCTTCTAATTTTCTAACCGAAGATCCAATTGAGGTCCCGTTTGTTCCTACAAGTCTATTTAGGCCTTAACCAGCTGTCCGTGCCAAGTTTCAGTGGTTTCAGTGGTCATTTCGCAATTTCGGCCCCCCGAACGGGCCTTTTAAGTCTTGTATTTTACAATTTTTCTTCTAATTTTCTAACCGAAGATCCAATTGAGGTCCCGTTTGTTCCTACAAGTCTATTTAGGCCTTAACCAGCTGTCCGTGCTAAGTTTCGATGGTTTCGGTGGTCATTTCACAGTTTCGGCCCCCGAACGGGCCTTTTAAGTCTTGTATTTTACAATTTTCCTTCTAATTTTCTAACCGGAGATCCAATTGAGGTCCCGTTTGTTCTTTCAAGTCTATTTAGGCTTGAACAAGCTGTCCGTGCCAAGTTTTAGTGGTTTCGGTGGTCATTTCGCAATTTCGGCCCCTGAACGGGCTTTTTAAGTCTTGTATTTTACAATTTTCCTTCTAATTTTCTAACCGAAGATCCAATTGAGGTCCCGTTTGTTCCTACAAGTCTATTTAGGCCTTAACCAGCTGTCCGTGCCAAGTTTCAGTGGTTTCGGTGGTCATTTCGCAATTTCGGCCCCCCGAACGGGCCTTTTAAGTCTTGTATTTTACAATTTTTCTTCTAATTTTCTAACCGGAGATCCAATTGAGGTCTCGTTTGTTCGTACAAGTCTATTTAGGCCTTAACCAGCTGTCCGTGCCAAGTTTCAGTGGTTTCGGTGGTCATTTCGCAATTTCGGCCCCCGAACGGGCCTTTTAAGTCTTGTATTTTACAATTTTTCTTCTAATTTTCTAACCGTAGATCCAATCGAGGTCTTGTTTGTTCAACACAACCAGACATATTAAATGAAATGCTTGTGCTAATTTGAAAAGTAAATTATGAAAAATATACTTACAAAAGTGTTTGTCAATAAGATTCCTCTGATGAATAATTATTTTCATCAACCTGCATGCCTGCCTGATCCTTGGTCATCCTCATAAACTTCTCAATCTCTTCAAATCTTTTGTTTTGCATTTCAATCATTTTAGCTTGCTCTTGTGCTACCAGGTTTTGGGCTGCAATTTGTTCTTGCTGGATCTCGGACAAATTCTTCAATGACTCTAGTTCTTTTTGTAGGCTCGAAACCACCTCAGTATGTGCTTGTGCAGTAACAGAAGATCTGGATGATGATGGTTTTGGACCAACTCCAAAGCCTTTTAAGTATCCTGATTTCTTTCCAAGAATCTCAATTGACAGCTGCTCCTGAGTTAAAGGTATTGCCCCAGGCTCTAAAGACTCATCATGTCGCTTTTTCAAAGCTTCCTATCAATTTGTAAACAACTTCAACAAATACCATCATTTACATAAATATGTAACTCTATTAATTGGCATACTTACATGTAATTGACCACATATCGGGGCTACCCAATCCGACTTTCTCTTGCTCCAATGGGAATCTTTGTAGAAGTCTACAAAGTCAGTCTTCTCGGTACCCTAATTCCATTTAAAAGTAAGCATACATAATTAATTTCAATCATTATGTTAGATATAATAAATGCATCACCTGTTTATACATTGCAGCTTGAAATGACTTGGAGCCCATTGTATGATTATATGGTAACCTCGCTCGACTATCCCTTGCTTTTTTAGCCAAGTTCTGCAAAATTAATTGATTAGTAAAATTAAATTGAAATTACAACATGATTCTTCAAATTAGGAAATTTTACCTGATAATCTTCATCAAGCCATACATGATTGATCATGTATACCCAAGCCTCAGAATCGACCCCTTTGTATGGTTTACTATAAGGGTCAATACCAGCGTCTACCAACTTCGAGTAATGAGTCTTCATCTTGTTACGCCAACTTCTGTAAAGAGTTTTACACTTTTTATTGACTCCTTTCCGAACCTCTTCATCCTCATCATAATCAACAATCTCAAATTTATCCTACAAATATAATGAATGCTTTTATTAATATCAAAATGCAAGTAATGGCGATAATCTAATTATCTGAAAAGTAGCAAATACATGTACCCGAACTGCTTGAATGATTGGGGCTTTATGAATCTCATCAATCTTGTCCCACTTTTTTATACCAATGATTGGTGCAGCCATCCTTATCTGTAAGCCAAGTTCATTTGCAAATGGAGTGGCATAAGGTCCTACTGGCACCTTCGCATCTGCAGGGATCCAAACAGGAAGTTTTTTACCACCATTGTTAGCTATGAGACGTGCTATGCTCTTCCCTCGAGTCTGACCCCTGACTTGTCTAGAACGAGTACGCAAACTAGTGGTAGATGGCACATCATGGGTAGTAGTTGCATTTGTAGATGGTGCAACCTGGGTAGTTGCATTTGTAGATGGTGCAACCTGGGTAGTAGTTGCATTTGTAGATGGTGCAACCTGGGTAGTAGTTGCATTTGTCGGTGGTGTAGGCTGGATACTTAGAGCATTTGTAGATGGTACACTCTGAATTGATGGGGTTAAAATAGGTGGTGCATGCTGAGTAGGGGCAGCAATTCTAGCTGCAGCTTGTTGGGAAGGTAGAGGAACTTTGGATGATGCTGCATGTCGAACTTTACCAGGGCCTGCCATCTAGCACAACAACTCAACAATTACATGTGTGAAGCATATGTAAAATAAGCAATTACATTAATATCAATGGCTATATAATAGAATCAATGTCAGAACATAAGTAATAACTAAACAATAACATAACATAAGAAACAAAAAAAATAAATTAGACAAAGAGAGACAGATAGCCATCAAACTCAAACTCAAAGGCACTTAAACAACAGTGTCATCAAAACATATTACAATCACACAACAATTAAAGTTCTATGTCAAAATCTATATTACAATCAAAATGATTATGTAGCTCATCTTCTCGAATAGTCAATGCTCGTAGTAATCATCTTCATTATCGCACCCCTCTTCCTCATCAACACCATCGTTGTGTGCTCGGTTAACTGATTGTAAAACCACCTCACTTGGGATAATTTGAGGATCAATGTCATTCCTATGAAGTGAGATTGTCACGGGGTCTTCAACGCTCACTGGGACAGCATCAGTTGTTTCATTTTGTTGCAATACATTTTCAGGTTCAAAGCCATCTTGTTCTGGTACATCCCATATTCCTCGATGTTGTAGTCTTTCTACGACTTTCCAATGTCCACCTAACTTTGTATCATCAACGTAAAAAACTTGTTTCACATGACTTGGTAAGACAAATGGATCATCTTTATACCATCGACTTCTAACATCAATACTTGTGCAATGTGTATCGGTATGTAATGTTCTATTGCTACCGGTATTGAACCATTCGCATTGGAATAAAACAACTCGATGTCCAAGTATGTAATGCATCTCCCACACTCTATTCAAGTACCCATAAAAGTTAATTGTTTGTCTCTCATGCTCCCCTTCCACAACTAATCCACTATTTTGGCATTTATGAGTACTATCACGATCCTTACTATGAAATCGAACACCATTGGAAATGCAAGCTGAATACAAGTTAACATTCACACTAGGACCATTTGCTAATGACCACAAATCATCAGTTGCTTCTGGTAATCCTTGAGCTCGTAATTGGTTCATCTACATAACGACATCAATTTCAATCATTATGTTAGTATTCATATAAGTGTAGCTGAATAAAGTTTGGGATTATATCTTACATGTTCTTTGAACCACTTGGGGAATTCCTTTTTCTGTCTATTTGTGATGTCACGTACACCTTCATTTTCTAAAAGATTCTTGTGTTGCCTACTTACAAACATATGATTCATAAGTAACATATTATATTGAAAACATAATTCTACAAAAAAAAAACAAGATTAAGAACGTACTCTAGATAATGGTCAAGCTCGAGGCTATTATTCAAGACAAACCAATGAGCCATTTCACGTTCTTTTTTAGACACGTTAGAAACCCTTGTTATTAGCCCAAAAGGACGAACATTTTGCGCGAAGACCTCTAACCCTGACTCATGCACACTAACATCGACATTCTATTCCTCTCGATTAAATACAGTTTCAATCCCACCCACATACATTGAGCAAAATGTGAGACACTCCTTGACAACATAAGCTTCTGTGATCGAACCTTCTGGACGAGCTCGATTTGCAACATATCCTTTTAAAGTTCCAAGCAGCCTATGAAACAAACAATAGAATAATCTTATTACACACACACTCACATTTTTATAAATACATATGCAGGTTGTGCTACAATTTAAGTATTCTAGTGTTTTAATAAGTTAGTAAGTACCTTTCAATGGGGTACATCCACCGATATTGCACAGGTCCACCAAGAATGGCTTCACGCGGCAAATGAATCGCCAAATGGACCATCACATCAAAAAACGCTGGTGGGAAAATTTTTTCTAACTTGCATAGTATGAATATTATGCGATCTTCTAATATTTCCAAATTCTTCATCTTCAATGTCTTTGAGCAAAGCTCTTGGAAGAAATTTCCTAACTCAAATAATGCAACACAAATATCATTGTGAAGATATCCACGCATTCCAATGGGAAGAAGTCGCTGTGTGAGGACATGACAATCATGACTTTTTAGGCCTGTTAACTTATCACCTTTTGTGTTCACACACCTTGAGATGTTTGTTGCATAACCATCAGGATACTTAATTGACTTTAAAAACTCACAAAAACCATATCTTTCATCTGAGGACAAAGTGTACAATGCTGGGGGCTTTTCAAAAGATCCATCGGTACGCCTTTTTAAGTGCAACTCCTTCCTTATTTTCATATCTTCCAAATCCATGCGTGCTTTTTCTGTGTCTTTGTTCTTCCCATCTATACTCAGTAATGTTCCAAGCAAACTATCACATATATTCTTCTCTATGTGCATAACATCGAGGTTGTGTCGGAGTTTAAGTGTTTTCCAATATGGCAACTCAAAGAAGATGCTTTTTTTTGTCCAATTCAATACTGGATTTTCCTTTTTTCTTTTCTTATTGGTTGGATGCTTTCCAAATGGTTTGAATGTCCCTGAATCCAATTGTTCTAAGATTTGTTCCCCTGATAACTGTAAAGGTCTTGACAGGAACTCAGTCTTACCATTATAAAGTCGACTCCTTCGCCAAGGGTGGCCATCAGGCAGGTAACGACGAGCGCCTGTGTACCCTATCTTACCTCTCAACCGTTGTGAAGAAGCATTTTTGTTACAGGTGGGACAAGCCAAATACCCTTTCGTACTCCATCCCAACAAGTTTCCATATGCAGGAAAGTCATTAATTGTCCACATAACAGCTGCATGCATTTGAAAACTTAATTCAGTTGAGGCATCATAAGTAAGCACACCATCTTCCCACAAGTCCTTCAACTCATCAATTAATGGTCGCATGTAAACATCGATATCTCTCCCTGGTGCTTGTGGTCCAGGGATAAGCAATGACAGCATACTAAATGCTTGTTTCATACATTTCCAAGGAGGCAAGTTGTAAGGCATAACAATCACAGGCCACATACTGTACGAGTTGCTCATGTTTCCAAAAGGATTGAAACCATCAGTGGCCAACCCTAACCTCACATTTCGACTCTCTTGGGAAAACAAAGGATGTTGCCTATCAAAATCCTTCCATGCCTCACCATCAGCCGGGTGTCTCAATATCCCATCATCTACTCGTTTCTCTTTATGCCATCTCATATCTATTGCTGTTTTTCTCGACATATATAATCTCTGCAACCTTGATGTCAACGGGAAGTATCTTAAGGTCTTGTGAGGAACTTTTTTACCTTTTCCATAATTCGACTTGTATCTAGACTCTTGACAAATCGGACAATTCTCTAAATTTGCATTCTCTTTCCAGAAAAGTGCACAATCATACTTGCATGCATGAATCGACACATATCCTAAGCCTAAGGCACGTAAGAATTTTTTGGCTTCATAAAGGGTCCATGGAATCACTTGATCACTTACCGGTAGAAGGTCCTTTAATATCCCCAACAACATGTTGAAAGACTTATTGCTCCACTTGTTCAACACCTTCACATGAAGCATCTTAACAACAAATGATAAAAGAGAAAACTTACGACACCCAGGGTACAACTCTCTTTGAGCATCATTCAACAATTTGTTAAAGTTGGGCACGCCCTCTTTTTCAACATTGTTAGCCACATCATCGTCATTGTCATTGTCATTGTCACCTTCCTCCTCATCCTCTTCATTTTCATCATCATTTATGGTAGTCCCCATGTAAACATCTTCTAACAAATTTAGGAATTCATCTTGATCTTCGCCTGTCTCTGCTTCCATTCTATCCCCAACACTTCCAAAGTCATTGTGGTTGTCATTATTCAATGCATGAGATTGATTCATGGGAACAGATTCCCCGTGATGCACCCAAGTCTTATAAGAAGGAGACATCCCTTTCACAACTAAATGATACTCCACAATTTTACAAGTATGTCGTTCACAATTCAAATAGTCCATACATGGGCAACGAATCTTATCATTTGGCTCTACATTCATCATTGCAAATTGAACAAAAGCCTTCACCCCATCTCGATACTGGGAACTCATCCTATCCCTAAGTAGCATCCAACTCTTATCCATATTTGGTCACCTACAAAGCCATGGTTATGTGAAATTCCTTTGAATTAGAGAATTACATGTCAAATAGTTCCTTGAGTCATATAAGTGTTTGTCATATCATGAATGCTCAAAACATTAGGTAAACATTGAGAAACAATAAAAAAATAATATTTTCTCTCAAAAAAGCCAAACCTTGTAATACATTTTTTTAATTTAACATTTAATTTAAAGATGCTGCATGTACACATGATGACATTGTATAGTATAAGAAACTATAAGTCAAATTATATGGTGATCTTCCAACATCCTATTGGCCTTGATGGCTGTTTTCCATTGATATTTGAACATATATGTTTTTCGTAATATTGTTAGCAAGACTTTAAATAGACGTAGCATTGCTCTTAAACTATTCTTACCTAATAAACTATAAACAGAAACTATACAAAACAGTTTAAATTGATTCTAAAAATAATAAATAACTATAAACAACTCATATAAACCATACAAAACAGTCCCATAATGTGGCATGAACCACATATAAACTGAAGGGTAATTTACAGTTTGCCCTTTTATTTTTTATTTTTTTAATCAACAACAAATAACCCTTTATTGATGATGGATAACCTTACAGAAAGGAAGAAAACATCAACAAAAAGAGAGGGATGATGCAAGCAATACAGCAACTACAAACCAAAATAGAGGCATGCAACCTAATCCAAATACAAACAAAACAAAAAGAGCCATGGAACCAGTGCTAGCATAGGCCAAAAACAGCAACAGACACACATCAGATTAGCAGATTAGCATCAGGTTATCACCCAACAGATACAGACCAGCCACACAGCAGCAGAGAACCAGATTAACAAAAAATCAGATTATCACCCAACAGATACAGATTAGCAGATAATCAAATTATCACCCAGTAGTCCCAGAAACAACCCTCATTTTATATGATGTGGCAGGAAACATGCATTTTCTATCTAATTTTGAACAAAAGTTAGTTTTAGGAGTAAATTAAAAAAAAACTTGAAACATGAATGATCAAAATAAAAAAAATAAAAAAAATGACTAAAAATAAAGGGAAAAAGTGCAATTTATCCTAAAAACAAAAAGATAACTGATTATTTCTCTTTTCTTTTTAGGCCTGTTTGGGACTTATATTTTGGGTAAATAGTCAATAGAAAAAAATAGTTAATAAAACAAAATGTCATGTCCTATACATTAATCAACAACTTTTTCTTTTACAATTATCTATTCACCTACAAAAAAAAAAATCCACAAATCATCCAAAACATAATTCTTTTTCATTTCATAAAAAAATAAAAAAATCAACTAAAATATTAAAGTTGCTAAATGACGTATCTAGTCCCATTTTTTTTGACAACTAGACTTATTAAATTTAATAAGGTTATATAGTTTCAAGATCATAGGTGTAGAAACTAAAATGACTAACTTGATAAATAAATTTAAAATGCCCTAAAATATAGTCAAAGCTTACTTGATGTAGTAATTGCCCCCAACGAATGATTGCAGCTTTTTTATCTCTTCGCATTAGCCAATAACCTATAATATTTGAATTGTAAATCAAAGTTTAAATTAAAATCGCACTGTACATGAAATTAACGGAGAGTGGACATGAAATGAATGTTATATGATGAAATTATTAAAAGGGTCACCGATACACAAAATATCTATAATTTTTTGGGCAATGAATAGTTGTAACTTGTAAGAATATTCAACACAAAACTGTGGTCCACCCTCATGACACACCACTTGAATAAAAATACAAAAAAAATGCAAGTTCCCTGGTTCATTCACATACCCAACAAAACAAAACAAGAGTCATATTTTGCATACTCCATCTAAACCAATGGCAAAGGTGATCTCAGCCAATGCTCTTGAATATCCCATTAACATATGCTTCTTAATGCCATGTCATGCTGTGTGCTCACAATCGATGGATATAAAAAATGGATCTAAAAAATGGGCTTATATATCATTTTTCCCTAAAGAATACTTAAGTTTGATTGATGAGTATTGCTATTCTAAGTCCAAGTTAGACCCAACCATGTGGCAATCAATTAGAATATTTATGACACCATTCTCTCTCGTATGTTCTCTAATTATTAGTTAATCGCCTCTCTTAAATATCATTGAGTATAGAAAGTGGGTCTAAAAAATAGATTTGTATATTATTTTTCTTAATTTATTTACATAAGGAGTTGATTTAAAATGCCCTTCCAAATATAAGTAAAGCTCAAATAGCGAAATTACTTGTACAACCCAAGCTGTACCACAAAATTATCCATTAGTTGAAATATATAAACTAAATTCATTTTGAATGTGACGAACACTGTAATAAAATTTTAAATTTACATAAATTCAAAGTCTAAGAAATTTTTTTAAATAATTGTTTTGAGTATAAAATATTTCTGATTTATTATTTTAGTAAAGGGAAAAAAAAATTATACATTTTTTATCAGCACTATTACATCCACACAATTTGTTCTACCTATATGTACACAATTGAAACTCTTACGGGTCAGAGTCTCAATTGTCTGCATTCAGGCAAAACAAATTGTGTGAATGAATCATTAATCATTGTTTATATACCAATTCAACAACTGCCTACTGTAATAAACATATATTCATGTTAAGTAATTGCATAAATAAATAAATTTGAGGATTCCAAAATTTGTTATAAATATAATCAACCGACCAGAATCTCAGATACATTGAGGTAATAACATAATAAACAAAACTCTGTTGACAAGTGATTCAAATAATGTGCTGATCAAAAAATAATAATAAAAAAGTGATTTAAATAATGTACATGTTTATATATATATATATATATATATATATATTAGCAGAAAACAAATAAATGAAGATCAATGTGTGTGCCTTAATCATATTACACACCTAGAATCTGCAAGGTTCAACTAGAGTGAGTGATATCAAATATGCATTGCAGAGCACATGTATGTAGTCAAGCAGAACATGGGAATAGACCAAAATTCCCAGTTCCACAATTAAAGTTAAACACCTAGAATCTGCAAGATTCAACTAGATTTTGTTTCTTACAAAAATCAGTCCAAAAATTCCGAACATACCAGTCCCGAAAATTAGTTTCAAAATCAGTCCAAAAATTAGAATAGATCAATCCCGAAAATCACAATATCAGTCCGAAACTCACAATATCAGTCCGAAACTCTCACAGTGTGAGTGAGTGAGAGTGAGAGGGAGAGGGAGAATGAGAGGGAGAGGGAAAGAGACGAAGAAGAGGGAGAGAAAAATACCTGTTTGGGCCGCTTCTGTTTGTGCCGCTGCAGATTCGGAACTGAGAAGATGAAGAAATCTCCTTTTAGGTCACTTTTGTTTATTCACTTAAAAGTCATTTAAAAAAAAAAAAAAAAAAAAAAGACAGATTCGAAACTCTCACAGTGTGAGTGAGTGAGAGTGAGAGGGAGAGGGAGAGGGAGAGGGAGAATGAGAGGGAGAGGGAAAGAGAGACGAAGAAGAGGGAGAGAAAAATACCTGTTGTGCTGCCTCTGTTTTGTGCCGTTGCAGATCCTGAATGAGAAGATCAAGAAGTCTCTTTTAGGTCAGTTTTGTTTATTCACTTATTATTAAAAAAAAAAAAAAAGACAGATTAAAAACGACGTCGTTTTGATATAAATTTATTAGCGACGACAATAATTTCGTTGCCATAAATAGCACTCAACTTTCAGCGACTAGTTTAATTCTGTCGCCAAAAAGTCAAAAATTGGCGACAAACAGTTTCGTCGCCATATATTAATTGCGTCGTCAAAACTTTTTTAGCGCTCCCGCGCGAAAAATTAAATTGGCGCCAACCATTTTTCGCGACGAATTTAAATATTTGTTGCTAATGGTGTATTTTTTGGCAACCAACACGTATATTGTCGCCAAAAAAATACAATCAGCAACCAAATTCAATTTTGTTGCTAAAAAACGTCGCAGAAAATGCTTTTTGTTGTAGTTTTAAAAGATCAATAAAAAAATTTTGAAACTAATTGAAGCACTTAATTATGAGATGGATTTTCTTGATAAATATATTTTTTTGATATCTTATTTTATTTATTATTTTTCTTTTTTTTACAATGTGAAAAATATTTTGTATTATCATCTTTTGATAGAATTTTGTTGTGAATTTTAAATGCATGAAGTTCGCGCTCTATACAATTGTCCGTAGGTTACATTTAAAGTCTGTCTACAGGCACGCCATTTTCTACGATCAACTCATAATGGGAATGAATCTCACATCATCAATTAGCATGGGCCCACATAGGCTACTTTTAAAATTTGACTATAGGCACATTATTTTTTAGGAAAATTGTAGGCTATTCACACAATTTTTTATTGTGTTTTTTACGGTAAGCAACCTCACATCATGAATTGGCATGGGCCACTCTCATTGCAGGTAAGCAATAGAACGTGTTGACTGTAGGTAAGCAATAGAACGTTTTGCTAGTATTATTGCTACGTGCACTTATAATAATGTTTGAGAGTCACAATTTGTGTGACTTAAATGGTTTAAAATTGTTAAAATGATATCGTTTTGGTATATTTTATACTCAAAACGACATCGTTTTGGCAGTTTTGAGCCATTTAAACCACAAAAATTGTGGCCCTCTACCATTGCCCTATTGCTACGTGCACTTATTAGTGATGAGAATAAATAAAATTATATTTATTTTGATGATAATTGTTAATATAGAAATTGTTAAATTATTTTTATATAAAATATTAAAATAAATAAAAAATTATAAAAAAATTAAACATTAATGCTTAAAAAAATTCTCAATATGTAAAAAATAAAAAATATATAAAATTTTTTAATTTCCTCACTATTTTTCTAATACCACATCCACCTCCTCCATCTTAATCCTCTTTCCAACCTCCATCTATAACCTCTCATCCATTCTAATCACTTCCTCAACTCTACAAACAAACACAACACTACATAACTCCACCTCCATCCCAATCCCCTCCCATCTATTACATCCCAAAACAAACGAGGCCGTCTCTAATGATTTGTTATTAGAATTGTTATTATTATAATATAATAATAGTGATATTTTAATTGTAAATATAACGATTATTAAATTTGGTAAATGTTAAAATTTATTTTAAATTTGACACAAATTTTGTCAGTTGTCATATTCACTAATTTAACCAAAATCAACTATTTCCCTCCCTTCCTTCCTTTCCTTTCTCCTAACAAAATAGATACATTTTTGTAGAACCAAACACAAAAACTGATATCGTCTCAAACACACCAGTTTCTGTGTTTAGTCTTGCCAAAATGACATCTAACCATTAAAGCACCATAGCTATAATTCTACCATTTTCTACTATTCATTGTCAAATTATAGCATTGGCAATGCTATTATAGCATTTGTCATTAGAGATACTCTTAATTAACTATTTTCAACTATTTCATAATTTTTTTTTTTAGAAAAAAAATCTGAATTTTGATTGGATTAATCCAAAATCAAATAAATTTGGCTAGCATATGAATGAAAATTTGGCATTTTAAAATTGAGTTTTTTTTTTCCTATTTTTTAATTTGTTTTTAGTGAATATTTTTAAAATTTTAAGTATTTTTTTTAGATGCACCTTAATTAGATGCATCTAAAAAATAAAATATTTATAAAAATCAATAAATACACAAGAATACAAAAAATGCACTGAATCCCAATATTTTTTGGTATTTAGTGAATTTTCTAAAGATTTTTTCATAAATATTATATTTTTTAAGTGTATTTATGTTAGGTGTATTTAAAAAAAAAAAATTTACTTATCATATTAAAAAAATTCAATAAAAACAAAATATATGAAAAAAATAAAAAAATTTAATTTTCTAAAAAAATGAATCTTAAAAACTCAAACCAAACAAGCTGATTAGATTAGTTGTGTTTGTAAATTGTAAGGAGTCGCTCCAACTTATCTATTTGAAGAATTATAACACATTAAAATTAAGAATAATGATATACTAATAAAATTTTGTGTAAATTTTTCATGGAATATGATGAGGTTTCTAGTAATCTCTTCATTTTTAATCAAAACACAATTATATTTTCATAATTTAAAAAATATCATTGGCACATTATTTTTGATGTATTTTTGTATAAAATTTGTGCTTGCAAATCATTTTCTTAACATTAGTGTTTTTAGCAACTCTTCTGGTTATTTTTTGGGAAAATTATTTATAAATCCTATTTGGAAGATTTATTTAATGTGAAGTCCTATAAATATTCTTGTAGAGTTTGAAGTCCTATTTAAATAGGAATGTGTTCCATAAGGTCTTATTAGTTGTAAATGAATGATATTAGTGTACTATTATATCCCTGATTTGTTTTCATATTATACCTTATTTTCTCATTCATTATATCACATTTGAGAAGGCTTTTAAGAAAGACAAGTCTATAGGCAATGAATGTACGAGTTTTTTCCGCCTTGATCATAGGATTCCACTGCATTTTCAAAATGTTGCTTAAATGGATGTGGATATAGTCGATGATAAGATGAAGTTTGAGGGTTGTGTGTTGATTCCTTCAACAGATTTTGACTCCAATCCGATTTAGGGAAGAGGTATGGTTTTTTTTTTTGTTTTTTTTTCTTCTTTTTGAAGTGTGTTGTTGTTTGTTGAAGTGTGGATTATTCATCTTTAATAGGGCATTAACAATCTATTACACTCATTGATATGCACACTTTGGCCAATGTTCTGATTGAATGTGTGTATTTGACATTATGATGGTTAATGTGTTTTGATATATTCGATGTATGGGGTGGTGTGTATGGGTTCAAGGATTGGGTTTGGGGTGTTTGGTTTTGGTTGTTAATTGGATGTTGAATGTGAATCACGTTGTAGAATGACAATTGTACAATTGGACCTAGATAATCCTGTTACGATGCATGTTACATTTAGTGTGTAACATTAATCTACATATTTGTTCAATTGTATATGTGTTGCATGTGTATGGTGTCTTTATTATAATTAGTGTTTATATATATGTCACAATACGTTGCGCAAAATTATTGGGGATTTGAGTTTGTAATTGAATGTGGATTGAATCCCATCACTCGATGTTGAAGTTACGTTGGGTTCAGGGTGATGGTGGTTCAATACATGGGTTGGGTTGTGATGTTACATGTTACATTTAAGAGGTTACATTATTCATAATTCAATAGTAGAGTATTGGAATGTCACGTTGGGTTTGGGATGAAAAGCATATGGGATTGTCACGGTGGGTTTGGGATGTTACATGTTACATTTTCGTTGGGTTTGGGATGAGAAACATATGAGAATGTCACGGTGGGTTTGGAATGTTACATGTTACATTTACGCTGGATTTGGGATGAGAAGCATATGAGAATGTCACGGTGGGTTTGGGATGTTACATGTTACATTTATGTTGGGTTTGGGATGAGAAGCATTTGAGAATGTCACGTTGGGTTTGGGGATGTCACGTTGGGTTTGGGGATGTCACATGCTACATTTACATTTTAAATTTCAAATTTCAACTATATAAATATGATCACAATTTATGATAATATTAGATTTCTCATATATGATATTGCCATTAATTAGATTATTTTGAATTTCAAATTTTTAACCATATAAATATTATCACAATCTATAGTAACATTGGATTTTTCATATATGATATTGCCATTTAAGTTATTTTGAATTTCAAATTTCTAACCATATATAAATATGATCACAGTCTATCATAACATTTGATTTCCTATATATGGCATTATCATTAATCAAGTTATTAATTAATTAAGACTGAAGGTAGATATGTCTACAAGAAAAACACAGAACCTATGGTGTTATAAATATTTTCATAAAACTATATTTTGTATAAGTTTTTCAAATAGAATTTATAAATAATTTACTCTTATTTTTTCACTCGTTAGTTGATAAATCAAAATTATTGTAATTAGTTTTTGTGTTTAATGTAGATCTTTAGAGAGAAAATTTCCTTTCTTTTAATCAACGTGAAAAAAGTACTTTTATAATGTTTTTCTCTTGTTTGTCTGCCTGTTTGTTTTTCTTGTCTTTTTTTGTTTTTTTGTTTGTTTGTTTACAATGTGAAAAAAATATTTGTATTATCCTCTTTTAATAGAATTTTATTGTGAATTTTAAATGCATGAAGTTCGCCTCTATAGAATTGTCCAGAAGTTACATTAGATCTCGTTTGATAAAAAGTTATTAATAATTTTTTTAATCTTTTATAAAAAAATATATATATATAAAAAAATAAAAAAAATAATGTAATAACTTATAATAACTTTTTAAATTTTTAACTAAAATTATTATTTTTCCAAATGAGACATTAAAGTGTGACTATAGACACATCATTTTCTATTATTAACTCATAAGAGCATCTCCAATGGTTTGCCATTGGAGCTGCTATTGCTATAACATAGCAGCTGTGTTGAATTTTGATGCTTCAATGGCAAAACATAGCAGCTGCCAAATTTGAGAAATGCCAAAGCTCGTGTCAAATTTGACATAAACTTTGGCAGCTGCCATTTATGCCAACTCAGCCAAAACCAACTGTTTCCCTCCCTCCTTCCTTCCCTCCCTCCATCTCTCCCTCCCTTCCTCCCCTAACAACTGTTTCACCATTTTTATGTTTCAGAATTCACCAAAAAAATTCATGAATAATGCAACATTTTACCATTTTACCCGAAATCAAATGGTAAAAAAACAGATTCACAAAAAAATTATAGATTCAAAAATTACAGATTCATCAAAAATTACAGATTCATCAAAAATTACAGATTCATCAAATTCATCAAATGATTCATCAAATTCAAACAGACTCACAGGGAAAAAAAAAAGATTCAGAATTCAGATTCAAACAGATTCATAGGAAAAAAAAATTCAAACAGATCGGAATTTACCATTTTACCCGAAATCAGCACATTCAGATTCACAGAACAGATTCACAAAAAAAAATTAAACAGATTCACTGAAAATGAGAAATACCTGGTTTTTGAGCATCTTTTTGGGCATTGTAGACACCCCATTTTGACCGTCCTCAAGACTTGGACGTCACCGTTTGAACACCCGGTGATCATCCATGTTTGTGTTCGTTTGGAGTTCCCGGAGGTCTCGGCTACGCGCCTTGCCTCAGGATCTCCAAACTCGACCGTTTAGTGTCTGGTTTTGCACCAAACACTTGCATTTTGCCTTGGAGGAGTGGATAATGCCTTGTGAGGCATCCCCACACACCACCGGCCACGGCCAGACGCCACCGACTGTTTTTTGTCTCCATCGGCGATATATATTGCCGGTCGGCACTATTTATTGCCGGCCGGCACTCTTTTTTGTCAAAATGGCAATTTTGAGCAGCCGACCACTGTTCATCTACTTTATGTAGATATTTTGTGCCATCTGCGATAGCTGGCACCAACTCTGCTTCCCTTCATACACGTGTATGGAGGGATCTCCCTCTAAGCAAGCTTGTTGTGTAAGCTTGGCAAGAGGGACCTCTATAAGAGGAGAGGCCTTCTCCTTGTTCTAGGTTACAGATTTTAAAGGCAAAACCAGGGCTCATACATATAGATACACCATCTCTCTATATTTCCCTCTCTCTCCTCCCTTGTGTGTGTTTCTTGGCCTAAAAGTGTGTTTTTACCTTACTTTTGCACTAATACACACACCATTACACCTTGCTCCGAGATTGAGGACTTTTGAGAGTTGATTCTTGAGTTTTGGGGCTGTTTTTGATCAGAAGAAGAGGGCTGCATTGGCTGTTCTTGAGGTGTGCTTCAAGGGTGAGCATTTTGCTTTAGTTTCCCCAAACTTGCACTAGTCTTTTACCTATCTTGCTTGCTGATTTAGTTTTTGTGCATAACATAAAAAAGGCTTATATTTTCATGCTTTAGAACTTTCATTAAGGATCCTTTGTGGTTTGAGTTCGAACTCACCCTCTTAGGCCTTATTTGGCCCTTTTGGTGCTTCCTTTGTGAGGCCTTGTTTGCTTGAGTGTTTTGGTCTTCTCACCACTGAAAACCTTTTCAGTGGGTTTTCAGTGGTGAGGAAGATGGTTTCTAGTCTTGCATAAGGGGGGAGACACCCCTCTCCCTTCATTGTCTTATTTCCTTGTATTTTGGCTAAAAGGGTAACATGCATGCTTGCTTGGTTTTGGCCCTTTTTTCAGAGGTTTTTGGGTGTTTTTAGGTCATATGTCATCTCTGTTTTTAGTCGTATTTGTGGCCTTTTGCATGCTTAACATACTTGCTTTACATCCCCCTATTTGGCCTAGGAATGCATCTCATGTTTAGGCCATGATTCTTGCATGTGTTGGCTTAGTTCCATGAAGGTGTTGGCCTTATTTTACCATGTGTAAGGTCTGTTGGCCATCTATTTCAGTCATGCTTGCCTTATTTGGTATCCTCCCTTTGTGTTTTGGCTTGTAAGCTTTGAGCATTTTGACTTCTAGCATGTGTAGCTTTGATCATCCTCATGATTTGGCATCATTTAGGACCATATTTCAGCCCATAAATCATGTTTATATGTGTGCATGTGTGACCTATTTCATGCCTTGAGGGTGTGCCCTCTTATGCCTAGAAATGAGCTTCGGTGCATACGCCTCTTTGGAGCCACTTTAGCTGCCATGTAAGTAGGTTTTGGGGTCCATTTTTGCATGTAAAAATTCTGTTTTTCCTTGTCTAATTCATGCCATGATTGGTCGTGTTGGTAGAAGTAAAGTGGCCTTTTTGTGCCTTAGCTTTAGGACCATTGGCTTGCATGTTGGTATGAGAGTTTGTCCATCAATTTGGGCACTTTTTGGCACTGTTTTTGAGGTGAATTAAGGTCTGCCCCTTTACCATTTTAAGCTACCATTGCATGCTTGTTCCATGTTTGTTGCATGGTTGCTTCATGAGGTGTTGTAACATGTTGGTCCCATTGCTTAAATTGTCCATATTTGTGTTGCATTTGCATCTCGCATGCCTAGCATTGCATACTTGCCATATTAGTTGCATGGCATTTGGCATGCCTTGCATCTCCATCTCCTTGTTGCATTGCGAGCCATGTTTGCATAACATGTATTGCATTACTTGGTTTGGGGTGTCAAACCAAGTGTGAGGGTCAAGGGGTGTTCATACTATAAGTGATGTAATGCGCCTTGACTCTCGGTCACCGGAACCCTTGACTTCAATATGATAGGGTCTTGGTCCTCATTTGTGTGATTGCATGCATTTTTACATCAAATGGCAAGCTTGATCTCTTGGGTTATCATGCACGATTGATGGCTCGAAGATCGAGGGTCATGCTTCCCTGAGTTCAACACATGATGGGAAACATGACCAAGCTCACATGTGCCTGAAATCCTATGCCATATGCTGTCTGTCCTCTGTTGCTGTCAAAACTGTCTTCTGCAGGAAGTTTCTGCCGACCAGCATAATTCAGTGCCGACCGGCCATTGGTGAATGGCCGATTACTCAATTAGCTGCCGATGGGAGTTATACACTGCCGGTGGCCATTTCCTCCAGCCGGTGGTATTCTGCAGTGTGCAAGGAACCTGTCCCAGAATTTTGGCATTTTTCAGAGAAGCAAGGCAGTAAAAACAGAGGCAGCAATGGTATGGTGCGGGCTTTCCGGGCGAGACGGGTTCGAGCATGCATCACTCGCGCATCCCGAGGCGGGGGGGGCTGTGGCCACCTTCCTTTCTTTTCTTACATTTGTTCTGTTAAATAAGCTAGAAATTTTGTAACAATTTATTTGCTTATCATTCAGACTGTAATATTTATTTGGTCCCTCCGGGTGAGGGCAAATCTGTAATAAGTGTGTGTGAGTGGTGTGTATGTCTTCCAATCCCCACTTCTCTCTTCCCTTTTATTTACCTGCTTATGATGGTAGACTAGGGCATATTTAAAATCAGCATACCCTATGCTATGCATGCATGCATTCATGCATTCGTATTGCATGCATCAGGCTCGGTACATCACGCTAACTGCATTTGTACTTCAATTCCAAATTGAATACGTACATCAATTGATCGCATTTCACATGCCACGCTTAGGTCAGCCGAGCCTACTTTGATTGCATTCTGTATGTGTTACATTAGGCAATTTGACATGAACTAGGACCATACATGTTGGCTAACTAGTTTATTGTTTTGGCACGGAGTACGATGTAAGTGTTTATGCTTTAGCATCCCGCATGCGTGTAAGTGTTGCCATGACAGTATGCTTACCATGTGGCTAGATGCTTATGTGTTATAAACTGTTTGAATGCCTGTGGGTGAAGGTTGGATTGTTTGAGTTGGGAAAACTCGTTGAAATCCGTATTTTAGCCTACTTGCGAGTAGCAAATTCCAAAACATTTTTCCAAAACAAACGGATATGCAATGCTTATTTCCAAATTAGGCAATCTAGTCTATACTTGTTTGCTGCGCGCATAACATAGTAATTCTAGGCTAATAACCGGAATAAGAACGCATAATGTTTTCAAAAACGGATATCACGGTTAGTAGAGGCCGATCTTCGGATCGTGCGAGAGGGGGTGCTCATAGCTGACCTTCCCCAATCGTACCCTAGTTCCCGAGCCGAGACAACTCCGGTGGTGACGGACATGTGGCCTTCGGCACCGAGTCAGGGTTTCCTAAATTCTCCCATTTTAAAATATTTAGGTGGCGACTCTGTATCTGGCAAAGCAGTCCATGTTTGGCACTTCTTTTCAAAAAATATGTTTCTCAAAACGATTTGCCGGATTTGGACTTTTTGGTTCAAGATTAAGAACCGTGACAATTCGAGAGTCCGAGCTGTAGAAACCCCAAATGAACGGAACGGGACTCACCCTCCCAGGGCGTTCGGGGACGTCTACAGTTTCTGGCGACTCCGCTGGGGATTAATAGAGAGCTTGACTCGAACTCATGATATCCTGTTTTGATTTCATTTATGTGTCTCTTTACATTGCATGTGCATTGGTGTGCCTAGGACACCGTGTTTGCCATCTGCCATTCCTGAACGGTTTGCCGGAGGCTTGTCTTGTCAAGGCATGACCATAAGGCTAACCGGTTATGGGCTCTAACAGTATGGGAACACAAACCCCGGTTGTTACCGGGGCACCCTTTTCGACCATTCGACCTAGTGCATATTCGGATCCATAGTGACCATTCCAAATTAGGATAGGCTGCTTACCCGATGTTAGGTTGTTTGAAAACTGCTGCGTGCATAGTGAAACCCTAGCTCCTGACAAAATAGGACAGGGAAACCCTACCCTAACATAGGGGTGTTTTGGTTCTCACTTATCTGTTATGTGCTTTAGAGTGTCTCCCTACAGGAGCGTACATGCCAGTTTGCAAGTTTGAGTATTAGGCCCGAGGGCATCAGTATCAGTTTATGAGAATCAGTTATCTGCAGGTATCAGGTTCAATTTTGGGAACAGTGGTTCTGGGGAACAGTGAATCAGTATCGGGGAACAGTGTGTTCGGCTTACCAACTGTGTATTGTGAATACCCTATTGCGCGTTGTATGTGTTTATTTTATGCCGTTGTGCCGTCCGATTGTTTGTTTATTTACTGCTTTATTTATCTTTTTGCTAGGTAGTTTAGTACCATTGCTTCCAACCCGGTAGATATTCCCCAAGCACTCTGGATCAGAGGTCGTCGGCTCCATCGATCTGAGGATCTGGTAGACGGACAATCAGTGTACCGCTCCCTACCCCCGGTTACTAGACGGAGGACAGCTAGGCAGAGGGCATCAGTTCAACAGTCAGTTCAGAGGGCCTTATCTACCCCACCTGAGTTCAGTAGGGATCAGGGTCCTATTTCACTTACAGAGAGGGAACATATACCAGTAATTCAACCAGAGCAGAATAGTATGGCTAGTTTAGAGGAGATGGTGCGCTAACTCCAAGAAAGCATGAAGATGATGCAGCAGGATGCTGTTCGGCAGGCAGAGTTCGCCAAGCAGCAGGCCACGGTTGTGAGCGAGCAAGCAGAGTTAATCGTGAGGTTACAACAGCAAAACGGAGCATCTGCTTCGCAACAAGTTCCTCCCCCACCAAGGGTTCCGATACCCGAAGAAACACCGAATGCCCGGAATGTCCAAGAGGATACCGACCTTCCAACGGGGCCAGCTCCGCCCCCGATTCCGCCACAACTATCCAAGGCACCCACGCCTGTCAATATATCGGACTCTCCTTTTGAGTTCGAAATGGACCCCACAGCCTTAAAATTGAGTAAGTTGGAAAAGATGTTCAAAAGATCCCAGGGAGTCAAGACCATCCCTGACATCGAAGATGGGTATACCGATGCAGCCGTGACGCTGCCTGACAGATTCAAGATGCCGCACATTGATCGATTTGATGGGTCTGGAGACCCCATGGTGCACCTAAGATTGTTTTCAGACATCCTAAGGCCGATGGGCCTCACTAGACTGCAGAAGCTGTCTCTATTTGGCCGAACCCTGTCGGTTGTAACGGCCATATGGTATGCCAAATTGGAGGATGACGTCAAGAGAAGTTGGGACGAGATGGTTGAGGCCTTCATCTTGCAGTACTCATACAACACACAAATCGAGATTACGACCCAGGATCTCGAGACAACGAGACAAGAACCCAAAGAGAGCTTCTCGGAATTCGTAACCAGGTGGCGGGCTAAGGCTTCGATGATGACCTTGAGGCCCACAGACAAAGACCAGATTCGGATGATTATGGGCAATCTTCAGCCGAAGTTAATGTAAAAGATAATTGTACTCCCCTTCCCTACCTTTTTCTGATCTACATGAAATGGGAGTGCAAATTGAGGATGCCTTAAAGCAAGGATTGATTGATAATGACCGGGAGCAACCCCGCAGAACTTTCAACCGTAACGCTAATGCAGGCCCGAGTGGCACTACAACTACCAGGACCTCCGAAGTGAGTATGGTCACCACCAACCCTCCCCCAAGGAATATGGCAGCCGCGCCATTCTCCGGTGCGTCTGGAAGCAACTCACAAACAGTCAAATACCCACCCAAAAACACCAGAACCTTCGCTCCACTTTATATGCCCCTGTCCAAAGCTTTGGGGGTCTTAATCAGAAAGGGACATCTGAAGCCCCTAGAGCCGCGGCCCTTACCAGAAAGACTCCCCGCTGCCCACAATCTAGCCAAGTATTGTGCATTTCACCAGCAGCACGGTCACGACACCGACCTGTGCTTTCGATTGCGTCATGAGATTCAAGATCTCATTGATAACGGGGTGATTTTACCTCCCGAGAAACCCAATGTTACTACAAATCCTCTCCCCACACATAACCAAGCTCCACCACCCAAAAGAATCAATTTCATCCATACTGGGGTCGTGTCCTACGATCCTAGTATCTATATCACACCTTCCTACCTACCTAAGCCGGAAGTTTTCCTTCCTGATTGCACCGATTTGTGTATGATGGACGTCTCCATAACCCAACCCAAGCCAGCGATGGTGACCATCGAGAGCAGGAGAGAGAAGACTCCAAAGGAGAAGGGGGTTTTTGAGCCAGAGTCTGCGGAGTCTGGGAGTGATGTTGGAAATGCTTATAGTCCGAGTGACTACATTTCACCGATGGGCCAGAATAGACCAGATGTGGAATTTCCAGCAGGAGGAGAGCTGTGTGCAATCCAAGGGGACAGTCCAGGACAGGGAACTGATGATTTGACAGCTGTGGAGGAGGATCTTGCCAAGTTCCAGTTTTACAGTAACCAAGATCCAGAAGACTCAGCCGTCAACTGGTTCGATTATGAGGAATCGGCAGAGGCCACGGGATGGTTGGACGATCAACCAGATGTGGTAGGAGAGTTTCAGTCAGAACAAGGCCCGGCAAGGGCAGGAATGTCAGTAATAGCCGGGAACGTCGAAGAACAGAGTACATCGCTGGGGAGCGCCGGTGTCGAGAGTTTCGCTCGGGAATGGAGCATTTTGAGTACAGGGATTATTGAACAATCTACTGCATTGACACAGGCGGAACAGGGAAGATTCGAAGATTCTGAGAGAATCAGGAAGGCAAAAGCCCACGTGGGGGTTGCGACCGACGCAAGTACAGAAAGGGGGAATGCCGCGAGCATAGGGATAGAAGGTACTGCGAGTATGAGAACAGTCATGCCAGAACCGGATAGGTGCCTGTCGGCTGCAGATGGAATGTGGTGGGAAGACGATGATCTATGTCTTGCCCACACGGACGAAGATTGGGGGAGTAATCAACCAGATGACACCTGGTATATCGGCGAAGTCGATCACATGACCAGGAGTGGACGGTATTTCAAGCCTCCACATCTGGATCAACCAGAAGCGTCTGGAAAAGATAGAGAGGCAGAAAAGCAAAAGGAAAAGCAGCTCGAGGATGAGGCCGTGTTGAGACAATTGAAGAAGATACAAGGAGACATCTCCATTTGGGGGCTGCTTATGGCTTCTCGAGTACATAGGCAGGCTATCCTTTCAGCCATGGACAAAGCCAAGCTTTCTATAGACACCACGCCCGAACAGTTGGTGGGCCTAGTCTTTTCGGGAGGAGCTACCCCGATGCTAACCTTTTCCGACAAAGAATAACCACCTGAGGGTGCGAACCATAACAAGCCGCTCTACATCTCTGTGGAGTGCAGAGATAAATGGATACCCGTGGTGCTTGTCGACACAAGGTCCGCCATCAACGTCTGTCCGGCAAGAACAGCTTACGCGATCGGTTTGAAAATCGCGGATTTTGTGCCAACAGCCCGGGTAATTCGGGCGTATGACAACACAAGCCGGGAAGTAATGAGAACAGTTAAGATTCAAACAAAGGTTGGGCCGGGACAGCATGAGATAGATTTCCATGTCTTGGAAGTTCCTACAACGTTCAATCTGCTTTTGGGGCGGCCGTGGCTGCATCAGGTAAAGGCGGTCTGCTCTACCCTACATCAAGTGGTGAAATACCCCTATGGGAAGGGAGTAGCCATTATTTTCGGAAACTCATCAATTCATCCGCCACCAGAGGTGTCTACGCCTGCTCTAGAGATCAGGCACGGTATGGAAGATGTGTTCATATCGGGTTTTACCTTGGCTGAGGCTCGGGTTGTACAGGGCATCATGGCAGCTAATGAAGGGGTATATGTCAGTGCCCAAGCAGTCTATCTCATGAACAAACTCCAGCACATTCCCGGGATGGGATTGGGAAAGAGCGGCCGGAAGGGCGTCGCAGCATTGGCCGAAGTGCCACACAACCCTCATACCTTTGGATTGGGTTATCTACCCACCAAAGAGGACTGGATAAGGAAAGGAAAAGAGATGGCCGGAAGGGCCAGAGCGAAACAAATGGGGAAGCCCTTTGACTTAATGCACCGGCCCATTCAGAGTACCCTAAACGGACGCTTCGTCCAGGAGGGAGAGGACTTTCCGTTCTGTGGCTTCCCAGAGCCGTGGCTGAACGCGGAGAGGAAGCGCGTACCGGGATTTGAGATTTTCTTTGACTTGCAGCTACCTGAGAATGACATCGCCGAAGAGTAGACAGACTCATTAGCCGAGGCTGAGCAAAGTAAGGAAGTGCCGTCTGAGGACGTTGAAAATGAAATGGGGGTAGCACTGGCATGTCTACTTTCAGATCCTCCGATCGAACAGAAGTGCTTGGGGGACAACTCCTCGGTATGCATGATCGGGAATGAAACGGCTACGAGCCTACCATTAGCTATTTTGGATGCATTCATCGCACCTTCTCTCATCTGGCAATACGAAGAAGGATTTTTGTCCAGCAGCACTAGGTCAGGTAGTGAGCCGGAATCTGATTCCACCGAATCTTGTGAGTCGGAATCAGGTTCCAGCTCAACTGAGTCTGAGTCCGATATTCGTGGGGGTGATAACTCGGATGCCACAATCCTGTCTAGGTCGTCATTTTCCTTCTCTTTTGAGTCTGTTGTAACAGAAGAATCGGACGGCTTGGAAGTATTTAATGAGAACAATGTGGATGTGGTTTCTGAGTATTTTTCTGTGCCTTTGATTTATTGCTTAAATCAGGATTTTCAAAATTTTGATGAAAACGACAAGGAAGAAATTCCTCCGGTTTTGCAACGATTAATTGATCAGGAGCAGGAAAGATTTGTTAAACCCTTAATGGATGAAATCACTACTGTGAATGTTGGTACTGAGAAGGACCCACAGCTGGTCCAGATCAGGTCCACGTTGTCTTCGGAGGAACGCGAGCGCTTAGTCGCTTTATTAAAAGATTTTAAAGACGTTTTCGCGTGGTCCTACGAAGACATGCCTGGAATCGATCCTGAGATTGTACAGCACCGGATCCCTCTTGATCCCGAGGCCCGACCTGTCAAACAGAAACTCAGAAGGATCCGTCTTGATTGGGCCATTAAGATCAAGGAAGAGGTCACCAAGCAAATCGATGCAGGCTTCCTGCTAGTATCCGAATACCCGACTTGGTTGGCCAACATTGTTCCAGTGCCGAAGAAGGATGGCAAGATCCGAGTATGTGTGGATTTCAGGGATTTGAATAGAGCTAGTCCGAAGGACGACTTCCCCCTGCCGCATATTGATGAGTTGGTAGATTTTACAGCGGGGCATGTTTTGCTTTCGTTCATGGATGACTTTTCAGGATACAACCAGATAGTGATGGCACCCGAAGACCGAGAGAAGACTGCTTTCACCACTCCGTGGGGGACATACTGTTATAGAGTGATGCCGTTTGGGCTGAAGAATGCTGGAGCCACGTATCAACGGGTTGCAACCACGATACTGCATGATATGATCCACAAGGAGGTTGAGGTGTACGTGGATGACATGATTGTCAAGTCCAAAGAAAGAGAGGGCCACTACACCGCCTTACAAAAGTTCTTTCAAAGGATCAGAGAGTTTCGGCTGCGGTTGAATCCCCAAAAGTGTACATTCGGTGTTACAGCGGGGAAAATGTTAGGGTTTCTGATTACACAGAGGGGCATCAAAGTTGACCCTTCCAAAATCAAGGCCATCTTAGAAATGCCCCCACCAAGGACTGAAAAGGAGGTGCGAGGCTTTCTAGGTAAAGTGCAATTCATAAGACGGTTTATCTCAAAATTAACCTTGACTTGTGAACCACTCTTTGGTCTCCTGAAGAAAGGAAAGAAATTCCAATGGGACGGCCGATGTCAAGCAGCTTTTGAGTAGATCAAAGAATATTTACAGAACCCGCCCGTGTTGTCACCACCAGAGCCGGGGAGACCGTTGATATTGTACCTTTCAGTAACTGAGACTACCATGGGTTGCATGCTCGCACAAGAGTCAGAGGACAAGGTGGAAAGGGCCATCTACTATCTGAGCAAGAAGATGCTGGATTACGAGACCCGCTACACCCCGCTGGAGAAGGCTTGCTTGGCCTTGGTATGGGCCACCAGGAAGCTGCGGCACTACCTGTTAGCTCACTCTGTAATGTTGGTTTCGCGCTTGGATCCCATCAAATATCTTTTCAAGAAACCGGCACTTACGGGTAGGCTAGCTCGCTGGCTGCTGTTGCTTTCTGGATTTGATCTGAAGTATGTAACACGCAAGTCAGTAAAAGGAAGAGCAGTAGCGGAGTTCCTTGCCGACCACCCGGTTGAAGGGGATGAAGCGGTTGAGTACCTGTTCCCAGATGAAGCCATTCTGCATATCGAAGAGGAAACTTGGACGATGTACTTTGACGGAGCGTTAAACCAGTATGGGTACGGGATATGAGTGTTGTTGATAGCGCAGGACGATTCCCGTATCCCTTTAGCATTCAAGCTCCGGTTCAAAGTCTCGAACAATGAAGCAGAATATAAGGCATGTATTGCTGGCCTAGAAGCAGCCCTAGAACTAGGGGCAAGACGGTTGGACGTTATTGGGGACTCGAACCTTGTTGTATCTCAAGCAAAAGAAGACTGGAAAGTCAAAGAGGAAAGGATGATAATTTACCACCAAACCTTGGATTTGTTAATTCCTCGATTTGAGAAGCTAAATTTCACCCACCTAGTAAGAGAAAACAACAGGTTCGCAGATTCACTAGCAACTCTATCTTCCATGATAGACATCCCGTCAGGAGTCCGGATGCGTCCAGTCATTATTGACCAGAAGTTTGCGCCAGCGTACGAGTCAATTTCCGCCATAGATGAGGCTCAGGACGACAACCCCTGGTATTACGACATTTGGAACTTCTTGGAAAAGGAGGCGTATCCACCCGGGGCAAATGCCAAGGATAAAAGGGCAATCAGAAGAATGGCTGTTCAGTTCATCATCTGCGGGGGTAAGCTGTACAAGAGAGGTCATTTGGGGATGCATAAGCTCTGTGTAGAAGCTGAAGAATCGAAGCGCCTGATGGAGGCCATCCATCGAGGAGAGTGCGGTGCACACATGAATGGAGTAATGCTGGCCAGAAAGATCATCAGACAGGGCTACTACTGGTCTACCATGGAAGAGGATTGTATCGGTTTTGTTCGGCGATGCCACAAATGCCAGATCCATGCAAAGCGCATGAACATCCCGCCGTCAAAGCTGTACAACATGACGTCCCCATGGCCATTTTCTGTTTGGGGAATCGACGTGATCGGAGCTGTTACCCCGAAGGGATCGAATGGGCATGAGTTCATCCTGGTAGCGATAGATTATTTCACGAAGTGGGTCGAGGCCCAATCATACGCGGTGTTGAAGGCGTTGCACGTCGCAAAGTTTATCAGAAACAACATCATTTGTCGCTACGGGGTTCCAAACGAGATAATTTCGGATAACGGTTCCCACTTCAAGAAGGAAGTGATTGACTTGTTGGAGAAGTATAACGTGGCTTTTCATAAGTCATCCACATACCGGCCGCAAACCAACGGAGCAGTTGAGGCCGCCAACAAGAACATCAAGCATATACTACGGAAGATGGTGGAAACCTACCGGGATTGGCCAGATAAGTTGCCATTTGCTCTGTGGGGCTACAGGACTTCAATTAGAACTTCTACTGGAGCGACTCCGTATTCATTGGTCTATGGGATGGAGGCCGTTCTACCTATCGAAATTGAGGTTCCGTCATTACGAGTATTGGCTGAGTGTCAAATAGCCGAAGCAGATTGGCAGCAGAGCAGGTTTGAGGAACTCATGCTCTTTGACGAGAGAAGGCTGAAAGCACTGTACCATGTTCAAGGTTATCAGCGCAGAATTGCCCGGGCTTTCGACAAGAAAGTTAAGTCCAGGAATCTAAAGGAAGGAGATTTGGTGCTCAAGGACAACCGAGCTCCCATCCACGACCCAAGGGGCAAGTTCAGACCTAATTGGACTGGTCCTTACATCATCAAAGCTATCTGGTCAGGTGGAGTAGTGGTTCTGATGGACCTAGATGGCCTGGAGTTCTCCCAACCGATCAACATGGACAAGTTGAAGAAATATTACCCTTGAGAGGCTCGCTAGGCCGAAAACCCGAAAGGGCGACCTAGGCAAAAGTTAGAGCACAAAAAATCAGAAAATATAAAAACTGAGCTCGCAAGGCTGAAAACCCGCAAAGGGCGGCTTTGGCAAAAGTTAGAGCGCAAAAGGAGAGTGAAAATACTCGAGTGAACCTGAGCCTGAACTACGTAAGGCTTGATTCCCGTCTTTGGGATACGTAGGCAACTTCATCCTGGAGTTCAGCCATAACTCTTTTCCCCGATCAACTTTGTCCATTTGATCATCTCGGTCATCTTTGTCTATTCAGCATTCAAGGGTTCGGTTATGATCTCCGGTGCGGTGCTCTTCAGACTAGGGGCAACTTTCTGTTGCCATGCAGTGCCGCGGTACTATTCAAACTAGGGGCAACTTTCCAGTTGCAGGGATCCGGGGTTGTGCATCCCGGTGACAGATCTCAGGCGTGTCCAGTTCTGATCCACATTTAAAATGTCTTTGAAAAGTTTTAATAAAAGCTGACTTCGTTCAGAATAATCTTTTTACAACTTTGACCATTTTTGGACCAAAGCGGAAAATTTTCAGTACCACAACCTTCAATTCCATTGATTTCAAAACAGAGTTCTCCTGCTCTCGCATACAATCGAAGTTGCTTTTTATTACATTCATAAAGAAAACTTGAAAGTACTAATAAAGCAATAAATCCGGGGCATAGTCAAGTCAGGTGCTCCTGCGCCCCCTCCTAGAGCTGGTCGAAACTTCTGGCGCTAAGTTGGGCCCGACCTGTGCCTCCTCATTAAGCCAATCCAAGCACTCATCAGACAAAGTGCAACTGAAAGTAGGAGCGGGGGCCAGAAGTTCTCTCGTCCTCCATGCGGTGGCCTGCCAAGCAAGCTGTGCACCTCGAGCGGGGAATGCAGCAGGATACTCTACCCCCTCTGGCGGGCAGGTTTGATCATGGCCGAATTGGCGCCGAATCCGGAATGGGAAGTAGAATACACAGTGAGTAAGACCAATCAATTGAATCCCAGTCTGCCGAGGCATATTGTAACTCATTGCCGGAAGGCTCAGCCAAGGGCACCGCCAAGCAATACGGTCTGCGGACAAGCGGCACATCCAAGCGAACCACCATCCCTCATCCAGGGCATTGACTAGACGGTGCCGGAAGAAGTAGTCGCGAGCTGAATATGCTGGGCAAGAGTCCACAACCTGCAGTTTGTCCATCAACCATACCTGGGGAGAGATGAAAAATGAGAGAATAAAGAATAGAGAGGTGTACGAGGAGAGAAAAGTGAGAATAGGGTTTTGTAAGAAAAGACCGAGCTTGAGGGCCGAGTGATGTGAGCAATGCAAATGTGAGATTGAGTGGGAAACATTACCTGTAGTAATAATGGACTCCCTGCTAATCTGGTCGTCTCATGACGATAAAAGGCGTCTAAGCCCATCAACGTCTTAGCCAGAGTCATGGCAATACAGCTCTTGCCCTCCTTCAAGCCCTGGGCAACCTCGGCCAGCCGGACACTAGACCCTCCGGAGCCTGAGACAAATAGAAAGTGAGATAGCATGCACAAACAGAGGGCGTGTCGCCGGAAGCCTTGCCAGTGATGGTTGTTGCGATCGCCGGCATCAGAAAACCGATCGATCAAACTCGGAATGTCCAGCATCCCGTCATAAATCAGAGACCAAGCGTCACGCATACTGAGTCCACACATTCGCCCTAAGGATTGGGCATGGCCGAAATTAAGTTGGGGTAGGAGCTCCTCGTTGCGCTCGGACTTCATTAAGGCTCGGAAATCCTCAAAAGTAGGACATATCTCTTGCCCAGCGAAGCTAAAGACATGCGTCACCGGATTCCAAAACCTTGCCGCGGCATGAAGAAACGGGAGGTGCAATGGGATACGACCCAGAGTGAATAGTGCATTTATGCCGAAACCCGGAAATTCACTTTTTCCGAGCCATCCAAGCTAGCGATCCAAGCTGTGAGATTTTGAGCAAGAAACTCTTTCATTGGAGAAAATCAGTGTGAAAGTGAGAAAAACCACGAAGCTGGGGTCTTTTGTAGGAGATAAGATTGAGTGGAGGACAGGTGTCAACATTCTGGTGATTCCCTCATTAACAGCCGGCCGGCCAAATATTCTGCCGACCGACCATAATATTTTGCCGACCGAGCAATTTTATGGCCGGTGGCCATTCCTTGCAGCCGGTGGTCTCTACCCCTGGCCGATGGGCTTCCCCTTGGCTCCCTGAGCTGTTTATGCTAGGCATTGGGGAACTTCACCACCTCCGATCCCTCCTCCGGCGATCGATTCTTGCGGGTCACACCTGTCCGCTTGACAAGTTATTATGCATTTGCTTATCGAGTTGTATTTCACTCTCTTTGAGCTCCTGATTTGTTTATCGAGTTGTACTCACACTTGTTTGGTTATATCGCGTTTTTTGTTTTGCTTATCGAGTTGTAAGTCGGTTCACTACCTAATTATTACGATGCAAATTTTCAGTGTTCAAAATAAGTTCAATTTCGTTCACGCTGTGGTGCGATACCTTGCGATGCGATGCCCAGAAGGTTTACAAATGCAACATCTTTTGAACAAAATGGTTGTTTCATTCCCGTCACGTATTTTGCGAAATATGTAATTTTGAGAAGAAAATAAAACCTGCCCGAGGCAGTGCAATGTGCTTAAACTACCAGTAAAAAGGAAAGTAAAGCATAGAATGGCAGGGTAGCAAAGTATCGGAACTGATACCAATAAAACTCCCCCTTGCGGTCAACGCACCTTCTGCACCTTTGTTCGGGTTAACTACATGGTTTAACGCCTTCATCACTCGAGACAATACGAGAAAGCATACTTTTGAAACGTGAACCTTCGAGTTGACCTCAGGCCACAACCTCTGTGGGCGATGCTCGATTCATACGGAGGACGTCCCGTCCCGTATCCTTCTCATATCTTGTGGATTCCCACAAATCATTTCAATTATGCTGTGTTACAGTATTTTGCATCCCTGCATTATGAATGATATGTTTTCGCTCACATGCGTTCAAGTTTCTCTTTATATTCATTACTTGCGTAGACCGCATGTTAATTACATTACCTGCGTAGACCGCATGTTTGTAATCAATTCCATTGCTTGCGTAGACCGCATGTTAATTACATTACCTGCGTAGACCGCATGTTTGTAATCAATTTCATTACTTGCGTAGACCGCATGTTAATTACATTACCTGCGTAGACCGCATGTTTGTAATCAATTTCATTACTTGCGTAGACCGCATGTTAATTACATTACCTGCGTAGACCGCATGTTTGTAATCAATTCCATTACTTGCGTAGACCGCATGTTAATTACATTACTTGCGTAGACTGCATGATTGTTCAATTTCATTACCTGCATAGACCGCATGTTTTGCTTGCTTAGACCGCATGTTTGTTCAATTTCATTACTTGCGTAGACCGCATGTTTTGCTTGCGTAGACCGCATAATTGTTCAAATATCATTACTTGCGTAGACCGCATGTTTTGCTTGCGTAGACCGCATTATTGTTCAATTCCATTACTTGCGTAGACCGCGTGATTGTCCAACTTCATTGCTTGCGTAGACCGTATGCTTATGATCAAATTCATTGCCTGCGTAGACTGCATGTTCCATTTACACATCTGTACCTTCATAGCATTATTGTGCTCCCCACTTGCTTTGCGTTGTCACGCATTTCGAGTACACTACTATGCATGTTGTTAACAATATTGTACCTGTTAAGTTTGCTTTCTTTGCAGGCACGATATTGTATGTACGGTTCATTTGACGCTGGCACCACCAGACGAGCCGCACAGGTATTGTGTCCTCCGAGTGAGACGTATGGAGAACTACATAATTCTCTTACATCCCTTCTGCATTGTAGTGTAGTTCGGTGTATGCTAGCTTAAAATTGTCGCATATGTGCTTCGTTACAGCTTTCTTTACATGGTCATAAGTTGTGTTTGGTTATGTGCATTGTCTTGCATTTTGCCCCCGCCTTCGGGCGCATGTCTTGTTTATCTTGCATGTTTGTCGAAGTCTTCAGCCTTGTCAAAAATGGGTCGTCTCTGGGCTTTGACATTCACTCCCGTCATTGTTATGACTTTCGAGTTCTGTCAAAGAGGGGCAACTGTAGACACCCCATTTTTGACCGTCCTCAAGACTTGGACGTCACCGTTTGAACACCCGGTGATCATCCATGTTTGTGTTCGTTTGGAGTTCCCGGAAGTCTCGGCTACGCGCCTTGCCTCAGGATCTCCGAACTCGACCGTTTAGTGTCTGGTTTTGCACCAAACACTTGCATTTTGCCTTGGAGGGGTGGGGAATGCCTTGTGAGGCATCCCCACACACCACCGGCCACGGCCAAAGGCTACCGGCTATTTTTTGTCTCCATCGGCAATATATATTGCCGGCCGGCACTATTTATTGCCGGTCGGCACTCTTTTTTGTCAAAATGGCAATTTTGAGCAGCCGACCACTGCTCATCTACTTTATGTAGATATTTTGTGCCATCTGTGATAGCTGGCACCAACTCTGCTTCCCTCCATACACGTGTATGGAGGGATCTCCTTCTAAGCAAGCTTGTTGTGTAAGCTTGGCAAGAGGGACCTCTATAAGAGGAGAGGCCTTCTCCTTGTTCTAGGTTAGAGATTTTAAAGGCAAAACCAGGGCTCATACATATAGATACACCCTCTCTCTATATTTCCCTATCTCTCCTCCCTTGTGTGTGTTTCTTGGCCTAAAAGTGTGTTTTTACCTTACTTTTGCACTAATACACACACCATTACACCTTGCTCCAAGATTGAGGACTGTTGAGAGTTGATTCTTGAGTTTTGGGGCTGTTTTTGATCAGAAGAAGAGGGCTGCATTGGCTGTTCTTGAGGTGTGCTTCAAGGGTGAGCATTTTGCTTTAGTTTCCCCAAACTTGCACTAGTCTTTTACTTATCTTGCTTGCTGATTTAGTTTTTGTGCATAACATAAAAAAGGCTTATATTTTCATGCTTTAGAACTTTCATTAAGGATCCTTTGTGGTTTGAGTTCGAACTCACCCTCTTAGGCCTTATTTGGCCCTTTTGGTGCTTCTTTTGTGAGGCCTTGTTTGCTTGAGTGTTTTGGTCTTCTCACCATTGAAAACCTTTCAGTGGGTTTTCAGTGGTGAGGAAGATGGTTTCTAGTCTTGCATAAGGGGGGAGACACCCCTCTCCCTTCATTGTCTTATTTCCTTGTATTTTGGCTAAAAGGGTAACATGCATGCTTGCTTGGTTTTGGCCCTTTTTCAGAGGTTTTTGGGTGTTTTTAGGTCATATGTCATCTCTGTTTTTATTCGTATTTGTGGCCTTTTGCATGCTTAACATACTTGCTTTACATCCCCCTATTTGGCCTAGGAATGCATCTCATGTTTAGGCCATGATTCTTGCATGTGTTGTCTTAGTTCCATGAATGTGTTGGCCTTATTTTACCATGTGTAAGGTCTGTTGGCCATCTATTTCAGTCATGCTTGCCTTATTTGGTATACTCCCTTTGTGTTTTGGCTTGTAAGCTTTGAGCATTTTGACTTCTAGCATGTGTAGCTTTGACCATCCTCATGATTTGGCATCATTTAGGACCATATTTCAGCCCATAAATCATGTTTATATGTGTGCATGTGTGACCTATTTCATGCCTTGAGGGTGTGCCCTCTTATGCCTAGAAATGAGCTTCGGTGCATACGCCTCTTTGGAGCCACTTTAGCTGCCATGTAAGTAGGTTTTGGGGTCCATTTTTGCATGTAAAAATTCTGTTTTTCCTTGTCTAATTCATGCCATGATTGGTCGTGTTGGTAGAAGTAAAGTGGCCTTTTTGTGCCTTAGCTTTAGGACCATTGGCTTGCATGTTGGTATGAGAGTTTGTCCATCACTTTTTGGCACTGTTTTTGAGGTGAATTAAGGTCTGCCCCTTTACCATTTTAAGCTACCATTGCATGCTTGTTCCATGTTTGTTGCATGGTTGCTTCATGAGGTGTTGTAACATGTTGGTCCCATTGCTTAAATTGTCCATATTTGTGTTGCATTTGCATCTTGCATGCCTAGCATTGCATACTTGCCATATTAGTTGCATGGCATTTGGCATGCCTTGCATTTCCATCTCCTTGTTGCATTGCGAGCCATGTTTGCATAACATGCATTGCATTACTTGGTTTGGGGTGTCAAACCAAGTGTGAGGGTCAAGGGGTGTTCATACTATAAGTGATGTAATGCGCCTTGACTCTCGGTCACCGGAACCCTTGACTTCAATATGATAGGGTCTTGGTCCTCATTTGTGTGATTGCATGCATTTTTACATCAAATGGCAAGCTTGATCTCTTGGGCTATCATGCACGATTGATGGCTCGAAGATCGAGGGTCATGCTTCCCTGAGTTCAACACATGATGGGAAACATGACCAAGCTCACATGTGCCTGAAATCCTATGCCATATGCTGTCTGTCCTCTGTTGCTGTCAAAACTGTTTTCTGCAGGAAGTTTCTGCCGACCGGCATAATTCAGTGCCGACCGGCCATTGGTGAATGGCCGATTACTCAATTAGTTGCCGATGGGAGTTATACACTGCCGGTGACCATTTCCTCCAGCCGGTGGTATTCTGTAGTGTGCAAGGAACCTGTCCCAGAATTTTGGCATTTTTCAGAGAAGCAAGGCAGTAAAAACAGAGGCAGCAATGGTATGGTGCGGGCTTTCCGGGCGAGACGGGTTCGAGCATGCATCACTCGCGCATCCCGAGGCGGGGGGGGCTGTGGCCACCTTCCTTTCTTTTCTTACATTTGTTCTGTTAAATAAGCTAGAAATTCTGTAACAATTTATTTGCTTATCATTCGGACTGTAATATTTATTTGGTCCCTCCGGGTGAGGGCAAATCTGTAATAAGTGTGTGTGAGTGGTGTGTATGTCTTCCAATCCCCACTTCTCTCTTCCCTTTTATTTACCTGCTTATGATGGTAGACTAGGGCATATTTAAAATCAGCATACCCTATGCTATGCATGCGTGCATTCATGCATTCGTATTGCATGCATCAGGCTCGGTACATCACGCTAACTGCATTTGTACTTCAATTCCAAATTGAATACGTGCATCAATTGATCGCATTTCAGATGCCACGCTTAGGTCAGCCGAGCCTACTTTGATTGCATTCTGTATGTGTTACATTAGGCAATTTGACATGAACTAGGACCATACATGTTGGCTAACTAGTTTATTGTTTTGGCGCGGAATACGATGTAAGTGTTTATGCTTTAGCATCCCGCATGCGTGTGAGTGTTGCCATGACAGTATGCTTACCATGTGGCTAGATGCTTATGTGTTATAAACTGTTTGAATGCCTGTGGGTGAAGGTTGGATTGTTTGAGTTGGGAAAACTCGTTGAAATCCGTATTTTAGCCTACTTGCGAGTAGCAAATTCCAAAATATTTTTCCAAAACAAATGGATATGCAATGCTTATTTCCAAATTAGGCAATCTAGTCTATACTTGTTTGCTGCGCGCATAACACAGTAATTCTAGGCTAATAACCGGAATAAGAACGCATAATGTTTTCAAAAACGGATATCACGGTTAGTAGAGGCCGATCTTCGGATCAGGCGAGAGGGGGTGCTCATAGCTGACCTTCCCCAATCGTACCCTAGTTCCCGAGCCGAGACAACTCCGGTGGTGACGGACATGTGGCCTTCGGCACCGAGTCAGGGTTTTCTAAATTCTTCCATTTTAAAATATTTAGGTGGCGACTCTGTATCTGGCAAAGCAGTCAATGTTTGGCACTTCTTTTCAAAAAATCTGTTTCTCAAAACGATTTGCCGGATTTGGACTCTTTGGTTCAAGATTAAGAACCGTGACAATTCGAGAGTCCGAGCTGTAGAAACCCCAAATGAACGGAATGGGACTCACCCTCCCGGGGCGTTCGGGGACGTCTACAGGCATATACCGTCGCCGGTGGCCGATCGTCTTTTTGAGCATATACACTTGTCGATCGAAGACAGAGAGATGAGAGATAGAGTGAGACAGTGAGAGAGAGGTAGATCTGGATAGCCGATCGAAGAGAGAGAAGACATATGGAGATAGTGAGAATGTGAGGGAGATGGAGACAGAGTGAAAGAGAAGAGAGTGAGAGTGAGAGTGAGAGTGAGAGACAAAGTGAGAGAAGAGAGTGAGAAGATTCAATGTTCTACATCACCGATCGAAGAGAGAGAGAAGAGAGTGAGAGTGTGAGTGAGAGACAGAGTGAGAGAAGAGAGTGAGAAGATTCAATGTTCTACATCTCCGATTGAAGAGAGAGAGAAGAGAGTGAGAGTGAGAGGGACATGGAAGAGGAATCCGAGAGACAGTGGGAGGGAGATGAAGAAAATGTTGATGATTCTACACAAATCATCTCAACCATTCAAGATCAACACGTGGACGATGGGGATGGCATTTGATAGAGCCGTTGGGCTCTGTTTGGCTTTAAAAAAAAAAAACTAACTCAATTTGCTAGGTGGGCGGGTGGCTTTAAAAAATAAACTTAATTTTTTATAAATAGAGCCGTTGGGCTCTGTTTGGGCATTTGATAGAGCCGTTGGGTCTGTTTGAATTTTTATAAATAGAAACTCTTTATTTGAATTTTTTTTTCAGCAACCATTGCACATTTCATTTTTCTTTTCTTCTCTCTTCATCTCAATTTGATTTCATACTAAATTTCTGAAATTATATTATTTTTAGTTTTTTCACACAATCACTATGGAAGGTTCATCAAAAACAAAGAGAGGAAAATCATTTACTACTGAAGAAGATGTGGCAATTTGTAGAGCTTGGTGTCATATTACTGAAGACTCAATTGTTGAAAATTCACAATCGCATACTCATTTTTGGGGAAGAATTTTTGAAAATTATTGCTCGCTGCAGAATGATCACTCAAGAACACAAGTGTTTATCTCATCTCGATTGGGTGTAATAACGAAATGTTGCAACAAATTTCGTGGGTGTCTAGCACAAGTCGAAAATCTACATCCAAGTGGGACGGCACAAGTTGATATAGTAAGATTTCATTTTTATTTATTATGTTAATTTTTTGATTTTGTCTTACATAAAAATTAACTAATTAATTAATTTGATTTTTTTTTGATATAGAGGCTTCAAGCAAAATTGTTATACCATCAAGATGAAAACAAACATTTTATTTTTGAACATTGCTGGCCAATTTTGCAAAACAATATTAGGTGGCAAGATGTAACTCCTACGAATACAGTGATGGATACATGCACCATTTTCCCCTGATTCAGCCCCGATTCCCCTAAGGATAACTGCATTTCTCTTGAAGATGACACCAGTCCAAGTGTTGGTAACAATCCAATTGTTGGTGAGGGCAGTGTCTCTACAAGGGGTAAAAGGCCGCTGGGTAGGAAATCTGCAAAAGAATTATTTCAGAGAAATCAAGTTATTGAAACTGAAGTCCAAAAAATGGGTACACAAATAGACACATTTAACCAACACCTTGCTGAGAAAGAAAAGAAAAAGGAGGAAAGAGAAAAAAAAAAAAGGATTCAAGCACTACAGGAGATGAAAGAACTTGAGATGAAAAAACATGAGTTTGAGATGAGAAAGGAAGAACACCAAATAATGACTACGGACATTTCTCATTTGGACCCTCAAATGAAAGCTTATTACACAATGCGAAAAAATAAGATTTTCGCCAAGTGGTCTTCAAATGTTAGCAGTCCAAATTACTATTTCCCCTGCCTCCTGATGAATAATTACAAGATAATGTATTTTTAAATTTAGCAATGTTATTTAATTTTTGATGTAATTGTTAGTCTTTATTTACAATGTAATTTTTAATTTGTAATGAAATTTCATGTTTTTATTTTTTATTTTTTAGAATTTTCTACAAAACAATGTAATATTATTTTTTTAATGTATAATGTTCACTAATTTGTGTTATAATCCAATAAAGCATAATGCAAAAAAATAAATATATTTTTTCAAATGAAGGCAATAAAAAGATAAAATACATTAGCTGACATTAAATGAAGATAATTTTATTATAATAAAAAGACATTAACTGACATTAAATGACATTAACTGTCATTAAAAAGATAGAATACAAACTTGTTAGGTTTTTATTCTTGGCAATCCCGTTTGACAAAACTCTTTTCAGTTGTACTTGTTTTCGCATTTTTATTTCAGTGAGACTATGTGTTTTAGATGTGAATCCAATCCGAATTGTGCCTTGCAGAGAAGTTTGTGGTGTTAATTCTTTCAAGATTGCCACTTCATTGACTATGACAGGGATCGAGATGCCCGGTCAGCTTGCGGGAGTCGAGGGGACAGCGTCCCTTGGCAGGTCCGGGACAGCGCCCCGGTGGGGTCGAGGGGTAGCGCCCCCGAAGCAAAATGCAAAAATGTATTTAAAGTTGCTTGTCCGCTCAAGCGGACATTCCCCCGCTCGAGCGGAGAATCCTTGGTTCTAGAAGTTTGATCGCCTGCAAAAATACTGGATGTTGTTTTTTCCCGCTCGAGCGGAACTTTTTGAGCTCGAGCGTCGGTTTGCTCGAGCGGCCATTTTGACGCTCGAGCGGAGATCACGGGATAGTTTTCTATAAATACGTGTTTCAGTCCAAATCTAGGACAACGCCTCCAGATCTTCTTCTTAGGTTCAAGAGTTTATATCTGGGGCTATTTTGCTAGTTTTCTTTGATGTTTCATTGAGTATTCAACTCATGGTTTAAGAAGCATACATCAAAGGTTTGTTTGTTTATTCTACACAAAAGAGAGAGTTGTTCTTCAGTAGATTCTGGAGAATTCGAGCCTGAAGCTTTGGTGGATTCTAGAGTGGCTCATCGTCAAGACAATTCCGAGGTGAAGACGGGGTTGGAAGAGGCACATAGGGGTTGGTTCAATTCGAGCGTGGATTTGCTAGGTAATTAAGAATATACCTATGCAATTCCTTTATATCTTCTTAGTGGATTGTTTTGTGGTTGTTGCCCGTGATTTTTTTTTATCACAATTGAAGGTGCTCCAATTGTGATTTTTCCACGTTAAAATCGTTGTGTTGATTTGTCTTGGTTGTTTGATTAAGATTGTTATATACTACTTAAAATTGATACATAATCACAAATCAATATCTAGGGGATTTCTAGATTTTTCAATTGGTATCAAAGCGGGTTGCTCTTTTGTTTTTTTAAAACTTTTGAGCGAGATCTTGTTTGATTTGTGATAATGGATTCAATACGTGAGGAAAATTCTATGGTTCGACCACCCCTACTTGATGGATCTAATTATTCTTTTTGGAAAGCTTGGATGAGATCGTTTTTGAAATCTATTGATGAAAAAGTTTGGCAATCTGTCATGTATGGGTGGACCGAACCAACAATTACCATTGATGGAGTAACTTTCCCCAAACCAATTGATAAGTGGACACAATTGATTACCAAAATAGTAGCTGGAATAGTAAAGCTATCAATTCTCTTTTTTGTGATTTCGCACCTGGAGAGTTTAGTCGCATTTGCAAATTGTGAAGTCACAAAAGAGGCTTGGGATATCTTACAAACTATTCATGAGGGCACTCCTTCTGTTAAACACTCAAAACTTCAAAAGCTCACATCTAGTTTCAAAAACCTTTCAATGAAAGATAGTGAGACCTTTGATGAATTTTATGCGAAATTGAGTGACATTGTAAATTCCAGCTTCAATTTAGGTGAAAAAATACTGGAATCCAAGATTGTAGGAAAAATTTTGAGGTCCTTGCCCGATCGGTTCCAACTAAAAGTTACGGCTATTGAGGAGGTTCAAAATGTTGATAACCTTAAGCTAGATCATTTGATTGGAAATCTCCATACTTATGAGGCACATAGGAATTTCAATAAGAAACAAAAAGATGTTATTGCTTTTAGTAGTGCTCATAGAGTTGGAATAGATTCTGATGAGGACTGTGAGATAGATTCCAAAATTACGAATGCTTTTGTAAAACAATTTAAAAAATCTTTTTTGAAAAAGAATCCTAATCTTTTGGACTCTACTCATACTCATAAATCCAAAGGCAAAGATAAACTCAAAATTAATTCTATAGCCAAGAAGGAGAAAGGAAAGATACAAGGGAACTCTGAAAGAGTCTAATGCTATGAATGCCAAGGATTTGGCCACTTTGCTCAAGAATGCCCCACTCGTTTGAGGAAGAAGAAAGCCCTCGCTATCACTTAGGATGATGAATCAAAATCTGATAAAGATGAAAGTGACAACGAAGATCAAGGCGAAGAGGGACACAAACAATTCCTGGCCTTTATGGCAGCTTCTGAAACTGATGGACGAATAGAGTATCCGAAGAGCGCGATTGAGAATGCCACTGATGATGAATCATCGGGGAGTGAAGATGAAGAACTTCAGCAAGCATATCAAAACTTATATAAGGAATCTCTTAACTTATCCAAATTGTATGACAAACTCACTACGAAACTCAAAGCATGTGAAAGTGAGAATGTCAAATTAAAGAAAGAGATTTTCGAGGCTAGGAATGATGCCCTTAAGATTTCTAATGATCGGCAAGCTCTTTGTGCAAAACTCTTGACTTGTGAGACAGAGAGGAATGAACTACAACAAATCTATGCAACATATGAAGAAAAAATTGAAACTCTTGCGATGTCTCAAGTTGCTTTGGAAGAACTAGTAATCAAGAAAGAGGAAGAACTCAAGTGTGCTATGGCTACCATTGGTCTTTAGAACAGAGGATCAAAGACTTTGGACAATATCATTGGGTCTCAACAAATTTGTTCTGACAAGAGTGGCATTGGCTTTGGTGGTAAGAAAGAGCAAAAACAGAGTGCTTCTACATCTCATGATACAAGAACTCAAGGAAAATGAGAACAAAAAATTCAACATGAGAATGGACTTCTCAATCATCCTGTACACCCTGTTTTTATTTATCATCATTGTGGTTTGGCTGGTCATATTCGCCCTTATTGTTATGAGTTGCATGAGAGAATGTCTCATAGAGATGGAAAAAATTCCAACATCTCATAGGGTAGGAGACACTTCATTGGTGGTAATGAGGTTAAGGGTCATATTAGACCTCGTTATTTTGATTTGCTTGAGACCAAACATGGAGCGAGTTTGTATTTACCTAGACCTAGAAATAAGAAGTTGGAAACCACGTCGAGACAGGTTCCCATTGAAAGAGAAGAGAACCACAATGTCAAGACACCACCCAAGAACCGCCATTCTCACAACTTTGTTCATACTAAAGCAGTTTGGGTGAGAAAATTTGACATGTGTTAATTTGTTTGTTAGTTTTAGTTTTAGGTTTCTGTATTTTTTTTTTGAGTCATTTAATGTGTGCATGTTCATTTTCTGTCTTGCTTTGTTTTTTTTTTTAAAAAAAAAACAAAACAAAAAGTTTTTCTTAGTATGGTTTTGCAAGTTTGAAATTTTTTTTGAATAGTCCTTGGTGCATACTGAAATTGATGAGAATATCCATTACATGTTATTATGTGTGTGCTTTCTGTGGTCATTACTCATTTTGGAGTGTGTGTTCTTTGATTAGTATGTCTCATTCTGTACATGTAATGACCCCGACCTCCGATTAATGCTAATTTATGATTAATTATGCTTACTAGTAATTTAAGAAGGATTTAGGATTTATTTGCATCTGTATTGCATTATTTATGTGTTTCTATCTGTTTGTGATAAAGTGATCTGTTCATGTCTTTGACTATAAATTGCGAATTGAAAGCCTTATCGGCATCCGAATCAGAAATCAACTTGATTTATGTGCTAGTTAGGATTTATAGAATCTTATGGTAGGTTTAATTAAAATTCAGTTCGAAACGATTAAATTAGATTAAATAATGCTTGATGAAACATAGATTTAGTGAATGCTCGTAATTACACTTTTGCCCCTTAGTGGGCGACTTTGTCCAATCTTGATTAGGAGCTCTTCATAACATTTCCTCAGCCACTTTGTGACAAAAAAATGTGAGAAAAAGTGAGAGTGTGAGAGACATGTTTTCAACAAGAGAATTGAGCTTGAACTTGGAAGAATTGAAGAATTTTGTGCATACTTGAGCTTCTAGGCTTGGAATTGAGGACTTAAGGTAGGAGAATTACCTTCCTAATTGTGAATTGAGTTAGTTCTTGCATGATTCACGTGAAATTACTTACCTAAGTCTAGGATTAGCTAAAACATGTTGAATTTAAGCTTAAATAATGCATGCATGTGCATATCATGAAGTTTAAAGTTGTTTTTATGGAAATTCTTGCATGCATGTTTACATTTTGGTTGAAGTCCATGATTTCATCTTGTTTTTGAAAGAATTGGCTCTTAGAAGCATGAATTGGAAGCCTTGAGGTTGATTAAATTCATGCATGTTACATATCCATCATGTTCTTGAAGTTTATTTGAAAATTGGGTTTAATTGAACTACCTTTGGGCTTTGATTTCTCAAATTGATCTTTGAAACATGTCATATTATGAGTTTACAAGTGTTTTATAGAAAATTAGCCTAAAAGGATCGAATTTGATGCATTGTAGTTGAGTTTTGAGCTTGAGGTTCGAATCTGGAAATTCCAAATTTTAGACTCACGCTCGAGCGGGTAACTCCACGCTCGAGTGTACATATTGGGTTCATGAAGTACGCTCGAGCGGGTGAAATGACGCCCGAGCGAAAATTTCGTGTATCCAGTACTTAGCCTGTGTTTTCAGTCCGCTCGAGCGGGGTAATTCACGCTCGAGCGAGGACTTGTGTCTCACACTCGAGCGGGTATCGAGCACCCATCGAGCGCGAATTTCATGCATCCAGCACTTTTACTGTAGCTTGAAGTCCGCTCAAGCGGAGTAATCCACGCTCGAGCGTATTCCTTTTGTCTGTATGTCCGCTCAAGCGTAGAAGGCCACGCTCGAGCGGGACCCCTATTTCAGCCAAATTTTGAAAAGTGTTTCAAAGCGCATCTTTGCATCCTCATTCCATCCTAAGCATTCCTAGGCCATGTTTTAGACTCTGTAATAAGGATAAGAGATTAGAAATACACTAAGAGCCAACGAGATAAGTTTTGTACAATTAGAACGTGTGTTTCAGGTGTGTATCTGTTATGTGTCGTGTAGGTCACGTGCCACGTCCTGTCTGATCGATCTGCTTTGTCTGTCTGTCTCCGAGCCCACTGTGAGTAATACTCTGTAAAGTTATGTTTAACTTAAGTATTTTCTGACTGATATGGTATGATCTGTTTTCTGAAATGCTATTTTATGAATTATGAATGAATGTCCAATTTTCTGAAAAGTATTTGTGGCACCCTTAGTTCACGTGGCCCTCGCCCGGGGGTAACAATACCGCGGCCAATCTGCACATGGCCCTTGCCTGGGGGTAACAATACCATGGCTACTTGCGCGCAAGTTATGGACCTTTGACCGTTGGTACCAACTATGTATGTGGGTCTCTGGACCAATCTGTTCTGATAGCTAATGGGTGTACCACGTATGATCTTATGCAAAATCTGAATATACAAATTTATATGAATCTGTTTCTGTTCTGAAGTCTGATTACGCTCTGAATTAAATACTGGATTCTAACTTGTGATGGACATCATTCATATAACCCCTTTACTCTGTTATTATTCATTGGGCTTTCACTCACAGTTTATATTATGTATGTAGGTGAGCCGGCACACGACCAGGGCCAGAATTAACGCCCTTTTGTACCTTTTTTGATCAGCCAACCGTAGTGCCTCCCAAGGAGGTTCCGTCCGAAGTCTAACGCCAAGGCTATTTTTGTGTTTCATGCTAGTATTTGTGTAAGCACTGTATAGTCAGATCTTGGGAAGTTCACTCCTGTAAATATTTTGTAAATACTGTGTATCTGGACTGGCATGCTTATATATATATATAAGTAAGTTTTGAAATGTTTTGTCCCATATACGTACCACAGCTCATTGGACCTTGTTTATTTTGTATTATTGCTTCCGCAGTCCCTTATTATTTGTTAATCTATTCAGAGGCCTTTGGTAATTCACGGATTACTGGCCGGTTACGGTGCTAAACCCATAGGGGCGGGTTTGGGTCGTGACAGTACACACTTTTGGATTAGCAAATATCGGAGTCTTCAGCCATGGTGATTTATTTTCTCTATGGACTTCTGGCATAGTATCTTTTGTTTTTACTAGAGGAATTGACCTATACTAGTATATCTTGGGTGATGTTGAGTCTCTTAACCACCTTTCATCTTTTTTGCATCTCCACGGCTTTCCCCTCTGTTCTTTGGAGTCCAGCCATGAGGAAAAGGCTACCTCAGAGTCACCAACCAGGCCATCCTTATTATATCCATGCTTCTCTGGTTCGATTTCTATACTTTTAAGCGTGTCAGCCGCCAATGAGTGTGCACAAGAAAAAGAAAAATAAAAATAAAAAGAAGAAGAAAAAATATGCAAAAGAAAGAAAAAAATGTGCAAAAGAAAGAAAGAAAAAAAGAAGAAGAATAGATTCATTGATTGAGGGGGAGTCTCCGCTTTTACTCACCAAATACCCCTTGATTCCTAGTAGTTTGACTTTCCTTTGTTGTGCTTAGATTCTCTTGTCGGAGGTCCAACTTTCAGATCACTACTATGATTGAATCTAGTGATTGTCAAACTCCATGAGTCACACACACACTTTTCTCATGGGATCTATACTTTTCACATAATGCATCACTTTCTTTTATGAGGAATCTTCTAGAGGATGTGCACATTGTGTTTTCAAGTAATTGTGCTTCTTGGATAGTCTTGTGTGTTTTAAGGTACTAATCTGAAATTCCTTGCTTGATCCACCATATTATTTTTGTCATTTTTTTCCTGTTCATTGTTTTCAATGTTTGTGGTTGTTTTTCATGAGGGGGAGTTTGGTTTATCATTGGAAGAGCTTGTTAACATGAACTCTTTGAATTGTTTTGGTAAGGGAGATTGGCCGTAGTTGTGTCATGTTGCTATGCACTGCTTCTTTCTTGTTCCCTTCTTGCATGCTATAGTTGTTTAAGCTTCCTTTGTCAATTCGTGACAAAAAGAGGGAGTTATGTTGTCGGGTGCATATGTCTTAGGTTTTCATGTTTCTCATCTCATGCTTCAAGATAATCTAGTCATATGTTTATTGCTTTTTTCTATACTCTTGTGGCACTAATAGTTGTTTTGGAGATTGTGGTACTTATAGCTGTTTTGCAGATCATGACCTTGAGAAAGAAGTTTGCGTTTGTTGGCTGTAATGGGTTGGGGTGATTAGGATTTCATGTGTTAGGTGTGTTTTGTCACGTCATTACCAAAGGGGGAGATTGTTAGGTTTTTATTTTTGGCAATCTCGTTTGACAAAACTCCTTTCAGTTGTACTTGTTTTCGCATTTTTATTTCAGTGAGGCTATGTGTTTTAGATGCGAATCCAACCTGAATTGTGCCTTGCAGAAAAGTTTGTGGTGTTAATTCTTTCAAGATTGCCACTTCGCTGACTATGACAGGTTTTTTCCCGCTCAAGCGGAACTTTCTGCGCTCGAGCGTCGGTCGCTCGAGCGGCCATTCTGACGTTCGAGCGGAAATCGCGGGATAGTTTTCTATAAATACGTGTTTCAGTCCAAATCTAGGACAGCGCCTCCAGATCTTCTTCTTAGGTTCTAGAGTTTATATCTGAGGCTATTTTGCTAGTTTTTTTTTATGTTTCATTGAGCATTCAACTCATGGTTTAAGAAGCATACATCAAAAGTTTGTTTGTTTATTCTACACAAAAGAGAGAGAGTTGTTCTTCAGTAGATTCTAGGGAATTCGAGCCTGAAGCTTTGGTGGATTCTAGAGTAGTTCATCGTTAAGACAATTTCGAGGTGAAGACGGGGTTTGAAGAGGCACATAGAGGTTGGTTCAATTCGGGCGTGGATTCGCTAGGTAATTGAGAGTATTCCTGTGTAATTCCTTTATATCTTCTTAGTGGATTGTTTTGTGGCTGTTGCCCGTGGTTTTTTTTATCACAATTGGAGGTGCTCCAATTATGGTTTTTTCACGTTAAAATCGTTGTGTTGATTTGTCTTGATTGTTTGATTGAGATTGTTATATACTGCTTAAAATTGATACATAATCACAAATCAATATCTAGGGGATTTCTAGATTTTTCAAAACTTAATCCTACTCTCCAGCTCGGGACCACAAGTGTTCAATTAGATCATTACGAATTACATTATGGCCTTCAATAGATCTAATCCTCTGCCTATTTAACATAAATTGAGCATATTTCTCATTCAGATCGTGTGACACTTGACAACGGGTATTATTGGTATCAGTCTGAAATTGTACTGCACTGCGTTCATTTTCTGGAATATCACGCTCGTCTTCAATGATCATATTGTGCAAAATAATGCACGTCATCATGATATAGTATAGATCCTCATCACTCCAACCTCTAGCTAGAACTCTGACAATATTAAATTGTGCTTGGAGCACTCCAAATGCCCTTTCGACATCTTTCCGACATGCCTCCTACATCCTCGCAAATAGTTGTCTCTTTGCGCCTTGAGGTTGAGATATTGTTTTCACAATCGTTGCCCAACGAGGATAGATACCATATGCAAGATAATACCTCATGGTGTATGCGTGATTGTTGATGGTGTAGTTGGCAGTAGGGTCACGTCCTCTAGTTAATTCAGCAAATAAAGGCGACTTGTTAAGAACAGTAATATCATTTAGAGTGCCAGGCATGCCAAAGAAAGCATGCCAAATCCACAAGTCATAAGAGGCAACTGCCTTGAGTACAACTGTTGGTTTGTGGTAGTGTCCAGTGTAAGCACTGGCTTGGGTAGTTGGACATTTATCCCAACGCCAGTGCGTATAATCCAAACTTCCTAACATTCCAGGAAACCCGCGTTGCTCTCTCTCTTACAATAGTCTGGCGACATCTGCTTCATTTGGAGTTCTTAAGTAAACGGCTTCATACGTAGCAACAATTGATTTGGTAAAAAAATTCAAGGCAGCAATTGCAGTACTTTCGCCGATTCTAATGTACTTGTCTACAACATCAGCGGGCACGCCGTATTGCAGGATCCGAAGTGCTGCAGTTATCTTCTGTATACCGGATAATCCAAGAGCACCAGTGGCATCACAAGTTTGAATGAAGTACTCATTCACTTGTTGAATATCATGTAAGATACTAACAAACAATGACCGCTTCATTCGAAAACGTCTTTGGAAGTATTCTTCTGGATAGACAGGATTATCTGTAAAATAATCTCTACAAATTTGTCGGTCGCCTTTGACCCTCTCACGATTAATGTATCGACGACCACTTGTGAAACCAATACGTATGGTTGGTTGGTTTAGGCTTAACATCTGTATTCTTTGTTGTTGCGCTGCGAATAGTTGTATCATGATGATATCATCATCAGATGATGAAAATTTATCAAAATCTCCATTGAATATGGCTTTATTCAAATTGTTCATTGTAGGTGGATGGGTAAGTGGGTGAATATGAAAATTGTAGAAAATCTGCTGGGTGGATACAGAGAGTTTAGAAGATATGAAAATGATGGATAAGTGAATATGAAACTTGTAGAAAACCTTGTATTATATTTATAGAGAAAATGTGGATGGGTGAATGATGAGTGATTGTTGGGTGGGTGGATGAATAATGGATGGTTGTTGGGTGAGTGGATGAATAATGGGTGGTTATTGGGTGGATGGATGAATAATGGATGGTTGTTGGGTGGATAGTTGTTAGTGAATGAATGCTGGGTTAATAATAGATGGTTGTTGGTGGTTGGTTGTTGATGGGTAATTAGTGATTATTTATTTTTTATGTGTAGTTAAAAAAATTTATTAAATATGAGGTGATATATTTTTTGGTAAGGTGAATTAAAGGAACAAATTTTTTTTTTTTCAAATTTTCATTTTTATTTTTTATATTTGTCTAGTTGAGAATAATATAAATATATAATTTTTTTAACAAACAGGTAAAAAAAGGTCACAAAAAACAAAAAATAAACAAAAATAAAATCACAAAAAACCTATGTCCAAACAACACCTACAAACTTAAAAAAAAAGTTAGTTGAGATTTGTCAAAAATAACAAATGACCATTAAAACACCATTACTATAATTTAATAAAATAATTTTATTTATTATCAAATTATAATAATAACAATAAGAATAAAACAATCACCATTGAAGATGAATCTCACGCACATCATCGATTGACATAGCCCACATGGGCTACTTTTAAAATTTGACTATAGGCACATTATTTTTTAAGAAAATTGTGACATAGCCCACATGGGCTACTTTTAAAATTTGACTATAGGCACATTATTTTTTAAAAAAATAAAAATACTTTAGACCACTAATTAATGGTGGTTCTAATGATGTAGCAGTGGGTCCCACCCATTGTCACATGTGTTTTGTGTCTCTTTTTTTTTTTTTTTTTTCAATTGTCACCTCACTAGTGATGATATTAGTGATGATAAATTAGTGGTCTATAACATTACTCTTTAAAAAAATTGTAAACTATTCACACAATTTTTTATTGCATTTTTTAATGGTCAATTCACGATTGGAATGAATCTCACATCATGAATTGTCATGGGCCACTCTCATTGTAGGTAAGCAATACAGCGTGTTGCTATTATTATTGCTACATGTACTTAGGTCTTGTTTGGAAACATATTATTTTAATAATTTTTTAATTTTTTATAAAAAGATATGCATAAAAATATAAAAATAATGTGATAATTTTTAATAATTTTTAATTTTTTAATTAAAATAGTCACTCTCCAAACGAGAACCTTTAGACTAAAGATTGGATCCCTACACCTGCAGTGGATGTTGACTGGTTGGAATTTTTTGTTTTTGTTATTTTTTCACCAATGACCAACCCCGTGTGTATGGGGGAGCGGTGGGGATGCCGTAAAATGGGGTCTGCAGCACATCTCATGTACTTATTACATGAGATACAAACATATTGCTTAATTAACTATTTTTAACTATTTCACAATTTTTTTTTATAGAAAAATCTGAATTTTGATTGTATTAATCCAAAATTAAATAAATTTGGTTAGCATATGAATGAAAATTTGGCTGCCAATTTATAAGCCTTAAACTAGATTTCATACTAGAATAATTGGATTAATAAGAAAAGGGTCAATTACACTACAGTGGAGGCAGTAAAAATTAATTTATAATTTTAATTATTAATATTTATAATTTTTTATAATTATTCTTTCTTCAGTCCCTATAAGAAAAGGGCAAAAGATGAATTTTTTTAGGAAAAGTTATTGGCCAAGTGAAAAATTTATCTAATAGTGTTGATACAAAGCTTATTCTACTAAAATTTGGACAAGTGAAAAAAATAATAAAATAAAATAACTTCTTGTAAAATGATCAATTTGTGAGTTTTAAATGGTAGTCATTTCTTTACCTTCAAATTGCTACTCCTTTGGTCCTTGTTTTCGTTAAACTACTGACCCTTGCTCTATAATTGACTTTTTTTTTTTTTTTTTTTGGGTGAATAACTCTATAATTGACTTCAATCCCCAAGTATAGCTAAAACACATTTGGCTACCTCCATAATATTATAGTATGCCACAAACAAAATGAAATTCAATTGTAACTAAATATTGTGCCAATTAACCTCAATAATTAGGTCTTAGAGTTTACATTCACTAAAAGTGAATAATAAATATGAGATTAACTTTTTAATTTTACAATGAAGATTGCTACCTTCACAATCTTCAAAACTACATAAATCGAATGGAAAAAAACAAATATATATATATATATATATATATACGATTTTTCATGTCACATAAATAGCTCAATTTGTCATAAAAAAGATTGCGAATAGGGTCTAAATGACATAAATTTAGTAATCCCCTATTAAATTCTTATGAATAATGTTATACGGACTAATTAGTGTACTAACTAGTGTACCAATTGATGATGTGACATAATTTAAGAAGTTTTTGATATTTTTAATTTGTAAAATGAGTGGAATCAATAATAATAATATCATAACTAGTGTTGGTATACTAGTTAGTACACTAATTGGTGCATGTTACACCACCGTATTCTTATTTAAGTGCCCAAATTTTTTTTTAAAAAAAATAAAATTAAATCAAAATAGTTGAAAATTAAAGTGAAAAGAGAAAGGGGTTGGGGGTGAAAATGTCATAAGGGGTAAGTTTGCCCTCTTATTCATTGCATTGCCACAAAAGAATAGGTTGTCATTGATGAACCATGTGGCCCCATGAACCGCGTAGTGATTGAGCACCACAGAGGGAGAGAGAGAGGGAGACGGAGAGAAGAGAGGTTCACCACACGTCTAAGAAAACTTCATAGGTCTCTTTACTTGTAGAAGCTAGATTTGGAACACCATCTTCAAAATAATAAAATAAAAACTAAATTTGCAACACGTTTTGTAGAATTATAATGAATAAGTTTGTTTGGTGTGGACATTTTTAAAACTGGGCAACGCTTGTTATATTTTTAAATTTTTTAAAAAAATTACTTTTTGATTGTTTGGAAATGATTTTATTATTTCAAATTTGTAATTTAAATGGCTCGAGTTGTAACTCAAGTGCTAATGTGACAACACTTAGGTGTCAAAGTCAATGATGTAAGATCTCGATTCAAGTTAATGGGGTGATATCATAGAATAATTTAATTTTATTAACATCTTACTATTGTATGTCTAAAAAAATAAATTAAATAACTATTGTAGTTATATTAAAAACACACACAACATATGTAGCATCATTTTTCAATGTGTGCATATATGTGAGTGTTTGTGAGTGTCTATTGAATTTTGAAACTACTAATAACAATTTTAAGACAGTGATTGTATTGTTTAGGACAAAGTCTTCAGTCTCATTAATTATATCTTCTCTACTACATATTTTCATATTATTACATTTTTATTTTATCGAATGTGTTTTTCTCTTTGACGTTTCATATATGCACGACTTTATTTTAATTCGTTTATTTCATTATGCTATTTTATTTTTTCGATTCATATTATGCTATTTTATTATGTTTAGTTGTATCATATAATTTATTTATTTGTGTTGTTAGGTTTTCTAAGTTTGGTAGAAAATTAGTGCTGCATAAGCAACCAAGATAAGCAATAAATTAAGGGGATTTATTAAAATAGTTTATTAGGGGTGGGTGTGAGTTTGTATGTTTATTCTAAATCAAATAGAAGTCTTAATTACTTATTAATATACATATAATTTTTTATTTGATAAAATATACAAAATGTATTAAAAAATTTATTATAGAGTGGACTAAATTTTATTATATGCATCCACTGAAAAGAGAGATAAAATTTTGTGTAACTGTTATTTTAACAATAATATTATATGTTTTATACTTTTTTACTTTATTTTATTTATCATATAATGTGTCAATACTAGGTGTTTTGAGAAGTTGGTTAAAAACTGACTTTTTGATTTTTTTTTTGACTTTTTCTAAAAAAATGTGTAAAAAATAGAGAAGTGATGTGATTTAAAAAAGGCACAAAATGCAAAAAGCTGGCTTTTAACTAACTTGCCAAAATGACTTGTGTTTGGCAAGTGGGTTTGCAGGCTTTTTTGACTATTTTAGCCACAAAAAACAAAATAGGCTATTTTAGCCATAACAAACAAAACATCACATCTAACCCATAATCATTACATTCTTCTCTCACAAAAAAACTCAAAAAAGCCAAAAAGCCAAAAAGTCCTTCCCAAACCAAGCTTTTAAGCCCAGGCTAAAATAGCCAAAAAAGCCAAAAAGCCAAAAAGCCAACCCACTTCCCAAACCAAGCCTAACTATATTGAAAATGACATATGGGATGGGATCTATTATCTCAATGTAGTATTAACACATGAGAAGATTGATAAAATGAGATAAAAGTATATATACAATTATTCTATATATTTATATATATTAGATGGGTAAATTATATTTTGCCCATTTTATGTTTGATCATTTTTTTACTTTAGTCTATCATGTTTTAAAATCTTCTCCATTTACTCCTAAAGTTAACTTCTGTTTAAAATTAGATAAAATATGTTACGTTAGCTGTTATGACATAAAAGATTTATTTATATTAGAGTTTGGATTTGTGTTAGAGTTGTAAGTTATATATAATAAAAACAATTTAATGCATGTGATTGTCAATTTGTCATTTTATGTTTAATTTTGGACATAAACTAACTTTTGAAGTATATTAAAAAAAAAAAATTTTAAACATAAAATCTAAAGTGAGAAAAGAAAATTTTAAGAACCAAAGTTAAAAAAATAATCAAACATAAAAGGAGGAAAGTGCAGGTTTCCATATTTGATTAGATTAGATATCTTTGGGCCGTTCAGTTGGGGGATGTTTGGGAGTGTCCAAATGTATTGCTCCAACATTTTTAGATTTTTTTTTTTTTTTTTTTTTTTTATCACGTGTGGTATTTGAATTTGAATTTGAATTTGAATTTCATTATTTTCTTTTTTTATTCTCTTCCTACCGATTGAAAAACTATGTATATAATATATAATCTTCATATGTAGAGTTTTATGCTAACACATGCTTAGCTCGTAATAATAAGCAGAGTATTTGGGCAAGCATGGGTTTGTGAGCATCACACATCACAATGACCAAAATTAATGTGTTAGACACAAGGCTCCTTTTCGAGACTTGGGTTGTAGCCAAAAATTTTAAAAAATAATTATCACATCACTTTTTTTATTTTATTCGCACGTTTTTATTATAAAAAAAATTAAAAAATTAATTAAAATAATCAATTTCCAAATAGACTTTAATAAACATCTTGACAAATATTGAAACATTGTTTTTTTATTAATTAAAATGCATAACAAATCAACATAAATTTATAAAATATCAAGAATAATATCCATAAAAATATGACTTGAAATTACCCAAGTCTTCAAGGGATTATAAGAGGCATACACTAGGCTTGTTTAGTACAATTTTATTTGTTTGGAAATACACTACACAAGTGCATTTATTTGATAAGTGCACATATTTAGGTCGCATCACCTCTATTTTTCTGCACATATCTTTTAAAAAAAGTCAAAAAGTACACTAACAAGTAAATCCCAAACAAAGCAAAATTTTTAAGATAATGAATTTTTCAGATTATTTAAACTAAATCTACTTAATAAGCTATAAGGAAATGTGCACCAAACAATCTATCTCCCAAAATAAAAAATAAAAATAAAGATATAAGAACAGCACATATAAGCTGCATCAAACAATCTCATTATTGCATGAAGCATGTTGGTTTACAACTTTCTTTTTTTTTCCTCCGTGAATCCTTCACTAAATCTAAGATTCAAACACAACTTAAAAAGAAAATGGGCCAATGGTTTCCTAAGATACTCTCTCTTGTTGACGAATCAGATGAAAGGTTTGAGAGATTAAAATACAGAACAGACTTTAATATTGAAGGTATCAAAGAATGATCATCATCAACCCCCCCAATGTACAAAATCAACATTATTGCCACCTACCTCAAAATGCTAAATATCAATTCTAACACAGTTCTCACATCCAAATGAGAACAAGAAATTTGATCTAAATAATTATACAAGAGAACTAAAAACTAGATTGGAACACTAATAGGACTAACAACCTATCAATTTTGTTAGCACTAGAGAGAGAGAGAATGCAGTTACCGTTCTGATCTACCTTGCTGTGGCGTGTTCAAGTACTATCGAAGATAGATCTTCGAACACTGTTTTCATGTCTGGTCTTTCAGATGCTGGGAGTATACATCGAAGACCCACCCTAAGCAAATCGTGGAGGTCTCTCCGTGGTTGATCCACATTGTGTGCACCCAAAACCCGTTTGTCAAAGCACTCAATGGAACGGTTTTCTGCATCCAATGATCTCACCCATTCTGTTAGATCAACGGCCCCAGGGTTCCCAGAAATTATCTCTGCGGAACTTCTTCCAGTTAAGAGCTCCAACAAGATTACGCCAAAAGCATATACATCACTCTTCAGTGATGGCATTGGTTTGCTTGTGCTTGCGAATTCAGGTGGTCGGTAACCGAGAGCACCTGCGTTTAAAACCTGCTCGGCTGTGCCAGCTGGCGTCATTAGCCGGTGAAGACTGTAGTCAGTTAATAGTGCATTGGCGCCTGGAGTTCCTATTAAGATGTTTGTGGATTTCAGGTTGCCGTGAGGTATTGCTCTCTCGTTGTGGAGGTAGTTCAAACAACAGGCCACGTCGACGGCAATTTTGAGCCGTTCATCAAGAGACAAAAGTGGGAGTTTTTCGGAGTCTGTCTCTGCAAAATTGACTTGTTTCACATATTGGGATAAAGCCAGACAATCCAAATCAAGTATAGTTTTGAAAATGAAAAGAGATAAGGATTAACACCACCCTCCTAAGTAAAATAAAATTGCTCCTCCCTGCTTCCCCTTCTTCCCTTTGCCCCCCTCTTTAGTTCTATACATGCGATTGGGTCTGAATAAATCTAGTAGGGAGGATTCATCAGACTAATAAGTTGACTCCATTTCATCAAACTTCAAGCATTTAACATGGCAACAGTGAAGCTAAAGTATATAGTCATTACTTATATATATGATGAAAATATAGTAATTTAATATGAACATATAGCATACAACTTAAAATTTATTGCCAATCATGTTTTACTATACCCAAGCTAAATTTCATGTTTGAACTCCAATTGCATTCACTACGTTCATTACCTCAAGATTGAAATTATAAAGAGAAACCATGACATTGTGAATTCTTGATAAGCATGAAAACTCATGAAGATCGACGCACAAATACATTTATTTGTTCCTGGGTCTGTCATAGGAACGTCATTGCATGATTGCAGTGTTTTGGCCTTTAGTTCACTCAATAACCTCACGTTGTTTGAACAACCATAAAGATAGACAAAATTCACAGTATAAGCAATTCCAATACTACTAGGCATTTTTCCTAACAAGAGTACATAAAAAAAAAATTAAAAAGAAAGTACATTTTGTATTTTGTCTAACCGTTTTTCCTAGTGTATACTCTCCAACAACAATCTCTATTCCTAAAGTTGGCTTGCCTAGCTTCCAAGGCTCTCTAAATGTAGCTAGCCAATAGAGGATGAGGCAAAATGTCTACCGTGTTGCCTATCCTTTTGGAAATCGGCTAAGACCAAGTGTGGGATCTTGGTGCCATCACAAGCTAAAATTTGAAAATTAGCATTGTGACAATTAGCAAAATATTAGTGTGTTAAAGTGCACGTATGGACAAAAATCGGACCCATTTTGGTTTGTTAAGATGTGAGGGGCCCAATTTTTACATTTTAAGTGGGTAGCCACAATTAGTGGCTGAGTTAATGGTTGGCAATTTAACATGTAATAATCCATTGAAGCACAAAAAAATGAGCTAGCTGATGAAGGCTTTAACACTTCCACTACATATGCTCTAACCACAGAAACAAACATTGCCACCGTATTAGAAAAAAATAAAAAGATTTATTAAAGAACATATTATAACCAGTAACTATTTGAAATTCAAAATTCAAAATTTGAGACAGCCATGATGACAAGAAGACCCTAGTTTTGTGATCATAGCCAAGTTGTGTATGTGTATTCTCCAAATGTCAATCTTCCATAAACCCTAAAATCTTAGGATACAAGGATTTATCAAAAAGTTGGGTACTTGGATATGCCTTTAACATTTAAACATATCGTATAGTGAATAATATGTTGAATATAGAAATTAGAGTACATAGAATCTTTTTATTTTTAGTATTATGTATATAATCCGTGATTGTGTCAATTACTAATTTAGTATTATTTCTTTATTTATATCGTTTCCTAAATTGTATCATGAATCTATTTTATAGATGGCCTCTACCTCATTCATGGAAAAACCAAATAATTCTTTTCATTTTTTTTTTTTAATATCGAGACATAAGATCACTATCTACAAAAAAAAAAAACAAATATTGAGCCATAAGATGTTATTATTGTACTTTAAATTAAAAGGGATTAGGGGAACATTAAAAAATAGGAGTACAATGATAACATAGGATCCCAGTGTCTAGTTTAGGTATAGGGATTGGACTCATACTTCATTCTCTTGCCCTCATCATATACACGGGTAAACTAGGAGGAATAGAAAATTCCATGCAACTTTGATTCACAAAATCAAATTTACAAGATACACAATAAGAAGTGATTAAGTGTGAGATTGATATATATATATATATATATATCAGTGCATTGCAACCCAAGGTCTCACGTCAGCTTAATGAAATGCAAGGTTACAATAAGAAAAGAGTGAAAGCAGTACTCGGTTTTATTTCCTGTTTAATTAACTATCCTTGATAGAAGGGAAAAAAACAAATGTTAGCCAAATTGCTTCACAAAACACTTGATTTGAGTATTGCATTTACTCCTAGTAATCACATAAAATAGCAGTTCAGTGTAGCAAATTATATTGACTATAAACAACCCATAATTTGACAATAACAGCAAACAAATCAACACGAGGGAAATAAGGATGATCAAATCAATTCAGATAGCTTGATTCAATGGTTTCTATTGGATGACTGAAATTTTTTGAAGATGGCGATTGATAAAATTTACAAACTCTATAAATCAAAACAACTAAATATTACGCAACAAATTTGACTCCTGACAAACATAATGTTCTTAGTTTTACGCTACAATCTATCTATTGATCAAGTGAACTAACAGCTGAATCTGAATGAGATATGTAGGAGGTAACTAGTTTTAGGTTGGGGCATCCTTGGTAGCATTTCTTGGTGCATAGCACAAAACCATAGATGTTCTTAATAAATAAGTCAATACTTAGGAAACCATCAAGGTAATATTACTATAAGATCGACCAAAGGAAAAGCCAGAAGCCAAGTTAAATTAAGATTAAGAACTCAACACATCATGAAGTATGGAAAGCTTAAGGTCATTTATCATTTGTATAAACATAGGATGTGAATTGATGTTTTCTTCTAAACTCAAGCTATGAGTTATAATATGTGAATTCTGCCCGTTAGACATAGGTGGTTGATCATCAATCAGATTTAACCCTAACAGCTCAGTTCAGTCATTTACGACGACTAAAACATTTTTCTAATCATCTGAAAGGATGTGATAGAACAGATGCTTATACTTTTCCAATCAAGTTGACTTCAGGTTTAGCAAATTCCGGGATAGGACATGTGAATGTACCCCCCACCACTAAGTTGTTTCGACTTTAGACCTAACTTTCTGAAACATCAAAGAAAAACATCTAGAATACATTACTGCAGATATAACTGAATACAGAATCTTACCATAAAGATAAGCGGCCAAACATGGTGCATTTATATAATTTGATACTATCAGTTTCTCGTGCTCCTTTGGTCCCCAGTAATAACCCTGCAGAGAAACTAAATTTGGATGTTTGATGTTCCCAAGCTTCTTGGCTTCTCTTGCAAATTCCTTCTTCCCTTTTGTCATCCCCTCCTTTAACCATTTCACAACCAATACATGACCAGAGTCTAGCACAGCTTTATACAGTGTACCATGACAACTCCTGCCGATAACTTCTGCAGGAGCACGTGAAAATTCTTCCGCAGTGAACACCAATGAGCCATCAAACAGATGTAGATCCCCAGCCAACTTATCCGGAGAAAAAACCTTGAGTGAACCAGGATTGTCGGATAGATCTTGGTTCTTAGAAGGCAATGGATTAGTAGATGAAGAAGCTAATCCTTCATTTTTCATTATTGATTCTGGTAGGCCAAGACCTTTTGGTCTCTGCACAACTGATGAAGTTTCCCTCTGCTCATGTAAAGAAGAAGCCAGTTGTGATGACGTTGATGGGTCAACATTTTGCGAAGAAATCTCTTGTTGGGTCCCTTTCCTTTCATCAATGCCTTTCGAATGTGTTCTGTAGTGGATCACTAGGGCCACTAGCATTATGATAGAAGCACCACCCACCAAACCAGCAATAAGTGCAGCCCTAGTAGCTGACTTCATATGAGGCCTATGCCCTCTTGAAGTTAAGTTTGGAACATGTGTTGGTGAAGATGGAGGATAAGGAAAGATCAGTAAGGAATTTCCAGGATGGAATGATGAATCAGGAAATTTTAGCAAGTTTTCAGGTACAATACCGGAAAAATTATTACTAGACACATTGAATATTTTCAGTCCATCAGGAAGGTCATTAGGGATGCCACCTTCAAAATGGTTATTAGACAGGTCAAGATAAGCCAAGTTATGGAAATTCCCAATTTCTGGGGGCAAATGGCCGGTTAAAGAATTATGTGACAGATCAAGAGACACGAGGCTCAGATTTTGGATGGAATCTACAAAAGATGTGTTTGGGAAAGGCTGAAGAGGTATGGGCCCAGTGAAGTTGTTATAAGACAGGTTAAGAACAGTCAATCTTGAAGAGTTGAAGAAGCTGGGAAGGAGGATACCATTAAGCTGGTTTAGGCTAAAATCAATCACTTTTAGTTCCGGGTAAGTACCTAACACGGGTTGGAGAACACCCTCTATTGAGTTATTGGATATCTTGAACGAAGTTAGCCTCAAGAATTGAGAAGTTTGATTTGGCAAGCTTCCCATCAACAAATTTGAACTTAACTCAATAATTTCCACATAATTCCCCCAAGTCTGGATTGTGGATAAATTCCCTGAAAACAAATTATTACTCAGATCGATGATGGCACAGTGCCCTACCTTGGTGGGCAACGGGCCTGACAGCTTATTGGAAGACAAATTAAGGCTCTTCAGAGTAACTGAGGTAATACTTCCAACTGGACCTGTTACAGATGAAAATTACCTTAAAACAATAAAGAGAACAAGTAGCACCTGCCATTACTGAGCTAGTCACATTTTTGAAAAAATCACAACATACAACTTGAATAAAATAATTCCAAGAATTTTCAAATACTTCAAATTGCATTTGGCAAATAATATAACAGAAACAATTTCAAGCAAGATGCATGTGAGACTACATGGTATATTGCCACCATGATGGCACTAGACAAGATAATAATCGTACTAGTACTTGTAAAACTGCAAGAATTACTTCAAGCAATTCAGGCATCATTACCTTTTATTATATATGATGATAGGTCAATGGGTAACTGAGGTTCATTTTAGTATTAGTTTCCAAGTCCATGCCAAACAAATGGAGTTCTTATCACTTTCTTGTGAAGTCATTATTGCCAGCAAGCTGACAGAATAGGGTTATTGTTGAAGTAGAGAGAGAAAAGAGAGTAGAAGAAAGAGAGCTCAATCCCTAGGGTTAGCTCCTCTCACTATTTATATTAAAAAGTGTCTGATACATTGACATAAATACCCTCAATAGTTATGAACCTCAACATTGTTAAATCCCTGTACTTGATTACATGTGGTGTAAAAATTTATGTATTATTGATTGATATTGATATCTGATTGTTGTGCTATTGATATTACAAGGCTTCCTATTATATAGGAGAGGATTTGGGAGTAGGTGAGTGTGTGTGGTAGGTGTAGGAAAGTAGGTGAAGTAGGTGAGTGTGTGTGGTAGTGGAGGTGGTAGGTGGAGTGGGTTATGGTAAATTCTAACAGCCCCCCGCAAACTCAAGGAGGATAGAAACTAACCAACTTGAGTTTGAAGAGAGGAACAAAACAAGAAAATACATAAAAATAAAAAAGGATAGGAGACATTGGATGGTCGTGTCAGACCATTGGTGAAGACACTGGATGGTGGTGTCATAACGTTGTAGAGGACACTGGATGGCGGTGTCAGACCGATGTAGAAGACAGTTTATGGGGTCATGTCGGACCGTTGTAGAAGACAGTTTATGGGGTCATGTCGGACCGTTGTAGCAGACAATGTTGTGACAGTTGTTGTGACAGTTTACGGAGTCTTGCTGGACCCTTGTAGAAACTAACCGGAATCAATGTCGGGACAGTTTACAGAGTCTTGTCGGACCCTTGTAGAAACTAACCGGAATCTATGTCGGGACAGTTTACAGAGTCGTGTCGGACCCGTGTAGAAACTAACCGGAATCTATGTCGGGACAGTTTACAGAGTCTTGTCGGACCCTTGTAGAAACTAACCGGAATCAATGTCGGGACAGTTTACAGAGTCTTGTCGGACCCTTGAAAAAGCTAACCGGTATCAAATGTCGGGACAGTTTATAGAGTCTTGTCGGACCCTTGGAAAAGTGGCACCCTCAAAAGGTGTGCCCAATTTTGTCAAAAGGCGTGCCATCAAAAAGCGTGCCCAATTCATCAAAAGGTGTGCCGGACATGATGGCGAGGCACGTGGGCGCCTTGGCTTGCGTGCCCGTTTGTCGGCTGGTGGTAAGAGGCGCGCGATGCGCGTGGCTGCCTCGGCTATAAGACAGAGGCTGAGGCTGAGGCAAAAAACCTGCGAGAGATATTCTGAGAGAGATTTCTGAGAGAGATTCTGTAACACTCTGTTTTCTGAGAGAGATACTGTGTAACACTCTGGTGCCTAGAAAATGGCTTCATCGTCTTCCCGCGGGCTGCTCACCTTCTTTCCCGACCTCAACGAGTCAACGAGAGAGAGAACTGGTGCGGTGGCACTGGAAACTCAACCAAGCGCCCCGGAGTTTGCGCCGTTGAACTTTCCGATGCGGTCGGTGGAGCAAAGAATGGCAGTGCAGTCAGATGTGGAGGCCAATCAGTATACTTTGAAGGCATGTGTGGAAAGCATGACGACGGTCACAAATTTGTCGCACCGGCTGCAGAGCAGGACAAATGAGGTGCAACAGTTAAACTCCCAGCTGGCTCTGCTCCAACGCATGTATAAGGATGCGCGAGCAGAGATAAGTGTGCTAAAGGCGGAAAATAAGGAGCTGAAGCGGAAGGCCACCGTGATGTTCCGGTTTGGAGGTCCGCCATATGCTGCAGTGGAGGAGCAGGGAGTAGTGATCATGCCCAGTGGAGTGGGAAATACGGAGGCAACACCGGCAAGGGCCGTCCAGGACGGAGGCAAGAAGAAGAGAACTACAGCAGAGTAGAGAAGAAAAATCCTGCCTGTGGATGTGGTTGTTTTGTTTTGTTTTGTTTTGTTTTTTTTTTTTTTTTTATGTTGGTGTAAAATTGTGATCGGGGTTGATCCCCTGATATGAATAAAATGAGTTTGGTGTGCAGTTCGTCTTCTTCTTCTGCGGTTTTTTTTTTTTTTTTTTGGTGGAAAAGAAGAATAATAAGAAGAAATAAAATGAAGTGGGGGATAAAGGTGAAGAAAAATTTCGGAAGGGTAAAGTAATAAAAAATAAAATAAGGGAAAGAAGGTGATGGGTGTGCAAGACAGTGTGTGGTTCGTGTCCTTGTCAAAAGAGGGAATAAAATAAATATAAAAAATTATGAGTGGGGAACAAGAGTGGGTGGAAAGAAGGAAATAAAAGAAAAAAATAAAGAAATGGAGTGGGTGTGGCGTATGATAATACTGTTAGATGTAAGAATGACATGGATCCAATCATTTAATTAATCGATAAAGCAGCAACTAAAGGTGGTGAAAAAAATAATAATAATAATAATAATAATAATAAAAGAAAGGTGCACATGGGTTGGAAAAGTGAAGAAAGGAGAGAGAGAACAGTGTAGAATAAAAAAGTTGATAAAAAATTGGAGGAAGTGGGTTGAATAAAAAAAGGAATGTGACTGTGAAAGGGGAAAGAGGCGAGAGATGAAAGTGCATTGGTGAGTGGGATCACGTGAGTGGTGTAAGGTTAGTACTCCTTCCCGTTATCAATTCTGGTGGTCTGACCCCCAGCATCGATCAATGCAGAAGTGACTACCAGTGCTGCTCCTGCTGAAATTGCTGTTGAAATGCTTCTTCCTTTGTAACCATGCTTCTTCCCGTTATCAATTCTGTAGTCCTCTTTTTTTCACTCACTCCCCGATCTCCAATCGTCTCCTACACAGATCAATTTTTGCATCTGTCTCTGGATCAAAGGAGATCTATGGATCCTTCAGAACTTAGGTATTTGGAAGATGATGATACCCCAATGATGAAAACGATCAAGGGTGCAACCACTGGAGCTGTTGATGGTATCGTTGCTGGTGGAGCGTCGGTGACATGAAAGAGAAACTTGCGTATGTTGCCCTTGATTATGAGCAGGAGTTGAAAACTGCCAAGAGCAGCTCTTCAGTGGAGAAAAGCTATGAATTGCCAGATGGGCAAGTGATCACTATTGGGCAAGTGATCACTATTGGAGGCTCAATCCTAGCTTCTCTCAGCACCTTCCAGCTGATGTGGATATCCAAGGGTGAATATGACGAATCTGGTCCAGCTATCGTTCATCGGAAGTGCTTTTGAGCTAGGTGAATACGTGATTGGTGATCAAGCACTTGGTAGCAAAAGAATACACCAAGATGGTGGTAGTGAATCGAACGGAGGAGAGAGTGGCTGCAATCCGTAAGGAGTGAAGGTATGTGTAAAAAATTCCAGCGGGCAGCGAAGGCAAGGTTGCCGGCCGGCTGCCCGCCGGTGAGAAAAAAAAAATACAAGCCTAAATCTTATAGCTCTGATACCATGTAAAAATTTATGTATTATTGATTGATATTGATATCTGATTGTTGTGCTATTGATATTACAAGGCTTCCTATTATATAGGAGAGGATTTGGGAGTAGGTGAGTGTGTGTGGTAGGTGTAGGAAAGTAGGTGAAGTAGGTGAGTGTGTGTGGTAGTGGAGGTGGTAGGTGGAGTGGGTTATGGTAAATTCTAACATGTGGCATGATTTTTGAGTGAAGTTATGAGCTTTAATTTGCAGTACTATTTTTAACTTTTTTTGCTTGTGCTAGAAATGGTGAAAGACAAAGATGCAAAGATGCAAAGATGATAATTGCAAGATAGACCAAACTCAAAAGCCATAAACACAACCCACAAAAGTAAACTATAAATCCAACATTGCACAGCCTCCAGGATGAAGAAACATGTTTATAAGTTTTGTTTAGAGCACATACACATAACAGAGTTTGAAACATCAGGAAGATGGAAGTGAGTTGTGTTAAAATACAATGTATAAAGAGAAATAGAGAATTGTATATATATGGATTGTATTATTGATTGATGTATGTTGAGCTCTCTCCTTTATAGAGGAGAGGGAGAACAATTACAAACCGAAAGTAGAAACACAACCAAACAACATCATTAAAGGTATATTATTAAATGTTTGACAGCTAATATATATACTAATATATACTAACAGCCTCCCTCAAACTCAAGGAGGATAGGCACTAACCAACTTGAGTTTGGAGAGAGTAACAAAACAGGAAAAATAATCTGACAAATAAAATAAAAAATGGATAGGAGACAGTGTATGGTCGTGTCAGACCGTTGTAGAAGACTGTATGGTTATGGCAGACCGGTGTAGAAGACAGTTTATGCGGTCATGTCGGACCGTTGTAGCAGACAATGTTGTGACAGTTGTTGTGACAATTTACGGAGTCTTGCTGGACCCTTGTAGAAACTAACCGGAATCAATGTCGGGACAGTTTACAGAGTCTTGTCGGACCCATGAAGGAGCTAACCGGAATCAATGTCGGGACAGTTTACAGAGTCTTGTCGGACCCTTAAAAAGTCGCACCCTCAAAAGGTGTGCCCAATTTTTCAAAAGGCGTGCCATCAAAAGGCGTGCCCAATCCATAAAAAGGCGTGCCATCAAAAGTCGTGCCATCAAAAGGCGCGCCCATGTTGTCGTCAATCCATAAAAAGGCGTGTCTGCCTTGGCTATTTAACCAAGGTTGAGGCGGAGGCTGTGCAAACCAGTTTGAAACCGCCAAACATTTGAATTCTGAAATACTCTGTAAACACTCTGTAACCAATCTGAAACACTCAGCAACCCATAACATGGCCTCTTCTTCCCGTTCAGCTACCCAGAACATGGCCTCTTCTTCCCGTGGTCTGCTCACTCTCTTTCCCGACCTCAACGAGTCCACAAGAGAGATAACTGGTGCAGTGGCCCGTGAACCTCAACCAAACACCTCTGGTTTTGCTCCGTTGAACTTTCCGATGCGGTTGGTGGAGCAAAAAATGGCAGTGCAAACGGATATTGAGGCCAATCAGTATACACTGAAGTCATGTGTGGAGACGATGACGGCAGTCACAAACTTGTCGCATCGGCTTCAGAGTAGGACAAATGAGGTGCAGCAGTTAAACGCCCAACTGGCTCTGCTCCAACGCATGTATAAGGATGCGCGAGCAGAGATATGTGTGCTAAAAGCGGAAAACAAGGAGCTGAAGCGGAAGGCCACCGTGATGTTCCGATTTGGAGATCCGCCATATGCTGCAGTGGAGGAGCATCGGGGAGTGAACGTGCTCGGTGGCGTGGGAAACACGGAGACAACACCGTCAAGGGCCGCGCAGGACGGAGGCAAGAAGAAGAGACCGGCGGCAGAGTAGAGAAGAAAAATCCCGCCTGTGGATGAGGTTGTTTGTGTATTTTTTTTTTTTTTGTTTTTTTTTGTGGTGGAAAATGGTGATCGGGGTGAGCCCCCGACATGAATAAAATGAGTTTGGTGTGCAGTGCTTCTGCTTCTTTTTTTGTTTTTTTTTTTTTTGGGAATGAAAATAAAAGAAAATTGATAAAAATCAGAAGTGGTTGGAATGTACAAATATATAGATATAGATAGAAAATAAAAGATAGTTGATGAGAAGGATGGAACCCAGAGTAATAATAATAATAAGAATAATAATAATAAAATGGATATCATGGAGGGATGATGCTCACCAACTGAGAGAAATAATAATGAAATTTGTTTTTTTTTTTTTTTTTTTTTATAATAAAAAAAAATAATAAATAAATAAATAAAATAAAATAAAAGAAAGAAAGTGGAGCAACGTGGGTGAGGTGCAAAAGGTGAAGATTGACTGTGCAAAAGTGGACATGGTGGGAGCTTTAGGTATTATATTATACTAAAAAAAAGATATATATATATATATATATATGGGGTAGTGGAGAAGATGGGTTTAAAAATAAAAAAGGGAGCATGGTGAGTATGTGAAAGATATTATTTTGGTGGGAGAGATGATTATGGTTTTAAAAAAGACACCACCATCGTAGTGGAGCATCTCTGCTGTGCTACCCATCATCAGTCTCACACAACAAAGGAGGAGAGAGAAAGAGCCCCTGAGAGAGAGAGAGCAAGAAAAATGTGCCATGCATGTGTGGTGTGTATTCCAGAGAGAGGAGAGAGAGAGAGAATGCCCCGTGTCTGCCATTCAGGGCTTCCATCTCCACCCTTGATGTCAATGCAGGCAACATTGTAATTCCCTCCACACGCACTGCAAATCCTTCTGCCGAGGCACTTTGCAAGCAATGCTTCTTCCCGAAGTTTCAAATGGACTACCAGGTCAATGTCCATCACTCCCTCTAAAATTTCCGCCTATGGATGTGGCGGTGCATGGCGACGATGCGGGTGCCACCGACATAGCGGAGTTGGTTGTCGTGGGGCCGGGGAAGGATCTCGCCGCCGAAGCTGCACATGAAGCGTACACGTGGCTGGGTGATGGTGTCGTCGTTGATCGAACGGTAGTGCTACAACGAATATGCTTCTGCGATCTCGATTTAAGCAATCGAACCCCTCGACTCTCACAGTGGCCTGTTTGTGACCAGATTTCACCCAAACGCATGATCCTCCTTTGCGTGCGGACGAGGATGGAGATTTTGGCAGAATGGGTGCCTGCAGTAATGGACTAAACATGTTGCCGAATTGCGAGTCTTGGATTATAGGGTTTGAAGCCCTGCTGGGTGGAGAGGACTGAAAGAGGTCATTGCCGCTAGTCCAGGTGCTGTAATCAACACCAATAGCCCATCCACTCAAGTCACCTACTGTGTAAACTGTGGCCAAACTTGGCACAGCTGAACACAATACTATGACCAAACACACTATTCCCACACAAGAACTTGCATATTCTGTGTATTTGTGCCTCTATATCAGAGAGAGAGAGAGATTTGCATTGTGTGTGTGTGTCTAGCCGTTGATCAGATTGAAGGGACTGCAGCGACGGGTTAAGGTCAACATTGGTGGTAGATGAAGACGACCGAGATGGTGGTGTATGGGAGGACAACAGTGAGAGGAGGGGCAGTGAAGGTGGTGGACTCGAAGAAATTTCAAGGTATGTGTAGAAAATTCTAGCGGACTAGGTTGAGGTCCGGCGGGCGGCCAAGGCGAGGTTGCCGCCCGCCGGTGAAGCGAAAAATACTAAGTGCTTAACCTAGCTCTGATACCATGTTAAAATACAATGTATAAAGAGAAATAGAGAATTGTATATATATGGATTGTATTATTGATTGATGTATGTTGAGCTCTCTCCTTTATAGAGGAGAGGGAGAACAATTACAAACCGAAAGTAGAAACACAAGCCAAACAACATCATTAAAGGTATATTATTAAAGGTTTGACAGCTAATATATATACTAATATATACTAACAAGTTGTTGGATTCACAACCTATGAATAACAACAAATCTGAAGATCTAAATAACCAACCATGTGAAAGGGCACTGAAATTCAAAGACATAATTCACTAATTTTGTTAGAAATCCTGACTGATGCAGCTTGTTTGGCCATACAATTCTTGGACCAATGGGATAGGCATGTGGCCAAACAAGGCAAAAGGCACTAATAGGATTCAAACAGCCCTAGCTCAGAATTGCGTGAAATTTCATAAGTTGATGAAAAATGTCATTCTGATCAGAAACCACCCGCTGAATTTTGGGCAAATTTTGTCATTTATGTCATCAGTTTCAAGATTTTGCAGTTCTAGGAAAGATTTGCAACTTCAATTACTCTTTAGCATAGAAGTCAGAATTCGATTCCTTCGAATCTGCCGTTATCGTAGCAGCTAAATTAGTAGTTTCTTTATTTCATTTCAATATTTCCATTTCTGGTCATTTTCATTGTATTTTTACTTATTTCTGCATTGCCAGTTAGGGAACACTTAGAAAATATGAGGAAGAAGAACTCCGAAAATATGAGGAAGAAGGAATATATTTCTGTTATATTCAAAACTTCTTATCTTATAAGACCAAATGACACTCCTTATATAGGAGATATTACAAACATCATTATAACTCATTATATGCCACTTACCTATTATATATTACCACTATCTACCACTATCATATTATATACATGCCACTATCTTCCACCAACACCACTATCATATGCCACTATCTTATTAACACAAATTTCCAGCACTCCCCCTCAAGCTGGTTTGAAGATATCTTCCATAGCCAGCTTGCTAGTCAGCTTATCAAATTGCTTCTTGTGTAGTCCCTTCGTTAGCACATCAGCTAATTGTTCACCTGTTGGAAGATAGGTCATACAGATTATGCCAGCATTGATTTTCTCCTTGATGAAATGTTTATCCACTTCTATATGTTTTGTGCGATCATGTAGAACTGGATTATGAGCTATAGATATAGCTGCTTTGTTGTCACAATAGACCTTCATAGGTGTCGGGTGAGAAAGCTTTAATTCTTCAAGAATTCTTTTAATCCACATTACTTCACAGATTCCATGGGCAACAGCTTTGAACTCTGCTTCTGCACTACTTCTAGCTATCAAATTCTGTTTTTTACTCCGCCATGTAACTAGGTTCCCACCTACAAAGGAGCAGTATCCGGATGTTGATCTCCTGTCTGTAACACTTCCTGCCCAGTCTGCATCTGTGTATACTTCAACTTGAAGATGTCCATGTTTCTTGAACAGTAAGCCTCTCCCTGGAGTTCCTTTCAAATATCTTAAGATCTTATAAACGGCCTCAAAGTGCTCTGCCCCTGGTGAGTGCATGAACTGACTTACCATGCTGACTGCAAAGGCAATATCAGGCCGCGTATGAGACAAGTAAATCAATTTCCCTACAAGTCGCTGATATTGTTCCCTCTCTTTGACTTCTTCAGCCTTAGCAGCTTGTAACTTCAAGTTAGGCTCGATCGGAGTCTCCACCATCTTACAACCAAGCATACCTGTTTCTCCAAGGAGATCAAGAACATATTTTCTCTGATTAACGAATATACCTTCCTTGGATCTTGCAAATTCCATTCCGAGGAAATACTTGAGGGCTCCCAGATCCTTAATGTGAAATTCTTTTGCGAGTTTCTTTTTGAGGCCTGCTAACTCTGCTTCATCATTACCAGTTAAAATGATGTCATCAACATAAACAATCAAAATTGCAATTTTACTGTTTTTTGAATGTTTATAAAATATTGTGTGATTTGCTTGACTCTGCGAGAAGCCACAACTGATAACTGCCTTCCCAAAGCGTTCAAACCACGCTCTTGGTGATTGTTTGAGTCCGTATAATGACTTGTTCAATCTGCATACTCTGTCGCTTCCAAGTCTCTGCTCAAATCCCGGCGGTAGGCTCATGAACACCTCCTCTTCAAGATCACCATTGAGAAATGCATTTTTAATGTCAAGTTGATGTAGAGGCCAATCTGAATTTACTGCAAGAGATAACAGTACTCTGATGGAATTTATTTTAGCAACAGGAGCAAACGTCTCCTGATAGTCGATCCCATAAGTTTGAGTGAAGCCTTTAGCCACCAGTCTCGCCTTGTATCTCTCAACGCTTCCATCTGCGCTACATTTTATCGTAAAAACCCATTTACACCCAACTGTTTTCTTGTCTTTGGGTAGATCAACTATCTCCCAAGTACCACTTCTCCTTAAAGCATTCATCTCCTCCATGACTGCTAATTTCCAATTCGGATCATCCAATGCTTCCTGTATATTCCTTGGAACAAACAAGTGTGAAATCCTAGATGTGAAAGCTCTATGGTTTTTAGACAGTCTTTGATAGGAGAGGTAATTTGCAATAGGATGTTTAATGCAATTTCGGACACCTTTCCTAATTGCTATAGGAACATCAAGGTCGGAAATAGAAGGAATAGGATTACCTAAAATTTCGATGCCAGAACTCGGGTGGACATTCGGGTCATTAGGATGAACATTCGGGTCATTATTCCTCAGATGAAATCGCTTCCTAGTATAAACCTGAAGCTCAGGATTTAGATCATGTTGTAGTACTTCTTCCCCTAAACAAGAATCTTCTTGACTAGGCACCATAGAACTTGGTTCTCCTAAGTGATCATTATCAGACAGATGTGGTTTTTGTATAGGATAAATGACATTGGGGAGCGGGATAGAAATATCCCAAAAACGGTCTTCTACTCCACTTGTCTCCCCCTGAAGAGAAGTGTTGGGGAAATAGGATTTTGTTTCCACAAATGACACATCCATACTCACATGAAATTTCTTGGTTTGAGGATCGAAACACTTATACCCCTTTTTGTTTGAGGAATAACCCAAAAAAACACATTTTATAGCACGGGGGTCAAGTTTTGAACGAAATTGACTGGGAACATGAACATAGGCAATACATCCAAAAACTTTGGCAGGTAAATCAGAAAACAACCTCGTGTCAGGAAAAAAAGTTTTGAGACAATCAAAAGGTGTTTTGTATGTTAACACCTTTGTAGGCATCCTGTTTATCAAATAAGAGGCTGTTAAAATTGCTTCACCCCATAAATATTTAGGAACATGCATGTAAAACATTATAGCACGTGCTACTTCAAGTAGATGTTTATTTTTTCGTTCTGCAATGCCATTTTGTTGAGGGGTATCCCGACATGTAGATTGATGAAAAATCCCCTTTTTTTTCAAAAACTCACCCAACTGCTCATTGAAATATTCTGTTCCATTATCAGAATGTAAAATACCAATTTTGGTTTGAAATTGATTTTCAATCATATTGTAAAAATTTGTGAATAAATTTTTCACGTCAGATTTTTTATTCATCAAATAAATCCAACATAAGCGGGTATGGTCATCAATAAATGTAACAAACCATTTTTTACCAGAAAGAGTAGTGATTTTAGAAGGGCCCCAAACATCACTATGAATCAAATAAAAAGGTTTGGAAGCCTGGTAAGGTTTTGGCAAATAAGTAGAGCGATGAAATTTTGCAAAAATGCAACTTTCACAATGAAAAGAAGAACAATCAATCCCTTTAAATAATGCTGGAAATAAATGTTTCAGATAAAGAAAACTAGGATGCCCTAACCTATAGTGCCATAGCATTATTTTTTCTCGAACAGAGATTGAACTAGTACTATTAAAGCTCTGAGCTTTTTTATTACTAACAGGTACTTCATCAAAGTAGTAAAGACCTTCAAGCATCCTAGCACGCCCAATCATCATCCCCGAGTTCTGATCCTGAAATTCACAATGGGATTCAAAAAATGTAACACGACAATTAGAATCCTTAGATAGTTTACTGACAGACAAAAGGTTACAGGCTAAGTTGGGGACGTGAAGAACAACATTGAGATTAATTTTCTCAGTTAGTTTAATAAATCCTTTTCCTGCAATAGGTGAAAAACTACCATCGGCTATTTTGATTTTGTCATGACCAGAACAAGGGAAATAGGTACTAAATAAATGGGAAAAACTAGTCATGTGATCGGAGGCACCAGAATCTATGATCCACGGAGAGAAGTTTAGGCAAGAGAAGGCTTTAGGATTTCTACCTGTTTGTGCCAACAAAACACTAGGAGTACCGGATGAAGAGTTGGATTTTATCAGCTTTAAGAGTTGATCAATCTGCTCTTTGTTGAAGGGACCTGAATCGGCTTCATTAGCGGTAGGAAAGCCACGATTCTTCTCTCCTTGTTTGCTGCTTTTCCAGTTGACAGGTTTGCCATGGATCTTCCAACACGTTTCGCGTGTATGGCGAGGCTTGTTGCAAAAATCACACCAGACCCGTGGCTTATCATCAAACCTGCGCTGGTAATTTGCAGCCTTGTTGGCCGCAGCATCGCTAATTAAAGCAGAAATTTCAATTAATTCACCAGTACCTTTTTTCTTAAGCATGACGCTCCTTCGGCTCTCTTCCCTTCTGACTTCGGCAAATACTTCGCTAATGGATGGGAGAGGAGGTCTGCCAATAATTCTTCCTCGCACTTCATCGAACTCAATGTTGAGGCCGGCAAGAAACTTGTAAATACGGCTGTCTTCCACAGTTTTCTTGTGGTGGTTGCAGTCGTCAACCGATTTCCATTCGTATGTGTTGAAGATGTCAAGATCCTGCCACAACCTTTTCAACGAATTGAAATATTTGGTGACGGAATCATCTCCTTGACGAATCTCTCCCAACTTCAAAGTTAATTCGAAAACTTGAGATTGATTTCCTAGGTCAGAATACATCTGACTAACATTATCCCACAATTCTTGTGCAGTAGTATAGCACATGTAATTAGAGCTTATATCCTCATCCATGGAATTGACCAACCATGTCATAACCATGGAGTTTTCAGCGTCCCAACTGTCGAACAGCGGATCATTAACAGCAGGAGCCTTCTTGTCACCAGTGATGTAACCGATCTTTCCTTGCCCACGGATATACATCCAGACAGATTGTGACCAGCGGAGAAAATTATCACCATTTAGGCGGATGGTGGTGATTTGGACAGAGTGAGAGTTGGACGTTTTCACCGGAATGACTTCCGACATGGCTATGACGGTTTTAGGGCTGCTGTGTTTTTTGTTGCTCTGATACCAACTTAGAAAATATGAGGAAGAAGAACTCCGAAAATATGAGGAAGAAGGAATATATTTCTGTTATATTCAAAACTTCTTATCTTACAAGACCAAATGACACTCCTTATATAGGAGATATTACAAACATCATTATAACCCATTATATGCCACTTACCTATTATATATTACCACTATCTACCACTATCATATTATATACATGCCACTATCTTCCACCAACACCACTATCATATGCCACTATCTTATTAACACAAATTTCCAGCAGGAACTGTCGATTTTGGTTGTTTCTTAGCTCATTAGGTTTGCTTTTCAATATAAATAATCATTGTAAGCCTTACGGCTAATGAGTTTTAGATAATTAATACAATTTTGAGTTTTACTCTTCTTCCAACCTTTGGTATTCTTTCGAGAATTAACCATTGTTGAGTCTTTGTTCTCAATATTCCTTGTGATTGATTCTAGAGAAGGATCTTGCTTCTGGCATTCTTTTATAAATCAACGGGTCCTTAGATTGTTTCCATTTCGCATTTCCACTACACCATTGACACATGATGAAAGTTGGACATCTAAGCTTAAGAAGGAAATAATCCTACCTTATTAGAGCTTGTGATTTTTAAGTAATGAGTACAAAATTTCATTTTCTAGTAATGAATACATAGTTTCCTTTTCATGAAAAGTTTGGTTAGGTCCAGGGATGGAGGGAAAGCAAGGGCCCTAGCCTTTGCAAAATTGTATACAATCCCACTGTGTATGTGTTGAAGATATAAATAATAAAGTTGTCCCTCTTTCTAACAACTCTAACTTTTATATGAGCTAATGATCAAAAATTCAACATAGTATCAGAACAAACAATACATCATGTGTTGAAACCTCACCGGCTACTAGAAAATATAATATTGTACACATGTTTGTCCTGGTTATTAAAGAAAGTCTTGCCACGTGTGAGGGGGTGTTCGGAGATATAAATAATGAAGTTGCTCCTCTCTCTAACAACTTAAGTTTTTAGATGAATCGGTGGTCAACAATTTAAAATTGGTTACAAGATACATGGGACATAGAACATGTCTTTGCTTGGGCCCTCCAAAAGAATTCTTATAAACCAAACCAAGCATTAAGTCTCATCAACTGGGGTCAATTGTATGAATCCGTCTTCTCCACTCGACTCTATCCAAGGCCATTCGTTAGTCAAATTAAGGAGATTTATATCTCTATTCACTACGCTAGTCTACGTCAATCTAGGTCTGCCCCTTCTCCTAACACTACCATCTACCATCATTGTATTGCATTGCTTCACTACTGCCTCAGTTGGTTTTCGTTGTATATGATCATACTATGAGAATATTAGGTTACGTTTATATATATGGTAGTGTATATTATGTATATATTCTGAGAGATTGTATATATATACAGTAGTGTTTCTTTTCCTTTTTAGTCTTAGGGTTAGGATTACTATATAATCAGATGTATTCTTTGTATTATAATACAATTGAATATACAGAAAAATTACATGGTATCAGAGCCAAAATCCTAGGTCTAGCCTTGATTGTTAGAAGTTCTCTCAATGGTTCTACGACGTCGTGATAGCCTCTTGTCTCTAGTGTGAAATTGTGACTCTCGACTCTTGGCCTGATCACGATCGCAAGGGCTTTCATCTCTTTCTCTCTCTGGTTTAGATACTCGACACCCATCGTGGTTCGTCGGGTCTGTTCGAGCGAAGTTTGGTCTCTAATTTTGGTTCGTTGGCCTCTGATTTGATCGCGAGGGCTTTGGCCTCTCTCTCTCTCTCTCTCTCTGGTTCAGCTACTCAAACACCCATCGTGGTTCGTAGGGTCTGTTCAAACGACAATGCCTCTCTTGGGTCGATACATCACCACGGTTTCTCTGTTCCTTCGTCTGCTCCATCTGGATTTGGTGTGTATGTTTTTCTGTCCTCTCTCTATGTTCGTTGTATTGCTCTTCGTTTATTATAGACCTAAACTTCAATTCTCGGCTTATTACTATTTGACCTATTAATTCTCTCTTTATTACACTTTAATCCATCCCTAGTTTATTACAATGTCGGACACCAAAATCTAAGCTGTCAGCTGTAAATTCACTGGTTCCAATTATGCTTATTGGGCCAGCGTTATAAAGAATTTTCTTCTTAGTAAAAAAAAATGAGGTTATGTTTCCGGTTTAGTTCCTCGTTTATCGAATCCGAAGAAGGAAGGATATCTGACTTCCAGTGATACTTAGGATTGTGATAATGCCCAAGTTATGACATGGTTTCATAATTCTGTGGATGACTGTATTGGGATGATGTTTTCTAAATACAGTACTGCTAAGGAGGTATAGGATTATTTACATAGTGTTTATCAGCAGTCCAACTTTGCTAAGCGGTATGAGTTGGAAACAGCTATTTAGGGTGCTTGTCAGCGAGATCAGTCTATTTAAGACTTCTATATTGAAATGACAGGTCTCTGAGATCAGTTGGCTCTTATGGAACCATCTAGCCTCAAGGGTCTAGATACTTATATTGAGTTTCGAGAGCAGGGTCGATTAGTGCAGTTCCTAATGGCTCTCTCCCTTCGGTATGACGCTATCTGTGGTGGCATTCTTTACAAGTCTCCTCTTCTCTCTATGGATGCTATTGTTCGTTAGCTCATCTTTGAGGAAACCCATCTTAAGACGGCCAGTCAAACTCTGTCTCTATCTATCTTCTTGGCTCCTGGCCAACCTTCACTACTATCGACCCCACCTCCTCATCAGTTTCTGGCCACTACAAAGCCCAAGAAAGGGCTTCTGACTTTCGATAAGTGTGCTTTCTGCTATCAAAGGGGCCATTGGAAGTACAACTGTCCCAAGAAGGGTTGTGTGTTTTCTCAGCAATCTCAATCACACTCCCGAGCTACTACTCAAAATAACTTTCAATCTCCCGCCGTTTATATTGCATCTACTCCGGCTCCAAATCCTGACTTTGCTTCTTTGAGTGCCCAGATTGCTCAGCTTCAACACCTCTTGTCTACCTCTCAGCCATCCCCATTTGCTCCCCTCTTACCTCTCTTCATTTAGGTTTGCTGGAGTCCTCTTCTGGTATATCTTCTTCTGTCTGGCTTTTTGACTATAGTGTTTCTTATCATATGACTTCTCACCTTTTCTTACTTTAAAACTGTATCCCTCCTCCCTCTCTTATTACTATTAATACTGCTAATAGGTCTGGTATGTTTGTTCTGTCTATTGAGTTTGTCTTGCCCTCTGCCATGTTTGCAGTCATTATTCCCTCTGTTCTTTATGTTCTTCAGCTATCTGTCAGTTTATTATTTATCAGTCAACTTGATGCTTCTGGTTTTAATGTTATTTTTTCCTCTTTTGTCTGTTGTGTGCAGGATTAGGTATCCAAGAAGCAGATTAGGACCAGTCGTAGAGTTGGAGATCTCTATGTGGTAGAAAGCTTGCATTTTCCCCTATCCATCTCTCCAATTGCACCTTTCTCGTTTCAGTTAGATTCTCAGTCGAGTCAGTTTTATTTATAGCATTCTTGCCTAGGTCATTTGTCTGTTGACCGTTTACGGTCTTTAGCTCAGTCAGGAGTGTTGGGTAAGGTTTCTCCTAATCAAATTAATGAATGTCGGAGTGTAAACTTGTCAAAATGTCAGCTTTACCATTTAATAAAAGTACTTCTATTTCTGTTTCTCATTTTTCTCTTGTGCATACTGATGTCTGGAGACCCTCTCATGTTCTCACTAAAGGGGGTTTTGCATATTACGTGTCTTTTGTTGATGATTGAACCCACTATACTTAGGTTTATCTTATAACTCACAAAACTGACTTCTACCAAATATACTGTACCTTTCAGTCTATGATCACTACACAGTTTGGGGTTACCATTAAATTGTTACGATCTAACTTGGGTGGGAAATATTTTAAAACTGAGTTCTGTGAGTATCTGGCCAATTTAGGTACCATTCACCAAACTTCCAGTACTGATACACCTGACCAAAATGGTCGTGCTGAGCGTAAACACTGCCATCTTCTTGAGACAGCTAGATCTTTCATTCTTTCTGCCTCTGTTCCAGTTTCCTTTTGGGGGGAAGCCGTTCTTACCGCTGCTTTTCTTCTAAACCGTATGCCTACCCCCCTACTATCTGGTCGTTCTCCTTATTAGGTTTTGTTTTCCCAACTTTCCAATTACTCTCTCCTTCGTGCTTTTAGGTCTTTGTGTTTTGTCCTTCTTCCCTGGAAAGATAGAACAAAACTTAGTGCCCAGTCTGTCCTGTGTGTCTCTTTGGGATATAGTCTTACTCAGAAAGGCTATCGCTATTACGATCTTGTTTCTCGTCGCCTTTATGTCTCTCGCCATGTTGGCTTTTTGGAACGTTTAGCTTACTTTTAGCTTCCGCCTCTCACAGCTCCAGTTTCTAAAAAGGATTTGGTTCACATTGATTCATTTCCTTCTGATATCCCTCTTGATGAGTACATCTCTACTGTTTCCCATGAGCTTGTTCCCTCTTCTCCTCCTAACCCCCTTCCTACTGAGTCCCTCTTCACTGGACCTTATGAGTCTGTTACATCCTCTCCACCTTCTCTCTCGCTGGCTCCTTCTCCCCCTCTATTGTTAGTCTATTCTCGTCGCAAGGCTCTCCCTCCACCAGTTGTCATTGCCTCTACTACTAATGTAAGAAATAATGTATAGAGAAAGAGAGAGAATAAATTGTATGTATTATTATTGATTGATATATTGATATTTATTACAATGATTCATGATTCCTATATATAGAAGAGGGTGAGTGTGTAGTAGGTAAGAAGTAGGTGAAGTGGAGGTGGTAGTGGTGTAGTGGGTTAGGTTTAGTGGAGTAGGTGAGGTGGTAGTGGTGTAGTGGGTTAGGTTTAGTGGAGTAGGTTTAAGTGGGTGTAGTGGGTTAGGTTTAGTGGAGTAGGTTTAAGTGGGTGAAGTAGGTGATAAATTTTAACAGCCCCCCGCAAACTCAAGGGGGATAGGAACTAGCCAACTTGAGTTTGGAGAGAGTTACAAAACAAGAAAATACATAAAAATAAAAGAGGATAGGTGACACTGTATGGTCGTGTCAGACCATTGGTGAAGACACTGGATGGTGGTGTCATAACGTTGTAGAGGACACTGTATGGTGGTGTCATAATGGTGTAGAGGACACTGGATGGCGGTGTCAGACCGCTGTAGAAGACAGTTTATGGGGTCATGTCGGACCGTTGTAGAAGACAGTTTATGGGGTCATGTCGGACCGTTGTAGCAGACAATGTGGTGACAGTTGTTGTGACAGTTTACGGAGTCTTGCTGGACCCTTGTAGAAACTAACCGGAATCAATGTCGGGACAGTTTACAGAGTCTTGTCGGACCCTTGTAGAAACTAACCGGAATCTATGTCGGGACAGTTTACAGAGTCTTGTCGGACCCTTGTAGAAACTAACCGGAATCTATGTCGGGACAGTTTACAGAGTCTTGTCGGACCCATAAAAAATTGCACCCTCAAAAGGTGTGCCCAATTTTTCAAAAAAGGCGTGCCATCAAAAGGCGTGCCCAATCCATGAAAAGACGTGCTATCAAAAGTTGCGCCCTCAAAAATTGGGCTGAAGCGGAAGGCCAGTTTTATGTTCCGATTTGGAGGGCCGCCATATGTTGCAGTGGAGGAGCAGGGTGGAGTGATCATACCCAGTGGAGTGGGAAACACGGAGGCAACACCGGCAAGGGCCGCCCAAGACGGTGGCAAGAAGAAAAGACCGGCAGAATAGGCGAGAAGAAAAATCCCACTGTTCCGATTTGTGTTGGTTGTGTTTTGTTTTGTTTTGTGTTTTTTTTATTTTTATTTTATTTTTATTTTTTATTTTTTTTTTTATGGTGTAAAATGCTGATCGGGGTTGATCCCCGGCATGAAGAAATGACAAGTTTGTAAAATGTTGTTGTTTTTTTTTTTTTTTTTTTTTTTTTTTTTTGGAGTGTTTTGTTGAAAAAATAAAAATAAAATGAAAGAAAACAAGGGAGAAAGAAAATAGATAAAAAATATTTATAGATGGATTATATGAAAAACATCAGTGCGATTGTTTCAAAATAAAGTGGGGTATTTAAAAAAGAGGAAAAGTGACTTGGAAAAAATAAATAAAAATAAGTGATTTTTGAAATCAAATGGAGGAGAGAGAGGGACAAACCCATGTGATAAAGTGGAGAGAGAGTCGGTGAGTGGGGTGCAAAAGGTGAAGGAGAAATGATGGATTGAAAATGGTTTGGGTCAAAAGTGGACACTGTTAGTGGGGATTTCAAGAGCCTCTGGTGGCATTGTGGCAGAGAACACCCCAACCTGGATTTTGGGTGGCAGCAACTGAGAACACCCCAACCTGGATTTTGGGTGGCAGCAACTGGAAAATATCATAGATCTGATTTTTAAAAACCTCGTGACAGCATTTCATCAGCTTCATCCAAGACAAACATTTTGATGTAAACAGGGCGAAGTGATTGTCTCCGCAACATGTCAAACACACGACCAGGAGTACCAACAACAACATGAACCCCACTGGAGAGAATGCGCTGATCTTCGCGCACACTAGTCCCTCCAACACAAGCATGAACCTTCACACTTTGCTGGGCAAGTTCAAGAGTGGGTGGAAGAACCAAAGCTTGGCACTCAACCAAGCTATAATCTAGCTGCTGCAGAATTCCAGAGCAGAATGTTGCAGTGTTTCCAGTTCCAGACTGTCTCGTCATATGAGGTGAAGAATTCTTCTCCATCAGCCTCACACATGACTACAGTTGCACAAATCTTTGTTGATTTTATCAGCGGAATAGGTTGAGGTCCGGCGGGCGGCTAAGGTGAGGTTGCCGCCCGCCGGGGAAGCGAAAATACTAGGTTTTAAACCAGCTCTGATACCATGTAAGAAATAATGTATAGAGAAAGAGAGAGAATAAATTGTATGTATTATTATTGATTGATATATTGATATTTATTACAATGATTCATGATTCCTATATATAGAAGAGGGTGAGTGTGTAGTAGGTAAGAAGTAGGTGAAGTGGAGGTGGTAGTGGTGTAGTGGGTTAGGTTTAGTGGAGTAGGTGAGGTGGTAGTGGTGTAGTGGGTTAGGTTTAGTGGAGTAGGTTTAAGTGGGTGTAGTGGGTTAGGTTTAGTGGAGTAGGTTTAAGTGGGTGAAGTAGGTGATAAATTTTAACAACTAATCCTCCTGCTTCTGATGACTTTGATCTTGCTAACCGTAAGTATCCCCTTTGCATCCGTAAACAAATAGTCAAACTTGGTTTTGCTAAAATATGTTTTTCTTTTTCATACTGTACATTTGTGTTTGCTGAATCTTTTTCAGAGCCTCAGTCTTACAAGGAGGCCTGTCAAGATCCTCATTGAATTCAAATTATGGAGGATAAGTTGTCTGCTTTGCAAAAAACTAGTACTTGGGAGTTGGTTCATTTGCCAATTGATAAGAATCTGGTTGGTTGCAAATGGGTCTACAAAGTCAAGATTTATTCTGATGGTTCTCTTGAGCGCTACAAGGCTCACCTAGTTGCCAAGGGTTTTTCACAGGAGTATTGTATTGATTATGAGGAGACCTTTACTCCGGTTGCCAAGATTACTACTGTCCGTACTGTGATATCTGTCGTTGTTGTTCGTCATTGGTCTCTTTATCAGATGGATGTTAAGAATGCTTTTCTTAATGGTCATCTCGCTGAGGAGGTTTACATGCGTCATCCCCCTAGCCTTCACCATTCCTCTGGACATGTTTTGTCGTCTTCGGTGTGCTCTGTATGGTCTGAAACAATCTCCTCATGCTTAGTATGATCGCTTTCAGACTGCTGTTACTAAGCTTAGGTTTTATCCTTCTGTCCAAGATTCTGCTTTGTTTCTCCTCCACACCTCACTGGTTTTGTTGCCTTATTATTATATGTAGATGATATGATTATTATTGGCTCTGATTCTTCTGCTATCTCTGAGGTCAAGCAGCATCTCTTCCGCACCTTTGAAATGAAGGATTTGGGTCCATTGCTGTATTTTCTTAGTATTGAGGTGGTTTCTTCTCCTAAGGACTACTTTCTGTCTCAAGCCAAGTATACTAATGAAGTTATTCACTGTGTTGGTCTTACTGACACTAAGATTGCTGCTACCCCTATTGAGCTTAATGTGAAACTTAACACTACTAATGGTGTTCCTCTACCTGATCCTACTTTATATTGAGAGCTCGTGGGTTGCTTAGTCTATTTGATGGTTACTTGCCTATGCTATTCATGCGGTTAGTCAGTTCGTTTCTGCTCCTTGTTCTATACATTGAGCTGCTTTGGTTCGAATTCTTCGCTATGTTCGCAGTACTATCTTCCAAGGATTGATGTTATCCTCTACTTCTTTCTTGGCTTTAGTAGCCTATGCTGATGCTGATTGGCAAGGTTTTAAAAAGCGGCCGTAACTGTTACATAACGCCGTTACATAACGGTTTTGGTGGTTACCGCCACCCGTTACGACCGCTTTTGCAGTGTGATTGAGATTCATAGGTGTGTCGGCCGTAGCAGTCGAAACGATGCCGTAACGGCTTGTTACACATCGTTACGTAACGGTTCTGAACTGCTTTTTTCAGAAAAAAAAAAAAAAAAAAAAAACTGATGGGGGAGTAAGAAATAGAGAGAGAAAAGAGAGAAGATAATGAACATGTTATTGATTTGTTAAAGCTGTAAGACCTATACTATTTTATTCAGCTGCTATCACTCAACTATTTTGTTTGTGTGCGTCTATCTATATATTGTTTGAAAATAATAATAATAATAATAATAATAATAATAATAATAATAATAATAATAATAATAAGTGTGGTCATTATCTATTTATATATATATATATATATATATTTAGGCTATTATTTTTTTTTTTACTTTTGTCATTGTTTAGTGATTGATTTTTTTGTAAAATATTTAGGAAACATAACACCTATAATTATATATTAATACATTTTTTATACATGTCAAATTTTTTTTTTTTTTTGATTAGTTTATTTTATTTTTATTTACTAGTTATTCAAAAAGAGAATGAATATTCAAGTGATCCAAACCTAAACAAAAAAAATTTTCTTTATAATTTATTTTTTAATTTTTATATGATTACATTAACATGTATAATTTATTTTTTAAAACTATTCAAATTAAAAGTTGCATTTGCTTCCACAAGTATAATAATTAAAAAATAATTTTGTACATCTAAGTCCAATAATTTTTTTTTTTTTTTGTTGCCACAAGCATAATATGGATTTATGACATATAAAGTCATTAATTATTAAAATAAAATGTAAAAAACTCAGTTTATAGTGATTTAAACATATGAAATATATTGAATCATATTTAAAAATTTATAAAAATTGATCAATATTTATTTTAAAACCCAATAAATATGATTATGGAAAAAAAATATACGTATCGGTAAGTTTTTTTTAAATTGTACGAAAAATAAAAAAATTCATTGTTTCGATTACTGCAACCGTTACGTTACGGCCTTTACACCCTACAACCTCAACCGCAACCACAACCGCAACAACGCCACCGTTATGGTGACCGCAACCGCTTTTCAGAACCTTGCTAATTGGGTTAGTGATGTTACAAATCATGAGTCAATTTCTGATTTCTGTATGTTTCTTGGCGATTCCGTGATTTCTTAGAAAAGCTAGAAACAAACTGATATTGTCCGTTCTATTACCGAAGCTGAGTACCGTGCTATGGTTCATACTACTGTTGAAGTTGTCTGGTTTCGTTGTCTTCTCTTTGACTTGGGCGTCCCTCAGTCTTCTCCAACCTCCCTCTATTGTGATAACCGTAGTGCTATTCATATTGCCCATAACATTGTCTTCCATGAGCAAACAAAGTACATTGAGATTGATTGTCACTTTGTTCGTCAGCATCTGCAGTCTAACTCTATCTCGCTTCCTTTTTTCTCTTCGGCTCTGCAACTTGCAGACCTCTTTATCAAGACTCACACCACTGCTCAGTTTTAGTTTCTTCTTGGCAAACTCTCAGTATTTTTAACTAAAACATCTTGAGTTTGAGCGGGGGTGTGAGAATATTAGGTTATGTTTATATATATGGTAATGTATATTGTATATATATTCTGAGAGATTGTGTATATATATAACAGTGTTTTCTTTTCCTTTTTAGTTTTAGGGTTAGGATTACTATATAAGCAGATGTATTCTTTGTATTATAATACAATTAAATATACAGAAAACTTACACATACTATCACAATCTATTTTCTCTCAACTTATCTTCTATCGGTACTACTCCTACCCATTCTCGAATATACTCATTCATAACTCTGTCTTTTCTAGTCTTATCACACATCCACCTTAGCATCCTTATCTCAGCAACACTCATCTTATCTACATGTTGTTTCTTAGTTGCTCAACATTCTGTCCCATACAACATCGCTAGTCTAATAGTCGTTCTATAAAACTTCACTTTTAGTCTAATGGGTATTCGTTTATCGCACAGTACCCCAGACGCACTCCTCCACTTAAGCCATCTCGCCTTAATTTTATGGATCACATCTACTCCAATCTCTCCAGTCGTTGTGATAATCGATCCTAAATAACAAAAATGTTCACTCTTAAGTAGTTCTTGGTTCTCAATTTTCACTTCTCCTATGCTTCCATTATTACTATTACTAAAATTACACTCCATGTACTCTGTTTTAGTTATGTTTATCATAAATCCTTTAAATTCAAGCGCTTTTCTCCAAGTTTCCAACTTAGTGTTAACTCATTCTCTAGTCTCATCCACTAACACGATATCATTTGCAAAAAGCATAAACTATAGCACATCATTCTGAATATTTCGCGTCAACTCATCTATAATTAAAGTAAAAAGATAAGGACTTAAGGCTGATCCTTAGTGTAAACCTACAGTAATTGAAAATTCACTTGTCTCTCCAACAAATGATCTAATAGTAGTCACCACACCTTCATACATATCCCTAATCACATCAATGTAACCTTTTGTTACCTCTTTCTTCTCTAACACCTACCAGATTGTATCCCAAGGCACTTTATCATATACTTTCTCAAGATCGATAAAAACCATATGAATGTCTCGTTTCTTTTCTCTATACTTTTCTATTACTCTCGTCAAAAAATAGATCGCTTCCATTGTTGACCTACTAGGCATAAACCCAAATTAATTCTCCAACACCTTTGTTATATCGAGCAATCAATGTTCCATCACTCTCTCCCACACTTTCATTATATGACACATTAGCTTGATTCCTCTGTAGTTGTTGCAGTTCTGGACATCTCCTTTATTTTTATATATTGGCATTAAAATACTCTTCCTCCACTCCTCTAGCATTTTCCTAGTCAACAAAATTTTGCTAAATAACCTAATCAACCAAACAACACCCTTCTTACCTAAACTTTTCCAAACTTTAATAGGGATATCATCGGGTCCTAAAACCTTATTCGATTTCATTTTCTTAATTGCAATCTCCACTTCAAAGTTCCAATTCTTACGATAGAACCTGTAGTCTTGGGTTTCCTCATTACTGCCTACTTCCTCCCCTCTTGACCTACGTCCATGTTCCTCATTTAACAACTTCTCAAAATAGTTCTTCCACCTCTCCTTAATCTCTTGTCATTCACCAACACCTTATAGTCCTCACTCTTGATACACTTAACCTAATTAAAATCTCTTATTTTCCTCTTTCTTACCTTAGCCAGTTTGTAGAACATTTTCTCCTCTTCCTTACTATCTAGTCTAGTGTATGAGTCATCATAGGCTTTCAACTTAGTCTCCCTTACTACTCTTTTTGACCTCCTCATTAGCCAATCTGTAGCTTTTAAGACTTTTCTCAATTCTATTATTCTGTCGCTTTTTAAAGCACTCTTTTTTCGTCTTTATTATCATTTGAACCTCCTCCCTCCACCACCAAGTTTCCCTAAGGTTGGGTCCCTTTCCTTTCGACTCTCCAAGAACTTCCCTTGAGATTCTCCTCATATAATTGGTCATCGAGTTTCACATAGTGTTAGTATCATCTTCCAATTCTCAAGTACCTTCTTTATCCATTTTATTCTTAAATATTTCTAGTTTATCTGCTTTTAGGTCCCACCATCTTGTCCTGCGACGCCCACTATCTTTCCTAGCTTGGTATTGCCCTTTAAAACATAAATCTAGTATCAAAATCCTATATTGAGAAGTCAGGTTCTCTCCAAGAATCACCTTATAGTTGTTGTGTTTTAGACAATCTACTTTTCTTACAAGAAAATAATCTATTTGGCTCCTAATTGACCGACTCTTAAAGGTTATCAAATGCTTCCCTCTCTTCTTATAAATAGTATTGGCCACCACTAGGTCAGAAGCTAACGCAAAACCTAAAATGCTCTCTCCAGCCTCATTTCTATCACCAAAACTATACCCACAATGCATCCTCTCCTAACCTAATTTATCTATTCCTACATAGCCATTGAAATCACCGCCTATAACTAGGTGCTTTTCTACGGGTGTCTCCTGTAATACCCCATCCATTTGGTCCCAAAAATCTCCCTTAGTCTGACCATCTAAACCAACTTGGGGGGCGAATGCACTAATAATATTCACTATATTCTCACCAATAACTAGTTTAACTAACATAATCCTATCCTATCACCTTTCCTAATGACCGCAACTATATTTTCTACAAGACCCTTGGCAACTATTATTCTTACCCCATTTCGGTATCTATCCTTGCCACTATAATATAGTTTAAAACCGGTATCCTCTATTTCTCGAGCTTTCTCACCCATCCACTTAGTTTCTTGTACACAAGTTATACTAACTTTCCTCCTAATCATGACATCTACCAATTCCATAGTCTTAACAGTTAAAGTTCCTATATTCCATGTGGATACCCTACACCTATAGTCTTGGACTAGCTTCTCCACTTTATGATATTAATTTTGATTTGCACTCTTGTAGTGGTGAACCATTAACAATTCAAGCTCTTGGAACACAGACAATTTCTGTTATATCTCTCATATGGTAAGCAAGGGATCTAAACTAAATTGATAATTTTCTGGACTCAGGATTCATTATGAATTGGGCATTTGTGACAGCCTAAATTGCTCAGTTTCTATATAAAAATGAAGCTTGATGGCATTCAACTCACTGAAGGTGAAAACACAGGGACAATTAACATCGGAAACCCAGTTTGTTTTACAATACTGTTTCTGGATGTATTGCTCACATTACACTATACTGATGTAATACATCTGTGAGCAATACATCCTGAACTAGTTAATTTTTGACATTTTTAGGCGAGTATAAGGTATTACCTCATGTAGTGTGTTCTCATTATTTATATGATTATCTTTATTAGTGATTTGCATTTTAATAATTATTTAAGCCGTTTAAGTCTAAACTGATCTACCAGCCTGAACTTGCTCCAGTGCCTTTCATCTAGCCCCCCTCCCTCCAATGAAGGAGCCCTATCTCCACCCCTGGTTAGGTAAATGGCGAGTTTTTTTTTTCTTTTCTTGTTTCCCTTATATTTATCATAATGTTCACACGTGAATGTTTTCCAATGAATGTTTCAGGATAGTTGTGATGTCAAATTAAACAAGCTACGAGTAATGTCATATAGTAAACAATAACATGATCTTGTGAACTTTCTTCTTATACTCAATCATATCAGATTAAACTTAACGGTTCCACTACTCAGTTTGGATAGAGCACTTATGGTCATTGTTTTATTTATATTAGGATAGAGATGCATATTGCAAGACAGATTATACTTTAGAATAAGTAGGACTCCCACTTAGCTGCCTTGGGCAGGTTGTTTATTGGTATTGGATGACAACTTTGGTCACTGTTACCACATATCAAACTTCAGCTTTAAATAAAATAATACAACAATGCAGCAATGCTTAATGATATTCTAAAATCTTTTGTATTTAGTGAAATAGGATTCCATAACATGAAAAAATATAATAAAGAAAAAACTCAAACGCATATAGCATCTGTCAATATTGTTTTTAGGCTTTTGACATGACTGTAATAGTTGGCATACTTTAGTTTAGCATGCCATGCACGGTGTTCTTCAAAAGGGACTGCAGTACATCTACAATACTTTGCTGCTACGAGGATAGCATGTTGTGAGTTGTTTCTTGCTAATTGAGTTCTGAACTCACTAGTGTCATAAACTCCTAAATAAGAATCGATTCAGTTATCCTATATAGGTTTACATTCTTTTGCTGGTATTTAATTAAAACAGCTAGCCCACGTTTTCAAAGGCCAGTCCAATAACTGTATGGTGTTTGGTGTACAGATTTCCATAAGCATATTGGATGCCAATTAACTGCTAAAGACTCAATTTCTTAAGGTGTTTTGGAAGGTTAATTTAAGTTGAAAATTCAATTACCCCAATGTTCTCATCTTCCTTTATTGTATTTCTTGGTAATCTATATATACTAAAACCTTATTTAGAAGTAAAGAGTTGGCCCTTTGAAGTCTCAACTTTGTCAATTTGCTTGTTTGAAGCATGTAGTTAGGGTCATGCTATAATACACAGTGTATACCATATGTAAGTTACGAATTATTGTGGTGTATGGTAATAGGCCATTACGGTGGCAGGTCTAATAAATTATTAAATCAAAATTAGTCGCATCCCATTCTGATGTTTGATTATGTCCCAAAATAGTATTCGCCACAACTCATTGTGCTGGTTTTTGTTACGACCAAAATGGCCTTCGATTATGGCTTTAATTAGTATTAGTTACAACCTAATGTGACTATAATCAATGTGAAAAAGTCCTTTTATGTTATTATGTTTTGATCCTATGTTTTGTACAAAGTGTAAAAGAAGTTTATAATCCTGTTTTGATACCTATTGTTTTTGTAAATGTCTATTGACTAAAAATTTTATTTGCAAATTTAAGAATAATGTTTAATTTTTATGCTTATAACAATGATTATTTTAGTACAACATACGTGCAAAACTTTTGTAAGAATGTGATAAAATAAGTTTTATAGTCAGTTTTTTGTTGTATATAGTTTGACCCCCTCTTAACAATATTTCTGGGTCCACCAATGTTAATAATGACTTGAAAAAGAGTTTTAAATTACAATTGCAACAGCCAACATCATCGAATGCTAAAAACAAAATTTTGTCTGATATTTTGTAGAATGCATAGAGTTTGTTTGGTTATGTAGCAATGTAGACGAAACCCATTTGCATTTCACATATATAGACAAACAAGATCCAAACATAGAAAGCATTGAGACACGTCACCCATTCTGGAAGACGTTTATAGAAAATATTTTATAATATTTTGCAAAGAAAAATACTAAAAACCCCAAATGTTTTATCAAATGTTCTACCAAATGTCTCCCATGGATGTGGGATCCACACATATGGGTCTCATGCGAATCTCACGCCCATGTGAGACATTTAGTAGAATATTTGGTAAAATATTTAGGGTCTCTAACATTTCTGTTTTGCAAATTTTGGTTGTAATAAAAGTAAGCAATTATAGCAGGAACCTTGGTTTCAGAATTGAGGTTACCTTCAAGCTGGTTAAGGCTGAGATCCAACTCAGACAAGACCATTGAACTCTCTTGCAAAAGAGCTTCTGGTAAGGACCCTGATAAGTGGTTGCTACCAAGCCGCAGAATCTGAAGAGAGACCATGAAATTGAAGGAAGGAACATTACCCACAAATTGATTATTACTTGCATCAAACACCTCTAAACTGTCGAAATATGGCATTCCATCATGAGAGAAAAGCTCTCCAGCCAAGCTGTTGTGGCTAATATTCAAGTGCTGAATTGCAGAAACAAAGCTCAAGTTTCCAAGCCCGAGGTCCAGGGATCCATTGAACCGGTTGCTGCTGAGGTCAACATACACCACACTACCCAGTTGGGACAGAAGATCCATAACATCACCAGTAAACCCATTAGACTGCAAGTCTAGATACATCAACTGCTCAAGGTTTCCAAAGCTGGAGGGAACTGTATCTTCAAAACTGTTTGAGGAAAGATTCAGAAGCACCAAGTTTGTTAGATTGGTCAACTCGGACGGTAATGACCCATTAAACAAATTGCGCGAAACATCCAAAACTTCCAATGTCCCAATTGAGCCAACTTGCTCTGTGATACTACCCGTCAACTGGTTGTTTGAAACTGATAAATTTTGAAGCATTTTAAGCCCAGCAATAGCAGGGAAATCAAACTCACCAACCAAACCCAAGTCATTTAGTGTAATTGATGTCACACTGCCCTCACTACAACTAATTCCATACCAATTCTGGGGGCACCCATCAGATGCCAAGGAACTTGAATTCCATGAAACAAAAACCTTCCCTGAAGGATCTTTCTGGATCCCCTTTTTTAGCTCCAAAAGTACATCCACATCTGAATCTCCTTTTGCCAGTTCCAGTAACAGTAATATCATCAAACAGATTATCTGCATTCCTCCCTCAAGAATCCCTACTCTACCCAACTAAATAGATAGATAGATAATGTGTTGGTTGTGCACAATGCTGAACAACATGAAATCAATCAATGGGTACTAAAGAAAACAAAATGAGCACAAGGACTAGAAAATTGAACCTGAATAGAACTTCACAAGACACAGAGCTAAAGCAGTGAGGGGAGTGGGAGTTAAAAAAAACAACTGCAACAAAAACAAAGAAATAGCAAGCAATGAGCGAGTCAATGAGCAATAAGAGAGGTGGTCCTACAAGCTCAGTGAATCTAATTTTCAGGGAATTTACAGTTTCAAGCATTGCCAAGAACAAGGACCCGTTTGCATTTATTAAAACCAGACCATGACAAAATCATAAATTTCATAGATTACCAACCAATAATGAGAGAAAAAAGAAAATAAAGAAAAAGAAAAGAAAAGACTCAGATAAGGTTTTCCACCTACTACATCTCCAAAGCTGTGAAAAAGAAAATGGGTTTTTTGATATATGAAACGAGACACAACAATGACAATAATTAAGAAGTGAAAAAACAAACCCAGAATGATTATTTGAAGATTGAAGAGGTCTTGAGAGGAATCAACAAGGTAGTGAGAAAGTGCATGAAACTTGTGTTAAGTTTGGAGATTGGCACATTGAAAGCAATGTGATGTGGTGATGCGTTTCGGGGTTGAGCTACAAAGAATAGCCGAATTTTCAGAGTAGCACTGTGCAGTCTGATTGCATTGCATTGAAGACAAAATAGAGAGAGAGATAGAGAGAGAGAGAGTATCCAATACTGTACGACTGAGGTGAGTTGGGTTTGGGGTTTGACTTCCGAGTTCGGCTCGGTCTCTGCAGTGATATCTATTTTGAGATAGGTTAAAAGTGAATTTTTAATTTTTAATTTACTTCTCTTTTATAAAAAAATTAAAAAATAATTTTTAATTATTTTCTCAAAACACTTGTATAGACTATGATTGTTTGACTTTCTCAGAAAGAAAATACATTTAAAAGGTGTTTAGTCGAGGATATAAGTAAGGAGAATTATTCTTGTCAACTAATAATCTTTTTTGTGGTGGGACTAACAAAATTATGGGAGGGTTGTGATTAGAAATTGAGTTAAGGGATTCATAATTTTTAAGCAAAAATTATATTTTTTAAAACAAAAAAATTAATTATAATATTAAAAAATACTAAAAATTATAAAATATTAATTTAATATATTAACACCATTTATAGTATTATTAATCCGGTGATATACAAACAAGTACTATTTATTTTACATCTCTCACCTAATATCATCATATCTCATTCAATCTCATTTTAGTCTTAATTCCTTCTATCATATAGAGCCAAACAAATATCGCCTTAGGTATTTGGTTCGGCATGCTACCCTCCACCCGGGGGGGGGTTGGCATATAACTAAAATAATCACAATTTTTTTTTTGAATTTTTTTATTTTTGAATTTTTTTAAATTATGTTTTTTTTAGATTCATTTTGTATAGACCAATTTAAAAATTAAAAAAATATATATAATTTCTTTTAAAAAGTTTACTAAACATTAAAAAATTAAAAAAAAATTATTTGTCATTTCTGGATTTTCTTTTCCCGATCTGTCTAGTCTATAATTCGAAATTTAAAAAAAAAACTAAAAATAAAGAAAAATTAATAAAAAACAGTTACTAAAAAAATTATACCAAACACCGACTAAAGGGTTGTTTGGAATGTTCTAAATAAGTGCATTTTTTAACTTTTTATAAAAAGATGTATGGAAAAGTAGAGAGAAAATGCTGATTGATGTGACCCAAAAAAGATAAAAAAATAAAAAATGTGGACTTATTTAATCTTCCCAAACAAGGCCTAAGATTTATACAAATAATTTACACATTAAAAAAGGAAAATCCTATTAAACACATCTCTTATTGTATGCACATTTAATTACGCTATTTTTTTATTTAATTATGACTATTTTTCTTCTTTATTTATGACATTATTTTAAAATCTTGATTATATTTCATTTATGTTTGGTTATAATATTTTTAATTATAACTTAAAAATATAAAATTATATCTATTTTTCTGTTAAGTATAAAATGTATATAATACACACTTTAGCATAGTCTTTCCTTAAAAGAAAAATACGGAATCTCTGATGGTCTCTCCTGTAATGATTACCAAATCGACATCTTTTTGCAAACCTTTATATCCGGAAAAGTTGTGCAGATGATAAAAATTGATGAGTAAGGTTGGTGTCGGTCCAAAAGTAGCGTTTAAGGCTTGTTTTATCACAGCTTAAAATAGTTAAATAGTTATAAGTTGGTAATTAAAATTTGCTTACGGGTGTGTAGGGTACAATTTGAATGGTTTAAAAGTAAAATAATGAATTAAATAATAAATTAACGAATTAATAAATAATTAAATTGTGATTGAAGTTATTTGAGAATATTTTTAATTAATTATCAAATATAATTATTAATTTATAACAAATTTTATATTTTAAATCTCTTATATTTATTTTTATTTTAATATTTTATTAAAGATTAAAAATATATATGTATTATAAATTTTTTTTTTTTTTTTTTTTGAGCTCATATGTATCATAAAGATATCCTCTAATATATATATATATATATATATGGAATCTCTGATGGTCCATCTCCTGCAATGATTGTCAAATTGACATCTTTACGCAAACTTTTTGGGTAGGTGTGATTTGTGTTTTGAAATAAATTTTCAAAAAAAAAATTTAGGGAAAGAGTTTAAGGCTTCGTTCGGTGGAATTTTTAAAATATAATTTCATATTAGTTTTGAGTGTGGTGTTTGTTTAGTGTTTTTAAAAATTAATTACACACTCATTTTTAAAAAACTCTTTGCAAGAAGGGAAAATTTGGACTAATTGGTTGTCCTCCTAGACGTCCGGCCGGTTGACCGAAACAGTACTTCTTTTTTTTTTTTTACAAATGCCACCTGTTATTTTTTAAATTTTAAATTAAAAAAAAATGGAATTTTTAAAAAAAATTTATGAGTTTTGAATAGAATTTTGAGTTGTGTGTTTGGTTATAAGTTCAAGTTTTTGTATCAATTATCATATGTCACATCAAAAATTTCTCATTCAATTCAAAACTCATTCACCAAACAAATTTTCTACACTCAAATCATAATTTCAAAACTCACAAACTCAAAATACAACTCTATTCTAAAATTTAGAAAACTCTACCAAATGCAACCTAATTTTTTTTTTTTTTTTGATTTATTTGGTTGTGTATTTTGAAAATAGTTTTGAAGTTTGAAAATTTGGAATGATTTGATATTTTGTTATAGTTGAGTAGGTGTGTATGAAAAAAAAAGTGATTGAGAAATAAAGAGGAAAGAAAAAAAGTGATTGATTAACGTATAGGAGAAAGAAAGTGACTTTGAAATTTTTTTTTGAAAAATTTTAACCAAACAAAATTTTAAAAAAAAAAATCAAAAATTGTAGCTTACATACAAACCAAACAGGCCATTTATCTTCGAAAGAGTTGCACATCATTAAAAAAGACAAAATATTTGAATCACTTAATTTATTATTTTTAAAAAATATTTGTAATGATATATTTGATAAGTGTGATATTTTAATTTACTGTTAAATATTTTATTATATGGGATCAAATTTTAATATTATATCATGAGAAGTCATTTAAGAGTGATAAAGTAAAGGATAACTCACGTGTAACTCCTAATAAGTAGATTTATTATTCAACAACTCATGTGAAAATTCATGACATTTTTCATTAAAAACTATTAAAAAATCATTAATTGTTTTATTAATTTTTAATAACAGTTTGAAAATTGTCATAAAAAATATTATTAATTATAAGGTTTAACGACAGTTTAAAAAATCATCACAAAAAAATATCAGTAATTGTAAATTTTAGTAACAATTTATAAAAATTAGAATAAAAAAGTCACTAATTGTTAATTTTTAGTGACATATGCAAAAAACTAGTCGTAAAAAAATATTTTTAGTGACAATTTTACTATGATTTATTTTCAATAAGACTTGATAAGAATTAATTACAACTATTAAGAATTATTGGTAATCCTAAATTAAATAGATGTAACATTGTTGATGATAAAGTTGATGAGGGAGGTTGGTATCGCTCCAAAGTTGTGTTTAAGGTTTGTTTTATCACCAATTTAAAAATTAAAATAGTTAAATTGGTTAAAGGTTAGCTCCCTTTTTTTTTCTTTGAAAAAACACGTAAAAAAATATAGAGATGATATGACTCAAAAGAAGTTAAAATATAAAAAATTAGTTTTTAACTTCTTGCCAAAATAGGCCAAAGTTGATAATTATACTTTGCCTATGGGTGAGATGTATAGTTCGGACGATTTGAAAATAAAATTATAAATTAAATAACGGATTGACAAATAACTAAAGTAAGTCATATTGGACAATTTGGAATGGTTTGTCAAATTGAAGAATATTCTTAACTAATTATCAAGTGTATGTATAATATATAACATTAATTTACATAATATTTTTCATATATATAACTACTAATTTCTAATAAATTTCACATTTTAAATCTCTCTCACACTCATTTTTACTTTAATATTTCATTAAAAGTTAAAATATAAATATATATATATATATATATATATATATATTAACTTTAGTGGAGCAGAACGATTTCAAAATTATATTATAAATTTTAGGATAAAAGATGGTTTTAGTCTCTAAGAAATGTGTTATTTATTATTTTGATCTTCAAAGTTGTCAATTTGAGTCAATTTGATCATATATCTAACTAAATTGATAACGAGAACATAAATAAAAGACAGTTTTAATCCTTAAAGTATGTGTTCCTTGTCATTTTTTCTAAAAACTATCTTTTATCTCAAATTTTAAAGTTTAATTTGCGATTAGTGGATTAAACGGTGAGGATTGGTGTGGATCGATGCAATTTTAGCAGATTGTGCAATATTTTTGCACAATCCTTACTTTAGCCCCTTTATGTTCGGCCATTTTTACATTGAATCTTAAAATTTATTTATTTTTGACTTTGGTCCTTCGTATTTTAAGTTTTTCCACCTTACTTAAAGTTAATTTTTATTCAAAATTAGATAGAAAATGACACATTGACTATCAGATGGCCTAAAAATATTTATTATATATAACTCACACATCTAACATAAATTTAAACTCAAATGTAATAATATATTTTTTATGTTATGTAATAGTTATTGTAGCATTTTCAGTCTATAAAATTGAACATAAGTTAGTTTTAAGAGTAAAGTCAAAAAAACTTGAAACATGAACGATCAAAATGGAAAAAAAAAAAAACTTTAAGAATCAAAGTGGAAAATTGATCAAATATAAAGGAAGCAAAGTGTAATTTATCCCTTAAAAAATTAAAAAATCACTAAAAATCAGCTCTTCTCTTTAAATTTTTATAAATCTTTATAAAAAATTAAAAAAATTAATTAAAATAGTTACTTTTCAAAAAAAATTGTAAGTTTCCTTGTGAGCTAAATTTGATGGACTTTTATTAATTAATTAAGCAAGCCCAAATAAAAAATCTTAGGATCGAGTCATACTCAACAAGCTTGATCCAAAAGAGTTAACGTGTTACCCGTGACTTAAGTCGAATTCTCAGACTTATTTTAATTAATTTATTTATTTTTTCTTATTTTTTGCCAAGCTTACGAGCTAGCAATTAGTAGGACTGAGCAAGAAATCCGTAAAATTCGTAATCCGATCCAGTCCAGTCCAATTCAGTAGATTTGGATTAGTTTTTTGAATCCATGGTTCGGTTCCGGATTGAAAAATTAAAAATTCGTAGTCCACAGATTGGTTCCGGATTGAACCCTACGGTTCCGGATTGGAACCGATCCGGACCGTATACAAATAGTCTATATTTTGATTATACACTCTCCTATATAGTATCTTCTCTTATTTTATATAAAACTTAAATCTAAACCTAAACTCGCATAGTATCTTCTTTTATTACTTTTGTTTGCTAGTTTTTAGTGTTAATTTTGTAATGATCTAAATACTTATGGTGGAACCAATTTTCTTATGGTTGTTTAAATTTTAGAACAGTATGTCACTATTATGAAAAGACATGTTGCTATTGTGAAACTAATATGGTACTATATTTATATTTTTATGAAATTAAAGTGTTATATATATTTTTTGTTATTTAATTATATAAATTCCTGGTCCTAAACTGATCTAATCCTTATTTAAATGGATTGGTCCGGATTGATTTCACGATTTAAACGGATTGGATTGGTTCCAATTTTTCAGGAACCGTAGATAACGAATTGATCCTGATTTTATCCCAATCTGGTCCAATCCGGACCATGCTCACCCCTAACAATCAGGCCAACTGCCTACTTTTAACGGGCTAACAAGCGTGCCAGGTTTTAATACATAAATTTGAGTCAAGCTCAAGTCTTATTTAGGTTGGGTGAGCCCGCCCTAAGCTCTTGTTTGGAGATTAATCAAAAAATTAAAAAAATTATTACAAATTATCATATCAATTTTTTTATTTTTTTATATATCTTTTTATAAGAAGTTAAAAAATTATTAAAATAATATTTTTTTAAATAAGACTTAAAATAATATATTTTCAAACGAGATCTAAATATGAGTTCGAGCTTAATAATAGGTTGATGGCTAGGGTTATAGGTGTTTGGGTCAAATGATAACCTTTAATAATAAACATCATTACTTCGCAATGTAATAGGTATAAGCATTAGTCGACCTGGACCGAGTTCGGGCTTTGGTTGGCACTACATAATAAAACATTTTGTGTTTGTCGAAGCTCCGTCCGATTCTAATATCAGGCCTCTATATCTTCACAAATTTGGTCAAAAAAAAATTATAAATCCCAAATTTACTCATCGGGTTATATGTTAAAAAAAAAAATTAAAACATTTCATAGTTAAATTTAATCACACATTATATTTCTTAAACAAACATACTGACATTATTATAAATTAAAAGATTTTGTATATAAATTGAAAGATTTATTAAATAAATTCAATTAAATATCATTATAAATGTGAGTTTTAATCAAATTAACAATGATAAAGTTTAGATGGTAACAAAAAATATATACTTTAATATTTTATAATTAATTAATTAATTTAATAGTGGGTCAAGTTAAAAGTATAAATCTCAAACCGAATCCATTAATATATTGAGCTGAAAATATTGGTCCAACCTTACTCTATGCGCTAAAACAACCTTTCCAAATCCTAACAAAATAAAGTCAATGCGAAAGCTAAAAGGCCAAAAAAAAAAAAAAAAGCTTTTTGAAAAAAATTAAAATATTAATTGTAAAATGTTCATAAAAGCTTAAAAATAGAGAAATCGGTAAATTACACTTTTTATCTATATAGTTTGATTTAAAATTCACTTTAGTCTCTATTATTTTAATTTCAACAATATTAATCTTAAATTTAAAATTTAATTTCAATTTGATCTTCCGTTTAAGTTGCACGTTAAAATTCACAATTATTTAACACGTGCCACTCACATGAGGGATATCTAATAAAAATAAATAAATAAGTAAATTGACAATAATTTTAACGAAATGATTGAATTAAAACTAAAGTTGATTTTTTAGAATAAATGGATTTTAGGGTGGGAATGGTTGTTAGATTAAAGTTGGGTTCGAATTATATAATAATAATAATAATATCAAATATAACTTTAAAGTATTGGTAATTTTTCTTTTGTTGAATTAAATAATATTGCAATGTATTCTTATTAAATCCTATAAATTCAAAATTTTGAGATATATTTTTTTTTATTTTCAAAAATAAAGTACATTGACTTCAACAACTCAATGCTCAAACCAATAATTGCTTGTGTCTTTCAAATCTAACTCAAACTCTTTGATACAGGATGTTTGGTAGAGCTTATAAGTTGTTTGTTTTAGCTTTTAACTTAATTTAAGCTAAAAACTTGTGTTTGATTCAACTTAATTTGACCCACATATAGCTTAAATGAAGCTAATTTTCAACTATTTTGGGGTGTTTGGTAGAGCTTATAAGCTGCTTATTTCAACTTTTAACTTAATTTCAGTTAAAGACTTGTGTTTGGTTCAACTTAATTTGACCCATTTATAGCTTAAATGAAGTTAATTTTCAACTCTTTTGAAAAGTTGGTCAGGGGGTGCTTAATATTTTAGCTTAAGCGCACAGCTGGTGTGGGGGGTGAAATGACTTAAATGCCCCCCTAAACTTCATTATTTATGAAAATGCCACTATGTATACCGTTTGATGATCTCTCTTGCCCTAACTCTTGCCTCTCACACTCTTCTCTCCTATTCTCCTCTCCTTTGGCGACCGAGAAGAAGCTCTACCAAACGCGCACAAAAACAGTCGTCGACCTCTCTGATCGTAACAGATCGTGCTTGTAGAACAATCATCTACCTCTCCAAGAACAGTCATCTCTCTGTTTTCTGTTCATCGAAGTTGAAAAGGTAAGATTTCATGAATGTGATACATGTATAGACAACGATTAGGGTTTTGTTTTTGGTTATGTGAAATGGTGTCTTCTCTGTCTCTCTCTCCCTTCTCTCTCTTATTACGATGAAATATCCCTCTTTTTCATTCTATGAATAGGGGTTGAAAACGCCTCTCTCTCTTTTTCACTCTTTGATTAGGGTTGAAAACCCCCTTTTTACTCCGATCTGTTATTTATTTATTTAATCGCTAGATGTTTTTCAATTTTGAGTTCAAAAAAGTTATATTCATTTCATGAGCTTCGTTAATAATATACTGGAGTAGGTGAAATTTGGGTTGCAATGTGAGTGCTTTATTGTGTTTGTGAAACTAAAAATTAGTGAACACAAAGTCATCAAAAGTAGGTAGAAAAGCTAAATGAAAGCTCCTGAGAAGTATGAGACGCAACAACAAACAAATTAAAGAATAATGATATATACATACAAATTTTTTACACAGAATTATGTGACATCATATGATCTCTTCATTTATAATCAAAATATTTAGTATTATTATCATAATTTCATAAATAGCACTGTTTTGGGTAGGATAATTTATATTTTTGTCCTCTCTTTTGGGTATGTTTTTGACCTACTATAATTTTGTGACTGTCGAGTGACACAGTTATTCAGCATTGTTTTGGGGGTAAGTTGGATTGCAGAGTGAGTGATCTTTATTCTCGGATGACCTTTTGTCATCTCATTGTTTGATGGGTGATGAGGATTCTAAAAATGCCTTTATCTTTGGTACTAATTAATCCTGTCAAAAACATAAATGAAGTTGCAAAATATATGCAGCAAAAACATGCACCCAAAAAAAGTATTGTCAAATACAGTGGGATTAGGGGATCAAAAATTGCTCACATAAGAGGCATTGGATTATCTCAACCTTCTTAATGCTTAGGCTTTAATGTAAATCTTTGATGCCTAGGTCTTTATGTAAAGTGTATATGGACTTGTTTGGGTATGAGTTTCTTATTTGTTGTTCTTGATGGTTTTGTTGATAAGGATCTTCTAGAATTTGAACCCATCTTGTGAGGTGGATATCATGATTCATTCTTAAATGGGTGCTATATGTGTAAAACAGTTTGGGTTTAATCTTCTAGACAATTTTTTTTAGAGAGAAAATTCTAGAAAAAATTTATGACAATTTTTGTTGCTATTAATAAAGGTTCAATTGCTAGGATATGTGGATTGAAGAAATTCAATCTGTTTAATCAACCATATTTCTAGTAGTAGTAGTGGTAGTTGTGGAGAATAGGTCTTTAAAATTAAAGAACCAATAGGTCTTTAAAATTGAAGAATACTGTTGAACCTTTTGCCATATGTCTTTCTTTCTTTGCTGACTGTTCTTGGTAGCCAGATTTTTAGTCATGTGTGTTCTGTGTCATGTTCTATGTTTAGCACTGAATTGAATCTTTTAACTTTATTAGTTGATAATTTTATTACGTAATTACAAATAACTCTCTCATATGAAATGAAATCAGTGCACTTCAAATTTTTCTAGGAACAAATGGGTGCAAACGAATTGTCAATATATTAGAAACATTTTATTTAATCAATACTTCGTGGGTGCAATTTATTTACAATTAGCTTCCCAATCTTTAGAGGATTTGGATTCAATTCTTCCTAATTAATGCAGAGGCATGTCATTCTCTAGTAACTATTATTCTAGTGGTGAGAGCTTCGACTTGAGGTATAAGGCTTTGAAATACGATTATGGGCTAAGAGCTGCCATAAGGGTTACCAAGTTTGACAAGCCATCTAAAGGGAGACTGTATTTCATTTGTGAGAAGAGAAATTGTCAATTTTGGAGGTGGTATACCCCAAAATCTGTGATGATGGTAGAGAGGCTGAGGAATGAGAGAATGCTTGATCAAAATCAAAATATAGAGACTGTAGGACTAAAAGTGAAGAACCAAATGCTTTCACAATCCAATGCTTTCATGAAGCAGCTTGTTGTGGGTTTGCTCACGATTTGTATTGTTATGCCAGTTAAATTACTCTTCAAATGATGATAGGTGCCGTTTAGAGATACCTGGCGTTTTTGTGCTAATGTAGTTTACCATGGACTATTGTACTAAGCTTTGTACCCAATGAATGTTGACGTAGTTGCCATATATGGTTATTTTGTACTGATCTAGCTGTTGCAATGCAAGCACTGATGAATAAGTGTGTTTTATTTATTTATTTATTTTTTTCTTTCATAGAATGAGTACCTAAGAGGAAATAAAATCTAAAAATAGAAAGAACAAGGGAAAATCAAGTCAAGTACCATCTGTTAAAGCTCACTGGGATGCAAGATCAAATAAAATTTTTATTAAGCTTTGTGTTGAGTAAGTGAAGGTTGGATACAGACCTGATACACACTTAGATAGGGTCGGGTGGAAAAATGTGATAACTAAGTTTAAAAGCATGACTGGAAAAGCATACCAACGAATACAAATGAAAAATTATTGGGATGTGTTGAAAAAAGATTGGCTTTTATGGAATAATCTGTTAAGGGGTGAGATAGGCTTAGGCCGTGATACATTGACTGGAGCTATATCTACATTTGATGAGTGGTGGACCAAGAAATTGGAGGTAAGTAATTTGCTTAATGTACATATTCAGTTTGTTTTTTGTTTAAACAGACCAAATTTTATTACTTGAAATTGTTAAATTTTCCCTTGTCATTGTTGCAGAGGTATCCTGATACTGCCAAATTCCGGCGTATGCCATTGCAATTCACTGAAGAGTTAGACATACTATTCTTAGATGGAGCTGCTACAGGAGAATGAGCATACACTCCTAGCTCAGGGGTTATGCCTCACACTAATGAGACTCTGGAGGAATTTCATTCGCCACATGATGCTGAATTTCATGGTGATACTGATTTGAAGGTGGTTAATCCTTCCGAGTTAAACAAAAACCGTTTATCAAATACTGATAGTTTATCAACGAAGAGCTAGACAAAGAAGAAATTTACTGGTGCAGCTCTACTTAACAAGACACTTGATCGTATAGTCAATGCGGTTGAGTCATCTTCAGCAACTTCAATACAGACCTCATCAAGATATCCTTCAATTGCAGAATGTTTGGCGAAGTTGGAAAGCTTCCCTAGTGTGTCCCTGGATGATGAGCTGTATGTATGGACTGGCAGATTATTCTTACGAGACAAGCGTTGTGAGTGCTTCATGACTCTTCCTATGGATGAAGTTCAGCTGAGGTTTCTAAAGTTGGAGATTGAGATGAAGACGACCATCACATGTTATCGCGGCTAATTGTTTTTGAACTTGGATGTTTATGAATTTCCTAATTATTTCATGTTTAAGACCTTTAAGACTTTTATAATTAATTGTGGACTGTTGTGTTGGACTCATTATTTTTTTTCTTTTATTAATATTGGCTATGTTGGACTTTTATGTTGGACTCATTATTTGGACTTTTATTAATATTTTGTTGGACATTGTTAGTTGAATGGTTGAATGGATGGTGGGTAGGTGGCATTTTCTCAGTTGAATGGTAGGTGAATGGTTGACTTGTTGAATGTTAGTTGAATGGTTGAATGTTACTTGAATGGTTAAATGGTTGATTGTAATCTTGAATACGAATGGTTGGTGAATGGTGAAGACTTTTATATATATGTAGATGTTCTTCTCTGACTAAGCTATCACTACTGCATTTTTTAAAAGATTTTGACTTGTCTTGGAATTTTCCAAGAGTTAAGAAATAACTCCATCTTACAAACTATATTAGAGTGAGCTGATATTGAATTCAAGAAGTTTAAATATTCATTGCTGAAAATCAGTAATTCTTTCTCTACTTTTTTCCATATTATTCTTATTTTGAATCTCTTGTCTTTCTTGTATATTGTAGCTGATGGAGTTCTCTATATCCCGATAATCACAAAAATGAATTCTCTTTCTGTGTCTTCATTTTCTTTTCTTTTTTTTCTTCTTAAATACATTATATAACTTGTATAGCTGTGTGAGAATTCTCACCAGTCATCCTTTGGAAGTATGACAACTTATATTCATCAAACTGTTGGGGAATTTTCAAAATGGTTTTTAAAATTTATAGGTTAATTTTTGGGTGTTTTCAAAACCTTCCTTATTTTTCTTTGGAAAGCATTAATTAAGCTTGGGGACTTTGTCCCACATTGGAAAGAGAGTAAAACATGGAGCACTTAATAAAGTGCTACATGGAATATTCTTTTGAATATGGAATTATGGGATGAAAGCTAGTGTGCATGCACCCACACCTCAAGGATGGTGCTTTGCACCATCCGCACACGTACATACGTGCGCGCGTGTGGCATGAGCAGTGGGCTATGTAGCGTTTGATGGCGCACTTTACACTTAGCACGAACGCATCGGCGCCATGAGGGAGCTTTCCTATTTGTATTGGACAGGTTGGAGCGATGACGTGGATTCGACGTGGAATACAGTCAGCTCCACGTGGCAGTGACGTGTCATCCGTTGGCGATGAGTCAACTAACCGATCAAACGGTTGTGTGTCCGATCTAGAGCGGGTTGATCATAGTCGTTAATTAGAGATGCGCGCGATCATACGGATGAGATGGCACCCGATCGTGATCAAGTGTGATTAGTCAAGGCATCTATTCGGTGTCAGAATAATTTGCACCATAGATCGTCGATCCAACGATCAGATTTGATCGAATGCGATCAAGGGACACGATCATTCGATCAGATCCATTAAGGCCTATAAATAGGCTACGAAATTATCCATTTCATTCCATCCAAAATCCTAAAAGCATTCTTGTAATTCTCTCTCTCTCTCTCTCCTTCTTGCTTTTGAATTTTCGATCAAGAGTTTCTTAAGCAAATTTTCATTTTCTTATTGATAATCAAGTTCTGCAGCTTTGATTATTAGTGTCTTGATTTCTTGATTATATCAAGAGTGTTCAGATCTATTGTCGTCAATGCAGACGCCGATAGACTAGATCTTTAGATCAGGCTTCATTATATCCTGGAGGTAAATTTGTTGTAACTTCCTGCACACCTTTTGGTGGGTACAAATATTGTCTTTAGGAAAGCGACTTAGTACCGTTTTGGGAACCCTGATAAAAAATAGCGTTTTCAGCCTAAGGAAAAAACGCAGTTTACACCATTTGGAAAGATCTAAAAACGCAACTCGACCATTTACCAAACTACCCTCATCTTATGTAAATTGGGGCCTAGGGAAAAATGAGGTTAGATTTGCCTCCTCCCAAAGCTGTGCCGTTTAACTCCCTAGAACAACCCACGACCTTGCTGTCCCTCGACGAAGCTGTCACCAGATTCGTCGTTCACATCCTCGCCTTCGCCGGATCTGCACCATTAGGTAAGCCAAAAACCGTCTTCCATTGTTGTCTTCTCGCAAGTAGTGATGGACCTAAAACCATGGCAGCAGTTGTTCACGATTGATGGACGACCTGCTATATAATATATAACATTGATAATGGTTGCTCCATATTGGTTTGCACTTGTGATTTCGAATGTCAAAAAATGTTTGTATTTCCGATCTTCAATGGCAAGGTGTTCTGTGTACTCATCCCTTTCGATCTACTTGCCTTCTTTCACAAATTTGTGTGTTTACGGAATGAATGATACCAGGTTGTTATGTGCATGCATTATTTGAAGTTGCAGGTTTTCTTTTTCTTTTTTTTCCGTCTTGGCACAATTGAGAAGCTCTGTTTTTTTGTTTTTTTTTTTTTACCTTAACCATTAAGTTAACACACATGAACAAATGGGAAGCAACTATTATCATTTACCTTACTAGTTACCATCAACATGATAAAAGATAAAACTACATATTTCTGTCTTCCATTTTTAATTCAATCAACATTCCAAAGAAGAAAACGGTAGTGGCCACTCACATCTAGTTTATTGCAAACCCATTGGCCTAATCTCTAATGTGGTATACAAGCTACACGTACATGTTTAATTTATATATATATATATATATAAGATATCAAAAATTAAGAGGAAGAAAATTCATATCAGTATGCAGATTTAAAAGAACAAATACACACAATCTACCGAACACGGTTACTGTACTCCAAATTCATATCAGTATGCAGATTCATATGAGTAAAAAGAAAATTCATATCAGTATTCACAACGGTTACTATACTCCAAATAAAGCACAAACAAGGCCAACCCAAGTGTTCCATTGTAACCCCATAATCAACTATTCAGTTCCGTAAAAAAAAAAATCTGGACAAGTAATGCATAACTTTTTGTTTTTTTTGAGGCAACTTGAGCAAAACCCAAACTATCGAACACTGTGCGAGTAAAACTACCACTCATATTGCCCCAAGGGTTGAGGCTTTCCTCTGTATTTTCTCTTTCACATTGGCAAAAATACAAAACAATATATAACAAAAAAAAAATTGTAATTAATGTTTAGAATAGAAAATTCAAAACATGAATTTAAAAAAGCCTTCAATGTTTGAATGGATATTTATAAAACTCCAACCAAAACTGTTTATCAGTGCTAATGCTATACATATAGATTCATAAAATAATTGTGATATGTAGCATTTTTGGAGCTATAAATTCGAAGAATATTAGTATTGTGGATTTGGAAAATGGCTCCAAAGAATTAGTACTATGGATTGTGTATTGTATTGTTGGGATGGGGAGGATTGTGTATAGTACTGTGGAGGTGGTCATTTTCATGTTAATTTCTTGTTTTAGTTTACTTCGCAGACTACAGAAATTCGTACAACATATATCTTGTGTATTCCTGAAGTAGTTTACCAAAACATGACAACACAAGACAACTACAGTACGAAAAATTTAGAAAAGAAAATGGCTAATCAGGACACACCAGTAAACTAGCATTTTCAATAGTTAGCCTAAATTCAAAATGAACTTCTTTTAGTTACTGTCTTTCATTTCGTACACTAGATGATATTAGTTCAATTTATAACATGAACAAAAAAATTGAAGGGGTATATCGATGGCGTCCTCCATGTCAACTGCCACTTCATCATGGCCACCGAGGATGTGTGATTGTGGCTTTGGACATGGCGTTGTAAAAAAATCAAGATCCGCCAAAAACCCTGGTCGTGCATACTACGTTTGCCCTAAAACTGCGGTGCGTTTGTGTTGCCACTCTCTTATGCACTTAGTCATGTCGTCGTTCATTTGTGGCTGTGTTGCATAGTATGCATGCTAACTATCTACTGCAATTTTGTCCAGTAGAGATGTGTTGCGTGGGTTGGTTGGTGTGACGAGTTTCACAGCACCAGTTTAGGTACTGACCAGCCACATAATGATGTCGATTTGGGGTTATGAGCGGACGTTGCGCGCATAGATCAGAGCCTACGTACGCTTAGGACGGTCGTCGGTTTTTTTTTTTTTACGTCGTTGTTTTGGTGTTGTTGTTTCGAATGTGATGCATTGTCATGGATATTACTGTGTCGTTACTTTTTGTATCACATATCTACTTTGTTGTCAGTTACGTGTTCGTCCTGTTACATAAGATTTCCCCAACGTGTAATACAAACCGACTTTGTCTTTTGCAAAGTGTTGTACTATTTGTTGTTATTACTGCAGTAATTGTGTTTACACTTTTATTTCGCTTTTGGGCATGCAAAAAATATCTACTCTACTTTATTTGCCACTAATATTGCATTAATTTTACAAGCAGGACAACACTACTCATGGCAACAAACCGATCATCACCCCGTACCCCTTCAAAGTCTCGAGGTAACGCTGTCACATCAACCAAACCCCAGCCAGTCCACAAATGCCAATTCGATAGTGACAATACAAAGTTGTTTCTTCAACTCGTCATTGCTGAAATGGAATGTGGTAATCGACAACCGTGTGGATTGTCCATGGCAGGAGATAAGAACTTAGCGAACAAATTTCTAGAGAAAACCGGCCTGCTGCATTCGGCCAAACAAATGAAAAACAAGTTTGACAACTTGAAGAAAGATTGGCTAGCATGGAAGAAGTTGGAGAATGCCAGCCACGGCTTGACAGGGCTTGGGTACGACCATGAGACGGGCTTGTCCACTGCACTTGACCATTGGTGGGCCAAAATGCAAGCGGTATGTTTTGTTGTACTAGTATTGCTGATTTGTAGTGTCATATTTTGTTCACATAACTACTTTTACAAATCGAAGCACTTGTTGAACACATTACTTTCACATATGTTGGGCAACCCACAACGTGCCATGTGTATACTTAATTCAAGAGTTACATTTATTGTTTTCTAATTACAACACTGAACCCGTTCATGTGTTTTGCCTCTGTTACTGTCATTGGTGGTACACTTTAAGGGCATCAAATACATTTCAAGCTTTACTTACATATGTGCTTTCTTCTGTCTTAGATGAACAATCGATGTGCTAAATTCAAGAGTAAGCCTCTAGAGCACGTAGACCTCATGGAACGGGTGTTCTCTGGGGCAACATTGACTAGGAAACATGCATGGACTCAGACAAAAGTGCGCGATGATGATGCTATTGCGACCAATGCCAACAAGGATAGCGGGATGGGGTGCAAGCACAGCACCACAGCCGGGCCATGACACTGTCGGGGAGAACGTGGTTGATAGTAGCCTCTTTGACGATGCTCCCCCCCAGTCAGCCGTGGATGGATCAGCCAATGCAAAACATCGCAAACGGGCAGCGCGTGGTACTGTCGTTAGTAGCATGGACAATCTCGTGGAAGTAGTGAGCAAACAAAGCAAGGAGCTGAAAATTACGCAATGCGTTGTCACTGGTAAAGGTGACAACACTGTGAGGGACTGTCTTGCAAGGCTTATGAGCACGCCTGGATTAGAGCTCGGCTGTAAGTTGTTCTCATTCGCATGCGGCATAATGGATTCACCCGATAATTGGGACATCATCATGGCCCTCCCCCAGAATTATATTATCAACTGGTTGACAGAGAACCGTGCCTGCACACCGGCCAATGTTGGCAGGTGTTGACCGCCCGACCGTTCTCTCTGCGCGCCCCCCTTTTCGGAGAGGGCACGAATTGGGTTCTAGCTACTACAGTTCGGACTCCTGTCAGGGTTCTGAATCTAATCTCACAAAGTGCAATGTAAGACTGATAAATCACCAAAGAATCAAAATCCGGCAAATCGTTTTGGAAAATCGATTTTAATAAAAAAAAAAAAAAAAGCGCCAAACATGGACTGCTTTGCCAGATTACAGAGTCGCCACCTAAATATTTTATTTTGAGAAATTTAAGAAACCCTAACTTGTGCCTAAGGCCACATGTCCGTCATCACCAAAGTTGCCTCGGCTCGAGAACTTGGGTACGAGAGGGGAAGGTCATCACATGAGCACCCCCGCTCATCCGATCAAAGATCGGCCTCTACTAACATGATATGTTGTTTTATAAACCTCATGTATTCTTATTTCGGTTTATTAGACTAGCTTACTATGTGATGCGCACAACACACAAGTATAGACTTAACCACGAGAATTAGAACAAAACAATTCATGTTTGTTTTTCGAAAATGGTTTGGAAGTGCTACTCATAAGTAGGCTAAAGCGCAGATTTGCCACCCTCAAGTGGGCTTTAAAACAACATGATTTTGCCACTCCGCAAAGTGGGCTTAAAACATACATTTGATGAATTGTCCCAATTTAGGCAATCAAGCCTTCACCCACAAGCATTCATGCAGTTAAGCACTTAAGCAAATAGCCTCATGGCAAGCATGCTAACATGGCAACATACACATCTCATGCAGTATGCTAAAGCGTAAACACTCACAGTGTACTCCGAGCCAAAACAGAAGCTAGTTAGAAATCATGCATGATCCTAACTATGTCAACAATGCCTAATACAACACATGCAAAAATGCAACTAAAATAGGCTCGGCTATCTAAGATGGCATATGAATACAACACTTGATAACATGCTTTGAAACACGTATTCAAGTAAATATATTGAAATACAATGCGGTTTGAATGATGCGCCGAGCCCCGTGCATGCAAGACAAATGAATGATGCAAACATGCAAAGCATAAAGTATGCTAATCAAAACGTGCCCTAAAACTAACCATCGAAAGCGATAAGTAAAAAGGAGAAAGAAATAGGGTTAGAAGACATGCACACACACACACACCCTTATTACAACATTTTGCCCTCTCGACGGAGGGTCCGAATGAAAGCTAAGCTAATCTAAGCTAAGCTAATCAACTAATCTAATTAAGCTAATTAGACTAATTATTACAAATCAATCAAATAACTAGTAAACTACTTACTAATTATTACAACACCTTAACTAACTAACAAATTAATTAAAGCACATATTCAGATGTTAACTAACAAATAAAACTTTAAACTATGCTGCCTCAGCTCTATTGAAGAAGTTGAACATGCATGCTAGCATTTGGTTTCTCGCCCCGAAAAGCTCTCTGGTTTGCTCTCTTGAGGCTCTGTCTGCAGGGTGTCTTCAAGAACTAGCTGCTGAAACTTAACAAACCAAAGCTGGGGAGTGCACCAGTGGCCTGCCGGCCATGAAAGGTGGCTGCCGGCCAAGAATGGGCCTCTTCCGGCCAAGGATGGAAGGGTGCCGGCCATCAATGTGGCACTACCGGCCACTGGTGTGCTGTGACACCATTCAACAGCAAAGCATAAAACAGAGGAAATAGAGGGTCTCCCTAGGGCATGTGTGTACTATGCCACCCCATATCACCTCGAAACATCAAGGGAAAGGCATCATTGGATCCAAGACCATCAATCAAGCATACAATACTTGATGGCCAAAGATCCAATCTTGCACAAATTCAATAAATGCAATGCAAACAAGACTCTAAGACCACGGCCTTATCATGAGTGATCAAAGGCAATGGAGACAAAAGGGATTGGCTAACTTTCATCACTTTGAGTATGAAGTGGGCCAATCCACCTTGTGTTCAACATAACGTCCGGTTGAACATGATGCAATGCAAACAACATGCTCATCATGGCATGAAATGCAAGACTCCAACATGTAAACAACGCATGCACAATATGTTAAGAGACTTAAGCATTAAAACTAATGAATGATACAACACTAGGACCATGCAATACAATGCTCAATGGACTAAACCAACCCTAAACAGACCTCATGCATACCAAAACAGTGGCCAAGATGATCTGAAATGATAGCATGAAAGGCAAGAGAATGATGTTCATGCATTTGCTCACCAACAAGGCATAATGCTTAACTCTCAAACACAATTAAAGAGTGATAAACATGAGAGTATAACAAGGCTATATGCTTTGAAATCATGTGAGAAATGAGGCTAAGGCATGCAATCATCACATTCAAAGCATGCTAAGGACCTCAAACACAAAGCTAGTGAAGCCCAACTACGCTATAGCTATACAAAGCTAAGCACATATGACCAAGACCACTTAAAACAGACCTCAAACATGTTAAATCAGTGGCAAAAATGTGTTGGAGCAAAGCTAGCACATGCTAGAATGATGAACTAAAACATGAAGCATGCTAGGCCAACAAGCATGATTGCACTACAAGTACCAAGAACAAGCAAGAGGTGACCCAAACACCCAAAAATAGAGTTAAGGAATGTCAAAATAAAGCCAAAAACATGCTTGAACTAAGTCACAAAAGAGTAGAAACACATGCTCATTTAATAGGCCAACAACACAAGCAAGCAAGACAAGAAGAGAGGGGACCACCCCCTCCCATTTGGGGCCTCAAAACCACATTTCCACCACTGAAATTCTTCTAGAATTCAGTGGTTAAAAGGCCAAAAAGAGATAGTTTGAATAGCCTTAAAAGGGGGTACAAAAACAAAGCTTAAAGAGGAATATGCTCACCCTTGAAGCACAACTTTAAAACAACAACTTCTCTGAGTCAAAACCAGCTTTTTAAGTCCAAACAAGACCCTCAAGTACCTCAGCAACAAGGTAATGGTGTTTTACTAGGTGTTGTAGTGCAAAAGTGAAGAGAAAACACACTTTCAAGGCTAAAATATAGAGAGAGGGGATTCTAGAGAGAGAGAGGAAAGAAAACATCTCAGCTCAAAATGTTGTCCCCCCTTGCATGCATTTAGAAGACCTCTATATATAGGAGATACAAGGAGCCTTCAAAGCAATCCAGCCCTCCACGTGCAAGCAGATGGTCTATCCTGCAAATAGTTGGCTCAAAAATATCTAAAATATATTTGTTGAAATAATGGTGGCCGGCTGGCCATCAGTGGTGGCCGGCAGGGCAGATACCATGGCCGGCAGCCCTTGATCATGGCTGGCAGTGCACTAAAACAAGCACTAGGGAGGGACCAAAGCATGGTCCAAAAATGGGGTAGAAATGAAACAGGGTTTGAAAAGCTCAAACCTGTGACGTTCTGCCGCGAAATTTGAGTACTCGACGAGCAATCAAACTTGTCATCGGATGTACCTGCAAGCATATCCAAGTCTTGAGGACGGTCAAAAATGGGGTGTCTACAGCTGGGATCGTGGAAGGACACAACTGTTCGGGAGTGGTGGTGCTGTTGACTTGGACTAGGCCTTTGTGGTTGGATTGTCGTTTTAGTATTTGGTTATCATGAGATTGTAGTATATTTTGTGTGTTTGTTTTTTTTAATTTTTTTTTTTGGGGATGGTGTACGTGCAAGACTATTCGCATTCCTTTTATTTTGGTGTGGACGTGTATGTATGATTCTGCAGGACTTTGCAACCGATATGCGAGTATACACGCCGCAAGGTGGCACTGTTGTGTCACATGCTTGTTATGTTATGCAAAATGTCATGGCCAGGGAATCTACATGCATGTCTTTGCAGACTCTTTTTTGTTTGTTGTGTAGTTATTTATTTTAGGTGCTCCTTGTCATAAGCAGATGGTGAGTTATGGGGCATACATTACTTTGATGGGAAAAACAAAGTAATATATTTTATAGTCTATTTGGATTGAATTTGTTAAATCTATTTTATAATTGACAAAATGAAAATTGGAGTTACAAAAGCAAACACTAATTTGCTAGAAAATTAAAAAGTAGATAATGTAGTCCATAGGAAGGTTAAAAAAACACAGAAAATGATGGGTTTTTTAAACTATGTTGAAATTAATTTTTGTGAAGGAAAAAAAAAAGGATGCAAAGTAGTTACATTTCTTTATTTTATTTATTTATTTATTTATTTTATTTAATATAGGATGCAAAGTAGTTACATTTCTTTATTTTAAAAAAAATATTTATTTATTGTGTGTTTTTTATTTATTTTATGCAAAAATATTTTTGTGTTCCATTATTTTATTTATTTACATTTCTTTATTTACTTTATTTTACGTAAAAAAATTCACATCAAATATTGAAAAATTTTGATGTGCCTTACGTCAATCAGAAGCACATGAAACTTTGTGCTTATATGGAAGCATGCAAAGTAGAAATTGTACAAACCTGGAAATGTACTACCATTCATATAGTAGTGTCATAGTGTTCAACTTTGGGCAATCACATGGCCACAGTAACTCAACATAGTAGTTGAAGATGTGTAACAAGAGTGTTATATATCATGGAGTTGAGCAACTCATTTCGCCAATTAATCACTACAGCTTGTAGTTTTTATTTCATATAATTTGCAACGTCTATGGATGCACAAGAGGGTACTAGCTCGAGAGTCGTATGCAATGGCCAAATAAATGCCTGGATACGAGAGACGATCGGAGAAATGGAATCGACGACATCAATGATTTGGGTGGACATTCCTCATGTTGCCAACGAGTACGCTTGTGTTGACAGGACTCCGTTTCACACATCCACATTGACTGGTAGCATGTGGATGCAGGAGATGCTTCGAGGAAGGAATGAAGCATTTCAGTGAAATTCTCAGATGTCACAGGATGTGTTCTTGATGTTGTGGAAGACATTAGTTGAGGATTGCGGCCTCCCAATACCACAATGTCCTCGTGGTGTAGACGTAGTTGAGAGTGTCGGCATGTTCATGTTCATGTTCATGTTCATGTTATGGGGCTTCACGAGTTGGGACATAGAAGACCGTTTTCAACACTAGGGGGAAACAATATGGCGTCATGTAATGCGAATTCTTAAAGCGATGAAGTTGTTCACGATAACACAATGCCGACCGACAAGGTCATAACACAGTAGACATCCGTACTTCGAGTCCCGACGGAAATATTTCCCATTCAAAGTGAGTGTATTTATTTGTCGCACATTTAATTATGAATAGTAGCCACTTTCAGAAAGTAAGGGCGAACTTTTTTTCGGGTAGTAGCATTTCTCCTTCACATTTTTTGTGTGCTTCTGCAGGACTATATTGGCGCGCTTGATGGCACACATGTGGAGGCACATCTCCCGCTTCAGGAGGCAGCGCCATATTTTGGCCGTAAAGGACGGCACACGCAAAACATACTCGCAGCGTGTAATTTCGATTAGTGTTTTACTTTTATATCTTGCGGATGAGAGGGTAGTATGCATGATAGCAGAGTTTTTAATGAAGTAACACAGGACCCAGCCAAACAATTCCCCATGCTAGAGGAAGGTTAGATGAATAACGGCTGGTTTTTTGTTTGTATTAGTTGTGTGCATTTGATATTTGTAATGATGCTACGTACTAATACAAAATTACCAACATACAAGTAGGAAAATATTACAATGTTGATGTAGGGTACAAGAACCAAAAAGGGTTTTTGGCGCCGTTTAAGGGATGTCGCTACCACCAAGAAGAGTTTCGCACAACTGGACGACCAAAAAATGAAAACGAAATTTTCAACACGATGCACTCCTCCTTACGGAGTGCAATTGAACATGCGTTCGGAGTATGGAAAGCACGATGGGGATTCCTACATAACATGCCGTGATATGATTTTGGAAAATGTAGGTGCCATTGGTCGGGGCTTCAATGGCAATACATAATTTTATATGCCGCAACTCGAGCGACGATGAAGCATTCAACAAGGTTGCGAATGCAGAGAATTTTACATTCAATGACATGCCAAATGTTGATGGTCTTGGTGACGATGATGATGGTGAACCAGAGGGCAACGATGATGTACATATGAACGAAGTGAGGAAATCAATACGGAATGAATTAGTGCGACATCGGCGTCAACTTGGGTTCTAATCTTGTTCGGTCTGTATGAGTTGATGGCAAACGAAATGAATGTGTGAAACTGTTTAAAGTGTCAAAAAAATGTACGGTTGTGTTTCTAAGTTGTTGGTTGTAAAGGGCGTTTACCAATTTGTAATAACAAAATTATTTAATGTAAGAGCGCAATTTATTGGCAAAAATTAAGAAAATAAATATGCCATTCAATTATAATAATAAAAATAATTATCAAAACTGTAATAATAATAGAAAAAAAATTGCTAAGGGTTTTTTGGTCATTTGCAATAATTGTTTGGAAAATTTGCTAATTGTAATAATAATAAAAAGAATACATTTACTAATAAATTTGTAATAATAAAAAAAATAAATTCATAAAAATGAAAATAATAAATTTGTAATCATAAAAAATATTTGGTAAAATTTGCAAATTGTAATAATAATAAAAAGAAAATAAAATTTGTGGAAAATTGTAATTACATTCAAAAAAGTGTTCACATACACAAGGCCAAAATCGTAAATTTCTTCAATTGGCTAAGGGTATTTTGGTCATTTTATAGTGATGCGACACTTTAAAAAAATATTAAAGCAAAAAGCAAAAAAGTCAATTTTTTACCAACTTTCCAAATCACCTCCAAAAAAGCCAAAAAGCTTGGTAAAAAGCCAAAAGCCAGTTTTTTACCAACTTCCCAAAACACTCCTTAGTAACGCGACTTGAAGCATTAATTTTTTGTTCTATATAGACAAGGTCATTGCCAAATTTTGAAGACTCGAAGACCACCATTTGAAGAATTCAAGACCCTTTGTTCTAACAATCTAAAGACAATATTTGAATATGGAGATGTCTATTCAGAAAATGACTCAAGATATCATGAAGCTTGACCGTTTTTATGGAGGAAATTTCCGACGTTGGCAAAGAATATGCATTTTTGCTCACCACTCTCAAAGTAGTCTATGTGCTAACTACCCCTTATCTGGCGGAGCAAGAAGACGAGACTGTGGAGCAAACCCGTGCCAAAACCAAATGGGAGAATAACGACTACATTTGCCGAGGACACATTCTGAATGCACTGTCAGACTCTCTATTCAATGTGTATCAACATCTGGAAACAGCAAAGCAACTCTGGGACTTATTACAGTCAAAGCATCTCACCGAGGATGCTACCAGTAAGAAATTTCTTGTTAGTAATTTTATGCGTTTTACAATGATTGATACAAAGCCCATTATGGAACAATTCCATGAGATCCAACATATTCTGAGTCAATTTCGACAAAAGAATATGAACATGGATGAATCTATTGTAGTTTCATCTATAATAGAGAAACTACCATCTTTTTGGAAGGATTTTAAGAAAACTCTGAAACACAAAAAGGAATATCTTACTTTAGAGGAATTGGCTCAACAACTCTGAGTTAAGGAAGAGTCAAGGTTACTTGAAAGTAAAGATAACCAATTGGCTCAGACGTCCACGATCCACATGCTGGATGATGGTAAGAGGTTCAACAAAAAGAAGCGTAAGCATGAACCCCAATCTGAGAAAAATGCTAAGAAGCCGAAAGGTGCTTGCTAGCACTGTGGCAAACCAGGGCACTTCAGAAATGAATGCCGGTCATACAAGAAGAAGCCAAAAGAATCAAATGCCAAGAACAAGTTCGTGGCTGTTTTATCCGATGTGAACATGCTCGAAGATGCTGGTGACTGGTGGATTGACTCAGGAGCAACAAGGCACGTCTGCAACGATAAGAGCCATTTCACTACTTATGAACAAGTGAGTGATGGAACAGTTCTTTACACGGGCAACTCTTCAACTGCTGCTATCAAAGGCAAAGGGACGGTGGATCTAGAGTTTATATCTAGAAAAGCCCTAAGTCTTAATGATGTTTATCATGTACCTGATGTCTGGAAAAACCTTGTATTTGGAAGCCTGCTTAATAAGCATGGTTTCAAGTTAGTATTTGAGTCGGACAAATTTGTCTTGTCTAAGGGTGGGATTTTTGTTGGGAAGGGCTACATGTATCAAGGAATGTTCAAACTTAACGTTATCAATAATACATCTATTTCTGCTTATATTGTTGATTCTCTTTCTTTATGGCATGCTCGTTTAGGTCATGTTAATACTAGGAAAATGCGTGATATGGTTAATTTAGATTTAATTCCTAAGTATAATATTGATATGTTTGGAAAATGTAAATTTTGTGTACAATCTAAAATTACTCGCATTCTATTTCCTAAAATAGATAAAACCACATCTCTGCTTGAACTTGTGCATTGTAATGTATGTGACATGCATAGTACCCCCACTAGAGTTGGTAAGAAATATTTTGTAACATTTATTGATGATTTTTCTAAGTACTATCATATCTATTTTTTGCATCCAAAAGATAAGGTGCTTGATAAATTCAAGATTTTTAAGACAGAAGTAGAAAATCAGAGTAATGTCAAAATAAAGAGACTTAGGTCTGATAGAGGTGGTGAATACCATTTTCCAGAATATTGTGAAAATGTTGGTATTATTCATGAGAAGTCTGCACCCTACACACTACAACAAAATGGAGTAGCTGAAAAAAAGAATAGGATATTAACAGAAATTATTAATGCTATGCTTTCTTACTCCAGTTTAAGTTCTGGTTTTTGGGGTGAAGCCTTACTCATCGCCTGTCACATACTCAATAGAATTCCTCTCAAGGGAAGAAATATTACTCCTTATGAACTTTGGAAAAACAAGAAACCTAATCTTGGTTACTTGAAAACATGGGGCTGTAGAGCAATAATCAGATTGCCTGAACCTAAAAGGAAGAAATTAGGTGAAAAAGGAATTGAATGCATATTCCAATGGTTTCTGGTAGTAGAAACCAAAGCATATAGGCTTCTGGTAGTAGAGCCCAATGGTTCAATGGAAACAAATACTATCATTGAATCATGTGATGCGGTATTTTATGAGAATCATTTCACAACCATTCCAAGGTTGGATTCTAATCAAGAAAATGAATAAACTCTTTTGATGTCTACAGAGGAAAGTGAACGACATGAACCTATTGAGACTAATGAACCTAATGAGCCTATTGAACTAAGGAGAAGTAAGAGGGCTATGATTAAGAAGTCATTTCCCCTGATTTCATTGTTTACCTTGTAGAAGGAACTAGAAAAGCTTATTATAAACAAACAATGATTTATTTGAATATGGATTCAGATCCATTAACCTTTGAGGAAGCTATGAAGTCTCAAGATGTTGCATTCTAGAAAGAAGCAATAGATGATGAGATGGATTCTATCATGGGTAACAATACCTGGATACTTGCTGATTTGCCACCTGGATCCAAACCCATTGGTTGTAAATGGATTTTCAAAAGAAAAATGAAAGTTGATGGCACAATTGACAAGTTCAAAGCAAGATTAGTTGCTAACGATTTTACTCAAAATGAGGGTATCGATTATTTTGATACATATGCTCCGGTGGCTAGAATCGCCACCATTCGAGTGTTTATTGCCTTAGCCTCAATCTATAAGCTTGAAATCCATCAAATGGATGTTAAGATCGCTTTCCTAAATGGAGAGTTAGATGAGGAAATCTACATGCAACAACCGGAAGGATTTATTGTATAGAGTCAAGAGCACAAAGTGTGTAAACTCGTGAAGTCACTACATGGACTGAAACAAGCTCCAAAACAGTGGCATGAGAAATTTGACAAAGTAATAGTGTCAAATGGCTTTAGGCTACATGAATCTGATAAGTGTGTGTACAGTAAGTTTACTAGAAATAGAGGTGAAATCATATGTTTGTATGTAGATGACATGCTTATTTTTTGTACTGACAATGATGTCATTGAAAGTACTAAAAGTTTCTTATCGTCTAGCTTTAGTATGAAAAACATGGGCTTGGCTGATGTAATTTTGGGTATTAAGATCAAACGAGAGGACAATAATTTGATTCTAGCCCAGTGGCACTATATTGAGAAAATTCTTAAGAAATTTATTCAATATAATTGTACATCCATGTTTACACCTTTTGATTCAAATTTGAAATTGTATCCTAATACTGGAAAAGTTGTTGATCAGCTAGAATACTCAAGAGTAATAGGTAGCCTGATGTATGCCATGACTTGCACTAGACCTGATATTGCTTTTGCAGTGGGAAAACTTAGTAGATACACTAGTAATTCTAGTAGTGTGCATTGGCATGCTGTTAACCGAGTACTTAGGTACTTGAGGAAAACAATAGACTATGGAATAGTCTACAATGGGTATCCAGCAGCGCTAGAAGGATTCACGGATGCTAGTTGGATAACTGACCGTGAAGATCACTCGTCAACGAGTGGTTGGATTTTTACTCTTGGAGGAGGAGCTATCTCCTGGGGTTCTAAGAAGCAAACATGCATAACAGACTCAACGATGGCGTCAGAGTTTGTAGCATTGGCTTCTTGTAGCAAAGAGGTAGAGTGGCTAAGGAATCTCTTGTTAGAGATTAAGATATGGCCAAAACCTGTGTCACCAATATCTTTGCATTGTGATAGTGAAGCAACTCTATCACAGGCCTATAACCATGTCTATAATGGAAAGTCCAGGCATATAGGACTGAGACATAGCTATGTCAGGCAGTTAATCACAGAAGGTGTGATTACTATTAGTTATGTAAAGTCAAGTGAAAACTTGGCTGACCCCTTAACAAAGAGACTTGCAAGGGATTTAATGTGGAAAACATCAAAGGGGATGGGTCTCAAGTCCACTTAACATAATCACTCTTGGTGGAAACTCGACTCAACTCTTGAAGAAACATCAAGTCTTGAGTTTAATGAGCCCAAGTACACTATACGTCGTGATTACAAGCACTTAGTTTATTTCATTTTCATCTCGAGGTTGAAGTGCTTGGTACCTGTAATGTGAAAAGAAGAGGATGAGTTAGCAAGCTCTTAATAAGCTTATAACTAGGTTGTTAGGGTACTGTAAATTACAGGGGTACTCTCAGTAAGCTTACCTATGTGAGTGTAGGAGGTGGTGCCGTTTTCTACAAGTCCAAGGGCTTGACTCTAGAATGCGCATGAAATAGGTAGACACAAGGCCAATCCATGTGCCGGTTTGTTGAATACTTGAGGTGACCTGTACTGTGCGTTAGACATGTCCGATTAGTTGTATAAGATAGCTAGTTCAAAGACAAGTCTACTATGCCATCTTGACTAACTTTGAGATGTTTTCACTAAGTGAATGATTCAAATCGTAAGATATCTTCTCCTATCCATAAGGCTGCCAAGTGAACTAAGAGTCTTCATCTAGTATTTTGAAAATGGTGGGGAGAATGTTGGGGAATTTTCAAAATGGTTTTTAAAATTTATTGTTTAATTTTTGGGTGTTTTCAAAACCTTCCTTGTTTTTCTTTGGAAAGCATTAATTAAGCTTGGGGACTTTGTTCCACATTGGAAAGAGAGCAAAACATGGAGCACTTAATAAAGTGCTACATGGAATATTCTTTTGAATATGAAATTATAGGATGAAAGCAAGTGTGCATGCACCCACACTGCAAGCACCATCCACACATGCACACGCACAAGCGCGCGCGCGTGTGGCATGGGTAGTGGGCTGTGTGGCATTTGATAGCGTACTTTGCACTTAGCATGGACGCATCGGTGCAAGGCGCCATGAGGGTGCTTTGTTATTTGCATCGGACAGGTTGGAGCGATGGCGTGGATCCGACGTGGCATGGGTGACGTGGAATACAGTCAGCTCTACGTGGCAATGACGTGTCATCCGTTGGCGATGAGTCAACCAACTGATCAAACAGTTGTGTATCCGATCTGGAGCGGGTTGATCATAGCCGTTGATTGGAGATGCGCGCGATCGTACAGATGAGGTGGCACCCGATCGTGATCAGGTGTGATTAGTCAAGGCATCTATTCGGTGTCAGAATGATCTGTACCATAGATTGTCGATCTAACGGTCATATCTGATCGGATGTGATCAAGGGACATGACCATTCGATTAGATCCATTAAGGCCTATAAATAGGCTATGAAATCAGCCATTTCATTCCATCCAAAATCCTGAGAAGCGTTCCTGCAATTCTCTCTCTCTCTTGATATTGAATTTTTGATCAAGAGTTTCTTAAGCAAATTTTTGTTTTCTAATTGATAATCAAGTTCTGCAGATTTGATTATCAGTGTCTTGGTTTCTTGATTATATCAAGAGTGTTCTGATCTATTGTCGTTAGTGCAGATGCCGATAGACTAGATCTTTAGATCAGGTTTCATTGTATCCTGGAGGCAAATTTGTTGTGACCCCCTGCACACCTTTTGGTGGGTACAAATATTGTCTTTACGAAAGTGACTTAGTAACGCGACTTGAAGCACTAATTTTTTGTTCTATATAGGCAAGGTCATTGCCAAATTTTGAAGACCCGAAGACCACCATTTGAAGAATTCAAGACCCTTTTTGTATAACTGTCTTCCACAACCATTGTTCTTCCTTGCTTTTTTTCTTTGTTCACAAACATGAAACAACTCTAGAAAATTCTAAGCTTTAATCTATTAAAAAAGTGTTTGAAGATAGCATTATTGTGAAATCTAATGCTACTCCAACTTAAAATTTATATGGGAGGCAAAAACTAATGGCCAAAGGAAAAAAAATTTTCTATATGGAACTTTGATTATAGATATTTTTCATGATATTTAAAACCTGGTCTTATATTTTGTTCTCATATGACATGATTCAAGTGTTATGTGTCTAGTGGCTATTATTGTTATGGTTTTGTTTATTGTAGATTTACTTGATTCATGGTATTTAACCTAATTAAAATTGGACTGAAATTGTATGGACTAAATTATTAAAATTGAAAATGAAATTTGAGTTAAACTATAAGATTAATTTTGCTTGAAGTCATGATGATTTATAATGCTTAATTTGGACTAAAATCTAATTAAAAGAAAACAAGGTCATTCTTGTAATAGTAACTAAGCCTTTAAATGAGTAGGTATTTTGGAGATGAGTACTAGTGATGACGATGAATGGAATGATGATCACCATGATGAAGATACTGAAGATGAAGACAGCACATCGCAAACCCAACAACATAATAATATGCTCTTAGCTACGGCGGCAACAGTTGCAGTGACATATGCGACAAATTATTTGATAAAAGAACCATGTAGGACATCTAGTTTAACAGAGGGGAAGTGGATGGTAGAATTACAAGAAGGGAATCGGATAAGAATATTTGAAAATTTTCGAATGGAAAGAGAGGTATTTTATCAATTGTGTGATTTGTTACTGACAAAGTATGGCCTTGAAACTGGATGAAAAGTCTCAGTTCAGGAACAGGTTGCAATGTTTTTGTATATTGTTGGCAGTGACATTTGAAACAGAAATGTCCAAGAAAGATTTCAACATTCCGGCGAGACTATTTCAAAATACTTCCAGAAGGTGTTAAAAGTTGTTACAATGATGTCTATCTATTGGGTAAGGCCTCAACCGAGAAATGGTGTACATCCATATATTCGAAGCAAGCACAAATATTATCCTCATTTCAAGGTAAAACAATAATTACACGTGGAACTTGGGTGTTACATATAATAATGTTCATAGGATATTTCTAATAAGCTGTGACTAAAAATATTTTTATTAACTATTTTGTAATAGGATTGTATTGGAGCAATTGACGGAACACACATCAAAACATATATATCTCTAGTTAAGCAACCTCGTTTAATAGGTAGAAAAGGGTATGCAACTCAAAACATAATAGCTGTATGTGACTTTGATAGGTGTTTCACATTTTGCTTACCAGGATGGGAAGGAAGTGTACATGATACTCGGATCTTCTTGGATACAATTAAGAATCCTAGTTATAATTTTCCAAAACCACAAGGAGGTAACTGTTTTATTTTTGATTGTTACAGCAGATGCACCACACTCATATCTCCATATTTATTTTTACATTTATAATTGATTACTTTAATTTCATTTTGAAATTTTAAAATAGATGAGTTTTACTTGGTTGATGCTGGGTATCCAAACATGAAAGGGTATCTTGCACCTTACAAAGGAAAGAAATACCATCCGGCTCAATTTGAACATGGTCAACCCCCCCCTCCACCAAAAAAAAATGCACAAGAAAAATTCAACCGAGCACATTCATCACTTAGAAGTGTAATAGAAAGAACGTTTGGGGTTTAGAAAGCAAAATGGCCGATGATAAAGGATGTCCTACCAAACTACAAGTGGCTGACCCAAGTCAAACGTGCAACAATGGCAATTCATAATTTCATCCGGCGAAGTGAGTTCTGTGATATTGCATTTGACTCTTATGATAGATTCATGGATTATGTGCCTAATGAAGAGAACAAATTTTCGTCTTAACATGCACGCCATGGAAATGATGTTGCATGTGATGACAACGAGATAGAAGTGAGGAGACATAATATTTTTATGTCAATTTGCAAACGAAATTAGGGATTCTTTAAATATCTAGGAAGTTTTATTTTTATTGCCTTAATAGTAATTTATTGTATTTTTATTGCAATAACATTTTTTTGTACCCTTGTAAACTCAATATTATTAAAAAAATAAAATAAAAATAAATAAATAAATAAATAAATTTGAGGTAATGTAAAAATGTACCAAATTTGGTGCTAATTAATCAACTTCCATTAATGAAATAACTTTTTCAAAATTTTAAGTGAAGAAAATGAAAAAATTACAATTTTTATGTTCATAAGGGCAAAAATGACAAATTACATGGCAAAAGGTTATTTCACAGCTTATTTACCAAACACTACTCTTCTGCTTAAATCTATAATCCCATAGCTATACCAAACAGGTTACCAGGTTATACTCACAAGTATACGTTATAATCTGTTAAACTATAATCTATAATCACTTTCCCACAGCTCTACCAAACAGAGCCATAGGATTGTTTTGGAAGTTCGTTAAAAGTTGAGTTTTGGTTTTTTTTTTTTTTTTTTTTTTTGAGAAAATATATTTTAAAAATAAAGAAATGATGTGATCCAAAATTAATTAAAAGTTGATTTTAACTTTTTTAACTCTTCCCAAAAAAATCCATAAATTCAAGCTAAGGGTTAGACAGCTTGGACTAATAAGTTCAAATTCAAGTCAAACTTGGATATATATGTTTAAACTTTGGATTGAGTTAATTAAAAGTGTAAGGATTAAAATGGCACAAGAGGTAAAAGGTAAGGACCACTGGTGTAAATTGTCGTAAATATTATTTCAACAAAATAAAATAAAACAGAAAGATCACCACCAAACAAACATAACTATCGTCGCAATTGGTAACTTTGGTACTTTAATCCTCGCCTCTACGCTATAAAATAAAACATTATGAATTTAAGGTGGTTGCCTAATGTATAACAACGTGTTTAACATTGGATCTCGATCATGAATCAGATCTGTATCTAGATCTAAAATTTTTTTCGATGGCAAGCCGATGATAGAGATAACATGAGCAATAGTGGTTAGCATGATAATAGAAACAGAAGGGATAGAAAGGTTAAAAGCACCACCCTCTCTCCCCCCTAAAGAGAAAAAAAAGAGATAATGACTAATCGAATTGATCATTCATAATCAATCAATAAAAATTTCAACCTGCAACTCAAGTTTGTTGAACTCTTTAATATAAATTCTAGCTCACGCTTTGGCAAGATAATTTGGATTAGAGGTCGATTTCAAATTGAGTTTGGACAAATCTCTTTAAACTTTGGACTGAGTTAGGAGACACTCACAGCCCAACTGAATACGTTTCAATTAAAATCACGCATAATAAATTTATTAATTAATGAAATGCTATTTATGTATGACATTATGATTTATCTTAGGATAAATTATAAATATATCCCTTAAGATTTGATTAAAATACAAATCGTCTCATGTGATTCTGGAAATTACATTTCACCCCCTAAGATTTCTAATTTCATGACAAATTGCTCCTTTTATTAATAAATCATCAAGTCAATTAACAGTTTTTAATGATGTTAGAAATACGTTTCAATTAATAATTAAAGTAATTTTATTATTGGATAGGAGAGCAATTATAAATTTCATTTTTTTTAGTTAATTTTGTTAAATAAAAAATTCTGACAATGGGGTATTTGTAATTTTTCAAATCACAAGGAGCAATTTGTAATTTAAGCAAACCTTGGGGGTGTATTTGTGATTTCTCCTTTATTTTAAAACATATTAAGAAAAATAAAGGGTAAATTACCAATAGGTTCTAATAGTTGGATTTAATTCTTATCAAGTATTATTGAAAATAAGTCATAATAAAATCGTCGCTAAAAATATTTTTTTGTGACGATTTCTTGCATATACCACTAAAAATTGACAATTAGTGACTTTTTTTGTCACGATTTTTATAAATTGTTGCTAAAACTTACAATTAGTGACTTTTTTTGTGACGAATTTTTCAAACTGTTGCTAAAAGCTGAAAATTAGTGACTTTTTTTCTTAAACTGGCGCTAAAACTTATAATTAGTGACATTTTTTGTGACAAAATTTTCAAATTGTCAGCCTCCGATTTTATTACCCGAAAACATTACCAAAGCCTTCAATTCAAGTCCCTTTTTACTCAATACATTTATATATACAAGTGACCATTACACTTGAGTAGAAGAAAGATGTTCTCTTTTAAATGAATACAACAATATTATATGCCAAGATTTATATTGAAAGACTCAAGATAGAGAATTACATGCGAAGACACCCAATAACCTCAAGTCATAGTATACATTTCATCTACATACAAAATAACAATTACATGTAAAAGAAAATAAACTTCTTGAAATCTTCATCTAGTGTTTCTGAATCTTTCTCCCTGAAAATGGTAAAAAATATGTGGAATGAATAAATATGTTCAGTAGGAATTTTCAATGATTCTTAACAATAAGGTTTCTAGATACATGCAATCATAAATGCTAAAGAATGATACATATATAATTAATGTGCTCTTTTCATACTCAAAATACAATACATATAGGTAATACCTTTCTCATAAAGAAATCCATGAAAACTTTTCAAAGAAAACCTTTTCTTTTGTTTCTGTATCATTCTAGTATAATTTTCAAAAGTTCTTTCCAGAATTCTTTGTTAACATTACTTAGAGGTCAAGAATATAAAAACTAATCATTCTACCATAATTCGCACCAAGCCATTGTTGGAAAAATGGTTTAATATAGGCATGTTTTTGAGCCCATATTTGAGTGGGCCCCAAACGTTGTTTGGAGTGGGTCCGAAGAGGTGAAGTGTAATACCCCTGTTCTGTAATATGCTAATTGGTCCTTAATACGAGTATGATGATGTGTTTAATATGATTTTATGTGTCATTTTGTGAATATATGTGATTTCGAAGTTCTATCTGTTCACCGTAGGAATATCTATTTGAATAATCTGCTTTGGAAATTAAATTGGAGGCCTTATCGGCCACAAAACCCGAAATCGATTACGCCATTGTGATTGGCATAATTTTTAGAACCTACGGTGAAATTTAATTGGAAATTGATTTGGATCAAAATAATTAGATTCAAAACGATTAATTAGTACCCCATTACCTTATTATTATTATAATGCCAATAGTGGGTTTTGTTGGGTAAGGGCACTACACCCTCTATTCTCCCTTCTCACTTCATTTGACTGATTTGGGACTCAAATTAGAGGAGAGTCGGCAGTAGAGAGGGAGAGAGGAGAGAATTGTGCAAATTGTAGCTTAAAGCTTGGGAATCTTGAAGATAATCCAAGAATTGTTATAGATTGTGAGAATCAAAGCTTCTAGGTGGGTAATTCTTGGATTATAGTTTGTAATTTTGTGTGTTCAAGCTAATTGGGTGATCAAGAGTAAGATTGAAATGAAATTGGGTTGGTTTTGTTGAATTAAAGCTTGACATATGCATGCATGTAAGAAATTGTGTTGAAATAGCATGTATAAGCTTGAAATACATGATTCAAGTAGAGTTTTGGTTGAAACTCATGTTTTGATCACCATTTGTGTTGTCTAAGTTAAGAATGTGGCTAATTCATCACATGCATGTACAATTTATGAAGATATGAGCTTGAATGTATGAATTTGTTATGTTAGAATGAGTTTGATGGGAGATTGGGGCATGCATGTGAATTAATTATGAATTGAGCTCCATTGGGTTGAGATTTGGGGTTTACATCATATTAGTATACTTATATTTGAGAATTGAGCCATAACATGCATGATTTGTTGGTTGAAAATCGAATTGGAGCTCAAGAACTCAATCTGGAAAACCCAGATTTTTGATGTCTGCTCGAGCGGGTTAAGTGCCGCTCGAGCGGGAAAATGGTGCTCCAAGCACTTTTTACAGACATGGTTCCCGCTCGAACGGGGAGCTATGTAGACAGGCCATCCGCTCGAGCGGCAGAGTTAACGCCCGAGCGTGATTTTGATGTAACCAGTATTTTTGCAGGCCTTAAGTGTCCGCTCGAGCGGGGACCTTATTTTCTGAAATTCTGAAATTGCATTTTGTGTTCTGTTTTCCGTTCTCTTTCACTTGTAAGCACTCTTAGGCATACATGAGCATTGTAAATGAGTTAACGAGATAAGAATAAAGCCTAAAGAGGAATATGTGAATTAAAGAACGGATTGAACTGTTAGTGACCCTTTTATGTTCATGAAATGTGTAGGGTCAAGCTCCAGGGCAAATCCACAAGCCAATCACTGTGAGTAATATCGATATTTGAAAGCTTAGCAATGTCCAACTGTTTATTCTCTTATAAGCTTTATGAGTTGCTAATTGGGATTGTGGACAAAAGTCTGACATGAACGAATGAATGGACCGAAGGTCGTTTCGATATGAATAAATGGACCTAAGGTCATTTTGATAGAAATAAATGGACCTAAGGTCGTTTTGACATAAATGAGTGGGCCAAAGGCCGTTTTGACACGAATGTATGGACCGAAGGCTGTTTTGACAGAAATGAATGGACCGAAGGTCGTTTTGATAGAAATAAATGGACCTAAGGTCGTTTTGACATAAATGAGTGGGCCGAAGGCCGTTTTGACACGAGTGTATGGGCCGAAGGCTGTTTTGATGTAAACGAATGGACCGAAGGTCGTTTTGAAAGAAATGAATGGATCGAAGGTCGTTTTGATAGAAATGTGTGAACCGAAGGTCGTTTGGACATGTATGAATGGACCTAAGGTCGTTTTGACATGAATGAGTGGGCCGAAGGCCATTTTGACACGAATGTATGGGTCAAAGGCCGTTTTGACGTAAACGAACGGGCCGAAGGCCATTTTGACATAAATGAATGGGCCGAAGGCCGTTTTGACATGAATGGAAATCTGAATGGGCCAAAGGCCAGAACGTTTGGAATTACAGTCACTTGATTTGAATTTTGTATAGTTATATATCTGTTAAATAGAAATATGAATTTGGCCCAAGGTCGTTTGGAACATGTTGTTCTACATTGTTATGTGACTTCTGCATTTGATTTGATGTTATTCACTGGGCTTTCGCTCACGCTCATTCATGTGTTTATAGGTGAGCCAAGAGAAATCCAGACCTAGCCTCTGTGAAGTCTGTATGGAACAACTAAGGTTTTGAGAGAGTCAGCCCTTGTGTCTCACGCACGAGACCCGTCTTTGCCCTTTTGTTATGTATTTACATTTTGTCAGGTTGGCGAAGTTTTGAATACGTCTGTATATAGTTTTCATGGGTTGACTTAGTTTGGATGATCCTGTCTGTATAGAATCTTGTGTCATTACACTTTTTGTTGTGAGTTATTAACATATGTACATATGGAATGTTATGGTGTGCATATAAGCACGGCTCTATAGACAAAGTTTTAAATTTGCTTTCGTTTGGCCCCTTTTACTCTGATGAGTCTTGTCTTATTTGGTTTGAGGCCGTAGGTAATCTCGTGATTACTGGCCGGTTATGGCCTTAACCCATAAGAGCGGGTTTAGGTCGTGACATGAAGACAGAACGTCAAAACCATTTATGAGTGAATGGGAAGTTGACGTCGTTTTTCGAGTCTAAACATTAATTTTTTAGATAAAATTCATTTGAATTTTTTCAATAAAAATTATTGTGAAAATTTAAGGGAGATTTACCAATAAATCCCAAAATTTAAACTTATGAACCAATTGGTCCCATTTTTATTCTATTAAACTGTTTAGTCCCATCTTTCTCCTATCACACACAAATACACACATACATTGTGAGGGGCAGACAGACACACACACACACAGATACACACACATATACACACACACCCAGACATATACACACACCCAGACACACACACACACAGATACACACACACAGACATATACACACACAGACATATACACACACCCAGACAGACACACACACACAGATACACAGACAGACACACACACACAGATACACACACACAGACACACACACAGATACACACATTTCTCTGTTTCACAAATGAGAATGAATCTGTCATTACAGGATTCATAGCCTCACTCGTCTCTCAAAAATTTTGATAACTGAAGAGATCTCCCTACTAGTAATGTGAAAAATAATTGAACCTAAAACAGAGTGGCTTAACTACAAACATCAACATCGCCGTGTTCGACTCCGATTCCAACTCCTCCGCCATCGAAATCCACTCTCTAACCCAATCAAACCCCTCAAATCTAACAGTACACACCATTGTGCATCGTCAACAGTATTTCAACCACTGTTGATGATGAATGCTAATCGCTGGCCCTGATGTTGATGATGAATGTCGATCGCCATTACTGAAACCTCATCTTGATTTTGAAACCCTTTCGTTTTCTCTCTCAACCCAAATCCCAATTCTACGCTACTAGCAGATCCAAATCCAATAGGCTTTGGCGTTGTGGTGGTGTTGATTGAAGCCCATAGACTGAGGATCTCGTTGGTAATTAATTATATGATATCACCCATCTATGTGGATGTATATATATATATATATAATGAATTTGATGAATAATGTTGGATACAGTGTGTGCTTCACATGGTTAATAAAAAAAAAATAAAAAATGACCAAATATGGAAAATAGGATCAACAAGTAACAAACTTCCCCACTGATAGGACTTATCCGAACAAAAGAATAAAGTTGGGACTAATTGGTTTAAGAGTTTATGAAATAGGATTTATTGGTAAATTTCCCAAAATTTAATTTAAATGTAAATTCAAATTTTGGATTCCTAAGTGGTTTCCTAAAGTTTGTAATTGTGGGAATTTAATTTAATTCTAAATTAAAATTTTTGGGTTCCTAAGTGATTTCCTAAAGTTTGTATCTCTTCCTTTATTTATTAAACTATTCAAATCTTTTAATATATATATTCTAATTGTTTAGTATATATATATACCATATAAATTTTCTAAACAGGTGGAAGGAATCTGTTCCACTAACGGCTCTCTTTTTTCATTTGTTTGAAATTTTGTTTTGACCAACGGTCAATTCATATATTCAAATTATGAATTGTTTTGCACTTGTTGACTTCGGGGTTTGGTACCTGTTCGGGGCTTTGGAAATTTACCTATAAATATAATCTGATTCCAGCAGTCTAAGGGGCGGAAAAATTCAGTTTGTTATTTTGTCTCATTGCTGTCTAATTTTTCCTTTAGTGCATTTATTCTTCATATTTAGTTTTAGAATAATTTAAAGAGAGTATAGATCACAGGTTTAGTTCGGTGAACAAATTTGTTTGAAGTGCTTCTACAAATTTGTGAAGATCATATTATCCTGGGAGATAGACGCCACACAACCGTAAGCACCGTAGCGGGGCGAATCTATCTTAGGGACAGAGTGTCACACACTCGACTTGGTCTTGAATTTTTTTTTATTCAGTTCAACGAAATAAATTCTGTAAGATTTATTTTATTTTGTTTGATTTAATTTCAGTTTATTTTATTTACACAGAAGATTGTTCCAACAATCTTAAGACAAATTCGAATTATTCTATTTACAGAATTTTTCGTTTGTTTCCTTTTTTTCATTCTTCATAAATAATTTCGGAAAAAGAAAATTATTTTCTGTGGATTTTCAAAATAATATTCTGGTTGGAAAAACAAATAGTGATTATATGCTATTTGACAGATAGTAGTAATATACTGTTTATTTTCTTTGACAACTAGTAGTGCGATACTGGTGTCATTAACAATTCAGAATATATTTTTGTGGAATTTTTTCAGAAATTAATTTTGGGTTTTAGAAATTATTTTCGGAGTTTTCAATACTTAAAATTATGTTTTAGTATTTCAATTATTGAAGTGCTATAGAAATTAATTTTCAGTGTGAAATTAATTTGGTTGAATAAAATTTTATTTTATTTTCAAATTAATTGAAAAATAAAAGTTATATTCTTATTTCTTTTATTTTACAGAATTTAATGTCATGTGTGGAATTAATTTGGTTGAATAAAATTTTATTTTATTTCCAAATTAATTGAAAAATAAAAGTTACATTCTTGTTTCTTTTTTTTTTTTACAGAATTTAATTCTGTGAATTTGGTTTAATTTTTTGTGTAGTGTAAATTCTAATTCTAATTTTGTTTTATAAATTAGAATTAATGGCTACTAAAACAATGCCCATACAAGTACTACTGTGGTGGCTGCAATTGCACCAACCCCCTCTCCTGTGGTGACAGTACTAATAAATCATGGAGAGAAGCCAGAGAAGTTCTCCGAAACTGACTTTAAAAGATGGCAACAGAAAATGTTGTTCTATCTTACAATTCTGAACCTGGCTCGTTTCCTCCATGAAGATGCTCCTATCCGGAAAGAGGATAAAACCGATCGGCAAGTGGTTGCTGCGGTTGATGCTTGAAAACATGCCGATTTCCTTTACCGGAATTACATCTTGAATGGACTTGACAACACATTATACAACGTCTACAGTCCAATCAAGACAGCAAATGAACTTTGGGAATCGTTGGAGAAAAAGTACAAAACGGAAGATGCCGACTCAAAGAAGTTTGTGATTGGCAGATTCTTGGATTTTGTAATGGTTGATTCAAAAACTGTGATCAGCCAAGCTCAAGATTTCCAACTCATTCTGCATGACATTCACGCAGAAGGCATGTCTCTTAGTGAATTCTTCCAAGTTGCAGCCTTAATTGAAAAATTACCAAAAGGCTGGAAGGAATTCAAGAACTACCTCAAACACAAGCGCAAAGAAATTTCTATGGACGAGTTAATTGTGCGTTTAAGGATTGAGGAGGACAACCGCAATTCTGAAAAGCGGGCTGGCAAGCATCTTATGGAGTCTAAGGCAAATGTGGTGGAACATGCTTCAAAAACCAAGAAATGAAAGTCTTCTGGAGAAAGTTCATCACAAGGCTCTAAAGGGGGGGGGGGAATAAAAAGTACAAGTTTAATGGCTAATGTTACATCTGTGACAAAGAGGGACATCGGGCCAAAGATTGTCGTAGCAAAGGCAAAAGCAAAGAAGAACAAGCAAGAAGCCTGCTCAAGCTCATATGACCGAAGTGGACAATATTTCCAATGATGTCGAAGACATCAATCTTTCTGCAGTTGTTTCCGAGGCAAATCTTGTCGGAAATCCTAAAGAATGGTGGGTGGACACTGGTGCTACTCGCCATATTTGTGCTGACAAAAAGATGTTCACATCTTATTCTACAGTGGACAATGGTGAACAACTTTTTATGGGCAACTCTTCAACTTCCAAAGTTGAAGGACAAGGAAAGATTGTACTCAAGATGACATCAGGAAAGGAACTCACTCTCAACAATGTGCTGCATGTACCGGACATTCGCAAGAATCTTGTTTCCGGATCTTTGTTGAGTAAGAATGGGTTTAGGCTAGTATTTGAGAGTGATAAATTTGTACTTACTAAGAATGGGATGTATGTAGGAAAATGTTACATGTCTGATGGCCTTTTCAAATTAAATGTAATGACCGTTGTACCCTTAGTTATTAATAATAATACATCTTCTTCTTACTTGCTTGAGTCTTCAAATTTATGGCATGGTAGACTAGGACATGTTAATTATGGATCTTTGCGTAGATTAATTAATATGGAATGTTTACCTAAATTTGCAATTGATTCAAATCATAAATGTGAAATTTGTGTTGAGGCAAAATTATCAAAAACTCATTTTCATTCAATTGAAAGAAGTACGGAACCACTTGAATTAATTCATAGTGACATTTGTGATTTTAAATCAATTCAAACTAGAGGTGGGAAAAAGTATTTTATCATTTTTATAGATGACTATACTAGATACAGTTATGTTTATTTAATTCAAACTAAGGATGAAGCTTTGGAAACTTTCATTCAATATAAGAATGAAGTTGAAAATCAACTTGGTAAGAAAATCAAGAAACTTAGAAGTGATAGAGGTGGTGAATATGAATCACCTTTTGGTGAATTTCGTAAAGAACATGGAATAATTCATCAAACCACCGCTCCTTACTCACCTCAGCAAAATGGAATTGCTGAAAGGAAAAATAAGACTTTAAAAGAAATGATGAATGCCATGTTAATAAGTTCTGGATTACCTCAGAACTTGTGGGAGGAAGTAATACTTTCTGCTAATTATATTTAAATAAAATACCCCGAAAGAAAGTGAATCAAACACCTTATGAATTGTGGCATGGAAGAGTGCCATCCCACAAATACTTAAAAGTGTGGGGGTGTTTGGCTAAAGTGGCTATTCCTAGTCCTAAAAAGACTAAGATAGGTCCGAAGACCATTGATTGCATTTTCATTGGTTATGCCAAGAATAGTAGTGCATATCGGTTTTTGATTTATAAATCAGAATATTCCGAAATGCATGTAAATACTATTATTGAATCTCGGAATGCATATTTCTTTGAACATGTATTTCCAAATAAGATTGGACAAGAGACTAGTAACAATAAAAGGTCTCATAATTTTATTACTAGTCAGGCTCAAGAACATGATCAAGAACAAGAGTTAGGTCAAAATGAGGAAGAGGAACTTAGGCGTAGTAAACGTGCTAGAACCTCAAAATCTTTTGGTCTAGATTTTCTAACATATTTGTTAGAAAATGAGCCTTTAACTTTTAAAGAGGCTATGTCCAGTCCTGAAGCTCCTTTATGGAAAGAAGCTGTCAACAGTGAAGTTGAATCCATCTTGCAAAATCACACTTGGGAATTAGTGGACTTGCTACCAGGTTGTAAACCTCTTGGGTACAAGTGGATTTTTAAAAGGAAAATGAAAGCGAATGGATCAATTGACAAATGCAAGGCAAGACTTGTGGTCAAAGGTTTTAGGTAAAAAGAAGATCTTGATTACTTTGACACATACTCACCGGTTACTAGAATAACATCCATTAGAATGCTAATTGCCATTGTATCTCTATACAATCTAGAAATTCATCAAATGGATGTTAAAACCGCTTTCTTAAATGGTGAGTTAGAGGAAGAAATTTACATGAAACAACCAGAAGGGTTTTCTGTTCCAGGGAAAGAAAAGAAAGTGTGTAAATTGGTTAAATCATTATATGGTTTAAAACAAGCGCCAAAGAAATGGCATGAGAAATTTGACAAGGCAATAATGTCAAATGAATTTAAAATTAATGAGTGTGACAAATGTGTTTATATTAAAAACACAGACAAAGGTTTTGTCATTGTATGTCTTTATGTAGATAATATGCTCATCATTGGTAGTAATAATGATATGATCAAAACTACCAAGAAAATGTTGAATAAACATTTTGACATGAAAGACATGGGCATTGCTGATGTAATTCTTGGTATGAAAATTACCAAAACATCAGAAGGTTATGCTTTGTCACAATCTCATTACATTGAGAAAATACTTGAAAAATTCAGTAAAGATGATGATCATCTTGCTAGAACACCTGTAGATGTTAATTTGTATCTTTCTAAAAATGAACAGGAAAGTATTTCTCAATTAGAGTATGCCCAAATTATTGGAAGCTTAATGTACTTGATGAACTGCACTCGCCCAGATATAGCTTATGCAGTAAGTAAATTAAGTAGATATACGAGTAATCCGGGAGTAGAACACTGGAAAGCAATTATAAGGGTTCTTAGATATCTCCGATTTACTCGTAACATTGGGCTAAATTATACTAGATATCCAGCAGCACTTGAAGGATACTGTGATGCAAATTTCATATCGGATACAAGAGACTCAAAGTCCACTAGTGGGTATGTCTTTACTCTTGGTGGGGCGGTTGTATCTTGGAAATCTTCCAAACAAACTTGTATTGCTAGGTCTACTATGGAATCTAAATTCATAGCTTTAGATAAAGCAGGGAAAGAGGCAGAATGGCTTCGCCACTTCCTTGAAGATATTTCAATATGGCCAAAACCGGTGCCTGCTATATGCATACATTGCGATAGTCAATCAGCTACAGGTAGAGCACAGAGTCATATGTATAACGGTAAGTCATGATACATTCGTCGGCGACATAACACCGTGAGACAATTACTCTAATGGAATTATTTCCATAGAATATGTTAAGTCTAAAGACAACATAGCGGATCCACTAACCAAAGGGTTAGCAAGAGAGTTAGTTGAGAATTCATCAAGGGGAATGGGACTTAAGCCTATTAAATAAGAGTTATCACAATGGCAACCCAACCTAGTTGACTGGAGATCCCAAGATCTAGGTTCAAAAGGACAACCGAGTTGTGATTGACTCAGAAGGATCACTGGGGAGTCTTACTTCTACCCATTTCTTTGATGAAACAGTGTTGTCTGCAGCGTTTGAGGTTAAGTAAAATTTTAATGATTATTATATCTAGGTAAACCTAGTGGAATATGGCAGGATACTCTTCATAAGAATCACCTATGTGAGTGTGAACTGGGTCGGTTCTATAAGATTTGTGAAGGGCTACAAGTCTTTAGAGCACTTATGAAAGACCAGGTTGTTCAGGGCCAAAATGAACACAATAGTGAGAACTAAACTGTGTCTGGGAATATACTGTGTGAGTTCTATTGTCTTGGTTTACACAAACGGCTGAACAGTTCAAGACATCATGTTCACTGGTCAGCTAGTAAATCCGATAGTGTCTCACAAGGGAAGATTCAAAGCCAAAAGCTACCTATCCTTTGCAGAATATTTCCAATTTCTATACTCTTTGTATTTAGATCATGTTGTTGCATTTTCTCTCCGTCAAATTCTATTCATGTGGGGGATTGTTGGAAAAATAGTTTAATATAGGCATATTTTTGAGCCCATATTTGAGTGGGCCCCAAACGTTGTTTGGGGTGGGTCCGAAGAGGTGAAGACAGAACGTCAAAACCATTTATGAGTGAATGGGAAGTTGACGTCGTTTTTCGAGTCTAAACATTAATTTTTTAGATAAAATTCATTTGAATTTTTTCAATAAAAATTATTGTGGGAATTTAATTTAAATCTAAATTCAAATTTTGGATTCCTAAGTGGTTTCCTAAAGTTTGTAATTGTGGGAATTTAATTTAATTCTAAATTAAAATTTTTGGGTTCCTAAGTGATTTCCTAAAGTTTGTACCTCTTCCTTTATTTATTAAACTATTCAAATCTTTTAATATTTATATTCTAATTGTTTAGTATATATATATACCAAATAGTTTAATAATAAATTTTCCAAACAGGTGGAAGGAATCTGTTCCACTAACGGCTCTCTTTTTTCATTTGTTTGAAATTTTGTTCTGACCAACGGTCAATTCATATATTCAAATTGTGAATTGTTTTGCACCTGTTGACTTCGGGGTTCGGTACCTATTCGGGGCTTTGGAAATTTTCCTATAAATATAATTTGATTCCAGTAGTCTAGGGGTGGAAAAATTCAGTCTGTTATTTTGTCTTATTGCTGTCTAATTTTTCCTCTAGTGCATTTATTCTTCATATTTAGTTTTAGAATAATTTAAAGAGAGTATAGATCACAGGTTTAGTTCGCCGAACAAATTTGTTTGAAGTGCTTTTACAAATTTGTGAAGATCATTGTATCCTGGGAGATAGACGCCACACAACCGTAAACACCGTAGCGGGGCAAATCTGTCTTAAGGACAGAGTGTCACACACTCGACTTGGTCTTGAATTTTTTTTTATTCGGTTCAATGAAATAAATTCTGTAAGATTTATTTTATTGTGTTTCATTTAATTTCAGTTTATTTTATTTACACAGAAGATTGTTTCAACAGCCATCACTCCATCACAACCCACATAAAATGAATCAACTCAATTTTATCTATTTAACTTTAAACAATTAAATATTCATTTCTCATTATCACAATCACACATATAAATCTCATTATAATCAATTCACATAAATCCAAACAAAAACCGGCTCTATTACCAAGCCACATCATCACACCACAAGCTTTCCAAGCGTTACTCTAGAAGGAATGCAGAACCTCTATTAAGCACAACGCTTTACCACTCACGAGCCGGAAGGAATGCAGAACCTCATACTTTACCAGTCATTATTCCGAAAGGAAGACGAAACCTTTATTAAGCCCTACACTTTACCAGTCACAAGTCGGAAGGAAACGGACCCTCAACATAACTTAAAAGACCACACGTTTCACCAGGCGCAACTTCGGAAGAAAGGCGGAACCTCTATTAAGTGCCACGCTTTACCAGTCACAAGTCGGAAGGAAATGGACCCTTATTCCAATGTCACCATCCATCAATTCATAATGTTATTCCTTATTACAATTTTGACAGAAACAACAACATCATTAATTACTTCCTTTACACATTAATCTAACAGTACATCCACCATGAGCATAAAGGTTTATCTTTAGAAACAATCACAATTCTTATGTTCCATTTCATTCCTTACTTCTCCACATTAACATCAACTTTTAATATTCAATTATACAACACAATTGTTTTCATACACTTCTCAAACTTTATTAATTAAATTTCCAGATTTTAATTTTCCAAGCACAATTTTCATATCCTATTATTATTCAAGCAACAAATTTAGTGTCATTACAAATACTAATTTATTCCAATCATACTCTCAATTTCATGAAATTAAAGTTAATTAAGGCAAATTCTCGTATTCAAAGTAAATCCATAACTAGGGTTAAACCAAATTTTAGGGCTTTTAATCTTACAACACAATTTTATATTTTAATTACTCAACACTTCCATCATCCTTCTCAATTAATCTTCATAAATTGAAAACCCTAGCTTCCTTTACATGTGTTTAGAAAAATCTCCTAAAAAAATGAGGTTTTTATACAATAGAAATTTACCACCCATCTATCTATGAGAAAAGACTGAAGAGAAGTAAGGAAAATCCCCAACTCAAGCGAGAAGAGAAAGAACCTGAAATTTTAGCTTCTATGAAAACGCGATTTGGTTGGATGGATAGAAAGCCCTTGTGCATGCTCTTCGTTTTTATATAAGGAACATGGGGTAGAAAATGAAAGAAAAGAGATGAAAACTAAGTTTGAAAGCCTGAAACCCTAAAAAATGGTGGAATGGAGGAAGAGGGAAGAGAGAGAGGATATGAGAAAATGAAGAAAAGTAGACCAAAATAGCTTTTATAGATGTTGAAACCCAACCAGACTGCTCGAGCGACCACTCATGCGTTCGAGTGTCAAAGACATCACACTACTTGAGCGACCAACCCTGCGCTCGAGTGAAGACCAACAGCTCCCAAAATCTCAGATCTGCAAAAGTACTGAGAGTTTCGCAAGACCGCTCAAGCGATCATTTCATCACTCGAGCGATGAAAAGAGAAAAAAAAATTCTGGAGTGCTACACCTACTATGTTAGACACATTGTGATATTAGGTATGATTTAAAAATTATTTAATTATATAGTTAATTTGAATCATACATGTTATTTAGATGAGATCCATTTTCCTATAAAGGTGAAAAAAATAAAATATTGGACTCACTTTATGTATCAATCCATCTCAATAATAATAAATGAGTATATTTTTAAAGTGAATTTTTTTAAGAGAAATTACTATTTATGGGGAGTTTTTAAAAATTATCACACATCAGTGAATTTTTTTTTAATTATAATTGTTAAAATTTATAATATTTATTATTTCTTTATACGTTTTTTTTTTTCTTGACAATCACTAATTTGTAGTTCTCCTAAATTTTTAGATCAAATTAGTAATTATTATAATATTAAAACTTTGTATATGAAAGGAAGAGTAAAATAAAAAGTGACTTTTTAATATATTAATTGGTGCTATGTTAATTACATTAAAGTTAATAATAATGATGGAAAAGATTATGGTAGACACCCCTCAAAGGGTGTACCATATGTACCTTATAATTATAGAATAAAATTGTATAATTTCATACTTTTTTAGTCATAATTAAAAAAGAAAGGAAAAAAAAAAGGTCAGAACCAACAAAAAAGTCCTAACCAAATGTCTCAAAATGATATTAGAACTAAAGAAGAAAATTAGTTATAACTAAATAAGAAAATGGCGTAACTTGTTGAAAAATAATGATTTTTCGACAACTTTAATTTGAAATTAAAGTGAGATTCAACCGCTGGTTAAGGTAGATCGAAGTGGTTTTATATTCTCTTAAGTGAAAAGGTTGCAATACAAAAAATAATAAGCCAAAACCATTAAGTTGTGAATGAGAATTGTCTCATAAACTAGGTATCAATAAAAGATGGGTTTAGATTTAGATTTAGTCTTAATTTGGATTGGGCCTAAGCTTGTGCTTGTACATGTGTTAGGTTTTGTCACGACCCAAACCCGCCCCTGTGGGTTTAGCATCGTAACCGGCCAGTAATCCGTGGATTACCAAAGGCCTCTGAACAGATAAGCACAAGATAAGGGGCTGCAGAAGCAATTATACAACAAAGACAAGGTCCAATGAGCTGTGATAACGTACATGGGATAGAACATTTCGAAACTTATATATATACACAAGCATGTCGGTCAGGGGACCTCAATATTTACAAAACATTTACATAAGTGGAGTTCTCAAAACCTGACTTTACAAACATTCAGAACTAGCATAAGTACAAAACAGCCATGGTCACACGCCGGCTCACCTACATACATAATATAAACTGTGAGCTAAAGCCCAATGAATAATAACAGAGTAAAGGATTTAATGAATGATGTCCATCACAGAGTTGGAAATCAAATTCTTAATAGAGACAGATTCATATACATATTCATAATCATTTCCATAATCAGATTTTGCATATAATCATACGTGGTACATCCCTTAGCATTAACAAATCCGATGACCCATAAAGGGATGGCCTTGAAGGCATTTTGATGACTCATGTGCATAGAGACGTTTCTAATGACCCATAAAGGGTTGTATATCATATGATGTTAAGGATGCCACGAATAACTTTCAAAATTTTGGACAACCATTCATTCATTTCAAGCATAGCATGGCGTTTTAGAGAACTAATTACTTCGTACCATAATATTCAGAAAATACTTAACATTAAACATAACTTTACAAAGTTATTACTCACAGTGGGCCTTGAGACAACAGACGGAGCTGGCTAGTCAGACAGGACGCGGCACATGACCTACACAACACATAACAGATGCACACTTGAAACACACGTTCTAATTGTACAAAACTTATGTCGTTTGCTCTTAGTGTGTTTCTAATCTCTTATCCTCATTATGGGGTCTTAAACATGGCCTAGGAATGCCTAGGATGGAATGAGGATGCAAGAATGCATTGAAAACCATTTCTCAAATTTTGCTGAAGATAAGGTCCACGCTCGAGCGTGGCTTTCCCCGCTCGAGTGGACATGCAGAGAAAGAAACTCCGCTCCAGCGTAGACTTCCCCGCTCGAGCGGACTACAAACTTATGAAAAAGTGCTGGATGCATGAAATTCACACTCGACCCCCGCTCGAGCGTGTGACACAGGCCCTCGCTCGAGCGTGGCATCCTCCGCTCGAGTAGACTGCAAAACACACAAACTTCTGGGTATACGCATTTCACGCTCGAGCGTGACTCACGCTGCTCGAGCGGAAGTGCATGTACTCAGGCTTTGCGCTCGAGCGTGGGTCAAATTTCTGGAAAATCTAGATCGACCTCCAAGCACGAAACTCGACCTTCAACCATCCAAAACTCATTTTTCTGGGCCAAAACTTTGAAAAACCCTTGGTAACACATAAAACAACATGTTTAAAGCTTCAATTCAAGAAATTATGGCCCAAGAATAACCCAATTATGCACAAACTCAACTTACTCTTTATAAAAGATCCAAAACATGACATGCATGAACATTTATGAGCTAAAGCTCTCCAAAACATAACCAAACTTGATAATTTGATGGAAAGCAAGATGAATGACCAAAATATAGGTGAAGTTAGCACATGCATGGAAGAAACCTTTGAAATCATGCTCAATTTGCAAGAAAATGTACATGCATGCATGGTATGGCCCCTTTCTAGTATAATTCCCATATGAATTCACTTGGTTCACTAATGATCTTGTTGAATCTAACTCAATTACTCAAAGGAGAGTTTAGTTTCTTACCTAGAGGCTTCAATCTACAAAATTAAGGTTGAGGCTCTACAAATCTTCTTCAATTGTTAACAATCCTTAGCACCTCCTTGAATTTGAGCTAAATCTCTAAATCTTGGACCAATTCTTCTACTCTCACGTTTTTGGGTCTAAGAGGACTCAAGAGTGTATGTAAAATGAAGAAGGGAGTGAGTGGGGGGTGTTACTGTGCTCAAAAGGGCCATTAAGGCTCTAATTAGGCCATTAAACAAAATCTGCTTAGCAAGGTTGATTAGTGGCATTAATTTAATCAAATTTAATCGTTCCAAACCGAATTTTAATTAAACATACCATAAAATTCTATAAATCCTAACTAGCATATATATCAAGTTAATTTCTAAATCGGGCGCCGATAAGGCTTTCAATTCGCAATTCAAAACTAAAACATGAACATATATTTCTACGCCTAATAGATATAAACACAAAAATCATGCAATACTCATGCAAATTAGTCCCAAATCCTTCCTAAATTATTGTTAGGCTTAACTAAGCACAAATTAACGTTAATCTGTGGTCGGGGTTATTACAGTCTTCCCCCCTTAAAAGAGTTTGGTCTCCAAACTCAAATTACCTTCATTCAAGAAAAACATCGAGTTCAATGGAAACAGTTCCGGATATCTTTTCATCATGTCTTCCTTGGTTTCCCAAGTTGCATAGGTCCCTTCGTGGTTTTTCCACTCAACTTTTACTAGTGGTATTTCTTTATTTCTCAGTCTTTTGATCTTCTGATTCACAATCTGGATAGGTCTTTCCTCGTAGGTGTAATCATCTTTCAAAAGTACGTGTGTTGGCTCAATGACATGGAGTGGATCTCTCAATTACTCTCGAAGCATTGATACATGAAATACATTGTGCATGTGCTCCATTACTGGAGGTAAGGCTACCCGATACGATACCGGATTAATCTTTTCGAGGACTTCATAAGGTCCAACATACCTTGGTACCATTTTCCCTTAACACCAAACCGAGTTTGACCCTTCATTGGTGTCACTTTAATGAACACATGGTCCCCAACTTCGTATTCCCTATCTCTTCTTCGAACATCAACATAGCTCTTCTGCCGACTCTGTGCTGTCTTTAGACGTTATTGGATCAGTTTCACTTTCTCGGTCTTTTCTTGCACAAGTTCCGGTCCTAACAAAGGTGTATCACCTACTTCAGCCCAACATATCGGAGAACGACATTTTCTTCTATACAAAGCTTCGTAAGGAGCCATTTCAATGCTTGAATGGTAACTGTTGTTGTACATAAATTCAACTAATGGCAAGTAGGTCTCCCAAGTTCCTTGGAAGTCTAACACACACATTCTGAGCATGTCCTCTAAAGTTTGGTTAGTTCGTTCAGTTTTTCCATCTGTCTGCGGGTGATAGGCACTACTCAATCTCAATTCCGTCCCCAAAGCCTGTTGCAAACTTTACCAAAATCTCGATACAAACTTTGAGTCTCTATCAGACACAATAGATACTAGCACTCCATATAATCTCACGATTTTAGTTATATAGATATTGGCCAATTTATCAGCGTTATAAATAGTTTTGACAGGCAGAAAATGGGCAGACTTAGTTAAACGGTCAACTATAACCCAGATAGAGTCCATACCTCGAGAAGAACGAGGCAATCCCACAATGAAGTCCATGGTAATGTGCTCTCATTTCCATTCTGGTATTAGGAGTGGTTGTAGCAAACCAGCGGGTCGTTGATGTTCAGCTTTAACCTGTTGGCAATGTAGACATCTCGCCACAAAGTCTGCAATACTCTTTTTCATTCCAGGCCACCAAAAATTCTATTTCAAATTATGGTACATTTTCATGTTCCCCGGGTGCATAGCAAACTTATTACTGTGAGCTTCGGTCATAACACGTTTCCTCAAATCATAACAATCGGGCACACAAAGACGGTTCTGAAATTTCAGCACATCATTCTCAAACACAAATCCTGGCCTCGGCTTTGAATCAAACTCCTCTATAATCTTTTTCAAGTATTCATCTTCACATTGTTTTTGTTTGATCTCGTCAAGAATCGTAGCTTGAGCGGAAATGGCAGTTAAAATCCCACCATGTTCTTGCACACTAATCTCAATCTCTTTCTGTTCTAGGTCAACTAGCAGTTCCTTTCGATTAGTCAACAAGCATGATAAATTTGCACTAGATTTTTGGCTCAAGGCATCTGCTACGGTATTAGCCTTTCCTGGATGATACAAGATTTGCAAATCATAATCCTTGATTAACTCTAACCATCACCTCTGTCTCATATTCAATTCCTTTTGGGTGAAGAAATATTTCAGGCTTTTATGATTGGTATACACCTCACAAGTTATCCCATACAAGTAGTGACGCCAAATTTTCAAAGCAAACACCACAGCTGCCAATTCGAGATCATGCGTCGGGTAGTTCTTTTCATGAGGTCGGAGTTGTCAGGAAGCATAAGCAATCACTTTTCCATTTTGCATCAATACACACCCCAAGGCTGCCTCTCTTGGTTCATTCCAGTCAAATGTCACATTCTTCCGTTAACTGGGTCAACGGCATAGCAAGCTTGGAAAAGTCTTTCACAAATCTTCGGTAGTAACCTGCAAGTCCCAGAAAACTTCTAACTTCTGTTACGTTCGTCAGTCTAGGTCAATCCACAATAGCTTCAATCTTCTGAGGGTCAACAGAAACACCATCCTCATTGATCACATGTCCCAAAAAGACTACATTGTCAAGCCAGAATTCACATTTGGACAATTTAGCATACAGTTTCTTTTCTCTCAAAATCTGCAAAGTAGTTCTCAGATGGTTCTCATGTTCTTCCCTGTCTTTAGAATAAATCAGAATGTCATCAATAAACACGATAATAAATTCATCAAGATATTGTTTGAAAACCCTATTCATTAGGTCCATAAAAGCTGCAGGTGCGTTTGTCACTCCAAAAGGCATTACCAGGAATTCATAATGTCCATATCTAGTTCGGAATGCAGTTTTCTCTATGTTCTCAGCTCTAACCTTTAACTGATGATAACCGGACCTAAGATCAATTTTAGAGAACACTTTAGCTCCTTGGAGTTGATCAAATAAATCATCTATTTGAGGTAAGGGATATTTGTTCTTAATAGTCACTTTGTTCAATTCTCGGAAGTCTATACACAACCTCAAAGATCCATCCTTCTTTTTGACAAACAAGACGGGAGCACCCCAAGACGAAGTGCTTGGATAGATAAATTTCTTATTTAACAGCTCCTGAAGTTGGGTTTTTAATTCTTTCAATTTCGAGGTAGACATTCTATAGGGGGTCTTGGAAATAGGTTGTGTCCCCGGAAACACCTCAACAGTGAATTCGATTTCTCTATCCACTAAGTCCCCAGGTAAGTCATTCGGAAACACATCGGGAAATTCCCAAGCAGCAGGGATAGTTTCTACATTAGTTCCGTCAGATGACGCAGTCAGTATACAACACAAGTAACCCCTACACCTCTTCCTAAGCAGTTTTCTGGCTTTCAAAGCTGAAATCGGATATGGGGGAGGAACTATCCCATTCCCAGTAAAAGTAAATTCAGGCATACCCGGTGGTCTAAACACAACAGTTTTATTTGCACAGTCAATGGTAGTACAGTATTTAATCAACCAGTCCATTCCCAAAATACAATCAAAGTGGTCAATGTTCAAGGGCAATAAGTCAACATATAACATCATATCGCCAATCATAATATCACATGTCGAATAAACATGAGAGCACATCATAGAATCGCCAGACGGCGTAGATGCAGATACCACATATGTCATAAGTTCTAATGGTCTAGTCAATTTTCGAGAGAAAGCATGCGATACAAAGGAATGTGTAGAACCAGAATCTATCAATACGCATGCATCTTGAGAACATACAGAGAGTGTACCTGACACCACGGTATAGGTGTTTGGTACGTCATCAGGCACTAAGGCGAACACGCGACCCTGTCTCAGAGGTTCTTTCCCAGTATTGGCTCTCGTATTCGTCTTGGATGCAGAAGCGGATCCGGCTGAGCTTGCCGCTGGTTGGTTGGTATTTTCGAACCTAACAGGACAATCCTTCATCATATGACCAGTCTTTCCGCATCTAAAACAAGCACCCAAAGCTCGATAACAATCCCCCTTGTGTTTCCTACCACATTCCGAGCAAGTCGGTGTAATACCACTACTTTGGCTTGAGCTACTGTAAGATCCTGTGTTTCGCCTCTTATTCCCAGAAAATGAACGACTCTTTTTGAAACTGTTTCCATATCTTTTCCCCGTCCAATCATTTCATGGGGCGAGAGTTTGTTTCTTCGCTACTAGAATGGCTCTGCCATTAATGCCCTACCCAAAACATTCACGTACGTGGGTAGGTTCAAGACTCTCATCCTATCCAGTATGTCCAGATCTAATCCACCCTCAAACTTGCGGGCCTTCTTGTAGTCTGTGCCCACCATGTGAGGAGCAAACCTGGCCAATTCGGTAAACTTAGCCTCGTACTCGGCTACAGACATTCTGCCTTGTTTGAGTTCCTGGAATTCTGAAACCTTTCGGTCTCGGAAGCATTGGGGAAAATACTTGTCATAGAAGATTGTATTGAATTGAGTCCACGTCATATTCTCGTGGCTATTTCAGATCAGTAACCACCACCTTCGGGCTTCATCCTTCAGAGTATAGGTGGCTAGGAGGACTTTCTGGACTTCAGAACAAGGGAACACCACATACAGTTTCTCCATTTCAAGTAACCACGTCTCTGCTTTCAATGGTTCAATTCCACCATAGAATGTTGGCAGTTTCATTTTCATGAACTTCTGTGTCAAGTTGATGACGTCACTGGTGCCCATGTCAACTTGAGCCGGCAGGGGTGGAGGTGGTAAAGGTTGTTGCCTCTGTTGTTGCATTACCACTTCGGTTAAGGTTGCAAGCATTTGTTCCATTCTATTCATTCGGGCATCAAAGGACCCTGTTGTGTCATCATTCCTTGCATTGTCCATTTGCTATAGGTAAACAAAACTTTATGTATTCAAATTCACATGTTTATACTTGAACTTATGCTTTCACTTTCAAACAATACACATAAACATGCAGATGAAATGCTCATACTTCTTATTAGGACTTCCTAAGCTCATATGGACCTGTGTGTGCGGTAGAACACGTGCTCTGATACCACTCTGTCACGACCCAAACCCGCCCCTGTAGGTTTAGCATCGTAATCGGCCAGTAATCCGTGGATTACCAAAGGCCTTTGAACAGATAAGCACAAGATAAGGGGCTGCGGAAGCAATTATAAAACAAAGACAAGGTCCAATGAGCTGTGATAACGTACATGGAACAGAACATTTCGAAACTTATATATATACACAAGCGTGTCGGTCGGGGGACCTCAATATTTACAAAACATTTACATAAGTGGAGTTCCCAAGACCTGACTTTACAAACATTCAGAACTAGCATAAGTACAAAACAGCCATGCAACTAGACTTCGATCGGAACCTTCTCGGGAGGCACAACGGTGGGCTGACAAAAATAGAACAAAAGGCTGTCAACTCTGGCCCTGGTCACACGCCGGCTCACCTATATACATAATATAAATTGTGAGCTAAAGCCCAATGAATAATAACAAAGTAAAGGATTTAATGAATGATGTCCATCACAGAGTTAGAAATCAAATTCTTAATAGAGACAGATTCATATACATATTCATAATCATTTCCATAATCAGATTTCGCATATAATCATACGTGGTACATCCCTTAGTGTTAACAAATCCGATGACCCATAAAGGGACGGCCTTGAAGGCATTATGATGACTCATGTACACAGAGACGTTTCTGATGACCCATAAAGGGACGTATATCATATGATGCTAAGGATGCCACGAATAACTTTCAGAATTTTGGACAACCATTCATTCATTTCAAGCATAGCATGGCGTTTTAGAGAACTAATTACTTCGTATCATAATATTTAGAAAAAACTTAACATTAAACATAACTTTACAAAGTTATTACTCACAGTGGGCCTTGAGACAAATAGACGGAGCTGGCTAGTCTGACAGGGCACGGCACGTGACCTACACAACACATAACAGATGCACACTTGAAACACACGTTCTAATTGTACAAAACCTATGTCGTTTGCTCTTAGTGTGTTTCTAATCTCTTATCCTCATTATGGAGTCTTAAACATGGCCTAGGAATGCCTAGGATGGAATGAGGATGCAAGAATGCATTGAAAACCATTTCTCAAATTTTGCTGAAGATAAGGTCCACGCTCGAGCGTGGTTTTCCCTACTCGAGCGGACATGCAGATAAAGAAGCTCCGCTCGAGCGTGGACTTCCCCACTCGAGCGAACTACAAACTTATGAAAAAGTGCTGGATGCATGAAATTCACGCTCGACGGGCGCTCGACCCCCGCTCGAGCGTATGACACAGACCCTCGCTCGAGCGTGGCTTCCCCCGCTCGAGCAGACTGCAAAACACACAAACTTCTGGGTATACGCATTTCACGCTCGAGCGTGACTCTCGCCGCTCGAGTGGAAGTGCATGTACTCAGGCTTCACGCTCGAGCATGAAAGTCCTCGCTCGAGCGTGGGTCAAATTTCTGGAAAATCTAGATCGACCTCCAAGCACGAAACTCGACCTTCAACCATCCAAAACTCATTTTTCTGGGCCAAAACTTTGAAAAACCCTTGGTAACACATAAAACAACATGTTTAAAGCTTCAATTCAAGAAATTATGGCCCAAGAATAACCTAATTATGCACAAACTTAACTTACTCTTTATAAAAGATCCAAAACATGACATGCATGAACATTTATGAGCTAAAGCTCTCCAAAACCTAACCAAACTTGATAATTTGATGGAAAGCAAGATGAATGACCAAAATGTAGGTGAAGTTAGCACATGCATAGAAGAAACCTTTGAAATCATGCTCAATTTGCAAGAAAATATACATGCATGCATGGTATGGCCCCTTTCTAGTACAATTCCCATATGAATTCACTTGGTTCACTAATGATCTTGTTGAATCTAACTCAATTACTCAAAGGAGAGTTTAGTTTCTTACCTAGAGGCTCCAATCTACAAAATTAAGGTTGAGGCTCTACAAATCTTCTTCAATTGTTAACAATCCTTAGCACCTCCTTGAATTTGAGCTAAATCTCTAAATCTTAGGCCAATTCTTCTACTCTCACGTTTTTGGGTCTAAGAGGACTCAAGAGTGTATGCAAAATGAAGAAGGGAGTGAGTGGGGGGTGTTATTGTGCTCAAAAGGGCCACTAAGGCTCTAATTAGGCCATTAAACAAAATGTGCTTAGCAAGGTTGATTAGTGGCATTAATTTAATCAAATTTAATCGTTCCGAACCAAATTTTAATTAAACCTACTATAAAATTCTATAAATCCTAACTAGCACATATATCAAGTCAATTTCGAAATCGGGCGCCGATAAGGCTTTCAAGTCGCAATTCAAAACTAAAATATGAACAGATATTTCTACGCCTAACAGATATAAACATAAAAATCATGCAATACTCATGCAAATTAGTTCCAAATCCTTCCTAAATTATTGTTAGGCTTCACTAAGCACGAATTAACATTAATCTGGGGTCGGGGTTATTACAGGTTTGGTCTTGGATTTTGACGTAGATTTAATCTTGAATGTAGGTTGGGCTGCACTGTGTTGGGCATGCTTGAGATTAGGCTTGGATCGGGTTGTGAACCAACACCTGTATTGTAACAACCCTCATACTGTTTACCGATTAATGACTGATTGATTACCGATAAACATTGATTACCGTTAAACTGAGCTGATTAAAGTACTGAACTGACTGACTGAAAACTGGAACTGAATTGACTAAGTATGAGTGTTAATCTGTATTCTATCTGTTTGATTGTTTATTTGATCTGTTCACATTTTATGTTTAAACTGCTAATCGAAGGCCTTGTCGGCGGCCGGACCTGGAATTGATTAATGTTCTGTGTTCATTAGAATTTATAGGATTTTATGGTATAATTATCTGAAAACTGATTAGGTATGATTAAATTAGATTAAAATAAGTTAGAGTGCATGAGTTGATTTATTCACCATATTGCCATTGTTAGTGGGCCTCTTATTATAACATATTAGAGCCTTTGCATACTTGAATCAAAACACTTCTTCAGCCACATTTTGAGCCTACAACCGACCTTAGAGAGAGAGAGACTTGAGGAGTTGATTTCATCTCAAATTGCTTGTGAATTGCTTGGTAATTGAAGTGTAGATTGCTACTTTGAGCTCCCAAACCTTGAATACAAGACTAAGGTAGGACATTCATCTTCTTGTTGTTGTCATAGAATTGATTCTTGCATGATTCATGCTTCATTGTAGAGTTAAGTCTTGTTTTAGTTCATACATGTTGATATAGAGCTCATTTCATGCTTGCATGTTTGAATTGTTGAGTTTTGAGTTGAATTCATGGTAAAATGGTACATGCATGTTCATAATTTTGTAATGGTCCATGTTTTCAACTTGTTTTTGGATCAATTGGCTCCTTAGAGCATCAAATTGGAACTTCAAAATGATTTGAATTCTTGCATGTTTGCATGTGCATATTGTTCATGAAAATGGTTTCAAATTGAGTTTCAATTAAACACCCTTGGGCTTTGATTTCTCAAAATTGAGCTTTGAACCATGATATTCTATATGTTTACAAGTGTTTTCTGGAAATTCAGCCCAAGAGGATCAGTTTTGATGCTTTTTAACTTGAGTTTGAGCTTGGAGGTGCAATCTGGGATTTCCAGATTTTGCACTCCCGCTCGAGCGGGGGAAGTGGCGCTCGAGCGGGGAATTCGAGCATCCAGCATCTCTGCACTGTTTTACTATCCGCTCGAGCGGAAGACTGGGCGCTCGAGCGGAGTCTTGTGTCTCAAGCTCGAGCGGGCGTTGAGCGTTCGTCGAGCGGAGATTTTACCCATCCGGTACTTTTACAGTACGCTCGAGCGGGAAAGTTGACGCTCGAGTGTGTACCTTTGTTGCATGTCCGCTCGAGCGGGGAAACCTGCGCTCGAGCGGGACTCTGTTTTTCTGAAGTTGCTTTTTGAGTACATCTTTGCATCCTCATCCCATCCTAGGCATTCTTAGGCCTAGTTTAAGGCATCTTATTGAGGATATAGATGTAGAACACACCAAGGCAAATTAGGGATTAAGTTATGATATTTCCCAACTGTGTAGTTTAGTGTGTGTTCAATCTGTTAACTGTGTAGGGTTGGCGACTGGGGAGACACGCTCTAGCATACTGTAGCCCAAACTCTGTGAGTAACAATTGGGTAAAGATATGTTCAAATGATTATCTTCTGAATACTGAACTGAACTGTTTACTGAACTGATATTGTTTACTGAATGAATGTATGTCCTATATTCTAAACTGTACTGTGGCATCCTTGGCATCTACTGTTACTGTTACTGTTACTGTTACAGAGATCTCTGTCGGTTCCCTCGCGGAACCACTACTGTTTACTGATTGATGGCCATCATTACTGTTCGGTCTTTAAGACCTACTATTTACTGCTATGCTAATGGATGTACCACATATGACTGAATAACTGCTCTAACCGAAAGACTGAAGTATTGATTAATGAACTGTTTTCATTATTGTAAGGACATTTCATTCTTAACCTCTTTACGCATTATGTTATTCACTGGGCTTTAGCTCACTGTTTATATATGTATGTAGGTGCTCAGCCACCAGACCGAAGCTAGGAGCGGGGGTTAGACTCCAGTTTTGTCAAGCCAGCCTATGTGCCTCACTGCGAGGTTCCAAGCCTATTTTGCCAAGGCTTAGGGGTGTTTTAGATTCCCCCTTCTGTACCGTCTTACTGTTCTGTGTAGACTGAATGTTTACCGTACTGTTATGTAGGGATTAAGTCCCTAGTCTGAATGATTGTAAATATTGTGCATACTGTTCTGTACCATTTATGTATGAATGTATGAAAAATCTTTTTGGCATACAGACTGACACAGCTCAATGGACATTATTTAATTACTGTATTGGCTTCCGCCAGGCCCTGTACTCTGTTTTACTGTTCTACTGTTAAGCAGGCCTTCGGTAATCTCAGATTACTGGCCGGTTACGGTGCTAAACCCATAGGGCCGGGTTTGGGTCGTGACATGTATCCATTTGGCGACCCACCTAGTTTGATTATTTAAATAACATTATGTAGCTCTCCTTTTTTCGCACCCTCTTTCGGAAACTCGAAATAAGCCCTACAGTTTGAACTCCCGCTATTCTGAATCTAATTCTACAAGTGCAATGTGAAATTGATAAACACTAAAGAGTCCAAGTTCGGCAAATCTTTTGGAAAATCAATTTTGAATAAAAAATGCCAAAATTGGACTACTTTGCCAGATACAGAGTCGTCACCTAAATATTTTATTTTGAAAAAATTTAGAAAACCCATGACTCGTGCCAAAGGCGACGTGTCCGTCATCACCAAGATTGTCTTGGCTCGGGAACTTATGTACGAGAGAGGAAGGTCATGAATTGAGCACCCCCGTTCGCCCGATTAAAGATCGGCCTCTACTAATTGTGATATGAATCTTATGTACATTGCATGCTCTTGTTCTGGTTATTAGGCTAGCATTTACTATGTGATGCACACCCATACAAGATATAGACTAGTTTGCCCGAATCGGAACAATTCAATTTTATTTTTGTTTTTAAAAATTGTTTGATTTTGTCACTTAGCAAAGTGGGCTTAAAGTTTTGTGAATTTGTCACTTGACAAAGTGGGCTTAAACGTACATTTATTGAATCATTCCAATTCAAGCAACAAGCTTTCATCCATAGGCACTCAAACAGTTTAACAAGTAAGCACTTAGCCTCATGGCAAGCATGCTAGTCATAGTAATCACTCACACTCATGCAAGTATGCTAAAGCACTAAAACTCACTTAGCACTCCAAGCTAAGATAAAACAAAAGGAGTTAAAAAAATGCATGATTCCTAACTATGCAATATGACTAATGCAACATATGCAAAATGTAACTAAAATAGGCTCGACTACTTAACATGTTATTTGCAACAATTTCATAGCATGCTTTTAAACACGTATTCAACGAGGTAATAAACGACAATGCAGTTAGAATGATGAACCAAGCCTCAATATATGCAAGACAAATGAATGAATGCAAACATGCGATATGTTAATTAAAACGTGATGTCCCTAATCTAACCATCAAAAGCGTATAAATAAAAAGGAGAAAGATGTGAATTTGGAAGACATACACATTATTACATTGCGCTTTTACGAAGGAGAGTCCGAATGAATAAACTAGCTAACTAAGCTAAGTTAAGCTAATTAAGCTAATTATTACAAAACAAATGAAATTTGCTAACTACTAACTAATTATTACAACTCTTGAATTAATTAACTAGCTATCACTACTTAACTAAAATAAGTACAACACTTGAATAAAATCGACTAGCTATCACTAATTAATTACAACAAAATTTATTCACAACTATGATAATAACAATACTAATTGCATTTAATAAGAGCATAATGGAAGATGGATGAAGGTTGCATGCACAGCGCCTGAAAGATACTCTGTCTGCCTAGGCTGTCTCTATTTCACCTTCAGCCATTGCCTCTATTTCTGAAAAACTACACTGCTGGCCACACACCAAGGGTCGGCTGTGCATCACTAATAGTTGGCCGGGTCTACAGATGACCGGTCGTGCATCAATTTAGTGTAAAGCTCTGTTTTTGTGTTCTGTGGTGAAATTAGTGCAAACAGAGCATTCTCAAACTCTATTTGTCCCTTCTTCCTTCTCTGTTATAGGAAAGCCTCGAGAGAAGATTGAAATTGATTCCAAAGCCATCAATGAGCAACATGATTGCTTGATGGTCTTAGATGCAATTTTGGACAAAAGTTAATAAAATACAAAGAGTAGGACCACCCTTCCCTCTTGTCATAGTATGAACTCAAAAAAGAAGGTTGCAACGCTTCAAGAATCATCAAAATGCCATGGATTAGCATGTGACGACTCTTGACACAAGTAACTTGGCATAACGTCCGGCCAAGTTGAAGCAATTTAAGCCACTTTCTTTATGTGTATTGATCCAAGTTTTAAACCAATTTTATTAAGCCTTGCCATTCTTTAATCCATTTGTCCATGGTGATATTAAAGTCCTCTCAACAAGAAGTAATGTCAAAGGAAAGGTTCTTCGAAAATATGAGAGAAAGACTATACCGTTGGCACTGAATCATCGAAAAGATTAAGCCATTAGGTAGAAGTCTCTCTTACATATCTTGAACAACCTCAATCGGTTGAAATCATTCTTAAGAATAAAAAAAAGATGGATGATGGATTGACTGTTAAACTTAGACTCTTAAACATGGAAATGAGTAAAGGATTGCTTGGAACAATATGCAACAAGTTACATATGCTAACTTGTGAGACTACAAATGAACTAAGCAAAGGATGAATCAATTTAAAAGGCTTGGACAACCCTAAAACAACATTTAATTCATGAAAAATAGAGACTAAATATGCATGAAAAGAGCTTAAAAAGCTAAACAATAAAGAGAGGAATGAAGGCTAGTAGCAAAAAAGAAGAAGGGGTGGCTAACCTCTCCAGTTTTGAAACCTCAAAACATTATTTTTGGCCCTTTGAAAACTCTGAAAATCAGTGTGAATATCAAAGAAAAAGAGTGGAAAAGAAAGGGTTTAAGCTATGGGTAAAGGTATAGAAAGAGCAAGCACTCTCTTCCCTTTTGGTAGCTTTTCAAACCCAACCTTGAACACTTCAAATAGACCCAAAACAATACAAAACAGTAAGAACTATGAAGCAAATGGAAGAAATGAAAGCAAGAAAGAAGAAAACAAGCTTATACCTTTCAAGGGGTAAGCTTGTTGTTGATGATCCAAACTTGGTTTTAACTCACTCTCAAGCTTGAATTATGCTTCTCTAAGATCAACCAAGACTCTAAGGCGGTAAGACAAGGTTGTATATGGAGTATAGAGATGATACAAACAAGGTAGGTTAGCTCAAAATTACTTGCAATGGAAGAATGAGGAGGGAGGAGCTCTCAAGGTGTATATATGGCTTTAAAATTTTTGTTCAACCCTCAAAACAGTTCCAGAGCTTCATTTTTATAGAATTCGAGCTCAAAATGTGATAAATATCTTCAAAAATGGACAGTTGGCGGGCTCCCACCCAGAACAGTGTTTATCGCCATCGAGGGCCGACCAGCCATCCATAGCCATGGCCGGCCATCACTGATGTACGGCCGGGCCTTGATGGCCTCCCTTGTTTTTTTGGTTCAAACTCAGCTCAGGGTGGGAAAAGGTCTAAAAATGAAACTCACAAGTTCAAACAAGGTAAATGTTAAAGAGTCGAGGTTTATTTCAAAAGCTTGATTGAATCCGAATCGCTGCGAATTCACAATTCAACATTCATCATCGAGTGTATCGAACCAAACGCTTAAGTCTTGAGAGCGGTCAAAAATGGGGTGTCTACACATTATATATATATATATATATATATTTATATAATGCAAGGGAGGTTTTTAACCTTTGTAACTCTCATCTTTTGATGATGGAGTTAATGACCATATTAGTGGCCATAGGTTTTTAATCTTCGTAACTCTAGCCTTAATGGCTAGAGTTGATGGCCTTGGTTAATGGAATTTGATGACCCCATTGATGTTAGCCTTCATGGCTAAGGCTCTCCCCTACTAGTATAAATAGAGACTTTTCTCCTCCAAAATAGTAGGTTGTTTTTAAAGAGATTTTTTGTGATAAAAAATGATATGGTATTTTGAGATAATAAAGTTGAAGATGGTTTTTATACCAAAGAAAATTGTTTTATCTTCTTTATGCTAGCTCCTTGTTTGAGAGAGAGTGCTGTCATTGTCAAGTTCATTGAAGTTATTCAAAAGGTGTTTCTGTATTAGCTGGCTTCGATCGTAGTATTCTGAGAGGCAGACGCCACCGTACCTCTAGCACCAATTGGGAGGCGGTGAATCTGTTTTAAGGAAACTGTGGTAAGAAAACTGTGGTATCACACAGGTTTCGGTTTGCGTCTCTTATCTTTTGTTCTTCAAACTTTTAGATTTAAACTATTTCTCGTATATTATTTTATATGTCCATGTGAATTCATCTTGTAATATATTCCATGATGTAATCTAGTTCATTCTTGTATTTTTTTATTTTATTTTAGGTTTGTAGTTTATTATATATTTCATTCTTTAATAATAAAAAAAAATTGTTTTGTCATTTCTATTTAATTTAATTTTATATATTGTTTCTAGTATTATCACGAAAAAATACCAACAATCTAAAAACAAATTTTTATAAATAGTTTTTGATAAAACAATTTAATTTTATTATAGTTTTATTCTAGTGACTCTTGATATTAAAATTAATTTAATTCCCTAGAGTTATTGAATTTCTTTGAGTTGTTCATTTATAGTAATTTATTCATATAATTTATTTTATGTTAATTAGTTGTTATTGCATAAGTAATTGGGCTGTTAGTGCATAAGTTACTAAGAATTGATAAGATAAAATAAGAATTTTATTTCTTAATATTCTTACTAATTTATTTGATTTGTTTGTTATTTGTTTTCTTTTGCAGTTAACTTTCTCTACAAGTTTACCTGAACATGAAAGGAGGATAATATGAACAAATAAAATAAATTGAAATTAGTAAATGGGACTACTAATTTTTGTTTTGAATAGGATAACCTAAGCATGGATAAGAATTTTGGATCTTCAGATTTTTTGACATATTTGTGAGTTTAATCATTCACTTTAATGTGAAGAATTATTTTAGATTTATTTCATGTTGTTTTGAAAGTTTGGTAACAATTTCGATTTAATTTGTTTAATTAAATTTTGGAAAAAATCAAAGTGTTGGAATCCATGTTTTGAGAATTTCAAGAGAATCGTCTAGTCGAGAGGTTTCTGACGGTATAAAATATATCCAAACAGGCTTGCCTTAAGAGAAAATTTAGTAAAACAGTTTCGATTTTTCTATGTAATGGTCTTATTTCTAAGCTTACTTATGATTATGTTGCATTATTGCATGGTGGTATAACTTGGTATTGCAATGATATTAACTCTTATTTATTCTATTTATTTTTTGTTCTATCGATTGTGAGTTCTTTCATGTCTTGATTTGTAATCAAGAAAATTACTGTAAAATATTTTTGTATTCATGGAATGATAAATGGAAGTTTAACTTTACTGGTTAATATATATTTGCTCACAGTTGGATGGTTGGAATGCCAACGTTATGACCATAATATTCCTATATGTATAATTGATTTATAGCTATGCAACTCATGATATTCTTGTAATTGCAATGCATCTATAGCTGCTTGCATTATTCAATGCAAGTTATAGCTTAAATTACTTTTGTAATATGCATAATATGATTTATTGGTTCATTAACTCATCTTGTGCCTAAGTGTGCATATAAATAGTGAGCATTGAAGTTTAATGGCAATGCGGATAGAGTTTTGTACACATCCACTTTACATGGAATAGAGCACTAAGTTTATTTTTGTATTGTGCTTTATACAAAGATAAGCAGGCAATCTGTAAGGATGGTTTCAAGTGGAGGAGTGTGTTTTTGGCTAAAAAGACCATTTCGGATGCAACCATGAACTTTGATTTTGCAGATTTTGGCAAATTACAATTGTAACAATTGCATTTCCATTTGTAGTAGTTTTAATTTCTAATTTGTAATAGTTTCACCATAATGAAAGGAAAGGGGGAAGGAAAGAAATTATAAGCTTTTGGGTTTAGACAAAATCTTTGGGATTAATTTTATTATTCCCAAAGTGGTTTGACTTTATGTAATATAAACCAAAGTTTAGGTTTGGCTAAAGAATATTTCTGATTTATGTTTAGAAATGGCAACTAAGATATATTTGGTTTCAAACCTTTGGGATTTGAGGAAGTCTTTGTATTTAATCCATTTATTCTCAAAGTGGTAGAACACCAAGTTTTGAGGAAATCTTTAGTTATAATTTGATTATTTCTAAAAAGTATTTTTGTTTTGGGAAAAGAAACAAAATTTTAGCATTAGCTAAAATATTTTTGATTTTTATTCAAAAATAATGGACTCAGTTCCGGGAGTACCGGTTAACTTTTATGAATGGTGTAATTCTGATAATAATTTTTATTTGCTTGGAAATTCGTTTTTTAACCTGGTTTATCCCCTGGAAACTTGATTCTGAATTTGTTTCCCATTAACAATGAGTCAACAAGCTTTTAGGTTAATCGGGTTTTAAGTGAGACTATTGTGACCCGTCCAGTCTTCCTGAAAGCTTTCTTGACTTTATTCGATTTTGAAGTTAGTGGTGAGATAAGTTTTGAATTTAATTTTAGTCATTAAGATTTCCCAATGTTAATTTGTTTTCTGGAAAAACAGAGTAGTTGAAATTCTATTGTGGTTTTCAGAAATGGCTTCGAAAGGTGACAACAAAAAATGTTGTTCCACCTAACAACCTTAAGCTTTGTGAGGTTCTTAAAGGAAAATCAAGAGAAATCAAGTGTAATTAGAGGAAATCATAAGATTGCATGATAATATCTTTGAATTAATCAGAGGCAATTAATATGATATCTTTGTGTCAATTACAACAGGTATGATTACTATGTGACTTTATTTGAAAGTAAAGATGAGACAACCCGTTAAGGTATATGAATATATTTTTAGAATTTTTTTAGAAATTCAGAATATATTCTTCAATTTGTGACTCCTAGTGAGTGTAAGATCACTGATTACAGAGATAGGAAACTGGTGGTTCCTAGGAGATGTTAGAAGAATGGCTACACAGTTATGAGATTGTGGTTTCTAGTAGTGAACAGATTACTGATCACATGTTAAGACATGATGATTCCTAGTAATGAAAGAGTCTATTGATCCTATGTTAAGACATTGTGATTCCTAGTAGTGAAGTAACTACTAATCACAAATTAAAACATTGTGATTCCTAGTAGTGGAAAGTCTACTGACCAGATGTTGAGAAATTAGTGATTCTTAGTGATAAGACTACTGGCCATATTATGAAGTTCCGAATAGTAGACTATTGATCACTAGGTTTGTGATTCCTAATAGCAAGGCTCTTGACTTGAAAATGACTTGTTAGACCAAACTTGTTTGGTGCCTTGAATTCGGAAAAGACCTAATTTGGTTGATGACGATCTGGGAATATGTTTTCTGTGATATAATTTTGAGAGTTTTATAATCATTGTGACACAAGAAATTGTTTAAAGACCCTATATGAATTTTTAGAAAGGCTGGGAGCCTTCGTATAAATTCTACAAATGTGGGGGTGTCATGCAAAATGTGACAATACTTAAACCCAAGCAGGTATGATAAGCCTAAAAATCCGTTGACTTTGTATTCAACGACTATGCACAATATAGTAGTGCGTATCGGTTTTCTTATGGACAAATCTAATATTCCGATTTACACAAGAATACAATCATGGAATTGCAGAAGCAGGTTTTCATAAGAAAAAATATGAGCTTAGAAGATGTTAGCAGGTTAGAACTTTAAAATTTTTCCGTCTAATCTTCTTAAACCTATATGGTGGCTAGTGAGGCTGAAAACTTCTTTGAAATTATGATTTCTCTAGAAAGTAGTTATTAAATTAACTTAATCTTGCATAGGTAATAAGCCCTGGGATGCAAGTAAATGAAAGCCGATAAGACAGGCTTGCTATCAAAGGACACCGGCAACGAGAATGTCTGGATTACTCTGGTATGTGATCACCAGTTATGGTGGGTGTAATTGCAATTGTGTGAAATTTGGAGTTACATCAAATGGGTGTTAAAGATAGCTTTCCTAAATGAAGATTTAGATAATGAAACAATCTAAAGGGTTTTTCATTTTGAGGATAAGGAAAGTCTGTAAGCTTGAGAATCATTTTATGATTTAAAACAAGCACCGTAACACTACCATGTGAAATTTGACAACACAATGTTGTCAACTGGGTTTTAAATAAACAGGTATTGACAAATGTGTGGATGTCAAAAACATTGACAAATGAATATATCAGTTTACGTCTGTACAATTGGTAATTGTGAGAAGATGTTCAGAATTACCAAGAAGTTGTTAAACTCTAAGTTTGACATGAAAGATATGGGCTTTGCAGATGAGATTCTTGGTATTAAGGTTACCAGAACATCTGGTAGTGTTGTACTTTCTCAATCTTATTATGTTGCTAAGACACTTGAGAAATTTAGTAAATCAGATAGAAGTGTGTCGAGGACATTAATAGACTTAGGTCTACGTTTGGCCGAGAATAGTGGTGAAAGTGTATTTCAATTAGAATATTCTCGGGCCATCGAAAGTTTAAAGTATTTGATGAGTTGTGCAAGGCTAGGTATAGCATATTCAATTAACAGGCCAAGTAGATACACAAGTAATCCCAATGCCTATCTTTAGAAGGCAGTTGTGTGGGGCTAAGATACTTATAGTATAATCGGAATTATGGGCAGCACTACACTTGATATCCAGTTGTATTAGGAGGCGCGCCTACTGGATGTCTTGTCCATTAGTGGACTAGTTTTCACTTTTGGAAGTGCAATCGTATCTTGGAAATCTTCCAAGTAGACATGTATATCGAGATCAACGATGAAATATGAGTTTATTGCTTTAAATAAAGCTACTGAAGTAGTTGAATGGCTTTGCTGTTTTCTTGAGGATATTCCATGTTGATCAAAACTTGTGCTAGCAATTTTGTATACTTTGCAACAACCAATCAAGTATTGGTAAGGCATATATGAATTGTCTAGATATTTTCATTGAAGACATAATTCCATACGATGACTACTCTCGTATGTTGTCTCTATAGACTATGTAAAGTCTAAGGATAATATTTCGGATTCGTTAACCTAAGGGTTAAATTGAGGGTTAGTAAGAAGTCGTTAAGATGAATGGGGTTAAGGCCTTTAGCGAATGTTACCCGAACGGAAAATCCAACCTAATTGACTGGAGATCCCAAGATCTAGGTTCAAAAGGACAACCTAATTGTGTATAACAGGTGAATCACTATAAAGGTAAATCCTTTTGCCCATTCCTTTATACAGTGATACCTTGTGAAGTGAATGGTTAAACTGATGCTTTTAATGACCTAAGTATTGTGAATAATCAATCATAGTATAGAAAAATACCTTATGTAGGTCACCTATGTGAGTGCAAAGTAGGGCCGCTTCTTTAAAAATTGACTAGGTAGAATTCTTTAAAAACACTCACCGAACTAGGCAAATGTTCCAAGTGCCAAACCGGACACACTAGTGAGAACAAGAATGATGGTTGGATTAACTCTTGTGTAAGGTCTATTATCTCGGTTTTCACAAACGACAGAACAGTTCAAATATCATTTTCACTGGTTAGCCAATAGATCTGATAGGCTTTCACTACAAAAGATTCAAGGCCAATAACTACCTTTTCTGATGCAGGGTTATTTTGTGTGCTCTCTCTTTGAGTCTTTATTGTTAAGCGTTGTCCGTTTTTCTTTATTCGGCCAATTTTATTCATATGGGGGATTGTTGAAAAATAATAATTTTTTGACAACTTTAATTTGAAATTAAAGTGAGACCAAATAGTCAGTTGAGGTGGGTCTAAGTGGTTTTTTATTCTCCTAAGGGAGAAGGTTGTAATATAAAAAATAATGAGTTGAAACCATTAGGTTGTGAATGGGAATTATTTCATAAATTGGGCATCAATAAAAGTTGAGTGTAGATTTGGATTTAGTCTTCGTTTGGACTGGGCCTAGGCTTGTGCTTGTGCCTGTGCATGTGCTGGGTTTGGTCTTGGTCTTGGTCTTGGTCTTGGACTTGGACTTGGACTTAATTTTGGGCTTGGGTTGGGCTATGCTGTGTTGGGCTTAGCTTGTGTATGTGTTTGAGATTGGGCTTGGATTTGATTGTGACTCAATACCCGTATCCGTTTTGCGACCCATCTAGTTGGATTATTTAAATAGCATTATATATATATATATATATATATATATTTATATAATGCATGGGAGGTTTTCAACCTTTGTAACTCTAGGCCTAATGGCAAGAGTTGATGGCCTTGGTTAATGGAATTTGATGACCCCATTGATGTTAGCCTTCATGGCTAAGGCTCTCCCCTACTAGTATAAATAGAGGTTTTTCCCCTCCAACTTAGTAGGTTGTTTTTAGAGAGGTTTTTTGTGATGGAAAATGAGATGGTATTTTGAGATAATAAAGTTGGAGATGATTTTTATACCAAAGAAAATTTTTCTATCTTCTTTGTGCTAGCCCCTTCTTTGGTTCTTGTTAGAAAGAGAGTGTTGCCATTGTCAAGTTCGTCGAAGCTATTCAGAAGGTAATTTTGCATTAGCTAGTTTCGACAGTCGTATCCTGGGAGACAAATGCCAGCGTACGTCTAGCATCCATCGAGAGGTGGTAAATTTGTTTTTTGGAAAATGTGGTATCACACAATCTTCGGTTTGCATCTGTTATCTTTTGTATTTCAAACTTTTAGATTTAAACTATTTCTCGTATATTATTTTATATGACCATATGAATCCATTTTATAATATGTTTTATGATGTAATCTAATTCATTATTGTATTTTTTTTCGTTCAGTAGTTTATTCTATATTTCATTCTTTAATAAAAAAAATAATTATTTTTTCATTTCTATTTAATTTAATTTTATATATTTTTGCAGCATTATTATGGAAAAAATACCAACATAACTGTACGAGCACGAAATAATTCTTCTCGTATGATCCTGTTGATCAAGCTTGCGCTCCTCTAAACGTCGCTTTATTCCTTGAAAACACAAACGTGAACTAGCCGGCGGGTGTGTGCCGAATACCTCTCCAATGCCTAAGTCAGCAAAATTGACAAATAGACAAAAGCTCTGTGTATTCGAGAATCAAAGTTATGTGTTACCTCTCCATAGGTGATGTTATGAGCTTTTATAGGTTCCGTGTGGCACAATCCTAGTAGGACTCTTATTCCTCCATGTAGAGTCCTCCTAGGAATCACACTCCTGAAAGATAATGCTTATCCTTCAACACCCCCCTCACTACTTAAACCAAGTACCTCAGTAGTATGACAAAACGACCGAGTTAACATGGCCATGCTAAACTGGCAACAACGACCGAGATCTAACTAGCTCGGTTCTTCCCTTCATAGCTTGTACCTCGAATTCACCTGTTGACACCGAGCTAACCATAGCAAGCTTGGGCCGAACTAATGTAGATCTAGGCCCTGAGGAAAGCTCAATAAATCTCGGCTCAGAATGGTATGACCGAGCTAACTGTTACTACTCTGAACATGATGGCCGAGCTAACTTCAAGGCTCTCTTCAGACTGAGCTAACTACAAGGCTCTTTTACTTAGCCCTTTCTTACTGCATTACACAGTTCGGCCCAATTTACTTATAAATTACTCTCTCAATTGCCCCTTAATTCCATCTGCATAGCATGATTGGGATTACCCGTTTCCAGCCGTGCTAAAGACTTTAGTCTTCCAACTGAGCTAAACTGTGGCCTTCAGTCGAGCTAAATTCATACCGGGCTATTTAATCTGTCCGGTCAAAACGTCTCTTTAGTCGCCGTAACTGAATCGCTTCTCCTGCCATGGACACGTGGCAAACTCTCATTGGCCCAGCGTAGCTGTCACGCCGTCTTCGTACTTCATGTATTTTGAATAGTCCCTCCTTTTCTTTATGTCTTACCCAAAACAAAACCCTATTTTTCGAATCGACGTACCAACATTCATCTTCCCTCTCTCTCTCTGAGCCTCTATTTTTCCAAACTCTGTGCCTGCGAAGCTCGTGCTCTCTGCTAGTACTGTGTTCACCCTCGATTCCTTCATTTTGAACTGGTACGTAGCTTTAATCTGTTTCTCTTTTTGTTTATTTTGCATTGTTTTTGTAATACATAGTGTAGTATGTATGTTTTTTCAAAACACTTTGTAGTTTCCATGGGATATGGCTACTTTTGCCCAAGAACCATATAATAGATCCACCAGATTCACGAACAATCTGGGAAACAATACTTTTGATCCAAAATAATACTTCAACCGAGCTAGGAAGTTGTTTGTATTAGGTGCAAACCTAGCCAAACTGAACAACCGAACTAAAACTTCATACCATACCCGTAGTTTCAATAGATCTAAGTACCTTCTGTTTTATTAAGCTGCGCCAAGGAACTACATTAGGCGTGCGCACTACCGAACTAAAAAACCTTAACCAAAGACCGGGCTATCACTTGGCCCCAAACCAGCTCTTTCACTTAATAAAAACTGAACTAAGAATGCTGTATCATAGGCTTCAACCGGGCTATGAACTTCTCACTCCACTGATCCGAGCTAACGTCCTTCGTGTATCTTGAACAAGAATGCCTCGACCTTGCTAGGATGGACACATTTTAGGTAGGGTCCTGTGAAGGATTTCTTGTACAAGGCCATTGATGGAGAGAGCCAAAATTACTGTGACTTTGCTCTTATTTTGTTGGCCTCTTTCTTCTCTTCGGGAAAAATGCCGTCCTTTAAGAACACTATAATGGGATCCATCTAAGAAGGGCCTAGTTCGGCACAACATACTTCGACTTCTTCGGGTTCTTCAATGCTTGGTCTTGGTAGGAAGTTGATTAGTAACGGATGTGGAATGGATGCGTCTGCCATTGAAGCAAAGCCTGCTAGTTCGTCTACTCTATTGTTTTCTTCCCCGCCGATCTGCTCTATCCGTACTACTTTGAATTTCATGATCTCCCTTCTTACTAACTCTTGGTACTTAGCCATCTTTTCATCCTTCGCCCCGTAGTCGCCTGAAATTTGGTTTACCACCAGCTGTGAGTCACTGTAAACCATTAGCTCGGTGGCCTTCATGAAGAGTGCTGATTGTAGGCCCGCTAAGAGTGTTTCGTACTCCGCCTCGTTGTTTGATGCTAGGAATCCTAGGTTGACTGCTTGTTCTACCACTAGGCCATCTGGTGAGATGAGGACTATGCCAAGTCCTGCACCGTGCCTGTTAGATGCTTCATCCACAAAGAGCTTTCGTATCTCTCCAATGAATAGCTTCCAGCAAGTTGAGGGGTCGGATGATGTCTTTGGGTCATAAGTGTTGCTGATGTTTTCTTCCAAGTTCACACCTTCTGTTCGCTCCTTACTATCTGACTGTACCAAATTCTTGTTTGTTGATGAGTCTTTGGGGCCTGGTGTAGCGTGGTCTACCTCTTCATGCTTGTCTTCAGGCTTGTGTGATTCACAATGTGGTTGAGTATCTGGTATTAGGGGTTACACATTTACTGCGACACTTTCCGTCTCCATTTCGGTTGTTCAAGTCAAATCAACTGGGCAGATGTGATGGCTTCCTGGCGTGAACTCAGCCACAAAGTTTGCCAAAGCTTGGGCTTTTATTGCAGTTTTGGGTTGAAACTTGATATCGTACTGCCCCAATTCTACCGCCCACTTCAAGATTCACCCGAAAAAGTTCGCCCTCTCAAACAAAGCTTTTAATGGAAAAGCTGTGAGGGCGATTATGGTGTGGGCATGAAAGTAGTGCGACAACTTCCTTGATGCCATCATCAAGGCTAAGGCTAGTTTTTCCAATGGTAAGTATCTGGTTTCCGAGCCCAGCAATGTCTTCCTGACATAAAAGATGGACAGGTGTTGGATTCCTTCCACTCGGACCAACACTGCACTAACTACGTGCTGTGAAACTGCCAAGTACAAAAAGAGCTCTTCTCCAAGTATTGGGGTTACTAGCAACGGTGGATAAGACATGTATTCTTTCAAGCTCTCTAGGGCGCAGTCGCATTCTTCGTCCCACTCAAACTTGGCTTTTAATGCTTGGAAAAATGGTCGACATCTGTCTGACGACCGACTTATGAACCGGTTGAGTGCAGCTGCCATGCCAGTAAGATGCTGCACTTCCTTGACTGTGTTGGGCCTCTCAAGATCCTAGATTGCTTTAATCTAAGAGGGGTCTGCCTCTATACCTCAGTTGGTCACCAGGAAGCCTAGGAATTTGCCTGATCCTACACCGAACGCACACTTAGATGCATTAAGGCGTAACTTGTTCCTCTTCAAGATCTGAAACATCTCATCTAGGTCCCTGAGATGGTTCTTCTCATCCTTGCTCTTGACCACCATGTCGTCGATTTAAGCCTTCATTGTTCTGCCCAACAATGGTTCAAACATCTTGGTGACCATCCGTTGGAATGTTGCCCCTGCGTTTTTAAGGCCAAAAGGCATGACCTTGTAACAGTACAATCCTCTAGGCGTTGTAAAGGATGTGACCTCCTGGTCAGGCTCATACATAGCGATCTGATGGTAGCCTCTATACGTATCAAGGAAGCTAAGTCAATTATGGCCTGCTGTTAGGTCTACCAGTTGGTCTATCCGCAGTAAGGGAAAGCTATCCTTTGGGCATGCCTTGTTGACTGTTTTGTAATCCACGCAGATACGCCATTTTCCATTCTTCTTTGGCACCACCACTGTATTGGATATCCACTTGGGATAGTGCACTTCTCTGATAGCTCTTGCCTCTAGCAAGTTTCCCATTTCCTCCACCATTATCTCGGTATGGTGGAGTGCCGATCTGCGAGTGCGCTGTATGACTGGTCTGGCAGTTGGATGGACGTTCAGTTGGTGACAGATAAAGTTTGAGTCAATGCTTGGCATATCATACGGCATCTAGGCGAACACTTCGATGTTAGAGGTCAAGAATTCCATGACATCTAATCTCTCAGTGTTGGACATAACTGAGCCGAGCAAAAGAACTTTTCCGAGTTCTTTTCATCTATCCTTACCTGTACCAAGTCTTCCACTGCCTTTTGTTCAGCGGCTTTGCCAACATCCGCGAACAACTCATTGCTCTCAGGTTCTTCCACCATCTGTACATACCCTTGGTAGCACGGCTGCCATTTATTGTGACGAAGCATTGTTTGGACATAATTTGGTCCTCAAAGACCTCTTCAATTACTCCGGCTTCGTTGGGGAACCACATTACTTGATGGTAGGTTGACGCTATCGATCATATGGCGTGTAACCAAGTCCTTCCCAAGATTATGTTGTAAGTGGAAGGGACTTTCAATACCCAGAATTCTACCTGTTTTGTCATGCTTCCTACTCTGACTGGGAGGATTATCTTGCCAACTGGCCACTCTGGCATTGAGTTGAATTCGATCAGAGGGGATACGGCGGGTGCCAAGTCTTTATCCTCCAGTTTCAGTTGTTTAAAGGTTTCATAATACATTATCTCACATGAGCTCCATTGGTCAATCAAAATCCGTTTGACATCGAAATCCTTGATGCGGAGAGTGACAACTAGTGCATCGTTGTGAGGGCAATATATCCTTGCTAAGTCTCTGTCTGAAAAAGATATGACGTTCGTGGCCTCTGTTCTCCCCTTTTTGATGGCAAGTTGTGCACTTAATACCTCCCTTAAGTGCTCAGGCTTTTTGATCATGCCCCTGAGCTCACATACCCGCTCAGGTTTGAATACCCCATGTATTACGTTAATTACGCCGTGAGGTGGGGCGTCGATCGACATTCCGTTTGGGTGGTTGTGGTTTTGGGGGGTTGTGTCCCTCCTTCTATGTACTGGTCCAGATGCCCAGCCGCCACTAACTCCTCCAAGTGTTGCCTCAATGGTGTGCAATTTTCAGTGTGGTGCCTCTTTTCATCATGGAAGGTGCATCGGGACCTCTCATCATAGTCTTTTTATGCCTTTCCCAATTTTGCTGGCCATTTGACGAAAGGTTCGTCGCGTATTTCGCTAAGAATTCGGTAGATTGGTTTTTTGAACACCGTGGTGATGACAGTGCGGACTCTTAACCACCTTTTGTCTGAGTCCTCTTTGTTGGCCCGCTTGCCTCGCCCATTCCTGCTGGGGCGTTCTACCGTATTAACTTTTCCCGCAGTCTTTTTATCTGGTATCGCTGCTGTGCTAGATTTTGTTTTAGCACGGGCGCCATCCTCCTCCACCCGAATATGCTGGTGCACTCGCTCCATCAAGGCCTCCATCGTGAGGGGTGGCGCTATAGTTATTGAATCCCTCAACTTGTTTCCGATTGGTAGCCTCCTTTTATACTGTGCGATAGCAAGATTGGTGGGACAATCTCCTATCTGGTTGAAGGTCTCCCAGTAATGACTGTTGTAGGATCTCAGCGTCTCATTGTCGCCCATGTCAATGGAGAGTAGCTAATCGATCTCCACTGGTGTTTTGGTGTTCGTTCTGAACCTAGTCATGAATGTCTCCGCCAATTGCGCCCAGGAGGCTCTGGTAGCCTTTTGAACCAGGTTAAACCTAGGTCGCCAAGGCTGGATAGGAATAGGATGCACATCAAAGCCTCGTTCCGCCAATATACTGCCATAACCTGGCAAAAGTGGCTTAGATGCATGTAGGGGTCCATCTTCCCCTCGTAAGTCGTAAACTTGGGCTGGAGGAAGCCTGAAGGCAATGGCGCGTTCTCAATTGCCGAAACGAACGGCGAGCTATGTAACCTTGTTAATGCTTTGTCCGTTGGTTCATAAGCAAGGCGCGGTATTGGCATTCCTATCTCGACGCTTCCGTGCATCCGAGGAACCAACCGCTAAAGGGCTGAAACTTTGTGCGGGTCGCGTGCCCTAACATCCTCCTTCCATCGTGCTCTTTCTTCAAGCACAGTTCGCAAATCAGACGATCTGGGCAACTCAGTCTGCCTGGATGACGTTTGGTGCGTACGCGAGGGCTGATAGGTGCTTCCTTCAGTATATGACCTCTCAGTTCTCGTTCTCTCAGACCTAGAGTAACGGGTCCTGGACGTCCTTGTTTGAGTGTCGCCTGTTTTAAGGCTCCTACTCTCTGCTTGTGATGGCGTGGTGTGTCTACCACGACCTTCCGAGTGGCGAGGGGGCGTACTGCCTTTGCGCCCCTCTCCTGTCGCCACCCCTTTTCCTTTTATCTGGTGCTTCATCAACTCCATGTCTGCCGCCATCCTTCATATCAACTCATCATGTTCCTTCACGTGATCCTCCAGAACCTGAGGGTCAATCCTCCGCTTCTGCCTTTCTGGGCTTTGAAAGTGACAGGGGCTGTTACCCCGCCTTCCCCTTGCATCCCTCCGGGGGTTCTGTCGCTGGGGTTCTAAATCCGCCATTGGAGGGACAAAAGGCAAACCTTCACGCCTCCCACCCCCCTCAGGGGTTAGCCCATCAATGGCTGATTGCGGAAAATCTTCATTGTGCGCCATTGATCTCAACTGAGAGGAAAGCTTGATCAAGAGCTTTTGTTCTTTGTGGAATTCCCACAGACGGCACCAATTGTACGAGCACGAAATAATTCTTCTCGTATAATCCTGTTGATCAAGCTTGCGCTCCTCCAAACGTCGCTTTATTCCCTGAAAACACAAACGTGAGCTAGCCGGCGGGTGTGTGCCGAATACCTCTCTAATGCCTAAGTCAACAAAATTGACAAATTGACAAAAGCTCTGTGTATTTGAGAATCAAAGTTGTGTGTTACCTCTCCATAGGTGATGTTATGAGCTTTTATAAGTTCCGCGTGGCACAATCCTAGTAGGACTCTTATTCCTCCATGTAAAGTCCTCCTAGGAATCACACTCCTGAAAGATAATGCTTATCCTTCAACACCCTCCTCACTGCTTAAACCAAGGGAGATGGTTTTACCTCGGTAGTATGACAAAATGACCGAGCTAACATGGCCATGCTAAACTGGCAACAACAACCGAGATCTAACTAGCTCGGTTCTTCTCTTCATAGCTTGTACCTCGAATTCACCTGTTGAGACCGAGCTAACCATAGCAAGCTTGGGCCGAAATAATCTAGAGTTAGGCCCTAAGGAAAGCTCAATATATCTCGGTTCAGAATGGTATGATTGAGCTAACTGTTACTACTCTGAACGTGATGACCGAGCTAACTTCAAGGCTCTCTTTAGACCGAGCTAACTACAAGGTTCTTTTACTCAGCCCTTTCTTACTGCGGCCCACAGAATGGCCCATTACACAGTTCGGCCCAATTTACTTATAAATTCCCCTCTCAATAACTAAAGGTGCATATGGTATGGGGGTGTGTATAATGGAATTCTCCAATAATGATACATGTGTATATATGATATATTGGCTGTTGACAAACACGATACGTGTGTAATTCAAATAAGTAAAAATAAAATAAATTTTAATCATGTGCTGCATATTATTCAACTGGTAAGAGTACTCTTTATTGATCCTAAGGTTATATGTTAACACTTTGTATTTTTAATAGAGGAATTAGCACTTGACATAAGGAGAAAGAAAGGTTTAACAAATCGGTTCATTTTATATAATAGTATAGATATATTTGAACAAATAAATTTACACTTGGACTAAAGGAGAAAAAAAGATTTCAGGACACTAACAAACTTGTTTACTTTATATAATATTATAGATATAAATATAGATTATGTATATTTTATGAAAAATATTTGATAACTTAAATTTGTGTTATTAGAATGGCTCGAATGAATCAAAATGACGTCGTTTTACCTCCAAAACGATGTCATTTTACCCCCAAAACAACATCAAACGACATCGTTTCGAGACATTCGAGTAATTTGAGTCATGAAAATCCTGACTACCAAATATTGTTAATATTTTATTTGATAGAAGATAAAAAGAAATTGATAAGCTACTTATTAGCTTATTAGTTTGTTTAGATCAAATTATTTCTCTATTTTTTACATGATGTTTTTTAATAAATTAAAAAATTAACTTAGTGACACTATCCAAATTAACCTTTTTTGTATTGTCTTTTTCCTATTAAAGAAAATCACAGAAAACATTTAGGGATTGTTTGGGATGACCTAAATAAATGTATTTTTTGTCTTTTTACGAAAAGATGTGCAGAAAAATAGAGAGATAATGTGATAAAAAAAGATACAAATATAACAAGATGAATTATTTTTAGATCGCCAAACTTAACCTTATGTGAAAGTGAAAGTGAAAGTGAAAGTGAAAGTTAGGTGCCGTGCAAAAATGAATGAAATAAAAAGGGCATAAAATAAATTAAAGAGAAAAGGATAAATAAGGAGAGATAAATAGGAGCCAAGGTTCTCTCCTTGCAGCTTTGTACTTGCGCCCGTCCTTGCAGGCCTTCGGGTCTACTTTTAAGCCCAATTTTAATAATCCGAACCGTTCATATTTTATGATTTATTCAGTATATCATACCTGTAAAAAATCAAATTGATCGGATATCAGAAAGTATGTGTTTAGAAAACTGTTTATTAAATTATTTAAAAAATAGTTTTTAATTCAATTTTTCGAACACATACTTTCTGATATCCGATCAACTTGATTTTTTACAGGTATGATATACTGAATAAATCATAAAATATGAACGGTTCGAATTATCAAAATTGGGTCTAAAAGTAGACCCGAAGACCTACAAGAACAGGTACAAGGATGGAGGCTGCAAGGAGAGGATCCTGATTCGATAAATAGGTGGCAGCTATGTATATGGTTGTGTCGTGTGCCAGAGGTTAAAGTCGTGTGTTTACCATGTGGTGCGAGGGAAAGGTTATGATATGTACCTCTCAATATAATATATTTATTTTATAATTAAAAAAATATTATAATTTTATATTTTTTGAATTATAATTAAATAATACATGAAACGTGATTAAACATATTAAAACAATATTATAACAAAAAAAAAATAATCATAATTAAAAAAATGGTAAATTACATTAACACTTCTTGAGATTTGGTTCAATTACAACTCATCTCTTGACATTTTAGAAATTACATTCGCACCCTTATGGTTAATAGTCTCATTTCACAAACCCTCTGCTTATATAAAAAATAACAACTTCTAGTAGAAAAACAGAGGAAATTACATTTTTAAAAAAAGTAAAGGAAATGGGGAAAAAAAGAGAGAAAGTAAAACAAAGCAAAAAAAGAGAAAGTACGTGAGTTCAATATCTTTATTTAGTCTAAATAATTTCAATGACAGAGGGGTTAATGTAATTTTTCAAACGTTAAGGAGTGATATGTATTAAACCTAAACCTCAGGAAGTGTAAGCGTAATTTACCCTTAAAAAAAATGACATAATTAAATGTACATATAGTAAATAATGTGTATTATAGAATTCTAGGTAATGAAAGCATAAAGATAAGAAATTAAAAAACACTTTAGGGGTTGTTTGGGGTGTCCTAAATAAGTGTATTTTTTGTCTTTTTAGACTAAAAAGTTGAGGTTGAAAATATGAATGTTTGGGTTAACTTTTGAATTTTTATAGAAAAATGTGTATTAAAAATTGTATAAATTAATGTGTAGGGAAAAATTAGTATTGGGAGTTGTGCAGTCGTAATTGTTGACTTTTGGTGAATAGTGATAACTTTTTAACTTTTTAAATAACTTTTTGACTTTTAATTTTTTTTAGACTTCTCAAACTTGGCCTAAATAAAATAGACACGTGTCTATGTCGACAGTATTATATTTGTTTGTTTAGTCAAATCAATTTTTTGAAGTATAAGGCTTTTCTCCACGGTGGACTAGGGTGGACTGGACAGTGCTGTTAGACTTCTAGAATACATTACGGGTCTCATTTTTAATGATCCAAATTATTAAATATGTAGAATTCGTTGAACACTTCTTTCCTGTAAAAAAGCATATTGATTAGATATTAATAGCACCTTAATCATATTATGTGTTTTGTCAATTAAAAACATGATTTTAAAAATAAATTATTGACAAAAATATATTTTGATCAAGTGTCTATTAATATTTGATCAATGTGATTTTTTGCAGAGATGAAGTATTCGACAAACTTTACATATTCAACGGTTTGGATTATCAAAATAGAACTCGTGCGGAGCCCCACGAGCACAATAGTACCGTCCAATCCACTGGAGAGAATCTACATCCTTTTTGAAAATTTTCTAAAAAAATTGAATTTTTCTTGACAAAATAAATATTAAGATAATATTTTATAATTAAAAAGAATTATTTTTATCTTTAGAAAATGTAAAATTATATGAAAATGATGAGTGTCATTTATTTATTTATTTTAACTAAATTCATTTTAAATTTTTGTCAATTTAAAAAAAAAAATTATAAAAATCAAACGAAACATATTTCCATACTGTCCCCTGGGTAGGGGATATAAACGGTTCGATTCGGTCGGAATTGAAGGAGAATTTAGCACTAAACTAAACTTTTTGATTTTGTTAGTTGAGAAACTGATATAGACAGCATGATACGGTTTGATTTTCTTGATTTTATCAATTTTGTGTAGTGGAAGGATTCTCATGAGATTTTAAAGGGTTTACAAAAATTTGTAAAATCTTACATCAAAAATAAATGAAGAAAAATGGTAAAAGTTGTTCCATGAATACATTCCTTAATTTTTATTATAAAACATATATTATTTTGTTGCTTATATGCTAATATTTAATAAATTAAAATATAAAAAGTATTTAAATATAATATTTCAGTCAGTTTAGTTCGTATCATTTTTTTTTTCTTTTTTTCTTTTTTTTCTTTTTTTCTTTTTAAATCAAAACATATCATAAGTTATGAAAAACTGACTGAAATTTGAAATTTTGATCGATCTGATGAATTCAGTTACGTCGATTTTTCTAACGCCCCAGGTACTACAAATATTGAATGGGAATTGATCTTTCAGTCTCAGTTAAGCTTTATACAAGTGGGTAGTTTATTCCAAATTTCTACATAGCATTTTCTTTATATTTCTCAGTTTGTATTGCAATTAATTATCCTATTCTTATACTATAATTCTCATCAAATTTTCATTTGGCAGATTAATCATGTGGTATACACTAGAACTGTGGGTCATTTGATGTGTGGATTGTGTAGTGAGTTGTGACAGACATTTTTGATAAGAGAAATAACTGGTGTAGTAAAAAAAAATTATAAATTAATGAAAAATATTATACATTTTAATAATTTAAATTTAATGTACTTTTTTATGTTTTGTATTTTTTTTTTTTTTGCCGTACCACTATGCAGTTATTTTCCCTTTTTCGATATACCAATACTTTTGAGGCTATCTGTAACTAGAGATGTAAAATCGATCCACTGAAACTCACCCGCGGCCCTGCCCAAGCCCAATCTGTGACCTTGGACCTGGGCCGTGTATTTTGGGGTCCGACCTAGACTGAAGCCCAGTCCACCAGTCCACTCAAGGCTTGACCGGGACCAAGGCCTAGCCCACTCGGCCCGCTCTAGGACCAATGTCATTTTCAAGCTATTTTGGTGAAAAAAAATAAGAAATAAATAAATGGTCAGGCCCGACTCAAGCTTTAGCCGAGGCTGAGGCTTGAGTAGCCCCTGGGTTTGGGCTGAGATTTTGTACGAGTGAGCTAGCCTGGCTCGACTCGATTTTTTGAGGGAGCCCGCTAGGCTCGACGGCTAGTCAGCCCGAGCTCGAGCTCGAATAGATCAGGCCGAACTAGGCCATTTTTACATCACTATCTGTAACCAAGGTGGGTGAGATTAAGGTATGGTGTTAAATCTATGTTAGGATCAAACAGAGCAAGTTGTCTAAGTTTTTTTTATGCATATGCCATATTTTTAAGGGTTCGGCCTAGGGCTTAAGGTTTATGGTTTTCTCAAGTTGCCATCTCAACTTGAGAGTGTTTGGACTTGATAGGCCTATTTTAAAATTGATTCCGATGATTCGAACCGTTCATTTTTTTAGACTCGTTGAGTAAAATATTTATGCAAAAAATTAAGATAATTGAACATTGGTAGTTACATATTTGAATCATATTTGTTTTAAAAAAATGGGCAATAAATATAATTTCACGAATAATCATCTTTGTAATATAAATTTGATTCAAACATATAATTACCTATGTCCAGTCATTTAATTTTTTTCATGAATATTTTGCTCAATGAATCTCAAAAAGTAAACGGTTTGAATTATCGAAATGGACTTATGATGAGCACTATAGATCCTCAAGTTCTCTTATGTTGAGATCCCAACATGAGAGAAACTCAACCATTTCTAAATATGTTACGAACGCCACTTACAAACCCAAATTTACCCCATATGAGAGTTGTGTGGTTGAGATTGAATTTATATAGTATGTGATTTATGTGTAGAATCAATCTAAACAAAAATACGATAATTCTAAATAATTTCTAAATAGTTAAGTCTTGATTTATAATAATATTATTGTTTTTTTATATTCTTGTCATATTGGGTTTTGTTTATACATTTAAAAAAAAAAAATGATTCATCTACACAATTTATTTTTCTTACAATCTCCTTAATGATGTGATAAGCAAAATTTAAAAAATTGACCCACATTTAAATAATTTTTTAAAACTCTCATTACATGCATTTTATTTTGCCACTTTATTAAAGGATTGTAGGGGAAAAATTGTGTGGACATAACACTGCTGTTAAAATAAAAACAAAGCCTTCGTTTGGGATGTGGGTTGGTTTTTTTTACTATTTTAGCATGAAGCTAAAAAACCTCGTTTGGGATGGATTTTTTTGACTATTTTCACTTTTGTGAGAAAAAATAAAATAATTATGATTTAAATGTGACATTTTGTTGTATTGAGTTTTTAGCTTTTTTTTTTTTTAATCTTTTTGTGACCCAAAAAAAAAAAAACTATGCCAAACATAGCCAAAGTGAATAGAATAGAAGATTTGGGTAGAAGGGGGTGGCATGGCATGTATTTGTTGGCCAAAGTTAAATTGATTATGATTTTCTTAATAAGATTGTGTAAAAAAAGAGTAACACAATTAATATTTATTTATGAGAAACTACTCATATGGGTGTTATATGCATCAATTAATATATTAATTAGTATATTAATACTAGTTATAATATTATGGGTCTGGCTTTGGTCCAGTCCACCATTGGACTAGACCGTGCTGTTGGGTCCGTGGGGGCCCACCACGGGTTCCGTTTTGAAAATCTGAACCGTTGAATGTGTAAAATTCTTCGAGTATTATATGTCTGTAAAAAATTACGTTGATCGGATATCGATAACTATGTGATCAAATCAGTTTTGTATAAAAAAATGGACGGTGAATAAATTAACGGTTGACAAAAAATTGATTTGATCACATAGCTATCGATATCCGATCAACGTGATTTTTTACAGGCATGTAGTACTCGAAGGTCATGTTTGATTCACAAGATTAATAGTGAAGTATTAATAATCCTATTAAATTAGTGTGGTATTCACAATCCAATTGGATTAATATCTATTGGATTAATAATCCCACCCCTACCCCATTACTAATAATCTTACAAATTTGTTGGATTAATTATCCATTGGATTAATAATCTTAAACCAAAATGTTAAAACAAACATTGGATAATTGGATCCACGGATTAATAATCCCAATCCCATACTATAATCCACTCAATCAAACATACCCGAAGAATTTTACACATTGAATGGTTCAGATTTTCAAAACGAGACCCGTGGTGGGCCCCCACGAGCCCAACAGCACGGTCCAGTCCGATGGTAGACTGGACCAAAGCCAGACCCTAATATTATTATTAACCTCACTTATTAATTACATTACAAATACTAAAATTTTTTTAAATTATATTATATTATCAATTAATATATTATCAATTAATATATTCATTAATACGCTAAATAATGTATATGACATTATTCTTTTCATAATGCAAGGTAGGGCGTTTACACTTTAATTGAATTCAGCAATCATTATTAATAATTATAAATAAATAAATAAAATTGACTTAACACATTAACTCTTTGTAATAAATGCAAACGCACGTTTGAGAAAGAAATCTGCGAGGGACTAGGGTCCCGTTTGTTTGGGGTTATAGCAAAAGAATTAGGATTACTAATACTTTGGGACTAGTATATGGGGTGTTTGTTTTGAGAGATAGTCTTGGGACTACTAATACCTTGGGACTAACTAATACCTTGGTATTACTAATACCTTGTTTGTTTTGAGAGATGGGGAAGGTACTACTAATACCTTGGTATTACTAATACCCTGTGGAGGGGATTCATAGTGAGGAGGTAGAGATGGTATTAGAAAAATAGTGAGGGGATTATAAATTTTTTTATTTTTTTTATTTTTTATATATTGAGATTTTTTTTAAAAATATTAATGTTTAATTTTTATATTTTTTTATTTGTTTTATTATTTTATATAAAAATAATTGAACAATTCCTCACTCTCAATCCCCTCACTATCAATCCCCTCACTATCAATCCCCTCCATTCTATCTCTGAAAACAGACGACCCTCACTAACAATCCCCTCACTATTAATCCCCTCACTATCAATCCCCTCCATTCTATCTCTGGAAACAAACGGGGCCTAGAGGTGTAGCGCTTAGATATAGCTTTTTAAAAGAATGATTATGGTACACATTCTTTAATAGAGGTGCATTATTATATATATTTTATAATAAAAAAAAAAACATAATAAGTGCGTATTATATATATTTTATAATTAAAAAATATATATAATTTTATATTTTTTGAGACATAACTTAAAAAAGTCATAACTAAATATTACATGAAATATAACTAAATATTATTATAATTAAAGAAAAATTAATAATAATTAAAAAATAAAATAAGATAAACTAAAAGTGCATAGAATTTCGTAATCTTTAAATTTTAGATGGAGTTTGGAAATACTCACAGCTCAATTAAACTCGTCCAAATTAAAATCACACATGGATTTATTAATGAAAAACAATATGAATCCTATCCTCAAATTCTAAATGTATTCCAACTGATAGTTATGTTATTGAGGTTGAATTTATATAATGTAAAATTTATATATAGATTAAATTTAAATGATAAAATAACAATTCTAAATAATTTTTAAATAAATAAATCTAAATTTATAATATTATTATTTATTAATTGGTGACATATGATTTACTTTCACACATACCAAAGAAAATAAATACATTCCCCACATGCAAAAAAATTGTGAGAGAATGACAAGTCAAGTCAAGTCGCACTAACACCCCACCATATCTCCAATTATGGCTTTTGTGTCTTGCGATCAACGCATTATTGATAGTCCTAATTAATTACAATCCTAGTTAATTTGAACCAAATATGTCTAGATCCATTTTCTCAGTAAGGCAAAAAAATAAAATATTTGACTCACTTTAATTGGATTAATCAATCATATAAAGAAAAATTCTAACCTCACTCGACTTATTAAACTCTTTATATAAATTCGAGCTCAGGCTTTGACAAAAACAACTTAGATTAGAGGTTGATGTCAAGTCGAGATTGGCATAAATCCTTTTATATTTCAAATTTAATTTAGAGATATTATTAGCTCAATTGAACACGTCTTAAATAAAATTACATATACATGCTATTTATGCTTATAACATTATGGTTTGCCTTAATATGTATTAAGAAATATATGCATTACCACACGAATCACCTCACACTAACAAGAAATTATTCAATGCTTTTAAAGTGATGCTCCATTTCATTATTAAATAAAGTAAAAAAATAAAATATTTGACTCACTTTAATATAATTGATCAATCATAATCAATGAAGAAAAACTCTAACCTAACTAGACATTCCCCTTCATATAAATTCGAGCTCAGGTTTGGCAAGACAATTTGGATTAGAGGTTGGATTCAAGTCGAGGTTGGCACAAATCCTTCCAAATTTCAGATTTAGTTTAGATATACTACTAGTTCAATTGAACACATCTCAATTAAAGGCACATACACATGCCACCTTGCATTATGATTTACCTTAATATGGATTAAGGAAAATAAATGCAATACCATATGAATCACGTCACACTAACAAGAAATTATTCAATGCTTTTAGAGTGATGCTCCATTTCATTATCATTAAATGACAAATTTCACATTTTCTCATAAAACTTTAACACAAAGTGATAGTTCTATTATTTACACCAATAGCTATTAAATTAGAGTACCACTTAGATTTGCTCCAAGAGTACTTAATAATTTGAAAAGGTCTACAAATATAGAAATCGATCATAGAATCGAACACAACCCTGTTATATGAGATAATGTGTTTGGTTTTGTGAGATGATTGTGTTTGGTTATGTGTTTTCAAAATAACTTAAAATAATTTTTCCACACTAATGTCCCACCCCTACCTAAAACTCAATTTTTGCATATTGGGATCATTGCATTGTTAATAGTCTTGATCAATTATGATCGTTTAATCTAATTGAAGTGAGTCAAAGATCTTATTTAGTTTTATCCATTTTCTAAAGAAGGTAAAAAAAAAAAATTATCCAATTGGGGATTCGATTTCTCAAAATAGTAAAAAAATAAAATATTAGACACACTTAAATTTGATCGATCATAATCAATTAAGAAAATTTTTAAATACATAGAATTTGATTATAGCCTTTAGCCCAAATTGTCTTGCCAAAACCTATGCTCGGATTTATATCAAAGAGTTCAACGAGTTGAGTTTGGCACAAATCTCACTAAATTTTGAATTGAGTTTGGAGATTCTACTAGCTCAATTGAACACGTCTCAATTAAAATTACGTATAATAGATTCATTAACTAGTGACACGTTATTTTTGCTCATACGGTTATAATTTACCTTAATACGTATTAAGAAAAATAAATGCATTCCCACATGACAAAAGATATACAACAAGTCATGTCATACTAACTAGAAATTATTCAGTGTTTTGGGAGCAATGCTCCATTTCGTTTTCCTAAATGTTAATTTCACACTGTTTCCTAAAACTCTAATACAAAATTGATGACTTTTATAATTTATGTAGATAGCTATTAGTTTAGACTACCATCTGAACTTGTTCTAAAAATACTTAATAATTTGAAAAAGTTTAGAAATATATAAACCGATCACAGAATTACATACAATCTTCTCATATGAGATAAATCATTCCTTTTTTTCTTTGTAAATTTACAGTTGTGTGAAAGGATTGTATCCGATTTTATCATTGATTTTTATATTTCTAAAGTAATTGATATAATTTGTCTACACTAACGTCCCACCCCTACCTACAACTCGATTTTTGCTTATTGGGATTGTCACATTATTAATAGTCTTGATTTTTACATATTGGGATGATCACATTATTAATAGCCTTGATCAATTATGATCAATTAAACTAATTGAAGTGAATCAAATATCTTATTTAGTGGGGATCCATTTTTTCAAGAAGGTAAAAAGTTATTTAGTTGGGGATTCAATTTCTCGCAAAATAAAATATTGGATCCACTTTAATTAGGTTGATCAATCATAATCAATTAAGAAAAAATTTAAATGTATAGAATTTGATTATTGCCTTTGCCTTAATTGTCTTGTCAAAATTTTATCAAAGTGCTTAACGGGTCAAGTTTGGAATTAATCCTTCTATATTTTGGATTAAGTTTGGAGATATTACTAGCTCAATTGAACACGTCAAGTTTGGAATTAATCCTTCTATATTTTGGATTAAGTTTGGAGATATTACTAGCTCAATTGAACACGTCTCAATTAAAATCAGGTATAATAAATTCATTAATTAATGACATACTATTTACGTGCACAACATTTTGATTTACCTTAATATGAATTAAGGAAAAAACATGCATTTCCACATCATAAAAGACATGACAAGTTATGTCACATTGACAAGAAATTATTCAATGTTTTAGGAGTAATGTTTTATGTCCTCTACTAAATAATATATTTCAAATTGTCTCTTAAAATTGTAACACAAAAGTTATAAGTTTTATAATTTATGCTGATAATAGAAACGAGTTACATCTTATTTGGGTTATTTTGGATATGAATTATAAGTTGATTTTTTATTTATTTATTACGGAAAGATATGTAAAAAAATAAAAAGGTAATGTGACCTAAATAAATCAATAAACAATTTATTTATAGTGTTACCAAATAAAAACATCCATTTTTTCAAAAAGATAAAAAGAAATTATTTAGAAGAGATTCTTTTCTTAAGAAAGTGAAAAAATAGAACATTGAACTCACTTTAATTGAATTGATGAATCATAATTAATTAAGAAAAATTATAAGGGCACATAATTCAATCACAGATGAGATATAAGGCCTCACCAAATATACAAAATATCTCATATAAAAAACTAAATTTTGTTAATAAGTGTTTTTAGAACACAATGCATAAGCGTGCATGTAATGTACCATCAATTTAAAGGGTTGTTTGGAATGACTTAAATAAGTGTACTTTTTGTTTTTTACGAAAAGATGTGCGGAAAAGTAGAGAGGTGATGTAATGAAAAAAAATAAAAAGATAAAAAGATGGATTATTTTTGAGTTGCCAAACTTGGCCTAAATATTTTTAACTAACACTTTTAGGCCATGTTTGTTTGGGCGGATTGGATTAGCATTCCCATGACTAATAGTCCTAGGACTACGAATCTGTTGGATTATGTATCCTATCTTAACTAATAGTCAAGTTTAAAATAATTAGTCCATACTTCAATTGTTTAACCAAATATCGGATTAATAATTTTATTAGACTATTAGTCCAATCCCAAACTCATATCCACCCAAACAAACATGACATTAGCACTCGGTAACCAAATTCTAAAAAATTTGTCGGATTCTATGATCAAATTTTGTACATATAAAAATTTATATTTAATTATATGATTAGGGTGCTGTTATGGTGTGTAACCCCTTAAGGTTGCACACCATATGCAACCAACACAAAACGTATAAGTGGAAGGTGTAAACATAAAACATGATAGCAAACAGAAAGGCGTAAGTGTAAGGCGTAAGTTGCACACTTAAGAAAAGTTCATATGATTATGCATTAGGCTTGGTTTGAGAACTACCTATGGATTATTTTGAGTATGACTTATAAGTAAGTTTTTTGTCTATTACGAAAAAAAAAAGTAAAAAAAATAAAAAAAGATAATATAATTCAGATAAGTTAATAAAGTCATTTTTTTTTCCTCATATCCAAAAAAGCCTAAATAAGCCATGTATTTACTTAGATCTATTTTGAGAAGTGAAATTTTTTTTTTTTTTAAGCTTATTAGCTTTTTTTTTGAAAAAAAAAGTACAAACAAAATAGAGAATATGATTTAATTAAATAAGATAACAAGTTGGTTTGTGTGTTTGTTTGTTTTTTTTTTTAAATATTATTTGTTATAAATCACCCCATCACTTATCTATGATTTTTTATACATTTTTTTTTTCGTAAAAAATAGGAGTGTTTTGAGAAATTGATAAAAAGTTGACTTTTGACTTTTTACTAAGTTTTTTGGCTTTTTTGGAGGTGATTTAGAAAGTTGGTAAAAAAATTGACTTTTTTGCTTTTTTATTTAATATTTATTTATGACATCAAATCAAAATAAAATGACCAATATACCCTTGCCAAACTTTAGAATTTTAGGTTATTTATTAACATGGAGGGTATTTAGGTAATTTCACAAGGCAGCTTTTTTGTGACTTCCCAAATGCAAGTCTTAGCGTTTTCGGTAGCTTGGCGTTTTGCTTCCGTGGACAAAAACGTGGCGTTTTTTATCTCTTCCCAAAATGGCACATAGTAAGCAAAAAATAATATTTCGATAAGATCTCGTTTGGAAACAAATTTTTTTAATAATTTTTTATTTTTTTAATTAAAATATAATGTTAAAAAATTAATATGTTTGAAATGATTCCTTAATTTTTTACAAAAAGAAGTAAAAACACAAAGAAAAAGAAATTAATATAAATTATTATTTCTTTTAATTTTTTTTAACTTTTTAACTGGGCCATGGATGATATGGATATGCCACATCAGACGCGGTCCCGACGCATCCATTGCCTTTAAATGCAGTGAACTGACTTGGAAACGCTTATCCCCAAACGCCCTTCTGCGTTCATTTTCCATACTAGTATAAAATATCTACACTACACACTCTCTAACTCTAATAAAAAAAATTAAAATCAAAAGATTTTTAAATTTGCTTTACTTTACCAAATGCCGACACTTTTCACCTTCTCACACATGAACCAATAATACAGCCCACCTCTCTTTTCTCTTCCTCTCTCTCCATCCCATCCCATCCCATCCCATCTCTCTCTCTCTCTCTCTCTCTCTCTCTTTTCTCTGTGTCTACTCTGGTGGCTCATCTCATCGTATTGCAGCAGAGGAAGAGTTGACACAGATTGAATCCAACGTCTGAAGGTAAACATCTGTTGAAATTACTTTTCTTTTCCGTTTTCATGTCAGATCTTTTTGAATCTTTGCTTGGGTTTCTCTTTTTCTATCTAGTTTTCATGATGTGGGTTTTCTTTGTATTGAACTGTACATACCCAGATTCATCGATCCATCATCAATCGGTCTTTACTACTTACCTTGAATTTTTCTTTGTTAGCTTAGTTTAGTGTTTCAATTAAAGCTTTTTCTGTTGAATTTTCCTGATTAGTTTATTGGGTGATTGAGAGTTTTCCGTTCTAAGATTAGCTCTTTTTTAATATTTGAATTGGGTTTTGCTTGGATTACATATCCAATCAGTGTCCTTTATCGTTTCATTTTTCCGGGAAAGTTCAATTCTTTTGTGTTTTCTAGGAATTTTAGTGGGTGAAAGGGTTGAAACCTATTTCTGTTTATTTGTTATGTTGTCAGATCTGACTTGAAGATGATGATGTGGGATGGGATTATTTGCTTCTGCTTTTTGCCCTTATGTCAAATACATATGCTGATTGTGATGTTCACATATTTGGTTCATACTATCAATTACTAACATGCTCTAGGGGGAAAAGAAAATGGAAATATCTCTTTTTGGCAATTAAATTGAAATTATTTTTTTGTTACGTAGCTTGTACATGGTTCTTGTTTGTGTGAATTTGTCTGCCTTGCTAGCGGTAAACAAATACATGAGCCTGTTAATAATAGTTCATGTGCCTGATTTAGAGGAAATCTACTCTCTGATTGTGCTTTTGTTATTCTTTATACGGGTGTTTGCAGGTGGGTAAACTATGTGATTTGATTGAACTAGAATTTGTGTTGAGTTTTCTAGTCAAATTGGTTTTGGAATTTTTCCAAGGTTGAGCCGATTTTAGGGCTTGTTGCACGGGATGATGATAATGTTTGATGAAATGGGATTTGGAGGAGATCTTGATTTCTTTTCTGCTCCGCTTGGGGATGGAGATTCGGCCGCCCCTCAAGCTGAACCAGAGGCTGTTGTGGACGATGATTACAGTGACGAAGAGATTGATGTGGATGAGCTTGAGAGAAGGATGTGGAGGGACAAAATGAGACTGAAACGTTTGAAAGAAATGAATAAGGGTAAGGAAGGAGTTGATGCTGCCAAGCAAAGGCAGTCCCAGGAGCAAGCAAGGAGGAAGAAGATGTCGAGGGCCCAAGATGGGATTTTGAAATACATGCTGAAGATGATGGAAGTTTGCAAAGCCCAGGGCTTTGTTTATGGGATCATTCCAGAGAAGGGAAAGCCGGTGAGTGGGGCATCAGACAATCTTCGTGAGTGGTGGAAGGACAAAGTGAGATTTGATCGTAATGGCCCTGCTGCAATAGCGAAATACCAAGCGGATAATTTGATCCCGGGGAAGAACGAGAGCTCAAGCGCAGTAGGGCCTACTCCACACACTTTGCAGGAGTTACAGGACACCACGCTTGGTTCACTTCTTTCAGCTCTCATGCAGCATTGCGATCCCCCACAAAGGCGGTTTCCGTTGGAAAAAGGTGTTCCTCCACCGTGGTGGCCCACTGGGAATGAGGAATGGTGGCCTCAATTGGGTTTGCAGAAGGATCAAGGTCCTCCACCTTACAAGAAGCCTCATGATTTGAAGAAGGCGTGGAAGGTTGGTGTTCTCACTGCAGTGATCAAGCATATTTCTCCCGATATTGCCAAGATTCGCAAGCTTGTAAGGCAGTCTAAGTGCTTGCAAGACAAGATGACAGCTAAAGAGAGTGCCACTTGGCTTGCAATTATCAATCAGGAGGAAGCTTTGGCCCGAGAACTTTACCCAGATCGTTGCCCCCCCTTATTGTCCAGTGGTGGTAGTGGGTCTTTTGCCATTAATGATTGCAGTGAGTATGATGTTGAAGGGCCTGAAGATGAACCTAACTTTGATGTTCAGGAGCAAAAACCCAACAATCTCAATTTGTTGAACATGGGTATGGAGAGAATCAAAGATAGGTTACCGGTTCAACAACTATCTCATCCGATCAAAGATGAAGTCATCACTAATTTGGATTTCACCCGAAAGAGGAAGCCAACCAATGACTTGAACACCATTATTGATCACAAGATCTATACATGTGAGTTCCTTCAATGTCCTCATAGTGAACTCTGCCGTGGTTTTCATGACAGGTCATCCAGAGACAATCATCAATTGACTTGCCCATTTAGAAGCAATTCTTCGGAGTTTGTGCATCCAAACTTCCATAGTAATGAATTCAAACCGGTTGTCTTCCCTCGATCTTTTGCTCAGCCCAAGCCAGCTGTTCCATCAGTTAATTCAATCCAACCTTCCTTCGATCTATCAGGACTTGGTGTTCCAGAAGATGGGCAGAAGATGATTAGTGAGCTTATGTCATTTTATGATGCTAATATTCAAGGAAACAAGCACTCAAATTCTGTGAGCATCCCAGTTACCAAAGGTCAGACTCTTTCGCAGGCTCTTCCTCAACCAAATGTTCATTGCCAACAGGAGAACAACTATATACTTGGTCAAGGGGCTGTGATGGAGGGTGGTGGTAATATATTTGAAGAAGCTAACATGCCCGTTAACTGTCAGATGTTTTCGCAACAGGAAGATCGGTTCGACCAGGGGAAGGTTTTGAATTCTCCATTCGAGGCCAACCCGAATGACAACTTCCATTTGATGTTTGGATCTCCTTTCAATCTCCAATCAGTTGATTACGCTGAGGGTTTTCCAGGAGTTGCAAGGGATACACTAGCAAAGCAGGATGTCTCGATTTGGTACTAGAAAGAAGATTGCTGATATGAATATCCACAGTAATAATCCTTTAGGGTTTATTGAACTCGGATATCGTTATAGATAGGGTCAAGTGAAATATTTTTTCCTTGGCCATATTTTATATGGTACTTGGCTTTTACAATGTAGCTGTAGGGTTTGCAAGGGCTGGTAATTTGCAGAAATTGGGTAATAAACAAGTGAAGTGGGACTTTGTCTAATGTTTGACCCTGCTTTTGCAATATTTAGACTATTTAGGTGTTATATAAATAAATTAGTTGTGTTTTGTGGTTGTTAGATATATAGGTTGAAAACTTTGAATTCTATTGTGCTGTTTCTGTTGTTTGGTTTTGTTGAATGGAAAAGCAGTTTGTCTCTTCACTCATCTGGTTCTGGTTGGTTATTACCTATCTAGGCAAGTTGACTTATTTTGATCAGCAGCTTGATTCATTTAATTTCTTCTATGGATTCTACTGTTTTTAAAGCATTAGATTTTGCTAGACTTCTGCATTGAGCATGAATAGTTTGGATTATTTTTGTGTGATGTTGAGTCCCAAAAGCCCTATAGCATATTCAAGGAATATGTATGGAACTAATTGCAGTGTATTTTCTTGCTGCTTTTTTATATATGGCATATTGATCACATGGTGGGTGTAGTACATAAATTTCTCTCCTCTTGACTTTAGATATGAAGGGGTTTGTTTTTAAAGAAAAGTCCAATGATTGGTGCTTGAATGATCACCTCTGCAGTGGCAGCTTGTACGGGGGATTTATTGTCTGGATCTCTCGTCTCTCAAAGTGGACCCTTTTTGCCAGTCGAGTAGGTTAGATAAATCTATCGTGTGGGGTAGAGAGAATACTTGGGATAAGGAGACATTGAATTTGCATACGGGATCTGAGCTCCTCTTAAAGGAGGGTAGTATTTATGTAATAGATACATGAGGGTGATATATATATTTTTTCTCTTACATATGTATATTTCTTATATACATGTAAGATTTATAAATTTATAATAATAAAACTCATATATGTGAGAAAAATTTACACTATTATAATATACTCATTACATATAATACTTTCTTCCTCGCACGTTTGACTTTTGAAAAGGTTTTTATTTTTTTGTTTTTAATAATTAAAAAACAATCCAATGATTGACATTTGAAGGTTAATCGTGAAAACGAGTTAGAGAAATTTACTGTCCAGATCTCTCTTTTCTCGAGATAAATCTATCTTATCACAAAAGTTGAAAAAATCTATCGTATAATAAAAAGAAATCTTTAAATGAGGAAAATATAAAATTTTACACAACGTCTATTCTTTTTGAAAAGAAATTATTTTTTGTAATAAATATATCATAATAATATATCTTTTGATTTACATACATATAACGTTTTTAAAATTTTAATAATATCACTCTTATATGTGAAAGAAAAGGATATACCATCATAATATACACACATTTATAGTACTTCCTCCATAGGAAGCCATCAAAGCTGCTTAACAGCTACTCATCCCAGATATAAAGTCAAATGGATTTTAAAACTTTCCATTACTAGTACAAGCAACAAAGTAATCAAAAGAATGGATGAGACATTTTACTTGTCATACACAGAAAGTTCACCTTTTCAATTAGATGATGAAAACCCCAAATGGATATAGATATATGTAGGATAAATTACACTTGGCACCCTTATATTTTACTTTAATTTTTACACATAAAATTGTGACAATTAATTCCTTATATTTTGGGTCAAATCTCATTTTAGTCTCTACACGAAATCATGATAGTCAACCCCTTTATACTTTTGGTCAAATCCAACTTTGTTTCCTACACAAATGTCAATGTTTCTATTCTGTTAGTTTATTATTTAAATCTTTAACATAATCTAATCATGCGACAAGAATGTGACTAAGAAATGAGGGTAAGAGAGAAAAATCATTTCAATCTCTTACCAATACACACTTTGTCCTAAAATTTAAATTAAATTATGATTATATTAGGTTAAAATAAAATGCAGGTCGTGAATGATTAAGAAGACGAACTAAGATTTTGTATAAATTGAAATCATGAAATTCTTTGTTGCCTCATTTTTTTTTTATATTGGTATTTCTCTGCTACCTTTCTTGATTTCAAAAGTTCTATTTTCTTACATTTTCGTCCTTATTTTTAGCATACAAACATATATATTATATTATATAACTCTCACATGCTTATCAACTAGGACAAAGTGTGTATTGTTGGAGATATGGATGATTTTTCTCTTTTACCCTCAATTCATAGTTACATACTTGTCACATGACTGGATTCTGTTAAAGATTTAAACAACGGAGGAATAGAATGGGAACATTGACACTTGTATAAGGATCAAAGTGGAATTTAAACAAAAGTATAAGAGATTGATTGTCACAATTTCATATATAGAGATCAAAGTAGGATTTGACCAAAAGTATAGGAGGTCGACTGTTATGATTTCATATGTGGAGACCAAAATAAAATTTGATTCAAAGTGTAGGGATACAAAGTATAATTTACCATATATGTATATATGGCAAAGTTTTAGGCATGTGATTTCCCATTCAAAACTCAAAACTTGGATCAAAAGTTTTCATTATTTGTCTTCCGTCATCCTCCTCTTCTCACCCTTCTTTTCTCATATCCTAAAAATTTGGATCAAATTCACATGTTACACTAAAGAATTATAGTAACCCAAATTTCTTTCTTGATATTTTGTGATTTGAGAGAATTGGGTTAATTTTCTCATTGGTGGCTGAATTTTCCTTCCACACAAATTATTATGAATTTTGTTTTTTGAATCCATTGATGGTATAGCTGGATTTCTTTGACCTTAGAGATAACCTGAAAAGGAAGATGATATATATGTGGGTATGATTGGAAAGCTTTCACATGCAGATAATAAATTACTTTATATTTGTAGGTCAAACAAATATGTCTATTTAATATAGCATTCAACTTCACAGGTTGGCAAGGTGGTTGTGGAATTTTAACTCTTACCTTTTTTATTATTATTATTATTATTTTTCTTTTGTTTCATGTTACCTATCTGACCTTTAATTCATGTCAAGATCCAACTACTGTTGATTGTTTTTTATTTTATTTTTGTTTTGCTGTTATGGAACCTCTAAGGTAGGACCACAATACACAACTGCTTATTCTAAGGGTAAATTAAACTTTCACCCCCAAGATATAACCTTTTTCTCATTTTGGTTCTTACAAAACGATTTTCTTATTTTAGTCCTTAAACTATCAAATTCTTCCTATTTCGTTCCAAATTTTAACAACCGTAATACTTTTATAAAATTAGAATAAATTACATGTACTCCTTAAAATATGTGCCTTTTCCTACTTTGGTTCTTTAAAAAAAATGATCCTTCTTTGGTCCTTAACCCCCCAAAAATGGTTTTTCAAAATAAATAAATAGATTCTCCCAATCACAACTTACCACATCATTCACTAAAATGTTGTCATGCAACAACACTTAAGCCTTCACCCTTTCATTTTCCCATCCTCTCTTATTTTCTTTTCTTTTATTTATCTTCTTACCCCACTTCCACAATCAACCACCTCCCCTCCCTCACCACATCCTCCGCAACTAACCACTAACCACCACCTCATCTCCTTCACTAGCCTCTACCATTCGATTGTGGCCTCTTTGCTCTTTGAATAACGCACACTCACTATAATTTCTTATTTTCTATCGTATGATAAAAAGTTGCTTTTTGAAATTGAGAGGATTTGGAGATGAGATCATTTTGAGATTAGGTTGGCTACGGATTTATGAATTAAACCGAAGTGAGAAACTTAATTTTTAAAATTTCTAAATTGCCCATTAATTGTGATGAAAGTCGATAATTAGATCAAAGTGGAAAATGACAATTAGGGACCAAAGTGGATGATCTTTTCTTTAAGGACTAAAGTGAGAAATGACTCATACGTTATGGGTGAGAGTGTAATTTACCCTTATTATAAGCCTTAGCGAAGAGAAATTCTATTTATACCACAATTTTACCTCTTTATACCTATTTTCTCATTACACCTTTAAGAAATAATTAAAATTCTCATTACACCTTTTATAATACCAAAACTAACTCTAAATTAAACTTTTTACAAAATCCCTATAGATTTTTCTCATTATATCTTCTTTTTTTTTATGAAATAATCCAGTGTAATATTACCAAACAAATTATATTTGTCTAGTCATTTGTTGCCGCACGTTTACATATTCATTTTTCTTAAAACATCACTTTTTTTTCCCTAAATTTATGATGGACCTGTTCAGTTATACATTGCCAACCAATTTGGATTATTCCGATGTCATATTGCCGAACAAAATAGATTTGTCCAGTCATCTATTGCCGTACGTTTACAAATTCACTTTCCTTAAAACATTAAGCATCCATAAAAACATAAAGTGTACAAGCATTCATAAAATTTGTGTCATCTGTTGCCGTACGTTTACAAATTCACTTTCCTTAAAATATTAAGTATCCATAAAAACATAAAGTGTACAAATATTCATAAAATTTGTCAATACAAATAACTTCAAATTTTTCAATATAAACATCTATAAAAACACACTGAGATGTTATCACAATCCATCTAGGTTGATATTTCGGTAGTTACTACATCAGGACTGACAAACATATGAAATTGATCAATATAGGTAGTATATGTTTTCTTCCATCCATTAGTATACGGGTGATGAAAATGAGTCCAACTATTTGCTTTTAGAGGCACTAGATGACCAGGAAGTAGATAAATTTAATAAACCTCGTCTGTAATAAATTCATGATTATAATCCATTAACAATGCACCAAGCCTTCACATAATAATTATAAAAAAAAAAAGTCTGAAAAATGAAACTGGAAATGTTTAGCAGTGAGTTACCAAGCATATACTTTTTGTTTGACAATAAATTATTGAACAAGTATTTTTTGTTCGCTAGTGGGTTACCATATTAAAGGAAAACTGAATCTGTTTCATTTCATAAAACTTTGATTACAGTGCATATACATATTTATAGAGAATAACTGTGTAAATACTATTTAACTACAGTTTACATGTAACGGAAATATAACCAATCTACCTAACTATGATTAATTCATAACTGCCTAACTAATTCTGTTTTGAGCTGAGTCGTGACTCTCCTCTACTTTGGCTCTGCTTTGGTTTTCTGCTGTTTGGCTGAGCTCCTTAACGTGCCCCTGCAAGCTGATGGGAGAGGGATAGCCCAGAAGCTTGGTCTAAAGATAAAGAAAACAAGGGGAGGCAAGAGGTTTAGTAAACAAATCAGCAAGCTGATCCATGGAGGAGATGTGATTGATGTGCAACTTCTTAGCTGCAACCCGTTCACGAACATAATGATAATCCACTTCAATATGCTTGGATCTTGCATGAAAGACATGATTGTTGGACAAGGAGATAGCAGACATGTTGTCACACCGAAGGGTAGGAGCTGACACACAGATAAACAAACCAAAGAGCAGCATACCAATCTAGCTAAGTTCAGCAGCTGTTTGAGCAAGGGCTCTGTATTCAGCTTCAGTAGAAGACCTGGAGACAATGGGCTGTTTCTTTGCTGACCAAGAGATGAGGTTTGGACCTAAAAATACACAATAACTAGTGGTAGATCTGCGATCAAGAGAACAACCAGCCCAATCCGAGAGTTAGAAAAGGCATTTAAAGTGAGAGGGCCAGGACTAAATTGAAGACCAATATAAAGAGTGCCCTTAAGATACCTCAGTAGTCTCTTAACCAAAGCAAAATGATTGGTGAGAGGGGTTTAAAGAAACTGACAAGCATGGTTGACAGTAAAAGCTAAGTCAGGACGGGTTATAGTCAGATATTACAAGGCATTAACAAGACTTCGATAGATGGAAGGCTGAGAGAAAGGCAAGTCTTCTTGATCAGTAGAAGATTTAATGGTCATAGATGAAGGAGAAGACTTGCAATTTGTCATACCAGCCTTGACTAAAATTTCAGTAGCATATTTCTTTTGAGATAAGAAGTAACTTGAGGAGGAAGAGGTAACAGCAATGCCCAGAAAATAGTTAAGAAACCCCAATTCTTTCATTGAAAAAGTAGAGTGCATGTGGGTAATGAGAGAAGAAATATAAGAGGAGTCACTCCCTGTGTCATCAACATAGATTAAAAGAATGGTGATGGAGTGAGAAGTCTTCCTAACAAACAAAGAAGAATCACAATGACTAGCTTTAAAGCCTTGAGTGCGAAGAAAGGAAGAAAAGGTGAAAAACCAAGCTCGAGGAGCTTGTTTGCGGCCATACAAGGCTTTATTGAGTTTGCAAACCATGGAAGGATGTGTGGTGTCAACAAAACCAATGGGCTGATGTATGTAGACCTCCTCCTCCAATACACTATGAAGGAAGGCATTTGAAATGTCCAGTTGTTTGATAGACCATTGAAAGAGCTAAACAGATAAGAATGCGAATAGTAGGCTGCTTGGCTACTGGACTAAATGTCTCAAAATAATAAATACCTCCAGTTTGAAGAAAACCTTTGGCAACCAACCTGGCTTTATGCCGAGCAATAGTGACATCAGAATTTTTCTTGAGACGAAATACCCATTTGCAACCAATAGCCTGTTTGGTGGGTGGAAGAGAGACTAAAGTCCAAGTTCCTTGTCGAATTAAAGCATCATATTCATCCTTCATAGCAGCAGTCTAGGCACTTGATTGAGAAGCCTCTTGATAGGACTGTGGTGGTAAGTAAACAATGTAGCAGAGATTTGGATCGAGTAATCATAGAGTGAGTATTAGTAGAATAAAGAGAAGGAAGAAGAAATGGGAATAGAAGAAGAAGCCTGAGAAAGATAAGGTAGAGTAGGAGACTGAATTGGTGCAGAAGACAGATGAGGAGAAACAGACTGTGAGGCAGACTGGTGAATAGACTATAGTACAGGTGGCTGAACAGACTGAGGCTGGACAGACTGTAGGGCAGGTGACTGAACAGTCTGAGGTTGAACATAATTAAATTGACCAAACACAATAGGAACAGATGGAAAAGAACCTTTGGAAGGCATAACTGCAGGTGTAGAACTTGTAGAAGGTATAGTTGTAGATGCTACAGGTGTAGAACTGTTAGAAGGTATAACTGCAGGTGTAGATTCTGCAAGTGTGGAGGAAATGACAGTAGAAGCAGGTTGTGAAGACCAGAAAAAGGAGTTGAACTGGGACAAAGAAGAGGAAACAGATGGGACTGCAGAGGAAGAAGCAAAAGGAAAATTATGTTTATCAAAAACAACCTATCTGGAGATATACACCTTGACAGTGGAAGGATCAAGACACCTATAGCCCTTAGTAGATGGAACATAGCCAAGAAACACACAAGGCACAGACCTAGGTTGTAGTTTATGAGTCGTATAAGGTTTGAGCCAGGGATAACATCTGCAACCAAAGGTCTTAAGAAATGTATAATCAGGAGGCTGCTGGAACAAGACTTTAAAAGGTGTGAGAAAATTAAGCTTAGTAGTAGGAAGCCTATTAATAAGAAAAACAGATGTGGCTAAGGCATCAAACCAATAAGCAAGAGGTAAAGAAAAGTGATGCATAAGTGCAATAGTAGTCTCTATGAGATGTCTGTGCTTCCTTTCAGCTACACCATTTTGAGCAGGAGTATGGGGGAAATTTAATTGATGCTATTCACCTTTACTTTTTAAAAAATCAAGAAATTTGTTACTAAGATATTCACCCCCATTATCACTTCTTAAAACTTGTAAGTGAGTAGAAAATTGATTTTCAACAAAAGCCTTGTACTCCAAGAACATAGAGAACACCTCACTTTTGTAATAAATGGGAAATAACCAGGTAAATTTGCTATAATCATCAATGAAAATTACATAATACTTGTAGGAAGCAATAGTGGAAGTGAATGGGCCCCACACATCAGTGTGAATGAGAGCCAAAGGTTTATTGACAGTAGAATTTGACAAACTAAATGGTAGTCCATGACTTTTGGAAACACAACAATGGGAGCACATTTTATTAATATCAATAGATGGAGAAGACACCATGTGATGCTTAACAAGATACTGAAGTTTTCTGGAAGATGGATGTCCTAATCTAAAATGCCAATTAAGAGAAGCAGAGCTATTAACAGCACAATGAAAACATGTTGCTGGTGAATATGATGCAGTAGATATAGCAGCAGATGCAGGGACAAAACTACTAGGAAGGTGATAGAGACCATGGGAATGAAAGCCTTTATAGAGCACCTTCTTGGTACTCTTGTCCTGTATGAGAAACACATCTTTATCAAAAGTAATAGTGCAATTATTATCAGAAATAAGCTGATGAACTGAAAGTAAATTGGAAGATATGGAAGGAACATGAAGCATTTGGGATAGATGAAAAGGAAAAGAGGGTGTAGGGAGGAGACCTTGACTAGTGTGATGTATAGGTAATGTATTACCATTTCCAACAGTGACCTGATCAGAACCATGATATGGTTGATATGAGGCCAGATTGTTCAAATCATTTGTAATATGGCTGGTAGCAGCAGAGTCCAAAAACTAGTTGGTGTTAGTGTTGATATGAGAACTGTCACCAATGACAAAACCAGGCTGAGAGGATGTGGAGGCAACATATGCTTGAGAAGTGGAAGACCTGGCAGGCTGAAAGGAAGTATCCAATCTATACCAACACTCTAATGCTGAGTGATTTGGTTTGCCACAAATCTGACAAAGTACTTGTGAAGAAACATGTTGAGCAGTAGAAGAATGAGGATGTTGAGCAGTAGAAGAATGAGGTGAGTGATATCCTTGATATCCTCATTGAGAAAAACCTTGATGTGAACTCTGTCCATAAAATCTACCTCCTCTGCCTCGAGAACTAGAAGAATTGCCTTTGAAAAATCTGCTACCATCTCTTCCTCGACCTCTGCAAGAACCTCCTTTATAACCACCTCGAGAAGAAGTTCTTGAAGTATGATAAGCAAATGGAATCTCTGCAGTATGGCCTTGCTTGGATGAGGATTCAACATGAATAGACTCAAAGTTTAACAAAGAGCATAACTCTCCAATAGAAATGGATTCAGATCGAGTTCGGATGGAAGTTTTAAATGCATTGTACTCATCAGGCAATTCATTAAGAATCAGTAAAACCAGATCCTCATCATCTACAGGTGAGGCAGCTAAAGCTAGTTGATCAGAAATGGATTTGATCTGAGTCAAGTATTCATCCATTGTATGGCCTTTTTTGACAACTTGATTAAGTTTGTTCTTCATCTGGTGAATATGTGATCTTGATAAGGATGTGAAACGTTTGATAAGAGCATTCCACACCTCATGACTTGTAGAACAATGAAGAATAGAAGTGAAGATAGGTGGAGAGAGAGTTGCAGTCAAACAATTGAGCAGATGAGAGTCAATAATCATCCATTGTGTATACTCTGGATTCAAAATCACATTGTTGTGTTCATCAGTGACAGTAGATGATGGACATACCTGTGTGCCATCAACAAATTGGAAAAGCTGCGTAGCTTTCAAGATATTTTGAATTTGATTTTTCCAAATGATTAAATTTGTAGAATCGAGTTTGACATTCACGAATGAATTCAGATTTGTGATAAGAAGAGCAAGGTTTGGAGGAATGGAAGATGATGTTGAAGATGGAGTTGATGCAATCGCAGAAGAAGAGAGATTCATAGATGGCAGTGAAGATGCCATTGATTTATCTTTCAAGAACAGTACTCGTAAGAGCTTGAATGTGGCTCTGATACCATAAAGGAAAACTGAATCTGTTTCATTTCATAAAACTTTGATTATAGTGCATATACATATTTATAGAGAATAACTGTGTAACTACTATTTAACTACAGTTTACATGTAACGAAAATATAACCAATCTACCTAACTTTGATTAATTCATAACTGCCTAACTAATTCTGTTTTGAGCTGAGTCGTGACTCTCCTCTGCTTTGGCTCTGCTTTGATTTTCTGCTGTTTGGCTGAGCTCCTTAACACACATATATGTATTTTTTGTTCGGCAGTGTGATTTCGGGATATTTGATTTTGTTCGGTTTTGATACACCGAACAAAAGTTGAACAACTCTATTCAAAAACAAAACGAAAATATAAAAAATAAAGAAAAAAACTTACCATTTTACTTTTTTGTTAGTCCTTCATCACCATTTATTTGTACATTGCTTTCTTTTATAATTAAAATACCATGATTCTTACTTTTTGAAAGTAGATGTATAGTAGAGAAGAAGAAATGAGAAATGAAAAAAAAGAAGTAGGGATTGAAGTGTAATGGGTGTAAGGAGATAATCAAAATTTCTACTGTTAAAACTACCATTAGAGGCAAAACAAAAATGTGCTTAGAAGACTTATACAGTCCTACAACTTTATTCATGAAAAAAAAAAAAAACTAATGAATATCAACAATAACAATGCTCAATAAGAAATGGCCATTGACCATTAAGAATTATTTAAAATATAATTGGAGCACAAGAACCACAAAAGAAAAAGAAAAAAAAAAGAATGCTCAATAAGAAATTATTTGACCAACATAACCTAAAATTTTATATGGTGGAAGAATAAATTGTTGGTATGGGTTGATAAACTACAAGGGAACAATTACAAAAATAATTATTATTTGTATGTCACCATCATTGTCATCGTGATTCTTATTGTGATCACTTAAATTATAAGGGGGAGATCTCAACCAATATCTTAACTCAGTGATAATAAGAAAGTTATTACCGAGCATATACTAGAATTCAAACCCATATGAGTTTTACAAAAAAGTTAAGCTGGACGAAATTTTTTTGTTTTTACTTAAAAAAACCATTGATCCATCATCCAAGGTCATTCTAGGGTCGGTTTTGCTACCTAACTCGAAAAATTATATAGAATTGAAATGCGTGGACAATATTAATTTTGATTAAATTTTTTGAATAACTAAAGAATTATTGTTTTAGGGTCACTACTCTCTTGATCTTCTAGTTGTTGTACAGAAGAAGCAACACTTTAGGTAGAAGAACATGCTGGGCTTCTTGTAAGCAGTTCTTGAGCCCTAAAGTGCATGCACAAGGACACTCTTGCAACAAAAACCAACACAAACCCACCACCTCATTCGTTATTGGAGTTTATTCTATATTCATTGAAATTAAAATCTCGTTTGGAGACAGGTTATTTTAGTAATTTTTTAATTTTTTACAAAAAAAAATGTAAAAAAAATAGAGAAAATGATGTGATAATTTATAGTGATTTTTTAATTTTTTAATTAAAATATGTAGTTGCTAAATGAGATTTTAAAGTGAAAAAAAATAAAAATAAAAATGAAAAAAGTTTATGCTAGATCCGACATGGATGCAGTGTATGCACTAAAAATTGTCTAGGTGTAATTGGGAATCTATGTATGTTTAATAAATTAGGGCAAATTATTACAAACTCCTCCTCGAGATTTGGTAAAAATATAAATTCTCTCCTGAGATTTGAGAAATTACAAATTGCCTCCTGATGGTCAAATTTCCATAACAAATTAGGAGAAATTAGGAGGGAATCTGTATGAAAATAAAAACCTCAAGGGACAATTTATTTTGAAAATATAAACCTCAGGGCCAGGATGTAATTTCTCAAACCTTAAGAGAAATCTATATTTTTACCAAAAGTCGAGGGGTGTTTGTAATTTGCCCAATAAATTATTTGCAAGTCTTGGGCAGGTATTGAACTATTGGGGTTTGATTATCTGGCTGTGAATTTTTTTATAAGAATGGTGGTGATTGGTGATTGGTGATTGGTGGTTGGTTATTGCCTCCCATTTTCATGAATTTTGCATTAGCGTCGTTAAGGCGGAGCATGTCCTCATATGCAATGATTGACCAACCCCTAGATTCTTCCACTAAACTTTCGTTTGATAACATCATTTTTTAATTTAAAAATTAAAAAATTATTAAAAAAATTAAAACGTTAACAACTTATATTAAAAAGTAAAAAAAAAAATTTAAATTTTTTTATATATTTTTTTGTAAAAAATCAAAAAATCATTCCAAACATACTAATTTTTTTACATTATATTTTAGCTAAAAAACTAAAAAATTATTAAAAAAATATGTTTCCAAACGAGATCTAAATGGAGAGATTAGTTTCCGCCCGCTTCGGTGATATAAATAGTTTATTTTTAAAACATTCATACAAATGGTTAAAATAAACGGATAATAATCATATTATATTTTTATTTAAAAAAATAGGTTGTCTATTTAAAAAATTATAATTGCAATTTATTTTTTTAAGATAAATATAATCTAAACATACAATTACTATATTCAATTAGCTTAATTTTTTTTGCATGAATAATCTTTTCAATGGGTATCACTAATGTGGGCCCACCCCAATTGGAGAGAAGCCAAGGAAGTATTATATGAGAGGGTTAATTTCACTTTTTATTCTTCAACTATTATAGTTCGTAAACTACCAATCTAATCTATTAAATCCCTCAAATATATATAAATTAAAGTTCACTATTAGCCTTCGAAGCATCACTTGAATCTATTAAGTTATTAAATTATTTAATTTAACTATATTTAGTCTCTGAAATGATTACAAAAATAAAATATATAGCCCATGAGTATTATAATTTGAGTAATATTATATAAACAAAAAATTCATATATAATTTTCATACATAATGATGTAAGAAAAATAGATACAGATATAATAGGATATAGATAAGGCGATACAACAAAAAAAAAAAATTAAAAAAATAGAATACGGATATAGTTAGGATACATTTGTAAATATATATATATATATTTTAAAATATTATTTAGTAGTCATACAGATCAACTCCAGACTATTGAGAAACTATACTATAATTTTATAATACAAAATATTAATATTTAAGAGTTAGATATTAAGGTATCTAATTACTTCTTTTATGTTGTGTTTGGTTGAGGGATTTGGGGAGGAATTTGGAAAGGGACAAGGAAAAGGTGTGTGAAACTAGGTGAAATATAAGTATATTTTATTCACATTTCACCTAACTTTTCCCTTTCCCTTTCCAATTCCCTCCTCAAATCCCCCAACCAAACACAGCGTTAATTTTTAGGTAAACTATCGATAGGTCTTGATACTAAACCAAACCAAGCCTCATGTCCCATGAAATGTGGTCGTTTGTATAAATCCTTCTTCTTTACTCGACTTTATTCAAGGCCATTTCGTTAGTTAAATTAAGGAGATTCATATCTTTATTTATTACACTAGTCCACGTTAATCTAGGTCTCTCCATTCCCCTAACACTACCATTTACTGACACTATATCGCATCTCTGCATTACTGTCTCTGTTGGTCTTCCTTTGTATATGACCAAACCATCTCAATCTATTCTCTATCAACTTGTCTTTTATTGGTAGTACCCTTGTTGGAAAAATATGGTTTTATACGCTTATTTTGGGTCAACTTTGAGCCCAAATTTGAGTGGGTCCTAAACGTCTTGTGGAGTGGGTCCAAAAAGGTGACGTGTTCCTTACCACGTTACAAGTCACATGGTGCAAACGGTTCATCAAAACCATTTATGAGTGAATGAGAAGTTGACGTCGTTTTCGAGTTCGTGGAATGGACAAATAAAGAATAAAATGTGGGTTTCCTTGTAAGGCTTGTCCCGCATTGAAACTTAAGAGAACTTATGTGTGTATATAAGTTCTAGGTGGCAACACTTGGGTTAGGTCTCAAGGGGCACCCCAAGTTTATAGAAGGGAGGAGTTATGGACAAAGTGAACCTTGGTTCAAATCACCATATACATGCGCGCGTCGCTGCTGTCGTCCGTCCAGCCGTGCCGGGTATGGGTGGTAGGTCAAGTCTATCCTAACTTTAATTTTTTGAAAAGATTTTATTTGAATTTTTTCAAAAATTCTTACAGGAAATTTTGAATTTTGCACCAATTTGAATTCAAATTTTTTGCTCCCAACCAGTATGTCTTTTCCAAAACCAGTCCAAACAGTTTTTAGCCTGTTTTTGCACCGGACAGATTCAGTTCTTCCCATAACAGATTTAAAACTGCCAGCAATTATCTGTTCAAATCTAGATTGCACTTATTCATTTCAAAAACAGATCTGTTCATTTGAAATTCTTACCTGTTCGGATAGATCTGTTTGGTCACCAATATACCTATAAAAACAGACCATCTTCAATATTTCTAACATCAAGAAAAATTATCTTGCTTCCCGTTTTTGCACTTGTGTATTGATTTTCTTCATATTAGTTTTAGGGAAAATTCAGAAAGTATAGAACACATGTTTTGTTCGCCGTACAGATTGTTTGGAGTGCTACTACAATTTGTGTAAAGATCATTGTATCATGAGAGATAGATGTCATTTATTCGTAAAAACCGAAGCGGGGAGAATCTGTCTTAAGAACAGAGTGTCACATACTCAACTTGATCTATTTTTGTACTTGTACATTTTGGTAAATAAATTCTGTGAGCAATTTATTTTATTTGTTTGATTTGGTTTCAAGTTATTTATTTTACACAGAAAATTGTTCCAACAATCTTAAGACAGATTCGAATTATTCTGTTTAAATAGAATTTTTCATTTGTTTCCTTTCTTCTTTTCTTGTTCTTACAGAAATTATTTTTTGTGATTTTACAAATAATATTCTGGTTGGAAAAGCAAATAGTAGTAAAATACTGTTTGAAAAATAGTAGTAATATACTGTTTATTTTCTTTAACATATAGTAGTAATACACTGGTAGTTATTCACAATTCAGAATATTTATTTGTGAAGTTGGTCAGAAAATAATTTTGGTTTTCAGAAATAATTTCTGAGTGTTCATTAATTAAAATTTTGTTTTCAGTATTTTAATTTTTGAAATATTACAGAAATATTTTTCTGTGTGGAATTAATTTGTTTAAATAAAATTTTATTTCATTTTCAAATTAATTGAAAATATAAGTTACAATTCTTGTATCTTTTATTTTTACAAAATTTAATTATGTGGTTTTGGTTTAAATTTTCTGTGTAGTACAAAATTCTAATTATAATTTTGTTTTATAATTTAGAATTCATGGCTACTGAAGCTGGTCAAACTAATGCTCAAACAAGTACTGGTATGGTGGTTGCAATTGCTCCAACCCCTCCTCCTGTTGTGACTCTGCCAGTTAATCACAGTGAGAAGGCAGAGAAGTTCTCAGGAACTAATTTTAAAAGATGGCAGCAGAAAATGTTGTTCTATCTTACTACTCTAAACCTGGCGCATTTCCTTTGTGAAAATGCTCCTACTTTGAACGAGGATGAAACCGACCGGGATGTGGTTGCTACAGTCGATGCCTAGAAACATGCTGATTTCCTTTGTCGGAATTACATCTTGAACGAACTTGACAATACATTATATAACGTCTACAGTCCTATCAAACCGGCAAAGAAACTTTGGGAGTCTCTAGAGAAAAAGTACAAAACAGAAGATCCTGGCTCAAAGAAATTTGTGGTTGGCAAATTTCTGGATTTTGTGATGGTTGATTCAAAGACTGTGATCAGCCAAGTTCAAGATCTCCAACTCATTCTGCATGACATTTATGCAGAAGGCATGTCTCTTAGTGAATCCTTCCAAGTTGATGCCTTAATTGAAAAATTACCACAAGGCTGGAAGGAATTCAAGAAATACCTCAAACACAAGCGCAAAGAAATGAATTTAGAGAAATTGATTATGCGTTTGAGGAGGACAACCGCAATTCAGAAAAAACAGGCTGGTAAGCATCCAATGGAGTTTAAGGCAAATGTGATGGAACATGCTCCAAAAGCAAAGAAACGGAAGTATTTTGGAGAAAGTTCCGCAAGGCTCCAAATAAGGGGAAACTAAGAAGTACAAGTTTAATAGCAAATGTTACATCTGTGACAATGAGGGACATCGGCCAAAGATTACCGTAGCAAGCACAAAAGCAAATGAAGATCCAGTAAGAAGCCTGCTCAAGCCAATATGACTGAAGTGGACAAAATTTTCAATTGGTGTAGATGACATAAATCTTTCTGCAGTTGTTTCCGAGGTAAACCTTGTCGGAAATCCTAAAAAATAGTGGGTGGACACTGGTGCTACTCGCCATATCTGTACCGACAAAAAGATGTTCACATCTTATTCTGTAGTGGACAACGGTGAACAACTTTTTATGGGCAACTTCTCGACTTCTAAAGTTGGAGGACAAGGAAAGATTATTCTGAAGATCACATCTGAAAAGGAACTCACCCTCAACAATGTACTACATGTATTGAACATTCGCAAGAATTTAGTCTCCAGATCTCTGTTGAGTAAAAATGGGTTTAGGCTAGTTTTTGAAAGTGACAAATTTGTACTTACCAAAAACGAGATATATGTAGAAAAATGTTACATGTCTAATGGTCTTTTCAAAATGAATGTAATGACTGTTGTACCCTCTGTTATTAATAATAATACATCTTCTTCTTACTTGCTTGAGTCTTCAAATTTGTGGCATGGTAAATCAGGACATGTTAATTATGGATCTTTGCGTACATTAATTAATATGGAATGTTTACCTAAATCTGACATTGATTTAAATCATAAATGTGAAATTTGTGTTGAGGAAAAATTATCCAAATCTCCTTTTCATTCAATTGAAAGAAGTACGGAACCACTTGAATTAATTCACAGTGACATTTGTGATTTTAAATCAATTCAAACTAGTGGTGGAAAAAAACATTTTATCACTTTCAGAGATGACTATACTAGATATAGTTATGTTTATTTAATTTAAACCAAGGATTAAGTTTTGGAAACTTTCATTCAATATAAGAATGAAGTTGAAAATCAACTTGGTAAGAAAATTAAAAAAACTGAGAAGTGATAGAGGTGGTGAATATAAATCACCTTTTGGTGAGTTTTGTAAAGAACATGGAATAATTCATCAAACCACCGCTCCTTACTCACCCCAGCAAAATGGAATTGCTGAAAGGAAAAATAGGACTTTAAAAGAAATGATGAATGTCATGTTAATAAGTTCTGGATTACCTCAGAACTTGTGGAGGGAAGCAATACTTTCTACTAATTATATACTTAATAAAGTACCCAGAAAGAAAGTGAATCAAACACATTATGAAATGTGGCATGGGAGAGTATCATCCTACAAATACTTAAAAGTGTGGTGGTGTTTGGCTAAAGTGGCTATTCCTAGTCCTAAAAAGAGTAAGATAGGTCCTAAAACTATTGATTGCATTTTCATTGGTTAAGCCAAGAATAGTAGTGCATATCGGTTTTTGATTCATAAGTCAGAACATTCCGAAATGCATGTAAATATTATTATTGAATCTCGGAATGCATGGTTTTTTGAACATGTATTTCCGAATAAAACTGAACAAGACTAGTACAAATAAAAGATCTTTTGATACTATTACTAGTTATGATCAAGAACAAGATCAAGAATAAGAGCAAGAGATAGATCAAAATGAAGAAGAGGAGTCTAGGCGTAGTAAACGTGCTAGAACTTCAAAATCTTTTGGTCCAGATTTTCTAACTTTTTTGTTAGAAAATGAGCCTTTAACTTTCAAAGAAGCTATGTCCAGTCATGAAGCTCCTTTATGGAAAGAAGTTGTAAGTAGCAAACTTGAATCCATCCTACAAAATCACACTTGGGAATTGGTGGATTTGCCACCAGGATGTAAACCTCTTGGGTACAAGTGGATTTTCAAGAGAAAAATGAAAGCGGATGGATCAATTGACAAATACAAGGCAAGCCTTGTGGTCAAAGGTTTCAGACAAAATGAAGGCCTTGATTAATTTGACACATACTCACTGGTTACTAGAATAACATCCATTAAAATGCTAATTGTTTTTGCATCGTTGTACAATCTAGAAATTTGTCAAATGGATGTAAAAATCGCTTTCTTAAATGGTGAGTTAGATGAAGAAATTTACATGGAACAACCAGAAGGATTTTCTATTCCAGGAAAGAAAAGAAAATGTGTAAATTAATTAAATCATTATATGGTTTAAAATAAGCGCCAAAGCAATGGCATGAGAAATTTGACAAAGCAATGATGTCAAATGGATTCAAAATTAATGAATATGACAAATGTGTTTATATTAAAAACACAAGGGTTATGTTATAGTATGTCTTTATGTAGATGATATGCTCATCATATGTAGTAATCATTTTGAATGAATATGACAAATGTGTTTATATTAAAAACACAAGGGTTATGTTATAGTATGTCTTTATGTAGATGATATGCTCATCATATGTAGTAATAATGAAATGATTAAAACTACCAAGAAAATGTTGAATAAACATTTTGACATAAAGGACATGGGGATTGCTGATGTAATACTTGGTATAAAATTTATCAAAACATCAGAAAGTTATGCTTTGTCATAATCACATTATATTGAGAAAATACTTGACAAATTTAGCAAATAAGATGATCATCTTGCTAGAACACTTGTAGATGTTAATTTGTTCCTTTCTAAAAATGTACAGGAAAATATTTCTCAATTAGAGTATGCCCAAATTATTGGAAGCTTAATGTACTTGATGAATTGCACTCGCCTAGATATAGCCTATGCAGTAAGTAAATTAAGTAGATATACGAGTAATCTAGGAGTAGAACATTGGAAAGCAATTATTAGGGTTCTAAGATATCTCCAATTTACTCGTAATATTGAGCTAAATTATACTAAATATCTAGCAGTACTTGAAAGATACTGTGATGCAAATTGGATATCAGATACTAGAGACTCGAAATCCACCAGTGGGTATGTTTTTACTCTTGGTTGTGCAGCTGTATCTTGGAAATCTTCCAAACAGACTTGTATTGCTAGGTCTACTATGGAATCAGAATTTATAGCTTTAGATAAAGCTGGAAAAGAAGCAGAATGGCTTCGCCACTTCCTTGAAGATATTCCAATGTGGGCAAAATCGGTGCCTGTTATATGCATACATTGTGATAGCCAATCAACAATAGGTAGAGCACAGAGTCATATGTATAACGGTAAGTCACGACACATTTGTCATCGACATAACACCGTGAGACAACTATTCTCTAATGGAATTATTTCCATTGAATATGTGAAGTCTAAAGACAACATTGCGGATCCACTAACCAAAGGGTTAGTAAGAGAGTTAGTTGAGAATTCATCGAGAGGAATGGAACTTAAGCCTATTAAATAAGAGTTACCACAACAGATCCTAACCTAGTTGACTGGAGATCCCAAGATCTAGGTTCAAAGGGACAACCGAGTTGTATATGGCTTATAAGGATCACTAGGAAGTCAAAACTCCTACCTATTTCTATGATGAAATAGTGATGTCTGCAGCATTTTAGGTTAAGTAAAACTTTTAATGATTCTTATATCTAGGAATACCTAGTGGAGTATGGCAGGATACTCTTTATAAGAATCACGTATATGAGTGTGAACTGGGTCAGTTCTATGAGATTTGTAAAGGGCTACAATTCTCTAGAGCACTCATGAAAGACTATGTTGTTGAGGGCCAAAATGAACACAATAGTGAGAACTAAACTATGTCTGGTAATATGCTGTGTGAGTTCTATTGTCTTGATTTACACAAATGGCTGAACAGTTCAAGACATCATGTTCACTAGTTAGCTAGTAAATCTGATAGTGTCTCACAAGGAAAGGTTCAAAGCCAAAAACTACTTATCCTTTGCAGAATATTTTCAATTTCTATACTCTCTGTAATTAGATCATGTTGTTGCATTTTCTCTCCGTCAAATTCCATTCATGTGGGGGATTGTTGGAAAAATATGGTTTTATAGGCTTATTTTGGGCCAACTTTAAATTCAAATTTGAGTGGGTCCCAAACGTCTTTTGGGTGGGTCCAAAGAGGTGACGTGTTCCTTACTGCGTGACAAGTCACATGGTGCAAACAATTCATCAAAATCATTTAAGAATGAATGGGAAGTTGACGTTGTTTTTCGGGTTCGTGGAATAGATAAATAAATAATAAAATGTGGGTTTCCTTGTAAGGCTTGTCCCACATTGGAAACTTAAGAGAACTTATGTGTGTATATAAGTTCTAGGTGGCAACACTTGGGTTAGGTCCCAAAGGGCACCCCAAGTTTGTAGAAGGGAGGAGTTATGAACAAAGTGAACCTTGGTTCAAACCACCACACACACACGCGCACCGCCGCCACTGTCCATCCAGCCGAGCTGTGCCGGGTGTAGGTGGTGGGTCAAGTCTATCATAACTTTAATTTTTTGAAAAAATTTTATTTGAATTTTTTCAAAAATTCTTACAGGAAAATTTGAATTTTGCACCAATTTGAATTCAAATTTTTTGCTCCCAACCAGTGCATTTTTTCCAAAACCAGTCCAAACAGTTTTTAACCTTTTTTTGCATCGGACAGATTCAGTTCTTCCCATAACAGATTTAAAACTGCCAGCAGTTTCCAACAGGTCAAAACTGCCCAACAGTTATCCATTCAAATCTGAACTGCACCTGTTCATTTCAAAAACAGATCTGTTCATTTGAAATTCTTACTTGTTTGGACAGATCTGTTTGGTTACCAATCTGCCTATAAAAGCAGACCATTTCCAACATTTCTAACATCTAGAAAATTTATCTTGTTTCCCGTTTTTGCTCTTGTGCATTGATTTTCTTCATATTAGTTTTAGGGAAAATTCAAAGAGTATAAAGCACAGGTTTTGTTCACTATACAGATTGTTTGGAGTACTACTATAATTTGTGTAAAGATCATTGTATTCTGGAAGATAGACGCCATTTATCCGTATGTATCGAAGTTGAGCGAATCTATCTTAAAGATAGAGTGTCACACACTCGACTTGATCTATTTTTGTACTTATACATTTTGGTAAAAAAATTATGTAAGTAATTTATTTTATTTGTTTGATTTGGTTTCAAGTTATTTATTTTACAAAGAAGATTATTCCAACAACCCCTACCTATTTTTTAATATACTCATTCCTAACTCTGTCTTTTTTAATTTTACCATACATCCATCTTAACATTCTCATTTCAACAACACTCATCTTATTTACATGTTGTTTCTTAGTTGCCTAACATTTCGTCTCATACAACATCGCTGGTCTAATAACCATTCTATAAAACTTTCCTTTTAGTCTTAATAGTTGGATTTAATTTTCATCAAGTCCTATTTAAAATAAGTTCCAGTAAAATCGTTGCTAAAAATAAATTTTTGTGATGATTTTTTGTATATGTTGTTAAAAATTAACAATTGGTGACTTTTTTTTTTATTACGATTTTTATAAATTGTCGATAAAACTTACAATTAGTGACATTTTTCTGTGACAAATTTTTTAAACTTTGCTGAAAGTTGAAAATTAGTAATTTTTTTTGTCAAACTGTCGCTGAAACTTATAATTAGTAACATTTTTTGTAACAAAAATTTTAACTTGTGACGAAAAATTAATAATTAGTGACATTTTTTTAATAATATTTAATAAAAAAATATCATTAATTATCATAAGATCTATTAAATAATAAAATTACTTATTAAAATCTATACGTAAATCTCCTAATTTTTAATAGGGCTAACAAATATTTCCGTTTCAAGCCTTCCCTTTGACTTATTGCAATTTTGCAAATAATGTAGATAACAAATATTTTTAGTGACTTATTATGTGTATATCATAATAATAGAAAAAGGGTATTTAATTTAGGATAAATTACTAATAGGTCCTAATAGTTAGACTTAATTTCCATCAAGTCCTATTAAAAATAAGTCTTGGTAAAATTGTCGCTAAAAATAATTTTTTTGTGACAATTTTTTACATACATTGCTAAAAATTGACAATTAGTGACTTTTTTTTATCATGATTTTTATAAATTATCGCTAAAACTTACAATTAGTGACATTTTTTTATGACAATTTTTCTCATAGGACCCTTTAGACAATAAGTCCACTTATCAGGACCTACACATAAGTACCCCTTTAATTTGCGTCTTGTTTAGAAACATACTATTTTAATAATTTTTTACTAAAATATGAGGTAAAAAATTAATATATTTGAAATGATTTTTTAGTTTTTTACAACAAGATATGCAAAAAGTATAGAGGAAATGAAATCTTTGACTTTTTAATATAGGTTGTTAGCTTTTTAATTTTTTTATTAACTTTTTGACTTTTAAGCTAAAATATTAAAATATTGAGTTGCCAAAATTTTAATTTAATTTTTGTTTCTGATTCTTACTTTTTGAGTAATTATGAGAGAAAATATTTGAAAGTTTTAATTGAGCATCCCTAATCTATCTCAATGACATGGAATGGACCATGTGAAGGGGTAGCCTCACGAAAAATTAAACAATAATCCTGGAGTACCACGTGGCCATACTTACTCGCTAATCACCATTCATTATACCCCTCGCGTTCATCAATCACCCAACACAAACAGTCAATTCTTTACCTTCTCCACCAATCATGTTACCACGTGACCATACTCTCGGACTACTGAATAATCACCCATGGCCCCACATTCCTCATCTCTCATCTCTCTATTCTCTCTCTTCTACCTCATTAGAGGTCAAATAAAGGTGATGTTTTGGAGGATGTAGCACCACTAAGTTATAAGGGACATGCATGATACAATAAGAATAAGTCAAGTTGACAAATTATATTATTTTAATTCACTATGTTCTTCTTATAAAAAACTAAGTAAAATATTCTTTTATTATCCTCGCAATTATATTATATTATAATACTATGCAAGAAATGTTACAATTCTAATTTCATAAAGTAATACATGACTTGATGTTAGAAATTGGGTGCCCATGTGGCATGACCCTTAGAACCTTTTGAACCTCATCCAAATGGGTTTTGAATTTGAATTCAAACCTATTTGGATAGCCACTCAGGATATATATCTATCATATCATGATATGGATAGATGATATAGATATCAGATATTATCTCATTTAACAAATGGATAAATGAGATAAATAGATTATATATCTGATATATGGGATATGGGTGATTAAGTGGAAAAACAACGTATGTTTGTTTTTTTTTTTCCAAGATACTGACTCTCTCCCAAAATAACGATCAAAGCCATTTGCACTGTGGTTTGTGTGGGTGATATTCAATATTGTAATATCACTTCACTGCTGGGTTAATTGACTAGAGTCAGGAAGCACGTGATTTATCCACAAGGTTTTAGATCAATAAAGGTATGATCTAAACATTTTATTTCGCTGCATGTTTTATACTTTGATTTACATTGGTATCAGAGCCATTGATGGATATTTTCGTATTTCCTTTAATCATGTGTATATTTTTACATGTGTATGTTTACATTATATACATGAATGTTTGTAAAGGAGGAAAAAAATCTACTTTGATTAGATTAAGAGCATACATATTTTTTTAATATTCATTAATGTCTTTTTTTCATACCATAAACGGTTATATTTTGAAAAAAGGAGTCCGGCAGTACAAAAATCGGACCAGAAAACACCCGGGAAGGCGGCGCGTGTGATTCACGCGCTGTATGACGCCTCCCAGCAGCGCCACGCGCCACCACGCGCAGCCACGCGCTCCCACGCGTCGGATGCCCTGCTGACGCGCCTGCACGCGCCATCACGCGCGCGTCGGCGGCGCCGTCCGCGCACGTGCGCCGTCCGCGCCTCGCACGCACGCCGCGTGCTGGAGCCGAGCGCCGAGCCGCGGCTGAGCCGCGCACCGAGCCGCTCCTTGAGCCGACTCGCGCCGAGTTGGGTTGAGCGGCGGCGAGCTGAGCCGAGCCATTTTTCCCGCCTGGCTTGGCTCTAAGGCTCTGTTTGTTTGTTTTTAATTCTGAATTGCGTTAATTGGCCATAATTTATTCGTTATAGCTTTGTTTTAAGCATGGTTGGTACCGTTACACTCAGAATTAAATTTTATATCTTCTGTAAAATTTTGAAAATTTTACGAAAATAAAAAATATTTTTTCTGTGTTAATAATTCATTTTTTATGCTTTAAAATGATTCTAGTATTGCATAAATAATTTTCTGGGGTTGAAATTTTTATTGTGGACTTCTGAAATGTTTTACTATCTACTGGTAATATTGTCTTAGTTTATCAGTTTCTGGATTTTTTATTTCTAATTTTATATGTGTTTATTAGTTATTTAAAATTACAGAATATTTCAGAAAAATTCCAGAAAATTTCAAAATGATGTACACTTTAATTATGGCATAATCTGAATATTGAATACAGCATATTTTTTTGAGGTTTGTAATATGTTGTAATTAGAAGAGCATGATTATTTATTTATTTATTAGAATTCCATTATTAAATAAATATAGCATGAGTTATTGTAGATTTACATTAAAATGCTATTGTATGGAATTTATCATGCTTTGTATATGCCATAGTCAGTGGGAGGTTATTCGGTTGAGAGAAATCTTTGTAGATTAACTCCCGAAAACCAATATTTTGCGCATAAATTAAACTAAATTTTGGATAATTGTCACTTGTGGCGCAAGAGATGATTACAAGCATAGCGGATTTTCGATCTTGCGACTTGTGTAATATTGTCACTATTTAATTTAGATTTTTGCGGCAAAATTATATTATGCTAATCAAATTAATCCCAATGCGAATTTCTCTCTAAATTGATTTAGCTTATGGAAGTTAATTTGGTTGACCTAGACTTAGTAGAGATGTTCAAATGTGAACAAACTAATCTCATTCTTTAGATGAGCAAAAGTCTTGGAGACTTTAGGTCAAACCTTAATTGAGCCAAAGTAAGGAAACATGACTCAAAGTCACCGTGGTTTTGTTGCCTTGTTTGGCACAATAAAAACTAATGTGTGCGCTATAGTTAGCGGCACGCTACATAGTTTTGGTTGGCGAGTTTTGGAGTTATGAAATTAGTAAGCCCTCAATAGATCTGTATATGATCTTGACTAATAAGCTGCGCGGATTGACTTTGTAATTTGACTTGTAAATAATGTTACATTATTGGATGAAGTAACATTCAAGAGTCACGTCATCCAAGAAATGCGAGCTTAAATAAATTAGTCATTAAGTGTAAGACGAGTAGCCAGTATGTGCAGTGTTTTGCTCTCTACCCAATTATTGGGAGTGGATTGAGCGAAATTTCATGCACTATAATAGTGTGCGTAGAAATATCACGTGAAGTGAAAAGATTAGCGCTTAGAAGCTGCAAAATCTATTAACACTAAGTGAAAAGATTAGCGCTTAGTGGCTGCAAAATCTATTAGTATTGCTAACTTGTCTAAGTCTGGACACTTTGTTTCCACATTTAAGTGTGAGACATGGATGAGGTGCTTCTTTGTGTGATTCCTTTACTAGGCTAACGTTTTGAATAACATTTATCACTAAGCGCAAACGTTGCAGCATAGTAATGAAAAGGTCAAGGCTGACAACGTTGTTATGACTCTAAGAATTTGACGCATCGCTTGTGAGAGCATTGTGTTGAAATTAGACTCTTTAGCCTCATTCGCGCTTAAGTTACTTCAGGAGCTGCCATAGGTGATAGCTTATTCTCTCCTTCTTGTGGATAGTAGAATTAATTGCAAGTAACTATGAAGCGAGAAATAGATATGGCAAGAGGAGTATCGTCATCTTTCAACTAGATGTATTAAAATGTATGGAGAATAAAATTGACTTGAAGGTGCAGGGGATTAGCACTTACTAGTTAAATTTGCGACTTAGGCGCAGTTGATATCTCCATAACATCCTTTTATGATCTAGTGAATATGAATTAGTCCTGAGTCATTACCTAGTTGGGCCTAAACCTTTTAAACTTATCTTCGAGAACTCATACATTAAGATGATTGGAATTAGTTTATGGCATTGGTCATGAACCAGTGGCTTATTATACTTAATCACATTAATGAGATGATGACACGATGGTTTGAGTAGGCCTTCTCGGGCCCACTCGCTTATGACATCCTGCTCTCATGTGAATGTGTAACTTTGTTCGCAATGGGTGCGCACAAGTGAGTAGGAAAGCCGTAGAAGGTCATTTGTTTTGGCGCATTTAGTCCACTATGATATTTGTGACTAGATATGTGTAAGGGTATGATAGCTAAGTCTCAATCTCGACATATTTATAGATCACGATACGCATCTGAGTCAAGACTATTTGATCTCCCATAAGTCAAAGGTTTTGAGATGATTTTTGACATTGCACATATGAGGTTGAGATCAATTAGATAAGAGCTTTTGTGCTTTTGACCAAGGTGGCGAGTATCTATTTGAGTTATTTTTAGAAAACTCTGTGAAGAGAGATGGATGCTTAGAAAATTGATTATTCCTAGTACTCAACAACACAATGGTGTAGTAGAGAATAAGGAATTAAATATTGTTAATGTTAGGTGGATAATGGCGCAAAATGTTTCCCAATTGGAAATTGCACTAGTTTGTTGCCTATATCCCTAACAAAGAGCCCTCCATATCAGATTTTACACTCTAATTTTGAGTAATAGGTTAGTGGAGAGCCATCTATGAGCGATCTATAATCGTTAAGCAGCTTATCTTTATGTTACTTCTCATAAGATTGTGAAGTTAAGACCTAGGGTTCTATAGCGCATTATTGTATGCTGTCTTGTAAACACAAAGGGTCGTGTGGCGCATTATTGTATGTGGTCATGCAAACCCTCCGGGTCATGTACATATAGGTAAGCAGCTTTGTGGTAGTGTAACTAAGTCACATAAAGTTTTATTAGTAAAGGTGACGTGAATAGAGTTTTCGGAACTCTATAAGATGGAGAATTCCAAGCATAGCGCTCTATGTAGCTTAGTTGAGAATGGAAAGAAATTTCCAATATCCTAGGGACAGTGGGAACGATGTGCCTACTAATGGATTACTCCATTAGAGAAGAATACTCTACATTCTTAGTTGCGTAGTAGCGAATGTGAAAATTTTCCACGTCATCACTGGGTGATTGAGAGGGAAACATTCATGATTGCTCCGTAAGATGATAAAGAGCCTAGGATAATGCCTAAGGCTCTAGTCCCCTATTTTTAGAAAGTGGATCAATGTTGCGCAATTTAAGACAAAGTCTTTGAGGATTAACCATTTTTTATAATTTGGTTGACTTTCCATTATGACGCAAAACTGTTATAAAGTTATGCATAATTTGGATAGTCATTGTTGAGGCATAAGGCTCGCTAGATACCGAAAAGTCGCACCATTGAGGAAAGTGTAGACCATGAGAAGACTTCCTCCTGGGGAGTGAGGTTATTTTGACTTAGGCTATGATTGACATAAGTTCGGAACATTGATTTGTGGACATTGTGACCCGATTTCTCTTTAGAGAATTGGATAAGTATATCCGTAGGGATTTACCTTCTGCTTTTATGATGAAAAGTTAGGAGCGCAAAAAGGTTGCTAGTTCCAATAAATCTTTTACAGCCTAAAGCAGTTATCCAAACAGTAGTTCTTAGATTTTCGTCAAGCCATGATAGGGCAATGATGATCGATGAAGACGACTGAGGCATGATCAATGGTCCAAAAAGAAGTTTTTCCTTACTTAGTCATTATGAGCCAGGAATTTATAAGGTTGTCGCCACCTAGGGTGGGCAGTCCTCTATTTTAGATATGATGGACATGGGTGATGTAATTTATATGCTCGGATGTACGATCCTTAGGGATTATTTTAGGAAAATTCTCGGTTTGTCTTCAATAACTTGCATAGAGAATATCCTAGAATGATTCTAGATGCAAAATTACAAATCCATTGACTTACCTATCGGTAAAAGCCAGAGCCTTAGCTATTGAGTGAATCCTCGGATTGTCTTTGGGAGGACCTATATTCCTTGATTTTCTTTGTTGTGGGAGCCTAAAGTACGCTATGTGGGCGTATTCGGCATGATAAATGTTATCTTTGGTAAATGGTCAACTGAGTTGTTTAGACATTGACCTTGCTCATTAGACTGTGGATAAAATGCTTTATTAGAAGCATATTAATTTGCTCCTTGTAAAATTCAATGCGCTAGTTGGGCGCATCTGCGCTAGTTGGGCGCATTAAGAATGAACGCAAATTGGTCACCAAAAATATCTTTAGAGAGGTTATTGCGCAAGAGGTAGTGATCTTAAATCATTTCATGTGAGGCGCACATGGTGGATTCCGTTGTATATACTTATCGCAAGAGGTACTGATAAGGCTTATGTTTGGAATCTATAATTGCGCAAGCTGTGGTCAATTTTTTTTAAAATCGATCACTTATTTTGAGATGATGGGATGTTGACACTATTACGGTTTGTGTCATAATGATTAGCAAATGATGATGTCAGCAGGCAAGATTGGCTCACTCACACGAGCAATCGTCCTTGGCGCTTGGAAGCGAGCAAGGATGAGACTGGTGGTTTATTTTTATTTGGAGCCAAGAGAGGCTTAAATCATCCACTATGTATGTCGCCTTGGTTATAACCAAGATGAGGTCGTGTTAAGGACCAAACATGGATGTTAGTACCCACTTTCCATGTTGTGCCTGTTATGATTAGCCAGATACGAGATCTCATTTGGCGCCTAGAAGGCGAGCAAATAGAGAATTCGGGTTAGGCACTAGAAAACGACTAGACTAATATCTGTACGGTGTATCGAGTATGACGTCACTCTTTATGGAAGAGTTACTCCACCGTAGCATGTATTCATACTATATGTGCTTGGCGACCGAGTAATGAGGTGAGAGAATGGATCCTTGCTTCCTCACCGTGTGAGTCTTACGTGTCATTATTGATATGACTTTCATTTATGTACCCTTTTGTGACTTTTGACTATGTCATAAGGTAAGGGGTTGATGTTCTGCTACTTTGGTATGTTGCCTGCGGTCATGCATGATTCGGCCTTAAGGGACATCACTGGGAAAGCGGTCAATCCTAAACTAAATGGCATGAGTGCAAAGGGAAGATCATCTAGTATTACACCACTGTTGTATATTCACTGCCGGCAACTCACATCGCTCTGTATGAGAGGCGAATTGAGTGTGAATATATTGCAAGAATTGAGAGGGTCAAACGTGCTCTTTTTTGAGGGATTAGAGATATTTTTTGGACCGGTGTAATTAGATGGGTCTGGGGTATATGAGACACTATTTCTTTTCTTTTTGGGTTGATGTCTCTATGCTGGCTCATTTTGAGTTTCTAGTATAGAGCTCCCACATGCAGGTGTTATCAGCAGTCGCACGGTGCAGTGGCTAGTATGAGATTGTTTATTTTTGGGGAGATTGAGATTGAGACGTGGCAGTGTCATGCCAACTCATGTCCGAGTGGAAGATGTTAGAAATTGGGCGCCCATGTGGCATGACCCTTAGAACCTTTTGAACCTCATCCAAATGGGTTTTGAATTTGAATTCAAACCTATTTGGATAGCCACTCAGGATATATATCTATCATATCATGATATGGATAGATGATATAGATATCAGATATTATCTCATTTAACAAATGGATAAATGAGATAAATAGATTATATATCTGATATATGGGATATGGGTGATTAAGTGGAAAAACAACGTACGTTTGTTTTTTTTTTCCAAGATACTGACTCTCTCCCAAAATAACGATCAAAGCCATTTGCACTGTGGTTTGTGTGGGTGATATTCAATATTGTAATATCACTTCACTGCTGGGTTAATTGACTGATTCAGGAAGCACGTGATTTATCCACGAGGTTTTAGATCAATAAAGGTATGATCTAAACATTTTATTTCGCTGCATGTTTTATACTTTGATTTACACTTGAAGTATTTAATACTTGAAAATTAAATATTTGATACTTTAAAATTAATGAAAAATTAATTGAAAAGTATCTGATACTTTTAATAAGTATCCAATACATGTTTGTGAGTATTCAAGGAGTATTGGTATCCGATATGGATACGATACGAATGCGTTGCCCTTTTGGAAGTATTCGTACTTCATACATAATGATATGTCTCACTGTGAACCTTACACTTCAAAACAAAATACCATTGAAAATGAATTTATTTACAATAATAACAATGCTACATTATTCTTGTTAAGTTTTTCGTGAATTTTATGTGTGAATAATTTTTTTCTTATAAATTGGTAAAAGATCCTACCTAGTTAAGATTTTATTTTTTAAAAAAATTTAATTTTCTATTTTGTCTTTAAAAATTGTTTTGTTGTGTTTTAATTGGAATCAAAGCTTGATTTCTTAGGCTTACTAATAAAATTATATAAGTATTAAATTTACTAAACAAGAAGAATTATATAATTTAAATAATAGCACTGTGTTACAAATAATAATCGAACAAAATAATACTATAATCATTTTATTAAAAGAACTTAACGAAAATTTAAAGATAATCAATTAAAAAAATCAACAAAATTCGGCATATAATATTAAATAAAGATAGGCAAGTAGCAATTATAGAAGATAAGTATGAAAACCTAAATAACTATCCTTATTTTTGTAATAATAATAAAAAAATTTACCAGAAGAATCTTTCGAATTAATTCCACCTAAACAATGTAAACATAGTAGAAATTTAAGGTGTTCTAGAATAAAATTAAAAGTTTTGTAGAATAAAATTAAAATTTTTGTAGAATAAAATTTTAATTAGCCAGAGTCTTTTACTAATTTATAATACTTATAGACTTTTATTTTTATAATTATTTCATAAACTAAATAGGTTTAAATTAAATACTTTAGTGACTATATAAAATTCAATTTATAGTTTAGGAACGAAATAGATTTTTATTTATATACTTTACGGACTTACTAGACTCAATTGATAATTCAGGGATTAAATTGATAACTTGGTAATAGTTCAGGAGTATAAAGTATAGTTAACCCGATTGGATGGTCTATTCTAAAAATTATTATTGTAGTCTATTTTTAAAGACAAATTTAATATAAACATAAACTACTATATTTAATTAACTTAATTTTTGTATGAATGATCTTTTCAATGTGTTCAACAAGATGAATTTCGGATCACTGACGTGGCTTATCCCTATTGGAGAGAAGATATCTCCAATGGCTAATTATTCAGTAGTCTCGAAGTGTTTTATGATATTGCCTGCATGGTATTCCAAACTGTAATGATCCAGACTTGCATCCGATTAATTAGTCATCTAATTACATTGTTATGTGCTAATTGATTATGCCTTTGATGAGAAATTGTTTGTGAATTATAAAGATTTGCCTATGTCTGTTGAATGCAAAAAAATCTGCTAACATTACAAATTTAGACAGGAAATTAAAGGTCTTAGAGGCACCAGAAACCAAAACCGATTAAAGATTTGTGATCAGCATGATTTTTAGTGCCTAATATGAAGTTTTATAAAAATCTGATTCAAAATGAATTAATTGGATTTAACTGAATATTATATAATATATGAGAGGCTTGTTTAGACTCAACAAAAAGAAGAAAGAAAAATCTGAGAGAGAGAGACTTCTAGAGACTAAGAGAAGAAAGAAGGAAAAGAAGAAGAGATCAAGGGAGAAGGAAGATTGATCTCCAAAATCAACAACTTAAGGTGAGAATTTTCTTCTAATATCTTGAATCTAAGTTTTATCCTCCAAAATCAACAACTTAAGGTGAGAATTTGGTTGATGTTAAGAACCCTAAAGAGTGGTATTATAAGAATTAGCTTAAGATTTGATCGTACATGACATGATTTCATGAAATTCTTGTTTATATATTAAACTTCTTGCTTGATTCTTCCGCTTTGGGGAAAACCCCATGGATTTTGAGTTTGAACCCATATATGAATATTTTGATGGTTTGCACTCTTAGATCAAGATTTGAGTTTTGTATTGAAGTTATGGATTGAGTTTGAAGTTAAACAAGGTTAATTCAACATGTTTTTAAGGGGTTTGGTTCTTGCTTTGCATAAAATTGGAGTTGGATTGGGAAAAAATGAGTTTCCATTAAAAAGCAGATTTTCGAACTGGTTTTTCACCCAAACCGCTAGAGCGGCCAAGCTTATTTTGGCAAAAAATACATTTTGCTTAACCATCGCTTGTGCGGCCAAGGCAACTGCACGAGCGGCCAGGCCACCGTACATGCGGCCAAGACCACCGCACATGCGGCCAACGGGGCAGTTTTTCCGATTTTGTTTTCTTTCCATTTTTTTGACTTTGAGGCCTTTATTTACATGGTTTTCATGTGTAATATACATCCATATGCATAGCATGAACACGAAGGAAAGTAAAGAATAAAAAGAAACAATTTAACGAATAAGTAACGGATGAAATGAATTAGTTTAAGAACCGATTGCATAAATTGAATATGTTATGAAATGTTATACTTGGATATGTTTCTACAAGTTGAGCCGTTAAGGTTGACCATCCGACCAAGCACTGTGAGTAACATTACTGTAAAGATATGTTCATATGAAAGATATTTGCAATGCTATTTGATATATTATGTTTTCTGAAAATGTTATTTGAATGTGAACGAATGTCCTATTTTTGAATCTATTGTAGCATCCAAGGAATGGTCCCAAGTCATGGGAGACAGCATGTTAATGTGAGTCCATGACAAATAAGTGATTACGAGATCTTGTTAGCCACGTGATAACTTGGTGATGTGTTTAATCGATATCCGGAACCGATTACTTTAGTCGAAAGACGATATGTTCTGTTTTGTTGGATGTACCACTATTATGTTCTGATATAAGAATCATTTTGATATGATTTGTGTTATGTTTATGACATGTATGGAATTCGTTCACTAACCTCTTTACTTTAATGTTATTCACTAGGCTATAGCTCACTATTTGTATCTCTATGTGTAGGTGAGCATCTTGGAGATCAATCCTAGATAGGTTCCTTTAGCTGAGCCACCCGTTAAAGCCCTACTGAGTTTTTAGCGCCTCTAAGTTGGGGCTAGGTCGAGAAGACCGTTGTATAGTTGTGATCATATTGTCAGGCTTTTGTTAATGTATATATGTACATGAATGATATTTTTGTATCTGATATTATGTATGTATTATACAGTGGGTAAATTAATGTTTATATATACATCTGAATTTGTGCATATAGTTATACAGCTCAATGGACTATTTGTTAGTGTTTTTATATTAAGCTTCTGTTGGCCTCGATTATTTTGGTTTGTACAGGAAGGCCTTTGGTAATCTCAGATTACTGGCCGGTCACTTCACCGATCCTTATGAGGAAGGGTTCGGGTCTTGAAGGAGTGGTATTAGAGGATGAGTTAATTTACCCACACACGTGTCCAATTAAGCTATAGAACGTCCTAGAAAAGACATAGGGACATTACATTGTCTTGTGTGAGTATGTGTGCATTTTTCTGTACATGTCTGATAAGGAAATGAAAATGAAAACTAGGAGCATGAACAAAGAAATTTGATGAACTAACATGCATGTTTGATTTTAATGAGCATGATTACTGTTTCACTATGAAGATACAAGTATGTGACTATGTGATAACATAAGCAAAGAAGTTATGTGTGACTTGACTTCTATATGGAATATGTGACTTACATGAACATGAAATCCTTCTCATGCTTATATAGACCAATGGAGAACGGAAGACATGTAGATGAGTCAAAATCTTCGAATGCTAGAATAGATCGCTTAGAAAGAATAGTGGAAGTGTTAACTGAACTAGTGAGGCAATAATAAGAGCAAAGGCAACAACCCATACCTCCTCTGCCGCTTCCGGTCCAGATTGTGCTAAATAATAATGATATCATTGCTCTTACACAGAAATACAAGAAAATGAAGCCCCAGAATTTTTGAGGTGTATTGAACCATTAAAAGAAGAGGCTTAGATACTGGAAACTGAAAAGATCTTTGAAGTATTTCCGTGTACTGAAACACATAAAGTTTTGGTGGCAACATTTATCTTGAAAGAAGAAGCAAGGAGATAGTGGATGCTTGTTCAGGACGGGAATAGAGACTTGACATGGGATCAGTTTAAGAGATTTTTTATGAAAAATACTTTCCGCAATGTATTCGAGATAGAATGGCATTTGAATTTGAACAACTTAAACAGGGCGAAATGACTGTAGTCGAATATGAAACAAGGTTTACGGAACAAGCCTGATACGCTCCCCATATGGTTGATGCGAATTACAAAAAGGCAAGGAAATTTGAGGGCAGACTAAATGTTGATGTGCTTGACCGTGTAAATATTTTAAAATTGCCAAAGTATGTGGATGTACTTGATAGGGCTTTGATGTCCAAGGCAAACATAGCGACTTTAAAGATGTCCAAGTCAACATCATCAACTGAAGAGGAAAGTAAGAAACAAAAGAAACAGAAAATTGAAATGATAAGTGAATCAATGACCTGTGTGAATGAAAAATCAAATTCGAGAACTTTTGACAATACAAGTCGAGAATGTAAAGGGAGCAAAGATATACCTACATGTAGAGAGTGTGGGAAACAACATTGGGGTGTTTGTCGCCACCTATCCGGCGCTTACTTTATATGTGGAAAGAAAAGACACTTAGCTAAATCTTGTCCACATGCTCACCCAAACAATGAGAGACCCGTTACTAGTGGGGTTGGATCAATAATGACACCAAGAACAACTGCAACATTTACTCTTGAGAAGAGCAGTTTGAGGCAAGAAAGGGTTTACACCCTAGTGTCAGAAAAGACCCAAAATACTGAGACAACTGATGTAGGTATTATCTTCATTATATGCAAAATATTTATGTGGGAATTAGTGTGAGAGTCATACATTTCTTGATTTGGTATGACTTGTGAGACTGTTGACTGAACTCATTGACTCATATACTTTGATTGCTAGTGATATGTGAAATATGATTAGAATTGACGTGTTACATTTGCCTTGTTGATTTTGAACATAAAATCTTTGAAGGGTTATGAGTATGCAATGCAACATGACAGGGTTGAATGGTAGCTAATGAATATGGACTTGACAAATTACCCTTGCTATGGAAAATATTTGGACACGTGAATTTTGGCGCATTTGCTAGGTTGATCCTTCATACTGAATTTAGTTAATGTAACACGAACTGCGATGCATAATAATTTGAACTATGCTAATACGTTGAAACTATGTTGTATGCTAAAAACAAATGGATATGGAACTTACTGTAATTGACTGTGACATGGAGTTATTGTGTACATTTGGAATTGGAACACATGTATTATGCTAAAGATGGAATGCCTCTGTATTACTTTTGCTACCATGAATTTGATTGTTGAGGGCATGGTTACATCTACGTTACCAACTCTGAATTCAATGCTACGAGAATCGTTAACAGCAGCCTTGGGATTAAAACCTCAACTACTCGAAAATACATGACTTTTATACGTCCTATGATTGAATGTATTAGTTTTACCTTATTTTACAATTGATTCTTGGGATATGTGACATACGTACATCATGTGATGGACTACGATGGTATTGCCTTCCCTGTCTTGGAATGGATATATGGATTTGCTTTAGAAGTTTGAATAACTTGCATGTATGACATATGTGAATTTCATGAAACTTTATCAAAGTGTGCGGCCTCATGTTATTAAAATTTTGAGAAGGACCGAGAAATGTTACTTGTTCAATTGCCAGGTCATTGTGCTCATTGGTTTGACTATGGGAAATTAGATTGATATTTTGTATTACCGTATAAAAAGAGGAATTCGTGGTGCAACGGGAAAATGAAATGGCAAATGGGTCCTAATTCAATTTGTGACGTAATAAGACAAGTTTGAAGGACCAAACTTCTAAGGTGGGGATAATGTAATGACCCGAACTTGCATCTGATTAATTAGTCATCTAATTACTTTGTTATGTGCTAATTGATTATGTGTTTGATGAGAAATTGTATGTGAATTAGAAGATTTGCCTATATCTGTTGAATGTAGAAAAATTTGTTAACATTACAACTTTAAACAGAAAATTGAAGGTCTTAGAGGCACCAAAAACCAAAATCGATTAAAGATTTGTGATCAGTATGATTTTTAGTGCCTAATATGAAGTTTTATAAAAATCTGATTCAGAATGAATAAATTGGATTTAATTGAATAGTATATAATATATGAGAGGCTTGTTTAGACTCAACAAAAAGAAGAAAGAAAAATCTGAGAGAGAGAGAGAGAGAGAGAGACTTCTAGAGACTACAAGAAGAAAGAAAGAAAAGAAAAAGAGATCAAGGGAGAAGGAAGATTGATCTCCAAAATCAGCAACTTAAGGTGAGAATTTTCTTCTAATCTCTTGAATCTAAGTTGTATCCTCCATGGAATCTTAGAAGCTAAGTGGAATTTAGGATTTGGGTTGATGTTAAGAACCCTAAAGAGAGGTATTATAAGAAATAGCTTAAGATTTTATCATACATGGCATGATTTCATGAAATTCTTGTTCATATCTTAAACTTCTTGCTTGATTCTTCCATTTTGGGGGATGATGAAATAATGTAGAGAGAATAGTAAAACTCTGTTTTTTTGTATTGTAAATAATCAAGTACAATGACTCTTATATTTCTAGAAGGAGAGAATGTACACTAAGTAGGACGGTGCATCAATCACACACATAAAATATGGCAAGTACGATAATCACTACCAATCAACAATATATAACTATATATATACACTAACAGCTCCCCGCAAACTCAAGGTGGATAGACATCAACCAACATAAGTTTGGAAACTAAGGCACTAAAATGACCAAGGGGATGAGCCTTGGTGAAAATATCAGCAGGCTGATCAACAGAGGCAATAGAATGGAGATGGACTGTGCCACGAACAACATGCTAGCGGATAAAACGACAGTCGATCTCAATATGTTTAATGCGATCGTGGAAGACATCATTATGAGCAATTTGAATGGCACTTTGGTTGTCACAGTAGAGAGAGGCAGCATTAGAGGAAGTGACACCCATGTCGGTAAGGAGCCATCGGAGCCATAGAAGTTCCTGGGTAGTATCTGCAAGAGCTTGATATTCGGCCTTAGTACTAGAGCGAGCAGTGAGAGTCTATTTCTTACTGCGCCAAAAAATAAGTGAATCCCCTAGGAAGAAACAGAAGCAGAAACCAGTAGTGGAGGGATGATTAGTGGGATCCCCAGCCCAATTAGCATCAGAATAGACATAAAGCGTAAGCGAGGAGACAGTGGAACAGTGAAGACCATGAAATAAAGTGCCTTTGAGATAGCGAAGAATGCGAAACAAAGCATCGTAATGTGGCGTGTGAGGAGCTATCATATATTGACTGACAATGTGGATAGCATGTACAATATCAGGATGAGTAACTGTAAGATAGATAAGGCTACCGACCAATTGCCGATAGAGAGTAGCATCAGAGAGAAGAGTACTATCTAGTGAAGTAAGGTGAGCCTGAGGATCAATCAGAGTAGAGGCTATCTTGCAATCTGTAAGTGTAACACGAGCAAGAAGATCGGAGGCATATTTGGCCTAAGAGAGATAATAACCAGTTGAGTCATGAAAGATTTCAAGACCCAAGAAATAATTGAGAGAACCAAGATCCTTCATCTAGAAATGGCGGCTAAGGAACTGTTTGAGGCTAAGAATACCAGCCTCATCATCACCTGTAATAATCATATCATCTACATAAAGAAGAAGAAGAGTGGTGCCCTGAGCAGTCGTCCGAATAAATAAGGCAGAGTCATAGAAGTTAGAGGTGAAACCAAAATCATGAGTAGTGACACTGAACTTGGCAAACCAAGCATGGGGAGCTTGCTTGAGGCCATATAAGGCACGTTGTAGTTTGCAAACTTTATATGCCGGAACAAGAGACCCAGGAAGGGGTTTCATATAAACTTTCTCAAGAAGATCCCCATTGAGGAAAGCATTTTTCACATCTATCTGAAAAAGGCCCCAATGACGAGTAGCAGCAACAGCAGTAATCAAACTACGGACATAAGTGAGGCGAGCAATAGAAGCAAAAGTCTCTTCATAATCAATACCATATTCGTAAGTGAAGCCCCGAGCAACCAGACGAGCTTTGTATCACTCAATGGATCCATTAGAATGAGTCTTGATTTTATAAACCCATTTACAACCAATCACAGTCTTACTAGGAGGAAGATCAACAACAGTTCAGGTATGAGTTTTGACTAATGCCTGCAAGTCATCAATCATAGCTTGCTGCCAAAGAGGGTTAGAACTGGCCTCATTATAGGTAGTAGGCTCATAAGTGGAAAAAGCAGTTGAACCAACAATATAATCACGAAGACGAATATTAGGTTGGGTGACTCGTTGTAGATGACCGAAAGGGACATACTCAAGAGGGAATGAGTCAAATGAGGAAGACTCAGTAAGACCATCAGGACCATCAAAGAGACCAGACTCGGCGAGAGCAGGAGTAAGCAATAGTGTCTGTAGAGGTGGATCATTAGGAAAAAGATCTATAAAGCAATCAGTAAAGTGAAGAATGAGAGTTTGAGAAGATAAGTGAAAAGAGGATAAGGAGGAAAACATTTTATGTTCCCAAAAAATAATGTGGCGAGAGATACGAAGATGTTTAGAAATTGGATCCCAACACCGATACCCTTTATGTTCAATGCCATACCCAAGAAAACAACAAAGACGAGAACGAGGTTCTAGCTTGAAATGTTCGTGAGGCTGAAGAAGAACAAAACATGCAGACCCAAAAACCCTAAGGGCGGTGTAAGAGAGGGAATAACCATACAAATGCTCGTAGGGTGTTTGATTATGAAGGACTAGAGTAGGGACATAATTGGTAGTGTAAACAGTAGTAACGGCAGCTTCCCCCAAAAAAATTTCAGGACAAGAAGAAGAAACGAGGAAAGCTCGAGTAGTGTCGAGAATATGCTTATGTTTTCGTTCAGCACATCCATTTTGTTGGGATGTGCCGGCACAAATACGATGAGGCTGAATACCATGACTCTGAAGAAAAGCCAAAAAATCAGAATCCTGATATTCCATAGCATTATCATAACGAAAATTTTTGATGGTTTTGGAAAATTGGGTTTGAACCATTTGTGAAAAATTATAATAAAGTTGTTTAAGTTCAGAACAATTTTTTATAAGAAATATTCAAGTATAGCGTGAAAAATCATCAACAAAAATAGCAAAGTAACGTGATCCCCCCATGGTAGGTGTAGGAGATGGGCCTCAAATATCAGAATGCACAAGATCCAAAGGAGCACTAGAAACAGAATTACTTTTATTAAAAGATAAAGCCGGTTGTTTGGCAAGTTGACAAGATAAAAAATCCAAAGTATCTAAAGAGACAGATCCTAACTGACCACTAGCAATTAAAAATTTTAAACGACTAACTGATAGATGTCCTAACTGACAATGCCAAAGATGAAACGGGAATAAGGTAACTGTAGAGGCAGCCATTTGAGAGAGAGCTGGAACATGAAAATGGATGAGTTCATAGAGACATCCATGCTTATGGCCGATCCCAAGTGTTTGTCCCGTCCAAGGGTCCTGCACCAAATAACCATTAGTAGAAAAGGTAACATTAAGACCATGTTCACATAACTCACTAATGGAAATAAGTTTTAAAGCAAGAGTAGGAATAAGATAAACATGAGATAAAGACAAATGAGATATAGAAATAGAACCAATATGACTCACTGACATGAGAGATCCATCAGCAGTATAAATGGAAGGAATATGAAGAGAAGGGGATGTGGAGGAAAATATGATAGAGTCAGAAGTCATATAATTACAACTAGTAGAGTCAAAATACAGGAAGATGTACTTGAGGTGACAAACAAGGCAATAGTAGGAGGAGTACCGGAGGTGGAGAGAAACTGTTTGATCAAAGTTTCAACATCGGTCTGGGAGAAGACAGGGGTGGAAGGATCAAAAGGTTAAGACTGGGAGAAGTCCTCAAAGACAGCAACAGCAAGACGACGAGCAGGCATAGACCGAGACTAAGGCCTAGAATGATGGGAACGTCTCCGTGAGTGAAAGCCACGAGAAGAAGACCTAGTAGAAGATGGGCGAGATGGATTGCGAAAATAATCTTGCTGGAGATTTCTGGGGCTAGTTTTGTTGCAGTAGCGATAAGACCTGACTGAATAGTGAACCAGAAGATGAGCTAAAGAAAGCCCACAATTCTAACAATAAGTACACTGTGGAGTTGATTGTGTAGAGGAAGAGCCCTTTAATAGACACCCCATTTTTGACCGTTCTCAAGACTTTGACATCATTGTTTGAACACTTGATGATCCTGTATGCTTTTGTTCATTTTGAGTGCCTGAAGGTCTTGGCTTAGCGCCTTATCTTTGAACCTCTAAACCTATCTATTTTGTGCTTGGTTGTGCACCAAGAGCTTGTTGTTTCAAATCTGGAGGAGAGGGCAGCCTGCCGACTGGCTCCATAGCCTATCGGCCATGGCTTGTGCCTATTGGCCATCAGTGCTGGCCGGTCGGCAATGTTGATGGCCGATCAGCCACATTGGTGGCCGACGACCATTTTTCTCATTTTTCAGATATTTGTTTGCCAGTTATGCCAGCTGTTGTTCACTGAAGTGCATCTCCATACACGTGTATGGTAGGATGATTTCAAGCCTAAACCTTGATTTTCTATATATAGGGAGTGTTCTCCCCCTTTTGGAGGGGTTAGACAATTTGGACAAAAATTCTCTCTCTCTCTCTAGAATTCTCTCTCTCTCTTTTTATTTTGTGCCTTGTAGTTGGTTTTCTCTACACTTTTGCACATAGACCCTTGATCAAACACTCTCACCTTTGAGCTGAGGTTGTTTGGGGTCTAGTTTGAGCTTTGGAAGGAGGTTTGAGCCTGAAATTGTGGTTGTTTTGTGCTGTGCTTCAAGAGGTATAAGACTCACCTTGTAAGCTTTGTTTTGACTACTTGTTTTTCCATCTTTTTGTACTATTTTTGGCCTGCTTTTCAATGACAAAGAACTCCTTTTTTTTAGGCTTAACATGATGGTTTGAGGTCATTTTGTGTTAAGGGATAGTCCACCCTTCTTGTTGCTTAATTATGTGAGCTTTTGTGCCATCTTTAAGCATGCTCAAATCAAACTTTTTGGGCCTTTAAACCACTGAAATTCAGAGTTATTTCAGTGGTGGAAAAAATGTTTTAAAGTCCAAAATTGGAGGGGTTAGCCTCCCCTCCTTGTGTCTTACTTGCATGCCTAGTTAGCTTCACATGGTAACATGTTTTTGTAGCTTAACTTTGCTTATTTCCAGCATATTTTTGCCTCTAATTTTTAGCTCTATTTTAGGCTGCTTTGGTCATATGAGTCTTGTTTTGCATAGGTGTAATACAAATGGCTTCACTAGTTTGGTGTTTTAGGCCTTTAAACATGATTTGCTTGAGTTGGTTGCATGTTATAGTGTCTTTTTTACATGTAATTTCAGCATATATAGCTCTGTCACATGCTCATTTGTTTCATTCTTTCATTGCTTTTGAGAGTTGCTCTTGAGTCTTGTTTGTAAGCCTAGATAGCTTAACATGTGAGCATGTTTTTCAAGCATTTTGTACCTTCATTTCAGCATGTTTTTGCTACTGTTTTGACTGGTTTCAGCTCTATTTTGAGCTGGTTTGGTCCTTTGAGGCTTGTATTGTGTGGTTGTAGTGTAATGGACTTCACTAGCTTGATGTTTTAGGCTCTTAAACATGAATTGCGTAAGTTGCTTGCATGTTTTGGTGTCTTTTTACACTTCATTTCAGCATTGAAATCTTTGCAACCTCTCTCTGTTTTTCACTTTTTCGTTTGCTTTGAAAGTGGTTTTAAACCACTTGTTCGCTTAAGTGTGAAATTGAGGCATTCATGCTTAAAGGTTTAACCCCTTCGGGGGTTCATTATCAACGGCATGAGGTCTCTTTCATGCCCAAGGCACTCGTGGTTTAACTCCACTTTTCATTAGAGGACACTCACTTTTGGACTAATCAATTAAAGAATGGATTGGTAAGTTAAAATGAGCAAACAAAAATGAACAAGTAAAAGAGGCAAGATAAAGCATCTTTATGTTGCATTGCATGTGTTCGGATCGTACATTAATTCGAACATGAGAAAAATGGAACGTTTATACTCAAGGTGATGAAATGTGCCACTTTCCTTGGTCACCATCACCCTTGATCATGCATGATAGGGTAGTAGTTTTGTTGGGTCTTGTTTTTCACTCATTAAGTTTGTACAAGCTTGGTTCCTTAGCCATCATGCATGGAAAATGCTTGGTTGATGGCTTGAGGGCCAAGAGTTATACTCCTTTGAGCTTGTGTGATGATAAGGAGGGTAACAGTACATACACTTATTGAGAATATATTGTTTTGCCTCTGTTTGCTCTTTGTTGCAGTAAAAAGAGAAATTCAGGGAAGGGGTGGCCGACCGGCCACCAAAAGTAGCCGACTGGTGACCAATGGTAGCCGACAGCCACCATTGGTAGCCGCCGGCCATCATTGGTAGCCGACCGGCCATCAATGAAAGTTGCTCAGTGTGCTCTTAAAAAGGATCAGAGGTATTCTGGAAGTTGGCAGAATCTTCGGTGTTCAAACAAGTGCAAACAGAGGTATCCGATGGCAAGGCGATGGATTTTCGAGAGGAAGCCAACCAAGCATGCATGCGTCCCTCGCCCTCGAGGCCATTTAAACTACTTTGCTTAGATTAGTTGTAAATAATTTATGCTAGTGTTGTAACTTCTTAATTAGCTTAGATAGTTAATTGTTTAATTGTTTTAGTTAGCTTAGAATAGCTAGTTAAATCAAATGTTGTAATAATTAGTTAATTGATTTAGCTAGTTATTTGTTGTGTTGTAAAAATTTAGCTTAGCTTAGATTAGCTTAGCTTAGCTTAGCTTATCCATTCTGACCCTCCTTCGCGAGGGCATAATGTTGTAATAAGTGTGTGTGCGTGTGTGTATGTCTTCTAACCCCACATATTTCTCCCCTCTACTTAACCGCTTTCGATGGTTAGTTTAGGACATTTTCAATTAGCATATCGCATATTTGCATTCATTCATTTGTCTTGCATGCACCGAGGCTCGGCGCATCATTCAAACTATATTGCAATTTCAATACTTCTTTGAATACGTGTTTCAAAGCATGCTATCAAAGTATTGAAAATGCCATGATTAAGTAACCAAGCCTATTTAGTTGCATCATTGCATGTGTTGCATTAGGCATCTAACATAGTTAGGATCAGGCATCTTTCTAACTAGTTTTTGTTTTAGCTTGGAGTACTCGGTGAGTTTTATACTTTAGCATACTTGCATGAGTGTGATTGCCATGTTGCCATGTTTCGCATGCTTGCCATGAGGCTATGCGCTTAAATGCTAAATTGCATGAATGCCTATGGGTGAAGGCTTGTTGTTTGAATTGGAACGATTCGACGAATGTGAGTTTTAAAGCCCACTTTGTTATGGCAAAATCATGTTTTAAGCCCACTATGTTTGGTGGCAAATCTGCGTTTTCAAGCCCACTTGCGAGTGGCAAATTCAAACTATTTTCGAAGACAAACACGAGTTGAATTGTTCCAACTTAAGCAAACTAGTCTATACTTGCTTGTGTGCGTCACATAGTAAAGTTAGATTAATAAATCGGAATAAGAACACATAATGTTTATGAAAAGCATATCATGATTAGTAGAGTCCAATCTTTGATCAGACGAGAGGGGGTGCACATTTCAGGACCTTCCCCCTTCGTACTCAAGTTCCCGAGCCGAAACAACTTTGGTGATGACGGGCACGTGGCCTTTGGCACGAGTCAGGGTTTCCTAAATTTTTTCAAAATAAAACATTTAGGTGGCGACTCTGTATCTGGAAAAGCAGTCCATTTTTGGCATTATTTGATTTAAAATTGATTTTTCAAAAGATTTGTCGAATTTGGACTCTTTGGTGATTATCAGTTTTCACATTGCACTTTGTGAGACTAGATTTAGAACCGTGACAGGAGTCCGAATTGTAGGACTAATTCGAGTTCTTCGAAAAAGGGCGCACGAAAAAGTCGAGTCTACACCCTTGACTAAGGAGTGGCCAGAATTAAGTCCACATGGGGAGTGGAGGAGGGACAAAGACGAGTTTCTTCAGAGAAAAGCTTGGATATAGCCTGCTCAAGAGAGGATAAAGGCGTATGATGTAGTGGGGTGGCCCAGATTGGCTCAAAGTGAGGAGTCAGAGCCATGAGAAACTGAACTAACCTCTACTGATTGCGATAAGTGAGAAAAAGAAAAGCATCCTCAGGATGAGGCCAGACAGGTTCGGACAGAGCAAGTTGATCCCAAACATAATAGATTTGAGACAAAAAGTCATTAATCAACTAACCAGGTTGTTGGCGCAAGCGATAGAGGTGGCCCTGAAGTTGATAGTGATAAGCAAGACTAGTAGTCTGATATCATTCTTTGAGAAATTCCCAAATATCTTTAGGAGGTGTGGAGATCGAGTCATGTTGAAAGTGGCCGAACTGAAGACTAATATATGTAACAGAGGTATTCCTGAACTAAGTGATGATCTGATAATTTTTACTGTCTCATTCCTCCAAATGGTCAACATATTTGCCTGCAGATTCCTCAGTCTCTTGGGTTGGTTTAGGCACATCACCAGTAATAACATGCTATAATTTCTTGCCCTTGAGAAAGCAAATTATGGGTTGGGCCCACAAATTATAATTTGAGCCATCAAAGATAACAGAAATAAGATGAGCAACATCTGAGTGATCCATAGAGGCAAATTTAGGAAAAACAGAGTGTACCAGTGAATTCAGAAGACTGCAAATAGGTGGAAACCAGGCCAAACTGAGCAAAAAAGGTGCAGAAAATAGACAGAAACAAGCCAAAAATTAAATTTCGGCCAAACAGGGCGTAGGGTTGATATCAGAAGAGGAAGGCTGATGTCAGCAGGCGTGGCTCACGTTAGCGTGGAGGAGGCGCGACACAAGATAGTAGAAGCAGTGCGGAGCAGGTTAGCAGAGGCGCTAGAAACAGCTGGGCTTTGAGCCGCGGCTTGACAAAGCGGCTTAACGGAGCGGCTAAATGAAAACAGCTGAGGGCTGACGTCAACGTGGAATAGCTGATTTCAGCGACACAGAAGGCGCGCATGAGAGCGCGTGAGCGAGTGGCAGCGGAAGTGGGTGACGTGCAGAGTGTCAGGCAGCGCGTGAGGGAGCGTGCGGGCCCGTTTGATAAAGATTTTGGTGGCGTTGGAATCAGGAAAAAATTTCGAGCCAAATGATGTTATGGGTGTTTAAAAAAATGATCTAGGAAAACTGATAATGAGAAATCAGTACCCAAAACAAATTGAAACGGTGAAGATAAAAAAAAAAAAAAAACACCAGAAAGTGTGATGGAACTTCTGGTAATGAATAGGGAAAAAAAAAAACTTTATAGCTCTGATACCATGATGAAACAATGCAGAGAGAACAGTAAAACTCTGTATTTTGTATTGTAAATAATCAAGTACAATGACTCTTATATTTATAGGAGGAGAGAATGTACACTAAATATGAAGGTTACACTAAGTAGGAAGGTGTATCAATCACACACACTAAATATGGCAGGTACAATAATCACTACCAATCAACAATATATAACTATACATATACACTAACAGGGGAAAACCTTATGGATTTTGAGTTTGAACCCATAGATGCATATTTTGATGGTTTGCACTCTTAGATCAAGATTTGAGTTTTGTATTGAAGTTATGGTTTGAGTTTGAAGTTAAACATGGTTAATTCAACATGTTTTTAAGGGTTTTGGGTCTTGCTTTACATAAAATTAGAGTTGGATTGGAAAAAGATAAGTTTCCATTAAAAAGAAGATTTTTGAACTGGTTTTTCACCTAGATCGCTTGAGCGGCTTGGGCCACTGCACGAGTGGCCAAGCTTATTTTGGCACAAAATATATTCTGCTTAACCACCGCTCGTGCGGCCAAGACCACCGCACGTACAACCAACAGGGCAGTTTTTCGATTTTGTTTTCTTTTCATTTTTTTGACCTCCAGACCTTTATTTACATGGTTTTCACGTGTAATATACATCCATATGCATAGCATGAACACGAATGAAAGTAAAGAATAAATAGAAACAATTTAATGAATACGTAACGAATGAAACGAATTAGTTTAAGAATCGATTGTATAAATTGAATATGTTATGAAATGTTATGCTTGGATATGTTTCTGCAGGTTGAGCCGTTAAGGTGGACCATCCAACAAAGCACTGTGAGTAACATTATTGAAAGATATTTTCATGTGGAAGATATTTGCAATGCTATTTAATATATTATGTTTTCTGAAATGTTATTTGAATGTGAACAAATATCCTATTTTTGAATTTATTGTGGCATCCAAGAAATGGTCCCAAGTCATGAGGGACAGTATGTTAATGCAGGTCCATGACAAATAAGATTATCCACGTGATAACGTGGTGATGTGTTTAATCGGTATCCGGAACCGATTACTCTAGTCGGAAGACAATATGTTCTGTTCTGTTGGATGTACCACTATTATGTTTTGATATGAGAATGATTCTGATATGATTTGTGTTATGTTTATGACATGTATGGAATTCGTTCACTAACCTCTTTACTTTAATGTTATTCACTGGGCTATAGCTCACTGTTTGTATCTATATGTATAGGTAAGCGTCCTAGAGATCAAGCCGAGATGGGTTTCTTTAGCTGAGCCACCCGTTGAAGCCCTACTGAGTTTTTAGCGCCTCCAAGTTGGGGCTAGGTCGAGAAGGCCGTTGTATAGTTATGATCATATTGTCGGGCATTTGTTATATGTATATATGTACATGAATGATATTTTTATATCTGATATTATGTATGTATTATACAGTGGGTAAATTAACGTTTATATATACATCTGAATTTGTGCATATAGTTACACCGCTCAATGGACTATTTGTTAGTGTTTTTATATTAAGGTTCTGCTAAGCCTAATTATTTTGGTTTGTACAAGAAGTCCTTTGATAATCTCGAATTACTGGCCGGTCACCTCGCCGACCCTTACGGGGCGGGGTTCAGGTCTTGACACAAACTAACCATGTAGACAAGAATTTTATGAGTAGGGCATCTTTACTCACCTTTGTTAATTAATTAAGAGACCAAAAAAAAAATGCTCCACTTAATATATATTGCAGTTTCTCATTAATCAAAATACATATCACATTATAATTCGAGAATATTTCATAATCTTTTCAAAGGATAATGAGATACAAACAAAAACTCTGTACATAATTTTCATACAAAAGAAAATATGACTCTTTGTCCTCCTTTATTTTCAATTAAAATACCTTTTATTATGATTTATAATTTGACTTTTCTCTCCTCTCTCTCAAATTTGAGGTAAGAATTCCTTATCCTTATATATTTGTTTTACCATATTTATGTGGTATATATATATATATATATAAACCCTAATTAATACATATCAATGTGTGTTTGAAAGGAGAAAGATTGAGTACACACCTAACCTTTGGCATAATGCAAAAAGTGGTGGCCCCAAGACTTGAACTCATAACCTCAAGATTAGTAGGCCAAGTCTTAACCATTGAACCGATGGTCACCCCTAATATAAAAACTAAGACTTGCTCTATTGGTTTAAAATTTAGAGATTTGTCTCTCAAATTAATAAATAGTGTTTTGATTTTTGACATTGAAATTGCGAAAGCCTAAATTTTATTCAATAAGCCTAGAAGGTTGAAATTGAGAGTTTTTGTTATGTATTCAAATTAAGATTAGTTTTGGAAATTGTGGATTTCCTTAGAATTTCATCATTGTTGAATTTATTGAGATGTCTTCTGGTGCAGTTCTCCCGAGTTGTGCCCAACTTTTGAGGAGTTTTAAGCTCTGATGGAGTGTTCTCAAGAGGAGCATCCTCCCTTCTCCCAGTTTGTGGGATGCCAATGAGAATGTGAAAATTGTTTCAACTATGACATTATTTTCAGTGGATCATAATATCTATCTATATTATTATTTATGTGAAATCTTGAGATGGTATTGACTAAAAAATGTCTCAAAAATATCTGATTTATAATTTCAATATTCTCGTTGAATTTTTCTTGTATGAAAATAAGCCTTGGTCCCTACAGCTTGTACAATTTACCATTGCTTGGTATAATCGTAAGCAATCGAATATGAAAAACTATTTCGCCTATGACATTATTTTCAGTGGATCGTAATATCTATCTATACTATTATCTATGTGAAGCCTTGAGATGGTGTTGATACAAAATGTCTCAAAAGGATTTTTCCAAAATACTCCTATAATTAGTGTTTATGTAATGTAAAAATTATATCAAGTGGAGGACAAGACTTGAAACCAAAATCATAAATTTGGCAAAAAAGACCCTTATGACTTGAGTAACACAAACTATATATACCTTCTTATAGAATTACTTCTTTTTTTTCAAGTTGTACACACATTGTGTGTGCAGATCGCTAGAGATTATTTGCTCATCATCCAATAGATGTTGTTGGCTTTTTGGCTTTCGAAGGTTATTATTGTAATTGCGAGCGTGCCAGTAAGGATTAATCAGTCCTTACAGAAAATTAATTGCCAACCAATTATCAGACGATTGTATTTTAGTTTTTTCAGCCTCAATGAAGAGGACTTTTACTGGTGGCTTGATTTAGGAGAATTAAGAAAAATAACAATTAAATGAAGAACAGTTGAAGTATTTCATTAAAATGAAAAACTTACAATGATCCAAACTCAGTCTCGCAGAGGTTTACAGCAACAATCTACTTGAAACTACTCCTATGAATGAAGTACAGTGCAGGAATTTAAAGTACAGGAAATGTAAGACTAGAAATGTAGAACTGGAAATGTAAAATAAGTAGAATAAAACTGATTTTTTGGATCTGAGTCTGGGGCTTTTTCTGGGACCTTCTCTGCTATTTATACTTCTCAAGGATGACCATCGAACTGTATTTCCAACCGTCGAACTGCTCCTCCATGATCGCTGATCATGTTGCTGCCATCATTTGCAGTTGGGCTTCCCTCCTAAATTTGAATTTAAATATGAGTAACCGTTGAAGCCATATCACCATGCATTTTTTGTTGATCCACTGCTACTCAGATCTCGTAACAACCAATACTAACTGCCACGTGTACGATCAGGATCGAAGACTTGAATAGTTTTCCTGTATTACCCTTATTCTGCCACGCGTCGAATTGTAATTGGCTTGTACAAAATATGTAGCCAACATTACCCCCCGCACTAATATACCCAATACTTGGTGATATTAGTGGATCAAGATCTTTTACCCACGTCTTAAAACATGCATGGGCTTTGCATTCTTCTAGAAATGCAACTGTCATTCATCATCTGTATTAACTCCCCTTCAATCTTTTGAACACCCCTACCACCTTAGTATTCGAACAGACTGATACATTTTTATGGCCGAATCAATTTCCTCCTCCATTGATCGAGCACACGAAGAGTCATCTGATGATGCTATCCCTCCTCGAAAGAACCTTCATGCATTAATTAGCCACCTTTACCCACCTTTCTATATTCAGGTCATAGATGCCTTTGCCAATTATCAACCCTTGGACTACGAACACATTGCCCTTAATCCTTTGATTCAGAAACTTACAAATATGGACATGGGAAATTCTTCTTTTGACTCACCCTTGGACGACGAACGAACTGCTCTCAATCCTTTGATTCAGAAAGTTGCAAATATGAACATGAGAAGTTCTTCTTCACAACCCTCTGCATGGGATAAGGCTGCAGCTTCTTCTTCTTCTGGGACTTCTAACTGGACACACTGGTCAAAACCTGAGGCCTGTGATTTAAGGGAGCGGATCAACCATCACTTTGTCGAGTTTACTGACCCTTTAGAGTTCCCTTCCTATACGCGAAGCTCTGTGGTCTATCTTTACGTGCCCATCGATCATCAACGCAGTTTGGAGGAAAATCTGCTTGTAGCATGGTATACATCCTCCATGCCTACAAGGATAGTGCATGCTGCCCGATGCCTCAAAGAGGCACAAGGGTACAATCCATCATTCTTAGCCTAGAAGGTGAAGATTTGTTCTTCTGACTGGCTCGATTATATTAATGCCTTTGTTCCTTCTGCCCTTGCTCCATCTCCTAAAATAGAAGCATCCACACCTTCTCTTCCGCCAAATCCTTGCTGGACAGAGAGACTGAGGCTTGCCCTCTCCGCGGATAAGGTTTTTCCACCTTACAAACCTTCACATTCCCCTACTCCAGCTGAGCGGAAGCAAGCTCAACTTCTGCTCACGGCTTTCTCTCACTTGCCCTTCAATGTTCTTGAGGACGAAGTCCCTCTCAAGAACCTTTGATGGGCTTGTGATATTCTGACTCGGGGTCATGTCCTCAATCCCCTCACCCAAGCAGAGCTTCACATGTTTTGGACCAACTTCCATTGTTTCTCCACTGGCATCGGACCTCTATGGCCACCACACAATCTTTAGACCAACTCTCGTCCCTTCGAGTTTATGCCCAGTATGAAGCAGAGAACTTCATTGAAGAATTCGATGATTTCAAGAATAAAGATTCTGCGTACTGGGATGACTTGGATATAGACGAATTGGAACAAGGATTGAGACAAATAGCATTCGAAATAAAGGCGGAAGAGCTCTTTTACGAAGTGAGAGCACATCAACTCATGCAGCCAATGTTAGAAGAAATAGAGGATAGAATAAAGAAAGAACAGAAATTCATTGATCATAGTTGGACTAAATTTCATGATCTTGTTATTTATTCTATTCCTTACTTTTATGAACTTGAATTCCCAAAGAGGGCCATTCAATGTAATTGCTTTTGCTTTAATACAACTAAGACTTTTCTCTTTATTTGGCATTGTTTGATCTTGTCTCCATTTGTCTTTAAAAGCAAATTTAGGGCTTCGAACTGAACAATCTTATCCTTTGAATCTAGACTCAATTGTTTAAAATGAAATACTAAAAACCAACATCAACTTTTCCAATTTATGGAATAATAGTTGACAATTTTTGCTGTTTTTCATTTAGAATCAGTGCTTCGAATTCGACAGTCCTACCCCTTAAAGTTTATTTCGATCATAACCAACATATGGTCATGGTCAGTATGATCAATCAGTTTTAAATTGACCATTTTTCCCTAGAATAACAGTCCATACTTTCAAAAATATGAAAGCTCCTTTTTACGGCTGCACTGTTTTAGTCTAGAAAGATAATCTTTCTTAAATATATACAAACCAATTATTGGTTTTGATGTTTCGAACAGTAATTCCCATCCTTAAGGGATCTCAAGTCTTGCTTCGAAGGATATTACTTTCATTGAGAAACCTAAAACAGGTCTTTAATCCCTTCGAAGTAAACGAATACTTGAGCATTCTTTCATCCATAAGTTTGAAATGTACTTCGAAGCAGTTTATTATTTGACTTTTGGCGCCAAAATATGGTTTTGAAGCCAAATACTATACTTCGAAGCTGGTTTCAACATCTGGGATGTGTTTTTCTCTCCAAAAGTATCAATATTGAAGGAAGCTCTTCGTACTAGTACTTTTAGTACTTAACGAATTACGCGATATATCTTCCAGACACAAAGGTTTTTCAAAACCCTTTTTATTTCATGCTCTGAAATCACTCGCTCGCTCAAAACACAAACCCTTTTCCTCTGTTAACCCCCTCTTCCTTGCCTCTTCCTTGCTGCTTGCTACCAATGGACTCTTCTTCTTTGAAAGTGCTTGCTGGTGATTGTATAAGCCTAACCATGGCTTTGAAAAGATGTATTGATGAAGAGATCACCAAGTTAACATCTACTGAGTCAAGCGCCATAGACAGCCACCTCTTCGTTCCTCGTCACAGCAACAAACAAGAATACGTCTTGGGTTCCATCTTTCGAGAGGCTCCTGCTCAACTTCCAGTTTTATACCCTCGTCTGGAGGACCATTTTCTTCTCTACGAATGAGGGCTCGACTGGGGAAATTGGAGGGTGACCCAACCTCATCGCTGCTGGCCGACATTGAAAGCTGAATGGGAAGAATGGTATGACAGAGTTGTACCTGCGCAAGAAGACGACCTGCAAGAGCTCTGTATTCTCGATGCCCTCCGTCTTTCCAGGTTTATCATTCCTGAAGACCCTTTCTTGATTCTCGCTGCTCTTTGTTTTTGGAACATGGCTTTCAATTTTTTCCAATTTCGGTGTGGCATGATGGCTCCTACCGTTCTTGGTATTTGCCATCTTTTAGGGCTTTCACCCATTGGCTCTCCTTTCACTCTCGGCTATCTAGACCTTCCTGTTAAGTTCTCCCTTCCACCCTTAAACTCCTCTTACAGTGATTTTGTAAAGGCCGAAAATAAAAGGATAGGTCCCGTGAGAGATAGAGAACTTTTTTCCTTCATTTTGTACTGGTTGTGCAAATTTCTCTTTTGTACATCATCTCAGAGGATTATGTCTGAGTTCGCTCCACTTGTGAAGGCACTTGTTTTGAAAAAACGCATAGCCCTGGCTCCTTATCTCTTAGGCCATGTTTGTAGAGCCTGTTCCCAATTTTGCGAGAAACCTCTTGATGTGAACCAAGGGGGTCCCCTTTGGGTGCTCCAACTCTGGCTCTTTGCTTACATCACTGATTTGCATCCCAAATGCTTAAAATTCCTTGTTCAGGACCCTAGCACTTACGGGGAAAAATATGCCAGAGTTGTTCTTTATCATGCTTCCTTTGCCTACTACTTCACATTTTTTCGCCAACTTCCTATTTCTCCACCTGCTATCTTCTTCTGCCCCTTTGATGCCAACGAAGGACCTGCTTGGCTACGAACATTCTTAGCTGATAAAGAGTGCTCTACCCCACCCCACAAATGTATGTAGGCTTCTATTTTGCTGCCGAGGGAGCTGTTCATTGGCACTTTAAACCCTCGAGCTTATAAGTGTATAGCTGAGGTGTACTGTCCTTCTCAATTTGCCAGGCAATTTGGCTTAACTCAGGGGATTCCCATTCTACTCTGCACTCTCTCGAATGTCTATCTTACAGCCAGAGACCTGAGAATACCCAAATCAAAACTGGAAGAAGCAACATTCAAACTGTTGAAAGAAATGAGCGAGTTCAAATTTGTCCCATTCCTTCCTTCTGGCTTGGCTCTGAAAAGATTTCAAAACTGGTGGACAGCCAATATGGAAATGCGCCTATCCGTACTCCCTCATGACTTATTGATAGGGTTAGGAGTGCCTTCTAAGGCCAAATCAACAACAGTTGAGAACATCCCCTCTCTTTCCACAGCTGTCAAAACTGCTCCTATAGCCTCATCCTCTCCTGCTAGAGTTACCAGAGCTGCTTCAAAGAGGGGTAAGTATTTTTAGGTTTCCCCTTAGACTCTTTTGTTTGTTTCCTTTACATTCATACCTTTTGGTGCAAGGTCTCCACAAGAAAAATCTCCTAAGAGGGCTGAAATCCTAGCTACTCTCAAGGACAAACAAAAGTAGAAAGAGAAAAGAAAGCTGATACTCACTCCTGAGGAATCTGAATCCTAGATTGAAGAAGAAGAGATTGAGAAAGAACAGAAAGTGCCATTACAGAGGAGAAAGAGGAAACAGATGACTGTCTCTCTTTCGCTTGAAGATCCCACTCATGAGACAGCTGCCAGAGTAGTAGAAGAGGAACTCACTTCTGAAGAATTCGAATCCCAAATTAGAGAGAAAGAAATTGAGAAGGAACAGGCAATACCAATACAAAGAAAAAAGAGAAAGAAGATGACTGTCTCTCCTTCTAATTTGGTCGAAGACCTTATTCATGAAGCAGCTGCTAAGGCAGTAGAACAAGAGCATTCTAAGGCCATAATTGTCTTTGAAAGAGCTGAGAAGAGACGGTAGTAGCAATTCTTAAGAGATGAAGCAGCTGCGACTAATGCGATCCAAAGGGAAACTGCAAGAAGGCGACATATTGCTGAGCACTATTCCCTTCGAAGCTCTCCTATTGCTGCTATCACTTCTGAAACAAGTAATTTCTTTCATGTTTCTACTGTTTCCCCCTTATCAAATTTTTGGTATTGAAACTTGACATTACTTTACATCTCTTCTTTTGCAGCAACAACTACTGAGCCTATTCTTCCAATAAGGACTCCCTCCGTTTCAGTTGAAGTTGATCAGATGCAAAATGTGAGGGCTATTCAGATAATACTCCCACTTCCTAGGCCTACATTCAATGTACCCTCCTTGAGGCCAAGCATTCCTGCATCTCTTTCCTTTGGATTAAATCCGTATCTTCCTTACTTATCTTTGGATCTACCTCAATTCAGTTTTCTTTTGAGCCTTGCTCTTCCCCTTCCTCCTAAGGAAATTTCAACTGCTGCTCCATCTCTGATGGTAGCTGATTCCCCTACAGAGGGTGCTGGCAACTCTCCAACCCATGGTTTATTACCTTTACCTACTTCCAGCCCTTCTTCCCTTGACCTATTAGTGGCTAGGACCATAGAGACTGCTAAAGATGCTCCACCCATTTCTCCTATCCCTATGTAGTCCTCTGTGCCTTCCACCACTGCTCTTTCTGCACCCCTCATGTCCACGGATGAGGTAGATATCTTCGAAGCAAGACTAGCCAGTCTTTTCGACATGCCCTCTACCTCTCCAATAGCTAATGATGAGGCTGAGCCATTAGTTCTGGCTGATTCCTTATTAGAAATTCTTGAGAGCTCTTCTTCCTCAAGTAGTAAGCCTTCTGCACCTCTGATGGACTTAGACAGCTGTCTGGAGTTATTGACATCTTTTTCAAGGATTCCTTTCGAGGCTTTACAAAGGCCTATAATAAGAAATGGCTTCCTTCAGTGCTGCAAAGATGTTGAGCAATCCAATATACCTGTCTCAAATCATCTATCTCAAGCAGCAGCTACTATTGACTTTTACATCAACATTTGTCATGCTGCCAAGGCTGCAGAGGAGAAATTAGTGAGAGACCAAAGCTTTGTTTCCACAGTACATGCTGAAGTCTCCGGGCTAAAGGAACAACATTCCTCTGTCTCCTATTTTCAAACTCAACTACTGGAGAGGAAAGCTCAACTTGAGGAGGAGCTATCTGCAGTGAACCAAGCCTTAATCTGAACTGACACCAAACTACAGATCACCAACCAGGGACTGGCTGACCGAAAGCGGGAAATGACCATAGCCATTCAGTTGTTTTCATCTTTTAATAATAGAGCATCCATTGTAAAAGAACAACTGAGGCATTGTAATGACTTTTGGGCCAATTTATGGCATAATGTATTCAACTCTTTATGAAAGACAAATTCTTATTTATCATTTGAGTATTTTTGTGTTCTTGTACTTGGCATTTATTTTACTCCTTGTGTTTCCCATATAGTTGGAAAATAAGGCTTCAAATACCTGCCATTAATCTTTTTGGGATGTACATATCCATTCAAATTTCTCAAATGGTATGCTCCAAAAGGAAGGACTCTATGGACTTGGTATGGTCCCTCCCAGTTAGGTGACCATTTGCCAAACTTATGGCTTTTAATCTCTATTGGGAGTATGGTTTTCCACACCAAATCACCTTCATCAAAGCCAATGTGTTTGACTTTTTTATTATAGTTTTTGGCTGCTTTTTTCTTTTGGAAAAGAATGCTATTTAATGCCAGAATTCTAGCTTCATCTATGCTTTCTAATTCCAAGCACATACTCTGATGGTATTGCTCAAGATTTAACTGGTCTTGACATTTTACCCTCAAGGACTTAACATTAATTCCTACAGGTAACACTGCATCATGCCCATCTACTAAGGCATAAGGAGTGACTCATGTGCTTGACCTTGGGAAAGTTCTATAAGCCCACAATACATCCAACAACAAGTTATGCCAATCCCTAGGATTGTCCTCCACAACTTTTTGTATTCATTTTTTCAGGGACTTGTTGGAGGATTCAGCTTGACCATTGGCTTGCGCATAATAAGGGATGGAATTCACAAGGCTAATTCCAAACTCTGCCACAAAAGACTTTACCATTTTCCTATCAAACACAGTCCCATTATCAACAGTTATAGTCTGTGGGATACCAAATCTGTGGATTAAGTTTTTAATGAATCCAATAACCTCAGTTTGGTCTACAGCCTTGTATAGCTTAGCTTCGACCCATTTAGTAAAGTAATCAGTGGCCACTAAGATGAAACAATGATGCTTCGAAGAAGGTGGGTGTATTTTCTCCATCATATCCATGGCCCATCCTCTAAATGGCCAAGGTTTTACTACCGCATGCAGGTCAGTTATGGGCACATGCCTGATTGTGCCATGCTTTTGACATGCCTGGCAACCCCTTGCATATTCTATGCAGTCTTTAAGGATAGTTGGCCAATAATAGGAATGCCTTCGAAGCAACTACCTCATCTTCACACCCGGCTAGTGAGCACCACAGATACTTTCATGAACCTCAACCATAGCTGTTAAAGCTTCTTTTAGGCCTAAACATTCCAGCAATATACCATCTCCTCCTCTTTTGTAGAGAGCATTACCGTATATGATGTATTGCATAGATTGTAATTTAATTTTTCTACTAGCCTTTGAAGATGGGCCAGCCAAGTACTGTATTATTGGATGCCTCCAATCTTGCTCCTGTAAGTCATTATGATTGACTTCCAGGACCACATTCCTTTTATTTAAAGGTGGCATTGATTTCTGGTATGTTGTTTGGCTTATGTCCCTTTGAGTATTATCCCTTCTCTTGAAATTCGAAACTTTCTGAGCCACATCATTAGCTCTATTATTCAAAAATCTTGGGACATGAGTTACATTTGCTATTTGAAATTGAGAAAGCAGATGTAATGCAACAACATAGTATGACAACATGCTTATACTCTGACATTTGAAAATCCCTTTCATTTGGTTAACCACCAATTGAAAATCTCCAAATATGTCAACTGCATGAACCTGTAATCCAATAAGAATTTCCAATCCCACTATTAAGGCTTCATATTCAGCTTGATTATTAGAACAAGTAATTTCATCCACTCTGAAATCATGTGTGGCTTCTATTCCTTGTGGTGACTTAATCACTATACGAATTCCAGTTAGGCCATTGGCTTTCGATCCATCGAACCACATTTGCCATGGCTCAACACTAGCCATACCAAGTTCCATTATCTCTTGGCTTTCTGTTTGAGATGGATGGTCTGCCAAAAAATTGACTAAAACTTGTCCTTTCACTGCCTTTTAGGGAGCATATTCTAAATGAAATTCTGATAAGGCTAATACCCATTTTCCAATTCTTCCCTTCAACATAGGTCTAGATAACATATACTTAACCAAATCTGTGGTTGCAATTACCAAGACAGTTGTAGGCAAAAGATAGTATCTTAATTTCATTGCAGTAAAATACAATGCAAGGCACAACTTTTCTACAGTTGAATATTTACATTCACAAGAATTTAAAAACCTACTAAGGTAATAAACAGCTTGCTCCTTGCCTTCTTCATTGTCTTGGGCTAAGAAAGCTCCCCATGAATCTTCTGCTGCAGCTATGTACAACTTCAAGGGCTTATCACCCTTTAGTGGCATCAGCACTGGAGGGTTGGCCAAGTAGGCTTTGATACCTTCGAAAACAATTTGATGCTCTGCTGTCCACACAAATTCCTCTTCATCTTTTAGCCTTAATAAAGAAGAAAATACTTTAGTTTTCCCTGTAGTGTTAGAAATGAATCTTCGAAGAAAATTAACTTGTCCAAGGAACTTTTGTAATTCTTTCTTACTTGATGGAGGTCTGACTTCAATGATGACTTTGGCTTTATTCTGGTCAATCTGTATCCCAAGAAGTTTCCAGATGATACGCCAAAAGCACACTTAAGAGGATTGAGTTTCAGCTTGAACTTTCTCATTCTTCAAAGGCTACTTCTAAGTGAAACAGAGGCCCCTCCATGGATTGGGATTTAACTACAATGTCGTCAATATAATACTCTAAATACCCTCCAATGAGGTCATGAAAGATAGTGTTTATAGCCCTCTGATATGTAGCCCCAGCATTCTTCAGGTCAAATGACATTTTAACCCATTCGAAGGTGCCAATATGCCCAGGACATCTGAATGCTGTCTTGTGAACATCCTCCTCTGTAATACAGATTTGGTTATAACCAGAGTGCCCATCCATTATTGATAAAATTTGATGCCCTGCTGAACTGTCTACCAACAAATCTACTATAGACATAGAATACTCATCTTTTGGAGTTGCCAGATTCATGTTTCTGAAATCACTGCATACCTTCATTTTACCATTCTTCTTAACTACAAGCACAATATTGGATAGCCACTCAACATACCTGGTTGTCCTAATAAAGCCTGCCTTGAGTAGTCTAAGAATTTCTTCCTTAACATTCTGAATCACTTCTGGACTCATTCTTCTTGGTTTTTGCTTGTATGGCTGGAAATTAGGCCTCACAGGGAGCTTATGTTCCACTAATAACCTATCCAATCCTGGTAGTTCATTATAAGACCATGCAAAACAATCTTTATATTTCCTCAGAACAACCAACAACTGGTCCCTGTCCAGAGCATTCAAACAAGCACTTATATAAGTGGACTGTTGTATAGAACCCTCCCATAAATTTACTTTTTCTAAGGGTCTTGTGCTTGAGAACTTACTGAAGCTTCTTCTTTGATCCCTTCTGCCTTCGAAGCAATCTTCTTGCTTTGTTCTGCTCCCAGGTTCTTTAATTCACCATCTTTACCCTCCTCCTTATAGACAAAGTCTGTCCATAAGGCTTCTTCTTCCTGTATCTCCTGGACTTTTGTTTCAATGTCTAATGCACAGTATTTGTCAAGGGCCAAAACTCTGGCCTGTTGCTGCTCCTGATTGCAGCCAATTATCATGGCTTCTTTCTCTTGCCCTCGTACTCTTTGAACTATTGATTTTACATCCAATATTGAGAACTTAATTAGAGCCAAAGACTTGGCTTCTTGGACTTCATTTCTTCGCCTACAACCAGGCATCATTGTCATCCTTAACGGTAACCTCTTCATCAGCACTCTCCTAGACTAAGTGCTTCAGGTGTGTTACTTCCTCATCAGCCGTCACTTCGGCTAAGCTATCAGGTTTCCTCAGTATACTGAGTGGTGTCACTCCCTCAATATACAATTTGGCCTCTGTGAAATCTGCACAGGCTATGAAGGGTTGAGGATCTACATCAATTTCGTCTGTCTCCCCATTGCCCAAGGCCATCATTATTTTCTGATGCAAAGAGGAAGGCACACACTTGTTAGTGCGAATCCAATCTCTACTAAGTAAAGCATTGTACTTAGCGTTGCTGTCGATAACGAAGAATGCTGTCATGTAGTCCCTGGTTCCCACACTCAGGTTGATAGGCAGAATTCCCAGAGCCATCTGTTTGTCTCCAGCGAAACCAGCAATGGTTGTGTTAGTTGGGATTAACCTGGGTCCCTTTTCCCTAGTTTCTTCAAGGAAGATTTCGGTAGTAAGTTCACCGCTGCCCCATTATCTACCAAGACTCGATTCAATTGTATCCCATCGAAGAAGGCCTTGATATACAAAGGCTTGACATGTTGTGTCATAGAGTTCGAGGGATACTCAAAAGGATATGAGAGATTGATGCTCACCTCTTCTTCATTCTCGTATTCAGTTTCCATTGGGGTAGCCATTCTAGATTCATCTTGCACCATACTCACTTGTGAGTCTTCACTAGAGACTGGAATTGGGTCAATTTCTTGACCCTCTTGGTTCTCATCTTTAGCCTGGAATTCATGCGGTAGTATATGAACCATATTTACTGATACTGGAGGAAACGAGCCAAATTGGATGGCTGGCTGTGTCTGTTTCTCCTCTTGGCTACCTTGTTCAGTTACTTCGGAAGCATCCTCCATGCTGCATTCTGGTACAGCATTACTAACGGACTCCTTCGAATGGTCTTTTCCGACTGGCTTTTCAGCCAAAAACGTTTGTTCAACCATGAAGGCTTCGAACATTTCTTCCTCAACCATTTCTTTCTTTTGGCCTAGGCCAACTTCTTTCTCTGCTTCGCCATCACTCTCCATCAACGCCTTCTCAAATCCTGCTAGACTAGACTTCTCTCTGGCTTTTAGTTCAGAGTGAACTTTGGCCAACTGTTCTCTGCTGCAATCCATCTTGCCTTGTAGAGTTGGTTTTGGAGTATGGTCTGACTTTGGGTTCTTCTTTCCTTCTGTCTGGACCAATGAAGAACTCTCTCCACTTTCTTTCAGGTCTTGCTGGTACTGAGTGTACCTATACTGAATTTTCCTCCTTTGTGATCTAGAAATTACGGGGACCATATTTGGTTCCTTTGTTATTGGGTGTTTAAGCAATACCCAATTGTTTGGAGCCATCAAAGGAGGTTTGACCATCCTACCTTGGTTTCCAATTACATCTCTTTAGGTAAACACTTCCCTAGGTTTGTTCTGCATCACAAACCAATCTGGAACTCTAGGTACCCATGAACTTACTGACCCAACTGTTGAACTGCTTCTTTCTTCCTTCGAAACCACCTTCGAAGCTGGCTGTGAAGGCCACTGCTTGGCCCTGATTTCATGCTTTCGGTCTAAGTCAGGCCTTCGATGAAGGTGTCCACTTTCTGTCCTGCGTGAGGCAGGTCTAGGGGGCCAATCTCTGGCTTTGATCCCATAAACTGAACCTTTCTCCAGTCCCCTTTTAGAATGACTGCTCTCCATTCTGTAATAATTAGATGACCTGGACTCATGTAAGGGCCTCTTGCCTTTAGAATGCATTCCATCGGCTATTGGTTCAACCATTAATGGCTGCTGCCTAACACCAGATGGATATGGCCTTTTATTGTAAGCATTGATTGGTTTAGGACGTCTCTGCATATCTTTGTAATATTGCTTCCCATCAATTAGAAGCCCTTTTAACCACTTGTAGCTTAGTCTGCACCTGGGACACATCCTTTGCATTATAGCTACCTCTAAGGAATCGTCATCCAGTGCTTCTTCATCAGAGTCTTCACTCTGGTGTGGGAAACCTTGTCTAATAGCTGGTAGATTTCCAGTGTCTTTCTTGATAGTTGTCTAGTTGGCCACATGCATCTGCACATTGACTTCTTCCAATTCTTTCAAACACAGGTTCTAAAAGTCTGGTATAATGACATTGGCTGCCACTTCTCCAATTTCTGGAAATGGATTACTGTCGATCCCCATGGCCTTTTCTGCTTTGGTTGGGAATTTTAAACTTCCTTTCCGAATTTGTTCTTGGATCCTGTCTCGAAAAACAATACAGTTTTTAGTCGAGTGAGACCAAGAACTATGCCACTTACAATATACTTTTCCTTTAAGTTCATCTGGAGATGAAATTTTGACTCATTTTGGTAACTTAAGGAAGTTGGCCGCAAGCAAATGATCAAAAATGTCATCTGCCTTAGTTAAATCGAAAGAGTATTTCCTGTGAAGGTTTTTCTTTTTAAATTGCTGGTCAATTGTTATATCTTTATGAATTAATGCTTCACAGATCACGGGTTCTTTCCCCACAATCTCTGCTACATCGATCTCATAATTAGGATCTCTATAATATGTCTTGTACGATGCATTATTTCGATCTTGTTCCTCCTCTAGTAATGTTTCGTACCTAGACACCTTATAAGTGAGTTCCACTAAGTCTCTGAACTCATTTGAGTCAAACTTCTTTCGAAGCCTAAACTCTAAGCCATTTTGAGCCAATCTCACAAATTCTGGCTCTGGCAGGATGACTCTACATTTATTTTGAGCCCTTTTAAATCTGGCAATAAACTGAGTAGCCTTCTCGTCAGGCCTTTGACTCAATCTTGCCAAGCCTGCCATGGAAACATCTAGCTCCGATTGGAAGAATTGGGCATGAAATGCCTCTTTCATTTGTTGCCAAGTTTGGATAGAGCCAGGTGTAAGGTTAATATACCATACAAATGCTCCCCCAGTTAGGGAATTTGGAAATAACCTTAACTTCATATAATCATTACTAGTAAATTCACCGTATTGAGCAGCAAACCTAGCAATATGCTCCACTGTTGATTGGTTTCCATTCCCATAAAAAAGGACAAAATCTGGTATCTTGAAACCTCTTGGGTATTCATGTACCCTGTCTACCCATTCTGGGTATGGTTTCCTGTACACTAGAGTCTGGACCCCCCGAGCCATTGGTCCGCACATCTCTCTAACAATGTCATCAATTTAGTCCCTAGGGACTATATTTTGTGCTTGCTGAACCACTACTAGAGGGGCAAACACAAGATTTGGTGGGGCAAACTTGTGCCTGTGGTTCTCTTGGTCTATAAGGTGGTATATTTGGAACTGGTTGTCCTTATGGTGCAGGTTGCTGTTGGAAGTGTAGGTAACCCCATTGAGCTTGTCCTGCGAAAGGACCTGCGAAAGGTGCTGGAACTGGTGTTGTGTCTCTTCCATTTGTAAGAAAACCTTCCAACCCCCCGGGTATAAATTCGAATAAGAGATTAGTGAACCCCCTTGTGCCAGGTATGGCTTCGAACATGGGATTTGGAACCATTCTTATGCCATTTTCTTGTACCGGGCCAGATCCACCAAATTGCATGGCTTCACTGTTAAGTACTGAAGCATTTTGACCTGCTATAGGCCTCGGAATAGGTTTGTACCAAGACTGAGGTGATGGTCTTTCATAGTTCTGATTATTAGTTTGACCATTAGAATGTCCATTAACTTGTATAGACTGTTTATCTCTAGCCAATCTTTGCTGAGGGACATTCGAAACTTCCTCCATGTGTCTTATGTTTGTTAGTTGGTGTTTATTCATTCGATCCAAAAAGGATGTTGCCCACCTTTCCATTGTGTTCATTAATTGCTGTCTCATAGTATCTACTAGGCCACCCCATGGATTTATTGGCTGAGTAGATGGAACAGTGGATGGTCCAATTCCTTGGTTTCGTCCAATATTATGAACATGTGGTACTTGTTCTGAAGTGCTGGTCTGTTCGACCATAGGTTCTGATAAAATGGGAGTTTCTACAGGATATGTTATCACATTATCCTCCGGATTAGGCATCTCTACCTTTCCTTTCACGCCTTCTTCCAAGCGTTCATTTTCTCCTTGTCTCCTACATCTAGCCATTTCAATTAGTCCCACTGGGCGTGCCAAAAATATATGTTGGCTTTTTGGCTTTCGAAGGTTATTATTGTAATTGCGAACGTGCCAGCAAGGATCAATCAGTCCTTACAGAAAATTAATTTCCAACCAACTATCAGACGATTGTATTTTAGTTCTTTCAGCCTCAATGAAAAGGACTTTTACTGGTGGCTTGATTTAGGAGAATTAAGAAAAATAACAATTAAATGAAGAACAGTTTAAGTACTTCATTAAAATGAAAAACTTGCAATGATCCAAACTCAGCCTCGCAGGGGTTTACAGCAACAATCTACTTGAAACTACTCCTATAAACGAAGTACAGTGCAGGAATTTAAAGTACAGGAAATGTAAGACTAGAAATGTAGAATTGGAAATGTAAAATAAGTAGAATAAGACTGGTTTTTAGATCTGAGTCTGGGGCTTTTTCTGGGGCCTTCTCTGCTATTTATACTTCTCAAGGATGACCATTGAACTGCATTTCCAACCGTCGAACTGTTCCTCCATGATCGCTGATCATGTTGCCTTGTAATTAGCTCCACTATGCCATCACTTGCAGTTGGGCTTCCCTCCTAAATTTGAATTTAAATATGAGTAACCGTTGAAGCCACATCACCGTGCATTTCTTTGTTGATTCACTGCTACTCAGATCTCGTAACAACCAATACTAACTGCCACGTGTGCGATCAAGATCGAAGACTTGAATAGTTTTCCTGTATTACCCTTATTCTGCCACGCGTCGAATTGTAATTGGCTTGTACAAAATATGTAGCCAACAGATGTGATGTTAAATTTATAAAATATAAATTTTAATTTTGAATTATAAGGATATTGTTTACCAAACCTAATTTCTTAGGTTCAAGTCTTCTTCATTGTATCATGTAATGTTTTTTTTATAGAGAAAAAAATTCACTTGGCAAAATGAGAGTTTTTTGATGGAGAAAAAAAAATCCACTTAAAAGGAGAAAGTAGATTTAAGGAGGCCACTAATGCTCTATTTGGTTCAATGGAATGGTTCCTTAGGCTCCCCGAATGACGAATACGATTCCATTTGAAATGTAATTTTTATTATTCTTTTAGTCAAACCAAATATATGAATGAATATTTTGATGAAATAACCATTCAATTCCACTTCATTTTGATGAACCAAACACCTAAGTGAGTTGTTCATTTTATAGAGCATAAATAGATAGATAGATATTTTTGATAGATCTATTTTTTTCTTAGTATGATCATATGATGATTGAATTTTCATCTTACTATATAATTAATTAATGAGTAATGTTATACAAACAAAAAGTTCATACATAATGATGTGGTTTATTATGGACATTTCATTTCAAAACAAAACACCATTGAAGATATGTTTCTTTATAATAATGACATTACCCTATCATTTTTATAAAGTTTTTTATATGAATTTTATATATATTTATAATTTTTCTTAATTATACATATTTATAATGCCTTTAAATTATGATATTAATCAAAAAAATTGTAACGTAATAATTAATGTTAAAAAATTTAATTCGTTATTCATCCCGTATAATTTGATTCTAGGGCGAATTACACTAACGATCCTATAGTTTGGGCTTTGGGTCACTTTAGTCTTTGACTTTTCAATTGTGATATATTTGACCTTGAATTTTGAATCGTGTTCCAAATAAGGACAATTAAAGATATTATTACTCAATTTTAAGAGCAAAGTTATCAATTTGATAAAATATAAACTAATTTGGCAAAATAAATGTCAAAAAATATTTTAAAATTTTTAAAAATTATTTCTACCCACTAAAGATAAAATTATGTAAAATTAATAAATTTTTTATACATTTATTTTTTTTACCAAATTAATTTTTATTATGTGTTTGGATTATGATCATGTAATGGGTGGTTGTTTTTATTTTCATTAAATTAGCTTTTATTTTTTCAAAAGTCAAATATGGCGACAATTTTAATATTATTATTAAACCAATCCATTAAATCAAAAAATTCAAAACTAAAATGTTTCATATATTAAATATATCGATTGCACATTACAAGCCTAACAACCACCCATTACATGATCATCATTCAAACACATAATAAAAATTAATTTGGTAAAAAAATAAATAAATAAATGTCGAAAAGATTTATCAATTTTTCATAATTTTATCCTTGGTGAGTAGAAATTATTTTAAAATATTTTAAAATATTTTTTTGATATTTATTTTTGTCAAATTAATTTATATTTTATCAAATTAATGATTTTGTCCTTAAAATTGAGTAATAGGATCTTCAATTATCCTTATTTAGAACAAAATTTAAAATTTAAGATCAAATATGTCCCAATTAAAAAATCAGAAGCCAAAATAACATGAATCCCAAATTATAGAACTATTAGCTTAATTCGTCCTTAATTCTACAAGCTCTATCATATAATTCATGATGATCATATTAAACTTGTATTGGCACGACAAGAAGGGTAAGGTTGACAAACTTGTATATTTTGCAAAGTCACTTTAACGGTTTTGAGCTTTGTATTGTTGACAAAGCCCAAATAGTTTTAGGGCTATTTTCTGCTTTTGTATTCTAATTTGAGGGCTAAAGTGCCTAAAATAGGTTATTATTTAATCTCAAAAAAATTACATACTCAGAAAAAATACTCAAAAAATTAGTTAGAAAAATGCATCTATGAATCAAAATTATTCTAAGTGTGACCTATATTCCGCTAATTAATTTTAAATCTATACCCTCCACCTTATTTTTGGAATAAATTTCATAACACAATTTATAATACATTGCACTTTCCCATTCAATCTCTTTTGCTAGATGAGCCGAGTTTCATAAGATCTTGGACTGTTTTACAGAACTTGTCCCATTTAGTCAAGCCCTTGATAGGTTTTAAAAAACTAGTTGGGCTATTAGGCTCATAATCTGATTGTCAAAATAAGTTTTTTCCTAAATGTTGAGTGGATTGGACATCTTGAAATTAAATAGGATTATAACACTATAGTCAAAAAATACTAAACTTTTTATGATTAATTCCATTAAAAAAATATTTTTGTAGAGTCTTTGGATGCCCAGATGGTTATTTACAATAATTGTAGTAACGAGATGAAAAGATGATCCCAAACATCGAATGCCAGATATCAAATGACGTTGAGCCTAGTTTATATTATGGATAATAAATCAAATATTGAATACAAATAGGACTAGTAGCCCTGTACCCTTGAGACCTAAATATCAACATGAGTAATTATTTTGCCAAATGTTGAATTTTCTTTGAATGCCGGGCAACTTTGCAATAATTAGCCATGTGATTGATTTTTTTAAGATGTGTCTTCTTGTTTCAAAAGTGTCATGAACAACTCATACACAAATCAAGTAATGTTGTGTTTAATCGGAGAGAATGGTGAAGATGGTGGAAGGAGAGTCGAAGAGGAGACAAAGAAAGAACGCAGAGAAAATAAGTAGTGAAAAGAGAGAGAAATAAGGGCATGAGCTATCAATTGGCTTTTGGTTAATAAAGAAACAAAAAAATGAGAGTGGGTTAAGGGGGTGCAATTCAAGCAAGTTTGATCAGGTTAAGAGACTGTTTAAGTCTAGTATGAATTGTAATGATAAGGGTAAATTATATATACCTCTCTCAAGATTTAGCTAAATTACAGATACTCTCTGAGGTTTCGGAGATTACAGATACCCCCTGAAGTTTATATTTTCATAACAAATTGGCCCCTGAGATTTATATTTTCATAACAATTTGTCCCCTAATTTGTTGTGCAAATAGTACCTTCAAGGAGGTATTTGTAATTTCTCAAACCTCAAAGGAATATTTGTAATTTTACTAAACCTCCAGGGGATATATGTAATTTGCCCTAATGATAATTACTCAAGCCCAATTTGTAAATCAAAGTTGTCTACCCAAAAAGCACAATAAATTAAACTTGGGCTAATACTGAATTGCCTACAAAAGCGATTTTTCCCCTCCTCCAGCCAGACTCATTAATTTGGTAAAGTTAAACATTATTATCATTTTTTAGTAAAATCATTAATGATATCAAAATAAATAGGGTTTATTACACTTTATACCTTTAAAGTATCATCAAATTACCTATTTAGTCTATAAGCTATCAATTGTGTCTACTAAGTCCATAAAGTATATAAATTAAAGTCTATTTAGTTCCTAAACGATTGATTAAATTCCTAAAGTATTTAATTTAAATTTATTTAGTCCCTAAAAAGATTACAAAAATAAAATATAAGCTCATAAGTATTATAAATTAGTAAAATACCGAATCTAGTTAAAATTTTATTTTAAAAAACCTTAAATTTTTATTTTGTCTTTGAAAAGTGGCATCCGTCCTTATGGTGAATTTCCTTTATAACGGTATGAGAAATTATCTATAGTATTTTCTTACTTATCTTCTACAATGGCTGGCTACGTGCTTGTCTTTATCTAGTATTACATGTCAGATTTCGTTTTTAATTTCTAATTTTATTTTTAAGTTTTTCACTAAGTTTTTTTTTATTACTTAATTAATTGTATTATTTTGTTCTATTATTATTTGTAATGAAGTGTCATTATTTAAAGTATCTAATTCTATTTTTCAATATATTTAATATTCATATAATTTATTGACAAGATTGGGAAAATTTAAACACAGAACGAAATAAAAATACATTTTACAGACAAAATAAAAATTTAAGATTTTTTCTATAATAAAATCTTAATTGGGCAGGTCTTTTACTAATTCATAATACTTATGGGAATATATTTTATTTTTATAATCTTTTTAGAGACTAAATAGGTTTAAATTAAATATTTTAGGGAGTTGATAGATTCAATCGATAGTTTAAGGACTAAATAAACTCTGATTTATATAATTTAGGGAATTAATAAATTCAATTGATAATTTAGGGACTAAGTAGGAAATTTCACTATAGTTTAAGAGTAGAAAATGTAATAAACTTAAATGAATAATTTATATGATGAAAGACATATAAAGAGTAGAGATGATGATTGAGAAATCAATATACCATTACGGTAGTTTTATCCATTTCTGAGCGGAAAAAAAAAATGGTAGAACTTTATGTTGTTTTATTTGTGTACATGATATATATTTATGATCTAAAATCTAGATAATTTTAACATTGTTCAACAACTAATAATTTATGAAATTACATGAAATTATGAATGCTATCCTCATTAAGCTTTTGAAGTTCCTGGAATTTTCCTAGAGTCTCATAGGGAAATGTAGAGTTGTACACTTGTAGATATTTCTATTGAGCAATGTTACGTAGTTTAAAATTTTGTGACTCAAATCACTCAAAACAACGTCGTTTTGAGTGTAAAATAACGTCATTTTGACAGATTTGAATCATTTGAGTCACAAAATTTTGAGGTACCAAACATTTTTCATTTCTATTATATATTCTAGAATGTGCCATTTGAAGAGATGAGAGAAGTGTCTAGAATACATCCGGCCATTAGATTATGATACTTGGATAGATCTAAGCCTCTAGTTGTATTTCTAGTTGCCTATATAAAGGTAATAGTTTCATTTATTCAAACTTTCTCAACAATTCGAGCATTTTGTAAGCTATCAAGTTTTCTTTAAACTCTTTTGTGTGCTTACTTCTCTCAAGCTCTCATCTTAAGGTTAGGCTGACATAAGTGGAAACAAACAAACGACAGGCATCTATAATCACACTGTAATAAATAAGATAATGAAATGATGGCAATCCCACAATAGATAAAATAATTCAATTCTCAAATCAAAATTATTTAATCTAACTATAATTTTTTTAATTAATTAAACTAACTATCATTATTGCATATTGGGCTCTCTAGTCCTAATTATTGAACTACTTACGTGATTAATAGAAGCTGACCTTACGATGGTAGGGACCAAGTTATTATAGAGTCGAATTGAAGATGTGAGTTCTTTAATCCTAAAACCAAGTGGATAAATCATATATAGTCATATGAAATTAAGGAAAATATGGGTTATCAAATAATTTTTTAATATATCATAGGTTTTGGAAGTAAGGTTGTTTGACTATGAAATGTTGGTTTAAGTGGGGTTTGATCGACCTAAAGGGCTAGGCGAGAGCAAGCCGTGAGACTTGTTGGATTACATACGAAGAAATAACCATCGATTCATTTGAAACTGTCTTAGAAAAATGTCGGTTGGGTGGATAGATCATTCACGGAGTAATCTCTAATTAACCTCATCACCAGAAACTCTATCATGAGGGATGTACCGTCGACCGCGTGATGAGCTAACATGTTTAGTTTGTTGTTCATGACTTTTTGTTTCCCTTTGTTGGAAATAATAGTTTTTTTTTGACAACTTTAATACTAAATTAAAATAGGATCCAACCGCTGATTTGGGCGAGTCCAAGTAGTTTTATATTTTCTTAAGTGAGAAGGATACAACTCAAAAAGAATGAGTTGAAATTATTAACTTTTGAATGAGAAATTGTCTTATAAAATGTGTTTTAATAAAAGTTGGGCTTGAATTTGGACTTAGTTTTTGGCTGGACCTAGTGGAGCTTAAAGCTTAGGTTTGGACTTGGACTTAGTCTTGGTATGAACAGGCTTAGGCTTGTGCATCTGCATGTGCATGTGCATGTGCATGTGCTGGACTTAGTCTTGGTATGGGTTGGGCTTAGGCCTAGGTTTGTGCATGTGCATTAGGGGTGGGCAATGGTTTATCCGATCCGTAAAAACCACCCAACCCGCATACAAATGGACGGTTTCGCAAATATAATGCGGACAGATGCGGTTTGAAATATGACGTGTTTACAGGTTGCGGGCGGGTTGCAGGTTTAACCCGCACCCCCAAAAACTCGCCCGCACTTTTTTTTTAATTATATTTTTTATTATTATTATCTTTTTATCTTAATATTTTAGTCGCTGTGTAGATAGTTTTGGCAATTAAAATAATTTAGTCGCTGATTGAAAAATAAAAATTTACTTTTTATCTTTGGCGACCAGAAGTTTGGTCGCCAAAAATTTATTTTCAGCGACTAATAAATATTTTAGTCGTTGTATAGTTACTTTTGGCTACTAAATTTATTTAGTCGCTAAATGGAAAACAAAAATTTACTTTTATTTTTGGCGACTAAAAGTTTCGTTGGCAAATATTTATTTTCGGCAACTAAATAAATTTTAGTTGTCATATACCAACTTTTGCCGACTAAAAGAAATTTAGTCGCCAAATATCTAGTATAATTTTATTTTTAATCTTTGGCAACTACCTCATTTGGTCGGCAAATATACATTTTTGGTGACTAAAACACATTTAGTCGGCAATAAAACTCAATTTTTTTTGTGGGAACACATACTACCCAATTTGAGTTCATGTTTAATTTTTTTTGGTCTCTCACTCTCTATCTCTTTCTCTCTTTGTCTCTCTCTCTCTCTCTCTCTTCTCTTTTTCTCTCTCATTCATCACTCTTTTCTGTCTGTCTATCTGCCTTTGTCTCTGTCTCTGTCTCTTTCTCTATTTGTCTCTTGCTCATCTCTCTTCTCTCTATCTCTCTCTATCTCTCTTCTTCCTCTATCTCTATCTCTCTTGCACATCTCTCTGTCTCTGTCTATGTCTCTCTCGCTCATTTTTTTTCTTTTTTTTCCACTCTCTCTCTCTCTCTCTCTCTTTTTCTATGTCTTTCTCTCGATTATCTCTTTTTTCTCTCTTTCTCTCTCTCTCTTTGTCTATCTCTCGCTCATCTCTTGTTTCTCTCTCTTTTTCTGTTTGTCTGTCTCTCTATCTCTCTCTATATATATATACCTCTTTCTCTCTTTGTCACTCTCTCACTCATCACTCTTCTCTCTCTCTTTCTCTCTCTGTGTCTGTCCATCTGTCTCTCACTCTTCTCTCTTTCTTTCTCTTTCTCTATTTGTCTGTCTCTCTCCCCCATTGTGTTCATCTTGCTCATTCTCTCTCTCCACTCTTCTCTATTTATCGAGCTCTCCACTACAAGAAAATGCACTTTTAGCGACCATTTTGTCTCTCTCTCTCTCTCGTTCATCAATCTGTCTCTCTATCTCTCTTCTCTATCTGTCTCTCACTCATCTCTCTCTCACCACCCATCTCCTCTACCACCTTCACCACTACTGCAAATGTCATTCCACTACCACCATTATTACCACTGTTGCCACTCCATCTCTACGACTACCATTACTACCACCATCCCTACCACTGCACTACCACCACTGCTACCACCACTACTACTACTACTATTACCTTTCCTTCACCACCGCTACTCCGTCTCTTCTACCATGACCACAACTTCACCACTAATCTTCTTCGCCACCACCACCACCACCACCTCACCTCTTATCCACCACCTTTTCACCACTACTGCCGCTCCCTCTCCTCTACCACAAAAAAAAAGGGTCACAAAAAATATTTTTCATTGATCATAAAAAATTAACTTTATTTTAACGAAAAATATTTTTCATTAAAATATTACCCCTACTTTTATCAACTAAAAAAAAATTAATTAAAATAACAATAAAACTATTCCCCCTCCCCCCCCAAAAAATGGGTCACAAAAAATATTTTTCATCGACCATAAAAAATTAACTTTATTTTAATAAAAAATATTTTTCATTAAAATATTATCCTTACTTCTACCGAATAAAAAAAATTAATTAAAATAAAAATAAAACTATTCAACCCCACCCCCCCCAAAAGGTTTGTAGAGCCCTTGATTTCACAATGTTTCAAAACAGTGAGCAAACCTTAATCTGAGAGAGAGAAGATAGAGGGTTTGAAGAGAGACTGGGGTTGAAGGGGAAGGGTTTCAGTCAGCGGCGAGACTGGTTCAGCAGCGGCGAGACTAGTTGGGCAGCGGCGAGACTAGTTTGGCAGCGGCGAGACTAGTTTGGCAGCGGCGAGACTAGTTCGGCGGCGAGACGGTACGCTTCTTTTGACTCTTCTTTCGACTCTCCCATTCCAGTCGGTTCCTCTATCGACTGGGTTGAAATGGTTCCTCTATATCTCTATGTGACTGTGTATCCTTGGAGCAACAATGATGTAGTTTTATAATCCAAACAGATCTTAAACCCTATCAAGCTTTTGACTTGATACATTGTTCAAGATGTAGAATTAATTGGACTCGTGATGGTATGCTATTCTCTCTCATAATTTTATTTATTATCTTTGTTGGGTAGAAAATGATTTAGTGAACAACTAATTAGGCATCAGAGTATATATTGGAAGTGTTGCACCTCCTATTGCTTCCTTGCAGCATTTCTCTCAAAGGTTAAATACAATTTTCATGCCAAATATGTTTCTCATTAACTTCTTGTATTGTTGATATGGGTAATAGAGCCACCACCTGCATAAAGATTGATGACTTTGTCAGTTTCAAACTGGCAAGTGAATGTCTGATATGAGATCCCAATTCACTTAGTATATGTATGTGTGTATATGTATGTGTGTATATGTATTGTGTTGTAGCCTAATTCCTCATTTCACACTTCCAATTGATAAGAGATAAAGTAGTTTAAAAGGCAATTAAGCATTTTTATTTACCATATGATTCATATCTGCAAGTTTATGAGGCCAATGTGTAATCATTCTTGTTTATGCATTATATTTTATAATCTAGTTGTTCCATGTCATCTATCCTCACTATTTTCCATGTGGCATATCATTATCATTGTGGAAATCTGTTATTTGGAAAGAGTAGTAGATATTTTATGGGAAAATTGTTGATGTTCATTTGTGGGACATAAAAAATATCATGCCTCTGTTTGTTTCTTTCATTGTGGCAAAGATGGAATTTTGCTGCTCGAGGTCAACAGGATGCTATGTGCAGGAGGATACTTTGCTTGGGCAGCACAACCTGTTTATAAGCATGAATTAGCCCTTGAAGAGCAGTGGGAAGGTATGACTAAGAAGAATTTGTTTATAAAATAAGATGAACAGTTATTTTCACTTTAGTGAGTCGATAAGCATTTTTGAGTTTGAGTTTCGAATGTTTGCACAGCTTTCTGTTATACCCTTATATGAAAAATTGTGCACCTTAGTTTGCATTTGATCTCCCTGTTGAATCCCAATTGCTTACAGAGTGACTTCTGCAATTGTTTATAACTTAGGCCTCGTTTGGCAAGAGGCTATTTTAGTCAATTAGTCAAAAAGTTACTAAATTAGCAAAAAAGCCAACAACCCATACCAAAAAGTCAAAGATTCTTTTTTCTCTCTATTTTTTGCACATCTTTTCGTAATTAGCCAAAAAGTCATCTCAAACATACAAGTTTTTTTTACTTACCTTTTTAGCCAAATAGCCAAAAAGTTACTTAATTAGCCTGTTCCCAAACGAGGCCTTAGAAAAAATTAAGGAATCTGAATTTGGTAACTACCCCAGCTTGCAGAACAAAAAATTTGCAAACTGGTTATGGTACTTAGATAAAATGGCAGGGAAAGGTCCTAAAACATATAATATGTTAGTTCATCTGGGTGCCCCATAATTTGTTTAATGAAGGTCAATCTTCCAGTGCACCCAAATGAAGTGTTTCCATTGTATTTTATTGGTGGTCTAAATAGGAGTAACATGTGCAGCACATCAGACAAGAAGTTCAGTTTACTGATCGTTTGTCTTCCTTCATCTTCAGAGATGATTAATCTTACAAGCCGCCTTTGTTGGAATCTTGTGGAGGGGTATATTGCAATTTGGCAGAAGCCCTTGAACAACAGTTGCTACTTAAGTCATGAGGCAGGAACGCGACCTCCGCTGTGTGATTCAGATGATGATCCAGACAGTGTTTGGTATATTAACTATCTTCTTTCTGGTATATTTTGGTGATGCAAATAGTACATTAAACTGCCTTGAATGGTTAAAGTTTTAAATCTCTATTTGACAACTGCTATGTCCGTAAGGCTTCTGAAGCATATTCAGTAGTATGACATGTTAACTTCATGCATTGTAGGCCTACAGCTACTGTAATTTATGTGTAACCATTGACATGAAATATTGGCAAGCTTTATGTTTAGACCATCAGCAGTAAAAAATGGGACTGTAAACCCTATTGAAATTAAGCACTTGGCCTAGTAATGACATGTATCCTAGTAATGACTATAAAGCCTAGTAATGACATGGTTCCGTGTAACTTTTTCTCATCGTACCTTATCATGTCTTTTGGTGTTGTGGTCTTATCATGTGATGCATCAACCACTTTATCTCCCTGGTCAAGAATTTGAAAAGTAAAAAATGGTTTCTTTTTTTTTTAATACTATACTTTATACATACCCTTTCAAGTTACAAGTTATATAGACGATTTGGCTTCGAAGAATTGATTTCATGTGATTGTGTGCTTATTGATCCACAAAAAAAATATATGTTGATTCGATTTTGTTTATGTAGATATTTGATTTGTTTGATGTGAAATGCAATGGGGTTAGGAGAATTTGTTAATTCATTAGGCATTTTTCATCCAAATGCACCTGTAGCAGACATAAATGAAGGACTCTGTATAGCCCTAAATAGATAAGAATAACTGTTTTAATCTCAAGTTGAATCAGTTTTGCAGTCATTCATCCTTGTGCAAGATTGTTCCCAATTTTCAATGAGAAAAATAAGGAAATTTAGGACAAGTGTCCTCCCTAATTCAATGATCAAAGCAAATAATGGAACTAGTCCTGCAGAATTTTCATTTTCAGTATTGCATCACATAATTGGTTTGGTGCATATCCACCCGAACGCTGCTTTTCTGAAATTATAGGTCCCTACCAGAACTGTACCTTTTGAAGGAAACTTCAATTAGGGGTCTCTCATTATCTACTCCAAAGCTAAATTCAGTTTCTGAGAATGCAGTATGCTGTTTGTGGGACGGAGAACTTATAATTGCATGAGAGTGTATCTTAAATAAGTATATTTCTTGTTTAGATTTCTGCTTGGAATATTTAGATGAACTTCTAGTTGTTGCCCTTGTACAGGTGAATGGTGATCAAGACATGTTCGTTGTCTCAGTTTTGCTCCAAACGAAGATATATCGGTATGCACATTTGATGGTGTTCTTGTTATTTTATGCATCAGGAGAACTATAACATGTTAGCAGAACTATACTTTTCTGAATTTGAGATTCTTTTCGTTTGAAATTTTTTTAAGGAATTAAGGATATACATAAATGATTAAGTTGTATACTTAACTGTTATATCATTGTTACTGTAGCCTTCATTATAGGAATTTGGACTCTGTTTCCCAACTCTTGTTACTGTATCCTTCATTATAGGAATTTGAATTAGTTTTAATTGTTCCTTAACATGCTACGGTTAATTTGATGGCTTAAAAGTTACTAAGAGTCATATAGTTTGGAGAGTTGTTTGAAGGATTGATGGGTTTGGTTGCAGTGACAAACATGGATCATGGGAAAACTATAGCCTGCGCTTGGTTGTGTTTTGTAAATGTGATTTGAGAGTATGAGTTGTATTTTGAGTTTGTGTGTTATAGAATTATGATTTGAGTGTAGAAAATTTGTTTGGTAAAGAGTTTTGAAAATAGTTTTGGAAAAGAGGTTTGATTTGAGTGGGGAATTGTTGATGTGACATTTGATATGTGATACAAAAATTTACAACTCATAACTAAACATACAATTCAAAATTATTTTAAAGCACATAAAAAATTTAAAAATTTTCAGAAAATATTTTTCCCGATTATATAAATAAATTGCAAAAAAAAAAAAAAAAAAAAAAATCTGTACAGTAGAGGACATCCGGGCGGATGTCCCTAGGGACGTCCGGGCGGAAGACCCCATGGACATCCAGGCGGTCTTCCCTGAGGCAAAAAAATCACAAAAAACGCTGCTGATGCACAGAGCTCTCGGCAGAGATTTTGAAAATTGATTCCAAACACTCAACCAAACATCATACTGAAACACACCTGTAGAATTACATTTTCAATTCACAACCAAACAGAGCCATAATTTTTTACTTGAATTTTCCTAGATCCTACTAGTCTGATTAGGTAGATTTCACAATAGCTCTCTAATCCACTTGGTGGATTTCTCAAATTGGAAAGCCTAAAATAATCTGTGTTACATATATTTAAGAATTCTATTGGTGTGAGTCATTGGATAGTGACTGATTTAAGTGATGGCAATCAATATAGCGCAATGTCTTACGATTCTGCTTATCATATGGACAATGGATCTCTGTTAATTGAAAATATTAAATTGCAAATTGCAACCAAAAATATCAAATTGCAATCATGAATCATCATGCTTTATTGAGTTGACCTGTTCTTTTTATAACACATAGTAGTGGACTTCATGTCTCTCCATATTCCCATGTGCCTATTATATTTGACAGCTGTGGAATTTGGTAAGGTCTTTAGAGTACAATTAAAAACAAAAAATTAATTGTAGTTTGATATGGAGAGGCAAACTGTGTGCTATACTTTGATCCCCAGGCTGATGCCTTGGGGAATTTGAATGCGATGCCTATCTTCTTCTTCTACTTCTCTTCATTTTTATTTTAATTTATACAATATCAGGTCCTCTGAACTTAAAATTAGACATTGTTAACCTTCTCCTACACTTAAAATATTATTTGATAAGCCTAAATCCTACTCTCCTCAAATGTCTTAGCCTAATACCAAAAAAACTAAAAACTCAGCCTAGCTACTGTCCACATGTATGGAACACAGTACCCAAACAGCCATAAAATCCCTACTTTATTCACAATCTACGTAATTCTAAATACCCAACTGTAGTCCCAAAAGTATAGCAAGAATTTTCTTGAATTTCCAGTGTTCACTCCCTTCAAAACATGGCCAACTCTTCCTAAATGTATGTTCTTAACAGTAAAGCATCAGCATATATGGCATATTTTAAAGTGATATATATGGTATATTTGAGGGACTAAAGAGTATAATTTTTAATTGAGTTTTCACATTAATGGCACATATAACATATTTTAGGGTTGTCTGAATTAAGTTCTTTCTGTTGATGTTGAATTAAAAACTATTTTGGGTTGTCTGAATTAAAAACTATCTTGTAGTGAGGGATTTTTTTTAAACTATAAATTTGGACATGAGAAATTCACTTGGGGCAAAAAAAAAGAAAAAACAGAAGAAGAATTTCATTTATTACAATTTGACATTCATGAAATGCTCTGTCCCCTTGTCTGTCACTCTCTATATATAGGTATACCTCGCCTCTGTATGTTTACATGACCACCTTCTCAGGGAAGCTGAGCCTTCATGAGGATGATGAAGAGATTTATGGGGTGCTTTCCTTTATTTTCTGGACATTCACTCTCATGGCTCTCTTCAAATACATCTTCACTGTGATATCAGCCAATGACAACGGTGAAGGTACAGTTTGTCCTTTCATGGTTTTGTTTACTGGTTGCTGGAAGACAAATGAGCTTGGGTTGTTGTCCACTTGTTTTTTGTTGGTAAATATGCAATATATTGTTGAGAAGGAACTAAAAGGACAGAGTAACATATTAGGGCTTGTTTTTTGTTGGTAAATATGCAATATATTGTTTGAGAAGGAACTAAAAGGACAGAGTAACGAATCATCACAGTTAATTAGGTGGTAGTAAACATATATTGTTAAGAAGAAACACATTGAAAACATAATGAGAAACAAGATCTTGAAAACTATATATGTTTCTCATTATGTTTTCAATGTGTTTCTGAATTTGAAGGCAATCACCTAATTAACTGTGATGATTCGAATTTGTTCATTTTAGATTTAGCTTTCTTTTTATTCCCACTTCTTTTTTCCTACTTATATTAGGTGTTATGTCTTTGTTGGAGGTTATAATAGTAAAGTGATGATATTGTTTTAAGTTGTGTGTAATGTTGGTTATCTCACCAAACAAATCAATGTTCAGTGTCCACAGCATTAAGGGAACAATATGGTGAAGGGTCATGCTGTGCATTTATTTTATATATAGGATCTGAATTGCCTCTAATTTATATTTGAATTGGAGGATTATTTAGACTCGTGAAATTTATTACGGGTTCTATTTTGATAATTCGAACGTTTATTTTGTAGGATTCTTCATTTATATATTCTATAAAAAAAATTAAATCGATTCAATAAACGTAATTTGCTCAATTTATCTTATTTTTCACAAAACAAAATAAAAAATGGATGGCTTATTTTTAAAAATACACGTACTGTCCAAATTGGTAGCACCTGCCCTAATTGCTGTCCTCTTCAAAGAACTCCGGTTAACACTTCATTCTCTTCTCAAGGAGTTGATTAGGAAGCCACATGTAAATTTTGTTTTCTTGCTTAGTATCACTCATGTCATGAATAGCCATATTCCTAGCTGATGGAAATTACAATGAATATTTTTTTCTTTTATGTAAATTCACTTTCATTTGCTGTGCATAAATAATGATTAGATGGTTATGTGGAACATCATGATTGGTAATAAAGCAATAATTTATATAAAAAGAGATCACAACCATAAGATTCTTTAGGCACATGTGATGTAAGTTAAGTTTTATTTTTAATGTTATGATATCTTGTTAAGTTAAGTTCGTGAGCGGATATAACTTTTTATGCTTCATGCTTTTGCTAGCTATAGGAGGCTCCAAGGGAAAATTGGAAGTGAGTGGATATAACTTTTTAGGTATGTCTATCCAATTAATCTGAAACCAATAGTAAATGACCTAAAAAAAAAAACAGAGAGCATAGTTTTGTTCTGTTAACACTATTGGATACTTGCCTTTTTGTTTTGTCATAGGTTGCTCTTGAAACAGCTTGTTACAATGGAGGTTATTCAGTGGATGACTTCATGAAATACATTCAAGGATGAATTTGAGAATGAAAAGAACATGCTTGGTGGTTCTTTAGGTAACAGAGCAGCTTGAGACAGAGAGTAATAGAACATGCAATCTACAAGACGATATTGTTTCCTGCAAAACATCCTTGTTGTCTCAAAGTATTACTCAAGGATTACCTTGGCGAGACTTGCTAAGTTGCTTTGTCTCATTATTCAAGTATGACAATACTTAATTGTGGTATAGTCATCATCAAATGTTTGTAATATAATCATATAAATTTTTTGCCATATTAATTTTTTTTTTTTATGAGAATACTTCATTTTGGATGGTTTTCTAGATTCTAACTTTTCTTATTTTATTTGTAGGTGACTTTCAAAAACGATCAAGCACAAGGCTGATGCTTCAAAACTATATATATATTCCTTCCTGTTGTAGAAAAATATTTTGGATTCCTTCATTGATTTTCCTTTTAATTTTTGTTCAATTACTTATTGGTTTTCAATGGATGGATGTTTAAAACTTGTCTCAATTAATGTTTTGAATGGAATGATTGTAAAGTTGGGATTGAGCAGGAAAATATGATGAATTTTAATGTTATATTTAGGTTGTGTTGAATGAATTTTGTTTAATATTGGATTGAATGTTTATAAACAAAAATTGATTGTGCAAAAAAAAAAAAAAAAGAGATTCGGCGACTAACTAATTAGTCGTTGATTGTTTAATGTCTTTTGGCGACAAAATATTTGGTTGAGAAAAGTTTTGGCGACTAAATAATTGGTCGCCAAATTTTACACTTTTGCGACTAAAATCATTGGTCGGCAATTCTTTACCTTTTGGCGACTAAATTATTAGTTGGCGATTTCTCAATTTTTGGCGATGAAAACAGTTGGTCGTTGATTTTTTGCTTTTGGCGACACATATTTGGTCGGGAAAATATCACTTTTCGCGATCAAAGTGTTTTAGTGACTAAATGAATTAGTCGCGGTAATGATATATTTAGCGACCAAAAATTTAGTTGGCAAATCTAACTTTTTCCCGACTAACAAAAGTTTTGGTCGCCAATTACTTTTGCCAACCCTCAATTGGCGACCAAAGTGGCGACCAAAAATATTGGTTGCGAATGACTTTTGCCGACTAAAAATGGATTTTTGCCGACCAAATTTTTAGTCGGTAAAAGTGAAATATTTTTTGTAGTGAATATTGTCGACCAATCTTTTGGTCGTGGAATGTATTGCCAACCAAATTTTTTGCTCGTGGAATGTGACAATTTGCGTTCAAATTAGTTGGTCGTGGAAATGGGCGACAAATGCCGACCAAACTATTTGGTTGTTGAATGTGCGAATTGGCTACTAACATGTTTGGTCGGGAAAATATGACTTTTCACGACTAAAGTATTTTAGTTACTAAATGGATTAGTCGCAGTAATTATATATTTAGCGATCAAAAATTTAGTCGGCAAATATAACTTTTTCGCGACTAAAAAATTTTTTAGTCGCTAATTACTTTCCGTGACTCTCAATTGGCGACCAAAGTGGTGACTAAAAAAATTAGTCACGGATAACTTTTACCGACTAAAATGGACTTTTGCCGACTTAAATTTTAGTCGGCAAAAGTGCGAATTCTTGTAGTGTGAAGTGTGATTTGGAATTTTAAATTCATTAATGAATATAAAGTTCTAGTTTAGAATTTTGAAATATGTGCTTGTGTTAGTTTATGATTTGATTTAAGATTTTGAATGATTTGTTTGTGTTACGAATTGATTTTGTTGTGTTTTTAATTTTATGAGTTCTAACTCACTAATCAATAATGTTGGAGCATTTTAGAAAATGGGAAGAAAAGGGCCCAAAATAAATAGTTACAAAATGGGAAAAAAAATAAGGCTCAAAAATAAATTTTTGAAGAAAAAAGTTCAATCCGCAAATTGCCCACAACCGCCCGCACATTCGCGAACCCTATCCACACAAACCGCATTGCGAGCAGTTGCGGGTTGTCTTCTTCCCAAACCGCATAGATGCGGGCAGGTCCAAACCGATCCAAAAACCGTCCAAATTCGAACTGCAAACACCCCTAATGTGCATGGATTTGGGATTAGGTTTGGATCGGGTTGTGGATTAATACCCGTATCCATTTTGTTATCCATCTGGTTGAATTATTCAAATAACATTATATATATTTATTTTCATATATAATGCAAATGAGGTTTTCAACCTCTGACCTTATTGGCCTTAAAGGCTTGAGACTCTCCTACAAGTACAAATAGATGCATTTTCCCTCCTATTTTGATAAGAGGTTTTAGAGATGAAAAATAGAGAACGGTTTTTTTATGGATGAAAAGATGGAGATGATTTTTGCATTAAAATTTGTTAGAATTTTTCATATCTTCTTTTTGTTAGTCATTTTCTTTGGTTTTGTTATGGAGAGGTACTACCAATGTTCAAGTTCGCCGAAGCTGCTCCAGTGAGTGCTACTATAATAAACGTTCTACCATTGTATCCTAGGAGATAGATGCTGGAAGACCTCTAGTATTATATCGACGAGGCGGCGAATCTATTTTACGGACACTGTGTGATATACGGGTCTCAGTTTACATCCCTTATCTTTTGTTCTTTAAGCTTTTAGATTCAATCTATTTCTTGTATATTGTTTTTTTGTATGTTCATGTGAATCCATCTTATAGTATATTCTAGTGGTGTAATTTTTTTTGTAGTCCTGTACTGACTTGCAATTTCCCTTTTCAATTATGCTCTTAATTAAAACTTGTACTGCAATAATTAATATTTAACAATTTTAATTCATTAATTTAATTTGAAATTACTTTAATTTAATTCATTGTTCATTGCGCATTGCCATATGATTTAATCTTATGAACTTATTGTATATTTTGTAATGATCTGATTAAACTTGTGTGGGTATGACAAGAACAGCAAAATTGATAAACTGTTACATTTTGCCAGGCCACTTCAAAGGTTTTGAGATTTGTATTATGAGAAATGTTAGGGATCCGAAAATTACTAAGGCTAAGTTTAGCATACTTCAAATAATTCATCTTTTTATCTTTTTTCCATCATATCACCTCTCTACTTTTCTGCACATCTTTTCGTAAAAAGACAAAATTTAATAATTTTTTTGGAGTCTCTAGCATGTTTCATATATTGACTAGGAGGAGGATTCCCTCCATTCCAAATCTAGGCTGAAGTGGGTTATTTGAGTCCCATGGGGCTTAGGAGCCCCGTTTTGATGATTCAAACTGTTCATTTTGTCAAATATTTCGTGTATTTCATCCATACAAAAAATTATATCGATCCAACAACTGTAACTTGTTCAATTTATTTTTTTGTCATTAAAAAAATGTATGGTTTATTTTTTAAAAACATTGTCATATATTTTTTTAGTGAAAAAATAATAAATTAAATAAATTATAGTTATCGAATCAACCCAGTTTTTTTTTATGGATGAAATAGGCATTGGCCCTCCGTTCAAAAAAAAAAAAGAAAAGAAATAGACAAAGTATCTAACAAATTAAATGATTTAGATTATCAAAACGAGACTCGTAATGAATCTCATGCGCCCAAACAGCCTCTCCAATATATATTTTGGTTTGAAAAGAATCCTCCTCCTATTAACTAAGCCCAAATAATTTGCGGGCTATTTGCTGATTTTATATTCTGTTTTGAGGGCTAAAGTCTAAAATAGATCATTAGGGCCAAGTTTGTCGAATCTGTATGTGTAAAGTCACAAAAGAATCTCCTTTGCTGGATGGGCCAAACCTTATATGATCTTGGACTTTTTTTATTACTGAATTTCTCATTTAGTCAAGACCTTGATAATGGGTTTTGAAAAGGCTATTGACCGGAGGTCCTATTTCAATAATTTAAAATTCCTTTACCCTCGAAACAAAAATTTTATACTAATTAGTTTTATATATTTTTAATTATTATAAAAAAATATTATTATAAAAAATTTAAAGGCATTATCATATCCCACCACCATTGGACTATTACCGGATTTTCGTCTGACAGTTATCAAAAATTTGCTAGAATGTTCACAGCATTAGAAAGTCGCCAGAGTATCGCCGAAAATTCGTCAGAATATTTTGAACATCACCAAAAGTCGTCGGAATGTCCTAAATGTCACTGGACGTCAAGAATATCATCTAAGACTCACTGAAATGTCCGGAACATCATCGGAGAAAAGAGAGAAGAAGAAATGGAGAAATTAGAGCAAAAATATAGCAAAATCTAACCACATCCTCACAAACACCACAAAAATACAATTGATCATACAAAAAGCATAATTTTCAGTTCACAAAATTATAAAAATTTAGAGTTTAAATTTGTTACTCATCAAACTGCATAAATTTGCAATTTAAAAACTACAAAAATTATCATTTTGCTCATTTGTAGTTAATCAAAACACAATTTCACGTCGTGGCAATGGTGGAGATCTCTGATAAATAGTTTCTAAGGATTTGTAACTTTTCAGTTTGTCAATATTTGCTATTTTTTTGTTATTTTAATAAAGAGAAAAAAAAAACGTATAAACGTATCTTCAGAACTGCAACGTTTTACAATTCTTATTGTTTGTAACTAAAACTCAAAAATATTTGTTCACAACTTCAAAATTTTATCCATTAAAACACGAAAAGAGAAGTGTGTACTAGAGGGGAAAAAAAAAAAAACTGAGAGATCAAAGGAGACAGACAGACAGACAGAGAGATGATTGAATTCTGACAACCATCTTTTATTTAAATCTAGCCGGATTTGATGTAAATTTACTTGGATCTAATGTAGATTTAACTCAAATTTGATTAGATTTATGTAAAAAAATATCGCCGAAAACTCATCCCATTCACCATTGGTAAGGACGAAGTAAAGAGTCAGTAATTATCGATGAAACAATTAATGGTGGTCACCGATGAGTACATATAAGAAAGAGAAAGAAAAGAAGAAACTTTAGGCTGCAGTCACTAGTGAAGAAAGAATATATCAAAAAAGATAAAGAGAAGAAGGAAGGACCCTTAGGATTTTCATATCTACATAAAAAGTTATAAAACTGAATGGAAAACAAGTGTTTATATTAGGGCTTCTTATTAATTTGCCTTTTAAAAAGTTAGTTGGGCTATTAGGCTCATAATTTGGATGTCAAAATAAGTCAGTTTCTGATGTTGAGTGGGTTGGATATCTTGAAAATAAAATTTTGAATTATTCATATGTTAACTATCAAATGTAAGATACAAATGTCGGTGGGCCAAATATTTTAAATTAGAGTGAATTACATTAATAGTGTCTATAGTTTGGAACTTGTGTCACTTTGGTTCCTAATTTTTTAATTGTGATATATTTGACCTAGAATTTTTAATCTTGTTCCAAATAAAGACAATTGAAGGTATCATTAGATTTTATAAGGGTAAAATCGTTAATTTGATAAAATATAAACTAATTTGATAAAAATAAATATCAAACAAATATTTTTGAATTTTTAAAAATTATTTCTACTCACTAAAAATAAAATTATGTAAAATTGATAAATTTTTTAGACATTTATTTATTTTTTTTACCAAGTTAATTTTTATTATATATTTGGATGATGATCATGTAAAATTAATTTTTAAAAATTAATCATGTACTTTTTATTAATTTTTATCAATTTTACATAATTTTATCATTGGTGGATAAAAGTAATTTTTTTAAAAAATAAAAATATTTTTTTGGCATTTATTTTTGTCAAATTAATTTATATTTTATTAAATTGACGATTTTATCCTTGAAATTAAACAATAGTATCTTCAATTATTCTTATTTGAAAGAAGATTCAAAATTCAGGGTCAAATGTGTCACAATTGAAAAGTCAGGAACCAAAGTGATACGAATCCCAAACTATAGGAACTGTTAGTGTAATTTGCCCTTTAAATTATAAGATTTCGTTTGTTAACTTAAAATTTTAGTTAAAAAATTTTAAAAATCAAAAAATAATTATAAGTTATCAAAAGTTTTAGTTAAAAAGTTTTACTTTTTTATAAAAAAATTTACAAAAGATTAAAAAAATATTAAAATAATCTGTTCCTAAATGCCAAATGCTAATTGTGTGCTAGTAATCTAGAACCCTTGAGACTCAAATACCACACCACACGTGTAATTATTTTGCCGAATGTTGAATTTTCTCTGAATGTCTGGCAGCTTTATAACAATTAGCCAGGTGATTAAATTTTTCTTGAATTTTATACGATGTTTTGTTTTGTTCCAAAAGTGTCAGCAACACCTATACACAATTCAAATCTACAACAAAGTAAATCAAATTCATTTCCACCACAACCATCGCAACTTATCACTACAGTGGGGTGTTTTGGAAATGGATTTTTTTTTTTTTTTCCTTTAATGATTTTTTTTTAAAATTTTCAAAAAATTTTAGGCTTTTAGATTCAATTCAACAAGACAAGTTGAAAAATTATAATTTTTTTAAAAACATTCAAAAAAAAAATCTAGAAAAGAGAAAAATAAGTCAATAAATTATCTTTTTTGACTTATTTTCATCTTTAGTGATTTTTTTTGAATTTTTTTTAAAAAAAATATAGGTTTTAGATTTGTCTCGACAAGATGATCGGAAAAGTAAAAAAAAAAATTGACATAATTTTTAAAACAATCACTAAAGACAAAAAATTCAAAAAAAAACAGTTTTTTTTGTTTGGTTGCCAAAATGGGCCAATGTAGTATAACTCAATATTGCATCGCAACCAAACAATAAATGAATAGGGATGAGATCTCAACCGGTGTCATCACTCAATAATAAGAGGAGCTGCCAGAATTCAAGCCCAGTTGACATTAAAATAAATAAATAAATAAATAAATAATGATAATAGAAGAAATTTTATTTCTTCTAAAAGAAGCATTGATCCATTGAAGAGCATTTTAGGGTCAATTTTGCAAACTTAGAAAAAAGTCAATTTGTTAGTTTATTTGGGTTACTTCACCTTTCTATTTTTTTTTTTTTTTTTGCAACCAAAAAAAAAAAGTTTTTTTTTAAAAAAAAGAACACTTCCCAAAATGGGCCTTTGTTACATACATAGAAAAATTGATGGCTCTAAATGCATCAAAAAAGTTGGGTTAGGTACCCTATTTCTTTGGACACACTAATCCTAATTTTGAATTTTGACTCTTTTTTTTTGGGGGGGGGGGGACAGCCCAAACACTTTAATTAATTCTATTTTCACCCCCGCACCCACTTGTTGTTGTAATCATCATCGCTGCCGAGCCTCCTCTGTTACCTTTGGACAACCACCACTCCCTCTCAGCTATCCACCGTTCCATTCCCTTTTTCCACCGTCGTTTGTTACCCTCATCTTATTTTCTTATTCTTATTCTTTTTATTTTCTTTATCTTATTCATCATCATCATCTTTTTCTTCTTCTTGTCATCCTTCCAAAACCCTAGCTTTGAATTTATCTTTTTTTTTTTCACCCGAAACCCTAGATCTAGGGTTTTAGAAGGAAGAGAAAGAAGAAAAAGGGCTAAAAGGAGGAGTTTACGTCACGGAAGGTTGCGGTGAGGAAGGGGATGACAAAGAAGAAATAGGAGAAAGCATTGGTGGTGATAGCAATGAGTAAGGTGTGAAGGAGAAGAAAAAAAATAGAAAATTGCAGATGATGGGGGCAGTGATTGCAACAGCGCAACAATAGGTGGAGTAGATTTGGTGGTGGTGCTAAAGGATGAAGAAGGATTAGGGAGAGAGGAAAGGGTCCAAAAGGGGTTAATAAAGCTAGAGATGGGATGGTCGGAGTTGGGTGGTTTGCAGAAGGTAGGGTTTTGGCCATTTGATCATTTATTTAATGGACAAAGTTGTATTTGGAAAAAGTGACAAAATGGAATGCCTAACTGAACTTTTAGGGTGCATTTAGAGCCTCCCTACAAAAATTATCCAGAATTGAAATGTGTAAACTATATTCATTTTAAATATGATTCACAATGTAGTAACTTGAAATCTATACCATATACTCTACCGTCTAAATAAAATTTTGATTAAAGTTTATAAGTAACTAAAGTTATTGTTTTAGAGACACTGTCATTATTGTACACAAATAAATTTTGTGAGTAATTATAATTTGTTGTGAGTAACTAAATTTTCATAAGAGAATTTTTTTTGGTACATCGGAATTATTTTCATAAGAGAATTATTATTGTTTTAGGGCCACTACTCTTCTAGCCAGTGTTATACAGAGGTGCAACTCGGACGGGCTCAACCTAAACAACCCGTGCCTACTACGAGTTTTTTTAGGGCTTGGGCAACAATATATTGTAATTTGGGCAAGCCTGGACAAATTTTTTACGCTCGAATTGCAATTTGGGTGGGGCCTAGGCAGAGGTTGTGTGTAACCTGAACAACCCGAACCCGAGTTGCATTTTATATATTATAAAAATTATATAATATATGTATAAATAAGTAGCCTTGAATTTTATTTTATTTTATTTTATAGTTGGGCTTTAGCCCTTAAATTAGAATCTTGCATTTGGACCATTAAATTAAAAATAAAGACTAAACCCTACCTATTCTTTTCTTTCCTCTCTGTGTCTCAGACTCTCATTTCTTCCTCAAAGAGTTGAAGAATAATGGAGAGAGGCACAAGGACCACGAAATTTAATCAGGGAAGGATTCCATCTGTGTAGATGTTCTTGCTCTTAAGGATTCCATGTAAACAATCCAGTTATACTCTTGTATCTTGATTAACATTTTACTAGTCTAGCTTGTATACTGATAGCAGAATGTTTATCCTAGCCTTCATTTATGAATTACAATAATTTAATTATGAAGATGCTGATCATTTTGGGCTATGGTTTAGATCCACTGAAATGCACCATTGCCAGTCCTTTATTTCAGATTTGGATGCATTCTGCTGCTACATTTGTGGAAGTTTGACTAATGATGAAATTAATTGCTTATTGGATTGTGGTGGTCAATACTTAGTTAGGGTATGCATCTATACAGATCATGTTTAACTTAAGTTTTTTCCTAGTTTCTTCTGTCAATATGAAAGGATAAAAAAGGGCTTCTTGTTGTAATATCATCATATTTCTTGTGAAATTTGGGCAATTCGGGCTAACCCGAGTATTGATTATGAAGCTCAGTCTGGTGTTGAGCAGTGTAGACACCCCATTTTTGACCGACCTTAAGACTCAGACGTCACCGATTGAGCGCTCGGTGATGGTGCATATTATGCTCGTTCTGAGGTTGCGGAGTCTCGGCCGCGAGCCTTGCCTCCAGACTTCGGGGCTCTTTTGTGCTTTGCCTCGGTTTGCGAACCAGATTCTGTTTTCTCTGTTTTCTCTTCCCGAGGGGAGGGAGAGGTCTCGAAGACCATCTCTCAGTGGCCGTAGGCTACGTTTCGTGGTCGTAGGCCATTTTTCCCGTTTGGAGCCCGGTTTCTGGTTTTTCGGAGCCGACGGCCGTGTGCCTCGGTTCGGGACCGCTTAACCACCTCCGTTTGCTCCGGTTTTTGGCATGCATCTTATTTGCTCCCTTTTGAGGGACACTGTGGCTCGAGAGACCAACTTTGTGATCGAACACCACTTCCGGTGCCTAATAGTCAGTTTTCGGGGCCTCGGGCTGCGCGTTTCGGCCTCCGAACCTCCATTTTGCATCGGTTTGAGTTCATTTTTGGCAGGGACCTCTGTTTCATTGTTAGGAAGGTCGTAGAAGGGTGGGAGGCCAGCAATTGTTCTGACAACCAGTTTTATTCCTCCAATCGCCCCCCGTCGCCCTTTTTTCTCACTTGAAAGCCAATGTTGACCACCCTAAGGCCACTTTTTCTTGCCCCAAACCACATATTTGTGTTGTACACACCTGGGAGGCCACCAATATCATATGACCGGCCAGTAATTGTGTGTGACCCTTTTGAACCCCTCATAAAAGTGGCATTTTCTCTCTCCTAGTTTACTTTCTCTAGTTTTTTACCACATGGTTGTGTTGTGCACACATGGGAGGCCACCAATCTGGGGTGGCCGACCACTAATACTTCTTGAGCCTTTTGACCCTTGGCCGGCCGGCCATGGGGAGGGCCGGCCGGCCACCTGCAACTTAAATACCAGGCCGGCCTTGCTCCCCTCCTCTGGTACATTACAAATCTGTATTTTTTTTCTCCCCAGATTGTGTATCCGGGGGGCTGCACTTTTGGGGGAAATTTGAAATCCATTTCCCCCCCTTTTTTCCCACACTCTTGCCTATATATCCAGGCCCTCCAGCTCCCATTTGAGGGGTTAGAAAATCTTGTCTAAGCTTCCTACATTGTATCTCTCTCTCTTTACACTCCAACCCTCAAAACCCCTCAAATCCCACACCCCTTTCTACACCACCACATAGCACCACACCACCACCATCCTTTCCAACACTTGGAGCTGGTTTTCCAGAGCTTAGGAGCACCTTTTCTCAAGCCAAGAGTTGCTGAAGCTTAGTCTACAAGGGTGAGTCTTCATTCTCTCTCTTTTGTGCTTTATTTTGTTCTATATCTAAGCCATACTTGCTTACATTTTTGGGCTCCGAACCTAACTGAAAATATTCATGTTTTGATGTCTTTTTCATGATTGATTGAGGGTCCTTCCATGTTTAAGGTCTCTAGCTACCACTTGCTTCTTTACCTCTCTTGTATGCCTCTTTCTTGCATAGTATTTTAGGCTCATTCGTAAACTGTTTTGAGCTTGGTCATAAACTAAAAAGTGGCTTATTTTGAGCCCTTCTTCAACATTGTTGAAGGGATCTTCACTGTTTGAGGTTTTCTTTTGTCACTTGCCTCTTCATCCCTCTTTTGGCCTTACTTTTGCATGTTTTGTTAGTCCCTTGTGCTTGTGTTTTTGGGCTCTGGTCTGAACTGTAAATAGCCTTATTTTGACCCCCTCTTCATGTTTTATCAAGAGACTTTTGCTTTTTGAAGCTCCCTTTTTGCTCTTTGTGTTTAAACCTCTATTTAGGCCTTATTTTGCATAGTATTTTAAGCTTGTATGTACACTGTTTTGGGTTTGGTCACTAACTGTAAAATACCATGTTTTGGGCCCCTCTTCAACTTTGTTGAAGGGCCCTCCTCTGTTTGATACCAGCAACCATCACTTGCTTCTTTGTCTCCCTTTTGGCCCATTTCTTGCACAATAGTTTAGCCATACTTGTGTTTGTTTTCGTGGCTTGTTGTAAACTGTAAAATGCATCATTTTGAGCCCCTCTTCAACTTTGTTGAATGGATCTTGGCCATTTAGGGCCAGAAGATGCTACTTGCTTCATTATCTCTCTTACGGGGCCATTTTTGCATGCTAACTTAGCCCTATTTGTGTTCACTTTTTGGCCTTGCTTAAAACTGGAAATATGCATGTTTTGAGACTGCCTTGATTCTGTCCTTACACTTCATTTTCAAATAATGCATGCTTTGTATAGCTATAGGCCATTGCGTGTGCCTAGTTTTGCGTTTCGGGTCTCATTTCATGCATCGGGTACCATATTGCCATGTTTCGGGGCTGTTTTGCATCATATTTTGGTACTGAAATTTGCATTCTTATATGCCATATTCCATGCCCTGCCATGTTTTGTTAGAGTGGCATTTGTGTCTTAGGTTCAGTCCTCGGTTTGCGTGCACGTGTGCACGCATCTCGAGTGTCTCATTTTTCATCCAATGGCTACTAATGTGAGTGTGGCTGAGGTCCACTCATGTTGGTGTAAGTCCATTGTACATTGAGTATGCCATTTCATTTTATAGCATTGCGTATGCTAGGTTGTATATTAGAGCATTGCGTATGCCTTGTTACATCGTGCATTGTGTATGCCATCTCATAGCATTGTGCATGCTAGGTTGTATATTAGTTGCATGTCATGCATGTCATGCATATTGCATTGTGCTTGGGATAGGAGTTAGCCCGAGCACAGGAAACGAGGGACGTTTCGTACTTCGAGTGACGGAACATATCTCAATTCCCAGTCACCGACACTTCGGATTATCCATGATGGAGTTTAGGTTTTGTTGTGTTTATATGTGCATTCATTTCATATTGAGTCGTGCAATTCGACTCCTCGGCCATCATGCATCGATATACGTGATTGGTGGCACGAGGACCGAGGACTACACTCCCTGAAGAGTAGTCATGCATACATATGTGAAAATACTTTGCCATTCCCCTTTGTTGCTCTCTGTTGCAGCAAATCAGAAATTGATAGCCTTTCGGAGCTTGGTACGCATTCTAATAACAATTGCAAATAGAGGCAAACTGGGGCGTCACAAGGGATTTTCTGACAAAGGCAACCCGAGCATGCATCATTCATCACCCAGAGCAGATTTGAGGCAGTCCCTGGCTTGCATGCCAATTTATTGCTTTCCTAATTTAATTTGTTAATTAATTAGGGTTTTGTACATATTTGAACTGTAATTATTCATTTGGGACTGTATATTATTTATTCGGACCCTCTGCGCGAGGGCAATGTTATAATAAAGTGTGCGTATGTGTGATGTATGTCTTCCAACCCCACGTCTTTCTCCCTTTTATTTACCCGCTTATGATGATTAGATTAGGGCATGTTTCAATTAGCATACAGTATGATAGCATGTTTGCATTCATTCATCTGTTTTGCATGTACCGGGCTCGGCGCATCATACTAGCTGCATTGTATTTTCAATTCCAAGTTGAATACATGTTAGCTATAGCATTTCATATGTCATGTTTTGAATAGCCGAGCCTGCTATAGTTGCATTTTTGCATGTGTTGCATTAGGCACTTCTGTATAGTTAGGATCATGCATGGATTTCCAATCAGCTTCTGTTTTGGCTTAGAGTACTCGGTAAGTTTTATGCTTTAGCATCCTTGCATGCGTGTGAGTGACTGCCATGAATAGCATACTTACCATGAGGCTATATGCTTATGTGATATAACTGCCTGAATGCCTGTGGGTGAAGGTTGGGTTATTTGAATTGGAACAATTCATCAAATGTGTGTTTTAAGCCCACTAGATAGTGGCAAAATCATGTTTTTCTAAGCCCACCCGAGGGTAGCAAATCCACGTCTTAGCCTACTTGCGAGTAGCACCATCAAACCATTTTCAAACAAACAAACATGAAATGTTTTGTTCCAATTCAGGCGATCCAGTCTATACTTGTATGCTGTGCGCATCACATAGTAAATCTAGGCTAATAACCGGAATAAGAACACATAATGTTTTCAAAAATAGATATCATGGTTAGTAGAGGCCGATCTTTGATCGAGCGAGCGGGGGTGTTCACGAAGTGACCTTCCCCAATCGTGCCCAAGTTCCTGAGCCGATGCAACTTTGGTGATGACGGACACGTGGCCTTAGGCAACGAGTTAGGGTTTCCTAAATTTCCCCCAAAATAAAATATTTAGGTGGCGACTCTGTATCTGGCAAAGCAGTCCATGTTTGGCACTTCTTTCAAAATCTGTTTTGTTAAAACGATTTGCCGAATTTGGACTCTTTGGTTCAGATTTAGAACCGTGACAATTTGAGAGTCCGAACTGTAGTGAACCCCAAATGAACAGAACGGGACTCATCCCTCCCGGGGCGTTTGGGGACGTCTACAAGCAGCCAAGCTCGAGTTGATGGTCGGGCTTGGGCACTGCCAAACACAATTTTGGCTAGGCTTGGGCAACCCTCCAACCTGAGCGAACCTGCCTGAGTTGCACCCCTAGTGTTATACATAGTACTCGAAGTGTATGTACAAGAGCTCTTACAACAAACACAAACACAAACACAAATTGACCATCATATTCTTAGATGGCCCTTTTTCTTTTTTCTTTTTTCTTTTGTGTGTGGTGATAATTGAAATTCGATTATAGATAGTATTCGGATTTACTCTACAAGTACCAAATTGAGATTTGTTGCTTAGTGGTGTTTTATAATTTATTTGATTGTATGAGCTTCGAGCATCTTCAATGGTGTATCAAATTTTTTATTAAATTTGAGTAAAAAATCTATTTGATATCAAGTGCTCTAATGAAGGTTTTTGAAACTTCATCAAAACATCGGTTGATTGGGCGGACGACTGGGCGGATGTCTGACCAGTTGACCGACTAGTGTAAAATTTTCATAAATTTTTACCTTGAGGTGGTCATCCAAGGGGTCGGCTGGTGGTGAAAATCAAACGACTATGAATAGTGATTTGATGAAAGAAAAGTGAAATTCTAGATTTGATACCTATTTGATGAAACCATTGGAGCAGAAAAAGACACTATTTTTCATCAAATTCAAATTTGATAAAAGTTTTGAGTAACCATTGGAGATGGTCTTATTTGGTAGAGAAGGTAAAATTTTAGGATGCTGGGGTGAAAAATTCAATTTTAAATTTTCTTTATCCATAGGCTCAGGTGCTAAAACCCTTTATTCATGGGTAATTCTATTTCTACATGCTAATTCCCCTCAGTACACACACTTAATGAACACTTTCTGAATACACATATTATAAAAATATAAATTCTGAGTACACATCTCTATATTCCAATATTACTATAACAACCCCGACCTATAACTATCCGTTAAACCATGATTAAGAATGCTTAATAGGTGATTAAGATGAAATTGTGAATTAATTGCATGTGTGTTACATTATTTGTGCTTATCTTTGGCTATCGTAGAAATATCTGTTTGATTTTCTGTTGATTCTGCGAATTGAAGGCCTTATCGGCATCCGAACACAGAATTGACTCAAGTTATATGTTATTTAGGATTTTTATAATTTTATGATAGGTTTAATTGGAATTCAATTCGAAACGAATTAATTAGAATAATTAATAGCCATTGCTTAGCTTAATTAAAGTTAATTAGCCAACTTTTAATTGAACCTATATAAGGCTCCCATATGAGCCTCAATTTACCTCTTTTCTTCATTTTGTTGTATCAAACGAAAGGGAGGGTGAGAAGAGTGAAATTAGAGTCAAGTTAGAGGAGAATTAAGCTAAAGCTAAGGGAGTTGCTAAGAATTAAAGGATTAAACTTGAATCAAGCCCATTGAGCCTAAATTGGAAAGCCTAGGTATGAATCCAACCTCTAAGCGATAGGATTGTGACAAAAAGAACATGAATTCAAGAGAATTGGAAGTTTAAATACAAGAATGAAACTTAGATGTGAGAATTAAGCAAGATTCATGCATGCCTGCACATTTTCTTGCATTTTGAGTTTAATTATTGAGAATTCTCACATGCATGCACCAAGTCTTCCATAGTTTTGAGAATTCATCATGTTTTCCATCATATTTGATCATCTTTTGGAAGCTTTGAACGTACATCTTTACATGCATTAAATGTTTTCACAATTTCAAGTATGAGTTTTGAATAATTGACGAAGCTTTTGGGCTTAGTTTTGCGAAATGGGTTTGAATTAATGATGTTTCCCAAGTTTAAACAAGTTTCCTTAAGTTTTGGGCCCAAAAGGATGTGAATTGTAGCTTTGAATTTGCATTTTGGACTTGGGAGTGCAATCTGAAAATTCCAGAATTTAACCTCTCCGCTCGAGCGACCGATCCTACGCTCGAGCGACCACCTTTGTTTTTGCACCCCCGCTCGAGCGACCAAAAGTTGGCTCAAGCGTAAAATACATGCTCCTAGAAGTTCATATGTTTTGCAGACCTCTCGAGCGACAAGAGTTACGCTCGAGCGAAGACCTCCCTCTCACGCTCAAGTGACCATCAAACGAAAAAATCACACAACCAGTACTTTTGTAGAGTTTACAGACCGCTCAAGCAAAGGAAGTTGTGCTCGAGCGACCGCTCACATCTTTGAACCTCCGCTCGAGCAAGGCTCCTATTTTCAGCATATTTGCCTAACTGTTATCAAGTACCTTTTTGCATCCTGATTGCATTCTAGGCATTCCTAGGCTAAGATTAAGACATAATAATGAGGATAAAGGCTAGAAACACACTAAGAAAGAAACGAAATGAGTTAAGGATTATCCGGGTGTGTGTTTCAAGTATGTATCTATTATGTTTGTGTAGGTCACGCGCTGTGAGCTATTTCATTTGCCTGCTTTGTCTGCCAACTCTGGAGCCATCAATGAGTAATAACTCTGTAAAGTTATGTTTAACTTTAATTATTTTTCGATGATATGAAATGATCAGTATTCTGTGTCACAACCCAAACCTGACAAAAGCCTTCAGGCTCGACCTCCAGAATGTCCACCTATACATATATATACACACAGTGAGCTAAAGCTCAGTGAATAACATCAATGTAAAGAGATTAGTGAACGAAATTCGAACATGTCATAAGCATAAACAGATCATAGCATAAATATTCTCGTATCTGAATATAATAACGGTACATCCCATAGAACACATCACATATCGTCTTTCGACTAGAGTAATCGGTTCTGGATACCGATTAAACACATATCACTACAATGAAGTGGCTGACGAGATCTCGTATCACATATGTGTCATGGACCCGCATTTACATGTCATCCTCCATGACTTGGGACTATCTATGGATGCCATAATAGATTCACAAATAGGACATTCGTTCACATAATTAAAATAACATTTCAGAAATTATAACTTATCGCATAACAGTTGAAACATAGTTCATATCAACATATCTTTACAGAAATGTTACTCACAGTGGTTCTCGCAAACGGTCAATCAATCTCCAGACATTGACCTACAAACACAAAGTACATAATACCAACATTTCTTATCATTACGCATTCATGTGTCCATCACGGCTTAGCTTTTGTTACATTGGTTCTCGTTCTTTCTTATCACAATGCTTAAACACACACACACACACACACACACACACACTTGCAGTTTCTCAACTTAGTACATTCCTTTCGTAGTGTGTTTCTAATCCATAACCTCATTACTATGGCTTAATTAAGGCTTATGAATGCCTAAGATGCCATAAGGATACCAAAATGTGAGTTGGAACACTTAGTCAAATTTCTGAAAACAGGGTCCTCGCTCGAGCGTAGCTTTCCTCGCTCAAGCGGACATACAAAATATGAATGGCCGCTCAAGCGCGGCTTCCTTCGCTCGAGCGGTCTGCAAAGATATGAAACTTTTAGGAGCTTTCATTTCATGCTCGAGTGGACTTCTAGTCGCTCGAGCGGAAGTGTATGAACTCAGAGTGGTCGCTCGAGCGTAAACTCCTACGCTAGAGCGTAGATGCAAATTCTGGAATTTCCAGATTTGATCACCAAGCTCAAAACTCGAATTCAACTCTTCAAAATACATCTCTTGGGCCCCAAAACTTGAGATGACATAGTAAACTTGTAAAATGTGAAGAATTAAGGATCATTTCACAAAATCATGGCCCAAGAGTTTGCTAAAAGCTCACAATTCATCTTGAAATTTAAGAAACAAAGCATGCATGTAAAATCCTTCAAATTCTTTTCCCCAAAGCTTATGAAGTTAACAAAATTGAGCTCATAAGCTCCATGCATGTAAGAAATTCCTTCTCAAAACATGAGTTCAAGTGATTAACATAGTAATTCTAACATGCATGTACCAAATAACTTACCATAATAACTTAGATGCTCAAAATCAAACTTAACATGTCAAAACTCCATATATTCATGCATGCATGTGGATTTCTCTTCCAAATTCTCTTTCAAGACTTCAAAAACATAGGATTGACTTACAAAACTTGATGAAATATGCATGCATGTACAATTCAACCTCCAAATTCAACACAATTGGTGAAACTCATAGCTAACTTGGTGATTTAACACCTACATGAGCATGTATGTATGAATTGTAACCCAATCCTTTATCCTAAGCTCAAAGTACACATTTAAACTCATAATCTTCATGTTAATAACTTAGATTCATAAATTAGGGATTGAATTCATACCTATAGTCTTGAATTCACTAGATTCTTGCACAATATTGGTGACTCAAGCAAAATGTTTAACTCTACCTTGAATTTCTTCTTCCCTCTCTCTAGAATTGCACTCTCTCTCTCTCTAAAATAAATTCTTAGATTTTGGCACTAAGAGGTAAAAGACTTGAGCTCAGAAATGAGCTTAAGGCTCATATATATAGTTATGATGCCAATAATACAATAATTAGAACATAAGGCTTGCCAAACGCAACTTAATGAATCAGACTGAATCAATTTTTAACAAAAATTGCCATAGTGTTCTAAAAATTCCAAATAATACATTCATGTAACCAATTCCGATTCCAGATGCCGATAAGGCTTTTAATTTTCATATTAAAGCAGATTTCACAATAGATGTTACTACAAGTGACAGATAGAAAACAAAATAATATATAAAATACAAGATAAACACATAATTTATTTTATCCACTTAATTAACATCCTCAATTACGGGTTAGCAGCTAATCGCGGATCGGGGTTGTTACATTCTGAAATGCTATATTTTGTATGAATGAATTATTACCTAATTTCTGACGTGTATTTGTGGTATCCCTAACGTCATGTGATATCTGTTAGCTGTTACCCGGTATCGGAGGTTGCTTTATGGAATTGACAAGTATGATGGCCCTTGGCCGGAGGTAATAATACTATGGTCTCATGGCCTTTGCCCTAGGGGTAACAATACCGTGGCTTAAGTATGTTACAAGTTTCCGGTACCGGAGGTTCCTCTATGGAACTGACAAGTATGACTCTGAATGCTCTGTATTTGATCTGTTAATGCTATTGGATATACCATGTATAATCAGGCACAGATTCAGATTTCTGTTTATGATATGAACAAGAATTTGAATCTGTTTCAAGAACATGAACCTGTTGCTACTCTAAATTCTGATTTCTGAATTTGACATGGGACATCATTCATTAAACCTCTTTGCTTTGTTATTATTCACTGGGTTTTCGCTCACTATTTATATTATGTATGTAGATGAGCAGGCGCATAACTAGGCCAAAATTGCTGCCTGGAGAGTTTTGGGTCAGCTAGCCACCGTGCCTTCCGAGGAGGTTCCCGTTTAAGAAGTCAAGTTTTGTGGACTATGTTAGAGTTTGTCTTGTGAAGAGCGCTTTGTTTTGTTTTTGTTCATCCGCACACCTTGTACGGTGTTGCAAGACTTATGTGGATATGACGTCATACATATGTATATTTTATACAAGATTTAAATTTATGTCCCATATATGTCAATATAGCTCAATAGACTACGTATATTTATATATTTGCTTCTGTAGCCTCTAATTATATATTATTCTGTTCAGAGACCTTTGGTAATTCAAGGATCACTGGCCGGTTACGACGCTAAACTTTTAGGGGCGAGTTTGGGTCGTGACAATTACCCTCATTTTCAAATTTTTAATCAATTTTTTGAAATTTTTATGAGAAAAATATAAATTAATTTGACAAAAATAAATACCAAAAAAATATTTTTTAATTTTTTTACCCCTAAAAAGATGAAACCATATTGAAATAAGAAGTTTTTTTTATCATTATTTATTTTTGAAAACATATTATAAACCTATATCAAATAGAGTCTAATTTATTTTTATTTTTTTTTCTTTTTTTCGTTCATCCACTCATTTTTTACTGTTGTTGCCGTCACTTTCAACCATTTATTGCCACCACCATCGCCACTTCTAGCTCATCCCCCTCTATCCTAGGGATAAGGGGTGACTGTTGTGCTCAAAGCACAGCAGTCACTGTGGTGTCTCCGTTTGAGGTATATTATGGCCTTATTTTTATGATCCAAACCGTTTATTTTGTAGGGTTTGTTAAGTACTTCATGCCTACCAAAAATCATATTAATCGGATATCAACAACTATATGATCAAAAACCAAAAATATAAATAATAAGTTTTTCATTTGAGAAATAGCATAAACAATATGCTATTCGATCATATAGTTATTGATATCCGATTAATATGATTTTTTGTAGGCATAAAGTACTCAACAAACCCTACAAAATGAACGATTTAGATCATAAAAATAAGGCCATAATACACTTCAAACGGAAGCACCACGGTCACTGCTGTGCTTTAAGCATAGCAGAGACCCCTGTTCCCTATCCTAGACCTTCACAATTAACATTGAGTGATTCATGGTGAGAGACTTGTAGGAGTGTATGGTTCATGGCGGAAAATGATTACAGTAGATAAAAAAAGAGGCAACGAGAGGGAATGACAGATGAGAGAGGTGGCATTGGTGATAGAGGATGGTTGTGGCATTTTAGAAATAGGGTTTGAGTAGAAGAAAATGAGGGTATTATGGTATTTTTATTCTAGGACAAAATTATATTAATGAAAATTTTCATTAAGTGTGTGAATTGAATGGAACTAGTGTATGGAAATAGAATTACTCATTTATTCATAAGGATAAACCCGTATAAAATGACTAAACTACCCATATATATATTTATATATATGTGCCATATACGTATACACTGACGCCCCTATCTCTCGAGTTAAGATCCTCTAGAGTAATACCCTACAATGATTTCCTTAGTGAAAGAGAGACAGTCGACACATGGCCCACTCACCAACCATGGGCTGAGATTTAAAATCACCAAAACAATGTCGTTTTGGTGAGTAAATTGAAAAAAAAAATTTCAAATTTCTTTTGTTCTGGGTTTTACTTTTATCACCGACCCCCTCTCTAAACCTAACCCCACTCCGGCACAACCTTCCTCGCTGGCAATCTTTCCGTTATCACCCGTCCATCTTCAACGATCTGTCGCCTCTTTCGTCCTCGTTGTCTGTGTTAGCTTTTGATAAAACTCTCTTTAGAATGAACTATATTTTGTATTGATTTTTTCTCACTTATTGATTCATATCTTTTGCCCAAAGGCTTACATCTTTTTATATAAAGAAGGTTATACATAAGTTCAATGAATAAGATCCATGAACCTAAACAACATTGTAATTAACTAGGTACATGAATATAATCTAGACAATGTACTTAATAAATATAAAATACATGAATATAAAAATACATGAATACAAAGAATGTATGAACTCAATGTATCCAATGCATGCAATGTATCCAATGTATCTAATGTAAATATGGCATTAATTTTAACACTCCCCGTTAATTCCATACTGTGTGACACCCAACATTTCTCTTAAAAATTCAAATTTGTCCCTTGGTAGAGCTTTGGTGAAGATGTCTGCAACTTGATCTTCAGTCTTGCAATGCTTGATTTGAATCTCATCATCTTCCACAGCTTCTCTAATGAAATAATGTTTGATAGCAATGTGTTTGGTACGAGAATGGTAGACAGGATTCTTTGTCATAGCAATAGTAGATTTATTATCACACATAATTGGAGTAGCTTCACCTTGCTTCTCACCAAAATCATCCAAAATTCTTCTTAGCCAAATTGCTTGTGCAGTTGCCAATGATGTTGAAATATATTCGGTTTCAGCAGATGATTGTGCCACAATTTGTTGTTTCTTGGATGACCATGAAATTACACCCGATCCAAGAAAAAATGCATACCAAGAAGTGCTTCTCATATCATCAACACATCCGGCCCAATCACTATCACAAAATCCAATTAACTTTGCATCAAGAAATTTCTCATAAAAAAATCCATAATCAAGTGCACCTTGAATGTATCTTAACACTCTTTTTGCAACCCCAAAATGAATTTGGCTTGGACTGTGCATGAACCGAGACAATAAACTTGTAGCATATATGATGTCCGGTCTTGTAGCAGTTAAATACAACAAACTTCCAACCAAACTTCTATAACAAGATGCTTCACCTTCTTTGCTTCCAACTTCCTTTGACAACTTTTCATTCACAATCAAGGGAGTAGCAAATGCTTTGCAATTCTTCATTTTAAATTTCTCAAGAAGTGTTTGAGCATACTTCTTTTAGCAAAGAAAAACACCACCATTGTTTTGGAAAATTTTAATGCCTAAAAAATGATGCAATAGTCCCAAATCACTCATTTCATATTTCTTCATCATCTCCCTTTTAAAATCTTCAATCAATTTTTCATCACTACCGGCAAAAACCAAATCATCAACATAAAGTGAAACAATAACAATACCGGTTGTACCTTGCCTCTTGATGTACAAAGTTGGCTCACTTTTGCTTCTTTGAAAACCCTTTTCATTGAAGTAAGCATCAATTTCACTATACCATGCCCGGGGTGCTTACTTTAGGCCATATAAAGCCTACTTCAACTTGTATGCTTTATCTTCTTTGCCTTTGACAACAAATCCTTGAGGTTGATCAACATACACCTCTTCTTCTAATTTTCCATTTAAAAATGCTGATTTACATCAAGTTGGTGCAAGAACCAACCCTTTTGAGCTGCCAAAGCAATGATAGCTCTAATTGTATCAAGTCGAGCCACAAGAGCAAAAGTTTCTTGGAAATCAATTCCAAGTTCTTGTGAATACCCTTTTGCCACAAGTCTTGCTTTGTTCTTTTAAATAGAGCCATCTGAATTGAACTTTGTTTTGAAAATCCACTTCACTTTTTTGGGTGAATAAGACATAAAAGAAATCCACTTCACACCAATTATTTGAAAATCCACTTCACACCAATTATTTCTTTTTCTTTCGATTTCTCCACTAACTCCCAAGTCTTGTTCTTCTCAATCACATGAATTTCATCTTCCATGCTTCATCTTTAATTGCCGCTTCAAAATTTTCAGGTTCAACAATGCATAAATTGCATCTTGCATACATATCACTAAGACTCCTTATATTTCTTGGAGTTGAACTTGGAGATGAAGAACTTGAACTTGAACTTGAACTTGAATTTGGAGAAAATTGTGAACTAGCAATTGGTGACAATCTTTGTGGAGATTCAAGAGTTGCAACATCTTCAACTTGTAGACTTTCTGATTCTTCATTGAAAGAAATGCTTTGATCTTGGACTTTCTTTTCCTTCCAATCAAAAGACGCCTTCTCATCAAAGAGAACATCTCTACAAATAATCACCTTTTTTTGATCCAAACTGAAGAGTCTATAGCCTTTGGATTTTGAGCTATAACCCACAAAGATGCACTTCTTACTATTTTCATCAAGCTTGTGCCTCACTTCTTTTGGAACATGAGCATAACAAATGCAACCAAACACCTTCAAGTGATTCACCGATGGTTTCCTTCCACTCCAAGCTTCAACTGGAGTTTTGTCCTTAAGAGCTTTTGTAGGACATCTATTCATCAAGTAAACTGCTGTATACACGGCCTCACTCTTTTGGGTAGCCCCTTCTCATGTAGCATATACTTGGACATCTCCTCTATGGTTCTATTCTTTCTTTCCGCCACACCATTTTGTTGTGGAGTGTACTCAACAGTCAATTGCCTTTCCATTTCAATATCTTCACAAAATTTCATAAACTCATTTGAGTTGTATTCTCCGCCTCTATCACTTCTCATCAAACAACCACTTTGTCTTTCAACAAGATTTTGAAATTTCTTAAAGATAGAAAAAACTTCACTCTTTTGTCTCATGAAATACACCCAAGTAATTCTAGTAAAATCATTAACAAAGATAATGAAGTACTTGTTACCCCCATGAGTTGGTATATCTATAGGTCCGCACACATCGGTATGGACAAGCTCCAATGGTGCTTTAGCTCTCCATGCTTTCTCTTTTGGAAATGATTCCCGGTGATGCTTTCCAAGTGCACAACCTTCACAAATATGTTGCACTTCATGAATGGTTGGCAACCCAAAAACCATATTGTTTTGTTGTAGATGCTTCAAGCTTTGAAAATTCAAGTGCCCAAATCTTCTATGCCAAAGCCATGAATTATCAATCACATCCATCTTCAAAGCCGCATTTTTGCTATACCGGAAAATGAAAGGAAAACTTCTATTTTTCTCCATCTTGATTTTTGCTACAACTTGGCTTTTCCCCCATTTGTCAAAAATTTTGCAAAAATCGTCTTCAAAGTGAACAAGATATCCATGCTCCATAAGTTGTCCAACACTTAGCAAATTTTGCTCCGAGTCTAGAACTAAGAGAACATCAGAAATGAATCTTGTACCCATCTTGGTTTCTATAGCAATAATACATTTTCCTTTTGTTTGGACTAAGGCACCATTCCCCATTTTTACTTGAGAACTGGAGGAAGCATCCATTTTCACAAAAATGCTTTCATCTCCTACCATGTGATTGCTACATCCGCTACCGAGAAACCATACATCCTTGGTTTGATCCGATGCCTGTGACAAGCATAGAACATGTGCCCTTCACTTTCTTGCTCCTTGGAAAAATTAGCTTGTTGAGTGCTCTTGACCAGGCAATCCTTCTTGACATGCCCAAATTTGTTGCAATTGTCACATTTTAGCTTTCCTCGAAACCAACAATCTTTATCAGCATGATTGCTTCGGTTGCAAATTCCACACTTTTGTTGAGTGGACTCTTCATTTTCCTTTCTTTGAAAATTAGACCTTCCTTTTCCTCTTGCATTTCTTGCTCTTCCGGTTGCATTTCTTCCTCCTCCTCTTTCTCTTCCTTAGGAATTAGAGGTACTAACATTAAGCTTGGATTGAAAGGCACTTTCAATTGACTTTTCAGATTGCCTACTCAACCTTTGCTCAAATGCTTTAATTGAACCCATCAATTCTTCAATACTCAAATCAGCAAGATCTTTAGTTTCTTCAATGATAGCAACAATGGGATTGTATTTCTTCGGTAAACTTATCAAAATTTTCTGAATAACTCTTTGATTAGTAATATTATCCCCATAAATTTTCATTTGGTTTACAAGTTCCGTAACCCTAGAAAAATAATCCTTCAACAATTCCATTTCCTTCATCTTTAAATTTTCAAAATCTCTTTTCAATGATTGAAGTTTGATGGTTCTTACCTTCAAGTTGCCTCTATACTCTTTCTGAAGAATATCTCATGCCTCCTTCGCTTTTGTCGCATTGATAATTCTTGGAAAGATTGCTTCTGAAACTCCTTGTTGAATCAAAGAGAGAGCCTTTGAATCCTTCTTCCTTTGCTATTTTAATTGGTTCTTTTGGGGATTTGTCAAACTTCCTTCATCTTCAGGTTCCTCGAACCCATTCTCAACAAGATCCCAAAGCTCTGTATAGACAAAAATAGTTCTCATTTTCACATACCAAGAATCAAAATTTTCATCATTAAAGATAGGAGTAGATACATTTTGGTTGTTGGGATTCGCTATGGACGTCGGTTTGTTCTTCTTCGAGGCTTGTTTTCCCGTATCCGATCTCTACGCCTAGCTTGCTCTTGACCCAACCAAAGCTCTGATACCACATATGTTAGCTTTTGATAAAACTCTCTTTAGAATGAACTATATTTTGTATTGAATTTTTCTCACTTATTGATTCATATCTTTTGCCCAAAGGCTTACAGCCTTTTATATAGAGAAGGTTATACATAAGTTCAATGAATAAGATCCATGAACCTAAACAACCTTGTAATTAACTAGGTACATGAATATGATCTAGACAATGTACTTAATAAATATAAAATACATGAATATAAAAATACATGAATACAAAGAATGTATGAACTCAATGTATTCAATACATGTAATGTATCCAATGTATCTAATGTAAATATGGCATTAATTTTAACAGTCTGCCACCCACATCGTTTCTCTCTTCCTCATTTTCATTCTCCTCCCCTTAGAGCAATGGTGCCTTTTGCGGTATAGCAGAAAGAAGGAAGGGACTTGGATTCTCTGCCAGCATCGCCGGATTCCTCCCTCTCAGACGCCGAAGCCATCTCCAGTTTCTTCTTCTCCTTCTCATTCTTCCACTAACTGTCGCCCCACCTTCCTCCACCAAAAAATCTTCAACTTCAAACCATCTCTTAATTACACACCACCAGTTTGGTTCAATCCTTTTAAAACATTGATTTATGACTCTTTTCAAACACCGAAAATGAAAAACTTTGTGAAATACCCAAATCAAATTTCTGAACATTCCACGTATATCATTCACAAATCCAGAAAAACAAAAGAAAATAAAATTTGTCAAATAGAAACTATTTTCTCAGTGAGTATCCAAGAAACAAAAATTTGACAGATCCTGAAACACTCAAAACCTCTACACCCAAAACCTCTACACCCAAAATAAAAATTCTGAAACTTTTTTTGATAGCTTTGTAGGTAAGGTGAAGGATGGTGGTTGGGAAACAGGCGAGGATGGTGGTTTTGGACTGCGGATGGAGGGCTGACGACGTGGGGGTGCCGTCCGAGACTATGACGGTGGAATGGAGGGACAGGGTCGGTGATGGAAGTGCAATTTGTTCGTCCATTTGGCTGGTTTGGTTTTTGATTTTTTTTTTAAAAACGATGTTGTTTTTCTGTTTTTAATCTCAGCCATTGGATGCAATAGAGAGATGACTCTAAAGGGTATTACTCTAGAAGATCCGCACGCCTCTCTCTCTCGAGCAAGGATCTTCCCCTTCATCTTTCTCCTTCGTTCCCTCCTTGCAGGGGCCTTCGGGTCCACTTTGAGACCCAATTTTGATAATCTGAACCGTTCATATTTTAATATTTATTCAGTATATCATACCTGTAAAAAATCAAGTTGATCGGATATTAGAAAGTATGCGTTCAGAAAATTGGGACTACAAACTATTTTTTAATAAACAGTTTTCCGAACACATACTTTCTGATATCCGATCAACTTGATTTTTTACAGGTATGATATACTGAATAAATCTTAAAATATGAACGGTTCAGATTATCAAAATTGAGCCTCAAAGTGGGCTCGAAAGCCCTGCAAGGAGGGAATAAAGGAGAGAGATGAAGGGGAGGATCCCAATTCCTCTCTCTTTTCCCTCTATTCTCTCTCTACCTCACTGTTCGTGGCCAACTTTTCGTGCACTTCTCCGAGTTCAAAAATCTCCTCCGTCTATCGTCGGCGACGCCTCTCCTCCGTTCATCACAGGCGACGCCTCTCCTCCGAGCTTAAGAGTAGAAACTTTTGTAGAGAAGACCATTGATGCGATGAAGAAAAGCATCAATCTCATTCAAACAACTGTCGCCGATTCAACGGCGGTTTTGGAGACCACCAACGCTGCCACCGCACTTCTGATCACGAATGTCGCGCCGTCGCCTCTTCACCTCCTCTCCAGATCTGATCGGTCGGCTTCTCTCTCTCTGTTCTAGATACGTTGCTGATCCACAGCCACTCTCACTTCGTCAGTGTGCACAAGCTTTGTCGTCCAGACCCACTTCCAATTTGACTCTCCATAGCCTTCGTCGCTCCTCTGATAAAATCTAATGGCTGGATTTCATGGGCCATAAACCCTACTGCCACTGGAATGGTTGGCTGTCAGGCTTTCATCGCCTTCAAAGACTCGAACAGTGCGATGACTGTGAAGACCTTCAATATCAGTTCCTACAGGTTCATCGTGCCTTCGAACCTTTTTTTTGATGTTACGGCTATATCTGTCGATTCATCAGGAGGTATGATGAGGATTTTTGCAATGTTGACTTTGTCAAACAAGACGTCGACGACTCCGAACCAAGTCCGGCAGGTCAAGCCTGCGGTTACTGATGGTTTTCCGAACAAGCATGATTTTCAGCCTACAAATCTCAACTCTAAGGAACATGAACCTCGCGACCATGCATTTCGATTCAGGAACCGGAGATTGATGAGGATTCACAAAATCCTCAGCATTGCCATCGATGAGGCTCGTGAAGAACGAGCTTAGCGCCAAACCTTACTGCATGAGGCTAGAGTTTTGTTGATTCTGCTGCTCATTTTGATTTTTATGATGATGATGATGATACAGATCTGAATTCATGAACTCTCTTGGGAATCAATCTTTTGAAATCAATCTTATTAAAAAATCATAAGTAAAACATGTATTTTTATAGATACATGTATTACCTTTATATATGCACCAATTAATTCACACACATTGATGGTCATGGAAACTTGTTGAGGTTTTGGTTTCAGATGTTCTGCATTTGCTGAAAATTTGGTTTCTACAACGATCTAATTTAGTTATATATTCTTTTTGTCTGTTTGCTGAGAAAATTATACAAAAAAATTTGTACAAATAAAAATTGCACAAATATAAAAATTGGTCTAGAAAAATTTGGATAGAAAATTTGTATAGATAAAAACATGAACAGATAGAAAATTTACATAGAAAAAAATTGAATAAATACACAAAAAATGAACAGATAGACAAAAAATTTGAATAGATAAGTATAAATTTGAACAAATAGTTAACGAAAAGCCAAACAAATAAAAAAAAGGTCAAGGGATATAATTGAAAATAAAATGTCTTCTAAAACTTCTCACCAAACTATTTCACAAATGATGGACAAAAAAAAAAAAAAAAAAAAACCACTAGACGTAATGCCTTAGACAATTGTTAGAGTGGATTTTCCCCTAATTTTTTCTAAAATTTTCTTAAATTATAATTTGTAAAATTTTTAACTTATTTAAAACCCCTAAATAAATATAGACAAAATAATTGATTGAGGCCGAATTGTGTAACACTGAGGCTGATAATTAAGATCTCTTAATCCTACGTGCCTGCCAAATTATATATTTTATGCATATTTGATGTCAATCAGACTAGACACCATGGAAGCATAAAATGAGCAAAAATAGAGAAATTGGAGAGAAAAATGTTTCTCGCACGTGCGGTCTTTTCATCATAACTAAACAGAGCCTGAAAAAATTGTACGTGTAGAGGCCCATTCCTACACGTGCGGAACCCTCTCTACACGTGTGGTGGAATTTTCCACATGTGCAGGCATATCTCGAAAAGCATGCCCGATGTTTTGAATGTGAGAAAAATAGCAGAGGTATAAAAAGACAAAGAAAAGGCTGGATTAGGGTTTTGAAAATTTCAAAAGAGATAAGAAGCTAGAGTTTGGAAAAAAAGGATTCTCAAACTTCAAGGATAATTTTCATGGAGGGTTCTTCTTCTTTTACTTCTTCACACTCCTTCATAAGTGGCTAGGCTCCTATTTCTAGGGTTTTAATGAAACTCTAGCCAAGTAAATAGGTTTTCTTTTTGGTTTTCTTTTATGTAATGGTTTGAATAGTTGTATGGTTCTCAAAAAGTTTTTTAATATATTTTCCATTATTTCTTCAAGTATTTTGCTTTCTGTGATTGTTGAATACTTTCCATACAATGGTGTTCTATTGTTTCATGTTCAAGATATGAGACGAGCCATACTACAAGGGACAAGTCGTGTTACTACCCTAATTTAGAGCGAATGACTCGTACTACTTGAGATGGTTCATGCCTATACACTGAACGTGTTGATTCTCTTGATAATGCTTCGAGCTTGTAGTTGTGAAGTATTATTTAGTTCGAACCGTAACATAATTAAGTCTCAAATTGAAGCCTTATTTATGTAACTGGTGGTGAATGCATTACTCTAGGTTTTTTTCAAAATCAGTAAATTCCAATTTTACTTTTAATTGCTTAGTTTAATCTCTTAGTTTATTTTAGTTATTACTAGTTTATGAATCATCATCTTTTTAATCAAATTGAATTAGGAATTTAACAATTAAATTAGTTTAATTTCCTATTTGTCTCTGTGGATCGATACCTAGACTTACCATTATTCTAAGGAATTTGGTACAGTTTAGTGTTTATTTTTGGTGTGTGAAATAACCCATCAAGAATCTCATTTTTCTTTTTGGTCTTAATTATAATTTTTGAGGACATATTGGATATTTGTATTATGTGACAACTTATTTAATTAAACAAGTTCAACTTTTTTAGAAATTATGAAAAATTACATCAAATAGATTTAAAACTTATTTAAATTTTTTTGAGCTAATAATTCGAAAAGTTTCAATCATAAAGCCAATTTAAGTGATATCAAATTGACTAACACATAATTTTTTAGGGCATATTGGATATTTGTATTATGTGGCAACTTATTCAATTAGAGTGATTCTACTTACACCATTATTTTTCATCTTTACACTCTCAATCTCATTATATCATTAAAAAAAAAATATGTGATTCTTATTACACTTATTATATTACCAAAATTAATCCTAAAGTAGATTCCTTAAGACATTTTTATCTCTTTACACCAATAGTTTTTTGAGGGAATAAGAGAACAGAGAAAGATGCAGGGAATACAGTGAGTGAAACCCACAACGAAGTGTCTGTTCTCACATAGTGCCAAACAATTACATTCCTCCGGTGTTATGTTGTCGGAAAAAATATATTTCTCTAACTTTTTGTTGCTATACATTTACAAGTCACTTTCTTCCAAACAATGATTTTTAAATTTGTACCAGGCTTGTTCGGTAATACAATGCTAATGAATTTAAATTAACCAAGTACCATGTTACCAGACAAACTTTTTTTTTTTCCAGCAATATGTTGCCGTTCAATTGGATGATAACAAGAATTTAATTCGGAGCCACTTGTGAAGTGCCTGTTCGGTGATACATTGCTGTACAAATTAAATTATTTTAGTGTTATGTTGCCAAATTATAGTAAATTTATCTAGCCACCTGTCGCTGAACGTTAAAAGATTTATTTTTTCCTTCAAACATCCATAAAAAAATCCATAAATCAATACGCATCCATAAAATCATATATGAAAAAGTATCCATAAAAATATCAAGTATACGAACATTCATAAAAATATTAATAAAATCTGCCATTATTTGCATCCATCAATCAAACATGTTATCACAATTTGTCTATATTGATAGTTTCGGTAGTTACTACATCGGGGTTGACAAGCGTACGAAATTGATGAATACGGGTAGTATATGTTTTCTCCTATCCATTAGTACACGGGTAATGAAAATAAATCCAATTATTTGCCATATGATGTCTTTATAACAATGAAAAATTCAGTCTTCTTCTTAACGTCAGAAGCGCATTTAATTAATGCTTGACGACTACTAAAAATCTAAAGATAATAAATACATTTATACATCAAATTAATAAAACTCAATACAAATTAAAAATAAGAAAAAATCGGATTCAAAAAAAAACTTAACAAATCTCGTTTGTAATGAATTCATGGGAGTCCACTAATAATGCAATACTTGCATTGTTGCAATGAGTAGATGCATAATCCTTCCAAGCAAAAAAATATATAAAATATAAAAAAATGAAACTAAAAATATATGGTAATGAGTAACCGAACAAATTAAAAGCATCCGGCCTAGGGTTACTAGAAATATATCTTTTAGTCGACAGTTGGTTACAAATATATATATTTTATTCGACAATGTAATATTAGACTATTTTATTTTGTTCGATTTCGAAACATCAAACAAAAGTCGAAGAACAATTTAGAAAAACGAAACAAAAACCTATCAAACAAATAAAAAACCACATAATTTCACTTCTTTTTTTTTATGGTTTTTCACTACCATTTTTTCATTCATTCCTTTTTCTATGATTAAAATATTATATTCTCACTTTTTGAAAAGAGATTTGTAAGAGAGAAGAAAAATTGAGAAAGAAAAAAGAGGAGTAGGGATTAAAAACTAAGGGGTGTAAAGAGATAATAAAATATATTTAATTTTAGTGTTTTGTCTTAAAGGTAATTTCACACATGGATAAAATTGGAAAAAAAAAAAGAAAACCTCATATAAGGGTGTAAAAAGATAAAGTAGTAATGTAAATAGAATCACTCTTTAGTTAAACAAGTTCAACTTTTTTTAGAAATTACGAAAAATTACATCAAACAGGTTTAAAACTTATTTAAATTTTTTTGAACTAATAATTCGAAAAGTTTGAATTATAAAGTTAATTTAAGTGATATCAAGACACCTCCATTTTATTTTTAGGAAACAAACAACCCATGGACTATTTTAATTAAAAGTTAAAAAATTATTAAAAATGTCAAAAAGATTTAGTTCATACAAAAGAAAAAAGTATAAGATTTTTTTCTATTCACTTTACTTTTTGTGCAATTTTTGTAAAAGGTAAAAAAATTATTTTCAAATATCTTGTTTAGTTTGGAATTTTCAAAAATAGTTTTCTAAATTTTTAGTTAGTATTTATATATTTTTAATAATTTTTAAAGCATCGAAAAGATTAATAAATCTCAGTATGTGAAGTGATTAATCATTTGTAATGTGATGTCAAAACATAGAAGCACTTACTATTTAGCAATTAAAAAAGTAATTCAAGTAATAAATTCAAACTTCAGAGGCTTTTCGAGAATTTTTTATTTAATATAATTAGCCGAAAAATAAATTTTCTAACTGTTCTCTTATACAATAATAAAATTATTTGAATTAATTGAAATAAATTTTTGATATTATTAAAAACTGTTAATTGATTTAATGATTTATTAATAAAAATGGACTATTTGTTATAAAATTAGAAACTTTAAGGGACATGATGTAATTTTTAAAATTATAGAAGGCAATTCGTATTTTAAGTAAACATTAACATGGTGTATTTGTAATTTATCCTAAAAAATACAAAAAATAAAAATTCAATTTTTTTTAAAAATAAGTTAAACCTAATTTTTAAATTTGAATTCTCTCAATTTGACTATCTTAACTTCAGAGACCGTTTGAACTTATTGGCCTATTTTGAAACCAATCTCAGGTGATCTTAACCATTTCAATTTTTAAAATTCAGTGAGTAGAATATTCCTAAAAAAAGCAAGATGATCGAACGTTAATAACTATATGTTTAAATCATATTTATATTATAAAAAATAAATAAATATTCTTAAAATTATATTTATCATCCATTTTTAAAAAAAATAAATATGATTCCAACATATATCCAATATTTTGATTTTTTACATTTATATTATACTTAATGAGTTCTAAAAAATAAATATTTTATAATATGAAAATTAGTCCCAAAATAGGCGCACTAAATATAAACATTCCTTTAAATGGAATGACTAACTTGGAGAATCAATCCTAATTTTTTTCACTCCATATTTTTTTTTAAAAAAGAATAAATTATAAATATACCCTTGAAATTTATTTAAATTATAAATTATCCTTGTGGTTTTAGAAATTATATTATGCTCCCTAAGATTTCTAATTTCATAATAAATATGTCATTTTATTAATAAATCATCAAATTAATTAACAGTTTTTAATAATGTTAAAATTTTATTTCAATTAATAATTCAGATAATTTTATTATTGCATAGGTGAACAGTTAAAATTTTTACTTTTTCAATTAATTCTGTTAAATAAAAAATTCTGACAAGAAAATATTTGTAATTTTTCAAATCACAAAAGATAATTCATATTTTAAGTAAAACTCCAAAAGTGTATTTATAATTTTTTTTTAAAAAAAAAGAAAAAGTACTTAAAAAAAGTCACCTATCAAACAGATAATAATTTTTACATTTTCCATAATTTTGGCTTTTCCCCTAATTTGAAACCCTTTAAATAATGACGAGGAGGTGAGGGAATTTGAAAAGGCAATTAAAAAGGAAAAGTATAAATAAAATATATTAATATTTTACTTAATTTCATATATATATATATATATATATTTTTTTTTTTTTCAAATTATTTCATAAATCCTTTCACCGAACACAGGATTAAGACGTCAAAAAAAAACCAGAGGGGCGACGCTCTTGCGACTGTGATTCTCCGGTCTGGTAATAAGCGAGTGCTGCTGCTGGTAATTTTTGTTTTCACCCTCCGTTTGGTTGCCTAGAAAACCAAAAGAAAAGAAGCGAACTTTTCAATTATATTATATGATTTATTTCTGAATAAACACCGTCTAGAATCAGGGAAATGTATTTCTGCATCTTCTTGCACATGTTGTGATTGATGCCTATATCTATCTGTCTATATATATGTGAGCGACTGAGATGAAGTGACAAATTTTTCTATCCTATATTCGAAAGTGTGAGCAGAATTTGAACCCAATCCTTAGATTTCATTAAACACTTCTACCATTTACACTATATATATATATAGGGAAATGATTTGGAGCCCTTAAAAAGCCCCCCTAATCCCCAAAACGACGTCGTTTTGAGGAAATTTTATTTTATTTTATTTTTTATTTTTTGCCTTGGTCTCAATTTTCAGGGGATTAGGGCTTCCCAAATTAGGGGATGTAGCATGGCCCATATATATATTATAATATTAATTTTTCTATTATTTATTTTTATACTTTTGAATTACACACGCATCCCATGTCACCAGGTAATATATATACACGCACATTTTATGTTGTGATTGTGCCTTAATTTATACATAACAACCTTCACAATTAAAACAATTTTATTTATTCTAATTTTTATTTCTTTGCTTGACCCAAATCATCTAATATCCCTAACCTTTGCAATCAAAACAATTTTGATAATCAATAAATCAAATTATATAAGATTTCATACTTTTGTAGAAAACAAAAACACAATATACTAGAAAATGAAATAAATGTACTTGTTATAATTTGATAACCAAGGGCGATTTCTTTGTAGATGAGATGATATTTTTACTGCAAAGGAAGAAAAGGGAGAGGGATGCAATCAAATGAGTTGTTTTGTTTTGATCTGCTTGATATACTGACAAAGTGAAGTGCACATTGCTTTTGATTTATTTTGACGCGAAAGAGAAAAAAAAGAGTTATATAAAGAGAATTTTTTTTTTTTTTGTTGATATGACTAAGACAGTTTTGATGAGCTTTTATTTAATGGTAGAGACACTTTATGAGTACAACATAGAGAGATGGAAAGAGAGTTATATAATGAGAGAGTTTTTACTATTTATTTTGTAATGTAGAGAGAGAACCTGCTAAGAGAGTGGTATAAAGAGGGCTTGTTTTGTCTTGACGAAGAGAACGAAATAAGTGTAAATATAATGATGAGACCCTTTTTGTATCTGATGATAGGTTGTTTTGCTTTATTTTTTATTTGATGAAGAGACTAGTATACCTGATGAAGTGTGGTATTCTGTTTTGATAATTTAAGATTTGACCATTTTCATTTATTTACAAAAAGTTTTTTCACTACTTTTTTGGTTTTTAATAATTATTTTGATTGATGGTTTCTTTTTGGGAGTTGTTATTCGCACTTCACTTTTTGTTATTTGTACTGCACATTGTGTCTTTGAAAAAAATGGAGTGTATGCAACAAAATAGTTGAGTGTGAATAATAATTCCATTTCTTTTTGTGTATGTACACATTCAATTTCTTTTTGTGTATATACACATTGTAAAGTGAAGATATAATAAGTAAGGTCTCCTTTACTTGGGGCCTTAGGCAAGCACCAAAGCTGCTTAGCCCTTGAGTTGCTACTGCTAGCAAGCTGATTTTCAAGGGTGAGTTCTATCCATGGGTTGTATCATTTGGTGTCAAAGCAAACCACTACGGAGGGGGAGACCTATAGTCTAGATTAAAGAACCTTAAGCCTTGTTTGGGGTGTACTAATAAGTACACACTTTTTATTTTTTTTCCATCACATCACCTCTCTACTTTTTTGCACATCTTTTCGTAAAAAGTCAAAAAATGCACTTATTTAGATCATTCCAAACCACTCCTTAGTATTATGTATGGACATGGTACTATAATTTAGGAGACTGTGATGGGATAAGGAGTTGGATAAGAATAACATGCTACGTAATTTAAGTTCTTCATTTTTCTGATTGCATTAGGGGATAATCATAAGACAATGTTTCACCAAATTTGGAGCAACCTAAGCTGTGTATAGGAATTTAGCAAGTGTGGACTGTAGCGTACTTTGTTATTAGAAGTTAACAAAGGATGTGATGCGAATGATGTGGATATATAAAGGGTGTGATCTTAATCTTGTCACTATGTATTTTGTTTTTTTCCTTATCCTTTCAGCGATGAAAAAGAGAACCCTTCATATAATTCTTTGATCGTGTAGTTTAAAATTGCGGGCATTTATGTTAGTGGTTAAGGTGCTATATCATTCTAAATTTTTATTCTCCCTCATGGTACTTCATTTCTGGATATATGCAATGCAGAATTCCTAATATATTATGGTTTATGAGTTGTTAAGATATTTAAATTTATTGTTTTTCTAATCATATATGTTTCAGATAGGTAAGTTATTTTAAGCAGGAGTTTCATGGGAATATTGATGAAAGTTTACTTTTTCCTTTTTCTCAGTGATTAGATCAATTTTCAAGAATGTATAGGATTCTGAAACAAAAAGTTTCTCCTGGAGCTTTGGGAGTTTCTTCTTTTACGTTACTGCTATGTGGACTTAAACTAGTACATTCTACATAATTGGTGAACATATTTTGTTTTATTTGATCTCTCTCAACCTTTCATATGATTATTTCAGATTTTAGCCAAGTCGCTGAAATGGATTCGAGCTGTGGTACCTAAACCTACGAGTTATACGACTAATGTGACCACAAGAAGAGGGGTATTAAATTAATTTGCTTGAATTCTTGTTGTATTTCTCTTTTGTTCTTTAAAGTGTGTGTACATATAGTTCGTCATTGTCATAATCATATCTTATTCAATGTGTTTTAGTGTTGAGTTGTTGTCCTATCACCTATGAGGATTTGTTGATTAATTTTGCTTCCATGTTTTTTGACTGCCTGGTCCTTGGACAATGGGTTTACATATGAGTAACCATGTCTTTCTATTTTGATGTATAGAAGCATCGCAATAGGTGAAGCATTTTGTTGGACATAACATGATGTGGATATGGTTGCCAATAAAAAAAAAAGAGTTCATGATACGGATGTGGTGTGGTGTGCGACACATCTATTGTAAATCAAGTATTTGCAAGGCTTGTTAGACAAAAGAAGAGAGAATCATATTCGTATATTACAAAGCTTTATGCTTTGGCACATGTCCCCCTAATGCATGGATATTTTAATATGAGTGGAGAATTCACGTTGGATACAATCTCTTTCACATTAAGAAATCTTAACAGGGTACCTAATCATGATAACAAGTGAAATTCCATTGTGTTTGGGTGGTTTTGACGAAGGATGGTCAACCCCATGGTTTCTATATGAAGCTCAATGACCAGAAAGTGGATCATTGTGAGATCTTGAGTAAGATCAACTATAATGCCTATCAAGTGCACTTGCCTCATATGAATACTTCCAATACCTTAAACGTTCAAACATTGAGCCCTCACTTGAGGACAAGTTCTTTTAAGAGTGGTGTCCTGATGTAAGTAAAATGTGCAAGGCATGTGAGTGGGAGTTAATGTTAGTTGGTAGTAAGAACAGTAAATTTGAATAACAAAAACTACCCTAGATTGTTATACTATTATTACAATATTGATAAAAACTATATAAAATAAAGTAGGATTTTAATTGACTGGAGCTACTTACTAGTTTAATTACACATATATACATAGATGCTTAGAAATTTGAGAACTTTGTCCTTTCTTTTTTTTTTTTCTTTTTTTTTATGACGTATATGTCAGCTTTGTTTATCAGTTTGAGGTGGATTTAGTGTGATAAGTTGTGCGATGCGATTGAGCTTGCTTTTATCAATTGTAAATTGAGAATCAACTTTCACTTCTCTTTTCTCTCTTCTCTCTTCTCTCTTCTCTCTTCTCTCTTCTCTCTCTATTATTATTATTATTATTATTATTATTATTATTATTATTATATATAATATATGTCACCCTAATGTCTTTTCTTTTTGAGATAATGGATGAAGAATTGTTGAAAACCAGCTCTCTATTCCCCCCACAAGAGAAGAGAGAGGGAAAGAACCTTGCCCAAACCAGCAAGAGAAGTACTGTTATGAAGTTCTCTTCCCAAGAAGATCATTTAGAAACATGTGTTTTATATGTTTTTGCTTTTTCGTTTTTTTGTTTTTTTCTTATATATTTGTTAGAGTCAACAAAGCCTTAGTTACTGAAGGAAATAAATTTAATTTTGATTCCCCAAATACATTTCTTTCTCAATTCTTGATGCCCCTCGTCCGCATGCAATTCCTATGTTGTAAGTAGGTAATTGAATCATGGCTTCATTTTCAGTTATAACAGCCTTTGGACAAGATGTTGTCACTTGTTACCTTTCTGGTTCCACACATAATTGTTAGGCTCAAGCTATATGTTATTCTAATCAGTTGCTTTGTTTCTAAAAAAAAATTGTTGAGAGATCAAGAATAAAAGTTAGTATACGTGTTGGAGGAGGATATTATAAGGGCTAGTGCTGGTTTTTATGAGCAGCATTATGTATAGTCTGGTAGTTGGAGACCAACATGTGATCTACAAACAACTAAAATAATGAAAATAATTATTAGGGTTTAGGGTTGTTACTATGAGAGTCGTAATATTAGTTTATATGTAAGGGTAATTTAGCGTTTGTTTCGTTATAGTTTCCTAATTGGGATTTAGCTTTTGTTATATATACTAGTGTTTGTAATCTTATTAGATTAATACAAAATATTGTTTCTCTTCTTTCCGGTGTATCCCCCTAGAAAAATTATACGGTCAGGTTCCTAATTACTTATTGTTATGTGTCTTTCTTGGTGACTCCCTCATCTCTTAGTGTAGTAAGAAACAGTTTGTTGTGGCCCAACCAAGGCCAAATATCGTGCTGTGGCGCATACCATTGTTGAGATAGTCTGGCTTCATTGACTTCTTTTTGATTTAGGTGTTATTTCTACTTCTCCTCTATGAAGCATGGGTGCCAGTACGGATATGGGTACAGGTACGATATGGGTATGCCGATATGCTAAAATCTAAAAAACGTAAGGTACGGGTACGGTTAGGGTACGCCAAATATTTATTTATTTATTTTTTAAATTTATAGCTAAACATCCCACCTACAAATCAAAGTTCAAAACAATAGCTATAAAGAGAAATTATAAAACCCAAAATAAATCAATATTCAACAATACAAATACAATACTATACAACAATAAATGGAAGAGGGCAAAGTTACTCAATAACCGTGTAAAGAGTTGGTGGTTCTAAATTACATAAATTTTTTGAAGATGATTAAGGAGATATAAGGCTATAGACTTGCATCAAATTCCCACTTTTGGAAAGAAAAAATAAATAAATAAATAAATTGTTGTGGAGTACCCATGGAGTATCCACCCCACACTCATTGAGTAGCCACCGCATACCCATGGCATACCCGGTATGCATGTAGCTGTATCGGTATGCGAACCCGCACCCGGTACTTGTACGGCAACATTTTTGGAGTACCTGAGCTTCATAGCTTCTCCTACTCCCCTCTACTGTGACTACAGGATTGCCATTCAGATAGCGTACAATTCAGTTTTCCATGAGCACCGAGTGGACTAAGTACATTGATTGTCACTTTGTTCATGAACACTTTCAGTTGGGAACGATTGCTCTTCCCTTTGTTCCCTCTACCTTGCAGCTACTTCTTCTCCAAAACTCTCGAGGCTCTTGGGGCTCTCATCATGAGTTTGATTGAGGGGGTGTGTGTGAGAGAGTTGTAATATTAGTTTATATATAAGGGTAATTTAGTGTTTGTTTCGTTATAGTTTCCTTATTAGGACTTGGCTTTTGGTGTATATACTAGTGCTTGTAATCTTATTAGATTAATGCAAAATATTATTCCTCTTTTCTAGTAGTTGCATCTACATAGAAACAACTAAAATAATGAAAATAATTATTTTGGGACAAAAATAATTAAAAAATGTGACATCGTGGCATGACTGATATGTATCCCACCGTGTCCAAGGTGTCTCACACGTGTCGGATATGGCTACAAAAACTAAGTTGACATATCCGTACTGCATAGGTGATGAGTCATACTACAATGTTCTCATTCTTAATCTTATTACACTTTTTTTACCACGATTTTTCTAGTAGTTTTAGTTACATCTACATACAAACAACTAAAATAATGAAAATAATTATTTTGGGACAAAAATAATAAAAAAAATGTGACATCGTGGCGTGACTGATACGTATCCCATTGTGTCCAAGGTGTCTCACACATGTCGGATATGGCTACAAAAACTTAGTTGACATGTCTGTACTTCATAGGTGATGAGTCATACTATAATGTTCTCATTCTTAATCTTATTACACCTTTTTTACCACGATTTTGCATAATAAGATTATTTTTTTTACTTGTTGAACTGTTGTTATTCTTTCAGGCTTAATTCTTGTGTTTATGTCTTTTGAGCAGGCATTGGCTTTTGAAAGAGAACTCACACCCTTATGGGGCATTGGTGATAATTTGATTTTAGGTAATATTGCATTGTTCTATGTCTTCTTTGCTACTTGTTAAGAGGGTGTATACAGTATCTCTGTTTTGTGACCAATGCTTTCAAATTTTTTACAGGTGCTCCAGCTAGTTCGAATATGAGGAGGTCAATTATACATCTTTTGTACTTGTGACATTGCATTTGGTACGCTAATGCTAGTTTTTTGCTGTATTTTTTTGTTGTATTTTTTTTCCAATTTCTTTTCTTTGTTCTTCTACCCCTTAAGTTCTTTGCTGCAGATCCAGTTTATTCACTATCTTAATTCTCTGACCCAGAGGCATACCTTTGTAACCTAACCCAATTCGAGGTTGTTTGGGAAGTGCTAAATAAGTGTACTTTTTGACTTTTTACAAGATATGCAAAAAAGTAGAGAGGTGATGTGACTCAAAATAGATAAAAAGATAAAAATGTGCACTTTTTAGTATATGCCAAAAGGATTAATACTGCCACTCCATATCCTAAAAAATGTTGCTGTTTCCATCACTGTTTTACCTGAATTTCATGTCGTTAAACAGTACTGGAACTGGCACTGTCAACTGTTTACAGGGGCTGTTTACAGCACCCTGAACAGCTTCATATTTTCTTTCTTGCTTCAATATAACCACACAACTTTTCTTATTGTTATTCTCTACAAACCTTAGTAGTAGGAAACTGCTATTGGGGCCTTGCTCCTCGCTCCAGAACCTCGCCCCTTCCCCCACCCCCACCCCCACCCCCGCTTCCGCTCCCGCTCCCAATCTTAAACTCTTCTATAGGGCCCTCACTCTCCGTCTCCACTCCCGCTTCATGCAACTATGCAACAAACACTGAATCCCATGTGCTTTTACCAGTGATTTAACTATAAACTTGTTATAGTCAGCCCTAATAAAGCCCCTCTGTATTTTGGCATTAATTCTTGTAGGAGAGTGTTTCATCACACTTATCCTGCATCACTCCCATGTCTTGTTCTCCTTAGGACGATTGGATAAAGATTTTGTTTGGCCTAGCCACAGAATAAACAGATCATAATTTATGGACTCTTCCTCCCCTTCCTAAATCAACTGCTTCCACTTTTGCAAGTGTGCTCCTCCCTCTTTTGGATACCACCTTATTCAGATTTCCACTTTTTGCTTGGCTGTGTTTGGTCTATTTTATCTCCTTGTTTGAGTTGTCAACTTGGAGTACTAAAAGTTGTACCTTTCCCTGTAGTAATAAGTGTACTACCTCTCTGTTCTATTTTTTGCATTTTAGTATGAGGGGTTAGCACTTGCCAAGGTCTTAATTGATATATATATATATATATATTTTATTTTATTTTCATTGCCAGATTATTGCTGTTTTATGTGTCTTTATTCATGCATACTTGGTCTCACCTGTATTGAATATAGAGCACTGCTGGGACCCCAGTGGGGGGTGACCCCCAGCACCCCCACCTCCACGAGGGTCAAAACAAAAAAAAACAAAAAAAAGACAGTTTTCAGCCAATCAAAAATCAGTGGGGGTAGTGGGGGTCACCCCCACCGGGGGTCCAATGCATTTTCCATTGAATATACTAGGATCTACTAATGTGTTTCGCACTCAATCCTTCGACATTGTTGTCTTTTGGCCTGATTATGGACGTTGAGTACATAAACCACTCATATTTGAACAAATTTTCCCATAATTTTTATGTGTAGATCCATCAGCTGGCTGTATGCTTTATGTAAACATTGCTATCTTTCACATGTTGCAATTGCTATTTACAAATCCACACTCTTGTAAGCATTAATTGAATTTTTAGAAGATTAATCCCTTCTCTGATTTATCATGCGTTATTCACTAGGTTTTAAGCTCGCATATCCTTTTGCCTATGTGACTAACTCTCTCTCTCTCTTGCTGGGGTTGGGTGGTGGTGCAGGCAGTTGGAGATGTTGTTTTGAATTTTTGTTGGATTCTAGTGACACTTTTGAAAAGGTCATAGCTGAAGGACTTGGATTCAGTAAACTTGCTTTTTTGGCTCATTGCAATGGAGCTAAAGTTGAAGTTTTTCAAATGAATCTATGCACTATTGATGACTTTCGCAATTATGTCTTGAAATGTGCAACTTCAACGGATTATTATATGGTCTCATACTTTGATAGATCCCATTTCAACTAGGTATGCATCTTTTGTTAGATTAGTATATTATTAGTTGTATTATTATTCAAGTGTAATTATTCTATGCCTTAGGGCTCTGTTGTAATTATTAATCTTCATTAATATAAAAAGGGGATGATATCACTGTTAGCATATTATATTAGCCGAAAGGTACACTAGGGTTTGTCTGTAATCATTTTTTGCACTCAGGGATAGCACTCAGGGATCATCTTGTAAATTACCTTCCTTGTAAACCCTAATCTTCATCTATAAATAAGGGGTGATATTCTATCATTCCCTAAGCTGGTTACCCAAGCTTCATGGTATCAGAGCTACACCTCTAGGGTTAGGGTTCAAAACGTACCTAGTTGGATCGTCTTCGTCTGCTTCGTCTTCGTCCCTCAGCTCGTCTGCTTCGTCTTCGTCTGGTCGTCTGCTTCGTCTGCTTCGTCTTCCTGCCTCAGCCCGTCGATCTCCTCAGCCCGTCGATCTCCTCCAGCCGCCATCGCCCTTGTCGTCTTCGCCTCTCTCTGTCGACATCGCCCTGCTTCGCCTCAGCCCGTCACTCTGGTATCTCACACACTTAATATATAAATATATATAGATATATATGCTGACATATATATAAATATAACCTGATATATATATTTATATATATATAAATATATGTATATATAAATAACTCAATATATATATATATAAAAAAAAAAAACAAAAAAAAAAAAAAACAAAAAAAAAAAACAAAAAAACAAAAAAAAAAAAAACAAAAAAACAAAAAAACAAAAAAAAAAAAAATAAATGATTTCTTAAGTTTTTGTTATGTCTTTATAGTAGTCATTGTGCCTGTTATCTCACTACCACCTTCCAGGTTTGTGATTGTCACTAGTTTTGTTGCGGGTTCGGTAGTATTGTATCCATGACAGATTCCACCAGTGTCTCCCCTTCTTCTCAAACACCAAAGAGTGAGAGTCCCATTCTACCTACTACCATGACTGAGAACCCCAATCCTAGTCTGAAAATCACCACCTCTCTATTTAATGGTCAGAACTACCTAGCATGGTCTCAAAGTTTGACTTTGTTTTTGAAAAGCAGAGGAAAGATGGGGTATGTTGATGGCAGGATACAGGCACCTAGTACCACTGACTCAGGTTATGACCAATGGGAGATTACCAACTCTTTGATTATGAGTTGGCTTATCCATTCAATGGTTCCAGAACTTGGTGAGGGATACTTGTCTATGGAGACTGCCCAGGACGTTTGGGAGGCTGTGGCTGTTACCTATTCCCGCAAAGGAAATTTTTCACAGGCATTTGAGTTGCGCCGCTCTATTGAGAGCTCACTTCAGGGGGAGCAAACTGTTCTTCAGTACTTCACTTTCCTCACCAACGGCTGGAAACGCCTTGACCACCTGGAAGATTATAAGCCCGTTTGCCCTACTGATTCTATCGGGTACAAAAAGTTCATCGCACGGGAACGGGTCTTTAAATTTTTGGCCGGCCTAAATGTGGAGTATGATCCAGTTAGGGGTCGAGTTCTGAGTATGGATACTCTTCCTTCACTTCAGGAGGCATTTGCCTATGTACAAAATGAGGAGAGTCGCCGGTCTGCCATGATGTCCCCTGTCTCTACTGACCGTTCCGCATTACTGTCTACTCCTCGAGATAGCCTCAGCCTGCCTCCTCCGTCTGCTCATAAGGAATCTGTATTCTGTGATTATTGCAAAAAGCCGCGGCATACTCGTGAGACGTGTTGGAAGCTTCATGGGACTCCATCCGGGGGTCGAGGTGATCGGTCTGGTTCTCGAGGAGGTCGGTCAGGCCAATCTAGAGGACGTGGTTCCTATTCCCGGGCTCATCAGTCTAGTGTCGTCGATACCCTTGATTCTAATTCTACTTCTGTTACCCAAACTTCTGATACTGAGCTGGAGGATGCATTGCGCCAATTGTTGGAACGCCGATCTTCTACTGCTCTCAGTACCGCTTCCTCGTCCTTTGCCCGCTCAGGTAACTTAGCATCTTCTCCTTGTGCTTTCCTGTGTCATACATCCTTGCCTTGGATTATTGATTCTGGTGCCTCAGATCATATGTCTGGCTCCTCTGATCTTTTCTCTGTCTATAAGCCCTCTTCAGGTCAGGACAAAGTTAGGATTGCCGATGGTACTGTTTCTTCCATTTCTGGAAAAGGTTTAGTCCAAGTCACTCCTACCATACATCTATCTTCTGTTCTCCATGTTCCCAAGTTTTCTGTTAATCTGTTATCCTTAAGTCGTCTTACCCAAGATTTGAATTGTAGTGTGACGTTTTTTCCTGATCATTGTCTTTTTCAGGACCTTGTCACGGGGAGGACGATTGGCAGTGGTAGTGCCGAAAATGGTCTCTACTTCCTAGATCAACCGGACAAACTTGCTTATTCTTCCACCACATCTTCTACTACCCCCGCTGATTTATGGCTGTGGCATCGGCGTCTTGGGCACCCCTCATTTCATTTACTTAAGCATTTATTTCCTTCTAGTTTCGCAAATCATCATGTGTCTGACTTTCTTTGTGAGTCTTGTCAACTTGGAAAACAACATAGAGCTTCTTTTGCTCCCAGTTTGAATAAAAGCTCCGTTCCTTTTTCATTAATACATTCTGATGTTTGGGGTCCCTCTCGTGTTCTGTCTGTAAAAGGTCATCGCTGGTTTGTTACATTTATTGATGATTTTTCTCGTGCTACTTGGGTGTATCTCATGAAAGATAAGAGTGAGGTTTTCTCTGTGTTTCGCACTTTTCATAAGATGATTTGTACTCAGTTTGGGGCCACTATCAAAATATTTCGTTCTGATAATGGCGGGGAATACATCGATTCAGGGTTAGGGCAATATTTCTCTACTCATGGCATTATCCATCAGACCTCTTGCACCAATACCCCTCAACAAAATGGGGTGGCCGAACGCAAGAATTGGCACCTTCTTGACATGGCTCGGTGCATGTGTTTTTTTATGAATGTGCCTCGGCCCTATTGGGGCGACGCTGTTCTCACCGCTGCCCATCTTATTAATCGTCTCCCTACCCAGGTCTTGGACAAACAGGCTCCGCTTCATGTCCTCCTCGGTTCTCCGTCTTTGTTTTCTATTCCTCCCAAAATATTTGGTTGTGTCTGTTTTGTCCATAATCACTCCCCCTCTCGTGGTAAGTTGGACCCTCGCTCCCTTAAGTGTGTTTTCCTTGGTTACTCTCCTACTCAAAAGGGGTATAAATGTTACCACCCTTCTTCTCGTAAGTGGTTTGTGTCCATGGATGTAACTTTCTTTGAATCCCAGTCCTTTTTCTTGTCCTCTCCGGTGTCACCGTCCTCATTTCCGGGGGAGCCTTGGTGTGAAGTGAGTCCTGTGCCTCCTATGGTGGAACCGGTTATTCTTGCACCACCCTCTGTGCCTCCTATGGTGGAACCAGTTGTTCTTGAACCCCCCTCTTCTACTGGGACTATAGAACCCACTGTCACCAAGAATACGGACGGGCATGTTTATGTCCGGGACATAGACAGAAAACAAGTTAACTGGATACACGGGACCGTTTCTGCTACCCCACTGCCATCTCCTGCTTCTGATGAGAGTCGAGGTAACTTTGAATCTCTCGAGTCCATTGATCTTGATGTTCCTATTGCCAAGAGGAAGGGTGTGAGATCTTGTACTCAACATCCTATCTCACAGTTTGTATCATACTCTCATTTGTCATCCTCATATAGAGCGTTTGTGTCCAATATTTCCTCTGTTAGCATTCCTAACCATTTTCAGGATGCCCTTGCTACCTCTGAATGGAAACTAGCCATGATTGAGGAAATGAAAGCACTTAGGAAGAATGGCACTTGGGAATTGACTGAATTACCTCCGGGCAAACGACCTGTGGGATGTAAATGGGTATATACTGTGAAACACAAAGCAGATGGGTCTATTGAGCGTTACAAAGCAAGACTTGTGGCAAAAGGGTTTACTCAGACATATGGCATTGATTATCAGGAGACCTTCGCACCCGTGGCTAAAATGAATTCAGTCAGAGTACTTCTCTCTCTAGCAGCTAATCTAGATTGGCCGCTTTATCAGTTTGATGTCAAGAATGCTTTTCTCCATGGTGACCTCGAAGAAGAAGTATATATGGACATTCCTCCGGGTTTTGAGGATCATCAAACAGAAGGCAAAGTATGCAAACTTCGGAAGTCATTATATGGTCTCAAACAGTCTCCAAGGGCTTGGTTTGAGAGATTCACTCAGGCTATGTTTAAATATGGCTTCAAACAAAGTCAGGCAGATCACACATTGTTTGTGAAACATTCCTCACATGGTAAAACTACAGCACTTATTGTTTATGTAGATGACATAGTTCTTACAGGCAATGATAGTGGGGAAATACCTCTGTTGAAGAAATATTTAGCTAAAGAGTTTGAAATCAAAGACTTGGGCAGCTTGAAGTATTTTCTGGGAATTGAAGTTGCTCGCTCTAAGGATGGGATATTTATCTCACAGAGAAAATATGTGCTTGACCTATTGAAGGAAACTGGGATGCTTGGCTGCAAGGCATGTGCCACCCCCCTGGAACCCAATCAGAAATTAGGAGATGATGAAGGAGGAGAAGTTGTGGATAAGGGGAGCTATCAACGATTAGTGGGTAAGCTCATTTACCTATCTCACTCCCGTCCTGATATTGCTGTTGCTGTCAGTATAGTTAGTCAGTTTATGCATGCTCCTCATCAGATTCACCTTGAGGCTGTCATGAGAATCTTGAGGTATTTGAAGTCTGCTCCTGGTAAGGGTCTGTATTTTTCAAAGTATGATCATCTTCGTGTAGAAGCCTATACAGATGCTGACTGGGCTGGGTCAGTAACTGATAGGAGATCAACTTCAGGGTATTGCACATTTGTTGGCGGCAACCTAGTTACTTGGAGGAGTAAGAAACAGAATGTGGTTGCCAGGTCAAGCGCAGAAGCTGAGTTTAGAGCTATGGCACAAGGTGTGTGTGAACTTTTATGGATCAAATTATTGTTGCATGATCTAGGTATTGCTCAGACAGACTCCATGCGGTTATACTGTGATAATAAGGCCGCCATCAACATCGCTCACAATCCAGTTCAACATGACAGGACAAAACATGTTGAGATTGATCGCCACTTCATTAAGGAGAAACTCACTAGTGGTATCATTTGTACTCCCTTTGTCCAGTCTGGTGAACAACTTGCTGACATTCTCACCAAGGGGATTGGGAATAAACCATTTCATGACATATTAGGCAAGCTGGGCATGAGAGATATCTTCGCACCAGCTTGAGGGGGAGTGTTAGCATATTATATTAGCCGAAAGGTACACTAGGGTTTGTCTGTAATCATTTTTTGCACTCAGGGATAGCACTCAGGGATCATCTTGTAAATTACCTTCCTTGTAAACCCTAATCTTCATCTATAAATAAGGGGTGATATTCTATCATTCCCTAAGCTGGTTACCCAAGCTTCAATCACAATCATTCCTTAATCTTGGTATTCTCTAAAATCATCATGGTATCAGAGCCAAATCCTAAAACCTAAACCCATCTACCTATATAGTTCCTGTTACCCACCGGAGCCACCAGCCACCGCCGGAGCGACTAGCTGCTAACCGGAGACAAGTTCTCTCTGTCGGCTCAAGCCGACCCACTCTGAGGGGCTTCGGCTCAAGCCGAGAAAGACCCAAGTGGTTTCAGGTGGGTTGATGTCTGTCTAGGGTTTCGGCTCACCCTTGTTGGTCGAAATGCCTTGATCACCTACAAGACTATAAACCTATTTGCACTGTTGATTCAGTCGGGTACAGGAAGTTCATTGCATAGAAAAGGGTCTTTAAGTTTCTGGCATGTCTCAATGTGGAGTATGATCCGGTTCAAAGTCGGGTTCTGGGTATGGACACTCTTCCTTCACTTCAGGAGGCATTCGCCTATGTACAAAATGAGAAGAGTTGTCGGTCTGCTATGATGTCACCCGTCTCTACTGACCGCTCAGCGTTACTGTCTATCCCTAGAGATGGCCTTAGTCTGACTCCCATCCCTCCGTCTCCTGTCAAGGAGTTTGTCTTCTGTGATTACTTTCGCAAGTCGTGGCACACTCGTGAGACGTGTTGGAAGCTTCATGGGACTCCATCCGGGGGTCGAGGTGATTGGTCTGGTTCTAGAGGAGGTCGGTTAGGCCAGTCTAGAGGACAGGGTTCTCATCCACGGGCTCATCAGTCTAGTATCGTTGATACACTTGATTCTACTTCCGCTTCTGTTGACCAGGCTTCTGATGGTCTTTCTAGCATGACTACTCATGAGCTTATGGATGTTTTGCGTCACTTGCTGGACCGCCGGTCTTCTACTGCTCTCAGTACATCTTCCTCATCGTTTGCCACTCAGGTAACTTAGCCTCTTCTCCTCGTGTTTTCCTTTCTCACAAGTCTTTGTCCTGGATTATTAATTCTGGTGGCTCCGATCATATGTCTGGATCCTGTGACCCTTTCTTTGCCTATTAACCCTCTTCAGGTCAAGGCAAAGTTAGGATTGCAGATGGTACTGTTTCTTCTATTTCTGGGAAAGGTTTAGTCCATGTCACTCCTACCATACCTCTATCTTCTGTTCTCCATGTTCCCAATTTTTCTGTTAACCTGTTATCCTTGAGTCGTATTACACAGGATTTGAATTGTAATGTGACGTTTTTTCCAGATCATTGTCTTTTTCAGGACTTCACATGGAGGACGATTAGCAATAGTAGTGCAGAAAATGGTCTCTACTTCTTGGATCAACCGGACAAGTTTGTTCATTCTTCCACCACGAGTCCTACTACCCAAGATGATTTATGGCTATGGCATCGGCGTCTTGGGCATCCTTTTTTTTATTTACTTAAGCATTTATTTCCATCTGTTTTTGCAAACAATAATGTGTCTGAGTTTCTTTGTGAGTCTTGTCAACTTAGAAAAAACACAAAGCTTCTTTTGCTCCCAGTTTTAATAAAAGTTTAGTTCCTTTTTCATTAATACATTATGATGTATGGGGTCCATCTTATGTTATGTCTGTGAAAGGTCATCGATGGTTTGTTACATTTATTGATGATTTTTCTCGTACTACTTGGGTGTATCTTATGAAAGACAAGAGTGAGGTTTTCTCTGTGTTCCTCAATTTTCATAAGATGGTTTGTACTCAGTTTTGGGTCACTATCAAAATCTTTCGTTCTGATAATGGGGGGGAATACATGGATTTTGGGTTAGGACAATATTTTTTTGCTCATGGCATTATCCATCAGACCTCTTGCACCAATACCCCTCAACAAAATGAAGTGACGGAACGCAAGAATCGTCATCTTCTTAACATGGCTCGGTGCATGTATTTTTCTATGAGTGTGCCTCGGTCCTACTAGGGCGACGCTGTTCTCACCGCTGCCCATCTTATTAATCGTCTTCCTACCCAGGTCTTGCAAAAACAAGCTCCCCTTCAAGTCCTCCTAGGTTCGGAGTCCTTATTTTCTATTCCTCTAAAAATATTTGGCTGTGTCTGTTTTGTCCACAATCACTCTCTTACTCATGGTAAGTTGTACCCTCACTCCCTCAAATGTATTTTCCTTGGGTACTTTCCTACTCAAAAAGGGTATAAGAGTTATCACCCTCCTTCTCGTAAGTGGCTTGTATCCATGGATGTCACCTTCTTTGAGTCTCAGTTCTATTTCTTGTCCTCTCCGATGTCACAGTCCTCCCTTCAAGGAGAGCGTTAGTGTGAAGTGATTCTTGTGATTCCTATGGTGGAACCTGTTGTTCTTGCACCACCGCCTCTTACGAGGACTACAGAACCGAATGTCACCAAGGATAGGGAAGGACAAGTTTATGTTAGGGACAAAGACAGATAGAAGGTTAACCACTTCTGCTCACCCACTGCCATCTCCTGCTTCTGATGAGAGTCCAGGTAACTTTGAATCTCTTGAGTCCGCTGATCTTGATACTCCTATTGATCTTGATGTTCCTATTGCTAAAAGAAGGGGTGTGAGATCTTGTACTCAACATCCTATCTTTAATTTTGTGTCCTACTCTCATTTGTCGTCCTCATATAGAGCTTTTGTGTCAAATATTTCCTCTATTAGCATTCCTAACCATTTTCAGAATACTCTTGCTACCTCTGAGTAGAAACTTGCCATGATTGAGGAAATGTAAGCACTTAGGAAGAATGACACTTGGGAATTGACTGAGTTACCCAAGGGCAAACGACATGTGGGATGCAAATGGGTGTATACAGTGAAACATAAAGCGGATGGTTCTATTGAGCATTACAAGGCTAGACTTGTGGCAAAAGAGTTCACTCGGACATATGGCGTTGACTATCAGGAGACCTTTGCACCCGTGACTAAGATGAATTCAGCCAGAGTACTTCTCTCTCTAGCAGCTAATTTAGATTGGCCACTTCATCAGTTAGATATAAAGAATGCCTTTTTCCATGGTGACCTAGAAGAAAAGGTATATATGGACATTCCTCATGATTTTGAGGATCATCAGACAGAGGGTAAAGTATGCCAGTTTCAGAAGTCATTATATGGTCTCAAATAGTCTCCAAGGGCTTGGTTTGAGAGATTCACTCAGGCTATGCTTAAATATGGCTTCAAACAGATTCAAACAGATCACACCTTGTTTGTGAAACATACCTCACGTGGTAAGACTACAGTGCTCATTGTTTATGTGGATGACATGGTTCTTACAGGCGATGATAGTGAGGAAATACCTCTGTTGAAGAAATATTTAGTAAGTGAGTTTGAAATCAAAGACATGGGAAGCTTGAAGTATTTTTTGGGAATTGAAATTGCTCACTCCAAGGATGAGATATTTATCTCACAAAGAAAGTATGTGCTTGACCTGTTGAAGGAAATTGGGATGCTTGGCTGCAAGGTCTGTGACACTCCACTGGAACCCAATCAGAAACTGGGGGATGATGAAGGAAGAGCAGCTGTTAATAAGGAGAGCTATCAGCGATTAGTGGGTAAGCTCATCTACCTATTTCACTCCCGTCCTGATATTGTTGTTGCTGTCATTGTGGTTAGCCAGTTTATGCATGCTTCTCATCAGATTCACTTTGAGGTTGTTATGAAAATTTTGAAGTACTTAAAGTCTGCTCCTAGTAAGGGTCTTTATTTTTTAAAGCATGATCATTTTCGTGTGGAAGTTTATACTGATGCTGACTGGGCTGAATCAGTAACTGATAAGAGATCGACTTCAGGGTATTGCACCTTTGTTGGAGGCAACCTAGTTACTTGGAGGAGTAAGAAATAGAATGTGGTTGCCAGGTCAAGTGCAGAAGTTGAGTTTAGAGCTATGGCACAAGGAGTGTGTGAGCTCTTATGGATCAAGTTATTGTTGAGTGATCTAGGTATTGATCAGGCGGACTCCATGCGGTTATACTATGATAATAAGGCCGCCATCAACACTGCTCACAATCCGGTTCAACATGACAGGACAGAGCATGTTGAGATTGATTGTCACTTCATTAAGGAAAAACTTACTAGTGGCACAATATGTACTCCATTTGTGCAAACTAGCGAACAACTCGCTGACATCTTCACCGAGGCCGTTGGGAGTAAGCCATTGCATGACATCCTAGGCAAGTTAGGCATAAGAGATATCTTCACATCAGCTTGAGAGGGAGTGTTAGATTAGTATATTATTAGTTGGGTTATTATTTAAGTGTAATTATTCTATGTCTTAGGGCTCCCTTGTAATTATTAATCTTCATTAATATAAAAAGGGAATGATATCACAGTCATTCCCTAATCTTGGTATTCTCTAAAGTTATCATCTTTAATTTGTTAAAAATCTATTTTTAATTTTGAATAGTTTTCTTTTCGTTCATTTTTTTTTTTTTTTTTTTTCGCTACCCAAATTGCAACTTACAATAAGATTTAAAAATCTGCTTCAAATACTTTTGGGCTAAGTTTCTTCATGACTAACAATATTCAATGTACACACGTTGAATGTCTTGCTGGTCACAGAGTTATCCCATAGTATGACACTAATTTAAAATCATGTTTGTTTACCTGTTTCTTTTTCTTCTGCTTTTGATAATGAAAAGTGTTTCACGTGAAAATTATGTCTTATAATGGCAGATTGGTGGCAGTAATATTTCTCCAATTGGCGCATATCATGGTGGACGGGATTTGGTACTTGTCATGGATGTTTCTTGATTCGAGTATCCTCCTTTCTGGATTCCACTGACACTTCTTTGGCAAGCCATGACTTCAATTCACAAAGCAACTGGAAATCACATGGGGTATGGATAATGTTTACCAAACCCTATTGATGTTAAACATTAATCTCATTGTTCCATTTATCTTCTATATTTGATAAAAAAAAAGTGAAATATTGTTGTTAAGAGTATGGAGTATAGACAGAGTGAACCGACATAGCGATTACTTTCTGCATGATCCCCGTTATTCATAGCTTAAAGCACAAGCATTGATGTAGATCAATAAGTTACCTAGGCAATAGCCACCAATTGTGAAATGCGTTAAAGATGACCTACAATTTATTGAAAATAAGGTACCGATGATCATATTGTTCAAATAATTTAAGGTATTGTTAAAACGGTGGTCAACTTCCAAATTTACATTTGATGAACTGATACAGTTAAAGAAACTATGACTAGTTTGCTTGGCAGAAATTATGCTAAGTTGAGGAGCAACTTTGATGGGAATTGTCGGTCTTATTTTTATTGTTTTTAATGAAAATAATGTGTTGTATGAAAGAAGGAGCTTTTGTGAGGATTATTTTTGGGGTTATTCCTGCTAATTATTAATTAACAGACATCGGTGTGAATACAAATGATAACAAACATGCTCCTGGAAGTTGGCATCCTGTGAAGTCTAGCATACCTTTTAAGTATGAGTCACTTAAAGAGGAGGTGGAAGAATAACTATGGGGCCAAATTTTGGTTTGGAATTTCTTTCTGGTTTGGATAGGCGGTTTTAGATTTCTTAGTTATGTCTATTCGTTTTTTTTTTTTTTTTTTGGATAAATATCTTAGTTATGTCTATTCAACAATATTTTGATGAGATAATTCTGGATGCGGTCCATAAGATCTGATTACATCAGTTTTGGGATTCTAGCTACCTGTACCCACATCTGTTCTACGTCAGTCTCGAAGTAGAGTGAAATATTGTCTATCTTGAGGTGTTAAATATCCTTGCTTATGGTGTTAAAACATCTATAACATCATATCCTTACTCAAAAGACTATAATATTCCAAAACTTATTTCAAGGATGGATCACCTCTACCTGCATACCAACTATACAAAACAGACAAAATTCTACCCTTCAATATAAAATAAGGTTCATCCACCCTATCAAAAGTCCTCTGATTGCACTCTCCCCTAATAATTCATATCAAAGCTAAATGCACCAAAAACCAATCTTTTTTTCCTTCTCTTCCCCACTCTAGCCCCCCTTCCCAAATTCGATAAAATCCAACACATTCCTAGGGAATTCCCACACTAAACCATAGCCAATAAATAAGGAGACAACTGAAAATTCCCCATCTTGCTTGCACATATAACATCACTCAACATGAATTGGCCGCCTCCTAATCAAGTTATGAATGGCAACTATTTTTATACGCACTTCCATCCATACAAGACAGAGCTTTGGAAACCCAAACTCCTTTCTAAGGAAAGGACAAACCTTTATGAACTCAAAGCCTTCGGAGTTAAATCTTGTTCACCACAGGACATCCTCTCCCTCTCCTATATGTGGAATAGCATAAAAAATACCTGGAAGATTCCCAAACTCCTTCGCCTCCCAATCATTCAACTCTCAATGAAAAGCAATATCCTCAAAAACTTGAGTGCCTTCCTCTTAAAGATATTCTCTAACTACTCCCCTATTAACGAAAATATGAGCAAGAATAGAGAAATGCTCTTCCAGCTTGTCCTCTTCACGCCAAAGATGACTCCAAAAGCAAACTCTTCACCATTCCCAACAACAAATATGACTTGGAAAATCTTTTTGAAGTGCCGTTCCATATGACATAGCCAAAAAGTATGGACACAAACATGGACATGTGACCTGACACAAACACACCAACATGGAAATTTTCAAAAAGTGTCAGAGATGACACATGAGCAACGCGTACAAAATATATAATTTTATATATTACTTATATGTCATATATAGGGATAGATGATTATTATATGTCAGATATGAATATTTAATTCAAAGATAATAAATTTTAAAATTTGAAGGAGGAAAATAGGTATAAATTTAAATTATTTTTCTTTTCTCATTTGATACCAAGTTAGTTTATTCAAACTTGTAAATGTGTGAAGTGTTGGGAAGTGTCCAATGAGTGTCGTGTCAATGTGAGACCCGGTGTTGGACCTGACACATTATCTTCTTAGAATGTCCATGGTTTTTTGGGACATAGAAATCTCCATCGAAGACCAATCCCCCTCATACTTTCATATTTTGATTTCACCACCAATTAAAATTGATACAGTAAAGAGCAGAGTAAGAGAATGAGAAGATAGAATGTATGGCTATTGAGAGAGACCCAAAAAGTAGGGTTGCCTCTCATTTACACTTGTATTTATATTAAAAGGGTTAATTACACACACCTTGCTTGAGGTTTTTGGCAATTACAAGGTTGTGCCCTGAACCCAATTGTAGAGGTCAACCCACTAGTGAGGGGAAAATAGAGGGAGAGAAGGGCAGATTGAGAAAGAGAAACATCCCCATTGGCTACCCACTGGAACACACTGCAACTCGCTATTGCTACCACCCAATAACCAAACCACCATATTCCATCATCACTGCAATCTATCACCATTACCCCCACTACAAACCCCCATAACCACTAACTACGACCTGTAATGCCCAATCTTCCAAACATAGAAATTATTTGAAGCACAGTGCAAGCTATGTGTATTCATACATACATACATACATTCAACTACAAAGACCCATTCCCAATCCAATAGGGAAAACATCTTTCAAGCAAGATGAATTGATGAAGAAAGAGCAAAATCTACTTGTAGAAATCAACCTAAAAACCAAAAACCACCAGTTATGAATTCCACCATAGACTATAATTCCGTAACTGATTGCATTTACATGCTTAAGGGTTTCATTTTTTTAGATGAAGGATGCAACCAACAATTACTGATCTACCAAACCTAAAAGCATCATCACTTTAATTTCACCATTGCAATTTAAGGACCCAAACCCTTAGAACCCACATGTTCTTGTGGAAATATATTTAAGAGAAAAGAAGTGGGAGTATACATGAAGGGACCTACCTCCCTTTCTCTCTCTTTCTCTGTCACGAGTGGTTGATGGTAAAATGTTAGCTTTCTCATTATCTTCCATGTAGGCACTGGTCATTTTTGTACGTCACTTTATTTAACTGCTATTTCTTATTGAGAAAGCCAGTTGGTATGTAGAAAATTTCATATGTTTTTCCACTTCAATAACTTGTGGGGCTTGTCATCTTTTTGTACACTCTATTATTTACATTCCTTTTAATGGGTAAGTAACATTATTTACATCCTGTTTCTGATTCAGAGAGCCTATTGGTTATAAAGATGAAGTTCATATGTTTCATCCACTTTATAAACTTGCACTACTGCACTACTTGTATGGAATCAATACACTTGTTTTCTGCAATTTTAATTCTTGTATTTCTGTTTTTATAGGTTTATGGTTCTAACATGGCTTCCCTATGATCCTTGCGTGCTTTATACACTGGTATGATGCTTGCTGCAAGATCTTTCGGTTATAATTACATGAATTCATTATTTGTCTTTCATTTATAAAATAGTCATTATTTATGCCTTTTCTTGATGCACTTGTTTTCCACGTGCTGTTTTATTTTGAACTGACAATAGTCAGGAATTGGTTTCCACTTACTGGGATTGGCTTAGAATCATGTTTGTTGATTTTGTTATTTAGTTTATTGGTTGCTGTTTTTAGGATTGAGGAAAATTTTGATCCCAGTGGAACCACCAATTTTCAAAGAATTCTTCTTAAGAATGCCCATATAAATGAAGTACTTCTACAAGCATTAACGATTCTCTTCTCAAAAAATTCCGCAAAGACTTTCGTCAAATCAGATTTAACATCTCAACAATCTCAAAAAACTGCCATAGAAAGTCCATCTGGCTTCAAAGACTTATATCTTTCACACTCAAAGGCTGCCACTCTAAATTCCATCTTGTCAAAAGTTCTTTCCAACCAATTAGTTTTATTGCTATTCTCAAATGGAGACCATTCCAAACCTTCAGGGATAATTTGAGGTGTTCAAATAATTTCTCAACAGTATTGGCGTCAATCCTCCACATGGATAAGATCAACAGTACAAACCGATCATGCACTTGCCTTAAATCTATATGAGTATGTGGCTTAGCTTAGGAGCCAATCCCAATACTCACACTCACCACAAAGATCACCAAGGGATTTGTAAACCTTAAAAGAATTACCAAGAAGCTCAAGATATGTATGTATGCGGATTATAAGCTAAAACTCACTTAAGCTCTCTCTCTCTCTCTCTCTCCCTGTCTCTTATGCATGTATGTTCTAACATAGAAGACGAAGCATCTATATGTCAGAAAACATAACCAAAAGGATATAGAAAACCAAAATCACAAGATTTTGATTCAGATACATTAATACTAGGTCATACTGACAGCACATTCCAATGAAGAAGCCGCACATTCTAACATAGATCCTACTATAATCCAACTTTACTTTTCCATTGAATAGTGCATTCGAACAAATCAAACTTGTGATTGGACAAGCATTCTATTGACTTAAATAAACTGTTCCAATCGAATGCTTATAATTTGTGTTCGAATGCTCAAGGAACCACATTCTATCTTGCACAACCTTTGTGTTCTACAATGTCGCACTTCGGAGATAATGCACACAGGCTTTGCATTTCTATTATGCGCACTTCAGTTATGAGCATTATAGGTATAAAATGCACTCATGCATTTACATAGACACATTTAGTGGGTTGAGTGTTATAGCGGTTCACAACCAAAATCCCATCCTAGTTGGATTAAAGCATGACCGGCCCATAGCCATAGACTACCGAGTCCTACCTATACCAAGTGAAAGGTGCATTTGAAATATATGAAATTTGTTGAAAATATATGTTTAGTGGACATTTGATTTTTCCTAATGAGATCTTCTTGGGATTGTTATGATAGTGGTTAGCTTTCAGTTTTGGCATTTGCATTGCTTTTGTGGTTTTGTGAATAAACATTGGACATAAATTGTTGTGGACTTTGTGCAGAGCTGTCGTGATGGGAGTTGGATCAGGACTGCAAATCATCTTTCACAAATACCCCTTCTATTAGAGTCAGAGGATGTAAAAGATGTTAATCAAATTCTATCCGTCCTATTTATGTCAGTCTGTACCAATTTCAGTGTGTTTATTAAGCAAGTTGCTGAAGCCCAAGGGAAGGACGGGCATGTTCATTCAAGCGAAAGGGAGAGGAAAAGGCTTACTACCCAGGTGTCATTTATCTTCTGCTACATATGCTTCCTGTTACTTTCCTGTTGAAATTGAAACCTCTTTCCCTTCTCCCTTGTTCTCTCTAACCTCTCCCATTTTATCTGAAGATTATCTTATAATTTAGCTTCTTGTTTTTGGGTTTCAGGACCAGTTATTAATGCAATTACGGGAGACAGAATTGCATAAGCGAGTCAGCAAATGGATGGATTCTATGAATTCTGATAGCGGATTTGTGACAAGTTCTGGCAATCAGCATGCTTTGCTTGAGATTGCAGCAAATGTGGCTTCTTATGGGGTCAAGCATTCAAAATTGAACCCTGGTTCTTCTGGTCGATTATACTCTACAGATTCAGCGGGTTCTTCAAAAGGCAATTATGAAAGTGTCTCTGTTGAAATGAGTGAGCCAGTTACCTGCAGCAGGGAGCAAGGGCCTGGTAAAATGATCCAAACTATTGATCCAAGTACGAGTGGCTGCAGTGTAAACAATGGCCATTTAATTGTCAATGATGCTCTAACAATGTTGCTGTTGGCCCTGCCCTCTCATATGTGGTCTGGAATTAAGGAACCAAACCTATCTGCAGAGTTTAACAGCCTTGTATCAATTGAGAGTGTTCCTCACATACTCAAGAAAGAGGTAACAGTTCTTCCTTTTCTTGTGTCTTACTTTCTTTGATATTATATCTCACTTGCATTAATTGGTTCCTTACTGTGTTCTATTATGTCTATGCTGGAATAACAAAGAATCTCCAACATTTTGGGGTTGCTTGAATCTTCAAATATTTACAAATGATGTCTAGCAAATACGAAATTTTCAAAGAATTTTATGCAGCGCATTCGGAAGGTCCCCTATAGATTAATATATATTGAAACAGGAAGCGTCTAAACTATACATTGAAAAAAGATTAACCTCCTCTCTATGGTGGTGTTTAATAAAGTTGAAAACTGAAAATTAAGTATTAAAAACTGAATCCTAAATTTTTTAAGTTGAAAAGATGTTTGATAAAAATTTAACTACTGAATTAAAAATAAATTATTTGATATATATAAGAAAAAATTTAAAATTTATTATTAAATTATATATTTTAATTTTTTTATTGTGATGGTGGTGGTGGTGGTGGTGGTGGAGGAGGAGGAGGAGGAGTAGTGGTATATGAGAGAGAGAGAAAATTAGGTGATGTTTGTTACGAGCAACTGGGCTGACATCATCTAATGTCATCCTTTATAAAATATATATATATATGAATCTTATTCCCTAAAATTGTGTTTCTGTTTCAGAATAGTAACCAATAAGAGTATTTTTTAGCAATTTTATGATTAAAAGATCTTGATGGAAAACCTCTTAAACTTGACTAATAAAATCTGTGAACTTTAATTAAAGTGTTGTATCTTGATCCGCCAGTTTGCTCAAGGCCCAAATATTTCCTAGGCCTAGGTTTAATTTTCTGGCCCATGACTTGGCTGGGCCCAGCCCAAATTTTGGCGGAAGCCCGCGCAGCCCGACATGGGCTGGCCACACCTCGGACCCAAGTGAGGCAGGTTGGGTCAGACCAAATTTACACCCCTAAGTGAAATGATACAAAACCGTAGTTTAAATCAAAGTTCACAGTATGAGTTGTTTTTGGCAGTCCCTGCAAAATGAACGTCATTGTTTTCCTCAGTTTTGATTTGCTTTCCTTAGGTTTATTTTCTGATTATTGTCCAGTAATGATCTTTAATTACCTGGAACGATGAAATATGTTGTTGCTAATAAAAAAAAAAATGGCATTAACTATGTTGTTGCCTTTTTGCTTTATGATGTGTGAGTATTCATAATGTATAACCCATTTTCTCATCAGCTAGTTGCATAATCAGGTAGTTGATATCAGGAGGTATAATCTAGAGGCTGATACTTCATCTTATCATTGCAAGTAAGTTTTGAGACATAGTGATTGCTTTATTATCATCCTCCATTTACTTTATTCTTCTGCCATTTATTTGTGTGGCTTTTTGTTTTTCCCTTATTTGTTTTGATAATGATTCCGGCATTGTACAGCTCATACCCCTTGACTCCGTTGATTCATCCTTGGCAGTTGGGTTTTACTGCAGGGACAAAGTTATGCATGCTGGCTGGCTGTTCTTGATTAAATTCCATACATTTATTTTATTATTGCTCAAGGATTGAAGCTTTTTTTGACCATGGCATTCTTCTTTTTTTCTTTTTCTTTCTTTTTTTTCTTTTTTTTCCCGGTTTGACAGATGATTTTGATGATTTTTGTAACCGTGCTTACAAGCTAGCTGATGAATCAAAGGGTGTTCCATTCGCCAAGGGCAGCCAATCACTATGACATGCTAAGTGACACTAGTCGGAATCAACAGGACGAGTCTTTTGACATTGTGCACGGTAATAATTCAGAGGGCGGAATACAAGAAGATGACTGTGATTGGCAACTCCTTTGACTGAGATGGTTTGTATTCCGCATCTGAAACTAAAAGTTGCGGTTTTGGGTTGGAATCTAGCAATCAATGCACTCTCAACCTGTACACAACTCCACAACGCCTCTCTCATTAGCAGAACCACAATCTCAATTGGGTTCACGTTTGTTTGTTATTTTATCCAAATTGTTGGATTATTAAATGTGTAGAATAAATTATTCAACCTATTCATATGATTTACCATACACGGATGTTGTAATTTAAAATGCAGCTATTTAACTTATTGTTTCACAATTCTAAGCCATTTAAGTGCCGATTATTTGATTGAAAGTTTTATACCATTATATGAGTTGTGGCAATTTTTTTCGTAAATGGGTACTTGGATGCTGTGGTATGCCAGTTCTGGGGCTTGGTTCGAGTTATAGAAGTTGAAGTGAGTGTTTTCATCGGATTTTCAACTACCCAATACTCAATAAATCTAGGAATTGATCTATTGAGGTTTTTATTGTTTAAAATTGGCATTGCAAAGGTAGATTTTCATTACTGAAACAGTCTATTAATGTTTGGATTTTTCAATTTTTTAGACTTTTTTTTTGTATGTGAAGTGAGGCAAAAAGAGAAATGGAGAGGAGGATACATTTTGATCAACATTTGGAAACTATTAAAAAAAGGTTTTGGGGTTTCAACTTTTCAGACACAAGCAGATTGAAATAAATAATTTCCAGAAAATCATAGCCTAATTATAAATCACTACATAAACGCCCACATAGTGAAATCATACAGGACAATACAGAAAAAGTACTATGATACGAACCCATTACTCAAATACAAAAGTGCTGCCACCTAATTTATTTGATGCACTTGTTATAAATTAAAAGTTAAACCATGAAAACAAAAGTTAAAATTACCACTCATCTAACTTTTAGATAATTAGTTTTTCTAATTTATTTGAACTATTTTTACTTAATAAATTGTAAATTGAACATGCACTAAACAATTTGACACAAAATTTTAAAGTAAACAAATTATAAATTACTCAAATAAAATGACTCAAACAAGGCCATGTATTATTAAGAGAAGTGTTTGTCCTTTTTTTTTTCTCTCTCTCTCTTATATGGTGCTTACAAGAAGTTCTATAATCTTATGTCTTTAAAATATTATTATAAGGATATCAAAATTGACATTATATTTATTTATTATCAAACTAGCATTGATCTAATGTAATACACCAAATAAACAAATTTGTCAAGCTATATTTTATAAATTTTAATTAAATTATTTATATGTAAGTCTATATATATAAATAAAATATCATTTAAGAAGTCAAATATATCTGCTCCAGCATTGAGGGCAGAAGCATGTCTCATTCCTCTTCCTTCACAGGTGTTTTGTTTCGTTCTCGTACGGATTTCGCCAATTTGATTTCACATATTACACTCATTATATTTATTTGATGGTTTTTTCTTAAATTATAATTTTACTTGGGTAAATTACATTTACCTCCCCTGAGATTTCTGATAAATACAGGAATCTCCCGTGTGGTTTGAATAATTACAGTAACCTTTTCAGCTTTACCGGACAATGTCAAGATTTCCCTTTCTGTCAAATTGTTCCAAACGGTGTTACTTTTTGTTATAGTAAATTACCTTATTGCCCTTCCTTTTAAAATATTAAAAAATATTTTTGGATTGGAGGACAGGTTTAGAGGAAACAAACAGTGTTTGGAACAGTATTTTTTGATTTATTTTTTTTTAAATAATAAAAAATGTTTAAAAATTTATTTTTTTATTTTAAATATATAATTTTTATCTAAATATTTTATTTTATTTTGTAAATATTTTAATTTTTTTAATTTTAATATTTTAAACTCAAAACACAACTTCACACTCAAATCGTAACCAAATACATAACTCAAAACTCAAAACTCAATTCAAACATTATTTTCAAACCTCATAACCAAATACATAACTCGACACTCGACACTACTTTCAAAACTCTACACTCAAATCGTAACCAAACGCGTAACAAAAAAAATTAAAATATTTAAAAATATATTTATAAAATAAAATAAAGTATTTAAAATAAAAACTATATATTTAAAATAAAAATAAATAAATTTTTAATTTTTTTTTAATATTTAAAAAATATATTTAACATAAGTTTGTATTTTTTTAAGTTTGTGTTTGGTTATGAGTTTTGAGTTGTGTATTTGGTAAACTCTATGAGTTTTGAAAATTTCTAATTGGAATTGTGATTCTAAAAGAAAATCAAACATGTTTCTAAAAAAATCTTTTTTCGGAACATGTTTTTACTCAAAACTCAATTCAAAAATTATTTTCAAAACCCATAACCAAACACAAACTTAAAACTGAATTTAAAACTCTTTTCAAAACTCAAAACCAAACTTTTTCAAAAACTCTATTTTAAAAGAAAAAAAATTCAAAAAAAATTATTTTATTTTTGAAAATTATTTTTAGAATCATGATTTGAGTGTGGAGTCGTATTTTGAGTTATGAGTTTTAAAAAGAAAAAATTTGTTTGGTAATAAATTTTGAAATTTTTTGAAATTATTTTTTTAGGATAAATATTTTATATTTTAAATATTTATTTATTTATTTGAATGTGCATTTTATTTCATACATCTATGTGTTGTATTTTTTTTTTAATATTTTAAATATATTTTTTAAATTAAAAAATTTTAAAAATTTATTTTTTATTTTAAATATATAGATTTTATTTTAAATATTTTATTTTATTTTATAAATATATTTTTAAATATTTTAATTTTTTTGTTAGGCGTTTGGTTACGATTTGAGTATAGAGTTTTGAAAGTAGTGTCGAGTATTGAGTTATATGCTTGGTTATGAGATTTGAAAATAATTTTTGAATTGAGTTTTGAGTTATCTGTTTGGTTACGATTTGAGTGTGAAGTTGTGTTTTGAGTTTAAAATATTAAAATTAAAAAAAAATAAAATATTTACAAAATAAAATAACATATTTAAAAATATTTAAATAAAAATTATATATTTAAAAAAAATTTAAACATTTTTTAATATTTTAAAAAAATAAATCCAAAAATACTGTTCCAAACACTGTTTGTTTCTTCCAAACCTGTCCTCCAATCCAAAAACATTTTTTAATATTTTAAAGGGAAGGGCAATAAGGTAATTTACTATAGCAAAAAGTAACACTGTTTGGAACAATTTGACAGAAGGGGAAATCTTGACATTGTCAGATAAAGCAGGAGAGGTTACTGTAATCATTCAAACCACAGAGGAGGTCCCTTTATTTGTCAGAAATCTCAGGGGAGATAAATGTAATTTACCCATTTTACTTTAATTTAAAATTATCAAAAAAAAAAAAAAAAAAAACTTCAAACTTAAAGATAGACCAGAATTTAAACCCAAGGATAGACAAGAGTTTAACTAATATAAACAGGTTTCATTAATATAAGCAAAGTTGTAACTGAAATAAACTTAAACCTAAAGATAAACAAGAGTTTAAACAAAACTTAAATTAAACTAACAATTCTTTAAAGAGAATTTTTTATTGAAAACTTAAATAAACTAACACCTAAAATAAACTGAAACTGCTTCAAATCAAAGATAATGACTCACTCACTCAAATATCCACCACCATTTCCAAAACTGCCATTTCCACCACTTTCAGAGTCCGATAGTGATGGCAGAGACGGAATGAAAGCTAATGATGGAGAGTGTCATGGTGTTGCTGGTGGTATGACTGCATTAGGCTTCCCTCTAAGATTGTCGAGCTTTCCATTTATGGCATTCATTTGTTGAGTAAGATTGTCGAGCTTTCCATTTATTTTCTCAGTGATGTTGTGAAGTTTTCCATCAATTGCATCCATTTTTTCGGTGATGTTGTGAACTTTCCCATCCATGACATCCATTTTTAAGTAAGATTGTTGAGCTTTCCATCTATTTTCTTAGTGATGTTGTGAAGTTTTCCATCAATGGCATCCATTTTTTCGGTGATGTTGTGAACTTTCCCTCCATGACATCTATTTTTTAGTCAAGTTGTCAAACTTCCCATTTGTTAAACTTATTTATTTTGATGATTTATTTAATTATGTTTTAATTTATTTGGAAGAGAAAAATAGAATCAAAATTTATTTTGATGATTTATTTGAAAGAGAAAAATAAAACCAACATTTATTTTGATGATTTAATGTTTTAATAAAATCAAAATTTATTTTGTCCTATTATTTCTTACCTAAACCTTTATCCTAAATGTTGTTAGAATATATTTAATATTTGATTAAATCAGGAGTTCAAACAGCCCAAAACAAATGTTCAAACAGCCTAGCACAGCAGCAGGCCAAAAGGTTCAAAAGGTTCAAGTGGAAGATATTCAAATTTGTAATGATGGAGTGAAAGAAATTCAATTGGAAATGATGGAAGTACAACGGTTATAAATGGCTATAAATTCAAATGAGTACAACGGCTATAAACGGCTATAAATTCAAATGAATACAACGGCTATAAACAGCTATAATTTTCATTATATATACCAAAGCCTCTAATGTAAACAAGTTACAAAAACCTGAAAATATTCTTTATTCTATAATCACTCACATCTATTCTCAGAAATTATACACGCCTTATAGCATTAAGCTTATCTTTCTTGTGTGAGATTTACAGAAAAATCAAAACTTCATTTTATATATCTATCTTTGAGAAATATTTATTGTAAGCTTTCTTTAAAAGCAAAAATACCATTTCATCTTATAAAAGTGTTGCAAACACTGTGTTCTCGAAATCTTGAGAGTGATTGTGAATCACCTAAGATTTGTAAGGGTTTGGGCTTGTGAAGTCTGTGTAAAATCCGTGGAGGATTGCTCCATTTGTAAAGAGGTTGCCAGCACCCCTGTGAAGCTAGAAGATAGTGAAAAATCTCAAGTGAAGCTTGAGGAGTGGATGTAGGCTTGGTTGAAGCCGAACCACTATAAATCTGTTTGTCTCATCTTCCCTAATCTCTTTACTTTCATACTACTGCTATAGCTATCTAATATTCATGTGTTAATCATTTGATTTACCCTGTATGTTTGTTATACTTCATTATTATTTTGCTTGATCATTTACTGCTAAGTTCATCATTGTGCTTGTTAATTATTTGTTGTACTAGTAGTTAATTTTATTGTGGTATTATTAATTTTATTTTGTAGAAATCTAATTCACCCCCCTCTTAGGTTGCTTTTTGGGTAACACCATTCATGTCCTTGTCCATGCTTTTAATGTATGACAGAATTTTCGTAATAGTCCTCATCTATTACTTGGCATCCATGCTAGTCATGGATTTAATCACCTCTATTGATGCCTCTTTAGGAGACTTGTCTGCGACAGAAAGGAAAGTGGCCAAACTCTTCAAACTCATATCTCCAATACCCTGAACAATCATAACCTTGGAGAGAGATTCCATTGAAGACGAATAGAATTCACCTTTCTTCTTTTCATTCTCTTCCTCAACTTTCTTCTTTTCATCAGGCTTCTCTTCTTCATTCTTCTCCTCCTCATTTTTCTCCTTAACAACAAGCTCCTTTTCATCTTTTATCTTCCCATCAGTTTCCTTCTCAACCTTCTCTTCATCAAGTTTCAGCTCATCATTTTTCAAAGTTTTTTTAAAGAAACTCATATTGCTCTCCATACATAAATTTGTTTTGTTATGAGAGTAAAAAGAGAAGAGAAAATAGAACTCTTGTATTCAATTCATTAATGAATAGGTACATACTCCTTTATATAGGAGAGAAGATAAGTAAATACAGAGAATATACTATATAACAGATATATACAAAGAATATACTAATATACAATATTAACACCCCTCCTCAAGCTCAAGGTGGTAATGCAGATATCAAATTGAGCTTGGAAAGTAAATCAGAAAATCGTCCTGGAGGATGAGCCTTGGTGAAGATGTCAGCGGTCTGACCAGTAAAGGTAATGAAGATAAGACAAACAGTGCCACTAGTAACGTGTTGCTGGATAACGTGACAATTAATCTCAATATGCTTGGTGCGATCATGGAAGACATCATTATGTGCAATTTGAATAGCACTCTGATTGTCACAATAGATGGTAGTGATAGTAAGATGGGGAATTCCCATATCAGTAAGAAGCTAACGAAGTCATACAAGCTCTTGAGTAGTATCCGCAAGAACACGATACTCAACCTTAGTACTAGAACAAACAACAAGAGTTTGCTTCCTGCTACGCCAGGCAATGAGCGAATCACCCAAGAAGAAGCAGAATCCTGTAGTAGAACGGCGATTAGTAGGTTCACCGGCCCAATCTGCATCAGAAAATGCATGTAACTGTAGAGAAGTGTGTGCTGAGTAGTGAAGACTATGGAATATAGTGCCTTTTAGATAGCGTAAAATGCAAACTAGAGCATCATAGTGCGGAGAGCGAGGAGCAGCCATGAACTGACTGACAATGTGAACAACATAGGCAATGTCTAGACGAGTAACCGTGAGATAGACAAGTGGACCAACTACCTGACGATATGAAATAGCATCAGCTAATATGTGACCATTAAGAGGTGTGAGACGAGTCTGAGGATCAACTAGAGTAGTAGCAGTCTTGCAATCGGTATGACCAGTAGGAGTCAAGAGATTAGAGATATACGTGGGATGGGTTAGAAAGTAACCAGAAGGTCATGAGAAATTTACAAGCCAAGGAAATAGCTAAGCAAACCCAAATCTTTCACCTCAAACTGGTGATTGAAGAACTGTTTGAGACTAGAGATACCCACTGTGTCATCACCAGTGATGATCATATCATCCACATAGAGAAGAAGAATAATAATACCACACTATGTCTGACGTATAAACAAGACAGAATCATAGGCACTTGATGAGAAGCCAAAGTCATGAATAGTAGAACTGAACTTGGAAAAACCAGGCACGAGAAGCTTGTTTCAAACCATACAAAGCACGGCGAAGTTTGCAAACTTTGATGGATGGAACAGAGGAACCAGGCTGAGGTTGCATAGAAACTTCCTTAGTGAGATCACCATTGAGAAATGCGTTTTTGATATCCACCTTATAAAGACTCCGGTGGCGAGCAGCAGCAACTGCTAATAAGCTGCGAACTGAAATAAGACGAGCAACATAAGCAAATGTTTCCTCATAGTCAATCCCATACTCTTGAATGAATCCTCGGGCAACAAGACGGGCTTTGTCACATTCAATGGAACCATCAAAGTGAGTTTTTATCTTATAAACCCATTTACAACTAATAGCAGTCTTGCCAGGAGAAAGATCAACCACGTCCTAAGTATGAGTTTTATCCAAAGCCTGCAGTTCATTATTCATAGCTTCTTGCCAAAGAGGGTTAGAACAAGCCTCACGATATGAAGTAGCTTCATGAAACAAAAAAACAGTGGAACCAACAATATAATCACGGAGAAAAACAGAAGGTTGTTTTACCCGAGTCGAATGACGATCTTCTGGAGGAGATGGTGGTGGGGATGGAGAAAGCTCCACAGGAGATGATGGAGGAGGCTCCACAGGGGGTAATAGAGAAAGCATAGGACCATCATCAGATACAAAAACCTCATGATGGATGGTAGGCATAGGCAACTATGAATGCGTTGGACCGGAATCTGCATCAAATTCAGGAGACAACAAGTCTATAGAAAGATCAGTAAAAAACAGAGAATGGGTGGACTATGGTAGGTGAAACTTAGAAAAAGTAGAGAACATTTTGTGTTCCCAGAAAACCACATGACGAGAAATACGAAGACACTTGGAGACTGGATCCCAATAATGATACCCTTTATGTTCTATACCATACCCCAGAAAACAGCAAAGACGAGAATGAGGTTCTAGTTTAGTGTGTTCATAAGGTTGAAGGAGAACAAAACAAGCAGAGCCAAAAACTTTATAAGTGGTATATGTAGGAGGAAAACCATACAGACATTCATAAGGAAAAAGATTGGTAATGAGAGGAGTAGGCATACGATTTATGGTGTAAACAGCAGTGAAAGCATCTTCCCTCCAAAACTTTTTAGGACATGAAGAAGAGATAAAAAGGGCTTGAGTAGTGTCTAGAATATGACGATGCTTTTTTTCAGCGCGACCATTTTGTTGGGACATGTTTGCACAAGAATGATGAGATTGGGTATCATGTGCCCGAAGAAAGGAAAGAAAATCAGAATCCAAGTATTCCATAGCGTTATCAAAACGAAAGATTTTAATAGTTTGAGAAAACTAAGTGTGGACCATGGCAGAGAAATCATAATAAATCTGTTTAAGTTCAGACTGATTTTTGAAAAGAAATATCCAAGTATAACGAGAAAAATCATCAACAAAAATCACAAAATATCTAAACCCCCCCCCATGGTCGGGGTGGGAGAGGGTCCCAAAATATCTGAATGCACAAGAGCAAACGGGGTAGTAGAAATAGAATTAATTTTTATTAAACGGTAATGCAGGCTGTTTAGCAATTTGACAAGGTAAACAATCAACATTTTTAGAACTAACACGACCTAACCGACCACTAGAAACCAAAGTTTTTAAGACTAAAAGAGACATGTCCTGAATGATAATACCAAAGGTGAAAAGAAGACATAGAAGTAGAAGCAATGGAAGAGGCAACAGAAGCAGCAATGAATGATGTAGATGGAAAGCGAAGATGAAGAAGCTCAAATAGATGTTCATGCCTACAGCCTATCCTAAGGATCTGTTTCGTCTGAGGATCCTGCACCAAACAACCATTAGCAAAAAATGTAACGGTGAGACCAAATTCACACAATTGACCAATAGAGATAAGGTTTAATTGAAGAGCAGGAATGTAATAAACATTAGAAAGAGATACGGTGTAAGTAGAAATTTGACCAATGTGACTAACGGACATATGAGAACTATCAGCAATATGTATAGGGGAACAGAAAAGGATGATGAGATAAAAGAAAATATAGTAGAATCAAAGTTCATATGATTATAGCAGGTGGAATGAAAATACCATGAAGGATTACCCGATGTGACTGAAAGGGAAAAAGAAGGAAGAGTAACGGATTCGGTAAGCACCTGTTGGATAATGGACTCAACATCATTCATAGAAAATGATGGAGCAATAGGATCCGTAGAGTGGGGAGTGCAAGAACTCTCTGATGCAACAGCAGCAGCAGCAGGACGAGAACCATGAGTAGATTCAGACTGATGCCCAAAACGTGAAGACCCTTCCTAGATGAAGAAGTAGGGAGAGCTCAAGGACAATTGCTTTGGAGATGACCAGGAGCAGTCTTGTGGCAAGTTAAGCATTCACGAACTTGGCACTGAAGTAAAGAATAATTGGCAAGTAGGCCATGATTGCGACAATAAATGCATGAGCTAGGAGGCTGTGAAGATGAAGAACCTCGTGATGATGGCATAATAAGAACAAAATCCAAGTGTTGAGTTTTGAGCATCCTAAAACGAGTTTCTTTTGACAAGAGCTCGGTAATGCCTTGCTCCAAAGTTGGTAAGGGCAGACGATGAAGCAAGGAAGCATGCATAGGTTCAAAGGTGCTATCAAGAGCTATAAGAAACTGCAATAGCCGTTAATGATTCCTATGAACAATAAATAACTGTGCATCCTCCGAATGTGCCCAAGTAGGTTCAGAAAAAGCCAACTAGTGCAAGACAAATGACATTTGGGATAAAAAATCATTAATTAACTGACTAGGCTCGTGGCGCATGTGATGAAGAGTTTGTAGGAGTTGATATTGGTGAGCATGTCCAGTAGTCTGATAGCGTTCCTTCAAGAAATCCCAAACTGCCTTAGCATGAGAGACAATGGAATTATCATCCTGAAAGCGTCCAAACTGAAGGTTAATGGAAGGAACAAAAGTAGCCCGGAACCATGTAAAAATCTGGTAGTTCTTCCCTTCTCATTCATCAAGACGCTCATTAAAAACAAATGCAGTCTCTTTTTCTTCCTGGACGGGTTTAGAAAGAGAACCAATGATAATACACCAAAGTTGCTTCATTTTGATGAATCCAGAGAGAGCTGGGCCCAGAGAACATAGTTGGACCCATTAAGTGTAACGGAGACGGAATGAATGTTGTCAAAATGATCGATGATGCTCAAACAGGGCAAAAAAAAGAAGAAGGTGCTTTGTAGAGGCTAATTTTGCCAAAAAAGAACACACCAGCAGATTCATGAGGCCAAAAACAATTGGGATATGGCTGAATGGACCAAAAACATGACCAGAAATGCAATGAATCGGCTGGTCAAAGTGGGTTGACCAATCTGGTCAACTAGGCTGATGTCACAGCAAGAGAGATGACATCAGCACGCGCGAAGCACGATAGCAAGCAGAGCAGCAGTGGCGCACAAAACCAAGGTTGACGTCAGCTAACATCAGAAATACGTGGCTTACATTAGCAGATGAGGCCGCGGTGCACGATAGCGTGAGAGAAGTACAGGAGGCACGCAGGGCGCGTGGGAAAACGGTACAGCATGTGGCCAATATTCTGGCAGTGCGTGGGTCGTCGGATGAAAATGAGTCTGGTGGCGTTGGCTTCGTCCTAAAGAGATGAAGAAGCTGGTATAGTCCAATCGTCGAAACATGAAAAGACTAGATACGCAGAAACCAAAGTGAGAAGGAAACAATCTGCCAGATAGAAAAAAAAAAAAAAAAAAACTGTGATGTAGAAGAAGAGGAGGCTAAGAGAAAACCCTAGGCTTTGATACCATGGTATGAGGGTAGAAAGAGAAGAGAAAAGAGAACTCTTGTATTAAATTCATTAATGAATAGGTACACACTCTTTTATATAAGAGACAAGATAAGTATATACAAAGAATATACTGTATAGCAAATATATACAAAGAATATACTACTATACTTTATTAACATGTTTAACTTCATCTTCATCTTCTATATATCGAAACAATCGCATTCTTCATATGAAAATTCAAAAAAAAAAATGTCAGAAAAATTCACGTAAATCGAAAGAAAATGAAAAATAATCATATCATACCTTTAAACTTTGCAGCATTCAAAGCTCTTCCAAAATGGTGCTTACTAATGGAGAAGGTGGTAGCAACGAGAGAACCTCTCTTAGCCATTACAAGAACAGACTCTGAGAATAATGAAAAGGCTAGCGAGAGACAAGCTTATATGCATAGTATATATATACTGACGGTGGGGTCAGGGTTTGCAGTGGAAAGAGATGGTGGGTGAAACGTACGGGAGGGGAAATGTAGGGAAGTGGGAGGAGATTTGCAGGTGAGGTACAACTTATAGGAAGCTCAAAAAAAGGTACAGGTCTACTACATATAGAATATATATATATATATATATATGTGCACACATATTTTGAAATATCCTCCAATAGAATATCTTCTTACTTTTAGGTTTTCAAACATTTGTCTAACAACAATTGTATATAAAAATCACTTTTTTTTTTTTTTTGTAGTTTTTGTTTCTTTCTCTATAAGCTGATAATGGAAAATGTTAGCAGAAGGGACCCACAACATAGTTATTGGATGGCATTGGCACTTTGGTATTTCAATAGTGTTGTGATTGGTGAGAGGGATGTGATTTATAAATTTATATTGGGTGATTAGAAAATATGAAAAATTATGAAAATTTATGATTGGTGAGAGATACCGCCATGTGATTGAGTGATTAGAAAATATAAAAAATTCTGAAGATTTATGATTGGTAAGAAATACCGTCACATAATACCCTAACGCTGTGTTTGGTTGGGGGATTTGGGAAGTAATTTGGAAAAAAAAATGAAAAAGTAGGTGAAATGTGAATAAAATATACCTATATTTCACCTAGTTTCACACACCTTTTTCTTTTTCATTTCCAAATCCTTACCCAAATCACCCAATCAAACACAATATAAGAGTATCAAATAATTTTTTCCAAGTCTGGAGTCCTTTCTGTCTCTCATGACCCTTGTTGTAACTAGGAATGGTAATTTAAACCCGGCCTGATGGGGACCCGTCTCGCCTCGCCCCGTCCCGCCCCGAAAAGCCAGGTTTTTCCTAAAAATTACCCCCATAAGGTCAGGGCTGGTATTGAAAAATATATCCCCAACAATTTTCGAGCAGGGGACAATGATAGGTTCCCCCGCCCCACCCCAATCCAACCTGAATTATCCCCGAACCATCGCCGTATATATATATATATATATATATATTTAAGGTTTTTCCTTACTTCACTTCTCTCACAATCTCACAGATCTCAAATCTCTTCCAAAATGGTGCTTAATAATGGAGAAGACGGCAACAACGAGAGAACCTCTTTTAGCCATTACAAGAACAAACTCTGAAATTAATGAAAAAACTAGCGAAAGACAAGGCTATATGTATAGTATATGTATGCTGCTGGTGGGGGCAGGGTTTGCAGTAGAAAGAGAGGGTGGGTGAGACGTATGTGAGGAGAAAGGTGGAGGAGTGGAAGGAGATTTACAGGTGAGGTACAACTTATAGACAACTCAAAAAAAGGTACAGGTCTGCTACATATATATACATATAGAATATATATATATATATACACACACATATTTTGAAATATCCTCCTATAGCATATCTTCTTACTTTTAGGTTTTCAAACATTTGTCTCACAACTGTTGTATTAAAAAACTTAAATTTTTTTTTTTTTGTCGTTTTTGTTTCTTTCTCTATAAGTTGATAATGGAAAAGGTTAGCGAGAGGGACCCACAATGTAGTTATTGGATAGTATTTGCACATTGGTATTTCAATAGTGTTGTGATTGGTGAGAGAGATGTGATTTATAAATTTATATTGGGTTATTAGAAAATATGAAAAATTATGGAAATTTATGATTGGTGAGAGATACCGCCACATGATTAGGTGATTAGAAAATATAAAAAATTATAAAGATTTATGATTGGTAAGAATTACCGTCACATAATGCCCCAATGCTGTGTTTGGCTGAGGGATTTGGGAAGGAATTTGGAAAAAAAATGAAAAAAGTAGGTGAAATGTGAATAAAATATACCTATATTTCACCTAGTTTCATACACTTTTTACCTTTTTATTTCCAAATCTCTTCCTAAATCGCCCAACCAAACACAGTATAAGAGTATCAAATAATTTTTCCCGAGTCTGGAGTCCCTTCTGTCTCCCATAACCCTTGTTGTAACTAGGAATGACAATTTAAACCCGACCCGACAGGGACCCGGACCACCCCCCCTCGATAAGCCAGGTTTTTCCTGAAAATTACCCCCATAGGGCTAGGGCTGGTATTGAAAAATAGATCCCCAACGATTTTCAGGTTGGGGACGATGATAGGTTTCCCCGCCCGAATAATCTCCAAACCATCCCCGTATATATATATGTTTAGGGTTTTTCCTTACTTCACTTCTCTCACAGTCTCATAGATCTCAAATCTATATATATCTCTCTCTCTCTTCCTCTCCCTAATGTTGTGTTTGGTTGTGGGATTTGGAAAAGAATTTGGAAAAAAAATGAAAAAAATAGGTGAAATGTGAATAAAATATACCTATATTTCACCTAGTTTCACACACCTTTTTTCCTTTCATTTCCAAATCCCTTCCCAAATCACCCAACCAAACACAATATAAGAGTCAAATAATTTTCCCGAGTTTGGAGTCCCTTCTGTCTCCCATGACCCTTGTTGTTACTAGGAATGACAATTTAAACCCTGCCCGACGGGGACCAGACCGCCCCGCCCCGATAAGCCAGGTTTTTTCCAAAAATTACCCCCCATAAGGCCGGGTTGGTATTGAAAAATAGATCCCTGACAGTTTTCGAGCCGGGAACGGTGATAGGTTCCCCCTCCCCACCCTGCCCCGAATTATCCCCGAACCATCCCCGTATATATATATGTTTAGTGTTTTTCCTTACTTCACTTCTCTCACAGTCTCACAAATCTAAAATATCTTCCAAAATTGTGCTTAATAATAGAGAAGGCGGCAGCAATAAGAGAACCTCTCTTAGCCATTACAAGAACAGACTCAGAGAGTAATGAAAAGACTAGCGAGAGATAAGCTTATATATATAGTATGTATATATACTGATGGTGGGGGCGGGTTTGCAGTGGAAAGAGAGGCTGGGTGAGACTGTAGACATCCCATTTTTGACCGACCTTAAGACTCAGACGTCATCGATTGAGCGCTCGGTGATTGCGCATGTTGTGCTTGGTCTGAGGTTACGGAGTCTCGGCTGAGAGCCTTGCTTCTGGACTTCGGGACTCTTTTGTGCTTTGCCTCAGTTTGCGAACCAGGTTCTGTTTTCTCTTCCCAAAGGGAGGGAGAGGTCTCGTAGACCATCTCTCAGTGGCCGTAGGCTACTTTTCGTGGTCGTAGACCACTGTTCCCGTTTGGAGACCAGTTTTCAGTTTTCGGAGCCGTCGACCGTGCGCCTCAGTTCGGGACCGCTTAACTTTCTCCGTTTGCTCCGGTTTTTGGCACACACCTTGTTTCCTCTATCTAGAGGGACACTGTGGCCCGAGAGACAAGCTTCGTGGTCGCACGCCACTTTCGATGCTTAACAGTCAGTTTTCGGGGCACCCGGCTGTGTGTTTTGGACCCCGAACCCTCGTTTTGCACCCGTCTTGATTCATTTTTGGCATGGACCTTGTTTTCATTGTTTGGAAGGTGGAACAAGGGTGGGAGACCACCTTTTCTCCTTGGAGACCACTTTTCCCCCGCCGATCGGTTTCCTTGACAGGTAACTGGTCTCCATCACTTTTGAGCCACAATTGCTGGTCTCCCACCACACCACTAGCTTGCATTCAATTGGGAGACCACCAAATGGGCTGGCCGACCACCTTTCTTGAGTTTGAACCTTTTGAACTAGTCAGCCGACCAGGGGAAGTGGTCGGCCGACCACTTGAACTAGTCGGCCTGCCTCCCTCAGTCTTGTCTCTGTGAGTTGTTGCCAGCTGTGCCAGCTGGAAGGCACAGATTGTATCCTCCATACACGTGTATGGAGGATATACAACCTTGTTTAGCTTCTCCAAGAAGCTTGACCCCTTTGATTTCTCTATAAGAGAGGGCCTTCCTCTCCTTTAGAGAGGTTCAAAATTTGGCTAAGGCATGTACATCTATCTCCTTTTATATCTCTCCCTTTAGGCTTAGAAAGTGCTAAGTTCATGCCCCTTTGCACACTATCTCTTAGCCTAACACCTCCAACACCAACCTAAGCTTCTTGGAGGGTCTTGATAGGTCCTAAGGAGCTGCATTTTTGGTCCATAAGCTGCTGGAGTTGCTGAGCTACAAGGGTAACACCCTATTCCTTCTTTTGAGCTTTATTTTGCTTCATCTTTTAGCCATACTTGCAAGAATTTTCAAGCTTTGGTGTAAACTAAAAAAAGTCTTATTTTGAAATCCTTAACATGTTTGTTTAAGATAATTTTTCTGTTGGGGGTCATCTACCCCCTTGCATACTTCATTTGGCCTTATTTTAAGCCATGCATTAGGGCATTTGCATTGACCTTTGTTTGGCCTTCTAGCCACTGAAATCCAGTGGATTTTCAGTGGCTAGAATGCTATTTTGAGTGCCAAAATCAGAGAGGGGTGACCCTCTTTCCCCTTGTTTTGTTTCCTAGCATATTTGGCCTAACAAAGGAGCCCTTATTTTCATGCTTTCGAGCCATGTTTCAGGCCTTTTTTGGTAAGTTTTAGGACCTGCATAGGCTCTGTCTAGAGCTTGTTTTTCCATATTGGGTGTCCATCTTGCATGTGTAGAATAACCCTCTTCATAGCCTATCAAAAGAGCATGCCATTCTTGCATGCATTGACTATGTTTCAGTGAGTTTTTGGGCTTTACTTGGCATGTCATACCTCTGAATTTTGCTGGTTTAGTGACCTCTTGAATGCTTCATATACTTGTAGTGTAAACCCTCTTCACTAGCTTGTATTGCATGCTATTTTGGTCTTTGATTCTAGCACTTTTTGGCCATGCCTTAAACTGATTTTGTGCATGTTTTGGACTTCCTTAGCTCAGTTTTTATGCCGCATGGTCGAATGATGCTTGCTATGCATGGTTGTAGTGTAATACCCTTGCCTAGCCTTGAGTTTTGAAGCCTATTGCATGCTTATACTGAGGTGTTTTCATGTTTTGGGGCCATTAAGTATGTTATTTCAGAGCCTATACTTGTGTCATATTCCCATGTTTTCCATTCCTTAAAAGTGTTTGAGAGTTGTGCATGAATACCTCATTTATGGACCATTGCATGAGCTTCATTTCTATGCATTTCAAGCCATCATTTTAGACCATTTTCCCACTGTCTCGGACCTGCATAGGGACTGTTTGGGACTGGTTGGGTCATTTGAGCATTGCTTTGTGTACCTCTAGTGTAATGCACTTCACTAGTTTCGATATTCGGGCCATCTAGCATGCATCGTGTGAGATGTTTACATGATTCGGGACCATCTTGCATGTCATTTCAGAGTTGGAAAATGTGTGATTGTATGCCATATTTCATCCCTTGCCATGCTTTGGTAGAGTTGCGTTTGGTGCCTTAGGTTTGGTCCCTTGCATTTGTGCATGTTTGCATGTGCGTTGTTGCTTCATTTTCATCATGTATGGCCACTGATTTGAGTGTGGCTAAGGCCCATTCATTTTAGTTTAAGTCCATCTTGCATTATGTATTCCATATCCATGTTGTCGCATGCTTGATCGTCGCATTGTGTATGCCTTGTTCATGTCTTCGTGCATGTCCATCTTCGTATGTGCATTGCGTATGCCATATAATTCATGTGCATTGAGTATGTCATTCTTAGTTCATAGCATTGTGTATGCTAGTTGCATGTTTGCATATCATCCCTCGCATGCTAGCATGATTAGGTTGCATTGCGTTTAGGGTTGCATGCTAGTCGTATTGTGTATGCCATGTATATTGCATTGTGTTTGGAATAGGGTTTAGTCCAAACACGGGAAACGAGGGACGTTTCGTACTCCAAGTGACGAAACGTGCCTCGATTCTCGGTCGCTGATACTCCAGATTACCCATGATGGAGTTTAGGCCTTGTTGTGTTTATATGTGCATTCATTTTACATCAAGTCGTGTAATCCGACTCTTCGGCCATCATGCATTGAGATGCGCGATTGGTGACACGAGGATCGAGGACTACACTCCCTGGAGCTTGTGCAATGATGGAGAGAGTGGTCATGCACACAGATGTTGAAAATACTTTGCCACGCCCCTTTCTCGCTCTCTATTGCAGCAAACCGGAAACCAGCAGCAAAAACTGGTCAGCAGCCTTCTGGAGCTTTGTACAGTGTTCTGGGACCAGTTGCAAACAGAGGCAAACCGGGGCATCGCGATGGATTTCTCAACAAGGCAACTCGAACATGCATGCATCCATTGTCTTCCAAAATAGAGCCGAGGCAGCCCACATTCATTTAGTTTACTTGCTTACTTAATTAATTTATTAATTAATTAATGTTGTGTAATATTTAGCTGCAATTCGTGATTCATTTCGGTTGTGTAATAACTAGTTTAATTAGCTTAGATTAGCTAGTCGGTGTTGTATTATTTATTCAGACCCTCCGAGAGATGGCAATGTTGTAATAAGTGTGCGTGTGTGTGATGTATGTCTTCCAACCCCACGTCTTTCTCCCTTTTATTTACCAGCTTATGATGGTTAGTTTTAGGGCATGTTACAATTAGCATCTATATGTTCGCATGTTTGCATTCATTCATCTGTATTGCATGCACCGGGCTCGGCGCATCATGCTAACTGCATTGTATTTCAATTCCGAGTTGAATACGTGTATCAGTTGTTGCATTTCATATGCCATTTTAGAATAGTCGAGCCTATCTTAGTTGCATTTTTGCATGTGTTGCATTAAGCATTTCAGCGTAGTTAGGATTCATGCATGATTTCTAATTAGCTTCTTTCTTTGGCTTGGAGTACTCGGTAAGTATTTATGCTTTAGCATCCTTGCATGCGTGTGAGTGACTGCCATGATAGCATGCTTACCATGAGGCTATTTGCTTATATGATATAACTGCCTAAATGCCTGTGGGTGAAGGTTGGATTATTTGAATTGGAATAATTCATTGATTACGAGTTTTAAGCCCACTTGAGAGTGGCAAATCACCATATTTTCTAAACCCACTTGAGGGTGGAAAAATTCACATTTTAGCCTACTTGCGAGTAGCAAACCGCTTTCAAAAACAAACATGAGATGTTTTGTTCCAACTTAGGTGATCCAGTCTATACTTGTATGCTGTGCCAATCACATAGTAATTCTAGGCTAATAACCGGAATAAGAGCACATAATGTTTTCAAAACTCGATATCATGGTTAGTAGAGGCCGATCTTTGATCGGGCGAGCGGGGGTGCTCACGAAGTGACCTTCCCCAATCGTACCCAAGTTCCCGAGCCGAGGTAACTTTGGTGATGACGGACACGTGGCCTTAGGCACAAGTCAGGGTTTCCTGAATTCCCCCAAAATAAAATATTTAGGCGGCGATCTTGTATCTGGCAAAGCAGTCCATGTTTGGCATTTCTTTCTAAAAATTAGTTTTTCAAAATGATTTGTCGGATTTGGACTCTTTGATGATTCATCGGTCTTGCATTGCACTCTGCGAGATTAGATACAGGACCGTGACATTGAGTCCTGAACTGTAGTGAGCCCAAATGAACAAAATGGGATTCCCTCCCGAGACGTTCGGGGACGTCTACAGAGACGTACGGGGGGGAAAGGTGGGGGAGTGAGAGGAGATTTGTAGGTGAGGTACAACTTATAGGTAGCTCAAAAAAAGGTACAGGTTTGCTACATATATATACATATAGAATATATATATATATATATATATGTACACATATTTTGAAATATCCTCCAATAGAATATCTTCTTACTTTTAGGTTTTCAAACATTTGTCTAGCAACAGTTGTATAAAAAAATCTTCTTTTTTTTTTTTTTTGTCATTTCTGATTCTTTCTCTATAAGCTGATAATGGAAAAGGTTAGCGGGGGAGACCCACAACCCAGTTATTGGATGATATTGGCACCTTGGTATTTCAATAATGTTGTGATTGGTTAGAGGGATGTGATTTATAAATTTATAATGGGTGATTAGAAAATATGAAAAATTATGGAAATTTATGATTGGTAAGAGATACCGCCACGTGATTGGGTGATTAGAAAATATAAAAAAATTATGAAGATTTATGATTGGTAGGAAATACCGTCACATGATACCCTAACGCTGTGTTTGTTTGGGGGATTTGGGAAGGAATTTGAAAAAGAAATGAAAAAAGTAAGTAAAATGTAAATAAAATATAACTATATTTTATCTAGTTTCACACACCTTTTTCTTTTTTATTTCCAAATCCCTTCCCAAATCGCTCAACCAAACACAATATAAGAGTATCAAATAATTTCTCTCGAGTCTGGAATCCCTTCTGTCTCCCATGACCATTTTTCTAACTAGGAATGGCAATTTAAACCTGGCCCGACGGGGACCCGCCCCGCCCTAATAAGCTAGGTTTTTCCCTAAAATTACACCCCATAAGGCCGGGGCTGGTATTGAAAAATAGATCCCCGATGGTTTTCAGGCCGATGACGGTGATAGGTTCCCCTGCCCCGCCTTGAATTATCCTCAAACCATCCTCGTATATATATATATATATATGTTTAGGGTTTTTCCTTACTTTACTTCTCTCAATCCTCGATCTAATCCTTTAACTTGGAAGAATGGATATGGATACCATATGAATGCGACGATATGACAAAAGTTTAAAAAATAAGATATGGATACGGTTAAGATACGTTTATAAAAAAAATATTTTTAAAAAAATTATTAGTAGTCAGTTACGCATGAGCTCAAAAATGTTGAGACACCATACTGTAATTAAATAATACAAAATACTAATAATAATTATGTATTAATTTAAGTTGGTAGCTAGTTTAGTTCTTTTAACGTTTAATAGGTCATACAAATATTTCATTTCAATATCAAATCTAGTGTGTTTATATTACAATAATAGAACAACAATATTTAATTTTATTTTATTTTCTAATTGACGTGCATGACACAATAAGAATAAGTCAATATGACAAATTAAATTACTTTAATTCACTATGTTCTTCTTATCAAAAAACTAAGCAAAGTATTAATTTATTTATTTTTTTTTTTTTTGTATTTATGCTCACAATTATATTATATTATAATGCCATGCAATAAATACTACAATTCAAATTTTGTGAAAGTAATACGGGACTTAAAATATCCGATTCTTCAAAATTAATGAAAAATTAATTAAGAAGTATCCGATATTTTTAGTAAGTATCCAATACATATCTGTGAGTATCCAAGGAGTATCGATATCTGATATGGATATGATACGGATACGGATACGTTGCCTTTTTAGAAGTATCCGTGCTTTATAGTCCTTTAACCTTGTTGATTCTTGTGTTCCTTAATCTGCTCTTATGCTATCATTCAATTGAAAATTGAAACCTGATTCAATGGTCTATTATTGTGTCTTTAGATCTTTTTAATTTTTTTTGATTTAATGAGTTCGTTGGCTTGAGAATGCATGGTTAATATTCTATGTGATCTTTGTCCTGTTACCGATTTAAAAGTCAACCGGGATTTGGCTTCTCTCTACGTGATTGTGATGAAGTTAAATATATGGATGACTCAGTACTCTTGCACAATCAAATGATCTGATTGTTTAAATTTTGCTTATTAAATTTCTTCATATGTATCAGTTTTAAACTTTCTGTTTATTTTTGGTGTGGTGTTGTATTTGGTGGCTGAATCTGGTGCATTTTGAGCATGATGAAGGACTTCATTGAAAAAAGAAAAAAAACAAACAAACAAACAAACAAACAAACTAGCAAGGAAGAAGAAGCATGTCCTTTGTAGATGACTCTGTAGAACTTGTAGTATATGTTTTTATAATTATAATATAATGTTTTGTAAAAATGCCTAGAAACATGTTGTAACAGACGATATAAGTTTCTTGTTTCGCTCAATGAATTGCTTCTCTTGAGACTTGAAGGTGAGTTTTGCTCTCTCAAATTCTTAAGAGGTAGAAATTAGTTGAGTTCCTTATTTTAGGACTGCTCTAATTACTATGCCTTTACTTCTTAGACCTCATATTGATACTGATTATTGACTGAAGCTTGCTCACATCTTGCACCTTAGTTGTGCTCGTGATTTTTATTTAGGCAAATTGCATAAACACTCCCTGTTTTTAACAAATACCGGGACACCCTGTAGTTTTTTGAAATTACTAGAAAATCCCTGTCAAAGATTAAGGGTTGACAAATGTTACAACGTGCTTGATTTTACTTATTTACCCTTGTACCAAAAATAATTATTTCAGTATTAAGGTTAGCGTTATGCCAAAAGAAAGGGTTGTTTTGTGATCTGCTCTCCTCCAACTCTATCATGAATGGGTACTTATGTCTGCAGAACAATTCAAGAGTATTATTAGCATTACACAATTTTTGCTGATGTCAGCATCTTTCCTAATGATGAGCAACCAAGGGGTTATTTTTGCATATTGTTAGTTGAAGTATTTGGTGTTTCTCAATTTTCAAAAAATTCAGGGGTGTCGATTTACTCAAGGTAGCAACCCTTTCCTAACAGTTCAAGGTTTTGGGACTAGCGGTGATCAAACAGAGATGATGTGCTTCTTTTTATTTTTATTTTTTGAACAAAGACGATTTGCTGCTGTGTACTTGATTTTCTACAATTTTCATTTGATGTAGTTTTTCATGCATGGAAATCCTTATATTATTGTTATCTATGCAAATGTCATTCAAACGTATCATTAGTGGCAAATTTAATTGTGTTAGTGTTCTACATACTAAGTTATTTTTATGCAATTTGATAGGGGTGTACTTGGTTCAGTTTGTTCCAGTTCTGAGGTAAATTAAAAACCGAACCGATTTCAACAGTTTTGAAAATTTAGGGAACCAAACCAAATCATGTAAATTATGGAACAGAACCAAACCAACCAACCCTGTGGAAAGCGGTTTGGTTTTGATTCATAACGATGATTCCAATCCTAAGAACGTTCCACAAATTAGATGTTAAAAACTTGTCTTAATATTTTCTCTCAAATTTCTTTTGTTCATTTCTTTACCTCCTTTCGTTGATCTTTTTATATTTTTTATTTTTTATAATCTTTTTTTTATATTATGCTTTATTAATAATCTCTCACAGTTCTAAAAACACTCTTTATCTATGTAAACATATGAATCTTTCTGATCTTTATTATTTGGAGATTGTTGTTAGTTGCTATCTCATGATGTTAAATGATGCTGATTTAGAGTTCGAATTTTTGTTCATGGCCAACACATGTGCTGAGTTTGCGTCAACAACTCGAGTTTCTTATGATGGATATTGGTTCAAATGTTGTGCATAAGGGCCTAACTATAGTATCAGACTGAAGTACACTGAAAAAGCCATGGTTCAAGAAGTTTACTATGTATGAATGATTTATACTTTAAATTTAAAATTAAGTTATTACTATTTTAGGTTGGAAATTGGTATAATGTTGCATATATATATGCATTTTTTGTTTTATTTTTGGATGATATAAGCATGGTATATATAATGTATCTAATATACTAGGCTTATTATAGTGGGATTTTGCTAGGGCTACATTATTATAAGTTTATACTAGTTTGCTAGCCCAAGTCCTCTAATTATTTGGAGACCAAATTATGACCAGAGTATCCCGTTACATGCTGACGCTTGTAGTAACAGTAGTACTTTTTTCTTTTTTTTTTCTTTGGTATTAATATTACGTTGACAAGCATTATTTACATTATTTGAAAAAATTTAAATTTAACAACTTTTGATTTGGATATTTGATTTAAATAAAAAATTTATATTTTAGGAATCTTCTTATCAGGATCTATAAAATAAGATTCATGAATTAGTAGCTCACACCAAGGGAATCTTAATGCGAGTTAGGGAGCAAATGAAGGGGTTAAATATAAATGGAGCGGGTCTAAGCTTTGGGTCAGTCCAAACCATTAAGCCTAGACTCAAATGACCATCTGATATGGGCTAGATACCCGCGTGGGCCAAATCATATTGAGCCCAACTTTACATGGATCATCCTCTCAAGTCCTCAAGCACTTGGGACAAGATCATGATGATAGAACCAGCCCATGTGGAGTGTTGAGCTGGGCCGTACCCATCAATAGAATTGAATTGGGTCAAACCCACACGAAGTCATCCAAATGGGTCAATCAATTTCTACAGGCAATTTCATGAAGGTCGAATCAAGGTATGGACGAGACCGATTTGAGGCATCCTTAAGCATGCATGGAAGCTGTGAGCACATGCATATGCAAAATGCCACCTCAGCTTATTACCCTCCCTAGAATCATGGAAATAGTTGTAGAGGGAATGTGATTTGTTATATACATGGTTAAAATGAGAATGTGCCTTCATGGCTAACCACTTTGTGGTCCTCCACCTTGAGCAATGATAAAGAGAGCCTTGAGGCATCCAAGTTCTATGACCCTCACATTGGGAAATAAGTTAAGTCTTCTATTTAAGCAAACACTCTCATCACATTAAAGGTAACTCGTCTCAACTAGTCCTAACTCAGCTTTTCCTCTCTCTACATCTAGAGAGAGAATTTCATTTTCTCCAACCACTTATTCTCACGCTGAAGAGATTTTTCAGCTAACCCTGACTAGGCAGCTCTAACGGTGCTTCATATATATATATATATACACATTTATATGTATGTGTGTGTGTGTGTATGTATGTATGTATGCATATGTATCTCATATTCATATATATGATGAAATTTTAAATACCAAGTTTATGATGGAGTTGCTGCCAAAAGTGGTGATTCAATATGAAGCAATCTTTCTCTTCTCACCCTACCCCTCACACTTTGCCAATTAACTCCTTTTTCACCCTTGATGTGCAGTTGATCACTTTGGTTGAATACTTGGTGGGTGAAACTGATTTCGACATTGTTTAAGAAAATTGGGATTCTTACAACACAACAAAGCTAGAAGTTTTAATCTGGATAAATTACGTTGACCTCCTTAGAAGTTTAGTGAAATTGTAGAAACCTCTTTCGAGGTTTCTGAAATGACATAAACCTCTCTTAATGTTTAATTTTCAAACTAACCTCCTCTAAGATTTAATGAAATTGCTAAAATGACAAAAACCCTGTTGAGGTTTAGTTTTTAATTACGCTAACCTCCTCTTAGATTTTAATGAAATTGCTTAAATGATAGAAACCCGTTGAGGTTTAGTTTTCAATTACACTAACCTCCCTTAAGGTTTAATAAAAAGGTAAAAATCTCTTTCGAGGTTTCTAAAATGGCAAAAACCTTTCCTAATGTTTATTTTTTTATTACAAATTCCCCTCTTTGTTACTTTATGGTAAAATGAATAATATAAAATGTTGACATCAACAAATAATTTAATTACATTTTCAATTTTACTCTTTAATTTAATTACATTTTCAATTTTATCAATTAAAATTGTGTCCATTTAGCCACCAACCAACCCCTTTTATACAATAATTTCTTTAACACAATAACCAATTTTCTCCCTTTATGTATAAATAAACACACAGATGTGTATATTAAAAACACACCCAAATGTACATATAAACACATAGAAACACAATTCGACCAACCAATTGAAATACAAAGTTGAAACTAAACGATTCAACAATTGTAGAACCCACCAATGCATTGTAGAAAATTGAGGTAGATGGTGTTGTAGTGGCGGTGGATGAGATGTCATGGGTTGGAATGGCTATATATCTTGTGAGATTGGAAGAAGATGGTGGTTGGTGGTGGTCCTAGTGGTGACTAGAGGAAAAAAAATGGGATTGCAATTGTGCTTTGGGGTTGTAGGGGTGGGTGTTTGCACTTGACGTAAAGAAAAACAAATGGTTCATGATACTAACTCCAGTAAGATTGAGAGACAAACAGAGGGGGGCTGGGATTGAAGATGAAAGGATATAATTGTGTGGTTATGTCCATAGTAAGAGAAGTGTTTTATTTTGAATTTTTAATAGTATTTTTATAAAGGGTATTTTTGTAATTTCAATGGCAATGTTAATACTATTGTACGCAATTTGGAGGCCCATGTAATTACAAAAATTACAAGAGATGTTTGTGTAATTGTCAGATACCTCAGAGAAGTCTGTGTAATTAGCCCTATAAATAAATAAAATAGGCTTTTATTTTTGTAATATGTTGATAAATAAATTTAAAATCCAAGTAACAGTAATTATTTTATATGTTAATTTCCATGTTGATTATGGGATTAGGATGGAGTCTTGAGATGTGTTTGGCTTCTTTTATTTTGATTATAGGTTCTGTTTCGATTATTTGAACCGTTCACTTTTTAGTACTCGTTGAGTAGAATATTAATGTAAAAAATTAAAATGATCGGGAACAGAACCTATGGTGGGCTATACGGATCCCTTAAGTTCTTTCATGTTAAGATACCAACATGAGAGAAGCCCAATCCTAAAACAAATATGATTCAAATATATAGCAAGTGATGTCCAATCATCTTGATTTTTTACATGAATATTCTACTCAATGAGTCCAAAAAAAGTGAACGATTCGGATTATTGGAATTGATTCCAAAATGGGCCTACTAAGTACAAACATTCTCTTAAATTGAGATGACAACTTGAAGAAAACTTTACTCTTTTAAAATATAATTAAAGGTATCTTAGGAATACAAAATTACACTTGGCATGAAGAAAAACAAATGCTTCATTATGCTAACTCCATTATGTTAACTAGTGTACTGTTAAATTTAAAATATATAAATTTTAATTTTGATTTAAAAATATACATATTGTCTATTGCTCAAATGATAAGGGTTACTTTGGTCGTAATTTCGAGTATGTTACATTTTGTGTTTCATAGATATGAAACTACATATAGTTGAAGCATTTCTCAGCTATTTCTTTCGACAAAACAATGATTGTGCAGTGGTTATTGCTACAACTATATATATATATATATATATATTAATGTAAGCCTTTAAAATATATATTAAGATAGTTTTAAAAAAATATATATATTTTATTACACGTATTTTCATACCGAATGATAAATCCTTTTAAACTTCTTGCTAAAAAAAACTTATTTTAATAATTCAAATCTAAAAGACATAAGTATTTAATTGGTTTTAACTTAAGATATTGTTAATGAGTGCCTAAAGAAAATTAACTAGTAAAACATATTTTTATTAACACAAACTTTTATAACTATATATATTAATTTTATATTTATTAACAAATGCCCATAACTCATTAACAAAATTTATGATTTTATTAATAAATAGGTAATATATTTAGATTTTTTTAATTATAAGAACAAAGACAATAAAATAAATAAATAATACTTTAATCTAAGTCATTTATCTTTAGGGGGTTAACTTCTCTCTCTTTCCATGTTCTCCTCCTCCCCAGCAAAAGAGACATTTTAGAGAGAGAAATGTTGTAAATTTGCAACAAAAAATCTCCATGATATTGAATCTGGTTGATAAGATTAACAATATAAGGTCTGCTATAGGTTGAACTTGCCATCTAAAAAATGTATTGACTTTTATGCAGTGGATGTTTTTACTATGAATTCTCCAAACTCTTTTTTTGCCCCTCATTTCTACTTGTGAGAGTGAAATTTAAGACTTCCTCATAGCCAAAGAGTTAGCCACTTACCTTTGGTTTCACCAGGCTTTTTCTTATCACACACGTTAACTTCTTTCTCCTCTTATGCTTTCCTTCTACCCTCACGGTTTTTTTATCTCACATCCCAAATGATCAATCCTTGCACCAGCTTTTACATTATTTGTATACCTCCTTAGTCACTGCACATTTTTTCCCCCTATTAGTATGATTTCACCTTAAATGATTCTTGTTAATTTTACAATGTCTTGGTGTAGGTTGATGGGTTTGGCGGGGGTCTCTCTCTCCCTCTCCGTGAAATTTGCTTTTTATGATACGAATTAATGAAATTTGAGTTAAATAGAGCGTGAAATTTCACTGTGCAAAAGAATTTCACTAATTGAATAGAATCATGCTGAATTATGCAATTTTTAATCCTTAGTTTGAATATTTTAGGTTTCCATTAGAAATTAAGGTCTCAATTCACCCTCTTAATTTTGCAAGTTTATTTCTCAAAATTTTGAATCCTTTTGTCTCTAAAAATATTTTGAAATTTTACTACCGAATGAAATTGTGCTCAATACAACTTTTTAGTCCTTCATTTTGAATAATTTAGGTTTCAATTAGAAATTAATTGGCCCTCACTTTTGCAATTTTAGTTTGAGAAAATTATTAATAAGTTCTATTTTACTTTGAAAATTAAAATTGAATTGTAACGATTTTCAATATGGACAATTAAATCTTATTTTTTTTATAAATTGTTCGCAAGAAATTCAAATCTCTATAGTAGTATATTTTATTCCAATTTTTACTGTTCTCATTAAAATATAACAAAAATTTGTTTAAATTTTTATAATTAAAAATATTTTTCATTGATGAAATTAAATAAAATTATATATATAAGATTCATCAAGTATCTCACTTATTGAAAAATATATAAATTTGTTACGATATTATTTTGCACTGCTCTATTCAAGGAATTAAACTTTGGTACTTTTGAATTGTTTACCATTTTTTTCCCATAATTTGAAATAATAAAAACTAATATATTTTATGTTATAGATCTTTCAATCCGATTGTTGTTTATGATTTTGTTTAATATAATATTCATAATTTTTACAATTTAAGTAAATTAAAATTGTTCATGAAATTATTTATATCAAATGATAAAGGTAAAATTGAAATAATCTTGAAAAATAAATAAAATTTAATAAAAATAGGACTTAATCAAGTCGATCAGATAACGAAACTATATGTTCGAATCAATTTTGTATAAATAAAAAAAAATAGATGGTAAAAAAATAAATGGTTCATATAAAACTGATTCAAACATGTACTCGTCATTATCCGATTGATTTGATTTTTTACAGAGATAATGTACTCGACGAACCCTAAAATATGAACGATTCGAATTATTGAAACATGGTCCAAAAGTGGACCCACAGAGTGGACTGGGGGGTCTAGTCTCCAACTGGAGACAAGCTAGACCCTTCAAAAAAATATTTGGTTATACTATGATGTGTTTGATTATAATATATATTTTTTATATATATAATTATAATTGAAAAGATTTGATTTGATTATGATGTCATAATTTATATATGTTAGGGCATCTTCAACGATTTATCAGAAATTTCATCAAATCTGAGTAAAAAAAAAGATGAATTTCTCAATCTGATATCAGCCACTCCAACGGTGAATACTATAGCTTTCATCAAAACACTAGATGTCCGGGGGGACAATCGGAAAGAGGAAAATGAATTTTTTTTCCCACACTCAGAAGCATCACCACTTTGGTGAATGATTGTAATTTTAGTGAATCCATCTCTCTCTCTCCTCCTCTCTCTCTCTATGTGTGTGTGTGTTCTAATCCTTCTCTGATTCTGTTTTTTAGCCATGTCAACAAATACTTGGAGGTCATGTTCAAGGGTATGAAAACACAAACACCCTTAAGAGCAACAACAACAAGAAGAATAATTACAAGAAACCTACTTTGGTGATTGATTGTAGAGAGCTTTTGAGGGGTGCAACAATGGTGATGGAAGGTCTCCAAGAAGACATGGGTGATGGAAACATGTAATGTACAAACCACCCTTACAAAAACAACACACCAGGTGGAATTTATGCATTTTGCCTCCAAGAAAAGCTTGGAAAACTAGTCTTCTCCTTTTTTCCCATAGCCGTCTTCCCTTGTTCTTCCTCATCTTCATCTCCTTCCTTCATATCTGACTTCATCGACTCTCTCTGTTTGACCTAACCACTCATTCACTCTGTGTTACCTATTTGTGTGGGAATTGTTAGAGTAACCGGATGACCGGAGAGACAACTTGCTGGTTGTCTGGTGTGTTAGATCACTAACGGTCCTACACAGTAAACTGGTGAAAGGTGCCCAAAATTCTCAGTTTGCTGAAATGTTTTCTATTTTCTTAATTTGATACAGGTTTGGTGAAATTATTGAAGCACAAAAATAGATACTTTTTCACTAAATTTGAATTTGATAATGGATCTGGTGAAGCATTACAGATGGCCTTATACATCATTTTGAAGGCATGTACCATAGCATAATCTTAAAAGAAAATTAACATAAAAATAAAAATAAAAAAAATGATTTTTTGAAAATTCAAAACAATTGCTTGGTTAGGTTTTTCAAAAAATACTTTTTAGAAAATTTTACTTTTTTGTTTTTCGTATTTTTTTTTTGTTTTTACTAATTTTTTTAATATTTTAAGCAAATTTTTTTTTTTAAATTTTTAGACATAACTAAAATAAATATACCTAAAAAGTAAAAAATTGTGAAAAAAACCTTTTTAAAATTCACTAAATACCAAAAAATCAACAACAAAAAAAAAAAGAGAATTCAGTACATTTTTATGTATTTTTTAATTTTTTAAAATATTTTTTCACAATTTTTTTTACTTTTTAGATACATCTAAATAAGGTGCATCTAAAAAAGTTAAAAAAAAAATGTTTAAAATTTTAAAAATATTCACTAAAAATAAAAATATATATATGAAAACCAAAAAACTCAATTTTAAAAAAATTTAATCCAAAAAACTCAAATCAAACACATTGAATATATTTTTGCAAACAATAATACTTGAGGGCTCGAAATTTCGAGGCTTAATTGCCTTGAAATTCAAAACGACGTCGTTTTGAATTTTTTTTTTCTCTTCTCTTTCTTTTCGCTGAAACAAGTTCTCGCTGAAACAGAGAAGAGGGAATAGGGAAAAAAGAAGAAAGAGAGAAGAGAGAGGAAGAGAGGCGATGGGCTGGAGGGAGAAAGACGGAGACGATGAGCGATGACAGAGACGATGGGTTGTATAGATCTATATATACACAGATCTGTGTGTATGTATACACAGATCTTTGTTTCTTCCCTCTGTTTCTTCCTCCCCTTTTTCTTGCTCTGTTTTCTTCTTCTTTCTTCCTCTGCTTTTCTCCTTCTTCCTCTGTTTTTTATTTTGATTTTAGATTTTGATTTTGATTTGTGTATATTTGGAATATCTGTATAGATTTGGGTTTTTTTTTTTATTTTGATTTTGATTTTGATTTTTTGATTTGTTTTCGATTTTGGGATTGATTTTAGATTTTGGTTTTGGATTGTGGAATTTTGTTTGAGAAACTAAGTAGGAAGACAAGGAAAAAGAAGAAGAACAAAAAAAATCAAGCTATTCAAGTTTAGGTATTTCGGGCTCCGTATCACAACTGTTTTGCAAAATAAAAAGAAAACCAAGAAAGCCTTTTGGCTGTACATAACTGCATAAGATAGAATATGCACAATTGCGCCTCCTTTTCACGAGAAGATTCCCCAATCACCACAGACAGTGACATCTCTAGGCACCCCCTTGTAAAAAGGCATAGGCCCTGTTTGGTAGGACTTATTTCCAATTTATTTTAGCTTTTAGCTTAATTTAAGCTATTTTGATGTGTTTGGTTCAGCTTAACAATACAACTTATAGCTTTTTGTAAGTAAAAAATCAACTTATTTTTTGAGTGGAGGGGGAGAAACTTAATTTATAAGTCAAAAATTAGCTTATGTTCGCAGTTATAAGGTATAAACTGATAAACTATAAGTTATAATCACTTTTCCACAACTTTACCAAACGGGCCATATTAAGCCCCAATTGTGAATTTGTGAGTTTGCTCCATCTTTTGGGTTTTTTGTCTATTTATTTTTCCAGGTTGACCTACCTATCCAATTCCAGAAGGGTAGGTCCTACCCTAGGCCCTTGGCAAGCCGCCCAGTTTCTCTTAAATGATTTATTTGGGGCCCACACGAGTATCCGTTTCTCCAGTCTCAGTTTACTACTACTTCTTGCTCAAGTCAAGACCCTTTTTATTTATTTAATTTTATTTATTTTTTTAGTTAATAATTTAAATATTAAAATAAACTATATCCAACAAGGAGCTGCAATGGAGTAAGAGGAGGGGATGTGAGTTGTCGAGGGATGAGAAGAAAAGCTATGAGATGTCGAAAGAGGAAGGCAAAGGAATAACAGGAGGTAGCGAGTAGGGGTTGGGGATGACAGTCATAATTGAGTTGAAGCTTGTAATAACTGAAGACTTAAAAATTTAGATAATTTTTAATAAAATTTGACTATAACTATTTTCAAAATTTCCATCACATATATAATTTAGTATGCGAATATATAAATTTGAAGAGTTAACTCGTATAATTTTAAAATTATCATATCAACTAATAATATAATATGAGATTTTATTATTATTATTATTATTATTATTATTATTTTAGCTTTTAGACATATGGCCACCCCCAACACTTTAATCCATCATTGATGCACCCATTTAAGAATAAGATATTTGTAAATGGATTGGAATTTCCAACTAGATGGTGTTGTTGGACCTAAGTGGGCCAATATATGACACACCTCAATGATATGAAATGTTTATTTTTTAAAGTTTTGAGAAATAATTATTTATGTAAAAATTTAAATTTATTGAATAACTATAACCACATATGATCCTATCAGTTTATTTTCAAAATAATTGAGGGCCTATTTTTACAATCATTCAAGTGGTTACATTTTTTTGAAAACAAAATGTAATCCGATAAGTAACTATAATTGTTTAACCAATTTAAATTAGGATAATTGCCAACTAGTCTCATTAAGAAGACTTAAATACCATTAAATCCTATTCATTTTTTATTCAGTGATAAATTTATCAGTCTCTCTTATTTTTATGAATAAATTTATAGTAATAAATCCATTCATCAATATTTTAGAATAAATAAATCTAATTAATAGGACAGACTCGTAAGTAACCCATTTAAATTCTTACATAAATAATTTACTTAGAGAAGAGATAAATTATTGAAATCAATGAGGTAGATCTCACCGTTAGTCTACCACAGCCCAACAACAATCTCTCACTCTTATAAAAATAAGGGTTTGGTTTATCTCCAATCCGATCAGAGTGTTGTTGGGTCCGTGGGGAAATACCACGAGTCCCGCTTTGATAATCTAAACCGTACAATGTGTACAACTCGTTGAGTGCTATATACCTGTAAAAAATCATATTGATCAGATATTGATAGTTACGTGATCAAATTAGTTTTGTCTAATAAAAAAATGGACGATAAAAGAATTAACGGTTGATAGAAATCTGATCTGATAAAATAGCTATCGATATCCACTCAACGTAATTTTTTATAACCATATAGTACTCGACGAGTTTTACATATTGAACGGTTTGGATTATTGAAATGGGACCCGTGGTAGACTCCACGGATCCAACAGCACCTTCCAACCTGATCACAAATTGGAAAGAAGCCAATCCCTAAATAAAAATTTCATATGAGTTTGGTCAAAACATCAATATAATTATTATGTCTAAACATTGTGGGCAAATGTGAATAATTAGATAATTCAGAAGACAATGGACAATAATTGTGTAATTTAACATAAGTATATATATTCATATTTATTTAAATACAAAATATTTAAGATAATGTTATAATTTCATTACGTGTAATTTTTATGAAATAATTACTAGAGATTTAAAAAAACAAAATATAACTAAAAGGTGGTAATTTGGAGTGACAGTACACACTGTCACGACCTTTTACTCTACCCATAACCAAACTGGCAGAGTAAAAAAAACAGGGAGCAGCTCCGTTGTTCTGTGCCATTACGTGCTCTATTACTCATTCTAAAAGCTTCAGGGGAACCAGCATTTTCTCATTCTCTCTGTCCTCTTCATTGTGAGTTTTATCTCTCTATTTTTGATAAAACTCTTCATTTCACTTTTTTTTTGTTCTCTAATCTTTGTTCCTCAACAGTGTCTATTCGAAAATGTTGGCAGTTGTTCAGAAAAGGTTTATGGTAATGAACATTGATTTTGTCATTGAATACTTTTGTTTAGGTATTTATTTGCGGGAAAGGCTATAGTATATTTTGTACAAAAATGTACGGTACATACAAAATCAATGGTTAGGATTGAGCCACATCATTAAAAGTGACCTGCTAAACATGTTACTTTTTATAGTTATGAGCTAAAATCATATTTCTTCATAACTATAATCAAATTGATCATAACTTAGCTATAACTACATCTCATAACCAACACCATTTTATTCATAACTAATGTCACATATTTCATAACCACATCTCATAACCAACACCATTTTGTTCATAACTAATATCACATATTTCATAATCATAATCACATATCTCATAACCAACACCACTTTGATCATAACAAATATCACATATCTCATAACTATTGATCACATATCTCATAACTACTACCCACATACATCATAACCACATCTCATAACCAATCCCTTTAAGTCATAACCAACATCACATATCTCATAACTACTAGTCACGTATCTCGTAACCAACACCTTTTTGTCATAACCAATATCACATATCTCATAACCACTAATCACACATCTCATAACTACTACCCACATACATCATAACCACATCTCATAACCAATCCCTTTGAGTCATGACCAACATCATATATCTCATAACTACTAGTCACATATCTCATAACCAACACATTTTTGTCATAACTAATATCACATATCTCATAACCACTAAGGACATATCTTATAATTAACACCTTTTTGCTCATAACCACATCACTTTGATCATAACCAACATCACATATCTCATAACTACTAGTCACATATCTAATAACCAACATCACATATCTCACAACCACTAGTCACATAACTAATATCTCATAACTCATAACCATTAATACATATAGCATAACCACACCCTTTGACACCACTTTGCTCATAACCATTACCCACATATCTCATAAACCACTAACACATATATCATAACCAAATACCCTTTGACACCACTTTGCTCATAACCATTACTCGCATATCTCATAACCACTCATAACCATTACCCACAAATCTCATAACCACTGACACATGTAGCATAACCAAATACCCTTTGACACCACTTTGCTCATAACCATTACCCACATATCTCATAACCACTCATAACCATTACCCACATATCTCATAACCACTAACACATATAGCATAACCAAACACCCTTTGACACCACTTTGCTCATAACTATTACCCACATATCTCATAACCACTCATAACCATTATCCACATATCTCATAACCACTAACACATATAGTATAACCAAACACCCTTTGACACTACTTTGCTCATAACTATTACCCACATATCTCATAACCACTAACACATATAGCATAACCAAATACGCTTTGACACCACTTTGCTCATAACCATTAGCCACATATCTCATAACCACTAACACATATAGCATAACCAAACACCATTTGACACCACTTTGCTTATAACCATTACCCACATATCTCATAACCACTAACACATATAGCATAACCAAACACCCTTTGACACAACTTTACTCATAACCATTACCCACATATCTCATAACCAACATCACATATATCATAACTACTAATCACATATCTCATAACCAAACACCTTTTGACTTATAACTATACCACCCTACTCATAACCAAAATCACATATCTCATAATCACTAATCATATATCTCATTACCTTTACCCACATATATTATAACCACATCTCATAACCAGCACCCTTTGTTTCATAATCAATATCACATATATCATAACTACTAATCATATATCTCATAACCACTACCCACGTATAGTGGTGTAAATTTAGCCCATATTCGCAGCACACCCCAAGTCCGCTCGTGCCCTGGGTAGGCCTAACTAGGCTTGAGCCTAAACCCAACCTAAGACCTTGAGCTATGTGTTCTAGAGCCCAACCCGACCCTGGTGTGTTATGGAGTGTGACCCATCCCGTGAAATCGCCCCGAAATTTTCTTTCCCATCTGGCTTGACCTGACCCCAATGGCTCCCTGCCCCCATTGTCAGTACAATGGTCAAAAATTTAAATCAAAACAATTTGAAAGAGTCATATAACCGTTAATTCCACCAATAATCAATTTTTTTTTATTTTTTTTATTTTTATATATATAAATTAACTCCTCCCTCCCAAGTCCTATAAATACCACCCCTCTCACATTTTATTTCTCACAACAAATTTGTCTCTCAAACTCTCATTCTCTCTAAACTCTCATACATATACAAATCTTTGGCCGTAGTTATGATTTTATCAATTTGTACATATGTTATAGAACTGTTGAAAATGAATATTACGATTTTGTTGTACTGTTTTGCTATCTCAGCTCTCTTCATCTATCAAACATCTCGCTCATTCCTTACTGTCACTGTAGATATCTTCGATGTTCCTTATCGGAAACAACACCATCTTTGACATTATTTTCACAGACGACAAGTCCGTTCAGTCTCTCTTACTCATATTCCCTTTCCTTTCGCTTTATTGGTTAATTTTCTCTAACTCTCATTTCCTGTTCCGTGGCTATAAGTCATGGATTAAATTATTTAATTATTGTCATTACATTCTGTGTTTATCTGTATCATTAGAGATCCCGATTGGTGATTAAATTATTTAAAAATTTTAGATGTCTTTGTTACACCAATTAGTGGATAGTTACATAATTTTTGGTTAATGTTATGAAATTTTGGAAATTAGTTACGACATTTGTGATTTTCTACAATTTTAAACAATTTCGTTACGCCAATTAGTGATGCAGTTATGTATTTTCTATTTTATATCACAAAACTCTATGATTTGATTACAATATTATGGTCTGTTTGGTAATTATTCCGTTTTTAGTTTTCAGTTTATATTTATAAAAATTTTAAAAACTGTCGTAAAAACTTGTTTGATAATTTTTTTTGGTTTATAAATGATTGTCTCAGTTTATAAATTTGAGAAAAAAACGTAAACTCAAAAAATGAGTTTACGTTTTCAATTTTCAATTTTTTTTTTCAATTAAATTTTTTTCAAATGATTTTTTTTGAAATAATTTTTTTTTTCAAATAAATATTTTTAAAATTATTATTTTTCAATTAACTTTTTTTTTTCAAATATTTTTTTTTCAAATAATTTTTTTTTCAGTTAACTTTTTTTTCAAATAAAATTTTTTTCAGTTATTTTTTCAATTAATTATTTTTTTCAAATAATTTTTTTCCAGTTAATCTTTTTTTTTCAATTAATTTTTTTTCCCAATTAATTTCTTTTCAATTAATTTTTTTCAAATATTTTTTTTTCAATTATTTTTTTAATTAACTTTTTTCAATTATAATGTGTGTGATTCCATTGGTATAAATAATAAAAATAAATATAAATATTTTAGACCTGAACAAACATATTTTTTAGTTTATATTTTTAAAATTTTGTAAACATTTGTTCAAACCAAACGCGTTTGTAATTTATGTTTTTCTAAAAATAAACAAAAATCAATTTATAAAATTTTTGTAAGTATAAACAAAAAATGTAAATATTACCAAACACTGCCTTATAGTTTCTAAAATTTTGTCTATTATGTTTACGCCAATTTATGGTGTGATTATACATTTTGTAATTGATGAGTAAAATATTTTTTTTATTAATTTTACTTAATAAAAATATATGAGAATTTATATTAAAAATAAATAAAAAAATTTAAGTATAAATTGATAAAATTATAAATTAATAATTTATTTTATTATAAGACTCTAATTATTTTAATTTTTTTTATTATGATTATAACATAATTTCTCCCAAATAATTTCGCCCAAAAATTTGAAACAAACATCCAAATTTCCAAATTTTGTGAAAATCAAAATTCCCTCCTCTCTTGACAAATCCCTCCGACCCTTTCTTCATCGCAAACGTCTTCAAAAGCTACTCTCTCTCTCTCTCTCTGCCATTGCCACGGCCGAGACCTTTTTCGCCGCCGCATCCTCTACCACGGAGAAAAGCTCCCAAAGCTGTTGACAAAGATCTCTATAGGATCTCGCCAGCGCTCCTTCTCGCCAAACACCGAAGAGTGAGTTTATTCTGCCCTCTTCTTTTCCTCCTCGTTTTAGCAAGCTACATGCCTCAATGTATGTCTCTCTTTCTCGCTCTGCTACTTCTTTCTCTCCCTTTCTCCATCTCCATTCTATGAAACCCTAGACCGAAATCCCCTTCTTCGGAACTGCCCATTTCACCTTTGTGAACTCACTGGGTTGGTTTATAAAATTAGGAAAATATGATTTGAATAGGTTTAGGTTTTTTATGTTTGTTAGTTGTGTTGATTCCATATATATATATATATACACTTGAAATTTGGCTTGTGTGAAATCTGATGTGTGGGTAATTGAATTTTGTAACCATGTAACTGATATGAGACTAATTTTTTATTTGCTTATTGAAATCTGTTTATTTGTCTAACAATTACTCGTGGTGGCTTGATTTTCCTATGAGAAACAAAATTAAAGTGGTTTGGATGTATTGAGAAACGAATGGATATTTTAATGTTACTGTGTAAACCCATTAAGGTTTTATAGTTCACAAGCTCACAGACAAACAATTGGATATTGTAAGTTCATGAAGATGCATTGATAATTCTTTGTCACATGTCCCTTTACAAGTTATTGACCATAAGTTTTCTGAGTTTCTATAGCTTGAATAGGGACATTTGTTTCTGCTTCTCATTTTTTCATTTGTTCCTCTGTTATTGCATGATGTAGTCCTTTTGGTCATTGGTGCTTTTGACTCACTATAATGTTCCCTTTTTGCAGTTACAGCTGCATATTTTGCCTCTAAATTTGAGGATTTTGATTTGGTTGTTTATACATATTACTTGGCTATAATTCTGACATATTTTTTCCATACTGCAGGTTGAATCTGAGTACCTCCCTCTGTACACTAACTATGGTCTAGGTCTTACCACTTGGAGTCCACTTGCATCAGGAGTTTTGACTGGAAAATATTACTCTGGAACCATCCCACCTGATAGTCGGTTTGCATTGGAAAATTACGAGGTAAACCTATTTGGAAGTTACAATTTTGTTTGCTGAAGTACAGATTTATTATCATAATTTATATTTGGCTTAGTTAAATTTGCACTTGAGTCTCCTGTAATTTTTGGTGAATGTGCTCTCTGCATAATTCATCTTTTATCTTTGTTATCTTGCTTTATTAAAATAAAAACTTGAAGACATTCATCTGTGGGTGGCTAAGTATTTTTTATGTGAAATATATGGATGCATAGATTCTTTTGTGAAGATATATTGGCATATGCAATGCTACATTAATTTCTATAACATGGGATAGTAATCCCAGTTTTCATTGAGTAGATAAACTAGGTTGCGAGAGAACGGACAGCACTTTCTTTCCTCCCCTCTTTTTCTGTTGAGCACTGCTTTTTTTTTTTTTTTTCTCTTTTTTTTTCTCGTTCTTCATTTGTATCACCCTTTACATGGTAGAATCTCATTCTTTTTGGTTTTCTCCTTAATTTTCTCTTCAATGCAATGTTCCAATCACAAGCATCCTTTTAGGATGTGACACAAAAAAGGTGAAACTAACCATTTAAAAATAACATTTTGATTTAGTTTTCTTTTCCTTCTAAATCTTCAAATTTCAGAATTTATCACCAACTTGGTTTGGGAAATGAAATCAAAGCCAAAAAATCAGAGAAGTTGGGGGACTTGGTGGCTTACATCCACCATTTGGGGACATTGATTGTCAGCATCTATACAAAAGTCCTAGTCTAGTTTTCATATCTCTTTTCTGCTCCAACCAGAGCATTTTTTATGCAAAGTTGATCTTACAACCCATGCATTTTTTCAGATTATTGAACATGCAAGTTGAATTGGTCTGATAGGCACTCCAATTTACTTAATTGTTGATTTGTGATGGGGTTTAATGTGTTATCTGTGTGTTGGTGTGTGGGTTGATTCTGTAATCATCATTGGCTTCTATTCCTTATTATATACCAGTTATATAGTTGGAATTTGCATTTTTTTTTTCTTTTTTCATTTCAGTTTTTTAATTTTCATGGCTCTGAGTGTTGAGAAGTGCAAATAGGATTACTGGATTATGTGGAACATCTGTATCTGGGTATCTACCGTAAGAGTCTCAGGTCAGTTTTGTCTTAAGGGTGCAATTCTGGGTTCTGTGGTTTTGTTTTGTTTTTATTTGATTTTCTCTGCCTAGGTTGGTTTTGTATTTCAGAGCTCATGCTTTTGCAAATGGATTTCACTTGTGAAGTTTTGTCATTCTTTTAACAATTTTTTCTTCATGAATTGTTTGTGTTAGTGAAATAGATTTTCTTCTAAACTAAGAAATGAAAAATAGAGAAGACCTAAAAATTAGGATACGGGTACAACCAACATACATTCGTAAAATATATATATAATTTTTAGTATTGTATTATATATAAACTCAAACCATTCTTTGAGCTAATGGCCAACCACTTTATGCTTTTTTAGTAGGTCCTACACAAATTTCATTTCAATATCAAATCTACATTGTTTTTATTGTCCTTGTACATTTTGTTTTTATTCTTTATATGTCATATGCAATAGTGTTGTACACAAGTTTACTTGCTTGTTTAACTCCAATTTTAGTGTGAAACAAATAATAAATAAATAAAAATATAAAATTTCTGAAACCTCAATAGCATCAGAAATTTCGAGAATTGCTGATAATTCCCCACCTACAACTTTGAGTGTAAAGTCCATGTTTTTTTGTGGCAGAATCATAGGAGGAATTGTAGTATCAAAAATCAAGTGCATAGTAATTTTTCAAAATTTTATATAATTCTTTTTATGATGACATGATAGATATATGAATATTTGCACAAATTTGCGTGATTTATCATGAAGATGACTTCCAAAATGTTGGAAACTAGACTAATAAGTTCAAAGAGGGACAAAGATACAAAGTACCCACCTTTTCCATCAAAGAATAACAAACAGCCCCAAAATATGGAAACTCGTCAACTAGTGGTTTGAAAATTAATCTGAAAACTCCCGTGAATCCAATATTTTGACCTAGATGAAAATATATACGAAAAAATATTAAAGTGGCATCTTATGGTAAAATTCCAATAACCGAACATTCTTTACTTTATATCATGTTATCCAATTTTTTAGTCACCTATTATTCTTCAAAGAGAGCGAAAGAGAACACATTGATTATCTATAAAATAAGTATTAGAAGTACTATACACACAAAAAATAAATAAATAATATAAATAAATAAATAAAAAGTGAAAATAAAATAAATTTGAGAGTAGTTTTGTAATAGTTTTGCTACTAGGAAAAAGTTTTATTGATATAAGAAATAAGTTGAAGATCACCTGTATAGGTAATCCAATGCCGACTCTAGTTTTAACATCAAGTGTGATACTTTTCCTGTATGGTGAACTGCCAGTCTCCTTGCTGTACTGGTTTACTGTATGGTGAACTGTTCTGGTTTCTGATTTCAAGTAGGCTCTGCTCTTTTGAATTGCCATTCTGGTGTCGTTGCTATTTGAGGTGTTTTGTTTGCCTCAGTTTTGGTGTGGCCTCAACTGTTGGCCTTGTCTGGTTCTGCTAATCCAACTTCTGCTTATTTTGGTTTCCCTATCTATCTGTGCTGTTCTCTGTTTGATTTGTGGGTGGCTGTTCTTTGTTTGATCTCTTATTTGGGGGCTGTTATTTAGATGCCATTGCAGTGCTCTTGTAGTTTGGTTATAAGTTGGAATGTTCATCAGTTTTCCCAAGAAAACATGCATGGAATTCTTTGAAGCCCAATTTCTGTTGTGCCAATGTTCTTTTTAAGGATATTTTTTGGCTTATCAGATGCCACTGTCAGTGTTATGTCAAGGCCATGCTTCCATAGCACTTTTTGTTATCTCAGTAATATTAGATGCCTGCTCTGCATAAGTATTCCTGCTCTGGGTGTTGTGTCTGGTTGTTGGTTGGTCTGTTTTTTTCTTTTTTTCTTTTTTCTCGACTTCCTCATCAAAGATCAAACAGAAATCAAACAAACTTGTGAATTGTGCAGTCATAGTACCAAGAGTCAACTTTTAAAGCTTGAAAGATGATAAGATAACTGATCTATATTGTTCAAGAATTGGCTTAGCAGAACTTCGAATTAGCTCTGATGTTGCCTATGCCACCATGTGTCAAAAATGAAGTAATTTAAGTAAAATAAAATAAAATGCTTTCATTATCATCACATTGAATCCAACAACAAATAAAAGGGTAAACTACCAATATGTCCTAATAGCTGTCATTATTAGCATCATCAATGATCTTCATTGATATAGGGTGTGGTCCGACATCACATCAAGTTAAATCTATAGAACTTTTCTACGTATAAATAATTTATACGTAGAAACTTTTCTACGTATAAATAATTTATGTTAAGCAAGAATTATAACCAAAGCCATAGTTGTTATTTATAATTACTCACTTTATGATATATAACTTCATGTAACTATAACATATGGATTGATGTTGGCTCAAATCATTTGGAAAATCCACTCCCACATTTTTATTATATTTTGAATTTTTTTGGAAAATAATAAGCTAGCACGAAAGAAGAAGAAAATTATGTGAATGTGCTTTGCTTTTTATAACGTTGAAACCATCATATTTCCTTAATGTTATGTTTGGATCATGGATTTAGCTAGGGATTTGGAAATGGAAAGGGAAAGGGAAAGGGAAAGGGAAAAGGTGTGTTGAATGTAATTATAAGAACATTTGTTTATTTAATTTTTTTTGTATATATTTTTATTTAATTTTTTGTTGAAGTGGTCAAAGGGTTGGTTGTGGTACATTTGTTTAAGTGTTTATTTATGTAATGGTTATTGAGACTTTGAATAAAGGTAGTAGACTTTCATCTTTGTTATTGTTTATGCAGTTTGTTAATGTCAAAAGATGTGCAAAATAATATTTTTCGTACATAGATTCTTTCTTTTCTCCACACAATCATTAATTTCCTTACGTATTGTCTTCTTTACTAACTCTATTTCAATGTTCTGTTTTTGTTTGTTATAGGTCCTCAATTTCTCCATCTTAACGTTGAAGTAAAGCTATACCTCCTCCATCCCTTCGTCTCTAGCGGTTGCATTAGCAGGTGTGTTTTTTAATTTATTTGCTTTTAATTAATAGCAGGGCATTGGCGGGTGTGCTATTTTATTTATTTGTGATGTCTTTTTTTATTTATTTGTTTATTTTAATTGATAGCAGGGCACTGGCGGGTGTGTTATTTTATTTATTTGTGCTGTCTTTTTTTATTTATTTGTTTATTTTAATTGATAGCAGGGCACTGGCGGGTGTGTTACGTTATTTATTTGTGCTGTCTTTTTTTATTTATTTGTTTATTTTAATTGATAGCAGGGCACTGGCGGGTGTGCTATTTTATTTATTTGTGCCGTCTTTTTATTTATTTGTTTATTTTAATTGATAGTAGGGCACTGGCGGGTGTGCTATTTTATTTATTTGTGCTGTCTTTTTTATTTATTTGTTTATTTTAATTGATAGCAGGGCACTGACAGGTGTGCTTTTATTTTTTTTGTTTATTTTAATTGATAGTAGGATACTTGCGGGTGTACTGTCTTTTTTTTAGAGGGAGATGATGTCACAAGAGAAAGATTGAATTCATTTTTGGTTGAACTCAAATTTGTTGAATGGCATGTAAATGTCTGGAAATTCTGAATTGATACTTTTGCTTCCCACCCACGACAAAAATAAACATAATTTTGAGGGAGTAGAGAAATGTACCTATTTGAAAAGAAAGAACTCTAGGGTAAATACATCACAAGAGAGTCTGGTTCTAGTAAATTCATTAATTTTGATAGACATTTGAAAATTCTATACTGAGATTTTTGCCTACAGCCACCCATCACAGATGAAGCATGAATCCTCTAGAGTGTTTATTTTATTTTATTTTCAAGTGATTCTACATATATAATAATTGCTTCCAAAATTGTGTTGTAAGTAGTAGAGAGAACAAGGTATGGAGGGGATGTAAAATGAGAAGACAAATAGTTGTAGTCCTATTTAAACCCTCTTTAGGGATAATAAACGAGCTGAATAGTTGATTGTTATAACTTGCTTTGATAACTTTAGCGAATTTAAAATTTTTTCAACTTTGGTTCGTTAAATTTTTGAGTCGATATCAAATGAGTTTTTCTCAAGCCGATTTGAAGTGGTTTGGTAGTTTTAGATTCATCAAACAGAGCCGAACAAGCAATTGACTATTCAAGTTTGGCTTATTTACTTAACGAACTGAGCTCGAACGAGTTTTTAATGAGCTGAACATAAGTCGAGCTCAAGTTGTTTGGTTCGTTTATCACTCCTAAAGTTGTTGAAAAAGTTGCCAATGGCTGGCGGATGGCGGTAGCTAGCAGCAATGGTTGGTAGCGGTAAGGTGGGACAAATAGGTGACATGTGTATAATTTGGTGATATTTGGACAAGTAATTAGAAAAGTACGTGACATGTGTACAGATAAATAACATTTGAACATATAGATAAATGTTTGGACAGATAACCTCCTTTTCATTTGAACACGTGTATAAATTTTTTTTTCATTCGAGGGTATAACCTCCTTTTGCTTTCTATTGATGTTTTTATTTTCACTACCATTTTCATAATATCACTTTTTCCTGAATAATTTTTGATTGGGATATCCCCTAGTATATCAAAAAATTTGCCCCTATGTTTATGTGTGTTGTAATTATAAGAACTCTCTCGATTCTTTTTTACTTGGAATGGTGATCCATAAATATATGGGTCCCTCTTATTTCCATAATTAATAGATCTATAAGATGAAAGATTATATCTATAGTATTTTTGAAAATTCTCATTTTGATTTGGTAATGAATATACTTCGTAGTCGTTTTGTTTTTTGTAATGAATTAATAGGTCTTTTTCATATGAATTCTCTTTGTTTAAATATTGATTTTGAATTGTACGACATTGATTGATTCTATTTTTTCATTTTGCTGCTATTAATCTAGACCATCTAATCTGAGATAAATGGTATTGATAATGACCTTTTAACCAGTTTTTCCATTGATTTAGTCCAGAATTCCGAAGTTTCTTAGGTCTTAATTCATAATGAATTATTCCTTGTTTTCCAAAATAATCTTTTATTGAAGTCTTAAGAAAAAAAGACGTTCCGTGATATTGAAGAATAGATCTTAACTTATACAAGGAGGATAAGTCAAAAAAATTCTGTGAATTCTAATTACTAACATTATATATAGTCGAAATAAAATTCATTTTATTTTTATTTGTTTTTTTAATTTTTTGCTATAAAGTTATAAGTTTGATTAATTATTTGCTATAAGTTGGACAGTGTATAAAGTTATACTTGCGGGTGTGTTTTAGAGCAATCCAAATACCTAAAAATAACCCAAGTCAATTAAGAAAAATACCAAAGAACCCAAATGAATTGCCTTAATAAGTTTCCATATATTTTTATTTATTTGCTTTTTCCTTTTCTTTGTTTCTATTTTATTGTATTTCTATTGATCAACCAATATTTTGATTGTTGATTACAGAATCATTCTCTATTTATTTTGATTTTCAATAACTATGTCATTAATGGCAAGTTATTGAATGTTTTCAATAACTATGTCATTAAATCTATGTACATTATTCTATTATTGTTTTTGTCTGTTATTTGCTCTTTTACAAAATTCTTTTATGTGATTTTAGGAATTTTCATTCATTTTATAAGATAATGTTATTCTTTTCGTATTGTTTTTGATGTAGTTATCATGGATCTTTTTGAATGTACCAAATTTGAGCGTAAGCTTGATGATGACGAAGTTTGTGGGAATAAAGAAGAATTAGGTTCCCATGCAAATGACCCTATTCAAAGTTTAACCAAGAATGATGTTCTTGAAATGCAATTCAATTCAGAAGAGGATGCCAATGATTTCTATAATCAATATGCTAAAGTTGTGGGATTTAGCATTAGGAAAGACACGCGAACAATGCAGGCAACAAAGGTTCTTAGTAGAAAATGGGTATGCTCAAGGCAAGGCCAAAGAGCAAAGCAACACTTGGCCCGTATTGATCGAAAAAGAGCTGCCAGGGCATTGACTAGAGTTGGTTGTGATGCTCATTTCCGCATAAGGTACAATCTGGATGTAGGCAAATACATTGTCACTCACTTTAACATGGAACATAACCATCCATTGGCAACATCACCATGTGTGCCATTTCTTCGGTCGCATAGGTTTGTAAAGATCCCCGACAAAGCTCAAGTAAAGACTTTGCACGATGTTGGTGTCAAGACAAGCCAGATAATGGATTTGTTGGTGCAACAATCTGGGTCTTTCGCGAATGTGGGCTTTATTCACAAGGATTTGCACAATTATATTCAAGCCGAGCGCAAAGTAGAAATTATAATTAATTGGATCAAATTAAAATAAAATTATAAATTTATGGTCAAAATATATCCAATTGATTTTATGGTCAAAATCTATCCGATTGATTTTATGGTCAAAATCAACCATTTATCTGCTATGGCCATATGCAGGCGATAGTCAAAACCAATGCCACCATCTTGAATAGGAATACCAAACGTTGGGATTCCACTAACCTGTAAAGCAATAAACATGTGTTAATGAAGAAAATGGTTAATACAAGCACAACTCTTTTATCCTATAAATAGTGGTTGGCACTATCTTAATAAAATGACCAACAAAGTCAGTATGAAGTTGGTAATGATGTATTGATAATGCCTCCATCCATTCCAAACATCAATAAGATCTGCAAAACTCATGCTAGTTTAAGAATTTCAAAACAAACATACCATCATAGGTCTCACTAACAAAATCTAATTTCCAGCCCATGTTAGCCAATATATATGCTATTCAGTAAAGTTAACGTGCTATTCATAGAGAGGGTGATGGGAGATGAAAGGATGAAAAAAGGAATCTATTCCATTCGATTGAGCTCCTATTTTAATGGTAGCAACTCGTCTTTGTTCGCTCCCACAACCTTATCCACTATCTTTCCTTCTTTCAAGATCACAAAAGTCGTATGGCCTCTACTTCCGTTTCAATTCACCCCTAGCTCCGAGTTCTGCACAAAGATAGAACACTTGAGAATATAATTTTATAACAAAGGTTGAGTTATAAACTCAAAGTTCACGAGTTTAAGAAATGCGATAACGTCATTGATTGTACGAACTTATGAAAAATAAAAAAGAATAGAGCATTACCAGCTTTATATTGCGCGATATCACCAACAATAGGAGCTGAATTATGCTTGTATGTCATAAGATCAAGTAACAAGCGAGCCCTATGCAAATAGTCAAACTACATGCCAAAAGTAGTGAGTACGTAAAAACGTCACACATTATAAAATTAGTCTTCATAAAACATAAGATACTGATAAGTGGACAGTTGGGTATAAATGTAAGTACCTTGATTACACCCGAAGGCAAAGGTTTCCCTTGCATATATTTGATGACGAAAAGACCACAATCATAGCTATAGGAATGAGTGTAGTTGTAACAATAGAGTCAACGAACTTAGAGATTGTAACATTAATGCTTATTTAAAAATACTCATCTGGGTTTTATTCTCTATCAATAAAACAATATATTTTCTCTATCTCTTCCCATTTTCAAGTATCCCATATCAGGACTTGAATCCTATCTGAATTCATTTGATATAATCTCAGTTCACTCTCTTAAATGAAAAATAAATGGTTTCTTCATAAAATACTCCTAAGATATCTATTTGCATATATTGGTTATTTGGTTTCAAATTTCCCAATATATTCCTTGTAATTTAATTAATTATTATTATTATTATTATTATTTTTGGGTTTCTCTGTTATTTACATATAATTCTTAGAATTTCAATGGTATGGTGGTATGTTTAACAGAGGTGCATCATGGCCAATGGGAGATTAGGACAATGGTTGCAAATGCTAGTTTGTGTACTGATATTGCTCAAAACAGAAGGCTTCTATGTTGGCATAGCTTATGTTCAGAATTCTGTTGCAAAAGGAGCAGGTTAAAATCTTCTTCATAATAAGCCAATTTAAATTTTTTTTTACAATCTTGACTATAATGTGTTTGGGATTCTGATATTGTGCAGTTTGTTTGGATGGGTCTCCCCCGGCTTACCATCTTGATAAGGGGTTTGGAGCAGGAATTAACAATTGGTTGGTTCATTTTGAGGTTGGTCCTTCATTTACCATTTTGTTTTACAATACAAAAATGATTTGTTTGTTGTTAAGAAGATGATTGAAAAGAAAAATAAGAATTGTGAAATCATATAAGATACCCAATTTTCTGCAGTTTTATTGGATATTGAATTGAGAACTGATTTTGATTTTTTTGAAATGCTAATTGGATAATTGCAATGATGTAATTGAGTGCTTTGATGTTTTGTAGTAGGAAACTCTTACTTGAGTGACGTTTCTAACTTAGAAACATAATTTTGTCCTCCCAAGTAAGAAACTAACTCCCATCGAGAAGAAAATCTCTCTCAACAGAGATACAAGCTGTGAAACATACAAATGTTAAATAAACAAAAGAAAAATAACTCAAACTTATTCTAATACTTTGTGTTTATATTATATTATTTATACTTCATGAAAACAATTTGTTGACATCAAACTTCAATAATAATTCATATTTAAACACATATTACAATTGAACAGAAGAAAGTAATTTTTGAGGATATTTAATATATAAAATATATACATGCTCATAATCTTAGAAACTTCTATATGCTCTCGCTCCCTGCCCCCACCCCACCTGATTGCTAAGATAACTATCCTTGGCAGTTCATTGTGAGTGAGTAAGTTAGGCATTTGACGCTTTTCTATAAAACCCATTTGATGTATTAGTCTTTTGGTTTTACTGATTGCTTTGAGAGTTTCATTGCAAGATCTCTAATGGATTTTATAGAGAACATCCTACTCGGAAAAAAAAAAAAAATTAAAAAAAATGAACATTATCTACTGTGTATTTTCAGGGAGGAGGATGGTGTAACAATGTTGCAACTTGCCTTGCCCGTAAGAACACTCGTCTAGGTTCATCTAAGCAAATGGCAAATCAGCTTGCTTTCTCTAGGCTTCTGAGCAACCTGCAAAAGTTTAATCCAGGTATGCCCAATTGATCTGGATTTCATTTCTTTCCCTTTGAACTTTCACAGGTTTTCGAGCTTCTTTCCTAATTAAGAAAATTAACTCTATTTCAATACACAGACTTCTATAATTGGAATAGGATCAAGGTTATGTACTGCGATGGGTCATCATTTACAGGCGATGTCGAAGCAGTCAATCCCGTGAGTTATAATAGTAGCAATTACAACAAAATTAGGAGATTAGTACCTACATCGCTTGTAAATTTGCATTTTGTTGGATTTATGATTGCATTTTTACTTTCATCAGGCTACTAATCTTCACTTCAGAGGTGCAAGGATTTTTGCCGCTGTTATTGAGGATCTATTAGCAAAAGGAATGAAGAATGCTGCAAATGTACGTGTGGTTCATATCTATGTTGCATACTCTCTTTCTCCCTCTTCATCATAATTATCATTGTTCTTAATTACTCCTAAAACTCTGTTCGAACAGGTTATCATCTCAGGCGGTTCAGCTGGTGGTTTAACATCCATATTGCATTGTGATAGCTTCCGAGCTCTCCTACCCATCGGTACTAAAGTAAAATGCCTTTCGGACGCTGGCTATTTTATAAATACGTAAGCTCTTTTATACGACTTACAATCACAATCATATTTCTGAATTATGCAAGAATTGAAAATTTTTCATTTTATTCTGTAACTAAAAACACCATGGTACTGTAAACAGGAAGGATGTTTCCGGAACACAACACATTGAAGCCTTCTACAACGACCTAGTCACCACACATGTACCCTCTCTCAATCTCTCTCTCACATGATGTTTCCATTACAATTTTTGTGGTTTTCATTTTGCTGATGTGAGTTCAGATTCTAACTTTCATTTGACTCCACTACTCAGGGATCAGCGAAAAATTTACCCATATCGTGCACTTCAAAAATGGGACCTGGTTTGGTAAGAGTTGTTTGTTATCTCAATCGTATTGTTCCTTATTCCCTAATTTCTTGTCAATTGTACCAATACATCTCAACTATGTTGCACTGTTTTTTCCCCCAAAATATGGCTCAGCAAATTGAAACACCACTTTTTCTAGTAAACGCAGCCTACGATTCATGGCAGGTTAGCTCATCCCTACAAATCAACAAAATACTCAAATTTACGCGATTGTTATATCATAGAAGTGTGAAACTAAGAATATTTGAATTTTTTTCCCAGTTTCATACAGTTAGTGATAGGTGCCATTACCGTGTTGAAATTCTTGATAAACCGACGATAAAAAGTTGCCAGCCCATGAAAGCTGCGAACTTCATGCAAGGAGGTTGGAATTGGCCACTCTAGGATAGCTTTCACTTTACTTGGATCGGCTTCCACTCCTTTAGACGACACAATGAAACCCCAAAATACAACCATTGGACTCATGAAAGAACACTTCTTTACGTTAATGTAGAGCTTCTCTTGGCGGAGGACCCTCAAAACTTGTTGAAGATGAAAGATATGTTCCTCCTTGGTCTTGCTATAGATTAGAATATCGTCAAAATAAACAACCAGGAAGTGACCAATGAAAGGCTGTAATACCTGTGTCATAAAGCGCATGAATGTACTTGGGGCATTTGTTAGACCAAATGGCATGACTAGCCACTCGTAGAGGCCATCCTTGGTCTTGAAAGCTGTCTTCCATTCATCTCTTGGCCTTATACGTAACTGATGGTGGCCACTTTTCAGATCAATCTTTGAGAATAGAAAGACCCAGCCAACATGTCCAACGTATCATCAAGCCTCGGGATAGGGAATCGATATTTGATTGTAATCTTGTTTATAGCACGACTATCTATGCACATGCGCCAACTACCATCCTTCTTGGGTGTAAGCAAAGCTGGAACATCACAGGGACTTAAACTTTCACGAATGAACCCCTTAGATAGTAGCTCATCTACTTGCCTTTTAAGCTCTGCGTGCTCCCTTGGATTCATGCGATAGGCTGGAAGATTAGGCAATTGTGATCCAGGAATGAGATCTATTGCGTGCTGGACATTGCGCATGGGAGGTAATTCATCTGGGAGTTTTTTGGGGGCAACATCAGAAAAATGGGACAGCAACTTGGCTACTTCTGTCAGCAATTCAGAGACAGATTCAGCAGCTAAATCTGGCACTTCTTTCACCACCATGGCATATATAACTCCCAGTTCCATACTCAGCTTGAAAACACTTCTTGGTGAGAATATGGAGAGATTTTGGCTTATTTTCAGTGACATCCCTTGGCTTCTTTTCCTTGAATTTTCCCATTTCAGCTGTAGTCATTGGCTTCAAAACAATCTCCTTGTTCTTGAATGAGAAAGCATATGTGTTCTCTTTTCCAGAATGCTGCACATCTCTATCATAAAGCCATGGTCTTCCAAGAAGGATATGTGTGGCATTCATGGGAATTACATCACACCAGATAGAATCATTATAAAAACCATACGAAAAAGAGACTAGGCAGCGCTGAGTTACCGGAATGGACGTGTTATCGATCCAAGCTACCTTATATGGATGAGGATGTGGTTGAACAGGAAGCTTAAGACACTCCACCGTGGTTGCAGATACAACATTCATGGAACTACCACCATCGATGATAAGCTTCCTAGCTTGGTTTCCACAGCGAACCAGCATTTGAAAAATAGAAGTACGCCTCCAGTCTTCCTTTTCAGTTTTTGGCGCTGCAAGGATATGCCTGACAACAGAAATCAGAGAATTGTCCACTTCTTCATCTTCTAAGTCATCTGTATTTAGTACCCCAACGTCAAAGGAATCATCATTATCATCATTGTTTTGTTGATCGAATTCAGCTTCTTGCTCCACTGCCATATGTAAACTCCTATTTGGACATTGAAATGCCATGTGACCATATTCACCACACTTAATGCACTTGGTTTCCTTCCTGTTTCCTTTGTTAGCTGCATAATTCTTCCCTTTTGGGTCAGCTGTATTGACAGAAGTTTGCTTTGAAACATTGGACCGGAAACGATTTGCATCATTGTACCCCTTAGTTATGGTTTCCCCAACTTGAGACACAAACTTTTTAGAAATTGGGTAGTTCAAATACTCCTCCATATCCAAAGCAACTTGGAAGGCATGTTCGAGACTGTACAAGGGTCGGCGAAGCAACTCCCTTCTTATGTCGGGCCTCAAACCAGCCTTAAACCGAGCAAGAGCTTGACTTGAATCTTCCGTAATTTGACTCCTCATCTTTAGCTCATCAAATTTCTGCATATATTCAGCCACTGTCATGCGGTTTTGCTTTAATTCAATCAATTGTTCACACAACTTCTCATGGTAATTTGATGGCATGTATTTCTCCTTCAACTTGGCTTTCATCTCCTGCCAAGTACCAATTGGTGGCTGCCCCAACCTTCGAATATCACCTTCCACACCCATCCACCAGATTTTTGCTAATCCAATAAGCTTCATTTTAGCAAATCTCACTCGCCGATCGTCAGCCATATCGTACCAGTCAAAGTACTCTTCAATAGAAGCAAGCCAATCATGAAACAAAGTAGGATTGACCTTACCTTCAAAATCTGGAACCTCCATTTTAATCTTCTTAGTGATATCTCCGGCTGAATCATAGGTCTCATATTGGCTCCTTTGCAATAAATCATGGGCCCAATCAGACATGGAATTTTGTTGCCTTCCCTGATTTTGGCCAGCCCTTAATTGCTGCCTTCGTAGCGGATCTACATGCGCTCGCCTTGATTTTCGCCATTTTCATTAGTATTGTTATTCCCAGAGTTTTCGTCTTGTTCATCATCGTTAGGTTGAGTTGTTTGGCCTTCCAAAGTATTGATGCGCAGACTAAAATTATCGATCTGCTCCACAAGCTTTAGCAGAATCTCGTCACGCTGGTAATCAGTTAATCTTCCCCTAAATGGCTTTCCGGATCGTGTAGACATGATGCTACTCTCGCTCTGATACCAAGTTGATGCAGGACAGATTCGAAATAGGCCTAAGTATGAGCAAAAACACAAATAACAGGGCTGTTTTTTGGGTTGTGAACAGTAAATATGAACAGTAGACGTGAACAGTGATTTGTAGGAAGTAGAGGAAGGGTTAAAGAAGGATAGATCTAGATATCACACCTAGAAAACCCAAGGCATCACACCAATGGGCTCTTTAGCATCACACTAAAGAAAGATTGCATCAGCACAATCATAGAAGCATAAGCTTAATTTTCATTCATTCCATTCATAATTTGCCACAAGACTTACAATATAATTTATACTCACTTCATCTTGATTCTAAAACTTTCCAAATTAAATGACATGACTAACTTAGACTCCCTAGGACTCTTTAATGCATTAATCATGTGAAAGACTCTAGAAGACTCTTTGACCAATTAAATAACCCAAAGACCTTGACTAGAAATTTAAAGACATTTGACTTGAGAAACTCAAAAGACACTTTTAAATAAATCCCAAGTCTAGTTAATCTCCCAAGTAGGCCCCACATCATCTAGCATATGCCAAATTAAGGCTTGGGCCTTAGAACCGTTGGATCCACGCCTTTTATAGACTTTAATTGGCTGCTGCCATTTTCCATCACATCACCCTTTATTTGCTTGAGATTAATGTTTCTCTGTTTTTTGTTTTCAATAGGGAAAGGGAATCAAGCTTCGTGGTTTCTCAACACGGACAACGACATACACGAAGCCATTGAATCCTCCTGCTATTTCATTTGAGACTAAAGAAGGAGGAGTGGGCTTTTCTTTTTTTCTTTTTTTTTGAACAATGAAATTAGCTGTTTCAGTTTCATGATATTCGTATGAAATTTTTTAGGCTATGTTGAGTGAAGCCATGGCAGAAGGAACAGTTGAGGGGTCACTAAAGCTACTCGCAAACTATGGAATGCAAAGGGATTTGAACTTCTGTGGTCCGGCAAGTTTGTGCATTGTGCTTAACGCCCTTCGTGTTGATCCAAAACGAGCTTGGAAAGGTATATATATATATATATATGGATATGGATATATCAACTATTTCGTTAAATCCAATATCCAATGATTTGTTGATGAATGTACACATATGTATAATGAAGGGAAACATATAACTTTATATTCTGATTTATTGCTTTCCTGTTATTTAGGAGTTGTTTGATAATGACTTTTTTAGTTGATTTTTTAACTTTTTTGATTTTTTTAGTTTGGGACTTCTTTTGTTTGTTTGATTTTCTTATTTGGCTTTGGAATGGCAATTTTTTTAATTTTTTGTATTTTTGTCCTTTTGTAATTTTTTAACTTTTTCTTATCCTTTTGTGATTTTTTGGCCCAAGAAGAAGACCAAACGAGCACGCACTTGTTTTTTATTATTTTATTTTATGTTTTTGTTGTAGGTCCGTGGCGCTGGTTCGAGGATCACATGGTCGGGGATTCGGAGATCATGGGGAATATCCAGAAAAAAGGAATCACATTTGATAATTTTGCTGAACTTGCTAGGAAACATGTCAACATTGAAGCATTCAAGGCTCAACATAGCTCGTTGGAGCAATTTACTGACTCTGTGATCAAAACGACTTCAGTGGAAGATTTGCACATGATTCTGTCATACTCTAGGAACAAGGTCAATCAGGTAATTTACTGATTTATTTTGTTTTCGATTTGAATATGGATTTAATTATTTTTATGATATTATGATTTTTCTTATACTATAGTAAATTAAATTTATTATTATTATTTTTTGAAATTTAGACGGGTGATGGTCATTTTTCACCAATGGCTGCATATCACAAGGGCAGTGACATGCTTTTGATATTGGACGTTGCTCGCTACAAATACCCTTTTCATTGGTTGCCGCGGATGACGGTTTGGGATGCCATGAACCAAATCGACAAAGAAACGGGTGAAACACGGGGGTGAGAATTTATAATTTTATATTCTATTTAACTCTATAATTTTGAATTTTAATTTTTCATTGTTTGATTATATCAGGTTTATGATGGTGAGGAAGAAATCTCATGAGCCAGAGCTATGGAGAGATTGATGAAAAGTGTAGAACTGAATACTAGATATATATTGTTTGCTGGTACTTTGAAATTGTTAAATACTATATAGTTAGGATTTTGTTCTGTTAGGTCTAAAGTATATGATCATGTTTTGGGGAGATATATGTTTATTGGAGGTTTATGTCTATTAGATTCACTATTCTAGATTGCTTGTCTGCATTCTTCTTCATTTGGGTTTGGTGTGTGCATATATTTGGCTAGTCTTCTTTTAAAAATTTCTTTACTGTTATATTTGTTTTATTTGTTTCAATATACATATATATGTTCTTTATAGGCAAGAGAGGCACCATAAATATTATCTATGCCTGTATATTAGTGATAGGTACATGCTTTGCACGGAAATATGCATATATCGTTTTTTAATAGGTTCCTTTGGTATGAATTTGTTTGGTCAACTTTTATAATTTGTGAAAAGAAATTGAATCTATTTGGCTAAATAAGTTGTACCATAACTTTTTTTGTTATACAAATAACTATAACACAAAAGTTATTATTATGACAAATAGTATGATTTTTTTTTTGCCATATGTATTTAAGACTTTCAAATAAACTAAAAAGAGTTACAGCTTATACTATTATTAAAAGTAAACATCTTACTTGTGGGTGTTTTGAGAAGATGATTAAAAATTGACTTTTAACTTTTAACCAAGTTTTTTTAGCTTTTTTGAAAAGTTGATAAAAAATTGTTTTTTTACTTTTTGGGTTAATATTTATTTATGATGTCACATTACAATAAAATGACCAAAATATCTCCAAATTATGATTTGCCGTAGCCCTCAAGTTGTAAACATGGAGGGTAATTCATGTAATTTCACATCTTGCGTTTTGCTAACTTCCGAAATAGTGTTCTAATGTTTTTAGCTGCCTCATGCTGCGTTTTTGAAACTACAAAACGCAACTTTTATTTGGGTTCCCAAATCACGCCTTGGTGTCCATGAACTTCCTTTCCTCATTTTGTCAAGTGGCATTCTCTTCTTGCGCCAAGTGTCAATTTCTCCCATTGAAAAGGAAAAAAATAAAAAATAATTGTCATGGACACAAGATTTGAGCCCAAGACCATTCACTTACTCTACTAATGAACATTTTCATCTCTTAAATAATATAGAAAATATGTTATCAATTTAAAATTAAAATTTATATTTTAAACACACTCATCGAGTGAGCTCACACCCTAATTTATAAATAAGTAAACACCATAAATCAACTTTTTTTTTAAAAAATAAATTAATTTATATGTGATACCAATATAAACTTTGCTAACTTCAGTAATTCAAAACATGTAAAGAATTTAAAGTTTACATCAAGAATAATGCTATATGTATCAATTCATGTACTAATTAGTATACTAATAGATGATGTGACATAATTTTAGAGGTTTTAGGTATTTGTAATTTGTATAATAAATGGAGATAGTAATAATGACATAATACTAATTGGTACACTAATGTGTACATTAATTAGTGCATGTAGTACCACCGTACCACCAATCAACTTTTTTTTTTTAAGTAATAAATTGATTTATAAGTGATACCAAATGGGAATTGGGGATGCTGCTGCGCGGGCTGTGCAGCAGCAACTGCTTACAGCAAAATGGGCCTATTTCGGAGCCCATTTAGATAATCCGAATTGTTTATATTTTAGAATACATCAATTAGAACATGCCTGCAAAAAATCAAGTTAATCGGATATCGTTTACCTATTCATGAGAGCTATATAATACAATATATATATATATATATATATATATATATATATATATATATATATATGTGTGTGTGTGTGTGTGTGCGCGCGTGTGGCGGGGTAAAAATTGGGACGAAAAGGTAAGAAAGTAGAACTTTTGAAATTAAAAAAAAATGCGACAAAGAAATCAAAAAGATGAAAAAATGAATAGATAGAAGAATGTATTATCGTGAAAGACAGAGTTTTATGATTCCAATTTATGCAAAACCCTTGTTCATCTTCTTAATTGTTTACAATCTATGTTTTGTAAAACCTAATATAGTCATATTTTGATATAAATTTTGGGATAAAGTATGTATTGTTGGAAAATGTAGATGATTTTCCTTTCTTACCCTTATGTCGTAATCACATTATTATCATATGACTAGATTCTGTTAAATATTTAAACAATTGAGTAACATAAAGAGGATATTGACACTTGTATGGGGACCAAAGTGAGATTTAACCAAAAGTACAGGGGTTGACTGTCATAATTTCATGTGTAGGGACCAAAGTGAGATTTGACTAGAAATGCAGGGAGTTGACTGTCATGATTTTATGTGTAAGGGCCAAAAATGAGATTTAGTGCAAAGTGCAGGGATGTAAAGTGTAATTTACCCATAGTTAAATTAGAAGAAAAATTAGTAATATAAAATTAAAAGTAATTCTAATTATTTATTTATTTATTTTATATTCATTTGGAATAAAAACATGTAGAAATATAAATTATATAAAATTTATTGAAAAAATTAAATATAAATATGTTGTAATTGGACTATCATATAATGATTTTATATGATATATGTTAAATTATAAGATTGTAAATGAACACTCTTAATTAAATTAAAATATCGACTATATAATAAAAGAAATTCAACAAACTAATCAAGAAAGAATATCATAATAATGTATAAACCCAAAAAGAAAAAAAATAAATGAAAACATTCAAACGATAGATATATCTCAATGTGTGAAGTGATTAATCATCTATAATATGATGTCAAAACATAGAAACATTTACTGTTTAGCAATTGAAAAAGTAACTCAAGCAGTAAATCCAAACTTCAGAGGTTCTTTGAGAATTTTTTATTTAACAGAATTAACTGAAAAAATAAAATTTCTAACTGCTCCGTTATACAATAATAACATTGTTTGAATTATTAATTGAAATAAATTTCTGACATCATTAAAAATTGTTAATTAATTTGATGATTTATTAATAAAATAGGCTATTTGTTATAAAATTAGAAACTTGAAGGGACATGATGTAATTTCTAAAATCATAGAAAGCAATTCGTATTTTAAGCAAATATCGAGGGGTGTATTTGTAATTTATCCTTAAAAAAACACGAAAAATAAAATATTCAAATTTTTGAAAAATAAGTTAAACCTAATTTTTTGAATTTGAATTCTCTCAAGTTGGCCATCTTAACTTGAAAGACTGTTTAAGCTTAATGGGCCTATTTTGGAACCGACCTCGGTGATCTTAACCATTTAATTTTCAAAATTCATTGAGTAGAATATTCATGAAAAAAATCAACATGATCGAATATTGATAACTATATGTTTAAATCACATTTATATTACAAAAAATAGATAGGTATTCTTAAATTATATTTGTCATCTATTTTTTTTAAAAAATAAATGTGATTTAAACATACATTCAATGTCTGATTATCTTATTTTTTACATTTATATTATACTTAACGAGTTCTAAAAAATGAATGTTTCATAATATCAAGATCGGTTTCAAAATAGGCCCATTAAACCCAAACGCTCCAAGGAAATATCATTTTATCCCCCAAACTATCACGCGTTTTTCAATTTGACCCTCATACTTCGATTTACTTCAATTTAGTACCTGAACTTTCAAAAAATTGATCAATTTAACCCCTACCATTGGATGGAATGTGCTGACGTGGCACCAAAATTCATTTGAAATTTCATTTTGAATGGAATGTGCTGACGTGGCACCAAAATTCATTTGAAATTTCATTTTACCCCAAACTATATCTTAAAAATCAATTTACCCCCCAAATATAAAAAAATTAAATTTTAAATAATATATACTTTGCAAAAATAATAATAAAAAATATAAAAATTCTCATTTTGAATTATTTTGAGACCATGAAGCATGGATAATTCAACAAACATGTCGTACCCGTACTGGGTACTTACCTGTACTGGGTACTTACCTGTAACAACTTCAATCCATGATTAACGTTAATCCATGCTTAATTATGCCTAATGAGTAATTTAAGCGAAATTTCGCATCATATGTTACCTTATTGGTATTTATATCTGTTTAACATAGAAAGATCTGTTCATGTTTCCATTTCGGTTTGCGAATTGAAGGTCTTATCGGCATCCGATTCAGAAATTGACTTGATTTATGTGTTATTTGAGATTTTAGAATTTTATGGTAGGTTTAATTCAAATTCGGTTCGGAACGAAATAATTTGAACAAAATAGTGCAAATTTGTTTAATTAAGTCAAACTTAATTAAGTTCTTTATTTAAGCCTATATAAGACCCATGTGAACTATTTAGTTCACTATACACTCTCCTATCACCCCACTTTAGAGAGAGAAACGTGAAAAAGAGTGAGAGAATGAAGGAATTTGGAATCAAAGCTAGGGAAAGGGAGAGTTGCTAATAATTGAAGACATTAGACTTGGAAACTCAAGAATTAAGCCTCTAGCACACATCTTGGGAAGCCTAGGTAAGAATTCAACCCTTGAATTGTACAATTATTATGTGTAGTACATGAACTAATTAAGTAGGTTGATACAAGAATTAAGTTAGAATAAAAGAGAAATAAATCATATCATGCATGCATGCTCATTTCATCATAATTTGAAGTTGTTTTCAAAGAATTCCCTTTTGCATGTCCTTATTATGACCTTGGTGTAAGAATTCAACAAATTTTTGAGTTAGACACCTCATTGGATCATGTTTTGAAAGCTTGGAACTTGCACCTTTACATGCATAATATATATATTGTTATGTTTTCAAAGATTTAGGTTTTGTCTTGAACAATTGGCAAGCTTCTAGGCCTTGATCTTGTGAAATGATTTTGAATTCACCATGGTTTCACCATTTACAATTGTTTCCTATTGTTTCCTTAGGTTTTTGGCCCAAAAGACCTTGTTTTACAACTTTGAATTTGAGTTTTGAGCTAAGAAGAGCAATATGGAAATCCCAGAATTTTACTCTCCGCTCGAGCGTCAAAATCTACGCTCGAGCGACCACTCTGTGATCTTACACTTCCACTCGAGTGACCTGAAGTCTGCTCTAGCATAAAATGCATGCTCCCAGAAGTTTGCGTGTTTTACAGACCGCTCGAGCGACAAAAGTTCCGCTCGAGCGAGGGCATGAGTCTCATGTTCGAGCAAGAGTCGAGCGGCCATTGAGCACAGATTTCACATAACCAGTACTTTTTTCAAAGTTTACAGACCGCTCGAGCGAGGGAAGTTGCGCTTGAGCGTACCCTCACATGTTGCATGTCCGCTTGAGCGAGGGAAGTTGCGCTCAAGCGAGACCCTTATTTTTTTCAAGTTTTGTTAAATGTGTTCAAGTGCATTTTAGTATCCTTATTACATCCTAGGCACTCTTAGGTCATGATTAAGACTCGATAAGAGGTTAAGACTTAGAAACACACTAAGAATGAAACGAAAGAAGTTAAGTACCAACCGAATGCGTGTTTCATTATGTGTTCTGTTATGTGTGTGTAGGTCACGTGCCACAAGTTATTTGATTTGCATGTTCTACAAGTGGAGCCATCTGTGAGTTATAACTTAGTAAAGCTATGTTTAATGTAATTACTTTCTGAATGATATAAATTAAGATCTGTTTTATGAAATGTTATATTCTGTGCAATGAATGATTGTCCAAGTTTTTGAAATATATTCGTGGCATCCTTAGCACAAGGCCCTTACCCGGGGGTAACAATACCATGCCTTTATAAGCAAGGCCCTTGCCCGGGGGTAATAATACCGTGGTCTCATGGCCCTTACCCAGGGGTAACAATACCGTGGTTCAAGCAAGTTACAAGTTTCCCGGTATCGGAGGTTTCCAATGGAACTACCAAGCAAGTTAATGCTAATGGATGTACCATGTATAACGAAGCATGAACTCTAATTATGTATGTAGTTGAACAATAACATAAATATATCTGTTTCTAATATGAACTCTAATTTTGGTACCTGTTATGGACATCATTTATTTAAATCATTTACTCCGTTATTATTCACTGGGCTCCAGCGCACTATTTATATTATGTATGTAGGTGAGCAGGTACGTGACCAGGCCTAGAGTTGATGGCCTAAGATTCTATTTCGTCAGCCAACTACCGTGCCTCCGGAGGAGGTTTCTTTTGAGAGGACCATGTCAAGCTTTAGTTGATTTTGTTCTGTATATCTATACTGGGCTAAGTCCCCCTTTGGTTTCATGTTTATGAATGGACGACATATGAATAATGTAATTATGACATCATATATATATATATATATATATGTACAAGTTTGTTTTGAAGATTTCTATCTCATATATGTTAACACAACTCTATGGACATCGTATATTCTCTATTTTTGCTTCCGCAATCCCCTTATTATATGTTGTTCTGTCAAGAGGCCTTTGGTAATCTAAGGATTACTAGCTGGTTACGACATTAAACATATAGGGGCGAGTTTGGGTTGTGACATTACCAACGTATAATATTTTTGCATATGTACTGGGTACACAAAATATGTACTCAAATTTTTCTTTCTTAATTTTTGGCCTACCCAGACATATCTAATATATATCCAATAGATGCTTGTCTCGAATCAGCACTCCGCCAATCTCACGGTCATTCTATCGGCAACCACCCTCGGTTAAGTTAAAGAAAGGATAGACCGAACCAGCTCACTAACGAAATTTCAGATCAGGAAATGTCACCCGAAGCACACCTTCAAAGCTCGGCTGAAGTTGGACTCGAAGCACGCCTTCAAAGCTCACCTTTCCTGAACCAACCGCCCATCTTCACGCCCTTGCCGTACCTCAGTCGAAAATAATATTTTTCTTCTACTACAAAGATAAAATTCTTTATACTAAACTTCTTTTTCATTTTTAGTTTTGTGCTTAGCATGGTTTTAAAATTAAGTTATGGTTTATAAGTTATTTAATATAATAATATTTAATTTTATCTTATACCTATGCTTTTGGCATTAAATGTCAATTGTATGTTGGATTTAACAAATTAAACCATTTAATCAATTTTTGTATTATTTCAAATTAAAAATAAATATTTTTTCACAAACGTATTGAACCATATCCGTACTCGTACCCTACTTTTTAAAGATTTTACCATGTCAATGTACTCATATCATACCAATACTAGTACTCATACCCATATTTGTAATTCATAGGTCTCAAATTGTCTTGAGTTGATCCTAGAGAAACATATTGAGCCGAAAATTTCTTGACTACTCTATGTGTGTGTTCACGTGCAATTGTAACTAATTTATTATCCAAATTAATTTCAATAAAATTGATCGACTAATAGTAATTTCAAAATTGAGTGGGAAAATATTTTCAAAATTCAGTAAGTAACCGGTACGGGTACGATATGTTTGTCGAAGTATCCATACTTCATAGTCTAAAGATAATTCTAAATGAGGACTTTTATATTTTTTTATTATTTTTTTGCAAAGTATATATTATTTAAAATTTAATTTTTTCATTATTGAGATAAAAAAAATTATTAAATATTTAAATTTAATTTTTTTATATTTGGGGGACAAATTGATTTTTAAGGTATAGTTTAGGGGTTAAAATGACTCAAATGAACTTTAATGCCACGTCAACACATTTCGTCTAATTGTAAACGGAATGTGAGGGCAAGGGTTAAATTGATCAATTTGTTGAAAGTTCAAGTACTAATTTGAAATAAATCGAAGTATGGGAGTGAAATTAAAAAACGCGTGATAGTTTGGGGAGAAAAATGATATTTCCTCAAACGCTCCCTTAAATTGAATGACTAACTTGGAGGTTTGCTTAAAATATTAAACAATCGATAGATTACAAATACACCCCTTAAGATTTGCTTAAAATACGAATTGACCCTATAGTTTGGAAAATTATAAATATCTCCATTAGAATTTTTTATTTAACAAAATTAATTAAAAGAATAAACGCTCCCTTAAATTGAAGAGCAAATTTTATTTTTACCCGTATACTTTTACGCAATTTTCAAGTACACCCCCAGACTTTGAATAATTTCAATTTTACCCCCAAAGTTTTTGAAATCGTATCAATTTTGCCTCTACTGTCACATTTGAAACGGAAAAAGTTAAAAAAATTACATTTTGACCCCAAATTTCAAAATAATATGCAACCTCACCATCTCTTCTTCTCTCTCATCATTCCCTGAATTACCCAAATCCTTCCGCCACCCTCCTCCTCCCTCCTTCATGGCCATCTTCCCTATCACCACCACTACCACTACTACTATCACCAAGAAGCCCTTTAAAATTGAGAACTAGGTTGTATTTTCATGTAACATTCAACTCATTTGCCATGAAAACTCCCAAAATCATGCCTTCAACTCATAAGCTATGGTTATGGAAAATTGAGAATTGAGTTACATTTGAACTTGAACATACCAGCGTCGCTGGTGACCAGGCTTAAGACTAGTACGTTGCCTTCTAACTCTCTATTGATGCAACAATCTAATGAGAGTATAGCACACCCCAGAAATGGGAAACACCAGTAAACAACAACCAATATCAACACACCAAACACCGGAGCTGGTCAATCGGCAAGATGACCTCTGGGTCAACCGATTGGACGTCCACCAAGCACCACCGGCACCACAAACGAATCTACAATAACTCCACACAGCCTCGCCGGTGACAAAGACCCACCGGACTAGACCACATGAAACCCACTCCAAGAAACAGAACCATTCTAAAAAGCATGACTTCTTCTCTCAAGAAGACCCATTGAAACATCCACCCCTCAATGGAGTTTTTCATCCAGTATCCACCTACGCAACATATCTATAGAAACCACCAAGCTTTCTATCACTCTATAGAGCCACACAACTAGTTAGAAAGATAAACAAGGACACCCAGATAAACAATCACAATAACTAGCCAAAATAAATAGATGTAGCGACCCTAATTTTCCTTAAGTCATTATTTATTTATTATTATTATTATTACCTTATTTTATTTTTGGACTTCATTAATTACGTGGCTACATGAGAATTTAATGTGATATTTAATTAATTTAATGCGCTATTTATTATATATAATTAATTTGATTATGTATATATAAAAAAGTTATTTATATTGATCTTATATGGGATATTTATATTTATATATGTTGTATTTGTATAATATAATATAATATGTCAATTAGGTTATAAGCCTTAGAGGCTCACTCAAAAAAAAAAAAAAGGAGCAAGCCGAGAGAGAGAAAGAGAGAGAGACTTTGTGATCATTCTGAGAAAGCCGAGAGAGGGGGGACAGAGAGAGAGAGAGGGGCAAAGAGAGATAGGTGAGGTAGAGAGAAAAACAAAAGGGTTGGGGTTTTATTTTGGTGGCTTCATTAATTCTTCAAGTAACTCTTTGATCTTCGAAAAATAATTATGAGTGCAAAATCTACTTTTCTTGATTTATGTTTAATTCGTTGTTTTTATTTATTTGATGTTGATTTGATATTGTATTTGCATGAAGATGATGGATTGATTTTAATTATTTTGATTAGTTGTGTATGTAAGGTTTAGGGTATTTATATGTATTTATTTTATGGTTGTAATCACACTCATGGATATATGAAATTAAAAAAAACTTGGAATCCATAGATAAATTCCTAATACTCCACTATGACTCAATGGATTGTTGTTTTATTTGAGTGCTAAAAAAAAAAAAAAAGAAGTGAGGATTATGAGATTTATTTGAATGCCTTAGGTTCGGCATTGTAATGTTTGTTCTTATGAGTAGATGAGGTGTTGTGTATATATATATATTGTTGTCTCGTTCTCTAAAGTAGACGGGTGCTTTGATTTACGCGCGTACGTATATGCTAACCGTCCGGGGAGTGTGGGGTCAAACACGGGACGATATCCCCGTGCAAGTTTGGTTTCGGAGCGATGTTAGGTATACGAGAGGCACATGGGATATATGTGTAAGCCGGAAGTGAAGGGCCGAAGTGGTAGGATTAAGGTACAAAGAATTAAATATGAACTTATTGGTATAGTTTGAATTGTATTGATTTGTACATATTGAAAAATAGTAGCTACCTTGATAAATTATGAAATTTGGACAGAGGCATGTCTACATAATTTTAAACAACTTTTTGTATTTTAAATTTTTACTAAAAAGATCGATTAGAACTTATAATCGGATGATCTTGGTTACAATAGTTTTTATTCATTTTAGCAATGCAGGTTTTGGATGTTGTTTTAACCCACGAAACGAGCTCATTTTTATTGATTTCGTGCAAACTGAAATAAAACATTATTTTGAACACTTTTCATGTTTTGAACTTTTCCGAAAAAAATTATCTTAGGACAGTTTCTTTTCATTTTCAGCTTCAGATTTTTCAGTCGAATTAGGTATAGGTTCTTCTATCTAGTTTTTCTCTCAACCTGTTTAATTTCTACTAAATTCGTTCACGTGGCCTTTTAAGAAATTTTATTCTGCACAACTTTTGTTCTTTGAGTTTTGGTCAATTCGAATGATTTAAGCATGAAACAATTATTTATTTATTTTTTATTTTTATTTTTTATTTTTTTTATACTCCTTCAGTAGTTTACTTATGATTAAATTATACTAACTTTATTTTTTGCAGAATGGTAGATCTTACTAACTTTTTATGCAGGGCAGACCCACCATATTTATTTTTATTTTCAGCATTTTTTTTATATACACAATTTATATTTAGTTGTGTACGAGTACGAAACTAAATGTCACCGTATCTCGGGAAACTACCCATTCATCTCGGTGCGGGTGGAACTACTTGCCTTGTCCCGTAACAAGAATTAAACGTACTTTTGTTTGTATCTGGTAGACACGTGTGGTCAAATCTTGTACTCATACCAGTATACTTGTATATTGACCCGTTTTGTCTCTTGACATCTCGGGTGCGTTCTGTTTGAGCGCAGCTGAGCTTTCTTTGCAGGATTAGTTGGGACTACAATGGTGACGATAAATAACTATAGTTGTTGGACATGTCTCTTGGACTTCTTTTGTTTTCTTGAGCTTAAGGTTGATATTAGTTTATGTATTTATTATTTTTTTTATGACCTTAATATTTTGATAATTTGGCATGGTGGGTTATTTTGTGACTTTACATTATTTAAGTTGTTTTGACTATTTGTTGCTACTTTAATGTTGGAGGTATTGAGTAGTTATGAAATTATGATAGATGGTTTGGTTGGCTTTTTATTAGTTTTTTTTTTATCCCTTGTAATTTTTTGAGTATGGAAATTTACTTAAACCTTATGGAGACAAGAACATTTAGATTTTGTTTTACCTTTAGGATTTGGATGATGGAATATTGATTGGGGTTTAGTCGTAATTTAATATTTAATTGTCCAAATTTTGGGGCATAACAGTAGATGTTTTACTCTATCTCACTGCAAATGTGCAGAGAAACTAACCATCCACCATGTTACTCCAAGGGGAGGTTTCTCTCTCTAGAATCTAGAGAGAGAAGCTCTTACTTTCTTTCCCCCAAACAAACTCAACTTTCTCTCAAACATTGCAAAGAAACCCATCCATATAATGTTGGCCGAGGTAGCTGGCGTCGTCGATCCAATTGGGTATATGGATTCCATCCTCGACATGCAACACTTGACATTCTGGGTCTGAATCATCCAAGGTGTAGACATAGGAAGTGTCGTTATTCCATTCAAGGTCCCAGGTGAGTTTGCATCTTTATTTTGAAATTTAGGGTCAAAATATAATTTTTTTTTAACTTTTTCCATTTCAAATGTGATGGTAAGTAGGACTGGGCATAGGGTTATCCGACCTGCCCAAACTGCCATACTCGATCCGACCTGCACACGTATGGATGGTTTCGCAAAAACATTAGGGTCGGGTGCGGTTTGGATTTTGGCTGATTTTTGGGTTGCGGGCGGATTGCGGGTTTGAGCCGCACTAGCAAAACCCGCCTGCATGAACCTTTTTTTTTTTTTCAAATCTAGACCATACATCTTCACTTTATCTATAACAAACAAAACTAAAAAAATCCTAATCTAATCTCTCAAACTCAACACAGCTCTTTATTTCCTCTCATCTCATCTCATTACATCACATCAGTCTCTCACTTTCTCGTTTTTCATCTGCACCAATCGACCTCGTTGACCGATCGACTTCGCAAGATCGACTCTTTCTCATCACAAGATCGACTGATAGACCTCACTCTTTCATCGCACCGATCGACCTCACAGGTAAGCTATGTCTCCGTCTCTCTTTCTTTCCTTCTATCTCATCAGTCTTTCACTCTTTCATTTTTCATCTGCACCGATCGACCTCGCAAGATCGATCGATCAACCTCACTCTCTCATCGCACCAATCAACCTCACAGGTAAGTCTCTGGTTCTGTCTCTGTCTCTCCGATCTTTGAATTTTGTTTTAGGTAATCAGATCTGTCTATCTCTCTCTCTCTTTTCCCGATCTGTGAATTTTTTTTTTTATGCATCAGATATGTTATTTGTTTATGCAATCAGATCTGTTATTTGTTTATGAAAACAGATCTGTTATTTTTATGCAATCATATCTGTTATTTGTTAGGCAATCAAATCTGTTTTTTTTTTTTTTTTTTTTTTTGTAGTAACAAATCTCTAAGTTTGTTTGTTCATTTCTGTTTGTGTGACTAAAATTTTGTTTCAATGGTGATTGGAAATAAATCTGTTCATTTCTGATTGGAGTTTATCTATTCATTTCTGTTTGGAATTAAATTTGTTATTCAATCTGTGATTGAATCTGTGTTATTGGAATTAAATCTGTGATTGAATCTTCGTTAGAAGTGGAAATTAAATATGTTACTGTAATTTTAAATTGAATATGTTATTGAATCTGTGATTAAATCTGTTATTAAATCTATAATTATATTATTGAAATTGAATCTGTAATCTGTTATGTTATTGAAATTAAATTTGTAATTTTTGTAATCCAGTTTAAAGAATGATAGTGTTCAATCTCCCGTAATCAATCTTTTACATCCAGAATCCTCTAATTCTCAAATGAATCCCCTTTAGCTGAATTCGAACCTGAACCTAAGCCTCCTAGACCCCCAAAGAGAAACAGTGAGGGTGGAGGGAGGAGAGCACCATCCATAGTTTGTGATCATTTTGATAAGGTTATAGGGACCGATGAGAAGTGTAGAGCCATATGCAAATATTGCAAGAAAGAGTATTTGGCTGACTTTAGACTTCATGGGACTAGCAATTTGAGGAGTCATACACCCAATTATAAAGAATATCCAAATAGGGATAGAGATGGTCAACAAACATTAAATCTTAAATCAAAACAAAATGAAAAGGGTGTTGAGGTTGTAGCAACAACTTTTAATTTTGATGCTTGTAAAAGGTCTCTTACAGAAAATGGTTGTCATTGATGAGTTGTCATTTAGATTTGTGGAGGGAGTTGGGTTTAGAAGATTTTGTAATGTCATACAATCGAAATTCACACCAATCCTCTCTCGTCATACCATATCTAGAGAAGTGCTTAACATATTCAAGAATGAAAGAGATAAGTTAAAGAAGGCCATGAGGGTCGTAGAATTTGCTTTACTACGGACACTCGGACATCTATTTAGAATTTGTGTTACATGTGTTTGACTGCTCATTTCATTAATGATAATTGGAAATTTCAAAAAAGAATCTGTAGACACCCCATTTTTGACCGTCCTCAAAACTTGGACGTCATCGTTTGAACACTTGGTGATCATCCATGTTCGTGTTTGTCTTGAGTTCTCGGAGGTTTCGGTCGCGCGCCTTGCCTCAAGACCTCTTAACTTGTTTGTTTTGTGCTTGGTTGTACACCAAACACTTGTGTTTTTGCTTCTGAGGGCAGGGAATGGCTTGTTGGCCATCCCCACACCTCATCGGCCTTGGCTTGAGGCCACCGGCCCTGTTTTATTATTACCGGCCAACTTGTTTGGTCAGTCGGCAATGTTTTTGGTCGGCTAGCCATTTGTGTTGGTCAATCGGCCATTTCTGCTGGCCGACCCCTATTCATCTGCTTTATGCAGATATTTAGTGCCAGCTGGCACAGCTGGCACGCATAATTATTCCCCTCCATACACGTGTATGGAGGGATTTGCCTCTTGTTTAGCTTCTCTTGGAAGCTTGAGGATTTGAGCCTCTATAAAGAGGGAGCCCCTCCTCCCTCCTCCAGGGTTCAGAAAAATTAGGGTTAGAGAGTGAGATATAGTTTTGTATCTATACTCCCTTGTTTGATCCTATTTTATGCCCAAAAGGGGTGTTTGTTCTTAGTTTTGCACTAAGATACCTAGTGTTACACCATCCTTGGCTTATTAAGGCTCTAAGGAGTTGTTGTTAGGGTTCTTGGGCTGGTTTTAATCCAAGGAAGGTGCTGGAGTGGTGTTCTTGAAGAGGTTCTTCAAAGGTGAGAACCTACCTTCTTTATTCTCCATTTTTGCACAAGCTTTTAGCCTATCTTGCTTATTGTTTTAAGCTTTGACTATAACTGATAAAAGTTCTGATTTTGTGTGCTTTAGAACTTTGTTTAAGGTCACTTTGAGGTTTGGGGTTGTTTCCCCCCTCCAAGGCCTTGTTAGGCCTTGTTTTAGGCCATACATTTTGGCCATTGTTTTGGTCATTGCATGGATTTCAGTGGTAGAGAGGTGGTTTTGAGGTCCTAAAAAGGAGAGGGTCATCCCATCTCCTTGTTGTCTTTAATGCTTGCATAAATGGTTTATGTGGTAGCATGTGTGTTTAGTTTGTTTTAGTTTCATTTCAGCATGTATTAGGCTTTGTTTTGCCATAATACACCTCTATTTTGAGTTGGTTTAGACATGCCATGTATGCTCCATACACTTGTCTTGTAATCCCATGTTTTGGCCTTAACATGCATCATGTTGTAACATGTGTTTTTAGCATGATTTTGGCTCAACTCCATGAAGCTTTTAGCCTTGTTGTAGCATGCTTAAGCTTTGTTCTTCATTATTTTGGTTATGCTTGCATTGTTTTGTATAGCTACCATGCAATCTAGCTTGTTAGCTTTGAGTGTCCAAGTTGCTAGCATGCTCTATATGGATCATTTCAGTGGTTTGACATCACTTAGAATGTTATTTTAGCCCATATTTCATGCTTATAAGCTTACACTTATCACTCTTTTAATGTCTTAAAGAGTTTGTGTTTTATGCCTCATGAATGTGTCATTGTGTATGCCATCATGCTTAGATCATTGGGATGCCATCTAAGTGGATTTTTGGGCTCATTTTAACATGTCCTAACTCTGTTTTGGGTTGCTTAAATCGTGCCATGTTTGGTTGTATTAGGTGTAGTGTAACACCTCTTTGATTGCCTTGCATGCCTCATGATTTTGCCCCTTTGTTTTAGCTTGTTTCGGCTTTGGTCATTGCATGTTTCAGACTTACTTTGCCATGATTTAGGACTATTTTGGGTCATACTTGCCAAATGCTCTTTGTTTTGTGTAGTTTTGGTTCAAGTCCCTCGACTAGTCTTAGGCTTCAATCTTGAGCATGCCATGTTTGACTTGTTTATGTGATTTGGCATCACTCCTAGCTTCATTTCAGAGCATGTAATGTCGTCACATTTGTATGCTTTTCATTCCTGTTAAGTGTGCTTAAAGGTTGCCCTTTTGTGCTTAAAGTGATGGGCCATTAGCATGCATGTTTGTTTGTGATTTTGTCCCTTATCCCTTAGCATTTTGGCCGCTGATTTGGACCTATTCGAGAGCTTTCCATTTTGGTTTAAGTCCATCCCCGCATGTTGTTGCATGCTTTCCTTGTATGTTGTCACATACTTGTTGCATACTTGATGAATCGCATTTTGTAGCATGCTAGTTCAATTGTGCCTTGTTGTGTACTTGGCCCATAACATGCTTGTTGCATACTTAGTATATTACATGTTGTTGCATGCTAACCCCATTGCATTTTGTTGCATGCCATACTAGTTTACATGTTTAGGTTGTATGCCTATTGCATATTAGTTGCATGCTTGCCTCGCATGTTGTTGCATGCATGGTTTCTTTGTGTGCTTGCTTGCATGCTTAAGTTGCATCGCATTGAGTGTGCATTCCCTTGCCTCTTGATAAACCATGATCGAGGTTAGGGTCCTTTATGTGTTTTGTGTGCATTTCATTTGACATTAAAATGCACACTTGGCACCTTGGGCCACCATGCATTGAAATGATAGAGGTTAGGGTCCTTTATGTGTTTTGTGTGCATTTCATTTGACATTAAAATGCACACTTGGCACCTTGGGCCACCATGCATTGAAATGCGTGATTGATGGCCCGAGGGTCGAGAACCATACTCCTTTGAGTCTCAAACATGATAAGGAGGAGGGTGGTGCAAACATTGCTTTGAAAATGCATCGCCATGTTCTGTCTGTCCTCTGCTACAGCAAAACAGGATTCTGCAGGAATAGATGGTCGGTCGGCCATCTTCAATGCCGGCCGGCCATTAATTTTTAGCCGAGGTTCCCACAAATGGTCGGTGACCAGTTCCTCTTGGCCGGTGGCCTTGAATTTTAGCCGGTGACATCCCACAATGCTCAAGAGGTGATTCAGAAGCATCATTGATACTTGCAAAGTTTTTCAGAGGTACAAAGCAGTGTAAATAGAGGCAGCAAGAGTATGGCGATGGATTTCTGAGCGGAGCCGAGCGTGCACGCATTCATCCCTCTTCCCGAGGCCTCTTTACTTCTTTCTTAGTTTAATTAATTTACTTAATTAGCTAAGTATTATGTAATTAATTAATTAGCTTGTTAGTTGATTAGTTAGTTATTGTATTATTTATTCGGTCCCTCCCTCGAGAGGGCGCAATTGTGTAATAACCGTGCGTGTGTGTGTGAATGTTTTCCAACCCCACGTCTTTCTCCCTTTTACTTAAACGCTTACGATGGTTAGTTCTAGGGCATGTTTCAATTAGCATCTTTATGCTATGCATGTTTGCATAATTTATCTGTATCGCATGCACCGGGCTGGGTGCATCATACTAATTGCATAGTATTTCAATTCCAATTTGAATACGTGTATCAAATTGTCGCATCTCATATGCCACTCTAGATTAGCCGAGCCTATTCTAGTTGCATTTTGCCTGCGATGCATTAGCCATCTTAACATGGACTTGGATCATACATTTGATTACTAACATGTTCTTGTTTTGGCTCAGAGTACACTCTGAGTATTTATGCTTTAGCATCTTGCATGTGTATAAATGTTGACATGAAAGCATGCTTACCATGAGGCTAATTGCTTATGTGATAAAATTGCCTGAATGCCTGTGGGTGAAGGTTGGATTGCTTGAATTGGAACAATTCATTGAAATCTGTGTTTTAGCCTACTCGCGAGTAGCAAACCTCAAACCATTTTCTAAACAAACGGATATGCGATGTTTTGTTCCAAATTAGGTGACCTAGTCTATACTTATGTGTTGTGCGCATCACATAGTAAGATTAGCTAATTAATCGGAATAAGAACACATATGTTTTTAAAACTCGATATCATGGTTAGTAGAGGCTGATCTTCGGATTGGGCGAGTGGGGGTGCTCATAGATGACCTTCCCCAATCGTATCCAAGTTCCCGAGTCAAGGCAACTTTGGTGATGACGGACACGTGGCCTTAGGCAATAAGTCAGGGTTTCCTAAATTCCCTCAAAATAAATATTTAGGTGGCGACTCTGTATCTGGAAAAGCAGTCCATGTTTGGCACTTCTTTCTTAAAAGTCTGTTTTCCAAAACGATTTGCCGGATTTGGACTCTTTAGTGATTTATCAGTCTTGCATTGCACATTGCAAGATCAGATTAAAAACCGTGGCTAATGAGTCTGAACTGTGGTAGCATGAAGCCCGCGGGGCGCGTCCACAGAATCATAAATTTTCAATAAGTTGAAGATCACAAAGGAGAAACATTGGGTAGGAAAATTGAGTCGTGTTTGATTGAGTGGAACATTGATAGCATATTCACCTTAACAGTTAATAATGCTAGTTCTAATAATCTTACCATTCAATATTTGAAAGTAATAACCAAAGATTAGAATGGGACTATTTTGCAACATGAGTTTATTCACATACGTTGTTGTGCACATATTTTTAATCTCGTTGTGAGTGATGGGTTGAAAGAAATGGACGATTCTATTGCCAACATTAGACTTGCGGTGAGATATGTGAGGTCTTCTTCTCATAGGCATGATGCTTTTAAGAAGTTTACAGCCACACTCAAACTTGATTCAAAAGCTCTTATATGCCTAGATGTACTAACTAGGTGGAACTCTACCTATTTGATGTTGGAGGCTGCTGAAAAGTATGAGAAGGCTTTTAACCGCTTGAAGTTTGTGGATTCCAATTTTGAACCTTATTTCAAGGGTGTTGATGGTGGCATAAGGAGAAGTCCTAATGAGTTGGATTGGAAAAAATATAGATTGTTTTTGAGGTTTGTAAAATTATTTTATCTTACAACTAAGAAGTTTTTGGGGTCTCTCTTTGTGACTTCCAATGCTTTTTACAAAGAAATATTTGTTATTGAAAGCAAAATTAACCAATTAATTTTGGAGAAGGATGATACTTTGAGCACAATGGCAAAGATTATGAAACAAAAGTTTAGCAAGTATAGAGGGGATGGAAGTAAGATCAATTTGTTATCGTATGTTGCGGTTGTTTTTGATCTTACCAAAAAAATGGCATACTTGTAGTTTTGCTTTTCAAATTTATTTCTTGGAGATAATAAGAAGATGGAAGATATGGTAGACAAGGTTAAGGGTTGTTTAAGTCGTTTGTATAGCCATTATGTCACATTTTATCCTTCAAATAAGAAACTTCGAAGTGTGAGTGAAGTTGTGAATATGGTGGAAGATGATGATAATGATCCTTATTCTTTGGTTAACTCCCAATTTAATTCCTATTTGGAGGGGCAATGCACTAGTGGATCTAAGTCGGAATTGGAACAATATTTGTCCGAGGTTGAACATTTTGCAAAGAATCAAACATTTGAGATTTTGGCTTATTGGAAGGTGAATGCAACCAGATATAGAGTGCTACCGCAACTTGCAAGGGATGTGTTGGCCATTTCTATTTCTACCATTGCGTCGGAGTCAGCTTTTAGTATCGGGGGAGCGTATTCTTGACCCATTTCGTAGTTCACTCTCGCCTTCTATGGTTGAAGCTCTTGTATGTACTCAAAATTGGCTTCGAAGCAACCTTCCAATTTCTCTTCGAAAGACAATAGATGATGTAGAGGAATTTGAGCAATATGACTCGGGTAATATGAGAATTTATTTATCTTCATTTTTATTTGTATTGTTCATTTTCTAAAGTAAGTTTTATTGATCTTCTCTTGTTGACTCTTAATTAAGTACTTTGGAGTCAAGCTCATCTTCAAGTTCAACCTATAATGTTGATGCTAATACCATAATTGAACTCTAATCCATTTGCTCATTGGTAAATTTACTAGAAGAATTGAATTCTTATATATTTCTTATAAGAACAGAGCACACCTTTATATAAGAGGAGGTGTGCTCAATAAGGAAGAGATACAATCAGTCAATAAGGAATGATACACCATATATTCTAAGTATGGTATACATAAAGAAGGTAACAATATTATGCTATGTAAGGACCTTGACTCACGCCAACACTCCCTCTTAAGTTGGTGCGTAGATATCTTCTATACCTAACTGTAGACCGCCCGAGAACTCCCGGCTCCGCGCCCGAGGGCTCGAATTCGTTTGTTCTTAGCTACTACAAGTTCGGACTCAATGTCACGGTTCTGAATCTAATCTCACAAAGTGCAATGTTAGACCGATAAATCACCAAAGAGTCCAAATCCGACAAATCGTTTTGGAAAACTGATTTTTTTAAAGAAGTGTCAAACATGGACTGCTTTCGCCAGATATAGGGTTGCCATCTAAATGTTTTATTTTTGGGAAATTTAGGAAACCCTGACTCGTGCCTAAGGCCACATGTCCGTCATCACCAAAGTTGCCTCGGGAACTTGGGTACGAGAGGGGAAGGTCATGCAATGAGCAGCCCCACTCGCCCGATCAAGGATCAGCCTTTACTAACATGATATGTTGTTTTTTTGAAAACACATGCGTTCTTATTCCGATTATTAACCTAGAACTACTATGTGATGCGCATAACATACAAGTATAGACTAGATCGCCTAAGTTAGAACAAAACATTGCATGTTTGTTTGTGAAAATGATTTAGAGGATGCTACTCGCAAGTAGGCTAAATCAAGGATTTTGATGAATTGTTCCAATTCAAACAATCCAACCTTCACCCACAGGCATTCAAGCAGTTAAACACTTAAGCAGTTAGCTTCATGGCAAGCATGCTAACATGGCAACACTTGCACACATGCAGTATGCTAAAGCGTAAACACTCACAGTGTACTCTGAGCCAAAATAAAGAACTAGTTAGAAATCATGCATGATCCTAGTTCATGTTAAGATGGCTAATGCAGCACATGCAAAAATGCAGCTAAGATAGACTCGATTATCCTAAGATGTCATGCGAGATGCAACTTGATAACATGCTGTTGAACACGTATTCAAGTAAATGTATTGAAATACAATGCAGTTAGTATGATGCGCCGAGCCCGGTGCATGCAATACAGATGAATGAATGCACGGATGCGAAGCATAAGGTATGCTAAACAAAATATGCCCTAAAACTAACCACTGAAAGTAGGTAAGTAAAAGGGAGAAAGAAATAGGGGTTGGAAGACATGCATCGCACACACGCACGCTTATTACAACAGTTATGCCCTCTCAACGGAAGGTCCGAATAAGAAGCTAACTATCTAATCTAAGCTAATTAAACTAATTATTACATCACAAAACTAATTAACTAACAAGCTAACTAATTATTACAAAACAAGCTAATTAACTAATAAGTTAGCTAACTAGTTATTACAACCCAAATAAGCAGCTAAATGCATTAACTACTTAAGTACAAAACCAAAGCATAAACTAGCTAAGGAAAATAGTAAACAGAGGTCCTCGGGATAAGGAGTGCATGCATGCTCGGTCGCCTCGTTCGGAAATCCGTCGCGATGCCCCAACTTGCCTCTATTCTCATTTGTTCTCAGAACTTTGCACCAAGCTCCAGATAGCTTCTAACTTACCTTGGGGACCTGTAGGAGCATGGCTGACCACCTAGGGGTATTGCCAGCCATTGGCCGACCACTTTTCATTGCTGCAGACCAGAAAAAGTGGTCGGCCAGCTAGTTTTTCTGGCTGGCCGACCAGTTGTTGCTGCATTTCCCCAGTTTGCTGCAACAGAGAGCAAGAAAGGGCATGGCAGTGTATTTGCAAGATATGTGTGCACAACCACCCTCCCTATCATTTCATAAGCTCAAGGGAGTATGGTTCTCAACCCTCGGGCCACCAATCACGCATCTCGATGCATGATGGCCGAGAAGCCAAATTGCACAATTCAATGTAAAATGAATGCACAAATAAACACATAAATGCCTTTAACTCTATCATGTGTGTAGATGTCCCCGAACGTCCCGAGAGGGAGATCCCCCCCGTTTTGTTCGTATGGGCTCACTACAGTTCAGGACTCAAAATGTCACGGTCCTGTATCTAATCTCGCAAAGTGCAATGCAAGACCGATGAATCATCAAAGAGTCCAAACCCGGCAAATCGTTTTTGAAAATAGATTTTTTTGAAAGAAGTGCCAAACATGGACTGCTTTGCCAGATACAGAGTCGCCACCTAAATATTTTATTTTGGGGAATTTAGGAAACCCTGACTCGTTTGCCTAAGGCCACGTGTCCGTCATCACCAAAGTTGCCTCGGCTCGGGAACTTGGGTACGATTGGGGAAGGTCACTTCGTGAGCACCCCCGCTCGCCCAATCGAAGATCGGCCTCTACTAACCATGATATCTAGTTTTGAAAACATTATGCATTCTTATTCCGGTTATTAGCCTAGATTTATTACGTGATGTGCACAGTAAACAAGTATAGACCGGATCGCCTGAATTGGAACAAAACATTTCATGTTTGTTTTTGAAAGCGGTTTGCTACTCGCAAGTAAGCTTAAAATGCAGATTTTGCCACCCTCGGGTGGGCTTAGAAAAGATGGTTTTGCCACTAGCTAGTGGGCTTAAAACTCACAATCAATGCATTATTCCAATTCAGATAATCCAACCTTCACCCACAGGCATTCAGGCAGGTATATCACATAAGCAAATAGCCTCATGGTAAGCATGCTATCATGGCAGTCACTCATACACATGCAAGGATGCTAAAGCATAAACACTTAATGAGTACTCCAAGCCAAAACAGGAACTAGTTAGAAATCAATGCATGATCCTAACTCTACAGAAATGCCTAATACAACACATGCAGAGATGCAACTACAATAGGCTTGGCTATTCTAAGATGGCATATGATGATGCTACAGCTAACACGTATTCAATTTGGAATTGAAATACAAATGCAGTTAGTATGATGCGCCAAGCCCGGTGCATGCAAGACAGATGAATGATGCAAACATGCAAGCATAAGTATGCTAATTGAAACATGCCCTAATCTAACCATCATAAGCTGGTAAATAAAAGGGAGAAAGAAGTGGGGGTTGGAAGACATACATCACACACACGCACACTTATTACAACATTGCCCCTCCTCGAGGGGGTCCGAATAAATAATACAGTCCGAATAAATAACAGCTACAGCTAATTATTACACAATATTAACTAATTAACAAACTAGCTAAGTAAGCATGTAAACTAAATGAATGCGGCTGCCTCGGCTCTGTTTTGGATGATAATGGATGCATGCATGCTCGATGCGCTTTGTCGGTAAATTCCATCACGATGCCTCATCTCGCCTTTGTTTGCAGCTGATTTCAGAAACTTACACAAAGCTCCAGAAGGCTGAAACTCCACCTTGGGAAAGCCACCGACCAGGTATTGGCTTGGAAAACCCTTGTCGACCACCCCTTATGGTGGAAACCAAAAAAGGTGGTTGGCCTACCAAGAAACCTGGTCGGCCGACCACTTTCTGCCCCTGGACTTTGGTTTTTCTGCAACAAAGGCAAGAAGGAGAGAAAGCAAGGTATTTTCAACATATGTGTGTGCGATCACTCCTTCCCATCCTTGCACAAGCTCTAAGGAGTGTGGCCCTCGGTCCTCGGGCCATCAACCACGCATCTCAATGTATGATGGCCGAGGAGTTGAATTGCACGTTTTAATGTGACATGAATGCACAAATATACACTTAAGGCCTAACCTCCATCATGGGAAATTCGGAATGTTGGCGACCGAAAATCGAGGCACGTTTCGTCACTTGGAGTACAAAACGTCCCTCGTTTCCCATGCTTGGACTAAACCCTACTCCAAGCATAATGCAACAAGCAATGCATGGCACGTGCAAATGTGACTAGCATGCAATCCTAAGTGTAATGCAACCAAGTGATGCAAGCATGCAAGGGATAAAATGCAAACATGCACCTAGCATATATAATGCTAACACTACATGGCATGCGCAATGCTCGTGAACTAAGGCATACTCAATGCGACTATCAACCTAGCATACACAATGCGAGGAATGACATATCATGACATGCACAATGCTCCTAACAACCTAGCATACGCAATGCAAAGGCTAAACATGCAACTACATGAACTACATGGCATGCTCGATGCAAGATGGACTTATACCAATGTGAGTGGACCTCAGCCACACTTACATCAGTGGCCATGTGTAGACACCCCATTTTGACCGTTCTCGAGACTTGGTTATGCTTGCAGGTACACCCAACAACTAGTTCAATTGCTCGCTGAGTGCTCGACTGTCGCGGCGGAACGTCACCGGTTCGAGCTTCCCGGACCCTATATCCTTTCTGTCTTTTTTTGGGGACCTTGGCTAGGTCCTCTCTTAGTGACCTTCTTAGTGCACTGCCGGCCATGGCATGGAATTGCCAGCCATTGCCTTCTCCCTACCGGCCATTGGTGATGCCCTGCCGGCCATCAGTGAGCCACTGCCGGCCATTGATGATGGTCGGCACCTCCCCTGTCTCAGCTGGTTTTCCTCCAGATCTTTTGAGCCAGCTGGTTTTTTGTTTGCTCCCCTCCATACACGTGTATGGAGGGATGAAGCCCTTGTAAAGCTTCTTGAAGAAGCTTTGGCTTTACATTCCTCTATATAAGCAAGAGGGGCTCCCTCTTTGCCAGAGGTTCTGGAGTTTTGGAGAGCAAAAACTCCCTTTCTCTCTATATTGTTTGTATTTTGTGCTTAGAAATTGGATTTCCTTGCACTTTTATACTACAACACCTAGATATACACCACCACCATTGAACCAAGCTTCTTGGGAGGTCTTCTTGAGGTCTAAAAGCAAGCTTCCACCCCTTGAAATTGCTGGTTTCGAAGAGGGTCTTCAAGGGTGAGCATTTCTCCCATTTTTGCACTTTTTTGCACCTTGCTTTAGCCCTCTTTGCATATTGATTTAGGCTTTTCTTATAACTGGAAAAAGTCTTCCTTTTAAGTGCTTTTTAAGTTTGGTTAAGGTCATTTTGCTGTTTGGGGTGTGTAGCCCCCTTGCATGCTTTGTTTGGCTTTGTTTTAAGCCATATCTTGAGGCCTCCGAGCTAGCCTTGGTTTGGCCTTCCTACCACTGAAATCCAGTGGGATTTTGGTGGTAGAGGTGTAGTTTTGAGGTCCTAAATCAGAGGGGGTAGTCCCCTCTCTTTGTGTCCCTCTTTACTTGCATTTTTGAGGCTTGGTTCAAGCCTATTTTTGTGACTTTTAGGACCTGCCTTGGCCCTGTCCATGGCTGGTTTGGTCATATTTTGCATGCATATAGTATGTGTAGTATAACTCCATCCATAACTTATCAAAGTAGCATGTGTGCATAGTCTTTGTTGAGTCCATTTCAGTGGGTTTTTGGTGATGTTTTACCATGCCATGAACTTGTTTCAGGTTGGTTTTGTCACTCCATGCTTGCATGATGCACTTGTAATGTAAATCCCCTAAACTAGCTTCATATGCTCCATGTCATGCCATGTCATTTTAGCTTGTTTGGTTTACATTTCAGCATGTATTTGGTCATCATTTGGCATGTTATGACCCTATCCATAGTTGGTTTAATCATCCTTTGCATGCTCCATATAGGTGTAGAACAAATCATGTTTACTAGCCCCTTTGTGCATGATGTTTTGACTCATCATACTAGCATATTTTGGCTTTGCTCAAACTTGATTTTATGCTTATTTTGAAGTGTTCTAGGACTGTTTTGGGCTGCCATGGCCATATCACTCATGCTTTGCATAACTATAGTGTAAATGCTTAGGCTAGTTTTGGGCTTTGAGGCCTCTATCATGCCATACATGTGATGTTTGCATGCCTTGCCCTCATTCCACATACTATTTCAGTCCATGAAATATTGTTGTTCACTCGCATTTGACATGCCTTGAATGCTTTGTATAGCTTGTGCTTTATGCCTCAAGAATGAGCTTTTGTGTATGCCATTAAGCCTAAGCCTTTGGCTCATCATTTCAGTACATTTTGGGTCCTAATATACCATGATGTAACTCTGTTTTTGGTTGCCCAAGTCATGCCATGATTGGTTCTCATAGGTGTAGTGCATTACCTCTTTTGTAGCCTTTCATGTCCCATGGTTTAGCATTGTATGCTAGCTTGCTTTGGCTTACTTCCATGCATGTTTTAGTCTCATATCAATATGTACTAGGACTATTTTGGGTTGCCCTTGCCATATCCTTCATGTTTCGTATAGCTGTAGTGTAATTGGCCTTGCAAGCTTCGTGTTTCGGTGATTCGCGCATGCTATCCTTGAGCTATTTAAATGATTTGGCATCGTTTATCATCTCATTTCAGTGCATATAGTGTTGTTACGCTTGCACATTTGTCACTTCTTAGGCACTTTTGAGAGTTGCCCTTTTAGGCCCCCTTTGATGAACCTTTCGCATTTCGCATGCTTGAGTGTGTTGTGTGGCTTAATTCATCGCTTTGGCTACTGATTTGGACCTAGTTGAAAGCCGTCCATCTTTGGTGTAAGCCCATCTTACCATGTTGTCGCATGCTTGTTTCATTTCGTATGTTGTCGCATACTTGTTTAGCTTTGCATGCCTTGCATGCTCACATGTTCATGTTGCATTTTGTCATGTTGTCCTAGGTCATCACCTCACATCATGCTTATATGCTTGTTGCATGCTTGGTTTAGTTACATATTTGCACATTTAGGTCATGTTGCATGTTTGCCATGCTTATGTGTTGTATTGCTTGGATTAAGCGTTAATCCGAGCACGAGGAACGAGGGGCGTTTCATACTTCAAGTGATGGAACGTGTCTCAATTCTCGGTCGCCGAAGCTCTTGATGATTCATGATAGAGTTCTAGGCTTTACTTGCTTTATTTGTACATTCATTTTCATATTGATTGGCATAAGTTGGATCTTTGGCCATCATGCATCGGGATGCGTGATTGATGGTCGTGGATCCGACTAGGCCTCTCCCTTGATGTCTTGAGGTGATTTGGAGTGCCACGGTGCGTACATATCCTTGGGAAACCCTCCATTTTCTCTATTTTGTGCTTCGTTGTAGTTTGGTGTCATAGCACACCAGTGGCCGGCAGCCTGTCACTGATGGCCGACAGTGTGCCACCCTTGGCCGGCAATGGACCACCTTTGGCCGGCAGTGATCCTTCCATGGCCGGCAGGCCACTAGTGACTTCCCCTGCAGTGTTTTGGTAAGGTCCAGCAACAAGCACTGGAAGACACCCTGCAAACAAAGCCTCTAAAGAGCAATCGGAAGGCGTTTCGAGGCGAAGAACCGAAGCGAGCATGCATGCCTCCCTTCTTCAAACAGAACTAGAATAGCACCGTTTACTGTTTTCCCTACCTGCTTGTTGTCATTCATTAATTAGTTAATTAATTTGTTAATTAATTAAGTTGTGTAATAATTAGTTGTAGCTAGTTATTCAGTTTGGTTCTGTAATAATTAATTAGCTTGTGAGTTAGTTAATTAGGTGGCTTGTATTATTTATTCGGTCTCTCCGAGTGAGGGCAAATTTGTAATAAGTGTGGGTGCGTGTGTGCATGTCTTCCAACCCCATTTCTTTCTCCCTTTTATTTACCCGCTTATGATGGTTAGATTTAGGGCATATTTCAATTAGCATACCTTATGCTATGCATGCGTGCATTCATTCATCTGTATTACATGCACCGGGCTCAGCGCATCATACTAACTGCATAGTATTTCAAAGATAACTTGAATGCGTGTTATCTGTTGCATTTCACATGCCGTCCTAGGATTAACCGAGCCTATTCTAGACTGCATTCTGTATGCGATACATTAGGCACTTAACATGGACTTGGATCATGCATGATTGCTAACAAGTTCTCTATTTTGGCACGGAGTACGATGTAAGTATTTATGCTTTAGCATCTCACATGAGTGTGATTGTTAACATGACAGCATGCTTACCATGTGGCTATATGCTTATGTGATATACCTGCCTGAATGCCTGTGGGTGAAGGTTGGATTACTTGAATTGGGATAATTCATTGGAATCCGCATTTTAGCCTACTTGCGAGTAGCAAACTTCAAATATTTCCAAAGAAACGGATATGCAATGCTTTGTTCCAAATTAGGCGATCTAGTCTATACTTGTATGTTGTGGGCATCACATAGTAATTCTAGCTAATTAATCGGAATAGGAACGCATAATGTTTTCAAAACTAGATATCATGGTTAGTAGAGGCCGATCTTCGGATCGGGTGAGCGGGGGTGCTCATGAAGTGACCTTCCCCAATCGTACCCAAGTTCCCGAGCCGAGGCAACTTTGGTGATGACGGACACATGGCCTTAGGCAACGAGTCAGGGTTTCCTAAATTTCCCAAAATAAAATATTTAGGTGGCGACTCTGTATCTGGCAAAGCAGTCCATGTTTGGCACTTCTTTCAAAAAATCTGTTTCCAAAAATGATTTGTCGGATTTGGATTATTTGATGATTCATCGGTCTTGCACTGCACTCTACGAGATTAGATACAGGACTGTGACATTGAGTCCTGAACTGTAGTGAGCCCAATGAACAGAACCGGGGGGGGGGGATTTCCCTCCCGGGGCGTTCGGGGACGTCTATACCATGTGATGAAAATGAGAGAATCGAAATGCATGCACACATGCACGAATGCCAAGGACCGAACCTAAGGCATGAAATACCACTCTACCAAGCATGGCAAGGGATGAAAGATGGCATACAAACATGCAATTTACAGCTCTGAAATATGATGCTCAATGGTCCCGAATCATGCAAACATGGCACACAATGCAAGCAAGGGAGCCTGGGTACCGAAGCTAGTGAAGTGCGTCACACTAGAGGTACCCAAAGAAATGCACCAAAGGCAAAACCAACCCCAAACAGACCCTAGGCAGATTTGAAACAGTGAAAAATTGGCCTAAAATGATGGCTCAACAAGCATGAAAATGAAGCTCATTCAATGGTCGGTAAACAAGGCATTCAAGCCTGACTCTCAAGCACACTTAAAGAGATGAAAACATGGCAATATGGCATTCATATAGGCTCTGAAATGTGATGTAAAATGGCCTCAAAACATGAACACACCTCAGCACATGCATGCAATGGACCTTAAATCTCAAAGTTAAGCATGGGTATTGAATTACAAGCATGAAAAACAAATATCATTCAATCATGAGACCCAAAAACAGAGCTAGGGCAGTCCAAAATAAGCACAATATCAGTTTATGACATGGCCAAAAAGTGCTAAAATCAAGGGCCCACAAAGCATGCAAAAAAAGCTAGTGAACCATGAGTTGTTCAACAACTATATGAAGCATATGAAAGCTCATTAAACTAGCCAAAAAAAGATGTATGCCATGCCAAAATATGACCAAATAACTACTGAAACTCAGTCAATGCATGCAAAAATGATGAGCTCCTTTGGAAGGCCATGCGATGGGTTACTCTACACCTATATGACGGACACATAAAAGGTCAAAACCACCTCTGGAAATGAGTTATGACAACCTTAAAACTCATCAAATAGGCCCTGGAATTGGTCTAGGAAGCATGCAATGAAAGGTCCTTTTGAAAGGCCTTGAATAGGATTGCTCTACACATGCATCATAGACATAAAATATGGCAAAATGGGCTTCGGACAGAGCTAATGCAAATTATAAAACTCACAAAATAAGTCCTGGAATGTGACTTCACAACATGCAAAATGGAGCTCCTTTGGAAGGCCAACAATGTTAGTAAAGAGAACAAGGGGTGAGAGGGTCACCCCTCTCTGATTTTGAAGCTCAAAAACACATGTTGGCCACTGAAAATCCACTGGATTTCAGTGGCCAAAAGGCCAAACCAAGGGCAATGCAAATGCTCTAATGCTTAGCCCTAAACATGAGGAAATGGAGCATACAAGGGGGAAGGTGACCCCAAACAGAAAAAAGTTCTTAAACAAACATGTTTAGAAGATCAAAACAAGACATTTTTCAGTTTATGTCGAAGTCCAAAAATGCTTGCAAATAGGGCTAAAGAATGGAGCAAAACAATGCAAACATGGGAGAAATAGAGGCTTACCCTTGTAGAGCCGACCCTTAGCAACTTTTGGACCAAGAATGTGACTCCTCAAGCTCTGCAAATGACCTCCAAGATGCTTGAATAGATGGTGGAGGTGGTAGGCTATGAGGTGTAGTGTAAAATGGCCAAGAACAAAGGGGTTTTGGAGCTTGGAAGAGAGAGATATGGAGGGAAATGTATGTATGCTCTAAGCAAAAGTTTCAACCATAGCAATGGAAGAGGGCCCTTTCCTTTATAGAGGAGAAGGTCTAAAGCTTCTCCAAGAAGCTTCAAAGCTAGCTTAAACATCCTCCATACACGTGTATGGAGGATGCATTCTGAGGCTTCCAGCTGGCACAGTTGGCTTAAACTCAATGAGACAAAAAAGGAGAAAGCTGGCCGACCAGTTCAGGTGGTCGGCCGACCACTTGCCCTGGTCGGCCGACCAGGTCAAAAGGTTCAGGTGGTCGGCCAGCCACTTTTTGTGGTCGGCCAGCCAGGTCAAAAAAGTCACTTTCAAAAAGGTGGTCGGCCTACCCATATTGGTGGCCTCCCAGGTGAGTACAACACAATGGTGGTATGGGAGACCAGAAATTGTGGCTCAAAAGTGAGAAAAACCAACTTTCTGTCAGAAAAATCGGCTTTAGGGGAGAGAAAAAAAGAAAACTGGTTTCCAAGGAGAAAAGGTGGCCTCCTGCCATACTACCACCCCCCTAACAATGAAAATAGGGTCCCTACCAAAAATGGACCAAGACGGATGTAAAACGAGGGTTCGGGGGCCAAAAAGCGCAGTTTGGGGCTCCAAAAATAAGCTGTTAGGCACCGGAAGTGGCGTATGACCACGAAGGTGGTCTCCCGGGCCACAGTGTCCCTCTAAAGGGAGGAAACAAGGTGTGTTCCAAAAATCGGAGCAAACGGAGGTAGTTAAGCGGTCCCGAACCGAGGCACACGGCCAACGGCTCCGAAAACCGGAAACTGGTCTCCAAACGTGAAAAATGGCCTACGGCCACGAAACGTAGCCTACAGCCACTAAGAGATGGTCTACAAGACCTCTCCCTTCCTTCGGGAAGAGAAAATAGAGAAAACAGGACCTGGTTTGCAAACCGAGGCAAAGCACAAAAGAGCCCCGAAGTCTGGAGGCAAGGCTCGCAGCCGAGACTCTGAAACCTCTGAACGAGCACAATATGCATCATCACCGAGCGCTCAATTGGTGACGTCTGAGTCTTAAGGTCGGTCAAAAATGGGGTGTCTACAGTTGCCCCTCTTTGACAGAACTCGAAAGTCGTAAGTGACGGGAGTGAATGTCAAAGCCCAGTGTAGACGCGCCCGCATGGGGCCTCACGCTACAGTTCGGACTCTCGATTTGTTGTCACGGTTCTTAATCTGAACCAAAGAGTCCAAATCTGGCAAATCGTTTTGAGAAACAGATTTTTGAAAAAGTAATACCAAACATGGACTGCTTTGCCAGATACAGAGTCGCCACCTAAATATTTTAAAATGGGGGAATTTAGGAAACCCTGACTCGGTGCCGAAGGCCACATGTCCGTCATCACCGGAGTTGTCTCGGCTCGGGAGCTAGGGTACGATTGGGGAAGCTCAGCTATGAGCACCCTCTCTCACCCGATTCGAAGATCGGCCTCTACTAACCGTGATATCTAGTTTTGAAAACTTTATGTGTTCTTATTCCATTTATTAGCCTAGAATTACTATGTTATGCGCGCAGCAAACAAGTATAGACTAGATCGCCTAATTTAGAGATAAGCATTGCATATCCGTTTGTCTTGAATAAACGTTTTGGAATTTGCTACTCGCAAGTAGGCTAAAATACGGATTTCAACGAGTTTCTCCAACTCAAACCATCCAACCTTCACCCACAGGCATTCAAGCAATTTAACACATAAGCATCTAGCCACATGGTAAGCATGCTGTCATGATAGCATTCACACGCATGCGATATGCTTAAAGCAGGAAAATACTTACATAGTACTCCGTGCCAAAACAATGAACTAGTTAGCAAGCATGCATGTCCTAGTTCATGTTAAAAAATGACTAATGCATCGCATGCAAAAATGCAATTAGAGTAGGCTCGGCTAATCTAAACATGGCATGTGAAATGCGATCAATTTGATGCACGTATTCAATTTTAAATTGAAATACAAATGCAGTTAGCATGATGTACCGAGCCTAATGCATGCAAGACAAATGCATGAATGCACGCATGCATTGCATAAGGTATGCTAATTTAAACGTGCCCTAATACTAACCATCAACGCAGGTAAGTAAAAGGGAAGAAAGAAGTGGGGGTTGGAAGACATACACACCACTCACACACACTTATTACAGATTTTCCCTCGCTCAGAGGGACCGAATAAATATTACAAATAATTAACTACGCAAGATAATTAATTATTACAAACCAATTAATTAATTAACAAATTAACTAATCTAATGAAAGCAGTAAATGGCCTCGGGAAGAGGGGCTCGATGCAATGTGCGCTCGGTCCTGCTCGAAAATGCACCGCCATGCATAGGCTGCCTCTGTTTTCTTTGCTACACTCCTCTGGAGGCTGCCAAAACCTCAGGACTGCTTCTCTGGACATTGAGGAGTGCCACCGGCTGTATAAAATTGCCACCGGCAGTAGGGTGTGGCCACCGACACAAAATTAATCCATCGGCTGCTGATTAACTGCCGGTCGGCAATGAATGCTGCCGGTCGGCAAAGAAAGCCTGCAGAACCTGCAACTCACAGCAGCAGAGGACAGAACTTGCATGGTAATACAATTCAAGCATATATGCACCAATCATGTCCCTTATCATGGTAATGACTCAAAGGGGCATGTGTCTCGATTCTCGAACCACCAATCACGCATTTCCATGCATGATGGCCCAAAGAATCAAGTGTGCAACTTTCATGTTAAATGCAATGCAAACCAATCAAACAAACCAAGGCCCAATTCCCATCACCAAGTCAAGGAACAAGGCATGCATGCAAGATGCAATGCAACCTAGGCATACAAGCTAAGGATGCAACTTGACATGGCAAGACACTTATGCAAGCATACAAGCAAACATGTGGCCATGCAAATGGATGCAAAGATGGACTTATGCATGATTTAGGCAACTCCAAATAGGCCTAAAACAGTAGCCAAAGTGACCAAAATAAGGGACCAAATACACATACACGCATGCACATGTTAAAGGGCCGATGCTTAGGCACAAAAGAGGGACTCTCAAGCACACTTGAAAAGGAACATCATGGACAATTAGCATGCAACCTAAGCATTGAAAATCATGCTAAGATGGTGTCAAACCAAGCAAACAAAATAGGCCAAGCATGCAATAACGGCTCAAATACTTGAAGCAAGTCAAAGGGACTTGAGCCATGGCTAAGCCAACCAAGCCTCACAAGGCTAAGAGGACTTAAAATAGGTTCAAGACAGACCTAGACCATGCAAAGGGGACCCCCTAGATGGCATCTAAGTGGCTCAAATTCAAAGGCATGTGCAATGGCCAAAACATGGAGCATGCTACACAAGCTTTCAAAGCATTAAAGAGACACCCAAGGCAAACATATGGGCATGCCAAAGGGACTGAAATAACATGTAGGGTGGTTCCAAAACACCGAAATGATGCAAGCAACACATACTACACATTCACATACTTAAGGCCAACAAGCCGGAATGCAAAGGGGCTATACTAAGCATGCCAAATCCGACCCAAACAACTATGGACAGACCTAAAACATGGAAAAATATGCACAAAAGCTTCACAAAACTAAGCCTAAAACATGCTTGAACAAAGGCTAACAACCTAAGGCATATTAAGGCAATAACAAGGCATTACATGGTAGGTATGCTAAGCATGCATGATGTACCAAAACCAACAATAAACAGAGGCATATTATGATATAATATGCACAAAAAAAAAGCCAAGTCATGGTTAACATGAAGCTTAGCTAGATGCTCCCTCAAGAGGCCAAAAGTGGTCCATTTTAAGGACAACAAGGGGAGGGGGTGGCCCTCCCCTTTTGGAGACTTCAAGGCACCATCTTCACCACTGAAATCCCTCAAGATTTCAGTGGTGAAGAGGCTCAAACACCAAAGTCTCGAAACTTGCACAAAATAGCACAAAATGGGGCCTTTCAAGGCCTAAGAGGGGTCAAACACCTCCGAACCACAAAACACTCTAAACAAACAATTTAGAGGGCCTAAAAACAGAACTTTTTGTATTATACACCAAGCTCAAAAACGATTTTAAGATAGGTAAAAATACAATGCAAAAATGGGGTAAAAATGGGTAAGATTCTTACCCTTGAAGACCTCTTCGACAATGATGCTCCAACAGCTCCTTTTAGGTTGAAAACAGCGCCAAAACTTCAAAACCAACCTCTTAGAACCTCAGTAGCTAAGTGAAGGTGAAACACTATGTGTTTGTGTGCAATAATAAGACACAAACACAATTTAACACACACAAGAGGGAGATATAGAGATAGAAAGTGTATGGATTCTAACCCTAGAACTCAAAACCCTAAAAATGGCTGTCTAAGCTCTCTAGAATATCTCAAGTGTCTCACCCTAAAGCCAAGAGACAAGGCTCTCTCTTATAGAGCCTTTTGTCTTGTAAAGCTTACAAGACAAGCTTCCAAAGAGAGAGATCCCTCCATACACGTGTATGGAGGGGAGCAAAAAGCAAGACAACTGCCTTAAAATATCTGCAAAAGCAGATGCACAGTAGTCGGCCGGCCAAAAATGCCATCTTGGCAAAATTGAGTGCCGGCCGGCAATATACATTGCCGGTTGCAACAAAAACCAGCCGGTGGCCTCTAGCCACTGCCGGTGGTGTGTGGGGATGCCTCACAAGGCATTCCCTGCCCTTCCAAGGTGAAATGCAAGTCTTTGGTGCAAAACCAGACACTAAACGGTCGAGTTCAGAGATCCTGGGGCAAGGCGCGTAGCCGAGACCTTCGGGAACTCCAAACGAACACAAACATGGATGATCACCGGGTGTTCAGATGGTGACGTCCAAGTCTTGAGGACGGTCAAAAATGGGGTGTCTACACCCAGAGACGACCCATTTTTGAGAAGACCGAAGACTTAGACAAACAGGCGCGATAAAAGATGTGCCCGCAGGCATGCCCGCAGGCAGGGGCAAAATGCAGAATGATATACACCAAGCCGGACATAACTTATGATCATTCAAAGGAAGCTGTAATGAAGCACATATACACAATAAATACAACAATTTAAACAAGCGAATAAAAACCAAACTACATTGTATGCAGAGAGGATATAAGAAGATTATGCAATCTTAGCGAGCATGTGCGATAGATACACAAAAGTGGACGAGGTGTGATAGATACACAGAGTGAGTAAGAATGTGCGATAGATACTCAAAGCGAGTGTAGTGATAGATACACTAAAGTGAACATGTGATGGATACACAAAGCGTGCGTGTGATGGATACACAAAGTAAACGTGTGATGGATACACAAAGCAAGCGTGTGATGGATACACAAAGTAAACGTGTGATGGATACACAAAGCGAGCGTGTGATACATACACAAAGGGTGAACACAAAGTGTGATAGATGCACTTAATGAACAAAGTGTAATGGATACACAAAAGGTGAACACAAAGTGTGATAGATGCACTATGTGAACCAGTGTGATGGATACACAAAAGATGAACACGAAGTGTGATAGATGCACTTAGTAAACAAGTGTGATGGATACACTAAAGGTGAACACAAAGTGTGATAGATGCACTATGTGAACAGAGTCTGATAGATATACTAAAGGTGAACACAAAGTGTGATAGATGCACTATGTGAACAGAGTACGATAGATATACTAAAAATGAACACAAAGTGTGATAGATGCACTATGTGAACAGAGTATGATAGATATACTAAAAGTGAACACAAAGTGTGATAGATGCACTATGTGAACAGAGTATGATAGATATACTAAAAGTGAACACAAAGTGTGATAGATGCACTAAGTGAACAGAGTATGATTGATATACTAAAAGGTGACAAAGTGTGATGGATACACTAAAGTAAATGAAGTGAATATGTGCATGATAGATACACAAAATGAGGATGTGTGTGATAGATACAAAAAATGAGAATATGTGTGATAGGTACAGAAAATGAGAATGTGTGTGATAGATACAAAGCGAGTGTGTGATAGATACACAAAGTGAAGAGAGTGTGATTGATACACTAAATAATTGAAGTGTGATTGATACACTAATGTGCATGAAGAAAGTGTGATAGATACACTAAGGGTGAATGAGGTGTGATTGATACACTAAATAAATGAAGTGTGATTGATACACTAACTGAATGAAGTGTGATTGATACACTAAATGAATGATCTCAAACGAAACTTCTTTGAATGAACCGTACATACAATATCGTGCATGAATGAGAAAGAAACTTGATAGGTACAATGCAATACGATGCATGATGTTTAAGGAACACAATAAACAAGCGTAGCGGCGCTTTAGAAAGCACCTCATGGGGTGAGTGGCGATGAACCGCTCTACTCTGATGAGGATCTCCCTTCGTGCTCTTCGAACACTTACCTTCAACTCACAGTACAAAGGCTCTGAAATACTGACAAGGGTTCTTCACGTAGAACACTTTGGATGCTGCCTTTCTTCCTGATCACATTTACAACTTTCCCTATTCTCCAACGGGGTGACAGACTAGGTTGGTTCGGTATCCAGAATTGAGGTGCATACATGCTATCTCAACCTATGGGGCTTCCATACAGATTTCAAGCCGGGGATACACCCCTGGGTATTTAAACCAGACTTTAGTTCCGGAAATCCCGAACCTTTACGTTCTAGGCATCAGCCATTCGAACTCTAGTTTCCACCGTCGCAGTTGGTTTCCTAGGAACTCATTGCAAACACGGCCAAGATGTCCCTGGCACGAAACAGTACTCGAGGAGAGCACTTCTGATCGCCATTCTGGCTGGAAGCAGACTTGATCTCGAGCTTGAGGTAGAGGCACACTCATACTTCGGAGCATTGGCAAGACCTGAAGAGGTACACACGGAATGTAGTCTCGGAACTTACTGAAGTTGAAACAAACTCGGATACCCGACATTTTCCCTCTTTTCTTTTGTTTTGTAGTCTGGAACCCATATAGCTTCAAATAGGTCCTAGTTTTACTGTTCTGACATGGCCTGGGTTGAACCCTGCGGTTTTATGAAAGAACCAATCTTGTGTTGCACAGATGTGGAGAGCGCAAAACGATTTTATTTTTGAAATTGAGAGATGAGTTTTTGACCGGGGCATTGAGCCTATGACTGAACACAGCGCACTACGACTCAACAATGGAAAACAAAAGGTAAACAACCTAAACACAAACACAGACACTAAAAAACGACTCAAGACAAGAATCGAGGTAAAACAAAAAGACACGACACTCAGACGTGCACATGGAGCCTTTTTTTTTTCTGGGTATTGTTTCCCACCCTTTCTCATTTGTGATTCTCACATCACTCGGCCTTCAAGCTCGATTTTTCTCTCAAAACCCTTTCCTCGCTTTTCCTCTCAGTGCACATCTCTTTATTCTTTAATCTCTCATTTTTCATCCCTCCCCAGGGTGGTTGATGGATAAACAAAAAGTAGTGGGCTCTTGCCCCTAGCACTCAGCTAGATTCTTCTTTTTCTGCGTGCAACTAGTGAGTTCCTCCCACAGAGGGGTTGTGCTGCAACTTAGCGTGTAGCGAATCTGCAGCTGACATCGGCTGTCGATGCTCTACCAGGGAGTTTGGACGTGGTTAGATCTGTCCAGATGAGGGACTGAGATATCTTGATCTATTCTAGTTCGTGCTTCGCACTTAGCTTGATACCTCGTTGCTTGGAGGATGAGAGAGCTTTCAGCTCTTTTGTTGACAGTTTCAGTTGTGCCCTTTTTGGCGAATAGGGTACCATTTCCGGCAAGTATGGTGCCCTTTCTGGAAAATGCATTGACAACAGGGACAAGACAAGAAGCCTGACTCAACTGTGCCCCTAGTTCATTATTTTGACCATTTTTTTTTTTTGACGTTCCGCTAAAACAATTTTGACCAACATGAGAGTTAGATTAACATGCTTGTTTGATTTTCTGATTTAAAATCATGCAAGTTAGGTTATGAGTACTGAAAATTTTCTTTTTTGGGTTCAAGAAATGGTCCAGTTTTGGAAAAGTGGAATAATTTTCGAGAGAATTAGTCAACCTTAGTGAAAATTCTCAAAATTATTTTTGCAGACGGCCACTGCTTAACTAGCACGGAACCTACTCTCGGGATGCACAACCTCAGATCCGAAGGAGAATTGCCCTTTGTCTAAACGACACTGCATGGCAATGGAAAGTTGCCCCTTGTTTGAATGGCACCGCAGCGCGCTGTAACCATTTTTCAAGGTGACGATCACAACCGAACTCTCGGATACAGAGAAGTCAACGATGATCAGAACCATCACATGGACACAGTCGAATTTGAAGTGTTTTACGGCTGGACTTCAGAATGAAGTTGCCTACGTATCCCAAAGATGGGAATCAAGCCTTACGTAGTTCGGGGTTAAGGTACACTCGGGTATTAACCTCTCATTTTGCGCTCTAACTTTTGCCAGGGCCGCCCTTTTTGGGTTTTCAACCTTGCGAGCTTTGTTCTTCTTTTCTTTTCAATTCTTTTTTTTTTCTTTTCTTCAATCTTTTCAAGATTTTTTATTTCTTTTTCTTCTTTTTTTTTTTTTTTTTGCATTTTTCTTTTCTTCTTTTTTTCTTGCTCTAACTTTTGCCTGGGTTGCCCTTCCGGGTTTTTGGCCCAGCGAGCCTCTCAAGGGTAAAAGTGTAGCTTTGTCCATGTTGAATGGTTTGAGATCTCGGAGCCATCTGAATCCAAGAGAATGGCTATTGTTCGCTGATGATGCAGGAGTCCATCCAATAGGGGGGGCTGAATTTGCCCCTAGTGTCGTGGATAGGAACTCAGTTATCCTTCAGCAATACTTTTTTCTTTCCTCCCTTTTGGGATTTGGCATTCTTGCCGATCTTTGTTAGCTTGAGAAACATCCCAATTTTTTGACTCTTCGAGCACATCTGACATCTTTGCCCCTAGTTCGAGGGCTGTTTCTGATCTAGCTTTGCAAGCTTCTTTTGACGACATCTGATCTTCTTGATCTGACTTTCTTGCCCCTAGTTTGAGGGTTGCTTCTGATTCGGCCACATAGGCCTTACGTTGTGGTTGACCGTTGAACATTCTGAGTTAAGGTTCAAGGTTGGAAAGCAAAAGGGGGGGTCGAGTCTTGAGGCTGAGAGCGATCTTAGGCTGCACAATCTCAAGAGCGATTCCACACAGGTCTTCGCAGGACTGTGCAAAACATTTTTTTGAAATCTTTTAAGAAAGCGACTAATCGCTCGCGCGGAAGACAATGCGGAACCAATCTGGATCAAGGCAGGATCCTTCCCAGTACTCACACTAACAAGCATAATTTCGTTCATTAAGGGCTTAGCATGCCTCTCTTTCTTTCAGTTGATCAAATTTTACAAAACCCGAGGAATTTCTCCCTCTTTGTTTTCACCGCAGTGTTAGAAAAAGTTTTGAAAAACTTAGGTCAATGCAACAATTTCAAGGCACAGAAGAACATGTGAAAAGTACTGTCGCTTCATTCAAACTTTCTGGCACAACTGGCGCAAGGCAGAAGCAAACACAAGAGTGTGAAAATCACTGCTGTTTCATTCAAAATCTGTTGGCATTACTGGCCCCAAGGCAGAAACAGACTCAAAAGAAAACAAAAAACACAAAACAAGCAAGTGATGTCCGAGGTAACACCCCCGAAATCACCCGACTCTAACAAAACATGACTGACTCAATACAACAAGACAGACCCGACTGACTTAGTACAAAAAGACTGACTATATACAAAACAACAAGACTGACCCAATACCTAAGTCAGAAAGTACAAAAACTAGCATTCACAAATGCTCAAAACAGTGCGTGCCATACGCCACATTGGGAGTAAACTGAGCGCCGTCCACAGGTGGTTCATCCCCTGATCACATCACATTATCCCCCACAGGTTCATTGATCAAGTGCCGATAGACTTTGCTGAGCTGGTGCGGCGATGACCTTGTTGTCAAACAGATCTTGTACATCATGGCGAAGACGAAAGCAACTGTCAGTGTCATGACCGGTTTGTTGATGGTAGGCACAGTATTTAGTGTGGTCATGCTTTGGAGGGATAGGATCGGGTAGAGGCCGTTGTTCCAATGGTTTCAGATATCCCTTCCAGAGTAAGGCCTCTAGAGCCTTTGACAAAGGCATATAAAGTGGGGTAAAAACCCTCTTGACTCGAGGTGGATATTTGGTTTTTTGTGAGCTACTTCCGGACGCACCGGTGAATGGGATAACTGTTTTTGATGCAGTGGTGGTGACCATGCCCACTTCAGAAGATCTTGCAGCTGCATCACCATTGGTGGTTGCATTCGAGCTGTGGGAAAACGCCCTCCTGGGCTGCTCTTTCTCCTGGTCAAGAAGGCCCTGTTTCATAGCGTCCTCAATCAGTACTCCTATCTCATGTAAATCTGAAAAGGTGGGGAAGGGGAGAACGATCATCTTCTGCATGAGCTTGGGTTGGAGGTTGCGCACAACCATCCGAATTTGATCTTTGTCAGTGGGCCTAAGGGTCATCACTGAGGCCTTAGCCCTCCAGCGGGCTACGAAATCAGAAAACCTCTCCTTAGGCTCTTGCCTTGTTGTCTCAAGATCACGGGTTGTGACCTCGATCTGCGTATTATAGGAGTACTGAGTGACAAAAGCCTCGGCCATCTCATCCCAATTCCTCTTAACATCGTCTTCCAGTTTTGCGTACCAGATGGCCGTCACACCCGATAGGGTCCGGCCGAATAAAGAAAGCTTCTGTAGTCTAGTGAGGCTCATCAGCCTTAATATGTCTGAAAACAACCGTAAGTGCACCATGGGATCCCCGGACCCGTCAAAGTGGTCAATATGTGGCATTTTAAAGCGGTCTGGCAGCGTCACGGCTGCATCGGTATACCCGTCCTCAATGTTTGGGATGGACTTGACGCCCTGAGATTTCTTGAACAGTTTTTCAAGCTTGCTTACCTTCAATGCTGTGGGGTCCACCTCGGACTCAAAGGGAGAATCTGGCAGGTTGGTAGGTGTTTTGGATAATTGGGGTAGGATTGGGGGCGGAGCCGGTCCTGTCGGAATGTCCGTATCTCTCTGGACATTTGGTGCCTCATCGGGTGCTGGAACTCCTGGTGGGAGAGGGGCTTGGTGCGAAGCAGATGCTCTAGTTTGCTGCTATAGCCGGGTAATTAACTCTGCTTATTGGGCCATGATAACGGCCTGCTGTTTGGCAAATTCTGCTTCACGAACAGCGTCCTCCTGCATGGCTTTCATGCTCTTCTGGAGCTGACGCACCATGTCTTCTATCCCTGACATATTGCCCTTTGACATACTGCTCTGATTTATCTGAACTGCCGGTGTATCTATCTCTGTAAAGACAGATATCTCAACCCAACTGTGCACAGGTGAAATGGATAATGACTGCTGATCCGAAGACTGTTGCACTGATGATCTGTGCCTGACTGGCCTTTTTACCCTGCCTGTGGCAAAGGAACACTGATTTCCTTTGAACTGAATCTCTGACCTGACAAAGTCTATCAGCACAAGTCCGATGAACCTCGAGGGATATTGGAGCCTTCTGAAGCTATGGTTCCAAGACTACCTAGCAAAAGAGAAAACATGTAGCATCTCAGCCTGATTTCACCAAAACAGATATAAGCGTAGCTGAATGACCGTGCTCTCTACCAAATTCTGCCCAAAAGTCCGCTTGTAAACTGATACCCTCAGGTAAAACTGATTATCAAATACTGATGCCCGCAGGCTTGATACCCAGACTTGTAAACTGTTACATGCATTCCTGTAAGGACACACCCTAAAAGCACATAGCAAGCAAGTGAGAGCCAAAACACCCCTATGTTGGGGTAGGGTTTCCCTGTTCTATTTTGTCAGGAACTAGGGTTTCACTACGCACGCAGCGGTTTCAAAAAAACCTACAATCGGGTAAGCAACCTGTCCTAGTTTTGGAATGGTCACTATGGATTCCAAATATGCACTAGGTCGAATGGTCAAAAGGGGTGCCCCGGTAAAATCGGAGTTTGTGTTCCCGTCGTGGCAGAGCCCGCAACCAGTCAGCCTTATGGCACGCTTCGCAAAACGAGCATCCGGTAAACCGTTCAGGAATAGCATAGGCAAACACGGTGTCCTAGGCGCACCAATGCAAATGCAATGCAAAGAAACACATAAGTGTAATCAAAACCAGATATCATGAGTTCGAGTCAAGTTCTCTAAATCCCCAGCAGAGTCGCCAGAAACTGTAGACGTCCCCGAACGTCCCGGGAGGGAGATCCCCTCCCGTTTTGTTCGTATGGGCTCACTACAGTTCAGGACTCAAAATGTCACGGTCCTATATCTAATCTCGCAGAGTGCAATGCAAGACCGATGAATCATCAAAGAGTCCAAATCCGGTAAATTGTTTTTGAAAACAGATTTTTTTGAAAGAAGTGCCAAACATGGACTGCTTTGCCAGATACAGAGTCGCTACCTAAATATTTTATTTTGGGAAATTTAGGAAACCCAGACTCGTTTGCCTAAGGCCACGTGTCCGTCATCACCAAAGTTGCCTTGGCTTGGGAACTTAGGTACGATTGGGGAAGGTCACTTCGTGAGCACCCCCGCTCGCCCGATCGAAGATCGGCCTCTACTAACCATGATATCTAGTTTTGAAAACATTATGCATTCTTATTCCGGTTATTAGCCTAGGTTTACTACGTGATGCCCACAGTAAACAAGTATAGACCGGATAGCCTGAATTGGAACAAAACATTTCATGTTTGTTTTTGAAAGCGGTTTGCTACTCACAAGTAGGCTTAAAATGCAGATTTTGCCACCCTCGGGTGGGCTTAGAAAAGATGATTTTGCCACTAGCTAGTGGGCTTAAAACTCACAATCAATGCATTATTCCAATTAAGATAATCCAACCTTCACCCACAGGCATTCAGGCAGGTATATCACATAAGAAAATAGCCTCATGGTAAGCATGCTATCATGGCAGTCACTTACACACATGCAAGAAGGCTAAAGCATAAACACTTAACGAGTACTCCAAGCCAAAACAATAACTAGTTAGAAATCAATGCATGATCCTAACTATACAGAAATGCCTAATGCAACACATGCAGGGATGTAACTACAATAGGCACGGCTATTCTAAGATGGCATATGATGATGCTACACCTAACACGTATTCAATTTGGAATTGAAATACAAATGCAGTTAGTATGATACGCCGAACCCGGTGCTTGCAAGACAGATGAATGATGCAAACATGCAAGCATAAGTATGCTAATTGAAACATGTCCTAATCTAACCATCATAAGCTGGTACATAAAAGGGAGAAAGAAGTGGGGGTTGGAAGACATACATCACACACACGCACACTTATTACAACATTGCCCCCCTCGAGGGGGTCCGAATAAATAATACAGTCCGAATAAATAACAGCTACAACTAATTATTACACAACATTAACTAATTAACAAACTAGCTAAGTAAGCATGTAAACTAAATGAATGTGACTGCCTCGGCTCTGTTTTGGATGATAATGGATGCATGCATGCTCGATGCGCTTTGTCGGTAAATTCCATCGCGATGCCTCGTCTCGCCTTTATTTGCAGCTGATTTCAGAAACTTACACAAAGTTCCGGAAGGCTGAAACTCCACCTTGGGAAAGCCACCGACCAGGTATTGGCTTGGAAAACCCTTGCCGACCACCCCTTATGGTGGAAACCAAAAAAGGTGGTCGGCCTACCAGGAAACCTGGTCGGCTGACCACTTTCTGCCCCTGGACTCTGGTTTTTCTGCAACAAAGGCAAGAATGAGAGAAAGCAAGGTATTTTCAACATATGTGTGCGCGACCACTCCTCCCCATCCTTGCACAAGCTCTAAGGAGTGTGGCCCTCGGTCCTCGGGCCATCAACCACGCATCTCAATGCATGATGGTCGAGAAGTCGAATTACACGTTTTAATGTGACATGAATGCACAAATATACACTTAAGGCCTAACCTCCATCATGGGAAATCCGGAATGTTGATGACCGAGAATCGAGGCACGTTTCGTCACTTGGAGTACGAAACGTCCCTCGTTTCCCGTGCTTGGACTAAACCCTACTCCAAGCACAATGCAACAAGCAATGCATGGCACGTGCAAATGCGACTAGCATGCAATCCTAAGTGTAATGCAACCAAGTGATGCAAGCATGCAAGGGATAAAATGCAAACATGCACCTAGCATATACAATGCTAACACTACATGGCATGCGCAATGCTCGTGAACTAAGGCATACTCAATGCGACTATCAACCTAGCATACACAATGCGAGGAATGACATATCATGGCATGCACAATGCTCCTAACAACCTAGCATACACAATGCAAAGGCTAAACATGCAACTACATGAACTACATGGCATGCTCAATGCAAGATGGACTTATACCAATGTGAGTGGACCTCAGCCACACTCACATCAGTGGCCATGTGATGAAAATGAGAGAATCGAAATGCATGCACACATGCACGAATGCCAAGGACCGAACCTAAGGCATGAAATATCACTCTACCAAAGCATGGCAAGGGATGAAAGATGGCATACAAACATGCAATTTACAGTTCTGAAATGTGATGCTCAATGGTCCCGAATCATACAAACATGGCACACAATGCAAGCAAGGGAGCCTGGGTACCGAAGCTAGTGAAGTGCGTTACACTGGAGGTACCCAAAGCAATGCACCAAAGGCAAAACCAACCCCAAACAGACCCTAGGCAGGTCTGAAATAGTGGAAAATTAGCCTAAAATGATGGCTCAACAAGCATGAAAATGAAGTTCATTCAATGGTCGGTAAACAAGGCATTCAAGCCCGACTCTCAAGCACACTTAAAGAGATGAAAACATGGCAATATGGTATTCATATAGGCTCTGAAATGTGATGTAAAATGGCCCCAAAACATGAACACACCTCAGCACATGCATGCAATGGACCTCAAATCTCAAAGTTAAGCATGGGTATTGAACTACAAGCATGAAAAACAAACATCATTCAATCATGAGACCCAAAAACAGAGCTAGGGCAGTCCAAAATAAGCACAATATCAGTTTATGACATGGCCAAAAAGTGCTAAAATCAAGGGCCCACAAAGCATGCAAAGAAAGCTAGTGAACCATGAGTTGTTCTACAACTATATGAAGCATATTAAAGCTCATTAAACCAGCCAAAAAAAGATGTATTCCATGCCACAATATGACCAAATAACTACTGAAACTCAGTCAATGCATGCAAAAATGATGAGCTCCTTTGGAAGGCCATGCGATGGGTTACTCTACACCTATATGACGGACACATAAAAGGTCAAAAATACCTCTGGAAATGAGTTATGACAACCTTAAAACTCACCAAATAGGCCCTGGAATTGGTCTAGGAGGCATGCAATGAAAGGTCCCTTTGAAAGGCCTTGAATAGGATTGCTCTACACATGCATCATAGACATAAAATATGGCAAAATGGGCTCTGGACAGAGCTAATGCAGACCATAAAACTCACAAAATAAGTCCTGGAATATGACTTCACAACATGCAAAATGGAGCTCCTTTGGAAGGCCAACAATGCTAGTAAATAGAACAAGGGGTGAGAGGGTCACCCCTCTCTGATTTTGAAGCTCAAAAACACATATTAGCCACTGAAAATCCACTGGATTTCAGTGGCCAAAAGGCCAAACCAAGGGCAATGCAAATGCTCTAATGCATAGCCCTAAACATGAGGAAATGGAGCATACAAGGGGGAAGGTGACCCCAAACAGAAAAAAGTTCTTAAACAAACATGTTTAGAAGATCAAAACAAGACTTTTTTCAGTTTATGTTGAAGTCCAAAAATGCTTTCAAATAGGGCTAAAGAATGGAGCAAAACAATGCAAGAATGGGAGAAATAGAGGCTTACCCTTGTAGAGCCGACCCTTAGCAACTTCTGGACCAAGAATGTGACTCCTCAAGCTCTGCAAATGACCTCCAAGATGCTTGAATGGATGGTGGAGGTGGTAGGCTATGAGGTGTGTAGACACCCCATTTTTGACCGTCCTCAAGACTTGGACGTCACCATTGGAACACTTGGTGATTACCCTTGTTTGTGTTCGTCATGAGTTCCCGAAGGTCTCGGTTGCGCGCCTGGCCTCAGGACCTCTCGACTCGACCGTGTTGTGTCTGGTTTTGTACCAAACACTTGTGTTTTGCCTTGGAGGGGCAGGGAATGCCTTGTGAGGCATCCCCACACATCACCGGCCATGGCTTGAGGCCACCGGCCACTGATTTTGTTCCATTGGCGATGTATATTGCCGGTCGGCACTCTTTGTTGCCGGTTGGCCATTTATTTTGCCAAAATGGCAATTTTGAATGGCCGATCACTGTTCATCTACTTTTGGTAGATATTTTGTGCCAGCTGTGATAGCTGGCACCCACTCTGCTCCCCTCCATACACGTGTATGGAGGGATTTCTCTCTTGACAAGCTTATTTGACAAGCTTTACAAGAGAGAGCTCTATAAGAGAGAGTCTACTCTCTTGGATTTAGGGTTAGACAACATTTTAGAGAGCTTTAATATTAGGGTTAGGAATTTGTATCTATCCTATATCTCTCTCTCTCTCTTGAGCTTAGTGTGTGTGTTTTGTCTTACTTTTGCTCACAAGCACCCACCATTACACCATCCCTTGGAGCTGAGGCCTCTTGAGGGTTGTTTTGGAGGTTTTGAAGCTGGTTTCAACCTAAAGAAGCTGCTGGAGCTCCATTGTTGAAGAAGGTCTTCAAGGGTAAGAAGCTTGCTCCTTTTTACCCCTTTCTTGCATTATATTTTTTCCTACCTTGCAATTGTTTTTGTGTTTAGTATATAACATAAAAAGTTCTTTTTTTAGGCCCTCTAAATAGTTTGTTTAGAGTGTTTTGTGATTTGAGGTTGTTTGACCCCTCTTAAGCCTTGTAAGGCTCTATTTTGTGCCATTTTGAGTGAGCTCCGAGACCTTGGTGTTTGGGCCTCCTCACCACTGAAATCTTGAGGGATTTCAGAGGTGAGGATGGTGCCTTGAGGTCCCAAGAAGGAGAGGGCCACCCCCTCTCCTTGTTGTCCTTGAAAATGACCATTTTTGCCTCTTGAGGGAGCATCTAGCTTAGGCTCTTGTTGACCATGCCTTAGCTGATTTTTGTGCTTATTATGTCATAATATGCCTCTGTTTTTAGTTGGTTTTGGTACACCATGCTTGCTTAGCATACATGCCTTGTAATGCCATTTTGTTGCCTTAACATGCCTTAGGTTGTAAACCATTGTTCTGGCATGCTTTAGGCCTAGCTTTGTGAAGCTTTCATGCTTATTTTTCCATGTTTAAGGTCTGTCCTTAGCCATTTTGGTCGACCATGGCATGCATTATATAGCCCCTTTGCATTTTTGGTTTGTTGGCCTTAAGTGTTTGAGTGTGTTGCATGCATCACTTGCTTCGATTTAGTGGGTTGGGATCATTTTCCATGTTATTTCAGTCCCTTTGATATGCTTGTATGCTTGCCTTAGACACCTCTTTAATGCTTTGAAAGCTTATGTTGTATGCTCTATGTTTTGGCCCTTGTGCATGCTTTTGAATTTGAGCCATTTAGATGCCATCTAGAGGGTCCCTTTGCATGGTCTAGGTCTGCCTTGGACCTGTTTTAAGCCTTCTTGGCCTTGTGAGGCTCGGTTGGCTTAGCCATGGTTTAAGTTCCCTTTGACTTGCTTTAAATGCTTGGACCATTTGCATGCTAATGTTTGTCTTGTTTAAATTGGTTTGGCACCTCTTATAGCATGATTTTCAAGGCTTATAATGCATGCCATATGTCCATGATTATTCCCTTTTAAGTGTGCTTAAAGGTTGTCCTTTAATGCTTAAGCGTTAGGCCTTAACATGTGCATGTGCGTATGTGTGTTTGGTCCCATTTTCTTAAGTCTTTGGCCACTGTTTTGGACCTAACTTAGAGCTGTCCAATTAGTGTAAGTCCATCCCTTGCATGCCATTCAAGTGTTGTTACATCATCCCATGTTTGCATGCTTTGGTTGCACATGTTACATGCTTGACATCACTTGCATTCGCCTTGCATTCCATTGGTCAAGTTGCTAGCATGTTGCGTGATTGGATTACATCTTGCATGCTCTAGTGGTTTGCATAATTGTGGCATGCTTGTTTGCTTTGTTGCTTAGGTTGTGTACCTAATGTGCATTGCATGTTTGTATGCTCTCTTTTATGCCATGTTGCACATTAGCTAACATGCTTAGGTTGCATCGCATTGAACATGCATGCCTTGCCTCTTGAAATCAAGTGATAGAGGTTGGGCCTTTATGTGCTTATTTGGTTTGCATTTCATTTGACATGAAAGTGCACAACTTGGTCTCTTGGGCCATCACGCATTGAAATGCGCGCTTGGTGGTCCGAGATCCAAGGACCATGTCCTTTTGAGTCATACACATGATAAGGGATAGGATTGGTGCATACATTGCTTGAATTGCATTGCCATGCTATGCCTTGCCCTCTGCTGCTGTCAATTGCAGGTTCTACAGACATTCTTTGCCGACCGGCAGTGTTTAGTGCCGACCGGCAATCCATTGGTGTCCGATAGCTTCACCAACAGCCGATGATCACATACCACTGCTGGTGGCTATTCTACTCAGTCGGTGGTGTCTTCCAATGTCCAGGGAAGCAATTCTGAGACTTTGGCAGTCTTCAAAGAGGCAGAGCAGGGAAAACAGAGGCGGCCTATGCATGGCAGTGCACTTCCGAGCAAGACCCGAGCACGCGCGCATCGAACCCTCTTCCCGAGGCCCCCCTTTTATTGCTTTCCTTATGCTTAGTTAATTTGTTAATTAATTAGGTGATTTGTAATAATTAATTAGCTTGCGAGTTAGTTAATTTGTATTATTCTTTCGGTCCCTCCGAGCGAGGGCGAATTTGTAATAAGTGTGGGTGAGTGTGTGCATGTCTTCCAACCCCCACTTCTTTCTTCCTTTTACTTACCTGCTTTGATGGTTAGTAATAGGTCATGTTTAATTTAGCATACCTTATGCTATCCATGCGTACATCATTCATCAGTATTGCATGCACCGGGCTCGGCGCATCACGCTAACTGCATTAGTATTTCAAATCTAACTTGAATACATGCTACTTGTGCATTTTCACATGTCATTCATAGAATAGCCGAGCCTACTCTAGTGACATTCCGTATGCGTTGCATTAGACATTTAAACATGGACTTGGATCATGCATTGATTGCTAACGAGTTCTTTGTTTTGGCACGGAGTACGATGTAAGTATTTATGCTCTAGCATACCGCATGCGTGTGAGTGTTGCCATAACAGCATGATTACCATGAGGCTAGCTGCTTATGTGATATAACTGCTTGAATGCCTGTGGATGGAGGTTAAATTACCTAAATTGGGATAACACATTAAAATTGTGAGTTTTAAGCCCACTAGACAGTGGCAAGACCATCTTTTCTAAAAGCCCACTCGAGGGTGGCAAAACCTGCATTTTAGCCTACTTGCGAGTAGCAAACCATTTTTCAAAACAAGCATGAAATGTTTTGTTCTAATTTAGGTGATTTAGTCTATACTTGTTTGCTGTGCGCATAACATAGTAATTCTAGACTAATAATCGGGATAAGAGCACATAACGTTTTCAAAAACGGATATCATGGTTAGTAGAGGCCGATCTTCGGATCGGGCGAGAGGGGGTGCTCATAGCTGACCTTCCCCAATCGTACCCAAGTTCCCGAGCCGAGGCAACTTTGGTGATGACAGACACGTGGCCTTTGGCATCGAGTCAGGGTTTCTTAAATTTCTCCAAAAATAAAATATTTAGGTGGCGACTCTGTATCTGGCAAAGCAGTCCATGTTTGGTACTTCTTTTCAAAAATCTGTTTCTCAAAACGATTTGCCAGATTTGGACTCTTTGGTTCAGATTAAGAACCGTGACACAAATTGAGTCCGAACTGTAGCACGAGGGCCTCACGTGGGCGCGTCTACAAGGTGTAGTGTAAAATGGCCAAGAACAAAGGGGTTTTGGAGCTTGGAAGAGAGAGATATGGAGGGAAATGTATGTATGCTCTAACCAAAAGGTTCAACCCTAGCAATGGAAGAGGGCCCTTTCCTTTATAGAGGAGAAGGTCTAAAGCTTCTCCAAGAAGCTTCAAAGCTAGCTTAAACATCCTCCATACACGTGTATGGAGGATGCATTTTGAGGCTTCCAGCTGGCACAACTGGCTTAAACTCAATGAGACAAAAAAGGAGAAAGCTGGCCGACCAGTTCAGGTGGTCGGCCGACCACTTGCCCTGGTCGACCGACCAGGTCAAAAGGTTCAGGTGGTCAGCCAGCCACTTTTTGTGGTCGGCCAGCCAGGTCAAAAAAGTCACTTTCAAAAAGGTGGTCGGCCTACCCATATTGGTGGCCTCCCAGGTGAGTACAACACAATGGTGGTATGGGAGACCAGAAATTGTGGCTCAAAAGTGAGAAAAATCAGCTTTCTGTCAGAAAAATCGGCTTTAGGGGAGAGAAAAAGAGAAAACTGGTTTCCAAGGGAAAAAGGTGGCCTCCCACCATACTACCACCCCTCTAACAATGAAAATAGGGTCCCTACCAAAAATGGACCAAGACGGTTGTAAAACGAGGGTTCGGGGGCCAAAAAGCGTAGTTTGGGGCTCCGAAAATAGGCTGTTAGGCACCGGAAGTGGCGTATGACCACGAAGGTGGTCTCCCGGGCCACAGTGTCCCTGTAAAGGGAGGAAACAAGGTGTGTTCCAAAAACTGGAGCAAACGGAGGTAGTTAAGCGGCCCGAACCGAGGCACATGGCCGACGGCTCTGAAAACCGGAAACTGGTCTTCAAACGGGAAAAATGGCCTACGGCCACGAAACATAGCCTACAGCCACTGAGAGATGGTCTACGAGACCTCTCCCTTCCTTCGGGAAGAGAAAACAGGACCTGGTTCGCAAACCGAGGCAAAGCACAAAAGAGTCCCGAAGTCTGGAGGCAAGGCTCGCAGCCGAGACTCTGAAACCTTAGAACGAGCACAATATGCATCTTCACCGAGCACTCAGTTGGTGACGTCTGAGTCTTAAGGTCGGTCAAAAATGGGGTGTCTACAATGTGTGATCAAGAGTGTTGGCGATCGAGAATTGAGGCACGTTTCATCACTTCAAGTATGAAACGTCCCTCGTTCCTCGGGTTTGGACCAACACCCAATCCAAACAACAATGTAACAAATAACATGGCATACACAATGCAATGCAACCCAAGCATGCAAACATGCAATGCAACTCAAGCATGCAAACATGCAATACAACAAAACAAGCATGCAAACAACATGCAAGGGACAAGCATGCAAACAACATGCTATCTTACCAATGCTAATGGCATGCATACTCAATGTAAAGCAACATAAGCATGCTAAACAATATGGCATACACAATGCTAAATGGACTTAAACCGAATATGGATAGACCTCAGCCATGCCAAAACAGTGGCCATAATGCTAAGAAATGAAGACATGATAGCAAGGCAAACATGCTCAATGCAATGGCCCATCAACTAGGCATAAGAGCACAACTCTCAAGAGTGCTCTCAAGAGTGCTCGAGGAGTGACAGACATGGAAGTGTAGCAACACTACACGCACTGAAATTAAGTAAGAAATGATGCCAAATCATTCAAACGACACAAGTACAGCATACTAGAGTCCTTAAGGCATAAGGCTTAGCAAAGAGGACTACAAAGGGGGCATGCAATACATGGCACAAATGTATGAACCAACCATGGACAGAGCTAAAATAGGTCAAAACAAGGACCAAAACATGCTGAGATGGGGGCTCAAGGACCTAGGCAAGATGGCATGCATGCTAGGCCATAAACAAGGCAACAATGCTCAACCCTTAGAGGCACTCAAAGGATGGAAGAAATAGGAACATGACAATTCTATATGCTCTGAAATGTCATGTTAAATGATGCCAAATCATGTACACGTTACAAATGAAGCATGCTATGAAGCTCAAAGCTTGAAACTAGCATGGGCATTTATACCATAACTATGCAAAACATGAAGCATATGGCAAAGGCAACCCAAAATAGTCCTAGAACATGTCAAAATGATACTAAAACATATATGGAAGGAAGCCAAAACAAGCTAGCATGAAGGGCATAAGGCATGATGCATACGAGGCCAAAAGGAAGGATTACACTACACCTACCAAGACCAAGCATGAGATGGCTTCGCCAACAAAAATCAGAGTTATATCATGGAAAAATAACCCCAAATACACACTGAAATGAGAGCTCGCAAGCTTAGGCATTAAGACATACACAATGACCCATGTTTAAGGCATAAAGGGGAAATCCTCCAACACATTGAATAACTGAAAGATATGAGTGTATGACCATGAAACATGCACTGAAATCTCATAACAAATGATGCCAAATTGTTCTAATAAGCCAAGCAATGCATGCTAGTGGACTTGATACACAAAGCTAACAAGCTAGAATGCATTATAACTATACAAAGCATGGCATGCATGACCAAAACAACACAAATCAGAGCTAGAGCATGCTGAAACATGGACAAAAACTTCTTGAAGTTAAGCCAAAAGCATGCTAGAATGATGGTCTAAAGCATGGTACACCTTAGGCTAGTTAATGGAATTGTATTACAAGTGCATGGAGCATGCAAGGGGCTATCAAACCAAACCTTAAAAGAGGTATGACATGGAAAAACAACACCAATAACATGCTGAGATAGACTCAAAACAAGCTAGAAAGACATGCTACTTTATGAAGCATACAAGACTAGTTTGTGAGAAATACACTACAAGTGTATGAACCATGCAAGGGATGACAAAACCAAGTAAAAACAGTGGTATGCCATGTCAAAATAAGGCCTAAGATAGGCTGAGATGTGGCCAACACAAGCTTAATAAACATGGTTAAACATGAGGCATTCAAAGCAAGTATTCAAAACACAAGGAGATGGGATGACCCTCTCCTATTTGGGACCTTAAAACACCATTTTCACCACTGAAATTCCTCTGAGTTTCAGTGGTGAGAAGGCCAAAATAAGGTGGTCCCAATAGCTTAAAAAGATGGCACAATAACAAGGCCAAATAAGGCCTAAGAGGGGATAGACCACCCCTAACACAAAAGTGACCTTAACCAAACATCACAAGCATGCAAAATTAGAACTTTTTGCAGTAGGAAGTTAAGTCTAAAACACCATGCAAATAGGTCCAAAAGCTTAAGCAAAACAAGGGGATAAAGGGCTAGTTGACTCATCCTTGTAGAACCACTTCAAAGCTACAACTCCAGCAGCTTTTTCTAACCAAAACCAGTCCAAAAACTTCAAAAAAAACTTCAAGGGACCTCAGCTCCAAGAGTATGGTGTTTGAGTGTGTGTTTGTGTGCTAAAGTGTGAAGAATATGCACTTTTGAACACAAAAATGAAGAGCAAGAGCAAGATAGATACAAAGGTGTATGCATAACTCTCAAGCCTCAAGAATTGAACCTGGAGAAGGAGGGGGGAGGTTTTCTCTTATAGAGAACAAGCAACAAGCTTGTTAGACAAGCTTTTGGCCTAAAGCCATCCCTCCATACACGTGTATGGAGGATGGCTTTTGTGCCTTCCAGCTGTAACAGCTGGATATAAAATATCTCCAAAAAGGTGATGGAAAACTGCCGACCACTTGAAGTGGTCAGCCAGCTACTTCCACTGGTCGGCCGACCACCACAAGTGGTCTCCAGAAACAAAATTGGTCGGCCATGGGAGGGAGAAGGTCTGCAGCAAAAAGCAAGCTAGTGGTGTGGTGGCCGACCAGAAAAGGTGGCCCAAAGACCAAGAAAACCAGTTATCTGACCAGAAAACTGGCTGGCGGGAAGAAAAGTGGTCTCCAAGGGAAAGAACTGGTCTCCCACCCTTGTACCATCTTCCAAACAAGGAAAACAAGGTTTGTGCCAAAAACCAACCAAAAGGGATGCAAGACGAGAGATCGAGAGGCAAAGTGCGCAGTCGGGAGCCTCGAAAACTGGTCTACGAGCATCAAAAGTGGTCTCCCAGACCACAGTGTCCCTCTAGGTAGAGGCAACAAGGTGTGGTTCAAAAACCAAGCCAAACGGAGAACGTTAAGCGGTCCCCAGACAAAGCGCGCGGCCGAAGACTCTGAAAATCGGAAACTAGTCTCCAAGTAGAAAAAGTGGTCTACGACCACAAAGAGGTGGTCTATAGACCTCCTTCCCCATCCAGGGAAGGTCAAACAAGGTTCAGTCCACAAACCGAGCCAAAACACAGAGAGTTCAGAGGCCCGGAGGCAAGGCACCCAGCCGAAAACTCCGGAAACTCGAACCGAGCACAACATGCACTATCACCGAGTGCTGAATCGATGACGTCTGAGTCTTAAGGTCAGTCAAAAATGGGGTGTCTACACTAACTTGACCAGTGAGTCATGAAAAACTTTTGAGGATACAGCATGTGTCAAGATATCAGCGAGTTGGTCTTTTGGTGTTACAAATGGAATCTCAATCAACTTCTCAATAAGCTTCTCCTTTAGAAAGTGACGATCCACTTTGACATGTTTCGTTTTGTCATGTTGAACTGGATTGTTTGTAATCTCACGAGCTGCCTAACAGTCATAATAGAGTGTCATAGTACCTTCAGGTTGAAACCCAAGTTTAGTAAGCAGATTTCTCAACCAGAGAAGTTCACAAACTCCTTGACCCATACCCCTATACTCAGCTTCAGCTGCAGAACGAGCCATCACATTCTGCTTCTTACTACGCCATGTAACCAGATTACCTCCAACAAAAATAAAATAGCCAAATGTGAAGCGTCTGTCAGTGATATTACCAGCCTAATCTGCATCAGTGTAGCCTTCAACATTCAAGCGCTCTTGTTTCCTGAATATTAGCCCTCTTCCTGGGGATCCTTTTAAATAGCTCAATATACGCACAACTGCTGCCATATGATCTCCACTACGTGAATGCATAAACTGACTCACAACACTGACAGCATAAGCAATATCATGGAGAGAATGAGATAAATAAATTAGTTTGCCTACCAACCTCTGATATCTTTCCTTGTTAGTTGGTACTTGATTTGGATAGATTGCTAGGTGATGATTTTGCACAATAGGAGTCTTTACTGGTGCACACCCTAACTTGCTTGTTTTGGTTAACAAATCCAAAACATATTTCCTTTGTGACAAACAGATACTATTAGTAAAGCGTGTAACCTCGATGCCCAAAAAATACTTCAAACTTCCAAGGTCTTTCATTTCAAACTCGGAAGCCAAATATTTCTGAAGATTTCCAATTTTATTTGCATCGTTACTTGTAACAACCATATCATCTACATAAATAATTAACAAGGTAATCTTCTCACCCTTGCGTTGGATGAACAAGGTGTGATCAGAGTTGTATTGTCTATACCCATACTTCTTCATTGCTACAGTGAACCTTCCAAACCATGCTCGAGGGGACCGCTTCAATCCATACAGAGCCTTTCGTAATCTGCATACGTTTCTAGCACTATGAGTCACTCCATAGCCTAAAGGAAACTCCATATAAACTTCTTTTTCGAGATCTCCATGAAGGAAGACATTTTTTACATCAAACTGCTTCAAGGGCCAATTTAGATTTACAGCTAAGGACAATAATACTCAAATAGTATTCATTTTTGCGACTAGAGCAAAAGTCTCCTGATAATCAACACCATGTGCTTGTGTATACCTTTTGCTACCAGTCTTGCCTTATATCGATCAATAGTCCCATTTGCCTTGTGTTTAACTATAAAGGTCCATTTGCAACCTACTGGTTTCTTCCGTGTGGGCAATGTAACAATATCCCAAGTCCCATTTTCTTTTAATGCTTCCATCTCCATTTTCATAGCATTTACCCACTTCAGATCTTTGAGGGCTTCATCTACTGTGTTTGGTATAACAACTGTTCCCATCTGGTTAACAAATGCTTGACATTGTGTTGACAGCTTGTATGTGGACACATATTTAGCAATTGCATATCTAGTTTTTCCTTCTGGTGAATATCTATTAGGTGGTTTACCCCAATTCTCTCTGTGAGGCAACTGGTAATATTGTTCAATATTATTAATAGGAGCAGAAATAAAACTGGGTTCTGGAAGACTTACCTCAAGAACATTCAAAGCAGGCTGGGCAGGTACTGAAGTGATGAGAGAGGGGGAAGTAGGCAAAGGCAAAGTTGCTTGCTCGGAAATGTTACACAACTCTATAGGTGATTTAGTACTCATGCTAACATCAAACCAAATATGTTCTTCACCTGGATGACTGTGATGCTCCCTCTAAAGAACATGGTTGGGCAAAGTGGTGGAAAAAAACATCTCACTTTCAAGGAAGGTAACATCCATGGTAATATACCATCGTTGGGAAGATGGGTGGTAGCACTTGTAGCCCTTTTTCTAGGGAGAAAACCCCAAAAAAACACACTGAGAGCACACAGGTCCAACTTACTGCAATAATGTTTATGGAGATGGACATAAGCAACACAACCAAAAATCTAAGGAGGGAGATTTAAGGAGAATGTGATAGAGACGTAGCTAAAATTGCTAATGGAGTGTGAAAGACGAGGACTCGAGATGGCATACGGTTTAACAAATACACAACATAAGTGATAGTATCAGCTCAATATCGCTGGAGGATGTTGCCAGCCAATATAGAGCTCGGGCAGTTTCAAGGATGTGGCGATTTTTTCTCTCGGCGACCCCATTTTGTTCAGGAGTCTTGGTACAGGTGGTTTTAGAAAGTATTCCATGATCCTGAATTTTTTTTGAAAGTGGGTGGTTGATAAATTCACCACCACTATCGGAGCGAAACACCTTGATGGGAGAAGAAAATTGTGTTTGAATCATCCGAAAAAAAGGCCCAAAATATGGCAGTGACTTCGCTTTTATTTTTTAACAAATATAGCCAGGTCATTCAAGTGCAATCACCCACAAAAAGAACAAACCACTGAATGCCAGAAAGGTGTAACAATAGGGGATAGGCCCCATACATCGGAATGAATCAATGCAAAAGGAGTGTCTCGTTTATTTAAACTGGGAAAATAAGAAACACGATGACTTTTTGCAAGAATACAACTTTCACAAGTAAAGTCAAAGAGCTTGACTCCATCAAACAATGAAGAAAGTAAATATTTTAGATAACCAAATGACGCATGCCCAAGTCATTTTTGCCATAACCAAATCCTTTTTCTTTTTTCACTGTGAGTGCCGCGAACTTGATGAACGTATCCCACAACCATATCATCATCATAATATAATCCCTCTCTCTTAGTACTACGCCCAATGATCGCCTTCGTCTGAATGTCCTGTAGTAAACAAAATGAAGGAAACATTAGTACAACGCAGCCGAGTTGTTCCGTAACTTGACTAACATAGAGCAAATGGTTAGACAAGGTAGAAACAAATAAGGTGTTATGTAAAGACAAGGTAGAAGAGATGAAAACAAAACCAGCTCCAAGTACGGGATTGGAGTCACCATTTGCAGTGACAACACTTGTTTTCTTAAGGGTAGTCATAGAGTGGAATAAGGTTTTATCATATGTCATATGATCCGTTGCACCGGATTTGATAATCCAACATGTATGTGAACTATCAGAGGCAACAAGTGCGTGGCCCGATGGACCTGTGTCCTCGAAGGTCTTAGATTGGTCCACCTGAGAGAGTAGAGAGAGAACCGGTACAGCCAAGCCAGCAGCTTAACCAGCAGCCAAAGGAGTCGACTCACATGAGGAGGCGATAGCAGCCAAACCAGCACTAGAGCCTGCTGGTTTGGGTAGACTTGGCCTGCGGGTTGCTTTGAGTTGTTTGCGTCGTTCGAGAAACCAGTCGGGGTAGCCATACTTATGGAAGCAGGTATCTTCGGTGTGCCGTTCGCCATTACAATGAGTGTACTGTAGGTCATCTTTGTTTTCATATGCAGACCGAGAGGAAGGAAGACGCCCAGGCATGGGTTTCACAAGTAAGGCAGCCGAAGCACTGATGGTATCACTAGTTTTCTTCAACATGGTTTCACGCCTCTGAACCTCACGATGAAGGTAATTGAAAGATTCATTCAAAATAGGTATGAGACGTAGTCGTAGCAGGTCGCTTCGAGCTTGATCATAGACATCATCTAAGCCTGCCAAAAAATCGTATAAACGATCCTTTCTAATTTCATCTTGGCGAAGTTTGATGTCGGCGGCACACTTCATAGCGATGGGACGGCGTTGATCAAGTTCTTGCCAGATTCGTTTCATCTCAGCAAAATACAATGCTAACTCACGCCCATCTTGCTTGATGCGTGTGGATTTGCAGCGAAGTTCGTACATCTGGGACACATTTGATTCATCGTAGAACATATGAGCGATAGTCTTCCACATGTCTTTGGCAGTAGGCATATCGAGGAAGAGTTCTAGGTACTGAGGATCCACGGTCTTCACCATCCAGCCCCGTACGATAGAGTCCTCCTTGCTTCATTTTGCATACCCAGGATCACCCTCGGGTACTGCCACTATAGTGCCCGTCAAATAGCTTCGTTTGTCTTGGCCGGTAACATGTAGCATCATCATGCGAGACCATGTCTTGTAATTGGTCTCAATTAATTTGATGGTGAATGATGCGGCAGCGGAATCGCTATGGATAGTGACCACTTGAGTGGTGGAAGAAGACGAATTCATCAAGGTAGAGGGAGATCCATCAGTCATGGTTATGGAGAGAAAAGGATTTGTATATTTGTTAGAGGGTTTGGAGGGACTGCCAACGGGAACAGAAGGTAGCACTGTGTGTTTGTGAGTTGGCCAGCCACAAGAAGGATTACAGAGGCGACAATGATAGGCTTTGATACCAACTAGAAGAATTGAATTCTTTTATATTTCTTATGAGAACAGAGCACACCTTTATATTTTTTGTTTTTTTGAACAGCAAGACAAAGAAGCTTCATTGATGTAAAATAAAGTACAAAGTACAAGACAAATACATCAATAAAGAAAGGAAAGTGCAGAAGCATCACGATGGACTGAATCATCCCAACTAGGTTGGCACGAAAAAGCCCATCCTATCATTTGCAGTACCTCCAGAGTTGGTGAGCAACCAACTGAAGAAACAAAAAAACAAAAAAGTCCTCAGACCAAACAGGGTTGGAGACCTCAGACCAGATCTCAGACCAGCACAACAGACAAGCCCAGTGCAGATTGAACAGATAGTATAGTGCAGATTCATTAGTGCAGCAGTCCAAACTCCAGAAGACCGTTCCACATTCACAAACCATCAATCCATCTCCCTTAGACAAGCCCAGTGCAGACACACGACCACCAGGCCAACAGACAAGCCCAGTGCAGAACACTTGACAAGCCCAGAGTTGGTGAGAACAGAACAACAGACAAGCCCAGTGCAGACAAGCCCAGAGCACACCTTTATATAGGAGGAGGTGTGCTCAATAAGGAAGAGATATAATCAGTCAATAAGAAATGATACACCATATATTCTAAGTATGGTATGCATAACGAAGGTAGCAATATTATGCTATGTAGGGACCTTCACTCACGCCAACAAATTTTTCATACACTCAACACATTTTCTTACTATATTGAGATGTAATATATAGACATTTGTTTATTTTTTCATTACTTTATTCTTTTACACTTTTTTTGTCAAAGGAATTATGGAGATTGAAAATTAAAGATTAATTTTTTTGTTTTTTAGTTTGTTTTTGTACAGGGTTCATCAACCAAATGCATGAAATTGAAATTTTTGGAACTTGGATATGTGATTCATGATGATGGAGTTTTGAGATATTGTGTTGCAAATGTTTTTATTTTATTTGACAACAAATTTTTTTAATTTATTTTTATTGTATTTTGGATGAATGTAAATGAAGAATTACTTTGAGGGAAGCTTGAGATTTTGAATGATTTTACTTTAATTTTGTATTATTGGGTAGTAGTAGTAGATGAAGAATGTTGAGAAAGTAGTTGGAGAATGACATTGATGATTTACCTTAGGAATTGTATTGTTGGGTAGTAGATTAATTTTGAATGATTTTGAGATTTTAAATGATTTTAGGATTTTGAATGATTTTGAATGATTTTAAGATTTTAAATGATTTGTTTGTATTAGGAATTGATTTTGTTGTGTTTTTAATTTTATAAATTTTAATTAATTAATTATTAATGTTGAAACATTTTAGAAAATTGGAAGAAAATGACCTAAAGTAAATATTTACAAAATTGGGAAAAAAAAACTCAAAAATTAATTTTTAAAGGAAAAAATCCAAACCGCAAACCGTCGCAACTGCCCTCACATCTGCAAACTCTATCCACACAAACCACAAACCGCGTTGCAGGCAGTTGCGGTTTGACTTTTCCCCAAACCGCATAGGTGCGGACGGGTCAAAACCGGACCACAAACCGCACAAATCCGATTCGCAAGCACCCCTAACGGTAAGGGCAAAAGTGATACGATTTCAAAAATTTTGGGAGTAAAATTTAAATTATTCAAAGTCTAGGAATGTACTTGAAAATTGTGTAAAAGTATAGAAGTAAAAATGAAATTTTCTCTAAATTGAAGGACCAACTTGAAAAATTCAACCCCATTTTTGTAGCTCCATATTAAAAATAAAAAAAATAAAAAAGTAACTTAAAAAAAAAAATCACTTACCAAACAGTAATTTTGGCTTTCCCCTAATTTGAGACCCTTTAAAAAATGAAGAGGAGGTTGGGCAATACTTAATAATTTCCCCTTAAGAGGTCAGGCCGTCATCAGACATGCAAGATTTTCCAAATCATTAAAAACAAAGGAAAAAAAAACCCAGAGGGGTGACGCTCCTGCGACTGTGATTCTCCGGTCTGGTAATAAGCGAGTGCTGCTACTGGTAATTTTTGTTTTCACCCTCCGTTTGGTTGCCTAGAAAACCAAAAGAAAAGAAGCGAACTTTTCAATTATATTATATGATGTGTTTCTGAATAATCACCGTCTAGAATCAGGGAAATGTGTTTCTGCATCTTGTTATACATGTTGTGATTGATGCGTGTATATATATATACACAGACATTTATTTTGTGATTGTGCCTTAATTTAAAATACATAACCTCCACAATTAAAACAAATTTATTTATTCTAATTTGTATTTCTTTGCTTGACCCAAATCATCTAATATCCTTAACCTTTGCAATCAAAACGATTTTGATAATCAATAAATCAAATTATATAAGATTTCATACTTTTGTAGAAAACAAAAACACAATATACTAGAAAATGAAATAAATGTACTTGCTAAGAAGCATGGACAGGGACACGGACACGTGACACGACATGGACATGCCGACACGTTAATTTTCAAAAAATGCAGGACACGACATGGGGGACACGCAAGAAATATATAATTTTATATATTTATTATATGTTATATATATGAATATGTCATTTAAAGATAATAAAAAATATAATATGATACTAATTCTTATAAATTTATATGATTTTTGTTTTATTATTGTATCAAGTTGTTTTGTTTAAACTTATAATTAGTTTCATATGTGTCTAATCGATAGGCACATGTGTTTAAGTGATTGACATGTGTGTTCTCCAAGTGTCCAAAGAGTGTCTGGGTCTTTAAAATTTTTTTAAAAAATAGGACATGTTTTGAAGAGTGTCGGACACGTGTCCAAAGAGTGTCGGTGTCCGATATGGACACGGCATGGATACATCATCTTCTTAGAAGTGTCTGTGCTTCTTAGTATACTAGTTATAATTTGATAACCAAGGACGATTACTTTTTGTAGACAAGATGATATTTTTACTGCAAAGGAAGAAAAGGGAGAGGGATGCAATCAAATGAGTTGTTTTGTTTTGATCTGCTTGATATACTGGCAAAGTGAAGTGCACATTGCTTTTGATTTATTTTGATGCGAAAAAAGAAAAAGAAAAAGAAAAAGAAAAAAAAGAAGCAGTTATATAAAGAGAACTTTTTTTTGTTGTTGATATGACTAAGACGGTTTTGATGAGCTTTTATTTAATGGTAGGGGCACTTTCTGAGTATGACATAGAGAGCTAGAAAGAGAGTTTTATATAATGAGAGAGTTTTTATTTTTGTTGTAATGTAGAGAGAGAACCTACCAAGGAAGTGGTATAAAGAGGGCTGTTTTGTCTTGACAAAGAGACCGAAATAAGTGTTAATATAATGATGAGACCCTTTTTGTATCTGATGATAGGTTGTTTTGCTTTATTTTTTATTTGATGAAGAGACTAGGATACCTGATGAAGTGTGGTATTCTGTTTTGATAATTTAAGATTTGACCATTTTCATTTATTTACGAAAAGTTTTTTCACTACTTTTTTGGCTTTTAATAATTATTTTGATTGATGGTTTTTTTTTGGGAGTTGTTATTCGCACTTCACTTTTTGTTATTTGTACTACACATTGTGTCTTTGAAAAAAATGTGAGTGTATGCAACAAAAATGTTGAGTGTGAATAATAATTCCATTTCTTTTTGTGTATATACACATTGTAATGTGAAGATATAAAAAGTAAGGTCTCCTTTACTTGGGGCCTTAGGCAAGCACCAGAGCTGCTTACTCCTTGAGTTGCTACTACTTGCAAGCCAATTTCCAAGGGTGAGTTCTATCAATGGGTTGTATCATTTGGTGTCAAAGCAAACCACTACGGAGGGGGAGACCTATAGGCTAGATTAAAGAACCTTAGTATTATGTATGAACATGGTACTATAATTTAGGAGATTGTAATGGGATAAGGAGTTGGATAAGAATAACATGCTAAATAATTTAAGTTCTTCCTTTTTCTGATTGCATTAGGGGACAATCATAAGACAATGTTTCACCAAATTTGGAGCAACCTAAGCTGTGTATAGGAATTTAGCAAGTGTGGACTATAGGGTACTTTGTTATTAGAAGTTAACAAAGGATGTGATGCGAATGATGTGGTTATATAAATAAAGTGTGTGATCTTAATCTTGTCACTTTGCATTTTGTTTTTTTCCTTATCCTTTCAGCGATGAAAAAGAGAACCCTTCATATAGTTCTTTGATCGTGTAGTTTAAAATTGCGGGCATTTATGTTAGTGGTTAAGGTGCTATATCATTCTAAATTTTTATTCTCCCTCATGGTACTTCATTTCTGGATATATGCAATGCAGAATTCCTAATATATTACGGTTTATGAGTTGTTAAGATATTTAAATTTATTGTTTTTCTAATTATATATGTTTCAGATAGGTATGTTATTTTAAGTAGGAGTTTCATGGGAATATTGATGAAAGTTTACTTTTTCCTTTTTCTCAGTGATTAGATCAATTTTCAAGAATGTATAGGATTCTGAAACAAAAAGTTTCTCCTGGAGCTTTGGGAGTTTCTTCTTTTACGGTATTGCTATGTGGACTTAAACTAGTACATTCTACATAATTGGTGAACATATTTCATTTTATTTGATCTCTCTCAACATTTCAGATTTTAGCCAAGTCACAGAAATGGATTCGAGCTGTGGTACCTAAACCTACGAGTTATACGACTAATGTGACCACAAGAAGAGGGGTATTGAATTAATTTGCTTTTATTATTGTTGTATTTCTCTTTTGTTCTTTAAAGTGTGTGTACATATATTTTGTCATTGTCATAATCATATCTGATTCAATGTGTTTTAGTGTTGAGTTGTTGTCCTATCACCTATGTGGATTTGTTGATTAATTTTGCTTTCATGTTTTTTGACTGCTTGGTCCTTGGACAATGGGTTTACATATGAGTAACCATGTCTTTCTATTTTGATGTATAGAAACATCACAATAGGTGAAGCATTTTTTGGACATAACATGATGTGGATATGGTTGCCAATAATAATAAAAAAAAGTGCATGATACGGATGTGGTTTGGTGTGCGACACATCTGTTGTAAATTAAGTATTTGCAAGGCTTGTTAGACAAAAGAAGAGAGAATCATATTCGTATATTACAAAGCTTTCTGCATTGGCACATGTACCCCTAATGCATGAATATTTCAATATGAGTGGAGAATTCACATTGGATAAAATCCGTTTCACATTAAGAAATCTTAACAGGGTACCTAATCACGATAACAAGAGAAATTCCATTGTGTTTGGGTGGTTTTGACAAAGGATAGTCAACCCCATGGTTTCTATATGAAGCTCAATGACTAGAAAGTGGATCATTGTGGGATCTTGAGTAAGATCAACTATAACGCCTATCAAGTGCACTTGCCTCATATGAATACTTCCAATACCTTAAACGTTCAACATTGAGTTCTGTAGAAATTTAATGTATAAAGAGAAATAAAGAATTGTATTATTGATTCATATATATTGATATTTTACAATGATTCCTATATATAGAAGAGAGGATGTGGGAAGAGAATAGGTGAGTGTGTAGTAGGTATGGAGTAGGTGAGTGTAGTAGGTATGGAGTAGGTGAGGAGTAGGTGGAGAGTAGGTGAAGTAGGTGAGTGTGTAGTAGGTGGTAGTGGTAGGTGTGTAGTAGGTGAATTTTAACTGCCCCCCGCAAACTCAAGGGGGATAACAACTAACCAACTTGAGTTTGGAGAGAGGAACAAAACAAGAAAATACATAAAAATAAAAGAGGATAGGAGACACTGTATGGTCGTGTCAGACCATTGGTGACGACACTGGATGGTGGTGTCATAACGTTGTAGAGGACACTGTATGGGGGTGTCATAACGTTGTAGAGGACACTGTATGGTGGTGTCATAACGGTGTAGAGGACACTGGATGGCGGTGTCAGACCGATGTAGAAGACAGTTTATGGGGTCATGTCGGACCGTTGTAGAAACTAACCGGAATCAATGTCGGGACAGTTTACAGAGTCTTGTCGGACCCTTGTAGAAACTAACCGGAATCAATGTCGGGACAATTTACAGAGTCTTGTCGGACCCATGAAGGAGCTAACCGGAATCAATGTCGGGACAGTTTACAGAGTCTTGTCGGACCCATGAAGGAGCTAACCAGAATCAATGTCGGGACAGTTTACAGAGTCTTGTCGGACCCTTAAAAAGTCGCACCCTCAAAAGGTGTGCCCAATCTTTTAAAAGGCGTGCCATCAAAAAGCGTGCCCAATCCATAAAAAGACGTGCCATCAAAAGGCGAGCCCAAGTCATAAAAAGGTGTGCCGGACATGATGACGAGGCGCGTCACCACATTAGCTTGCGCGCCCGTTTTGTCGTCTGGCGTCAAGTGGCGCGCGATGCGCGTGTCTGCCTTGGCTATTTAACCAAGACGGAGGCTGAGGCGAAGGCAGAGGCTGAGACAAAAAAACCTGCGAAAATCCTTTGAAAAACCCTTTGTGTTCTGAGAGAGATACTCTGTAACACTCTGTTGCCAATCCTTCTCTGAAAGTACCAGTCGGAAATCGCTACTTCGCTGAAACACACAGCAACCCAAAAACATGGCCTCTTCTTCCCGTCCAGCGACCCAGAACATGGCCTCCTCTTCCCGTGGTCTGCTCACGCTCTTTCCAGACCTGAACGAGTCCACAAGAGAAATAACTGGTGCGGTGGCCAGTGAACCTCAACCAAACACCTCTGGTTTTGCTCCGTTGAACTTTCCGATGCGGTCTGTGGAGCAAAAAATGGCAGTCCAAACGGATATTGAAGCCAATCAGTATACTTTGAAGTCATGTGTGGAAACCATGACTGCGGTAACAAACTTGTCGCACCGGCTTCAGAGTAGGACAAATGAGGTGCAGCAGTTAAACGCCCAACTGGCTCTGCTCCAACGCATGTATAAGGATGCGCGAGCAGAGATAAGTGTGCTAAAGGCAGAAAACAAGGAGCTGAAGCGGAAGGCCACTGTGATGTTCCGATTTGGAGGTCCGTCATATGCGGCAGTGGAGGAGTATGGGGGAGTGAACGTGCTCGGCGGCGTGGGAAACACGGAGACAGCACCGTCAAGGACCGCCCAGGACGGAGGCAAGAAGAAAAGACCGGCGGAAGAGGCGAAGAAGTGAGGTCGGTGGATGACCGTCTGCAGAAAAAGAAAACAAATCTTTTGTTTGTGGGTGTTGGATTTGTTTTTTTGTTTGTTTGTTTGTTTGTTTTTTTTTTTTTTTTTTTTTTTTTTTTTTGTGTGTGTGTGTGTGTGTGTAAAATGGTGATCGGGGTTGATCCCTGAAATGAATAAAATATGGGTTGTTATGCAAATCCAAATGGCTTGAAGGTACAAGACTGAGCAGAAAAATGAGATGGAATGAATAGAAAGTTTTTTTTTTTTTAATAGAAAAGAGAAGATAAAATAAAATAAATAAAATTGGGTTTTTGTCAAAACAAAGATGTGGATGATGGGTTGACAAGTAGACTGGTTTTGGTTTAGTTTTAAGAAAAAGAAAAATAAAATAATAAAAAGAAAGTTGGGTGTAGTGATGGTGGTGTGCATGTGTTTTAAGCTTTAGCTCTAGGCTCTCCTTTTCTCCCTCACGATAGAGAGAGAACTTATGATTATAAATTGCTATTGCTAGTGGTAGGGCCCACCAGCACTATTCACTTCAAAATGGTGGAATGATGATAGAGAGAGAGAGTGGGCTACATGATGAAGAGAGAGGGATGTCGTGCATGTGTGTGTATCTGGGTTGTGTGGTGAGTGTGTGCCCATGTGCATAGGTCTGCCGAGAGGGAGAGGTTGAGGTGAAAATATTAAAAAAAAGTTTTCCTCATAAGAAAAAGAAGATCTGCCTCATCAAGAACAAGTATTGAAAGTGAATTCTGGACAGATGTCGGGTTGAGCACACCTTTCGACAAGCATGTTTTTATGCAAGCCGGGGTGGAAACCAGAATAGCAAAGATCATTTGTCAATTTTGACAATAGCCTCTTCATGTTCATCTTCAAGTTTTCCTAGCATTGCCTCCATCATCCGATATTCTTTAATGAACATCTGCAGACGTTCTTCAAAGAGGACAAAAACATCTGCCGGGGCCTTGCTCCTTGATCCCAAGCCTAGATCAATTATAGAGACAAAAACATAGTTGGTGGAGAGCCAAAAAACAACCAAGATGAGAGCCGAGAGAGAGAGCCGAGAGAGACAGACAGCCCATGCCCGAGAGAGGGGCTACGGCAGTGGCTGAGATGGAGGAAGCTCCTTATTCTATGCCATGGTGGTTACTTGACGAAGAAGAATCAGGGGCTGAGAAAGAGAGGGAGATCGAGTCTCAGGAGATGCTGCTGCTGCCATTGATAAAAGACCACGCTCATCATGCTTTAGCTTAGATGATGGTTCATCTGGAAACTGAGAGAGTGACAGCTTCCGCTAACTCCGAATCAAAACAGCGGGAGAGAAGGTATGTGTAGAGGTCCTAGCGGATTAGATTGAGGTCCGGCGGGCGGCCAAGGTGAGGTTGCCGCCCGCCGGTGAAGCGAAAATACTAGGTTCTAAACCAGCTCTGATACCATGTAGAAATTTAATGTATAAAGAGAAATAAAGAATTGTATTATTGATTCATATATATTGATATATTACAATGATTCCTATATATAGAAGAGAGGATGTGGGAAGAGAATAGGTGAGTGTGTAGTAGGTATGGAGTAGGTGAGTGTAGTAGGTATGGAGTAGGTGAGGAGTAGGTGGAGAGTAGGTGAAGTAGGTGAGTGTGTAGTAGGTGGTAGTGGTAGGTGTGTAGTAGGTGAATTTTAACAAGTTCCCTATGTAATAGATTAGTTGGTGGTGTTGTTGCTTTTATTGATTGTTTCTAGTAGTTGCTTCTTTGTTTCGTCCCTCACTTGAGGACAAGTTCTTTTAAGAGTGGTGTCCTGATGTAAGTAAAATGTGCAAGGCATGTGAGTGGAAGTTAATGTTAGTTGGTAGTAAGAACAGTGAATTTGAATAACAAAAACTACCCTAGATTGTTATACTATTATTACAATATTGATAAAAACTATATAAAATAAAGTAGGATTTTAATTGACTGGAGCTACTTACTAGTTTAATTACACATATATACATAGATGCTTAGAAATTTGAGTACTTTGTCCTTTCTTTTTTTTTATGACGTATATGTTAGCTTCGTTTATCAGTTTGAGGTGGATTTAGTGTGATTAGCTGTGCGATGCGAATTGAGCTTGCTTTTATCAATTGTAAATTGAGAATCAACTTTCTCTTCTCTTTTCTCTCTTCTCTCTCTATTATTATTATTATTATTATTATTATTATTATTATTATTATTATACATAATATATGTCACCCCAATGTCTTTCTTTTTGAGATAATGGATGAAGAATTGTTGAAAACCAGCTCTCTATTCCCCCCACAAGAGAAGAGAGAGGGAAAGAACCTTGCCCTAACCAGCAAGAGAAGTAGTGTTATGAAGTTCTCTTCCCAAGATCATTTAGAAACATGTGTTTTATATGTTTTTGTTTTTTTGTTTTTCTCTTATATATTTTTTAGAGTCAACAAAGCCTTAGTTACTGAAGGAAATAAATTTAATTTTGATTCCCCAAATACATTCCTTTCTCAATTTCTTGATGCCCCTCGTCTACATGCAATTCCTATGTTTTTTTTTTTTTTTGATAAATACACATGCAATTCCTATGTTCTAAGTAGGTAATAGAATCATGGCTTCATTTTCAGTTATAACAGCCTTTGGACAAGATGTTGTCACTTGTTACCTTTATGGTTCCACACATAATTGTTAGACTCAAGTATATGTTATTCTAATCAGTTGCTTTGTTTCTAAAAAAAAATTGTTGAGAGATCAAGAATAAAGTTGGTATACGTGTTGGAGGAGGATATTATAAGGGCTATTGCGGGTTTTTATGAGCAGCATTATGTATAGTCTGGTAGTTGGAGACCAACATGTGATCTACAAACAACTAAAATAATGAAAATAATTATTAGGGTTTAGGGTTGTTACTATGAGAGTTGTAATATTAGTTTTTATGTAAGTGTAATTTAGCATTTGTTTCGTTATAGTTTCCTAATTAGGATTTAGCTTTTGTTATATATACTAGTGTTTGTAATCTTATTAGATTAATGCAAAATATTGTTTCTCTTCTTTCCGGTGTATCCCCCTGGAAAAATTATACGGTCAGGTTCTTAATTACTTATTGTTATGCATCTTTCTTGGTGACTCCCTCATCTCTTGGTGTAGTAAGAAACAGTTTGTTGTGGCCCAGTCCACTGCCAAGGCCAAATATCGTGCTGTGGTGCATATCATTGTTGAGATAGTCTGGCTTCATTGACTTCTTTTTGATTTAGGTGTTCTCACTACTTCTCCTCTGTGAAGTATGGGTGCCGGTACGGATATAGGTACAGGTACGATATGGGTACGCCGATATGTTAAAATCTAAAAAAAGTAAGTTACAGGTACGGGTATGGGTAGGGTATGTCAAATTTATTTATTTATTTATTTTTTAAATTTATAGCTAAACATCTCACCTACAAATCAAAGTTCAAAACAATAGCTATAAAGAGAAATTATAAAACCCAAAATAAATCAATATTCAACAATGCAAATACAATACTATACAACAATAAGTGGAAGAGGGCAAAGTTACTCAATAACCATGTAAAGAGTTGGTGGTTCCAAATTACATAAATTTTTTGAAGATGATTAAGGAGAAATAAGGTTGTAGACTTGCATCAAATTCCAACTTCTAGAAAAAAAAAAAAAAAACTGTTGTGGAGGACCCATGGAGTACCCACCCCACACCCATTGAGTACCCACCGTGTACCCATGGCATACCCAGTACGCGTGTAGCCATATTGGTATGCGTACCCGTACGCAGTAAGTATCCGGTATTTGTACGGCAACATTTTTGGTGTACCTGTGCTTCATAGTTTCTCCTACTCCCCTCTACTGTGACTACAAGAGTGCCATTCAGATAGCATACAGTTCAGTTTTCCATGAGCGCTGAGTGGATGAAGTACATTGATTGTCAATTTGTTCGTGAACACTTTCAGTTGGGAACGATTGCTCTTCCTTTTGTTCCCTCCACCTTGCAGCTTTGCTGGCTTCTTCTCCAAAACTCACACTTCTACTCGCTTTCGATTCTTATTGGACAAACTCTCGAGGCTCTCATCATGAGTTTGATTGAGGGTGTGTGTGTGAGAGAGTTGTAATATTAGTTTATATATAAGGGTAATTTAGTGTTTTTTTCGTTATAGTTTCCTAACTAGGATTTGGCTTTTTGTATATATACTAGTGTTTGTAATCTTATTAGATTAATGCAAAATATTATTCCTCTTTTCTAGTAGTTGCATCTACATACAAACAACTAAAATAATGAAAATAATTATTTTAGGACAAAAATAATAAAAAAATGTAACATCGTGGCATGACTGATATGTATCCCAATGTGTCCAAGGTGTCTCACACGTGTCGGATATGGCTACAAAAACTAAGTCGACATATCCGTACTTCATAGGTGATGAGTCATACTACAATAATGTTCTCATTCTTAGGCCCCGTTTGGAAACAGGCCAGTTTGGCCAAAAAGTCAAAAAGTTACTAAAAAAGCCAAAAAGCCAACAACCCATACCAAAAAGTCAAAGATTTTCTTTTCTCTCTACTTTTTGCACATCTTTTCGTAAAAAGTCAAAAAGTTATCCCAAACATACTAATTTTTTTAGTTCATATTTTAGCAAAATAGTCAAAAAGTTACTAAATTAGCCTGTTCCCAAACGAGGCCTTAATCTATTTGACCAAACAGGGCCAATGTTTGCTAGACATACAAGGGGTGATACTGTGAGACATGGCAAAATAATTTCTAAAGTTAGATGGAAGTGTAATTTCTCTTGCTCTGTAAAATTTTGTATAAAATGGTGTGACTTATTTGACTAGGATCACTTAAAGCTAAAACATTTATTTATTTATAAGCTTTAATTTTAAATAAGTCATTGTTACATTATTTTATGTGATTTTTTTTTAAAATTTTATATTGGAAATTGTAATTTACATAATAACAGCACCTCTAAAAAAACAGAGAATGTTTAGTAACTACAATAATAAAATGGTTTTGGATTATAAGCATTCACTTTTGTGGCTTTGACTATGGCACACATTGTTGTATATGTTTTTGCTCAATGAAGAATTAATTATCAATATGTAGCTGGAATTTGGAAATGCTGGAGTCTTGATTTTGAATGGCAAGAACTACACCTTGCTTCAAATGCACTGGCATTCTCCTTCTGAGCACAAAATCAATGGTGTCACGTATGTTTTTTTTTTTTGTCTCATGTTTTTTTTTTTATATATAGATTGTTCAATTAAAAAACTTGGTAAATTTTATTTTTCATCTTTGTAATTTGACTTTAATTTGTGTTTTACATAATTATAGATTTTGATGTAGAGCTTTATCTAGTCCACAAGGCTAGCGGTGGAAGATTCACAATTATAGCCATCCTTTATAAAATTGGTGATGCCGATCCTATTATTTCCAAGGCAGAGTATATATAGATTTATTGCATTTAATCATATGTTTACCTATCACGCCTTGTGGTAAGTAGGAGAACTTGATATTGAAATTCTAGTGAATAGAAGTGTTTGATAAGTTAATAGGTGTTGTGATGTTTCATGGTTGTAGATCCAAAGTGAATTAGCTGAGCTGGGTAAGGAGGTGTTTACAGATGAAGGTGAAATCGCCGTAGGGACCTGTGACACCTGGAAATTGAGGCGAAATACATGCAAGTATTATAGATATGTTGGTTCTCTCACTACTCCTCTGTGCACTGAGAATGTTACCTGGCACATCTTTGGCAAGGTTAGATAAGTTCATTTCATCAACAAAGTGCATCCATATATAGATACAAAGGAACAAAACTTTCATTTGTTTGTTTCCAATGGAATAAATAAAATGTTTATGTTTTTTAAGAGACCAAATTAAAAATAATAGTAGAATAAAGAATTTATTTTGTTTCCATCAAAACACACCAAAACACAGTGCTCTACATTGGAATAATAATCTTTGTTGACGTGGATTTAGAATATTTCATTATTTTTTATATATTTTTTCAGAGAAAAAAAATATATAAAGGTTGTATTTTACCATGTCAATAAATATTCATACTTCTAATTTAGAAATTCTATTACGACTAATTTTTTAAAGAAAATTGAAAACCTTATTTGTTGGGATTCTTTACACTTGTCTTTAATAAAATTGAGTTATTTGACAATACTTAATAATTTTTGGTTTGTAAAAATACTTTTATTTTTTCATTTTTTAAAAGTTTTATACTTATTCTTTTATGTGAATATCTATATAAATCTCAATATTTTTAAATAATCAATTATCGAACTTTTATACATTTTATGGATTTCAATTTATGTTTCTAATCATTTTTATGCACCTCAAATTCAATTTGTTGTTAAAGTGTTCAAAGCATTTATGTAAATTACAATTTCCAATCTAATTCAGCATTGCTTGGTTCAGTGGTGAAATCCCTGGCCTTGCAATCATGGGAATACAAGTTTGTGTGAGAGTAGCCATTGTGTGCAAATAATGCCAAAGGTTACATTTGTATTTGGTTCACCCCTCCTAACGTCATCGATTAACTGGCCAAAATTAGATTGTCTTTTTTATTTTTTAAACCACCCATTTTTTATTATTACTTGAAACATCTTCCTGTTCAAATTTATACACCTCACATTGAATAGTCAGCTAGCAATACTTAGTTATCTGCAATCTCATCCCAAGATTCTTAATTTGCTGGGAGGGTGATGGATGCTCTCTTAATCCATTGATTGATGGATAAACCCTCCTTAACGTGCTACTTTGATGTATCACCTCACAGATTTGACTGTAGATTAGATTTCTGTATTATATTGATTCATCTTTTTTTCTTAAATGTGTAACTCTACCAGTTGGGGGGACTATAATACACGAGTCATGACTTATGCCATTAAAAATAAGCTTTCCAATTTTTTGTGAATTAAGAACCTTAAAAAATAATTATATTCATTATATTTATATTAAATTTCTCATACACCAATGTTTTTACAAAATGGCTGCAATTTTTAATCAATCATGGCATGTGTGGGGCTTGCATTAAACAGTGATTATCATAAGCACTGTGTGAGAATTTTAAGGGTTAATTGTTATTTTATATCTGTTCAGCTTCACTCTTCAACATCTCATCTGATTGTGTTTTTTGTCTATAACTTTTTGTGGAATAGAATTGGATCATCAGCATCTCATCTGTTTGTGTTTTTTGTCTATAACTTTTGTAGAATAGAATTGGAGCAGATATTATCATGGCTCTTGATGATATCCTAGATTTGACTCTTACCCAGGACATCTATATATTGTACTTTGCCTTATCCATGTTATGAAACGGTTGTTATTATTATGCTATAGTATGGTTAGACATTCTCATATAGACGAACCGTTTGAATTCCACTTCAATTTTCCCCTTCAGTATGCACTGCTGGAAATTGGACTTTTAGTGGCGTTTAAAAAACGCCGCTATATCTATGAAAAACGCCGCTAATTCCTTTTGTGGCGTTTAGTACCAAACGCCTGCGGCCGTCGCTATATCTTTGCGACGTTTTAAAAACGTCGTGATATTAGTATAGGAGGCGTTTTAAAAAATGCCGCCAAATGTCCCACTATGCACTCGCTGACATCACCAACGATATTTAGCGACGTTTTTGAAATGCCGTGGTATCTGTTTTAAAAATATGACCGTTACTATTGACAATTTAGAAGGCGTTTGTAGAAACACCGCCATATCCTCTCTTTTTTTTTTTTTTTGAAATTGTACTAATTTTTATTTGATTGAATTAAAAAAATACCTGTAGTAATACTGACATATAAAATATTAACTCTCATTCAAATAACTAATGAAGCATTAATTCAGTTTCTTATTCAATTAATATCCAGCTCCCATTCAAATACCTGTAATAAATATAAAATAACTAGCATATAAAATAATAACTCCCATTGAAATAACAAATGAAGCATTAATTCAATTTCTCATTCAATTAATATCCAACTCCCATTCAAATACCTGTAATAAAACTAAGATATAAAATAATAACTCCCATTCAAATAACAAATGAAGCATTAATTCAGTTTCTCATTCAATTAATATCCAATCATCATTACCCCACAAAATAACATATCCAAAATCCAAAAATTATGTTTTAACATTAACCACAAACTAACTGTAGACGCGCCCGTGGGCCTCAGGAGGGTGAGTCCCGTTCCGTTCATTTGTGGGCTTGCTACAGCTCAGGACTCTCGAATTGTCACAGTTCTTAATCTTGAACCAAAGAGTCCAAATCCGACAAATCGTTTTGAGAAACAAATTTTTCTGAAAAGAAGTGCCAAACATGGACTGCTTTGCCAGATACAGAGTCGCCACCTAAATATTTTAAAATGGGAGAATTTAGGAAACCCTGACTCGGTGCCGAAGGCCACATGTCCGTCATTACCGGAGTTGTCTCGGCTCGGGAGCTAGGGTACGATTGGGGAAGGTCAGCTATGAGCACCCCCTCTCGCCCGATCCGAAGATCGGCCTCTACTAACCGTGATATCCGTTTTTGAAAACGTTATGTGTTCTTATTCCGGTTTATTAGCCTAGAATTACTATGTTATGCGCACAGCAAACAAGTATAGACTAGATTGCCTAATTTGGAAATAAGCATTGCATATCCGTTTGTTTTGGAAAAATGTTTTGGAATTTGCTACTCGCAAGTAGGCTAAAATACGGATTTCAACGAGTTTTCCCAACTCAAACAATCCAACCTTCACCCACAGGCATCCAAGCAGTTTATCACATAAGCATCTAGCCACATGGTAAGCATGCTGTTATGATAACATTCACACTCATGCGAGATGCTAAAGCGAAAACACTTACATTGTACTCCGTGCCAAAACAATAAACTAGTTAGCAAACATGCATGTCCTAGCTCATGTTAAATTGACTAATGCAACACATACAAGATGTACTTAAAATAGGCTCGGCTAACCTAAGCATGGCATGTGAAATGCAGTCAATTGATGCACGTATTCAATTTGGAATTGAAGTACAAATGCAGTTAGAATGATGTACCGAGCCTGATGCATGCAATACGAATGCATGAATGCACGCATGCATAGCATAAGGTATGCTAATTTAAACGTGCCCTAATACTAACCATCAAAGCAGGTAAATAAAAGGGAAGAAAGAAGTGGGGATTGGAAGACATACACACCACTCACACACACTTATTACATAATTGCCCTCACTCGGAGGGACCAAATAAATATTACAGTCCGAATGATAAACAAATAAATTATTACATAATTTCTAATTTACTTAACAGAATTAATGTAACAAAGAAAGGAAGGTGGCCACAGCCTCCCGCCTCGGGGTGCGCGAATGATGCATGCTTGAACCTGCCTCGCCCGGAAAGCCCGCACCATACCATTGCCGCCTCTGTTTTTACTGCCTTGCTCCTCTGAAAAATGCTAAAATTCTGGGACAGGTTCCTTGAACACTGCAGAGTACCACCGGCTGGGGGAAATTCACACCGGCAGTGTATAATTCCCATCGGCTGCTGATTTAGTCACCGGCCATTCACCAATGGCCGGTCGGCAATGAATTATGCCGGTCGGCAGAAACTTCCTGCAGGAGACAGTTTTGACAGCAACAGAGGACAGACAGCATATGGCATGGGATTTCAAGCACATGTGAGCTTGGTCATGTTTCCCATCATATGTTGAACTCAGGGAGGCATGACCCTTAATCCTCGAGCCATCAATTGTGCATGATAGCCCAAGAGATCAAGCTTGCTATTTGATGTAAAAATGCATGCAATCACACAAATGAGGACCAAGACCCTATCATGCCGAAGTCAAGGGTCCCGGTAACCGAGAGTCAAGGCGCATTGCATCACTTATAGTATGAACGCTCCTTGACCCTTACACTTGGTTTGACACCCCAAACCAAGTAATGCAATGCATGTTATGCTCACATGGTTCAAAATGCAACATGATACTAATTATGCAAGGCATGCCAAATGTCATGCAACTAATATGGCAAGTATGCAATGCTAGGCATGCAAGATGCAAATGCAATGCAAACATGGACCATTTAAGCAATGAGATCAACATATTACAACACTTAATGAAGCAATCATGCAATGGACATGAGACAAGCATGCAAGAGGGCCTTAAACCATAAAGGGGTAGACCTTGATCCACCCCAAAACAGTGGCCAAAAGTGCCTAGAAAGGTGGACAAAAAACTCATGCCAACAAGCAAGCCAATGGTCTTAGAGTTAAGGCACAAAAGGAGGGCACTTCACTTCCACCAACAAGACCAATCATGGCATGAAATAGACATGTAAAAACAGAATTTTTACATGCAAAAATGGACCCCAAAACCTACTAACATGGCAGCTAAAGTGTCTCCAAAGAGGCGTATGCACCGAAGCTCATTTCCTGGGCATAAGAGGGCACACCCTCAAGGTATGAAAGAGGTCACACATGCACACATAAAACATGATTTATGGATTGAAATATGGTCCTAAATGATGGCAATTCATGGGGATGGCCTAAGCTATGCATGTTGGAGGTCAATATACTTAAAGCTTACAAGCCAAAACACAAAGAAGGGATACCAAATAAGGCAAGCATGACTGAAATAGATGGCCAACAGACCTTAAACATGGTAAAATAATGCCAACACCTTCATGGAACTAAGCCAACACATGCAAGAATCATGGCCTAAACATGAGATGCATTTCTAGGCCAAATAAGGGGATGTAAAGCAAGTATGTTAAGCATGCAAAAGGCCACAAATCCGACTGAAAACAGAGATGACATATGACCTAAAAACACCCAAAAACCTCTGAAAAAGGGCCAAAACCAAGCAAGCATGCATGCTACCCTTTAAGCCCAAATGCAAGGAAATAAAACAATGAAGGGAGAGGGGTGTCCCTCCCCTATGCAAGACTTCAAACCACCTTCCTCACCACTGAAAATCCACTGGTTTTCAGTGGTGAGAAGACCAAAACACTTGAGCAAACAAGGCCTTACCAAGGAGGCAACAAAAAGGCCAAATAAGGCCTAAGAGGGTGAGTTTGAACTCAAACCACAAAAGACCCTTAATAAAAGTTCTTAAGTATGAAAATACAAGCTTTTTTTATGTTATGCACAAAACTTAAAACAGCAAGCAAGATAGGTAAAAAATTAGTGCAAGTTTGGGGAAACTAAAGCAAGATGCTCACCCTTGAAGCACACCTCAAGAACAACCAATGCAGCTCTCTTCTTCTGATCAAAAACAGCCCCAAAACTCAAGGATCAACCCTCAAAATTCCTCAATCTCGGAGCAAGGTGTAATGGTGTGTGTATTAGTGCAAAAGTAAGGTAAAAACACACTTTTGGGCCAAGAAACACACACAAAGGAGGAGAGAGAGAGAGATATAGGGAGAGGGTGTATCTATATGTATAAGCCCTGGTTTTTGCCTTCAAAATCTCTAACTTAGAACAAGGAGAAGGCTCCTCCTCTTATAGAAGTCCCTCTTGCAAAGCTTATTCAACAAGCTTGCTTAGAGGGACATCCCTCCATACACGTGTATGGAGGGCAGCAGAGTTGGTGCCAGCTATCACAGCTGGCACAAAATATCTACATAAAGTAGATGAACAGTGGTCGTCTCCTCAAAATTTCCATTTTGTCAAAAATGAGTGCCGACCGGCAACAAAAGGTGCCGATCGGCAATATATATTGCCGACAGAGACAAAAAACCAGCCGGTGGCCTCTGGCCACGGCCGGTGGTGTGTGGGGATGCCTCACAAGGCATTTCCTACCCCTCCAAGGCAAAATGCAAGTGTTTGGTGCAAAACCAGACACTAAACGGTCGAGTTCGGAGATCCTGAGGCGAGGCGCGTAGCCGAGACCTCCGGGAACTCCAAACGAACACAAACATGGATGATCACCGGGTGTTCAAACGGTGACGTCCAAGTCTTGAGGACGGTAAAAAATGGGGTGTCTACAGTTGCCCCTCTTTGACAGAACTCAAAAGTCATAACAATGACGGGAGTGAATGTCAAAGCTCAGAGCTGACCCATTTTTGACAAGGCCGAAGACTTGGACAAACATGCAAGATAAACAAGATACGCGCCCGAAGGCGGGGGCAAAATGCTAGACATTGCATAGAGCCGAACATAACTTATGATCATGCAAAGAAAGCTGTAACAAAGCATAACATGCGATAGTTTTAAGCTAGCATACACCAAACTACACTAAGATGCAGAAAGGATGTAAGAGAATTATGTAATTCTCAATATGTCTCACTCGGAGGATACAATACCTGTGCGGCTTGTCTGGCTGCACCAGCTCCAAATGAACCGTACATACAATATCGTGCCTGCAAAGAAAACAAACTTAGCAGGTACAATATTGTTAGCAACATGCATAATAGTGTACTTGAAATGCATGACAACGCAAAGCAAGTGGAGAGCATAACGATGCTGTGAAGGTACAGACATGTAAGTGGAGCGCGCGGTCTACGCAGGCAACGAAATTGATCATGAGCATGCGGTTTACGCAAGTAATGATATTGAACGTAAGAATGCGGTCTACACAAGTAGAACATGCGGTCTACGCGAGTAGTGAAATTGATTACAAATATGCGGTCTACGCAAGTGATGAAGTTGATTACGAATATGCGGTCTACGCAAGCAAAACATGCGGTCTACGCAGGTAATGAAACTGAACAAACATGCGGTCTACGCAGGCAAAACATGCGGTCTACGCAAATAATGATATTTGAACAATTATGCGGTCTACGCAGGCAAAGCATGCGGTCTACGCAAGTAATGATATTAACATGCGGTCTACGCAAGTAATGAAATTGATTACAAACATGCGGTCTACGCAGGTAATGTAATTAACATGCGGTCTACGCAAGTAATGAAATTGATTACAAACATGCGGTCTACGTAGGTAATGTAATTAACATGCGGTCTACGCAAGTAATGAAATTGATTACAAACATGCGGTCTACGCAGGTAATGTAATTAACATGCGGTCTACGCAGGTAATGTAAAGTACTGTTACACAGCATAATTGAAACAATTTGTGGAATTCACAAGGCATAAAAAGGATACGGGACGGGACATTCTTCGCACGCATAGAGCATTGCTCGCAGAAGTTGTGGCCTGAGGTCAACTCGAAGGTTCACGTTTCAAAGGTGTGCTTTCCCGCATTGTCTCGAGTGATGAAGGTGTCAAACCATGCAGTTATCCCAAACAAAGGTGCGGAAGGTGCGTTGACCGTAAGGGGGAGTTTTATTGGTATCAATTTTGATACTTTGCTACCCTGTCATTCTATGCTTTACTTTCCTTTTTACTGGTAGTTTAAGCACATTGCACTGCCTCGGGCAGGTTTTATTTTTTTCTCAAAATCACACATTTTGCAAAACACGTGATGGGAATGAAACAACCATTTTGTTTAAAAGATGTTGCATTTGTAAACTTTCTATGCATCGCATCGCAAGGTATCACACCACAATGTGAACGAATTTGAACTTATTTTGAACACTGAAAATTTGCATCGTAATAATCAGGTAGTGAACCGACTTACAACTCGATAAGCAAAACAAAAACGTGATATAACCAAATAAGTGCGAGTACAACTCGATAAACAAATCAAGAGCTCAAAGAGAGTGAAATACAACTCAATAAGCAAATGTACAATAACTTGACAAGCGGACAGGTGTGACTCCGCAAGGATCGACCACCGGGGGAGGGATCGGAGGTGGTGGAGTTCCCCAATCCCTAGCATAAACAGCTTCATGGAGCCAGGGGGAAGCCCATCGGCCAGGGGTAGAGACCACCGGCCGCAAGGAATGGCCACCGGCCATAAAATTGCTCGGTCGGCAAAATATCATGGTCGGTCGGCAGAATATTTGGCCGGCCGGCTGTTAATGAGGGAATCACCAGAATGTTGACATCTGTCCTCCACTCAACCTTATCTCCTACAAAAGACCTCAGCGTCGTAGTTTTTCTCACTTTCACACTGATTTGCTCCAATGGAAGAGTTTCTTGCTCAAAATCTCACAGCTTGGATTGCTAGCTTGGATGGCTCGGAAAAAGTGAATTTTCGGGGTTTCGGCATAAATGCACTATTCACTCTGGGTCGTACCCCATTGCATCTCCCGTTTCTTCATGCCGCGGCAAGGTTTTAGAATCCGGTGACGCATGTCTTTAGCTTCGCTGGGCAGGAGGTATGTCCTACCTTTGAAGATTTCCGAGCCTTAATGGAGTCCGAGCGCGACGAGGAGCTCCTACCCTAACTTAATTTTGGCCATGCCCAATCCTTAGGGAGAATGTGTGGACTCAGTATGCTTGATGCTCGGTCTCTGATTTATGACGGGATGCTGGACATTCTGAGTTTGATCGATCGGTTTTCTGATGCCGGCGATCGCAACAACCATCACTGGCAAGGCTTCCGGCGACACGCCCTCTGTTTGTGCATGCTATCTCATTTTCTATTTGTCTCAGGCTCCGGAGGGTCCAGCGTTCGACTGACCGAGGTCGCCCAAGGCTTAAAGGAGGGCAAGAGCTGTATTGCCATGACTCTGGCTGAGACGTTGATGGGCTTAGACGCCTTTCATCGTCATGAGACGACCAGATTAGCAGGGAGTCCACTATTACTGCAGGTAATGTTTCCCACCCAATCTTACATTTGTATTGCCCACATCACTCGACCCTCAAGCTCGGTCTTTTCTTACAAAACCCTATTCTCACTTTTCTCTCCTCGTACACCTCTCGATTCTTTATTCTCTCGTTTTTCATCTCTCCCCAGGTATGGTTAATGGACAAACTGCAGGTTGTGGACTCTTGCCCAGCATATTCAGCTCGCGGCTACTTCTTCCGGCACCATCTAGTCAATGCCCTAGATGATGGATGGTGGTTCGCTTGGGTGTGCCGCTTGTCTGCAGACCGTATTGCTTGGCGGTGCCCTTGGCTGAGCCTTCCAGCGATGAGTTACAACATGCCCCGGCAGACTGGGGTTCAATTGATTGGTCTCACTCACTGTGTATTCTACTTTCCATTTTGGATTCGACGCCAATTCGGCCACAATCAGACTTGCCCGCTAGAGGGGATAGAGTATCCTGTTGCATTCCCAGCCCGAGGCGCACAGCTTGCTTGGCAGGCCACCGCGTGGAGGATGAGAGAACTCCTAGCCCCCGCTCCTATTTTCAGTTGCACTTTGTCTGACGAGTGCTTGGATTGGCTTAATGAGGAGGCACAGGTCGGGCCCAGCTTGGCATCAGAGGCTTCGACCAGCTCTGGGAGGGGGCGCAGGAGCACCTGACTTGACTATGCCCCAGATTTATTGTTTTATTAGTACTTTCAAGTTTTCTTTATGAATGTAATAAGAAGCAACTTCGATTGTATGCAAAAGCAGGAGAACTCTGTTTTGAAATCAATGAAATTGAAGGTTGTGGTACTGAAAATTTTCCGCTTTGGTCCAAAAATGGTCTTAGTTGTAAAAAGATTTATTTGAACAAAGTCAGTTTTTATTAAAACTTTTCAAAAACATTTTCGATGTGGATAAGAACTGGACACGCCTGAGATCTGTCACCGAGATGCACAACCCCGGATCCCTGCAACTGGAAAGTTGCCCCTAGTCTGAAGAGTACCGCGGTGCTGCATGGCAACGGAAAGTTGCCCCTAATCTGAGAAGCACTGCACCGGAGATCGTAACCGAACCCTTGAATGCTGAATAGGCAAAGATGACCGAGATGATCAAATGGACAAAGTTGATCGGGGAAAAAAAGTTACGGCTGAACTCCAGGATGAAGTTGCCTACGTATTCCAAACATGGGAATCAAGCCTTACATAGTTCGGGGCTTAGGTTCGCTCGAGTATTTTCACTCTCCTTTTGCGCTCTAACTTTTGCCAAAGCTGCCCTTTGCGGGTTTTCAGCCTTGCGAGCTCAGTTTTTATATTTTCTAATTTTTTGTGCTCTAACTTTTGCCTAGGTCGCCCTTTTGGGTTTTCGGCCTAGCGAGCCTCTCAAGGGTAATATTTCTTCAACTTGTCCATGTTGATCGGTTGGGAAAATTCCAGGCCATCTAGGTCCATCAGAACCACAGCTCCACCTGACCAGATAGCTTTGATGATGTAGGGATCGGTCCAATTGGGTTTGAACTTGCCCCTTGGGTCGTGGATGGGAGCTCGGTTGTCCTTGAGCACCAAATCCCCTTCCTTTAGATTTCTGGACTTAACCTTCTTGTTGAAAGCCCGGGCAATTCTGCGCTGATAACTTTGAATGTGGTACAGTGCTTTCAGTCTTCTCTCGTCAAAGAGCATGAGTTCCTCAAACCTGCTCTGCTGCCAATCTGCTTCGGCTATTTGACACTCAGCCAACACCCGTAAGGACGGGACCTCAATTTCGATAGGTAGAACGGCTTCCATCCCATAAACCAATGAATAAGGAGTCGCTCCGGTAGAAGTTCTAATTGAAGTCTTGTAGCCCCACAGAGCAAATGGCAACTTATCTGGCCAGTCCCGGTAGGTTTCCACAATCTTCCGTAGTATATGCTTGATGTTCTTGTTGGCGGCCTCAACTGCTCCGTTGGTTTGCAGCCGGTACGTGGATGACTTATGAAAAGCCACATTATATTTCTCCAACAAGTCAATTACCTCCTTCTTAAAGTGGGAACCATTATCCGAAATAATCTCGTTTGGGACCCCGTAGCGACAGATGATGTTGTTTCTGATGAACTTTGCAACGTGCGACGCTTTCAACATGGCATATGATTGGGCCTCGACCCACTTTGTAAAGTAATCTATCGCGACCAAAATAAACTCATGCCCATTCGATCCCTTCGGAGTAACAGTCCCGATCACATCAATTTCCCAAACCGAAAATGGCCACGGCGAAGTCATGTTGTACAGTTTTGACGGCGGGATGTTCACGCGGTTTGCATGGATCTGGCATTTGTGGCATCGCCGAACAAAACCGATACAATCCTCTTCCATTGTAGACCAGTAGTAGCCCTGTCTGAGGATCTTTCTGGCCAGCATTACTCCATTCATGTGTGCACCGCACTCTCCTCCATGGATGGCCTCCAGCATCTTCTTGCTCAGATAGTAGATGGCCCTTTCCACCTTGTCCTCTGACTCTTGTGCGAGCATGCAGCCCATGGTAGTCTCAGTTACTGAAAGGTACAATATCAACGGTCTCCCCGGCTCTGGTGGTGACAACACGGGCGGGTTCTGTAAATATTCTTTGATCTGTTCAAAAGCTGCTTGACATCGGCCGTCCCATTGGAATTTTTTTCCTTTCTTCAGGAGACCAAACAGTGGTTCACAAGTCAAGGTTAGTTTTGAAATAAACCGTCTTATGAATTGCACTTTACCTAGAAAGCCTCGCACCTCCTTTTCAGTCCTTGGTGGTGGCATTTCTAAGATGGCCTTGATTTTGGAAGGGTCAACCTCGATGCCCCTCTGTGTAATCAGAAACCCCAGCATTTTTCCCGCCGTGACACCGAATGTACACTTCTGAGGATTTAGCCACAGCCGAAATTCTCTGATCCTTTGGAAGAACTTTTGCAAGGCGGTGTAGTGGCCTTCTCTTTCTTTGGACTTGACAATCATGTCGTCCACGTACACCTTAACCTCTTTGTGGATCATATCATGTAGTATCGTGGTTGCAGCCCGTTGATATGTGGCTCTAGCATTCTTCAACCCAAACGGCATCACTCTGTAACAGTATGTCCCCCACGGGGTGGTGAATGCAGTCTTCTCCCGGTCTTCAGGTGCCATTACTATCTGATTATAGCCTGAGAAGCCATCCATAAATGAAAGCAAGGCGTGTCCTGCCGTGAAATCTACCAATTCATCAATGTGTGGAAAGGGAAAGTCGTCCTTCGGACTGGCCCTGTTCAAATCCCTGAAATCCACGCATACTCAGATCTTGCCATCCTTCTTCGGCACTGGAACAATGTTGGCCAACCAAGTCGGGTATTCGGATACCAACAGGAAGCCTACATCAATTTGCTTGGTGACCTCTTCCTTACTTTTGATGGCCCAGTCCGGACGAATCCTTCTGAGCTTCTATTTGATCGGTCGGGCCTCGGGGTCGAGAGGGATCCGGTGTTGTACAATCTCAGGATCGATTCCAGGCATGTCTTCGTAGGACCACGCGAAAACGTCTTTGAAATCCTTTAATAAAGCGACTAAGCGCTCGCGTTCCTTCGAAGACAACGTGGACCCGATCTGGACCAGCCGCGGGTCCTTCTCAGTACCAACATTCACGGTAGTAATTTTATCCATTAAGGGTTTAACAAATCTTTTCTGCTCTTGATCAATTAATCGTTGCAAAACCGGAGGAATTTCTTCTTCGTCGTTTTCATCAAAAATTTGAAAATCCTGATTTAAGCAATAAATCAAAGGCACAGAAAAATACTCAGAAACCACATCCACATCATTCTCATTAAATACTTCCAAGCCGTCCGATTCTTCTGTTACAACAGACTCGAAAGAGAAAGAAAATGACGACCTAGACAGGACTGTGGCATCCGGGTTATCACCGCCAGGAATACCGGACTCAGACTCAGTTGAGTTGGAACCTGATTCCGACTCACAAGATTCGGTGGAATCAGATTCCGGCTCACTACTTGACCTGGTGCTGCTGGACAAAAATCCTTCTTCATATTGCCAGACGAGAGAGGGTGCGATGGATGCATCCAAAATGGTTGATGGTAGGCCCGCAGCCGTTTCATTCCCGATCATGCATACCGAGGAGTTATCCCCCAAGCACTTCTGTTCGATCGGTGGATCTGAAAGTAGACATGCCAGTGTTACCCCTATTTCATTTTCAGCGTCCTCAGACTGCACTTCCTTACTTTGTTCAGCCTCGGCTAATGAGTCTGTCTGCCCTTCGGCGATGTCATTCTCAGGTAGCTGCAGGTCAAAGAAAATCTCAAACCCTGGTACGCGCCTCCCCTCTGCGTTCATCCACGGCTCTGGGAAGCCACAGAATGGAAAGTCCTCCCCCTCCCGGACGAAGCGTCCGTTTAGGGTACCCTGAATGGGCCGGTGCATTAAGTCAAAGGGCTTCTCCATCTGTTTCGCTCTGGCCATTCCGGCCATCTGTTTTCCTTTCCTTATCCAGTCCTCTTTGGTGGGTAGGTAACCCAATCCAAAGGTATGAGGGTTGTGTGGCACTTCGGCCAATGCTGCGATGTCCTTCCGGCCGCTCTTCCCCAATCCCATCCCGGGGATGTGCTGGAGTTTGTTCATGAGATAGACTGCTTGGGCACTGACATATACGCCTTCATTAGTTGCCATAATGTCCTGTACAACCCGAGCCTCAGCCAAAGTAAAACCCGATATGAACACATCTTCCATACCGTGCTCGATTTCTAAAACAGGCGTAGACACCTCCGGTGGCGGATGAATCGATGAGTTTCCAAAAACAATGGCTACTCCCTTCCCATAGGGGTACTTCACCACTTGATGTAGGGTAGAGGAGACCGCCTTTACCTGATGCAGCCACGGCCGCCCCAAAAGCAAGTTGAACGTTGCAGGAACTTCCAAGACATGGAAATCTATCTCATGCTGACCCGGCCCAACCTTTGTTTGAATCTTAACTGTTCCCATTACTTCCCGGCTTGTGTTGTCATACGCCCGAATCACTTGGGCCGTTGGCACAAAGTCCGCGATTTTCAAACCGATCGCGTAGGCTGTCCTTGCCGAACAGACGTTGATGGCGGACCCCGTGTCGACAAGCACCACGGGTATCCATTTATCTCTGCACTCCACGGAGATGTAGAGTGGCTTGTTATGGTTCGCACTCTCAGGTGGCAGTTCTTTATCAGAAAAAGTCAACATCGGGGCAGCCCCTCCCGAAAAAACCAGGCCCACCAACTGTTCGGGCATGGTGTCTATGGAAAGCTTGGCTTTGTCCATGGCTGAAAGGGCAGCCTGCCTATGTACTCGAGAAGCCATAAGCAGCCCCCAAATGGAGATGTCTTCTTGTATCTTCTTCAATTGTCTCAATACGGCCTCATCCTCGAGTTGCTTCTCCTTTTGCTTCTCTGCCTCCCTATCTTTTCCAGACGCCTCTGGTTGATCTAGGTGTGGAGGCTTGAAATACCGTCCACTCCTGGTCATGTGATCGACTTCGCCGATATACCAGGTATCATCTGGTTGGTTATTCCCCCAATCTTCGTCTGTATGGGCAAGACATAGATCATCGTCTTCCCACCACATTCCATCTGCAGCCGACAGGCACCTGTCCGGTTCTGGCATGACTGTTCTCATACTCGCAGTACCTTCTATTCCTATGCTCGCAGCATTTTCCCTTTCCGTACTCACAGCGATCTCAATCCCCACATGGGCTTTTGCTTTCCTGATTCTCTCGGAATCTTCGAATCTGCCCTGTTCCGACTGTGTCGATGCAGTAGATTGTTCAATAATCCCTGTACTCAAAATGCTCCATTTCCGAGCGAAACTCTTGACACCGGCGCTCCCCGGCGATGTACTCTGTTCTTCGACGTTCCCGGCTATTACTGACATTTTTGCCCCTGCCGGGCCTTGTTCTAACTGAAACTCTCTTACCACATCTGGCTGATCGTCCAACCATCCCGTGGCCTCCGCCGATTCCTCATAATCGAACTAGTTGACGGTTGAGTCTTCTGGATCTTGGTTACTGTAAAACTGGAACTTGGCAAGATCCTCTTCCCCAGCTGTCAAATCATCCGTTCCCTGTCCTGGATTGTCCCCTTGGATTGCACACAGCTCTCCTTCTGCTAGAAACTTCACATTTGGTCTATTCTGGCCCATCGGTGAAATGTAGTCACTCGGACTATAAGTATTCCCAACATCACTCCCAGACTCCGCAGACTCTGGCTCGACAACTCCCTTCTCCTTTGGAGTCTTCTCTCTCCTGCTCTCGATGGTCACCACTGCTGGCTTGGGTTGGGTTATGGAGATGTCCATCATGCACAAATCGGTGCAATCAGGAAGGAAAACTTCCGGCTTAGGTAGGTAGGAAGGTGTGATATAGATACTAGGATCGTAGGACACGACCCCAGTATGGATGAAATTGATTCTTTTGGGTGGTGGAGCTTGGTTATATGTGGGGAGAGGATTTGTAGTAACATTGGGTTTCTCAGGAGGTAAAATCACCCCGTTATCAATGAGATCTTGAATCTCATGACGCAATCGAAAGCACAGGTCGGTGTCGTGACTGTGTTGCTGGTGAAATGCACAATACTTGGCTGGATTGTGGGCAGCGGGGAGTCTTTCCGGTAAGGGCCACGGCTCTAGGGGCTTCAGATGCCCTTTTCTGATCAAAACCCCCAAAGCTTTGGACAGGGGCATATAAAGCGGAGCGAAGGTTCTGGTATTTTTGGGAAGGTATTTGGCTGTTTGTGGGCTGCTTCCGGACGCACCGGAGAATGGTGCGGCTGCCATATTTCTTGGGAAAGGGTTGGTGTTGACCATACTTACTTCGGAGGTCCTGGTAGTTGTAGTGCCACTCGGGCCTGCATTAGTGTTACGGTTGAAGGTTCTGTGGGGTTGCTCCCGGTCATTATCAATCAATCCTTGCTTTAAGGCATCCACAATTTGCACTCCCATTTCATGTAGATCAGAAAATGTAGGGAAGGGGAGTACAATCATCTTTTGCATTAACTTCGGCTGAAGATTGCGCACAATCATCCGAATCTAGTCTTTGTCCGTGGGTCTTAAGGTCATCATCGAAGCCTTAGCCCGCCATCTGGTTACAAATTCTGAGAAGCTCTCTTTGGGTTCTTGTCTCGTTGTCTCGAGATCCCTGGTCGTAATCTCGATTTGTGTATTGTATGAGTACTGTAAGATGAAGGCCTCAGCCATCTCGTCCCAACTCCTCTTGATGTCATCTTCCAATTTGGCATACCATATGGGCGCTACACCTGACAGGGTTCGGCCAAATAGAGACAGCTTCTGCAGTCTAGTGAGGCCCATCGGCCTTAGGATGTCTGAAAACAATCTTAGGTGCACCATGGGGTCTCCAGACCCATCAAATCGATCAATGTGCGGCATCTTGAATCTGTCAGGCAGCGTCACGGCTGCGTCGGTATATCCATCTTCGATGTCAGGGATGGTCTTGACTCCCTGGGATCTTTTGAACATCTTTTCCAACTTACTCGGTTTTAAGACTGTGGGGTCCATTTCAAACTCAAGAGGAGAGTCCGATATATTGACAGGCATGGGTGCCTTGGATAGTTGTGGCAGAATCGGGGGCGGATCTGGCCCCGTTGGAAGGTCGGTATCCTTTTGGACATTTCGGGCATTCGGTGTTTCTTCGGGTATCGGAACCCTTGGTGGGGGAGGAACTTGTTGCGAAGTAGATGCTCCGTTTTGCTGTTGTAACCTCACAATTAACTCTGCTTGTTCGCTCACGACCGTGGCCTGCTGCCCGGCGAACTCTGCCTGCCGAACAACATCCTGCTGCATCATTTTCATGCTCTCTTGGAGTTGGCGCACCATCTCCTCTAAGCTAGCCATACTATTCTGCTCTGGTTGAATTACCGGTATATGTTCCCTTTCTGTAGGTGAAACAGGACCCTGATCCCTACTGAACTCAGGTGGGGTAGATAAGGCACTCTGAATTGACTGTTGAACTGATGCCCTCTGCCTAACTGTCCTCCGTCTAGTAACCGGGGGTAGGGAGCAGTGCACTGGTTGTCTGTCTACCAGATCCTCAGATCGATGGAGCCGACGACCTCTAATCCAGAGTGCTCGGGGAATATCTACCGGGTTGGAAGCAATGATGCTAAACAACCTAGCAAAAAGATAAATAAAGCAGTAAATAAACAAACAATCGGACGGCATAACGGCGTAAAATAAACACATACAACGCGCAGTTGGGTATTCACAATACACAGTTGGTAAGCCGAACACACTATTCCCCGATACTGATCACTGTTCCCCAGAACCACTGTTCCCAAAACTGAACCTGGTATCCGCGGATAACTGATTCTTATAAACTGATATCAATCCCCCCAGACTAATGCTCAATCTTGCAGGCTGTCATGTACGTTCCCCTATAGAGATGCATTGAAAGCACGTAGCAGGTAAAGAGAGCCAAAACACCCCTATGTTGGGGTAGGGTTTCCCTGTCCTATTTTGTCAGGAGCTAGGGTTCCACTATGCACGCAGCAGTTTCAAACAACCTAAAAATGGGTAAGCAACCTGTCCTAGCTTGGAATGGTCACTATGGATCCGAATATGTACTAGGTCGAATGGTCAAAAGGGTGCCCCGGTAAAACCGGGGTTTGTGTTCCCATGCTGTCAGAGCCCATAACCGGTCAGCCTTATGGTCATGCCTTGACAAGACAAGCCTCCGGCAAACCGTTCAAGAATGGCAGATGGCAAACACTGTGTTCCTAGGCACACCAATGCACATGCAATGCAAAGAGACACATAAATGAAATCAAAACAGGATATCACGAGTTCGAGTCAAGCTCTCTAACTCTCCCCAGCGGAGTCGCCAGAAACTGTTGACGCGCCCGTGGGCCTCAGGAGGGTGAGTCCCGTTCCGTTCATTTGTGGGCTTACTACTGCTCAGGACTCTCGAATTGTCACGGTTCTTAATCTTGAACCAAAGAGTCCAAATCCGGAAAATCGTTTTGAGAAATAGATTTTTTTGAAAAGAAGTGCCAAACATGGACTGCTTTGCCAGATACAGAGTCGCCACCTAAATATTTTAAAATGGGAGAATTTAGGAAACCCTGACTCGGTGCCGAAGGCCACATGTCCGTCATTACCGGAGTTGTCTCGGCTCGGGAGCTAGGATATGATTGGGGAAGGTCAGCTATGAGCACCCCCTCTCGCCCGATCCGAAGATCGGCCTCTACTAACCGTGATATCCGTTTTTGAAAACGTTATGTGTTCTTATTCCGATTTATTAGCCTAGAATTACTATGTTATGCGCACAGCAAACAAGTATAGACTAGATTGCCTAATTTGGAAATAAGCATTGCATATCCGTTTGTTTTGGAAAAATGTTTTGGAATTTGCTACTCGCAAGTAGGCTAAAATACGGATTTCAACGAGTTTTCCCAACTCAAACAATTCAACCTTCACCCACAGGCATCCAAGCAGTTTATCACATAAGCATCTAGCCACATGGTAAGCATGCTGTTATGATAGCATTCACACTCATGCGAGACGCTAAAGCGAAAACACTTACATTGTACTCCGTGCCAAAACAATAAACTAGTTAGCAAACATGTATGTCCTAGCTCATGTTAAATTGACTAATGCAACACATACAAGATGTACTTAAAATAGGCTCGGCTAACCTAAGCATGGCATGTGAAATGCAGTCAATTGATGCACGTATTCAATTTGGAATTGAAGTACAAATGTAGTTAGAATGATGTACCGACCCTGATGCATGCAATACGAATGCATGAATGCACGCATGCATAGCATAAGGTATGCTAATTTAAACGTGCCCTAATACTAACCATCAAAGCAGGTAAATAAAAGGGAAGAAAGTAGTGGGGATTGGAAGACATACACACCACTCACAAATACTTATTACATAATTGCCCTCACTCGGAGGGACTAAATAAATATTATAGTCCGAATGATAAACAAATAAATTATTATAGAATTTCTAATTTATTTAACAGAATTAATGTAACAAAGAAAGGAAGGTGGCCATAGCCTCCTGCCTCGGGGTGCGCGAATGATGCTTGCTTGAACCCGTCTCGCCCGGAAAGCCCGCAGCATACCATTGCCGCCTCTGTTTTTACTGCCTTGCTCCTCTGAAAAATGCCAAAATTCTGGGACAGGTTCCTTGAACACTGCAGAGTACCATCGGCTGGGAGAAATTCACACCGGCAGTGTATAATTCCCATCGGCTGCTGATTTAGTCACCGGCCATTCACCAATGGCCGGTCGGCAATGAATTATGCCGGCCGGCAGAAACTTCCTGCAGGAGACAGTTTTGACAGCAACAGAGGACAGACAGCATATGGCATGGGATTTCAAGCACATGTGAGCTTGGTCATGTTTCCCATCATATGTTGAACTCAGGGAGGCGTGGCCCTTAATCCTCGAGCCATCAATTGTGCATGATAGCCCAAGAGATCAAGCTTACTATTTGATGTAAAAATGCATGCAATCACACAAATGAGGACCAAGACCCTATCATGCCGAAGTCAAGGGTCCCGGTAACCGAGAGTCAAGGCGCATTACATCACTTATAGTATGAACGCTCCTTGATCCTTACACTTGGTTTGACACCCCAAACCAAGTAATGCAATGCATGTTATGCTCACATGGTTCAAAATGCAACATGATACTAATTATGCAAGGCATGCCAAATGTCATGCAACTAATATGGCAAGTATGCAATGCTAGGCATGCAAGATGCAAATGCAATGCAAACATGGACCATTTAAGCAATGGGATCAACATATTACAACACTTAATGAAGCAATCATGCAATGGACATGAGACAAGCATGCAAGAGGGCCTTAAACCATAAAGGGGCAGACCTTGAGTGCCAAAAAAGGTGGACAAAAAACTCATGCCAACAAGCAAGCCAATGGTCTTAGAGTTAAGGCACAAAAGGAGGGCACTTCACTTCCACCAACAAGACCAATCATGGCATGAAATAGACAAGTAAAAACAGAATTTTTACATGCAAAAATGGACCCCAAAACCTACTAACATGGCATCTAAAGTGTCTCCAAAGAGGCGTATGCACCGAAGCTCATTTCCTGGGCATAAGAGGGCACACCCTCAAGGTATGAAAGAGGTCACACATGCACACATAAAACATGATTTATGGATTGAAATATGGTCCTAAATGATGGCAATTCATGGGGATGGCCTAAGCTATGCATGTTGGAGGTCAATATACTTAAAGCTTACAAGCCAAAACACAAAGAAGGGATACCAAATAAGGCAAGCATGACTGAAATAGATGGCCAACAGACCTTAAACATAGTAAAATAATGCCAACACCTTCATGGAACTAAGCCAACACATGCAAGAATCATGGCCTAAACATGAGATGCATTTCTAGGCCAAATAAGGGGATGTAAAGCAAGTATGTTAAGCATGCAAAAGGCCACAAATCCGACTGAAAACAGAGATGACATATGACCTAAAAACACCCAAAAACCTCTGAAAAAGGGCCAAAACCAAGCAAGCATGCATGTTACCCTTTAAGCCCAAATGCAAGGAAATAAAACAATGAAGGGAGAGGGGTGTCCCTCCCCTATGTAAGACTTCAAACCACCTTCCTCACCACTGAAAATCCACTGATTTTCAGTGGTGAGAAGACCAAAACACTTGAGCAAACAAGGCCTCACCAAGGAGGCAACAAAAAGGCCAAATAGGGCCTAAGAGGGTGAGTTTGAACTCAAACCACAAAAGACCCTTAATGAAAGTTCTTAAGCATGAAAATACAAGCTTTTTTTATGTGATTCACAAAACTTAAAACAGCAAGCAAGATAGGTAAAAAACTAGTGCAAGTTTGGGGAAACTAAAGCAAGATGCTCACCCTTGAAGCACACCTCAAGAACAGCCAATGCAGCCCTCTTCTTCTGATCAAAAACAGCCACAAAACTCAAGGATCAACCCTCAAAAGTCCTCAATCTCGGAGCAAGGTGTAATGGTGTGTGTATTAGTGCAAAAGTATGGTAAAAACACACTTTTGGGCCAAGAAACACACACAAAGGAGGAGAGAGAGAGAGATATAGGGAGAGGGTGTATCTATATGTATAAGCCCTGGTTTTTGCCTTCAAAATCTCTAACCTAGAACAAGGAGAAGGCTCCTCCTCTTATAGAAGTCCCTCTTGCAAAGCTTATTCAACAAGCTTGCTTAGAGGGACATCCCTCCATACACGTGTATGGAGGGCAGCAGAGTTGGTGCCAGCTATCACAGCTGGCACAAAATATCTACATAAAGTAGATGAACAGTGGTCGGCTCCTCAAAATTGCCATTTTGTCAAAAATGAGTGCCGACCGGCAACAAAAGGTGCCGACCGGCAATATATATTGCCGACAGAGACAAAAAACCAGCCAGTGGCCTCTGGCCACGGCCGGTGGTGTGTGGGGATGCCTCACAAGGCATTCCCTACCCCTCCAAGGCAAAGTGCAAGTGTTTGGTGCAAAACCAGACACTAAACGGTCGAGTTCGGAGATCCTGAGGCGAGGCGCGTAGCCGAGACTTCCGGGAACTCCAAACGAACACAAACATGGATGATCACTGGGTGTTCAAACGGTGACGTCCAAGTCTTGAGGACGATCAGAAATGGGGTGTCTACACTAACATATATATATCCAAAAATCATGTTTTAGCATAGAAGCTGTAGTCATCACTAGTCTACATGCCTACATCAAAACATAAACTGCAATCAAATTCATCAAAATAAACACAAATTGAAGAATTTACACCCAATACAAATGAACTTGATATAGATTGCAACTAGAGATGCTCTAAATTGTCATTGCCATCCAACTACATGTAACACAAAGTAAGGAGTAACTATTAAATCATGCAAAATAAAAATTTAAAAAAAAAACAATTAACAATAATTTAATATTTTCTCCACTCAATACAATATGAGTTTCACTATTAATATATAGCACTAATACAGCATTGACACATCATATAATAAGAGAGGACATAAAAATAGATGGTGATGGTCTTCATATCAAATACCAATTGAGTAATTTGATGACAAAAAGCACAAAATCTCCTCTTGAATGGTTGGAAAACCATTTCACGAGAATACAAAAATTTGAAATTAAAACCAAAAGAAAAAAACAAAATCTACAACAATTAGAGACTGAATAGCAGAAGAGATGATTGATCAAAAAATAAAAATAAAGAAATAAAGAAAGATTCTCAATGACACATAACAATTTCCATTCTTTAATATGTGAACCCAACAAAGGAAATCAAGAACAGCAGCAGAAAAATAAAGCGAATTTCCAATAACAAGAACAATAGATATGCTATGCTATGAGACTAGTCATCTCTGCCCTTAATATCCACACAAGCGAAACCCCAACCCAACCACTATTCTTCTTCAATTATCATCTGTGATTGTGAACCAACTCAAGAGAGGGTTTCCGTGAATCTTGAACTAAAAAAAAAGCATGAGATGATTTTCCGTGAATTTTGCCTTGGACCCATGTCCCATGTCCAAACATGAGACAAATCCATGACTGAAGGATGGAAAGAGTTTAAAAAATCATAATTTATAGTCACGTCTGTTTAAGATGATACATTAAAAAGGTTAGGATGCAGCTTCAAATGAAGCAAGCCACCATGCCAACTTTACTTCAAGAATCTCAAGCTCAGACCCATAGCATATTTTGAAAGGCAATTTTTCTAAAGATGAAGATCTCTAACACCTTTACACCAAGTTTCTTACGAACTTCTCAACATTCACCATCCTAATTAAATCATATTCTTTCGTTTCCCAACCCCTTCCATTCACCATATATATGTACATGTACATATATGTACCAAGAAAAGTTTCTAACCATAATCACCATCTTGTGTGCATTTGTTGCTTTTTCCTGTAAAAAAAACTATCAATCCTTCAGAACCTTTTAAGAAGACACATGGCTCCAATTAAATAAGTACAACTTGCACTTATGAGCTCTAACTATCCAGGCTCCAGGTAACAAATTCCACGTTTCGACAAAATCATCACTACATATAAAGTTTGCCATATCAGCAACCAAGATTCCAAGTTAATTTTCCTATCCATTTAACTAACCAAAAGTTTTTGTTAGCAAGAAAACATTTGAAAGCCAAATCAAGGAAAATATGAATTTCTTTCAAGGCATCTAAAAACTGAAAATTAAAAACCTCATTACAGTGAATTAGTAAAAGACGAAAATAAGGTCAAGAAAAAGCACTATTAATAGTTACACATTCCATTGTAAAGTAGAGGACGAGTATGAAAGAATATGAAGAATTACCGGACAGCTTAAGGAGCGTGAACAATGTAGCAGCGGTGAAGAAAACCATGGAGATAGCCACTCAGAAGTGCTGAAAACATTAAGTTGTCATTCAGTAACACTCATCTTCATAAATATTTAGCATATCTATCTACCTCAAAACTGAAACAACATGTTACACTGAAATACTTTGTGCACATGATATCTATTGTGGAAAATTATAACAATAATCAATATCCTAATTCTTAGTGGCAAAAAAGATCTACATTGTTGATATTTGCCTGAGTGATGCATGAGGACTAGAGCATACACTTAAGAAGAATCAATCTTAATTTCAAAGCCTCAAAACTTTGAAACCTAAGGTGTTTCAGAACTATCACCAACAGAGTCAAGCCTCCAAGAAAGAAACACTTTCTTCAATGATGTAGAGGCTATAATTACAACAATAAATTTTCCCTCAACACCACCAAACTTTATGTTTGGCTAGTAACATGATTACTTTATGTTGGTGAAGTTGGAGCGGGAGTTGTTGGTGATGAGAATGGAGTTGGAAGGCAATAGAGTTGGAAGGCGAGTGTTAGTGCTGAAGAGTTGGAGATCTGAGAAAGAGAGGCGTTGTTGGGGGACTATGTAGTTGGGGATCAAGAAATCGTCTCAAGCTTTTAGATTGAAGCACCTGGGTTCAACTAATTGTACCCACATAACCTTCCCATATGAGCATTCTTCTTACACATAAGTTTTTCAAAGAAGTTGCCATCTTAAAGCAGCCATTCAGATACTATGGTACTGCCCTATAGTTTGCATAAATCTAAAACTACTACTAATTTCTCAACTAATTATACCCACATAATTTATCTAGTTCTTTATAGCATTGAGTATGTTTTCCACCTAGGAAAATTTAGTATATAATTATCTAGCAAATTGAGGACTACATAGATAAACTAAGATGCAATAAGTACCATGTTTGCTAATATGTGTTGGACATTCTCACAACACTGTTTCTTTTTCTTAGACACTTTCCAAACACTGTAGACACCCCATTTTTGACTGTCCTCAAGACTTGGACGTCACCGCTTGAACACTCGGTGATCATCCATGTTTGTGTTCGCCTTGAGTTCCCGTAGGCCTCGGCTACGTGCCTTGCCTCAGGATCTCTCGACTCGACCGTTTTGTGTCTGGTTTGCACCAAACACTTGTGTTTTTGCTTTGGAGGGTAAGGAATGGCTGTTGGGACATCCCCACACTCCACCAGCCATGGCTTGAGGCCATCGGCTGTGTTATGTTGCCATCGGCCAAATGTGATAGCCGGCCGGCCAATTTGACTGCCGGTCGGCCACTTTGATGGCCGGCCGGCCAAATGTGGTTTTCAACAGATATTTCTGTAGATAGCTGGCAGCTGTCATTCCAGGCCATACCCCAGCCCATGCCTGGACGTGGGACTTTTGAGGAGGCTGCAGATTGATATATCTATATCAATCAAGCTCTCTCAAAAGAAAAGGGAGAGATACAAGAGGAAGAAGAGGAGATATACAACCTAAGGAGCAAAAAATCTCTCTCTCTCTCTCTCTCTACATTTTCTGCCTCTCTCTCTAAGGTTTAGGGCTTGTTTGTGCTTAAAAGTGCATTTTCTTTGTACTTTTGCATACAAACACCTAGTTCTCTACTCCCTTTATTGAGCTGAGGTCATTGGAGGTGATTTTTGGGGTGATTTGAAGCCCTTTTCTGGTCCAAAAGTTGCTGATTTGCTGCTGTGCTTCAAGGGTGAGTTTTTACCTCTTTTAAGCCTTGTTTTCATAGCTTGTTTTGCCATATTTGAAACTATTTTTGAGCTTAACATATAACATAGAAAAGTCTTGGTCTTGAGTGCTCTAAATAGTTTGTTAAGGGTGTTTTAAGCTTTGGGGTTGTTTGACCCCTCTTAAGGCTTGTTTGGCCCTTGTTTTGTGCCATTTCGGTTGAGCTCTGGGACCATTGTGTTTGGGCCTCCTCACCACTGAAATCTTGAGGGATTTCAGTGATGAGGATGGTGCCTTGAGGTCCTAGGAAGGAGAGGCCACCCCTTCTCCTTGTTATCCTTGAAAAGGGCCATTTTTGCCTCTTGAGGGAGCATCTTGTTTAAGTGTATGTTGGCCATGCTTTAACTGATTTTTGTGCTCATTATGTCATAATATAGCTCTGTTTTCAGTTGGTTTGGACACACCTTGCATGCCTTGCATACATGTCTTGTAATGCCACATTTTTGCCTTAACATGCTTTAGGTGTAGACCCTTGTTCTAGGATGATTTAGGCTTAGCTTTGTGAAGCTTACATGCATATTTTGATGTGCTAAGGGACTGTTTTAGGTCATTTGAGTTATTCATGTCTTGCTTTGTATAGCTACCATGCAATCCCTCTTGAATGCCTTAAGTTTTGGCCTCTCTAGCATGCATTACTTGCATTGTTTCAGTGGTTTGGAACCACTTACTATGTTATTTCAGTCCTTATAACATGCTTGTATGCTTGCCTTTGATGCCTCTTTGATGCCTTATGAGGTTGTGCCTTGTGCTCCATGTTTGGTCATTGTGCATGCCCTTGAATTTAAGTCATTTAGAGACCATCTAAGTGGTCTTTAGGCTTTGTTTTAATATGTTGAAACTCTGTTTTGATCATTTAATTCATGCCATGTTTGGTTTTGCTAAGGGTAGTTCAATACCTCCTTAGCTTGCCTTAAGTACTTGGACCATTATTGCATGCTTTGCTTGTTTTGATTAATTGGTTTGGCACCTCTCTTTCATGCAATTTCAGAGCTTATGATACATGCCATATGCCCATGTTTGTCTTCCTATTAAGTGTGCTTAAAGGTTGCTTATTTGATGTTCAAGTGTTAGCCCATTTGCATGCATGTGTGTGTGTGTATTGGTTATCATTTCCATAGCATTGGCCACTGTTTTAGGCTTGTTTAAGGGCTGCCTAATTTAGTTTAAGTCCACCCTTTGGCATGTTGTTGCATGCTTAGCTTATGACATGTTGTTGCATGTTGAAATGATGTTGCATTTGGCACGTATTCTCCTCGTTGTTTTGGTTGCTTAACATACCATATGTTTTGCATGCTTGTGTGTTGACATCGTGCCTTGTATGCTCATTTAACTTGCGTGCTTGTTATATGCCTTGTATGCTTCCCATATGCTCATGCTGCATGCCTAGTTAACATACTTAGGTTGCATTGCATTTGCATGCATGCTTCAACTCTTGATCAAGCTAGGATAGAGGTTGAAAGACCCTTGGTTTGTTTATGTGCATTGCATTTCATTTGAAATCAAAATGCACACTTGATTCTTTGGGCCATCATGCATGGAAATGCGAGATTGGTGGTCCGAGAATCGAGAATCATATCCCTTTGAGTCATGAATATGATAAGGGGTGTGATTGGTGCATACATTGCTTGAAATACATTGCCATGCCAAGTTCTGTCCTCTGCTGCTGTCAAAACAGATTCAGTAGGAAGATTTGGCCGGCCGGCAGTGTTTAGTGCCGACCGGCAAAGAATGTTTGGCCGAGAGTTCAATTGGTGGTCGATGACCACTTCAAAATGGCCGGTGATGATCCCACTCAGCCGGTGGTGTTCTACAACACTCAGAGAAGCAACCTTGGGAGTTGTGCAATTTTCAGAGAAGCAGAACAGTCAAAGCAGAGGCCACTTGTGCATGGCAGTGACTTTCCGAGCGGAGCCGAGCGCGCATTGCCTTGGGCCCTCTTCCCGAGGCCGTTTACTGCTTTCATTAGATTAGTTAATTTGTTAATTAATTAATCGGTCTGTAATATTTAATTAGCTTGTAGGTTAATTAACTTGTATTATTCTTTCGGTCCCTCCGAGCGAGGGCGAATCTGTAATAAGCGTGGGTGCGTGTGTATGTCTTCCAACCCCCACTTCTTTCTCCCTTTTACTTACCTGCTTTCGATGGTTAGTATTAGGACATGTTTACTTTAGCATACCTCATGCTATGCATGCGTGCATCATTCATCAAGTATTGCATGCACCAGGCTCGGCGCATCATACTAACTGCATAAGTATTTCAAATCTAACTTGAATACATGCTACTTGTGCATTTTCACATGTCATTTATTGACCCTACTCTAGTGACATTCCGTATGCGTTGCATTAGGCATTTAATATGGACTTAGATCATGCATGATTGCTAACATGTTCTTGTTTTGGCTTGGAGTACTCGGTAAGCATTTATGCTTTAGCATACCGCACGCGTGTGAGTGTTGCCATAACAGCATGATTACCATGAGGCTAGCTGCTTATGTGATACAACTGCTTGAATGCCTGTGGATGGAGGTTGAATCACCTAAATTGGGATAATGCATTAAAACTGTGAGTTTTAAGCCCACTAGATAGTGGCAAAACCATCTTTTCTAAAGCCCACTCGAGGGTGGCAAAACCTACATTTTAGCCTACTTGCGAGTAGCAAACCACTTTCAAAACAAGCATGAAATGTTTTGTTCCAATTTAGGCAATTTGGTCTATACTTGTTTGTTGCGCGCATAACATAGTAATTCTAGGCTAATAAATGAAATAAGAACACATAATGTTTTCAAAACTGGATATCATGGTTAGTAGAGGCCGGTCTTCGGATCAGGCGAGAGGGGGTGCTCATAGCTGACCTTCCCCAATCGTACCCAAGCTCTCGAGCCGAGGCAACTTTGGTGATGACGGACACGTGGCCTTTGGCACCGAGTCAGGGTTTCCTAAATTTCGCCATAAAAAATATTTAGGTGGCGACTTTGTATCTGGCAAAGCAGTCCATGTTTGACACTTCTTTTCAAAAATCTGTTTCTCAAAACGATTTGCCGGATTTGGACTCTTTGGTTCAGATTAAGGACCGTGACACAAATTGAATCCGAATTGTAGCGAGGCCCACGGGCGCGTCTACAGTTTCTGGCGACTCTGCTGGGGAGTTAGAGAGCTTGACTCGAACTCGTGATATCCTGTCTTGATTTCATTTATATGTCTCTTTGCATTGCATGTGCATTGGTGCGCCTAGGACACCGTGTTTGCCATCTGCCATTCCTGAACGGTTTGCCGGAGGCTTGACTTTGTCAAAGCATGCCATAAGGCTGACCGGTTGTGGGCTCTGACAGTATGGGAACACAAACCCCGATTTTACCGGGGCACCCTTTTCGACCATTCGACCTAGTGCATATCGAAATCCATAGTGACCATTCCAAACTAGGACAGGTTGCTTACCCGATGTTAGGTTGTTTGAAAACTGCTGCGTGCATAGTGAAACCCTAGCTCCTAACAAAAATAGGACAGGGAAATCCTACCCCTCCATAGGGGTGTTTTGGCTCTCTTTACTTGCTATGTGTTTTTAGAGTGTATCTATGTAGGGAAACACACATATCAGTTCACAAGTTTGAGTATCAGACCTGAGGGCATCAGTGTTAGTTTATGAGAATCAGTTATATCTGTGGGTATCCGATTCAGTATTTTGGGGGCAGTGATTTCGGGCAAAAGTGATCAGTAGTAGAGTACAGTTATTCAGCTATACTAGCGTCCGTTCTGATTGGTCCGAAATGCTGCATGTTTTCTCTTTCAAGGTTCAGAGAGTTGATACAGAATAGCTAGTGTTCCTCCTTGTTGAGACAAGACAGATATCTGATTCGTCAGTCACCGTTCAGTACAGCGAACTTATTATGACGCACAATTCAGAGGAGATTATGGTTATGACGGCCGCATCAGACCAAGGAATCACTCTGCAAAGCGAGACCAATGTCGATGTACCGCATCCACCCAGGTCGCCTGTTGCGCACCCGGTCTGGACCCCCCAGTTGTATCAGGCTCGTGAGCCCACCACGTTTGAATTGATGGGAATGATAGGCGACCTCTAGAGATCCGTGGCCGATCTGGCCTATGGAATGTCGGCTTCGCCACCAGCGGCACCGTATGTCGGGAATTTCATACCACAGGAGCCCCCGCTACTGGGGCGGATTGTGATCGAGCTCAGCCAACTAGAGGTTGCCTCCAGCTACAGCAACGACGTGTCAGCAACAACCGGGCTTCGCTCTGATGTAGTAACCAAAACCCCCGATCAGGCTGAGGCCAGAGACAAGAACAAAATGAAGGCAGATGCCGATCCCATTGAACAACTGCTATGGGCAGCCGAGGCTTTGAAAGCCAGGGGGATGAATAAGCAACAAGTATTCGCAGTCATGACTAAAGCTGTGGATGATGTTTTCCCCGCTTCAACCAAAGGCGGTTCGAGCCGGGCGGAAAATCGGGATGGGCCCCGTCATGCCAAGACAGTCCCTGTCATCCCTAACCCTATACCAGGAAAAGATCAGAAAGCCAAGGCAGTGCCTGCCGACCCTTTCGCTAGTGCGTCTAGCAAGAACCCTCAGACTTCAAAGTACCTACCTCGAGGGCGCAGAGCCTTTCATGCCCTCTACATGCCTTTGTCTAGGGCATTTCAAATATTGGCTAAAAAGGAGCATCTTAAACCCCTCGAGCCTCGGCCCCTTCCGAAGAATCTCTCTCTCTCGCATGATGCTACCTTGTACTGCGCGTACCACCAACAGTCCGGTCACAGTACCGATGGTTGTTTCCGCCTACGTCATGAAGTGCAAGATTTGATCGACAATGAGGTCATCCTTCCGCCTACCTCACCAAAGTCTGTTACCACTGAGCTATTGGACTTCGAGGATACTGCAAATTTGTGATCAGGAGTTGGACCACCTGCGGGTGGCACTCGGTGTATTTTGGATGTGGCGTCTGGTACGCATTTTTGGAGCATCTGCGAATGCTAGTTTTGTAAATCCTGGTTTGCGTATCGAGTCAGTCTTTTGTTTTGTTTTGAGTCTGTCTCATTGTCTTGAGTCAGTCCTTTTGCTTATGGGTCTGTCTTGTTGTAGCGAGTCAGTCCCCTTTGTATAGAATGTCGGGTGATTCCGGAACTGTTGCCTCGAACACCGTTTTGTTTTGTAATTATCCTTTTGTTTTTCTTTTGAGTCTGTCTCTATCGTGGAGCCAGTTGCAACTAGGGAATCTAAATGAAACAGCTGCGGCTATCATGTTTCCATGCTTACTACTATTCTGAATTGGTTGTGCCAGGGGACTTGAATGAAACAACAGTACATTCCACCTGTTCTCTTGTGCCCTGAAAATCATTGCATTGACCTAAGTTTTTTGAAAACTTTTTGAACACTGCGGTGAAAACAAAGAGGAAGGAATTCCTCGGGTTTTGCAAACTTTGATCAAATTGAGAGAAAGAGAGGCGTGCTAAGCCCTTAATGATTGAAATCATGCTTGTCAGCGTGAGTACTGAGAAGGACCTTGACTTGATCCAGACTGGTTCGACACTATCTTCAGCGCGAGCGATTCGTCGCTTCTTTAAAAAACTTCCAAAAACAAAATGTTTTGCGCGATCTTGCGAAGACCTGTGTAGAATCGCTCTTGAGATTGTGCAGCTTAGGATCGCTCTCAGCCTCAAGACTTAAGCCCTTGCTTTAAAACCTTGAACCACAATTCGAAGTGTTCAACGATCGACCATCAAGAGAGGCCTGTGTGGCCAGATTGGAAGCAGCCCTCAAACAAGAGGCACCAAAGCCAAATCAAGAAGATCAGATCTCATCAGAAGAAGCCTGTAAAGCTAGAACAAAAGCACCCCTCCAAACTAGGGGCAAAAATGTTCGATTTGCTCGAAGAGTCGAAGATGGGTCCTTCAGTAAGTCAATGTAACAGCCACTCTCCTGGATACGGATGGCTTCAAAACCCTAAAACCATTTGGCATGGACTTGTTACAATTTTACCCTTTGAGCGGCTCGTTGGGCTGAAAACCCGGAAGGGCGACCCAGGCAAAAGTTAGAGCAAAAGAAAATATATACAAAAAAGAGAAAAAAGAGAAAAAATAATAAAATATACAAAAAAAAAGAAAAAGAAAGATGAAAAAGAAAAAAGAAGAAAAGAAATGAAAAGAATTGAAAAGAAAAGAAGAACAAAGCTCGCAAGGTTGAAAACCCAGAAAGGGCGGCCTTGGCAAAAGTTAGAGCGCCAAAGGAGAGGTTAATACCTGAGTGTACCTTAACCCCGAACTACGTAAGGCTTGATTCTCATGTTTGGGATACGTAGGCAACTTCATCCTGAAGTCCAGCCACTAACACTTTCAAAGTGACTGTGTCCATATATTGGTTTTGACCATCTTCGTCTTCTCTGTATCCGAGAGTTCAGCTACGATCATCGCTAATGAGGACTGACTACAGTATGCTGCGGCATTATCCAGACAAGGGGCAACTCTCCGTTGCCATGAGTCGCCATTCAAACCAGGGGCAACTTTCCGTTGCCATACAGCATCCTTCGAACAAGGGGCAATTTTCCATTTTCCTTTGGATCCGAGGTTGTGCATCTCAAGCGTAGGTTCCGTGCTCGTTGAGCATTGGCCATTTGCAAAAATAGTTTTTGAAAATTTTTACTGAGGTTGACCATTTTCTCGAAAATTATTTCATTTTCCAAAACTGGACCATTTTCTTGTACCCAAAAAGGAGAATTTTCAGTGCTCATAGCCTGACTTGCATGATTTTCAAATAAAAAACCGAACAAGTATGTTAATCTAACTCTCATCTGGTCAAAATTGTTTTAGTAGAAAACCAAAACAAAAAATGGTCAAAATGATGAACTAGGGGCACAGTTGAGTCAGGTGTTCTGTCTTTACCCCGTGGTTAACATTCCTTGCCATAAGGACACTCTACCCGCCAGAAAGGGCACAATTGGAGCTGTCATTAAATGGCTGAAAGCTCTCTCAACCTCCGAGCAACGAGGTATCGAACCAAGTGTGAAGCACGAATTAGAATGGATCAAGATACTTCATTCCCCATCCGGGGCATCGACCAAGCGTCACCAGAAGGAATAGCCGCGAGCTGATACGGTTGAGCGTGAACCCACAACTTCCTATTCATCCATTAAACACCCCGAGGAGGGATAAAAATGAGAGAATAAAGAATAGAGATGTGTAAGTTGAGAGAAAAAGCGAGCCGAAGGGTTTTGAAAAAAAAAAAAAATGAGCTTGAGTGCCAGAGGGATGTGAGAATCACAAATAAGAAAGGGCGGGAAACACTACCCGGAGAAACCGGCTCCTTGCGAACTAAGAGGTCTCTTGTCTTTATAACACGTTTGTGTGTCGTGTCTTTTGTTTTGTTTACCTCAACTTTTGTTTTGAGTCTTTTTCAAGTGTTACTCGATGAGTTTAGGTCGTGTACCTTTTGTTGAGTCATAGTATGCTGTGTTTAGTTGTAGGCTCAATGCCCGGTTGAGAACCCTTTTCTCATTTTCAAAAAAAAAAAAAAAAAAAAAAATCGTTTTGTGCTCAGAATGCTGTGCCATTCTGCACATTTGTGCAAAAACATGATTTGGTTCTTTCATACAATTGCAGGATCCACCCCCGATAAGTGTGAACAGGAAAACACTGGGCCTCTTTGAAGCTTCTGGGTTTCAAATCGCATCTGAGTGTGCTTCAACTTCAGTAGATTCAACCTTCATGGTCCGTCTTGTCAGATTTGGGCTGTTTGTTCAGGATCTGCTGTGTGCAAAATGAACCAAGCGCTGTGTTATGAGCTGTATGCAGATTAATCCCCAGTAGAGTATGAGCCGAGTGTTCAGAATGTGTAGTGGTTGGTATGGTTTGTTTTTGCTGTTGACTGGTTCGTTATCTGATTATTACAATGCAAGTGTTCAATTTTCAGACAACAGATCAATTTCATTTTGTTTGAGATGTAACATGATGCAATGCGATGCAATATATGAAATGAACAAATGCAACACTTTTTCAGACAAAAAGTTTGTTTCATTTCATCATCTTTTTCAAGTACATGGTTTTGGAAATAAAAATCTGCCTGCGGCAGTACAAGGTACTCTAGCTACCAGCAAAAGGTACAAAAGAAAAAGAAAAGAAAAAAAACAGCAAAAGTCTGGATCAATGACAAAAGGCCGTGGGTCTAGGGGTTCGTCCTCGTCCTCTTCCTGGACGAAGGTCCAGGTGCATCATCAGCGCTGTCATCTGAGTCCGAGTTCGAGCCGTCTCCGGTCTCCTCCTCCGACGACTCTGCCTCCCCCTCTGTCTCCGCCTCAGACTCGTCATCGCCTGGAACTGGCGCCCGTGAGCTACTCCCGACATGGGTACGTCCCGCCTTGGTGCGGGGGTATACTCTCCCATCTCCTACGGTAGGAATAGAAGGTCCAGCTGGGGCACCTCCTACGGCAGGGATCTGGAGGGATGCTGAAAAGTACAAAAAGCGAATGCATCAGTGTGAATACTGTGAACAGAATATCAGTGCAGAATGCAGTGTATGAGTACAGTGTGTGAACACTGTGAACAGAGTATCAGTGCAGAATGCAGTGTATGAGTACAGTGTGTGAATACTGTGAACAGAATATCAGTGCAGAATGCAGTGTATGAGTACAGTGTGTGAATGCCATGAGCAGTTTATCAGTACAGAATACAATGCATCAGATGCTGTGAGGGCAGTATGTCAGGTGTCATTTTGTGTGTCAGGGTATGTGAAACAGTCTATGTATGGCTCGAGACCGTGGTCAGAAGGACATACCGGAATGCTATAAATGGATAGAAGGTCGAGGCTCTGCTGGAGCATCCCCATCACTGAAGCGGTCAGCTCCAAGGACTGGCGAGTGTACTCAGAAGAGGCCTGCAAAAGTATTAAGAAGCATCAATATTCTGCGGAATATCAAATCAAATGAAATCAACTAACTATGCAGAATGCAATATGTAGTAGTACATACCGGAGGCAGGTCGTAGAAACCGACCAACTCATGATCAGGCGGAGGGGGAGCAATAGGGATCTGGTAGGTCGCCCCGCCACGCCCTCTGCATGTCATCGCCGTGGGCAGAGCACGCCAACCAGCCCCCGCCCTCTTTGAACTCCACTCCTGCTGCGGACCCGAGCCCTCCTCGATGCTCCTGCCCCAGCCTCCGCTCCTGCCCTAGCTACCGGCACCGCGGGTCTCTCTCTCTCAGCTCGACGGCCACCGCTCAGAGGCCGCGTAATGTAGGTCTGGACGTACTCTCTATAGTCGCCCTCGCCCCTAAAGCCCGTCGCGTCCCAGCCGATCGTGTAATCGGCCATCTCCTCGGCGGTGAACCTCTCGGTGTCTCTCATGTGGGTAGGAGGCGGACCCAGAACTATTTGCTCTGGCAAGCCCAGGGTCTGGCGTAGGAAATGCTCACCCCAGTACCAAGCCCGACAGACCGGGCCCTCCAGCAGGATCTGAAAACGTGCAGTCTCCTCTGCCCCGGCAAACCGATCTCGAATCGTCGCAGGCAATGGAGCCCAAGGCTGCCAAGTGGTCTGTAAATGACATGTAGTTTGTTATCTACTGATATTGACAATACAATGTAAAGCGAAGCTTAAATGAACCGCAAGTAAAACATACCTCTGTGGGGGTAATAGTGTCAAAGTAGCGGCGGAAAAAGATGAATGTCTCCCGCGGCCTCCGCACACACCTCACGTCAAAGCGACGCGAAAATGAGATGACGAGAGGGGTCTCTACGTCTGGCACTGGGGCGAGTCTCAGAAAGTAGGCGTAGACCCACAACTGTAGAGCAAATACCAGAAGGGTTATCAGATAAAGCAGAACACAGAATAAAGTAGAAATTGCAGGACCGTGTACTGTGCACTGTGTTGAGCAGAGTGTACGGTGTATGCAGTGTACAGTCAGTGTAAAGCAGGGTATATGTGTGTGCCGTGTGTGCAGTATACGATCAGCATGAAATAGAAAGTACAGTGCGTGTAGTGTACAGAGTACAGAAAATGTAAAGCAGAAAAAGGAAAATGTACCTCCCAAGCGTGCCAATAGCCTCTGAGCAACTGCCCACTGCCACGGGAAGCTGAGCTCATGTACCCATAGAGAGTGGCCAGAGCGGCGCCGCCCCAGTCGTAGTGCAGGATCTGCCTGACATCCACCAGTGCACTAAGCAGGCAGAGAGGCACAGTGTTCGCCCGGCCGGCGAAAATGGTAGTCCCAAACAGAAACATGAGAAAGCCGCGTGCGTATCTCTCCACAGCCTCCTGAGTCATCGGAGCCTCCTCGGTCAAAGCTGGTTGGACCCTAAACTGGACCTCGAACCAGGAATATCGAACGAAGCCGGGACGCGCAAGAGGCGGCACCTCGCCGAGCAGATGGATCTGAGCAGCTATCCACTCATCCATATCAATATCAAAGGGGATCGGATCACCCCCTACCCCGATGCCTGTGAGCATCAAGAAATCGTATGGAGTCATCGTCATGTCTCCCATGGCAGAAAGGTGGAACGAGTCGGTGGTGTCCCACCACCTCTCTGCTAGAGCAGCAAGGAGAGGCTTGCTCGTCGTCAGTCTGGAAAGCCCTCTGTAAAATGCGCCGAAGCCGGCCTGGTCCACGATGTGGCGAATCGCGTCGAGTAACTCTACATACCAATCTCGAGCGGCAATATTCCCATACCCCCGGACGGTATGGGAATCTCCCTATTTTCAAGCAGACAATGGCGAAGAAACGTTAAAGTACAGTTTTGAAAAGCATTCAGATTTGGTAGTGAACTACAACATGTGATGTGCCAGTGTGTTTGCATGGTTTGTTGTAGATACAGCGTGTGTGCACATTTTCCAGATTCAAACAGATATTGGGTGCCGGTGTGCTCGTAGTGAACTACAGTGACTGATGTGTCAGTGTATTTGAGTGGTTTAGGGCGAGTGCAGTGTGTGTGCACGCGTTCAGATTCAAACAGATAACAGTGGCAAGTGTGTTCACGGTCGATTACAGTGTACAGTGCCTCAGTGCATTTGGGCTAAGCAGTTAAAAAGCATAATCGGTTATGGTAGCTAAGTGTTTTACATTGCGGAAAGTAAAGCAGAGGGAAGAATGTTACCTCAGAAGCGCCGAAGGACAAATGAGATGTAGGCTCGCACAAGAGAAGCTCTGGAGGCACGCCCCTCTCGAAGCTCCTGAACTGGCGCAGTCCATCAGGAGGCAGGATGTGAATCGCCGGCCGGTAGGTCGCCGGGTCGAACAGGCGGACGCTCAAGGGGAGGAGCTCGGCCTCTGGATCCATCTCATGCTCTGGGGGAGTCCCGCCCCGTGGAATATCACCCGCCATGTCAAAAGTGGTGCGAAACTGGCCGAAAGAGTGAAAATCTGGCAAGAATATGAAAAGTCAACCGAAAAGTCAACCCCGGGAGGGTGAAAAATGGCCGGAAAGGTCGGGGTGCAGAAAAGGCACAGAAATCAAGAAAAACTTGGGGGAAACAAACCCCCAAGAGGTGGAAATAGCGAAGGAGACACCGAAACGAAGAAATGTTCGGTTCAAAGTGTTTGAAACACGATGAACTTCACGAATCAAATGTGGAAAAAGGGCGCGAGAATCAAGGAAAACGGAGAATAGAAGAGGGGAAAATGCTCTAGAGAGAGAGAGCAACTATTTTTGGCCAAGGAAAATGAAAGAAATAGGGTTTGAAACCCTATTTTAAAAGACCCGAGGCAAAAAGACTAAACTGTCCTGACTCAGCAACTTTTGGCCGGTCGGCGACATCTTTGTTCGGCTGGCCAAATGTTTGGCCGGTGATGTTTTTTTGGTGGCCGGTGGATGGCCGGTGGCTTCCCCTTCCGGCCGGTGAGCATCCTACAACCTTGTTTGGGTCAGATCTATGGTTTGGAACCTTTATTGTTCAAGATAGTACAAGAAAAGGCATTTCCGAAGCTCAACCGGCCTCCGTTTCAACCTCGGACCGTGTCTTCTGTGCGTGGCACTCGAATTCGTGCAAGGTGTATCTTTTTGGTATCCGTTTTATTTCTTACAAGGTTCGAAAGTTGCCCCACATGGGTTACGTTGCAACGCCCTGTCGTGAACGCGCGCTGATTTTGCGTCATTTCTGTCACGTCGTTGCGCACACATCTTGCATTGTCATGCACATGCATAATCATGCATTCAAAATAACAAAATTCATGCATTCGCTACGGTCTGGCGAGACCTTAAATACGCTCGGTCTAGGAGACCTTAAATCCTCTAAAGATACAAGTTCTTCGGTGTTTGTCGTGCCCGAACGACTTTTGATAAGTGGCATTATACATGCATTTCAAACGACGCGCGTGGTTGCGCATTCAGGTTCACAAGCATTGTCATGCATAATCAAAAGACGTGCGTGGTCACGCACTTACATCAACATGCATTGTCATGCATCTCAAAAGCCGCGCATTGTCGCGCATTTTGAAATCATGCATTTGACGGTCTGGCGAGACCTTAAACTCGCTCGGTTGCATTGTTATGCATTTCAAATGACGCGCGTGGTTGCGCATTCAGGTTCACATGCATTGTCATGCATATCAAAAGACGTGCGTGGTCACGCACTTACATCAACATGCATTGTCATGCATCCCAAAAGCAGCGTGTTGTCGCGCATTTCAAAATCATGCATCATTGCAAACAAAAAAAAAAAAAAAAAAAAAAAAAATGCATGTCATGCATCATTGTAAATAATGCATATGTCATGCATCATTATAAATAATGCATATGTCATGCATCATTGTAAACATGCATATGTCATGCATCACTGTAAATAGTGCATATGTCACGCATGCCACTGTAAATAATGCATATGTCATGCATCTTACTGTAAATATTGCATTTTACGCCAATCCATTGCATATTTGTCAATAGTGCATTGTAGCTTGCATGCATTCACTGCATCACCCCCACCTATGGCTTGCGCCTTTCCATGTTGAGCTTGGTCTGGTATGTGCCCACACTTTTCACATCGCAGCACAGTTCTGCATGTGTACGCGCCTATTCCACGCTGGTATGTTGGTTTGAGGGTTGCGGCACCATTTCTGTGTTAGATGCGGTTTGTTTGAGTACGTGCCTTTCCTAGGCAAGATCTGGTTTCGCCCGCGTGCCTTATCCATTATAAATATTCCATTCCATTGCATATTTGTAAATAAGTGCATTGTAGCTTGCATGCATTCACTGCATCACCCTCACCTATGGCTTGCGCCTTTCCATGTTGAGCTTGGTCTGGTATGTGCCTATATTTTTTACGTCTATACACTCATAGTTCTGTATGACCGTTCTATGTTAGACGTGGTTTGTGTGTGTCCATGCCATTCCTCGGCAAGATTTGGTTTGGCTGCTTGCCATATCCATTATATATATTACATTATAGTGTAATTTTTGCATCCAGCATTAGGATCATTGGTCTTTCTTCAGCGGGTCATTTCCCCACCTATGTCATTCCACCCAATTACTTGTTCTTGTGTCCGTCTACATCACTGTGGACGTCCCCCGAATGCCCCGGGAGGGTTAAGTCCCGTTCCGTTCATTTGGGGTTACCACAGTTTGGACTCGATTTGTGTCACGATTCTTAATCTGAACCAAAGAGTCCAAATCTGGCAAATCGTTTTGAGAAACAGATTTTTGAAAAAAGAAGTGCCAAACATGGACTGCTTTGCCAGATACAGAGTCGCCACCTAAATATTTTAAAATGGGGGAATTTAGGAAACCCTGACTCGGTGCCGAAGGCCACATGTCCGTCATCACCGGAGTTGTCTCGGCTCGGGAGCTTGGGTACGATCGGGGAAGGTCAGCTATGAGCACCCCCTTTCGCCCGGTCAGAAGACCGGCCTCTACTAACCGTGATATCCGTTTTTGAAAACTTTACGTGTTCTTAAACCGATTGTTAGCCTAGAATTACTATGTTATGCGCGCAGCAAACAAGTATAGACCAAATCGCCCAAATTGGAATAAAAACATTTCACATTTATTTTGAAAATGGTTTGCTACTCGCAAGTAGGCTAAAATACAGATTTTGCAACCCTCAAGTGGGTTTTTGGAAAAGACGGTTTTGCCACTATCTAGTGGGCTTAAAACAAATATCGTTTTAACGCATTATCCCAATTTAAGAAATTTGACCTCCACCCACAGGCATTCAAGCAATTTATCTCATGTAAACACTTAGCCGCATGGCAAGCATACTATTATGGCAACATTCACACGCATGTTGGATGCTAAAGCATAACCACTTACATTGTACTCCGTGCCAAAACAATAAACTAGTTAGCAAATGTGCATGTCCTAGTTCATGTTATTTTGCCTAATGCAACACATACAAGATGCAATTTTAGTTAGGCTCGGTTAACCTAAATATGGCATACGATATGCAACCAACTGATTCATGTATTCAATTTTGAAATTTGAAAATACGAATGCGGTTAGTATGATGTACCGAGCCCGGTGCATGTCAACAAATGCAGGAATGCACGCATGCGTATCATAAGGTATGCTAATTTCAAAAATGCCCTAATCTACCATCATAAGCAGGTAAATAAAAGGGAAGAAAGAAATGGGGATTGGAAGACATACACACACTCACCCACACTTATTACATGTTTACCCTCACTCAGAGGGTCCGAATTAATATTACAGTCCCAAATAATAAACGAATAAAATTATTACAAAGATTTCTAATTTAATTTAAAGGAAAGGTGGTGAAGGAAAGAAAAGGGAAGCCACAGCCTCTGCCTCGGGATGCGCGAATGATGCATGCTCGAATCCGTCTTGCCCAGAAAACCCGTACTATACTCCTGTCGCCTCTGTTTGTACTGCCTTGTCTTTCTGAAGATTGCCAAAGTACTGGAGCAAGTTCTTTGCATCCTGCAGAGCACCACCGGCCGGACAGAATTACCACCGGCACTTCACAATTACCATCGGCATTTTATTGGATTCATCGGCACTCTGGATAGTGCCGGTCGGCACTAAATTCTGCCGGTCGGCAGAAACTTCCTGCAGAAGACAATTTGACAGCAAACAGAGAACAGACAGTGCATGGCATGGAGTTCTTGGACACATGTAAGCATGGTCATACTTCTTATCATGTTTTGAACTCAAGGAAGCATGACTTTCGATTCTTGAACCATCAATGGTACATGGCGGGTCAAAGGATCGAATTTGCCATTTGATATGAAGATGCATGCAACAAACAAAATGAAAACCGAGGCCTTATCAAGTTAGAGTCAAGGGTCCCGATGACCGGGGATCGAGGCACATTACATCACTTGAAGTACGAATGGTCCTCAATTCCCACACTTGGTTTGACACCCCAAACCAAGTAAATGCAATGCATGTTATGCTCATAAGGCTCAAATGCACCATGCCACCAAGATGTAAAGCACAACAAGCATTATGCAACCAACATGACAAAATGTATGATGCCAAGCATACAAGGTACAAACATGATGCAAACATGGACCAATTTGACCATGGGATTGATATGCTACAAGGCTTAATGAAATAACCATGCAACAAACATGAAGCAAGCATGCAAGAGGGCCTAAAAGTGATAAAGGTGCAGACCTTTATTCTCCTCTAAACAGCACCAAAAATGCTCAAAATGATAGACAATCAACTCATGTGAACAAGCAAGCTTATGGTCCCAAAGTTAAGGCACAAAAAGGGGACAACTTACCCCCACCAACATGACCTCTCATGGCATGATCAAAACAAGTAAAAATAGAATTTTGCATGCAAAAAAAGGACCCCAAAACCTCCTAATAGGGCAGCTAAAGTATCTCCCGTGAAACATATGCGCTAAGGCTCATTCCTAGGCATGAGAGGACACACCCTCAAGGCATGAAAGAGGCCATGCATGCACACATACAAGCATGATTCTTGGACTAAAATGTGGTCCTTAGATGATGTTAAATCATGAGGGTAATCACAAACATACATGCTAGAAGTCAATATGCTCAAAGCTTTCAAGCCAAAATACAAGGCAACCCTAACAAGCATGTCAAGCATGATCAAATGGATAACCACCAAACTTTAAACATGGGAAAACAATACTAAAAGCTTCATGGGACCAAGCCAACATACACAAGAATCATGGCCTAATCATGATATGTACTTCTAAGCAAAGTAGAGCAATACAACGCAAGTATCACAAGCATGCAAGGAGGCATAAATCCGGCCAAAAACAGAGGTTGCATATGACCTAAAATGCCTAAAAAAATTCTGAAATGAGGCCAAGGATCATCAAGCACACATGCTACCCTTTTGAGCTCAACAAGCAAGGAAACAAACCATGAAGGGAGAGGGGGTGTCCCTCCCCTATGCAAGACTTCAAACCATCCTTTTTTGACACTAAAATACACTGATTTTCAGTGGTCAAAAGACCAAAACACTGAAGTGAACAAAACCTTATGAAAGGAGCAACAAAATGGATCAAACAAGGCCTATAAGGGTGAGTTTGCACTCAAACCACAAAGTGACCTTAATGAAAGTGCTAGAGCAGGAAAATATGAGCCTTTTTCATGTTATACATAAGAGCTAAAACAGCAAGCAAGATAGGTAGAAAACTATTGCAAGTTTGGGGAATAAAAAGCAAGATGCTCACCCTTGAAGAATCCTTGAAGAACAAATGGTCTAGCCCTCTTATTTTGATCAAAACCAGTCCAAAAACTCAAGAAACAACCCCCCAAGTCCCTCAATCTCGGAATAAGGTGTAATGGTGTGTGTAATGGTGCAAAAGTAAGGTAAAAACCACATTTTGAGCTAAGAAACACACACAAGAAGGGAGAGAGAGAGAGGTATAGAGATAATATGTATCTATATCTCTAAGGGCTGGTTTTTGCTTCTAACTTTCTAACCTAGAACCAAGAGGAAAGCCCCTCTCTTATAGGACTCCCTCTTGCAAAGCTTATACAACAAGCTTGGCTAGAGGGAAATCCCTCCATACACGTGTATGGAGGGGGGAAGAGTTGGTGCCAGCTATCACAGCTGGCACAAAATATCTCTATAAAGTGGATGAACAGTGGTCGGCTGCCCAAAAATGCCACTTCGACAAAAAATAGTGCCGACCGGCAACAATCTATGCCGACCGGCAATAAAATGTGCCGACCGGCAAACAAAAGTGTCGATGGAAGAAAAAGACCATCCGATGGCCTCCAGCCACTACCGGTGGTGTGTGGGGATGCCTCATAAGGCATTCCCTGCCCTTTCCAGACAAAACACAAGTGTTCGGTGCAAAACCAGACACTAAACGGTCAAGTTTGGAGATCCTGAGGCAGGGCGCGCGAGCCGAGACCTCCGGGAACTCCAAACGAACACGATCATGGATAATCACCGTGTGTTCAAACAGAGACGTCCAAGTCTTGAGGACGGTCAAAAATGGGGTGTCTACAGTTGCCCCTCTTTGACAGAACTCGAGAGTCATAACAATGACGGGAGTGAATGTCAAAGCCCAGAGATGACCCATTTTTGACAAGGCCGAAGACTTAGACAAACATGCAAGACAATCAAGATATGCGCCCGAAGGCGGGGGCGAAATGCAAGACAATGCAGAGCCGAACATAACTTATGATCATGCAAAGAAAGCTGTAACGAAGCAAGCATGCGACAGTTTTAAGCTAACATACACCAAACTACACTACAATGCAGAAAGGATGTAAGAGAATTATGTAATCCTCAATACGTCTCACTCGGAGGATACAATACCTGTGCGGCTCGTCTGGTTGCACCAGCCTCAAATGAACCGTACATACAATATCGTGCCTGAAGAGAAAACAAACTTAACAGGTGCAACATCGTTATCAACATGCAAAGTAGTGTACTCGAAATGCGTGACAGCGCGAAGCAAGTGGGGAGCATGACAATGCATATGGAGATACAACTAGGTACGTGGAGCAAGCGGTCTACGCAGGCGACGAAATTGATCATAAGCACGCGGTCTACACAGGTAACGAAACAAACAAGCGGTCTACGCAATTAAAACATGCGGTTTACGCAGGTGATGAAACTAAACATGCGGTCTACGCAATCAAAACATGCGGTCTACGCAGATATTGAAATTAAACATGCAGTCTACGCAATCAAAACATGCGGTCTACGCAGGTGATGGAACCGATAAATCATGCGGTCTACGCAAGTAATGAAATTAAACATGCGGTCTACGCAATCAAAACATGCGGTCTACGCAGGTAATGGAATCGAGCATGCGGTCTACGCAATCAAAACATGCGGTCTACGCAGGTAATGGAATTAAGCATGCGGTCTACGCAAGTAAAACATGCGGTCTACGCAGGTAATGGAACCGATAAATCATGCGGTCTACGCAAGTAAAACATGCGGTCTACGCAAGTAATGAAATTAAACATGCGGTCTACGCAATCAAAACATGCGGTCTACGCAGGTAATGGAATCGAGCATGCGGTCTACGCAATCAAAACATGCGGTCTACGCAGGTAATGGAATTAAGCATGCGGTCTACGCAATCAAAACATGCGGTCTACGCAGGTAATGGAACCGATAAATCATGCGGTCTACGCAAGTAAAACATGCGGTCTACGCAGGTAATGGAATTAAGCATGCCGTCTACGCAATCAAAACATGCGGTCTACGCAGGTAATGGAACCGATAAATCATGCGGTCTACGCAAGTAAAACATGCGGTCTACGCAAGTAATGAAATTAAACATGCGGTCTACGCAATCAAAACATGCGGTCTACGCAGGTAATGGAATCGAGCATGCGGTCTACGCAATCAAAACATGCGGTCTACGCAGGTAATGGAAGGATGTACCATTACATAGCATAATTGAAACAATTTGCGGAGTTCACAAAACATGAAAAGGATACGGGGCGGGACATTCTTCGCACGCATCGAGCGTTGTTCGCAGAAGTTGTGGCCTGAGGTCAACTCAAAGGTTTACGTTTCAAAGGTGTGATTTCCCGTATTGTGAGGGCGTCCAACGACGCGGCTGACCCGAACAAAGATGCGGAAGGTGCGTTAACCGCAAGGGGAGTTTCACCGGTATCAATTCTGATACTTGGCTACCCTGTCATTCTACGTTTTATTTTCCTTTTTACTAGTAGTTTAAGCACATTGCACTGCCTCAGGCAGGTTTATTTTCTTTCTCAAAATTCACGCACTTTGCAAAACATGTGATGGAAATGAAACGAATCATTTTATTCAAAAGATGTTGCATTTGTGGATCTTCTGTGCATCGCATCGCAGGGTATCACACCACAATGTGAACGAAATTGAACTCATTTTAGAAATTTGCCATCGTAATAATCAGGTAGTGAACCGACTTACAACTCGATAAGCAAAATAAGGACATGACACAACCAAACAAGTATGAATACAACTCGATAAACAAATCAAGAGCTCAAAGAAAGCGAAATACAACTCGATAAGCAAATGTTCAAAAACTCGACAAGCAGACAGGCGTGGCTCCGCAAGAGTCTATCGCCGGGAAGGGGGTTGGAGGTGGTGAAGTTCCCCAATTCTTAGCATAAACAGCTCAGGAAACCAGAAGGAAGCCCACCGGCATGGTGTAGGGACCACCGGCTGCAAGGAGTGGCTACCGGCCATATGCCTGTTTTGTCGGCAAACTAAAATGGCCGGTCGGCAGATTTTTTTGGCCGGCCGACACTAAACGAAGGGGACCACCAGAATGTTGACACCTGTCCCCCACTCAACCTTATCTCCTACAAAAGATTCCAGCTTCGTAATTTTTCTCATTTTCACACTGATTTGCTCTAATGGAAGAGTTTCTTGCTCAAAATCTCACAGCTTGGATTGCTAGCTTGGATGGCTCGGAAAAAGTGAATTTCCGGGGTTTTGGCATAAATGCACTATTCACTTTGGGTCGTACCCCCTTGCACTCCCCATTTCTTCATGCCGCGGCAAGGTTTTGGAATCCGGTGACACATGTCTTTAGCTTCGCCGGGCAAGAGATGTGTCCTACCTTCGAAGATTTCCGAGCTCTAATGGAGTCCGAGCGCGACGAGGAGCTCCTGCCCCAGCTTAATTTTGGTCATGCCCAATCCTTAGGGCGAATGTGTGGACTCAGCATGCGTGACGCTCGGTCTCTGATTTGTGACGGGATGCTGGACATTCCGAGTTTGACCGATCGGTTTTCTGATGCTAGTGATCGCAACAACCATCCCTGGCAAGGTTTCCGACGGCACGCCCTCTGTTTATGCATGCTATCCCATTTCCTGTTCGTCTCAGGCTCTGGAGGGGCTAGTGTCTGGTTGATTGAGGTCGCCCAAGGCTTGAAGGAGGGCAAGAGCTGCGTTGCGATGACTCTGGCCGAGACGCTAATGGGCTTAGACGCCTTTTATCGCCATGAGACATCTAGATTGGCGGGGAGTCCACTACTACTACAGGTAATGTTTTCCACCCAATCTCGCATTTCTGTATAGCTCACATCACTCGGCCCTCGAGCTCAGTCTTTTCTCACAAAACCCCATTCTCACTTTTCTCTCCTCGTACATCTCTCTATTCTTTATTCTCTCATTTTCAATCCCTCCCCAGGTGTGGCTGATGGATAAGCTGCAGGTTGTGGACTCCTGCCCAGCATATTCAGCTCGCGGCTACTTCTTCCGGCATCGTCTAGTCAATGCCTTGGATGAGGAATGGTGGTTCGCTTGGATGTGCCACTTGTCCGCAGACCGTATTGCTTGGCGGTGCCCTTGGTTGAACCTTCCGGCAATGAGTTACAATATGCCTCGGCAGACTGGGATTCAACTGGTTGGTCTCACTCATTGTGTATTCTATTTCCCATTTCGAATTCGACGCCAATTTGGCCATGATCAGACTTGCCCGCCAGAGGGGATAGAGTATCCTGCTGCATTTCCAGCCCGAGGCGCGCAGCTTGCTTGGCAGGCCACTGCGTGGAGGATGAGAGAACTCCTGGCCCCCGCTCCTACTTTTAGTTGCACTTTGTCTGACGAGTGCATAGATTGGCTTAATGAAGAAGCACAGATCGGGCCCAGCTTGGCATCAGAGGCTTCAACCAGCTCTGGGAGGGGGTGCAGGAACACCTGACTTGACCATGCCCTAGATTTATTGCTTTATTAGTACTTTCAAGTTTTCTTTCATGAATGTAATAAAAAGCAACTTCAATTGTATGTAAGAGCAGGAGAACTCTGTTTTGAAATCAAAGAAATTGAAAGTTGTGGCACTGAAAATTTTCCACCTTGGTCCAAAAATGGTCAAAGTTGTAAAAAGATTATTTGAACAAAGTCAGCTTATATTAAAACTTTTCAAAGATATTTTTGATGTGGATCAGAACTGGACACGCCTGAGATCTGTCACTCGAGATGCACAACCCCAGATTTCTGCAACTGGAAAGTTGCCCCTAGTCTGAAGAGCGCCGCAACACTGCATAGCAACAGAAAGTTGCCCCTAGTCTGAGTGGCATCGCACCGGAGATTCCAACAAATGCTGATGAACAAAGATGGCTGAGATGATCAAATGGACAAAGTTGATCGGGGAAGTGTTATGGCTGAACTTCAGGATGAAGCTGCCTACGTATCCCAAACATGGGAATCAAGCCTCACGTAGTTCCGGCTTAGGTTCGCTCGAGTATTTTCACTCTCCTTTTGCGCTCTAACTTTTGCCAAGGCCGCCCTTTGCGGGTTTTCAGCCTTGCGAGCTCAGTTTTTATATTTTCTAATTTTTTGTGCTCTAACTTTTGCCTAGGTCGCCCTTTCGGGTTTTCGGCCTAGCGAGCCTCTCAAGGATAGTATTTCTTCAACTTGTCCATATTGATCGGTTGAGAGAATTTTAAGCCATCTAAGTCCATCAGAACCACAGCTCCGCCTGACCAGATAGCTTTGATGATGTAGGGACCAGTCCAATTGGGTCTGAACTTGCCCCTTGGGTCGTGGATGGGAGCTCGGTTGTCTTTGAGTACCAAATCCCCTTCCTTTAGATTTCTGGACTTAACCCTCTTGTTAAAAGCCCGAGCAATCTTGCGCTGATAACTCTGAACGTGGTACAGTGCTTTCAGCCTTCTTTCATCAAAGAGCATTAGTTCCTCGAACCTGCTTTGCTGCCAATCTGCCTCAGCTATCTGACACTCGGCCAATACCCATAAAGACGGAACTTCAATTTCAATAGGTAGAACAGCCTCCATTCCATAAACTAACGAATACGGAGTTGCTCCGGTAGAAGTTCTAATTGAAGTCCTGTAGCCCCACAGAGCAAACGGCAACTTATCTGGCCAATCTCGATAGGTCTCCACCATTTTCCGCAGTATATGCTTGATGTTCTTGTTGGCGGCCTCAACTGCTTCGTTGGTTTGCGGCCGGTATGTAGATGACTTATGAAAAGCCACATTATACTTTTCCAACAAGTCGACCACTTCTTTCTTAAAGTGGGATCCATTATCCGAGATGATCTCATTTGGCACCCCGTAGCGACAAATGATGTTGTTTCTGATGAACTTTGCGACGTGCGACGCTTTCAACACCGCGTATGATTGGGCCTCGACCCACTTTGTGAAATAATCTATCGCTACCAAGATATACTCATGTCCGTTCGATCCCTTCGGGGTAACAGCTCCGATCACATCGATCCCCCACACGGAAAATGGCCACGGGGAAGTCATGTTGTACAACTTGGATGGTGGGATATTCATACGGTTTGCATGGATCTGGCATTTGTGGCATCGCCGAACAAAGCCGATACAATCCTCTTCCATGGTCGACCAGTAATAGCCCTGTCTGAGGATCTTTCTGGCCAGCATTACTCCATTCATGTGTGCACCGCACTCTCCTCCGTGGATGGCCTCCATTAGGCGCTTCGACTCTTCAGCTTCTACACAGAGCTTATGCATTCCCAGATGACCTCTTTTGTACAGCTTACCTCCGCAGATGATGAACTGAATAGCCATTCTTCTAATGGCCCTCTTATCCTTGGCGCTTGCCCCTAGGGGATACGTCTCCTTTTCCAAGAAGTTCCAAATATCGTAATACCAGGGGTTGTCGTCTTGGGCCTCATCTATGGCGGAAATTGACTCGTATGCTGGCGCAAACTTCTGATCAATGATGACTGGACGCATCCGGACTCCCGACGGGATGTCTATCATGGAAGATAGAGTTGCTAGTGAATCTGCGAACCTGTTGTTCTCTCTTACGAGGTGGGTGAAATTTAATTTCTCGAACCGAGGAATTAACAAATCCAAGGTTTGGTGGTAAATTATCATCCTTTCCTCCTTGACCTTCCAGTCTCCTTTTGCTTGAGACACAACAAGATTCGAGTCCCCAATGACGTCCAGCCGTCTTACCCCTAGCTCTAGGGCTGCTTCCAGACCAGCAATACATGCCTCATACTCTGCCTCATTGTTCGAGACTCTGAACTGGAGCTTGAATGCTAAAGGGATACGGGAATCGTCAGGCGCTATCAGCAACACCCCTATCCCATACCCATACTGGTTTGACGCTCCGTCAAAATACATCGTCCAAGTTTCATCCTCGATGTGCAGAATGGCTTCATCTGGGAATAGGTACTTAACCGCTTCACCCCCCTCAACCGGGTGGTCGGCAAGGAACTCCGCTACCGATCTCCCTTTCACCGACTTGCGTGTTACATACTTCAAGTCAAATTCGGAAAGCAATAGCAACCAACGAGCTAGCCTACCCGTAAGTGCTGGTTTCTCGAAAAGATATTTGATGGGATCCAAACGTGAAACCAACATTACGGAGTGAGCTAACAGGTAGTGCCGCAGCTTCCTGGTAGCCCATACCAAGGCCAAACAAGCCTTCTCCAGTGGTGTATAGCGGGTCTCGTAATCCAGCATCTTCTTGCTCAGATAGTAGATAGCCCTTTCCACTTTGTCTTCTGACTCCTGTGCGAGCATGCAGCCCATGGTGGTCTCAGTTACCGAAAGATACAATATCAACTGTCTCCCCGGTTCTGGCGGTGACAATACAGGCGGGTTCTGTAAATACTCTTTGATCTGCTCAAAAGCTGCTTGACATCGGCCGTCCCATTGGAATTTCTTTCCTTTCTTCAGGAGGCCAAAAAGTGGTTCACAAGTCAAGGTTAATTTAGAGATAAACCGCCTTATGAATTGCACTTTACCTAGAAAGCCTCGCACCTCCTTTTCAGTCCTCGGTGGTGGCATTTCTAAGATGGCCTTGATTTTGGAAGGGTCGACCTCGATGCTCCTTTGCGTTATCAGAAACCCTAGCATCTTCCCTGCTGTAACACCAAAAGTACACTTCTGGGGATTCAGCCGCAGCCGAAATTCTCTGATCCTTTGAAAAAACTTTTGTAAGGCGGTGTAGTGGCCCTCTCTTTCTTTGGACTTGACAATCATGTCGTCCACATACACCTCGACCTCTTTATGGATCATATCATGCAATATTGTGGTTGTTGCCCGTTGATAGGTAGCTCTCGCGTTTTTCAGCCCAAATGGCATCACTCGATAACAATATGTACCCCACGGGGTAGTGAATGCAGTCTTCTCCCGGTCTTCGGGCGCCATTACTATCTGATTATAGCCTGAGAAACCATCCATAAACGAAAGCAAGGCGTGTCCTGCCGTGAAATCTATCAGTTCATCAATGTGCGGCAAGGGAAAGTCGTCCTTCGGACTGGCCCTGTTCAAATCCCTGAAGTCTACACAGACCCGAATTCTGCCGTCTTTCTTCGGCACCGGAACAATGTTGGCCAGCCAAGTCGGGTACTCAGACACTAACAGGAAGCCTGCATCAATCTGCTTGGTGACCTCTTCCTTGATCTTAATGGCCCAATCAGGGCGGATCCTCCTGAGCTTCTGTTTGACAGGTCGGGCCTCGGGATCAAGAGGGATCCGGTGCTGTACAATCTCAGGATCGATTCCAGGCATGTCTTCGTAGGACCACGCGAAAACATCTTTGAAATCTTTTAACAAAGCGACTAAGCGCTCGCGTTCCTCAGAAGACAACGTGGACCCGATCTGGACCAGCCGCGGGTCCTTCTCAGTACCAACATTCACAGTAGTGATTTCATCCATTAAAGGTTTAACAAATCTTTCCTGCTCTTGATCAATTAACCGTTGCAAAACCGGAGGAATTTCTTCCTCGTCGTTTTCATCGAAATTTTGAAAATCCTGATTTAGGCAATAAATCAAAGGCACAGAAAAATACTCCGAAACCACATCCACGTCGTTCTCATTAAATACTTCCGAGCCGTCGGATTCCTCTGTTACAACAGACTCAAAAGAAAATGAAAAAGACGACCTAGACAGGACTGTGGCATCCGGGTTATCACCCCAGGGAATATCGGACTCAGACTCAGTTGAGCTGGAACCTGATTCCGACGTACAAGATTCGGTAGAATCAGATTCCGGCTCACTACCTGACCCGGTGCTGCTTGATAAAAAGCCTTCTTCATATTGCCAGATGAGAGAAGGTGCGATGGACGCATCCAAAATAGCTGATGGTAGGCCCGCAGCCGCTTCATTCCCAATCACACATACCGAGGAGTTATCCCCCAAGCAACTCTGTTCGATCGGAGGATCTGAAAGCAGACACGCCAGCGCTGCCCCCATTTCATTTTCGGCATCCTCAGACTGCACTTCCTTACTTTGCTCAGCCTCAGCCGATAAATTTGCCTGCCCTTCGGCGGTGTCATCCTCAGGTAACTGTAAATCAAAGAAAATCTCAAATCCCGGTATGCGCTTCTTCTCCGCGTTGAGCCACGGCTCTGGGAAGCCACAGAACGGAAAGTCCTCCCCCTCCCGGATGAAACGTCCGTTTAGGGTTCCCCGAATGGGCTGGTGCATTAAGTCAAAGGGCTTCCCCATCTATTTCGCCCTGGCCCTTCCGGCCATTTCTTTTCCTTTCCTTATCCAATCCTCTTTGGTGGGTAGGTAGCCCAAACCAAAGGTATGGGGGTTATGTGGTACTTCGGCCGATGCTGTGGCACCTTTCCTGCCGCTCTTGCCTAATCCCATCCCGGGGATGTGCTGGAGTTTGTTCATGAGATAGACTGCTTGGGCACTGACATACACCCCTTCGTTAGCTGCCATGATGTTCTGTACAACCCGAGCCTCGGCCAAGGTAAAACCTGATATGAACACATCTTCTATACCGTGCTCAATTTCTAGAACAGGCGTAGATACCTCTGGTGGTGGATGAATTGATGAGTTTCCAAAAACAATGGCTACTCCCTTCCCATAGGGGTATTTCACCACTTGATGTAGGGTAGAGGAGACCGCCTTTACCTGATGCAGCCACGGCCGACCCAAAAGCAAGTTGAACGTTGCAGGAACCTCCAAAACATGGAAATCCATCTCGTGCTGTCCTGGCCCAACCTTTGTTTGAATCTTAACTGTCCCCATCACTTCCCGGCTTGTGTTGTCATACGCCCGAATCACCTGGGCCGTTGGCACAAAATCCGCGACTTTCAAACCAATCGCATATGCTGTCCTTGCCGGACAGACGTTGATGGCGGACCCCGTGTCGACAAGTACCACAGGTATCCATTTATCTCTGCACTCGACAGAGATGTAGAGCGGCTTGTTATGGTTCGCACCCTCGGGTGGCAGCTCTTTGTCAGAAAAACTCAATGCTGGGGAACTTCCTCCCGAAAAGACTAAGCCCACCAGCTGTTCGGGCGTGGTATCTATGGAAAGTTTGGCCTTATCCATGGCTGAAAGGACAGCCTGCCTATGTACTCGAGAAGCCATAAGCAGTCCCCAGATGGAGATGTCTGCTTGTATCTTTTTCAATTGTCTCAATACGGCCTCGTCTTCGAGTTGCTTCTCCTTTTGTTTCTCTGCTTCATTATCTTTTCCAAACGCCTCTGGTTGATCTAGGTGTGGAGGCTTGAAATACCGTCCACTCCTAGTCATGTGATCGACCTCGCCGATATACCAGGTATCATCTGGTTGGTTACCTTTCCAATCCTCGTCTGTGTGGGCAAGACATAGATCGTCGTCTTCCCACCACATACCATCTGCAGCTGACAAGCATCTGTCTGGTTCTGGCACAACTATCCCGATACTTGCAGTACCTTTTATCCCTATGCTCGCAGCATCCTTCATTTCCGTGCTTGTGGCGGTTTCGACCCCCACGTGGCCTTTTGCTTTCCTGATCCTCTCAGAATCCTCGAATCTTCCTTGTTCTGACTGTGTCAATGCAGTAGATTGCTCACTGATCCCTGTACTCAAAATGCTCCATTCCCGAGCGAAACTCTCGACACCGGCGCTCTCCGGCGATACATTCTGCTCTTCGACACTCCCGGCCATTGTTGACATTCTTGCCCCTGCGGGCCTTGTTCTGACTGGAACTCCCCTATTACATCCGGCTGATCGTCTAACCATCCCGTGGCTTCTGCTGACTCTTCATAATCGAACCAGTTGATGGCTGAGTCTTGGTCATCGTGAAATTGGAACTTGACAACATCCTTTTCCACGGTTGTCAAATCATACGTTCCCTGTCCTGAATTGTCCCCTCGGATTACACACAGCTCTCCCCCGACTGGAAATTCGACATTTGGTCTATTCTGGCCCACTGGTGAAATGTAGTCACTCGGACTGTGAGCATTCCCAACATCATTCTCAGACTCCGCAGACTCTGGTTTAACAACCTCTTTCCTGTTCTCGATGTTCACCACCACTGGCTTGGGTTGGGTTATAGAGACGTCCATCATGCACAAATCGGTGCAATCAGGGAGGAAAACTTTAGGCTTAGGCAGGTAGGAGGGTGTGATATAGATACTAGGATCGTAGGATGCGACCCCAGTGTGGATGAAATTGATTCTTTTGGGTGGTGGAACTTGGTTATGTGTGGGGAGAGGATTTGTAGTAACATTGGGTTTCTCAGGGGGTAAAATCACCCCATTATCAATGAGATCCTGAATCTCATGACGTAATCGAAAGCATAGGTTGGTGTCATGACCGTGCTGCTGGTGGAACACACAATACTTGGCCGGATTGTGGGTGGCAGGCAGTCTTTCAGGTAAGGGCCGCGGCTCTAGGGGCTTCAGATGCCCTTTTCTGATCAAAACCCCCAAAGCTTTGGACAGGGGCATATAAAGTGGAGCGAAGGTTCTGGTGTTTCTGGGAGGGTATTTGGCTATTTGTGAGTTGCTTCCGGATGCACCGGAGAATGGTGTGGCTGCCGTGTTTCTTGGGGAAGGGTTAGCGGTGACCATACTCACTTCGGAGGTTCTGGCAGTCGTAGCGCCGCTCGGGCCTGCATTAGCACTACGATTGAAATTTCTGCGGGGTTGCTCCCGGTCATTATTAATCCAACCTTGTCTCAAGGTGTCCTCGATCTGCACCCCATTTCATGCAGATCAGCAAAGGTGGGAAAGGGGACTACAATCATCTTTTGCATTAGCTTCGGCTGAAGATTGCGCACAATCATCCGAATCTGGTCTTTGTCTGTGGGTCTCAAGGTCATCATTGAAGCCTTAGCCCGCCATCTAGTTACAAATTCTGAGAAGCTTTCCTTGGGTTCTTGCCTCGTTGTCTCGAGATCCCGGGTCGTGATCTCGATTTGTGTGTTATACGAGTACTGCAGGATGAAGGCCTCAGCCATCTCGTCCCAATTTCTCTTGACGTCATCCTCTAACTTGGCATACCATGCGGCCGCCACACCCGACAAGGTCCGGCCAAATAAAGATAGCTTCTGCAATCTAGTGAGGCCCATTGGCCTTAAGACGTCTGAGAATAGTCGCAGGTGTACCATGGGATCCTAAGATCCGTCAAAACGATCAATTTGTGGCATCTTAAACCAATCTGGCAGCGTCACAGCTGTGTCGATGTATCCGTCACCAATGTCCGGAACGGACTTCGCACCTTGAGATTTCTTGAACAGCTTTTCAAGCTTGTGCATTTTCAATGTCACAGGGTCCACCTCGGACTCGAAAGGGGAATCTGATAAATTGACAGGAGTGGGCGCCTTGGATTGTTGAGGCGGAATTGGGGGTGGAGCTGGCCCTGTTGGGATGTCTGTATCCTCTTGGACATTTCGGGCGATTGGTGTCTCTTCGGGTATCGGAACCCTTAATGGGGGAGGGACTTGTTGTGAAGCTGACTCCTCAGTTTGCTGCCGCAATCTCACAATTAAATCCGCTTGCTCACTCATAACCGTGGCTTGTTGCCTGGCAAATTCTGCCTGGCGAACAGCATCTTGCTGCATCATTTTCATACTTTCCTGAAGTTGGCGCACCATCTCCTCTAAGCTAGCCATACTGTTCTGCTCTGGTTGAATTGTTGGTATGCGTTCCCTCTCTGTGGGTGAAACGGGATCCTGATCCCTACTGTACACAGGTGGGGTAGACGAAGCCCTCTGTACTAACTGTTGAACCGGTGTCCTCTACCTAGTTGCTTTCCGTTTAGTAACCGGGGGTAGAGAATGGTACACTGGTTGTCCTTCTATCAGATCCTCAGATCGATGGAGCCGGCGACCTCTGATCCAGAGTGCTTGGGGAATGTCTACTGGGTTGGACGCAATGATGCTAAACTACCTAGCAAAAAGATAAATAAAGCAATAAATAAACCAACAACTGGACAGCACAACGGCATAAAATAAACAAATAATATACAGTTGGATGTTCAAAACACATAATCGATAAGCCGAACACACTGTTCCTCGATACTGATCACTGTTGTCAAAATCTCTATTCCCAATACTGAACCCTGATACCCGCAGATAACCGATTCTCTTAAAGCTGATACTGATGCCCTCAGGCCTGATGCCCAGACTTACAAACTGGTGTGTTCATTTCCCTGCAGAAATACATTCTAAAAGCACATAGCAAGTAAAGAGAGCCAAAACACCCCTATGTTGGGGTAGGGTTTCCCTGTCCTATTTTGTCAGGAACTAGGGTTTCACTACGCACACAGCGGTTTCAAACAACTTAGCATCGGATAAGCAACCTGTCCTAGCTTGGAATGGTCACTATGGTTCCGAATATGCACTAGGTCGAATGGTCAAAAAGGGTGCTCCGGTAAACCGGGGTTTGTGTTCCCATACTGTCAGAGCCCATAGCCGGTCAGCCTTATGGTCATGCCTTGACAAGACAAGCCTCGGGCAAACCGTTCAGGAATGGCAGATGGCAAACACGGTGTCCTAGGCGCACCAATGCACATGCGATGCAAAGAAACACATAAGTGAAATCAAAACAGGATATCACGAGTTCGAGTCAAGCCCTCTAATTCCCCAGCAGAGTCGCCAGAAACTGTGGACGTCCCCCGAACGCCCCGGGAGGGTTAAGTCCCGTTCCGTTCATTTGGGGTTACCACAGTTTGGACTCGATTTGTGTCACGGTTCTTAATCTAAACCAAAGAGTCCAAATCTGGCAAATCGTTTTGAGAAACAGATTTTTGAAAAAAGTAGTGCCAAACATGGACTGCTTTGCCAGATACAGATTCGCCACCTAAATATTTTCAAATGGGGGAATTTAGGAAACCCTGACTCGGTGCCGAAGGCCACATGTCCGTCATCACCGGAGTTGTCTCGGCTCGGGAGCTTGGGTACGATCGGGGAAGGTCAGCTATGAGCACCCCCTTTCGCCCGGTCCGAAGACCGGCCTCTACTAACCGTGATATCCGTTTTTGAAAACTTTACGTGTTCTTAAACCGATTGTTAGCCTAGAATTACTATGTTATGCGCGCAGCAAACAAGTATAGACCAAATCGCCCAAATTGGAATAAAAACATTTCACATTTATTTTGAAAATGGTTTGCTACTCGCAAGTAGGCTAAAATACAGATTTTGCAACCCTCAAGTGGGTTTTTGGAAAAGACGGTTTTGCCACTATCTAGTGGGCTTAAAACAAATATCGTTTTAACGCATTATCCCAATTTAAGCAATTTGACCTCCACCCACAGGCATTCAAGCAATTTATCTCATGTAAACACTTAGCCGCATGGCAAGCATACTATTATGGCAACATTCACACGCATGTTGGATGCTAAAGCATAACCACTTACATTGTACTCCGTGCCAAAATAATAAACTAGTTAGCAAATGTGCATGTCCTAGTTCATGTTATTTTGCCTAATGCAACACATACAAGATGCAATTTTAGTTAGGCTCAGTTAACCTAAATATGGCATACGATATGCAACCAACTGATTCATGTATTCAATTTTGAAATTTGAAAATACGAATGCGGTTAGTATGATGTACCGAGCCCGGTGCATGTCAACAAATGCAGGAATGCACGCATGCGTATCATAAGGTATGCTAATTTCAAAAATGCCCTAATCTACCATCATAAGTAGGTAAATAAAAGGGAAGAAAGAAATGGGGATTGGAAGACATACACACACTCACCCACACTTATTACATGTTTACCCTCACTCAGAGGGTCCGAATTAATATTACAGTCCCAAATAATAAACGAATAAAATTATTACAAAGATTTCTAATTTAATTTAAAGGAAAGGTGGCGAAGAAAAGAAAAGGGTAGCCGCAGCCTCTGCCTCGGGATGCGCGAATGATGCATGCTCGAATCCGTCTTGCCCGAAAAACCCGTACTATACTCCTGTCGCTTCTGTTTGTACTGCCTTGTCTTTCTGAAGATTGCCAAAGTACTGGAGCAAGTTCTTTGCATCCTGCAGAGCACCACCGGCCGGACAGAATTACCACCGGCACTTCACAATTACCATCGGCATTTTATTGGATTCATCGGCACTCCGGATAGTGCCGGTCGGCACTAAATTCTGCCGGTCGGCAGAAACTTCCTGCAGAAGACAATTTGACAGCAAACAGAGAACAGACAGGGCATGGCATGGAGTTCTTGGACACATGTAAGCATGGTCATACTTCTTATCATGTTTTGAACTCAAGGAAGCATGACTTTCGATCCTTGAACCATCAATGGTACATGGCGGGTCAAAGGATCGAATTTGCCATTTGATATGAAGATGCATGCAACAAACAAAATGAAAACCGAGGCCTTATCAAGTTAGAGTCAAGGGTCCCGATGACCGGGGATCGAGGCACATTACATCACTTGAAGTACGAATGGTCCTTGATTCCCACACTTGGTTTGACACCCCAAACCAAGTAAATGCAATGCATGTTATGCTCATAAGGCTCAAATGCACCATGCCACCAAGATGTAAAGCACAACAAGCATTATGCAACCAACATGACAAAATGTATGATGCCAAGCATACAAGGTACAAACATGATGCAAACATGGACCAATTTGACCATGGGATTGATATGCTACAAGGCTTAATGGAATAACCATGCAACAAACATGAAGCAAGCATGCAAGAGGGCCTAAAAGTGATAAAGGTGCAGACCTTTATTCTCCTCTAAACAGCACCAAAAATGCTCAAAATGATAGAGAATCAACTCATGTGAACAAGCAAGCTTATGGTCCCAAAGTTAAGGCACAAAAAGGGGACAACTTACCCCCACCAACATGACCTCTCATGGCATGATCAAAACAAGTAAAAACAGAATTTTGCATGCAAAAAAAGGACCCCAAAACCTCCTAATAGGGCAGCTAAAGTATCTCCCGTGAAACATATGCGCTAAGGCTCATTCCTAGGCATGAGAGGACACACCCTCAAGGCATGAAAGAGGCCATGCATGCACACATACAAGCATGATTCTTGGACTAAAACGTGGTCCTTAGATAATGTTAAATCATGAGGGTAATCACAAACATACATGCTAGAAGTCAATATGCTCAAAGCTTTCAAGCCAAAATACAAGGCAACCCTAACAAGCATGTCAAGCATGATCAAATGGATAACCACCAAACTTTAAACATGGGAAAACAATACTAAAAGCTTCATGGGACCAAGCCAACATACACAAGAATCATGGCCTAATCATGATATGTACTTCTAAGCAAAGTAGAGCAATACAACGCAAGTATCACAAGCATGCAAGGAGGCATAAATCCGGCCAAAAACAGAGGTTGCATATGACCTAAAATGCCTAAAAAAATTCTAAAATGAGGCCAAGGATCATCAAGCACACATGCTACCCTTTTGAGCTTAACAAGCAAGGAAACAAACCATGAAGGGAGAGGTGTGTCCCTCCCCTATGCAAGACTTCAAACCATCCTTTTTTGACACTAAAATACACTGATTTTCAGTGGTCAAAAGACCAAAACACTGAAGTGAACAAAACCTTATGAAAGGAGCAACAAAATGGATCAAACAAGGCCTATAAGGGTGAGTTTGCACTCAAACCACAAAGTGACCTTAATGAAAGTGCTAGAGCAGGAAAATATGAGCCTTTTTCATGTTATACACAAGAGCTAAAACAGCAAGCAAGATAGGTAGAAAACTATTGCAAGTTTGGGGAATAAAAAGCAAGATGCTCACCCTTGAAGAATCCTTGAAGAACAAATGGTCTAGCCCTCTTATTTTGATCAAAACCAGTCCAAAAACTCAAGAAACAACCCCCCAAGTCCCTCAATCTCGGAATAAGGTGTAATGGTGTGTGTAATGGTGCAAAAGTAAGGTAAAAACCACCTTTTGAGCTAAGAAACACACACAAGAAGGGAGAGAGAGAGAGGTATAGAGATAATATGTATCTATATCTCTAAGGGCTGGTTTTTGCTTCTAACTTTCTAACCTAGAACCAAGAGGAAAGCCCCTCTCTTATAGGACTCCCTCTTGCAAAGCTTATACAACAAGCTTGGCTAGAGGGAAATCCCTCCATACACGTGTATGGAGGGGGGAAGAGTTGGTGCCAGCTATCACAGCTGGCACAAAATATCTCTATAAAGTGGATGAACAGTGGTCGGCTGCCCAAAAATGCCACTTCGACAAAAAACAGTGCCGACCGGCAACAATCTATGCCGACCGGCAATAAAATGTGCCGACCGGCAAATAAAAGTGCCGATGGAAGAAAAAGACCATCCGGTGGCCTCCAGCCACTGCCGGTGGTGTGTGGGGATGCCTCATAAGGCATTCCCTGCCCTTTCCAGGCAAAACACAAGTGTTCGGTGCAAAACCAGACACTAAACGGTCAAGTTTGGAGATCCTGAGGCAGGGCGCGCGAGCCGAGACCTCCGGGAACTCCAAACGAACACGATCATGGATAATCACCGTGTGTTCAAACAGTGACGTCCAAGTCTTGAGGACGGTCAAAAATGGGGTGTCTACAATCACTTATAGTTCTGCATGTGTACGCGCCTATTCCACGTTGGTATGTTGGTTTGAGGGTTGCGGCACATTTTCTATGGTATACGGACTTGTTACTTCCATCAATAAGATTGAAGGTGCAACAGTTGGTGCAACGGGCACGCCCGCAGCTTGCAATTGAGATTCCAAAATCTCAATTCGTGACTGAAAATCTGCGCATATAGCTTGAATTTGTTTCTCCATTACGTCATTCATCTTCGACTCTAACTGCATTTGATACCGTTGAAGTTGCTCTTCAACTTGTTCTTGAACTCGAGTTTGGAAGATATGATTCTGCTCTTATGACTGCCTATATCTACCTCCAGAAACATCGGTGGGGGATGGTCCCAATCCAAACGTCCGAACACGACCAGGTCGCTCCGGCCCCATAACTTGTGTGAAAATCTGTTCATTTAATGCATCAGGGTCCGAAGAAGATCCCTCCATGTGCTTCGTTAGCTCATTCATTTGAGTCTGCAATTTTGAATTCAATAATTAGCATCCAATATAAATCATATTAAAAGTCTAATAAAGTAGTATCACATACCATAGCTTCATTAACTGAATCACTATTGGAAGTACCATCTTTCATGTATGCGGCCATCCACACCTGTGGCCGACTAGCAGGAACCCCGTTGTTGTTTTTTTTTTTTTTTTTTTTTGTCTCCTGTAAATAAAAGATAGATAAAACAAAACATGTAAGACAAAGATGAGAAGATGAATTTTAAAGATAATAAATTTCAATCTTCAATCTTATACATATTAAACTTGATTTAGTTTAGTTATAAGTTGAGCTAGCTAAGTTATAAGTTGTTTAACTTAAAAACTTAACAAATTTCAAAATATGTCCAAGATGTGATGTCTAATTATAACTCTACTCGAACTATTGAGAAAGGCTTTCGGCCTGTTCTATGATGCAGTGTCTTTTTCTTCCGAAATTTTCTATTCTTCTTGCTTGATTTCTGTTAAATATGAAATTCATTTGAGATATTATCAAAAATTATCATATATAAACATTTTTTTTCACATAAATAAAATTGTACCGATGCACTCTGAGTGCCCCAATAGTAGACCAAGGCCCGCCATTGATCCTCATGTACTCTATCCGGTCGATGAGCCAACCTTTCTACATCATTCTTGAAGGGTTTGTATCCCATATTTTTCACGCGACTTTTCCAATCTCTCAATTTCTTCCCAAATGAAGTCATTATTGTTCTCTTCATGGAATCATCTGCATTCGTATGAGCCTGCATTACAATTATACACACTTGTAATATGCAATGTCAACTACACTTGTAATATGCATTTCATATGGAATCCAATTGTAATATGCATTTCAACTTATTTCATATTAAATATCTGGATTACCTTTATCTCCCTCTATATGTTATCTTTATTTTGCTGTGGGACATAATGCCAAGTCGTAAAAGTGAGTGGTGCAAGACTCCCATCTCGTGCCAAAACGCCCAAATGTGAAGCAAGGGGTGTGTATCCTTCAACTACTTGATTCAACTCATTAGAAACAAGTTTTAAAACGCCATCATCTGAAGTACCCCATTGACCATGTACATATGTGGGACCCCTTGTCTGCTTTTGTGTGGCTTGACTTGAGCTAGGACCTATAAAAAAACAAAAACGGGGCCAAAGAACTGATTTAATATAAATATATATATACTACTGCAACAGTAAGAAAATGTCATCACAAAACAGCAAGAAAATGTCATCACAGAATTGACCAAGTTTAGGACTATTTCCAGTCTACCATTTGTCCAAACACTCTAAATTACTGGGAGCCGGCACTTTTAAAAGCCTAACATTCAATGTCATCACAAAACAGGAAGCTTTTCAAGTGCATCTATGCTCAAAGACAAGGTGTTAAATGCTCACAAATATCTTAACGATAAAGTTCTCATCTGAAAACAGACTAATTATATATGCCCAAACAAAATAATTAAATAAAGGTGAAAGGTTAATGAAGTATCAGAATCTACGCCAGTGAACAGGAAACACCATCAATAAGCAAAATTCATGAAAACAGACTTCAGTGATTAAGTGAAAAATAAGATGCCGCATGAGATTACAGAGCATCTTCTAAATTGAAATCTCACTATCATGAATTTTCAGCGTCAAACATTCCCATTCTCCAACCACATTTTAGTCGCCCTAAATTACTTTATTTAACAAAGTTAATCAAGTAAATTGACTTTAACATATTTTTAAAATATTGGATTAACACAAGGAACTTTCACTACTATAGCTCCTCAATTTAGATTTAAATATATATAGCAAGCATTTCAAATTGGCTAATTTATGTAATTAGAAAAAAATCTGGTGGCCTTTTGGCTGCACGTGCATGCACGTGGGTGAGTGAAGTTGGATACAGGTAAGTAGGTGTTTGGGGGGCTTTTGGAGGGCTAAAAAGCAAAGATAGGGATGTCAAGTAAACATGAATAAGAGAACACAGAAAGTAGAGTGGATTTCTTTTCATTGTCAATTATACTTTCCTCTCTTTCAAGAAAGACAATTTCTAAGATGCCTTCCTTTCTCTCTTTTCACAGTCTTCTAAAAACTTCCCATGCTTTCAAACATGGTAAAAGCAAGCACAATTAAATATATCCATACAGCAGATATATGCACAAACTGCATGAGATTTCACAACATCACAACTGAACCACTGTTGAGCAATCAATTAAAGGCAAGAATCATACTATTCATAGAGGAATAAATCCCAATCAATATGATAAAATAAAAAAAATAAAATAGTTCAGTAAAATCTGAATATAGTTATACATACCAGCTGAAACTGAGCCATGTGATGTACTACCGCTACGTGATGTGGTAGGAAGACTTCCTGGTGGATGCCATGATGCCGGTGGATCGGGTATGACTCTCATCTTAAGTGTGGCATGAGTCTCATCTGAACTAGAACTATTAGAGCTTGATTGCTCACTCTCACTAGAAGAACTCTCGGAGCTAGAACTCATAGATAATCTATAAAGAAACTACAAATATAAAAGTAAGGACATGATAATCTATAAAGAAACTGCATTCAAAACAGAATAAGAGTACATGAAAGGTAAAAATGGCCATTTAAAGAAAACTACAAAGGTATAAAAGAAAAGATTTTATTAACATGAATATTCGTACAGAAAACACAAATGTAAAAGTGAATATGCAACCAATTACAATATCATATCATTTCTTCGTCATCTTCAAATGGTGCCTCTGTTGATGCTTCAAGAGGTCCAATAGTTTCATCAACAGTTGTTCCATCAATACCTTGCCTAACCCAATCCATGTCCTCCTCACAAGTGAAGGAAGCTACATCTAACTCTTGATCACCAAATCCTTCCACTTCGTTGTGATGTGGTCCTTCATCAATAGTTGGTTGTTCTCCACACACCTCATACAAGTCTCTAGGTTTCATCTTGAGTAGAACATTCCAATCTTCATCAACACAATCATTAACATAAAAGACTTGTTGTGCTTGAGATGCTAGGATGAATGGCTCATCACTGTTCTGTTTCTTCACATATAACAAGTGATTGAAATTAACAAGTGTAAAACCAAAATCATCCCGCTTGAGTCCCTTATTGTTATCAATCCAATTGCACATGAATAACATGTATCTACGGTCATGTGAGTAATACAATTCAATAATATCTGTCATATATCCATAGTACGTTACATCACCTTCTACTGGATTAATGTCTTTCGCACTTGTATAGCTAGAAGTCTTTGCCTTCACCATAACCCCATTATTCTGAGTTTTTCTTCTCAACTCACGACTCCTAGTATGATACCTAGTACCATTAATTATATACCCATTAAATCTGGTGGCCTTTTGGCTGGGTCCCAAAGCCAAAATTTTAATCTCATCTGACAACGCTACATTTTCAGTAGTTAACAGCTCTGCAACCTATTTTTAAAAAAAAGTTATCAATATTAAACATCAATTAACAACTTCAAAAATATAGAAAGACTTGTTGTGCTTGACATGCACTTACATGAGAATTGAACCATTTGGGAAACTCATCATTGTGACGACAATCCACATCATAATCTCTGAGACGACGATGTGATCGCTTAATAAATTCACGATGTTCCCTACACAATTAAACTACTTGTAAAATGCAAGATAATTATAGTTGGTATAAATACATTCACGATGAGACAAAGGTTGCGTCTATCTTACTCTCGATATGGGACAACCGCAGCGATGTTAAATAACACATACCGATGAGCCTGTACCCATGTTATGTTATCAAGCACAAACCCTTTTCCTTTTCCTAAAGCCCGCCCCATTAATATCTCAGGATTGTCACTAACATCACAATTCCTTAACGGTCGATGCAATTTCGACTCAACATCATGCAAGTACCTTGAGCAAAATGTCATACATTCTTCGACTAAGTATCCCTATGCAATTGAACCTTCAGGATGACTTCGATTACGCATGTATGATTTAAGCATCATAAGGTACCTATAAACAAAAAGATGCATACATGACTTCCAAGTATTAACAAGCAAATATATACAAAATGGACATTGGAGTAGAATTACACACCTTTTTACAAAGTACATCCATCGATATTGCACCGGACCGGCAATCTTTGCTTCCTCTGCTAGGTGAATGGGTAAGTGCTCCATTATATCGAAAAATGATGGAGGAAAAATTCTCTCAAGATGGCAAAGTGTAAGAGCAATTTGGGACTGAAGACGATTTAGACGATCCACCTCTAGGGTTTTGAAACACAACTGCCTGAAGAAATTGCTTAACTCAATTAATGGTTCAACCACTTTTTTCAGTAACAAATTTCTCACTGCTATTGGAAGTATTTGTTGCATAAGTATATGGTTATCATGACTTTTCAGTCCAGATATGCTACGTTGTTTGAGGTTAACCCGACGAGAGATATTAGATGCGTAACCATCTGGAACTTTGATATTCTTTAGAAGTGTGCAGAATAGACTTTTCTCTCTATTGTTCATGGCAAAACATGCAGGAGGCAAATAATACTTGTTCCCAACCCTTTTTTGAGGATATAGTGCCTTCCGAATTCCCATATCTTGCAAATCTCGACGAGTATTTAAATTGTCCTTCCCTTTCCCATCAACATTTAATATCGTCCACAATACAATATCACACACGTTCTTTTCAATGTGCATCACATCAAGATTGTGGCTAATCAAATTATGCTCCCAATATGACAGCTCAAAGAAAATACTCTTCTTCTTCCAATTATGACCCGAGTCCTCATTTTCTTTCCCATTTCTATTCCGTTTGCTAGATTGTTGACGCTTAGAATTCAATTTGAACTTAGGGCCTAGTTGTTGTAGCACATTAGCCCTTGATAACCGAGTTAGACATGGTTCGAATTCACAAGTGCCATCAAAAGACGCACTAGCATTCCGAAATTTGTGACCTCCATTCAACCAGTGACGATGACCCATGTAACATAATTTCCTTCAATTCTTCAAATATCGAGAACGAGTGTGTGTTACAACAAGGACAAGCTAAAGCGCCTTTCGTGCTCCATCCAAACAAAATTGCATAGGCAGGAAAATCATTTATAGTCCACAATAACACAGCATGCATTTGGAACATCCGATTAGTTTCTGCATCATACGTGTCAACACCGTTTTCCCACAATTCTTTCAATTCATCCATTACAAGGCGTAAGTAGACGTCAATGTTATTTCCAGGTGAAGAAGGACCATCGATGAGCAATGTCATCATCATATGAGGCTGCTTCATGCATAACCATGGTGGCAAATTATATGGCATCATAATAACTGGCCAACTGCTATGAGAGACATTCATTGCCTTGAATGGATTGAATCCATCCGCTGCTAAATCCAGTCTGACATTGCGAGGCTCACTCGCAAACTTGGGATACAAATTATCAAAATATTTCCAAACTGGAGAGTCAGCGGGATGTCTCATTTTGCCGTCATCAATTCGGCCCTCTGCATGCTATCTCATTAAAGAAGATGTTTTGGATGACAAACAATCTTTGAAGCCTTGGAATCAATGGAAAGTATCTAACAATCTTCTGTGGAATTCTTTGTTGCTTCTTCTTAACATCATTTTTCTCCCCCTCAAACTGTTTGTATCTAGGCATATGACACACTATGCAATCATCCATACTAGCTGTTTCCTTCCAATATAGTGAACAATCCCTTGGGCATGCATGTACCTTATGATAATCGAGGCCCAAGTCCCTAAGGAGTTTCCTAGTTGCATAAAATGACTTTGGCAAAGTTTCACCCTTTGGGAACGAATCCTTCAAAAGCTCAAGCAACATCGTGAAAGACTTGTCACTCCATCCACTAAGGCACTTGATGTGCAATAACCGAACAATAAATGAGAGCATTGAAAACTTCTGACACTCAGGATACAACTCTCTTTCGGCCTCTTTCAATAAATTAAAGAATTTTTCGGTTTTCTCATCTGAACCTTGTTTAATACCAGAACTTGCTGCCTCGTGAATAAAGCTTGGTGGAGGAAGTCCAAATCTTTTGTATAGCATTTCATAAGTTTCATCACCATCATTCGAATCAGTTTGCTCAACATTCACATTGTGTGGCACAGGCGACGACAAATTCTCCCCATGAAAAATCCAACTGGTGTAACTTGGAAGAAACCCATTGATCATTAAATGTTCCCCTAACAGGCCTTTCTCTACCAATTTGACATTACGACACCGTTTACATGGGCATGTGACTTCATTCAACAACGGCTTATTTTCGCATGCAAATTTAATAAATTCCTTAACCCCTTCTATGTATTCCGGGTGCAACCTATGCTGATTTATCCAACTTTTATCCATCTGACTCTGTCTTACACTACAAATGTCACTGCCAAATCAACAAAGTTCAAAATTACCGTTCCATTTTAATTAATCTTAACCTCAATTAAGTACCTTATAATGCATGCGACATGACATCATTCACCTTTAACTGGTCTCTAATATGTTGGTTCATCCTACTTTCCCATTCAGGAATGCACTGTTTATATTGTAAAAAGCAGTTCATACCGCTCTGTTAATCTCTAACGAAATTTCGGCAGCATCTCTCCATTGTTCTCCAAATACACGACATAGACTAGGTGTACTGTTACACCTTGTCTAGTATGCACTCGGAGAACACAAGGAGTTGTTACACGAAATCTCTACGAGATGGACTATAAGCAGTAAAACTACTAATTACAATACAGACTTGTGCTCCTGAACTGTCCAAACTGGACAATCCAAGAAGAGCTTCATCAAAGATGACTAGGTATCTCTAGTGAAGATTCTTGGACGGGTCTAAGGCTATTTATGCATGCATGCACCATTAATGATTGCATCCCAGTGGTGCAATCTAAATTAGTACTATCAAGCATACTAGAAGCATATCTAGTATGAAGCATATTAATGAAGAAACCAAAAGTTTCTACAATGCTCTTGATAGATTATGATAGATTCAAGAAATATATTGCTCTCTCAAATCCATCAATAATAGAATAATTTTGGCAGGAACTCATGGATGTTGGAAGTTCAAACCCACTACCCAAACCAATAAGTGTACCAAAGCTCGAATACTTCTGATGATGATGATTCAAAAAACACCAAAGAGCAGCCACCAAATGAGGAATCACAATCACAATCACAATCACAATCATATTAGTTGAGGAAGCACAATCACAATCACAATCACAATCATAGTTATCCATGTTAATAACTAGAATCACAAAAATATAAGACTCATGTGAGAAGATTGTCTAGCTCTCCGATTAATTTATATGTTCCTAACTTTTAAAGTTTGCCAGGTACACTCATGTGAGCTATTTTACTTACTCTCTTAAGAACAGTGCTATGCTATCAAGATTTGTGATGGAACAATCAGGACAGGTTAGCCAGCTGGCATGGCTAGACGGTGTTCGGGATTGGCAAATATTACTGACTCAATCGAGTAAACTATTCGAGGTTTATGCTTATTGTGGGGCGTTTGGTATCTTCAATGAGAATTCCTCGACCCATTGCACGTGTTTGCAGGGTTTTAAATCGCTTTCAACCGAAGCAACGCTACTAGATGACTGGTCAGGTGGTTGCGTAAACCCTTTCCAGTTGGAAAACAATGTTAGTAGGAAAAATGATGTGTTCGTAAAAATTTCAGATGTGAAATTTCCAGCAAGCTCAAAAGAATATATTGGTCCGTGCTCTCAATGGTGTGAATCAGGTTGCCAGCAGAATTGTTCCTGCACAGTCTACGCGTATAATGCCGGCAGGTGTTCTATATTGGAAGGAGCTTTGTTGAACTTACAAATCTTAGATGGGAACACTGCTAATCAAGGTTTCCATCTGAAGCTTGCTGCTTCTGAGCTTTCATCTGGTGGAGGTAATGAGTATATGTAATAGGGTACTCTCTTTTTTTCCTTTTTTTTTTCCTTCCTTATGTAGATCTTAAAAACACACAGATAGACTCATCATAATTATATTCTTACGAATTCAGGGAACAGAAGAAAATTGTGGGTGATCATAGCAGTTATCATTTCCCCGACTCTGCTTATTTCAATATTCTTTCTCTGCTATCTGTTGAAGAGGAAGCTCAAACAAAATGGTATGCATGTTTCATCCACTTATTTCAATGCAGATTCAAAGAAGTTACCAAACTGAATGCTTATGCTCTGTTTGAGTAAGTGAAAAATATTAATCAGAGAGCTAGACAATCTTAAATATTAATTAGAAAGCTTTGAATCTCATATCATTGAAGTCAGATGATGCGATCAATGTTTGACAGATGATTCCAATCACAAACAAAAGGGATTCATATATATGATATATAGCATTAAACATATGCAAAAGAATGTGAGCTGGAAATTGTAGACGCGCCCGCGTGGGGCCCTCGCTACAGTTCGGACTCGATTTGTGTCACGGTTCTTAATCTGAATCAAAGAGTCCAAATCTGGCAAATCGTTTTGAGAAAACAGATTTTTTGAAAGAAGTGCCAAACATGGAATGCTTTGCCAGATACAGAGTCGCCACCTAAATATTTTATTTTGGGAGAATTTAGGAAACCCTGACTCGGTGCCAAAGGCCACGTGTTCGTCATCACCAAAGTTGCCTCGGCTCGGGAACTTGGGTACGATTGGGGAAGGTCAGCTATGAGCACCCCCTCTCGCCCGATCCGAAGATCGGCCTCTACTAACCGTGATATCCGTTTTTGAAAACGTTATGTGTTCTTATCCCTATTATTTAGCCTAGAATTACCATGTTATGCGCACAACACAAAAGTATAGACTAGATTGCCTAATTTGGGAATAAGCATTGCATATCCGTTTGTTTTGGAAAAATGTTTTTGGAATTTGCTACTCGCAAGTAGGCTAAAACACGGATTTCAATGAGCCATTCCAACTCAGACAATCCAACCTTCACCCACAGGCATTCAAGCAGTTATATCACATAAGCAGCTAGCCTCATGGTAATCATGCTATCATGGCAACACCCACACGCATGCAAGGATACTAAAGCATAAATACTTACATCGTACTCCGTGCCAAAACAAAAACTAGTTAGTAATCATATGCATGATCCTAGTTCATGTTTAAATGTCGAATGCAACGCATACGGAGTGTCACTAGAGTAGGCTTGGCTATTCTATGAATGACATGCGAAAATGCACAAGTAGCATGTATTCAAGTTAGATTTGAAGTACTAATGCAGTTAGCATGATGCGCCGAGCCCGGTGCATGCAATTCTGATGAATGATGCACGCATGCATAGCATAAGGTATGTTAAATTAAACATGACCTATTACTAACCATCAAAGCAGGTAAGTAAAAGGGAGAAAGAAGTGGGGGTTGGAGGATATGCACACACTTACCCACACTTATTACAAATTCGCCCTCGCTCCGAGGGACCGAAAGAATGATACAAATTAACTAACTCGCAAGCTAATTAATTATTACAAATCACCTAATTAATTAACAAATTAACTAACATAAGGAAAGCAATGAAAATGGGGGGGCCTCGGGGAGAGGGTTCGATGCGCGCGTGCTCGGGTCTTGCTCGGAAGTGCACTGCCATGCATAGGCCGCCTCTGTTTTCCCTGCTCTGCCTCTTTGAAGACTGCCAAAGTCTCAGAATTGCTTCCCCGGACATTGGGAGACACCACCGGGTGAGTAGAATAGCCACCGGCAGTGGTATGTGATCATCGGCTGTTGGTGAAGCTATCGGCCACCAATGGATTTCCGGTCGGCACTAAACACTGCCGGTCGGCAAAGAATGTCTGCAGAACCTGCAATTAATAGCAGCAGAGGGCAAGGCATAGCATGGCAATGCAATTCAAGCAATGTATGCACCAATCTTATCCCTTATCATGTGCATGACTCAAAGGGACATGGTACTTGGTTCTCGGACCATCAAGCGCGCATTTCAATGCGTGATGGCCCAAGAGACCAAGTTGTGCATTTTCATGTCAAATGAAATGCAAACCAAATAAGCACTTAAAGGCCCGACCTCTATCACTTGACTTCAAGAGGCAAGGTATGCATGTTCAATGCGATGCAACCTAAGCATGTTAGCTAATATGCAACATGGCATAAAAGAGAGCGTACAAACATGCAATGCACATTAGGTACACAACCTAAGCAACAAAGCAAACAAGCATGCCACAGTTATGGCAAACCACTAGAGCATGCAAGATGCAATCCAATCACGCAACATGCTAGCAACTTGACCAATGGAATGCAAGGCGAATGCAAGTGATTTCAAGCATGTAACATGCGCAACCAAAGCATGCAAACATGGGATGATGTGACAACACTTGAATGGCATGCAAGGGATGGACTTACACTAATTGGACAGCTCTAAGTTAGGTCCAAAGCAGTGGCCAAAAGCTTAAGAAAATGGGACCAAACACACATACACACATGTACATGTTAAGGCCTAACGCTTAAGCATCAAAGGGCAACTTTTAAGAACACTTAAAAGGGAATAATCATGGACATATGGCATGCATTATAAGCCTTGAAAATCTTGCTATAAGAGGTGCCAAACCAACTTATACAAGACAAACATTAGCATGCAAATGGTCTAAGCATTTAAAGCGAGTCAAAGGGGACTTAAACCATGGCTAAGCCAACCAAGCCTCACAAGGCCAAGAAGGCTTAAAACAGGTCCAAGGCAGACTTAGACCATGCAAAGGGACTCTCTAGATGGCATCTAAGTGGCTCAAATTCAAAAGCATGCGCAAGGGCCAAAACATGGAGCATACAACATAAGCTTTCAAAGCATTAAAGAGGTGTCCAAGGCAAGCATACAAGCATATCAAAGGGGACTGAAATAACATGGAAAATGATCCCAACCCACTAAATCGAAGCAAGTGATGCATGCAACACACTCATACACTTAAGGCCAACAAACCAAAAATGCAAAGGGGCTATATAATGCATGCCATGGTCGACCAAAATGGCTAAGGACAGACCTTAAACATGGCAAAATAAGCATGAAAGCTTCACAAAGCTAGGCCTAAAGCATGCTAGAATAATGGTTTACAACCTAAGGCATGTTAAGGCAACAAAATGGCATTACAAGGCATGTATGCTAAGCAAGTATGGTGTACCAAAACCAACTAAAAACAGAGGCATATTATGACATAATAAGCACAAAAATCAGCTAAGGCATGGTCAACAAGAGCCTAAGCTAGGTGCTCCCTCAAGAGGCAAAAATGGTCATTTTCAAGGACAACAAGGAGAGGGGGTGACCCTCTCCTTCTTGGGACCTCAAGGCACCATCCTCACCTCTGAAATCCCTCAAGATTTCAGTGGTGAGGAGGCCCAAACACCAAGGTCTCGGAGCTCACTCAAAATGGCACAAAATGGAGCCTTACAAGGCTTAAGAGGGGTCAAACAACCTCAAATCACAAAACACTCTATACAAACTATTTAGAGGGCCTAAAAATAGAAATTTTTTATGTTATATACTAAACACAAAAACAATTGCAAGGTAGGCAAAAATACAATGCAAGAAAGGGGTAAAAAGGAGCAAGCTTCTTACCCTTGAAGACCTTCTTCAACAATGGAGCTCCAGCAGCTTCTTTAGGTTGAAACCAGCTTCAAAACCTCCAAAACAACCCTCAAGAGGCCTCAGCTCCAAGGGATGGTGTAATGGTGGGTGCTTGTGAGCAAAAGTAAGACAAAACACACACACTAAGCTCAAGAGAGAGAGAGAGAGATATGGGATAGATACAAATTCCTAACTCTAATATCAAAACTCTCTAAAATGTTGTCTCACCCTAATGCCAAGAGAGGAGACTCTCTCTTATATAGCTCTTTCTTGTAAAGCTTGTCAAATAAGCTTGTCAAGAGAGAAATCCCTCCATACACGTGTATGGAGGGGAGCAGAGTGGGTGCCAGCTAGCTGGCACAAAATATCTACCAAAAGTAGATGAACAGTGATCGGCCATTCAAAATTGCCATTTTGGCAAAATAAATGGCCGACCAGCTACAAAGAGTGCCGACTGGCAATATACATTGCCGATGGAACAAAATCCCTGGCCGATGGCCTCAAGCCATGGCCGGTGATGTGTGGGGATGCCTCACAAGGCATTCCCTGCCCTCTAAGGCAAAACACAAGTGTTTGGTGCAAAACCAGACACAACACGGTCGAGTCGAGAGATCTTGAGGCAAGGCGCGCAACCAAGACCTCTGGGAACTCAAGACGGACACAAACAAGGGTAATCACCAAGTGTTCCAATGGTGACATCCAAGTCTTGAGGACGGTCAAAAATGGGGTGTCTACAGTTGCCCCTCTTTAACAGAACTCGAAAGTCATAACAATGACGGGAGTGAATGTCAAAGCCCAGAGACGACCCATTTTTGACAAGGCCGAAGACTTAGACAAACATGCAAGACAAACAAGATATGCGCCCGAAGGCAGGGGCAAAATGCAAGACAATGCACAGAGCCGGACATAACTTATGATCATGCAAAGAAAGCTGTAACGAAGCATAACATGCGACAGTTTTAAGCTAGCATACACCAAACTACACTACAATGCAGAAATGATGTAAGAGAATTATGCAATTCTCGATACGTCTCACTCGGAGGATACAATACCTGTGTAGTTCATCTGGTTGCACCAGCCTCAAATGAACCGTACATACAATATCGTGCCTGTAAAGAAAACAGCTCAACAGGTACGATGTTATTAGCAACATGCATGACAATACAAAAATGGATGCAAAATGATATGCAATATGTACAAAACAATGTATAAACAATGCAAATGAAGATGCAATGTGATTGAAACAATGCAAACTATATGCAAAGCAATTGAATCATGATCCAATCATGAGCGGTTCGAAACCACACCTATGTCAAATAGATTGATGGAGGTAACAAGTCTGTCTACCATAGAACGGTCAACTGAACTATGAGTAATGTAGATGGACACAAGAACAGGTATTGGGGGGGGAATGACATAAGTGGGGAAACGACCCGCTGAGGAAAAGACAATGATCCTAATGCTAGATGCAACAATTACACTACAATGTAATATATAATGAAAATGCTGGGGAAATGGCAATGGATATGGCACGCGGGCCAAACCAAATCTTGCCTAGGCAAGGCATGTACACATACAAGCCGTGTCTAACATAGAACGGTCTACTGAACTATGTTTTGACGTGAAAAGTATGGGCACATACCAGACCAAGCTCAATCATGGAAAGGCGCAAGCCAATAGGCGGGGGTGATGCAGTGAATGCATGCAAGCTACAATGCAATATCTACGAATATGCAATGGAAATGGATACAATGGATATGGCCTGCGGGCCAAACCAAATCTTGCCTAGGCAAAGCATGTACGCGTACAAGCCGCGTCTAACATAGAACGGTCCACTGAATTATGTTTCGACGTGAAAAGTATGGGCACATACCAGACCAAGCTCAACATGGAAAGGCACAAGCCATAGGCGGAGGTGATGCAATGAATGCATACAAGCTACAATGCAATATGCACTATATTCTAATGATGCATGACAACGCAACTATTTACGATGATGCGTGACAATGCATTTTTTTTTTGTTTTTGTTTTTGAAATGCAAATGATGTATGAAATTCATGTTGCATGGAATGCGCGACAACACGCGGCTTTTAAGATACATGACAATGTAAATGGACTGCACATCAATGCACTAAAGGTCTTGCACCTTCTGAGGATTTAAGGTCTCCTAGACCGTAAAATACAATACCTGTGCGGCTCGTCTGGTTGCACCAACCTTAAATGAACCGTACATACAATATCGTGCCTGCAAAGAAAACAAACTTAATAGGTACAATGTGATTAACAACATGCATATTAATGTACTTGAAAATGCGTGACAACGCAAAGCAAGTGGAAAGCATAACAATGCTGTGAAGGCACAGACATGTAAGTGGAGCACGCGGTCTACGCAGGCAACGAAATTGATCATAAGCATGCGGTCTACGCAAGTAATGAAATTGAACATTAGAATGCGGTCTATGCAAGCAGAACATGCAGTCTACGCAAGTAATGAATTTGAACGCAGGAATGCGGTCCACGCAAGCAGAACATGCGGTCTACGCAAATAAAACATGCGGTCTACGCAAGGGAAACATGCGGTCTACGCAAGTAAAACATGCGGTCTACACAGGGGAAACATGCGGTCTACGCAAGTAATGAAATTGATTACAAACATGCGGTCTACGCAAGTAACGTAATTAATTATAAGCATGCGGTCTACGCAAGCAAAACATGCGGTCTACGCAAGTAAAACATGCGGTCTACGCAAGAAAAGTATTGCGGTCTACGCAAGTAAAACATGCGGTCTACGCAAGTAAAACATGCGGTCCACGCAAGGGAAACATGTGGTCTACGCAAGGAAAACATGTGGTCTACGCAAGAAAAGCATTGCGGTTTACGCAAGGAAAACATGCGGTCTACGCAGGTAATGAAATTGAGTGCAAACGTGCGGTCTATACAAGTAACGTAATTAATCATAAATGTGCGGTCTACGCAAGTAAAACATGCGGTCTATGCAAGTAATGAAATTGATTACAAACATGCGGTCTACGCAAGTAACGTAATTAATTATAAGCATGCGGTCTACGTAAGCAAAACATGCAGTCTACGCAAGTAAAACATGCGGTTTACGCAAGAAAAGCATTGCGGTTTACGCAAGGAAAACATGCGGTCTACGCAAGTAATGAAATTGAATGCATGCAAAATGCAATGAGATGCGCAAAATAGCGCGATGCGTTTATACGACGCGAGTGCATAAAACAGTGCGATTGACATGTGATGCACATTGGGCAACTTTTGAGTTTTGTAAAAGCCAAAAGGATACGAAAAGGATACACCTTGCACGAATTCGAGTGCTACGCACAAAAGACACGACCCGAGGTCAAAACGGAGGCCGGTTGAGCGTCGGAAATGCACTGTTTTGCACTGTTTTGAGCACTAAAGGCCCTGGACCCCACACATAACTCAAACAAGGGTGTAGGAAGCTCCAAAATCACTGTAGGAGACCACCGGATGTCCACCGTCCATCAAAATGCAGCATCGGCTGTCCATCGGCCATTATACAATTTCCATCGGCACAATATTTTGCCGACCGGCAAAGAGTGTGGCCGACCGGCAAAAAGTCCCTGTATCGGGGCAGTTCTGTCATTTCTCTACGGGTCTTTTAAAATAGGGCTTCTATGCCCTATTTTGTTCACTTCCTTTTGTTTGAAAATCCTCTCCCTCTCTCTCTAGAGTGTTTTCCTCCTTCGATTCTCCCATTTTCGTGCGTTCTAGCCCCCGTTTCGTTGTCCGATTCGCGAATACCTTTGCATTTCAAACATTTTGAACCGATTGAAATTTCATTTCGGTGTCTCGTTCTTGATTTTCGCCACTCGGGGCTCGTTTTCCTCGAGTTCTTCTCGATATTTGTGCCTTTCCCGCGCTTCGGCTTTTCCAGCCTTTTCCGGCCCTCTCGGGGTTGACTTTTCGTTGACTTTTCACATTCTCGCCCGATTTTTCGTCTTCCGGCCATTTTCACACCCTCTTCGAGATGGCAGACGATCTTCCACAGGGCGGGGCCCCTCCCGAGCTTGAGACGGATCCCGAGGCCGACCCCTTGCTACTTCATATCCGGCCGTTCGATCCGGAGACCTACAGGCCTGCGGTTCATGTGATGCTCCCCGATGGACTACGCCAGTTCCGGAGCTTCGAGAGGAGCGTGGCACCCGAGCTTCTCCTGCGTGAGCCTACCTCCCATCTGTCCTTCGGCGCTTCCGAGGTAACATTCTTTCCTCTGCTTTATTATTTTCCGCAATGTAGAACATAACTACCATTAGTTGATTCTGTTCTCTAATTGCTTAGCCCGGATTCACCGATACACTGTACACTGTAGTTGATTGCAAACAAACTTAAAACCGATATCTATTTGAAACTTACACATGCACACACACTGCACTGATCCTGAATCACCCAAACACACGGCGCACGCTGTATTTCACTGCATACACACTGGTACCCGATATTTGCTTGAGTTTGAAAACATGCACACATGCTGTATTTGCCCTGAACCACTCAAACACGCTGACACATCACACGTTGTAGTTCACTATAAGTACACCGGCACCCGATGTCTGTTTGAATTTGAAAACATGCACACATGCTGTATACCTGTATGCTTCTTAAAACTGCGTTTTGAATATTGCCTCGCAATTGTTGTTTTTTATTACAGGGGGATTCCCATACCATCTGCGGGTATGGGAATATCGTCGCTCGGGATTGGCACCTAGAGCTTCCAGACGCGGTTCGTCATATCATCAACGAGGCCGGTTTCGGTATTTTCTGCAGGGGGCTCTCCTGGCTCACGACCTGTAGGCCCTTGCTCGCCGCTTTAGCGGAGAGGTGGTGGGATACCACCAACTCTTTCCACTTCTCCGCTGCGGGGGACATGACGATGACCCCTTATGATTTCTCGATGCTCACCGGCATCGGGGTAGGGGGTGATCCGATCCCCTTCGACACCGATATGGGTGAGTGGGACGCCGCCCAGCTGTACCTACTCGGCACACAGCCTCCCCTCGCTCGAGCAGGGTTTGTCAGGTACTCTTGGTTTGAGAGCCATTTCCGAATCCAGCTAGCCTTGGCGGAGGAGGCGCAGATGACCCCAGAGGAGGTGGATCAGTATGCGCGGGGCTTCATCATGTTCCTCTTCGGGACGACTCTCTTTGCCGATAGGACGAACACCGTGCCTCTGTGTCTGTTGAGTGCACTGGTGGATGTTAGGCGAATCCGCCGCTATGACTGGGGTGGCGCCAGCTTGGCCACTTTGTATGGTTACATGAGCTCTTCTTCCCGCCTCAGCGGATAGCTTCTCGGCAGCTACTGGCGAGCTTGGGAGGTACATCTTCTTCCCCTTTTACATTTCTACTTCACGTTTTTTGTATTCTGTACACTGCACACACCACGGTCTGCCTCTCACTGAATATATACTGCACACGCGGCACACATATACTCTGCTTTACTTTGACTGTATACTGCACACACTGTATACTCTGTACAATACACTGCACAACGCACGGCTCTGCCATTTCTGCTTTATTCTGTATTTTTGCTTTATCTGATAGTCATACTTATATCTGTTCTGCAGTTGTGGGTGTATGCCTACTTTCTCAGGCTTGCCCCAGTACCTGATGTGGAGACCCCACTTGGCGTCCCCTTTTCTCATCGCTTTGACGTGCGATGCGTGCGGAGGCCACGGGAGTCTTTTATTTTCTTCCGCCGCTACTTCGACACCATCACCGCCGCGAAGGTATGTTTAACTTTAGAATTTGCTTAGGCTTCGCTTAGCATTATATGTTTTCAATAATAGTAGATAACAAACTGCATTTTATTTTCAGATCACCTGGCAGCCCTAGGCTCCGTTGCCGGCCGTGGTGAGGTATCACTATGAGGGCGCAGGGGAGACTGCCCGTTGTCGGATCCTGTTGGAGGGCCCGGTCTGTCGGGCTTGGTACCTGGGCGAGCGTTTCTTGTGTCAGACCCTGGGTTTACCGGAGCAGATAGTGTCGGGTCCACCTCCTGCCCATATGAGAGATACTGAGAGGTTCGCTGCCCAGGAGATGAGGGACTACACCGTCGGCTGGGGTGCAGAGCATCACAGAGGCAAGGGCGACTATGCAGAGTACGTCCGGACCTACATTATGCGACCCTTGAGCGGTGGTCGCCGAGTTGAGAGGGAGAGGCCAGTGGTGCCGGCAGCTGGAGCGGGAGCGGGGGCTGGAGTAGGAGCGTCGAGGAGAGCTCGAGTCCGCGGCAGGGGTGGAGTTCAGAGAGGGCGGGGGACCAGCTGACCTGCTCTGCCCACTTTACTGACATACAGAGGGCAGGATGGGGCGACCTACCAGATCCCCTTTGCTCCTCCCCCGGCTGATCATGAGTTAGCCGGTATCCCCGACTTGCCTCCGGTATGTATTACTTCATTTTGCATCTTGCATTGGCATTTCATTTCAGTTTATTTGATATTTCGCGGAATACTAATACATCTTGTACTCTTGCAGGCGTCCTCCGAGAACACCCGGCAGTCCGTGGAGTTGAATGCCTCCATGATGGGGATGCTACAGCGGACCTTCAACCTCCTGGCCCTCTATAGTATTCCGGTATGTCCTTCTGACGACGGTCTCAAACCATTCATAAGCTGATTCACGTAATCTGATGCACAACACCACCTGACACACTAATCTCACAGCATCTGATACACTGCATACAGTGCATTTATACACTGCACTCTACACTGATAAACTGCCCACGGCATTCACACACTGTGCTCATACACCGCATTCTGCACTGATAAACTGCTCACGGCATTCACACACTGTACACTGCATTCTGCACTGATACACTGCTCACAGTATTCTGATGTATTTGCCTTTTGTGCTTTTCATCCTCCCTTCCAGATTCCTCCAGTGGGTGGTGCTCCGGCTGGGCCCTCTATTCCTGCTCGAGGAGGGCGTGGAGACACTGTACATCCCCGTACCAGGGGGGGCGTGCTCATGTCAAGAGTAGCTCTCGGGTGCTGACCCCTGATGATGACGATGATGATGATGACGAGTCCGAGGCAGAGGCAGAGGCCGGGTCATCTGAGGAGGCTGGAGACGACTCAGACTCAGGCTCAGATGACGATGCTGATGACGATGCCCCTGGACCTTCATCCAGGAAGAGGGTGAGGACAGATCCCCGGGCCCGAGACTACTGATGATGATCCAGATTGCTGCTTTTCTTCTTTTTATACTTTTTCTTTTCTTTTTCTCTTTACTGGTAGTTAGATTACCTTGTATTGCCGCAGGCAGATTTTTGTTTTCAAAGCTATGTACTTGAAAAAGATAATGAAATGAACAAACGTTCTGCTTAAAAAGTGTTACATTTACATATCTCATGTATTGCATCGCATCACATCATGTTACACCTCAATGTGAATGGAATTGACCTGTTGTCTGAAAAATTGAGCATTTGTACTACAATGATCAGATAACCAAACGAGTACATAGCAAAACAGCCCAAGCAACACACTGCTCAAACTGAACGCACAACTCATACTCTGTTGGGGATTAGTCTGCATATAGCCCCTAACACCACACTCGGTTCATTCTACACACAGCAAATCCTGAACAACGACCCAATCTGACAAGACGGAACACAAAGATAGAACCAATTGGAGTTGAAGCACGCTCAGATGCCCCAAAATTTTTTCGTCTTCTTTGGCTTCGCACAGATGTAGAGAATGGCATAGCACTCTGAGCATAAATGATTTTCGAAATAAAAAAGGACTTTTAATCGGGGTATCGAGCCTACAACTAAACACAGCGGGAACGACTCAAACAAAAGGGTACACGACCTAAACACAACGAGACACGCTCGGAAAAGACCCAAAACAAAGGTTGAGGTAAACAAAACAAAAGACACGACACACAGACGTGTTAACGAAGACAGGGGACCTCAGATCACGAGGAGCCAGTTTCTCTGGGTATTATTTCCCACCCTTTTCTCATTTGTGATTCTCACATCATTTTGGCACTCAAGCTCGATTTTTCTCTCAAAACCCTTTGGCTCGCTTTTTCTCTCAACTTACACCTCTCTATTCTTTATTCTATCATTTTTCGTCCCTCCCCAAGGTGATTAATGAATGAATAGGAAGTTGCGGGTTCATGCCCGATGCCGTTAGCTCACAGTTATTTCTTCTGGTGGGTAGAGTGCCCTCCTGGCAAGTATGTTGATGACGGGGGAAAGACAGAGCACCTGACTCAACTGTGCCCCTAGTTCGTCATTTTGACCATTTTTTGTTTTGGTTTTCTACTAAAACAGTTTTGATCAAGATGAGAGTCGGATTAACGTACTTGTTCGATTTTTGATTTGAAAACCATGCAAGTCAGGCTGTAAGCACTGAAAATTTTCCTTTTTGGGTCCAAGAAAATGGTCCAGTTTTGGAAAATGAAATAATTTTCGAGAAAATAGTCAACCTCAGTAAAAATTCTCAAAAACTATATTGCAAACAGTCAATGCTCAACGAGCATGGAACTTACTCTTTGAGATGCGCAACCTCGGATCGGAGGCCATGGGAAATTGCCCCTTGTTTGAAGGATGCTGCACGCCAACGGAAAGTTGCCCCTGGTTTGAACGGCGACTCATGGCAACGGAAAGTTGCCCCTTGTTTGGATGATGCCGCAGCATATTGTAAACAGTCCTTACCAGTGATGATCATGACCAAACTTTCTCGGATACAGAGAAGACGAAGATGGTCAAAACCAATATATGGACACAGTCACTTTGGAAGTGTTGGCGACTGGACTTCAGGACGAAGTTGCCTATGTATCCGGTTGTCACAACCGAACTATCGGATTCAGAGAAGGCAAGGATGATCAAAACCATTACATGGACTGAGGCGCTATGAAAGCGTTGGGGGCTGAACTTCAGGATGAAGTTGCCTACGTATCCCGAACATGGGAATCAAGCCTTACGTAGTTCCGGTTAAGGTACACTCGGGTATTTTAACCCTCACTTTTCAGGCTCTAACTTTTGCCAAGGTGCCCGATGTGGGTTTTCGACCTTGCGAGCTTCTTTTCATTTTCTTTTTTTTTTTCTTCTTTTTTTTCTTGATTTTTTTTGATTTTATTTCTTCTCTTTTTTCTTTCTTTTTTGATTTTATTTCTTTTATTTTTCTTGCATTTTTTGTATTTTTCTCTTGCTTTAACTTTTGTCTGGGTCGCCCTTCCGGGCTTTCGGCCCAGCGAGCCTCTCAAAAGGGTAAAAGTGTAACAAGTCCATGCCAAATGTTTTTTGAAGTTGAAGCCTCTCTACATCTAGGAGAACGGCTGTTGCAATGATTTGCAGAAGAATCCATCATGGCTGCTCCACGAGCTTCTTCTGGTGAGATCTAATCTTTTTTATTCGACTTTGGTGCCTCTTGTTCAAGGGCTGCTTCAAAACTGGCCACACGGGCCTCCTCTGACAGTTAACCGTTGAATGTTCCGAATGAGTTCGAGGTTCAACACAAACAGGTCGAATCTTGAGGCTGAGAGCGATCCTAGGCTGCACAATCTCAAGAGTGGTTCCACACAGGTATCCACAGGGCCGCGCAAAACATTTGTTTTTGAAAGTTTTTAAGAAAGCGACAAATCGCTAGCGCTGAAGGTGGTGTGGAACCAATCCGGGTCAAGCCAGGGTCCTTCTCAATACTCACGCTAACAAGCATGGTTTCATTCATTAAAGGCTTAGCATGCCTCTCTTTTTCTCAGTTGATCAAATTTTTGCAAAACCGGAGGAATTCCTTCCTCTTCGTTTTCACCGCAGTGTTAAAGAGGTTTTGAAAAACATAGGTCAATGCAATGATTTTCAGGGCACAAGAGAACAGGTAGAATGCACGGCCGTTTGATTCAAATTCTCTGGCACAACTAGCCCAAAACAAACAATAAGCACGGAAACATGATAGCCGCAGCCGTTTCATTCAGGTTTCTCGGATGTAACTGGCTCCACAACAGAGACAGACTCAAAAAGAAAGAAAAAATGGTAAATACAAAAACGGCGTTCGGGGCAACAACCCCAGAATCACTCGACATCCTATACAATGGGACTGACTCGGTACCACAAGATAGACCCAAAAACAAAAAGACTGACTCAAATCAAAGAGGCAGACTCAAAAACAAAATAGAGAACTGACTTAAAACCCAAGCCAGAAGCTACAAAACTGCATTTACAAATGCTCAAAAAGTGCGTGCCAGACGCCACATCTGAAATATACCGGGCGCCGCCCGCAGGTGGTCCAACCCCTGATCACATACTCGCAGTATCCTCAAAGTCCAACAGCTCGGTGGTAACAGACTTCGCTAAGGTAGGTGGAAGAATGACCTCATTATCGATCAGATCCTGCACTTCATGGCGAAGGCAGAAATAGTTATCGGTGGCATGACCGGTCTGTTGGTGGTACGCGCAGTACAAAGCAGCATCATGTGTGAGAGGGAGATTCTTCGGGAGAGGCCGAGGTTCAAGGGGTTTGAGGTGCCCCCTTTCGGCAAGAATTTGAAGTGCCTTAGACAGAGGCGTGTAGAGAGCATGAAAGATCCTGCACCCTCGGGGCAGGTATTTTGAAGTCTGAGCATTCTTACTAGACGCACTAGCAAAAGGGTCGGCAGGCACTGCCTTGGTTTTCTGATCTTTCCCAGGTGTAGGGTTGGGAATAGGAGGAATTGTTCTGGCATGACGGGGCCTATCTCGATTTTCTGACTGACTTGAACTACCCTCAGGTGGAGTGGGGAAAGCATCCTTCACAGTTTTTGCCACAACTGCGGATATCTGTTGCTTGTTCATCCCCTCGGCTTTCAAGGCCTCGACTGCCCGCAGCAGTTGTTCAATGGGATCGGCATCTGCCTTCATTTTGTTCGTGCCTCTGGCCTCAGCCTGATCGGGCGTTTGGGTTACTGCATCAGAGCGAAGCCCAGTTGTTGCTGACACGTCGTTGCTGTAGCTGGAGACAACCTCTGGTTGGCTGAGCTCTATCACAATCCGCCCCAGTAGCGGGGGCTCCTGTGGTATGAAATTCCCGGCATACGGTGCCACTGGAGGCGAAGCCGACATTCCATAGGCCAGATAGGCCACAGATCTCTGGAGGTCGCCTATCATTCCCATCAGCTCGAATGTAGTGGGCTCACGAGCCTGATACAACTGGGGGGTTCCAGACCGGGTGCGCGACAGGCGACCTGGGCGGATGCGATACATCAATATTGGTTTCATCCTTTAGGGTGATCCCTTGATCCAGCGTAGCTGTCATAACCACAATCTCTTCTGAATTATGCGTCATCATAAGTCTTGCCTCAGCAAGGGAGAACACTAGCTATTCTGTATCAATTCTCTGGACACTCTAAACTGAAAGGAAAAACAAACAGCATTTCAGCCCAAACAGATCAATCACAGGTGTAGCCGAACAACTGCACTCTATTACTGATCACTGTTCCCCAGAATCATTGTCCCCAAAACTGAACTTGATACCCGCAAATAACTGATTCTCATACACTGACACTGATGCCCTCAGGTCTGATACTCAAACTTGCAAACTGATATGTACGTTCCTGTAGAGATACACTCTAAAAGCACATAGTAAGTAAAGAGAGCCAAAACACCCCTATGTTGGGGTAGGGTTTCCCTATCCTATTTTGTCAGGAGCTAGGGTTTCACTACGCACGCAGCGGTTTCAAACAACCTATAATCGGGTAAGCAACCTGTCCTAACTTGGAATGGTCACTATGGATCCGAATATGCACTAGGTCGAATGGTCGAAAAAGGGTGCCCTGGTAAAAACCGGGATTTGTGTTCCCATACTGTCAGAGCCCACAACCGGTCAGCCTTATGGTCATGCCTTGACAAGACAAGCCTCCAGCAAACTGTTCAGGAATGGCAGATGGCAAACATAGTGTCCTAGGTGCACCAATGCACATGCAATGCAAAGAGACACATAAATGAGATCAAAACAGGATACCATGAGTTCGAGTCAAGCTCTCCAAAATCCCCAACAAAGTCGCCAGAAACTGTAGACGCGACCGTGTGGGGCCCTCGCTACAGTTCGGACTCGATTTGTGTCACGGTTCTTAATCTGAACCAAAGAGTCCAAATCCGGCAAATCGTTTTGAGAAAATAGATTTTTTGAAAGAAGTGCCAAACATGGACTGCTTTGCCAGATACAGAGTCGCCACCTAAATATTTTATTTCGGGGGAATTTAGGAAACCCTGACTCGGTGCCAAAGGCCACGTGTCCGTCATCACCAAAGTTGCCTCGGCTCGGGAACTTAGGTACGATTGGGGAAGGTCAGCTATGAGCACCCCCTCTCGCCTGATCCGAAGATCGGCCTCTACTAACCGTGATATCCGTTTTTGAAAACGTTATGTGTTCTTATCCCGATTATTTAGCCTAGAATTACTATGTTATGCGCACAGCACAAAAGTATAGACTAGATTGCCTAATTTGGGAATAAGCATTGCATATCCGTTTGTTTTGGAAAAATATTTTTGGAATTTGCTACTCGCAAGTAGGCTAAAACACGGATTTCAATGAGCCATTCCAACTCAGACAATCCAACCTTCACCCACAGGCATTCAAGCAGTTATATCACATAAGCAGTTAGCCTCATGGTAATCATGCTATCATGGCAACACTCACACGCATGCAAGGATGCTAAAGCATAAATACTTACATCGTACTCCGTGCCAAAACAAAAACTAGTTAGTAATCATATGCATAATCCTAGTTCATGTTTAAATGTCGAATGCAACGCATACGGAGTGTCACTAGAGTAGGCTCGGCTAGTCTATGAATGACATGCGAAAATGCACAAGTAGCATGTATTCAAGTTAGATTTGAAGTACTAATGCAGTTAGCATGATGCGCCGAGCCTGGTGCATGCAATACTGATGAATGATGCACGCATGCATAGCATAAGGTATGCTAAATTAAACATGACCTATTACTAACCATCAAAGCAGGCAAGTAAAAGGGAGAAAGAAATGGGGGTTGGAGGATATGCACACACTCACCCATACTTATTACAAATTCGCCCTCGCTGGAAGGGACCGAAAGAATGATACAAATTAACTAACTCGCAAGCTAATTAATTATTACAAATCACCTAATTAATTAACAAATTAACTAAGCATAAGGAAAGAAATGAAAATGGGGGGGGCCTCGGGAAGAGGGTTCGATGCGCGCGTGCTCGGGTCTTGCTCGGAAGTGCACTGCCATGCATAGGCCGCCTCTGTTTTCCCTGCTCTGCCTCTTTGAAGACTGCCAAAGTCTCAGAATTGCTTCCCTGGACATTGGGAGACACCACCGGCTGAGTAGAATAGCCACCAGGAGTGGTATGTGATTATTGGCTGTTGGTGAAGCTATCGGCCACCAATGGATTGCCGGTCGGCACTAAACACTGCCGGTCGGCAAAGAATGTCTGCAGAACCTGCAATTGACAGCAGCAGAGGGAAAGGCATAGCATGGCAATGCAATTCAAGCAATGTATGCACCAATCTTATCCCTTATCATGTGTATGACTCAAAGGGACATGGTCCTTGGTTCTCGGACCATCAAGTGCGCATTTCAATGCGTGATGGCCCAAGAGATCAAGTTGTGCATTTTCATGTCAAATGAAATGCAAACCAAATAAGCACGTAAAGGCCCGACCTCTATCACTTGACTTCAAGAGGCAAGGTATACATGTTCAATGCGATGCAACCTAAGCATGTTAGCTAATATGCAACATGGCATAAAAGAGAGCGTACAAACATGCAATGCACATTAGGTACACAACCTAAGCAACAAAGCAAACAAGCATGCCACAGTTATGGCAAACCACTAGAGCATGCAAGATGCAATCCAATCACGCAACATGCTAGCAACTTGACCAATGGAATGCAAGGCGAATGCAAGTGATTTCAATCATGTAACATGCGCAACCAAAGCATGCAAACATGGGATGATGTGACAACACTTGAATGGCATGCAAGGGATGGACTTACACTAATTGGACAGCTCTAAGTTAGGTCCAAAGCAGTGGCCAAAAGCTTAAGAAAATGGGACCAAACACACATACACACATGCACATGTTAAGGCCTAACGCTTAAGCATCAAAGGGCAACTTTTAAGCACACTTAAAAGGGAATAATCATGGACATATGGCATGCATTATAAGCCTTGAAAATCATGCTATAAGAGGTGCCAAACCAACTTATACAAGACAAACATTAGCATGCAAATGGTCCAAGCATTTAAAGCGAGTCAAAGGGGACTTAAACCATGGCTAAGCCAACCGAGCCTCACAAGGCCAAGAAGGCTTAAAACAGGTCCAAGGCAGACTTAGACCATGCAAAGGGACTCTCTAGATGGCATCTAAGTGGCTCAAATTCAAAAGCATGCGCAAGGGCCAAAACATGGAGCATACAATATAAGCTTTCAAAGCATTAAAGAGGTGTCCAAGGCAAGCATACAAGCATATCAAAGGGGACTGAAATAACATGGAAAATGATCCCAACCCACTAAATCGAAGCAAGTGATGCATGCAACACACTCATACACTTAAGGCCAACAAACCAAAAATGCAAAGGGGCTATATAATGCATGCCATGGTCGACCAAAATGGCTAAGGACAGACCTTAAACATGGAAAAATAAGCATGAAAGCTTCACAAAGCTAGGCCTAAAGCATGCTAGAACAATGGTTTACAACCTAAGGCATGTTAAGGCAACAAAATGGCATTACAAGGCATGTATGCTAAGAAAGCATGGTGTACCAAAACCAACTAAAACCAGAGGCATATTATGACATTATAAGCACAAAAATCAGCTAAGGCATGGTCAACAAGAGCCTAAGCTAGGTGCTCCCTCAAGAGGCAAAAATGGTCCTTTTCAAGGACAACAAGGAGATGGGGTGACCCTCTCCTTCTTGGGACCTCAAGGCACCATCCTCACCTCTGAAATCCCACAAGATTTTAGTGGTGAGGAGGCCCAAACACCAAGGTCTCGGAGCTCACTCAAAATGGCACAAAATGGAGCCTTACAAGGCTTAAGAGGGGTCAAACAACCTCAGATCACAAAACACTCTAAACAAACTATTTAGAGGGCCTAAAAATAGAACTTTTTTATGTTATATACTAAACACAAAAATAATTGCAAGGTAGGAAAAAATACAATGCAAGAAAGGGGTAAAAAGGAGCAAGCTTCTTACCCTTGAAAACCTTCTTCAACAATGGAGCTCCAGCAGCTTCTTTAGGTTGAAACCAGCTTCAAAACCTCCAAAACAACCCTCAAGAAGCCTCAGCTCCAAGGGATGGTGTAATGGTGGGTGCTTGTGAGCAAAAGTAAGACAAAACACACACACTAAGCTCGAGAGAGAGAGAGAGAGATATGGGATAGATACAAATTCCTAACCCTAATATCAACACTCTCTAAAATGTTGTCTCTCCCTAATGCCAAGAGAGGAGACTCTCTCTTATAGAGCTCTCTCTTGTAAAGCTTGTCAAATATGCTTGTCAAGAGAGAAATCCCTCCATACACGTGTATGGAGGGGAGCAGAGTGGGTGCCAGCTAGCTGGCACAAAATATCTACCAGAAGTAGATGAACAGTGATCAGCCATTCAAAATTGCCATTTTGGCAAAATAAATGGCCGACCGGCTACAAAGAGTGCCGACCGGCAATATACATTGCCGATGGAACAAAATCACTGGCTGGTGGCCTCAAGCCATGGCCGGTGATGTGTGGGGATGCCTCACAAGGCATTCTCTGCCCCTCTAAGGCAAAACACAAGTGTTTGGTGCAAAAACAGACACAACACGGTCGAGTCGAGAGATCCTAAGGCAAGGCGCGCAACCGAGACCTCCGAGAACTCAAGACGAACACAAACAAGGGTAATCACCAAGTGTTCCAATGGTGACATCCAAGTCTTGAGGACGGTCAAAAATGGGGTGTCTACAGAAATTTACCAACAGAGAGTAATATCATCAAAATTGAATTGACTAATACAAAAATAGAATTAATATCTCATTCTCCATTATTTAACATTGCTATTCATATATTTGGTAGTATTATATCATCAAAATAGAATTGACTAAAAAAAGTAATGAAATAACTAGTGCCTGATGCCAATACTGTAATTCTTCATTTTTCCCAAAGACCACAAATAGAGCGAGACAGAGAGAGAGAGTACTGATTACAGTTCAGAAACAAAGTAGACTATTTAATGGAGGTTGAAATGTGAGTAATCGGGGGGTCAGAGTTCAGATCTGAATCTTCGAAATCGCAGGCGATGGAGCTTCGAAATCGCGTTGATGGAGTTTCGATCTGAATCTTTGATGGAGCTTCGAAATCGTTTCGATGGAGCTTCGATCTGAATCGATCTGAATCTTTGATGGAGCTTAGAGAGGATTGAGAGAGAGAGAGAGAGAGAGAGAGATCTGTGCGTATGTATTAAGAAAGGCTCTGATTCAAAATAAGGGTTGAGAGGCGCGTGTTCTTGTTCAAAAAAAAAAAAAAAAGAGGCGTGTGTGGCTACCGCATTCGGAGGCGTTTTTAAACGCCTCCCATTATAAAACGGTGTCGTTTTGTTTAATAGAATACACGGCGTTTTATAAAACGCCGTTAAATAATAAAAATAGTGACGTTTACAAAAACGTCGTTAAAAAAAGGCCACCAAATCCCCTTTTTCCTGTAGTGATGGTTAGACACTCTCGTATGCCAATATGTATAGTTTATATTTGCTAGTTGAGAAGTCCATTGCATATTATTGTGAACTGTTGTTTTATTTAATTATTTTTGACTTGTTTTTCTTTGAATTACATTTAAGTCTGTTCAAAAAACTAAACAATGAAATACCAAAGTGATAATGCTATAGACATAAGAATGTTGTTGTTTTATTTACAATTTGATAATGATAGTCATTTAATTTGCTAATGTGACCTTAACTTTTCATGGACATTTTTCATTATTTGTCCAATTTTATCTGACATTATTTCTCTTTTTCTTTGGTACAGATAGATGAACTCGTGCACAAAGCTAAATTGTATTGGACAAATTGGCACTTTTTGTATTATTGGTAGGATTGTATATTTTTGTATAGATGTATATAGAAAATATTAGGGTAGACTAGTAGTTATATTTTTGGATACACTAGTAGTTATATTTTTGGATGGGTGTGTATGGAAAATATTTGGTAGACTACTAGTTATATTTTTGGATTGATGAACATCGATAAAAATTTAAAACATACTAATAAGTACTTGTTATGTTTTAAATTTTTATGCTACATGAAATATGTAGCTTGGAATTACTTGTGGATGAAAACTTATAATAGTTGCTGACTTTAATTAAATAGGTTCAGAAATGGTTGATATATGTATTTTGTTGAATGTTCATGATTCAATTTATTTGTTGGTTCGAATGATTTTTGCAAATTACAGATTATATTAAATAAATTGAATGAATTATTATAAATTATAGGTTTATTTTGTTGGATGTTGGCGATCAAATTTGGTTTTGTTTTTTTTAGTTTTGGCGACCAATTGATTAGTCGGGAAAGATAAGTTATACTTTTGCCGACTAAATAAAGTAGTCGGTGTATCACTAAGCACATTTGGCGACTAAATAATTAGTTGTTCAAATTATTAATTTTGGCAACCAAAGGATTTGGTCGCGAATAAGTCTATTGCCGACTAAAGTTTTAGATGCGCAAACATTTCTTTTGGCAACAAACATGTTTGGTCATGGAATGTGACAATTGGCGACCAAACAATTTAGTTGTGGAATATGACAATTGGCGACTAATTATTTTGGTCGTGGAATGTGACAATCGGCGACCAAAATTTTTGGTCGTAGAATGTCGCAATTGGCGACCAAACTTTTTGGTCGTTGAATGTGATAATTGGCGACTAAATTTTTTGGTCGTGGAATGTGACAATTGGCGACTAAGATATTTGGTCGGGAAAATATCACTTTTCGCGGCCAAAGTGTTTTAGCGACAAAATGGATTAGTCGTAGTAATGGCATATTTAGCAACCAAAAATTCATTCGGCAAATCTAACTTTTGCCAACCAACTAAAATTTTGGTCGCGAATTACTTTTGCTGACCCTCAACTGGCGACCAAAGTAGCGACCAAAAAAATTGGTCGCGGATAACTTTTGCTGACAAAAAATGGACTTTTAGCCACAAATTTTTTGGTCGGTATAGACACCCCATTTTTGACCAACCTTAAGACTCAGATGTCACCAGTTGAGTGCTCGGTGATGATGCATATTGTGCTCGTTCTGAGGTTGCGGAGTCTAGGCTGAGAGCCTTGCCTCTGGACTTCGGGGCTCTTTTGTGCTTTGCCTCGGTTTGCGAACCAGGTCCTATTTTCTCTATTTTTCTCTTCCTGAAGGGAGGGAGAGGTCTCGTAGACCATCTCTTAGTGGCCGTAGGCTACGTTTCGTGGTCGTAGGCCCCTTTTCCTGTTTGGAGACCAGTTCTCGATTTTCGGAGCCGTCGGCCGCGTGCCTCGGTTCGGGACCGCTTAACTACCTTCGTTTGCTCCGATTTTTGGCACACACCTTGTTTCCTCTCCCTAGAGGGACACTGTGGTCCGGGAGACCACCTTCGTGGTTGCACGCCACTTCCGGCGCTTAACAGTCAGTTTTCAGGGCCCCGGCTGCGCGTTTTGGCCCCCCGAACCCTCGTTTTGCATCGGTTAGGGTTCATTTTTGGTATAGACCCTAGTTTCATTGTTAGGAAGGTGGTACAAGGGTGGGAGACCACCTTTTCCCCTTGGAAACTAGCTTTCTCCTTGGGGACCACTTTTCTCTCTCTTCCAGCTGGTTTTCTTGACAGAAAGCTGCTTTTCATCACTTTTGGGCCATAATTTCTGGTCTTCCATACCACCATTGTGTTGTACTCATCTGGGAGGCCACCAATATGGGTAGGCCGACCAGATTTTCTTCCTGACCCTTTTGAACCTTACTAGAAAGCTGGTTTTCCACTCTCTTGGGTCACAATTTCTGGTCTCCCACCATACAGCTGTGTTGTACTCATCTGGGAGGCCACCTTTCTGGTATGGCCGACCAGCTTTTCTCATTGACCTTTCTAAACCCTGGTCGGCCGACCAGGGCAAGTGGTCGGCTGACCACTTGAACTGGTCAGCCTACCTTCTGCTTTTTGGCCTTCCTGAGTTGCATACAGTTGTGCCAGCTATGTAGCATTTGATCCACTATCCGAGATTTTGAGCCTTTTGTTGGTCCTTTTAAGTTGGTTTTGACCCTTTTGCTTAGCTTTTTAGAGAATCTTGACCTTTTTGGTCTAGCTTCCTCAAGAAGCTTGACCCTTTTCCCCTTGGAAACCAGCTTTCTCCTTGGGTACCACTTTTCTCTCTTCTCCAGCCGATTTTCTTGACAGAAAGTTGCTTTTCCTCACTTTTGGGCCATAATTTTTGGTCTCCCATACCACCATTGTGTTGTACTCATTTGGGAGGCCACCAATATGGGTAGGCCGACCAGCTTTTCTTCCTGACCCTTTTGAACCTTGCTAGAAAGCTGGTTTTCCACTCTCTTGGGTCACAATTTCTGGTCTCCCACCATATAGCTGTGTTGTACTCATCTGGGAGGCCACCTTTCTGGTATGGCCGACCAGCTTTTCTCATTGACCTTTCTAAACCCTGGTCGGCCGACCAGGGCAAGTGGTCGGCCGACCACTTGAACTGGTCAGCCTACCTTCTTCTTTTTGGCCTTCCTGAGTTACATACAGTTGTGCCAGCTATGTAGCATTTGATCCACTGTCTGAGATTTTTAGCCTTTTGTTGGTCCTTTCAAGTTGGTTTTGACCCTTTTGCTTAGCTTTTTAGAGAAGCTTGACCCTTTTGGTTAAGCTTCTTTGAGAAGCTTTGACCCTCTCTTAAGGCTTCTCCAAGAAGTCTTGGCTCTTCTCCTCTATAAAACCAACACTCCCCCTCCATTTGCAAGAGTTAGAAAAACCAGCCAAGGCATATACACTCCACCCTCCATATCTCTCTCATCCAAGCTCAAATACCCCATTGTTCTTGGCCATTACACCACACCTCATAGCCTACCACCTCCACCATCCATTCAATCATCTTGGAGTTATTTTTCAGAGGTTGAAGACTCACCTTCTTGGTCCAGAACTTGCTGCATTGCTGTGCTACAAGGGTAAGTCCTCATTTCCCTCTTTTTTGCATTATTTTTCTTCATAACTTAGCCCTATCTGCAAGCATTTATGGGTTTTGTTATAAACTGAAAAGTGTCTTATTTTGAGCTCCTCTTGAATTTTTATTAAGGACACCTTCTGTTTGAGGTCATATACCTCCTTGTATGCCCTATCCCTCTTTGTAGGCTTATTTTGCTTCATATCTTAGCCTTACTTATGAGCATTTTCCAGATTTGTCATAAACTAAAAAGAGTCTTATTTTGAGCCCCTCTTGATGTTTGATTAAGGGCATTTTTATGTTTGAGGTCATTTACTTCCTTGTATGCTTGTTTGCCTCTTGTTTTGAGCCTTGCATCTAGGCCTTTGTTGCATGCTTTGTTTGGCCTTCTAGCCACTGAAATCCAATGGATTTTTAGTGGCTAACACACTGTTTTGAGAGCCAAAATCAGAGGGGGGTGACCCCCTCTCTCCTTGTCTTGTTTGTTGGCCCTTTTGGCCTTCCAAAGGGGCTCCATCTTGCTTGCTTTGAAGTCTTATTTCAGGCCCTATTATGTGAGTTTTGAGGTCTGCCTTAGCTCTGTCCGGAGCCCTTTTGGCCATATTTTGTGTCCCTCATGCATGTGTGGAGTAATCCTCCTCAAGGCCTTTCAAGGAGACCTTTCATTGCATGTTTCATTGACCCATTTTAGGGCCTTTTTGGTGAGTTTTGGGGCTGTCATAACTGATTTTCAAAGTTGGTTTTTCCATTTTACATGTCTATATTGTATGTGTTGAGTAATCCACCTCATGGCCCTCCAAAGGAGCCCATCATTTTTGCATGCATTGGATACATTTCAGTGGTTATTTGGGCATATTTTAGCATACCATGTTCCTATTTGTGGTTGGTTTGGTGACCTCTCTTGTGCTTCATATACATGCCATGTAAACCATGCTTACTAGCCTATGTCGCATGTTGTTTTAGCCCTTCATGTTAACACCTTTTGGCCATGCTTGAAACTGATTTGGTACATGTTTAGGACTGCCTTGGCTCTGTTTTCATGCCTCATGATCAAATAATGCTTGCTTTGCATACTTGTGGTTCAATGCATTTGCCTAGTTTTGAGTTTCGGGGCTTATTTCGTGCATTGGGTGACATGTTTCCATGATTTGGGACCATTGAGCATCTTATTTCAGAGCTAGAAATTGCATGTTTGTATGCCATTTTTCATCCCTTGCCATGCTTTGGTAGAGTGGCATTTGATGCCCTAGGTTCGGTCCTTTGCATTCGTGCATGTTTGCATGTATTTCGGTTGTCTTATTTCCATCATTTGGCCACTGATGTGAGTGTGGCTGAGGTCCACTCATTTTAGTTTAAGCCCATCTTGCATTGTGTATGCCATGCTGCAATGTGTTCTGCATGTTATGTTGTTAGCGTTGTGTATGCCATGTCATTCCTCGCATTGTGCATGCTAGGTTGTTAGTCGCATTGAGTATGCCATAGGTTGTTAGTCGCATTTAGTTCATGCGCATCGAGTATGCCATCGATAGTTTGTAGCATTGCGTATGCTAGCTGCACCTTTGCATTTTCATCACTTGCATGTTTGCATGACTTAGTTGCATCGCATTAGGATTGCATGTTTGTTGCATTGGTGCATGTCATGCCTGTTGCATTGTGTTTAGGATAGAAGTTAGCCCAAGCACGGGAAACGAGGGACATTTCGTACTCAAAGTGACGAAATGTGCCTCGATTCCCGGTCACCGTCACTCTCGACCATCTATGATAGAGTTGTTGGTTTTAGTTGCTTATATGTGCATTCATGTTCCATTGAGTCACGCAATTCGACTCCTTGGCCATCATGCATTGAGATGCGTGATTGATGGCCCGAGAATCGAGGAATGCACTCCCTAGAGCTCATGCAAGGACGGAGAGAGTGGTCGTGCACACATGTGTTGCAAATACCTTTCTTTCTCTTTCTCTTGCCTTTGTTGCAGAAAAACCAGAAACTGGAGGTAGGAACTGGTCGGCCGACCAGCTTTTCTGGCAGACCGACCACCCCTTTTGGTTTTTCCCACATAAACTGGTCGGTGGGTGGTCTCCAAGCCCAATAACTAGTCGGTGGCCCTCCCACAGCTTCCCAGAGTAGAGTTTCAGCCTCTTGGAGCTTTGTGCAAGTTTCTGGAGTTCAATTGCAAACAAAGGCGAGTCGAGGCATCGTGAAGGATTTACCGACAAGGCAACTTGAGCATGCATACACCTTCCATCATTCCTAATAGAGCTGAGGCAGTCCATTGCACGTAGCATAGCATGCTAGTTTACTGTGCTTACCTAGTTCATTTGTTAAGTAATTAGTATTGTGCAATAATTCGTTATTTATTTTGATTGTGTAATATTCATTCGGACCCTCCGAGCGAGGGCAGTGTTGTAATAAGTGTGCGTGTGTGTGATGTATGTCTTCCAACCCCCACTTCTTTCTCCCTTTTGTTTACTAGCTTATGATGGTTAGATTAGGGCATGTTTTAATTAGCATACTTATGCTCACATGTTTGCATCCATTCATCTGTCTTGCATGCACCGGGCTCAGCGCATCATACTAACTGCATCGTACTTCAATTCCAAGTTGAATACTTGTTAGCTGTAGCATCTCATATGTTATTCTTAGAATAGTCGAGCCTATTGTAGTTGTATTTTTTTGCATGTGTTGCATTAGCCATCTTAACATGGACTAGGATCATGCATTGATTACCAACTAGTTTCTATTTTGGCTCGGAGTACTCGGTAAGTGTTTATGCTTTAGCATCTTTGCATGTGTGTGAGTGACTGCACGATAGCATGCTTACCATGAGGCTAACTGCTTATGTGATATAACTGCCTGAATGCCTGTGGGTGAATATTGGGTTATTTGAATTGGAATAATGTATTGACTGTGAGTCTTAAGCCCACTAGATAGTGGCAAAACCATCTTTTCTAAGCCCACTCGATGGTGGCAAAACCTGCATTTTAGCCTACTTGCGAGTAGCAAACAGTTTTTCAAAATAAACACGAGATGTTTCGTTCCAATTCAGGCGATCCAGTCTATACTTGTATGTTGTGCGCATCACATAGTAATTCTAGGCTAATAACCGGAATAAGAGCACACAATGTTTTCAAAACTCGATATCATGGTTAGTAGAGGCCGATCTTTGATCGGGCGAGCGGGGGTGCTCACGAAGTGACCTTCCCTAATCGTACCCAAGTTCCCGAGCCGAGGTAACTTTGGTGATGACGGACATGTGGCCTTAGGAAAACGAGTCAGGGTTTCCTAAATTCCCCAAAATAAAATATTTAGGTGGCGACTCTGTATCTGGCAAAGCAGTCCATGTTTGGCACTTCTTTCAAAAAATCTATTTTCAAAAACGATTTGCCAGATTTGGACTCTTTGATGATTCATCGGTCTTGCATTGCACTCTGCGAGATTAGATACAGGATCGTGACATTTGAGTCCTGAGCAGTAGTGAGCCCAAAATGAACAAAACGGGGGGGATTCCCTCCCGGGACGTTCGGGGACATCTACAGTCGGCAAAAGTGTTATTTCTTGTAGTGAATTGATTCTATGTTTCGAATGACATCCATCAAGAAACATGAGACCCACTAATTTTGGACCTATTAAACAAATGTAGTGATGATAATTCACATAATAAACTATAAATGATTTGATAATATGATCATTGTAAATATATGCTCTTGACATGCCCAGCTCAAGCTCTTATTGGCTTCTCGTGTTTGTTCAAAATATGTTATTTGGGAATGTTGTTTAATTAAGAGGTTTATGTTCTTGGAATGGGTCCAAAGAACCCTGCCTAAGACATGATTCCTGATTATAATAATAATAATTGTAACCGATAAATTGGAACTATTCATAAGTGTTGTACATCCTGCTAAGACTAGTGACCGCAAAAAACAGAGTATATAGACAAACAAATTATTTCAAATGTCAAGGACACCCACAAATTGGTGAACACTTTCTCATATAGTGCTTTTTTTTTATTATTTCTTTTGTCTTTTTGGTGGCCAAAATGTAATACTCAAAATTAATCATCAAATGAAGCTCCTCATATTAATTAAAACACCAGCATAAGTGTGATGATCCTACCGTATTAAACCAATCAAAAAAAAAAAAGCACCACATAAAATACCCAATAATTACTCCAAAAAAGACAACAAGTATATCTATATCTATATCAGGTCTGAGATTCTCATGTCACTAGTACTGAGGCAATCAAAGAGAGCGTCAAAACAGAACTAGAAAAAGAAAGTCCCACATACTTCCATTTTCAGTGAATTTCATGACATCCCTTCCTCTTCAGTGGTTTTAATCAACAATCTCCTGCTCATTCCACTTCTTGAGCTTCTTCCTGTCAACAAATCTATGAAACAAACCTCTCAAAATACATTAACTGTTGCAAAACAATGTATACATAAATATATATTGTGGGGAGAAAAAAAAAAGAAGAAAAAAAAAACTTATCGACGCATGAGGAAATATCCAGGTCTCACTGCTTCATCATCATTTGCAACTTCAATCTGAACAATTTTTCGAGTGTTTGCTTAGAAGACTCGATGAGTAAATACAATACAGAGAATGTCAAATTTTGGAATTTTTTTTTATAGTCTTACGAATTTTACTCCCAAAAGATTGCCACAGCTGTTACAGTAAACATCTGAAAGAGTGCGATCTCCAGCCCTTCGATCCTACTCTGGACTGCGTGTGTGCACATTCACACTGCATATAGTTTTTTCATGAAGCTAAATGTAAGCTATATTGGTCATTTGATTAATTTTTGAATTTCTTTTTTTGAAGTTTTTTTAGGTCCCCAAGCACACACGTGTTTAGATATTGGATTTGCAGAGAAAGGAAAAGAGAAAACTCAAAATCCACATTCGAAACACAACATTAAGGTCTCGGCCAATGCAGGATTTTCATGAAACTTTGAAATTTTCACAATTAAATTACAAGAGAGTATAAATGGGAAACAAAATAGCTTGTGCTAATTTATCTAGGGGTTGGCTTTCCTTCAGTCCATGTCAAACTAGGAGGCCCACCACGGGTCTCGTTTCGATAATCTGAACCGTTCGATGTGTAGAACTCGTTGAGTACTATATGTCTGTAAAAAATCACGTTAATCACATATCGATAGTGAGTAGGCAAATCAGTTTTGTATAAAAAAAAAATAGATGGGAAAAAATAACCTGTTGGCAGAAATCTTATCCGATGAGATAGCTATCGATATCCGATCAATATGATTTTTTTACAGGCATACAGTACTCGATGAGTTGTACACATTAAACGGTTCAGATTATTGAAATGAGACCTATGGTGGGCCCCTACGGGCCCAACAGTACCCTCAGTCTGATCACGGACGGGAGGAAAGTACAACCCAAATCGAAAGGGGCTGGCTTCCCTCTAGTCCGTGATCAGACTGGAGCGTACTGTTTGATCCGTGGGGGCCTAACACAGGTCTTGTTTTGATAATATGAACCGTGTAATGTGTAAAACTCGTCGAGTACTATATGCTTGTAAAAAATCACGTTGATTGGATAACGATAGTTACGTGATCAAATCTGTTTTGTATAAAAAAAAATGGACGGTAAAAAAATAAACGGTTGACAGAAATTTGATCCGATAAGATAGCTATCGATATTTGATCAACGTGATTTTTTATAGGCATATAGTACTCGACGAGTTCTACATATTAAACAGTTCGAATTATCAAAACAAGACCTGTGGTGGGCCCTAGGGACCTAACAGTATCCTTCAATCCGATCACGAACTGGAGGGAAGCTCAGCCCAAATCGAAACTATTGCTGCTTCCAACAGTGATTGATGAGTTCTTACACATTTCGAAAGACACCTCCAGCCAACTCATTGTCCTAAAAAACATAATGAACACAATCCTCAGAATATGAACCCAACCACAAAGAACACATGACATAAAAAAACAAAGAATATGCTTCAAGGAACGAGTGGGATCAAAAACCCAATTTGTAGGTAAAGTAAAGAGCCTCTTTATGTGAATAGAGGACACCCAATGAGCAGACTGACTAGCAGATCGATGACTGCATGAGAAGACATGTCTGCCATGTTGTTCTAAGAAATCATCAAAGATTGATACAATTAATTATGGAGAGAGAGAGAGAGAGAGGTTTTACTATGAAGTTATCAAGAAACTCTTGGGGTAACGCAATATGGGCTGGATAGACATGGCAGAGATAGAATTGAGTAGCTGGAGTTTGATCAAAGTAGGTAAGATACACACGCCCCATTATTGTAAATTTGTAACAAAGAGCTCTGAAAATGGCAATCTTACATTTCTGTCAAGAAACTACTGCCAAAGAGGCAAGTTGTAAATTTGTTGTTGAAGACCGTATAAGGTTGGTGTTTTTTTTTTCTAGAGTAACTTGTTTATACCAGTCCAAAACCTTTTCTTGCCGTGTTTTTTTGGCAGTTCCACCAGTCATTGTCATGTGAAAAATCTACAAATCTCCTAGATGTTGATTTGTGATTATGTATCAATTTTAAGCAGTATATAACAATCCCAATCAAACAATCAAGACAAAACGACACAATGATTTTACGTGGAAAAACCACAAGTGGACACCTCAAATTGTGATAAAAAACCACAGGCAACAGCCACAAAACAATCCACTAAGAAGATATGAAAGAATTACACAGGTATACTCTCAATTACCTAGCGAATCCACGCCCGAATTGAACCAACCTCTATGTGCCTCTTCCAACCCCGTCTTCACCTCGGAATTGTATTGACGATGAGCCACTCCGGAATCCACCAAAGCTTCAGGCTCGAATTCTTCAGAATCCACCGAAGAACAACTCTCTCTTTTGTATAGAATTAAACAAACAATCCTTTGATGTAAACTTCTAAAACCATGAGTTGAATACTCAATAAAAAAACATCAAAGAAAACTAGCAAAATATCTCCAGATATAAACCTTAGAATCCAAAAAGAAGATCTGGAGGACTTGTCGAAGTTTTGGGAGAAAACCAACTTTTTATAGAAAACCAAAGTAATCCTAGTTTTTGAAGAAAACCAATTCCTTATAAAAATCCAAAGTAATCCTAGTTTTGGAAGAAAACCAATTCCTTATAGAAATCCAAGAATCTGTGTTCGTGCAGTCCGCTCGAGCATGGAAATTCCCGCTCAAGCGGAGGCTTCAAAATTGTGTGATTCATATAGGCTTCACGCTCGAGCGGCAGTTTCCACGCTCGAGCGGAGAATCACACCATCCAGTACTTTTTCAGGCGAGGCAGAGATGTTGTGAACTTGCAATACTCGCTCGAGCGTCCCTTGTCCTGCTCGAGCGGGATGAGCAAAATTGGAAAATCTGGAACACTAGATCCTGTAACAACCTCGGTTTTGATCCATGGAAATTGACAAATTCGCATCTAATAAACTCATAGCCTCACTGAAATAAAAGGTGCAAAAACAAATACAACTGAAAGGAGTTTTGTCAAACGGGGTTGCCAAGAATAAAACCTAACAATCTCCCCCTTTGGCAATGCCGTGACAAAACACACCTAACAAATAAAATCCTAAACACCCCAACCCATTACAGCCTAGAAAAGCCAACTTCTTTCTCAAGGTCATGATCTGCAAAACAGTTATTAGTGCCACAATCTCCAAAACAACTATTAGTCCCACAAGAGTATATAAAAAAGCAATAGACATATGACACGATTATCTTGAAACATGAGATGGAAAACATGAATAGATGAAAACTAAGACTCATGAACAACAACTCTCAAATAACAAAAGCAAGATCATAAACAACACAAATAATGATATGACGATGTAAATATCAGGAGTATGCAAGGAGGAAATAATTTGCAAACAGTGCATAGAAACATGCAAAACAACTATCGCCAATTTCCCTTACCAAACAAATCAAAGTGTTCATGCTAACAAACTCTTGTAATGATAAACCAAACTCCCCCTCACTAAAAGCAACCACAAACACTGAAAACAATGAATCAAGAAGAAAAACAACAAAAATAATATGGTGGAGCAAGCAAGAAATCTCAGATTTGTACCTTAAAACACACAAGATTATCCAAGAAGCACAATTACCAGTAAACACAGTGTGCACAGTTTGTAGAAGATTCCTCATGAAAGAAAGTGATGCATTATGTGAAAAGCATAGATCCCATGATAAAAGTGTGTGTGTGACTTTCGTAGTTTGACAAACACTAGATTCAATCCTAGTAGTGATTTGAAAGTTGGACCTCTGATAAGAGAATCTAAGCACAACTAAGGAAAGTCAAACCACCAGGAATCAAGGGGTATTTGGTGAGTAAAAGCGGAGGCTCCCCCTCAATCAATGAATCCTTTTCTTTTTTTTTTCTTTCTTTCTTTTGCACATTTTTTCTTTCTTTTGCATATTTTTTTCTTCTTCTCTTTCTTTTTCTTTTTCTTTTTCTTTTGCACACTCATTGGCGGTTGACACGCTCAAGAGTATGGAAACCGAACCAGAGAAGCATGGATATAATAAGGATGGCCTGGTTGGTGACTCTGAGGTAGCCTTTTCCTCATGGCTGGACTACAAAGAATAGAGGGGAAAGCCATGGAGATGCAAAAAGATGGTAGGTGGTTAAGAGACTCAACATCACCCATGATATGCTAGTATAGGTCAATTCCTCTAGAAACGCAAAAAATCAATGACAGAAGTCCATAGAGAAAAAATAATCACTATGGCGGAAGACTCCAAAAATTTGCTAATCCAAGAGTGTGTACAGAATCAGACATACTAATCAAAAAACACACACTCCAAAATGAGTAATGACCATAGAAAGCACACACATATTAACAGGTAATGGATATTCTTATCAATTCCAATATGCACCAAGGACCACTCAAAAATTTCAAGCTTGCAAAACCATACTAAGAAAATCTTTTTGGGATTTTTTTTTTCTTAAATAAAGCAAGACAAAAAAATGAACAAGCACCCATGTAATGACAAAACAAAAAACACATAGAAACCCAAAAACTAAAATGACAAAACAAATTAACGCAAGTCAAGTTTTCTCACCCAAACTGCTTTAGTACGAACAAAATTGTGAGAATTGCGGTTCTTGGGTGGTGTCTTGACATTGTGGTTCCTTTCCCCTGCAATAGGAACCCATCTCGACATGGTTTCCAACTTCCTATTCCTAGGTCTAGGCAAATACACTTTCCCATGCAACTTATAACAATAAGGGTGAATATGACCATGCATACCACAACGATGACAAATAAAAATAGGGTGTACCTTCTTTTCTTTTACCTTACCAACTCTAGGAAGTTTGAGAAGTCCATCCTTATGTTTAATTTTTTGTTCCCACTTTCCTTGAGTTCTTGTATCATGAGATGTGGAAGCACTCTGTTTTTGCTCTTGACTACCACCAAACCCAATGCCACTCTTGTCAGAACAAATTTGTTAAGACCCAATGATATTGTCCAAAGTCTTTGAACCTTTGTTCCAAAGACCAAAGGTAGTCATAGCACACTTAAGTTCTTCCTCTTTCTTGATCATTAGTTCTTCCAAAGCAACTCAAGACATCTCGAGAGTTTCAATTTTTTCTTCATATGTTGCATAGATTTGCTGTAGCTCATTCCTCTCTGTCTCACAAGTCAAGAGTTTTGCACAAAGAGCTTGTCGATCATTGGCTATCTTGATGGCATCAATCCTAGTCTCGGAAACCTCCTTCTTTAGTTTGACATTCTCACTTTCACATGCTTTGAGCTTCATAGTGAGTTTGTCATTCAATTTGGATAACTTAAGAGATTCCTTATACAACTTTTCATAAGCTTGCTCAAGCTCTTCATTATCACTTCCCGAGGATTCATCATTAGTGGCATTCTCAACTGGGCTCTTCAGATACTCTATTCGTCCTTCAGTTTCATAAGCCACCATGAAAGTAAGGAATTGTTTATGTCCCTCTTCGCCTTGATCTTCATTGTCACTTTCATCTTCATCAGATTCTGATTCATCATCCCAAGTGATGGCAAGGGCTTTCTTCTTCTTCAAACGAGTGGGGCATTCTGAAGCAAAGTGGCCAAATCCTTGGCATTCATAGCATTGGAGTCTTTCAGAGTTCCCTTGTATCTTTCCTTTCTCCTTCTTGGCTATAGAATTAATTTTGAGTTTATCTTTGCCTTTAGATTTATGAGAATGAGTAGATTCCAAAAGATTAGGATTCTTTTTCAAAGAAGATTTTTTAAATTGTTTAACAAAAGCAGCCGTAATCTTGGAATCTATCTCACAATCCTCATCAGAATCCTCTCCAACTCTATGAGCACTATTAAAAGCAATATCTTTTTGTTTCTTTTTGAAATTCCTATGTGCCTCATAAGTTTGGAGATTTCCAACCAACTGATCTAGCTTGAGGTTGTCAACATCTTGAGCCTCCTCAATAGCCGTAACTTTTGGTTGGAACCGATCGGGCAAGGATCTCAAAATTTTTCCCACAACTTTGGATTATGGTATTTTTTCACCTAAATTGAAGCTGGAATTTACAATGTCACTCAACTTTGCATAAAATTCATCAAAGGTCTCACTATCTTTCATTGAAAGGTTTTCGAAACTAGATGTGAGCCTTTGAAGTTTTGAGCGTTTCACAAAAGGAGTGCCCTCATGAACAGTTTGTAAGATATCCCAAGCCTCTTTTGTGACTTCACAATTACAAATACGACTAAACTCTTCAGGTGTGACAGCGCAAAAGAGAGAATTGATAGCTTTACTATTCCAGGCACTATTTTGGTAATCAATTGTATCCCACTTTTCAATTGGTTTGGGGAATGTTACTCCATCAACGTTAATTGTTGGTTCGGTCCACCCATTCATGACAGATTGCCAAACTTTTTCATCTATAGATTTCAAAAATGATCTCATCCGAGCTTTCCAAAATGAATAATTGGATCCGTCAAGTAGGGATGGTTGAACCATAGAATTTCCCTCACGAATTGTATCCATTATCACAAATCAAACAAGATCTCGCTCTGATAGATTTGTAAAACAAAAACAATAGAGCGACCTGCTCTGATACCAATTGAAAAATCTAGAAATCTCCTAGATGTTGATTTGTGATTATGTATCAATTTTAAGCAGTATATAACAATCCCAATCAAACAATCAAGACAAAACGAAACAACAATTTTACGTGAAAAAACCACAATTGGACACCTCTAATTGTGATAAAAAAACCACGGGCAACAGCCACAAAACAATCCACTAAGAAGATATAAAAGAATTACACAGGTATACTCTCAATTACCTAGTGAATCCACGCCCGAATTGAACCAACCTCTATGTGCCTCTTCCAACCTCGTCTTCACCTCGGAATTGTTTTGACGATGAGCCACTCTGGAATCCACCAAAGCTTCAGGCTCGAATTCTTCAGAATCCACCGAAGAACAACTCTCTCTTTTGTATAGAATTAAACAAACAATCCTTTGATGTAAACTTCTAAAACCATGAGTTGAATACTCAATAAAAAAACATCAATGAAAACTAGAAAAATATCTCCAGATATAAACCTTAGAATCCAAAAAGAAGATCTGGAGGACTTGTCGAAGTTTTGGGAGAAAACCAACTACTTATAGAAAATCAAAGTAATCCTAGTTTTTGAAGAAAACCAATTCCTTATAGAAATCCAAAGTAATCCTAGTTTTGGAAGAAAACCAATTCCTTATAGAAATCCAAGAATCTGTGTTCGCGCAGTCCGCTCGAGCGTGGAAATTCCCGCTCGAGCGGAGGCTTCAAAATTGTGTGATTCATATAGGCATCATGCTCGAGCGGCAGTTTCCACGCTCGAGCAGAGAATCACACCATCCAGTACTTTTTCAGGCGAGGCAGAGATGCTGTGAACTTGCAATACCCACTCGAGCGTCCCTTGTCCCGCTCGAGCGGGACAACCAAAATTAGAAAATCTGGAACACTAGATCCTGTAACAACCTCGGTTTTGATCCATGGAAATTGACAAAGGCACGATTCGGGTTGGATTCGCATCTAATAAACTCATAGCCTCACTGAAATAAAATGTGCGAAAACAAATACAACTGAAAGGAGTTTTGTCAAACGGGGTTGCCAAGAATAAAACCTAACATCATGGAAAGTCAAATATTTCCTTTCTTCTTATGAAGAATGCATAAATCTGTTCATTCCCTCAAATTTTTTGGATATATAGATAGATTCCGTTTGGGAAAAGGGATTTTAGCAATTTTATAATTTTTTTTGGGTTAAAATATAAAATAAAAAAATTAATATATCTAGAATGATTTTTTAATTTTTTATGAAAAGATATGTAACAAGCGAAAAAATAAAAATAAAAAAATTAACTTTTTATTATAAATTATAAACTTTTTTAATTTTTAAAATTTTAAACTAAAAGTATTACATGTCAAATAAGACTTTATTGTCTACATTGTACTCCCATAAGAGCTGTGCACTCTCCAAAAAAACCAAAATCTGAAAATATAAATCTTAAGGGCCTATTTGGTATCATTTCATTTTTAGTTTTCAGTTTATATTTACAAAAAAATTTTAAAACTATCATAAAAATTGTTTGATAATTTTTTTGGTTTATAAATAGTTGTCTCAGTTTGTAAAGTTGAGAGAAAAAAAAACCTAAACTTATTTTTTAAATAGAAATTAAAAAATTTGACTAACAAATTTTTCTTTCCAATCAATTTTTTTTTCAATTAATTTTTTTTCAAATAATTTTTTAAATTATTTTTTCCCAATTAATTTTTTTTTTCAATTAATTATTTTAATTATTTTTTTCAATTATAATGTGTATGATCCCATTGTCATAAATAATAAAAAATAAATAACAATATTTTAGGTTTGAACAAACATATTTTTTAGTTTATGTTTTTAAAATTTTTCAAATATTTTGTTCAAACAAAACGCGTTTGCATTTTATGTTTTTCTAAAAATAAACAAAAACTAGTTTATAAATTTTTTGTAAACATAAACTAAAAACGTAAACATTACCAAATGCTACCCAATATATCACATCAACCTATCCGTGATGTGCGGCTCTTTCTTCCCATGTCTTTAGGGGTCATTTGACGATGACTTTTTTAGTTGACTTTTTGACTGTTTTGAGTTTTTTAGCCTTGTACTTTTTTGGTTGTTTGGTTTTCTTGTTTGGCTTTTTTGACGTTTTGTGATTTTTTGATTTTTTAATATTTTTTTGACCTTTTGTAATTTTTTAGCTTGGGATGAAAACCGAACTAGTAGTTACTAGAGGGTGTTTAAAATTTGAGAAATTCCATGTAATGAGGCCTCTAACTAATTCTGTCCTACCCAAAATTTTGGAAGGAAATTGTCACATGGGTTCAGAAAATTTTGTAATTATGTGTCCATTTAGTAATATATGATTTATTTATAAGAGAAATTTATAACGTATATCCCTTAAAGAGGTGCACATTATAAAAAAAAATTATGATTTTTTATGATGAAAGTTATGATCGTTTATGATGTGTGTTATGACATTTTATGGTGAGGAGGAAGATTCTTTTCGGTCCAAAATCTAGACGGGAGGGAGCTATTTGGGTCCGTGGACCACCATGTGCTCTATTTTGATGATTCAAACCGTTCATTTTGTAAGGCATTTTGTATATTTCATCAATATAAAAAAATTAGGTTGATTCAATAACTATAACTTGTTCAATTTGTTGTGTTTTTCACTAAACAAATGGATGATAATTATGTTTTAAAAAAATAAATCATACATTTTTTAATGACAAAAACAATAAATTGAACAAGTTGCATTTATCGGATCAACTTAATTTTATTTTTAGTATGAAATACATGAAGTACCTGACAAAATGAACGATTTGGATCATCAAAATGGGACCTGTATATATAGCCCATTTCAATTCAAATTTTGGACTTGAGGAAATCCTCCTCATGGTGAAATTATGAGTAATGAATTTATGATATGCACCTTAAATTTAGAAATGACAATGTTAAGACATTTTATAATTTTTGTTTTGATATTTTGTACTTTTTATTATGACATTTTATAGTAAAAAAACAAGTATCAACTTTCGTAACGAAAAAATTATGACTGAAAAAAAAAAAACAAAATACCATACACATATGTTTTTGGGAGGGCACGTTATAGCCTCTCCCTTGTTTATGTTCTTTATTTTTGGAACCATCTATACGTATGAACCCCAGCTAGTGGGCCAGTATGCAACTATTTTTTTTTTTTTTTTAACTGGCCAGTATGCAACTATATTCCCATAAAACATGATAAGTAGTCCTTTTTGGAACATGTACATGTTTATTTCTGGAACCATCTATACGTATGAACCCCTGCTAGTGGGCCAGTATGCAACTGTTTTTTTTAACTGGCTAGTATGAACTATATTCCCATAAAACATGATAAGTAGTCCTTTTTGGAACCATGTATACATATGAATTAGAGGTGTTCGTGGTTTGACGGTTCGGTTGCTGCCAAATGAACCTCAAATCTACCATCCGTCCAAAACTAGGCGGATTGAAAAAAATCAATCCACAACCGTCCGCTCATCATCACGTATCCATCCAAAATACGGCGGATCGATTCGATTCAATCGGTTTAGACAGATCGATATATCCACTGCTCACCCCTAATATGAACCCCCTGCTAGTGGGCCAGTATGCAACTATTATTTTGCTATGTTGATAAAAATTAGTATTGTATTTTATTTATTAAAAATTAGGTATTTTTTTTTTCAAATTCATCCTTTTTTTTTTCTTTTTTCTTACTCTTAAAATTCTGATTTGGTGTTTTTTCTGGTTCATGCAATACTTTATATACCGAGCAAGAGGCATAGAACTATTAGTTGTTAGAACAAAAGGGCTTGTTTGGTGTATGCTTGTTTCACGGTTTAGGACATGCACGCAATACTCTATATGGGTGTTTTCTATGCATGTATTACAATTTTATTTCGATCTGCTTTTGATGATCTATGATAAAAAATAGGGCAAAACACTCCCTTAAGGTTTGACTAAAATACACAATGATAGTAGATTTTAGGCCATGTTTGAAGTTGTTTACCTGAATATATTGTGCAATTAGATTTCCTTTCTATTATTTGTTCTATTTTCTTTTCTATGCCATTTTAAATAAGGATTTTGAGCATATGTGTTTAGACAGAGAAATTAGAGGAATGTTAGTGAGAAAGTTGGAGACAAAAAGATTAAACTTCATAGCTTTAAATGAAGTATACAACTCTTGACGTTATATAGCATGAAACATTTGTATAACAACTTCCAAATAAAGAGTGCAATGAAATTTTTATTATTGAATTGAGCTTTTACACATTTGAGGTTTGTATTTGATTTTTCTAGAAGAATCACATATTGAATTGAGCTTAATAAAATCAGTTCAAAAGTTCGGAAAGGGCATTTATTCAACTTGAAAGTGAAAATCTAAAATATAAATAAGCAAATGAGGCAACATATGGGCAAACATGCGTGGTGTTGGCTTAGTTTGACTTGTTTCCATAGGCATTGGTTATGGGGGTTTCGGTATTGCCTTTTTTTTTTTTTTCAGTCTCGAAATTTTGGAAATGCCTTTTTTGCTGTTTTTGGGGTTTCATCGTTGCATTTGATGCTACTTTTTGTTGGGATTTAGCACTTGGAATGGTTATGTTCTTTGCTTGTAACATATCTTTGGTTAGCTTGCTTCCGTTCTTTATTCAAGACCTTATTTGCATAGCCCAAGATCTTAAGGGTTTATTTGGGCCTTAGATTTGTGGAAAGGTTTTTTAAAAAAAAAAAAAAAAGTGAATGAAGTAAAAGCAAATATATATATATTTTTAATTTTTCCTTCCTTTTTCTTTCCTCACAAATTTGGGATTCAAACATATAATAAGAAGCATGTCTGTGACCAAAAAATTATCCATCTCTCACTACTCCAGTGTCATTCGCAACTTCAATCAAAACAAATTTCTGTTGTGTTTGCTTAAAAATACCTTTTCAGCTTAACTCATTTAAAACTCTACAACTTCAACAATTTGTAGGGTTTTTCTTTTTGGTTGGTGAAGACAATATCCAAGTATATGTAATTATTTGTTCCATAAAGACATTAAAGCCCGATATGTTTAACATATGAGAGTCCACTTAACAAACCTGCCCATAAACCTCCACATTGGCCCACCAAAATTTAAAATATATACATGCAATGATGGAATTTCTCACGTCATATGTTTCAATTTTTTAGAAATTGAGTTTTTTTGTTTTTCATATATATATATTTTTTATTTTTAGTGAATAATTTTAAATTTTTAAGTAATTTTTTTTTATTTTTTTAGATGCACCTTACTTAGATATATTTAAAAAGTAAAATATTTGTAAAAAAAATCAATAAACATACAAAATATAAAAATGTACTGAATTTTTATATTTTTGGTATTTAGTGAATTTTTTAAAGATTTTTTTCACAAATATTATACTTTGTAAGGATATTTATGTTTGGTGTATCTAAAAATTAACAAAATTACTTTAAATATTTTTAAAAATTTAGTAAAAATAAAAAAAAAATACAAAAACCAAAAAACTTCAATTTTCTGAAAAGTGAATCCTGAAAAGTAAAACCAAACAAGCTATTTTGGAAAATTCTAATATACATCTTTTTAAAAAGGGTGTACCATATGCATCCCCAGTTATGTCCTTTTCTTCTTTAATTATGATCAATTTTATTATTTGATTATGACATTATTTAATTATGACTCATGAGTTATCTTATTATGCCTTATGTTATGTTTAATTATGACAATTTTTTTTTTAATTACGATTCAAAAAATTGAAATTGTGTTATTTTCTTCGATGTTTCCCTTTAATTATAAAATGTGTTATGTGCCAGTAAATTTTATTCAATCTTATAGTATGCATATTCTTTTATACATATTTAAAAACAAAAAAATAAAAAATAAATAAAAAATCTAAAACGTCCAAATTTAGACCATCAACCCATTGGCCTGGGCCAAGCTTGCTGGATAGGACCTGTGCTTACATTTTAGGCCCAAGGCCAAAGCAACAAAGTTAAGGGAAAAACAATAGACAAAAAAAGAAAAAAATGAAAAAACGAAAAAAAAGGACTCTACTGCGAAACTTGAATTTGAGCTTGGCTCGAATTTCATCTTACCGGTCGTCCATCCCGTCGACTGGCCGGTCGTCCACTTGGTTGTCGGATAAAAAGTTTGACAGTCGCAATCGACGAGGTGACAACTACAGTAGACAAGTGTTTCACCCGATCATCCAGGTGGTTGTCCGGTCAGTTGACCAGTGAACAGTATTTCGAGCCATTCGGGACAGCTCAATTCGAGTTACCGAATATTTTCCAAAATAAAATAATGAACTTCTGATGATATTTGTCCCCTTCGTCTTCTAGCCCCTAAAACAACTTGTCACATTCTTAGGGATTGCCCAACTATCAAAACCCATTGGAACTCTTTAGGTGTTCCTTCAACCCTAGCTAACTCCTTTGATCTGAACCTAGCTGAGTGGATTAGAACCAACTGTTTTGCTAAAGAGAGTCAATCTTCCTCAGTGGGGTGGGCTATTATTTTTCCTATTGTTTGTTGGGCCATTTGGAAAGCTTGAAACTCTATCTGTTTCTCTCCCACTAATCCCTCCCCTTTCAAGACTAATCTTGTAATTGCTACTGCCCTTGAATTGCAGCATTTATCTTGTACAGTTAGAAGTAATAAAACCAGGATTACCTAGGATATCTGTTGGCTTCCTCCTTCAAATGGGACAACCAAAAATAACACAAGTGCTGCTTCTGGTGGAGGCATCATCAAAGATAATGGAGGCCAATGGATTGCAGGTTTTTGCACATGTATTAATGGGACTGCTTCTAGTCTAGAAACTGAGTTATGGGCTCTACGTGATGGACTGTACTTAGCTCTCAATAGAGGACTCATGAGAAGTGGAAACTGATGCCCTTCTTGTAAAACAACTGATATTGGGATCGCATCTACCACGAGGCAAATAGATAGCGCAACTGGAGGTTCAGTCAATTAATCACATCTACCACGAGGCAAATAGATGTGCTTATTTATTAGAAAATCAATTCTCTGTTCATGGTATACATATTTTTGCCAACTCTCCTCAATGTATTGCTATGTAATTGTATGATGATGTAAGAGGGATCAAATGTCCCAAAATTTTGTGTTGTTTGGAATGATCTAAATTAATATACTTTTTGACTTTATGAAAAAATATGTAATGTGATAGAAAAGTGATGTGCCCTCCTAAAAAAAGTACGCAATAAGAAACCTGAAACACAATGGCCCAATTGGAGAGTAATGAGGTGCCCAAATTATGTCATAATTGTTCATCATATTTATGGAAAGAGTATTGTTATTCAAGCCTAAAAATTAGACCCATTATTTAAATTTAATGATGTGCCACTCTATGAAAATATCTAAGCCAAATCTCTCTTTTATTTATTCTCTAATCATTAACCAATCATTTTTTTAACACATCACTGAATTTAGAGACTGGATTTAAAAAATGGACTTATTTTATCATATATGTTTTTTTTTTTTTATGGAAAATGGTTGTTTTAAATGTTCAATAAAATTTACAAAAATTATAATTCAATGGTAGTTTTACAAACTAAATATATATTTATGAAAAAAATATAAAATTTTAACTATTAAAGTTAATAAAGTTTAGCACTTATCTATTTATTATTATTTTATTTTTGTAAAACATACACTAAATTGATATTTTCTCACACAACTAAACTACCTTCCCATCAAAAAATAAAAAATAGAACTACTCGATTTTTAAAACAATGAAAAGCTTAAAAAACATATTTTGAAAGTCTCCCGCTACATTCATAATATAGCAATGTTCAAAATATTTTTGAACTAGTATTAAAAATAGAGTGCTTATCCTTAATTTATTTTAGGGCAAATTACACAAATAGTCCCAATAGTTTGGGGCTTGTATCACTTTGGTCCTTGACTTTCCAATTGTGACACATTTGACCTTGAATTTTGAATCTTGTTCCAAATAAGAACAATTGAAAATATCATTAGATTTTTCAAGGGTAAAATTGTCAATTTGATAAAATATAAACTAATTTGACAAAAATAATTGTCAAACAAATATTTTTTAATTTTTAAAAATTATTTCTACTTACTAAAAATAAAATTATGTAAAATTGATAAAACTTTTAGACATTTATTTATTTTTTTTACCAAATTAATTTTTATTATGTATTTGGATGATGATCATGTAAAATTAATTTTAAAAAATTAATCATGTAATTTTTATTAATTTTACATAATTTTATCATTGGTGGTTAAAAATAATTTTTAAAAAATTAAAAAAAAAAATTGACATTTATTTTTGTCAAATTAGTTTATATTTTATCAAATTGACGATTTTACCCTTGAAAAATCTAATGATATTTTCAATTGTCCTTATTTGGAACAAGATTCAAAATTCAGGGTCAAATGTGTCATAATTGAAAAGTCAGGGACCAAAGTAACAAAGTCCCAAACTATAGGGAATATTAATGTAATTAACCCTTTATTTTATCTTATTTTTTTTCTCTTTCCTATGCAGTACTTGTTATATCCACAAAGGTGTATGTGTAAATTAAATGTATAAATTAAATAAATAATAAAATAAAATAATTTAGAAAATAATTATATAAATTATTTTCCGAATTAAATGCTTATAGAAAATAATGTCGAGACTTGTGTTGGACACAATCTCCTTAAAGTAGATTTCGCCCTCGCTCTGGTGCTTCAAGTTTAACAGCATCTACTTCCTAGGATGCAACGACTATCACTTAAATTTGCAGCACTACAAATTTAAGCCTGGCAAACCTACTCTGTTGTAACTCTCTCTTTTTCTTCTTAAAATATAAATGTAGAAAAGACGCAGAAAGACAGAAGAAGAATAAAAGGAGAAGGACGAAAATTTTATGGAAAAAATCTGATGCCAAGAATTGTTGGATGGCAGCCCTTAAATAGGAGAATTTGTGGCTTTTTCGAACAGGTACAAAACCTGTTCGGACAAATTGAATAGGCACAAGACAGATTTGAATCTGTCCAACAGATTCAGTTTGAAATGAACAGGAATGAACCTATTTTGAACCCTTTGAACCAGTTTGGGTGGGTCTGCACCTGTTAGGGATCTGTTTAGGTAAAGGAAAAAATTCTGAACCAATTTATTTTGATTTTTGAAACCAAAAATAAATAAATAAATAAATAAAGTTCAAATGTTTTTGGCCCCAAAAGATAAGTATTGGGCCGGACAAGCCCAACCCAACGTCACACCACGCACTCGCACCCAAGCCCAGCCCGCCGGGACGGGAGGTGGCGGCGGCGCGCAAGTGTGGTTTTAATTTTGGGTCCAATGGGTCTAGCCCACTTCACCCATAACCTCACCCTTCCACAAACTTGGATACTCCTTGGGGACCATCCCAAGTATCCCAAGCTAAGGTATATAAACCCTTTTAAAACCTCATGACTTTCCAATGTGGGATAAGCACATTTCATAAATGTGTAGGAAACCCACCAAAAAACTAGTTCCACGAACCCGAAAACACGCGTTGAATTCACATTCATCTGGAAATGGTTTTGAGCAACCAAATACATGAATTTATTTACTACGTGGCATTGAACATGAACCCAATTAGAAACGTTAAAAATAACGCATGGATCCCACCTTAATTAATGCTCAAAGTTAGCAAAAAATAATGTTATACAAAAGCCAGTTTTCCAACAATCCCCCACATGAACGGAATTCACGATAACGGATATGCAACAAGATGTAGACAAAGAAAAAGTACATTAAGAGGATACACCATATCGAGATAGGTAGCTTTTGGCTTTGAACCTCCTCTAGTGAAAGCCTATCGGACTTACTGGCTAACCAGTGGACGCGATGCGTTGAACTGTTCAGTTGTTTATGTTAGCTAAGACAATAGACTACACATAGTGTATCCGCAGACACAGTTTGATTCTTACAGTTGTGTTCATTTCAGCCCTGAACAACACCTGGTAATTCATGAGTACTCTAGAGAATTTAGTCTTCTCAATTCTCACAGAACCGGCCCAGTTCACACTCATATAGGTGATTTCTTATTAAGAGTATCCTGATATACCCCACTTGGATTTCCAAACTATAAGAATCATTAAAAGCAAAACTTATCCTACTAACGCTACAGGTATCACTTTTCTTATCATAGAAATGGGAATGAGTAAACCTCCTTAGTGATACATGAAGTCATCCATAATTCGGTTGTCCCTTTGAACCTAGATCTTAGGATCTTGAGTCAACTAGGTTGGGTTTCCATTATGACGACTTTTAAGTAATAGGCTTTAATCTCATTCCCCTCGATAAATGGTACACTTGCTCTCTAGCAAGCCTTTTAGTCAATAGATCTGCAATATTCTCCTTTGACTTTACATATTCTATGGAAATTATTCCATGTGAGAGAAAATGCCTAATGGTATTATGTCTTCGACGAATGTGTCGAGACTTACCGTTATACATATGATTCTGTGCCCGTCCTATTACTGCTTCACTATCACAGTGAATGCATATAGCTGGCACAGGTTTAGGCCATATTGGAATGTCTTCTAAGAAATTACGAAGCCATTTTGCTTCTTCTCCTATTTTATCAAATCCGATAAACTCATATTCCATTGTCGACCTTGCTATGCATGTCTGCTTAGAGGATTTTCAAGAGACTGCAGTACCTCTCAGGGTAAAGACATATCCACCACTGGATTTTGAGTCTTTAATATTTGATATCCAATTTGCATCGTTGTACCCCTCGAGTACTGTTGGATATTTGGTATAATATAATCCATAATTCTGGGTATGTCTTAGATATCTAAGTACCCTAATTATCTCTTTCCAATGATCAGATCCTGGATTACTTGTGTACCTACTCAATTTGCTTACAACATAGGCTAAATCTAGCCTAGTACAATTCATTAAGTACATCAAGCTTCCGATTATTTGAGAGTACTCTAATTGTGATATGCTTGCACCTGTATTTTTTGACAAATGAAGACTAATGTCAACAGGTGCTTTAGCAGGACGGTGGTCATGCTTACCAAATTTCTCCAGAATCTTCTCAACATAGTGAGATTGAGATAAAGCATAGTCTTCAGATGTTCTAGTAATTTTTATTCCTAGAATTACATCTGCAACTCCCAGATATTTCATGTCAAACTTTTTGTTCGACATTTTCTTTGTGGATTTAATCATGTCATTATTGCTTCCAATAATGAGCATGTCATCCACATGAAGACAAACTATGACATAGCCTTTGTCTATGTTTTTAACATAGACACATTTGTCACATTCGTTTATCTTAAAACCATCTGAAAGCATAGTGTGATCAAATTTTTCATGTCATTGTTTCGGAGCCTGTTTTAATCCATAAAGGGGTTTGACAAGTTTACAAACATTTTTCTCTTGGCCGGGAACTTGAAACCCTTATGGTTGTTCCATATAGATTTCCTCATCTAACTAGTCATTCAAAAAAGCTGTTTTAACATCCATTTGATGCATTTCCAGATTATACAAATCTGCAATTGCAATCAACATGCGACTGGATGTTATTCTTGTCACTGGTGAATAGGTGTCAAAATAATCAAGGTTTTCCTTCTGCCTATATCTCTTAACAACAAGCCTAGCCTTGTATTTATCTATTGAACCATCTGCTTTCATTTTTCTCTTGAATATCCACTTATATCAAAGAGGTTTACACCCTGGTGGAAGATCCACCAGTTCCCAAGTATGATTTTGCAGTATTGATTCAATTTCACTATTCACAGCCTCTCTCTACAATAGAGCTTCAGGCCTTGACATTGCTTCCTTGAAGTTTTGAGGCTCATTTTCTAACAGCTATGTCAGAAAATCTAGACCATAACAGTATCATTTTCTCTAGGTTCATCTGATTCATTATCATTGTGGTCTTCACCGCTAACTATAATAGTATCAAAAGTTCTTTTATTTGAACTTATCTCTTCAGTTTCCTTGCAAGGAAAAATGTGTTCAAAAAATGATGCATTCCTTGACTCAATAATAGTGTTTACATGCGTATTAGGATTTTCAGATCTATGAACTAAAAATCTATATAAACTACTATTATTTGCATAACCAATGAACATACAATCAACAGTTTTTGGTCCTATTGTAGTCTTTTTGGGACTAAGGACTGCAACCTTGGCCAAACACCCCCACACTTTGAGGTAATTATAAGTAGGTCGTCGACCTTTCCATAATTCATAAGGTGTTTGATTGAGTTTCTTGTGGGATACCCTGTTCAGGATAAAGTTAGCAGGCAAAATCGCTTCCCCCCACAAGTTCTGAGGTAACCTTGAACTAATCAACATGGCATTCATCATCTCTTTAAGAGTTTGATTTTTTCTCTCAACAACTCCATTTGACTGAGGAGAATAGGGTGCAGTGGTTTGGTGAATGATACCATGTTCAAAACAGAATTCTTCACATGGTGCATCATACTCACCACCTCTGTCACTCCTCACTATCTTTATAGTTTTGCCAAGTTGATTTTCAACCTCAAGTTTATATTGCCTAAAAGCTTCTACGGCTTCATCTTTACTTCTCAATAAGTAAACATAACAATATCGAGTGCAATCATCAATAAAAGTAACAAAGTACTTCTTACCTCCTCTGGTTTGAACAAACTTTAAATCACAGATATCTATGTGAATTAAACTTAGAGGTTCAGTACTGCTTTCAACTTTATTAAATGATTCCTTAGTGAGTTTTGTCTCAACACAAATCTCACATTTATGATTAGGATCAAATTCTCAGTCAAGTAAACATTCTAATGCAACAAATCTGCGCAAAGAATTAAAATTAACATGTCCTAATCTACCATGCCATAAAAAAAAGACTCAGTAATATAACCAGAAGATGTGTTCTTATTATTAAAAGCCAAATTAGGTACAATAGTTATTACATTGAGCTTAAAAAGCCCATCACTCATGTAACCTCGCCCCACATATATTCCACTCTTGGAGAGTACAACTTTATCAGATTCAAAGACTAATTTAAACCCATTCTTGATCAACAATGACCCAGAAATCAAATTCTTGCGAATTTCTGGCACATGGAGTACATTGTTAAGCATGAGTTCTTTCCCTAAGGTCATTTTCAGCACAATCTTTCCTTGCCCTTCTATAGTTGAAATGGAGGAGTTTCCTATAAAAAGTTGTTCCCCACTTTCCACCACTTTGTAGGTTGTGAACATCTTCTTATCTACACAGATATGGCGGGTTGCTCCAGTATCCACCCACTATTCCTTGGGATTGCCCACCAAGTTTTCTGTAGAGACTACTGCAGCAAGATTGATGTTTGCCACTCCATCGGAAAGATAAAAATCCTTGGCTATGTTAGCTTGTGCTGGTTTTTTGCTCGAACTTCCTCCATCCTTGCGAATGTGACAATCCTTAGCACGATGTCCATCTTTGCCGCACACAAAACACTTGCTTTTGAACCTGTTGTTGTACCTGTTATTGATCCATTTGTTGATTGTAACAACCCTCATTTCAACTTAGTCATACTTGCGTACAATTATGAATGATCTTGTTTTGGTATGTGCAATTGCAAATCTTGTCTTGTTTTGCTCGAATGTTACTTGCATACTTTGTTCTTGCCTGGTGTGTTGCCGAGGTCATCTTGAGCCTAGATACCTTGGAATCTTTCCACACTTAGAACTATCTTGGAACCACTTCGGTTGACCTCCATCTTCACCCTGGCATACTGGCCGAGATGTCACCATCTAGGCCGAGGTGCGCGTCACCTAGGCCGAGATGTTCATATCTAAGCGTTCTAGATCCTTGATCCTTGCATTAGTGATTTGGTTCCTGGAATGGTATGACCTAGACCGAGGTGTGGCACATCTAGGCCAAGGTGTGGCACAGCTTAGTCAAGTGTTGTCCTTCCAAGCCGATGTCATTGTTACCCTGCTTGCCGAAGCTTTGCCCTTAGCCGAGATCATCACTTGCCGGAGTACTCTTGCTGTTTAGCTTGTTGAATACACTTTGTCTTGGTCTTGTCTTCAGTTAGTCACCTTTTTTAGTAGAGCCAATCAGTCGATGCCACGTGTCCCGACAGAGGGATTAAGTCAGTGATTGTCGTGAGAAACATATCATTTGTATCAAATCTTGCCTTTTAGAGAGAGAGAGACTCTAGGAAGAAGAAGGAGAAGTTGAGCAAGAGAGAGTGAACTTCCAAGCTTGATCGCTGGAGCTAGAACCGTTAGATTCGAGTTTTGAGGTTAGAATCTAAACCTACTCTTGTTGTTCTTATTGATCATCAAACTGCATTGCCCAATCAAATCTGTTCGGCACGTCATGCATTGATTTGAAGTCGGTTTCAGAAAGAGAAAATGGTTTCCATGTGTTCTTGAAGAAAAGCCTCGTTTGATCCGAAAGTTTGCACTAAGGCTCATGTTTTTGTGTTTGTTTTGATAAGATCCTTGTGTATGGGTACCCAGGTCCACGTTTTTGAATTCATAGCATGAAATCTTAGCTTTCACTATAGCAAGTTTTGATCTTTGCATTCATTTTCCTCGTGTTCATGTTCTTCATGCTCTTCATGCTCTTCATGCTCATGTTCTTCATGTTGTCAAGAGGGAAACCCAGTTTTTCTCGACTTCGCTTTTAAATGTGGCCATCGAGGCCACACCTCGGCAAGGAGGTGTGGGACCTCGGCCTAGACCTGGTAGTTGCCCAGCGTGTTTTCCAAAAAAATAAGAAACTATGTTTTGATTTGATTTGACTTAGTTTTGAAGAATGCCGAGGTCATTTGCATGTATGCTAGACTTGTTTTGAGTAGTGCATTCAATGGACTTTGCCATGTGTTTGTAGGACTTGGACTTGCTTTGACCTCGACGTTTGAAGAACTATGTGAGTGGTATTTTTAATAAAGCTATGTTATTAATGTCTTGATGAGCTTTGCTTTGCTTTGTTTTGAAAAGTATTTGTTAAGCATGAATGATTGTCCCTAGTTTTGTATCTTGTATTGCCCTTGCTTGATGGCCTTCTCGGAAAGTCCCTTGTGCTGGAGGACTTTAAACTTTCGCAGCACATCTTGCTTTGAAAGTCCCTTGTGTTGGAGGACTCTAAACTTTCACAGCACACCTTGTTTGAAAGTCCCTTGTGCTGGAGGACTCTAAACTTTCGCAGCACATCATATCTTGAAAGTCCCTTGTGCTGGAGGACTCTAAACTTTCGCAGTACTCTCGTGTTAAAAGGCTACGAGCCTTTGTAACATAGGTCCCTTGTGCTAGAGGACCCTAAACTTTTGTAGCACCCTTGTTTGAGATGCCCCTCTTGCTTTGTCTTGTTTTGCCACTGACGGTTTACCGCATGGATATGTTTGCCGGAATGTTATTATTTGTAATATGTGATACTAGTAAGTATCCCTTGAAGCTTTGAAGATTCGTTAGATGGACGAGGTTCATTCCTTGTTATATATATAAAGTTTTGTCTTGTATTGTTTTGAAAGGGCTTCGGCTATTATTCATGCAAACTCCTTTATTATTTATACCATTCACTGAGTATCCAAGCTCACCCTCTCTATATATATGTAGGTGATGAACAAGAAGGCGGTGACGCCTAGATGTGATTCTGGAGCTTATTTTGGGTTTTTGATTATGTCGGCTTAACCTGTATTTACGTCGGCAGTCTTGAAAATTATGCTTCTCGATTTGTAATACTTGTATGTTGCATACGTCGGCTTGAGAAGCCTCTTGATCAAGATGTGTGTTTTGTATGATTGTTACGTCGGCAAAGAGGATGTCAGCAACCTGGCAGACCGTGTTCCTTGACCTGTAGTTCGTACATTTTGTTGTGTCGGCTTGTGAAGCCCTTTGTTAATATGTAAGATGTAATTTGTACTTTGCTTCGTTTGTAATTAAGTTGTAAGCCATATGAAGATGGTTGCTATTTCATTTGACTTATGCACAGCTCTTATGGACTAACCTGTTAGTATGTATCGCTTCCGTACTTGTGAGCCCCATATGTTTATACTCTGTTGTGTGTGAATTTTGTAAGTTGGCCTTCGGTAATCTCAGATTACTGGCCATCACGGCACCAAACTACTAGGGGAAGTTTGGGGTCGTGACATTGATCTTACTAGTGGATCCTTGTTTGGGACCATTGCCATCATGCTTCCGTTTCTTGTTGTTGAACTTTGACCCTTGTCCATGTTCCACAACATTTGCTTTAGCCTGCATGATATGGTTTCCTGACTTCTTGTCGGAACCACGGTTGTCCTCCTCAATTCGGAGTTGCACTATTAGTTCCTCTAATTTCATCTCCTTGCGCTTATGCTTTAGATAATTCTTGAATTCTGTCTAGGATGGTGGAAATTTTTCAATGATTGTTGCAACCTGAAAAGATTCACTGAGAACCATCCCTTCTGCATGTATGTCATGGAGAATTAATTGGAGATCTTGAACCTGGCTAATAACCGTCTTGGAATCCATCATTTTAAAATCCAGAAAACGGCCGACAACAAATTTCTTTATACCGACGTCCTCTGTCTTATACTTATGATCTAGTGATTCCCACAGTTCTTTAGCAGTGCTTTTGACACTATACACATTGTACAATGTATTGTCTAATCCATTGAGGATATAATTTCGACATAGAAAATCACATGTTTCCATGCATCAATTGTGGCAACCACTTGCCGGTCAATCTCTCCCTCGTTCAGTGACGGGGCTTTTTCATGAGTGAAGCGAGCCAAATTCAATGTCGTAAGATAAAACATCATTTTTTGTTGCCATCTTTTAAAATCATTTCCATTGAATTTTTTTGGCTTCCCCCCATGATTTACCGGTGCTGCGGAGTCATCACTGGCATAACAGGTGTGGGGGTCGGAGTAATAATAGTCTTAGTATTGTTTATTTCTATTGTCATAATTCTGACGAAATACAAAAAATACCCCAATCACAAATTTATACAAAAAAGAATTTATACATAAAATAAACAGAATAATATTTTGTAACAAAATTCCAATGATAAACAGTATATTACTACTATGTTATCAAATAAATCATTAAACAGTATATTACTACTATTTAAGAAATTAAACAGTATAATACTACTATTTAATTTCCCGAAACAAAATATTTTTCTATCTATCACAGAAATAAATAAAAATAAAAACAAATCTACTTTAAGATTGTTATACCCACAAAGGTGTGTGTGTGTAAATTAAATGTATAAATTAAATAAATAATAAAATAAAATAATTCAGAAAATAATTATATAAATTATTTTCCGAATTAAATGCTTACAGAAAATAATGTCGAGACTTGTGTTGGACACAATCTCCTTAAAGTAGATTTCGCCCTCTCTCCGGTGCTTCGAGTTTACAGGAGTCTACTTCCCAGGATGCAACGACTATCACTTAAATTCGCAGCCCTACAAATTTAAGCTTGGAGAACCAACTCTATTGTAACTCTCTCTTTTTCTTCTTAAAATATAAATGCAGAAAAGATACAGAAAGATAAAAAAAGAACAGGAAAATGGAGAAAACTTTATGGAAAAAATCCAATGCCAAGAATTGCTGGATGGCAGGCCTTAAATTTGAGAATTTGTGGCTTTTCCGAACAGGTATAAAACTTGTTCGAACAAATTGAATAGGCACCAGACAGATTTGAATCTATCCAACAGATTTAGTTTGAAATGAATAGGTATGAACCTGTTTTGAACCCTTTGAACCTATTCGGGTGGGTCTGAACCTGTTAGGGATCAGTTTGGGTAAAGGAAAAAATTCTGGTCCAATTTATTTTGATTTTTGAAACCAAAAATAAAATAAATAAATAAATAAAGTTCCAATGTTTTTAGCCCAAAAAGATAAGTATTAGGCCGAAAAAGCCCAACCCAACCTCACACGATGCACCTGCGCCAAGCCCAACCCGCCCGGACTGACGGCGGCGGCATGCGCGTATGGTTTTAATTTTGGGTCCAATGGGTCTAGCCCACTTCACCCATAACCTCACCCTTCCACAAACTTAGGTACCCCTTGGGACCCATCCCAAGTATCCCAAGTTAAGGTATATAAACTCATTCAAAACCTTAAGCCTTTCCAATGTGGGACAAGCACATTCCACAAATGTGTAGGAAACCCACCAAAAAACTAGTTCCATGAACCCGAAAATGCGCGTTGAATTCTCATTCATCCGGAAATGGTTTTGAGCAACCAAATACATGAATTTATTCACTACGCGGTATTAAACATGAATCCAATTAGAAACGTTAAAAATAATGTTTGGGCCCCACCTTAATTAATGCTCAAAATTAACAAAAAAATAAGGTTATACAAAAGCCATTTTCCAACCGTACTTGGCACTTTATATAGTCTTATATTTTTACAATACTATAAGAGTATTAAAGTTGGTCCACTCAACAAGGGCATTTAGCCTAATAATTGTGTAACACTTTTTGCGGTGTGAGATTTCGGATTCAACTCCTATATAGAAGAGTTTGATATCCTTTATGATTGTAGTTTATTTATCCCTCGTTATGGGGGTTGTATGTAGTTAGTAATTGTTGAATTTAGATTTAGTGAGCTTAGTGGGCTTGGTATTTGGTTCTATTAGGTTTTGTTGACTTTTTAACTATTATGAAATAGAAATTTGTTTGATAATATAAATATTTCTCATATTTATAATTATTTTGTTATCTATTAAAAAAATAAAAAAGTTGTCCACTCACATTGATGTACATAAAGAGTTATGCTAGGGATATCAAATAATCTATCAAATTTTCTATTAAACCTCTCACATGAGTGTGAAACCCATACACATGTGGATTTGTATGAGTCCCATACCTATATGAGAGGTTTGGTAAATTATTTGAGATCCATAGTACTTTCCTATACATAAATTAAAGTTAACCATTTTGAAAATAGTATATGGTGTATTACTTGGATTTGTATCCTCTGTCCATATTTTCCGTCTAACAGGGGTGTGTTTGGCAAGCCAATGTTTGGTTGAAATTCACAAAAAAATAATATAGACTAAAATAGTTAAAGGCAAAGCACTAATAAATCCTAAATTTGGAAATGTTAAACCATTTAGTCTTGTGATTTTTTTGGAAGACTGATAGGTCCCATTTTAATGTTAAAGACTTGAAATTCCATGTTTTATGTGCTGCGTGTTTAAAAATAAGGATAAACATGGGTTATTATTGGTGTTAATTTTACCAAATTGTCCAACATCAATCTGCATTGTTTCGTTATTGTCCCTCATATCTGGGTGAATATGGAAGGTAATTTTTGGGTTGTGGATTGGGATTCCGACATTGCAACGAGATTGTTTTCATGATTTTTGAGTTTTTTTGTTTGGGTTGGTAATGTTGATGTTAATTCCAAATTTAACATTTCATTGCTGCCGAAAACCCTAGGTTGCTGAAAACCTCATTTGTTATAATACGTTGCTGCCATCGTGAAGTTGTGTCTGAGCACCATTCTGACCTTTGATTAACGTTGAATACGCTATCTACACATCATCGGTGCCGGCGATCGTCAGGGGAAACATGGCAGCCAGTATGTACTGTATAGGTTTCTGATGTGTGCTTTTGATTTTCCATTGCGGATTGTTGAAATGGACTTGTTACGTTGTATCTCGTTGTCGATTGGTGGTGTGTATTATGTTGTACGTTGGTGTGTTAATGGAAGTATGGGAATGGAGTTTGGGTTTAATGGTTGTTGTTGTTGTGTCATTTATTATGATGTAGTTGTGTTACAATGTGGATTGGTATCTTGGTTTCAGTAAGCAATTGTGGTGGTCCTTATCTTTTGTGATGGTCCAGTTGTGTGTTTATTTACGTGGGTAAGGGACCCCTACTTTTGGTTGATGTCGTAATGAGTGGTAAAAAGTGAGGGGGTGGGCAATGGAAAGTTTTTTTTTTTTTTTTGCTGGGCTGTGGTTAGCTGTTTGGGTATGGTATGAGAATAAGTTAATAGGTGATGTGGTGGTGTCAAAATGTCAATGTTAATTTGAATTTGTAAGTTCCTTGCATTTCAAAGAGGGTTGTACCATTGATTTGGCTGCATCGATGTGGTGTAATAACCAGTAATTGAGGACATATATGTGGTTTACGTAATGTTTACGGTTATTAGATTTAATGCTTGTGTACGTTAGTTAGGTGGTAGACGTTGTAGTGTGGTTTGAAGTTTGGTCTTTGAAATGTTATGGCTTTTGCGTTACATGGTGAATTAACGTTTGACCCGTGGGTGGTTTTTGTCCAATGGGACGAAAAGTGTTTTGGTTAAAATGCATAAAAAATGGTAGTTTCAGATATTGTGCTTAGATGTGCAAGCAATGGTTAGATACACAGTGGGGCAACTAGTGAATGGTTAAAGACAGATTTATTATTAAAAGTTTGTGTTGGACAAGTAGTTTTAGGATGCATTGTTGTTATGGTATTGTTTTATTGATTGTTATTGTCGTGATATCGGGAATGTTGTGTTATTTGTTCTTTTGCGTTACGCGATGAATTAACGTCTGACCCCTGGGTGGTTTTTGCCCAAGGCAATGAATAGTGTGATGGTCAAAAAGTATAAAAAAATGGTAGTTGCAGATACTGTGTTTAGATGTGCAAACAATGAGCAGGTACATAGTGGTGCAACCATCTAATGTTTAAAGACGAATTTATTTTCCCAATTTTGTGCTGGACAAGTAGTGTTAGTATGCGTTGTTTGTTATGGTATTGTTTTGTTGATTGTTCTTGTTGTGATATCAGGAATGTATCATGTTCTTCAGTTAATTGTTTCACCTGATTGGCAATGAGGAGACAAGCAAAATTGTCGTTCAAAACAAGAAGAATAGCTACGAGGCCTGTGAAAAAAGTTGTCGTCGACACAATGAAGCTTAGGTAATGTAAAACAATTACAGAAGACCTCGTTTTGGCTCATGATTGATGCGATCCGAGTGCATAAATTGGATCCGAAAGCATATAAGAAGTGAATGTGCAAAAGTGATTTGGAAACAACAATGAGCGATGAATAAACCAATCCTGGCTCAATGATATCAAACTTGATGCAAACAGCAACAACCAATTGTGCAAAAGTGAATGTGTGATGAATACGGAGCACTGTGTTCATCTGGCCAAATGCACATATCAACAGCACTGCAAACTCCATGGCTGCAAAAAAACAAAAAAAAAAACAAAAACATTACACACAGAGCATCATAAACGTACCACTATTCATGGTTATGCTGCGTTAATTGAATCAGCTGAACGTCACCTACTGGTTACACTGTTTCAACAACACCTAGATGCATCTTTAAAAATTGCATTGTCATATGTTACAAATTGCATCGTCATATCTTAATAAACTCCTACTCCATCGTCATATGTTGAGCAATGTAACACTGACACACCTAACCGATACGACATAAAGATCTGTAAGGAAAAATCTCACAAAAATCCTAATCGTCGACACATTGTGCATACATAACCACCACAATACGATACCGAAACACATATTATAAACATCAATTCCCACACAAGAACACCAACTCAAAATCTGAAACCGGCAAACAAAACCCAGAAACCACATTGCAAAAACAAAAATGTTAATTCGACACCAAACAACACATTATAAACACCAATTCCCACAAGACAATACCAAATCAAAATCTGAAACTTGCACACAAAACCCAGAAACCACATTGCGAAAAAAAAAAATGTTTACCCGACACCGAACTACACATTCTAAACCCCAATTCCCACACAAGAACACTAACTCAAAATCTGAAAACCTCACACAAAACCCAGAAACCACATTGCGGGAAAAAAAAAAAAAAAAAAAAAAAAAGATACCGAACTACACATTACAAACACCAAAATCCCACAAAAAGAATAGCAAATCAAAATCTGAAACCCCCTATACAAAACCGAGAAACCACATTGTGAAAAAAAAAAAAAACACACACACACACACACACCATCAACAACAACCTATAACCACAACAATCATCATACACACAATGGTCCAATAACCACACCAAAATAGCCTCAAAACCCCATCACAAACAAAACAACTAACCTTAATTTTTCCACGCAGCACGTCAAACACATACAACCTCGAATAATCAATTAGCACCACCCCAAACACCCCACCCAAAAATCTATCAACAATACACCCCCCAAATAACATTAGCAACACACATCATCAACATGGACCATCATATGCTTCCATAGGAGTCCACGAAATGCCCTCCTTAGAAACAGTATTATTACATCATCTCTTAAACGCATACCCCTAATAAAAAAATCAAAAAGCAATCACAATATGGGCATAAAGGTAAACTTTATATAAAACATATAAAAAAAATATTATACCAAAAATAAAAAGGATTAAATGGTTTAATAAAAAATATTCAGGACTAAATAGAGTAACATTTCCAAAATGGGATTTATGAGTAATTTTTCCAATGGTTAATAAAATAAAATGTCACATCAAACTCATAATTATTTCACTTTTTCTCTCACAAACATCACATCCAACTAAAAAAAAAATCCAAATTTCTTCCCAAACACAAATATTTTAACCTACTAAAATAGCCAAAAACTAAAATAGCCTACCAAAATAGCTAACTTCCCAAATGAGGCCTAAGTATTGTATGGAGTTTTAATGGTAGAGTGACACGTGGTTAGAAATGAAATAAGGTTATGTTTGTTTGGACGGACTGGATAAGAGAGATTGTAATGTAACAGATTGATAGTTCTGGGATACATAATCTCTGGACTATTTCGCTAGAAATCATGTATATCCCATGTTTGTTTTCTCATTGGATTAGATGTATGAAAATGACTATTTTAGTAAATCTCATGTTTGATTTGAAAATTATGAAATATATTGTTTAAATTGTTTACAATGACAATGCTTAGATTTGAAGTATAATTTATTTTATTTAATTTAAAGTATATTTAATTAAATTTAATTTTTTTGAAATATATTTTATTTTATTTTACAAAAATATTTTTAATTTTATTTAAATACAACATTATAAATATATTTGCATTTATGATTTTGCTAATACAAAAACAAAAAACAAAAAAAAAAAGGTAAGAGAAGACTATTATATATCATGAGATTAATTTATATAGGTTTAACATAATGCAACATGTTTAGAAAAAATTAAAAAAATAAAATAAATAAATTTTATATATACTTGAGTAGGGATGTAAAAATGGCCCAAGGCTTATAAGAGGCTTGAAGCGCGCCCGCGACCCGAGGTGTCTGAACAGTTTCGGCCCGAGCCCGAGCCCATCACAAGATCTTAGGCCTGGGCCTTCCATTTGAAGCCTGTCCCAGCCCAAAAAAGTTTGGCTCTGCGGGAGGCTCGGCCCGACCCACCTGGCCCATACAAAAAAAAAAAGGCCTGTCTTTTCCTTGAGCAGGGAGGCAGAACCAATGCCTGCCATCCTACCCCTTGCCCCTTGCTGCCTTGTCATGCATCACATCATTGCAATTTGCAATGAATGAAAAAATAAATAAATAAACATCTACACCTCTGCAGACTAAAAGAGAAATAAATTAATAATAAAAATAATATTCTAATTTAACGGTCGTATTACTATTTAAAGCACAATGGTCAATTTTTTTTATTATAAATTTACTTTAATTTTCCAAACTTCTATAAATATCCCCCATTTTCCAGAATAAATCTCACAAACAATTCTCTCTGTTAAACTCTTAATCTCTCTTAAACTCTCAATCTTTCTCAACTCTCAATTAATTTTGAAGTGTCATCCCTAAGTGACAATGGCAATTGTGCAAAAAGAAACTTTTATTAGAAGAAGCTAATTTTTGTATTGCATTCTCCAGTCGATAACATTAATTAGTTTAATTAAATGTATTAACTACTCATTTTTTTACATTAATCATTTTTGAACATATAGTAATTATTATTTTTTACTCATTATTGTTATTCATTATCTAAATTAATTGTTAGTTCTTATATATTATTTTACTTACATTACTATGGATCCTAAGATTCCTAGTGCTTATGTCGATGTTGATACATATACTACACAACATAAATCTGTTGATTCGCCTTCTAATATCCCTCTTCCAACAATTGGATCATCGTCTAGGGGCACAATTAATAGTGTTTGGCGACATTTTGAAAAAATATCTATAAATAGTCTTGATGGTAGAATTACATTTAAAGCAAAATGTAATATTGTGCAAATTTATTTAGTGTTGCATCTGCAGGGGTATTAGTTATCTAAAAAAGTATGATAACAAACATTTACAAAGTCAACAACCTGATATTAGAAGTCAAATGCAATTAGGGGCTTCATCAACTAGTAATTTGCGAACATTTTCATATGATCCTATACGTGCACAAAATTTTGTAGTTGATTATGTTATTAAAAAAGAATAACCTTTTACTACTAGTGAATGTCCCGATTTTACTGAAATGATTCACGAAAGTTTTGCACCTCAATACCAAAGCTTTTCAAGAAATACTACTAGAAATAGAATTTTAAAGAAATTTGAGGATGTTAAAAGTGAACTATTTGACATTTTTGGAAAATTGAATGGAAGAGTTTGTTTAACATCTGATCTGTGGTCAAATAATAGTTTAGAATATCAATGTATCATTGCACATTTTATTGATAATGATTGGAAATTAAATAAAATAATTATTTCATTTAAATTAGTTGAACTTCCATACACTAGTCATTCGCTTGGAGTAGAAATAAGAAATGTATTATATGAGTGGGCTTTGCAAAATAAAATATTTACAATTAGTTTAGATAATGCAACATATTATAATCAAAATGTAACCCATTTAAAATCAACTTTACAATTACTTGTTGATAATGGTTTATTTCATATTCGTTGTTGTGCCTATTTTAAAATTGATTGTTAAAGAAACTATGCATGTATACAAGACTTATGTACTTGTAATAGAAAATGCAATTGTTATTATTATGTCTTCTGCTAATCGAATTTTGGAATATAGAAAAATTTATCAACGAGAAGGCATGCCATTTAAAAAATTACTTGTAGATATAGATAGTAGGTAGAATTCAACGTATAATATGTTAAAAAGAGCATGGAAACAAAGAAAAGCAGTAGATTTATTTTTTACAACAATATCAATAGGAGGAGTATGGACTCCCATAGAACTTAATTGATGCCAAGTAGCCTTATATAAAGATTTTTTTAAAATTTGATATTTCAACAAAATTATTTTCTTATATATATATTCCTACTTCACCATTTTTTTTACATATGCTAGCAAAAATAATTTGCACTGCTGATTCAGTCGGGTATAGGAAGTTCATTGCATAGTAAAGGGTCTTTAAGTTTCTGGCATGTCTCAATATGGAGTATGATCCGGTTTGGAGTCGGGTTCTGGGTATGGACACTCTTCCTTCACTTCAGGAGGCATTCGCCTATGTACAGAATGAGGAGAGTCGCCGGTCTGCTATGATGTCACCCGTCTCTACTGATCGCTCAGCGTTACTATCTGGCCTTAGTTTGACTCCCATTCCTCCGTCTACTACCAAGGAGTTTGTCTTCTGTGATTACTGTCGCAAGCCGTGGCATACTCGTGAGACGTGTTGAAAGCTTCATGGGACTCCATCTGGTGGTCAAGGTGATCGGTCTGGTTCTAGAGGAGGTTGGTCAGGCCAGTTTAGAGGACAAGGCTCTCATCCATGGGCTCATCAGTCTAGTACTGTTGATACACTTGATTCTACTTCCGCTTCTGTTGACTAGGCTTCTGATGGTCTCTTTAGCATGACTACTCATGAGCTTGAGGATGTTTTGCATCACTTGTTGGACCGCCGGTCTTCTTCTACTTTCAGTACATCTTTCTCGTCGTTTACCCGCTCAGGTAACTTAGCTTGTTCTCCTTGTGTTTTCCTTTCTCATAAGTCTTTGTCTTGAATTATTGATTCTGGTGACTTCGATCATATGTCTGGATTCGATGACCTTTTCTCTGCCTATAAACCCTTTTCAAGTCAAGACAAAGTTAGGATTGCAGATGGTCTATGTTCCCAATTTTTCTGTTAACCTGTTATCCTTGAGTCGTATTACACAGGATTTGAATTGTAGTGTGACGTTTTTTCCAGATCATTATTTTTTTCAGGATCTTGTCACAATGAGGACAATTGGCAGTAGTAGTGCAGAAAATTGTCTCTACTTCCTGGATCAACCGGACAAGCTTGCTCATTCTTCCACCACGGGTCCTATTACCCAAGATGATTTATGGCTATGGCATTGAGGTCTTGGGCATCCTTCTTTTTATTTACTTAATCATTTATTTCCATTTGTTTTTGCAAACAATAATGTGTCTGAGTTTCTTTGTGAGTCTTGTTAACTTAGAAAACAACACAAACCTTCCTTTACTCCTAGTTTTAATAAAAGTTTAGTTCCTTTTTCATTAATACATTATGATGTGTGGGGTCCATCTCGTGTTATGTCTGTGAAAGGTCATCGATGGTTTGTTACATTTATTGATCATTTTTCTCGTACTACTTGGGTGTATCTCATGAAAGACAAGAGTGAGGTTTTGTCTGTGTTCCTTAATTTTCATAAGATGATTTGTACTCAGTTTGGGGCCACTATCAAAATCTTTCGTTCTGATAATGGGAGGAATACATAGATTCTGGGTTAGGGCAATATTTTTCTGCTCATGGCATTATCCATCAGACCTCTTGCACTAATACCCCTCAACAAAATAAGGTGGGGGAAAGCAAGGATCGTTATCTTCTTGACATGGCTCGGTGCATGTGTTTTTCTATGAGTGTGCCTCGGTCCTATTGGAGCGACGCTGTTCTCACTGCTGCCCATCTTATTAATTATCTTCTTACCTAGGTCTTGCAAAAACAACTTCCCCTTCAAGTCCTCCTAGGTTCCGAGTCCTTGTTTTCTATTATTTCAAAAATATTTGGCTGTGTCTGTTTTGTCCACAATCACTCTCTTACTCGTGGTAAGTTGAACCCTCGCTCCCTCAAATGTGTTTTCCTTGGGCACTCTCTTACTCAAAAGGGATATAAGTGTTATCACCCTCATTCTCGTAAGTGGTTTGTGTCCATAGATGTCACTTTCTTTGAGTCTTAGTTCTATTTCTTGTCCTCTCCGATGTCATAGTCCTCCCTTTAGGGAGAGCCTTGGTGCGAAGTGACTCATGTGATTCCCGTGGTGGAACCTATTGTTCTTGCACCACTGCCTCTTACTAGGACTACAGAACCCAATGTCACTGTAGACACCCCATTTTTGACAAACCTTAAGACTTAGACGTCATCGTTTGTGCAAGTGATAATCGCGCATGTTTGTGCTCGTTCCGAGTTTCCGGAGTTTTCGGCTGAGTGCCTTGCCTCCGGGCCTTTGAACTCTTTGTGTCTTGGCTTGGATTATGGACCTGTAGACGTCCCCAAACGTCCCGGGAGGGAGATCCCATTTTGTTCATACGGGCTCACTACAGTTCAGGACTTAATGTCACAGTCCTGTATCTAATCTCGCAGAGTGTAATGCAAGACCGATGAATCATCAAAGAGTCCAAATCCAGCAAATCGTTTTTGAAAACAGATTTTTTTTGAAAGAAGTGCCAAACATGGACTGCTTTGCCAGATACAGAGTCGCCACCTAAATATTTTATTTTGGGGGAATTTAGGAAACCATGACCCGTTTGCCTAAGGCCACGTGTCCGTCATCACCAAAGTTGCCTCGGCTCGGGAACTTGGGTATGATTGGGGAAGGTCACTTCGTGAGCACCCCCGCTCGCTCGATCAAAGATCGGCCTCTACTAACTATGATATCTAGTTTTGAAAACATTATGCGTTCTTATTCCGGTTATTAGCCTAGATTTACTACGTGATGCGCACAACATACAAGTATAGACCAGATCGCCTGAATTGGAACAAAACATTTCATGTTTGTTTTTGAAAGCGGTTTGCTACTCGCAAGTAGGCTTAAAATGCAGATTTTGCCACCCTCGGGTGGACTTAGAAAACATGGTTTTGCCACTATCTAGTGGGCTTAAAACTCACAGTCAATGCATTATTCCAATTCAGATAATCCAACCTTCACCCACAGGCATTCAGGCAGATATATCACATGAGCAGTTAGCCTCATGGTAAGCATGCTATCATGGCAGTCACTCACACACATGCAAGGATGCTAAAGCATAAACACTTACCGAGTACTCCAAGCCAAAACAGGAGCTATGTTAGAAATCCATGCATGATCCTAACTATGCTGAAATGCCTAATGCAACACATGCAGGAATGCAACTACAATAGGCTCGGCTATTCTAAGATGGCATATGATGATTCTACAGCTAACACGTATTCAACTTGGAATTGAAGTACGATGCAGTTAGTATGATACGCCGAGCCCGGTGCATGCAAGACAGATGAATGGATGCAAACATGCGAGCATAAGTATGCTAATTAAAACATGCCCTAATCTAACCATCATAAGCTGGTAAATAAAAAGGGAGAAAGAAGTGGGGGTTGGAAGACGTATATCACACACACGCACACTTATTACAACACTGCCCTCGCTCGAAGGGTCCGAATGAATATTACACAACCAAAATAAATAACGAATTATTACACAACACTATTTACTTAACAAATGAACTAGGTAAGCAAAGTAAACTAGCATGCTATGCTACGTGCAATGGACTACCTCAGTTCTGCTCGGAATGATGAAGGGTGTATGCATGCTTAATTTGCCTTGTCGGTAAATTCCATCGCGATGCCTTGACTCGCCTTTGTTTGCAATTGAATCCAGAAACTTGCACAAAGCTCCGAGAGGCTGAAACTCCACTCTGGGAAGCTGTGGGAGGGCCACCGACCAGCTATTGGGCTTGGAGACCACCCACCGACCAGTTTATGTGGAAAAAACCAAAAGGGGTGGTCGGCCTGCCAGAAAAGCTGGTCTGGCCGACCAATTCCTGCCTCCAGTTTCTGGTTTTTCTGCAACAAAGGCAAGAGAAAGAGAAAGCATGGTATTTGCAACACGTGTGCACGACCACTCTCCCCGTCATTACACAAGCTCTAGGGAGTATGGTCCTCAATCTTCATGCCACCAATCACGCATCTCGATGCATGATGGCCGAGGAATCGAATTGCACGACTCGATGTGAAATGAATGCACATATGAACGCAACAAGGCCTAAACTCCATCATGGATAATCCGGAGCGTCGGCAACTGGGAATTAAGACACGTTTCGTCACTTTGAGTACGAAACGCGCCTTGTTTCCCGTGTTTGGGCTAACTCCTACCCCAAACACAATGCAACAAGTAGGATGGCATGCACCAATGCAAATCTATCATGCGACCCTAATGCGATGCAACTAAGTGATGCAAATGCGACTAACATGCACAATGCTATGAACTATATGCCATGCACAACGCTCATGAATTATGGCATACTCAATGCGACTAACAACCTAGCATACACAATGCGAGGAATAACATGGCATACACAATACTAACAACATAACATGCACAACACATTGCGCTAACATGCAACCTAGCATACGCAATACTATGGACTAAAATGGCATACACAATGCACGATGGGCTTACATCAACATGAGTAGACCTCAGCCACACTCACATCAGTGGCCATATGATGGAAATGAGACAACCGAAACACATGCAAACATGCACGATGCAAGGGACCGATCCTAAGGCATCAAATGCCACTCTACCAAAGCATGGCAAGGGATGAAAGATGGCATACAAACATGCAATTTCCAATTCTAAAATAAGATGCTCAATGGTCCCAAATCATGGAAACATGTCACCCAATGCACGAAATAAGCCCCGAAACTCAAAACTAGGCGAATGCATTGAACCACAAGTATGCAAAACAAGCATTATTTGACCATGAAGCATGAAGACAGAGCCAAGGCAATCCTAAACATGCACCAAATCAGTTCTAAGCATGGCCAAAAGGTGCTAACATGAAGGGCTAAAACAACATGCAACATAGGCTAGTAAGCATGGTTTACATAACATGTGTATGAAGCACAAGAGAGGTCACCAAACCAGCCACAGATAGGAACATGGTATGCTAAAATATGCCCAAATAACCACTGAAATGTATCCAATGCATGCAAAAATGATGGGCTCCTTTGGAGGGCCATGAGGTGGATTACTCAACACATACAAGATAGACATGTAAAATGGCCAAACCAACTCTGGAAATCAATTATGACAGCCCTAAAACTCACCAAAAAGGCCCTAAAATGGGTCAATGAAACATGCAATAAAAGGTCCCCTTGAAAGGCCTTATGGAGGATTGCTCTATACATGCATGAGGGACACGAAATATGGCCAAAAGGGGTTTGGACAGAGCTAAGGCAGACCTCAAAACTGACATAATAGGGCCTGAAACAAGACTTCAAAGCATGCAAGATGGAGCCCCTTTGGAAGGCCAAAAGGGCCAACAAACAAGACAAGGAGAGAGGGGGTCACCACCCTCTGATTTTGGCTCTCAAAACAATGTGTTAGCCACTGAAAATCCATTGGATTTCAGTGGCTAGAAGGCCAAACAAAGCATGCAACAAAGGCCTAGATGCAAGGCTCAAAACAAGAGACAAACAAGCATACAAGGAAGTAAATGACCTCAAAAATAAAAATGCCCTTAATCAAACATCAAGAGGGACTCGAAATAAGACTCTTTTCAGTTTATAACAAATCTTGAAAATGCTCACAAGTAAGGCTAAGATAGGAAGCAAAATAAGCCTACAAAAAGGGATAGAGCATACAAGGAGGTAGAAGACCTCAAACAGAAAAGTATCCTTAATCAAACTTCAAGAGGAGCTCAAAATAAGACACTTTTAAGTTTATAACAAGACCCAAAAATGCTTGAAAATAGGGCTAAGTTATGAAGCAAAATAATGCAAAAATGGGGGGAAATGAGGACTTACCCTTGTAGCACAGCAATGCAGCAAGTTCTGGACCAAGAAGGTGAGTCTTCAACCTCTGAAAAACAGCTCCAAGATGACTAAATGGATGGTGGAGGTGGTAGGCTATGAGGTGTGGTGTAATGGCCAAGAACAATGGGGTATTTGAGCTTGGATGAGAGAGATATGGAGGGTGAAATGTATATGCCTTGGCTGATTTTTCTAACCCTTGCAAATGGAGGGGGAGTGTTGGTTTTATAGAAGGAGAGAGATAAGGCTTCTTGGAAAAGCCTCAAGAGGGGGTCAAAGCTTCTCAAAGAAGCTTAACCAAAAGGGTCAAGCTTCTTGAGGAAACTAGACCAAAAAGGGTCAAGCTTCCTCAAGAAGCTTGACAAAAGGGTCAAGCTTCTCTAAGAAGCTAAGCAAGAGGGTCAAAACGAACTTAAAGAGACCAACAAAAGGCTCAAAATCTCGGACAGTGGGTCAAATGCTACACAGCTGGCACAGCTGTATACAACTCAAGAAGGCCAAAAAGCAGAAGGTAGGCTGACCACTTGCCCTGGTCGGCCGACCAGGGTTCAAAAAGGTCAATGAGAAAAGCTAGTCGGCCATACCAGAAAGGTGGCCTCCCAGATGAGTAGAATACAGCTGTATGGTGGGAGACCAGAAAATGTGACCTAGGAGAGAAGAAAACCAGCTTTCTAGCAAGGTTCAAAAGGGTCAGGAAGAAAAGCTAGTCGGCCTACCCATATTGGTGGCCTCCCAGGTGAGTACAACACAATAGTGGTATGGGAGACCAGAAATTGTGATCCAAAAGTGGAAAAAACCAGCTTTCTGTCAAGAAAACCAGCTGGAGGAGAGATAAAATGGTTTTCAAAATAATTTCTAGTCTCCCACTATACTACCACCTTCCTAACAATGAAAATAGGGTCCATGCCAAAAATGAACCCTAACCGATGCAAAACGAGGGTTCAGGGGCCAAAACGCGCGGCCTGGGGTCCCGAAAACAGGTTGTTAGATACCGGAAGTGGCGTGCGACCACGAAGGTGGTCTCTCGGGTCATAATGTCCCTCAAAAGAGAGGAAACAAGGTGTGTGCCAAAAATCGGAGCAAACGGAGGTAGTTAAGCGGTCTCGAACCGAGGCACACGGCTGACGGCTCTAAAAATCGAAAACTGGTCTCCAAACGGAAAAAATGGCCTACGACCACGAAACGTAGCCTACGGCCACTGAGAGATGGTCTACGAGACCTCTCCCTTCCTTCGAGAAGAGAAAACGGAGAAAACAGGACTTGGTTCGTAAACTGAGGCAAAGCACAAAAGAGCCCCGAAGTCCGGAGGCAAGGCTCTCAATCGAGACTCCGCAACCTCAGAACGAGCACAATATGCGTCATCATCAAGCGCTCAATCGGTGACGTCTGAGTCTTAAGGTCGGTCAAAAATGGGGTGTCTACAGGACCATGCCTTGTTGACCTTGTCTGGAGGGAGGGAGAGGTCTGTAGACCACTTTTTGTAGTCGTAGATTACTTTTCCCTCTTGTAGGCTAGTTTCCGATTTCCGGAGCTTTCGGCCGAGCGCCTTGTCTAGGAACCTCTTAACTTCCTCCTCTTGGCTTGGTTTTTGAACCATGCCTTGTTGACCTTGCCTAGAGGGAAACAGAGGTCTGTAGACCACATTTCCCTCTCGTATACCACTTTTTTGTACCCGTAGACTAGTTTTCGAGGCTTCCGGCTGCGTGCCATGTCCCGCGGACTCTTGTCTTGCATCCTTTTTGGTTTGTTTTTGGCACAAACCTTGTTTTCCTTGCTTAGAGGGTGGAATAAGGCGTGCAGACCAGTTTCTCTCCCTGAAGACCATTTTTCTTCCCTGCCAGCCAGTTTTCTGGTCAGCTAGCTGGTCTTGGTGGTCTGTGGACCACCTAAAGTGGTCGACAGCCATGCCATCACCTTACTTTCTTTGTGCAGACCATTCCTCTCCCTTGCCAACAACTTTCTCTTATTGCAGACCACTTTTTCTGGTCGACTGACCAGTGCAAGTAGCTGGCCGACCACTTCAACTGGTCGGCAGCTTTCCTACACTTTTTGCAGATATTTTCCATGCCAGCTGTGCCAGCTGTTGGGCATAGAAAGCATCCTCCATACACGTGTATGGAGGGATTGATTCAAGACTCAAGCTTGTTCAACAAGCTTGATGCTTGATTTTCTATAAAAGGGAGGCTTCTCCCTCTTGCTTTAGGTTCAGAAAAATTGCTTAGGGCATATGCATATCATCTATCTCTATACTTCATCCTTTCTCTACATATTTGTGCTTGAAAGTGCCATTTCTTCACACTTTTGCACACAAACACCTAGTGAAACACCTTTATTCTTGAGTTGAGGTTCTTGGAGGTTTGTTTGAAGCTCAAGGCTTGGTTTTTGCCTCAAAAGTTGCTGTCTTGCTTTGATTCTTCAAGGGTGAGTCTCTAATCCTTTTAAAGCCTTGTTGTAGTTGCTTACTAGGCCACCTTTGCATGCTTATTTTGTCTTGACTCTCAACTGTAAAAAGCTTCATTTTTAAGTATTTGAAATGTTTGTTTGAGGCTCCTTGGGTGTTGGGGGTGTTCTACCCCCTTTTGTGCCTTGTTTGGCCTTGTCTTGGGCCATCACTTTAGGCCTTTGTAATCACCTTGGTTTGGCCTTCCTACCACTGAAACTCAAAGGAATTTCAGTGGTGGAAACTATGTTTTGAGGTCTCAAATAGGAGGGGGTTGTCCCCCCTCCTCTTCTCTTGTTTGCTTGTATTGATGGCTCATCAAAAGAGTATGTAGTTCTATCTTCTTAAGACTTTGTTTGAGCACTTGTTTGTGACCTTTTAGACCTGCCATGACTCTTTTTTTGGCTGTCTTGGTCACCCCTTGCATGCTTCTTGTATGTGTGGTGTAATCCTACTTGTAACTTTTCAAAGTAGCATGTCTTTCTAGCATGTTTGGCTCCATCTTAGCATGTCTTAGGCATTATTTCAGCATGATATACCTCTGTCTAGGGTTGGTTTGATTACCTCTTGCATGCTCCTTGCACTTGTAGTGCAATTCCACAAACTAGCCTAATATGCATCATTGCTTTGGACCATCATTTTGGCATCATTTTGGCTCAACTCCAGCAAGATTTTACTCGTGATTTACCATGCTTAAGCTCTGTTTTATGTTGTTTTGGTCATGCATGCCTTGCTTTGTATAGCCATAGTGCATTCTAGTTCACTAGCTTTGAATTCCCAAGTCACTAGCATGCATTGCTTGGGCTATTTGCATGATTTGGCATCATTTGTTATGTGATTTCAGAGCATGTTCCACTGCCATGTCCTCACATCTTTCACTCTTTCAAAGCTTTACAGGATTGGTGCTTTATGCCTTAAGTATGAGCCAATATGTATGCCATCTCGCCTAAGCTTTTGGGCTACCATATTAGTGTGTTTTTGGTGTTGTTTTACCATGATACAACTCTAATTTTTGTTGGTGAAGTCATCTCATGCTTGGTTTTGGTAGGTGTAGTGTAATCCTCCTTATTGGCCTTGCATACTCCATGCTTCATGCCCTTCATGCTAGCATGTGTTAGCTCTACTCCATGCATGTTTTAGCATCATTTTGACATGCTCTAGGACTTTTTTGGATTGTCTTGGCCATATGGCTCATGTATTGCATAGCTGTAGTACAATGGGCTTGGCTAGCCTTGAGTTTTGAGCCTCCTAGCATGCGTCATTTGTGACATGTGCATGATTTGGCATCATTTAACATAATATTTCAGAGTATATCGCGTTGCCATGTTCTCACTTCTTTCACTCTTTGAGTACTTTTAAGAGTTGTGCATTATTGCCTTATTTGTGGACCAATGCGTATGCATGCATGCTTAGACTTTTAAACTCCCATCTCAGCATGTTTTGGTCTTTGTTTTGACCTATTTGAGCTCTGTCTATGGTTGGTTCAATCATTTGTGCCATATATTGCATGCCACTTGTGTAGTCCCTTTTGGTAGCCTTGTGCCTTAGGCCCTCTTGCATGCCATACTTATGTTGTTTGAGTGATTTGGCATCGTTTCATACATAATTTCAATGCATATAGTGTTGTCACACTTCCATGTTTTTCACTTCTTAATCATGTTTGAGGGATGTGCTCTTATGCTTAGTTGAAAGGCCGTTGCATGAGCATCACCATCTTGCCTTTCATACCATCATTTCATAGCATTCTGGCTACTGTTTTGGCATGATTTAGGTCTGTCCATATTCGGTTTAAGTCCATTGAGCATTGTTTTGCATGCCTCTTGTGAGATGCTCTTTCCTAGCTTTGACGTCTTAAGCTTCTAAACTTGCCATGCATGCATTGTTTGCATGGTAGAATATTGTGTATGCCATTCTCGTATTGGTAGAATAGCATGTTGTTTGCATGTTGTTGCATTGCATTTTGTTTGCATGTTATTGCATTGCATTACGTTTGCATGTTGTTTGCATGTGCATGCATTACATTGTGTTTGCATGCCATTAGCATTGATAGGTTGATCATGCTTATGTTGTGTTGCATTGTGTTTGGATTGAACGTTAACCCAAACACGAGAAACGAGGGGTGTTTCATACTTGAAGTGATGAAATGTGTCTCATTTCTCGGTCGCCAACCCTCTTGATCAAGCATCATAGAGGTTAAGGCTCTTATTTGTTATTTGTGCATTCATTGACATTGAATTGTGCAAACTTGGCTTCTCGGCCATCGTGCATCGCGATGCTTGGTTGGTGGCCTGAGAGTCAAGAACCGCACTCCCTTGAGCTTAAGAAATGATAGGGAGAATGGTTGTGCACACATACCTTGCAAATACATTGTTGTGCCCCTTCTTGTTCTTTGTTGCAGCAAAATGGAGCTTGGTGGCATTTTCTAGTCGGCAAACCAGTAAAAGTGGCTGGCCGACCACTTTTTCTGGTCTGCAGCATGTGTAAGTGGTCTACAGCTGGTCTACAACACCATTAATTGGTCGGCAGCCCTCCTGGAGGTCTCCATGTTGGAGTAGAAGCTATCTGGAAGTTTGTGCAGTGTTCTGAGGTCAAATACAAACAGAGGCAAGTTGGGGCATAGCCATGGATTTCCGAACGAGGCGACCAAGCATGCATGCACCCCTCGCCCCGAGGACCTCTTCTTACTGCTTTACTTAGCTGCTTTGCTTAGTTAGCTAGTTTGATGGTTTTGTACTTAATTAGTTAATGCGCTTAACTAATCAATTTGTGTTGTAATAACTAATTAGTTAACTAGTATTAGTTAATTAGTTTAATTAGCTTAGATTAGCTAGTTAGCTTATTATTCGGACCCTCCGTCGAGAGGGCACAACTGTTGTAATAAGTGTGCGTGTGTGTGATGCATGTCTTCCAACCCCATTTCTTTCTCCCTTTCACTTATTTGCTTTCAGTGTTTAGTTTTAGGGCATATTCCAATTAGCATCATTATGTTCGTATGCGTGCATCATTCATTTTGTCTTACATGCACCGGGCTCGCGCGCATCATACAAACTGCATTGTATTTCAATACCAATTTGAATACATGTTATCTAGTTGCATTCTTATGATATCTAGCCGAGCTTATTTTAGTTGCATTTTGCATGTGTTGCACTAGGCATCTTAACATAGCTAGGATCATGCATGATTTTTAACTAGCTTCTGTTTTGGCTTAGAGAACACTGTGAGTGTTTATGCTTTAGCGTCCTTGTATGTGTGTAAGTGACTGCCATGATAGCATGCTTGCCATGAGGCTAACTACTTAAGTGTTAAACTGCATGAATGCCTGTGGATGAAGGTTTCATTGCTTGAATTGGAACAATTCATTGAAATGTAAGTTTTAAAGCCCACTTGAAGTGGCAAATCATGTTGTTTTCTAACCCCACTTGAGGGTGGCAAATCCGCGTCTTAGCCTACTTGCGAGTAGCAACTTCAAACCATTTTCGAAAAATAAACATGAGATGTTTTGTTCCAAATTGAGTGAGTTAGTCTATACTTGTATGTTGTGCACATCACATAGTAAAGTTAGATTCATAACCGGAATAAGAACACATGTGTTTTCAAAAACAACATATCATGTTAGTAAAGGCCGATCTTTTGATCGGGGGAGCAGGGGTGCTCATTTCAGGACCTTCCCCTCTCGTACCTAAGTTCCCAAGCCGAGGCAACTTTGGTGATGACGGAAACGTGGCCTTAGGCACGTGTCACGACCCAAACTCGCCCCTGTAGATTAGACATCGTAACCAACCAGTAATCCGTGGATTACCAAAGGCCTCTAAACGGATAAGCATATATTAAGGGGCTGCAGAAGCAATAGTACAAAATAGACAAGGTCCAATGAGCTGTGGTAACATACATGAGACAGCAGATTTCAAAACTTATTTATATACATAAGTATGCTAGTCAAGATACCATATGTACAAACATTTACAAGAGTACAATTCCCAAGATCTGACTTTACAAGACAGACAGAGACCAGCATAAGTACAAAAACAACTGTAAAATTGAACTTCAATCGGAACCTCCTCGGGAGGCACAACGGTTGGCTGACAAAAATGGAAATGAAAGCCGTCAACTCTGGCCCTGGTCATGCGCGGGCTCACCTACATATATAATATAAACTGTGAGCGAAGGCCCAGTGAATAATAACAGAGTAAAGGGGTTTCAATGAATGAGTCCGTACAGATTCAGAAATCGTAATTCAGATTTGCATCAAATTCATATTTTGTCCAGATCATATATAGAAATCATAAAGCATGCTTAAATTTACGTGATACATCCATTAGCATTAACAAAGTAGATACAGAACAGATACAGACACGTGAGGGTCACGAATGACCAGTTCCATAAAGGAACCTTCGGATCCGGGTAACAAAGAACATATACGCTGAGCCCCCATGACGGGGCCTCCGGTACGGGTAACAGAGTGCAGACAAATTTAAGTTCCATAAAGGAACCTCCGATACTGGGTAACAGCCAACAGATATCACATGATGCTAAGGATGTCACGAATACATAACAGAAATTGGACAATCATTCATTGTACAGAACATATCATTTCAAGAAACAAATCTCATTTTATCACACAGAAAATAAATACAGTTGAACATAACTTTACTAAGCTATTACTCACTGTTGGCCTTGAAACAGACAGACGGAGCAGATCGGTTAAACGTTACGCGTCGCGTGACCTACATGGCACATAACAGATACATACTTGAAACACACGTTCGAATTGGATATAACTCATGTTGTTTGCTCTAAGTGTGTTTCTAACCTTTAATCCTCATTATGGAGTCTTAAACATGGCCTAGGAATGCCTAGGATGGAATGAGGATGCAAGAATGCATTGGAAAACATTTCTCAAAATTTGCTGAAAATAAGGTCCACGCTCGAGCATAGCTTTCCACACTCGGGTGAACATGCAGACAATGAAGCCTCGCTCGAGCGTGACTTTCCTCACTCAAGCGGACTGTAAAACTTTGAAAAAGTGCTGGATGCATGATTTTCATGCTCGATGGACGCTCAATCCACGCTCGAGCGTGAGACTCAGACCCTCGCTCGAGCGTAGATTCTCTCGCTCGAGTGAACTGTAAAACACAAGAACTTCTGGGTACATGCATTTTACACTCGAGCGTAAACTGCGCCGCTCGAGTGGAGGTACATGTACTCAGGTGCATGCTCGAGCGTAAACTTCCACGCTCGAGCGTGGATCAAATTTCTGAAATTTCCAGATTTGATCACCAAGCTCAAATCTGACTTTTGAAGCATTAAACTCAGTTTTTTTGAGCCGAAACTTGGGAAAACACTTTGTGACGCCCTCAAATAAACCCATAATAACTATAACATTAACATGCATTTATAAAAGAAAACGAATCATTTGGGTTATTCATCAGAGTATTCTTATTGAAAGACATCACTTGTAACATCCTGCAACATCAAAATAAATGCCCTAAGGGCTTACATCTTTCCAAGCTAACACTTGGACACAAAAAGGATGAGTACTAACTCATTTACAAGTTAAGCCCTAGGCTTGAATGTTTACATGAAATCTCAAAAAAAAAATAACAAAGTAAAACATATAACTAAAGACAAGTCTTCAAAATCCCAAACATCAATCCTTCCAGGCTAAGTCCGTGGAGGTAGCTTATCACCTGAACCTGAAAATGATGTTCCCATAAAGGGTGAGCCACAGCCCAGTAGAGAAATACTAAACCAAATATAAGCATTGAATAAAGCTATAGCATTCAATAGATGGTTAACCAAGATAATCAATTTTATCATTAAACAGTCTCATGACACTAATGTCTAAGACATATTTCACTTTCCATTATTATCAACATGGCTCTGAACCTGGCCAAACTTACAACAGTGAATTATATATCATATTCACATTACTTCCAATATCAACAAAACAAATGAGACTCATGCTCATATCAAAACACTTCATACTTCCCATTTGATACACATTTTAGTGCTGTATCAATAATCATGTAAAAACACTTCAATATAATAAGCACACATAAATATGGTGCTAATGGAGTCCATCCCCTATCTCCTCCCAAACAATAATCCGGTTTAGAGGTCCATCCCCTATCTTCCCCTAAACCGTGGAGTACATCCCCTATCTCCTCCCAAACAATATGCATATGCGATGCTCAATCAATACATGTAATTTCTGTATTAATTCAATAGTCTAAATTTATGACTTAACAAATTGATTAGTTTCAATTTTCCCTAATCCGCATGCAATGTCTACAACAAGTACGACTATCCTCCACCGATAGCCCAAAACAGTTATTTCTAGACTCGAAAAATAAATATACCAACAATTCAATAGGCGAGTGATTTATATTAACCAACTACACCATTAAATCAATAAATTCCCAAATTTCATGGATTTAACCAAATTCCCCAATTTCCTTAAATTAATTACTCAAATCAATTTAGCAATTCAACTAGGTTTTTGTTCCCAAAATTTTCAAAGTGTCCCCAACCTATCAAAATACCAAACTTAGAACAAAACATATAAATTGGAGTAGGAAAATCCCTACCTCGAAGAAAATAACCCGTATTGAGAAGATGGAGATGAAGACCAAAGACCAACGTGCTCCAAATCCCAAGTTTCTCAGATTAAAACGAAGCCCTCAACCCACTCTAACTTTTTAATAAAGGATCTAAGGTAGAAACTCACTCTAAGTAGATCAATCGAAAGAGAGAAGGTGTGTAGAGGGAGAGAGAGATAAAAACACTCCAGGGGCGGTTTTTAAAAAGTTATGAAGGAAAAGTAGGTCAAAAAGTGATCCAAAAAGTGAAATCACGGACTGATATAATCGACTCTACGCTCGAGCATAGAAAGCCCCGCTCGAGCGTAAGACACAGAATCATGCTCGAGCGTGAAGAAAGCCGCTCGAGCGTCGATTGCACCCTTCCAGAAGTTTTGCAGGCGCTGGCACCCGCTCAAGCGTCAAACTCACCGCTCGAGCGGAGGAGCAAAAACAAGGGAACACGCTCGAGCGTAAAAACTACCGCTCGAGCGGAAGAACTGCAGAGCAAAATACTGGGAGATGGAAAATCACGCTCGAGCGTCAAAATTACCGCTCGAGCGGAGAAGCAACAACGAAGGGACCGCTCGAGCGTTAAAACTTCCGCTCGAGCGTAAAGGCCAAAATCTGGGCATCACCTATTGGCATCTAAAATCAACCAACCTGTAACAGACCCGCCCAACCCAACCTATACTTCAAATACAAAGAGATTAAAGGACAACGACAACCAATAAGTAATGACAGGATCCATGGAACCTAAGTCCGGATACAATAATTTAAAGAGAAAAGACCGGGGTCGCTATAATCTCCCCTCCTTAAAAGAATTTCGTCCCCGAAATTAAGCACAAGGTTTCGAAAACAAGTTTTTCTCAAATTCCAACAATATGATAACTCACTAATAAACAACTTGACCCAACACCGGCCATTCCATCTCTTAACAAAGAGGCATGCCACAATATGAAAAACAACCATATATTTCAACCTGCATTAACACTATGCAATTTTCTTTCAATTTCAACAATTTTCAATATATTCAATATATACAATGTTCCCTTAAACTTCCATTTCGAGGCAAGTTCCAAAATATTTCCATTAACCAAAACATTCTAAATGTTTTACAGCTTAAGACATATATAAAAAGCTTTAAAGTTCGACAATATTACAAAATCTAACTACAAGATTACCAATCAATAAACATGTCCGGATATTTCTCGCGGACTTCCAACTCACGTTCCCATGTGGCTTCCTCCACCCCGTGATGTTTCCACAAAACTTTCACCAAAGGAATGGTCTTGCCTCGCAAGACTTGATCCCGCTTATCCAAGACCCTAACCGGTCTCTCCTCATACGAGACATCCTCATCAACTACTAAATCGGTCCAATCCAATACATGTGATGGATCCGGCTCATACTTCCGAAGCATACTCACATGAAACACGTCATGTACTCCGGACAACTGCGGCGGCAAAGCTAAACGATAAGCAGTCTCGCCAATCCTCTCAAGGATCTCAAAAGGACCAATGAATCGAGGGGACAACTTCCCGCTCTTCCCAAACCTCATCAATCCCCGTCTTGGTGATATCTTCAAAAAGACATGATCACTCACCTCAAACACCAAAGGTCTCCTCCTACGGTCGGCATAAGATTTCTGACGACTCTGGGCTGTAACAAGCCTCTTACGGATAAGCTCAACCTTCTCCGTCGTTTCCCTCACTAACTCCGGACCCAACAGAGGTGCATCACCCACCTCGGCCCAACAAACAGGAGACCTACACGGTCGGCCGTATAAGGCCTCAAACGGTGCCATACCGATACTAGACTGGAAGCTGTTGTTGTAGGCAAACTCCACTAATGGCAAGTGCCTCTCCCATGACCCGCTAAAGTCAAGAACACAACCCCGAAGCATATCTTCAAGGATCTGAATAGTACGCTCGGACTGCCCGTCAGTCTGAGGATGATAAGCTGTGCTAAAGGTCAACTTAGTACCTAAGGCGCTCTGCAAGCTCTGCCATAATCTGGCAGTAAAACGAGGGTCCCTATCGGAGACGATCGTCACTGGAACCCCGTGCAACCTCACTATGTCCCGAATATACAAGTCGGCAAGATGATCTACTGAATCTCTAACGCGCATGGGAATGAAGTGCGCCGACTTAGTCAACCGGTCTACAACCACCCAAATAGCATCACTGCCCCGCTGAGTCCTCGGAAGACCTACAACGAAGTCCATAGTGACATGCTCCCACTTCCACTCGGCAATAGGCAAGGGTTGCAACAAACCCGCTGGCCTCTGATGTTCGGCCTTCACTTGCTGACAAGTAAGGCACTTAGACACGAAAGCTGCCACATCTCTCTTCATACCCCGCCACCAAAACTGGCGACCCAAATCCCGATACATCTTAGTACCTCCCGGATGCACTGCAAGGCGTGAATGATGAAACTCTCGGAGTACCTCCTCTCGATGAGACTCCGGCACAAACAGACGGTCTCGGTATCTCACACTCAGGTCGGAATACACCGTCAAACCTTTCTCAACCTTCCCACCAGAAATCTTCTCACAGAGGGATTCTACCTCAAGGTCGCCCCTCTGAGCCTCTAACACTCTAGTCACAAGCGTAGGTTGCGCAACAACAGAAAGCAAGGCCGCAGCCTCAACGGATTCGCCCAGAAGCAAATCAAACTTTCCAAGTGCACCTAACATCTCCCACTCTCGGATGGCTATACTAGCTATGTCACCAACAGGTTTCCTGCTAAGGGCGTCGGCCACCACATTGGCCTTTCCCGGATGATAATGCAATTCAAAGTCATAATCCTCAATAAATTCCATCCACCTCCTCTGCCTCAAGTTCAAGTCTTTCTGTGTGAACAAATATTTCAGACTCTTATGATCTGAGAATACCTCGAACCTCTCACCGTAAAGATAATGTCTCCAAATCTTCAAGGCAAATATCACAGCCGCTAACTCTAAATCATGCGTAGGGTAATTCTTCTCGTGAACTTTTAACTGACGTGAGCCATAGGCAACCACTTTCCCCTCTTGCATCCACACACAACCAAGACCCTCTCGTGAGGCGTCACAATAGACTGCATAACCCAACCCTCTCTCCGGAATAATCAAGACTGGAGCAGTGGTCAGTCTAACTTTCAACTCCTGGAACGATTTTTCACAAGTCTCACTCCAAACAAATTTGACTCCCTTCCGAGTCAATCTAGTCAAAGGCGAAGCTAATCTGGAGAAATCTCTTACAAACCGGCGATAATACCCAGCTAATCCCAGAAAACTGCGGATCTCAAACACACTCTTAGGCTGTACCCAATCTTGCACTGCCTCTGTCTTGGATGTATCAACAGACACCCCTTCCCTAGAAACTACATGGCCTAAGAACTTCACCTCCTCTAGCCAGAACTCACACTTCCCAAACTTAGCGTAAAGCTGATGGGCTCTAAGTAAATCAAGCACCACCCTCAAGTGTTCCTCGTGCTCTTCCTCTGAAGGTGAATAGATAAGGATGTCGTCCACGAAGACGACTACAAAACGATCTAGAAATTCCCGGAATATCCGGTTCATCAAATCCATAAATACTGCCGGTGCATTGGTAAGCCCAAATGGCAGTACCAAAAACTCATAGTGGCCATACCGCGTACGGAATGCCGTCTTTGGAATATCCTCCTCCCTGACTCTCAACTGATGATAACCTGATCTCAAGTCTATCTTCGAGAAACAACGGGAACCTTTCAACTGATCGAACAGATCATCTATACGGGGCATAGGGTACTTATTCTTAACCGTAGCCCGATTCAATTTCCGGTAATCTATACAAAGTCTCAAAGCACCACCTTTCTTTTTAACAAAGAGGGCCGGTGCTCCCCAAGGCGAAACACTAGGACGTATAAAGCCTTTATCTAGCAACTCCTGGAGTTGGGTCTTCAACTCAACTAACTCAGCTGGGGAAAAACGATAAGGTGCCATAGAAATCGGCGCCGTGCCGGGCACTAAGTCAATAGAGAATTCAATCTCTCGATGCGGTGGCAAACCAACAAGATCCTCGGGAAAAACGTCCGAGTACTCACACACCACCCTTGGCAACACGATCTGAGTCTCACCGTCCTCACTAATCGAAAGGTTAGCAAGTAGACCACTAAGCTCACTCCGTCCTCGCGGAACATACCCCGGTGGCAAAACACTACCAACACGGTCCCCCAGAAAATGAAAACACTCACCATTCATGGTACAACAAGTGACTCTCTGGCGGTAGCAATCAATAACTGCCCGGTATGACGATAACCAGTCCATACCCAAAATAACATCGAAACCTCTCATAGGCATAACTACAAAGGAAAATGGGATTCTATGGTAATCAACCTCTATATCACAACCCCTAACACCGTGTTTCAAAATCAATTCACCCCCAAGAGGCGACACTACACAAATAGGAGATGCTAACTGTGCTAACTCCAACTCCAAAACAGATGCAAATGCAGCAGACACAAAGGAATGAGATGCACCCGTATCAATCAAAACATTAGCAACTGAGTTGCAAAACAAGAAAGTACCTCTCACAACAGATGGAGCCGGTACAAGATCATGCGTGGTAACAGCATACACGCGCCCAGATGACCTCTGATCAACCTGCTCACCCCTAGGAGCATAAGATTGCTGCACCGACTGAGACGATGAAGCCCCCTGATTGGCCCTCGAGGCCTGACCCGACTGAGCTGGCTGTTGAACCTGAATCTGCCTCAAACCAGATGCACCAGGTGTGCCACCCAACTGCGGGCAATACCTCTTCATATGCCCTGGCTGACCACACTGATAACACGAGAGTGGCTGGCCTCTACCCTGACTCTGGCTCTGAGATCGAGCCGAAGATGATGCTGCTCTCTGCACTCCTCCTCTCTGAGGACAAACTGGAGACTTGTGGCCCAGCTGGCCACACTTGAAGCAGGTAATGTCTCCTTGATTGCCTTTCCCCGAACTAGCACTCGGCACAGGAAAAGTTGATCTAGAAAAGCTACTCTGAGACTGTTGGGGATTAAAACCCTTCTGTCTCCTACCATCACTCTGACCATCCTGACTCCTCTTGGAGCCCTTCTGTCCTTCCTCCTCCTCCTGCATCATGATTTCCATGTGGGCTGCAGCATCAACCAACCGCCCATAATCCCGAATCATAGTTCCCCCAACTCTCAGCTTGAGGCCACGCCTCAACTTCCTCTCAAACTCAATACAACGGCGTTCCTCAGACGCCACCAATTCAGGTGCAAACCTGGACAAACTAGTAAATGCAGCCTCAAACTCGGCCACTGAAGAACTCGACTGCTTAAGCTGGCAGAACTGGTCTCTCAACTTCTCCCTAACTGCTGGAGATAAGAACTTCTCCTGGAAAGCATTCACAAAAGCCTCCCATGTACCTCCTATACGCCCCTTAGTGAACTTCCACCACTGACCCGCATCCCCCTTCAACTGGAATGATGACAAGGTCACCTTCAACCCCTCGTCTTCGATGCCAAGCATCTCAAACGTCTTCGTTGTCTGTTCGAGCCATTCATCTGCCTTAAGCGGCTCTTTAGGATCACCCACAAATTCATCCGGATTAGACCGAAAGAACTCCCTCTTCAGAAAGGAAGGTCCTGCATCCGCAACAACAACCTGGGCTTGATTCTCAGCCCTAAGAATGCCTACTGACTCCCTGAATGCCCCTGCTATCTCTCGGGCTAAAGCGCCCATAACCTGCTGGCCTACTGGCTCGGCCACATTGGCCTGGCCAATTCCCTCATGAACTGCCGGAATCTCCTCTGGCACCGGTACCTCCTGCCTACCCGGCCTACCACGCCTACCGCGTCCTCATCCTCGTCCTGACATCCTAATAAAGGAAACAAACAAAGACGTTAGCACATTAATAAATGTGCTGAAACTAAACACTCGCGTCCTAATGCATTGGACAAAAATAATTCATTCCACGTAAGCACATAATCACATAAGCACCTACGAATTTCATTCCTGGATAATAATAGTCCCGAAGCATTACTATAGTTCCGGTTGGAAACAGCATTGATCAAGTGCCTTTCCAACAAGACTACTAGAAACTCAAGGGTCCAATTAACATCCAAGAAACTACGTTCCATACCCACATAATCACATAAACATGCTATCATATAAGCACATAACAGTACATCTAAGTCTCTATCAAGCGAGACGAACCCATTGTGATACTAATCACTTCCCACGTACCAAAAGTATTCGAACCCGGTACGCTCTGATACCAAGTTGTGACGCCCTCAAATAAACCCATAATAACTATAACATTAACATGCATTTATAAAAGAAAACGAATCATTTGGGTTATTCATCAGAGTATTCTTATTGAAAGACATCACATGTAACATCCTGCAACATCAAAATAAATGCCCTAAGGGCTTACATCTTTCCAAGCTAACACTTGGACACAAAAAGGATGAGTACTAACTCATTTACAAGTTAAGCCCTAGGCTTGAATGTTTACATGAAATCTCAAAAAAAAATAACAAAGTAAAACATATAACTAAAGACAAGTCTTCAAAATCCCAAACATCAAATCCTTCTAGGCTAAGTCCGTGGAGGTAGCTTATCACCTGAACCTGAAAATGATGTTCCCATAAAGGGTGAGCCACAGCCCAGTAGAGAAATACTAAACCAAATATAAGCATTGAATAAAACTATAGCATTCAATAGATGGTTAACCAAGATAATCAATTTTATCATTAAACAGTCTCATGACACTAATGTCTAAGACATATTTCACTTTCCATTATTATCAACATGGCTCTGAACCTGGCCAAACTTACAACAGTGAATTATATATCATATTCACATTACTTCCAATATCAACAAAACAAATGAGACTCATGCTCATATCAAAACACTTCATACTTCCCATTTGATACACATTTTAGTGCTGTATCAATAATCATGTAAAAACACTTCAATATAATAAGCACACATAAATATGGTGCTAATGGAGTCCATCCCCTATCTCCTCCCAAACAATAATCCGGTTTAGAGGTCCATCCCCTATCTTCCCCTAAACCGTGGAGTACATCCCCTATCTCCTCCCAAACAATATGCATATGCGATGCTCAATCAATACATGTAATTTCTGTATTAATTCAATAGTCTAAATTTATGACTTAACAAATTGATTAGTTTCAATTTTCCCTAATCCGCATGCAATGTCTACAACAAGCACGACTATCCTCCACCGATAGCCCAAAACAGTTATTTCTAGACTCGAAAAATAAATATACCAACAATTCAATAGGCGAGTGATTTATATTAACCAACTACACCATTAAATCAATAAATTCCCAAATTTCATGGATTTAACCAAATTCCCCAATTTCCTTAAATTAATTACTCAAATCAATTTAGCAATTCAACTAGGTTTTTGTTCCCAAAATTTTCAAAGTGTCCCCAACCTATCAAAATACCAAACTTAGAACAAAACATATAAATTGGAGTAGGAAAATCCCTACCTCGAAGAAAATAACCCGTATTGAGAAGATGGAGATGAAGACCAAAGACCAACGTGCTCCAAATCCCAAGTTTCTCAGATTAAAACGAAGCCCTCAACCCACTCTAACTTTTTAATAAAGGATCTAAGGTAGAAACTCACTCTAAGTAGATCAATCGAAAGAGAGAAGGTGTGTAGAGGGAGAGAGAGATAAAAACACTCCAGGGGCGGTTTTTAAAAAGTTATGAAGGAAAAGTAGGTCAAAAAGTGATCCAAAAAGTGAAATCACGGACTGATATAATCGACTCTACGCTCGAGCGTAGAAAGCCCCGCTCGAGCGTAAGACACAGAATCATGCTCGAGCGTGAAGAAAGCCGCTCGAGCGTCGATTGCACCCTTCCAGAAGTTTTGCAGGCGCTGGCACCCGCTCGAGCGTCAAACTCACCGCTCGAGCGGAGGAGCAAAAACAAGGGAACACGCTCGAGCGTAAAAACTACCGCTCGAGCGGAAGAATTGCAGAGCAAAATACTGGGAGATGGAAAATCACGCTCGAGCGTCAAAATTACCGCTCGAGCGGAGAAGCAACAACGAAGGGACCGCTCGAGCGTTAAAACTTCCGCTCGAGCGTAAAGGCCAAAATCTGGGCATCACCTATTGGCATCTAAAATCAACCAACCTGTAACAGACCCGCCCAACCCAACCTATACTTCAAATACAAAGAGATTAAAGGACAACGACAACCAATAAGTAATGACAGGATCCATGGAACCTAAGTCCGGATACAATAATTTAAAGAGAAAAGACCGGGGTCGCTATACACTTAATAACTCATAAAACAACATGTTTAAAGCATCAATTCAAGAAATCATGGCCCAAGAGCAATCCAATTGTACAAAATTCAACTTAAAACTCAATGTTAATCCAAGAACATGGCTTGCATGCAATTCTATGAACTCAAGTCCTTCAAATCATGACCAAATGCAATGTTTCACCCAAAAACATGATCAACTATGACAATATGACATGGAACATGAAGAATTTCTAAAACAAAGCTTGAATGATGACATGAATACAAGGATTCTTTAGAAAGACAACCTCAAATGCCATGAATTACACATGCATGTATGTATTGAGCTTCAATTCACCAATTCTTAGCTTAATCCCTACATGAGTCCATTTAATTTACTAGAATTCTTGCACTAGCAAATAAATTTCATAGTTAAGAGGGTGAAGGCCTACCTTAAGTCTTGAATGCTAAGTGTAGAGGCTCAATCTCTCATATCTTCTTGTTAAATCAATTCTTGAACTTAAACTCCCAATTCTCCAACTCTCTCCCTCTCTCACGTTTTCTTTCTTTCTAGGATGAGTTCAAGGTGTGGTTAAGTCAAGAAAAAGGAGTGAGTGGCTCAAAATGGTGCTTTAAGTAATACTTGGTCCAAACTAATCAAATTGCATTATTTTAATCCAGTTTAATCATTTCGAATCGAATTTTAATTAAACCTACCATAAAATTCTATAAATTCTAACTAGCATATAAATCAAGTCAATTTCTGATTCGGACACCGATAAGGCTTTCAATTCGCAACTCGAAACTAAAATGTGAACAGATATTTCTACACCGAACAGATAGAAACACATAAGTAATGCGATACACATGCAAATTAATCCAACTTCCCTCCTAAGTTATTATTAGGCATAATTAATCATGAATTAACATTAGTCAGAGGTTGGGGTTGTTACACAAGGTTTCCTAAATTTCCCCATAACAAAATATTTAGGTAGCGGCTCTGAAATCTGGCAAAGCAGTCCATGTTTGGCGCTTTTTGATTCAAAATTGATTTTTCAAATCCAATTGCCGGAATTGGACTCTTTGGTGATTTATCAGTCTCACATTGCACTTTGTGAGATTAGATTCAGAACCGTGACAGGAGTTCGAACTGTAGTAGCTAGAACTACAATTTGCGCCCTTGCACGCGGAGCGGAGTTCAGGGTAGTCTACAGTGTCACCAAGGATAGGGAAGGCCAAGTTTATGTCAGGGACAACGACAGACAGAAAATTAATCGGATACAAGAGACCACTTCTGCTCACCCACTGCCATCTCCTGCTTCTGATGAGAGTCCAGGTAACTTTGAATCTCTTGAGTCTGCTGATCTTGATACTCCTATTGATCTTGATGTTCCTATTGCTAAGAGAAAGGGTGTGAGATCTTATACTCAACATCCTATCTCTAATTTTGTGTCCTACTCTCATTTGTCATCCTCATATAAAGCTTTTGTGTCAAATATTTCCTCTGTTAACATTCCTAACCATTTTCAGGATGCTCTTGCTACCTCTGAGTGGAAACTTGCCATGATTGAGGAAATGAAAACACTTAGGAAGAATGACACTTGGGAATTGACTGAGTTACCCAAGGGCAAATGACATATGGAATGCAAATGGGTGTATATGGTGAAAGACAAAGCGGATGGTTCTACTAAGCGTTACAAGGCTAGACTTGTGGCAAAAGAGTTCACTCAGACATATGGCGTTGACTATCAGAAGACTTTTGTACCCGTGGCTAAGATAAATTCAGTCAGAGTACTTCTCTCTCTACCAGCTAATCTAGATTGGCCACTTCATCAATTAGATGTAAAGAATGTCTTTTTCCATGGTGACCTAGAAGAAAAGGTATATATGGACTTTCCTCTTGATTTTGAGGATCATCAGACAGAGGGTAAAGTATGCTGGCTTCAGAAGTCATTATATGGTCTCAAACAGTCTCTAAGGGCTTGGTTTGAGAGATTCACTCAGGCTATACTTAAATATGGCTTTAAACAGATTCAAACAGATCACACCTTGTTTGTGAAACATTCCTCATGTGGTAAGACTATAGTGCTCATTGTTTATGTGGATGACATGGTTCTTACAAGCGATGATAGTGAGGAAAGACCTTTGTTGAAGAAATATTTGTCAAGTGAGTTTGAATCAAAGACTTGGGGAGCTTGAAGTATTTTCTGGGAATTAAAGTTGCTCACTCCAAAGATGGGATATTTATCTTACAGAGGAAGTATGTGCTTGACCTGTTGAAGGAAACTGGGATGCTTGGCTGCAAGGCCTGTGACACTCCACTGGAACCCAATCAGAAACTGGAGGATGATGAAAGAGTAGCTGTTGATAGGGGAAGCTATTAGCGATTAGTGGGTAAGCTCATCTACCTATTTCATTCTCGTCCTGATATTGTTGTTGCTGTCATTATAGTTAGCCAGTTTATGCATACTCCTCATCAGATTCACTTCGAGACTGTTATGAGAATTTTGAGGTACTTGAAGTCTACTCCTGGTAAGGGTCTTTATTTTTTAAAGCATGATCATTTTCGTATGGAAGTCTATACTAATGCTGACTAGGCTGGATCAGTACTGATAGGAGATCGACTTCAGGGTATTGCACATTTGTTGGAGGCAACCTAGTTACTTGGAGGAGTAAGAAATAGAATGTGATTGCTAGGTCAAGTGCAGAAGTTGAGTTTAGAGCTATGGCACAAGAAGTGTGTGAGCTCTTATGGATCAAGTTATTGTTGAGTGATCTAGGTATTGATCAGACGGACTCCATGCGGTTATACTGTGATAATAAGGCCGCCATTAACATCGCTCACAATTCAGTTCAACATGATAAGACAAAGCATGTTGAGATTCTTCATTAAAGAGAAACTCACTAGTGGCACAATATGTACTCCATTTGTGCAGACTAGTGAACAACTCGCTAACATCTTCACCAAGGGCGTTGGGAGTAAGCCATTGCATGACATCCTAGGCAAGCTGGGCATGAGAGATATCTTCACACCAGCGGGGGAGTGTTAGATTAGTATCTTATTAGTTGGGTTATTACTCAAGTGTAATTATTCTGTCTTAGGGCTCCCTTGTAATTATTAATCTTCATTAATATAAAAAGGAGATGATATTACTATCATTCCCTAATCTTGGTATTCTCTAAAATCATCATCTTTAATTTGTTAAAAATCTATTTTTAATTTTATATAGTTTTCTTTTCATTCATTTTTTTTTCACTACCCAAATTGCAACTTACAATAAGATTTAAAAATCTTCTTCAAATACTTTTGGGCTAAGTTTCTTCATGACTAACAATATTCAATGTACACACGTTGAATGTCTTGCTAGTCACGGAGGTATCCCATAGTATGACACTAATTTAAAATCATGTTTGTTTACGGGTTTCTTTTTCTTCTACTTTTGATAAGTGAAAAGTGTTTCACGTGAAAATTATGTCTTATAATGGCAGATTGGTGGCAGTCATATTTCTCCAATTGGTGCATATCATGGTGGACGGGATTTGGTACTTGTTATGGATGTTTCTCGATTCGAGTATCCACCTTTTTGGATTCCACTGACACTTCTTCGGCAAGCCATGACTTCAATTGACAAAGCAACTGGAAATCACATGGGGTATGGATAATGTTTACCAAACCCTATTGATGTTAAACATTAATCTCATTGTTCCATTTATCTTCTATATTTGATAAAAAAAAAAGTGAAATATTGTTGTTTAGAGTATGGAGTATAGACAGAGTGAACCAACATAGTGATTACTTTTTGCATGATCCCCGTCATTCATAGCTTAAAGCACAAGCATTGATGTAGATCAATAACTTACCTGGGCAATAGCCACCAATTGTGAAATGTGTTAAAGATGACCTACAATGTATTGAAAATAAGGTACCGATGATCATATTGTTCAAATAATTTAAGGTATTGTTAAAACCGTGGTCAACTTCCAAATTTACATTTGATGAACTGATACAGTTAAAGAAACTATGACTAGTTTGCTTGGCAGAAACTATGCTAAGTTGAGGAGCAACTTCGATGGGAATTGACGGTCTTATTTTTATTGTTTTTAATGACAATAATGTGTTGTATGAAAGAATGAGCTTTTGTGAGGATTATTTTTGGGGTTATTCCTGCTAATTATTAATTAACAGACATCAGTGTGAATACAAATGATAACAAACATGCGCCTGGAAGTTGCCATCTTAGGTTTGAATGGTGAAGTTTAGCATACCTTTTTGGCATGTTTGATTGGGTGGATTAGAGCATGAGATTGGGATTATTAATCCGTGGGCCCAATTATCCTAGGTTTGTTTTAATATTTTGGTTTAGGATTATTAATCCAATGGATAATTAATCCAATAAATTTGTAGGATTATTAGTAATGGGGTAAGGGTGGGATTGTTAATTCAATGGATATTAATCCAATTGGATAGTGAATACCACACTAATCTAATAGGATTATTAATACTTCACTATTAATCTTGTGAATCAAACATGACCTTTAAGTATAAGTCACTTAAAGAGGAGGTGGAAGAATAACTATGGGGCCAAACTTTGGTTTGTAATTTCTTTCTAGTTTGGATAGCCGGTTTTAGATATCTTAGTTATGTCTATTCGTTTTTTTTTTTTTTTGGATAAATATCTTAGTTTGTCTATTCAAAAAAATTTTGATGAGATAATTCTGGATGCAGTCCATAAGATCATATTACATCAGTTTTGGGAATCTATCTACTTCTACCCACATCTGTCCTACGTCAGTCTGGAAGTAGAGTGAAATATTGTCTATCTTGAGGTGTTAAATATCCTTGATTATGGTGTTAAAACATCTATAACATCATATCCTTACTCAAAAGACTAATATTCCGAAACTTATTTCAAGGATGGATCACCTCTACCTGCATACCAACTATACAAAAGAGACAAAATTCTACCCTTCAATACAAAATTAGGTTCATCCACCCTATCAAAAGTCCTCTGATTGCACTCTCCCCTAATAATTCATATCAAAGCTAAATGCACCAAAAACCAATCTTTTTTCCTTCTCTTCCCCACTCTAGCCCTCTTCCAAATTCGAAAAATCCAACACATTCCTAGGGACTTCCCACACTAAACCATAGCCAATAAATAAGGAGACAATCGAAAATTCCCCATCTTGCTTGCACATATAACATCACTCAACATGAATTGGCCACCTTCTAATCAAGTTATAAATGGCAACTATTTTTATACGCACTTCCATCCATACAAGACAGAGCTTTGGAAACCCAAACTCTTTCTAAGGAAAGGACAAATCTCTATGAACTCAAAGCCTTTGGAGTTAAATCTTGTTCACCACAGAACATCCTCTCCCTCTCCTACATGTGGAATAACATACAAAATACCATGAAGATTCCCAAACTCCTTCGCCTCCCAATCATTCAACTCTCAATGAAAAGCAATATCCTCAAAAACTAGAGTGCCTTCCTCTTAAAAATATTCTCTAACTACTCCCCTATCTATAAAGCACGGATACGGATACGGACACGGCCACGGACACGGACACAGCATAAGACACGACAAAATTTTTAATTTTTTTTATAAATATTTTTATTTTAATACGCATTAATTTATTTATTTATTTATTATATTTTTTAAATAATGTGTTCCAATTAATTTTTTTTATTTTATTTTACATACATGTGTTTATTTTTTTATTTATTAATATGTATAAGTATATATTATCTTATAAGTATATTTATGTTATATAATAACTATTATATAATATATATAATAATAATAGTTACATATATTATATATGAATCAAGGATAAAGACGGGAGACAGAAGAGAGAGAGAGGGAGACAAAAGCGATCGCGATAAGCGACAGAGAGGGAGATAGAAACGATCGCGATCGCGATCGCAAGGGAGAGAGAGAAGGCGAGAGAGAGAGAGAGAGAGAGAGAGAGAGCTTTGAGAAGGTGAAGGCAAGAGAGAGAGCTCTAAGTCGAAGTGGACTGGATGGAGGTCAATTGGCTTGAGATTGAAGTCTGAGAAGTTGCCAACCAGGTTTGTGCTCCTTTTCTCTTTCGTTTACTCTTCTCGTCGTGTCCCATGGTGTGTCTAGATTTGGACACGCGTGTCCCCGCCGTGTCTCCGCCGTGTCCCTTGCAAAAAAATAAATTAAATTAAAGGGATATGCCAGATGCCGTGTCTCATACGTGTCCCTGGCGTGTCCCTGTATCCGACACCGCCACAGCTTCCATTTTGGCGTGTCCATGCTTCATAGTCCCCTATTAACCAAAATATGAGCAAGAATCGAGAAATACTCTTCCAGCTTATGACTCCAAAAGCAAACTCTTCGCCATTCCCAACAAAAAATATGACTTGGAAAATCTTTTTGAAGTGTCGTTCCATATGACATAGCCAAAAAGTAGGACACAAACATGGACACATGACCTAACACAAACACGTCAACACGAAAATTTTTAAAAAATGTCAGAGATGACACATGAGCAACACATACAAAATATATAATTTTATATATTACTTACATGTCATATATAGGGATAGATGATTATTATATGTCAAATATGAATATTTAATTCAAAGATAATAAATTTTAAAATTTGAAGGAGGAAAATAGGTATAAATTTAAATTATTTTTCTTTTCTCATTTGATACCAAGTTAGTTTATTCAAACTTGTAAATGTGTGAAGTGTTGGGAAATGTCCAATGAGTATCGTGTCAATGTGAGCCACGGTGTTGGACCTGACACATTACCTTCTTAGAATGTCCATGGTTTTTTGGGACATAAAAATCTCCATCGAAGACCAATCCCCCTCATACTTCCATATTTTGATTTCACCACCAATTAAAACTGATACAGTAAAAGAGCAGAATAAGAGAATAAGAAGATAGAATGTATCTCTATTGAGACAGACCCAAAAAGTAGGGTTGCCTCTCATTAACACTTGTAGATACAAGTCATACAACTATTTATTTTATTTTATTTTCGGATTTTTAACAAGTATTTCCAACACAAGATGATTTTTCCAAATCAATTTCAAAATAACAATATTCTTAACATTTCAACATAATTTCTCTTCCAAAAATTACCAAACAAAAATATGAAAATATATATATATGTAATACCTCTTATAATGATATATTTTCTCAAAATAACCCTAACATAACTTTAATGTAAAAATATGAAGAAAGTTTCTACCTCAAATAATGATGAAGAGCAGATCTGGAAAGCAAATATTGCCCGATCATGAATTCGAAACTGCCATTGCAAAGATCACGACGAGCTTTCCAACTTTCATTTACAAAACTTTTGCAAAATCTCACTCTAAAGACTCCCACTTGAAGCTCAAAAGTTGAACAACAATGAAGAACAAGGAAAGAGAGAGAGAGTGAGGTGCGTCGTGTGTGCCTCATTTTCCCCACGGGAGAGACAGAGAGAGAGAACCCGTGTGTATTGATGTATTTTTTTTTTATAGCGCCAAGCAATGTTGTCCCTCTCCCCATGTGCCTTCTGTGTGTGTATGTGTGTCTCTCTTTATAAAAAAATATTTTTCCCTCCTATGCTTGAACCCCACTCCAGCACTCACTTCTCTTTTTTGTAAAGAAATATCCTCCACCACCCTGCTGACCATGCATGTTCCCTTTATATTTGTATTCCACCACACAAAAACAAAAACATCATCACCCTATCTTCCACCACAAAAACCATCATCAGAATATATTCCCTTTAAAAAAAAAAAACAAAACCGAACTGTTTTCGCACAGAATTTTCACAGCAATCGAATTCGAAAATTTGTTCAATTAAATTATGCATTGGTTATTTAAAAAAAAAATTGGGTCATTACAGCCGTTCACAACCAAAATCCCCTTCTAGTTGGATTAGGACATGACCGGCCGATAGCCATTGTAGACGTCCCCGAACGCCCCGGGAGGATGATCCCCCGTTTTGTTCATTTGGGCTCACTACAGTTCAGGACTCAATGTCACGGTCCTGTATCTAATCTCGCAGAGTGCAATGCAAGACCGATGAATCATCAAAGAGTCCAAATCTCGCAAATCGTTTTTGAAAACAGATTTTTTGAAAGAAGTACCAAACATGGACTGCTTTGCCAGATACAGAGTCGCCACCTAAATATTTTATTTTCGGAAATTTAGGAAACCCTGACTCGTTACCTAAGGCCACGTGTCCGTCATCACCAAAGTTGCCTCGGCTCGGGAACTTGGGTACGATTGGGGAAGGTCACTTCGTGAGCACCCCCGCTCGCCCGATTAAAGATCGGTCTCTACTAACCATGATATCGAGTTTTGAAAACATTATGCATTCTTATTTCGATTAATTAGCTAGAATTACTATGTGATGCGCATAGCATACAAGTATAGACTAAATCGCCTAATTTGGAACAAAGCATTGCATATCCGTTTGTTTGGAAATGTTTGAAGTTTGCTACTCGCAAGTAGGCTAAAATGCGGATTTCAGTGAATTATCCCAATTCAAGTAATCCAACCTTCACCCACAGGCATTCAGGCAGGTATATCACATAAGCATATAGCCACATGATAAGCATGCTGTCATGTTAACAATCACACTCATGCGATATGTTAAAGCATAAATACTTACATCGTACTCCGCGCCAAAACAGAGAACTCGTTAGCAATCATGCATGATCCAAGTCCATGTTAAGTGCCTAATGTATCGCATACAGAATGCAGTCTAGAATAGGCTCGGCTAATCCTAGGACGGCATGTGAAATGCAACAGATAACACATATTCAAGTTAGATTTGAAATACTATGCAGTTAGTATGATGCGCCGAGCCCGGTGCATGCAATACAGATGAATGAATGCACGCATGCATAGCATAAGGTATGCTAATTGAAATATGCCCTAATCTATCCATCATAAGCTGGTAAATAAAAGGGAGAAAGACGCAGGATTGGAAGACGTACATCACACGCACGCACACTTATTATAATTGCGCCCTCGCTCGGAGGGTCCGAATGAATAATACAAGCCACCTAATTAACTAACTCACAAGCTAATTAATTATTACCGAACCGAATGAATAACTAGCTACAACTAATTATTATACAACTTAATTAATTAACAAATTAATTAACTATCAAATGAAAGACAACAAACAAATAGGGAAAGCAGTAAACGATGCTGTTCCAGCTCTGTTTGAAGAAGATGAGGGTATGCATGCTCGCTTCGGTTCCTTGCCTCGAAACACCTTCTGGTTGCTCTTTAGAGGCTCTATTTGCAGGGTGTCTTCCAGTGCTTGTTGCTGGATCCTACCAAAACACTGCAGGGGAAGTCACCAGTGGCCTGCCGGCCAAGGAAGGAGATCTGCCGGCCAAATATGGTCCATTGCCGGCCAAGGGTGGCACACTGCCGGCCATCAGTGGCAGGCTGCCGGCCACTGGTGTGCTGTGACACCAAACTACAACGAAGCACAAAATAGAGGAAATGGAGGGTCTCCCAAAGACATGTATGCACCATGGCACTCCAAATCACCTCAAAACATCAAGGGAGAGGCCTAGTCAGATCCACGACCATCAATCACGCATCCCGATGCATAACTTGTGCAAATCAATATGAAAATGAATGCACAAATAAAGCAAGTAAAGCCTAGAACTCTATCATGAATCATCAAGAGCTTCGGCGACTGAGAATTGAGACACGTTCCATCACTTGAAGTATGAAACGCCCCTCGTTCCTCGTGCTCGGATTAACACTTAATCCAAGCAATGCAACACATAAACATGGCAAACATGCAATATGAACTACATGGCATACTCGGTGCTAAATTGAATCATCCAATCATGCAATATGACTTAAGCATGAAAAATGAAGGGTAATGAACATGCAATGATATGTAATGTAGTTAGCATGCGACAACATGCGAATATGGAGCAAGCATACAACAATATGCAAGACAGGCATGCAACAACATGCTAGGTATGGACTTAAACCAATATGGACAGTTCTCATCTAAGCCCAAATCAGTGGCCAAAGTGATGAATTAAGCCACACAACACACTCAAGCATGCAAAATGCAAAAGGTTCATCAAAAGGGCCTAAAAGGGCAACTCTCAAAAGTGCCTAAGAAGTGACAAATGTGCAAGTGTAACAACACTAGAGGCACTGAAATGAGATGATAAACGATGCCAAATCATCTAAATAGCTCAAGGATAGCATTCATGAATCACCGAAACACGAAGCTTGCAAGGCCAATTACACTACAGCTATACAAAGCATGAAGGATATGGCAAGGGCAACCCAAAACAGTCCTAGTACATGTTGATATGAGACTAAAACATGCAAGGAAGTAAGCTAAAGCAAGCTAACATACAATGCTAAAACATGGGACATGCAAGGCTACAAAAGAGGCAATGCACTGCACCTACTGAAACCAATCATGGCATGACTTGGACAACCAAAACCAGAGTTACATCATGGTATATTAGGACCCAAAATGTACTAAAATGATGAGCCAAAGACTTAGGCTAAGTGGCATGCGCAAAAGTCCATTCTTGAGGCATAAAGCACAAGCTATACAAAGCATTCAAGGCATGTCAAATGCAAGTGTACGACAACATTTTATGGACTGAAATAGCATGTGGAATGAGGGCAAGGCATGCAAACATCACATGTATGGCATGGTAGGGGCCTCAAAACCCAAGACTAGCCTAAGCATTTACACTATAGCTATACAAAGCATGAGTGATATGGCCATGGAAGCCTAAAACAGTCCTAGAACACTTCAAAATAAGCATAAAATCAAGTTTGAACAAAGCCAAAATATGCTAGTATGATGAGTCAAAACATCATGCACAAAGGGCTAGTAAACAAGATTTGTTCTACACCTATATGGAGCATGCAAAGGATGATCAAACAAACTATGGATAGGGTCATGACATGCCAAATGATGACCAAATACATGCTAGAATGTAAACCAAACAAGCTAAAATGACATGGCAAAGCATGGAGCATATGAAGCTAGTTTAGGAGATTTACACTACAAGTGCATCATGCAAGCATGGGGTAACAAAACCAACCCAAAATAGGTTCATGACATGGTAAAACATTACCAAAAATGGACTGAAATGGACTCAACAAAGACTATGCACACATGCTACTTTGATGAGCTATGGATGGAGTTACACTACACAAACTATATGCATGCAAAATATGACCAAACCAGCCATGGACAGGGCCAAGGCAGGTCCTAAAAGTCACAAAAATAGGCCTGAACCAAGCCTCAAAGATGCATGGAGGGATGGTCCTTTGGAAGGCCAAAAATGCAAGCAAAGAGGAACACAAAAAGAGGGGACTACCCCTCTGATTTAGGACCTAAAAACCACACCTCTACCACCAAAATCCCACTGGATTTCAATGGTAGGAAGGCCAAACCAAGGCTAGCTCAGAGGCCTCAAGATATGGCTTAAAACAAAGCCAAACAAAGCATGCATGGGGGCTACACACTCCAAACAGCAAAATGACCTTAACCAAACTTAAAAAGCACTTAAAAACAAGACTTTTTAGAGTTATAAGCAAAACCTAAATCAATATGCAAAGAGGGCTAAAGCAAGGTACAAAAAAGTGCAAAAATGGGGGAAATGCTCACCCTTGAAGACCCTCTTTGAAACCAGCAATTTCAGGCGGTGGAAGCTTGCTTTCAGAACTCAAGAAGACCTCCCAAGAAGCTTGGTTCAATTGTGGTGGTGTATATCTAGGTGTTGTAGTGTAAAAATGCAAGGAAATCCAATTTCTAAGCACAAAACTCAAGCAATATAGAGAGAAAGAGAGGTTTTTCCCTTTCAAAACTCAGAACCCCTGATATAGAGGGAGCCCTCTTACTTATATAGAAGAAGGAAATGCAAAGCTTCTTCAAGAAGCTTTGCAAGAGTTCCATCCCTCCATACACATGTATGGAGGGGAGATAACAAAAATCCAGCTGGCTCAAAAGATCTAGAGGAAAACTAGCTGAGACAGGGGGGGTGCCGACCATCATCAATGGCCGGCAGTGGTTCACTGATGGCCGGTAGGGCTTCACCAGAGGCCGGCAGGAGCAAATCAATGGCTGGCAGTTCCATGACATGGCCGGCAGTGCACCAAGAAGATCACTCTGAAAGGACCTAGCCAAGGTCCAAAAATGGGGCAGAAAGGATACAAGGTCCGGGAAGCTCGAACCGGTGACGTTCCGCCGCGACAGTTGAGTACTCAGCGAGCAGTCGAACTAGTTGTTGGGTGTACCTGCAAGCACAACCAAGTCCCGAGGACGATCAAAAATGAGGTGTCTACAGCCATGGACTACCAAGGCCTACCTATACCAAGTGAAAGGTGCATTTGAAATATATGAAATTTATAGAACATATATGCTTAGTGGACATTTGATTTTTGTTAATGAGATCTTCTTGGTATTGTTATGATAGTGGTTAGCTTTCAGTTTTGGCATTTGCATTACTTTTGTGGTTTTGTGAATAAACATTGGACATAAATTGTTATGGACTTTGTGTTGTAGATCGGGGGCACACCAGGAAACACACACAAGCAATAACACAAGAGATTTAACGTGGTTCGGCAAGTCGCCTACGTCCACGGGCAGCGGATTTCACTATATGGAGAAATGGAAGAATTACAATTCACTCTCTCTCTCTCTCTCTACTCTTAAACTCACCACACATCCCTCTGCTCTCTCTACCTCTATTTATACACACCAAAGGGAGAAAGCTGGCTGGCCTTGCACATGGCCAGTTGGTCAGTCAAAGGTGAATCATCTTCCTTTGCAGCTTGTCGGTTGGCAGCCGCAATCAAGGACATCGTGTGATGCTTTCACAATGAAGAGAATCACCCCTTTCACATGGGGTGATATCAACAAATCACCCCCTCAACCCATGTGAGGTGATTTATTTCATACACTGCTGCTAATCTTGTCACGCCCAAAATTCAACATAGTCTGCATCTCCTGAAGTTAGAGATAATACCCCAGAGATACAAGAGGAGGAGGGAATCCTACATCCTCAACTCAACTCACACCACTCTCTGATTTGGAGAGAGCCTCTGCTCCTATCTCTCACAGATCTCTTCCACGCTTCCTGTCTCGGATGTCTACACCTGCTATGCTTGAACTTGCGCAACCAAGATATTCTACGCCCCCTGATTGGATGTCCTGCACCCCCTGCTGGGATACCCTTGACTATCATGCCTTTGCCTCTGTCCATAGTGATCGATCAACACTGCCTTGCACCAGAAGGTGCTTAGTTCCGAGAAATGTTGACCAAGTCCAAACAATGTTAGAACTTGATTCCATAAACCACTTTTCTGAGCATATCAGCCAAATTATCTGCAGTACTAATCTTTTGAAGCAGAATATCCCCTTCATTCATAATTTCTCGGATGAAATGGAAACGGACATCAATGTGCTTGGTGCGGGAATGATGAACCTGGTTCTTTGCCAAACAAATGGCGCTCTGACTGTCACAGTACACCTCAACGTGCTTCTGAACAATACCCAAGTCCTCAATCAACCCGTGTAGCCAAATAGCTTCCTTAAAGGCTTCCGTCACTGCCATGTACTCTGCCTCTATAGTAGACAAAGCCACCGTTGACTGAAGCGTTGACCTCCAACTCACCGACCCTTTAGCAAGTGTAAATACATACCCTGTTGTTGATCGGTGTTTGTCCAAGTCACCAGCATAATTTGAGTCCACATATCCAACCAGATTCTGTCCGAGTCGGTTATCTCTCTCGAACTTTAATCCCAGATTAACCGTGCCATGTATGTACCTTAGGATCCAATTCACTGCCTACCAGTGATCTTTTCCTGGATCATGCATATTACCATACTCACAGCATGCAAGATGTCAGGCCGTGTACAAACCATAGCATACATTAATGCACCAACTGCATTTGCATATGGAACCTGTGCCATATGCTTTCGTTCTTCTTCTGTGTGTGGAGACATCGAAGCACTGAGCTTGAAATGAGGGGCCAATGGTGTACTCACAGCTTTTGTTTTCCCATTTATGCTAAATCTGGCTAACACCTTTTTTAGATACTGGGTTTGTGTCAAACAAACCGTGCCCTTCTTCCTGTCTCTCTTCATCTCCATGCCAAGAATTTTCTTTGTTTCTCCCAAATCCTTCATTTCAAACTCTCTTGCCAGCTGTGCCTTGAGTTTGTGAATCTCCACCTTGCTCTTAGATGCAATTAACATATCATCCACATATAAGAGCAAATAGATAAAGGAACCGTCTGGAAGCTTACGGAAATATACACAATGATCAAATTGACTTCTTGTGTATTCTTTCTCTATCATGAACCGATCAAATCGCTTGTACCACTGTCTTGGGGATTGCTTCAACCCGTACAATGATTTGTTCAGCTTACAGGCCCAATTCTCTTTTCCAACAACTTTGAAACCATCTGGCTGGGACATGTATATCTCCTCTTCAAGATCTCCATGTAAAAAAGCAGTTTTGGCATTGAGTTGGGCAAGCTCGAGATCAAACTGTGCAACCAAAGCTAACAAGATACGAATAGACGTGTGCTTCACAACAGGTGAGAATACCTCATTGTAGTCTATTTTTTCCTTCTGAGCATAGCCTTTAGCTACCGATCTAGCTTTGAACCTGATGTTGTCTTTGCCTGGGATGCCTTCTTTCTTGGTGTAAACCCACTTACACCCAATTGCTTTCTTGCCTTTTAGAAGTTGCACCAACTCCCAAGTCTGGTTCTTGTGAAGTGATCCGATCTCTTTATCCATAGCCTCCTTCCAATTGACACTTTTTGCATGTTGCACGGCTTCTTTGAAAGTGCAAGGAACATTGTCTTCAATGATTGGAAGTGCATAGGCTACCATATCAATCATCCAACTGGGTTGCTTAGTAACCCTTTTTCCTTTTCTGATTGCAATGGGTTCTGACTGTTGTGGGGCCTCTGGATCTTCATTTTCATCTAAACTCTCTTCAGAGTCTTCTTCAGAGCTGTCAACTGAAACTTCTTCAGGATTATTGTCTGTCTGAACAGTCTCAAACTCCACCTGTACGGACTTCTTTAATGCTTCATCATTTTCTTGAGGATTTGGTTGCTTCAGCATTGTAGACTCATCAAAGGTAACGTCTCTTCTAGTGACAACTTTCTTTGATTCAGGGCACCAGAGTCTGTATCCCTTAACACCATCACTAAAGCCCAAGAAAATGGCTTTCTTGGCTCTTGGATCCAACTTAGATTCTGTAACATGAAAATAAGCTGGACATCCAAAGATACGTAGCTGATCATAATCAGTAGTTGGCACTCCTAACCATACCTCCATGGGAGTCTTGCCATCTAGTGCTGTAGTAGGTAGTCTGTTGACAAGATGACGAGCATAGTTCAATGCCTCGCCCCAAAATGCCTTACTCAATCCTAAATGTGACAGCATACACCGGACTTTCTCCACCAAAGTGCGGTTCATGCGTTCTGCAACTCCATTTTGCTGCGGTGTTCCAGGAACTGTGAAATGTCTCACTATCCCGGCATTCTGGCAAACCTATAAGAAGGGATCTAATGTGTATTCCCCACCATTGTCAGATCTAAGCTTCTTGATCTTTCTGTCTGTCTGGGTCTCAATCATTTTCTTCCACATAAGAAAGATGTCTAAGACTTCATCTGTGTGCTTCATTGTGTAAACCCAAACTCTTCTTGAGAAATCATCAATGAACGACACAAAGTAGTGTTTACCTCCGAACAAAGCATTCTTGGAAGGACCCCATATGTCGGTGTGAACGTAGTCTAGAATCCCTTTGGTACAATGAATAGCAGTACCAAACTTGATTCTTGTTTGCTTGCCCAGTACACAATGCTCGCAGAACTCAAGCTTCCCTGTTTTGGCACCTTTCAACAGGCCTTGCTTTACCAATCCTTATAAAGCCTTCTCAGCGACATGCCCTAGGCGCATGTGCCAAAGTCTGGAAGTGTCTGATGCATCATCTTCTGAGCTGGTGGAGATAGCCACTCTCCCTGTGACTGTAGAGCCATCTAGGAAATATAAATTTCCTTGTCGAGTACCCTTCATTGCAACAAATGCTCCTCGAACAACTTTGAGGACTCCACCTTCCATAGTTACTCTGTAACCTTTGGAGTCTAAAACTCCCACTGAGATGAGATTCTTTGTCAGATCTGGTACATACCAAACATCTTCAAGAATTCTGATTGTTCTATCATGTATCTTCAGTCGAATTGTTCCAATCCCCTTTGTCTGGCAAGCTTGGTCATTGCCCATCAGCACAACTCCTCCATCGAACTCTTATAAGCTCGAGAACCACTGCTTGCTAAGACACATGTGGTAGGAACATCCGGAATCTATAATCCATTCATCAGACTGGCCATATGATGAAACTATAAAGGCTGATCCTTCACCATTATCTCCATCTCGTGCAACGTTCACCTTTTCTTCTTTCTTGTCTTTATTGGGACAATCTTTTGCCCAATGCCCCTTCTGGCGACAAGCAGCACACTCGTCTTTTGCAAGACGTCTTCTATCCAATGATTTCCTTCTAGATTTTGAGCAGACTTTCCTCGCCCTGTATATCTCCTGTTATTTGTTCTGCCTCTGACTGTCAATGCCTCGGATGCTGAGTCCTTGTTTGCATATTTATCTTTCCTTCTGAACTCATTATTTACCAAGGCATTTGCAATATCAACATACTTGATCTTTTCTTTACCGTACAGTAAAGTGGTAGTGAGATGATCATATGAGTCAGGCAAAGAATTCAACAATAACAGTGCTTTATCTTCATCACCAATATGATCATCCAAGTTTTTCAGATCGGTGAGAATTTTATTGAAATTGTTTAGGTGTTCATTCATCGAAATACCTTTCTTGTAGTCGAAACGAAACAACCTCTTCTTCAAGTAGAGCCGGTTCTTAATGCTCTTTGTCATGAACTTATCTTCCAGCGCCTTCCAAAGCTCCTTCACAGTATCATATTCTGTGAAGGAATACTTCTCCTCTTTTGCAAGGCAAAGTTGGATGGAACTGCAGGCCAGGAGATTTAGTTTCAACCATTCTATCTCGTCCAGGTCATCTGGTTTGTCTCTCAGAGTGAAGTGCAGGTTCATCTAGGCAAGCATATCTTTAACTTTGCATCTCCATATGTCGAAGTTGCTGCTTCCATCAAACTTTTCTACCTCGAACTTAGCATGGGACACCGGGGTCCAATGCCTAGAGTTGCTTGTAGTCGCTGGATTACTTATGGACTCGGTTGATCTGGTCTCTGTAGATTCTGCCATTAAACTATTTTTTTTTTTTAGAAACTCCAATTCAAAAAACTGACCATACGAATGTGTCCGGAATACTTCAAATAGTTGGAAAACATTATTGGATCGTCAAAAACGGACTCCGAATGACTTAGGGCTGGCCAAAACAGTGCGAATGCCTCAGATCTGTGGCTACTGCTTAGCTGCGCAGCACTGGATCACTCTCTACCCCTGTGTTGACTGGTCAACGGAGGTTGACGTGGCTAACATGTGGCGGACACGTGTCTGACTGTCTGACACGTGGCAGATGACCCGACAGGTGACGTGGCAGTTTGGCTGACGTGGCTACTAACCTGGTAAGCGACAGTCTGGCTGACGTGGCGCCACATGGCTGTTGACGTGGCAGTGACTTGGCAGTGCTGGTGGATGCTGATATGGTAAGTGCGCTGATGTGTCAACGACGTGGCGGCTGAGCTGGCAGTGACGTGGCAGCTTCCAAAAATAAATTGGAAATTTGTTTGGGGGAGAATTTTAAACCCTTGACCTCAAGGCTTCAAACCAAAGGCTCTAACCACTCTGCCAAGTATGACCCTTGTGACATAATTTCCATAAACAAATATTTAAAGTGTTTGGATTGGCTATAGAATGGTCATCTTCAACCTCTGGCCGTGCGTAAGATTCTGGTTTGAAGTTCCGTTTTGTCTGTTCTTTGCTGTTCTGGACTCCTCTCCTCAAGGGCTTCCTCCTGGTATGCTCAAAAGTGGATTTCGAGCACTTCGAAATCTGGGCACTTTCGAAAAAAATTCGATTTTTCACCACTCGAGCTCTGATACCAATTGTTGTGGATCGGGGGCATACCAGGAAACACACACAAGTAATAACACAAGAGATTTAACGTGGTTCGGCAAGTCACCTACGTCTACGGGCAGCGGATTTCACTATATGGAGAAATGGAAGAATTACAATTCACTCTCTCTCTCTCTCTGTATTCACTCTTAAACTCACCACACTTCCCTTTGCTCTCTCTACCTCTATTTATACACACCAAAGGGAGAGAGCTGGCTGGCCTTGCACATGGCCTGCTAGTCAGTCAAAGGTGGATCGTCTTCCTTTGCGGCTTGGCGGTTGGTAGCCGCAATCAAGGACATTGTGTGATGCTTTCACAATGAAGAGAATCACCCCTTTCACATGGGGTGATATCAACACTTTGTGCAGAGCTGTCGTGATGGGAGTTGGATTAGGACTGCAAATCATCTTTCACAAATACCCCTTCTATTAGAGTCAGAGGATGTAAAAGATGTTAATCAAATTCTATCCGTTCTATTTATGTCAGTCTCTACCAATTTCAGTGTGTTTATTAAGCAAGTTGTTGAAGCCCAAGGGAAGGATGGGCATGTTCCTTCAAGCGAAAGGAAGAGGAAAAGGCTTACTACCCAGGTGTCATTTATCCTCTGCTACATATGCTTCCTGCTACTCACATGTTGAAATTGAAACCTCTTTCCCTTCTCCCTTGTTCTTTCTAACTTCTCCCATTTTATCTGAAGATTATCTTATAATTTAGCTTCTTGTTTTTGGGTTTCAGGACCAGTTATTAATGCAATTACGGGAGACAAAATTGCATAAGCGAGTCGGCAAATGGATGGATTCTATGAATTCTGATAGCGGATTTGTGACAAGTTTTGGCAATCAGCATGCTTTGCTTGAGATTGCAGAATGTGGCTTCGGATGGGGTCAAGCATTCAACATTGAACCCTGGTTCTTCTGGTCGATTACACTCTACAGATTCAGCGGGTTCTTCAAAAGGCAATTATGATGGTGTCTTTGTTGAAATGAGTGAGCCAGTTACCTGCAGCAGAGAGCAAGGGCCTGGTAAAATGATCCAAACTATGGATCCAAGTCCAAGTGGCTGCAGTGTAAACAATGGCCATTTAATTGTCAATGATGCTCTAACGATGTTGTTGTTGGCCCTACCCTCTCATATGTGGTCTGGAATTAAGGAACCAAACCTATCTGCACAGTTTAACAGCCTTGTATCAATTGGGAGTGTTCCTCACATACTCAAGAAAGAGGTAACAGTTCTTCCTTTTCTTGTTTCTTACTTTCTTTGATATTATATCTCACTTGCATTAATTGGTTCCTTACTGTGTTCTATTATGTCTATGCTGGAATAACAAAGAATCTCCAACATTGTAGGGTTGCTTGAATCTTCAAATATTTACAAATGATGTCCAGTATTTCCAACATACATCCTCGATCTGATCCTTTAACTAGGAAGAATGGATACGGATACAATATGAATGCGATGATACGACAAAATTTTAAAAAATAGGATTTGGATACGGTTAGGATATGTTTATAAAAAAAATATTTTAAAAAAATTATTAGTAGTCAGTTATGCATGAGCTCAAGAATGTTGAGAAATCATATTGTAATTAAATAATACAAAATACTAATCTTTAATAATTAGATATTAATTTAAGTTGGTAGCTAGTTTACTTCTTTTAACTTTTAATTGGTCTTACAAATATTTCATTTCAATATCAAGTCTAGTAAGTTTTTATTACAATAATAGAATAGCGATATTTAATTTTTATTTTATTTTCTAATTGACATGCATGGCACAATAAGAATAAGTCGATTTGACAAATTAAATTACTTTACTTCACTATGTTCTTCTTATCAAAGAACTAAGCAAAGTATTAATTTATTTTATTTTATTTTTTTTTTTGTATTTATCCTCACACTTATAATATATTATAATGCTATGCAATAAATACTACAATTCTAATTTTGTGAAAGTAATACGGGACTTGGAGTATCCGATTCTTCAAAATTAATTAAAAAGTGTCCGATACTTTTAGTAAGTATCCAATACATATCTGTGAATATCTAAGGAGTATCGGTATTTGATACGGATACAATACGGATACGTTGCCTTTTTAGAAGTGTCTGTGCTTCATAGTCCTTTAACCTTGTTGATTCCTGTGTTCCTTAGTCTCCTCTTATGCTATCATTCAATTGAAAATTGAAACCTGATTCAATGGTCTATTATTGTGTCTCTAGATCTTTTTAATTTTTTTTGATTTAATGAGTTCGTTGGCTTGAGAATGCATGGTTAATATTCTATGTGATCTTTGGTGTGGTGTTGTATTTGGTGGCCGAATCTGGTGCATTTTCAGCATGATGAAAGACTTCATTGAAAAAAGAGAAAAAACAAACAAACTAGAAAGGAAGAAAAAGCCTATCCTTTGCAGATGACTCTGTAGAGCTAGTAGTATATGCTTTTATAATTATAATATAATGTTATGTAAAAATGCATAGAAAACATGTTGTAATAGATGATATAAGTTTCTTGTTTCGCTCAATGAATTGCTTCTCTTGAAACTTGAAGGTGAGTTTTGCTCTCTCAAATTCTTAAGAGGTAGAAAGTAGTTGAGTTCCTTATTTTTGGACTGCTATAATTACTATGCCTTTACTTCTTGGACCTCATATTGATACTGATTACTAACTGAAGCCTGCTCACATTTTGCACCTTAGCTGTGCTTGTGATTTTTATTTAGGTAAATTGCATAAACACTCCCTGGGGTTTCTAACAAATACCGGGACACCCTACAGTTTTCTGAAATTACTAGAAAATCCCTGTCAAAAACTAAGGGTTGACAGATGTTACAACGTGCTTGATTTTACTTGTTTGCCCTTGTACCAAAAATGATTATTTCAGCATTAATGTTAGCATTATGCCAAAATAAAGGGCTGTCTTGTGATTTGCTCTCCTCCAACTCTACCATGAATGGATACTTATGTCTGCAGAACAATTCAAGAGTATTATTAGCATTACACAATTTTTGCCGATGACAGCATCTTTCCTAATGATTGAGCAACCAAGGGGTTGTTTTTGCATATTGTTAGTTGAAGTATTAGGTGTTTCTCAATTTTCAAAAAATTCAGGGGTGTCGATTTACTCAAGGTGGCAACCCTTTCCTAACAGTTCAAGGTTTTGGGACTAGGGGTGATCAAACAGAGATGACATGCTTCTTTTTATTTATTTATTTTTTTAACAAAGGTGATGTGCTTCTTTGTACTTGATTTTCTACAATTTTCATTTGATGTACTTTTTCATACATGGAAATCCTTATATTATTGTTATCTAAGCAAATGTCATTCAAACGTATCATTAGTGGCAAATTTAATTGTGTTAGTGTTCTATATATTAAGTGATTTTTATGCAATTTGATAGGGGTGTACTTGGTTCAGTTTGTTCCAGTTTTGAGGTAAATTAAAAACAGAACCGATTTCAACAGTTTCAAAAATTTAGGGAACCAAACCAAATCATGTAAATTATGGAATAGAACCAAACCAACCAACCCTGTGGAAAGCGGTTTGGTTTTGATTGATAACGATGATTCCAATCCTAAGAGCGTTCCACAAATTATATCTTAAAAACTTGCCTTAATATTTTCTCTCAAATTTCTTTTGTTTTTTTTTTCTTTTTACCTCCTTTCGTTTATCTTTTTTTTTTTTTTTATAATCTTTCTTTTAATATTATGCTTTATTAATCATCTCTCACAGTTCTAAAAACATTCTTTATCTATGTAAACATATATTAATCTTTCTAATCTTTATCATTTGGAGATTGTTGTTAGTTGCTGTCTGATGATGTTAAATGATGCTGATTTAGAGTTCTAATTTCTGTTCATGGCAAACACAGGTGCTGAGATTGTGTCAACAGCTCGAGTTTCTTATGATGGATATTGGTTCAAATGCTGTGCATAAGGGGCTAACTACAATATCAGACTAAAGTACACTGAAAGAGCCATGGTTCAAGAAGTTTACTATGTATGAATGATTTATACTTTAAATTTAAAATTAAGTTATTACTATTTTAGGTTGGAAATTGGTATAATGTTGTATGTATATATATATGCATTTTTTATTTTATTTTTGGATGACATAAACATGGTATATATAATTTATCTAATATACTAGGTTTATCATAGTGGGATTTTGCTAGGGCTACATTATTTAATAGTATTTTTATAGAGGGTATTTTTGTCATTTCAATGGCAATATTAACACTGTTGAATGCAATTTGGAGGCCCATGTAATTACAGAAATTACAGGAGAGGTTTGTGTAATTATCAAATACCTCAGAGAGGTCTATGTAATTAGCCCTATAAATAAATAAAATAGAATTTTATTTTTGTAATATGTTGATAAATAAATTTAAAATCCAACTAACAGTTATTATTTTATATATTAATTTCCATGATGATTATGGGATTATGGATGGAGTTTGAAGATGGGTTTGGCTTCTTTCATGTTGATCATAGGTTCTGTTTCGATAATCCGAATCGTTCACTTTTTAGTATTCGTTGAGTAGAATATTAATATAAAAAATTAAGATGGATCCCTCAAATTCTTTCATGTTAAGATACCAACATGAGAGAAATCCAACTCTAAAACAAATATGATTCAAATATATAGCTAGTGATGTCCAATCATCTAGATTTTTTACATGAATATTCTACTCAATGAGTCCAAAAAAAGTAAACGATTCGAATTATCGGAATTGATTTCAAAATGGGCCTACTAAGTATAACTGTGGGAGAGTATTTTGTGAATGATAGCACGTGGCTAAGGTGACATCGGAGTGTTAGTCGAGGTGCCACGTGGCCTGGTCACGTTGCCGAGGTGATCTCGGCTAGGTCGGGGTTATCTGCGGAGATACCAGAATCCGAGATAAGCAGATAAGGGACAAGAGTCCTAGAACATGGGAGGGTCTTAGTTTGGATAGCGATAAGGCTCAAGAAGAGTTTATCTTTATCTAGCTAAGGGTCTAGGATGAGCATGAAGCATGAGTCCTATGGAGTGAGGCTTCTAGCGGAACTAGGTCACTGCTGATTATAAAAGCAGCGCACCCTCGTGGGTCTAAGGTAAGTTCTTTCTTGTGAGATTAAGCACAATTTGCTATCTTTGAGAGATATTTGATTACTGACTTGATCGTCAGAGTGCCCACAGGTGGACGAACCATCGCCAGATTTTTATCTTTCTGTGACAGGTTGTTTGGACTTAATCTATTTTCCCAGTGCTCTCCAGCTGAGTTCCCCATTTGGTTGTGTGGTCGGAAATCAACACCCACAATAACCACTCTCTCAAATTGAGATGATAATTTGAGGAAAACCAAACTCTTTTAAAATATTATTAAAGGTATCTTAGGAATACAAAATTACACTTGACATGAAGAAAAACAAATGCTTCATTATGCTAACTCCATTATGTTAATGGGTGTACTGTTAAATTTAAAAAATATAAATTTTAATTTTAATTTAAAAATTTACATATTGTCTATGTAGACACCCCATTTTTGACCGTCCTCAAGACTTGGACGTCACCGTTTGAACACTCGGTGATCATCCATGTTTGTGTTCGTTTGGAGTTCCCGGAGGTCTCGGCTACGCGCCTTGCCTCAGGATCTCCGAATTCGACCGTTTAGTGTCTGGTTTGGCACCAAACACTTGTGTTTTGCCTTTGGGAGGCAGGGTAGGGCTTGTAGACCATCCCCACCCACCGCCGGCAGTGGCTAGAGGTCACCGGCTGGTTTTTGTCTCCACCGGCAATATAGTTTGCCGGTCGGCATATTTTATTGCCGGTCGGCACTATTTAGTGCCGGTCGGCACTCTTTTTGGCCAAAATGGCATTTTTGGCCGGTCGACTACTGTGCATCTGCTTTTGCAGATATTTTAAGACAGCTGTCTTGCTTTTTGCTACCCTCCATACACGTGTATGGAGGGATCTCCCTCTTATGAAGCTTGTCTTGTAAGCTTTACAAGACAAAAAGCTTCTATAAAGAGAGGGGCTCTCTCTTGTTGCAAAGGTTGGAGAGGTTAGAGACTTGAGATATTTTAGAGGGCTTAGACAGCCATTGTTAGGGTTTGAGTTCTAGGGTTAGGGTTTGATACACTTCCTATCTCTCTTTTTTACCCTTGTGTGTGTAAAATTGTGTTTTAGTCCATACTATTGCACACAAACACATAGTGTTTCACCATCACTTAGCTACTGAGGTTCTAAGGGGTTTGTTTTGAAGTTTTGGAGCTGATTTCAAGCCAAGGAGGGCCATTGGAGCATCATTGTTGAAGAGGACTTCAAGGGTAAGAATCTTACCCCTTTTTCCCCCATTCTTGCATTGTATTTTTACCTGTCTTAAAATCGTTTTTGAGCTTAGTGTATAATACAAAAAAGTTCTGTTTTAGGCCCTCTAAATTTTTTGTTTAGAGTGTTTTGTGGTTTGGAGGTGTTTGACCCCTCCTAGGCCTTGAAAGGCCTCTTTTTGTGCTATTTTGTGCATGTTTCGAGACTTTGGTGTTTGGGCCTCTTCACCACTAAAATCTTGAGGGATTTCAGTGGTGAAGATGGTGCCTTGAAGTCTCCAAAAGGGGAGGGCCACCCCCTCCCTTTGTTGTCCTTGAAATGGACCATTTTTGGCCTCTTGAGAGAGCATCGTGTTAAAGTGTGTATTGGCCATGTCTTGGTTGCTTTCCATGCTTAATATGTTGTAATATACCTCTGTTTTTTGTTGGTTTTGGTACTCCATGCATGCTTAGCATACCTACCATGTAATGCCATGTTTATGCCTCAATGTGCCTTAGGTTGTTAGCCTTTGTTCAAGCATGTTTTAGGCTTAGTCTTGTGAAGGTTTTGTGCATATTTTGCCATGTTTTAAGTCTGTCCATAGTTGTTTGGGTCGGATTTGGCATGCTTAGTATAGCTCCTTTGCATTCGAGCTTGTATGCTTCGAGTATTTGAATGTGTAGTATGTGTTGCTCGCATCATTTCGGTGGTTTGGAACCACCCCACGTGTTATTTCAGTCCTTTTAGCATGCCTAAATGTTTTCATTTTGTGGTCCTTTTGTTGCTTCAAGAGTTGATGCTCCATGCTTCATATTTGTGCCATGATGTATACCTCTAGGATTAGGTTACTTGGATGCCATCTAAGTGATTCTTGAGGCTTGTTTTTGCATGATTTGGGACTGTTTTGACTCAATTTGGTCATTTGCTTCATGAGTCATATGATCATGCTTTAGGTCCTTGGGCCTCGTTGCATGTTTGGCTTGATTTGTTGCTTGGTTTGGCTCCATGCTTTAACATGATTTTCAATGCTTATGTCACATGCTAGATGTCCATGATTACCTTCTTTCAAATGTGTTTGAGAGTTGTTCAATTTGTGCCTAAGTATTGGCCTTTCAACATGTGTATGTGTGCATGTGTATTTGGTCCCTCATTATAGCACTTTAGCCACTGTTTTGGGCCTTATTAGAGCTGCCTAAATCATGTCTAGGACCACCTTTTCATTGGTTAGCATTGCCTCATATTTGTTTGTATGCTTGCATGAGTGTCTTGCCATGCCATGTTGCATCCTTAGCTTGTATGCCTAGGTTGCATTGCATCTTGCATGCATGCCTTGTTCCTTGAATTGGTGATGGGAATTGGGCCTTGGTTTGTTTGTATGGTTTGCATTTCATTTGACATGAATGTTGCATACTTGGTTCTTTGGGCCATCATGCATGGAAATACGTGATTGGTGGTCCGAGAATCGAGACACATGCCCCTTTGAGTCATTACCATGATAAGGGACATGGTTGGTGCATACATGCCTTGAATTGTGCTGCCATGCTTTGCCTTGCCCTCTGTTGCTGTGAGTTGCAGGTTCTGCAGGCTTTCTTTGCCGACCGGCAGTATGTATTGCCGACCGACAGTAAATCACCAACCGATGGCTTTATTTTCTGCCGGTGGTTACACCGCACTGCCGATGGCAATTCCATTCAGTCGGTGGCACTCCCCAATGTCCAGGGATGCAGTCCTGAGGTTTTGGCAGCCTCCAGAGGAGCAAATGAAGGAAAACAGAGGCAGCCTATGCATGGCGGCGCATTTCCGAGCGGGACCGGGCATGCATTGCATCGAGCCCTCCTCCCGAGGCGGTTTATTGTTTTTCTAGCTTTAGTTAATTTGCTTAGTTGATTAGGCAATTTGTAATATTTAATTAGCTTGCGTAGTTAATTAATTTGTAATATTTAGTTGGCCCCTCCGAGTGAGGGCAATTCTGTAATAAGTGTGCGTGAGTGGGTGTATGTCTTCCAACCTCACGTCTTTCTTCCCTTTTATTTACCTGCTTATGATGGTATATTAGGGCACGTTTAATTTAGCATACCTTATGCCATGCATGTGTGCATTCATGCATTTATACTGCATGCATTAGGCTCGGTACATCACGCTAACTGCATTCGTACTTTAATTCACAAATTGAACATGTGATAATTGATCGCATTTCACATGCTATGTTTAGGGTAGCCGAGCCTATCTAGATTGCATTTTTGCATGCGATGCATTAGCCATTCTTAACATGAACTAGGACGTGCATGTTTGCTAACTAGTTTACTGTTTTGGCACGGAGTACGATGTACGTATTTCCGCTTTAGCATATCGCATGAGTGTGAATGTTGCCATGATAGCATGCTTAACATGTGGCTAGATGCTTATGTGTTATAAACTGCTTGGATGCCTGTGGGTGAAGGTTGGATTGTTTGAGTTGGAATAACTCGTTGAAATCCGTGTTTTAGCCTACTCACGAGTAGCAAATTCCAAAGCGCTTTTCAAAACAAACGGATATGCAATGCTTATTTCCAAATTAGGCAATCTAGTCTATACTTGTTTGCTGTGCGCGTAACATAGTAATTCTAGGCTAACAATTGGCATAAGAATGCATAAAGTTTTCAAAATCGGATATCACGGTTAGTAGAGGCCGGTCTTCGGACCGGGCGAAAGGGGGTGCTCATAGCTGACCTTCCCCGATCGTACCCAAGCTCCCGAGCCGAGACAACTCCGGTGATGACGGACATGTGGCCTTCGGCACCGAGTCAGGGTTTCCTAAATTCTCCCATTTAAAAATATTTAGGTGGCGACTCTGTATCTGGCAAAGCAGTCCATGTTTGGCACTACTTTTTCAAAAAAAATCTGTTTCTCAAAACGATTTGCCAGATTTGGACTCTTTGGTTCAAATTAAGAACCGTGACACAAATCGAGTCCGAACTGTAGCATGAGGCCCACGGGCGCGTCCACAGTCTATTCCTCAAATGATAAGGGTTACTTCGGTCTTAGTTTCGAGTATGTTACAATTTGTGTTTCATAGATATAAAACTAGATATAGTTGAAGCATTTCTCAGCTATTTCTTTCGACAAAACAATGATTGTGTATATACATATATTATTAATTTAAGCCTTTAAAGTATATATTAAGATAGTTTTAAAAAAAATATATATATATATATATATTTTATTACACGCATTTTAATATTGGATGATAAATCTGTTTATGTTAAAAAAAAAACTTATTTTGATAATTCAAATAAAAAAGACATAAGTATTTAATTGGTTTTTAACTTAAGATAGTGTTAATGAGTGTCTAAAGAAAATTAACGAGTAAAACATATTTTATTAACACAAACTTTTATAGCCATATATATTAATTTTATATTTATTATCAAATACCCAAAACTCATTACCAAAATTCATGATTTTATTAATAAATAGGTAATATATTTAGATTTTTTTTTTAATTATAAATCCCTATTAATATTTGTCTTGAAGAATAAAGACAATAAAATAAATAAATAATACTTTAGTCTAAGTCATTTATCCTTAGGGAGTTAACTTCTCTCTATTTCCATGTTTTCCTCCTCCCTATGAATGGCAATGGGCCGGGGCGGGGTCGAGGATTACACTTGCCGTCCCTGATCCCCGAAGGTACAAAATTTTCCGTCCCCGCCCTCGATTCCCGGTGAGAAACCCATCACCCTCACCCCTGCCCCTAACGGGGATCGAGTTTCCTCCACCCCAAAAAATCCCTGACATTTTTTTTTTTTTTTGTGAAAACTGCTTTGAAGCTCTATGGAGGATCTTTCTGGAGACCTTTGAGCTCTTTCAAGATCTACTTTGAAGCCATCAATGAGTCCCATCTCTCTCAAGAATTACGAAAGCAAGATCATAAAAATAAAAAATAAAAACAACATATCATTATCATAAAAAAAAAATAACAACAACAACAACAAATCAACAGATCATCATCAAGAGCAAGGAAAAAAATGTTGACACAAATCTAACACAAATCATCATCACTTCATCAACAACAGATCTAACATAGATCTTATAGATCTGAGCTCAAATCTATAATATATATATATATATATATAACATATAGAGAAAGAGAGAGGAATAGAGAGAGACAGAAAGATAGAGAAGAGGGAGAAGCTCCAGATATGGGGCGGAGGAGGGTGGCGGAGAAGATCGGCAAAGGAGTCAGTAACGAATTGGCGCTATGAAGAGGACGAGGGCCATGAGGTCCATGGTGGCTCTCTTTTCTCTCTCTTTCTCTCTCTCTCTCTTTTCCTCATTCTCATTTTTCTCATACGAAGCTCTCTTTTATCGCCAAAAGTGACGATCAGAGCACTGTCGCCGCTGTCGAATAGTGATCTACGGTGAGGGATTAAAATCAGTGAGATATTAGAGAGAGAGTAGAGGGAAGAGAGAGTGAGTGACAGAGGGGTATACAATAGAGGGGTATATATATATATGAATGTATAAAGGGGTATAATAGTAATTTTAGTTAAGGGAAACGGGGACGGGAATGAGGACGAGGATGGGGATGGGGATGGGGATGGGGATGGGGACGGGGACGGGGACGGGGACGGGGACGGGGACGGGGACGGGAATGGAAACGGTCTAAGGTAGAGGTTGGAGAATGTATCATCGTCCCCAGCCCGTCGATGGTATTTTTTGGGAAAATACCATTATAATTGGGGTCGGGGGATCGGGTCCTGGTCGGGTCGGGTTCAAATCGCCATCCTTACTCCTCCCTAGCAAAAGAGACATTTTAAGGAGAGAAATGTTGTAAATTTGCAACCAAAAATCCCCATGATATGGAATTTGGTTAATAAGATTAACAATATAAGGTCTGCTATATGTTGAACTTGCCATCTAAAAAATGTATGACGTTTATGTTGTGGATGTTTTTACTGCGACTTCTCCAAACTTTTTTTTTGCCCCTCATTCTACTTGTGAGAGTGAAATTTAAGACTTCTCTTAGGACAAATTTGATAGCCAAAAAGTTAGCCACTTACCTTTGGTTTTACCAGGCTCTTTCTTATCACACACGTTAACTTCTTTCTATTCTTATACTCTCCTTCTACCCTCATTGTATCTTCATCTCACATCCAAAATGATCAAACCCTTGCATCAGCTTTTACATTATTTGTATACCTCATTAGTCACTGCACATTTTTTTTCCCATTGGTATGATTTCACCTTAAACGATTCTTGCTAATTTTACGATGTCTTGGTGCAGGTTGATGGGTTTGGCAGTGGTCTCTCTCTCTCTCTCTCTCTCTCTCTCTCTCTGTGAAATTTGCTTTTTATGATATGAATTAGTGAAATTTGAGTCAAATAGAGAGTGAAATTTCACTGTGTAAAAGAATTTCACTAATTGAATGGAATCGTGCTGAATTATGCAATTTTTAGTCCTCAGTTTGAATATTTAAGGTTTCCATTAGAAACTAAGGTGTCAATTCACCCTCTCAATTTTGCAAGTTTATTTCTCAAAATTTTGAATCCTTTTGTCTCTAAAAATACAATAAAATCTTACTACCGAATGAAATTGTGCTCAATACAACTTTTTACTCATTCATTTTGAATAATTTAGGTTTCAATTAGAAATTAATTGGCCATCACTTTTGCAATTTTAGTTTGAGAAAATTATTAATAAGTTCTATTTTACTTGGAAAATTAGAATTGAATCGTATCGATTTTCAATATGGACAATTAAATCTTTTTTTTTATATATTGTAAATTGTTCCCAGGAAATTCAAATCTCTATAGTAGTATATTTTATTCTAATTTTTACTATTCTCATTAAAATATAAACAAAAATTTGTTTAAATTTTATAATTAAAAATACTTGTCATTGTTGAAATTAAATAAAAATATAAATATAAGATTCATCAAGTATCTCACATATTGAAAAATATATAAATTTGTTACGATATTATTTTGTACTACTCTATTGAAGGAATTTCAATAAACTTTGGTACTTTTGGATTGTTTACCATTTTTTCCCAAAAAATAGAAATAATAAAAACTAATATATTTTATGTCTTAGTTCTTTCAATCCGATTGTTGTTTATGATTTTGTTTAATATAATATTCATAATTTTTACAATTTAAGTAAATTAAAATTGTTCATGAAATTATTTATATTAAATGATAAGGGTGAAATTGAAACAATCTTGAAAGAAAAGTAAAATTTGGACTTAATCAAGTTCATCATATAACAAAAACTATATGTTCGAATCAATTTTGTATTAAAAAAAAATAGACAGTGAAAAAATAAATGATTGACATAAAACTAATTCGAACATGTACTTGTCGTGTAACGCCCTCAAAATAATACATAAAACCCATCACTTTAGACATGCATTGATATAAAAGAAACCAACCATTTCTATTCATCAGAGTAGTTCTTACAACAGTATTACATGTTAACAACAAAAGCAAATGCCCTATGGGCTTACAGCTTTCCAAGTTAACACCTGGTTACACAAAATATACACAAAAAAAAAAAAAAAATCCTTGGCTTGATATACATGTAATACAAACAAAATAAACAAAAAGAGTCTTCAACTCTCATCATCATCCAAGCTATATCCTTGGAGGTGGCATACTACCTGTACCTGAAAATAATGTCCCATATAGGGTGAGCCAACGCCCAGTAGAGATATGCTAAACACAGTATGAGCAATAACTAAGACATTAGCAATTGATAAATGTTCAATTTCCATAAATCAATTCATAACCCATTCTCATTTCATGACCACAGTGTTCATGTTTCATTTCATTTTCCATTTCTTATCAATTTCACAATTTTCATCAACGGCTCAGAACCTGGCCAACCACTTATATGAGACAGTGACTCATATTAAACGTTTCCCACTTTACAATAGATAAACATACTAGTTGTATCAACATCTCAACAGATAAGCATACAAGCTGTATCTACATTTCAACAGATAAGCATATTAGCTATATCAACACTTCCAAAGGCATATGAGCGGTATCAACACTTCCATAGATAAGCATATAAGCTATATCAACACGTTAACTAACAAACATATGAGCTGTATCAGTGGAGTCCATCCCCTATCTCCTCCCAAACAACATCCGGTTTAGAGGTCCATCCCCTATCTTTCCCTAAACCGTGGAGTACATCCCCTATCTCCTCTTACACACACAACGTATATACACATAGGTCATATACACAATCAATCAATACATAACATTAATGTATTCTATCAACCGTCATACTCTGTGACATATCCAATTGATTAGTTTTAGTTTGCCTAATTATCATGCATTGTCTACAACAATCAAAAACTACCCTCCACCGGTAGCCCAAGCAATTATTTCTAAACAGATAATAAAAGCTCCAACAGATAAAATATCAATGTTTTCAAAAGTGGGTGATTAATAAATCCAACTCCGCTATTCCACTATATAATGAGCCAATTTCATTATTTCCAACTCAATTCCATATTGTAACCAGTCCGCGGGGGACCTCGCTACAGTTCGGACTCGATTTGTGTCACGGTTCTTAATCTGAACCAAAGAGTCCAAATCTGGCAAATCGTTTTGAGAAAACAGATTTTTGAAAAGTAGTGCCAAACATGGACTGCTTTGCCAGATACAGAGTCGCCACCTAAATATTTTTTTAATGGGGGGATTTAGGAAACCCTGACTCGGTGCCGAAGGCCACATATCCGTCATCACCGGAGTTGTCTCGGCTCGAGAGCTAGGGTACGATTGGGGAAGGTCAGCTATGAGCACCCCCTCTCGCCCGATCCGAAGCTCGGCCTCTACTAACCGTGATATCTAGTTTTGAAAACTTTATGTGTTCTTATTCCATTTATTAGCCTAGAATTACTATGTTATGCGCACAACACACAAGTATAGACTAGATCGCCTAATTTGGAGATAAGCATTGCATATCCGTTTGCTTTTGAAAAAATGTTTTGGAATTTGCTACTCGCAAGTAGGCTAAAATACGGATTTCAACGAGTTTCTCCAACTCAAACAATCCAACCTTCACCCACAGGCATTTAAACAGTTTATAACACATAAGCATCTAGCCACATGTTAAGCATGCTATCATGGCAACATTCACACGCATGCGATATGCTGAAGCATGAAAAATACTTACATCGTACTCCGTGCCAAAACAATAAACTAGTTAGCAAACATGCATGTCCTAGCTCATGTTAAATTGCCTAATGCAACACATACAGGATGCATTTAGAGTAGGCTCGGCTAACCTAGACATGGCATATGAAATGCAATCAATTGATGCACGTATTCAATTTGAGATTGAAGTACAAATGCAGTTAGCATGATGTACCGAGCCTAATGCGTGCAATACAAATGCATGAATGCACGCATGCATAGCATAAGGTATGCTAATTTTAAAATATGCCCTAATCTACCATCATAAGCAGGTAAATAAAAGGGAAGAAAGACGTGAGGTTGGAAGACATACACACACTCACGCGCACTTATTACAGACTTGCCCTCGCTCGGAGGGACCGAATAAATATTACAGATTAATTAACTACGCAAGCTAATTAAATATTACAGATTGCCTAGTCAGTTAACAAACTAATTTAAACTAGGAAAAGCAGTAAACTGCCTCGGGAGGAGAGCTAGATGCAGCGCATGCTCGGGTCCTGTTCGGAAGTGCGCCGCCATGCATAGGCTGCCTCTGTTTTCTTTGCTACACTCCTCTGGAGACTACCAAAGTCTCAGGACTGCTTCTCTGGACATTGAGGAGTGCCACCGGCTGAATAGAATTACCACCGGCAGTGTGGTGTGGCCACCGACACAAAATGAATCCATCGGCTGCTGATTCACTGTCGGTCGGCAATTTATACTGCCGGTCGGCAAAGAATGCCTGCAAAACCTGCAACTCACAGCAACAGAGGACAGAACTTGCATGGCAATACAATTCAAGCAATGTATGCACCAATCATGTCCCTTATCATGGTAATGACTCAAAAGGGCATGTGTCTCGATTCTCTGGCCATCAATCACGTATTTCCATGCATGATGGCCCAAGTGACCAAGTGTGCAACTTTCATGTCAAATGAAATGCAAACCAAACATATGAACCAAGGCCCAATTCCTATCACCAAGTCAAGGAACAAGGCATGCATGCAAGATGCAATGCAACCTAGGCATGCAAGCTAAGGATGCAGCATGGCATGGCAAGGCACTTATGCAAGCATACAAGCAAACATGAGGCAATGCAAATGGGTGAAAAGATGGACTTATACATGATTTAGGCAACTCTAAATAGGCCTAAAACAGTGGCCAAAGTGACCAAAATAAGGGACCAAATACACATACACGCATGCACATGTTAAAGGGCCAATGCTTAGGCACAAGAGAGGCACTCTCAAGCACACTTGAAAAGGGATATCATGGACTAATTAGCATGCAACATAAGCTCTGAAAATCATGCTAAGATGGTGTCAAACCAAGCAAACAAAATAGGTCAAGCATGCAATAATGGCTCAAGTACTTGAAGCAAGTCAAAGGGACTTGAACCATGACTATGTCAGCCAGGCCTCACAAGGCTAAGAGGACTTAAAATAGGTTCAAGACAGACCTAGACCATGCAAAGGGGACCCCGTAGATGGCATCTAAGTGGCTCAAATTCAAAGGCATGTGCAATGGCCAAAACATAGAGCATGCTACACAAGCTTTCAAAGCATTAAAGAGACATCCAAGGCAAGCATATGGGCATGCCAAAGGGACTGAAATAACATGTAGGGTGGTTCCAAACCACCGAAATGATGCAAGCAACACATACTACACATTCACATACTTAAGGCCAACAAGCCGGAATGCAAAGGGGCTATACTAAGCATGCCAAATCCGACCCAAACAACTATGGGCAGACCTAAAACATGGCAAAATATGCACAAAAGCTTCACAAGACTAAGCCTAAAACATGCTTGAACAAAGGCTAACAACCTAAGGCATATTAAGGCAATAACAAGGCATTACATGGTAGGTATGCTAAGCATGCATGGTGTACCAAAACCAACAATAAACAGAGGCATATTATGATATAATAGGCACAAAAAACAGCCAAGGCATGGTCAACATGAAGCTTAGCTAGATGCTCCCTCAAGAGGCCAAAAATGGTCCATTTCAAGGACAACAAGGAGAGGGGGTGGCCCTCCCCTTTTGGAGACTTCAAGGTACCATCTCCGCCACTGAAATCCCTCAAGATTTCAGTGGTGAAGAGGCCCAAACACCAAAGTCTCGAAACTTGCACAAAATAGCACAAAATGGGGCCTTTCAAGGCCTAAGAGGGGTCAAACACCTCCAAACCACAAAACACTCTAAACAAACAATTTAGAGGGCCTAAAAACAGAACTTTTTTGTATTATACACCAAGCTCAAAAACGATTTTAAGACAGGTAAAAATACAATGCAAAAATGGGGAATAAAAGGGCTAGTTTCTTACCCTTGAAGACCCCTTCAACAATGATGCTCCAACAGCTCCTTTTAGGTTGAAAACAGCTCCAAAACTTCAAAACCAACCTCTTAGAACCTCAGTAGCTAAGTGAAGGTGAAACACTATGTGTTTGTGTGCAATAGTAAGACACAAACACACTTAAACACACACAAGAGGGAGATATAGAGATAGAAAGCGTATGGATTCTAACCCTAGAACTCAAAACTCTAAAATGGCTTTCTAAAAATATCTAAGGTGTCTCAAGTGTCTACCCTAAAGCCAAGAGAGAAGGCTCTCTCTTATAGAGCCTTTTGTCTTGTAAAGCTTACAAGACAAGCTTCCAAAGAGAGATATCCCTCCATACACGTGTATGGAGGGGAGTCAAATACAAGACAGCTGTGACAAAATATCTGCAAAAGCAGATGCACAGTAGTCGGCCGGCCAAAGATGCCATTTTGGCAAAATTGAGTGCCGACCGGCAACAAAAAGTGCCGACCGGCAACAAAAAGTGCCGGCCGGCAATATACATTGCCGGTGGCAGCAAAAACCAGTCGGTGGCCTCTAGCCACTGCCGGTGGTGTGTGGGGATGCCTCACAAGGCATTCCCTGCCCTTCCAAGGCAAAACACAAGTGTTTGGTGCAAAACCAGACACAAAACGGTCGAGTTCGGAGATCTTGAGGCAGGGCGCGTAGCTGAGACCTCCGGGAACTCCAAATGTACACAAACATGGATAATCACCGAGTGTTCAAACGGTGACGTCCAAGTCCTGAGGACGGTCAAAAATGGGGTGTCTACAGTTGCACCTCTTTGATAGAACTCGAAAGTCATAACAATGACGGAAGTGAATGTCAAAGCCCAGAGACGACCCATTTTTGACAAGGCCGAAGACTTAGATAAACATGCAAGACAAACAAGGTATGCGCCCGAAGGCAGGGACAAAATGCAAGACAATGCAAGAAGCCGAGCATAACTTATGATCATGCAAGAAACATAGGGACGTATCCCGGTATTTCGGAAATGTATAAGCATTGGAACGTATTCCAAATGCTCTTAACCAAAGAGGGAGAAACATAGGGACATATCCCAAAGGTTAGGGACGTATCCCAAAGGTTAGGGACGTATCCCAAGGGTTAGGGACGTATCCCAAAGGTTAGGGACGTATCCCAAGGATTAGGGACGTATCCCAAAGGTTAGGGACGTATCCCAGTGATTAGGGATGTATCCCAAGGATTAGGGACGTATCCCAGTGTTACGAACAAGGAGGAGAAACATAGGGACGTATCCCGGTGTTTCGACAAAGGAGAAGAAACATAGGGACGTATCCCGGTGTTTCGGAGAGGAGGAGAAACATAGGGACATATCCCGTTATTTCAGAATGGAAAGAGAAACATAGGGACGTATCCCGTTGTTTCGGAATAGAAAGAGAAACATAGGGACGTATCCCAGTGTTTCGGAGAGAAGGAAGAAACAGAGGGACGTATCCCGTTGTTTCAGAATGGAAGAAGAAACATAGGGACGTATCTCAATGTTTCGGAAAGAAGGAGAAACATAGGGACGTATCCCGGTGTTTCGGAAGGAATGAGAAACATAGGGACGTATCCTGATGTTTCGGAAAGAAAGAAGACAGGGACGTATCCCGGTGTTTTGGAAAAGAAGAAGAAACATAGGGACGTATCCCGGTGTTTCGGAAGGAATGAGAAACATAGGGACGTATCCTAGTGTTTCGGAAGGAATAAGAAACATAGGGACGTATCCCGGTGTTTCGGAAAGAATGAGAAACATAGGGATGTATCCTGGTGTTTCGAAAAGAATGAGAAACATAGGGACGTATCCCGGTGTTTCGAAAAAGGAGAAGAAACATAGGGACGTATCCCGGTGTTTCAAAACAAGGAGAAGAAACATAGGGACGTATCCCGATGTTTTAGAATGGAAAGGGGAAACATAAGGATGTATCCCGGTGTTTCGAAAAGAGAGAGAAACATAAGGACGTATCCCGGTGTTTCGGAAAGAGAGAGAAACGTAGGGATGTATCCCGGTGTTTCGAAAAGAGAGAGAAACGTAGGGACGTATCCCGGTGTTTCGGAAAGAGAGAAACGTAGGGACGTATCCCGGTATTTCGAAAAGAGAGAGAAACGTAGGGATGTATCCCGGTGTTTCGGAAAGAGAGAAACGTAGGGACGTATCCCGGTATTTCGAAAAGAGAGAGAAACCTAGGGACGTATCCCGGTGTTTCGAAAAGAGAGAGAAACATCGGGACGTATCTCGGAATTTCAAAAGAAAGGAGAAACATAGGGACGTATCCCGGTGTTTCGGAATGGTGTGAGCATTGAAACGTATTTCAAATGCTCGTAACCAGAGAAGGTCTAACCCGTCGCACGCGCGAGGAGAAATAATGATAATTGCAAGTGAAAAGGTGCATAACAATGCAAGTAATGAGCATAACAATGCTAGATAGATGTGCATAATCAATGCAATGAATGAGCATAACAATGCTAGTGAAGTGGGTGCATAACAATGCAATTGGAACGTGCATCATAATGCAAGTGGAACGGGCGTGACAACGCATATTTGGAACAAAATGCCGAATAAAGGAATACAAGCCTTAACAAGACCAATTCAAACACAACCTCCGATTTACCTCTCAGAAGGGTCACAATATATATTTCAAAAGGATACACCTCGTGCATGCCGACTGACGATGAGCTACGCATCGAAGACATGAATTGAAAATTCCGCAGAAACAATTTGAGCTGAAAGTGGGTTACTCTTGCTTATACTTCCAAAATGCAGTTACTACCTTTCTTTCCTGGCAAGGACTGGTTTTCTGAGGGAGCACTTTGATTGCCATTCTGGCTTGAAGCAGACCTGATCTTGAGCTTGAGGTAGAGGCACACCCATACTTCGGAGTAGTGACAAGGCTTGAAGAGGTACATCCGGAGTACAATCACGGAATTTGCTGAAGGTGAAACACACTCAGATGCTTCGATTTTCCCTCTTTTCTTTTGCTTTGCAGTCCGGAACCTATATAGCTTCAGATAGATCCTGATTTTACTGTTCTCACATGACCTGGGTTGAACCCTGCAGTTTTCAAAAGAACAAATTCCCTTTTTTGCACAAATGTGGAGAATGGCATAGCACTCTGAGCGCACAACAAATCATTTTTTGAAATTGAGAAAATGAGTTCTCGACCAGGTATTGAGCCTACGACAGAACACAGCGAAAAAGACTCAACAACGAAAAACAAAAGGTAAACAACCTAAACACATCGAGACACGCTCGGAACGACTCAAGACAAGAGTCGAGGCAAACGAAACAAGAGACACGACACACAGACGTGTTACAAAGACGAGAGACCTCTCAGCGCACGAGGAGCCAGTTTCTCTGGGTATTGTTTCCCACCCTTTCTCATTTGTGATCCTCACATCACTCGGCCCTCAAGCTCTATTTTTTCTGAAAAAGCCCTTTTCTCACTTTTTCTCTCATCGCACATCTCTCTATTCTTCAATCTCTCATTTTTCAATCCCTCCCCTGGGTGGTTGATGGATAAACTGGAAATTGTGGGCTCTTGCCGTTGGTATTCTACCAGATTCTCAATCTTGTTCACAACAGTGAGCTTCTCCTATAGAGGGGCTGCGCTACAACTGGGCATGTAACAAATTTGCAGCTGACATCGGTTGACGATGCTCTGTTGGGGAGTTTGGACGTGATCAGATTTGTCCAGATGAGAAAGTGGAATATCATGATCCATTCCAACTCGTGCTTCGCACTTGGCTCGATACCTCGTTGTTTGGAGGATGAGAGAGCTTTTCGGCCCTTTTGTGGTCAGCTTCGGGAGTGCCCTTCTTGGCAGGTAGAGTGCTCTTTCTGGCAGGTATGTTGATAATAGGGGAAAGACAGGACACCTGACTCAACTGTGCCCCTAGTTCATCATTTTGACCATTTTTTGTTTTGGTTTTCTACTAAAACAATTTTGACCGATATGAGAGTTAGATTAACACACTTGTTCGATTTTTGATTTGAAATCATGCAAGTCAGGCTATGAGCACTGAAAATTTTCCTTTTTTGGGTCCAAGAAATGATCTAGTTTTTGGAAAAGATGGAACAATTTTCAAGAAATTAGTCAACTTCAGTAAAAATTCTCAAAAACTATTTTTGCAAACGGCCGATGCTTAACAAGCGCAGAACTTACTCTTGAGACGCACAACCTCGGATCGGAGGCAATGGAAAATTTCCCCTTGTGTGGATGGCACTGCATGGCAACGGAAAGTTGCCCCTTGTTTAAATGGCACTGCAGCGCACTGAGTGGCAACGGAAAGTTGCCCCTTGTTTGAATGGCACCACAGCGCACTAAGTGGCAACGGAAAGTTGCCCCTTGTTTGAATGGCACCGCAGCGCATTGTAGTCAGTCCTCAAAGTGACGAGCACAACCAAATTCTCAGATACAGAGAGGGCAAAGATGATCAAAACCATTACATGGACACAATTGATTTGGAAGTGTTTGTGGCTGGACTTCAGAATGAAGTTGCCTACGTATCCCAAACATGGGAATCAAGCCTTACGTAGTTCGGGGTAAAGGTACACTCGGGTATTAACCTCTCCTTTTTAGGCTCTAACTTTTGCCAAGGCGCCCGTTGCGGGTTTTCGACCTTGCGAGCTTTGTTCTTCTTTTTTTTAATTTTTGTATCTTTTCATTCTTTTTTCTTTTTTCTTTCTTTTTTTCATTTTTTTTCTTTTCTCTTTTTTTTTATTCTTGTTGTTATTTTCTTTTCCTTTTTTTTTTGTTCTTTTCTCTTGCTCTAACTTTTGCCTGGGTCGTCCTTCCGGGTTTTCGGCCTAGCGAGCCTCTCAAAGGGTAAAAGTGTAACAAGTCTATGCCAAATGGTTTTAGGGTTTTGAAGCCATCCGTATCCAGGAGAGTGGCTGTTGTATCGATTTACTGAAGGATCCATCTTCGGCTCTTCAAGCATATCTGACATTTTTGCCCCTAGTTTGAGGGGGGGCTTCTGATCTAGCTTTACAAGCTTCCTTTGATCTGATCTTCTTGATCTGACTTTGGTGCCTCTTGTCCGAGGGCTGCTTCAAAATGGCCACATAGGCCTCACGTTGTGGTTGACCGTTGAACGTTCTGAACTCAGGTTCAAGGTTTGAAAGTGAGGGGTCGAATCTCGAGCCTGAGAGCGATCCTAAGCTGCACAATCTCAAGAGTAATCCCACACAAGTCTTCGCAGGACCGCGCAAAATATTTTTTGAAATTTTTTTAAGAAAGCGACAAATCGCTCACGCCGAAGACAGTGTAGAACCAATCTGGATCAAGCCAGGGTCCTTCTCAGTACTCACATTACCAAACATGATCTCAATCATTAAGGGCTTAGCATGCCTCTCTTTCTCTCAATTGATCAAGTTTTGCAAAACCTGAGGAATTTCTTCCTCTTCGTTTTTATTATAATGTTTCGAAAAAAAGTTTTGAAAAACTTAGGTCATTACAATGACTTCAAAGGCACAGAAAAGGCAGGTGAAGAGCACTGTCATTTCATTCAAACTTCTGGCACAACTGGCACACGGCCGAAGCAAACACAAGAGTGTGAAAATCACTGCTGTTCCATTCAAATCTGTTGGCATAACTGGCTCCAAGGCAGAAACAGACTCAAAAGAAAGCAAAAAGACAAGCACAAAACAAGATAGTGATGTCCGAGGTAACACCCCCGGAATCACCCGACTCCTACACAACAGGACTGACTCGATACGACAAGACAGACCTAAAACAAAAGAGACTGACTCAAAACAAAAAGACAAACTCAAAAACAAAACAACAAGACTGACCCAATACCTAAGTCAGAATGTACAAAAACCAGCATTCACAAATGCTCAAAACCGTGCGTGCCATACACCATATCTGAAATAAACTGAACGCCGCTCGTAGGTGGTTCATCCCTCGATCACATCGCATTATCCCCTACAAGTTCACTGATCAAGCGCCGATAGACTTTGCAGAGCTTGGTGCGGGGATGACCCCGTTGTCGATCAGATTTTGTATCTCGTGGCAAAGACGGACACAACTGTCGGTGTCATGACCAGTTTGTTGATGGAAGCCACAGTACTTAGCCGGGTCATGCTTTGCAGGGAGAGGATCGGGTAGGGGCCGTTGTTCTAATGGTTTCAGATGTCCTTTCCTGAGTAGGACCCCTAGAGCTTTAGACAAACGCATAAAGAGCGGGGTGAAAACCCTCTTGCCTCGGGGTAGATAGTCTGAAGTTCGGGGGTTTGAAGTGGATGCACCAACAAAGGGAGTGGCTGCTCTTGGTGTGGTGGTAGCGACCATGCCCACGTCTGAAGTCCTAGCAGCTGCGTCACCACCGGTGGTCGCATTCGAACTGCGGGTAAACGCCCTCCTGGGCTGCTCCTTCTCTTGATCAATAAGGCCCTGCTTCATAGCATCCTCGATCTGTACCCCCATCTCATGCAGATCTGAAAAGGTAGGGAAGGGGAGCACGATCATTTTCTGCATTAGTTTGGGTTGGAGGTTGTGCACAACCATCCTTATCTGGTCTTTGTCGGAAGGCCTTGTAGCCATCATCGAGGCCTTTGCTCTCCACCTCGCCACAAACTCTGAAAAACTCTCCTTTGGCTCTTGGCCGGTGACTTCAAGATCACGAGTTGTGACCTCAATCTGTGTGTTATACGAGTATTGATCACCGAAGGCCTCAGCCATCTCTTCCCAATTCTGTTTCATAGAGTTCTCTAATTTTGCATACCAGATTGTGGCTATCCCAGACAGGGTTCGGCCAAACAATGATAGCTTCTGTAATCTGGTGAGGCCCATCGGCCTTAGTATGTCCGAAAACAGCCGCAAATGTACCATGGGATCCCCAGATCCATCAAAGCGGTCGATGTGCGGCATCTTAAATCTATCTGGCAGCGTCACAGCCGAGTCTGTATACCCATCTTCAATGTCAGGAATGGAGTGGGCCCCCTGAGACTTCTTGAACAATTTCTCAAGCTTGCTCACTTTCAATGCTGTGGGGTCTGTCTCGACATTAAAGGGGAGGTCTGGTAGGTTGGTGGGTGTCTTGGATAGCTGGGGTAGAACCGGGGGCGGAGCTGGCCCGACTGGAATGTCCGTATCATCCTGGACGTGGGTTGCCTCCCCGAGTATGGGAACTCTTGGTGGGAGAGGAGCCTAGTGCGAAGTAGATACTCCAGTTTGCTGCTCCAATTTGGCAACTGTCTCTGCCTGTTGGGCTATGACCACAGCCTGTTGCTTGGCGAATTCTGCTTGATAGACAGCGTCTTGCTGCATGGCTTTCATACTATCCTGGAGTTGGCGCACCATCTCTTCCAGACTCGACATATTGTTCTGATCTAACTAAGCAACCGATATACCTCCTTGAGGTAAAACAAATATCTCAACCCAACCGCGCACAGGTGAGATGGATAATGACCGCTGATTCGAAGACTGTTGAACTGATGATCTGTGCCTAACTGGCGTTTTTACCCTGCCTCTGGCGAAGGAACACTGATTGCCCTTGAACTGAATCTCTGACCTGACAAAGTGTATCAGTACAAGTCCAATGAACCTCGGGGGATATCGGAGCCTTCTGAAGCTACAATTCTAAGACTACCCTAGCAAAAGAGAAAACAGCATCTCAGCTCAATTTCATCAGAACAGGCATAGGCATAACTGAATAACTGTATTCTACTACTGATCATTGTTCCCCCAAAGTCACTGCCCCCAAATCTGAATCTGATACCCGCAAATATAACTGATTCTCAAAACACTGATGCCCGCAGGCCTGATACCCAGACTTGCAAACTGATATATGTATTCCTGTAGAGGCCAGCTCCAAAAAGCACATAACAAGTAAATGAGAGCCAAAACACCCCTATGTTGGGGTAGGGTTTCCCTGTCCTATTTTGTCAGGAACTAGGGTTTCACTACGCACGCAGCGGTTTTCAAACAACCTAACATCGGGTAAGCAACCTGTCCTAGTTTGGAATGGTCGCTATGGATTCGAATATGCACTAGGTCGAATGGTCGAAAAGGGTGCCCCGGTAAAACCGGGGTTTGTGTTCCCACACTGTCAGAGCCCATAACTGGTCAGCCTTATGGTCATGCCTTGACAAGACAAGCCTCCGGCAAGCCGTTCAGGACTGGCAGATGGCAAAACACGGTGTCCTAGGCGCACCAATGCACATGCAATGCAAAGAGACACATAAATGAAATCAAAACAGGATATCACGAGTTCGAGTCAAGCTCTCTAATTCCCCAGCAGAGTCGCCAGAAACTGTAACCAGTCCGCGAGGGACCTCGCTACAGTTCGGACTCGATTTGTGTCACGGTTCTTAATCTGAACCAAAGAGTCCAAATCTGGCAAATCGTTTTGAGAAAACAGATTTTTGAAAAGTAGTGCCAAACATGGACTGCTTTGCCAGATACAGAGTCGCCACCTAAATATTTTTTTAATGGGGGGATTTAGGAAACCCTGACTCGGTGCCGAAGGCCACATGTCCGTCATCACCGGAGTTGTCTCGGCTCGGGAGCTAGGGTACGATTGGGGAAGGTCAGCTATGAGCACCCCCTCTCGCCCGATCCGAAGATCGGCCTCTACTAACCGTGATATCTAGTTTTGAAAACTTTATGTGTTCTTATTCCATTTATTAGCCTAGAATTACTATGTTATGCGCACAGCACACAAGTATAGACTAGATCGCCTAATGTGGAGATAAGCATTGCATATCCGTTTGCTTTTGGAAAAATGTTTTGGAATTTGCTACTCGCAAGTAGGCTAAAATACGGATTTCAACGAGTTTCTCCAACTCAAACAATCCAACCTTCACCCACAGGCATTTAAACAGTTTATAACACATAAGCATCTAGCCACATGTTAAGCATGCTATCATGGCAACATTCACACGCATGCGATATGCTGAAGCATAAAAAATACTTACATCGTACTCCGTGCCAAAACAATAAACTAGTTAGCAAACATGCATGTCCTAGCTCATGTTAAATTGCCTAATGCAACACATACAGGATGCATTTAGAGTAGGCTCGGCTAACCTAGACATGGCATATGAAATGCAATCAATTGATGCACGTATTCAATTTGAGATTAAAGTACAAATGCAGTTAGCATGATGTACCGAGCCTAATGCATGCAATACAAATGCATGAATGCACGCATGCATAGCATAAGGTATGCTAATTTTAAAATATGCCCTAATCTACCATCATAAGCAGGTAAATAAAAGGGAAGAAAGATGTGAGGTTGAAGACATACACACACTCACGCGCACTTATTACAGACTTGCCCTCGCTCGGAGGGACCGAATAAATATTACAGATTAATTAACTACGCAAGCTAATTAAATATTACAGATTGCCTAGTCAGTTAACAAACTAATTTAAACTAGGAAAAGAAGTAAACCGCCTCGGGAGAAGAGCCAGATGCAGCGCATGCTCGGGTCCTGCTCGGAAGTGCGCCGCCATGCATAGGCTGCCTCTGTTTTCTTTGCTACACTCATCTGGAGACTACCAAAGTCTCAGGACTGCTTCTCTGGATATTGAGGAGTGCCACCGGCTGAATAGAATTACCACCGGCAGTGTGGTGTGGCCACCAGCACAAAATGAATCCATCGGCTGCTGATTCACTATCGGTCGGCAATTTATACTGCCGGTCGGCAAAGAATGCCTGCAGAACCTGCAACTCACAGCAACAGAGGACAGAACTTGCATGGCAATACAATTCAAGCAATGTATGCACCAATCATGTCCCTTATCATGGTAATGACTCAAAAGGGCATGTGTCTCGATTCTCGGACCATCAATCACGCATTTCCATGCATGATGGCCCAAGTGACCAAGTGTGCAACTTTCATGTCAAATGAAATGCAAACCAAACATATGAACCAAGGCCCAATTCCTATCACCAAGTCAAGGAACAAGGCATGCATGCAAGATGCAATGCAACCTAGGCATACAAGCTAAGGATGCAACATAGCATGGCAAGGCACTTATGCAAGCATACAAGCAAACATGAAGCAATGCAAATGGGTGAAAAGATGGACTTATACATGATTTAGGCAACTCTAAATAGGCCTAAAACAGTGGCCAAAGTGACCAAAATAAGGGACCAAATACACATACACGCATGCACATGTTAAAGGGCCAATGCTTAGGCACAAGAGAGGCGCTCTCAAGCACACTTGAAAAGGGATATCATGGACTAATTAGCATGCAACATAAGCTCTGAAAATCATGCTAAGATGGTGTCAAACCAAGCAAACAAAATAGGTCAAGCATGCAATAATGGCTCAAGTACTTGAAGCAAGTCAAAGGGACTTGAACCATGACTAAGTCAACCAAGCCTCACAAGGCTAAGAGGACTTAAAATAGGTTCAAGACAGACCTAGACCATGCAAAGGGGACCCCGTAGATGGCATCTAAGTGGCTCAAATTCAAAGGCATGTGCAATGGACAAAACATGGAGCAAGCTACACAAGCTTTCAAAGCATTAAAGAGACATCCAAGGCAAGCATATGGGCATGCCAAAGGGACTGAAATAACATGTAGGGTGGTTCCAAACCACCGAAATGATGCAAGCAACACATACTACACATTCACATACTTAAGGCCAACAAGCCGGAATGCAAAGGGGCTATACTAAGCATGCCAAATCCGACCCAAACAACTATGGGCAGACCTAAAACATGGCAAAATATGCACAAAAGCTTCACAAGACTAAGCCTAAAACATGCTTGAACAAAGGCTAACAACCTAAGGCATATTAAGGCAATAACAAGGCATTACATGGTAGGTATGCTAAGCATGCATGGTGTACCAAAACCAACAATAAACAGAGGCATATTATGATATAATAGGCACAAAAAACAGCCAAGGCATGGTCAACATGAAGCTTAGCTAGATGCTCCCTCAAGAGGCCAAAAATGGTCCATTTCAAGGACAACAAGGAGAGGGGGTGGCCCTCCCCTTTTGGAGACTTCAAGGTACCATCTCCGCCACTGAAATCCCTCAAGATTTCAGTGGTGAAGAGGCCCAAACACCAAAGTCTCGAAACTTGCACAAAATAGCACAAAATGGGGCCTTTCAAGGCCTAAGAGGGGTCAAACACCTCAAACCACAAAACACTCTAAACAAACAATTTAGAGGGCCTAAAAACAGAACTTTTTTGTATTATACACCAAGCTCAAAAACGATTTTAAGACAGGTAAAAATACAATGCAAAAATGGGGAATAAAGGGGCTAGTTTCTTACCCTTGAAGACCCCTTCAACAATGATGCTCCAACAGCTCCTTTTAGGTTGAAAACAGCTCCAAAACTTCAAAACCAACCTCTTAGAACCTCAGTAGCTAAGTGAAGGTGAAACACTATGTGTTTGTGTGCAATAGTAAGACACAAACACACTTAAACACACACAGGAGGGAGATATAGAGATAGAAAGTGTATGGATTCTAACCCTAGAACTCAAAACTCTAAAATCGCTGTCTAAAAATATCTAAGGTGTCTCAAGTGTCTACCCTAAAGCCAAGAGAGAAGGCTCTCTCTTATAGAGCCTTTTGTCTTGTAAAGCTTACAAGACAAGCTTCCAAAGAGAGATATCCCTCCATACACGTGTATGGAGGGGAGCCAAAAGCAAGACAGCTGTGACAAAATATCTACAAAAGCAGATGCACAGTAGTCGGCCGGCCGAAGATGCCATTTTGGCAAAATTGAGTGCCGACCGGCAACAAAAAGTGCCGGTCGGCAATATACATTGCCGGTGGCAACAAAAACCAGCCGGTGGCCTCTAGCCACTGCCGGTGGTGTGTGGGGATGCCTCACAAGGAATTCCCTGCCCTTCCAAGGCAAAACACAAGTGTTTGGTGCAAAACCAGACACAAAACGGTCGAGTTCGGAGATCCTGAGGCAGGGCGCGTAGCCGAGACCTCCGGGAACTCCAAACGAACACAAACATGGATAATCACCGAGTGTTCAAACGGTGACGTCCAAGTCTTGAGGACGGTCAAAAATGGGGTGTCTACACATATATCCACAATTTTCCCAAATTAATCATACCAATTAATTTATACAATCAATTAGGATTTTCTACCCCATTTCCCAATATTGACCCAATGGTCTATATATCAACTACCAACAACAATATCATTATTTTGAAACCCACAATACACATTTTAGAATCAAAATAACAAAACCCTCTTTTAACACTTTGAAACCCTAAGTCCCAAAATTACTCAACTTCAACACTTTATCAAAACAACCAAAAATCTATGTCAAAGACCATAAGAGTGAGTAGGAATCCCTACCTCAAAAGTTGACACCCAACGAAGAAGATGAAGAAAATGAAAATGCTCCAAATCCCGAGATTCTTGGATCAAAAGATAGCCCTCGACGATCAACAACTTTTTGGTAAAGGCCAAAGGTGAGGAAACAACTCTTACTAGATCAAACCCCAGAGAGAAGGTAAGGTTCTAGAGAGAGAAGCTCTCAAATGGCGTTTTGGAAAAGTAAGAGAGAGAGTGGAAGTGTAGAAAATGATTCAAAAAATGCCCAGCTGCCCTCTGTTATACGACATTCCCGCTCGAGCGGAGAGCACAACGCTCGAGCGTCAAGAACAAAAAAACTAGGTCCGCTCGAGCGTAAGAAGGCCCGCTCGAGCGCCAAGACACAGAATAAAGTACATCAGCTCGAGCGTAGATTTTCATCTCCCAGAACTTTTCAGAAAAAGAACTACCCACTCGAGCTCTAACAAGCCCGCTCAAGCGCAGCAAACCCGCTCAAGCGTAGAAAACACACCTGTAGAAATTTTGCAGGGACACGAAATACTGGAAGGGTGTAAACCACGCTCAAGAGCAAAATGACCCGCTCGAGTGGACCATACAAAAACTGAGCAACAACAATGGGAGCCAAATCTTTACCAACCTGTAACAACCAAGCCCAACACAACCTATAACTCAAACAAATGGAATCAAAGGACGACAACAAGGTAGATGCAACTACCAACTCCACGGAACCAAAGTCCGGAATACAACGGATACAGAAAGGGAAAACCGGGATCGCTATATGTCGTTATCCGATTGACTTAATTTTTTACAAAGATAATGTACTCGACGAACCTTAAAATGTGAACGGTTCAAATTATTGAAACGGGGTCTGAAAGTAGACCCACAGAGTATACTAGAGGGTCCAGTCTTGATCTCCAACTGGCGACAAGCTGGACCTTTCAAAAAATATTTGGTTATACTATGCAGTGTTTGATTATAATATATATATATATATAATTATAATTGAAAAGATTTGATTTGATTATGATATCATAATTTATATGTGTTACACATCATTTTGAAGGTATGTACCATAGCATAATCTTAAAAGAAAATTAATTGAAATATAAAAATAAGAAATAATAATTTTTTTAAAATTCAAAACAATATATTTTTGCAAAATAAAAAAAAACCAAAAAAGTCTTTTGGCCATACATAACTGCATAGAATAGAATATGCACAATCGCCCCTCCTTTTCACGAGAACACCGGTGTAGGGATGTCATTATCTATGGGGGAATTGGGAGGAGTTCGGATCCTCTCCTTGAGGCCTCTCCTTCAAATCCTCCATGCAACGGTTGAGATCTAGCCAACCAGATCCAACGGCTAAAAAAAAAAAAATTAAAAATTGAAAAGTAAATTTTCCTGCCCAAAGCTATGCAGCCTCACACACACTCCTTCTCAGGCTCACACACACTCCTTCTCCTCCACCGAACCCACCCTTACCGGCGATCCACTCTCAACGGCGACCTACTCCCGACGACGGTGACCCACTCCTCAGTGAGTTCTTTTCTCTCTCTTTCTCTTCCTCTCTGTTTCTCTCGGGTCCTCTGATTCACACAAATTTGATTTGGGACCTGGAGAATTAGGACTTCTTTAGAATGCTTTTACCACTGACTGTGATGGTAATGTGGTCCTAGAATTTGTGTTATTTCCTATTCTAAAATCTGCTCAGTGTAAAAAAAATTGTGGCAAGTCACTCTACTTGGTGGAGCTCTCTCTTTCAATCTCATATTCCCATCAAATGAACCAGACATCTGGATGTTCAGTAAGTTTCCATTAATATGAATCATGGGTTTGGGTGTTCATGGGGATGTTCATGTTGGAATTAGTGTCCATTTTTTATTTATTTATAAGAATTTGTGTTAAAAGTGATGCAAAAAAAAAAAAAAAGAATTAGCCATTTTCTTACTGTTCCTATGGTGGGCAATGTTCCCATTTGTTTATTAACAACTGCACAATGTGAATGCACACAGCACCAGTAAAAAACTATGAACACCAAAACAAAACAGTATGAACAACATTTCAGTTCAATTAACAACTATGAACACCAACATTTCACACCAATCTATCAACACCAATTCCAAATTGTAAATACAAGCCATAAGAATATCAACAACATTAACAAAACACATGCTATGACAACAACAACAATTTTTAGCATTAATAGCATTATTTTTCAGCAACATGAACAGCAACATAACAGTAACTTTTTGAGCAACTTTTTTAGCAACGTTAAGGAAGAAACTTTCGTTTATGAGCTGCTATGACTGAAATTTCTAGTGTGTTCCACTTCTTTGTGCCTGTCGATAGCCTAAAACGAAAATTTTTTTTTAAAAAAACACAACAGCAAATTCAGAGTACTCAAGAGATAAATATAAATATTTATCTTAGAATCCTTTAAAACTAAAGCAAGGAGAAAACAACAAATTTCTATCGTTTTGATAAATGGTTTGGGACCACATCAAATTTATCTACAGATCAGAAGACCCGTAATCGAAAGCCCAAAGGTCCCAAATCAAAGGACCCGAGAGAAACAGAGAGGGAGAGAGAGAGAGAGAGAGAGAGAGAGAGAAGAACTTACTAAGGAGTGGGTAAACGTCCTCGGGAGTTCGTCGTCGGTGAGAGTGGGTTCAATGAAGGAGAAAGAGTGTATGTGAGGCTAAGAAAGAATGTGTGTGAGGCTGAGAATGAGTGTGTATAGTTTTGGGCGGGAAAATTTACTACCTTTTTTTTTTTTTTTAGCCGTTGGATCTGGTTGGCCAGATCTCAACCATTGCATGGAGGATTTGAAGGAGAGGCCTCAAGGAGAGGATCCGAACTCAATTGGGAGATCTTCTTGTGGAGTTTAAATGCTCTCATGTCATTCTCTCCAACCCTTCCTCCGGAGGACAGGTTAGATTGAGCCATATCACCTCCACAAATAATTTGGGCTCAGATTAACTTTAAAAAAAAAAATCTCCTGACACTCTCTGTCTCCCACCACTCTCTCTCTCTCTCTCTCTCTCTCTCTCTCTCTCTCTTTTCTAATAAAAAATTAAAAAACCATTTTAATCCTTTTAATTTTATTTTCATAATATATATAATTTTTAATATAAAAATGTAATTTTATAAAATTAATATCATTGAAAATATGCCTTTAAAATGAGACTAATATTAAATATATTTAATAAAAAATTAAAATAAATAAAAAGTAATTAATATGTTTAGTTATGCTTTGAAATTATTATTTTTTAAATATAAAAATTAATTTGATGAAATAAACACATAAAAATCATATATTTTTGAAATTCTCGAAGACAATCTTCATTCAAAAAAAAATCATATGAAAATAATTTATTTTAAAGGAAATAAAAAAACACACCAATCCAATCTATACATGCAAATCAAATGCATGGGAGTTTTGGAAAGATGATTAAAAGTTAATTTTTTTAACTTTTTTTTTTTTTTTTTTGGAAAATGTGAGAAATGATGTAATCCAAAATGAGTTAAAAGCTGGGAAGTGACTTTTAACTTGCTTCTCAAAATAGGCCACAACATGTTTTTTATTTTCACATGATTTTTTTAGAATGAAAATTGTTTTTGATAATTTCAAAAATATATGATATTTTTTTTGTGTTTATTTCATCAAATTAATTTTTACATTTAAAAAATAATAATTTCAAAACACAACTAAACATAATAATTACTTTTTATTTATTTTAATTTTTTAAAATATATTTAATATTAGTCTCATTTTAAAAGTATATATTCATTGATATTAATTTTATAAAATTAAAATTTTGTATTAAAATTTATATATATATATATATATATTATGAAAATAAATTGAAAAAGATTAAAATAGTTTTTTTAATTTTTTATTAGAAGAGAGAGAGAGACAGAGAGACAGAGTGTGGTGAGAGACAGACATGCAGTTTCACAGAGAGTGTCTGTAGAATTTTTTTTGTTTTTTCTTTTAGTTAATCTGAGCCACAAATTGTTTATGGGGATCTGACGCGTCCCCCGAGGAAGAGTTGGAGAGAATGGCAGGGGAGGTTCCGAACTCTACACAACGCACCCCCTCGTGAAAAGACATATTAAGCCCCAATCATTTTCGTTGTGAATTTGTGAGTTTGCTCCATCTTTTGTTTTGTTTTTTTGTCTATTTCCTTTCCAGGTTGACCTACCTATCCAATTCCAGAAGGGTAGGTCCTACCCTAGGCCCTTGGCCAGCCGAGAAGTGGGGTTTCTGCTCCTTAAGGCACAACAGGCTGCTGTGAGGTCTATTGGGGGCGTGTCCCGAATCTTTTTTGACTATCCAAATTGTTCATATTGTAAGGTTCGTCAAATAGATCATTTATGCAAAAAATCAAGTAAATTAGACATTTGTAGCCTCATAAAAAGAGCACATTTGTTTTTCAAAAAATAAACGGTTAACATGATTTTAATAATTTTTTTAAAACAATTAGGACGAGATCATGCGGTTATAGATGTCCGATTAACTTGATTTTTTATATGAATGATATACTCGACAAACCTTACAATATGAATGGTTCAGATAATCAAAATACAGTAAAAAATACCTCTACGGGACCTCACAGCAGGGCTGATGTGCCATAAGGCACAGCAGCAACCCTCAATCCAGCAAGGCACCCTATTTCAAATAAATGATTTGTTTGGGGCCCACACGAGTATCCGTTTCTCTAGTCTCATCAGTTTACCAGTACTCCTAGCTCAAGTCAAGACCTTTTTTTTTTTAGTTAATAATTTAAATATTAAAATAAACTATATCAAACAAGTAGCTGCAATGAAGTAAGAGGAGGGGATGTGAGTTGTCGAGGGAAGAGAAAAAAAAAAGCTATGAGATGGCGAAGGAGGAGGAGGAGGAATGGGAAATGCAAGCCAATAACGAGAAGTAGCGAGCAGGGACTGGGGGTGACATCATAATTAAGTTAGATTATGTTGGCACTAAAATTTATCATCTCTGTCGAATAGCTACAATAAATACAGAGAGTTGATCCAAGAGATAATAGAGGTGAAAACCATAAGTTTCCAGTGGGAGATGGACCCTAGAATGTAGAGCTAAGTGACGCAATTAAAGTGATAGATGTGGCAGATTTAGTTTCTTCTGTCAATTCCTCTGATAACAATATGAGATGGGGCCAAACGTGGCCTAGGTGTCAAGTCATGAGATAAGGCACGTAGATGATGCAGGATACGCGGTTTATTTGTAGAGAAAAAGAGTGCTACAACAGAGGAGTAGTTACCAGCAGTTGTGAAGATCATGGGTAGTTATGCAAGAAGTGGAAGAAATTTGCACCATGATGGGACACGTAGCAGTAGAGAAGCAGTAAAGCCAGCAGCATAAAGGCTGGAATTTTGAAGGAAAGAAAGAGGAATCAAACACACAACTCATATGGAATTAGGAGTAATTTAACTTAGTTAGCAATAGCTTCTATATTTAGGAGTAGTCTATGTAGAATTCAGCCTCTATGGCCAAGTTTCTCTCTGTCGATTGTCATGCACGTTGAGCTTGTAATTTAATTCTTGTAATTAAGTGGCAAGTTTACTTGTTCTTCAATCGATTTTCATTTTATTCACATTTATTTCTTCGCATTACAACCTCCAAAGAAGTCCTTGAATCTGTCCAGGCATAGGACATTCAAACCACAATTGCTTGATTTGTTGTTGTTTGTGAAATTCTGTGTTTTCTGTTGAAACTCGTCTGTCGATTTGGCCCTAACCAGATTTTTGCTAATATATTTTGGCATGCCTGGTGGGAATTGTCTAATTTGGAGTGATGGCTAGGAAGAAAGAACATGAAGTCTTTGAAGACCCTGAGAAAATGATTGAAGATGGAGAAGAGCTAGATGGTGCGCTTGAAGGAGTGCAAGACAACCTAGCTGATGGCCATTCAGTGGCCAGGCAGGAAATAGGCCAAGGAAACGGCCAAAATATGGCCAAAAATGGCCAGTGTAGTTGCCCTCCTATTGATTCAAGAAGTGCTCTTTTGTTGCATACTCAGCAAACAATTGGTTCCATGTCTGCATATGAGAACCAAGTGATGATAGATGACTTGCTGGCTTTGTTTGAGAAAGCCAACATCAAACCAAGCCAATCAAGAAGGATTGGAGATGAAACTCAGGTAAGTAAAGCACAATTTATACCACCTGTGACCTCTCAATAGCAAGAAAATGTAAATGAATCTATGTCATTTTATGGACCTCCCACACTACAAGAAAGATATGAGGAGGGAATGACAATAAATCCTGTGTTTGAAAGAGAGTATGCCACAAACTCAGTGTTTAATCATAACTTAAATATAAATAATATGGGAGTGAGACTTGGGGGCAACTAAGGCCACAAATGTATAATACTCCTGCATATGGTATTCCTGCATTTGATGGGCCTGGTTACCATGAACAAAGAAATAGGCCAATGAATCAAGTAAGGCCTCAGAATGCACAAGAACATGTCATACAACAACCCTATGATGAACCTAACATAATGCATCTAAGGCCTAGAGGGCCTGGTCCCCCTTTTTCCTTACTTCTAACCAGAAGTTCAAGGATAGAGACAGGAGCAATAACATTTAGACCCTCAGGTTAATAATAAGCAGCAAATAATGAACATCATACAAGAAATGTATGGTCCAGGCTTGAGAAGGCCATATAGACCAATGTTTAGGAGTCCTTACCCTCCATGGGTGGAAACAAATCCCATTCCAAGAAATTATAGGATTCCTGAGTTTACTTTGTTTATTGGAGAAGAGAGATAGTCAACTATAGAACATGTAGATAGGTTCATTCTTTAGTGTGGAGAACCTAGTTATGATGATAATTTAAAACTAAAACTCTTCCCTCATTCTCTATCAAAAGTGGCATTTACATGGTTTATTAACTTGCCAAAAAATTATGTCCATACTTGGCAAGAAATGGAGAGTCAGTTTCATGACCAGTTCTTTAGAACTGAGCCTGAAGTGACAATAGTGGATTTGTCAAAATTTAAACAAAGGCAAGGAGAAAGTGTAGAACAGTACATCGACAGGTTTAAAAAAGTAAAAAATAGATGTCATGTGTACATGCCTAAAATAGAATTTATAAGGTTAGCCCAGAATGGTTTGGACTTTGAACTTAGGAAAAAGTTTGAAGGCATGATGTTTAGAGACCTGTTTGAGTTGTCTTCAAGAGCAACTAGTTATGAGGCCATTCTTAGAGAAGAGCAGCAGAGAAATGCAGCCTTATTAGGAACTTATTATCAAGAAGTTGAATTTGATATGGATATTGATATAGATGTTGCTCAAGTAATAGGTAAAAAACTTGTGATTTGTGAAACATTAAAGAAAGATGACAAACCTATAAGTATGCCAGCAATACAGCCAGCCAAGAAGAATGTGACTGTATCACATAGGCAGTATTCTTTTGATTTATCAAAAGCAGATGCACTATTTGATGAATTATTAGCTAATAAATTTTTAACTTTGACTCCAGGCCACAACATTCCCAAAGAAAGGGACAGGGTTGGCAAAGAGTATTGCAAGTGGCATAATTCTTTCAGGCATTCCACTAATAATTATGTTACATTTCGCAATTGTGTGCAGGATTTGATTCAGAAGGAAATGTTGAAGTATGCTGAAAAAGATAAAGGGGTCATGGCAGTTGATGGTGATCTATTTCCCAATATGGTGGAAATTAATATGGTATCAACTGATTTTCAATCAAATGGTCAAAAGAAAAAGGAAAAAGACCCTAGAGTTCTCTTGGTAGAGTTAGAAAAACTTTACAAGCAGAGAATGGAAAAAATGGCAAAGGAAACAAAAGGGAAATAAGTTCAGGAAAAACCTAGTGAGAGGTTTATTTGTTGCAAGTGTGGTACTGACAAAGAAAAGGCTAAGGCCGTTGTGATTAATGGAATTCAAAAAATTGGAAAAGATGTTGGCCTAAGGTTTAACACTGTAACACCCTCAAAATAAACCCATAAATCATACATTCTGGACATGCTTAAACATAATAGAATGAAGCCTAATCACATTTCATCAGAGTATTCATTACAAATTGTATTACATGTTGACAACAAAAGTAAATGCCCTATAGGCTTACAACTTTCCAAGTAAATACTTGGTTACAAAAGGAGAGTACTAACTCTACACAAAAGAAGCCATTGGCTTGATATGCATGTAATACAAAAATGTAATCACAAAAGATGCTCCAGCCACAGCCTCTCAAGCTATGTCCTTGGAGGTGGCATGCTACCTGTACCTGAAAATGATGTCCCATATAGGGTGAGCCAATGCCCAGTAGAGATATGCTAAACATAACATGAGCAATAACTAAAACATTGGCACTTGATAAATGTTTAGCTTGACAAAACTCAACTTATAAACATGGCTCAGAACCTGGCCAAAGAACTGAAATAAGACTACATTTCTACCAACAATACTACAAACTACCATTTTACGGAAATTGCGTCTGCGGGATTCGACACCCATGTATTTTCATTCTCTTATGGCCATTTTACGGATATTTCATCCGCGGGACTCGGCACCCATGTATAGATATATTCGGATTGCCATTTTACGGAAATTGCATCCGCGGGATTCGGCACCCATGTGTAGATATTCAGATGGCCATTTTACGGAAATTTCGTCCGCGGTATTCGGCACCCATGTATTCAAATACACAACTAGATTAGTTTCAATTTACCTAATCATCATGCAGTGTCTACAACAATCAAGACTATCCTCCACCGATAGCTCAAAGCAGTTATTTCTAAATAGATAATAAATGCCCCAACTCAATTTCATAACAAATGTCATTAATTGCACTAATGACCCAATTATACCCAAATGTGGCATTTTTCCCCATCTTCTCAATATTGACCCAAAGGTCCAAATATTATCAACAATTACAATAATTCCCTTTTAGACCCAAAACACGTACGTATAAGCCAAATAAACAAAACCCCTTTTTAAACATTATACACCTCAAACCCTAACATTCCAAAACCAAACCATTTATACAAAAGCCCAACATTTAGGTTAAAACCCATAAAGATGAGTAGGAATCCCTACCTCAAAAGATGAAACCCAACGAAGGAGATGAAGAAAACAAAGATGCTCCAAATCCCAAAATTCTCGGATCAAAATGTATCCTTCGATGATCAACACACTTTTTACAAAGGCCCAAGGATAGAAAATCACTCCTACTAGATCAATCCTAAGAGAGAAGGAAGAAGGTAGTGAGAGAAGCTCTCAAAAATGGATTTTCGAAAAAGTAAGAGAGAGAGTGAGGATGTAAAAAGTGATTCAAAATAGCCTAGCTGTCAACTGAAATACAACATTCCCGCTCGAGCGGAGAACAGGACGCTCGAGCGTCAAGAACAAAAACTGGACCCGCTCAAGCGCAAGAAGGCCTGCTCGAGCTCCCAGACACAAAAATAAAACGCATCTGCTCGAGCGCGAAAAACAGTTCGCTCGAGCGTAGCTTATGCCCTTCCAGAACTTTTACAAAAAGAGACTATCCGCTCGAGCGCCAATAATCCCGCTCGAGCGTGATCCACTCGAGCGTAAGAAGATTCGCTCGAGCGTGAAAAACACACCTACAGAAGTTTTGCAGAGGCACGAAATACTGGGAGTGTGTAAACCCCGCTCGAGCGCAATAAGGCCCGCTCAAGCGGACCACCTGAAAACTGGGCAACAAGAAAGGAAACCAAAGCTCAACCAACCTGTAACAACCATGCCTAACATTTCCTAAAACTTATATATATGGAATTAAAGGATAACCACAAGACATACACAACCACTAACTCCACGGAACTGAGTCCGGAATACAACAATCAAAGAAAGGAAAACTGGGATCGCTATAAACACTATGGGTAGTGGTGATTTTCAAATTTTTGATAATGATTGTATGTTTTGTGATGGGACAAATCCAGGAATATTTGGTCCCGCAGAGAACTATGGCAAGGATGATGCTCCATTTTTATTCCAAGCAGCTCCTGTTCATCCATGTTTTAGTGGATCAAGCAATGTCAGGACTATGCTCAAGCAATACAAGGGAGCTAAATCCTATGGAAGTCCAAAGGTTGTGACTAGGCCATAAAATGGCCAACAACAGCAGTCTGGTTTATCATATAGTGGTCATCAACAGTTTGTAAGGCCATATAGAAGGCAACAATAGTTTGTAAGACCATTTAGAGGATTTCAACAGTAACATCATGGCCCAAGAATAAGGCCAGAAATACATCCAGTTCAACCAAGGATGGTGAAGCCACCAGTACCATCTTATCTAGGGTGGCAAGGGGTTTCTCACCCAAAGTTCCCAATGAGTGGTTGGAGGCAAATGAAAGAAACAAGAACTCAAAAAAGGAGAGAACAAAGGAGATTCCATGTTATGATGTCTACAGCTGCAAGTGATAAGCCAGTTGGAAGGCAGGATCTAGTATGGACTAAAGATGGATTGGTTCCTACTGCTGGATCAATAGGGAAAGAAATGAAGGGTTAACTTCTAGAGCCCATCTAGTTCAGCCAATTGAACTTTAGAAAAGAAAAATGGAGCCCGAAAAGGCAGATGATAGACCTGTTGGGAAACTCTCTGAGAAGGCTTTGTTGAGGCAGAAGTTGAAAGAATTAAAGAAATATCTAATGTCTGATAAAGATGACAGTATTGAGAAAGATATAGCAATAAAGGATGATCAGGATTAGAAAATGGTCACTAATAACATGAATATTAATGAGGAGGTTAAGAAAGATGAAGTCAGGATAGATAGCTTTGATGGTGACTTTGGAGAAAAATTAACTGTTATTCATTTTAGTTCTTTACCTCCATCCAAGAAGTGTAACATGATTATGGCCATCCCTCATAAATTTCAGGCTAGGCCAAACCAGCCAGATGAATTGGCAGGAGATGTTGAAGATCTGACTGAACTAGCAGTTCAGGTAGCAGTGGTTGCGACACAAACCAAACCACTAAAGTCAATTGAGGTGGTTAGGTCTATCGATGGAGAAAGTTGTGCTGAAAGAACCAGAGAATAAGCTCATCAGGCATCTAAGGCCTTTATATGTCAGAGCTTATTTAGAGGGGGTCCTAGTAGAAAGGGTTTTGATTAATAATGGAGCCATTGTCAACATTCTTCCTTCTAGGATATTAAAAGCTATTGGGAAATCTGTTGATGACTTGCTCCTTACTGATGTGAACATAAGTAATTTTGCTGGTGGATCATCTGAGGCCAGAGAAGTGGTGGCTTTACAACTTCAGGTTGGTTCCAGGTCAATGGGAACAACTTTCTTTGTAATAGACTCCACTTCGAACTACAATGTGCTATTAGGTAGAGATTGGATACACCTTAATGGTTGTGTACCATCTTCTTTGCACTAGGCATTGATTTTTTTAACCAGTGGTAATAAAGGAAGGATGGAAGTTTACTAGACAGATGCAAATCCCTTTGTTGTAGATGTTAATAACATAGAAGTTGTGTTGTATGATGAGGATTTGGGTCCAGTTGTAATTGATGAAGAAGAGGTTAAGTCTCAGGGAAAGAGTTTGACAAGTGAAGAATTTAAGGCCTTCATTGAAGAAGGTTTTAAGCAGATAGGCCAAGAATTGGCCAAGCCAAGCCTGATACAAAAGCAGAAAAGGCCTGTGATAGAAGAGGTTGTTGAGGATGAAGAGTAATGCAAATACAAGTGACAAAAGACGACAAGTTGGATAAGACAGCTAATGTAATTAGATCTACTTTTTCTAGGCTTTTTTATTTCTCCTTAGAAAGTAAGTTTGGCTCTAAGTGTATGCCCAATTGTTCTTGGGCAGAATGTGTTATTGACAGTAGCCCTCTGAGTTATAAAGAGATGCAACTGGAATATCTGAAGGCTACTCCTGCCAAACTTGATGACCTCAAGGCAGATGTGCAGAACCCATTAGATGAATATAACTAAGGGAGTAAGGCTTGTAAAAGGCCCATCTATGTAAATGCCAATATATCTAATGAATGTAAGAGCAAGCTAGTTGGTTTGCTTTCTGAATATGTGGATTGCTTTGCATGGACTTATGAAGAAATGCCTGGATTAGACAGAACATTGGTGTAGACGTCCCCGAACGCCCCGAGAGGGAAATCCCATTCTATTCATATGGGCTCACTACAGTTCAGGACTCAAATGTCACGGTCCTGTATCTAATCTCACAGAGTGCAATGCAAGACCGATGAATCATCAAAGAGTCCAAATCCCGCAAATCGTTTTTGAAAACAGATTTTTTTGAAAGAAGTGCCAAACATGGACTGCTTTGCCAGATACAGAGTCGCCACCTAAATATTTTATTTTGGGGAATTTAGGAAACCCTGACTTGTTTGCCTAAGGCCACGTGTCCGTCATCACCAAAGTTGCCTCGGCTCGGGAACTTGGGTACGATTGGGGAAGGTCACTTCGTGAGCACCCCCGCTCGCCCGATCAAAGATCAGCCTCTACTAACCATGATATCGAGTTTTGAAAACATTATGTGCTCTTATTCCGGTTTATTAGCCTAGAATTACTATGTGATGCGCACAGCATACAAGTATAGACTGGATTGCCTAAGTTGGAACAAAGCATCGCACATCTGTTTGTTTTGAAAATTGATTGAAGTTTGCTACTCGTAAGTAGGCTAAAACACGGGTTTCGACGAATTATCCCAACTCAAGCAACCCAACCCTCACCCACTGGCATTCAAACAGGTATATCACATAAGCACATAGCCTCATGGTAAGCATGCTATCATGGCAGTCACTCACACACATGCAAGGATGCTGAAGCATAAATACTTACCGAGTACTCCAAGCCAAAACAGAAACTAGTTAGTAATCAATGCATGATCCTAGTTCATGTTAAGATGGCTAATGCAACACATGCAAAAATGCAACTAAGATAGGCTCGGCTATTCTAAAATGGCATATGAAATGCAACAACTGATACACATATTCAACTCAGAATTGAAATACAATGTAGTTAGTATGATGCGCCGAGCCCGGTGCATGCAATACAGATGAATGATGCAAACATGCAAGCATAAGTATGCTAATTGAAACATGCCCTAATCTAACCATCATAAACTGGTAAATAAAAGGGAGAAAGACGCGGGGTTGAAAGACATACATCACACACACTCACACTTATTACAATTGTGCCCTCACTCGGAGGGTCCGAATAAATAACAGCTAGAGCTAATTATTACACAACATTAACTAATTAACAAACTAGCTAAGTAAGCATGTAAACTACATGAATGTGACTACCTCGGCTCTGTTTTGGGTGACGATGGATGCACGCATGCCCGAGCTGCCTCGTCGGGAAATTCCATCGCGATACCTCGTCTCGCCTTTGTTTGCAACTGATTTTAGAAATTTGCACAAGGCTCCAAAAGGCTGAAACTCCACCCTGGGAAGGCTGCCGACCAGATATTGGCTTGGGAAACACCTGTCGACCACCCTTTGTGGTGGGAACCAAAAAAGGTGGTTGGCTTGCCAGAAAACCTGGTCGGCCGACCACTTTCTGCCCCTGGATTCTGGTTTTTTTTCTGTAACAAAGGCAAGAGAGAGAGAAGGCAATGTATTTTCAACAAATGTGTGCACGACCACTCTCCCCGTCATTGCATGAGCTCTAGGGAGTGTAGTCCTCGGTCCTCGTGTCACCAATCACGCATCCCGATGCATGATGGCCGAGAAGTCGAATTGCACTACTTAGTATGAAATGAATGCAAGTATGAACTCATGAAGCCAACAATTCCATCATGGGCGATCAAGAATGTCGGGGACCAGAAAGCGAGGCACGTTTCATCACTCAGAATATGAAACGTCCCTCGTTTTTCGTGTTTGGACTAACTCCTACTCCAAACACAATGCAATATGAATGACATGTACAAATGCAACTAGCATGCAATCCTAATGCAATGCGACCTAACCATGCAAACATGCAAGGATGAGATGCAAACATGCTACTAGCATACACAACGCTATAAACTATATGGCATACACAATGCAACTAACAACCTAGCATACGCAATGCACACACGAAGATGGACATACACAAAGGCATAATCAAAGCATACACAATGCGATGGTCAAACATGCAACAACATGAACCAAATGGCATACACAATGCAAGGTGGACTTAAACCAATATGAGTGGACCTCAGCCACACTCAAATCAGTGGCCATGTGATGAAAATGAGACAACCGAGATACATGAAAATATGCAAGAATGCAAAGAACCGATCCTAAGGCACAACATGCAACTCTAATTAAGCATGGCAAAGGATGAAATATGGCATAGAATGGCACATGATACAGTTCTAAAATAGCATAAAAGATGGTCCTGAAACATGCAAATATGTCACCCAATGCATGCTAGATGGCCCGGGTACCAAAACTAGTGAAGTGCGTTACACTAGAGGTACCCAAAGCAATGCACAAATGGCAAAACCAACCCCAAACAGACCCTAGGCAGGTCTGAAACAGTGGGGAAATGGCCTAAAATGATGGCTCAGAATGCGAAGGAATGGAGCTCATTCAATGGTCCGAAAACAAGGCATTCATGGACAAACTCTCAAGCACACTTAAGGAGTAGAAAACATGGCAATATGGCATTCATGCAAGCTCTGAAATATGATGTATAATAGACCCAAAACACGAACACACCTCAGTATATGCATGGAATGAGCCTCAAAACTCAAAGTTAAGCATGGGTATTGAACTACAAGCATGCAAAACAAACATCATTAGACCATGAGACCCAAAAATAGAGCTAAGGCAGTCCAAAATATGCGCAACATCAGTTTAAGACATGGCCAAAAGGTGCTAAAATCAAGGGTCAACAAAGCATGCAAAGAAAGCTAGTGAACCATAAGTTGTACTACAACTATATGAAGCATATGAGAGCTCACCAAACCAGCCAAAAACATAAGTATTCCATGCCAAAATATGCCCAAAAACCCATTGAAACTTAGTCAATACATGTTAGAACGAGGTGCTCCTCTGGAAGGTCATGCAAGGGGTTATTCTACACATGTATGATGGACACACAAAATGGCAAAACCACCTCTGGAAAGAGGTTATGAGGGTCATAAAACCCACCAAAAATGTCCTGAAATTAGTGTAGGAAGCATGAAAATAAAAGCCCCTTTGAAAGGCCTTGAATAAGATTGCTCTACACATGCATAATAGACACTTTATATGGAAAAAAGGGCTCTGGACAGAGCCTATGCGGACCTTAAAACTCACCAAATAGGGCCTGAAATAAGACTTTGAAACATGCAAGTAGGAGCCCCTTTGGAAGGCCAACAAAGCTAGTAAACAAATCAAGGGGTGAGAGGGTCACCCCTCTCTGATTTTAAGACTCAAAAACACATGTTAGCTACTAAAAATCCACTGGATTTCAGTGGCTAGAAGGCCAAACCAAGGCCAACACAAATGCTCTAATGCATAGCCCTAAACATGAGAAAATGAAGCATGCAGGGGGGAAGATGACCCCAAACAGAAAAATGACCTTAATCAAACTTTAAGAGGAGCTCAAAATAAGACTTTTTTCAGTTTATGTCAAAGTCCAAAAATGCTTGCAAATAGAGCTAAACTATGGAGCAAAACAATGTCAAAATGGGGGAAATGAAGACTTACCCTTGTAGCACAGCAATGCAGCAAACTCTGGACCAAGAAAATGAGCCTTCAACCTCTGAAAAACAGCTCCAAGGTACTTAGGATGGTAGTGGAGGTGTTGTGCTTGGAGGTGTAGTGTAAATGGCCAAGAACCATGGAGTTATAGAGCTTGGATGTAGAGATATAGAGGGAGAGTGTATCTATCTTGAGACCAAAATGTTCAACCCTTGCAAGTGGAGAGGAGGGTTGGTTTTATAGAAGAGGAGGTCCAAGGCTTCTTGGAGAAGCCTCAAGCAAAAGGACCAAGCTTCTAAAAGAAGCTAAACCAAAAGGGCCAAGCTTCTTGAGGAAGCTAAACCAAAGGGGTCAGGTTTCGTTAAAAATCTTGACAAAAGGTCAAGATTCTCCTAGAAGCTAAGAAAAAAGTGCCAAACTTCCTTAAGAAGCCAAACAAAAGGGTCAAACCCGGAGCAAATGCCTCCCAGCTGGCACAGCTATATGCAACTCAGGAAGGGCAAAAAGTAGATGGTTGGCTGACCAGTTCAAGTGGTCGGCCGACCACTTGCCCTGGTCGGCCGACCAGGGTTCAAAAAGGTCAAGAAGAAAAGCTGGTCGACCTACCCAGAAAGGTGGCCTCCCAGGTGAATGCAATACAGTGGTGGTATGAGAGACCAGAAAATGTGACCCAAGAGAGAGGAAAACCAGCTTTGTAGCAAGGTTCAAAAGGTTCAGGAAGGAAAGCTGGTCAGCCTACCCATATTGGTGGCCTCCCAGATGAGCACAACATAATAGTGGTATGGGAGACCAGAAATTAAGGTCCAAAAGTGAGGGAGACCACCTACCTGTCAAGAATACCGGCTGGAGGAGAGAGAAATGGTCTGCAAAAGAATTGCTGGTCTCCCACCCTCCTACCACCTTCCAAACAATGAAAATAGGGTCCATGCCAAGAATGAACCCTAACCGATGCAAAACGAGGGTTCGGGGGCCAAAACACGCAGCCTAGGGCCCCGAAAACAGGCTGTTAGGCACTGGAAGTGGCGTGCGACCACAAAGGTGGTCTCTCGGGCCACAGTGTCCCTTAAAAGAGAGAAAACAAGGTGTGTGCCAAAAACTGGAGCAAACGGAGGTAGTTAAGCGGTCCCGAACCAAGGCACACGGCCGACGGCTCTGAAAACCGAAAACTGGTCTCCAAACGGGAACAATGGCCTACGACCATGAAACATAGCCTACGGCCACTGAGAGATGGTCTACGAGACCTCTCCCTCCCTTTGGGAAGAGAAAACAGAAAAAACATGACTTGGTTCACAAATCGAGGCAAAGCAGAAAAGAACCCCGAAGTCCGGAGGCAAGGCTCTCAGCCGAGACTCCGCAACCTCAGAATGAGCACGATATGCAACATCACCGAGCGCTCAGTTGATGACGTTTGAGTCTTAAGGTCGGTAAAAAATAGGGTGTCTACAGTTGCCCCTCTTTGACAGAACTCGGAAGTCATATGTGACGGGAGTGAATGTCAAAGCCCAGAGACGACCCATTTTTGACAAGACCGAAGACTTAGACAAACAGGCAAGATAAAAGAGATGCGCCCGCAGGCGGGGGGCAAAAGGCAAAAGACATGCAAGAAGATTTTGACAATTGGACTTATACGCTACGCGAAGCTGGTTTGAAAATTCGACTTATACGCTACGCGAAGCCGGTTTGATAATTGGACTTATACGCTTTCGCGAAGTCGGTTTGAAAATTGGACTTATACGCTACGCGAAGCCGGTTTGAAAATTCAGAATTTATGCAATGCAATGTAATGAAAATTCAGAATTTATGCAATGTAATGTAATGAAACAATGCAAATGATCTGCAATGCATTTGAGATGATCAAACCACAAGCAGTATAAAACCACACAAATATCATAAAGATGATGGAGATGCAAAATCCGTCTATCATAGAAAAGGTGCCGACACCCTCAAACCACAATCTTATTAGTGGAATAGGCTTGTACACATCCAGAACTATGTGTGTGTAGATGGAACACAAGATACAAGTAATTGCGTGGCATGATATAAGTGAGGAATGATCTGTTGAGGAAAGATCATGATCCTAAATGATAGATGCAACACACTACACTACAATGCAATGGATGCAATGAATAAGGCGCGCGGCTAAACCGTATCCTGCCTAGGAAAGGCATGGACACAAACAAACCACGTCTAACACGGAAATGGTGTCGTCGCCCTCAAACCACAATCCCTTTAGTGGAATAGGTACGTACACAAAATCTCATAACTATGCTTTGACGTGAAAAGTATGGGTACATGCTAGACCAGGCTTAACATGGAAAGGATGCATGTGATAGATGCTATTGTAGACGTCCCCGAACATCCCGGGAGGATGAGTCCCGTTCTGTTCATATTGGGTTCACTACAGTTCAGGACTCTCAAATTGTCACGGTTCTTAATCTGAACCAAAGAGTCCAAATCCGGCAAATCGTTTTGGAAAACAGATTTTTAGAAAAGAAGTGTCAAACATGGACTGCTTTGCCAGATACATAGTCGCCACCTAAATATTTTATTTTGGGAGAATTTAGGTAACCCTGACTCGTTTGCCTAAGGCCACGTGTCCGTCATCACCAAAGTTGCCTCTGCTCAGGAACTTGGGTACAGTTGGGGAAGGTCAGCTATGAGCACCCCCTCTCGCCCGATCCGAAGATCGGCCTCTACTAACCATGATATCCAATTTTGAAAACGTTATGTGTTCTTATTCCGGTTATTAGCCTAGAATTACTATGTTATGCCCACAGCAAACAAGTATAGACCAAATCGCCTAAATTGGAACAAAACATTGCACGTTTGTTTTGAAAATGGTTTGCTACTCACAGGTAGGCTAAAATGCAGGTTTTGCCACCCCCAAGTGGGCTTTAGAAAAGATGGTTTTGCCACTATCTAGTGGGATTAAAACTCATAGTTTTAATGCATTATTCCAATTTAGGTAATTCAACCTCCACCCACAGGCATTCAAGCAATTATATCACATAGGCATCTGGCCACATGGTAAGCATGCTGTCATGTTAACATTCACACTCGTGCGAGATGCTAAAGCACAAAATACTTACAGTGTACTCCAAGCCAAAACAAAGAACTCGTTAGCAATCAATGTATGATCCAAGTCCATGTTAAGTGCCTAATGCAACGCATACAGAATGCAATTAGGATAGGCTCGGCTCGGCTAGGCTAATCCTAGGATGGCATGTGAAATGCAACCATTCGATGCACGTATTCAAGTTAGATTTGAAATACTTATGCAGTTAACATGATGCGCCGAGCCCGGTGCATGCAATACTGATGAATGATGCACGCATGCATAGCATAAGGTATGCTAAATTAAATATGCCCTAATACTAACCATCAAAGTAGATAAGTAAAAGAGAGAAAGAAGTGCGGGTTGGAAAACAGGCACACACGCACCCACACTTATTACAAATTCGCCCTCGCTCGGAGGGACCAAAAGAATAATACAATTTAATTAACCTACAAGCTAATTAAATATTACAGACAATTAACTAGTTAAGAAAATTAACTAAGCTAATTAAGCAGTAAAAATCAGCCTCGGGAAGAGGGTCCGATGCATGCGCGCCCATTTTCGCTCGGAAATCCGCCACCATGCACGAGTTGCCTCTGTTTTCCCTGCTCTGCTCCTCTAAAAATGGCACAATTCCCAAAGAACATTCTCTGGACATTGTGGAACACCACCGGCCACAGAGAATGGTCACCGGCCATGGCAGGGTGGTCATCGACCATCTATGGAGCTATCGGCCATCCATAAATGGTCGATCGGCACTTGGTGTAGTCGACCGGCCAAAACTTCCTGTAGGACCTATTTTGACAGCAGCAGAGAGCAAAGCAAGGCATGACAATGCATTTCAAGCAATGTTTGCACCAACCACACTCCTTATCATATTCATGACTCAAAGGGGCATGGTACTCGATTCTCGGACCACCAATCGCGCATTTCAATGCGTGATGGCCCAAGGAACCAAGTTGTGCATTTTCAATGTAGAATGAAATGCACATAAACAAACGATGAGCTCAACCTCTATCATACTCAATTCAAGAGGCAAAGCATGCATGCCAATGCAATGCAACCTAGGCATGGAGGCTAAGCATGCAATATGAACATGTGGCAAGCATGCAAAGCATATAACAAGTATGCAAGCTAATTGATCATGCAAGATGCAATGCCAACATGCAAACATGCAAAACACATGGCATATTAAGCAATCAAAACAAAGATAAGAATGCATGCCAAATGCACTATGATTCAAGCATGCAACACATGCGATAGGCCAAGTGTTCAACAACACACAAGGCGAGCATGCAACAACACGCAAAGGAGGGACTTAAACTGATTTAGGCAGCCCTCAAACAAGCCCAAAACAGTGGCCAATGCTAAGGAAATGAGGGCCAAATGCACATACAAGCATACATGCAAACATGGTCCACCACTTAGGCATCAAAAGGCAAGTTTTAAGTACACTTAAAAGAGATGATCATGGAAATATGGCAAGCATACCAAGCTCTGAAATTGCATAAAATAGAGGTACCAAACCAACTAATTTAAAGCAAGCAAAGCATGCTCATGACATCACACATTCAAGGCCTACAAGCTAAAATGCAAAGAGACCAAACAAAGCATGTTGAGCATGACCAAAACAACTGAAAACAGAGCTAAAGCACACTAAAACATACACAAAAGCTTCACAAAGCTAGGCCTAAATCATGCTAGAACAAGGCTCAAAGCACAAAGCATGTTAAGGCTAAAACATGGCATTATGAGACATGTATGCTAAGCAAGCATGGTGTGCCTAAACCAACTCACAACAATGCTATATCATGGCAAGATAAGCATAAAAAACAGTTAAGGCATGGCCAACATACACTTAAACAAGGTGCTCACTAATGAGGCTTAAATGGCCCCTTTCAAGGACAACAAGGAAAGGGGGTGGCCCTCTTCTTCTTAGGACCTTAAGGCACCATCCTCACCACTGAAATCTTGAGGGATTTCAGTGGTGAGGAGGCCCAAACAAAGTGGTCCAGGAGCTCACCAAAATAGCACAAAAATAGGGCCAAACAAGGCCTAAGAGGGGTCAAATAACCCCAAACAACAAAACACTCTTAAACAACTATTTAGAGAAAGCAAAAACAAGACTTTTATATGTTATATGCTAAGCTCGAAAATAGGTGTAAGGTAGTCAAAAAAGCTATGCAAAAACGGGGAATAAAGGGCAAGAACACTCAACCTTGAAGAATACTTCCAAGATCACAAGACCAGACCTCTTCTTGGATCAAAACTAGCTCAAAAAGTTCAAGATCAACCCTCTAATGCCTCAGCAACTAAGGAAAGGTGTAATGGTAGGTGTTTCTGTGCAATAGTAAGAACAAACACACACTAATACACCAAAATGAGGAACAGATATAGAGATAGAGTATATGTAAACCCTAACCCTAAAACTCAGAGCTCTGGAGCTTTTTTTGTCAACCCCAATGGAGGGAGAAGAGGCTCCTTCTTATAGAGCTCACTCTTACAAAGCTTCTCAAGTAAGCTAGTCAAGAGGGAGATCCCTCCATACACGTGTATGGAGGGGAGCAAAGTGGGTGCCAGCTATCACAGCTAGCACAAAAATATCTACAAAAGCAGATGAACAGTGGTCGGCCAGCCAAAAATGCAATTTGACCAAAATAGATGGCCGGTCGACCATCTAGAATGTCGGTCGGCCAAATATTTGGCCGATGGCAACAAAACACAGCCGGTGGCCTCAAGCCATGGCCGGTGGAGTGTGGGGATGGGCAACAAGCCATTCCCTACCCTCCAAAGCAAAAACACAAGTGTTTGGTGCAAAATAGTCGAGTCGAGAGATCCTGAGGCAAGGCGCGTAACCGAGACCTCCGAGAACTCAAGACGAACACAAACAAGGATGATCGCCGAGTGTTCAAACGGTGACGTCCAAGTCTTGAGGACGGTCAAAAATGGGGTGTCTACAACTATATGCAATGCAATAAACATAATGTGATGCAATAGATAGGAAGTGAAGGTACCTTATAGGGGCAATTGGCTATGACCTACCTCAGTAATGTCTTACCTCATGCTGATGTGGGAATCTTCTCCTTCTTTTCGGTTGAACCACAGGTACTACTTTTCTCCCTAACTGTGGTCGCAGCTTTCCCTATTCTTCAACAGGGTGACAGACTAGGTTGGTTCAGTATCTAGAATTGAGGTGCATACACATGTTATCTCAATCTATGGGGCTGCCATACAGATTTCAAGCCGAGGATATACCTCTGGGTATTTAAACCAGACTTTAGTCTCGGAAATCCCAAACCTTTGCGTTCTAGGCAAGAGCCATTCGAACTCTAGTTTCCACCATCTCAGTTGGTCTCCTAGGAACTCACCGCAAACACAGGCAGGTGGCTATACCAGACCACCGGAAGTCGTTCGGGCACGACAAATACCAAAGGAATTGCACCTTTAGAGGATTTAAGGTCTCCTAGACCAGAAAGTGCACAAGACAGTGCGAATGATACAAAAAATACAATGTGCACAAGACAGTGCAACGCAGAGCGAATGCACAAAACAGTGCTAAACAGATGCACAAAATAGTGCAATGCTAAAGGTGTACAAAACAGTACGAGCAGGGTAAATGCACAAAACAATGCGATACAGATAAGGTGCGCAAGATAACGCGATGCAATGCACTAATCAAGTGTGGAGAGGTGTGCAAAATAGCGCAATGTGATATGCAAAGAACAAGACAGTGCGATTGAGGTGCGCAAAATAGCGCGAATGAATGCAATGCCCAGGATAGTGCGATGCGCAAAATAGCGCGAATGTAAACTGCACAAAACAGTGCAATGCGCAAAATAGCGCGAATGTATGTAATGCACAGGACAGTGCGATGCGCAAAATAGCGCGAATATATGTAATGCACAGGACAGTGCGATGCGCAAAATAGCGCGAAGCGTTAGACAACGCGAGTGCACAAGACAGTGCGAGTGAAATACAATGTACAAAAAGTGTGAGGAAACTGCACAAAAGAAGTGCGATAAAATGCATGAACAATGCAAGTAAAGTGCACAAAACAGTGCGATGCGCAAAATAGCGCGATAAAATGTATACATAATGCAAGTAATGGCACACGGCTTACGACATAGCACTCCATTCATTCGGCACACAGCTCACTACACAACACTTTGTTTGTTTGGCACGCGGCTCACAACACAATATTCTGTTCATTTGGCACGCAGCTCGAAACACAGCACTCTGTTTATCTGGGCACACGGCTCTTTTGGGCACACAACTCATTTCGGGCACGCAGCTCATTTTAGGCACACAGCTTATTTTGGGCACACGGCAGATCTCAGGCACACAACTTGTTTTGGGGCATACAACTCATTTTTGGGCACACGACTCATTTTTCGGGCGCACAACTCATTTTAGGGGCACACAGCTCATTTCGGGCACACGGCTCATTTTTCGGGCACACAGCTTGTTTCGGGCGCACAGCTCATTTTTTGGGCACACGGTAGATCTCGGGCACACAGCTCGTTTTTGGGGCACACAGCTCGTTTTTGGGCACACAGCTCGTTTCGGGCGCACAGCTTATTTCTTCGGGCACACGGCAGATCTCGGGCACACAGCTCGTTTTGGGGCACACAGCTCATTTTTGGGCACACAGCTCATTTTTCAGGCACACAACTCATTTTGGGGGCACACAGCTCATTTTTTCAAGCACACGGCAAATCTCGGGCACACAGCTCGTTTTTGGGACACAGCTCATTTTTGGGCACACGGCTCATTTTTCGGGCACACAGCTCGTTCCGGGCGCACAGCTCATTTTTTCGGGCATACGGCAGATCTCGGGCACACAGCTCGTTTCGGGCGCACAGCTCATTTTTTCAAGCACGCAGCAGATCTCGGGCACACAGCTCGTTTTTGGGGCACACAGCTCATTTTTGGGCACACGGCTCATTTTTCGGGCACAAAGCTCGTTTCTGGCGCACAGCTCATTTCTTCGGGCACACGGTAGATCTCGGGCACAAAGCTCGTTTTTGGGCACACAGCTCATTTTTGGGCACACGGCTCATTTTTCGGGCACACGACTCATTTTGGAGCACACAGCTCATTTTTCAGGCGCACAGCTCATTTTTTTGGGCACACGGCAAATCTCGGGCACACAACTCGTTTTTTGGGGCACACAGCTCATTTTTGGGCACATGGCTCATTTTTCGGGCACACAGCTCGTTTTGGGGCACACAGCTCATTTTTGGGCACACGGCTCATTTTTCGGGCACACAGCTCATTTCTTCAGGCACATGGCAGATCTCAGGTACACAGCTCATTTTGGGGCACACAGCTCATTTTTGGGCACACGGCTCATTTTTCGGGCACACAGCTCGTTTCAGGTGCATAGCTCATTTCTTTAGGCACACGGCAGATCTCGGGCACACAGCTCGTTTTGGGGCACACAGCTCATTTTTGGGCACACAGCTCATTTTTCGGGCACACGGCTTATTTTGGGCACATAGCTCATAACACTGCTCAATCTGAACACTCAGTCCATAACACAGCATTCGGTTTCCTTTTGCAACACACAGCTCACGCACTCGAACTTCTGAACACGCAGCTCAAACTTTTGTCTTGAACACGCAACCCACATTTTTGAAATCTGAACACACAGCTCAAACTTTTGTCGTGAACACGCAGCCCACATTTTCTTGAAATCTGAACACACAGCTCAAACTCTTGCGGTGAACACGCGGCCCACACTTTCTTGAAATCTGAACACACAGCTCAAACTTGTTGTCGTGAACACACAGCCCACAGTTTTTGAAAGTTGAACACACAGCTCACAGTTTTTGAAAGTTGAACACGCAGCCCAAAGTTTTTGAAAGTTGAACACGCAGCCCAAAGTTTTTGAAAGTTGAACACGCAGCCCAAACTCTTGATGGTGAACACACAGCCCACACTCTTCTAGTGAACACGCAGCCCACAGTTTTTTGAAAGTTGAACACGCAGCCCAAACTTTTGAATTTTTCCTGAACACGCAGCCCATTCATTTCATTTGCACGCAGCTCATTCTTAATTCTGAACACGCAGCTCATAAATTTTCATTTCTGAACACACAGTTCATTCACTTCACTTTGAACACGCAGCTCACACATTTCAATTCTGAACACGCAGCTTATACATTTTTATTCACACGCAGCTCATTCTTAATTCTGAACACGCAGCTCTTACTGAACGCACAGTTCATAATACAGTATTTGGTTTACTTTTGCACGCAGCTCATATTGAACACACGGTTCACAACATAGTATTTGATTTAATTTGCTCGCAGCTCATTCTTAATTCTGAACACACAGCTCATAAATTTTCATTGTCTGAACACACAGCTCATTCATTTCACTTTGAACACGCAGCTCACACATTTCAATTCTGAACACGTAGCTCATACCACAACACTGCTCGATCTGAACACAAGGCTTATAACACATTAGTCTTTTAATTTTGAACACACAGCTCATTTTGAACATACAGGATGCGATGACGGAACTCGCAGAAGTCGAAACAAACTCAGATGCCCGACGTTTTTCCCTATATAGCTTCGGATAGGTCCTGGTTTTACTATTCCCACATGACCCGGGTTGAACCCTGCAGTTTTTGAAAGAACAAAATCTTGTTTTACACAAATGTAGAGGACGGCACGGCACTCCGAGCACAAAACGATTTTTTAAAATTCAGAGTGAGAATAAGTTCTCAACTGGGTATTGAGCCTACGACTGAACACAGCACACTACGACTCAACAACAAAGAGAAAGTGTAACAAGTCCGCATTGGACCTCGCTACAGTTCGGACTTGATTTGTGTCACGGTTCTTAATTTGAACCAAAGAGTCCCAAATCCGACAAATCGTCTTGAGAAACAGATTTTTTTGAAAAGAAGTGCCAAACATGGACTGCTTCGCCAGATATAGAGTCGCCACCTAAATATTTAAAATGGGAGAATTTAGGAAACCCTGACTCGGTGCCAAAGGCCACGCGTCCGTCATCACCAAAGTTGCCTCGGCTCGGGAGCTAGGGTACGATCGGGGAAGGTCAGCTATGAGCACCCCCTCTCGCCCGATCCGAAGATCGGCCTCTACTAACCATGATATCCAGTTTTGAAAACGCTATGTGTTCTTATTCCAGTTATTAGCCTAGAATTACTATGTTATGCGTACAACAAACAAGTATGGACTAGATTGCCTAATTTGGAAATAAGCATTGCATATCCGTTTGTCTTAAAAAAAGCACTTTGGAATTTGCTACTCGCAAGTAGGCTAAAATACGGATTTCAACGAGTTTTTCCAACTCAGACAATCCAACCTTCATCCACAAGCATTCAAACAGTTTATCACATAAGCATCTAGCCCCATGGTAAGCATACTGTTATGGCAACACTCACACGTATGCAAGGATGCTAAAGCAAAAAGAACTTACAGAGTACTCCGTGCCAAAACAATAAACTAGTTAGCCAACATGCATGGTCCTAGTTCATGTCAAATTGACTAATGCAACACATACAGGATGCAATTAGAGTAGGCTCGGCTAACCTAAACATGGCATGTGGAATGCAATCAATTGATGCACGTATTCAATTTGGAATTGAAGTACAAATACAGTTAGCATGATGTACCGAGCCCGGTGCGTGCGAGACAAATGCATGGGTGCACGCATGCATAGCATAAGGTATGCTAATTTAAACGTGACCTATTACTAACCATCAAAGCTGGTAAGTAAAAGGGAGAAAGAAGTGGGGGTTGGAAGACATACACACACTCACCCACACTTATTACAAATTCGCCCTCGCTCGGAGGGACCGAAAGAATAATACAAATTAACTAACTCGCAAGCTAATTAATTATTACAAATCACCTAATTAATCAACAAATTAACTAAGCATAAGAAAAGCAATAAAAGGGGCCTCAGGAAGAGGGTTCGATGCGCGCGTGCTCGGGTCTTGCTCGGAAGTGCACTGCCATGCATAGGCTGCCTCTGTTTTCCCTGCTCTATCTCTTTGAAGACTGCCAAAGTCTCAGAATTGCTTCCCAGGACATTGGGAGACACCACCGGTTGAGTAGGATGGCCACCGGCAGTGGTATGTGATCACCGGCTGTTGGTGAAGCTATCGGCTCAAGAAGGATTGCCGGTCGGCACTGGACACTGCCGGACGGCAGAAAGTTCCTACAGAATCTGTAATTGGCAGCAGCAGAAGGCCAGGCACAGCATGGCAATGCAATTCAAGCAATGTATGCACCAATCATGTCCCTTATCATGTTAGTGACTCAAAGGGACATGCTCCTTGGTTCTCGGACCATCAATCGCGCATTTCCATGCGTGATGGCCCAAGGGACCAAGTGTGCATTTTTGATATGGAATGTAATGCACATGAACAAACCAATGGGACTCAACCTTTATCACAAGTATTTCAAGAGGCCAAGCATGCATGCAAATGGAGTGCAATCCTAGGCATGTGAGCTAAGGATGCGACATGGCAATGCAATGCATTCATGCAATTATGCAAGCAAATATGCGAGGCAAACATGCAAACAAGCAAAGGGTAGACTTAAGCATGGTTTGGGCAGCCCTCACTAAGCCCAAAAACAGTGACCAAAGTGCCCAAAATGAAGGACTAATGGCATGCAAACATGTATGCAAATGATCTCCAACACTTCAAACATTAAAGAGCAATTATCAAGCACACTTAAGAGGATGCGAACATGGACATATAGCATGCAAATTTGGCCTTGAAAATCATGCTATAGGAGGTGCCAAACTAACTTAAACAAGACAAACATAGCATGCAACAATGGTCTAAAACCCAAGACATGTCAAGAGGCTTAAACCAAGACTAAGTCAACCAAGCCTCACAAGGCTAAGAGGACTTAAAATAGGTCTAAGGCAGGCCTAGACAACACCCAAGGGACACCTAGATGGCATCTACGTGGCTCAAATTCAAAAGCATGCACAATGACCAAAACATGGAGCATTCAAGACAAGCTTTCAAAGCTTCAAAGAGGCATCCAAGGCAAGCAAACAAGCATGTTAAAGGGACTGAAATGGCATGGTGGATAGTTCCAAACCACTAAATCAACGCAAGAATGCATGCTATACATTCACACACTTAAGGCCAACAAACCAAAAATGCAAAGGGGCTATACTAAGCATGCCAAAGTCGACCCAAACAACTAAGGACAGACCTCAAATATAGAAAAATAAGCACAAAAGCTTCACAAAGCTAGGCCTAAAACATGCTTGAACAATGGTTTACAACCTAAGGCACGTTAAGGCCTAAACATGGCATTACAAGGTAGGTATGCTAAGAATGCATGGTGTACCAAAACCAACATACAACAATGCTATTTCATGGAAAAATAAGCATAAATAACAGCCAAGGCATGGTCAACATGAGGCTTAGCTAGGTGCTCATTAAAGAGGCAAAAATGGCCCTTTTCAAGGACAACAAGGAGAGGGGGTGGCCCTCTCCTTCTTGGGACTTCAATGCACCATCCTTACCACTGAAATCCCTCAATATTTCAGTGGTGAAGAGGCCCAAACACCAAAGTCCCAGAGCTCACTCAAAATGGCTCAAAATGGAGCCTCTCAAGGCTTAAGAGGGGTCAAACACCTCCAAACCACAAAACACTCTAAACAAACTATTTAGAGGGCCTAAAAACAGAACTTTTTTGTGTCATACACCAAGCTCAGAAACAGTTCTAAGATAGGAAAAAATAGTATGCAAAAATGGGAAATAAATGAGTAAGATTGTTACCCTTGAAGACCCTCTTCACAAATGAAGCTCCAGCAGCTTCTTTGAGCTCAAAACCACCCAAGAACACCAGGAACAACCTCTGGTCCTTCAAGAATCAAGAAAAGGTGTAACACTATGTGTTTGTGTGCAATAGTAAGACACAAACACACTTATACACACACAAAGGCCAAATGAGAGAGAGGTATAGAGATAGAATATGTATCAATCCTAACCCTAGAACTCAAAACCCTAAAATGGCTGTCTAAAATGTCTAACCCTAAAGCCAAGAGAGGAGGGCTCCTCTTATAGAGAAGCCAATCTTGTAAAGCTTACAAGGTAAGCTAACAAGAAGGCCATCCCTCCATATACGTGTATGGAGGGGAACAAAATGCAAGCCAGTTGTATTAAAATATCTGCAAAAGCAGATGAACAGTAGTCGGCTGCCCAAAATTGCCATTTTGACAAAATGTACTGCCGACCGGCAATATACATTGCCGATGGCAACAAAACACCAGCCGGTGGCCTCTGGCCATGGCCGATGATGTGTGGGGATGCCTCACAAGGCATTCCCTGCCCCTCCAAGGCAAAACACAAGTGTTTGGTGCAAAACCAGACACTAAACAGTCGAGTTCGGAGATCCTGAGGCAAGGCGCGTAGCCGAGACCTCCGAGAACTCCAAACGAACACAAACATGGATGATCACCGGGTGTTCAAGCGGTGACGTCCAAGTCTCGAGGACGGTCAAAAATGGGGTGTCTATAGTTGCCCCTCTTTGACAGAACTCAAAAGTCATAACAATGACGGGAGTGAATGTCAAAGCCCAGAGACGACCCATTTTTGACAAGGCCGAAGACTTGGACAAACAAACAAAATACCGATAAATAAATGGTTGTGCCCGCAGGCTGCCTACGTATCCCTTTGCAAGGAATCAAACCAGCGTAGTTCAGGGGTAGGATGCAAATGATATGAAAGGAGACTCTGATAATTGGACTTATACGCTACGCGAAGCCGGTTTGTATTCAAAACAATGCAATGTACTAACAAGTACAGGTGAGGTACGCAAGATAGCGCGATAGAATGCATGCAAAATCCAAGTAAGGTGCACAAAACAATGCGACGTAATGAACTGACAAATGCTACAAGCATTTTCTATGCAAGATGAGAGAGAGCATGTAATGAAATGCACAAGATAGTGCGATGCGCAAGAGAGCGTGAGTGTAAACTGCACAAAATAGTGCGATGCGCAAGAGAGCGCGAGTTATTTGAAATGCGCAAGACAGTGCGATACGCTAAACAGCGCGATTGATATGCAATGCACAAAATAGTGCGATACGCTAAACAGCGCGATTGATTTTGAAATGCACAAGACAGTGCGATACGCTAAACAGCGCGAGTGATTTGAAATGCACAAAATAGTGCGATACGCTAAACAGCGTGATTGATTTTGAAATGCACAAGAAAGTGCGATACGCTAAACAGCGCGAGTGATTTTGAGATGCACAAGACAGTGCGATACGCTAAACAGTGCGATTGATTTTGAAATGCACAAGATAGTGCGATACGCTAAACAGCGCGAGTGATTAAACTACACAAAACAGTGCGATGCGCAAGAGAGCGCGAGTGATAAACTGCACAAAACAGTGCGATGCGCAAGAGAGCGCGAGTGATAAACTGCACAAAATAGTGCGATGTGCAAGAGAGCGCGAGTGATAAACTGCACAAAACAGTGCGATACGCTAAACAGCGCGATTGATATGCAATGCGCAAAATAGTGCGATACGCTAAACAGCGCGATTGATTTTGAAATGCACAAGACAATGCGATACGCTAAACAGCGCGAGTGATTTGAAATGCACAAGACAGTGCGATACGCTAAATAACGCGATTGATTTGAAACGCACTAGAAAGTGCGATACGCTAAACAGCGCGATTGATTTGAAACGCACTAGAAAGTGCGATACGCTAAACAGCGCGATTGATTTTGAAATGCACAAGACAGTGCAATACGCTAAACAGCGCGATTGATTTTGAAATGCACAAGACAGTGCGATACGCTAAACAGCGCGAGTGATTTTGAAATGCACAAGACAGTGCGATACGCTAGACAGTGCGATACGCTAGACAGCGCGAGTGATGTGCAATGCACAAAATAGTACGATGCACAAAATAGTGCGAGTGAGATACAACCACAAGATGCACAAGACAGTGCTAGTGAGATACAAAATGTAAGTGCACAAGACAGTGCGAGTGAATGCATGTTCTATGCAAATGAGGCGCATTTTCTATACAAGTATGGAAGAGTGCATTTTCTATGCAAGAAACAGGAGCATATTCTATGCAATATTGAAAGCATATTCTATGCAGAATCGAAAGCAAGCATATTCTATGCATGAATCATAACAATGCGCGGCACGCATGTAACAGAAGTGTATATGAAAGCGCACATTCTATGCAATGGAAGGGCATCAAACACGTACTCTAGTGCCTCTGATTTACCTCTTAGAGGACTTTGCAACACACTCAGCTCAAAAAGGGCACACCCTGTTCATATTGGCGAGAGATAACATCTGCTGCTGCTTTAATTGTCATTCTAACTTGAAGCATGCTTAAGGTTGGAGTAGAGGCACACTTGTTCTTCGGAGCACTGACAATGCCTGAAGAGGTACATATGGAATGCAATCTTAGAATTTTCTGAAGGTGAAACACACTCAGATGCTCAAAATTTTTCCTCTTTTCTTTTGCTTTGCAGTCCGGAACTTATATAGCTTCAGATAGGTCCTTGTTTTACCGTTCACACTTATCAGGGGTGGACCCTGTAGTTTTATGAAAGAACAAATCCTGTTTTGCACAAATGTGGAGAATGGCACAGCACTCTGAACACAAGATGATTTTTTTTGAAATTGAGAAATGAGTTCTCGACCGAGTATTGAGCGTACAACTGAACACAGCGAAAAAGACTCAATAATGGAAAACAAAAGGTAAACAACCTAAACACATCGAGACACACTCGGACTGACTCAAAGCAAGAATCGAGACAAAACAAAAGACACAACACTCAGACGTGTTACAAAGACGAGAGACCTCTCAGTACGCGAGGAGCCAGTTTCTCCGGGTATTATTTCCTACCCTTTTCTTATTCGTGATTCTCACATCACTCGGCCCTCAGGCTCTGTTTTTCTGAAAAGCCCTTTCCTCACTTTTTCTCTCAGCGCACATCTCTCTATTCTTTAATCTCTCATTTTTTATCCCTCCCCTGGGTGGTTGATGGATAAATAGAAAGTTGTGGGCTCTTGCCCCTAGCATTCCGCTAGATTCTTCTTCTTCTGCACGCGGCTAGTGAGTTTCTCCCACAGAGGGGCTGTGCTACAATTGGGTGTGTAGCAAATCTGCAACTGACATCGGTTGACGATGCTCTACTGGGGAGTTTGGACGTGATCAGATCTGTCCAGATGAGGGAGTGGAATATCTTGATCCATTCCAGTTCGTGCTTCGCACTTGGCTTGATACCTCGTTGCTCGGAGGGTGAGAGAGCTTTCAGCCCTTTTGCTGTTAACTTCAGTTGTGCCCTTTTCTGGCAGGTAGAGTGCCCTTCTTGGCAAGTATTATGGCAATGGGGAAAAGACAGAACACCTGACTCAACTGTGCCCCTAGTTGATCATTTTGACCATTTTTTGTTTTGGTTCTACTAAAACAGTTTTGATCAAGATGAGAGTCGGATTAACGTACTTGTTCGATTTTTCATTTGAAAACCATGCAAGTCAGGCTGTAAGCACTGAAAATTTTCCTTTTTGGGTCCAAGAAAATGGTCCAGTTTTGGAAAATGGAATAGTTTTCGAGAAAATAGTCAACCTTGGTAAAAATTTTCAAAAACTATTTTTGCAAACGGCCAATGCTCAACAAGCACGGAACCTACTCTTGAGATGCACAACCTCAGATTCGAAGGAAAATTACCCCTTGCTTGAAGAGAGCTGCATGGCAACGGAAAGTTGCCCCTTGTTTGAATGGCACCACGGCACATTGTATGGCAACGGAAAGTTGCCCCTTGTTTGGATAGCATCGCAACGCATTGCAATCAGTCCTCAGAGTGACGATGACAACTGAACTCTCGGATATAGAGAAGGCAAAGATGATCAAAACCATTACATGGACACAGTTGATTTTGAAGTGTTTTACGGCTGGACTCCAGAATGAAGTTGCCCACGTATCCCAAAGATGAGAATCAAGCCTTACGTAGTTCGGGGTTAAGGTACACTCGGGTATTTAACCTCTCCTTTTGCGCTCTAACTTTTGCCAAGGCCGCCCTTCCGGGTTTTCAACCTTGCGAGCTCTGTTTTTCTTTTCTTTTCAATTATTTTCATTTTTTTTTCATCTTTTCTTTTCTTTCTTTTTTTTTTCTTTTTTGTTCTTCTTTTCTTCATTTCTTTTTTTGTTCTTTGCATTTTTCTTCTTCTTCTTTTTTGTTCTTTTCCTTTTTTTCTTGCTCTAACTTTTGCCTGGGTCGCCCTTCCGGGTTTTCGACCGAGCGAGCCTCTCAAGGGTAAAAGTGTAGCTTTGTCCATGTCAAATGGTTCTGAGATCTCGAATCCGTCTAAATCCAGGAGAGTGACTGTTGTTCGCTGACAATGCAGGAGTCCATCCCATAGGGGCTGGATTTGCCCCTAGTGTTGTGGATAGGAACTCAGTAGTTCTTCAGCAATACTTTCTACTTTCTTCTCTTCTGGGGTTTGGCATTCTTGCCAGTCTTAATTGATTTGCAGGACGACCAATCTTCGGCTCTTTGAGCACATCTGGCATTTTTGCCCCTAGTTCCAGGGATACTTCTGATCTAGCTTTGCAAGCTTCTTTTGATGACATCTGATCTTCTTGATCTGACTTCCCTGCCCCTAATTCATGGGCTGCTTCAAATCAGGCCACACAGGCCTCACATTGTGGTTGATCGTTTGAACCTTCTGAATCCAAGTTCAATGTTTGAAAATGAGGGGTCGAATCTCGAGGCTGAGAGCGATCCTAGGCTGCACAATCTCAAGAGCGATTCCACACAGGTCTTCGCAGGATCGCGCAAAACATTTTTTTTTTTTTAAATCTTTTAAGAGAGCGACTAGTCGCTCGCGCTGAAGACAGTGTGGGACCAATCTGGATCAAGCCAGGATCCTTCTCAGTACTCACATTAACGAGCATGATCTCGATCATTAAAGGCTTAGCATGCCTCTCTTTCTCTCAAATGATCAAATTTTTGCAAAATCTGAGGAATTTCTTCCTCTTTGTTTTCATCACAATGTTCAAAAGGTTTTCAAGAACTTAAGTCAATGCAAAGAGTTCGAGGCACAGAAAAGTAGGCGAAAAGTACTGCCGTTTCAGTCAAACCTTCTGGCACAACTGGCACAAGGCAGAAGCAAGCACAAAATCGTGAAAAACCACTGTTGTTTCATTCAAATCTGTAAGCACAACTGGCTCCTCGGCAGAAACAGACTCAAAAGAAAGAAAAAAAGACAAATACAAAACAAGGAAGTGATGTCCGAGGTAACACCCCCAGAATCACCCAACTCCAACGCGACAGGACTGACTCGATACAACAAGACAGACCTGACCGACTTAGTACAAAAGGACTGACCATATACAAAACAACAAAACTAACCCAATACCCAAGTCAGAAAGTACAAAAACTAGTGTTCGCACATTGCTCAAAACTGTGCGTGCCATACGCCACATCTGAAGTAAACTGAGCGCCGCCCGCAGGTGGTTCATCCCCCGATCGCACCATATTATCCCCCAGGTTCACTGATCCAATGACGATAGACTTTGTTGAGTTGGTGCGACGATGACCTCATTGTCAATCAGATCTTGTATTTCGTAGCGAAGACGGAAACAACTATCAGTGACATGGTCGACTTGCTGATGAAAGGCACAGTACTTGGTCGGATCATGGGAGGAAGGAAGTCTATCTGGCAGTGGTCGCGGCTCCAGGGGTTTCAGATCCCCCTCTCTAATCAGGACCCTCAAGGCCGCTGATAAAGACATGTACAGTGGTGCGAACACCCTCTGGCCTCGAGGTGGGTGTTTTGAGGTTTGTGGAGTTTTGCTGGATATACCAGCAATGGGATTTGTAGGCGCTGACTGGGTTTGCTGATCTCTTCCGAGCAAGGGTTTAGAGCTGAAAGGAACATTCCTGGTACGGCGGCCCTTCTCCCGGATTGCCCCTTGATTTAGACTGCTCTCATTCTGAGTGGCGAAAGTGTCATCTACAATTTTTGCAACAACTACGAGTACTTGCTGTTTGTTCAGCCCTTCGGCTTTCAAAGCCTCAATATCCCACTGAAGGTGTTCATGGGGACCAATGCCTGCCCCTACCTTGTTCTTACCACTTGCCTCCACTTTGCCAAGGGATTGGCCTTCTTCAAATGCAGCCCGTCCTGAGGAGCCTTTTGACATGAACTCCCTGGTATGTGATGCGGTTGATGACGGAGCCAAAACTCCAAAGGCCAGATCTGCCACAGTTCTCTGAAGATCTTCGATCATCTTCATCAGCTCAGAAGTAGTGGGTTCATGGGTTTGAGATAATTGGGGTTCAGATGCGCCCATCATGCATAAGTCCATGCTTTCCGGGATAAACACCTCAGGCTTGGGTAGATGGGCCGGGGTGATGTATACGCTGGGGTTGTAAGGGACGGCCAGTGTGTGGATCAGATTGAGATGTGGATGAGGTACCTGGTCATCGGGGGCTGAAGGTGGAGCTATCGTCCGGTTGTCGATGAGATTTTGGACCTCATGACGAAGGCGGTAGCAACGGTCGGTGCCATGACCGCACTGCTGATGGTACATACAGTACTTGGAGGGGTTATGTCTGGCTGGAAGTGGGTTAGGAAGAGGTTGAGGATCGAGGGGTTTGAGATGCCCTCTTTCCATCAAGACTTTTAGTGCGCTAGTCAGGCTCATATAGAGGGGGGTGAAAGTTCTGCCTTGAGCTCGGGCTGGGCCGGCGGTTTGTAGGCTTGGATTGGCAAAAGGGTCGGCTGTGGCGACTGTATTGATTTCGGTGGGTTTGGGAATAGTGCTACTACCATCATTGGTACTCCTTGAAATCACCCTCCTTGTCGGTTCACTTGTTCTGGGGATGATCCCACTGTTGAACGCATTCTCGACCTGAACCCCCAGTTCATACAAACTTTTGAAAGTGAATAGTGGAGCGACTATCAACTTTTGCAACATATCGTGCTCGAGGTTTCGCACCATCATCTGCACTTGATCCCTCTCGGAAGGCCGATCTGTCATCTGTGCTGCCTTTGCTCTCCATCTTGCAACAAATTCCACAAAAGGCTCTGTTGGGTTCTGGCGGGTTGTTTCAAGCTCTTGCATGGTCATTTCAACTTGGGTATTGCAGGAATACTGATCAACAAAGGCCTCAACCAATTCTTCCCAGTCTTGCTTCACTTTATCTTCCAACTTAGCGTACCAAGTGGCTGCTACACCCGACAGGGTTCTTCCATACAGAGAGAGTTTCTGTGGCTTAGTCAGACCCATCGGCTTCAGGACATCCAAGAAAAGTCGGATATGTACCATTGGATCTCCAGACCCGTCAAAACGGTCAATATATGGCATTTTGAATCTGTCAGGGAGCCGTACGGCAGACTCAGTGTGCCCATCCTCAATGTCGGGAATGGAATTAAGGCCCTGTGCCTTTTTGAAGTGCTTTTCAAGGTTTGCAATTTTCACTGCAGTCGGATTGAGCTCATTAACATCAAGGGAATAAAGCCTCTCATTAGGCTGTACCAGGGGCCTGAGCACCTGAGCTTGAGTCAACCTTTCTCGAGGATTCGGACACTGCAAATCTTCAACTGGCGGAAGTGGGTCAAAGTTTGGCTAGGGTCCCAAAGCTGGATGTGAGGCAGATGCCCCAAATGGATGCTGCATTTCAATACTGGTCTCAGCCTGCATGGCAGTTCCCTGATTTAACGCTACTATCACGGCCACAAATTCTTCCGAACCCTGGGCCATCATGGTCTGCTGAGTCTGAACAAAGGTGATGTGACTGGCGACTGACGGATCAGATGAACCGGTGAGCCCTGACTGGCCTTTCTTTGCCTTGCCTCAGCGAAAGAACACTGGTTGCCCTTGAATTGAATTTCTGACCTAACAAAGTCTATCAACACTAGTCCAATGTACCCCGGGGATATCGGAGCCTTCTGAAGCTATAGTTCCAGGACTACCTAGCAAAAGAGAAAACAGACAGCATCTCAGCACAATTTCACTGGAACGGATTTGAGCATACTAGGATGACTGCACTCAATACTGATCACTGTTTCCCAAATATCTGCCTGTAAACTGATACCCTCGGGCAAAACTGATTCCCCAAATTCTAATGTTGATGCCCACAGGCCTGATGCCCAGACTTGCAAACTGGTATATGCGTTCCTGTAGAAATACACTCTAAAAGCACATAGCAAGTAAGAGAGAGCCAAAACACCCCTATGTTGGGGCAGGGTTTCCCTGTCCTATTTTGTTAGGAACTAGGGTTTCACTACGCACACAGCGGTTTTCAAACAACCTAACATCGGGTAAGCAACCTGTCCTAGTTTGGAACAGTCACTATGGATTTCGATATGCACTAGGTCGAATGGTCGAAAAGGGTGCCCCGGTAAAACCGGGGTTTGTGTTCCCATACTGTCAGAGCCCATAACCGATCAGCCTTATGGTCATGTCTTGACAAGACAAGCCTCCGGCAAACCGTTCAGGAATGGCAGATGGCAAAAACGGTGTCCTAGGCGCACCAATGCACATGCAATGCAAAGAGACACATAAATGAGATCAAAACAGGATATCATGAGTTTCGAGTCAAGCTCTCTAATGTCCCCAGTAGAGTCGCCAGAAACTGTAACAAGTCCACAGGGGACCTCGCTACAGTTCGGACTTGATTTGTGTCACAGTTCTTAATCTGAACCAAAAAGTCCCAAATCCGGCAAATCGTCTTGAGAAACAGATTTTTTTGAAAAGAAGTGCCAAACATGAACTGCTTCGCCAGATACAGAGTCGCCACCTAAATATTTAAAATGGGAGAATTTAGGAAACCCTGACTCGGTGCCAAAGGCCACGCGTCCGTCATCACCAAAGTTACCTCGGCTCGGGAGCTAGGGTATGATCGGAGAAGGTCAGCTATGAGCACCCTCTCTCGCCCAATCCGAAGATCGGCCTCTACTAACCATGATATCCAGTTTTGAAAACGCTATATGTTCTTATTCCAGTTATTAGCCTAGAATTACTATGTTATGCGTACAGCAAACAAGTATAGACTAGATTGCCTAATTTGGAAATAAGAATTGCATATCTGTTTGTCTTAAAAAAAGCACTTTGGAATTTGCTACTCGCAAGTAGGCTAAAATACGGATTTCAACGAGTTTTTCCAACTCAGACAATCCAACCTTCACCCACAGGCATTCAAACAGTTTATCACATAAGCATTTAGCCACATAGTAAGCATGTTATTATGGCAACACTCACACGTATGCAAGGATGCTAAAGCAAAAAGAACTTAGAGAGTACTCCGTGCCAAAACAATAAACTAGTTAGCCAACATGCATGGTCCTAGTTCATGTCAAATTGACTAATGCAACACATACAGGATGCAATTAGAGTAGGCTCGGCTAACCTAAACATGGCATGTGGAATGCAATCAATTGATGCACGTATTCAATTTGGAATTGAAGTACAAATGCAGTTAGCATGATGTACCGAGCCCGGTGCGTGCAAGACAAATGCATGGGTGCACGCATGCATAGCATAAGGTATGCTAATTTAAACGTGACCTATTACTAACCATCAAAGCAGGTAAATAAAAGGGAGAAAGAAGTGGGAGTTGGAAGACATGCACACACTCACCCACACTTATTACAAATTCGCCCTCGCTCGGAGGGACCGAAAGAATAATACAAATTAACTAACTCGCAAGCTAATTAATTATTACAAATCACCTAATTAATCAACAAATTAACTAAGCATAAGGAAAGCAATAAAAGGGGCCTCGGGAAGAGGGTTCGATGCGCGCGTGCTCGGGTCTTGCTTCGGAAGTGCACTGCCATGCATAGGCTGCCTCTGTTTTCCCTGCTCTGCCTCTTTGAAGACTGCCAAAGTCTCAGAATTGCTTCCCTGGACATTGAGAGACACCACCGGCTGAGTAGGATGGCCACCGGCAGTGGTATGTGATCACCGGCTGTTGGTGAAGCTATCGGCTCAAGAAGGATTGCCGGTCGGCACTGGACACTGCCGGTCGGCAGAAAGTTCCTGCAGAATCTGCAATTGGCAGCAGCAGAAGGCCAGGCACAGCATGGCAATGCAATTCAAGCAATGTATGCACCAATCATGTCCCTTATCATGTTAGTGACTCAAAGGGACTGCTCCTTGGTTCTCGGACCATCAATCGCGCATTTCCATGCGTGATGGCCCAAGGGACCAAGTGTGCATTTTTGATATGGAATGCAATGCACATGAACAAACCATTGGGACTCAACCTCTATCACAAGCATTTCAAGAGGCCAAGCATGCATGCAAATGGAATGCAATCCTAGGCATGTGAGCTAAGGATGCGACATGGCAATACAATGCATTCATGCAATTATGCAAGCAAATATGCGAGGCAAACATGCAAACAAGCAAAGGGTAGACTTAAGCATGGTTTGGGCAGCCCTCACTAAGCCCAAAAACAGTGACCAAAGTGCCCAAAATGAAGGACTAATGGCATGCAAACATGTATGCAAATGATCTCCAACACTTCAAACATTAAAGAGCAATTCTCAAGCACACTTAAGAGGATGCGAACATGGACATATAGCATGCAAATTTGGCCTTGAAAATCATGCTATAGGAGGTGCCAAACCAACTTAAACAAGACAAACATAGCATGCAACAATGGTCTAAAACCCAAGACATGCCAAGAGGCTTAAACCAAGACTAAGTCAACCAAGCCTCACAAGGCTAAGAGGACTTAAAATAGGTCTAAGGCAGGCCTAGACAACACCCAAGGGACACCTAGATGGCATCTAAGTGGCTCAAATTCAAAAGCATGCACAATGACCAAAACATGGAGCATGCAAGACAAGCTTTCAAAGCTTCAAAGAGGCATCCAAGGCAAGCATACAAGCATGTTAAAGGAACTGAAATGGCATGGTAGATAGTTCCAAACCACTAAATCAATGCAAGAATGCATGCTATACATTCACACACTTAAGGCCAACAAACCAAAAATGCAAAGGGGCTATACTCAGCATGCCAAAGTCGACCCAAACAACTAAGGACAGACCTCAAACATAGCAAAATAAGCACAAAAGCTTCACAAAGCTAGACCTAAAACATGCTTGAACAATGGTTTACAACCTAAGGCATGTTAAGGCCAAAACATGGCATTACAAGGTAGGTATGCTAAGCATGCATGGTGTACCAAAACCAACATACAACAATGCTATTTCATGGGAAAATAAGCATAAATAACAGCCAAGGCATGGTCAACATGAGGCTTAGCTAGGTGCTCATTAAAGAGGCAAAAATGGCCATTTTCAAGGACAACAAGGAGAGGGGGTGGCCCTCTCCTTCTTAGGACTTCAAAGCACCATCCTTACCACTGAAATCCCTCAAGATTTCAGTGGTGAGGAGGCCCAAACACCAAAGTCCTGGAGCTCACTCAAAATGGCTCAAAATGGAGCCTCTCAAGGCTTAAGAGGGGTCAAACACCTCCAAACCACAAAACACTCTAAACAAACTATTTAGAGGGCCTAAAAACAGAACTTTTTTGTATTATACACCAAGCTCAAAAACAGTTCTAAGATAGGCAAAAATAGTATGCAAAAATGGGAAATAAAGGAGTAAGATTGTTACCCTTGAAGACCCTCTTCACAAATGAAGCTCCAGCAACTTCTTTGAGCTCAAAACCACCCAAGAAAACCAAGAACAACCTCTGGTCCTTCAAGAATCAAGCAAAGGTGTAACACTATGTGTTTGTGTGCAATAGTAAGACACAAACACACTTATACACACACAAAGGCCAAATGAGAGAGAGGTATAGAGATAGAATATGTATCAATCCTAACCCTAGAACTCAAAACCCTAAAATGGTTGTCTAAAATGTCTAACCCTAAAGCCAAGAGAGGAGGGCTCCTCTTATAGGGAAGCCAATCTTGTAAAGCTTACAAGGTAAGCTAACAAGAAGGCCATCCCTCCATACACGTGTATGGAGGGGAACAAAATGCAAGCCAGCTGTATTAAAATATCTGCAAAAGCAGATGAACAGTAGTCGGCTGCCCAAAATTGCCATTTTGACAAAATGTACTGCCGACCGGCAACAAAGAATGTCGATCGGCAATATACATTGCCGATGGCAACAAAACACCAGCCGGTGGCCTCTGGCCATGGCCGGTGATGTGTGGGGATGCCTCACAAGGCATTCCCTGCCTCTCCAAGGCAAAACACAAGTGTTTGGTGCAAAACCAGACACTAAACAGTCGAGTTCGGAGATCTTGAGGCAAGGCGCGTAGCCGAGACCTCCGGGAACTCCAAATGAACACAAACATGGATGATCACCGGGTGTTCAAACGGTGACGTCCAAGTCTCGAGGACGGTCAAAAATTGGGTGTCTACAGAAAGGTAAGACAACCTAAACACATCTATAGACACCCGAAACGACTCAGAACAAGAATCGAGACAAACAAAACGACTGACACGATACGCAGACGTGTTCCAATGGTAAGAGACCTCTTAGTGCATGAGGAGCCAGTTTCTCCAGGTATTGTTTCCCACCCTTTCCCATTTGTGATTCTCACATCACTCGGCCCTAAAGCTCGGTTTTCTCTCAAAACCCTTTTCTTGCTTTTTCTCTCAGCGCACATCTCTCTATTCTTCAATCTCTCATTTTTCATCCCTCCCTAGGGTGGTTGATGGATAAACAGGAAGTTGCGGACTCTTGCCCCTAGCATTCTGCTAGATTCTCTTCTTCTACTCACAATAGTGAACTTTCTCGCAAAGGGGTTACGCTACAACTGGGTCTGTAGCAAATCTGCAGCTGACATCGGTTGATGATGTTCTGTTGGGGAGTTTGGACGTGATCAGATCTGTCCAGATGAGGGAATGGAATATCCTGCTCCATTCCAGTTCGTGCTTCGCACTTGGCTTGATACCTCGTTGCTTGGAAGATGAGAGAGCTTTTCAGCCTTTTGTTGTTAGCTTCAGTTGTGCCCTTTTCTGGCAAGTAAAGTGCCCTTTCTGGCAAGTATGTTGACAATGGGGAAAAGAAAAAACACCTGACTTAACTGTGCCCTTAGTTCATTATTTTGACCATTTTTTGTTTTTGACGTTCTGTTAAAACAATTTTGACCAATATGAGAGTTAGATTAACACGCTGGTTTGATTTTTTGATTTGAAATCATGCAAGTCAGGTTATGAGCACTGAAAATTTTCCTTCTTTTGGGTCCAAGAAATGGTCCAGTTTTGGAAAAATAGAATAATTTTTGAGAGAATTAGTCAACCCTAGTAAAAATTCTCAAAACTGTTTTTGCAGATGGCCACTGCTCAATGAGCACGAAACCTACTCTCGAGATGCACAACATCAGGTCCAAAATAAATGGAAAATTGCCCCTTGCTTGAGGCAAGTTACATGGCAACGAAAAGTTACCCCTTGTTTGAATGACACCGCAGCGTTTTGTACGGCAGCGAAAAGTTGCCCCTTGTTTGAATAGCGCCGCAGCACGTGGCCACCAGTCCTCACAGTGACAATTACAACCAAATTCTCGGATCCAGAGAAGACAAAGATGACCAGAACCATCACATGGACACAGTCGAATTTGAAGTGTTTTACGGCTAGACTTCAGAATGAAGTTGCCTACATATCCTAAAGATGGGAATCAAGCCTTATGTAGTTCGGGGTAAGGTACACTCCTGTATTAACCCTCACCTTTTGCGCTCTAACTTTTGCCAAGGCCGCCCTTTGCGGATTTTCAACCTTACGAGCTATGTTCTTCAATTCTTTTTCATTTATTTTCTTCTTTTTTTTCATCTCTTTCTTTTTTTCTTTTTTTTTTCATTTTTTACATTTTCTTCATCATCATTTTTTTTGCATTTTTCTCTTTTGTTCTTTTCTTTTCTCTTTTTTTTTTTCTTTTTTTCTCGCTCTAACTTTTGCCTGGGTCGCCTTTTCGGGTTTTTGGCCCAGTGAGCCTCTCAAGGGTAAAAGTGTAGCTTGGTCCATGTCAAATGGTTCTGAGATCTCGAATCCGTCTGAATCCAGGAGAGTGACTGCTGTTCGCTGACGATGCAGGAGTCCATCCCGTGGGGGCTGAATTTGCCCCTAGTGTTGTGGATAAGAACTCAGTTGTTCTTCAGCAATACTTTCTTCTTTCTTCCCTTCTGGGATTTGGCATTCTTGCCAGTCTTCATTGATTTGCAAGATGATCCATCTTCGGCTTTTCGAGCACATCTGACATTTTTCTGTCCCTAGGTCGAGGACTGCTTCGAATCTGGCCACACAGGCCTCACATTGCGGTTGACTGTTGAACATTCTGAATCTAAGTTCAAGGTTCGAAAGCAAGGGGTCGAGTCTCAAGGCTAAGAGCGATCCTAGGCTGCACAATCTCGAGAACGATTCCACATAGGTCTTCGCAAGACCGCGCAAAACATTTTCAAATTTTTTTTAAGAAAACGACAAATCACTCGCGCTGAAGACAGTGTAGAACCAATCTAGATCAAGCTAGGATCCTTCTCAGTACTCACATTAACAAACATGATCTCAATCATTAAGGGCTTAGCATGCCTCTCTTTCTCTCAGTTGATCAAATTTTTACAAATCCCAAGGAATTCCTTCCTCTTTGTTTTCAACACATCGTGTTAGAAAAAGTTTTGAAAAAACTTAGGTCAATGCAATGATTTAATGGTGCAGAAGAGCAGGTGAGATGCTCCGCCAGTTCGTCCTAGATTTTCTGGCACAATCGGCACAACGCAGAAGCAAATGCAAGAGTGTGAAAATTACTGTTGTTCCATTCAAATTTGGTTGGTGTAATTGGCTCCAAGCAGAAACAGACTCACAACAAAATGAAAAGACAAACGCAAAATGAAATGGTGATGCCCGAGGTAGCACCCCCGGAATCACCCGACCTTTGTACAACAGGACTGACTCGATACAACAAGACAGACCCTTAATCGAAAAGACTGACTCAAAACAAAACTACAAAACTGACTCAACACCCAAGTCAGAAACTACAAAACTAGCATTCACAAATGCTCAAAATAGTGCGTGCCATACGCCACATCCGAGGTAAACCGTGCGCCGCCCGCAGGTGGTCTAACCCTTGATCACCTACTTGCATTATCCTCGAAATCCACCAACCCGGTGGTGACAGACTTTGCCGAGCTTGGCGGGAGGATGACTTTATTGTCAATCAAATCTTGCACTTCGTGGAGAAGACAGAAGCAGTTGTCGGTGCTGTGACCGGTTTGTTGATGGTATGCACAGTACTGGGTACCATCATGCTTAGCTGGAAGGGGACTTGGGAGAGGCCGAGGCTCGGGGGGTTTGAGATGCCCTTTTTCGACGAGGATTTGAAGGGCCTTAGACAAAGGCATGTAGAGGGCATGGAAGACCCTACGACCTCGGGGCAGATGCTTCAAGGTTTGTTGACTTTTGCTGGACGCACTCAAAAAAGGATCGGCAGGTGCTGCCTTGGCTCTCTGATCTTTTCCAGGTGCAGGGTTAGGATTGGAAGGAACTGTTCTGGTACGACGGTCCCCATCTCGATTTTCCCTCTGGCTTAAATTGCTCTCGGCTTGAGTAGGGAAGATGTCATCCACAGTTTTTACAGCAACAGCGAGCACCTGCTGTTTATTCAGTCCTCCAGCTTTCAAAGCCTCAACAGCCCACAGGAGTTGTTCGTAGGGATTGGTGTCCACCTTCACCTTGTTCTTACCACTCACCTCGGCTGGGTAGAAGATTTGAGTTGCTACATCAGAGTAGAGCCCCATTGTTGTCGACATGCCATTACCGGAACTTGGGATGGCTTCAGGTTGGTTGAGTTCGATTATAATACGTCCCAGTAGCGGGGGCTCCTCCGGTATGAAGTTCCCGGCATACGATGTGGTTGGTGGCGAAGCCGACATTCCGTAGGCTAGATCAGCCACGGATCTTTGAAGATCGCCAATCATTCCCATCAACTCGAAAGTAGTGGGCTCACGGGTTTGAAATAACTGGGGTTCCCAGATTGGATGTACGGCAGGTGACCTGGGTGGGTGTGGCACTTCAACGTCGGTATCACCCTGTATGATGATTCCCTGGTTTAATGCGGCTTCCATAACCACTATTTCCTCTGAATTCTGTGTCATCACGAGTCCACTGAACTGATCGAAGGTGATGTGACTGGTGACTGATGGATCAGATGAACCGATGAGCCCTAACTGGCCTGTCTCTGCTTTGCCTCAGCGAAGGAAGATATTGACTGCTCTAAACTGAATCTCCGAACTGAAAGAGAAAACAGGCAGCAGCTCAGCCCAATTTCATTAGGACAGATATAGGCATGGCTGGATAACTATATTCAACCACTGATCACTGTTTTCCAAATTACTGCCCCCCAAAACTGAATCTGGTACCCGCAGATAACTGATTCCCAAAATACTGAACTGGTGCCCGCAGGCCTGATGCCCAAACTTGCAAACTGATACATGCATTCCTGCAGAGACACACTCTGACAGCACATAGCAGGCAAATGAGAGCCAAAACACCCCTACGTTGGGGTAGGGTTTCCCTGTCCTATTTTGTCAGGAGCTAGGGTTTCATTACGCACACAAAGGTTTCAAACAACCTATAATCGGGTAAGTAACCTGTCCTAGCTTGGACTGGTCACTATCGATTCCGAATATACACTAGGTCGAATGGTCAAAAAGGGTGCCCCGGTAAAATGGGGGTTTGTGTTCCTGTCATGGCAGAGCCTGCAATCGGTTAGCCTTATGGCACGCTTCTCAAAGCGAGCCTTCAACAAACCGTTCAGGAATAGCATACGGCAAACACGGTGTCCTAGGCGCACCAATGCAAATGCAATGCGAAGAAACACACAAGTGTAGTTAAAACCAGATATCATGAGTTCGAGTCAAGTTCTCTAATTCCCCAGCAGAGTCGCCAGAAACTGTAGACGTCCCCGAATGCCCCGGGAGGGAAATCCCGTTCTGTTCATATGGGCTCACTACAGTTCAGGACTCAAATGTCACGGTCCTGTGTCTAATCTCGCAGAGTGTAATGCAAGACCGATGAATCATCAAAGAGTCCAAATCCGACAAATCGTTTTTTAAAACATATTTTTTTGAAAGAAGTGCCAAACATGGACTGCTTTGCCAGATACAGAGTCACCACCTAAATATTTTATTTTGGGGAATTTAGGAAACCCTGACTCGTTTGCCTAAGGCCACGTGTCCGTCATCACCAAAGTTGCCTCGGCTCGGGAACTTGGGTATGATTGGGGAAGGTCACTTCGTGAGCACCCCCGCTCGCCCGATCAAAGATCGGCCTCTACTAACCATGATATCGAGTTTTGAAAACATTATGTGCTCTTATTCCGGTTTATTAGCCTAGAATTACTATGTGATGCGCACAGCATACAAGTATAGACTGGATTGCCTAAGTTGGAACAAAGCATCGCACATCCATTTGTTTTGAAAATGGATTGAAGTTTGCTACTCGTAAGTAGGCTAAAACACGGGTTTCGACGAATTATCCCAACTCAAGCAACCCAACCTTCACCCACAGGCATTCAAACAGGTATATCACATAAGCACATAGCCTCATGGTAAGCATGCTATCATGGCAGTCACTCACACACATGCAAGGATGCTGAAGCATAAATACTTACCGAGTACTCCAAGCCAAAACAGAAACTAGTTAGTAATCAATGCATGATCCTAGTTCATGTTAAGATGGCTAATGCAACACATGCAAAAATGCAACTAAGATAGGCTCGGCTATTCTAAAATGGCATATGAAATGCAACAACTGATACACATATTCAACTCAGAATTGAAATACAATGTAGTTAGTATGATGCGCCGAGCCCGGTGCATGCAATACAGATGAATGATGCAAACATGCAAGCATAAGTATGCTAATTGAAAGATGCCCTAATCTAACCATCATAAACTGGTAAATAAAAGGGAGAAAGACGTGGGGTTGGAAGACATGCATCACACACACGCACACTTATTACAATTGTGCCCTCGCTCGGAGGGTCCGAATAAATAACAGTTAGAGCTAATTATTACACAACATTAACTTAACAAACTAGCTAAGTAAGCATGTAAACTACATGAATGTGACTATCTCGGCTCTGTTTTGGGTGACGATGGATGCACGCATGCCCGAGTCGCCTCGTCGGGAAATTCAATCGCGATACCTCGTCTCGCCTTTGTTTGCAACTGATTTTAGAAATTTGCACAAGGCTCCAAAAGGCTGAAACTCCACCCTGGGAAGGCTGCCGACCAGATATTGGCTTGGGAAACACCTGCTGACCACCCTTTTTGTGGTGGGAACCAAAAAAGTTGGTCGGCCTGCCAGAAAACCTGGTCGGCCGACCACTTTCTGCCCCTGGATTCTGGTTTTTTTTCTACAACAAAGGCAAGAGAGAGAGAAGGCAATGTATTTTCAACAAATGTGTACACGACCACTCTCCCCGTCATTGCATGAGCTCTAGGGAGTGTAGTCCTTGGTCCTCGTGCCACCAATCACGCATCCCGACGCATGATGGCCGAGAAGTCGAATTGCACTACTTAGTATGGAATGAATGCAAGTGTGAACTCATGAAGCCAACAATTCCATCATGGGCGATCAAGAATGTCGGGGACCGAAAAGCGAGGCACGTTTCATCACTCGGAATATGAAACGTCCCTCGTTTTCCATGTTTGAACTAACTCCTACTCCAAACACAATGCAATATGAATGACTTGTACAAATGCAATTAGCATGCAATCCTAATGCAATGCGACCTAACCATGCAAACATGCAAGGATGAGATGCAAACATGCTACTAGCATACACAACGCTATAAACTATATGGCATACACAATGCGACTAATAACCTAGCATACGCAATGCACACACGAAGATGGACATACACAAAGGCATAATCAAAGCATACACAATGCGATGGTCAAACATGCAACAACATGAACCAAATGGCATACACAATGCAAGGTGGACTTAAACCAATATGAGTGGACCTCAGCCACACTCAAATCAGTGGCCACGTGATGAAAATGAGACAACCGAAATACATGCAAATATGCACGAATGCAAAGAACCGATCCTAAGGCACAACATGCAACTCTAATTAAGCATGGCAAAGGATGAAATATGGCATAGAATGGCACATGATACAGCTCTAAAATGGCATAAAAGATGGTCCCAAAACATGCAAATATGTCACCCAATGCATGCTAGATGGCCCAGGTACCGAAACTAGTGAAGTGCGTTACACTAGAGGTACCCAAAGCAATGCACAAATGGCAAAACCAACCCCAAACAGACCCTAGGCAGGTTTGAAACAGTGGGGAAATGGCCTAAAATGATGGCTCGGAATGCAAAGGAATGGAGCTCATTCAATGGTCCGAAAACAAGGCATTCATGGACAAACTCTCAAGCACACTAAAGAAGTAGAAAACATGGCAATATGGCATTCATGCAAGCTCTGAAATATGATGTATAATAGACCCAAAACACGAACACACCTCAGTATAGCCTCAAAACTCAAAGTTAAGCATGGGTATTGAACTACAAGCATGCAAAACAAACATCATTCGACCATGAGACCCAAAAAAAGAGCTAAGGCAATCCAAAATATGCACAACATCAGTTTAAGACATGGCCAAAAGGTGCTAAAATCAAGGGTCAACAAAGCATGCAAAGAAAGCTAGTGAACCATGAGTTGTACTACAACTATATGAAACATATGAGAGCTCACCAAACCAGCCAAAAAAATAAGTATGCCATGCTAAAATATGCCCAAAAACCCATTGAAACTTAGTCAACACATGTTAGAATGAGGTGCTCCTTTGGAAGGTCATGCAAGGGGTTATTCTACACATGTATGATGGACACACAAAATGGAAAAACCACCTCTGGAAAAAGGTTATGAGGCTCATAAAACCCACCAAAAGGTCCTGAAATTAGTGTAGGAAGCATAAAAATAAAAGCCCCTTTGTAAGGCCTTGAATAGGATTGCTCTACACATGCATAATAAACACTTTATATGGCAAAAAGGGCTCTAGATAGAGCCTATGCAGACCTTAAAACTCACCAAATAGGGCCTGAAATAAGGTTTTGAAACATGCAAGTAGGAGCCCCTTTGGAAGGCCAACAAAGCTAGTAAACAAATCAAGGGGTGAGAGGGTCACCCCTCTCTGATTTTAAGACTCAAAAATACATGTTAGCCACTAAAAATCCACTAGATTTCAGTGGCTAAAAGGCCAAACTAAGGCCAACACAAATGCTCTAATGCATAGCCCTAAACATGAGGAAATGAAGCATGCAAGGGGGAAGATGACCCCAAACAGAAAAATGACCTTAATCAAACTTGAAGAGGAGCTCAAAATAAGACTTTTTTCAGTTTATGTTGATGTCCAAAAATGCTTGAAAATAGAGCTAAACTATGGAGCAAAACAATATCAAAATGGGGGAAATGAAGACTTACCCTTGTAGCAAAGCAATGCAGCAAACTCTGGACCAAGAAAATGAGCCTTTAACCTCTGAAAAACAGCTCCAAGGTACTTAGGATGGTAGTGGAGGTGTTGTGCTTGGAGGTGTAGTGTAAATGGCCAAGAACCATGGAGTTATGGAGCTTGGATGTAGAGATATAGAGGGAGAGTGTATCTATCTTGAGACCAAAATGTTCAACCCTTGCAAGTGGAGAGGAGGGTTGGTTTTATAGAAAAGGAGGTCCAAGGCTTCTTGGAGAAGCCTCAAGCAAAAGGACCAAGCTTCTAAAAGAAGCTAAACCAAAAGGGCCAAGCTTCTTGAAGAAGCTAGACCAAAGGGGTCAGGCTTCCTCAAGAAGCTTGACAAAAGGTCAAGATTCTCCCAAAAGCTAAGCAAAAAGGGCCAAACTTCCTTAAGAAGCCAAACAAAAGGGTCAAACCCGGAGCAAATGCCTTCTAGTTGGCACAGCTATATGCAACTCAAGAAGGGCAAAAAGTAGATAGCTGGCCAACCAGTTCAAGTGGTCGGCCAACCACTTGCCCTGGTCAGCTGACTAGGGTTCAAAAAGGTCAAGAAGAAAAGCTGGTCGGCCTACCCAGAAAGGTGGCCTCCCGGGTGAATGCAATACAGTGGTGGTATGAGAGACCAGACAATGTGACCCAAGAGAGAGGAAACCCAGCTTTCTAGCAAGGTTCAAAAGGGTTAGGAAGAAAAGCTGGTCGGCCTACCCATATTGGTGGCCTCCCAGATGAGCACAACACAATGGTGGTATGGGAAACCAGAAATTAAGGTCCAAAAGTGAGGGAGACCACCTACCTGTCAAAAAAACCGGCTGGAGGAGAGGGAAATGGTCTCCAAAAGAATTGTTGGTCTCCCACCCTCCTACTACCTTCCAAAACGAGGGTTCGGGGGCCAAAACGCGCAGCCTGGGGCCCCGAAAATAGGCTGTTAGGCACCGGAAGTGGCGTGCGACCACAAAGGTGGTCTCTCAGGCCACAGTGTCCCTCAAAAAAGATGAAACAAGGTGTGTGCCAAAAACCAGAGCAAACGGACGTAGTTAAGCGGTCCCGAACCGAGGCGTACGGCCGACGACTCCGAAAATCGAAAACTAGTCTCCAAACGGGAACAGTGGCCTACGACCACGAAACGTAGCCTACAGCTACTGAGAGATGGTCTACGAGACCTCTCCCTCCCTTTGGGAAGAGAAAACAGAGAAAACAGGACCTGGTTTGCAAACCGAGACAAAGCACAAAAGAGCACCGAAGTCCGGAGACAAGGCTCTTAGCCGAGACTCTGCAACCTCAGAATGAGCACGATATGCAACATCACCGAGCGCTCAGTTGATGACGCCTGAGTCTTAAGGTCGGTCAAAAATGGGGTGTCTACAATTGGTAGAGCATAGACTCCCAATTAAAGGAAATTTCCTTCCTCATAAACAACCTCCAAGAAGGATGACCAATGAAGTCACCTTATTGGCTAAGGAGGAAATTGAAAGATTACTCAAAACAGGTTTTATTAGAACAACCAGGTATGTTGAGTGGCTATCTAATATTGTCTCTGTAATGAAGAAAAATGGCAAGTTAAGAATATGCATAGACTTTAGAAATCTAAATCTAGCAATTCCTAAGGATGAATATCCTATGCCAATGGCTGACTTATTAGTGGACTCAATAGCCAAAAGCAGGATTTTGTCCTTTTATAGATGGTCATGCTGGGTATAATTAGATTTTTATTAAACCAGAAGATACACATAAGACAGCCTTCAGGTGTCCTGGTGCTCTAGGGACATTTGAATGGGTAGTCATGCCTTTTGGATTAAAGAATGCAGGGGCAACATACCAAAGAGCAATGAATTTTATTTTCCATGATTTGATTGGCAAATACTTAGAAGTATACATAGATGATGTAGCCATCAAGTCTGATAATTTTGATGAGCATTTGGAGCATTTGCAGCAAACATTTCAAAGAATGAGAACATACAAACTCAAGATGAACCCTTTAAAATGTGCATTTGGGGTATCTGCTGGAAATTTTCTAGGCTTCTTAGTACACCATAAAGGGATAGAAGTGGATGCTAACAAAGCCAAAGCAATTTTGGAGGCAAAACCCCCAACCAACAAGAAAGAGTTGCAAAGTTTTCTTGGAAAAGTAAATTTTTTAAGAAGGCTCATAGCCAATTTAGCTAAGAAAACTTTAGCATTTTCTCCTTTGGTAAAAATTAAGTCAGATCATGAGTTTAAGTGGAAGACATGCCATCAAGAAGCTTTTGATCTACTCAAAAAATATTTGGAAAACCCTCCAGTGTTTATGTCCCCAATGGCAGGAAAGCCTTTGAAATTGTATATCTTAGCTTCTGACCTATCGATTGGTTGTTTATTGGCTCAAGAAAATACTATAGGTCATGAACAAGCCATTTACTATTTAAGTAGAAGACTAAATGATGCTGAGACTAGGTATAACTCTATCGAAAAGATGTGCTTGGCACTTTATTTTGCAGCCATTAAACTGAGGCATTACAAGTTGCTTGCAGAAGTGTATGTAGTGGCACAAACAGATGTGATTAAATATATGTTGTCCAAGCCTATCTTGAGAGGAAGACAAGGCAAATGGATACTAGTTTTAATCGAATATTGTTTCAAATATGTACCACAAAAAGCGATTAATGGGCAAGCCTTGGCTGATTTTCTAGCAGAATATCCTTGTTCCTCTGTCGATTTAGACCTGTATGAGGTCAATGTGGTGGAAAATGAACCTTGGAAGTTAATGTTTGATGGTTCAAAAACAGATGAAGGAGTTAGTGCAGGTGTTGTGTTGATTGCACCAAACAAGCAAATATAGCAATTTGCGTATCAGTTGGAAGCACAACATATTCAGTCTTGCAATCAAGCTGAGTATGAAACTTTGATAATTGGTCTAGAGTTGGCCATAGAATTCAAAATTAAAAGCCTCCAAGTTTTTGGAGATTCACAGTTGGTCATTAAGTAAGTTTTGGGAGAGTTCAAGTATGTAAGTGGTGTTCTAGAGGAGTATCTAACTGAGGTCAAATGGTTTATCAGTTTCTTCGACCATGTTACCTTTACACACAGGTATAGACTAGAAAATAAAGAGGCCAATGAGATGGCTCAAGCAGTTTCTGGTCTAAAAATACCTAAAGGAGCTCAGGAAAGGGTGATTCAAATTAAGAGAAGAAGTTTTTCTGCACTTAGAGACAGATAAAGAAATTTTTTGCCCATTCTCACGGTGGATATAACAGAGGAGGATTGGAGATTCCCCCTAATTAAATACCTGTCGAATCCTAGTGAAAAGAGTGATAGGCAAATAAGATATCAAGCCCTAAATTATGTAATCATGGGAGAAGATTTATTCAGGAAAGCCCATGATGGACTGACTTTGCTTTGTATTGGCAAGTTAGACCAAATGAAGGCCATGACTGAAGCACATGAAGGAATTTGTGGAGCCCATCAAGCTGGTGACAAAATGAGATGGTTATTAACAGGTATGGTTATTTCTGGACATCTATCAGAAAAGATTGCATAATGTATGCAAAAGGATGTCAGAATTGTCAGAAACATGGTAATATTCAAAGAGTTCCAGCCATTAATCTCCATTCAATAGTAAAACCTTGGTCATTCAGAGGATGGGCTATGGACTTGATAGGGCAAATTTTCCCAACCTCTTCAAAAGCACACTCTTATTTGCTAGTAGCTACTAGTTATTTTACTAAATGGGTAGAAGCAGTACCTTTGAAAGTGGTAACACAGACTCAAGTCATTGAATTCTTAAAAAAGAATATAATTTATAGGTTTGGTTTACCCCAGTTCATAACTGTCGATCAAGGCACAATGTTCAATGGGGATGAGATTAAAGGGTTTGCCACAGAATATGGCATTCAAATATTAAATTCCTCACCCTATTATGCCCAGGCAAATGGGCAGGCTAAGGCAACAAACAAGATTGTAAAAAACACTTTAGAAAGGATGATTGAAGACAATCCTAGGGATTGGCATAACCTCCTATCAGAAGCACTTTGGGCTTATAGAAATTCAAAAAGAAACAACACAGGAATAACTCCATATGAGTTGGTGTATGGGCATGATACTGGGTTGCCTTTAGAAGTAACAGTGAGATCCAATTGACTGGCTAGGCATTTGAATATTCCTATGGATAAATATCTAGAAGCCATGTCAATTGAGTTGCAAGATTTAGAAGAAAAAAGGATTATGGCATTTAATCACTTAATAGTCCAGAAAAAGAAGGTTGAGAGAAGTTACAACAAGAAAGTGAAATGTAAGGTGTTTTCTGAAGGAGAGTTGGTGTGGAAACTATCTTACCAATTGGCTTAAAAAGCCTAGAATATAGCAAATGGTCTCCAAACTGGAAGGATCATTTAAAATACATAAGGTCCTTAAAGAAGGGGCTTATCATCTTGCTTCCATGAAATGTGAGCCACATAGGAGAGTCATTAATGGCAAGTATCCTAAGAAATATTATACAACTATGTGGGAATGTATGAATAAGCCCTGAAAACATGGAAAGGGACATGCATGACAAGCTACAGTAAAATATGACAAACTTGAATAAAATATAATAGATTTTCCATTAAAATGCCAGCTAAAAGTACAATTTCAATAAGTACAGATCAAAATAATTACATTTGGTCTAGTCTTTCTGCAAATACATGGAAAGTCTACTCCAGGCTTGAAGGGCAGTTTGGTGCTTGATTTTATTCTGCCTGAGTCTGGTTTGGGCCTGCCTAATAGCAAGCGGACCACCTTCTACTTAAGCAAACAGAGTTGGGATTTGTTGAGAAATGGTGGTTTGTCTTTGTTCAGTAGTAGCTCTTTGAGTTCTCACAAGTGCTAGTTGAGCTTCTAGTTGGTTTTCTTCTGTTGTGAAGTTAACAATTTGGATAGTGAGGGCTTGTGATTCGGTGGAGGCCTCAGTCATAGCAGTGATTGCTTTTTTCATTTGGTCCACTTGAGTTTCGGTTGTCTTTGGCTCAGAGTAGAATTGATTGATAGCTGCCAAGTGTTGGGGAAGTTCCAAAAGGAAGTTCTGGAAGGCTAGCACTTGGTTTGGATCAAATAATTGAGGCACTAGAGGTGCAATGGTGTAGACGCGCCCGTGGGCCCCGTGCTACAGTTCGGACTCGTTTTTGTTTCACGGTTCTTAATCTGAACCAAAGAGTCCAAATCTGGCAAATCGTTTTGAGAAACAGATTTTTGAAAAAGAAGCGCCAAACATGGACTGCTTTGCCAGATACAGAGTCGCCACCTAAATATTTTTTTTTTTTAATGGGGAAATTTAGGAAACCCTGACTCGGTGCCGAAGGCCACATGTCCGTCATCACCGGAGTTGTCTCGGCTCGGGAGCTTGGGTACGATCGGGGAAGGTCAGCTATGAGCACCCCCTTTCGCCCGGTCCGAAGACCGGCCTCTACTAACCGTGATATCTGATTTTGAAAACTTTATGTGTTCTTATTCCAATTGTTAGCCTAGAATTACTATGTTATGCACGCAGCAAACAAGTATAGACTAGATTGCCTAATTTGGAAATAAGCATTGCATATCCGTTTGTTTTGGAAAAATATTTTGGAATTTGCTACTCGTAAGTAGGCTAAAATACGGATTTCAACGAGTTTCCCAACTCAAACAATCCAACCTTCACCCACAGGCATCCAAACAGTTTATCACATAAACATTTAGCCGCATGGCAAGCATACTGTCATGGCAACACTCACACGCATGCGGGATGCCAAAGCATAAATACTTACATCGTACTCCGTGCCAAAACAATAAACTAGTTAGCAAACATGCATGTCCTAGCTCATGTTAAATTGCCTAATGCAACACATACAGGATGCAATTGAAGTAGGCTCGGCTAACCTATACATGGCATATGAAATGCGATCAATTTGATGCACGTATTCAATTTTGAATTGAAGTACAAATGCAGTTAGCGTGATGTACCAAGCCTAATGTATGCAATACAAATGCATGAATGCACACATGCATAGCATAAGGTATGCTAATTTTAAAAATGCCCTAGTCTACCACCATAAGCAGGTAAATAAAAGGGAAGAAAGACGTGAGGTTGGAAGACATACACACACTCACGCACACTTATTACATGATTGCCCTCACTCGGAGAGACCAAATAAATATTACAGCCCGAATGATAAGCAAATAAAATTATTACAGAATTTCTAATTAATCAATAGAAAGAATGCAAAAAAGAAGAGGGTGGCCGCAGCCTCTGCCTCGGGATGCACGAATAATGCATGCTCGAGACCCGGCTCGCCTGGAAAACCCGTACCGCACCTCTGCCACCTCTGTTTATACTGCCCTGTCTCTCTGAAAATTGCCAAAGCGCTAGGACAGGTTCCTTGTATGCTGCAGAGTACCACCGGCTAGGGGAAATTCCCACCGGCAGTGTGTAATTTCCACCGGCTGTTCCTGGATTTATCCGCCATTCAAAAAGTGCCGGTCGGCAGAAGCTCCCTGCTGAAGACAGTTTTGACAGCAACAGAGAATAGACAGTATACGGCATGGGATTTCAGGCACATGTGAGCATGGTCATGCTTCCCATCATGCTTTGAACTCAGGGAAGCATGGCCTTTGATCCTCGAGCCATCAATGGTGCATGATAGCCCAAGGGATCAAATTTTCCACTTGATGTAAAGATGCATGCAACCACACAAATGAGGACCAAGACCCTATCATGCCGAAGTCAAGGGTCCCGGTGACCGAGAATCAAGGCACATTACATCACTTGTAGTATGAATGTTCCTTGATCCTCACACTTGGTTTGACACCCCAAACCAAGTAATGCAATGCATGTTATGCAAACATGGCTCGAAATGCAACAATGAGATGGAAATGCAAGGCATGCCAAATGTTATGCAACTAATATGGCAAGTATGCAATGCTAGGCATGCAAGATGTAAATGTGATGCAAACATGGACCATTTGAGCAATGGGATCAACATATTGCAAGGCTTGATGAAACAATCATGCAATGGACATGAGACAAGCATGCAAGAGGGCTTTGAACCATAAAGGGGCAGACCTTGATCCACCCCAAAACAGTGGCCAAAAGTGCCTAAAAGGATGGACAAATACTCATGCGAACAAGCAAGCCAAAGGCCCTAAAGTTAAGGCACAAAAGGAGGGCACTTCACTCCCACCAACAAGACCAATCATGGCATGAATTGGACAAGCCAAAACAGAAATTTAACATGCAAGGATGGACTCCAAGACCCATTAATATGGCAGCTAAAATGGCTCCGAAGGAGTGTATGCACCAAAGCTCATATCTAGGCATAAAAGGACACACCCTCAAGGCATGAAAGATGTCACACATGCACACATATAAACATGATTCATGGGCTGAAATAGGGTCCTAAATGATGCCAAGTCATGAGGATAGTCATAGTTATACATGCTAGAGGTCAATATGCTCAAAGCTTACAAGCCAAAACACAAAGAGATGACACCAACCAAGACAAGTATGACTGAAATGAATGGCCAACAGACCTTAAACATGGTAAAATAGTGCCAACACCTTCATGGAACTAAGCCAACACATGCAAGAATCATGGCCTAAACATGAGATACATTTCTAGGCCAAATAGGGGGATATAAAGCAAGTATATTAAGCATGCAAATGGGTACAAATCCGGCCAAAAACAGAGATCACATATGACCTAAAAACACCCAAAAACCTCTGAAAAAGGGCTAAAACCAATCAAGCATGCATGTTACCCTTTAAGCCAAAATGCAAGGAAATAAAACAATGAAGGGAGAGGGGTGTCCCTCCCCTATGCAAGACTTCAAACCACCTTCCTTACCACTGAAAATACACTGGTTTTCAGTGGTGAGGAGATCAAAACACTTGAGCAAATGAGGCCTTACCAAGGAGGCAACAAAAAGGCCAAATGAGGCCTAAGAGGGTGAGTTTGAACTCAAACCACTAAAGACCCTTAATGAAAGTTCTAAAGCATGAAAATATAAGCTTTTTTATGTTATGCACAAAAACTAAATCAGCAAGAAAGATAGGTAAAAGACTAGTGCAAGTTTGGGAAAACTAAAGTAAAATGCTCACCCTTGAAGCACACTTCAAGAACAGCCAAGGCAGCCTCCTTCTTTTGATCAAAAACAGCCCAAAAACTCAAGAATCAACCCTCAAAGTCCTCAATCTCAGAGCAAGGTGTAATAGTGTGTGTATTGGTGCAAAAGTAAGGTAAAATCACACTTTTAGGCCAAGAAACACACACAAGGGAGGAGAGAGAGGGAAATATAGAGATAGGGTGTATCTATATGTGTAAGCTCTGGTTTTTGCCTTCAAAGTCTCCAACCTAGAGCAAGGAGAAGGCTTCTCCTCTTATAGAAGTCCCTCTTGCAAAGCTTATACAACAAGCTTGCTTAGAGGGAGATCCCTCCATACACGTGTATGGAGGGAAGCAGAGTTGGTGCCAGCTATCACAGCTGGCACAAAATATCTACATAAAGTAGATGAACAGTGGTCGGCTGCCCAAAAATGTCATTCTGACAAAAAATAGTGCCGATCGGCAACAAAATGTGCCGACCGGCAGAAAAGATTGCCGATGGAAGCAAAAACCAGCCGGTGGCCTCTAGCCACTGCCGATGGTGTGTGGGGATGCCTCACAAGGCATTCCCTGCCCCTCCAAGGCAAAACACAAGTGTTTGGTGCAAAACCAGACACTAAACGGTCGAGTTCGGAGATCCTGAGGCAAGGCGCATAGCTGAGACCTTCGGGAACTCCAAACGAACACAAACATGGATGATCACCGGGTGTTCAGACGGTGACGTGCAAGTCTTGAGGACGGTCAAAAATGGGGTGTCTATAGTTGCCCCTCTTTGACAGAACTCGAAAGTCATAACAATGACGGGAGTGAATGTCAAAGCCCAGGACAACCCATATTTGACAAGGCCGAAGACTCAGACAAACATGCAGGACAAACAAGGTATGCGCCCGAAGGCAGGGGCGAAATGCAAGACAATGCACGAAGGCGAGCATAACTTACGATCATGCAAAGAAAGCTGTAATGAAGCACACGTGCAATAACTTTAAGCCAACGTATACCAAACTACACTACAATGCAGAAAGGATGTAAGAGAATCATGCAATTCTCAATACGTCTCACTCGGAGGATACAATACCTGTGCAGTTCGTCTGGTTGCGCCAACATCAAATGAACCGTACATACAATATCGTGCCTGCAAAGAAAACAAACTTAACAGGTACAATATTGTTAACAACATGCATAGTAGTGTACTCGAAATGCATGACAACGCAAAGCAAGTGGGGAGCATAACAATGCTGTGAAAATACAGACATGTAAGTGGAGTATGCGGTCTACGCAGGCAACGAAATTGATCAAACATGCGGTCCACGCAAGTAATGAAATTGATTAATCATGCGGTCTACGCGAGCGAAACATGCGGTCTACGCAAGTAACGAAATTGAATAAACATGCGGTCTACGCAATCAATACATGCGGTCTACGCAGGTAATGAATTAATCATGCGGTCTACGCAATCAAAACATGCGGTCTACGCAGGTAATGAAATTGAACAATTATGTGGTCTACGCAATCAAAACATGCGGTCTACGCAAGTAATGAAATTGAACAATAATGCGGTCTACGCAAGCAAAACATGCGATCTACGCAAGTAATGAAATCGAACAATAATGCGGTCTACGCAATCAAAACATGCGGTCTACGCAAGTAATGAAATTAAATAATCATGCGGTCTACGCAATCAAAACATGCGGTCTACGCAAGTAATGAAATTAAATAATCATGCGGTCTACGCAATCAAAACATGCGATCTACGCAAGCAATGAAATTAAATAATCATGCGGTCTACGCAATCAAAACATGCGGTCTACGCAAGTAATGAAATTAAATAATCATGCGGTCTACGCAATCAAAACATGCGGTCTACGCAAGTAATGAAATTAAATAATCATGCGGTCTACGCAAGTAATGAAACTAAATAATCATGCGGTCTACGCAATCAAAACATGCGGTCTACGCAAGTAATGAATTAATAATCATGCGGTCTACGCAATCAAAACATGCGGTCTACGCAAGTAATGAAATTAAATAATCATGCGGTCTACGCAATCAAAACATGCAGTCTACGCAAGTAATGAATTAATAATCATGCGGTCTACACAATCAAAACATGCGGTCTACGCAAGTAATGAAATGGATTACAAACATGCGGTCTACGCAGGTAATGTAATTAACATGCGGTCTACGCAAGTAATGAAATGGATTATAAACATGCGGTCTACGCAGGTAATGTAATTGAGAAAAGTTGAATGTACACATGCAAGTAAAACATGTTATTCATGATGCTGGAATGTAAAGTGTTGTAACACAGCATAATCGAAACGGTTTTGTGGGATTCACAAGACATGAAAAGGATACGGGACGGGACGTCCTCCGTATGAATCAAGCATCGCCCGCAGAAGTTGTGGCCTGAGGTCAACTCGAAGGTTCACGTTTCAAAAGTGTACGTTCCCGTATTGTGAGGGCGTCAAACCATGTGGTTGACCCGATCAAAGGTGCGGAGGGTGCGTTGACTGCAAGGGGAGTTTCACTGGTATCAATTCCGACACTTTGCTACCCTGCCATTCTATGCTTTACTTTCCTTTTTACTGGTAGTTTAAGCACATTGCACTGCCTCGGGCAGGTCTTATTTTCTCAAAATCACAAATTTTGCAAATCATGCGACGGGAATGAAACAACCATTTTGTTCAAAAGGTGTTGCATTTGTAAGTTTTCTATGCACTACATCGCAAAGTATCACACGACAATGTGAACGAAATTGAACTTATTTTGAACACCGAGCATCCGCATCGTAATAATCAGGTAGTGAACCGACTTACAACTCGATAAGCAAAACAAGGACATGATAAAACCAAACAAGTATGAACACAACTTGATAAACAAATCAAAAACTCAAAGAGAGTAAAATACAACTCGATAAGCAAATGTACAATAACTTGACAAGCGGGCAGGTGTGACTCCGCAAGAATCGATCGTCGGGGGAGGGATCGGAGGTGGTGAAGTTTCCCAATACCTAGCATAAACAGCTCAGGGAGCCAGGGGGGAGCCCATCGGCCAGGGGTAGAGACCACCGGCTGCAAGGGATGGCCATCGGCCGTAGGTTTGTTCGGTCGGCAAAATATGATGGCCGGTCGGCAGTATATTTGGCCGGCCGACTGTTAATGAGGGGATCACCAGAATGTTGACACCTGTCCTCCACCCAACCTTATCTCCTACAAGAGACCCCAACTTCGTAGTTTTGCTCAATTCCACACTGATTTGCTCTAATGGAAGAGTTTCTTGCTCAAAATCTCACAGCTTGGATTGCTAGCTTGGATGGCTCGGAAAAATTGAATTTCCGGGGTTTCGGCATAAATGTACTATTTACTTTGGGTCGTACCCCATTGCACCTCCCGTTTCTTCATGCCGCGGCAAGGTTTTGGAATCCGGTGACGCATGTCTTTAGCTTCGCTGGGCAGGAGGTATGTCCTACCTTCGAAGATTTTCGAGCCTTAATGGAGTCCGAACGCGACGAGGAGCTCCTACCCCAACTCAATTTTGGCCACGCCCAATCCTTAGGGCAAATGTGTGGACTCAGTATGCGTGACGCTCGGTCTCTAATTTATGATGGGTTGCTGGACATTCCGAGTTTGATCGATCGATTTTCTGATGCCGGCGATCGCAACAACCATCATTGGCAAGGCTTCCGACGACACGCCCTTTGTTTGTGCATGCTATCTCACTTTCTATTTGTCTCAGGCTCCGGAGGGTCTAGTGTCCAGCTGACCGAGGTTGCCCAAGGCTTGAAGGAGGGCAAGAGCTGTATTACCATGACTTTGGCTGAGACGTTCATGGGCTTAGACGCCTTTTATCGTCATGAAACGACCAGACTAGCAGGGAGTCCACTATTACTACAGGTAATGTTTCCCACCCGATCTCACATATATGCATTGCTCACATCACTCGGCCCTCAAGCTCGGTCTTTTCTCACAAAACCCTATTCTCACTTTTCTCTCCTCGTACATCCCTCTATTCTTTATTCTCTCATTTTTCATCCCTTCCCAGGTATGGTTAATGGACAAACTGCAGGTTGTGGACTCTTGTCCAGCATATTCAGCTCGCGGCTACTTCTTTCGGCACCGTCTAGTCAATGCCCTGGACGAAGGATGGTGGTCCGCTTGGATGTGCCACTTGTCTGCAGACCGTATTGCTTGGCGGTGCCCTTGGCTGAGCCTTCCAGCAATGAGTTACAATATGCCCCGGCAAACTGGGATTCAATTGATTGGTCTTACTCACTGTGTATTCTACTTCCCATTCCAGATTCGACGTCAATTTGGCCATGATCAGACCTGCCTTCCAGAGGGGATAGAGTATCCTGCTGCATTCCCAGCCCGAGGCGCACAGCTTGCTTGGCAGGCCAACGCGTGGAGGATGAGAGGACTCCTGGCCCCCGCTCCTACTTTCAGTTGCACTTTGTCTGATGAGTGCTTGGATTGGCTTAATGAGGAGGCACAGGTCGGGCCCACCTTGGCATCAGAGGCTTCGACCAGCTCTAGGAGGGGGTGCAGGAACACCTGACTTGACTATGCCCCGGATTTATTGCTTTATTAGTACTTTCAAGTTTTCTTTATGAATGTAATAAAAAACAACTTTGGTCGTATGCAAGAGCAGGAGAACTCTGTTTTGAAATCAATGAAATTGACGGTTGTGGTACTGAAAATTTTCCGCTTTGGTCCAAAAATGGTCTTAGTTGTAAAAAGATTATTTTGAACAAAGTCGACTTTTACTAAAACCTTTCGAAGACATTTTCAATGTGGATCAGAACTGGACACGCCTGAGATCTGTCACTGAGATGCACAACCCCGGATCCCTGCAACTGGAAAGTTGCCCCTAGTCTGAGTAGTACCGCGACACTGCATGGCAACGGAAAGTTGCCCCTAGTCTGAAGAGCGCTGCACCGGAGATCATAACCGAACCCTTGAATGCTGAATAGACAAAGATGACCGAGATGATCAAATGGACAAAGTTGATCGGGGAAAAGGGTTATGGCTGAACTCCAGGATGGAGTTGCCTGCGTATCCCAAAGATGGGAATCAAGTCTTACGTAGTTCAGGCTCAGGTTCACTCGAGTATTTTCACTCTCCTTTTGCGCTCTAACTTTTGCCAAAGCCGCCCTTTGCGGGTTTTCAGCCTTGCGAGCTCAGTTTTTATATTTTCTAATTTTTTTGTGCTCTAACTTTTGCCTAGGTCGCCCTTTCGGGTTTTCGGCCTAGCGAGCCTCTCAAGGGTAATATTTCTTCAACTTGTCCATGTTGATTGGTTGGGAGAACTCCAGGCCATCTAAGTCCATCAGAACCACAGCTCCACCTGTCCAGATAGCTTTGATAATGTAAGGACCAGTCCAATTAGGTCTGAATTTGCCCCTCGGGTCGTGGATGGGGGCTCGGTTGTCCTTGAGCACCAGATCTCCTTCCCTTAGATTTCGGGACTTAACCTTCTTGTTGAAAGCCCGGGCAATTCTGCGCTGATAACTTTGAACATGGTACAGTGCTTTCAGTCTTCTCTCATCGAAGAGCGTGAGTTCCTCAAACCTGCTCTGCTGCCAATCTGCTTCGGCTATTTGACACTCGGCCAAGACTCGTAATGACGGAACCTCAACTTCGATAGGTAGAACGGCCTCCATCCCATAGACTAATGAATACGGAGTCGCCCCGGTAGAAGTTCTAATTGAAGTCCTGTAGCCCCACAGAGCAAACGGCAACTTATCTGGCCAGTCCCGGTAGGTTTCCACCATCTTCCGTAGTATATGCTTGATGTTCTTGTTGGCGGCCTCAACTGCTCCGTTGGTTTGCGGCCGGTATGTGGATGACTTATGAAAAGCCACGTTATACTTCTCCAACAAGTCAATTACTTCCTTCTTAAAGTGGGAACCATTATCCGAAATAATCTCGTTTGGGACTCCGTAGCGGCAGATGATGTTGTTTCTGATAAACTTTGCAACGTGCGACGCCTTTAACACGGCATATGATTGGGCCTCGACCCACTTTGTAAAGTAGTCTATCGCGACCAAAATAAACTCATGCCCATTCGATCCCTTCGGAGTAACAGCCCCGATCACATCAATTCCCCAAACCGAAAATGGCCATGGCGAAGTCATGTTATACAGTTTTGATGGCGGGATGTTCATGCGGTTTGCATGGATCTGGCATTTGTGGCATCGCCGAACAAAACCGATGCAATCCTCTTCCATTGTAGACCAGTAGTAGCCTTGTCTGAGGATCTTTCGGGCCAGCATTACCCCATTCATGTGTGCACCGCACTCTCCTCCATGGATGGCCTCCATCAGGCGCTTTGATTCTTCAGCTTCTACACAGAGCTTATGCATTCCCAGATGACCTCTCTTGTACAGCTTATCCCCGCAGATGATGAACTGAACAGCCATTCTTCTGATTGCCCTTTTATCCTTGGCATTTGCCCCTGGTGGATACGCCTCCTTCTCCAAGAAGTTCCAAATGTCGTAATACCAGGGGTTGTCGTCCTGAGCCTCATTTATGGCGGAAATCGACTCATATGCTGGCGCAAACTTCTGGTCAATAATGACTGGACGCATCCGGACTCCGGACGGGATGTCTATCATGGAAGATAGAGTTGCTAGTGAATCTGCGAACCTGTTGTTCTCTCTTACTAGGTGGGTGAAATTCAGCTTCTCAAATCGAGGAATTAACAAATCCAAGGTTTGGTGGTAAATTATCATCCTTTCCTCTTTGACTTTCCAGTCTCCTTTTGCTTGAGATACAACAAGGTTCGAGTCCCCAATAACGTCCAACCGTCTTGCCCCTAGTTCTAGGGCTGCTTCTAGACCAGCAATACATGCCTCATATTCTGCTTTATTGTTCGAGACTTTGAACCAGAGCTTGAATGCTAAGGGGATACGGGAATCGTCTGGCGCTATCAGCAACACTCCTATCCCATACCCGTACTGGTTTGACGCTCCGTCAAAGTACATCGTCCAAGTTTTATCTTCGACATGCAGAATGGCTTCATCTGGGAACAGGTACTCAACCGCCTCATCCCCTTCAACCGGGTGGTCGGCAAGGAACTCTGCTACTGCTCTCCCTTTTACTGACTTGCGTGTTACATACTTCAGATCAAATTCAGAAAGCAACAGCAGCCAGCGAGCTAGCCTACCTGTAAGTGCTGGTTTCTCGAAAAGATATCTGATGGGATCCAAGCGTGAAACCAACATTACAGAGTGAGCTAACGGGTAGTGCCGCAGCTTCCTGGTAGCCCATACCAAGGCCAAGCAAGCCTTCTCCAACGGGGTGTAGCGGGTCTCGTAATCCAGCATCTTCTTGCTCAGATAGTAGATGGCCCTTTCCACCTTGTCCTCTGATTCTTGTGCGAGCATGCAGCCCATGGTAGTCTCAGTTACTGAAAGGTACAATATCAACGGTCTCCTCGGCTCTGGTGGTGACAACACGGGCGGGTTCTGTAAATATTCTTTGATCTGCTCAAAAGCTGCTTGACATCGGCCGTCCCATTGGAATTTCTTTCCTTTCTTCAAGAGACCAAAGAGTGGTTCACAAGTCAAGGTTAATTTTGAGATAAACCGTCTTATGAATTGCACTTTACCTAGAAAGCCTCGCACCTCCTTTTCAGTCCTTGGTGGTGGCATTTCTAAGATGGCCCTGATTTTGGAAGGGTCGACTTCGATGCCCCTCTGTGTAATCAGAAACCCCAGCATTTTTCCCGCCGTGACACCGAATGTACACTTCTGAGGATTTAGCCGCAGCCGAAATTCTCTGATCCTTTGGAAGAACTTTTGCAAGGCGGTGTGGTGGCCTTCTCTTTCTTTGGACTTGACGATCATGTCATCCACATACAGCTCAACCTCCTTGTGGATCATATCATGCAGTATCGTGGTTGCAGCCCGTTGATATGTGGCTCCAGCATTCTTCAACCCAAACGGCATCACTCTGTAACAGTATGTCCCCCACGGGGTAGTGAAAGCAGTCTTCTCCCGGTCTTCGGGTGCCATCACTATCTGATTGTAGCCTAAGAAACCATCCATGAACAAAAGCAAGGCGTGTCCTGCCGTGAAATCTACCAATTCATCAATGTGCGGCAAGGGAAAATCGTCCTTCGGACTGGCCCTGTTCAAATTTCTGAAGTCTACACATGCCCGAATTCTACCATCCTTCTTCGGCACCGGAATAATGTTGGCCAACCAAGTCGGGTATTCGGATACCAACAGGAAGCCTGCATCAATTTGCTTGGTGACCTCTTCCTTAATTTTAATGGCCCAATCGGGACGGATCCTTCTGAGTTTCTGCTTGACAGGTCGGGCCTCAGGGTCGAGAGGGATCCGGTGCTGTACAATCTCAGGATCGATTCCAGGCATGTCTTCGTAGGACCACGCGAAAACGTCTTTAAACTCTTTTAATAAAGCGACTAAGCGCTCGCGTTCCTCCGAAGACAACGTGGACCCAATCTGGACCAGCCGCGGGTCCTTCTCAGTACCAACATTCACAGTAGTGATTTCATCCATTAAGGGTTTAAAAAATCTTTCCTGCTCTTGATCAATTAATCGTTGCAAAATCGGAGAAATTTCTTCCTCGTCGTTTTCATCAAAATTTTGAAAATCCTGATTTAAGCAATAAATCAAAGGCACAGAAAAATACTCAGAAACCACATCCACATCATTCTCATTAAATACTTCCAAGCCGCCCGATTCTTCTGTTACAACAGACTCAAAAGAGAAAGAAAATGACGACCTAGACAGGACTGTGGCATCCGGGTTATCACCCCCAGGAATACCGGACTCAGACTCAGTTGAGCTGGAACCTGATTCCGACTCACAAGATTTGGTGGAATCAGATTCCGGCTCACTACCTGACCCGGTGCTGCTGGACAAAATCCTTCTTCAAACTGCCAGACGAGAGAGGGTGCGATGGATGCATCCAAAATGGTTGATGGTAGGCTCGCAGTCGTTTCATTCCCGATCATGCATACCAAGGAGTTATCCCCCAAGCACTTCTGTTCGATCGGAGGATCTGAAAGTAGACATGCCAGTTCTACCCCCATTTCGTTTTCAGCGTCCTCAGACTGCACTTCCTTACTTTGTTCAGCCTCGGCTAATAAGTCTGTCTGCTCTTCGGCGATGTCATTCTCAGGTATCTGCAGGTCAAAGAAAATCTCAAACCCCGGTACGCGCTTCCCCTCTGTGTTCAGCCACGGCTCTGGGAAGCCACAGAACGAAAAGTTCTCTCCCTCCCGGACGAAGCGTCCGTTTAGGGTACCCTGAATGGGCCGGTGCATTAAGTCAAAGGGCTTCCCCATCTGTTTTGCTCTGGCTCTTCCGGCCATCTCCTTTCCTTTCCTTATCCAGTCCTCTTTGGTGGGTAGGTAACCCAATCCAAAGGTGTGAGGGTTGTGTGGCACTTCGGCCAATGCCGCGACGCCTTTCCGGCCGCTCTTCCCCAATCCCATCCCGGGGATGTGCTGGAGTTTGTTCATGAGATAGACTACTTGGGCACTGACATATACCCCTTCATTAGCTGCCATGATGTCCTGTACAACCCGAGCCTCAGCCAAGGTAAAACCCGATATGAACACATCTTCCATACCGTGCTCGATTTCTAGAACAGGCGTAGACACCTCTGATGGCGGATGAATTGATGAGTTTCTGAAAACAATGGCTACTCCCTTCCCATAGGGGTATTTCACCACTTGATGTAGGGTAGAGGAGACCGTCTTTACCTGATGCAGCCACGGCCGCCCCAAAAGCAGGTTGAACGTTGCAGGAACCTCCAAGACATGGAAATCTATCTCGTGTTGTCCCGGCCCAACCTTTGTTTGGATCTTAACTGTCCCCATTACTTCCCGGCTTGTGTTGTCGTATGCCCGAATCACCTGGGCCGTTGGCACAAAATCCGCGACTTTCAAACCGATCGCGTAGGCTGTTCTTGCCGCACAGACGTTGATGGCGGACCCTGTGTCGACAAGCACCACGGGTATCCATTTATCTCTGCACTCCACAGAGATGTAGAGCGGCTTGTTATGGTTCGCACCCTCAGGTGGTAATTCTTTGTCGGAAAAGGTGAGCATCGGGGTAGCTCCTCCCGAAAAGACTAGGCCCACCAGTTGTTCGGGCGTGGTGTCTATAGAAAGCTTGGCTTTGTCCATGGCTGAAAGGACAGCCTGCCTATGTACTTGAGAAGCCATAAGCAGCCCCCAAATGGAGATGTCTGCTTGTATCTTCTTCAATTGTCTTAACACGGCCTCATCCTCGAGTTGCTTTTCCTTTTGCTTTTCTGCCTCCCTATCTTTTCCAGATGCCTCTGGTTGATCTAGGTGTGGAGGTTTGAAATACCGTCCACTCCTGGTCATGTGATCGACTTCGCCGATATACCAGGTATCATCTGGTTGGTTATTCCCCCAATCTTCGTCGGTGTGGGCGAGACACAGATCATCATCCTCCTACCAGCAGCCGACAGGCACCTGTCCGGTTCTGGCATGACTGTTCTCATACTCGCAGTACCTTTTATCCCTATGCTCGCAGCACTTTCCCTTTCTGTACTCACAGCAGTCTCAACCCCCACGTGGGCTTTTGCCTTCCTGATCCTCTCAGAATCTTCGAATCTTTCCTGTTCTGACTGTGCCAATGCAGTAGATTGTTCAATAATCCCTGTACTCAAAATGCTCCATTCTCGAGCGAAACTATCGACATTGGCGCTCCCCGGCGATGTACTCTGTCCTTCAACGTTCCCGGCCGTTACTGACATTCCTGCTCTTGCCGGGCCTTGTTCTGACTGAAACTCTCCTACCACATCTGGCTGATCGTCCAACCATCCCGTGGCCTCTACCGATTCCTCATAGTCGAACCAGTTGACGGCCGAGTCTTCTGGATCTTGGTCACTGTAAAACTGGAACTTGGCGAGATCCTCTTCCACAGTTGTCAAATCATCCGTTCCCTGTCCTGGACTGCCCCCTTGGATTACACACAGCTCTCCCTCTGCTGGAAACGTCACATCTGGTCTATTCTGGCCCATCGGTGAAATGTAGTCACTCGGACTATAAACATTCCCAACATCACTCCCAGACTCCGCAGACTCTGGCTTGACAACCCCCTTCTCCTTTGGAGTCTTCTCTCTTCTGCCCTCGATGGTCACCACCGCTGGCTTGGGTTGGGTTATGGAGACATCCATCATGCACAAATCGGTGCAATCAGGAAGGAAAACTTCCGGCTTAGGTAGGTGGGAAGGTGTGATATAGATACTAGGATCATAGGACACGACCCCAGTATGGATGAAATTGATTCTTTTGGGTGGTGGAGCTTGGTTATGTGTGGAGAGAGGATTTGTAGTAACATTGGGTTTCTCATGAGGTAAAATCACTTCATTATCAATGAGATCTTGAATCTCATGGCGCAATCGAAAGCACAGGTCAGTGTCGTGACCGTGTTGCTGATGGAATGCGCAATACTTGGCCGGATTGTGAGCAGCGGGGAGTCTTTCCGGTAAGGGCCGCGGCTCTAGGGGCTTCAGATGCCCTTTTCTGATCAAAACCCCCAAAGCTTTGGACAGGGGCATATAAAGCGGAGCGAAGGTTCTGGTATTTTTGGGAAGGTATTTGGTTGTTTGTGGGTTGCTTCCGGACGCACCGAAGAATGGTGCGGCTGCAATATTTCTTGGGGAAGGGTTGGTGGTGACCATACTCACTTCGGAGGTCCTGGTAGTTGTAGCGCCACTCGGGCCTGCATTAGTGTTACGATTGAAAGTTCTGCGGGGCTGCTCCCGGTCATTATCAATCAATCCTTGCTTTAAGGCATCCTCAATTTGCACCCCCATTTCATGTAGATCAGAAAAGGTAGGGAAGGGGAGTACAATCATCTTTTGCATTAACTTCGGCTGAAGATTGCGCACAATCATCCGAATCTGGTCTTTATCTGTGGGCCTCAAGGTCATCATCGAAGCCTTAGCCCGCCATCTGGTTACAAATTTTGAGAAGCTCTCCTTGGGTTCTTGTCTCGTTGTCTCAAGATCCCTGGTCGTAACCTCGATTTGTGTATTGTATGAGTACTGTAAGATGAAGGCCTCAGCCATCTCGTCCCAACTCCTCTTGACGTCATCTTCCAATTTGGCATACCATATGGCCGCTACACCCGACAGGGTTCGGCCAAATAGAGACAGCTTCTGCAGTCTAGTGAGGCCCATCGGCCTTAGGATGTCGGAAAACAATCTTAGGTGCACCATGGGGTCTCCAGACCCATCAAATCGATCAACGTGTGGCATCTTGAATCTGTCGGGCAGCGTCACGGCTGCATCGGTGTACCCATCTTCGATGTCAGGGATGGTCTTGACTCCCTGGGATCTTTTGAACATCTTTTCCAATTTACTCAATTTTAAAGCTGTGGGGTCCATTTCGAACTCAAAAGGAGAGTTCGATATATTGACAGGTGTGGGTGCCTTGGATAGTTGTGGCGGAATCGGGGGCGGAGCTGGCCCCGTTGGAAGGTCGGTATCCTCTTGGATATTTCGGGCATTCGGTGTTTCCTCGGGTAACAGAACCCTTGGTGGGGGAAGAACTTGTTGCGAAGCAGATGCCCCGTTTTGCTGTTGTAACCTTACGATCAACTCTGCTTGTTCGCTCACAACCGTGGCTTGCTGTTTGGCGAACTCTGCCTACCGAACAGCATCCTGCTGCATCATTTTCATGCTCTCTTGGAGTTGGCGCACCATCTCCTCTAAGCTAGCCATACTATTCTGCTCTGGTTGAATTACTGGTATATGTTCCCTTTCTTTAGGTGAAACAGGACCCTGATCCCTACTGAACTCAGGTGGGGTAGATAGGGCCCTCTGAACTGACTGTTGAACTGATGCCCTCTGCCTAGCTGTCCTCCGTCTAGTAACCGGGGATAGGGAGCGGTACACTGGTTGTCCGTCTACCAGATCCTCAGATCGATGGAGCCGACGACCTCTAATCCAGAGTGCTTGGGGAATGTCTACCGGGTTGGAAGCAATGGTGCTAAACTACCTAGCAAAAAGATAAATAAAGCAGTACATAAACAAACAATCGGACGGCATAACTGCTTAAAATAAACACATACAACACGCCGTTGGGCATTCACAATACACAGTTGGTAAGCCGAACACACTGTTCCCCGATACTGATCACTGTTCCCCAAATTTCTGTTCCCAAAATACTGAATGTGATACCCGCGGATATAACTGATTCTCGAATTCTGATACCAACGCCCTTAGGCCTGATGCCCCAGTCTTGCAAACTGGTATGTACGTTCCTGTAGAGATACACTCTAAAAGCACATAGCAAGCAAGAAAGAGCCAAAACACCCCTATGTTGGGGTAGGGTTTCCCTGTCCTATTTTGTCAGGAGCTAGGGTTCCACTATGCACGCAGCAGTTTTCAAACAACCTAACATCGGGTAAGCAGCCTGTCCTAACTTGGAATGGTCACTATGGATCCGAATATGTACTAGGTCGAATGGTCGAAAAGGGTGCCCCGGTAAAACCGAGGTTTGTGTTCCCATACTGTCAGAGCCCATAGCCGGTCAGCCTTACGGTCATGCCTTGACAAGACAAGCCTCCGGCAAACCGTTCAGGAATGGCAGATGGCAAACACTGTGTTCCTAGGCGCACCAATGCACATGCAATGCAAAGAAACACATAAGCGAAATCAAAACAAGATATCACGAGTTCGAGTCAAGCTCTCTAAAATCCCCAGCAGAGTCGCCAGGAACTGTAGACGCGCCCGTGGGCCCCGTGCTACAGTTCGGACTCGTTTTTGTTTCACGATTCTTAATCTGAACCAAAGAGTCCAAATCTGGCAAATCGTTTTGAGAAACAGATTTTTGAAAAAGAAGCGCCAAACATGGACTGCTTTGCCAGATACAGAGTCGCCACCTAAATATTTTTTTTTTTTAATGGGGAAATTTAGGAAACCCTGACTCGGTGCCGAAGGCCACATGTCCGTCATCACCGGAGTTGTCTCGGCTCGGGAGCTTGGGTACGATCGGGGAAGGTCAGCTATGAGCACCCCCTTTCGCCCGGTCCAAAGACCGGCCTCTACTAACCGTGATATCTGATTTTGAAAACTTTATGTGTTCTTATTCCAATTGTTAGCCTAGAATTACTATGTTATGCACGCAGCAAACAAGTATAGACTAGATTGCCTAATTTGGAAATAAGCATTGCATATCCGTTTGTTTTGAAAAAATGTTTTGGAATTTGCTACTCGCAAGTAGGCTAAAATACAGATTTCAACGAGTTTCCCAACTCAAACAATCCAACCTTCACCCACAAGCATCCAAACAGTTTATCACATAAACATTTAGCCGCATGGCAAGCATACTGTCATGGCAACACTCACACGCATGCGGGATGCCAAAGCATAAATACTTACATCGTACTCCGTGCCAAAACAATAAACTAGTTAGCAAACATGCATGTCCTAGCTCATGTTAAATTGCCTAATGCAACACATACAGGATGCAATTGAAGTAGGCTTGGCTAACCTATTCATGGCATATGAAATGCGATCAATTTGATGTACGTATTCAATTTTGAATTGAAGTACAGATGCAGTTAGCGTGATGTACTGAGCCTAATGCATGCAATACAAATGCATGAATGCACACATGCATAGCATAAGGTATGCTAATTTTAAAAATGCCCTAGTCTACCACCCTAAGCAGGTAAATAAAAGGGAAGAAAGACGTGAGGTTGGAAGACATACACACACTCACGCACACTTATTACATGATTGCCCTCACTCGGAGAGACCAAATAAATATTACAGTCCGAATGATAAGCAAATAAAATTATTACAGAATTTCTAATTAATCAATAGAAAGAATGCAAAAAAGAAGAGGGTGGCCGCAGCCTCTGCCTCGGGCTGCGCGAATGATGCATGCTCGAAACCCGGCTCGCCTGGAAAACCCGTACTGCACCTCTGCCACCTCTGTTTATACTGCCCTGTCTCTCTGAAAATTGCCAAAGCCCTAGGACAGGTTCCTTGTATGCTGCAGAGTACCACCGGCTAGGGGAAATTCCCACCGGCAGTGTGTAATTTCCACCGGCTGTTCCTGGATTTATCGGCCATTCAAAAAGTGCCGGTCGGCACTAAATTCTGCCGGTCGGCAGAAGCTCCCTGCTGAAGACAGTTTTGACAGCAACAGAGAATAGACAGTATACGGCATAGGATTTCAGGCACATGTGAGCATGGTCATGCTTCCCATCATACTTTGAACTCAGGGAAGCATGGCCCTTGATCCTCGAGCCATCAATGGTGCATGATAGCCCAAGGGATCAAATTTGCTACTTGATGTAAAGATGCATGCAACCACACAAATGAGGACCAAGACCCTATCATGCCGAAGTCAAGGGTCCCGGTGACCGAGAATCAAGGCACATTACATCACTTGTAGTATGAATGTTCCTTGATCCTCACACTTGGTTTGACACCCCAAACCAAGTAATGCAATGCATGTTATGCAAACATGGCTCGAAATGCAACAATGAGATGGAAATGCAAGGCATGCCAAATGTTATGCAACTAATATGGCAAGTATGCAATGCTAGGCATGCAAGATGTAAATGTGATGCAAACATGGACCATTTGAGCAATGGGATCAACATATTGCAAGGCTTGATGAAACAATCATGCAATGGACATGAGACAAGCATGCAAGAGGGCTTTGAACCATAAAGGGGCAGACCTTGATCCATCCCAAAACAGTGGCCAAAAGTGCCTAAAAGGATGGACAAATACTCATGCGAACAAGCAAGCCAAAGGCCCTAAAGTTAAGGCACAAAAGGAGGGCACTTCACTCCCACCAACAAGACCAATCATGGCATGAGTTGGACAAGCCAAAACAGAAATTTAACATGCAAGGATGGACTCCAAGACCCATTAATATGGCAGCTAAAATGGCTCCGAAGGAGTGTATGCACCAAAGCTCATATCTAGGCATAAAAGGACACACCCTCAAGGCATGAAAGAGGTCACACATGCACACATATAAACATGATTCATGGGCTGAAATAGGGTCCTAAATGATGCCAAGTCATGAGGATAGTCATAGTTATACATGCTAGAGGTCAATATGCTCAAAGCTTACAAGGCAAAACACAAAGAAATGACACCAACCAAGACAAGTATGACTGAAATGAATGGCCAACAGACCTTAAACATGGTAAAATAGTGCCAACACCTTCATGGAACTAAGCCAACACATGCAAGAATCATGGCCTAAACATGAGATACATTTCTAGGCCAAATAGGGGGATATAAAGCAAGTATATTAAGCATGCAAATGGGTACAAATCCGGCCAAAAACAGAGATCACATATGACCTAAAAACACCCAAAAACCTCTAAAAAAGGGCTAAAACCAATCAAGCATGCATGTTACCCTTTAAGCCAAAATGCAAGGAAATAAAACAATGAAGGGAGAGGGGTGTCCCTCCCCTATGCAAGACTTCAAACCACCTTCCTTACCACTGAAAATACACTGGTTTTCAGTGGTGAGGAGATCAAAACACTTGAGCAAATGAGGCCTTACCAAGGAGGCAACAAAAAGGCCAAATGAGGCCTAAGAGGGTGAGTTTGAACTCAAACCACTAAAGACCCTTAATGAAAGTTCTAAAGCATGAAAATATAAGCTTTTTTTATGTTATGCACAAAAACTAAATCAGCAAGAAAGATAGGTAAAAGACTAGTGCAAGTTTGGGGAAACTAAAGTAAAATGCTCACCCTTGAAGCACACTTCAAGAACAGCCAAGGCAGCCTCCTTCTTTTGATCAAAAACAGCCCAAAAACTCAAGAATCAACCCTCAAAGTCCTCAATCTCAGAGCAAGGTGTAATAGTGTGTGTATTGGTGCAAAAGTAAGGTAAAATCACACTTTTAGGCCAAGAAACACACACAAGGGAGGAGAGAGAGGGAAATATAGAGATAGGGTGTATCTATATGTGTAAGCTCTGGTTTTTGCCTTCAAAGTCTCCAACCTAGAGCAAGGAGAAGGCTTCTCCTCTTATAGAAGTCCCTCTTGCAAAGCTTATACAACAAGCTTGCTTAGAGGGAGATCCCTCCATACACGTGTATGGAGGGAAGCAGAGTTGGTGCCAGCTATCACAGCTGGCACAAAATATCTACATAAAGTAGATGAACAGTGGTCGGCTGCCCAAAAATGTCATTCTGACAAAAAATAGTGCCGATCGGCAACGAAATGTGCCGACCGGCAGAAAAGATTGCCGATGGAAGCAAAAACCAGCCGGTGGCCTCTAGCCACTGCCGATGGTGTGTGGGGATGCCTCACAAGGCATTCCCTGCCCCTCCAAGGCAAAACACAAGTGTTTGGTGCAAAACCAGACACTAAACGGTCGAGTTCGGAGATCCTGAGGCAAGGCGCGTAGCCGAGACCTTCGGGAACTCCAAACGAACACAAACATGGATGATCACCGGGTGTTCAGACGGTGACGTCCAAGTCTTGAGGACGGTCAAAAATGGGGTGACTACAGTTGCCCCTCTTTGACAGAACTCGAAAGTCATAACAATGACGGGAGTGAATGTCAAAGCCCAGGACAACCCATTTTTGACAAGGCCGAAGACTCAGACAAACATGCAGGACAAACAAGGTATGCGCCCGAAGGCAGGGGCGAAATGCAAGACAATGCACGAAGCCGAGCATAACTTACGATCATGCAAAGAAAGCTGTAATGAAGCACACGTGCAACAACTTTAAGCCAACGTATACCAAACTACACTACAATGCAGAAAGGATGTAAGAGAATCATGCAATTCTCAATACGTCTCACTCGGAGGATACAATACCTGTGCAGTTCGTCTGGTTGCGCCAACATCAAATGAACCGTACATACAATATCGTGCCTGCAAAGAAAACAAACTTAACAGGTACAATATTGTTAACAACATGCATAGTAGTGTACTCGAAATGCATGACAACGCAAAGCAAGTGGGGAGCATAACAATGCTGTGAAAATACAGACATGTAAGTGGAGTATGCGGTCTACGCAGGCAACGAAATTGATCAAACATGCGGTCCACGCAAGTAATGAAATTGATTAATCATGCGGTCTACGCGAGCGAAACATGCGGTCTACGCAAGTAACGAAATTGAATAAATATGCGGTCTACGCAATCAATACATGAGGTCTACGCAGGTAATGAATTAATCATGCGGTCTACGCAATCAAAACATGCGGTCTACGCAGGTAATGAAATTGAACAATTATGCGGTCTACGCAATCAAAACATGCGGTCTACGCAAGTAATGAAATTGAACAATAATGCGGTCTACGCAAGCAAAACATGCGATCTACGCAAGTAATGAAATCGAACAATAATGCGGTCTACGCAATCAAAACATGCGGTCTACGCAAGTAATGAAATTAAATAATCATGCGGTCTACGCAATCAAAACATGCGGTCTACGCAAGTAATGAAATTAAATAATCATGCGGTCTACGCAATCAAAACATGCGGTCTACGCAAGCAATGAAATTAAATAATCATGCGGTCTACGCAATCAAAACATGCGGTCTACGCAAGTAATGAAATTAAATAATCATGCGGTCTACGCAATCAAAACATGCGGTCTACGCAAGTAATGAAATTAAATAATCATGCGGTCTACGCAATCAAAACATGTGGTCTACGCAAGTAATGAAATTAAATAATCATGCGGTCTACGCAAGTAATGAATTAATAATCATGCGGTCTACGCAATCAAAACATGCGGTCTACGCAAGTAATGAAATTAAATAATCATGCGGTCTACGCAATCAAAACATGCAGTCTACGCAAGTAATGAATTAATAATCATGCGGTCTACGCAATCAAAACATGCGGTCTACGCAAGTAATGAAATGGATTACAAACATGCGGTCTACGCAGGTAATGTAATTGAGAAAAGTTGAATGTACACATGCAAGTAAAACATGTTATTCATGATGCTGGAATGTAAAGTGTTGTAACACAGCATAATCGAAACGGTTTTGTGGGATTCACAAGACATGAAAAGGATACGGGACGGGACGTCCTCCGTATGAATCAAGCATCGCCCGCAGAAGTTGTGGCCTGAGGTCAACTCGAAGGTTCACGTTTCAAAAGTGTACGTTCCCGTATTGTGAGGGCGTCAAACCATGTGGTTGACCCGATCAAAGGTGCGGAGGGTGCGTTGACTGCAAGGGGAGTTTCACTGGTATCAATTCCGACACTTTGCTACCCTGCCATTCTATGCTTTACTTTCCTTTTTACTGATAGTTTAAGCACATTGCACTGCCTCGGGCAGGTCTTATTTTCTCAAAATCACAAATTTTGCAAATCATGCGACGGGAATGAAACAACCATTTTGTTCAAAAGGTGTTGCATTTGTAAGTTTTCTATGCACTACATCGCAAAGTATCACACGACAATGTGAACGAAATTGAACTTATTTTGAACACCGAGCATCCGCATCGTAATAATCAGGTAGTGAACCGACTTACAACTCGATAAGCAAAACAAGGACATGATAAAACCAAACAAGTATGAACACAACTTGATAAACAAATCAAAAACTCAAAGAGAGTAAAATACAACTCGATAAGCAAATGTACAATAACTTGACAAGCGGGCAGGTGTGACTCCGCAAGAATCGATCGTCGGGGGAGGGATCGGAGGTGGTGAAGTTTCCCAATACCTAGCATAAACAGCTCAGGGAGCCAGGGGGGAGCCCATCGGCCAGGGGTAGAGACCACCGGCTGCAAGGGATGGCCATCGGCCGTAGGTTTGTTCGGTCGGCAAAATATGATGGCCGGTCGGCAGTATATTTGGCCGGCCGACTGTTAATGAGGGGATCACCAGAATGTTGACACCTGTCCTCCACCCAACCTTATCTCCTACAAGAGACCCCAACTTCGTAGTTTTGCTCAATTCCACACTGATTTGCTCTAATGGAAGAGTTTCTTGCTCAAAATCTCACAGCTTGGATTGCTAGCTTGGATGGCTCGGAAAAATTGAATTTCCGGGGTTTCGGCATAAATGTACTATTTACTTTGGGTCGTACCCCATTGCACCTCCCGTTTCTTCATGCCGCGGCAAGGTTTTGGAATCCGGTGACGCATGTCTTTAGCTTCGCTGGGCAGGAGGTATGTCCTACCTTCGAAGATTTCCGAGCCTTAATGGAGTCCGAACGCGACGAGGAGCTCCTACCCCAACTCAATTTTGGCCACGCCCAATCCTTAGGGCAAATGTGTGGACTCAGTATGCGTGACGCTCGGTCTCTAATTTATGATGGGTTGCTGGACATTCCGAGTTTGATCGATCGATTTTCTGATGCCGGCGATCGCAACAACCATCATTGGCAAGGCTTCCGGCGACACGCCCTTTGTTTGTGCATGCTATCTCACTTTCTATTTGTCTCAGGCTCCGGAGGGTCTAGTGTCCAGCTGACCGAGGTTGCCCAAGGCTTGAAGGAGGGCAAGAGCTGTATTGCCATGACTTTGGCTGAGACGTTCATGGGCTTAGACGCCTTTTATCGTCATGAAACGACCAGACTAGCAGGGAGTCCACTATTACTACAGGTAATGTTTCCCACCCGATCTCACATATATGCATTGCTCACATCACTCGGCCCTCAAGCTCGGTCTTTTCTCACAAAACCCTATTCTCACTTTTCTCTCCTCGTACATCCCTCTATTCTTTATTCTCTCATTTTTCATCCCTTCCCAGGTATGGTTAATGGACAAACTGCAGGTTGTGGACTCTTGTCCAGCATATTCAGCTCGCGGCTACTTCTTTCGGCACCGTCTAGTCAATGCCCTGGACGAAGGATGGTGGTCCGCTTGGATGTGCCACTTGTCTGCAGACCGTATTGCTTGGCGGTGCCCTTGGCTGAGCCTTCCAGCAATGAGTTACAATATGCCCCGGCAAACTGGGATTCAATTGATTGGTCTTACTCACTGTGTATTCTACTTCCCATTCCAGATTCGACGTCAATTTGGCCATGATCAGACCTGCCTTCCAGAGGGGATAGAGTATCCTGCTGCATTCCCAGCCCGAGGCGCACAGCTTGCTTGGCAGGCCAACGCGTGGAGGATGAGAGGACTCCTGGCCCCCGCTCCTACTTTCAGTTGCACTTTGTCTGATGAGTGCTTGGATTGGCTTAATGAGGAGGCACAGGTCGGGCCCACCTTGGCATCAGAGGCTTCGACCAGCTCTAGGAGGGGGTGCAGGAACACCTGACTTGACTATGCCCCGGATTTATTGCTTTATTAGTACTTTCAAGTTTTCTTTATGAATGTAATAAAAAACAACTTTGGTCGTATGCAAGAGCAGGAGAACTCTGTTTTGAAATCAATGAAATTGACGGTTGTGGTACTGAAAATTTTCCGCTTTGGTCCAAAAATGGTCTTAGTTGTAAAAAGATTATTTTGAACAAAGTCGACTTTTACTAAAACCTTTCGAAGACATTTTCAATGTGGATCAGAACTGGACACGCCTGAGATCTGTCACTGAGATACACAACCCCGGATCCCTGCAACTGGAAAGTTGCCCCTAGTCTGAGTAGTACCGCGGCACTGCATGGCAACGGAAAGTTGCCCCTAGTCTGAAGAGCGCTGCACCGGAGATCATAACCGAACCCTTGAATGCTGAATAGACAAAGATGACCGAGATGATCAAATGGACAAAGTTGATCGGGGAAAAGGGTTATGGCTGAACTCCAGGATGGAGTTGCCTGCGTATCCCAAAGATGGGAATCAAGTCTTACGTAGTTCAGGCTCAGGTTCACTCGAGTATTTTCACTCTCCTTTTGCGCTCTAACTTTTGCCAAAGCCGCCCTTTGCGGGTTTTCAGCCTTGCGAGCTCAGTTTTTATATTTTCTAATTCTTTTGTGCTCTAACTTTTGCCTAGGTCGCCCTTTCGGGTTTTCGGCCTAGCAAGCCTCTCAAGGGTAATATTTCTTCAACTTGTCCATGTTGATTGGTTGGGAGAACTCCAGGCCATCTAAGTCCATCAGAACCACAGCTCCACCTGTCCAGATAGCTTTGATAATGTAAGGACCAGTCCAATTAGGTCTGAATTTGCCCCTCGGGTCGTGGATGGGGGCTCGGTTGTCCTTGAGCACCAGATCTCCTTCCCTTAGATTTCGGGACTTAACCTTCTTGTTGAAAGCCCGGGCAATTCTGCGCTGATAACTTTGAACATGGTACAGTGCTTTCAGTCTTCTCTCATCGAAGAGCGTGAGTTCCTCAAACCTGCTCTGCTGCCAATCTGCTTCGGCTATTTGACACTCGGCCAAGACTCGTAATGACGGAACCTCAACTTCGATAGGTAGAACGGCCTCCATCCCATAGACTAATGAATACGGAGTCGCCCCGGTAGAAGTTCTAATTGAAGTCCTGTAGCCCCACAGAGCAAACGGCAACTTATCTGGCCAGTCCCGGTAGGTTTCCACCATCTTCCGTAGTATATGCTTGATGTTCTTGTTGGCGGCCTCAACTGCTCCGTTGGTTTGCGGCCGGTATGTGGATGACTTATGAAAAGCCACGTTATACTTCTCCAACAAGTCAATTACTTCCTTCTTAAAGTGGGAACCATTATCCGAAATAATCTCGTTTGGGACTCCGTAGCGGCAGATGATGTTGTTTCTGATAAACTTTGCAACGTGCGACGCCTTTAACACGGCATATGATTGGGCCTCGACCCACTTTGTAAAGTAGTCTATCGCGACCAAAATAAACTCATGCCCATTCGATCCCTTCGGAGTAACAGCCCCGATCACATCAATTCCCCAAACCGAAAATGGCCATGGCGAAGTCATGTTATACAGTTTTGATGGCGGGATGTTCATGCGGTTTGCATGGATCTGGCATTTGTGGCATCGCCGAACAAAACCGATGCAATCCTCTTCCATTGTAGACCAGTAGTAGCCTTGTCTGAGGATCTTTCGGGCCAGCATTACCCCATTCATGTGTGCACCGCACGCTCCTCCATGGATGGCCTCCATCAGGCGCTTTGATTCTTCAGCTTCTACACAGAGCTTATGCATTCCCAGATGACCTCTCTTGTACAGCTTATCCCCGCAGATGATGAACTGAACAGCCATTCTTCTGATTGCCCTTTTATCCTTGGCATTTGCCCCTGGTAGATACGCCTCCTTCTCCAAGAAGTTCCAAATGTCGTAATACCAGGGGTTGTCGTCCTGAGCCTCATTTATGGCGGAAATCGACTCATATGCTGGCGCAAACTTCTGGTCAATAATGACTGGACGCATCCGGACTCCGGACGGGATGTCTATCATGGAAGATAGAGTTGCTAGTGAATCTGCGAACCTGTTGTTCTCTCTTACTAGGTGGGTGAAATTCAGCTTCTCAAATCGAGGAATTAACAAATCCAAGGTTTGGTGGTAAATTATCATCCTTTCCTCTTTGACTTTCCAGTCTCCTTTTGCTTGAGATACAACAAGGTTCGAGTCCCCAATAACGTCCAACCGTCTTGCCCCTAGTTCTAGGGCTGCTTCTAGACCAGCAATACATGCCTCATATTCTGCTTTATTGTTCGAGACTTTGAACCAGAGCTTGAATGCTAAGGGGATACGGGAATCGTCTGGCGCTATCAGCAACACTCCTATCCCATACCCGTACTGGTTTGACGCTCCGTCAAAGTACATCGTCCAAGTTTTATCTTCGACATGCAGAATGGCTTCATCTGGGAACAGGTACTCAACCGCCTCATCCCCTTCAACCGGGTGGTCGGCAAGGAACTCTGCTACTGCTCTCCCTTTTACTGACTTGCGTGTTACATACTTCAGATCAAATTCAGAAAGCAACAGCAGCCAGCGAGCTAGCCTACCTGTAAGTGCTGGTTTCTCGAAAAGATATCTGATGGGATCCAAGCGTGAAACCAACATTACAGAGTGAGCTAACGGGTAGTGCCGCAGCTTCCTGGTAGCCCATACCAAGGCCAAGCAAGCCTTCTCCAACGGGGTGTAGCGGGTCTCGTAATCCAGCATCTTCTTGCTCAGATAGTAGATGGCCCTTTCCACCTTGTCCTCTGATTCTTGTGCGAGCATGCAGCCCATGGTAGTCTCAGTTACTGAAAGGTACAATATCAACGGTCTCCCCGGCTCTGGTGGTGACAACACGGGCGGGTTCTGTAAATATTCTTTGATCTGCTCAAAAGCTGCTTGACATCGGCCGTCCCATTGGAATTTCTTTCCTTTCTTCAAGAGACCAAAGAGTGGTTCACAAGTCAAGGTTAATTTTGAGATAAACCGTCTTATGAATTGCACTTTACCTAGAAAGCCTCGCACCTCCTTTTCAGTCCTTGGTGGTGGCATTTCTAAGATGGCCCTGATTTTGGAAGGGTCGACTTCGATGCCCCTCTGTGTAATCAGAAACCCCAGCATTTTTCCCGCCGTGACACCGAATGTACACTTCTGAGGATTTAGCCGCAGCCGAAATTCTCTGATCCTTTGGAAGAACTTTTGCAAGGCGGTGTGGTGGCCTTCTCTTTCTTTGGACTTGACGATCATGTCATCCACATACAGCTCAACCTCCTTGTGGATCATATCATGCAGTATCGTGGTTGCAGCCCGTTGATATGTGGCTCCAGCATTCTTCAACCCAAACGGCATCACTCTGTAACAGTATGTCCCCCACGGGGTAGTGAAAGCAGTCTTCTCCCGGTCTTCGGGTGCCATCACTATCTGATTGTAGCCTAAGAAACCATCCATGAACAAAAGCAAGGCGTGTCCTGCCGTGAAATCTACCAATTCATCAATGTGCGGCAAGGGAAAATCGTCCTTCGGACTGGCCCTGTTCAAATTTCTGAAGTCTACACATGCCCGAATTCTACCATCCTTCTTCGGCACCGGAATAATGTTGGCCAACCAAGTCGGGTATTCGGATACCAACAGGAAGCCTGCATCAATTTGCTTGGTGACCTCTTCCTTAATTTTAATGGCCCAATCGGGACGGATCCTTCTGAGTTTCTGCTTGACAGGTCGGGCCTCGGGGTCGAGAGGGATCCGGTGCTGTACAATCTCAGGATCGATTCCAGGCATGTCTTCGTAGGACCACGCGAAAACGTCTTTAAACTCTTTTAATAAAGCGACTAAGCGCTCGCGTTCCTCCGAAGACAACGTGGACCCAATCTGGACCAGCCGCGGGTCCTTCTCAGTACCAACATTCACAGTAGTGATTTCATCCATTAAGGGTTTAAAAAATCTTTCCTGCTCTTGATCAATTAATCGTTGCAAAATCGGAGAAATTTCTTCCTCGTCGTTTTCATCAAAATTTTGAAAATCCTGATTTAAGCAATAAATCAAAGGCACAGAAAAATACTCAGAAACCACATCCACATCATTCTCATTAAATACTTCCAAGCCGCCCGATTCTTCTGTTACAACAGACTCAAAAGAGAAAGAAAATGACGACCTAGACAGGACTGTGGCATCCGGGTTATCACCCCCAGGAATACCGGACTCAGACTCAGTTGAGCTGGAACCTGATTCCGACTCACAAGATTTGGTGGAATCAGATTCCGGCTCACTACCTGACCCGGTGCTGCTGGACAAAATCCTTCTTCAAACTGCCAGACGAGAGAGGGTGCGATGGATGCATCCAAAATGGTTGATGGTAGGCTCGCAGCCGTTTCATTCCCGATCATGCATACCAAGGAGTTATCCCCCAAGCACTTCTGTTCGATCGGAGGATCTGAAAGTAGACATGTCAGTGCTACCCCCATTTCGTTTTCAGCGTCCTCAGACTGCACTTCCTTACTTTGTTCAGCCTCGGCTAATAAGTCTGTCTGCTCTTCGGCGATGTCATTCTCAGGTATCTGCAGGTCAAAGAAAATCTCAAACCCCGGTACGCGCTTCCCCTCTGTGTTCAGCCACGGCTCTGGGAAGCCACAGAACGAAAAGTTCTCTCCCTCCCAGACGAAGCGTCCGTTTAGGGTACCCTGAATGGGCCGGTGCATTAAGTCAAAGGGCTTCCCCATCTGTTTTGCTCTGGCTCTTCCGGCCATCTCCTTTCCTTTCCTTATCCAGTCCTCTTTGGTGGGTAGGTAACCCAATCCAAAGGTGTGAGGGTTGTGTGGCACTTCGGCCAATGCCGCGACGCCTTTCCGGCCGCTCTTCCCCAATCCCATCCCGGGGATGTGCTGGAGTTTGTTCATGAGATAGACTACTTGGGCACTGACATATACCCCTTCATTAGCTGCCATGATGTCCTGTACAACCCGAGCCTCAGCCAAGGTAAAACCCGATATGAACACATCTTCCATACCGTGCTCGATTTCTAGAACAGGCGTAGACACCTCTGGTGGCGGATGAATTGATGAGTTTCTGAAAACAATGGCTACTCCCTTCCCATAGGGGTATTTCACCACTTGATGTAGGGTAGAGGAGACCGCCTTTACCTGATGCAGCCACGGCCGCCCCAAAAGCAGGTTGAACGTTGCAGGAACCTCCAAGACATGGAAATCTATCTCGTGTTGTCCCGGCCCAACCTTTGTTTGGATCTTAACTGTCCCCATTACTTCCCGGCTTGTGTTTTCGTATGCCCGAATCACCTGGGCCGTTGGCACAAAATCCGCGACTTTCAAACCGATCGCGTAGGCTGTTCTTGCCGCACAGACGTTGATGGCGGACCCTGTGTCGACAAGCACCACGGGTATCCATTTATCTCTGCACTCCACAGAGATGTAGAGCGGCTTGTTATGGTTCGCACCCTCAGGTGGTAATTCTTTGTCGGAAAAGGTGAGCATCGGGGTAGCTCCTCCCGAAAAGACTAGGCCCACCAGTTGTTCGGGCGTGGTGTCTATAGAAAGCTTGGCTTTGTCCATGGCTGAAAGGACAGCCTGCCTATGTACTCGAGAAGCCATAAGCAGCCCCCAAATGGAGATGTCTGCTTGTATCTTCTTCAATTGTCTTAACACGGCCTCATCCTCGAGTTGCTTTTCCTTTTGCTTTTCTGCCTCCCTATCTTTTCCAGATGCCTCTGGTTGATCTAGGTGTGGAGGTTTGAAATACCGTCCACTCCTGGTCATGTGATCGACTTCGCCGATATACCAGGTATCATCTGGTTGGTTATTCCCCCAATCTTCGTCGGTGTGGGCGAGACACAGATCATCATCCTCCTACCAGCAGCCGACAGGCACCTGTCCGGTTCTGGCATGACTGTTCTCATACTCGCAGTACCTTTTATCCCTATGCTCGCAGCACTTTCCCTTTCTGTACTCACAGCAGTCTCAACCCCCACGTGGGCTTTTGCCTTCCTGATCCTCTCAGAATCTTCGAATCTTTCCTGTTCTGACTGTGCCAATGCAGTAGATTGTTCAATAATCCCTGTACTCAAAATGCTCCATTCTCGAGCGAAACTATCGAAACTGGCGCTCCCCGGCGATGTACTCTGTTCTTCAACGTTCCCGGCCGTTACTGACATTCCTGCTCTTGCCGGGCCTTGTTCTGACTGAAACTCTCCTACCACATCTGGCTGATCGTCCAACCATCCCGTGGCCTCTACCGATTCCTCATAGTCGAACCAGTTGACGGCCGAGTCTTCTGGATCTTGGTCACTGTAAAACTGGAACTTGGCGAGATCCTCTTCCACAGTTGTCAAATCATCCGTTCCCTGTCCTGGACTGCCCCATTGGATTACACACAGCTCTCCCTCTACTGGAAACGTCACATCTGGTCTATTCTGGCCCATCGGTGAAATGTAGTCACTCGGACTATAAACATTCCCAACATCACTCCCAGACTCCGCAGACTCTGGCTTGACAACCCCCTTCTCCTTTGGAGTCTTCTCTCTTCTGCCCTCGATGGTCACCACCGCTGGCTTGGGTTGGGTTATGGAGACATCCATCATGCACAAATCGGTGCAATCAGGAAGGAAAACTTCCGGCTTAGGTAGGTGGGAAGGTGTGATATAGATACTAGGATCATAGGACACGACCCCAGTATGGATGAAATTGATTCTTTTGGGTGGTGGAGCTTGGTTATGTGTGGAGAGAGGATTTGTAGTAACATTGGGTTTCTCATGAGGTAAAATCACTTCATTATCAATGAGATCTTGAATCTCATGGCGCAATCGAAAGCACAGGTCAGTGTCGTGACCGTGTTGCTGATGGAATGCGCAATACTTGGCCGGATTGTGAGCAGCGGGAGTCTTTCCGGTAAGGGCCGCGGCTCTAGGGGCTTCAGATGCCCTTTTCTGATCAAAACCCCCAAAGCTTTGGACAGGGGCATATAAAGCGGAGCGAAGGTTCTGGTATTTTTGGAAAGGTATTTGGTTGTTTGTGGGTTGCTTCCGGACGCACCGAAGAATGGTGCGGCTGCAATATTTCTTGGGGAAGGGTTGGTGGTGACCATACTCACTTCGGAGGTCCTGGTAGTTGTAGCGCCACTCGGGCCTGCATTAGTGTTACGATTGAAAGTTCTGCGGGGCTGCTCCCGATCATTATCAATCAATCCTTGCTTTAAGGCATCCTCAATTTGCACCCCCATTTCATGTAGATCAGAAAAGGTAGGGAAGGGGAGTACAATCGTCTTTTGCATTAACTTTGGCTGAAGATTGCGCACAATCATCCGAATCTGGTCTTTATCTGTGGGCCTCAAGGTCATCATCGAAGCCTTAGCCCGCCATCTGGTTACAAATTTTGAGAAGCTCTCCTTGGGTTCTTGTCTCGTTGTCTCGAGATCCCTGGTCGTAACCTCGATTTGTGTATTATATGAGTACTGTAAGATGAAGGCCTCAGCCATCTCGTCCCAACTCCTCTTGACGTCATCTTCCAATTTGGCATACCATATGGCCGCTACACCCGACAGGGTTCGGCCAAATAGAGACAGCTTCTGCAGTCTAGTGAGGCCCATCGGCCTTAGGATGTCGGAAAACAATCTTAGGTGCACCATGGGGTCTCCAGACCCATCAAATCGATCAACGTGTGGCATCTTGAATCTGTCGGGCAGCGTCACGGCTGCATCGGTGTACCCATCTTCGATGTCAGGGATGGTCTTGACTCCCTGGGATCTTTTGAACATCTTTTCCAATTTACTCAATTTTAAAGCTGTGGGGTCCATTTCGAACTCAAAAGGAGAGTTCGATATATTGACAGGTGTGGGTGCCTTGGATAGTTGTGGCGGAATCGGGGGCGGAGCTGGCCCCGTTGGAAGGTCGGTATCCTCTTGGATATTTCGGGCATTCGGTGTTTCCCCGGGTAACAGAACCCTTGGTGGGGGAAGAACTTGTTGCGAAGCAGATGCCCCGTTTTGCTGTTGTAACCTTACGATCAACTCTGCTTGTTCGCTCACAACCGTGGCTTGCTGTTTGGTGAACTCTGCCTACCGAACAGCATCCTGCTGCATCATTTTCATGCTCTCTTGGAGTTGGCGCACCATCTCCTCTAAGCTAGCCATACTATTCTGCTCTGGTTGAATTACTGGTATATGTTCCCTTTCTTTAGGTGAAACAGGACCCTGATCCCTACTGAACTCAGGTGGGGTAGATAGGGCCCTCTGAACTGACTGTTGAACTGATGCCCTCTGCCTAGCTGTCCTCCGTCTAGTAACCGGGGATAGGGAGCGGTACACTGGTTGTCCGTCTACCAGATCCTCAGATCGATGGGGCCGACGACCTCTAATCCAGAGTGCTTGGGGAATGTCTACCGGGTTGGAAGCAATGGTGCTAAACTACCTAGCAAAAAGATAAATAAAGCAGTACATAAACAAACAATCGGACGGCATAACTGCTTAAAATAAACACATACAACACGCCGTTGGGCATTCACAATACACAGTTGGTAAGCCGAACACACTGTTCCCCGATACTGATCACTGTTCCCCAAATTTCTGTTCCCAAAATGCTGAATGTGATACCCGCGGATATAACTGATTCTCGAATTCTGATACCAACGCCCTTAGGCCTGATGCCCCAGTCTTGCAAACTGGTATGTACGTTCCTGTAGAGATACACTCTAAAAGCACATAGCAAGCAAGAAAGAGCCAAAACACCCCTATGTTGGGGTAGGGTTTCCCTGTCCTATTTTGTCAGGAGCTAGGGTTCCACTGTGCACGCAGCAGTTTTCAAACAACCTAACATCGGGTAAGCAGCCTGTCCTAACTTGGAATGGTCACTATGGATCCGAATATGTACTAGGTCGAATGGTCGAAAAGGGTGCCCCGGTAAAACCGAGGTTTGTGTTCCCATACTGTCAGAGCCCATAGCCGGTCAGCCTTACGGTCATGCCTTGACAAGACAAGCCTCCGGCAAACCGTTCAGGAATGGCAGATGGCAAACACTGTGTTCCTAGGCGCACCAATGCACATGCAATGCAAAGAAACACATAAGCGAAATCAAAACAAGATATCACGAGTTCGAGTCAAGCTCTCTAAAATCCCCAGCAGAGTCGCCAGGAACTGTAGACGCGCCCGTGGGCCCCGTGCTACAGTTCGGACTCGTTTTTGTTTCACGATTCTTAATCTGAACCAAAGAGTCCAAATCTGGCAAATCGTTTTGAGAAACAGATTTTTGAAAAAGAAGCGCCAAACATGGACTGCTTTGCCAGATACAGAGTCGCCACCTAAATATTTTTTTTTTTAATGGGGGAATTTAGGAAACCCTGACTCGGTGCCGAAGGCCACATGTCCGTCATCACCGGAGTTGTCTCGGCTCGGGAGCTTGGGTACGATCGGGGAAGGTCAGCTATGAGCACCCCCTTTCGCCCGGTCCAAAGACCGGCCTCTACTAACCGTGATATCTGATTTTGAAAACTTTATGTGTTCTTATTCCAATTGTTAGCCTAGAATTACTATGTTATTCACGCAGCAAACAAGTATAGACTAGATTGCCTAATTTGGAAATAAGCATTGCATATCCGTTTGTTTTGGAAAAATGTTTTGGAATTTGCTACTCGCAAGTAGGCTAAAATACGGATTTCAACGAGTTTCCCAACTCAAACAATCCAACCTTCACCCACAAGCATCCAAACAGTTTATCACATAAACATTTAGCCGCATGGCAAGCATACTGTCATGGCAACACTCACACGCATGCGGGATGCCAAAGCATAAATACTTACATCGTACTCCGTGCCAAAACAATAAACTAGTTAGCAAACATGCATGTCCTAGCTCATGTTAAATTGCCTAATGCAACACATACAGGATGCAATTGAAGTAGGCTTGGCTAACCTATACATGGCATATGAAATGCGATCAATTTGATGTACATATTCAATTTTGAATTGAAGTACAGATGCAGTTAGCGTGATGTACCGAGCCTAATGCATGCAATACAAATGCATGAATGCACACATGCATAGCATAAGGTATGCTAATTTTAAAAATGCCCTAGTCTACCACCATAAGCAGGTAAATAAAAGGGAAGAAAGACGTGAGGTTGGAAGACATACACACACTCACGCACACTTATTACATGATTGCCCTCACTCGGAGAGACCAAATAAATATTACAGTCCGAATGATAAGCAAATAAAATTATTTCAGAATTTCTAATTAATCAATAGAAAGAATGCAAAAAAGAAGAGGGTGGCCGCAGCCTCTGCCTCGGGCTGCGCGAATGATGCATGCTCGAAACCCGGCTCGCCTGGAAAACCCGTACCGCACCTCTGCCACCTCTGTTTATACTGCCCTGTCTCTCTGAAAATTGCCAAAGCCCTAGGACAGGTTCCTTGTATGCTGCAGAGTACCACCGGCTAGGGGAAATTCCCACCGGCAGTGTGTAATTTCCACCGGTTGTTCCTGGATTTATCGGCCATTCAAAAAGTGCCGGTCGGCACTAAATTCTGCCGGTCGGCAGAAGCTCCCTGCTGAAGACAGTTTTGACAGCAACAGAGAATAGACAGTATACGGCATAGGATTTCAGGCACATATGAGCATGGTCATGCTTCCCATCATGCTTTGAACTCAGGGAAGCATGGCCCTTGATCCTCGAGCCATCAATAGTGCATGATAGCCCAAGGGATCAAATTTGCCACTTGATGTAAAGATGCATGCAACCACACAAATGAGGACCAAGACCCTATCATGCCGAAGTCAAGGGTCCCGGTGACCGAGAATCAAGGCACATTACATCACTTGTAGTATGAATGTTCCTTGATCCTCACACTTGGTTTGACACCCCAAACCAAGTAATGCAATGCATGTTATGCAAACATGGCTCGAAATGCAACAATGAGATGGAAATGCAAGGCATGCCAAATGTTATGCAACTAATATGGCAAGTATGCAATGCTAGGCATGCAAGATGTAAATGTGATGCAAACATGGACCATTTGAGCAATGGGATCAACATATTGCAAGGCTTGATGAAACAATCATGCAATGGACATGAGACAAGCATGCAAGAGGGCTTTGAACCATAAAGGGGCAGACCTTGATCCACCCCAAAACAGTGGCCAAAAGTGCCTAAAAGGATGGACAAATACTCATGCGAACAAGCAAGCCAAAGGCCCTAAAGTTAAGGCACAAAAGGAGGGCACTTCACTCCCACCAACAAGACCAATCATGGCATGAATTGGACAAGCCAAAACAGAAATTTAACATGCAAGGATGGACTCCAAGACCCATTAATATGGCAGCTAAAATGGCTCCGAAGGAGTGTATGCACCAAAGCTCATATCTAGGCATAAAAGGACACACCCTCAAGGCATGAAAGAGGTCACACATGCACACATATAAACATGATTCATGGGCTGAAATAGGGTCCTAAATGATGCCAAGTCATGAGGATAGTCATAGTTATACATGCTAGAGGTCAATATGCTCAAAGCTTACAAGCCAAAACACAAAGAAATGACACCAACCAAGACAAGTATGACTGAAATGAATGGCCAACAGACCTTAAACATGGTAAAATAGTGCCAACACCTTCATGGAACTAAGCCAACACATGCAAGAATCATGGCCTAAACATGAGATACATTTCTAGGCCAAATAGGGGGATATAAAGCAAGTATATTAAGCATGCAAATGGGTACAAATCCGGCCAAAAACAGAGATCACATATGACCTAAAAACACCCAAAAACCTCTGAAAAAGGGCTAAAACCAATCAAGCATGCATGTTACCCTTTAAGCCAAAATGTAAGGAAATAAAACAATGAAGGGAGAGGGGTGTCCCTCCCCTATGCAAGACTTCAAACCACCTTTCTTACCACTGAAAATACACTGGTTTTCAGTGGTGAGGAGATCAAAACACTTGAGCAAATGAGGCCTTACCAAGGAGGCAACAAAAAGGCCAAATGAGGCCTAAGAGGGTGAGTTTGAACTCAAACCACTAAAGACCCTTAATGAAAGTTCTAAAGCATGAAAATATAAGATTTTTTTATGTTATGCACAAAAACTAAATCAGCAAGAAAGATAGGTAAAAGACTAGTGCAAGTTTGGGGAAACTAAAGTAAAATGCTCACCCTTGAAGCACACTTCAAGAACAGCCAAGGCAGCCTCCTTCTTTTGATCAAAAACAACCCAAAAACTCAAGAATCAACCCTCAAAGTCCTCAATCTCAGAGCAAGGTGTAATAGTGTGTGTATTGGTGCAAAAGTAAGGTAAAATCACACTTTTAGGCCAAGAAACACACACAAGGGAGGAGAGAGAGGGAAATATAGAGATAGGGTGTATCTATATGTGTAAGCTCTGGTTTTTGCCTTCAAAGTCTCCAACCTAGAGCAAGGAGAAGGCTTCTCCTCTTATAGAAGTCCCTCTTGCAAAGCTTATACAACAAGTTTGCTTAGAGGGAGATCCCTCCATACACGTGTATGGAGGGAAGCAGAGTTGGCTGGCACAAAATATCTACATAAAGTAGATGAACAGTGGTCGGCTGCCCAAAAATGTCATTTTGACAAAAAATAGTGCCGACCGGCAACAAAATGTACCGACCGGCAGAAAAGATTGCCGATGGAAGCAAAAACCAGCCGGTGGCCTCTAGCCACTGCCGGTGGTGTGTGGGGATGCCTCACAAGGCATTCCCTGCCCCTCCAAGGTAAAACACAAGTGTTTGGTGCAAAACCAGACACTAAACGGTCGAGTTCGGAGATCCTGAGGCAAGGCGCATAGCCGAGACCTTCGGGAACTCCAAACAAACACAAACATGGATGATCACCGGGTGTTCAGACGGTGACGTCCAAGTCTTGAGGACGGTCAAAAATGGGGTGTCTACAAATGGCTTTTAGGCATTCAGTTGGAATTGTGGTTTGCGAGAGGGCTAGATCATCTAAGGATTGATCAAGCAAGTTGAATAACTGGTCCATCAATTTTTGATCTTCACCAGTCAGTTGCTTTATTCTGCTTTCGACAGAAAAACTAGCAATAGTTTCTTGTACAGCAGGAATGCCCAGAAGCCAGGTTTTAATTAAAGAAGAAGATACAATTGCAGGTTGTGGCAGTAAGATAGTGAAAATTAATCATTGGTGTAACTTAAAATAAAAAATGTGTGTGAAAAGATTAGGTGATTACCAGTGATTCTTGAGCAATAGAAGTGTTGGTGTTGGTGACCACAGCCTCTAGAGTTAGCTCCTGGATAGGACTATGAATGTGAGAGGTTTGGGCCCCCATGCCCATGGTAGTAAAAGCCTCTGGATTAACAGGATGAGTAATCCCTTCAGGGGAAGTTCTTTCTTCATCTGAAGGTGATTTACTCTCCAAGATTTTAGTGTCAGCCTTGTCAACTTCATCATTTTGATCAATAGTTGAATTTGGCTGTTTTGATGAGTGTTATCATTTGGTTCAGAAGTAGGCTCGTGAATAGGAGAACTCTTGTCGATAAAAGATGTTTGGCTATCAAGATTGTCAGTTAAATCAATTGGGTTTTCTCTAACATAACCTGAGTCAATTAGAGTTTCTCTGGCATGGCCAGGGGCTTCTAATTCCTCTGAGAAAGAGGCCACACCAGGAAAATTTATGATTTCATTGGTTCCATGGCGTACTCCTCTAAGAGGAAAGGCCATCAAATCCCCTAGGGCTATCCCTTGAAAAATATCAGCCATAAGGCTTGCCAATTCAGGGGCCAATCCTCTTAAGCCCACTCTCTCTGGGTAAACTCTTTCTGGATCAGCCTGTTCTTCCCCAATGCCAATCTGTTCTTCTTGAATGAGTTGAGGATTCACATACCCTGAGTCTGTTTGAGAAGAAGGCATTTTTATCTGGTCTTCAAGCATAAAAGGGGGATTGGTTTGGGCTTCAGACTGTTCTTCATTCTCAGGCATAGAAGAGGGTAGTGTGGCTTAGTTTTAGGCATCTTATCATGAGCAGTAGGAGATGCAGCTAGAGAAAGAAGCCTTGTCCTCTTGTATGATTGAAAGTATGGCTGAAAGAGGGGAAGAAGAGTGGAATAAGGTGTCAATATAGATAAACATGATACATATTGACTCAATAAGAGTTTTGAATGAAAGCTATACCTTTATTAGAAGAGAAGAAAAACTACTAGAGGAAAAGGATGCTGGTATAGTAGGAGTTGTGACTTAAGGAGGAATTGATTGTTCTTGTCTTCTTTTTGACCTCCTCTCAAGAACAACACCACCCTCCAATTGAAACTAAGAAGGTAAAAGTTCTTGGAGTTCTTATTGCCTACTCTTGGTCCTCCTCTCAATCTCTATACCTTGGTTATAAGGTATAAACCCCTCACAGCTAATGGTGTTTAGAGGATTGCCTTTAGGTTTCTTTAGGAGGTTCATTGGAGCCTTGCCTTTGTCCTTAGGAGTTGGATCAGCCTGGGCAGGCATCTCTATAGTCAGAGGGGTAATCTTGCTAGGAGGTTGTGCTACATATATATAAAATATATATGAATAAGTGAGCAGAAATGGCTAAATAAACTCAAAAAGTAAGCAGTATACATAAAGAAAGGAAAAAGTGGTAGAATTACTAATAGTCATCTCTGCTCCTCTCCTGTTGTCTGGGTGCACATTCCAAAGACAAGCCTGAAGATCTTTATCAAAGATCAAGGCACTCATTAAAGACCACAATTCATTAAACCTTGTGGTAGTAAAAGGGGTAATTTGGCAGTAGAAAAAGCTGAATTAATCAAATAACTTTTGATTCTCAGCCAACAGATCTTTTACTTCTTGAGAGATTTTGAATTGAATCCTAGATCCAACTTATTCATGGATGGTAGAGTGTAAGTAAGGACAAGGGACAGTTTGATATAGTCCCATTTGTCTGGCCCACTGGCAGGGATTATAGCTTTCGAAGCTATAGTTAGAAAGTCTGCTAGTAGAGATGGATCCACCTCCTAGAATGTATTTGGAAGTGAGTATTTGAGCCTAGAAGTCTTTTTGTTGTTGCCTCCAAGTGTTCCTTAATGTTTGAGGAGCAGCATGGATATAAGTTAATCCGGTGGAAATGAACTGAAAGTTATGGAAAGGGATGAAAAGCTGAGGGTCTCTATCGACAGGTAGCTCAAATAAAATAGTGAAAACCTTGGTAAATGAATTGGATGAGGTTGGTCAAAAATATAAGAAGAATTCAGCATAACTTTCGCAAGGAGAGAAGTAAGGGGTTTGAGTGGTAGGCTTAAGTTCAAGGAAATAAGCATAGAGCCAAACTTGAAAGAGCCAAAAAGGACCTCCACCATTATGATTTATCTCTTTATCGACTAAAGAGAAAAGACCCCTATATAATGTGCCCAAAAGAAAAAGGGCAAAGGCCAATTGTGTGCCTTCTTGGATACAAGTTGCCAGGGCCAAATACTCTTTGGTAATTTTGAGACCTGGGACACATAGAAAATGTTGGGAGAGCCACAACAAGTAAAAAGTTGTCCTTTCTTTTTTGTTGGGTTCACCAGAGAATTGTTGATATTTTATTTGAAACTTTCCATAATTAAGATCGGTGTCAAGTGGGACTACTGATTGAGCAGTTAAAAGGGCACTTATATGTTGGCCAGTAATAGGGAGGTTAGTCAAATGTACAATATCAACAATGGTGGGAGAGATCATACCAAACTTTAAAATGAGAGAGTTATAGGATAGAGACCAAAAACAAACTGTAACGTCAATAGCCCATTTGTCCATATCTAGGGCTAATGTTGACAGTCAAGTGGCATCATAAATGCCAAGAGCTCTCCAAAGGTCAATATCGTAAACCATCATGCAATGAACCCATAATCTCCAATTAGGGCTTGGTTTTTGCCACGAACGTAAGGGGTTGGGGCTTGAATGCCACTGGTTCCAGGCTAGTTTTTCTTTTTTGAAAAGCATCACTTCAGTATCTGCAATGGAATAATAGAGGCTAAGTTCATCAGGGATTTGGCAAAAAAGGTTGGACCTAATTCCCCTTGGGCAGACGTATTGCTGCTAGGAATAATGCAACTATTAAAAATATGTTGGCGAAGTATTGGTTGTAACTTAGTTGGAAAGCGCTGCGCAGATGGCGTCTCTGCTTGTTTCTTTCCTTTGGCCTGAGCTCGCTTCGATGCCATTGGAATGTATAAGCAATGAAAAGGGTTTTCAAAGAGGAAGGCGAAGAGCAGAGTAGAGCAGAAGGCATGAGAATGGCGAAGTGATGATTTGAATTCTGATGTTCATATAGCCTATAGTGGACCCTCTTAATTAAGTTTGGGCCTGTCACTTACAATTGGGCTTGATGGTTGGGCCTTTTTGAATTCATGATTATTTTAACATCTGGATGTTACTTTAAATATTTGGGCTTCGATTTGTGTCCTAGTTTTTATAAGCCTAAATGCATCGCCCAAATATATAAATGTCCAAGCTTTATTTTGTCCTGTCTGACATTCATTCAAAGCAAAAACATCTTTTTGTCTTGAATGAGGGGGGCATTGTTGGCACTAAAATTTATCATCTCTGTCGAATAGCTACAGTAAACACAGAGAGTTGATCCAAGAGATGCTAGAGGTGAAAAGCATAAGTTTCCAGTGGGAGATGGACCCTAGAATGTAGAGCTAAGTGACGCAATTAAAGGGACAGATGTGGCAAATTCAGTTTCTTCTGTCGATTCCTCTAATAACACGATGAGATGGGGCCAAACGTGGTCCAGGTGTCAAGTCATGAGATAAGGCACGCAGATGATGCAGGATACGTGGTTTATTTGCAAAGAAAAAGAGTGCTGCAGCAGAGGAGTAGTTACCAACAGTTGTGAAGATCATGGGAAGTTATACAAGAAGTGGAAGAAATTTGCTCCATGATGGGACACGTGGCAGCAGAGAAGCAGCAAAGCCAGTAGCATAAAGGCTGAAATTTCAAAGGAAAGAAAGAGGAATCAAACACACAACTCATATGGAATTAGGAGTAATTTAACTTAGTTAACAATAGTTTATGTATTTAGGAGTAGTCTGTGTAGAATTCAGCCTTTGTGGCCAAGTTTCTCTCTATCGATTGTCATGTTCATTGAGCTTGTAATTTAATTCTTATAATTAAGTAGCAAGTTTACTTGTTCTTCAATCGATTTTCATTTTATTCACATTTATGTCTTCGCATTACAACTTTCAAAGAAGTCCTTGAATCTATCAAGGCGTAGGACATTCAAATCACAATTGCTTGATTTGTCGTTGTTTGTGAAATTCTGGGTTTTCTGTCGAAACTCGTTTGTCGATTTGGCCCTAACCAGATTTTTGCTAACAGATTAATAGTAATTGAAGACTTAAAATTTTAGATAATTTTTAATAAAATTTGACTATAACTATTTTTAAAATTTCCATCACATATATAATTTTAGTATGTGAATATATAAATTTGAAGAGTTAACTCATATAATTTTAAAATTATCATACTAACTAATAATATAATATGAGATTTTATTATTATTATTATTATTATTATTATTATTATTATTATTATTATTATTATTATTATTATTATTATTATTATTTTAACTTTTAGACTTACGATCATCCCCAACACTCCTTTAATCCATCATTGATGCACCCATTTAAGAAAAGATATCTGTAAATAGAAATTTCTAATTAGATGGTGTTGGTGGACCTAAGTGGGTCATTACGAAGAAGATTTCCTTCATAACCAGAAATCTTACCACAGTAGGACCATTTATGAATGGAATATTGATGGTTTTTCTGAATATCAAATTTTTGAACTTTTACAGCACATGTTGATGTTTGCCACAGTTTGCAAACAAAATGAAAATACTGATCACCAAGTAGCCCGATTTATTGTCAGTGGCTTTACTAACACAGGGTAAAGCTAGCACATCTGTCAACGACTTACGAGAATGACCTAACCGCAATCACTGCTAACGGTCTAACTTTACGCGACTTGGGTGACGTCCCACTAACCCTAACACTGTTCTACCCATTATTAAGCACTAACCCAAGAATAACACTAATCATAGTTTTGTTTTATTTTATTCTAATTATGCCATATATGGTCTCATAATCTACTGTTCTGGACGAGGCCTAACGGCCGCAGCCAAAAGGCAAATTTGTTCCTGTATTTGTAACTGGACTTCGCTAATCTGTCGATTAGTTTCTTCTAATTGCTGGAGATCCCAAGGGTCATTAAGCCAGATTGATCAAAAGTTTTCAAGAAAATTATTTTTCCTTTCAATATGAAATGCTAATATATCATTTAATATAACAAGAGTATAAACAGAAATACATTAAAAGAAATATGGAAAAGAAATACTTACAACCAGTACTTGAATACTTTTATTATACTGCAACTGGTAAGAGTAGTACAGAGAGAAAGAGAGGGCGAGAGTACACACTTATATAAGTAAAAACTGAAAAATTTAGCGTGCCTTCAACAAGGGTGAGGCATCCCTTATATAGAAACTGAAAATAAAAGGATAAGTATGAGGTAGATAGGTGGCGTGTCCTGAATGGCTTGGAGTCGTTCTTCCTTATCTCCTCGTGATTCCCTTATCTTCAAATGTTGGTAGGATGTAACTAGATGGACAGCTGGCTGGCCAGCTGGTATTTTGGCGGACAAAAAATCCACTTTTGTCGAAAACAAATTTGTCGCCTTATGCTGCTGTAAAGATACTGGGACATCGTGGGGGACAAAGCATTATTCAGCTTTGCCTTTTCCTTTTGACTGTTTGTCCTGACTCATTTTTTCAGTAATCAGGCCTGTGAGAGAATCCCAAAAATCTCCAAAGTTGGGATCAACATCAGCATTTGCGTCAGCAGGGTCTTGTGATTCACTTGCCAATACTGTAAACTCATTTTCATCCGAAAGAGGATCAAAATGTTCATCTTCATCATGGCCGCCATGGCTACTGGAACCAGATTTCATACTGGTATCGTCTCTGGAGAAGGACTGCAAGAATTGTTCTTTCATGAAGTCCATGCTTTTAATAACTAATTCTTGCTCAGATAATCCTGGAAATTTTTGCCTTAATTCATTCTGAATCTGGACAAAAAGGTTTTGTACTGGAGCAGCTGGGATGAGTTTGGGAGTTGCATCCCAACAAGCCTGTGTGTGAGCTTTAATTTTCTGGAGAAGTTCCTGGTGAGGTTTGGGATCATCCATTTTATTCCACCATTTATAAAAGAAAACTCCTTTTAAACGGGGAATTTTGTTCTGGAAATCACACTGGAAATCCCATTTCCAAATCCATGGGATACCGAATCTGATAACAAAATGGGCTGTAGATTTGGACATAGAAATGTCCTTGTAGACTGGAAGGTGACTGTAAGCAGCTTGCCATTCATTGAATGCAAGAGGAATGGGTTCTGGAAATGCATCGAGCTGCAAACCAAATTTATCCCACCAAACGAGAAACCAGTTGGGGAGATCGTTTTTAAGGACGTCGGGAAGAACTCGAAAGAACCAAGAATGGCTTCGAGGGGGATTCATATAATAAAATGCTTTAGTAAAAGCATCTATATAATCCCAGTAACTGTAACGAGACTCCTTATTACGGATCTCAACTGTGCGGGTAACATGGGGATGAATACCCCAAGCATGCTTGGATAAAATATTCTGGATAGTAGCTTTGCTATAATTAATTAGACTGGTAGTACGGTTGGGTTCAGCCAATGTATGCTTAAAATCAATCGACGCAAGTTCAGTAAGAATTTGCTCGAAAATGTATCTGTATTGATCAAAGTGCAGTGGAGAGTTTTGAGTAGTCAAATACCGCCTTTTAATTTCCTAAGGATCATTGAGCCATTGGACATCTTCAGAATTAATGTAGAGAACAGTTTCTTCTACAATGGTATTCTGGAAATAAGATGACTCTGGAGCTAGAAGGACATCTTTAGCTGTGCGGCTAGATTCTCTTTTTTTACTGGAAGTGGCATTAAGCCCTGGAAAGTTTGTATTGTAGGGATTACCCCTACCTCGGCCCCTTCTGCCGGAGCCTCGGCCTCTGTTCTGCATTAGAACCCTATTGCAAATATTCGCGGGTTAGAAAATCTAGAAGAGAATTTTTTTCGCCTTTGATATATTCAATATCAAAATCAAATACTGAAAGTTGGCCTTGCCAAGTTGCAAAAATCTATTTTTGGGCTAAATTCTGAACATCTTTTTTAAAAATTTGTTTTGCTGCAGAACAATCAACTCTTATTAAAAAATGTTTATTTAATAAATCATCCTGAAATTTCAAAACACATTTAACAATAGCTAAACATTTTTGTTTAATTGTCGGATAATTTTTTGCTGCCTTATTCCAAATACCTGAATGAAATCTTAAAAGTTCTTCAGTTTTACTATTAGGATTAAATTGTTTAAGTATGCCACCAAAACCTAAATTAGAGGCATCTGTTTCAACAATTTTCTTCCATTCTGGATGTGGTAAAAAAGGACAAGGTAGATTTTAACTCTAGCCTTAATTTTCTGAACAACTTTTGTATGCTCTGGACCCTAGGGTGGAGGATTTTTTCTAAGTTTGGAATATAAAACTGCTGCATCAGTAGCAAGGTTAGGATAGTAATCATGAATATAATTCAAACTACCTGAAAATCTCTGTAATTGAGTTTTATCTTTTATTTCATCTCAAAATTTAGATGCAAACTCCATGCTTCTGTTAATAGGAATTATGGTACCATTATGAATGTTATGGCCCAAAAATCTAACTATTGTTTGAAAAAGTTTCATTTTGGATGCAGAAACGACTAATCTATTTCTGATAATAACATGCTTAAATATATTAAGATGTTTCATATGCTGGTCAATTGATGAAGAAAAAAATAAGAACATCATCAATATAACAAATTAAAAATTCTGTATAAGGATTAAAAATATCATTCATGATATGCTAGAATTCAGATGGAGCATTTTTTAATCCAAATGGCATAACATTCCATTCAAAATGCCCAAAGGGTACTGTAAAAGCATCTATCTTTTTCGGCTACTTGGACTTGCCAATAACCTGATTTCATATCAAATTTTGAAAATATGATCGCATCCTGGAGACGATCTAAAAGATCTTTTTTATTCGGAACAGGATACCTAATCCATTGCAAGGCATCATTCAGAGGTTTATAATTTATGACTAATCTTGGTACACCTCTTTCAATTTCTGTATTTTTATTTACATAAAAGGCTGTATAACTCCGAGGAGATTTACTGGACTAAATAAGCTTTTTCTGGAGAAGAGTATTAATTTCTGTCTTACAGAGTTCTAAATACTCTTTTTTCATTTGACTGGGTCGAGCGCGAGTTGGAATTTTCCGCTCATCATAACCTGGTTCATAGGGAAGAGAGACTATGTGTTTCTTCCTGTCCCAAAAAAGCATTGGGAACATCACTGCAAATTTCATTTTGAAACTCTTGTTCAAGTGATTTAATTTTTTGTTGGAAAAAAGATTGTTGTAGTCTTTGTTCTGTAGTTAAAAAACTAATTTCTTTTTGTAAGAAATTAATTTGTTTTTCTTTGAAATTAACTAGATCTTTAATTTGATCTAACTCTTAGGTGTAAGGTTCTGTAATAAACTCAAAAATAATCTTTTGATTATTTAGGGTTGTATGGATACCAATAGAATCAATTTTAGAAATTGGCATTAGTAAACACAGGAAAGGTGTTCCTAGGATTATGGCTTAAGACATGTTCTTAATAAGAACAAAAGAAGTGGGAAGACATAATCCTTGATTACAAATTAAAACTTCTGGAAGTTTATACTAGATGTATAATGAATTTCCACTTGCACTTGTAAGTGATTGAGTTGTTTTATAAAAATATTTAGTAGGGATTAATCCTTCCTGAACACAATTCATATCAGCTCCACTATCAACAAGGGCAATGGCATCTTTTATAGTAAAATCAGGTTTTATCATAAAAGTGATTCTGATATACCATTTCTGGAAAGTAACTGTATTCATAAGCATGAGATAATCAGGCTCAAATTTTTTATTATCTTGTGTATTACTGGATTCAGGAATTGTTATTCCTTTTGACGAATTTTGAAGCTTACTATTAATCTTTTTAATTTCAGAATTAATAGCAATATTAGAAGTCTACAAATGCTTAATTTCTACTTTTAAAGCATTAACTTCCATTTTTAAATCCTGGATTGTTAAAGGTTTTTCTTCAGTAACATGCTGAAGTCGGTTAAAAACCTCTTTCATACTGTAATGTTTAGGAGGAAGAATTTCTTCCTTCTTCTGTTGCTGTAAACATAATTCTAAGAATTTAAATTTCATTTTTTGGATCAGCAATATGATCAGCAAGATTAATCATATTTTGTTCATCCTCAGTAAGGACATTAATACTGGGACCACCAATATCAAGTCCATTCATTTCAACTATGGCTTTCCAATAGTTGACTTCATCTGAAATTTGATTTATATGAGTTTTACGATCACAAATTTCTGGAGGGCTATCAGATTCAGTAGTAGAATCAGATGAATAAATTGCTGCAAGATCATCTGCAGAATTGTCAGAAGAACTAGAATCTTCAGATAATAATTGAAGAATCTTTTGCTAAATTTCATCATCTATAGATAGCTCATTAAGATTCTGTTGTATTTTGAATTTACAACGATTAGCATAATGACCTGCCTGTCCACATTTATAACATTTAATTGTGGATTTAGATTTTTTCCTGGAATATTTTTGTTTACCATTAGAAGGTATTGGTTGCTGTGTATAAGTTTTAGAGGGCTTATACTTTCTGGATTTTTTAGAAAAATTTTTAGGAATTTTCTTATGTTTCTTATGTTTTTGAGGATACTGTAATTTTGTGTCATAGGCAAATTGTTCACAAAATTCACCTAATTCTTTTCTTCCTGTAAGATGTTGTTGTTTCATCTGTTACTGTAATTTAAAATCCTTGCATAAAGCAAGTCCTTCATCAGTGATAACACCTATTAGTTGGCCATAGGTATATCGATTATACGGGATAGCCAAATTATTATGACGATCTCTTAATTTCTTTCTGACTCTTTCGACAAAAAGGGTAGGAAGACCATCAATAAATTTAGCTTTCCAATGATTGGAATTGGCATCAGCTCTCCTATGAACTTTCATTAGGAAGACATCTTTATACTATCTAAAATGAGGTAAAGATAGACATCTTAATTTCTGTAATAGTTCTCTACTACGGTCCTCAATACCAGTAACGTCACCAATAAAATGGAGGACAATAGTATTAACTAAAGTATACGCAGCATCTTGTTCTTGGCGCTCAAGATTTGTGTCTGCATCTATAATAGTTCTGGTGGAATTTAAAATTTCATCATTTTGAACGGTCATGAGAATATTATCCCACCAACCTTTAAGTAATCCGGTAAGGCCACTGACAATAAATCAGGCTACTTGGTGATCAGTATTTTCATTTTGTTTGCAAACTGTGGCAAACATCAACATGTGTTGTAAAAGTTCAAAATTTTGATATTCAGAAAAACCATCAATATTCCATTCACAAATGGTCCTACTGTGGTAAGATTTCTGGTTATGAAGGAAATCTTCTTCGTAAAGAATATCCATAGGAGTAGGTCTAGAGTAATAGTACCTACTGGGTGCTGTAAAAGCTGTTCTATCAATATTAGATCCATAATGAACTTTATTGACAGATAAAGGTTCATTATGAAAATTAGCCTGAATTTCAGATATTTGGTGAGGATCCAAATTCTGGTAATTTTCATCAAATCCCTGGAAATGATTTCTAGATAACATATTAACTTGAGAGGATTCTCCTATATGAAGATCCTTAATCTTATTAATAAGAGTATCCATAAATTCTGTATTGGGTTTTTTAGATTTTAAATTAAAATTTGTTACTGTAGGTGTAGGCTTAATAGCTACAGGATGAATTTCTGGAATTTTAGGTTGAAAAGAACAATTATTTTTGAGGTGGACAATTGTTTCTTCAATCCTGGTTAACTGTTTTCCTACTGTTTGACAGTAAAGATTAGTATAATTATTCTGTTTAATAATTGGAATAATTTCTTTGGCTGTCAAAGCAGTATTACTTTTTGTAAGAGGTTCTACAAATGCAGTTATAATTAACGGCTGACTGGAAATAGAATCACTAGGTCGTAATTCTAATGATTTTGGAGGAGGGTGTATTGAAGTAATACTTTGACCATCAGTGGTTACCCAACTCTTCTGGATATTTTCTAAAACATTGATTTGCTTATTAGAGTAATCAGTATTTTCCTTAAACCATAAAGGGAAAGGTTTTAATATCTGGTGTTCTTCTAAATAAGAATAATACTGGATTTTAAATTCTTGTAATTGTGTCTGACTATGGCTACTAAAGTACCATGTCCTGAATTCTGAATACTTGTCCTAGTATAAATCCTGATTGAGGATTTTCCTATTTTCACTTCCTGGACTAAAATCCATTAAACTTTAAAATTCATGTCACTGGCAGTAGGGCTGTAAGGCCTTTGGTTGCTACTGGATTCCCTTGGTTCATAAATACCATGTGGAATTCTATTTGCAGAAAATTGTAATCCTTGAACTACTGGATCCATGGGATTTGGAGTTTGGTCAGGGTTACTAGGAGGTCTGGAAGGCATTCCTTGCATAACTGATTCTAGGGGTTTAGCAGTGGAATGTCTAGATGATTCAGGAAAGTCTACCCTGTATGCTTCTCTAAAAGAGGGAGCAGATCTAACACTTGTGGTTGACATGCTTCGAGATAATTGCCTTTGTGGCCTTTGGAAACGAAGATGAACATTACCTCTATCGGTCTGAATTATTTCATCTAATGACTGTTGAACAATTGGTCTTGGGGGAACAACATTAGTGATTTGCCATCTTTCTGGAAAAGTTATTTTCTGCCATTCAATCATTTTTGGCATAGCTACTTGGCTACTGTAAAGATTAGTGTCAATTAGCACTGTATGACCTTGGTCACTTTGCTTTCTGATATATGGATTTAAGGTGGATAAAACCTTTAGATAAATTCTGGAAATTACCGTAAAAGGTGGGGATCTTGGAAGATACTCATATCCATGAGATAACACTCTAAGTTCCAAAACCTTAGATAGATTTTGATCTGAAAGAGCTATACTCAAGTTTGGGTATATGTCAAAATATACTGGACCATGGGCGAGACTGGTTTCTATGGCCTCCATAAGTGAGGCTCGCCAATTAGTACATCTACCATCTCGTAGTGTACACTGTATGCTGGTATTTTGACCTAAAAGAGTCAAAGGCTTGAAAGCTACCTGCACAAGTCCTATGTGGACATACTTATATTTCTGTAGAAAATGGTATAGATCCTGGATATGTAATAAATACATAAGTTCATCATTATTCTGGACTGAGGCTGCATGCTCAAAAGTTTTAATGATTTTTTTACTGGAGAAGTCTAGCATACCTATCTTATAGATAGTATTTGGTTTGACCTTTGGGATTGTCCACTTATCAAGTGCTTCCTTAACATCTTGATAAGCAACAAGTTCTCTGATTTCTGATGTAGAAGCTACTGTATTGGCCATTGTGTTGGCTACTGTATTTGACAATTCTTCTGGAGGAACAGTACTCATCTGGATGTATGGTGACCATATATGTATAATTAATATGAAATAAAACTAACTATGATTAACAGTAAACTTGGCTCCGATACCAATAATGGTGCTTGACACAGGGTAAAGCTAGCACGTCTATCAACGACTTACAAGAATGACCTAACCGCAATCACTGCTAACGGTCTAACTCTACGCGACTTGGGTGACGTCCCACTAATCCTAACATTGTTCTACCCATTATTAAGTAGTAACCCAAGAATAACATTAATCATAGTTTTGTTTTATTTTATTCTAATTATGCCATATATGGTCTCATAATCTACTGTTCTGGAGGAGGCCTAATGGCCGCAGCCAAAAGGCAAATTTGTTCTTGTATTTGTAACTGGACTTGGCTAATCTGTCGATTAGTTTCTTCTAATTGCTGGAGACCCCAAGGGTCATTAGGCCAAATTGATAAAAAGTTTTCAAGAAAATTATTTTTTCTTTCAGTATGAAATGCTAATATATCATTTAATATAACAAGAGTATAAACAGACATACATTAAAAGAAATATGGAAAAGAAATACTTACAACCAGTACTTGAATACTTTTATTATACTGTAACTGGTAAGAGTAGTACAGAGAGAAAGAGAGGGCGAGAGTACACACTTATATAAGTAAAAACTAAAATATTTAGCGTGCCTTCAACAAGGGTGAGGCATCCCTTATATAGAAACTGAAAATAAAGGGATAAGGATGAGGTAGACAGGTGGCGTGTCCTGAATGGCTTGGAGTCGTTCTTCCTTATCTCCTCGTGATTCCCTTATCTTCAAATGTTGGTAGGATGTAACTGGATGGACAGCTGGCTGGCCAGCTGGTATTCTGGCGGACAACAAATCCACTTTTGCCGAAAGCAAATTTGTCGCCTTATGCTGCTGTAAAGATACTGGAACATCGTGGGGGACAAAGCATTATTCAGTTTTGCCTTTTCCTTTTGACTGTTTGTCCTGACTCATTTTTTTAGTAATCAGGCCTGTGAGAGAATCCCAAAAATCTCCAAAGTTGGGATCAACATCAGTATTTGCGTCAGCAGGGTCTTGTGATTCACTTGCCAATACTGTAAACTCATTTTCATCCAAAAGAGGATCAAAATGTTCATCTTCATCATGGCTGCCATGGCTACTGGAACCAGATTTCATACTGGTATCGTCTCTGGAGAAGGACTGCAAGAATTGTTCTTTCATGAAGTCCATGCTTTTAATAACTAATTCTTGCTCAGATAATCCTGGAAATTTTTGCCTTAATTCATTCTGAATCTGGACAAAAAGGTTTTGTACTGGAGCAGCTGGGATGAGTTTGGGAGTCGCATCTCAACAAGCCTGTGTGTGAGCTTTAATTTTCTGGAGAAGTTCCTGGTGAGGTTTGGGATCATCCATTTTATTCCACCATTTATAAAAGAAAACTCCTTTTAAACGGGGAATTTTGTTCTGGAAATCACACTGGAAATCCTATTTCCAAATCCATGGGATACCAAATCTGATAACAAAATGGGCTGTAGATTTGGACATAGAAATGTCCTTGTAGACTGGAAGGTGACTGTAAGCAGCTTGCCATTCATTGAATGCAAGAGGAATGGGTTCTGGAAATGCATCGAGCTGTAAACCAAATTTATCCCACCAAACGAGAAACCAGTTGGAGAGATTGCTTTTAAGGACATCGGGAAGAACTCAAAACAAACGAGAGAAACCAATTTGGGAGATCGTTTTTAAGGACGTCGGGAAGAACTCGAAAGAACCAAGAATGGCTTCGAGGGGGATTCATATAATAAAATGCTTGAGTAAAAGCATCTATATAATCCCAGTAACTGTAACGAGACTCCTTATTACGGATCTTAACTGTGCGGGTAACATGGGGATGAATACCCCAAGCATGCATGGATAAAATATTATGGATAGCAGCTTTGCTATAATTAATTGGACTGGTAGTACGGTTGGGTTCAGCCAATGTATGCTTAAAATCAATCGACACAAGTTCAGTAAGAATTTGCTCGAAAATGTATCTGTATTGATCAAAGTGCGGTGGAGAGTTTTGAGTAGTCAAATACCGCCTTTTAATTTCCTAAGGATCATTGAGCCATTGGACATCTTCGGAAATAATGTAGAGAACAGTTTCTTCTACAATGGTATTATGGAAATAAGAGACCCCAAGGGTCATTAGGCCAAATTGATAAAAAGTTTTCAAGAAAATTATTTTTCCTTTCAATATGAAATGCTAATATATCATTTAATATAACAAGAGTATAAACAGACATACATTAAAAGAAATATGGAAAAGAAATACTTACAACTAGTACTTGAATACTTTCATTATACTACAACTGGTAAGAGTAGTACAGAGAGAAAGAGAGGGGAAGAGTACCACCATTCACATACTATCATAAGCTATTTATTTATTTATTTATTTATTTTTATATAAAATATTATCTATTTCAATAAAAAAAATACATTGGGTAAATTAAAAATATATTCTTAAGATTTGATTAAAATACGAATCATTCTTATGGTTTTAAAAATTATATTCCATCCCCTGAGATTTCTAATTTTATAACAAATCGCTTCTTTTATTAAAAAATTATTAAGTCAATAAACAATTTTTAATAATTTTAGAAACATATTTCAATTAATAATTTAAGTAATTTCATTATTATATACGAAAAAAATTATAAATTTTATTTTTCTTGTTAATTCTGTTAAATAAAAATTCTGATAAAGAAATATTTCAAATTTTCTAAATCACAAAAAATAATTTATACTTTAAACAAATCTCATAAAGTATATTTATAATTTATCCAAAATACATTAATGATAACATAAAAATTAAATAACATACTAACTATTTCATCTAGAGAGCAATAATAGAGACTACTAAAAGTGATGATACTTTAAAATAATCACTAATGATGTAACATCTATTTAAAAAAAAAAAAAGAAAAAAAAGACACAAGCACTATCACATCTTTATAGTGGCATTAATTAGTGTTTCCGCCCATTTTTCTTCTATTCATAGCCTTCCTTTTAAATTTCATAACTATTTCGGGATTTTTTTTTGAACCAAAACTATTGCAGATTGAAGCCCTCTCTCTCTCTCTCTCTCTCTCTCTCTCTCTCTATCTATCTATATATATGAGCAAACGAAGTGGATGCTGGGAAACCCTAGCCGCATACAGAGAATAAAGTGGAGTAGGAGAACCAAAGCAATTGCTGCGAAAACCCCAAGCATTTTCAGGTAATTCCACTTTCTCTCTCCTCTTTCCCCAACCATCCCACCGTAACCCTACAGTATTTGTGAACAATAAAAGCAATAATATGTTATTGTTCTTCCATTTCGCGATCTCAAGAAAAAAAGAGAGGGGTTTCGTGATCTGCACAAAATCATCAAAAAAAGTAATCTTTTCCGGTTAATAGTTTTGCCTATCTCATAAGCATACATATATAGTGTCAATGTCTGTATATGTATGAAGTACCTGTTCTTTTTCTAGGGCAGAGGGGCTGTTGTTGGCAGCCATTGAAATCCGAAGGAACTGAAAGATCAATCAGAAAAAATATTCAGAAACAAGAAGTCACTCACCAATCAGAAAAAATATTCCGAAATTATTGTACATTTTCAATTATATACTTCGGAATTATTTATAAATATTTGATATTTAAATTTTGATTTTTTAAAATTCAATTGGTTCTGTAGTGCTGAATGTTTTACAATTTCTCAGTACTTGATATCAGAGTAGTTTATGGAAGCAATGGATAGAGTGTAACAATGGAGTGCAGCAAGTAATGGAAAACAATAGAGGTAGTGAGAAACAATGTAGGAACTAAGTTTTAATTTTAATTTTTTTTTTAAAGACGTGCATTGAGAATTATTGTTTTTTAAAGATGTGTATATAGAAAATCTAGATTGAATTTGTAGTCATTATGGTCATTTGGCTTCATGATAAAATTGTCATAACTTTTATCTTCATTAATTTTGTACACAGAGACAAAAAAAAAAAAAAAGTGTGGAATAGAATCTCCCGTAATAAACAGAGACTAGATCACATTCTTCATCACTTTGTTTTCATCATTTTAATGGGTTGAGACTCGAAAGGGCCGAGAGACATGCCCCCTCAGTCTTCAGGTAATGTTTCTACTTCATTGTCATTGCTAGACATGTTAACACTTCTTAGGGGTTTACATTCTTTTCTTCAGTTCATCTTTGTCTAGATTCAAGTTCACTATTTGAATTATTTTTTTTGCCGTGCATTATTTTTATTAGAGCATATATATATATATATGTTTTTTTTTATATATATATATTAATGAACAAGAACTTTTGGAGTGCAACTGTTTTATTTTCTAATTGGTTTCAATGCTTGGAATCAAGAGTATATAGTTTCTTATATATTTTTTTTCTTTTCATTTGTAATAAAATAGGTTGTTTACTTGGAAGTTTTGATGGCATGAGTGGAGTCGGAAAAAAAATAAAATAAGGTATTCTTTGCTTCTCATTATCCTGTGTGTATTTTCCTTATTTAATTAGATTGTTTTTTATATTATTTTTATTTAATGTTTTGTTTGATTCAATCAATAGTTTCTCTACTCTTATAATAATGTTGCATTTTACTTAGTAATTTGATGAAACTTTTTTATTTGAGAAAAATAAAAAATCTGGTTAACATATTGTGTAGCTCATGTATTAATTTGGTTGGTATTTTCTTATTTTTCCTTTTGTGGTTTTGGTGGTTAACCAACCGTTGGTTCTTGTACATTTTGGTTTGAAAACCTTTACCAGAAATCATCAGTAGAGTAATTACAATCTAGTGGGGATTTTTTTTAAAAAGCAATAGACGTGCAATGGTTTGTCACTCCATTATATATACCGTAGCTGCAGAGACCTACCGCGGCCTTTTCATCTTGCATGACAACCCAACATGCCATTTTTTGGGTTGCACCAAACTATTATAGTTGTGCGTATTTAGCCATTTGATATACTATTTATTTTCTTTGTTTCATTTCTTTATTTATTTTTGTTTTGTTTTATTTTATTTTTCTTTTCTTTTTATACTGAACATTTAAAAAAAAAAAAAAACCGCTTGCACCTAAAGATCCCACAAGATATTGCCGATTGGACAAACTTTTGAGAGCATTACTCTTGATATCGTGGTATGGTACACCGTACACGGGTGCTCGTCTCTTTGATCAAATTGGCATCAGGGCGTTAGGATTAACTTTCCTCTCTCTAGTGGGGATAAATGGAATGGTACCTTGCTTTGGTGCCAACATATTACGACAATTCATTCTCCTCCAAACTATTCCTTATGAAGGGCAAGTAGGGGAGGCGGACCGATTTCGTTTTTACTTTTGTCCCCAATGCAAGGATTAGAGACTTTTAGAGGCTCTCTATAGTTGGAATAGTTGAGATTATGCCATTTGGGTTTTTGAGACAGTTTTTGATCGCCTTGGCGTGCATGAGTATAAAAACCATGTTGGTGTAACTTCAAAATCTAGTTGTAAAAGCACTTATCAAAACTTCACTTTGTATTAATGTACAATAACCTTGCAAATATACATATGCATACACGCACACATCTTAATACCTTCTAAACAATGGTTTTCTCTTCTATTCACATTTATGTCTTTGCATTACAACTTCCAAAGAAGTCTTTGAATCTATCAAGGAATAGGACATTCAAACCACAATTGCTTGATTTGTTGTTGTTTGTGAAATTCTGGGTTTTCTGTCGAAACTCGTTTGTCGATTTGGCCCTAACCAGATTTTTGCTAACAGATTAATAGTAATTGAAGACTTAAAATTTTAGATAATTTTTAATAAAATTTGACTATAACTATTTTTAAAATTTCCATCACATATATAATTCTAGTATGTGAATATATAAATTTGAAGAGTTAACTCATATAATTTTAAAATTATCGTACTAACTAATAATATAATATGAGATTTTATTGTTATTATTATTATTATTATTATTATTATTATTTTAACTTTTAGACTTACGATCATCCCCAACACTCCTTTAATCCATCATTGATGCACCCATTTAAGAAAAAGATATCTGTAAATAGAAATTTCTAATTAGATGGTGTTGGTGGACCTAAGTGGGTCAACATATGGCTCACCTCGATAATATGAAATGTTTATTTTTTAAAATTTTGAGAAATAATTATTTATATAAGAATTTAAATTAATTGAATAACTATAACCACATATGATTCTATTAGTTTATTTTTCAAAATAATGGATGGTCAATTTTTACAATCATTCAAGTCGGTACACTTTTTTAAAAACAAAATGTAATCCGATTAGTAACTATAATTGTCTAACCAATTTAAATTAGGATAATTACCAACTAATCCCATTAAAGAGACTTAAATACCATTAAGTTCTATTCATTTTTTATTCAGTGATAAATTTATCACTCTCTTATTTTTATGAATAAATTTACAGTGATAAATCTATTCCTCAAGACTTTTGAATAAATAAATCTAATTAATAAAACATACTCGTAAGTGACCCATTTAAATTCTTACATAAATAATTTACTTAGAGAAGAGATAAATTATTGAAATCATCGAGATAGATCTCGCCATTAGTCTACCACGGCCAACAACAATCTCTCACTCTTATAAATATAAATTTCATAAGAGTTTGGTCAAAACATCAATATAATTATTATGTCTAAACATTGTGGGAAAATGTGAATAATTAGATAATTTAGAAGAGAATGGACAATAATTGTGTAATGTAACATAAGTATACGTATATATATATATATATATTTCTTTCAATACAAAATATTAAAAATAATGTTATAATTTCATTACCTCAACTGGCCGTGTAATTTTTATGAAATAAATACTAGAAATTTTAAAAAATAAAATATAAATAATAAATGGTGGTGATTTGGAGTCGCTGTCACAAAGTGGACTGTCCCGTAACCAAACACTCTTGCTATACCCATAACCAAACATGCATGATTGGTGCACCTTTATTATACCCATGACTAGAGTTGCAAACGAATCGAGCCGAGGCAAACTTTGTTGAGCTCGAGCTTGGCTCGGTTCGGCTCGGCTCGATAATTTTTTTTAATATTATTTATATTATTTAAATAAAAAAATATTATTTATATTATTTAATATGTAAATAATATATTTATTACATAATTTAAATAAAGATAAACGAGCCGAGCTTGGCTCGTTTACTAAACGAGCCTAATATTCGAGCTTGAGTTCAAGCTTGGCTCATTTACTAAACGAACCAAGCCGAGCCGAGCCGAGCTTGTTCATGAATAATTCGATTCATTTGCAGCCCTACCCATGACTGGTGCACCTTTACTATACCCATAATCAAACAGGCATGATTGGTGTGTTGGACAATCTTCACTGTATTACAAATAAATTATGTTTGTGTACCTAACAACAAACAGAATAAATAAAAAAAATGAGAGAGATTGTTTGATTTTAAAAATCAAACCAGAATATAAAATAAATAAATAAAAATAGATTTTTATTTTGTTACAAAAATAAAATCAAAATCTAAACCAGGAAAAATAATAAAACAGAAAGTAAATAAATTAATAACCTTATGTATTTATTGAACAAAATTCTGATCAAGTCCAGTATTTAACACTGTGTCCTTAAGACAGATTCGTCCTTTGCACGGTGCTTTCAGATTGTGGACATCTATCTCCCAGTATAAAATGATCAACTGCGAATAATAGCAGCACTACAAATTATTCACACAACGAACACACTTAGTGTTTATACTCTTTCTCACAGGAAAAATTATGTAGCAAAATGCAGAGCAGGCAGAATTTGGGATGAAAATTGGAGTGAAAATCCAAATGAAGGACTGCCTTTATTTAGGAAAATTCGTGGCTCTTTGATTTGAATTAAACAGGTGCAAAACCTGTTTGAACAAGTATTATACTTGTTCGGTTTGAATGAACAGGTAAGGAACCTGTTGGGTTTAAATTTCAAACAGATATGAATCTGTTTGGTTTAAATTCACACAGATATACATCTGTTCAGGTGGGGAAAAATCGGAGCCAATTTTGAAATTAATTTTCGAAATTCAAATTCCAAAAAATAATTAGTATTGGGCTGGACAAGCCCAACCTCACACCACGCACCTGCGCCCAAGCTAAGCCCAGCCCGCCTGGACGGACAGACGATCGGGCGGGCTGACGACGCATGTTTATTTTTTGGTCCAATGGGTCTAGCCCAATTTGCTCATAACCTCTCCCTTCTACAAACTTGAGGTGCCCCTTGAGGTCCTCCCTAAGTTATAATCTCATGCCTTATAAACCCACTCAAAACTTGCCTACAAAATCAATGTGGGACAAGCTTTAAATCAAACTTTTAGGAAATTTCACCAAAAATACCATTTCCATGGAGCTCTCTTTGGCTTTAATTTTCCATTTACCCAATAATAGTTTTGAGTAACCAAATATACCACGTGAATCACTATGCGGCATAAAACACGTTACCATTTAGACCCACCAAATTTGACCCATGGGTTCCACCTAAAAATTAGACCAAAATTAAGGAAAAATCATATTTTCCAAAACCATTTCTAACATGGTGCACATTTACTAAACCCATCACCGGTACCCATAACCAAACAGGCATGATTGGCAGTGGCGGAGCCAGAAAATTAAATTAGGGGGGGTACTTATTAATTACAATATTGAAAATTTTTACAAAAATATTTCACACAAGTTTTTACAATTGATTTCGAAAAATATCAAAAAAATAATGTTATTTATAACTAGTGTATCATAGACAATATAATAAAATATGGATATAAGTCTTAAAATAAACTATATAACGTACCGAGCAGCTCCACGTGTCGAGAGACTAATGGGTGCAGAGTTGAGCGCATAAAGTATATAAGCATGGCTGTGCCCCCCATGCTGGAGGGAGAACATCATTTGGTGAGATAAACCAAAAACACTCAACTCTCTCCTCTCTCTCTCTATCCCTGAGTGTGTGCTAACTTGATCGTCGGAGGGGTTTTTCGGCCACACACTGCCAGGTAGCTCACCGCTGTTGTGCTCGCAGGTCGATCAGACAAACGAGGAGCTTGGACGAAAAGAGTACGGGCTCTGCGGAATATTTGCTCCCCGTACAATTGGCGCCGTCTGTGGGAAAACGACAAACAAAACCTTGTCCTCCAAGCTTTTTTGGTCATCTTTTATGGCGAATCACGACGACATTTCGTTGTTCGCCATCAACGGCATCACGCCAGAGTTTGTTCGGTGCAGAGATGGCCTGTCCGCCAGTCTGACGATGGCTGATTTGGAGACCGCACAAGGACTTCCCTAGGATGCGCGAGACAAGCGCGCAAGGAGTTTTGGGCGCTCTGTCATTCCAAAAGAGCGTCATCGACGGCGAGATTCACACACTCAACACTTGGAAGACAAGCTGAGAGACCATGATACCATCATCAAGAATATGGCGACGGAGATAAAGGCGGCCATGAGACGCCAGATAAAAGGAAAGGGTGTCGCTGGAGTGCGAAACCACAGTGAGCGCGCCCATTCCCACCGTTCCAACAGTCCTAATAGATGTCGCACCCTTCACTCTCCGTCACGAGAAGCCTCAGAGTTGGAGACTACGTTGTGCCGGCGATGATATCTCGCACGTAGGATAACAGTTACCACCCCTTACGCCCGACGACGGCGTTGAGATATTCTCGCTTCGACTGTTCGAAAGACTTGAAGGATATGTTGGAGGAGCGCGCTCGCCGGCAGGAGGCATAGAGGGTGCCTGCACTGTAACGGCTAGTCCCTAGAGGGCGAACCAATGAAAAAGTCGCCATACCACAACCACGCTTGGCGGCACACGCGCCACTAGACAGAGAGTTAGCAAGGCTGAGCACTACCCCTTTTACTGGAGAGATCGAGAACACACGGCTCCCCCCTGGTTCCATCAACCAAAGTTCACACTCTATGACGGAAAGACTGATCCATATATGCACGTAAGCCACTTCCAATAGGTTATGGCTGGGCACAGGGGAAACGATGCGCTCATGTGCCTTGTTTTTCCATTGAGTTTGGGCGAGTTGGGCCTAAAATGGTTTGAAAGGCTGCCGGAGGAGAGCATCGAGGGGTGGCAACAGTTGGCAGAGGCATTTGTCACCAGATTTAAGACAAACATCAAAACGCCCAAGGAAATTGACCATCTCTTGAGAGCAAAGATGGAGCCAGGTGACTCTTTGAAGGTGTATAACACTAAGTATTGGGAGACTTTTAACGAGATCCTTGATTGCCTGACCAACCTTGCAATCACTCAATATAAGCGCGGTCTTCCAGTTGGACATCGACTGAGAGACTCGCTCACAATGAATCAACCGTCGACCATGAAATTACTCATGCAACACATTAATGAGCACATTCGAGTCGAACACAATGCAGCCGCAACTACCGTGACGGCAAGTCCGGTAGTAGAGAACAAGAGAGTAGTGGGAAAGGTTTACGTAGTCAGACAAGATGATGGCCATGCAAACCACCATGGAAGGGTTATAAGGAGTTCGGTTTTTGGAAGATGTCAGTAAGAAGGCCGAGGAAAAGGGGCAAAAAACTCACAGAATGTGAATGGCCGATCCATTTCCAAAACATCGAACTCTGCCAATCTAAAGTTTTGTTCTTAGTTCTATTTTTGTAACCCCTTTTTGCCATTGGCGCAATGAAACAAGTAGAATATTTTCTTGAAAATTGTTGTATATTCGCCTCGCCAAGCGGATTTAGTGCGGACCAAGGGGTAACTAACGATCATTTTGACGGAAAGATCAAAATTCCTTGCCAAGCGGATTTTGCTCGGCAAGAGGTTTGCTGATGATTTTATCAACTTTAGAATTCCTTGCCGGGTGAATTTTGCTCGGCAAGAGGTTTGTTGATGATTTTATCAACTTTGGAATTCTTTGTCGGATGGATTTTACTCGGCAAGAGGTTTGTTGATGGTTTTAATCAACTTTAGAATTCCTTGCCGAGCTAAATTTGCTCGCCAAGAAGAAAGTCGCAGAGTTGACCTTGCTCACCGACCTTAGAGTTCTTTGCCGAGCTGATCTTGCTTGCCAAGAAGCAAGTCGCCGAGCTGACCTTGCTCGTCAACTTTGGAGTTCCTTGCCGAGCTGATCTTGCTCGCCAAGAAGCAAGTTGCGGAGCGGACCTTGCTCACCGACCTTGGAGTTTTTGCCGAGCTGATCTTGCTCGCCAAAAAGCAAGTCGTGGAGCGGACCTTGCTTGCCGACTGTAGAGTTCCTCGCAGAGGTGATTTTGCTCGCCAAGATGTAAGTTGTCGAGCTAACTTTTCTCTCTAACTTTGAAGGTCCTTGCCAAGTTGATTTTGCTCGCCAAGGAAGTTGCTGAGCTGATTTTACTCGCAAAGAAGCAAGTTGCCGAGCTGACTTTGCTTGTCTACTTTGAAGTTTCTAAATCAAGCAAAGTGAACCACCGAGCAAAGAGTCTAGCCCGGCCTTGTAATGGAATCCCAGTCACGCTAGCGCGAATAGAATTAAGGGGCAATTGAGAGGGAGATTTATAATCTGACTTTGGGCCGTGGAAGAAGCCGGACTGGATAGGGCCGAGCACGTATGGGCCGAGCTAATTTGGGCTTGTTTCGAGTGGGTTTCACTCAGTCGTGGCTCAGGCCCCCTGTTTAGGCCAAGCTAACTGGGGTTTCCGTGGAGTTGATCTTGCTCGGTCGAGGCCTAGGCCCGAGGTCCAGGTCCCATGTTTAGACCGAGCTTACTTGGCCAAGATGACCGCCTGCCAACCCGGGTTCCATGGGTCGCACGCATAGCTCGGCGGGGAATGTCTTTTGTTCACCGGCTGACATGCCTTGAACTCGGCTTTGCCGGAATGCTACCGAACTCGGCCGTTATGGAGCTCGGTGAGTGGAGCACTCAGGCATGTTACGCAGCACGGTCGTGGTAATGTCGCCAGGCTGTCGAGTTCCCGCTAATGTTGTCTGACGGTTTGGTTAGGTGATGTTCGCTGGATTTGTGCTGACAGATGGAAGAGCAGCTCCACGTGTCGAGAGACTAATGGGTGCAGAGTTGAGCACAGAAAGTATATAAGCATGGCTGCGCCCCCCATGCTGGAGGGAGAACATCATTTGGTGAGATAAACCAAAACACTCAACTCTCCTCTCTCTCTCTCTCTCTATCCCTGAGTGTGTGCTAACTTGACCGTCGGAGGGGTTTTCCAGCCATACACCGCCGGGTAGCTCATCACTGTTGTGCTCGCAGGTCGATCAGACAAACGAGGAGCTTGGACGAAAGGAGTACGAGTTCCGCAGAATATTTGCTCCCCGTACATCGAGTAAATGAAAAATTGAAGTAAAGTAAACTCGATGACAATGGTGTTTTGGTGGATTTATCAGATTAAAAGAAGTAACTTGAGAAACAAAATCATTGGTTTTTTAGAAACGTTGTTGGATGGGTTTTGCTCCACCAACGTTTCTGAACTTGGTGGGTTTTGTTCCATGACAATGAACTTAAGAGAATTATCAGGTACTCACATGTGTGTGTGTGAGAACTTGAGAGAATTATTAGGTACTCACATGTGTGTGTGTGTGGGAGAGAGAGAGAGAGAGAGAGAGAGAGAGAGAGAGGGGGGGGGCGGGCGGTTGGCGGGTTTTGTTTGCTTTTGTGATTGGATTCAAGTCCCCATTCAACTTGAGAGAATAATTTGGGTTTGATGGATTAATTTTGGGATTGATTTTCATTATTTGAATAGTTACCTTTTAAGATTTGTTAAGTAGTATATTTGTGAAAAAATTTAAAATGATTAGATATCGGTAGTAAAATGGACAATAAATATAATTTTCAGAATAATCATTTATTTTTTGTAACAAAAATGTAATTCGAACATGTAATTATCCATTTTCAATTATTTTAATTTTTTATATGGATATTCTAATCAATGAATCATAAAAAATGAATAATTTAAATTATCGAAATTGATTTCAAAATAAATCCATCAAGCTTAAATCATTCTCTCAAATTAGATTGCTAATTTGTGAGAATTCAAAACCATCAGTTTTCAATGATTTCCTTGGTCTTTGACTTTGATTCACCTTCTGTAGGAGTAAAGTTAGTTATCATCAATGATTTAAAAAAGTACTTCTTCCGTTTTAAAATAATAGTTCGTTTTGAAAAATTTAACTTTTTTGATAGTACAATTATTAAACTTTAAAAAAAATTGATTTTTTAAAATTACCCTTTGATAGTATATTTTTACTTTAAAAAAAATTGATTTTTCAAAATTACTCTTTGATAGTATATTTTTTGAAAAATATCAATGTCATAATTGTACTTTTTATGTTAATAAATTTAAACGGACAAAATAGGAAATTTATATTATTTTTGTACTTGATTTTTGAAAAGTGACTAATATTTTGGAACAATAAAAAATAGAATAAATGATTAATATTTTGGGACGGAGGGAGTATATTTGTTGAAATTTTTATTTAAGAATAGTTTTTTGGCTTTAAGGTCCTGTTTGGAATGTCCTAAATCAATATTGAGTATTTTATCAACCTAAAATGATTCAAATTAAGTGGTTGTTTGGGATGTACTATATAAATGCACTTTTTGACTTTTTAGCTAAAAAAATAGAGAAAAAAATATATATGTATGTTTAGAATAACTTTTTGACTTTTTACGAAAAATGTGTAATCAAAAATATTGTAGTAAAATTAAAATGACCATTTCACCCTTTTGATTTGTTGACTTTTAATTTTTTGACTTTTTAGATAGTTGAATTCATTTTGCCCTGGTGGCTTTCTCCACAAGCTACCTTTGAATAGTATAGGATTTTTAACTTTTTTAATAATTTTTTGATTTTTTATCTTTATTAGCTTATCCCTAGTGTTCAAAAGATCCTAAAAATGAAGGAACACGACTTAATTTTTATGGATTGGGTCAGTTTAGTTTAGTCTTGTTATAATATGGGTCAATTATGTGTCTAAGGTTCATGCTTAATCGCCTCCATATGTGAGGTTCAGTAGATTATTAGTTCGGCACACTACTAAAAATCGAATTTTTTGCGATGGTCTCAAACGTCGTAAAAGATCCACATGTCGTCGTAGCAAAAGGTTCACATGTCGTCGTAAAAGACTTTTTACGACGGAATAGCGATAGAAAATGGAGGGTAGCGAAAGGGAGCGTGACAAAAAATATTTGCGACGGTTACAAACCGTTGCTTTCTTGTAGCAACAATAAATCAATGATTTTTGCAACGTTATAACTTGACACAAAAAAGTGGGGAAAACATCACTTTTAGCAACGGTTTAGGATGTTGTCACCAAAAACTTTTTTAGAGATGGTAATTGACATCGCAAAAAGTATTATTAGCAACGGTCTTAAATGTTGCAAAAAAATAAAATTAAATCAATAATATATTCGCATCAGTTAAACCGTCACTAAAGATAATATGTGACATGTTAACCCGTTACTAACAAAATGCAAAGAAATAATGATTGCTTTAGCGACGGTTTATTACTGTCACAAAAAAAAATATTTTCATAAAATAAATATATATATTTCATTAATTTATTCCCTGTACAAATTATTAATATTTTTTAAAATAAAATGCATCCGCATCCACACACATTCACGTTCATAAAATCATATATACGAATAATAATATATATGTACCCTATAACAATACAGTGTCAACCAAATATTCTTTACAAAATTATATAAAACATCCTTCAAAAATATTAATAATTTTTAATAATTTAAAACTCAAATTTGTATCTAAAACAAAAGAAAAGTATCGAGAGTACAAAGAAAAAAAACATAATACACAAACCAACAAAAAATTAAAAAATAACTGGTAAAGTGACAGACAAACCAACAAAAACACCATTAACAACCAGTCTATGTAACTAGTTTTCACCTAATGCACAATATTCAAACACAAACCAATCTCCAGATATCAATACCCCAAAGAGAGTTTCCCAACCATTAGCGGATCAAAAATATAAAAAAATAGCATGCATTCGAATTTCTTAAAAATAAAAACATAACATCAAAAGGCGTATGTCACATCAAACTCTTAACTTTTAAACTTCAAAATTGTAATTGATAAAACTCGGACCAAGTAACTTGCTACTACAAATCTTGATCCCATGTTAAACATCAAAGAAAAAGGTTCACACAACACTAACTATTTTTTAGGAATCAGCAATTGTAACCTCAACCTCAACACTAGTTTCAATAGTGATAGAGGTGATCTGCTTAACCACATTTGAGGAGCTGAAGAGATCAATCACTTGCTTGTGGACACGGAACTCAAATCTATCCCATGTGTTAGTTCATGTCAAAGCAAAAATATTAAGGGTCAATTAGTCCTTTCCTGTCAATGCCAAACTGCAAATTTAATGCAGGTTTGAGTATGTTCAGCTACAGTAAAAACTCCATAAGAATAAATCAAACCAAACCAAACCAAACCAAACCAAGCCCTAAGTCCCATCAAATGGGGTCGACTACATGAATCCTCCTTCTCCACGCGGCCCTATCAAAGGCCATTTCGTTAGTCAAATTAAGTAGATCCATATCTCTATTTACAACGTTAGCCAACGTTAATCTAGGCCTACCCCGTCCCCTAACAATCCCCTCTATTGTTACAGCATCTCATCTCTTCACTACTGCCTCTGTTGGTCTCCGTTGAATGTGACCAAACCATCTCAATCGATTCTCTCTGAACTTATCTTTTATCGGTGCTACTCCTACCCATTCTCGAATACACTCATTCCTAATTCTGTCTTGTCTAGTCTTGCCACACATCCACCTTAACATCCTCATCTCAGCCACACTCATCTTATCTACATGTTGTTTTTTGGTTGCCCAACACTCCGTTCCATACAACATCGCTGGTCTAATAGCCATTCTATAGAACTTACCTTTGAGTCTAGTGGGTATTCGTTTATCGCACAATACTCCAGACGCACTTCTCCACTTACACCATTCCGCTTTAATCCTATAGGCCACATCCGCATCAATCTCCCCCGTTGTGATAATCGACCCTAAATAACGAAAATATTCACTCTTAGGCAATTCTTGGTTCTCAATCTTCACTTCTCTTTTGCTTTCATTATTACTGTTACTAAATTTACACTCCGTGTACTCTGTCTTATTTCTGCTTATCCGGAAACCTTTAGATTCAAGAACTCTTCTCCAAATCTCCAACTTTGTATTAACTCCTCTAGTCTCATCCACTAACACGATATCGTCTGCAAAAAGCATACACCATGGCACGTCATCCTGAATATTTCTCGTCAACTCATCCATAACTAAAGCAAAAAGATAAGGGCTTAAGGTAGATCCTTGGTGTAATCCAACAGTAATAGAAAATTCATTTGTTTCTCCAACAGACGATCTAATAGTGGTCACCACTCCTTCATACATGTCCTTAATCACATTAATGTAACCTTTTGTTACCCTTTTTTTCTCTAACACCCACCATATTATATCTCGGGACACTCTATCATATGTTTTCTCAAGGTCAATAAACACCATTTGAATGTCTCTTTTCTTTTCTCTATACTTTTCTATTACTCTTCTCAAAAGATAAATCGCTTCCATTGTTGACCTGCCGGGTATAAACCCAAATTGATTCTCTGACACCTCTATTATATCTCGCAATCGGCGTTCCATCACCCTCTCCCACACTTTCATTATATGACACATTGGCTTGATTCCTCTATAGTTGTTGCAATTCTGGACATCTCCTTTGTTCTTATATATTGGCTCTAAAATACTCTTCCTCCACTCATATGGCATGTTCCTAGTCAACAAAATTTTGCTAAACAATCTAGTCAATCAAGCAACCTCTTTTTTACCCAAGCACTTTCAAGCTTCAATAGAGATATCATCGGGTCCTAAAGCCTTATTTAATTTCATCTTCTTAAGTGCAATTTCCATTTCAAAGTTCTTAATCCTGCGATAAAACCTAGTCTTGGTTTATCGTATTACTAGCCATTTCTTCCCCTACTGTCGTACCTTCATATTCCTCATTTAATAGTTTTTCAAAATAGTTCTTCCATCTTTCCTTCACCAATACCTTAGAATCCTCACTCTTGATGCACCTAACTTGATTAAAATCTCTTGTTTTCCTTTCTCGTATCTTAGCAAGTTTGTATACTCTCTTCTCTCCTTTACTATCTAGTCTAGTGTATAGGTCATCATAAACTTTCAACTTAGCCTCTCTCACTACTTTTTTGACTGACTTACTAGCCAATCTACAGCTCTTAAGGTTTTCCTCAGTTCTATCCTTCTGCCACTTTTTAAAGCACTCCTTCTTTGCCTTAACTACCGCTTAAACCTCTTCCCTCCACCAAGTTTCCCTAGCGTTGGGTCCTGTCCCTTTCGACTCTTAAGCACTTCCCTTGAGATTATCCTCAAACAATTAGCCATCGAGTTCCATATAGTGTTAGCATCATCTTCCAAGTCCCAAGTACCTTCCTTATTCATTCTATTCTTAAATATTTCTAATTTATCCCTTTTTAGGTCCCACCATCTCGTCCTACGACGCCCACCATCCTTCCTATCTTGGTATTGCCCTCTAAAACATAAATCTAGTACCAAAATCCTATGTTGAGAGGTCAGGCTCTCTCTAGGAATCACCTTACAATCATTGCATTTTAAGCGGTCCACTTTTCTCACTAAGAAATAATCTATTTAGCTCTTAACTGACCCACTCTTAAAAGTTATCAAATGCTTCTCCCTCTTCTTATACATAGCATTGGCCACCACCATGTCAGAAGCCAACGCAAAATCTAAGATACTCTCTCCAGCCTCATTTTTGTCACCAAAACCGTATCCACCATGCACCCTTTCATAGCCTAGTTTATCTATGCCTACATAGCCATTAAAATTTCTACTTATAACCAGGTTTTCTCCTACGGGCATCTCTTGTAAGATCTCATCCATTTGCTCCCAAAAATCCTTGTTAGTCTGATCATCTAATCCTACTTGAGGGGCGTATGCAGTAATAACGTTTACTATATTCCCTCCAATAACTAGTTTAACTAGCATAATCCTATCCCATTTCCTAATGACCGCCACTACATTCTCCACCAGATTCTTGACAATTATGATTCCTACCACATTTCTGCATCTGTCGTTACCACTATAATACAGTTTAAAACCAGTATCCTTAATTTCTCTAGCTTTCTCACCCGTTCACTTAGTTTCTTGTACGCAAGCTATACTAACTCTCCTCCTAATCATAACATCTACCAATTCCATTGTCTTATCAGTTAAGGTTCCTATATTCCAAGTGGCTACCCTAAACCTGTAGTTTTGGACTAGCTTCTTTACCTGCGCTCGTCCAAAAAAACGCGGAAACCTTTGCCCGTTTTTCACCGCACCCAAGCGTCGATGCAGCGCCCCTTGCTCACTTTTTGAAACACCAGGAGGCAAGCGCAACGCGTTACTTGAGGGTAACGACCTAACATTTAAACGATTCAAAGTAGGAAAATACTCTATAAGAAGGTTGAAATAAAATACTAAAAATTTAACTAGACACTAATGGATATAGATTATTTCATGTTTTGACCTTCCAAGAGAAAACTTTGGAGAACATTCACGTCTAATGACAATAATTAAAGTTTTTTAACCAAACTCATGTTATTTAAAAACAAAATTTTGAAACCCAAGCAAATTTGAACGAATTTTTCAAATTCTGAAATTCACACATAATAATCGCTACTGGAATGCAGCCAGCAGGCAAAGAGCACCACTGAAAAATATGCCATGTAAAACGAAGAAACTTCATACAATCTTGTAAAAAGTTCTATGACTCCAATTGAAAGATTCAAATTAATTAACTAACATTAAAAACCAATTTTTATAGGAAACCATTTGGGCATTGTTACTTCAGTAAGGCACTCAAATTGTGCCACATGAACAATACAATAGTCATAGTGGTGATGTGTTGTCAACATAATCTACTAGCAAGACTTAAGAGTTGCTATTTGGGTGCAGTTGAGTAATTTTAAAACCAGATTAGACTAAACAGGTACATTGCACAAGTCCATCCACAAGTCACAGTGCAAAAGGTTTACACCACATGAAAGTTTATTATGTAGCTATATATTGAGGTGCCCTGTTTTATGAGTTAAAGCAGTCCACAAAGCAATAAGCATTGAGTGTGTGTTTAATGGAGTTCAACCCCAGTTTGATGTGTTGTGTGAGTTGATCAAGTGAAGGTTGATATCATTTTCCCTAGTGTGTGTACAGTGGTGGTTAGGTACAAGTAGCCAACAGAGAAAAAACAGAGCAAATCCCAACTCCATCTAAAGCCCGAGGACTCTTAACTGCTGGTAAATGGCACAATGTAAATATAATGGTCATCAAATTACCATAATATGATGTTAAATTCTGGAGGATTAAAAATAAAAAGGATTCCCAAAAATGAAATCAATTCCAATTACTCTAGGTTCTAAATGTTAACAAAATCCATATCAAATACTACACCTTCAGTTCAGCAAGGAATTCCTTTGAAGCTTGCATATCCATATTCTTGATACGCATCAGAAATCAACACAACACTCTTAAAGAGCGATAACTTATGCTTGCCAATCTATGTGCAAATAATATTCACAAAAACTACTTGCATTACATGATCAAAGTGCATGATGTATATGTGAAAGTGAAGAGATATTACAATAGGCAATCAAGAGATTCATAACTTTTGACCACAAGAGATGTTAAAGAATATGAACAATTCAAGCTACATGTTACGAGAAAAGATCAAGTGCTAACAGAACTACTTGTCAATTTTTTTTTTTTTTTTTTGGGGGTCACATTCACGTGTCACTAAGGCTGCTAATAAGGCTGCAAATGTGAACTGATGTAAGGCTTGTAAGATTAAAGCTGAAGCTGAGGTCTCTAGAAGCATAGGAACAGGGATGACGACCATTGAAAGAAAATGGTAAGTTGCTGTAGAGCTCTCATAATAATCCATCAGCAACCAATCTTCCTTTAGTTCACCACCATGGTAGCATAGGACAATGGGCCCAAAGACAAGCAACTGCTTAGAGTACCAGCTGCAGATGCAGGGTACGTGTATGTGTTTTTGTAACTTCTATGGCATTGTATCAGTACATTTTCTAGTGTTGGAGATTGTCTTTTTAGTACAAAACCCCAATTGGCAGATAATTTAGAGGAAAAAAAAACATACAAAAACTACAATGATGAAAGTTATGTCATATTTACATGTAGTACAACTCATTAAGAAAATGCAGATTAAATAAAAAAAAAAAATTGGTATATGGATCTAATATTACCGTTTATACAGCTGTTAAACATGATACAGAAGCATTTTATTATGAAGAAATTAGATATAATAATAAGTAAAAATTAGGCCTCAATATTGATGTTGATATTGATATTGTCCATGGTTTGAATTAACATGAACTCCGAAATTGCTTAAGAGGTTGACACACCACGGCTATGTAGCGAAGAAACCGCTCATTTTAAAGGAAAAATAAAATCATAGGGAGTACCTTCTAATTTGAAACAAAAAAAGATATATTACATAACCATTTCATGACATCAATTGATAAAAGCATTGGTTAACAAAAAAAAAAAATTGATGAAATTGCTTACCAAATCAATTGACAAATATGAAAGAAAGCATACCCACAAAAACACAAAAGCATGAGAGAGAGTATCCAAATGGAACTTAATTTAAAGTAGTAAAATTGGGAATAAAGGATAAAGGAGAAACTTACTAGAAGGCGCAGTTGGAATAGAGAAAACTCACAGCTCTCAACCTTGGTCCTTGATGGACTTTGGGGGCCTACATCTCCAAAAATAAAATTAAAAGCATCACATAGAGAGAGTGGAAGTTTTAAATTTTTAATCTTAGAGGCAAATGAAAGTTTCAAATGATCTTAATAAATTTGTGCCTATGTTATTCCAAAGAGTAGAAAATATAAGTAAGCAAGCTCCATTATCCATTATCCAAAATCAACTCCCTAAAAATTGCCTACTAAAAATAATATCCAACTCCCACTGTTTGCATTACCCATTTGAATATACCTCTATTTTTGCTAAACTTACCACCACACTACATTTTGGAAAGGTTCTTTAGTCATTTACTTGGTCCGTTATAATAGATTCACTCACTATTTGAACAACAAAAAGTTAGAATTATATAAACAACTGGTTTAACCAAAAGAAAATAAACTATTTTAATTAAGGCTTTTACCTAACATGGTGTATGCATGATGACACAAAATATAGAGGGGGAAAGAGACAAATTTTAATTGAGGCAATATTCTTGGTTGTGAGAAGTAAATGAGAAACAATTTACACTGGAAATGAGAAACAAATTACATAATGTAAATGAGAAACACAATCAAACCTTTCTCGGTCATCACAGCCAAGGACTGGTAGTAATTCTCCTACTGTCCATTTCAGAACCCCCTATATCTGATCCAGAAACTCAGGTCATAGAAGGCCAACATAAACTCAGTTCATGAGATGATGTTCAAGCTCAAAGGGTGACTTGACTAGAACCCAAGTCTCTATTCCATCTCTAACAAGCTTTGCTGACAGAGCTAGAGACATTTTCTAGTACATGTTCTATTTATGTTTTGGTAGTAATAGGCACATTATATTCCAAAAAGGTTGTAGTTACCAAATTTCAAGGTGGTCATAACACCACTTAAGGTTGAGATACTTATGAATGAAGAGCCATGATGCAGATAAATCTACTTGTTGAGTAAATTCATTTAAACCAGTCCATAAACAAAATTAGTTGTCATGTTTGATCATGTAATAGCATAACATCATGCAAACACAAAGTTTCGTACAAAAAGAGTTGTAGAGAATTATTACAAATTGGTCCAGTTCTTAATAATTTCCCCCAAATATAGACTTTTCCATTAAGTTTGCTTAATATTTTGGTAAAATCTGAGCGATCACATGTCATACCTTGACATTGATTGCTCAAGGAGAGACTGTAATATACTAGTATGAATATGCTACAATAAATTTATTAATTCAGAAATAGTTTTTTGGATGTGAACACTTTAAAAGAATGTTATGCTGTATTAAGAATTTTATGGTTTTTTTTTTTTTTTATTACAATATTAGAGATTTGAGAGTCCATTCTGTCAGTATAAGTAGATGAGTGCAGACTTCCTTAATTGTATTTAGATATCTGATACCCTAATTGAAGATTTGAGGAAGTAAGGAGTGGTATGAAGCATTAGATCAACATTTTAATTGGCTGCTTCAATATAAGATCAGCCCATATTTTTGCAGATGGGGTGACAGCATGCGTGTTCAGTAATTAGATCAACGGCCTTAACTGATCATTCACCAAAAAGAACAAAAAGGAAAGGAGACTAATATCTTGAAAATTGAATCCCCCTTCCACTCACCCACCCACCCAACAAAAGATATAGTAATCAGGACGAATTTTCAATTAGTAGATTACAACGAGAAAGAAATAGTTTACATACTTCTATTTCTGAAAACACGGGCTTTGATAATTCAAATTTTAATCTCTTTTGTAAACATTCTGTTCCTGAGTCTCATGCTGATGGGGCCATTGGATTACCCCCTAAAAAATTACACTCTCATGTTGCATATGTTAGACACCCAACGAAAACCCAAATAAAAATTTTGAGGCATTTTGGAGACCCATTTTAGAAAAAAAATGTAGAGACATGTGAGGCATTTTACAGAACTTAGTGTATGCATACAAAGAGACACACACAAAACAAAAATGCCCAAAAAGAAAAATCGACAAAAAAATAAACAAACAATGAACTAAGAAACGCTAGCTATGCCAAGGAAAGGGGGGAAAAATTTGAAGAGGATACCGATCTTGATGGCGCTTTCTCTTTCTCGTTGGTTGTGTCGACCGGTCTACCTTGTATTTGATCAAATAGTGCACTCGAATTTCAACAAAGTTGCCATAGGTAAAACCAAGAAGAGAGAGAGAGAGAGAGTGGAGGACGTCTGTGAAAGATAGGGGGAGGTGTGATTGGTATTCATGAGCAGGAATCCAAAGAGGCAGGCAATGTTATATATTTGGCCCTTAGATTTTGATATTGATCTGAATAGTTGGTTATAAATGTATTTCTAAGACAATTTCTTATCACTTAGGATAAGGTAATGTTAGGAATACCAAATTTTATATTAAATAAATGATTAAATGTGGCTTTGTAATTTTATAGACCTCACATTTATGTGAGGCATTTAATCATTTGTTTGGTAGAAAATTTGGTACCTATAATATTTTTCCTTAGGACAAATTCAAAAACCCTCATGCCTAATTATATAAATATAAAAATAAAATTAAAAATATATACACAATCACACTTATATAGAAACTGTGATTAAAAAAAAATTATATAATCACACTTGGATGTTGAGATTAAAAATAAATATTATCTCACTCAACTAAATTAACTATGATTGAAATATTATTTAATTTTTTTAATTACACTTATAATAAAAATGAGATATTTTTAATTTTTCTTATGCGATCTTTAAGCATTATTGTAGTAGTGTGAATAATCAAAACTTATTGAACTTCCAAATGTAAAGTAGTCTTGCAACATCAATTACCAAAGTTTAGAGATGAGAGGGAAAGGGGGTGGGGGTGGCGGTGGGGGTTGGAGGGGGAGGGCGTGTGGGTAATTAAGGATTAAGTTTTTGCGACAGGTTTAAGGACTGTCACTAATGAGTAAAAAAGAAAATCTTTTGCGATGGATTAACAAAGGGCGTCGCAAAAAAAAAAAACGATGGGCAACGTACTGTCGTGTACAATATTACTTTTTGGCACAGTCTTGAATTTTCCGTCTCTAATAGTGATATTTAGTCTGTGTCTTTTTGCGAAAATCAAATGTCGTCGGCAAAAAAATAAGTTCGCGACAATTTTTAAGCTTTTTGTGATTTTTAAACCATCACTAAAAGTTCTGTGTCTAAAGCCTCCTTTTCTAGTATTCAATCCATTGAGGCTGGATTGGTTTTTCGATTAGGGGTTCGTTTAGGAAGTGTTTTTCTAGTGATTTTTTGGGTTTTGATTAAAATATGTTGTAAAAGTATAAAAGGTGTTTGAGAATAACTTTTTCAATTTTTATTAAAAAAATGTGCGAAAAGTAAAAAACATAGAATGGTAACTTATTGTTGATTTGTCCTAAAACAATTTTTTGATTTATGTTGCAAGTAGGGTTTTGTTGTTTTCCTCTTCTTTTGACAGATTTTTGATGAATTTGAGTGTGAGTTTTACAACTTAATTTTTTTAGTGATTTTTTATTTTTTGACTTTTTTATGCAATGAAAAATGTTAGTATATTTGCAATAATTTTTGGGTAGTATATTTGCAATAATTTTTTGGTTGTATAGATAGTTGTGAGGGGAAAAAAAATTTGATAACAGTATCCCCTTCTATCCCCTCTTCATTTCATTGGGCCACCTTTAGATCTAATAAAAAAGCGGTTGGGTTTAGTTTTCCTAATGTGTTTTCCTTCAATAAATTCCCTTTTTATCTGAAGAGGTTGCTAAATTTTGTTTCAATTTTCAGTATAAAACTTGTTTCAATGTGTTTAAAAAAGTTCAGTTTAGTCTTAGAGTTTCTATTTGTTAAACTTGTAATTATTTAGGAAAGATTGTTATATTGATTTTTGTAATTGAATTTGCTACCATGTATATTTCAATGTGACATTATTAAATCTAAATTACTATGGCATCACTAATGATGAGGTGGCCAATGAAATGAAAGGGGCATAAGCAGGGGATGCAGTGTGGCTATTGTTGTGAGCGTAATAGGGCTCACTTTGGGTTACTCCTTAATAATCCGAACCGTTCATTTCTTAGGGTACGTCGAGTAGAACATTCTTGAAAAAAATCAAATTGATTGGACATTAATCGACTTATGTTTAGGGCAAATTTGTATCTACAAAAATAAACGCTTGGTGTATTTTTTAGTATAAAAGTGAATATAAATTTGTTCTGATTAGGAGGCTATCGATATCTGATCGACTTAATTTTTTACGAGAATGTACTAATTGATGTACACTAAAAAATGAGTGATTTGGATCATTCAGATAGGACCTGAAGTGAGCCTTATTACATCTCACAGCAGTGGCTGCCATGCAAAGGGCAGAGCAACCACACTGCATCCCAGGGGCTCATTGCTCTCATATTTGATTTGCTTTCCTGTTGCCCTTTCGTTCTCTTATGCTCCAATAATTAATGCTTGTTATGTTTTTGTCTCAATGCTGTTGGTTTGAGGATCCCATGATCGGGGATTCGGAGATCATGGGGAATGTCCAGAAAAAAGGAATCACATTTGACGGTTTTGTTGAACTTGCTAGGAAACATGTCGACATTGAAGCATTCAAGGCTCAACATAGCTCTTTAGAGCAATTTACAAACTGTGTGATCCAAACGACTTCAACAGGAGAGTTGTATATGATTCTGTCCTACTCTAGGAAGACGGTCAATCAGGTAATTTATTGATTTATTTTGTTTTAGATTTGAATATTGATTTAATTATTTTTATGATATTATGACTTTTGTTATAATATAGTAAATTAAATTTATTATTATTATTTTTTGAAATTTAGACGGGTGATGGTCATTTTTCACCAATGGCTGCATATCACAAGGGCAGAGACATGCTTTTGATATTGGATGTTGCCTGCTACAAGTACCCTTTTCATTGGTTGTCGCGGATGACGGTTTGGGATGCCATGAACAAAATCGACAAAGAAACCGATGAAACACGAGGATGAGAATTTACAATTTTATATACTATTTAACTCTATAATTTTGAATTTTAATTTTTCATTGTTTGATTATATCAGGTTTATGATGGTGAGGAAGAAAATCTCATGAGCCATAGTCCAGAAAAAAGAAATCACATTTGACGGTTTTGTTGAACTTGTTAGGAAACATGTCGACATTGAAGCATTCAAGGCTCAACATAGCTCTTTAGAGCAATTTACAAACTGTGTGATCCAAATGACTTCAACAGAAGAGTTGTATATGATTCTGTCCTACTCTAGGAAGACGGTCAATCAGGTAATTTATTGATTTATTTTGTTTTAGATTTGAATATTGATTTAATTATTTTTATGATATTATGACTTTTGTTATAATATAGTAAATTAAATTTATTATTATTATTTTTTGAAATTTAGACGGGTGATGTTCATTTTTCACCAATGGCTGCATATCACAAGGGCAGAGACATGCTTTTGATATTGGATGTTGCCCGCTACAAGTACCCTTTTCATTGGTTGCCGCCGATGACGGTTTATGATATTATGACTTTTGTTATAATATAGTAAATTAAATTTATTATTATTATTTTTTGAAATTTAGACGGGTGATGGTCATTTTTCACCAATGGCTGCATATCACAAGGGCAGAGACATGCTTTTGATATTGGATGTTGCCCACTACAAGTACCCTTTTCATTGGTTGCCGCGGATGACGGTTTGGGATGCCATGAACAAAATCGACAAAGAAATCGATGAAACACGAGGGTGAGAATTTACAATTTTATATACTATTTAACTCTATAATTTTGAATTTTAATTTTTCATTGTTTGATTATATCAGGTTTATGATGGTGAGGAAGAAAATCTCATGAGCCATAGTCCAGAAAAAAGAAATCACATTTGACGGTTTTGTTGAACTTGTTAGGAAACATGTCGACATTGAAGCATTCAAGACTCAACATAGCTCTTTAGAGCAATTTACAAACTGTGTGATCCAAACGACTTCAACAGAAGAGTTGTATATGATTTTGTCCTACTCTAGGAAGACGGTCAATCAGGTAATTTATTGATTTATTTTGTTTTAGATTTGAATATTGATTTAATTATTTTTATGATATTATGACTTTTATTATAATATAGTAAATTAAATTTATTATTATTTTTTTTTGAAATTTAGACGGGCGATGGTCATTTTTCACCAATGGCTGCATATCACAAGGGCAGAAACATGCTTTTGATATTGGATGTTGCCCGCTACAAGTACCCTTTTCATTGGTTGCCGCGGATGACGGTTTGGGATGCCATGAACAAAATCAACAAAGAAACCGGCAGAAACATGCTTTTGATATTGGATGTTGCCCGCTACAAGTACCCTTTTCATTGGTTGCCGCGGATGACGGTTTGGGATGCCATGAACAAAATCGACAAAGAAACCGATGAAGTGGGAATTTACAATTTTATATACTATTTAACTCTATAATTTTGAATTTTAATTTTTCATTGTTTGATTATATCAGGTTTATGATGGTGAGGAAGAAAATCTCATGAGCCATAGCCATGCAGAGGTTGATGAAAAGTTTAGAAGTAGATACTAGAGATATATATATATATACTAGCAGTTGGCACATGCGATGCGTGTACAATTCAAATAAGCAAAAATAAAATAAAATATTTATTATATATAGTATGCTACTCAAGGGGTAAGAGACTTCTTCACTTGACATAAGTTCAAGGTTCAAGTCCCTTTCTCTCATCTATCTTTTTTTTTTTTTTTTTAAATAAAAAAGTGGACACATTGTAGCATAAAAAACCAAGGCTTTAAGACACCATAAAAAGTGTTCATTTTATATATAGTATAGATATATATTGTTTGTTGGTATTTTAAAATTGTTAAATGGTATATAGTTAAGATTTTGTTCTGTTAGGTCTAAAGTATGTGTTCATATTTTGGGGAGATATATGTTTATTGGATGTTTATGTTTATTAGATTCGGGTGATTCAATACTCCTGAAGTATGAATACGTGGTGCTTTATAAGGTTTTGATTGGTAGAAAGACATAAGGACTCATAATTTATGTTTTGGATAAAGAACAACATGAGATTAAGTAATTGGTGATTTACTTGGAGTATGACCACATGTATTCCGGGAGTATTGAATAATCTCCCATTAGATTCACTATTCTCGATTGCTTGTTTTCTCTAAAATATGAATACGTGGTGCTCTATAAGGTTTTGATTGGTAGAGAGACATAAAGGCTCATAATTTATGTTGAGGATAAAGAACAACATGAGATTAAGTAATTGGTGATTTACTTGGAGTATTGAATAATTTCTCATTAGATTCACTATTCTCTATTGCTTGTTTTCATTTTCTCCTTCGTTTGGGTTGGGTGTGTGCATATATTTGGCTAGTCTTTTTATGTTTATTTACATTTTTTTTTTACTGTTATATTTGTCTTATTTGTTTCAAAACACATATACCGTTCTTTGTAGTTGAGAGACACATCATATATATTATCTATACATTTATATATATACCAGTGGTAGGACACGTACGTTGCACATGAAATATGCTTATATCTGTTTTTAATAGGGTCGTTTGGTATTACTTATAAGTTACTTTCATGATTATAGCATTTTAGATTATTAACTTAAAATACTTTAAAAAGTTATGAATTTCTTTGATCAACTATTATAATTTGTGAAAAGAAATTGAATCTATTTTGCTAAATGAGTTGTCCCATAACTTTTTTGTTATACAAATAACCATAACAAAAGTTACAATTATGATAAACAAAATGGGATTTTTTTGTCCATATATATTTAAGATTTTTAAATAAACCAAAAAAGCTAAAATTTATAAATAAGTAAACACCATAAGTCAACTTTTTTTTAAAAAATAAATTTAATTAATTAATTTATAAGTGATACTAAATGAGGCCAGCATAAACTTTGCTAGCTTCAATAATTCAAAACATTTAAAGAATTTAAAATGTACCATCAATCAACTTTTTTTTAAAGTAATTAGTTAATTTATAAGTGATACTGAATGAAGTCAATATAAATCATTTTAACTTTAATAATGCAAAACATACAAATAATTTAAAGTTTACAAATACCTCACATATGACATTGAAGGCCCGTTTGAGGTGGTGGCCTTTTAATTATAGCACACAATCATATCACCCTCTTTACTTTTTACATAATTTTTTATAAATAATTAAAAAATCAATTCACATAACCACCTCCCAAACTCTATCATAATCAATTCATTTAGGTGGTTTTGAGAAACCTTTCCTTACCATAATTAAACACTCTTTAATAGGCAAGTAAAATGAAGGGGGAAATCACTTAACAATTGGGTAGATAAAAAAAATTATAAATTAATGAGAAAAAGTTTATAACATTAATTATTAATATTTATAATATTTTTTATTTGTTTGTAAAGTTTAATAAACAATAATAATAATAAAGAAAGAATAACAATGTATTCATTTAGGTGATTTTAAGAAACTTTTCCTATCGTACATAATCAAACATGGAGAATTATCTCCTTTTTTTATTTTTTTGGGTAAGTAAAGGGAGAATTAGCTAACAGTGGTGTTAGATGAAAAAAATTATAAATTAATAAAAAAAAGTTTATAACATTAATTATTAATATTTATAATATTTTTTTATTTGTTTGTAAATAGTTTTTCACCGACTTATGTCAGTGTAATTTCCCCTAAAATGAATATCAAAATTTCATACTTTAGATTTTTTTTTAGGAGTTGGCTTTCCTCCAGGATTGAAAGATGCTGTTGGGCTCGTGGGAACTTATTACAGGACCCGTTTCGATAATCTAAACCGTTCAATATGTAGAACTCGTCGATTACTATATGCCTGTAAAAAATCACGTTTATTGGATATCAATAGTTATATGATCAAATCAATTTTGTATAAAAAAATGGACGGTGAAAAAATAAACAGTTGACAGAAATCTGATCCGATGAGATAGCTATCGATATCCGATCAACGTGATTTTTTACAGACATATAGTACCGACGAGTTTTACACATTAAACAGTTCGGATTATCAAAATAAGACCCGTGATGGGCCCTCACGGGTCCAGCAGTATCGGACTGAAGGGAAACCTAGCCTTTTTTTTTATTTATTAGAATAATGAATTAGGTGTCATATTATATTATTTAGGGTCTTACAAACGGTCTATTAGGTATTTATTAAAGGTCAAATAATGTCTGTAGTAAAAAAAATCAAATATAATGCCTAAAAAACTGTAAGGAAAACTCACAGCATGCATTAATTTTAGGGAAGACCACCATGCACACAATTAAGGACATTGATTTTCTCTAGAAAATAATTAAATGGTCACTCATTTACATTTCTTTAAAAAAAGAAAAAAAACGAACTTAAGCTCAATGACACTAGTCATTTGAAGAACCTTAGATCGTAAGATTCAAAGAATGGGAGTTAAGAAAAGATGTTGGGTGTGCATCTATGGTATAAATGGAAGTCCTCCAAAAGATTTAAAATTATGAACAATTACTATTGGCATCGAATTCTGAAAAGGTTAGGGTAAGTTTTGGATTCCACTTACAAAAGTCACTTTTTTTTTCCCCTGCTTTTTTTATTAGTTTTTTTGTGTGGACTTTTTTCCAAAATTTTGACTCTTTTTATTTTATTTTTTAGTTGGTGTAATCGAGTAGAACACAAGAGTGTATATCTTTTTTAAAAATATTTAATAAAGAAGAAACATAGTCAGCAACAAGATCACTAAAAAATTGATAAAAAAATTTCATTTTTGAATAATATTTGACAGGGATTATGTAATTAAGACAGATGAAACATAAAATAATCAATGATGGCATTTGAATGTACCGTATAACCTGTATAAAAAATAAAAAATAAAAAGTATAAAACATGTTTACGTCCTTCCGTCTTTTGTTTTTCAAAGGAATTTGAAATAAATTTTCTAAACTTAGAGATTAGTGAGAAGTTACCTCTATTTGCTTTCATTTTAAAAAATTTCGTTTTGAATATTTTGGTTTTAGTTATCAAAAATTGTAAAAAAGTTCAATCTAAGGAACATATAAGGAATTTGATTTAGTGAATATTTTTTTGTTAATGAAAGATCTGTAAAATTATTGGTGAGAGGTTTGTGAAATAGTTTGGTGAGAAATCCTTTTGTTAGTTTTAGAGGATATTTTGTTTTCAATTTTACGGCTTAATTTATCTGTTAATTTTTTTTACTATTTGTTCAAATTTATATCTATCTATTCAATTTTTTTGACTATCTATTCAATTTGTTTCCCTTATGTGTCTAATTTTTTATCTGTACAAATTTTTTTATCTGTTAAAATAACAATTCAATTTCCTATATGTTGAAATTTTCTAAACATATTTTCCTTGTATGTTTAATTTTTAGTCTGCAAATCCACTTTCTCTCTCCTCTCATTTCCCTTATTTGTTCTTGGGTAACTATTTAGCCATTCCAGAATATAGACATATTGCACTCTATACTATTGTAATTGGTGAAGAATGTGAGTAGGTTGAGTATTGTGTTGGGTGATTAAAGGACATGAGAGAGTATAATGAATAATGATTGATTAGAGAGTACGGACACGTCCTGTGAGAATATTTTATAATTTTCCATTTTTTGGCCATTTATTTAAATTATTTTTTTTTTCAAACGTGAGTTTTCTCTTTTGTTTACAATTTGAGATCTTTGTTTCTCGTGTATTTGTTAAGATTTTTTTTTCTATCATTTTGAGAATTTATTTTTATTAATTATATATTGTATTTGATTATTATTATTATAATTCATTGAGTTTCATTGCACTATATCATGAATGAAAAAAATCATTTTTTCTTAAATAAAATGTACAACACAAATATAATTATCAGAATATTATTATTTTCTTTGAGGTTGACTGTTAAATGATTAACACTCAGGGTTATTTTAGGAATTGACTAATTTAGTTAATTTTTTTTATTTAAAAAAAAAGTACATAAACGTTTATAGCACGGGTTGTGCACGGCATATAAAAAAAATTAATAATATATTTTTATACAAAAATTAATAATATAGTTGGAGTGTTATTTTTTTAGTAGTAACCCGTGTTATGCACGGTATATACAAAAAATTAATAATATATTTTTATACAAAATAATATAAATAGTTAAATTTTTATTTGCAAATTATGAAAATAAAGAAGATTGAAATTTACAATTTAAGTCTCACAATTTTATCACACTTTATTTATTAATTTTTAATTTGTCATAAATTTAATCATATAACTTTTAACCCCCTTGTTAGAATTGCAAACTTTAGGTAAGCTCAACCCAAACAACTTGAGTTGAGCTTAAATTTTTTTAAAGATTGAACAATATAGTTTTAAATTAAGTGAGGATCTATGCAGAAATTTAAAAATTCAAATTAAATTTGAGTGGACTTGGGTAGAAACACCAAACAACCTGAACAACCAAAGCAAAATATTATATATATATATATATATATAAATTATTTGCTAATTCATTTTTTTAAAACAATAAATAAAATTAATTAAAAATTTAATATTAATAAACAAAAGAAAAAGCAATATACTTAAGATTTCTAATAGAATTTTTCTTGAAGATATTTTAAAAAATACATTCTTCAGAAAGGTCTGACAAGGTTGTTTGGGAAGTCTCTTATTAACTCACTTTTTTTTATCTTTTTATATTTTTTGGGTCACATCACATCTCTACTTTTCTACACATTTTTTCGTAAAAATAAAAAGTATACTTAATTATCTTTTTTAGGTCATATCACATCTCAACTTTTGTGTATATATATTCGTAAAAAGTAAAAATGTATACTTATTTTGCACTTTCCAAACTACCACTAAGTTGATATTAAAAAAAATTACTTTTTATAATGGCATAAATAATTTAAATATGATTTCTTAGAAATTTTTTTAATTTAAAAATTACAATAAAATATTAAATAGAATAAAAACAAATTTCTTACAAAATAAAAGTATTTGAATAAAAAAGTTATATTTTCATTTGATCCGAAAATAATTTTAGATGAATAATAAATTATCACCTATAATCCTCTTTTTTTTTTTTTCTAAATGAAAATTTTTTAATGAACTATCGCTTTTAATATTAAAAGAAAAAAATTTAATGTTTCTTTCCAATTTATTTTAGCAAAATTAACTTTTTAACAATTTGAGCCAAATATATCTTTATTCTTTATTTTAATTTCTTTAATTGACAATTGAGATAATATATATATATATATATAAAACAAAAGGGAGTTTTTTTGATAAATCTATTTTCTAAAAGCTTTATTCCATCCAACCCATATTCTTTTTGACTATTCCATTAGGTCCAATTTGAGATAAGAAGACCAAAATACCCTTTGCATTTACTTATGTTCCATTTAGTTCACATTATTTTCTTATATTTCAATAAATTCTATGGGTGACATAATTACCAAAATACCCCTAATGTGAATGTTCACACCGTCAATATGAATATTCATATCGTCAATGTGTAGGGGCCCGGCCCATGTCGATCCTCGTAGGTGCCCGGAAAAATTCGAGTCGGGCCGGGCCAGCCCACAGGCCAAAAAAATAGACCCAGCCCGGCCCATTGATAATGTGAATATTCACATTGACAAGTTAACATTCACATTGATAAGAGTATAAAATTGGCCTGCAGCCCGTGGGCGACCCGAAGCTAGCTCACCGCTCGGAACGGGCCCGGGCCGACCCGTTCATAATGTGAATATTCTTATTGACAAATTAACATTAACATTGATAAGAGTGTAAAATTAGCCCGTGACCCGTAGGCAGCCCGAAGCCCGGGCCTAGGCCGGGACGGGCCCGGCCCGGCCCGTTGACAGTGTGAATATTCACATTGACATGTTAACATTAACATTAATAGGAGTGTAAAATTAGTCCGCAGCCTGTGGTCGGCCCGTAACCAGCTCGCGACTCGTGGGCTGCCCTGGGCGGGCCCGGTCCGACCCGTTGATAATGTGAATATTCACATTGACATGTTAACATTCACATTGATAAGAGTATAAAATTAGCCCGCGCCCTGTGGCTTCCCGAAACCAACCCACGGCCCGTGGGCGGCCCGGGGCGGGCTCGGCCCGGCCTGTTGACAATGTAATATTCACATTGACATGTTAACATTCACATAGATAAGAGTGTAAAATTGACTCGCGTCCCATGGGTGGCTCGAAGCCCGTGGGCGGCCCGGGGCGAGCCCAGCCCGGCCCGTTGACAATGTGAATATTCACATTGACATATTAACATTCATATTGATAGGAGTGTAAAATTGGCTCGTGGCCCGTGGGCGGCCCGAAGCCCTCCCGCTGCTTAGGGCGGGCCCGGCCTGTTGACAATGTGAATATTCACATTGACATATTAACATAAACATTGATAACAGTGTAAAATTGGCCCGTGACCTGTGGCAGCCTGAAGCCCGGCCCCAGGCCGGGGCGGGCCCGGCCCGTTGACAACGTGAATATTCACATTGACATGTTAACATTCACATTGATAAGAGTGTAACATTAACCCGTGCCTCGTGGTTGCCCGAAACCCGCCCACGGCCCGTGGGCGGCCCGAGACGGGCCCGGTCCGGCCTGTTGACAATGTGAATATTCACATTGACATGTTAACATTCACATTGATAAGAGTGTAAAATTGACTCGCGTCCCATGGGCGGCCCGGGGCGGCTCGGGTTTGGGTCCGGGCCTACCCCGGGCCACAGGCGAGCTTCGGGCAGCGGACAAATTTACACTCCTATCAATGTTAATGTTAACATGTCAATGTGAATATTTACATTGTCACGGGTCGGGCCAAGCCCGCCTCGGGCTGCGATCTGGCTTCGGGCCACGATCTGGCTGCGGGCCAATGTTACACTCCTATCAATGTGAATGTTAACATGTCAATGTGAATATTCACATTGCCAACGGGCCGGGCCAAGCCCGCCTCGGGCTTCAGTCGTGCTTCGGGCCGCCCACGGGCTGCGGGCCAATTTTATTGTCTTATCAATGTGAATGTTAACATGTCAATGTGAATATTCACATTGACAACGGGTCGAGCCGGGCCGCGGTCGGGCTTTTGGCCGCCCATGGGCCGCAGGCCAATTTTATACTCTTATCAATGTGAATGTTAACATGTTAATGTGAATATTCACATTGTCAACGGGCTGGACCGGGCCTGCCCCGGGCCGCCTATGGGCCGCGAACGGGTTTCTCGCCGCCACGGGATGGGAGCCAATTTTACACTCTATTAATGTGAATGTTAACATGTCAATGTGAATATTCACATTGTCAATGGGACGAGCCGGGTCGGGCCCCCCTGGGCTGCTGGCCAATTTTATACTCTTATCAATGTGAATGTTAACATGTCAATGTGAATATTCACATTGTCAACAGGCTGGGCCGGACCCGCCCCGAGCTGCCCACGGGCTGTGGGCGGGTTTCGGGCAACCACGAGGCGCAGGCTAATTTTACACTCCTATCAATGTAAATGTTAACATGTCAATGTGAATATTCACATTGTCAATGGGCCGGGCCTTCCCCGAGCTGCGGGCGGGCTTTTGGCCGCTCATGGGCTGCGGGCCAATTTTATACTCTTATTATTGTGAATGTTAACATGTCAATATGAATATTCACATTGTCAATGGGCCGGACCGGGCCCACCCCGGGCCGCCCATGGGTCGCGAGCGGGTTTCGCGCCACCACGGGACGCGGGCCAATTTTACACTCCTATTAATGTGAATGTTAATATGTCAATGTGAATATTCATATTGTCAACGGCCCGGGCTCGCCCCGCCTCGTGGCGGGTTTCGGGCCGCCCACGGGCCAATTTTACATTCCTACCAATGTGAATTTTAAAATATGAATGTTCACATCATTAAATTGCTAATCGTTCAAAAAATATTTATAAAGGTATCAAAATTGAATATAAGGGCATAAGTGTCCAAGAAAATAGTGTAAATTAAGAAAATGGATTTTATGGAATAAAACTATACATACATGGGACTAAATGGATTAAAAAATTCATTCATAGACTTTTTAGATTAAAACACTTCTAAATTAGACTTATCAATAAAAATCTCTTTTTTTTTTTTTTTTTGGAACCAAAACTATTGCAGATTGAAGCCTTCTCTCTCTCGCTATATATATGAGCAAACGAAGTGGTTGCTGGGAAGCCCTAGCCGCATACAGAGAATAAAGAGGAGTAGGAGAACCAAAGCAATTGCTGCGAAAACCCCAAGCATTTTCAGGTAATTCCTCTTTCTCTCTCCTCTTTCCCCAACCATCCCACCGTAACCCTACAGTATTTGTGAACAATAAAAGCAATAATATGTTATTGTTCTTCCATTTTGCGATCTCAAGAAAAAAAGAGAGGGGTTTCGTGATCTGCACAAAATCATCAAAAAAAGTGATCTTTTCCGGTTAATAGTTTTACCTATCTCATAAGCATACATATGTAGTGTCAATGTCTGTATATGTATGAAGTACCTGTTCTTTTTCTAGGGCAGAGGGGCTGTTGTTGGCAGCCATTGAAATCCGAAGGAACTGAAAGATCAATCAGAAAAAATATTCAGAAAAAATATTCCGAAATTATTGTACATTTTCAATTATATACTTCGGAATTATTTATAAATATTTGATATTTAAATTTTGATTTTTTAAAATTAAATTGGTTCTGTAGTGCTGAATGTTTTACAATTTCTCAGTACTTGATATCAGAGTAGTTTATGGAAGCAATGGATAGAGTGTAACAATGGAGTGTAGCAAGTAATGGAAAACAATAGAGGTAGTGAGAAACAATGTAGGAACTAAGTTTTAATTTTAATTTTTTTTTTAAAGATGTGCATTGAGAATTATTGTTTTTTAAAGATGTGTATATAGAAAATCTAGATTGAATTTGTAGTCATTATGGTCATTTTGCTTCATGATAAAATTGTCATAACTTTTATCTTCATTAATTTTGTACACAGAGACAAAAAAAAAGAAGAAGTGTGGAATAGAATCTCCCATAATAAACAGAGACTAGATCACATTCTTCATCACTTTGTTTTCATCATTTTAATGGGTTGAGACTCGAAAGGGCCGAGAGACATGCCCCCTCAGTCTTCAGGTAATGTTTCTACTTCATTGTCATTGCTAGACATGCTAACACTTCTTAGGGGTTTACATTCTTTTCTTCAGTTCATCTTTGTCTAGATTCAAGATCACTATTTGAATTATTTTTTTTGCCGTGCATTATTTTTATTAGAGCATATATATATATATGTTTTTTTTTATATATATATATTAATGAAGAAGAACTTTTGGAGTGCAACTGTTTTATTTTCTAATAGGTTTCAATGCTTGGAATCAAGAGTATATAGTTTCTTATATATATTTTTTCTTTTCATTTGTAATAAAATAGGTTGTTTACTTGGAAGTTTTGATGGCATGAGTGGAGTCGGAAAAAAAATAAAATAAGGTATTCTTTGCTTCTCATTATCGTGTGTATTTTCCTTATTTAATTAGATTGTTGTTTATATTATTTTTATTTAATGCTTTGTTTGATTCGGGTGATGGAACATCGATTGCGAGACATAACAGAGGTGTCAGAGAATCAATTTGGGTTTATGCCTGGTAGGTCAACAATGGAAGCGATCTATCTTTTGAGGAGAGTAATAGAAAAGTATAAAGAAAAGAAAAGAGACATTCATATGGTGTTTATCGACCTTGAGAAAGCATATGACAGAGTGCCCCGAGATATAATATGGTGGGCGTTAGAGAAGAAAGGGGTGACAAAAGGCTACATTGACGTGATTAGGGACATGTATGAAGGGGTGGTGACCACTATTAGATCGCCAGCTGGAGAAACAAATGAATTTCCTATCACTGTAGGGTTACACCAAGGATCTACCTTAAGTCCTTATCTTTTTGCTTTAGTTATGGACGAGTTGACGATAAATATTCAGGATGACGTGCCATGGTGTATGCTTTTTGCAGACGATATTGTGTTAGTGGATGAGACTAGAGAAGGAGTTAACACAAAGTTGGAGATCTGGAGAAAAGCTCTTGAATCTAAAGGGTTTCGAATAAGCAGAACTAAGACAGAGTACATGGAGTGTAAATTTAGTAACAGTAACAATGAAAGCAGAGGAGAAGTGAAGATTGAGAACCAAGAACTGCCTAAGAGTGAACATTTTCGTTATTTAGGGTCGATTATCACAACAGCGGGAGAGATTGATGCAGATGTGGCCCATAGGATTAAGGCGGGATGGTGTAAGTGGAGAAGTGCGTCTGGGGTATTGTGCGATAAACGAATACCCACTAGACTAAAAGGTAAGTTTTATAGAACGGCTATTAGACCAGCTATGTTGTATGGGACGGAGTGTTGGGCAACTAAGAAACAACATGTAGATAAGATGAGTGTGGCTGAGATGAGGATGCTAAGGTGGATGTGTGGTAAGACTAGACAGGACAGGATTAGGAATGAGTGTATTCGGGAATGGGTAGGAGTAGCACCGATAGAAGATAAGTTGAGAGAGAATCGTTTGAGATGGTTTGGTCATATTCAACGGAGACCAACAGAGGCAGTAGTGAAGAGATGCGATGCTGTAACGGTAGATGGAAGTGTTAGGGGACGGGGTAGGCCTAGATTAACGTTGACTAGCGTTATAAATAGAGATATGAATCTACTTAATTTGACTAATGAAATGACCTTTGATAGGGCCGCGTGGAGAAGAAGGATTCATGTAGCCGACCCCATTTGATGGGACTTAAGGCTTCGTTTGGTTTGGTTTGGTTTGGTTTGGAATGCTTTGTTTGATTCAATCAATAGTTTCTCTACTCTTATAATAATGTTGCATTTTACTAGTAATTTGATGAAACTTTTTTATTTGAGAAAAATAAAAAATCTGGTTAACATATTGTGTAGCTCATGTATTAATTTGGTTGGTATTTTCTTATTTTTCCTTTTGTGGTTTTGGTGGTTAACCAACCGTTGGTTCTTGTACATTTTGGTTTGAAAACCTTTACCAGAAATCATCAATAGAGTAATTACAATCCAGTGGGGATTTTTTTTAAAAAGCAATAGACGTGCAATGGTTTGTCACTCCATTATATCTACCGTAGCTGCAGAGACCTACCGCGGCCTTTTCATCTTGCATGACAACCCAACATGCCATTTTTTGGGTTGCGCCGAACTATTATAGTTGTGGGTATTTAGCCATTTGATATACTATTTATTTTCTTTGTTTTATTTCTTTATTTTTTTTTGTTTTGTTTTATTTATTTTTCTTTTCTTTTTATACTGAACATTAAAAAAAAAAAAAAAAAAAACCGCTTGCACCTAAAGATCCCACAAGATATTGCCGATTGGACAAACTTTTGAGAGCATTACTCTTGATATTGTGGTATGGTACACCGTACACGGGTGCTTGTCTCTTTGATCGAATTGGCATTAGGGCGTTGGGATTAACTTTCCTCTCTCTAGTGGGGATAAATGGAATGGTACCTTGCTTTGGTGCCAAAATATTACGGCAATTCGTTCTCCTCCAAACTATTCCTTATGAAGGGCAAGTAGGGGAGGCGGACCGATTTCGTTTTGACTTTTGTCCCCAATGCAAGCATTAGAGACTTTTAGAGGCTCTCTATAGTTGGAATAGTCGAGATTATGCCATTTGGGTTTTTGAGACAGTTTTTGATCGCCTTGGTGTGCATGAGTATAAAAACCATGTTGGTGTAACTTCAAAATCTAGTTCTAAAAGCACTTATCAAAACTTCACTTTGTATTAATGTACAATAACCTTGCAAATATACATATGCATACACGCACACATCTTAATACCTTCTAAACAATGGTTTTCTCTTCTATTCACATTTATGTCTTCGCATTACAACTTCCAAAGAAGTCATTGAATTTATCAAGGCATAGGACATTCAAATCACAATTGCTTGATTTGTTGTTGTTTGTGAAATTCTAGATTTTTTGTCGAAACTCGTTTGTCGTTTGGCCCTAACCAGATTTTTGCTAACGGATTAATAGTAATTGAAGACTTAAAATTTTAGATAATTTTTAATAAAATTTGACTATAACTATTTTTAAAATTTCCATCACATATATAATTTTAGTATGCGAATATATAAATTTGAAGAGTTAACTCATATAATTTTAAAATTATCATACTAACTAATAATATAATATGAGATTTTATTATTACTATTATTATTTTAACTTTTTGACTTACGATCATCCCCAACACTCCTTTAATCCATCATTGATGCACCCATTTAAGAAAAAGATATCTGTAAATAGAAATTTCTAATTAAATGGTGTTGGTGGACCTAAGTGGGTCAACATATGACTCACCTCGATAATATGAAACGTTTATTTTTTAAAATTTTGAGAAATAATTATTTATTTAAGAATTTAAATTAATTGAATAACTATAACCACATATGATTCTATTAGTTTATTTTCAAAATAATGGATGGTCAATTTTTACAATCATTCAAGTCGGTACACTTTTTTAAAAACAAAATGTAATCCGATTAGTAACTATAATTGTCTAACCAATTTAAATTAGGATAATTACCAACTAATCCCATTAAAGAGACTTAAATACCATTAAGTTCTATTCATTTTTTATTCAATGATAAATTTATCAGTCTCTCTTATTTTTATGAATAAATTTACAGTGATAAATCTATTTGTCAAGACTTTTGAATAAATAAATCTAATTAATAGAACATACTTGTAAGTGACCCATTTAAATTCTTACATAAATAATTTACTTAGAGAAGAGATAAATTATTGAAATCATCGAGATAGATCTCGCCATTAGTCTACCACGGCCAACAACAATCTCTCACTATTATAAATATAAATTCTCTTATAAATATAAATTTCATAAGAGTTTGGTCAAAACATCAATATAATTATTATGTCTAAACATTGTGGGAAAATGTGAATAATTAGATAATTCAGAAGAGAATGGACAATAATTGTATAATGTAACATAAGTATACGTGTGTGTATATATATATATATATATATTTATTTCAATACAAAATATTGAAAATAATGTTATAATTTCATTACCTCAACTGGCCGTGTAATTTTTATGAAATAAATACTAGAAATTTTAAAAAATAAAATATAAATAATAAATGGTGGTGATTTGGAGTCGCTGTCACAAAGTGGACCGTCCCGTAACCAAACACTCTTGCTATACCCATAACCAAACAGGCATGATTGGTGCACCTTTATTATACCGATGACTAGAGTTGCAAACGAATCAAGCCGAGGCGAACTTTGTTGAGCTCGAGCTTGGCTCGGTTTGGCTCGGCTCGGCTCGATAATTTTTTTTAATATTATTTATATTATTTTAAAAAAATATTATTTATATTATTTAATATATAAATAATATATTTATTACATAATTTAAATAAAGATAAACGAGCCGAGCTTGGCTCGTTTACTAAACGAGCCTAATATTCGAGCTCGAGCTCGACTCATTTATTAAACGAACCAAGCCGAGCCGAGCTTGTTCATGAATAATTCGATTTATTTGCAACCCTACCCATGACTGGTGCACCTTTACTATACCCATAACCAAACAGGCATGATTGGTGTGTTGGACAATCTTCACTGTATTACGAATAAATTATGTTTGTGTACCTAACAACAAATAAAAGAAATAAAGAAAATGAGAGAGATTGTTTGATTTCAAAAGTCAAACCAGAATATAAAATAAATAAATAAAAACAGATTTTTATTTTGTTACAAAAACAAAATCAAAATCAAAATCTAAACCAGGAAAAATAATAAAACAGAAAGTAAATAAATTAATAACCTCATGTATTTATTGAACAAAATTCTGATCAAGTCCAGTATTTAACACTGTGTCCTTAAGACAAATTTGTCCTCTGCACGGTGCTTTCAGATTGTGGACATCTATCTCCCAGTATAAAATGATCAACTGCGAATAATAGTAGCACTACAAATTATTCGCACAACGAACACACTTAGTGTTTAAACTCTTTCTCACAGGAAAAATTATGCAGCAAAATGCAGAGCAGGTAGAATTTGGGATGAAAATTGGAGTGAAAATCCAAATGAGGGACTGCCTTTATTCAGGAAAATTCGTGGCTCTTTGATTTGAATTAAACAGGTGCAAAACCTATTTGAACAAGTATTATACTTGTTCGGTTTGAATGAACAGGTAAGGAACCTGTTGGGTTTAAATTTCAAACAGATATGAATCTGTTTGGTTTAAATTCACACAGATATACATCTGTTCAGGTGGGGAAAAATCGGAGCCAATTTTGAAATTAATTTTTGAAATTCAAATTCCAAAAAATAATTAGTATTGGACTGGACAAGCCCAACCTTACACCACACCACGCACTTGCTCCCAAGCTAAGCCCAGCCTGCCCGGACGAACAGACGACTGGGCGGGCTGACGACGCATGTTTATTTTTTGGTCCAATGGGCCTAGCTCAATTTCCCCATAACTTCTCCCTTCTACAAACTTGAGGTGCCCCTTGAGGTCCTCCCTAAGTTACAATCTCATGCCTTATAAATCCACTCAAAACTTGCTTACAAAATCAATGTGGGACAAGCTTTAAATCAAACTTTTAGGAAATTTCACCAAAAATACCATTTCCATGGAGCTCTCTTTGGCTTTAATTTTTCATTTACCCGATAATAGTTTTGAGTAACCAAATATACCACGTGAATCACAATGCGGCATAAAACGCGTTACCATGTAGACCCACCAAATTTGACCCATGGGTTCCACTTAAAAATTAGACCAAAATTAAGGAAAAATCATATTTTCCAAAACCATTTCTGACATGGTGCACATTTACTAAACCCATCACCGGTACCCATAACCAAACAGGCATGACCAAAGTGGCGGAGCCAGAAAATTAAATTAGGGGGGGTACTTATTAATTACAATATCGAAAATTTTTACAAAAATATTTCACACAAGTTTTTACAATTGATTTCGAAAAATATTAAAAAAATAATGTTATTTATAACCAGTGTATCATAGACAATATAATAAAATATGGATATAAGTCTTAAAATAAACTATATAACGTACCGAGCAGCTCCACGTGTCGAGAGACTAATGGGTGCAGAGTTGAGCGCATAAAGTATATAAGCATGGCTGTGCCTCCCATGCGGGAGGGAGAACATCATTTGGTGAGATAAACCAAAAACACTCTCTCCTCTCTCTCTATCCCTGAGTGTGTGCTAACTTGACCGTCGGAGGGGTTTTTCGGCCACACACTGTCGGGTAGCTCACCGTTGTTGTGCTCGCAGGTCGATTAGACAAACGAAGAGCTTGGACGAATGGAGTATGGGCTCTGCAGAGTATTTGTTCCCTGTACAATTGGCGCCGTCTGTGGGAAAACGACAAACAAAACCTTGTCCTCTAAGCTTTTCTGCTCATCTTTTATGGCGAACCACGACGACATTTCGTTGTTCGCCATCGACGGCATCACGCCAGAGTCTGTTCGGTGCAGAGATGGCCTGTCCGTCAGTCCGACGATGGCTGATTTGGAGACCGCACAAGGACTTCCCTGGGATGCGCGAGACAAGCGCGCAAGGAGTTTTGGGCGCTCTGTCATTCCAAAAGAGCGTCACCGACGGCGAGATTCACACACTTAACACTTGGAAGACAAGCTGAGAGACCATGATACCATCATCAAGAATATGGTGACGGAGATAAAGGCGGCCATGAGACGCCAGATAAAAGGAAAGGACGTCGCTAGAGTGGGAAACCACAGTGAGCGCGCCCATTCCCGCCGTTCCAACAGTCCTAATAAACGTCGCACCCCTTCACTCTCCGTCACGAGAAGCCTCAGAGCTGGAGACTAGGTTGCGCCGGCGATGATATCTCGCACGTAGGATAACAGTTACCACCCTTCACGCCCGACGACGGCGTTGAGATATTCTCGCTTCGGCTATTCGAAAGACTTGAAGGATATGTTGGAGTAGCGCGCTCGCCGGCAGGAGGCACAGAGGGTGCCTGCACTGTAATGGCTGGTCCCTAGAGGGCGAACCAATGAAAAGTCGCCATACCACAACCACGCTTGGCGGCACACGCGCCACTAGACAGAGTGTTAGCAAGGCTGAGCACCACCCCTTTTTCTGGAGAGATCGAGAACACACGGCTCCCCCGGGTTCCATCAACCAAAGTTCACACTCTATGACAGAAAGACTGATCCATATATGCACGTAAGCCATTTCCAATAGGTTATGGCTGGGCACAGGGGAAACGATGCGCTCATGTGCCTTGTTTTTCCATTGAGTTTGGGTGAGTTGGGCCTAAAATGGTTCGAAAGGCTGCCGGAGGAGAGCATCGAGGGGTGGCAACAGTTGGCAGAGGCATTTGTCACCAGATTTAAGACAAACATCAAAACGCCCAAGGAAATTAACCATCTCTTGAGAGCAAAGATGGAGCCAGGTGACTCTTTGAAGGTGTATAACACTAAGTATTGAGAGACTTTTAACGAGATCTTTGATTGCTTGACCAACCTTGCAATCACTCAATATAAGCGCGGTCTTCCAGTTGGACATCGACTGAGAGACTCGCTCACAATGAATCAACCGTCGACCATGAAATTACTCATGCAACACATTAATGAGCACATCCGAGTCGAAGACGATGCAGCCGCAACTACCGTGACGGCAAGTCCGGTAGTAGAGAACAAGAGAGTAGTGGGAAAGGTTTACGCAGTCGGACAAGATGATGGCCATGCAAACCACCATGGAAGGGTTATAAGGAGTTCGGTTTTTGGAAGACGTCAGTAAGAAGGCCGAGGAAAAGGGGCAAAAAACTCACAGAATGTGAATGGCCGATCCATTTCCAAAACATCGAACTCTGCCAATCTAAAGTTTTGTTCTTAGTTCTATTTTTGTAACCCTTTTTTGCCATTGGCGCAATGAAACAAGTAGAATATTTTCTTGAAAATTGTTGTATATTCGCCTCGCCAAGCGGATTTAATGCGGACCAAGGGGCAACTAACGATCATTTTGACGGAAAGATCAAAATTCCTTGCCAAGCGGATTTTGCTCGGCAAGAGGTTTGTTGATGATTTTATCAACTTTAGAATTCCTTGCTGGGCGAATTTTGCTCGGCAAGAGGTTTGTTGTTAATTTTATCAACTTTGGAATTCTTTGTCGGATGGATTTTACTCGGCAAGAGGTTTGTTGATGGTTTTAATCAACTTTAGAATTCCTTGCCGAGCTAAATTTGCTTGCCAAGAAGAAAGTCGCCGAGTTGACCTTGCTCGCCGACCTTGGAGTTCTTTGCCGAGCTGATCTTGCTTGCCAAGAAGCAAGTCGTCGAGCTGACCTTGCTCGTCAACTTTGGAGTTCCTTGCCGAGCTGATCTTTCTCGCCAAGAAGCAAGTCGCGGAGCGGACCTTGCTCATAGACCTTGGAGTTTTTGCCGAGCTGATCTTGCTCGCCAAAAAGCAAGTCGTGGAGCGGACCTTGCTTGCCGACTTTGGAGTTCCTCGCCGTGGTGATTTTGCTTGCCAAGATGTAAGTTGCTGAGCTGACTTTTCTCTCTAACTTTGAAGGTCCTTGCTAAGTTGATTTTGCTCGCCAAGGAAGTTGCTGAGCTGATTTTACTCGCAAAGAAGCAAGTTGCCGAGCTGACTTTGCTTGTCAACTTTGAAGTTTCTAAATCAAGCAAAGTGAACCACCGAGCAAAGAGTCTAGCCCGGCCTTGTAATGTAATCCCAGTCACGCTAGCGCGGACGAAATTAAGGGGCAATTGAGAGGGAGATTTATAATTTGACTTTGGGCCGTGGAAGAAGCCGGACTGGATAGGGCCGAGCACGTTTGGGCCGAGCTAACTTGGGCTTGTTTCGAGTGGGTTTCACTCGGTCATGGCTCAGGCCCCCTGTTTAGGCCAAGCTAACTGGGGTTTCCCTGGAGTTGATCTTGCTCGGTCGAGGCCTAGGCCCGAGGTCCAGGTCCCATGTTTAGACCGAGCTTACTTGGCCAAGATGACCGCCTGTCAACCCGGGTTCCATGGGATGCACGCGTAGCTCGACGGGGAATGTCTTTTGTTCACCGGCTGACCTGCCTTGAACTTGGCTTTGCCGGAATGCTACCGAGCTCGGCCGTTATGGAGCTCGGCGAGTGGAGCACTCAGGCACGTTACGCAGCACGGTCGTGGTAATGCCGCCAAGCTGCCAAGTTCCCGCTAATGTTGTCTGACGGTTTGGTTAGGTGTTGTTTGCTGGATTTGTGCTGATAGATGGGAGAGCAGCTCCACCTGTCGAGAGATTAATGGGTGCAGAGTTGAGCGCAGAAAGTATATAAGCATGGCTGTGCCCCCCATGTTGGAGGGAGAACATCATTTGGTGAGATAAACCAAAAACACTCAACTCTCTCATCTCTCTCTCTTTATCCCTGAGTGTGTGCTAACTTGACTGTCAGAGTGGTTTTCCGGCCACACACTGCCGGGTAGCTCACCGCTGTTGTGCTCGCAGGTCGATCAGACAAACGAGGAGCTTGGACGAAAGAAGTTCGGGCTCCGCGGAATATTTACTCCCCGTACATCGAGTAAATGAGAAATTGAAGTAAAGTAAACTCGATGACAATGGTGTTTTGGTGGATTTATCAGATTAAAGGAAGTAACTTGAGAAACAAAATCATTGGTTTTTTAGAAACGTTGGTGGATGGGTTTTGCTCCACCAACGTTTCTGAACTTGGTGGGTTTTGTTCCATGACAATGAACTTGAGAGAATTATCAGGTACTCACGTGTGTGTGTGAGAACTTGAGAGAATTATCAGGTACTCACATGTGTGTGTGTGTGTGTGGGAGAGAGAGAGAGAGAGAGAGAGAGAGGAGGGGGGGCGGGCGGTTGGCGGGTTTTGTTTGCTTTTGTGATTGGATTCAAGTCCCCATTCGACTTGAGAGAATAATTTGGGTTTGATGGATTAATTTTGGGATTGATTTTCATTATTTGAATAGTTACCTTTTAAGATTTGTTAAGTAGTATATTTGTGAAAAAATTTAAAATGATTAGATATCGGTGGTAAAATGGACAATAAATATAATTTTCAAAATAGTCATTTATTTTTTGTAACAAAAATGTAATTCGAACATGTAATTACCCATTTTCAATTATTTTAATTTTTTATATGGATATTCTAATCAATGAATCATAAAAAATGAATAATTTAAATTATTGAAATCGATTTCAAAATAAATCCATCAAGCTTAAATTATTCTCACAAATTAGATTGCCAATTTGTGAGAATTCAAAACCGTCAGTTTTCAATGATTTCCTTGGTCTTTGACTTTGATTCACCTTCTGTAGGAGTAAAGTTAGTTATCATCAATGATTTTAAAAAGTACTTCTTCCGTTTTAAAATAATAGTTCGTTTTGAAAAATTTAACTTTTTTGATAGTACAATTATTAAACTTTAAAAAAAATTGATTTTCAAAATTACGCTTTGATAGTATATTTTTACTTTTAAAAAAATTGATTTTTCAAAATTACCCTTTGTAACAAGCCCGCGGGGGACCTCGCTAGAGCTCGGACTCGGCTTTCGTTAGTCACGGTTCTAAGTCTAAACCAAAGAGTCCAAATCCGGCAAATCGTTGAGAAAACTGATTTTTGAAAGAAGTGCCAAACATGGACTGCTTTGCCAGATACAGAGTCGCCACCTAAATATTTTATTTTGGAAAATTTAGGAAACCCTGACTCGGTGCCAAAAGGCCACGTGTCCGTCATCACCAAAGTTGCCTCGGCTCGGGAACTTGGGTACGATTGGGGAAGGTCACTTCGTGAGCACCCCCGCTCGCCCGGTCATAGACCGGCCTCTACTAACCATGATATCAATTTTTGAAAACATTGTGAGTTCTTATTCCGGTTTATTAGCCTAGGTTACTATGTAATGCGCACAGCATACAAATATAGACTGGGTCGCCTGAATTGGAACGAAACATTTCATGTTTGTTTTTGAAAATGGTTTGCTACCCGCAAGTAGGCTTTAGAACATTTGATGATTTGTTCCAATTTAAGTAACCCAACCTTCACCCACAGGCATTCAGGCAGTTATATCAGATAAGCACGTAGTCTCATGGTAAGCATGCTATTCATGGCAGTCACTCACACGCATGCAAGGATGCTAAAGCATAAAGCTTACCGAGTACTCCAAGCCAAAATAGGAATTCATTAGAAATCATGCATGATCCTAACTATACAGAAATGCCTAATGCAACACATGCAAAATGCAATTTATAGCAGGCTCGGCTATTCTAAGATGGCATATGAAATGCTACAACTATCATGTATTCAATTTGGAATTGAGAGTACAATGCAGTTAGTATGATGCGCCGAGCCCGGTGCATGCAATACAGATGAATGAATGCAAACATGCTGTCATACTGTATGCTAATTTAAATATGCCCTAATCTAACCATCATAAGCGGATAAATAAAAGGGAGAAAGACGTGGGGTTGGAAGACATACATCACACTCACGCACACTTATTACAGTTGTGCCCTCGCGCAGAGGGTCCGAATAAATATACAGTCCCAATATTACAGTCCCGAATAAAAGAATATTACAGTCCAAAATATTACAAGATCCTAATTAATTAATGAATTAACTAAGAAAGCAAATAAAACTGGCGTGCAAGCCAGGGACTGCCTTGCTTCTGATGGATGATGCATGTCCGGGTTGTCTTGCGTGGAAATCCACCGGAATGCCCCAATTAGCCTCTGTTTACACCTGTTCTTTAAATGCGTGCCAAGCCCCAAAAAGTTGTTGATTCTTCGTTTTGCTGCAACAGAGAGCAGGAAAGGGGCATAGCAATGTATTTGCACAGATATATGCATGTCTCGATCCTCGTGCCACCAATCACGCATACCGAGGCATGATGGCCGAGGAATCGAAATGCACAACTCAATATAGGATGAATGCACATGAAACTACAGCTAAAACCTAACTCCATCATGGATAATCCGGAGTGTCGGTGACTGGGGAATTGAGACACATTCCGTCACTCGGAGTACGAAATGTACCTCGTTTCCCGTGCCCGGGCTAACTCTTATTCCGGACACGATGCAATATGCATGATATGCATGAAATGCGACTAAGATACAATCCTAACATACACGATGCTATGGAAATGAGATGTCTCGAAATGCGTGCACACGGGCACACAAACCGAGATGCCTCGAAATGCGTGCACACGGGCACGCAAACCGAGAAAATGACAGAATGCAATCTAAGATACAATCTAGCATGCACTATGCCATGAAAATGAAATGTCTCGAAATGCGTGCACACGGGCACACAAACCGAGGCAATGGCATACGCAATGCAATGAAAATAAGATGCCTCGAAATGCGTGCACACGGGCACGCAAATCGAGGCAATGGCAAAATGCTATGAAAATGAGACGCCTTGAAATGCGTGCACACGGGCACGCAAACTGAGGCGACGGCATACGCAATGCAATGACAATGAGATGCCTCGAAATGCGTGCACACGGGCACGCAAACCGAGGCAATGGCAAAATGCTATGAAATGACATAGAAACATGATATGGGCTTATACCAACATGAGTGAGCCTCAGCCACACTCACATAGGATGCCGGCGGATAAAAATGAAGTGCCTCGAAATGCGTGCACACGGGCACGCAAACTGAGGCGATGGCAGAATGTGATGGAATGACATGGGAAATGATATGCAAACATGGTAATGGAATTTCAGCACTAAAATATGGGGGAAAACAGTCCCGAAATGAGGCGAAATGACATGAAATGCATGGAATTGTCCCGAAATGCGAATTTAGGCACCCGGAATGGACTATAGCTATGCCAAACATGCGCAATATGGACATGCAATGCAAAGACAGAAGCTAGGCAGTCCCAAAAAGGGCACTTTCACAGTTATAAACATGGCCAAACAGCAAGCATAGGTATGGCAAAAATGGCATGCAAGAATAGGGGCCAAAAGAGGGGTAATGAAGTAAGTGATATAAGCAAAACCCAAACTGAAAATTTTCCTTCTACAACACTGAAGAGGGACCAAAAATATGAATATTTACAGTATATGGCAAACCTCAAATCAGTATACAAACATGATAGAAATGTGATGCAAAATAAGGCTCAAAAGTAGCTATAACATGAGGTATGCAAAATAATCACCAAACAGCCAAAGACCCTTAATAAAACATGTAGAATGGACCAAAATAAGCACTTTTCCAGAACTGTAAAATGGCCAAAAACAAAAGCATGATAGGCTAACTAAACATGCAAGAATGGGGAATAAAAGAAGGATATAACATGAAGTGACCTATGGAGGTCCCAAACCATGAAAGGACCTAAATGAAATATGAAGAATGGACCAAAATAAGCACTTTTTCAGAACTGTAAAATGGCCAAAAACACAAGCATGGTAGGCTGCCATTGCATGCAAGAATGGGGAAGAAAAGAGGAGTATAAAGGTAGGTACAACATGGAAGTCCCAAATGGTGTTGAGCCCTTCTTCAATGTTGAAGAGGGGCTCAAAATAAGCCTAATATCAGTTTACAACATGCTCAAAAACAGATTACTCATGGGCCAAAAATAGCATGCAAAATTATGACATACAAGAGGATCAATGAAGCAAGTGTATCATGGAGGGCTCAAACAGGGTTGAGCCCTTAATGAAAAGTGAAGATGAGCTCAAAAGAGGGCCCTTTTCAGTTAGGGCCGGAGCTTGAAACAAAAAGCAAGTGGGGCTTACAAATAGATCAAGAAAAAGGGTCAAAAGAGGAGAAGTATCACTTACCCTTGAAGACTCAAACTTTTGTTGCTTCTTGGACCAATTTGCAGCTTCTTTGGCCTTTGAGAAACCTTCCTTGTTGCTGGAAATGAGGTGGTGGTGGTAGAGCTTGGTGGTGTAGAAGAAATGGAGCTTAGGGACTTAGAGATTTTTAAAGAAATGAGAGGTATGGAGATGGAGTTGTGTATGGAGGCTTGAAGGCGAAGTTTTCTAACCCCAACAAAGGATATATCTTGCTTGCTATATAGGCCAAAAAGGGGGTGTAAAGGTGGGGGAAAAGGAGAGTAACTTTCCCCCACAAAATATCCCCCGGATAAAGATCTTTTCTGGGGGATAAAGCCCCACAGCTGTAAAGGGAACAGTGCAAGGAGCTCGGCCGGCCTGGTATTTTTGCTGCAGGTGGCCGGCCGGCCACACCCCCTAGCCGGCCGGCTAGGGGTCAAAAAGTTCAATCAGATTTTCTGGCCGGCCACCAACTGGTGGGGTCCTCCCCGGTGATAAAATAGAGGTACCTGCCAAAAATGAACGAAAATCGTTGCAAAACGAATGCTCGGGGACCGAAACGCGCAGTTCGGGGTCCCGAAAATGGGCTGTTAAGCACCGAAAGTGGCATTCGGCCACGAAGTGGGTTTCTCAGCCCCCAGTGTCCCTCAAAAGGGAGCAAATAGGAAGTATGCCAAAAATCGGAGCAATAGGAGATGGTTAAGCGGTCCCGAACCGAGGCATACGGCCTGACGGCTCCGAAAACCGGAAACCGGACTCCGAAATGGGCAAAATGGCCTACGGCCACCAAATGTAGCCTACGGACATTGAGAGATGGTCTACGGGACCTCTCCCTTCCCTCGAGAAAAGAAACAGAGAAAACCGAGTCTGGTTCGCAAACCGAGACGAGGCACAGAAGAGGGTTCAGAAGTCCGGAGGCAGGGCTCACGGCCGCGACTCTGAAACTTCTGAACGAGCACATTATGCAATATCACCAAGCGCTCAATCGGTGACGTCTGAGTCTTAAGGTCGGTCAAAAATGGGGTGTCTACAGTTGCCCCTCTTTGACAGAACTCGAAAGTCACAAGTGACGGGAGTGAATGTCAAAGCCCAGAGACGACCCATTTTTGACAAGGTCGAAGACTTAGACAAACATACAGGATAAACAGAGATGTGCCCGCAGGCATGCCCGCAGGCAGGGGGCAAAATGCAAATGATATGCAAAAAGCCGAAGGTAACCCAATGATCATGCAAATGCAGCAAGCTGTAATGAAGCAAGTATTCGCAAATAGATGCAACAGTTTTAAGCTAGAATGCAAAGCAACAACTACATTTCATGCAGTTAAGAATGCGGAGGATTATTCAATCCCCGCCACGTCTCACACGGAGAAGATACGATACCTGCGCGATTCGTTTGGTCGCACCAGCCTCAATTGAACCGTACATACAATATCGTGCCTGCAAAAGAGAGAAACTCAACGAGCACAATATGCTAACAACATATATTTAATGTGATTCCGAAGGTTCGACACACGCAGTGCCGGCAAGTGAATGCATCGCAATGCAAGAGTGGAACATGCGTGACGACGTATGCTCAAACATAAAGGTATGCCAATATCAAGAAATGTGCATGTTAATGCAGGTATGCTCATGAGAATGCAAGATAATGTGACACGAGCATGAATCAGGGTGTTCATTTGTCATGAAACGAGTACGGAAACGCGTGTTTCGGCGAAGGTAACTCAATCGCGGCCTCCGATCCACTTCCCTGAAAGGTTACAACTCATTCAAAAAGGATACACTTTGATTTCGATGAATGATGATGAGACATATGTCAGAACTTGAAGCTGAAGTCCCGGCGGAGCTATTTCGCGACCGGAAGTGTACTTTTCTTGAACTTTTTCAGGTCCCGGGAACTCCGATCTTCCTCAAAATTTGCAGAGAGCTAGGTGGGCATGTGAGGGACATGGCCGGCCGTTCATCTTCCCAAGGGGAGGTGGCCAACCGGTTTCCCATAAAGCTAATGGCTGGCTGGCCAGTTATCCAAAAAGCAGATAGCTGGCCGGCTAGAAAATGGGGCCGGCCGGCCATGTGCCCAGATCCGGGGGTATTTTGGTATTTTCACCTCTTTCCTTCATGCTTCTTCAACCAAGACTTGAGGCCTATAAAAGGCAGCCGAGGCCCCTTCCTTTTCTTACCTCCCACAACATTTTCTTCTCCAGATCTGAGTTCCACACTCGTTTTCCAACGCCCCGTGCAAATTGTTTCCGCAAAAATATTCAGTTTCAAGCACTTTGAAGCGATTAAATTCCGGCTTCGGAGCTTCTTTTTGCATTTTCGCCACTTGAGGTAAGTTTGTCTCAATATTTGGAAGATTTTCTCGGGAGTTGACTTTTGTTGACTTTTTCATTTCCCGAGAGTTGACTTTTGTTGACTTTTTCCAATTTTGGCTCGTTTTGGCTCATTTTTGCTCCCTTTGCAGATTCTTTGAAAATGGCGGGTAATTCTCCCCACGGCGGAGGTTTTCCAGGTGCCGGAGATGATTTCGATCCCATGACTCTACCCCCGAGGACCCGACTTTTCATTCCCGGGAGGTACCGTCCGCAGCACATGTCCTTCCTCGTGCTGTCTTCCGTCACTTCACTAGCTTTGACGAGCGAGCACCCGTGGATCTGCTTCTCCGAGAGCCGGAGCATCACCTCTCTCATGAGGCCCGAGAGGTATTTTCCTCATTTTCTGTATTTTTCGTACATTTTCGCACCTTTGCCATGCTTGAACACGCAGTTTAGCTTATGACATAGTACTTCGCTTGCATCCTGAACATGTAGTTTCAACATTCGAATTTCTGAACACTCGGCTCATTAATTAATTGCGAACGCACAGCCCACATTAGAACACACGGCTCAAACACTGATTTGTCGAACACACAGCCCGAATTCGAAAGTGAACACACAGCCCACACTTTAAATTTTCTGAACACGCAGCCCAGTTTAAATAGTGAACACGCAGCCCACACTAGTTGAAATTTGAACACGCAGCCCAAACTTTAAATTTTCTGAACACGCAGCCCAGATTAGATAGTGAACACGCAGCCCAAACTTCAAATTTTCTGAACACGCAGCCCAGATAGATAGTGAACACGCAACACGCAGCCCAAACTTCAAATTTTCTGAACACGCAGCCCACAATTTAACTGAATTTGCATGTAGCTTATTCCACTTCATCGGCATACAGTCCATTTCATCTCATTGGCACATCGCCCACTTCATTTCATTGGCACACAGCTCATTTCATCTCATTGGCACACAGCCCATTCATTTCATTGGCACACAGCCCATTTTATCTCATTGGCACACAGCCCATTTATTTCATTATTGACACATGTATTCATTCTGAATGCAGGTTGGTTCCCGCAGTGTGCGGGGGTATGGTTCCACCATCGCGCGGGACTGGTATGCTGAGCTCCCGGAGGGCGTCCGAGACTTGGTAGATTTGGCAGGATTCGGGCCTTTCTGCGTCGGGTTGTCACGTCCTGCCAGGAGGACACTGATGGCAGCCTTGGTAGAGAGATGGTGGGACACCACTAACTCCTTTCATTTCTCTGCTACTGGGGACATGACCATGACCCCTTTTGACTTCGCTGTATTGACCGGTCTTGACATCGGAGGTTGGTCCATCCCCTACGATGAGGATATGGGCGAGTGGGAGGCCGCCTGGATGTATCTATTGGGGGCTCGCCCACCTGTTGACAGGGTCTCTGGGAGAGTCCGATACACTTGGTTCTCTTCCCATTTTCGGCGGGCGGAGATGGTGCCTGAGACTCCCGAGGAGACAGAGCAGTATGCCCGTGGTTTCCTTATGTTCCTCTTCGGGACTACCTTGTTCGCCGACAGAGGGAACACAGTTGGGTTATATCTGCTGAGCGCTCTGGTCAACCTATCACAGGTCCATCGATATGACTGGGGTGGCGCCGGCCTGGCTACCCTTTACTTTTATATGAGCGCGACCTCCCGCGGGCGGGGCGATTTACTTGGCGGCTATTGGAGAGCCTGGGAGGTACTTTTCTGTCCTCTTGATTTACATTTCTGCTCTTCATTACTTGTACATTGCACACACAGCGCACTTTTACAGTCTGTATTTTGCTCTCAGCATTTCGTACTTACATTCTGCACTGCTTTTCTCAGCTATGGGTCTATGTATACTTCCCATCATTAGCCCCAGAGTTGGAGGTGGCGGGGATTCTCATGACCCCATATTCATTGGTGTTCGAGGGCCCGCACCGGCCGAGACCTCGAGAGATCCTCCTTAACCTGCGACAGTACTTTGACACTGTGCGACATTCAGAGGTACCTCAGAACTTTCAGTTCCTTTCATTTTCATCTTTGATTTGCTCTGTATATTCTCGATTTCTGATTGGTTTATGCATTTATCATCCGCAGATCACATGGCAGCCCTGGGTGTCCCTGGGTGATGGTCTCCGACTTCAGTATACCGGAGCGTCGGACATCTCCCAGTATAGGGTCCTGCTTGAAGGGTCGGTTGGCAGGGTATGGTTCCTGGGGGAACGCTTTCTGCGCCAGGTATGGGGGTATCTTTCTCAGGATCCTCCCGCAGTACCTCCAGCCAGTATGCGGACTGCTGACAGGCTCTCTTACTCGGAGGTAATCGGCGCCATGCTGGGCAGTGATGCTTTACTATATGTTGAGGAGGGGGACTACGCCATTTACCGTCACATATATTTGATGCCTCCATTGACGGGAGCTCATATCCCGATGATGAGGCCTGCCGGTATGTCATCCTCGGGCCAGGCTCGGGCTCGGGTTGCAGACGCCCCTTCTACTAGCAGGGCTGGTACATCTAGAGGTGGGAGTAGACCGGTTCCTCCGGTTCCGTCGACTCATCCTCATCCCGGATGGCCAGATATGCCGACTGAGTTGATGGCGTGGCAGTACGGGGCTATCTCTCCGACTCCGATCCCGCTAGAGCCTCCGATGCCCAGTGATCGATACGCCATTGATCCGGACTCACCGCCGGTATGCTCCACTTTTTTCATTCATCATTCAGATGTTTAGACATTCTTTTGTTCACTGATGATTATGAGCTCATATTTGCAGCCATCGCGAGGGTACATGGAGGAGGTGGTTGGACTGGTGGCCACACTCGAGGGCATGGTCCTGCGTAGGGAGGCACAGTTGTCTGTCGCGGGCATTCAGGTACCCTTTAGTTTTCTGGCATTTATCATACTTCTGATGACATGCTGATTTCTACTGCATCGATAGACTATTTGTGTAGAGCACATCTGACACACACCCCACTTGTACACTGTATTTACATGCACCCACTTCATGTAGCCTTTGCTTGTATCTGCATCTGATGTATATATTTGGACTGATGCATTTGAATTGAACTTTTTGTTTTCAGATGCCTTCATGGTCCGGTCAGCCGCAGGCCAGGCCACCTGGGCCTCCTTGGGGAGCTGGGCCATTTGGGCCTTTTCAGGGGGCGGGGCCATCTCGGCCTTCCCGAGGATCCGGGCCATCTAGACCTTTTCGAGGAGCTCGAGGAGGACCCGTCCGCAGACGCAGGGCTCACGTTGTGGAGGTGGAGCCTGATGAGGAGGAGGAGGATGCTGAGGAGGAGGAGGAGGCTACCGACCGTCAGTAAGAGACATCTGCTGAGGAGGGAGGCTCCGGTTTTGGCTCGGGGAATAGAGGCGAGGCTGAGGGGGATCCTGAGGATGACAGCTCCGACTCAGATGATGATGATGGTGTGGAGATTGTCCCGCAGAAGAGGATGAGGAGTGCTTCTCGTTCCCGCTCCCGAGGACTTTGATGCTGCTATTTCCTGCTTTATTTTTCTTTTTGCTAGTAGTTTGTAGCACTTTGCACATTGTTAGGCAGTTTTATTTTTTGTAAAACTTGTACCTTTGTTTGTTGTAAAGCATGATGAAATGAAATAGCTTTTGAAAAATGTGTTTGTATTTTAACTTTTAACATTGTATCGCATCATTTATTTCGCACAAAAATGAAATTGAATGGAAATGCGCATTGTGTAATCACCAAGTCAGGTAGTGAACCGACGCAACAAACTAAGCAACTCAACTTACTAAGATATAACAGAATCTTTAGCAAGTTTACAACTCGATAAGCAAAATGCAACAATGTTGACAACGCAAATAAACAAGACCTTAACAAAAATTGTTTAAACAGAGTGCAATGACTCAAAAACACGAAACACGTCCGCTCGACAAACAACTCGATAAGCAAAATGCAACAACTCGATAATCAAAACTACAACTCGATAAACAAAACGACAACAGAGTGTACTTCGGACGATCTAGGCACTGGAACGCATCCGAAACGGAGGGAGATGAAGGCCTTTGACTTTCCCGTTGCATGGAAATGCTTGGAACTTTCCCTCGAAGGGTAAATCAGGGCCAAGGGGATACACTCCAGCATTGCCGGCCACCTCTGGGGGCTGGCCGGCCATTTTTTGTGGAGAGAGACAGTTGGCCGGCCATTTTTGAAAAAGTAAATGGCTGGCCAGCCAGAAAAGGTGGCCGGCCGGCCACTCAGTCCTGCAGCCACCAGATTTTTGACACGTGTCCCCGTGAATAGTGTCTTTCCTTCTATAAAAGCCTCAATTTCGGGAACATTCATTTCATCTTAGTTTTAGACAAAGATGGAGGCGTTTCTCGCAGAAAATATCACATCTTGGATCTCTTCTCTAGATGGCTCGGAAAAGCTGAATTTTCGGGGTTTCGGCTTGAATGCACTATTCACGCTGAGCCGTACTCCGCTACAACTTCCTTTTCTCCATGCCGCGACAAGGTTCTGGAATCCAGTGACGCACGTTTTTAGCTTTGGCGGCCAAGAGATGTGTCCCACTTTCGAAGATTTTCAGGTTTTGATGGAGTCTGAATGCTCTGAAGTGATCTTGCCCCAGCTCCGTTTTGGCCATGCTCAGGCTTTAGGGCGGATGTGTGGGCTTACGGCGCATAACGCTCGATCTCTGATCTGCAGTGGGGAGCTGGACATCCTCGGCTTGATCCATCGTTTTTCCGACGCCGGTGACCGCAGCAACCATTATTGGCAGGGTTTCCGGCAACACGCCCTCTGCTTATGTTTGTTGTCTCACTTTCTGCTTTCCTCAGGCTTCGGCGGGGCTAGCATTCGCCTGATTGAAGTCGCCCAAGGCTTGAGAGAAGGGAAGAACTGTATTGCCATGACCTTGGCCGAGACACTGATGGGCTTAGATTCTGTCTATCGCCGGGAGGCGACTAGGTTTGCCGGGAGTCCACTGCTGCTGCAGGTAATATTTCCCACCCGACCTTACATATATATTTGCTCACATCACTCGACCCTCAGGCTCGGTTTTCTCACAAAACCCTTGTCTTACTTTTCTCTCATCGTACATCTCTCTGTTCTTTATTCTCTCATTTTCCATCCCTCCCCTAGGTATGGTTAATGGACAAGTTGCAGGTTGTGGACTCTTGCCCGGCCTATTCAGCTCGAGGCTACTTCTTTCGGCAGCGCCTAGTCAATGCTCTTGACGAAAGGTGGTGGTTCGATTGGATGTGCAATTTGTCCGCAGACGGCATTGCTTGGCGTTGTCCTTGGCTCAACCTCCCGGCAATGAGCTATAGTATGTCTCGGCTGATTGGGATCCAATTGATTGGTCTAACCGCCTGCGTATTCTATTTTCCGTTCCGGTTCCTGCGTCAGTTTGGTCATGATCAGACCTGCCCACCGAAGGGGATTGAGTACCCAGCTGCTTTTCCGGTCTGGGGTGCACAGCTTGCCCGATATGCCACGGCATGGAGGACTAGAGAGCTCCTGGCCCCTGCTTCAACTTTCAGTTGCACTTTGTCCGATGAGTGCTTGGATTGGCTCAATGAAGAGGCACAGGTCGGGCCTAGCTTGGCATCAGATGCTCCGTCCAGCTCTGAGAGGGGACGCAGAGATACTTGATTCAACTATGCCCCAAATTTATTGCTTGTTTAGCATTTTCAAGTTTTCTTTATGAATGTAGTAAAAAGCAACCTCGATTGTAATGCAAGAGCAGGAGAACTCAGTTTTGAAATCAATGAAATTGAAAGTTATGGTACTGAAAATTTTCCGTTTTTGGTCCAAAAATAGTCTTAGTCGTAAAAAGATTGATTTGAACAAAGTCAACTTTTATTAAAACTTTTCAAAACTATTTTCGATGTGGATCAGAATTGGACACGCCGAAAATCTGTCACTGAGATGCACAACCCCAGATCCCCGCAACTGGAAAGTTCCCCCTAGTTTGAAGAACAATGCGGTACTTCACAGCAACGGAAAGTTGCCCCTAGTCTGAGTAACTTTGCACCGTCGCGGCAACGGAAAGTTGCCCCTAGTTTGAACAGCACTGTACCGGAGATCGCGATAAATGCTGATGGATAAAGATGATTGAGATGATCAAGATGGACAAAGTTGATCGGGGAAAAGTTATGGCTGAACTTCAAGGTGAAGTTGCCTACGTATCCCAAAGATGGGAATCAAGCCTTACGTAGTTCAGGCCAAGGTTCACTCGAGTATTTTCACTCTCCTTTTGCGCTCTAACTTTTGCCAAGGCCGCCCTTTGCGGGTTTTCAACCTTGCGAGCTCAGTTTTTATATTTTCTAATTTTTTTGTGCTCTGACTTTTGCCTAGGTCGCCCTTTCGGGTTTTCAGCCTAGCGAGCCTCTCAAGGATAGTATTTCTTCAACTTGTCCATATTGATCGGTTGTGAGAACTCCAAGCCATCTAGATCCATCAGAACCACAGCTCCACCTGACCAGATAGCTTTGATGATGTAAGGACCAGTCCAATTAGGTTTGAACTTGCCCCTTGGGTCGTGGATGGGAGCTCGGTTGTCTTTGAGCACCAAATCTCCTTCTTTCAGATTCCTGGACTTAACCTTCTTGTTGAAAGCCCGGGCAATTCTGCATTGGTAGCCTTGGATGTGGTACAGTGCTTTCAGTCTTCTTTCATCAAAGAGCATGAGTTCTTCGAATCTGCTTTGCTGCCAATCTGCTTCGGCTATCTGGCATTCAGCCAACACTCGTAACGACGGAACCTCAATCTCAATGGGTAGAACAGCCTCCATTCCATAGACCAATGAATATGGAGTTGCTCCAGTAGAAGTTCTGATTGAAGTCCTGTAGCCCCACAGAGCAAATGGCAGCTTGTCTGGCCAATCCCGATAGGTTCCCACTATCTTCTGCAGTATATGCTTGATATTCTTGTTGGCGGCCTCAACCGCTCCGTTGGTCTGCGGCCGATATGTAGATGACTTATGAAAAGCCACATTGTATTTCTCCAACAAGTCTACCACTTCTTTCTTGAAGTGGGAACCATTATCTGAAATTATCTCGTTTGGCACCCCGTAGCGACAGATGATGTTGTTTCTAATGAACTTTGCGACATGCGACGCCTTCAACACCGCGTATGATTGGGCCTCGACCCACTTTGTGAAATAATCTATCGCTACCAGGATAAACTCATGCCCGTTTGACCCCTTCGGGGTAACAGCTCCGATTACATCAATTCTCCAGACTGAAAAAGGCCATGGTGAAGTCATGTTGTACAACTTTGACGGCGGGATGTTCATGCGGTTTGCATGAATTTGACACTTGTGGCATCGCCGAACAAAACTAATACAATCCTCCTCCATGGTTGACCAATAGTAGCCCTGTCTGAGGATCTTTCTGGCCAGCATTACTCCATTCATATGTGCTCCGCACTCACCCCATGGATGGCTTCCATTAGGCGTTTTGACTCTTCAGCTTCTACACAGAGCTTATGCATCCCCAGATGACCCTTTTTGTACAGCTTACCCCCGCAGATAATGAACTGAGCAACCATTCTTCTGACAGCCCTCTTATCTTTGGCATTTGCCCCTAGTGGATATGTCTCCTTTTCCAAGAAGTTCCAGATGTCGTAATACCAGGGGTTGCCGTCTTGAACCTCATCTATGGTGGAAATCGACTTGTATGCTGGCGCAAACTTCTGATCAATAATGACTGGACGCATCCGGACTCCGGACGGGATGTCTATCATGGGAGATAGAGTTGCTAATGAATCTGCAAACCTGTTGTTCTCTCTTACGAGGTGGGTGAAATTTAGCTTCTCAAACCGAGGAATTAGCAGATCCAAGGTTTGGTGGTAAATTATCATCCTTTCCTCCTTGACTTTCCAATCTCCTTTTGCTTGAGACACAACAAGGTTCGAGTCCCCAATGACGTCCAACCGTCTTGCCCCTAGTTCCAGGGCTGCTTCCAGGCCAGCAATACATGCCTCATACTCTGCTTCGTTGTTGGAAACTTTGAACCGGAGCTTGAATGCTAAAGGAATACGGGAATCATCAAGCGCTATCAACAACACCTCTATCCCATACCCATACTGGTTTGACGCTCCGTCAAAGTACATCGTCCAAGTTTCATCTTCGACGTGTAGAATAGCTTCATCTGGGAATAGATACTCAACCGCTTCATCCCCCTCAACCAGGTGGTCGGCAAGGAACTCCGCTACCGCTCTCCCTTTTACTGACTTGCGCGTTACATACTTCAAATCAAATTCGGAGAGCAACAGCAGCCAACGAGCTAGCCTACCCGTAAGTGCTGGTTTCTCGAAAAGATATTTGATGGGATCCAAACGCGAAACCAACATTACTGAGTGAGCTAACAGGTAGTGCCGCAGCTTCCTGGTTGCCCATACCAAGGCCAAACAAGCCTTCTCCAGCGGTGTATAGCGGGTCTCGTAATCCAGCATCTTTTTGCTCAGATAGTAGATGGCTCTCTCCACTTTGTCTTCTGACTCCTGCGCGAGCATGCAGCCCATGGTAGTCTCAGTTACCGAAAGGTACAATATCAACGGTCTCCCCGGCTCTGGTGGCGACAACACGGGTGGGTTCTGTAGATACTCTTTAATCTGTTCAAAAGCTGCTTGGCATCGGCCGTCCCATTGGAATTTCTTTCCTTTCTTCAGGAGACCAAAAAGTGGTTCACAAGTCAAGGTTAATTTAGAAATAAACCGTCTTATGAATTGCACTTTACCTAGAAAGCCTCGCACCTCCTTTTCAGTCCTTGGTGGTGGCATTTCTAAGATGGCCTTGATTTTGGAAGGGTCGACCTCGATGCCCCTTTGTGTAATAAGAAACCCTAGCATCTTCCCTGCTGTAACACCGAACGTGCATTTCTGGGGATTCAGTCGCAGCCGAAACTCTTTGATCCTTTGAAAGAATTTTTGTAAGGCGGTGTAGTGGCCCTCTCTATCTTTGAACTTGACAATCATGTCGTCCACATACACCTCGACCTCTTTATGGATCATATCATGCAATATTGTAGTTGCTACCCGTTGATACGTAGCTCCAGCATTTTTCAACCCGAATGGCATCACTCTATAACAATATGTACCCCACGGGGTAGTGAACGCAGTCTTCTCCCGGTCTTCGGGTGCCATCACTATCTGATTATAGCCTGAGAAACCATCCATAAACGAAAGCAGGGCGTGTCCTGCCGTGAAATCCACCAATTCATCGATGTGTGGCAAGGGAAAGTCGTCCTTCGGACTGGCCCTGTTCAAATCTCTGAAGTCTACACAGACCCGAATTCTGCCATCCTTCTTTGGCACCGGAACAATGTTGGCCAACCAAGTTGGATATTCAGATACCAGCAGGAACCCTGCGTCAATTTGCTTGGTGACCTCTTCCTTAATTTTGAGAGCCCAGTCCGGGCGAATCCTTCTGAGTTTCTGTTTGACAGGGCGGGCCTCGGGATCAAGAGGGATCCGGTGCTGTACAATCTCAGGATCGATTCCAGGCATGTCTTCGTAGGACCACGCGAAAACATCTTTGAAATCTTTTAATAAAGCGACTAAGCGCTCGCGCTCCTCCGAAGACAACGTGGACCCGATCTGGACCAGCCGCGGGTCCTTCTCAGTATCAACATTCACAGTAGTGATTTCATCCATTAAAGGTTTAACAAATCTTTCCTGCTCTTGATCAATTAATCGTTGCAAAACTGGGGGAATTTCTTCCTCGTTATTTTCATCAAAATTTTGAAAATCCTGATTTAAGCAATAAATCAAAGGCACATAAAAATACTCGGAAACCACATCCACATCATTCTCATTACATATTTCCAAACCGTCAGATTCCTCTGTTACAACAGACTCAAAAGAAAATGAAAACGACGACCTAGACAGGACTGTGGCATCCGGGTTATCACCCCCAGGAATACCGGACTCAGACTCAGTCGAGCTGGAATCTGATTCCGACGCACAAGATTCGGTAGAATCAGATTCCGGCTCACTACCTGACCCGGAACTGCAAGATAAAAAGCCTTCTTCATATTGCCAGATGAGAGAAGGTGCGATAGATGCATCTAAGATCGGCGCTGGAAAGCCCGCAGCTATTTCATCTCCAATCACAGAAACCGAAGAGTTATCCCCCAAGCACTCTTGGCCGATCGGAGGATCTAATAGTAGACTCGCCAGTGCTACCCCCATTTCAAGCTCTGTGCTCTCAGGATCCACTGCTTCACATTGCTCAGCCTCAGTTGGTGGGTCTGTCTGCTCTTCGGCAACGTCATCCCCAGATAATTGTATGTCGAAGAAGATTTCAAAACCAGGCACGCGCGTCCCCTCCGCGTTTAGCCATGGCTCCGGGAAGCCGCAGAACGGAAAATCTTCCCCCTCCCGGACGAAGCGTCCGTTTAGGGTACCCCAGATGGGCCTGTGCATTAACTCAAATGGCTTCCCGACCTTCTTTGCTCTGGCCCTTCCGGCCATTTCTTTTCCTTTCCTCACCCAATCCTCCTTGGTGGGCAGATAACCCAGTCCAAAGGCGTGAGGGTTGTGTGGCACTTCGGCCAACACTGAGACGCCCTTCCGGCCACTTCTCCCTAATCCCATCCCGGGAGTATGTTTTAGCTTGTTCATGAGGTAGATAGATTGAGCACTAACATACATGCCCTCATTCACAGCCATGACATTCTGCACCACTTGAGCCTCGGCCAAAGTGAACCCCGACAAAAACACATCCTCCGTGCCGTGCTCGATCTCCAAGACGGGTGTGGACACTTCCGGCGGCGGATGGATTGATAAATTCCCGAAAACGATCGCTACCCCTTTCCCGTGGGGGTACTTTAGCATTTGATGTAGAGTGGAAGAGACTGCTTTGACCTGGTGCAACCACGGTCGCCCCAAAAGTAGGTTAAAGGTTGCGGGAACGTCCAAGATATGAAATTCGATGCTGTGTTGTCCTGGACCAACCTTGGTTTGAATTTTAACAGTCCCCATCACTTCTCTGCTGGTATTGTCGTATGCTCTGATCACTTGGGTGGTTGGGACGAAGTCCGCGGGTTTTAACCCGATTGCATATGCCGTTCTGGTTGGGCAGACATTAATTGCAGACCCGGTATCAACAAGTACCACCGGTATCCACTTATCTCTACATTCGACAGAAATATAGAGAGGTTTGTTATGACTTGTGCCCTCAGGCGGTAGTTCCTTGTCCGAAAAGGTTAATGCCGGGGAACCTCCTCCCGGAAAAACCAGCCCAACCAGCTGTTCAGGCGTGGTGTCTATGGAGAGTTTGGACTTGTCCATAGCAGATAGGACAGCTTCTCTGTGTACTCGTGATGCCATTAGCAGTCCCCAGATGGAGATGTCTGCTTGTATCTTTTTTAACTGTTTCAGCACAGCTTCCTCTTCAATCTGCTTCTCCTTCTGTTTCTCCGCTTCTCTATCCTTCCCGGATGCCTCGGGTTGGTCCAGGTGTGGGGGTTTGAAGTACCGCCCACTTCTCGTCATGTGGTCAACCTCATCGAGGTACCAAGTGTCATCCGGTTGGTTATTCCCTCAGTCTTCATCCGTGTGGGCAAGACATAAGTCATCGTCTTCCCACCACATTCCATCGGCAGCCAACAGACACCTGTTTGGCTCCGGTTTAGTTGTACTCGCAGTATTCTCTGTCCATATGCTCGCAGCATTCTCCATTTTCGTGCACACAGCACTTTCAGTCCCCTCAGGGCCTTTAGCTTTTCTAATTCTCTCAGCCTCCTCAAACTTTCCTTGTTCCAGCTGCGTCAGTACAGCTGTTTGTTCAACAGTTCCCATATCGATAATGCCCATGTCCCGAGCGGAATTCTTAACACCGGCGCTCTCCGGCGGTACAACTTGGCTTTCGGCCATTCCGGCCACAAATGGTACTTCTGCCCCTACCGGGCTCTGTTCTGGTTGGGCTTCCCCCACTGCATCCGGTTGATCTTCGAGCCATCCAGTGGCCTCCTCTGATCCCTCATAATCGTACCAGTTAATCGACGCATCCCCCAGTTCCTGGTCGTCGAGAAATTGCAGGTTGGCAAAGTCCTCTCCTGCGGCTGTCAAATCATCTGCCCATAGCCCAGATCCATCCCCCCGGATCATGCATAACTCTCCTGTCTCTGGCAATTCTACACTTAGCCCAATTCGGCTCGTTGATAGGATGTACTTGCTTGGATCATAGGCTCCCCCGACAAAATTCTGTCCAGTCTCAGATTCAACAATCTCATTTCCTCCCAAAATCTATCCTGCCCCGTCTTCGACGGTCACCACCATCGGTTCTGGTTGGGTTTTGGAGATGTCCACCATGCACAAGAAATCAGTGCAATCGGGGAGGAGCACCTCTGGCTTGGGTAGGTGGGTGGGCGTAATATAGATGCTAGGATCGTAAGATGCGACCCCAGTCTGGATAAAATTAATTCTTTTGGGAGGAGGAGCTTGGTTATGTGGTGGGAGAGGGTTGGTTGTGACATTGGGTTTATCAGGAGGTGCGATCACCTGTTTGTTAATAAGATCTTGGATCTCATGACGCAATCTGTAACAACGGTCGGTGTCATGACCGTGTTGTTGGTGATATGCGCAGTACTTTGACGGGTCATAAGAGGGGGGGAGTGGATTCGGTAATGGCTTTGGTTCTAGGGGTTTTAAATGATTTTTCCTGATCAATATTCCCAGAACTTTGGTCAGAGGCATATATAGTGGGGTAAAGGTTCTTTCGCCTCGCGGTTGGAATCTATTGGCTTGTGTGTTGCTTCCGGACGCGCCGGAAAAGGGTGTGGCAGTCATGGGCCTTGGAGGGGGAGGGGGAGTGGTGGTGACCATACTAACTTCCGAGGCTCTCGTGTTTGCAGCGCCACTCGGGCCCGCATTGTTGTTACGGTTGAAGGTCCTCCTCGGTTGTTCTCTGTCGTGGTCAAACAGACCTTGTTTCATTGCGTCTTCGATTTGCACCCCCATCTCATGTAAATCTGCGAAAGTAGGGAAGGGGACTACAATCATTCTCTGCATCAGTTTTGGGTGGAGATTGCGCACAATCATCCGGATTTGATCTTTGTCCGTGGGCCTTAAAGTCATCATTGACGCCTTTGCCCTCCATCGGATCACAAAGTCCGAGAAAGTTTCTTTGGGCTCTTGCCTTGTCGTTTCGAGATCACGAGTTATGATCTCGATTTGAGTGTTGTATGAATATTGTGCGACAAAGGCCTCAGCCATTTCATCCCAGTTCCTCTTCACTTCATCTTGTAACTTTGCATACCAATGGGAGGCCACACCCAACAGGGTTCGGCCGAATAATGAGAGCTTCTGTGGTCGTGTTAGGCCCATTGGCCGTAAGACGTCTGCGAACAGTCGAATATGGACCATGGGGTCGCCGGACCCATCAAAACGGTCGATTTGTGGCATTTTGAACCTATCGGGGAGTGTTACAGCCTCCTCGGTATATCCATCTTCGATATCCGGCATAGCCTTGACCCCTTGGGATTTCTTGAAGAGCTTCTCCAGTTTGCTCAATTTCAGAGCTGTGTGATCAACCTCGACCTCGAATGGAGAGTCCGGGTGATTGGATGTATGGACCTTGGACAGTTGCGGTGGAAGCGGGGGCGGAGCTGGCCCCGTTGGAAGACTCGTGTCCTCTTGTAAGTTTTGGACATTTGGTAGGGTATTCTGGGCATTTGATGGGGCGTTCTGAACAGTAGGTGCCTGCTCAGGTAACGGAGCTCCTGCCGGAGGAGGAATTTGTTGTGAAGCAGACGCTGTATTCTGTTGTTGCAGTCTAGTGATTAATTCGGCCTGTTGGGCCATGATCGCGGCCTGCTGTTTGGAGAACTCCGTTTGACGGGTGGCATCATCATGCATCTGTCTCATGCTCTCCTGCATCTGGCGCATTAGAGCCTCCATCCCTGACGTATTTTGTTGATCCATCTGTCTAACTGGTATGTCTATTTCTACAGCAGTGATTGAGACCTCAGTCCTATAGTCCTCTGATGAAGTAACCCACTGCTCTGACAACCTCTGTTCTGACACACTGCGTCTTTTCGGCTTCTTTCTGGTAACAGGGGGTAGAGAATGGAACACCGGCTGTCTGTCGATTAGATCCTCAGATCGATGGAGTCGACGACCTCGTGTCCAAAGTGCTTGGGGAATGCCTGTCGGGTTGGAAGCAATTGTGCTAGAACTGACCTAGCAAAAGATAAATAAAGCGAAAAGGAAATAAATAAACAGGTAAACGGACAGCATAACAGCTTAACATAAAATGTATGACACACAGTCGGGCATAATCAACACACAGTCAATAAGCTGAATAACACACTGTCCTCAAACACTGATTATTATCCCTGTATCACTGTCCCCTAAAATAGAATCTGATATCCGCAGATAACTAATTCCCAAATACTGGCTGATGCCCGCAGGCCTGATACCCATAACACTGAACTGATGCCCGCAGGCCTGATGTTGAAACTCATGTACTGAACTGATGCCCGTAGGCTTGATACTCAAACTCATATACTAATCTGATGCCCGCAGGCCTGATACTGTCAATACTGAACTGATGCCCGCAGGCTTGATGCTGATAATACTGAACTGAAGCCCGCAGGCTTGATGCCCAAACTCATATACTGATACATGCATTCCTGTAGAGACGCACTCTAAAGCACATAACAGATAAGTGAGAGCCAAAACACTCCTATGTTGGGGTAGGGTTTCCCTATCCTATTTTGTCAGGAACTAGGGTTCCACTACGCACACAGCGGTTTCAAACAACCTATAAACGGGTAAGCAACCTGTCCTAATTTGGAATGGTCACTATGGATCCGAATATGCACTAGGTCGAATGGTCAAAGAGGGTGCCCCGGTAAAACCGGGGTTTGTGTTCCCATACTGGCAGAGCCCACAACCGGTCAGCCTTATGGTCATGCCTTGACAAGACAAGCCTCCGGCAAACCGTTCAGGAATAGCAGATGGCAAACACGGTGTCCTAGGCGCACCAATGCAAATGCAATGCAAAGAAACACACATGTGTAGTCAAAAAAACAGATATTACGAGTTCGAGTCAAGTTCTCTAAGTCCCCAGCGGAGTCGCCAGAAACTGTAAACAAGGCCGCGGGGGACCTCGCTACAGCTCGGACTCGACTTTCGTTAGTCACGGTTCTAAGTCTGAACCAAAGAGTCCAAATCCGACAAATCGTTTTGAGAAAACTGATTTTTGAAAGAAGTGCCAAACATGGACTGCTTTGCCAGATACAGAGTCGCCACCTAAATATTTTATTTTGGGAAATTTAGGAAACCCTGACTCGGTGCCAAAAGGCCACGTGTCCGTCATCACCAAAGTTGCCTCGGCTCGGGAACTTGGGTACGATTGGGGAAGGTCACTTCGTGAGCACCCCCGCTCGCCCGGTCATAGACCGGCCTCTACTAACCATGATATCAATTTTTGAAAACATTGTGAGTTCTTATTCCGGTTTATTAGCCTAGGTTACTATGTAATGCGCACAGCATATAAATATAGACTGGGTCGCCTGAATTGGAACGAAACATTTCATGTTTGTTTTTGAAAATGGTTTGCTACCCGCAAGTAGGCTTTAGAACATTTGATGATTTGTTCCAATTTAAGTAACCCAACCTTCACCCACAGGCATTCAGACAGTTATATCAGATAAGCACGTAGTCTCATGGTAAGCATGCTATTCATGGCAGTCACTCACACGCATGCAAGGATGCTAAAGCATAAAGCTTACCGAGTACTCCAAGCCAAAATAGGAATTCATTAGAAATCATGCATGATCCTAACTATACAGAAATGCCTAATGCAACACATGCAAAATGCAATTTATAGCAGGCTCGGCTATTCTAAGATGGCATATGAAATGCTACAACTATCATGTATTCAATTTGGAATTGAGAGTACAATGCAGTTAGTATGATGCGCCGAGCCCGGTGCATGCAATACAGATGAATGAATGCAAACATGCTGTCATACTGTATGCTAATTTAAATATGCCCTAATCTAACCATCATAAGCGGATAAATAAAAGGGAGAAAGACGTGGGGTTGGAAGACATACATCACACTCACGCACACTTATTACAGTTGTGCCCTCGCGCAGAGGGTCCGAATAAATATACAGTCCCAATATTACAGTCCCGAATAAAAGAATATTACAGTCCAAAATATTACAAGATCCTAATTAATTAATGAATTAACTAAGAAAGCAAATAAAACTGGCGTGCAAGCCAGGGACTGCCTTGCTTCTGATGGATGATGCATGTCCGGGTTGTCTTGCGTGGAAATCCACCGGAATGCCCCAATTAGCCTCTGTTTACACCTGTTCTTTAAATGCGTGCCAAGCCCCAAAAAGTTGTTGATTCTTCGTTTTGCTGCAACAGAGAGCAGGAAAGGGGCATAGCAATGTATTTGCACAGATATATGCATGTCTCGATCCTCGTGCCACCAATCACGCATACCGAGGCATGATGGCCGAGGAATCGAAATGCACAACTCAATATAGGATGAATGCACATGAAACTACAGCTAAAACCTAACTCCATCATGGATAATCCGGAGTGTCGGTGACTGGGGAATTGAGACACATTCCGTCACTCGGAGTACGAAATGTACCTCGTTTCCCGTGCCCGGGCTAACTCTTATTCCGGACACGATGCAATATGCATGATATGCATGAAATGCGACTAAGATACAATCCTAACATACACGATGCTATGGAAATGAGATGTCTCGAAATGCGTGCACACGGGCACACAAACCGAGATGCCTCGAAATGCGTGCACACGGGCACGCAAACCGAGAAAATGACAGAATGCAATCTAAGATACAATCTAGCATGCACTATGCCATGAAAATGAAATGTCTCGAAATGCGTGCACACGGGCACACAAACCGAGATACCTTGAAATGCGTGCACACGGGCACGCAAATCGAGAAAATGGCAAAATGCTATGAAATGACAATGAGATGCCTCGAAATGCGTGCACACGGGCACGCAAACCGAAACAATGGCAAAATGCTATGAAAATGAGACGCCTTGAAATGCGTGCACACGGGCACACAAACCGAAGCGACGGCATACGTAATGCAATGACAATGAGATGCCTCGAAATGCGTGCACACGGGCACGCAAACTGAGGCAATGGCAAAATGCTATGAAATGACATAGAAACATGATATGGGCTTATACCAACATGAGTGAGCCTCAGCCACACTCACATAGGATGCCGGCGGATAAAAATGAGTTGCCTCGAAATGCGTGCACACGGGCACGCAAACCGAGGCGATGACGGAATGCGATGGAATGACATGGGAACATGATATGCGCTTATACCAACATGAGTGAGCCTCAGCCACACTCACATAGGATGCCGGCGGATAAAAATGAAGTGCCTCGAAATGCGTGCACACAGGCACGCAAACCGAGGCGATGGCAGAATGTGATGGAATGACATGAAAACATGATATGGGCTTATACCAACATGAGTGAGCCTCGGCCACACTCACATAGGATGCCGGCGGATAAAAATGAAGTGCCTCGAAATGCGTGCACACGGGCACGCAAATCGAGGCGATGGCAGAATGTGATGGAATGACATGGAAACATGATATGGGCTTATACCAACATGAGTGGGCCTCAGCCACACTCACATAGGATGCCGGCGGATAAAGATGAAGTGCCTCGAAATGCGTGCACACGGGCACGCAAACCGAGGCGATGACGGAATGCGATGAAATGACATGAAAACATGATATGGGCTTATACCAACATGAGTGAGCCTCAGCCACACTCACATAGGATGCCGGCGGATAAAAATGAAGTGCCTCGAAATGCGTGCACACGGGCACGCAAACCGAGGCGATGGCAGAATGTGATGGAATGACATGGGAACATGATATGGGCTTATACCAACATGAGTGAGCCTCAGCCACACTCACATAGGATGCCGGCGGATAAAAATGAAGTGCCTCGAAATGCGTGCACACGGGCACGCAAACCGAGGCGATGGTAGAATGTGATGGAATGACATGGGAAATGATATGGGCTTATACCAATATGAGTGAGCCTCAGCCACACTCACATAGGATGCCGGCGGATAAAAATGAAGTGCCTCGAAATGCGTGCACACGGGCACGCAAACCGAGGCGATGGCAGAATGTGATGGAATGACATGGGAAATGATATGCAAACATGGTAATGGAATTTCAGCACTAAAATATGGGGGAAAACAGTCCCGAAATGAGGCGAAATGACATGAAATGCATGGAATTGTCCCGAAATGCGAATTTAGGCACCCGAAATGGCCTATAGCTATGCCAAACATGCGCAATATGGACATGCAATGCAAAGACAGAAGCTAGGCAGTCCAAAAAAAGGCACTTTCACAGTTATAAACATGGCCAAACAGCAAGCATAGGTATGACAAAAATGGCATGCAAGAATAGGGGCCAAAAGAGGGGTAATGAAGTAAGTGATATAAGCAAAACCCAAACTGAAAATTTTCCTTCTACAACACTGAAGAGGGACCAAAAATATGAATATTTACAGTATATGGCAAACCTCAAATCAGTATACAAACATGATAGAAATGTGATGCAAAATAAGGCTCAAAAGTGGCTATAACATGAGGTATGCAAAATAATCACCAAACAGCCAAAGACCCTTAATAAAACATGTAGAATGGACCAAAATAAGCACTTTTCCAGAACTGTAAAATGGCCAAAAACAAAAGCATGATAGGCTAACTAAACATGCAAGAATGGGGAATAAAAGAAGGATATAACATGAAGTGACCTATGGAGGCCCCAAACCATGAAAGGACCTAAATGAAATATGAAGAATGGACCAAAATAAGCACTTTTTCAGAACTGTAAAATGGCCAAAAACAAAAGCATGGTAGGCTGCCATTGCATGCAAGAATGGGGAAGAAAAGAGGAGTATAAAGGTAGGTACAACATGGAAGTCCCAAATGGTGTTGAGCCCTTCTTCAATGTTGAAGAGGGGCTTAAAATAAGCCTAATATCAGTTTACAACATGCTCAAAAACAGATTACTCATGGGCCAAAAATAGCATGCAAAATTATGACATACAAGAGGATCAATGAAGCAAGTGTATCATGGAGGGCTCAAACAGGGTTGAGCCCTTAATGAAAAGTGAAGATGAGCTCAAAAGAGGGCCCTTTTCAGTTAGGGCCGGAGCTTGAAACAAAAAGCAAGTGGGGCTTACAAATAGATCAAGAAAAAGGGTCAAAAGAGGAGAAGTATCACTTACCCTTGAAGACTCAAACTTTTGTTGCTTCTTGGACCAATTTGCAGCTTCTTTGGCCTTTGAGAAACCTTCCTTGTTGCTGGAAATGAGGTGGTGGTGGTAGAGCTTGGTGGTGTAGAAGAAATGGAGCTTAGGGACTTAGAGATTTTTAAAGAAATGAGAGGTATGGAGATAGAGTTGTGTATGGAGGCTTGAAGGTGAAGTTTTCTAACCCCAACAAAGGATATATCTTGCTTGCTATATAGGCCAAAAAGGGGGTGCAAAGGTGGGGGAAAAGGAGAGTAACTTTCCCCCACAAAATATCCCCCGGATAAAGATCTTTTCTGGGGGATAAAGCCCCACAGCTGTCAAGGGAACAGTGCAAGGAGCTCGGCCGGCCTGGTACTTTTGCTGCAGGTGGCCGGCCGGCCACACCCCCTAGCCGGCCGGCTAGGGGTCAAAAAGGTCAATCAAATTTTCTAGCCGGCCACCAACTGGTGGGGTCCTCCTATGTGTGTACAACACAACCCTGTGGTTCAAAATCCAAGAAAGTGGGTCCAAGGGGTTCAACATTAGCTCGGAAAGAGGGGTTCAAAAGGGTCAAGTTGAATTAATGGCCGGCCATGAACTTTTAGGGCCCTCTCATGTGTGTACATCACAAATATGTGGTTCAAAGTTCAAGAAAAAGGGTCCAAGGGGTTCAACATTAGCCCGGAAGGAGGGGTTCAAAAGGGTCAAGTTAAATTAATGGCCGGCCATGAACTTTTAGGGTCCTCTCATGTGTGTACATCACAAATATGTGGTTCAAAGTTCGAGAGTGAGGGTCCAAGGGGTTCAACATTAGCCCGGAAGTGTGAAAAACGGGCGCCGGTGGGCGTCGGAGGATGTATAACTGGTTGCTACAACAATTACTGGCCTCCCACCCTTCAGTGACCTCCCCGGTGATAAAACAGAGGTACCTGCCAAAAATGAACGAAAACCGTTGCAAAACGAATGCTCGGGGACCGAAACGCGCAGTTCGGGGTCCCGAAAATGGGCTGTTAAGCACCGAAAGTGGCATTCGGCCACGAAGTGGGTTTCTCAGCCCCCAGTGTCCCTCAAAAGGGAGCAAATAGGAAGTATGCCAAAAATCGGAGCAATAGGAGATGGTTAAGCGGTCCCGAACCGAGGCATACGACCTGACGGCTCCGAAAACCGGAAACCGGACTCCGAAATGGGCAAAATGGCCTACGGCCACCAAATGTAGCCTACGGACATTGAGAGATGGTCTACGGGACCTCTCCCTTCCCTCGAGAAAAGAAACAGAGAAAACCGAGTCTGGTTCGCAAACCGAGACGAGGCACAGAAGAGGGTTCGGAAGTCCGGAGGCAGGGCTCACGGCCGCGACTCTGAAACTTCTGAACGAGCACATTATGCAATATCACCAAGTGCTCAATCAGTGATGTCTGAGTCTTAAGGTCGGTCAAAAATGGGGTGTCTACACCCTTTGATAGTATATTTTTTAAAAAATATCAATGTCATAATTGTACTTTTTATGTTGTTAATAAATTTAAACGGACAAAATAGGAAATTTATATTATTTTTGTATTTGATTTTTGAAAAGAGACTAATATTTTAGAACAATAAAAATTAGAATAAATGATTAATATTTTGGGACGGAGGGAGTATATTTGCTGAAATTTTTATTTAAGAATAGTTTTTTGGCTTTAACTAAGGTCCTGTTTGGAATGTCCTGAATCGATATTGAGTATTTTATCAACCTAAAATGATTCAAATTAGGTGGTTGTTTGGGATGTACTATATAAATGTACTTTTTGACTTTTTAGCTAAAAAAATAGAGAAAAAAAAATATATGTATGTTTAGAATAATTTTTTGACTTTTTACGAAAAATGCGTAATAAAATATTGTAGTAAAATCAAAATGACCATTTCACCCTTTTGACTTGTTGACTTTTATTTTTTTGACTTTTTAGATAGTTGAATTCATTTTGCCTTAGTGGCTTTCTTCACAAGCTATTTTTGAATAGTATAGGATTTTTAACTTTTTTAATAATTTTTTGATTTTTTATCTTTATTAGCTTATCCCTAGTGTTCAAAAGATCCTAAAAATGAAGGAACTCGACTTAATTTTTATGGATTTGGTCAGTTTAGTTTAGTCTTGTTATAATATGGGTCAATTATGTGTCTAAGGTTCATGCTTAATCGCCTCCATATGTGAGGTTCAGTAGATTATTAGTTCGGCACACTACTAAAAATTGAATTTTTTGCGATGGTCTCAAACGTCGTAAAAGATCCACATGTCGTCGTAGCAAAGGGTTCACATGTCGTCGTAAAAGACTTTACGACGGAATAGTGACAGAAAATGGAGGGTAGCGAAAGGGAGCGTGACAAAAAATATTTGCGACGGTTACAAACCGTAGCTTTCTTGTAGCAACAATAAATCAGTGATTTTTGCAACGTTATAACTTGACACAAAAAAGTGGGGAAAACATCACTTTTAGCAACGGTTTAGGATGCTGTCACCAAAAACTTTTTTAGAGACGGTAATTGACGTCGCGAAAAGTATTATTAGCAACGGTCTTAAATGTCGCAAAAAAATAAAATTAAATCAATAATATATTCGCGTCAGTTAAACTGTCACTAAAGATAATATATGTGACAGGTTAACCCATTACTAACAAAATGCAAAGAAATAATGATTGCATTAGCAACGGTTTATTACTGTCACAAAAAAAAATATTTTCATAAAATAAATATATATATTTTATTAATTTATTCCATGTACAAATTATTAATATTTTCAAAAATAAAATGCTTCCGCATCCACACATTCACGTTCATAAAATTATATATACGAATAATAATATATATGTACCCTATAACAATACAGTGTCAACCAAACATTCTTTACAGAATTATATAAAACATCCTTCAACAATATTAATAATTTTTAATAATTTAAAACTCAAATTTGTATCTAAAACAAAACAAAAGTATCGAGAGTACAAAGAAAAAAAACATAATACACAAACCAACAAAAAATTAAAAAATAACTGGTAAAGTGACAGACAAACCAACAAAAACACCATTAACAACCAGTCTATGTTACTAGTTTTCACCTAATGCACAATATTCAAACACAAACCAATCTCCAGATATCAATATCCCAAGAGAGTTTCCCAACCATCAGCGGATCAAAAATATAAAAAATAGCATGCATTCGAATTTCTTAAAAATAAAAACATAACATCACAAGGCGTATGTCACATCAAACTCTAACTTTTAAACTTCAAAATTGTAATTGATAAAACTCTGACCAAGTAACTTGCTACTACAAATCTTGATCCCATGTTAAACATCAAAGAAAAAGGTTCACATAACACTAACTATTTTTTTAAGAATCAGCAATTGTAACCTCAACCTCAACACCAGTTTCAATAGTGATAGAGGTGATCTGCTTAACCACATTTGAGGAGCTGAAGAGATCAATCACTTGCTTGTGGACACAGAGCTCAAATCTATTCCATGTGTTAGTTCATGTCAAAGCAAAAATATTAAGGGTCAATTAGTCCCTTCCTGTCAATGCCAAACTGCAAATTTAATGCAGGTTTGAGTATGTTCAGCTACAGTAAAAACTCTATAAGAATAAATCAAACCAAACCAAACCAAGCCCTAAGTCCCATCAAATGGGGTCGGCTACATGAATCCTTCTTCTCCACGCGGCCCTATCAAAGGCCATTTCGTTATTCAAATTAAGTAGATCCATATCTCTATTTACAACGTTAGCCAACGTTAATCTAGGCCTACCTCGTCCCCTAACACTCCCCTCTATTGTTACCGCATCGCATCTCTTCACTACTGCCTCTGTTGGTCTCCGTTGAATGTGACCAAACCATCTCAATCGATTTTTTCTCAACTTATCTTCTATCGGTGCTACTCTTACCCATTCCCGAATACATTCGTTTCTAATTCTGTCTTGTCTAGTCTTGCCACACATCCACCTTAACATCCTCATCTCAGCCACACTCATCTTATCTACATGTTGTTTTTTGGTTGCTCAACACTCCGTCCCATACAACATCGTTGGTCTAATAGCCATTTTATAGAACTTATCTTTGAGTCTAGTGGGTATTCGTTTATCGTAGAATACCCCAGACGCACTTCTCCACTTACACCATTCCGCCTTAATCCTATAGGCCACATCCGCATCAATCTCCTCCGTTGTTGTGATAATCGACCTTAAATAAAGAAAATATTCACTCTTAGGCAATTCTTGGTTCTCAATCTTCACTTCTCGTCTGCTTTCATTATTACTGTTACTAAATTTACACTCTATGTACTCTGTCTTATTTTTGCTTATCCGGAAACCTTTAGATTCAAGAGCATTTCTCAAAATCTCCAGCTTTGTATTAACTCCTCTAGTCTCATCAACTAACACGATATCGTCTGCAAAAAGCATACACCATGGCACGTCATCTTGAATATTTCTCGTCAATTCATCCATAACTAAAGTAAAAAGATAAGGGCTTAAGGTAGATCCTCGGTGTAATCCAACAGTAATAGAAAATTCATTTGTCTCTCCAACAGACGATCTAATAGTGGTCACCACCCCTTTATACATGTCCCTAATCACATTAATGTAACCTTTTGTCCCCTTTTTTTCTCTAACACCTATCATATTATATCTCGGGACACTCTATCATATGTTTTCTCAAGGTCAATAAACACCATTTGAATGTCTCTTTTCTTTTCTCTATACTTTTCTATTACTCTCCTCAAAAGATAAATCGCTTCCATTGTTGACTTGCCGGGCATAAACCTAAATTGATTCTCTGACACCTCTGTTATATCTCGCAATCGGCGTTCTATCACCCTCTCCCACACTTTCATTATATGACACATTAGCTTGATTACTCTATAGTTGTTGCAATTTTGGACATCTTCTTTGTTCTTATATATCGGCACTAAAATACTCTTCCTCCACTCATCTGGCATGTTCCTAGTTAACAAAATTTTGCTAAACAATCTAGTCAATCAAGCAACCTCTTTTTTACCCAAGCACTTCCAAGCTTCAATAGAGATATCATCGGGTCCTAAAGCCTTATTTGATTTTATCTTCTTAAGTGCAATCTCCATTTCAAAGTTCCTAATCCTGCGATAAAACCTATAGTTTTGGTTTATCGTATTACTAGCCATTTCTTTCCCTACTGCCGTACCTCCATATTCCTCATTTAATAGTTTTTCAAAATAGTTCTTCTATCTTTCCTTAATCTCTTCATCCTTCACCAATACCTTAGAATCCTCACTCTTCATGCACTTAACTTGATTAAAATCTCTTGTTTTCATTTCTCGTATCTTAGCAAGTTTGTATACTCTCTTCTCTCCTTTACTATCTAGTCTAGTGTATAGGTCATTATAAGCTTTCAACTTAGCCCCTCTCACTACTTTTTTGACTGACTTACTAGCCAATCTATAGCTCTTAAGGTTTTCCTCAGTTCTATCCTTCTGCCACTTTTTAAAGCACTCCTTCTTTGCCTTAACTACCTCTTGAACCTCTTCCCTCCACCACCAAGTTTCCCTGGCGTTGGGTCCCGTCCCTTTCGACTTTCCAAGCACTTTCCTTGAGATTCTCCTCATATAATTAGCCATAAAGTTCCATATAGTGTTAGCATCATCTTCCAAGTCCCAAGTATCTTCCTTATCCATTCTATTCTTAAATATTTCTAGTTTATCCCTTTTTAGGTCTCACCATCTCGTCCTACGACGTCCCACCATCCTTCCTAGCTTGGTATTGCCCTCTAAAACATAAATCTAGTACCAAAATCCCATGTTGAGAGGTCAGGCTCTCTCCAAGAATCACCTTACAATCACTGCATTTTAGGCGGTCCACTTTTCTCACTAAAAAATAATTTATTTGGCTCTTAACTGACCCACTCTTAAAAGTTATCAAATGCTCCTCCCTCTTCTTATACATAGTATTGGCCACCACCATGTCAGAAGCCAACGCAAAATCTAAGGTACTCTCTCTAGCCTCATTTTTGTCACCAAAACCGTATCCACCATGCCCCCTTTCATAGCCTAGTTTATTTATGCCTACATGGCCATTAAAATCTCCACCTATAACCAAGTTTTCTCCTACGGGCATCTCCTGTAAGATCTCATCCATTTTGCTCCCAAAAATCCGTGTTAGTCTGATCATCTAATCCTACTTGAGGGGCGTATGCACTAATAACGTTTACTATACTCTCTCCAATAACTAGTTTAACTAACATAATCCTATCCCCTTTCCTAATGACCGCCACTACATTCTCCACCAGACCCTTGACAATTATGATTCCTACCACATTTTTGCGTCTGTCGTTACCACTATAATACAGTTTAAAACCAGTATCCTCAATTTCTCTAGCTTTCTCACCCATCCACTTAGTTTCTTGTATGCAAGCAATACTAACTCTCCTCCTAATCATAACATCTACCAATTCCATCGTCTTATCAGTTAAGGTTCCTATATTCCAAGTGGCTACTTAAACCTGCAGCCTTGGACTAACTTCTTTACCCGTGCTCGTCCAAAAAAATGCGGAAACCGTTGCCCGTTTTTCACCGCACCCAAGCGTCGATGCAACGCCCCTTGTTCACTTTTTGAAACACCCGGAGGTAAGTGTAACGCGTTACTTGAGGGTAACGACCTAACATTTAAACGATTCAAAGTAGGAAAATACTCTATAAGAATGTTGAAATAAAATACTAAAAGTTTAACTAGACACTAATGGATATAGATTATTTCATGTTTTGACCTTCCAAGAGAAAACTTTGGAGAACATTCAAGTCTAATGACAATAATTAAAGTTTTTTAACCAAACTCATGTTATTTAAAAACAAAATTTTGAAACCCAAGCAAATTTGAACGTATTTTTCAAATTCTGAAATTCACACATAATAATTGCTATTGGAATGCAGCCAGCAGGCAAAAAGCACCACTGAAAAATATGCCATGTAAAATGAAGAAACTTCATACAATCTTGTAAAAAGTTCTATGACTCCAATTGAAAGATTCAAATTAATTAACTAACATTAAAAACCAATTTTTATAGGAAACCATTTGGGCATTGTTACTTCAGTAAGGCACTCAAATTGTGCCACATGAACAATACAATAGTCATAGTGGTGATGTGTTGTCAACATAATCTACTAGCAAGACTTAAGAGTTGCTATTTGGGTGCAGTTGAGTAATTTTAAAACCAGATTAGACTAAACAGGTAATACATTGCACGAGTCCATCCACAAGTCACAGTGCAAAAGGTTTACACCACATGAAAGTTTATTATGTAGCTATATATTGAGGTGCCCTGTTTTTTGAGTTAAAGCAGTCCACAAAGCAATAATCATTGTGTGTTTAATGGAGTTCAACCCCAGTTTGATGTGTTGTGTGAGTTGATCAAGTGAAGGTTGATATCGTTTTCCCTAGTGTGTGTACAGTGGTGGTTAGGTACAAGTAGCCAACAGAGAAAAAACAGAGCAAGTCCCAACTCCATCTAAAGCCCGAGGACTCTAACTGCTGGTAAATGGCACAATGTAAATATAATGGTCATCAAATTACCATAATATGATGTTAAATTCTGGAGGATTAAAAATAAAAAGGATTCCCAAAAATGAAATCAATTCCAATTACTCTAGGTTCTAAATGTTAACAAAATCCATATCAAATACTACACCTTCAGTTCAGCAAGGAATTCCTTTGAAGCTTGCATATCCATATTCTTGATATGCATCCAAAATCAACACAACACTCTTAAAGAGCGATAACTTATGCTTGCCAATCTATGTGCAAATAATATTCACAAAAACTACTTGCATTACATGATCAAAGTGCATGATGTATATGTAAAAGTGAAGAGATATTACAATAGGCAATCAAGAGATTCATAACTTTTGACCACAAGAGATGTTAAAGATGATGAACAATTCAAACTACATGTTACAAGAAAAGATCAAGTGCTAACAGAACTACTTGTCAATTTTTTTTTTGGGGGGGGTCACATTCACGTGTCACTAAGGCTGCTAATAAGGCTGCAAATGTGAACTGATGTAAGGCTTGTAAGATTAAAGCTGAAGCTGAGGTCTCTAGAAGCATAGGAATAGGGATGACCACCATTGAAAGAAAATGGTAAGTTGCTGTAGAGCTCTCATAATAATCCATCAGCAACCAATCTTCCTTCAGTTCACCACCATGGTAGCATAGGACAATGGGCCCAAAGACAAGCAATTGCTTAGAGTACCAGCTGCAGATGCAGCGTACGTGTGTGTTTTTGTAACTTCGATGGCATTGTATCAGTACATTTTCTAGTGTTGGAGATTGTCTTTTTAGTACAAAACCCCAATTGGCAGATAACTTAAGAGGAAAAAAAACATACAAAAACTACAATGATGAAAGTTATGTCATATTTACATGTAGTTCAACCAAGGTTTTAAAAAGCGGCCGCAACCGTTACGTAACGCAGTTACGTAACGGTTTTGGCGGTTTCCGCCACCCGTTACGGCCGCTTTTGCAGTGTGATTGAGATTCACAGGTGTGTCGGCCGCAGCGGCTGCCGTAGCGGTCGTAACGGTGTGTAATAGGCCGTTACGGCTGTTACAGCACCGTTACGTAACGGTTCCAAACTGTTTCTTCCGAAAAAACACACAAATAAAAAGGCTAAAAATGGGAGAAGAGGGATAGAGAGAAGAGAGAAGAGAGAAGATAAAGAGAGAAAATGGAGGAACAAGAGATAGAGAGAGAGAAGAGGGAAGATGAAGAACATGTTATTAATTTGTTGAAACTGTAAGACCTATGCTATTCTATTCAGCTGCTATCACTAAACCATTTTGTTTGTGTGTGTCTATCTATATATTGTTTGAAAATAATAATAATAATAATAATAATAATAATAATAATAATAATAATAATAATAATAATAATAATAAGTGTGGTCATTATCTATTTGGCTTGGTTAAAATATGTATATATATATATATATATTTAGCCTCTTATTTATTCTCTTACTTTTGTCATTGTTTATCTTATGTATAATAGTTAGTGATTGATTTTTTGTATAATATAAAGTCATTAATTATTAAAATAAAATGTAAAAAACTCAGTTTATAGTAATTTAAAAATATGAAATATATTGCATCATACTTAAAAATTTACAAAAATTGATCAATATTTATTTTTAACCCAATAAATATGATCATGGAAAAAAAATATGCGTATCGGTAAGTTTTTTTCAAATTGTACGAAAAATAAAAAAATTCACGGTTCCGGTTACCGCAACCGTTACACTACGGCCTTTACACCCAGCAACCGCAACCGCGTCACCGCCACCGTTACGGCGACCGCAACCGCTTTTCAGAACCTTGAGTTCAACTCATATTAAGAACATGCAGATTAAATAAAAAAAAAATTGGTATATGGATCTAATATTCCCGTTTATCCAGCTGTTAAACATGATACAAAAGCATTTTATTATGAAGAAATTAGATATAATAATAAGTAAAAATTAGGCCTCAATATTGATGTTGATATTGATATTGTCCATGGTTTGAATTAATATGAACACCGAAATTGCTTAAGAGGTTGACACACCACGGCTATGTAGCGAAGGAACCGCTCATTTTAAAGGAAAAATAAAATCATAGGGAGTACCTTCTAATTTGAAACAAAAAAAGATATATTACATAACCATTTCATGACATCAATTGATAAAAGCATTGGTTAACAAAATTTTTTTTTGATGAAATTGCTTACCAAATCAATTGACAAAGCCAAAATATGAAAGAAAGCATACCCACAAAAACACAAAAGCATGAGAGAGAGTACCCAAATGGAACTTAATTTAACGGTAGTAAAATTGGGAATAAAGGAGAAACTTACTGGAAGGCGCAGTTGGAATAGAGAAAACTCGCAGCTCTCAACCTTGGTCCTTGATGGACTTTGGGGGCCTACATCTCCAAAAATAAAATTAAAAGCATCACATAGAGAGAGTGGAAGTTTTAAATTTTTAATCTTAGAGCCAAATGAAAGTTTCAAATGATCGTAATAAATTCGTGCCTATGTCATTCCAAATAATAGAAAATATAAGTAAGCAAACACCATTATCCATTATCCAAAATCAACTCCCTAAAAATTGCCTACTAAAAATAATATCCAACTCCCACTGTTTGCATTACCCATTTGAATGTACCTCTGTTTTTGCTAAACTTACTACCACACACTACATTTTGGAAAGGTTGTTTAGTCATTTACTTGGTCTGTTATAATAGATTCACTCACTATTTGAACAACAAAAAGGTGGAATTATATAAACAACTGGTTTAACCAAAAGAAAATAAACTATTTTAATTAAGGCTTTTACCTAACATGGTGTATGCATGAAGACACAAAATATAGAGGGAGAAAGAGACAAATTTTAATTGAGGCAATATCCTTGGTTGTGAGAAGTAAATGAGAAACAATTTACACTGTAAATGAGAAACAAATTACATAATATAAATGAGAAACGCAATCAAACCTTTCTCGGTCATCACAGCCAAGGACTGGTAGTAATTCTCCTACTGTCCATTTCAGAACCCCCTATATCTGATCCAGAAACTCAGGTCATAGAAGGCCAACATAAACTCAGTTCACGAGATGATGTTCAAGCTCAAAGGGTGACTTGACTAGAACCCAAGTCTCTATTCCATCTCTAACAAGCTTTGCTGACAGAGCTAGAGACATTTTCTAGTACATGTTCTATTTATGTTTTGGTAGTAATAGGCACATTATATTCCAAAAAGCTTGTAGTTACCAAATTTCAAGGTGGTCATAACACCACTTAAGGTTGAGATACTTATGAATGAAGAGCCATGATGCAGATAAATCTACTTGTTGAGTAAATTCATTTAAACAAGTCCATAAACAAAATTTGTTGTCATGTTTGATCATGTAATAACATAACATCATGCAAACACAAAGTTTCATACAAAAAGAGTTGTAGAGAATTATTACAAATTGGTCCAGTTCTTAATAATTTCCCCCAAATATAGACTTTTCCATTAAGTTTGCTTAATATTTTGGTAAAATCTGAGCGGTCACATGTCATACCTTGACATTGATTGCTCAAGGAGAGACTGTAATATACTAGTATGAATATGCTACAATAAATTTATTAATTCAGAAATAGTTTTTTGGATGTGAACACTTTAAAAGAATGTTATGCTGTATTAAGAATTTTATGGTTTTTTTTTATTATAATATTGGAGATTTGAGAGTCCATTCTGTCAGTATAAGTAGATGAGTGCAGACTTCCTTAATTGTATTTAGATATCTGATACCCTAATTGAAGATTTGAGGAAGTAAGGAGTCGTATGAAGCATTAGATCAACATTTTAATTGGCTGCTTCAATATAAGATCAGCCCATATTTTTGCAGATGGGGTGACAGCATGCGTGTTCAGTAATTAGATCAACGGCCTTAACCGATCATTCACCAGAAAGAACAAAAAGGAAAGGAGACTAATATCTTGAAAATTGAATCCCCCTTCCCCTCACCCACCCACCCACCCACCCAACAAAAGAAATAGTAATCAGGACGAATTTTCAATCAGTAGATTACAACGAGAAAGAAATAGTTTCCATACTTCTATTTCTGAAAACACGGGCTTTGATAATTCAAATTTTAATCTCTTTTGTAAACATTCTGTTCCTGAGTCTCATGCTGATGGGGCCATTGGATTACCCCCCAAAAAATTACACTCTCATGTTGCATATGTTAGACACCCAACGAAAACCCAAATAAAAATTTTGAGGCATTTTGGAGACCCATTTTAGAAAAAAAATGTAGAGACATGTGAGGCATTTTACAGAACATAATGTATGCATACAAAGAGACACACACAAAACAAAAATGCCCAAAAAGAAAAATCGACAAAAAAATAAACAAACAATGAACTAAGAAACGCTAGAAATGCCAAGGAAAGGGAGGAAAAATTTGAAGAGGATACCGATCTTGATGGCGCTTTCTCTTTCTCGCTGGTTGTGTCGACTGATCTACCTTGTATTTGATCAAATAGTGCACTCGAATTTCAACAAAGTTGCCATAGGTAAAACCAAGAAGAGAGAGAGAGAGAGTGGAGGACGTCTGTGAAAGATAGGGGGAGGTGTGATTGGTATTCATGAGCAGGAATCCAAAGAGGCAGGCAATGTTATATATTTGGCCCTTAGATTTTGATATTGATCTGAATAGTTGGTTATAAATGTATTTCTAAGACAATTTCTTATCACTTATGATAAGGTAATGTTAGGAATACCAAATTTTATATTAAATAAATGATTAAATGTGGCTCTGCAATTTTATAGACCCCACATTTATGTGAGGCATTTAATCATTTGTTTGTTAGAAAATTTGGTACTTATAATATTTTTTCTTAGGACAAATTCAAAAACCCTCATGCCTAATTATATAAACATAAAAATATATACACAATCACACTTATATAGAAACTATGATTGAAAAAAAATTATATAATCACACTTGGATGTTGAGATTAAAAATAAATATTATCTCACTCAACTAAATTAACTATGATTGAAATATTATTTTAATTTTTTTAATTACACTTGTAATAAAAGTGAGATATTTTTAATTTTTCTTGTGCGATCTTTAAGCATTATTGTAGTAGTGTGAATAATCAAAACTTATTGAACTTCCAAATGTAAAGTAGTCTTGCAACATCAATTACCAAAGTTTAGAGATGAGAGGGAAAGGGGGAGGGGGGTGGGGGTGGGGGTGGGGGGAGGGGGAGGGCATGTGGGTAATTAAGGATTAAGTTTTTGTGACAGGTTTAAGGACTGTCACTAATGAGTAAAAAAAAAATCTTTTGCAATGGATTAACAAAGGACGTCGCAAAAAAAAAAAAAAAACGATGGGCAACGTATCGTCGTGTACAATATTACTTTTTGGCACGGTCTTGAATTTTCCGTCTCTAATAGTGATATTTAGTCGGTGTCTTTTTTGCGAAAATCAAATGTTGTTGGCAAAAAAATAAGTTCGCGACAGTTTTTTAAGCTTTTTGTGATTTTTAAACCGTCACTAAAAGTTCTGTGTCTAAAGTCTCCTTTTCTACTATTCAATCCATTGAGCCTGGATTGGTTTTTCGATTTGGGGTTCGTTTAGGAAGTGTTTTTCTAGTGATTTTTTGGATTTTGATTAAAATATGTTGTAAAAGTATAAAAGGTGTTTGAGAAAAACTTTTTCAATTTTTATTAAAAAAATGTGTGAAAAGTAAAAAACATAGAATGGTAACTTATTGCTGATTTGTCCTAAAACAATTTTTTGATTTATGTTGCAAGTAGGGTTTTGTTGTTTTCCTCTTCTTTTGACAGATTTTTGATGAATTTGAGTGAGTTTTACAACTTAATTTTTTTAGTGATTTTTTATTTTTTGACTTTTTTATGCAATGAGAAATGTTAGTATATTTGCAATAATTTTTGGGTAGTATATTTGCAATAATTTTTTGGTTGTATAGATAGTTGTGAGGGGAAAAAAAAAATTGATAACAATATCCCCTTCTATCCCCTCTTCATTTCATTGGGCCACCTTTAGATCTAATAAAAAAGCGGTTGGGTTTAGTTTTCCTAATGTGTTTTCATTCAATAAATTCCCTTTTTATCTGAAGAGGTTGCTAAATTTTGTTTCAATTTTCAGTATAAAACTTGTTTCAATGTGTTTAAAAAAGTTCAGTTTAGTCTTAGAGTTTCTATTTGTTAAACTTGTAATTATTTAGGAAAGATTGTTATATTGATTTTTGTAATTGAATTTGTTACCATGTATATTTCAGTGTGACATTATTAAATCTAAATTACTATGGCATCACTAATGATGAGGTGGCCAATGAAATGAAAGGGGCATAAGCAGGGGATGCAGTGTGGCCACTGTTGTGAGCGTAATAGGGCTCACTTTGGGTTACTCCTTAATAATCCGAACCGTTTATTTCTTAGGGTACGTCGAGTAAAACATTCTTGAAAAAAATCAAATTGATTGGACATTAATCGACTTATGTTTAGGGCAAATTTGTGTCTACAAAAATAAACGCTTGGTGTATTTTTTAATATAAAAGTGAATATAAATTTGTTCTGATTAGGAGGCTATCGATATTTGATCGACTTAATTTTTTTACAAGAATATACTAATTGATGTACACTAAAAAATGAGTGATTTGGATCATTGAGATAGGACCTGAAGTGAGCCTTATTACATCTCACAGCAGTGGCTGCTATGCAAAGGGCAGAGCAACCACACTGCATCCCAGGGGCTCATTGCTCTCATATCTGATTTGCTTTCCTGTTGCCCTTCTGTTCTCTCATGCTCCAATAATTAATGCTTGTTATGTTTTTGTCTCAATGCTCATTCCTTCATTTTTTATTATTTTATTTTATTTTTTTGTTGGTGCTGGTTTGAGGATCCCATGATCCCCCATTCGGAGATCATGGAGAATGTCCAGAAAAAAGGAATCACATTTGACAGTTTTGTTGAACTTGCTAGGAAACATGTCGACATTGAAGCATTCAAGGCTCAACATAAGTTTTGTTGAACTTGCTAGGAAACATGTCGACATTGAAGCATTCAAGGCTCAACATAGCTCTTTAGAGCAATTTACAAACTGTGTGATCCAAACGACTTCAACAGAAGAGTTGTATATGATTCTGTCCTACTCTAGGAAGACGGTCAATCAGGTAATTTGCTGATTTATTTTGTTTTAGATTTGAATATTGATTTAATTATTTTTATGATATTATGACTTTTGTTATAATATAGTAAATTAAATTTCTTATTATTATTTTTTGAAATTTAGACGGGTGATGGTCATTTTTCACCAATGGCTGCATATCACAAGGGTAGAGACATGCTTTTGATATTCGATATTGCCCGCTACAAGTACCCTTTTCATTGGTTGCCACGGATGACGGTTTGGGATGCCATGAACGAAATCGACAAAGAAACCGATGAAACACGAGGGTGAGAATTTTCAATTTTATATACTATTTAACTCTATAATTTTGAATTTTAATTTTTCATTGTTTGATTATATTAGGTTTATGATGGTGAGGAAGAAAATCTCATGAGCCATAGCCATGCAGAGGTTGATGAAAAGTTTAGAAGTAGATACTAGATATATATATATACTAGCGGTGGCACACGCGATGCGTGTACAATTCAAATAAGTAAAAATAAAATAAAATATTTATTATATATAGTATGCTACTCAAGGGGTAAGGGACTTCTTCACTTGACATAAGTTCAAGGTTCAAGATTCGGGTCTCTTTCTCTCATCTATCTATCTAGTATTTTTTTTTTTTAAATAAAAAAGTGGGCACATGGTAGCATAAAAAACCAAGGCTTTAAGACACCATAAAGGGTGTTCACTTTATATATAGTATAGATATATATTGTTTGTTGATATTTTGAAATTGTTAAATGGTATATAGTTAAGATTTTGTTCTGTTATATATATTGTTTGTTGGTGTTCATATTTTGGGGAGATATATGTTTATTGGATGTTTATGTTTATTAGATTCGGGTGATTCAGTACTCCTAAAGTATGAATACGTGGTGTTCTATAAGGTTTTGATTAGTAGAGAGACATAAAGGCTCATAATTTATGTTGAGGATAAAGAACAACATGAGATTAAGTAATTGGTGATTTACTTGGAGTATGACCACATGTATTCCGGGAGTATTGAATAATCTTCCATTAGATTCACTATCCTCGATTGCTTGTTTGCCCTAAAATATGAATACGTGGTGCTCTGTAAAGTTTTGATTGGTAGAGAGATATAAGGGCTCATAATTTATGTTGAGGATAAAGAACAACATGAGATTAAGTAATTGGTAATTTATTTGAAGTATGACCACATGTATTCCGGGAGTATTGAATAATCTCCCATTAAATTCACTATTCTCGATTGCTTGTTTGCATTTTCTTCTTCGTTTGGGTTGGGTGTGTGCGTATATTTGGCTAGTCTTTTTATGTTTATTTTAATTTTTTTTTTACTGTTATATTTGTCTTATTTGTTTCAAAACGCATATATACCGTTCTTTGTAGTTAAGGGACACATCATATATATTATCTATACATTTATATATATACTAGTAGTAGGACACGTACGTTGCACGTGAAATATGCTTATATCTTTTTTTAATAGGGTCGTTTGGTATTACTTATAAGTTACTTTCATGATTATAGCATTTTAGATTATTAACTTAAAATACTTTAAAAAGTTATGAATTTCTTTGATCAACTATTATAATTTGTGAAAAGAAATTGAATCTATTTCGCTAAATAAGTTGTCCAATAACTTTTTTTGTTATACAAATAACCGTAACAAAAGTTACAATTATGACAAACGAAATGGGATTTTTTTGTCCATATACAAAAAAGCTACAATTTATAAATAAGTAAACACCATAAGTCAACTTTTTTTAAAAAAATAAATTAAATTAATTAATTTATAAGTGATACTAAATGAGGCCAGTATAAACTTTGCTAGCTTTAATAATTCAAAACATCTAAAGAATTTAAAATTTACCATCAATCAACTTTTTTTTAAAGTAATAAATTAATTTATAAGTGATACTGAATGAAGTCAATATAAATCATTTCAACTTTAATAATGCAAAACATACAAATAATTTAAAGTTTACAAATACCTCACATACAACACTGAAGGCCCGTTTGAGGTGGTGGCCTTTTAATTATAGCACACAATCATGTCACTCTCTTTACTTTTTACATAATTTTTTATAAATAATTAAAAAATCAATTCACATAACCACCTCCCAAACTCTCTCATAATCAATTCATTTAGGTGGTTTTGAGAAACCTTTCCTTACCATAATTAAACACTTTTTAATAGGTAAGTAAAATGAAGGGGGAATCACTTAACAATTGGGTAGATAAAAAAAATTATAAATTAATGAGAAAAAGTTTATAACATTAATTATTAATATTTATAATATTTTTATTTGTTTGTAAAGTTTAATAAACAACAATAATAATAAAGAAAGAATAACAATGTATTCATTTAGGTGATTTTGAGAAACTTTTCCTATCGTACATAATCAAACAGGGAGAATTACCTCCCTTTTTTATTTTTTTGGGTAAGTAAAGGGAGAATTACCTAACAGTGGTGTTAGATGAAAAAAATTATAAATTAATAAAATAAAGTTTATAACATTAATTATTAATATTTATAATATTTTTTTATTTGTTTGTAAATAGTTTTTCACCGACTCATGTCAGTGTAATTTCCCCTAAAATGAATATCAAAATTTCATACTTTAGATTTTTTTTAGGAGTTGGCTTTCCTTCAGGATTGAAAGGTGTTGTTGGGCTCGTGGGGACTTATTACGGGATCCGTTTTGATAATCTAAACCGTTTAATATGTAGAACTCGTCGATTACTATATGCCTGTAAAAAATCACGTTTATTGGATATCAATAGTTATATGATCAAATCCGTTTTGTATAAAAAAATGGACGGTGAAAAAATAAACGGTTGACAGAAATCTGATCCGATGAGATAGCTATCGATATCTGATCAACGTAATTTTTTATAGACATATCGTACCGACTAGTTTTACACATTAAATAATTCGGATTATCAAAATAAGACCCATGATGGGCCCTTACGGGTCCAACAGTATCGGACTGGAGGGAAGCCTAGCCTTTTTTTTTATTAGAATAATGAATTAGGTGTCATATTATATTATTTAGGGTCTTACAAACGGTCTATTAGGCATTTATTAAAGGTCAAATAATGTCTGTGGTAAAAAAAATCAAATATAATGCCTAAAAAATTGTAAGGAAAACTCACGGCATGCATTAATTTTATGGAAGACCACCATGCACAATTAAGGACACTGATTTTCTCTAGAAAATAATTAAATGGTCACTCATTTACATTTCTTTAAAAAAAGAAAAAAAATGAACTTAAGCTCAATGACACTAGTCGTTTGAAGAACCTTAGATAGTAAGATTCAAAGAATGGGAGTTAAGAAAAGATGTTGGGTGTGCATCTATGGTGTAAATGGAAGTCCTCCAAACTATTTAAAATTATGAACGATTACTATTGACATCGAATTTTAAAAAGGTTAGGGTAAGTTTTGGATCCCACTTACAAAAGTCACATTTTTTTTCCCCTGCTTTTTTTAGTAGTTTTTTTGTGTGGACTTTTTTCCAAATTTTGACTCTTTTTATTTTATTTTTTAGTTGGTGTAATCGAGTAGAACACAGGAGTGTATATCTTTTTTAAAAATATTTAATAAAGAAGAAGCATGGTCAGCAACAAGATCACTAAAAAATTGATAAAAAATCTCATTTTTGAATAATATTTGACAGGGATTATGTAATTAAGACAGATGAAACATAAAATAATCAATGTTGGCATTTGAATGTACCGTATAACCTGTATAAAAAATAAAAAGGAAAATGTTTGGTAGTTCAAAATTTTATGGCTCAAATGGCTCAAATCCCTCAAAACGACGTCATTTTACACTTATTTACACTCAAAACGACGTCGTTTTGAGAGATTTGAGCCATTTGAGCTACTTAGCATTATTGAAATAAAAAATAAAAAGTATAAAATATGTTTACGTCCTACCGTCTTTTGTTTTTCAAAGGAATTTGAAATAAATTTTCTAAACTTAGAGATTAGTGAGAAGTTACCTCTATTTGCTTTGATTTTAAAAAATTTTGTTTTGAATATTTTGGTTTTAGTTATGAAAAATTGTAAAAAAGTTCAATCTAAGGAACATATAAGGAATTTGATTTAGTGAATATTTTTTTATTAGTGAAAGATCTGTAAAATTGTTGGTGAGAGGTTTGTGAAATAGTTTGGTGAGAAGTCCTTTTGTTAGTTTTAGAGGATATTTTGTTTTCAATTTTACGGCTTAATTTATCTGTTAATTTTTTTTACTATTTGTTCAAATTTATACCTATCTATTAAATTTTTTGACTATCTATTCAATTTGTTTCCCTTATATGTCTAATTTTTTATCTGTACAAATTTTTTTATCTGTTAAAATAACAATTCAATTTCCTATCTGTTGAAATTTTCTAAACATATTTTCCTTATATGTTTAATTTTTACTCTGCAAATCCACTTTCTCTCTCCTCTCATTTCCCTTATTTGTTCTTGGGTAATTATTTAGCCATTCTAGAATATAGACATATTGCACTCCATACTATTGTAATCGGTGAAGAATGTGAGTAGGTGAGGTATTATGTTGGGTGATTAAAGGACATGAGAGAGTATAATGAATAATGATTGATTAGCAAGTACGGACACGTCCTGCGAGAATATTTTATAATTTTTCATTTTTTGACCATTTATTTAAATTATTTTTTTTTTCAAACGTGAGTTTTCTCTTTTATTTTCTTCTTTTGTTTACAATTTGAGATATTTTTTCTCGTGCTTTTGTTAAGATTTTTTTTTCCCTATCATTTTGAGAATTTATTTTTATTAATTATGTATTATATTTGATTATTATTATTATAATTCATTGAGTTTCATTGCACTATATCATGAATGAAAAAAATCATTTTTTCTTAAATATAATGCACAACACAAATATAATTATCAGAATATTATTATTTTCTTTGAGGTTGACTGTTAGATGATTAACACTCAGGGTTATTTTAGGAATTGACTAATTTAGTTAATTTTTTTATTTAAAAAAAAGTACATAAACGTTTATAGCACGGGTTGTGCACGGCATATAAAAAAAATTAATAATATATTTTTATACAAAAATTAATAATATAGTTGGAGTGCTATTTTTTTAGTGGTAACCCGTGCTATGCATAGTATATACAAAAAATTAATAATATATTTTTATACAAAATAATATAAATAGTTAAATTTTTATTTGCAAATTATGAAAACAAAGAATATTGAAATTTGCAATTTAAGTCTCACAATTTTATCACACTTTATTTATTAATTTTTAATTTGTCATAAATTTAATCATATAACTTTTAACCCCCCTTGTTAGAATTGCAAACATTAGGTAAGCTCAACCCAAACAACTTGAGTTGAGCTTAAAATTTTTTAAAGATTGAACAATATAGTTTTAAATTAAGTGAGGATTTATGCAGAAATTCGAAAATTTAAATTAAATTTGAGTGGACTTTGGCAGAAACACCAAATAACCTGAACAACCAAAGCAAAATATTATATATATATATATATATATAAATTATTTGCTAATTCATTTTTTTAAAACAATAAATAAAATTAATTAAAAATTTAATATTAATAAACAAAAGAAAAATCAATATACTTAAGATTTCTAATAGAATTTTTCTTGAAGATATTTAAAAAAATACATTTTTCAGAAAGGTCTGACAAGGTTGTTTGGGAAGTCTCTTATTAACTCACTTTTTTTTATCTTTTTATATTTTTTGAGTCACATCACATCTCTACTTTTCTACACATTTTTTCGTAAAAATAAAAAGTATACTTAATTATCTTTTTTAGGTTATATCACATCTCTACATTTGTATATATATATATTCGTAAAAAGTAAAAATGTATATTTATTTTGCACTTTCCAAACTACCACTAAGTTGATATTAAAAAAAATTACTTTTTATAATGGCATAAATAATTTAAATATGATTTCTTAGAAATTCTTTTTAATTTAAAAATTACAATAAAATATTAAATAGAATAAAATCAAATTTCTTACAAAATAAAAGTATTTGAATAAAAAAGTTATATTTTCATTTGATCTGAAAATAATTTTAGATGAATAATAAATTATCACCTATAATCCTCTTTTTTTATTTTTTTCTTTTTTTTTTTCTAAATGAAAAAAGTTTAATGAACTATCACTTTTAATATTAAAAGAAAAAAATTTAATGTTTCTTTCCAATTTATTTTAGAAAAATTAACTTTTTAACAATTTGAGCCAAATATATCTTTATTCTTTATTTAATTTCTTTAATTGACAATTGAGATATATATATATATATATATATAACAAAATCTATCATGTTTGGTATGTACTAAAAAAGTTATGTTTCGTTCGTTTGATTGTCATTATTGCATAGCACGGGTTGTGCACCAAAATCAGTACTCCAACGATCTAAGGAATAGAAAACCTTTTTATATTTTTGATCAAACTCTCAACAAATTTTCTCACAGAAAATATAACTCAATGAAACACTCCACCGTGTTTGGCGCACAATAGCCTATTGCCAAAACAGAGCATCTCCAATAATAATAATCAAAAAAATTTACAATTGTATAAACAATTTTAATTTACTTAAAAACTCTATTTTTGAAATGTAGAAACTGGACAAATAAATAATCCAGAAAATCCAATTTTATTGACATTAGATTAAAAGAACTATGGGAAAAAATACCGTAGCAAATCCATATTTTTTCAAAGAGTGAGACAATAAAAAATGATGAATCTTATGCACATGCTTTTATTTAATAAAATTTGCTAACTTTTAAAATAGTTTGAAATAAATAAATTAATTTTTTTTATAAAATTGTTATTCATATTTTAATATGAAGGGTAAACTTAAAATAAAACATACAAATCATAAAGAATTAGACTTTTTGGAAACAAAATATCAAAACAAAGATTTAGTTATCTACATTTAAACTTAAATAGGATTCACTTATACTTTTGAGAGCAAAATAAGGCTTACTAATATTTTTTGAGAGTTTTTTTTGATAAATCATTTTTCTAAGAGGTTTATTTCATCCAATCCATATTCTTTTTTACTATTCCATTAGGTTCTATTTGAGGTAAGAAGACCAAAATACCATTTTCATCTACTTATGTTCCATTTATTCCACATTATTTTCTTATGTTTCAATAAGTCCTATGGGTGACATAATTACCAAAATACCCCTAATGTGAATGTTCACATCCTATGGGTGATATAATTACCAAAATACTCCTAATGTGAATGTTCACATCGTCAATGTGAATGTTCACGCTGTCAATGTAAATGTTCACACCGTCAATGTGAATATTCATATCATCAATGTGTAGGGGCTCGGCCCAGCCCCGGTCGGGGCCAACCTATGTGAAGCCTCATGGGTGCTTGCCAAAATTCGGGCCGGGCCGGACCGACCCACGGGCCAAAAAATTAGGCCTAAGCCCTAGCCTTGGCACAAAGGTATTCAGGCTTTGGGTGCCCCCGTGGGTCGAGCTAAGGGGCTTGGGCCTAGACTTGGGCTTGGGTGAGCCTCGCCATTTTTTTTAATTCTTTTTAATTTTTTCTTCCAAAATTTTATTATTTTTCACAAAAAAGATACCGAGCCTCTGGCAGGCCGGGCCTCGGGCCGAGCCTTAAATGGGCCTTATGCGGGCCGAGCTTCAAAGTGATGGCCCAGGTCCTAGCCCAAGTTCTCGGGCTGGGCTCGGGCCCGGGCCCAAACGAGCTTGCCCCGGGCCGCGGGTCGGCTTCGGGTGCCCACGGGTCGCGGGCTAATTTTACACTCCTATCAATGTGAATATTAACATGTCAATGTGAATATTTACATTGTCAACAGGTCGAACTCGCTCCGGGCCGCGGGCCAATTTTACACTTCTATCAATGTTAATGTTAAAATGTCAATGTGAATATTCACATTGTAAACGGGCCGGGCCCGTGGACGGGTTTCGGGCCGCCTACGGGCCGCGAGCCAATTTTATACTCCTATCAACGTGAATGTTAATATGTTAATGTGAATATTTACATTGTCAACGGCCCGGGCCGCGGGCGGGTTTCGGTCTGCCCACGGGCCGCGGGCCAATTTTACACTTCTATTAATGTGATTGTTAACATGTCAATGTGAATATCCATATTGTCAACAGACTGGGCCCGCCTCGGCCCAGAGGGGAGCTTCGGACCGCCCACGGGTCACGGGCCAATTTTACATTCTTACCAATGTGAATGTTAAAATATGAATATTTACAACCCGCCCCGTCCCAGGCAATGAGCGGGCTTTGGGCCGCCCACGGGCCGCAGACCAATTTTACACTCCTATCAATGTGAATGTTAATATGTTAATGTGAATATTCACATTGTAAATGGGCTGGGTCGGGCCCGTGAGCGGGTTTCGGGCCGCCCACGGGCTGCGGGCCAATTTTACCCTTCTATCAATATGAATGTTAACATGTCAATGTAAATATTCACATTATAAACGGGTCAGGCTGGGCCCGTGGGCGGGTTACGGGCCGCGGGTCAATTTTACACTTCTATCAACATGAATGTTAATATGTTAATGTGAATATTCACATTGTCAACGGGCCGGGCCCGCCGCAGGCAGCCCACGGGCCACGGGCCAATTTTACACTTCTATCAATGTGAATGTTAACATGTCAATGTGAATATTCACATTGTCAACGGACCGGGCCTGCCCCGGCTTGGGGGCGAGCTTCGGACCGCCCACGGGCCACGGGCCAATTTTACATTCTTACCAATGTGAATGTTAAAATATGAATATTTACAACCCGCCCCGCTCCGAGCAAGGGGTGGGCTTCGGGCCGTCCACGGGCCGACATTCCTATCAATATGAATGTTAACATGTCAATGTGAATATTCACATTGTAAACGGGCTGGGTCGGGCCCGCGGGCGGGTTTCGGGCTGCCTGCGGATTTTACACTCCTATCAACGTGAATGTTAATATGTTAATGTGAATATTCACATTATCAACGGGCCGGGCCGGGCTCGGGCAGCCCACGGGCCGCGAGCGGGTTTCGGGCTGCCCACGGGCCGCGGGCCAATTTTACACTTCTATCAATGTGAATGTTAACATGTAAATGTGAATATTCACATTGTCAACGGACCGGGCCCACCCCGGCCCGGGGGCGATCTTCGGACCGCCCACGGGTCAATTTTACATTCTTACCAATGTGAATGTTAAAATATAAATATTTACATCATAAAATTGCTAACCGTTCAAAAAATATTTGTAAGGGTATCAAAATTAAATATAAGGACATAAGAGTCTAAAAAAAGAGTGTAAATCAAGAAAAATAACTTTATGGAATAAAACTATACATACATGGGACTAAATGGGTTAATAAATTTCTTCATGGACTTTTTAGGTTAAAACATTTTAAAATAGGATTTATCAATAAAAATCTCATATTTTTTTCATTTTATATCTCATATTTTTTTCATTTCAAACTGCCATTTAGTTAAAATGAGAGGGACTTATGGACAGTCCTTTGGACTGGACTACAAGTCTTGCTAAACCATAATTTCCAACTCACAAACTCACTTTTCTAACTATTCGTAATAACAATAAAGTTTGATTTTCAAGATTAAAATATCCATAAAAACTTCACATAGAAATTATTAGGTAATAACTCCAATCGCTAGTGGGCCAGATGCATCCTTTTGGTTACATAGCTGGACTTGGGTTAGGTAGTATTAAATTATCAATAGGTCTTATTTTTTAGACTTATTACCCATTAAGTCCTAGTGATAAATTTATCAAAGTCTTTTATTTTTATAAATAAATATATAGTGATAAATTTATCAGTCTTTTTGTTTTTTTGAATAAATTTATAGTGATAAATTTATCAGTTAGAACCTGTAGGTAAATAAGTCTAGTTAATAGGACTGATTGGTAAGTGCTTCTTAGACATGCTATTGCTGGACCCCTCCATAGGGACAAAAAAACAATTTTTGTTAGAGATTGTTGGGTTAACTATGGCTGGGAGTTCTCTAGACTCTCCTTTACATTCCCTTCATCTATTTTGAACCATATTTGTAGCATCACCCTTCTTCAGTTCAATTCGGATGGGGACCTACCAGTTTGGGGTTCATTGACTGATGGAGAATTCAATAGTAAATCTGCTTACCTTATTTCTAAAGTGTTCAATTCATCCCCTTCTTTCTCAATTCCATTTAATCTGAGCAGATCATCTTTTTGCCATCGACGATTTTTCTAGCTTGTTTCCTCTTTTGCTTCAAGAGGTAGGGTCTATTTCTTTAACTCAATATGAGTTCAATAGTGTATTTGTGGCTTATTTTGTTATATAGATTTTGTTTTTGTTGTTGTTGGGTTGATTTTGAAATTATGAGGGTTGAGTGTTTGTCCAAATTAAGGGTTGTTTGGTCATGATTTTGCTATTAAATCTATTTTTGGTATACAAAATTGCATATGGATTTCTAAAAGTGGAGAAGCTCTAATTTGTAGAAAAATCCTAAATGATGTTGATTTTGGGAATTGGTTAGAGTTTTGGAAAATGAATTTGGTTGGAAAAGTGTTATGAGATTTTGAAAATACCGAGTATTGAATACTCTTTTGGGAATGTTCTAGAAATGTGATTTTAAAATTACTGGATTGTATATCCGTATTGTTATCTTTTAATTATTGCATTAAAGATAACTGTTTTGGTTATCGGTGGACGATAGCATTGCCGTGTGTCAGGAATTGCATGTGAATTAAGCAAACTGAAATGTTTATAAAATCACACATATCATGGTGCACGTCATGGGTTTTGGAATATTCTCGTTTTATATTTGAAAAACATGTGTATATCAATTTGGAAAACAATTTTTTGGATTACATGTATTGTGCTACTAGAAAAGGGCAAATAAAGTAGTAAAGCTGTAAAGGGGTGTAGCTTGCTTTTTGTGCTCCTCAGAGGGGTTTAGTCTCCTCGGATATGATGGCCCTACAGTTCGGACTCTCGTGGTTCTGAATCTGGTTTCACAAGTACAATGTGAAACAGAAAAACACAAAAGAATCTAAATCCGGCAAATTTTTAGAAAATTGATTTTTAATAAAAAATGCCAAAAATTGGCCACATTGCCAGATTTCAAAGTCACCACCTAAATATTTTTAAAAATTTTTGGAAAGTCGTGACTCATGCCAATGGCCACTTGTCCATCATAACCAAAGTGTCTTAGCTTGGGAACTTAGATATGAGAGGAGAATGTCATTAATTGAGCACTCTACTCACTCGATCAAAGATCGACCTCTAGTAATCATGATGTGATTCTTATGTACAGTATATACTCATGTTCCGATTATTATGCTATCTTTACTATGTGAAGCACAAGTATAGACTAATTCACCCATTTTGGAACGTTTTGATTTCATGTTTGTTTTGAAAAGAATTTTGAACATGTGCTACTTTGAAAAAGTAAGCTCACATGTTCATTAATCAAATCATCCCAATTTAAACGAAAAAGTCTTCATCCACTGGCAATCAAGCGGTATAGCAACTAAGCACTTAGCCTTATGGTAAGCATGCTTGATATGACAACACTAACACACATGCAATATGCTAAAGTAAGAAATGCTCACCTAGTAGTCAACCGAGGCAAGCTAAAAGAAATAAAATCATTAGAGAAGTGCATTCTCTACTATGAAGTGACTAATGCAACACATACAAAATGCAACTACGAGGTTCGATTTTTCATATGTCATGTGAATCAACTTAAAACATACGATAGCACACGTATTCAAGTAAGTAAGAAATGACAACATTTGTTAGAATGATGATCCGAACCTGATACATGTAAAAATGGATATTTACACATGGTACTGATATGAAATCAAAATATGATATTACATGCGACCATCATAAACGAGTAAATAAAATGGAGAAAGAAATGGGGGTTGAAAGACATACACAATATTTATAAGTGTTACAAATTGGCCCTCGCGCAAGAGAGTCTAAATGAATGTTCTAATTAACTAATTATTACAACACCAAATTAATTAACTAAATTAATTAGCTATTACAAATTCCAAGGGAATTAACTAATTAATTGCAATACACTAATTAATCTAAGAGCTATTTAAGCTAATTAACTCGAACGGGAGTCGAAGAACCACACGTGCAATCGAGAAAATCCTCCCGGAAACTTCTCTGTTTTGCTTTCAGATTTTGTTTTGCTTGCAATTAGAAAATAATTATGTTTTTGCCCCAATTTTTGTTTGTTCTGTCATGAAAATGACACTGTCTATCCAAAATAAGGTGGTCGGCCGGCCATGGAAAGTGGTTGGCCGGATGAAGAGCTAGCCGGCCGGCCACTGGTTTTAGGTGCTGCCCTGCTGCAACAAAATGAAAACAGAGCAAAAACAGAGTGTTTCATGAGATATTTGTTCTTTCTGCCTCTCCCTATTATGAAATTGATCAAGAGCGGAGTAGAATCAATTCACAAACCATCAATTGTCACAAAGTTGTTGCGTGATGATCTATGAATCAAAGGATAAAATGTCAATAACCAGAAATAAAAGACTAACCACACCCTTTTCTTATCATGGAGTTACCTCAAAGAAAGTGGTGGACATTGCTTCTTAAATCATTGAACGTTACTAGAGAGTACGCCATGAGTCAAGACGCAATAGGTTCAATTAACGTCTAATTGAACCCACCTTGATTTTATTATCTTGTTAACCTCCTTTACTCCAATTTTATTAGCCTCTTTTTATTACCTTTCCATTACTTAATCATTTTTGTCTGAAAGTGATAACTACGTCCACTAGTGAAGAAAGTTTCAAACAAGACGTTATCTTTGGCATGTGAGAGATGTAAAACCTTGGTAATGAACCTCTTGTTAGGTCCTTTGTTCTTGTCAATTCCGTGAACAACTTTGTTAATCGAGTTGTAAAATTTCCTTACTGTTCTCCTTACTGTTTTGTCTTCCTCACTCGAGCGAAGGAGTCCTCGCTCGAGCGAAGGACTGTGTTTGGCAAAAACCTGAGAGAGTTGAATGTGCGCTCGAGCGAAGAGTTGGTGGCTCGAGCGAAGAACTACATCTGCATAAAAACCTGAAAGTGTTCATTGTTCGCTCAAGCGAAGGTTTCGTGGCTCAAGCGAAGGCACTTATGGAAATCACGCGAGTTAAGGTTCTCGCTCGAGCAAGAGAAGCTTCGCTCGAGCGAGCTTCAAAATCCGAATTTCTATAAGTCGTTGGTTTTCTCCAAAAACTAGGATTACTCTTTCAGATCTACTTTGAGGTTTTCTAAAGTTTTCTTCTGGAGAGTTTTTTGTGAGTTTTTCCTTGATAACATTGATTGAGTATTAAACTCATGAATTGAGAAGCATACATCAAGGAGGTTGATCGAATACATACAAGAGTGTTATTCTTCGGTGGATTCCGAAGATTCAAACGTAGAGTTTCAAAGGCGTTTGATTCTGTACGTAGTCGTTAATTCGACAAGTGAAGCTGTGGATTCAATTTCAAGTGGATCAGTTCCGAGACGAAGGCTTAGTGAAAGAGTTACAGAAGATTCGAAGGCAAATTGATTTATTTGGGTAATTTGTGTATTATCTTTGTAATCTTTCTTTCTTCAGTAGTGGATTGAGTAGTGGCGTTTCGCCCATGGTTTTTTACTACAATTGAAGGTTCTTTAATTGTGGTTTTTCCACGTAAAATCGTTTGTGTCCATTTATTGTTTATTCTTAAAACAACAATCTAAATCACGTTCGTAAGTGCTTGTTGATTTAGATTGAGTGTTTTAAATTTTTGGGAATTGGAATATTTTAAATCCTGATCTAATCACGAATCACTTAGGATTTTCAATTGGTATCAGAGCGGGTCACTCTTTGTTTTTTATCAAAACTATAGGAGTGTGATTTTGTGTGACTAGTGATATGGATTCTATTCGTGAAGGTAACTCGACCCATAGACCTCCTTTACTCGATGATACAAACTATTCTTATTGGAAAGCTCGTATGAGAGCATTTTTAAAATCCATCGATGAGAAAGTTTGGCACTGCGTGATCTATGGGTGGAGTGAACCTATTGTCATCATTGATGATGTTGATATTCCTAAACCCCTTGATAAATGGGACACAACTGATTACCAAAACTCGAGTTGGAATAGTAAAGCTCTCAATTCCCTGTTTTACTCCGTCACACCTGAAGAGTTTCGCAGTATATGCACGTGTGAGGTAGCAAAAGAGGCTTGGGACATTCTTGAAACGATTCACGAAGGTACTACTTCTGTCAACAGGTCAAAACTTCAACGTCTCTCCTCCGCCTTTGAAACCCTTTTTATGTGCGATGATGAGACGTTTGATGATTTCTATGCAAAACTTAGTGATATCGTGAATTCCTGTTTCACACTCGGTGAAAAAATCTTTGAAGCTAAAGTTGTTGGAAAAATTTTGAGGTCTTTACCCGAGAGGTTCCAATCAAAAGTGATAGCCATTGAGGAGGCTCAAAATGTTGATACCCTCAAGCTTGATCAATTGGTTGGAAACTTGCAGACTTATGAAGCCCACCAGATTTCAAAAAAATAAATAAAAAGATAGTGTGACTTTCACTAGTGCTCATGAGACTGCAAAAACTCCAGAGACTGAATTTGATTTAGAGTCTGAGATGATGGCTATGTTTACTAAACAGTTTTTAAAAAAAAATTAAGAAAAAAAAGCTTAATTTTAGAGACCCTATTTCAAAAGACAAGAGTAATGAAAAATCCAAAACTTTTCCACCAAAACTTGCTCCAAAAACTGAAAAGAAGATTGTAAAGGGGCAAGAGGTCAAGTGCTATGAATGTCAAGGGTTTGGTCATATTGCCCTTGAATGCCCTTCGAAAAAGAACCGAAAGAAAGTCTACACTGTGACTTGGGATGATGAAAGCGGGTCGGAGCAAGAACCCGAAGAACCTGAATACGGTGAAGACGGGGATAGTGCTTTCATGGCATTTTGGTCCTCTTTCGCTCAACCTCTTCCAAAGCCATCGGAATTAGCTCATGGTCAGAACTGCATCGTGCTCCTACCTTTGATGGGAGTAACTACCTGTATTGGAAGATCAGAATGAGAGCTTTTCTGAGAGCTTTTGACCCAGAAGGTTGGCAAGCCATTGAAGAAGATACAGAAAGTGTAGACAATTCGGGCTATCAGAGAGCCCTAATTACTATTCGTGGAGCAATTTCTGATGAAGAACAACAACGAGTTGTTCGCTGCACAAAGGCTAAAGATGCATGGGAAATTCTGAGCCAATTCCATGAAAGAGGAGATTCACCTTCCCCACCATCCAGCAATTTCCCTGTCTTAGTTGCTAGATTGGATGAGGTCAAGGAGAATGAAGAGCAAAAAGAGGGTGATGAAACATCTGAAGACAATGATGAGATCAATGGCGATGAACTACAACAAGCTTACGAAAAGCTATACGAGGAATCTCTGAATTTGTCCAAAAACAACGACAAACTCTCTCTCAAGCTCAAAACATGTGAGAGTGAGAATGTCAAGCTAAAAGGAGAACTTGTAGCAGCAAAACAGAATGTCATTAAGATCTCAAGTGACAGACAAGACTTATGTGGAAAACTTATATCCTGTGAAACTGAAATGAATGAACTTCTGAAAGTGTATTCCACATATGAAGAAAAGCTTGAAAGCTTTGAGATGTCACAAGCTGCATTGGAAGAGATAGTCTGTCAGAAAGATGAAGAACTCTGTATTGCTAGAGCAACAATTGCCATGTGGAACAAAGGTTCCAAATCTCTAGAAGACATTCTCGGGTCTCAACAAATGGGTTGTGACAAAAGTGGGCTAGGCTATGGTGCGACAGCCCACAAGGGACAAGCCTCTACCTCACATAAGCTGAAGACTCAAGCAAAGGGAAAGTTAAAGGTAGACCAGGATGATTCCTCTCTTCATCTACTGAAAGTGGGTAAGATTAACAAAAAGGAGGTAAAACCTGTTTTTATTTGTCATCATTGTGGTAGGTATGGCCATATTCGTCCTTATTGCTTTGAATTGTTTGGTAAGGTGTCTCAAACGGGTAGAAATTCGAATACTTTTTGGGTTAGGAGATAACCTTACATGTCTAGGCGGAATACCAAGATTCATGAGGGTGTTCACAACGCCAAGACATTTACCAAGACTAAAAAGATTTGGGTGATAAAAGATGATTTGACTTGTTTAGTGGTTCACACTGCTCTAAAAGCACGTGACTCACACATGTGGTATCTTGATAGTGGGTGCTCTCGTCATATGTCCGGTAACAAATCTTACTTCACCTCCCTTGAAAAATATGAAAGAGGAATTGTTACCTTTGGAGATGACGGCACTTCTAGAGTCATTGGTAAGGGCTCTATAAGTGTTGCTGGTCTTCCCAAGCTGGATAATGCTCTACTTATTGATGGTCTTAAAGCAAATCTTTTGAGCATTAGTCAAATGTGTGATTTCCATCATGAAGTATTGTTTTCAAAAAATAAAGGTGAAATTTTGGATAAAAAGGGAAATACTGTCCTACATGGGGTTCGCACATCTGATAACTGCTATGAGATTGTTACTACTAATGATCTCACTTGTCATTCTGCCATCATAAGTAACATTGATTTGTGGCATCAAAGATTAGGTCACATGAATTTCAAAGACCTAACTAAGATAGCCAACAAAGAGCTTGTGAGAGGAGTACCTAAGCTGGGTAAGAATTTGAGCCATGTGTGTGGACCATGTCAACTTGGAAAGCAAACCCGTGCCCCTCATAAAAAGGTGAACAGCTTTACAACCAAACGTCCTCTTGAACTGGTTCACATGGATTTAATGGGTCCTACTCGCACTGAAAGCATTGGAGGTAAAAGATATATTTTTTTAACTGTTGATGATTTTACTCGTTTTTCATGGGTAAATTTTTTAAGGAAAAAATATGATACATTTGATGCTTTCCAGGCTTTAGTCCTTAAAATCCAAAATGAATAGGGTGTTTCCATTGGGCGTATCATAAGAATCCGAACTGATCATGGTCATGAATTTGAAAATAGTTCGTTTTCGGATTTTTGTGATATGCATGGAATTAAGCATGAATTTTCTGCACCCATTACTCCATAACAAAATGGAGTGGTTGAGAGGAAGAACAGAGTTGTTCAAGAAATGGCTAGGGTCATGCTCCTTAGTAAGAGTCTTCCTCCAAAGTTTTGGGCTGAAGCCCTAAATACTACTATTTATGTCATAAATCGCGTGTATTTAAGGCTCGGCACTTAACAAACTCCATATGAATTGTGGAAGGGATTGAAACCTAATGTAAAATACTTCAAAACCTTTGGGAGTAAGTGTTATATCTTCAAAGATAGAGAGCCTTTGGGCAAATTTGACTCCCAAAGTGATGAAGGTATTTTTCTAGGGTATTCAACCACCAGTAGGGCTTTTCGAGTCTATAACCTACGAACTTCTTTTTTAATAGAATCTATCAATGTGGTTATAGATGACACAGGTTCACCTACTCCAGCAACAAATGAGGATGACAATGGTGAGTCTCCAATCTTGGATACTGAACCATAAAGTCAAAGAGAAGCTGAGGTCCAATCACAAGAAATTATTACAGCACCATCCTCACAGGTAAGTTCAAGTCCAAAGAGTGCTCAAAGGTATATCACTCATGTTGCTTCTATCACCACAAGTCCTGAGTTCAAACCATCAGCAAGGGTGAAACTGAATCATCCAGCACAACAGGTAATTGGAAATGTATCGGATCGAATGAAAACCCAAAGACAGATTCGGGATGAGGTATCACATATGTGTTATGTTTCATTAATTGAACCTAAGAATTTTAAAGAGGCCTTGCTAGATAATGGTTGGGTCAATGCTATGCATGAAGAATTAGGTCAATTTGAACGTAACAATGTTTGGACTCTAGTTCCCAGACCTAGAGACATGAATGTGATAGGTACCAAGTGGATCTTTAAAAATAAATCTGATAAGAATGGTACTGTTGTTAGGAATAAAGCTAGGTTCGTTGCTCAAGGCTACACACAAGTAGAGGGTGTTGACTATGATGAGACGTTTGCCCCAGTCGCACGTCTCGAATCTATTCGTATTTTGCTTGGTGTTGCATGTTTTCTTGGCTTTAAATTGTTTCAAATGGATGTAAAAAGTGCCTTCCTGAATGGGTACTTGAAAGAAGAGGCATATGTTGAGCAACCAAAAGGGTTTGAGGACCCTAAATGTCCAAATCATGTCGACAAGTTAGACAAGGCTTTGTATGGATTGAAACAAGTCCCTCGGGCTTGGTATGATAGACTTACTACCTTTCTTCTTGATAATGATTTTCAAAGGGGTAGTGTGGATAAGACCTTATTTGCGAAACATACTAAGTCTCATATTCTTGTTGCTCAGATTTATGTTGATGATATTATGTTTGGATCCACTGCTGAACATCTTGTGAAATATTTTTCGGATTGCATGACACATGAGTTTGAGATGAGCATGATGGGAGAGTTGTCTTATTTTTTGGGTCTTCAAATTAAATAGTCTCCTTCAGGTATGTTTGTTTCTCAGTCTAAGTATGCCAAAAATCTTGTGTCCAAGTTTGGTCTTGAGTCTGCTAAACATGCACGTACTCCCATGAGCACCAGTCTTCACCTCTCCAAAGACTCCTCCGAAATTGATGTAGATCCTACCCTTTATAGGAGTATGATAGGGAGTCTTCTGTATCTCACAGCTAGTCGTCCTGATATTTCTTTCAGTGTCGGTGTTTGTGCCCGTTAGCAAGCCAGTCCTAAAGAGTCTTACCTTGGTCAAACGCATCATCAAATATGTTAATGGGACATTGGGGTATGGGGTTTGGTTTTCTACTGATACTACAGCTGAAATTACTGGTTTTTCTGATGCCGACTGGGCAGGGTGTGCGGATGATAGGAAGAGTACATCCGGGGGTTGTTTTTACCTTGGGAATAATTTGGTTTCTTGGCATAGTAAAAAGCAAAATGCCATCTCCCTTTCAACTGCTGAGGCTGAGTACATTGCTGCAGGGAGTTTGTCACGACCCCATCCCGCCCCTAGTAGAATGGTGCCGTGATGGCCAGTAATCCGAGATTACCAAAGGCCAACTTACAAAGATTCACACACAATTAGAGTATACATATAGGGCTTACAAGTGCGGAAGCAATAAATTTAAAACTAAATAGTCCACAAGAGCTGTGCATAGATCAAATGAAATGACATACATCTTAATATAGCTTACAACTTGGATACAATAAAATAAAGTACAAATTACATCTTGATCAAAAGGCTTCTCAAGCCGACATATGCAAAAGGGATAACTACAAGCCAAGAAGCATGATCTTCAAGATGCTACAAAAATGCGAATCCAAAACAAGTTGTAATAAGTTATCTAGGCGTCGCCGCCTTCCTGCTCATTACCTACATATATATAGAGAGGGTGAGCTTGGATACTCAGTGAATGATACCAGTAATAAAGGTTTTGCATGAATGATATTCAAGATCTCTTTTCTAAACAATACATAGCATACAATACAAAATCAAGGGAAGAACCAAGTCCATCAATCAAGTCTTTCGAAATCTTCAAGGGACGCTTACTAGCATCAATATAATACAAGGGATGACATTAAACAAAGGTGCTACAAAAGCTTAGAGTCCTCTAGCACGTAAAGACTTGTGCTACAAAGGTTTAGAGTCCCCTAGCACGTACGGACTTGTGCTACAAAGGTTTAAAGTCCCCTAGCACGTACGGACTTTCCAAGAATGTCATCCAAAACAAGGCTAATACTTGATACACAAAATAGGGGTATTCATTCATGCTTAACAAATACTTTTTCCAAAACAAAGCAAAGCAAAGCTTTATCAAAACTTTATAACATAACTTTATTAAAAATACCACTCACATAGTTCTTCGGGTGTAGGAATTACAAGCAAGGATCCAAAGCCTACAAGCACATAATAAATCCCATTGAATGCGTTTCAAGAAGACAAGAAGAGATGCTCAAAGATGGATATGAAATGCATCCTTAAAACAAGCTTCACATGACAGGAAAGGATCTCGGCATTTCTTTTAAAACCAAGTCAAAACAAAGCAAAACATGCTGGGTACTAACCAAGTCTAGGCTGAGGTCCCACACCTCTTGGCCGAGGTGTGTTCCCGATGACCACATTCGAAGAAATGAAGTCTGGGAAAATCTGGGTTTCCCTCTTGAAGAACATGAAGAACAAGAACATGAAATGCTAAAATCATAACTTCTTTATTCAAAATCTGAGTTTTCATGAGATGAGTTTGAAAACATGGACCTAGGTACCCATACTTGAAGATTTCATGGAAACAAACACAAAAACATGGGACTTGTTACAAACTTTCGGATCAAAACATGGTTTTATCTCAAGAACACAAGAACATCATTTTCTCTTTCTAAAACAAACTTTAAATCAATGCATGGTTCATGAATCATGCTAGATCATGCAATGCAATCAGATCAACGTAAAGAATAACAAGTTTAAATCGAGATTCTAACCTCAAAACACGGATTAAACGGCTCAAACTCTAAAGATCAAGCTTGGGATCTAGCTCTCTCTCACTCCAACTTCCTCTCCTTTTCCTAGAGCTTCTCTCTATACCATGCAAGAGATATGACACAAATGATATAATTCTAACTCTGCTGGCTGACTTAACCCTTTGTTGGGACATGTGGCAACGGCTGATTGGATCTCCTCAAAAAGGTGATAGAAAAACAAGACAAGGCTATGACAAAGTGTGTATGACAAGCAAGGTAACAAAAGCACTCTGGCAGGTAATGATCTCAGCTAAGACAAAGCTTCGGCAAGTAAGGTCTCAATGATCTCGGCCAGGAAGGACAACACTTGGCCTAGCTATGCCACACCTTGGCCTAGATATGCCACACCTCGGTCTAGGTCGTACCAGTCCAATGATAAGATCACTTTGGTATAACATCTTGGCCTAGATAATACACATCTTGGCCTTGGTGGTGAACACCTCGGCCTAGATAATGACATCTCGGCCAACATGTCAGGGTGAGGGTGGAGGTCAACCAAAGTGGTTCCAAGATGGTCCTAGGTGTAAGAGGTTCAAAGGTGTAACCAAGGCTTAAGATGACCTCGGCTAAACTCACACCAAGCAAGAAACAAAACATGCAAGCAACACTTATGCGAAACAAAATCAAGGTTTGCAATGCAACTTAACAAGACAAGATCATGTAAATACATGCAAGCATGATTAGAGTAAAGTGAGGGTTGTTACAGAGTTGTTGTGCACAAATGCTGTGGATGAAGCAAATGCTTCATGATTATGGGATAGAACAGAACACTCTCACTCTTTTCTGTGATAACACAAGTGCCATAAACATTTCAAAAAATCCTGTCCAACACTCTCGCACCAAACATATTGGCATTCGTCATCATTTTATTCGAGAGTTAGTGGAAGAGGGCCTTGTTGTTCTTGAGCATGTTCCCACTGAGCATCAAAAAGCTGATATATTCACAAAATCCCTTGACCTTCTTCGGTTTGAGTTCCTTAGAAAGACCTTGGGTGTCATGCTCGATCACTAGAGTGTTACTTGTTTCTTGAGTGGTTGTGAGTGTTTTGCCTTATGTGTGCTTGGATGCTACAATCTCATTGTCATTGATATCTGTTTTTCTTGCATCCAACTTTTTATGTAGACTACTCATGCTGCTTACAAGATCTCATTGTTCTTTGTTCATAGCTCATTTTGAATGCCTATGCTCATTAACCTCATGACCTCATTTTGTACACATCCTTGAGATAAATTATTGCAGGGGTTTCCGCACAAGTGATCAAAGTTCTCTATGGACCACTAACAGTGTTTCTTATACTTTTACAGTGGAATTGACTGATACTAGTATATCATGGGTGGTGTTGAGTCTCTTAACCATCTACCATCATTTTTCACTTCCACGGTTTCTCCCTCAGTTCCTTGAAGTCCGGGCATTAGGAAAAGGCTACCTCAGAGGCACCAATCAGGCCATCATTATAAATTTCATTCTTCTTTGATTTGGTTTCCATACTCTTGAGCGTGAATGCCACCAGTGAGTGCCTACAAGAGAAGAAAAAGTCTGGAAAAAATATAAAAAAAGGGACTAATTGATTGAGGGGAAGCCTCCGCATTTACTCAACAAATACCCCGCGATTCCTAGTGGTTTGACTTTTTTCTGTGATGTTCAGTTACTCTTGCCGGAGGTCCAGCCATCCGATCACTATGAGGATTAACTCTAGCTTAGTGGACTCTCATGGATTGCACACACACACTTTATTTTGTGAGATCTCATGTTGGATTTTGAGCTGTGCATTCTCATGTTGCTTATGATCACTGATTATATTTTATCTGCTTTGCTCATGATTTCCAGTCATGTTTTTTTTTTTATAAATTGCAAGTTTACAGAATTCATGTATTGCAGATTATTTCATCTTAGTATTCATTTTGGCTAAATGTGATCATCTACTTTTGTTCCAGGTCTCTCTTCATGATCTTGAGTATCTTGTTTTTTGTTTTTCCAAAAAAAAAAAATGTTTTTTTTCTTGGGGTTTTGTTTTTTCTTCGTGGCTCGAGCGACGGATTCCTCGTTCGAGCGTGGTTCTGCTGCTGAGTTAGACTTGAGAGCGTGTGTTTTTGGCTCGAGCAACTAGTGTTTGCCTCGAGCGAACCCTTGCGCATTATTGACCTCGCTCGAGCGAGAAAGTCTTCGCTCGAGCGACCTGTCGCGGTTCAAATTCTAAAGGGGTGTCTTTTCAGTTCATTTTTTTCCCTCCTTCATCGTGTTTCCTCTCTCTCTCTCCCCTAGGGTTTTCGTGGTCGGCTTTGCTGCAATCGTCTGTTGTTTTTCCCTTGATTTTGGAGCATTTTCCTTGTCTTCATCTGCCTTCTAAGTATTTGGTATGTTTTTTTTTCTTTGTTTGTTTTTTTTTTGTATTTCTTCGGTTTGTGTGGTACTTGGGTTGAGTTGTGTTTGTGAGTTTGCTCTATTCAATCTAGGGTACTTCATTGATGATTTTGTTTTTTTCATACTGTTTAGTGTCTCCCACGTGCATCTAGGGTTAGTGTTCTTGGTTCATTTTATACTAGGTTTTGTTGCTTTGGTTTAATTTGGGGTTTATTGTGTTTAATCTGTTTACTTAGTGTTTTCACCTTTTAGTGTTTAATTTGTGATCTTAGTAGATTGTTTTTCTGTTTACTCTCTTCTTGATTAGCCTGTGTTGCACATTGGTGATCTCTATGATTTGTCCTGATATTGCTTCTACTGATTAGTGCATTTCATCCATTGTTCCATCTATGATTGTTTGATTATTCCTCTGTCTGTGTTATGTCATAACATTTATATTATGCATTTTTGTTTCATTTTAACTGATGGATTACTAATGCTGTGGCTTTCCTCTGTTGATATTGGGTACTTTGGGTTATTGGTTTATCTCTGTCCTTGTGTTGTGGGTTGTGGTTTGTTTAGTCATGGCGGAGTCATCCAAGCGTCGTAAAACCACAGTTTCCCGTCCCCCTTTCAACATTGCAAAGTTCGAGTCAAAAGAAAAGGCCAAGTTGTTTATGGAGTCGTTTGCATCTCGTAAAGTCCATTTAGAGCGAAATGTCCTCCCAAGTGCCTTTGAGGTTCTTACCATTCGGTCTTTATTTGGTTCATTAGGCGGAGATCAAGTGTTGTATTTTTCTGGTCCACAAAATTTGAGTCTCATCCGGGAATTCTTTTGCAATATCCATTCCATTCGAAAAGAACTCCCGACATCCTTTAAGACTTGGGTTAGGAAGAAGTCACTTGTTATCACTGGGGATGTGTTTCGGCTATTTCTTGATCTTCTTGAAATTAGTAATTGTCATTTTTCGTTTCTTACTCAGTCCGGTGTTAATTTTGATCGTGTCGCGTCTAAATTATGTGGAGTTGACCGGACTTGGCTTGCTGGGGCACTCATTCAGCAAAATGAGTTGCTTCCTCGGTTCCGTCTTTTGAATATCATTGTGTGTGCGAATCTTTATGTCACCACCCATTCCTCGCACATTTCCCAGGACCAGGGATATGTGTTGTATTGTATTCATCATAGACTTCCTATTGATCTTCCAGAGATGATTATTTCTAAAATGATTGGGGTCTTTGAGGGTAGAAAGTCTTTGGGGCTTCCTTATGGGTGTCTGCTTACTCGGTTTCTCACTTCTCTTGATATTCCTGTTTTTGATGACGATGAGTTTGCACATCCTATAAAACCCATCACCAAACTCACAGTTTCCCAGAGTTAGGCCCATGTGAGGGGGAGTGTGTCGGGGGTTGGGAGTTCTGGTGTAGGTAATGATGATCCCCTGGCAGAGGAGGAGGAGTTTGAGGCCGCCACTGCTGGTGTCCCGGATCTTCCTAAGCTATGTCCTCGCTCATTTCGTGGCCAGCTACAGCACTTTGAGCAGTCAGTTACACGTCGCCTTGATCTTATGGATGCGCGCCTTGATGCTATTGATGGTCGCCTTGATGAGCAGAGTGATATGCTTGCTCAGATACTTTCTCTTCTTCAGTTGCAGCAGCCACCATCTTCTCATTCTTAGCATTTGGCATATGCTTCTCTTGGACAGTTTTCTATTTTCTGGACAGTTTTTGTTATTACTTTGGATAGTTTTGATATGCTCTATGACTGTTTTTAAGTCACTCCCGGACAAAAAGGGGGAGTATGATTTGCTTGCAGGGGTCTATCATATGTTATCATATTTTTTTGCAAGGTACATAGGTTTGGAATATGTTTTGCTGGTTATGGGGTATGATATGTTTTGATGTATATGGATGTACATGCTACTCCTGGTATACTTTTGCAGGCAACACTTGGACTTCAGTTTTGTTTATATTGCAATTTAAGTTGCTTATGATGATTGATAATGGAAATTGTCTTCAGTTTATGTTGTGCAGATTGGTTAATTTTGTGTAGCCTATTTGTCCATCAAGATTGGTTTGCGAGTTGGTTTTTTTTTTTTTTTTTTTTTTCTGGTTTTTCGTTGGATTGTTTAGTTTGTTGTTTGGTTAGGAAATTATGTTAGAAAGTTTTGTCCGGGTATTAACAAAGGGGGACATTGTTAGGTCCTTTGTTCTTGTCAATCCCATGAACAACTTTGTTAATCGAGTTGTAAAATTTCCTTACTGCTCTCCTTACTGTTTTGTCTTCCTCGCTCGAGCGAAGGACTGTGTCTGGCGAAAACCTGAGAGAGTTGAATGAGTGCTCGAGTGAAGAGTTGGTGGCTCGAGCGAAGAACTGCATCTGCATAAAAACCTAAAAGTGTTCATTGTTCGCTCGAGCGAAGGTTTCGTGGCTCGAGCGAAGTCACTTTTGGAAATCACGCGAGTTAAGGTTCTCACTCGAGCGAGAGAAGCTTCACTCGAGCGAGCTTCAAAATCTGGATTTATATAAGTAGTAGGTTTTTTCCAAAAACTAGGATTACTCTTTCAGATCTACTTTGAGGTTTTCTAAGGTTTTCTTCTGGAGAGTTTTTTGTGAGTTTTTCCTTGATAACATTGATTGAGTATTAAACTCATGAATTGAGAAGCATACATCAAGGAGGTTGATCGAATACATACAAGAGTGTTATTCTTCGGTGGATTCCGAAGATTCAAACGTAGAGTTTCAAAGGCGTTTGATTCTGTACGTAGTCGTTAATTCGACAAGTGAAGCTGTGGATTCAATTTCAAGTGGATCAGTTCTGAGACGAAGGCTTGGTGAAAGAGTTACAGAAGATTCGAAGGCAAATTGATTGATTTGGGTAATTTGTGTATTATCTTTGTAATCTTTCTTTCTTCAGTAGTGGATTGATTAGTGGCGTTTTGCCCGTGGTTTTTTATTACAATTGAAGGTTCTTTAATTGTGGTTTTTCCACATAAAAATCGTTTGTGTCCATTTATTGTTTATTCTTAAAACAACAATCTAAATCACGTTCGTAAGTGCTTGTTGATTTAGATTGAGTGTTTTAAATTTTTGGGAATTGGAATATTTTAAATCCCGATCTAATCATGAATCACTTAGGATTTTCACCTCTGAATAGATTAAACCATTAAACATGGAAGGTCTCTTTCTCATGCCTTAAACCAGAATCAAATTTGAAACAACTCTTAAACAAAGAAAACCAAGAAATGAGGGAGGTTGCAGAAATGATTATTACAAGAGTGAGTATACATATGAAAACTATGGAATAAAAGCTATCAACTCAAATAGGTTGCTTTCTAAGGCTTAAATCACCAAACCTATAAGGACTTACAACAATACAAACATGATATTCAAAGCATAAGCTAACTAAACAATTAAAAGAGCCCCAAAATAGCACAAAATAGTTCTGAAATTAGTTTGCAAAAATTAAAAAAAGTAAGCAAAATGGAAGAAAATTAAAGCTAGTAAACAAACCTAAGGAGAGGTGGTTAATCCCTCCACTTTTTGGACCTTAAAACCACATGTTTTAGCCTTTGAAATCTCTAAAAATCAGTAGCCAAAAGTAGAGAAATAAGTGAGAAACACAAAGATAAAAGCTTATGGAATAAGGTTCAAGAAAGGGTGATTAACCCCTCCACCTTTGGGAGCTTTAAATCACAATTTTTAGCTCATCAAAACAATCCAAAAATAGTATAGAAAACCAAGAAAAAGAGGTGAGAAAAGTAGGCAAAAGGATGGCAAGAGTTATACCTTTGAAGAGAAGACACTCTTTTGTTCACAAACCATAAGATGCTCACTCTCAAGGGCTGATATTTTAGCTCAAGAATTCCAGCAAGGAGCCTCAAAATATTGGTTTAGGAAATGTATGCATAGTGTATGTATATTACAAGATAGAGAGTGAGAGTGTTTTACAAACTTTGGAGTTTGGAGAATTTTTTTAACCTAAAACCATGAGAGATGGTCAAGTATATATAGAAAAACACGTTCCTATCTAAAAAATATCTGTATTTAGCCAGCTGCTGCAGTGCATGCACATGGAGGGAACAACTGGCAGTAAATATCTGTTTGCCGAGAAACCTGGCTGGCCAACCATATAGGGGGACGACCGGCCACTAATTTTTGGCCAGTTGGCCACTTGTTGGCCAACAGGACTCTGGGTGGTTAGGCTAGAAAAAATTGGGTTTTGGTTCAAAGAAGGGTGCAAGGTTTCAAGCTCTGAAACTCAAAATCGAAGTTTCTTGCTGAGGAAATTGAACATTTGTACAGCATACATTTTCATCATCGACTATTCAAAATGAGGCGCCCAAGTCTTAAGGGCGGCTAAAAATAGGGTGTCTACAAGGGGTATTAAAGCATAACTAAGTTAACTTGTGTGTCCATGGTAAAAGACCTAAAACCCGCACGGTAAGTGCTGATTCCATCCAGATAATCCTGGTAAAATGGTATAGTGGCTTGTATAGCGCACTATTATAAACAATAGCCCTGGAGATTTACTCATTTTTTTTATTGTCATTTTGGTTTTGAAAATGATGTTTTGAAAACTGTTTTTAGCAATATATTTGTTGTTGTTTAGCGATATATTCGTGTTTGATTTAGCAATGTATTTGTTGATTGGTATTGTGATATACCAAACTTGTTTTGGAAATAGGTTTTAATAAACAAATGTTTAAATTTCTAAAAAAATCATTTTCAATAAACAAAAAGGATTTTGGTGATCGAAAAAAAAGGATTTGTGTTCTGAGAATCAAATGGATTTTGAAAATGCATCTGGACATATATGTACTGCATCATGATCATTTATGCTAGTGGAGCATATTTAGTTTTTGAAATATTCTCTATTGGGCTTTATGCTTACTTTACATGGCTGAAAATGTTTTTCAGGTGTATGGCTTGTACGGATGTGGACCGAGGCATTGAAGTTGTGTTCGGAACTCTGTAGAGTGGTTCCTTTATTTGTAGGCCATGGGCCATTTGTTTTCTTTATTTGGTCGTGTGTCATTCTTGTAAGGGTTACACCCTTTGTATATAATGTAAGCCTACGGGCATTTCAGTTTAATGAATAACATCATTGCATGTTTAATATAGAGAACATTCATCCCACTTAAAGGTTGTATATAGAATGTATGGAATTAGATAAACACATGTATTGTGTGACTTTATTGTATACATCTGCATGAGAGTTGTTATCTTTCTCTATATTATTACTGTCTTTTCTTCATCATTAGGTGGTTTAATTACGTGGGCCGGATTCTGTAAATCTGGGGTGTAATAAATTTTTTTAGTTTGGTGGGAAGATCTTTATGAAAATGATACACAAATAATTTCCTTACACTTTTTTTTTTCTTTTTGCAATTTTGGTACGTAATATTTAACATGATGCAATAAAAAGAAATTGTAAAATTCAAAATCTTTCTAGCCGTCAAACTTGAGTATTATATTAAAAAAATAAATTTATGATGTCACTTGCAAAAAAAAATAATAATTTAGACAAAAATTACAAATGTATGAAGCATTTCACTCATACATAAAATAATATAAAATTCTATATAATATATATATATATATATAGAGAGAGAGAGAGAGAGCAACATGGGTTAATCGCAAGAGACCAAGATCATTGAGTCTGAGCTCAAAAAGTAATTAAGAATTAATAATTTAATATTCATGTTGGTAGCCAAATCTTTAGACTTGAATACAAATGACCCTATTTGGTTTTGTCAATAGTTTTGCAAGTATTTACAATAAATTAAAACATAACTATTTATATAGGAGGAGAGAGATGTGAAATTTGATAATATAAATTATCTTTATATATTCAAATCTAAATTTAAATAATCTTTATAGATTTTCAATTCAAATACTCTTTAATTTTCCAACAACTTATTTTCTTTCTTGTTGATAAGTTTATATTTGGATAACTATTATTCTAAGAGCATATTATTATTATTATTATTATTATTGTTATTATTATTAAAGAAAATAGTTTTTATTTTAAATGGAAGTGAGGGAAGATGAGTGATGAGTTGAAAACTTGACTTAGAAATAAATGTCTCATAATTTTTTAAAATTTTAGATTTTATAAGAAATTAGAAATGAAAATTTCAAGGCATATAGATTTTCAATTCAAATACTTTGAATTTTTGGAGAAAATCTGGCTAAGAAATAAGTGCCATGCATTTTTATTTTATTTTTTAAATTATAAAAAATCAGAATGGAGATTTGGAGGCCTACAAATTATCAATTCAAATATTATTGAATTTTCGGATAACTTTTTTTTCCCCTCTTGTTGATAAGTTTATGTTTGGATAACTATTATTCTAAAAGCATATTATTATTATTATTATTATTGAAGAAAATAGTTTTATTTTAAATAGAAGTGATGAGAGAGGGTTAGTGAGAAACTTAGCTTAAAAATAAGTTCCACATAATTTTTAAAATTTTTAGATTTTATAAGAAATTAGGAATAAAGATTTGGAGAGGTCTAAGAGCAAACCAACTATATTTGCTTATATACATAAGTATAGATTACTTTAGACACCAAGAAGTTGAATTCATTGTCCACTAACCTATGTCTCCCCTATGTTGTATGTATTAGATTGCTATGAATCATGCATTGATTTCAACATGAAATTGTGTCGTTATATGGCTATGTCGTTATATGGCTAAGTTCTTGATGCTTTCTTGGTACTTTTTTTTGAAGAAATCTATACTATATATATAAGCAAATGTAGGGGTCTCTTAAAAAATTCCAAACTCTCAATCCTAATATCTCATGAAACTCTTTCCTACGTGGCACATCTATTCTTCTCTCATTCTATTTTCCTATTTTCCTTCTCTTTTTTTTTTTAATCTTTTTTATTTCACTTTTTAATTACTTATGGCATGAATATAAGAGATTTTCAAAATATTTAAAGATAAAAGATGAGTAATTCAAAAATTTTTCATCAAAGAGTTCGACTCTAATTCAAATTTCTTCATCAATTTATGTCTTACCCAAGGATATTTTTAAAAAAATTAATAAATAAAATTATAATTCTCAAAACCTAACTTCCATGACAATATAAAATTAGACAAAAAGATTGGAGAACAAAATAACATTGTAGAGAAATTAAACAGGTGATTTAATCAATTATGTAAGATTTTTGGCATCTTATATGAAAAGAAGCACATGTTTTAAATCTCATATTGTGTTTTTTGCTCTCTTTTTCTTTTGCAATTTATCTAAGTTTCTCTTTCTATATTCTTATAATTTATTTTCAAATTTACACTTGATTTTTTTTTTTTTTAAATCTTTATCTTATATTTACAGGATTTATTCTTTCTCTTAATTTTCAATTAAGTTTATTATTTTTTTTATTCGTTTTTCACTTTCTATATTCTTATAGTTTTTGATTTTTTTTTCTTATTTTAATTAAGTAGCTTTAGAATACAAAATTTGTTTAAAATTATAGGTAGTAGACACAAAATAGAGTTAAAATTTGTATAATAAGATAACATATTTGCTTATTTTTTAACTACACAAAATTTAAATTTTAAAAAATTATAAGTGGCACTTAAATCTTATCTAAATTTTAACATACTACCTCAATTTTTTTTTTAGTTTATTTTACAAATTTTAAAATTTTTAAAAATTATAAGTGACATGTCATTCTTATCCAATTTTTTAACTATTGCCTCTCCGGTTCTTCTGTTATTAGAATTATACTAGATTTTATTTTTCTTTTCAAGTTTATCTTATCTTATTTTTGAATTTTTAAATTTCAACTTTGTTTTTTTTTTTTTTTTTCAATTACTGAATTTCTCTCTACCTCATTTTCCTAGGATTTATCTAATTTTCTTTTTTTTTTATATTTTTATAGTTTATCTTCAAATTTAAACTTAATTTGTTTTTATTTTTATCTTATATTTACAGAATCCACTCTTACTCTTAATTTTCAGTTGAACTTTTTTTTTTCTAAAATTTATTTAATTAAATATAGTAAGATCACTCAAATATATTATATTATTTCAATACCATCTAAATTAATATCATAGTATTTAATTGTTAATTTTTAACATGTTTAACATTATTTATCATTTTTTGTTATTTGTCCATGCATAGCATGGGTTATTGCTAGTACATTATAAAAGCATGTATGTCACTTAATGATTGTAGTATTTATTAACATCTTAGTTCTTAATTGGACGGTATATCCTGAAGACATTATTTCATGTTAGAAATTAGGTAAAAATTATTTTGAAATTGACAAAATAGTTGAAAAGGTTCTGAAATCAATGAAAAAAGTTCTGAACATAGTGAATTTTGTCTTGAGTTTTTTAGTTTTTTGTTATTTTTTTACACTCGCTAAAAAGCAAGACCATCACTAGAATAGCATTGAAAAAGTTCTGAAATCATTGTAAAAAGTTCTGAACTTAGTGAATTCTATCTTAATTTTTTTTTTTTTTGTTATTTTTTACACTTGCTAGTAAGCAAGACCCTCACTATAATCGCATTGAGGAGTCATCAAGTCCACCCGTTTGGGTTATTTATTAGCAACTATTACTATATGAGAGGGTAATTTATATGTATATATATATATATATATTGGGCCAAGTTGGGTAATGGGCCGCTGTGGGCCACAGTAAGAAGGGCGGAGTAAAAAGGGCCTTGGCGTTATCCTGGTCCCCAAAAGGCCTTGTTGTTATCCCGGTCCAAGAGAGTGTTACAAACAGCCCGGTCACCACACTCAGAGTTAGCCCGGTCGTGGCATGTTGCGGTAAGCTCGGTCAAAACCTTGCTATTTCTTAGCTCGGTCTAAACACACCATGGTTTCTAGAGGAGAAGCCGAGGTAAGAGTAGTGAATGGAAGAAACCGAACTGGCTTTAGTTCGGTCTACTCTGCGGCTTAGCATAGCCATGCTTACCTCGGTTATATTGGGATCCGACCATGGTAAAACCATCTCACTTGGTTTAAGTAGTGAGGGGGGTGTTGAAGGATAAGCATTATCTTTCAGGAATGTGATTCCTAGAGGGACTCTACAGGGAAGAGTAGGAGTCCTACTAGGATTGTGCCACACGGAACCTATACAAGCTCACAACATCACCTATGGAGAGGTAACACAACTTTGATTCTTGAATACACAGAGCTTTTGTCTATTTGTCTATTTTGCTGACTTAGGCATCGGAGAGGTATCCGGCACACACCCGCCGACTAGCTCACGTTTGTGTTTTCAGGGAATAAAGCGATGTCATATAGAGGAGCCTAGACTTGATCAACAAGATTATACGAGAAGGTTTATTTCTTTCCCATACAATTGGCACCGTCTGTGAGAATATCAGACAAAGAACAAAACCTCTTGATCAAGGTTCCCTCGCTTATTGAATGGCGCACAACGAAGATTTGCCACAGTCCGCCATCGACGGACAAACCCCAGAGGGGGGTGAGAGGTGCGAAGGATTGCCCTCTATCCCTCCCATGGCGGACTTAGAGCCCCAGCGACAAAATCCCCAGAGGGATGCAAGGGGGAGGCGGAACAACATCCCCCGTCGCTCTCGCTCACAAAGTCCTGAAAGGCAAAGGCGAAGAATCGACCCTCAAGCTCTGGAGGATCGCGTAAAAGAGCAAGATGAACTAATAAGGAAGATGGCGGCGGACATGAAGCGCCAGATCAAGGGAAAAAGGGTGGTGACAGGAGAGGGGCGCAAAGGCAATATGCCTCCTCGCCACTTAGAAGATCGTGGTAGGCATACCACGCCATCGCAAGCAGAAAGTAGAAGCCTCAAGACAGACGACACTCAATCAAGGACGTCCAAAACTCGTTACTCTAGGTCTGAAAGAACGAGATCATTGAGGTCTTACACTGAGGGAAGTACCTATCAGCCCTCGCATACGCACCAGACGTCATCCAGGCAAACGGAGTTGCCTAGATCGTCCAACTTACGGATAGTACTCGAAGAAAGGGCGCGACAGAAGGAGGATGCCAGGGCTTGCGACCCACACAAAGTTTCAACCCTTCAGCGGTTAGCTCCTCGGACGCATGGAAGCATCGAGGTTGGAATGCTAATACCGCACATTGCCTACGAACCAACAGATAAAGCATTGGCAAGACTACATAGCTCGCCGTTCGTTCCGGCGATTGAGAACGCACCATTACCCTCAAGCTTCATCCAGCCTAAATTTACCACGTACGAAAGGAAGACAGACCCTTACATGCACCTAAGCCACTTTCGCCAGGTCATGGCAGTATACCGGCAAAACGAAGTTTTAATGTGCATCCTATTCCCATCCAGCCTTGGCGACCTAGGTTTAACCTGGTTCGAAAGGCTACCAGAAGGTAGCATAGCCTCCTGGGCACAATTAGTAGAGGTGTACGTGACAAGATTCAGAACGAACACCAAGACGCCAGTGGAGATTGATCAGCTACTTTCCATTAACATGGGCGACAAAGAAACATTGAGATCCTACAGCAGTCGCTACTGGGAAATGTTCAACCAGATAGGGGATTGCCCCACCAATCTCGCCATCGCACAATACAAAAGAGAACTTCCAGTCAGAATAGATTAAGGGATTCGATTACTATGACTCCACCCCTCACAATGGAAGCCTTGATGGAAAGAGTGCACCAACATATTCGGGTGGAGGAGGATGGCGCCCGTGCCAAGGCAAAATCTGGTGCGACAGCACCACCAGACAAGAACACTACGGTGAAGGTCAATGCTGTAGAACGTCCAAGCAAGAATGGACGAGGCAGGCGAGACAACGAAGAGGACCGAGATAAAAGATGGTTGAGAGTCTGCACTGCCATTACCATGGTATTCAAGAAACCAATCTACCAAATTCTCAGTGAGATACACGATGAACCTTTCGTCAAATGGCCAGCTAAATTGGGAGAGGCTCAGAAGGACTACGACGAAAGATCTCGGTGCACCTTCCATAAGGAAAAGGGGCACCGCACAGACAATTGCGCACCGTTGAGACAACATTTGGAGGAGTTAGTGGCAGCTGGTCACCTAGACCGGTACATAGAAGGAGGGATGCAGCCAGCCCCCCAAAACCACGAACACCCAGACGGAACACTAAACGACGCCCCACCTCAAGGCGTGATAAACATAATACATGGGGTATTCGAGCCTGAGCGAGTATGTGAGCTCAGGGGCATGATAAAGAAGGCTGAGCACTTAAGGGAGGTATTAAGTGCTCAGCCCACCATTAAAAAAGGGAAAGCAGAGGCCACAAACGTCATGTTTTTTTCATACAAGGACTTGGAAAGGATATATTGCCCTCACAACGATGCATTGGTCGTCACTCTCCGTATCAAGGATTACGACGTCAAGCGAATTTTGATTGACCAAGGAAGCTCATATGAGATAATGTACTACGAAACTTTCAAACAGTTGAAATTGAAGGACAAAGACTTGGCACCTGCCGTATCTCCCCTGGTCGGGTTCAACTCAATGCCAGAATGGCCAGTCGGCAAGATAATCCTCCCAGTCAGAGCTGGAAGCATGACTAAACAAGTGGAATTCTGGGTATTAAAAGTGCCCTCCACTTACAACATAATCTTGGGAAGGATATGGCTGCACGCCATGAGAGCGGTAGCATCAACATACCATCAAGTCATGCGGTTCCCCAATGAAGCCAGAGTAATTGAAGAGGTCTATGGAGACCAAATTATGTCCAAGCAATGCTTCGTCACAGAAAATGGCAGCAAAGCTGCCAAGGGGTTTGTTCAGATGGTAGAAGAGCCCGAAAATAATGAATTGTTTGTGGATGTTGGCAAAGCCGCTGAACAAAAGGCAGTGAAAGACTTGATACAGGTAAGAATAGATTAAAAGAACCCGGATAAGTTCTTTTTGCTTGGCTCATCTATGTCCAGCACTGAGAGAATAGAGGTCGTGGAATTCTTAACCTCTAATATCGAAGTATTTGCCTGGACGCCGTATGACATGCCTGGTATTGACCCAAGCTTCATCTGTCACCAATTGAATGTCCACCCAACTGCCAGACCAATTATACAGTGCACTCGCAGATCGGTACTCCACCATGCCGAGATAGTGGCGGAGGAAATAGAAAACCTGCTAGAAGCAGGAGCTATCAGAGAGGTGCACTACCCCAGATGGATCTCCAATACAGTGGTAGTGCCTAAGAAGAATGGAAAATGGCGTGTCTGTATGGACTGCAAAATGGTCAATAAGGTGTGCCCAAAAGACAGTTTTCCTCTTCCACGGATAGACCAACTAGTAGATCTGACGGCAGGACACAACCGTCTTAGCTTCCTCGATGCGTACAAAGGCTTCCATCAGATCGCTATGTATGAACCAGACCAGGTGGTCACATCTTTTATAACACCAAGAGGACTGTACTGCTACAAGGTCATACCCTTTGGCCTAAAGAACGCAGGGGCAACATTCCAACGGATGGTCACCAAGATGTTCGAACCATTGTTAGACAGAACCATGGAGGCTTACATCGATAACATGGCGGTCAAGAGCAAGGACAAGAGTGACCATCTCAAGGACCTAGGTGAGACGTTTCAGATCCTGAAGAAACACAAGTTACGCCTTAATGCATCTAAGTGTGCGTTCGGCGTAGGATCTGGCAAATTCTTAGGCTTCCTAGTGACCAACCGTGGCATCGAGATAGACCCTTCTCAGATCAAAGCAATCCAGGATCTAGAGAGGCCCAACTCAGTAAAATAAGTATAGCATCTCACCAGTATGGCAGCCGCGCTAAACCGGTTCATCAGTCGGTCGTCAAACAGATGCCGACCATTCTTTCAAGCATTGAAGGCCAAGTTCCAATGGGATGAAAAATGCGACCGTGCCCTTGAAAGTTTGAAAGAATACCTGCCTTCTCCATTGCTACTAGTGACCCCAATACCTGAAGAAGAACTATTTTTGTACCTGGAAGTCTCACATCACGCAATTAGCGCAGTGTTGGTCTGAGCAGAAAGAATTCAACATCTACCCATCTTTTATGTCAGTAAGACATTGCTGGGCGCAGAAATCAGGTACTTACCATTGGAAAAATTGGCCTTAGCCTTAATGATGGCATCAAGGAAGTTGTCGCACTAGTTTCACGCCCACACCATAATCGTCCTCACAGCTTTCCCATTAAAAGCTCTATTTGAGAGGGCGAACTTTTCTGGGCGAATCTTGAAGTGGGCAGTGGAGCTGAGACAATTAGACATCAAGTTCCAACCCAGAACCGCGATAAAAGCGCAAGCCTTGGCAGACTTTGTCACAGAATTCACCCTAGGAAGTCATCATATCTGCCCAGTCGACCTGACAGATACAACCGAACTAGGGCTAAAAGTTGACCCGGAATAGCGCAACACCTGGTGCAGGATACCCAGTCAGACCCTAAGGCAAACGAGAGTAAAGTAAGGGAGAAAGAAGCAAACCATGCTACACTAAGCAAAGATTCACCAACAAATGAAGACTTGGTACAATCAGATAATAAGGGGCAAACAGCAAGCATGGACTTGGAAGAAAACACCAGCAACACTCAGGACCCCAAGGCATCATCCGATCCCTCTACTTGCTGGAAGTTATTCGTAGGAGAGATGTGGAAGCTCTTTGTGGATGGAGCATCCAACAAGCACGGAGCAGGACTCGGCATAGTCCTCATCTCACCAGATAGCCTAGTAGTGGAACAAGCAGTCAACCTTGGCTTCCCAGCATCAAACAACGAGGCGGAATATGAAACACTTTTAGCAGGACTGAAATCAGCATCCTACATGAAGGCCACCGAGCTAATGGTTTACAGTGACTCACAGCTGGTGGTAAACTAAATTTCAGGTGACTACGAGGCAAAAGACGACAGGATGGCTAAGTACCAAGAATTAGTCAGAAAAGAGATCAAGAAATTTGAAGTAGTGCAGATAGAACAGATTGGTAGGGAAGAGAACAGTAGAGCGGACGAATTAACAGGCTTTGCTTCAATGGCAGATACATCCGTCCCACATCCGTTACTGATTGACTACTTACCAAGACCAAGCATTGAAGAACCTGAAGTAGAAGAAGTATGTTGCGCCGAATTAGGCCTTTCATGGATGGATCCCATCATAGCATTCTTAAAAGACGGTGTCCTACCGGAAGGGAAGAAAGAGGCCAACAAAATAAAAGCAAAGTCGCAGCGATTTTGGCTCTCCCCATCAATGGCCTTGTACAAGAAATCCTTCACAGGACCTTATCTAAAGTGTGTCCATCCCAGCAAAGTTAAAGCGTTCTTGTTCGAGATACACGAAGGCGTATGCGGAAGCCACCAAGGAGGAAGATCATTAGCTTATAGAGCCATTTCGCAAAGATATTGGTGGTCATACATGCAAGCAGATTCAGAGAAGTATGTAAAGAGGTGCGAGAAATGTCAGAAGCTCGCACACCAAATACATCAACTAGCCAGAGAACTTCTACCATTAACTAGCCCATGGCCCTTCGCAATGTGGGGCCTGGACATAGTAGGGCCACTCCTAACAGCACCCGACAATAGAAAGTTCTTTCTAGCAGCAACAGACTACTTCACAAAGTGGGTGGAGGCGGAAGCACTAGCATCAATAAAGGAGAAAGATGTGAAGAAGTTCGTCTGGCAGAATATCATTACTCGGTTTGGCATACCAAAAGCTCTAATATCAGACAATGGCACCTAGTTCGACGGCAAAATATTTAGAGCCTTTTGTGAAGAGTACAAGATAGAGTTCTACAATTCTACACCGGTTTACCTCCAAGAAAACGGCCAAGTAGAAGCATCAAATAAAGTTGTCTTAGATGGATTGAAGGAAAGGCTAGAAAAAACAAAGGGCAAGTGGACTGAAGAGCTCCCTCATGTTTTATGGGCTTACCGTACCACACCTCGTCGATCTACTGGGGAAACACCTTTTTCCTTGGCCTATGGCATGGAAGCAGTAATCCCATTGGAAGTCGGCCTCCCTACAATTAGATGTGAAAATTTTGATCCAGACCTAAATGGCGAAGCCATCACCTTGGAGCTCGACCTTGTGGAAGAAAGAAGAGAAAGAGCACTGGTTCATATCGCCTCATACCAGCAAGAGTTATCAAGGAAATACAATAAGACAGTGCATCCAAGACAGTTCAAGATTGGAGATTGAGTACTTCGCAAAGTAATGGGAAACACTTTGGTACCCGGAGATGGCAAGTTAGGGCCCAATTGGAAAGGACCATACAAAGTGATTGGATTAGCAGGAAAATGGGCATACCACTTGGAAGGTGAAGACAACAAAGCCATTCCAAGGCCGTGGAACACTGCCAATCTCAAGTTATTTTATTTTTAACTTTTCTTCCAAGTATTTGTAGTTTTTTCCTTCCTCAATAAAACAAGCAGTTTTTTTTTTTCAGTATAGCTATTTCGTCTGTAAAAGATTATTTTAGTGAGTTAGGAAAATTGAAAGCATGATTGGCCAGAATAACCAACTATGCACCCCTCCTAAGCCCAGGATAAGGATCTAGGCTGCAGGACGTTTAGCTGGAAAAACCAAACACTTTACTCTAGGTTGGTTAGAAAAACCAACTTAGAGGTTGGCTGGAATAACCAACACCCCTCCAAAGCCCGGGATAAGGATCTAGGCTGCAAGACGTTTGGCTGGAAAAATCAAACACTTTACTCTAGGTTGGCTGGAAAAACCAACTTAGAGGTTGGCTGGAATAACCAACACCCCTCGTAAGCCCAGGATAAGGATCCAGGCTGCAGGAAGTTTGGCTGGAAAAACCAACACTTAGTCCTCTTCAGCCGAGATAAAGATTCAGGCTGAAGAGTGGTTGGCTGGAAAAACCAACACTTAGTCCTCTTCAGCCAAGATAAGGATTCAGGCTGAAGAGTGGTTAGCTAAAAAAACCAACACTTTGTACTCTTCAACCGAGATAAGGATCTAGGCTGAAGAGTGGTTGGCTAGAAAAACCAACACTTATTGTTCTTCAGCCGAGATAATAATCTAGGCTGAAGAGGTTGGCAACTATGGCTTGATAAATTGGAAAGCTAAAGACCGGGATAAAGTATCTCGGCAAGAGAAGGTTATACTTCATTCAGATTACAGTTAGAAAGCAAGTACCAGCATGGAAGTAAACCGAGATAACAGTTGGAACAAAAGAGGATTTCATTAAGTGCAAATTGAATACACAAGGTAGGACCTCAGCCCGGTTACAACTACTTGTCCAAAAGCAAAAAGACGAAAATACAGAGATCAAGCAAAAAGGTCATCTATTTTCGCGTCAAGATCAACTCGGAGCCTGATCTCATCTGGTAGCCTGGTCTCATATGGTAGTTCGGTCGTTAGATCTTCAACCAGTGGCTCCAACTGAGCTGATTGAATAGCAGGTTCATTAACAACCGGGGTATTGTTTGCCTCGGTCTCTTCTTCGTCATCCTCAGCCTGAAGAAATTGTTGCTGAATGACAGCAGCGTACTCCGTCATCGAACCCAGGATAAAATACGGAGGAGGGTTGAAGACCTCGGTCCCTGGCCCATGACCGAGTTGTGCCACGGCTGCCCTCCATCCGCATTTAAAGAATAAGTCTTTGGCCGCCTCGCATTGCTTAATATAAAGAGCCTCCCCTTCCTTGAAACCACGGTCCTCCGCATCTTCCAGCTTCTTTTCAAGCTTGGTTATCTCAGTGTTCTTTTTTCCCTTGAGCTAGGCGAGCTCGCGCAGATACTTGTCTTTTACCACGGCCGCTGCCTTTTGCTTATCTGCTTCAGCCGAGCTAACAAGACCGGTCAGACGACCATTCTCGATTTTCAGCTTAGCTATTTGTTTCCTGGCCACTTCTAGTTCGGCCATTCTTTCATTAGCCTCGGCCATGGCCTGCCTGGTGATTTTTCGAAGTTCCAACACTCGCTTGTGAGCAATATGGTTCTTCTGTATGGCCTACAAAAGGATGGAAAGAAACTTTATAAGTACGACCGAGCAAAAAGTTGTAAGAATTTGAAAGATAAGCAAGAGAGCTACTTACCAGCACCATGGATTTTGTGGATGAGCGAAGTGCCTTTAGCTCGGTTAGGTGGTCGTGGTGCTCCATGTCAGGTGGAAGGCAAACACTTTTGGCCAGATTAAAGGCCATTAGGTGATCTTTTTCAGAGACCACTGAATCAGTATCCCGTATAGCACGGTTCTGAAAAGTGATCTTTGGAGCCCCCTTGGAAGAACTAGCCCGGTCAGAGCGCTCCGGTTGTGGGCTTGGTGGAGGAATGGTATCCTCTTCATCAACAAGGCATGGCTCGGCTATGGAAGTCCAAGCACGCTTGTTTGGACGAGATGAAGAGGGTTGATGGGTCGGTAAGGCCACCATGGTCTCTTGTGGTTGGCTTGCTGGTGGTACCTCGGCTTGGTTTGTTTCGGTTAGAAGGGCCCTCACAGCTCGTTTCTTGGCCATCTCTTGCTCAGCGGTTTGAGGGATCAATCTGATTTGGGGCAAGTTTGGGTCCGGTTCAGGAGAGGCTTCCAATAAGAAGTCAGTTACCTTGGTCTTCCGTTTGCCACTATATCGGTAGGTCGGCTAAAAGTCCAATAGCTCGGTCCAACTTCGGTTGGGATATCGCAGGGCGACGCGAAGTATATTCAAGTTGGGGTAGCTGTATTGGGACTTGAGGAATTTCAAATCTGCATAAAAGAAGACAACAGTTAGAGCGGTTTAAGGTGGGAAAACCGAAGTAAAGAAAGGCGTAGTATGAAGCCGAGGTAACTCTACCGGCTACACCCTTGTTTCAATTTATTCTGTCACCAGGGATCTGGGCTTGTTGGTCCTCAAAATTTCCAGATACCCAGAGGAAGTCATCATCATTTACGTCTTTATCCGGGGTATCCTTTATTATTTTTTCACGCCGGCGCCTTATTCTTAAATAATAGACCCATCCATCTTCGGCGGAGCCTATAGAATATTAATGGAAGAACTCGGCTAAACCGAGATTAAGGCCAGCCCGGTGGTTTAGCTCGACAATACTATTTATTATACGATAAGAATTGGTGGAAAGTTGAGTTGGGCAAAGGTTGGTCTGCCTAAGGAATTCACAGAGAAGAGGCTGTCCAGGGAATCTTAGTTCGGTCTCTACTATGGATAGCAGGGTAAAGGGAACGAAGCCGTGTTTTCCCCATGGTATGATATCCAGGTCGGCTAGGGTGAGATGGACATCATCAGGGATGTTATAATCTTTTCAGAATTTGGCCATGGCACCTGGTGAGTTAACTAAGAACCTATACTTTCCCATTTGTGGTTTAAGTTATGAATAAATTAAACTGGAGTGTTAGCTCGGTCGAAGAATGATGCTGAGTAGCTCGGCTGAGCGCTCAAAGGAGTGCCTGGGCAACCTAAGTCTGCAAAGCGAAAAACAAAGGTGTTAAACACAGATCGTTGGACCGTGCTAAAAGAAATAAAGGCAAGATAAATGAAGTCCTAGCTCGGCTATGTGAGGTGCTACGGGTCTTAGCTCGGTTTGAGCAAAGTGTTTGTTAGCCCGATTGAGCCTCTAGGGGCAGCATTCTTAGATCGGTCTAGACTAAGAAGGCTGGTTTAGCCCCAAGCTGTAGCTCAGTCGTGGTTGAGGCTTTGAAGCGCGTTATTACACAGACCTAGTACGGTTCGATAGCTCGGCTAATTGAATCAAAAGGTGGTTTGACTTGTTAAAACTACTGGAATAACATGAAGTGTTGGTTCGGTTGGTTAGTCTGGCTAGACTGACATCAACTACAAACAACTTCCTAATTTGGTTACATTGTGATTTTAGATCAGATGCAGTGTTCTACAGATTATTTCATGAATACTAGTGGTTCTTACAAGGTTTTTTCCCAGAAAACGCAAGGCAATGCAAAAAATGGAGAAAATGTGTTTTACAAAAACACACAAACAATATGTTATGGATTGTAAAAAACAAGTGCGGAAATAACAAAAAGAGAACAGATGTAGCTTACCAGGTCGAAGAGGAAAGAACTGGAAAATGAAAATGGCACCAGAAGCAAAAACACGAAGCTTTTTTCAGTTGCAGGTCGAAAAACAATGATAGCTCAAGAGGAAGAGCGAGAAGAGGGTGAATGGTAAAGTGATGGATTCAAAACCTTAGGGTTTGTTTTGGTGAAAGGCCCAAACTTTGGGTGGGACTGTTCAAAAAACACAGAGTACGAAGGTGGCGTGACAGCTGCATTGGGCCAATCAGAGTGTGTCCTTGGAATGAGAAGCGATTTAGTTGCTGCGATTAAAGAGACGCTTTTGACCGGACAGTGTTGTAGCTCGGTTGAAAAACTAAAGTTTTTTAGCTCGGTTGGGAGGCTGAAACTTTTTGGCTCGGCTGGTAACGGGTAATCCCTATCATGCTGTGCAGATGGAATTAAGGGACAATTGAGAGGGTAATTTATATATATATATATATATTGGGCCGAGCTGGGTAATGGGCCGCTGTGGGCCACAGTAAGAAGGGCGGAGTAAAAAGGGCCTTGGCGTTATCCTGGTCCCCAAAAGGCCTTGTTGTTATCTTGGTCCAAGAGAGTGTTACAGACAGCCCGGTCACCACACTCAGAGTTAGCCCGGTCGTGGCATGTTGCGGTAAGCTCGGTCAAAACCTTGCCATTTCTTAGCTCGGTCTAAACACACCATGGTTTGTAGAGGAGAAGCCGAGGTAAGAGTAGTGAATGGAAGAAACTGAACTGGCTTTAGTTCGGTCTACTCTGCGGCTTAGCATAGCCATGCTTACCTCGGTTATATTGGGATCCGACCATGGTAAAACTATCTCACTTGGTTTATGCAGTGAGGGGGGTGTTGAAGGATAAGCATTATCTTTCAGGAATGTGATTCCTAGGAGGACTCTACAGGGAGGAGTAAAAGTCCTACTAGGATTGTGCCACACGGAACCTATAAAAGCTCACAACATCACCTATGAAGAGGTAACACAACTTTGATTCTTGAATACACAGAGCTTTTGTCTATTTGTCTATTTTGCTGACTTAGGCATCGGAGAGGTATCCGGCACACACCCGCCGACTAGCTCACGTTTGTGTTCTCAGGGAATAAAGCGACGTCGTACGGAGGAGCCTAGACTTGATCAACAGGATTATACGAGAAGGTTTATTTCTTTCCCGTACACTATACATACACACCATATATAGTATGCACCTACAATTTGAGCCATAGTAGTTCACAGTTTACCAATTCTGGTCATAATAACAAAATCAAATTAATTTAGAACAAAACCTCATAAGTAAGACCACTTCGGTTCACAACTAAAATACCACAAAATCTCATAACTAAAATCAACGCATAACCAAAAATACCACAAAAATTTCATAACCAACTGCCACAAAGTTTGATAATTAATTACAACACAAATTTGACTACTAAAACATTTTGCAACTACACACTAACATGATCCATAGGCATAACTAGAGCTTATGGTATACATCTAAAATTTTCCAATTTAGAATTCGTGTGTTGAACATAATTTTGAACAAACACAATTTGTTGAAGTCCTCGAAGAAGCAAATCAACTGCCAAATATGGCCCAATTTTGGATATATCATCCTGAATTAATTGCAAGAAATATTTTAGTGTGCATAACAGAGCATATATAAGTGCAAGATATAGATTAATTTTAGGATATTGACGTTGAAGTGATTAAGAAGTGGCAATCATTCTAGAGATCTGTCTAAAGGTTTGGAATTAAATCCTTTAATCAAGAACATAACAATGCTTTGTATAATTGATTTTATGTTTCGAATGACATCCATCAAGAAACATGACATACACCAATTTTGATGATAATTCACATAATAAACTACATGTGATTTGACAATATCATCATTGTAAATATAAATGCTCTCAACATGCCCAGCTCTTATTGACTTCTCGTGTTTGACCAAAATATGTGATTAGGAAATGTTGTTTAGTTATGAGGTTTATGTTCTTGGAATGGGTCCAAAGAACCCTTCCCGACTACAATAATAATAATAATAATAATAATAATAATAATAATAATAAAAATAATAATAATTGTAACATTACTGATAAATTGTAACTATTCATAAGTGTTGTACATCCTGCTAAGACTAGTGATCGCAAAAAACAGAATATATAGACAAACAAATTATTTCAAATGTCAGGGACACCCACAAATTGGTGAACACTTTCTCATATAGTACCTTTTTTTTTTCTTTCGTTTTTCTGGTGGCCAAAATGTAATACTCAAAATTAATCATCAAATGAAACTTCTCATATTAATTAAAACACCAACTCAAGTGTGATGATCCTACCGTATTAAACCAATCAAAATTAAGAAAAGCACCACATAAAAATACCCAATAATTACTCCAAAAAAGACAACAAGTATATCTATATCTATATCAGGTCTGAGAGTCTCATGTCACTAGTACTGAGGCAATCAAAGAGAGCGTCAAAACATAACTAAAAAAAGAAAGTCCCACATACTTCCATTTTTAGTGAATTTCAAGACATCCCTTTCCCTTCAGTGGTTTTAATCAACAATCTCCTGCCCATTCCACTTCTTGAGCTTCTTCTTGTCAACAAATTTATGAAACATACCTCTCAAAATACATTAACTGTTGCAAAACATTGCATACATAAATATATATTGTGTGGAAAAAAAAAGAAAAAAAAAAACTTACCGACGCAAGAGGAAATATCCAGCTCTCACTGCTTCATCATCATTTGCAACTTCAATCCGGACAATTTTTAGAGTGTTTGCTAGAAGACTCAATGAGTAAATACAATACAGAGAATGTCAAATTTAGGGAAAAAAAAAATTATAGTCTTATGAATTTTACTCCCAAAAGATTGCCACAGCTATTACAGTAAACATCTGAGAGAGTGCGATCTCCAACCCTTCGATCCTGCTCTAGACTGAGTGTGTGCACATTCACACTGCATACAGTTTTTTCATGAAGCTAAATGTAAGCTATATTGGTCATTTCATTAATTTTTGAATTTCTTTTTTTGAAGTTTTTCTTAGGTCCACAAGCACACACGTGTTTAGATATTGGATTTGTAGAGAAAGGAAAAGAGAAAACTCGAAATCTAAATTCGAAACACAACACTTTGGTCTCGTGCAGTGCACGATTTTCATGAAACTTTGATGAAGTTTTCACATTTAAATTACAAGAGACTATAAATGGGAAACAAAATAGCTTGTGTTAATTTATTGCTGCTTCCAACAGTAATTGATGAGTTCTTACACATTTCGAAAGACACCTCCAGCCAACTCATTGTCCTGAAAAACATAATGAACATAATCCTTAGAATATGAACCCAACCGCAAAGAACACATGACATTAAAAAAAAAAAAAAGGAAAAGAAGAAAAAAAGAGAGAAATGAAAAGAAAAGAAAAGAATATGTTGCAAGGAACGAGTGGGATCAAAAACCCAATTTTGCAGGTAAAGTACAGAGCCTTTTTATGCGAATAGAGGACACTCAATGAGCAGCCTGATTAGCAGATCAACGACTGCATGAGAAGACATGTCTGCCATGCTGTTCTATTCGGGCTGAGCATGTATCAAGAGCTTCATAGTATATATAAAACGAGCAATACCAAGAAATCATCAAAGGCAGATACAATTAATTATGCAGAGAGAGAGAGATTTTACTATGAAGTTATCAAGAAACTCTTGGGGTAAAGTAATGTGGGCTGGGCAGGCATGGTAGAGGTAGAATTGAGTATCTGGAGTTTGATCAAAGTAGGTAAGATACACACGCCCCATTATTGTAAATTTGCAACAAAGAGCTCTAAAAATGGAAATCTTATATTTCTGTCAAGAAACTACTGCCAAAGAGGCATATGAGTTCTAGGTTCGTTGTTGAAGACCATGTAGCTATAGGCTGGTTTTTGAACATACAGGGGGACCATATAGATTGGTTGAGAGAAGGGAAAGCCAGTATCAGGATCTCTCCTTACTCTCTTTCCTTGCCTTCCTACTTGCTGGACCATTGGGCCTATTTTTGGGCCCAATTTTAATGATTCGAATTGTTCAAATTTTAAGATTGTTGAGTATATCATACTTGTAAAAAGTCAAATTGATCGGATATTAGAAACTACATGTTCGGATCATCGAACTAAAAACTATTTTTTTAAAAATTTAATAAATAGTTTTTCAAACACATATTTTCTGATATCCGATCAATTTGATTTTTTATTGGTATAATATACTCAACAAATCTTAAAATGTGAATAGTTCGGATCATTGAAATTGGGCCCAAAAGTGAGCCTAATAACCCGGTAAGTAAGGAGGCAAAGAAAGAGAGTAAGGATTTGATTCCACTTCCAAAACCCTATTTACTGTTCCTTTTAGCAAGTCCAAAGCCGTATCTATTGTTCTTTTTAGCAAGTCCAAAACCCTAACTATTGTTCTTTTCAGCAAGTCCAAAACCCTATCTACTGTTGTTCTTTAGCAAGTCAATCAGTTATTGTCGTGGAAAGTCTAATATTTGATTCCACTTTCTTTTTTTTTTATAGCAAGTCCATCAGTTATTGTCATGGAAAGTCAAATTTTTCTCAATTTTGGATGTATGCGACTCCGTTTGAGAAAAGGGATTTTAGCAATTTTATAATTTTTTTGGCTAAAATATAAAATAAAAAGATGTGTAAAAGTAATAAAATTTTTTTTTTTAAAAAACTTCAACATTTCAATACTATAAATTATAGATTTTTTAATTTTTAAACTAAAAATGTTACAGATCAAATAAGGCTTTATTGTCCACATTGTACTCTCGTAAGAGCTGTGCACTCTCACCAAAAAAAATAAATAAATAAATAAAAATAATAAAATAAAATCTAACAATATAAATTTTATAATATATCACATCAACCTATTCGTGATGTGTGGCTCTTTTTTCCCGTGTCGTTAATAGATGGTGTTTAAAATTTGAGAAATTCCATGTAATAACGTCTCCAACAAATTTTGTCCTACCCAAAATTTTGGAAGGAAATTATCACATGGGTTTAGAAAATTTTGTAATTATGTGTCAATTTAATAATATATGATTTATTTATAAGAGAAATTTATAACATATACCCCTTAAAGAAGTACACATCATAAGAAAATTATGATTTTTTATAATAAAAGTTATGATTGTTTGTAATGTGTGTTATGACATTTTATGGTGAGGAGGAAGATGCATTCTAGTCCAAAATCTAAACGAGATGGAGCTGTTTGGGTCCGTAGGGCCACCATGGGCTTCATTTTGATGATTCAAATTAGGGATGCAACTCAGGCGGGTTCGGTCGGGTTGGAGGTTTGCCCAAGCCCAGCCCGAATTGTGTTTGACAGTGCCCAAGCCCGCCCAAGCCCAACCATCAACCTGAGCATGGCTGCCTAAGCCTGAACCAAGCTTCATAATTTGAACTCGGGTTAACCCGAATTGCTCGAATTTCACAAGGCAACAAACAGCTTTTGAATTTTTTCATACAACAAATAGTGCTTCATAATATACATAAGTCTATTAGTCCATACAACTTAAACATCATCCCAGCCACAAACATTGCTACATATAAAAGTAAATATCACAAGGCAACAAACAATGCTTCATTATTCCATACAACAAACAGAGTAGTTCTTAGGCATTAGGCAAAGAGCATTTCCCTAATGCATTGTAAGATCAAAATTGATATTAGTATCAATATCTTCAATTTTCATCCCAACAAGTAATTCCCAATCAAATGATCAAAGAATATTGGCAAGTGCAAGCTCTACTATTGCAACTCCCAGATTGATTTCACAATGCTCTTCGACCAGATCTAAATGAAATTAGTCCAAAGTCCTCTAAAATCAATATCATCAATTTTGAGTGGTAATCGAACGACGAGTGACCAAAAATAGACAAATTGAAGCACAAATACAAATATAGAGAGGGATCTACCAATTTTGTGTGGCTTCGAAGCTTATCAAAAGGGTGGCCGTGTCGTTATTCATGGCTTCATCGTTGTTCGTGTCATCCGCCATTCTTTAACTCTCATGAAGAAATGAAATAAGAGTCTGAAGAAAGAACAGATAAGGTATGGTTTTGTTTTTAGGTTTAATCTAATGGTCCAAATAAAAGATGCTAATCCAAAGGCCAAAGACCACCAAAAAAAAAAAATTAGGGCTAGCTATTTAATTTATACATATATTATATAATTTATATAATATATTAAATGTAATTCGGGTTTAGGTTGCTCGGGTTAGCCATTGACTCTGCCCAGGTCCAGCTCGAATTACAATTCGGGCATCAAAAATCTGCCCAGGCCCATCCAAATTACAAGATATTGTTGCCTAAGCCCTAAAAAAACTCGGGCTAGACACGGGTTGCTCAGGTTGAGCCCACCCGAGTTGCACCCCTAATTCAAACGTGTTTTTCACTAAAAAAATGAATGATACTTATGTTTTTAAAAAATAAATCATATATTTTTTTATGATAAAAATAATAAATTGAACAAGTTGCAATTATCAGATTAACTTAATTTTGTTTTTAGTATGAAATATATGAAGTGCCTGACAAAATGAACAATTCAGATCATCAAAATGGGACCCGTGGTGGGCCTCACAGGCCCAAACAGTCCATTTCAATTCAGATTTTGGACTAGAGGGAATCCTTCTCATGGTGAAATTATAAGTAGTGAATTTATGATATGTACCCTAAATTTAGAAATAATAATGTTAAGACACCTTATGATTTTTGTTTTGATACTTTGTACTTTTTATTATGACATTTTATAATAAAAAAATAAATAATAACTTTGGTAATGAAAAAGTTATGACTGAAAAAAAAAGGGAAAAAAAAAATACCATATAAATTATGTTTTTTTGGAGCGCACATTATAGCCTCTCCCTCGTTTATATTCTATATTTTTGGAACCACCTGTACATATGAATCCTCTGCTAGTGGGCCAGTATGCAACTTTTTTTTTTTTTTTTTTTTTTTGAACTGGCCAGTATGCAACTATATTCCCATAAAACATGATAATTAGTCCTATTTGGAGCCAAGTATACATATGAAACCCCTGCTAGTGGGCCAGTATGCAACTATTATTTTGCTATGTCGATAAAAATCAGTATTGTACTTTATTTATTAAAAATTACGTAATTTTTATTCCAAAAAATAAAATCATGAATCTATCCATCTTCCACCGCCACCACCATCTTCACCTTTCGTTATTTTTCCCGTCCAGTCTCCACACCAGCACACTAACCACCCCATGGCCATGGCTTGTTAGTTTATTTTATTTAATGATTTTGCTTCTAATTCGAGGAGGTTGATGGGTACGGATAGTCGTGTTGACTGATGGTGGTAAGGCAGTGTGCGTACCAAATCTCAGGTTAGGTTTTTATTTTTTATTTTTTTTGAAGAAAAATACTATAGATTTTAAATAAATTACTAAATTTTTTATCAAACCTTTTATATGGGTGTAAGACCCATACACATGTGATTTGTGTGGATCCCACACGCATATAAGAGGTTTGGTAAAAAATTTGATAATTTATTTAGAGTCCCTAATATAACTCTTTTTTAAAAGTAAGTATGTGTTCTTATTGTTATTTTCAATCTGCTTTCCAGGATAACACGACATCTTTGAAAATGTGTAAATTATCATCATTAATACAAATCTATGTAACTTCTTTGGCGGGTAGCTATCGTTTTGAATTTTAATTAACGATTAGTGATCAGCACAACAAATCAATTTGTTGTTATCAAGAATTTTAAAATTCAATGATTTATTTCATTATCTTCTTGCTAACCTGTATTGCATTTGCTTTGGTGGAAACGTTAATCCTATGTTTTGTAGTGTCAATGTAGATGTTGTTGAGGGTACTAATACAGTTACTGACGTTAACTACAACCGTTGCAGGAAGCTTTTGGGTTGGAAATATGCAAGGAACATAAAGTATTTATCATTTTTGAGATTCTCTATATATATATATATTCTTATATATTGACTAAAAATCTTCTAACAAAATTATACTATTATAAGTTTAGGTTGAAGTCCCAGAGGAAACCAATGTACTTGAGACCGAGAGATTCCTACTGCATTTGTAAGCTTTGAAACAAATAAATACCACTAATTCTGTACACAAAGTATTTTTTTTTTCCTTCTAATTTCTTTAATTTTGAGTTTCTTACGGATTTGATTCAACATCTGTGAATAGGCAAAAGCTACTACTGTGGATGGAAACAATATGATGTATGTAGATACAAATGAACCTGTTGAAAATGCTTGAATTGATGGCAAAGAAGACATTTGAAATGACAATTGAAGGAGGACTCATATATACATGTAATATCAAATTCATCCTTTTTTTTTTTTTTTTCTTACTCTTAAAATTATGATTTGGTGTTTTCTCTGGTTCTTGTAATACTAAATATACGGAGCAAGAGGCATAGAACTATTAGTTGTTAGAACAAAAGGGCTTGTTTGGTGTATGATTGTTTCACAGTTTAGGATAAGCACTCAATACTCTATATGGGTGCTTTCTATTCATGTACTACAATTTTATTTCCATCTGCTTATGATGATCTATATGAAAATACGTCTATTGTTGTTACAATGACAATAGATTTTAGGCCATGTTTGAAGTTGTTTATCTAAATGAGAGGGTAATTTTTGGGAAAAATTGGGCCGAGCTTCGAGTTGGGCTTTAAGGCCCAAAACACGAAGGATTAAGTAAAAAGGCCGTAATGGATACTTCGGCCTAGGGGGCAAGGTTACTCCGGTCTTGAGGAGACAAAGTTACTTCGGCCCAAGGAGGTGAGGTTACTCCGGCTCATGAAGAGATAGATGCTTTGGTCCAAGGAGAAGTAAAGCTACTCCGGTCCGTAGGCAACTCGGAATTAGGCCGGTCTCAGAGTTAGTCCGGCCGCAGTATGTTCTGGGAAGGCCGGTTTTGGAATTAGTCCGGTCGTGACGTACTATGGTTAGGTCGGTCAGACCTTGCTACTTGGAAGTTTGAGCTCGCCAAGGTTGAACAGGGACAGCCGAAGTAAGGAATTAGAGGAGAAGACCGAGCTATGGACGGTTCGGCCCTCTGTGGCTCGGTATAGCCAATTTACTTCGGTTACATGGAAGTTCGGCCGTGGAGGAAACCATCCCACTTGGTTTAAGCAGTGGGGGAGGGTGTAAAAGGATAAGCATTATCCTTAGGAGAATGAATCCTAGGAGGACTCTGCATGGAGAAGTACAAGTCCTACTAGGATTGTGCCATATGAAACTTATAAAAGCTCACAAGCAACACCTTGGAGGAGGTAATTGAACACAATCTTTCTGAGAACTTAGAGCTTTGTCTATTTGTCAAGTTTTCTGACTTAGGCATCGGAGAGGTTTCCGGCACACACCCGCCGGCTAGCTCACGTTTGTGTTTTCAGGTGACAAAGCGACGTCGTACGGAGGAGCGTGGACTTGGTCAACAGGATTATACGAGGAGAATTATTTCCTCCCCGTACAATTGGCGCCGTCTGTGGGAGGAACAGACAAGAACAAAACCTCTTGACTAAGCTTCTCCTTTTTTCTCAAGTCAATGGCACACATTGAAGAACTACCGCAGTCCGCCGTCGACGGACTAACTCCAGAGGGGGGCGCAAGGCGAGAAGGACTACCTTCCGTCCCTCCCATGGCGGAGTTGGAACTCCAACAACATAACTCCAGGAGGAGTGGCAGGGGAAGGCGGAATAGCAGCCCTCGTCACTCTCAGAGTCCTGACAGACAAAGGAGGAGGATTGATCCTCAAGCCCTGGAAGATCGCGTGAAGGAACAAGATGAACTAATTCGAAGGATGGCGGCGGACATGGAGGCCATGAAACGCCAGATGAAGAATAAAGATGTGGCGACAGGAGAGGGGCGCAAGCATAAAACGCCCCCTCGCCACTCAGAGAATCGTAGTAGGAATACTACGCCCTCCCAAGGAGAGAGCAGAAGCCTCAGGACAGGCGACACTCACTCCTTATCTTCAAGAACTCGTCACTCCAGGTCTGAGAGGACGAGATCCGAAAGATCATATACTGAAGGAAGTACGTATTGGCCTTCACATTCACACCAAACCAGATCCAGACAAACCGAGCTACCCAGGTCATCCGACTTACGAACCGTGCTAGAAGAAAAAGCACGATGCAAGGAGGATGCCAGGGCAAGGGATCCACACCGAATTTCGGCCCTACAACGGTTGGCTCCTCGAACGCATGGAAGCGTCGAGGTTGGAATGCCAATACCGCGACCGGCCTACGAACCAGCGGACAAAGCATTGGCAAGACTACAGACTTCGCCGTTTGTCCCAGCGATCGAAAACGCTCCCCTACCATCAGGCTTCCTACAGCCGAAGTTCAATACATATGAAGGGAAGACGGACCCGTATTCACACTTGAGCCACTTTCGCCAAGTCATGGCCGTGTACAGGCGAAACGAGGCCTTAATGTGCATACTTTTCCCATCAAGTCTGGGCGACCTGGGCTTGACTTGGTTCGAAAAGCTCCCAGAAGGTAGCATAGCCTCCTGGGCCCAATTGGCAGAAGCATTCGTAACAAGGTTTCGGACAAATACTAAAACACCGGTGGAGATAGACCAGCTACTCTCCATCGACATGGGTGAGAAAGAAACCCTCAGATCTTACAACAGTCGCTACTGGGAGACATTCAACCAGATTGGAGACTGCCCCACCAATCTAGCCATTGCGCAATATAAAAGAGGCCTACCAGTAGGGAACCGACTAAGGGATTCAATTACCATGACGCCACCCCTCACCATGGAAGCCCTGATGGAGAGAGTGCATCAGCACATCAGGGTAGAAGAAGATGGCGCACGTTCCAAAGCCAAAACAAGTGCGGCCACGGTACCAGAAAAGAAAACCTCAGCAAAGGTTAATACGGTGGACCGAAGTAACAAAAATGGACGTGGCAGACGAGATAACGGAGAAGACCCAGACAAAAGATGGCTAAGAATTCGCACTGCCATAACCACGGTGTTCAAAAAACCAATATATCGGATTCTGAGCGAAATCAAGGATGAGCCTTTTGTCAAGTGGCCAGCCAAGCTTGGGGAAGCTCAGAAGAATTACGACGACAGATCACGGTGCACCTTCCACAAAGAAAAGGGGCACCGAACTGAGAATTGCACGTCCCTAAGACAGCATTTAGAAGAATTGGTGGCAGCAGGCCACTTGGACGAATACATTGAAGAAGGAGCGCAACCGGCCCCCCAAGATCATGACCAACCCAACAGAATGCCAAACGACGCACCACCGCAAGGCATTATCAATGTAATTCATGGAGTTTTTGAACCTGAGCGCGTATGCGAGCTTAGAGGTTCAATCAAGAGGGCCGAACACTTTAGGGAAGTATTAAGTTCCCAACCCGCCATCAAGAAGGGGAGGACAGAGGCAACAAACGTCATGTCCTTTTCGGATAAGGACTTGGAACGAATTTACTGCCCCCATAATGATGCCCTGGTTGTCACTCTCCGAGTCAAGGATTTTGACGTCAAGCGGATTCTGATTGACCAGGGTAGTTCATGTGAGATCATGTATTACGACACATTCAAACAATTAAAGCTGCAAGACAAAGACTTGGCACCTGCAGTTTCTCCCCTGATTGGATTCAACTCCATGCCAGAATGGCCTGTCGGCAAAATAATCCTTTCAGTCAGAGCTGGAAGTGTATCAAAACAGGTGAAGTTCTGGGTATTGAAGGTCCCCTCCACCTACAACATCATCCTGGACAGAACATGGCTGCATGCCATGCGTTCGGTGGCGTCATCATACCATCAGGTAATGCGGTTCCCCAATGACGCCGGTATAATTGAAGAAGTCTATGGCGATCAGATCATGTCAAAACAGTGCTTCGCCACAGCAAATGGAAGCCGAGCTGCCAAAGGATACGTTCATTCGGTGGAAGAACCAGAGAGTAATGAACTATTCGCTGACGTCGGCAAAGAAGCTGATCAGAAAGCAGTGGAAGACTTGGTGGAGGTAAAAATAGATGAGAAGAACCCGGATAAGTTCTTCTTGCTTGGCTCATCATTGTCCAGCGCTGAGAGATTAGAGGTCATGGAATTCTTGACCTCTAATATCGAAGTGTTTGCCTGGACACCGTACGACATGCCAGGCATTGATCCAAACTTCATCAGTCACCAACTCAATGTCCACCCATCCGCCAGACCAGTCATTCAACGTACACGCAGATCGGCACTCCACCACGCCGAAATAGTGGCAGAAGAGGTGGGCAACCTGCTAGAGGTAGGAGCAATAAGGGAAGTGCACTACCCAAAATGGATCTCCAACACCGTCGTAGTGCCAAAAAAGAATGGTAAATGGCGCGTCTGCGTCGACTACAAAACAGTCAACAAGGCGTGCCCGAAAGATAGCTTCCCTCTACCAAGGATAGATCAACTGGTGGACCTAACGGCAGGGCATAACCGTCTCAGCTTCCTGGATGCATACAGAGGCTACCACCAGATCGCCATGCATGAACCAGACCAGGAGGTCACATCCTTCACAACACCAAGGGGGTTATATTGCTACAAGGTCATGCCCTTTGGCCTAAAGAACGCAGGGGCGACATTCCAAAGGATGGTCACCAAGATGTTTGAACCATTATTAGGCAGAACAATGGAGGCTTACATCGACGACATGGTGGTCAAAAGCAAGGATAAGAATGACCATCTGAAAGATTTGGGCGAGATGTTCCAGATCCTGAAGAAACACAAGTTGCGCCTCAACGCATCCAAATGCGCATTCGGAGTTGGATCTGGCAAATTCTTGGGCTTCCTGGTAACCAACCGAGGTATAGAAGCAGACCCCTCTCAGATCAAAGCAATCCAGGAGTTGGAGAGACCAAACTCAGTCAAAGAAGTGCAGCATCTCACTGGTATGGCGGCTGCGCTAAACCGGTTCATAAGCAGGTCGTCAGACAGACTACGACCATTCTTCCAAGCTTTAAAAGCCAAGTTTGAGTGGGATGAAGAATGCGACCGAGCTCTGGAAAGCTTGAAGGAGTACATGTCTTCCCCACCACTTCTTGTAACTCCAGTTCCTGGTGAAGAACTCTTTTTGTACCTGGCGGTCTCTCAGCACGCAGTCAGCGCGGTGTTGGTTCGTGCAGAAGGAATACAACACTTGCCCATCTTTTATGTCAGCAAGACATTATTGGGAGCCGAAACAAGGTACTTGCCATTAGAGAAACTAGCATTAGCATTAATGATGGCATCCAGAAAATTAGCGCACTACTTTCACGCCCACACCATAGTCGTCCTCACAGCCTTTCCACTAAAAGCTCTGTTTGAAAGGGCGAACTTCAGTGGGCGAATTTTGAAATGGGCAGTAGAGTTGGGACAATTCGACATCAAGTTCCAACCCAAGACCGCAATAAAAGCTCAATCTTTGGCAGACTTCGTCGCAGAGTTTACTCCTGGAAGTCATCATATCTGCCCAGTCGACCTGACTGACTCAACCGAACTAGGGACGGAAATTGACGCCGGAATAGCGCAACCCCTAGTGGAAGGTAGTCCATCAACCGAACTAGGGACAGAAGTTGACGCCGGAATAGCGCAACCCCTAGTGGAAGGTAGTCCATCAAGCACAAAGGCAGACCACATTAAGGACAACAAGGAGGAGCCAAACAAAGGCTCACCAGCAGTTCAAACAGAGGACGAAGGGCAGACAGCCAATATGGACTTTGAAGAAATCACCATCCTTGACCCCACGGCATCGTCTGACCCTTCCACCTGCTGGAAACTATTCGTTGGGGAGATGTGGAAGCTCTTTGTGGATGGAGCATCCAACCGACATGGTGCAGGGCTTGGCATAGTCCTCATCTCTCCAGACGGCCTGGTTATAGAGCAAGCAATCAACCTTGGCTTCCCAGCATCCAACAACGAAGCAGAGTATGAGGCGCTTCTCGCAGGACTCAAGTCGGCACACTTCATGAAAGCAACCGAACTAATGGTGTACAGTGACTCACTGCTGGTGGTAAACCAAATTTCTGGCGAATACGAAGCAAAGGATGACAGAATGGCCAAGTACCAAGAGCTAGTCAGAACGGAGATCAAGAAGTTTGATGTGGTAAGGATAGAACAAATTGGCAGGGAGGAAAACAGCCGAGCGGACGAGCTAGCAGGCCTTGCCTCAATGGCAGATACATCAATCCCTCATCCATTACTCGTCGACTTCTTACCAAAACCAAGCATAGAAGACCCCGAAGCAGAAGAAGTGTATTGCGCAGAATTAGGGCCCTCTTGGATGGATCCCATCATCCTGTTCCTAAAAAACGGCATCCTACCAGAAGAGAAAAAAGAAGCCAACAAAATAAGGGCAAAGTCGCAGCGATTTTGGCTATCTCCATCTTTGGCATTGTACAAGAAGTCATTCTCTGGGCCTTACCTCAAGTGCGTTCATCCCAGCAAGGTAGAAGCATTCCTGTTCGAAATACACGAAGGGGTATGTGGAAGTCATCAAGGGGGAAGGTCGCTCGCTTACAGGGCTATTTCGCAAGGATATTGGTGGCCATATATGCAAGCAGACTCAGAGAAATATGTGAAGAAGTGTGAAAAATGCCAGAAATTCGCGCACCAAATACATCAACCAGCAAGAGAACTCCTGCCCTTAACTAGCCCATGGCCTTTCGCAATGTGGGGCTTGGACATAGTAGGACCGCTTCCAACAGCACCCGGGGGCAGAAAATTCTTTCTCGCAGCAACAGACTACTTCACAAAATGGGTGGAAGCAGAAGCATTGGCGTCAATCAAAGAAAAAGATGTGAAGAAGTTTGTTTGGCAGAATATTATCACTCGGTTTGGCATTCCAAAAGCCCTGATCTCAGACAATGGCACTCAGTTCGACGGCAGAATCTTCAGAAGCTTTTGTGAAGAATACAAGATAGAGTTCTACAACTCCACACCGGCATATCCTCAAGCAAATGGGCAAGCTGAAGCTTCAAATAAAGTCGTCTTGGATGGACTAAAGAAAAGGCTAGAGAAAGCAAAAGGCAAGTGGGCGGATGAACTCCCTCATGTTTTATGGGCTTACCGCACCACACCTCGGCGATCAACTGGAGAAACACCATTTTCCTTAGCTTATGGCATGGAAGCAGTGATCCCACTAGAAGTTGGCCTTCCCACAATTCGAAGCGAAAATTTTGACCCAGACTTAAATGGAGAAGCCATAGCCTTAGAACTCAACCTTGCAGAAGAAAGAAGAGAAAGAGCGTTGGTCCACATCGCCGCATACCAACGAGAGTTAATCAAAAAATACAGCAAAAAGGTTCATCCAAGACAATTCAAAATTGGCGATTGGGTACTGCGCAAAGTAATGGGGAACACCTTAATCCCAGGAGACGGCAAGTTAGGCCCAAATTGGGAAGGTCCTTATAAGGTGGTTGGGTTAGCCGGCAAAGGGGCATACCACCTAGAAGACAAGGATGGCAAGGCAATCCCTAGGCCATGGAATACGGCCAATCTCAAGTTATTTTACTTTTAGCTTTTCTTTTCCAAACATGTAATTTTCTCTTCCTTCAATAAAATGAGAAATTCTTTTTGGCACAAATTACTCTTTGTAAAAATTAGCTTTCAAGACTTAAGTATATTACAAACATGTTATTCTAAGTTAGCTGGAAAAACTAACTTAGAGGTTGGCTGGATTAAACCAACACCCTTCCTAAGCCCAGGATAAGGATCCAGGCTGCAGGACATTTGGTCGGAATAACCAAATACTATAAGTTGGCCGGAAAAACTAACTTAAAGGTTGGCTGGAATAAACCAACACCCTTCCTAAGCCCAGGATAAGGATCCAGGCTGCAGGACATTTGGTCGGAATAACCAAATACTATAAGTTAGCTGGAAAAACTAACTTCAAATAGTTGGCTGGAACAAACCAACTCTTGTTACTCTTCAGCCGAAGTAAGTGCAAGGCTGAAGAGTGGTTGGCTGGAATAAACCAACACCTGTAACTCTTCAGCCGAAGTAAGTGCAAGGCTGAAGAGTGGTTGGCTGGAATAAACCAACACCTGTAACTCTTCAGCCGAAGTAAGTGCAAGGCTGAAGAGTGGTTGGCTGGAATAAACCAACACCTGTAACTCTTCAGCCGAAGTAAGTGTTAGGCTGAAGAGTGGTTGGCTGGAACAAACCAACTCTTGTTACTCTTCAGCCGAAGTAAGTACAAGGCTGAAGAATGGTTGGCTGGAATAAACCAACACCTGTAACTCTTCAGCCGAAGTAAGTGCAAGGCTGAAGAGCGGTTGGCTGGAATAAACCAACACCTGTAACTCTTCAGCCGAAGTACGTGCAAGGCTGAAGAGTGGTTGGCTGAAACAAACCAACTCTTGTTACTCTTCAGCCGAAGTAAGTGCAAGGCTGAAGAGTGGTTGGCTGGAATAAACCAACACCTGTTGCTCTTCAGCCGAAGTAAGTGTATGGCTGAAGAGTGGTTGGCTGAAATGAACCAACACTGTACTCCTCAGCCGAAGTAATTATATCGGCTAAGGAGTGGTTGGCTGGTAAGTATAGTTTAACCAACCAAAAACCGAAATAACACTTGGAGTGAAAGGAAGTCATTACAAACGCAAGCATACACACAATAACCGGAATAAGAGAAGTCAAATTTTCATTCAAAAAAGAAGTCATTACAAGGCTGCTTAGTTCGGTTACAAAGAAAAGATTACAAAATTAAGAGAAGAGTTCATCTATTTCGGCGTCAAAAGCAGCATCGGCGTCAACCCGAAGACCGGTTTCGGGCGCTACAACACTTTCAGAAGGAAGAACGGGTTCGGCTGGAGCCACGGCTTCAATTGGTTGATCAAGAGTTAGATCTTCCACCACGGGCTCCGACCGAACTACCTGATCTGCATTCACAACCGAAGTATCCTCAGGGGCAGAGTCTTCATCAGAATCTTCATCATCTGAGCCCTCAAGGAACTGCTGTTGCATGGCCGTGGCATAATCCATCAGGGAGTTCGGTATAAAGTAGGCTGGAGGGTTGAAAACCTCGGTCTGAGGATCATGACCGAGCTTCTCAACGGCTCCCCTCCAGCCGCACTTAAAGAACAGATCCTTGGCCGCATTGCATTGTTGGGCATAAGCATCCTCTGCCCTCTTGAAGCCTTGTTTGTCGGCTTCCTTCACCTTTTCTTTTATTTCGGCATCCTTCTTTCTTTCAAGTTTTAGCAACTCGCGCAAGTACTTGTCCTTCAGCACAATGGCAGTCTTTTGCTTTTCGGCCTCGGCCGAACTAACCATTCCGGTCAGACGACCGACCTCACCTCGGAGTTCGGCCATTTCCTTTCTGGCCTCCTCTAGTTCGGCCGATTTCGCCTCTGCCTCTGCCGCAGCTTGCCTTGTCACTTTCCTCAGCTCCAGCACCTTCCTATGGGTGATTTGATTTTTCTGGATAGCCTGACAAAGCAACAACTTCAATTTAGCCGAAGAAAAAGAAAAGTAGAAAAACAGAAATACGACCGAAGTTACTTACCAGAATCATTGATTTCGTGGCTGACCGGATGGACTTCAGCTCGGTGGTTAACTGTTTGTGGTGATGTTCCATATCTTTAGGCAGACACACACTCTTGGCCAAATTGATGGCCAACAGGTGGTCCTTCTCAGCAACAACCGAGTCTGTTTCCAGAATGTCTCGGTCGTTGAAAGATAGCTTCGGTGCCCAGCAACTGATGGTCCGGTCGGAAGACTCCGGTCGAGGGCTTGGTGGTAAGCTCGGCTGAATGACAGGGTCTTCATCAACCAAAACTCGTTCGGGTTCGGCAGTCCGGGGACGTTTGGTCCGGCGGGAAGAGGATGGCTGTTGGGAAGGGAGGGCGACAACGGCAGGCTGCGATTGACTGGGAGGCGTTACTTCGGGCCTAGCCGTTTCGGTAAGAAGGGCCCTAACTCTGCTCCTTTTCGCCATCTCTTCTTCTGCTGTTAGAGGGACAAGTCTTATCTCGGGCAGAGTTGGGTCCGGCTCCGGTGCTTCCTCGAGAAGAAAATCAGTTACCTTTGCTTTGCGGCGACCGCTATACCGGTAGGTCGGCTGAAAATTTAGAAGTTTTGACCAACTTCTTTCTTTAACCCGTAGTGCGGCTCGCAGAACCCCAAGGTTGGGATAACTGTACAGGGAACGGAGATGGGCGAAATCTGCAGTAAAGGGAAGTGTTAGTCCGGCTAATAAACTAAACAACCGAGATAACAAACAAGACAGAAGACCGAAGCAAAATTACCAGGTTCTCCCATTTTCCAATTTATAGGTCGGCCAGGAATTTGAGCTTGAAAATCCTCAAAATTCCCAGAGACCCAAAGGAAATCATCATCGTTAAGATCTTTGTCCGGAGTGTGCTTAATTATCTTCTCTCGGCGGCGGCGAATTCTGAGATAGTAGACCCACCCAGCATTCTTTGAGCCGATGGAATACTGATGGAATATTTCGGCTAGACCGAGATCTAGTCCGGTTTGGTGGTTTAATGCGTCTATTCCCATTATAATACGGTATGTATTGGTGGACAGTTGGGTAGGACATAACCTAGTCTGTCTAAGAAATTCGCAGATGAGCGGTTGGACAGGAAACCGTAGTCCGGTTTCAATTATTGACTGAAGGGTAAAGGGGACGGAGCCTTCATTGTCCCAGGGAGTAGCATCTTTCTTGGCCAACTCCAGTTGGACATCATCAGGAATCTGGTAGTCCTGCCTGAATTCGGCCATGCCACCAGGGGTTTCGACTAAATATCTATACTTACCCATTTGTTGTATAAGTTACGAATAAATTATTTCGGTACAAAAATTTGGCTCAGTAGCTCGGTTGAGCACACGTAGGAGTGCCTGGGCAACCTAAGTCTGCAAAGTAGAAAGCAAGGGGGTTAAGCACAGATCGTTGGACCGCGCTACAAATTATAAGCAAGATATACAAATCCTACTTCGGCTTAAAGGGCTGGTTCTACCCCGTCTACAAATCAGAAGGTTTCTTAGCTCGGTTTTGAGCAGTTTTAGACCGGTCTAACGCCTAGGGGCAGCTTTCTGAGTTCGGTTTCAGAACTAAGAAAGCCGGCTTGGCCCCAAGGTCTTAGCCCGGTTGGAGACCGAAGTACCTAGTTCGGTAACGGCAAACTTATCATTGGCTAGAGTGGGTCAGAAGAAACTACTGATGTTTCTACAAGTTCTAGTTCGGTTATGTTCTGAATCTGTCTACATACATAACACAAACAGTTTTCTAGTCCGGTTGCTAGGTGATTTTGGATCTAAGACTATCTTCCTACAAAATAGTTCATACACATACAAGTTCTACTGGTTTCTTCATAGAAAGTACAAAAGCAGAGCAGATACATGGAGAAAATATTTGCAAAAAGCATACGAAAACAAGATATACAGTTGCACAAAACGAGGGTAAAAGCAACATAAGCAAAAAGAGAGGAAGAAAATGGATTCACTTACCAGATTGAAAGAGGAGCTAAAGATGGAGGCAGTAGCAGCAAATAGTGACACGGACGCAGCAAGCTCAAAATTTTGAAAACTCGAAGGTTCAAGAACACAGAGAGAAGATGAACAGCAAGGTGTGAGTGAATGATACGAGATGAAGGGTTGTTTTGTGAAAGAAGGGAGAGAAAAAGGCGGCAAAAAGAGGCGGGAACAGTACGAAATTTCTGCAGGGCGGCGTAACAGTTGGCCACGGCTTATCAGATCCTGCCACGTGTCTATGGAAAGGGAAGCGTTACAGTCGTGATTGAAGAGACGTTTTTGACCGGACGAAGAGAAGCCCGAGGTAAAGTTAGCTCGGCTGGAGAGGCTAAAGGGTTTTTAGCTCGGCTGAAAAAGCTTAATAAACTCTAGCTCGGCCAGTAGACTGGTAATCCCGATCATGTTGCGCAGATGGAATTAAGGGGCAATTGAGAGGGTAATTTTTGGGAAAAATTGGGCCGAGCTTCGAGTTGGGCTTTAAGGCCCAAAACACGAAGGATTAAGTAAAAAGGCCGTAATGGATACTTCGGCCTAGGGGGCAAGGTTACTCCGGTCTTGAGGAGACAAAGTTACTTCGGCCCAAGGAGGTGAGGTTACTCCGGCTCATGAAGAGATAGATGCTTTGGTCCAAGGAGAAGTAAAGCTACTCCGGTCCGTAGGCAACTCGGAATTAGGCCGGTCTCAGAGTTAGTCCGGCCGCAGTATGTTCTGGGAAGGCCGGTTTTGGAATTAGTCCGGTCGTGACGTACTATGGTTAGGTCGGTCAGACCTTGCTACTTGGAAGTTTGAGCTCGCCAAGGTTGAACAGGGACAGCCGAAGTAAGGAATTAGAGGAGAAGACCGAGCTATGGACGGTTCGGCCCTCTGTGGCTCGGTATAGCCAATTTACTTCGGTTACATGGAAGTTCGGCCGTGGAGGAAACCATCCCACTTGGTTTAAGCAGTGGGGGAGGGTGTAAAAGGATAAGCATTATCCTTAGGAGAATGAATCCTAGGAGGACTCTGCATGGAGAAGTACAAGTCCTACTAGGATTGTGCCATATGAAACTTATAAAAGCTCACAAGCAACACCTTGGAGGAGGTAATTGAACACAATCTTTCTGAGAACTTAGAGCTTTGTCTATTTGTCAAGTTTTCTGACTTAGGCATCGGAGAGGTTTCCGGCACACACCCGCCGGCTAGCTCACGTTTGTGTTTTCAGGTGACAAAGCGACGTCGTACGGAGGAGCGTGGACTTGGTCAACAGGATTATACGAGGAGAATTATTTCCTCCCCGTACACTAAATATACTTTGCAATTAGATTTACTTTCTATTATTTGTTCTGTTTTCTTTTCTATGCCATTTGAAATAAGGATTTTGAGCATGTGTTTGGACAGAGAAATTAGGGGAATGTTAGTGAGAAAGTTGCAGACTAATACTGTATTTGGTTGGGGGATTTAAGGATGGATTTGGAAAGAGAAATAGAAAATATAGGTGAAATATGAATAAAATGTACTTACATTTCACCTAATTTTACACATTTTTCCCTTTCCCTTTCCCTTTCCCTTTCCCTTTCCAATTCCAAATCTCTCCTCAAATCTTCCAACCAAGCATAGCGTAAAAGATTAAACTTCATAGCTTTAAATGAAATATACAGATTTTGAAGTCATATAGCATGAAACATGTGTATAACAACTTCCAAATAAAGATTGCAAAGAAATTTTTATTATTGAATTGAGCTTTTATACATTTGAGGTTTTTATTTGAGTTTTCTAGAAGAATCACATATTGAATTGAGCTTAATAAAATCAGTTCAAAAGTTCAAAAAAAGGCATTTATTCAACTTGAAAGTGAAAATCTAAAATATAAATAAGCAAATGAAGCAACATATGGACAAACATGTGTGGTGTAGGCTTGGCTTGCCTGGTTGCCATAAGCATTGGTTATGGGGGTTTTGGTATTGCCTTTTTTTTTTTTTTTTTTTTAGACTGGGGATTTTGAAAACAATAATGTTATATACACCAATTAGTGTACTAATTAATGTATCAATTGATGATGTAACATAATTTAAAAGATTTTTGATATTTGTAATGTGATTAATAAGTGGAGTCAATAATAATGTCATAACTAGTTTTGATACACTAGTTAATACACTAATCAGTACATGTAGAATCACCATTTCGAAAATGCATTTTTAGCTATTTCGTGGGGTTTCGTCATTGCATTTGATGCTACTTTTTGTTGGGATTTAGCACTTGGGATGGTTACGTTCTTTGCTTACAACATATCTTTGGTTAGCTTGCTTCTGTTCTTTATTCATGACCTTAGTTGCATAGCCCAAGATCTTAAGGCTCTATTTGGGCCTTAGATTTGTGGAAAGGTAAAAAAACAAGAAAAGTGAATGAAGTAAAAGCAAATATATATATATATATATATATATATATATATTTTAATTTTCCCTTCCTTTTTCTTTCCTTACAAATTTGAGATCCAAACATATAATAAGAAGCATGCCCATGACCAAAAAATTATCACTACAAGAAATGTCACTTTTGGCTACCAAAATATTGGTCGCCAAAAGTCACATATTTAGTCGCCGAAACGATTTAGCGACCATAATATTTTGTCGCTAAGCTTGTCGCCTTTACCCTGTCGGCGATAGTATTGGCGACTAAAATTGTTTTAGTCACCGAAAGTGACCACCTTTGGCTACTAACTTGTGTTTAGTCGGCAAAAGGTATGTTTTCCGCCACTAATGTATTAGTCGCCGAATGACTACATTTGGCTACTAACTTCTTTTTAGTCGGCAAAAGGTATCACTTTTAGCTACTAAATTATTAGTCGCCGAAAGTACACATTTGGCTACTAGCTTGTATTTAGTCGGCAAAAGGTATCACTTTTAGCTACTAAATTATTAGTCGCCGAAAGTACACATTTGGCTACTAGCTTGTATTTAGTCGGCAAAAGGTATGTTTCCACCACTAAAAAATTAGTCACTAAAAGTGCTACCATAATTTGAGAATAACTATTATAGACCAAGATATTTGGTGGCCAAATAATTTGAGAATAACTATTACGTATTTGGCTACCAAAATATTTGGTAGCCAAATACTTTAACGTGTTTTTTTTTTTTAAATAAAATTTTCTATAAACAACCTGTACAAATTAATCCATCACTAAATCTATTATTAATACAACCTGTACCCTGTATAAACAATATAATCCATCAACGGTAAATATGTTATCAAGAATTCAACAACGTGCACACATTTCAGTTCCAACCATCCAAAAAATTAATATTAAACGTCCACTTATATATATATTACAAATTTCATAAGAACCATGTCTAATCCCACGTCAAGAATTTAATTCCATACATAATATTGGAATAACGAAATTAATTGTACACCTATAACTTCTGTACCACAACAAAAATTATATTATATACTGCCACAAAACTATTTTGTACCACGTGCTATGTTAATTTCTACCAAATTAGCTGATATTTACTCTACCAAAAAAATATTTTGTACAAACCACTATATAAAAACATATCCACTTTTGTACCACAATGTCCTCACGTACTTGTCAACAAAAACATATCCACTTTTGTATGTCCAAAAACATCTGCAAAAAAGGGGAAAAAAATCATTAGTTCGATACGTGTAGAGGCACTTCTGGACGACATATATATATCGTAATAATTTCAAACATTAAAATGACGAGGAGAGTAATATCTATTAACTAATGCAAGACATCCAAACATGGACCCATAATAAGGCGGCAACAACAACATGCGTGCACACACACAAGTGATACCTGAGAGTTCTCAGAGATCCACACACCCACACACCTTAATCAACTAGAACGAAGCGTACAAGACTCTTCATCAATAAGTTCAATTATGTCAACATTTCTGATTCAAATGAGTCGCACAGAACAATTTTAATTCATTGCATTAAGAAAAATTTTAGAAAAAAAGTACATTGAAAACTTTCCAAGAAACAGTAGTGGGAGGGGAAAAAATAAGTAAAATAAAACAATTTTCACATTTTCAAAAGTAGTGGATCCATCAAAAGGGAGAATGAAAAAAAAACCGAGAATGTATGAAAAAAGAAAAGAAAAGAAAAGAGAACCAATAACAGCAGCATTCTTGATCATCTGACCTTTTCATTTTACCAGATATCAAAATGGAAACCAAGAGTAAAATGAGTTTTTGAAACTTCTAAATATTTCAATTTCCCAGATTCCCAGCTGGAAAGGGGGTAATAAAATTGAGTTTTTAAAACAAAAATAAACCATAAGCTCTTTCCCTAATTTAAATTATCAAGCAAAATAAACAACCCAGCAAAACCAAATAATTTTCATATAAGTTCTCATCCAAGAGCTCAGGTCAATATATAAATCTTTGAATGAGAATATAATGCAAGTATAAGCTCTTTCACATTGCATAAGAAGCAATATTTCTCTTATGCAATAAATGGTTGAGTTAAACACAAAAGTTTCCTGGTTAAAAGGCATATGGGCCCAGTTATATTATAATGCCTAGAAAATCAAAGACCAAACATGGCATATGCAATCAAAGTCATGATCAAACAAACAGGTCAGAATATATATATCCTCATTCTCGATCGAGAAGTCACCATATTTTGAGATATCAAGCTGAAAACCACCCTCACAAATCCGTAGGTAATAGATTTCTTTATCAAGTACAATTTCAATATCAGCTAATAACTGAGCTGTATGCAACCATTCACATGAAACCATTACGCCCTCAATTAAGATAAAAACCTATAGGATATATATATATATATATATAAACATGTTCTAGAGATGCTCACACCACAACAACAGATATTAATACATCAGAGAAGATTAATAAAGCACACTGCTAAGTAAGTTCAATCTAATTAAGTAAACACCTAGTTTGTTATTAATAATAACATCAATAACTCCCAAGGTTAGTAGCTGACTCTAAAGCAGTACTTTGAAAGCCACCTGCAGCATTGATTCAAGGCATGTCCCAACCACCAACGAAAACCACAGTGCATGGGTGAAGGGAACTACATAGGGCTTGGTTTCTTTTTCTGTGTTTTTTTATTTTTATTTACTTTTAGTTTTTAACCTATGGAGAAAGGAAGGGAGAATCAAATTCCACACCGAGCTCATCATTGAGACTAGAACTTCACAAATCACAACTTTTACACGACTAAAGAACTGTGCCTTCTACCAGGTGTAGTATGAAAACAAAGAAATACCCTCTAGTACAAGATTTGGTAACTATGGTTCAAGGCAGTGGTTAAAAGGCCATCTTAAGGCTGATTGTAATAAGTTTATGTTGTTACGTTGGTTGGTGAAAATACATGAAGTTGTAGGATTTGCTTTGGTGTATAAACTAGGTAAAGCTTTACAGCTTAGTAGCACAAGGCCATGAGTTTGGGGTTGTTCTTCATCAACATAGCAGTCGTAGGACAAATGGAGAGATTGACTAGTCTTGTTCAATTTTTATTGTGGGAAATTAAGGACATTAAGAAGCTTAAAGAAGTGCAGAAAATAAAGAGCCAAGAGTTAAGGGCAGTTCATGAACACAGTAGTCATTGGACAACCGAAGAGAACAATTAGGCTTCTTCAATTGGGTTTGTTGGCTTAAAGAAATTCAGAAATTTAAGAAAATAAACATATATCAATATATAAAACTCACCCAGCAGCAAATTAACCAAAAAAGAGAGAATGAAATAATACTCTAGTAACACCTCAGCTGATATGTATCCCCATAATGTCACCCACATTTCTTCCTTTGAATACTCCAAAAAAGGCCAAAAGCAAAGTTGCATACAAGTATTAGTTATTATGTTCCCATTATTGATGTTGGAAAATACTTATTGAGGTACTTCAGGCAAATACATACAGAATAAACATGTGAAATGACCATTTGGCTAGAGACGACAAAAAATATTATTACTTCTATACAAAAGTACAATTTCTTCTCCATACACAAAAATATCTCTGCAAGTCCACGCAGTGAAGTTATCTCCAAAAAACAAAAAAAAAAAAATATTAGAATTGGACCCAAAAACACACAAAACCATCGGTGCTTATTAATGTATGTCAATGCCATTTCAGAGAGGATATTAGAACATGTGATAAAAATAATAACACACATGTGTACGTTCACAAAATTAGCAAGTTTAAAACATTCCGTCAGTTGTCACAAGTTCTATTTATAATGGGAAAGCTGCCCGTGAGAGTCAGACGGAGGTTCGGGGGATGTTTTGAAGTTTCGCCCCCGAAACGCCTTTTTCCGACTAAGTTTTGGGCGTATTCGACTCTAAATCCCAACCTATAGGTCCGAATAATATTCCGTCAGTTGTCACAAGTCATATTTGGCATGTGAAAACTGTCCGTGCAGGCCTTATGTTTCTTAAAATTTACTAAGGTTCATATGTTTCTTATCCTATTTGTCAAGGGAATTTTCTAAGGTTCATATGTTTCTTATCCTAGTAGTTCAAGAGATTTATTTCTAAAACTACAAGTAGTCCAAAACATACCTAAACGAGACTAGTGGCCGTAAAAGAAATGAAAGTTAGGTAGTTTTTTCTCCCTACACAGTTGTTGAGCCACTACAACAATTGAATATGATGCAATTAGTTTCCACGACAATATTACAAACATCTTAGCTAAGATCTGTTCTGCAGATAGCACAAGGAACAGTCCAGAATATACCCGACAATGGTGATCAAATCCATCCACACATTTATCACAACTTCTGCAGTGTTTGCTGAACTTGCGCACCTGCAGCATGAAATGCATCTAGTGTAAATTAAAAAGGCCAGGATAGACATATTCTTGAAACACAACTAATAAGGCTTTGAGGTGAAGCAGGTGAGAGGGTAAGGCAGTAAATGGATGCTGGCAATGCAGGTTATAGCCTTCAATGTCACAATTGAGTGGAGGCAAAGTTGGTATTGATTAGATGCCATTATTACATTGATCATAAAGCTTGGTAAGGCAGTCTAAGTGAAGAAGTTGGTATTGATTAGATGCCATTAGATGCCATTCTTGAAATACAACTTATTTTTTTAATTTGGAGTTCTCTGGCTGTTGAGTGAAGAAGTATCATTCCAAAGGAGACATCCTAGTGGCCTATGGTCCTCCTATCTCCTTTCCTGACGGACCCAAATTTGAATCCAATTAGTTTCATGTCCTTTACATGTCATCATGATTTTCATAGCTCCTCCTTCCACCCCCCAAAAAATAGTAATAATCATAATAATGAAGTTGTGTGAATATGATATGATAGCAGTAGTTGGCACTATTAACATAATAACACAAAAGAAAGCACAAGATGAATGAGAATTGAACCGTCAAACTATTTCAGGAAAAAGTATGTCATGATTAATTTCTCTTCATTCTTTCTTTTTTTCCCCCCTTAAAAAGGGAAGCATGCTAAAAGGAATTATAAAACTTGTATAAATAGGTCTTGCTTTTCTTGTATAAAATAGATGGAATTCATAAGAACTAATTCCCAGATCAACTATTCATTTTCCAAATGCTATTGAAAAAATAAATGCTAAAAGCGCAAGCTCATAATTCAAATCAAATAAATCCACTTACCACCAGCGAATAAGTGCCAAACAAGGCATACTCCCAGATTTGGCCTCCAAGGAAAGGGGCAAAGAAAGCATAGAATGCAACAACCAACAAGCAAAATACAATAATTGCAACAACCTACCAAAGAAAAAGAACAAATTTTAACAAATAATCATGTGCTAAAATGAAAACGCAAACACTTGTTCGAACTCAAAATCGATAAGATAGCCAACTCCATTAGAGTAAAAATATAACTCAAAATAGACACTTCAATAGATGTCGTTATCATGTCATTAGTGGGAGAGGGGGGAAAAACATGTTTATACATAAACCATGAACCTGAAATCAATGAAAAAGATAAACCGTAATCAAGTGATGTTAAAACCACCATGAGGTTATCTTTGTGACTATGGTAGTGCACAGAAAATAGTTTCTACAATATATCTTAATAAGTACTTAGGGAGATAAACAATTTCCGTTTATCAGTATAATAAGTTACTGCAGAAGCAACTTTTATATCTAATCTAAACATGAAATGAATGCCCAGAGATAAGAATAATTTCCATCTTCAACACAATAGAATTTCACAAAAGCCACGTCATAATTTCTTCATTCTGAGTTGAGTTTAGGCAATCATATTAAAACTCATAGAGAACCCCACATCACAATAACTTCGATTATAAAACAACTTGATCAAAAATAAATGTAAAGAAAAACACACACAAAACAAACAAACAAGCAAATAAAAATCTTATTAGAATCATGTAGTTAATATTAGAGGCAGCAATGGTGGGTTTTGGATCAGTGATGACAAGAGGGAAAAAAAAAAAAAAAAAGGTAAATCTGAATTTCACATGAAGTATTATGTTATCGTGTTTAGGGTTAGTTTAAGTTTTATTCTGTGGAGTCTTTGTTAGCTTTAGAATATTCTAATTGATCAAAATTCCTTAAGCTTATAGAAATATGGGAAGTCTATCACCTGTCAAAATTTTGTAACTAAAAAGGCAAAACAAAAACATCAAGCTCTAGACATCCACAATATTATTAAAAAATATATATTTAAAGGATCTGGGTTTGTTTACTTTAGTCATTAATAAATAAGTATTGTAAAACTAGGGTCACAATGTACTTCGTTCCTACAAATGAAAAGAATTCACCAAGCAGACGAAATTATCCATGTCAAGTATAACCTGTTAACATAAATTTCAGAACATAAACCTTACACTTTGGATCATTTACCATGTGTATTATCAAGAAATCAAGACAAAATGACATACCTGAATCCATTGATGAACGGTTAAACGGAAGCGTGGTTATCAATAAACTCTTTGTTATTGATTATGTTATTGCCTTCTAATCATTTCCCCTTTGGTGCCTTATGTTTCTCCTTGAGAAGATTTAGAAAGAAAAATGGCAGTGTTCTTATTTATCCACTTGGGAAGGAATAGGGACCATAACCTTTTAAAGGTTGTAATTGGTTTTCAAAACTGAAAGGTTGTGGAAGTTCAAAAGGAATGAAAACCAACTTTAACCATTATTGGTTTTAATTTCTATTTATTGGTTTTCAAAACTAAAAGGTTGTGGAAGTTCAAAAGGAATGAAAACCAACTTTAACCAATATGTTTTAATTTCTATTTCTGCCCCTCATAGAAATAGAAATTATACAACTAGTATCTACACATTAGGTCCATAACACATATACCCTTAAGCCTATTAACTAAATTGAATCACTTAAATTGTAGGCTTCTTATAAATGATAACACCACATTTAATTATGTGGTCCCATTGAGATATTATCTAACAATCTCCCACTGGACCACATATGTATCCTGAAAAATGTGCTTAAGTTTAGTGAGCTCAAAAATTTGTTATCATAACTTGAGGGTATCCAAACAATCTTGTCCATTAACTATATTAATATAGGATCAAAGCGGCCTTCGTTACATCAATCGTAACTCGACCCACCAATGGTCACGTATACTAATACAGCTAAATGACATAGATCATCATGGATGCGTAGCATGGAAATTACATGTGATGTGATCCATACATGCCTATTTCCAACTGGTCCTACTTAACTTTATTGAGATCAATACTTCACAATACGTAACAGAGCGTAATAAACTAAATATTTCATTTCTGCAGAAATTAATCTAATTACATAGATAAAACTCAAGGCTGACATAAAGCAGTAATATAAATACAAACTCCCACTAAACCAGAATGTTCTCAAATAGAACACCACCCATCTGAGCAGTGTGCTCATGAAAGACCTTGGGTGGTAGTCCCTTCGTAAGTGGATCCGCCATCATGGAGTTTGTATAGCGATCCCGGGTTTTACCCCTTGTTGTGCAGTGATCCGGACTTAGGTTCCATGGGGTTGATTATTGTATTTATGTCGTTTGCATCCTCTACTCTTTATTTATGAGTCTTGGGTTGTGTTGGGAAGGTTTGGAACAAGTTGGTCGAGCTTAGGAACCAAGTCTAGTTGTCCAGATTTTGGCTTGTCCGCTCGAGCGGGGAAATCACCCATCCAGTTTGTCGCCTGCAGTGTTGGACGCTCGAGCGGGGGATTGGCCGCTCGAGCGGGAGTTCGTGAGTGACGCTCGAGCGGGGAGTTGGACGCTCGAGCGGGGGGACCTGTTTGCCTAAGTTCTGGGAGTGTGCATCCGCCGCTCGAGCGGGGGATTGGCCGCTCGAGCGGGAGTCTGTGAGTGCCGCTCGAGCGGGGCGACTGGTATAAAGTTCCGAGATTCAGCTTTTTGGCTCACTTTTTCACACCCGTTTCTCTCTCTTACTTTTCCAAAAAGCCATTTGAGAGCTTCTCTCTCTAAAACCATAACTTCTCTCTAAGTATTGATCTAGCTAGGGTGTTTTCCTCACCTTTGGTCTTTACAAAAGTTGGGTTGATCGTCGAGGGCTTTACTTTGATCCGAAAATTTCGAGTTTTGGAGCACGTTGGGTTTCGTCATCTTCTTTCCTTGAGCTCCGAATTTGAGGTAGGGATATCCTACTCCTCCTTATGGATTTTGTCTTTAAATTTTAGCATTTTGATATATTGGGTGTTGTTGGGTAATTTTGAGAAAGTTTGGGGCCTTTGTGCAATTTTACAAAAGTTGGGGTTTTAATTATATAAACCTATATGCAAGTTAGGCATAGAGAAATGAGATTAATGTTGGAACAGTGATGGAAATGGAACCTTAGGGCTGTCTTGTGAATTATGGCTATTTGCCCTAAGTGGTTAAATTAATTAATGTATATAATTAATTAGAGAAAATAAGGAATTGAACTGAGAATGTTGAAATTGGGAATGTATGGGACTAAAGGGTGTAGTTGAGTCATTTATTGCTCACCTAGTTGAAATGTTGAAATATTATCCATTTGTGCATTTATTTCCTGTTTAGAATTAATGGCTTTGGACTACCGGTGGAGGGTAGTGTTGATTGTTGTAGACAATGCATGATGATTAGGCAAACTAGAACTAATCAATTGGATGTGTCATAGAGTATGACAGTTGATAGAATACATTAACTTTATGTATTGATTGTTTGGGTATATGATCAATGTGTTTATATGCATTATGTGTAGATGGTTGATAGAATACATTAACTTTATGTATTGATTGATTGCGTGTATGATTCTGTGTTTATATGCATTGCTTGTGTATGGGAGGAGATGGGGGATGTACTCCACGGTTTAGGGGAAGATGGGGGATGTACCTCTAAACCGGTTAATAGTTAAGGGAAGATGGGGGATGGACCCAGGGTTGCAGCTCATATGCTCTCCCATTGGAATGATGACACAGCTCATATGCTTGTCTACTGAAGTGTTGATATAGCTCATATGCTTATCTGTGGTAGTGTGATATAGCTCATATGCTTATCTGTTGAAGTATTGATATAGCTCATATGCTTATCTGTGGTAATGTTGATATAGCTCATATGCTTATCTGTGGTAGTAGTGATATAGCTCATGTGCTTGTCTATTGGGATGTTTGTTTAATTTGATATAGCATTAAAATGTATATCATCATCGTTTGTGAAGTATAGAAGTGGTTTATGTGTTTTTGATACAACACCAAAATGTGTATCCACCTTAAATTTTCGAAAGTGTTCTAGTGGTGAATTATAATCACATCAATGGTTTTGGCCAGAGTACTGAGCCTTGTTTTCAAACTCAATGTTGAATAAGAAATGGAAAGTGAATTGTAATTTAGACTTGATTGTCATGGTGTTGTAATAAGATGTAAATGGATGTGTAAGTGTTGACCATGTATCTGTTGCTAATCTTTTAGTCATTGCTCATAGTTGGTTTAGTGTATTTCTACTGGGCTGTGGCTCACCCTTTATGGGACATCATTTTCAGGTACAGGTAGCGTGCCACCTCCAAGGACATAGCTTGGGAGGATAGAGGCAGACAGATTTCACTTGTTGTTTAGCTTTCTTGATATATTGCCTGTAAATTCAAGCCAAGGGCTTAAGATGTATTGAGTTAGTACTTTTCTTTTTGCAACCAAGTATGTACTTGGAAAGCTGTAAGCCCGTAGGACATTTATTTATGTTGTTAGCATGTAATATTCTTGTAAGAACTACTCTAACGAATAGAAGTGTGGTTGATTTCTCTTATATCTTGCATGTCTAATTGATGGGTTTTATGTTTTTTTTTTAGGGCGTTACAGTTTGTCCCAATGTGCTCTTTGGAAATCTGTCCACTCTCCACTTATGAGAGTTGGAACTTTCCATGGCTTGACGAAAGTTGATTGGATCATCTTTCGACATTCCATTTTCTACCTCATGTTCCTGGAGATATACAATATAATCATCTGAAAATGCAAATCTCCTTTCTCTGGTGGATCGCCTTAATGGCACAGATTCTTGAGGTTGAGGTTGTAGAGTTTGTTCCTTAGGAACAATTACCTCATCTTGAATGGGGGTTTGAACTATATTATCTTGAACAACATTGTCTGGTTGAGGATCCGAAATTACTTCTCGAGCAATGACAGGTATAGGAACCTGTAGACGTCCCCGAACGCCCCGGGAGGATTAAGTCCCGTTCTGTTCATTTGGGGTCACTACAGCTCGGACTCTCAAATTGTCACGGTTCTTAATCTGAACCAAAGAGTCCAAATCCGGCAAATCGTTTTGAGAAACAGATTTTTGAAAGAAGTGCCAAACATGGACTGCTTTGCCAGATACAGAGTCGCCACCTAAATATTTTTTATGGGGGAATTTAGGAAACCCTAACTCGGTGCCAAAGGCCACGTGTCCGTCATCACCAAAGTTGCCTCGGCTCGGGAACTTGGGTACGATTGGGGAAGGTCACTTCGTGAGCACCCCCGCTCGCCCGATCAAAGATCGGCCTCTACTAACCATGATATCTATTTTTGAAAATATTGTGAGTTCTTATTCCGGTTATTAGCCTAGGTTACTAGGTGATGCGCACAGCATACAAGTATAGACTGGATCGCTTGAATTGGAACAAAACATTTCATGTTCGCTTTTCGAAAATGGTTTGCTACCCGCAGGTAGGCTTAAAACATTTGATGATTTATTCCAATTTAAGTAACCCAACCTTCACCCACAGGCATTCAGGCAGTTATATCACGTAAGCATATAGCCTCATGGTAAGCATGCTATTCATGGCAGTCACTCACACGCATGCAAAGATGCTAAAGCATAAAGCTTACCGAGTACTCCAAGCCAAAACAGAAACTCATTAGAAATCATGCATGAATCCTAAGTATACAGAAATGCCTAATGCAACACATGCAAAATGCAAACTATAGCAGGCTCGACTATTCTAAACATGGCATATGAGATGCTACAACTATCATGTATTCAATTTAGATTTGAAAAATACAATGCAGTTAGTATGATGCGCCGAGCCCGGTGCATGCAAAACAGATGAATGAATGCAAACATGCTGTCATACTGTATGCTAATTGAAACATGCCCTAATCTAACCATCGTAAGCTGGTAAATAAAAGGGAGAAAGACGTGGGGTTGGAAGACATACATCACACTCACGCACACTTATTACAACATTGCCCTCGCGCAGAGGGTCCGAATAAATATACAGTCCCAAATAAAAGAATATTACAGTCCAAATAATATACAAATTCCTAATTAATTAATGATTTAACTAAGAAAACTGTAAAACTGGCGTGCAAGCCAGGGACTGCCTTGCTTCTGATGGATGATGTACATTTGGGCTGCTTTGCGCGGAAATCCACCGGGATGCCCCAATTAGCCTCTGTTTAGCAGTTATCCTTGGAAAACGCGCCAAGTCCCGAAAAATTGCTGATTCTTCATTTTGCTGCAACAGAGAGCAGGAAAGGGGCATAGCAATGTATTTTCACAAATATATGCATGCCTCGATCCTCGTGCCACCAATCACGCATACCGAGGCATGATGGCCGAGGAGTCGAATTGCACAACTCAATATAGAATGAATGCACATGAAAGCACAACAAGACCTAACTCCATCATGGATGATCCGGAGTGTCGGTGACTGGGAATTGAGACACGTTCCGTCACTCGGAGTACGAAACGCACCTCGTTTCCCGCGTCCGGGCTAACTCCTATTCCGAACGCGATACAATATGCAACTAAGATACAATCCTAACATACACAATGCTATGGAATGACATGCCTCGAAATGCGTGCGCACGGGCACGCAAACTGAGGAAATGCATGAATGCGATCTAAGATACAACCTAGTATACACTATACTGTGAAAATGAGATGCCTCGAAATGCGTGCACACGGGCACGCAAATCGAGGCAATGACAGAATGCAATGCAAATGACATGAAAATATGATATGGGCTTATACCAACATGAGAGAGCCTCAGCCACACTCACATAGGATGCCGTTGGATGAAAATGAAGTGCCTCAAAATGCGTGCACACGGGCACGCAAACCGAGGCAATGGCATACGCAATGCAATGGCATGAAATGGCATATAGAATGCAACATGGACTTATACTAACATGAGAGAGCCTCAGCCACACTCACATAAGAGGCCGATGGATGAAAATGAAGTGCCTCGAAATGCGTGCATACGGGCACGCAAACCGAGGCAATGGTATACGCAATGCAATGGCATGGAAATGGCATATAGAATGCAACATGGACTTACACTAACATGAGAGAGCCTCAGCCACACTCACATAAGAGGCCGATGGATGAAAATGAAGTGCCTCGAAATGCGTGCACACGGGCACGCAAACCGAGGCAATGGTATACGCAATGCAATGGCATGAAAATGGCATATAGAATGCAACATGGACTTCCACTAACATGAGAGAGCCTCAGCCACACTCACATAAGAGGCCAATGGATGAAAATGAAGTGCCTCGAAATGCGTGCACACGGGCACGCAAACCGAGGCAATGGCATATGCAATGCAAATGACATGAAAATGGTATGCAAGCATGCTAATGGATTTTCAGCAATGAAAAATGGGGTAAAACAGCCCCGAAACAAGGCGAAAGTACACCCGATGCACGGAATAGTCCCGAAACACGAATTTTGGCACCCGAAATGGCCTATAGCTATACCAAACATGCAAAATTGGTACATGGAATGTAAAGACAGAAGAAAGGCAGCCCCAAAATAAGCATTTTACTAGTACAAAACATGGCCAAAAGCAAGCAAAGATAGGGCGAAATTAGCATGCGAAAATGGCCCTAACATGAAATTATGAAGCAACTCACAACTGCTAACTCCAAATGAGTTAGGACCCTTCAACAACATTGAAGAGGGGCCCAAAATATGATGTTTTCCAGAACTGTAAAAACCCCAAAAACAAACACAGGTATGGCTGCACTCCTATGCAAGAAAAAGGGGCAAAAGGTGGCCAAAGAGGCAAGTGGTATATGCAATGCCCAAACTGAAAAATTCCCTTCTACAATATTGAATAGGGACCAAAAATAAGCATATTTCCAGAACTGTAAAAACCCAAAAACAGTATACAAACATGCTAGAAATGCAATGCAAAATGTGGCTCAAAAGAGGCTATAACACAAAGTATACAAAATATTCCACAAACGGCCAAAGACCCTTAATGAAACATGAATAATGGACCAAAATAAGACTATTTTCAGAACTGTAAAATGGCCAAAAACAAAAGCATGATAGGCTAACAAAACATGCAAGAATAGGGACCAAAAGAGAGATAAAACATGAAGTGGCATATGGAGGTTCCAAACCATGAAAGACCCTAAATGAAACATGAAGAATGGACCAAAATAAGACTATTTTCAGGACTGTAAAATGGCCAAAAATGAAAGCATGATAGGCTGCAAAGCATGCAAAAATGGGACCAAAAAAGGAGTATAAAGGCAAGTATAGCATGGAGGTCCCAAACAGTGTTGAGCCCTTCTTCAATGTTGAAGAGGGGCTCAAAATAAGCCTATTATCAGTTTACAACATGCTCCAAAACAAATCACACACAAGCTAAAAATATCATGCAAGAAAATGACTTTTTAGAGGGATAATGAAGCAAGTGCAAGATGGAGGGCTCAAACAGGGTTGAGCCCTTAATGAGACATGAAAATGAGCTCCAAATAAGGCCACTTTCAGTTATGGCCGGAGCTCAAAGCAAAAAGCATAGATGGCTAAGAAATATTGCAAAGAAAAGCTCAAAAAAGGGGAAATGGCAACTCACCCTTGGAGACAAGTCTTTTGTTGCTTCTTGGACCAATTTTGATGACTCTAAGCTGCTGGAATTCTTCCCCTTGCTGCTGAAATGGAGTGGTGGTGGTAGAGCTTGGTGGTGATGAAGAAAACAAGGTGTAGGACTTAAGGATTTTTAGGAAAATGAGGAAGATGGAGGGAGATATGTGTATTGAGGCTTGAAGACAATTTTTTCCAACCCCAAAATATGATATTGCCTGCTGGTTATATGGACCAAAAAGGGGGTGTAAAGGTGGGGGAAAAGGAGGCCAACTTTCCCCCACAAAATATCCCCCGGATATAGATATTTTCTGGGGGATAAAGCTAGATAGCTGTAAAGTGAACAGTGTGAGGATCACGGCCGGCCAAGTATTTTTGCTGCAGGTGGCCGGCCGGCCACATCCCCTAGCCGGCCGGCTAGGGGTCAAAAGGGTCAAGCTGGTTTAGTGGCCGGCCACCACATGATGGTGTCCTCCCATGTGTGTACAATACAACCCTGTGGTTAAAAGTCCAAGAAAGTGGCTCAAGGGTGTTCAACATTAGCTCGGAATGAGGGGTTCAAAAGGGTCAGGTGGAATTACTGGCCGGCCACCAACTTTTAGGGTCCTCCCATGTGTGTACATCACAAATATGTGGTTCAAAGTTCAAGAAAATGGGCCCAAGGTGTTCAACATTAGCCCGGAAGGAGGGGTTCAAAAGGGTCAAGTGGAATTATTGGCCGGCCACCAACTTTTAGGGTCCTCCCATGTGTGTACATCACAAATATGTGGTTCAAAGTTCAAGAAAATGGGCCCAAGGTGTTCAACATTAGCCCAGAAGTGTGAAAAACGGGCGTCGGAGGGCGTCGGAGGATATATAACTGGTTGCTGCAACAATTACTGGCCTCCCACCCTTCTACGGCCTTCCCAGTGATAAAACAGAGGTACCTGCCAAAAATGAACGAAAACCGTTGCAAAACGAATGTTCGGGGGCCAAAACGCGCAGTTCGAGGTCCCAAAAATGGGCTGTTAAGCACCGAAAGTGGCATTCGGCCACGAAGTGGGTTTCTCAGACCCCAGTGTCCCTTGAAAGGGAGAAAAAAGGAAGTATGCCAAAATTTAGAGCAAACAGAGATGGTTAAGCGGTCCCGAACTGAGGCACACGGCCAACGGTCCCGAAAAAACCAGAAACCGGGCTCCGAAATGGGCAAAATGGCCTACGGCCACAAAATGTAGCCCACGGCCACTGAGAGATGGTCTACGGGACCTCTCCCTCCCCTCAGGAAAAGAAACAAAGAAAATCGAGCCTGGTTCGCAAACCGAGGCAAAGCACAAAAGAGGGTTCGGAAGTCCGGAGGCAGGGCTCACGGCCGCGACTCTAAAACTTCTGAACGAGCACATTATGCAACATCACCAAGCGCTCAACTGGTGACGTCTAAGTCTTAAGGTCGGTCAAAAATGGGGTGTCTACAGAACCTGTGATTGGTCAAAAGTAGTAGTAGGAAGTGGGATTACTCCTGCTTCCTCCTCAAAGACAATGTCTCTAACTGGATTTCTCCCCCCAAACTCAACATCCTCAAAAAATGTTGCAATTACCTCATGTTCACATTAAGTTACCAAACAGATAATCTCTAAATAAATTAATTTAATGACAACATCTCAAGATACCTAGCACAACATTAATACCAAGCCTTTGGGTAGTGATATTAACTGTAAGTGGTATTCTTGTTGTAATGATCAAACATTGACAATAAGTTATGTCAAATAAAAAATTTATCTTTTGATGGATTTATTATTCACATTAGGTTTTCTTGACAATTGGCACATGTTTATCACCACAAAATGTGTGTGTAATTCTGCCAAGTCTTAATCATGTCTTTGGACCGATAAATACCCGCATGAGATACACAGACATGAACTTCAAAACATTCCATATAAAACAATCTAGACAAGAGAGATCACTTTTGTGACATCTTGTTTGAATTGACTTATATTGAGAGTGTTAGAAAATTAAATTTCTGTAGACGTTGTATGAAATTACATTAAATTTAAAGATTTCTAAATTTGTGACCCCGTATATGTTATATAATCTGAAGCAATTCCAATTATATATATACATATATAAATAGAATTGACGGGTCCAAAAACAAATAGTTTTTTTTTTTTATGATCAAAATTAAACCGATCAAATCGCAAGATATATCTATATATATATATATATAAATACATGATGTTCATCCATTTGAGAAAAAAAAAAAAAAAAAAACTGCCCACCGAATCATTTTACAATTCCAGAAAACAGATTGCCATTTTCACAGAACAAAACAGGAAAAAACAGAATTTACATCCATAAGAAAATTCAGAATCTGATTCTAGGAAACTAAATAGAATGAATAAAACATATCAATTCTGATAAGACACATGATATGCATGCTCTGATACCAATTGTTAACAAAAATTTCAGAACATAAACCTTACACTTTGGATCATTTACCATGTGTATTATCAAGAAATCAAGACAAAATGACATACCTAAATCCATTGATGAACGGTTAAACGGAAGCGTGATTATCAATAAACTCTTTGTTATTGATTATGTTATTGCCTTCTAATCATTTCCCCTTTGGTGCCTTATGTTTCTCCTTGAGAGGATTTAGAAAGAAAAATGGCAGTGTTCTTATTTATCCACTTGGGAAGGAATAGGGACCATAACCTTTTAAAGGTTGTAATTGGTTTTCAAAACTGAAAGGTTGTGGAAGTTCAAAAGGAATGAAAACCAACTTTAACCATTATTGGTTTTAATTTCTATTTATTGGTTTTCAAAACTGAAAGGTTGTGGAAGTTTAAAAGGAATGAAAACCAACTTTAACCAATATGTTTTAATTTCTATTTCTGCCCCTCATAGAAATAGAAATTATACAACTAGTATCTACACATTAGGTCCATAACACATATACCCTTAAGCCTATTAACTAAATTGAATCACTTAAATTGTAGGCTTCTTATAAATGATAACACCACATTTAATTATGTGGTCCCATTGAGACATTATCTAACATAACCTTCCCTAAATCTAACTATACCAACAAAAAGAACCTCTCAAGCCTATAAAGGGGTTGTTCAACTCCTCGAAAGGTCTTCCTATTACGCTCTCTTCAAATGAGCCACATCAAATGTAATGGAGCTAATCACAAAAGGCCCTCCTCCTCTGCCTCCACACAAACTAAACAAAACAAGACACATGTTTATAAGATTTGTCAAACTGATCAATGAAAACAAAAAAGAAATCAAGATTTTTGGCTTTTCTTTAAGAAAAAAAATAAAGTAACCACACATATATGGAGTAGTTCACAGCATTACTTTCCACTCAAGCAGGATATGAAAGATGCAATAAAAGAATATACAATTCTACACCTTTAAAGAAAAAAAGAAAAAGAAAACCAGACAGTTCAAGTGAGTCTGCAGATAGCTTGATCCAGAAGAGAGATTGAGAATTATCCGGTTGGCTTAGTCTGCAAGTACAACATAGAAAACAATACGTCAACCATCAAAGAGTAATTTTAACTTGGACGAGAGAGGTCAGATTACAAGGGTTGGACCAACCAACCAAAGCTGAGTTGATGGACATTCTTTGAATGGGGTGATGGACAGATAGCTGGATGTGGACTCAGTATTTGTGGTGAGCACAGAAACAATAACGAGTGAATGAGGTGATGGACATTCTTTGAACTAGTCTCTAATTAATAGATTGCAGTATAATAAAGAGAACTAGGTGCTCCGGGCAAGTTGATTTTGTTCAATTTCTTTGGTTTCTATGAGACCGGAGGCAATTGGTTCAAAGTGATGTCTAATAGCAGCTCCTGTGTATTGAGAACAATATTCCTACACATTTTGTTCTCCTCCACAAACTTATAAGAGTATCATTCATACATTTTTCCACCAATAAAGCTCTGATATTATTTGCAGCAAAAAACATTAGCAATTTATTTGATTTCTTTTCTATTAACCATGATGTATTCAAACTAATACATGGAGTCTGTTAGTTAAATCTAAATGGATATATACAACTGTGACCAAAGGATTATTGACAACCATTAAACTACTCTATTCACAATTAATTTAAAGGAATGGAGAATTGAAGAATTGGAGAAGTACCTCAAATACCCATTGCAACTGAAGAACCAAAATGAATCTCAATGGGCCTATGTGGCCAAACACCACCCTTACAGAACAGCTCAAATCGCATCATAACTTCTGCACAAGTACATAATATTAATTTCATATTTTAACAAAATCAAGTTTTGCCCAATATTGACATGTTAGTATTCAACATAAAATGTTATTTGTCAAGGACCAATCTGGCCAAGTTGTCTTCTAGTATTCTAATCAAACCTCAATCTGCATATCTATACATCCATATGACAGACTCCAGACCTTAGGGTCTGGATGCAACAAGCAGATAAGGCAATGTGACCAACTCTTTAGTTAGTATATAGATAATTAGTGAGCCTAGCATGATATCTTAATTTTAGGATTATAATAAACTCAAACCAGTAAACCCTCCAGCAGAGCGAAGAATTTTTGGATTCTATAATTACTCAAGGATTCAACCCGTGTTCTTCCATGAAACACAAAAATACACGTACTTCATTCTAAATAATCCAGTGGCTTCAATATCAGTTAATATCTCTCACAAGAATACACGTATTTCATTCTTTTTATAATTTATGCCGTCACTGCGCCAAGACACAGCATTTGTCACAGCCATAGGTGGCCTCTGTGTCACTTCCATCCTATAAGCATCGGTCTTAATAAATTCACTTAGAATCTTTGCTTCAGTGTATTGAGGGTAGCCAAAGTCCATCATCTCATCAAGTAGTTCGTACTACCAAATGAAAAAGCATCAGTAAAGCTTCTTCCAAACAATTATTAGTATCACAATCAAAACAAAAGACCTTGATAGAAAAAAGAATTGATAAATTAACTTACCACTACAACAAAGTTATGTCTAAGTGGTTCCTCTTTTAACTCTTCAAAATAATGCTTAAAGACCTGCCAACCAAAACATGTATAATTAAATTTGCAAAACTGATTCATCAAAGAAGTTAATGATTTTTTGTCCTCTCAAAGCATCTACAGGCAGACAGCACCAAAACAGACTTGGTCAACATTTGTCCTCTCGCTTTTATCTAAAAAATGCTACTAAAAAATAATTAACAAACCAACCCCTTCATATCAACCCCAATCAATTGATACAAAAATATCCAAACCATTTAGCCAATTACCCACAGTGATGCATTGGCAGAGTTACCAGCATAAAAATTCCCATTAATCCAAAACAAATGAACACAGATGAGATAATCTTAAAAAAAAATTGAGCTTTCGAAGCAAATTCAGTAGCAAAGGAACATCAACTACAGTTTCTATCACTGGCATAGCAATTCAAATCAATCATAAACATTCATGCACACAGTTACATGTAAGTACAGAGAGAGAGAGAGAGCGAGAGAGAGAGAGAGAGAGAGAGAGAGAGAGAGAGAGAGAGAGGAGACCTTGGGGCAGCATTTGCCGCAGTTGGAGCAACAGATGAACTTGACATGGCCACGGGCGTGCTTGTTGCGGCCGCCATTCCTTCACTTGAAAGCCTGCACAAAAACAGAGATACATACATATATAGATTCAGAGTTTTGATTGATTGATTGATCGATGATAATTGGTAGTAAAATTGAGAAATCAGTATCTCTAATCAGCGATCTGTCTTACCATCTTGATCGGTAGCCTCTGGTTCACTGCCCAAACCCTTGCTTCAAGGTTCTGCCTCGACGGCTCTCTAGGGTTTTTTTTTGTTTTGTTTCTGAGGGTAGGGGAACATTGTGGGTAATGATCACTTGTGTGTGATACTGTTGCCTACAGATAAACGCGCGGGTCCGAATTAATGAAGTGGCGCGCGAGTTGAAATTTCAACCTTTACTGACTAATTTTCTACTTAGTCGGGAAAGGAATGAATTATCACTCAACAGCGACGAAAGTTTTGGTCGCTAAAAGTCATATTTCACGACTAAGTATATATTACAGGTTAATTTTTTTTTTTAGCCTAAATTGTATACTAACAGCGACTAAATTATTTTTAGTCAGGAAATGAATGCATGATCAGCCTTTACCGACTAAACTTTTTGTAGCCAAAAGTGTAATTTACCAAAAAGACCATTAGCGACTAGATGTCAATTAGTCGCCAATTAGTTTTATAAAATCTCTCCAAATTTTGAAATTAATCCCTCCAAATTTTTTAGTTTTGGTGACTAAAGAGACAAAGTGGTCGCTAAAAGTGCATTTTTTTGTAGTGGATCGATAAATCGAAAGGGAGCTCAATAAATAAAGAAGACAGATAATTCAAAACTCTTTTCAAAACTTAATTCAAATAAATTTTTTAAATATTTAAATATTTTAAAAATATTTTAATTTTGTGAGAGATAGATAAAGAAGAGAGATATAGAGAGAGAGAGAGAGAGAGAGAGAGAGACAGAGATAGAGTGATGAGCGAGAGAGAGAGATAGACAAAGTGGTTGCTAAAAGTGTATTTCTTATAGTGGATCGATAAATCGAGAAGGAGCTCGATAAATAGAGAAGATGGGAGTAAGAGAGTGAGCAAGACGAACATAGTAAGAGAGAAATAGACAAATAGACAAGTAGACAGAGAGAGATAGAGAAGAGCGATGAGTGAGAGAGAGACAGGGAGAGAGAGATAGACAGAAAAAGAGATAGAGAGAGAAAGAGAGAGAGAGAGATGAAGAGATAGAAAAAGAGAGAGAAACAAAAGATGAGCGAGAGATAGACAAAAAGAGAGAGAAATAGAGCGAAAAGAGATGAGCGAGAGAGAGACACAGAAAAAGAGAGAGACAGAAAGAGAAAAGAAATGAGCGAGAGATATAGAGAGAGATAGAAAGATAAAAGAGAGAGAGAGAAAAAAGAAATGAGAGAGATAGAGATAAGAGAGATGAGCGAGAGAGACAGAGAGAGAAAACAGATGAGAGAGATAGAGAGAAGAGAGATAGGCGAGAGACACAGAGAGAAAATGAGAGAGACAAACAGGCAGACATAGAAAGAAGAGTGATAAGTGAAAGAGATAAAGAGAAGAGAGAGAGATAGAGACAGAGAGACAGGAAGATTAAAAAAATGAATGAAAAGAGAAATGTTATATCAAAAGAGTAAGATGACATTGTTTTTTTTTAATTTCTTTTGCGACAGAAAAATACTGTTGAATTTATTCAAACCATTTTGTGACTGTATATATATGAAGCTATCTCAAAACCACAATCACTATGCTAGGTTAGAGTTTTCCAAAAACTCTTTTAAGAAAATTATACTTCTTGTTTTTTATGTTATATTGTTTTTACTGAATTTTTTTAATATTTTAAGTATTTTTTTAAAATTTTTAAACATACCTAACATAAATGCACCTAAAAATTTAAAAATTTGTAAAACAAATCTTTTAAAAATTCACTAAATACCAAAAATACAAAAAAAAATACAATAATTCAATACCGTCGCAAATGCTCTCATTTTTTGAGACGGCAAATAGTGCCGTCGCAAATGCTCTGCTTTTTTGAGACGGCAAATGGTTCCGTCGCAAATACTCTGCTTTTTTGAGACGGCAAGTGTGCCGTCGCAAATAGTTCCATCTCATATACCCACTTTTCTTGTAGTGAGGAATGAGAAGGAGTTGTGTGTGAGAGTGAGATGAGAAACGGAGAAGGGTTAGGGCAAAATTTTGGGGGAAATCCCCAATTTGAGAGGGAATTTCAAATTAAGATAAAATTTTGTGAAAATATTTGCTGCTAATTTTTTTCGAGATGTGAAAAATAGATCAGGCTTGTTAAATTAATATTTTTTAATTTTATTTATTTTTTATACTTTTTACTTTATTGGAGTTTTATGACTCAGTTTGTGAAAAAAAATTACAAAATTTAGAAATATTTAGAAAGTATAAATTTAAAAATAAGTCTTACAAATCAGATTTATTTACTCATAAGTCATAAGTGAATTTTTTTTACACACTTAGCCCTCGTTTTGATAATGAAATTTTTTTTAAACTTTTTAAATATATGTTTTGTGTCTGTAAAATGATTATTTCATTAATACTGGTAATAATACTGAAAAATTTATTAAAATGATAAATAATTGGGATATTTTGTCTTTTATTTGTGAATTTTTATTTATTCTTAATTTATTAGTGTTATTGAAATATGATGATGTAAAAAGTATAAATAGTTTAATTGTACTTTTTAAAAATAATAAATTTATTATTAAAAATTAAATTCATCAGACTGTCCTGTAACTATGCCTTTAAATTTTTGCAATGTAAAACTATCGACAAATAGCCAATAACAAGTTGTCCATTTTAGCATACCTTTCGCGTGAGGGCCCAATTATTAAAAGATGTGTTCAACCATCAAATGAAAGCCGACTACTTCTTCCATCTAAAAATAATAATCTATTTTCAAAATTTAATTTCTTTTTATAATACAATTATTACATTTTAAAAATATTAATTTTTCAAAATTACCTTTTGATAGTATATTTTTTTAGACATATCAATTGTCATAATTGTACTTTTTGTATTATTAATGTATTTAAAAAAGGACAAAATAAGAAATTCATATTATTTTAATAATTAATTTTTTTTAAAAAATTAATATTTTGAGATAATAAAAAAAAATAAGATATTAATATTTTTGGATGGTGGGTGTACAACCTCTTAATAAAAATAAAAATAAAAATAATTAATTTTCTTATTTTCATTCGGCTACCAAAAAATTTAGTAGCCGAAAGTAGGTATACAGCGACTAAAATAAATTTTTTCGCCGAAACTTGACATTTGGCGACCAAAAGTTTGGTCGGGAAAGATTAAAAATTAATTTTTTAATTTTCATTCAGCTACCAAACAATTTAGTAGCCGAAAGTAGGTATACAGCGACTAAAATAAATTTTGTCGCCGAAACTTGACATTTGGCGACCAAAAGTTTGGTCGGGAAAGATTAAAAATTAATTTTTTTATTTTCATTCGGCTACCAAACAATTTAGTAGCCGAAAGTAGGTATACAGTGACTAAAAGAAATTTTGTCGCCGAAACTTGACATTTGGCGACCAAACGTTTGGTCGGGAAAGATTAAAAATTAATTTTTTTATTGTCATTTGGCTACCAACTAATTTAGTAGCTAAAGGTACCTCTACGGCTACTAAATTTTTATTTAGTTGCCAATTGTCATATGTTTAGCTACTAAAAATTGTTTTAGTCGCCAATTGTAATATCTTTAGCTACTAAATTTTTTTTAGTAGCCAATAATCAACATTCCCCTACTAAAAAAAATTAGTAGCTAAAAAGTTGACTTTTGCCGACTAATATTATTTTTGGTAGCCAATTCCGTGACTTTTGGCGACTAAATTAGTTTTGGTAGCTAAAAATGGTCGGCAAAAATGCTTTTTCTTGTAGTGTATCCATCTCTCACTACTCTATTGTCATTTGCAACTTCAATCTGAACAATTTTTTGTTGTGTATGCTTAAACGTCCCTTCTTTGTTCAACTCATTTAAAACTTTGCCACTTAACCAATTTGGGGTTTTTTTTTTTTTTTTTTTTGGTTGGTGAAGACAATATCCAAGTATATGTAATTATTCGTTCTATAAAGACATTAAAGCCCGATATGTTTAACATGTGAGAGGCCACTCAACAAACCTGTCCATAAACCTACACATTGGCCTACCAAAATTTAAAATATATACATGCAATAATGGAATTTCTCACGTCATATGTTTCAATTTTTTAGAAATTGACTTTTTTTGTTTTTCATTTTTTTTTTAATTTTTAGTGAATAATTTTAAATTTTTGAGTAATTTTTTTTATATACTTTTTTAGATGCACCTTACTTAGATATATTTAAAAAGTAAAATATTTGTAAAAAAATCAACAAATATATAAAAATATAAAAATGTTTTTTGGGTATTTAGTGATTTTTTTAAAGATTTTTTCACAAACATTATACTTTTTAAGGGTATTTATGTTAGGTGTATCTAAAAATTTTAAAAATTACTAAAAATATCAAAAAAATTTAGTACAAGCAAAAAAAATATGAAAAACAAAAAATTTCAATTTTCTGAAAAGTGAATTTTGACAAATAAAACCAAACAAGCTATTTTGGGAAATTCTATATCATATGCATCCCCAGTTATGTCATTTTTTTTCTTTAGTTATAATCAATTTTCTTATTTGATTATGACATTATTTAATTAAGACTCATGAGTTATTTAGTTATGTCTTATGTTATGTTTAATTATGATAATTTTTGTTAATTACGATTCAAAAAATTGAAATTATGTTTTTTTTTTTTTCCAGTGTTTCCCTTTAATTATAAAATATATTATGTGCCAATAAATTTTATTCAATCTTATAGTATGCTTTTATCTAAAACCTCCAAATTTAGACCATCAGCCCATTGGCCTGGGCAGCTTGCTAGATAGGGCCTGTGCATACATTTTAGGCCCAAGGCCAGAGCAACAAAGTGGAGGGAAAAACAATAGACAAAAAAAAAAAAAAAATGACTCTATTGCGTAACTCGAATTTGAGGTTGGCCCGAATGGCTTGAATTGGCCGGTCGTCCGTCCGGCCAACCGGCCGGTCGTTCGCTCAGTGAAAAGGTTGACAGCCGTAATCGATAAGGTAACAACTGAGGTAAACAAGTGTTTCACCTAATCGTCCAAATAGTCGTCCGGCCGGTCGACCGTGAACAGTGATTCGAGCCATTTGGGGTAGCTCAATTCGAGCTACCAAACATTTTCTTAAAAAAAAATGACGAACTTCTGATGATATTTGTCCCCTTGGTCTTCTCTCCCCTAAAACAACTTGTCACATTCGTAGGGATTGCCCAACTACCTAAACCCATTGGAACTCTATTGGTGTTCCTTCAACCTTTGCTAACTCCTTTGATCTGAACCTGGCTGAGTGGATTAGAACCAACTGTTTTGTTAAAGAGAGCCATTCTTCCTTGGTGGGGTGGGCTATTCTTTTTTCTATTGTTTGTTGGCCCATTTGGAAAGCCTGGAACTCTGTCTGTTTCTCTCCCACTAATCCCTCCCCTTTCAAGACTAATCTTGTAATTGCTACTGCCCTTGAATGGCAGCATTTATCTTGTACAGTTAGAAGTGATAAAACCAGAATTACCTAGGATATCTGTTGGCTTCCTCCTTCACTTGTGAACTATAAATTGAATACAGATTGGGCAGCCAAAAATAACATAGGTCTGCTTCTGGTGGTGCATCATCAAAGATAGTGGAGGCCAATGGATTGCTGGTTTTTGTAGATATATTGATTGAACTGCTTCTAGTCTAGAAACTGAGTAATGGGCTCTATTTGATGGACTGAACTTAGCTCTCGATAGAGGACTCATGAGAGTAGAAGTGGAAACTGATGCCCTCCTTGTAAAACAACTGATATTGGGACTAAACAAACAATAAGCATTGCCTGTGTAATCTGGTCTATGATTGCAGGTTCCTGACGGCCCAACTGGAGGTGCAGTCGGTTAATCACATCTAGCGCGAGGCAAATAGATGTGCGGATTTATTAGCAAATCAAGTCTCTGGTCATATTCACCCAAAAAAAGTCTCTGGTCATGGTTTACGAATTCGGATCTTCGGTCGCACTCCCCTGTCGCACTCTCCTGTCGCTCTCCAAAACGACGTCGTTTTGGAGGGTTTTTTTTTTTTTTTTCTTTTCTTTTTCTTCTTTCTCTTCGGTCTGTGTCTGTGTTTGCTTTTTGAAGAAAACCAGAGGAGAGGAGAGGAGAGGAGAGGGAAGGGGAAGAAGAGAGAGAGGAAGGGAGAAGAAGAGGGGAGAAGAAGGAAGAGGACGGAACCCACCACCATCACCACCACAGAGGACGGAACCCACCACCATCACCACCGCAGAGGACGGACCCATCGAACTTCCACCGGCAACTCTCAACTTCCTCCTCCTCTCTCTCATCTTCTCTCTCTCCTCTCTGATCTTACCCCTTTTTTTTTTTTTACACAACTTGGATTTTGGGTTTGAAATTTGTTCTTGGGTTTGAAATTTTGGGAAGCTCCTCTCTGATCTTCCCCCTTTTTTTTTTTTACACAGCTTGGATTTTGGGTTTGAAATTTGTTTGTTGAAATCAGATTTTTGTTGAAATTTGAAATTTGGGTTTGAAATTTTTTTTACCAATTTCAAATTAGATTTTTTTTTTTTCTGGGTTTGTTGATGATGTTTGTTGAAATCTGATCCCCTTTTTTTTGTTTACACAGCTTGGATTTTGGGTTTGAAATTTGTTTGTTGAAATTAGATTTTTGTTGAAATTTGAAATTTGGGTTTGAAATTTTTTTTACCAATTTCAAATCAGATTTTTTTTCTGGGTTTGTTGATGATGATGTTTGTTGAAATCTGATTTTTTTTTACAGATTTGAAATCTGAAATCTGATTTGAAATTGGTTTAAGAAATTGATGAATTGGGTTTTTTTGAATTTGGATTTTGATGAATTGGTTTTTGTTCCAGATTGCTTTAACTCTTCATCTCCCTTCCTCTCTCTCTTCTTCCCCTCCCCTCCCCTCTCCTCTCCTCTGGTTTTCTTCAAAAACCAAACACAGACACAGACCGAAGAGAAAGAAGAAAAAGAAAGAAAGAAAAAAAAAAAATCCCTCCAAAACGATCGTTTTGGAGGGCGACAGGAGAGTGCGACAGAGGAGTGCGACCGAAGATCCGAATTCCATGGTTTACATATGTTTGCCAACTGTCCTCAATGTATTTTTGAGTGAAATAAATTAGTATAATTTTTGAGTTTTTATAAATAAAAAAATGTCATATAATAAAAAAGTAATGTGACCTAAAAAAAAAAAAAAAAAAAGTCTGTAATAAGAAACCTATACACAATCGCCCAATTGGAAAGTAATGATTGGCCCTATTGGAAAGTAATGAGGTGCCCAAATTATGTCATAATTGTTCATCATATTTATGGAAAGAGTATTATTCTTCAAATCTAAAAATTAGATTAATTTTTAAAATCTAATGAATTGTTACTCTATGAAAATATGTAAGCCAAATCTCTCTCTTATTTATTCTCTAATCATTAATTAACTATTTTTTTAACACATCATTGAGTTTAGAAACTGGATTTAAAAAATGGACTTATTTTATCAACTTTTTTAATGGAAAATGGTTGTTTTACATGCTCAATAAAATTTACAAAAAATTATAATTCAATGGTAATTTTACAAAATAAATATATATTTATGAAAAAATTTAAAATTTTAACTATTAACGTTAATGAAGTTTACCACTTATCTATTATTATTATTATTATTATTATTATTATTATTGTTATTATTATTATTTTATTTTTGTAAAACATACACTAAATTGATATTTTCTCATACAACTAAACTACCTTCCCATCAAAAAATAAAAAATAAAACTACCCTATTTTTTTAAACAATGAAAAGCTTAAAAAAGATATTTTGAAAGTCTTCTGAGTGCTTATCTTTCAAAATATTTTTGAACTAGTATTAAAAATAGAGTGCTTATCCTTATTATTTATTTATTTTTTCTCTTTCCTGTGCAGGACTTGGCACTCTAATAGTCTTATATTTTTACAATATTATAAATTCATGTTTGTTTAGGTAGACATGTATTTAATATTAGACTAACAGTCTAATAAAATTATTAATTTAATATTTGGTTAAAAAATTGAAACACGGACTAACAATTCTCATATAGGGAGTGTGATATAAATTGGGAGACTAAATTAAAGTCTGGACTAATTTATCAAATGACCCTAATAGAGGTATTATGGTCAATATATTAGATGTCTCATGTCCTATCCATTCCAATCTCTTTAAACAAATCTCGGATTGGATAATATTTTATTAATCCCCCTTTTATAATCCTAACTCAATCCAAACATAAGATATGATACATAATCCAAATGATTCATAATCCTAAGACTATTACTTATGGGAATACTAATCCAATCTAATCCAGTCCGTCAAAACAAACACAGTCTAAGAGTATTAAAGGTAGTCCACTCAACAAGGGTATTTTGCCTAATAATTGTGTAACATTTCTTATGGTGTGAAATTTTAAATTCAACTCTTATATAGAAGAGTTTGATATCCTATGTGATTGTAATTTATTTTTCATCATTATAAGGGCTATGTAGTTAGAGATCGTTGAATTTGAATTTAGTGAGCTTAGTGGGCTTGGTATTTGGTTTTATTAGGTTTTTGTTGACTTTTTAACTATTATGAAATAAAAATTTGTTTGATAATATAAATATATCTCATATTTATAATTATTTTGTTATCTATTAAAAAAATAATAAAATAAAAAAAGTTGGTCCACTCGCATTGATGTACATAAAGAGTTAGATTTGAGATTTTAAATAATCTATCAAATTTTCTATCAAACCTCTCATATGAGTGTGGGATCCATTTGTATGAGTCCTACACCTATATGAAAGGTTTGATAAATTATTTGAGATTCATAACATTTTCCTATACATAAATTAAAGTTGACGATTTTGAAAATATTATATGGTGTATTATTTGGATTTGTATCCTCTGTCCATATTTTCCGTCTAAGGGGGTGTTTGGGAAGCCAAGGTTTGATTTTTTTTTTTGGCTAAAATTTATATAAAAAAAATTTAAAATAGGTTAAAATAGTCAATAAAACAAAATATAACATCAAATCCATAATTGTTTTACTTTTCTCTCATAAACATCACATCTAACTAAAAAAATTCAAATCTCTAATAAATATTTAAAATAGTCAACTTCCCAAATGAGACCTAAATATCGTGCGGAGTTTTAATGGCAAGGTGACACGTGGTTAGGAATGAATTAAGGTTATTTTTGTTTGGACAGATTAAATAAGGGGGATTGTAATGTAACGGATTGATAGTTCTGGAATACATAGTCTTTGGAATATTTTGCTAGAAATGATGTATATCCTATATTTGTTTTCTCATAAAATTAGATGTATGAAAATGACTATTTTAGTAAATTTCATGTTCAATTTGAAAATTATGAAATATATTGTTTAAATTGTTTACAATGACAATACTTAAATTTGAAGTATAATTTATTTTATTTAATTTAAAGTATATTTGATTTGATTTAATTTTTATTTGAAATATATTTTATTTCATTTTACAAAAATATTTTTAATTTTTTTAAATACAACAATAGAAATACATTTGCATTTATGATTTTGCTATAAATAAATAAAAAAAAAAAGTAAGAGAAGGCTATTATATATCTTGAGATTAATTATATACGTTTAAAATAATTCAACAGATTTAAAAAAAATATTGAAAATATGAAATAAATAAATTTTATATATACTTGAGGATTAATTTCATCATTAACTAATTTAGAGATTGGTTCAGCCTGCTTATTTCTATTCTACACCCCCACGAGATTAAAAAGTATTTTAAAAAGATAATTAAAAACCATTTCTTAACTTTTTTTAACTTTTTTATGAGAGAGGGAAGTGGATTAAAAGTTGACTTTTAACCCACTTCCTAAAATAGCCCTAAGTTATTCCGCACATGGAGATTATTAATCCCATTAGACTAATAATTCAACCTTCATTTTTCTAACCAAATATTAAATTATTTTCTTTATTCAGCATAATCCAATCTCATACGCTAATTTCACTAAACAGACACCCGGCTTAGATGAAGCCAACCATTATTTTCACCAAACGGTGCCGTTTTTGCGATGCACAACAGCTCCTTTTCCTTTCTTTCGTGGTCTCCAATTCCAAGGTGGGTCTGACTCATCACGTGACGTGATGAATGAAAAGAATAAAAATAAAATAAAACAATAATTTAAAAAAATATATAACAGAATTTCTTACTTTTTTTATTAATATTATTAACATACATACATACACAAAAATAATTAAATTATATTTTATTTAAGTTTTATTTTTTGACTATGACAATAAACCGTATACATCTTATCACAAATGAAACAAAATCACAATATTTCATAGCAAATACCATAGTAACTGTTAATTTTTTTCATGGATTTAGATTACCGTCAGTCCAAATCTAAAAATATTATCTGAGCCCGTGAAGCATACTACAAATCTTATTTTAATAATTTTAATAATTTATTTTATAAGACCCTTCATGTACACCATTTATAATATATAAAAACAAAATTAGATGAAAAATTATGTAATATGGAATTCTCGAAAGGAAAATATTTGGTAGCCCGAATTTGCTTGCCCCGAATGGCCCGAATGCCCAAAACGACGTCGTTTTGGGCATTTCGTTTTTTTTTTCTTTTTTTCTTTTTTTCCACCATTGTCGACCTCTGCAATGCAGAGGAAGAGGGAGAGAAAGAGAGGGAGAGGGAGAGAAAGAGAGAGAGAGGTCGCGTCGCCTGCGCCGTGCGCCTCCGCCGATCGCGTCTGTCTCGCCTCAGTTCCTCCTCCTCCATTTTTTAGGCCCCCTCTAGTCCTTCCTCCCCCTCCCCCTCCCCCTCCCCCTCCTTCCCTTCTTCGTCTTCCTCCTGCTGAAAAGAAAAAAAAAAAAAAAAATTAGGGACATTCAGGGCGTCCCGTTTTCGGGCCCCCAATCACTACTGTTCTTGAAATAACTACAAAGACAATACCATACTCTTTTTTTTGAACGGACAATACCGTACTCTTTGAATACCCACTTTAAACAAAAATATAAAATGTAATTAATAATTTTAATCTCACACAATAAGAAAAATTAATTTATATACATAAATTAATATTAATAGATGACTTGTGCGATAATATTTTTAAAAATATTAATTGAATTATTTGTATTTATTTATTTATAATTATTTAAAAAATATTTGTAATGTAGGTAATGTAGAAAAGTATTTTAAAATATAGGGTTTATTACACTTTCTACTCCTAAACTTTTGTCAAATTGTTTATTTAGTTTATGAACTATCGATTGAATCTATTTAGTCCCTAAACTATACAAGGCAAAATCCATTTAGTCCCTAAACTATCGATTGTATCTATTAAGTCCCTAAAATAAATAAATCAAGTTTATTTAGTTCCTAAAAGGATTACAAAAATAAAATATATGTTCATACATATTATAAATTAGTAAAAGACCCTCCCCAATTAAGATTTTGTTACAGAAAATCTTTTAAATCTTTATTTTGTCTTTAAAAGTTATTTTATTTCGTTGTGTGTTTAAATTAATATTAGAGGTTGATTTTTCAATATTGCCAACAAATTATATGAATATTAGATATACTTGAAGAAATATAATTACATAATTTAAAAAATAACACTTTTCTACCAATAATAATAGAATAAAATAATATATTAATTAAGTAATAAAAAGAATTTAGCGAAAAATTTAAAAATAATCAATTAGAAATTTTAAACGAAATCTGACATATAATACTAGATAAAAGTAAGCACATATCTATTGTAGAAGATAAGTAATAAAATACTATAGATAATTAACTTTATCCATATAAAGAAAATTCAATATATGGATTGACGCTCACTTTTCAAAGACAAAATAAAAATTTAAATTTTTTTTAAAAATAAAATTTTAACTTGATAAAATCTTTTCCTAATTTATAAAATATTTTATTGGGGGTATTACCTGCCAGTGGGGACAAAAGATGTGAATCACAAATTATGGAGAAATCTTTAAAAATTACAAAGACATGAAAAATTAATAATCATTTATCATTTTACCCTTTACTCTCAAATCCCTCTCCTTCTCTCTCTCTCTCTCTCTCTCTCTCTCTCTCTCTTCAGAGAGCACATCACATCCCCATCTCACCTTTTAAAAAACAAAATAAATTTTATTTTATTCTATTTTAATAAAATACATAAAAAATTTAATATATAAATTTGATTTTTATAAAATTAATATTATTCAAAAAATATCAACCAAATATTTAAAATGAGACTAATATTTAACAAAGGGTGAATTGTGACACATTTAACCCTCAATTTTGAATCTTGTTCTAAATCAAGACAATTGAAGATATCATTAGATTTTTCAAGGGTAAAATCGTCAATTTGATAAAGTATAAACTAATTTGACAAAAATAATTGTCAAAAAATATTTTTGAAATTTTAAAAATTATTTCTACCCACTAAAAATAAAATTATGTAAAATTGATAAATCTTGTATACATTTATTTTTTTTACCAAATTGATTTTTATTATGTATTTGGATGATAATCATGTAAAATTAATTTTTAAAAATTAATCATGTAATTTTTATTAATTTTTATCAATTTTACATAATTTTATCATTGGTGGATGAAAATAATTTTTAAAAAATTAAAAATATTTTTTTGACATTTATTTTTGTCAAATTAGTTTATATTTTATTAAATTGACGATTTTGCCTTTGAAATTAAACAATGATATCTTCAATGGTCCTTATTTGGAACAAAATTCAAAATTCAGGATCAAATGTATCACAATTAAAAAGTTAGGAACTAAAGTGACACGAGTCACAAACTATAGGGACTGTTAGTGTAATTTGTCCTTTAACATATTTAATAAAAATTTAAATTATAATTCAAAAAATATATACAAAACTTACATAATTAAAATGATTTGTATTATTTGAAATTAATGTAAATAATAATTATTTAGAATTACTTTTTGAACAAAAAAATATTATTTTTATTTACTAAAAAACATAAAGACTAATAAAAATTAAAATATTAAGGCACCGTTTGGGAAGTAGGTTTCCAAGCTTTTTTGGCTATTTTAGTCACAAAAAACAAAATAGGCTATTTTAGTCACAACAAACAAAACATCACATCCAACTCATAATCATTACACTCTTCTCTCACAAAAAAAGTCAAAAAGTCAAAAAGCCCTTCCTAAACCAAACTTTTTAGTCCAGGCTAAAATAACTAAAAAAGTCAAAAAGCTAACGCACTTCCCAAACGGAGGCTAACTCAAACTGTACAAAATAATAATAATAATAATAATAATAATAATAATAATAATAATAATCAAACCATATAAATGTTAACTCAGATTGTACAAATAAAAAATAATAATAAACCATACAAATAATAATATTATTATTTTATTTTGGTAAATATTGTATAACTTTTAAACTATGAATATTTTTTATTAAAATAATACTATTAAAAATATATTGACAATATGTTTAAAATGAGATTAATATTAAATATATTTAGTAAATTTAACATAGTAATTTAAAATAATTTAAAAATTACATTGTTTTAAATTATGTAAATGATTAAAATGAAATGTCCGATTAAAAATGATACGACCAAAAATTGAGCCCGTTTTGGAATTTGAAAATTTTAGTTTACTTTTTAAATATTGAGGGAAAATGTGCAAAGAGAGAAATAATGTTAGAGACCCAAAGTTTGGATTATTAAATTTATCCACAATGATCTGACAAAAAATGTAAGCCCTACATAAGTAATTTTATGATAAATCAAAAATTAACATTGTAGATCAAATTGTGGGAGATTATTTGTGAGTCTTAAATATTTTTCTATAAACTATTTAAAGTACTTACATAAAAACAAATTTTCAATTTTTAAGACTTTAAACAGTAATGATCACTGCTTGGTTATGTTTTCAAAAAAATATTAATTTTTAAACTATAAATAAGTTTGATGATAAGAAAGATATTTTTAAATCTTAAAATTATATATTCTTTTAAATTTAAAAATATCTTTTTTAAATTTCAATTATCAAAAGTAATTTTTTTGTACTAACAATTAGACTTATTTATTTTGATAATTTATTTAATTATATTTTAATTTATTTGAAAGAGAAAAATAGAATTCAAAATTTATTTTGATGATTTATTTAATTATATTTTAACTTATTTGAAAAAGAATAATGGAATCCAAAATTTATTTTGATAATTTATTTAATTATATTGTAATAGAGTGCAAAATTTATTTTGATGATTTATTTAATTATGTTTTAATTTATTTGAAAGAGAAAAATAGAATCAAAATTTATTTTGTCTCATTATTTCTCACCTAAACTTTTATCATAAATATTGTTTGAATGTATTTAATATTTGCTTAAATCAGGAATTCATTTCAACTCAAAAATAATGCCCAAACCAGAGGTTCAAACAGTCCAAAACAAAGGTTCAAACAGTCTAGCACAGCAGAATACCAAAAGGTTCAAACAGCCCAGCACAACAGCAGGCCAAAAGGTTCAAATGAAAGATATTCAAATTAGTAATGATAAAATGGAAGACATTCAATATAAGGATATCTCACCCTTCTTCACATTCTCTTATCCTTCAGCTTATTAATATAGTTTTGTAATTTTTTATCATTACAAGGATGAAAAACATCACATGATCAAGTTTTCATAATAATTAACAGAAAATTAATTACCTCCCCCCATGCAAAGGTTCTCCAAGAACACTTGGGTATGTGATTGATGAATATCTCATGTTGGTCACCGCTTCACCTGATACATTAGTAGTGGCCTGAGATAAAAGCCTCTGATTTCCAAATGTAGGGCAGTGAAGATGTTGATCTAACATCTGCATGTGCATAGCCATCATATCTTGCCACCTATGGATCTCCAAAATAAGTGTAAACAATGCTTCATCATCTGGTATGTTTTCTATAAACTGCAAGCCACTTCGCAACAGTTCATAAAAAGGCACATGGCATTTATCATCCTCAACCAATAGCCAGATCACATCTAAACAAATGTGTAACCATTCAATTAGGGCTTTATCAGGTTTCCAGCATTTTGCACCATCAAATTCATTGCTCCCCCTGTTGTCTTTGGTCCCAATTAACCAGCCAAAGACTGAAAAGTAGAGGAATTAGGTATTATGTTTGAAGATGGCAATATCCCAGACTGTGATAAACTTGTAGAAGAGACAGCAGGCATGGAGTGGCTGTTGACTACAGTAACAGACAGACATGCAAGTTTAATTCTTAAAAAGACATGGGATGATCCATAATAATGATGATGATGACGACGACGACTACGAAGATGATAATAATGACGGAGAAGCAGAATCAAACGAATTAACTTACAAGACATATCCAATCCTTCCATCTGGCAAAAGCATCGGCATCATTGGCATGCCACCAGGAGGAGGTCCCCTTCCGTAGATCGGTGGCTGCAAAACAGTGGCATCAATATCAGCAAGCACAACTGAAGAAAAAAAGCTAGAACAAGCAGGTTTAAAAGGATTAGACTCATATGCTAAGCCTTTCTTTGTTGTTCTTATAAATATGCAGACATATATGTATTTGAGAGTAGGAGACAGCTGAGCATTTGTCTTCACACTGCCATACATAGCCACAGATATAGGCTTTGTTTGGTTCATCTGTCTATTAAGTGCTAGACTATTCTATTGCTGCACAAGAAAAGAAAAAAAATGTACACCTTGTTTGGTCCCCCATTGGAATTTTTTAAAAAAGAGTAAATTACACTGTTGTCCCTTGAGCTAAATTATTTTCTCATATATTTTGGCTTTTTTAGCACTACCTGATGACATATTTTTCTGGAGACAAATGGTTGAAAGAATAAAAAGAACCAGTTGAGGGGGTTATGAACTCACCTCAGTCTCATTGTGATAATCTGAATAGTTCATTTTGTAGAGTTTACCAAGTAGATTGTTCATTCAAAAAATTAAGTTGATATCGAATTATAGCCTCAGGCCTCGGAGTGTGAGACTTGGCGCATGCGGTAATTTCTTTACGTTGGATGGAAAGGACATTGATTGAGTTGATGATCAATGCTCTGGGTTATATTTGGTAAGCAGGAATTGGCTGAGTTAGGAATGATATACTACTTAGTCTATAGGTTGAGACTTGGGGAGCTTTCTAAGGATCAATAAATTCTTACCAAAGGTTGCTGGTAGTGGAATAAATTATGTCCGCTATTTTAAAGCTACTTGATACTGATTTGATTGCATCCTCTTTTTCTACATTCTAAACCATTTTTTATTTATTCTTTCCATTGTAATGTGTGTGGAATTGATTGGCTTGTAGGTTCCATGTGTTACATGTCTGGGTCCATACAAATGGAGAATGTTTACGTCCCTGAAAATGAAGCAGGTATGTGGCAATGGCCATTTGGCAAGAGTATGACTAGCATAGTTCTTCTCAATACCGGTTCAAGTGATAGATTTGTCGGAATTGTTGCTCCTTCATTAGCCAGAATTCTCCTGGTTTGTATCATGCCAAATTTTGGGTTATTATTTATTTTTTTTATTTTTTTTAGGTTCTAACTCTTGGTATTTGATCATGACAGTGAATTCATCTCAGATGTCACAAACTGGTTTCTTTTTATGTTATTTGATTTGAATTATCTTATTTTTACTTATCAAATAATTGAACTTTATTTTGTAGATTGATTTAGCAATGTTTGGTGGTGAACTATTGTGCCAAGTACAGTTAATTTATTGTCTATTTTTCTCTTGTTATGCTAAGAAATTATTTGAAATTCTTTTTTCCCCTGTGTTACTGTTGTCGCTTTGGATATTTTTATTTTCTGTCAATTCTTTAACTCAATTCTATTGAGATTTCTTCATGTATTTCCCTTAAATCTTAGTTGCAAATTTAAATTTTCATTTATGACTATTAATAATTATAAATAAAAAAAAATTCTTTCTTGAATGTAGGTTGTTGAAGATGGAGATTATGTTCTTGCTCAAGTGCTAATTGGAAATGAGAAGAGGCTTGTTCACATGCATTTGCATATTGTCAATGGTGATGCTATAGTTGCATTAAATACATCGTTTCAATTGTGATTGACTTGATTTTATTTATTTTGTACTTGGTTTAACTTTAGGTATTGTTAACTTAAATTTTGGATTGTAAGAACACATGGGCTATTGTTGTTATCATAATAAGAATTTATTTTTTATTTTTTATATATATTTGGATGTCAATGAAATAAAGTGTGGATATTATTTAATAATTTTTTATTGGAAAGTAATTTATTGTTTGTGATGGTAATTTTTGCTATCCCAAATATGAAATTATTATTATTATTTTTTTTTTATAAAACAATTAGATGTTTTGCCGACACAATCAAGTTGTCACCAAAAGTATCATTTTTACCAATGCAAATTTGAGTCGGCAAAGGTGACTCATAATCATCTTATTTGAACTACTTTCGCCGACGCAATGATAAATTGACGATGATAGTAAAAGGCTTTTGCCCACAAAGATGTTTGTCGCTAAAGACATACTTTTGGCGATGCAATGAATTTTTCGTCGGTAAAAACTTTTCCCGACACACTTTTGGCGACGGGTTACTAACGAAGCTCTATGGGTCGGCAAAACTCTTTGTCGACGATTTTTGCCTTTTGGCGACAAATTTTGTTGTGTTGCCAAAACTATTTTTTGTTGTAGTGTATGAGCACGTCCATTAAGCTAGACAATGATGAAAAAGGTAAGTCCATTGATCAAACAAAATATCGAGGTATGATCGGCTCACTTCTTTATTTAATTGCAAGTAGACCCGATATTATGTTTAGTGTTTGTATGTATGCTAGATATCAATCAAATTCTAAGGAATCACATCTCAATGCTGTTAAAAGAATTTTTAGACATCTTGTTGGCACTCAAAATTTTGGACTGTTTTATCCTAGAGGTGTTGCATTTGATTTAATTAGTTACTCAGATGCCGACTTTGCCGGATGCAAACTTGATAGAAAAAGCATCAGTGGCACTTGTCACTTTCTTGGTAACTCATTAGTATCTTGGTTTAGCAAAAAGTAAAATTCTATTACTTTATCAATGGCCGAAACTGAATATATAGCTTCTGGAAGTTGTTGTGTCCAAATACTTTGGATGAAATAACAATTACAGGACTTTGATTTGCATTATGATCATATCCCTATTAAATGTGATAATACTAGTGCTATCAATTTAAGCAAAAATCCGGTTCAACACTCACGAACAAAATATATTGAAATTCGATATCATTTTTTAAGAGATCATGTTCAAAAAGGAGATATTGTACTTGAATTTGTAAACACCGACAAGCAATTGGCAGATATTTTCACAAAATCCCTAAACGAGGATCGTTTTAATTTTATTCGTGGCGAGCTTGGAATGTCAATTTCTACTTAAAAAGTTTTGTTATGACTGTGAAACTTGAATTTTTGTTAAAATGATATATGTGTATTATTACATTGATATAGAAACATTTATATCAGTTGAATGCTCTCAAGTCCTTTATACATTTATTCTCCTAAATAGTTTGCTATTCTTAACTGTGTAATTTTTTTTGAGTTCTGCATCTTGAGGTAAAATTAACTTTGCATACATTGATTTTTTTTTAAACCCTCATGGTATTTTTTTTTTTTTTGCATTACCATTCCAGCCACACCAACGTCCCATTAAGTATAATTCCTGCTAGTATTATTTTATTTTAATTGGTATCAGGCTTAATATCTTATATATTTATTTATTTATTTATTGTTTTACTAATAGGCTTCATTTCCTTTATTATTATTTTTCTTCTTTTCTTTTCATTATTTTTTATTTTATTTTTTTTGTTGTTAATTTGGCTTGAGGCTTAATTTTGATTTATTTTTTTCTGCACTTTCCTTTCATCTTCAAATGATTACATTAAATATAAAAACAAACACAAATCAAAATATACATATTTTCATAAAATAAAAAAAATAAAATAAAAATCCCTTCATTTTTCTGGCCGTTGGTCGACCTCACTTACTCGCCTCTTCCACCGTTCTCTTTTTCTTTTTATCACCTTGGGCGACGTTTGAAGTACCTATCTATGTGCTTTCGTCGTGAGCGAGCACTCCCCGTCGACTATCAAAAGCCAAGAATGATGTTGCTCCAAATTGGGCCATGGAGGTGGTCTTCTGTTTAAGCTCTTTATTTTCGGTCTTCAGTGCGCCTATCTCTACTCGCGCATCCTTGTACATGCGATGGAGCAAAGAGAGTTGGGCGTTGACCTGATGGAGTTCACTCGTCCTGTTCTGCAGTCGGTGAGCTAATTTTGTGACTGCCGTCTCCATACAGGATGTCAGTGTGAAATGATTGGTTTCAATTTCTGATTGAGCTGTCATTATTTGCTCAATCGACATCATAGGAAGGTTGGAAAGCATAGGAGCCGGGGCACTCGGCCCAGCACCGCTTACAGGATCATTCAGGTCCAGAAAGAGAGTAATAAGGGGACGGGACGAGGCCATGTAGTAGGAGAGAGAGATGTAATCGAAAGGAGGGTCGTTTTTGGCAGCCTTTCTGCTCTGCTCAGTCTCTCTGTTCTATCTCTCTCACGCAGAAAATGAAAGGGATGGAAGTGAATGAGGAAGAAGAAGGCGAAGAGAGTGATTAAGAAAAAGGCGGAGGAGAAAACCACAAGAGGGAGAGAGTGTCGAGGCAGCTGATTGACCCGTCTCGCTTTTGTCGTTCGGCTGACGCAAAAGCGACGACATGTGTCCAACGCGATTTCCGACGGAAAAGAGAGAAGCGCGCGAATCGTATCTATATTTATATATTATGTATATATATGTTTTGAGTTGTATAGATGTCATTTATCACTATCATTTTTCTCATTCTCCTCCAGATTCTGACCCATAATTTCCTTTTGATAATGTCACAGGGGGAGAAATTATATGATGTTATGTATTATGGAATTATTTTGTTATGATGTTATGTATTAGGTATTATTTTCAAATTATGGTATTATTTGAAAACTAATCTGATGATTATGTATTTATAATTTGATATATTAGTCTCATATTATGTCTCTAATTAAAGCTTATTTATTACACATGTGCTAACCTATGTATTTGGAAATGAATTCAGAAATGAATTCAGCGAGCATGAATTGAGAGGAAGCTTTTTTTACTCCAAAATCAAATCAAAACATCATTGTGTGCCATCATCAAAAAGGAGGAGATTGTTAGACTTATTTATTTTGATGATTTATTTAATTATGTTTTAATTTATTTGAAAGAGAAAAATAAAATCCAAAATTTATTTTGATGATTTATTTAATTATGTTTTAATTTATTTCAAAGAGAAAAATAGAATCAAAATTCATTTTGTCCCATTATTTCTCACCTAAACTTTTATCATAAATACTGTTTGAATGTATTTAATATTTGCTTAAATTAGGAATTCATTTCAACCCAAAAATAATGCCCAAACCCGAGATTCAAACAGCCCAAAACAAAGGTTCAAACAGTCCAGCAAAACAGCAGGCCAAAAGGTTCAAACAGCCCAGCACAGCAGCAGACCAAAAGGTTCAAACAGCCCAGCACATCAGTAGGCCAAAAGGTTCAAGTGGAAGATATTCAAATGAGTAATGATGGAGTGGAAGATATTCAAATGAATACAACGGCTATAAACGGCTATAAATTCAAATGAATACAATGGCTATAAGTTTCATTATATATACCAAAGCCTCTAATGTAAATAAGTTACAAAAAAAAAAACCAGAAAATATTCTTTGATCTATAATCACTCACATTTATTCTCTGAAAAATTCCCTAAGAAGTGTTCTTCAATTTTTGTTTACATCCTCTTTCAGAAATTATACACTAAGACTTATAGCTTTAAACCCATCTTTCCTGTGTGACGTTTACAGAAAAATCAGAGCTTCATTTTTATATCTATCTTTGAGAGATAATTCTTATAACTTTCTGTAAAAGCAAAAACACATTCTTTTCAACCTTGTAAGAGTATAGTACACTCAGTGTTCTTGACTTAGAAAGTCTGTGTAAAATCTGTGGAGGAATGCTCCATTTGTAAAGAGGTTGCTAGCACCCCCGTGAAGTTAGAGCATAGTGAAAAATCTCAAGTAAAGTTTAAGGAGTGGACATAGGACGAGTTAAAACCGAACCACTATAAATTTGTTTGTCTTTCTCCCCTATATCTCTTTATTTTATTTAAATTGCTGTAGTTATATTTCACATTTTCGTTGTGCTAAAATCATTAACTAACATAGTTGTTAGAACACTTATTTTAATTATTTTTATTTCATTAACTATATTTATCTATTGTGCTGGTCATAATTTTTATTAGGGTATTATTAATTGCTAATTGTAAAAACCTAATTACTTGTTAGGCATACTTATGAATTAGCGCTAATCATGGGTCGGGATTGTTATAATTTTGTCCCAAAACGACATCATTTTGGGGCATAAGAACCACCGCAGGAAAGCCCTATAGAGGATTTGGACTCGAGTGATGTGTATTGTGGAGATAGAGAAAGGGTGGAGGCAAGTGACGTGGCAGGGGATTTGGCTGTGTGAGTGTGTGATGTGAGATGTGAAAGATTTAAAAGTTACCTCAAGTTTGTTTGGCAGATTAGGTTGGATGGAATTGTTAGTAAATAGATGATTGGTGAAAAAGTGTTTAATGTGAGAATTGTTAATGAGGAAATTAAATAAAATTGTATTTGTTTTGATGATAGTAGGAGAGATAATTAGTAATGAAATTGTTAAATTATTTTTATATAAAATAAAAATAAAATATTTCTATATTAAAAAGGTTGCACTTGGGTTAAAAAAAAAATAAAAAATGTGCAGCATGATCCTCTCACTATTTTTTCAATCTTAGCTCATCTAAGAGAAACCTAATCCGGTTAAGGTATGTGAATGATATTCTAGGTGGAGTAGCAATCCCCTCAACAAGGAAGATACCAAACAAGCTATAGTGAAACCCACCTCATTACTACTCCAAAACATGATCTAAGGTTAAAATGGTAAATGATTGTCAATTTTTCATGCCTTCCTAATTTTCAAAGATTTCCCACTAATTTATGGTTTACATCTTCTCCCCCACTAGTAGGTAAAGCCCCCTATTTTATTTTTATGATTATTTTAGAGACTAAATAAGTTTGAATTAAATACTTTAGAGATTCAATGGATTCAATCGATAATTTAGCGACTAAACAAATTTTGATTTATATATTTTCGGAATCTTAAAAATACAATTGATAGTTTAGGGAATGTACGGGGAGCAAATATTCGGTAATGCCCGTACTCCTTTCGTCCAAGCTCCTTGTCTGTCCGATCGACCTGCGAACACAACGGCAGTGAGCTACCCGGCGGTGTGTGGCCGGAAAACCCCTCCGACGATCAAGTTAGCTCACACTCAGGGATAGAGAGAGAGAGTTGAGTGTTTTTTATTTATCTTACCAAAAAATGTTTTTTTTTTAGCATGGGGGGCGCAAACACGCTTATATACTTTCTACGCCCAAATTTGCTCCCATTAGTCTCTTGACATGTAATGCTACTCTCTCATCTGTCAGCACAAATCCTGCAATCACCACCTAACCAAACCGTCAGGCTATATTAGCGGAGCCCAGCAGACCAGCAGAACCACCTCGGCTTTTCACAATCGCGCTGCGCAGCGTACCCGAGTGCTCCACTCGCCGAGCTCCAAAACGACCGAGCTCGGTTGCATTCTGGCAAAGCCAAGTTCAAGATAGGTTTAGCCGGTAAACCGAAAGCCTTCCTGCCGCGCTAAACGCGTGAACCATGGAATCCTGAATGGCAGGCAATCATCTCGGCCGAGCAACTTAAATAGCTCGGTTTCTACATAGACAAGCCCAAGCTACCACGGCCCGAACATGTTCGGCCCCTCATTTTGCCGGGCCTTTACTATGGCCCATTCCAGCTCATAAATCTCCCTCTCAATTGCCTCTTAATTCCGTCCGCACAAGCGTGACTGGGATTACATGGTCCAACCAGGGTAGACTCTCCCTCGGTCCCTAGTTTGCAAGATGTTAACCGTGCTAATCTCCATGCTTGGTTTATGGGCTTGCTCGGTCGACGCCTCAACCTGTCATCTTGTCTCTTCAGAACTGACGTCACCGCCATTATGAACACGCGTCGTGCATTTATTGGCCTCAGGTAGCCAACCCAGACGTCCCTTCATATTCAAATTTAGGCGCCCTTTCACTCCTATAAGTACGTCATTTCCCCTTCACTTTCTCTTCTTACTGCCTCTCTTCCATTCCTGACGTCTTAGAGCTATAGTGCTTGACCTCCATTCTTGTTCTTCTTCTTCATTCGTGCTTGAAGAAATAGCCTCTGCCTCTAAACTGGTAAGTTCTTCGAATCCGCTTTGTTGCTTTTTTTCATTTGGTATTTCACATTCTAGGGCATAAAATCCGTAGGTTTTAGGATATATCCCCCCAAAAACCCTCTCTTGCCCCTGTTCTTTTCGCTGTTCTTCAATTCCAGTAATGAACACACGAAGATCTAGAGGGGACCGGGCTCCAGGTCTTCTTTTGATCCCAAAAAACATCTAAACCGAGCAAATTGAAAGTTTGCAAAAACCCCTGTAGAAACCGAGGTAGGCAGAGGACTTGACCGTTCGACCGGGCTAACGTCTGGTCCGTTTGAGCGGCCGAGCTCCTAGGTTTACCTTCGTGACTGAAGTAGTCTGGCACTCTACTGTAATAACCCTCACCACTGCTTACCGATAAACATTGATTACCGTCAAATTGAACTGATTATGACCGATAATTGAACTGATTAAAGTACTGAACTGACTGACTGAAAATTGGAGCTGAACTGACTGAGTATGTATGTTAATTTGTATTCTATCTGTCTGATTGATTATTCATCTGTTCATGTTTTATGTTTAAACTGCTAATTGAAGGCCTTATCGGCGGCCGAACCGGGAATTGATTGATGTTTCTTGACCCTCATAATTAATGTGATTTTTGGTGTATTTATCTGAAATTTGATTTAGTATGACTAAATTAGATTAAATATTGATCAATTGCTTAAGTTGGCCTTAATTACCAAACTAACCCTTAGTGGTCCACTCAATATAACATATTTGAGCCTTACACTTGATCACATAACACATTTGCTCAGCCATTCTCCTTGCTATAGTCGATAGAGAGAGAGTGTGAGAGAACTGAGTAGTTCTTGAGAGTTTGCCTTTGAGAGATTGAAGAATTGAAGTGTAGATTGCTAAAGTGAACTCCTAGTCTTCTAATTCTAGACCTAAGGTAGAGTAATTACCCTCTTGTTTATGAATTGAGCTTGTTCTTACATGATTCATGTCAAATTTAGTGGTTTGAGTCATGAAATAACCTTATATGTTGATTTGAGTTAGAATTCATGCATGCATGTTAGTATTGTTGGATTTTGAGTTGAGTTCATGGCAAATTGTCACATGCATGTCCATGTTTTGAGTGTAGGCCATGTTTTCATCATGTTTGTGAATCAATTGGCTCATTAGAGCATGTTTTGAAGCTTGAAAGTTATTTGAAGATCATGCATGTCATGTTTGAGGATTGTTCTTGAAAAATGGTTTGAAATTGGGTTTGAATTAAACACCCTTGGGCTTTGATTTCTCAATTGAGCTTTGAATCATGTTATTCCGTGTGTTTACAAGTGTTTTTCCAGAAATTAGCCCAAAAGGATCGAAAATCATGCTTTTGAACTTGAGTTTGAGCTTGGAAGTGCAATCTGGGTTTTTTCCAGATTTTGCACTCCCGCTCGAGCGGGGGAAAGTGACGCTCGAGCGTGGAATCCGAGCATCCAGCATCTTGTACTGTTTTATAGTCCGCTCGAGCGGATGCATGTGTCTCAAGCTCGAGCGGGCGTCGAGCGTCCGTCGAGCGGAGATTTCACCCATCCAGTACTTTTGCAGTACGCTCGAGCGGGTACCTTTGTCTGCATGTCCGCTCGAGCGGAGTGACCTATGCTCGAGCGTGAGCCTTGTTTTCTGAAAAATCTGAAAATGCTTTTAAAAGTACATCTTTGCATCCTCATCCCATTCTAGGCATTCTTAGGCCTAGTTTAAGACATCTTATTGAGGATATAGATGTAGAACACACCGAGGCAAGTTAGGGGTTAAGTTATTATCTTTTCCAGCTGTGTAGCTTAGTGTGTTCAACCTGTTAACTGTGTAGGGTTGGCGACTGGGGAGGCACGCTCTAGCATACTGTAGCCCGAACTCCGTGAGTAACATCTGTGTAAAGATATGTTCAAAATGATTATCTTCTGAACAATTGAACTGTACTACTTTCTGAACTGATTACTGTTAACTGATTGAATGTATGTCCTATATTCTGAACTGTATTGTGGCATCCTTAGCACCCACTGTTTACTGTTACTGTAACAGAAATCTCTGTCGGTTCCCTTGTTGGAACCACTACTGTTTACTGACTGATGGCCATCATTATTGTTCGGTCTTTTAAGACCTACTGTTTACTGTACCGTTATGCTAATGGGTGTACCACATATGACTGTACTGACTGAACGACTGAAATACTGTTTAAATGAACTGTTTTCATACTGTAAGGACATTCATTCTTAACCTCTTTACGCATTATGTTATTCACTGGGCTTTAGCTCACTGTTCATATATATATGTAGGTGTACAGGCACCAGACCGCGGCTAAGAGCGTCAGGGTTACTCCAGTTTTGTCAAGCCAACTACCGTGCCTCACTGCGAGGTTCCAAGCCTATCATGCTAAGGCTTAGGGGTGTTTTAGGACTCCCCCTTCTGTACTGTCATGCTGTTTTGTAATAACCGAATGGATTGTATAGACTGAATGTTTACTGTACTGTTCCATAGGGATTGGGTCCCTATTCTGAATGATTGTATATTTTGTGTATACCTTTCCACTGAATGTATATATGTATGAAAAGTCTTTTTGCATACAGACTGTCACAGCTCATTGGGCATTGTTTATTTACTGTTTTGGCTTCTGCCAGGCCCTGTACTCTGCTTTACTGTACTACTGTAAAGCAGGCCTTCGGTAATCTCGGATTACTGGCCGGTTACGGTGCTAAACCCATAGGGCCGGGTTTGGGTTGTGACATCTACCTAATCGAGCTAAAGTCAAGCTCGTTTTGCGCGACCGCGCTCCCGCTTACACTTACCCTCCTTTTCTTGCAGAGTCCAAGGGGACTACACACCAATACCGAGGCTCTCAAAGACCGAGCAACTATCAAACAAGAGACCGTACCAAACCACCTCAGTCGCGCTAAGACCAGCCGGCTACACATGGGGCGCTACTGCTTCCTGGTCGATACGCCAGTTGCTTTAGCCGCGTTCCGAGAAGAGTACGGTATCCCAGATGATGTACATCTAGAGCTCGGTGCTGAGAAAACAACCCCTTAGGGCAGACTAGACCAGTGCCCCTTCACCGTGCTCTCCATCATAGAAGGTGGTCTCCGCTTCCCGGTTAACCCCTTAATGTGCGAGTTCTTGTGACGCACCAGGCTTGCACCAACCCAAGTCTCAACCAACACTTATCGCATAATAAACGGAGTTACCAAGCTAAACAATCGGCTAGGAACCAAATTAGGCCTGGCCGAGATACTCCGCCAGTATACCCTCGGGCATAAAGGCGATGGCCTTGCCTATTATTTAAAGATCAGACCAGGTAAAGAGAAGATAGTGACTGGCACCCCGGACAAGGACTTACATGACGACGACTTCTTCTGGGTGTTCGGTAACTACGAAACAGCCGGCGTGCCGGACTTGTTTATCAGTAAGAATTTTGACGAAACATGTAAGTCGCGCTAACTGCTCGGTTAGATTACTTAACTATTTTGTACTAATGCGCTTTGTCCCTTTCCTCTTTGCAGTGATCGAAGCTTTGCAAGCCAACTACCATTACCCCAATGAAGCAGCAATCAGAATCGTGCTTCACTACCGCAACCGGGATTGCCACGATCTCCTCGGTTACGTACCAACCTACAGATACTCTGCTCCACGTCGGAGTAAGGTCACAAACTTTCTCCGTGCTCCATCTCCACCTCCCGATCCCACTTTACCGGACGTGCCTCTTATCCGGTTGACTGAGGCAGAAAAGATGGCAAAAAGAAACCGTATCAAAAACCTCATCACTACTACCTCCACCGAGCTACCGAGCATGCCAACCCGAACAGCCGTTGTTGGTCAATCAAGCGGGACCGTGGTCGCACTGGCGTCTCCTGCCGCCGGGCAGGCAAGCAAAGAAAGCAGCCGAGCTGGGAAAAGGCCACATATTGATCCCTCTGCTGAGCCAGTTGCGGAGTTGAACACCGAGCAACCAGCGGTGACAATTGACCCAACACCGCCATGGAAGCCACAGCTCAAGCACCGGGATAAGGAGATCCCGGCGACTGCCTCGATCAAAGGTGACAAGGAGCATCTACTCGCCTTTAACCTAACCAAAGCCTTGCTGCTACTGAGCGACGTGGTCAGCAGCGACCATGTACCAAACACTCGGCTGGTGAAGTCCTCGGTCAAGTCCATGACCCGGGTGAGAACTTTGCATACTCTGTTTAAATTTTTCCAAGTGTTTGCTCGGTTTCCACTCTCTGATAAAGTTTTCTTCTTGCAGGCCATCCAGAAACAACACTTGGTGATAGAAAGGATCCACTGACTCCGGCAGAAGGCAACCGACACTTCCAGCCAAGTTGAACACCTTCAAGCCGAGCTTGGACGATCCAAGGCTTCGCTGGAGATAGCAAATTCTGACAACTTCAGGTTGCTCGGGCAGCTTGGTGTCGTCGAGCAAGAAAGGGACGCTCTCCGGACCGAGCTGGAGGCGTTGAAGCAGTCAAGGAAGGAGGAACTGGAGGACGCCAACAATGCCGGTTTCAAGGAGGCCGAGGAGAGCTACACAAAGCAAGTCCATGCCACCCAAGACATCTTCTTCAAGGCGGGCTAGAAGGCTGCTTGTGAACAGCTCGGCCAAGGATCTGGGACCGACGTGTTTGACTCTCCCCCAACTGTCTTCCTGCCGACGTACCTTGTGCTATATGCCAACGACGTCTTCAGCGGGTTGCAGGCTGAGGTCAAGGAAGAAGAAGCGGAGGACGACGAGGAAAATGCTGAGGTTGACAACCGCCCAAAGCAGGCCAGCCAGGAGTAGACTGGTGTCCAGGAGACCACAACCACGGTCGACCTGGAGGCAACCGCGACAGGGGATGAATTCACAGACCTTTCCCCCTTAGTTTAGTTTTCTTTGTCTTCTTTCTTTTTCGCTTGAAAATGTAACCGGGCTACTGTCCCACTTTTTGTAATGTTATTCCTTATCAATGAAAAGTTGTATTTTCGTTAAGTGTTTGCATTGTGTTTAACCTAAGCAACTTTAGTTGGGAAAATCACCTCGGCTAAGCAAATCGTTAACTCGCCCTAGAACAAATTATCAACTTATTCAACCGGAGTAAAACATCTCGGTTGAAATCACATAGCTGACTAAATCATCAACATGGTTAACCGGAAAAAGACATCTCGGTTTTGATCACAGAGTTGAGTAAATTATCTACTCATTCAACCGGAATAAACCATCTCGGTTGAACTCTCAAAGTTAAGTAAATTATCAACTTGTATAACCGGAACAAGACATATCGGTTTAAATCACAGAGTAGAGTAAATCATCAACACATTCAACCGGAGTAAAACATCTCGGTTGAAATCACAAAGTTGAGTAAATCATCAACTCATTCAACCGGAGTAAAACATCTCGGTTGAAATCTCAAAGTTAAGTAAATCATCAACTTGTTTAACCGGAATAAGACATCTCGGTTTAAGTCACAAAGTTGAGAAAATCATCAACTCATTTAACCGGAATAAAACATCTCGGTTGAAATCTCAAAATAAGTAACGGAAACAATCGGATGCCAAGGCAAAGATAAGACACTTCTATTATATTGACAAAAAGAATATTACATTCTGAAGTATGAGGCAAACAATTCCTTTGCACAAAAAGAACACAAACTATGAAAACAAAAAATAGTACAATTTGAGGTTGGCCGCATTCCATAGCCGGGGTATTCCTCTTCCCTCCAAATCTTCCAAGTGGTATGCCCTCTTGCCCGCCAGACCGGTTATCTTGGAAGGCCCTTCCCAGATTGCCCCTAGTTTGCCTTCACCTGGCACCAGGGTGTTGCCCATGACCATTCTTAAAACCCAATCCACAACTTTGAATGGTCTGGGGTGCACCGTTTTGTTGTATTTTCTTGAAAGCTCTTGTTGGTACGCGGCTACATGGATGAGAGCCTTTTTTCGGCGCTCTTCCGCTAGGTTCAATTCTAAGGCGATGGCTTCAGAGTTCAGCTCGGGTTCGAAACTTTCACTGCGGATGGTGGGCATGCCGATTTCCAATGAGATGAACGCCTCCATGCCGTACGCCAGGGCAAATGGAGTTTCCCCGGTTGATCACCTCGAGGTTGTTCGGTATGCCCAAAGGACACTGGGAAGTTCCTCGGGCCATTTTCCCTTGGCCTTCACGAGTCTTTTCTTCAACCCATCAAGAATGGTCTTGTTGGATGCTTCGGCTTGGCCGTTGGACTGCGGGTAGGCCGGGGTAGAGTTGTAGAATTCAATCTTCAAGTCCTCACAAAATCCTCTAAATAAGCGGCCGTGAAATTGGGTGTCGTTATTAGAAATCAAAATCTTGGGGACCCCAAACCGCGTTACCACACTCTGCTAGACAAACCGTTTGACGTCTTTTTCTTTGATGGTTGCCAAGGGCTCAGCTTCAACCCACTTGGTGAAGTAATCCGTAGCCGCGATAAAGAACTTTCGGTTGCCTGGTGCCGTTGGGAATGGTCCCACTATATCCAGCCCCCACATCGTAAAAGGCCAGGGGCTTGTAAGGGGAAGAAGTTCTCTGGCCGGCTGGTGAATTTGGTGGGCTAACTTTTGGCATTTCTCACATTTGCGAACATATTTCTGAGCGTCTGCCTGCATGCACGACCACCAATACCCTTGCGAGATAGCGAGATAGGCTAAAGATCTGCCCCCGATGTGACTCCCACATATGCCTTCGTGAATTTCGCACAAGAAAGCTTCTACGCTGTTTGGGTGTACACACTTGAGATAGGGACCGGTGAAAGACTTCTTGTATAAAGCGCCAAATGGAGAAAGCCAAAACCGCTCTGACTTCACCGGGACTTTATGCGCTTTCTTTTTATCAGCCGAAAGGGTCCGCTCTTATAGGAAGAGGATAATCGGGTCCATCCAAGAAGGGCCAAGCTCGGTGCAAAGTACTTCTGTCTGCTCGGGTTCCTCTATACTTGGTCGTGGAAGATACTCAATCAGGAGAGGACTAGGAGATGTTCGGTCGACCATGGAAGCAAGACCAGCTAACTTATCTGCACGGCCGTTGTCTTCCCAGCCAATTTGTTGGACCCTGTTTGCCTGGAATCGCTTGATGTGTTCCCTTACTAGAGCTTGGTACTTTGCCATTCTATCATCTTTAGCTTCGTAAACCCCAGACACCTGGTTGACAACGAGTTGGGAATCGCTGTAAACCATTAGCTCGGATGCGTGCACCTAAAGGGCGCTCTTGAGCCCGGCCAACAGCGCCTCATATTCAGCCTCGTTGTTTGATGCAGGGAACCCGAGGGTGATGGAGTGTTCGATGGTCAGACCATCTGGTGAAATCAGAACTATGCCCAGCCCGGCACCGTCACGGTTCGAGGCTCCATCTACAAAGAGTTTCCATATTTCGCCCACAAAGAGCTTCCAACACTCTGAGGGGTCCTAGGAGGCTTGAAGGTTGATGAGATCGTGGTCGCTTGGCTGCTCAAATTCTAGTTCGCTACCGTTTGGCTCTATTTTATCTCCCTTTTGCGATGCAGCTCCAGACCCAACAGGTTAAACTGCCATACTCAAGTCCGAAGTCGCATCGCCGGGCTGAAGTACTATGCCAACTGGAGGTTCAATGGCAGGGCGCGCAAGTTTCGCGTCGCCAACATCGCCCTGCTGTGCAATTTCTGGCGAGCCTACATTCACCTCCTCGGCTGCCGCAGCAAGATCCACCGGGCATACTAGATGAATTCCTGGTGAGAATTCAGCAACAAAATCAGCCAATGTCTGTGCTTTTATGGCAGTTCGGGGTTGGAACTTGATGTCGAATTGTCCCAACTCGACCGCCCACTTGAGGATTCGACCAGAGAAATCCGCCCGCTCAAACAAGGCTTTAGTGGGAACTCAGTAAAAACAATAATTGTGTGAGCATGAAAATAGTGTGGGAATTTCCTGAAGGCCATCATCAGTGCCAAGGAAAGTTTTTCCAGTGGCAAGTATCTCGACTCTGCCGGTAGCAAGGTTTTGCTTATGTAGAAGATGGGGAGATGCTTGATTCCTTCCGATCTGTCACGACCCCAAACCGCCCCTAGTAGTTTGGTGCCGTGATGGCCAGTAATCCGAGATTACCGAAGGCCAACTTTCAAAATTCACACACAATCAGAGTATAAATATAGGGGGCTAACATGTGCGGAAGCAATAATTTAAAATACAAGTGGTCCATAAGAGCAGTGCATAAGTCAAATGGAATGAAATACATATTTACATAGTTTTAAAACTCGAATACAAATAAAATGAAGTACAAAAATACATATTACATCTTGGTAAACGGCTTCTCAAGCTGACATGAACAAGGTACATGAAATACAAGTCAAAAAACAAAATCTTCAAGATTGCCGACATAACATGCATCCAAAACATCTTGCAAAACACACATCACGGCGTAGCCGACTTCTTGCTTGTTACCTACATATATACATAGGGAGGGTGAGCTTGGATACTCAGTGAATGGTACCAGTAATAAAGGGGTTAAATGAATGATACCCGAGATCTTTTCAAATCAATACATAGTATATCCTTGTCAAAACCATACATAACATAGCTTAGCTTGGCTTGAAATAAAACATCATTCGAATCTTGGTCTTTCAAAACTTACTTATTTGCTTAACATACGTCAACTTAAAACATGGGGTGATGACATCCCGGCAAAACAAGAGCATAACCTCGGCATCGAGCACACCCGTTCATAGTCCGTCGGTGGCCGATATCTTAAAAAGGGTGCTACTTAGGCTTAACGTCCCCTAGCACGAAAGGATGGTGCTACCTAGGCTTAAAGTCCCCTAGCACGGAAGAACTATGCTACTTAGGCTTAAAGTCCCCTAGCACGGAAGGACTATGTTACATAGGCTTAACGTCCCCTAACACGAAAGGACGGTGTTACTTAAGCTTAACGTCCCCTAACACGAAAGGACGGTTCCAAGAATGTCATCCAAAACACAGCTTATACTTGATACATAAAATAGGGATATCATTCATGCTTAACAAATACTTTTATCAAAACAAGGCAAAGCTTTATCAAAACCTTATAACATAGCTTTATTAAAAATACCACTCACATAGTTCTTGGGACGTCGGGGTCAAGGCAAAGGTCCAAGTCCTACAAACACATGGCAAAATCTACTGAACATACATCTCGAAACAAGTCTTACATACATGCAAATGATCTCGGAAAACATGCTAGTAGTCAAAACACTGTTTTACATGTCAGGAAGACATGCTAGGTACCAACCAGGTCTTCGCCGAGGTCCCACACCTACTGGCCGAGGTGTGGCTACCTAGGCTTCGGCGTGCGGTTGCATACCGAGGTGCGCACAAGACAAACTAAGGTGTAAGCGGTCATACAAGGTAGGCCAAGGTAAGATACGATGCTTGGCCTAAGTGTGAGGTCTAGGTGAGAGTGATCTCGGCGACTACACTTAGGGAAGTGAGGTCTGGAGATCTGGGTTTCCACCCGTGAAGAACAGGAAGGACATGAACATGAAGATCATGAAGAACATGAATGCTAAAATCATAACTCCTTTGTTACAAAAAATCTGGGATTTCATGCTATGAGTTCGAAAACATGGACCTGGGCACCCATACTTGAAAACCATGTGAAAACAAACACAAAAACATGGATCTTGGCATGAACTTTCGGATCAAAACATGACTTTTCTTGAAGAACACATGAATGCTATTTTCTCTTTCTAAAACCGAACTTCAAAGCAATGCATGGCTTACAAATCATATTCGATCATGCAATGCAATAACATAAACATAAAGAACAACATGAGCAGATCAAGAATCTAACCTTAGAACACGGATCTAACGGTTCGATTTCTAGAGATCAAGCTTGGAAATCTACTCCTCTCTCAAGAACTCATCTTCCTCTCCTAGAGCTTCTCTCTCCTCTTCAAAACAAAGATATAGAAAATGATGGGTTTCTCCCTCTGCCGGCTGACTTAACACACAGCTCGGACACATGGCAACGACTGGTTAGCTCTCTTCAAAAAGGTGATAGATTGACAAGACAAGACTATGACAAAGTGTATCTAACAAGCCACTCGGTAAGGCACTCCGGCAAGTAATGACATCGGCTAACAACATGACTTCGGCTACTAAGGTGACGATGACCTTGGCTAGGAAGGACAACACTTGACTAAGCTGTGTCACACCTTGGCCTAGATGTGCCACACCTCGGTCTAGGTCATACCACTCCAGGACAAGGTCACTTGGGTGCAAAGGTAACATCTCGGCCTAGATAATACACATCTCGGCCTTGGTGATGAACACATCGGCCTAGATAATGACATCTCGGCCAATATGTCAAGGCGAAGGTTGAGGTCAAACAAAGTGGTTCCAAGATACTACTAGACTGAAGATGACCTCGGCTTGGAATGATCTAGGCCTAACATGACCTAGGCTTGGCATGACTTAGGCTTAACATAGCAGGGAAGGGACAAAGCATGCAAGCAACACTTAGACATAACACATAAACACAAAGCAAGACAAGATTCATGAATGCAAAGCTATGCAAATGAACATGAACATGACCATAACATGAGTATGGGTTGTTACAGCAACTTAACATGGCAAAACATATAAATGCATACAAGCATGATTAGGACATGAATGTGGGTTGTTACACGATCGGACAAGCACCACACTAACTGCATACTGAGAAACGGCCAGATAAAGGTAAAGTTCTTCGCCGGGCTTTGGTGTGACCAATAACGGTGCTAAAGACAGATACTTTTTGAGCTCGCCCAAAGCCTGGTCACATTCGTCGTCCCACACAAACTTAGATTTCAAAGCTCGAAAGAAATGGTGGCAGCGATCTGATGACCGGCTTATGAATCAGTTAAGTGCGGCGGCCATTCCGGCCAGATGCTGCACGTCCTTAGCCGAACTGGGCTGCTTTAATTCTTGTACGGCTCGGATTTGTGTGAAGTTGGCCTCGATGCCTTGGTTTGTGACTAGGAAATCAAAAAAATTTCCGGATCCCACGCCAAAAACACGCTTAGACCCATTCAGGCGTAGCTTATGCTGTTTGAGAATGGGGAATATCTCGGCCAAGTCAGACAGGTGGTCTGCTTGATGCCAGCTTTTGACCACCATGTCATCAATATAAGCTTCTATTGTCCAGCCCAGCAAGGAAGCGAACATTTTGGTCACCATCCTTTGGAAAGTTGCCCCGTGTAGACACTCCATTTTTGACCGACTTTAAGACTCAGACGTCACCGATTGAGCGCTTGGTGATGTTGCATATTGTGCTCGTTCGGAGGTTTCAGAGTCTCGACTGCGAGCCTTGCCTCCGAACTTCCGGACTCTTTCATGCTTTGTCTCGGTTTGCGAACCAGGCTCTGTTTTCTCTGTTTTCTCTTCCCAAAGGGAGGAAGAGGTCTCGTAGATCATCTCTCAATGGCCGTAGGCTACGTTTCGTGGTCGTAGGCCATTTTGCCCGTTTGGAGTCTGGTTTCTAATTTTTTAGAGCCGTTGGCCGTGTGCCTCGGTTCGGGACTGCTTAACCACCTCCGTTTACTCTGATTTTTGGCATGCATCTTATTTGCTCCCTTTTGAGGGACACTGTGGCTCGAAAAACCAACTTCGTGGTCGAACACCACTTTTGGTGCCTAACAGTCAGTTTTCGGGGCCTCGGGCTGTGCGTTTCAGCCCCCGAACCTCCATTTTGCATCGGTTTGGGTTCATTTTTGGCAGGGACCTCTGTTTCATTGTTGGGAAGGTCGTAGAAGGGTGGGAGGCCAGTAATTGTTCTGACAACCAGTTTTATTCCTCCATCGCCCTCCGTCGCCCGTTTTTCTCACTTGAAAGCCAATGTTGACCACCCTAAGGCCACTTTTTCTTGTCCCAAACCACATATTTGTGTTGTACACACCTGGGAGGCCACCAATATCACATGACCGGCCAGTAATTCTCTGTGAACTTTTTGAACCCCTCCTAAAAGTGGCATTTTCTCTCTCCTAGTTCACTTTCTCCAGTTTTTGACTACATGGTTGTGTTGTGCACACATGGGAGGCCACCAATCTAGGGTGGCCGGCCACTAATCTTGATTAACCCTTTTGACCCTTGGCCGGCCGGCCATGGGGAGAGCCGGCCGGCCACCTGCAACTTCAATAACCGGCCGGCCATGATCCCCTCTTCTGGTACATTACAGATATACATTCTGTTTCCCCCCAGATTTTGTATCCAAGGGGCTGCACTTTTGGGGGAAAACTTGAATTCTTTCCCCCCACATTTTCCCCCCATTTTCTCTCCCTCTTTTTCCTATATAACAGTAGCTCCAGCTCCCATCTGAGGGTTACAAAAATTTGCCCTAAGCCTCTTGCATTGATCCTCCCTCTCCTCCTCTTCCAAGCACCAAAACCTCTCAAGTCCTACACCATTTACCCTACACCCCTTAGCACAAGGCCTCCACCCTCCATTCCAGCAGCTTCAAGGTCATTTCCAGAGGTCAAGAGCCACCAAACTTGGTCCAAAAGGCTGTCAAAGATTAGTCTTCAAGGGTAAGTCTCTTTCTCCTCTTCTTGGCTCTATTTTTGCATACAATCTAAGTTATACTCTCTTGCATATTTGGGCTCCGACCCTAACTGAAAATAGCATTTTTTTGAGCTCATTTTCATGTTTGTTTAAGGGTCTTTCTCTGTTTGAGGCCTCCTTTTATCACTTGCTTCTTTAACTCTCTTTTAGGCCTTATTTTTGCATAGTATTTTTGGCATGTTTGTGAGTTGTTTCGGACTTTTCCATAAACTTTAAAATAGCTTGTTTTGAGCCCTTCTTCAACATTGTTGAAAGGCTCTCCTCTGTTTGAGGCCTCCTGCTATCACTTGCTTCTCTATCTCTCTTTTAGGCCAATTTTTGCATAGTACTTTAGGCCTATCCGTGAGCTGTTTTGAATCTTTCCATAAACTGTAAAACCTCTTATTTTGAGCCCCTATTCAATATTGTTAAAGGGCTCTCCTCTGTTTGAGAACAGCAGCTGCCACTTGTCTCTTTATCCCTATTTTAGGCATTTTCTTGCACAATGTTTTAGGCCTGTTTGTGTTTGTTTTTGTGTCTTGTTGTAAACTGTAAAGTACCATGTTTTGAGCCCCTCTTCAACTTTGTTGAAGGGATCTTGGCCATTTAGGGCCAGCTTCTGCTACTTGCTTCATTACCTCTCTTACGGGGCCATTTTTGCATGCTAGCTTAGTCCTATTTGTGTCCATTGTTTGGCCTTGCTTAAAACTGTAAATATGTTTGTTTTGGGACTGCCTTGAATCTGTATTCATGCTTCATGATCAAATAGTGCATGTTTTGTATAGCTATAGGTCATTGCGCATGCCTAGTTTTGAGTTTCAGGGTTCGCCTCTTGCATCGGGTGCCATATTGCCATGTTTCGGGGCTGTTTTGCATCACATTTCAGCACTGAAATTTGCATGTTTGCATACCATGTTTGATGCCTTGCCTTGTCTTGTTAGAGTGGCATTTGTGCCTAAGGATCGGTCCTCGGTTTGCGTGCATGCGTGCACGCATCTCAAGTGTCTCATTTTCATACCATGGCCTCCTATGTGAGCGTGGCTGAGGTCCACTCATGTTGGTGTAAGTCCATTGTGCATTGAGTATGTCATTTCATTTTATAGCATTGTGTATGCTAGGTTGTATGTTAGCGCATTGTGTATGCCATGTTACCTCGTGCATCGTGTATGCCATTTCATAGCATTGTGCATGCTAGGTTGTATATTAGTTGCATTCATGCATGTCATGCATATTGCATTGTGTTTAGGATAGCAGTTAGCCCGAGCATGGGAAACGATGTACGTTTCGTACTCCGAGTGACGGAACGTGCCTCAATTCCCAATCACCGACACTCCGGATTATCCATGATGGAGTTTAGGTTTTGTTGTGTTTATATGTGCATTCATTTCATATTGAGTAGTGCAATTCGACTCCTCGGCCATCATGCATCAATAAGCGTGATTGGTGGCACGAGGATCGAGGACTACACTCCCTGAAGGGTAGTCACGCATACATACGTGAAAATACTTTGCCATACCCCTTTCTTACTCTCTGTTACAGCAAATCAAGAGTCAACAACCTTTCGGAGTTTGGCACGCATCCCAAGAACCCAAGAACAATTACAAATAGAAGCAAACCGGGGCATCGCAAGGGATTCTCCGCACAAGGCAACCCGAGCATGCATCATTCATCATCCGAAGCAGCGTCGAGGCAGTCCCTAGCTTGCATGCTAGTTTACAGCTTACCTAGTTTAATTTGTTAATTAATTAGGATTTTGTAATTATTTGGACTGTAATTATTTGGGACTGTATATTATTTATTCGGACCCTCTGCGCGAGGGTAATGTTGTAATAAGTGTGCGTGTGTGTGATGTATATCTTCCAACCCCACGTCTTTCTCTCTTTTATTTACCCGCTTATGATGGTTAGATTAGGGCATGTTTCAATTAGCATAGAGTATGATAGCATGTTTGCATTCATTCATCTGTTTTGCATGCACCGGGCTCGGCTCATCATACTAACTGCATTGTGTTTTCAATTCCAAGTTGAATACATGTTAGCTGTAGCATTTCATATGCCATGTTTAGAATAGCCGAGCCTGCTATAGTTGCATTTTTGCATGTGTTGCATTAGGCATTTCTGTATAATTAGGATCATGCATGGATTTCTAATTAGCTTCTATTTTGGCTTGGAGTACTCGGTAAGTTTTATGATTTAGCATCCTTGCATGCGTATGAGTGACTGCCATGATAGCATGCTTACCATGAGGCTAATTGCTTATGTGATATATTTGCCTGAATGCCTATGGGTGAATGTTGGGTTATTTGAATTGGAACAATTCATCAAATGTGTGTTTCAAGCCCACTAGATAGTGACAAAATCATGTTTTTTCTAAGCCCACCCGAGGGTGGCAAATCCACGTCTTAGCCTACTTGCGAGTAGCACCATCAAAGCATTTTCAAACAAACAAACATGAAATGTTTTGTTCCAATTCAGGCGATCCAGTCTATACTTGTATGCTGTGCGCATCACATAGTAAATCTAGGCTAATAACCGGAATAAGAACACACAATGTTTTCAAAACTTGATATCATGGTTAGTAGAGGCCGATCTTTGATCGGGCGAGCGGGGGTGCTCACGAAGTGACCTTCCCCAATCGTACCCAAGTTCCCGAGCCGAGGCAACTTTGGTGATGACGGACACGTGGCCTTAGGCAACGAGTCTGGGTTTCCTAAATTTCCCAAAATAAAATATTTAGGTGACGACTCTGTATCTGGCAAAGCAGTCCATGTTTGGCACTTCTTTCAAAATCTGTTTTCTCAAAACGATTTGTCGGATTTGGACTCTTTGGTTCAGATTTAGAACCGTGACAATTTGAGAGTCCTGAGCTGTAGTGAATCCCAAATGAACAGAACGGGACTCATCCCTCCCGGGGTGTTCGGGGACGTCTACACCCCGACGTTCTTCAAACCAAAAGGCATGACTCGGTAGCAAAAAGTTCCCTTGGAGTAGTGAAAGAAGTGATCTCACGATAGGGGCCATGCATGGCAATATGATGATAACCGCGGTAGGCATCCAAGAAACTGAGCCTGTTATGTCCAGCCGTTAGATCCACCAATTGGTCTATTCTGGGCAGGAGAAAGCTGTCTTTAGGGCAAGCTCGGTTGACGGTCTTGTAATTGACGCAAACTCGCCACTTCTCATTCTTCTTGGGTACAACGACCGTGTTGGAAATCCACCGAGGGTAGTGCACTTCCTGAATAGCCCGTGCTTCAAGCAAGTTCTTCACCTCCTCTGCGACTACCTCGGCGTAATGCAGCGCCGATCTCCTTGCTCTCTGAATGACGGGCCTTGCACTGGGGAAAACATTTAGGTGATGACAAATAAAGCTCGGATCAATGCCGGGCATGTCGTAGGGCGACTATGCGAAGACCTCGATATTTGCCATCAAGAATTCTACCATCTCGATCATTTCTTGGGCGGTAAGGCTTGATCCGAGCAAAAAGTACTTGCTCGATCTTTCTGTGTCAATCCGCACTTCTACCAACTCCTTAATAGCTTTGTCCTCGACCTTGGCGCCCACGTCTTCAAGGACTCCCCGGTCTTCCGGTCCTTCAATCATTTGGACGAAGCCTTTGCCAGCTCGGCTCCCGTTCACTGCCACGAAGCATTGCTTCGACATGACTTGATTGCCCCAAACTTTTCCAATTTCCCCCATAGCCGAGGGGAATCTCATAACCTGATGGTAGGTCGACGCTACGGCCTGCTTCGCATGAAGCCATCCCCTACCGAGGATCAAGTTGTACGTAAACGCACTTGTAGTACCCAAAACTCCACCTGCTTGACCACAGATCCTGCTTTGACCGGCAAAATTATTTTCCCTAAAGGCCACTCCAGTTGCGAATTGAAACCAACTAGTGGCGAAGTTGCCGGAGCCAAGTTTGTATCTTGCAGTTTGAACGCGTCGTAGTATATGATCTCAACCGAGCTTCCCTGGTCAATCAAGATGCGCTTGACATCGAACTCTTTGACGCGGAGGGTAACCACTAAGGCGTCGTTGTGCGGCGTTTGAATGCGATCTAGGTCCCTTGTGGAGAAACTGATCACATCTTTCTCCTCGGTCTTCCCCCTCTTGATCGCGGCTGGACTGACAAAACTTCCTTCATCTGTTCCGCCTTCTTGATCATACTACGGAGCTCGCATACGCACGCCGGCTCCACTATGTCGTGGATCACATTAACAACTCCTTGAGGGGGCATCTCCAAGTTATCCGGTCCATGCAGATCAACCGAGCCAGGATGTGCGGCCTTAACACCCCCATCAATGTAAACGTCCAAGTGCCCGACTGCGACTAGCTCCTCCAAGTGTTGCTTCAAAGGTAAACAGTCCTCTGTCCGGTGTCCATGCTCCCGGTGAAATGTGCAGCGGTACCGCGGATTGCAGCCCTTTTGCGCATCGTCTAACTTAGCAGGAAACCGGACGTAATCCTCATTACGGATTTCACTAAGTATGCGATAGATTGGAATCTTAAAAACCGTAATGATGCCTGCCCGAGCTTTCAACCTTCTGTTTGCATCAGCTACATCACCGTGGGGGTATTCATCTCGGTCATTCCGACGACCCTTTCCCCGATTTCGACGATTTCCCCCTCGGTCAGATTCCTCGACGCGATCATTTGGACGGTTGGTCTCCTAGTCGACCGCGTGTACCTTACCAACCGACCTCTTGTCTGTTGCTACCAGAGTTGTCTTCGCGGTGGATGCTGCCGCATCATTTTCTACTCGGATGTGCTCGTTGATGCGCTACATTAATTGGCCCATGGATGTCGGCTGGATCATGGTGAGCGAGTCCCGCAACCTATGTCCGACCGGGAGACCGCCCTTATATTGAGTGATTGCCAGGTTGATCAGGCAATCCAAAATCTCATTGAAGGTTTCCCAGTATCTGGAGTTGTATGCCTTGAGTGTGTCGCTCGGCTCCATTTTAACACTGAGAAGGTGATCAACTTATTTCGGTGTTTTGGTATTGGTTTTGAAACGCACCACAAAGGCTTCCGCCAACTGCCGCCATCGTTCGATGCTTCCCTCAGGCAGCCTCTCGTACTATTTCAAGCCCAGTTCGCCCAAACTCGATGGGAAGATAAGGCACATAAGAGCATCATTCCGCCTATGTCCGGCCATGACCTGTCGAAAGTGGCTTACATGCATGTATGGATCGGTCTTTCCGTCGTACAGCGTAAACTTGGGCTGGTGAAACCCCGCGAGAAGCGGTGTTGTTTTTATCTCCAGGGAGAAGGGAGTCGTGCTCAGCCTCGCCAAATCTGTGTCTAGAAGGAGAGGCACAACTGGGCGGGGTGGTGGCATTATGACCTCTTCACTGGCATGACCCCCATAAGATAGCCGCTGGAACGCCGGCACACTTTGAGTCTCCTGCCGGCGAGCCCACTCCTTCAAGACTCCCCGCAAGTCCTCTGAGCGAGCGGAATAGGAATATCTCGACGTCGTCGCCAGACGTGAGGGTTGATAGGTACTATCTTGCGCGCTAGACTTCTCTACAGGCGCGTCGGATTCTCCAACCCTGTAGCTTCTGGTGATAGAAAGGAAGGGAGTGTGTCGCTGGCTCTGACTGCCTGAACGGCGTGGTTGGGTGCGCTCACTGTGGTCTCCTACTCCAGCAACACCCTTCCCACAGTTGGCGCCAATTGTACGGAGAGCAAATATTCGGTAATGTCCGTACTCCTTTCGTCCAAGCTCCTCGTCTGTCCGATTGACCTACGAACACAACGGTGGTGAGCTACCCGGCGGTGTGTGGCCGGAAAACCCCTCTGACGGTCAAGTTAGCACACACTCAGGGATAGAGAGAGAGAGTTGAGTGTTTTTTATTTATCTTACCAAAAAATGTTTTTTTTTTTAGCATGGGGGGCGCAGACACGTTTATATACTTTCTGCGCCCAAATCTGCTCCCATTAGTCTGTTGACACGTGGTGCTGCTCTCCCATCTGTCCGCACAAATCCTGCAATAACCACCTAACCAAACCGTCAGGCTATATTAGCGGAGCCCGGCAGACCGAAAGAACCACTTCGGCCTTTCACAATCGCGCTGCGCAGCGTACCTGAGTGCTCCACTCGCCGAGCTCCAAAACGACCGAGCTCGGTTGCATTCCGACAAAGCCGAGTTCAAGATAGGTCGAGTCGGTAAACCGAAGGCCTTCCTGCCGCGCTAAACGCGTGAACCGTGGAATCCAGAATGGCAGGCAATCATCTCGGCCGAGCAACTCATGTAGCTCGGTTTCTACATAGACAAGCCCAAGCTACCATGGCCCGAACATGTTCGGCCCCTCATTTTGCCCGGCCTTTACCATGGCCCATTCCAGCTCATAAATCTCCCTCTTAGGGAATAAATAGACAATTTAACTATAGTTTAGGGTATAAAGTGTAATAAAACCTAAAATTTATTGTGTTACAAAAGTATATAAGAAATTTATGATTTACAAAGTCGCCTTTTTAGTTGGTTTTTTCGAGTTGAGACTTTTTTAACTTGAGACTAAAAAGTTCGTTTGCAATTTTTTTTTTGAATTTTTTGACTTTTGTAAAAGAAAAAATAAAATAATTATAATTTAGATGTGACATTTTTTGTCTTATTGACTTATTTAGTCTATTTTATTTTTTGTGATTTTTTAGTCTCAACTGGGATAGAATAACCAAACGAAGCCAAACTTAAAAGGTACATTATAAAAAAAAAAATTATGATTTTTTTATTTATGAAATTTAAGAATATTTGTAGTATATGTAATGTCACATTGTGAGAAAATTGATGAATGATAAATTTATAATGTGTATTTCTAAAGTGAAAGTTATGAATTATTGTAAAATTATCTATTGATTCCATCATTGTCAATTCTTTTCTTTTTCCAAAAGTTAGACTAGTTGATATCAATTATCTCAGTTGATCGCCTCGCCTCATCATATGATCATTTTCAGTATCGATCGCGTTCATCATAGACAATTTTTCATATTTGGTAATAAGGTGAAATTTATTAAACAATAAAAAAAAATTCATATTTAGTAGCACGGTAAAATTTATTAAACAATAAAAATTGTTACAGATCACGAAAATATTTCATGAAAACCATCTTGAAGCTATGACCAAACAACCAACTAAACTACTGAAAAAGTTTAGAATCGACTGGCCAATTGATCAACAACTTCGAGATGATTTTCACAAATTTTTTTTTTTTATTTCTATACATTATTGTTAAACAAATAGAGTGCAGACACGTCTTGTGTCAACAATTCATCAGTTTATTAGTCAATTATCTTGTTTGTCAATAATTCAATTATAACATATCACATAATAAATAAAATAAGATAAAAATATAATTTATTAAAATGTTATTATCAAGTTTAACACTCCGCAAAGCCACATGGTCACATGCTTATCAAAAAGGTTTCAAAACAGAGACAAATAAATTTGACACGACAATAAGAAAAATTAAATAGAGAAAAACAAAGTAATGTTTGTCCCCATTTTATAATAGTAGACAGATAAATAGATAGATATAATTTCATAAACAAAAAACCCTTCATCGATCACTAAATTTTACTTTGTCCTCGTCTTCACCACATTGAACATCAACAAACAATACTTACTACTCTTAATAGTGCAATAACAAGTTACAACTTAGTCTCAATCATTCTTGTTGTTCAAGAACATCTTCCCTGTCAACCCACAAGTTAAGACCTCGTTTGGTATCTTCCCAAGCCGTCGGACACCTTCAGCAAACACAACCCCCATACCCATATGCAAATGAGGCTCTATATGACAATGAAAAGCCCACACTCCTGGATTATTCGCCACAAACCTCAGAGCGGTCCATCCGAATGGAAACACCACCGCGGTGTTCCTGTAAGGCGGGTTTTTCAAATTAAAGCTTTTTTCGTCATTCTCATTCGAAAACTTTCCCTCTCCGTATCCCAAAACCCAAAAATCATGGCCGTGTAAGTGCCACGGGTGGATTTCACTCGTGTTCACCGCCAATGCGTTGGCATTTTGAAGGATTATATCTACTGTGGTGTTGAAACTGAGCATGTAGACTCCACTCCCGTACGTTGAGTTTGGGTTTTGGGCTTGTTTCATGACATTATAGTTGCTTGGGAAGTTTGCCGGGGGGGTTTTATGATCGAAAGCGTTGTTTAGATTGTATTTTATCGAACCCAAGTAAGGCGTGGCAGGTAGGACTAAAGAGATGTTGTTGATGGCCCATTTGGTGTAACCATCGATGTAGTTTTGGGTGTTGAGGAGGATGATACGGCGGTGATGGGTGGTCGGAGGTGGATTAGGGTTTCCCATTAGGGCTAGGACTTTTTTGGTGAATAATTTGCTGTGGGTGTAGTTGTTCCATAGAGGAGCGACTGGTGGCGGTGATGGTGGAGGTTTTGAGGCAGACGTTGTGTTGTGATAGTTAAGTATTGTTAGTGCTTGAGTGGTGTTGGGTTTTCGACCTCTTACACTTACTGAAACCCAGTAGTTGTTGGAAGGGTTTTGATCGGTAGTGAATAGAACAGAGTAGCTCTCACCGGAGTAAATGTCCATATCATCCACCGCGAATGGTTGTAGGTAGTTTCCATCAGCTTCAACCAACACCATCTTGTGATTCTGCATAGAGACAAGAGAAAAGAAAAAATGTCAATCGCTCTTCATTTTCTATGGTGTTTCTCATGGATAACTTCACACATTCAGTTGAAAAGAAAGAGTAGTTTTGTTATTGTTGAATTGAAATTATCTACATGAATGTTATGGCATTACATTTAGCAAGTGATCTAGCTCAGGATCTTAATTTTGTGCACCAATAAAATTGAATTCTGTGATCTTCATATTATTTTTAAAAAATGGAAATATTAATTAATGACAGCTCACGTGGATGAAAATCACCAAGAATTTGTTTTTTTTCTAAGTTTTCTAAAGTGGTGTATTGTGTGGTTGAGATTTAATGCTGAAAAATTGATACGACTTGTCATTAAATCTCAACCACACAATGCACCACTCTAGGAAACTTTAAGAAAAAAAAACTCTAAAGGATCCTTGCTCGATGAAAACAGCTTCTTTGCCATGCACACTGTGCAGTTTGCCACTATGGCCCTACCTTGATAATTTGAATTATTCATTTTATAAAATTGATTGAATGGATTATTTATATTAAAAATCACATAAATCGAATGTAAAACTATTGATATTCAATTAATTTAATTTTTTATATGAATAATCTATTTGACGAGTTGTACAAAATAATTATTGAAATAAGCCTGAAATGGGCCTTAATGACCAAATTGCACACTAGGTTCCAAATTTCTAATTATTGTAAGTAATTATAATTAATCAAGTCAGTAAAAATAAGACTGAAACTCGTAGTTGGAATCCAACTTTTTTTATTTTTATTTTTTGTTAAATTGAAAGAAATCCACCCTTTGAAAAGGGATATAAAGTTATATTTTTTTTTGAACGATAAAAGAAATTTTTATTAATGAGAATATACAAAGTATAAGAAGAACATCAATAAAAAAAGGTTTAGAGTTAACACAAGTCACAAGCGTCAATTGGTGAGAAATGGATAGAAATGGATATAAAGTCATCCTTCAAACTCAATAGTGACTAGTTGGTTGACCAATTACTAATCAAAATAATAATAACACGGTGATCGCCAACCAACCCCTATTTAGAGAGTTGGAGGGGACCTTTTTATTTATTTTATTTTGAATCTGTAACTCACCTTTTTCTTTTTTTTTTACAAACTGCTTGAATTTGTAGCTTACGTTATATTTAGCTCAAGGCCAGCTATAAATATATATTAACGATTTGCACACATGAGGTGTGTGTAATTTAAAAAAAATAATAATAATATTATAAAAAAATAACCAAAAAAAATGCACATATAATATATGTTGTTCAAGTGATAAGAGACCATGAGTTTGAAACCGGTCCTCCTCTTTATATAATATTTACAAAAAAAACTCCAAATCTATGAATATTTTGAGAAAATCCAAAATATAAGACACACCCAATATATGAGATACATTTGTGTCAATAGCACCACCAGTTCTTCACTCTATAATAATATATATATATATATATAAATATGTATGGTAGATATAGACAAATATACATAAACAAAATTAAATTTATTTTAAAAAAAAATTATTCAATATTTTTAAGACATCACGAAACACGGGTAATATACCAACCACCATCTACTTTTTTATTTTTTATTTTTAAATTTTTTTTTTAATCTTAAAAAAATGATGCTCTGAGATATCATCACTGTATCCGTGAACCTAAACCCCGAGATAACCGGTTGTCAGCTTGATTTAACCAAATCCATAGGAAAGGACCCACCACCGAGGCACCAGAAAAGCTCAATCATACGCCACAGATGAACCTAGAATTTAATTGGAGTACAGAACGAGGTCTCCGCAGAGAGCCACTAGAATTACCCAATATTTCAGTCAAACTTGAGTCATACTTGTGGAGAAAGATACCTTCTTCACTAGGCCACCACCCTAGTGGTAACCACCATCTACTTTGCTCTCTTTTTTTTCATCTCAAATAATAAAATCATGAATGTCAACTAGGGATTTCAATTTGAACCCGGTCCGACGGGGACCCGCCCCCGACCCCGATTAGAATGGTTTTTTCCCGAAAAATACTCTCGACGGACCGGGAATGGTATTCAAAAATGAATCCCCGATAATTTTTGAGCCCGGGATGGTGATACATTCCCCAGCCCCGGCCCCGACCCCGGCTCATCCCCGTTTTTTCGAACTAAAATTGCTATTATACCCCTTTATATATATATATATATATAAACCAAATCCTCACACACAAACCTCACACTATCTCCTCTCTCTTTCTCTCCGTCACCGATTTTGACATCACTCACCGCCTCTTTCATCGCAACACTATCTCTATCCGTCCTCCGCTACAGGTCTGATGGATGATTTGGATTTCGCTTTGACCTAGACGACGTCATACGGCTTGAGCCGGCCAGTGTGCCAATTGACGTTCTTCAAATCTTCATATCACCATCAATGGTGTGCTTTACATCAAGATCATCAATCCGATCATCAATCTGATCCAACCTGGTGTAATCAAACACACTCTCTCTCTCTCTCTCTCTCTCTCTCTCTCTCTCTCTCTCTCTCTCTCTCTCTCTCTCTCTCTCTCTCTCTCAGATCTAATCTAATATGTGAGAACAACTTAGATCTATTTTTTTTTTTTTTTGTTAAGGTTTTCTTAGATCTAATATATATATATATATATATATATGTATGTATGTGTGTGTGTGTGATGAACAATTTCAGATGCCTGTTGTTAATAAACAATTTCAGATCTTTTTTTTTTTTTTTAAAGTTGTTGATGATTGTTGTTGCTGTTGTTGTTGTTGATGATGATGATGATGATGATGATAAAACATACTAAAAACAAATTAAGTTTTTTTATTATTCTTGTGTTGAACAAATTACAAAAAAAAAAATTTTAAAAAATAGATTGGTGATTTTTCGGGATCGAAGAAATCCAATCCCCCTTAGGAAGCGGGTGCGGGTGCGGGATGATGGCATCCCCACTGGGGATTGGGAGCGAAACGAAAATTTTTTTACCTTCAAGAAACGAAACAAGAAAGTGTAATCTCCGACGCCACTGTAATCCGTTGCCATTCCTAAGGTCAACCTTTTCATCAATCACATGCAAAGAAGCAGGCAGCACTGACAATGCCACGGGGTATCACAAATTCAACGAAGCAGGCAGCACTGACAACGCCACGGGGTCATGAAATAATTTCATCATATGACATGACTCAAGTCAAAACATGATCTATCACATGCTAGCAAAAGAAACAGAGTTGGTTATTTTGAGGGTTGTGGAGAATGATTGGTGGTACGTTTTTTATATAATTATTTAGATTTAATTTTTAGAGTCAAATTATAAGATTTTTTTTTTTTTTTTTTGTAATTTCCTAGTCTCGGCATGGGTGGAGGATTTGTCGAGATATGTATAAACAATTCGAACAACTCTTGTTGTTGGTGACTTTTCATGTTTATATTATTTCATTCAAGAAGTTAATTGGTATTTCATTCAAGAAGTTAATTGGTATTAAAATTGATAGGGAAAGTCAAATCTATAATTTTATACTAGATAATTAAAAAACATAAGCGAATATGATGTATTATAATTGATGAGTAACATCACCACGTAGTGTCTCATTAACACCAAATAATTTTTCTCACTTATTAGTGTGTGAGCTGTGTGTGCTAGTCAGTACCCTCTATGGGGCACCAATCCATGCACAACGGTGTACTGCCTTGGACGTGGTGGGGGTCGCTGTTGTGCGGTCTACTCGGCTTTTGTCTCATTTTTTTTTTGATAATTAATATTATTTATAATGTAAGATTCGTTAGAAAAAATTATTTATATTTTAATTAACCAAAAAAATCACATTATTGATGAGCACAAAAAAAAAATCTTGCATAACTAAGATACAACAACTCTAGTCAAGGCCATTGAATTTGAATGACTTTGTTTAGAGGGTGTTTGGTTTGCCCAGGTCTCATTTGATTTACGTTTGTGTTTTTTCATTTTTACTTCACTCTTAGCCATTGACTCCACATTTGATTAGTTTATTTTATGTTTCAACTTTGGTTGAGATATAACTTTCAAGTTATGATGTTTTTATATTGGCCTTTTGTGTCTTCTTAATATAATTTGTTTGTACATTTTGTATTGATATTTTACATCAATAAATTTTTATTCTGCAGATCAAAAAAAAAAAAAAAAAACTAATAATAAAAAATGAAAAGGCAAAAGAAGACCACTTTATTGATGAGAACCAAAGAAATCTTCCGTAACTAAGGCACAACATCAATAAAAAATGAAAAGGTAGGTGTGTGGATGATTTTCCGACCACACTATCAACTTAATATTCAGCGGGAAAACACTGACAGAATAGATGACACCTGGCTGACCTGCAACAGAAAGAGAAGATTTCGGCGGTGGTTCGTCCACCCGGGGGCACTCCAACGATCAAGTTAGTATATCTCTCAAATATAATCAATGGTGTTAATCTCACTATTTAGAATACAAATTGCGTACCTTAGACCCACAGGGGTGCCTCTCTTTTATAGCTAACTCAATCCTTGTCCCAACAGGAGCCTAGCTCAAATAGACTTAGGATTACTATTAATCTTGGACTCCCAGGAGGATTGGGATAAACTCCCTAAGAGTCTTATCCTTTCCCAACTGTAGTCTTCCCCCTTTCTAGGACTTTTATGCCTTATCCGCTTATCTCAGATTCCGATATCTTCGGAGGTAACCTCGACCTCGCCGAGATCACCTTGCCGTCATGACCAGGGCACGTGGCACCTCGGCTGACACGTCGGCGTCACCTTAGCCACGTGTTGGTACTCAGAAAATATATCCCCACAACTGCCCCCTAGGTTCTATTACCTCGGCATTTTGAAGTGATGGAACCTATATCATTCCTTCCTGCCAGTACATCAGCTTAGCCGAGATCATCATCATAGGCCGATATGTCTTTTAGAGATCAAGAATTCCAAGAGTTTCTTCACGCGTATGAGCTGTTATACATAACAACTCAACCGTTTTAGGCCACGTGCCTTCCCCTTACTGGATCGTACTTGTTACGCGTTCGTAAGTCGTCTCGTGCCTACATGCGTCGTCTAACGTATTAGCTGTTCCAGGTGCATTAATTGCCCTGCTTTTGCCACCGTTTCAATTTTTTGACAAAACTTGTTTCCCCCTTTCGTTTTTCTCACCTTACATTGTCTTTATTCAGAACTCTTTCTCTCTCTAGCTTCCTCTAATCCTCCATTTTTCCAAGCTCTGCAACTTGCTCCATCTATTTCTTCCGTCGAAGTTCTTGCCAATTTGTTCCGCTACCGCCGTTCTTCTGACTTCGGCGATCTCAAGCATCGGCTTCTTTTCTTTGCTAAGTCACCATTCCTCCTGGTTTTCAGTTCTTGTTGTGTTTTATGAAATTTTGCTTCATCATTAGTTGTCATTGTTGTTTTACTTGAATATTTGATTCACGGATCGTGTATCTGAGCATGTTTATTTCATATTTTTGCTCTTGGTCCTTGTCTTGAACACTCGCACTGTTCACGTACCTGTTGGTTTCTGCCACTGTACTTTGCCTGATACATTTGTGCAAACTTTTTGTCTTGATTTCTTGATGACTTCATCATCATTCTTGTTTCTGAAACGGATCCCTGTTTTTCTATTTTCCAGATTCGTCCCTTCAATCTTCATCTCCATAGTTTTAGGTTTGGGACATGTTTGTAAAACCCACAAATTGCTAGAAAAAACTGGAACGAACTCCTTCGAGATCCATACAAACCCTTACCATAGTACACTTTTAGGTTTTTAGCCGAGGTCATTTAAACCCTCAAAAATACTTCTTCCTGAAATCCGATACCTCTATTTAAGCCGACGTCATGGGTATGTGGGAACATAGGGTAAACACCCCGAAAAAATTAGAGTACTTTAGGCAGGAGTTCGAAATCCCGACTGATGTTCATCTGAGGTTGGCTGGAGAGGATGACTCTATCATCCTCGATGAAAACCTCATGTCTTTCCCAGTGGTTGCATTTATTGAGTGTGGACTTAGGTTTCCACTTGACCCATTTTTCCGTCAAATCTTTCATTTCTATAAGTTGAACCCAATGCAACTTGCCATCAACTCTTATCGAGTTATTAACGGTACCATAGCTTTAGCCAAACAAAAGAGTGCTAGGATTACTCTTGCCGATTTCTAGTACTGTTATACCATGTGTCGCCCGAAATCAAAAAAAGGCCACATCTATTACCTCAAACCGAGGTCCACTGAATACAAAATCATTGCCGACCTCCCTGACTCCCACAAGGGAGCAGGGGATGATTACTTCATCGTCTCGGGAAACTGGGAGTTTCAGCCAAACGATGACCTTCATCTTTATCCCCTTAGTCGAACAGTTTTCGGGGAAGGAGCTAGTAAGGGCCATCTTTCACAAATTTTCTTACTTTCTTGTATAAAGTTTTCAACATTCTGTTATAATGTTTATGTTGTTTTCTTCTTTGCAGTTCTTCCTCAGCCACTAAAGGGCTTCCATCAGTCTTTCTTTCCCAGCAAAGACTTAAAGAAACTACTGAATTTACTAGTTCACAAGCGAAAGACCCCTCTGCTTCTCAACTTTATCCCCACTTACAAGTCAGCTCTCCCCGACATCCCAAAAAAGAAGAAGAAAAGCCTTTCTCCACCTTCTACCACAACTTCACAAGTTGCGTCCACATCTCGGACAGACCAAGGATCAACCTCTGATCCAGCTGAGTAACCTTCAACCTCGGCTCCATACCTGATTCCGATATCCCAGCGCCGTCGCCGACGTCAAACAATTTTTCCCACCGAGATGGGCCACCAAAAGGCAGTTGCTAAGGATTTTTTGGCAATTATCCCTGATTCAGTTGATACCCAATCTACGCCAACTTAACCTCCAAAGCCAAAGCAAAAAAGGGTGAAGAAGGCTCAACCAAAGGCAAAGGTGACTCAGGTTAACACTGAGGATACATTGCCAATTTCAAAATTGGCTCCAAGTGAGAAAACCACCTCCATCCCCGAGAAGAGATCTGCTGAAACACATCCTGCCGAATCTGCCAGATCAAAGAGGCCGAGGTCATCTACTGCAACCACCTCGGAGTCCTCAAAGCACGAGGCCCCCTGGGCACCCCAAATCACTATGGAAGATAAGCCCGTTATGGCCAGCGATAACGCCGATGACATCAATGTCGGCGTTGCCCTCAGCACCGCTTTGCTTCTTCCCGGCGATCTCGATCGAAGCGTCGAGTTGAGTGAGTATGAGAACAATGCTCTGATGCTTCAGCGTTCTGTTCAAGTAAGTGCCTCTATTTGGTTCTTTTTCTTTCTTTTTAGTACTTAGAAAATTTCCTAATACCTTTTGTTTTGTTCACTTTCAGGCCATCCAGCATGCTCATTCCTTCTCAATTCAATCTTTCGAGAACCGTGAGAAGCTGGCCGAGAAGAAGAGGGAGGTCTCCACTCTTCAGAAGACTAATAAGAACTTGCAATCAAAGATGAAGACCCTTGAAGATCAAGCTAAGAATGCTATCAAGGCTCAGCAAGACGCCGAAGAAAAAGCAGGTGCTGCTGAGGCGATAAACAAAGTTCTTCAAGCCCAGCTGAAAGAGGCCGAGGACAAGATGGTCGAGGCCCAAAAGGAGCTTCAAGACGCTCTGGTCACCAAAGAGGCCGAAGTCAAGGCCGCCGATGAGAAGGGCTATAACGAAGGGGTGGCCGATGTCACGGCGGACTACGAGAAACAAGTGAAGCAGGCATGCAACAAGGGTTTCACCCTTGGTTAGATGTCTCTTCTAAAAAAGCTTGATGTCCCTGAGGACTCACCCCTCAGGAACGCCGATGCCATTCCTCTTCCATTCCCACCAACTCCAAACCAATCCGCCGACGACGACTTTGAGTCCGAGGATGAGGAGGTTTTGGTAAGGAAGTTCAAAGACGTTGCTGGGGTCAAGTCTCCTCCTCAAAATGAGCAAGTCCTGGACTTGACTCAAGATGAGAGGATGAGGAAGTTGCCAAGGATGCTGCTCCAGAGAAAGCGTCATCGGACATGCCCCCTGCCGATAAGAGCCTAGATGAAACCCTTCAGGAAATTGATGCTGAACTTGCGGCTGAGAAGGTTGCCGAGATGTCTTCTCAGTAGTCCTCCGAGGTCCAAACCCAGCCTGTTGTTGAAGACTCTTAATTTTGATGTTATTTTCTTACATCTTTTGTACTTTTGCTTTTCTTCTTTTGGGAACAATTGTAAGCTTTTGGCCAACGTGCCTTTTTTGAATATTAATACAACTTTCCTTCTCTGAATGCTTGTATCTTTGTCTTTTCTTTACTTCTTTTGCATGATTCTATACTTAGAATATTTTTTGTATCTTTAATATGTACTTCAATCTTTGTGTAACCTTCTTGGGGTGACACACCTCGGTCATACAAACTTGGTTTAATTTTAACTTGTAAACTTTTCTCAAGTTTCAACAAGTATCATCATCTCGGTTTAACTCTAACTTGTAAACTTTTCTCAAGTTTCAACAAGTATCATCATCTCGATTTAACTCTAACTAACAAGTATCATCATCTCGGTTTAACTCTAACTTGTAAACTTTTCTCAAGCTTCAACAAGTGTTAAACATCATATCGGTTTAACTTCAACTTGTAAACTTTTCTCAAGTTTCAACAAGTGTTAAACATCATATTGGTTTAACTTCAACTTGTAAACTTTTCTCAGGTTTCAACAAGTGTTAAACATCATATCGTCTCTCAGCCCCCCAATGTGAACCTCAGTTCCACTTGGGTTCTCATTATCCATGTATTCAAGAAATATCGGAAAGTATCTAAGAAATGTAGAAGAATTCTGTTGAAATTTTATTCATTATGTCGGCAAGAAACAAGGAAAATCTAATGATAAAAGAATTTTATATTACAAGTGTTCCAAGGCCTTGGCAATTCTTTGCCCTCATTATCTTCAAGCCGATATGCCCCATTGCCGAATACCGAAGTGATTCTGTAAGGTCCTTCCCAGTTTGGGCCAAGCTTGCTCTCCTTGGGATCCTTCTTGTTGCCGACGACTTTTCTCAAGACTAGGTCGCCAACTTGGAACTCCGTTGGGTTAACTTTTTTATTGTAAGCTCTAGTAAGTTGCTGCCGGTATGCTGCCAGCTGAATTGCAGCTCTTTCTCTTCTTTCTTCTAGTAGGTCCAGATCTCGGGCTAAGAGTACATCATTAGTCCCGTTCTCTACTCCCTGGGTTCTGATCCCAAGGATGTCGACCTCCAGCAGAATGACAGCTTCTGTGCCATAGGCCATGGCAAAGGGAGATTCCCCCGTTGATCTTCTCGGCATAGTTCGATATGCCCAGAGCACACTTGGTAGTTCATCCACCCACTTTTCCTTCGCTGCCTGCAGCCTCTTCTTTATCCCATCCAAGATAACTTTGTTGGATGCTTCTGCATGTCCATTGCTCTGAGGAAAACTTGGGGTTGAAAAGTAGTTCTTGATCTTGAACTTTCCGCGAAGCTCTTGATTAGCTTGCTGTCAAATTGTGTTCCATTGTCAGCAACTATTGCCCTCAGAATTCCAAATCTGGTGATAATGTTCCTCCGTAAGAAGTTCTTCACGTCTACATCTTGGATCTTGGCTAGGGGCTCAGCTTCTATCTATTTGGTGAAGTAATCTGTTACTACCAGTAGGTACTTCCTTTGTCCAGTTGCTTGGGGCAGTTGCCCAACGAGGTCCATGCCCTACTGGGCAAACAGCCAAGGACTGGATACTGGGTTTAGGTCTGCTGCTGGCTGGTGTATCAGTGGTGTAAACCTTTGGCACTTTTCACACTTCTTGACATAGGCTTCTGCGTCCTTTTGCATGTAGGGCCATCAATACCCCTGGGTAATGGCCCTATGGGCTAGTGATCTGCCCCCGGTATGACTTCCATAGATTCCTTCATGTATTTCATATAAAAAATCTTCAACTTGTAAAGGATGTACACATCTCAAAAGGGGTCCAGTGAAGGATCTTCTATAGAGATGTCCTTCCGCTGTCAAAATGAATCTTGCCGACTTCAATCTGATCTTGTGTGCCTCCTTGTGGTCGTCTGGCAGCTTTCCTTCTTTCAGGAATGTAATAATTGCATCCTTCCAGCTTGGTCCCCTGTCCACACACATCGCTTCGTGCTCTGTGGTCAGTGGTTCGATGCTCGGGCCCGACAAGTAATCAACCATTATGGTCCTTGCTTTTCCAAGTGGTACCGCACTAGCTAAGTTGGCCAACGCATCGGCGTGGCTGTTATTATCTCGGCTTACCTGAAGAAGTCGGCAGTTCTGAAACAAGGCTGACAACCTGATGACCTCCTTTATGTAGGCCGACATTCGTTCATCTCGGGCAGCAAACTCGCCCGTTGTCTGGTTAACTATTAGTTGTGAATCATAAAAAACTATTACCTCATCTACTTGTACTGCTGCTGCCAGCTTCAGCCCTATAATGAGTGCTTCGTATTCTACTTCATTGTTTGAGGCCTTGAACTCCAAACGAATCGATTGTTCTATTATCTGCCCATCTAGAGATATCAAAACTACTCCTACCCCCGCTCCCTGTCGGTTGGAACTCCCATCAACGAACAGTCGAAAGGAGTCACCGATGTAAATGCTGTAGGGTCTGAGTTTTTCTTCTTTCTTTTGTTCTTTCACCTTTACCTGGGCTTCTCCTTACTTGTTTGGACATCATTCATCTTGGCTCAACGGAGCCCGATGTACGATGGATTCTGGCGTAAACTCGACCATGAAGTCAGCCAGAACTTGGCCTTTGATTGCTGCTCTGGGTCTGTACTCCAGGTCATACTAGCCCAGGGCAACTGCCCATCTGGCTATTCTTCCTGTCAAGTCTCCTTGTTGTAGCAAGGACTTCAAGAGGTATTCAGTTAGCACCACAATTTTAAGGGCCTGGAAGTAATGGTTCAGCTTCTTTGAAGCCATTACCAAAGCCAATGCCAATTTCTTTAAGGGTAGATACCTTGTTTCTGCATCAGCCAAGGTTTTGCTTACATAGTAAACAGCCCTTTGCTCTCCTTTTTCTTCTCGGATTACCACTGCGCTCACTGCGTGTTCTGAAACAGCTAAGTACAGGAACAGTTTCTCCACAGGTTCTGGATTTGAAAGAACTGGAGCTGTGGTCAAGTACTTCTTCAGGTCGGCCAAAGCGGCTTCACACTCCTCGGTCCATAGGAAGTCCGTGACTTTCTTCACTAAGTTAAAGAAAGGTTTGCATTTGTCTAAACTTCTACTGATGAACCTATTCAGGGTTGCGGCCCTTCCAGTTAACATTTGCACCTGTTTTGCTGACGTCGGGCTCTTCAAATCCATGATGGCCTTGATCTGATCAGGGTTGGCCTCTTTGCCCCTTCTAGTCACCAGGTATCCCAAAAACTTACCAGATCCTACTCCAAATACACACTTTGCTGCATTGAGTTGGAGCCGATATGTCTTAAGGATGTCAAAGACTGCTTTTAGGTCAGCCAGATGACCTTCAGGTTCCTTGGTCTTTATGACCATGTCGTCAATGTACACTTCTACTGTTCCGTCAATCAGGTATTTGAACATCTTGGTTACCAATCTTTGGTAAGTTGTTCCTGTGTTTTTCAACCCGAAAGGCATCACTTTGTAGCAGTACAGTCCTTTGGGGGTGATAAACGCAGTCTTCTCTTTATATGGGGGGTACATGGCTATCTGATGGTACCCCATGTATGCATCCAGGAAGCTCATCCTCCCATGCCCCGAAGTGGCGTCTACCAGCTGGTCAATCTTGGGTAGAGGAAAGCTGTCTTTGGGACAGACTTTGTTTAAACTAGTAAAGTCTACACAGACCCTCCATTTACCATTCTTCTTCTTCACCACTACTGTGTTCGATAGCCATGTCAAGTAATTTACCTCTCGAATGGCCCTGGCCTCGAGAAATTTGGCTGCTTCTTCTTCCACTGCTTCGACGTGTACCAACGTCGGTCTTCTTACTCGTTGAATTACAGGTTTGGCCGACCTGTCAACGTTCAGCTTATGGCAAGTGACCTCGGGGTTAATGCCTGGCATTTCGTAAGGTGTCCACGCGAACACCTCAATGTTTGTTCTCAAAAAAGCTTCTAATTCTTTTTCCTCTTCTTCGGCTAAGCCCGAGCCGAGAAGAAAGAAGCGTTCTTCATCCCTTTCCTGGACGAGGATTTTCTTCAGTGCTTCTTCACTCCTCTCGGCTGGCTCCTTGCCAACATCTTCTAGGACCTCCACGTCCTCGTCTTCGATCTCTGCCTTTTCTGGTTCTTGAATGCTGCAGGTGGATTTCATTGCTACCATGGAGCAATTTTTTACCTGCAACTGATCTCCGTTGACCTCTTCAATCCCATGCTCTGTTGGGAACCGCAATAGTTGATGCAGTGTTGAGGGAACAGCCCCCATTGCATGCAACCATGGCCTTCCTAAGATGATGTTGTAAGGAGAGGGTGTGTCGATTACGGTGAACTCTGTTGTTATCTTCCTAGTGTCTGCCGCACCTCTAAGCTGGTTGTTCCCAGTGGCCATGTCGGCGTTCCATTGAACCCGATCTTTGGGCTATTGGATTGCTCCATATCGTCTGGGTGAAGGCCGAGCTCCTTGTAACATCGAACGTACATGATGTCGCAAGAGCTGCCTTGGTCAATCAGGATGCGTTTTACTTGGCACTCCCCAACCTGGAGGGATACTACCAAGGCGTCATTATGCGGATGCTGCACCATCTCAAGGTTGGCTTCTGAAAAGGACACTACTGGTCCTTAGCACTCCTCTGTCCGATGTCTCTTCTTCCCGACTTGGTAGACATGTTGCAGGTGCTTCACCTTCAGCGAGCCATTTCCTTTCTCTTGCTTTATCTCCTTAGTCCCCGACGTGTCCTCTTCGGCTCTGGCATCCTTCTCGATTCTCACCATGAGCTCTTCCATACTTTTTGACAATGTCTTTGCCAAAGACTTTCGTAGTGGACAGTTGTCTTTCAGGCTGTTCTTGAAAGATACGACCGCCACCTCTTGATTGTATTCGGGTATTCGGCTGAACACCTCATAGTATCTTTTTGCATAGGCCCTAAGGCCTTCATCCTTGTTGATCTTCAGAGCCATCAATGCATCCACCCTTAATGGCTGCAACTTGTTTGTCACGAACCTGGCCACAAACATCTCGGCCAGGCCTTCCCAAGTTTTCACACTTCCCTTTGGTAGTTTATGGAACCAATCTGATGCAATCTCCCCGAAGGATGAGGGGAACACTTTGCAGAGCAACGGCTCATTCCCACTTTACAATGCCATTAAGTTCAAATATAATCCAACGTGGAAGTTGGGGTCTGACTTACCATCGTATATTTGGAACCTCGGCATACTGAATCTCTTCGGCGCCTCAAACCTGTCCAATTCCACCGAGAATGTTGTCATCGGCTTATCTGGGGAGGTTACCTCGGCGTTGACGTTCTGTTGCTTCCTCTTGAGGTAATCTCTTAAGTCCTCCTTTGTCCGCCCAGGAGCTCGGCTATCTCCTGCTCTCAGTCTTTTTGGTGCACTACTTTCAGCTTCGTGGTGAGTCCTTTTCGACCCTTCTTCATGAGTTGTGTCGAAGCATAGTGCCTGCCCCTGAACATGCCGATGTCCTTTGGGATCTGCCTCCTTCGTGCAATGCGTCCTCCGTGATTCTTCTCTTCTTGACTCTCTTCGTCCGACTTCCCTAGAAGGTCGGTGAGAGTATCTTTCGCTCCCGTTGTGCTGAGGGGCTACGGGGATCGTTTTCTACCCTCCCTTCTGGGCATTGGCCGCTAGAATCGGCGTGTCATCCAGCGGGAACGGTGCCTGCATGACGTTATTTTGCATCATGAAATTAACGACCGACTGCAGGTCTGCCAATTTGTTTGCCATCTCTTTTACCTCTTCGTCCCTCCGCAGGCACCTATCCTTCCATACTTGGAAGTCGTCCTTGTTATAGTATCCACTTCGATCTGGTTTCTTTGGTGCGTCGCCAGTCTAGCCGACGTCTTTTACTCCGTGATTCTGGTCACGAGTTTCTGTGTTACATTCGTCTCCTGTGATATCAAGGTCGATAAGTCTCCCACTCCCAGCAGGAGTGTCGTCCCTAATCTTTTCCTTCTGTCCGTTACTGGCCATCTATTCTCATTTCTTTCCCACAAACGGCGCCAAATTATGTGGGTGATTTTCCGACCACACTGCCAACTTAGTATTCAGCGGGAGAACACTGGCAGAATAGATGACACCTGGCTGACTTGCAACAGAAAGAGAAGATTTCGGTGGTGGTTCGTCCACCCGAGGGCACTCCGACGATCAAGTCAGTATATCTCTCAAAGATAATCAATAGTGTTAATCTCACTATTCAGAATACAAATTGCGTACCTTAGACCCACAGGGGTGCCTTTCTTTTATAGCTAACTCAATCCTTGTCGCAACAGGAGCCTAGCTCTAATGGACTTAGGATTACTATTAATCTTGGACTCCCAGTAGGATTGGGATAAACTCCCTAAGAGTCTTATCATTTCCCAACTGAAGTCTTCCCCCTTTCTAGGACTCTTGTGCCTTATCCGCTTATCTCGGATTCCGATATCTTCGGAGGTAACATCGGCCTCGCCGAGATCACCTCGGCGTCATGACCAGGACACATGGCACATCGGCTGACACGTCGGCATCACCTTAACCACGTATTAGTACTCAAAAAATATGTCCCCACAGCAAATGTAAAACGCATCAAACTAACCTGTCTCATTCGAAGATGACACAAAAATGAAAACCCAATCATTTTTTTAAGAAAATCAAATTGATTGAACCCACATGATCGTATCCTAATTGTCTTTTAAAAAATAAATAATTTGTTATCAAAATCATATTATGATTTTAAATATTTAATTAACTTAATTTTTTTAATAAATTACTTATTCAAAAAAATTTACAATAAAAACAATTCAAATCATCAATCCCCGACACTAAACCCATCATCCACTGGGCCCTAATTCCTTCACAACACTTCACTAAAGCCACCATGTCCGTGTGACTTTTTTACCCATGCTCCAGCTTGTCAACTACTCATAATTATATATACGGGAAAAAAAAAATTAATAACACAAAAATCACTCATATAATTATATCTATATATATATACTTAAATTTTTGTAAGTTTCACCTCTGAATTAATGGCTAATCTCAAAATGAAATTTATTTTTACTTATTTATTTTATTATTTAATATGTCAATTTAATTATCAGATTGTATTGAGATACATAATATTAATGATGGAATCCATTATACTTATGTTGACAAGTTAAATGATTATTAGTCCATAGCCTTGGGACCTAGTAGCATAGAAACAACTGGTGTTAGCAAGAAAAATTTTAGGGGTTCAATTATAGTCAAGAGTTAATTTAATAACTAATAATTAATTTTCATTAATTAAAAAATAATAATAATAAGGTTTATTTTAAAATTCATTATATTTGTCAAAACGTTATCATAAAAAATGCTAATTTCTCTTTCTATTGTTTTATACATCTTTTTTATAAAAAAAATTAAAAAAAATTAATTTCCAAAACAACCGTATGATATAAAAATATGATATGAGTAAAAAAAAAGATTTTTGAATCGGTAGCGTGCCATCACAAATAGTATATTTGTCAACGGAAAAAGTTTTTGCGACGGCGCTGCGACAGCAACTCAAGGGACGAAAATGGTCAGGTCGCAAAAGGTTTTGAGTGGGCAAGATGCCGACACAAAAAGTTTCAATTTTTTGAGACGGTAAGTTTTGTTGGAAAAAATGGTTTTTTGGTGACTTTAATTAAATATTAAAGTGGGTCCCAACCATCTATTGTGTTGGGTCCAAGTGGGTCTAAATACTTTGCAATGAGATCTTTACACCACAAATAGTATAGCCAAAATCATTGAAAATTGAATGAAAAATTGCCCCATGAAGTTAGCTTTATAAAAGAGTTAATGGGATTTGTAACTTCTGTCTTTGTTGTAGAGTTTAATAGTGCATTAATAGGGTTTATAACTCCTGTCTTTATTGCAAAGGTTAATGATGCATTAGTAACCAGCCATAAAGGCTGGAGGTTTCTCCTCTCTCCCTTATACATGTATAAATTGAGACCCTCCTGTCAAGTCTCCAACACATAAATTGTTTCTTTCATTCTTTAGTCAGTTTGCCAGAAAGTTCCTATTGTGAGAGAGTGCTGCCACTGTTTTTGTTCGCTAAGCTAGACAGAGAGTGCTTCTGCCGTAGCTGGTTTTTGACCGTCGTATCCTGGGAGACAGACGCCGGAATTCCTTAAGCACTCGACCCGTGAGGCGACGAAATCTGTTTTAAGGAAACTGCTACCATGCAGGCTTCGATTTGGTTTCTTTATCATTTTATTGTTTGTGTATTTATGTTAAAATTTAGTTGCAATTATCAGCATATGTTCTTGGTATATAATTTTGATTTCTTCATAAATCTATTTAATTAATTTCGCAATTTGAACAACAAGCTTAAAATAGATTTCGATATATATATATTTTTTTTCTATGAAATTGATCGAATAGATTTATATAGACACTTGTATAATATTACTAAGAACTGTTGCGGAATTGCTCCCTATTTCAATGATTGTAAATTATGCAATGTGATTCTCTAATTACTTAGTTTAATTAAAATACTCTATCATAATTTGTATACTTAATTGTATTAATCGGATCTTATTTTATGAGTATGGTTCATCATTCCCCTTCTATGGTTTGCATGAATTTTAAGGTTATAAAATATAATTTATGGATTTTGCAATTTTGACATGCTAATTCTATTTTAGGTTTTAATTTGTTACATGCTTATTATTTTCTAGACTAGATTATGATTTAATCTTTAGAATTTTTTGCATGTTAATTGTTAAATGGTTATATACTTGAAGTGCTTGGTTATTAGTTTATTACATATAAACAATTCAAATTATTTACATAAACTGCATGCTACTTATTTGGTTTCATCCTATTTGACTAATGTTGCATATGTATATTTTGATTTTGCATGCTTCTAGCTTTACTATCTAATTTGCATGTGAAATTGCTTCTAGTTTTCTAGAGTTATGCACATAAGTTATCTCCATATTTATTATTTAATAATTCTTATATAATTTTTAAGATTTGTAATGTGTGGTTTTATTTCCATGAATAGTGTATGATTTAATTAGATGAATTAAAGCTTGAATTAAGTGTAGTTCTTTGGAGTTATAAAATTTGTGTAACTTGCCTATATTTATTTACATGGTTATTGTGAATTAAATTCTTATATAATTTATGGCAATTAATTTTTAATTTAATGTAGAAGTTATAAGGTTTTGTAACTTGTACAGTATCTTAATTCCTTAGTTATTTTGCTATTCTATGATTTGCTAGAAGGTTAAATAATATTTGATTGTATGTACAATTGCTTTAGATTAGTTGCTTTATATTATGTTGTCGTTTGCTACTAACTCTCTTTGTAGGCATACCTAAGCGTGGAAAGGCTTTTGGACTAAAGAGAATCCTTATGGATTGGCTATTTTATTTAAATGTTTAAAGCATGTTTACTTGAGATATAGTTAGTTTGTTTACCAATTTGTAGTAGCAAGTTTTATTTACTTATATCGTTATAGCAATTATTTTACATTGCTTGTAAAAGTTTTGGACCTTGGTTTGTTTTAACCTAGTTCATCCCTAAGAAAATTTAATTCTTAAAATTGTTTATCACGGACTAGGAGCCAACATGCTCTTAAAAGTTTTGTCAAAAGATTAACTGGGTTTTAAGTGGGACTGATGTGACCTATCCAGTATTCCTAGGAACTTTCTTGACCATGTTCGATTCTAGGTTTTTGTGGTGAGACTAATTTTGAATTAACTTTTCATCTAAGGCATTTTCTAAGGGTTAAGTTTAATTTCTGGAACACAGAAGTGATATTCTGGTGTAATTTTCAAAAATGACAACTATCACTGATGCTGCTGCTACTGCTAATGTTGGTGGCGATCTGAACCCCGGGGCAACTGGGTTGTCAACCCCTACTGTTGTGACCTCTGTGGTCAACCCTAGCGTTACTTCAGCTGTTCCGGGAGGACCGCTTAGTCACCATGAGCGCCCAGAAAAGTTTACTGGGGAAAACTTTAAGAGATGGCAGCAGAAGATACTGTTTTACTTGACCACGCTAAACCTTGCAAAGGTTCTGAGCGAGGATCCTCTAGCCGTGGCAGAGAATGAGCCTGATAGGCAGAAAGTCATGGCGCTTGACACATGGAAGCAGACAGACTATCTTTGCCGGAACTATGTGTTTCATAACTTGGCAGACTCACTCTATAGTGTGTTTTGTTCCAAGAGCTCAGCAAAAGAGTTATGGGAATCTCTGGACAAAAAGTACAAGACTAAGGATGCCGGGGCAAAGAAATTTGTGGTTGGCCGGTTCCTTGATTTTAAAATGATAGATTCAAAAACTGTGATGAGCCAAGTCCAAGAGTTTCAAGTGATCTTGCATGAAATTCATGCTGAGGGGATGCCTTTGAACAAGTCATTCCAAGTTGCTGTGATCATTGAGAAACTTCCCAATGGTTGGAAGGATTTCAAGAAGTACTTGAAGCACAGGCGCAAGGAAATGTCAGTTGAAGAGTTGGTTGTCCGACTCCGGATTGAGGAGGATAATAGAAAGAAATGAGGAAGTACCTCCTCAGTAAAAGCCAATGTCATTGAGCATGGAAAATCTTCTGAGATAAGAAAGAAGCCCCCTGTAAACAAGGGCTAAGTTGGGGCCTAGAGGTGGTGTTGCAAAGAAGCCGGCTTACAAGCCACCGAAACCAAGTTATCGGTTCTTTGGGAAGTGTTATAACTGTGGTAGCGAGGGGCATCAGGCTAGTGACTGCCGCAAAGACTAAACATCATGCTCATATGGCAGATTTATAAGAGCACTCTAATGAGGAGGATGATATGCACTTGTCTGCCGTTGTCTCTGAGGTAAATCTGGCGGGTTCAAACCCAAGAGAATGGTGAATTGATACTGGGGCTACACGCCACATCTGCTCCGAGAAGAAGCTATTTGCAACTTTCGAGCCGGTTACAAACGGTGAGAAGTTGTTTATGGGAAACTCTGCTACCTTGATTGTTGAGGGGAAAGGAAAGGTGGTCCTGAAGTTGACGTTAGGAAAGGAGCTAACCTTGAACGAAGTCCTGTATGTTCCGGACATTCGTAAGAATCTTGTCTCAGGGTCTCTTCTCAGCAAACATGGTTTTCGCATTGTTTTTGAGTCCGACAAGGTCGTTTTGACCAAGAACGAAGTGTATGTGGGTAAGGGTTATATGTTGGGGGGTATGTTCAAACTCAATGTAATAACTGTTATCCCAAAGATGAATAAAGATGCAACTTCTTCTGCTTACATGCTTGAGTCTTCCAATTTGTGGCATGGTAGACTAGGACATGTGAAATTTGAATCTTCACGTAGATTAATCAAGTTAGATCACATATCATGTTTTAAGATTAATCCAAAACACAAGTGTGAGACTTGTGTTGAAGCGAAGTTGACAAAATCTTCGTTTCATTCTGTTAAAAGAAGTTTAGAGCCATTGGACTTAGTGCATAGTGATGTGTGTGACTTAAAGTTTATACAATCACGTGGTGGCAATAAATACTTCATCACTTTGGTTGATGATTGCACTAAGTATTACTATGTCTATTTGCTCAAAAGCAAAGATGAGGCTATTGACAAGTTTATTCTTTATAAAAATGAAGTTGAAAATCAATTAGGCCGCAAGATTAAGGCTTTATGAAGTGATCGTGGTGGTGAGTATGAATCACCGTTTATTGAGATTTGTGCTCAATCTGGGATTATCTACCAAACCACGGCGCCTTATTCTCCTCAATCAAATGGGGTTGCTGAACGGAAGAATATGACGCTAAAGGAAATGATGAATGCAATGTTGATAAGTTCTGGATTGCCACAGAACATGTGGGGGGAAACAATTCTCTCTGCAAATTATATTCTGAATAAAGTACCCTAGAAGAAAGTGGACAAGACGCCATATGAGTTATGGAAAAATGTTAAGCCTTCGTATAAATTCTTACAAATATGGGGGTGTCTTGCAAAAGTGGCAATTCCTACACCCAAACGGGTTAGGATAGGCCCGAAATCTGTGGATTGTATATTCATTAGTTATGCACATAATAGTAGTGCATATCGGTTTCTTGTACATAAGTCTGAAATTCCAGACATACACAGGAATACCATCATGGAGTCAAGGAATGCATGTTTCTTTGAAGACATTTTTCCTTGCCAAACACATGAAGGGGTTCCAAGGTCTTTGGAGCAATTTGATGAGCTTGCTAGTGATGATGATCATGTTGATGATCAAGGTGATGATCAAATTGAGGTTTTAGATGAGCCTAGAAAGAGTAAAAGGGCTAGGATATCCAAATCTTTTGGTCTAGACTTCTTGACTTATATGGTTGAGAACGAACCTCAAACTTTTCACGAAGCTGTGACTTCTCCTGAGAGTCCTTTATGGAAAGAAGCAATCAAAAGTGAGATTGACTCCATCTTACAGAACCACACCTAGGAGTTGGTAGATTTACCTCCAGGTTGCGAGCCTTTAGGCTGCAAATGGATTTTTAAAAAAAAGATGAAGGCCGATGGGTCAATTGACAAGTATAAGGTGAGGCTCGTTATCAAAAGGTACAAGCAACGAGAAGGCCTGGATTACTTTGATACGTACTCACCTGTAACTAGGATAACATCCATTCGCATGGTGATTGCGATAGCAGCATTGCGTAATCTAGAAATACACCAGATGGATGTAAAGACAGCTTTCTTAAATGGGAATTTGAATAAAGAAATCTACATGGAGCAACCTGAAGGGTTTTCAGCTCCAGGAAAAAGCAAGAAAGTCTATAAACTTGTCAAATCTTTGTATGGTTTGAAGCAAGCGCCTAAACAATGGCATGAGAAGTTTGACAACGTAATGTTGTTAAATGGGTTTAGAATCAACGAATGTGACAAGTGTATTTATGTCAAAGACGCTGACAGAGGTTATGTCATTTTGTATCTATATGTTGATGATATGCTCATTATAAGTAGTAACGATGAAATGATCAAAACTGCCAAAAAGTTGTTAAACTCTAAGTTTAACATGAAGGATATGGGCATTGCAAATGTTATTCAGGGAATTAAGATTACCAGAATCTCTAGCGGAATTGTACTATCTCAGTCTCATTATGTTGATAAGATACTTGAGAAGTTTAGTGGATCAGATACGAGTGTGTCATCGACACCTGTAGACTTAAGTCTACATTTTACCAAGAATAATAAAGAAAGTGTCTCTCAGTTAGAATATTCTCGGGTAATTGAAAGTTTAATGTATCTGATGAGTTGTACTAGGCCAGATATAGCTTACTCAGTTAGCAGGCTTAGTAAATACACAAGTAATCCCGATGCTTCTCATTGGAAGGGCATTGTGCGGGTGTTAAGGTATTTACGCTACACTCGGGATTATGGGCTGCATTATACTCGATATCCAGCAGTGCTTGAAGGCTATAGTGATGCAAATTGGATATCAGATATAAAGGACTCAAAGTCCACTAGTGGATATGTGTTCACTCTTGGTGGGGTAACCGTGTCTTGGAAATCTTCCAAGCAAACGTGTACATCTAGATCAATGATAGAATCAGAGTTTATTGCTTTAGATAAGGCAACAGAAGAAGCTGAATGGCTACGCCATTTCTTTGAAGATATTTCACGTTGGTCTAAACCTGTGCTAGCTATTTGTATTCATTGTGATAGTCAATCTGCAATTGGTAGGACACAGAGTATTATGTATAATGAAAAGTCTAGACATATCCGTCGTAGACATAATTCCATACGACAACTACTCTCGAATGGAGTTGTCTCTATAGACTATGTAAAGTCTAAGGACAACATTACAGATCCGCTAACCAAAGGGTTAAATCGAGTGTTAGTCGAAACGTCGTCAAAAGGAATGGGGTTAAGGCCTTTAGAAGTTACCGGAATGGAAATCCAACCTAATTAATTGACTGGAGATCCCAAGATCTAGGTTCAATGGGACAACCTAATTACGTGTAACGGTGGTATGTCACTGAGGAGGTTAAACCTCCAGCCATTCCTTCTATCAATGATACCTGCAAGTGTAGAGGTTAAGCTGAGCTTTTAATGACTCTAGTGTGTTAAGCTGTTGAGCTGAGTATCGCAGGATACTCAAGTAGAGTCACCTATGTGAGTTTGAAGTGGGGCCGCTTCTAGAAGAATTGGGCAGGCCAAAATTCTTTGAAACCACTCGCTGAACCAGGCTAGTGCCTAGGGCCACACAGGGCACACCAGTGAGAACAGAATGGTGGTAGAAGTAATTCCCGTGTGAGATCTATTGTCTCAGTTTACATAAACGGCAGAGCAGTTCAAGATGTCTTATTCACTGATCAGCCAGTAAACTCGATAGGTTTTCAATGGGAGAGGTTCAAGGCCAAAAGCTACCTTCTCTGATGTCAGGGTTAGTTCATTGCACCCTCTCTTCGAGTCATTATTGTTGAACGATGTCCATTTGTTGAGTCTTTCGGTCAATTTTTATTCATGTGAGGAATTGTTGGAAAAAATAGTTTTTTTGTGACTTTAATTAAATATTAAAGTGGGTCCCAACCATCTATTGTGTTGGGTCCAAGTGGGTCTAAATACTTTGCAATGAGATCTTTACACCACAAATAGTATAGCCAAAACTATTGAAAATTGAATGAAAAATTGCCCCATGAAGTTAGCTTCATGAAAGAGTTAATGGAGTTTGTAACTTTTGCCTTTATTGCAGAGTTTAATAGTGCATTAATAGGGTTTGTAACTCCTGCCTTTATTGCAAAAGTTAATGATGCATTAGTAACCAGCCATAAAGGCTGGAGGCTTCTTCTCTCTCCCCTATACATGTATAAATTGAGACCCTCCTGTCAAGTCTCCAACACAGAAATTGTTTCTTCCATTCTTTAGTCAGTTTGCCAAAAAGTTCCTATTGTGAGAGAGTGCTGCCACTGTTTTTGTTCGCTAGGCTAGATAGAGAATGCTTCTGCCGCAGCTGGTTTTTGACCGTCGTATCCCGGGAGACAGACGCCGGGATTCCTCAAGCACTCAACCCGTGAGGCAGCGAAATCTGTTTTAAGGAAACTGCTACCATGCAGGCTTCGGTTTGGTTTCTTTATCATTTTATTGTTTGTGTATTTCTGTTGAAATTTAGTTGTAATTATCAGCATATGTTCTTGGTATATAATTTTAATTTCTTCATAAATCTATTTAATTAATTTCACAATTTGAACAACAAGTTTCTGACGTAGAAAGTGGTTAAATGTTTTAAAAAATCTAATCCATAATTTCCTCATTGAGGCTCCCAAGATTCAAACTGGTTTCATCTGGGTAACTTGAACCCAACATACCACACTTAGCCCACTGCACCACAATATTTCTTCTGATTCTAAATGAGATATATATTATTTATAGTCTATGCACTCAATATTAATATAAAAGTATATGTATGAACAAATATGTTTATTAAATATAATCAAGTGTATATATATATATATATATATCTTGAGTATAAAAAATATTTTTGTTGCCACGACATTAGTTGTCGATACAAAAAGGTCTAATTTTTTGCATCGGGACGGGTTTGTCGACTCAAAAGGTCTATCTTTTGCATCAATAAATTCAACCGACTCAAGTAATGCTACAAAATATTAATTTTTGTGTCAGTCAACGCTAAAGTTTCGTATGTGCATCAGTAACTCCGGGCCGTCACAAAAAAACTAACTTTTGCAACAACAAAATCGGCCAACTCAAAAAAATCGACTCAAAAGGCCCTTTAATTAGTAGTGGTAATTTTATTGCCCACCTAAAGTTTAGACGGTGACTACACTAATGCCAACTCAAAAAAATGGATTCAAAAGACCTTTTAATTAGTAGTGGTAAGATTATTGCCCACCTTAAGTTTGGACAGGGACTACACTAATCAATGGCTGAGATGTCATGTGCGAGGGATATATTCCATTAGTTAACTTTATGAAAACAAAACAGAATAATTGCAAAGTTTCTTACACCATAGTATCTTCTCCCTTCTTTTGTTTTTGCTCTTTATGAAATTATTAAGATGTCTTTGTGATGCTTTCTTTATGCTATGCAATTTCACAACTTCATTATCAATACTCATGTTAGCTTTTCCACACCCAACTTACATACAAATATATATGCACATATATAATACATAAAAATATCAAGTAACTCTCACTTAATCTCTAGAAGGCTATGATAGTAGTGTTGTTGTCCATTATTAGGACCCTTCTTTTTTTGTATTCTATGCTTTTGTTGTGAGGCAATTTGTCCAATATCAAAAAGTAGAGAATAGAAGCTTCGAGGCAATGAAGTGGAGCAGTGTGGCCCAATGACATTGAGATGGAGATTTTTTGGGAAAAATTATTAATCAGTACATATAGTTAAAAATGATTATAAACACATAAAAAGTATTTTTTTTTTAATAAAAAACATAAAACTTAGACCTCAAAAAAATTCTCACATTTTAATAAATATTTATCTCACTTTTTACTAAATAATATATATATATATATTGGGAAAAAATTACCACTAGTGATAATTTGAAAAAAAATATTAATATTTGTAAATTTTATTATTTATTTATAATTATTTTTTAAATTTCACACTAAAATGATTTTTTTTTCTTCTCATCCACCAGCCATTAGGGTCCTGGTGACTAGTCATAATGGCTAGTACTGGTGGGTCAGCATGTACTGTAACTATATTTTATATTTTTTTAGAAAAATATTTGGTAACTCAAATTTTTGTAGCTCAAATGGCTCAAATCTGTCAAAACGACGTCGTTTTACACTCAAAATCTGTCAAAACTACGTCGTTTTGACAGATTTGAGCCATTTGAACCACAAAAATTTGAGCTACCTAACATTGTCGATTTTTTTAATACAAAATGAAAACGGTCACAAACTCAAAATTCCATTTGGGTTTGGAATTATGTCCACTTGCAAAAGATTATTCTCACATATGAATAGATGCATCTGAATACAGTCTAACATCTCGTTTGGTAACTTTTAATTTTAATTAAAAAATTAAAAAGTTATTATATTATTTTTTTTTATTTTTTTACATATTTTTTTTATAAAAATTAAAAATTGTTAAAATAATCTATTCCTAAACAAGGTCGGAAAAAATGATTGTGAGAGCAGACAACTCATTCCAATGTGAGTGTGAAGTGTCCATGAAGGAAGAAAGAAATTTCTGATATTATTCATAAGTACTCTAATATTATTACCAAATTCTAATTTCAAAATATATTTAAAAAATTAATGTGAGATTCAAATTCATTTTAAATTATCACAAATCTAATTTATATATGTTTTTATATTTTTAAATTTTCATAAGAAATCGGTATACCTATTAGTTTTATTTGAAGCATCCAATAAGACTAATTTCAACACATATCTACATAATTATACACTTGTATAGAATAAGTCTAATAGTTGTGCAGCACCATTTTATGGTATAAGGTTGCAGATTACACTCTTATGAAGAGAAATTTCTTTGTCGATATTTTTCTTCCTCGTTATGAAAGTTGTACATAATTTGTTTCTTTTTAAATTCTGGCTAACGATAGTAGTTGAACTTTGTAAATGTTGGCTTTTTAAGTATATTGTTAGACTTTAATTGTCTAATCGGATGTAATGATTATCATATTTGTAATTACTTTTTATTAATTAATTAAAAAAATATATATGTATAGGATATGCAATTATTTCTTAAAATGTATGCATTATTGAATTGCTAACCATCAATTAATACCCGATTCTTTTATAAGCGAGTCAACTTATGTTGAATTTATTATTACTTGGATACCATGTTAAATTACTAGCTTGGAAATATAATTTTATCTATTATGTATAATGTGTGTGTAAATATAAGAGTGTATGTGCACAACATGGTAATTTTGTTACCGAAATTTGCAAGTTGAGAGATGCGAGTGAGGTGGAGCTGGTAACCCTGAGCCTGTAGATTTTGTTTGGACGCACTCGGAGGATCTGGGGTGCGCACTGTTCGTTACCCCTAAACATGTACTGACTGGATGAAGAATTGCTATAATGCGCAGCTAGAGAACAATTGTACTGTCCTCTACCATTCATCAGCAAAGTCTGAATCAAACGAGGAGAAAGTCACTTTACAGTAAAACAGTCACTCAACCAAAAATAAAATGTCACGTGACAGTACTTTCAAAGATAAAGTAAATTGTATTCACACTGCTTGGTTTTGGTTGGAAGAATTTTTTTTTAGAATTTTTTTTTTGTATTTTTTTTTAATATTTAGACATATTTAACATAAATATACTTAAAAAATATAAATTTTGTAAAAAAAATCTTTAAAAAATTTACTAAATATCAAAAATACAAAAAAAAAAATCAGTATATTTTTCATATTTTTGCATATTTATTAATTTTTTAAAATATTTTTCTCACAAATATTGTACTTTTTAGATACATCTAAGTAAGGTACATTTAAAAAAGTAAAAAAAAAATTAAAATTTAAAAAATATTTACTAAAAATAAAAAAAAATACGAAAAATAAAAGACTTAATTTTTAGAAAATTGAAACCAAATACATTAATTAATCTTCTTAAATTTTTTTAAAATATATAATAATTTTAACAAAATTATATTCACTTTTCTTTTAATAAAATTAAAGAGAGATAAATTAATATAAACTAGTGGCACAATAATTCAAATAAGTAAGAATATAAATAAATAATAAAAAAAATTGATATCATAATATTTATGTTGCCTAAGTGGTAAGAGTGTTTTAATGAAATCCAAAGCCTTGAATTCAAACTTTCTCTATCTCTATCGGTAACTTTTTATTTTAGGCTAAAAAAAACTGTCATATGGCATGACGTGAAGGTTTAGGCACCAAGTCTAATCGTCACTTCTCTATGTCTATCTATAACTTTTTATTTTAGATTAGAAAAAACTTACACGTGGCATGACGTGAAGGGTTGAACACCAAGTCTAATCTTCATTTAATAATAGTATAGATAGACGATAGATAGATATAAAGATAGATAGTTAGTGTAAAGACATGAGAGTATATATATATATATAAGATAAAATATATATTTTAATATAAAAAGAATAATAATAACAATATTTTTTCCGTCCATATGACTAAAGAATTACTAATGAAAAATTACTAAATTTTATGGGAATTAAAATTTTAAAATAAGTCTGATATAATGATGTAACCTTGTGGGACTTATGTATTTTTTTCAAATTTTAAGAGAAGGCAGTGTAATTTACCAATAAAAAGTAAAATAAACTATTCTTTAAAAATTTGTTAAAAAGTTAGATTATAGGTTAAAAATAAGTCAATAAAAATTTCATATTAAACAAAGTTAATCCAGTTGGTATATTCATGATGTTTAGACATTTTATTAATTTTTAAAGTGGTTAAGGATTTTATTTTTTTTATTTTTTTTGGAGAAATAAATGTGCAAAGTGATTTATTTTTTATTCATCAAAATGAGCTCTTTTTTTTTAGTCAATAAACTAATTTGTTACCCGTTCCCAATTGAAACTAGGATGTTGATTAATAATTAAATAATGTTAAAAATGATAAACTTTCATAAATATATGAATGATAATTGTCTGTTGTCAAAATATAAAACAGAAGATATATTTTGGAAAATTAGTTAAAAATTGATTTTTTGACTTTTTAAAAATATATATATATATATATAAATATAGAGACGTAATGTGATCCGAAATAGGTTAAAAATCAATTTTTAACTTTTAACCAAATTTCTAAGTTTACAAAATTGTCATTGCTCATCGAAGTGGTCAAAAAGATTATTAGAAAAAAAAAAACACGAAAAACAAATTCAAAAGGCTTCTAAGACAAGACAATAACAAAATGATAACCACTTCTTAAAAAAGATGGTTACCAATGTTGATATATTTGTAAAAAAATATATGTACTGTACTAAAATTTTAAATTCTTTTTTGACATTACAGGTTCTTAATCAACGTTAAGTGAGTGAATGACTGGTAGACAATATATTAAATTAGATTTAGATATTCTTTATTACATTTTAATATATAAAATTGTAACATATTATTAAAATTTAAAATCAATTATTCTTTAATTATTATGACAATTTAAATTTCAAAATCTCTTTGATTTTTTTTTTAAAAATTTAAAACTAAACTATGTCGGTGTAAATTTTTTCATAATTATTAATATGAAATGACATTTCATTTTATCGATGTAATAGAAAGGATGCATATCCATTGATTTGGTCGGCTAGAATTTGACTGTCCAATTAAAGTTTACTTTTTCTTTGTGATATATATTTGTGGTTTATTTATGTTGAATATCCAAAGATTATGCTTATGTGCTTTGATGTACATGATTGGATAATATTATAGTACACATTCTTAAAATATGTAATTTATAATATTTATAAATTTAATTATTTAAATGTCATAACTCAATTTTATAAGAATTGTAACTAAAAAAAAAATAATCATAACCAAACATCATATAAAGTATGACTAAGAAACTCTTATTTATAACTTAAATATTATTATAACTAATATGACAATCAATCATAACTAAAACAAGAATATATGTTGCACTCCACATAGAATTTCCCTACATGATTGGGCTTATCAGTTTTTATAATAATAAAATAGATAAATAAAAGTAATATATATATATATATATATATATATGTGTGTATAAGATTTTTGTTTTTGAAAAATTTTAAGAAATTAGTTTAGTATTTTCATATGATTCTCATTTTTTCGGATCAAAAAAATATGATTCTCATTTTTTGGCATGAAAATAAATTTTTTTAATGTTTGTTTTGGTCGAACTATAACTCTTGTAAGTTTTTGAAAAATATTTACAAATAAATTATGAAAATTCAACCAAACAAATTTTTTTTTGGCAGTGTGATCAAATCAAATTAGTTGAATATAATGCACGTTGAAAATGATATTTCAAAAAGAACATGGCTACAAATATTGGAATTTGGAAAGTATTGCTAAAAATATTGAAATAATTTAATTTTTTATAGGTGAAAAGTCAATCATAGAGAAGTAAAAAATAAAAATAAAAAATCTGAGGAGTTAATCCTTATAACAAAATAAATTTTAAATTTTTTATTTTATCAATTTAGATCTTAAATTTTTTATTTGTTTTCAATTTAAACTATTTGACTATTTTGGTTAGATAAAATCGATAAAAAAAAAATAGATATTAGTCATTAAGCTCAATGAAAATTATATTTTATATCTACATTAAGTTTAATAATCAAGTTACTTTTTTTCGTCGATTTTACTTAACAAAAATAGACAAATAATTTATATTAAAAATAAATTAAAATATTAGAATTTAAATTGATAAAATTAAAAAATTTAAACTTTATTTTATTAAAAAGCTCAAACTCTAAGATTGTTTTGTAATTATCCTAAAAATTAATCAATTAAATTATCAAAATAGAATTCACGAGGAACTCATGGCCTGAACTAAACAGTGTAGCCATCTTAGAGAATTGAAGATGAGACAAGCCAATGGTTGCATATAAGTTTTTAAAATTATTTAATTAATTAAAAATGCATTAACTAATAAATTAGTTAATGTTACCTGGGGTTCACCAATCCAACGAAATGGCTTGGAAGAGAGGCCGAGCTCTTGTTCATGAACGCTTTCGTGCCACCAATCACTCAATAGTATGTTAAACTCTCCATCGTAATGGAATGGCTCTTTCTCTCCCTTTGCCACGTCAACTATCAATGACCCATATAACCCTGCTGATCTTTGCATCCCATAGTGTCCATGGTAAAAATATGTTCCCGCCTACATACGAACACACATATTCTCCCCATTCAATTAAAATCTCCAAAATCATGTATGTTTTTTTAGTACTAATAATATTTATATATATATATATATATATAAACTCGGGTTGAAGTTTAATTTTAAAACTTTTGGACCGATAGTCTATAATCTCTAATATTCCTATATATTTGTTCATATGTCATTTATTTATTCATTTTCAATGTCAATCACCGACAACTTTTTCTAATTTTAAGAATAAAGAGAGAAGCTGCAAATAAAATATATATATACATATAAAGTTAAAATTGTTATAAATATCATTTTTGCCATAAGTACAAAAAAAAAAAAACCCTTCTCTTTTTGACCTCAAAAGAAAATTTGACATTGTTCTAATGTCCCATTAGCTTCCCTCTTTGAATTTATCACCCAAAAAAATTTTTATATAAAATTTCTATATCAACAAAACATTATTAAAATAATACTTAGGCCAAGTTTGGGGACTTTAAAAAAAGTCAAAAAGTCAGAAAGTTACTCAAAAAGTTAAAAAGTTAACACTATTCACCAAAAGTCAACAATTACGGCTGCACAACTCCCAATTCAAATTTCTTCCTACAAATCAATTTTTACAATTTTTTACTACACATTTTTCAATAAAAAGTCAAAAAGTTAACCCAAACATCCATATTTTCAACCTCAATTTTTTAGTCTAAAAAGACAAAAAATACACTTTTTTAGTCTTCCCAAACTTGGCCTTATTTAGGAATATGAGATTGTCACATTATTTATATATACATATGTATATATATTTTGTAAAATATATATATACTCACTAATACTTTTACTAATTTAGCATTACTTTTCTTTTTTAAGATAGAAGTCATCTCAATCACTCTTTTCTTGTGTGTTTGGTTACTAATTTAGCATTACTTTTCTTTTTTAAGATAGAAGTCATCTCAATCACTCTTTTCTTGTGTGTTTGGTTAAGATGTCAAAAAAGTTGATTTCTTGTTGACTTTCACGAAAGATAAAATCAAGAAAAATGGAAAAGATGAGAAATCATGCGCAATAAAACATCATATAAAGTTAAGGGGGTAACTTAACTTTAAAATTATACATTGAATCCTTACAATTATAAAAGTTACATCACCTTTTACCTCACCAGAAAAGGTAAATTTGTGAAGTTTATATATATATATATATATATATATAATTATAGTCCTAAATATATGATTTTAGATAGGGAGATAAAGAAATATTAAACAATGCAATTAAACCGATAAAAATTAATTTTAAAACTCATTTTCTCACAAAACATTGAAATTCACATTCATCAAAAATGGAAAAAACAATAAACGTGATATGCATAATCATTTGTATCTTGGAGTACATTATTTGTATTGAGGGACAGATCCATGATTCAGACATAGAGGGATAAACATATATATTAATAAGGACTACAATTAGTGGCGGAGCTAGAAAATTAAATTAAAGGGGGCATTTATTAATTACAATAATTTTTACAAAAATATTTCACCTAAGTTTTTACGATTGATTTCAAGAAACATCAAAAAAAAAAAAATTAGTGTGTTTGGTTTTAGTTTTCTAAATTCAGTTTTTTGAAAATTGAATTTTTTTATATTTCGTATTTTTTTGTTTTTAGTGAATATTTTTTTGAATTTTAAGTAATTTTTTTACTTTTTTATATACACCTTACTTAGATGTATCTAAATAGTAAAATATTTGTAAAAAAATATTTTAAATAATTAATAAATACACGAAAATACAAAAAATATACTAAATTTTTGTTTTTTTGTTTTTTTGTATTTTTTGGTATTTAATGTGTTTTTTAAATATTTTTTTCACAAATATTATACTTTTTAAGTGTATTTATATTATGTGTGTTTAAAAATTAAAAAAATTGCTTAAAATATTAAAAAAATTCATTCAAAACATTAAAATACAAAAAATAAAAAAGTAAATTTTCGGAAAAACTATTTTCTGAAAACTGGAAACAAACAAGCTGAATGTTATTTGTAACTAGTGTATCAAGGACAATACAAAAAAAATATGGATATAAGCCTTAAAATAAATTATATAATGATAAATTATTTTTTGATACAAAATTTGATTAAAAATTCAATATAATGGTAATACCACATCATCATTGGTATGTGATATCACCCACTAATGGTAAATAAACTCGTAAAGAGTGAACTTCACATGTCAAATGTAACTAACAATCTAATAAATTTCATATCTTTATAGTGAGATTACTTATATTTGCATATCTCTAATAATGGCATCGCCTTTACATTCAAAAATTTTATAGCTAATATGGTTTATTTATAATAGTCTCTTCATTTTCAATCAAAACAATCATTATTGTTTTCATAATTTTTAAAATGTCATTGACATTTCACTCTAATAATATTTTTGTAATTTTTTATTTAAAATATTTTCTTTATGTTTGTAAAAAAAAAATTTCCAAAATTCAAGGGGGGCACGTGACCCCCTTGGTCACATGCTCCCTTCGCCACTGACTACAATAATAATTTATACAAATATAAAAAGTGAAAAAATAACACAAAAATATATATGACTAAGTATGTTTTCTTGTATCCATGTTAAGTTATGAAAATAACAACCGTAAAATAATCTATTCACTAAACTGAGATATCTTGAGTTGTGCTCGACAATCTTTTTGTTATCATGACATCTATGATAAAATCAAATTAAAATCCCAAACTATGTCTTTCTCAACAAATTTTATCAAGTCAATTGGTATGAGAAAAAAAAATTTCCCTGTTAAATTGTCCAAAACTTTTAATTTCATATTTCAACACTCATGTTCCATAGATAGAGTGGAGTGGCCACTTAAATTTTTCCAAACTTTAGAGGGGTGACTACTTAAAAGTTTTTAAATAAAAAAAAATTAAAAAAAAAAACATAATAGGGCGAGTCCATACAATTTGGAGATAATTATTAACTAATACTATTATATAGTAAAGAAGATTTTTGATATCCTAAGGGGCCATTGCCCCCTCATGCCCCCTGGTCCATCCTCGTATGTATTAAAAAAAACATATATGTGTGTACGTAGCAAAAAGTAAAAATTGTATAGGACCTACTCTCTACTCATTAGGTTTCAAAAATAAGAAAAAAGAAAATTAGAGAAAGAAAAAAGCAAAAGTTAGCCATGACATTTCATTTTCTCCAAAATAAGTACTAGGGTGTATATATCTGTCCTACCTAGAAAATTTGTTAATGTGCTTAGCAATAATACAAAATTGTATGTAGTACCTAGTTATCAGGTTTCAAAAATAGGAAAAAGAAAAAAAAAAAAAAAAAAAGTTAACCATGACGCTTCATTTTCTCCAAAATCAGTAGTTGGGCCCAAAATGCAGCTTATAAAAAGCAGCTTTTATTTACTTTTATTTTATTTTATTTTATATTTTTTTATCGATTAATTTAGCTTGTCAGCCAAACGCTTCACTTCACCCCAAAAAAATCGAAAAGAAGATGCCCAAGGATGCTAAAGAAACTACAACCAAACGGCTAAGTTGGATGTTTTGGGGTTGCAGTTTTGCTTGGAGTAAGCACATATTCCATCCCACAAAGTGTCATATCGTGTTTGTGTCGTGTTACTGTTGGATACGATGTGCTATCTTTTTAAAAGTTTTTATACTTTTTACAGAGGTGTTAGAGACCTTGAGCACCACCAGCACGCCACACTTTTTGTGAGAGAGAGGGAGGAGAGAGAGAGGAAAAATATAAATAAATGGGTGATTACAAATCAATTAATTGTGAGTTGTGGGATCATAAATTGTGGAGATCTTAAGTATTATTCTACTTTTTATAACAATAATGTTTGAGACTATTAAAAGTGGTGTTTTAAAAACATCACTAATGATGTGATAATGAACGAGACTTACTGCTTGTGTTTTTTTTTTTTTTTTTTTTAAATGCTTACCAACTCATTATTGATGCTTTAGAACACTACTTTTAATAGGATGTATCATTACCCTTTTATAATGTATGTTGTGCAAGTTAAAACATACTAACCATTACAAAATATGTGTTTATATATACTAAAAGAGTATACACATTATCATAGAGAGTGCAATTAAAACGGAGTCACAGGTGAGTGTAGCGAAAGACCGTGTTCTGCGTAGTGGGCAACATTTTTTTGATTTACACAATACCTATCTAGTAAATGTAATATATGAAGAAAAAAAAAAATATTCAGTCTGTTTGGTTTGAGTTTTTTGGATTAAATTTTTTAAAAATTGAGTTTTTTGGTTTTCGTATTCTTTTGTTTTTAGTGAATATTTTTTAAATTTTAAATATTTTTTTTTTACTTTTTTAGATATATCTTAGTTAGATATATCTAAAAAATAAAAATTTTGTGAAAAAATATTTTAAAAATTTAATAAATACATAAAAATACAAAAAATGTACTAAATTCTTGTATTTTTTTATATTTTTGGTATTTAGTGAATTTTTAAAAGATTTTATTTACATTTTTTTTATTTTTTAGGTGTATTTGTGTTAGGTGTGTCTAAAAAGTAAAAAAATTACTTAAAATATTAAAAAAAATTCAGTAAAAAAAAACACGAAAAATAAAAAAATAGAATTTTTTGAAAAGCGTTTTCTGAAAAATGAAAACAAGCAATGATTTTTTTTAGAAATAAAAAATGCATGACAGTTTTAAATAAGTGAGTTTTTTTTTTCCTTTTTTTTTTAAACGGCTAAAATAAAATTTATTGATGAATAAAATAGTACAATCAATACAACAATAGTGTTACTCTAATTTAAAAGTTAGACTTATTTTTCAAACTCAATATATAATGTGGAAGTTTATTAAAATATTTAAAGCAACTCTATCTCTTATATCTTTTTTAACCATCAGTCAATCACCTTTTTTATATATCATTAAATCTAAAAATTGAACTTTTATATTTTTTTCAACAGTAAAACTCATCAATGAAAAAAAGACTTAGGCTTCGTTTGGGAAGTGGGTTGGCTTTTTGACTTTTTGATTTTTTTGACTATTTTAGTCTGGGCTAAAAAGCTTAGTTTGGAAATGACTTTTTGATTTTTTGATTTTTTTGATTTTTTTTTTTTGTGAGAGAAGAGTGTAATGATTATGGGTTAGATGTGATATTTTATTTGTTGTGACTAAAATAACATATTTTATCTTTTGTTATTAAAATAACCAAAAAAACTCTCAAACCATCTTCCGAAACGGTGCCTAAGGATAACCAACAAGGTTAGCACTAAGCAAAACCAAGCCCAAATAAAATCAAGTAGCCAAGGACGATGGCTCCAAAAAGGAGCAAATCACCAACCTCAAGCACGGACAACATCAACTACTAAAATAGGAGAAATATTAGGGATAAAAAAAACTTTTACTAAAATTTTTACTTAATACTAACATGAGTATGGAATTCATACCACCCACACTCATATAAATATTTAATAGAATTTTTAAAGTTTAATATTTTTGATGAAATAGATGATAAACGAAGAAAATTTTAAACTAGCCAAGAAATTTTTTAAACCAACTCCAATCATACGTAATTTTCTCTTATATGCATAATTTTTTTTTTACCACACGGAAAGATATTAGTAAGTACTATATATAGTTAGATTATCACAATAAGTTGACACTACTTTATTAATTCAAATTGGAAGTCACCCCTCACGTTATTAATTAAGTGTCCCTCGTGATCATTTAAAAGTTAAAGATGAGATCCTCACTTCAAAGATATATGTATTCATATGGGGAAATTATTTAATACTCTTGTAACATTACTAGGTGATATTTCAAAATACTAATTATTGGCCTGAACTATAAGACTCCTCACTTTTGTATTAAGAGTTATAAGAGATAATTGATGGTATCTAACATGTAAATGAAAAAGGGCAATACTCCAAAAATATTAAATAATTTCCCATTAATATGAGAGTGAGAGAGAGAAGAGAGAGTTTAGTTACCCTCTCAACTTTGAATCTATAGACAAAGGTTTCTCCTGGGTTAATAACACATTGTGAAATGGATGCAGTTCCATCAGCCCATGGTGTTCCTTGCTGCAAAAACACACACACAAACATTACCAATTAAGAAGAAAGAACAAACGACTCCATAACAATGTGAATGAAATCAAAATTACAACATACAAAAAGATAGATACAGAGAGTGTCTTAGTATCATTTGTACATCAATTTTCATCAATAAAATTTCTTTTTTACCGAAGAGAGAGAGAGAGAGAGAGAGAGAGAGCAACCTGTCTGATACCATGCCAGTGAATGACAACTCCTTCAGTAGTAAGCTTGTTTTTAAGTTCAACATTAACAATGTCTCCCGCTCGAGCGCGGATAGTTGGCCCCGGAAACTGCCCATTGATCCCCAACACCACACCCTCGACACAGTCGGGAGACCAGTACATGTACTCAACTTCCCATTTGAAATGCCTGGTTTTGGATCCCAGAGACGACTCGACCAAAACCGACAAACAACAACAAATCAGAAGGGCAACCCTACAAGCCCTTGAACATGGGTCAGCAGAAGAGGAAGGTACTAAGATTCTGTTAAAAAATGAACCACCCATTGTTTAGATTTTCAGAAGATGGTCTCTCTTCTCTCCTCCAATAAGAAGATGAAAGAAGCTATAGTGTGTGAAAAGACATGACTGGGTGGAATGTAAAGATGCCACTGTTTTGCATCACCACTAAATCCAGTTTATATAGAAAATCTAGCAGGCTCCCTGTTTTTCTTTTTCTTTTTTTTTTTCCCTTCTTTTTTTTTTTTGTTTTTTTGTTTTTTTGTTTTTTTTATATAAAGTAATGTTATTCATAATCTCATTTTTTTGTCTAATTTTTTCACTACTAACAGTAAGATCTATATTCATAAATGTATATGAAATTCACTGACTCATATCTTCTAATGAGAAAAATGAGATAAAAATGTGATTATATGTAACTTTTTTTTTAATCTTTTCTCTGTCCTTTTTTGTGTATATTCTGTGTTGTGGGTGGCGTAACTATTATGTATGGGAGAAAAGTTAGAGATCATGAAAAAAATTTCATGAAAATGATCATGAAAGAGTTATGATCCTTGGATTACCTTGATTAGTGTGTGGTACTTTATTTTAAGTGTAATTCAAGAGTCACAAAACTTTCATGATTATTTTCATGAAAGATTTTTCATGATACCTAACATTGCTGTTATGTATGGTGCCTAATGTATCTATTCGGTAAAAGAAATTGGATTTGGTTCCTCTCTATTCCGGCATGAGATTGGAGAATGTTATTCAATATAGTGGTGGGCCTTGATTCAAATCCATCTCGATCATTCAAATCATTCAATGGACATTTCATCTTATCCCATCAAAAAATCATTTCGATTTGATATCGATAGACATTTAATCATATCACATTAGTAAGTATAAGTTTTAAAATAAATTTATGACAGAAATGTGATCTGATCAAATGACTATCGATATCTGATCAATATGATTTTTTACAGGAATAATATACTCGACGGAGTTCTACATGTTGAACAATATGGATCGTCGAGATTGGCCTAGATCAGGGCCTACCACTACTGAATAGCACCTTACTAGAGTGGAGCCAAGAAAGTAGTGAGAGAGACCAAGTTGAAAGTATATGATGACCTATACACTAAACTAGATAGTAAGGAGGGAGAGAAGAGGGTATACAAACTTGCTAAGATACAGGAGAGGAAAATAAGAGATTTTAATCAAGTAAAGTGCATCAAGAGTGAGGATTCTAAGGTATTGGTGAAGGATGATGAGATTAAGGAAAGATGGAAGAATTATTTTGAGAAACTATTAAATGAGGAACATGAAGGTACGACAATAAGGGAATAAATAGCCAGTAATACGATAAACCAAGATTATAGGTTCTATCGCAGGATTAGGAACTTTGAAGTGGAAATTGCACTTAAGAAGATGAAATCAAATAAGGCTTTAGGACCCGATGATATCCCTATTGAAGCTTGGAAGTGTTTGGATAAAAAGGAGTTGGTTGGTTGACTAGGTTGTTTAGCAAAATTTTGTTAACTAGGAACATACCAAATGAGTGGAGGAAAAGTATTTTAGTTTCAATCTATAAGAATAAAGGTGATGTCCAGAATTGTAACAACTATAGAGGAATCAAGCTAATGTGTCATATAATGAAAGTGTGGGAGAGGGTGATGGAACGCCGATTGCGAGATATAACAGAGGTGTTAGAGAATCAATTTGAGTTTATGCCTAGTAGGTCAACAATGGAAGCGATCTATCTTTTGAGGAGAGTAATAGAAAAGTATAAAGAAAAGAAAAGAGACATTCATATGGTGTTTATCGACCTTGAGAAAGCATATGACAGAGTGCCCCGGGATATAATATGGTGGGTGTTAGAGAAGAAATGAGTGACCAAAGGTTACATTGACGTGATTAGGGACATGTATGAAGGGGTGGTGACCACTATTAGATCACCAGCTGGAAAGACAAATGAATTTCCTATCATTGTAGGGTTACACCAAGGATCTACCTTAAGTCCTTATCTTTTTGCTTTAGTTATGGACGAGTTGATGATAAATATTCAAGATGACGTGCCATGGTGCATGCTTTTTGCAGACGATATTGTGCTAATGGATGAGACTAGAGAAGGAGTTAACACAAAGTTAGAGATTTGGAGAAAGCTCTTGAATCTAGAGGATTCCGAATAAGCAGAACTAAGAAAGAATACATGGAGTGTAAATTTAGTAACAATAACAATGAAAGCAGAGGAGAAGTGAAGATTGAGAACCAAGAATTGTCTAAGAGTGAACATTTTCGTTATCTAGGGTCGATTATCATAACAGCGGGAGAGATTGATGCAGATGTGGCCCATAGGATTAGGGCGGGATGGTGTAAGTGGAGAAATGCGTCTGTGGTATTGTGTGATAAACGAATACCCACTGGACTAAAAGGTAAGTTTTATAGAACGGCTATTAGACCAGCTATGTTATATGGGACGGAGTGTTGGGCAACCAAGAAATAACATGTAGATAAGATGAGTGTGGCTGAGATGAGGACGCTAAGGTAGATGTGTAGTAAGACTAGACAAGACAGGATTAGGAATGAGTGTATTCGGGAATGGGTAGGAGTAGCACCGATAGAAGATAAGTTGAGAGAGAATCATTTGAGATGGTTTGGTCATGTTCAACGGAGACTAACAGAGGCAGTAGTGAAGAGATGCGATGCTGTAACGGTAGATGGAAGTGTTAGGGGACGGGGTAGGCCTAGATTAACGTTGACTAGCGTTTTAAATAGAGATATGAATCTACTTAATTTGACTAATGCAATGGCCTTTGATAGGGCCGCCTGGAGAAGAAGGATTCCTGTAGCCGACCCCATTTGATGGGACTTAAGGCTTGGCTTGGTTTGGTTTGGTTCATTCGTGAATTGGTACTGGAATACTTTAATTCTCTATAGTTCAAATATAACCAGAAAATCTCCCTATAGTTTTGGACTAAAAGTATCACAATTAGTTTTTCTATCTAAACTAATAGATAGTGTTTCATACACCATTTTTTAGAGTAGGTTTAGTTTTTTGAAAAAAAATAAGTGAAATTAATGCAATAAAAAGAAAATTTTATCCAAATTTTCTCCAATCCTAAAATTATAATTAAAATAGAATACAATAAAATAAAGGGTTAATCTAAAATGTAAAATATAATTAAGGGTTTATTTAAAATATAATTAAATAAAAATATAAAATAAATAATAATTAATAATTGATCTAAAATATAATTAAATTAAAATTAGATTAAAAAGTCAAGAATTACAATAAATAATTAAATATTTAGAATTAATTCTTATCTAAAATAATAAAAAGCTAATAATTATAATAAATAATTAAGAATTTATAATTAATTGTAATTTTATTAAATTAATGTTAGATATTATAAATTATGTATATGAGAGAGGAGAAAAAGAAAATAACAAAAAATATATAGGGTTTGAGGGTATTACAATCATTTCACATGTATAGTTAACGGTGTTAACGATTGCACTTTGATTCAAAATCATATGTGACTTGCTGGCCACATTTGAACCATAAACAGGAAAAGTATTCTGATCTCAAACAAGAGGTAAAATAAATTTTATCCAAAAAATTATTGAGAAACTATTCAACATGCACAAAGAGAATGAGACATAGAATATATAGACCTTTTGTCTCAATCAAAAAGTGAATAATTTTTGTCTCACATCCAAGGTCGGCTTAACCTCGATGAGGGGTAAAGTAAAATTTTATTAGAAGAATTTTTATATTTAAACTTAATGTAAAAAATATTTATTAGTTTTATAGTGCAAATTATTATGTAAAATTCATATGTTCCTTCGATTTTCATTATTAAAATTTGGGGGGTTATTTAAAATATTTAGCTATGAAAAAAAATTAAAAGTGTAAAAAGTTATCAAATAAATAGAACTTATAAATTCAAAAGCAAAAACCAAAAAATGTGAAGACTAAACATGTAGAACATATTGTAAATTGGTGGGAGCCGCTTTTAAAATCGTATTTTGTAAAATTACTGTTGGCTTTTTTGACTTTCGAAGGTTATTTTTGTAATTGTGAGCATGCCAGTAAGGATCAATCAGTCCTACAGAATATTAATTGCCAACCAATTATCAAACGATTGTGTTTTAGTTCTTTCAGCCTCAATGAAGAGGACTTCTACTGTGGCTTTGCTTAGGAGAATTAACTGACAATGATCAAATAAAGAACAATTGCAGCATTTCATTAAGTAAAAATAAAAGATTTACAATGATCCAATTCAGCCTCGTAGAGGTTTACAACAACAATCTACTTGAAACTACTCCTACGAACGAAGTGCAGTGCAAGAATTTGAAGTACAGAAATGTAAAGAACAAGAAATGTAAAACTGTAAAGAAAATATAGTAGAATAAAACTGGTTTTATGGATCTGAGTCAGGGACTTTTCTGGGCCTTCTCTGCTATTTATACTTCTCAAAGATAACCATCGAACTGCACTTCTAACCGTCGAACCGCTCCTCTATGATCGCTGATCATGTTGCCTTATAGTTAGGGCTGCAAACGAGCCGAGCCGAGCCGAGCTTTAGTATGTTTGGGCTTGTTTATTAAGATTTTAACGAGCTCGAGCTCGAGCTTGAGCTGAATAAAAAATTAATGAACCGAGCTCGAGCCGAGTTGGCTTAGGCTCGACTCAAGCTCGAACCTGTTCACGAGCCTTAATGAGCCAAAAAAAATTATAAATTCATACCTACATGTGAGACTAAAGTTACAATTAAAACTTTGATTATACAATTATATATACAATATATATAAACATACTAAAAAAAAGTCCATATTTTACTAAAATAATATCTACTATCACTATTATGTAAATGTACTATCTATAGTTAACTATTATTTACATTTATATTTTTTAAATATATAAATAGCATATTTCTCTTATTTTTTATACATATTTTTATATTATTTAATATATAAATAATAAATATTAAACAAGCCAGCTAACGAGCCGAGCTTACGAGCCGAGCTTTAGAATGTTTGGACTTGTTTATTAAAAATTTAACGAGCTCGAGCTCGAACGTAGAAAAAATTTAACGAACCGAGTTCGAACGAGCTCTTACCGAGCCGAGCTCAAGCCTGTTCATGAACGGCTCTGTTCATTTGCAGCCCTACTTATAGTTAGCTCCATTATGCCAATACCTGCAATTAGGCTTCCCTCCTGATTTTGAATTTAAATGTGAGTAACCGTTGAAGCCACATCACTTTGCATCTCTTTGTTGATCCAGTACTACGCAGATCTACAAAAACCAATAATAACTACCACATGTGTGATCATGATTGAAGACTTAAATTGCCTTCTCGTGTTGCCTTCATCTTGCCACGTGTCGAACTGTAATTGGCTTATACAAAATATGTAGCCAACATTACCCCCCGCACTAATATACCCAATACTTTTTGATATTAGTGGATTAAGGCATTTTACCTACGTCTTAAAACGTGCATGGGCTTTTGCATTTCTCATAAATGCAACTGTCATTCATCATTTGCATTAAATTCTCTTCTAACCCTTGAACACTCCCACTATCTCAGTATTCGAAAAGACTGATTCATCTTTTATCACTACAACAATTAACACTTTTAGCAACAAAAAAATTGGTCGCTAAAAGTCTATTTTTGGTCGGCAAAAGTTATTCGCGACCAATTTTTTTGGTCGCTAGTTTGGTCGCCAATTGAGGGTCGGCAAAAGTAATTCGCGACCAAAATTTTCGTTGGTCGGCAAAAGTTTGATTTGCCGACTAAATTTTTGGTCGCTAAATATTTAATTACCGCGACTAATTCATTTTGTCGCTAAAACATTTTGGTCGCGAAAAGTCATATTTTGCCGACCAAATTTCTTAGCCGCCAATTGACACATTTCGCGACCAAAAAGTTTGGTTGCCAATTGTGACATTTCGCGACCAAAAATTTTGGTCGCCAACTGTGACATTGTGCGACCAAAATTAGTTTGGTCGCCAATTGTTACTTTTCGCGACCAAAACTGTTAGTCAGCAAAAGTGAGTTTCCACGACCAACAAAATTTTTGGTCGGCAATAGATGTATTTTTTGCGACCAAAACTCTTGGTTGGCAATTGTCATTTTTTGCGAAAAAAAATAATTTATTTGTCGCGACTAATAAATTGGTCGCCAAAGCAGGAAAACAATACACCTGTAATATTTAGCGAATTCATAATCAAAATAGGACGAATTCATAATCAAAACAGGTCTTATTATAAAATTTCTATATCCAAGTTTCAACACATAACTCAGCAGCAGCAACATTGATTCCAAAAACAATGAACAATTCACAAAACCCTATTCTAAACCCCAAAAAATAAAAAACAATTCATTCCAACAAAAATTTAACATAATTAGCATCAATTTCAAAAAAAAAAGAACATCTAGTGTTAACAAGGTTGAGTATTGTTGAGTATTGTTGTTCTTTTTTAGGATTTATTTCATTTAATCCCTGACCTCAAAATGTGCAAGAATCATGAATATACTAATCAGAACAACAAACCCAATTGCAATTAGAGCAAAAGGAAGCTGCCATTACTGTGAATCCAAATTTGATTCAATTAGAAAATCCAATTCAACCCAAATACAACAGTTCCCAATTTTAAGGAGATTACACAATAATTAATTTTAAAGTCACTTACCAACAGATCCTGAGTTTGGTCAGTTGATATCAACGGTGGAACTTCCTCCTCCTTAGGCTTAGGCTCAGTCTCCTGTTGTGTATCTACCAATGTTTCTTTATCTTCAGCTTCTTCAACTTCTTGTTGTTCACTTTCTTCAAGGCAGCTTGCACAGGTTCTTCACTTGTCTCCTCATACTCCTATATTGTTGTTAACAACCGAATCAACACAAATATTCCACAAATAAACAATGTCAATACCCTGCTCATTCTGACATCAACATTCAACTTACGCAAAATTTACAAATCAACCATACAAACTAGGCCTCATTTTAACACAAATACTTTGGACTAGGAAGGACAAGCAAAAAAAATATTACAAATTGGTCAATAACATATTGTAAACAACTGTGCTTCATGATACCCACATCCATGGTAGCAAACAAAAAATTCCGAACACATGTGCCGGCACTTGAAATATTGGAACATTATATGTTGTGATGTAGTTTTATGTAAAAATAAAGTAAAACTAACAGAATTACATTACATAGTGCTTGAACTAACAATTTGCCAACAAATTCTACCAGTTGATGTCTGAACATTGAAATATCATAGGAAATCAAACCTAAATGCTCCAGTTTATTTTGCAAGTTTATTATTAATTTGGGTCACTCTAATCTAAGATCTTAACAAAACATGAAATAGTTCATATTCATCTAATGCAAGGTGGATATACAAGAGACCAACACATTTTAAAATAATGAAGACCTTGACAAAGCTAACATATAAAAGTCAAGTTGACTACTTTTTGGTCACATAAATCAATGAATTATATAAAAAAAATAAAAAATAAAAATAAAAATCAAACAAAATATTTTCAAGGATCATAGAAATCTAAGTTTGGCTTAGGCAGTTAGGAAACCAATCACATATCAATAAAGAATCACCATGAAGATTGATAAAAAATTATAACTCGGCAACTAACATTAGTAAGATAAAATAAAAAAATAAAAAAGCCCCATTTGCTAGAGCTAAAATGGTTCCAAATTTCAAGACAAATTGATTTCCTTTACTCTTATTTCTCAAAGAATCAATATATGAAAAGACCTAGAAGACACTAAACATTCAAAATAAACTTTCTATTTTCAGATTATGAAAATTGAAAACAAAACCAAGTTGAGTATCAAACCTTCCTTCATTTATGGAATTTTAAGATATACACCAAGTAATAATTTATTCCCATGGTATGTAGGGGGTTGCATTAACATGTTTAGACTTTAGATAGCGCCAGGAAAAGTTTGATGATCTATTCTGACATTTTCACATTGTCATTTAGTTATATATAACAACCCTTAAAAGAATAACAAAAAATAAAGTGAGAAATATAAAATGCACCTAAAAGAGAGGGCCAAAATGAAAGTGATGACTGGAACAAGATTGGTCATGGCAGTAGCAAAGGTTGTTAAGGTTAAAACCATACTACCCATGTCAGATTACCGTAATTGCTTTATTAGAGAATAAATGCAGCTTACCCAAGTAATCCACAAAGAAATGCTTGGCAAGCTGCTACCCATGTCAGCTTTGACATGCTTTCCCTGTAATAAAAAAATTCAAATAACTGTCAAAATGAAATTTTAAATCAATCCATTACCCACCCATATATATATATATATATGAATTGTAGATAATCTCAACACCTATATTTGTCCTCTTATTATATTTTTCTTCCCTAGACCACTGATATTTCCTATTCTTGAGATGAATTGTCAAGGAGCCCAGAGAAATAGGAATATGACTAAACTACTTTCTCACCCAAAAAATTAAACCAAACAAACAATTTTTCAAGAACACATGATATCAAAATTTTCCTGCTTCATCATCATTAAATAAGCCAATGTACAATAGAATTTATTACTCTAAATATTGTCTCGCATATACTGTAATTTAGTTGACAGTATGTAAAGACCAAAAGCTAAGCTCATGAGCTTCCTGATTTACAAAATCATTACTTCACTCAGGCATGCATAAGAAATAAAAGAAGGTTCTAGCCATATCTTTATATACAAGTTTGAAGCAATTAAAGAATGCAAAAGAAACACTATGCACCTGCAAGAATGGCTTTGAAAGTGTTGCAACAAGAAGTTTACTAAGAATCTGCAAGACTTGATTTCTGATATACTATGATTAGAAACCCATCAAAAGTAAAACCATATGCTTGAAAAATAATGATAGCATTTATTATTCTTCTGAACTTCTCGTCTCACATCCATATGACCTATTCCTGTACAGTTGGCATGGAGATATGAATTATATTTACTGATAGCATTTTTGCATAAACTTCAAAGTGATGCTCTTAATAATCCTCGTGCATGCTCTGCTTTTAATGGAATCTCTTCCCCATAAACTACCAAACATTACTAATACATCCCCCCCCCCCTCCCTCTTTAATATCTCTATATGGCAAAAGGTTGACCAATGATAATTTAAGATTGAAATTTTGGGTGATTAATTTAATTATTGTCATCATCATCATTGGTAGGTAAAATTGGCTCTCATTTTCTTGAGAACCTCTACCTACCTTATGTGCTCTATGCAAAGTAGTATCATGCAGTGTTTTTAAAGGCTCAAAGCGCACCAAGGCACTGAAGGTCTCTTGGGGCCTAGGCACAAGGCGCAATGTGAGGCGCGGGCTTTATTGAAGCAAGGCACATAGTCTTACTAAAAAATAGATAAACTAACATAGACTAATGATTTATACTAGTACTAAGACAATTTTTTAAAAAAAATAAAATAAAATAATAATAATAATAATAATAATAATAATAAACAAAGACATATAATTGCAAACAAAAGACATATAATTGCAAAAAATTAAAAAAATAAAAATAAAAAATATAGACAAGCATGGAACAAAAAAAAAAAAAAAAAACAGAGAAGGTGAAGAAAAAGAAGACTGCTGCTATTCTCATTTTTGCATTATTCCATGTAATAGAGAAGAAGAAGAAAAAGAAGAACAAAGAGCAAAGAAGAAGAAGCAGGGGGAAAAAAAGCCAGAGAGCAAAAACGAAGCAGAAGAAGAAGAAGAGAGAGAGAGAGACTCGAAGTTGAAGAAGCAAAAAAAAAAAAAAAAAAAAAAGAGCAACCAGCGAAGAAGAAAAAAAAATATATATATATATATAGCAACTCAAAGAAGCAACTTGAAGAAGGGGAAGGAGAAAAAAAAAATACCTAGCAACCAGCGAAGGAAGAAGAAGAAAACAAAAGGTCGAATCGAATACCCAGCAACCAGCGAAGAAGAAGAGGAGGAGGAGCAGAAGAAGAAGAACAAGAACTTACCTCAATCAAAGTCGATAGAGACAAGCCCAGAGGAAGAGACGACACAGATTTCTTCGATAGATTAGGGATTTGAGTCGACTAATTTGGGTTGAGTTGCTTTGTATGAGTTATAATCCTATGTGGTTGGAACCTTTCGAACACAGATCAAAGCCGTTAGATCAGAATCATAAACAACAACAAAAAAGCCCTCTTAGGCTCGCGCCTTGCGCCTTTCAACGCCTGGCCAAGGCGCGCAACTTATTAAAAGCGCCTCGCTTGGGTCCCTTCAGGCGCACTACTTGCGCCTTGCGCCTTTTACAACACCGTGCAATGTTATGAGTTTTTGTTTTTGCATCTGATTTCTTTAATCAAATCTCAAAGCATAGTGAAAATTCTCATAATTTTTTCAAAATTTCCCACATATGTAAGTATCATGAACATCCATTTGTATCTCTGCCTCAGACTTTACTTGCAAATCATAATACTCCAAAGCTTTACTCCAATTTCCCTCGTGTTCAAAGGTAACGATTTGCGAGGTTAACTGTAAATGTCATCAGAAATAAATAAATTAATTAATAACATGATAATTTAATTTATTTAGTTAAAATATTGTGTATCTATGCATACAGTATGTATTTATCTTTCAGATGGTCAAACCAAATTGCAACAATGCAGCAAAACACTGTAATATTGTATACGAATATCATACTCGGTGAGAGATGATCAAACAGGTTACTCAGCTAACTACTAACATGGTTGGAGGAGAATTCAAGTTAGTCAGTAGATGAACTGCGGAAACACATAGGGCATGTTTGAGTCCAAAAATTATTACACCGAAACTACAGTTCTTCTTTCCAAGCCAGTAGGAAAATAGCTGTCATTATGGGGCAGAGATTTTAGCTCTTCTGAAAGGCTTTGGAGGCCTTTTCTATGATTCCAGTTACGTTGTGGGTTAGGGTGCGCAAAAAACCCACCAAACTTCCCAAACCACTCCACCACCTGTGGTTTGAGAGTGTTGGTGGGTTGAGCTGGGTTGGGTGGGTTCCACACTAATTTTATGTGGGTTGGGTTGGGTTATGTGCAATTCAAAATCTTCAACCCACCAATACTTACATATAAATTAAATACCTCAACTCTAAATAGATATTCTCATTTTTTGACTCTCCACACTCCTCATTGCCCATGCTTCTCTCTGCCACTTCTTGAACACAAATATATTATCAACCAGTTCTTTTATTTTGATTTTGTAGCTCATAAATATAGTATAAGGTTCTATATTACTTTAGAATCTATTCACATAATATGTCAGAATTTACAACTTGCCAACCTGTTCAACACGCCAGTTTTAGGCCTGGTTTGGCATGACCTATATAATCCATCTTTTTATCTTTTTTCCATCACATCACCTCTCTACTTTTCTGCACATCTTTTCGTAAAAAGACAAAAAGTACACTTTTTTAGGACACCCCAAACCAACCCTTAGTCATGTGGCTTGGTGGTGGGTTATGAAATTGTCAACCCGCTGAGGGCAGTTTGGTTGTTGAGATTATTTCTCCCAAACCGCCCAAACTGATCTGCCCACACCCCTAGTGGGTTAGGTGAGATTTTGATCACATGCCTCTCAGAATGACACTCATTTTATGAAAGAAATATTGGACACGGTTTCCACTCTTGATGAGGCTGATACTAGGTTGGCATAGGGAGGTTGAAGTGGCTGCCAACAACTTGTCCAAAAAGGGTGATTCTGTTAAGAGTAAGGGGAACCTTACTATCCATGACGGGACTTGGGGCTATTCTTTCATAGTTTTACTCTTCATTTGATTTTATTCAGTTATTTCTTTGGGAGGGGGAACTATTATGTGCAATTATACAATTTCTTGTTAACAGATATATCATCCTTGTGCATGCTTACTTCCAAAACTTCAACCAAATTTTATTGTGTCTTATTAAAAAAAATAATAATAAATAAACAAATAGAGGGTGTGTTTGGTTTGCTTTTGAGAGAGTGATTTTCAAAAAAAAAAAAAAATTTGAGGAGAGAGTCTAGAAATTTTTTTGATTTGTTTGGTTGTATATTTTGAGAGTAGTTTTGGAATTTGGGAGTTCGGGATGATTTGATATTTTATTGTAATTGAGTAGATGTGTGAGAGAAACAGTGATTGAGAAGGAGAGAGGAAAGAGAAAAAGTGATTGATTGATGTGTAAGAGAGAGAAAAATGATTTTGGAAATTTTTTGAGAAAAATCACAACAAACCAAACAAAATTTTGAAAAAAAATTTCAACAATAACTCTCCCAAAAGCAAACCAAACAAGCCCAGAATCTCTGTACTTATTGGCCTACTCTAAATACTTGGGAGAGGGCTTTGTTGAGTGGTCATCTAAGCTCCTCATGTCAACCCAAACCTCAACTAATCAAAGGTACACATATTGATAAATCTATTCCAACATATTGATAAAAAAATAATTACCCTAACCAGGACAACAAATCTGTGTATTATCATGATGCAGGAAATTTGAATAAGGAAAATAGGAGGACACAGACTTCTGTATGGCCTAAACAAAGATTATGTACAAGCCTGAGTGCAGACCCTAATAAATAACCATCTTCCTCTCCCAAACAAAGTGTTCACCTACATCCAAGTGACAACAGGAGACCATATGCTTTCCTCAGTGTCTAAAGTAGAGAAATGTGAGTATAGAAGTGATCAGAGCATAAGAACCCAAGAAGTAACAGTGACGCAGGGGATTTTGAAATAGAATAAGACCTAGAGATCACAAGAGATGTAAACCAGATAAAATTATTCAAGTTATGAATAAAAAACAAAGAAGCAATGACAAGTGGACGAGTAATAGCCATTCACAAATTATTATAAGAAAGACTGCACGCAAATCTGTAGGAATTAAAATAAGAAAATAGAAAGATAAAAGCTTAGTTTCCATATCTTCTATTCATTACCAGTTAAACAACAAAGTTCATGTCCCTTATAGATTTTTTTGAAGTTGCAGGCCGAGGGATTTACAAACTAAATCAGGATTCAATCTGAATCACAGAATCTGATTACTGCTCCATGCACAAATCATCAACTTGATCAACAATATGAAGTACATTACTAAACTTTACAACATAAAGGGTCGTAACTTCTGTATATTATATAGTTTACTGACTAACCTTGTGTGACTGGATAATCCCATACAGGCTGTCCAGTTCATTGATTTGAGTGACTGCTGAGACTAATATTTCAATGTGGTGTGGAAGCTGGCAACAAAAGAAGGGAATGAGAATGTAATTCAGGTTCAGTTGTTTGTTGAATCAGTTAGCCTCAGTTTGTTCTAGTCTGGTCTGGTGTGATGATGCAAACTCAATTTCCAAATTAAACTACTAATCCAGTCTAGTTGTAGGGTATTGGTGGCTCCAACACTGCTTTGAACCCCCACCCCCACCACACCACACCACTTACAAAAAGCAATAGAGGAGGTTATTTGGTGGTCTCACCACATTGCTACTATGGTTCAAAAAACTAACAAAAATAAAAGTGATAGGGTTCAACTATTTATTTTAAAATAACAAAAATCCCAAGTTAGAGTGCCACATGCCAAATCAATTAATGAGGATTCATCCATTCTGTGCTAAAAAACACAATTTAGGACAGACAAATCAATTAGGTTGGATAACTTGTTATAGTTTCCATGGAGAGCAAAACTAGACGAGCAAGTGACAGAAAGGCAAAGTTGAAGGTACCAGCTCTTAGGTTTTGCTGGCATAGAGGCTGCATTCCTTCCACTACACTCCTAAATGTGAAGTCATACCTTTGTTTACCCAGAATAAGTGACATTCGGAACTTTGATCGCCAGTGTCATTAAGTCTAACCTTTTAAACCTTTGTTAACACTTAAGATGAGAACAAGTGTAGTTTTCATTTTTTTTCCAACTCTTTCTTGTTCTCCATGGATATATATATATATACACACTTCTCCAATTGTGCTCAAGTCAAAAAAAAATTTTACAAAATCAAAACCTCATCATACTTGACCATAGAATAGAGAAACAACAGATATCAAACACTACTCATGAATAGAAACACCAGGAAAAAAAAATTGTAAATGCAAGAATGTGAATTAGATCAAACAAAATCCTTTTCATGGACACATCCAAATGGGTCTGAAATAGTAACAGACAATACCATGCCAAAACAATAAAAATTACACCAATAAACTGTTTGAATCAATGAAAAGTTGAATAATTATCATATAGTCATAAATGAAATGCTTTGCAAAAAACATCACAAGTTGATCAAACCTGCATCAGGAACACATGTAGCTAAGGATGAGAATTTGGGTCAACTGTATCAGGAACCATTAGGTATGTTAACCTCAAAGTGTTTTCACGCAGCTTTTTTGGTCAAATCTATCATCCTAGCACGCAAGAAATTCAGAAAGGCAGCAAAGATGAGATGTTTTGAAGCAAATTCACACAGGATGATGTGAAAATTCTTAAATGAAGAAACCGTATAGACACATTTTAACCTCTTTGGGGTTAATGATCTATTTTCAATGAATTCATATTTAAGTTCTAAACCTGTTTGCTTCCAACAAGAAAGAAATTTGACTGAAAAATTTAAAATTCTGAAATACTGATGACAAATTGAGTAAAATGATATCAGTGAACTAGTTTTCAGAGGTTACTTCATATTAGGAAGATCAACGAGCAATTGTACGGCACCAGAATCCCCACAGGCCTTCCATGTTACAGCTCGAACTTCTCCATCAGATGGTTGCTTCTCTCCATCAGAACTAACAAGCTTCAAAGAAAAAACAAAAAAATTGATTAGGATTCAACAACAAAGAAATTAAATAACTAAAGTAAACGAATTATAAAAGTAACTAATATGAACCCCTTTATCAAAGAAATGTTCACATCCAACCAACTGAATACAAGAAATTACTGAGACACAACTGAATACAAAAAGCAAAAGGCAACATAAACATTCAACCATAGATGAGAATAGGTACTGCTTAAGAAGCCATACACACCTCTTGCAGCTATGATGAAACTTGATAAATTTCATCTTCCTGCTTGGCTATTGTCCTCAAGGTAGTTAAGAAATCTTCAGGGAAAACAAGCTTTTTTACGTGAGAAGGCATCTTGCGCTGCCCACACCAACTATAGTTGCAAAATTGATCAGTGGTGCATTTATCATTGCTTTCTTTTTGTGGTGAGGATGGTGGAAAAAAAACCATGATCCAGCAAGCTTCTAGGTAAAAGACACCTCAGTTCAGCCTTCTGCAAAAACAATCAAGTTTCTTAATGAAGCAAATATTCATATGTACAAACAGATATATACACATAATATGTTGATGCATTAACATACTCATATACAAAACTTGCTTCACTTTACTATAGGAATCAAAATAATCCTCAAAAAGGCATATATTATTGAAAAAATTACAAAATAAAAATACAGAGAATAAGTTAAGATTGTTTAAACAGCTGACCTGTGCTTCAAGAAGCTGCACTTTGGATTCAGAAAAGGGGACACTCTGAATAGCCTGTAAAGGATAATGAACCTGTAGTTCATTTATGTCAATAAGATTTAAATCAACTAATTATAAGTCAAAAATAAAGTAACAGTTTACACAAATAAATAAATAAATAATACATCTGAGATATAAATAAATAAATAAATAAGTCAAAAATCCTTCTGATCTCCGTAGCAAATTAGAACAAACCCATCAAACTTTTCAGTGTTTTAATCAGAAAAAAAGGGGTAGCAAATTAGAACAAACCCATCAAACTTTTCAATGTTTTAATCAGAAAAAAATCAAAAAAAAATGCAAAATTTACAGTACCTTTTGGGAAAAACACAACAGATTTGTTCTTTTGAAGAAGCTTTCTATCAAAACCACCTTCATATTTCTAGTATTATTTTCTATCATTCTTTCTTATGAACTAAACAGAAAATCATATACATATATAGAAGAGTAAGAGCATATATGTATATGTTACCAAGTGAAGTTCCATTAAAGCCATAGAGCTCATTCATTATCGTCGACTTCCCTACCCTAGGCAGTCCGATCACCCCAATCACCGTGAAATCAGTATTATCCGTCAGAAACTATAATCAATCTCAAATTTCTCAGATTTTTACAGAAATATAAAACCCTAGAATTGGAAAGAGAACTATTAGTCTCTGAAGTAACCTAGCTAGTCTCTATACATTCAGATGAGTTGAGAGAGAGAGAGAGAGAGAGAGATTACGGGAAGGATGCGATCGGTGTGGAAGTTCCAGGAATCAGAAATTAGGTTGAGAGAAGCGACAGAGGGGAGAGAGAAAGAGTCGGATGTGTTGGGTTCACTGTGTAGATCGTCGGATGGTAGGGTAAAGAGACAGAGAGAGAGAGAGAAAGAGTCTCTGCGTGTCTGTTGTTGGGTTTGTTTGTTGGGTCTGTCAAGAAATTAGGGCAAAATCTAAAGAAAAGGGGCCTGAGGTAGTGAGGCGTAAGGAAAAATTGAAAAATATATATATATATATATATATATATTTCCCCCCTTCATCTTTCAAATTTTTTCCCAAATTTTTGGCGACTAAACTCTTAAATTAGTCGCAAAAACAGGTTATTTCGCAGACAAATTATTTTAGTCGCCAAATCTCAATCAACGGCGACTAAAATATTAGTCGCTAAAAGTAGTAATTTGGCGACTACTTTTTTTTGGTTGCTGAAAATAAATTTTTCGCGACTAAATTTTTGGTCGCCAAAAAATATGTGACCTTCCGCGACCAAATTTGTAGTTGGTTGGCAAAAGTATACCACTTTCTGCGACCAACATATTTTTTGGTCGCCAAAATATAACCTTCTGCGACCAATAATATTTGGTCGCCAAAAATAATGATCATTCGCGACTAATTAATATTTGGTCGCCAAATGTCATTTTTTTGCGACCAAAATTCTTTTGGTCGGCAAAAGTGGTCGCAAAATGTGTAAATTCTTGTAGTGTATGGCCAAGCCAATCTTCTCTTACATTAATCATGCATACGAAGAGTTATTTGATGACATTGTTCGTCCTCGAAAGAACCTTTATGCATTGATTAGCCGTCTTTATCCACTTCCATTTATACAGGTTATGGAAGCTTTCGCAAATCACCGTTATTCGAACAAAGAACCTACTACTTATGATTCTCTAAAACACAAATTTGCAATCATGGATATCGGAAGCTCTTCTTCTGGAACGAAACTATCCGCGTGGGACGAAGTTGATACTGCTTCTTTTTCTTCTTCTACGGCTTCTGGCTGGGGAACTTGGTCCACTACTGCTCAACCTCAGACAAAGGAACGCATTCATCATCGGTTCCCTGAATTCGATAACCCTCTTGACATTTCTTCTTCCAAACGCAGTTCAGTAGTATATCCATGTGCTTCTATTAATCGTAGACGCAATCTTGAAGACATTCTGCTTACATCATGGTATACTTCTACCTTGCCATCTCGGATGGTTCGAAGTGTCCCACATCCCATTGAAACTCTAGGGATCAGCCCTGCGCTTTTAGCCAAAAAAACAAAACTTTACCCCTCTGATTGGCTAGAATGTGTGACCAGGCCTGAATTTCTGGACTCACCCAAAGAACCTCCGACTGCTCCTCCTCTCCCTTCTAACCCAGATTGGATTAATGAGTTGAAGATCACTCTCTCTGAAGGCCAATCATTTCCCCCTTACAGGGTCCCAGTGCCTCCAACTCCATATCAGCAATTCAGGGCTTAGATATTGCTTGTTGCATTCTCTCATTTATCCTTCGAGGTTCTTCGAAATGATATTCCCCACCAAAACTTTCTATGGGCTTGTGACATTATGTCTCGAAGCCATCTCCTTAACCCTGTGGCCCAAATGGAGCTCTGTACCTTTTTAGACCAACTTCCTCTTCATTTCTATGCTTCCATTGCTAGTGAAGTTCTGGATGAAGCCATTTCTGCTCGAACTCAGGTTCAGTATGAGGCAAAAAACCTCCTTCATGACTATGAGGTCCTCAAGAGCCCGAATTCCGAGTATGGGGAGGATGTTGTGATGAGCGAAGTGCATGGAGAGGAATAAATGGACGTCATAGACAAAACCCTCAAACAGACAGAATTTGAAGTGAAAGCCCAACAACTCACTTCTCAGTTAAGGGCTTACCAATTAGATAAGCCAAACCTAGACAAAATAAAGGATAAAATAGGAAAAGAGTTTTCTTTTATTGAATTTTGTTGGACTAAATTTCATAACCTTGTAACTCTGTCCATTCCGTATTTCTACGAAATCGAGAATGTAATCAAATGAACTTTAGTATCAACAGCATTTATCAATAAAACTGAGCTTTCTGAATTTCATTTTTAGCACTCAAATTATGAACTACATGGTTGATGTGCTTTAACTCCACTTTGACTCAAACTTTTCTAAAGTGTGAAGTCTTTTCTTTTGAAAAAGTAATTTTTGCCTTTCATACCGACCCTAAGGCTGACATAATTCTTCACCCAACGGCTTCGAATTAACCAACCTTACCCTTTGAAACGTTATTCGAGCACATTCAATTTCCCAACATATGGTTAATACAATCAAATGATTTCGAATCAATTAATTTTCTTTCGAACAAACAGTCTATATTTTCCAAAATATGGAAACCTCTGCTAAATATTGCACTGTTTTATTTGGAAAGAGTAATTTCTTCTGTATACTATCAAACCAGCTATTGGTTTCAAAATTTGGAAAAAACAATTTCCAACCATGAGGTATTTCAAACTTTTGCTTCGAAGGATCCTACTCTCATTAAGACACCTAAAACAGGTCTTTAATCTCTTTGAAGTAAACAAATACTTGAGCATTCTTTCATCCTTAGGTGTGGAATGTGCTTCAAAGTCGGCTTCCCAATTTTGAAGCCGTTGTTATTTGACTTTGGCGCCAAAATCTGGTTTCGAAGCCAAATATTTTATTTCGAAGTTGACATCAGCATCTGAGATGTGTTTCCCTCTGAAAGTATCAATATTGAAGAAAACTCTTTGTATCTGTACTTTTAGTACTTCTTTACGAATTACACGATATATTTTCCAAACACAAAGGTTTTAGAACACTTTTATTTCGTGCTCTGAATTCACTCGTTTGCTCAACACACAAACCCTTCCCCTCTATTAACCCTCTTTTCCTTGTTGCTTGCCACCAATGGATTCTTCTTCTCTGAAAGTACCAACTGGTGATCGTATAAGCCCAACAATGGCTTTGAAGAGATGTATTGAGAAAGAGATCACCAAATTTAAAGCTGATGGGTCAAGTGACATAGACGGACGCCTCTTTGTTCCTTGCCATAGCGATAAACAAGAATATGTTTTAGGTCCCATCTGCCGAGAAGCTCCCGCTCAACTTCCAGCTTTATACCCTCGTTTGGGGGACCACTTTCTTCTCTATAAAGGGGGGCTCGACTAGGGAAATTGGAGAATGAACCGACCTCACCGTTGCTAGGCGACATTGAGGGCTGAGTGGGAGGAATGGTATGACAGAGTTGTGCCTGCAAGAGAATGTGACCTGCAAAAGCTCTGTATTCTCGACACCCTTCGTCTTTCCAGGTTTATCATTCCTGAAGATCCTCTTTTTGATTCCTGCTACTCTTTGTTTTTGGAACATGGCTTTTAATTTTTTCAATTTCGGTGAGGCATGATGGCCCCCACCGTTCTTGATATCTGTCATCCCTTAGGGCTTTCACCACTTGGTACTCCTTTTACACCCAGCTACCCACACATTTCTATTAAGTTTTCTCTTCCACCCTTAAATTCCTCATTCAGTGATTTTGTAAAGGCTGAAAATAAAAGGGAAGGCCCCATGAAAGATCGAGAACTTTTTTCTTTTATTTTATACTGGTTGTATAAATTTCTCTTTTGTACATCATCTCAGCGTATCATGCCTGAGTTCACCCCACTTGCGACGGCCCTTGTTTTGAAGAAACGAATACCCTTGGCCCCTTACCTTTTAGGCCATGTCTATAAAGCATGCTCCCAATTTTGTGAAAGACCTCTCGACATCAATCAGGGAGGCCCTCTCTAGGTGCTTCAACTCTGGCTATTTGCATACTTTACTGACCTGCATCCTAAGTGCTTGAAGTTTTTAGTTCAAGACCCTAGTACTTACGGAGAAAAGTATGCTAGAGTTGCTCTTTATCCTACTTCCTTTGCCTACTACCTCACATTTTTTCATCAACTTTCTATTTCCCCAACAGCCAGCTTCTTTTGCCCCTTTGATGCCAACAAAGGACCAACTTGGCTGCAAACAATCTTGGCTGATAAGGAGTGTTCCATCCCATCACACAAAGATATGTGGGCTTCCATTTTGTTGCCGAAGGAACTGTTCATTGGTACTTTAAACCCTAGAGCCTACAAGTGCATGTCTGAGGTATATTGCCCTTCTCAGCTTGCCAGACAATTTGGGTTTACTAAAGGAATTCCCATTCTACTCTGCAGTCTCTCGAATGTCCATCTCACAGCTAGAGATCTAAGAGTACCCAAATCCAAACTAGAGGAGGCAATATTTAAGCTGTTGAAAGACTTGAGTGAGTTCAAATTTACACCCTTCGTCCCCTCTGGTTTAGCTTTAAAGAGATTTCAAAATTGGTGGACAGCAAATATGGAAGTGCATCTAGCTATACATCCTCATGATTTACTGATAGGACTAAGTGTGCCTTCTAAGGCTAAACCAACAGCAGCCGAGAACATTCCCTCTCTTTCCACAGCTGCCAAGACTGTTCTTGCAGTCTCACCCCCTCCTGCTAAAGTTACCAGAGCTGCTTCGAAAAGAGGTATGTATTTTCAAGTTTCTTTTCTTTTAGACTTTTCTGTCCGCTTTCTTTACATTCATACCTCTTGGTGTAGGGTCTTATAGCGATCCCGGTTGTCCCTCTACTGTTCTGTTGTATTCCGGACTCGGTTCCGTGGAGTTGGTAGTTGTATCTATCTTGTTGTCATCCTTTAATTCCATTTGTTTGAATTTTAAGATGTGTTGGGCATGTTTCAAACAGGTGGGTTGAACCTCGGTCTAAAATCTTGTTGCCAGGTTTTTGGTCGTTCCGCTCCAGCGGGCCCTATTGCGCTCGAGCGAATATTGCACACTCCCAGCTTTTTTTGTGTCCCTGCAAAACTTCTGCAGGTGTGATTTTTACGCTCGAGCGGGTTTCTTCACGCTCGAGCGGTAGCGCTCGAGCGGGTAGAACTTTTTTGTGTAAGTTCTGGGAGGGGGAAATCTACGCTCGAGCGGACTGGTTTTCGCGCTCGAGCGGATGTACTTTATTCTTGTGCCTTGGCGCTCGAGCGGGCCTTCTTGCGCTCGAGCGTACCTAGTTTTTTGTTCTTGACGCTCGAGCGTTGTGTTCTCCGCTCGAGCGGGAATGTCGTATATCAGTTGGCAGCTGGGCATTTTAAAATCACTTTTTACATTCTCTCTCTCTCTCTTACTTTCTAAAAAGACATTTTGAGAGCTCTTCTCTCTAGAAACTCCCTTCTCTCTAGGGTTTGATCTAGTTAGAGTGTCTCACTATCCTCCGGCCTTTGTAAAAAGTGTATGGATCGTCGAGGGCCCCATTTTGATCCGTGGATCTTTGAGTTTGGAGCACTTTGATTTTCTTCAACTTCCCCGTTTGAGCTCTAACTTCGAGGTAGGGATATCCTACTCCTTCTCATGAGTTTTGTCTTTGAATTTTAGTATTTTGATGAGTTGGGGGTTATTGGGTAATTTTGAGAAAGTTTGGGCCTTTGTGTAATTTTACAAAAGTTGGGATTTTGTTTATATAAACGTATATGCATGTTTGGCATAGAGAAATGAGATCAATATTGGTCTATTGGTAAAATGGAACCTTGGGGTTGTGATGTTAATTATGAGAAATGCTCTAATTACATTGGTGAATTAATTGGTATAATTAATTTGAAGAAAAGAGAAATTAAGTTGAGAATGTTGGAATTGGAGGTGTATGGGATTAAAGGGTGTAGTTAGATTCGTTCATCACTCACCTAGTTGAAATGTTGATTATATATCCATTTGGTGCATTTATTTTCAGTATAGAAATAACTGCTTTGGGCTATCGGTGGAGGATAGTCTTGATTGTTGTAGACACTGCATGATGATTAGGCAAACTAAAACTAATCGATTGAGTACGCTATTGAATATAGCAAGTGGAATAATACATAAATACTATGTATTGATTGATTGTATATGATCTATGTTTATATACATGTGTTGTGTGGGAGGAGATGGGGGATGTACTCCACGGTTTAGGGGAAGATAGGGGATGGACCTCTAAATCGAATTTTGTGTGACAGTGATACAGCACTACAATGTGTATCAGGCTGCGAATTAGAAGTGTTTTTGTTTTATTAATACAGCACTACAATGTGTATTATTTGAGACTTATGGAAGTGTTTGAATTGATTTGATATAGCACTAAAATGTATATCGTTATCAATTGTAAAGTATAGAAGTGATTCTATGTTATGTTGATACAGTACCGAAATGTGTATCTTTCGCAAAGTGTGGGAATGGTTTATGTGTTATTAATACAGCATTAAAATGTGTATCCCTCATGAATTTTGAAAGTGTTTTAAAGATGAGTCTAAACCTCATTAAGTTATTTGGCTAGGCGTTGAGCCTTGTTTTCAAAAATCAAAATTTGAAAGGACATGGGAAATGAAATGTAACATGGACTTAATGTCATGAAATCGAATGTGATATAAGTGGATGTATCTGTGTTGACCATCTATCAACTGCTAATCTTTTAGTCATTGTTCATGGCTGGTTTAGTGTATTTCTACTGGGCTGTGGCTCACCCTTTATGGGACATCATTTTCAGGTACAGGTAGCATGCCACCTCCAAGGACATAGCTTGGGAGGCTAGAGACAGATAGATTGTTTTGTTTACTTTCTTTTGATGTATTACATGTAAATTCAAGCCAAGGGCTTAATATGTATTAAGTTAGCACTCTTCTTTTTGTAACCAAGTGTTAACTTGAAAAGCTGTAAACCCGTAGGGCATTTGCTTTTGTTGTTAACATGTAATACTTTTGTGAGGAACTACTCTGATGAATAGAAGAATATTTATCTTTTATACCAATGCATGTCTAAGTTGATGGGTTTTGATGTTCTTATTTTGAGGGCGTTACAGGTCTCCACAAGAAGAATCTCCTAAGATAGCTGAAGCTCTAGCTACTCTCAAAGACAAACATCAGTAGAAAAAGAAAAGGAAACTAATACTCACTCCTGAAGAATCTGAATCTCAGATTGAAGAGAGAGAGATTTAGAAAGAGCAGGAGATACCATTATAGAGAAAGAAGATGACTGTCTCTCCTTCTGATTTGGTCGAAGACCCCACTCATGAGGCAGTTGCCAAAGCAATAGAAGAGGAACTCACTCCTGAAGAATCTGAATCCCAGATTAAAGAGAGAGAGATTGAGAAAGAGCAAGAAATACCATTACAGAGAAAAAAGAGAAAGAAGATAACTGTCTCTCCTTCCGATTTGGTCAAAGACCCCACTCATGAGGCAGCTGCCAAAGCAGTAGAGGAGGAGCATTCCAAAGAAATAATTGTTTTTCAAAGAGCTGAGAAAAGGCGACAGCAACAATTACTAAGGGATGAAGCAGCTACCACTGATGCAACCCAAAGAGAAATAATGAGAAGGCAACACACTGCCGAGCATTATTCCCTCTGTAATTCTCCCGTCATTGCCATCACCTCTGAAACCAGTAATTTTCTTTCATGTCTCCACTTTCTTTTCCCAAATTGTTGATATTGAGACTTAACATTGTTTTGCACCTTTTCCTTTGTAGTAACAACTACTGAGCTTATTCTCCCAATAAGGACTCCCTCTATTTCGGTTGAAGTTGATCAATCGCAAATGTGAAGTTTATTCAGATAATACTCCCACTTTTTAGGCCTATATTCTTCATACCCTCCTTGCGGCCAAGTATCTTTGCTCCTCTTTCTTTTGATTTAACTCCATACCTCCCTCATTTGTCATTCGATTTTACTCAATTTGATTCTCTTTCGAGTTTTACTTCTCCTCCCCCTCCTAAGGAAATTTCAACTGCTACTTCATCTTTGATGGTAGCTGATTCCTATAGAGAAGGTACTAGTAGCTCTCCAATCCATCATCCATTATCATTGCCTAGCTTCAGTCCTTCTTCTCTTGACCAATTGGTAGCTAAAACTATAGAGATTGCTAAGGATACTCCACATTCTTCTTCTATTTCTATGCAGTCATTTCTTCCTTCTACTAGGGATCTTTCTGCACATTCCATGTCAATGGATGAGGTGGATATCCTTGAGGCTAGACTTGCTAGTCTTTTTGACATACCTTCCACCTCTCTAATGACTAGCAATGAGATTGAGCCCTTAGTTCTAGCTGATTCTCTGCTAGATATTTTTGAGAGGTCTTTCTCCAGCGGTAAGACTTCCTTGCCTTCGATAGACTTGGACAGCTGTCTAGAACTGCTGACATCTTTTTCGAGGATTCCTTTCGAAGCCTTACAGAGGCCTATAATAAAAAATGGCTTCCTCTAATGTTGCAAGATTGCTGAGCAATCCAGCATAGCTGTCTCTAGTTATTTGTTTCAAACAGCAGCCACCATTGATTTCTACATCAACATTTGTCATGCTGCCAAGGTTGCAGAGGAGAAATTGGTGAGGGATCAGAGCTTTGTTTCCAAAGTACAAACTGAGGTGTCAAAATTGAGGGAATAACATTCTTCTGTCTCCCAATTTCGAGCTCAACTATTGGAGAAGAAAACTCAACTTGAAGATGAGCTATCAGCAGTCAACTAAGCCTTAGATCGAACTGCCACCAAATTGCAGATTACCAATCAATGACTGGCTGATCGAAAGCAGGAGATGGCTACAGCCATCCAGTTGTTCCCATCACTTCAGAATAGAGCATCTATTGTAAAAGAACAACTGAGAAATTGTACTGACTTCTAGGCCAATCTATGGCTACATGTACTCAACTCTTTATGAAATAATTTTTTTTTTTTTATCATTTGAGTGTTCTCATGTTCTTTTATTTAGTACTTATTCTATTCCTTGTGTTTCCCATATGGTTGGATAATAAGGCTTCAAATATCTGCCATTAATTTTCTTGGGATGTACATATCCATTTAAATTTTTTAAATGATATGCTCCCATAGGCAAGACTCTATGAACTTGATACGGTCCTTCCCAGTTAGGTAACCATTTGCCAAACTTGTGGCTTTTAATCCCTATTGGGAGTATTGTCTTCCATACCAAGTCACCTTCATCAAAACTAATGTGCTTGACTTTCTTATTATAGTTTTTGGCTGCTTTCTTCTTTTGGAACAGAATGTTATTTAATGCCAGAATCCTAGCTTCATCTATATTTTCTAATTTCAAGCACATACTCTGATGGCATTGCTCAAGATCTAACTGGTCTTGGCATCTCACCCTCAAGGACTTAACATTAATTTCCACAAGTAGCACTGCATCATGCCCATATACTAAGGCATAAGGAGTGATTCCTGTGCTTGACCTTGGGAAAGTCCTATAAGCCCACAATACATCCAATAATAAGTTATGTCAATCCCTAGGATTGCCTTCCACAACTTTCTGTATTCCTTTTTTTAAAGACTTATTGGATGATTTAGCTTGACCATTGGCTTGTGCATAATAGAGGGTGGAATTAACAAGGCTAATTCCAAACTCTGACACAAAAGATTTTACCATTTTCCCATCAAATACAGTCCCATTATCAATAGTTATAGTCTGTGGGATACCAAATCTATGGATTAATTCCTTAATGAATCCAATGACTTCAGTCTGGTCTACAGCCTTGTATGGCTTAGCTTCAACCCACTTAGTGAAGTAATCAGTGACCACTAAGATGAAACAATGATGCTTCGAAGAGGGTGGGTGTATTTTCCCCATCATATCCATGGTCTATCCTCTAAATGGCCAAGGCTCACAACTGCATGCAGGTCAGTTATGGGCACGTGCCTTATTGTTCCATACTTTTGGCATGCTTGGCAACCTCTTGCATATTCTATGCAGTCTTTAAGGATAGTTGGCCAATAGTAGGAATGCCTTCGAAGCAGCCATCTCATCTTCACACCGGGCTGATGAGCACCACAGATGCCTTCATGAACCTCAGCCATAGCTGTTAATGCTTCCTTTGGGCCTAAACATTCTAATAATAACCCATCTCCCCCCCCCCTTTGTAGAGAGCATTACCACACATTATGTATTACATAGGCTACAATTTAATTTTTCTGTTGGCTTTCGAAGATGGGCCAGCCAGATACTACATTGTTGGATGCCTCCAATCTTGTTCTTGTAAGTCATTATGATTGACTTCCAGGACCACATTCCTTTTATTTAAGGATGGTATTAATTTCTGATATGTTGTTTGACTTATGTCCCTTTGAGTATTATCCCTTCTCTTGAAATTTAAACTTTCTGAACCACATCATTAACTTTATTATCCAAGAATCTTGGGACATGAGTTACATTTGCTATATGAAATTGAGAAAGCAGATGTAATGCAACAACATAGTATGGCAACATGCTTATACTTTGACATTTGAAAATCCCTTTCACTTGGTTAACTACCAATTGAGAATCTCCAAATATGTCAACTGCATGAGCTTGTAATCCAATAAGTATTTCCAGTCCCATTATTAAGGCTTCATATTCAGCTTGATTATTGGAACAAGTAATTTCATCCACTCTGAAATCATGCATGGTTTCTACTCCTTGTAGTGACTTAATTACTACACCAATTCCAATTAGACCATTGGCTTTTGATCCATCGAACCATATTTGCCATGGTTCAACACCAGCCATACTAAGGTCCATTATCTCTTGGCTTTCTGTTTGATATGGATGATCTGCCAAAAAATTAGCTAAAACTTGTCCTTTTACTGCGTTTTGGGGGACATATTCTAGATGAAATTCTGATAAAGCTAGTATCCATTTGCCAATTCTTCCCCTCAACATGGGTCTAGATAACATATATTTAACCAAATCTTTGGTTGCAATTACCAAGATAGTTGTAGGCAAAAGATAGTATCTTAATTTCATTGCAGCAAAATACAATGCAAGGCACGGCTTTTCTACAACTGAGTATTTACATTCACAAGAATTTAGAAACCTACTAAGGTAATTATAGACGCGCCCACGTGGGGGCCTTCGCTACTACAGTTCGGACTCGATTGTGTCACGGTTCTGAGTTTGAACCAAAGAGTCCAAATCTGGCAAATCATTTTGAGAAACAGATTTTTTGAAAAGAAGTCCCAAACATGGACTACTTTGCCAGATACAGAGTCGCCACCTAAATATTTTAAAATGGGAAAATTTAGGAAACCCTGACTCGGTGCCGAAGGCCAAATGTCCGTCATCACCGGAGTTGTCTCGGCTCGGGAGCTAGGGTACGATTGGGGAAGGTCAGCTATGAGCACCCCCTCTCGCCCGGTCCAAAGACCGGCCTCTACTAATCATGATATCCGTTTTTGAAAACTTTATGTGTTCTTATTCCGATTATTAGCCTAGAATTACTATGTTATGCGCACAGCAAACAAGTATAGACTAGATCGCCTAATTTGGAAATAAGCATTGCATATCCGTTTGTTTTGAAAAGCGTTTTGGAATTTGCTACTCGCAAGTAGGCTAAAACACGGATTTTAATGAGTTTTTCCAATTCAAACAATCTACCCTTCACCCACAGGCATTCAAACAATTTATCACGTAAGCACTTATTCGCATGGCAAGCATACTGTCATGGCAACACTCACACGCATGCGGGATGCTAAAGCATAACTACTTACATCGTACTCCGTGCCAAAATAGTAAACTAGTTAGCAAATATGCATGTCCTAGTTCATGTTAAGAATGGATAATGCATCGCATGCAAAAATGCAATCTAGACAGGCTCGGCTAACCTAAACATGGCATGTGAAATGCGATCAACTACCACATATTCAATTTGTGAATTAAAGTACAAATGCAGTTAGCGTGATGTACCGAGCCTGATGCATGCAATACAAATGCGTGAATGCACGCATGCATAGCATAAGGTATGCTAATTTAAAAAAATGCCCTAGTCTACCATCATAAGCAGGTAAATAAAAGGGAAGAAAGACGTGAGGTTGGAAGACATACACACACTCACGCACACTTATTACATCATTGCCCTCACTCGGAGGGGCCAAATAAATATTACAATCCAAATGATAAGCAAATAAATTATTACAGAATTTCTAATTAATTAATAGAAAGAATGCAAAAGAAAGAAGGGGATGGCCGCGGCCTCTGCCTTGGGATGCGCGAATGATGCGTGCTCGAAACCCGGCTCGCCTGAAAAACCCGTACCCTACCATTGCTGCCTCTGTTTATACTGCCCTGTCTCTCTGAAAATTGCCAAAGCCCTAGGACAGGTTCCTTGCATGCCACAGAGTACCACCGGTTGGGGGAAATCCCCACCGGCAGTCCAGGATTTTCATCGGCTGTCTTTGGATTTATCGGCTGTTCAAAGATTGCCGGTCGGCACTTAATTCTGCCGGTCGGTAGAAGCTTCCTGCAGAAGACAGTTTTGACAACAACAGAGAACAGACAGTATACGGTATGGGATTTTCTGGCACATGTGAGCATGATCATGCTTCCCCTCATGCTTTGAACTCAGGAAAGCATGGCCCTCGATCCCCGAGCCATCAATGGTGCATGATAGCCTAAAGGATCAAGTTTACCACTTGATGTAAAGATGCATGCAATCACACAAATGAAGACCAAAGCCTTATCATGTCGAAATCAAAAGCCCCGGTGACCGAGAATCAAGGGACATTACATCACTTGAAGTATGAATGTTCCTTGACCCTCACACTTGGTTTGACACCCCAAACCAAGTAATGCAATGCATGTTATGCAAACATGGTTCAAAATGCAACAATAACATGGAAATGCAAGGCATGCCGAATGTTATGCAACTCGTATGGCAAGTATGCAATGCTAGGTATGCAAGACATAAACATAATGCAAACATGGACCGTTCGAGCAATGGGATCAACACATTATAAGGCTTAATGAAGCAATCAAGCAATGAACATGAGACAAGCATGCAAGAAGGCTTTGAACCATAAAGGGGCAGACCTTGATCCACCCCAAAACAGTGGCCAAAAAGTGTCCAAAAGGTGGACCAATGCTCATGCCAACAAGCAAACCAAAGGCCTAAGGCTAAAGCACAAAATGGGCCACTTCACTTCCAACAACAAGACCAATCATAGCATGATTTAGACAAGTAAGAAACAGAATTTTTACAGGCAAAATAGGACTCCAAATCCTCCTAATATGGCAGCTAAGGTGGCTCCAAAGGGGTGTATGCACCAAGGCTCATGTGTAGGCATAAAAAGGCGCACCTTTAAGGCATGAAAGAGGTCATGTATGCACACATACAAACATGATTCTTGGACTGAAATGTGGTCCTAAATGATGCCCAATCATGAGGATGGTCAAAACTATGCATGCTAGAGGTCAACATACTCAAAGCTTACAAGCCAAAATGCATAGCAACCATAACGAATATGTCAAACATGACCAAATTGATAACCAACAGACTTTAAGCATGGAAAAACAATGCTAAAAACTTCTTAGTGCCGAACCAAAATCATGCTCAAATGATGTGTTACAACATGGCACTCTTTAAGCCAAATGATGGGGTTTCAAAGCAAGTATGTTATTCATGCAAAAGGCCAATAAACCCAACATAGGACAGAGGTATAACATGATCCAAAGCATCCAAAAAAACCTCTGAATAGCAGTCATAAACAACTGAGCATACATGCTACCATATTAAGCCAAAAATGAGGACAAAAGAGGGACCAAGGGAGAGGGGTGTCCCTCCCCTATGCAAGACTTCAAAGTCCCTTCTTCACCACTGAAAATCCACTGGATTTCAATAGTGAGAAGGCCAAGACACAAGAGTGACCAAAGCTTAACAAAGATGGTACAAAAAGAGGCCAAACAAGGCTTAATAAGATGAGTTTGCACTCAAACCACAAAACAACCTTAATGAAAGTTCTAAAGCATGAAAATGTAAGCCTTTTTTATGTTATACACAAAAGCTAAATCAGCAAGAAAGATAGGTAAAAAACTATTGCAAGTTTGGGGAATCTAAAGTAAAGTGCTCACCCTTGAAGATCCTTTGAAGAACAAATGGTCCAGCCCTCTTCTTTTGATCAAAATCAGTCCCAAAAACACAAGAATCAACCCCCCAAGTCCCTCAAACTCAGAGCAAGGTGTAATAGTGTGTGTAATGGTGCAAAAGTAAGGTAAAATCACACTTTTGGGCCAAGTAACACACACAAAGGAGGAGAGAGAGGGAGATATAGAGATAGGATGTATCTATATGTAGAACCTCTGGTTTTTGCTTCCAAGTCTCTAACCTAGAGCCAAGAGGAGAGCCTTCCTCTTATAGAACTCCCTCTTACAAAGCTTATACAACAAGCTTGCTTAGAGGGAGATCCCTCCATACACGTGTATGGAGGGAGGCAGAGTTGGTGCCAGCTATCATAGCTGGTACAAAATATCTACATAAAGTAGATGAACAGTGGTCGGCTGCCCAAAAATGTCATTTTGACAAAATTTAGTGCTGACCGGCAACAAAATGTGCCGACCGGCAACAAAATGTGCCGACCGGCATAAAAGATTGCCGATGGAAGCAAAAACCAGCCGGTGGCATCTAGCCACTGCCGGTGGTGTGTGGGGATGTCTCACAAGGCATTCCCTCCCCTTCCAAGGCAAAACACAAGTGTTTGGTGCGAAACCAGACACTAAACAGTCAAGTTCGGAGATCCTGAGGCAAGGCGCGCAACCGAGACCTCCGGGAACTCCAAACGAACACAAACATGGATAATCACCGAGTGTTCAAACGGTGACGTCCAAGTCTTGAGGACGGTCAAAAATGGGGTGTCTACAGTTGCCCCTCTTTGACAGAACTTGAAAGTCATAATAATGACAGGAGTGAATGTCAAAGCCCAGAGACGACCCATTTTTGACAAGGCCGAAGACTCAGACAAACATACAAGACAAACAAGGTATGCGCCCGAAGGCAGGGGCAAAATGCAAGACAATGCACGAAGCCGAGTATAACTTAAGATCACGCAAAGAAAGCTGTAACGAAGCACACATGCGACAATTTTAAGCTAACAAACACCAAACTACACTACAATGCGGAAAGGATGTAAGAGAATTATGTAATTCTCGATACGTCTCACTCGGAGGATACAATACCTGTCCGGCTCGTCTGGTTGCACCAGCCTCAAATGAACCGTACATACAATATCGTGCCTGCAAAGAAAACAAACTTAACAGGTACAATATTGTTAACAAGATGCATAGTAGTGTACTCGAAATGCGTGACAACGCAAAGCAAGTGGGGAGCATAACAATGCTGTGAAGGTACAGATGTGTAAGTGGAACATGCGGTCTACGTCGGCAATGAAATTGATTATGAGCGTGCGGTCTACGCAGGTAGTGAAATTGACAAGTATGCGGTCTACGCAAGCAAAACATGCGGTCTACGCAGGTAATGAATTTAACAATTATGCGGTCTACGCAAGCAATACATGCGGTCTACGCAGGTAATGAAATTGAACAATAATGCGGTCTACGCAATCAAAACATGCGGTCTACGTAGGTAATGAAATTAATATGCGGTCTACGCAATCAAAACATGCGGTCTACGCAGGTAATGAAATTAATATGCTTGAACATATGTGAGTGAGGACATATCATTCATAATGCATAGATGTAAAACACTATAACTCAGCGCAATCGAAGCGATTTGTGGGAATCCTCAAGACATGAAAAGGATACGGGAAGGAACGTTCTTCGTACGTATCGAGCATCATTGGCAGAGGTCGTGGCCTGAGGTCAACTCGAAGGTCCACGTTTCAAAAGTGCGCTTCCCCGCATGGTCTCAAGTAACGAAGGTGCAAAACCATGTCGTCGACCCGAATCAAAGGCATGGAGGGCGCGTTGTCCGCAAAGGGAGTTTTGCTAGTATCTATTCCGACACTCGGCTACCCTGTCATTCTATGTTTTACTTTCCTTTTTACTAGTAATTTAAGCACATTGCACTGCCTCAGGCAAGTTTTATTCTTTTTCAAAGTTACACATTTTGCAAAGCATGTGACGGAAATGAAACAACCATTTTATTCGAAAGATGTTGTATTTGTAAACTTTCTATGCATCGCATCGCGAGGTATCACACCACAATGTGAACGAAATCGAACTCATTTTGAACACCGAGTATTCGCATCGTAATAATCAGGCAGTGAACCGACTTACAACTCGATAAGCAAATGTACAAAGGCATAATAGGACCAAACAAGCGTGAGTACAACTCGATAAACAAATCAAAAGCTCAAAGAGAGTGAAAATACAACTCGATAAGCAAATGTTCACTAACTTGCTAAGCAGACAGACGTGACTTCGCAAGAATCGATCACCGGGGGAGGGATCGAAGGTGATGGAGTTCCCCAATCCCTAGCATAAACAGCTCAGGGAACCAGGAGGAAGCCCATCGGCCAGGGTCAAAGGCCACCGGCCACAAGGAATGGCCATCGGCCAAAAATTTGTTCGGTCAGCAAAATGTGATGGCCGGTCGGCAGAGTTTTTAGCCGGCCGGCTATGAATGAGGGAATCACTAGAATGTTGACATCTGTCCTCCACCCAACCTTATCTCCTCCAAAAGACCCCAACTTCGTAGTTTTTCACAATTCCACACTGATTTGCTCTGATGGAAGAGTTTCTTGCTCAAAATCTCACAACTTGGATTGCTAGCTTGGATGGCTCGGAAAAGTTGAATTTCCGGGGTTTCGGCATAAATGCACTGTTCACTTTGGGTCGTACCCCGTTGCACCTCCCGTTTCTTCAAGCTGCGGCAAGGTTTTGGAATCCAGTGACACATGTCTTTAGCTTCGCTGGGCAAGAGATATGTCCTACCTTTGAAGATTTCCGAGCCTTAATGGAGTCCGAGCGCGACGAGGAGCTCCTGTCCCACCTTAATTTTGGCCATGCCCAATCCTTAGGGCGAATGTGTGGACTCAGCATGCGTGACGCTCGGTCTTTGATTTGTGACGGGATGCTGGACATTTCGAGTTTGACCGATCGGTTTTCTGATGCTAGTGATCACAATAACCATCACTGGCAAGGCTTCCGGCGACACGCCTTCTGTTTGTGCATGCTATCCCATTTTCTATTTGTCTCAGGCTCTGGAGGGTCTAGTGTCCGGCTGATTGAGGTTGCCCAAGGCTTGAAGGAGGGCAAGAGCTGCATTGCCATGACTCTGGCCGAGACGTTAATGGGCTTAGACGCCTTTTATCGTCATGAGACGACCAGATTAGTAGGGAGTCCACTACTACTACAGGTAATGTTTCCCACCCAATCTCGCATTTATGTATTGCTTACATCACTCGGCTCTCAAGCTCGGTCTTTTCTCAAAAAAAAACCCTATTCTCGCTTTTCTCTCTTCGTACATCTCTGTATTCTTTATTCTCTCATTTTTCATCCCTCCCCAGGTATGGTTGATGGACAAACTGCAGGTTGTGGACTCTTGCCCGACATATTCAGCTCGCGGCTACTTCTTCCGACACCGTCTAGTCAATGCCTTAGATGAGGGATGGTGGTTCGCTTGGATGTGCTGCTTGTCCGCAGACCGTATTGCTTGGCGGTGCCCTTGGCTGAACCTTCCAGCAATGAGTTACAATATGCCCCGGAAGACTGGGATTCAATTGGTTGGTCTCACTCACTGTGTATTCTACTTCCCATTTCGGATTCGACGCCAATTTGGCCATGATCAGACCTGCCCGCCAGAAGGGATAGAGTATCCTGCTGCATTCCCAGCCCGAGGCGCACAGCTTGCTTGGCAGGCCACCGCGTGGAGGATGAGAGAACTCCTGGCCCCCGCTCTTACTTTCAGTTGCACTTTGTCTGACGAGTGCGTGGATTGGCTCAACGAAGAAGCACAGATTGGGCCCAGTTTGGCATCAGAGGCTTCGACCAGCTCTGGGAGGGGGCGCAGGAACACCTGACTTGACTATGCCCCAGATTTATTGCTTTATTAGTACTTTCAAGTTTTCTTTATGAATGTAATAAAAAGCAACTTCGATTGTATGCAAGAGCAGGAGAACTCTGTTTTGAAATCAATGAAATTGAAGGTTGTGGTACTGAAAATTTTCCGCTTTTGGTCCAAAAATGGTCAAAGTTGTAAAAAGATTATTTGAACGAAATCGGCTTTATTAAAACTTCTCAAAAATATTTTCGATATGGATCCTAACTGGACACACCTGAGATCTATCACTGAGATGCACAACCCCAGATCTCTGCAACTGGAAAGTTGCCCCTAGTCTGAAGAGCACCGCAGTGCACAGCAACGGAAAGTTGCCCCTAGTCTGAAAAGCACTGCGTTGGAGATTCCGATGGATACTGATAGACAAAGATGACTGAGATGATCAAATGGACAACGTTGATCGGGGAAGTGTTATGGCTGAACTTCGAGATGAAGCTGCCTACGTATCCCTAAGATGGGAATCAAGCCTTACGTAGTTCAGGCTTAGGTTCACTCGAGTATTTTCACTCTCCTTTTGCGCTCTAACTTTTGCCAAGGCCACCCTTTGCGGGTTTTCAGCCTTGCGAGCTCAGTTTTTATATTTTCTAATTTTTTGTGCTCTGACTTTTGCCTAGGTCGCCCTTTCGGGTTTTCGGCCTAGCGAGCCTCTCAAGGGTAATATTTCTTCAACTTGTCCATGTTGATCGGTTGGGAGAATTCCAAGCCATCTAAGTCCATCAGAACCACAGCTCCACCTAACCAGATAGCTTTGATGATGTAGGGACCGGTCCAATTGGGTCTGAACTTGCCCCTTGGGTCGTGGATGGGAGCTCAGTTGTCCTTGAGCACCAAATCCCCTTCTTTTAGATTTCTGGACTTAACCTTCTTGTTGAAAGCCCAGGCAATTCTCCGTTGATAACTTTGGACGTGGTACAGTGCTTTCAGCCTTCTCTCGTCAAAGAGCATGAGTTCCTCAAACCTGCTCTGCTGCCAATCTGCCTCAGCTATCTGACACTCAGCCAATATCCGTAAAGACGGAACTTCAATTTCGATAGGTAGAACGGCCTCCATTCCATAAACTAATGAATACGGAGTCGCTTCGGTAGAAGTTCTAATTGAAGTCCTATAGCCCCACAGAGCAAACGGCAACTTATCTGGCCAATCTCGGTAGGTTTCCACCATCTTCCGCAGTATGTGCTTGATGTTCTTGTTCACAGCCTCAACTACTCCGTTGGTTTGCGGCCGGTACGTAGATGACTTATGAAAAGCCACGTTATATTTCTCCAACAAGTCAATCACTTCTTTCTTAAAGTGGGATCCATTATCCGAAATAATCTCGTTTGGCACCCCGTAGCGACAGATGATGTTGTTTCTGATGAACTTTGCGACGTGCGACGCTTTCAACACCGCGTATGATTGGGCCTCGACCCACTTTGTGAAATAATCTATCGCTACCAGGATATACTCATGTCCATTCGACCCCTTCGGGGTAACAGCTCCGATCACATCAATTCCCCAAACGGAAAATGGCCACGGGGACGTCATGTTGTACAGCTTGGACGGTGGGATGTTCATACGGTTTACATGGATCTGGTATTTGTGGCATCGCCGAACAAAGCCGATACAATCCTCCTCCATGGTTGACCAGTAGTAACCCTGTCTGAGGATCTTTCTGGCCAGCATTACTCCATTCATGTGCGCACCGCACTCCCCTCCATGGATGGCCTCCATCAGGCGCTTCAACTCTTCAGCTTCTACACAGAGCTTATGCATTCCCAGATGACCCCTTTTGTACAGCTTACCCCCGCAGATGATGAACTGAACAGCCATTCTTCTGATTGCCCTCTTATCCTTGGCATTTGCCCCTAGTGGATACGCCTCCTTTTCCAAGAAGTTCCAAATGTCGTAATACTAGGGGTTGTCGTCTTGAGCCTCATCTATGACGGAAATTGATTCGTATGCTGGCGCAAACTTCTGATCAATAATGACCGGACGCATCCGGACTCCGGACGGGATGTCTATCATGGAAGATAGAGTTGCTAGTGAATCTGCGAACCTGTTGTTTTCTCTTACTAGGTGGGTGAAATTTAGCTTCTCAAATCGAGGAATTAGCAAATCCAAGGTTTGATGGTAAATTATCATCCTTTCCTCTTTAACTTTCCAGTCTCCTTTTGCTTGAGATACAACAAGGTTCGAGTCCCCAATGACGTCCAACCGTCTTGCCCCTAGTTCTAGGGCTGCTTCTAGGCCAGCAATACATGCCTCATACTCTGCTTCATTGTTCGAGACTTTGAACCGGAGCTTGAATGCTAAAGGGATACGGGAATCGTCAGGCGCTATCAGCAACACCCCTATCCCATACCCATACTGGTTTGACGCTCCGTCAAAGTACATCGTCCAAGTTTCATCTTCGATGTGCAGAATGGCTTCATCTGGGAATAGGTACTCAACCGCTTCATCCCCCTCAACCGGGAGGTCGGCAAGGAACTCTGCTACTGCTCTTCCTTTTACTGACTTGCGTGTTACATACTTCAAATCAAATTCAGAGAGCAACAGCAACCAACGAGCTAGCCTACCCGTAAGTGCTGGTTTTTCGAAACGATATTTGATGGGATCCAAGCGTGAAACCAACATTACAGAGTGAGCTAACAGGTAGTGCCGCAGCTTCCTGGTAGCCCATACCAAGGCCAAACAAGCCTTTTCCAGTGGGGTGTAGCGGGTCTTGTAATCCAGCATCTTCTTGCTCAGATAGTAGATGGCCCTTTCCACTTTGTCTTCTGACTCTTGTGCGAGCATGCAGCCCATGGTAGTCTCAGTTCCTGAAAGATACAATATCAACGGTCTCCCCGGCTCTGGCGGTGACAACACGGGCGGGTTCTGTAGATACTCTTTGATCTGTTCAAAAGCTGCTTGACATCGGCCGTCCCATTGGAACTTCTTTCCTTTCTTCAGGAGACTAAAAAGTGGTTCACAAGTCAAGGTTAATTTAGAGATAAACCGTCTTATGAATTGCACTTTACCTAGAAAGTCTCGCACCTCCTTTTCAGTCCTTGGTGGTGGCATTTCTAAGATGGCCTTGATTTTGGAAGGGTCGACCTCGATGCCCCTTTGTGTAATCAGAAACCCTAGCATCTTCCCCGCTGTAACACCAAAAGTACACTTCTGGGGATTCAACCGCAGCCGAAACTCTCTGATCCTTTGAAAGAATTTTTGTAAAGCGGTGTAGTGGCCTTCTCTTTCTTTGGACTTGACAATCATGTCGTCCACATACACCTCGACCTCTTTATGGATCATATCATGCAATGTTGTAGTTGCTGCCCGTTGATAAGTAGCTCCAGCGTTTTTCAACCCAAATGGCATCACTCTATAACAATATGTACCCCACGGGGTAGTGAATGCAGTCTTCTCCGGGTCTTCGGGTGCCATTACTATCTGATTATAGCTTGAAAAGCCATCTATAAACGAAAGCAAGGCGTGTCCTGCCGTGAAATCTACCAATTCATCAATGTGCGGCAAGAGAAAGTCGTCATTCGGACTGATCCTGTTCAAATCTCTGAAGTCTACACAGACCCGAATTCTGCCATCCTTCTTCAGCACCGGAACAATGTTGGCCAACCAAGTCGGGTATTCGGATACTAGCAGGAAGCCTGCATCGATTTGCTTGGTGACCTCTTCCTTGATCTTAATGGCCCAATCCGGGCGGATCCTTCTGAGTTTCTGCTTGACAGGTCGGGCCTCGGGATCAAGAGGGATCCGGTGCTGTACAATCTCAGGATCGATTCCAGGCATATCTTCGTAGGACCACACGAAAACATCTTTGAAATCTTTTAATAAAGCAACTAAGCGCTCGCGTTCCTCAGAAGACAACGTGGACCCGATCTGGACCAGCCACGGGTCCTTCTCAGTACCAACATTCACAGTAGTGATTTCATCCATTAAGGGTTTAACAAGTCTTTCCTGCTCTTGATCAATTAACCGTTGCAAAACCGGAGGAATTTCTTCCTCGTCGTTTTCATCAAAATTTTGAAAATCCTGATTTAAGCAATAAATCAAAGGCACAGAAAAATACTCAGAAACCATATCCACGTCGTTCTCATTAGACACTTCCAAGCCATCTGATTCTTCTGTTACAACAGACTCAAAAGAGAAATAAAATGACGACCTAGACAGGACTGTGGCATCTAGGTTATCACCCCCAGGAATACTGGACTTAGACTCAGTTGAGCTGGAACCTGATTCCGACTCACAAGATTCGGTGGAATCAGATTCCGACTCACTACCTGACCCGGTGCTGCTAGACAAGAATCCTTCTTCATATTGCCAGACGAGAGAGGGTGCGATGGATGCATCCAAAATAGTTGTTGGTAGGCTCGCAGCCGTTTCGTTCCCGATCACACATACTGAGGAGCTATCCCCCAAGAATTTCTGTTCGATCGGAGGATCTGAAAGCAGACATGCCAGCGCTGCCCCCATTTCATTTTCAGCATCCTCAGACTGCACTTCCTCACTTTGCTCAGCCTCAGCCAATGAGTATGTCTGCCCTTCGGCGATGTCATTCTCAGGTAATTGCAGGTCAAAGAAAATCTCGAACCCCGGTATGCGCTTCCGTTCCGCGTTCAGCCACGGCTCTGGGAAGCCACAGAACGGAAAGTCCTCTCCCTCCCGGACGAAGCGTCCGTTTAGGGTACCCTGAATGGGCCGGTGCATTAAGTCAAAGGGCTTCCCCATCTGTTTCGCTCTGGCCCTTCCGGTCATCTCTTTTCCTTTCCTTATCCAGTCCTCTTTGGTGGGTAGATAATCCAATCCAAAGGTATGAGGGTTGTGCGGCACTTCGGCCAATACTGCGACGCCTTTCCGGCCGCTCTTGCCCAATCCCATCCCGGGGATATGTTGGAGCTTGTTCATGAGATAGACTGCCTGAGCACTGACATATACCCCTTCACTAGCAGCCATAATGTCCTGAACAACCCGAGCCTCAACCAAGGTAAAACCCGATATGAACACATCTTCCATACCGTGTTCAATTTCTAGAACAGGCGTGGATACTTCTGGCGGCAGATGAATCGATGAATTTCCGAAGACAATGGCTACTCCCTTCCCATAGGGGTATTTCACCACTTGATGTAGGGTGGAGGAGACTGCCTTTGACTGATACAGCCACGGCCGCCCTAGAAGCAGGTTGAAAGTTGCAGGAACCTCCAAGACATGGAAATCTATCCCATGCTGTCCCGGCCCAACCTTTGTTTGAATCTTAACCGTTCCCATTACTTCCCGGCTTGTGTTGTCATACGCCCGAATCACTTGGGCCGTTGGCACAAAATTTGCGACTTTCAAACCAATCGCATAAGCTGTCCTTGCCGGGCAGACGTTGATGGCGGACCCCGTGTCAACAAGCACCACGGGTATCCATTTATCTCTGCACTCCACAGAGATGTAGAGTGGCTTGTTATGGTTCGCACCCTCGGGTGGCAGTTCTTTGTCAGAAAAACTCAATGCCGGGGAACTTCCTCCCGAAAAGACTAAGCCCACCAGCTGTTCGGGTGTGGTGTCTATGGAAAGCTTGGCTTTGTCCATGGCTGAGAGGACAGCCTGTCTATGTACTCGAGAAGCCATAAGCAGTCCCCAGATGGAGATGTCTGCTTGTATCTTCTTTAATTGTCTCAATACGGCCTCATCTTCGAGTTGCTTTTCCTTTTGCTTCTCTGCTTCCTTATCTTTTCCAGACGCTTCCGGTTGATCTAGGTGTGGAGGCTTGAAGTACCGTCCACTCCTAGTCATGTGATCGACTTCGCCGATATACCAGGTATCATCTGGTTGGTTACCTTCCCAATCCTCGTCCGTGTGGGCAAGACATAGATCGTCGTCTTCCCACCACATACCATCTGCAGCCGACAGGCATCTGTCTGGTTCTGGCATAACTGTCCTGATACTTGCAGTACCTTTTATTCCTATGCTCGCAGCATTCTCCATTTCCGTGCTTGTGGCAATCTCAACCCCCACGTGGGCTTTTGCCTTTCTGATCCTCTCAGAATCTTCGAATCTTTCCTGTTCTGACTGTGTCAATGCAGTAGATTGTTCAATGATCCCTGTACTCAAAATGCTCCATTCCCGAGCGAAACTCTCGACACCGGCGCTCTCCGGCGATGTATTCTGTTCTTCGACCTTCCCGGCTGTTATTGACGCTTCTGCCCCTGCCGGGCCTTGTTCTGACTGAAACCCTCCTACCACATCTGGCTGATCGTCCAACCATCCCGTGGCCTTTGCTGATTCCTCATAATCGAACCAGTTGACGGCTGAGTTTTCTAGATCTTGGATATCGTAAAACTAGAACTCAGCAAGATCCTCTTCCACAGCTGTCAAATCATCCGTTCCTCGTCCTGGACTATCCCCTTGGATTACACACAGCTCTCCTTCTGCTGGAAATTCCACATCCGGTCTATTCTGGCCCATTGGTGAAATGTAGTCACTCGGACTGTAAGAGTTCCCAACATCACTCCCAGATTCCGCAGACTCTGGTTTGACAACCCCCTTTTCCTTTGGAGTCTTCTCTCTCCTGCTCTCGATGGTCACCACCACAGGCTTGGGTTGGGTTATGGAGATGTCCATCATGCCCAAATTGGTGCAATCAGGAAGGAAAACCTCCAGCTTAGGCAGGTAGGAGGGCGTGATGTAGATACTAGGATCGTAGGATGCGACCCCAATGTGGATGAAATTGATTCTTTTGGGTGGTGGAGCTTGGTTATGTGTGGGGAGAGGATTTGTAGTAACATTGGGTTTCTCAGGAGGTAAAATCACCCCATTATCAATGAGATCTTGGATATCATGATGCAATCGAAAGCACAGGTCGGTGTCGTGACCGTGCTGCTGGTGGAACGCACAATACTTGGCTGGATTGTAGGCAGCGGGAAGTCTTTCCGGTAAGGGCCGCGGCTCTAGGGGCTTCAGATGCCCTTTTCTAATCAAAACCCCCAAAGCTTTGGACAGGGGCATATAAAGCGGAGCGAAGGTTCTGGTATTTCTGGGAGGGTATTTGGCTGTTTGTAGGTTGCTTCCGGACGCACCGGAGAATGGTGTGGCTGCCGTAGTTCTTGGGGAAGGGTTGGTGGTGACCATACTCACTTCGGAGGTCCTAGTAGTTGTAGCGCCACTCGGGCCTGTAGTAGTATTTCGATTGAAAGTTCTGCGGGGTTGCTCCCGGTTGTTATCAATCAGGCCTTGTTTTAAGGCATCCTCGATCTGCACCCCCATTTCATGTAGATCAGCAAAGGTAGGGAAGGGGATTACAATCATCTTCTGCATTAGCTTCGGCTGAAGATTGCGCACAATCATCCGAATCTAGTCTTTGTCCGTGGGTCTTAAGGTCATCATCGAAGCCTTAGCCCGCCATCTGGTTACAAATTCTGAGAAACTCTCCTTGGTTTCTTGTCTCGTTGTCTCGAGATCCCGGGTCGTGATCTCGATTTGTGTGTTATACGAGTACTGCAAGATGAAAGCCTCAGCCATCTCGTCCCAACTTCTCTCGACGTCATCTTCCAATTTTGCATACCATGCGGCCGCTACACCCGATAGGGTCCGGCCAAATAAAGGCAGCTTCTGCAATCTAGTGAGGCCCATTGGCCTTAGGACGTCTGAAAATAGTCGCAAGTGTACCATGGGATCCTCAGATCCGTCAAAACGATCGATTTGTGGCATCTTAAATCGATCTGGCAGCGTCACGGCTGCGTCAGTGTATCCGTCTCCAATGTCCGGAATGGACTTCACACCTTGAGATTTCTTGAACAGCTTTTCAAGCTTACGCATTTTTAATGTCACGGGATCTACCTCGGACTCGAAGAGAGAATCCGATTGATTGATAGGAGTGGGTGTCTTGGATTGTTGAGGCAGAATCGGGGGTGGCACCGGCCCCGTTGGGATGTCCGTATCTTCCTGGACATTCCGAGCATTTAGCGTCTCTTCGGGTATCGGAACCCTTAGTGGAGGAGGGACTTGCTGTGAAGCTGATGCCCCAGTTTGCTGCTGCAATCTCCCGATTAACTCCGCTTGTTCATTCATAACTATGGCTTGTTGTTTGGCAAATTCTGCCTGTCGGACAGCATCCTGTTGCATCATTTCCATGCTTTCCTGAAGTTGGCGCACCATCTCCTCTAAGCTAGCCATACTATTCTGCTCTGGTTGAATTACTGGTATGCGTTCCCTCTCTGTGGGTGAAACAGGATCCTGATCCCTACTGAACTCAGGTGGGATAGATAAGGCCCTCTATACTGACAGTTGAACCGATGCCCTCTGCCTAGTTGCCTTCCGTTTAGTAACCGGGGGTAGAGAGTGGTACACCGGTTGTCCTGCTATCAGATCCTCAGATCGATGGAGCCGACGACCTCTGATCCAGAGTGCTTGGGGAATGTCTACCGGGTTGGAAGCAATGATGCTAAACTACCTAGCAAAAAGATAAATAAAGCAGTAAATAAACCAACAACCGGACAGCACAACGGCATAAAATAAACATATAATACACAGTTGGGTATCCATAATACATAGTCAGTAAGCCGAACACACTGTTCCTCAATACTGATCACTGTTCTCCAAAATCTCTGTTCCCAAAACTGAACCTGATACCCACAGATAACTGATTCTCATAAACTGATACTGATGCCCTCTGGCCTACTACTCAATTCTGCAAACCGATATGCACATTCCTGTAGAGCAACACTCTAAAAGCACATAGCAAGTAAAGAGAGCCAAAACACCCCTATGTTGGGGTAGGGTTTCCCTGTCCTATTTTGTTAGGAGCTAGGGTTTCACTATGCACGCAGCAGTTCTCAAACAACCTAACATCGGGTAAGCAGCCTGTCCTAACTTGGAATGGTCACTATGGATCCGAATATGCACTAGGTCGAATGGTCGAAAAGGGTACCCCGGTAAACCGGGGTTTGTGTTCCCATGCTGTCAGAGCCCATAACCGGTCAGCCTAATGGTCATGCCTTGATAAGACAAGCCTCCAGCAAACCGTTCAGGAATGGCAGATGGCAAACACTGTGTTCCTTGGCGCACCAATGCAAATGCAATTCAAAGAGACACATAGATGAAGTCAAAATGGGATATCACGAGTTCGAGACAAGCTCTCTAATTGTCCCCAGCAGAGTCGCCAGAAACTGTAGACACGCCCGCGTGGGGGCCTTCGCTACTACAGTTCGGACTCGATTTGTGTCACGGTTCTGAGTCTGAACCAAAGAGTCCAAATCTGGCAAATCGTTTTGAGAAACAGATTTTTTGAAAAGAAGTGCCAAACATGGACTACTTTTCCAGATACAGAGTCGCCACCTAAATATTTTAAAATGGGGAAATTTAGGAAACCCTGACTCGGTGCCGAAGGCCACATGTCCGTCATCACCGGAGTTGTCTCGGCTCGAGAGCTAGGGTACGATTAGGGAAGGTCAGCTATGAGCACCCCCTCTCGCCCGGTCTGAAGACCGGCCTCTACTAATCATGATATCCGTTTTTGAAAACTTTATGTGTTCTTATTCCGGTTATTAGCCTAGAATTACTATGTTATGCGCACAGCAAACAAGTATAGACTAGATCGCCTAATTTGGAAATAAGCATTGCATATCCGTTTGTTTTGAAAAGCGTTTTGGAATTTGCTACTCGCAAGTAGGCTAAAACACGGATTTTAATGAGTTTTTCCAATTCAAACAATCTACCCTTCACCCACAGGCATTCAAACAATTTATCACGTAAGCACTTATTCGCATGGCAAGCATACTGTCATGGCAACGCTCACACGCATGCGGGATGCTAAAGCATAACTACTTACATCGTACTCCGTGCCAAAACAGTAAACTAGTTAGCAAATATGCATGTCCTAGTTCATGTTAAGAATGGATAATGCATCGCATGCAAAAATGCAATCTAGATAGGCTCGGCTAACCTAAACATGGCATGTGAAATGCGATCAACTACCACATATTCAATTTGTGAATTAAAGTACAAATGCAGTTAGCGTGATGTACCGAGCCTGATGCATGCAATACAAATGCATGAATGCACGCATGCATAGCATAAGGTATGCTAATTTAAAAAAATGCCCTAGTCTACCATCATAAGCAGGTAAATAAAAGGGAAGAAAGACGTGAGGTTGGAAGACATACACACACTCACGCACACTTATTACATCATTGCCCTCACTCGGAGGGGCCAAATAAATATTACAATCCAAATGATAAGCAAATAAATTATTACAGAATTTCTAATTAATTAATAGAAAGAATGCAAAAGAAAGAAGGGGATGGCCGCGGCCTCTGCCTCGGGATGCGCGAATGATGCGTGTTCGAAACCCGGCTCGCCTGAAAAACCCGTACCCTACCATTGCTGCCTCTGTTTATACTGCCCTGTCTCTCTGAAAATTGCCAAAGCCCTAGGACAGGTTCCTTGCATGCCACAGAGTACCACCGGCTGGGGGAAATCCCCACCGGCAGTCCAGGATTTCCATCGGCTGTCTTTGGATTTATCGGCTGTTCAAAGATTGCCGGTCGGCACTTAATTCTGCCGGTCGGTAGAAGCTTCCTGCAGAAGACAGTTTTGACAGCAACAGAGAACATACAGTATACGGTATGGGATTTTCAGGCACATGTGAGCATGATCATGCTTCCCCTCATGCTTTGAACTCAGGGAAGCATGGCCCTCGATCCCCGAGCCATCAATGGTGCATGATAGCCCAAAGGATCAAGTTTGCCACTTGATGTAAAGATGCATGCAATCACACAAATGAAGACCAAAGCCTTATCATGTCGAAATCAAAAGCCCCGGTGACCAAGAATCAAGGGACATTACATCACTTGAAGTATGAATGTTCCTTGACCCTCACACTTGGTTTGACACCCCAAACCAAGTAATGCAATGCATGTTATGCAAACATGGTTCAAAATGCAACAATGACATGGAAATGCAAGGCATGCCGAATGTTATGCAACTCGTATGGCAAGTATGCAATGCTAGGTATGCAAGACATAAACATAATGCAAACATGGACCGTTCGAGCAATGGGATCAACACATTACAAGGCTTAATGAAGCAATCAAGCAATGGACATGAGACAAGCATGCAAGAAGGCTTTGAACCATAAAGGGGCAGACCTTGATCCACCCCAAAACAGTGGCCAAAAAGTGTCCAAAAGGTGGACCAATGCTCATGCCAACAAGCAAACCAAAGGCCTAAGGCTAAGGCACAAAATGGGCCACTTCACTTCCAACAACAAGACCAATCATAGCATGATTTAGACAAGTAAGAAACAGAATTTTTACAAGCAAAATAGGACTCCAAATCCTCCTAATATGGCAGCTAAGGTGGCTCCAAAGGGGTGTATGCACCAAGGCTCATGTGTAAGCATAAAAAGGCGCACCTTTAAGGCATGAAAGAGGTCATGTATGCACACATACAAACATGATTCTTGGACTGAAATGTGGTCCTAAATGATGCCAAATCATGAGGATGGTCAAAACTATGCATGCTAGAGGTCAACATACTCAAAGCTTATAAGCCAAAATGCATAGCAACCATAACGAATATGTCAAACATGACCAAATTGATAACCAACAGACTTTAAGCATGGAAAAACAATGCTAAAAACTTCTTAGTGCCGAACCAAAATCATGCTCAAATGATGTGTTACAACATGGCACTCTTTAAGCCAAATGATGGGGTTTCAAAGCAAGTATGTTATTCATGCAAAAGGCCAATAAACCCAACATAGGACAGAGGTATAACATGATCCAAAACATCCAAAAAAACCTCTGAAAAGCAGTCATAAACAACTGAGCATACATGCTACCATATTAAGCCAAAAATGAGGACAAAAGAGGGACCAATGGAGAGGGGTGTCCCTCCCCTATGCAAGACTTCAAAGTCCCTTCTTCACCACTGAAAATCCACTGGATTTCAGTGGTGAGAAGGCCAAGACACAAGAGTGACCAAAGCTTAACAAAGATGGTACAAAAAGAGGCCAAACAAGGCTTAATAAGGTGAGTTTGCACTCAAACCACAAAACAACCTTAATGAAAGTTCTAAAGCATGAAAATGTAAGCCTTTTTTATGTTATACACAAAAGCTAAATCAGCAAGCAAGATAGGTAAAAAACTATTGCAAGTTTGGGGAATCTAAAGTAAAGTGCTCACCCTTGAAGATCCTTTGAAGAACAAATGGTCCAGCCTCTTCTTTTGATCAAAATCAGTCCCAAAACACAAGAATCAACCCCCCAAGTCCCTCAAACTCGAAGCAAGGTGTAATAGTGTGTGTAATGGTGCAAAAGTAAGGTAAAATCACACTTTTGGGCCAAGTAACACACACAAAGGAGGAGAGAGAGGGAGATATAGAGATAGGATGTATCTATATGTAGAACCTCTGGTTTTTGCTTCCAAGTCTCTAACCTAGAGCCAAGAGGAGAGCCTTCCTCTTATAGAACTCCCTCTTGCAAAGCTTATACAACAAGCTTGCTTAGAGGGAGATCCCTCCATACACGTGTATGGAGGGAGGCAGAGTTGGTGCCAGCTATCACAGCTGGCACAAAATATCTACATAAAGTAGATGAACAGTGGTCGGCTGCCCAAAAATGTCATTTTGAAAAAATTTAGTGCCGACCGGCAACAAAATGTGCTGACCGGCATAAAAGATTGCCGATGGAAGCAAAAACCAGCCGGTGGCATCTAGCCACTGCCGGTGGTGTGTTGGGATGTCTCACAAGGCATTCTCTCCCCTTCCAAGGCAAAACACAAGTGTTTGGTGCGAAACCAGACACTAAACAGTCAAGTTCGGAGATCCTGAGGCAAGGCGCGCAGCCGAGACCTCCGGGAACTCCAAACGAACACAAACATGGATAATCACCGAGTGTTCAAACGGTGACGTCCAAGTCTTGAGGACGGTCAAAAATGGGGTGTCTACAGTAATAAACAGCTTACTCCTTTCCTTCTTCATTGTCTTGGGCTAAGAAAGCTCCCAATGAATCCTCTACTGCAGCTATGTACAATTTCAAGGGCTTATCACTCTTTGGTGGCTTCAGCACTGGAGGGTTGGCCAAGTAGGCTTTGATTCCTTCGAAAGTAGTTTGATGCTCTGTTGTCCACACAAACTCTTCTTCATCTTTTAGCCTTAACAAGAAAGAAAATACTTTAGTTTTCCCTGCAGTATTAGAAATGAATCTTCGAAGAAAATTAACCTGTCCAAGGAACTTTTATAATTCTTTCTTATTTTATGGAGGTCTGGCTCCAATGATGGCTTTGGCTTTATTCTGGTCAATCTGTATTCCTTTCTTGTGTACTACATAGCCCAAGAAGTTTTCAGATGATACGCCAAAAGCACATTTAAGAGGATTGAGTTTCAACTTAAACTTTCTCATTCTTTCGAAAGCTGCTTCTGATATAACACTCTAAATACCCTAAATGTCACTTTCTTATTCTGTATTCCTTTCGAAAGCTGCTTAAAAGGATTGGGATTTCACTACAATGTCATCAATATAACACTCTAAATACCCTCTAATGAGGTCATGAAAGATAGTGTTCATAGCCCTCTGATATGTAGTCCTAGCATTCTTCAGGCCGAATGGCATTTTAACCCATTCGAAGGTGTCAATATTCCCAGGACATCTAAATGCTGTCTTGTGGACATCCTCCTCTACAATGCAGATTTGGTTATAACCAGAGTGCCCATCCATCATTGATAAAATTTGATGCCCTGCTGAACTATCTACCAACAAATCTATTATAGGCATAGGATACTCATCTTTTGGAGTTGCTAGATTTAAGTTTTTGAAATCGATGCATACCCTCATTTTACCATTCTTCTTAACTACAAGCACAATATTGGATAGCCATTCAACGTACCTGGCTCTCCTAATAAAGCCTATCTTAAGGAGTCTAAGAATTTCCTCCTTAACTTTCTGAATCACCTCTGGACTCATTCTTCTTGGTTTTTGCTTGTATGGCTTGAAATTAGGCCTCATAGGGAGCCTATGTTCTACTAATGACCTAGCTAATCCTGATAGTTCATTATAAGACCATGCAAAACAATCTTTATATTTCTTCAAAACAACCAACAACTCGTCCCTGTCAAGAGCATTCAACCAAGCACTTATATAGGTGGGATGTTGTATAGAACCTTCCCCTAAATTTACTTCTTCTAAGGGGTCTTATATCTGAGAACTTACTGATGTTCCTTCTTTGATTCCTTCTGACTTCGAAGCAATCTCCTTGCTTTGTTTTGCTCCCAATTTCTTTAATTCAACATCTTTACCCTCCTCCTCATAGATAAAGTCTGTCCACAAGGCTTCTTCCTCCTGTATCTCCTAGACTTTTGTTTCAATGTCCAAAGCACAATATTTATCTAAGGCAAAAAATCTGACCTATTGCTGTTCCTTCTTACAACCAATCATCATGGCTTCTTTCTCTTGTTCTTACACTTTATGGACTATTGATTTTACATCTAATACTGATAACTTAATTAGAGCCAAAGACCTGGCTTCTTGGGTTTCATCTCTTTGCTTATAACCAGGCATCATTGTCATCCTTAATGACAAACTCTTCATCAACACTCCCCTGGACCAAGTGCTTTAGATGTGCAAATTTGTAACAACCCTCACCACTGATTACCGATAAATTACTAATTAACTACCGATTACTGCTAAACTGAGACTGATTATGATTGGTAACTGAATTGATTGAAGTACAAAACTGATTAACTGAAATCTGGAACTGAATTGATTAAGTATATCTGTTCAATTGTATGTCTATCTATTGACTGTTTGATTATCTGTTCATGCCTTTGTGTTTAATTACGAATTGAAGGCCTTATCGGCAGCCGAATCTAAAATTGATTGATGATTTGTAATCCTTAGAATTAATGTGAATTTATGGCATATTTAGTTAAAATGTGATTTGGAATGATTTAATTAGATTAAATTGAGTAATCAAGAGAGTTAAGCTTATTTACCAAACTACCCCCTTAATGGCCACTTTCTTACACATATTTAAGCCTTATTATATACTTAGGCGCACAATTCATCAGCCTTTCTCCTTGTGATTGCCGACCATAGAGAGAGAGAAACTAGAGAAGTTGATTTCATCTCAACTTTTGCTTGTGAATTGCTTGGAAATTGAAGGAATTGGAGGTTGATCTCCATATCGAAGTTTCTGCACTTGAACTACTAGACTTAAGGTAGAACTTCATCTTCTTATTGTTGTTTTCAAGTTAGTTTGTGCATGGTTCATGGTAGATGAGAGCCTAAGGCCATGAATTGGAGTTAAATTGTTGCCATGAAGCTCAATTGTTGCATGCATGTGCATATTGATAAGTTTGAAGTTGTAAGTTCATAATTCCTCGCATTCATGTCCACGATACTGTTATAGTTCATGTTTTCATCTTGTCCTTGGAAGAGTTGGCTCATTAGAGCATGAAATTTGAGCTTTGAAATGGTTTAAATCCATGCATGTCATGTTTCTAGCATGTTCATGAAAATTGGTTTGAATTGGATTTATTTGAAACACCCTTGGGCTTTGATTTTACAAATTGAGCTTTGAATCATATTAAAATACGAGTTTTTGGATATTTTCTGGAAAATTGGCCCAAGAGGATCGAAATTTATGGTTTAAAACTTGGTTTTGAGCTTGAGTTTCAAAACTGGAATTTCCAGAATTTGGACTCACGCTCGAGCGGGGTGATTGGCGCTCGAGCGTGGAAATCGTGCTCCCAGCATTTTGTTCTGTTTTGAAGTCCGCTCGAGCGGAATAATTGACGCTCGAGCGTGATGTTATGTCTTATGGCCGAGCGGGTGTCGAGTACCCAATCGAGTGTGATTTTCACCTATCCAGCACTTTTGACTGTTTTGCAGAACTCTCGAGCGGGTAATTCTACGTTCGAGCGGAAACCTTTGTCTGCATGTCTGCTCGAGCGGAGTAAACTACGCTCGAGTGTGACCCCTGTTTTTTGAAAATTCTGAAAATACTTTTAAAGTGCATCTTTGCATCTCCATCTCATCCTAGGCATTATTAGGCCTAGTTTAAGGCATCTTAATGAGGATATAGATGTAGAACCACACCGAGGCAAATTAGGGATTAAGTTGTTATCTTTCCCAACTGTGTAGCTTAGTGTGTGTTCGATCTGTAACTGTGTAGGGTTGGCGACTGGGGACGCGCTCTAGCTTTACTGTAGCCCAGAACTTTGTGAGTAACAACTATGTAAAGATATGTTCAAAATGATTATCTTCTGAACAATTGAACTGTACTGCTTTCTGAACTGATACTCTTAATTGAATGAATGTATGTCCTATATTCTGAACTGTATTGTGGCATCCTTAGCAACTACTGTTTACTGTTACTGTTACAGAGATCTCTGTCGGTTCCCTTGTTGGAATCACTACTGTTTACTGATTGATGGCCATCATTTACTGTTCGGTCTTTTAAGACCTCCTGTTTACTATACTGTTATGCTAATGGGTGTACCACATATGACTGTACTGACTAAACGACTGAAATACTGATTTAATGAACTGTTTTCAATACTGAAAGGACATTCATTCTTAACCCCTTTACGCGTTGTGTTATTCACTGGGCTTTAGCTCACTGCTCATATATATATATATATATATATAGGTGTACAGGCACTAGACCGTGGTTAGAAGCGTCGAGGTAAGCTCTAATTTTGTCGAGCCAACCACTGTGCCTCACTGCGAGGTTCCGAGCCTGTCAAGTTATGGCTTAGGGGTGTTTTAGTTCCCCCTTCTGTCTCTGTAACTGTTTTGTTTACTGTATGATACTGTTTAATAGGGATTAGGTCCCTGAACTGAACGATTGTATATTTGTACATACTATTTTGTCCGACTGTATATATTTGAATGAAAAGTCTTTTTGGCATACAGACTGTCACAGCTCATTGGACATTGATATTTACTGTTTTGGCTTCCGCCAGCCCCTGTACTCTGTATTACTGTATTACTGTTAAGCAGGCCTTCGGTAATCTTGGATTACTGGCCGGTTACGGTGCTAAACCCATAGGAGCGGGTTTGGGTCGTGACAAAGTGGTATCAGAGCGATACTTACCACGAGTTATACAGCACACACGTGTCCAAATGAGCTATAAGATGTCCTAGAAAAGCGATTAGGGCATTACATGAGCATGATAAGTGTGTGGCTATGACATGACTGAATGTAACTGAATGTATGCTAATGTGTTAATCTGTTTAAACAAATGACTGCCTATATTGATAACTGTTATAACTGCATATAGTGAAATAGATAATACAAGAACTGCAAATGAATCTGAATCCTCATCCTCTGAGGCAAGAATGGCAAGACTGGAAAGAATGATGGAACTAATAACTGAAAGATTGGATCAACAGCATAATCAACAGCCCCCACCTCCTCCTCCAGTACAGCCGGAGCAGAATGTGAATGTTAATGATGGGGACATAATTGCTCTCACCCATAAGTTCAGCAAAATGAAACCGCCATCCTTCCAGGGAGGCCTTGAATCGTTAAAAGCTGAAGCATGGGTTCTCGAGACAGAAAAATTGTTTGAGGTTTTTCCGTGCTCCAAAGCACATAAAGTGCTATTGGCCACCTTTACTCTGCAAGAAGAAGCTAGAAGGTGGTGGATGCTTATCCGTGATAACAATACTGTGATGACTTGGGCTCAATTCAAAGGAGCCTTCTTTGAAAAGTACTTCCCTCAGTGTGTTAGGGACAGAAAAGTAACTGAATTCGAACAGCTAAGACAGGGCACGATGTCCATTGCTGAATATGAAACAAAATTTACTAAACTTGCCCGTTATGTACCACATATAGTTGACACTGACTACAAGAAGGCTAGAAAGTTTGAAGGCGGCCTTAATGTTGCAATACTCGACAGAATAAATGTTCTGAAATTACCGAACTATGTAAATGTTCTTGACCGAGCCTTGATGGCTGAATCGAACATTGAAGCACTGAAAACTGAAACACCAGCGTCTGAATGGCGTGGTAAAAAGCAGGGTTTTAAATTCAAGAAAGGCAAGCATAACCCATTGAACAAGAAACAGAATACGGGGTCAACAACTAGCCCCAGCCAAGGGAGTGGTTTCGTACCACCCTGTTCTGAGTGTGGCAAGAAGCACAAAGGGGTCTGTTACAAAATATCTAGAGCCTGTTACAGGTGTGGCAAGGTGGGCCACATGGTTAAAGACTGCCCCTCTGTTCCACAAGCCAGTAGTAAAGCTACACCAAGCGTAGCAGCATCAACTGTTGCACCAAAATCGAACCCCAAAGCTACCGGGAAAGAGCCCATGAGGCAGGGCCGAGTGGTCGCCCTAGTACCGGGAGATGTGCAGAATACTGAGACCGTTGTGTCAGGTATTCTCTCTATTTGTACTCAAAATTCTTATGTACTGATTGATTCGGGGTCTACGCATTCATATGTGTCGCATGCTTTTTCGCGAAAACTGAATAGACCATTAGAACCCATGAATTATCCGTTAGCTGTATCATCACCCATTGGGGAATCTATGACCTGTGCATATATGTACCCTGCTTGTGAAATTATTGTTGGAGATGCACATTTGTTTATTGACTTACTGCCTCTGAACATTGATCATTTTGATGTAATATTGGGAATGGACTGGTTAACGAAATACCATGCTACCATAGACTGTGTAACGAAACAAGTAGTTTTCCGTCCACCAGGTTTACTCGAATTTGTGTTTAATGGGGTTAGAGTAGTACCTCCTCCGTATTTGATTTCATCTGTGAAAGTTGTTAAATTGATTAGAAAGGGGTGTAAGGGATATCTGTGTTCTGTATTGACTGTATCTACTGATGATAATGCTAACGTGAACAGTATTCCTATAGTCAGAGAATTCCTAGATATTTTTCCAGATAATCTGCCAGGGGATTTGATTGACAGGGAGATTGAATTTACCGTTGATGTGATTCCGGGAACGCAGCCAGTATCTAAAGCTCCTTACCGAATGGCTCCAACTGAACTGAAAGAATTGAAAATGCAACTGCAAGAACTGCTGGATAAGAAGTTCATCAGGCCGAGCACTTCACCATGGGGCGCTCCTGTTTTATTTGTGAAGAAGAAAGACGGCTCATTGAGACTGTGTATTAACTACCGTGAACTGAACAAGATAACTATGAAAAATAAATACCCATTGCCACGTATTGATGACTTATTTGATCAGCTACAGGGTGCTCAAGTGTTCTCTAAGATCGACCTCAGGTCAGGATACCATCAGTTGAAAGTTAAACCAGAGGACATTGACAAAACTGCTTTTCGAACGAGGTATGGACATTACGAATTTTTAGTTATGCCTTTGGGAGTTACCAATGCACCTGTTGCATTTATGGACCTCATGAACAGAATCTTTAAACCGTACCTTGATGACTTTATTGTAGTATTCATTGATGACATACTGATTTACTCCAAAAGTATAGAAGAACATGAACATTATCTGAGACTTGCCCTACAGACCTTAAGAGAACAAAAACTTTATGCTAAACTGTCTAAATGCGAATTTTGGCTTGACCATGTTATGTTTTTGGGGCATGTTGTTAGCAAAGATGGAATTTCTGTTGATCTGCAGAAAATTGAAACTGTAGTAAACTGGCCTAAACCAACAAATGTGACAGAAGTCCGAAGCTTTTTGGGACTAGCCGGATATTACAGAAGATTTGTCAAAGATTTCTCCAAAATTGCCTTACCGTTGACTCAGTTAACTCAGAAGGGGATATCGTTTGACTGGACTGACCAAAGGGAATCTGCTTTCCAAGAGTTGAAAACTCGACTTGTAACTGCACCGATTCTTACCTTACCTTCAGGTACGGATGGTTTTACTGTATTTAGTGATGCTTCTCATAAGGGTTTGGGATGTGTCTTAATGTAGAATGGGAGAGTTATTGCCTATGCTTCCCGACAACTGAGACCGCATGAAAAGAACTACCTAACCCATGATCTGGAACTTGCTGCAGTAGTATTTGCACTGAAAATCTGGCGTCACTATCTGTATGGGGCGACATATGAAGTATATTCCGACCACAAGAGTCTGAAATATTTCTTCACACAGAAAGAACTGAACATGAGACAGCGAAGATGGCTAGAACTGATTAAAGACTATGACCTACAGATTTTGTACCATCCGGGAAAAGCCAACATCGTTGCCGATGCACTGAGTCGGAAATCGATTGGAAATTTAGCCTGTTTGCTTACCGGGCAGAAGGAATTGCTTTGTGACCTTGAAAAATCTGAAATTGAAATCGTTTTGCGAGAACAAGGTGGAGCCTTAGCTGTTATTTCTGCTCAACCAGCACTGATTGAAGAGATTAAAGAGAAACAACAATCGGATGACTTCTTGAATAAGATCATCGAAGAAAGGGAAACTAAACCCAGACCGAGTTTCAAATTTAAAAGTAATGTACTGAAATTTCAAGAAAGACTGTGTGTACCAAATGATTCTGAATCGAAAAAAAGAGTTCTGCAAGAGGGCCACAATTCAAAATTTTCTATCCATCCGGGGAATACGAAAATGTGCCAAGACCTGAAACTGAATTTCTGGTAGCCGGGAATGAAAAAAGAAATTGCTGATTTTATATCGAAATGTCTTCATTGCCAACAAGTCAAAGCCGAACATCAACGACCCGCAGGCTTATTGCAGCTCTTACCGATACCGGAGTGAAAATTGGAGCATATCACCATGGATTTTATTGTGGGATTGCCTCGCTCCAGTAAAGGTATGGACTCAATTTGGGTTATTGTTGATAGACTGACTAAATCTGCCCACTTCTTACCTGTTAAGACAATTTATAATGTAGACAAATTCGCTATACTCTATATTGATGAAATTGTTAGACTGCATGGAGTGCCTGTGTCCATTGTTTCTGACAGGGATTCGAAGTTTACATCGAGATTTTGGCAAAGCTTACAGACTGCATTGGGTACCGAATTGAGACTGAGTAGTGCTTATCATCCTCAGACCGATGGCCAGTCAGAAAGGACCATCCAGACTCTGGAGGATTTACTGAGAATGTATGTCCTTGATTTTCAGGAAAACTGGGAAAGCCATTTGCCATTAGCTGAATTCGCCTACAACAACAGCTATCATTCAAGTATTGGTATGGCACCCTTCGAGGCATTGTATGGCAGAAAATGTAGATCTCCGATTTGCTGGGCAGAAGTTGGAGATGGGCCTTTGCTTGGACCCGAGATTGTATACGAAACGACTGAGAAAATGAAACTGATTCAACAGAGACTGAAAACCACACAGAGCAGGCAAAAAAGTTATGCTAATGTCAGAAGACGGGATAAAGAATATGAAGTGGGTGATCACGTGTTTGTGAAAGTGACACCGATGAAAGGCCATACTCATTTTGTAGTCAAAGGCAAGTTAGCGCCGAGATACGTCGGACCATATGAGATTATTGAGAAAATCAATCCGGTGGCGTATCAAGTTGCACTTCCTCCTGAAATGGAGCATATGCACAATGTCTTCTACATTTCTATGTTGAGGGACTACCTCTGGGATCCTTTTCATGTAATAGAGCCTACTCGTGTAGTGCTGAGTGATAACTACACTTACGAGGAACGGCCTATTCAGATTGTAAACAGACGGATCAAAAAGTTGAGAAACAAAGAGATCCCGTTAGTGAGAGTTGACTGGCAAAACCATGATGGCGTGTATGCCACTTGGGAAAGGGAAGATGACATGGCTAAAAGATATCCTGAACTGTTTCCACTGAATCCTATTTTCTTCCAGAACGAAGGTAACTCGAGTTTAGAGGACTAAACTCCTTTTAAGGAAGGGAGACTGTAACAACCCTCACCACTGATTACCGATAAATTACTGATTAACTACCGATTACTGCTAAACTGAGACTGATTATGATTGGTAACTGAATTGATTGAAGTACTGAACTGATTGACTGAAATCTGGAACTGAATTGATTAAGTATATCTGTTCAATTGTATGTCTATCTGTTGACTGTTTGATTATCTGTTCATGCCTTTGTGTTTAATTGCGAATTGAAGGCCTTATCGACGGCTGAATCTGAAATTGATTGATGATTTGTGATCCTTAGAATTAATGTGAATTTATGGCATATTTAGTTAAAATGTGATTTGGAATGATTTAATTAGATTAAATTGAGTAATCAAGAGAGTTAAGCTTATTTACCAAACTACCCCCTTAATGGCCACTTTCTTACACATATTTGAGCCTTATTATATACTTAGGCGCACAATTCATCAGCCTTTCTCCTTGTGATTGCCGACCATAGAGAGAGAGAAACTAGAGAAGTTGATTTCATCTCAACTTTTGCTTGTGAATTGCTTGGAAATTGAAGGAATTGGAGGTTGATCTCCATATCTAAGTTTCTGCACTTGAACTACTAGACTTGAGGTAGAACTTCATCTTCTTATTGTTGTTTTCAAGTTAGTTTGTGCATCGTTCATGGTAGATGAGTGCCTAAGGCCATAAATTGGAGTTAAATTGTTGCCATGAAGCTCAATTGTTGCATGCATGTGCATATTGATAAGTTTGAACTTGTAAGTTCATAATTCATCGTATGCATATCCATGATATTGTTATAGTTCATGTTTTCATCTTGTTCTTGGAAGAGTTGGCTCATTAGAGCATGAAATTTGAGCTTTGAAATGGTTTAAATCCATGCATGTCATGTTTCTAGCATGTTCATGAAAATTGGTTTGAATTGGATTTATTTGAAACACCCTTGGGCTTTGATTTTACAAATTGAGCTTTGAATCATATTAAAGTATGAGTTTTGGGATATTTTCTGGAAAATTGGCCCAAGAGGATCGAAATTGACGGTTTAAAACTTGGTTTTGAGCTTGAGGTTCAAATCTGGAATTTCCAGAATTTGGACTCACGCTCGAGCAGGGTGACTGGCGCTCGAGCATGGAAATCGTGCTCCCAGCATTTTGTTCTGTTTTGAAGTCCGCTCGAGCGGAATAATTGACGCTCGAGCGTAATGTTGTGTCTTATGCTCGAGCGGGTGTCGAGCGCCCAATCAAGTGTGATTTTCACCTATCCAGCACTTTTGACTGTTTTGCAGAACGCTCGAGCGAGTAATTCTACGCTCGAGCGGAAACCTTTGTCTACATGTCCCCTCGAGCGGAGTAACCTACGCTCGAGTGTGACTCCTGTTTTTTGAAAATTCTGAAAATGCTTTTAAAGTGCATCTTTGCATCCCCATCTCATCCTAGGCATTATTAGGCCTAGTTTAAGGCATCTTAATAAGGATATAGATGTAGAACCACACCGAGGCAAATTAGGGATTAAGTTGTTATCTTTCCCAACTGTGTAGCTTAGTGTGTGTTCGATCTGTAACTGTGTAGGGTTGGCGACTGGGGACGCGCTCTAGCTTTACTGTAGCCCAGAACTCTGTGAGTAACAACTATGTAAAGATATGTTCAAAATGATTATCTTCTGAACAATTGAACTGTATTACTTTCTGAACTGATACTCTTAATTGAATGAATGTATGTCCTATATTCTGAACTGTATTGTGGCATCCTTAGCAACTACTGTTTACTGTTACTGTTACAGAGATCTCTGTCGGTTCCCTTGTTGGAATCACTACTGTTTACTGATTGATGGCCATCATTTACTGTTCGGTCTTTTAAGACCTCCTGTTTACTGTACTGTTATGCTAATGGGTGTACCACATATGACTGTACTGACTAAACGACTGAAATACTGATTTAATGAACTGTTTTCAATACTGAAAGGACATTCATTCTTAACCCCTTTACGCATTGCGTTATTCACTGGGCTTTAGCTCACTGCTCATATATATATGTAGGTGTACAGGCACCAGACCGTAGTTAGAAGCGTTGGGGTAAGCTCAAGTTTTGTCGAGCCAACCACTGTGCCTCACTGCGACGTTCCGAGCCTGTCAAGTTATGGCTTAGGGGTGTTTTAGTTCCCCCTTCTGTCTCTGTAACTGTTTTGTTTACTGTACGGTATTGTTTAATAGGGATTAGGTCCCTGAACTGAACGATTGTATATTTGTACATACTGTTTTGTCTAATTGTATATATTTGAATAAAAAGTCTTTTTGGCATACAGACTGTCACAGCTCACTGGACATTGTTTATTTACTGTTTTGGCTTCCGCCAGCCCCTGTACTCTGTATTACTGTATTACTGTTAAGCAGGCCTTCAGTAATCTTGGATTACTGGCCGGTTACGGTGCTAAACCCATAGGGGCGGGTTTGGGTCGTGACAAAATTCCTCATCAGCCGTCACTTCGGCTGATCTATCAGGTTTTCTTAGTATACTGAGTGGTGCCACTCCTTTAGTATATAATTTGGCCTCTGCGAAATCTGCACAAGCTATGAAGGGTTGAGGATCTGCATTGATCTCCTCTGTCTCTCCATTGCACAAGGTCATCATGATTTTCTGATGTAAAGAGAAAGGCACACATTTGTTGGTGTGAATCCAATCTCTTCCAAGTAAAGCATTATACTTAGCATTGCTGTCGATAACGAAGAATGCTGTCATGCAGTCTTTGGTTCCCACACTCAAGTTGATGGGCAAAATACCTTGGGCCATCTGTTTGTCTCCAGCAAAACCAGCAATGGCTATACTGGTTGGGATTAGTCTGGGGTTCTTCTTTCTTAGTTTCTTCAACGAAGATTTTAGAAGCAGGTTTACTGCTGCCCCGTTATCCACCAGCACCCGATTCATCTGCATTCCACCGAAGAAGGCCTTGATATATAAGGGTTTGACATGTTGTGTCATGGATGTCATGGAATACTCAAAAGGGTATGAGAGGTTAATACTTACCTTTTCCTCACTCTCGTCTTCAGTTTCCATTGGTGTGGCTACTTCGGATTCGTCTTGTATTATACTTACTTGTGAGCTTTCACTGGAGACTGGAATTGGGTCAATCTCTTGACCTTGGTTTTCATCTTTAGCTTGAAACTCTTGTGGTAATATAAGCACCATATTTACTGACACCGGAGGAAACGAGACAAATTGGACGACTGGTTGTACCTGCTTTCCTTCTTGGCCAATTTGTTCAATTACTTCAGAAGCGTCCTCTATGCTGTATTCTGGCACTTCTATATTAGTAACTTCCTTCGAATGGTCTGTTTCTGTTGGTTTTCCGACCAAAAATGTCTGCTCAGCCATGAAGGCTTCAAATATTTCTTCCTCAACCATCCCCTTCCTTTGGCCTGGGACGACTTCATCTTCTATCTCACTATCGCTTTTCATCAAAGCTTTTTCCAATCCTACCAAGCTGGATCTTTCCTTGGCCTTTAGTTCGGAATGAACTTTGGCCAACTGCTCCCTGCTACAACTTTTTTTGTCTGAAAGAGTCGATTTTAGATTATGATCTAACTTTGAATCTTTTTCTCTTTCTGCCTGGCTCTTTAGCTGAACCAATAAAGAACTTTCTCTATCTTCTTTCAAATCCTTCTGGTACTGAGTGTACCTTCATTGGATCTTCCTTTTTTGAGACTTAGAAATCACTAGGACCATATTTGGTTCTTTTGTTTTCGGGTGCTTAAGCAATACCCAATTGTTTGGAGCCACCAAAGGAGGTTTGACCCTCCTACTTTAGTTCCCAACAACATTTCTTTGGGTAGACATCTCCCTAGGTTTGTTCTGCATAACAAACCAATCTGGAACTCCAAGTACCCACGAACCTACTGACCCAGCTGTTGAACTGTTTCTTTCTTCTTTCGAAGCCATCTTCAAAGCTGGCTATGAAGGCCACTGCTTGGCCCTGACTCCCTGTTTTGGGCCTAACTCAGGCCTTTGATGAAGGTGGCCACTTTCCGTCCTGCATGAGGCTGGTCTAGGAGGCCAATCTCTAGCTTTGATCTCATAAACTGAACCCTTCAACGGCCTCCTTTCAGGATGACTACTCTTCATTCTGTAACAATTAGGTGGTCTAGACTCATATAAAGGCCTCTTGCCTTTAGAATGCATTCTAGCGGCTGTTGGCTCAGCCATTAATGGCTGCTACCTAATACTAGTTGGATATGGGCTTTTGTTATAAGCACTGGTTGGTTTAGGAGGCCTCTGTACATCCTTGTAATATTGCTTCCCATGAATTGCAAGCCCTTTCAACCACTTGTAGCTCAGCTTGCATCTGGGATACATTCTTTGCGTGACAGTTGCTTCTAAAGAATCGTCATCCAATGCTTCTTCATCAGAGTCTTCTCTCTAGTCTGAGAAACCTTGTCGAATAGCTGGTAAATTTTCAGTATCTTTCTTGACAGTTGTCTGGCTGGCAACATGCATCTGCACCCTGACTTCTTCCAATTCTTTCAAGGACAAGTTCTGGAAGTCTGGCGTGATAACATTGGCTGCCACCTCTCTAATTTCTGGGAATGGATTAGTATCAATCCCCATGGCCTTTTCTACTTTAGCTAGAAATTTTAAACTCCCCTTTCGAATCTGCTCTTGGATCCTGTCTCGAAAAATAATGCAGTTTTTAGTTGGGTTAGACCAAGAATTATGTCATTTACAATACACTTTTCCTTTAAGTTCCTCTGGAGAGGGAATTTTAACTCATTTTGGTAACTTCAACAAATTTGCAGCTAGCAAACGATCAAAAATGTCATCTGCCTTTGTTAAATCGAAAAAGTATTTCCTATGAAGATCTTTCTTTTTAAACTGCTGGTCAATTGTTGTGTCTTTATGAATTAATACTTCACAGATCACAGGTTCTTTCCCTACAATCTCTACTGCATCAATTTCATAATTAGGATCTCTATAATACGTCTTGTATGATGCATTATTTCGATCTTGTTCTTCTTCTAGTAATGCTTCATACCTAGGCATCTTATAGGTTAATTCCACTAAGTCTTTAAACTCAGTTGAGTCAAACTTATTTCGAAGCCTAAACTCTAGACCATTTTGAGCCAATCTCACAAATTCAGGCTCTGGTAAGAGGATCCTACATTTATTTCGTGCTCTTTTAAATCTGGCAATAAACTAAGTAGCCTTCTCATCAGGCCTTTGACTCAATCTTGCCAAGTCTGCCATGGAAACTTCTGGCTTTGTTTAGAAGAATTAGGCATGAAATGCCTCTTCCATTTGTTGCCAAGTTTGGATAGAGCCAGGTGTAAGGTTAATATACCATACAAATGCTCCCCTAGTTAGAGAATTTGAGAATAATCTTAACTTTATATAGTCATTATTGGTAAATTCACCGCACTGAGCCACAAACCTAGTAATATGCTCAACCGTTGACTAGTTTCCATTCCCATAAAAAAGGGCAAAATCTGGTATCTGAAACCTCTTTGGTATTCATGTACCCTATCTACCCATCCTGGGTACGATTTCCTGTACACAAGAGTCTGAACCCCCCGAGCCATTGGTCCACACATCTCTCTAACAATGTCAGTAATTTGGTCCCTAGGGACCATATTTTGTGCTTGTTGAACCACTACTGGAGGAACAAACACAGGATTTGGTGGACAACCTTGTACCTGGGATCCTCTTGACCCATAGGGTGGTATATTTGGGACTGGTTGTCCTTGTGGTACTAGCTGCTGTTGGGGGTATGGGTAACCCCTTTGAGCCTGTCCTGCGAAAGGACCAGCGAAAGGTGCTGGAATAGGTGTTGTGTCTCTTCCAATTGTAGGAAAACCTTCCAACCCCCCGGGTATAAATTCGAATAAAGGGTTGGTGAACCCCCTCATGCCAGGTATGGCTTCGAACATGGGATTTGGAACCATCCTTATGTCATTTTCTTGTACTAGGCCAGATCCACCAGTTTACATGGCTTCACTGTTAAGTAATGAGGCATTTTGACTTGCTATAGGCCTCGAAATAGGTGCATACCAAGACTGAGGTGATGGTCTTTCATAGTTTTGATTATTAGTTTGACCATTAGAATGTCCATTAATTTGCATAGGCTGTTTATCTCTAGCCGATCTTTGCTGAGGGACATTTGGGATTTCCTCCATGTGTCTCGTGTTTGTTGGTTGGTGGGTATTCATTTGATCCAAAAAGGATGTTGCCCACATTTCCATTGTGTTTATTAACTGTTGTCCCATGGCATCTACTAGGTCACCCCATGGATTCATTGGCTGAGTAGATGGAACGGTGGATGGTCCAATTCCTTGGCCTCGTCCAATATTATGAACATGTGGTACTTGTTCCAAAGTGCTGGTCTGTTCGACCATAGGTTTTGATAAAATGGGTGTTTCCACAGGATGTGTTATCACATTATCCTTTGGATTAGGTATTTCTACCTCTCCTTCTACGCCTTCTTCCAAGCGTTCATTTTCTCCTTGTCTCCTACGTCTAGCCATTTGACTTAGTTGCACCGGGCATGCCAAAAATATATGTTGACTTTTTTGGCTTTCGAAAGTTATTTTTGTAATTGTGAGCGTGCCAGTAAGGATCAATCAGTCCTTATAGAATATTAATTGCCAACCAATTATCAGACGATTGTGTTTTAGTTTTTTCAGCCTCAATGAAGAGGACTTCTACTGGTGGCTTTGCTTAGGAGAATTAACTGACAATGATCAAATAAAGAACAATTGCAGTATTTTATTAAGTAAAAATAAAAGACTTACAATGATCCAATTCAGTCTCATAGAGGTTTACAGAAATAATCTACTTGAAACTACTCCTATGAACGAAGTGCAGTGTAGGAATTTGAAGTACAAAAATGTAAAGAACAAGAAATGCAAAACTGGAAAGAAAATAAAGTAAAATAAAACTGGTTTTATGGATCTGAGACGGGAGCTTTTCTGGGGCCTTCTCTGCTATTTATACTTTTCAAGGATAACCATCGAACTGCACTTCTAACCGTCGAACCGCTCCTCCATGGTCGTTGATCATGTTGCCTTATAGTTAGCTCCACTATGTCAATACCTGCAGTTAGGCTTCCCTCCTAATTTTGAATTTAAATGTGAGTAACCGTTGAAGCCACATCACTTTGCATCTCTTTGCTAATCCAGTACTACGCAGATTTACAAAAACCAATAATAACTGCCACGTGTGTGATCATGATTGAAGACTTGAATTGCCTTCTTGTGTTGCCCTCATCTTGCCACGTGTCAGACTGTAATTGGTTTATACAAAATATGTAGCCAACAATTACATATCATATGCTTTTTAAAATTTGTGGAACCCTTTTTAATGTGGACCTTTTAAAAAAATAAAGTACACATCCAACAAAATAACAAATTTTTTTTTTAAAAAAAAATTAAACTGTATTATAACTTATGGTTATATTTGGAAAATTTTGGGCCATTTTGCAAATGAGGCCTAAAGCCAACCCCTTTGGTTTTTATTATTTATCTATTAATTATGTATTTAATAAAGATGAATTAGCATTGTCTCACAAACACAAGTTTCTGCTATGTCATCGGTTGAGCGCATGACATGGACAATGGTTAGGTGGTGTTTCAAGACTACTGAATGATTACTCATTAGAATAATTTTTTCGTTAGTGAAAAACTTATAATCTAATTGTAGTGGAAAATGATATGTCACAATAGTTATTTTACTCTTTCATTTTACTTCTTGCATATATTAATGCAATAAATTTCATTTTTATTTTTAGCACTTGTCACATTTAAAAAAATAATGAAACCTACAATACCATATAGAAAGTTACATAAAAAGTGAAGATTTTTAGTAGAACTTGTTAATAATATTTATAATCACCCTTAATTGTAAATTATAGATTTTTCTTAAATTATTTAAATTATTGTTATCTTATAAATTATAAGTATAAAATATAATTAAATATTGTCCCAGTTTTTTTTTTTTTTTTTTAACTAGCCTCATAGGTTGCACAAACAATTCAATCAAAAAAGGAAAGAAAAGAAAAGAAAAGGTGTACCAATGATACCAATTATTTGAGGGAAGGACCAACTTCTCTCCCGTCCTGTGTATGGATTGGACTGTGTTGTTCAGATCCATAGGTCCATTATGAGTTATACTTTAATAATTTGAGTTATTCAATTTTTAGGTCTCAACCTGTAACATTCTTAAAAAGAATCATGTCAATCCAATGCTCATGGCTGCGTAATATTTTATATTTATCTCTAAAAAATAAATGATCAAATTTCTAAAAAATATTTACTTTTCCTTTTTTTATACAAATGCCATAAAATATTATAGTCACAGTTACCGAATTGAACTAAAATTTTTTATGAAAAAATTATATATTATAATTGAAAAGATAAATAATTTAAATTTTTAAGACAAACTACTGGAAAAAAAAACATAGGGCCTTCGAAGAAATAAGTGGTAGAATGGTACATAATCCATTCCACTATTAGTGTAGGGTGAACTAATATTTTAAAAATCAGACTGGTGAGTGAATCGGAAAAGGAATTGGGTGAACGGGCCACCGGTTCAATCGTCAAGTTAAATCGGAATCGAACCGTGACGTAATAAATATATTAAAATTATATTTAAATAAAAATATAAGTAATAAAATTAAAAATTAAAAATATTAAATTATCTTAAATATTTCTCCTAATATTTTTTTACTGAAAAATATAATAATATATTTTAAAATATTATTAATTTTAATTTTGGAAGAGGAAATCAAATATTCAATATCCCCTCCATATGATTTTAATTCAAATAATTTGATTGAAAGAAGAACAAAAATTTTGGAGGAATATCAAAATTTCAAATCTCCCTCCAATACATTTGATTGAATCCCATATAGATTGTTTGAGTTTTTTTTTAAAAAAAAAATTTCTTATAAATAAGTAGAGACTTTCACAATAATTTCAAGTTCTTAATGAAATTCCTCGTGAAAGAAGACCCTTGAAAGAGAATTTCTAATACTTATATATATATATATATATATATATATATAATAAGAAAAAAAGAAATGAAAGAAATAAAGAATTAAAAAAAAAAAGAAATCAAAAAGAAAAATCAAAATTTCCAATTTCAATGACCCAGCAAACCAACTACGACCCAACCGGTTTGTCGGTTCAGTCGTCAATTTTTCTAATTCTCTCTAAATAAGTTGATTTTAATTTCGAACGATTTAAGGAATATATCTAATTTAAAAGTCTGACCGATTGATAATTTAACTGATCGGTCCGTTTCGATTTTCAAAACCATCAGGTTAACATGCCATGTTTCCTTTGAGCGTCATCCCACTCAGTAGATATAATCATTTATAATAATTATAATATTTCATTGTGGACCATAAACTAAAAAGAAAAAAGATATATACATATATTATCATTGTTTTAATAGTAATTATTTGCTCTATTTACATAGATAGTAATATTTGCTCTATTTACATAGATAGTGATCATGGTAATGAGAGTTCGACTATCAATAAAAAGTAAAAAATATGAATAAAAAAATGAAAATATTTTATATATACTTTTAAATATTTTCATAAATTTTTAAATATTTTTATACGTCTATCAAAACTAATAGCATCTTTAATAGTAATTATTGCATATCTCTAGAAAAATATTATGGTGCATTCACTTTAAGTAGTGTGTATCATATATACTTTATAATTAAAAATAAAAATGATAGAATTTCAATTTTCTAAGTTATAACTAAATATATATATATATATCATAACTAAACACAACATGAGACATAACTTAAAAATTCATGAGTCATAATTAAAATAATGTTATAACTAAAAAAGAAAATTAATTATAACTAATAAAAAAATAATATAATTAAAAGTACATATGATATATCTTGTTTAAAAGGGTATATATTAAAAAATTTTATATTTCTAAGGGTAACTTGGCCTTTTTTTTTTTTTCTTTCTTTTCTTTTTTTTCTTCATTTTGATGGAAGAGAGAGTTTGTGAGAAAAGTCTACGACTCCAATCTGACCATCTGTCATGTTATGAACATAGGGACCTCTTCCTCTGTAGACCATCTCTCATAAATAAAAGGAAGTGTTTTGACAAAAGAATTGTGACCCATTCTCATAATTAAATTGATAGTGCTCTTTTGTTTTTTTTTCTTTTCCATCTTTTGTGAGTCTATCTACCACTAAGTGTTGCATGGTAAGGTTTGAAATCTAAAACATTATTCTCATACTTAAATTTTCCAATTCTTTTGATTCTTGTATTAATTTTATGTTAATCTGTGGCATTAAAGATTGAGAATAATTATTTTCTGGTAAATGCTCCTCATCCCTATCCCTCATCCTTCTCCTTAAACTTTTCTCTTGTTATAAAGGCAACTGGGGTGTTTGGCAAGAAAAAAAATAGCCTAGTTTAGGCTAAAACTCACAAAAAGACAATATAGGTTAAAACAGTTAATAAGACGAAATATCACATCAAACTCAAAATCATTTCACTTTTTCTCTCACAAACATCACATCCAACCACAAAAAAATCCAATCATCTTCTCAAACACAAAAATTTTAGCCTACTAAAATAGCCAAAAACTAAAATAGTCTACTAAAATAGCAACTTCCCAAACGAAACCTATGTAGTGGCAAATTATTATTTTCTTACTCTATGAGAATCATTTAAGTGTAAAATTTAAGTAATTGTTGCCTTGTAAGAACAACATATTGAACTAGAATTTTTTTTAAAAAGTGGATGAATAGTTAAAAACATATTTGATTATATACTGAAAAAGTTTAGAGGTCAGCCTATACATATGGGCGGTGATCACTCGTACTTACCACCCTAGTTTCATTTTTAGTAATTTAAGTCAAAAAAATAAGGGGTATTTTTTTTAAGGTCCCTGATATTATGATTTTATAGTAAAAAGGACATCAAATATTTTCATGATGTCTAAGGTCCCTCAACATCAATCCAGAGAAATTTCAGTCCCAGAGAAAATTGGTCCAGAGAAATTCTGGGAAGAATTTCTCTGGACCAACCCAGAGAAAATTTAGTTCAAAAACCAGAGAATTTCTCTGGTTTTAACCCAGAGAAAATTCAGTTAAAAACCAGAGAAATTTGAAAAATCCATAGAATGAGGTTCAAAGCAAATTCAATACATCCAACTCTACAAAGCCCATGAATGTACGTGTTGTATGTTACAATAGTTGGGCAATTAATAGTTCTTCTATGAGTTTGTGATAGATTTTCTTTAAACTTAATGGTATGAATTTCTCTGGGTTGAATCCAGAGAAAATTCAAATTTCTCTGGATCACTTTCTCTGGGTTGAATTTCTCTGGGTTGAATCCAGAGAAAATTCAAATTTCTCTGGATCACTTTCTCTGGGTTGAATTTCTCTTGGTTGAATCCAGAGAAAATTCAAATTTCTCTGGATCACTTTCTCTGGGTTGAATTTCTCTGGGTTGAATCCAGAGAAAATTCAAATTTCTCTGAACCTGAAGATATTATATTCAACACTGGATATATATATATATATATATATATGTGCTGACATTGTATATATATATGTATGTATCATATATATATATATATATATGTATATATATATATACGTTTGCAACCATAGATAAGATAACTAAGAGTGACTGTTTGATTATGGTTGAAAAACCACCACAAAACCCTAGACAACAACAACAATCACATCATCAATGTGGAGACAAGAACCCAAATACCCTGTTCAACAAGTGACGAAGGCACCTTAGATCTGGTTTCGAGAAATTGAAGTCTCCTACTGACTGTTTGTTTCTCGGCGACGCCATTGAAGGCCGGATACGGTGAAGCTGGAGCTCAATCGGTTGGAGAATGAAGTTAGGGGTGAGGAACAAGAGTTGATCTGGACAGGTATGAGAATGGAGAAGTTTAGAGAGAGAGAGAGAGAGATGAGTTTTGATTTGGTAAGGTCAAATTTCTCTGTGATATGTTTAGGGACCTTAGACATTAAAAAATAATTTTGTGGATCTCTTCCATTATGAAAAGTGGGAGAGGGACCCTAGACCAATTTTCCCAAAAAATAATTAATTCAATCATAATCAAATAATTTTATCATTTTTTTAAATGAACAACAAATATGATTTTAAAAATAAATCATTTATTTTCTTTAAAAAAATTGATGAAATTATGTAACTAAAATTATTAAATCAAACCAATGTTTTAAACATGTGAATCCCGTCAAGCATTTCATATTCAACTATGGCATTTACATATTTGGCATGTTGTATAGTCATGTTCTTTATTCTTGTAATTTGATACTAGTGGGTATTTGGGGACAACAAAAGTGACATTTTTTTTTTATAACTTTTTTATCATTTTGACTCTTAAATTTTAAATTTTATTAATTTCATCTCCAAAAATCATGTAAAACTATGTTTTGATTATCAGAAGGGAATGAGAATCTCATTCTAGGAATTTAATACCTAGTAATATTCTAATACCCAAGATAATTCCATCCAAAAATTCCTCATAATTTAAGAGTCATATCTTTTAATTTCTTCTAAAAGAAAAATCTATTCAAGGATTTGGTTTAAACAATTAAAAATAGAAGATGGTACAAATTAAAACTTATTGAAAAGAGTAATGTTAAGGATCATGAAAAAAATATCATGAAAGATTCTCTACCCTTAGATTATAAATACAATAAAATATCATACACTAATCAAAAGATAAAAAAAATTTATGAAACATTTTATAATTTTTTTTCATGATCACTATCTATTTATTTATAATTATGGAACTAGCTAGGGACAAAAATTAAAGAGAAAGACACCTGTGGTATTGCGTTAAGATCCTTTAGAGTGAAAAAGGTAGAGTGATCTCCTACAGTAATTAATGTGGGCGCGACACTTGTCCCAATAATGGAACCAAGGGTTGAGATCAATCCCTCATCAAAACGACGTCGTTTTGATGTGGGCATTAAAAAAAAGAAAAAAAAAATGAATTCTCTCTCTCTCTCTCTCGCTCTCTCTCATGGAGGACTCTGTTGAAGAACAATCTACAGTCACTGGTACCAAAACCTATGCTCTAATCTCTCTCTTTTTCTCTATTTCTCTCTACATATTGATATATGTGTGTATTTCTAATGTTTTTGACCTTGATTTTGCAGCGAACGCAGGGAAATCAAGTTCCAAACTCCGATATCTGCAGCGATCGACGACTAAATCCAAGGAGGAAAAGGTCTAAATCTCCTGTTTTGCAGTTTTTGCAATTTCTATGGGTTTGAGTACTGTAGTACAACTGGTGTGGAGAATAAAAAATTGGAAATTTTAGGTTGTTATGGTCAAAGATTTCCGATTCGGTACGGGTTTTATATTAGATCAGATTATAAATTTTCTTAAAAAGGGGGGAAATGTTGGGAGAATATCATTTAGGTTCCAGGTTTTCAATAAAATTTTCATCAGTCTTGTTAGTAGGACAATGTTGAGTGGGTTTACATTTTCTCCAAATCATTTGAGTAGTGCTTGACACATTTGATCAAGATGCTATCCGTCTTTGATTGTGATGACTTACGGTAATTGATGAGGAAGTAATTAAGGTGTAAAGAAGATGGGTGGGTTTGAGATTGAAACAAACAAATAAATTACACAATATGTGATGTATACAGATGGACTGAAGCCACCGGAGTGAAGGAGAATGCGCCGGAGATGGAGAAGAACTCCGGTTGTGTGTCCTCTCTCTCTCTCTTCGTTTCTCTTATCACGTTTTTTGTTTTTTTTTTTTTAAATTTCCTCACCAAAACGAGGGATTGATCTCAACCCTTGGTTCCATTAGTGAAACAGGTGTCGCGCCCTCATAAATTACTGTAGGAGATCACTCTACCTTTTTCACTCTAGAGGATCTCGACGCTGTGGTATGTGTCTGAAATGGTGTGTCAAGTTGTCAACACCAATTTCTATTTTAATAAAAAATAATAATATCAAAATATATGTAAATAAACAAATTTTTTTTTTTTTTGGGGTATCAATGTTATGTTAAAACCACCAGCGTTGGTGGCCTGGTCGAGAATGCAACACATTCCTCAGCACTGAGCCAGGGTTGATTCTTGGGGGGAAGGGCAATGTGATTTTTGCTAACAGCTTACCCTGTATTCTGCTCGACACCTGTCCTTAAGCTGTGGCATGTAGTTGAGTTCCATTGATGTCTTGATGGTGGGTTCCTTCCTATGGGTTGGGTTAAATCTGGTTGGCAATCGGCTACCCCAGGGCCAGGGCCTGCGGAGGCTGTGATGACATTACAGAGCTTCCTTTTTGTTGTTCAAAAAAAAAAATGTTAAGTTAAAAATAATATGTTTTTTCATATATTAAGGCAACTATATGTAGTGACAAATTATTATTTTCTTACTCTATGAACATCATTTAAAAGAAAAATTTAAGTAATTGTTGCCTTGTAAGAACTACATATTGAACTAGAAATATTAAAATAAGATGATGAATATTTAAAAACACATTTGATTATGTATTGAAAAAGTTTAGAGGTCAGCCTATATATATGGGCAGGGACGGATCTAGGATTACAATTTTGGGAGGTTATTTTATAGTTTAAAAAATTGGAAGGCTACTCTATATAATTTTGAAATTAAAAAAAAAATTAGAAATGCAAATTTTTATAATTTTAAATTATTTTAAAATTTCTAATATAATATATAATATTTTTCAAATTTTTTGGGATGGACCGCCCCCTAACCCATATGGGCGGTGATCACTCCTACTTACAACCCTAGCTTAATTCTTAGTAATCTAAGTAGTTCATTTTAAAAGTTTCATGTATTAATCATCCAAAAAAATAATTAATTCAATCATAACCAAATAATTTTATATTTTTTTTAAATGAACAATAAATTTAATTTTAAAAATAAATCATTTATTTTCTTTAAAAAAAAAATTGATAAGATTATTAAATCAAATTAATTTTTTAAACATGTGAATCCCGTCACCATTTCATATTCAACTACGACATTTACATATTTGGCATGTTGTATAAAAGTGACATTTTTTTATAATTTTTTTTATCATTTTGACTCTTAAATTTTAAATTTTATTAATTTCATCTCCAAATCTTGTAAAACTATGTCTTGATTAACAGATTCTAAAAGGGGATGAGAATCTCATTCTAAGAATTTAATACCTAGGCCAAGTTTGGCGACGATTGAAAAATTCAAAAAGACAAAAAATTAAAAAGTTAATACTATTCACTAAAAAAATATTAAAAAAATAATATACACATATTAATACAAATCAAAAAATAAACTCATGGATTGATACTGACGAGATGGTGAAGTCAGTGACCGGGGGGAGGGGAGGGTGGAAAAAATTATAGTAAAATATTCACTAAATTGGATGGTAGAGCTGGGCCCGTAGGGGCCCACCATGGGTCCTGTTTTGATAATCTGAACCGTCAATAAGTAGAACTCGTCTAATACTATATTCCTGTACAAAATTACGTCTATCGGATATCGCTAAATACATGATCAAATCAGTTTGTACAAAAATTGATGGTGTTATAGTTAACAGATAACAAAAAAAACTAACACGATCAGATAGCTATCAATATACAATCAACGTGATTTTTTACAAGCATATAGTGCTCGACGAGTTCTACATATTGAACGATTCCGATTAGTAAAACGGAACCCGTGGTGGGCCCCCATGGGCCGAACAGAACCGACCAATTTATGCCCGAAAAGTAGAGAATCAATCTCCTACACTGCCCTCTGTCGCGCTGCCCTTTAGGCTTCTATCCGGACGGCCTATTCCATCGCTTTATTCCCCTATACATTTATTTATACAATTTTTTAATACACATTTTTTCATAAAAAGTCAAATAATTAACCCAAACATCCATATTTTTTTTCTCAACTTTTTAGTCTAAAAAGACAAAAAACACACTTATTTAGGACATCCCAAACAATCCGTAATATTCTAATGCCCAAGATAATTCCATCCAAAAATTCCTGATAATTTAAGAGTTATATCTTTTAATTCAAAAATGTTTTGAAGTTCTAATTTGTAACTTCTGATAGCTCTAATGTATATGTGGGATTCATCTGATATGATGTTTTGGCCTTTTTTTTATTATTTTTGACTTTCCACCTCACTAGAGTTACAGGGATATATCATTGTTGCTTTTAATTTCTTCTTAAAGAAAAATCTATTCAAGTACCTGGTTTAAACAATTAAAAATAGAAGATGATACAAATTAAACCTTATTGAAAAGAGTAATGTTAGGAATCATGAAAAAAAATATATAATAAAAGATTTTCCACTCTTGAATTACAACTGCAATAAAACACCATGTACTAAGTAAAAGATAAAAAAAAATTCATGAAACATGTCATAATATTTTTTTATGATCCTTATCTATTTATTTATAATTATGGCACTAGTTAGGGGTAGGGATGGCAATTTAAACATGGCCCGACGAGGACCCGGTCCCCCGACCCTGATGAGAATGGTTTTTTCCCGAAAAATACCCTCGTGGGGACGGGGATGGTATTCAAAATTAAAACCCCGATCAGTTTCGGGGCGGGGACGGTGATCAGTGTACAAGCCCCAGTCCATACCCGTCCCCGGTCCCGAATTTTCCCTGAAGCAAAATTACCATTTTGCCCCTATATATATATATATATAAATCAAACCTTCCACTCACACACACAGGCTGAACCTCACACACTCACTCATCCTCATCGCCTCTCATCTCTCTTGGTCTCCCTCTCTCAATCTCCCACCGCCGATCTCCCTCCTCCCACAGTCGATCTCCATCCTCCCACAACTCCACCGTCTCTCCCACCGCCACCATCACCGACCGAGCTTCGCCGATCCGCCACCATCACCGACCAAGCTTTGCCAACCCGGCACCATCACCGACCAAGCTTCACAGATCTGGAATATTCTCTCTCTCTCTTTCGATTTGTTATATATATATATATATATATATATTATGTTGTTGTTGAATCTGATTTTTGGAACTGATTTGAGCTCAAACTTTGAATCTGATGTTGAATCTGCTGTTGTTGTTGAATCTGATTTTGGAACTGATTTGAGTCAAACTTTGAATTTGATGTTGAATCTGATGTTGTTGTTGAATCTGATTTTTTTTTTCTTTTGGTCGGGGACTTTTCGGGGTCGAGAAAACCCGATCCCCGTTAAGAGACGGGGGCGAGGGCAGTAATGAGCTCCCCGTCGGGGTCGGGACCGGGGACGGGAGGAATTTCCACCATCGGGGATCGGGGACGAGGAGGGTGATCCCCGGCCCCACCCCACCCCGTTGCGATTCCTAGTTAGGGGCAAAATTAAAGAGAAAGACACGTGTGGTATGTGTCTGAGATGGCGTGTCAAGTTGTCAACACCAATTTGGCAAATAATTTACACTTGCAATAAACTTATTGGACTACCACCAACATGGGACCTTTTTATAGCTTGGTTTTGTGTCGTATTGTAAAATATCTTTTCTTAGATTTTCTATCCAGACTAGTTTGTCATTTGCAAACAAGTCACATTCATACATGCGTCGGATTTTTTTTTTTAAATTAAGCGAATTTTTTGAGTTTATAAGGAATATCATGTTATGAATTTTTTATTTTATAAAAAGGTATGACTTCTATCTAGTCCGGGATCAAACTAGATCGTGTTGTTGGGTCCGTGGAGACTCACCACAGGTCTTGTTTCGATAATCTGAACCGTTCAATATGTAGAAATCGTTGAGTAATATATGCCTGTAAAAAATTACGTTGATTGGATATCGACAGCTATGTGATCAAAACAGTTTTTTGTCAACCGTTAATTTATTCACCGTCCAATTTTTTTAATACGAAACTGATTTGATCATATAGCTATCGATATCCGATCAATGTGATTTTTTACAAGCATATAGTACTCGACGAGTTCTGCACATTAAACGGTTCAGATTATCAAAATGGAACCCGTGGTGAGCCCCCACGGGCCCAACAGCACAGTCCAGCCTGATCCCGGACTAGACAGAAGCCATACCCTTTATAAAAAAACTTTTGGACAAAAGTCCTTAAAAAATTTTTTTTTTTCTTAAGGACACATTTCTTGCTTTTTTTTTTTTTTTTTTGGTAGGTAACACATTTCTTGCTTGTGTCATAATTATAGACAATTTTACCCTTTTATATATATTCAATTTCATTTTCTTCACGGGTTGAAACCATTGTGCTTTTTGATATTTTTCATGCTCTGTGAGAGGGTAATTTATGTGAAAATTGGGGCGAACTGGGAAATGGGTCATTATGGCCCACAATACGAAGGGCTGAGTAAAAAGGTCGTAAAGTTACTTCGGCCCGAGAGAGGAACAAAGTTACTCTGGCCCGAGAGAAATGTAATGTTACTCTAGTCCGGAAGCGACCTGGAGTTAGGCTGGTTGGAAGACGCTTTGAAGTTAGATCGGTCTCAGAGTTAGCCCGGTCATGACGTATTGTGGTTAGACCGGTTAGAGCCTTGCTACTCGGTAGCTCGGTCTAACCACGCCATTCTTTGTACATGAGGAACCGAGATAAGGAGTAGTAAAAAGGAGAACCGAACTAAAGACAGTTCGGTCTACTCTGTGGCTCGGCGTGATCATAATTACTTCGGTTATATCGGAGTTCAGCCATGATAAAAACCATCTCACCTGGTTTAAGCAGTGAGAGGGGTGTTGAAGGATAAGTATTGTCTTTCAGGAGTATGAATCCTAAGAGGACTCTGCATGGAGAAGTAAAAGTCCTACTAGGATTGTGCCACACGAAACCTATAAAAGCTCACAAACATCACCTTTGGAGAGGTAACACAACTTTGCTTTCTGAATACACAGAGCTTTTGTTTATTGGTCAAGCTTACTGACTTAGGCATCGGAGAGGTTTCCGGCACACACCCGCCGGCTAGCTCACGTTTGTGTTTTCAAGTGATAAAGCGACGACGTACAGAGAAGTGCAGACTTGATCAACAGGATTATACGAGAAGGTTTATTTCTTTCCCGTACAATTGGCGCCATTTGTGGGAAGTACAGACAGGACAAAACCTCTTGATCAAGCTTTACCTCTTTAGGAACAATGACGCACATTGAAGAATTACCACAGTCCGCCATCGACGGACAAACACCAGATGGGGGTGCAAGGCGTGGGGGATTACCTTCTATCCCTCCCATGGCGGACTTGGAGTCCCAACGACATAACTCCAGAAGAGATACTAGGGGGAGGCGGACTCACAGCCCCGTCACTCTCATTCACAAAGTCCTGACAGGCAAAGGCGGAGGGTTGATCCTCAAGTTTTGGAGGACCACGTGAAGGAGCAAGACGAATTAATAAGGAAAATGGTAGCGGACATGGAAGCCTTAAAACGCCAGATGAAAGGAAAAGGAGTGGCGACAGGAGAGGGGCGCAAAAACAAGACGCCCCCTCGCCACTCAGAAGACCATGGAAAACATTCCACACCATCACAAGCAGAGAGTAGAAGTTTCAGGATAGGTGATACTCAGTCTAGAACCTCCAGAACTCGTTACTTCAGGTCTGAGAGAACGAGATCATTGAGGTCTTACACAGAGGGAAGTACCTACCGACCCTCGCACTTAGGGGTGAGCATGGTTCGGATTGGACCGGATTGGGGTAAAACCAGGACCAATCCGTTATCTACGGTTCCTGAAAAATTGGAACCAATCCAATCCGTTTAAATTATGGAACCAATCCGAACCAATCCATTTAAATACGGATTGGATCGGTTTAGGACCACGGATTCACATAATTAAATAACAAAAAAATATATATAATACTTTAATTTCATAAAAATATAAATATAGCACTATATTAATTTCACAATAGCAACATCTATTTCTATAATAGCAACATACTGTGCTAGAATTTAAACAACCATAAGAAAACGGGTTTCACCATAAGTATTTAGACCATTACAAATTAAAACTAAAAACTAACAAACAAAAGTAATAAAAGAAGATATTATACGGTTTTCGGTTTGAGTTTAGATTTTATATAGAATAAGAGAAGATACTATGAGAGAGGATGTATAATAAAAATATATACTATTTGTATACGGTTCGGATCGGTTCCAATCCGGAACCGTGGGGTTCAATCCGGAACCAATCCGTGTACTACGGATTTTTAATTTTTCAATCCGGAACCGAACCACGGATTCAAAAAACCAATCCAAACCTATCGGATTGGACTAGACTGGATCGGATTACGGATTTCACAGATTCCTTGCTCAGCCCTACTCGCACTCGCACCAAACATCATCCAAACAGACGGAGTTGCCCAGATCATCCGATCTACGGATCATGCTGGAAGAAAAGGCACGATGGAATGAGGACACCAGGGCGCGCAACCCTCGCAGAGTTTCTGCCCTTCAACGATTGGCTCCTCGATCGCATGGAAGCGTCGAGGTTGGAATGCCGTTATCGCGCCCTGCCTACGAACCGACAGACAAAGCATTAGCAAGGCTGCAGACCTCGCCGTTCGTTCCGGCAATTGAAAACGCGCCCCTACCTACAGGCTTCCTTCAGCCCAAATTCACTACGTACGAGGGGAAGACAGACCCCTACATTCACCTAAGCCACTTCCGCCAGGTTATGGCGGTATATCGGCAAAACGAGGCTCTAATGTGCATCCTCTTCCCATCAAGCCTTGGCGATCTAGGCTTGACTTGGTTTGAAAAACTTCCAGAAGGTAGCATAGCCTCCTGGGCGCAATTGACAGAGGCGTTTGTCACAAGATTCAGAACAAACACCAAAACCCCGGTGAAGATTGACTAACTACTCTCCATCGACATGGGCGAAAAGGAGACGCTAAGATCCTACAATAGTCGATACTGGGAGACATTCAACCAGATTGGGGACTGCCCCACCAATCTCGCCATTGCACAGTACAAAAGAGGCCTTCCATTCGGGAATAGACTAAAGGACTCAATCACAATGACGCCACCCCTCACCATGGAAGCCTTGATGGAAAGAGTGCATCAGCACATCAGGGTAGAAGAGGATGGCGCACGTGCCAAAACAAAATCTGGCACGACCACAGTACCAGAAAAGAAGACCTCAGCAAAGGTCAGTGCGGTAGATCGTCAGAACAGAAACGGACGTGGCAGGCGAGACAACGGAGAGGACCCGGATAAAAGATGGTTGAGGGTCCGTATGGCCATAACCACGGTATTCAAGAAACTAATCTACCGAATTCTAAGTGAAATAAGAGATGAGCCTTTCGTCAGATGGCCAGCCAAACTAGGGGAAGCGCAGAAGGACTATGACGAAAGATCACGGTGCACCTTCCATAAAGAAAAGGGGCACCGCACTAAAAATTGCACGCCATTGAGACAGTACCTGGAGGAGTTGGTGGCAGCAGGTCACCTGGATAAATACATTAAATGAGGGGCCCAACCAGCCCCCCAGGACCATAACAACCCCAATGGAATGCCAACCGACGCCCCACCTCAAGGCGTTATCAATGTGATACATGGAGTCTTTGAACCGAAACGTGTATGCGAGCTCAGGGGATCAATCAAAAAGGCTGAACACTTAAGAGAGGTGCTAAGTGCCCAACCTGCCATCAAGAAGGGGAAGACAGAGGCCACAAACGTCATGTCTTTTTCAGATAAAGACTTGGAACGGATATATTGCCCTCACAATGATGCCCTGGTCGTCACTCTCCGAGTCAAGGATTTTGACGTCAAGCGGATTCTGATTGACCAGGGCAGTTCATGTGAAATCATGTACTACAAAACATTTAAACAATTGAAGCTACAAGACAAAGACTTGGCGCCAGCCGTATCTCCCCTAATTGGATTCAACTCCATGCCAGAATGGCCCGTCGGCAAAATAATTCTTCCAGTCAGAGCAGGAAGCGTGACGAAACAAGTAGAGTTCTGGGTATTGAAGGTCCCCTCCACTTATGGGTAGAACATGGCTGCATGCCATGCGATCGGTGGTGTCATCCTACCACCAAGTAATGTGGTTCCCCAACGATACCGGGGTAATTGAAGAATTCTATGGAGATCAGATCATATCGAAGCAATGCTTCGTCACGGTGAATGGCAGCCGTGCTGCCAAAGGATACGTTCATTCGGTAGAAGAACCTGAGAGCAACGAGCTATTCGCAGATGTCGGCAAAACGGCTGATCAGAAAGCAGTGGAGGACTTGGTAGAGGTAAGAATAGATGAAAAGAACTCGGATAAGTTCTTTTTGCTCGGTTCGTCATTGTCCAGCACTGAGAGATTAGAGGTCTTGGAATTCTTAACCTCTAACATCGAAGTGTTCGCCTGGACGCCCTACGACATGCCAGGCATTGATCCAAACTTCATCTGTCACCAATTCAATGTCCACCAATCCGCCAGACCAATCATCCAACGCACACGCAGATCAGCACTCCACCATGCCGAGATAGTGGCAGAAGAAGTAGGTAACCTGCTGGAGGCAGAAGCAATTAGAGAAGTGCACTACCCAAGATGGATCTCCAACACAGTCGTAGTGCCAAAAAAGAATGGCAAGTGGCGTGTCTGCGTCAACTATAAAACAGTCAACAAGGCATGTCCAAAAGACAGCTTTCCTCTACCGCGGATAGATCAACTAGTAGACCTAACGGCGGGGCACAGCCGACTCAGCTTTCTGGATGCATACAGAGGCTACCATCAAATCGCCATGCATGAACCAGACCAAGAGGTCACATCCTTTACAACTCCAAGAGGACTATACTGTTACAAGGTCATGCCCTTTGGCCTAAAGAACGCAGGGGCAACATTCCAACGGATGGTCACCAAGATGTTTGAACCATTGTTAGGCAGAACAATGGAGGCTTACATCGACGACATGGTGGTCAAGAGCAAGGATGAGAATGACCATCTCAAGGACCTAGACGAGATGTTTGAGATCCTGAAGAAGCACAAGTTGCGCCTCAATGCATCCAAGTGTGCATTCGGAGTAAGATCTGGCAAATTCCTAGGCTTCCTTGTGACCAACCGGGGTATAGAAGCGGACCCCTCCCAGATCAAAGCAATTCAGGATTTGGAGAGACCAAACTCAGTGAAAGAAGTACAGCATCTCACCGGCATGCAGCCGCGCTCAATCAGTTCATAAGCCGATCGTCAGACAGACTACGACCATTCTTTCAAGCTTTAAAAGCCAAGTTCGAATGGGACGAAGAATGCGACCAAGCTCTGGAAAGCTTGAAAGAATACATGTCTTCTCCACCATTGCTGGTCACCCCAATACTTGGAGAAGAACTCTTCCTGTACCTGGCAGTCTCTCAGCACGCAACTAGCGCAGTGTTGGTCCGTGTAGAAGGAATTCAACATCTGCCCATCTATTATGTCAGCAAGACATTGCTGGGAGCCGAAACAAGGTATTTGCCACTAGAAAAACTAGCATTAGCCTTAATGATGGCCTCCAGGAAATTGGCACACTACTTTCACGCCCACACCATAGTCATCCTCACAGCTTTCCCACTAAAAGCTTTGTTTGAGAGGGCGAACTTTTCTGGGCGAATCTTGAAGTGGGCAGTAGAGTTGGGACAATTCGATGTCAAGTTCCAACCTAGAACCGCAGTAAAGGCCCAATCTTTGGCAGACTTCGTCGCAGAGCTTACTCCTGGAAGTCATCATATCTGCCCAGTCGACCTAACTGACACAGCCGAACTAGGGATGGAAGTTGACGCCGGAATAGCGCAACCCCTAGCAGAAGGTGCTCAGTCAGACTCCAAGGCAGACCAGACTAAAGACAGCAAGGAAGAAGCAAACCAAGACTCACCAACAAATAAAGACGTGGTACAATCAGATAGCGAGGGGCAGACAGCAAGCATGGACCTCGAAGAAAACACCAGCAACATTTTTGACCCCACGACATCATCCGACCCCTCTACTTGCTGGAAGTTGTTCGTTGGAGAGATGTGGAAGCTCTTTGTGGATGGAGCATCCAACCGACATGGTGCAGGACTTGGCATAGTCCTCATCTCACCAGACGGCCTGGTTGTGGGGCAAACAATCAACCTTGGCTTCCCAGCATCAAACAACGAAGCGGAATATGAAGCACTTCTTGCAAGACTCAAATTAGCATACTATATGAAGGCCACCGAATTAATGGTCTACCGCGACTCACAGCTGGTGGTAAACCAAATTTCTAGCGACTATGAAGCAAAGAATGATAGGATGGCCAAGTACCAAGAATTGGTCAGAACAGAGATCAAGAAATTTGAAGTAGTGAGGATAGAACAGATTGGCAGGGAGGAAAACAGCAGAGCAGACAAACTAGCAAGCTTCGCTTCAATGGCAGATACTTCCATCCCTCATCCGTTGCTCATCGACTTCTTACCAAGACCAAGCATTGAAGACCCCGAAGCAGAAGAGGTATGTTGCGCTGAATTAGGCTCCTCATGGATGGATCCTATTATACTGTTCTTAAAAGACGGCATCTTACCGGAAGAAAAGAAAGAAGCCAACAAAATTCGAGCAAAGTCGTAGCGATTTTGGCTCTCTCCATCCATGGCATTATACAAAAAATTGTTCTCAGGACCCTATCTCAAGTGCGTTCACCCCAGCAAGGTGGAAGCATTCTTGTTTGAAATACATGAAGGGGTATGCGGAAGCCACCAAGGTGGAAGATCGTTAGCTTACAGAGCCATTTCACAAGGATACTGGTGGCCATACATGCAAGCTGACTCAGAGAAGTATGTAAAGAAGTGCGAAAAATGTCAGAAGTTCGCACATCAAATACATCAGCCGGCCAGAGAACTCCTACCATTGACCAGCCCATAGCCCTTTGCAATGTGGGGCTTGGACATAGTAGGACCACTTCCAACGGCACCCGGAAACAGAAAGTTTTTTCTCGCAGCAACAGACTACTTCACAAAGTGGGTGGAAGCAGAAGCATTAGCATCAATCAAGGAAAAAGATGTGAAGAAATTCGTCTGGCAAAATATCATTACATGATTCGGCATACTTAAAGCCCTCATATCAGACAATGGCACTCAGTTCGACGGCAAAATTTTTAGAGGCTTTTGTGAAGAATATAAGATAGAGTTCTACAATTCCACACCGGCGTATCTCCAAGCAAATGGTCAGGAAGAAGCATCAAACAAGGTAGTATTGGATGGACTGAAGAAACGGTTAGAAAAAGCCAAAGGCAAGTGGGCGGAGGAACCCCCTCATGTTTTATGGGCTTACCGCACCACACCACGACGGTCAACAGGAGAAACTCCATTCTCCTTAGCCTATGGTATGGAAGCAGTAATCCCACTCGAAGTTGGCCTCCCCACAATTAGAAGCGAAAATTTTGATCCAGACTTGAATGGAGAAGCCATAGCATTGGAGCTCGACCTTGCGGAAGAAAGAAGAGAAAGAGCACTGGTTCACATTGTCTCATACCAACAAGAGTTATGTAGGAAATACAACAAAACAGTGCATCCAAGACAATTCAAGATCGGAGATTTGGTACTGCGCAAAGTGATGGGAAACACCTTGATACCAGGAGATGGCAAGTTAGGGCCAAATTGGGAAGGACTTTACAAAGTGGTCGGATTAGCTGGCAAAGGGGCATACCACCTGGAAGATAAGGACGACAAAGCCATTCCAAGGCCATGGAACACTGCCAATCTCAAACTATTTTATTTTTAGCTTTTTTTACGAGTATGTGTAATTTTCCTTTCTCTCAATAAAACAAATCAATTCTTTTCAGCATAGTTGTTTGTTGTATGAGATTATATTAGTGAGTTAGGGACATCAAAAGTAAGGTTGGCTGGAAAAACGAATCTATAGGTTGGCTGGAGAAACCAACACCCCTCCTAAGCCCAAGATAAGGATCCAGGCTGCAGGACGTTTGGTCAGAATAACCAAACATTCTATTCTAAGTTGGCCGGAAAAACTAACTTAGAGGTTGGCTAGATTAAACCAACACCCCTCCTAAGCCCAGGATAAGGATCCAGGCTGCAGGACATTTGGTCGGAATAACCAAAAATTTCTTCTAAGTTGGTTGGAAAAACTAACTTAGAAGGTTGGCTGGATTAAAACCAACTCTTATTACTCTTCAGCCGAAGTAAGGGTATGACTGAAGAATGGTTGGCTGGATTAAAACCAACTTTTAATACTCTTTAGCCGAAGTAAGGACATTGGCTAAAAGAGTAGTTGACTGGATTAAACCAACACCCCTCCTAAGCCCAGGATAAGGATCCAGGCTGCAGGACGTTTGGTCGGAATAACCAAAAATTTCTTCTAAGTTGGCTGGAAAAACTAACTTAGAAGGTTGGCTGGATTAAAACCAACTCTTATTACTCTTCAGCCGAAGTAAGGGTATGGCTGAAGAGTGGTTGGCTGGATTAAAACCAACTCTTAGTACTCTTTAGCCGAAGTAAGGACATCGGCTAAAAGAGTGGTTGGCTGGATTGAATTCTTATTACTCTTCAGTCGAAGTAAGGGTATAGGCTGAAGGAAAGTTGACTGGATTAAACCACTCTTGGTACTCTTCAGCCGAAGTACGTATTTCGGCTAAAAAGTGGTTGGCTAGTAAACTCAGTCAGATTGATCAGTTAAAACCAGAATAAAGTATCTCGGCCACACTACTATTAGAAAGCAAGGTCAAACAGGAATTTAAACCGAGATAACAGTTGGAAGTGAAAAGATCATGGAAAAGTCATTACAAGTACAAACATGTAGATCAACCAAAGTAAGAGTTCAAAACAAGAAAATTTTCATTCATCAAAGAGCAAATACAAAGGAGGAGCCGCAGCCCGGTTACAAGTCCAAAACAAAAGGCAAAACAAAAATACAGGAATCAGTTGAACAAATCATCTATCTCGGCATCCAGACCAGCATCACCATCATCTCGGAGCGCGGTCTCTGGCTGGAGCTCGGTCTCGGTCGCAAGTATGGTCTTGGTGGGAAGCACGATCTCGGTTGGTTGCTCAATGATCAGGTCTTCTACCGTGTGCTCCGCCCGAGCTGATTGATTTGTTAGAACATTGCCAACCGAGGTATCAGTTGGCTCTTCTTCATCGTCGTCAGAACTCTCAAGGAACTGCTGCTGAACGGATGCAGCATACTGAGTTAGTGAGGCCGGAATAAAATACTGCAGAGCATTGTAGACCTCGGTTTCGGACCCACAACCGAGCTGCTCCATAGCACTTCTCCAGCCGCACTTGAAAAATAAGTCCTTTGCTGCCTTACATTGTTGGATATAAGCAGCCTCGCCTTCTCTATAGCCCTTTTGCTCGGCGTCATCAGTCTTCTTCTTCAATTCATTTATTTCGGCGTCTTTGGTACTTTCAAGCTTTGCGAGCTCCCACAGATGCTTGTCTTTCATTTTGGTTAGAGCTCTTTGTTTGTCAGAATTAGCCGAGGTAACCAGTCCGGTTAAGCGAGTTACCTCGGTCTCCAGCTCGGCCATCTTTGCTTGTGATTGTTTAAGCTCAGTGGTCTTGGCTTCAGCTTCTGCCATGGCCTCCCTTGTAGTTCTCCTGAGCTCCAACACTCACTTGTGTGCGATGTCGTTTTTCTGAATGGCCTGCAATAGTGTAGAAACTTTCTTTTTTAACCGAACTAAAAGATGGAAAAAATGATAAAGATGAAAAAGCAAAGAAGAGAATTGCCTACCAGGATCATGGATTTTGTTGAAGATCGGATGGCCTTCAACTCGGTGTTCAATTGATTGTGGTGCTCCATGTCTTTTGGAAGGCACACACTTTTGGCAAGGTTGAAAGCCAGTATGTGATCCTTCTCAGCAACCACCGAGTCAGTATCTTGGATATCTCGGTTTTGAAACGTGAGCTTGGGAACCCACTTGGAGGTAGATCGGTCAGATGGCTCCGGTTGAGGGTTTGGTGGGGGGCTTGGCAGAAGGATGGTTTCATCCTCATCTACTAAGCGTGGCTCGGTTTGGTTAGTCCGGGCACGCTTCTTTGACCGAGATGAAGAAGGTTGTTGCGTTGGCAGCGCCACCACGGTCTCTTGGGTTTGGCTCGGTGGCGGTACTTCGGGTCTGTTGGTTTTGGTCAAGAGAGCCCTGACTCTATTTCTCTTGGCCATTTCTTGTTCGGCTGTGAGTGGGATTAGTCTAATTTCTGGCAAGGTTGGGTCCGGTTCTGGGGCCTCCTCTAGCAGAAAGTCGGTCACTCTCGCTTTTCGGCGGCCGCTATATCTATAGGTCGGTTCGAACTTTAGCAGCTTGGCCCAACTACGTTCTGGATACCGTAGTGCGGCGCGTAAGGTCGCTAGATTTGGGTAGCTGTATAGAGACTGGAGGTGGGCAGAATCTACGAAAGAAGACAAATGTTAGTTCGGCTGAAAAATTGAAAACCGAAATATAGTAAAGCACGCAAGAAAACCGAAGTAATTATACCAGGTGTTCCTTTTTTCCAATTAATGCTTCGGCCAGGAATCTGGGCTTGGTGATCCTCAAAGTTCCCAGACACTCAGAAAAAATCGTCGTCATTCAAGTCTTTATCCGGTGTGTTTTTTATTATTTTCTTATGTCGACGGCGTATTCTAAGATAGTACACCCAGCCGTCTTCCTTCGAACCTATGGAATACTGGTGGAAGATTTCAGCTAGACCGTGGTTGATGCCTGCTTGGCGGTTTAGTTCGGCTATACCCATTATTATACGGTAGGAGTTGGTGGAAAGCTAGGTTGGGCATAGTCTGGTTTGCCTAAGGAATTCACAAATAAGGGGTTGGACTGGAAATCTTAGCCCGGTTTCTATTATTGAAAGAAGGGTAAAGGGTACAAAGCCCTGGTTTCCCCAAGGTATGACATCTTTTTCGGCTAAGATTAGGTGGACGTCGTCGGGTATATTGTAATCTTTTCGGAATTTGGCTAGACCACCTGGAGTATTTACTAAAAATCTATACTTTCCTATTTATTTTATAAGTTATGAATAAGTTAGATCGGTGGCAAAATTGTGCTCAGTAGCTCGGTATGGCGCGCAATGGAGTGCTTGGGCAACCTAAGTCTGCAAAGTGGAAAACAATGGGGTTAAGCACAGATCATTGGACCGTGCTACAAAATAAAAGCAAAAATAGGAGTCCTACTTCGGCTATGTGGATGCTACAGGTTCTGTCTCGGTTTCAACAAGATGCTTAGTAGCTCAGATTGAGCAGGGGGTTCGATATCTCGGTCTTGGCAAGCGATTCGTTATCTCGGTTAAATAAAAGGCTCAGTCAGACCAGTTGAGCCTCTAGGGGCAGTTTTCTAAGTTCGGTCTAAAACTTAGAAAGCTGGCTTAGCCCCAAAAGTCCTAGCTCGGTCGAAAGATAAGGTTTCAGTATGCTACGTTGGGACTTAGTTCGGCTCGTTTACCTCGGCTAAGGTCTATCAAAAGTAGCTGACTTATTGAAACTACTGGTACCAACATAGAGTACTAGTTCGGTTAAAGTCTGATAGAAGGACATTGACTACAAACTACTTTCTCGTTCGGTTATATGATAATTATGGATCAAACACTATTTTATAGATTACTTCATGAAGTTCATGAGGTTTTTATGAAGTTTTTCCTAAAAAAACACATGATAGAGCAAGAAAAAGTGTTTTGCAAAAACACCCAAAACAAAGTACGAAAACAAGGAAAGCAAGATAAAGGTGCAGTGCTTACCAGACGAAGAGGCAAGAAATGGAGATGAGAGCAGCAGCAATGGAGAACACGAGCTCAAAGGTTGAAGAAGTAATGGAGGTTCAGAGAGAGAAGTTGAAGAATGAATGGCGTAAGCGATTCTCTAGCCAAGGGTTGTTTTGTGGAAAGAGAAGGGGCAAAAGGCGGGAACTGTTCAAATTGTGCGAAGTACGAGGGCGGCGTAACAGCTGCGATAGGCCAGTAAGGGCGTGCCACGTGTCCTGGGAAGGAGAAACGATTCAGTTGCTATGATTGAAGAGACGTTTTGACCTGACAAGCAGAGCCCGGTGTGAAATTAGCTCGGCTGGAAAGGCTTATGAGTTTTAGCTCAGCTGGAAAGGCTAAAGGGTTTTTAGCTCGGCAGGAAAGGCTTAAAACTTTAAGCTCGGCTGATAGACAGGTAATCCCTACCATCCTGCGCAGATGGAATTAAGGGGCAACTGAGAGGGTAATTTATGTGAAAATTGGGCAGAGTTGGGAAATGGGTCATTATGGCCCACAATACGAAGGGCTGAGTAAAAAGGCCGTAAAGTTACTTCGGTCCGAGAGAGGAACAAAGTTACTCCGGCCCGAGAGAAATGTAATGTTACTCCGGTCCGAAAGCGATCTGGAGTTAGGCCGGTTGGAAGACGCTTTGAAGTTAGATCGGTCTCAGAGTTAGCCCGGTCGTGACGTATTGTGGTTAGACCGGTTAGAGCCTTGCTACTCGGTAGCTCGGTCTAACCACGCCATTCTTTGTACATGAGGAACCGAGATAAGGAGTAGTAAAAAGGAGAACCGAACTAAAGACGGTTCGGTCTACTCTGTGGTTCGGCGTGATCATAATTACTTCGGTTATATCGGAGTTCGGCTATGATAAAGACCATCTCACCTGATTTAAGCAGTGAGGGGGTTGTTGAAGGATAAGCATTGTCCTTCAGGAGTATGAATCCTAGGAGGACTCTGCATGGAGAAGTAAAAGTCCTACTAGGATTGTGCCACACGAAACCTATAAAAGCTCACAAACATCACATTTGGAGAGGTAACACTACTTTGCTTTCTAAATACACAGAGCTTTTGTCTATTGGTCAAGCTTACTGACTTAGGCATCGGAGAGGTTTCCGGCACACACCCGCCGGCTAGTTCACGTTTGTGTTTTCAGGTGATAAAGCGACGACGTACAGAGAAGTGCAGACTTAATCAACAGAATTATACGAGAATGTTTATTTCTTTCCTGTACACTCTGGATCTCAAAACAGAGAAGGTGTTGGGTAATGTGTTTAATGTTGTATCTTGGAGATTAGTAATTGATTCAATAATATAACTCCGTGTTTTGTAATGGACTTCTTTATCAAAAATACTGTGGATAATGTAAATTTATCAAAAAAAATTATTTTAAAAATGAGTGTATGGTGTAAACTTAAAGTTAGAAGGATGTGGGTCACACCCATAATAATGTAGACCATTGATTTCTTTTTTTTTAAAAAAAATATATTTTTTGAGTTTATAGGATTGCTATTTATTTATTAGATTATTACTACCATCCGGTTTGGAGTGCAAAAACATGTGAACGGATGCTAAGGTCTAAAAAAATGCACACGTCAACACAGTGGTGATGTTGGAACTTTATTTTTTAAATATTAAAACTAGATAATTAAGTTTTTTTTTTGTTCAAATTAACATTAACAAACAAAAATTTTGGTGTTAATGCTATTATTTTATTTTATTTCAACAGTGATAGTGACAATGATAAGGAGTGTTGTGGTGGATAGTGGTGATAGTTGAATCTTAGGGCCTGTTTGTTTTGGGGTTAAATAGATAGGAGATGATTAAGATGGAGTTGGAATTATTTAGTGTTAATACTATTATTTTATTTTATTTCAACGGTGATGGGGATAATGATAATTAGTGTTGTGGTGGATAGTGGTGATAGTTGAATCTTAGGGCCTGTTTGTTTGTAGAGTTGGGGAAGGGATTAGGATAGGAGAGGTGAGGTGATATAGATGAAGGTTGAATGGAGATTAAGATGGAAGAGGTGGAGATGGTATTAGAAAAATAGTGAGAGGATTAGAATTTTTTTTATTTTTATATATTAGGAATTTTTTTTAAAATATTAACGTTTAATTTTTTATATTTTTTTATTTGTTTTATTATTTTATATAAAAATAATTTAACAATTCATACACTAACAAGTATCATCAAAACAAATACAATTTTACTTAATCCCCTCACTATCAATCATTTCCATTCTACCTCTGAAAACAAACGGGGCCTTAGGGGTTGTTTGGGGTGTCCTAAATAAGTGCAGTTTTTATCTTTTTAGACTAAAAACTTGAGGGAAAAAAAAAGGATATTTGGGTTAATTTTTGACTTTTTTCGAAAAAAATGTGTACTAAAAAATTTTATAAATAAGTGTATGGGAGAAGTTATTGAGTAGTAGGCAGTGTAGTCGGCTAGTTATTAGATGGAAAATGGTTGCCTCATTTTCAGACTTGAATTGGACGGTGTTGTTCGGCCGTGTAGGCCCACCACGGGTTCTGTTTTTCTAATTGGAACCGTTCAATATGTAGAACTCGTCGAGTGCTATATATTTGTAAAAAAATCACGTTAATTGGATATTGATAGCTATCTGTTCGTGTTAGGTTTTTGTCAACCGTTAACTATAACATCATCTATTTTTTATACAAAATTGATTTAATCATGTAGCTATCCATCTCCGATTAACGTGGTTTTTTTTAGACATATAGTACTCGACGAGTTTTACACATTGAACAGTTCGGATTATCAAAATGGGACCTGTGGTGGGCCCCCACTGGCCCAAATTACCCTCAAATTTAATAAATATATATACCTATTTTTTTTTCCCCGCTTTGACAGCTTTTCCATCAATTCTCAGTACCAGTCACGTCTTTGTATTAAAATATGTAATAAATTAATTTTTTATATTTTTAATTTGTGAATAGTGATACCTTTTTAACTTTTTTAGTAATTTTTTGGCTTTTTAAATTTTTTTAGAGATGCCAAACTAGGCCTTACTTGTTAAATTTAAACGGTAAAATTTTACTGTCAAAGCTAATGTTAACATAGTGAATTTTTAATGTGTTAACATTTATTTCTTTTAATATTTCTATCAGTCACGTTAACTGTAAAGAAAAATTAGTGAAACATCTCTCTTTAACTTTGTGTAATAGGAGAAGTCTTAAATTTTTTAATTAGTTAAGATCCCTCGATAAAATTTCTCCGTGTTAGAGTTGAAATTTCTCTTAATTAAGTCGAAATTTCTCTAAATCAAATTTTCTCTGTAAAAATGTTAAGAGACCCTAATTACTATGAAAATATTTTATATTCTTTATTTTATAAAATTTTAATATCAGGAACCTTAAAAAAATTTCCCTAGGGTATGCCCATTGATTGTACAATTTAGTTTGGAAAATTACAAACTTAGTTTGGGAAATTAAAATAAAAATAAAAATAAATTTGACCTTTGTAACAAAATAAATTTTAAGCTTTTAATTTTATCAATTTAAATCCTAATTTTTTTTTATTTAATTTCAATTTAAACCATCTATCTATTTTTGTTAAGTAAAATTAACCAAAAAAATATATTCTCACCAGTAAACACATTGAAATAAAGATATTTTAGACATCTTATATATATCTCAATTGAGTTTAACAACATATCTTTTTTTCACCGGTTTTACTTAATAAAAAAAAATGATTTAGATTAAAAATAATTGATAAAATAAAAAATTCATAATTTATTTTGTTATATTTTTTGTAATTTTTCCTTCTACTTTTTAAATATTAAAATTGACAGTAAAATTTTAAAATAAACAAATGATATTGTGGTCAAACATATTGGTCCTTTTGGTAATGAACTTTCATAATTGAGGAGTTCTCACCAAATCTCCTTTGGTGGAACCTCATATACTATTTACTAGTTTACTTTCTGTTTTTTTTTTTTTTTTTGGCGTGTGGATTAAAAAAAAAAATGCCAGTGCTGTTTTCAAGCATAAAAATTCATTGACATTGTTTGGCTTCATTAATGAAATTGAGTATGGCTAAGTATTTATAAAATCCGTAAATTAAATTAGTCTAGTTTAATCTGGTAGATTTGGATTGGATTTTTGAATTTGTGGTCTAATTCTAAATTGAAAAATTGAAGAGTTGTTCTACATGGATCGATTCCGAATTTCACTTCACAGTTTCGGATCAAAATCCATCTGAATCATATGTATTACAGTTCTGATACATACTATCCTACCTCTTGTATATAAAACCAAAGCTACTGTTGTATTTTTTCCACTCAAAGTTTGTTTACCTTTCTACTCAAAGCCGCTGTTGTTGTGGAATGATGGACTGTTACTAGAGCTGCAAACGAGTCAAACGAAGCCGAATTTTATTGAGTTTGAGTTTAGCTCGTTCGCTTATTAAGCTCGAGCTTAGCTTGATAAGTATCTGGGTTCAAGTTCGGCTTGGCTTGACTCGATAAGATTTTTTAAAATATTATTTATCTTATTTAAATAAAAATATTATTTAATATATAAATAATATATTTATTATAAAATTTAAATAAAGATAAATGAACCGAGCTTAACGAGTCGAGTTTATTCGAGTTTGAGTTTGGCTCATTTAAATGAACCAACCCGAGTCAAGTTTATTCATAAATAGTAGCTCGATTCATTTGCAACCCTAACTGTTACTATGAAGCTATTTCTGTGAAGTAGTGTTGTTTTTTGTTGCTATTGTTGTGTTATTTTTTAATTTTAGTTTTGGAATGGTATAATGATGGAACCAATTATAGTATTTTTTTTTTTTTGGAATTTGTTAATGGTTGCTGCTATTGTTGCAGTGAAACTAGCTATTACATTTCTTTAAATGAATGGTAGGACAATGTGCACGTTTATATTTTGAAAAATTTTGGACAAATTAATGTAGAAATGAAAACATTATGTGATTTTTTTTATTAATAAATTATGTAAATCCGTGATTTCAAACCATGCCCAACTATATTTAAATGTTTGGTTTGTAATTAATGAATTGAGTTTAATTTTATCCCAAACTAAATTAATTCAGATCATGTTCACCCTAAAATTGATAATTAAATTTTGAGTAGGGTAGCGATTTTTTCCACCAAAAAACTACTAGATTTAAATATCATTGACCGGTCATAAGACCTGCCCGTAACTGTCCCATGATTTAAAACAAACCAAACTTTATCAAATGGGCCTAAAGTGGCCCAAGAATTTTAGCTAATAGGCCCAACATAGTCATGGGCTTTCTTGATTGATAACACTTAGGTTTTTAATTTTTTTGTTTATATTTACAAAAATTTTAAAAATTCAAATAAAAACTTGTTTGGTAAATTTTTGAGTTATAAATCAGTGGTCTCAGTTTATAAATTTGGCCAAAAAATGTAAACTCAAAAAAGGTGTTTCCATTTTGAGTTTTCAGTTTTTTTTTTTTTTTACCATCCAACACTAGCTACCACCCGCCATCATTTTCCACAACCGTCTTTCGCCACCACCACACACCACCCGCCACCCGCCACCACCACCCACCCCTCGCCACCACCACCACCCACCTGTCATCCACCCACCACTACCATCCACCGCCTGCCACTACCACTCACCACCCACCTGCCACCACCATCCACTACCCGCCACCACCACCCATCCGCCACCGTCACCTACCCACCCACCACCACCACTACCCACTACCACTCGCCACCCACCTGCCACCGGCTACCAACACCACCACCACCCACTCGCTACCACCCACCCACCATCCGCCACAGTCACCCACCCACCATCACCACCCGCCGCCACCACCCACCACCACCCGCCACCGTCACCCACCACCACCCGCCATTCGCCACTCACCCGCCACCATCATCCACCACTCGCCACCACCACCACCCACTCCCTACCACCCACTACCCGCCACCGTCACCCACCTACCACCACCCGCTACCCACCACCCACCGTCACCACTTTCCACCACCGTCTTCCGCCACCACTTGCCATTTCTCATTCTTTTTTATATTTTTAAATTTTTTTAAATATTTTGTCAATTACCAAACACGTTTGTAGTTTATGTTTTTTTTAGAAATAAACAAAAATCAATTTATAAAATTTTTATAAATATAAACTGAAAACGTAAACCCTTTACAATCAAGTTTGGATTAGATCCGAAATTTGTGAACTGGAATGAAAAGCCCCATTCGTATAAGGCTGTTTGAGCTTGTTACTAGTTCAGACTGGCCGAGAGCCTAAAAAAAAGTCGGAGAAATTGCAATTCAGTGCAATTTGAAAAAAAAAATTCATAAAATTTTTCATGAATTTACAAATATTTTGAGAAGACACTATTGATTTGCAATTTTTCCAAAAAAAGTCACATTTTTCATTTAGTTTTTTATTTTTAGTAAAATTTGTGTTAGATTTTTTATTTTATTTATTTATTAATTTTTTTTTTAATGTTTTTTTTACATTTCAAGTCTGTTTAGTTTAGAATAATTTAAAAAGTAAGAAAAAAAATTTAAAAATAATATCTACTAAAAGTCAAAAACAAAAAACTATTAAAAAACAACTTTTTTTTGTTTGTAGTGGAAAATTTTCAATATATGTATATATATGTTTTTTAGACTGATTTGAAAAGTAAAAATATTTATAATAAAAAAAATGTTTCTGAAAAGAATTTCTTTTTATGAGTAAAAAATTTCATGTGACATTTTAACCTTTTAAAAAGATTTTTTGGTTAACAAGTAAAATCTCGAGTGTGTATATTGACTCTATAACAATGATACCATTTAAGTCAGAGAGTACAACTGTCAAGATTTGACCCTACATTCAAGCTTTGAATAAGGTTTATCCAACACTTAGACAGCTGTCCTAGAACCATTGCACCAAATCTCAAGGAGTTGGTCATGAAAAGTGTAGAACTTGAGATCTCGGGATTTATGCCCCAAAGCCTTATCAAAGTGCCACAGCTCTTTGAGTTACTTTTTTAAAAGATAATGAACAATACAATGATTTTTTGACTTTTTAATATTTTTAAGCCAAAAAATAACTTTTTACTTGTTTCTCCAAATAACCCTTAAATAGATTTAAAATACATAAATAAATAAAATAAAATGAGTGACTTATAAGTCAGCTAAGAGAGAGAGAGGGATTCAAAACATAAAGTTGAGGGAACATGGATGAGGAGAACAATGAATAAAGCTAAAAAGAAGCTGTAAATAAAAGACAAAAATAAAGAGATAATTTGACCCCAAAAAAATTTAAAAAAATTAAAAAATGTATTACGGTAGGTCATGCCAAACAAACTCACAGTAATAAGTTCAATCAATTTTGGGCAATATGATTTAAATGAAGAAGAAAATTAGAAACGCATTTAGAAATGGAAAAACAAATTTGAAGATTCCTAAACTAGATGCTGCCATGTTCTTCAAAGGGAAATCCTCTAATGGTCTAGTGCTTGGGATTTTTCCTTCCAAATTGGTGTTTGTGACATTCCTGCAATCAAACCCCATTTTGAAAATTTTGGGTAAGTGTATAATGATATAATAATGCATTAATATATACAATACCAAGATCAATTTATTTACAACCTTAATTAAATAAATAAGTAAATAGAGGCACAAGATTAAAAAAAAAAAGTTACAAACTTACAAGATTTTGAGATGGGAAAGGTTTAAAACTTCCTGTGGAATTTTTCCAGATAAATGGTTATCGTTGAGGCGTCTACAAGGCGAAAAACAAAACAAACAAGTGTGAGATAGAATCGCGAATTTATTGTCAATTTTTTTTTTCTTTTTTTTCTTTCACAAATCCCCTTTTAAATCCTTATTAATTCAAAACACAGTTTTAAGTCGTGAAACATAAAAGCAAAACAAAGTATCCGACACAAAAAACACAAGACAGATAGTGATGGATATATAATTAACTAGGTTAGAAACACCTTCAAACCCAAGCTAATTATATATATGCAACCCACCATGTGGAGTCCGCTATAGTTAAATGGTCATATGAGAAACCTTCTATAAAAAGCCAAGCACAAAGTAGACAATACTCGAACCATAAATCTACTCTCTTTACACTTCAATTGTACTAACTTAAGCAACGGAATAGCCTTTGCAGACACCACACCGATACTCACCCAAACTCACTCTTTCTCTCCTCATTAATGGTGAAAAATCATGGAATCAAGTGAATTTCAGCATCATCAAATAGAATTTTACAATTTGTTGGTCCAACCCACTTTTTAAAAATATTGTCTAGCAATATATTTTTTTGTTTTAATTTTGGAAAATTATTCCAAGCCCTAAGGGCACACCACATGGCTTATGCCACCAATCAATCACCAAAAACATAGCTACCTATTGTTTTCCCATGCACTAACAAGCTCCACATTCTCTACCAATTATCAAAGTTTTTGGGCACCACCATACCATGCCTATGGGGCATCAAATAACTTCTCCCTAGTTTATGTGTTTCTAAATTTATTGTGAAACATTGAAAAGTGATGTGTTCAATCATCAAAAATTCAAAATTTTATTTATTTATTTTATTTTATTTTATTTTTTTACAATAGTTAGCGAGGAAATAGGGAACGGGAAGTTGCATACTCCGGCAATAAAACAAGAGCTCAAACATCATACCTGATAAGAAAATACCTCATTTATTGAGCTAACTCTTTAATCTTAAACTCCCATTCAATTAACTCAATTATATGATAGAAACCAAGTATATTTTTTTGTTAGATTGCATATATATATATATATATATGAACTAGAAAATAAATAAATAAACAAAATTCCAAGCCAAAATACCTTCTACTCGTACAAAAGAAATTCACATCTAGGTTTGAGCAAACTCACAAGAACTCAAGGGACTTCAAGTTTCCCAATGAAGGTGGAATTTTTCCTGAGAGATTGTTCTGATACAAGTCCAACTCAATGAGATTCTTCAAATTGCCCAACTCAGCCGGGATACTTCCTTGAATGTTGTTTTGGTGAAGTACCCTACACCATCAACACATAACAAACAAATTGTTGTTTTGTATTTTAAAGAAATAGAACATAAAAAGTTCCACATAACAGAGATAAAAGGTGGAACCTTATCTGTAAAACTTTTCGTATTTTTATTTTTGTGTTACTGAACTTTTTTGAGGAAATTAAGGAGGGAAAGAGCTTACAGATATTGAAGTTGTTAAAGGTTTCCAAGTTCAGGAACCAAATTGCCAGTTAGGTTTTTAGAACCCAAGTCCCTGCTCATATGTGACAAGAAAAATATAATTAATTATTTTCCTTTCTTTTTCCCGGAAAATCAGAAATGAAATGGAAAGAAAAGCTTAAGGTCTCGTTTGACAACTTTCAGTTTTAATCAAAAAATTAAAAAATTATTATAAGTTGTCACATCATTCTCTTTACTTTTTTATACATTTTTCTTAAAAAGTTAAAAAATTATTAAAATAACATATTCTCAAACGAGGCCTAAATGTATGAGAAAGCTTAGAAGAATCAAAAGAGTGCACATATGAAGTGACGAAACATTGGCACATGTATACATCATAGCAAAACATACAATTTTTTAGAAAAATTACATAGAAAATAATTATATATTTATTTATAAAAAAAATTAAAATATTTATTATTAATATTTATAAAGTTCTACTAATCTTTAAGCACAATTCAATTACTTTAAAGTGGAACATCCCACAAAAGGCAAAAGGAAAAGAATAAAGGGGAAAATGGATACTTTACAAAGAAAATAAGAATTTGAATAAAGTTATACGCATCAATTGATATATTAATTAGTGTATCAATAGATGATATAACATAATTTTAGAAACTTTGAGTCTCTATAATTTATATAATAGATAGGATCCATATTTCTAAAGTGATAATGTCATAACATATATTTATATACTATTTGATATATTACTTGATGTGTGTAATGCATAGTAAAAATATACGAGGGAAAAAGAGTAAGGTCAAGTTTGGTAAGTAGAAAAAAAGTTGAAAAGTCAAAAAGTAACTCAAGAAGTTAAAAAGTTATCACTATTCACCATAAGTCAAAAAGTATGACTGCACAATTTCTAATCCTAATTTTCCCCTATACACTAATTTATACAATTTTTTAATACACATTTTTTTATAAAATGTCAAAAAGTTAACTCAAACATCCATATTTTTTCCCTCAACTTTAATCTAAAAAGATAAAAAATACACTTATTTAAGACACTCCAAACAACCTCTACGACTTTGAAAATCAAGACGCCCATTTGGTATCAATTGCAGTGATATTGGGAGTAACAAGTGATGCATATAAAAAAATCGGATTAAAAGCATCGATCATAAAAATTAAAAATAAAATAATAATAATAAAAATAATAATAATAATTAAAAATAAAATAAAATAATAATAATAATAATAATAATAATAAGCCTTCATTTGGTTTTCATTGTGGGCTATATAATCACAAAAGACAAAAAAAAAAGTTATAAAATCACAAAATGACAAAAAAGCTATAAAAGTACCAAATTACCCCATATACAAATAAAAAGTCAAAAAAACATCATTCTATACTGAGGGCAATTTTGTCATTCTAAAGTCAAAAAAGTCAAAAAAATCAAACAAGAATACCAAACGACTAAAAAAGTCTCAAGCTAAAAAAATCCAAAATACCAAAAAACCAACTAAAAAAAACCAAAACCAAATGACACCTAAAACAAGAAACAAAAATAAAAAACTTTGTAACAATTATGATTTGTGAATCGATTATAAATTAATATATATTATGCATTAGTTGATATATATGTGACTTTTACTTTCACCCTATACGGGGAGTGATAGGCCAAAAAAATTACCGATATTTTAAACAGCAGTTCTATCATTTCATAAAAAATTCAAAATTTTGTCCAGAATTTGTAATCAATAGCCAAAATTTATTGAAGCTGTGTGTAGCCCCTCACCTCATCAAGAAGGGTAAACCTAAACCATTGATCAACAAATCTAAATATATTTTTCCAGATATTTATCTAGTCCCTAGACTTTCTCTATATTAAAAAAGAGAGAAAGAGAGAAAGGGGCAATACAATAGAATAACTTGTTGATTCTGATTGCAAATGATGTGAAACCAAGTACAAGGGTTGATAATAGTTGAGTCCCAACTATGTAAGACGTTGTTTGGATCTAACAAGCTAAGCTTGAAGACAACAAGAGCATCTCCTTCATTGTTCCCACAAACCATTATTGAGTTTTCATTCAAAACTATTGTTAAAAAGAAGGTTAGGGCTGCAAAGACGCTCCAAAACCATTTTGGTGCTGCCATGGCTTCTCTCAATTGGTTTGTAAGTACATAGAAAGAAAAAAAACAAAAACAAAAAAATCTAGGGTTTTAAGTGGTTGGAGTTTTGGTGATGAGAGCAAGAGTGATATATATATATATATATATATTGATAAATGAAGAGAGAGAAACGTTGTTGCTCACCATGGTTATTTCTTATTCTTCAATTATTTCCATAAAACAAAGGTTTGTCTTTAGCAGTTATGGAGTTTATTGGAAAATTCTATATATAAATAGATTTTTTACACGATTTATCACTAGTGATAAAAAAACAAAGGATTTTACATGTATTTATTAGGGAAAATTATACCTATGTATATTTTGAGAGAAAATATTATAGGTCTCAAATTTTCTATTAAATAAACGATCAAATGTCTCACACGGGTATGGGATCTACAAACTTCCCACACCGTGTGAGATATTTAGTCATTTATTTAGTAAAAAATTTGGTATCCCTATTTTGAATTTAGATCCTTTCCAGTGTTTTCTACGGGAACGGTCCAGATTGGGTCACGTCCCCCACTTAATGATGGTGGCTCAAATATAGCTCATTACAAAACAATAAAAATAAATAAATTCCAAAATTTTCCCCAAAACATTCCGTTGCCACCCTTGAGTTCTTGACTAGCGACCACTCTCCATGCGAAGCTCTTCGGTGAACATCGACAGCAGCCTCCCTCTCCAAATCCACTCTCGCTAAGTGGCCTGAAATCCTTCTCTCTCTCTCTCTCTCTCTCTCTCCTCCCTCTTCCTCAACACATTATCCTCACTCTCTTCTCCTTCAAAATTTTTCTATGATGACTTTTTTTATAGGTTGCAATCTCATGTTCCTTATTTGAATTGTTTTAATGTAGACTAGTATATGTTGCTTGAATTCATGTTAAAAAAGGACAAGAGAATCTTATTTCATTTTTGCATTGCAATAAATATCTTTTGTAAATGATATGCCCCCTACTTCTATGATAGATTTGGTTGTCAAGCCTCATGAACAGGGAACTGCTTTTATCTAAGTTTCAAAACTTATTTGTCTAAGTTCCAAAACTTCCCAATCAATCTAATTTTTCCCAAATTTTTTAAGCAAGCATGGTAATAAACACATTTATACAAACAATCTCGACACTCATCAACAGGGCAAAATTAGAGCAAAATTCCTTAGTTATTCCATACTCATCAATCTTATTTTTTCCAATTTTTTGAGCTATACATATCACCAGACTGAACTATATCTATTAGGGAAAAATTAGGGCAAAATATATTTATAAAATTAGGGTTCTTTAGATTAATAATGTGTGTAAGATAGAGAGAAAGAGTGAAAAAGATTCGGGAAAATTCTTGGTATCTTTGAGTGTGTGAAAAGAGACCCCCCCTAGTCAAGGAAATGTTGGATCCTATCTCCAACCTAATCTCCGATCATCGTGACTCACCAAACCTCGGCAAATCAACGGAAGAAGAGGACCACCTGATCCGAAATACAAAAAAAGGTTAAAAGTACGAATCAGCAGGAGGGAAAGGAGATTAAGCAAGGAATGGCCATGGAAACTGAAGGTCTTACCGAGCTAGCCAACACACAGGAGGTACCTGTAGTATCTCCCCCTCCCAAATCCTTCAAGGAAGCCCTTACCACAGTGAAGAGTAGTGATTATCTTTTTGATGTTGGAGTTGATACTCTATCGTCTGATGAGGAGGATGACGAACAGAGAGGAATTTCCACCACGGATGAGGTCCTATCCGAACACATGGGAATCTCCATGATTTCTTTGCCTAAAAAACTTTTGGAAAAAATCCGAAAGCCTTGGGAGAATGCATTGATCATCAGGTTACTGGGCAAGAACATAGGCTATAAGATGCTGTGCTCGAGAGTTGTGAAAATTTGGGCACTCCAAGGTGAGTTCAACGCCATTGACCTAGGCAGCAATTATTTCCTTTTAAAATTTTCTGAGAAAGAAGACTATACTAAAGTTTATACAAGAGGACGATGGGTTATCCTGGACCACTACCTAACAGTGAGGAGATAGGAACCAAATTTCAAATCATCGGAAACACTTGAAACCACGACCGCAATATGGGTCCGATTTCCAGAGCTTCCGATCGAATACTACCAAGAGAAAGTCTTATATGCTATTGCAAAATCAATTGGTAAGCCTCAAAATCGACTGGACAACAGCTATGGCAACCAGGGGGAAATTTGCCCGGATTTGTGTCGAGATGGACCTCACCAAACCCCTGAAGCCTAAGTTTATCTTGGAAGGGCGGTATTATAATATAGAATATGAATCCCTACACTCTTTTTGCTTCCTTTGTGGAAGAATTGACCACCGTAAAGAAGCATGTCGGTTCAAGGCACTACCTAGTCCACCGTTGGCAAAGAATCTAGACGTTTCCGGGGAGCAAACTCTGTCCACGGGGACCGCTGTAACTAACGGTAACCTGTACCATAAATAGTCTGAGGAAAAGGCCTTTGGGCCTTGGGTGTTGGCAACCAAAAGAGGAAGAAGACCAACCCAGATTAAAAAAAGCCCCACCCCGCAGCGGAATAGGTTCAAATATTTAGAAGAGGGCCCAGATGGCCACGAGGAAAGTTCTAGGGGAAGAAACGATAAAAGGGCAGGGCTTGAGAAGGCCCAAGGAGAAAGCAACCCATAGATTCACCCACAACATTATGATGATTCCAAAGGCAAAAACAAGGTTGGATTGGCCCAACATACAGATGTTCAACCAGAGTCAAACCAAAAGTAATCAGATCTGGAACCAATGGAGGAGATAATTACGAATCACGCTAGGGAGATCATGTCAGAACCTACAAGCAGCGACCAGCCTATTCTTACCAAGCATAATAATGGCCACCCAACTCTTTCAAACCAATCTGATATAACCTGCTCCTTACCTGCGCCATCAACCTACATTGACTCAACTATAGTCGAGAGTACTCACCTCCAAACCTAGCTAGTACAACAAAACCCTAACATTAGTATAAGCCAAAACACCATAGAGTGTTGGGGGAGAGAACCAACCCCTCCAGACCCTGGTGACTTGAGAAACGAAACAGTAAAAGAAGATGGCCTTCGAGCAACAGACACCAGACGTACAAGAGCATGTGAAGCAGACCGGTGCATTGAGTCTGTTGTTCGAACCAGAGAGCGAAGCAATTCACATCGTCACTTTCGTATGGTCGATAGAACAAATCCGACTGACAATCGAGCCAAACTAGGAGAGCATCCCTGTGAGACCATTCCACTTGGTTCAGACGGCCTCCATGCGATCAGTCGAGGACGATCATTGGAGGATACGCAGCATCATTAAGGACTTGGATTCTGACCCACCTAATTTCTCATCTATGGATCTGCTGAAATTACTCTTTTGGAATTGCCGCGGTGCTGGCAATAAAAACTTTAAGCGCCATCTCACGGAGATTCTCAGGACTCACGAACCGGAAATCTTGATACTCATGAAAACCAAAGTTCAATATAGTAAAATGGGCAACTTCTTCAATCGACTGGGATTCACAGCGTCTACTATAGTGGACCCCGTGGGTAGATTTGGTGGGATCTGGATTATATGGGACACTAGCTATGTCAATGTAAGAGTATCTGCTATAAGTTCCCAAGTCATACATGCAACCGTACATAAGGAGGACTATGAAGAATGTGTTCTTGTCGCTGTTTATGCTAGCCCAAACCCTGTTCTAAGAGAGACCTTATGGAATAATTTGGAAGATGTTGCAGCGAACATGGACAAACCGTGGCTGGTCGCAGGTGATTTTAATGACTATGCAAATCAAAGTGAACGAAGGAGCTTTTCCAACAACCAAAGCACAACCAGACCTCAAAAATTCCTTGATAGAGTCAATAAATGCAACCTGATTGATTTGGGAAGTTCAGGACCCAGAATGACTTGGACTAACAAGAGACATGGGCTGGCTAATACTATAGAAAGGTTAGACAGAGCGATGTGCAATGCAGATTGGCGTACATTGTATCCTGAAGCTAGTGTGAAAGTGCTCCCTCGCACATATTCCGATCACTCTCCTCTCATTGTCTACACTGAAGGTATGCACTCTCTCAATCCCCCAAATAGACCTTTTAGATTTGAGGCGGCTTGGATGTCTCATCCTGGTCTGTTGGATGTCATTAGCTCCTCCTGGACTGATATGAATAACAAACTTCTCGATTCCACTACTGAATTTATAACTAGAGTTAGAAAATGGAATCGAGAAGTCTTTGGCAACATTTTTAAAAAAAAAAAGAAATTTACTGGCCAGAATTGAAGGCATCCAAAAAGCCTTAACGAATCAATTTTCTCATAGTTTGTTCACCCTTGAGAAAACTCTCATTATTCAGTATAATAATGTGTTATTGCAAGAAGAGATGTTATGGTTCCAAAAATCTAGATCAAAAACCATTACCCTTGGAGACCGTAACACTAGATATTTTCACATTTCGACCATCACCAAGAGGAGAAAATTGAAGATTAATGCCCTTAAAGATAACGAAGGTAATTGGATTCTTGAGAAAGCTGATATAATTAAGAACATTATGGATTATTTCAATGATCTTTTTAAAAAAGAGGATGTTCATTCTTTGGAAAATTGGCAAAACATGACCTCAACTTATTTTACTCTGGAGGACAATGCGGGAATGCTAAAACCCATAACTAATTCTGAAGTTTTGAAAGCTGTTAAAGTATTGGTGTTTTTAAAGCACCGGGGAAAGATGGTATTATTCTACCAAAAATACTGGCAAACTGTGGGTCATTCGGTTTATGATTTTATTCATTCCTGTTTCCAAACTGCTAGAGTGCCCGATGTAGTTAATGAGACTTTTATTGCCCTGATCCCAAAAATTGAGAACCCTGACTCAATCAAACAATTTCGTCCCATAAGTCTTTGTAATGTCACTTACAAAATCATAACTAAGATTATAGTGGGTAGAATTAGACCTTTCTTGGATAGGCTCATTAGTCCCAACCAGAGTAGTTTTATTCCTGGGAGACATACCACTGATAATATTATAATCACCCAAAAAATCCTCCATACTCTGAGATACAAGAAAGGAAGAAGTGGGGGTATGATTTTCAAAATTGATCTTGAAAAAGCTTATGATAGATTGTCTTGGGATTTTATCAAAGACATTTTACAGGAATTTAAACTCAATGGAAAATGGATTGATTTGATCATGAACTGTGTCACTAATAAACATTCCTCTATCCTCTGGCATGGGGAAGTTTTTGAGGGTATCCGCAATGAAAGGGGACTTAGACAAGGTGATCCTCTCTCTCCTTACATTTTTGTTCTTTGTATGGAGCATCTATCCAACATGATCATATCGAAAGTGAAAGAGGGATCTTGGAAAGGTTTAAAAGCTTCTAAACATTGTCCAACCTTGTCCCATCTCTTTTTCGCTGATGATCTCATCCTTTTTGCCAAGGCTGACCATCCTACCTGTGAAACCATCACTGGGGTCCTTAATGAATTTTGTGCTGTTTCTGGTCAAAAAATTAACTATTTGAAATCTAAACTTTTTTGTGTCCAACAATATCTCTCCTAATCAAGCTAGAGCCCTAAGCTCCCAGAGTGGCATTCCCCTCACTCAAGACCTTGGCAAATATTTGGGATCTCCTCTCCTTCATAAAAGAGTCAACAAAAATATGTTTAATGAAATCCTTGAAAAGCTGAAAGCCAGACTCTCAAGCTGGAAAACAAGGAATTTATCCTTTGCTGGCAGGGCTACACTCATAAATTCTGTTACCTCTGCTATTCCTAGCTATAATATGCAAGTCATGGAACTCCCTAGACAATTTTGTGATGAGGTTGACAAACTTAATAGAAATTTTCTTTGGGGAGAATTTGATAACAACAGGAGGGTCCACCTTGTTAACTGGAACAGTGTGTGTAGACCTAAGGAGGATGGTGGACTTGGTCTTAGAAGAGCTAGAGACCAAAATGATGCACTGCTCACTAAACTTGGCTGGAGCATGCTAACTGATTCTACCAAACTTTGGTGTAAGGTCCTACAAGCCAAGTATCTACAAAACCACACCCTTTATAATTGGCCTTTGAAAAGGAGAGCCTTCCACATTTGGAAAAGCATATGTAAAAATAAGGACATCCTTAAGAAAGGGGTTAAATGGAATGTGGGTAATGGGGAGACCATATCCCTATGGCATGATTGGTGGTGTGGTCAAAAACCTTTGGATCAAACATATACTTCTCCACAAGTTAATGATGAAGATAAGGTGAGTTTACTCCTTGATGATGAAGGAAATTGGAACCCTGCAGCCATTGTGAATACTGTGTCTCAGCAAGACCTCCAACAAATTCTGCAAATCCATAGACCCAGGTATGTGACTTACACAGATGCCCCTACCTGGTTTGATCCTCTGGAGGAGACTTCTCAACAGCAGCTGCTTATAAGACCATTGTAGGACCTGAGATGGATGGAATTGATTGGAGATGGTTATGGAAGATCAAAACTCCTCAAAAGTTGAAATGCTTTCTCTGGCTTATGCTCAAGGATAGATTGCTAACTAATCAAATGAGGCTTAGAAGATGCATGACAAATTCTGATTTATGCCCTAGATGTGGGGTGTCCAGTGAGGGCACGAACCACCTCCTTAGGGAGTGTATCAATTCCAAAAACATCTGGACTGAAATAAGGAATGCCACATGGTGGGAGGAAGGTTGTAGATTGCCTCTAATTGAATGGGTGTCTTCTAATATGAAAACAAAAACTGTATTTCTTGGGAAAAAATGGTCTCTCTATTTTGTGGTTATTCTATGGCAGATCTGGAAAGACAGAAATCAACTGGTTTTTGAAAATTCTATTCACCCCATTCAAGTTAGTCTCAAGAACATTGGAGACTATGTACTTGAGATTGATGAGGCATTCCAATCTTTTCTCCACCCTAACCATACCTATTCTAATTAACTGGCATTTCCCTCCTGCAGGTAAATTGAAATTAAATACTGATGGCTACTCCAAAGGAGATCCTGGACAGGCAGGCTATGGAGGGCTCTTGAGGGATGAAACAGGCACATGGATATGGGGATACTATGGAAAGCTGGGCCACTGCTCCAGCGTAGAAGCTGAGCTTTGGGCCATTTACAGGGGTCTCACCATTCTTCTTCAGAAAGGCACATTGGATGTAGAGATTGAAACTGATGCCATTCAACCCATCAACCTAATCCAAGATGGACCAAGCCATCACTCTCCCTATAAAGCCCTCATAGAAGATACCAAGTTCTTAATGTCAAGATGCAAGTGTGCACTGAGTCACACACTGAGGGAAGGAAACAGAGTAGCTGATCGTTTGGCAAATATAAGAGTGGCACAAGATGAACATGTAGTGATTCTGGAGGATCTCCCAGAAACTGTAGCAGCTTTGGTCATAGAAGATATGACTGGAGTTCACTTTGAGAGGGACTAGCCCTCCTTTTTTTGTTTGGTTTTGTACTGTGACCTTTCTTGTTTTCTATGTTTTTATCTGAATCAAAAAAAAAAAAAAAAAGATTCGGAGGGAGGGAGAGAGAGAGAGAGACTTCGTTGGCAATTCAACATGCAATTTCACTTAAAATCGCATGTTGAAAATATAATTTTACGATGACATGGATTTCCCTAACATGCGATTTCAAGTGAAATTACATGTTAAAAATGTAATTTTACATGCAATTTTCAATTTAAAATTACATTTTTAAAATGTGGTTTCAAAAAACAAGTTATTTTTCTAAATAATTTAAAAAGTGGGTCAATTCTCTAAATTATTATTTTTTTAGAATTTTTTTAAAAGAACTCCCTAAAGTTGGTGTTAGTTTTGTAGTTGATTTTACCATTTTACCGTTAGTTGACATATGAAATGACAAGACATATATTTAGATCATGAATTTAAATAATAATTTAAAAATAAAAATATAAATGAAATATAAATTAAAATTTTTTTCTATTTTCTTTTTTTGTTTGTTTTTAAATCTCTATCTAAATTCATGATTCCAACACAATTTAAAAGAATTGTATCAAATATGGCAAAGACCACCCTTAGTTAAAAAATAATAAATTCAGAAAATATATTCTTGAAGAAAAAAAATGTTACTATTTTATTTTTTTGAAGAAAAAAAATTTTTATGTGTTAAAAAAATAAAATCTATTTTTATTTTGTTTATATTTTTTTTTTTAAAAAAATATTTGGCTTTCTTTAAGAAATACTAAATTTTGTAGTCTTATTAGAGGACTTGTACATTTTAATGTTGGTCTCTATCGAAAATAGATAAAGGGTAAGGTGAGAATTTTCTTAACAAATTTTGGTTGCCACGTCACTACCAACGTTAAAGGAATATGAAGGAATGTGAAATACTGTTACAAATAAAAGATAATGACAGTGCCATTTCAAAAACTTAGAAAAAATATTTGTAATTGTCACAAATTCTAGAGAAATCAATGTAATTTACACTTTTATTTATCTTAAGATTTGTTCATTTAAAGCATGACTCATTTTCATATCACCATTTTTTATACTTTTTCATACTTAATTTTCTAGACCCCATAATAATAAGTCGAATCGTTTATTTTATAAATCTTACAATAAAGACCATCCGTGCAAAAAAATAATTTCATCAGATTTCGATCAATAAATAAATAATTAATTCACATTTTATTTTATAAAATTGATCATTTGAGTTTAAACTCATCATATTGCCGTTTATTTTAAATATATATATATATATATATAATTTGTTCACATGCTTAGTATTATTCTTGAAATTAACTCATATTTATTGTTAGATTTATAAAATAAAAGATTCAAATGATTATTGTAAATTCGGAATGAAATTAACAAAATTATATTATAAACTTGTTTGGTTATCTCTGTTTTTTTAAAAGAAAAATGCTCCATCCCCCAATTTTTCCTCCCTTAATGATATAGCAAATAATACTAACTAATCAACTCTTTTTAAACTCTTCTCTCTCTTTTCAAAATTGTTTGACATATCATTGGGGGAGGTTGGGAGAGAAATTGGGGGATGGAAGATTGATTATTTATTTATTTATTTATATTTTTCTTATTTTTTTTAGTTTTTTTAATATTTTACACAAATTTTTTATTTTTCAAATACACTTAAAAAATATAATATTTGTGACAAAATTTTTAAAAAATTCGTTAAATATAAAAAATACAAAAAAATAAAAATAAAAATTCAGTATAATTTCGTATTTTGTTGTAATCAATAATTTTTTTTTAAAAAAATTTGTACAAATTTTATACCTTTTAAATATATCAATATTAGGTAAATCTAAAAAATATAAAAAAAAATAATTAAAATATTTTAAAAAATTACTAAAAACATAAAAATACGAATTAAAAATTTTAAAAATTATTTTTAAAACCCCAAAGCAATGCGGTTACAACCATTCTTTTAAGATATGTTTGGTTTGAGATTTAGAAAAAGATCTAGAAAAGGGAAAAAAAAAATCAAAAATCATTCATACCATTAAAATAAAAGATTATTGCTTATTGTCATATTATTAGTGGCTCTATTAAAATATCATTTTTAATACTTTCAACTATTTTTCAAAAAAAATAAATAAAATATAAAAAAAATATTTATATTTCATTTAATTTTACATATTTTTTTCTTTTCATTTTCAAATTGTTTCTTAAATATCTCAAGCAAATCCATTTTTAATTTACAAATTGAGCATCTTAGGAATTGAAGATTCCGATTTGATCAGAGCCTTTATGCCCACATCACACGTGCGCTTCGAAGTGCGAGCAAAACAACCCTAAACTTTACTCTCTCAACCTCTTGAAAGTTTTGCAACGGTTGCGAGTGGGCTTTGCATTTACATTACATTACATTACACACGTCTCATAGAAGAACCGGAAAATTGTATTTTTTAATTAATTATTATTTAATATGTCTTTTATATTTTTTAATTATTTAATACAATATTTTATTTATTTATTATTTTTATTAATTATAATATTATAAAATAACATTTATCTATATTTTGAAATTATTAAATGATTATCCGAAAAACAGAGAGAGATAAAACAAAAAATAATTACATAATTGGATTATAAAATATTAGATAGTAACCTGTCTACCACTCTAGCACAACCTCACTCTCTTCGTCTTCTTCTTCTTAGCGTTGACACAGAAGCACACACTTCGGGTTCTTGCTCTTCACAGGTACTCATATGTGTTCTTTCATATCATGTTTTGATTTTCAGAGTTTAGATCCTACTTTCAAGCCCTGTTATGGGTTTGAAAGGGTTTTTTTTGGGTGATTTATAGAGTTGTTTTTTGTGTTTTTTGCTTGAAATCTCTAAAATGTTGTTGTGCTCTTGCTTTGTAGTGATGTTTTCTTGTTGATCTGTTGGGTTTGAGTTTGATCTCTGTTTATTTGCTTTATTTAATTTTGTTTTTTTGGCTTTTCAGTGTTTTGGGAAAGTTTCCGCTCTGTGTTGTAGCTGTGGCTTCTCTGACATTTAGGCAATTTTCTATTTCTTATAATATGGGGTTTTGTTGACTTGTATGACCCTTTTCTGATCTGATGTGTTCACTTGGGTTTGTTTCTGGAAATTCTTCTGCCATTTCTGTTTGAAAGTAGTCGTCTGGCTGCATTCTTTATTTATTTGTTTTTCTTTTTGGGTTTTTTTTTTTTTTTTTTACTCTCTATTGTGTGTGTGTGTGTGAGAGAGAGAGAGAGAGAGAGAGAGAGAGAGAGAGAGAGAGAGAGAGAGAGAGAGAGAGTTTTGCTCTGCCTTTTCTAGCATTTTGTGCTCTGCATGTCTGCACTGTGGTCTCTGTCAACATATCTTGGTCATTTTGGTTGTGTTTTGGCTCTCTTAATGCCCAGCTAGCTTTGTTTTGGGTCTGTGACATCTAATGTTGTAGACTCCTGAAGTATTTTTTGTGTAACCTTTTTCTATTTTAGCCTCTGAAACATTGCTTCTGGAATTCCTTTTTTCCCTTAACTTCTGTTTTGTTTTTTAATTTTTTAATTTTTTCAAAAAAAAAAAAATTAGCTTTCTTGGAATCTATTTTCTTGGTTTCTTTTCCTAATCTATGGTGAGGTTATGGTCCTTCAGCTTTATTTGCATGCACTACAAGATTAATGATCTAAGCTTTATTTTTGGGGGCTTTAAGGGTTTATGGTTATTCATGACTGTATATGCCCTGTTGTCTGTTAAGAGTGCTCATTTTTTGTGCTAGAGTTTCATGTCTGAAAGCCTCATCAGGAGTTGTAAATGTATTGAGAGTTTCATATGCTAAATCTGCAACTTTTTTTACATTTTAACAACCAATACTATCTTTTTGCTTTGTGGAGTTTGTTTCATATGTATATATATATAGTGCTCTTCGCAGCTCTTCCTTATTGGAGCACCTTCGGTAGCCTAATGATTTCCCGTTCCAGTGTCATCTGTTCCTATGATTTTAATTGTCTATAGTGTGATTTGAGTTTGAACAAATGTTCTGCATTTTTCCTTTTTTTTTTAATTTTTTTTTATGTGTTTTTGTTTTTGTGCTTGTTTCTCCATGCTACTGCTGGTGGCATGTTATGGCTTATCAAGTTATCAAATTTGTTTTTCTTATGCTCATACTCAAGCCGGTCTTTATACATGATGTTTTTATGGTTGCAAGAGCAATATTAGGTAATTGTTACCTAGTAATGTTTCTAATTCTCGGTTATAGAGTCAGAGTGAGGTTCCAATGTGTTTTTTTTAGGAGTTTATAGTTTATGGTAACATATTCTTAAGAGTTGTTGGAACCTGTTATGATGTTGTAGACCACTTAAAGGCTGTGCCTGTCTTTGGAGTTTTGAGACGCATTCACTGTTTAATGCCTCTCTTTTTTCTTTTTTACTTTCTTCCTTTGCTGCCTGGAATCAGCAATCTTGATTTCATGATATTCACGGCTTCCATTTGTTGTCATAGCTTTTCAGTTGCTGTTCTGTTATTGCTTCAGGGTGTTAAAGTTTTCTGATTGGTTCAATAGGTTTCAACTTTGTATTCTTTTCATCTAGTTTGGAAGCATTTACTAGATATGGTTTCATTTCTATGATTTCTGTCAGATATTTTTTACAACTTTAGATGTATTTTGGTTATTTTCAGGTTAGGATCTGGTAATGGATACATTTGAAAAAGATGGAAATGGTACAACAGAATCTTTGCCACCTCCTCCACCTGTTCCCGCAGACGTTGTTCCGATGCGAGCAGAAGCAGATAATGCTCCTGAACCAGTTAAGAATAAGGCTGTGCGTGTCCCAATGGCTAGGCGTGGCGTGGGATCCAAGGGACAAAAAATTCCGATCCTAACTAATCACTTCAAAGTGAATGTAACCAATGTTGATGGGCACTTCTTCCACTATAGTGTATATCTCATACCTATGCCTTGTTAATACTAATTCACCCCTTTTTGTAGAATTTGATGGAACTTAAAAAGTTGTATAATTCATTCATACTCATCTTTGGTTTTTTTGTAAACTCTAAACAGGTTTCAGTTTCTTATGAAGATGGCCGTCCAGTTGATGGCAAAGGTGCTGGAAGAAGAGTGATTGAAAGAGTTCATGAGACTTATGACACGGAGCTGGCAGGAAAGGACTTCGCTTATGATGGTGAGAAGAGCTTGTTCACCATCGGTCCTCTTCCTCGGAACAAACTTGAATTCACTGTTGTGCTTGAGGATGTTTCATCAAATAGGTATAACAAGTCTTCAATTGCTTTGATTTGTGTAAGCTGTTATTGATGTTTTGCCTGTATATCTCAACCTTTTTTTCCCTTTTTTGTTTTGTTCTCAGAAATAATGGAAATCGCAGCCCCGGAAGTCCAAATGGAAATGATCGAAAGAGACAACGAAGGCCATACCAATCTAAAACTTTTAAGGTGGAAATTAGCTTTGCAGCTAAAATTCCTATGCAGGCCATTGCGAATGCATTGCGTGGTCATGAGTCGGAGAACTCTCAGGAAGCCCTAAGAGTTCTGGATATTATTCTGAGACAGCATGCTGCAAAACAGTATGTATCATACTTACATACTTAGAAGTTACAACGCCTGATTTATGTGCTTTCTAACTTAATGAGGTGCATTTCAGGGGTTGCCTCCTTGTTCGTCAATCTTTCTTTCATAACGACCCGAGGAACTTTGCAGATGTGGGGGGTGGTGTGCTTGGCTGCAGGGGATTCCATTCTAGTTTCCGAACTACCCAGGGTGGCTTGTCTCTGAACATAGGTAATAGACATACACACAGGCCGGCACGCTATATGCAGTTGTGTTATGCTGTTCATAATAATTCTGTTACTTTCATTTTTAGATGTATCTACCACCATGATTATCCAGCCCGGGCCAGTTGTGGATTTTCTGATTGCAAACCAAAATGTAAAAGATCCCTTTTCAATTGACTGGGCGAAGGTAGCAAATTTTCCGCCTTAACATTGTTAATTTGATAACATGTTAATATTCATTCATTCATTCATTCTCCTCCTCCTCCTCCTCCCCCCACCCTCCCCTCATGATGTTGAATCTTTCTTACTTGTTTTGATTAGGCCAAACGTACGCTAAAGAATTTGAGGATAAAGACAAGTCCCTCAAATTCTGAGTGCAAAATAACTGGATTGAGTGAGAAGCCCTGCAAAGAGCAAATGTATGCTTCCCTATAGTTCTCTTTTCCTTAGCTCACCCTGAGTGGGCCATAGAGTTCTTATAGAGTTTATGATTATACAGTTCTTACCAAGAATCACTATTATTTCTTCTCTCTCAAGTATATGAATTGTCAGATAATTGAGTTTTAATTTAATGGCTGACTTCTTCTTTCTATGCATGTTATAGGTTTTCTTTAAAGCAAAAGGGAAAGGATGATGATGGCGAAGTTCAAACACTTGAAGTGACTGTCTATGATTATTTTGTGAATTACCGCAACATAGAGTTGCGTTATTCTGCTGATCTACCATGCATTAATGTTGGGAAGCCAAAGCGCCCTACTTACTTCCCTCTTGAGGTGCAATGATGAATTATTGTAGTTCTGTTCAGTTAAAAAGCCGTATACATCCAATTTTTGTATATGAAATTCAATGGTGGCATTGCTTTTCAGCTTTGTTCCTTGGTGTCATTACAACGCTATACAAAAGCACTGTCAACTTTTCAAAGAGCTTCACTAGTGGAGAAATCAAGACAAAAGCCACAAGAAAGGATGAAAGTATTGACTGATGTAGGTGTCTTCCCTGAAAGCTTGGTTCCTATTGTGCCTTGCAATGTCTCAAGTCTTTTTTTGGTTTTGACAGGCTCTTAAAATCAACAATTATGATGCTGAGCCTATGCTGCAGTCTTGTGGAATTTCAATCAGTAGTAACTTCACCCAAGTTGAAGGCCGAGTGCTCCCAGCTCCAAGGGTATTTATCTAATTCTGTTTTCTTTTTGTTATCTGTTTTATTACCATACACCACTATACTGGATTTTAGACTAACTATAGTTTATTCTACAATAGTTGAAAGTGGGAAATGGAGAAGACTTCTTTCCTCGAAATGGCCGGTGGAATTTTAATAATAAGGTGCTCATCATATTTTTCTTTTCACCTTTATTTCCTTTTTTAATTTTCTAATCCTTCTCTTGCTTAGACTGATTCTGTGATTCTTAAAACATTTTATTTGCTGCTGTATAGAAACTGGTGGACCCAACAAAGATAGAGCGCTGGGCTGTTGTAAACTTTTCGGCTCGGTGCGACGTACGTGGCCTTGTTAGAGATATGATCAAATGTGGAGACATGAAAGGAATTGTACGTTCTGTCATTTATGTTTAATGTAGGTTCACTGCTATTTTATTCAAAATACAACAAATAAGTCCCTTTTGTTCTTGTAGCATGTCGAACCTCCATTTGATGTATTTGAAGAGAATGCACAAAATCGACGGGCCCCACCTCTGGTTAGGGTGGAAAAGATGTTTGAACAGATACAATCCAAACTTCCAGGGGCTCCGCAATTTCTTCTTTGTCTTCTTCCGGAGCGGAAGAACTCTGATCTTTATGGTTTGTTTGATATGATTTATTTAATGTTTTGTACACGTCGTTTTCTTTGATAGTGTTTAATGAAGAAAATCATTTAACCTCTTAAGGTCCATGGAAGAAAAAGAATCTTGCTGATTTTGGAATTGTAACTCAATGCATTGCACCAACAAGAGTCAATGACCAATATTTGACAAACGTTCTCCTCAAGATCAATGCAAAGGTGAGATACTCTGTAAATTTGTAATTCCTCAAATGTTCGTCAATAGTGTCTGAAGTTCTGATATTCAAATACAGCACTCTCATCATCTTCTTATTTCTTGCAGCTGGGTGGGTTGAACTCAATGTTAGCTGTTGAACATGCTCCTTCTATTCCCTTGGTATCCAAGGTTCCCACCCTAATTCTTGGTATGGATGTCTCACATGGCTCTCCTGGCCAGTCTGATATACCATCAATTGCTGCGGTAACAAGCTACCTTTTACTCATCTGTGGGTTTTTATATGCCCATATACTCCTGCAAAAAATAAAAAATAAATCCTTTGATGTTTTTTAATACCTAAGAAGCACTTCCAAATGCATACACAAATCCCATGCTTCTTAGTTCTAATGATAACGACTCTCCCCAAATGAAAACAAGAAGAAAAAAGGAAAGATAAATAAATAAATATATATATCAGCTTGACTCTGATTAACTATCATTTAAATTGATTTGTTTTATCTTATTCAAATTCATAGGTAGTGAGCTCGAGGCACTGGCCTCTGATTTCACGATATAGGGCATCAGTCCGCACACAGTCCCCCAAGGTTGAGATGATAGATTCCTTGTATAAGCGTGTTTCTGACACCGAAGATGAAGGCATATTTAGGTGGGAATTTGTTTTTAATATGAATTTGTAGCCATTGTACCTGCTTCCATCCATGCATTCTCTGTTCCTTGTTTACAAATTTTGTTGATTGTTTGATTTAGTAATGCTGCTGATTAAATGCCATTCAAATTATTCATGTAATTTAGTTCTAGTTGTATTCCTATGATTATGATTACGACTTCATTGAGGCAAAGCAAGACTCTCTCTTTCAATTTCAGGGAGCTTTTACTGGATTTCTATGTTAGTTCGGGGAAAAGGAAGCCTGATCAAATTATCTTATTCAGGTAATTATTTCTTCTCCATTTGGCCAATTGCAAGTATGTTTACTGCATCATACCTGGATTATTATCTTCTCTGCTCTCTAATTTTTCTTTAGGAAATAATGGCATGAAAATAAAATCATAGAGCACAATAAAGATACAAAAATAGTTGAGAAGCAACTGATGGAGAAAATGTGAGATGATATTAGCAGAGAACTACCTTTCTATTGAGGGATATTTGAGATTGGAATAAATTAATTTATTATCTTCTTAAATCTATATTGTTATCATCAAAATCAATTATAAACAATGCGTGGGGCTAACGCTATGGCATTCATATTGTATATGTTGAATGATGGGATAAATGGTAACCATTGATCCGGACACTGTTTGTCATGTGTAATTGTTTTATTGGGATAATGGAACGAATTTTGTACATCAGAGTATCACATGCATCTTACATGAACTCTCATAAATTTGTGAAGTACCTGTGTTGGACTTGTGGGTATGGGTGTGAAATATGTGTGGCATGTCTAGTTGGACATGTGCCAAACGGGGATGTTTGTGTTGGAGTTTATCATGCATAAAATGCTGATGTTAGTTTGTAAACATTTCATTTTTAAGAGATGAAAGATGTATTTTAAAAAATGAAATCTAGCAGTTTCTGAGTGTCATTGGGCATGAAATTAAATGAATTTGACACCTAAACACATGCTTCCATTCAACACCTGTATGCAAATCTATGTAACGTAGACCACATGTATCATTCACTACTTAAATTTTGTACGCTATATTGCTCCATACCCTGTTAGATTTGATAAGTCTCTGCATCATAAAAATTTTGGACATGCATGTGTATTTCCTCATTTCTTTTTAGTTGTTCTACTTTCCTTTGTACTATCTAATATATGCTCATCTCATTGTTTTCAGATCCACGTGCATTTCTGTTTTTTACCTTAATTCTTAATCAATAATGTTGGTGAATTTTTCTAGGGATGGAGTGAGTGAATCACAGTTCAATCAAGTTCTAAACATCGAACTCGATCAAATTATCGAGGTTTTCTAGCTAACTAATGCCCTTTGATAATATGCTTAGATGCTGTGTCTCCTTCTCCTGCTTGGTAAAAAGAAAGAGTTGAAAATTTATTGTATTTGTGCAGTCCTGCAAGTTCCTTGATGAGAAGTGGTCGCCCAAGTTTGTCGTGATTGTTGCGCAGAAAAATCACCATACAAAATTTTTCCAGCCAGGATCTCCTGACAATGTTCCCCCAGGTTAGCACTCTTAAAAATCATATAGAAAATCTAATTTTGCATTGAATATAAAACCCATAATAATTTTATATTATATTATGCAGGGACAGTAATAGACAACAAAGTTTGTCATCCACGGAACAATGATTTTTACATGTGTGCACATGCTGGAATGATTGTGAGTATTACCATATACTTCTGGAATTAACTCTTTACTGATCTCACATCATTTTGTTTTGTCAAATACCTATTTTAGTCTTGTGAGATTCAACTGTGGAACACGATAACATCCATGAGCCCCCATAAGCCCTTTGGGCTCATTCTGTCCTTATCTTCTCTTGATAATTTACACTATGTTTGGATTGAGTGATTTGGAGAGAGAAGAAATGGAGAGAGAGATGTATTTTTCTTTTTTGTTTGGATAATTTAAGTGGAGAGAAATGGGAAGAAATGGATAGAAACAGAGAGAAATCCATTTCTCTTATAACTCTCTTTTTCAATCTTCCCAAAAGTGGAGAGATTGGGAGAGAAGAAACCAACGGATTCTTATATTTCATAATACCAATTTTGTCCCTTTAAAAATAAAAGAAATAAAATGATTGACAAAATATAAAAAGGTTAGTTTGGTAATATAATATAAAATAATTTCTTTTCTTTTCTGGTATGAAATCTAACTAGACAAGGAGAGAAATCAGAGTCATTTTTTTTTATTTTTTTTCCTCTTATAACCTAATTAATCATTTCTTTTCTTTTATGTCCTGGTTCCCAAACATAGTGTTAATGTTCTGAACTCATCCATGACCGCTACCCTTCTCTTCTCTCCACTGCCACTGGCTGTTTTAGCCGAAGCAGCTACTACCTTAGCCATTATTAAATCATATAGATGATTAATGTCAGTGGAAATTTGAATCTCTCTCTCTCTCTCCTGCTAGTCGTCTCACTATAAAACGATAGAATTCTCATCTTCTGATTGAATGCTTAAATTCTGGCGGGAGATTGCCACCTTTAGAATACACTTATCTCTTTCTTGTAAGCTTCCTCTAAAATTTGCTAGAGAATTTTATCCCTGGAATCATTAGTTGATTTACAATTTCTATTAAATTACAAGTGTTTAGCAATTTATGAAGGATAATGCAGCAGCAAGTTACAAGTGTTTAGTCGTAGTGTGGCTGTTCTTTTCACTCTTAGACAATGAGAATATATTGAACTTTGGCTATTTGTTTTAACCCATGTTTTTCTTAATAGGGGACTACAAGGCCAACACATTACCACGTCCTGTTAGATGAGGTTGGCTTTTCAGCTGATGACCTCCAGGAACTTGTGCATTCCCTGTCATACGTGTAAGTAGATTCTGAACAAAGCATTCTTTGGAGCCAATTTCACTTTAAGCATATGTCTAGAGCTGTAAACAATATATATCCTTCTAAATTGTTGGTTTTTTGATTTGTTTTAGGTACCAGAGAAGCACTACTGCAATTTCTGTAGGTAATTCTTGTTTCTTAATATAAAAATGCAGCCTCTTATCAGGCAGAAACATCAACAGGCTGTGTTGGTGTTTTGTAATTAGCCTTCTCAATTTCAAGCACAAAACGATATCGCACCTGTGTGTGTCAAACACGGGCTTGGTGACTATAGATACTTTTTTGGTCAAATGCTAATGGTAGTTTAGTTATCACATGTGATGATTCAATCAAGATAGTTGTTGAATTACTCAAATGCATGACATTCTATATGATTCCCATAGAAGAGTAATGGTTCGCCTTCTCTCTCTCTCTCTCTCTCTCTTGCGTGTGTGTGTTTGCAGTCGCTCCAATATGTTATGCCCACTTGGCTGCCACTCAGATGGGGCAGTTTATGAAATTTGAGGACATGTCAGAAACTTCCTCAAGCCACGGTGGAGTGACATCTGCCGGAGCTGTTCCTGTCCCTCAGTTGCCCCGATTGCAAGAGAATGTGTGCAATTCCATGTTCTTCTGTTAAGGCTTGAAAGCCCCATAAGCTTTTCTCTCCTTGTGTAAAAACGGTAGGTTAGATGTATGGTTGTATATAGTAAGTATCTGGCTTGTGGTGTGACTTTTGACCCAAGCAGTAACTTGGATCCTTTTAGTTTCTTTGGTGTGACTGTCCTCTTGACTCAAAACAGCACTTGGATCCTGTTTGTTTCTATGGTGTATCAGTACTCCGTTTCTGTTTTGACACCATGGTTTGTATTTATGTTCTGGCTATGCCTGCTTTGCTCCTTTGTTGCTTGGTTGCAAATTTATGAGTGGCTGGAGAATTGTTATGATGGTTTATTGTTCTATTTGATTCAGCAAAAAAATATTTTTTGAATTTTTTTTGGTTTGACAAAAGCAGATAACAAGCTTGTTTTTGGAACCAACTAAGCCTAGCTTAGTTGGCCGACTATCCTAAGGGTTTAGGGTTCAACTCTACGGAGGGTTAATTAAGCGGGAAAGCCCTCGTTGTTTTGCAAATGGTGGAAAGATCAACTTATTTAATCTAATAATTAACAATTAACTTTTGCGTATCAAAAAATAAAAAAAAAACAAGCTTATTTTTTGGTGGGACACATCTTGTAGTTTTTTGGGACTAGTCTTATCAAGGCCACTGCACCTCAACCACTCCCACCATTACTAGTAATATAATCATTAATACATTAGTTTTACGATCCCAACCAATCTATAAAAAATCGTTCTTGGCCAAAAAATATTGTGCTTTAAACAAATAAAGCATAAATCATTTGGGTCATAAATGCATTTTAGCTGCCAAAACAGAGTTCAACATTCTTCTGTGGGTTACTTTTCTAGTTTCATGTTCTCTTGTCAAAAAATCAAAGCTATTGTAGTGACTTGCAATGCGTGAAGCATAGAAGTCACTGTTACGTGACTGGTGTAGGTGTTTCAATTTAATGATCTGAATGGTTGAGTTTTTAGAATATGTCGTGTGGAATAAACTTATAAATTTTTTTGTTAATTGGACATTATTAGCTTTTTCATCAAATTATATTCATATTTAATTTTATTATGTAAAACAACAGTTATCATTTTTTTTTATACAAATGTGTTTTGATGAAAGAATTATCGATATCTGATTAATTTCATTTTTTATAGACATATATATCCTAAAAATAGAACAATTAGAATAATTAATATGAGTTTCGAAATGGGCCTCATTGCATGGATACACAGGCAAGTGAGCGATCCTTCTAGAGTAACGGTCCTAGGGATGACAATTTGAAACTGACCTAACGGGGACCCAATCCCCCGACTCCGATTTGAACAGTTTTTTCTCGAAAAATACCCCTGATGGGATAGGGATGGTATTTAAAAATCAATCCTCGATCAATTTCAGGCCAGAGATGGTAATAAGTGTCCAGGCCCCCGGTCTCGTTTGTTCCCAAAGTGGTATATATATATATATATATGCACTTTTTGATTGACTATTTCTCTCTCTCTCTCTCTCTCTTCCTCATCGTCTCTCATCTCTCTCTCCCTCTCACTCACTCAGAGAGAGAGAACAACGAATCAGAGTCGTCGCGATGCCAGAGCACCGAATCTGATCTCTCTCTCTCTGCTGCGATGTCAGAGCACCGAATTTGATCTCTCTCTTTGCCACGATGCCAGAGTTGTGGAACCTCCATACTCGGGCATCGGTTCTCTCTGCTACGACAGATCTGAGCAGTTTTCTCTCTCTCTCGCTCTCTACTCAGATCTCTCTCCCTCTCTATGATGTTGATGATGTTGTTTGATGATGTTGAGGATGTTGAATTGTTGTTGCTGTTGCTGTTGCTGTTTGGTTTTTTTTTTTTTTTTTGGTCTGGGGAATTTTCAGGGTCGGTAAAACCTGATCCCCGTTAGAGGGCAGGGACGGGGACGGTGATAGGTTCCTGTCGAGGATCGGGGTTGGAGACGTAGAAATTTTTACCATCAGGGATCAGGGATGGAGAGTGTGATTCCTGACCATGCCCCCACCCCTGCCCCGTAGCCATTCCTAAACAGTTCAACAAATCTAAACCAATATCCTTTCACCTGTAGTTGAGGGTTGGCATGGGGCTATCCTTAGGCCGCAAAATGGTTTTCCTAACTATATTTGGTTCAGATAGAAATTCAAAAGGGAAACGAAAAAAGTAGATAAATGTGAATGTGAATGAAATATAAATATATTTAACTTACATTTCGTATACCTTTTTAAATTTCTTCCCAAATTCATTAACCGAGCATAGCCTAATGTGTTTTCATGACTGTTTTCTTATATAATTATGTTTCACTTAATGTATTGTTTCCTGACTCGTTGGGTTGGGTCATTCGTGGATCAAAACATTAAGTCCAAGCCTTACAAGAGATATTATTTACACTAAAAAAAATATTAAGTACTCTAAATCTCTCAGTACGCTCTGTTTAATTATTTAGAATTTTATGTTACTCTCGATACACCTTGTGACGGTGTTTGGGAACCCAGGTTGGTGCAGATTTTATTCACAACGGAAAAAAATTCAAAAAAGGCGCACTGTAGCCGAGTCAATAAGCTAAGTCCAGCTGTATGGCACTTCGTGCGTAAAATGACGTTTTTACCCTCCATTGCTCTACCTATTTGGCACTATGACATTCATCTCTCATATCTCAAAAAACTCTCACAGAAGCTCTCTACCTGGACGCTTTGACCGAGTCGACTACCTCTCCGGCGGCTCACTCCGGCGGCACTGTTACGGAAGACAAAGTGGCCGATCGTTGAGGACCTACTAAGGTACGGTTGGCAAACGCCATTATCTGAAATTTATCTTCACCGATCTGCAACGTAATTTACAATAGTTCTCCTCTGCAATTTTTTTTTCTCCGTTCGTCGTTCAGTAACCGATCTTCCTACTTATCTTCATCTGCTCGTGTGCAACAGAAATTACATTGCAATGCAACCCATTTTTCCTCTTTACCGTCTTCCTTCATTTTGGGTTTTGTTCAGATTTTCTTCACCAAAATTTTTTTTGACCCTTTTTGCCATCTACATAACAACTACAATATTAAAAAATGAATTTGGCACAGACCATCTAGAAGTTGTCTGCATCGATTTTTTTTTTTTTTTTTTCCAATGAATTTCATTTCCTGTGTAGAGTACAAAACATGGACAAAATTTCTCTAACTTAATTTTTTTTTTCTTTTCCAAAATTATTCCCATATATGAAATTTTGCTTTCATCAAAAAATTAATAAAATTTCTAATTTACATTTGATGAATTTTTAGTTTGGAAAAAAATACATCTTTTCTAATTTCATTGAACCTGTTCTTTGTAGGCCCTAATTTATTGAACAAATAATTTCATGGTTCAGAGTGTTGGGATTTTTGTTATGGAATAGCAGATTCAGCAAATAAATGTTGGAAGTGTCGTCCATAAGATTGGGCAAATACTTTAATGGCTTTTTTTTCTTTTTTTATTTTTTTTTGGAGTTCATGTTTGGAGATTATTGAATTGGGCCGTTTCGTCTATTATTATACTCTTCATTTATTTTTTCATTTTCTAATATGACTTGGTATATGCTAAAGATGAGTCTTGGTATATGCTAAATGTGCCATACTGTTTTGGACCTCCATATTCATTTTGTAATTCTTTTTCTGTTTTTTTTCTTTTTTTTTTCTTTTCCTCCGGAATGTTTTCCAATTTATGGGTTGATTTTATAATTGCGTTGTAACAATTGGTGTATTGGAATTTATGAGTTATGGGACGTTATGAATTTGTTTTGCAATTCTATGAGGTATTGAAATTTGTATTGGAATGTTGTTGGGTATTGGAATGTTGTTGCCTTTTTGGTATCCTTCACCAGGTATAGATTTCATGAATTAGTAATTAATTGATTATAACAAAAAAAAAAAACAGCGTTCGTTTAGGTTTTTCCCAAGGGCACACAAATGTGGTTAACACATGGACACAAAAATCTTTATGTCTACTAATGGACAAGTGTTAACTGTGCATTGCATTTGAAGTGCCCACAGCTGTTCCAGTTTGCTTAAATAACAATTTAGTCAATCTGTTATGCTGTTCACAAAAATGGGATGTATTAAAAATAGATTGCTATTCCTTCATTCTTTTTATGTAATATATTATATGTTACATTAGCTTTGGAATACTTGTATTGCAATGTAGTCATGTGCTTGCTCTGTGTATAGTCATATGGCTTCCTCTTTTTCCATTGCCATGTCGACATGGCCACAGCGCATGTGTTCTTGTGGCTATGGCCATTGTCTTGTGAAGGTATCCAGATCTCACAAAAATCCTGGGCGTGCATATTATGTTTGCCCCCCGGCCCATGGTGAGTTGTACCAAATGATTATTTGTCACTCCAGTTATATGCACACTGTAATTCCCATAATTAATAATTGTTTTACGTTTCTCACTCATCAGCAGTGAGGTAATTGGATTGGTTGGTGTGACGAATCAGGGACACGGATCCTCGACCATGACTCTAGGTCAACCGATGTCATGCAAGTACGAGCTGATGTCGTGAATATTTTCAATACTTTGCGTGTAATGAAAACGGTGATTTGTCTATTGTGCATCATGGTCATCATCTTATTATTGCGAATGTAAACCCCGTAAAAACCCCTTCATCAATATGTATACATTTGTTAGTGTCTTGAAGAAGTACTATGCTGAACAAGTAAATGCATTGTCATCGTTGTTATGTAAACGCTACATGTTGTTAGTAATTATCGTACTACTTTTTATCAAACTATGGAAGTTGTGTTGTACATATTGTTCATAGTTTATGTTTGAAATGTATTAATCAACTGCGTTCTAATGTATACAATATGTCCCCTCACATTAGTGTAATGGTTGCAACACGGTCGTCCCCTCGTACCCCGTCTAAGAATAAAAGGGTTGGCTCATCAGGCACCGAAGGCATTGTTGATGGCTTAGATAATGCACATAAGGCGAACTGGGACAGTGTAGCGACAGAAATCTTCTTACAGTGTGTGTTAGGGACGCAATATTAGCGGGCTGTTGGGTAGGTACAACCATAACCAGAACAGGGTATAACGAAATCGCACTGAAATTCGCTAAGCGCACGGGTAGACGTCATGACATTACACAGTTTAAGAACAAATACAGCAGTTTGAAAAAGGAATGGCAGGCCTGGATCAAGTTGATGGATACCAGTAAGGGTGTGACTGGCATTGGGTTTGACAGGGAAACTTGGTTGTTCACAGCGTCGGAGGAGTGGTGGGACAATCTCAAATCGGTATGCACAAACATATATTTTATTGTGCATAATAAGTAGCCCCTGTAATTTTGTACACACATGTAACTGAAAGTCACTTGTTCGTTGAATGTCCCATGTCACTGTGACGGAAAAATTAAATTGTACTTTCATTTCCCATTTGCAAACAAACAAGATCGCTTACAAGTTCAAGACAAAATCATTAGAGCATGAAGATTTGATACGCGAAGTATTCACCGGTGCAACTGCGACTGGAAAACACCATTGGACGCCGGGGGAGAAGGTTGTGGATGTTGGCGAAGGTAAATCTGACTCAGTGGACTCTCCTGGGTTGGCACCATTTACCGAGCCATACAGACTAGTCGTTAACTCACCTCCAAACTCCCCCACCGTCCACCTTGACGAAGCAGACCCCGGGACAAAGAGGAAAAAAGGAGGCAACACTAGTGGAAAGTCGAACAAGGTCTCTACTGGAGCATCGGTTCTTGTGAATAGTTTTAACCATCTGTCTAAGGCGATTGAAACACAGAAACACATGACGGTCAGGCACGGAACTGGTGCATCGCAGAAGTATGGCCTTGAGCCATGTATACAGTGGCTTATGGCTATCCCGAACTTCATCAGCACCCCACTGTTCCATTTCGCCTGCACTGCGTTAGAGAACGTGGATTACCGGGAAATATTGATGCGCATGCCAGATGATGAGAATGTAGTCGGTTGGCTTCAAGCATTGCAGGTTTCAAAAGGCCTGTGAGTACTTCGGTTTGGTCTTTCACGCAAAAATGGGACATCTTTGGTTTTCATGTACTTTTGTGTTTTTTGTGGACTAGTTCTGTGGGTCTTTTTTTTAAGTTGTTTTATTTTTTTCTATGGTTTCACAGCGATGTAGTTATTGTTACTTTACTTTTGTGGACGGTATGTACTTTTGTCTTACGCAATATGGGATCATGTTGTAACCTTTATTTTTGGGCATAGTTCACTTTAATGGTTGCATGTAACGTAATGGATAGTTGATGTGTTGCAATTTATGGTTGAACGTTACTGGTCCAAATGTGCTTAGTTTACAATTGGATAATTGATTTATGTGTTGTGTGCATTGTAGTAGTCATCAACGAATAATGTGGAAACGTCAAAGCAGCAACTATAGAAATTACGATGATGTAACCATCGAACTCGCAGAGGAAGAAGAAGACCTACAAAAAAGCGTAATCGGTGATGCTGCGCAGCATGCAATGGAATATTACTTGAAGTACATGGAGCAGATCCCGTGCCGAACTTCTATTATGACCGGTCGTGCATGGATTCAAGAATTGTTTGATGGGCACATAGGCAGACGTGAACAAAATTTGCATATGCCGCTGTATGTGTTTCAAGCGTTGTGTGACACATTGCGAAGCGATTTCGGTTTACGAATACCTACAAGACCCCATGGATTACACATTGAAGAAAGTGTTGCGATGTTCATCCATACGTTGGACAGATGCAAAAACTGAAAACTTCAGGAACACTTCCAACACTCGAGAGAAACTGTGTCGCGACATTTCCATGCAGTGTTGGAAGCGATGAAGTTGTTCACAAAGTGCATTGTAAGCCCACCAGAGATCAAAATAATAGGCATCCATATTTGCGATCCAGAGAGAAATACGTGCCTTTCAAGGTTAGCATACTAGTTGCCGTTATCGGTTAATTTTGATTTTATGTGATGTACGTAAACCTCATGTCATGTACGTTATTGGTGCAGCATTGTATAGGAGCGTTGGACGGTACTCATGTAGAAGCCGTGTTGCCTGCCTGTGATGCCGGCACATATTACGGTCACAAAGGATAGCCAACCCAAAACATACTAGCAGTATGTGACTTCGACATGTGCTTCATTTTCATATCTTGTGGTTGGGAAGGAAGCATGCATGACAGTCGCATCTTTAACGAAATAATTGGGAACGAACATGCACCGTTCCCGCACCCCCAAGAAGGTAGCACATTTGAAATTAAGTACTCAATTATTAATTTTGTTGAAAATCTTTAATTGATTGACCAAATGTAGGTAAATATTACCTTGTGGATGCGGGATATGCAAACAAGAAGGGGTATTTGGCACCATACAAAAAATCCCGGTATCATCAAGCAGAATTCCGGGATCGTGGACAACTTGATAACCCAAGAGAATTGTTTAACAAGGCGCACGCGTCATTGAGGAGCGTAGTGGAAAGAACATTTGGAGCGTGGAAATCGCGGTGGAAGTTCCTGAACAACATACCGGACTATGATTTTGCGACGGTGCAGGTGCCATTGGTTGGTGCGTCAATGACCTTACACAATTTCATCCGTAGGCACGAGATAGCTGCTAATGCACACAACGAACATGTCAGCTGTTCCTCTGTTCCAGATGACATGCCCGCTGCGAAAGGCGGACAAAATATGGATGATGGCCTCATGGTTGGAGATACGGATGTAGATATATGGCAAGAGTTTGTGTGCGCATCCGTGACCATTTGTTTCAAATACGGAGTCAAGGACTATTGTGAAATGCTTGTTATCTAGTTTATGTGTTTGTGTAATTTGTAATTTGTATTTCCACATTGCAATGAGATTGTAACAAATTATTTAAATAAGTAATTTGTGTACGGAGAATGAAAGTGTGTTGCAAATTTACATTTTTTTGAAGTACTACATCTTATTCGAATAAAATGAAAAATTAAAATAAATTGTGAAAATTAAATTTTATATGTGAAAATTAAAATAAATGAAAAATTAAAATAAAATAAAATTTTGGGAAATTTATCAGAAAGTCCCATATGATGAAATTGTATTTCATTTGGTCCCATGAATAATTTGTTTGATTGGGCAGTCCATAATAGTAGAGATATCTTACTGATAACTCCTTTTTTAAATTATATTGTTATGTGGGGGACAAATATGCCCTCCCATTATATGTTTCTTCTTCTTCATGCTTTACTTCGTTTAAGCCTACCGATTCTGCCGAGACTCGATCGCTGTTCATCTCCAAGCACTGAACTTCGATAGCCGTGATCTCTGATATGTCCATTGTTTTTTCCCCAATAATCTCAGTTTCTTCTCCATTTTCAATTTCAACAACATTAGTTCCGAACATTTTTACAGTTTCTTTCAGATCACATTCGCCGACTGAGAGAACCGGCGAATCAATCTCAGCGACTTCTCCGACGACGCCTGCCAAAGATTCAAACTTTTCGGCTTCCAATAGGGGAGGAAGCGGAGAATCTAACCATAGGTTTAAGTCAATGTCGAACAAAGCCCTATTATCTTCTTCGCCTCTCAAATCTACAATATTCGATTCCAATAAATCAAACACAGGGCTCGAAGATGGAGATGGATCTTTGGAGGTTTCAGGGGGTGGAAAAGAAGAGATTGTGCGCAGAACTGTGGAACCAGTGTGGAACCACAACTGTCAAACCAAAACTGAGATTGAGATTGAAAACCAGAACTGTGAATCAGTGAGGAACCACAGTACCAGAATCGGTGAGATTGAGAATGAGAATCGGTGGAATCGGTGAGGTTCACGTCGATTCGTCACAAATGGCGATTGGAAAACAAAGGGTCAAACTGATGGGAAGCTGAACTAGTGTGGAACCACAACTGTGGAACCAAAACTGAGATTGAGATTGAGAACCAGAACAGTGAATCGGTGAGGAACCACAGTACCAGAATCGGTGAGATTGAGAATGAGAATCGGTGAGGTTCACGTCGATTCATCACAAATGGTGATTGGAAAACAAAGGGTCAAACTGATGGGAAGCTGAACCAGTGTGGAACCACAACTGTGGAACCAAAACTGAGATTGAGATTGAGAACCAGAACTGTGAATCGGTGAGGAACCACAATACCAGAATCGGTGAGATTGAGAATGAGAATCGGTGGAATCGGTGAGGTTCACGTCGATTCGTCACAAATGGCGATTAGAAAACAAGGGTCAAACTGATGGGAAGTTGAAACGTGACACAATCCACGTCAAAAAAAAAAAAAAAAAAGTGTCAAATTACTTGTGTTCACGTCACAACCCACGTCTCACGTTTTGAGTCTTACACACTTACTAAATTAAAAATAGTATTAGTGTGTTTTTTTGATCAGCGTGACACACAAACACCCATTCACCTTATCCCATACAAACCCACACCAAATGTCAATCAATAATACTAGCAGTGGCAAAACTGTCAACAAACAAATTAAGGGACCATCTAGTCACTAAGAAAACATTTAGGACCTTATGGATTACAAGTCCATAAAATGGGATTTACTGGTCAATTCCCCTAAAATTTTATATGTGAAAATTAAATTTTATATGTGAAAATTAAAATGAATGTTGACAAACAAATTGTTTGGGGCTTTTCCCAAATTAAGCGAAATTAGTAACCTATTTCCCAAACTAGGTCTAGTTTGGACAGAATTTCCAAACTAGACCTAGTTTGGATGGAATTCCCAAACTAGGCCAAAGCGCTATTACAAATCACGCTTTCACTGTTTGGAGTTGAAAATTTTGATGAATAGTGAAAGCGCTATTACAATTCACGCTTTCACTATTTGGAGTTGAAATTTTTGATGAATAGTGAAAGCGCTATTACAAACCACGCTTTTAAAGGTAAGTTTGTTTTCTGAAAAAAACGTGGTTCCAAACCACGCTTTCACTGTGCATATATTTTCTGAAAAAAACGTGGTTCCAAACCACGCTTTCACTGTGTTGTGAAGAAAGCGTGGTTAGACACCACGCTTTCAACACTGTCCCAAACACACAAACACTACACTCACAAACACACACACACACACTCTCTCTCTCTCACTCTGACACAAATACAAACAAACACAAACATGACTCACACACACACTCACACTCAATATATATATATAAATTTTAATATATATTTATAATTTAATATATATATAAATTTTATTTCATAAAATTGAAATCAATATTAAATATATACAATAATTTATAATAACAAATAATAATCAACTATATAAAATGATTACTTTTTTATTTTAATTCTTAATTTTTTTTTATTTTACTGTTTAGGGATAAAATTTATTTTTTTTATTTTAGGGTTTAGGATTTATAAAAAAAAATAAATTTTAAGAATTAAACTATAAATTCTAAACTCTAAATCCTAAACCTTAAAATAAAAATAAATAAATTTTAAGAATTAAACCCTAAAATAAATAAATAAATAAATTTTATCCCTAAACACTAAGGCAGCGTTTGGTAACATTTACGTTTTTTGTTTATATTTATAAAAATTTTATAAACTGGTTTCTATTTATTTTTATTTATTTTTAGAAAAACATAAATTACAAACGTGTTTGGTTTGAATAAAATGTTAAAAAAAAATTTAAACATAAACTAACAAATATGTTTGTTCAAGCCTAAAATATTTATATTTATATTTATTATTTATGACAATGGGATCACACATATTATAAGTGAAAAAAAAAATTAATTAAAAAAAATATTTGAAAAAAATTTAATTGGAAAAAACGTGGTTTGTAAAAATTATTGAAAAAAATATTGAAAAAAAACGTGGTTTATATTTATTATTTATGACAATGGGATCACACATATTATAATTAAAAAAAAATTAATTAAAAAAATAATTGCAAAAAAATTTAATAAAAAAAATTATTGAAAAAAAATATTGAAAAAAAACGTGGTTTATATTTATTATTTATGACAATGGGATCACACATATTATAATTGAAAAAAAATTAATTAAAAAAATAATTGCAAAAAAAATTTATTTGAAAAAAAAAAAATTTCAAAAAAAATTGAAAACTGAAAAGGTAAACTCATTTTTTGAGTTTATGTTTTTTCCTCAAATTTATAAACTAAGACAACCATTTATAACCCAACGATTTTTCTAAAAAAAAATTTCAATAATTTTTACAAACCACGTATTTTCCAATTAAATTTTTTTCAAATATTTTTTTAATTAATTTTTTTTCAATTATAATATGTGTGATCCCATTGTCATAAATAATAAATATAAATATAAATATTTTAGGCTTGAACAAACATATTTTTTAGTTTATGTTTTAAATTTTTTTTAAACGTTTTGTTCAAACCAAACACGTTTGTAGTTTATATTTTTCTAAAAATAAACAGAAACCAGTTTATAAAATTTTTATAAACATAAACCAAAAACGTAAATGTTACCAAACGCTACCTTAGTGTTTAGGGATAAAATTTATTTATATTTTTATTTTAGGGTTTAGGGTTTAATTCTTAAAATTTATTTATTTTTATTTTAGGGTTTAGGATTTAGAGTTTAGAATTTATAGTTTAATTCTTAAAATTTATTTTTTTTATAAATCCTAAACCTTAAATCCTAAACCCTAAAATAAAAAAAATAAATTTTAAGAATTAAACCTTAAACTTAAACCCTAAAATAAAAAAAAATAAATTTTATCTCTAAACAGTAAAATAAAAAAAATTAAGAATTAAAATAAAAAAATAATCATTTTATATAATTGATTATTATTTATTATTATAAATTATTATATATATTTAATATTGATTTTAATTTTATGAAATAAAATTTATATATATATTAAATATATATTGAGTGTGGGTGTGTGTGTGAGTCGTGTGTGTGTGAGTCATGTTTTTGTTTATTTGTATTTGTGTGAGAGTGAGAGAGAGAGAGAGAGTTTGTGAGTGTAGTGTGTGTGTGTGTTTGGGGTAGTGTTGAAAGCGTGGTTTCTAACTACGCTTACTTCACAACACAGTGAAAGTGTGGTTTGGAACTATGTTTTCTTCAGAAAATATATGCACAGTGAAAGCGTGGTTTGAAACCATGCTTTCTTCAGAAAACAAACTTACCTTAAAAGCGTGGTTTGTAACCATGCTTTCTTAATTAAAAGCGTAGTTTGTAATAGCGCTTTCACTATTTATCAAATTTTCAATTCCAAACAGTGAAAGCGTAATTTATAATAACACTTTAGCCTAATTTAAAAATTCTGTCCACACTATACCTAATTTGAGAAATAGGTTACTAATTTCGCTTAACTAGGAAAACGCCCCCAATTGTTTGCACCATGTGATAATTGATTGGTAAATGTGGCCACGTGTCAAAGCAGATTTCAGTTTCTAATGTGGGAGGAATGGTGGCCACGTGGCCATTAACAAATATGTGCAATTAAATAGCAATAGGGGTAATTTGGTCAATTTACATTCCACTATAATTTCAAACATATTTTTCAATACAATAAACTCGAAAAAATCTATCACATCTTCTCAAACACAAAACTAAACTACCCTACTAAAATACTCAAACCACATAAAAATTTCAAAAAAACTCACTTCCAAAACACACTATAATTTTTTCCAAATTACTCTTCAAGGTACACCCAAATAATAAGTAATGAACAAAGTCACCATGTTCAAACTTACAGTACTGAACTATATTGTTTGGTTCGGACTTTTAGATCTGAACATGTTAACTTTGTTCGGCAATGTACTGTCGAATAAAGTGAATTTATTCAAATCTGAAAGACCGAACATCAATGACATTAAATAGGCTAAATATTCGTTTTTACATTAAAAACAAAAAATAAAAAATAAAAAACAAAAATCAAGAATTATATTTTGATATTTATATGAATATTTACCTCATTTTTGATGGGTTGTTTCAAAAAATAGTTTTCATTATTATTCTCATCCATTTTTTGATTTTGTTCAAATTTGCTTCTATTCTCAATGATTAAAAAAAAAAAAAACAATGATAGTGATGATAATGGTGAGTTTTGGTAGGGTGATTTGAAGTTTTGATGCGAAAAAAAAAGAAGTGAAAAGTATCGAAACTTAAGAAAAAAGATAAAGAATCTGTATATAAGATTAGAATGTATCATAAAAAAAATATATTTTTTATTTTAAAATTTAATATATATTATATTTTTTAATAAATTTATATTAAGGTATAGTAGAAATTAAAATTACAAAATTTTAGTTTGACATACTTAATGATTTTTTTTTTTAAGTGTAAATAGAATCCCCAAGACCAACATAACAAGGTTGGCTCAAGTGGGCTAACGGGCTTAGTCTTCCTCTCACAAGCCACAGCCAGATTTCAAACACTATGCACAGGCTCAGCTCAAGCCTCATTTGGCGAATTCTATTTACACCCAAAAAAATATTTAAGTGTGCCTAATTTTTCATAATACCCTATTAAATTATTTATGGTTACAATTTATTGTTAGTACACCTTTTCTTTTTTCTTTTTTTCTTCTCAAATTACCTTTTTGAGGCACACCTAAATAAAATAAATTGAAAAATTCAAATTACTTTTGAAAAATCTTTCTTTTGTTCATATACATACAGGGAACACAACCGATGAAGGCGGTACCAGCGAAGGCAACACCAACAAAGGCAACAATAGTGAAAGAAAACCACGAAGGAGAAAGAGAGAGTGAATTTCGTGTTCAGACTTCCATAACCAAACAAAGTGAATTTGTTTGGACTTCTAGAACTGAATAAATTCACTTTGTTCTGTTGTATATTGCTGAACAAAGTAAATTTGTTTGGTTCTGAAAGTCTGAATAATAATAACGAAAAACATGTTGAATATTTGTTTTTATGTAAAAAAACAACACATAAATCAATAGTTGTACTTTAATATTTATGTGAATACTTATCTTTTCTTTTGATGGGTTGCTTCAAAAAACTGTTTTGATCATTACTCTCATTCAGTGTCTGATTTTGTTCAATTTTTCTTCTATTTATAAGTGACAATATAATAAAAAAACAATGACATTGATAATAATTGTGATGCCTTGAATTGCTTTTTAAGAAATTTGAGTATATTAATTCGAAAATCCTTTTTATCAAGGTCCTTGTTGCTATTGAGCTCTAAGAGTCTCGTGTTGCCACCTATTCTTTTCCTTGTGGTTGTTCATGTACGTCATAATGGGTTCCGAGGTGTCAACTTGTATTTCGAGCGTTGGAGTGAATCTGAGAATGGTGAGAGTGCTCTAAGGTTGCTTTTGTCTCACTTCAAAGTTGAGACCGCTCGAGTGATACTTTTGTCACTCGAGTGGTAAAGTCGTCCTTCCAATTCTTTGTTCTGAAGTCTGTTATACTGGGAGTGTGTTTTCACCACTTGAGCGAATGTTTCACCGCTCAAGTGGTTTGTTCGCAGAAGAGAGAGATTTTATGAGTTTGAATTCACTACTCGAGCGCAAGATTCATCGCTCGAGCGATGTGTCCGCAATCAGCTCTGAAAAATATATCCAATTACTTAAAGATTGAGCGTTATACCCTATTTCCCTCACTTTTCACTTCACTCTCTCTCTCTCTCTCCACATTTTATTTTCCTCTCTTTGCTCTTATCTCTCTCTACAAAACCATCCACCCACCTCATTAATTTCTTGATCTTTCCAAATCCATTGGGACTTTGACCTTAGTGTTTTCATTAAAGTTGGAGAGCTCATCAAGGGTTACTTTGTGTGCGGTGGAGATCGAAGTTTGACACAGTTGATTTTGAGACTTTTCTCATCTTTTCTCTCCAAAACTTGAGGTAAGGAATTTTTTTGAGTTATATATATGGTGTTAGCATGTCTTTACTTATTATGATATGGTTATTAAGTAGAGAGTTTGAGATTTGAAGTGATGGGTTTTGAAAATGTGGAAAAGTGATATTCGCATGATTTTATTCATATTAGTGGTCGGACACGTGCGTTGTACATGACACATAATTTTTCATCAATTGTTAGTAATGCAATTATGCATGTCTCTTAAATTGGTATGTGATATGTATACAAAGTATGAAGATTTGTATAAGTAAATTGATCTATATCTAAAATATAACTAAGCAAGAAATTAATACATATTCGGCTGAAAAATTTGAATGATAAATGAAAAATTTTATAAACTTAAACATTAAATTATAGTTAGATTGTTAAGATGACAATTTTATCTTAAATAATAAAATAATAAACAGGTCCTTTAAATATATAGTATTATACAAATATTTTTCTATTAATTTTTTACTTCAACTTTCCATAATCCATACCCATAATACAATTGAAGGTATGCAATTAATTTCACAATTAGATAATTTTATTTAATAGTTCACTTCATAATACAAATTTATTGAACCCACTATTACATATTGTTTGCATACTATTGGTGTCAGAATGCACTAATATAAGTATGTAATATATTTTTATACATCAAGAGTTGTTGAGTCCCGTTTCCTATACCACGAATATCTTATATGATGAAAAGAATAATACTAGTCAGTATACAATTGCTATACAATTGTCGTAAAAAAAATAAATATAAATAGTACAATTATTGTCGTGATGTAGGTATTTTGTAAAGTCCTAGTTTGTTATTGAAAATATTTGTTATTGACACTTGTTTATATGACATGTATGTATGTATGTATATATATATATTAAACATAAATTGATAGGAAAACAATATGCAATTCCGCAGTTTTTTCCTAAAGCGATACATGTTAGAAAATTAACGTATCCGACGATATAGCATTACAGATTGACAATGTATGAATACAATAATATATATAAATTTACATTTATATTTTTTTTATATGTAGACACTGATATATATATAAGATGTCACAAAAGTAATATGTGAAGTCTTTTGCAACAATATAATAAATGTAATAATGAGAAGTTAACTATTCATAATTAAATAGTTGGACATATCATAATATAGATGTTTAGTATTACATTTTTGTGTGTATGCACCATTTTTTAATTAGATTATTAAATTCACATAAAAATGAAAAGGAATTTGTGAATAATTTATGTAAAATTAGAGATTAGTGAAAAAAAAAAAAATTAAAAAGAGACAAGTTTGCGTTTGGTAACGTTTACGTTTTCAAACTGAGTTTTGTTTATTTTTAGAAAAACAAAAACTACAAACACGTTTGGTTTGAACAAAATGTTTAAAAAATTTTAAAAACATAAACTAAAAAATATATTTGTTTAGGCCTAAAATATTTATTTATTTCTATTATTATTTATGACAATGGGATCATACACGTTATAATTGGAAAAAAAATTATTTGGAAAAAAAAATTAATTGAAAAAAATTTATTTGAAAAAAAAATAATTGAAAAAAAAATTTGTTACTCAAATTTTTAAATTTTTGTTTAAAAACCAACGTAAACTCATTTTTTGAGTTTACGTTTTTTTCTCAAATTTATAAACTGAGACAATCATTTATAAACCAAAAAAATTATCAAACAAGTTTTTAAAACAATTTTTTAAATTTTGGTAAATATAAATTTTTGTTTTTTCAAACTTTTGTTTTGAATTTTTTGATTTTGAATTTTTTTTTTTTTTGGTCTTTGATATTATTTTTTTTAATAATCCTTTTATTTTCTTTTTAAATTCACTTACTTTAATACTTTTTTTATTTTTAGATTTAGATTCACTCAATCTAAATACACTTAGAAAATAATTTGTTGTATATTTTTTTTGGAAAAAAATATTAATATTAAATAACAACAACAACAACAACAACAAAATAGTACATGTTTGAATTTATAAAAAAAATTTATCAATAATTTACTTTTTAATTCTATTTAAATTATTAGATATTAGATTTTCACGTAAACGTATAATTTAAATATAAAATATGAAAAAATTTCACTATCTTTAATCACCAAAACTGAGAAAATATAAAAAATCAAAAATTAAAAAACAAATTTAAAAAATAAAACAAACAAAAGTGGTTCTTATTTAATATTTTGACATCACATCTTGGTTATTAAAGTACCATGTAAAATATTACAATTCATGAAATATAATTTTTTTTTTAAAAGTGTATGAAGATAACCTGTAAATTTTTGACATGTAATATAAATCTCTATTTTAAAAACGCAGGCGCTTTTATCTGTCGATTCGAGCGAATACATACAACTTTAAGATTCAACCAAAATTATTTACAGTGATTTGATCCATGATGGACAATTGTAAATTTTTTGTATATCAGTATAGAAGTAGACACATGGAATAAGAAAGAGTAATTATTTTTTGTTCTTCAATCATCATCAACGTATAAAATAGGGAGACGGTTTTTTTTTTTTTTTTTTGATAAGGGAAACGGTTTGTTTATATTTATATAAGACTCTTGGAAGCAGATATATCACTTTTGAGTGTTCAACTCCAAAAATAAAGAGATAGTTGATTTATATAAGACTCATTAAAAAAATATAGCAAGTTTGAAAGGTAAAATTAGAATTTACAAAGAGTAAAAAGCAGGATAGATTCTTCATACTTTTATAATAGTAATAGATAAATTTGTCTTGTGAACTTATGAGTTGATTAGGAGTGCATGGAGGAAAAAATATTTTGAAAATGAGAAAAACCCTTTCTATGATCAAACCCTAGATTTTCAAAAATTGAGAAAAAAAGTGGATTTTGTGAAAATATTTATGCAATTAATGGAAAATTCTTTGAGAAAACGATGAATTTTCACATATTTTGTTGATTGGGATATCCATGGATGGATGAGTTTTGTATTGAAAAATTTACATGGATAACATGATTCTATATGTATGCTTGGATTATGAAAGGAAAATAAATTTTGATTTTAAATATGGAATGGTATCATACGTCACATGGATATGGATTTTTGATATGATTTGAGAAATATTAAATATTGCATTAACCTTGAGCAAATGTTGAGTATTGTGAAAAATTGTACAACGAAGCTATCTAGTTGCATCTCACTTTATTTATTTGCATAGTTTTGAATATTGCTTATTATGGCTACATTTTGGGAATTGATGTATTGCTCTGAGAGAATAATTGTTGATCTTGAAATGTTTTTGGGTAAATACGTTTGGTAAGTTCGAATAAGAGGTATGGTTGGTATTGTTTAAATTGGCTTGAGTGTCTAGGGTGAAAGACCGAAAACATACACGGAGTAGGTACGACATGTCTTCCGGTTAAGAGTCGGTAAAGTGAGAATTTGTTGTGCTTGATATACCTACTTGCACACACCAATTTAGAAATTACCTGAGTCGTATTTACCACCACGTATGTTATATTTGAAAATCATTGAAATAATCATGTGATTTTTCAAGAGAATTGAACTTGTTAATTTAGAGAATGTCATGACATTGCATTCATAAATAAGACTATTTAAACATATATACTTTGTCAAGATTTCTCTATTGGGTTTTGTGCTTACCCGTATTAGAATTATACAAGAAATGATGTGACGATCCTGCCTAGCAAAAAGTGTGGAAAGTGTTTTGAGAGCATGAGACTCTTTCATTTTTTTATTTTTCCTTATATATTTTTGACAAATCAAGGGCTTTACATATATGGGTTTGATATCTTTTGTGTAACCGAGCCTAAGCTTTGGAATTTGTAACTTTGGGACATTCTTTTGTGTTATTTCTTTGTACTAATCATCTCACATACTATGGATTCAAATTTTGAGAAGATTGAATATATATTGCATATGGACTCCTTTTATAAATCTCTCACATGATATGGAATATAAAAATAGAGATTTGACCAATTGAATTGAATTTTTTTTTGATTGAACGGAATATCCAAGATTATTATCATGTCTTTTATTTTGGGGCATTACAACAATCGTGAGTTTTGGTGAGTGGATTGGAGTTTTAGAGTAAGAAGAAGAAGAAGATGAGAAAATAATTGTAACTTAGGAAAAAAGATGAAGAGACTTAAATAAGAGGAATACGTATAATTGATTAGGGTGTTCCAAAAGAAAAAATATATATTTTATTTTAAGATTTAATATGTGTTATTTTTATTAGTAAATTCACATTAAAATATAATAAGAATTAAAAATTAAAAATCTGAATTGGACACATTGAGACAATTTTTGAGTTCAAATTTAGGTCAGTTGCTCTGATTAGGCAGGGGCTTGGGCCGAGTAAAAGCCTCACGAGCCAAGCTACGGGCTTTTGGCAAATTCAAAACAAATAAATAAAAACAAGAATTATTCCTAGTTTTTGTTTAAACATATGGATAAATTTGAAAAATTTTCAACAAAATTAAAAAAAAAAAATGACATTCTTGTTACTATATATGATAAGTAGTAAATTTTATTTAAAGCTCACATTTACATAGTACAATATGAAAAAAGGCATTCTTCTATTTAACAATATAGATCCTTCTATAATACACACCCCTAAAAGGTGGCATCCATTTCAATTGCAAATCACCGAACCATTATGCACTGTGTTTGGTTAGGAGATTTGTGAAGGGATTTATAAAAAAAAATAAAAGATATGTGAAATATGAATAAAATATACTTACATTTCATATAGTTTCACACATTTTTTTTCTTTCTCTTTCCAAATTTCTCAATCAAACACAACATTAGAGTTACGATATAATATCTCTATATCAGTAGATTTTACCTAAAATACTACCATCTCCTTCTTCTTAAATTGTGGATACAAATGTATGTTGCAGCCATGGAAACAACAATTAAAAAGGCAATCCAACGAGTCAAACCAGGCGGAGAATCATCTGTTTGGGGATCAGAAGAAGGTTGTGGATATGGTGGGATGTTTTGGATTTGGACAGAGAGAGAAAGCTTCATTCCATGAATGCAATAATCTTTGGCTGTGATGAAGTAGTAAGGTCTTGCCTCCATAAGCTTGACTATCTCCAATTCATTACTTTTTTTCATCTTCTTCTCATCAGTTATGCAATTTTTGTAATTAGTCTTACTCACCTCCAATACTTTGTAGTTGCTGTTGTTGGATACAAAATCTATGGGGGGGGGGGGGGGGGGGGGGGGGGGGGGAGAGAGAGAGAGAGCAATGAAGAAGGTTAATACATGCAATATGAGACCTCCAAATATAAAACCTAAAGATAATGAAATCAATCTGTTGACAAACACAACACAATATTTTTTCTTTTTTCTTTTTTCTTTTTCTGTTTTTGAGGATGAGATAATTGGCAAAAAAAAAAAGGAAATTGATGACTTCATTTGTAATTGCTTTTTTTTTTTTTTAAATATATATAATTTTGAAAAAATTACAAATCAATAGTCTCTTCACAAAATATTTACAGATTCATGAAAAGATTTATAATTTTAATTATTAAAATTGATAAAGTATACTACTAATTTGTATATTTAAAAAAATAAAATAAAAAACATGCACTGAAGTGCAATTTTTTCTATAATTTTAAGGTCACAGATAAACTTAAATAGAGTAAAAATTTTCATCTTAGAAACACGAGAAAGGAAAATTTAGATATATGAGTATTTTCTGATAAGTAACTAAGAACACCATCATTTACAAAGATTCATTATTGTTAATACTTGTACTTGCTTTGCTATTTGTCGAAACTTGGATGAGGAAGAGTTATGTGGGCATAAAACAAAAAAAAATGCGTTCATGGGGCATACTATTCTACCATTAACGGATAAACACATTAATAATTATAAAAAATATATATTTAAAAATATTTTCTTCTCTTCTTTTTTTTTCAAATTTTTTTTATTTATGCTAGTACTATTTTTAGAGTCCAAAGTGTATTTGGGGATCTTCATTGGCAACAAAAGAGTACTAAGAAAAGAATCCAGATTTTCTATAATGTATTGTCTATAGTGATTTTAGTAGTGTCGCACAACGTCGTTTTGGGGCAAAATTTACATTAAAAAATAAAAAATCTCCTTTTTGCTTTTCTTTCTCTCGCCATAGAACGGTGTCATTTTGAAACAGTACAAACAATTCACTATAGAAGATCCAGAAAGTAATTGAAAAAAAGGTCAAAAAATAATCCTAATCATTATTACATTGTTGTAATATTTTATTTTATTTTAATTAAAAAAAATCTTTTGCCAATCCAAAAAAAAAAAAAAAAATATTGAACTGAAAAACTCAATTGTCACCCCAATAATAAAGTAGGGTATGAACTCCTAGAATTTAGTACAAACTAGAAAGGGCCGAGTTAAACTAATGATGATGTAGATTGTAGGTGTGTGTGATGACGCCAACTTTCCAAGCACTTCTATTATGTTTTACACAATACTCTCTAATGATAACACTTTGCCAACATAATTTCTTGTACGCAAGCCACTACATTCATTATTATCTTTCATTGGTATTTTTGCATTCGAGAATTGCTACATATTACTTTTTTTTTAAATTAGTGATAAATTTATTTTTATAGGTATGTGTGTAAGTGATTTTCCAATCACACTGCCCAACTTAGTACTCAGCTGGAGAATACTGGCAGAATAGATGACACCTGATTGACCTGTAACAGAAAGAGAAGATTCCGGCGGTGGTTCGTCCACCCGGGGGTACTCCGACAATCAAGTCAGTATATCTCTCAAAGATAATCAATAGTGCAAACTCACTATTCAGAATATAAATTCCGTATCTTATATCCACGGGGTGCCTCTCTTTTATAGCTAACTCAATCCTTGTCCCAACAGGAGCCTAACTCTAATGGACTTAGGATTACTATCAATCTTGGACTCCTAGTAGGATTGGGATAAACTCCCTAAGAGTCTTATCATTTCCCAACTGTAGTCTTCCCCTTTTCTAGGACTCTTGTGCCTTATCCGCTTATCTCGGATTTCAATATCTTCGGAGGTAACCTTGGCCTCACCGAGATAACCTCGGCGTCATGACCAGGACACGTGGCACCTCGGCTGACACGTCGGCGTCACCTTAGCCACGTGTTGGTACTCAGAAAATATATCCCCACAACTGCCTCCTAGGTTCTATTACCTCGGCATTTTGAGATGATGGAGCCTATATCATTCCTTTCTTCCAGTACGTCGGTTTACAGTATCTCAGCCGAGATCATTATGTTGGCTGACATGTCTTCGCTAAAGAACAAGAATTTCAAGAACCCTTTCACGCGTATGAGCTGTCATACAATAATGAACCGTTTACGACACGCGTCTTTCCTATATTGGATCGTACCTGCGACGTGCCTAAAAACCGTCTCACGCCTGCATGCGCCGTCTGACAAAGCCATCTTCCTAGGCGCATTGATGGACTTTTTGCCGCCGTTTCCAATTTTTAACAAAATTTGCTTCCATTTTTTGCCCTTTCACTTTTCATTGTCTCTGTTGCTCTCTCTCTTTAGCTTTTCTCTCCAAATCCTCCATTATTCAAGCTCTCCTTGCTCTGTAACTCGTTCCATTCATCCCTTCTGGCGGATTTTCCGTTGTTCCGTTGCCTTCACAACCGTCACTTGATCTCGGCAATCCTTACACCGACTTCCTTTCTCTGGTAAGTCACCATTCCTCCTGGTTTTTCAGTTTTTGTTGTGTTTCATGAAATTCTATTTTATCATTTAGTCGCCATTGCTGTTTTACTCGAATATTTGATTTGCGAATCATGTATCTGAACATGTTTATTTCATAATTTTGCTCTTTGTCCATGTCTTGAACACACGCATTGTTCACCACTTTCTTGCACTTTTGCCACTGTTCTTGACCTTGCACCCTTGTACTCACTATGTTCTTGATAGTCCATCTTTGTTCTTGATTCTGAAACTTGTTCTTATTTTCTGTTTTTTTGTGTCTTTTCCAGATTTGTGCCTTTAATCTTCGTTTCCATAGACTTAGGTTTGGGATTTGTCTGTAAAACCTACAATTTAGGAAAAACTGAAACGAACTCCTTCTAGATCCATACAAACCCTTACCAAAGTGTACTTTTAGGCTTTTGGGCGAGGTCCTTTAAACCTTCCAAAAATACTTTTTCCTGAAATCTGATATCTCCATTTAAGCCGACATCATGGGTATGTGGAAACATAGGGTAAACACCCCATCCAAACTAGAATTCTTTAGACAAGAGTTTGAAATCCCAGCCGACGTCCATCTGAGGTTGGCTGGGGATGATGACTCCATCATGCCTACTAATGACTCTATGTCTTTCCCTGTGGTAGCCTTCATTGAGTGTGGACTTTAATTCCCACTCAACACTCTTTTCCGTGAAATACTTCATTATTACAAGTTGAACCCAATGTAACTTTCCATCAATTCCTATCGAACCATCAATGGTATCATAGCCTTAGCCAAACAAGAAAACGCTAGGATCACATTAACCGATATCCAATATTGCTGCACTATGTGTGGCCTCAAAAAAGACACCGGCTACGTTTACTACCTCAAGCCGAGGTCCACTGAATAAAAAATCGTTGCTGACCTCCCTGACTCCAACAAGGGAGCTGGGGACGATTATTTCATTACTTCGGGGAACTGGGAGTTCACCCCAGATGCAGACCTTCATCTCTTCCCTCTCCTTCGATCAGTTTTTGTAGAGGGCAATGGTAAGAGCCCTGCATTCATACCTACTTGTTTTTTAAAGTCTTTCATACTTTATCTATTTCTTAATGTTTGTTTTTCTTGCAGCTGTTCCTAAGCCACCAAAAAACTTTCGCCAATCCTTCATTCCCAGCAAGGATTTGAAGAGACTTTTGGACTTGCCAGTCCATAAACGGAAGGCGTCTCTGCTTCTCAATTTTATTCCAACATACAAGTCAGCTCTGCCCAACGTCCCTAGAAAGAAGAAGAAAAGCCTTTCTCCACCATCTGCCACAACTCCACAAACCGCATCCACATCTCGAACAGACCAAGGGTCAACCTCTGATCTAGTTGAGCAACCGTCAACCTCGGCTCCATACTTGATTCCAATATCCCAACGCCGCCGTCGACGCCGAACAGTTTCTACTGCCGAGATGGGTCGCCCAAAACCAGTTGCCAAAGATCTCCTGGCTAACATTCCAACTGATGTTGACGCCCAGCCGACACAAACCCAGCCTCTTTCAAAGCCAAAACGAATCAAAAAGGCTTAGCCAAAGGCAAAGGTGCCTCAGATCGAAACTGGCTCTGAGGATACCTTGCCAATTTCCAAACTGGCTCCAAGTGAAAAAACTACCTCTGTCCCTGCGAAGAGGTCCGCTGAAACACTTCCATCCGAATCCACCAAATCCAAAAGGCCAAGGTCATCTTCTGCAACGACCTCGGGGTCTAAGAAGCCTGATGCCCCCTGGACCCCCGAGATTACTCTGGAAGATAAGCCTGTTATGGCTAGTGATAGCGCCGATGATATCAACGTTGGTGTCGCCCTCAGTACTGCTCTACTTCTTCCCGGCGATTTCAACCGAAATGCCGAGTTGAGTGAGTACGAAAATTATGCTTTGATGCTCCAGCGATCTGTTCAGGTAAGTATCTTTACTTGGTAATTTTTCCTCTCCTGTATTTTAGAAGATTTTGTAATAACTTTTGTCTTGTATTTTTTCAGGCTATCCAGCATGCCCATTCTTTCTCTATTCAATCTTTATCGGGAGAAGTTGGCCGAGATGAAGAGGGAGTTCTCTACTCTTCAAAAAGCCAACAAAAGCCTTCAATCGAAAATGAAGAAGTTAGAGCACCAGACCGAAGCTGCCATCAAGGCTCAGACCGATGCCAAAGAAAATTTGAGTCTGTTGAGGCCATTAGAAAGGTTGTTAAGTCCCAAAAAAGAGAGGCCAAGAAGAAGATGGCCCAGGCCCAAAAAGAGCTGCAGAAGGCCTTAACTACCAAAGAGGCTAAAATCAAGGATGCCGACGAGAAGGCATATGCCCAGGGCATGGCCGATGTCACGGAGGCCTACGAAAAGCAAGTGAAGGAGGCATGCAACAAGGGTTTCACCCTTGGTTGGATGTCCTTTCGAAAAAAACTTAATGTCCCTGAGGACTCGCCTTTGAGAAACGCCGACGCCATTCCTCTTTCATTGCCTCCAACACCAACTCCAGCTCAATCTGGTGACGACGACTCTAAATCCGAGAAGGAGAAGGTTTTGGTAAGGAAGTCCAAAGATGCTGCCGGGGCCAAGTCTCTTCCTCAAAATGAGCAAGTCCTGGACTTGACTCAAGTTGAGGAGGTTCGCAAAGATGCTGCTTCTGAGAAAGCTTTATCCGATGTTCCTCTTGCCGATAAGAGCCTAGATGAAACCCTACAAGAAATCAACGCTGAACTTACGGCCGAGAAGGTTGCCGAGATGTCTTCTCAGCAATCCTTCGAGGTCCAAACCCAGCCTGCTGAAGACTCTTAATTTTGATGTTTATTTTCTTCCATCTTTTGTACTTTTGCTTTTCTTTTTTTTGGGAACGATTGTAAGCTTTTGGCCGACGTGCCTTTTCTGAATATTAATACAACTTTCCTTCTCTAAGTACTTGTATCTTTGTCTTCTTTTTACTGCTCTTGCATGATTCTATACTTAGAAGTTTTGGCATGTCTTCAATATACACTTCAATCCTTGTGCAACCTTCTCGGGGTGACACACCTCGGTTGTACAAACTGATGATTTATCTCGGCAAGTACCTAACTACCTTTCTCGGCGTAATCTTGGTTTCACCTTATAAATATAAAATTTCAACAAGTGTTTAACCTTAGTCTTCAATCTTCTAAATTGTCCACAAATTTCAACAAGTGTTAAAACAATGATCTCGATTTAACTTCAACTTGTAAATTGTCCACAAATTTCAACAAGTGTTAAACAATGATCTCGGTTTAACTTCAACTTATAAATTGTCCACAAATTTCAACAAGTGTTAAACAATGATCTCGGTTTAACTTCAACTTGTAAATTGTCCACAAATTTAACAAGTGTTAAACAATGATTTCAGTTTAACTTCAACTTGTAAATTGTCCACAAATTTCAACAAGTGTTAAACAATGATTTCGCCTCTCTCTGCCTCCTTATGTGAACCTAAGTTCTACTTGGATTCTCATTATACATGTATTCTAGAGACAATGTCAAGTATCTTGAAAAGAAAACCAAGCTGAATCTTTATTTATTTACTTCGGCAAATGACAAAAGAACAAAGGAATTCATATGATAGAAAAATTTCAAATTACAAGTGTTCCAAGGCCTTGGCAACTCTTTGCCCTCATTATCTTCAAGCCGATATGCCCCATTGCCCAGCACCGAGATGATTCTGTAGGGTCCTTCCCAATTTGGGCCAAGCTTGCCCTCTCTGGGATCCTTCTTGTTGCCGACGACTTTTCTTAAGACGAGGTCACCAATCTGAAATTTCCTTAGGTTAACCTTCTTGTTATAAGCTCTGGCAAGCTGTTGTTGGTATGTTGTGAGCTGAATTGCAGCTTTCTCCCTTCATTCTTCTAGAAGATCTAGATCTCGGGCTAGGAGTACATTATTAGTCTCGTTCTCTACCCCCTGGGTTCTGATCCCAGGGATGCCGACCTCTAGCGGAATGACTGTTTCTGTGCCATAAGCCATGGGAAAGGGGGATTCCCCTGTTGATCTTCTCAGCGTAGTCCGATATGCCCAGAGTACATTGGGCAATTCGTCTATCCACTTTCCTTTCGCTGCCTGCAACCTCTTGTTTATCCCATCCAGAATTACTTTGTTGGATGCATCTGCTTGTCGATTGCTTTGTGGAAAGCTTGGGGTTGAAAAGTTGTTATTGATCTTGAATTTTGCGCAAAAGTTCTTGATTAGCTTATTGTCAAATTGAGTTCCATTGCCTGCAACAATTGTTCTTGGAATCCCAAACCTGGTGATAATGTTCTTCCAAATGAAGTTCTTTACGTCCATATCTCGGATCTTGACAAGAGGTTCAACTTCTATCCATTTAGTGAAGTAATCTGTTGCTACCAGCAAGTACTTCCTTTATCTAGTTGCTTGGGGCAGTTGCCTGACGAGATCCATGCCCCATTGGGCAAATAGCCAAGGATTGGATACAGGGTTCAAGTCTGCTGCTGGCTGGTGTATCAGAGGTGCAAAGCTTTGGCATTGTTCACACTTCTTTACATAGGCTTCTGCATCTTTCTGCATGTAAGGCCACCAATACCCCTGGGTGATGGCCCTATGAGCGAGTGATCTGCGCCTGGCGTGGCTCCCACAAATTCCTTCATGTATTTCATATAAAAAATCTTCGACTTGTAAAGGGTGCACGCACCTTAACAGGGGTCTAGTGAAGGATCTTCTGTAGAGATGTCCCTCTGCTGTCAGACTGAATCTTGCCGACTTCAATCTGATCTTGTGTGCCTCCTTGTGGTCGTCTAGCAGCTTTCCTTCTTTCAGGAATGCAACAATTGCATCCATCCAGCTTGGTCCCATGTCCACACACATCGCTTCGTGCTCTGTGGTCAGTGGTTCGATATTCAGGTCTGGCAGGTAATCAACCATTATGGTCCTTGTTTTTCCAGGTTATACCGCACTAGCTAGGTTGGCCAACGCATCGGCGTGGTTGTTATCATCTCGGCTTACCTGGAGTAGTCGGCAGTTCTGAAACAAGGCTGACAACCTGATGACCTCCTTTGCATAAGCCAACATTCGTTCATCTCAGGCTGCAAACTCGCCTGTTGTCTGATTAACTATCAGTTGTGAATCACAAAAAACTATTACCTCATCTGCTTGCACTGCTGCTGCCAGCTTCAGCCCTGCAATGAGTGCTTCGTATTTTGCTTCATTGTTTAAGGCCTTGAACCCCAAGCGAATTGATTGTTCTAGTACCTGCCCATCTGGGGATATCAATACTACTCCTACCCCTGCTCCCTGTCGGTTTGAACTCCCATCAACGAACAGTCGAAAGGAGTCATCGATGTAAATGCTACAGGGTCTGAGTTTTTCTTCTTTCTTTTGTTCTTTCGCCTTTGCCTAGGCTTCTCCTTGCTTGTCTAGACATCGTTCATCTTGGCTCAACGGAGCCCGATGTACGATGGAATCTGGCGTGAACTCGGCCATGAAATCAGCCAGAACTTGGCCTTTGATTGCTGTTCTGGGCCTGTACTCCAGATCATACTGGCCTAGGCCGACTGCCCATCTGGCTATTCTTCATGTTAAGTCTCCCTGCTACAATACGGACTTCAATGGATGTTCTGTCAGTACCACAATTTTATGGGCCTGGAAACAATGGTTCAACTTCTTTAAAGCCATTACTAAAGCCAGTGCCAATTTCTCTAAGGGTAGATACCTTGTTTCTGCGTCAGCTAGGGTTTTGCTTACATAGTAAACAGCCCTTTGCTCCCATTTTTCTTCTCGGATTAGTACTGCACTTATCGCATGTTCTGAAACTGCCAAGTACAAGAACAGTTCCTCCCCAGGTTCTGGATTCGAAAGAACTGGAGCTGTGGTCAGGTAATTCTTCAGATCGGCTAATGCTTCTTCGCACTCCTCTGTCCAAAGAAAGTCCGTGGCTTTGTTCACTAAGTTGAAGAAAGGTTTGCACTTGTCTGAGCTTCTACTTATGAACCTGTTCAGGGCTGCAGCCCTTCCAGTTAGCACCTGCACCTGTTTTGCCGACGTCAGGCTCTTCAACTCTAGGATGGCTTTGATCTGATCTGGGCTGGCCTCAATTCCCCTTCTAGTCACCAGGTATCCTTAAAACTTACCAGATCCAACTCCAAATGCACATTTCGATGCATTGAGTCGGAGCCGATATGTTTTAAGGATTTCAAAGACTGCTTTTAGATCGGCGAGATGACCCTCAGGCTCCTTGGTCTTAACGACCATGTCATCGATGTAGACTTCTACTGTTCGGCCAATCAGGTGTTTGAACATTTTGGTTACCAACCTTTGGTAAGTTGCTCCTGCGTTTTTCAACCCGAAAGGCATTACTCTGTAACAGTACAGGCCTTTTGGGGTGATGAACGCGGTCTTCTCTTCGTTGGGGGGGTACATGGCTATTTGGTGGTACCCCATGTAGGCGTCTAGAAAGCTCATTCTTCCATGCCCTGAAGTGGCATCTACTAGCTGGTCAATCTTGGGTAGAGGAAAACTGTCTTTGGGACAGGCTTTGTTGAGGCTGGTAAAGTCTACGTAGACCCTCCATTTACCGTTCTTCTTCTTTACCACCACTGTATTGGATAGCCATGTCGGGTAGTGAACTTCTCTAATGGCCCTGGCCTCTAGAAGTCTGTCTACTTCTTCCTCTACTACTTCGACGTGTGCCAACATCGGTCTTCTCGTTCGTTGAATTACAGGTTTGGCTGACCTATCAATGTTCAGCTTATGGCAAGTGACCTCGGGGTCAATGCCTGGCATTTCGTAAGGCGTCAACGCGAACACCTCAATATTTGCTCTCAAAAAAGCTTCCAATTCTTTTTCCTCTTCTTCGACTAAACCCGAGCCGAGAAGAAAGAAACGTTCTTCATCCCCATCCTAGACGAGGATTTTTTTCAGTGCCTCTTCGCTCTTCTCGGCTGGTTCCTTGCTGACGTCTTCTAGGACTTTCACGTCCTCATCTTCAATTTCTGTCTTTTCTGGCTCTCGTATGCTGCAGGTAGATTTCATTGCTGTCATGGAGCAATTCTTCGCCTGCAGTTGATCGCCTCTGACTTCCTCAATCCCATGCTCTGTTGGGAACCGCAATAGTTGATGCAGTGTTGAGGGAACAGCCCCCATTGCATGCAACCATGGCCTTCCCAAGATAATGTTGTAAGGGGAGGATGTGTCGATGATGGTGAATTCTGTCTTGATCTTTCTGGTGCCAGCCTGCACCTCCAAGCTTACTGCTCTCAGTGGCCATGTGGGCGTTCCATTGAACCCAACCATTGGGCCATTGGGTTGTTCCATATCATCTGGGTAAAGGCCGAGCTCCTTGTAACATCGGACGTACATGATGTCACAAGAGCTGCCTTGGTCAATCAGGATGCGTTTCACTTGGCACTCCCCAACCTGGAGGGATACTGCCAAGGCATCATTATGCGGATGTTGGACCATCTCTAGGTCGGCTTCAGTAAAGGTTATCATTGGTCCCTGGCACTCTTCTGCCCAATGTCTTTTCTCCCTGACTTGGTAAACATGTTGTAGGTGTTTTACCTTTTGGGTCTCTCCTCAGATTTCGCTTTCGTTGACCTTCGAGTGGATTACGTTGATTACCAGAGGTCCTTCTGCCTGCGGTTGTTGTGCTGGGAGAGGTGGGGCTGCTGGTGCCTGAGGCAATCTTGCCCGTTCTTCCCTTGTCCTGGTCGCATCGACAAGGTCTTTCAGATGTCCTTGTCTCACCAGGTCTTCCAAGTGTGTTTTCAGGGCTCTACAACCCTGAGTTGTATGCCCATCTTCATTGTGGTAGGCACAATGCCTGCCAAAGTTTCTTCCCATGAAATCCCCTGGAGTCCTCTCCGGCATTCTGAAATAGGGCTGGTTTCGAATTTAATCCAGGACTTTGTGGATTGGGATTCGGAACACAGTTGTTACTGCTTGTGTAGCCCTCAGTTCTGCCTCTTGTTTGCTCGATCCATTGTTACCTCGGCCTCGCTTCGGCGAGCCGTTTCCTTTCTCTTGATTTATCTCCTTAGTCCTTGACGTAACTTCTTCGGCTCTGGCATACTTCTCGATTCTCGCCATGAGCTCTTCCATACTTTTTGGTAATGTCTTTGCCAAAGACTTTCGTAGTAGACAGTTGTCTTTCAGGCCGTTCTTGAAAGATACGACCGCCATCTCTTGATTACATTCAGGTATTCGGTTGAACACCTCATAGTATCTTTTGGCATAGGCCCTAAGGCCTTCATCTTTGCTGATCTTCAGAGCCATCAATACGTCCACTCTTAATGGCTGAAGTTTGTTTGTCACGAACCTGGCCAGAAACATCTCGGTCAGGCCTTCCCAGGTCTTCACACTTCCCTTTGGTAGTTTGTGAAACTAATCTGATGCAATCTCCCCGAAGGACGAGGGGAACACTTTGCAGAGCAACGGCTCGTTCCCACTATATAATGCCATTGAGTTCAAGTATAATCCAACGTGGAAGTTGGGGTCTAACTTACCATCGTATATTTGAAACCTCGGCATACTGAATCTCTTTGGTGCTTCGAATTTGTCTAATTCCACCGAGAATGGTGTTCTCGGCTTAACAGGTGAAGTTACCTCGACATCAGCATTCTGTTGCTTCCTCTTGAGGTAATCTCTCAAGTCTTTTTTGCTCCGCCCAGGAGCTCGGCTATCTTTCGACTTCAGTCTTTTCGGTACACTACTCTCGGCCTCGTGGTGAGCCCTTTTCGATCCTTCTCCATGAGTTGTGTCCAAGCACAGCGCCTGTCAAAGATAATCAATAGTGCAAACTCACTATTTAGAATATAAATTGTGTACCTTAGATTCACGGGGGTGCCTCTCTTTTATAGCTAACTCAATCCTTATCCTAACAGGAGCCTAGCTCTAATGGACTTAGGATTACTATCAATCTTGGACTCCTAGTAGGATTGGGATAAACTCCCTAAGAGTCTTATCCTTTCCCAACTGTAGTCTTCCCCTTTTCTAGGACTCTTGTGCCTTATCCGCTTATCTCGGATTTCGATATCTTCGAAGGTAATCTCGGCCTCGCCGAGATAACCTCGGCGTCATGACCAGGACATGTGGCACCTTGGCTGACACGTCGGCGTCACCTTAGCCACGTGTTGGTACTTAGAAAATATATCTCCACGATATGTATGGCATTTAGTTTAGTGATTGATTTGTTTTAATTTTAAGAACATGGTTAATGAAATTTATTGGTGAGAAGTACAAATCATTATTTTAAAAGAAATTTATTTTTATTTTTTTACCTTCGTAGTTTTTATATATATATATCTCTCTCTATTCTCATATACTATTGTCAATTGTCATGCACTAGCACCTATTACCACCAGTGACTAAAAGTTGCTGGCGAGCGACAGCGATAGGTAGTAACAGTGGGCAAATAAGTGGACATATAAATAAATAGATAGATAGATGGGAGTAATATTGTCTTTCAAATTATTGTTGTCCTTTCTTATGGACAAAAATGGAATAGAGGTTGGAACAATTGTCCAAAAATTTAAAATTTGGATTGTTAATCCGAGTGTCTTATTTTTGGCATTTTTTAATATTGTGTTGGGATTGTCTTGTTAATTTTTTAAAGATTAATGTTAAACAGGGCTTACACACATAAGGTGATATTAATTGATAAAAAAAATCAATGATTCTTTTGCATTTATAAAACCCTAACTGAAGTATTTTTATTTGGAAAATCATAAAATCATAATAAATCAAGCAATCATAATAAAATCATAATAAACCAGGAAATCATAAAATCATAATAAAATTATATATTTTCGTCATTTATCATTAAAATCTTAAACAGAAAAACTTCACATGCGACATTAGAGACTAAAATAAAATTTATAGAAACCTCTTGTTGTCTCTATAATCTGTTTTTTTTTTTTTTACTTTTGTTTTGGCTCTCTTGTTTTACACGTGATTTTTTTTCTGTTCAAAATGTCAACCACGCATTTTGAAGAACAACAATGTAACAAAATTAAAATTTTAAATTATTTAAATTAAATTTATAATAGTTAAAGTGACATTTCACTTAAATTATGAAAATTAACTGTGTAATTTACCCTTATAAAAAATATGAACACAGGATTAGAGAGAGAGAGAGAGAGAGAGAGAGAGAGGGGCTTACAGAGAGAATCACCGACTTCCCTCCAGTTCCAAAACAGATTGGAGAGTACTGTTGGGCCGATGGGGGCCCATCACAGGACCCGTTTCGATAATTTGAACCGTTCAATGTATAGAATTCATCGAGTACTATATGCTTGTAAAAAATCACGTGGATCGGATATTGATAGTTACATGATCAAATCAGTTTTGTATAAAAAAAATAAACAACAAAAAAATAAACAGTTGACAAAAAATTAATCCAATGAGATAGCTATCAATATCCGAGCAACGTGATTTTTTACAGATGTATAATACTCAACAAGTTCTACACATTGAACAGTTCAAATTATCGAAACAGGACTCGTGATGAGCCCTCATAGACCTAATAATACTCTCCAATTCGATCTGAGACTTGAAAGGAAGTCAGTGCCCAATATTAATACTAATAAGACGCGGACTTCTCTTTCGTCCACACTAGTGAATTGGATGCTACAGCTTGGCTCATTGGCGTCCGGATTCTCTAGAGTTATTCTCTAGAGTGATCTCCTGAAGTGGATGATCGGACGGCTGTGCTTAAGCCTCACTAAAACGACGTCGTTTTGGTGAGGATTTTCCAAAAAAAAAAAAAAATTCAGCATTTTCGATTTCAAAATTCCCCCCAGGCTGAAGAGGTATATCAAACGAGCGGGAAGAAGCAGAGCCGTGAAAGAAGGAGAAAGGGAAGAAGAGTTAGAGAGGCTGCTCCGTTGTGCATCCCGTCGCCCCACCGTCGCAGTCGCCCCACTGTCGCCACCGTCCCGCAATCGTCCCGTCGCCCCACCGTCGCAGTCGCCACTGTCCTGCCGTAAGCTTTGGTCTCTCATCTCATTCCCTATTCCTCTCTTTCTCTGTCTATTCTATTCTTGTCTATCAACAAGTTAGGGTTTTCTATTTCATGTATTGCTTAAATCATTGATTTGCACCCTTTATACACATATATGTGTGTAGATATATATGTATTTCAATCTTATTTCAGTTTTGCTTGTAGATTTTACACTCAATAATCTCTCGAAAATTGGTATATGAGTTTGTTCTTTGTTTCGTTACCCTCTGTTTGGTTACCTGGAAAACGAAGAAAAAGAAGGGAAACACCAACATTGTTGTCTTACTCACTCCGTTGGAATGTTCACACACCAACTGTTTGATAATTTGCTCCTTCGAACTGTGCACACATCACACCCAATCCTACCTTAGTTTCACTATTTGTTCTAGTCCATTAGCTGTTAAATGAACTCTTCATAGCTCTGCTCAACTTTCGTACCTAACGCAAATGACACTATTCCTTTTTGGCCTCTGGATTACAGCAAACTGTAAGTCCATAACACTGCCACAGGGCGAAGATTTAGATTACACAACATACATTACACACACACGGCGACTTAAATTCAAACTCGAAGATAAAATTACAATTAGTACGGCCAATTGATACAAGTTCATACTAGAAATCCCAGCAGGATACTGCATTGCAGTCATTCATGATCTGTATTGTTCACGACTTCACGACTGTAACACTGTATTTGGATCATAGACTTGGGTAGAGGTGTATGAAGAGAAAAGAAATGGCAAGTAAAAAGTGAATTAAATTTAACTACTACTTCATACACTTTTCCCATCTCATTTCTATTCCCAATGGAGGAAAGCAACACAGCAGAATCCCTTCTTTAGATCTTCACTTCTTATTTCTTATTATTTTCTGTGCCACTTCTATTGCAAAGTGAAACAAGAATTAATAAGTCTTTGGAGTGAAAGAACTAGTACAAGAATTATTTGGAGTGATGCAAGCAAAAACTCTATTTGCTCAGAGATATGGTTTCTAGCTTTGATATTGATTGCCCCTCCAGGTACACTAATGACTGCACCCAAAAGGAGTGTTTAATACACAAGGCGGTTGCAAACAAAATAGAGGAAAGCCTAGGAGAACTTTGATTAAGGTGATAAGAACAAACATTACTATCTTGAAGTAAACTGAGGATATGATTGTGAAACAACCAACTGGAGGAAATAGATCTATGTACCCAACCCTACGTAATTGGATGAGACAAACGCTGGTTGAGTTCAATTCTGTTTATTAGAGATATGTATATGCCAGTGGTTGTATAGCTTATAGGATTCAGGATTTTGGGTGTGCACATGTTTCGCCCCATTTTTGGTGTTCTGTTTATAATACACTACTTATTAAAAACACATTAATCCTTTAAGCCATCTATTGCTCAAGGATGAGCAAGAAAATTCCTCAATGCTCTTTCTTTTGTATTATTGCAACCAGATTTCATGGGCAGAACATACAGGAATCATAATGGTTTGTAAAACTGTAAGTTTTGACTTAAACAAACCAATGTAAATTTAAGCTGAAAGTCCTCACACCATTCAAAATTCTATTCTAAGTTGCTGTAGACACCCCATTTTTGACCGACCTTAAGACTCAGACGTCACCGATGGAGCGCTCGGTGATGTTGCATAATGTGCTCATTCAGAAGTTTCAGAGTCGCGGCCGTGAGCCCTACCTCCGGACTTCCGAACCCTTTTCTGTGCCTTGTCTCGGTTTGCGAGCCAGACTCGGTTTTCTCTGTTTCTTTTCCTGAGGGGAGGGAGAGGTCCCGTAGACCATCTCTCAATGTTCGCAGGCTACATTTGGTGGCCGTAGGCCATTTTTCCCATTTCGGAGTCCGGTTCCCGGTTTTCGGAGCCGTCAGGCCGTGTGCCTCGGTTCGGGACCGCTTAACCATCTCCTGTTGCTCTGATTTTTGGCATACATCTTATTTCATCCCTTTTGAGGGAGACCCCACTGGGGTTTGACAAACCCACTTCGAGGCCGAATGCCGCTTTCGGTGCTTAACAGCCCATTTTCGGGACCCCGAACTGCGTGTTTTGGCCCCGGAACGTTCGTTTTGCAACGGTTTTCGTTCATTTTTGGCAGGTACCTCTGTTTTATCACGAGGAAGGTCACTGAAGGGTGGGAGGCCAGCAATTGTTGCAGCAGCCAGTTATCTCTCCTCTGGAGCCTCCCGGCGCCCGTTTTTCGCACTTCCGGGCTAATGTTGAACACCCTAGGGGTAGTGTTGCCAACTTTCAACCACATATCTGTGATCTACACATCTGGGAGGCCCCTAAAAGTTGGTGGCCGGCCATTAAGGTCACCTGACCCTTTTGACCCCTTTCTTCCGGGCTAATGTTGAACCCCTTGGACCTTTTTTCTTGAACTTTCAACCACATATCTGTGATGTACACACCTGAGAGGCCCCTAAAAGTTCATGGCCGGCCAGTAATTCAACTTGACCCTTTTGACCCCCTCTTTCCGAGCCAATGTTGAACCCCTTGGACCCACTTTCTTGGACTTTTAACCACATGGTTGTGTTGTACACACATAGGGGTACCCCTCCAGTAGCTGGCCGGCCAGAAAATCACATTGACCCTTTTGACCCCTAGCCGGCCGGCTAAGGGGTGTGGCCGGCCGGCCACCTCCAGCAAAAGTAATGGGTCGGCCTGCTTCCTTGCACTGTGCACTTTACAGCTGTGGGGCAATATCCCCCAGATATTATCTGTATCCGGGGGATATTTTGTGGGGGAGTTTTACTCTCCTTTTCCCCCACCTTTACACCCCCTTTTGGACCCTTATAACCAGCTGGTAGCCTCCTTTGTTAGGGTTAGAAAAACTCTCCTTCAAGCTTCCATAGCCAACTCCATCTTCTTCCTTCTCAATTCTTGAAAAAACCCTAAGTCCCTAACCATCATTCCTTCTACACCACCAAGCTCTACCACCACCATCTCATTTCCAGCAACAAGGAAGGATTCTTGAAGGCTAAAGAAGCTGCAAATCCATCCAAGAAGCAACAAAAGTTTGAATCTTCAAGGGTAAGTAACACTTTTACCCTTTTGACCATTTTTCTTGATCTATTTCTAAGCCCCACTTTCTTTTTGTTTCAAGCTCCGGCCCTAACTGAAAAGGGCCATCTTTTGAGCTCATCTTCACTTCTCATTAAGGGCTCAACCCTGTTTGAGCCCTCCATAATACACTTGCTTCATTGATCATCTTGTATGTCATGATTTTGCATGCTATTTTTGGCCCATGAGAAATTTATTTTCGAGCATGTTGTAAACTGATATTAGGCTTATTTTGAGCCCCTCTTCAACATTGAGGAAGGGCTCAACATTTTTTGGTGCCTCCATGTGTCACTTGTAGTTATATCCCTTATTTGGCCCCATTTTTGCATAAATTGATAGCCCTCTTTGCTTCTGTTTTTGGACCTTGGTCCAAACTGAAAGTGGCCTTGTTTTGGCCTATACTTCATGTTTCATTAACACTTTTTTTCTGTTTGGTGATTATTTTGTATACTTCATGTTTTAGCACCTTTTGAGCCTCATTTTGCATCACATTTTTAGCATGTTTGTATACTGATTTTGAGGTTGCCATATACTGTAAATGTTCATATTTTTGGTCCATCTTCAATGTTGTATAAGGAAATTTTTCAGTTTGGGTTTTGCTTATATCACTTGCTTCATTACCCCTCTTTTGGCCCCTATTCTTGCATGCCATTTTTCCCTTACCCATGCTTGCTGTTTGGCCATGTTTATAACTGTGAAAGTGCATCTCTTGGGACTGTCTAGCTTCTGTCTTTGCATTGCATGTCCATATTGTGCGTGTTTGGCATGGCTATAGGCCATTTCGGGTGCCTAATGTTGCATTTCGGGACAATTCCTTGCATTTGGTATCATTTCGCTTCATTTCGGGACTGTTTTCCCCCATATTTTGTTGCTGAAATTCTGTTAGAATGATTGCCATCCATTTCATGTCATTTCATCACATTTTTGCACCGCCTCGATTTGCGTGCCCGTGTGCACGCATTTCGAGGCACTCCATTTTTATCCGCCGGCATCCTATGTGAGTGTGGCTGAGGCTCACTCATGTTGGTATAAGCCCATTTGTCATTTCCATGTCATTTCATCACATTCCGCCATCGCCTCGGTTTGCGTGCCCGTGTGCGCGCATTTCGAGGCACCTCTTTTTATCCGCCGGCATCCTATGTGAGTGTGGCTGAGGGTCACTCATGTTGGTATAAGCCCATTTGTCATTTCCATGTCATTACATCGCATTCTGCCACCGCCTCGGTTTGCGTGCCCGTGTGCGCGCATTTCGAGGCACCTCTTTTTATTCGCCGGCATCCTATGTGAGTGTGGCTGAGGCTCACTCATGTTGGTATAAGCCCATTTGTCATTTCCATGTCATTTCATCACATATCATCGCCTCAGTTTGCGTGCCCGCGTGCACGCATTTCGAGACACATATCATCGCTTCGGTTTGCGTGCCCGCGTGCACGTATTTCGAGACACATATCATCGCCTCGGTTTGTGTGCCCGTGTGCACGCACTTCGAGGCATTTCATTTTCATTGCATTCTGTCATTTTCTCAATTTGCGTGCCCGTGAGTACGCATTTCGAGACATCTCATTTTCATAGCATTCTGTGTATGTTAGGATTATATCTTAGTTGCATTTCATGCATATCATGCATATTGCATCGTGTCCGGAATAGGAGTTAGCCCGGGCACGGGAAACGAGGTACATTTCGTACTCCGAGTGACGGAATGTGTCTCAATTCCCCAGTCACCGATACTCCGGATTATCCATGATGGAATTAGGTTTTAGCTGTAGTTTCATGTGCATTCATCCTATATTGAGTTGTGCATTTCGACTCCTCGGCCATCATGCCTCGGTATGCGTGATTGGTGGCACGAGGATCGAGACATACATATATTTGTGCAAATACATTGCTATGCCCCTTTCCTGCTCTCTGTTGCAGCAAAACGCAGAATCAGCGACTTTTTGGGACTTGGCACGCATTTCAAAAACAGGTGTAAACAGAGGCTAATTGGGGCATGCCGGTGGATTTCCGCGCAAGACAACCTGGACATGCATCATCCATCAGAAGCAAGGCGGTCCCTGGCTTGCACGCCAGTTTTATTTGCTTTCTTAGTTAATTCTTTAATTAATTAGGATTTTGTAATATTTCGGACTCTAATATTCTTTTATTCGGGACTGTAATATTTGGACTGTATCATTTATTCGGACCCTCCGGGTGAGGGCACAACTGTAATAAGTGTGCGTGAGTATGATGTATGTCTTCCAACCCCACGTCTTTCTCCCTTTTATTTATCCGCTTATGATGGTTAGATTAGGGCATATTTCGATTAGCATACAGTATGACAGCATGTTCGCATCATTCATCTGTATTGCATGCACCGGGCTCGGCGCATCATACTAACTGCATTGTACTTTCAATTCTAAATTGAATACATGATAGTTGTAGCATTTCATATACCATCTTAGAATAGCCGAGCCTGCTATAGTTGCATTTTGCGTGTGTTGCATTAGGCATTTCTGTATACTTAGGATCATGCATGATTTCTAATACAGTTTTTGTTTTGGCTTGGAGTACCCGGTAAGTTTTATGCTTTAGCATCCTTGCATGCGTGTGAGTGTTGCCATGAATAGCATGCTTACCATGAGGCTATGTGCTTACATGATTTAACTGCCTGAATGCCTGTGGGTGGAGGCTGTGTTATCTGAATTGGAGTAAATCATCAAATGTTTCAAGCTTACCTGCGGGTAGCAAACCATTTTCAAAAACAAGCATAAAATGTTTTATTCCAATTCGAGTGACCCGGTCTATACTTGTATGCTGTGCGCATCACATAGTAACCTAGGCTAATAACCGGTATAAGAACTCACAAAGTTTTCAAAAATTGATATCATGGTTAGTAGAGGCCGGTCTATGACCGGGCGAGCGGGGGTGCTCACGAAGTGACCTTCCCCAATCGTACCCAAGTTCCCGAGCCGAGGCAACTTTGGTGATGACGGACACGTGGCCTTTTGGCACCGAGTCAGGGTTTCCTAAATTTCCCAAAATAAAATATTTAGGTGGCGACTCTGTATCTGGCAAAGCAGTCCATGTTTGGCACTTCTTTCAAAAATCAGTTTTCCTAAAAACGATTTGCCAGATTTGGACTCTTTGGTTCAGACTTAGAACCGTGACTGCGAAAGTCGAGTCCGAGCTGTAGCGAGGTCCCCCGCGGGCTTGTTACAGTTGCTCAAATAGAAAAATATTAAAAATGAATAAAATGGTTTAAATGAATCCAATAAATGGTTTTTCAAAAAAAAAAAAAAAAACACCAGAAAGGAGGAAACCAAAAATTAAGTCACCACTCACCCGCTCCCAAAATTATCAAACTAGTCAAACAACTGAGCCACCGCTTCCCAACAAAAGTAAGTAGTCAAGCCAACTGAACCACATCCAGTCTTCCACATTTCAGCTTCTCATGTTCAGAGAAAGGAGAACAATATACTCCTGCCACCAATATTTTGAAGAATAACCTAATATGAAGTTGATTAAGCAATCTGCAAGCTAAAAAAGTATTCAACTTTCATGCATAATTTGTTTGAAGAATAAGCAAATAAGTGTAACAAATGTGATTTGCTTTTATGTTAATGACATGTTTATGCAATACTGGAAATAAACATTATGATTATACAGACCGCATGTAAGAAATACTGGTTCTAGACATCCAGAAGCTGAAGATACTAACATATCCATCCAGTAACAGATCATAAAGAAATAAAAAGAGTTTCAATTAGAAAGAATCAGGAATGACAAGGTTCTATTACAGCCACTATCAAAGACATACCTCCGAACTTGTTAAATTCTAGCAGTCTGTAATGTGCATATACAGACAACTATATGATCCTCAACTTTGACTACCCTGGAACCAGTATCTGCTAGACTGCTACCAGTTTTCTAAACAAGTATATAAATTCTAATCAAACCAACCTAATTTACAATTGGGCCAACTATTAATCCGTCACATGAGGAAATGAATTTGCTCACACTTTTGGAGTGTGCGAACAATATATAATTTTTGATAATTTTGTTGAATAAAAATATACAACTTTTGATTGATACAATACAGTGGGCCATATATTCAAAAAATATATATTGACCCTATCTAAAAATATAAACTTCACTAGGATTGAGCTGTTATACTGTGATAACTTGACTTTCCTAACACACTTGTTAATAACTTGTTTTTTATGCAGAAAAAAAAATGGCTTCATCTTCTATTGATAATACGAACTTAAGATTAAAGCCAAGGTTTTGTAATTGTGGAAGAATAGCTTCCGTGCGTATTGTACGAACCAATGCGAATGGAAATAAAGGACGTGTCTATTTTGTTTGCCCAAGAAAATATGTAAGTACCTGTTATATAAATGAATCTATTACTTTTTACAAATTTCATTTGTCCTTTATTGATTAATTGATTCTTGTCCATTGTAGGATTCGAACGACCACTGCAATTACTTCAGGTGGTTCGCAGATGATGACGACGACGACATTACCTCATCAATCCGTGCCAATGCTGACGACGACATTACTTGAAGGCTTGGTGAGCATGATAGAAGGCTTCAAAGGATTGAGAACATCTTGAAGGCAGTGACTTATGTCATTGTATTTTGTGTATTTTTGTACTTTTTCATGTAAATGACTCAGTTCTTAGGTTTTCGAACATCCTATGAATGTAATCTACTTTTCTACTTGTTTTGTAATTTTTTTTTGGTGCTTCAAATTCTGAAGGTTTGCAAAAACAAGTGTGTAACAGGTTTATTTGAGATGAAATGTTGAATGAACAGTTTGTCAAATCTATTGAATTATGTTGGTTGCTTAACAATGTGTATTATATGTGATGGTTTGGAAATGTTGAATGTTATATAACAGGTTTCTGAAATGTTGAATAATGTTGAATGTTGAACTGTTGAAAATGTTGAATGTTGTATAACAGGTTTCTGAAATCTATTGAAAATGTTGAAATGTTGAATGTTGTATAACAGGTTGCTGTATTATATGAAATGTTCAATGTTGTATAACATGTTTCTAAAATCTGCAACAGTTTAAAAATCTGCAACAATGAAATGTTCAATGTTATATGAAATGTTCAATGTTATATAACAGGTTTCCCAAAGCAGAATTTTAAAATCTGCAACAGTTTAAAAATCTGCAGCATTATAAAAGCTTATTCTAAGTCTTGCCTAGCATCATCCACACAGAATTTAAATCTGCAAACAGAATTTAAGCAAAAATTCTGTCAAGTATTTAAGCAAAAATTTGTATTGCCTTGTATCATCCAGACAGAATTTAAGCAAGAATTTAAGCATTATAAAAGCAGAATTTTAATCCATCAAAGCTGCAAACAGAGATACTGCAACTCTAACTCTATTTCAGCAAAAAAATATGCAACAGTTTAACTAAATTTTAGCAACATTTCATCAACTCTATTTCAGCAACATTTGAGCATTATTCAAGCAAAAAATTTGCAACAGTTTAACTCTATTTCAGCAACATTTCAACTATATTTCAGCAATTTTTCAGCAACAAATTCAGCAACATTTTAACTCCATTACAGCAACATTTCAGCAACAATTTCAGCAACATTTCATCAACTCTATTTCACCAACATTTGAGCATTATTCAAGCAAAAAATCTGCAACAGTTTAACTCTATTTCAGCAATATTTCAACTCTATTTCAGCAATTTTTCAGCAACAAATTCAGGAACATTTTAACTCCATTATAGCAACATTTCAGCAACAGTTTCATGAAAGGTTTTCAATATTACATATCCAACAAAAAATTCACAAAAATTCCCAAAACAAAATAACGCTAAGATGTTGACGTGTGATCCATATGCCCATGCCCACGCCCACGCCCACGCCCACGCCCACGCCCACGCCCACGAGCATATAGTACCTACAAAAAAAATAAAATAATATTACATCAAAGGAACCATAAAATAAATTGTAACTTTACATGAATGAATGACAAAATAAAAGAGGAAAGGTGAAAAATAAATTACTTCACTACATGCGGGACTATTTGAGGCTTGCGAGTGATAACTACTTGCATTGTTAAGTAATGCTTGATAGGTTCCATGGACGGAATACATCGATGGCATGGAAAAATGCATATTGTGATGAGGAAAACTTGGCTGCAACAATAACAAACACATATTAATTTCAAATGATAATAGTCACCTACAAATCTCTACTAAAACTTCTTATTAAACTAACTTACATCATAGGCGGGATACATAAATTGAGACGAAGAAGCTCTAACTTCAGGAACACTCGGCGAGAATGGAGGAAATTGAGGAGCACTTGAAAATAAAGGAGCCGACTGATGAAATAAGGGAGGGGCTTCAGGAGCACTTGCCGAAAATAAGGGAGGAGTTTGAGGAGTAACAGACATGGAAGTTTGAGAAGCATTATATGAACTTGTTTTATTTTTCTTTGCCAACGCAAGCTCCAAACCACCTTTTATCCGCCTTCGTCCCTTGCTAGTGCGCTCTCTTCTCTTGAGTCCTTTTGCTTGAACTACATTTTTATCCGCTACACCATCCACTTCAAAGCTTTCGGGGGGGCTTTCTTCTTGAATAGTATCTGAACAAGGCATATTGAATTTTGCGCTTAACATGGTTTCAATGTCTGCAATTAATTCATCCGCTTTCTCGACCGTCAAATTATATGTTTCCTCACTTTCAGAAGCTCTACACGCTACTGATCTGAATATTGCCATCAATGACCTATAACGTGAAGTTTGATGCAATCTTACATCAACTTGAATATCATGTCCACACCTATCTTTCACATTTTCAGATCTTGCTTTTTTAGTCCATCTCTTCAGAATATACATCAAAGCTGCACCAAATATCACAGTTTCCTTATGATGGTTAAATCCAACAAAAGACGCAAATGGTCTATGTGCACTATTTAACTTGTAAGTAGTGTCGAAAGTCACAACATCACCAAATTGCCCATAATCCATGATCATCTGAGCATCGGCCCAAAATATGTTTGTAATCTGCTCCTTGTTATCTAATTGGACCGAGTAAAAAAAAGATGGATTCTCCAATGATTTGTCACGAAAATATTGCAAAATGCTACTTGCCTCCCCATATGCTAAACTGTTTTGCCTCTTCGTTCTCAAATAATTTTTTTGGTCCAGTTTTGTGAACCCAAGTGACTCCCTTCCACCAACTTCATTACCCATGAGCTCAAATGCAGCATTAAGACGGATTCCAGATTTTTCAGCTAAATCTATTTCGGTTGCCTGTGATGCAGATATCTTCCTTTGAGATGGTAACATATGCGTACATTCTGTTGGTACAAAGATATGATTATGTTGTTCAACAAAATCACTAACAAAAAATTTCTGCATATTCCTATCCCACTTAATAACAAGTCGGGCTTGACAACCAGTCCTCACTTCCTACCTAGGATTTTTTGTTAATGGATCTCGCTTGTCGACAACCCGAAATCCCTCCTTATTACAAACAAATTGCCTTGAAGTGATTTGCCCCTCTTTGCTCTTGTTTACATAACCCCTTCTAATACTGAAGCCCAACCTTCCTCCATAACTATTATAGAAATCATATACTTTTTGTTCTGTATCAAATGTCATGCGAACTCTAGGCTTCCAATCACACTCACCCCCGTCATTGTCATGATTGTTAGGTTTCATATCAATGTGCCAAGTCACTTAAAAAATAAAGAAGTGCTCAATATTAGCATAAAAACTGTACATTATGTTTGCAAAATAATACAAACTGAATAAGATAATCAACGAATAACAAACTAAATAATACAAACTAAATTATGGTCTTTGTTATGTACCACAGTGTGGTTTTAAGATGTTCACTACAGCAGGTATTCAGAAGAAAAAAATATAAATGAGTCCTTTGAAGCATTCATGCACTATATGTTGCTTAATATACATGACCATCCAGCATTTGCATTCTTAGGTAATATGTTGTCAATTTTAATTTGTGACCTTATGTTCTTATGACTGTACAATAATACAAAGCCCTGGGTTACTTGCTTTGCAGCATTGATCAATCTAATTTTGTGTTTTGCATGATTGAGGAATTAATATCAAATCCCTAAGGATTGCTAAAATTTAATTCATGAATGCCATTTTAGTAAGCCAAGTTTTAAAGGATATCAAGCAACAAGGGGGCTTTGATTGGATTGTGGAAATTTAATTAGTTGCATGAGAATACTATAAGAAGCTGGATTTGGAAGTTTTTAATCTTGACTGTTCTAAATCTATATATATATATATATCTAAACTATTGTTCTAAATAATCAACACAGATATTGCAAGTTTTCATGGTTTTGATGGTTATTGTTTTGAGAAAACAATCAAACTAAACTATTTTTCAGCTAAAGAAGCAATTATACTGAAACACCAATTCTGCTTATGTGCTCAACAAGAAATCTATGAACAATTGCTTCGTCTGTCAACAAGTAAGAATCCAGATTCAAGTATAGAATCAGGTCCTGTTTTGGTCCACCTAACCCAGAACTCAACATTGGCATATATCTTGATAGTTCAAACCCCCTACCACTTGAGGCTCCATTTCAATACATGGATTTGAAATGAATGGATTTAATGGATTTAATACAGGGATTGAACAATATTCAGCACAACACAGATATTGCAAAAAAAAATTATGTTCTCAACCATAGGGCTATCATCTGGGATTGATTTCGAGGAGACCAAAAAAAACAAAATCGAACTTAAAACATATATTTAAACATTCTAAATACCTATATTTTCTTCAATCGGTTGGAACAGGGGCGACGGCCACGGCGGCGGCAGGACAGTGGCAACGGCACGACGGCGGCGACAGCGGGGCGACTGCCACGATGGGGCGACGGGATGCACGAAGTAACAGCCTCTCTACTCTTCTTCGATCTCTCGTTCTTTCGTCGTTTTGCTTTTTTCCGCCATCTGTATTCGCGTTCTTCAGCCTGGGGAGAATTTTGAAATCGAAAATGCTGAATTTTTTTTATTTTTTTTTTTTGGAAAATCCTCACCAAAACGACGTCGCTTTGGTGAGGCTTAAGCACAGCCGTCCAATCATCCACTTCAGGAGATCACTCTAGAGGATCCGGACGCGGCTCATTGGGCCTGGCACTGGTCTTTGATGATCTATTAATAAATTCAATTTTTTACGTCCTTATATCTAGATTAACCACCGGGGTGGTTGTCTAAGGGGAAAAGGCTTCTCTTTTTATAGGTGCAACTCAGGGTTGAATTTTAAGGGGTAAATTCATTTCTTCATAATTGGCTCCCTACGAAGATTTTGCCGTATATTTTGATCGAAACCTAAACTCATTTGTGGCATGTGATTGAGTTCCATTAGTGTCTCAGTGGTAGGTCACTGCCTACAGATTTAGTCAAATCAGGCCGGCAACCAGTTATTCTCAGGGCCTGATACAACAGATGCCGTGATGACACCTTAGAGTATCATTTTTTTTCTGTTCAAAAAAAAAATATATATATATATATATGTAGATTAATTGTATAAAAAAATTAAATTAATCTAATAATTATAATAATTTATAATTTTATCATTTATGCCTTTGAACTAATGAACAACCAATATAATTTTAAAAATGGATTAATTCAATTCATTTTTGGCTTCATGGAATTATTAAACCTTGATATTCTATTGGTAGGAATAAAATTTACATACGTACGATATGATACATAATACATGGATTCATAACAAATAAACTGTTGTACACAGCTATTTTTGTGGTTAATTTTCAAAAATGGCAAGTTATATTGATAGTTTCTATATTTTATCTCTTGTATCATTTTGATTCTTATAATTTTAATTTATTCAATTTTGTCCCTTAATTCAATTCAAATGCCGTTAGAGTTTTTGATAGAAAACAATCACCGAATTAGTTGATGTTAACTTAGTAAATTGAGTAAATTTAAAATTTTACTCGTAAAAGCATACCACTCATGAGGGCACCATTTTTTATAAGAATTTTTTTTATAACAACTGTAATTAATTTGGTCAAATTGGGACAAAATTATAAATTCATAATCAAAATTGAACCAATTAAACCACAAAGTCCAAAATGATACAAAATATATATATATATATATATATATATGGACTACTAATATAATTTGCATCACTAAATAAAAAATATATATACTATATATAAAATGAACAACCCACTTGGTGATGTCCTGAAACTCCTTCTCTCCTTTTGTGAAGTGCCCATTCTTCATTTTTTTTTTTTTTTTAAAAAAAAAATTAGAAGAAAGAGGAGCATAAGACTCGAACATCAAATCTTTTGTTTATTAAATAAATATATATATATATATATATATATCACTTAAATGACACAATATATATAATAAATATTTTATTTTATTTTTATATATTTAAATTGTATACAGCAGGTGCACCTAGTACATATTATTGTTCCACACCATGACCGAATCCATCTCCCAATACCCGTTATTTATAACTTTTTCAATGATAAAATTGAATTTTTAAATTGCTTTTTCTTACTATTTTACAGCTCAAAATTATATCAATCTTTGATTTGAATTGAATAAAAAGAGGAAGTCTACTTTCAATATGACAGCTAACAAAGATCCTCTTTTTTATACTTTGGTAACTTTCCTTGCCTTACAAGTAACATGCAGTTAGTCTTCCACAAAAGATTTTTTTTATCAAATTCCCATATTACTCCTATATAAAGGAAAGGAAACAATTTTTTAGTTACATATCTTCTATTATTCTTAAATCTTAAAAGACGTAGTGTGTGAAAACCGCTAACAATACTTACCTATAAATTTTAGGGTTAAAAGTTAGGGTTTTATTGAGATGGATAACCTGTCGACAACAACGGAATCGTCGATTAGGGTTTCGTGGAGTCCCGAAGAAGATGAGTTGTTACAGAAGCTCGTGCATCGTCATGGAGCCCGGAACTGGTCTATAATAAGTAGATCAGTCCCGGGAAGATCGGCCAAGTCGTGTCGCCTCCGGTGGTGCAATCAGCTGTCACCGGAGGTGGAACACCGACCATTCACGGATGAGGAAGACAAAATCATCGTACGATCGCACCAAAAGTACGGAAACAAGTGGGCTACGATTGCCAGACTACTTAACAGCCGTACTGATAATGCTATCAAGAATCATTGGAATTCGACTCTCAAGAGAAAGTGTTATGATTATCGAGGACGAAGCAGTGAAGAATCGGTGGTTGAAAGGCGAAAACGAGTTAATGCGACGATGAATATTCGATTTAGCGATGAAAGTAGATTGAGATCGGATGTAGATCCGAAAGATGTACCGAGTACAGAACTCAGTCTTTCTCAACCTGGGATTTGTTCGAATGAGTTAAGGATTACTCACCAGAATCGGACGAGTTATCATGAAATAACCGAGTTTGACTCGTTCCAATTGTTGTTGAAAGAGATGGTGAGAGAGAAAGTGAAAGAGGAAGTGAGAAATTATATGTTACAACTAGAAAAAAATAGGGAATGTTTTGCAGAGTAAGTAAAGAGTTATGATATCTTGTTTGGTTCATTAGAAAGAGAGTATTTTGAGGTCAATTTTATATATATATATATTTATTTATTTTTTGTGAACATTCACTATTGGGTAAATTACTTTCTCATATTTTGATCCTTTTTTATTTTGGTTTTTTTTAATTTTAATTGACTTGATTTGACTTTAAATTTTACTTTGTTCAATTTAATTCAATTAATTACAATTGTTAACATTTTTTTTATAAAAATACGCACATGAACAATATGTGTGGCCAAAGGGAGAGAGTCGAGGTAGGCTCTGCTAAGTTAGGCAGGTATGAGGATGAGTAATACTATATATTCATAATTGAGATCCTTAAAATTATCAACAATGATGTGATATAGAGAAGTATATCCTAAACAACTGAGTATATAACAAATCAAAAATTGACATGTATCAGGTCATGTAAGCTAATTGTATTAGAACCTCCAAGTTTTTCAAATTTATACAATATGTTCTGCAAAATCTTATGAGTTTTTATGGTGTTAGGTACAAATTATTGTAATTATATTACAAATGGGGTGCACCATTATATTTTGAAACATAAAAATATCACAAATTATTTTGAAGCTCCTGTGTTCCAAGACTAGCTGCCCTACTTTGTCAGTTTGTAACTGTTGTGTTCTTTTTGCTATAATGCCCTTTACACTTGTCTTTCCTTTTTTAATGTATTTCTTTCATTTGTTTATTGATTTACATCAATAAAATTTCACTTCTTTTGTTGATAAAAAAAAATATTACAAATTATTATAGTGAGAAAAAATTATTACCTGCTGGGATTTTGTAACAAAATCATTGTGATGTAATTTTAAAAGATATATGTAACCAACTCTTAGGAGTGTACCATAGTTTTTCTCTTCACGTAACTATTTTTTTTCTTTCATTCACAAATATGAGATAACTTCAAAATCTTATCATTCATATACTAGATGAATTATGTGTTATTATTTTTAATTTGTAATTTTCTAGTGATGAATTATTGAATTTGAAATTCTTGGGACAAATTTAGAGTGTTCCCATTATTTATTTGATTATTTTTAATGGTGATTGGTTGGTTTAAATAAATATTTAATTTATTTAAACTTGACTTGTATCGAGCACTTGTCCAATGCCTTGATTTTGGCCCCCAATAGTGCGGTCCTGGCTTTGCCCTTGTGTGTCATGCCTTTAAAGATATTAACAATAATAACTACTACTACTTCTGTTCTAAAATAATAGTTCTTTTTAAAGAATTTAATTTTTTTTTAATAGTATAATTATTGCATTTTAAAAATATTAATTTTTCAAAATTATCTTTTGATAGTACATTTTTTTTGAGAATATCAATTGTGTTAATTGTACTTTTTGTGTTGTTAATGAATTTAAAGGAATGACAAAATACGAAATTCATATTATTTTAATCCTTGATTTTTGAAAAGGGATTAATATTTTGAGATAATGAAAAATAGAATAAGGGACTAATATTTAGGGACGGAGGCAGTATTGTTATTATCGGTTTAGTTATATGCTATCAATATATTTAGGGTTAGGATTAGGAATTTTATAGAGTTTGAACAGGGAAATTTCACTGTGCAATGTGGAAAGTAGTGAAATTTGCACAGTGAAATTCACTTTGTAAAACCCAAGAAACAAATGACAAAAAATTTATAGTTGTCATTTAATTTTGAACATTTTAGTTCTCAAATTCACTAAAATCTGTAAATTTTCGTTTTAGAGCCCTCAATTTGAAAATTTTAACCCTAAATTTGAAAATAAGAACTCAATTTTTGCAATTAACCTTCAATTTTGCAATTGTTAGACATCAATTAAAACCTTCATTATGTGAAAACTTGTGACAATTAAAGTTCTAATGTAAAATTTCACTTTGATTTCATAATAGATATTGAAATATTTGCAGTTGGTCTTCAATTTCACAATTGTTAGACATTAATTGAAAATTTCATAGTGTTCAACACAATGAAATTTCACTGTCTTAGGTTAATAAAATTTCGTCAATTTTTTTTTTTGTAGAATTTTGTATTCATCAATGATCTTGTTTTACAGATCTAAATGAAATGATTCCAAAAGTATAAATTTTGATCTCAATAAAAAAATTATAAAAATTTGAAATTTTCAAATAAATTAAAAAAGTAATAAGCGTTAGCTGAAGTAGAGTGGTGGGAATATTTTGCCATCGTGCGTTTTGGAAATAGCCCCTACTTTTTTACTTTGGATCCTCACATTTTTCAATTTTTTTTTTTATTACAATTTTAACATAGCACAAAATTTCAATTTTATCCCCATCATTCCTAACCTCCCAAACCCAACTCTACCTTCACCATTCCAAACCAACAAGCTCCGATGCACTCTTCTCGTCATTCCTCCTACAACCCAACCCCGTCGCCATCATCTCTCTCACCCACAACCGCCACTTCTACATCCTTCAAAATCTAACAATCTCTTTCTTCTTTACGTAACCAATCACAATTTATTTCCCTCTCCATCGACCTTTGTGACCACCGCCCTCTTTTGCAATTTACCTAGATCTAATTAGGCAATCTATAACCAAACCACCATTATTTGTTCGGTGATATATGTTCGAACTATTGACATTTGTTTGGTTGTTCTGTAGTCTATGATCGAACCACCACAATTTCTTTGGTGGTGTACATCCAAACTAACATCATTTGTTTGGCACTGGTTTTTCGAACTAAGCGTTACAACTTACATCTCTTTCTATCTGTGTGTGGTAGGACTTGTAGGGGTGACAAAACTGTTAAGGTAATAGAGAGTGGCAAAGAATGAGTGACGGAGGAAAGAGAGAGAGAGAGATTTGGAAATGACAAAAAAGAACTACGCTATAAAATTGGGAGTCGATGATGATCTGTAAGAGAATCTGTAGAGGAAGGATTGGAGAGGTGGAGTGGGGATGGAGTTACAAAATATGAGTGATGTTTTGAAAATTATGGTAGAGGTTCAAAATAAATGAAGTGAGGAACTATTTTAATAGATGAGAGTTCAAAGAAGTGAGGGAGGAAGAGGTCCTAAAAATTATACTAATATAAAAAATTGCGTTGTTCTTATCATTCTAAAAAAACATTGCTGGGGATTGGGCAAATATATATATATATATATATATATTCAATTATTCTTTTTTTTTTTTTTCCTCACAAATGATCTTTTAATTAATTTATTTATTTTCTTTTTAATAATGTTACATCCAAAAGCCCACAGGATTAAAAACTCTTAGATCATCTTGTCCACTATGGGGAAATATACTTTGGTCCAGGAATAGCACAAGTTTGTGCTAAAATTGGATATCTTACCTTCACCATAAAGTTAACTTATTATCGGATTGACCTAGACTAAATTTAACAATCTAACAGTTCATCTTATACAACTAATTAATAAAATTACACATTCAAAAATATCAAATCTAATATTAATTGTCATACTAATACATTATTTTAATCTATACGGCATACATATTTTTTAAAAGTAAACCATGCATATGTTATAATATATCTACATGTATATATATATAATTTAATTATATAATTATTTATATCTGAACAACTTAACTTATCGTATAAAATAAACAGTTCAAATCATTAATACGAGGACAGATTAGTCTCATAATACACCAACTTCACTTTTAAAATTGCAATTTTCTAACTTCAACAAATCTGAACTCAGAGCAACACCACGTGGTATTCAATTCCCATTGCTTAACCCCCCTGCTGATGAGGTTATGTCAAGCCATTACTGTCCATTCATCAAACCATTCACCAATCAATGTGCTCTTGCAGCACAAGCTATCTTGGACCACCCGATAACTTCTCATCCTGGTAAATCACAAAAGCAAGATTTAAAAGAAACAAAAACCCTACAATTTACCTTCACAGAAAAAGTAAATTAACATGAGCTCATCAGCCTAAAAATAAAAAATTTTCAACATCTTATTGTTCAAACTTTCACAAATTTCAAATTACAGTTTTTTTTTTTTTTTTTTTTTTATCAGGTGTTTATTTTTTTATTTTTTTTCAATTTCTTGTTCAAAATTTTCCTATATACAAGTTACAATCCAGAGCAGAACAGGAATGTGCCTCTCCAAGCTTGACAACTCCCTCAAAAGAAATGCCAGGCAGAGCCCCAAAACAAAGCCTAATAAAAATTCACCAGCCAGCAGCCCTCTCATAGATGCACAACAAACCCCATAACTATACTCTATATTTACACCCAGGGAAAAAGAAAAAAAAAAAACTAATCTTAATTTGGCCGCTAACTTCCGCTTCGTTCCTCTATAAGTTGTTAGACCAGTTTTCAGAAATTGGGGCATTATCATCACCTAATAATAGTGCCCGGCGAAGAAGACAAGGCATCACTGCCGCGCGGGCTATTGATTATATCCTCTTTTGCCAAATTAGCCTTCCCTTTGGCACGGAAGTCATCCAAGCTCCGATATTCTTCCCTCAGCAACCTATCCAATTCCGGATGCTTCTTTATCGGTACTTTCTGTTCACCAGCTTTTCGATAATGGTGAAATGCCCTGCCACAAACATAAATTTCAAATTTTGGTATCTATTTCAAGCCGCATGTAACAAATAGTTCAATATGCTTAAAGTAATGATAAACATAAATTCAAAAAAGATAAACTTCCTCCTGTATTATTTGAATAAAGTTCTTGGAAATCAGAATCGAATTTGAATATAAAATTAAAGAAAAATAATAAGGGAAAGGAATGGTTAAAACATTTAGCTTTTCAAACTAGAACATATGAAATGGGACTTCCAAAAACAAAGAGTTGGACACATAAAATGGGATGGAAGGAGTAATTACCATCACAACACGCTTTATAGTAAAATTATACTAAAATATATACATTTTTTTGAGAATATCAATTGTCATAATTGTACTTTTTATGTTATTAATGAATTTAAAAGGAGTAAAAAAGTAAATTCATATTATTTTATTCCTTGATTTTTGAAAAGGGACTAATATTTTGGAACAATAAAAAATGGAACACGGAACTAATATTTTGAGACGGAGGGAGTATATTTATATACAAACACAAGAATGATTAATTTTTTACAATTAATTATTCTTGAAATGTCAAGCATATCTACCTTTTCTGATAAGAAATTTCAACTATACCGGACTCTCTGGATGATCAAACAATAGTTTATCAACATAAAATGGAAAAGCAAGGTTAAGATCAGAATGGAAAGATTAGCGTGTCAGGTATCATTTTCATTTTCGAAGTTCAACATTTCAACCGTACTCCAGAGTCTGGATGATCACACAATAGTACATCAAAATAAAATGGAAAATCAAGGTTCATATCAGGATGAAAAGATCAACTTATTGGGTATCCTTTTCATTTTGGATGTTCTCTTTTTCTGTTTTCGTGTTTTCATATACAAAAAGAACGAAAAGTTTGAAAACACCCATTGCTTTCATGTTTGTGCTAACAGTCTCGACAATTCAGAAAAAACTTCTTAAAACTCTTTCCTAAAAAGGGTGTTTTCAAAGAATTTTCACAAACAGTTTTCAAAAACACAAATGAAAATGATACCAAATGCGGTTCTGGATAAAAATGGTACCTCTCTGTGATTTAAACTTCTAAGACCATCTTCAAGGAAAGGTTATATTCTAATTTTTTTTTTTAAATTTAAAAAATGGTTTTGTTAGCATTGCTACGACACAAGTATCAAAACTCATAACATTTTCATACTGACTTATGGCACGACATCCAAAGAATAAAATCACAAAACAAATTGGTGGGCCCTAAAAAATTAAAGAGAAGATCAACAGCAATAACAAACTGCCTATGTCATGTGAATATGAACCCATCCTCAATATTTACCAGGTAAACATTTTTAACCAAATGATCATATGCATCCATGACTAAAGAAGGTATATCTATTTAACTATCACATCATTAGCCACACCTCACAATCATGTGCGAGATGATGTTGGACACGTTTACAAAACTTGGGACAACGCTACCTTCAAGTGGATTTGCGGTAGGTTGTGGGAATGAAAAGTTGCTAGGGTAGAGTTCTATTAAAAGAAGGCTTCTAGGGTTTTTCTAAGAAATAAGGTGTGTTTCGGGGTTAATTTACAAAGCGAGTAGTTGTGTGATTTTCAGGAATTATGTGCTGGACTAAACATTCAGGTCATCTTCATCTCTGAAGCATTCAGAGACTTCATGATCTTCATCATACAGTATCATAGCCACAAAAATGGACACAAGAAACTCTTCTTTTCTTCAACAGATTTTTGCTACAGCACCCTTGTGAAGGTCAACTTCTTTCAAGGAATCATAAGAGCTGGATAAGGGGATCCTTAGCCCTTAGAATTATTCTAAGGACTAAGGTTGTCCAGATTAGATGGCTATGACCTGGTAAATCTTTATGTCAGGGCACACTTAATTCATACAAAGATAATTTCCAACTTTCTGTGTTTAATTGTATTCACTTTCTCCAGTCTGCCTAACACATTATTAATCAGTTCATTCATGTCGTATTCAAACTATTTTTTTTTTAATTTATCTAGTATGATGTTAATGTAAATCTTTCAGTGCAAACCATAAAATGGTCAAATAATTCATTATATGACCACACATCTGCTTATAATTGGAGGCAACCAACTTAAATTGGAATCCATGGTTGTAGAAAAGGCTTTTTTGTTCAAATCCTTTCATTTTAAGGAATTGGTTGGTCCATAGTAGAAAGATTTGGAAAGAAAAGAAAAGGGCAATCAAAAACAAAAAGCACATTCAATGAACATGTATAGTTACCAATATTTTTCAAGGCCATAAAGATTTCCTTCACTGTAGAAATCAAGGGTCAGCTGCTCGAAGTCCTGGTAGAGGTCCTCTCTGAATTCCTTCTCCAATCCATAACTGAAACAAGAAACGAAGCAAAACTGTAATCATAACTCTTGTATAAATAAAAGGCACAAAAAATATATCATCTTGAATAAGCATAAGCTTCTACTTAGGAGATCACCGACAAGAATAATAAAATTTTAAAAAAAAAAAAAGAAAAGAAAATGTGATAGTTTGAGGCAAAGATGAAAACTTCAAACTCAGCCTCAAGAATAACCAACAAAATTTCAACTGAAAAGAAATGGTATTGGAATGATACCTATAGAACCTGAAAAGGCATTCTACTCCATAATTATAATTAGCAGTTGCATCTTCCATTGCCAATTTCCGGAATTCATTGTACATAGAGGGGACAAAGATGTTTCTAAGGAAATATGACCAAAACCTGTACAATGTGTTCATTTCCTGCATGGTAGAAGATAAAAATTCTTATTCAGAAAATACTACGCACTCCATAATATTTTAAACCTAGAGTGAAATAAAGTTCAAACAAGGTTGTGAACATGCAAGCGTGCATATGAGAGAGAGAGAGAGAGAGAGAGAGAGAGAGAGAGAGCATGCACATATATAAGGCTGCACTTATTGTCAGACTATCAAATACCCCTAAAGCTTAAGCTGTTAGGGAATATAAGCATGCACAAATAAAAGGCTTCAATGTATATGTATATCAAGCTCACACCATCCGTCATCAACTGTGAGTGTAACCCCCTCTCATGCGTGGAGGGACGACCAGCTAATGCACAAACTAAACTCAATAGTGTGCATGAACACAAAGCAATAAAGTGACAAGACTTGAACCTAGGACCTGTTGATCCAAAGTTTTCATACCATGTTAGATCACTTACTGCCCCAAAAGCTTTAATTTTCAAGGGGCTGGGCCCAACAATGTACTTCAAACTCTCACCATAATTATAACTACAATAAAAACACATTTTAGCAACTTTTATAAAACAAGTAAAACAACTTCTTTTCTTCAAGGTAACCTTTCCATAGCCTTCACTTAATATACATACCCTCAACTTATCAAATGATCTTTCTTTCCCTCATCAAAACTCTGCCACAAAAAGTCCATCTCCGCAATTTTTTTGGCCACCGCCACTAAAATTTTAAACAAAGATAAGAAATAAATAGATACATTGGATAAAACGGATTGAACCATAGTATACCTACCCTTCAGAAATCAAAGCCCTATTCCACCCTTCCAACCTTTTCCCTATCTTCTCAACTATTGGATCCTAGAAACTAACAATCCTCGGTTGCCCCTCAAGGCAAGACTTAGATAATTCAGTGGTAAAGATTCAATAGAGCATTATAAGATCCCAACAAACCAACACAATTTTCTTGTGACAAATTGATATCCACCACAGCACTCTTACCCAAATGCTGCACAGAAATTATTTCAAAAATTCTCAAAAACAATACATAAATTGACAATTTTCTCCTCATCACTAGAAGAGAATGGATAGCTACCATTTGCAAAATGTAAATGAGATACAGATATACTACCCCTCCCAATTACACAATTGTCAACCATATCAATTTCCTTGCCCTATCCACTAGTTTACCCAAACATCAGCTACCAAGTGAACAAAAAAAAGGGAGAATGGGTTGCCATGCCTTGAGCCCTTGAAGCCTTCAAACACTCACCTGGCTTACCATTAACAATAACAAAGAAATTACATGAAGAAAAACAACCCCAAATCCACTTCCTCCACCTATCTCCTTGCTCCTTTTCAGCATAACAAAATCTATAATTCCCTGTCCACATGATCGTATGTTTTCTTTAAGTCAACCTTAAACATAACTCCTTTTTTTTGTACTCCTATACTCTGCCAATGCCTCCTTTGCTATCAAGGCTACATCCCAAATCTGTCGTCAGCGCCCTAAGAAGAGGAAATGGTATCCTTCAAAACTTCCCTCAACCTTCTAGACAATACCTTTGCCAAAATTTTATACACTAAAGTAACTAAACTAATCAGCCTAAAATCCATGCTCTTCAAGAAGTTCTCCTTTTTAGGTATCAAATAAATAAAGTTGACATTAGGACAAGTATCCACAACCCATTATCAAAAAATTCAACAAATACCTTTACCAAATCATTTTTAACCACCTCCAAGCAATCTTGAAAAACAGCCATAGAGAACCCATTAGGACCTAGAGATTTATCCCTCTCACGCTCAAAATTTGCTGCCCTGATTTCCATATCATCAAAAGGTATTTCCGGTCAACAAGACTATTGATCATCAATTGGAAAAAATCAAAACCTTCAATCCATGGCCTTAAACCCACCCAAAGAAAACAACCCTGAATAAAATGAAAAAAGATTCAGAACAATTTGATCCTCCCTATCTGCAAACACACCAGCATCATTTCCTAATATTTCAATGAACTTTGTTCTTTTCCCAATTACAAGTGAAATTTTTTTGAATTAACGTCCCCCTCTTCCTCTTTTACCCCTTTGCCTAAAAGAAATTGATTTGCAGAACATAACTTCCTCAAATTTAATCATAAAGAATAAGATCAGGCCTTTCTTCTACTCTAAATATATCATCAAATACCTCACTGCTATCGAGCTCTTCAATCCTTCTCACAATCCCATTTTTCACATCTCTCAAATCCCAACACCACCTACTTATTCCACACCTGGCTTATCCTTCACCACCTTAAGCTTTTTCATAAATTTGAAACATTCCAAACCTTGGATTCTACAACTTCTCCATCCCCCTCAAAAAACTCTTACAAGATGAGGCATGAACCACATGTTTCAAACATAACAGCAGTGGAAACCCATTAAAAGGAGAACTTTAAGCACCACAAGACAATGATTAGAAACTACTCTAGGGAGCGCTTCCATTGAAAGAGAAGAAAAGGAAGAAAAGAGCAGTGGAGAAGAATAACTGTCGAATGATAAATTAACATGAAAGAGCCCGATTCCATGATCATTAAAATTCCCTCTAAAAAATTTGTTTCTCACCAACGTCCTTCAATTTATATACTTACGCGCTCAACTCAGTGTCATCTTGAATTCTACGGATGCAACTCTGTTTCTCATAATGGCATGTAATTCTTGAAAACTCCTGATTGTTATCTCTTGGACATGGTGTTTCCAATCCCCCTAAATGCTCTCTTCATAACGTCAGCCCAATAACATTTCTTATGACTCATACGTAACTTGTATGACTGTTAGGCCTTTAAGCAACCAGGCCCAAACTTCTAAGTGGGTTGTAAAACAACTACGATAAAAGAGCAACCCAACTTCTAAACTCTTCCATGCACATTGGCACAACCCTGCCGCATTCTCTTCCTCTCAAACAAACCATCCAATTAATTACACCAAACCCCAACCTACCCCTACATAGATTAAGACCACAACTACCACACGCCACCATCTTCCACTTCTCCAGTGATGCTAAAATGCCATTTCTGACACTTCAACAATAGCAAAATCCTGTGTCATTGACCACCCCACCACAATCCAAATCCACTATCTCCACCACTTCCTAGCACTGACATCAATGCCAATGGCTAGCGCTCTATGGGCAGGCTCTCCTGAAGCATTGATGTTGTTGACCTTGGGTTTGCACAGAGACTCTCAATGGAGCAAGAAAAATCCATGGTAACTCTTGATGGAGCAAAGAAAATTCTCGGTGCACGTAGTAAGGTTGGACCGCGACAAGATGGCTCTCAATGGAGTATGGTGGCTCACAATGGAGTGTGTGTGGGTGGCCCAAGCTAGACTCAATGTTGGAGAGTTATAGATCAAGATTAAAAGGGAACCTACAGATGATAGATCAAACTCTCAAAGGGAAGCAAAGATGTTTCATTCACACATATAGGGAAGATTGTTGGAGCATGTGTGAAGGTAGAGTTCCACATCGGATAAAGAGTAAAAGAAATGTGTCTTAATATACATCAGATGGGCTCTCTACTTATAGGCTTAAGCTTTTAAGTAGATATGACTTCCAAATAATGTATGTTGGCCTTGATGTGACATCTATGACTCTAGAGTTTCTCCCTGTAAGTTTGGGCCAATATTGGTGTGTGCTTATGGACTCCCTAATTCCCTAAAAACAGAAATCACGAAAGAACAATCGTGGAACCACAAACCTCAAAAAAACAACTTTCAATATAAAGCAACCATAAATCACCCCCTCCAATCTCAATACCACTCCCATACCAGCTTCCAAAATCTCCTTATTAGATCCTAATCTCTACAATAAAGCCTCCTCTTTACCAAATTTCCCCTTACTACTACTATCAAAACCTTCCCATCCCAACAATGTCCTTGCCCCCAACCTGTTGTCACCTATTATGAAGCATAGACACAAACACAGACACGGACACGGATACGAACACAAACACGGACACAGACACGGATACGAACACAAACACGGACACAGACACGGACATGGCAAAAAAAATTTTTAATAAATATTTTTATTTTAATACACGTTAATAAAATACACGGACACGGATGAGACTTAAGGCTTGGTTTGGTTTGATTTGGTTTGGTTTAATACACGTTAATTATTTTATTTATTTATTATATTTTTTAAATAATGCGTTCCATTTAATTTTTTTATTTTACATAGATATGTGTTTTTTTATTAATATATATAGTATATTATCTTTTGGGATGGTCAAATACAATTTTCAACAAAATATTCAACTTTTTGCAAGGCACAGGTACAACAAGAAGCAGGATCCACTAGCTACCAAAGAAGAGAACACCCAGCTAGATTCCACTAGCTGCCAAGGAAGAGAAGAGTCAAGTAATAATAAGCAAAAGAATTTCAGTTTGAGAGAGAGAGAGAGACGAAAGGATAAAAGAAGATGAGAGAGAGAGAGAGAGAGGGGAGGGGAGAAACACGAAGTCAGCCAGACAAGGGAGAAGAGAGCGAGACGAGAGGCGAGCCAGAGAAGAGAGAGAAGAGACTTACCAGGTCGAGAGGTGATGGAGCTCGACTGGAGATGGAGATCAATGGAGATCGAGATGGAGATGAACACATTCGGATTTCCCTTCCCTCTTTTCCTTTTGATTTTGGATTTAGCTCTCTTCTTCTCCTCTTTCTTCGAATTAAAGTTTTCTGTTTTGTCCCGTTGTTGTGTCCCACCGTGCCCCATACCAAATAAATTAATTAATTAAATGTGTCCCCCGCGTGTCCGCATGTCCCCGACGTGTCTTCGTTTCCAACACCGCTACGACACTAGTTCTGTCGTGTCCATGCTTCATAGGTCGTCACCATTTTTTAAAATCATCCCCTACAAAACAAGATCCTGAACTCCCAACCCCTCCTTCCCCTCTCCTACCCCACCTCCTCCAACACCCATTCAATCTTCAAGCAAAACCAAAATTCACCCCCCCAAAAAAAGAAAACACAAATTTGAACTTGAAGCAAAAAACCATCCCTTTATTTTTATTTTTTTTATTAGCAACAAACAAAGATTTTATTAAGGCACAAAGCCAAAAGCATGGAGGATAAGGCATCCTCTAAAAAAAGTACAAGTTAAAAATAACAAAAACGACAAAAAGAGGCAAAACCCAAAATGATTAAAAATAAAAAATAAAAAATAAAAAAAACAAAAAAAAAAAACACCACATATCACAAACTGACACCCAATCTGCTGCAATCATAAAGAGAGGAATTCCTTTGAACAAAGGACTCCCTCACACAAAACGATGCTAAATGTTGAACTTTATCCTATAAAAAATCAACATCCCGATATTCTTCTTCAAAAAAAAGGCCCATTTCTCTCTAACCAAATGACCCAGAAAATTGCAAAGATAGTACAACGCCAAAGCACCTTGGCCCTCTTCAACCGGCCCAATACTTGAAAATCAATTAAAGCCATTTGTGCACTTTCTTTTGGAGCCACCCACATAACATTCCCCAAACAAAACAACACTTGCCATAAGCTCGCTACCACCGAACAATGCAGAAATAAATGATCCAAATGGGAAGGCCTCCTTTGCAATGTATCATTTGTTAACATGCCTCTATGAACCAAAATCCACATGAACATCTTTATCTTAAGAGGAACACAAGTACTCCATATCTTCTTGTGAAAAGGGAACAAAGGTATATGAGACTTATCAATGAGTTTGTCGAAAAAAGATTTACAAGAAAAGGAGTTCGAAGAATGAACAGCCCAAACCCACTTGTCCTCTAAAGTCAAAACCAAAGAGACATGTTCAAGTCTTGACAAAAGATCCACCAATTCCCCAACCGCCCTATCATTAAGATTTCTAGGAAAATTAAAATTCCAAGAAATTGGAGCCAAAGATGAGCATGCTATGGAAGCAGAAAACCATCCTCACACTAAAATAGCGACCCATATCGATCAACAAAGAGAGACACAAAGATACAAATAAGAACTTTATAAATATCATTTCCATATCCTTCTGAGCCGAGCTTTGCTAAGCTCGAGCTTGGCTCATTTATTTATGAAGCTCAATTATCCAGCTGAAGCTCAACTCGATAACTAATCGAGCTCAACTCGAAGCTGAATAATTTTTTTTATTATTATTTAAATATATAAATAATATACTTATATATTATTTAATAAAAACTTAAATAAAAATATTATTTATATTATTTTAACATATAAATAATATAGTTATGCTATTATTTATAAATATTTTATATTATTTAATATATAAATAATGTATTTATTTTATAATTTAAATAAAGATAAATGAATCAAACTTGACAAGACGAGCTTATTCGAGCTCCAGCTTGGCTCGTTTATTAAACGAGCCTCAAAATCAAGCTCGAGCTTGTTCATTTACTTAACAAACTAAGCCGAGCCAAGCCCTTAACAAGCCGAGCTCGCAAGCAACTCGGTTATTTTGCATCCCTATACAAGTAATTGGCTCTGTTTGGTGCAGCTTAAGGGGATGCTTATGGCTTTTTATATTGGGAATTTGTACCAGAGGGTTTGGTGCAGCTTTTGCTTATTGCTGTAAGGCAAAAATAGCTTAAAATAGCTGAACAAATATGATTATTGGGAGGCTAAAAGCTGATATTAAAAAACAAAAACTATACTAAAAGCACCTCCCTTAGCTTCTCTCAATAATCAGCTTTCTTCAAATTATTCAAGTTGTTTTTGCATTATATAAGCGGTGAGCCGTAAACAAAAGCTATACCAAACACTAGCACAAATTCCCAAAATAAATAAATAATTGTAAGTAACCCTATAAGTTGCACCAAATAAGGTAAATGTCTTTAAGATATGAATACTTCATTAGCATGCGATAATTACTAGTAAAATATGGAACCACGCAGGTTCCTTGACAATTTTAAAAGGTAAACAAGTAACAATGCACAAAGAAAATAAAAAATAAATGAGCATAAAGGGAAACCAACCCAAAATCTTTGATCAAGGTCACAAAAACAAACATAAAAGAATATATATATATATATATATTAAAAAAATAGAAGATGGCATTGCTTATTTGGCCTCAGTAAGAGTAAAAGAGAGAGAGAGAGAGATCGAAACAGAAACAGTAAGGAAAGGATTGTATCAAGAAGCAGAATCCTCATTCCTCTAAAAACAATCAGAAGTACACAACTCCCACATATTAGCTTTCATATTAAAATTAAGATGCAGTGAGAGAATTTTTGAGAAGTAACCTCACTGCAACCAATTCCCAATTTCTTTCGGTCATTAAGGCACCGCGTTTGATATTTCAGGTACCTACATGGGAAGAGCAAGCACATGAGAAAACCTTAAGAAATGAGGGACTTCACAGATATACATATAGAATGTATCACCTCAATTCATTAGATTTTCACATTTTTAATTATTTTTAGTACATTTATGATACCCACATAAATGATTTGCTATTAGTATTGAATTTATATGGGTTCCAACCCAACAATCAGAAATTACTTTCTACTATTACCTCTTTACCATTTTTTTCATCATCCTCAATAATTTCAGGTCTATATTAACCAAATGAAGAGCAAAAAACTAGATGGGTCAACCATACCAATAAATATGATAACAAGCCAAATATCTAAAGTATGAATGCATTTAGATTTCGTCATTCTGGAGAAGTGAACACATATTTCTTTTCAATCTCGAAACTTTATATTGAAAGTGGAAATCAAATAGTCTAAATTCAAATGGAAGAAATAGTTGAAATTAATTAAAAGGAGGAGAAGGAGGTTGTAGCAAGTTTGTCCTGTCTAATTCTTAATGGCCTATAGTGACCATTACAGCATTGTAATGAACAGAACTGGCCATAACAATCAATACAGCTCTAAGTTCTATTATGATTGACGCATTAATCTGTAATAGTGATGGAGAGCTTCAATACAGTAGCATGACAATCAGCCAATTTTTAAAACAATGATAACACACATGAATATCTATGCACCCAAAACAACTCTCCTTACTTTTGCTGTTTGAAGCCATTTTCTTCCAACAGCTGATGACTTGGATGCTGAAATGGTGGAAATGGCTTTGGCATGGAACCAACAGGCGGACTGTTTCCAGAAAGATTAACATGAGGAGAAGCACTCAACTTTGACGACCTCAGTCTGTAAAATTGTGGTTCAATTATGAATTAACAAAGTAAGAGAACAATAAATTATTCAAGCAACTTGGTAAATGTATTTTTAATCTTTCCATCCTTGACTTTTGAACTCAAATTCAACTTTTCACTCTCACATGAAAAAACAAAGTACTTTTGAAATGCTAACAAAACAGTAACTTAGCTAAACCAACATATCCACAAATTATGTTATTTTGAACTCACCCATGACTTTCAGGAGGCGTAGAACCAAAGAAAAACCCAACTGAAAAACTAGGTGGACTCTCGGATATAACACCAGAATTACGGCCAGTTCCATGATTTTTAAAGTTGCTAGGAAATAACCGTTGTTGCTGCTTGGAAAAGCCTTTATTTTGTTTCCTTCGGAAATTAGCATTTCCAGGCCCTTCACAGCCACTACTACCCGCTGAATGTTCACTAGCCCTTGAATTTGTAGCTGCCACAGCAACACTGGAGGATTTGTTGTTCCCATCTCTACTCTCACTACTTGAATTTTTTCTACGATTAGATCGCTTAGCTTTCAATTCCTGGCAATAGCATATAAATTAGGACATCTTTTGTAATGTTTTATCAAGAATTTTCAAAATAACATAAATGCAGAAGAACAAGAGCAAAGGCCCATCAACCTGCTCATAGAAGTAAAGGCCGTCATTTATAGCATAAGCAAGCTCATTAGATATGGACTTTGACTCGTTTACACCAATTCCAGATCCTCCACCTGTTCCACTATTCTGCACAGCCAATAAAGTACCATTAGTTATCAGATACCAACAGATTAAGAATAACATAGATGATAGATTCCATTCTTTTTAACATAAAGAGATCATGAAAGCCTCAATGAGCCATCACAACAGAATAAAGACATAATAAGATAAGTTAACTATCAAGATAGAAATTGACATTATATATTGCAAGCTGCCTGAACAGTTATAAAAAATAAAAAATAAAAAATAAAATCACACAGAGAAAGAAGAAAAGATAAAGCACCTAATCAAAGCACAACTTGAGAGAGAGAGAGAGAGAGACTTCTATAAAGACGCTTGAATTTGAGAAGAACAATCAAGTGAATGCCTTCATATGGCAAGCTACTAGGTGTGATTGATAAGATGAAGCAGTGTTCAACCCTCGTGGGGATGCATCCATATATATATAAAGCATGGTTGTTAGAATTGTGCGATTCATGATTCGATACAACTTTCAATTCATGATTCGATACAACTTTCAAGCAAAACAATCCAAATCATGTTGATGAATCTTAAATTAAGTGAATTTCAATTTGCAATTCAATTCTATTCATGGATTTGTTTGCACAATCCATGCAATAACATCATTTTCACATCAAAAAATAAAAAATAGACCAGTTAGTTATATTGATATATATGATTTTAGTTATATTAATATTTATTTCATTTTAAACAGGATGTATTTTTATATGTATATACATACATAAATTATATATTATTAAAATTAAAGTGAATCTTATGATTCACAATTCAATTAGCGATTTGACAACAACGATATAAAGCGCCTTTTAAATAAGACAAAAATGAAGATAAATTGTGATCAATCCAGTATTAGTCATCCAAGAAATGTTGTTATAGGAAAAGGCGGGTGGAGAGAAATGGAAATCAAAGTCAAAAGGCGCAAAAGCACCTTTTTGTGAAAATGGTTTGTTATAGAGGCATTTCAGTGGTGAAGGTTTCATAGGTTGTAAGGGGTATTGGATCTATTTTTGTATTTTTTTCCTCCTCTTATTTTCTTTCTATTTCTTTTTATTTGGTTGTACAAGGGTTGTGCCCCTTCAGCACATTTTCTAATACAATTTTCTTTATTGCTGATAAAAAGAAATAGGCCACTACAAGACCGCATACAGTACTTGTGAAGAAGATAATTTTTGGATCTTATTTTTTGTCTATCAACAGACTACAAGGCCATTTATATAACGTTGTGAACTTGTTGGCTGATATTCAAACAAGTCCAACAGTTTAGTGGAAACAACACAGCCACCTACGATGTCGGGCAAACAAAGAGTCCAATGACTTGGACTCTCAAAATTCTGCTGTCTTAGGCAGAACTGGCAACTTCAAATCTTCCTAAAGGCTAAAGAAATGGTGTGATCCCCCACTTAATGGATGATGTAACTTTTGGGTACTGCATTTGAGACTGAAGAAATTATTACAACATTCCTCTTATGATCAAACATAATACATTACTCAATAAGAGAATGGTCAGTAGTAAGAACTGGTTCTTTTTTCTTCTTTTGGAACATGAAAAAGGAAAAACTGTTAGATATACAGGGGGAAAAATAAAAACAGAAACATATAAAGGCCCATCCTTGAAAGTATCAGTTATGAAACACACCCAATGTCCTACATCACTACAGTGCAGCCACTGAAACTGTGAAAGTATATATAATTATCAATAGTGTTCATCTCCATCTCAATGCCATTAAACTAGTTTTTTTAAAGTAAAAACGTATTAGAAAAGGCACCCAAAAACTGGGACATAGCCATGTACACCAAAACACCAAAAGGGTTAGATAACACAAAAAACAACACATAAATGGGTAGACTCCCAAACCCTCTTGCATTTTCCTCTGGCACACCCGCCAGTCCAAAAAGCAAACAACTCTTTTGTGTGCAAAGCATCAATCACACAACACTAAAGAGCGAAAACAATAAATTTCAAAGCTCCCTTGCCATTGGGCAATGCAACAAAAGGTGGTTGGTATCGTCCCCCATCTGCTTGCACATGAAACACAGCTCCACTAAGACATCTTTTTTTTGGATCAACAACAAAGAATTTTATTGATAAATCAAAAAACAGACGAGGATATCCTCTACAAATAAGAAAAAACAAAGGAAAGTAAAAAACATAATCCAAGCAAAGGCTACATCAACAAAGCTCCTACATGCCACACACCGACACCCAATCTCTAGCTAGCAAAAACAGTGGAATTCCTTTAAAAAGAGGGTTCACCAAAGCCCAGAAGGAAGTTAAGTGACTAATTTTATCCCACAGAAAATCCACATCCCAAGCTTTATCTTCAAAAACCAACGCATTCCTTTCCAACCATAACCCAAAAAGTTGCAAAGATGGTACAATACCACAACACTTTGGCCCTCTTCGATCCCCCCAATACACGAAAGTCTTAGTAGCATTTGCACACTACCCTTTGGTGCCACCCACAAAACATTCTTCAAAAGAAACCTGTGCCATAAGCTCAAAGCAACTAGACAATGCAAAAATAAATGACCCAAGGATTCACCATCCTTACAACACATAATGAGCCATTGAGGAGTTAGAAAATGATTAGGTCTCCTTTTTAACAATGAATCATTTGTTAAATGCCTCCATGAATCAATGACCACATGAACACCTTCACCTTAAGAGGAACACAAGCCTTCTAAATTTTTTAACAAAAAGGAAAATGAGGAATTTGAGGGTACTCAATGAAGAAAGATTTACAAGAAAAGATACCCGATCAATGAAGAGCCCAAACCCTCTTATCTTCCAAAAGAGACAATTAAGAAAAATGATCAAGTCTTGACAACAAAGATGTCAACTGTGCAGCCGCTCTATCATTGAGATTCCTAGAAAAATTAAAATTCCGAGAGATTAGAGCCAAAGAAGAACAAGCCATGGAGGCAATACAAGTATTATGACACTAAGCCACTCTACAGAGATGTGGAAAATCCGAAGCAAAGGAAGAGGTGCCCATCCAAACATCCTCCCAAAATCGAACAAGTTCCCCATTACTCACCCTCACAGAAAGAAAACGAGACCAAAGTGAAAAGATTTGAGAAATTGACATCCACGGAGCCCAATAATTGCCCCTTGAGACCACTTGTGAATCCTTGCCATTATATTGAACCCCATAATTGCCTCTAATTACAGAATGCCAAAGTGAATTACTCTCAGATAGAAATCTCCACAACCATTTACCAAGAAGAGCCACGTTCCTAGACACAATGTTACCAATTGCCAAACCCCCTTCCTCCTTGGGGAGTGAAACTATCTCCCAATTCACCAAGTGATCCTTCTTTTCCTTATCCTTACCTTCCCAAAGGAAATCCCTCGTCAGCTTTTCTAATGACCTTGCCACCTTCACTGGGATCTTGAATTAACCTTACATTATCCAAGGTTAAAATGGACTCCTTAGTAGCAGTCCAAGAAAATAAGCCACCTTTGTTGGGACTTCGTAGAGAAGAATCACCAATCTATCAAAACGTGATCTAGAACAATCTCACTGAAAACAATTCGTTCATAGGTCTTCAAGCCAAGATGTCCTCCAATCCTCCTTGGATATAAGGATCTAGGAGCATCCCAAGCCCCAACAGATTCCACCTCCTAGTCATGAAAGTTCTCCTGAATTGAGGTGCCACACACCTCAAACACTAGGAAAAACTAGAAAGCCTGTCACAACTGCTTCTCTATCTACTGTAATTAGAAATAGTTCAAGAAAACCCACCATCAATGGGTGTTGGCCAACCAAATATCCTGTCAGAAATGCACTATGCAACCATTCGCCACTTTCAAATGAAAGATGGTAAAAAAATCTTCAACAAAACATCAGATTCAGTCAAAGATTTCGGTCCATGAGGGCTTCTAATAATATCAGTCCGCCCACCCATCAAGCTGCCATATTTCCCCCAAGATCACCCTCCTTCACAAACTCTCTTTTCAAGGAAAATCTCCACAACCCTTACCTAAAAGCCTGGTCAAATAATTGTAGCTTCCTAATTCCCAACCCTCCTTCCTTAACAGTTGAACACGCCCTTTCCAATACTTAAATTCATCCCCTAAACCTCCCTACAAGAAATCTGTCATCAGTTTCTCAAGTCTTCACACCATATGCATACAAATAGGCAACCAGAACCATGATTTTTTTTTTTTTTTCCTCAATACAACTTCACCAAAAAATACCAATAATTTTTTTTTTTTTTGTTGATAAATACACAAAAAAAATACCAATATGCGTGTTCTTTCTTCCAAAATCACATTTATTGAAGTTTAAAGTAATTCCTGGTAGATTTTATTTAATTTCTATGATTCAAATATATGTACTAATTTTTAATTAGTTTTGAATCAGTATGAAGAGTTTTTATGCAAGTTACAAGTGTTCGATCTCCAAGTTTTCAACATTTTCAACAAATCTAACCTAAAACAAAGTAGATTTAATTTAATAATGACAAATCTTCAAGGAATCAATTTATCAAAATATAAGAAACAAATTAGGGAAAAAAACATATCTAACTTCATCTAACCTTGTTTGCAACTGAATCTTGTGAACCTTGAAAATTGGGGGGACTCCAATGATGTAGATCTTAGGTTGCGTTTGGTAGAGTTTTGTAATTATGATTTGAAAGTATGAGTTGTATTTTGAGTTTGTGAAGTTTGGAATTATGATTTGAGTGTGGAAAATTGTTTGGTAAAGAGTTTTGGAAAAGGTTTTGAATTAAGTGGGGAATTGTTGATGTGACATTTGATATTTGATACGAAAATTTACAACTCATAACCAAACATACAACTCAAAATTAATTTAAAGTACAAAAAAAAATTTAAAAATTCAGAAAATATTTTTTTCGAATATATAAAAATTAACATATCAATTGTCAAAAAAAAAAAAAAAAAAATCACCGTTTCAATCAACCAGCCGGACGACCGGTTAGACCAAATTTGAAAAAAAAAAATCCAAAAACCGCGGCTCAGACAGAGTGTTTTGTGCTGAGTTTTGGAAATGTGTTTTGAGAACTCTAACCAAACATGATGTTTGAATCAAGGTGTAGAATCATGATTACAAAACACAACCAAACAGAGCCTTATATTTTCAAGCCAAGTTTATGTTTTTTATGAGATTTCAATGACTAAAAGCTTAAAATAATAGTTTTTTTTTATAGACAGATGTGCCAAAAAGCTCAATTGAAGTTACACTCGGGACTTTCATTCACATAGATTTTTTGACAATAAGAAGACGTGGTAACCACCGAAACCATTACGTAACAGCCACTACCGTTATGTAACAACACTTTTTTGAACCTTGGCCTTATCCCCCAACTACATTTGTGCAGAAGCTAATTCCCATGGCTAAAACTTGAGCCACAGTGCTGGAGGCAGATAGTTCTTGACATTGCGTTAGGTCATGACCAAAGGTAAACCCACCAAAGCCTCCTGCCCTATAAAGTTGTTCATATAAATTTTTTAAAATTTAGTAGCTTTGAAGGCCCACCACAAAGAATTTGCACAATAATATGGGTTTTATGGCACATGAAAATTGCAAATGAACCAGAAGTGATTACGCACAGACCAATTGGATCAGAGAAAAACCAATTTTTCTGAATTAGGTGACCTTACAAGAGAAACTTTGTTAGTTGATTCCAACCAAGAAAATAGCAACCTTTGGGGAACCAAGTGACGCAAACCATAAAGAGCTTGAGAAAAAGTAAATATAAAGAGGTGGAAAATTTTGGAAGCTCGTTGGTTTTAAGTTGAGGCCCACTTGGGATCGCATAGTTGAGTTTTAGTATCAATGAGTCTTATTCTATCTAATTTTAGGCTTAGTGTAATGCGAGGAGTTTCAATAAAGTTTTATTAAATTTTAAGAGCTAGGGTTAGTTTCATAATTTTGGCCTTATCTAGACATGGATTTTACAGATTGTCCATGAGTCGTCTTATGGGTCAAGTTATTTAGTTGGTTTTTATTTATGGCCTTATTTGATTTTATATAGATTTTAGAAGTCAAAAGTTTAGTTTCCTATTTAGAAATTCTAATCCTAGTGGTCTCCAAAGTCTTTTTAAAGCAATGTAGTGCCTATAATAGATGGGAGAACATTCTTTGGAGATTTTTGAAAGCATTTGCAGCTCTTCTATAGCTTGTGTGATGCTAAGACTTTTTGCAGGTCTCCAAAGTCTTTTTTTTTTTTTTTTCTTTTCAATTTTTTTGCATTTGTAACCTTTAAAACAAGAAAACCAAATATGTATTAAACCTTATTCAACCCCCCAAACTTCACAGTTCTTTAACCCTCGCACCCTACTTGCAAAAGAATCCAAGACCAACAAAGGAATTGTTCATGAGTACTGTTCACAGCACTTGAAACAGTCCCCCCAAACAACGCCATAAATCCTCTTTTTACTCTCAAACCTCGACCTGTTATCATCTAAATACCAAACCTTACAACCTTATATTTTTACTAAGCATTCAGCCATATAACAAAATTTAAACCAGCATCAGCGATACATTAATTTTGGGCTCACTGCTAATAGGAGAGTGTTCACCACACTCGTACTCCATCATCAAGCTCTACAAATAAGGCTTAGAAGAAGGATTGCCCCTAATGTCAATGTGGTAATGACGAGTCCCAATTGGCAAAGGCCAACAATTATACTAAAATTAGCATTTCCGCACCAAGCATGTTAATTTATTACATATCATTTACAACATTTCCCAAATGAAACCAGATTTCTCTGTTGAAAAAGACTTTCAGTTGGAATATACTCCTTCACAGACCAAATATGCTTATATCTCCCTTACAAAAATCTCCACCGCCACGAGTTAAGGTGAACAATATTCATCAAGGAGATGTGAATCTCCAAGCTATTCCTTACTTTCAACACACACCCTGTCCTAACACATGACATGTTTCAAATCTTCAATCTCTAAGTCCACCTGTTACTGTGGGCAGTATTCAACTCTCACACACAAAAATGCCACTAGATCTATTACAACTGCTTGGCAACCAAAAAAGGCACCAAAACAAGATGAATCTATTAAGAAAGGAAACCAATAGAAACCATAGAACAATCTCAATTTTACACTTCTTTTGGTTCCAATGGTGATGGGTTATACACAACATGGGTAGGGCTACCCATGACATGACCAAACCAGATGAAGGCAGGATTACAGCTACCAAGGGACTTTACCAGCTAAGCTGACCAACACCTTTAACCAACTTGCATAATAGCTAGACAACCAATGTACTTTGCCATCTCTTGAGGACTACATTCTAATACCAATTGGAATGAATGCCCAAACGAAGATGAAGACCCAATTAGGCAAAAGGAATAAAAGGTATTGGCCAATAAGTTATCTTCCCCCATTGGAGCCCACTATCTTCAACATTTTCAATGCAGTGGATCATACTTATAGAGTTTGACAATTGAAGGACAAATAGACTTGGTACTTTTTCCTTTCAAATCCTCTCATTTTGGGACCAACTAATCCTTTCAGGCGAGTAAATAGCTTAAATTTTTTATTTGCTGCAATCTCACTAACTTTCCATACAGAACGGAACCCAAGTTGTCCATGGTATCCAGCACCTTTGTCTTCCCAATATCCCCATTTCTCCACCTCAATTTGTATATATATGTGTGTATAATAGTAAACATATTCATAAAAAAAAGTGCCTAAAGGGGAGCAACCTCCAGACAGAAGTATACAAGTAAAACTGTAAGCCATCTCCAAAGCTCATCTGCCCTATGAAAAATTGAACATTTTGTAAAAGTCTTTACTATGGATTTTCAGGCCATTCTGTGGTTTTTCATGGATCCTTTCATGCATTAAGTTAGATATCAAGGAAAATCCATTTTGGCTTCAAAAGCTACGTCTCTTTTGATGGATAAGAGAAAAAGAAGTATCATAAAAGTTTCCTTCAAGCAAAAATTCAAGTGACATAGCAACAGTTACACCAATTTTAAGAACAAATGATAGAGAGAACACTTTAAGATAATACAAAATAAATCTCCATCTTAACAGCCATACCTGGGTGACAATTACTAGCCTCTCAACAGCCTGATCATTGACAACCATCTCTTCATCTTCATCATCAATCCTTTTGGCAATAATCCAATCCAGATGAACAAGACAATAATTACAAATAAGTAAATTTATCAAGGTTATGACAAACAATCAGTAAAAAGTAAATATACTGTGTACTGCAACACTACAACTGACATATCTATTATTGTTAAATTACTAAATCTTATTTACTGTTATGCCTGAACAAATAACTTATTCCTATAGCAACTTATCCAAGATCAAGGAATACTGAGAAATAATCATAATGTGATTAAGTAAACTTCTGCCCGTGAAGAACTTAAATAATATTTTTCTTTCTTAAGAAATTATATTTCATCCAAAAATGCTTCAATTAATTTCAACAACCTCAAAATACAAGATGAGAAAGCGGAATTAAATATTGCTGGACAAATTTTATCAAACAATAATCCAAGAAAGGACTTTAAACCCAGCTCAAAGCAGAACGCCAGAAATAGCAAACTCTAAGAAAAAATAGCAACTCTACCCAAAAAAGGGAAGAAAAAATTCGTAAACATGGCTTCTAATACAAGAAAGGACTTTAAACCCAACTTGAAGCAGAACACCAGAAATAGGAAAATCTGAGCAAAATAGTAACTCTATAAAAAAATAAAAAAAAAATTGGAACAGAAGCTTCATAAACATGGCTTCTAATCCAAGAAAGGAATTTCAACCCAGCTCAAAGCAAAACACGAAATAAGAAACTCAAAGAAAAATAGCAACTCTACAAAAAAAGCAAAATCTACTGAATATCAAATAGTTTCCCACAAGTAAGCAAATTTTAATACCTTGGACACTTTGTTATTAGGATCATACAATTTACGATTCAAATTGCACAATTCGATTTGATTCAGTGGGTAATCGATACGAACAAGGTTGAATGAAATCCAAACAGCTGTGAATTGAGGATGAATCAATGAACTGTATCAGTAATTTGTTAATCGATCGATTCACTTTCGATTCGCTGAAATCAATTTCTGGTTTTCATTACTTTTTATTGTTGAAAAATGGTTCACACAACCCTTTTAAACACTAAAAAACAATGAACCTTCTCTCTCTACAACATAAGAGGCATATATATATTCAACTTTATACAAGTGTTTTCACTTATTCAAGGAATCTTTTGAAGGCATCAAGTGAGGCCTTTTTTTTCAAGTTTGGAGATTTGGGTTTCTTTACCCCCTTTGAAGTGAGTGTTTCTATCACTTTAGTTGTAATGTTAAAAACATTGTTGTTAAGATATTAAACCATGTGATCAACATTCAAAACAACATTTTTAAGTCTAAATAGTTCATATTTATCCTGACTTGACAACTATAGCCTAGAGTAACTCAACTAACCCTCACCATAAATAGGAAATAACAAGACCTGTAACCAAACTAGCTGAACTAATATGTAAAATAACTAAAAAATTCCATAAGATTATTAAGACATCCCCATTATACACACTCCTAAATATCCCTTAAAAATTCTGGAAGAGAAGGTTGTCAGATTTATAGGTTGAAGGTAAAGCCAACAAGCAGTTAGATGGCTCCATAGGAGGACTTGGATTCTGTGGAATTATCTCATTCACTTGAAAAGACAATTGACCTTTATACCCTCATAAGCTTGTTGGTAACTTATATCAGTTGGATCCCATGCCAACCAAAAATTACGACAAGTTCTAGACCAGAAAGCTACTGTAAATAACTTACTATGGAAGAGTTCTCCTAAGAAATCCCACATAGAGCTGAAAAGAGGAAACAATAATAGTAAAGTAAAATCCAAGAAGTCAGGATAAAGGCTTTATTCAGCAGAATGGAGTGCAACCCTTTATACCCTCCAGTGATTCACCTTCCTCTGGTGGAATCCTCTTCTCCTTCTGTTTTTATTCAGCATTGAAAGGAAAGAAAGAATAGTGAAGAAAAACAAAAAGGAAACATTGGCAATTTATACAGCACCAATTTGTAACTTGATATCTGTACCATAAAATAACTTACAAATAATCCTGAAAAAACATGTTAAAGAAACAAAATAGGGCAGCATGACACCATCTTAATTTATTTAAAAACAAAATAACAGAAAGAGAGCAATGCTCGACAAATGCAGGAAAAGGGGTGCCAAGCACAAGCAGAAGAATGTAATACCTTCTTACTGAAGAAAGATTATCCTTTTTAATAGTTTTTCGCTCAAGTTCTAGCTCTTCATCAAGCATGAATGTGTTTGCAAAATCATTAGCTAGGTTGTCCAGATTTTGTACAGCCAAATCTGATGATACGTCCATGCTTTCCATTTCATGGTTTTCATGATGAACATATTTTGCAGGCTCCATTCCTTGTGAGAAATCTGGACTGGGTGCACTTCCAATGGAGTCAAGATTTGAGAAGTGTATATTTAACTCAGAATTCAATCCCTTGCTTAAATCAACATTTTCTCCACCAAAGGCTTGTGTTCCACCATCAAACAGAGCCTTCTCAGTGTTCTGTTCGGCATTACTATTAGCTGATACTTCTATAACTTCTCTGTCTGCTGATAAGTTCTCCTCCATATTCTCATTATTTGATAGCTTCTCATCACTCTTCTTATCAAACTCATTCTTTGAAGCAACAGTAGCCTTCTCTGCAGCTTGTCCCTGGGGCCTAAGAGCTGTTGAGGATAATTTCTGCTCTGTTGAAGTTCGAATCCACTTTGGCCACTCGTCGCGTCTTCGTATCTTGCCATCCTACAATAATAACACCCAATCCAGGTTAAAGAAGGGTTTTACAAACAAAAAGCAGAGTACTGGAAGCAGAAGCATCACAAATAGACAACTTTACCACAATAATCAAAAAATTAAACAAATGCTGAGAGTTGGGTCTGTACTCATCACAAATATCTAACCTGCACTTCAATAGTAGAAGAAGTCTGCAAAGCATCAAGGATAAATGATACGTCTGTACTCATTTTCTTCACCTGCATCTCATCGTATGAGAAAATATCATAAGCTTAATAACTTGCACTTATTCAAGATATACAAGCAGATTATATACAAGTAACTTGATATCAAGCTACATAACAAAGGAGGGTGTGTTTGGTAAAATTGGCAACAAATCTGCATAATGGCAGTAAAATAGAATATCTTAAGCAGTTCTACACACCATATGAAAAGCATAACATAAATAATTTGCAGCATTCTAATATAAACATATGAAATTTGGTCAAACCATACCCTCTTAAATTCAGCAATTTTGGATATTGGAACCCAACCTTCGTCATCCATTAAAGAAATTAAGTAATGATCATTCTGCAGATTTCCATCACTGCCAGAACAAAAATTGACCAATTCAACAATTATATACATCATAGTCTACAACACAAAACTTAAACTTTTATCAACTAATTATGAAATAGAAAATGTCTGACAGGCAGGTTCAGGCATTCCAATGTTTCCAACATCTTCTACATAACAGTTAAACAAATCCATCATTATTAAAGGAGTCCTCAAGTCAATCGCATCCCTAATCACCAAGGATGGTTGGTGCCTTCAAAGGCCACTAAAAGACACCAGAACCATTCCACGTCCAAGATGTGTACATATACATATATGACCACCTATTTATATCCCTGTGCACCAAAATGTGAACAAAGACTTGCATCGCATTGATGTACAGAACATATCATTTAGAAGTACGGACAATAGCCTATTTTTACCTAGGAAGGGTTAAAATCTACCAGCCAGAAACATGATCTTCTGAAGATGACTCACCTGAAATAATACTCAATTTGCTTCACTATGTTGGCTCTCAAACCTAATGTCTCGGGGGTTGCCATATAAGCCATGGTATTCAAAGGATGCGGAACAAAGCGTGGAGGCTGAGGTAGCCTAATAGGGCCAGGAGGTGCTGCAGGAAGATAGTACATAGATCCAGGAGGACCTGTTTCATATGGTCAAACCATTTCACAGTTCAAAAGAGAAATGGAAACCAAAAATAAATAACCATAACAAAGAAGCATAAATGCATGGCAGGAAATGAATATCATCTTATTAATAAATTTCCAATAAACAAGGACAAAATAGTATAAATTAGTTTATTTATTACTGCAACTTAATACCAAATTATTACCAGGAAAGCTTGGTCCAGCAACGAAGCCCGGAGCCAGACCAAAAAAAGGAGGCCTTACAAAAGTCCGTGGCCCAATACTCTGTTGCACAACAAAATTGTCTCTAGAACCAAACGCTCGTTGATTATGCCATGCAGGATTAAAACGGCCACCAGTTTCTTGCACATTAGGTCTTCTATTACAAAATTGGGCAACATATGCATTTGGATCACCTCGAGGTGGAGGCTGGAGGGTTCTATTTGCATCTATACCATTAGCAGGCGGAACAAAAGAGTGCATAGGTGTCTCAGAACCAGACTTCACCATGTTAGTTTCAACACCTGGAAAGGGTACAGGGTATGGTGGGTAAGCATATCCTGAAACTGGTGCATGCGGCACAGGTACCATACCGTGAAAAACCGGAGGCATTGGGGGTTGGTGATAGGGTAAGGGTACAGGAAAAGGAGGTACACCATTTGGATTACGCTTGGAGCCTGCCTTTTGATGACGCAATGGCAAGTGCTTATGTGAAGGATTATGGTTTCCAGGCCCATGCGATTTTTGCTGCTCTCCCAGTCCCTGAAAGACCATAGACAGATATGACAGAAAACAGAGTCAATAATACTGCAGTAAATCTGGAAAACAACTTACCTATTAATATTTACATGTAAAGAAAAAGTAATAGAAAGTAAATGTACAACCTGAAGTCATTCATGTTGGGTCTTATGTCTTAATGTCAAATTATCTCAAGTCTTCTTGTCTCACCCTACAACACTGTTTTAAAAGGCTCTAGGTGCACCGAGGCGATAAGATCTCCTATAGCCCAAGCGTGAGGCACAAGGTGAGGCGCACGCCTCACCAAAGCAAAGCGCAAGTAGTAGAAGAAAACCAAAATTATAAAATAGGCAAACTTCTCAACATAACAAATATATATAGAATTTCAAAAATTATAACAATTTCCGATAATCTTTAAACATAACATTCAATCTTCTAAAAACTAGAAATATAATATCCAACAAAAGATATAAAGCATAACATTCAATATTTTATCACTTTCTGCTCTCTTTTGACTATGTTTGGTCATTTTATATTCAAGAGTTTTCAATCCCTGTGGGTATGCCCACAAAAAAAGCACTTAATCAACAATTTGAGTAGAAAAATAGGTAAAGCCCATGAAGCCCACGCCTCGCACCTTGAAAAAAGGCCCTCGCCTCAGCACCTAAGCTGCGCCTTGCGTAATGCGCCTCACTTCGACCTATTCCAAGTGCAAGGCTGCGCCTCAGACTTAGGCGCACGCCTGCCCTACAATGCGCCCGGCTTTTAAAACACTGCCCTCCAAGATTTTAATTTTGTTCGTCCCAAAAAACATACACATAAGGTGTAATGTTCATGTGACGAGGAAAAGAGGGGATGCATCCACTCTTCACATGGAAGCTTCTTTTAAGTACCTAGAGTTGTTGGTGTGAAGGAGGTCCCCAAGACACAGGTACGCTTCCCCTCTTCAAAGGAATTTACAAAAGAGAGAAGTTTGTTTGATATTGTTTTCATTTTTTATTTTTTCATTTTTTTTATTTTTTTTTTTTATTTTTTTTTTTTTTTGTGGTTTTGGAAACAAAAACAATGAAATGCCTGAAAAACACCCATCTATTTCATTTTTGTGCAAAATATTTTTTCAAAAAATCAGAAATTATTTTTCAATACAAAGTGTTTATTGGAAAATTGGGGTATTTTCGTAAAACTTATCCAAAAAGATTTTGTCAAACAAGTTTGCCACAATAGTTTCCCGTTTTGTATTGAAAAATAATTTCCAAAGCAATAACAAACACACATATTTGTGTATCACTATTTTTAGGATTCCATTTGTCGTTAGCTCCTCTTTTTAGGTCCTCTTTCACCTTTTCTCATTATTTTCATTTGATGGATTGGGATGGGGATGAGGATGGGCTTCTCATCCACCCTGCCATACTCAATTTTCTCATTAATAAAGTTATATTCTTAGCCAAAATTTTGAAGAAAAAGAAGTTTAAAATATGGAAGGAAAGAAACAAGGCGCTACTTAGAATATCCACTTTCTCAATAACATAACATGAAGATCATATCTAGTCATGATTTTAAAGCTGTAGACCAAACAAAGAAAGCGACAACTTTACAAAGAGTGAGATAATAGGAAAAGCGCAAAATTCCGAACTTCACAAGAGGAATTCGTTAATATCAACCCATAGTGAAAAAAGGCGTTGCGTAATCAAATTTTTGACAAAATAAATAAGGTCCACACCATTATATCAATGACTCGTGTCTAAAGACTTTTCCCTCAAAAAGGAACCCCACACAAATCCCTACACTTGGACAATCTGATCCGCCACTTCATCAGATAATGAGGACAAAAATCGGTTAAATTACTGAATCATTTAGCACTCAGGAATGATTTGTCAATCTCTTACTTCCAATCTGATGACACATTACTTATAAGAAAGCGACTATGATGCTAATGTAGTTAAGAGATACGCAATACTGACACTGGAGCTTTTCTTATCACTTTATTATATATGTCCATGAAATGATGAAAGATAGGGTGGTTTAGAAACACTTCCAAATAATTCCTTCTTTAGCAGATTTACCTGGGATGAGAAAACTGCATATGGCAGCACTCATTAAACTTAGACATTTATCTATAGTAAACTAGTAACAACCTTTTCTTTAAAGAAAATACAATTAAATTCATTTAGATATCAGTTAAACACACATGATCTAATTTATAGACCTACCAAAAAAAGCAAATGACCCAAATTGCATACGAAAGAATAGGAATGTAAAGGAAAAAATAATAAGATCTCCCCATTTTCACAACATTTCAGTTTTTATGAAAATACAAATCTTCAAATCTTGAGAAACAAATACAATATACTCAATACTTGGCAAACGCGTGTCAGCTAATAATTAAAAATTCCAAGCGTTTCCAATGCAGAAATGCAACTTCCATAAGCTCCATCACACAAAAGATGAAACTTTTTCTTCATTTTTTTTTCAATCAAAACCCATATACAAATCAATAGCATTCATCAATTCTCTTCAAATCAGCACATACACCTTTCAAATCACTACAAATTCATAATCACAATAAACAGAATCTGAGTTACCAGAGCAGGTGGAGTGGAAGGAGGAGCAACTGACGGCGGTGGCGGCTGGGGCTTGGGAGAGGCGGAATCCATAGTCTTAGGGCGCTGCAGCTGCTGCTGTTGCTGATGCTGCTGCGCATCGGAGAGTGCTGGCCACAAATCCGAACCCATGAGGGGAGCATCAGGGGTGGGCTTAGTGTGAACCACAAGGGGTATCTTCCATGGGGATTTGCGTCCACTCACTTCCCTCTGCTCATCCCCACTACCCTCATTCTCAGCGACCACCATTCGTGCACCAATCGATAAAATCTCTCAGTTTATAGAAATGAAATTCGAAAAGAGTAGTCGATTGAGCTGTTTTTGATAAGTGAGGAGAGAAGTAGCTTAGAGTTGCAGAGAGGTGATTTCGGGTGAAGAAGACGACATTGTTGAATGAATTTGGGTACAAGTGCGTGGGGGTGTTGTGAAGGTGGAGGCTGAGAGAGAGAGAGAGCGAGGAATTAGGGTTTTGAAAGTTAGGACCGAAGAAGAGTGTTGACAGTTGCAGATGGCGCAAACCAATGTGCGGAACTGTTGTTGAAAGAGAGAGTGTTGTGCTGTGTCTGCCCGAGTTGCCCTACTTATATTTGCCGGGAAGGCCCCTTTCCTTTTCTATTTTTTCTTTTTCTTTTTTTCTTTTTTAGATATTATTTTGTTGTATTTTAATTTTGAAAAATATAATGGTTTGGTTTTTATAATTTTTTTTTAAATTTAAAAATTAATTTTATGAAATATTTATCATTTTTATATATTTTTATACCATAAATAATTTTTAAAATATCTTTTGAATTTTTATTTTTATCAAATTAATTTTTATTTTTTCAAAACAAAATATGAAACTTGTTTCTCAAAGCAAACCAAACAAGCTTCAAGTCTTCAAGCACCCTCCAATTTTTCTTTTTATTAGTTAATAATAATAAATAACTAATAACTCTGTTTGATTTAGAATTTTCAAAACCTGTTCGTTTTTAATAAGTATTCTTTTGTTTTTAATATTTTAACCATTTTTTTTTTTTACTTTTTAGATGTTATAAAATTTGCAAAATAAATATTTAAGAAAAATTCAATAAAATTTTGTATGTTTTTGTATTTATTTATTTTATTTTATTTTTAGATTTCTTAGTAAATATTTTAATTTTTTAGTGTATCTAGATTAAGTAAATCTAAAATGTAAGAAAATTGACTAGAATATTTTAAAAAATTCACTAAAAAATATAATGATTAAAAATTCAAAACAATATTTTTGAAAATTAAAAACCATGGATGAGTTTTTAAAATTTTAAATATAAAAAATAATGCAAATTTCCCAAAAATTTACATTCAATATTAAATATATTTTTTTGTAAATTAAAAATATCTATTTAAGCTAAATTAAAATAAATTAAGTATGTGTGTGAGTGATTTTCTGACCACACTGCCCGCCTAGTAATCAGCTGGAGAGCACTGGCAGAATAGATGGCTTCAACTAACTTGTAACAGAAAGAAAAGGCTCCGACGGTGGCTCTTCCACCCGGGGGCACTCCGACGATCAAGTCAGTATATCTCTCAAAGATATTCAAGTGCTAAACTCACTACTCAAAACATAAAATTGCGTACCTTAGACCCACGGGGGTGCCTCTCTTTTATAGTTAACTCAATCCCAGTCCCACTAGAAGCCTAACTTCTATGGACTCCTATTCAGTGCTTACTTTGGATTTTTCAAAAGATAAAGATAAATTCCCTGAGAGCTTTATCCTTATCTTAGCAAAGTCTTCTCTTTACTCTAGGACTCTTGCCCCTTATCCATTATTCGCTTATCTCGGATTCCGATATCTTCGGAGATAACCTCGGCCTCGCCGAGATAACCTCAGCGTCACAACCAGGACACGTGGCACCTCGGCTGACACGTCGGCGTCACCTTGCCACGTGTTGGTATTCAGAAAATACATCCCCACAACTGCCCCCTAGGTTCTATTACCTCGGCATTCTAAGGTGATGGAACCTATATCTGTATTTTTTTCCAGTAAATCGGCTTAAGATTTGTCAGCCGACATCATTTATTTCTGGCCGACATGCCTTCCCTAAAAAATCAAGATTTTTAAGGAACTTCTTACGCGCATGAGCTGTCATGCACTTCAATTCAACCGTTTTAGACATACGTTTCCTTTTTATTGGTTTGTACACTTGACGCGCTTGTTAGCCATCTCTTTTTTCATGTGCGCCGTCTGACGCCCTCATTCTTATAGGCGTATTGATTGCTTTTGCCGCCGTTTCTGTTTAATCAAAAACTTTTTTTCCTTTTTTCCGTCTCTTCACTTTTTCATTCGAATCTCCTGCTATCTCTCTCTAACTTTCGAAATCCTCTATCGCTCAAGCTTCCAAAGCTCTACAACCTCCTCCGTTCACCCCTTCCGGCAAGATTTCCACCGGTCTTCTGCTCCTGCAATCGTCGTAGGACATCGGCAAATCCCTTTCCGGCTTCCCTTTTTCTAGTAAGCTACTGTTCCTTTCGTTTTCATTTCTCTAACGTTTCTGTTTTCTTGCTATTTGCCATTATTGTACTATTTTAAGCTTCTTTAATTCATAAATCGTACATCTGAATGCATTCATCCCTGATTTTTGCCTTTGCCTATATTTTGAACACACGCACTGTTTCACCACTTCTTTGCACTTTTGCCACTGTTCTTGGTCATATACTCTTGTATTCTTCATGTTCTTGATAGCCCATCTCAATTCTTGTTTCTGAAACTTCGTTTTTTCTGTTTTTTGTATCTTTTCCAGATTCTTGCTTTCAATCCGTGTTTCCATAGATTTAGGTCTGGGATTTGTATGTAGTACTCATAACTTAGGAAAAAACTGAAACCTGCACTTTCCTTATTGTTTGCCGAGGTCCCAATAACCTTTTAAAAATATCTTCTAAGACCTACCTTCTAAGATTAAGCCGATATCATGGGTATGTAGAAACATAGGGTAAACACCCCTTCCAAACTAGAATACTTTAGACAGAAGTCTAAGATCCCAGCCGACGTCCATTTGAGGTTGGGCTGGGGATGATGACTCCATTATGCCCACTGCCGACTCTATGCTTTTCCCCGTAGTCGCCTTCATAGAGTGCGGACTTCGGCTTCCACTAAACATTCTGTTTCGTGAAGTTCTCCATTATTATAAGTTGAACCATATGCAATTGGCAATCAATTCCTATCGAGTGATCTTTGGTATCATAGCCCTAGCTAAACAAGAAAACGCTAGGATCACCCTTGCCGACATCCAATATTGCTATACCATGTGTGGCCTTAACTTGAAAGAAAAATGCTACATTTATTACCTTAAGCCGAGGTCCACAGAATTCAAAATTGTTGCCGACCTCCCAAACTCCAACAAGGGGGCTGGAGATGATTATTTCATTACCTCGGGGAATTGGGAGTTTGTCCCAGATGAAGACCTCCATCTCTTCCCTCTCATACGATCAGTCTTTATAGAGGGTAATGGTAAGAGCCCTGCATTCATACTTGTTTTTACTTTTAAAGTCTTGTATGCTTTATCTGCTTCCTAATGTCTGCTTCGTCTTCACTTTTGCAGTTCTTCCTCAACCGCCAAAAAAATTTCGCCAATCCTTTGTTCCCAGCAAGGATTTAAAGAATTTACTAGACCTGCCAGTTCAGAAGCAAAAGGCACCCCTGCTTCTCAACTTCATCCCAACATACAAATCAGGTCTCCCCAACGTCCCTAGAAAAAAGAAAAAGAAGAGCTCATCTCCTCATTCTGCTACAACTCTTCCAGTTGCTTCATCATCGCGAACAGACCAAGGATCAACCTCTGATCTAGCAGAACAGCCGTCGACCTCGCCTCCATACCTTATTCCACCATCCCAAAGAAAGCGTCGCCGACGTCTTGTTCTTGCATCCAAGATGGGTCGTGCAAAGCCAGTTGCTAAAGACCTCCTAGCCAACATTCCATCATCTATTGACGAACAGCCAACCCAAACCCTTCCTCCGTCAAAGCCAAAGAGAATAAAAAATGCTCAACCAAAGCTTAAGGTAACTCAAGTCGAGTCTAACGATAGCCAGTCTATCTCAAAGTTGGCGGAGAGCGACAAACCTCAGCCCTCTGCTGGGAAGAGGCGCTCTGATACTCAACCATCAGAGTCCCCAAAATCCAAAAAGTCGAAGTCTTCTTCCGCGACGGCTTCGGGGTCTAAGCAGAGTGGTGCTCCTTGGACTCTAAAAATTACTCTGGAGGACAAGTCAGTCCTGTCCACTGACAGTGCCGATGATATCAATGTCGACGTAGCACTCAGTACAGCTCTGCTTCTGCCAGGGGACTTGGAGCGAAATGCTGGCTTTAGTGAGTATGAGAATTACGCCCTAATGCTTCAGCACTCCGTTCAGGTAGATGTCTTCTAATTGGTAATTTTCCTCTTTCATACTTTGAATTTTTTTTGATACCTTTGTTTTCTTTCAGGCCATCCAGCACGCCCATTCTTTCTCGATGCAGTCTTTTGAGAATCGGCAAAAGCTGGCCGACATGAAAAAGGAGTTCTCTTCTATTCAAAAGATCAATAAAGGCCTTGAATCAAAAATGAAGAAGTTAGAGGATCAAGCCGAAGCTGCAGTTAAAGCTCAAAATAATGCTGAAGAGAAGGCTGAGGCGGCTGAGGCTATTAAAAAGGTGGCTGAGTCTCAAAGGAGAGAGGCCGAGGAAAAAATGGCCCAAGCTGAGAAAGAGCTTCAGGAGGCCCTGGCCACCAAAGAAGCTGAAATCAAAGACGCTGATGAAAAGGCGTATAATCAAGGCATGGCCGACGTTACTGAGGCCTATGAACTTCAAGTGAAACAGGCATGCAACAAGGGTTTCACCCTTGGTTGGATGTCTCTTCTGAAAAAACTTAATGTTCCTGATGACTCTCCGTTGCAAAAGGCCGACGCCATTCCCTTGCCATTTCCTCCAGTACCAACTCCAAGTGAAGATGTCGGCGAATCCGATGCTGACGATGAGGCCGAGGAGGAAGAGGACGAGGCTTTGATTAGAAAATCAAAAGATGCTGATGGGGCCAAGTCCCCTCCTCAGAATGATCAAGTCCTAGACTTGACTCAGGACGAGGAAGGTGATTTGGTTCCCATAGAAACTGTTCCTGAGATTGCACCAGCTGACATCCCTTCTGAGGCCAAGTCGGTTGAAGAAACTCTTCAAGAAATTGACACCGAAATAGCGGCAGAGAAGGAGGCCGAGGTCGTATCTGATCCTCAAATTCAACAATTTGGCGGAGAGAAGCCTTAACTCTAAGTCTTCTTTTTACTTGTATCTTCTTGCTTCTTTATCTTAGGGAAAGATGTATGTTCTTTGTATGGCCGATGTGCCCCCCTTTTTACTTTGAATGGTAATACAACTTTTCTTTTTTATTGAATGCTTGTACTCCTGTCTTTTCGTCTTTGTCTTCGTATGATTCTATACTTAGAATATTCTGCATATATCGTATGTACTCTTTCTTCTTTGTGCAATCTTCTCGGGGTAATACACCTCGGTTATGCCACCCGATAATATATCTCGGCAAGTATTTGTCCTGTAAATTGCTTATAAACATATAATGGTTATTAATTTTTCTCAAGTTATAACAAGTGCTAAGCAATATATTGGCTTAACTTCAACTTGTAAATTGTTACAAATTTCAACAAGCGTTAAGCATTACTTTAGTTTAACTTCAACTTGTAAATTGCTACAAATTTCAACAAGTGAAGATAAATAATTATCTCGGCTTAACTTCAATTTGTAAATTGTTACAAATTTCAACAAGTGTTAAGCATTACTTTAGTTTAACTTCAACTTGTAAATTGCTACAAATTTCAACAAGTGAAGATAAACAATTATCTCGGCTTAACTTCAACTTGTAAATTGTTACAAATTTCAACAAGTGTTAAGCATTACTTCAGTTTAACTTCAACTTGTAAATTGCTACAAATTTCAACAAGTGAAGATAAACAATTATCTCGGCTTAACTTCAACTTGTAAATTGCTACAAATTTCAACAAGCGTTAAGCATTACTTTAGTTTAACTTCAACTTGTAAATTGCTACAAATTTCAACAAATGAAGATAAACAATTATCTCGGCTTAACTTCAACTTGTAAATTGCTACAAATTTCAACAAGCGTTGAGCATTACTTTAGTTTAACTTCAATTTGTAAATTGCTATAAATTTCAACAAGTGAAGATAAACAATTATCTCGGCTTAACTTCAACTTGTAAATTGCTACAAATTTCAACAAACGTTAAGCGTTGCTGTCTTCTCTCTGCCCCCAATGTGAACCTGAGTTCCACTTGGGTTCTCATTATTCAGAAATAATTATTATGCATCTTTTGACAAGTTACAAGTCTTTGGAGAACTCTGCTAAAATTTTATTGATGAATAATAACAAGGAACATCTAATGATAGAAAAATTTTAAATTACAAGTGTTCCAAGGTCTTGGCAAAGCTTTGCCCTCATTGTCTTCAAGTCGGTATGCTCCATTGCCCAATACCGAAGTGATTCTGTAGGGTCCTTCACAGTTTGGTCCAAGCTTGCCTTCTCTGGGGTCCTTCTTGTTGCCAACCACTTTTCTCAGGACTAGGTCGCCGACCTGAAAATCCCTTGGATTAACCTTTTTATTGTAAGCTCTAGCAAGTTGCTGCTGGTATGCTGCGAGCTGAATTGCAGCTTTCTCCCTTCTTTCTTATAAGAGATCCAGATCTCGGGCTCGAAATATATCATTTGTGCCATTCTCTACTCCATCAGTTCTGATCCCTGGGATGCCGATCTCCAGTGGGATGACTGCTTCTGTGCCGTAAGCCATGGCAAAGGGGGTTTCCCCTGTTGATCTTCTCGGCGTAGTACGATATGCCCAGAGTACATTGGGCAACTCGTCCACCCACTTTCCTTTTGCTGCTTGTAGCCTCTTCTTTATACCATCCAAAATTACTTTGTTGGATGTTTCTGCTTACCCATTACTTTGGGGAAAACTTGGTATTGAAAAGTAATTTTTTATCTTGAATTTTGCACAGAAGTTCTTGATGAGTTTGCTGTCAAACTGCGTTCCGTTGTCGACAACTATTGCTCTTGGAATGCCAAATCTGGTGATGATATTTCTCCATATGAAATTCTTGACGTCCACATCTCGGATTTTGGTAAGAGGTTCTGCTTCTATCCACTTCGTGAAGTAGTCTGTTACTACCACCAAGTACTTTCTTTGTCCAGTTGCTTGGGGCAATTGCCCAACGAGATCCATGCCCCATTGGGCAAATGGCCAAGGACTGGATACAGGGTTCAGGTCAGCAGCTGGCTGGTGTATCAAAGATGCAAACCTCTGGCATTGTTTACACTTCTTCACATATGCTTCGGCATCTTTTTGTATGTAGGGCCACCAATACCAGGACTGGATACAGGGTTCAGGTCAGCAGCTGGCTGGTGTATCAAAGATGCAAACCTCTGGCATTGTTTACACTTCTTCACATATGCTTCGGCATCTTTTTGTATGTAGGGCCACCAATACCCCTGGGTAATGGCCCTGTGAGCTAGTGATCTGCCCCCAGTGTGGCTTCCACAAATCTCTTCGTGAATTTCGTATAGAAAATTTTCAACCTGTAAAGGGTGTACGCACCTTAGAAGGGGTCCTGTGAAGGATCTTCTGTAGAGATGTCCGTCCGCTGTCAGACTGAATCTTGCCGACTTCAATCTGATCTTGTGTGCCTCCTTGTGGTCTTCTGACAGTTTTCTTTCTTTCAGGAATGCAACAATTGCATCCATCCAGCTTAGACCTAAGTCCACACACATTGCTTCTTGCTCTGTGATCGGCTGTTCTATGCTCGGGTTTGACAGATAGTCAATCATTATTGTTCTTGTTTTTCCAGTTTGCATTGAGCTTGCCAAGTTGGCCAACGCGTCGGCGTGGTTGTTATCATCTCGGCTGACTTGAAGAAGTCGGCAATTGCGAAACAAGCTTGCCAATCTGATGACCTCCTTTGTGTATGTCAACATCCTCTCATCTCAGGTTGCAAACTCTCTTGTTGTTTGATTTACTATAAGTTGTGAATCACAAAAAATTATTACCTCATCTGCTTCTGCTGCCACTACTAGCTTCAGTCCTACAATCAGTGCTTCGTATTCTGCCTCATTGTTTGAGGCCTTGAACCCCAATCTAATAGACTGTTCCAATATCTCCCATCAGGAGATATTAACACTACTCCTGCCCCCGCTCCTTGCCGGTTTGAACTCCCATCGACAAACAGGCGAAAGGAGTCGCCGATGTAAATGCTGCAGGGTCTTAGTTTTCTTTTCCTTGTTCTTTTGTCTTTGGCTGGGTTTCTCCTTGTTTGCTTGGACATCATTTATCTCGGCTCGACGGAGCCTGATGTTCGATGGATTCTGGCATGAATTCGGCCACGAAGTCGGCCAAAACTTGGCCCTTAATTGCTGTTCTCGGCCTGAACTCCAGGTCGTATTGGCCCAAGGCCACTGCCCATCTTGCTATTCTTCCAGTTAAGTCTCCTTGTTGTAACAAAGACTTGAGTGGGTGTTCTGTCAGCACTATAATCTTGTGCGCTTGAAAGTAATGGCTCAGTTTCTTTGAAGCCATTACTAAAGCTAGCGCCAATTTTTCCATGGGTAGATACCTTGTTTCTGCATCGGCCAAGGTTTTGCTTACATAGTAAACAGCCTTTTGCTCCCCCTTTTCCTCTCGGATTAGCACTGCACTTACTGCGTGTTCTGAAACTGCCAAATACAAAAACAGTTATTTCCCAGGTTCAGGTGCTGAGAGGACTGGAGCCGTGGTTAGGTACTTTTTTAGGTCGGCCAGAGCGGCCTCACATTCCTCAGTCCATAGGAAGTCCGTGGCCTTCTTCACCAGGTTGAAGAAGGGTTTACATTTATTTGAGCTTCTGCTGATGAACCTGTTTAGGGCTGCGACCCTTCCAGTAAGCATCTGAACTTGTTTTGCTGACGTCGGGCTTTTTAGCTCTAGGATGGCCTTGATTTGATATGGGCTGGCCTCAATGCCCTTTCTTGTTACCAGGTACCCTAAAAATTTACCTGATCCAACTCCAAATGCGTACTTCGATGCGTTGAGTCGGAGCCGGTATGTTTTGAGTATCTCAAAGACCTCTTTTAGGTCGGCAAGATGACCCATTGGATCCTTGGTCTTCACGACCATGTCGTCAATGTAGACTTCCACTGTTTGGCCAATCAGATTTTTGAACATCTTGGTTACCAACCTTTGGTAAGTTGCTCCGACGTTTTTCAACCCAAAAGGCATTACCTTGTAACAATACAGTCCTTTCGGGGTGATAAACGCTGTCTTTTCTTCGTTTGGAGGGTACATGGCTATCTGGTGGTATCCTCTGTAAGCATCCAGGAAACTCATCCTTCCATGTCCAGATGTGGCGTCTACCAACTGGTCAATCTTGGGTAGAGGAAAGCAGTCTTTGGGACAAGCTTTGTTCAGGCTTGTAAAATCTACGCAGACCCGCCATTTACCGTTCTTCTTCTTTACCACTACTGTGTTGGATATCCATGTCGGGTAATGAACTTCTCGGATGGCCCTAGCCTCCAGAAGTCTGTCCACTTCTTCTTCTACTGCTTCGACGTGCATCAACGTCGGTCTTCTGGCTCGTTGAATCATAGGTTTTGCCGACCTATCGACATTCAGTCTGTGGCAAGTGACCTCGGGGTCAATGCCAGGCATTTCGTAAGGTGTCCAGGCGAACACCTTAATGTTGGCTCTTAAAAAAGTCTCCAACTCTTTTTCCTCTTCTTCGGCTAAGCCCGAGCCGAGAAGAAAGAAGCGTTCTTCGTCTCCATCTTGGACGAGGATTTTCTTTAGCGCCTCTTCGCTCTTCTCGGCTGGTTCTTTGCCGACGTCTTCTAGGACTTCCACGTCCCCATCTTCAATTTCTGCTTTTTTTGGCTCTCGAATGCTGCAAGTAGACTTCATTGTTGCCATGGAGCAACTTTTTGCTTGTAGTTGATCTCCTCTGACTTCTTCTATCCCATGCTCTGTTGGGAACCGCAGTAGTTGATGCAATGTTGAGGGAACTGCCTCCATTGCATGCAACCATGATCTTCCCAAGATGATGTTATATGGTGAAGGTGTGTCAATCACCATGAATTCTGTCCTGATCTTCTTAGTGCCAGCTTGTACTTCCAAGTTTGTTGTGCTTAGTGGCCACGTTGGCGTTCCATTGAAGCAGACCATCGGATTATTGGATTGTTCCAAGTCGTCAGGATGAAGGCCCAGCTCCTTGTAACATCTAACATACATGATGTCACAAGAGCTACATTGATCAATCAGGATGCGTTTTACTTGGCACTCCCCAACCTGGAGGGATACTACCAAGGCATCATTATGTGGATGCTGGACCATCTCTAGGTCGGCTTCAGTAAATGCTATCGTCGGTCCCTGGCATTCTTCAGGCTGAGGTCGTTTATATCCAATCTGGTTCACGTGTTGCAGGTGTTTTACCTTTTGGGTCTCCCCTCGTATGTCGTTTTCGTTCACCTTTGAGTGAATTACATTAACTACCCGTGGTCCTCCTGCGGGTGGTTGCTGTGCTGGGGGAGGCGGAGCTGCTGGTGCTTGAGGCAATCTTGTCTGTTCTTCTCTAGTCCTGGCCTCATCAACAAGGTCCCTCAGATGTCCTTGCCTTACCAAGTCTTTTAAGTGTGCTTTTAGGGCTCTGCAGCCCTGAGTTAGATGCCCTTCTTCATTATGGTAAGCACAACGCCTACCGACGTTTCTTCCCATGAATTCCCCTAGTGTTCTTGTCGGTCCTCTAAAATATGGTTGGTTTCGTATTTGATCCAAGACTTTGTGGATCGGGACTCAGAATATAGTCGTTACTGCCTGTTTAGCCCTTAATTTCGTTTCTTGTTTGGTTGGTCCATTGTTGCCTCGGCTTCGCTTCGGCGAGCCGTTTCCTTTCTCCTGCTTTGTTTCTTTATTTCTTGACGTATCCTTCTTAGCTCTGGCGTACTTCTCTATTCTCGCCATGAGTTCTTCCATGCTTTTTGGCAATGTCTTTGCCAAAGATTTCCGTAGTGGGCAGTCATCTTTCAGGCCGTTCTTGAAGGACACGACCGCCACCTCTTGGTTGCAATCAGGTATTCAATTGAACACCTCGTAGTACCTTTTTGCGTAGGCCCTAAGGCCTTCATCCATGGTGATCTTTAAAGCCATCAGTGCGTCGACCCTCAAGGGTTGTAGTTTATTTGTCACAAACCTGGCCACAAACATATCGACTAGGCCTTCCCAAGTCTTTACGCTTCCCTTCGGTAGTTTATGGAACCAATCTGATGCAATTTCCCCAAAGGACGAGGGGAATACTTTGCAGAGCAACGGCTCGTTCCCACTATATAATGCCATTGAATTCAGGTATAGCCCGACGTGGAAGTTGGGATCTGACTTACCATCATATATTTGGAACCTCAGCATACTGAATCTCTTTGGTGCTTGAAATTTGTCCAGTCCCACCGAGAATGGTGTCTTCGGCTTAACCGGGGAAGTTACCTCGGCTTCAGCATTCTGTTGCTTCCTTTTGAGGTAATCTCTCAAGTCTTTTTTACTCCTCTCTGGAGCTCGACTATCTCTGGACTTCAATCTCTTCGGCACACTACTTTCGGCCTCGTGGTGGCTCGTTTTGATCTCTCTCCATGTGTTGTGTCAAAGCAGAGCGCCTGCCCTTGAACATGCCGATGTTCCTTGGGCTCTGGATCCTTCGTGTGATACGTTTTTCGGGACTTCTCTCGTCTCGGCTCTTCTCGTCCGCCTTCCCTGGAAGGTCGGTGAGAGTGTCTTCCGCTCCTGGTGTGCTGAGGGACTTCGGGGATTGTTCTTCTTCTTCCCTTCTGGGTATTAATTGCTGGCATCGGCGTATCCTGCAGCGGGTATGGTGGCTGCATGACATTGTTTTGCATCATGAAGTTGACCACTGACTGTAGGTCTGCCAACTTGTTTGCCAAGTCTTTTACTTCCTCATCCCTCCGTAGGCACCTATCCCTCCATATCTGAAGGTTATCTTCGTTAAAGTACTTGCTTTGGTCTGTTCTCTTCGAAGTGTCGCCCTCCTGGCCGACGTCTTTCTCTCCATGGCCCTGGTCATGAGTTTCTGCATTGTGGTTGTCTCCTTCAACATCAAGGTCAATTGGTCTGTCACTCCCAGCAGGAGTGTCGCCCCCAATGTTTTTCTTCTGTCCGTTACTGGCCATCTATTCTTCTAAGTTCCCACAAACGGCGCCAAATTGTGTGAGTGATTTTCTGACCACATTGCCCGCCTAGTAATCAGCTGGAGAGCACTGGCAGAATAGATGGCTTCAACTAACCTGTAACAGAAAGAAAAGGCTCTGGCGGTGGCTCTTCCACCCGGGGGCACTCCGACGATCAAGTCAGTATACCTCTCAAAGATATTCAAGTGCTAAACTCACTACTCAAAGCATAAAATTGCGTACCTTAGACCCACGGGGGTGCCTCTCTTTTATAGTTAATTCAATCCCAGTCCCACTAGAAGGCTGACTTCTATGGACTCCTATTCAGTGTTTACTTTGGATTTCTCAAGAGATAAAGATAAATTCCCTAAGAGCTTTATCCTTATCTTAGCAAAGTCTTCTCTTTACTCTAGGATTCTTGCCCCTTATCCATTATCCGCTTATCTCGGATTCCGACATCTTCGGAGATAACCTCGGCCTCACCGAAATAACCTTGGCGTCACAACCAGGACACGTGGCACCTCGGCTGACACGTCGGCGTTACCTTGCCACGTGTTGGTATTCAGAAAATACATCCCCACAGTATGTAAAAAGTGATGGGTCAAAATTAATAAGATTTTATTGATAAATTTTCTTACGTGAGTTTTTTCTTGGGTGAATAATTTCCATATATGATTTAGGTTTTAATTAAACTTGAAACTTGAATCACTAATCTTCTTTTTTTTTTTTTTGATTTGAAATCACTTATCTTTTATAAAGTAAAATAAAAATAGATTGTATCAAATGCTTTTCTAGTATCTTTTTTCATTACTATTTCAGGAAAAGTACTTGTTAAGAAGGCTTACATGTTTGCCAATTGTTTACCAAAAAAAAACAAGTGTTACGTTTTTGTTAGTCATTTTTTTTTTCTTTTTTGTCAGCTAAATAATCTATCAATTATTAAACGGACAAAAAAAATTGATTGGTGTAGCTAATTGCAAACAAGGCCAATGTTAGCATTTTTACATTTTTTTTTTTATACGTCTACTTTAAAATCATAATTTAATTGATGAGCCAAAGACATTTTTGGGAAAATTTTAACTTAAAATACTTAACAATGGTTTGCTATCAATTATATATATAACATGTATACATAATAGATGAAGAGCCATTGAGTTCGAGAGAAAGAGTTTCAGTGAGAACGATTCCAACATTATTATTAGGGATGACAATTTATTCTATCCCTATTCCATTTTCGCTTCTCTATCTCTATTTATATGAATTTTTTACACTTCTATGAGAAAATGGAGAGAGGATGGTTTTCTCCATATCCGCTCCATTTTCATTGTATTTGCCCCTATTATATTAAATACATAATTATAATTATATCATCTAAATCACATTGATTTGACCAACAATAAATTTACATTTTTTTGTTATTTTGACTTGCTAAAATCTTGATTGGTGTTATTTTATTTGAAGGTTGAGTTTTTGAAAAAAAAATAAAATAAGGCCTTGTGTTTTAGTGACTTTTTTGTTTTGATTTTTTTACAAAGTGAAAAATAAATAAATAAATAATCACCATGTTTTGGTTTCAATTTTCTGGATTTGATTTTCTGGAAATTGAGTTTTTTTGTTTTTTTTTTCTTTTAGTGAACATTTTTTAAATTTTAAACAATTTTTTATTTTTTTAAATGTACCTTACTTAGATGTATCTAAAAAATAAAATATTAAATGTACCTTACTTAGATGTATCTAAAAAATAAAATATATAAATATGCAAGAATACCAAAACGTACTAAAATTTTGTATTCTTTTATATTTTTGGTATTTAGTAAATCTTTTAAAGATTTTTTCATAAATATTATACTTTTTAAATGTATTTATATTAGGTGTATATAAAAATAAAAAAAAATCTTAAATATTAAAAAAAATCAGTAAAAACAAAAAAAAATACGGAAAATAAAATATGCACTTCACATAATTAGACTCATATAATATTTTGGAAGTATTATAGTTCCTTGATTTTTGACTTTTTTAAATCTTGTAAATTTTCTACGAAGAATCCACCTTGAAGATTCAGCAAACGTCTACATCAATTATTAGCATCTCAGAAGAAAAAGACAAAATTTGAAGAAGATAAAGCCTCTCTTCAACAATCAGAGATAAGCACGCCAAGAAAAGACAAATAGCTATTGTAAATATCTATGTCTGTAATTATTTGTGTCTGTCAGTAATAAGGCTTCTCTTTCACTCACTACTTTAATAAAGCAGATGACCCCTACCCTGTTTTATTAAAGAAAAGCTGTAAGAATCTTTACGCGTGTCCTGTAATAAATTATAGTGTCAAGATTTTATCAAAAAGGGAGAATTGAATGATGTGCGACGGGGCCCAAAGCAATACCCGGCATCATTATCCAAACCCTTTACTTGTTTTTATCTGCGTAGAAAGTTTGTCAAAAATATGCATATAATTGTATGCATAATCTTTGTCTTTAAGTAGAAATTTTGGCAAAGCCTAATACTAGGCTTGACTAGGTCTTTTGAAAAGTTTGGCTGTCAATTTGAGTTAGCTATTAAGTCTAGGTTTTAGGTTTTTGTTTTTATCTTCCTTTTGTTGTATAAATTGGCATTCATGCCAATGGAAGAGGCAATGAAAAATTTCCCTTCACTCTGCTTTGCAAAAAATTCCAACCCCTCTAAAAAATTCTACGTGTTCCAAGTCCTTCAAAAACTCAAAGTCTGTAACATAATCTTTATAAGTATATTATATATTAATATGAAGTGTGAGTAGTCTCTCTTTTTCCTTAAATATTTCAAAGGGTAACTCTTCTATTCTAAAAATTTATTTTCTTTTTGGAAAAACTAAGTTTACAAAATGCTTGTTTACTCATTAATATTACATGCGTTGCACCTTCGTAGTATCTGTTGTTTTCTATTTTATTACTGAGTGACCTTAGCTGAAGAGCCCGTGTGAGCCGTGGTTAGGCATTTGAGGGCAAATTGTAGGCAGAAAGGGAAAGGTAAGGAATAGAAAATAAAAATATACTATGTTGAACGAGGCTTAGCTTCAAGGTGGGAGTGCATGTAATGAAAACAAACATTGCTTAAAAATAGTTTTCCCAAAGAAAAATAATTTTAGAATACAATGAGAGCAACCCGAGTAGAAATATTAAGAAAATATTGTCCACAAAAGAATTTTAAAAATCAAAATTTATGCCTTTAGAAGAAGAATTTAGGATTAAAATCATAACTAGTACTGAGCTTATACAAGAATTAGAAGATCAAAAATTAAGATATCAATTTCTATTATCATTAGCTTCTGGCAGATCTCTAGAAAATTATAGTCTGAAAATTTCTCAAATAAATAGACAGATAACTGTAAAACAAGATGCCCTACAGCTAGCTATACAACAACTTGAAGACTTATTAGGATAACTGTAGAATTAATTAGATAATTCTCACCCCAATTTCAAAATAGTGGTAGACCACTAACTCAACCCCCAACCCAAACAAAAATTGGTATCAGAGCAGTGTTTAGTTTTAGGACAGTTTAAGTTAGTTTATGCATTTTGGTTACGGAAATAAAGTAGTTTTTATTTTTAGACCATTTAGTTATAGATTTCATATTATAGTAGCTTTTAATAATTTTAGAGTAGGATTTAATTTTGTGTATGAAAAGAGTAGAATATTTAGATTTAAAACTCAGCAATTATAGCCATCGTCTTAACATAGATAAAAATAAATTTCGTTGTAATTTTAAAGGTACTTTTACACATCAGCTCCATAGTGAACATAATCCTCAGTTAAATAGTACTATAGATTATCAGATTAATTTTGCAGAAAATATTAAAAAGGACGTAGATAAAATTAGTAATCTTTTTACTTCATCTATAGACCATCTTCGTAATACTCACAGTATAATTAAAGATCAAGATAAAAAAATTAGATTATATCCAAGATCAGTGTAATTCTATCCTACAAAAACAAATCGATTTAAATTTAGAAAAATTTCCCACTAAGCTAGAAATAGAAACTCTAATTTCAGTTACAAATACTAGCAGCTCAAAGCAAATAAAGTTAGAATTTAAACAACTAATTGAAAAAATTCATAGTCAAAAAAATCAAATAGATAAACAAATAGAACAAATCAACCAAATTCAAGATAATTTAAAACAGAAATTAGAAATTTTAGAACAACTAATAAGATCTTAGTTTATGAGTAGTGATAAAAAGGTTAATAGGGACTAGCAAATCATTTTAAAACAGGAAGAAGACTTTCATAATAACCCAGAAGGAATCAGTAGCTATCAGGGAATAAATCAGTCAGATAAAATATCAATAAGACAAAATAATATGAAAATTTTATTTCTAGTCAGATTGTGTGAAAAATTTGAAGAATTATCAGAACAACTACACAGTTTAGAAAATCGTTTAGCTTCTCTAGAAAGAATAATACTTCAAAAAGGAAAAGGAATAGAAGGACAAGTAAACAAACCCCATTCTCAGGTAAACGAAGAAGATATCACTAAATATTTCTTCAAAAAGGAAAAGGAATAGAAGGACAAGCAAACAAACCCCATTCTCAGGTAAACGAAGAAGATATCGCTAGATATTTCAAAAAGCTTAAATTACCAAAGAAACCTGTTTGTAGAACTTACAGAAAATAAAGATGTTTAAACAGCTAGTAAAAGGAAGTAGTAGTAAAAAGCGTAATGAGGATGAAAATGTTAAAATAGAAGAATTTATAGATGTAGAACAACAAATAGAAAATTTTAAGAAAGAAAAACTAGAGTTAATTCCAGCTAAATATGTATATAAGCTAGGAAAAATTCATAAAAAACAATATCTATTTAAACACTATGGTGAACAAATGATTAGTGTAACTAATGAAGATGAAAAAATAGAGCTAAATTTAATAAATAGAGAAAGTTATAAATATGCTGTAAATGAACACCTCAAAATGACTCACTTAGGATTAGTTGTGGTAGGAGTTAAGGCTTTAACTAGAGAAAATTTAGGAACTAAAGTTTTTGTATGTCTTTATGATGATAGATTTAACGATGTAGGACAAAGTATTTTAGGCAGCTATGAATTAAATATGAATTCAAAAAGAGGAATAGTTTATTTTACACCAGATTTCTTATTACCAACCTCAACCTTTCATAAAAAGATAAAAATAGGAATAAAAAGTAGAGGATACAAAATGAAAAAATGAGAAAAGAATTTATTAGTTTGCACAGGATTTTTAGACTTAGCAGTCCCAGAAAGCAATACTCATTATACACTTACAAATGATCAAATAGTTAAGTTATTAGGCGCAAAGGGAATAAAGGCACTACCAGCTAAAAAATTTAATTCTGAAGATAATGCAGTACTAGATTGGAATTTAGGAGATTTTCTAGGACAAAAGAGATTAGCCCCTCAAGATAACTTATTATATCAAAAAGCAGATGGAAGCTATGCAGTAAGGTTTACTCAATATACGTATGTAGCACCAGAAAAATTTAAAGATGATGAATTTAGCAGTATAGATAGGGAAGAAAACCAAGATAATCATAGTGACATAAATCAACTTTATGTAATAACAGAAGAAAAAACAATATCACAAAATAAAATATATAATATTGATGAGATAGATTTAGAAAATTTCACCCTAAGCGACATGAATAAAATATTAGATACCAGATACTTCGAATACTTAGCCAAAGGAGATACCCATGATGAAGCAGTGCCATTTTTAGATCAAGAATTTCGTACAGAATATGTAGACGATATCATAGAAGATAAAATACATCATAGTAGAATATTTAAAATACCAAAACAATCTAACTTAGAAGATACTTTTTACATGAACACAAAAAACACAGGAACTTGTAACCCACAACCAACGGCAGAAGATCCCGTAGAACCAATGCATTATGCAGTAGGAGGAAGAAGACCATTAGCTAATTCAGGGCGTAGTAAGGCAGACCCAAATAAAAGTTATAGATTTCATGGAAAGCGTAGACAACCAGATATGAGTATACAATTACAACCAGCTAATAACCAAGGAACCCTTTTAGATTTAGCTAGATCCGATCCTCAGATATGGCAAGAAGTGATAGAAAAATGGGAAAAAGATGCAGTAAAAACATGGATGAGTAATCCCTTTGAATCAACAGATATGTGGGAATATATGGAAACATTTTTAGGAGATTCAGCTTTTAATATATATTTAACTTTTAAAGAAAAATATGATGAGACAATTAGACAACTTAAAGGACTAGGAGATAATCCATGAAATTTTACTAATTTTATAAAATAAATACTTATAGGATATAACTCTTCTAGAAGAAATGATTATACTCAAAGCATAGCATTAACTGAGTTAGATTAGATAACATTAGGAAGTTAGAAATATGTTGTACCATTTAGCAAAGCATATTCAGCCATAGCAACTAGAACGGGAAAAAGTTTTGATGAAGAAATAGGAAATAAATATTTCAAAAAATTACCCGGAGAACTAGAAAATAAATAGTCAATTTGTTATGCAAACTTACCAGTAAAAATAACCTCAGGAGAAGTAAAAATAAGAAGAACTTTAGGAATAGGACCTAGAATAGTTTTACATTTCATAAGCTTAGAGAAAAATGTATAAAAGTTAAAATACAAAAAGATTTGAAAAAACAAAACTATGGTTTCTGTAGCAGCGCAATATATACTCTTCAACAATATGAAGATAAATATAATAGGAAAAAATATAAAAATATAGAAAAGAAAAATATTGGAAGAAAAAATATAGAAAACCATGGAAAAAATAAAAATTCATTAGAAAGAGTAAAACTTTTAATAGGATAAATTATAAGCAACTACCTAAAGAAAAGAAAAATAAAAGAAAACAAAGATATGTCAGAAAACCTAATAGTAAAAAATGCAATTGTTTTATATGTGAAGAACCCAATCATTTTGCAAAAACCTGCCCAAAAAGACAAAGGCCTAATACTAATAAACAGATAGAAAGACTATATATTATAGAAGATTTAGAAGAAGATATAGTTAGCATAAACAGTGATGATTCAGAAGTCTACAACATAGTCAGTGATTACGAATATCAAATAGAAGCCATAAGTTCAGATAGTGATTCAGAAAGTGATACAGATGTAGATAATCTTTTAGGACAGCTTAATCAAGAAATAGGAATGACTCCTTCTCATGACACATTCTTTATGATGGAATACAATGCAGATACGAAATGTCAGCATAATTTTCAAATAGGACTAGGATTTGATACCACTAGATGTAGCTATTGTAATTGGTTTTCGGCTAAAGATAAGAGAGCTTGGTGTTTATTATGCAGTATAACCTATTGCGTAATCTGTCTAGAAAAATTAAACATGACACACAAGATAACATTAGGAAATAACAACGAGATGCTAGAAGATCGTAGTATAGAAAGCAGAGAATTACATCTAACAATTAGAGAATTAGAAATACAGGTAAGGGAACTTAAGTTACAAATACGAGAAGTAGAAACTAAAGCTAATTTTGACATAGAATATTTAGAAGCAGAAAATAAACAGCTTAAACAACAGTTAGAACAGTTTCATGCTAAATACCCTTTAAAAGATAAATTGGTTGAAGAACATATGAACTCTTTAGAATTAGTCAACCTAGTTGATTCTCAACCTTTAGTTAGTACTCCCAGGCACAGTCAGATAATACATATTTACCATTTAATTACCCTGTTATACCCAAGCCAAATTTAGTTGAGATTTATTGTGTAATTAAATTTGCAGAAAAAACCCTTAGTATAGATGCCATGATAGATACAGGAGCCAGTAAATCATATATTGAACAACACATAGTTCCACCAGGATGGAGCACAGCTTTAACAACCCCAGCTTTAGTCAGCATAGCCGATGGCACTAAACAGACATACACACATTGCATCAATGGAGCACAAATTAGTTTTATCACATAGGATCTCGAACTCAGCATATAAAATGGTTCCCTTTACCTCAAGTTTGGATTGGGAATACTCGACAAAATCATCCTTTCATCTTAGGACTTAACTTCATACTTAGTTTACAAGGCGGCATGTTTATCAGCCAAAACAACATTAGTTTCTTCAAACGAACTGTATATACACCCACAGCATATGCCCTTAGCACCATTGCCCATTCATCAGAGTTGCGTGCGAAGCGTGGTGGTACCATAGGAGTAGATTCTGTTCCCGCTAGTTTTTTATTTCCTAGTAAAAACATTTTTCCTCAACTAGCCCAAAAGTATATACTTGATGAGGTAGCAAATACTTCTTTAGAAAATTTAGACATAGAAAATTATGAATTAGAGGATTTAGAAGAGTTTGATTTTGAAGAAAAAAGAGACTATTGGAACCTAGAAGATTCTCAACAAATTGCTAATCTAGAGTTAATTTTTGCAAAAATAGAAAAATTAAAGAAAAAACCAGTATACAGAAGAACAGAAAATGATTTAGATGAAATAATAAGATTAGCTGAAACAACAGAAATTTTAGGTGAGCAGCCCATGAAATATTGGGAAAGAAATAAAGTTTTAGCCAGTGTGGACATAAAAAATAAAGATTATAGGATTACCTCAGCACAAATAGATCATACGCCAGCAGACATAGAGGAATTTAGAACACAGATTAAGGAGTTATTAGATTTAGGAGTAATTCGACCTAGTAATAGCCCGTATAAGAGTGTCGCATTTATGGTTAGAAATCATGCAGAGATAAAAAGAGGAAAAACTAGAATGCTTATAAATTATAAAAGATTAAATGACAATACAGAAGATGATAAATATAATATACTAGATAAAGATTAGCTCATAAACAGAATACATACAGCAAAAATATTTAGTAAATTTGATTGCAAGTTGGGATTTTGACAGATAAAAATGGAAAAAGAAAGCATATCATGGACAGCCTTCTGTTGCCCACAAGGACATTATGAATAGCTAGTTATGCCTTTTGGACTAAAAAATGCACCTTCCATATTTCAGAGTAAGATAGATAGTATATTTAATAAATATAGTTTTATACTTGTATATATAGATGACATATTAGTATTTAGCCCAGATAAAAATAGTCACATAGATCATTTATATATAGTATTAAAAGAATTTATAAATAATGGAATAATAATTAGTAAGAAAAAGATGGTATTAAATAAACCCCATATAGAATTTTTAGGAATGGAGTTAGGAGATGGAAAATCAGGCTACAACCTCACATAGTGAAGAAAATCTTAGATTATCCAGATAAATTAGAAGATACAAAACAACTTCAATCATTTTTAGGAATTTTAAATTATGCACGGATGTACATTCCTAACCTTAGTAAAATAATAGGACCTCTATATAGTAAGACCACAGCCACACGACAAAAATATTTCAATTAACAAGATATAGCTTTAGTTAGAAAAATAAAAGACATTTATAGAAATTTACCCGACCTACAACTTCCCTTAGAATCAGAATATATAGTTGTAGAGACAGATGCAAGTCAATTAGGATGGGAATAGTCTTATTAACTAAACCTAGTAAGTATGATAGTAAAAATAAAGAGCGCATTTGTAGATATAGTTTTGGAAAATTTAAAGAAAAAGATACAACCATGACTAGCCTAGATTTTGAGATATTAGGAATAGTATATGCAATAAACAAATTTAGATTATTCTTACACAGGCCCTTTACAATCAGAACAGACTGTGAAGCTATAGTTAGATTTCATAATAAACTTAATGAGCGCAAATTAAGTACTAGAAGATGGGCAAAATTTTTAGATTGTATAGTAGGACAAGGATATAAAGTAGAATTTGAACATATTAAGGGAGTGATAATAAATTAACAGATTGGCTAAGTAGGAAGATTTATTTAGAAAAAGAAAATAACCAGTTTAATCTTTGTGCAGATAATGGAGAACAACAAAACCATGAACTTTGGGGGATTTGCCCTTTCCATTTATGAAGGCAGAAACAAATTCAGACCATTAACAGGAATCGAGTTAGATCCAGTTCAACAGTGTCTTCTAGATGACCTTTGGAACAACCATAACCACCCAGCTAAACGTCTGTCAGCCTTAAACTCTCTCAGTATATATTTTTCAAGAATTCAAAATAAACCTTTGTCCAAAAGCTTTTCTTTTTATGTAGTAGCTAAAGGAACCAAGTCTGGTATTTACCATGATTGGGTAAAAGTTGAACCCTCAGTTAAAAATTTTCCCATACCTTAGTTTAAGGGATTTTATGATTTCGAGTCAGCCAGTACATATGCCAGTAGACAAATAGGAACCAGTTACTTTATCAGTCAAATAGCTAAAGATTATCTGGACACATTGGGCAAGATGCAGTCAACCATTCTTGCTACTAGTGGAGTTCTAGTTAGCTAGATAATTGGAAGCAGTGGTACTAACCCTCAGATAGATTCTCAAAATCCTCTCCAAATGTGCAGACATTATGAAGGCCTTACCAGAAATTTCAAGAAAATTATGGATAAAGGCAAAAAGGTCGGTGAAGAGTTAGACCAGTTCCGAGACGAAGAAAAACAATTGAGAGCTACCATTCGAACCCTAACTAACCAGCTTAAAAAAGTAACTCCAGAAAAAGCACCCACTCCATTTCTTGACCTAGAAACCAAACAACTCACCAGTGAGGAATTTGAATAATTAAGTGCTAGAATGTATTTCTTTAGGCATTCTATCATTCGATCTTTTTGTGAGAAAAGCCAAGAAATAGAGGACCTTAAACCCTATGTATACACCTTAGCCGAAGATAGCAGAAATAGTGAGTTAATCACTATACAACAGTTTCTTCGTGACCTCTCCATAGCAGGAGTTCAATGCCTTGGTATAGCTTATCAATGGACTTATCTCTACGAAGAAGTAGCCCTGCTTAGAAGAGAAAAGATGTATGGATAGGTCAGAATATTTTGGTCAATGTCAATATAATTTACATTTCGGCATCTGCCTTTACTAGATAAATCTAGCAACGTTCGAGCCATTGGAGATAGAGATTAGAGGCAAATCGCGTTATCTAACGGCCTCATAATTGTTAGATTACGACTTTGTCTCTAGAATAATTTTCTCAGATCCAGATCAGACATATAGCTTTGGAAATAAACTTGCTCATTCAGTACTTTGTGTAATGGAAAAGTATCATCCATATGTAGAAGCGTTAATTGATAGCAAGCTACCAGAATGGAAAGGAATAAAGTGCATCCCAACCAAGAATAAAATGTACGTTACAGGAACCTCAACATTTCCAGGGCACCCAGGACTTCTCAATCGAAGACCCTGGCCATGCAGAAAATTTTCTTTCAGAGATCAGCTCAATAAATTGAGGAAATTTACTAATAATCCTCTATTAGCGTATAATGAAAATTATGGACATCTAATTTGCGAAGATAGAAATTAGAAGATATACTGTAACCTAGCTATCCCAGGTTATCTCTTCAGCAAAAAAACATTCGTCGATGAAAGTCAATATCCCAACTATCAGCATAGTGTCTCTCATGAGTCATCACTAATGGGAGAAGATGACCAAGATAACCAATGGGGGAATGAACCAACTATGGGAGATTATTTTTACGACCAACTTTCAGCAGCAGATCTTGACGATCTCTCACATAGAATATATGGCTAAAAAAAAAAAAATTGAAAATTGTATGAAAAACATGAACAACTACTGTGTTTAACTTATTTTTTTGCTAAGTGATTACAATATATATATATATGCACACAGGTGATGATAAGTGGTATTAATGTTTGTAGTGGTTCAATTGCTGATCAAAATGCTTTCCTTACAACTATTACAATTATGTTTTGACCATATTTTGTATATAAGACAACTTTTTCACACTTTTATCTTTTCAAACATTTAAAATCATAGAGAAGGCCTGTAGGACTTAAGCGGAAATCTTATGAAACTGTGCAATCTTCAAATTCTATAAGAACTAGTAGCAAAAAGGTTAAATGAGCTTAGTTCTCTTATTCTTCTTCTTCGCTTTTTATTTTTATTTTTATTTTATATTTTTTTATCAATCTTTCATTATTCATATATATATATATAAGGGCAAAATATAGTACCAGTTTTTATAATTGGAAACTTATGTCACTTTGATTCATAACTTTTCAATTGTGATACATTTAACTATGAATTTTAGATATTGTTCTAAATAAGAACAATCAAAGATGTTTTCCCCTTACAAATGGTCCATTTTGGCAAAATGGTCCTATACTTTAATTTGTATTGGTTAAGTTGTGTGTTATTTGAAATATAATAGCTTTTTTTAAGTGAATAATGTTGGAACTTTCTTAATTATAAAGTTCTGTTTGGCTTGGATTTCAGAATCTATTTTTAGAAAAAAAAGTTAAAAATCTAAAAACTAAATTGGTGAAAAAATAATTAAAAATATATCATTTTTATATAATTTTATTTTTTGGGAGGGTAGGAATATTTTTTAAAAATAATTTTTTTCGATATTTATTTTCATTAAATTAATTTCCATCAATTTATCTATATATTACATATATCTATCTATCTATACTATATATATAATCAAATGTAGTGGTTTTGTCAAAAATCTATAAATATTCATTCCTAAATTCTCATAATTTTAAAATCATCTATTTCCTACGTGGCAACCCTTTTTGATTGTCTTTCGTGTTTTCTATTTTCCTCCATTTTCTATTTGTTTGATTAATTAAAATGAAAATTAATTTCATGGCTTATGGATAAATATTTGAATTTCAAAATTCCTCCATATAGATAAACATATAAAAACTAATAAATAATTTATGAAAATTAATTTCATGGTATACAGATAAAGATAAAAATTAAATACTTAATTTCATAACTTATAGATAATTTAAAATTTCTTCCCATAAATAAGCATATAAAAATTGATAAATAATTTATAAAAATTAATTTCATGGCCTACTGATAAAAATAGAGGTTAAAAAATTGATTTAAAAAAAAAATTACTCATATTTTTTGCCCTTCACTTTGTACTTTAATTAATTTCATTATAAATAAATATATAAAAAAATCATAAATAATTTATGAAAATTTATTTCATGACATTTAGATAAAGATAAAAATTTTAAAAATTATTTGAAAAATAATAATTTCATGACTTATAGATAAATAAACATATAAGAATTGATAAATAATTTATAAAAATTAATTCCATGGTCTACAGATAAAGATAAAGATTAACTAATTGATTTACAAAAAAAAATTAAAATAATAAAATTTAGATAAATATATGATTTGTTAATCCATATCTATCAAAAACATATCTGTCTAAATCTTTATTTTAGTTTACTTATATTTTTTTTCTCCTTTTATCACATATTATCTTTTTTTATTTTGAATTTTTTATCTTGTGAAATACTCTTATCTATAACTTCTTATCTCCTCTTAACCTAATCCTCATAATTTTTATTATTTGTTATTATCTACCAAGTGATAAAGATATATATAAAAAAAGAATGGTTGGCTATGAATAAATAATTTTAAAATCATCTCTTTCCTACGTGGCAACCCTTTTTGATTGTCTTTCGTGTTTTCTATTTTCCTCCATTTTCTATTTGTTTGATTAATTAAAATGAAAATTAATTTCATGGCTTATGGATAAATATTTGAATTTCAAAATTCCTCCATATAGATAAACATATAAAAACTAATAAATAATTTATGAAAATTAATTTCATGGTATACAGATAAAGATAAAAATTAAATACTTAATTTCATAACTTATAGATAATTTAAAATTTCTTCCCATAAATAAGCATATAAAAATTGATAAATAATTTATAAAAATTAATTTCATGGCCTACTGATAAAAATAGAGGTTAAAAAATTGATTTAAAAAGAAAATTACTCATATTTTTTACCCTTCACTTTGTACTTTAATTAATTTCATTATAAATAAATATATAAAAAAATCATAAATAATTTATGGAAATTTATTTCATGACATTTAGATAAAGATAAAAATTTTAAAAATTATTTGAAAAATAATAATTTCATGACTTATAGATAAATAAACATATAAGAATTGATAAATAATTTATAAAAATTAATTCCATGGTCTACAGATAAAGATAAAGATTAACTAATTGATTTACAAAAAAAAATTAAAATAATAAAATTTAGATAAATATATGATTTGTTAATCCATATCTATCAAAAACATATCTGTCTAAATCTTTATTTTGGTTTACTTATATTTTTTTTCTCCTTTTATCACATATTATCTTTTTTTATTTTGAATTTTTTATCTTGTGAAATACTCTTATCTATAACTTCTTATCTCCTCTTAACCTAATCCTCATAATTTTTATTATTTGTTATTATCTACCAAGTGATAAAGATATATATAAAAAAAGAATGGTTGGCTATGAATAAGAAGAGTATTAATAATTAAATAATGAAAGCTGTATGGGAGAAGACAATACAAAAATCTCACAAAATTATTTTCCGTCACTATATTTATCCAAGGTAATAATTTGATATTCTTTCTTTTAATTTTTAAAAATAGTTTACATTAGATCATTGTTATGTGTTTTTTCTTTTTCTTTCTTTTTATTTTTTTTATAAGATTGTCATTTGTTATAGTATTTTTTCAATCTCATCTCTAAATTTTCTCTTTGAAATTTCTATTTTTTTAATAATAAAGTTTAGAACTAATTTCTTATCAAATTTGTTTTCTTGGTGCTTATTTTATTGAAAGATTGAGACAAGTAAAACTTTCATATGATATATGAAATTAATGAATATAATACAAAGATGGTAGAGAAATACTACATATTTGTTGATATCTTTCTTTTATTATTAGTTGATTTATTAAATTATATTATCAATTTAGAACCCATATGATTTAATTCAATGTCCATGACTTTAGTTATATTCGACCATTTTGTTGTTGAGTAACCTATATAAATTTTTTTTTTTGGGTATATAATGATTAAAGCTATCATTTGTTATATTTCTTCAAATACAATTCAAATAATTTGTCATCATTTTTTTTTTATAAATAAAATGGATTAAACTATTTTCTTATATAATTTTTATAATCCTACAAAATTCTTATCTTGATTTTTTTTTTTAAAATATTGTAGAAACTATGCAAGTATTATTCAAGTTATGGAGAATGATTACTTACAAATTATAATTAAAAGTTGAGATTTATTCATAATTTGGTCCCACAATAATAATATAAATCATTGATTTAAAATAAGTAAATTTACGATAACTTATACAATTTATTTCTTTTAATGCTTTGTTTTTGTTTTTGTTTTGTTTTGTTTTGTTTTGTTTTGTTTTGTTTTGTTTTGTTTTTTTTGCATGACACTGTAGTCTGATACAAATTATTTATGTTAGCAAGTGATTGTAATACTATTATCCTAACAATCTTTATAATTAACAATTTTTTATGTATATCAAATTTTTATTGTGAAATTTTGTAGATTAATTATTGTTAACATCAACCAAGATGGCCTAACGTCATGGCTTGCTGCTATTAAAATATAATTCAAGATTAGAATAATTTATATATCACATAAAATGTATATAGTTTATTTTTCCGTGCATCGCACGTGTTACCGCTAGTATTACATAAGCAAAAGTGGGTTTATAACCCACAATGCCTCCAAAAGCTCAAATATCCCAACCTTAATTTTCTAATTTTTTGATTTTAATTTTTTTTTTTAAAAAAAAGCTTCTATTGGTTAGCTCTCATTCAAGCAAAAAAAAGTAATAATAAAAATAAAAATTAATATCCCTTAATTTATGACCTTCAAATGGAAAGTATATCAAATCTAAAAAATGAAAAGTATAGTAATCTATTCCAAAATTCAAATTTGAAAGTCACTAAATATGGAATGCAACCTATTAATTTAAATTTAAAATTGACACAATATAAATTCAAAATTATAATAATATATCCCATGATTTATAAGTTTTAAATATAGATTTAAAATTATCATAATTATCTTATAATTTTTGTATTATGGAGCAGTAAGAGGGATGTTGAGATTATCAATATATCTTTATATTTTACAAAAGAATACTTCTAAGGAGAGATATTATAAAAGTTTCAAAATCTCATACAAAATTATTTTTAAAATCAAAACCTCTATTGACTAACTTATTTAAGTATAAAATTTAAATTCATAATTATCACAATACAAATTTAAATTTGCCATAATTATTTCATGATTTAAGAATTTTATTTAAATTACCATGATTTATCCCAAGATTTAAGGATTTCAAAAAGGAAAGCCCTCTAACTCAATACAAGATTACCACGATTCATATACCTACAATTTTTGAGACTTATCTCATTCTTTTAAGTTTTGAAAAAAAAAAAAAAAATTTCTCTTCCATAGCTCTCTAAATTTAAATAAGAACATTTTCTCTTTGAATGAAAAATAACTTTTATTTAATATTTTGACTGTAGTAATACTTTGTGAATACAGATCTATATTACAATGGAGATCATGGTGATGGTGATGATAAATTACGAGACTTTGTTGTCATATGAAAAAGAACACACAGTTAAAGCATGGAATAACATGTTAACTATATATATATATTTTAAGTAATTATATATTTTAAGCAAAAAAAATATTAATCGACTGATGGTAAAGTTTTATTTACTATTTTTTTTTAAATAATTGTCAATTGCAAGAAATAGCAAAATTGATCGTATTTTTATAAATGATGGATAAATGGATGTTTATGACGAAAGATTGAACGCATGTCATTCTTTTCTTTATTTCTTCGTGTTTTTGGTAAGGAAATAAATTTCATTAAGAGAATGTCTGAATTTAAACTCGAGAAAAGGTCATATATAAATAATTTTCTTATCTTTTATTTTATTTTTTAAAAATAATATGTTATAAATAGACAGGATATATCAAAATCCATCTCCCAAACTCATTCCAATAAAATAAATAGATTTGAAATTAAGTTTAATTCCAATAAAATAATTACGCCTAAAATAATACAGAAGTTAAGAATTGTACCAAACAAACTATTTTTTTTTTTTTTTGAACTGAAACAAACTATCTTTTGTATTTTAACTATTTTGTATACTTGTAGTAAATAAATTAAATAGGTTTAAAATCTAATTTAATCCCGATGAAATAATTATTCATAAAATAAAATAAAAAATAGAAATGTATCAAACAAACTATCTTTTATCTCTTATGTATTTTATATGCCTATTTTTTTGCCAATAAATGAATTTTTTCGCAAACTTCCAATGAAAATTGTAAAGTTCCATTATGAGAAATTTTAGAACTTCTATAATTTTTAAAATTTTTTGTAAAAAATAAAAAGAAAAAATCAACAAGGCATTTTAGTATATAGTGCAGAATAATATTAAAAATTTTAAGAAAACTATTTGTAAACGATTTACATGGTAGCCTTTTGGTTATGGTAACCAGAAAAAATATTACTTTCTTAAGAAATTCTCAAAAAAAAGAAAGAAAAAAAATCGATGGAGGAATCTTCACTTTAGAAAGTTATAGATGAAACCTTTTTACACCATAGAAAATAAATTTAGGGGAATTTTTTTAATGTTCCTGATATTAAGATTTTATAGGATAAAGGGCATCTAATATTTTCAAAATGTCTAAGGTCCCTCAATATCGATCTTGAGGAAATTTGATCTAGAGAATTTCTCTATAGAGAAAATTCGATCTAGAGAATTTCTCTAAACTTCCCAGAGAACTTCTCTCCAGAGAAATTGTAGCGATCCCAGTTTTGCCACTTCGCTGAGTATGTCGGGGATCGAGCTGCCCGGTTAGCTAGCGGCGGTCTAGGGGACAGCGCCCTTTGGCGGGTCCTAAGGCAGCGTCCTGGCAGAGTTGAGGGGCAGTTTTGCTTGTCCGCTCGAGTAGCCGTTTATGCGCTCGAGCGGAGAATGTTTGGTTCTAGAAGTTTGACATGTCTGCAAAAGTACTAGGAAGATGCATTCGACGCTCGAACGGGGCTTTCCACACTCGAGCGGACCATGTATTATATCAGTTCGTGAATCTGATATTTCAGATCACTTTTGTATATCTCTCTCTCTCTAAAAACCTTTCATTTCCCTTCTATCTACATTTCCTTATGCCAAATTGGATCAAAACCTTAATTTTTCAAGATCCAGTAGAGTTTTGCCATAGGTTCTTCATCAAAGTTGGTTAACTTCTCGAGGGCTTCGTTGTGTGCGGTGAAGATCGAGTTTCGACACCGTTGATTTTTGGGGTTTCATCTCATTTCTTCTTCAAAACTTGAGGTAGGGATTTTCTTAGAGTTATATATATATTTTTTTGCAAAATCTATATGATTTTCGAAATCATCTTTCGATAGCTTTGAAAATTGATTATTGATTTAAGAAGTTGAACGATTTTGAAAGTGGGCTTGTCTCTTATTCTTTTAAAATGATCTTATGGGTTTTGATCTTCGTTGATTGAAGAAAAGATGATTTTGGAAAGTTTTCTTTCAAAAGATTTGAGTTGTATAATTTTGGTGAGAAAACCTAGAATTTGGAGATTTTTTTAATAGAGACTGAAAATCCATGAATGATATTGTTATATTTATTTGTGTGTCAAAATAAATGGATGTTTAGAAAATTTCTTATTTATATTTATATAAATGATGAATTTCAGGGAATATGACAATTGTTGTTCATTTTGGAATTATTGTTCAAAAAGTTGAAATAGTCTTGAAATGACTAATTGTTGAGGATACTTGAGAAGAGAGAATTGTTTTATTCATTGGATGATGAAGTGGAATAAAAGTATTTATATTCATCTTATGTTATTGGCATATCAATTCATTTGATTACATTAAACTTTGAAAATTGATTTGAAAACTTGCATTGAGAAAAGAATGTTGAGAAATAAGTTTTCATGGAATGAATTTGGGGTAAATACGTTGGTAAGTCTTGATAGGTGGTGTAGATGATATTGAATAAGTTGGCCTGAGTGTAATGCCCCAAATTTCTAGCCCAAATGATAATACAGCAATCATAGCTCTTTCAAGGAAAACCGAATATAAATCACCAAAACTTACATTACATGATACAATAGTTTTTCATGCAACAATACATTAATCATACAACAAGTAAATAAACAAATAAATACCCCCAAGGGTTTACAAGCTTCGAAGGCTTGAACCTGATTACATAAAATAGTTATTCAAACCCACACACATACAAATCTTGGCTTACACACAGAGTCACAGCAAAATGAGAGTCTCGTACTCTCAACACACATTTCCTCGCCTTTAGTTAGGCGACATCACCACATCTTTTCCTGCATAAAAATTTCGTAGGGTGAGCATAAAACCCAGTAGGAAATCCTTAACAAAGTATATAGATTTTATACAAGTCTCAAGAGATGAAATGCACATGCCATGCTATGCTATGCTCTTTTGAAAGAAAATCACATCTTCATCTTTGAAAACCCTCATACTCAATGATGTCATGCAATTTCAAGTGTTCAATACTTAACAATTTATTTCAAAGGTGGTAAATACGACTCTGGTAATCCCTAGGTCGGTGTTTGCAAGTAGACTATACAAGTACTACCAAATTGTCATTTTTACCGGTATTAATAGGAAGGCTCGACACTTATTCGCGCAGGTTTTCGGTCTTTCAGCCCGGACTCTCAGACCAACTTATTCAATATCATCTACACTACCTATCAAGACTTACCAACATATTTACCCCAAAATCATTCCTTGAAAACTTGTTTCTCAACATTCTTTTCTTAATGCAAGTTTTCAAATCAACTTTCAAAGTTTAATGTAATAAAATGAATTGATATGCCAATAACAGAAGATGAATATAAATATTGTTATTCTAATTCATCATTCAAGGAATAGCACAATTCCCTTTTCTCAAGTATCCTCAACAATTAGTCATTTCAAGACTATTTCAATGTTTTGAACAATAATTTTCCAAAATGAACAATAATTCTCATATTCCCTGAAATTCATCATTTATATAAATATAAATAAGATATTTTCCAAAGATCCATTTATCCATTTATTTTGACATACAAAATAAATATAACAATATCATTCATAGATTTTCAGTCTCTTAAAAAAAAAACCCCAAATTCTAGGTTTTCTCACCAAAGTTATACAACTCAAATCTTTTGAAAGAAAACTTTCCAAAATCATATTTTCTTCAATCAACGAAGATCAAAACCCATAAGATCATTTTAAAAGAACAAGAGACAAACCCACTTTCAAAATCGCTCAACTTCTTGAATCAACAATCAATTTTCAAAGCTATTGAAAGATGATTTCAAAAATCATATAGATTTTGCAAAAACATATATATAACTCTAAGAAAATTCCTACCTTAAATTTTGAAGAAGAAATGAGATGAAACCCCCAAAATCAACGGTGTCGAAACTCGATCTTCACCGCACACAACGAAACCCTCGAGATGATAACCAACTTTGGTGAAGAACTTAGGTCTAAATCCCATTGGATTTGGAGAAATCAAAGACAGAAGATGACTTCTAGAGAGAGAAGTTCCCGATCTGGAATTCTGGAGAGTTTTAGAGAGAGAGAGGACTGAAAAAGTGATTTGAAATATCAGATTCATAAACTGATATAACATGGTCCGCTCGAGTATGGAAAGCCCTGCTCGAGCGTCAAATACACTAACCCAGTACTTTTACAGACAGGTCAAACTTTTGAAAGCAAACATTCTCCACTCGAGTGCATAAACCGTCGCTTGAGCGGACAAGCAACTTCGAATGCATTTTGTATTTTTGCTTCGGGGGCGTTGCCCCTCAACCCTGCCAGGGTGCTGCCCTTGGACCTGCCAAGGGGCGATGCCCCCTCGACCCCCGCGAGCTAACCGGGCAACTCGATCCCCGACTGGCCCAGTCAAAGTAGCAAAGCATGAATGAATGATCGAAACCGGGATCGGTACAGCCTTCCCCCTTTAAAGAATTTCGTCCCCGAAATTTCAAATCAAACTACCCAAATAAACGGGTTTCTAGCGATCAAAGCCACGCTATTTCATTTTCAAATCACAATACTAACTCTCATCCAAATTCCACCATTTCCACCATGGTTATCTCATTAACAACAACCTCCCAAATGTGCATAAACATGAAATTTTCTAAAATGTAATGGCAACTCTCAACAACCTTATGCTTAAAACAACAATGCACATATCAATATGTGGTTAACAACTTTAAATACGTGTAATGCCCCCAAAATAATACAATAAAGATAACTCATATGCGGAATAAATATGAGAAACAACATACTTTCATATATCAGAGTTCACTATTTAACAACCAGTTAAATGCCATGTAGGCTTACATCTTTCCAAGCCATTGCTTGGTTACACAAATTGAGTCTCACTCATTACATCTTAAGCCCTCGGCTTTACAAATAACAAATATACACACATAAGGCATAAATAAGAAGCTCTTGCTTTCCGAAAATCCATCCATGCTATTGCCTTGGAGGTATCATCTCACCTGTACCTGAAAATGATATTCCCGTACAGGAGGGTGAGCTAACAGCCCAATAGAGATAATCTTACACAATTTATGAGGTTTAGCAAAGGTATAAATACCACGTACATAAACAATACCGATACGGAAGTATTCACAAGGCCTGCATAATCATATGCCACTAAGACCAATCCTATTCCATTTTCCTTCAATTCATTTCCAGTTTATATATGCTACTCAATTCATGAGTTAAATTCTTTATCTTTCAACAACCAAAATGAGACTACAACTCAATGGTTTTCCAATTATGCAAAACACACATAAACACTTCAATCTTGCCATTTTACGGATATTTCGTCTGAAGGAACCGGCACCCATTTATATATATAATTTCGGGTCTTTCACCAGGACACTCTGGCCAACTTGCTTTAAAATGGAGTCCATCCCCTTTCTCCTCCCAAACAAATATACATTTGCAATGTATTTATAAACATAATCATATATGGAGTACATCCCTTTTCTCCTCCCAATAAACATACATATACAATGTATTTATAACATGGTCATATATGGAGTACATCCCCTTTCTCCTACCAATAATCATACATATACAATGTATTTATAACATGGTCATATACAATGACACCAACAATGGATTAGCATTAAATCGCCTAATCCTCATGCAATTTCTACAACAATCATAGCTATCTTCCACCGATAGCCCAATACAATTATTTCTAAAGAGAGGTTCAATCTCAAAATAAATATTTTATTCAAAACTTATATAAGTGAGATATTACATATCCAATATCACCATTTATAACCACAATCTTCTAATTTCACATTTTCAATGTTAATTCCAATTATTTATGCAAAATAATGATTTAATCAAAATTAGGACAAAATCCCCCTCTTTCCAAATATCAACTCAATTCACCAAAGTCAACTATTTTGGCACAACATGTTCATATGTTCAAGCCTCATACTCATTACCTCATATTCATCAAAATCCCTCTTTACATTTCACACCCAATTTCTAGATTTGTCCAAACCACAACCAAATCTCATAATCTACACACAATAGCAAATAACTAAGCTAAAAATCATATTAAAGTGTAGAAATTCCCTACCTTAAGTGTAGAAGATGGACAAGCAAGGTTGAAACTCCGAGATGACGAAATCAACTCTTACTTGGATCAACATGAAGCTCTTGAAGCCCTCTACCTTATTCTCAAAGACAATAGGGTCAATAACTCAATGAATATAGATGAAACCTTAGAGAGAAGGTGACTTCTAGAGAGAGAGAGACTGTAGATTTAGGGTTTGTGGGTGAAAAGGAGATAAAAAATGAAACAAAAACGACGCTGCTGTGAACTGATGTACACCAGGCTCGCTCGAGCGACCAGACACAAAAAGGTCGCCTCGCTTGAGCGTAAAATGTGAAGCTTCAGGTCTACCACCCAATGCAGACGCACGCTTGAGCGCAAGAGTCCTCGCTCGAGCGAAGAAACATTTTCATAGGGCTCGCTCGAGCGCAAGAATCCTCGCTCGAGCGAAGAGGAAAAAATCTGAGCGACAACCATTTGTACTAAAAGACAACCAACCTGTTTCAAATTCGCCCAACAAGTCCCAAAACTCAAATTCAAAGAATTAAACGAAGAAAACAAGACATAGACAACAATATAAAATCACGGAACCCGAGTGTAGACGTCCCGAACGCCCCGGGAGGAACGAGCTCCCGTTCTGTTCATTTGGGGTCACTACAGCTCAGGACTCTCAAATTGTCACGGTTCTAAGTCTGAACCAAAGAGTCCAAACCCGACAAATCGTTTTGAGAAAAACAGATTTTTGAAAGAAGTGCCAAATATGGACTGCTTTGCCAGATACAGAGTCGCCACCTAAATATTTTATTTTTGGAAAATTTAGGAAACCCTGACTCGTTTGCCTAAGGCCGCGTGTCTGTCATCACCAAAGTTGCCTCGGCTCGGGAACTTGGGTACGATTGGGGAAGGTCACTTCGTGAGCACCCCCGCTCGCCCGATCAAAGATCGGCCTCTACTAACCATGATATCTATTTTTGAAAACATTGTGTGTCCTTATTCCGGTTATTAGCCTAGATTACTATGTGATGTGCACAGCATACAAGTATAGACTGAGTCGCTTGAATTGGAACAAAACATTTCATGTTTGTTTGTTTGAAAATGGTTTGATGGTGCTACCCGCAGGTAGGCTAAGACGTGGATTTGCCACTCTCGGGTGGGCTTAGAAAACAATGGTTTTGCCACTATCTAGTGGGCTTAAAACAAACATTTGATGAATTGTTCCAATCCAAATAACCCAACCTTCACCCACGGGCATTCAGGCAGTTATATCACATAAGCATATAGCCTCATGGTAAGCATGCTATTCATGGCAGTCACTCACACGCATGCAAGGATGCTAAAGCATAAAAACTCACCGAGTACTCCAAGCCAAAACAGAAACTACATTAGAAATCATGCATGATCCTAAGTATACAGAAATGCCTAGTGCAACACATGCAAAAATGCAAACTATAGCAGGCTCGGCTATTCTAAACAGGGCATATGAAATGTTACAACTAACATGTATTCAACTTGGAATTGAAAATACAATGCAGTTAGTATGATGTGCCGAGTCCGGTGCATGCAAAACAGATGAATGAATGCAAACATGCTGTCATACTATATGCTAATTGAAATATGCCCTAATCTAACCATCATAAGCTGGTAAATAAAAGGGAAGAAAGACGTGGGGTTGGAAGACATACATCACACTCACCCACACTTATTACAATTATGCCCTCGCACAGAGGGTCCAAATAAATAATACAGTCCCAAATGAAAGAATAGTACAGTCCAAATATTACAATCCAAATAATGTACAAATTCCTAATTAATTTACAAATTAACTAAGAAAGCTGTAAACTGGCATGCAAGCCAGGGACTGCCTTGACTCTGATGAATGATGCGTGCCCGGGTTGCCTTTGCGTGGAAATCCATGACAATGCCCCAATTAGCCTCTGTTTGCACCTGTTCTTGAAATGCGTGCCAAGCCTCGGAAGACCGCTGATTCTTGATTTGCTGCAACAGAGAGCAGGAAAGGGGCATAGCAATGTATTTTCACAAATGTATGCATGCCTCGATCCTCGTGCCACCAATCACGCATCTCGATGTATGATGGCCGAGGAGTCGAATTGCACAATTTAATATGAAATGAATGCACATGAAAACACAACAAGGCCTAACTCCATCATGGATGATCCGGAGTGTCGGTGACTAGAGAATTGAGACACGTTCCGTCACTCGGAGTATGAAATGCACCTCGTTTCCCGTGCCCGGGCTAACTCCTATTCCGAACACGATGCAATATGCATGACATGCATGAAATGCAACTAAGATACAATCCTAACATACACAATGTTATGGAATGACATACAAGCTACACGCGGTAATACACAACCGAGCATACACAATGCTATGGATGAAATGGCATACGCAATGCAATAATGGGCTTACACCAACATGAGAGAGCCTCAGCCACACTCACATAGGAGGCCATTAGATGAAAACAAGACAGCTCGAAATGCGTGCACGCGTGTATGCAAACCGAGGACCGACCCTCAAGCACCGAAATGCCACTCTAATGAGACATGGCAAAGACATGGACTATGATATGCAAACATGCAAAAATCAGTAGCAAAATGAGGGGCAAAACAGCCCCGAAACAAGGCGAAATGACACCCGATGTATGGAATTTCTCCCGAAATGCAAAACTAAGTACATGAAATGGCTTACAGCTATACAAAGCATGCATAATTTGAACATGAGATGAAAATACAGAAGCAAGGAAGCCCCTAGAAAAGAATTTTTACAGTTTAAAGCATGGCCAAACAGTGAGCACAAGTTGGGCTAAATTAGCATACAAAAGTGGCCCTAAATGTGAGATAATGAAGAAACTCACAGCTTCTGACCCCAAACAGATTATGGCCCTTCAACAAAGTTGAAGAGGGGCCCAAAACATGATCTTTTACAGTTTATGGAAAACCACAAAAACCAGCACAAGTATGGCTAAACTCTCATGCAAGAAATGGGCCAAAAAATGGCCAAAGAAGCAAGTAGTGGTTGCTGGCCTTAAACACAAAGGGGCCCTTTAACAATGTTGAAGAGGGGCCAAAAATAATGCATTTTACAGTTGATGGTCGGACCCAAAACAGTATGCAAATATGTCCAAAATGCTATGCAAAATGAGGCCAAAAAGAGGGATATAACACAAAGTATGTAAAATATGCCTCAAACCATGAAAGACGCTTAATGAAACATGAAGAATGGGTCAAAATAAGACTGTTTTCAGCTCTGAAAAGAGCCCAAAAATAGAAGCACAATAGGCTAACAAATCATGCAAAAATGGAGCCAAAATGGAGATATAAAGGTAAGTGGCACATGGAGGTCCCAAACAGTGATGAGCCCTTCTTCAATCTTGAAGAAGGGCTCAAAATAAGCCTATCTACAGTTTACATCATGCTCCAAAACAGATCACACATAGGCCAAAAAATACTATGCAAGATTATGGCATACAAAGGGGTAATGAAGCAAGTGCAAGATGGGGGTCCCAAACAGGGTAAGACCCTTAAACAAAAGTGAAAAAGAGCTCAAAAAAATGCCACTTTCAGTTAGGGCTGGAGCTCAAAACAGCAAGCATGTATGACTTATGTATTGAACAAAATATGGACCAAAAGATGGGAAATGGAGCTTACCCTTGAAGACTTGACTTTGGCACCCTTTTGGCTTGAGATGTAGCACTCCTAGGCCTTGAAGAAGAGCCTCCAGCTGCTGGAAATGGAGTAGTGGAGGTGATGCTAGGTAGTGATGAAGAAAAAGGGGTAGAACTTGGTTGTTTGAGCTTGAAAGAGAGCGATGGAGGGAGATGTGTATACAAGGCTTTTAGGTCATTTTTTCAACCCCAAACCAGCAGCTGGAGCTGCTGTTATAAAGGCAAAAAGGGGGGGAAAATGGGGGGAAAAATGGAGGGAAAACCAACCAAGTTTCCCTCCAAAAAGGCAACCCCCTCCCGGATACCAAATCCGGGGAAAATGAATACATATTTTGTAATGTACCAACCCTAAGGATCATGGCCGGCCAATTATCCAAGCTGTAGGTGGCCGGCCGGCCACCTCTTATGGCCGGCCAGCCAAGGGTCAAAAAGGTCAATGAGAATTAGTAGCCGACCATATGATATTGGTGGCCTCCCATGTGTGCACAACACAACCATGTGGTCAAACACTAGAAAAAGTGACCCAAGAGAGAGAACAACCCACTTTTAGGAGGGGTTCAAAAGGGTCAAGCAACATTAGTGGCCGGCCATATGATATTGGTGGCCTCCCAGGTGTGTACATCACAAATATGTAGTTTTGGGTGCAAGAAAGTGGCCCTAGGGTGGTCAACATTGGCTTGGAAGTGAGAAAAACGGGCGTCGGAGGGCGCCGGAGGAATATAACTGGTTGCTGAAACAATTGCTGGCCTCCCACCCTTCTACGGCCTTCCTGGTGATGAAACAAAGGTACCTGCCAAAAATGAACGAAAACCGATGCAAAACGAATGTTCGGGGGCCAGAACGCGCAGTTCGGGGCCCCGAAAACTGCCTGTTAAGCACCGAAAGTGGCATTCGACCACGAAGTGGGTCTCTCAGACCTCAGTGTCCCTCAAAAGGGAGCAAATAAGAAGTATGCCAAAAACCGAAGTAAACGGAGGTGGTTAAGCGGTCCCGAACCGAGGCACACGGCCAACGGCTCCGAAAGACCGGAAACCGGACTCCAAACGGGCAAAATGGCCTACGACCACAAAACGTAGCCTATGGCCACTGAGAGATGATCTACGAGACCTCTCCCTCCTTTCGCGAAGAGAAAACAGAGAAAACCGAGCTTGGTTCGCAAACCGAGGCAAAGCATGAAAGGTCCGGAAATCCGGAGGCAAGGCTCGCAGCCGAGACTCTGAAACTTCTGAACGAGCACATTATGCAACATCACCGAGCGCTCAATCAGTGACGTCTGAGTCTTAAGGTCGGTCAAAAATGGGGTGTCTACACCGAGTCTGGAACACAATAAAGGTCAGGGTAAAACCGAGATTGCTATAATACGTTTCCCTCAACACTAGGGAATATTACAAAGAAAAGCAACTTAAGCATTTTCAAACAAATCCAGATATTTGGACCTGATTTTCGCTTCCCGTTCCCACGTCGCTTCTTTAACCCCATGGTGTCTCCACAATACCTTTACCAACAATATAGTTTTGCCCTATAGCACTTGCTCCCGGGTATCTAATATTTGAACCGGTCGTTCTTCATAAGAGGCATCCTCATCTACCTCTAAGTCAACCCAATCAAGAACATGAGAAGGGTCGGGTTCATACTTCCTAAGCATAGATACATGAAATACGTTGTGAACTCCAGAAAGTTGTGGCGGTAAAGCTAACCGGTATGCCACTTCCCCAATTCGCTCTAAGATCTTAAAAGGCTCAATAAACCTTGGAGATAATTTACCACTCTTACCAAATCTCATCAAACCCTGCATTGGTGAGATTTTTAGAAACACATGGTCACCAACTTCAAAAGATAAAGGTCATCTCCTCTTATCGGCATAACTCTTTGGTCGGCTTTGGGCCGTAGCTAACCTCTTCTGAATGAGAACAATTTTCTCAGTTGTCTCTTTAACAATTTTTGGACCCAATAACGGTGCAACACCCACTTCGGCCCAACAAACCGGTGATCTACAAGGTCGGCCATACAAGGCCTCAAATGGTGCCATCCCAATACTAGTTTGGTAATTATTGTTGTAAGCAAACTCAATCAATGGTAAGTGTCTTTCCCAAGGCCCCTTAAAATCAAGGACACAAGCTCTAAGCATGTCCTCCAAAATCTGAATGGTACGTTCCGACTGTCTATCAATTTGAGGATGATAAACGGTGCTAAGAGTCAACTTAGTTCCCAACGCCTCTTGAAGGCTTTGCCATAATCGGACAGTAAAACAAGGATCCCTATCCGACATAATAGTCACAAGGACTCCATGAAGTCGAACTATCTCTATAATGTACAACTCTGCCAAGCGTTCAACTGAGTCACTAGTGTACATCGGAATGAAATGTGTAGACTTAGTCAACCTATCAAAAATCACCCAAACGACATCATTGCCTCGTTGTGTTCTAGGAAACCCAACTACAAAATCCATAGTAATGCGCTCCCATTTCCACTCGGCTATCGGTAAGGGTTGTAACAAACTCGCTGGTCTTTGGTGTTTGGCCTTCACTTGTTGACAAGTAAGGCACTTCGATACAAATAAAGCGACATCCCGTTTCATACCCCTCCACCAAAACTGACGACTAAGATTATGATACATTCTAGTGCCTCCTGGGTGTACCGCAAAGCGTGAGTGATGGAACTCCTGAAGTACTTCCTCTCTACAAGATTCTGGTACAAACAAATGGTCTAGGTAACATACACTTAGATTCGAGTGAACGTTCAAACCTTTCTCTTCCTTTCCATTGGAAATCTTAACACGGATTGATTCCACATCACGGTCTCCTCGTTGTGCCTCTATGACCTTACTAACTAAGGTAGGTTGAGCATTCAAAGTAAACAAGGTATCACTCTCTCCGGACTCACCCAAGTGCAAATCAAACTTGCTAATAACATCTAGCATATCCCATTCCCGAATGGCCACACTTGCCAAACTACTCACAGATTTTCGACTCAAAGCATCGGCCACCATATTGGCTTTCCCTAGATGATAGTGTAACTCGAAGTCATAATCCTCCATAAATTCCATCCACCTCCGTTGTTGTAAATTCAAGTCTTTTTAAGAAAACAAATACTTTAGACTTATGATCGAAGAAAATCTCAAATTTCTCACCATACAAGTAATGTCTCCAAATTTTTAAGGCAAAAATCACCGCCGCTAATTCTAAATCATGGGTGGGGTATTTCTTCTCATGAGTTTTCAATTGTCGTGATCCGTAGGCCATAACTTTTTTCTCTTGCATCAAGACACAACCAAGTCCATCCCCGGACGCATCACAACAGACAGTGCAATTCAAACCCCTTTCCGAAATTATCAAAACCGGTGCGGTAGTCAATCAAGTCTTAAGCTCTTGGAATGACTTTTCACAAGCCTCACTCCACACAAATTTGATACCCTTTCTAGTCAACCTAGTCAAAGGTGCAGCTAGTCTAGAGAAGTCCCTTACAAAACGTTGATAATACCCCGTTAATCCCAAGAAACTCAAGATTTCAAAAATATTTTTGGGTTGTTCCTAATCCTATACGGCATCTATCTTTGAGGAGTCTATAGTCACTGCCTCTCTAGACACTACATGCCCCAAAAACTTCACCTTTGTCTCACATTTTTCAAATTTTGCATACAATTGGTGCTCACTAAGTAAATCCAGCACTACCTGCAAGTGAGTCCCGTGTTCCTCTTCAGAGGTTGAATAAATCAAGATGTCGTCCACAAAGACGACCACAAAACGGTCCAAGTATTCTAAAAAAATTCTGTTCATTAAATCCATAAAGGAAGTTGGTGCATTGGTGAACCCAAAAGGCATTACAAGGAGTTCATAGTGGCCATAACGAGTACGAAAGGTCGTCTTCTGAATGTCCTCCTCCTGGACTCTAAGTACGAGTATGAGTACGAGTACAAAATAAATATAACAATATCATTCATGGATTTTCAGTCTCTTAAAAAAAAAATCCCAAATTCTAGATTTTCTCACCAAAACTATACAACTCAAATCTTTTGAAAGAAAACTTTTCAAAATCATATTTTCTTCAATCAACGAAGATCAAAACCCATAAGATCATTTTAAAAGAACAAGAAACAAACCCACTTTCAAAATCGCTCAACTTCTTAAATCAACAATCAATTTTCAAAGCTATCGAAAGATGATTTCGAAAATCATATAGATCTTGTAAAAATATATATATAACTTTAAGAAAATCCCTACCTCAAGTTTTGAAGAAGAAATGAGATAAAACTCCCAAAATCAACGGTGTTGAAACTCGATCTTCACTGCATACAACGAAGCCCTCGAGATGATAACCAACTTTGGTAAAGAACTTAGGTCTAAATCCCAATGAATTTGGAGAAATCAAAGACAGAAGATGACTTCTAGAGAGAGAAGCTCCCTATCTGGAATTCTGGAGAGTTTTAGAGAGAGAGAGGATTGAAAAAGTGATCTGAAATATTAGATTCACGAACTGATATAACATATTTCAGATTCACGAACTGACATAACATGGTCCGCTAGAGCGTGGAAAGCCCCGCTCGAGCATTAAATACACTAACCCAATGGTGAAAACCCAAATATACAAAAATAAATAAATAATTAGATAATAATAATTTTACAAATCTCAAATATTTTATTATGAATCTTTAAGTGCGAATTAAATATTATTGGAGAGTCTTTTTGTGATAACCCTCACCACTGTTTACTGATAACACCACTGATTACTGCTAAACTGAGACTGATCATGATAATTGACTGTATTGACTGAAATCCTGAACTGATTGATTGTCTGTATCTGTTTAAGTGCATTTCTATCTGTTCGACTGTCATATTATCTGTTCATGTTTTATGTTTTAAACTGCCAATTGAAGGCCTTATCGGCGGCCGAATCAGAAATTTATTAGCGTTATGTGCTAATTAGAGTTTATGGGATTTTATGGTATATTTACTTGAAATGTGATTCGGTATGATTAAATTAGATTAAATAGCATTGAAGCACAAAAGTCCAAGTATTTACCATAATGCCATGTTAGTGGGCCACTTAGGCAACACATATTGAAGCCTTATTACATTCCAACAAAACATTTGTTCAGACATTCTTGAGCCCTCTACCGACTAAGAGAGAGAGAGTGAGAGAGTTGAGTTGTTCTTGAGAGTTTTAGCTTGGAATTTGAAGAATCATAGAAGAGATTGCCTACTTGAGCTTCTAGTTTTATAATTGGAGACTTAAGGTAGAGTTTATACCTTCTTGTTCATGAATTCAAGTCATTTTGTTACATGGCATGGAAGTCTAGAGATTAAAGACATGAATTAGCTTCATATGTTGAATTAAGAGCTTAATCCATGCATGCATGTTGCCATTCTTGAGTTTTGAAGTTAATGTTCATGAAATTCCTCATGCATGTTCATATTTTTGCAATGGACCATGAATTCATCTTGTTTTTGAGGAAATTGGCTCATTAGAGCATGTAATTGAAGCTTTGATCTTGGTTTAATACTTGTATGTCACATTAAAGCTATGTTCTTGAAATTTGGTTCAAAATTGTGTTTAATTGAACTACCATTGGGTTTTGATTTCTCAAATTGATCTTCAAAACATGTTATATTATGAGTTTTAAAGTGTTTTTCAGAAAATTAGCCCAAAAGGATCGAATTTGGTATATTGAAACTTGTTTTTGAGCTTGAGGTTCAAATCTGAAAATTCCAGATTTTGGACTTACGCTCGAGCGGAGTTACTGGCGCTCGAGCGTGAAATTCGTGCATCCAGTACTTTGCACTATTTTACAGTCCGCTCAAGCGTGGTCTTGGACGCTCGAGCGAGGACTTGTGTCACATGTTCGAGCGGGTATCGAGCGCCCAATCGAGCGTGATTTTCGCACATCCAGTACTTTTGGCATGTTTTACAGTCCGCTCGAGCTTGGTAACTCGCGCTCGAGCGGAGTATTTTGTTTGCCTGTACGCTTGAGCGGGTAAATCCACGCTCGAGTGGGACCCCTGTTCTCTGAAAATTTGTTAAGTGTTTTTAAAAAAGCATCTTTGCATCCTCATTTCATCCTAGGCATTTTTAGGCCTAGTTTAAGGCATCTTAATGAGGTTATTGATGTAGAAACACACCGAGGCAAGATAGGGATTAAGTTATTATTTTCCCAACTGAGTAGCTTAGTGTGTGTTCACTCTGTAACTGTGTAGGGTTGGCATCCGAGGACGTGTACTAGCTTATCTGTAGCCCAGAACTCTGTGAGTAACAATGTTGTAAAGATATGTTCAAATAATGATTATCTTCTGAACAATTGAACTGTACTGTTTCTTGAAATGATACTCTTACTGAATGAATGATGTCCTATTTGTGAACTGTACTCGTGGCATCCATAACAATTTACTGTTACTGAATTGTTACTGCTACTGTTACAGAGATCTCTGTCGGTTCCCACGTTTGGAACCATTATTGATGGCCATCAACTGACTGTTCGGTCTGATAAGACCTACTGTACTGTTTTGCTATTGGATGTACCACATATGACTATTATAGTTTCTGAATTTCTGTATGGCATAAATTATGAGCCACAAACTGAATGACTGATTTATTGATAGATGACTGTTTTCAATACTAAAAGGACATTCATTCTTAACCCCTTCACGCATATGTTATTCACTAGGCTTTAGCTCACTGCTCATATATATATGTAGGTGTACAGGCACCGGACCATTGCTAGAAGCGTCAGGGTAAACTCCAGTTTTGTCAAGCCAACCAACGTGCCTCACTGAGAGGTTCCAAGTCCTTCAAGCTAGGGCTTTCGGGGTGTTTTAGTTTCCCTTTTTTTTTTTTGTATCTGTTTTGTAATTACTGTATAGACTGAGTGGTGTTGTACTGTACTGTTCTAATAGGGATTAAGTCCCTGTCCTGAATGATTGTATATATTGTACATACTGTTTTGGTACTGATTGTATATATATATATATATATGAAAAGTCTTTTTGCATACAGGCTGTCACAGCTCATTGGACATCTTTTAATTACTGTTTTGGCTTCTGCCAGCCCCTGTACTCTGTATTACTGTTAAGCAGGCCTTCGGTAATCTCGGATTACTGGCCGGTTACGGTGCTAAACCCATAGGGGCGGGTTTGGGTCGTGACACTTTTAATTAATTTTAAACTTAAAATAAATTTATGGCGAAAGTATTTAATTTAGAGGCAAGATTTATTATTTAAAAAAAAATAGAGGGCAAGTTAGTAAGTATATTTTGTTGTAATAATAGTTATATTTTATTTAAATTAATGGATTAGAAAATAAAATAATATAAAGAGATAATAATTTAGAGCCTTTTGTTTAGATATATAACGTAACCCTAGGTTGCCTAATACAATATATAACAACACCAACATCAGCCACGGGGAGAGAGAGGTTGAGAGAAAAGAAGAAGAAAAAAAAAGGGTTGCAAACAAGGAAGAACTTTTGGGTATGTCGTAAGTCTTTATCTTTCTTCTTCTCTTTGTTTTTGTTCTTTATCCTTACTCTATTATTATTTAGTTCATTGATGAAGAGATTATAGGTTTATGTATTTTGTATATATATGTGACAACCCTCACCTCTGATTAGTGTTAAACTGTGATTGAGCATGATAAGTAATTGATTAGAATGAAATCCTAATCTGTTTGTATGAATGTGTTGCTTTAATTGCATTTCTATCTGTTTGTCGTAGAATGACTTGTTCATGTTTTGACTTCGAATTGCAAATTGAAGGCCTTATCGGCGACCGAATCAGAAATTAATTAGTGTTATATGCTAATTAGGATTTATGTGATTTTATGGTAGGTTTAATTAAAATTCAATTTGGAATGATTAAATTAGATTAAATAATGTTAAATTACATTAGTTTGCATTTACTACATAATTGCCATTAGTGGGCCACTTTCATAGGCGTCTTTGAGGCTTAATTCATACACTTTGATACATCATCTCATCCACCTCCAAGACCAAAACCGAGAGAGAGAATGAGAGTAAGAGAAAAACTTGACTTCATCAAGAACTGGCTTGGAAAATTAGAGGAATTGAAGAAGATTGCAAAATTGAGCTAACATACTTGGAATTCAAGACCTAAGGTAGGAAATTCACCCTCTTGAACATGAATTTAAGTTGTTTCTTGCATGGTTCATGGTAAATTAGAGACTAGAGTCAAGTTATAGCCTAAAGAGTTGATTTGAGAAACAATGTGTGCATTCATGTCCATATCATTGGGTTTTGGGATCATTTACATGAGAATTTCCACATGCATGTCCATATTTTGGTTGTAGTCCATGAATTCATCATGTTTTAGAGTTCAATCTTGCATTTGATCATGTTTTGGAGCTTTGGAATTCATAAGAACTCATGTATGTTATGTTCTTGCATTATTCTTTAAGTTTCTTTGACATTGGTGTTCAATTGGCTTACCTTTGGGCTTGATTTCATAAAATGATCTTTGAAACGTGTTGTAGTATGAGTTTCCAAGTGTTTTCCAGAAATTGGCCCAAAAGGTTGAGTTTTGATAAGTTTAATTCTTGGTTTGAGCTTTGAAGGCAAATCTGGAAAACCCAGATTTTGGCTTCCTCGCTCGAGCGAAGGATTCCACGCTCGAGCGAGCACCTTTGTTTTCTGAATTCTGCTCGAGTGACGGAATGCTAGCTCGAGCGTAGATTGCAAGCTCTCAGGTTTTTGTGGACGCAGACGCACGCTCGAGCGACGAGACCTGCACTCGAGCGAGCATCGAGCGGAGATTTTCAACAACCAGTACTTTTGTATTTTTACAGACCGCTCGAGCGAAGGAGTTTACACTCGAGCAACCCCTCTGTTTTGGTAAGCTCGCTCGAGCGAAGAAAGCCACGCTCAAGCGAGACCCCTGTTTTCAACGAATTTTGAAAAATGTTTTAAAGTATATTTTTGCATCCTCATACCATCCTAGGCATTCCTAGGCCAAGTTTAAGGCATTTTAATGAGGATAATGTTATAGAACCACACCAAGTCAAGTTAAGGGGCTAAGTCATTAATCCTAAGAGTGTAATTTAGTGTGTGTTTGTTCTGCAACTGTGTAGGGTTGGCACCCGATGACACTGACTAGCCTGTCTATAGCCCATCACTCTATGAGTAACAATGTTATAAAGATATGTTCAATTATAACTATTTCTGAACAATTAATTATACTGCTTTCTGAAATGGCATCGTTTACTGAATGAATGTTTGTCCTATTTGTAAACTGTATTCGTCACATCTATAGCAACTTACTGTTACTATACTGTTACTGCTACTGTTACAGAGATTTCTGTCAGTTCCATTGTTTAGAACTACTACTGTTTACTGTTTGATGGCTATTAACTGACTGTTCGGTCTCTCAAGACCTACTGTATTGTTTTGCCATTGGATGTACCATATATGACTACTATGTTTTCTAAATAACTGTTATGGCATGAAATATGAGCCACCCATTGAATAACTGATCTACAGATGCAATTGACTGTTTTAATTACTGAAAGGACATTCATTCTTAACCCCTTTACGCATTTGTTATTCACTGGATTTCAGCTCAATGTTTATATTTATATGTAGGTGTCCATGCACCGGACCGAAGCTAGGAGCGTCAAGTTAAGCTCTCGTTTTGTCAAGCCAACCTTTGTGCCTCACTTTGAAGTTCCAAGTCCGTTCAAGCTAGGGCTATTTTTGAGGTGTCTCAGTTTCACCCTTTTGTCTCTGATCTGCAATAAATGTTTAAGACTTGACTGTACAGTTATAGTTAGGGATTTGGTCCCTAACCTGGATGTTTGTGTTTATGATGTATATATATATATATATATATGTTTTGGTTATGAATGTGGCTTGTTTATAAAAGTCTTTTTGCATTCAGACATTCACAGCTCATTGGACATCTTTTTATTATTGTTTGGCTTCCGCCAGCCCCTTACTCTATATTACTGTCATTACAGTTAAGCAAGCCTTTGGTAATCACGAATTACTGGCCAGTTACAATGCTAAACCCATAGGGGCGAGTTTGGGTCGTGACAGAGTGGTATGAGAGCGATATCAAAGCACGAGTTATACCGCACATACGTGTCCAAATGAGCTATAGGATGTCCTAGAAAAGTAATTAGGGCATTGCATGAGCATGAGAAAGTGTGTGTGGCCATGATATGAATATATGTGCTAATGTGCTTAAGTAAGCAATTTCCTATGTTTATTATTATTGTATTGCATATAGTGGAATAGAGAATGCAAGAAATGCCAATGAATCTGAATCATCTGAGGCAAGAATGGCAAGGTTAGAAAGAACGGTTGAACTGTTGACTGAGACCCTAAGGCAACAACAGAACCAACAGCCCCCACATTCTCCAGTACAACCAGAACCGAATGTTCATGATGATGTTATTTCTTTGACACAGAAGTTTAATAAAATGAAACCACCATCTTTTCAAAGAGGCCTTGAACCACTAAAGGCCGAAGCGTGGGTTTTAGAAATCGAGAAATTATTTGAAGTGTTTCAGTGTTCTGAAGCACACAAGGTATTACTGGCTACCTTCACTTTACGCGACACCAACAATGTTATGACTTGGGTTCAGTTTAAAGAATCCTTCTTCAAAAAATACTTCCCCAGTGTGTCTGAGACCGCAAGGTAACCGAATTTGAGCAATTAAAGCAGGACACCATGTCAGTAGCTGAATATGAATCAAAATTCACTGAATTCACCAGATATGCACTACACATGGTGGACACTGATTATAAAAAGGCCAGGAAGTTTGAAGACGGGCTTAATGTAGAAATACTTAATCGAATCAATGTCGTGAAACTGCTTAAATATGTGGATGTCCTTGACCGAGTAATTGTGGCTAAGGCAAATGTCACTGTATTGCAACAGACTAAGTCACCGGTACCTGAATGGTGGGGTAAGAGGCGAGGCTTCAATTTCAAAAAGGGCCGAAATAACTCATTGAATAAGAAGCAGAACACAGGGTCAACAAACAGTTCTAGTCAGGGAAGTGGTTCCATACCACCTTGCTCCGAATGTGGAAAAAGGCATAAGGGGGTTTGCTACAAGATTTATAGTGCTTGTTACAGGTGTGGCAAGGTGGGCCACACTGTCAAAGATTGCCCTTCCACGTCCCAAGGCAATAGTAAGGCTACTGCTAGTGCCGCAGCATCAACTGTTACACCGAAACCCAATCCCAAAGCTACTGGAAATGAGCCTTTAAGGTAAGGCCGGGTGTTTGCACTCGTACCGGGAGATGTGCAGAATACCGAGACAGTTGTGACAGGTATACTCTCAATTTGTGCTCAAAATGCTTATGTTCTGATTGATTCGGGGTCTACACATTCGTTTTTCTCGCATGCTTTTTCATGAAAATTAAATAGACCACTGGAACCCATGAACTATTTGTTAGCTATATCTTCACCCGCTAGGGGATCCATGACTTGTGCTTATGTGTATCCTGCATGTGAGATTGTTGTTGGGGATGTACATTTGTATATTGATTTACTGCCTTTGAACATTGATCATTTCGATGTAATTTTGGGAATGGACTGGTTAACAAAATATCATGCTTCTATTGACTGTGTAATGAAACAAGTTATTTTTCATCCACCTGGTTTGCCTGAATTTGTGTTTAACGAGTTGGTGTAGTACCTCCTTCATATCTGATTTCGTCCATGAAAGCATTCAAATTAATCAAAAAGGGGTGTAAAAGGTATTTATGTTGCATATTGACTGTACGTACTGATACTAAAGCTAATGTGGACAGTATTCCTATAGTCAGAGAATTCCCAGATGTTTTTCCAGATGATTTGCCAGGGGATTTGATTGATAGGGAGATTGAGTTCACTATTGAAGTATTACCGGGTACACAGCCAGTTTCCAAAGCTCCGTACAGAATGGCACCTACCGAACTGAAAGAATTGAAAATTCAGCTGCAAGAATTGTTGGATAAGAAGTTCATCAGGTCTAGTACTTCACCATGGGGCGCACCAGTTCTATTTGTGAAGAAGAAAGACGGCTCACTAAGACTCTGTATTGACTACCGTGAATTGAACAAGGTAACAGTGAAAAACAAATACCCACTGCCTCGTATTGATGATTTATTTGACCAATTACAAGGTGCTTAGGTTTTCTTCAAAATTGACCTTAGATCCGGATATCACCAGTTGAAAGTCAAGATAGGGGACATCGAAAAGACTGCCTTTCGAACGAGGTACGGACATTATGAATTTCTTGTTATGCCTTTTGGAGTTACTAATGCGTCTGCTGCATTTATGGACCTTATGAACATAATTTTCAAATCATTCCTCGATGAATTTGTGGTTGTATTTATAGATGAAATTTTGATTTATTCCAAGAGTAAGGAAGAACATGAACATCATTTGAACATTGCCTTACAGACCTTAAGAGAACAGAAACTATATGCAAAACTGACAAAGTGTGAATTTTGGCTTGATAATGTTATGTTTTTAGGACATGTGATTAGTAAGGATGACATCTCAGTTGACCCACAGAAGATTAAAACACTGGTGAATTGGCCTAGACCGACTAATGTTACTGAAGTCCGGAGTTTCTTGGGATTAGCTGGGTACTACAGAAGGTTTGTGAAAGACTTCTCCAAAATTGCTTTACCATTGACTCAGTTGACTCGAAAAGGGACATCATTTGACTGGACCGATCAGAGAGAATCAGCTTTTCAAGAATTAAAGACTTGACTTGTGATTGCACCGATTCTTACCCTACCCTTAGGTACGGATGGATTTACCATTTTTAGTGATGCTTCTTATAAGGGTTTGGGATGTGTGTTAATGCAGAATGGTAAAGTGATTGTGTATGCTTCCTGACAATTGAGGCCACATGAAAAGAACTACCCTACTCATGATCTAGAACTTGCCGCAGTGGTTTTTGCATTGAAAATTTGGTGCCACTACTTATATGGGGCAACATGTGAAGTGTACACAGATCACAAGAGTCTGAAATATTTCTTTACACAGAAAGAGTTGAACATGAGGCAGCAGAGATCGCTAGAACTGATAAAAGACTATGACTTGCAAATTTTGTACCATATAGGAAAAGCTAACACCGTTGCCGATGCACTGAGTCGGAAATCAATTGGGAATTTGGCCTATTTACTCACCGGACAAAAAGAACTACTATGTGATTTTGAGAAATTTAAAGTTTAGATTGTTTTACGAGAACAAGGTGGGATATTAGCTGTTATTTCTGCGCAACCGGCACTCATTGAGGAGATTAAAGAGAAACAACACCAAGATGACCTTTTGAAGAAGATTATTGATGAACATGAATCCAAACCAAGCCCGGACTTTAAATTTGAAAACAATGTATTGAAATTCTAGGGAAGGCTGTGTGTACTAAATGATTTTGAACTGAAAAGGCGAATTTTACAAGAAGACCACAATTCAAAACTTTCCATCTAGCCAAGAAATACAAAAATGTACTAAGACTTGAAACTTAATTTCTGGTGGTCGGGAATGAAAAAAGAAATTGCCGAGTTTATGTCGCAATGCCTACATTGCCAACAAGTCAAAGCTAAACATCAACGACCCGCAGGCTTACTTCAGCCCTTACTGATATCGGAGTGGAAATTGGAACATATTACTATGGATTTCATTGTTGGTTTACCTCGCTCCAGTAAAGGTGTGGACTCAATTTGGGTTATTGTTGATCGATTGACAAAATCTGCTCACTTCTTACCTGTCAAAACAATTTATAGCGGACAAGTTGGCTACAATTTATATCGATGAGATTGTTAGATTACATGGAGTGCCTGTGTCTATTGTTTCTGATAGGGACTCGAAGTTTACATTGAGATTTTGGCAAAGTCTACAAACAACATTGGGTACTGAATTGAGACTGAGCAATGCATATCATCCTCAGACAGATGGCCAATTAGAAAGAACCATCCAGACTCTAGATGACTTACTGCGTATGTGTGTTCTTGATTTCCAAGGAAATTGAGAAAGTCATTTACCGTTAGCTGAATTCGCCTACAACAACAGTTTTCACTCGAGCATTGGTATGGCGCCTTTCAAGGCTTTATATGGCAGAAAATGTCGATCTCCTATTTACTGGGCAGAAGTTGGAGATAGGCCTTTGCTTGGGCCCGAGATTGTACATGAGACCATAGAAAAGGTCAAACTAATTCAACAAAGATTGAAAACCGCACAAAGCTGACAGAAAAGTTATGTGGATGTCCGAAGGCGAGACAGGGAATATAAAGTAGGTGATCACGTTTTTGTTAAAGTGACACCAATGAAAGGATATACTCGTTTTGGGGCTAAGGGTAAGTTAGCACCGAGATATGTTGGGTCGTATGAGATCATTGAAAAGATTAATCCAATGGCGTACCAAGTAGCGCTTCTTCCTGAAATGGAGCATATGCATAATGTCTTCCATATTTCAATGTTGAGGGGTTATTTTCAAGATCCCTTCCATGTTAGTGAGCCTACCCGTGTAGTGCTAAGTGATGACTACACTTATGAAGAACGGCCTATTCAAGTTGTAAACCAACGAACCAAGAAATTGAGAAATAAAGAAATTCAGTTAGTGAAGGTGGACTGGCAAAACCATGGTGGCATTTATGCCACTTGGGAAAGGAAAGACGATATGATGAAGAGATATCCTAAATTGTTCCCCTTGAATCCAGTATTCTTCCAAAATGAAGGTAATCCGAGTTTGGAGGACTAAACTCTTTTTAGAATGGAAGACTGTGACAACCCTAACCTCTGATTAGTGTTAAACTATGATTGAGCATGATAAGTAATTGATTAGAATGAAATCCTAATCTGTTTGTATGAGTGTGTTGCTTTAATTGCATTTCTATCTGTTTGTCGCAGAATGACCTGTTCATGTTTTGACTTCGAATTGCAAATTGAAGGCCTTATCGGCGACCGAATCAGAAATTGATTGGTGTTATATACTAATTAGGATTTATGTGATTTTATGGTAGGTTTAATTAAAATTCAATTTGGAATGATTAAATTAGATTAAATAATGTTAAATTACATTAGTTTGCAATTACTACATAATTGCCATTAGTGGGCCACTTTCATAGGCATCTTTGAGGCTTAATTCATACACTTTAATACATCATCTCATCCACCTCCAAGACCAAAACCGAGAGAGAGAAGTAGAGTAGGAGAAAAACTTGACTTCATCAAGAATTGGCTTGGAAAATTAGAGGAATTGAAGAAGATTGCAAAATTGAGCCAACATACCTGGAATTCAAGACCTAAGGTAGAAAATTCACCCTCTTGAACCTGAATTTAAGTTGTTTCTTGCATGGTTCATGGTAATTGGAGACTAGAGTCAAGTTATAGCCTAAAGAGTTGATTTGAGAAGCAATGTATGTATGCATGTCCATATCATTGGGTTTTGGGATCATTTACATGAGAATTTCCACATGCATGTCCATATTTTGGTTGTAGCCTATGAATTCACCATGTTTTAGAGTTCAATCTTGCATTTGATCATGTTTTGGAGCTTTGGAATTCATAAGAACTCATGCATGTTATGTTCTTGCATTGTTCTTCAAGTTTCTTTGAAATTGGTGTTCAATTGGCTTACCTTTGGGCTTGATTTCATAAAATGATCTTTGAAACATGTTGTAGTATGAGTTTCCAAGTATTTTTCAGAAAATTGGCCCAAAAGGTTGAGTTTTGATAAGTTTAATTCTTGGTTTGAGCTTTGAAGGCAAATCTGGAAAACCCAGATTTTGGCTTCCTCGCTCGAGCGAAGGATTCTACGCTCGAGCAAGCACCTTTGTTTTCTGAATTCCGCTCGAGCGACGGAATGCTGGCTCGAGCGTAGATTGCAATCTCTCAGGTTTTTGTGGACGCAGACGCACGCTCGAGTGATGAGACCTGCGCTCGAGCGAAGGCCTGTGTCCCGTGCTCGAGCGAAGGCCTGTGTCCCGCGCTCGAGCGAAGGCCTGTGTCTCACGCTCGAGTGAGCATCGAGCGGAGATTTTCAACAACCAGTATTTTTGCATTTTTGCAAACCGTTCGAGCAAAGGAGTTTACGCTCGAGCGACCCCTCTGTTTTGGCAAGCTCGCTCAAGCGAAGAAAGCCACGCTCGAGCGAGACCCCTGTTTTCAGCAAATTTTGAAAAGTGTTCTAAAGTATATTTTTGCATCCTCATACCATCTTAGGCATTCCTAGGCCAAGTTTAAGGCATCTTAATGAGGATAATGTTATAAAACCACACCAAGTCAAGTTAAGGGGCTACGTCATTACTCCCAATAGTGTAATTTAGTGTGTGTTCGTTTTGCAACTGTGTAGGGTTGGCACCTGAGGACGCTGACTAGCCTATCTATAGCCCATCACTCTGTGAGTAACAATGTTGTAAAGATATGTTCAATTATAACAATTTCTGAACGATTGATTATACTGCTTTCTGAAATGGCATCGTTTACTGAATGAATGTTTGTCCTATTTGTAAACTGTATTCGTGGCATCCATAGCAACTTACTGTTACTGTACTGTTGCAGCTACTGTTACAGAGATCTCTGTCAATTCCAATGTTTGGAACTACTACTGTTTACTGTTTGATGGCCATCAACTGACTATTCGGTCTGTCAAAACCTACTGTACTGTTTTGCCATTGGATGTACCACATATGACTACTATGTTTTCTAAATAATTGTTATGGCATGAAATATGAGCCACACATTGAATAACTAATCTACAGATGCAATTGACTCTTTTAATTACTGAAAGGACATTCATTCTTAACCCCTTTACGCATTTGTTATTCACTGGGTTTCAACTCACTGTTTATATTTATATGTAGGTGTCCAGGCACCGGATCGAAGCTAGGAGCGTCAAGTTAAGCTCTCGTTTTGTCAAGCCAACCTTTTTGCCTCACTTTGAGGTTCCAAGTCCGTTCAAACTAAGGCTATTTTTGGAGTGTCTCAGTTTCACCCTTTTGTCTCTGATCTGTAATAAATGTTTAAGACTTGACTGTACAGTTATAGTTAGGGATTTGGTCTCTAACCTGGATGTTTGTGTTTATGACATATGTATATATGTTTTGGTTATGAATGTGGCTTGTTTATAAAAGTCTTTTTTGCATTTAGACATTCACAGCTCATTGGACATCTTTTTATTACTGTTTGGCTTCCGCTAGCCCCTTACTCTGTATTACTGTCATCACTGTTAAGCAGGCCTTTGGTAATCACAGATTACTAGCCGGTTACGATACTAAACCCATAGGACCGGGTTTGGGTCGTGACAATATATATACTGTTAAGAAATTTGAGGAGTTAAATTCATGTATAAAGAATGGGTGTAATTCTTAGTCCAAAAATTATACACAGAATCACAAACTTTAAAAATCAATAAACTATATCAAATGGATGAATTTTAAATTGAAATTTTTACAGTAGATTAATTATATATTGAATTGCATATCTGAATTTTCTCATAATTTTTGGGAGTCAAAATATATATTAACTGCTGCGTTCAAATCTGTCCAGAAAGTGGTTTAAACCGTAACTTCGGAAGTGTTGTTCTCTTTGGGTATAAATCTGAAAATTATCAAATTAGCGTCCTTAGAACCGGTTATGAGTCTAGTTTCTTATATTTTTGGCCTTGCAATGATGGCTCGTGTATACTAAGAGAATCATTAATTTCTTTAAAGTGCTGCAGAAAACAACCTATTTGGGCATAATTAATTGTAAATAATTATTTTGATAAGCAAATCAAGTAAAACTAATTGGGTTTGAAACTTAGGATATATTAGTTGATATCTGGAGGATTTTGGAATTTTTTGAATAGTGTAGAGTGGGTTTTGTAATTTTTAAAGTTAGCGAATAGATTGGGAAAACTTGTTTAAAATTCTGTTTTATCTTAACGCTACTTTTAATTAAGTTTCGATTTGAACCCATGTCTTGGGTGATTTTAGACCTTGAAGAACATGAACTTAGGTAATATTTAAGAGTAACGGTGAGTTGGGTTGAGCCGTGTTAGTGCGCTTTAGTTGAGGTTACTTAGTTCCTATTTTTTTAGTATTTTTAAATTAGTAGTAACGTGTAGTTTTTATACTTGGCTCAGGGCACTAGTAGGACTATTATACTCTATTCGAGGATTACATTATTTCGTTTCCAGGTGAGTAGTTTCATGCTACATATTTTTATAAATCTTTCCCTACCCTGAACTGTTGGAAAATTAAATTGTTATTTCATGACTAAACTGTTTTGATAAATTATTATATTATCAAAGGAATCAAATTATTTCTGAAACATGTATGAACTTGGCATACTGTAAACTATTTGTTTTGGTCTCATGTTTATAATGGTGAACTACCATGTTTTGCGAAACTGATGCGTATTGATTATTGGGACCATCTGTGTATTTTAGTCCAGGAAAATTATTCCACTGTGTGTGGTGACTCTGGCCACTAGGGAACAGATCCGGGTTGGGCTGTGATAACTCTAGTGCTCAACGATTGTAAGGAAAAGACCTAGGTTAGGCTAGGTGACCTTCAATCGGATCGTCTTGGAGAAAAGACCCAGGTTACCACACTGAGGATGACTCTTGGTTCGATATTAGATCCAACGGGCTTATTGCCTTGAGAACTGTGTGGCATGTCACTTGTTATTTCTTGTTACCCAGAAAATTATTGGTGTTTATGTTGTAATCTGGTTAAGTGAAAAATGTCATTTATCATGTTCTTGAGAGACATGAGTATTTTAACTGTTGAACTGCGGAACCTTCTTTTTGAAACAGATTGTCTTTATCAAACTATATGCCAATCTAGTTTCTGTGATGTATATCTTATTTTGGAATTGAACCATGTTTTCAAAACTGTATTTACTATCCATGTTGCTACTCACTGAGCTATCAGCTGGCTTAGTTGTTTATCACTTTTAGGTGTTAGAAGGACATAGAGTGGACTTATTGCATAGCGGGGACTCAATTGCATGGACCTCTAGGACATTCATTTATTTTGTTTTAGCTTGTTATGTTGGGTTTTGTGCAAACATTGTGGTTGGATTTTTTATTTAGAATTATTTTATTTTGTGAGCGGTTTGTGTTCCATTTAGTATATATTTTTGGTAGTTGGTTATGGTTGGTTTTACCATTTATACTTGTGACTTGTCACTGGATTGGGTTTTGATTTATTTATTTATGGGCATTACATTTATTCTTCGTGATTTTGGGTTCATGTTTAGGCTTACGTGTGCCTTGGGCTGAGTCCCTGTAGGTCACGGTCGGTCATGCCTGGATTTAGGGTGTGACACTTTTGCAAACAGGTCAAACTTTTGAAAGCAAACATTCTCCACTCGAACGCATAAACGACCGCTCAAGCGGACAAACAACTTCGAATGCATTTTGTATTTTTGCTTCAGGGGCGCTGCCCTTCGACCCTGCCAGGGCGCTGTCCTCGGACCCGCTAAGGAGCGCTGCCCCCTTGACCCCCGCAAGTTGACCGGGCAGCTCGATCCCCGACTGGCCTAGTTGAAGTGGCAAAGCATGAATGAAGGATCGACACCGGGATCGCTACACTGATAGTCTGGGGTGAAAGACCGAAAACTCGCGCGGATAGGTGTCGAGCCTTCCGGTTAATACTAGTAAAAATGTCAAGTTGGTAGTACTTGTATAGTCTACTTGCAGACACTGACCTAGGGATTACTAAAGTCGTATTTACCGCTCTTGAAATGAATTGTTAAGTTTTGAAGAATTGAAATTGCATGACATCATTGAGCATGATGGTTTTTCAAAGATGAAAATGTGATTTTCTTTAAAAATGGCATAGTATGGCATGTGCATTTCATCTCTTGAGACTTGTCTAAAATGTATATACTTTGTTAAGGATTTCCTACTGGGCTTTATGCTCACCCTACGGGATTTTTGTGCAGGAAAAGATGTGGTGATGTCGCCTAACTAAAGGCGATGAAATGTGTGTTGAGAGTACGAGACTCTCGTTTTGCTGTGACTCTATATGTAAGCCGAGGGCTGTATGTGTGTGGGTTTGAATAACCGTTTTGTGTAACCAGGCTCAAGCCTTGGAAACTTGTAAACCCTTCAGGATATTTATTTGTTTATTTACTTGTTGTTGGATTAATGTATTGTTGTATGAAGAACTATTGTATCATGAAATGTAAGTTTGGAGATTTATATTCGGTTTTCTTTGAAAGAGCCATGATTGTTGTATTATCATTTAGGCTACAAATTTGGGGGGTTACAGAAATTCTAGGAAGGCTAGAGAAATTCTCTAGATTCCAGTCTAGAGATTTTCTCTGGATTTCCAGATAATTTCTCTGGTTTTTGCAAGCATTTCTCCGGGTTCGAACCAAAAAAATGCTCGAGATTGTGTAATATTACATGTCCTTTATGCTTTGTGTAATATTGTCATAATGGCTAAGGTCTCTCAATATTTTTCCAGAAAAATTTTAATCTAGAAAAATTACGTGTAGAGAATTTCTCTAGATTCAAACTAGATAAAATTGAAATTTCTCTGAGTTCAAACTAGAGAAATCCAGAGAAAATTGAAATTTCTCTGGTTTTGTTCACAAATTTCTCTGGCTTTGTTCACGAAGAAGTGAAATTTCTCTGACTTTGTTCACATAGAATTTCTCTGTGTTTGTTCACAATTTTAAACCAGAGAAAATTATTTTAACCAAGCTTGAGAAATTTGTGAGCAAATCAGAGAAATTTTAACCCAGAGAAATTTCAAAATATAAAGAAAATCTATGAAATTGAGCAAACTAGAGAAATTTCAAACATAGAGAAATTTCACAAATTTTTGTGTTTTCAAGAAAGTGAAGCAGCCGATGAAGATCTACGGCGATTTCAAGAAAGTGAAGCAATCGATCTCTCCTAGAGGAAAACTCACAAACTTTCTCAACTCTCTATTCACTACAGTAAGTACTAAAAAGGTGAAGATTTCATCGTCGTCCAACACCGGAAGTTACAATGACAAGAGTTTTGATTGTAAATCGAAATCATCAACATATGTATCTGCATCTTCATTGGCTTCTTCGTTTTCCCGATCATGTTTGAGCAAAACTCCATCTTCAAGAGGGAAATTGAGCAATGGAGTGAAAAGATCAGTCAGATTCTATCTTGTGAGTGTGATTGTGGATGAAGATTGTCAACCATGTGGAGAAAAATCGTTGAACAAAGATGTTCCAAACAGCACACAAAGAAACTCCATTAATGAAGAACTTAAGCTTCGCATCATGGAGAAGAATCACTGAGTCGAGGAAGTAGCCAAAGATTTGTTGAAGAATTATTAGAAAAAAGTTCAATACAACTAAGATCAATTTGACAATGACGATGATGATTAAGATGATAATGCTATTACTACTTTTGAGAGAGAACATTTTAGAGAGAGAAAGAGATGCAGAGATGAAAGATAGAGAGAGGAGAAGAGGAGAGAGAATGAGAAAATAGGTGTTAGGGTTTAGTGGGACTCATTTTGGGTGGGTGAGATATATAGGGGTGGGTGAGGGACCTTAAACATCACAAAATAATATTGTGAATCTCTTCCATTATTAAAAATAGGAGAGGGACCTTAGACTAATTTTCTCATAAATTTATATGTTTGGAGACTTATATTATAAATTAATTTATTTTATTTATAAAAATTATTACAAATTTGTTAGGTACTGAATTGATAAATTTACAAGTATTTAACTCATACGTACAACTCCTCTTTTGTAATGTGGAGATGATTCCTTTAGTCATGTGAATTAGAAAACTTGAATCTAAATATTTTTAGATGGATTAATATCAAGTTTCTAGTTGATAACAGAATTAAGTATGTGAAAATATCTATATTCAATTATTTTGTAACTAATTGTGAAGAATTACCTATCACTTAATTTTTAAAATTAATTTATATTCAATGAAACAAAACATGTGTAAGTATTCTTAATTTTAATATGTATAATCAAAAATGTTTTTTTATTTTCTTATATTTCAAATAACTTAAATCAACGTGCATGATAATCCTTGTGAGTCATTTATTATGCCATAAATGAATTAGATTAAATAAGATAAAATGGACTAATAAAAGTAAAAAACTTAGAGCACCTCTACTCGATATGTCAAATCTAATGTGGCATCCAACAACTCTATTTTGACATATCAAACAAGCTTCACCCGGTGTGCCAAAAGCTTACTTGGCTTTTGATATCACCCAATCATGTCAATTTTGACATGAAAACCACTTCATGACTATTTTTTTTTTGGTTCAAATGAAAGAGTTCAAATTTTAAAAATAATAGATTTGACAAATCGGGTGGAGAGCTTCTATGTTAAATTGACATATACCAATTTGTCACCTAAGCTTTCAAAAAAATTTGACATATCAAATTATGAAAGTTTGAGTAGAGATGCTCTTATGTCCTAATTTATTTTTATTTTAGCCTTTTATTTTATAAAATTTCGTGCATAGCATGGATATTATGCTAGTTTTTTTAAAAGTTAAATATGACGATAATTTTAATATCATTATTAAACCAATCCATTAAATCAAAAAATCAAAAACTAAAAACATTTCATATTTTAAACGATTACACGTTAAAAGCCTAATAGCTGTCCATCACATGATAACCATCAAAAATATTTGTTAATAATAGATACAACTATCTATTACATGATAACCATCTAAAAATATCAACAGAAATAATCATCCATTATATGATTATCATCCAAACATATACTAAAACTTAATTTTGTAAAAAATAAAAATCTATCATTTTTATAAAATTTTATCTTTGGTGGGTAGAAATAATTTTTAAAAATTTAAAAATAATTTTTTGACATTTATTTTTGTTAAACTAGTTTCTATTTTATCAAATTGACGGCTTCACCTTTGAAATGGAGCAACGGTGTTTTCAATTATCTTTATTTAGAATAAGATTCAAAACTCAAAATCAAATATATCACAATTAAAAGGTCATGGACCAAAATGACATAAGGTTCAAATTACAGAGACTGTTAATATAATTTGTCCTATATATTGGCCCTGTTTGGTAGAGCTCTGGAAAAGTGATTATAACTTATAGCCTAACAGTTTATACCTTATAACTGTGACTATAAGTTGATTTTTGACTTATAAATTAAGCTTCTCCTCCCCCACTCAAAGAATAAGTTGATTTTTGACTTATAAAAAGGTATAAGCTATATTATTAAGCTGAACCAACCACATCAAAATAGTTTAAATTAAATTAAAAACTGAATTAAGCTGGAAATAAGGCTTACCAAACAAGGCAATTATCAACAAACTTTCCTTACTTTGTCATTTGATACCTTGATTATTAACTTACAGTACCTATTTGGTTTACGACAATTTTGTTGAACAAAGTTTGGATATCATGTATGTACTTTTACATTATTAAGTTAAATTTTGTATTATGAAATAATGTTCAGGAGCATATTATTTTTATACGACAAGGGAAAAGTTATCCATAAGTAAAATCACTAAAGTAAAGAATATTTGATACATCCGAGAAAAAAGAAAAATTCACCATAGTAGCTTCAGGCTAGTGCACAAATTGGTACTTATAATGGTTCACGTTTAAAATAAAAAAAATTATATTCTCCAGTAATGTGATTATAAAATAAAAACATGCACATTGAAAAATTTCCGTAAGTTGTGATAAGTAGCAAAAAATTCATAGCTCCACTTGCCGCCACCATGATGCTATGGTTGTTACACCTATAATGTCCTTACCTGGTATTTAGAAGGGTTTAAACTAAATAGTAAAACTATGAGGGTTAAAAGTGCTAATTTTATTTAAATATTTATTTACAAGGGCCAATGTGTTATTATTAAGATGTTAGAAAGAATGATATATAGTTCAAGGGTTAGATTGAGATGTCTTAACGAATTTGCATTGCACAAAATTCATGCCATTTTCATTCAACTGCAACAAGAACAACAATTCCACAAGGTTGGGCTTTTGTTGTTGGGAGCAACCATTCACGTAGGTCTTTGTAATTCAAGAGAAGTATCTTTTTTAGCCTAAAAGTTAAAAAATACTTAAAAAATTAAAAAGTCAACAACCTATTGTAAAAAGTTAAAGATTCATTTTTCTCTCTACTTTTTACACATTTTTTCATAAAAAATCAAAAAGTCATTCCAAACATACTAATTTTTTTTACATCATATTTTAGTCAAAAAGTCAAAAACTTACTAAAAAAGTCTGTTCCCAAATAAGGCCTAAGGCCAAAAGTCACTATAAGTTATCACTTCACTCTCTACTTTTTTGCACATTGTTTCGTAAAAAATAAAAAAATTACTAAAATAGCATGTTCCTAAACAAGGACTAATTTTTTGTCTTTTCAGATTGTTCTCTAAATCTTTCCCATCTCTCTCAATTTTCTCTCCATATAAACAAAAACTCTCATTTTCTTCCCTAGTAGTGTTCATGTCATTGGAATTAAATTTTTCTTTGGTGCTTCACTTTTGAAGTTAATCTAATACTAAATAGGGTTCAACAATCAATAAGAATTCAATTGTTTTTAGATTTGTTGAATTGAAGCATGAAGTTGCAGTAATTAAATGATATATTGCAGATCCAAATTTTAAATATCATTGGAGATGTGATAACGCTAACATAATTAACTTGACATTTGCTAATGACATGATGACATTTTGCAAGGGTGAGCTACATTCAGTGTAACTAACTAAACAAGGATTGGACGAGTTTCAGGCACTATTAGGGTCAAGCCCTAACCCAGAAAAGAGTGATGTATTTTTCTCTGGGATAGATAGTTGTGATGTATTTTTACTTCGTTTGGTGTAAACTTGTATTTTGTTGGAATGGGTTCCTCTATAAGTGCCGTTTAGCTTTCTTTACCTTCATGAAAATTTCTATTGATAAAAAAAGAAAAGAAAAAAGATAGTCATGAAGAGCAAAGAAAAAAAGAAGCTTTGGGTTTTAATGAAGGCAAATTACTGGTGAAATACTTAGGGGTACTATTGACTACTACCAATCTTACACACAAAGATTGGTTGAGAGGATCAATCCAAAATCATGTCAGATGCTCATAAAATTATCTTATGCAGAGAAATGCAATTGATGATGAACATTTTATTTTGAATACAAGGGTATTGCTCTTCAACATGTGATATAGAGAGCTATAGATAAAATTTGAGATAGCGAGACATGAAACAATTTGGATATAGGAAATACTGTCTAATAATTAGGGTTTAGAGTGTGTATGTGATTGATTGTTTTAGTAATTTTTAATTTTTTTTTTCCTTAACGAATTTAGAAAAGAAATATTTAAAAATAATTACATTTTTAGATTCTACTTGATGAGATGACGAGGAAGTTACAAAAAAAATTGAAAAAAAAAAAATCCACTTACGATTTTTTTTTTTTTAAAACTTCTTAAAGCATTTACAATAAACAGACCAAAATGTAAAAAAATTGACATAATTTTGGGAAAAAAATCACTAAAAATAAAAGAATTTTTATAAAAAAACTTTTGTATATTCATTCCAAACTCATCCTTGCAAGGTAAAGTTCATAGGAACTTATGAGCAGTCGACCATTTGTTAGAAATTGGGCGCTCATGTGGCATGACTTTTAGAGCCTTTTGAACCTGAACCTTTTGAACCTTATCTATATAAGTTTGAATTTGAATTCAAAACTTATTTGGATAACCATTCAGGATATCTATATCTATCATATCAATAGATATGGATAGATGGATAGATAGATATTGGTTATATATCAGATTATATGGTTAATCTAAAGATATATATATATCAGATATACGTTATGTGATTTTTACCCATAACTTTTTTTTTTTCAGTCTCTCTTTCTCAAATATACGTTATGTGGTTTTTACCCATAACCTTTTTTTTCCAACACTCTCTCTCTCTGACTCTCTCCCAGAAAACAACGATCAAGCCATTTTGCACTGTGACTTGTATGGGTGATACTCATTTGGTAGTATCACTCCACTGCTGGGTTCATTGACTGATCAGATTTTGGAAGCACGTGATTTACCCACGAGGTTGTGTCATTAAGGTATGATCCGAGTTATTTTTATCTGCTGCGTTAATTTATAATGCTTTATGATTTACATTGGTATCAGAGCCTATACGGGTTTTTTCGTGCTTATTTTTTATGCATTAAAATATGTGTATTTTTTTTATATAAATATATACGCATTATATGCATGAAAATTAATGAAGGAGGAAGATGAAGTGCACGATTTTTTGCACTTCAACTCTCATTGATTGAGAATGTGATACACTTCATTTTTATGTTCATTAAATGTTATTTTTAATGCCATAAATGTTTTTATTGTGAAAAATGGAGTCCGGCAGTACAAAAATTGAACCAGAAAACACCCTGGAAGGTGGAGCGTGGGCCTCACGCGCCACCTGATGCCGTGGGAGGCTTCCACGCGCATCCACGCGCCTCTGTGCGCTCTCACGCGCCTCCACGCGCGCGCTGTTCCGCGCTTTCCACGCGCGCGCCCTCCGCGCCACACACGCGCGCCGCGTGCTGAGCCGCGCGCCGAGCCGCGAGCCGAGCAGAGTCGTGTGCTGAGCCGCGGCATTTTTCCTCCGCCGGCTTGGCTGCTGATGTAAGGGTCTGTTTGTTTTTTTTTTTAAATTCAGAATTACGTTAAATGGTCATCATTAATTCGTTATAGCTATGTTTTAAGCGTGGTTAGTATCGTTAGACTCAGAATTATATTTTCTATCTTTTGTAAAATTTTGAAAATTTTATGAAAATAAAAAGTATTTTTCCTGTGATTATAATTCATTATTTATGCTTTAAAATGCTTTTGGTATTGCATAAATTATTTCTGGGGTTGAATTTTTTATTGTAGACTTTTGAAATGTTTTACTATTTACTGGAATAATTTTTTCAGTTTATCAGATTCTGAAATTTTTTATTTCTAATTTAATGTGTGTTTATTAGTTATTTAGAATTCCAGAAAATTCCAGAAAAATTCCAGAAAATTTCAGAAGTGATACAGTTTCTGTTATGACATAATTTGAATATTAAATACAGCATATTATTTTTTTTAGGGTTTGTAATATGTTGTGATTAGAATAGCATGATTAATTATTTTTTTATTTTAATTCCGTTATTAAATGTAACATAGCATGTATTGATTGTGAATCTACATTATGATGCTATTGTATGGAATTAGAATTTTTTTATCATGCTTTTAGACATGCCATAGTCAGTGGGAGGTTATTCGGTTGAGAGAAATTTTTGTAGATTAACTCCCGAAAACCAATATTTTGCGCATAAATTAAATTAAATTTTGGATAATTGTCACTTGTGGCGCAAGAGATGATTACGAGCATAGCGGATTTTCGATCTTGCGACTTGTGTAATATTGTCACTGATTAATTTAGATTTTTGTGGCAAAATTATATTATGCTAATCAAATTAATCCCAATGCGAATTTCTCTCTAAATTGACTTAGCTTATGGAAGTTAATTGGTTGACCTAGACTTAGTAAAGATGTTCAAATGTGAACAATGTAATCCCATTCTTTAGATGAGAAAAGTCTTGGAGACTTTAGGTCAAGTCTTAATTGAGCCAAAGTAAGGAAACATGACTCAAAGTCGCCGTGGTTTTGTTGCCTTGTTTGGCATAATAAAAACTAATGTGTGCGCTATGGTTAGCGGCACGCTACGTAGTTTTGTTTGGCGAGTTTTGGAGTTATGAAATTAGTAAGCCCTCAATAGATCTGTATATGATCTTGACTATTGAGCTGCGTTGATTGACTTTGTAATTTGACTTGTAAATAATGTTACATCATTGGATGAAGTAACATTCAAGAGTCACGTCATCCAAGAAATGCGAGCTTAAATAAATTAGTCATTAAGTGTAAGACGAGTAGTCAGTATGAGCAGTGTTTTGCTCTTTACCCAATTATTGGGAGTGGATGGAGCAAAATTTCATGCACTATAATAGTGTGCGTTGAATTAACACTAAGTGAAAAGATTAGAATTTAAAAGCTGCAAAATCTATTAACATTATGTGAAAAGATTAGCACTTGGAAGCTGCAAAATTTATTAACACTAAGTGAAAAGATTAGCGCTTAGTGGCTGCAAAATCTATTAGCATTGCCAACTTGTCTAAGACTGGACACTTACTGTTTCCACACTTGAGTGTGAGACATGAGCAGGGGCTTCTTTGTATGATTCCTTAGCTAGGCTAACGTTTTTGAATGACGTTTACTACTAAGTGCAAACGTTGCAGCATAATAATGAAAAGGTCAAGGCTGACAAGGTTGTTATGACTCTAAGAATTTGATGCATGGCTCGTGAGAGTATTGTGTTGAATTAGACTCTTTAGCCTAATTCGTGCTTAAGTTACTTCAGGAGCTGTCATAGTTGATAGCTTATTCTCTCTTTCTTGTGGATAGTAGAATTAATTGCAAGTAACTATGAAGCGAGAAATAGATATGGCAAGAGGAGTATCGTCATCTTTCAACTAGATGCAGTAAAGTGTATGGAGAATAAAATTGACTTGAAGGTGCAGGGGATTAGCACTTACTAGTTAAATTTGCGACTTAGGCGCACTTGATATCTCCATGACATCCTTTTATGATCTAGTGAATATGAATTAGTCGTGAGTCATTACCTAGTTAGACCTAAACCTTTAAAACTTATCTTTGAGAACTCATATTAAGATGATTGGAATTAGTTTATGACATTGGTCATGAACCAGTGGCTTATTATACTTAATCACATTAATGAGATGATGACACGATGGTTTGAGTAGGCCTTCTCGGGCCCACTCGCTTATGACATCATACTCTCATGTGAATGTGTAACTTTGTTCGCAATGGGTGCGCACAAGTAAGTAGGAAAGCCGTAGAAGGTCATTTGTTTTGGCGCATTTAGTCCACTATGATATTTGTGACTGGATATGTGTAAGGGTATGATAGCTAAGCCTCAATCTCGACACATTTATAGATTACGATACGCATCTGAGTCAAGACTATTTGATCTCCCATAAGTCAAAAGTTTTGAGATGATTTTTGACATAGCACATATGAGGTTAAGATAATAGCTTTCGTGCCTTTAGTTTTGACCAAGGTGGCGAGTATCTATTTGAGTTATTTTAGAAAACTCTGTGAAAAGAGATAGATGCTTAGAAAATTGATTATTCCTAGTACTCAACAACACAATGGTGTAGTAGAGATAAGGAATTAAATATTGTTAATGTTAGGTGGATAATGGCGCAAAATGTTTTTCAATTGGGAATTGCACTAGTTTGTTGCCTATATCCCTAACTAAGTGCCCTCTATATCAGATTTTACACTCCATTTGAGTAATGGGTTAGCGGAGAGCCATCTATGGGCGATCTGTAACCGTTAAGCAGTTTATCTTTATTTTACTTCTCATAAGATTGCGAAGTTAAGACCTAGGGTTCTATAGCGCATTATTGTATGCTGTCTTGTAAACACAAAGGGTCGTGTGGCACATTATTATATGCGGTCATGTAAACCCTCCGGGTCATGTGCATATAGGTAAGCAGCTTTGTGGTAGTGTAACTGAGTCACATAAAGTTTTATTAGTAAAGGTGACGTGAATAGAGTTTTTGGAACTCTATAAGATAGAGAATTCTAAGCACAGCGCTCTATGTAGCCTAGTTGAGAATGGAAATAAATTTCTAATATCCTAGGGACAGTGGGAGCGATGTGCCTACTAATGGATTACTCCATTAGAGAAGAATACTCTACATTCTTAGTTGTGTGGTAGCGAATGTGAAACTTTTCCACGTCATCACTGGGTGATTGAGAGGGAAACATTCATGATTGCTTCGCAAGATGATAAAGAGCCTAGGATAATGCCTAAGGCTCTAGTCCCCTATTTTTAGAAAGTGGATCAATGTTGCGCAGTTTAAGACAAAGTCTTTGAGGATTAACCATTTTTATAATTTGGTTGACTTTCCATTATGACGCAAAACTGTTATAAAGTTATGCGTAATTTGGATAGTCATTGTTGAGGCATAAGGCTCGCTAGATATCGAAAAGTCGCACCATTGAGGAAAGTGTAGACCATGAGAAGACTTCCTCCTGGGGAGTGAGGTTATTTTGACTTAGGCTATGATTGACATAAGTTCGGAACATTGATTTGTGGACACTGTGACCCAACTTTCTCGTTAGAGAATTGGATAAGTAGATCCGTAGGGATTTACCTTCTGCTTTTATGGTAAAAAGTTAGGAGCGCAAAAAGGTTGCTAGTTCCAATAAATCTTTTACAGCCTAAAACAGTTATCCAAATAGTGGTTCTTAGATTTCGTCAAGCCATGATAGGCCAACGATGATCGATGAAGACCACTGAGGCATGATCAATGGTCCAAAAGAAGTTTTTCCTTACTTAGTCATTATGAGCCAGGAATTTATAAGGTTGTCACCACCTAGGGTGGGAAGTCCTCTATTTTAGATATGATGGACATGGGTGATGTAATTTATATGCTTGGATGTACGATCCTTAGGGATTGCTTTGGGAGAATTCATATTTTGTCTTCGATGACTTACATAAGAAATATCCTAGAACGATTCTAGATGCAAAATTACAAACCCATTGACTTACCTATCAGTAAAAGCCAGAGCCTTAGTTATTGAGTGAATCCTCGGATTGTCTTTGGGAGAAACAGATGACCTATATTCCTTGATCTTTTCTTTGTTATGGGAGCCTAAAGTACGCTATGTGGGCATATTCGGCATGATAAGTGTTATCTTTGGTAAATGGTCAACTGAATTGTTTAGACATTGACCTTGCTCATTAGACTGTGGATAAAATGCTTTACTAGTAGTATATTAATTTGCTCCTTGTAAGATTCAATGAGCTAGTTGGGTGCATATGCGCTAGTTGGGCGTATTAAGAATGAACGCAAATTGGTCACCAAAATATCTTTAGAGAGGTTATTGCGCAAGAGGTAGTGATCTTAAATCCCTTCATGTGAGGCGCACATGGTGGATTTCGTTGTATATACTTATCGCAAGAGGTGCTGATAAGGTCTATGTTTGGAATCTAGAATTGTGATCTTGAATCACTTCATGTGAGGCGCACATAGTGGATTCTGTTGTATATACTTATTGCAAGAGGTGCTGATAAGGCTTATGTTTGGAATCTAGAATTGCGCAAGCTGTAGTCAAATTTTTTTTTTAATCGATCACTTATTTTGAGATGATGAGATGTTGACACTATTATGGTTTGTGTCATAATGATTAGCAGATGATGATGTCAGCAGGCAAGATTGGCTCACTCACACGAGCAATCGCCCTTGGCGCTTGGGAGCGAGCAAGGATGAGACTAGTGGTTTATTTTTATTTGGAGCCAAGAGAGGCTTAAATAATCCACTATATATGTTGCCTTGGTTATAACCAAGATGAGGTCGTGTTAAGGATCAAACATGGATATTAGTACTCACTTTCCATGTTGTGCCTGTTATGATTAGCCAGATGCGAGATTTCATTTGGCGCCTACAAGGCGAGCAAATAGAGAATTCGAGTTAGGCACTAAAAAGCGACTAGACTTATATCTGTACGGTGTATCGAGGATGACGTCACTCTTTTGGAAGAGTTACTCCACCGTAACATGTATTCATACTATATGTACTTGGCGACTGAGTAATGAGGTGAGAGAATGGATCCCTGTTTCCTCACCGTGTGAGTCTTACGTGTCATTATTGATATGACTTTCATTTATGTACCCTTTTGTGACTTTTGACTATGTCATAAGGTAAGGGGTTGATGTTCTGCTACTTTGGTATGTTGCCTGCGGTCATGTATGATTCGGCCTTAAGGGACATCACTGGGAAAGCAGTCAATCCTAAACTAAATGGCATGAGGGCAAAGGGAAGATCATCTAGTATTACACCACTGTTGTATATTCACTGCCGGCAACTCACATCGCTCTGTATGAGAAGCAGATTAAGTGTGAATATATTGCAAGAATTGAGAAGGTCAAACAAGCTCTTTTGAGGGATTAGAGATGTTTTTTGGACCGGTGTAATTAGATGGGTCTGGGGTATATGAGACATTATTTCTGTTCTTTTTGGGTTGATGTCTCTATGCTGGCTCATTTTGAGTTTCTAGTATAGAGCTCCCACATGCAGGTGTTCTCAGCAGTCGCACGGTGCAGTGGCTAGTATGAGATTATTTATTTTTTGGAGAGATTGAGATAGAGATGTGGCAGTGTCATGCCAACTCATGTCCGAGTAGGAGATGTTAGAAATTGGGCGCCCATGTGGCATGACCCTTAGAACCTGAACCTTTTGAACCTTATCCAGTAAGTTTGAATTTGAATTCAAAACTTATTTGGATAACCATTTATGATATCTATATCTATCATATCAATAGATATGAATAGTTGGATAGATAGATATTGGTTATATATCAGATTATATGGTTAATCTAAAGATATACGTATATCAGATATACATTATGTGGTTTTTTACCCATAACCTTTTTTTTCCCAGACTCTCTCTCTCAGATATACGTTATGTGGTTTTTACCCATAACCTTTTTTTCCCAGACTCTCTCTCTCTGACTCTCTCCCAGAAAATAACGATCAAGCCATTTTACACTGTGACTTGTGTGGGTGATACTCATTTTGTAGTATCACTCCACTGCTGGGTTCGTTGACTGATCAAATTTTGGAAGCACGTGATTTACCCATGAGGTTGTGTCATTAAGGTATGATCCGAATTATTTTTATCCGCTGCGTTAATTTATAATGCTTTATGATTTACACCATTAATATCCAACAAGTCATGCTTCAAATTAATAGGTCCATATTTTCAGTTTTACCTTCATAACCCAATCCTATAATCTATAATTCTTAATTAACACTGATTCTCACATCAAATCATATTTTTTTCAACAATTCTCAATAGCAAAAAACACAATTTTGAGGACTAATGTGGCCATAAAAATCTCATTAAAGACCTATTATATAGTAACTTTAACTAATAGGATGGATTGGTAATTTTGGGGTGATTTTATTTGCATTCAAATAATAACTAAGTGTGCCCAACTAAAATTTTGAAATTTTAGTTCATATTATATTTTAATATAAATTTACTAATATGACAATACACATTAAATCTTAAAATAAAATATTATTTAAAAATAAATTAAAAAAATTGACTTTTAATCTACTTTTCAAAATAGGCATTACTCACAGCTGAATCCCTAGGTCCTTTTACTCTTCTCGCATTACAAATCCCGAGAAATAACTTTTTGTTTGATTCCACACCCACCCCTCAATTTGTTGAAAAAGATTTGGCCTATTTTGAAAAAAAAAATAGAAAAGAAAAGAAAAGTATTATTTATCAGTCAATAGGTCTAACATCGTCTCCATTGCTCTTCTGCGTCTATCTCTCTCTCATTAAGGTACTCTCAGTCACTCTCTTACTGTATTGAAGAAGATTGTATATAACACTCAAACCACATATACATGCATATATCTATATAAACACAAATCTTTCATGTATAAACATGAATCTTTTATTTCTTTTGAGCATGATTTATATATATAAGATTATATACAAATTCTCTAGTATTGGTTGAAGTATCAATGATTAAGATGATTTCAAAGATTTTCTATACACTTTCTTTCCTTTCTTGTTTTTTTTTTTTTCTTCATTGGGTTTTCTCTTTGATTGGTTGCAGAGAAAGAAGAGGAAAGTCATAAATAAACATGAATGTATAACCTTGCATGTTAAAGTATAGGCCAAAGTTCAACAGAGATGATCATAATCTTTTGTCAACACTGGAAGGATCAAAGCCAAATCTAGATATAACGATTTTTGATGCTTTTGTTTGTTGATGTTTTTGTTTGTATGTTATTTTCTCTTTACTATTCAACTTTATTTTCTTTTCTTTAGGTGTGTGTTTGGAAGCCAAGAAAACCCTTATGGAAAAAGAGTCAACTCTCAAGCGTCTAATGTGGAAAAGAAATGAATTTTGGAAGATTCAGTTCCTTTTTCTAAATCTATCACAAATGATCTTTATGGTAGATAATTCCTTGTTAGTCACTTGTGCACCTTTACTCAATCTAAGGTTATCACTTCAAACCCAAAATCATAAGTAGATTATGGTATTCTCTTCATTTCTTTCTCAAGTTTCAATTATTTTATCTTCATTTTCTTCTCCAAATTTCAGTTATTTTCTCTTCATCTTCTTCTTCACTCTAAAATTTCAATCCACCCCACAAAAACTTAATTTCTATCACCGAAAGTTTGTGGAATTGGGCCAATTAGCATGCTAAACTAACTGCCATAACTTCTCCTAGTAAAGAGGAAACAACATGGGTGTTATGGGCTACCCCATTGAGTACAGATCCTTTGCCATGGTTCATGTGGTGCTCGCCAAAACGACGTTGTTTTGTTTAACTATTTTTTTTCCTTCAAATTTTTCGTTTTCCTTCTTTTTGTCTTCTCTATCATTTGTTTTGTTTTATTTCATTGTTGCCTCACCTAACTTAACAGAGAGAGACGAATTGAGAGAGAGATGAACTGAGAGATGAACGAGAAGATGGAGGAATGCGACGACAAAGGAGAAACGTAGAGGATGGTGGGCGATGGTGAGTCGGATGGCGACGCCATGGAGGCAAGGCGAGGTTGCAGCGATGATGAGGTCCCTTTCATCATTCTCATTTGTTGTTGTTATATATATATGATTTCTTGGGTTAGATTTGTTATTGATTTCTTAAATGGGTTTGATAAATGGGTTTGATGATTTGGGATTTGTTGAGGATTTTGTTTCCCATTTTAATTAGAAAATGTAGCAAAAAACTCAGAAAATGTAACATGGGGCTTTTTGTTGTGGATTTTTTGGGGGCTTTAGGTGTGGAGGTGTGGTTCTAATGATTGGTCATAAACTTAGGACATCACTCTTGTCTATCAAATGGTTTTACTATTTCTTCAGCTATGGTTCTAATCTAATATGATTTAAACCTTATTTGATGTGTTTTAATTTGAAACTTAAAGCAAAAAATAAGCTTTTAATGTTAAAACTTGGTGAGACTTGACTTATTGAATGCTTATTGAAAATGAATATCTCATTTTCATGTTGCTACATACACAGATTTAAACGCACACATATATATACATATATACAATGAATATCTCATTGTTTAGAAATTGAAGCTATATTCTGAGTTTTTATTATGTTTTATTTTTTTTAAGCTGTAAATGCATTTGTTTATATATATAAAATGAATATCTTCATGGAGATTGTAAATGCATGAGAAATTGAAGCTATATTCTAGATTGTAAATGCATTTGTTTTTATTTATTATTTGTATGCCACTGAATTGCAGGTAATGGAACAAAATCATGTTGCTAATGAGTTGGCCAATGGTGGTTGGAAGCCGAAATTGGGAATGTCATTTTACTCTAAAGAAGCTGTGTATGAATTTTACAATACATATGAAGGAAAGGTGAGCTTCATTATTAGGAAGGCCTATGCAAACAAGAACAAACATACTAAGGAAATTACTTAATGGACTGTTGTGTGTTACAAAGAGGAAAGTCAGGGTATTGACAAGCGAGATCCACTAGTCAAGAATCTGAGACAAGAGGTAAGATGTGGTTGTGGTGCCCAATTTAGTATCAAGTTAGATAGGAATTTAGGAAAATATGTTGTTTGTGATTTTGTTGAATATCATAATCATGACCTTGTGCCTCCAAAGTGCATTCATATGTTGCCATCCCAAAGAAAAATATCTACTACCCAAGCAATTAAAATAGAATTAGCTTCAAAATATGGGATTCCTCTTAGGTCTCCTTATGAGCTATTTGGTAGGGAATTTGGTGGAAGAGCATCACTTGGTTTCACGAAATTGGACCAAAAAAATTACTTGAGATTGAAGAGACAAAAAGATTTGGAATATGGAGAAGCGGGCAGTGTGTTGCATTACTTTCGGGAGGGAAAAACTATGGAAAATCCATCATTTTATTATGCAGTCCAATTAGATTGTAAAGAGCAGATAAATAATATATTTTGAGCGGATGCTCAAATGATCATGAATTGTGGCCAATTTGATGATGTAATGACCTTTGATACTACTTACAAATTAAATAATGAGTATAGACCTTTTTGAAATATTTGTTGGATTTAATCATCATCGAGAAATGGTTGTATTCAGTGCAGCGTTAATGTATGATGAGACTGCCAAATCTTTTACATAATTATTTCAGATTTTTCTAGAGATAGCATCAAACAAAGCTCTAAAAACTATTTTCACGGATCAAGAAGCTGCGATGGCTAAGGCCATTCCAGTTGTCATGCCTGATACAAACCACCGACTTTGCACGTGGCATTTGATACAAAATGTTGTAAAGCATATAGGTTCTATTTTCGAAGATGTTGGGGTCAAGGCTGTGTTTTCAAAATTCATGCAGGACATTGATAACGAAGAAGAATTCATAATACAATGGGACCGAATGTTTGATAAGTATGATGCACGTAACAATCATTGGTTGGAGTAGACTTTTCTTGCGAATGACAAATGGGGATGGCCATATATTATGGATTCTTGGGGGTCTAGAATGAGTACTACTCAACTTAGTGAATCCTTCAATGCATTTTTGAAGGATTATCTCAATTTTGATCATAGCTTGATGGAATTCTTCGTGTATTTTGAAAGGATGCTCTATGAGAAAAGGTATAAGGAACTAGAAGCCAAGTATAATTTGTCCCAAAAATTACTGAGGGTTTCAATTCCAACTTTGATTTTAAAGCAAGTGCTAAAGATTTACACCAAAACAATTTTTAAGGAATTCCAAATTGAGTACATACAGTCCATTGAAGAGTCTGCCATAGGTAGTATTGATGATGGTGAGAGTACCATATTCACAATTAGAACGATGGTAAATGAAAAAAAAAATATAAGAATGTGACAATAGATAGAGAAGGTTCTTTGACTTGTAGTTGTAGGAAGTTTGAAATAAAGGGCATATTGTGCCGATATTGTGTGAAGGGTTTTAGAGATATATTTAATACAATGAAACTTCTTGCACAATATATACTCAAATGATGGACTAAAAAAGCAAAGGCTAAAAGTGGGAAAGATAGACGTGGGTATGACATCAAGGTTGATGTGAAACTACATCAAAGTAAGCAATATAGGTCATTAATGATATGTTTAGAACAATAGCACGTAGAGCCGCTGAAAGTGAAGAAACTTATCATTTGTCAGTTTCAAAAGGTGAATAATTGAGTGTCGTGGTTGAAGACAAATTAAGTGTGCACATTTGTAGTCAAGTGGAGGTCACTGAATTGAGAAATTCCTCATCTAACACATGCCCACAAAGTGATGAAGTAGACTATCCAATCCAAGCTAGAGGACTCAAGAAAAGAGAATCAACTAGTAAGGGAAGAATGAGGATTAAAGGCGAGATGAAAAAATCTATTGCAAAGAAGAAAAAGACGCAATCTAGTCAGGTAACTACAAGAAAAATTGCATATGATTAAATAATTTTTTTTATATGAAAAATGCACTACGTTAAAGCAATCTAGTATGGCTTCTTTGTTTTTATTTTATATTTTCTTGTCTATATTGGTTGTATGTAGGGTGCTGTTTTTACTCCCCAAGCTCAATCTCAATCTCCTTTCGTCGTAGGTAGTAATTATATTAAGGTAAAACTTAATAGTGTGTCAAACTTTTTAGGAAAATGTATTATCTCCTCTGTTTTTAATTTATATTTTATTTTGTCTGCATTGGTTGCATGTAGGGTGCTGTTGTTTATACTCCCCAAACTCAATCTTAGTCTCATTTCTCCATGGGTAGTAATTTTATTCAGGTAATATTTAATATTTTGTGCAACCTTTCATGAAAATGCATTATCATTTTTGTTTTTATTTCATATTTTATTTTGTTTATATTGGTTGTATTTAGGGTCATGGTGTCTATATTTCTCAACCTCAACCTACTTTTGTCTTGGGTGGTACAAGTGTTCGTCCTCTTATATAACCTGCATATGATGTGAGTTATAATTGATTACTTACTTTACATTAAAAGAGTACTATACATTTTAATAACATTTTAATAAATTTAGCACTATTGCAGGGAATTAACACGTTTCAATCAATGCCTTTTGCCTATCCTACTCACACATCCTTTTGGGAGTTATTTTGAGGTACAAGTGATCAATATTTTGCAATCCAAGTCTCGCAAGCCTCACATAGTCCTGCTAGTAGTCATGTAGATTGAAATCCTTTAGGGATTTGCTTGATTCTTGAATATAAAGGGTTAGATTAGATATTATATACTGTGGGGTCTACATATCCTATGTTTGTAATTTTTTTCGGAGAGGATATAATCTACTGTGGGATTGTATATCCCCCAAAATTGGTGGATATACAACACCACCCTCCCTCCATCATATCATATCCTTTGGTATGGGATAAGAGTTAAAAAGACCAATTTACCCTTCTAGTCTATCTAATATATACAACATTAGGGTTCAGCAAATCAAAATCTGTTGCTCAATGCATCTAGGCAGAGAAGAAGGAGCTCTTGTGTGTTTGCAAGTGTAGATCAATAGTGATTTTTTAGTCGATTTCCATTGGCAAAGCTTCTTTCTGGTGATAATCATCGTTTCCCTCTACTTTGCTCTATATTTTGGGGGGTTTTATAGGGTTTTCCTTGTATGATTTTTATCTAAAGCATTTGTGGCCCTTCCATTGATTTTTGTTCAATCTGAACTTTCTAAACCCTTTTTTTTATTTTCCAAGTCAGTTTACATATATATATTTGTAAAAAATTTCATTGTTTTTTATGTTCTTGATCTGAAAAACAATGTAAATCTTTACAAATAATCTGTTTCATAGCTTTTCTGAAACCTTTTCATTGTTATTGTCAAGTGTTTGATTTCTTTTATTTATTGATATACAAGGCTTCTTTAATCATCTTATCTTATCTTACTTATTTATTTTGTAATCTTGTTTTGTTTGTGGGTATGTTAATTTTGTCTCTTTTTTTTTTTAAAGGGAAGGGGGGCTTCGATTCAAACAATAATAATAATAATATCTTTTAAAGTTTTTATTTGAGCTTTTTGTTTGAAATCGGAGGACTTAGAGAGGTTGCATATACTAGTTGATTTGTTTTAATTTTTTTTTCCCCATTCATGTACATCCATGACCTGTGTTTGATAGTATTCATATATACAAGACAATAGAAATTGTTTGTTTTCTATGTAAAAATCTTGGGATTTGATTGAATTAAACTCTTCACATAAAATTAAAAAAAAAATAAAAAATCTATGAAGAGTTTGATTTTTTTACATAATCATATTTTTATATATTGGGAAAGGTAATTCAAAGATTGATTTTTATTGTAGCTGAATAACCTTTCTTCTTCAATGCTTCTTGTTTTTATATATTATTGATTTGAAAAACAATTATGCATCTATATACAAACAAAAATTATTAATTTATAAATATATCATAAACAATGAGAAATTTGATTGTTTGTATATGACAATTAATAATGTTATTTTTTACATCCAATGATGATTATTTTTGTAAAATATAATTTTTTTAGAATGAATAATGGTTATTTTTTGTTTTCAAATAATTTATTTGTTTGTTTGTTGTTGTTGTTGTTGTTGTTGTTGTTTTTTTGTGTGTGTGTGTGTGTGTGTGTGTGTCTGTGTGTAAGAATGATGGATGTGGGGTGATAAACGAGTGATGGTTATTTTTAAAATCAAAATACTTGTTTAAAATGATTTAGTGGTATTTATTTATTTTTTATCATTATCAGGTTGACATTAATATAATATTTTTTTTTTTTTGTTTGGGAAAATTATTGGATTTAATAAGAATCTTTAATTTGTTCAAATAAAAAACAATATGAATTTTTAATTTGTTTATTTGCTTTAGTTTCACTGGTGGTGTATTTGTTTCATAACTAAACAGTGTCCCTAGGCATAAGGGCAATATGGGTATTAAAATATATTATGAGGGCAATATTGGAAATTATTTGTTTAAATCCCACAATATATTTTGTAAAACAAACATAGATTATATCAAGTCAACAAACATGAATTGAGGGATATGTTATCTAGTACATGTATCCTCCTCATTATATATCCTGGCTAAATTTCATATCATATTATATCTTCCATTTTATATACAGTAAAACAAACAAGGCCTAAAGGCTTGCACTGAAAGATGATGTTGTTGATGATAGCGAAATAGTGGCACAATTAGATCAGAATGTTCACATATTTGTTACTTTTCGGTTATGTTTTATGGAAGAATGTTTATTTGCTTGTTGTACTTGATAGAATTTTAGTGTATGAAGAAGTCCATTTTATCTATATTGGAGTCCCTTTCTCCTGATATTTGTTTTGGAGAGATTTGTTCTAATTAATATGCTATCTAATTATTTTTCTTATGTGAATGTCAGTTGTTTTTTCATTTTTCTTTTTTTCCAAGAAAGAGTGTGATGCCTAAGTCTTATCCTGGATGCTTGGTTTATTATGATTATTCATTTTTCTATGTCTCACCTTCTTTTCCTTTGTGACAAATTATTTAAAGAGATACGAGATGTCAACTTTGAAGTTGTTGTCGAAGTTGATCTATTTTCACCATAATATACTTCCAGAAAATGTTTATGAACTTATCATTCATAGAAAAATATCCAGGTTGATTTGTTAATGAAATTGACCTCTATGTACGCAAGCACTCTTAACAAAAATTAGAAGGTATTCAAGGAATGCAGCAACAATTTCTTATGGGAAAAAAGCAACCTAACAATCTGATGCAATGAGTCATTTCTAGTGTTTCAAATCGTGTCCAATAAATGTTCATCTCTTTTAGTCTATTTGTCTCTCTTATAGCAAGAACATTTGTTATGCTTGTTTTCTTGTTCTAATGGCATGTCATGTAATGCGTATAATCTTATACAGTATCAAGAAGCTGAATTCATTGCAATTTTTTTTTTTATTTTTAAACACAAACCATAGGTAATTTTATTAATTAAGCATAGTACGAAATTACATGTACATTTCAAAACCCATAGTTTAAGCTTTACTAAATTCACAACCCAAATACAACTAACAAGCAGGGATTGTATTCACTTGAGTAACACCATTAGTATGGTAAAACCAACCAACACCATGGTTGTAAACATAGGCGGTGTTTAGGAAACCAAAAGTTGGTTTTTTTTTTTTGGGCTAAAATTCACAAATTACAAAATAGGCTAAAATAGTCAATAAGACAAAATGTCACATTAAACCTATAATCATTTTATTTTTTCTCTTACAAATATCACATCTAATTACGAAAAAAATCCAACCCCCTTCCCAAACACAAATATTTTAGCCTACTAAAATAGCCAAAAACTAAAATAACTTACTAAAATAGCTAATTTCCCAAATGAGGCCATAATCAATTTCATAACTCCTTAGTTTGCCTCAAGTCGCTCCAATCTATTCAGAATTCCATTGTTTCTCTCAAAATCATAATCATACCCTCTCTTATCTTCATTCTTTGTATAAATAACTTTACTTCTCCTTTGAATATTTGATGCATTAGGAGTCGCACCCTATGCAAAGTACTCGAACATCTGATCTGCACACTTGAAATAAAGCCAACCTGGATTTGTCTCTGATTCTAATATCTTAATTGTTGCTTTTTTTTAACATTTGCATCTTTTATTTTGAAAAAACCAAGCATTATTGCTTGAACCCATTAACATGTTAATCCTAATAAGAGCATTTTATGACACAATCAGTTTATTACAAGTAAACACAAAATTCAAACAGAGATCTAATTTTGTTTATTCTATCATACTGATATAACAAATTAAAAGAAAAGTCACTTTTCATACAAATGGTTTCATTGTCAATTATTCTACTACAAAGTCACTTTTCATGTTCTTACAAAATGGATGACACCAAATTAAATGATTGAATATTGAAAGCTACAAGCTCATTATTTATCTATTATTGACATTTCACTTTTGGAGTTCATGCCTTCTGATCTTTGTCTTTTAAAATCAAAATATAGGTTTTACTTTGATTTCTCAGCAACTTATGTCCATGTCAAGATGATATGTTCGTATATAATCATCATATCTTTGCTAGTTGAAGCAATTCTCTTATGGGGTCTAATGTGGCCATTCATACAAGAACAGAAAGGCCATTAGTACCTTGCAGAGCTTAAACCAAGCACTAACAAAGAATAGGCACCAACAAACCCAAGAATAGGCTACAAATTTTTTGCTTCAAATCAACAACTTTAACAACAAATCTAACCTAAAAATCTACAACAAAAAAATCGGGAAAACAAACAGCAATAATTTAATTAAATCATATTCTTATTAAATTATCATTTGACTGGATTATTACAAATATCTATATTAAATTACACATTCTACTATGAAAGATAGTTTACCTCATAGCCATAAGATTGGATAATTTTCTGCATAAAATGATAATAATTCCCTTCGAAGACAATAATAATTTTTCCACTCACTCTTCTTTGCTAGCCAAAATGGGTGGATGAAAAATATCAAATCTATTTAGATTGACTGATATTAACATAGTAAGTAAGCAACCAGGAAAAAAAATTTCAAATGAGAATGAAAAAAAAATTAAAAAAAAAAAAATTCAAATTCACAATAAATATGTTTCCGCAACAAACCCTAAATCATAAAATCCATAAAATTCAATAAATCAAACCACTTATCAAACCCACTTAACAAATTAACAACAAATCAAACTGTGGCAAGAAATCATATATATATATCAGTAACAAATGAGAATGAAGACGAAAGGGACCTCGTCTGTGATACCCCTGTTCTGTATTAAGCTAATTGGTCCCTAATACGACGGTGATTATATGTTTTGGTATGATTTTGTGTACCATTATGTGAAAATATGTGCTTTTGAATTCCTATCTGTTCATCGTAGGAATATCTGTTTGAATAATCTGCTTTGGAAGTTAAATTGGAGGCCTTATCGGCCACAGAACCCGAAATTGATTACGCCATTGTGATTGGCATAATTTTTAGAGCCTACGGTGAAATTTAATTGAAAAATTGATTCGGGTCAGATTAAATTGATTAAATTAGTTTAGTGCCCAATTATTTAATATTAATAATTTTGAGTTAGTGGAGCCATATAAGGGCCCTTATTACATTCAATTCCTCTCCTTATATCATTTTGGCTGAAGTTTAACTCTCTAGAAAAGAGAGAGTCGACTTTGAGAGAGAGGGGAGGCACCTTTGGGCATTTTGATTCAAAATTGTGAATTGAGAAGGCTAGGTGCAAGACTTGGCCATAATTGTGAAGATTGAGCCTCTAGGTAAGCATTGATTCTTGAATTCATGAATTTAATGTGTAATCTTGTGTGTTCAAGGGTTGTTTGTGATCAAGAGCATGATTTGAGATCATTTTGTTGAAATTGAGGCTTGATATGTGCATGCATGTAATGAACTCCCATGGAATCACAAATCTAGCATGTAATTTGTGAAATTATGAAAGATTGGTAGTGTAATCCTACATGCAAGCATGTTTTTGTTGAGCTCCATGAGAATGAACACCATTTGCATTATTTGGAATGGAAATGAAGTCAAAATTAGCATGCATGTTTGAATAATTAAAGATAGGAGCTTTGAATGCATGAATGTGCATGATAGAATTGAGCTTGAATTAAATTGAACCATGCATGTATTTGATTTATCCATGAAGATGTGTTCTGGTGTGTGTACCATGTTAGTACAAGTATATGTGAAATTGGAGCCATTAAAGACAAGAAATGATGGTTTGAATGTTGAAGGGAGCTTAAGAACTCAATCTGGAAAACCCAGATTTTTTATGTCCGCTCGAGCGGGTTAAGTGCCGCTCGAGCGGGAAAATCGTGCTCCCAGCACTTTTTGCAGAGTTGGATTTCCGCTCGAGCGGGATATCTCATGCTCGAGCGGGGAGTTTTGTAGACAAGCCTTCCGTTCGAGCTCTTTATTCCACGCTTGAGCGTATTTTTCATGCAACCAGTACTTTTACAGGCCTTAAGGGTCCGCTCGAGCGGGTAAGTTGACGCTCGAGCGGGGACCCTGTTCTCTGAAATTTTGTATGCTCGTTCTGTGTTTCGTTTTCCATTCTCTTTCTCTTGTAAGAACTCTTAAGCATATGTTAAGCATTGTAAATGAGTTAATGAGATAAGAATAAAGCCTAAAGAGGAATATGTGAATCAAAGAACGAATTGAACTGTTAGTGACCCTTTTGTGTTCATGAAATGTGTAAGGTCAAGCTCCAGGGCAAATCCACAAGCCGATCACTGTGAGTAATATCGATATTTGAATGATTGTGAATGTCCAATTATTATTCCCTTATAAGCTTTATGAGTTGCTAATTGGGATTGTGGACCAAAGGTCGTTTTGATAAACATAAATGGACCAAAGGTCGTTTCGATAAAAATAAATGGACCTAAGGTTGTTTTGATAGAAATAAATGGACCTAAGGTCGTTTTGAAATGAATGAGTGGGCCGAAGGCCATTTTGACACGAATGTATGGGTCGAAGGCCGTTTTGACGTAAGCGAATGGACCGAAGGTCATTTTGACAGAAATGAATGGACCGACGGTCATTTCGATAGAAATGATTGGGCCGAAGGCCGTTTTGACATGAATGAATGGGCCGAAGGCCGTTTTGACATGAATGATTGGACCGAAGGCCGTTTTGACACAAATGAATGGACCGAAGGTCGTTTTGGCACAAATGAATAGACCGAAGGTCGTTTTGACATAAATGAATGGACCGAAGGTCGTTTTGACAAGACATGAATGAATGGGCCAGAGGCCGTTTCGACACGAAAGGGGCCAGTTTGATATGAAAGTTTGAAAAGGCTGCAGGCTAGTTTGACACGAGTAATAGTTTGACAATGAAATGAATGAATTGGGCCCGAGGCCGTATGATGTGTTTGGAACCTCAGTTACTTAACTTACATGTGTCTATGTATGTATATACTAGTTAAAATGTAAATTGGGCCTAAGGCCGTTTGGAACATGTTGTTCTACATTGTTATGTAACTTCTGTATTTGATTTGATATTATTCACTGGGCTATCGCTCACGCTCATTCATATGTATGTAGGTGAGCCAAGAGAAGTCCATACCCAGCCTCAGTGAAGTCTGTACGGAATAACTAAGGTTTTGAGAGAGTTAGCCCTTGTGTCTCACGCATGAGACCCGTCTTCGTCCCTTTTGTCATGTATTTACATTTTGTCAGGTTGGAGAAAGTTTGAATACGTCTGTATGTAGTTTTGCTTGGCTGACTTAGATTTGAATGATCCTGTCTGTACAGTACTTATGTTACTATACTTTTTGTTGTGAGTTATTAACATATGTATGTCTGGAATGTTATGATGTGCATATAAGCATGGCTCTATGGACAAAGTTTTAAAATTGCTTTCGTTTGGCCCCTTTTACTCTGATGAGTTTTGTCTTATTTGGTTTGAGGCGTTGGTAAACTCGTGATTACTGGCCGGTTATGGCCTTAACCCAGAGGGGCGGGTTCGGGTCGTGACATCGTCGCCTCCTCTTTTCACTTTGCTATTGTTGTCATGTTGCCAGAGTCACATCGGCCGCCCTCCTCTACCAAAACTCACGTCGCCTTCTCTGTTCGTCTCTCTGAAAGACCGGTTAGGGTTCTAAATGAGAGAGAAATAAAAAAAGACTAAAAAGCAAAAGGGGGAAAAAAAAGGACACAAGAATTGTCGCACGAAACAATGGCAGAGAGTTTAAACTCCTACTCCATCAATGTAATAGCTGGTCAGAAAACATGACTCATTTTATTTTTGGTAAGGACACGTGGCTGTCCCAATTAACTCAGACCATTCCTTTTGAGACCGTGGAACGCATTGGGTTAGCTTTGGAAACAACCCAAAATCTTTTGTTCTAACTTGGATCGCTCCCGCGACCATAGTGGTCGCGCCCACAATGTAGAGAAGTACAGGTTGCGCCTGCGATGAGCTGCGACCAAAACGCACCTTCAAGTCTGTTGGCTAGAGAGAAATTGCATGGCCCCGTAAAAGGCCGCGAGGTAGGTAGTGATTCGTTGATCAAGCCCGCGAGTAATTGGTCGCACCTACGACCTTGTTTATTGGTTGATCGCACCTGCGGTCTATTCCATCGCGCCCGCAATGGGTCGATTATATAAGTCATTTGTGCACATGAAAAGTTACTTAGGTTCTCTCTCTCTTTTTCCATTTTTGCCATTTTAAAGCCCATTTAAGCTTTCGAGCTTGGGTTTCATCTATTTTGAGTGATCTCTTATCCTAGTTCCGTATACCAAAATGTAGAGCGTCGTGAGGGTTTCGATTTAATCTGAGCGGCGTGTTTTCGTCGCTGGTGGATTTCGACTTTTCTCCTCTTTGCTTCATGAGGTAGGGATTCTTCTACTCCTTTTCAACACCCTGTTATAAATAGATGTATGGTAATTTTTCTGGCATTAAAATCATGATTTTGATTTATGATTTTATGAAAAGCATATCGGTTGGTTAGGGTTTGAGTTTATGTGTTTATGGGTTGAGTTGGTGGTTGATTATGAGATTGTGATGATGTTTGGGATGTGGGGTTAAGAAGCCTTGGCTTTTAACTAAAGATTTATGGAAAGAGAAAATGGGTAATGTTAAATAATTGTTGAGTTATGTTGGTATAAAAAAATTGGGGGTTTTTGGCTAACTATTAAATGGGTATTGATGCATATGGGGTATGTTAAGGATTTAGAGGTATGGAAATTGAACTTTTGAAACAAATTAATATTTCATTAATTGTTTTACAAAATTGAGAATTGGAATTGGGTTTATACGTTGTGTTTGTTATTAAATAATTGGAGTCTGTAGAGTTTTGTCCTTGGTCATCGGTAGAGGATGGCATTAATTGTGCTTAGTAGATGCCATGTGTAGGTGTTATGTGCTGGATTATGAAATCTAAGATTGTATTGTGTTGGTTGTGAATAGCGATTTTTATTTACTTTATATGTTAGGATTATGTCGTTATACAGAATTGGTAAAAGAGAAAGGAATCGAAATGGTTGTGAATGTTATTTATGAGTTTGTTGTTGGATAGATTGCTTGGATAAAGTGTAACCATTAACTAGATATGGTATTATTAGTGATTAATAACTCATATTGTATTAAAAAGGAAATTGTTTTGATGAGATTGAAAACTCGTTGTTGAACGGTGATGCAAATAACACATTTTATAAGTGTTGATTCATGCCTTAGTCGTGAGGCCTCTAACTTCTGTAAACCCTATTAAGTTCCTGACTTTTGCGATTTTATAATAAAACCCTTAGTTCTGCGTTTATTTGCAAAATTAACCCTAGAACTAAAAACGCATCGCAAACAAACTCGTACAAACCCTAATCAACCTCGATAGCTTAGTAATCAATTCTGACACCCTAATATTAACTGTGAGGCCCCTAACCATGGTAATTTTATTATAGACCTCTGTCACGACCCAACCCCGGGTTCTTAGGGCTAGATTTGCAACTAGTTAATTAATTCTAATTTTAACAAATTAAGTGGCGCATGCGTAGACGAGATAAAGTAGTAAAGAAATTAAATAAGTAAATAAATAATCAAAATACTCAATAATTTTATAAAAAATACATTCCTCAGGACTTTTACATTTTTTTATTGATGATTGGACAATTATTACAAATAAAATAAAATAAAATATGTCCGCATTAAATCTTGTGCTTGTCCCATTACACGAAGTTATCACTTTTTCTTATATTTCATCACCTAAAAGGGGATAATAACTATAAGTACATAGCAGAGTGAAAAATATTATATCAAGAGTATAGAGCATAAAATCATCATGGATAACTATTTAGGCTAAAACATTGTACATTATTTAATTGGAGGTAATAATAATTTAAATAGCATAAATGAATTTCAGAATATAAATAACATAGTCATGACTATGGTACATAATGACAATCAGAACGGAGGTCACCGAAGTGAAATTTAGAATATAGGTCAATAGATCCATGACAAACAGAAGGCCACAAAGTGACTAATCAGAGGCCAATGGTTATTTAAGTCCCCCAAGGCATGGAACTCCCGTAGTGGTTCTCACAAAAATAAGTATTTATATGCTCATTGTCCAATAACTTCTAAAATTTAAACAATCATATTCATGGGTTTTAATTTAAACAAATAGGGTTCATAAAATAATTAACGTAATTGAAATATTAATATAATTTAGAAGACATGAATTACATAAAAGAATTTGTGGTAACTCAAAACATACGTAAAATATTTTATGGTGACTCAAGGTATAATATTACTCACCTTAATATAGACTCTTAATCTTTAATTTTCCATTCTAAAGCCCCTATCATCTACTTCATTTTCTCTATGTGTTCCCAATACATCTCTTGTTTGTAGGAGTTCTTGATTAGGACTCACACTCTAGTCAATTGGATTAGGATTGATGGCTATATTTTTTTTCTTTTGTTTTGAGCTTATCTACAACAAAATTGTTTGATTAATTATATACTGACCCTAGTTAATATAATAACTATATACTATCTTTTTGATAGGACACAATGACCCCGCTAATTAAGAGCTGGTTTGACATCCATGAAAAAAAGATAAAAAGCTAAAAAGTTATCACTATTCACAAAAAAAATATAAAAAAATAAATTTACAAAAGAAGTACAAGTCAAAAAGTGTATTGAAGTGATGTGCTATCTGTAGTGCTGCTAGTACACATTAGACAGCCGAATACACTTCCCATGACACACAAGACAATGATGTTCCGCTTGTAGGGGCCCATCGCGGGTCCCGTTTTGATCATCTGAACCATTCAATGTGTATAAATCGTTGATTACTATATGCTTATAAAAAATCACGTTAATTGGATATCAATAACTATATGATCAAATTAGTTTTGTATAAAAAAATAAACGGTACATAAAGTAATAGTTGACAAAAAAACTAATCCGATCAGATAGCTATTGATATCCGATCAATGTGATTTTTTACAAGCATATAGCACTCGATGAGTTCTACATATTGAACGATTCCGATTATCAAAATTGGACACGTGGTAGGCCCCCATAGGCCGAACAGCACCGTCCAGTCCGAATAGCACCGTAGGCAATCTGGTCCTATACATCTTACTGCCAACCGAATGCATGTCGATACCATCACTGTCAGTAGGCAATTATATATTTAGGGGTAATATGGTAATTTTGCTATTTTATACAATATTTTAATACATATTTTTTCATAAAAAGTCAAAAAATTATCCCAAGCAACCATATTTTTTCCTTTACTTTTTAGTCCAAAAAGTCAAAAAGTACACTTTTTTAGTTTATCTCAAACAACCCCTAAATTACATTTGAGCACATATAACTATTAAATTAAATATATTGTATATATATATATTGTTGATATTAACGCGGTGTTAAAACTAAGCGTAAATTATACTTTAACCCCCTGTGATTTGCCTAAAAAGCACAAAACCCCCTTATAGTTTCATTTGTAACATTTAAACCCCATATACTTCATACCATAGTGCAATTTCTGACGGAACTGGTTGTTTAAACAAAGTGTGTGTTGTACAACCATGAATGGTGAGTGGAGCAGTTTTTCCTGCCAAAAAACATATGACAAATGACCAAAACACCCTTATTATGATATATATATATATATATATATACAGATTAAGACCTAAACAACATAGAACCCTAAACTCAAATTTGTCCAGATTTTCCCAAAGTTGAAGATTTTGAAGATTTTTGTTAGATGGCTTCTTCATTTTCATTTGCAAATAGACACTCAAGGACAAATGATCCAAGACTATGTTATTGTGGAGAGAGATCCCATGTGAAGACTTCAATGACATCTAGAAATATGGGTAAAAGATTTTATGGTTGTGCAAGATATGAGATAAGCTAAACTTAAATTTTATTTTCTTGGAAAAAAATATTGAATTTTGTTTGAAAAAAGAATTTGTGGATTCATTTATATATATATATATATATATATATTTGTAAATTGATGCAACTTGTTGCTAGCTTAAATGGGTTGATCCACCTATGTGCCAATGTGGGATGGTTGCAAAGATAAATCGGTTGTAGAAGGAACTAGCAACAAGTCGTAGAAGGGAGAAAATATTTTGCAAAGCTCTATTTGGGACATGGGTTTTTTTCCTTTAACATAACAATGTTTTGGGTGAAGCTACCTGGAGGCAAGAAAAATGGATTGTTATTGGGCCATAGAATTTAAGAGATGAAAAATATAGTGAAGGTAGAAAATGAAGAATGAAGAAAGTGTTCATTGTTCCTGTATTGACCAATGAAGGTGTACAATGGTTTGTGAAACAATTGTAGTGAAAGAATCTTTTGGGTCATGAAATGTAAGCATCTGATGAACCAAAAAAATGCAATAAAATTCTTGATTACATCTTCCAAGAACAGTAAAGAATAGAAACATGTTGGTTCCCATTATGCAACACCCATGTACAAAGGTAACACAAAACAATTGTGCAGCACCATGTTGTTCCCCTATTTGAAACATGCAGTACCATGTTGTTCCCCTATTAGAATTCCACCATTCATCAACCCCTTGATCACATGAAGGAGGTTGCCTCTTTCTTGTCTTTACAGTCTCCCTTAGTTAGAAAATATCATCATTTTTTGGCCCTTTTAAAACCTCATTCAACCAACTAGGCTTATCATTTTCATAGTCTTTATTTTGTGAACCACTGTCATCATTCCCATTAACAATGTAATCAAGATCATCACTATCTTCTTCATCCCAAGCTGTATTATCTCTTTCCTCATCTCTGACATTTTCACCCCCATCTGCATGATCCAATTATTCATCTGCTACTTCTTCATTCTCATATCCATGATTCATTTCCTCCCTACCTACATCTTGCACTTCATCTCCACATTCTATCTCTTCTTCACTTATATTTTCTATTTCATGCCAAGTTAGCAGTAATTGGTACTCTTGGGGGTACCAAATGTTTCCCTTTTGGACTTACCACTTGTAATGGTTCCTGACCCTTCACCACAAATAATGGAATCACATCTAAACCTTCATAATCACATATCATGGTATATACATCAACATCTTCTTCAATTATTGTCAACCCACCATCCAAAGTTTTTCCAAGTTTCCTATACCACAATACAGAAGTACTATAGACATATGTTTTCATTTCCTTCAACATGGTATGAATCTTAAAAAAAGACAGTCTGTTAGGATCAACATCATATATATATATATATATTTTCCCTTGTTTATAATCAATATTAGGAGGCTTACTGAAGTACCCATTATAGTTGATCTCAAAAACTATTTTTCTTTACCTCACTGCACAAAACAACAAAAGTTCACAATATTACATTACAAAATTCAAAGTCATTGGGACCACATAACAAAAATCATAATCCTAGGACGACACTATTTAATTAATATTTTATTATTAATTCAATTCCTCAATATTTAATTCAAATCCCCTTGGGGCCACAATAAAATATACCCCACCTTCACCAAACTTCTAAAAAATTAAACCAATACAGGCATGACATGCATAAAAATTTACAAAATCTCTAAACACAAACAGAATATATGAATGGAATATATGCATACAACTATAAACAGAATATTTGTATTAAAAAGACTACATCATAAAAAAATATGAATACAATTCTAAACCCCACTCCATTTTAACCAAAATCTCAAGAAAATATAGCAAGAAAATGCATGACTGCAGACACTAAAAAAACATAAAGTTAGCATCATAAGAAAAATACCTGTTGTTTATGAAGCTCTATACCCCACCCTACCCCACTCCACTTTAACCAACATCCCTAAAAAAATAAAGTAACAAAAGGCATGAATGCAGAAAACTAAAATATACAAAAACAGATATGTGAATAAAAAATACCCAAAGTTAACATCATGAAAAATAATACCCATTATTTATGAAGCTCTATACCCCACCCTACCCCACCTTAACCACAATCCCCAAAAATTAAAGCAATACCGGCATACCATGCATAAAACATTACAAATTTTGTAAATCGAAGTCAACACACACTAAGTTATGAATAAAAATTAGGGAAAATCAACATCTAACGATCAAAATAAATTAGGGTAAACAACACATACCTAAACTAGTGATGGTGTTCGCAATATGATGGTTTAATCGATGATGAAGCCCTACTTCAATCCAATCAACCACGGTGAGAGAGAAGATAGAAAGAGAGAGAGAGAAGATAGAGACATGAATATTGTATTAGTCAAATGAAAGGAAACGACTCAGGGATGTAAAATATTTAGGGGCATTTATGACTTTTACAACTTCTGTTACGTTTGTCAAAAATTGCATTATGGTATGAAGCATATGGGGTTTAAGTGTTACAAATGCAACTATAAGGGGGCTCCGTGTTTTTTAGGCAAACCATAGGGGGTTAAAATATAATTTACCCTAAAATTAATTAAACATTTTGGGGGTCACACCCTCATGTAGACCCAATTTTGACCGGCCCTAAGACTTGAGCACTTTTTTTTGATTACTTGATGATGAAACAAGAATATGTTTCTTACAAAATTCTCAGTAAGAAAGATGAAATTGCGTTTCATTTCCAAACCTAAGCTTGTTTTGGCCAATTGTTCAAGTCCCGTTCAAAATTCTCTTTCGAAACTTTCTTTTTGCGCTTTGTTTTGAATATTTTGGTACTGTTTCGAGGCTCACTTTTAAACTTTAAAATGAAACATTTTCTTAGGAAATTGAGTAAAGAATAGTGTAGAAATAAGATGCAAGGACGAGAATCCTGTCAAAAAATTTTATTTCATGCAAAACAGTCAGCAATGACCAATATTTTGGCCGGTCGGCCAATTAAGTTGGCTAGCCAAGCAACTTTTTGGTAGACCAGCCAAGTAATTGGGCGACTAGCCAATGAATTGGTCAGCTAGCTAAATTGCCTAAGAGCAAGGCAGTTTCAGTAGAATTCTTGATGAAAGTTTGTGGGTCATGCCATTTCAGATCTTTTAATGATAAATTCATGCATGAGATGTATCTAGGCCCCTTCCATTATCCTCCTTTTGGCCTCCATTGTCAAAAGGGAGATTGTCTTCTATCTCAAAAGGAGTATCCAAGGCAACCACCCTTATCACTCCATCATCTTTGTCTCCCACCTCATTGACTTTGCATTCTATTCATTATTTATATGGAGGATCAAAGTGAGGGGAATTGAATTGAGAGTTACAGAGAGAAAGAGAAAAGTCTTGAACATTGAGCTATAAGTTTAGAAATACACTGATATACCATCTTTCAATATATCAAACCAAGCCCATAAATTCTATTATAGCCATATTCTTGAGCCTTGATCAAAAGAGAGTGAGTGTTGTTGAACTTAAGAGAAAAAAAAAAAAAAAAAACAGAGAGTTGGAACAACTCTGCCCACACACACTGTTAAACCATCCAAAAACACCATTCCAATAAGAATTTTGAATTTTTAACCTGAGAATTGAAACACACTTCCTAAGGTTGAGGGTGATCAAAAGGAAATTTAGAAATAAAATCCTTCTTTGGAAGGTGAATTTTTCACACTTTTCATTTTCTAGTATTTCTTGCATTTTCTTTCTTCTATTGCTTTTCTTGTTTCAATTTCATGTTATAAACCTGTTGTAAGCTAACTGGAAGTGGTTAGTTAAGCCACTTGTATATTTTCCATTTGTTTTTCTAGTGTTTGAACAAAATAGAGTTTTCGGCCTGGCTTGATTGTCCGATCGGCCAGCTCATCTTTTAGTCGGCCAGCCAATTTCCTCCTAGACAGAACCTAGGAGCCTCCCGATGTCGAGCATTATAGTCTTTGACGATCTTCGAGACCTCCTAAAGTTTTCTGTTTTCTTTTTAATTAGAGAGTGTTTGTGAGGATTTAATTTTGTTGTAATATTTTTTTCTCTTCCCCCTTATTCGGATATGTAATATTCAAAGTGATGTAATAATTCTCCACTCTCGCTTCTTTCTATTCCGTTCTTTTATTTGCTTTCCATATTCTGTAAATATGTATCTTATATTATGCTTGTCATCATAATCATGCCTTGTATCAATGTTTTATGCCTTAAGATCAGGCTAAATTCGTATTTGTGAGTTTAATCGATTATTATGTGATTTTGTGCGGTACCTCATGTTTTGAGATGATTCACATGTCATATATTTTAGAAGCTGGATTTGTAGTTGCATTTCATGAGTGAATTGCATTAGGATCTTGTACATAGGATCATGCATATTTTTACTAACTTTGTTTTGCGATTATTTGCGGGACGTTGATAAATATGTAAGGTTTTGTGCTGTAGCATCCTATCTGTGTGTGATTTTCTTACTACGTTTAGCATTCTACCATGCGGGTATGTGCTTATTTGATATAACTCTATGTATGCCAGTAGGTGAAGGTTGTGTTATTTAAGTTGGAATAAAATTAATTTTCATGATTGCACTATTCAAAACATTTTTAAAATATATGAAATCAAATTATTCCAAAATGAACAACACAGTCTATATTTGTTTGCTTCACATAGTAAATTTTAGGATTTAATAAATAATTGAAATATGAACATATAAAGTCAATAAAATTCATATCATGGCTTAGTAGAGGCCGATCTTTTGATCAGGTGAGCGGGAGTGCTCAATTAATGACCTTCCCCCTTCATACCTAAGGTTCCGAGCCAAGAATCCTTGGTTACGATGAACAATGGCCATGGTGCGAGTCACAGATTTTCTAATTTTTTCAAAATATTAGGTGGGGACTTTAAGATCTGGTAATGTAGTCCATTTTTGGAAAAGAATTTGTAATAAAATGAATTCTCTATAAAAATTGTCAAATCTGGACTCTCATCTATGTTTCACATTGCACTCGTGAAACTAAATCAAAAAAGTTGAGGGTCCGAACTATTAACATGCAGGCATCCCTGGGTAGTGTTACACCTCACTTTTGAATTCTTTTAATAAAGACTCTCGATTTTCTATTTGATTTCAATTTTAACCCTAGAGTCAAAAACAAGCATCAACCGAGAACTCGCAAACCTTGACCAATCTCGATAACTTAGCGACCATTTCTAATACTCTAATGATAAATAAATAACCTCCTAATCATAAATCTACTATTTAAAACCCTATATTTTCTGTTCTCATTACAATTCGCCGTTTAATCTAAAATAAAGAAACTTTAATCGAATTGAATTCTCAAATCCTAATTTAATTAAATACTACACTTAATACATGTTTTAATTCATAAATTATGGCCTTGGCCCTCATATTTTTTGAATCACAAATGGACCTCAAATTAGTACCATTATATATATATATATATATATATATATATGTATGTATGTATACATACTTGTACCAATTTCCAAATTAAACAAGTTGCACATGAGAGATCTTTTGTACACAAAATGATTAATAAAATCCCTCCAAACCTTCATTATGGCCAACCATCAACCACCCTCCCAGGTTATAATGATAATCAAATCAAATATTCTCTAATATCATGAGAATCAAATTAAAAATATATATATATATATATATATATATATATGTTTGTATCTTAATTCAATCTTTGTTTACAAATATTACATCAAATTGTACATATAAATTTCTCAAATCTTGAGCACATGGCCAGCCACTTTTTTCCCTTAGGATACACTAGGATTTATTAGGAAAAAATCTCTTGAATCATGAAACCATGATGATGAATTTGGTACCTATATAGATTTGTTATATATATAGGTGTGTGTGTGTGTGTATGTGTGTGTACTTGTAACTAGAAGTGTTTAATTAGCCCTAAACCTAACTAGATTTTAATTAAGTATATGATCAAGGTCATAATCATCCCTCATTCCATTACATTCAAACTAAATTGAGGCACCATTTAATTAAATTGGAATCAATGGGCATTTTAGACTTTCGCATAAAATCCTCTATAAATATACCACTCATCCCCATTTGTTGAACGCATATACACACCCACACACTACATTCAGATGAGGGAGAGAAAAAGAGAGGAAGAGAGTATAGACACCCCATTTTTGACCGCCCTTAAGACTTGGGCACTACTGATGGTTTATTTGGTGGTGAAAGGTGTGCAGGGCAAAAGTTCGATTTCTTCGACAAGAGGAGAGTTAAATCCTAACCACACACCCCATTTTGGACCAAAGCTATTTTGAATGGTTTTTAGACCTTAAAACCCTCTCTTTCAAAACCTTTTTGAAAATAAAGTTCCTACGATGTTCCAACGCTCGCATTTTGTTAAATGTTGTATTTTTCGGCAAACCGAGCAAGGACAAAGTGGAAATAAATGAAAGAGAGATGAAATATTTAAAAAATCTTTCAAAAATGCCTTGTTTAGGGGTATGGAGTTGAATAAAAGAGGAGAAGAGAGAGGAAACCCAGTCGGGGAAGGAGTTGGGCATGAATCTTTAAGAGAGAGACGAGAAGTCCTTGCCAAATCAGGTCTATCCTTTTGAATACTTGGATTTCAGCTATGAGGCCACCACCATTGGAAAGCTTAGGCTTTATGGGAGAGGCATTAACCAATCACTTTTGGCCGGCATTAGCCAATCATGCTGAAATATTAGCCAATCACTTTTGCACTTTGCTTTTGTCCTCTTTGCATATTGATTTAGGCTTTGCTTATAACTGGAAAAAGTCTTATTTTTAAGTTATTTTTAAGTTTGGTTAAGGTCACTTTGCTGTTAGGGGTGTGTAACCCCCCTTCCTTGCTTTGTTTGGCTTTGTTTTAAGCCATATCTTGGAGCCTCCGAGCTAGCCTTGGTTTGGCCTTCTTACCACTGAAATCCAGTGGATTTTTAGTGGTAAAGGTGTGGTTTTGAGGTCCTTAATCAGAGGGGGTAGCCCCCTCTCTTTGTGTTCCTCTTTGCTTGCATTTTTGGCCTTCCAAAGGACCATCCTTTTATGTATTTTTGAGGCTTGGTTCAGGAATATTTTTGTGACTTTTAGGACCTGTCTTGGCCCTGTCCATGGCTGGTTTGGTCATATTTTGCATGCATATAGTATGTGTAGTGTAACTCCATCCATAGCTCATCAAAGTAGCATGTGTGCTTAGCTTGTGTTGAGTCCATTTCAGTGGATTTTTGGTGATATTTTACCATGCCATGAACCTGTTTTGGGTTGGTTTTGTTACCCCATGCTTGCATGATACACTTGTAGTGTAAATCCCCTAAACTAGCTTCACATGCTCCATGCTTTGCCATGTCATTTTAGCTTGTTTGGTTTATATTTCAGCATGTATTTGGTCATCATTTGGCATGATATAACCTTATCCATAGTTGGTTTGATCATCCTTTGCATGCTCCATATAGGTGTAGAACAAATCTTGTTTACTAGCCCTTTGTGCATGATGTTTTGACTCATCATACTAGCATATTTTGGCTTTGCTCAAACTTGATTTTATGCTTATTTTGAAGTGTTCTAGGACTATTTTAGGCTGCCATGTCCATATCACTCATGCTTTGTATAGCTATAGTATAAATACTTAGGCTAGTTTTGGATTTTGAAGCCTCTATCATGTCATACATGTGATGCTTGCATGCCTTGCCCTCATTCCACATACTATTTCAGTCCATGAAATATTGTTGTTCACTTGCATTTGACATGCCTTGATTGCTTTGTATAGCTTGTGCTTTATGCTTCAAGAATGGATTTTTGCGCATGCCGCTTAGCCTAAGCCTTTGGCTCATCATTTCAGTACATTTTGGGTCCTAATATACCATGATGTAACTCTGTTTTTGGTTGTCCAAGTCATGCCATGATTGGTTCTCATAGGTGTAATGCATTGCCTCTTTTTTAGCCTTTCATGTCCTATGTTTTAGGATTGTATGCTAGCTTGCTTTGGCTTACTTCCATGCATGTTTTAGTCTTATATCAGTATGTGCTAGGACTATTTTGGGTTGCCCTTGCCATATCCTTCATGTTTCATATAGCTGTAGTGTAATTGGCCTTGCAAGCTTCGTGTTTCGATGATTCATGCATGCTATCCTTGAGCTATTTAGATGATTTGGCATCGTTTATCATCTCATTTCAGTGCCTCTAGTGTTGTTACACTTGCACATTTGTCACTTCTTAGGCACTTTTGAGAGTTGCCCTTTTAGGCCCCTTTGATGAACCTTTCGCATTTCGCATGCTTGAGTGTGTTGTATGGCTTAATTCATCGCTTTGGCTACTGATTTGGACCTAGTTGAGAGCCATCCATCTTTGGTGTAAGCCCATCTTACCATGTTGTCACATGCTTGTTTCATTTCGTATGTTGTCGCATACTTGTTTAAGCTTTGCATACCTTGCATGCTCACATGTTCATGTTGTATTTTGTCATATTGTCCAAGGTTATCACCTCACATCATGCTTATATGCTTGTTGCATGCTTGGTTTAGTTGCATGTTTGCACATTTAGGTCATGTTGCATGTTTGCCATGCTTATGTGTTGCATTGCTTGGATTAAGTGTTAATCCGAGCACGAGGAACGAGGGGCGTTTCATACTGCTTTCTCTATTTGTTTGTTGTCTTTCATTTGTAGTTTAATTAATTTGTTAATTGATTAAGTTGTGTAATAATTAGTTGTAGCTAGTTATTCAATTCGGTTCTGTAATAATTAATTAGCTTGTGAGTTAGTTAATTAGGTGGCTTGTATTATTCATTCGGACCCTCCGAGCGAGGGCCCAATTGTAATAAGTGTGCGTGCGTGTGATGCATGTCTTCCAACCCCATTTCTTTCTCCCTTTTATTTAGCCGCTTACAATGGTTAGATTTAGGGCATATTTCAATTAGCATACCTTATGCTTGCATGTTTGCATCATTCATCTGTATTGCATGCACCGGGCTCGGCGCATCATACTAACTGCATAGTATTTCAATTCCAATTTGAATACATGTTATCTGTTGCATTTCACATGCCATCCATAGATTAGCCGAGCCTATTCTAGTTGCATTTTGCCTGCGATGCATTAGCCATTCTAACATGGACTTGGATCATACATTTGATTACTAACAAGTTCTTTGTTTTGGCTCGGAGTACACTGTAAGTATTTGTACTTTAGCATCTCGCATGAATGTGAATGTTAATATGACAGCATGCTTATCCTGTGGCTATGTTCTTAGTTGATATAACTGCCTGAATGCCTATGGGTAAAGGTTGGATTGTTTGAGTTGGAACAACTCGTTGAAATCCGTGTTTTAGCCTACTTGCGAGTAGCAAATTCCAAATTGTCTTTCAAATGAGCGGATATGCAATGCTTTATTCCAAATTAGGCGATCTAGTCTATACTTTTGTGTTGTGAGCATCACATAGTAAATCTAGGCTAATAACCGGAATAAGAACGCATAATGTTTTCAAAACTCGATATCATGGTTAGTAGAGACCGATCTTCGGATCGGGCGAGAGAGGGCGCTTTGTAGACGTCCCCGAATGCCCCGGGAGGAACGAGCTCCCGTTATGTTCATATTGGGGTCACTACAGCTCAGGACTCTCAAATTTGTCACGGTTCTAAGTCTGAACCAAAGAGTCCAAATCCGGCAAATCGTTTTGAGAAAATAGATTTTGAAAGAAGTGCCAAACATGGACTGCTTTGCCAGATACAGAGTCGCCACCTAAATATTTTTTAATGGGAAATTTAGGAAACCCTGACTCGGTGCCAAAGGCCACGTGTCCGTCATCACCAAAGTTGCCTCGGCTCGGGAACTTGGGTACGATTGGGGAAGGTCACTTCGTGAGCACCCCCGCTCGCCCGATCAAAGATCGGCCTCTACTAACCATGATATCTATTTTTGAAAACTTTGTGTGTCCTTATCCGGTTATTAGCCTAGGTTACTAAGTGATGCACACAGCATATAAGTATAGACTGGGTCGCCCGAATTGGAACAAAACACTTCATGTTTGTTTTTGAAAGATGGTTTGCTACTTGCAAGTAGGCTTAAAATGCAGATTTTGCCACCCTCGGGTGGGCTTAGAAAAGATGGTTTTGCCACTATCTAGTGGGCTTAAAACAAACATTTGATGAATTATTCCAATTCAAATAACCCAACCTTCACCCACAGGCATTCAGGCAGTTATATCACATAAGCATATTGCCTCATGGTAAGCATGCTATCATGGCATTCACTCACACGCATGCAAGGATGCTAAAGCATAAAACTTACCGAGTACTCCAAGCCAAAATAGAAACTACATTAGAAATCATGCATGATCCTAAGTATACAAAAATGCCTAATGCAACACATGCAAAATGCAACTATAGTAGGCTCGGCTATTCTAAACATGGCATATGAAATGCTACAGCTAACATGTATTCAATTCGGAATTGAAAGTACAATGCAGTTAGTATGATGCGCCGAGCCCGGTGCATGCAAAACAGATGAATGATGCAAACATACTGTCATACTGTATGCTAATTGAAATATGCCCTAATCTAACCATCATAAGCGGATAAATAAAAGGGAGAAAGACGTGGGGTTGGAAGACATACAACACACACACGCACACTTATTACAGTTGCGCCCTCGCGCAGAGGGTCCGAATAAATATACAGTCCCGAATAAAAGAATATTACAGTCCAAATATTACAGTCCGAATAATATACAAATTCCTAATTAATTAACAAATTAACTAAGAAAACTGTAAAACTGGCATGCAAGCCAGGGACTGCCTTGCTTCTGATGAATGATGCATGTCTGGGCTGCCTTGCGCAGAAATCCACCGGGATGCCCCAATTAGCCTTTGTTTAGCAGTTATTCTTGGAAAGCGTGCCAAACTCCGAAAAGTTGTTGATTCTTCATTTTGCTGCAACAGAGAGCAGGAAAGGGGCATAGCAATGTATTTTCACAGATATATGCATGCCTCGATCCTCGTGCCACCAATCACGCATATCGAGGCATGATGGCCGAGGAGTCGAATTGCACAATTTAATATGGGATGAATGCACATGAAAACACAACGAGACCTAACTCCATCATGGATGATCCGGAGTGTCAGTGACTGGGGAATTGAGATACATTCCGCCACTCGGAGTACGAAATGCACCTCGCTTCCCGTGTCCGGGCTAACTCCTATCCCGAACACGATGCAATATGCATGATATGCATGAAATGCAACTAAGATACAATCCTAACATACACAATGTTATGGAATGGCATACACGCTATACGAGGTAATATACAAACGGGCATACACAATGCTATGGATGAAATGGCATACGCAATGCGATAATGGGCTTACACCAACATGAGAGAGCCTCAGCCACACTCACATAAGAGGCCGATGGATGAAGATGAAGTGCCTCGAAATGCGTGCACACGGGCACGCAAACCGAGGCAATGACATACACAATGTAATATGGCTAAAATGGCATATAGAATGCAACATGGACTTATACTAACATGAGAGAGCCTCAGCCACACTCACATAAGAGGCCGGTGGATGAAAAATGAAGTGCCTCGAAATGCGTGCACACGGGCACGCAAACCGAGGCAATGGCATATGCAATGCAATGGCTTGGAAATGATATGCAAGAAGATGCTAATGGATTTTAAGCACTGAAATGTGGGGAAAACAGCCCCGGGATAAGGCGAAAGTACACCCAATGCACGGAATAGTCCCGAAACATGAATTTTGGCACCCGAAATGGCCTATAGCTATACCAAACATGCACAATATGGACATGTAATGAATAGACAGTAGCAAGGCAGCCCCAAAATAAGTATTTTACCAGTACAAATCATGGCCAAACAGCAAGCATAAATAGGGCAAAACTAGTATGCAAAAATGGCCCTAAATATGAGATTATGAAGCAACTCACAGCTGCTGACTCCAAACAGGTTAGGGCCCTTCAACAATATTGAAGAGGGGCCAAAAATATGCACATTTACAGAACTGTAAAAACCCTAAAAACAATCATAGACAAGGCTAAGTTCTTATGCAAGAAAAAGGGCCAAGAGGTGGCCAAAGAGGCAAGTGGTATATGCACAGCCCAAACTGAAAAATTCCCTTCTACAACATTGATGAGGGACCAAAAATAAGCATATTTACAGAACTGTAAAAAACCCAAAACAGTATACAAACATGCTAGAAATGCAATGCAAAATGAGGCTCAAAAGAGGCTATAACATGAGGTATATAAAAAATTCACCAAACAAGCAAAGACCCTTAATAAAACATGTAGAATGGGCCAAAATAAGACTATTTTCAGTACTGTAAAATGACCAAAAACAGAAGCATGATAGGCTGCCAAAGCATGCAAAAATGGGGATCAAAGAGGGGATATAACATGAAGTGGCACATGGAAGTCCCAAACACTGATGAGCCCTTCTTCAATGTTGAAGAGGGGCTCAAAATAAGACTATTTTTAGTTCTATAAAATGCCCAAAAATGGAAGCATAATGGGTTGCCAAAGCATGCAAGAAAATAGCATTCAAGGAAGATATTGAAGCAAGTGCAAGATGGGGGGCTCAAATAGGATTGAGCCCTTAATGAAACAAGAAAATGAGCTCAAAATAAGGCCACTTTCAGTTAGGGCCGGAGCTCAAAACAATAAGCATATATGGCTAAGAAATGTTGCAAAAATAAGCTCAAAAAGGGGGAAATGGTACTCACCCTTGAAGACAAGTCTTTTGTTGCTTCTTGGCTTGAGTTTGTGGCTCCTTAGGCCTTGGAGAACACCTTCAAACTTCTGGAATGGAGGATGGAAGGGTGGGGGTTGGTGGTGTAGAAGAAATGGTGGTGTAGGACTTGGAGGTTCTTCAAGGAAATAAGAGAGATGGAGGGTGATTTTGTATACCAAGCTTGAAGACCAATTTTTCTAACCCCTAAACTCAATGTTGCCTGCTGGTTATATGGACAAACAAGAGGGAGAAAAGGAGAGGCAAAGGTGGGGGAAAAGAAGGCAAGTTTTCCCCCACAAAATATCCCCCGGATTGAGATATTTTCTGGGGGAAACAGCTATACAGCTGTAAAGTGTGCTGTGTGAGGAACATGACCGGCCAAGTTTTGGGACTGCAGGTGGCCGGCCGGCCACCTACCCTAGCCGGCCGGCTAGGGGTCAAAAAGGCCAAGTTGGAATAGTGGCCGGCCACCACAAAAAGGTGGCCTCCCAGGTCCTCTCATCTCAACCCTGTGGTTCAAATTTGGAAACTCTAAAACATGAGAGAGAACAAGCCATTTCTAGGAAGGGTTCAAAAGGGTCAAATGGAAATAGTGGCCGGCCATAAACTTTTAGGGTCCTCCCATGTGTGTGCATCACAAATATGTGGTTTGGGGTTGAAGAAAGTGGCTCCAAGGTGTTCAACATTGGCTCGGAAGTGAGGAAAACGGGTGTCGGAGGGCGAAAATGGAATATAACTGGTTGCCAAGATAATTGCTGGCCTCCCACCCTCCAGTGACCTTCCTGATGGTAAAACAGAGGTACCTGCCAAAAATGAACGAAAATCGATGCAAAACGAATGCTCGGGGGCCAAAACACGCAGTTCGGGGTCCCAAAAATGGGCTGCCAAGCACCAAAAGTGGCGTTCGGCCACGAAGTGGGTTTCTCTGACCCCAGTGTCCCACAAAAGGGAGAAAATAAGATGTGTGCCAAAATTTAGAGCAAACGGAGATGGTTAAGCGGTCCCGAACCGAGGCACACGGCCAACGGTCCCGAAAAACCGGAAACTGGACTCCGAAATGGGCAAAATGGCCTGCGGCCGCAAAATGTAGCCCACGGCCACTGAGAGATGGTCTACGGGACCTCTCCCTCCTCTTGAGAAAAGAAACAGAGAAAACCGAGTCTGGTTCACAAACCAAGGCAAGGCACAGAAGAGGGTTCGGAAATCCGGAGGCAGGGCTCATGGCCGCGACTCTGAGACTTCTTGAACGAGCGCGATATGCAACATCACCAAGCGCTCAATCGGTGATGTCTGAGTCTTAAGGTCGGTCAAAAATGGGGTGTCTACACGCTCATAGCTAACCTTCCCCAATCGTACCCAAGTTCCCGAGCCGAGGCAACTTTGGTGATGACGGACACATGGCCTTGGGCAACGAGTCAGGGTTTCCTAAATTTTTCAAAATAAAATATTTAGGTGGCGACTCTGTATCTGGAAAAGCAGTCCATGTTTGGCACTTCTTTCAAAAAAATCTGTTTTCAAAAACGATTTGCCGAATTTGGACTATTTGATTATTCATCGGTCTTGCATTGCACTCTGCGAGATTAGATACAGGACCGTGACTTTGAGTCCTGAATTGTAATGAACCTCAAATGAACAGAACGGGGGATTCCCTCCCGGGACGTTCGGGGACGTCTACAGTTTCTGGCGACTCCGCTGGGAATTTAGAAAACTTGACTCGAACTCATGATATGTGGTTTTGACTACACTTATGTGTTTCTTTGCATTGCATTTGCATTGGTGCGCCTAGAACACCGTGTTTGCCGTATGTTATTCTTGAACGGTTTTCCAGAGGCTCGCTTCGAGAAGCGTGCCATAAGGCTGACCGGTTGCGGGCTCTGCCACAACGGGAACACAAATCCCGGTTTTACTGGGGCACCCTTTTTGACCATTCGACCTAGTGCATATTCAGATCCGTAGTGACCATTCCAAGCTAGGACAGGTTGCTTACCCGATATAGGTTGTTTGAAACCGCTGCGTGCATAGTGAAACCCTAGTTCCTGACAAAATAGGACAAGGAAACTCTACCCCAACATAGGGGTGTTTTGGCTCTTACTTGCTTGTTATGTGCTTTTAGAGTACGTCTCTACAGGAATGCATGCATTAGTTTGCAAGTTTGGGTATCAGGCCTGAGGGCATCAGTATTTGGGGAATCAGTTTTACCTGAGGGTAACAGTTTACAGGCAGAATTTTGGAGCAGGATTCAGTAGAAGGCACAGTCATCCTGTTATGCACATATTTGTTTTGGCGAAATTGGGCTGAAATGCTGCATGTTTTCTCTTTTGCTAGGGGTAGTCTGGAAACCATAGCTTCAGAGGGCTCCAATATCCCCTAAGGTTCATCGGATTTGTGCTGATAGACTTTGTCAGGTCAGAGATTCAGCTCAAGGGCAATCAGTGTTCCTTTGCTAGAGGCAGGATAGAAGGGCTGGTCAGGCACAGATCACCAGTTCGGCAGTTACCAGATCAGTAGCCCTAATCCACCCCACTAGTGAATAGTCAGTCTGAGGTTTCAGTCTCTACTGCAGGGGTAGATATACCAGTCATTCAGTCGGATCAGCAAAACATGGCAGGAATAGAGGAAATGATGCGTCAACTCCAAGAAAACATGAAAGCTATGCAGCAGGACGCTGCCCGCCAAGCGGAATTTTCCAAACAGCAAGCCGAGATCATGGCCCAGCAGGCAGAGATAATCACCCGGCTGCAGCAGCAAACCGGAGCCTCCGCTTCACATCAGGCTCCTCCCCTACCCAGAGTTCCAACACTTGGGGAGACAGCTAATGCCCAAGAAGATACGGACATTCCACTAGGACCGGCTTCGCCCCTGATCCTACCCCAGCTATCTAAAGCGCCGATCAACCAGCCGGATTCACCTTTTGAGTTCGAGATAGACCCTACAGTGCTGAAGGTCAGCAAGCTGGAGAAGATGTTCAAAAAATCTTAGAGAGTGAAGTTCATCCCAGATATTGAGGACGGGTACACCGACGTGGTTGTGACGCTGCCGGACCGTTTCAAGATGCCACAAATTGATCGCTTTGACAGATCCGGGGATCCCTTGGTGCATCTTCGGTTGTTCTTGGATATGCTAAGGCTGATGGGCCTCACCAGACTACAAAAGCTTTCATTATTTGGCCGGACCTTGTCAGGTGTAGCGGCCATCTGGTACGCAAAATTGAAAGATGATGTCAAGAGGAATTGGGATGAGATGGTCGAGGCCTTCGTTGCACAATACTCGTATAACACGCAAATTGAGATTACGACCCGTGATCTCGAGACGACTAGGCAGGAGCCTAAGGAGAGTTTTTCTGATTTCGTAACCCCGGTGGAGGGCCAAGGCCTTAATGATGACCACTAAGCCCACTGACAAAGATCAGATTAGGATGATTATGCGCAATCTCCAGCCCAAGCTTATGCAGAAAATGATTGTTCTCCCCTTCCCCACCTTTTCAGATTTACATGAAATGGGAGTACAGATTGAGGATGCTATAAAGCAGGGCCTCATTGACCAGGAGAAAAAGCAGCCCAGGAGGGCATTTTCCCGCAGTTCGAATGCGACCACCAGTGGTGATGCAGCTGCAAGATCTTCTGAAGTGGGCATGGTTACCACCTCCGCATCAAAAATAGCTACCCCATTCACTGGTGCGTCTGGAAGTAGTTCACAAGAAACCAAATATCCACCTCAAGTCAAGAGGGTTTTCACCCCACTTCATATGCCTTTGTCAAAGGCTCTAGAGGTCTTACTCCGGAAAGGACATTTGAAACCGTTGGAACAACGGCCCCTACCCGATCCTATCCTTGCAAAGCATGACCAGACTAAATACTGTGCCTATCATCAGCAAACCAGTCATGACACCGACAGTTGCTTTCGTCTGCGCCATGATGTACAAGATCTGTTTGACAACGGGGTCATTGCCGCACCAGGTCCTGCAAAGTCTATCGCCACTGGATTTGTGAACTTGGGGGATAGTGCGAATATGTGATCAGGGGATGAACTACCGCACGCACTGTTTTGAGCATTTACAAATGCTAGTTTTTGTAGCTTCTGACATGGGTGTTGAGTCAGTTCTGTGGTTTTGCTTTGAGTCTGTCTCTTTGTTTTGAGTCAGTCTTTTTGATTAAGGGTCTGTCTTGTTGTATCGAGTCAGTCCTGTTTTGTCAAAAGTCGGGTGATTCCGGGGGTGTTACTTCGGATATCACTATTTTGTTTTGTGTTTGTCCTTTTGTTTTCTTTGAGTCTGTTTCTGCCGGGGAGCCAGTTGTGCCAACAGATCTGAATGAAACAGCAGTGATTTCTACACCCTTGTGTTTGCTTCTGCCTTGCGCCAGTTGTGCCAGAAAGTTTGAATGAAACGACAGTACTTTTTGCCTACTTTTCTATGCCTCGAACTCATTGCATGGACCTAAGTTTTTCAAAACTTTTTGAACATTGTGATGAAAACAAAGAGGAAGGAATTCCTCGGAATTTGAAAAAAAAAAAATGATCAATTGAGAGAAAGAGAGGCATGCCAAGCCCTTAATGAATGAGATCATGCTTGTTAGTGTGAGTACTGGGAAGGATCCTAGCTTGATCCAGATTGGTTCTACACTGTCTTCAGCGCGAGCGATTTGTCGCTTTCTTAAAAGATTTCAAAAAATGTTTTGCGCGGTCCTGCGAAGACCTGTGTGGAATTGCTCTTGAGATTGTGCAGCTTAGGATCGCTCTCAGCCTCGAGACTTGACCTCTCTTGATTTCAAACCTTGAACTTAGATTCAGAATGTTCAACGGTCAATTACAATATGAGGCCTGTGTGGCCAGATTTGAAGCACCCCTCGAACTAGGGGCACAAAATGTCAGATGCGCTCGAAGAGTCAAAGATGAGTCTTTTCTACAAACCAGGGAAGATTGGCAAGAATGCCAAATCCCAGAAGGGGGAAAGGAGAAAGTATTGCTGAAGGACAACCGAGTTTCTATCCACAACACTAGGGGCAAATTCACCCCCCAGATGGACATCTATATCATCAGTGAACAGCGGCCACTCTCCTAGATACGGATGGCTTCAAAACCCTAAAACCATTTGGCATGGACTTGTTACACTTTTACCCTTTGAGAGGCTCGCTGGGCCAAAAACCCGGAAGGGCGACCCAGGCAAAAGTTAGAATAAGAGAAAAATACAAAAAAAGAGAAAAAAAATGCAAAAGAAAAGAGAAGAGAAAAGATGAAAAGATTTGAAAAAGAAAAGACAAAAAATTGAAAAGAAAAGAAAAACAAAGCTCGCAAGGTTGAAAACCCGGAAGGGCGGCCTTGGCAAAAGTTAGAGCGCAAAAGGAGAGATTAATACCCGAGTGTACCTTAACCCCGAACTACGTAAGGCTTGATTCCCATCTTTGGGATACGTAAGCAACTTCATTCTGAAGTCCAGCCGTAAAACACTTCAAATTCGACTGTGTCCATGTGATGGTTTTGGTCATCTTTGTCTTCTCTGTATCCGAGAATTTGGTTGTAATTGTCATTTTAAGGACTGGTTGCCATGTGCTGCGGCGCTATTCAGACTAGGGGCAACTTTCTGTTGCCATACAGCGCGCTGCGGTGCCATTCAAACAAGAGGCAACTTTCCGTTGCCATGCAGTGCCGTTTAGACAAGGGGCAATTCTCCTTCGGATCTGAGGTTGTGCATCTCGAGAGTAAGTTCCATGCTCGTTGAGCAGTGGCCGTTTGCAAAAACAGTTTTGAGAATTTTTACTGAGGTTGACTAATTCTCTCAAAAATTATTCCATTTTTTCCAAAACTGGACCATTTTCTTGGACGCAAAAAAGGAAAATTTTCAGTGCTCATAACCTAACTTGCATGATTTCAAATCAGAAAATCGAACAAGCATGTTAATCTAACTCTCATGTTAGTCAAAATTGTTTTAGTAGAAAACCAAAACAAAAAAAATTGGTCAAAATGATAAACTAGGGACACAGTTGAGTCAGACTTCCTGTCTTTCCCCCGTCATCAATGCATTTGCCAGAAAGGGCACTTTACTTGCCGAAAGGGCACTGTATTAGCCAGAAAATGGCACCACTGAAACTGACCACAAAAGGGCTGAAAGCTCTCTCATATCCTCCGAGCAGCGAGGTATCAAGCCAAGTGCGAAGCACAAACTGGAATAGAGCAAGGCATTCCACTCCGTCATTCGGACAGATCTGATCACGTCCAAACTCCCCAGCGGAACATCGTCAACCGATGTCAATTGCAGATCTGCTGTGTGTCTGGTCGCATTGCAACCCCTCTGTAGGAGAAACTCACTATTGTGAACAAGAAAGAGAATCTAGCAGAATGCTAGGGGCAAGAGCCCGCAACTTCTTGTTTATCCATCAACTACCCAGGGGAGGGATAAAAAATGAGAGATTGAAGAATAGAGAGATGTGCGCTGAGAGAAAAAGTGAGGAAAAGGGCTTTTTCAGACAAAAAAAAAAAAAGGAGAGCCCGAGAGCCGAGTGATGTGAGAATCACAAATGAGAAAGGTTGGGAAACAATACCTAGAGAAACAGGCTCCTTGTGTACGTCTGAGTGTCGTGTCTTTTTGTTTTATCTCGATTCTTGTCTTGAGTCGTTTTCAAGTGTCTGTGTTTATGTTTAGGTCATCTTACCTTGTCTTTCTCTTTGTTGTTGAGTCGTGGTGTGCTGTGTTCAGTCGTAGGCTTAATACCTGGTCGAGAACTCATTTATCAATTTCAAAATGATTTGTTTTGTGCTCAGAGTGTTGTGCCATTCTCTACATTTGTGCAAAACAAGATTCGTTCTTTCGTAAAACCGCAGGGTTCAACCTAGGTCATGTCAGAACAGTAAAACCAGGACCTATTTGAAGCTATATGGGTTCCAGACTACAAAGCAAAAGAAAAGAGGAAAAATTTCAGGTATCTGAGTTTGTTTCAACTTCTGCAAATTCCGAGATTGTATTCCGGATGTACCTTTTCAGGTCTTGCCAATGCTCTGAAGTATGAGTGTGCCCTTACCTCAAGCTCAAGATCAAGTCTGCTTCAACCCAGAATGGTGATCAGAAGTGCTCTCCTTGAGTATCAGTCTCTGCCAGAGGCATCTTGGCTATGTTTGCAATAAGTTCCTAGGAGACCAACTGCGATGGTGGAAACTAGAGTTCTGATGCCTAGAACGCAAAGGTTCGGGATTTCCGAGACTAAAGTCTAGTTTAAATACCCAGAGGCGTGTCCTCGGCTTGAAATCTATATGGAAGCCCCATAGGTTGAGATAGCGTGTATGCACCTCAATTCTGGATACTGGACCAACCTAGTCTGTCACCCCGTTGGAGAATAGGGAAAGTTGTGAATATGATCAGGAAGAAAGGCAGCATCCAAAGTGTTCTACGTGAAGAACCCTTGTCAGTATTTCAGAGCCTTTGTACTGTAAGAAAGGTAAGTGTTCGAAGAGCACGAGGGGCGATCCCCATCAGAGTAGAGCGGTTCATCGCCACTCACCCCATGAGGTGCTTTTTAAAGCGCCGCTATGCTTGTTTATTGCGTTCCTTAAACATCATGCATTGTATTGCATTGTACCTATCAAGTTTCTTTCTCATTCATGCACGATATTATATGTACGGTTCATTCAAAGAAGTTCCGTTTAAGATCATTTATTTAGTGTATCAATCACACCTCATTCACCCTTAGTGTATCAATCACACTCTCTTCACTTAGTGTATCAATCACACATTCTCACTTAGTGTATCACACAAATTCTCATTTCGTGTATCTATCACACACATTCTCATTTTCTGTATCTATCACATACATTCTCATTTTCTGTATCTATCACATTCCATTCAGTTAGTGTATCAATCACACTTCATTTATTTAGTGTATCAATCACACCTCATTCACCCTTAGTGTATCAATCACACTTTCTTCATTCGTTTAGTGTATCAATCACACTTCATTTATTTAGTGTCACACTCTCTTCACTTAGTGTATCAATCACACATTCTCACTTTGTGTATCTATCACACACATTTTCACTTTGTGTATCTATCATACACATTCTCATTTTCTGTATGTATCACATATATTCTCATTTTCTGTATCTATCACACACATCCTCATTTTGTGTATCTATCATGCACATATTCACTTCATTATCTTTTGTGTATCTATCACACCTGTTCACTCAGTGCATCTATCACACTTCGTGTTCACATTTAGTGTATCCATCACACGTTCACTAAGTGCATCTATCACACTTCGTGTTCACCTTTAGTATATCAATCATACTTTGTTCACTTAGTGCATCAATCACACTTTGTGTTCATCTTTTAGTATATCAATCATACTTTGTTCACTAAGTGCATCTATCACACTTTGTGTTCACATTTAGTATATCAATCATACTTTGTTCACTAAGTGCATCTATCACACTTCGTGTTCACATTTAGTATATCAATTATACTTGTTCAATAAGTGCATCTATCATACTTTGTGTTCACCTTTAGTGTATCCATCACACTTGTTCACTAAGTTCATCTATCACACTTCGTGTTCACATTTAGTGTATCCATCACACTTGTTCACTAAGTGCATCTATCACACTTCGTTTAGTGTATCAATCACACTTCATTTATTTAGTGTCACACTCTCTTCACTTAGTGTATCAATCACACATTCTCACTTTGTGTATCTATCACACACATTTTCACTTTGTGTATCTATCACACACATTCTCATTTTCTGTATGTATCACACATATTCTCATTTTCTGTATCTATCACACACATCCTCATTTTGTGTATCTATCATGCACATATTCACTTCATTATCTTTTGTGTATCTATCACACCTGTTCACTTAGTGCATCTATCACACTTCGTGTTCACATTTAGTGTATCCATCACACGTTCACTAAGTGCATCTATCACACTTCGTGTTCACCTTTAGTATATCAATCATACTTTGTTCACTAAGTGCATCTATCACACTTTGTGTTCACATTTAGTATATCAATCATACTTTGTTCACTAAGTGCATCTATCACACTTCGTGTTCACATTTAGTATATCAATTATACTTGTTCACTAAGTGCATCTATCATACTTTGTGTTCACCTTTAGTGTATCCATCACACTTGTTCACTAAGTTCATCTATCACACTTCGTGTTCACATTTAGTGTATCCATCACACTTGTTCACTAAGTGCATCTATCACACTTCGTGTTCACATTTAGTATATCAATCATACTTTGTTCACTAAATGCATCTATCACACTTTGTGTTCACATTTAGTATATCAATCATACTCTGTTCACTAAGTGCATCTATCACACTTTGTGTTCACATTTAGTGTATCCATCACACTTGTTCACATGGTGCATCTATCACACTTTGTGTTCACCTTTTGTGTATTCATCACACTTGTTCACATGGTGCATCTATCACACTTTGTGTTCACCTTTAGTGTATCAATCACACTTTGTTCACTTAGTGCATCTATCACACTTCGTGTTCACATTTAGTATATCAATCATACTTTGTTCACTAAGTGCATCTATCACACTTCGTGTTCACATTTAGTATATCAATCATAATTTGTTCACTAAGTGCATCTATCACACTTTGTGTTCACATTAGTATATCAATCATACTTTGTTCACTAAGTGCATCTATCACACTTCGTGTTCACATTTAGTGCATCTATCACACTTTGTGTTCACATTTAGTATATCAATCATACTTTGTTCACTAAGTGCATCTATCACACTTTGTGTTCACATTTAGTATATCCATCACACTTGTTCATTAAGTGCATCTATTACACTTTGTGTTCACCTTTAGTGTATCCATCACACTTGTTCACTAAGTGCATCTATCACACTTTGTGTTTGCCTTTTGTGTATCCATCACACTTTGCTCACTTCACCCTTTGTGTATCAATCACACTTTGTTCATATAGTGTATCAATCACACACGCTCGCTTTTTGTATCAATCACACACTCTCGCTTTGTGTATCAATCACACACGCTCACTTTGTGTATCAATCACACACGCTCACTTTGTGTATCAATCACACACTCTCGCTTTGTGTATCTATCATACCTTGTTCACTTAGTGCATCTATCACACTTTGTGTTCACCTTTTTGTGTATCTATCACACTACCTTCTCTTTGTGTATCTATCACACATTCACTTTGTGTATCCATCACACACGTTCGTTTCATGTATCTATCACACATGCACACTGCATTCGTAGTGAGAATTGCAATAATTCTCTTACATCCTTTCTGCATTGTGATGTAGCTTGGTTTCTACTTGCTTAAAACTGTTGCATTGTTATGCTTCGTTACAGCTTTCTTTGCATGATCATAAGTTATGTTCGGCATTGTGCATATCATTTGCATCTTGCCCCTGCCCGCGGGCGCATCTCTTTATTATCTTGCTTGTTTGTCTAAGTCTTCAGCCTTCTCAAAAATGGGTCATCTCTGAGCTTTGACATTCACTCACGTCATTTTATGACTTCCAAGTTTTGTCAAAGAGGGGCAACTGTAGACACCCCATTTTTGACCGCTCTTAAGACTTGGGCACTACTGATGGTTTACTTGGTGGTGAAAGGTGTGCAGGGCAAAAGTTCAATTTCTTCGACAAGAGGAGAGTCAAATCCTAACCTCACACCCTATCTTGAACCAAAGCTATTTTGAATGGTTTTTAGACCTTAAAACCCTCTCTTTCAAAACCTTTTTGAAAATAAAATTCCTACGATGTTCCGACGCTCGCATTTTGTTAAATGTTGCATTTTTTGGCAAACCGAGTAAGGAAAAAGTGAAAATAAATGAAAGAGAGATGAAATATTTAAAAAAATCTTTCAAAAACGCCTTGTTTAGGGGTTTGGAGTTGAATAAAAGAGGAGAAGAGAGAGGAAACCCAGTTGGGGAAGGAGTTGGGCATGAATCTTTAAGAGAGAGACGAGAAGTCCTTGCCAAATCAGGCCTATCCTTTTGAATACTTGGATTTCATCTATGAGGCCACCACCATTGAAAATCTTACTTCCAGGGCTTCAATTTTCATTCAAGAATCTCCTCGAGCCGAGTCCGGATGGGAGAGGTATGGTTGTTGGAAGTTGGGCATCAATCCGGTTGGACCGAAACTGAGTAATCGTCACTAAATGAGGGATATCTCCTAGCACACATGGAATTTTGAGGTGAGGCTGCCAAATTTGGAAAGAAGACTTCCGGAGCTACAGTTTAGGCTCAAGAATGACCTGAAAAGGCATCTAGATGAAGGATTTAGGCTTTCTTCAAAATAGGGACTAGGACTGATTTTTGTTGCCGGCCTCTATGGGAGTGTGCCGGCCATGATTGGCTAATGCCGGCCAAAATTGACCCCTTTCAGCCATCAATGAGCCACTGCCTGCCATTGCTGATGGCCGGCAGCACCCCTCTCTCAGCTGGTTTTCCTCCAGATCTTTTGAGCCAGCTGGATTTTTGTTTGCTCCCCTCCATACACGTGTATGAAGGGATGAAGCCCTTGTAAAGCTTCTTGAAGAAGCTTTGGCTTTGCATTCCTCTATATAAGTAAGAGACCTCCCTCTTTGCCAGGGGTTCTGAGTTTTTGAGAGCAAAAAACTCCCTTTCTCTCTATATTGTTTGTGTTTAATGCTTTGAAGTTAGATTTCCTTGCATTTTTACACTATAACACCTAGATATACACCACCACCATTGGAAAAAGCTTCTTGGGAGGTCTTCTTGAGGTCTGAAATCAAGCTTCCACCCCATGAAATTACTGGTTTCGAAGAGGGTCTTCAAGGGTGAGCATTTCTCCCATTTTTTGCACTTTCTTGCACCTTGCTTTAGCCCTCTTTGCATATTGATTTAGGCTTTGCTTATAACTGAAAAAAGTCTTGTTTTTAAGTTCTTTTTAAGTTTGGTTAAGGTCACTTTATTGTTAGGGGTGTGTAACCCCCCATCTTTGCTTTGTTTGGCTTTGTTTTAAGCCATATCTTGGAGCCTCCAAGCTAGCCTTGGTTTGGCCTTCCTACCACTGAAATCCAGTGGATTTTCAGTGGTAAAGGTGTGGTTTTGAGGTCCTTAATCAGAGGGGGTAGCCCCCTCTCTTTGTGTTCCTCTTTGTTTGCATTTTTGGCCTTCCAAAGGACCATCCTTCTATGTATTTTTGAGGCTTGGTTTAGGCCTATTTTTGTGACTTTTAGGACCGGCCTTGGCCCTGTCCATGGCTGGTTTGGCCATATTTTGCATGCATATAGTATGTGTAGTGTAACTCCATCCATAGCTCATCAAAGTAGCATGCGTGCTTAGCTTGTGTTGAGTCCATTTCAGTGCGTTTTTGGTGATGTTTTACCACGCCATAAACCTGTTTTGGGTTGGTTTTGTTACTCCATGCTTTCATGATGCACTTGTAGTGTAAATCCCCTAAACTAGCTTCATATGCTCCATGCTTTGCCATGTCATTTTAGCTTGCTTGGTTTACATTTCAGCATGTATTTGGTCATCATTTGGCATGATATGACCCTATCCATAGTTGGTTTGATCATTCTTTGCATGCTCCATATAGGTGTAGAACAAATCTTGTTTACTAGCCCTTTGTGCATGATGTTTTGACTCATCATACTAGCATATTTTGGCTTTACTCAAACTTGATTTTATGCTTATTTTGAAGTGTTCTAGGACTGTTTTAGGCTGCCATGTCCATATCACTCATGCTTTGTATAGCTGTAGTGTAAATGCTTAGGCTAGTTTTGGGTTTTGAAGCCTCTATCATGCCATACATGTGATGTTTGCATGTCTTGCCCTCATTCCACATACTATTTCAGTCCATGAAATATTGTTGTTCACTTGCATTTGACATGCCTTGATTGCTTTGTATAGCTTGTGCTTTATGCTTCAAGAATGGATTTTTGCGCATGCCGCTTAGCCTAAGCCTTTGGCTCATCATTTCAGTACATTTTGGGTCCTAATATACCCTGATGTAACTCTGTTTTTGATTGTCCAAGTCATGCCATGATTGGTTCTCATAGGTGTAATGCATTGCCTCTTTTGTAACCTTTCATGTCCTATGTTTTAGCATTGTATGCTAGCTTGCTTTGGCTTACTTCCATGCATGTTTTAGTCTCATATCAGTATGTACTAGGACTATTTTGGGTTGCCCTTGCCATATCCTTCATGCTTCGTATAGCTGTAGTGTAATTGGCCTTGCAAGCTTCGTGTTTCGGTGATTCATGCATGCTATCCTTGAGCTATTTAGATGATTTGGCATCGTTTATCATCTCATTTCAGTGCCTCTAGTGTTGTTACACTTGCACATTTGTCACTTCTTAGGCGTTTTTTAGAGTTGCCCTTTTAGGCCCCTTGGATGAACCTTTCGCATTTCGCATGCTTGAGTGTGTTGTATGGCTTAATTCATCGCTTTGGCTACTGATTTGGACCTAGTTGAGAGCCGTCCATCTTTGGTGTAAACCTATCTTACCATGTTGTCACATGTTTGTTTCATTTTGTATGTTGTCGCATACTTGTTTAAGCTTTGCATACCTTGCATGCTCACATGTTCATGTTGCATTTTATCATGTTGTCCAAGGTCATCACCTCACATCATGCTTATATACTTGTTGCATGCTTGGTTTAGTTACATGTTTGCACATTTAGGTCATGTTGCATGTTTGCCATGCTTATGTGTTGTATTGCTTGGATTAAGTGTTAATCCGAGCACGAGGAACGAGGGGCGTTTCATACTTCAAGTGATGGAACGTGTCTCAATTCTTAGTCACCGAAGCTCTTGATGATTCATGATAGAGTTCTAGGCTTTACTTACTTTATTTGTGCATTCATTTTCATATTGATTTGAACAAGTTGGATCTTTAGCCATCATGCATCGGGATGCGTGATTGATGGTCGTGGATCCGACTAGGCCTCTCCCTTGATGTTTTGAGGTGATTTGGAGTGCCATGGTGCATACATGTCTTTGGGAGACCCTCCCTTTCCTCTATTTTGTGCTTCGTTGCAGTTTGGTGTCACAGCACACCAGTGGCCCGCAACCTGCCACTGATGGCCGGCAGTGTGCCACCCTTGGCCGGCAATGGACCATATTTGGCCGGCAGATCTCCTTCCCTGGCCGGCAGGCCACTGGTGACTTCCCCTGTAGTGTTTTGGTAGGATCCAGCAACAAGCACTAGAAGACACCCTGCAAACAGAGCCTCTAAAGAGCAATCGGAAGGCCTTCCGAAGCGAGGAGCCGAAGCGAGCACGCATCTCCCTCTTCTTCAAACAGGGCTGGAATAGCACCGTTTACTGCTTTCCCTATTTGTTTGTTGTCTTTCATTTGTAGTTTAATTAATTTGTTAATTGATTAAGTTGTGTAATAATTAGTTGTAGCTAGTTATTCAATTCGGTTCTATAATAATTAATTAGCTTATGAGTTAGTTAATTAGGTGGCTTGTATTATTCATTCGGACCCTCCGAGCGAGGGCGCAATTGTAATAAGTGTGCGTGCGTGTGATGCAAGTCTTCCAACCCCAGTTCTTTCTCCCTTTTATTTAGCCGCTTACAATGGTTAGATTTAGGGCATATTTCAATTAGCATACCTTATGCTTGCATGTTTGCATCATTCATCTGTATTGTATGCACCGGGCTCGGCGCATCATACTAACTGCATAGTATTTCAATTCCAATTTGAATACATGTTATCTGTTGCATTTCACATGCCATCCATAGATTAGCCGAGCCTATTCTAGTTGCATTTTGCCTGCGATGCATTAGCCATTCTAACATGGACTTGGATCATACATTTGATTACTAACAAGTTCTTTGTTTTGGCTCGGAGTACACTGTAAGTATTTGTGCTTTAGCATCTCGCATGAATGTGAATGTTAACATGACAGCATGCTTACCATGTGGTTATGTGCTTAGTTGATATAACTGCCTGAATGCCTGTGGGTGAAGGTTGGATTGTTTGAGTTGGAACAACTCGTTGAAATCCGTGTTTTAGCCTACTTGCGAGTAACAAATTTCAAATTGTCTTTCAAATGAGCGGATATGCAATGCTTTATTCCAAATTAGGCGATCTAGTCTATACTTTTGTATTGTGAGCATCACATAGTAAATCTAGGCTAATAACCGGAATAAGAACGCATAATGTTTTCAAAACTCGATATCATGGTTAGTAGAGGCTGATCTTCGGATCGGCCGAGAGAGAGTGCTCATAGCTGACCTTCCCCAATTGTACCCAAGTTCCCGAGCTGAGGCAACTTTGGTGATGACAGACACGTGGCCTTAGGCAACGAGTCAGGGTTTCCTAAATTTTCCAAAATAAAATATTTAGGTGGCGACTCTGTATCTGGCAAAGCAGTCCATATTTGGCACTTCTTTCAAAAAAATCTGTTTTCAAAAACGATTTGCCGGATTTAGACTCTTGGATGATTCATCGGTCTTGCATTGCACTCTGCGAGATTAGATACAGGATTGTGACTTTGAGTCCTGAACTGTAGTAAACCTCAAATGAACAGAACGGGGGATTCCCTCCCGGGACGTTCGGGGACGTCTACAGAGAGAAGGCTTAGTGGCAGAGAAGAGGGAAGAAAAGGAATAAATTATGCAATCATCTCATTTCCTTCTATTTTCTTTTTCAAATACATGTTCTTAGAGGTTCTAAATATTATTTTCAGAAATATTATAATGGTGTTCTCGTGTTGAAAATGAAAAGAATTGAGCCTTGTTCCATCCTTACTTGTGTTTTCTCTTAATCGGTGCAAAACTATCTTTTTCTAACCAATCTCTCATAATTTCCAAAGGCACACCTTCAATCCAAATTTTTGAGTATAATATATATTATTTAGCATATTTTCATCACAATAGAAGTGAAAAATTATCCATGGTTATCCTCTTTTCTTACTTTATCTCTTATTCCAAGTTTTGTGCTCAAAGAACCAATTTTTCAACCCACTTGTAAAAATTCTAGAAAAATGCAGAACAATTTCCGTACCCTCTTTTTTATGTCAAAGCCTTCCTTTAAGTGTTATATTTCATAGGGGAAAAATTATCAAAAAAGAGTGAGCGGTTTGAGAGAAAACTCGATTTTCGTAACAGTACAAATCTAGACAGTGCTGGAGTATTTCTTGAATAACTAAAAATCTAAAAAAGCTATGAAACTTCTAAAAGATGTTTATGAAAACCAAATAAAATTCTCTACAAACCATAGAAAGGCCAAGTTTAGAAAAAATCTAAAAGTATCTATTTAATTGCAACCTTTAAAGTGTACCAAAGCTGGAAATTTAATTTGTTAATGAACTTATGTTTTTGAATTCATGGAAATGCTTATTATCACTTGTTCATGACTTGTTATGATATTTTCATGTGTTATAGTTATATTTCTTACCATATTGATTGATGATGCTCACGTTTATGTGGATATTATTGTCTTGATAAGTTGTTCTAACTTTAATTTAAGACATCTAACTCAACATAAAACTTAATTAGGGCGGTATTGGGTTTTCGATCACTTGAATAATGAAAAGATGATAATGTGTTATGTATGAATTGATGGGACGTGTTCCACAACTGAAGGTTAAGTCTTGTGCAAGCAGTTATCGCGTTAACCCTAGAATGGAACGGACGTATTTGGACTCTTTGCAATGGTTTGATGCGATAAGGTTAGGTCTAGATGAGACATTCATGGGGATAAAATCTTTTTTTTCGGAGTGATAAGGTTGGGTTTAGGATGATAAAAAAAATTTCTTTTCACCGCCCTTTTTGAGGTCTAGCGATAACGTTGAGCGATATATAATCTTTGCAGGCATCCGTAGTAAGTTCTACAAAGTAGCAAACGAGGGAATTCTGAATAGTCCGGTGTCTAATTCTTGCGGATAGGAGGATGAAATCTCTTTGGGATATTTTTAGATTACTAACATCTAACCTTTGTTGTTGACTTGAATATCATGTTTCATTACTTGCTTATTGTAATTGCAATTGTGCATTGAATTAGGAAAAAAAGGCCGGGTGTATATATGTTTTTTGGGCATTCAAAGCTCATGGTGTTTCATACTAGGTATTGAAGACTATTAGACCGGTCAAAGGCAATGCTAAAGCATTTGAGGACGTACGACTACCCTAAGAGAATTAGAAATTAGTTTTGTAAACGTATTTTGAGATTGCAAGTAATACATCCCTTGTTGTATTTAAGACATGATTTTGTAATTAATATATATCTAAGCATATCTTTTATATTACTTATTCCTTATTTTCTCGTCGACACATGTAGTTCTTGTGATAATACCTTGTTAAGATTTGTCAAAATGGTAACTTTGCTATTCAAGTTAGTTGGATTTCTAAGGGAGGCTATATTGACTCCTCCGACCTTCATAGAATCTTACTTGGTTATAAACTAAATGACTCATTAGTGATGTTTTCTACTCTTGTAACCTTAGATAAATCGTGTATTTATCTGTTAACGTATTTCTTGGTATTCCCGATTTTTGGGGTGTCACATTAGTGCGTCGATGTTAACTTAACTAAAAATAGTTTGGTTTTGGTTGAGTGGTTAGGGTAAATCTGGGTAATGTATGGTTATGATTATGAGGCGAGGTACTCATATCAATTGGGTTTTAGTTGAGTGGTTAGGGTAAATTCAGGTGATGTATGGTTGTGATTATGATGCGAGGTACTCATATTGACCATGGGATTTAGTGACGCTCAACGATGGTTACAGTGGTACTCAGCGATGGCCACGGGGTTTAGTAGCGCTTAGTGATAGCTACGGGTTATGGTGATGCTTGACGATGGTCATAGGATTACATGGTGCTCAGTGATGGCCACTAGATTTAGATGGTACTTAGCGATGACCACTGGTAGATACATGGACTTGAGAGAATTCATTAGGATGTAGTGTTGATAGGGAAAGATGGTTTACTTAAGTATAAACCTATGTTGTGTAGTTTGTGTTGAATGTAGGTGACTATGGGTTGTGTATGTGTTGTATGAGACTTTGATATCAATGTATGTATATTGAGGTCAATGTTGCATATGTGTACGAGATGTGGTTAGCCAACGATATGGTTGAGTATGTGTGAAGAGATGTTTTGAAATGTTGAATTTGAAATGGTGAATGAAAATGATAAGACATGGATGTTGGTAAATGAATAAGGAAATGAACTTTTGAAAAGGGAAAGCTGTTATTACATATGTATATTTTGGATAAAAAACGTCAAATTATATATACACTTTGATGTGGAGCATGCATGATCACAGCTAGCTATATGTTGCTATTGTTTACAAGCTTTGGGGTTTCTACTGTACTATATGTTCATTCCACGTGTTGACATATTTTCATGTACAAGGCTAGAAGACCGTCAAAGACTTGAAATCTTTTATTCTGTTGGCCACGAGGCCTTTTAGTTGTTTAGTAGTATGCCATTTTTGTATAAAGGTAAATCCTTTTATTATTTACATTCAAATGTAACTTTAAGGGCATTATAATGATTTATGTGTATTTGGTATCATTATTTATAAGAGAGAGAATGTATGAAATGTTTAATTCTTTATTGTTTCTTTATGCTTTCACGTGCATACTCTATAAATGGATTTAAATAATGGATTTGATAATGGATTCAGATAATAAAAGTCGAGGTGTTACAATAAAGTAGCTCGCCTTGAAAATTACGGAGGATAGTTACCATTGCTGCTTTGTTATATTTATTTCCCATAACCAAATCAATTGCTTTACCTTAAAACTACTCTCAAAGAATCAATGAACAAATCATAGAATTTTATATATACTAATACATAGTTGTGGGACATATTTTTAGGTAGTCCACATGGCTGAGGTTGTTAGCCGAGGTGCCACGTGGGCGGACCATGGTGCTGAGATATGGTGCGATGATACCGGAATCTGAGATGAATGGACAAGGGACAAGAGTCCTAGAATGAGAGAGGACTTCAATTGGGATAAAGATAAGACTCTTAGAGAGTTTATCCCAATCTAACTAGGAGTCTTGGATTAGCATTGAGCCAGAATCCATTGGAGCTAGGCTTCTACTGGGATTAGGTCAGTGTTGGCTATAAAAGTAAGGCACGCTCATGGGTCTAAGGTACGCTTTTTGTGTTCTAAATAGTGAGTTAAGCACTTTTGCTATTTTTTAGAGATAACTGAGTTGATCGTCGGAGTACCTCCGGGTGGACGAACCACCGTCGGAATCTTATCTTTTTGTGGCAAGTCATTTGGGTGCAATTTATTCTGCCGGTGTTCTCCAGCTGAGTTCCCCGTTTGGTTGTTTGGTTGGAAATCAACACCCACAATCTAGCGCCGTTTGTGGGAACTTAGTTAGAATAGACGGCCATCATTGTGCAAGATCAACATGTCGACAACGACTAGTTTAGCGAAGATGAAGAATGCGTCGACATTAATGGAATGAAGACCTTTCCAGAAGGGATGCAAAGACAGGGGGCATGAGCGTTCCCAAGGAGATGGCTTTCAAGTATAGAAGGATCAGCCTAAGTGAGCAGATCCCGAATTCCGAATTCCAAATCCTAGAAGATAAGATCTCGGCCTAGATGATTAGGTTCGAAAAGACGAGCTCAGCCTAAGTGAGCAGATCCCGAATTCCAGATCCCGGATCCCAGATCCCAGAAGACAAGATCTCAGCCTAGATGATTAGATCCGAGAAGACAAGAGCTCAGCCTAGGTAAGCAGATCCCGGATTCCAGATCTCGAATCCCGGATCCCATATCCTAAAAGACAAGATCTCGGCCTAAATGATTAGGTCTGAGAAGATAAGAGCTCAGCCTAAGTGAGCAGATCCCGGATTCCAGATCCCGAATCTCGGATCCCAGATCCTGGAAGACAAGATCTCGGCCTAGATGATTAGGTCTGAGAAGACAAGAGCTCAGCCTAATTGAACGGATCCTGGATCCCAGATCCTAGAAGACAAGATCTCAGCCTAGATAAGTAGGTCCGAGAAGACAAGAGCTCAGCCTAAGTGAGCAGATCCCAGATTCCAGATCTCGAATCCCGGATCCCAGATCCTAGAAGACAAGATCTCGGCCTAGATGATTAGGTCCGAGAAGACAAAAGCTCAACCTAAGCAAGCAAATCCCGGATTCCAGATCCTAGAAGACAAGATCTATTCCTAGATGATTAGGTCCAAGAAGACAAGAGCTCAGCCTAAGTGAGCAGATCTTGGATTCCAGATCTCAGATCCCAAATCCTAGAAGATAAGATCTCGACCTAGATGAGTAGGTCCTAAAAGACAAGAGCTCAGTCTAAGTGAGCAGATCCCGGATTCTAGATTCCAGATCCCAAATCCCAGAAGACAGGATGTCGGCCTAGATGAGTAGGTCCGAGAAAACAAGATCTCGGCCTGGATGATTAGGTCCAAGAAGACAAGAGCTCAGCCTAAGTGAGTAGATCTCGGATCCTAGATCCCAAAAGATAAGATTTTCGCCTAGATAAATAGTCCGAGAAGACAAGAGCTCAACCTAAATGAGCAGATCCCAAATCCCATAAGACAAAAAAGAAGCACACAAGATCAGACTGAAGTCGGCCAGGTTCTGCCTGTCAGTAGAAGGCCATCTACACAGAAGGACTTTTACTGGACCTCTATTGCGATGTGCACATCCTTCCCAGGTTGAAGACTTTTTACACGAGATCTATACAAGGGGCAGATCCCTTGCCCACAGAGCTATATCATAGGGATTTTGGTGGCCTTACATGCAAAAGAATGTCAAAGCCTATATAAAAAAGCATGAAAATATTATTGGAATCCATGACTGTGCGATAAGACCGAAATGTCTTATGGCGATGTTCCCATGGTGAACGTGACGAGCAACTTAGACTTATTATATGGTAGAGTCAAATTATACTTGCATATGATAGAGTTGAACTAAGTTGACAATGTTTTTGAATAAAACATGACAAATAACTTAAACTTATTATATGGCAGAGTTGAATTATACTTGCATATAATAGAGTTGAACTAAGTTGGCGATGTTTCTGAATGAAACATGACGAATAACTTAGACTTATTATATGGTAGAGTCGAATTATACTTGCATATGATAGAGTTGAACTAAGTTGGCGATGTTTCTAAATGAAACCTGACGAATAACTTAGACTTATTATATGGCAGAGTTGAATTATACTTGCATATGATAGAGTTGAATTAAGTTGGCGATGTTTTTGAATGAAACATGACGAATAAATTAGACTTATTATATGACAGAGTTGAATTATACTTGCATAATAGAGTTGAACTAAGTTGGCGATATTTCTGAATGAAACATGACAAATGACTTAGACTTATTATATGGCAGAGTCGAATTATACTTGCATATAATAGAGTTGAACTAAGTTGGTGATGTTTCTGAATGAAACATGACGAATAACTTAGACTCATTATATGGAAAAGTTGAATTATACTTGCATATAATGGAGTTGAACTAAGTTGAATTAACTCGGACGTGCCATATCGGCAGCGTCAAACTCAGAATGGAACTAAGTTCATTAATAGAGAAACCAAGGTTGAAACACCTCGGGAAGCCTTTGTTTGAATCTAACTTCGGCAAAAGACCATAGATACATGCTTAATGTGAACTTAAGTGGAACTTAGGTTCACATTAGAGGCAGGGAGCTGGAGTGATGAACAAACTTAAGAGTTTGACATTTGTTGAAATTTTCAGAAATGGGATTAACACTTGTTGAACTTTCAGAGAAATTTACAAGTTGAAGTTAGCCGATGCAATGATGAATAAAGTATCCAAGGTACATGTTACCCGAGGTGACCAACCACGTTGTCAAAACTTGGAAAGGGTGAAGTTTTAATAGAAGATAGCGTATGGAGGTAAAAAAGCAATAACACTTGTAAAAATATTTTTATTTTTAAAGTGTTAGCCGAGGTATGAAAATGGTTAGCCGAGGCAAACAATCAAAGTTTATCCGAGGTATTGTATCCCGGAGTTATACAGTTAAGGTACACTTTGAAAAAATACAAAAATATTCTAAGTTTGGAAGCATGAAAAGCATGAAAGAAAACAACAAACATGCATAGAAGACAAGAAGGCATACATTCAACACTTGGAAGAAAATATAAGACTTGCATTCAGAAAAGAAACTTGTTCAGATACAAAAAGGCACTTCGGCCTGGTATAAGAGATTACTTATTCATCTACAAAGACAAAAAGGGCACATCGGCCAAATATAAAGCTAACATTTTTCAAACAAAAGATTACAACTGTCTAAAATGAAGAAGGAAAAATACAAAAATGAGGAAAAACCAAAGTTTATGCATTTTCCACAGTCTGCCCTGCCTTGGCAATTGGCGTTGTGTCAGCCTTGGCAGACAGTTGGGCAAAATTTTCAGCTTGGATGTCGGCGTCGATCTCACGCAGTGTGTCATCTAGGCTCTTGTTGGCAGTCTCGACCTCGGCCTCAGAAGTGGTCTTTTGAACCTCATCATCTTCATCTTGAGTCAAGTCAAGGACTTGCTCATTCAGAGTTAGGACTTGGCCCCAGCAGCAGCTTCAGATTCTTTCTCGGCAACCTTAGTGTCAGCCATTTCCTTGTCTCCGGCCTCTTCGTCGTCTGCTTCTTCTACGTCATCGGCCTCATCCTCAGATTTGATTGGGAGAGGGAGAGAAAAGGACATTGAGCTGACCCATATCATGGAGGGGTGAGTCCTCGAGGACAGACATTTTTTTAAGGGCTGTCATCCAGTTAAGATAGTAGCCTTCGTTGTAGGCCATGTTGACTTAATTTTTCGACTTTAACAATGGCCTCGGCTTTGGCAGCAGTAACTTGGTCCACTTGCTTCATGTGTTTCTCTTTCGAGATATTGAGTTGCTGGAGGCATAAGCATGTTGGATTGACTATAAGTAGATGGAGTGGATTGCACAATTATGACATCAGGGATGTCAACAAGAGGGTCTTCTACGACAAGAGTTTGGCGAGACATGTCGTCATTGGTTACGGCGATGGTTACTCACAGATAAGGTGATTGAAAAATTATTAAGGTCTAAGGCTGGGAGATTAGGACCTCGGTGTTTCCTGTTCTTGGTTCTAGCTGCAAGATTGTCGCTATGTCGGTGTTTTCACTGCCATTGAGATGGTGGGTTGATGTGTGGAGCAGCTAATGAATTGCTTGGCTGTTAGTCTGGTTCAATTGGTAGAGTTTGAACCTTGGGCACAAAAGGAGTCTTCATAGTAATGAATGCTTCAAGAACAGCGATGATGGTTTGCAGAGGCCAAGAGAAAGAGAGTCTTGGGACAAAGATAAAAACGAAATAGGAAGATGAAATGGTTTTGCTGGAATTAGAAAAATATGGCAAAAAGTTATGATTTTGAGTCCTGACGTGCCCGTGCTGACGTCAGATGGCGATGGGCAGAACTGATGAGACATGATGGGGACGTGATTGGTACGCTCCAATCTCATAATGATTTTGATTGAGATGTGCGATCTTAGTTGAGATATTGATCTCGGTTGATATGACAATCTCGGTTGAGATGACGATCTCGACTGGGATGACGATCTCGGTTGAGTTGGTGATCTTGGTTGACATGATGACCTCAGTTGAGATATTGATCTCGGTAGAGATTATGATCTTGGTTGAGATGACGATCTCGGTTGATATGGTGATCGTGGTTAACATGATGATTTCAGTTGAGATGTTGATTTTGGTTGAGATGTTAGACTTGAAGGGGGGCAGAACTTGTTTATTCTTGGTTTCTGATGAGTTGATACTAGGATCTTGATGTTCTTGAACTAACAAGTCATGATCTCTGCTAGTAGTGCGATCTCTGTCGAGATGTTGGACCTAGATGAAATGGAACATGATGGTTCATGGTTCTTGGTTTTTGATTCTTGATTCTTGACGAATGGACATTTGAGTCCTTGTTTCTTGGTGCTAACGAGTCACGATCTCGGTCGGGGAAGTACATGTATAGGTTCTATCACCTTAGTTTGCTGAGGTAATAGAACTTATGGGGCTGTTGTGGAGACATATTTTTAGGTAGTACACGTGGCCGAGGTTGTTAGCCGAGGTACTACGTGGGCGAACCATGGTGTTGAGATATGGTGCGATAATACCGGAATCCGAGATGAATGAATAAGGGACAAGAGTCCTAGAATGGGAGAGGACTTCAATTTGGATAAAGATAAGACTCTTAGGGAGTTTATCCCAATCTAATTGGGAGTCCTGGATTAGCATTGAGCCAGAGTTTATTGAAGCTAGGCTTCTACTGAGATTAGATTAGTGTTGGCTATAAAAGTAAGGCACCCTCATGGGTCTAAGGTACGCTTTTTGTATTCTGAATAGTGAGTTAAGCAATTTAGCTATCTTTGAGAGATAACTGACTTGATCGTCAGAGTGTTCCCGAGTGAACGAATCACCGCCGGAATCTTATTTTTTTGTGACAGGTCGTTCGGGCGCAATATATTATGTCGGTGTTCTCCAGCTAAGTGCTCCGTTTGGTTATGTGGTCGGGAATCAACACTCACAATAATATATATATTTTTTCCTTGAAAAATTTCCAATTGGATCGGTAGAGTGGTGTAATTTGGAGTTTTTAATAAATCTATTTAAGAATTTTTGAATTTTTTTTTTAATTGGTGTAATTTAAGAGTTTTAATTTGTTTATAATTTTAGTGTACTTTAAAGAGTAATTTGAAAAAAAATAATAAAATTTATTGAAAATAAATTATAATCTTAAACAAAAAAAAATTTCAAAACAGTAAACATGGAGCGAGTTAGATACTTGGGCCTTTACGATGATCCAGCTCAAAACGGGCCCGGTTCGATCCTATAAGAGGAAACACGTGCAGCTCATCGAACCATTTCTGCTCGGTAGATAAAGTAGATCGAGAGACACACACACTCTCTTTCCGTACCTGGAAACCCTAGCCCCCAAAATCCCTAGAACCAAACACAATAGCCATGGCCAAGAAGCGAAAGCTCCGACCTTCCGAGCCCGAATCATCCAACATAACCCCCGAACCCCAAACCCAACCTCCGATCGAAGCTGAAGCAGATCAAGAGCAGATCGAACAACACCACCACCAACAGCAACTACAACAACAGATCATTGAAGAAGAAGAAGAAGAACAACGACAAGAACAACTTCAAAACATGGACGAGGACGATAACGAAGAAGAACAAGAGGGTGTCGAAGAAGAAGACGACGAAGAAGGAGTTGAAGAATCGTTGAAGAAGAACTCAAACGATGTCGCTTTGAAGGAACAAGTTCCTGCTGACGCCAACGGCGGCGAGAACGGTGACGAAGAGGAAGAGGAAGAGGAGTTGGAGGATGAGCCTGTTGAGAAGATTCTAGAACCGTTCGGGAAGGAACAGCTTGTTGTTCTTGTGAAAGAGGCGGTTTCCAAGTACCCTGAATTGATGGAGATTGTTCACAAGCTTGCCGATGCGGACCCAGCTCATCGCAAGATCTTCGTGCACGGACTTGGTTGGGATACTAACGCCGAAACCCTAACTAGTGTCTTCGGGAAGTACGGCGAGATCGAGGATTGCAAGGCTGTGTCTGATAAGGTCTCTGGAAAGTCTAAGGGATATGGGTTTATTCTGTTCAAGCATCGGAGTGGCGCTCGGAAGGCGCTCCAGCAGCCCCAGAAGAAGATTGGGAATCGGATGACTTCGTGCCAGCTGGCGTCTGCTGGGCCTGTCCCGGCACCTCCTCCTACCGCACCGCCGGTGTCTGAGTACACTCAGAGGAAGATTTTCGTGAGCAATGTGTCGTCAGAGATCGATCCCCAAAAGCTGCTCGAGTACTTTTCCAAGTTTGGGGAGATTGAGGACGGGCCTCTGGGATTAGATAAGCAAACTGGGAAACCTAAAGGGTTCTGTCTTTTTGTGTACAAGTCGATTGAGAGTGCAAGGAAGGCCTTGGAAGAGCCGCACAAGAACTATGAAGGGCATACATTGCATTGTCAGAAGGCAGTTGATGGTCCAAAACCAACTAAGCCCTATTATCAACAACATCAGCAGCATCACCATCAGCATCATCATCAGCAGTACCATCCTCACTCTTCCAGGAAGGAAAAGACCAAATATTCGTCTGGTGGGGGTTCTGGACCGGGACACTTGATGGCTCCGTCGGGACCTTCAGTGGGTTATAACCCTGCTGTTGCAGCGCCTGCGTTGACCCCGGCTCTTGGGCAGGCGTTAACTGCTCTGCTTGCTACTCAGGGAGCTGGATTGGGGATCACTAACTTGCTTGGGGGACTGGGTGCACCAGTGAACCAGGGAGTGCCACCAATGATGAACAATCCGGGGTATGGGAATCAGCCTGGTGGCAGCTATGGAAATCAACCTGGGATGCAGGGTGGGTATCAGAACCCACAAATGGGGCAAGGTGCCAGTAGGCCGCAGCCGGGTGGTGCCCCTTACATGGGTCATGGTCACTAGGTAAGTGAAAGGTACATGATTTACTTGCTTGATATATATCTTTTCCTTGCGTTTTTTTTGTTGCTACTGATACACAAATTTAGTATTTTGTGAATTTATTAAGTAGTACAGAAAAATATTGTGCAATAGCATTTAAGTTGTGTCAAATTGAAGGAAAAGGTGAGCCTAAGTAATGAAGAGAATTGTGTTGCCTACTTATTTTAACTGAAATTAATTTACTTACTAGAAGAACTTCCAATAAGGAAAATGCTATTGAAGGTTTTGAAGCTTATGACCACAAAATAATATCACATAAGGAGGAGTAGTTGGGTTTCAGGGATAGTTTGTTTTCAGGGATTGTTAATCTATCTACGGATCTATTTTTTTGAATTTTGTTGGCTATGTTGATACTATATGATGTGTAAGGTTATTTCGGTTTATTATAGTTAATGGTATACTTGTAGATGTATGAGGACCGCATGCCTTTTTAATGTTTTTTTAATCAAATTTAAGTTTTAATTATAAGAAAAAAGTGTTTTAGTTGTATTGCAAAACTCATTTGTGTGTGCTTTGGTCTTTTGGTTTACTTACTATAATCATTATTATTTTTGGTTTGTTAGAGAAAGAAATGAACTAAGAAGCATGGACATTTTTAAGAAGACTTGTTTGTCATACACTTGTCGGATATTGACACTGGTCGAACACTTTCTGACACTCAATGGACACTTCTAACTTGTGTTAGACACACATCAAAAAATGTCCTTTTAATGATTTTAAGATTTTTTTGGACATGCTTTGGACACTTGGAGAAAGACACGTGTTCATTGCTTAAATACATGTGAAAAACCAGGTAGATTTATACATATCCTCATTGTAGTTGTTTTTGATTGTCTAGTTGGATGGTAGGTCTGTCTTTTCATTGTGTCTATTACTTTGGTGTAATGTGTAGGGCAGCAATGATCTGACATCCCATATTCTCATTGATGAGGTAGGTGTATTGCCTTGATAACTGTTAGGAGTAAGCTGGCTTGTTTTCAATTATATTTGCATTCTGAGCTCCTCTGTTTTGATTTTGCCACACATGTGATGGAAATATTGCTGTGTAAATTGCTTGTCAGTTTTAACTATTTATATGAAGTTTTGTTTTGAAAGTGTTCCTGTACTACTGTCAAATTCTTTTTGTTTTCAAGCTCATGTTAGAAGTTAGCTCTCAAATCTTTTGTGGCTCTTTTCCTAAATTTCCTACTCATCATATTACTATTCCATTTTTTTTTACAAATATCCTTATGATTATATCATCGCTAGGTAAATGACAATTATTGTTTTTTTAACTTAATGAAGGTATGGGATTTCAGCTTCAGTTTGTTACATTGGTTTTTTCTTCTTGAAATATTTTCTTCTTAAAATAGGTTTTTTTATGTTTTACGTATTCATTGTGCAGATTCCTTCATAGATGCATCAAACTTTTAGTTTTGGACTCTGGTGATTCTTCTGAAGTTCCAGGAACTCATGCAAACGACGTCTTTATATTTGTAGCAATATGTTACTATTTGCCTAAAGACCAGAATCTTAAACTTGTATTTTCCTTTCTATTCAAGTACTTTTCTTCCTTCGAATGTTTTCAAAACAATGTAGTATTTTGGCTCCAATGTTTTGTTTCTGAAAAAGTGTTGGGGAGCAGGTAGGTTTTTCCTATAGAGACCACCATGTCTCTCCGGATTTTTAAGTGGTTTATCAGCAATGTTTTTCTTTATTGACTAATGCCTTAATGGCGTCTTTGTGCTTCACTTAGCTGCTTGCTTAATGGCATTTTTATGGTTGTTTGAAATTTTCCCTTTTATTGCCTAAATATGATTTTTTGTGATTCGATGTCACTTTATCCCTGCTCGTGTGGATTGCGTGGCATAATATTATTTTTGGAGTCTTACTACCCCCTCCCATTTGTTTATACACAACTATTTGGAAAGACAAACATTTTGCATTATGTTTTTACCTTACCATGTAAATCTATTGAATTACCTATATAAGAAAAGAAAAAACTATTTTGCAAGTGTTGTGTCCATTTGCATTTAGAATTGAAGCTGATACCTATCCATTCATTGTCTCTGCCCTTTGATGTACTGTATTACAGAATCAACCTTGGCAAGATGGCTAATCCATTCACTCATTCTATGAATTTATCTTATGAACATTGTTATTGCAGGTGATTTCTTGTAGCACAAACAACCTGTAGCAAGGAAATGACATTTCCAAGAACTTTCTCCCTTTACCTTTTCTTTTTTTCATTATCTTTTATCTGTTTTTTTTTTTTTTTGGCTATACAACTTAGTAAAATATTATCTAAGTAATTTTTTTGGGATGGGGGGAGGGGTGTTAAAGAATTATTCTGAGAATAAAACAAATTTTGTCAGACCTTTATATTTACTCCATTTTACAAAGCATATTTTTAGTAGCAAGAACTCTTTAGTATTGGGGAGGAATTGCTGGGTGATTTATATCTGGTTGAATGCTTATTGTAGGTGCAAGTTTCAGAAGTCTGTAACTTTTGAAAAATAAAAAAATAAAGATGGGTATATTGCACTTTACTCCCTGCAGTTGGTCCAAAAAACACTAAAACCCTGTTTTCCTTCTAAATTGACTCTGTGGGCACAAAGCAACAAAAAATGATTTGTTTTTTCATTTTAAATTGAATTATTAATTTTTAAAATGACATTTAAACCTCTTAAAAAATCCCCTCCTCCCTTTACCTTCTTTCTTCCTTTCACGTTGCTCTCTGCAACTCTCCCCTCCTTCCTCACTATCTCATTTTGCCTTATTGTATAGATTTGGGTTTTGGTTTGATTTGGTTACTTTGCTCTGTGAGAGCATTATTAATTTTTAAAATGACATTTAAACCTCTTAAAAAAGCCCCTCCTCCCTTTGCCTTCTTTCTTCCTTTCACCTTACTCTCTGCAACTCTCCCCTCCTTCCTCACTATCTCATTTTGCCTTATTGTATAGATTTGGGTTTTGGTTTGATTTGGTTACTTTGCTCTGTGAGAGCATTAGTGGGTTGGGGGAGGAGGAGGTCTGACGAGGTTGGGGGTGGAGGTGGAGGTGGTATTGACAGGGGCGTGGGTGGAGGGAGGGAGGGGCAACAACAGGGGTTAGGTGGTGGTGATGGGATTGGTGCAGATGGGTGTTGGTGGTGGTTTTGGGTGCTGACGAGTGCTGGTGGTGGATTGAGGGAAGAAAGATAGAAGAGGGGAGAGGGAAATAAAAGGGTTATTTTAGTCCTTTTAATTTTTTTGGTCACAGCCATCATAGTGTCATAAATCGTACTTCAGGATGCATTGTGTTTTTGGGCCTAACCCTAGGATAAGGTTTAATTTTCCCCAAAAAGATACAAAATTACCCAATCAGTTTGCTAATGTAATGATTGGATGCATTTTTTCTTTTCCTGAAGCCTGAGATAAAGGTTTTCAACTCCTGTTTCTTTGCCCTGAGGTCAGAATTAGGATTTGGTCAAATATGGTTGTTTCCTTCGGATGTCGAGAGTTTCTTTTCTTCCCCCTTCCCCCTTTCCCTCCCCTCCCTGGCAGTAGTATCTGTTCGCAACAATTTCTCTTGAATCTTCCCTTGCTGTGTGAGGATTGGTCTTTCTTAAAGCAAAGGAATCTGGGCAAAGAACATGATGATCTGATCAGCCTGTAGCCTCAGGATGTGCTTCCATGGATGTCCCATGCAACTCCCTGGCTTACAAGGTAAGCATTTGCTTGTAACGGTTGATTGCTTTGATCAAATCCAAAGAGTATCTTGTACTGAAGTTCCTCTATAGTAATGCTTTCTGAAGAATTTAGTTGGATATCGTCCTATAGAATGTTTAGAACGATGATTAGTTAATTTCAGTTCCTATTGCGTTAGATGGCAAGTGTAAATTTGGGGTACTTGTTTAACAGAAAACCGTTCCATGCCTTTTCTTTTGCTGATATCAGTTTTTAGAACCTTCACTCCATTTCACTGGTTTCCTTGCCAACCTGAAATTTTTCTACCCAGTTTTTCCCCCTTTGAGAAGGTGATGCGGATTTGTAGAAATGGGTGCTTCTTTAGCTGATTTTTTAAAATTAAAAAAAAAAAAAAAAAAACTCTGCAATGACTCCTGATTTTATATGGATTGGTCATGTTAGATATTTGTTCTATGTGGTTGATATTTTGTATTCTGGTTAACAATAAATGCTTGGTATGAAATGATTTACAAAGTAGCAGATATTTAATGGACATAATGAAATTGGCTAATTAGTAGGTTTGGCGGGTGGGGCTTTATCATTTGTGGGACGTGTCCGAAGTTTTCTGTGGGCACGACTGTTGTCATGTTGAACATTTTGAGTTCTTCGTATCTCAACTAAATTACCAATTTTATTTACCAACAATCCACATAGGCGGACTCGTGTGTCTACTTGGTAAAATATTTGGTAATTAGGTAGGGATATCTATATTTTTCCAAACATCTTAGTACCTCTCTATCTGAGACTGGATAGATGAAATTTTTGTTATATTATTAGTTGAACTGGATGTCTTTTTCCTCCTCTATTTGGGATATCCATTTTTGTATTCTTGTTGCTATGTTGCCCCATTAGGTGGTGCTGGACCCAGACTCGGACCCTGGGCTGGAGCTGGATGTGATGATATCTGCATTGCAGGGATGAATGGGCGTGGTGGTGTGAGGATCTTTTCCTTTGTTCTCTATTTGTTATCTCCATGGGTTCTTCTTTGTTGCTATGTTTTTTATTTTTATGTTTCATGGTCAACGAAAAACAAAAATTATGTTATGGAACTAGAAACAGTAGTTCCATAGTATGGTTGTGGGCTTACTTTAAAAATAAAATACCACAAATGGTATATAAATCTTAGGTAGAATCAATCCTGCCCTTATGGTATTTTACTGTAGGTATTTTGTTTTTGCACAATGTATCATGGGAATAGATGAAGATTTTTTTTGATTAGATTGGATGCTAATGATATTATATTGATGGTATTATGAAGGTAAGTTATATCATGGTAATAGATGAAGATAGAGAGGGAAAGGGCGAAGGTGGGTTTTTGTGAATCTTGTCTAATTTATTTTCATTAGTAAGGACATGTGAGACGTTAGTTTTGAAGGTGGGCATGTATATAGAGATGAGAGGTCTAGACAATAATGGACATGATAGGCTGGGTGGTGAGCCGTTACCATATGAGAAGACTAGTGATTTTTGAGAATCGAAAACACAATTTATATCTAAGTTTAAAGATATGGGTGAGGGGAGCTACTAAGCGTGCAGGGTGATATTTTGCTACACCCTTGGCTTTCGATTGGCCTAATTACTATAGGAAAGAAATAATATGTATGGCCTAATTACTATCTTTTATATGGCTTTACTTATTTCCATAGTTTTATCTCGCGTACGATCATTATAGTTTTTAAGAATTTTTATTTTGTGCATATTAAATGCCGGTGACAAATCATGTGAGGCTAAATTGTCTTTTATTCACAAGATTAATTGAAATGAAGTGGAGATAAGATTAATTGAAGACGGACATATATATATATATATATATATTGAAAAACTAATTGAAGTTAAATTTACATTTGTCTAACGAAACCCAGTAGTAGGAAGGAGCCACAAAACCTTGCCTTCCATGTTTGGAAGTAAACAATAAATCTTTTTTGACACTTCATCCGCGCTCATGTTAGTGCCCTAGTTTTGGTTGCTAAGGACTCCAGTTTTTGTTCGAAAAATAGAGCCTCACTTCTTTGGAACCCTCATTTGTGTATTAATAGAAATATTTTTATTAGATTTAAATGAAGGGTCCAATTGGAGCGGTCAATTAATTCTAGTTCTTAAATTTTTTATTAAATAAATGATCAAATATTTTACTTATATGTGATTCACAAAATTGCAAACACCACACCATGCGAGACATTTGGTTATTTATTTGATAGAAAATTTAGTATCTCTAGTATTACCCATCAAAGTAATGAATGGTTGTCTTAAATGCATAGATTCTTTATAAAATTTTGTTGACTATATTGGTTACAAGTGCCTCTAGAGTGTGTTGTTTGTTTTTTTTTTTATTTGAAGTTATTTAAATCTTACTTTCGATTAATGTATTACAAGAAAGACTGATGGATTATATAAGATTAATTAATAATTTTGTAACTAAGCATTTAATAAGCAAAGTAATATTTAAGTGGTACTGCACTTAATTTAATATTTATTTAGTATTATATCTTTTTACTTTATTTGGTGTTTTATTTCTTGTCTTAAATTAAATTTGAGTATATTATTAATTGATGATAATGAACTGGTAAATTACACTAATGGGGTTTATTATATGATTTTCACATCACAATTTTGCTTATAAAAATTGTGGGTATTTGCCATTTTACCTTCAAATTTTTTTTCTTGTAAATTATACATTTGATTGGAAGGATTAAAGCATGGGATTGAGATTATTAATCCGTGGGCCCAATTATTCTATGTTTGTTTTGATATTTTGGTTTAGGATTATTAATCCAATGGATAATTAATCCAACAAATTTGTAGGATTATTAATAATGGGGTAGGGGTGGGATAGTTAATACCACATTAATTTGATAGGATTATTAATACCTCACTATTAGTGTTGTGAATCAAACATGGTCAGAGAGCATGTTTGTTTTGAGGGACAAGAGAGTGGGATTGGACTATTAGTCCCACCGGATTAATAGTCCATTTGTTTGAAAAATTTTGCTCCGGACTATTAGTCCCACAAAAATGGGACTATCTTATCCCATGGGGGGTGTGGGATAGAAACCATGGGATTGGTATCCCGTGGGATTATTTTGTGAAATATCTATTTTACCACTATTACTTAGTGAACAATTAGAAAATGATAAAATAGTCTTTTGAACATTTATAAATTATTTTTTTAGTGTTGCTAATTTAAAACTATATATTAAATAAAAAATTTAAATTATAAATTAAATTTAATTAAAAATAATAAATTATAAATTATGGCCTTATAAATTAAATTTTTTTAGTGTTGTTAAAAAATTAAATTTACATATTAAATAAATTTTTTTTTAGTATTGTTAATTTAAAATTATATATTAAATAAAAAATATAAATTATAAATTAAATTTATTTAAAAATAATAAATAATAAATTATAAATTATGGCCTAATAAATTAAATTTTTTTAGTGTTGTTGAAAATTTAATTTATATATTAAATAAATTATTTTTTTATTGTCGTTATTTAAAATTATATATTAAATAAAAATATAAAATATAAAATATAAATTTAATTTAATTGAAAATAATAAATTAAAAATTGTGGCCTTATAAATTAAATTTTTTAGTGTTATTAAATTATAAATTATAGATTATAAGGGTAAAATAGTCTTTTGAATATTTATCTTTATTCAATCCGTCTAACTAAATATTGGATTTACTAAAAATATTTTAATCCAGTCATCTAATTCCATGACTAAACAAACATAGGATACAAATTCAATCCAATCAAATAGTCTCGGGATAATGTATTCCGGGATTAAAAGTCCGATGGATTATAATCCCTCTTTATCCAGTCCGTCCAAGCAAACACACCCAGAGGGTGTTAAGAAAATTCACCCAGTGCCCCAAAAATGTAACACTTCCACCGGTTATTTACAGACAAAGCATTGTTATTACCATGTGTAGCATGTGTTTTTCATTCTGTTTTAATTTTTTTTTGAACACAAAATTGTTGGGCAAATTAAAGACAAAGCATTGTTATTACCATGTGTGGCATATGTGTTTGCTTGTGTTTTCATTTTGTTTTTATTTTTTGAAGAACACAAAATTTATTGGGCAAATTAATCTAGTAGTCCTTATATTTTGTCTGGTGTCATTTTTGTTCTTATTATTTTAATTGATTCAATTTTGATCTTAAATTTATAATTTTGTTACAATTTAATCTAATTAATTATACTCGTTAGCTTTTTTTTTTAATGGAAAATGGTTACGTACGTGACATGTATCATACATTTCGGGATAAAATTGAAAATATACTTGACTCAATGAGTTAACTCAAACCAAATTAATAATTATTTTTTATCAAAATTTTTACTAGCGCTATCAATTGAATCAAATTGATATAATGGTCAAAATTGAGTTAATTAAAAGTATAGAGATTAAAATGATATAAGGAGCAAAATGCAAAAATTACTGAGATAATTTGTCCAAATTTGTTTGATAGGCTATTTCTGGAGAAAAAACATTGAACTTTTTTTTATTTATTAAAATAACCAACATTTTTGGGAAACACAACAGTATTTATTTTGGAAATTTAAAAAAATATCACTAATCGCTTCAAATTTGAAGAAAATATAATAAATTCTAACACTGACTAGTCTAAAATCGAGCATCGACGATGACGATTGGACTACCTATGAGCATTCTCACCGATAATCTCTTTCCACCAACGATCTATGTGACCGAAATTTGAGCACTGATGCTAATGATCGGACTACTGATAAGCTCTCTCACTAACAATTTTTGTAAAGAAGTTGCTAAATTTTAGACCTATATGACTGAACGAATTAGCTCCGTTTGGACTTGCGTTATTGAACAAATTATTCCCGTTCGAACCTGTGTTACCCAACAAATTAGCCTTGCTTGGACCTATGTTACCAACCAATTTGTACAAACTAGTCTAGCTAGAGAAGTGCGAACTTGTCTAAGACTTATTAGAGAAGATTTGCCACTGGAAAAATTTGCAAAGAAGTATCGTTTATGTGATTGTGTAGGTTTTATGAAAGTTTTGAGGGTTTTAAAGTAAGTGGGTGATGATGGAAGTGGATACTTTCAAAATCTTATTATGTTATGATTTAGTGGGTGGCCTAATTGTGAGATGAGGTGTCTCAATTGCATCCATGTCTTTTTTTGTCCTCCTAAAGTTTCACTCATTTCTCACTTTGGCCCTTTAAGTTGAATTTTTTCCACTTTAATCCTTTATGTTTGCAATTATTCTCACTTTGGCCTTTTAAGTTTGATTTTTTTTCACTTTGGTCTTTCATGTTTGCAATTTTTCCTATTTTACTTCTAAACTAACTTTTATAAAAAAAACTAACAAAATCTGTCACATCATTAACACATCAGCTCTATGTGTAATGTAAAAAATTCACTAAAGATGCAAAAAATAAAAAATTGAAATTTGAAATTTTGATTTTTTTTTTTTTTGTCTTTAGTGAATTTTTTTTTTCAAATTTACTCATAAACATTATTACATTATAGATGTATCTATATTAGATGCATCGAAAAAAATAAAAACAAATTTAACTAAAAAAAGAAAAAAAAGTTTACTAAGCCCCGATTTGGCATTCTCACTTGGGTTAAATAAGCACATAAGGACAAAAAAGAGTTACAAAATCACAAAATGCCAAAAAAGTTTAGTTGGGATGCAAAATTACCAAAATGACCCATATACAAACAAAAAGTCAAAAAAGCATCATTCCAAAGTGGAGGTCAATTTTGTCATTCAAATGCTAAAAAGTCAAAAAAGCCAAATAAGAAAACCAAACAAACAAAAAAGTTTCAGGCTAAAAAAGTTAAAAAAATAAAAAAGCCAACTAAAAAATTCATTGCCAAACGGCCCCTAAAAACGAAAAAAATGAAAATATACTAACTCAAGCATCTGTATTGTCAATTCTAAAATAAAAAGTTTTTTTTTTTTTCCTGTCTTTAGTAAGCTTTTTTTTTCTTTTTTTAGTTAAATTTGTTTTTATTTTTTTAAGTGCATCTAATCTAGATACATCTATAATGTAATAATATTTATGAATAAATTTGAAAAAAAAAATCACTAAAGACAAAAAATTCCCATTTTTTGTTTTTTATTTTTTATTTTTTACATTTTTAGTAAATTTTTTACATTATACATGGAGCTGATGGATTGGTGATGTGACATATTCTTTAATTTTTTGAATGGAAGTTAGTTTAAGAGTAAAGTGGAAAGGATTGCAAATATAAAAGGTCAAAGTAGGAAGAATTGCAAACATGAAAAGTCAAAGTTAAAAAAATCAAACTTAAAAGGCCAAAGTGGGAAGGATTGCAAACATGAAGGGCCAAAGTGACAATGATTGTAAATATAAAGGGTCAAATTGAGAAAAATTAAATTTAAAAGACCAAAATGAAAAATGAATGAAACTTCAAGGATGCAAAGTTTAATTTATCCTATCATTTTTAATAATTTCATTTGAGATTATCATTATAATAAAAAAAGATAAAACAATTGGAGAATCCAAAATAATAATTGAGATGCTATTAGCAAACCAATAATGATATCTTTACCCTTTTTAAAAGGACAAAATTCCAAACAGCACCCCAGGCTTATGAAATACATGTAACTTTTTAAAAAATTGCTCGCCTGTAAGATTCTAGACCACATAACAAAAGACTTTTTATTCAAGGATTGATTTTGTTGATGTCATTATGGCCTAGTTTGGGAAGACTAAATAAGTGCACTTTTTGACTTTTTTTGTATTATGTGTAAAAAAAGTAGAGAGGAGATGTTGATTGATGTGACCCAAAAAAGATAAAAAGATGAAATAAGTGCACTTTTTTGACAATAGCCAAACTTGGCCTAATTTTAAATATCCATATTACCCTCAATATATCATCTATCTCCCTTTCTCCGCCGACAATCTCTCTCACTCATTCTGATTTACCACTCTCCACTATAACCACCATCAAAGTTACCACAACAACCACATCTATTGGTAAAGGCTTAAGCGTGCCTTTGTCCTCGTCAAGTAGGAGATCCAACTTCATGGTGGTCAAAAGATCAACCGGCTACAACCATCTAATCGGATCTTTATGTGCGTGGAAGTCACAATAAAGATGACTATTATGGCGTGCCATTGTTGCTTTGTGATTTGAGGCAAATTGTGTCTATGTTGGGTGATTGGCAAGGGTAGATGGGCGAGGAGGCTAGGGGCGTGCAGCCAAGAGATAGGAGTGGTTGGTTGGGGGGTTGGGCATAGCAACAGAAGGTGGTTGAAAGGTGGATGATCCTGGGTGAGGAAGAAGAAAGAAGAGATAAGAGTGCAATTTGTTTTGCTAATCACGAGTAACTATGAGAATGCACAGCAAGTGGATGGGAAATAGGAAGAGGGAATCAACACTCACAGTGATGACTCAAACACCAGTAACAAAGTGCAAAGCTAGCCCATATTCTGAAAAGATGATATTGAGATTTCCATATTCACTCCCAATGGTAGTCTCTTATTGTTATTGGATGAGACTGCAGTATAGCAGGAGAAAGGGCATATTTGAAATCAACAGGTAAGAAAGCTTGTAATCCAAAAATTTTGATATCAAACCATAAAAACCCCAATGAGCAAGGGTGCAACTGCAATCTCATAAAAGCAATTAGTACTTGAAAGAAACATATAACATCATTCCAAAACAACATCTAGAAAACTATGGGCTAAAACAGATACTTCCATTCCAACTGAAAAACCGTAATAATTAATTGAAAGGTCAAGGCAACAGCTGCAAAACGATAAGATACACGCAATTTCCCATCACTAGCCACTTAGAATAGAGAAGTTCCCTTCCCCTTCTTATCTCCACCAATCTCAAAATGTTTGCACCTCTGCAGAAACAGTTGCAATAAATTTTTTAAGTATTCATAAAAAAAATAATAATAATAAAAAAAAAAAAGAAACAACAACAACAACGACGACAACAACAACAAACCAACACTGAATGTGGATGTGTCACTAAGAGTTACAAAGCTAACCTTGATTGGGTGCTGCGATACATGTTTGCAACCCTGGCATTGCAGCCTCAGCACAATTTTTTTAGTGGTTTTTGCCTAGTCAAATATAAATCAAGTCTATAATCATCAATCTGGGAAATCCAACAACCATATATTTTACACTACAATTTCCTCGACTGAAATGGTAAGATTCCTATCTTTATGGCTAAAGAAGCGGGCTAGCATACATGGATGAGCACCTCTAGAAATGAAAAACGTACATTAGGAGAAGGTTGGAAATTGATTCTTACCTTTTTGTGGAAAACTGGTTTTGTTTGTCCACCATAGCCAGATTGTTTCCGATCATAACGACGCTTGCCTTGTGCTGCCAAACTATCCTTTCCCTTCTTATATTGGGTAACCTTATGCAAGGTGTGCTTCCGGCACTCCTTTGACTTGCAGTAGGTCTTCTTGGTCTTTGGAACGTTAACCTACAACAGACGGATCATATTACATTTAAATACAACATAAAGAACTTCAAAGATGTATGATTAGATGAGAGCAAAATGATTACAATAAACTGAGGTTTGAATTTCAGCATCTAGAAAATTTATGTAGACCATGGGAATAAATAAGTCAGCTATGAAAATAAAAAATGGGACCAACTAGTAATGTTAATTGTGAGCAGTTCTTAGATGATCCAAAAAAATAATATTTCAAAAAAAAATTACATTTATTTAACTCACCAAGTCGAGGTCCATCTCCAAGAAAAAAACTATAGATCTACCAGAATATCCAAAACTAGTATAGGTAATGACAGCATTAATGAATATAAAAGTAGATTGAAAAATTTCTCTCAAATTAACAATTCGGCAATCAATTTATATCATTTACAAAATAACATGCCTGGTCGAAAACAGTTACAACCAATCATAGTTTTTTTTTTATGAGTGCATTCAATCACAGTATTATTAAATGTCTCTTTCATGTACAAATAATCAATCTTTTCCCCATTCTTCTGCAATCGGCAGTAACAGCATAAACTTCTATAGGAGCTCAATCTTAGGGTTTAAATGGCTGAAACAAACTTCCATCCCATCTCAAAATAAAACCAAGATTTATAAAAAGTAAAAACATAACATGGAATGATCAAAAACAATAATTTTAGTGGTTAAATAATATTTTGCACTAAATGTGAAAATGGACACCACAATATATTAGTTGCAGCTGAAATAAGATCTTCCTTTCTACATGAAAGTTTTAATGGAATAACCCATTACTTTAGCATTAAGACAAAATATTTACAAACATTTCAAAGCAATTTCGACAATTTATTTACTTTTTATTTCTTTATCACAATTTGATTGCCTAATATCAAGCCAATTCCAAGCAAATACAATTGCAAACCCTAGCACGATCACAGAAACGTATACATCTCTAGACTACAAAAAAGTTGAAAGAAAGAATAAAAAAATGATCAGATCTCAATAAATCGACGGGCCAGAGTTCAAATTTCTTTCTTTTCCTACATTTTCTCTTCAACCAAACAGAAACAAAACGCTAAGCTAGAGAGAGAGAGAGAGAGATACCATGGCTGCGTCGCAGAGTCAGTCTCAAAGCTTCTAGGGTTTGTGAGAGCTCTAGCGTAAACTTTATTGTTGTAGTAAGCAAATAGGCGGTGAGTAGGGTTAGGGTGAGGGTTAGGGTTAGGGTTTTTGACGGGCCTGTGATTCTGAATTGACCCAATTGAACTTGGATCTCTACGAAGCCCATTTCCAATGTTGGCCCAACATTTCTTCTTCTTCTGCTCCTTCTTCTTTTGCATAGTTGATTGTCTATTCAAAACAATATTTATTTATTTATTTATTGATTGATTTTAAATTGGAACCTTGTTTCCGAAAATTGGATTAGGTTCTAATAAAACAAAATTAATAAAAATGCCTTTAGTTAAAAGATAATTTTATAGAGATCAAAAGATTGTTTTGGCGGATGAGTTATTTTTTGCCTTGCTAGAATTAGCTCTCGTACTTTTAACTAGCATTTTCTTCACGAAAGCTCATTAAAGTATGGAAGATAAATTCGAGTATTAATAATAAGAGTGATAAACCATCTCTTGTTCGGGTCAGCGGTCATGGTCCACAATATTCCCTGTTCCAGTCAGGCGTCGGAAAAACTTAGGTTGTGTTTGGTAGAATTTTTTAAATATGATTTGAGAATATGAGTTGTATTTTTAGTTTATGAGTTTGTAATTATAATTTGAGTGTATAAAATTTATTTGGTGAATAAGTTTTAAAAAGAGTTTTTGAATTGAGTGGTGTGACATAATTTTTATACAAAAACTTATAACTCATAACTAAACACATAACCTAAAATTCTATTCAAAATGCAAAAAAAAAATTAAAAAAAATTGAAAATATTTTGTATTTAACATATAAAAATAACAAGTGCAAAAAAATAAAATAAAATTAAATTAAGAACACTGTTCTGGTCAACCGGTCGGAATCCGAGGGGACATCTGGGTACACGAATTTCAAACGTGGGTGTGAAAATATGTTTTGAAAACTGTAAACAAACGCCGCACTCAAACTAAAAGGTAGAATCATGATTCAAAAGCTGTACCAAACATAGCCATAATGTCTTTGGGATTGGATTGGGTCAGTTATTGGTAGCATTTGGTTTACTTTTCAAAACTTAATTCTATTTTTAAATCATGATTTAGATAAACACATGTTAATCAAACATATTTTTAAAATACAATGCAAAATTACTTTCAAAACTCCTCTTTTCTTTTTTTCTTATTTGCTATTATTATCATTATTTAATCAATCAATCATTTTTTCTGTCTCATCTCTCCTCTCTCCTCTCACATATTCTCACATTCTATAGATCAATCAATAAAAAAAAAAATTACAAATCATCCAAAAGCTATTTTCAAAACTCATAACCAAACAAATTTTCTCTTTTCAAATTATGATTTAAAAATTCAAAACTTAAAAGCCAATTCCATACTCAAATCATAATTTGACAACTAAAATTGTCATTTTTAGGTATTACTATGTTGCATTATGCAGCTTTCCTTTATTCCCTTTCTATCTATTTTTTGTTTTTGTTTTTGTTTTTGTGTTTTTTTTTTTTTTTTTTGTTCATAACCCATAAAATAAAAATAAATAAATAAATAAAAACACAAACTTCTCAATTGTGAAATATGGATTGTGCACTTTGTAAAATATACATATTGTATTATTTTTCATAGGTTTTTGATAAAATTATAAATAAAATTAAGTTTTTTGGATTATTTTGCTAAATATGTTTCCTATAGTATGAGACAATAGAAAATTGTACCATAATTTTTTTTATTCAGTTACAGATGCTTTTGTTTGATAAAAGGTGCTTAATTTTTACAATATATATATATATATATATATATTTTATGTAAATTGAAATTAGTTCTAAAAGTGTAATTCATAATGTATTAATGGGAATGAGTAAAAGTAAATAAAACATAGCACTATAAAAATTTGAACTTTTTCTATAACAATTTATCAAAAATAAAACTTAATTGTTCACGTTGTAAATTGTAATTTGATGACCCTAGGAAAAAAGAAAATAGAAAATAAATAAGTAAAAAATTCTAAGATATACTGCAATGTATATGGGTGCAATCCTTTGGCAACCTGCTAAAGCCTTAAAATTGTCCTTCTGATTTTGAAATTTAAAAAGGTAAAAGGCCAAAATATTCTTTGCTCAATTCATTTTCCTACTTAAGAAAAATAAATAAGTGCATTTTCTCACCAAAAATCACTATCTCATCAAAAAGCCAAAAATCTCAATTTTCTATGGGGGTGTACACGGTCCAGATTGGTTTGGTTCTGAGAAAATCCAAGAACCGAACCGATCCTAACGGTTCTGTGATTTTGAGAACCAGACTAGACCGTTACACTTGTAAAAACAAACCAGAACCAAACCGAAAAAACGGTTCGGTTTCGGTTTGGTTTACAGTTCCAAAATTTTTTATTTACAAGAATAAATTGTTAATATTAATAAAATAATTACTCAAACTAATTACATTTAACTCATGATAAAAACTAATAATATTAAGGCATTACTTAATGTTACACGTATATACCATCCTAATATCATTAAAATTATAAAAAACCAATTAATAAAAATAAAACTTGATATTTTGGAATTGTTTGGAATAACCTAAATAAGTGCACTTTTTGTCTTTTTACGAAAAGATGTGTAGAAAAGTAGAGGAGTGATATGATGGAAAAAAATAAAAAGATAAAAAGATAGATTATTTGGGACTTCCCAAACTTGGCCTTTATATATATATATCTTTTAAAATTCGGTTCGGTTCGGTTCGGTTCGGTTCGAACTGCGATTTTTTCATAAAATCCATTAACCGAACCGTTTTTACGGTTCTCATATTTCTTAATCCGAAACCGAACCAATTCTTAATAGAACCGAGCCAAACCGTATGATTCGGTCTGATTCGGTCCGGATTACCAGTTTAAACGAATTTTTGAACAGCCCTAATTTTCTACAAAAAAAAGCCTAAAAAATCATTTGAAAATAAGATTGTTGCATTTTAATGCAATAGTATGAAGGCCATATTGGTTATTTTTCATTAAAAAGCTAATACATGGTTACCCAAAAAAAGGCATTATTAAATTTTTTATGAAAAAAAAAAAAAACAAACAAACAAACAAAGGCATGGCAAACAACCTAAATTTCCTTCACCCAAAAAAGCAACCTAAATTTTTTCTGCCAAAATTTTTTATAGACTATTTTTCAGCCAAAAAGTCAATTTTAAACCAACTTCCAAGCAAGGCTTGAATCAGTTGAAATGATTTTTGCTAGGGTCCAAATAAGATGAAGCATGCAAACTAAAATCTGTAATACAATGCTGTAATTGACATATCTAAGGCCTCATTTGCAATTTTAAGTTTTAACAAAAAAGTTAAAAAGTCACTATAAGTTATCACATCACTCTCTCTACATATCTATACATCTTTTCGTAAAAAACTAAAAAATTACTTAAACGAACTTGTTCTCAAACGAGGCCAAAATTCATTGCAAAATAGGATGCATTACAATTTACAAGAGCAATTTTCTCATATTTTATTAAACTAAAAGAGAAAATTATCCTTTGGCAAAGTTATGCAAACTGGATGTTACTACCAAGGTTGCAAATCTCTGCTGCCCTCTCTGTTGACGACACTAGCAGCTTCAGCAGTCCAAAACTCATGGTTCTCATCTAGGCCCAAATCATCACTATTCTCATCATCACTACCACCACCAGCATCATCATCAGAATCGTCAGATTCAAATAAATCATCTAAACCATCATCATAATCATCGTCACCATCGGCATAAACACCATAATGTTCGTTATCAACTTCAACATCAACATAGTTGTTAATGATACCATTTCTCCTCTCTCGCCTCATTCGCTTCGCTTCCCTAACCAACTCCATTAGCTGATCCTTTATGACCAAAATCTCATCCTTCTCTATGAGCGAGCCCTTATCGTCATAGCCCTCCACCAAAAAGACCGAGTCCCTCTGTCCCTTCAAACTCACATAGAACAACTCTGGGTGCCTCACCAGCATCCCCCGCAACTTGTTGGGCAGCCCAAACTCCTTCCTATAATGTGTCAAGTGATCTACCAAAGTCCTCTTCTCAACCATCATTCCCAAAACCTCCCTCACCACAGCACATGCCCTCTTCTCTGACTCAATGGACTCTTTCGCTAATTGCCCCATGGGGGTTTTGTATGGGCACATATCAGGCAATTCTCCAAACTTGATCAGAAATTCACGGTGAGGTCTTTTCACATTTAGCCCCTTTCGGAGTCTCAAATGCTTGAATTTCAAAGGTCTATCTACAATTAACCCGGATTTAACTTCAAAAGCAGGTAAAGGGTTGGCTAGATGTGGGTCCCACGAGACAAGCTCAAGTGCCCGGCCATAGGAGGTGTCAACTGTCTTGAATTTGTCTGGGTGGCCATTGCAGAGCTTGGATCGAAAACTAGGTGGAAGGCCAAGATCGGGGGCAAGGTGAACAAGCTTTGATAAGAGGAGACGGTGGTGGGAGGAGAGCATGAGAAGTTTCTGGAGTTTTCCGGCCAAGGTTACAGACATGGTTGATTTGAGATTTGATTCTCGAGCCACAAGTGCTGATGCAGCTGGGGTAAGACGAACACAGAGTTGAGAGTATGATTTTGTTGCGTTAAGAGGAGTTGGGGGCGTTGGGATTGTGAAGAGTTCAAAAATTGAAGGGTAACGATGGATCATAGAGAGGAGGGAACGAGGCTTTGGTAGGGATAGATAAGAGCGGCATTTGGAAAGAATGTGGATTGGCATGTAATGCTTTGGTTTTGAAAGAAGTAGGGTCTTTAATTTTTGTACAAAACGAATCTTGTTATGCTTCACCACTTGCCTGTCTAGCGATCGATCACGAACAATTTTGAGAGATGAATGAGATACTGAAATCGAGAGACTTTTGCAGCTCCTGTTATTAACATAATTTCTATTAATGACATTAGGCTTCAATAGAGGCACGGGTGGAAGGAACTCCGAGTTGAGGGAAATCATTGGTCTATCTCTTCGAGATGACACGGATAGAGAAAATGCCATTTTTCAGGCTTGCTGAGCCCTGCACAAAATGAATGCAATGATAGAAAAAAAAAAAAAAAAATTGAGGACATATGGCACATCTCTCTTCTTAGACAAGACTAGTGCTACAAATGAGCCCAGTTGCTCACAAGCTCGGCTTGTTATGTATAAAAAAGAGCTCGAGCTAGATTTTTAGGCTTGTTTAAGCTCGAGCTAGAATAAGCTTGGCTTATAAAGCTTGGTCTGTTTATTATTATTTAAATAATACAAAATGTGTTATATATGCATATTTAATATAGAGTAATATTTAACGAGCCAACCGAGCTTAACTATTGAGCCAAACTTTTTCTTCATTATCAAGCATGATTAGTGCAAACGAGCTGAGCCAAGCTCAAGCTGGAATAATTTTTGAGCCAAGCTCAAGCTTGATTTTCAAGCTCAAGCCTTGCAAAGCTCGACTAGACTTGGCTCAACTCGTTTGAACTAACATGTTTACAAACAAACAAATATGGCAGGCAAAATTATAGCTGTGATGGTCTTCTTACTTGCTATACTTCCATCTGTCACAATTATAGTATGGAAATGGTGTTGGATGCAGTCAACATTGCTGCTACAATCTGTAGAGAGACAAAAATAATAATAAAATTTAATTTAAAAAAAAGATTAATGTGTGTTTGGGAGGAAAAAGATTGGGTACACACCTAACCTTTGCGTAGTGCACAAAGTGGTTGTCCCGAGACTTAAAACTCATAACTCAAGGTTATTAGGCCAAGATTTTACCATTGACATAAAAATTTATGTCAGTAAAAACACATTATTGGGATTTCGTGACATGAACATCAAGTGTTGTTCTATGTTGGGCATTTGATCAAACAGCAGGTGAGCACAATGGAAGTTGTCTGCTTTCTTTAATTAAATAGGGCATATGCATAGAAAGGCTTGGAATCTATAGATGAAGAAATATTCAGAAAATCCAAACTAGGATTTAAAAAACCCTTGATCAAATTTTTTTTCCCCATCTAATTGGATTCCAAATTTGAGTAAAAGGTTCGATTTGATATGAAGTATAATTTTTTTCTTCAAAATCTTTTTAAAAAATTCCCTCTTATGATTTGATGAACATTTTATGAAAGAACTGGAGATGGCTTTTGAACACAGTTAGAAATGCAAAACCCCAAAACTCATTTTCTATGATTTGTCAGAAGCTCATGACATTGGTAGTGTGGTTTAATGAATGACAATAATTTCATGGAACTTCCGAAATCCCAAAAACAAGAAGAAAAAAACCAAAAAACAAAAAGGAAATCTTGAATTTATAACACTAAAAACACAAAAAGAAAAAAAGCTTCAATCAATGGCAAAAAAGGAATTTGTAAGGAATTCAAACAGAGTGGTCCGTGTTCTTCAGACTTGAGCTTTTTCTATGGTGATCAACCAAAACATTGAAAATAGACTCAGAGATAAAGAAGAAGAAAAGGAGTTAGAGAAAAAAAAAAACACAGAGAGAGAGAGAGAGAGATAGATAAAGAGCCCATCTGACCCGTAGATGATACCGGAGAAACTTGGAATTGAATCTTGTCGCGTCGGAGCTCCGATGATCTCTTCCTCCTCTTTCTTCTTCTTCTTCTCCTCCTTCTTCTTCTTCTTCGTTTTGTCTCGCTCTAGCTTTCAGGTTCTCTCTCCTGTGGCTGTGGTTTGTTCCATTTAAATAGAATTAGAAGAAGAATTCAGAAATTCGATCCAAAAATCGGCTACAGAGAATCAAGTACTTAACTATGAAATTCCTTTAAATTTAAAGATTTGAGAATTCAACTAAGCATCCAAGTTTACCCTTCAACAACCCAGAAATCTTTAATACCAAAGAAAGATAAAACCCACAAGGAATTACGAAATTCAAGACCAGAACTGCACTTATAACTCCATTTAAAAACAATTGGAAAAGGAATTTAGAAACTCGATCCCAACAACCACCAGCTTGAGAGAGAGAATACAGATAAAAGAATCAAGAACTTATCTATCAAATTCCTTAAAATTTCAAGATTTGAGAATTCAACCAAGCACTCAACTTTACCCTCTAACAACCCAGGAAGTTTTGATACCACAAGGAATGGGGAATTAAAGACTAGAACTGCAATTCTAATTCAACTTTAAAGATAAATAGAATCGAGCAAGAATCTAAACAAGATTTAGAAATTTGATTCCAAGAAACAACACCAGAAAGTAAGAAAGAAAACAAAGTGTGTGGGTGAAAGAGACAGACTACACATAAAGAATTAACAACTATCAAAATCTGTAAAATTTAAAGATTTGATAATTCAACCAAGTAAATAAATACCTTATAATTCTTTGCTGCAAATTGGTTAAAACGCCTCCAACGCTGAGATTGTAACCTGATTGAGTGTAGTCATGGCCTTGATGGTGTAGGAATCAAGGAAAGGAACCCAGTAGAGAGAAATCAAAGAATAGAAAATCAAAGAGAAAGTGATAGAAAAAAAAAAACCTAGAAAGAGAAATTGAAGAACACCCAGAAATGCTATCGGAGAGAGAGAGAGCTGCAGCCGGAAAAGAAATGAAAGGGAGGAGGTAGAGCACCAGACTATCTAAATTTTATCTTCAAAATATTATTAAAAAATTTATTTATTTTTTAATCTTAAAATTCATTTTCTATTTGAAGGGTCAATTTTTTCATCTACTTTCTAATAAATTCTCTAATATTTCTTTATTCTGTTAAAATAATATTTTTAATTATTTAAATATTTTTTTAATAATAAAATAATAAAAACACATGCAACATCACAGCATGTGCTAACAGCAGAGGAAAGTAAACAGTAGCGGACGATCGGCCAGTCGACTGATCAAGTTAATTTTGAATATTTTTCTTATTTTGTTTCAAACACTTACGGGACATCTGGGGAGATGTCTAGGAAACGTTTGAAATGACATTATTCTCGCCTTCAACAAAATAAAATAATAATTTATCAAATATGAGGGAGTTACAGTGACTCCCTACAAATAGAAAGTTACTGTAGTAACACTTATATTTGGGGAGTTAAATAAGAGAACTACTGGGGGTGTATTTTGACAGAAAAACTATTTATTTTGGCTAAGAAGGTAATATAAAGAAAAAGACGGGGATGGTCTTACTTTGCCTCAATTTATTTTATTTATAATTTGACCTCAAAAAATTCTCAAAACTTTTATTGAGTTTAAAAAATAAAAATAAAAAGTAACTTCATAATAAGGGTTATTTACACCAAAATTTCATCAATTATTAATGAATATCGTTTTACTCGCTTCTTATTCTGTTTTGTGTCTTCAAATGCCTCATTTCAAATCTTTTTTTTTCTTTTTCTTTTTCTTTCTCTACCTTTGTTATCCATCATTGAAATCAATTTGATTTTTGTGGACAATTTAATTTGTGTAAAATTAGGTAGATGTGAGATGTACGTAGGTAGGGATAATGGAAATGGATTTTATTTTTATTTTTTTAAGATAGTTAAATTAACCAAAAAAGAGTTACAAAGCTTTCGAAACAACCAAATAAACCAGATTAGTTGGGACCTCCTCCATTTACACCTTGTATGATGGGGTTCAAGAACGTCGTTGAAAAATTCTAAGATCTTCGAAGATCCTTGAAGAAAAATTCGAATTCTCTAGAAGATGATAAGAGGCTTAAATTTTTTAATAGTCTCAACTAAGAACACAAAAGAAAGGAGATGATGGAGATAAGAGATTGGGTGAAGAAGAAGGCAAAGTAGCTAGAGAGAGAATAATGGCAAGGCTCTTCCATGGATCTCCCACTTTCACTCTCAAGGTTGATAATGGAGAAGGGAAATTAGTTCTTTCCCAAGAATTATCGCTCAAAAATCCATCACTTGTAAAGCTATGGGTGGGTGCTATTTATAGGCACCTCATGATGTAGGATGGAGCCTATGTGCAAGGCACATGGGGAATATTCTCTCTAACCACCTTGTCCGATGAGGTGACCTCTCCGAGGATGAGGAAAACCCCAAAGAGGAGATCAACCTCTCAACGAACCCTTCTTCTTAGCCACACCTAACCAATGATCCCCAATTATCCCAAAGGGTCAGGAGTAGTCCCAAAGGACGTCCTGCCGCATAAGGGTCAGGGGTAGTTCAAGAGAACGTCCTGCCACAAATATTGTCGAGTCTCAGGGACCCCATAGATCGTGCCACCTCGACCCAAGTATAGGCTAGTTTAACCGAAGAGTGAATTTATCTCTACTCACCGTCCTCGGGATCGGGTCCTTTGTTCGGACTCCATTACGCCAATGGTTCTGGTACGTAAATCCCGGAAAGCTCCGAGTCCGCAAGTGTTCTGGGACTCATTGATAGGGCGGCTTCTAGATTGCGTCTGAATCCGTTCGAAGCCAAGTGCTTCGGATCTCTAGATTCGTGGGTTCGAATCCTTTCGAGTCCGAGTGCCTCGGATCTCTAGGCTTGCTCAATACCCTTTCGAGTCCGGGCCCGAGTAAGTCTCTAAGTTCGTGGATCCGAACCCTTTCGAGGCTTAGAGCGATTCGGCCCGTTTGATGGCGATAAATCTAGGCCCACTAATCTTGGACTTATGATAAATTTAGGCCCACCAACCTTGGACTATTGGGCCTAATTAATTTAGTGGGCTTAAATTAGCTCCTCTTATACACCTCAAACCTGAAAGCTGCTTTGTCTTCTTAGCCAATCCATGCGCAACCGAATTAGCCTTGCGAGGAACATGAGTAAAGCCATGCCAACAAAATCCTCAACATGAATGTGAGGTGCCTTAAAGAAGGATTTGGGGATACTACTGTTGCTGCACGCCCAAAATGGCGTCGTTTTGGGCTCCAAGGTTATTTCAAAAATTTCAAACAATTCCAATGGCACCAAGGTTTGATCCCATGAACGTATGGGGCGCTCTTACCACTGCGCCACTTTGTGTCCTCAATATTATATGCGACACACATATTATTTATTATATTATTCAAATGTATACCCAACTGCAGTGTCATCAAAAACAAAAACAAATAAAAAAAATTATATGTATATAAATCTAATTAGGTGAATGTCATAATCTCACTTTATTTTGTGGTTCTTACTTTCATAGTGAGAGAATAAATAATGTACATTTAATTTATATTTTTTATGAATTGATGACGCCACTCAATTCGATATATATTTGCACTTATTCATCTAAACAAGAAGCAAAATGACTACTTCAAGAATAAACAATATAATTCATCAAATCAATAATTAAAAAATAATAATTATCAAGTTATGCCAAAAACTACAATATGTCCATCCAAAACAACACTAAAAAAAATTCCAAGACTCAAACCAAATTCTATAAAATCCATTTGAAATGTTCAAAATATGTCTCAAAAAAAAAAAAAAAAACCATTATCTAAGAATTACGATAAAAAATAAAATAAAAATACGACATTTCAATTTTGTGGGGGAGGTTGTGAATGAGTACAAAATTTTAAAAAAGTTTCATTATCTAAGAATGACTCATCCCCCATGGGATTGACCTCTCCTTCATCAAATGAGAGAATATATTGGAATCAATTTATTTATTTTATTAAAAACAAACTACATTACAAACTTAAATTGCATACCTGAGAAGTTTGTGGATTAACTAATAGTTGTGTAGATAAAGGGGTAGACTGTGGGTAACTTGATGAGCACGCAATGTTAGTATCGTCAAGCTTGAAAAGATTGTGACCATAATTCATCAATTGTGGCCAATAGGGTATCCCAACATCCTAATTCATAAAATACTGTTAGAAGTAAATATACTATTATAAGAAAATTTAAATATAAAAAATAAAATCTAACCTGTGAGTGGCATAAAGAGGAACTTTGAACAATTAACATGTTGCTTGATTGGCCAATTTTCTAAACAAATTATAACATTTATCAATACATTGCATGAGCCTAAAAGAAAGCAAAAATTAGAATCAAATTAGGTGAACAATACCTTACTAAGGTCGGTAGGTTGTGAAATAATTTTTTTCCTCTTATTAGTCTTCTCATGCCAAGCTTTTAATCTACCCCCACCCTTCTATCCACCTTTTTTTTTAAACCTTTAACTCGTGCAAAGTTAGGATTAGAAGTCATATCAATGTTGCTTCCACTACCACAATCACCCAAATCATCAAATGATACCATCATTTTATTCACTTGTGTACACAGTTCCTTAATCCTTTCATCAACCAATTGATAAACAGACTTATAAATAGATGCTTGAGTTGCTAGCTTTACCATCCTAGGACAAAGATCCCTGTAACGTGCTGATATCTCTAACCTGGGATCATTCTTATCCACTTCAACTTTTCCTCATTTAATTTCACCACTCTTGGCATCTAATCTCCATCGACCTAATATGTACCTCTCAGGAATTTCCATAACATTCATTCTGTCAAGTGCTTTAATTGCATGATCACATAAAATTCCAATGTTTTCAAACTTTTGACAAGTGCAACAAATTTTTTGACAAATTTTTTCTCCTCCTAACTCATTGACTTCCATATTACCCTCCACAATATACTCTCTATCATCACCATACAAGCTAATCATGCACCGAACTTCTCCTTCTAACTCATGGCATTGCTTCACTTGACAAGAAAGAGACATATCCAACTCATTATGAAATAAGTCAAAGATAGGAGGGGTGTACAAATTCGCAACTTGGTTAAAAATTGGAGACCTTTTCAATTTCATTCTCGACAATTGTTGTCTAGAATTATATATAGCTTTTACTTCTTCGTATCGCTTATCTACAACAATCCGATTGAAGTGGGTAAAAAATTGAACAATATTATGATCAGCTTGCAAATACCTCTTTAATGTTGCGTTCAGGCTTTCACTAAGTTGGGTGCTTCGCATTCCTGCAGTGAACAAGTATTTCATGTAAACGTACGCCCATTGCTCTCTTTTTTCCCAAGTCTTCTTCATCCACGCATTCTCATACAAGTTATATTTATCAATCAAAGAATCCCAAGCTTTAATTAACTCGTGTTCATCCTCGCATCCAAAAATACAAGCTTTGAAATCACTACCAAATTTTGAACCACTCTTATACAAGTACCCTAAATGCTTCAAAGCATTTTGCATTAGGTGAAAAGTGCATAATCCATGGAAAACCTTAGGCATGACTTCAGATATTACCTTAGTAATTGCTTGATCTTGGTCTGTGAAAAAACTGGTAGGCTCTTTCCCTGACATTGCGTGCAAGAAGGTTTCAAATGACCACTCAAATGAAGCTGTAGTTTCATCATATAATAATGAGGCACCAAAAATCACTGTCTTTCTAAAGTGGTTAAAACCAGTAAATAAAGCTAGTGCCCGATACTCCTTATTTGTGCGAAATGTTGTGTCGAATAATACGGCATCACCAAAAAGTTCATAATCTGTAATCATCTCATGGTCAGCCCAAAAAATATTAGTAATCATCTCATCCATATCCAATTGAATTGCATAGTAAAAATATGGATTTTCAGCTGCTTGTTGCTGAAAAAATCTTAATAAACTCCCAGCTTCTCCGTATTGCAAATTTCGTTGTCTTTTTCCACGCAAGTAGCTTTTTTGGTCTTCTCTCATGAATCCCAAATTTTCTTTTCCCCCTTCTAAGGCACTAATGAGATCGTGTGATGCTTTAAGAGAGATACCAGTGTCATCAGCTATATCAACATTCAAAGCCTGAACCTGACTTAACTTTCTTTGAGATGGTATCAAATGTGTGCACTGAGGAAGATGCAAAGGATGGTTGTAGTTGTCATCAAACTTTTTCACTATCCACTTTGACAAGTCTCGATCCAAAGATACATACATAAATGCATTGCACTTTGTTCTTGTCTCATGTTTAGGATGATTTACAATCATGTACCGTTTATCTTTTTCTTTTTCTCCGTCCTTACAACAAATAAACTTCCTGTTAATCATAGCACCCTCTTTTCTACTTTTGCTATGGTAATCTCTTCTAATGCCAAACCCCATAATCCTTCCATATTCATTATAGAATTGATTTGTGACTTCCTCTGAATGAAATTCCATGCCAAGACATGGTGTTTTATCTTTGGTCAACTCCCCCATATTTTTGCTACAACCCTCATGTCCATCATTCTCCATTCTAACACCAACAAATCTAAAAAATTGAGAACAAATATAAAAGTATTGTAAGATTTTTTGAGATTGTCATGACATAAAATTTATATAGATGTCACTGTAAAAAAAATAAAAAATAAAAAATAAAATATTAGTCTTTGTTTATAATTTTTATAATTTTTTATTCTACTTATCTAATAAGATGCCAAGTTTTACTATTAAATTTTTTAGAATTATCTTCTCTAATTTTGAAGTAGCATAACATATTCTCTAGAACATAATGCCTTTTGATTAAAAAAAAAATGTTTCTAACCTCAAAACAACCTAACATTTAATGGCACAGAAAAAATTGACAAAGAGCAATCACCAATTGACCAATTGAAAGAATTAAGATTCACCTTTTTTTATTCCACAAAATTCATTATTACAACAATATGTTGTTGACAAATAAAATGATAAATATAATACGGTATAACAATATGATAGATGTAACATTATTGTTCTTATTTTTTAAAATATGAAATAAAAGTTAAACAATAAAAAATCTTAAATCTAGTCATTCATTAATTTTAGAATATTTTGTATTAATTTATTTATATATTTTATTGTTCACTTTATTGATGTCAAAAAATAATAATAATAAATAAACTGTAGAGACTAAACAAAGCAACGCACAAAGGGGCACCAATAAAGGTAAACACATCTAGCATCTAGTATTAATAACGAAAGCAATAGTTCTAAAGACAAAGAAAAAAAAATAACTCATAACATTCTACAGGGAAAAAAAACCAATCAATCACAATTACAATATTGAAGAAAATTATATGTTTTTTGTTGAGACCTACCAATATTCAAAGAGCAAATATGTTGTATTCGTACAAACCTGAATAGTATGGTGCAAGCGATAGAGAGTCTCCGACGAAGGTAGATAGATGGTTAGCCGATAAGAACAAACTTTTTAGGGTTTTGAGAAATTGATAGTTAAGAGTTTGTTTGAGATTATAAAAATAAATTAGAGTAAAATAAATGATAAGATCTTAAATAGTGTAGTTTTGATTTTTAAGATTTTTTTAAAAAACAAAATTCTAAAATGGAACTGGTATAAAATTTCCAAAACAGAACTGTTGCGTACTGTATATTTATAAGGTATAAATAATATATGTTATAAGGTATAAATAATATATGTGTCGGTGTGGACACGCCCTCGGGCCCTGTGCTCTTCCATAGTTCGGACTCATTTTGTGTCGGTTCTTAATCTGATCTTGCAATGTACAATGCAAGACTGATAAATCACCAAAGAGTCCAAATCCGGCAAATCGTTTTGGAAAACAGATTTTTGAGAAAGAAGTGCCAAACATGGACTGCTTTGCCAGATACAGAGTCGCCACCTAAATATTTTATTTTGGGGGGATTTTGGAAACCCTGACTCGTTTGCCTAAGGCCACGTGTTCGTCATCGCCAAAGTTGCCTCGGCTCGGGAACTTGGGTACGATTGGGGAAGGTCAACTATGAGCACCTCTGCTCGCCCGATTAAAGATCGGCCTCTACTAACCATGATATCTAGTTTTGAAAACATTATGCATTCTTAATCCGATTAATTAGCTAATCTTACTATGTGATGCGCACAACACAAAAGTATAGACTAGATCGCCTAATTTGGAACAAAGCATCGCATATCCGTTATTTAGAAATGATTTGAGGTTTGCTACTCGCAAGTAGGCTAAAATACGGATTTCAATGAATTATTCCAATTCAAACAATCCAACCTTCACCCACAGGCATTCAGGCAGTAAATCAACTAAACAGTTAGCCTCATGGCAAGCATGCTTTCATGTTAACGTTCACATACATGCGAGATGCTAAAGCATAAAACACTCACAGTGTACTCCAAGCCAAAACAAAGAACATGTTAGTAATCAAATGTATGATCCAAGTCCATGTTAAGATGACTAATGCATCACAGGCAAAATGCAGCTAGAATAGGCTAGGCTAGGCTAATCTATGGATGGCGTGTGAAATGCAACGGATAACATGTATTCAAGTTAGATTTGAAATACTATGCAATTAGTATGATGTGCCGAGCCGGGTGCATGCAATACAAATGAATGAATGCACACATGCATAGCATAAGATGCTAATTGAAATATGCCCTAATACTAAGCATCAAAAGCAGGTAAGTAAAAGGGAGAAAGAAGTGGGGGTTGGAAGACATGCATCACACACACGTACGCTTATTACACAATTCGCCCTCTCTCGGAGGGACCAAAAGAATAATACAAATTTAACTAACTAACAAGCTAATTAAATAGTTGCAGACCACTTAACTAGTTAAGCAAATTAACTAAGCTAATAAAGCGGTAAAACAGCCTCGGAAAGAGGGTCCAATGCATGCGTGCTCGGCTTCGCTCAGAAATTCGCCACCATGCACAAGCTGTCTCTGTTTACCCTGCTCTGCTCCTCTGAAAATTGTGCAAGTCTCAATAATGCTCCAGAATCACTTCCTGATCACTATGGAAGGTCACCGACCAAGAGGAAACACCACCGGCCAGGGGAAACTGGTCATCGACCATTGGTATGGCTCTCGGCCAAAGATATTTAGTCGGCCGGCACTCAATGTGGTCGGTCGACCATATCTTCCTGCAGAACCCTATTTGACAGCAGCAGAGGGCAGACAAAGCATGGCAATGCATTTTTAAGCAAATGTTTGCAACACCACCCTCCCTATCATGTTATGAACTGAAGGGAGTTTGGTCCTCGACTCTCAGACCACCAATCGCGCATTTCAATGCATGATGGTCCGAGGTGTCAAGTTGTGCATTTTGATGTCAAATGAAATTCACACAAACACCTAAGGGGCCCAACCTCTATCATGGTGATTCAAGAGGCAAGGCATGCATGCCAAATGCAACCTAAGCATGCAAGATAAGTATACAATATGAGCGTGCAAGCAAGTAATGAGCACTAGGCACACAACCTAAGCAACCAAGCATGCTAGACATGTAACAATAATGCTAATGACCAGCATGCAACAACATGTGAAGGGGACTTAGCATAGGAACATGTGAAGCAACTTAACACAAGATCCATACCAAATGCAACACCACTTGAACATGCGACAACGTGCCAATAGACCAAGTATGTGACAACATGACTATGGGCCAAGTATGTGACAACATGCAAGGCAAATGTACACACAAGCATTCATGCACACATGGTCCAAAACTTGAGCATGAAGGAGTAACTTTTAAGCCCCAAACAGTGGCTCATATGCTAAGCACATGAAAGCAAATGTACATGCAAACATGTATGCAAACATGGTCCAATACTTAAGCATAGAAAGGGGACTTTTAAGCACACTTAAAAGGGGACAAACATGGACAAAAGTCAAGCATGATAAAACTCTGAAAATCATGTTAAGGATGGTGCCAAACCAACTAATCAAAACAATCAAAGCATGCAAGCAAGGTTCAAGGCTCAAAGCTGTCAAAGGGGCTTAAACCATGATTATGCAAGGCAAGTCCCAAAGGGTCGAGGGGACTCAAAACAGTCCCAATGTAGGTCGAGACAAGGCCCAAAACACATTTAGATGGCATCTAAATGGCCTAAGTCCAAAGGCATGCATGATGACCCAAACATGGAGCATAAAAACACAAAGCTCTTGAAACATCAAAGGGGCCATAAATGCAAGTATACAAGCATACTATATGGACTGAAATGACATAACTAATGGTGCCAAACCACTAAAATGATGCAAGTAGAGCATGTTAGAGGATCCAACACTCAAGGCCTACAAAGGGAGATTGCATGGTAGCTATACAAAGCAAGTCATGGATGACCCAAATGACCAAAATCAGACCTCAAGCACATCAAAACATGCATAAAAGCTTCACAAAGCTAAAACAAAATCATGCTAGAAACAAGGCTCAAAGCACAAAGCATGTTAAGGCAATTTCACGGCATTACAAGACAAGTATGCCAAGCATGCATAGTATGTCTAAACCAACTAAAAACAGTGCTATATCATGGAAAAATAAGCGCAAATACTACTTAAGACATGGCCGACATGAACTCAAGAAAGGTGCTCACATATGAGGCTAAAATGGCAAGTATTGAAGACAACAAGGAGAGAGGATGGCCCTCTCCTTCTTAGGACCTCAAAACACCATCCCCACCACTGAAATCCCTCTAAATTTCAGTGGTGAGGAGGCCAACACAAGGTGGTCCCGGAGCTCACCAAAAGTGCACAAAAATGAAGCCAAACAAGGCCTAAGAGGGGTCAAACAACCCCAAACCTCAAAGAGACCTTAAAAAACTATTAAAAGAAAGTAAAAACATAACTTTTACTAGTTATATACTAAGCTTAAAAATAGATGCAAGAATGGCTAAAAACCTATGCAAAAATGGGGAATAAAGGGGTGAAGTTCTTACCCTTGAAGACCTCTTTCAAGAACAATGCTCCAACAGCCTCTCCAAGCTTAGATCAACTCAAGAACTCTGAAAATAACTCCTTAGTACCTCAGTAGTCGAAGGAAAGTGTAGCACTAGGTGTTTTTATGCAAAACTATGAACAAAAACACCTTAAACACACACAAAATGGAAGAAGAAGGAGATATAGAGATAGAATAAATACACAATCCTCTAACCCTAATCTCAGAGCTCTGGAACTTCTTGGAACCCTTGAGGAGGGAGGAGAAGCCCTCCTTTTATAGAGATTCACTCTTGCAAAGCTTACAAAACAAGCTAAGCAAGAGGGAAATCTCTCCATACACGTGTATGGAGGGGGTGCATTGTGGATGCCAGCTATCACAGCTGGCATAAAATATCTGCCAAAAGCAGATGAACAGTGATCGGCTAGCCAAAAATGACAAATTGACCAAAACAATGGTCAGCCGACCATAAAGCATGCCGACCGGCCATAACCAATGGCCGGTAGCAACAAAACAGGTCCGGTGGCCTCAAGCCATGGCCGGTGAGGTGTGGAGATGGCCAACAAGCCATTTCCCACCCTCAGAAGCAAAACAACAAGTGTTTAGTGCAAAACCAAACACAAAACAGGCGAGTCAAGAGATCTTGAGGCAAGGCGCGTGGCCGAGACCTTCGAGAACTCAAGACGAACACAAACATGGATGATCACAAAGTGTTCAAACGGTGACATCCAAGTCTTGAGGATGGTCAAAAATGGGGTGTCTACAGTTGTCCCTTTTTGACAGAACTCGAAAGTCATAACAATGACGGGAGTGAGTGTCAAAGCCCAGAGACGACCCATTTTTGACAAGGCCGAAGATTTAGACAAAGTATACAAGCTGCAAACAAAGATATGCGCCTGAAGGCAAAGACAAAATGCAAGACAATGCACAAAGCCGAGCATAACTTATGATCATGCAAAGAAAGCTGTAACGAAGCATAACATGCGACAGTTTTAAGCAAGCCGAAAACCAAACTACATTACAGTGTAGAAAGGATGTAAGAGAATTATGTAATTCTCGCTACGTTTCACGCGGAGAATATAATACCTGTGCGGTTCGTCTGGCCGTGCCAGCTTCAAATGAACCGTATATACAATATCGTTCCTGTCCGGTTCGTCTGGTCATGCCAGCCTCAAATGAACCGTACATTCAATATCGTGCCTGAAAAAGGAAGAGAACTTAACAGGTACAACATCGTTAGATACATGCATAACAATGCAATTGAAAGGTGCGTGACAACGCAAGCGAAAGAGTGCATGACAATGCAACTCGTGTGACAACGCATAACAATGCGGAAAGGATGCAAAATGATAAGCAATATTTACAAAACTATGTATAAACAATGCAAATGATGTGCAATGCATTTAGGATGATCAAACCATAAGCAGTTCAAAACCACACAAATATCATGAAGATGATGGAGATGCAAAATCCGTCTACCATAGAAAAGGTGCCGACACCCTCAAACCATAATCCCAACAGTGGAATAGGCGCGTACACATGCAGAACTATGAGTGTGTAGACGAAACACAATATACAAGTAATTGGGTCAGATGATATAAGTGAGGCATGCTCTGCTCAGGAAAGACCACGATCCTAAATGCTGGACGCAACACATTACACTACAATGCAATGAATGAATGAAATGGATAAGGCGCATGGCCAAAACATATCTTGCCTAGGAAAGGCATGAACACATACAAACCATGTTTAACACAGAAACGATGCCGTCACCCACAACACTAGGTGCGTACACATAATATCATAATTGTGCTTCAATGAGAAAAGTATGAGCACATACCAGACCAAGCTCAACATGGAAAGGCGCAAGCAATGGATGGAGGATACATCAAATGTATGCAATACTCTCCATGTACAATACAATGAATGCATGACAAAGCAAGCTATGTACAATGCAAGCTACATACTAGATGATGCAGTAGGGAAATGCATGACAATGCAAAGTAAGAAAGAATGCATTACAATGCATGTAAGGAAAGATGCATGACAATGCAAGCTATGTTCAATGCAATATTTACAATTAAAAAAAAATGCAATGGATGCAATGGATAAGGCGCGCAGTCGAAACATATCTTGCCTAGGAAAGGCATGGACACATACAAGCCATGTTTAACACGGAAACGGTGCCGTCACCCACAACACTAGGTGCGTATACATAATATCATAACCGTGCTTCAACGCGAAAAGTATGAGCACATACCAGACCAAGCTCAACATGGAAAGGCGCAAGCCGTAGATGGATAATGCAACAAATGCATGTAATCAACAATGCAATATATACAATATGCAATAGATGGAATGGATAAGACCTGCGGCCAAACCGTATCTTACCTAGAAAAGGCATGGACACATACAAACTGCGTTTAACACAGAAACGGTGCCGTCACCCACAACACTAGGTGCGTACACATAATATCATAACTGTGTTTCAACGTGAAAAGTATGAGCACATACCAAACCAAGCTCAACATGGAAAGGCACAAGCCGTGGATGGATAATGCAGCAAATGCATGCAATCTACAATGCAATATATACTGTCACGTCCCACTTTTTATTACTCGAAGTCATTACCAAGTTCATTAACTTAATTCAATTTCAGAGGTAACATGCGGAAATAAACTCAAATGTTCAACTAAAAGGAGTAAACAACAACTCTCTCTTTCGAATGCTGATTAAATACAACATGAGTATTCTGAATAAGTTGCCCTCAGGCTTACAACATTAAATAATCAAATGAAGGGTATAACCCTTTTACATAAATGGCATTCCGCCTACAACAAAGAGGCCCCGTGGCCAACAAATAAGAAGATCCAAATCTTGTAGCATATCCTGCTAAACACCTGAAAAAAATTCAACAACGTGGGATGAACATATAGTCCAGTAGGGATCTCAACATGGCCCTCAACAATAACAACATACAGATAGCTATGATCATGAATGCTCAATCTCATACTAGAATAGTAATGTGACAGTTTACACAAAATATACATAATTTTGCACTTTTCACGAAAATAACCATTTCAATCAACGCCATAGGCGATTCATCTTCCCTTTTTCCTTCCATTAATCCCCGTTCCCAATCTTTCATAGCATTAACAATTTCTTAGAAAATAAATTCACTAAGACCACTACTCTCTTTCATTCTCTAAACATACACAGATATGCCTTTTCAAAATATATATTTTCTCAAAAAAAATAATCCGTTCTCCTTCACACTTTCCAAAAGACAAAGATGACATTTTGGCTTCTTCCCGATACAATCAAATCTATGCATGCACCGTTATAAAAAGGGAGATAACAACTCACCAACATGCATAAAATAAAGCAATGAGGCAACTCAGCCCTCCAAAACTGTAACTGACACAATCCATGATATTCCCAGACACACTGAAATATCAACAACAAAACTTTGCTCTACTAGCTTTGTGCGTAGTAAGCCAAAGATACGCCTATCACAACAACATGCTAGTTTACCAGGCGCTAGCTGGAAGGGTATGGTGCCTTATATTCTCAGCGCAGTCAGTTCTCCAGGCGCTAGCTGGAAGGTCACGGTACCTCTGATTCTTAGCGCAAGGTATAACACCACCAATCGAAATGCAACAGGGCATAACCAACATGTGTAACACATATACACAAACCATCAAGATGCAAGCAATGTGTTAAAGTATATGAACACATAACTACCTCCTCCTGAGCAAGTATACATGTATAATGTATCTCAACACTTTATCACATACGACGTTCAATCAATAATGGTATAATGCATACACGACAATTTAACACAACCACGTCATCCTCCACCGATGACCAAGGACAAAACCTCTAGATGCATGTATACCGTACATCTAATAACAAACTCAATTATCATGAGATCCCAAACCCATCAACAACCCAAGCATGGTAGCTACAAATTAATTCCCCCAAATATGTGCACTCGACATGCATGATGCAACAATCCAATTCCCACATTTATTTTCTATGACTCACATAGAGTTAAAGTTTCATTATTCACTTTCAAAATCAACATGTTCCACCACTTAATCCAAAAACACTTTTCTCATTTCCCCAAAATCAATTCCATTCCTTTCATAACCTTCCAAATTAATTATGCAAATAAAGTCATAATTATTAAGTTAGGGTTTTTTTCTCCCTCTTTCTCACATTGACCAAAAATGTTCAATCTTCAACAATAAACAACAAAGACCTCATTTGAGACCCAAAATACCCAAGTATTTGCCCAAAGAACAAAACCCCTCTTTTAATTTATCATGACACATATAAATTAGGGCATTTCTATATTTCAACAACAACATGCTAATTTACGTCACAAATAGTCCAATGAACAACCAAAGACAATAAATCCATTTTTATCAACCAACTCTAGGTTTCCTCATGATTTTCAAACAAACCCAACATAGGTATGGTTTTCATGCAAAACAAAACTACCACATGTCTATCTATAGACAAAGTATTGAAAAAGAACAAGGAAATCCCTACCTCAAATGTAGAACTCAAGGAGAAGAAGAGCAAAACTCGGAAGTGCTCCAAATCCCAAATTTCTCGGATCAAAACGAAGCCCTCGACGATCAACACAACTTTTACAAAGTCCAAAGGGTAGGAAGACACTCTAACTAGATCAATCCTAAGAAAGAAGTTAGGTTTTAGAGTGAGGTGCTCTCCAATGGAGGTTTCGAAAAAGTAAGAGAGAGAAAGGAAATCAAAAAGTGACAAAAAAAAGTGATTTCACGGACTGATAGAAAAACAGGTCCGCTCGAGCGTACAACACCCCGCTCGAGCGTCAGACACAGGTTCACGCTCGAGCGTCCAAAGATCCGCTTGAGCGCCGGATGCACTCTCCCAGAATTTTCTGCAGACGTCCAAAATGCTGAGAGAAGGAAATTCACGCTCGAGCATCCAAACTACCGCTCGAACGGAGAGACAACAACAAAAGCCCGCTCGAGCGTCAAACCGCCACTCGAGCGGAGAGACCAAAACCTGGGCAAAAATTTCTAAGCTTTAAAACACAACCAACTTATTCCCAACTTGCCCAACACAACCCAAAACTCTAACACAAAGAGTAGGGGATAAAAATGAGGATAAGACAACAACGAATCTACGGAACCGAGTCCGGATTACAGTTAAACAACAACAAGGAATATCGGGATCGCTATATATACAATATGCAATAGATAGAATGGATAAGGCATGCGGCCGAACCGTATCTTGCCTAGGAAAGGCATGGGCACATACAAATCGCGTTTAACACGGAAACAGTGCCGTCACCCACAACACTAGGTGCGTACACATAATATCATAACCGTGCTTCAATGTGAAAAGTATGAGCACATACCAAACCAAGCTCAACATGGAAAGGCGCAAGCCGTGGATGGATAATGCAGCAAATGCATGTAATCTACAATGTAATATATACAATATGCAATAGATGGAATGGATAAGGCATGCGGCCAAACCGTATCTTGCCTAGAAAAGGCATGGACACATACAAACCGCGTTTAACACGGAAACGGTGCTGTCACCCACAACACTAGGTGCGTACACATAATATCATAATCGTGCTTCAACGTGAAAAGTATAAGCACATACCAAACCAAGCTCAACATGGAAAGGCGCAAGCCGTGGATGGATAATGCAGCAAATACATGTAATCTACAATGCAATATATACAATATGCATGTAATGTATGTATGTAATTCAATATTTACAGTGATGCATGACAATGCATGGTAAGAAAATGCATGACAATGGATGTTTGTTTTTTTTTGTATTTTGTTTTTTGAAATGCATGACAATGCAAATGAGACACAAATGCACGACGACCCGCGTCTTTCGAAATGCATGACAATGCAAATGAACTTGAATGCGCAACAACGCATGTCTTTTGAAAAATGCATAACAATGCAAATAAACTCGAATGCGCGACAACGCACGTCTTTTGAGATGCATAACAATGCATGTGAACTCGAATGCGCGACAACGAGCGTCTTCTTTCGAAATGCAGGACAATGCAAGTGAACAGTGCAGAACAGTGCATATCAATGCAAGGGATAATGAAGTAGTTTCCAAGCCTTTGCAAGATACAAAAGGATACGAAAAGGATCACCTTGCACGTATTCGAGTGCTACGCACATAAGACATAGCACAGAGACCGGTTTAAGCTTCAAAATACAATTCCTTGCACTATCTTTGAGCAATGGAGGCCCCAAACCATATATCTGACCCAAACAAGGGTGTAGAAGATTCACCGTCCATCGGGGGAGGTCACCGGCCATCCACTGGCTGAAAATAAGGCCATCGGCCAAATATTTGGCCGACCCTCTAACAATGTGGCCGACCGGCCAAAAATGCCTGTATCGGGGCAGTTTTGACATTTCGGCACGGGTCTTTAAATATAGGGCTTCTAGCCCTATTTCCTCACTTGCCTCTTGCTCGAAAAACCTTCCCCCATCTCTCTAGGTCATTTTCCAACCTTCTACCCTCGCTTTTTCTCGATTTTCGGGCCCGTTTCGTCATTCGATTTGCAAACTCCTTCGCGTTTCGAACATTTTAAACTGAACAAATCTCAAATTTGGTGTTTCTTTCTCGATTCTCACCACTTGGGGTTTGTTTCCCCCAAGTTTACCTTGATCTCTGTGCCCTTTTCAGACGATCTTCCATAGGGTGGGACTCCCCCGAAGCAGGAGATAGACCCCGAGATTGAGCTCTTGCCTTTGAGCGTCCGACCGTTCGACCCAGCGAACTACCGGCCGGCGATTCACGTGTTGCCTCCTGACAGACTTCGCCAGTTCAGGAGTTTTGCCTGGGGCGTACCACCAGAGCTTCTACTGCGCAAGCCCGAGTCACATCGGTCTTACGGCGCTTCCGAGGTATACTCTTCCCCATTTCATTTTTCACAATGTAGAACACAACTGCAATAGTCGATCTTGTTCTTTAATTGCTTAGCCCAGATACACCGATATACCACATGTTGTAGTCTACTGCGAGCACACCTGCACCCGATATCTGTTTGAATCTGAACACGTGCACACACGTTGTATTTTCCACTGAGCCACTCAGACACACTGATACATCACATGCTGTAGTTCACTGCGAGCACACCTGCACCCGATATCTGTTTGAATCTAAACACGCGCACACACGCTGTATTTTCATCAATTCTGAGTGCTTTCAACGCTGTATTTGTAACACTGCTTCGCAACTGTTTGTTTTGACCATAGGGGGATTCCTATGCCTTCCGGGGGTATGGGAACGTCATGGCCCGGGGGTGGTACATGGAGCTTCTTGAGACAGTTCGCCGTATCGTTGACCAGGCCAGCTTTGGCACTTTCTGCATGGGGCTTTCATGCCTGACTGCGAATAGGCCTCTCCTTGCTGCTCTAGTGGAGAGGTGGTGGGACACCACCAACTCTTTCTATCTTTCAGCCACGGGAGACATGACGATGACTCTCTTCGATTTCTCCATGCTCACAGGCATTGGAGTAGGGGGTGATCCGATCCCCTTCAATACAGATATGGACGAGTGGGAGGCCGCTCAGATGTACCTGCTCGGCGACCTACCGCCTCTTGCTCGTCTAGGATTTGTACGATACTCATGGTTCGAGGACCACTTCAGGATCCAGGCACCTATGGCTCAGAGGAGGTGGAACAGTATGCACGCGGCTTCCTCATGTTCCTGTTGGGAGCTACTCTTTTCGCCAACTGGGCGAACACTGTGCCCCTTTGTCTGCTGAGTGCACTGGTTGACGTGACCAGGATCCGCGGCTACGACTAGGGTGGCGCAGGCTTGGCTACACTCTACGACTATATGAGTTCATCCTCTCACCTCAGCGGATAGCTGCTTGGAGGCTACTGGCGGGCTTGGGAGGTACGTCTTCTTCTTCTGTTTCACATTTCTGCTTTACATTCTCTGTACTCTGTATACTGTACACACTACGGTCTTCGTCACACTGGTCATATACTGCACCCACGGCACACATATAATTTGCTTTATACACTGCACACATTGCACAACACACTTCATATACTGCACAATCTGCTGCCAACTGATTGTAGACTGCACACACTGCAAATATGCAATCTGCTTTACACTGACTGTATACTGCGCACACTGCAAACATGCGATATGCTTTACTTACTGACTGTATACTGCATGGACTGTACACTCTGCACAATGCACTGCTCAATGTATGGTTCTGTGCCTTCTGCTTTATTCTGCATTGTGCTTTATCTGATAAGCATATTGATGTCTGTTCTGTCACATTGTAGTTGTGGGTATACGCCTACTTCCTGAGGTTTGCCCCAGTACCAGAGGAGGAGATGCCTCCCATGATCCCATTCTCCTACCGCTTCGACGTGAGGTGCGAGCGGAGACCACGAGAGTCTTTCATATTCTTCCGCCACTATTTCGATACCATCACCGTGGCAGAGGTATGTCAAACATTACAATTCATTTAAGCTTCGCTTTGCATTGAATTTTCAATAGCAGTAGATAACAAACTGTATTTTGTTTACAGATCACCTGGCAGCCATGGGCCTCATTGCCCATCACAGTACGGGAGCGGTATGAGGGCGCTCAGGAGACCTCCCGGTTTAGGATTTTGCTAAAGGGCCCGGTCTGTAGGGCCTGGTACCTGGGCGAGCGCTTCTTGCGACAGACCTTAGGCGTGCCAGAGCAGACAGTTCCGGAGCTGCCTCCTACGACCATGAGGCAGACGGAGAGGTACACCCCACGGGAGATGGCCACTTATACGATCGGTTGGGACTCGGGGAGCTTTAGAGGCGAGGGCGACTATGCAGAGTACATCCAGACCTATATCATGCGGCCTCTAGGTAGTGCTCGTCGAGCTGAGAGGGAGAGGCCTGTGGCGCCGGCATCTAGAGCAGGAGTAGGAGCAGGAGCACCGAGGGTGGCTCAGGCAGGAGCAGAGGTACCGAGGATGGCTCGGTCCCGTGGTAGGAGTGGGTCCCGGAGAGGGCAGAGAGCTGGGTGGCCAGCGCTACCTACGATGATGACATGCAGAGGGCAGGGTGGAGAGACTTATCAGATCCCCATCGCTTCCCTCCGGCTAATCATGAGCTAGTCGGGTTCTACGACTTGCCCCCGGTATGTACTACTGTATTTTGTAAAGTCATTTCATTTCATTTCTCTTGATATTCTGCAGAATACTGATACTTCTAACACTTTTGCAGGCTTCATCCGAGTATACTCACCAGTCCCTGGAGTTGAACGCCTCCATGATGGGGATGCTACAACGGAGCCTCGACCTGCTGGCCATTTACAGTATCCCCGTACGTTCTTTCGACCATCATCTCAAACTTTGCATGATCTGATGCATCGCACCATTAACACAGTACTTGATATACGGCCCTCATGGCATTCGATACACTGTAACCCGCAGACTGTTCACAACATTACTCACGGCATTCATACACTACACTTAGTCACTGTACTCTGTATTCATACACTGTTCACAGTATTCATACACTATACTCACATACTGCATTTTGTGCTGATACACTGCTCACAGTATTCATACACTGTACTCACATACTGCATTATGTACTGATACACTGCTTACAATATTCATACTCTGCATGGCGTAGCATACTGATGCGTTTTCCATTTGTGCTTTTCAGCCTCCGTTCCAAATTCCGACTGCAGGAGGTGCTTCAATTGGACCTTCTGTTCCTGCTCGAGGAGGAGGGTGAGGAGGCACAGTATATCCCCGCACCAAAGCGGGGCGCACTCATGTTGGGAGCGGCTCTCGGGCACCAATCCCTGACGATGATGAGTCTGAGGCAGAGTCGAAGGCGGAGGCAGAGTCGTCCAAGGAGGAGACCGGAGATGACTCAGGCTCAGGCTCAGATGGTGGAGCTGGCGATGATGCTCCTGGACCTTCGTCCAGGAAGAGGACGAGAACAGACCCTCAAGCCTGAGACCAGTTGACATTGATCCAGACTTTGTTGCCTTTCTTCTTTTTGTTTTACTTTTCTTTTTGCTGGTAGCTTGAGCACACTGTACTGCTGCAGGCGGGTTTTATTTTCTTCAAAGCTATGTACTTGAAAAGATGATGAAATGAAACAAGCTTTTTGTCTGAAAAAGTGTTGCATTTGTACGTTTCATACATCGCATCGCATTGCATTATATCACATAACAATGTAAATGAGATTGATCTTTTGTCTGAAAATTGGGACACTTGCATCGTAATAACCAAGTAGTGAACCAGCTAACGTCAAAACAACTCATATAACCCAATGCTCATTCTGAACACACAGCCTACAACACAACGCTTGGTTTACTCGGCACATAGCCCATACAACGCACTGCTTATTCTGAACACACGACCCATTCTGAACAAACAATTCAATCTTGAAATGACGGGATGCAAAAACGGGGCACGTAAAAGTTGGAACAAACATGGATGCTCCACAATTTCCCTCTTTTCTTTTGCTTCGCGGTCCGAAACCCACATAGTCTCGGATAGGTCCTGGTTCTACTGTTCCGATATGGCCTGGGTGGAACCCTACGGCTATTGAAAGAACTAATCTTGCTTTGCACAAATGTGGAGAATGGCACAGCACTCTGAGCACAAACGATTTTTTTGAAATTGAGAAATGAGTTGTAGACCGGGTATTGAGCCTACGACTGAACACAGCGCCCCTACGACTCAACAAAAGGTACACAACCTAAACACATCGAGATATGCTCGGAGCAGACTCAAAACAAGAGTTGAGGTAAACAAAACAAAAGACACGACACACAGACGTGTTACAACGACAAGAGACCTCTCAGTTCGCGAGGAGCCAGTTTCTCCGGATATTGTTTCCCACCCTTTCTTATTTGTGATTCTCACATCACTCGACCCTCAGGCTTTATTTTTCTAAAAAAGCCCTTTTCTAACTTTTTCTCTCAACGCACATCTCTCTGTTCTTCAATCTCTCGTTTTTTTTTATCCCTCCCCTGAGTGGTTGATAGATAAACAAGAGGTTGTGGGTTCATGCCTAACACTGTTAGCTCGCAGTTACTTCTTCCGGCGACATCTAGTCGATGCTCCGGATGAGAGAGTGGAGTATCTTGATCCATTCTGACTCGTGCTTCGCACTTGGCTTGATACCTCATTGCTCAGAGGGTGAGAGAGCTTTCAGCCCTTTACAAACAGTTCCAGTTGTGCCCTTTCTAGCAAGTATGCTGGCGATGGGGGAAAGACAGGAAGCCCGACTCAACTGTGCCCCTTAGTTCATTATTTTGACCATTTTTTGTTTTGGTTTTCTACTAAAACAATTTTGGCCAACATGAAAGTTAGATTAACATACTTGTTCGATTTTTGATTTGAAAATCATGCAAGTCAGGCTATGAGCACTGAAAATTTTCCTTTTTGGGTCCAAGAAAATGGTCAAGTTTTGGAAAAGATGGAATAATTTTTGAGAAAATAGCCAACCTCAGTAAAAATTCTCAAAAACCATTTTGGCAAATAGCCAATGCTCAACGAGCATGAAACTTACTCTCGAGATGCACAACCTCGGATTCGAAGGAAAATTGCCCCTTGCCTGAAGAGAGCTGCATGGCAACGGAAAGTTGCCCCTTGTTTGAATAGCGACTCATGGCAACGGAAAGTTGCCCCTTGTCTGGATAACACCGCAGCATACTGTAAACAGTCCTCATTAGTGATGATCGCAACCGAACTCTCAGATAAAGAGAAGACGAAGATGGTCAAAACCAATATATGGACACAATCACTTGAAAGTGTTGGTGGCTGGACTTCAGGATGAAGTTGCCTACGTATCCCAAACATAGGAATCAAGCCTTACGTAGTTCCGGTTTGGGTTCACTCATGTATTAACCCTCACCTTCTACGCTCTAACTTTTGCCAAGGCCGCCTTTTCGGGTTTTCAACCTTGCGAGCTATGTTTTTCTTTTCTTTTTTCATTTCTTTTTATATTTTTTTTTTGCATTTTTCTTTCTTTTGCTTTTTTTTTTGTATTCTTTTCTTTTCTTTTCCTCTTTTTGTTTTTGTTCTTTTTCTTCTTTTTCTTGCTCTAACTTTTGCCTGGTCGCCTTTCCAGGTTTTCGGCCCAACGAGCTTCTCAAGGGTAAAAGTGTAGCTTTGTCCATGCCAAATGGTTTTAGGATTTTGAAGCCATCCGAATCCAGGAGAACGGCCATTGTATTGATTTGCAGAAGGATCCATCTCCGGCTCTTCGAGCGCATTGGACATTAGTGCCCCTAGTTTGAGGGGTGCTTCTGATTTAGCTTCACAAGCTTGTCTTGACGACATCTGATTTTCTTGATTTGACTTTGGTGCCTCTTGTTCGAGGGCTGCTTCAAATCTAGCCACACGGGCCTCACATTGCGGTTTGGCCATTGAACATTCTAAATACACATTCAAGGTTTGAAAGTAAAGGGATTGAATCTTGAGGCTGAGAGCGATCCTAGGCTGCACAATCTCAAGAGCGATTCCATACTGGTCTTCACAAGACTGTGCAAAACATTTTTTGAAAATTTTTAAGAAAGCGACTAATCGCTCGTGCTGAAGACAGTGCGGAACCAATCTGGATCAAGTCAGAGTCCTTCTCAGTACTCACGTTAACCAACATGATCTTAATCATTAAGGGCTTAGCGTGCCTCTCTTTCTCTCAATTGATCAAAGTTTTACAAATCCCGAAGAATTCCTTCCTCTTCGTTTTCATCACCACAGTGTTTAACAAAAGTTTGGAAAAAACTTAGGTCAATGCAATGAGTTCGAGGTGCAGAAGAGCAGGTGAGATGTACTGCCGTTTCAATCTGAACTTGTTGGCACAATAGGCTTGAAGTAACAATAAGCACAAAAAACATGACAGCCACAGCTGTTTCATTTGGATTTCCTGGTTGCAACTGGCTTCACAGCAGAGACAGACTCAAAAGAAAGCAAAAAGGATAATTAGAAAACAAAAAACAGTGTTCGAGGCAACAACCCCGAAATCACCTGACATTCTATACAATGAAACTGACTCGATACAACAAGACAGACCCTTAAGCAAAAAGACTGACTCAAGACAAAGAGACAGACTTAAAACAAAAAAAGAGAACTGACTTAACACCCAAGCCAGAAATTACAAAAACTGCATTCGCAAATGCTCAACATAGTGCGTGCCAAACCCCACATTTGAAATACACCAAGCGCCGCTCGCAGGTGGCCCAACCCCTGATCACATACTCGCGCTATCCTTGAAATCCAACAACTCGGCAGTGACAGACTTTGCCGAGCTTGGCGGGAGGATGACCTCATTGTCAATCAAATCTTGCACTTCGTGACGGAGACGAAAATAGTTGTTGGTGCTGTGACCAGTCTGCTGATGATACGCGCAGTATTGAGTAGCATCATGGCCCGCTGGAAGATAACTGTGGAGAGGCCGAGGCTCAAGAGGTTTGAGATGACCCTTTTCCGCCAGGATTTGAAGTGCTTTAGACAAAGGCATGTAGAGGGCGTGAAAGACTCTGTGCCCTCGGGGCAGTTACTTCGAAGTCTGTGGACCTTTGCTGGATGTACTCGAAAAAGGATCGGCAAGTACTACCTTGGCTTTCTGATCTTTTCCCGGTGCAGGGCTAGGATTGGAGGGAACTGTTCTGGCATGACGGGGTCTATCCCGATTTTTTGCCTGGCTTGAACTGCCCTCGGTTGGAGTAGGGAAAGCATTATCCACAGTCTTAGTCAAAATTGCGAATACTTGCTGCTTACTGAATCCCTTAGCTTTCAAAGCCTCGACTGCCCACAGCAGTTGTTCAATGGGATCAGCGTCTGCCTTCATCTTATTCTTGCCTTTAGCCTCAACTTGATCGAGGGTTTGGACTGCTACATTAGAGTGAAACCTGGTTGTTGTTGACACGTCATTGCTATAGCTTGAAACAACCTCAGGTTGGCTGAGCTAGATCACAATTCACCCCAGTAGCGGAGGCTCCTGCGATATGAAATTCCCGATATATGATGCAGCTGGTGGTAGAGTCGACATCCCATAGGCTAGATCGGCCACAGATCTCTGGAGGTCGCCGATCATTCCCATTAACTCAAACGTGGTGGGTTCACGAGCTTGAAACATCTAGGGTTCCCAGATCGGGCGCGCAGCAGGCGACCTGGGCGGATGTGGTATTTCGACATTGGTCTTATCCCGCAAGATGGTTCCTCGATCCAACGTGGCTGCCATAACCACAATCTCCTCTGCATTTTATGTCATCATAAGTCTGCTGAACTTGAACGGTGACTGATGCAACCGACAACTGACGGATCAGGCGTCTGCCTTGCCTCAACGAGGGAGAACACTAGCTATTCTGTACTAAATCTCTAAACTGAAAGAGAAGACACACAGTATTTCAGCCCAAATCAGATCAGACACAAGCATAGCTGAATAACTGTACTCTATTACTGATCACTGTTTCCCAAAATCACTGCCCCAAAAACCGAATCTGATACCCGCGGATATAACTGATTCTCAAAAAATACTGATACTGATGCCCTCAGGCCTGGTACTCAGATTTACAAACTGATATGCGCATTCCCTGTAGAGATACACTCTAAAAGCACATAGCAAGTAAAAGGGAGCCAAAACACCCCTATATTGGGGTAGGGTTTCCCTGTCCTATTTTGTCAGGAGCTAGGGTTTCACTACACACCTAGCGGTTTCAGACAACCTATAATCGGGTAGCAACCTGTCCTAGCTTGGAATGGTCACTATGGATTCCGAACATGCACTAGGTCGAATGGTCAAAAGGGTGCCCCGGTGACAACCGGGATTTGTGTTCCCATCGTGGCAGAACCAATAACTGGTCAGCCTTACGGCACGCTTCTCGAAGCGAGCCTCTGGCAAACCGTTCAGGAATAGCAGACGGCAAACACTGTGACTTAGGCGCACCAATGCACATGCAATGCAAAGAAACATGTAAGTGTAATCAAAACAAGATATCATGAGTTCGAGTCAAGCTCTCTAACTCCCCAGCAGAGTCGCCAGAAACTGTGGACGCGCCCTCGGGCCCTGTGCTCTTCCACAGTTCGGACTCGTTTTGTGTTGGTTCTTAATCTGATCTTGTATTGTACAATGCAAGAATGATAAATCACCAAAGAGTCCAAATCCGGCAAATCGTTTTGGAAAATAGATTTTTGAGAAAGAAGTGCCAAACATGGACTGCTTTGCCAGATACAGAGTCGCCACCTAAATATTTTATTTTGGGGGGATTTAGGAAACCCTGACTCGTTTGCCTAAGGCCACGTGTCCATCATCACCAAAGTTGCCTCGGCTCGGGAACTTAGGTACAATTGGGGAAGGTCAGCTATGAGCACCCCTGCTCGCCCGATCAAAGATCGGCTTCTACTAACCATGATATCTAGTTTTGAAAACAATATGCATTCTTAATCCGATTAATTCGCTAATCTTACTATGTGATGCGCACAACACAAAAGTATAGACTAGATCGCCTAATTTGGAACAAAGCATCGTATATCTGTTGTTTGGAAATGATTTGAGGTTTGCTACTCGCAAGTAGGCTAAAATACGGATTTCAATGAATTATTCCAATGAAAACAATCCAGCCTTCACCCATAAGCATTCAGGCAGTAAATCAACTAAGCAGTTAGCCTCATGGCAAGTATGCTTTCATGTTAACGTTCACATACATGCGAGATGCTAAAGCATAAAACACTCACAGTGTACTCCAAGCCAAAACAAAGAACATGTTAGTAATCAAATGTATGATCCAAGTCCATGTTAAGATGGCTAATGCATCGCAGGCAAAATGCAGCTAGAATAGGCTCGGCTAATCTATGGATGGCGTGTGAAATGCAACGGATAACATGTATTCAAGTTAGATTTGAAATACTATGCAATTAGTATGATGTGCCGAGCCGGGTGCATGCAATACAAATGAATGAATGCACACATGCATAGCATAAGGATGCTAATTGAAATATACCCTAATACTAAGCATCAAAAGCAGGTAAGTAAAAGGGAGAAAGAAGTGGGGGTTGGAAGACATGCATCACACACACGCACGCTTATTACACAATTCGCCCTCTCTCGGAGGGACCAAAAGAATAATACAAATTTAACTAACTAACAAGCTAATTAAATAGTTACAGACCACTTAACTAGTTAAGCAAATTAACTAAGCTAATAAAGCGGTAAAACAGCCTCGGGAAGAGGGTCCAATGCATGTGTGCTCGGCTTCGCTCATATATCCACCACTATGCACAAGCCGCCTCTGTTTACCCTGCTCTGCTCCTCTGAAAATTGTGCAAGTCTCAATGATGCTCCAGAATCACTTCCCGATCATTGTGGAAGGTCACCAACCAAGAGGAAACACCACCAGCCAGGGGAAGCTGGTCATCGACCATTGGTATGGCTCTCGGCCAAAGATGTTTAGTCAGCCAGCACTCAATGTGGTCGGTTGACCATATCTTCCTGCAGAACCCTGTTTGACAGCAGCAGAGGGCAGACAAAGCATGGCAATGCATTTTCAAGCAAATGTTTGCAACACCACCCTCCCTATCATGTTATGAACTCAAGGGAGTTTGGTCATCGACTCTTAGACCACCAATCGCGCATTTCAATGCATGATGGTCCGAGGTGTCAAGTTGTGCATTTTGATGTCAAATGAAATGCACACAAACACCTAAGGGGCCCAACCTCTATCATGGTGATTCAAGAGGCAAGGCATGCATGCCAAATGCAACCTAAGCATGCAAGCTAAGTATACAATATGAGCGTGCAAGCAAGTAATGAGCAATAGGCACACAACCTAAGCAACCAAGCATGCTAGACATGTAACAATAATGCTAATGACCAACATGCAACAACATGTGAAGGGGACTTAGCATAGGAACATGTAAAGCAACTTAACACAAGATGCATGCCAAATGCAACACCACTTGAACATGCGACAACGTGCCAATAGACAAAGTATGTGACAACATGCCTATGGGCCAAGTATGTGACAACATGCAAGGCAAATGTACACACAAGTATTCATGCACACATGGTCCAAAACTTAAGCATGAAGGAGTAACTTTTAAGCCCCGAACAGTGGATAATATGCTAAGCACATGAAAGCAAATGTACATGCAAACATGTATGCAAACATGGTCCAATACTTAAGCATAGAAAGGGGACTTTTAAGCACACTTAAAAGGGGACAAACATGGACAAAAGTCAAGCATGATAAACTCTGAAAATCATGTTAAGGATGGTGCCAAACCAACTAATCAAAACAATCAAAGCATGCAAGCAAGGTTCAAGGCTCAAAGCTATCAAAGGGGCTTAAACCATGACTATGCAAGGTGAGTCCCAAAGGGTCGTGGGGACTCAAAACAGTCCCAATGTAGGTCGAGACAAGGCCCAAAACACACTTAGATGGCATCTAAACGGCCTAAGTCTAAAGGCATGCATGATGACCCAAACATAGAGCATAAAAACACAAAACTCTTGAAACATCAAAGGGGCCATAAATGCAAGTATACAAGCATACTATATGGACTGAAATGGCATAACTAATGGTGCCAAACCACTGAAATGATGCAAGTAAAGCATGCTAGAGGATCCAACACTCAAGGCCTACAAAGGGGGATTGCATGGTAGCTATACAAAGCAAGTCATGGATGATCCAAATGACCAAAATCAGACCTCAAGCACATCAAAACATGCATAAAATCTTCACAAAGCTAAGCCAAAATCATGCTAGAAACAAGACTCAAAGCACAAAGTATGTTAAGGCAATTTCATGGCATTACAAGACAAGTATGCAAAGCATGCATGGTGTGTCTAAACTAACTAAAAACAGTGCTATATCATGGCAAAATAAGCACAAATACTACTTAAGACATGGCCAACATGAACTCAAGAAAGGTGCTCACACATGAGGCTAAAATGACAAGTATTGAAGACAACAAGGAGAGGGGATGGCCCTCTCCTTCTTAGGACCTCAAAATAGCATCCCCACCATTGAAATCCCTCTGGATTTCAGTGGTGAGGAGGCCAACACAAGGTGGTCCCAGAGCTCACCAAAAGTGCACGAAAATGAGACCAAACAAGGCCTAAGAGAGGTCAAACAACCCCAAACCTCAAAGAGACCTTAAACAACTATCAAAAGCAAGTAAAAACAGAACTTTTACTAGTTATACACTAAGCTTAAAAACTGATGTAAGGATGGCTAAAAGCCTATGCAAAAATGGGGAATAAAGGGGTGAAGTTCTTACCCTTGAAGACCTCTTTCAAGAATAATGCTCCAGCAGCCTCTCCAAGCTTAGATCAACTCAAGAACTCTGAAAATAACTCCTTAGTACCTCAGTAGCCGAAGGAAAGTGTAGCACTAGGTGTTTGTATGCAAAACTATGAACAAAAACACCTTAGACACACACAAAATGGAAGGAGAAGGAGATATAGAGATAGAATAGATACACAATCCTCTAACCCTAATCTCAGAGCTCTGGAACTTCTTGGAACCCTTGAGGAGGGAGGATAAGCCCTCCCTTTATAGAGATTCACTCTTGCAAAGCTTACAAAACAAGCTAAGCAAGAGGGAAATCCCTCCATACACGTGTATGGAGGGGGTGCATTATGGATGCCAGCTATCACAGCTGGCATAAAATATCTGTCAAAAGCAGATGAACAGTGATCGGCTAGCCAAAAATGACAAATTGACCAAAACAATGGTCGGCCGACCATAAAGAATGCCGACCGGCCATAACCAATGGCCGGTAGCAACAAAACAGGGCCAGTGACCTCAAGCCATGGCTGGTGAGGTGTAGGGATGGCCAACAAGTCATTTCCCACCCTCAGAAGCAAAACAACAAGTGTTTGGTGCAAAACCAAACACAAAACAGACGAGTTGAGAGATCTTGAGGCAAGACGCATGGCCGAGACCTCCAAGAACTTAGGACGAACACAAACATGGATGATCACCGAGTGTTCAAACGGTGACGTCCAAGTCTTGAGAACGGTCAAAAATGGGGTGTCTACAGTCGTATATAATATTGAGGAGGCAAAGTGGCGTGGCGGTAAGAGTGCTACATGCGCGGGCGTGGTCATGGGATCAAACCTTGGTGCCGTTGGAATTGTTTAAAATTTTTGAAATAACCTTGGAGCCCAAAACGACGCCGCTTTGGGCGCGAAACATTATCCCCAAATCCCTTATGCTGTGTTTGGTTGGGGGATTTGGGAGAGAGATTTGAAAAGGGAAATGAAAAAGGTAGGTAAAATGTGAATAAAATATGTATATATTTCACATAGTTTCACACACCTTTTTTCTTTTCTTTTCCAAATCCCTCCCCAAATCCCCCAACCAAACACACCATTAAAGAATATGCCAAAACTGTGAGAGCCAAAAGTCATTCAACTTAAAAGCCCTCACAATATTCAACGAATCCCTTTCAAAAAGAACCTCTTGAAGCCCCAACTCTCAAGCCAACTCCACGGCCCTTGCAGTTACAAATGCCTCGGCACAATCCATATCTACCCAACTTTGAATCTTTTCAGATTTTTTTTGAAAATGGACTTTAATGTATGTGTTTTGATAGGTAGATTAGTGACTTTGGGGTTGTTTGTTCCAATTTAAAAGAGCTAATTATAACTTATTTTAATTTAGGAGTCTGCTTCAGACGATATGGGGTAACTTATGCTTATAATTTATTAGACAAAAACAACTTAAGTAAGTTAAAAAATCTAATTATTTGAAAACTAATAGAAGAGTATTTTTAACTTTTACATTTTAATTATTAACTTTTAATTTAAAAAGGTTTCCACTAAACAGGGCGTTTGTAAGATGAATATTATGTACCGTTAAGTTAATTGAATGGATTGATGCGGCTTTAGTTAGGTTGATTGGAGGTGGCAACGAATGGTAGTGCACAAACATGATTATGTTTTATTTGTAAGAAGTGGCATATAGTTTTTTTTAGTAAAAGGATAATGTGTAATATATGAAGTGGTGGTGCATGAAAGTAGTGATAGCATAAACACGGTGGTGGTGGATCTTATATATGTGGAATTAATTAATGGTACGGAGGGTGGTGACTCTCGTACAATGATGGATCTAGGGGGATGGAGGGCGGTCACATCCTCAAAAATTTGAAAAATATCATATATCATATTAGAAATTTTAAAATAATTTAAAATTATAATAGTTCGTACTCTTAATTTTTTTAAAAATAATTTTAAAATTATATAGAATTGCCCGCTAATTTTTTAAACTATAAAATAATCCCTAAAGTGATAATTCTAGATCCATCACTGCACTCATAGTATGACAAGATGGTGTAATTGTGGAAGTTTAAAATAGTGTGACCATTAGGTATAATTATAAAATTTTGCGTGTTTGTATGAAACAATGATATTTTTAGTGGTGAAGGTTAGAGCGGTGGCAACCACTAATAATAGTTAGATGTGATAATATGTGATTGATAATGAAAGAAAAGACAGTTATGGAGATATGATGAAGTGACAGTGATTGAGTGCTTAATGGTGTTGGTGGTTGAAGTTGGTTAGGGGTTATGCTGACAAATTGTGGTTTTGGGTGCAGGTTGTGAATGATGCTTGACGTGTTTATGGATTGGTTCAATTTGATTGTAAATTAGAAATCAAACCAATCCCTCCTACTATATATATGAAAAGGAAAAAAAGAAGAAGATAGAATCGTAATCAAATTATTGAACCTATGTGACCATATCAAAACAAACCATAGGAATCAATTAGGTTTGGTGAGGTTCTGCAATTCATTAATTCTTTTTCTCTCTATTCTGTAGGGGGATTTGGTGATAGCCCCCTCACTATCTAATTTGTTTTTCAAAAGGACAAGAATTATATAAGTACTTTCAAAACCCCCTGATATTTTAAAACTTGTTTCTTTTACTATATTACCCTCATATCTATCAGCTCTCCTATTAAGCCATCTTCACTATGTATTTCAGAGTAAAATTTTACTCTGTATGAAAGTAAAATTTTATACTCTGAAACTAAAGTAAAATTTTACTTTGTATAAAATTAAAATTTTACTCTATATAAAAGTAAAATTTTACTCTGAATAAGAGTAAAATTTTACACTCTGAAACTAAAAGTAAAATTTTACTCTGTATAAAAGTAAAATTTTACTCTGAAAAACAAGTAAACTGTGAGACTCTGAAGTTAAAAGTAAAATTTTACTCTGTATAAAAGTAAAATTTTACTCTGGTTCTGTCAAATGAAAAAAACAGAGCGATAGAACCAGAATAAAATTTTACTCTGGTTCTATCAAATGAAATTAGATCATTCGCAGCCATTATTCTTCTATTTCTTCACAGTTACTTGCCTCTTTCGTATCACCTCTTTGGCTTCTCTGTTATCTATTACATATACACAATCTATATTGCTCACTCACGACACAAAAATTTATCAAAATCAAAAACAATTTTACAATAAAAAGTTGAGAGAACATAGTAACAACTGATTAATAGATCAATTTAAGAATTTAACAACACTATCCAAATGAAAAATCTCTCCCTCACACAAACACACACACACACAAACACACACATATATATATGAAAAATCTGAAGAACTGTGTTCAAATATAAAAATTTTAAACAGTCGCGCGATTCGTCTCTATACTCTTTCACAATTCGAATTTTTGATCGACGAGGCTATCATCAACAACAAGAACATGAACTTCATGAGAATTGGAAGGCGATACGTCGACGTCGTCGAAGCTTTCTCTGATCATCTCCGACGATCTCTTCCACTGCGAAACCTATGAGCCATTCAAAGAAAATTCTCTGCAACTGAGAGTGATTTAGGTATATTTACAGTTTTGGTTGAAATCACGAGAGCTTCGAACGAATCCAATCCAAACCCTAGGAATGGAAGAGAGAAGGAAAAAAGAGTGGAGAATGTGAGGAAATTTAGTTGATGGTATAATAGTCTAATAAAATATTTAAATAATAAATTTTGTCCTTTATGCAAAATTTTATAATTATGAGGGGGTTTAGAAAATATAATTTTTTTTCTTAGTCCTTTTAACAATAAAAGGAAGGTAAAGGGGGTTTATAGCTAAATTTCCCAATTTTGTATGATTTTCGAATTTTTATATAATAAGAGATATGGTATATATATTATAATTATAAACAAAGTAATAACAACAAACAAAGTTGAATTGGCTGAATAATATCAATTCCACCACTAAAATTAATATTGAAATATTTTTAAAAATTGAAAAATATATCATTATTCAATTTTTTTTGATCGGCAAAAATCAGTAATTAATTGTTAAATTAGTACGTTGGAGGAATTGAAACTCATACTCATACACTTTATGAAAAAATCTATCTTTCCATTTCACTTCTAGAAGTGGAATCTAAAACTTCTATCTTACTAGAGACTTTGTAGCTAAAGGACTAACCAACTAGCTAAAAACCCCTTGATTATATCATAGTTAAATTTGGTTTAGAATTGTAACTAAAACCTTAAAATCATGAATCAGACCGATTCTAGTGGTTTAACTATTTTTGAAATCGAAGCCATAACTGAAACTAATAAAAATCGAGCCAAACCAAATCAGCAATTTGGGTTGAATTGGATTGATTTATCGGTTCTATATATTCTCTTGAATAATATATGATCACCAGAAAATTGATTTTGAAATAAATGAGAGATATGCTTTATTTATTTATTAATTAATTTATTTTGATTAAGCACAACCATAACAAACAAGAGTTTATGAAGATATTAGATCCTCTCACAAGACAAGTTGATCATGTCTACAATAAGCAAACTAACAACTTGGCCAGGAGGGTCTTCAAAAACTACCAATGGCTCTTAATGATTCACGCCCATAGTTTATCAGCACATTGATTTCCTTTACGTGGGATATGACTCAGGGTGCACTCATGTCTTTCTATAAGGAATTTGGCATTTTCAGACATTGATTTCTTTCACGTGCGATATGATTTAGGGTGCACTCATGTCTTTCTATAAGGAATTTGACATTTTCGGACAGGGCTCTTTAAGAAAAGTTTGATGGAATTTCGCCATTGAACAATCGAACTAGATGTTTTGAATCAGTTAGGTTCATGGGTATTGGATGAGTTTGGAGGGTTGGGATATTAGGAAGATTTTGGGTGAGTTTAGAGGGTTGGGATATTAGGAAGATTTTACCAATTTAGGGGAGCGAATGTAATTTCTAGAAATTTGTGGGTACCAATATAATGATAAATAACCTAGGGGGTCAGTGTAATTTTCCATAAAAATAGACAAATTGCAAGGTCTGGAAAGTGCATTTCATTGTTTCGAATTGCCAAGTCAAAAAAAAAGTTTCTGATTGACAGAACAGTCCAACAAACAATTCCTCTGTCTTCTTCGCCAAATCGATCATTCTCTGCTCACAGGTCTCTCTCTATCTATCTCTGGATATATAGGTATAGATTTTATGCAGTATATACGTATATTTATTTGCATATTGTATAGACGATTTATCTCGGATCTTGCGTTTCGTTTTTCTCTTCAAGCAAATCTGATTCCAGTGACTTTCGCTCATTATCTTCATTTTGAAAGATAATATTTTTGGGTTTTGTGTTAAATTTGCAATTGTAGAAGAATTAGCGATTAGGGTAATTAATTGCTTTCTAATTGAAGGAGAAAGTGGCAATTATGGCTTAGTGTGGTTGCTATTAAGTGTTGAGATCTGTATCTGAAGTAATTTTGTTTAGTTTCCATGCATTTTTTTTTTTTGTTATGTGGGTGATAATTACTTGAGGAATATGTTTGGTATTTGGCATAACACAACTCTTTGAACAATTAGATTCTACTCAAGCTTTGTGATTTATGAAGAATATTCATATGCATTTTTCCATACACTTTAAGTTCCATGAAAAAAATAAAAAAAATAAAAAATAAAATAATTTTTTTTGCATTATTTCATTCCATTTGATTGATTATTGTAATTTATGCAATTATGATGCCCCAATTCAATTATAGTTGATCTGGCAATTGTACTACCACCGACCGATAACCTGGTTTCTTCTTCAATTTAGGTCCAAATTTTGTCAAACATTAGATAAAATTAATCACAGATATTGAGAAACCAACACCAAGATATTTTGTAAATGCTCTCACTTGAAATTGTTTTGATAAAAATTAAAGCTTCAATTTTTGACTGCATTAAATCACTTTTGAAGTTAAAGAAACAAGACTGAACGGTTTTATAGCCCTTTTGATAATGTTGCATCTCAAATCTTAATAATGTTTTTGGAATATTGATTTTAACGAGGTTCAGTCATTGCAGCATAAAGGCTACTGTTTTTTATTATTTTAGTAGGGATAATCTTTTCCTAAAAATGTTTTGCACCTCTAGGGAGATTTGTGGCGGCATATAGACGTACATATCTATTGTATCATCTTTTTTTGGTAGACCACTTGAGTTCAAGCCTTCATTCTCAATGTTTGTTTCTCTCCTGTTCCTGGTTTAATTTCTCTTATTGGAATTGACATATAACCCTTCTCTCCCTCTCTCTCAAACATTTTTGATTGACAATAGACAAAAGTTCTTTTATCACAACTTTATTGTTTTGAGAATGACTGAATACTGATTATGTTGTATCTTAGTCTAGCCGGTTCCCATGCTAGTTATTCTATTGGTTGGGGGAGATTTAGGCAGTTTAGAATGGCTTGTTTATTCTGGCATACTAAAGCGTGAATTTTGTCAATGTCTTTGGATTTTCCACTTTAGTTTTTTGGATTTTTTTTTTCAACCCATAGAAATTCTATGCAGAGTAGGTTTGCTTGATGAACGCTGTCGATGGGGATTCAGACAATGGGTTCTCACGGGAGTGGTCAACAGCCTCATCTACAGCCATTTTCAAGGCAAAACTCGTGGTTTGGCTTCACCCTTGAGGAAATTGATAATCAATTGGGGGACTTGGGCAAACCTCTGGGCAGCATGAACCTCGATGAATTGCTTAAAAATGTATGGACTGCTGAAGCAAATCAGTCTACTGGAATGGACACTGATAGTTCTTCTTCGGCATCTTCTCTTCAGCGACAGGCCAGTCTAAGCTTGGCTAGAGCTTTTAGTGGGAAGACAGTTGATGAGGTGTGGAGAGATATTCAACAAGGGCAGAAGATGAAAAATGTTGAGGAGATGAAAGGTCAAGAAAGAGAACAAACTCTCAGCGAGATAACTTTGGAAGACTTTTTGGTAAAAGCAGGGCTTTTTGCTGAAGTTTCATCAGGACCTTTTATACGAGCAGATAATGCAGTGACCTGTCAAAAGCCTCCGTCACAGATTGGCTTGTCACCAACCACTTCAATTGACACACTATCAGATACACCTGCACCAGGCCGAAAGAGGCATGCCACAGACGCAATTGAGAGGACTATTGATAGGAGATTGAGGAGAAAGATCAAGAATAGGGAATCTGCTGCACGTTCACGAGCAAGAAAACAGGCAGGCTATTGAGATTTGTTGTTTTTCCTTCTGCAAAATCATTATGCATTGTTATTCTTCGTTCATTTGGTTGTGACCTTAGCAGATTTATGTTGTAATGTGCAGGCTTACCATAATGAGCTGGTAAACAAGGTTTCACGTCTTGAAGAGGAAAATATGAAGCTCTTGAAAGAAAAGGTCAGGATCTCTCGTCTATCTTTTGTGTATAATCTATGTTTATTCTTTATAATGTGTAAATTTCCTTTTTTTGGTTGACTATTTTGTTTAATTTACTAAGTTTTGTTTTGGGGAAAACAAGGTATGAACATCACTTCACTTTGTGTAATCTAACCAAATCATTAATAATCTTTCTTATTTGACAAGCATTTTCATGTTGTTAAATATGTTCATGATGGGACACAGCCTGAAAACAATGTTCCATGTAGATATTTATTTTACCATGAGATTAGAAAGGATTTAGAGAGTGATTTGATTAGCTTGCAATTTTAAATTTTAAAAACTGGTGGGAATGTAGGTTTTAAAATGAACAGAAACAAGCTTATGAATAAGGGCAAGTTCTCCGGTGATAACCCTTTCCAAAACGTACATAACAATTTTTATTGGGTTCGTTTGTGTGAATGTGCATTATTTAATTATAATTTCCTGGCTTTTATCGTTCACTGCAACCTGAATGTGAATGTTGAATTTCTGATATTAACCATGTAGAGTTGTGTTTTTTGAACTCTTGGGTTGGGAATTTACCTGAAGGAATTGTGGGTTCACATGAATGACTTTTTCCATATAAAACCACTCTTTCATCCCTGCATCATGACAGTTACTCAACCCATCTTATTTGTCTGATCCGCCAAATACTTCTCACCAATCTCCGATCCACTTTTTCAATTTTGGTTTCTTGCAAAATTACGGCCTTGTTTGGTTTGTATTTGAGAAACATGTTTTGAGATAAAAAGTACGAAAATTTGTTTGGTTTGGTTTTTTTTCAAAAGATGTTTTGAAAAATTATTTTGAGAGAGTTTTAGAAAAAGTGATTGATTTGATGTGTATGAGAGAAAGATTTGTTTGGAAAATTTGTAAACCAAACAAGTTTTGGAAATTTTTTTTGGGAAAATTTGTTTGGTTTGATTATTTTTGAAAACTTATTTGTAGAGAATTTTTCCCAAAATTTTTTGAGAAACACAAACCAAACAAGGCCTACAATATCCAAAGCATTCTTCACTAAAACCTCCATAACCACTTTCCTCTACTTCATAGACCTAAGGCCCCCTACATTTCTACTTAACCATCACCTTTGTACATAATTCCTGAGACCAAATTTCTTAATTCCCCAACCCCCGTAATTTTACCACTTTCCCATCTGTAAAGTTTCCCTCCTCACAAAACGTACCCCTCAACTCCAACCTCCTTCCTTTTACATTCAATCATACTGAAGACCAACCCATCAATTCTAATAATCTGCCCAACTGACTTGACCCTTCCTCATCAAGAGAAAAAGATGCATGCTTCATCAACTCCCTTAAAAACATTTCATTTTTTTGACTAGCCCCTTTCACAATAGAATTATCCCCATCATCCAAATGAACAAGACAGCTTCCCATACCAGAGGCATTTTCACAGTAACCTACCTTGACATTAGCATTAAAATCAAGACCAATGAGGTTAGGACTCTTGAATGGACCCCTACAGGCTTCCCATCACTTATGAATGCATTATCCCCTGTATTGAGAACTGGACAAGAAGCTAACACAGTATCCTCATTAGAAAACGGATAAGAAAGAAGTATCCCATTCCTTGTACCCCCTTTCTCATTTTGAACAACCTTGTTATGCACATTAAGGCCTCGTTTGGGAACAGGCTATTTTAGTAACTTTTTTGGCTTTTTGGCTAAAATATAAGGTAAAAAAAGCTAGTATGTTTGGAATGACTTTTTGGTTTTTTACGAAAAGATGTGCAAAAAATAGAGAGAAAAGGAAATCTTTGACTTTTTGGTATAGCTTATAGGCTTTTTGGTTTTTTTCGTAATTTTTTGACTTTTAGGTTGAAACTGTTTCATGCCAAACGAGGCCTTACCTCAGAAGAAAAAGATCCTCAAATCCACGTATCTCAGTAAGTGATTAAAAATAGTTGACTTAGTTGCATTATTGCCTGCTACCTTTTCATGATGGCTATCGACCATTGAACCATTCTGATTTTCCATATGATCCCCACTAAACATGGCCGCAACTCCCAGATTAGTTTCCTGCACTATAGAAATATTATCTTCATCTGCATCTTCATCATCACTCTGAGCTGACTCATCAGAAGATTCATCTAATTCACCCTCATCAGATTCACTAAAGGTTGCCAAAAACCCCAAGTAGTTGTTGGACATCCCTTCTTCTCTAGCATTCCTTAATTTATGAACTTGTATATTGCCAAAAGATCCCAAAACTCCATCATTGAACAAAAATAACCGTGCATTTCTTAAAGACGATTGAAGTTTCATGGGTCACATTCATCACCTAAGACTTTGTTTTCAATCTTTGCAGCTGAGTCCTAGCTCAATTTCTGTATTATGCAAATCACAAATCTCAGCCAACATGAACTCTTTGTTCTTCCTTGGATTGAATACACCTTGGTTATTGACTGTCAACCACTATTCGCTTCCTTCCCATTTCCCATCTCACCCATGTCATTGCTTTGAAGCGCTTTTTAGATTCATTAGCTCAATTTTTATGACCTTGAAGAACTTGATTCAAACGCTTCTCCCGTAAATTGGGTAAAATTAACTGACTTGGTCTTGTGCCCCTTTAGATGCCCACTATTCTTATTAAACCCACTTATCTCACAAGTTTGGACTCTAAACCAAAAGAAAAGGGCTCTCCCGAACCTCCTTATCCTCAAGTTAGGCTCAAAATCACTTTGAGCTTCTCTATTAATTCGTAGCCCAAATCTCTGCACCCGTTCAAAACTCCCTTGGCTTAACACTGATTTGCCCCAAATAAAACTTTGTGCCTTGTGAGGGCTTCGTGATTAGGAATTTTAGTAACACACTTTTTTCTTTTTTGGTCGGCAACAAAAAAAATAAATTATAATGCCTTCTTTCTCATTATCCTGACTACTCTTCAAATCCCCTAGACACGAATTCTGTAGTTTCCAAATTCCTTCATGTTCCGTTTCTTTATTTTTTTCTTAAATAATTATAGCCTTTTTGCCAAAACCAAACTCATCAGATTTCCTTGCACCGAATAACTTCTCCATCAATCCCCTACCTTATCTCGGAAACCCTCCACCTGTAACCACATTTTCAAACATGAATAGAGTTATCCCCTTTCTAAGCCTCCCACTGTCCAAGAATAAAGTGAAGTGATCCAAAAGACGTCTCGGTAACAAATATTGTACTCAGGAAAATGTTCCTCCCAATCCAAAGAGACCAGAAATCTATGTATTGGATAGATGAAAGGGCCTTCCTTGCTAGTCTACCAAGTGAAAGCACCATCACTGGGAGATCTATTAAACCCAATTCATCAATAAAGCTAGAAGAGTCTCACATCAGTCCAGAAATATGAAGTCAACCCAATTAATTTTAGTCTAATGTGGAAGAAAATGCATGGGACTCGTTATTGCCTTGCTGTAAACATGATAAACTAGTTCCATAAGCATGGGCCTTGTTATTTTTAGTCTAAGGTAGAAGAAAACAGTCTCATGTTACATATTATAACTCACAGATTTCATCAAGTGTTTCTTATGAATGCAACAATTAATGATTTACAAAAAAATCTGAAGGAAACCATGAGGGTCAACGTGGTGGTTGCATTGCCAATAGGAAGTGAAATTAGTAGATGTGAATATGCTCAATTGAAGAGTCGCTTTTGGGTGAGTTATTTGGTGATGGAAGAGGCCATGATTATTATTGAGAATGTTTTGGTGGTAGTTGGCTATTGTGGTTTTGTAGCTCTAGTGTTTGTGGCAATGGTGAGGGGCTTTTATTTATTTATTTCTGTGGCCCTGGCCATAGTGAAATTGCAATTGTAGCGTGGTCATAAAGATAGAGAAATTATTTCTCACTCTCCCTTTCTCTCTGGCTTGGCAAAAAGGGCAAGGGAGAGAAGATTGGGGGGGGGGGGGGGGGGGGGGCGTCGCAAGCACCACAATCCTTCGTTGGCATGATCACAGGAGTTTCTACCCGTTGGGAGTTGGAAAAGAGGGGCCTTAACATTGGTCTGATGCCAACCCCATGAGGGCATGGTGGCAAGGAGCTGGTGGTCTAGGATTAATGAACAAAAGTCTCACCCCCAAGCATCACCCTACAAGCTCGAACTCATGGCCTTCTAGTCATGGGTGGGAGCTATCCCCACTGAACATTTAGAAAATAATATTTTCAAATATGATTTTCTTAAATGTGGTTAATTTGCCCATAAATTTTAGAGTTATGCTAGGGACCTCAAATATTCTATCAAACCTCTCACATGGGTATGGGACCCCCACACACATGGATTTGTGTGAGTCTCAACCCATGTAAGAGATTTGGTAAAATATTTGGTAGAATATTTGGAATACATAGCATTTTTCTAAATTTTATCTTGACCATTTTTTTTTTTGTTGCAATTACTTTGTTATTTTGCTATGTAGACATTTTTTTTATTGAATAATGATATTTATACTCCACTAATGCTATTTTTAGTTAGGGGATTTGAGGAGGGATTTGGAAAAGAAAATGGAAAAGGTTGGTGATGAATAAAATATATCTAGATTTCACCTAATTTCAAACACATTTCCTTTTCCCTTTCCAAATTCCTCTCTAAATCCCCTAACTAAACACAACATAAGCCTATCATCTAAGTACATCTAAGTAGTACAGACATAAACATGGGACACGACACAGACATGACTTGGACTTCGCCAACACGGTGGTTTAAAAAAATACATGACATGATACGCCAAGGACACATTAAAAATTTATATTTTCATAATTATTATATGTTAAATAGATGAATAGATTATTCAAAGATTATGAAAGAAACATCATCTAAGTAACAATTGCATTCTAAACAATGCAAAAACAATTATAAAACATTGAAACAAACATAATGTATTCGTCTTATAAATATTTGAAAACATATTTAGAGTGCACAAGTTACATTTCGAAGAATGCAAAACATTATTTGGTTTTAATTTTCTGAAAATTGAGTTTTTTTGTGTTTACTGAATTTTTTTAATATTTTAAGCAAATTTTTTACTTTTTAGATGCACTTAACCTAGATGTACTGAAAAAGTAAAATATTTGTAAAAAAATTAATAAATACACAAGAATACAAAAATGTACTGAATATTTGATTTTTTTTTTTGGTATTTACCGAATTTTTTAAAGATTTTTTTCACAAAGATTATACTTTTTAATTATATATTTATTAGATGTATCTAAAAAGTAAAATATTTCCTTAAATTTTTTTAAAAATTTACTAAAATAAAAAAACACGAAAAATAAAAAACTCAATTTTCAAAAAATTGGAAACAAACAAGGTAGTCATGTGTGGAGGGTTTAAGAAGTGTCACCGAAGAAATGTTTGTAAAGTTTTCTATATTATGAATTTAAAATTTTAGTTAAAGATCCATTAAAAAAGTATCAAACATACTTTTAGGAGTGTCTGTAGAGTGTTGTGTCTGACACGACACGTCTCCATTATAGAAGTGTATGTGCTTCTATCATATTGTATATATAATTTTTCCTTTTAGCCTCTCACAGGTCTATCACACTTTATTTTATTTTATTTTTCATTGAGCAATAATATTCACACTACACTTTTAACTTGTCACACTTTTTTTTTTTCTTTCTTCTTCCATCACTTATATATATATATATATATATATATTGTATTTCTCTCTATTTCTTTTCTTGTTGCCGAAAACACCATTTCCTTTGTGAAGAAGATGGACATGTTTTTTCACGCTCTATAAAAAATCTCAGGCAACGCGTGATCTTCAATCTCTTTCCCTCTCTTGCCAGTTTAGTTTTGCAAAATTATTTGGGGTTTGAATTATTGAATTTACTTATTTGTGTTTATGTTATTTTGAATTGTTTTTTTTTATTTTTATTATCACTTCAAAATAATTAACTCATTCAATTGCCAATGAAAAAAAGTAATATATAGTTCTAGACTCTGTCACTGCTCGTAGTCGCCAAACCAAAAGGGAGTAAGCCCGCAACCACCAAGTTACCACTCTCGGGTGGTCTGTCTTGAAGTTCTCAATTCTATAGATTTTAAGTCCATTTTTTCCCTTAACTTATCTTGTGCTTGAAGGGGTAAAGAAATTTTTTCGAACAACTAAATAAAAATATTATGCCTATTTCATATCGCGCTCTCAGAATATAGGTTGCCAGGGAACTAATTGGTAACATGACATAGTCTTAATCCTTTAGACTAATACAGGGGTCGAGGTTGCACGACGCAGTCTGTGTTCTATTAAGTGGATGTGGACAAAGCATCCTACTAAAAATAGTCAGTCTTTTTTATTTAATAATCATATGTTGGCCAATAATTTTTCCTTGTATAATGAGTTAAATGCTACATTCCTAGAGTAGTTCCATGCTTGTTGAAGCTAAAACAGTTTTATATTATTGCTTGTATTCCTAAACAGTATATATTATTGCTAAAACATGAGATTACTGCTTGCATTGGTCAACTATAATGACTTCTCACTCTTGATTGTATCTAATAGAAACAGGTCTTCTTACTTCAAGAACTTCTCTGTTGCTGCCATTTCTTCATTGTTAGTTATTAATTATTTGATTTTATTATGTTAAGGACTTGGAGAGGATATTGCAACGGGAGTTGTCTCCAGAACCAAGATATCAGCTTCGAAGAACGAGTTCTTTCTGATATGCCTTTCTATTTTAAAGTTTTGTAGTTCCTAATGTTGGGTTTTATTTGTGTATTATTTTTTTTTTGGGGGGGTTATATTGGAGGGCTGTAACCTGGGAATGGGGACTCGAACCCTCAACCTTTCAGTAAGATGCAAGGTTTCTGATCAACTAAACTGACCTGAGTTCATTGCTGGCAGAGTTACTTGTTGCATCTGCAGATAATGTGCTTTGCTCTCCACCCCCGCCGACCCACTGGTAAGGGTTTAATTGTACATTTATATGGATATATGTATTCAGCTTAGGTTTATATAGAAACAAATGTTACATGTTTAAATATTTGATGGTCCATGTGAAATGAAATCAAGAAAAGAAATGAACCAATGCTGTTGTTCAATCTGTAGGTATTATGTATCTCTCTTGAGCCAGGAGGCATATGCATGTAGACTCAAGCATGAGTTTTGGTGTGCATTCAAATTCTAGTTTAGGTTAATTACTTTTTGCCTAGTGATTTGCTCAAAAATTACTTGCCCCTCCGCCAACTTCAAAAATTGACACTTATGGCCTTGCATTCGGACCGTGCACATGGTGACAAGGTCTGGCTTCATGATTTAACTCATTTTTATGGTGATTTAATTCATTTTCATGGTCGATTGGTTCATCACCGAGAGAGGTCTCGACTGTAAGTAACCCAATGGTTGCCATCAAACTCGAGATCAAATGTGGGAGGGCTCTGAAGATTATCGTAGTTACCATAGTCGAAGCCTGCTCAAATGAGGTCCTTACAATGCACGTACAATGGCAATTTGTAGCAATTTTTTTGGACAAATTATATCAGTAATTTTTATATTTTGGCAATCATTAGACACTGGGGGACCAAATTAACAACACACTTTTATACAATGGGGATCATAATGACACACAACTTGTGTTTTGCGAACTAAAAATATAATTAATCTCAACTTTCAATTTAATTTTTGAGTCTGTACAATTGTGATTAAAAAAAAAAAAAAAAAGTTGATTACAAAGAAAATTCCAGAGTTTGGCTCGTATAATAAAATAAATTATGAGTTTTAAATTTGTCAATTTAAATTTTAATATTTTTATTTTCTTTTAATTTAAATTATTTGTTTATTTTTATCAAGTAAAATTAAGAGAGAGAGAGAGAGAGAGAGAGAGAGAGAGAGAGATGCGTTGGAATTGATTAATGGTTTAAGAACTTATATAGTAGTGTAAACTCTGGTTGTGTTGTTGCACTGTGTTTTGGATTATAAATTTAGATAAATGTTAGTTTTAGGAGGAAATTAAGAAAAAATTAAAACATACCAGACCAAATCAAACCAAATCAAGCCTTAAGTCCCATCAAATGGAGTCGGTTACATGAATCATTCTTCTTCACACGACCCTTTCAAAGGTCATATTATTAGTCAAATTAAGTAGATTTATATCTCTATTTATAACGCTAGTCAACGTTAATCTAGGCTTACCTTGTCCCCTAACACTTCCATCTACCGTTACAACATCGCATCTCTTCACTACTGCCTCTGTTGGTCTCCGTTGAATATGACCAAACCATCTCAAACGATTCTCTCTCAACTTATCTTCTATCGGTGCTACTCCTACCCATTCTCGAATACACTCATTCCTAATCCTGTCTTGTCTAGTCTTACCACACATCCACCTTAGCATCCTCATCTCAGCCACACTCATCTTATCTACATGTTATTTCTTGGTTGCCAAACACTCCGTCCCATACAGCATAGCTGGTCTAATAGCCATTCTATAAAACTTACCTTTTAGTCTAGTGGGTATTCGTTTATCGCACAATATCCTAGACGCACTTCTCTACTTATACCATCCCGCCTTAATCCTATGGGCCACATCTGCATCAATCTCTCCCGCTGTTGTGATAATCGACCCTAAATAACGAAAATGTTCACTCTTAGGCAGTTCTTGGTTCTCAATCTTCACTTCTCCTCTACTTTCATTGTTACTGTTACTAAATTTACACTCCATGTACTCTGTCTTAGTTCTGCTTATCCGGAATCCTTTAGATTCAAGAGCTTTTCTCCAAATCTCCAACTTTGTGTTAACTCCTTCTCCAGTCTCATCCACTAACGCAATATCGTCTGCAAAAAGCATACACCATGGCACGTCATCTTGAATATTTATCGTCAACTCGTCTATAACTAAAGCAAAAAGATAAGGGCTTAAGGTTGATCCTTGGTGTAACCCTACAGTGATAGGAAATTCATTTGTCTCTCCAGTTGGCGATCTAATAGTGGTCACCACCCTTTCATACATGTCCCTAATCACGTCAATGTAGCCTTTTGTCACCACTTTCTTCTCTAAACCCACCATATTATATCTCGGGGCACTCTGTCATATGCTTTCTCAAGGTCGATAAACACCATATGAATGTCTCTTTTCTTTTCTTTATACTTTTTTATTACTCTCCTAAAAAGATAGATCGCTTCCATTGTTGACCTGCTAAGCATAAACCCAAATTGATTCTCTGACACCTCTATTATGTCTCGCAATCGACGTTCCATCACCCTCTCCCACACTTTCATTATATGACACATTAACTTGATTCCTCTATAGTTGTTACAGTTCTGGACATCACCTTTATTCTTATAGATTGGCACTAAAATACTCTTCCTCTACTCATCTGACATGTTCTTAGTCAACAAAATTTTGCTAAACAACCTAGTCAACCAAGCAACTCCTTTTTTACCCAAACACTTCCAAGTTTCAATAGGGATATCATCGGGTCCTAAAGCCTTATTTGATTTATCTTCTTAAGTGCAATCTCTACTTCAAAGTTCCTAATCCTGCGATAGAACCTGTAGTCTTGGTTTATCGTATTACTGGCTATTTCTTCCCCTATTGTCGTACTTCCATGTTCCTCATTTAACAGTTTCTCAAAATAATTCTTCCATCTTTCCTTAATCTCATCATCCTTCACCAATACCTTAGAATCCTTACTCTTGATGCACTTTACTTGATTGAAATCTCTTGTTTTCCTCTTCCGTATCTTAGCAAGTTTGTAAACCCTCTTCTCTCCCTCCTTACTATCCAGTCTAGTGTATAGGTCATTATAAGCTTTCAACTTAGTCTCTCTCACTACTTTCTTGACCTCCTTATTAGCCAATCTATAGCTCTTAAGGTTTTCCTCAGTTCTATCCTTCTGCCAATTTTTAAAGCACTCTTTTTTTGCCTTAACTACCGCTTGAACCTCTTCCCTCCACCACTAAGTTTCCCTAGAGCTGGGTCCTTTTCCTTTCGACTCTCCAAGCACTTCCCTTGAGATTCTCCTCATACAATTGGCCATCGAATTCCACATAGTGTTAGCATCACCTTCTACGTCCCAAGTACCTTCCTTATCCATTCGATTTTTAAATATTTCTAGTTTATCTCCTTTTAGGTCCCACCATCTCGTCTTACGACGCCCACCATCCTTCCTAGCTTGGTATTGCCCTCTAAAACATAAATCTAATACTAAAATCCTATGTCGAGCGACTAGACTCTCTCCAGGAATCACCTTACAATCATTGTATTTTAGGCAGTCCACTTTTCTCACTAAGAAGTAATCTATTTGGCTCTTAACTAATCCACTCTGAAAGGTTATCAAATGCTCCTCCCTCTTCTTATACATAGTATTGGCCACCACTAGGTCAGAAGCCAACGCAAAATCTAAGATTCTCTCTCCAGCCTCATTTCTGTCACCAAAACCGTATCCACCATGCACCCTTTCATAACCTAGTTTATCTATGCCCACATGACCATTAAAATCTCCACCTATAATCAGGTTCTTTCCTACGGGTATCTCCTGTAAGATCTCATCCATTTGCTCCTAAAAATCCCTCTTAGTTTGATCATCTAACTCTACTTGAAGGGCGTAAGCGCTAATAATGTTCACTATATTCCCTCCAATAACTAGTTTAACTAGTATAATCCTATCTCATTTCCTAGTGACCGCCACCACACTTTCCATAAGACCCTTGACAATTATGATTCCTACCCCATTCCTGCGTCTATCCTTACCACTATAATAAAGTTTAAAACCAATATCCTCAATTTCCCTAGCTTTCTCTCCTGTCCACTTAGTTTCTTGTATGCAAGCTATACTAACTCTCCTCCTAATCATAACATCTACCAATTCCATCGTCCTACCAGTTAAGGTTCCTATGTTCCAAGTGGCTATCCTAAACCTATAGTCTTGGACTAGCTTCTTTACCCGCGCTCGTCCAAAAAAATGCGGAAATCTTTGCCCATTTTTCACAGCACCCAGGCGTCGATGCGGCGCCCCTTGCTCACTTTTCAAAACACCCGGAGGCAGGCGCAACGCGTCACTTGAGGGGAACGACCTAGCATTTAAACGATTCAAAGTAGGATTCATTTTCATAAGGGATCCGAGCGGCTTTTTTACGTGTTGGCTGTCGGCTACCTAATACACAACCCTCCTCCTTAACCCGAGCTTGGGACCGGCGGAGTTGTTAACAACCCCGGTGGAGTTAAAAAAAAAAAAATTTAAAATATAAAGGGTCAAAATGGAAAAAAATTAAATTTTAAAGGCCAAAATAAAAAAATAGCTAAACATTAAACGGGGAAAGTATAATTTAGCCGAGACTTTATATTTAATTCACATTCTCTCACTTTTTTTTTTCTATTCTTTTTTTCATTTCAAATTATTAATTCATAATTCAAACACAATTTTAATGTACATAAAGTGTAGAAGCAAATCATGACATTGTTTATTATTTTGATTGTAATTTTTGTTATCCAGATTAAATTTTAATGGATATTTTATTCACCAAAATTGATACAATAGATTTTTTAGTTTTATAACATATAATATAAAACAAACATATAATTTATATATTTTCATATTCATTACAAAATAAATTTGAATAAGTGAATTATTTATCTTACTAATTCTGCATAATGGCCAATAATAAACAAATTTCATAAATTATTAACTCCCTTAATCTATATTTATATGTTATTATAATTGCAAAATGTTATTATCTTTTTAAGGCTGAAAATTGCAATATTTTTTTTCTCATTTTTTTGATTTTGTTAATATGTTTCATAATTTGATTGGTCTATAAATTAATTTTATATTCTTAAAATAAAATTTTAAATTTGAATTCTTTCTTATTATGCATCCTTTATTAAATTATAAATTAAAATCCTTCTTTAAATTATGTTATTGAGATTAATATTCACATCATAATATTATTGGTCTAAACATAGTTCTTTTTTAAATACATGTGTTTAAATTATTAATTGCTATTAAAAGTTTAGGCGAATTACACTAATAGTCCCTATAGTTTGGAATTTGTGTCACTTTGATTATTGACTTTCCAATTGTAATACATTTGATCCTGAATTTTGAATCTTATTTCAAATAAGGACAATAAAAAATATTTCCTTTGCAAACGATCTATTTCAAGAGTAAAGTCATCGTATAATTTATTTTGTGTTGGTTAATTTGTATGTTGTTTGGTATATAATAGCATTTTTTTAATAAATAATGTTATAACTTTTTTGACTATAAAGGTATGTTTGATTTGATTTTTAGAAAGAAAAAAAAAAATCTAAGAACAAAAAATTAAATTGGTAAAAAAATTAAAAATACATCTTTTTTTATATAATTTCATCTTTTGAGAGGGTTGAAATAATTTTTTTGATATTTATTTTCGTTAAATTAGTTTTTATTTTTTCAAAAGTCAAACATGATGACAACTTTGATGTCATTACTAAACTAATCCATTAAATCAAAAAATCAAAAACTAAAAACATTTCATATATTAAATATATCAATTACACATTAAAAACTTAATAAGCATTTATTACATGATAACCATCTAAAAATATCAACAAAACAACCACTTATTACATGATCATTATCCAAGCGCATACTAAAAATTAATTTGATAAAAAAAATAAAAATGTAAAAGATTTATTATTTTTATATAATTTTATCTTTGGTAAGTAGAAATAATTTTTTTAAATTCAAAAATAATTTTTTGACATTTATTTTTGTTAAATTAGTTTATCTTTTATCAAATTGAAAACTTTGTCCTTGAAATAGAGCATCAGTGTTTTCAATTGTCTTTATTTAAAACGAGATTCAAAATTTTGAATTAAAAGTATCACAATTGAAAGATTAAGGACTAAAGTGACGCAAGTCTCAAATTACAAGACCCGTTAATGTAATTCGCCCAAAGTTTAAAGTTGAATAACCAATGGTAATGTGTCATGTATATTTATATAATTTTCAATTTTTTTTTATAAAAATCAAGTTTGAATTTTAGAGATCAAAAGCCTAACAATATTTTTATGTATGTAATAGTATAAATAGATATATATTCAAATGTTAATTGAAGTCTAAGAATAAAGAAAATTATAGAAAATATATATATATATATATATTTTTTAAATGAAGATATTGTATATCTTTACAAACTATTATATAAAAATGTTACAACAAAAATTTCTTTCCCAAAATATCATAATAAAATTTTTCTAGTATGTATTTCTATTTTTCAATAGAACTCACACGGTACTGTTTGGTACAGTTTTTTTCAGCTTATTTCAGTTTTCAGCTTAATTTAAACTATTTTGATGTGTTTGGTTTAGCTTAACAATGCAGCTTATAGCTTTTTGTAAGTAAAAAATTAGCTTATTCTTTAAGTGGAGCAGGAGAAGCTTAATTTATAAGTCAGAAATCAGCTTATGTTCATAATTATAAGTTATAAGCTGTTAAAGCATAAGCTATAAGCACTTTCCCACATCTCTCCCAAACAAGGCCAAAGTATCATAGTGAGTTCACCCCCTCCCCAAAAAAAAAGGGTAAAAAAATAAGAAAGTATCACAATGCGCGTGTGCGCACACACCAAAAAAAAAAAAAAAAAAAAAAAAAGGGCTTGCAATACACCATTAATATATAACTCTATATTGACAAAAAAAAATGGATAGCATAAAATAATAGAAATTTGTGTATCTTTTACTCTCCGTGAGAAAGATATTGGAAACCAAACTCAATTGTGATAGGTGTAGAAAATATAGTTGTTGGAGGTATATGTTTTCTTTTATTTCTTTTTAGGATGAATACAACTGTGAGTTATGCTTATTTATAATCATTGTTGAATTTTGATGGTTCTATTCCGTTAATTTATTTTTTGTTAACAGTTTCCTGTAAACGTCTCCGAACGTCCCGAGAGAGAATCCCGTTTTGTTCATTGGGGCTTACTACAGTTCAGGACTCAATGTCACGGTCCTGTATCTAATCTCGCAGAGTGCAATGCAAGACCGCTGAATCATCAAAGAGTCCAAATCCGGCAAATCGTTTTGAAAAACTGATTTTTAGAAAGAAGTGCCAAACATGGACTGCTTTGCCAGATATAGAGTCGCCACCTAAATATTTTATTTTGGGAAATTTAGGAAACCCTGACTCGTGCCTAAGGCCACGTGTCCGTCATCACCAAAGTTGTCTCGACTCGGGAACTTGGATACGATTGGGGAAGGTCACTTCATGAGCACCCCCGCTCGCCCGATCAAAGATCGGCCTCTACTAACCATGATATCGAGTTTTGAAAACATTATGTGCTCTTATTTCGATTTATTAGCCTAGAATTACTATGTGATGCACACAGCATACAAGTATAGACTGGATTGCCTAAGTTGGAACAAAGCATCGCATATCCGTTTGTTTCGAAAATGGATTGAAGTTTGCTACTCGCAAGTAGGCTAAAACACGGGTTTCGACGAATTATTCCAACTCAAGCAACCCAACCTTCACCCACAGGCATTTAGGCAGGTATGTCACATAAGCACATAGCCTCATGGTAAGCATGCTATCATGGTAGTCACTCACACACATGCAAGGATGCTAAAGTATAAATACTTACCGAGTACTCCAAGCCAAATAAAGAAGCTAATTAGAAAACACGTATGAATCCTAATTATGCTGAGATGCCTAATGCAACACATGCAAGAATGCAACTAAGATAGGCTCAGCTATTCTAAAAATGGCATTTGAAATGCAACAACTGGTACACGTATTCAACTCAGAATTGAAATACAATGCAGTTAGTATGATGCGCCGAGCCCGATGCATGCAAGACAGATGAATGAATGCAAACATGCGAACATAAGTATGCTAATTAAAACATGTCCTAAACTAACCATCATAAGCTAGTAAATAAAAGGGAGAAAGACGTGGGGTTGGAAGACATACATTACACACACGCACACTTATTACAACAATTGGCCCTCTCTCGGAGGGTCTGAAAGAATATTACACAACCAAAATAAATAACGAATTATTACACAATACCAATTACTTAACAAATGAATTAGATAAGCAAAGTAAACTAGCATGCTATGCTACGTGCAATGGATTACCTCAGCTCTATTCCGAATGATGAAGGATGCATGCATACTCAGGTCGCCTTGTCGAGAAATTCCATCGCGAGGCCTCGCCTCGCCTTTGTTTGCAATTGATCTCAGAAACTTGCACAAAGCTCCAGAAGGCTGAAACTCCACCTTGGGAAGGCCACCGACTAGTTATTAGCATGGAAGACCACCTGCCGACCACCTTTTGTGGTGGAGACCAAAGAGGGTGGTCGGCCTGCTAGAAACTTTGGTCGGCCGACCAGTTTCCACCTCTGGTTTCTGGTTTTTTTGCAACAAAGGCAAGAGAGAGAAAAGACAATGTATTTTCAACAAATGTGTGCATGACCACTCTCTCCGTCCTTGCACAAGCTCAAGGAAGTGTAGTCCTCGATCCTCGTGCCATCAATCACGCATCTCGATGCATGATGGCCGAGAAGTCGAATTGCACGACTCAATGTGAAATGGATGCACATATAAGCAAATAAAGCCAACAACTCTATCATGGACAGTCAAGAGTGTTAGTGACCGAGAATCAAGGCACGTTTCGTCACTTGGAGTACGAAACGTCCCTCGTTTCCTGTGTCCGGACTAAACCCTACTCCAAACACAAAGCAATGAGATAGCATACACAATGCGACTAACATGCAACCTCGCATACGCAATGCTATGGGCTAAAATGGCATACACAATGCATGTGACATAATATGGCATACACAATGCACTTACGAAGACTATCATGCGCACATGAACTAAATGGCATATACAAATGCAAGATAGACTTACACCAATATGAGTGGACCTCAGACACACTCACATCAGTGGCCATATGATGGAAATGAGACAACCGAAATACATGCAAACATGCACGGATGCAAAGGACCGATCCTAAGGCACAACATGCAACTCTAACCCAGCATGGCAAAGGATGAAGTATGGCATGCAAACACACATTTTCCAGCTCTGAAACATAATGTACAATGTTCCCGAAGTCCGGAGGCAAGGCTTTCTGCCGAGACTCCGTAACCTCAGAACGAGCACAACATGCACAATCACCGAGCGCTCAATTGATGACGTCTGAGTTTTAAAGTCGATCAAAAATGAGGTGTCTACATTTCCTTTTTCTACTTTTTGTTTTCCTTTTGTGTAATTGTATTTTTGAAAGGAGAAAATGAAAGTTTCAAAATCTTATGATTTGTTTCCTTTTTTTTTTTTTTTTAATTTTAATAAAGAACTTACCATATTGATTATTAGACTACTTAATAAAATTGAAAGAAAATAATAATAAATTGGAAAGAACCAATAGAATAATTACAAATGTATTTTTTGTATTTAAAAAATCAAAAATCAGAAAAAAAAGATTAGAGTTTTAAGACTCAAAGAGGCTAAAACGTTTTTACTTATATTATATAATAATACAAATGCTTAATAATTGTTTAAGATTATTGTTCAATCAACTAGCAAATTGAAACCACCCAAACCGTCCAAATTGTGGTGTAGTTATTTGTCAATCCGTCATTTACGGTTTGATTTATAATTTTACTCTCAAATTGTACCGAATCGCATCGCACACATCCATTGAAATGGTTATTCCGAAAAAAGAGAAAATACATATTTTTTCCTTGAAACTAAAGGAATATGTATTTCATTCCATCATCAAATCATCCTATAACATGTGTCTATTAGTATGTTGGCTACTATCACTATTTGCTACCGTTTGCCATTGCTACCCTTCTTCTACCACACTACCACAGCCACCTATCACCACCCCACTTCTACCACCACGACTCTACCACCACCACAACTACCATCCTATCACCATCCACCACTATCACCTATTACCATCATCACCCTACTATCACCTATTATCACTGTCTTACCATCCATGTCGTTGTCACTACTAAAACCACCATCCTATTACAACCAACCATTACGACCATTTATACCACTGTCGCTACTGCCACTATCACCATTACCTATTACAATCACCTACTGTAGACATCCCATTTTGACCGCACTTAAAACTTGGACGCTTCACTCTGAACACTCGATGATGAAATGTTGCACTATGCAATCATTCTAATATTTAGCAAAATGATCCGATTTCAAGTTTTAAAACCTAAACCTTGCACCCCTTTTGGACCAAAACCTCATTTTTTCTAGCCTAACCACTCAGGGAACTACTGGCCAACAGATGGCCAGCAGGCCATTTTCATTGGGCCGGTCGTACACCCTAATGGCTGGCTGGTCGGCCATGTTTAGGGCAGGCAAATATTTTGCAGCAGTCACCTGCTTCCATGCACATGCTTTGGGCTAGCTGTCTTTGATACAGATATTTCCGACGCGAGAAGTTGTTTTTCTATAAATACAAGACCCCCCCTCATGCTTTGAGATTAGAAAAAATCCTCCAAGAGTCCATAGTTTGTCCAACACACTTTTTTCTTCTCTTGCAATATACATACACCATAGATACACCATAGATACACCATACAAGCTTGAACTTGAAGCTTTTGCTGAGATTTTTTAATACAATTTCAGCTCCTTGAGAGTGCTTGGCTTGTGGCTTGTGAACTAAGAAGAACATCCTCTCTTTCAAGAGGTGATATTTGAACTCTTCAACCATCTTTTGTCTTTATTTTTCTTATACTTTCATACTAATTTCAGAGTTTTTTTTAAGCTTAAAATGTGATTAAAATCTCACAAAAAGATGAAGGGTTAGCCACCATTCCTTTAACCTTGTTCCATAACTTGTTGCTTTGTCTTTTCTACTTTGTTTCTTTGATTTTGGCCACTATTTTCTTAAGTTTAGGGGCTGTTTAATGTTTCTATTTAATTTATGTTTTGAATATCATACTTGTGTTGTTTTAAGTCTTTATGGGTTTGGTGTATAGGCCATAGCCACCAATTCATTTGAGTTAATAGTTTTCATTTCCATATCTTTCATGTATATATTCATGTCATTATTATCATCCACTTTTCATTCACATTCTGCAACCTTTCTTTTTTCTTTATTTCTTTTGATTGAGGGTTGTATCAACCAAAAGATTTTCGCTCATGGCATAAGAAAGGGGTTCCACGTGATAAATGGTTTAACCTCTTCGGAGGTTTATTATCAGGGCATCACGCCTTTCTTATGCTAAGTGCAATCTCTTGTTCGATGCCTTCCTTTATCGCCGGTGCATTACTTCTAAGGGACTAATTTTCTATTTAGACCCTTAGAAATTATAAAAGAAAGATTCATTATAGCTTATTATCGGGTTTAGATTTGGAGTCATTATCGCTCTTTTCGAGTTTGACTTTGAATTCATTATCGCTCGTAAATGGGTTTGATTCTTCCTTTGTAGTTTTCCCCATAAAAAATGGCTCAAAAAGCTCATTTCTCGGGTCAAGTCATGCTTCCTAATCTTTATTGCTTTGGACTTAGTGGACGTAATCATCACCTTTGGACAAACAAAGAAGAAAAGATAAGAAAATAGAAAGGTAAAGTAAAAAGGATAATAAAATCGGAGTAAAAAAGAGGTAAAAAGATAATAAAAATTGGTTAGGTTCAGCTAGACATTATACTGAATATGTTGCTTCTAGAATCATCACATACTATTTTAGCGATATTTGATGATTCATGAGGCAAGTCTACCTCATTCCTTGACGTAATTCCATGATAGGGATGAGGTAATGTTTGACTTTTGTTACATGTATTAAACTCTTGTCCTATCATTTCTAAGATCATCGCGCAACAAATTTGTGATGATTGATGATTTGTGAATCGAATTTACTCCTCCCTTGAACGTCTTTATGATAGGGAAAGGCAGAGAGGATAAACATCTCCCAAAAATACTCTGTCTTGCTCTGTTCCAGCTCTGTTGCAGCAGAGTATACCTTAGAAGCAGTGGCCGGCCAACCATTATTTTGTGCGGCTGACTGACCAAGTATGTTGTACAATAGTGGTGATTTTGAAACAGAACAGAACAGAACATATCCTCAGACCATGTGAAAACCACATCATTAATTATATTAATTATATGCTTATTGTTAATTATGTGATTATTTGGATGGTGTTATTGTGGACAGATAGGTTAGGATGAAAACTAAACCTGTCTGATTTGTTAATTTTACCACGTTAGAATCAAATAATTGGATAAGTCACACTGAGTTCTTTAATTTAGAATAATTGATATCATATTATGATGAGATGTAATTTAATTTGAGTGAAGTTGATTTAATTAATTTATTGGCCTAATTAATTTAAGCCTAATGTAAGTAGAATTAGTGTACTACTTACCCATTGATTAGGAAGTGATGTAGAAGTGTAGTGGGCTTTGTTGTACCTAGAGATATCCACGTAGAGAGAGAAAGAAAGAGATACTCTTGAGAGAGAGCTCAATAAGAGAAAGAAGATAGGAAGAAGATGAAGTGAAAAAGAACTTGAAATCTTCATAACTTCACATATTTAAGGTAAGAATTCTACATCAATTCCATGAAATTGAACTGCTTTCCTCATAATCCTTTATACTTTGAGTTATTTTAATTAAAGATCATGACTACTTATGAGATTAGTGGTGTAAATTGATGTTAGGAATTCATATAATCACATAAAGAAGGAATTGTGGAAATTAACTTGAATTAGCAACATGCATGGCATGAATTCAAGACATTCTTGTTTATATGCATATTTCTTGCATAATCTTTGAAAAGTTTTGAAAGGATTTTCTCAATCAATTTTAAACTTGAAGCTTTGAAATACATGGTTATGTGTTTATGTTTTATTTAGAGTCTTGATTTCAAATTGGCACTTTGGACATTGTTTACAAGTTTTGATTTGTGTTTCATGATCAAGGCTCAAATTCAAGCATGTTTATATGAGTTTTTGGGAGTGAATTGCATGAAATGAGATTGATTTTGCAAAAGAATGCATTGTCAAACAAGAGCAGATTTCGGGCTAGTTATGGAACAACACTGCACGTGCGGCTTAGGGCCCTGCACGTGCGGAAAACAGGGCAGCCAAGGCAAGCATTCTGTTTAAATTGCACTTGTGGGACGTACGTGCGATGGAGGTTCCGCACGTGTGGCCAGAACCCCCGCATGTGAGGAAGTTAGGTTGGTCCCCGTTTTGTTGTCACTTATCTTTTCCACCTTCCGGGGCCTCCATTTGCATTGTTTTAAATGTTTTAAAATGTTTTTCCATGTGCATTCTATAGGCACAAAACAAAATAAAGAATATAATTAGAATCGAACGAGAGAAAACGATTAGAGATCGAACAATCGAATTGAGTTGTATTGTAAGAGTGTGATTGTAATTGTATTGTGCTTGACTTTATTTGTTTAGGTCGGACGCCGAACCATTAGTACATGCCGAGGAGCCCACTGTGAGTAACACTGTTGTAAAGCTATGTTCCATTATAATTATTTTCTGATTGATAAAATGTATTGTTTTACTGAAATGATAATGTTTACTGATGAATAATTGTCCTATTTTCTGAACTGTACTCGTGGCATCCATAGCATATTGTAATTGCTATTATTATTGTTATTGTTACAGAGTTCTCTGTCAGTTCCAAACCTTGAAATTATTGTCTATTGTTTGATGGCCATCAATTAATTGTTCGATCTTTAAGACCTGTTGCATTGTAACTATTGGATGTACTACGTATGACCTGTACGAATATGATTAATTGAGTTGAACGATTGAACGATTAATTGATAAAAAGATATTGATTGAAAATATTCTATTGATAATCGACTGTTTCAAATACTAAAAGGACATCATTCTTAACCTCTTTGCACAGTTGTTATTCACTAAGCTCTAGCTAACTGTTTACTATATATATGTAGGTGATCAAGCACTGGATCAAAGCTAGTGGCGTTGACCCGAACCCTGATTTTGTCAAGCCAACCATTATGTCTCACCACGAGGTTTCGAAGTAAAATGTGTCATGACATGGGTGTCTTGAATTCACCATTTTGTAACAATTATTTTGAATGTAGTGTTTTTATGACTTTTGTTAGTACTGTTTTTGATAAAGGGATTTACTTCCCTAAGTTATGCTTTCGTTTTGTATATAAGTGTGTTTTGGACTTAAGTAATTATGCAATGTTAGTATATGTAAGTTGTTGTGTACATTTAAGTCCTCACGGCTCATTCGATATTATTTTCTATCATTGATTGGCTTTCGCCAAGCCTATTATTGTGTTATTGTCATTATTGTTAAGCAGGCCTTTGGTAATCACGGATTACTGGCCGATTACGACGCTAAACCTATAGGGGCGGGTTTGGGTTGTGACAAGCCAAAATAGAACTATTTTCTGATTGTAAACAGAGCAACTTCTGGCAGCAAATAGAGAGGTTTCCGGATGATGTTCTCGTTTGTGCGCATTTGACTCGCCGCTCATTCAAGTCTATTAGATTAGCTTTGAGATTCATTTGTAATTAATTAGTTACTTTCATTCGAACTTGTAATAATTAATTAAGTAGTTCATTCATTTGGTATTGTAATAATTAGTTAATTAGGACATTCATTTGGACCCTCTTGTGCGAGGGCAAATGTGTAATATTTGTATGTCTTTCAACCTCCATTTCTTACTCCCTTTTATTTACATGTTTACTGTGGTTGTATATAGCATCACGTTTTCGATTCATAACATTACCATGTTTTGTATCCACTTTTGCATACATTAAGGTTCGGTTTATCATTTTGAATATCATTGCCATTTCTTACTTGCTTAAATACGTGCGTTACCGTATGCATTGAGTTAATCCATACGACATGTTAATAATTGATCCGAATCTAATAGTTGCATTCTTGTATGTGTTGCATTAGTCACGTGCATAGTTAGGGTCATGCATTTTTCTAATTACTTTCTTTTTCTTTGGCTTAACTCGGAGTACTAGGTGAACATTTTTTGCTTTAGCATATTCATGTGTGTGATTGTTACCATACTTAGCATCTTACCAAGAGACTACGTGCTTACTTGAAATAAACTGTTTGAATGCCTGTGGATGAAAGTTATTTTACTTGCATTGGGGATTTTGATCAAATGTATGTATGAGCTCATTTCTTCTTCTTTTTTGAGTTGTGTGCACTCAAAACTCTTTCAAAAATTACATAAAATCAAGTCATTTCCAAAGTAAGCGAAATAGTCTACAATTGTGTGCCTCACATAGTAAGTTAGCATAATAAAATTAGAACAAGAGCATATAATGTTGATAAAATTCACATCGTGATTAGTAGAGGCCGATCTTTGATCGAGTGAGTGGGGTGCTCAATTCACGATCTTCCCCTCTCATACCTAAGTTTCCGAGCCAAGACACTTTGGTTATGAAGAATAAGTGGCTTTTGACACGAGTCACAGGTTTCTTAAATTTTTCAAAAATATTTAGGTAGCGACTCTGAAATCTGGCAATGCAATCCATTTTTGACATTTCTAATGATTAATGGATTTTTCTAAGATTTTTCAGATTTAGACTCTCATTCGTTTTTCTGTTTCACATTGCACTTGTGAAACCAGATTCAAAACCACGAGAGTCCGAGCAGTAGGACTATCATACTCGAGGAGACTAAACCCCTCCGAGAAGCATGAAAAACCAGCTACACCTACCACCCTTACAACACCTAGGGATAGACAAATATCGAGTCAAATTGGATCGATACTATATAATAAACATAATATGTGTCATCCTAAAGTCAACACAGTCGGACATCGGGCAATGATACTTAAAAGAAATATAAGATGCGGGTGTGAAAATAAACATGATAGGTTGAATAACTCTAACTTCCATATATTAAATAAGTAAAGGGCAAATTACAAACACCCCCCTCAAGGTTTGGTGAAAATACAAATTTCGCTCTGAGATTTGAGAAATTACATCCCGCCCCATGAGGTTTATATTTTTATAACAAATTGCCCATTGAGGTTTTTATTTTCATACAGATTTCCTCCTAATTTTCTCTAATTTGTTATGAAAATTTGACCCTCATGGGGCAATTTGTAATTTCTCAAACATCTGGAAGAATCTGTATTTTTACCAAATCTCGAGGGAGTGTTTGTACTTTGCCCATAAGTAAATAATTTAGCCCTTACGGCTATACTTATTTTCACTTAGGTTTCATGCGTCTCGAATTGTGATACTTACATTCATTGTATAAACCAAGATAAATTTTCACTTACACTCTCAATGGGGTCATTTGGAGAGTAGTAGTAATAAATGATTAGAAAGAAAATTATTTTAAAATGTAGTTTATAAGTTAAGTGAGAAATAGTAAGAAATGATGAGAAAGATGTCTCTCTTATTAAACCTATTTTATTTTTCATCAAAAGTAGTGAGATTTGATAATAAATAAGTTGATTGTTTGTAAAATATTTATAATACCAAGATTATCCCTTAAAATACATAGGAAAAATAAAAAAGAAATCTCACCCATATGCTTCTCTCACATACTTTACTTTCTTAATTATCCAAATATGATAGTGAAAAAAGATAATTATTTCTTTTCTTTTCTTACCTAAATGAGAGATCACAATCATTTTTTTTTTTTTCTTCACCTTACATTCTAAATGGAGCGTTAGGCCTTACATATCCTTTTGTACGGGGAGGAAATAATTCTCCTCGTATAATCCTGTTGACCAAGTTCACGCTCCTCCGTACGACGTCGCTTTGTCACCTGAAAACACAAACGTGAGCTAGCCGGCGGGTGTGTGCCGGAAACCTCTCCGATGCCTAAGTCAGAAAACTTGACAAATAGACAAAGCTCTAAGTTCTCAGAAAGATTGTGTTCAATTACCTCCTCCAAGGTGATGCTTGTGAGTTTTTATAAGTTTCCCGTGGCACAATCCTAGTAGGACTTGTATTTCTCCATGCAGAGTCCTCCTAGGATTCATACTCCAAAGGATAATGCTTATCCTTTTACACCCTCCCCCACTGCTTAAACCAAGTGGGATGGTTTTCTTCATGGCCGAACTACCACAAGACCGAAATAACACAGGCTATGCTGAGCCACATAGGAGGCCGAACTATCCTTAGCTCGGTCTTCTCCTCTAACTCACTACTTCGGCTGCCCTTGTTCAACCCTGGTGTGCTTAGATCAAATTTCCAAGTAGCAAGTTTTGACTGACCTAACCAGAGTATGTCACGACCGGACTAATTCCGAAACCGGTCTTCCCAGAACATAGCGCGACCGGACTAACTCTAAGGCCGGCCTAACTCCGAGTTGTCTCTGGACCGGAGTAGCCTTACTCTTCCTTGGGCCGAAGTAACTTTCTCTTCTCAAGGCCGGAGTAACCTTGCCCTCTAGGCCGGAGTATTCAGTACGGCCTTTTTACCTAGTCCTCTGTGTTTTGGGCCTCAAAACCCAACTCGAAGCTCGGCCCAATTTTTCCCAAAAATTACCCTCTCAATTGCCCCTTAATTCCATCTGTGCAACATGATTGGGATTACCAGCCTACTGGCCGAGCTAGAGTTTGTTACGCTTTTTCAGCCGAGCTAAAAACCCTTTAGCCTTTCTAGCCGAGCTAAGTTTACCTCGGGTATCACTATGTCCGGTCAAAAACGTCTCTTCAATCACAGCGACTGTAACGCTTCCCATTCCAGTGACACGTGGCAAACTCTGATAAGCTGTGGCCAACTGTCACGCCGTCCTTCAGAATTTTTGTACTGTTCCCGCTTCTTTTTGCCGCCTCTTTCTCTCCCTTCTTTCACAAAACAACCTTTTTGCTCTTGAATCATTCACCTACATTCTTCAAATCCTTCGTCTTCTCTCTGTGTGCTCTAACTGTTCTTCCATTGTTCTCGAAGAAGCTGTGGTTTTGCTACCATTCTTCCTTCTTTGCCTTTGTTTCCCCCTGGTAAGTTCTGAGAAAACTTGTTGTTTTTTTGCTTTCTTCATTTCTGTTTTCTCTTATCTGGGTGAAGCATGCTTGTGTATTTCTTGTTTTTGCTTCTGTACTTTCATGAAAAAATCATAGAACTTGTACGTGTATGAACTGTTATGTATAGAAACCAATCTTGGATCCAAAATCACATAGTAACCAAACTAGGATACTGTTTGTGTTATGTATATAGATTTAGGAAATAACCGGACTAGAACTTGTAGGAATGTCAGTAGTTTCTTCTGACCCACTCTAGCCAAGATAAGTTCACCGAACAAGCTTGCACTTACCGAACTAGGTACTTCGGTCTCCAACCGAGCTAAGACCTTGGGGCCAAGCCGGCTTTCTTAGTTCTGAAACCGAACCCAGAAAGCCGCCCCTAGGGGCTCAGCCGGAGTAATTTTCCTCACACCGCAACCGATTTAGGCCTTGGGACTAAACCAGCTTTCTTAGTTTTTTAGACCGAACTCAGAAAGCTGCCCCTAGACGTTAAACCGGTCTAAACTGCTCAAAACCGAGCTAAGAAACCTTCTGATGAGCCGAGGTAGAACCAGGCCACTAAGCCGAAGTAGGATTTGTATATCTTGTTTATAATTTGTAGCACGGTCCAACGATCTGTGCTTAACCCCTTTGTTTTCTACTTTGCAGACTTAGGTTGCCCAGGCACTCCTGCGTGTGCTCAACCGAGCTACTGAGCCTAGTTTTTGTACCGAAATAATTTATTCATAAATTATACAACAAATGGGTAAGTATAGATATTTAGTCGAAACCCCTGGTGGCATGGCCGAATTTAGGCAAGATTACCAGATTCCTAATGATGTCCATCTGACGTTGGCCGAAAAAGATGCTACCCCCTGGAACAATGAAGGCTTCGTCCCCTTTACCCTTCAATCCATAATAGAAACCGGACTACGATTTCCTGTCCAACCGCTAATCTGCGAATTTCTTAGACAGACTAGGTTATGCCCCACCCAACTATCCACCAATACATATCGTATTATAATGGGGATAGCCGCATTAAACCACCAAACCGGACTAAATCTTGGTCTGGCCGAGATCTTTCATCAGTATTCCATCGGCTCAAAGAATGCTGGGTGGGTCTACTACCTTAGAATTCGCCGCCGCCGAGAGAAGATAATTAAGCACACTCCGGACAAAGATCTTAACGATGATGATTTCTTTTGGGTCTCTGGGAACTTTGAGGATTTTCAAGCTCAAAGTCCTGGCCGACCTATAAATTGGAAAATGGGAGAGCCTGGTAACTTTACTTCGGTCTTCTGCTTTGTGTGTTATCTCGGTTGTTTAGTCTATTAGCCGAACTAACACTTCTCTCTTTTTTTCAGATTTCGCCCATCTCCATTCCTTGTATAGCTATCCCAACCTCGGAGTCTTGCGAGCCGCATTTCGGATTAAAGAAAGAGATTGGGCCAAGCTTCTAAATTTTGAGCCGACCTATCGCTACAGCGGTCACCGAAAAGCAAGGGTGACTGACTTCCTTCTTGAAGAGGCACCGGAGCCGGACCCAACTTTGCCCGAGATAAGACTTGTCCCTCTAACCGCAGAGGAAGAGATGGCGAAAAGGAGCAGAGTCAGGGCCCTTCTCACCGAAACAACTAGGCCCGAAGTGGCGCCTCCCAGCCAACCGCAGCCTGCTGTTGTCGCCCTTCCTTCCCAACAGCCATCCTCTTCCCGCCGAACCAAACGTGCCCGAACTTCCGAACCCGAACGAGTTTTGATTGATGAAGAAACTCCTATTCAGCCGAGCTTACCACCGAGCCCCCAACCGGAGTCTTCCGACCGAACCATCGGCTGCTGGGCACCGAAACTAACCTTCAACGACCGAGACATTCTAGACACAGACTCGGTCGTTGCTGAGAAAGACCACCTGTTGGCCATCAACCTGGCCAAGAGCGTGTGTCTGCCCAAAGACATGGAACATCACCAAAAACAGTTAACCACCGAGCTGAAGTCCATCCGGTCTGCTACTAAATCCATGATTCTGGTTAGTGACTTTGGTTGCTTTTCTATTTATGTTTCTTTTTCTTTTTAACTCTTTCTTCGGTTAAAGAGAAGTTGTTTGCTTTGTCAGGCTATTCAGAAAAACCAAATCACCCATAGGAAGGTGCTGGAGCTGAGGAAAGTGACTAGGCAAGCAGCGGCAGAGGCAGAGGCGAAATCGGCCGAACTAGAGGAGGCCAGAAAGGAAATGGCCGAACTCCGAGGTGAGGTCGGTCGTTTGACCGGAATGGTTAGTTCGGCCGAGGCCGAAAAACAAAAGACTGCCATTGTGCTGAAGGACAAGTACTTGCGTGAGCTGGTAAAGCTCGAAAGAAAGAAAGACGCCGAAATGAAGGAGAAGGCGAAGGAGGCTGAGAAACAAGGTTTCAAGAGGGCAGAGGATGCTTACGCCCAACAATGCAATGCTGCCAAGGAGCTTTTCTTTAAGTGCGGCTGGAGGGGAGCCGTTGAGAAGCTCGGTCATGATCCTCAGACCGAGGTTTTCAACCCTCCAGCCTACTTTATACCGAACTCCCTGATGGAATATGCCACGGCCATGCAACAGCAGTTCCTTGAGGGCTTAGATGATGAAGACTCTGATGAAGACTCTGCCCCTGAGGATACTTCGGTTGTGAATGCAGATCAGGTAGTTCGGTCGGAGCCCATGGTGGAAGATCTAACTCTTGATCAACCAAGTGAAACCGTGGCTCCAGCCGAACCCATTCTTCCTTCTGAAAATGTTGTTGCGCCCGAAATCGGTCTTCGGGTTGACGCCGATGCTGCCTTCGACGCCGAAATAGATGAACTTTTCTCTTAATTTTGTACTCTTTTCTTTGTAACCGAACTAAGCCCCCTTGTAATGACTTCTCTTTCGAATGAAAATTTTACTTCTCTTATTCCGGTTATTGTGTGTATGCTTGCATTTGTAATGTCTTCTATTACTCCAAGTGTTATTTCGGTTTTTGGTTGGTTAAACTATACTTGCCAGCCAACCACTCCTTAGCCGACATAATTACTTCGGTTGAGGAGTATTAAGTGTTGGCTTAATCCAGCCAACCACTCTTCAGCCTTACACTTACTTCGGCTAAAGAGTAACAAGAGTTGGTTTATTCCAGCCAACCACTCCTTAGTCATGCACTTACTTCGGCTAAGGAGTACAAAGTGTTGGTTTATTCCAGCCAACCACTCTTCAGCCATACACTTACTTCGGCTGAAGAGTAACAAGAGTTGGTTTATTCCAGCCAACCACTCTTCAGCCATACACTTACTTCGGCTGAAGAGTAACAAGAGTTGGTTTATTCCAGCCAACCACTCTTCAGCCTTACACTTACTTCGGCTGAAGAGTAACAAGTGTTGGTTTATTCCAGCCAACCACTCTTCAGCCTCACACTTACTTCGGCTGAAGAGTAACAAGAGTTGGTTTATTCCAGCCAACCACTCTTCAGCCTTGCACTTACTTCGGCTGAAGAGTAACAAGTGTTGGTTTATTCCAGCCAACCACTCTTCAGCCTTACACTTACTTCGGCTGAAGAGTAACAAGAGTTGGTTTATTCCAGCCAACCACTCTTCAGCCTTACACTTACTTCGGCTGAAGAGTAACAAGTGTTGGTTTATTCCAGCCAACTATTGAAGTTAGTTTTTCCAGCTAACTTCTAGTATTTGGTTATTCCGACCAAATGTCCTGCAGCCTGGATCCTTATCCTGGGCTTAGGAAGGGTGTTGGTTTAATCCAGCCAACCTCTAAGTTTGTTTTTCCGGCTAACTTAGAATGGAATGCTTGCAATATACTTAAGTCTTGAAAGCTAACTTTTACAAAGAGTAATCTGTGCTAAAAAGAATCTCATTTTATTGAAGGAAGAGAAAATTACATAATGTTTGAAAGAGAAAGGCTAAAAGTAAAATATCTTGAGATTGGCCGTATTCCATGGCCTAGGGATTGCCTTGCCATCCTTGTCTTCTAGGTGGTATGCCCCTTTGCCGGCTAACCCAACCACCTTATAAGGACCTTCCCAATTTGGGCCTAACTTGCCGTCTCCTGGGACCAAGGTGTTTCCCATTACTTTGCGCAATACCCAATCGCCAATTTTGAATTGTCTTGGATGAACCTTTTTGCTGTATTTTTTGATTAACTCTCGTTGGTATGAGGCGATGTGGACCAACGCTCTTTCTCTTCTTTCTTCTGCAAGGTTGAGTTCTAAGGCTATGGCTTCTCCATTTAAGTCTGGATCAAAATTTTCGCTTCGAATTGTGGGGAGGCCAACTTCTAGTGGGATCACTGCTTCCATGCCATAGGCTAAGGAAAATGGTGTTTCTCCAGTTGATCGCCGAGGTGTGGTGCGGTAAGCCCATAAGACGTGAGGAAGTTCATCCGCCCACTTGCCTTTTGCTTTCTCTAGCCTTTTCTTTAGTCCATCCAAGACGACTTTATTTGATGCTTCAGCCTGCCCATTTGCTTGAGGATAAGCCGGTGTGGAATTGTAGAACTCTATCTTGTATTCTTCACAAAAGCTTCTGAAGATTCTGCTGTCGAACTGAGTTCCATTGTCTGAGATCAGTGCTTTTGGTATGCCAAACCGAGTGATAATATTTTGCCAAACAAACTTCTTCACATCTTTTTCTTTGATTGATGCCAATGCTTCTGCTTCCACCCACTTTGTGAAGTAGTCTGTTGCTGCGAGAAAGAATTTTCTGCCCCCGGGTGCCGTTGGAAGTGGTCCTACTATGTCTAAGCCCCACATTGCGAAAGGCCATGGGCTAGTTAAGGGTAGGAGTTCTCTTGCTGGTTGATGTATTTGGTGCGTGAATTTCTGGCATTTTTCACACTTCTTCACATATTTCTCTGAGTCTGCTTGCATATATGGCCACCAATATCCTTGTGAAATAGCCCTGTAAGCGAGCGACCTTCCCCCTTGATGACTTCCACATACCCCTTCATGTATTTCGAACAGGAATGCTTCTACTTTGCTGGGATGAACGCACTTGAGGTAAGGCCCAGAGAACGACTTCTTATATAATGCCAAAGATGGAGATAGCCAAAACCGCTGCGACTTCGCCCTTATTCTGTTGGCTTCTTTTTTCTCTTCTGGTAGGATGCCGTCTTTTAGGAACAGGATGATGGGATCCATCCAAGAGGGCCCTGATTCTGCGCAATACACTTCTTCTGCTTCGGGGTCTTCTATGCTTGGTTTTGGTAAGAAGTCGACGAGTAATGGATGAGGGATTGATGTATCTGCCATTGAGGCAAGGCCTGCTAGCTCGTCCGCTCGGCTGTTTTCCTCCCTGCCAATTTGTTCTATCCTTACCACATCAAACTTCTTGATCTCCGTTCTGACTAGCTCTTGGTACTTGGCCATTCTGTCATCCTTTGCTTCGTATTCGCCAGAAATTTGGTTTACCACCAGCAGTGAGTCACTGTACACCATTAGTTCGGTTGCTTTCATGAAGTGTGCCGACTTGAGTCCTGCGAGAAGCGCCTCATACTCTGCTTCGTTGTTGGATGCTGGGAAGCCAAGGTTGATTGCTTGCTCTATAACCAGGCCGTCTGGAGAGATGAGGACTATGCCAAGCCCTGCACCATGTCGGTTGGATGCTCCATCCACAAAGAGCTTCCACATCTCCCCAACGAATAGTTTCCAGCAGGTGGAAGGGTCAGACGATGCCGTGGGGTCAAGGATGGTGATTTCTTCAAAGTCCATATTGGCTGTCTACCCTTCGTCCTCTGTTTGAACTGCTGGTGAGCCTTTGTTTGGCTCCTCCTTGTTGTCCTTAATGTGGTCTGCCTTTGTGCTCGATGGACTACCTTCCACTAGGGGTTGCGCTATTCCGGCGTCAACTTTCGTCCCTAGTTCGGTTGATGGACTACCTTCCACTAGGGGTTGCGCTATTCCGGCGTCAACTTCCGTCCCTAGTTCGGTTGATGGACTACCTTCCACTAGGGGTTGCGCTATTCCGGCGTCAACTTCCGTCCCTAGTTCGGTTGAGTCAGTCAGGTCGACTGGGCAGATATGATGACTTCCAGGAGTAAACTCTGCGACGAAGTCTGCCAAAGATTGAGCTTTTATTGCGGTCTTGGGTTGGAACTTGATGTCGAATTGTCCCAACTCTACTGCCCATTTCAAAATTCGCCCACTGAAGTTCGCCCTTTCAAACAGAGCTTTTAGTGGAAAGGCTGTGAGGACGATTATGGTGTGGGCGTGAAAGTAGTGCGCTAATTTTCTGGATGCCATCATTAATGCTAATGCTAGTTTCTCTAATGGCAAGTACCTTGTTTCGGCTCCCAATAATGTCTTGCTGACATAAAAGATGGGCAAGTGTTGTATTCCTTCTGCACGAACCAACACCGCGCTGACTGCGTGCTGAGAGACTGCCAGGTACAAAAAGAGTTCTTCACCAGGTACTGGAGTAACAAGTAGTGGTGGGGAAGACATGTACTCCTTCAAGCTTTCCAGAGCTCGGTCGCATTCTTCATCCCACTCAAACTTGGCCTTTAAAGCTTGGAAGAATGGTCGTAGCCTGTCTGATGACCTGCTTATGAACCGGTTGAGTGCAGCCGCCATTCCAGTGAGATGCTGCACTTCTTTGACTGAGTTTGGTCTCTCCAACTCCTGGATTGCTTTGATTTGAGAGGGGTCTGCTTCTATACCTCGGTTGGTCACCAGGAAGCCCAAGAATTTGCCAGATCCAACTCCGAATGCGCATTTGGACGCGTTGAGGCGCAACTTGTGTTTCTTCAGGATCTGGAACATCTCGCCCAAATCTTTCAGATGGTCATTCTTATCCTTGCTTTTGACCACCATGTCGTCGATGTAAGCCTCCATTGTTCTGCCTAACAATGGTTCAAACATCTTGGTGACCATCCTTTGGAATGTCACCCCTGCGTTCTTTAGGCCAAAGGGCATGACCTTGTAGCAATATAACCCCCTTGGTGTTGTGAAGGATGTGACCTCCTGGTCTGGTTCATGCATGGCGATCTGGTGGTAGCCTCTGTATGCATCCAGGAAGCTGAGACGGTTATGCCCTGCCGTTAGGTCCACCAGTTGATCTATCCTTGGTAGAGGGAAGCTATCTTTTGGGCACGCCTTGTTGACCGTTTTGTAGTCGACGCAGACACGCCATTTACCGTTCTTTTTTGGCACTACGACGGTGTTGGAGATCCATCTTGGGTAGTGCACTTCCCTTATCGCTCCTGCCTCCAGCAGGTTGCCTACCTCTTCTGCCACTATTTCGGCGTGGTGGAGTGCCGATCTGCGTGTGCGTTGAATGACTGGTCTGGTAGATGGGTGGACATTGAGTTGGTGACTGATGAAGTTTGGATCAATGCCTGGCATGTCGTAAGGTGTCCAGGCAAACACTTCGATATTAGAGGTCAAGAATTCCAAGACCTCTAATCTCTCAGCGCTGGACAATGATGAGCCAAGCAAGAAGAACTTATCCGGGTTCTTCTCATCTATTTTTACCTCCACCAAGTCTTCCACCGCTTTCTGATCAGCCTCTTTGCCGACGTCAGCGAATAGTTCATTACTTTCTGGCTCTTCCACCGAATGAACGTATCCTTTGGCAGCTCGGCTTCCATTTGCTGTGGCGAAGCACTGTTTTGACATGATCTGATCGCCATAGACTTCTTCGATTATACCGGCGTCATTGGGGAACCGCATTACCTGATGGTATGATGACGCTACCGAACGCATGGCATGCAGCCATGTTCTGCCCAGGATGATGTTGTAGGTGGAGGGGACCTTCAATACCCAGAACTCCACCTGTTTTGATACACTTCCTGCTCTGACTGGAAGGATTATTTTGCCGACAGGCCACTCTGGCATGGAGTTGAATCCAATCAGGGGAGAAACTGCAGGTGCCAAGTCTTTGTCTTGCAGCTTTAGTTGTTTGAATGTGTCGTAATACATGATCTCACATGAACTACCCTGGTCAATCAGAATCCGCTTGACGTCAAAATCCTTGACTCGGAGAGTGACAACCAGGGCATCATTATGGGGGCAGTAAATTCGTTCCAAGTCCTTATCCGAAAAGGACATGACGTTTGTTGCCTCTGTCCTCCCCCTCTTGATGGCGGGTTGGGCACTTAATACTTCCCTAAAGTGCTCAGCCTTCTTGATCGAACCTCTAAGCTCGCATACGCGCTCAGGTTCAAAAACTCCATGAATTACATTGATAATGCCTTGTGGTGGTGCATCGTTTGGCATTCTGTTGGGTTGGTCATTATGATCTTGGGGGGCCGGTTGTGCTCCTCCTTCAATGTATTTGTCCAAGTGGCCTGCTGCCACCAATTCTTCCAAGTGCTGTCTTAGTGGCGTGCAATTCTCAGTTCGGTGCCCCTTTTCTTTGTGGAAGGTGCACCGTGATCTGTCGTCGTAATTCTTCTGAGCTTCCCCAAGCTTGGCTGGCCACTTGACAAAAGGCTCATCTTTGATTTCGCTCAGAATCCGATATATTGGTTTTTTGAACACCGTTGTTATGGCAGTGCGGATTCTCAACCATCTTTTGTCTGGGTCTTCTCCGTTATCTCGTCTGCCACGTTCGTTCTTGTTATTTCGGTCAACCGTGTTGACCTTGGCAGGGGTTTTCTTTTCTGGTGCCGCGATCGTACTTGATTTTGCTTTAGCACGCGCGCCATCCTCTTCTACCCTGATGTGCTGATGCACTCTTTCCATCAGGGCCTCCATGGTGAGGGGTGGCGTCATGGTGATCGAGTCCCTTAATCGGTTTCCTACTGGTAGGCCTCTTTTATATTGCGCAATGGCCAGATAGGTGGGGCAGTCTCCAATCTGGTTGAATGTCTCCCAGTAGCGACTGTTGTAAGATCTGAGGGTCTCTTTTTCACCCATGTCGATGGAGAGTAACTGGTCTATCTCCACCGGTGTCTTAGTATTTGTCTGAAACCTTGTTACGAACGCTTCTGCCAATTGGGCCCAGGAGGCTATGCTACCCTCTGGGAGCTTTTCGAACCAAGTCAAGCCCAGGTCGCCCAGACTTGATGGGAAAAGTATGCACATTAAGGCCTCGTTTCGCCTGTACACGGCCATGACTTGGCGAAAGTGGCTCAAGTGTGAATACGGGTCCGTCTTCCCTTCATATGTATTGAACTTCGGCTGAAGGAAGCCTGATGGTAGGGGTGCGTTTTCGATCGCTGGGACAAACGGCGAGGTCTATAGTCTTGCCAATGCCTTGTCCGTTGGTTCGTAGGCCGGTCGCGGTATTGGCATTCCAACCTCGACGCTTCCGTGCGTCCGAGGAGCCAACCGTTGTAAGGCCGAAACTCGGTGTGGATCCCTTGCCCTGGCATCTTCCTTGCATCGTGCTTTTTCTTCTAGCACGGTTCGTAAGTCGGATGACCTGGGTAGCTCGGTTTGTCTGGATCTGGTTTGGTGTGAATGTGAAGGCCAATACGTGCTTCCTCCAGTGTATGATCTTTCGGATCTCGTCCTCTCAGACCTGGAGTGACGAGTCCTTGAAGATAAGGAGTGAGTGTCGCCTGTCCTGAGGCTTCTGCTCTCTCCTTGGGAGGGTGTAGTATTCCTACTACGACTTTCTGAGTGGCGAGGGGGCGTCTTGTGCTTGCGCCCCTCTCCTGTCGCCACATCTTTGGTCTTCATCTGGCGTTTCAAGGCCTCCATGTCCGCCGCCATCCTCCGAATCAGTTCATCCTGTTCCTTTACGCGATCTTCCAGGGCTTGAGGATCAATCCTCCTCCTTTGCCTGTCGGGACTTTGAGAGTGACGAGGGCTGCCATTCCGCCTTCCCCTGCCGCTCCTCCTGGAATTATGTTGTTGGGGCTCCAAGTCCGCCATGGGAGGGACAGCAGGTAATCCCTCACGCCTTGCGCCCCCTTCTGGAGTTAGTCCGTCGACGGCGGACTGCGGCAAGTCTTCAATGTGTGCCATTGAATGAGAAAAGGAGAAGCTTAGTCAAGAGGTTTTTGTTCTTGTCTGGAATTCCCACAGACGGCGCCAATTGTACGGGGAGGAAATAATTCTCCTCGTATAATCCTGTTGACCAAGTTCACGCTCCTCCGTACGACGTCGCTTTGTCACCTGAAAACACAAACGTGAGCTAGCCGGCGGGTGTGTGCCGGAAACCTCTCCGATGCCTAAGTCAGAAAACTTGACAAATAGACAAAGCTCTAAGTTCTCAGAAAGATTGTGTTCAATTACCTCCTCCAAGGTGATGCTTGTGAGTTTTTATAAGTTTCCCGTGGCACAATCCTAGTAGGACTTGTATTTCTCCATGCAGAGTCCTCCTAGGATTCATACTCCAAAGGATAATGCTTATCCTTTTACACCCTCCCCCACTGCTTAAACCAAGTGGGATGGTTTTCTTCATGGCCGAACTACCACAAGACCGAAATAACACAGGCTATGCTGAGCCACATAGGAGGCCGAACTATCCTTAGCTCGGTCTTCTCCTCTAACTCACTACTTCGGCTGCCCTTGTTCAACCCTGGTGTGCTTAGATCAAATTTCCAAGTAGCAAGTTTTGACTGACCTAACCAGAGTATGTCACGACCGGACTAATTCCGAAACCGGTCTTCCCAGAACATAGCGCGACCGGACTAACTCTAAGGCCGGCCTAACTCCGAGTTGTCTCTGGACCGGAGTAGCCTTACTCTTCCTTGGGCCGAAGTAACTTTCTCTTCTCAAGGCCGGAGTAACCTTGCCCTCTAGGCCGGAGTATTCAGTACGGTCTTTTTACCTAGTCCTTTGTGTTTTGGGCCTCAAAACCCAACTCGAAGCTCGGCCCAATTTTTCCCAAAAATTACCCTCTCACCTTTAATTTTTTTTTATTTGTATAACCAAGAATTATTTACAGACAAGGCTCCTTAACACCCAAGAGCACAAACTCAAAATACATATGGCCATTCGCTAGCCTCACATATTGCGTCTTCAAACCTACCATAAATATAAATTTAGAATATATATGACTACAATTAGTATCAAATATCAAGCAAAGAAAGACACAAAACTCAAACTTAAAACCTAACTTGGGTGACTTACCTTTTGAACTGCCCCTCAATTATTTTGAAAGATGAAAACGTTGAAATCTTATTTTACCTTTTTTTTTTTTTTTATTTTTTTTTGGGAAGAAAAATAACAGAAATTGAAGTGGATAAGATATAAAGATAAGCTCAACCCCAATGCACTAATCCCTTTTTATCTTCATTTATTATATTTGGGTCATTAGATAGAGATATGCTGATGTGCATCCAACGTGTATATCCGTGTTCTGTCCTCCAAAGTCCATGTATTCAGAATTTTATTATTAAAAAAATATTTGAGCCGGAAGTTTAATTTTTAAATTTTTTAGGCAGTATCATCTTAAATTTTATTTTTTATCTATACCAGTAATAATAATTTAAAATATCATAATATCTTTATCTATCAATATATTTGTTCGTTTGTCCGTTCATCGTCAACGACTTTTTTTGGCATAGGCAAAATTTTTCAATGAATACTCAGCAATGTGCAGCGCTGATTCATAATGGTACATGAGAAAGAGAGAAAATATAAAAAAATAAAAAATAAGGGTACAAACAGAAATAAAAATTGTCATTTAAATCATTGTTATGTAATTCTTACTAATATAATTCAATAATCACGTTCTTATGATAAAAAAAATCAATTATCGGACCATATGCTATATACACCTATAAAAATGAAATTTTGACTAATTAACCCTGAAAGAAAATATGCAGTTAAAATACACTCTGATTGCCAACCTTGTCATTCAAAAGTTGAATTTGCGCCATCCAATTTTGAGTACTTACAACTATTTTTCAACAATTCATCTAATTATGAAGCTTAATTTTTAATTTAATTTTAGTTGAGTCTTTCCTAGGGGAATAACGTACCAGACTTCGTTTTTAATTTTGTTTTTTCAATATTTACAATTTTAAAGAGAATTTTACAGTTAGACCCAATAAAGAGTTTCAAAGTGATGAACAAACGATACAGCAAATAGTCAAACAAAGAGATCCTTAACTTTTCAAATACAACGTCGAAAATTTTTAAAAGTGAATGGAAATTGACCACCAAGGATTCTCTAGAGTTTTTTTTTTTCTAAAATTTTCTAAAATAGTGTGTTGTATAGGTGAGATTTAATGCTAAAAAATTGATGTGACTTGTCATTAAATCTCAACCATACAACACACCACTCTAGGAAACTTTAAAAAAAAAAAAACTCTAGAGGATCCTTGCTCGAAATTGACTCCATTTGAATGAAATGATGTAATTTTTTATGGTGTCTATTCGTATAAAAGGATGTGAACCCAAGTGACCCTTCTAAAGGTCATGAATACTTCTATAAATATCATCCTCATGGCATCCATGTATTAAGCCAGTGTTAGGATTCATATAGTCAAATATAAAAGACTGTATAACACAAATTAGTTCACTGTAAATACAAAAAGTTGTGCAATTTTTGTGTGGGGTGATCGTTGTATCTTGGAAGCTGGACATCCATTGTTCTCAAGCACCATTGGAGAGGACGAGATTCTATTTTAAAATTGTAGGAAAATATTTTCGGAAAAACAATTTAATGCAAATAAATAATAAAATTAAACACAAGAAATTCCTTACAAAAATTTTGTAAACTTTGTACAAATTGTGACCGAGGTTAGTGTTTATGAGAATATGATATTATTTAAGCATTAATTTTGACTTATGTAATCATAATTATTCTAGGTTTTCTATTTCATAAATTTGATTTAGAATTTTGTTACTCAAGTACGCTATAATCAATAAGTGATGGATGTTATATTTTATTTTATATCAGAATTGTGGGAGTGTATCAACAGGAAATTAATTTTTCTTAAAATACTTAAAATGTGGATGTGCTTGAAGTATTTTACTAAAGTAACGGTTCCAATGGTAAGCCCACAGAGGATCTCATTTCTTTGTCTAAGACAAAGCTAGAGGAGAAACAAAAAGGATTTTGTTAACTTCTAAGGAACCTCTCTATGTCTATTAATTAATTCTAAATATGAGAGTGACCTAAAGTAACGGTAAGTTTCAATGTAATCAAAGACTAATACTGTAGAACATTTACTCTCAATTGTGAATATTATTTGAGGACAATGTAGTGGATCCACCCACTACTCAATGTTATATAACTAAGAATGTCAAATGGAAAATAGCGGCCGCTAAACAAAAAGTTTGAATAGAGCGTAAATGAGAGAAAATTCATCGAAGGGAATATGATTAAAGCTTATTAATTTCAAGTTGCCATAATGGCAACCCAACCTAGCTGACTGGAGATCTCAAGTTCTAGGTTTAAAGGGACAACTGAATTATGGATGACTTACCAAAAATTGCTAAAGGAGTCTATCTCCTATCCATTCCTATGATGAGAGTGATATCTGCAACATGTGTTGTATGCAGAGACTGAGGGTAGGTTATGCTTTTAATGATTACTTATATCTTGAAAAACTTAGAGGGATATCTTTCAAGAGGAGTATTTAAGAGACTCGAAATAAGAATAACTTATATGAGTGTAAATGGGTCACTTCTATGAGAATTGATAAGGCCAAATTCTCTAAAGTATTCACAAAAATCAGGAATTGCCCAAGGCCAAAATGGGCACAACTGAAAGAACCAAGATGTGTTTGGAGATTGTCACGACCCAAACCCGCCCCTATAGGTTTAGCATCGTAACCGGCCAGTAATCCTTGGACTACCAAAGGCCTCTGAACAGATTAACAAGATTAAGGGGCTAGCGGAAGCAAATACATAATTATAGTTGTCCAATGAGCTGTGCTGACTTATATGAAACAGAATATTTAAAAACTTTATATACAATAACCGATAGTCAACCATACATTATACCCACACACATTACAATATTTTAAATACAGTCAACGACATCAAATCAAGTCTTAAATAAACAGAAACCACAGAACTTAAACACAGGACACTTCGAGAACCTCCACACGAGGCACAATGGTTGGCTGACAACAGAACACAGATCCAGACAAAAGCCTTCAGGCTCGGGCTCCAAAATGCACACCTATACCTATATATACACAAAATGAGCTATAGCCCAATGAATAACATTAACATAAAGGGGTTAGTGAACGAAATCCGAACATATTATAAGCAGAAAACAAACTAGAGCATAATCATTATCATATCAGAACATAATAATGGTACATCCCATAGAACACATCACAGAACGTTTTTCGACTAGAGTAATCGGTTTCGGATACCGATTAAACACATATCACCACAATGAAGTGGCTAACGAGATCTCGTAAACTTGTATGTCATAGAGCCGCATTTTCATGCCGTCCCCCATGACTTGGGACTATCTATGGATGGCATAATAGATTTCAAACTTGGGATGTTCGTTCACGTAAACAGATATTATTTCAGAAATCATAGCTTATCACATTTCATTTAGAACATAATTCATATCAACATATCTTTACAGAAATGTTACTCACAGTGGTTCCAATAAGTGGTCAATCAATCCTTGAGTCTTGACCTACAATCACAAAATGCATAACACAAGCACGTCTTATCATTACACATTCATGTGGCCAACACGACTTAGCTTACATCATATTGATTCTTGTTTTTCCTTAACACATTGCTCAAAACACACTCTTAAATCTCATAACTTAATACATTCTTTCCTTAGTGTGTTTCTAATCTATAACCTCATTACTATGGCTTAATTAAGGCTTAGGAACGCCTAAGATGCAGTGAGGATGCCAAAACATGCCTTAGAACACTTAGTCAAATTTCTGAAAATAAGGTCCACGCTCGAGCGTAGATTTCATCGCTCGAGCGGACATGCAAAATGTGAATGGTCGCTCGAGCGCACATTCCTTCGCTTGAGTGATCTGTAAAAGACATGAAACTTTTGGGAGCTTGCAATTCACGCTCGAGCGGACTTTTGGTCGCTCGAGCGTAAACTCCCACGCTCGAGCGTAGATGCAAATTCTGGAATTTTCAAATTGCACCTTCAAGCTCAAAACTCGAATTCCAACCTTCAAAACACATCTCTCGGGCCCCAAAACTTGAGATAACATAGTAAACTTGTAAAACATGAAGAATTTAGGATCATTTCATAAAATCATGCCCCAAGGGTTTGTTAAAAACTCACAATTTCAACTTAAAACATGATGAATGTTCATGAACACAATATGCATGAATTTTTCTTGTATCAAACTTCTCAAAATATGATCAAACACCACAAAACAACTTGAAACTTGATAATTTCCCTAAATGAAAATGAATTTCAAACATGCAAAGGAGAATTCTTGGAGTTCATGCTCAATTTGTAAGAAAATGTTTATGCATGCATAAATTACAACTCAAATCTTATTCTAAGCTTCATATACACATTCAAACTCATAATCTTGAAGAAATTTCATGTTAAATAACTTAGTTACACAATCTAGAGGTTGTAATCTTACCTAGAGTCTTGAATTACTCTTGTTCTAGCACAATCTTTGACCAATACAAGTTATAGCCTTCAATTCTTCTTTAATCTCTCCCTTTCTCTCTGTAGAATGAATTCTCAGATTTTTTCCACTCAAGGGAGATGAAGGAAATGAGCTCAAATGAGCTTATATCTCAAATATATGATTATGGTGCTAAAACACATTAATTAGAACATAAGGCTAACCAAACACGACTTAATTAATTAGACTGAATCAATTTTTAATAAAACTTGCCATATGGCTCTAAAAATTCCAAATAACATATTGGTAGAGTCAATTTCGATTTCGGATGCCGATAAGGCTTTCAATTTACATATTAAAGCGGAATTCCAGACAGATATTTCTACAAGTAACAGATAGTAAGCCAAATATCACGCAAATCACATAATAAACCATAATTTATTTTATTCACTTAATTAACATCATTAACTACCGATTAGTGGTTAATTGTGGATCGGGGTTATTACAGAGATATTTTGTGTGAATTATATTGTCTTAACTTACATAAACGGCTGAACAGTTCAAGGCATCGCATCCACTGATTAGCTAGTAAGTTTGATAGTCTTTCACTAAGGAATGTTCAAGGCAAAAAACTACTTATCCTGATGCAGAATATTTCCATTTTGTACTATCTTTGTTAGTGTCTATATTTCATTTGCATTGTCTCGTCAATTTCATTCATGTGGGTGATTGTTGTAAAATTTTAGAAGTGAATGGGAATTGACTTCATTTGAATGAAAGGATGTAATCCTTCATGGTGTCTATTTGTATAAAAAGGTGTAAACCCAAGAGTTATGACCCTTCTAAAGGTCACAAATATTTCTATAAACACTATCCTCATGGCATCCATTTATTAAACAAGTGTTAGGATTCATACATATGTGTAGGGTGATCGTTCGCTGTACACACAGAAAGTTGTGTAATTTCTGTGTAGGGTGATCGTTGTATCCTAGAGGTAGGATGCCCATTGTTCTCAAGTACCATTGAAGAGAACAAAATTCTGTCTTAAAGACACAGTGTTCAAATACTAGCTCGGTCACAATCTGTACTAAATTTATAGAATTTCTGTAAGAAATTTCTTGTGTTTTATTTTATTATTTATTTGCATTAATTTTTTTTTTCTGAAAACATTTTCCTACATACAACAATTAGTTTTTTATTTTATTTTTTAAAATTTGTTTTCTAGGACAAAGATGTTCATAAAAAAGTAGTGGGAAATTGCATTTCATGGTGATGCAGGTCTCTTGTGTGTATGGTGCAATCATTTCTTATGTTTGGTGTAAGTTTTTATTTTATTTTTTCTGTGTTAGATTTGCACAAAAGAAATTCACTTATAGTACAATTATTTTAAAACTCTTTCACTTATTTATAACTTTTTTTAAAAAAAATAATGTCTTTTTTAACTTTTTTTTTTTTAAAATAATGTGTTTGGTAAATGTTAAATTTTTTTGTTTCTTTTGGTTATTGGGAAATTTGAGTGGGTCTTTAATTAATTTATTTTTTTCAATTGTTATTGGAAAACTGATAGCATTTTTGGTGAACCTTTTCCAAAAATTATTTCAAATTGTAAATTAGACTATTCAAATTATAAGAATTACAAAAGATTAAAAATTTTGAAAAAAAAAATTACCAAAGATGAAATTAAGTCAAATTTTATCCATAAAAAGAATAACAATTTAAAAAATTGGCTTTTTTATTTTCTAATTTTTTTACAAAATAAATATAATATATATGCACATATAATTTTAAGATCTTCTAGTCTAAAAAAACCTAAAAATAACATATTTGCATTTATTTATTTATTATTATTGTCTGTCATTTTTCTTTGATGACAATTTTTTATGGAGTTTCTTTGGAAAGATTTGAACCCAAATGTTCAATTTCATATTGAGAAATTGTGTGAGATTAGCCCAAAGCAAAGGCAGACAAGAGTCATCATACAATCATGTATTGCGATAAGTGGGATCAATAATATTTTTAATTTTTTGTTTAATTTAGAAAGATAGTTAAAAATTATCTTTTAGTTTTTAATTTATTTTAAATCATATTATCTCTTACATTTTTCACACGTTTTTTTAAAACCAAATCAAAAAAGGGGGATGCACCAATAAATCCCAAATTAATAACTTATGCACTGTTTAGTCCTAAAAGTTTTCTTATAGACTGAAAGGTCCCATTACAATGTTAATAACATCAGATACAATGTTAATAACATCAGAGTCATGTTACAAACATTGGATTTCAAACATCTAATGTTCATCAAATTTCAATAATGTTTGAAAATATAGGATGAAAAACATCTAATGTTCATCAGATTTCAATAAATTTTGAAATTATAGAATAAAACATCAGATCATTTACATCATTCACATCATGTTGATGTAAAAATGGGACTAAATGGAGCATAAGAAAACTTTTAAGACTAAATGGTTCAACATTTAAAAAACTAGGACTTATGGGTAAATTTTCCATCAAAAAAACACTAAAAAAAATTTTTAACTACCTTTTCGAAACAACCCTTTATTAATAAAATAATAGTATGAGACATGTTGAAGATTAATATATACAAAAATAATAAAAAAAATTCAAAATAATAGTATGAGACATGTTGAAGAATAATGTATACAAAAATAATAATAAAAAATTCAAAATTAATTTACTAATTTATATGATATTATCATATAATTATACTGAGTCAAGTACCAAATTTCAAAATTCTTGTTATTTGCAAATAGAAACATAGTAAAATTTAAGGAAAATTTAAATAAATAAATAAAAAAACTTCAAGATTTGAACCTCATAACCAGATAAATTCTGAATTTTTAATTTTTTTAATTTATACTCTAATTTTTAATTTGTTTTCAATCTATACCATTTGCATATTTTTTTTAAGTAAAATTGATAGAAAAAGTATTTTAGTCATTATACCCAATGTAACTGTATGAAAAATATCTAAATTTTTTCTTTCTGTTTTACTTAACGAAAATAAGTAAATGATTTAGATCGAAAGTAAATAAAAAAAATTAGGATTAAAATTGATAAAATTAAATTTAAGGTTTATTTTGTTATAGGACTCAACCTTATAATACTTTTTGTAATTTTCTCTAAAATTTATTAGTTTATGAGGTAAAGCACCAGTAAATCTTAAATAGTGATTTTATGAATTGTTTGGTCCTCCTTTGTTCTTATGGACTCAAAAATCTTAATTTAGCGTGAATTACATAAATAGTCAAAATGTGAGTTTTCTCATAATATTGAAATTACTAAACGTAACACTTCAAAAAAACTTCACAGTGTACTTTTTCTAAACTTAACACTCTAATGTAACATTTCAAAAACGTAACAATCTAATGTAAAACACTAGTAAAAAAATATTTAGTTTATTTTTTTCAAACGTAATACTCCAATTAATGTAACACACAAAAACTTCTTACCAAAATATACCACTCTAATGTAACACAGTAAAAAATTCTTTAGTGTACTTTTCTCAAGCATAACACTTCAATCAATGTAATACTTAAAAACTCCTTAATTACTTTCTCAAACGTAATAACGTAACATTCTAAAAAAAAATTTAGTGTATTTTTCCCAAACGTAACATTTTAATCAATGTAACACACAAAAACTTCTTAGTGTACTTTTTCCAAACATAATACTCTAATGTAACATATCAAAAAATTCATTAGTGTACTTTCTCAAAATAAAAACGTAACATTCTAAAAAAATTAATAAGTGTATTTTTTCTAAAACGTAACACTCCAATCAATATAACACACAAAAACGTAACATTCCAATCAATGTATTTTTTCTAAACGTAACACTCCAATTAGTGTATTATATAACTAGCACATCACTTGTGCTATGCACAAGATAAAATAATATATTATTTAATAAAAATATGATAATTATATTTAATTTTTTATATTATTTAAAATAAAAATTAAATGGAAGCTAGCCAATCGGGATTTTCTTAATTATTTAAAATTAAAAAAAATTAAAATAATTAGTATGAGATATTGATCATAAGGCTTCTCACTAAAAATCTCATTTTGCTTCTATAAACGGGAGTATAAGATTCACTTTATGCAAGTGAAATAATTCACTTTTTTTTTTCTTCTCGATGTGAGATTATAAAATAAAATTTAAATGAAAGCTAGCCAATGTGGATTTTCTTAATTGTTTAAAAGTTAATAATTGTTTGGACGTGAAGTTTATTTTGAATCAAGCAATCTTAACCGTTTAATATTTAATTAGGTAAATCTTTAATTTATTTCGAATCAAACAAATTTTACTAATATATTTTGATAGAACTACTAAAATCACGGTTAAACCAGCAAATCAGTCAAATCGAAAACGGTTCACCCTATCGGCTAGGTCAAAGGACCAACCAATTTATACAAAAATTAATTAATTAAAATTTTTAAATTTTATTTTAATTTTAAAATTTAAACTATCTTGAATTGAAACGTACACAACACTACAATATTAAAATGGGAGTATAAGGTTTATATAGTGAAACAACTAATTTTTTTCTCATTTTCCTGATGTGGGATTGTAAAATAAAAGTTAACAGTTGTTTGGACGGGAAGTTCATTCTAATTAAGCAATCTCAGTCGTTTAATTTTTAATAAGGTCAATCTTACTTTATTTCAAATCAAACAAATCTAAATACTATATTTTGATAAAATAGCAAAAATCGTGATTAAACTAGTGAATCAATCAAACCGAAAACGATTCAGCCTAATCGGCTAAGTCAAAAGACCAACCAATTTATAAAAAATTAATTAATTAAAACTTAGATTTTATTTAAAAATTTAAACCATCTTGAACTGAAGCATGCACATACTATAATATTAAATGAGAGTATAAGATTCACTTTATATAAATGAAACAACTCACTTTTTATTTCTTTTCTCTATGTGGGATTGCAATTATTTTAAAGTTAAATATTATGAGAGTTTCAAAATCTCATACAAAATTATTTTTAAAATCAAAACGTTTATGTGAGATTGTAAAATAAAAGTTAAATGTAAGTTAACCAATGGAGATTTTCTTAATTGTTTAAAATTTTTTTAAAAAAATGACATTGATTATAGGGCTTCTCACTAAAAATCTTCTTTTGCTTATATAAATGGGTTCATAAGATTTACTTTATATAAGTGAAACAATTTACTTTTTCCTTCTTTTCCCGATGTAGGATTGTAAAATAAAAGTTAACCAATGAGGATTTTCTTAATTGTTTAAAATTAAGAAATTTCAATAATTTATATAAATTGGAGCATAAGATTCACTTTATGTAAATGAAACAATTCACTTTTTTTTTTTTCATTTTTTTCGATTTAAGATTGTAAAATAAAAGGTAAATAGAAGCTATAATGGGAATGTTCTTAATTGTTTAAAATTAAGAAAATTCAATAATTTAGAATGAGGGTTTGAAGTTTCTAAAAGGTTTCTTCCTTAAAACTCCATTTATAAAATTCATTTTATATAAGTGAAACAACTCACTTTTTCTTTCTTTTTTTTCTCGACGTGGAACTGTAACACTTTATATAAGTGAAACAAGTCACATTTTCTTTCTTGTCTCGATTTGAAATTGTAATTATTTTAAAGTTAAATATTATGAGAGTTTCAAAATCTCATATAAAATTAATTTTAAAATCAAAACTATGTAGGATTGTAAAATAAAAATTAAATGGAAGCTAACCAATAAAGATTTTCTTAATTGTTTAAAATTAAAAAAATCAAAAAAATGAGTATGAAATATTGATCGTAATGCTTCTCATTAAAAATCTTATTTTACTTATGTAAATGGGAGCATAAGATTCACTTTATGTAAGTGAAACAATTCACTTTTTCTTTCTTTTTCCGATGTGGGATTGTAAAATAAAAGGTAAATGAAAGCTAGCTAACGAGAATTTTCTTAATTCTTTAAAATTAAAAAAATTCAATAATTTTAGAATAAAGATTTGGAGCTCTTAGAAGGTTTCTCCCTAAAACCGCATTTTCCTTATATAATATATAGATAGATAGTGAAACAAACTTTGCTTGTTCTTCTTCACTCGATGTGGGATTATAAAATAAATCACAAACTAATTAGAGTTTTATTTTTATATTGTTAAATGGAGGTTAGCCAATGATTTTTTTTAATTGTTTAAAATTAATAAAATCAATATGAGAAATCGTGATTAAATCGGCAAATCGATAAACCAAAAAATGTTCAGCCGAATCGGTTAGGTCAAATGACCAACCAACTTAGACAAAATTAATTAATTAAAATTTTAAAATATTATTTTAATTTTAAAATTTAAACTGTCTTAAATTGAAATATATACAATACTACACTATTAAGATTCACTTTATATAAATGAAACAACTCATTTTTTCTTTTTCTTTTTTTCGATGTGAGATTATAAAATAAAAATTAATAATTATTTGTACGAAAATTTTATTTCTAATCAAGCAATCTCAGTCTTTCAATCTTTAATCAGATCAATCTTTAGTTTATTTCGAATCAAACAAATATAATTAATATATTTTGATAAAATCGCTAAAATTGCAGTTAAACCAGCAAAACAATCAAATCAAAAATAATTTAGGTTAATCGGCTAGGTCATAATTAATTAATTAAAACCTTTAAAATTTAAATTATATTGAATTGAAACATACACAACACTACAATATTAAATGGGTTGGGAGTATAAGATTCACTTTATATGAGTAAAATAACTCATTTTTTTCTTTCTTTTTTCGATGTGGGATTATCAAATAAAAGCTAACCAATGGAGATTTCACTACAAGAAAGCTGGGTATATGAGACGGAACTATTTGCGACGGCACACTTGCCGTCTCAAAAAGTCACTTTTTGCGACGGCAGAAAATGCCGTCTCAAAAAAGCAGAGTATTTGCGACGGCATCATTTGCCGTCTCAAAAAAGCAGAGCATTTGCGACGGTACTAAATACCGTCGCAAATACTCTCATTTTTTGAGACGACAAATAGTGCCGTCGCAAATGCTCTACTTTTTTGAGACGGTAAATGGTGCCGTCGCAAATACTCTGCTTTTTTGAGACGGCATTTTCTGCCGTCGCAAAAAGTGACTTTCGTGTTTTTTTTTAGTGAATATTTTTAAAATTTTAAATATTTTTTTTAGATGTACCTTACTTAGATGTATCTACAAAATAAAAAAAATTATGAAAAAATATTTTTAAAAATTAATAAATACATAAAAATACAAAAAAATGTATTGAATTATTGTATTTTTGGTATTTAGTGAATTTTTAAAAGATTTTTTTTACAATTTTTTTAATTTTTAGGTGTATTTATGTTAGGTGTGTCTAAAAATTTTAAAAAATACTTAAAATATTTAAAAAATTCAGTAAAAACAATATAACACGGAAAACAAGAAAGTTTAATTTTCTCAAAAGAGTTTTTGGAAAACTCTAACCTAGCATAGTGATTGTGGTTTTGAGATAGCTTCATATATATACAGTCACAAAATGGTTTGAATAAATTCAACGGTATTTTTCTGTCGCAAAAAAAATTAAAAAAAATAATGTCGTCTTACTCTTTTGATATACCATTTCTCTTTTCATTCATTTTTTCATCTTCCCGTCTCTCTGTCTCTATCTCTCTCTCTCTTCTCTTTATTTCTTTCACTTATCACTCTTCTTTCTATGTCTGCCTGTTTCTCTCTCTCATTCTCTCTGTGTCTCTCGCCTATCTCTCTTCTCTCTATCTCTCTCATTTCTTTTTTTTCTCTCTCTCTCTCTTATCTTTCTATCTCTCTCGCTCATTTCTCTTCTCTTTCTGTCTCTCTCTTTTTTTGTGTCTCTCTCTCGCTCATCTCTTTTCGCTCTATTTCTCTTTCTTTTTGTCTATCTCTCGCTTATCTCTTGTTTCTCTCTCTTTTTCTATCTCTCCATCTCTCTCTCTCTATCTCTTTTTCTGTCTATCTCTCTCTTTCCGTCTCTCTCTTACTCATCACTCTTCTCTCACTCTCTCTCTGTCTACTTGTCTATTTGTCTATTTCTCCCTCACTATGTTCGCCTTGTTCACTCTCTTACTCTCATCTTCTCTATTTATCGAGCTCCTTCTCGATTTATCGATCCACTATAAGATAATACACTTTTAGCAACCACTTTGTCTATCTCTCTCTCTCTCTCGCTCATCACTCTATCTCTGTCTCTCTCTCTCTTTATCTCTCTTTTTTATCTGTCTCTCACAAAATTAAATATTGTTAAAATATTTAAAAAATTAATTTGAATTAAGTTTTGAAAAGAGTTTTGAATTATCTGTCTTCTTTATTTATTGAGCTCCATTTCGATTTATCGATCCACTACAAGAAAATGCATTTTTAGCGACCACTTTGTCTCTTTCTCGCTCATCATTCTGTCTCTTTCTCTTTTCTCTATTCGTCTCTCACTCATCTCTCTTTTTCACCACCCATCTTCTCTACCACATTTACACTACTGCAAATGCCATTTAACTACCACCACTCTTCTCTTTCTCTCTTTCACTCATCACTCTTCTTTCTCTGTCTGTTTGTCTATCTGTCTGTCTGTGTGTCTTTCGTTCATCTTTCTTCTTTCTATCTCTCTCATTTGTCTTCTCTCTATGTCTCTCTCGCTCATCTCTCTTCTCTCTATCTCTCTCATCTCTTTTCTCTCTCTGTTTCTCTCGCTCATCTCTTTTTTCTCTCTCTGTTTCTCTCGCTCATCTCTCTTCTCTCAATCTCTCTATTTTTCTATTCTCTCTCTCGTTTATCTCTTTTCGCTTTCTTTCTATATGTCTCTCTCATCTCTTGTTTCTCTCTATTTTTCTATATGTCTCTCTCTATCTATTTCTCTCTTTGTCTCTCTGTCTCTCTATATCTCTTTCTCTCTATATCTCTTTCTCTCTCTTTATCTCTCTCTCACTTATCACTTTTCTCTCTTTCTTTCTCTCTCTGTGTCTGTTTGTTTGTCTCTCACTCTTTTGTTTCTCTCTCTTTCTCTCTATGTGTCTGTCTGTCTGTTTGTCTATCTCCCCCATTGTGTTCACATTACTCACTCTCTCCTTTATCGCTTCTCTATTTACTGAGCTCTCCACTACAAGAAAATGCACTTTTAGCGACCACTTTGTTTCTCTCTCGCTCATCACTCTGTTTCTGTCTCTCTCTCTCTCGCTTTGTCTCCTCTATCTGTCTCTCACTCATCTCTCTCTCTCTCTCACTACTCATCTTTTTTACCAACTTCACCTCTACGACTACCATTACTACTACCATTGCCACCACTCCACTACCACCACTACCACTACTGCCACTACTACTACCATTACCTCTCTTTCACCCCTGCCACTCCATTTACACTACCACTACCACAACTTCACCACTAATTTCTTTCGCTATCACCACCACCACCACCATCTCTCTTTCACATTTTTTTCATTAAAATATTTTTCATTAAAATATTGCCCCTACTTCTACCAAATAAAAAATAATAATATTTTTTTTTTCATTAAAATAAAAATGAAACAAATAAATTTTCAATCTTCGTAACTAAAAAAAAAAAGAAATTTTTAAAAAAAAATTCATTAACTAGAAAAAATATATATTTTAACAAAAAATAAAATTTTTTGATGATAGCAACCCCAGTCTAAAAAAAAATAAAAATAAAAAATTAGACGGCGTTATTTTGTTATTTAAATTTTATTTTTGACCCTTAAAATATATATATATATATATATATATTTTATTTTTTTTTTGTTCCCGCCCCTCTTTTTTTAGCTTTCCCGCTCCCTCGCCCCCAAAAGCAAAAAAATCCCCAATCTCTCAAACCCAAAAATCCCTAATCTGTTCTTACCCCCCTCTCTCGAGATAGACGGCGACGGCGGAGACAACCGGTGACTTCACCACCGTTCCTAACCTGAATGACTTCCCGGACCTCATCCTCCTCCTCATCCTCTCATTTCTCCCCACTCTTGATGCCATTCGAACCACCTGTCTCTCTCACAAATGGCGAAACCTCTGGTTCTCTCTCTCCTCTCTCAACTTCGACTACCCTCTCTTCCCTCCCTCCGACTTTTCCTCCGACACCTGTCGTCTCTTGGGTAGGTGAGGATGGAGGGTATGGTGAAGAAATATCAGCAAAAATTTAGAAAAGTCGTCTTCTCTATCTGTCTATCTCTCTCTTTTTCTCTATGTCTGTCTATCTCTCTCTTTTTCTCTATGTCTCTTGTCCATCTCTCTTCTCTCTATCTCTTTCATATATCTTCTCTCTCTGTCTCTCTTCTCTCTCTCTTATTTTTTTCTCTCTCGCTCTCTTGCTCATCTCTTTCATATATCTTCTCTCTCTGTCTCTCTTCTCTCTATCTCATTCATTTATCTCTTCTCTCATCTATCTTGTCTCTTTTTCATTGACCACAAAAAATTAACTTTATTTTAATGAAAAATATTATTCCTACTTTTACCAAATAAAAAAATAATAATAATTTTTTATTCATTAAAATAAATATAAAACAAATAAATTTTTAATTTTACCAAATGAAAAAAAAAATTCATCAACTATAAAAATTATTTTAATAAATTTTTATTTTAATAAAAAATTCATTAACTATAACATTTGTGGTGTATGTAGGGTTTTGTTTGAGAACACACACACAACACAAACACAACAGAGCCGTCTCCTCTCCTCCTGCTCGCTCTCTCTCTCTCTCTCTCTCTCTCTCTCTCTCTCTCTCTCCATCTAGGGTTTCGCCTTCCTCTCTCTCTCTTTCACACAACGACGGCGCCGATCATCCGTCACCGCCGATCCTCCCTCACTCCCGATCCTCCCTCACCGTCGCTCGTACCTCAGTCGATCCTCCTCCCTTACCGCCGCTGCTGCCTCCCTCTCTCTCTCTCTCACAAACGACGTTGACAGTTGCTCGTCCCTCACCGCCACTCCTCCCTCACCGGCGACCTTCCCTCACCGCCGATTTCAAAGGGTATCTCTCTCTCTCTCTCTCTGTGTGTGTGTCGGGATTTCGGATATAGGGGGTTTTCATACACACACACACATATATATATATATATATATATATACATCTGTGAGTGTATATAGGGGGGTTTTTGATCTGTTACATATATATATATATATATATGATCTGTTTTTTTTTCTTGATCTGTTTTTCCCATACAGATTTGACTTGTGTTTTTATATTCTTTAAATTTCAGTTACTTTCTTTCCTTTTTTTTGTGTTTAATGTTTGTTATCATTGCATAGCTAATCTAGTAGTTTAATCACTGCTAGTTGATATTATTGTTAACAAATTTTCCTAATAGAAAAGTCCATGAAATCAAGAACTTCACAAACCTTCAGTAATTTTTTTAGCGTTAGAGTAGTTAGGAAAGATTGTAAAATTGGCTTAGTTGAGGCCCAAAATTCAAATTTGAGAGTTTGCTTTCAAAGAACATTTGAAGAGGATAATTTTGAGAATAATCATATGACTGGGGAGTGCATTGGGTCATGGTCTTGACTTAATCAACTCATTATTCTTTCTTAATTTCTTGATTATCTTTTACTTAAATATTTTCATATCATTCAACCTCTTTATGCAATCAAAATCACCCGTCTTTAAATTTATCTGTTTCTTTGTCTGAATATTTTTCGCTGTTAGATCAATTTAAAAATTTCAAAATACAAAAATCTCGATACATGAATATTTGACTGAGATTACATTGGGACAAAAGAAGGAAGGATCCCTTGTCCTTTTAATAGGTACAACCCATTAATGCATATTTGAATCACATGCACTGAACTTGCGCATGTATCTCAAGATATGATTATTTGTAAGTAAGATTATTTGAGTGAGAATACATTAGGACAGAAGAAGAGAAAATATCTTGCCCTTTGAATGTACAACCCGGAAATGCATATTTGAATCACATAGGCTGCACGTGCTACCAATTGTGTGAGGGGTATGTATACCCTTGTGGGTAAAAAAGAAGAGAGAACTCCTAGTTTTCTTGTTCTTTGGTGATAGATTCTATTTAATAATATAATACTAGCAGTGTTTTTTTATGTTCTTTGGTGATAGATTCTATTTAATAATATAATACTAAGGTTTATGACATAAGAGGAGTAAACTTTAATCTAGGTCCTTATCTCTTTTTGCATTAGTTATAAACGAATCCATTAGGAACATTCAAGAGGATATCGTATTATTTGTAGGCAGTATAGTTTTAGTTGATGACATAAGAGGAGTAAACTTTAATCTAGAATTGTGGAGAGAGAATTTAGAATCTAAAGAATTTAAGTTAAGCTGGATTAAGACAATAGTTTGCACACTGCTTCAGGATTGAAGTCCTATTCCTCCACTTGATAAATCTTATTTTGTTTGAGCACTCTATTTCAGGGGAAAGTGAACCCTACACAGTGTGAGGCCTTTACTATGGTTTGCACTCAGGTAAAGTTTACTGTCTTATTCTGGTTTACTTAGATGATAAACATTAATTGGAAAACTCAGTAGTGATTTCTATATTGCTCCATTTAGTTTTGATTTCAAGCTCTCTCTACAGTTTTCAATATCAATTTAGTTTGATGAAGCTCAGAAGTATTATGTGGTTTTCAATATGTGCCTTTTGAAAAGTGTATAGAAAATCATTTAAGAATATGTGGTTTGATTTGGAATTTTGATTATTTTCTCATTATCTCCACCTTAAATGACAATCATAGGGCTGTTAGCACAACCTTTTCTTGAAATTTGTTGTTCGATGTGAAAATGGCATTGTTTTACAAGGTAATTTATGCTAAGTACAGAAAAAATAAATAAATAAATTGTTTTCAAATAAAGGCAGAATGTATGACCATAACAAGGATATATTATTGTACTTGGGATGCTCTATTATGTTTTGAATGAGAATTGTGTTACCTTTGTTACTGTATCATTTTTCTATGATTAACTTGGGTGCAAGTTACTAATTGCATTTTTTTTTTTTTGCAGTCATCCAATGGATGAGGATGGCACTATAAGTTGTCATGCTTATTATTATTATTTTCCATTTCATTACTTAGATGATTACTCATCTTATTTACAGTTATTTGCCTAGTAGTAGTAATGTTTTCGTCTTTCCTTATGCTTGCAATGTATCAATACTCCTTTTTTTTTTCCAATTGAGAATAATCATTTTTGCAAGCACTTGCTCGCCCAACTCCATCTCATTGGTTCACAAAGCTTGATATTTGGATATATGTTGTGTTTGCGTTTTTGAGGAAGATGTTTCTGTCATCCCCTTCTTTGTACTTTCTGTTTTTCACTTTTTTAGGGAACCCAATGTGTGCTCAACTAGGTTTGAATTGAAGGTCAATTTTAACTAGGCCTGCAGCATGATTTTGCCAAAGTATATGGTTTATATTGCCTTTGATTTGATGAATTATTGACTAAATAATACTTGATTTGTTTATAGAAAATAATGAAATGGGGGGATGGGGTGTCAATGTATGTTTTATTGTGAAGTGTGTATTGAATGTGTTTTCTGATTAAATTTTTTATTTGCAGGAAGCATTTTGTTTTAATTACTGCAATATATTTTTGCATGTGGAGGGCTATATATATATATATATATATATGTGTGTGTGTAATTTGACCTACCCATCATTTTTCATCTTCCTGCTAAATAGAGTTTTTAATTTATTGTTTACATTTTTTATTTGCTGTAGTTTCTGCCTCCATGCTCCTTTTATGATATAAAATTTGTTTGAAACTGTCTGTGACAGATCAAGAATGAGGAAGAGGAATCCAGCACTGGGCATCTTTCTATTCTGATGATGAGTGTTAAAAACGACACACAGGTAATGCATACTTTTCTTCCCTGTAAATTGAGGATAATGTTGTTGTACTAGTGAAATTTTGATATAAGGGTCATAGTCTTTAAATGGCTAAAAGCGGTTGTCCTTGTGGCATGTTGAATTTGAAAATAATTTGTTTATCCTCTAGTTCTGGCCTTGGAGTTCTCATTTTTCTAGACATGGGTTGTTTAGATTCTAAATTAATAGGACTTCAATTCTAAATAATTATCCTTGACGCAAAGTGAGTAGTATCTTGAATAATTGAAGGTGCTTGGACTGGATTTATGTATTAATTTGTTTTATGTGTTAATTTGCTTCAGGATTGAAGTTCTATTAATTTGTTTTATGTATTCGTAATTATCCTTGATGCAAAGTGGGTAGTATCTTGAATAATTGAAGGTTCTTAGACCTCATAGGGTAGGTGTACATGACATCATTTCTGTTTTGTGTTTTAAATCTTGGTTCATCTATGAAACTGATGGATGTATTTAAATATGCTAGATATATTTAACTTAAATATGCCAGATATATTTAAATTCCTTATGGGATAAATTTGGGATGAAAAGAAGTTTTCAGGATGGAACGCATAATGTCAGTCTCTCTGAGTATATTAACAGAGTCGTCAAAGCCATGTATATATATAGACAAATTGTGAGTGTATATATATAAGCAAAACAGTAAGACACTAGACTTGTTGAATTGGATATTTCTTCATATGCACATAAGCATCAACATAATTATTAATTTATTATTTCCAAAGCACCTCAGATGTAACTGCATCAAGCACAAAAATGTGTTTCTTGTGCTTTGTGCATGGGTTGGATGACGTTTATCCACTATCTCCTGAACAAAACTATCATAAGTGTTCACCAAACTAAATATTTTGTGTGTTTGGGGGCTAGAAGGGGATTCTTTATGCAACACGCTTTGAATTTGAGGTGCTGCAGAGTACAAGCATATAAATATTAATGAATAAGAAATCCATGAAAAATGCCCGAGAGAATGTGTCACTTGGAATATGAAGCTTAGCCCAAGGAGAAGTATTTAGGATGTAGGCCAATACCTTGAATTATCCATTTCTAAAGACTTGAGGCATATATGGGGATCCTTTTCTGTGTGCTTGTTGACCTTCAAGAAGTCAGGTTCTCTCTGGAGTTTATGGGCTGGGAAAATGAATTCTCTTCATGTTCAAGAGTCAGAATGTGGCATGGTCCGACCTTGGAACCATTTCTTGGACAGTAATGATACAGTGACTAGATTTAGATACCAAATTTTGGATATCATTTGATATGCCACCAATGCATTAGTTTAATGGGTCATAACTTTCATGTCTTGTACGTTATAGCAATCCATTATTGATACATTTGGTAACCAAATTTGGTCACTGTTGCATTCTGTTTCTCAGAACTTTAGAGTATTCTTTTAAATCTTAAATAGTGCATTTAATAATTGTTCACATAAATATGTATGCTCTTAATATACATTGTATTTTATTTTATTTATTATTACATTTTCGGGGTTATGTTTTTTTTTTGGTCACCGTTGTTCATCCTACGTGTTGTCTCCTTTTGCAGTTTTGTATTGGCACCATAAAGGATGATTTCTTGGGTGTGATCAATGATCCAGGTGTTATTTCTTAATGGAAGTGATATTCAATATATAGCTAGGAGCCTTTCTCTCAGTTTGCTTTTAAGAAATGGGAGTGTTTCAAACTGTTGAATTATTTTTGTCATCTGCATACTTTTTTGATGTGTCCGGAAATGACTTTTTTGTTTATAGATATTATATAGATCATTGGAATGGAAATCCTTTGATATGCGTGCTGTTGTGTCTGCCACTGAAGATCTTTTTAAATTCATATTGTCTGATAAGGGTTTGAGGGTACGTGTTTTCCTGGTCCGGGACATAATTACAGCAATTGATATTTTTCTTCAGGATGAAGTAGTTGCAAACATTTTCGATGAGAAGGTTCAAGCTAGAGAGACAGCTGAATCTGAGGTTCGTTTCAATTCCTCCATCTCTCTCTCTCTCCCCCCTCATGTGCTGGTGCATGTTTTAGTTAAACTCTACAACTTATAGATAATAGAACATCATTTTGATGTGGTTTAAAAGAACTAGGAAAGCCAAAACATGAATTAGGAAACCCAAAAAAGTTGTTTTCGAAAAACTATTTTCATGCAAAAATTAAAGTGTTATATGAAAATGTTAGGTGTTTTCGAACTTTTTATTATCTTGTTTTTGAAAACATGAAAATGAAAAAACAAAAACAAAATCAGAACTGAACATATTTCAGTTGGTAATATTGTCATGAGATCAACTATGAGAATTAATGTTGTTTTGCAGGGACATGCAATGCTGATGAGAGTGGTTAATGGGCTTAAATCTTTCCGGCATGCAGTGAAGTTGGCCCCGGAGGTGTGGACTGCTATGCTAATCCGCATGACAGTGAAACCCGAGGCTCACAAATTTACATTTGACATCATTTCAGCCTTATTGATACATTTTAGCCGAAAAATTCCAGAGACCTTTTGGATTTGTATATCTAGAATTCTTTACAAGTTGGTGAAAAATTATAGCCATGTCGATTTATGATTTAGGTGGATTCTTCATTTGCTCATTTTTTTTCTCTAGCTATTTATTTATTTGAGTGAAACTATTTGTCTGATGCAATTTTAAAGATTATATATCTGAGTTTGGCTCCGAAAGTTGAGTGATTGTAAAACACTTTTTTTAGTAGTGTTTGTAAAATATTGAATTTGATGGCTTGATCAATTTAAATTTTTATTTTTATTTTCTGTTATGATGTTTTTGTGAATAGAATGTAAATAATCAGCTCTTAGAGAGACCGTCGGAAAAAATAGAAAATTTTAATATTTTTATTAATTTTGTTACAGGTTTTACTTTTTGCGACGACATTATACTGTCGCAAAAAACAGAAATTTTATTATTTAAAATAGAAATTTTATTATTTTTTAATATTTTTTGCGACGGCATTACACTGTCGCAAAAAATAGAAAATTTCATATTTTTTATATTTTCTGCGACGGCACCACACCGTCGCAAAAAGTAGTGTTTTTTTAAAAAAAAAGACTATTGGCGACGGTATTTTTTGCCGTCTCAAATAACATTTTTAGCGACGGTAAAATAGAGCCGTCGCAAAAAAGTCAAGAAATTTCAAACGTTTTTAGCGACTGCACGGTGCCGTCGCAAAAAGGCAAAAAATGCCGTCGCAAAACATTAGCGACGGCACTTACCGTCGCAAAAACTCTTTTGCAACCCCTGCAGTTGCGACCCCCCTCTTGCCGTCGCAAAAAGTCGTTTTACCGTCGCAAAAAGTATTAGCGATGGTATTTTACCGTCGCAAAAAGTCAATTTTTTTGTAGTGTTTTCTTAATTGTTTAAAATTAGGAAAATCAAAATAATTAGTATGAGATATTGAAACTCTCACAAGGCTCCTCACTAAATGAGATGGGAGTATAAGATTTTCTTTATATGAGTTAAACAACTCATTTTTTTTTCCTTCTTTTTTCGATGTGAGATTATCAAATAAAAGCTAATCAATGGAGATTTTTTTAATTATTTAAAATTAAGAAAATTAGTATAAGATATTAAAACTTTTACAAAGCTCCTCACTAAAAATACCATTTTCCTTATATAATATATATATATATATATAGATAATACAAATACTTAATAATTGATTAATAATATTATTTAATCAACTAGCAAATTAAAATCACTGAATCCATCCAAATCGTGATTTAGTTATTTGTCAATCCGTCATTTACGTTTGATTTATAATTTTACTCTTAAACTTCATCAAACCACATCGCTCACATCTATTGAAATGATTATTCCAAAAAAAGTGAAAATACATACTTTTTCCTTGAAACTAAAGAAATATATATATCATCCATCACCGAATCGTCCTATAACATGCTTTTGTTAGTATGTTGGCTACTATTACTATTTGCTACCGTCATTGTCACAATCATTGCCATCGCTACCCTTCCTTTATCACCCTACCACAGCCACCTATCACCACCCCACTTCTAGCACCACCACTCTACTACCGCCACAACTACGATCCTATCACCACCCACCACTATCACCTATTATCATCATCACCCTACCATCACCTATTATCACTGTTTTACCATCCATATCATTGTCGCCACTACAACCACCATCCTATCACAACCAACTATTACGACCATCTATACCACCGTCGATGCCGTCACAACCACCATTACCTATTACCATCGCTTACTACCCTATTACAACACCTAGAATTGGACAAATATCGGGTCAAATTGAACTGACATTATATAGTAAAAAAAAATTCGTGTCATCCTAAAGCCAACATAGTCGGACATCGAGCAATGATACTTAAAAGAAATATAGACGCGGGTGTGAAAATAAATATGATCGGTAGAATAACTCTAACTTCCAAGAAATATAGACGTGGGTGTGAAAATAAATATGATAGGTAGAATAACTCTAACTTCCAATAGATTGAATAAGTAAATAATTTAACCCTCACAGCTATACTTATTTTCACTTAGGTTTCATGCGTCTCGAATTGTGATACTTACATTCATTGTATAAACCAAGATAAATTTTCACTTACACTCCGAGTGGGTTAATTTGGAGAGAAGAAGTAATAAGTGATTAGAAAGAAAATTATTTTAAATTTGGTTTATGAGTTAAATGAGGAATAGTGAGATATGATGAGAAATTTGTCTCTTTTACTAAGCCTATTTTATTTTTTACTAAAAGTGGTGAGATTTGGTAATAAACAAGTTGATCGTTTGTTAAATATTTATAATACTAAGATTGTCTCTTGTGGGGAAGTGGTTTGGAAATACTCTTCGGATCTTGGGAGACGCTAGTGATTCTCAGCTAGTTACCTGAAAAAAAATAAACACTCCGGTCGGGAGTGCCGGAATTAGCACTCCGACGGACAAGTTAGTTCAGACACTCAGGATAGCCTATTTACCAGTTTTGTGAAGTGATTCTTACATACCTTTCTGTAACCGTTGTTCCTGTATTTATACCTGTTCTTCTTGATCCTTGGGACCAGGGCCTACTTTTTAATCAATGCAATTTCCTTTATTCGGCCCTAAGTACTTATACTTTATTCGACACATATATTCTATTCGGCTCTCCGCTCTCGTAGGATATAGCCGATTAATATCAGTCTTCCAAAGATACACACCATCTGATCTTTCCATTATTTGGCCCCCACATCTCTAAAAATACATAGAAAGAATAAAAAAGAAATCTCACTCGTATGCTTCTCTCACATATTTTATTTTCTTAATTATCCAAATATGATAGTGAAAAACGATAATCTTTTCTTCTTTTTTTTTACCTAAATGAGAGATCATAATCATTTATTTTATTTTCTCACCTTACATTCTAAACGGAGCATTAGGCCTCACATATCCATTAATTTTTTTTAAAAAAAAAATTTATTTGTATGCCCGAAAATTGATTACAAACAGGACTCTTTAGTATCCAAGAGCGTAAACACAAAATATATATGGCTATCCGCTAGTCTCACATATCGCATCTTTCAACCCACCATAAATATAAATTGAATACAATGTGAGTACAATTCACCTTGCTTGCTTGTTTTCACCTTTTAAAAAATATTTTTTAAAAAATTTTACTTTCTTATTTTTCATATTTTTTTTTGTTTTTATTGAATTTTTTTAATATTTTAAGTAATTTTTTTACTTTTTAGACACACTTAATATAAATACACCTAAAAAGTAAAAAAATTATAAAAAAAATCTTTTAAAAATTCACAAAATACCAAAAATATATATAAAAAAAAAAAGAAGATTCAGTACATTTTTTGTATTTTTATGTACTTATTGATTTTTTAAAATATTTTTTCACAAATTTTTTACTTTTTAGATACATTTAAGTAAGGTGCATCTAAAAAAGTAAAAAAAATGTTTAAAATTTAAAAAATATTCATTAAATACAAAAAAACACGAAAATCAAAAAAATCAATTTTTAAAAAATTTAATTCAGAAAATTCAAACCAAATACACTGATTAGTATCAAATATCAAGCAAAGTAAGACACAAAACTCAAACTTAAAACCTAACTTGGGTGACTTACGTTTTGAACTGGCCCTCAATTATTTTGAAAGATGAAAACGTTGAAATCTTATTTTACTCTTTTTTTTTTTTTTTGGAAAGAAAAATAACAGAAATTGAAGTGGATAAGATATAGAGATAAGCTCAACTCCACATTTGGGCACATCCCTTCTTATCTTCATTTACTATATTTGAGTCATTAGATAGAGATATGCTGATGCGTGCATCCAACGTGTATCCGTGTTATGTCCTCCAAAGTCCAAACAGCCTTTTATTGTCATTTTTAAGTATTCAGAATTTTATTATTAAAAAAATATTTGAGCCGGAAATCTAAATTTTACGGCTCCGTTTGGTAGAGTTTTCAAAATCTAGTTCCACACTCACTTTTGAGTGTGGTGTTTGTTTAGGGTTTTCAAATCATAATTCTACACTCATTTCTCAAAACTCAATTCAAAACATAATCATTACTTTTCAAAACTCATAACCAAACACATAATTCAAAACTCTTTTCAAAACTCCATTCAAATTAATATTTTAAAAATATTTTAATTTTGTTAAGATTTTAAATATTTTAATATTTAAATATGTTACGAGTTTTTTAATTTTTTAATTTTTTTAATTTTTTGAATATTTTTAAATATTACGATTTTAATTTTTTAAATTTTAAAATATTTTACAAAAATAAATTCAAACTCTATTTTATAAAAATATTTTTAAATATTTTAATTTTTTTGTTATGTATTTGGTTACGATTTGAGTGTAGAGTTGTGAAAGTAGTATGGAGTTTCGAGTTATGTGTTTGGTTATGAGTTTTAAAAATAATTTTTTAATTGAGTTTTGTTTTATGTGTTTGGTTACGATTTGAGTATAGAGTTGTTTTTAAATTTAAAATATTAAAATTTTAAATTATTTTAATTTTTTAAATATTTAAATTATTTAAATTTTTACGATTTAAAATTTTTGAATATTTATTTTAATTTTTTACTTATTAAATTTTTTAGATTATTTAAATTATTTAAATATTTATGATTTAAATTTTTTGAATATTTATTTTGAAAAAAAATTATTTCCTTTGTAGTATTTTCAATTAAAAAATTGATTAATGTTATTTTTTGTTAATAATAAATTTTTTTAATTGAATTTTAAAAAGAGTTTAGTTATGAGTGTTGATCAAAATTTTCAATAATGTGAAAGTAATGTGTTTTGTTATGAGTTATAACAATTTGAATTAAGTTTTGAAAACTCTTTTCAAAACTCATAACCAAACAAATTTTCTTACTTCACATGTCAAATCAAACTTTCAAAACTCAATTCTACACTCAATTACACACTCAATTCAACACTTTATTCAAAAACCATAACCAAACAAATTTTCTACACTCAAATCATAATTCTAAAACACACAAACTCAAAATACAACTCATATTCTCAAATCATAGTTACAAAGCTCTACCAAACGGAGCCTACATTTTTTAAGCATCGTCTTATATTTTATTTTTTTATCTATACCAGTAATAATAATTTAAAATGTCATAATATTTTTATCTGTCAATATATTTGTCCATTTGTCTGCTGATGGTCAATGACTTTTCTGACATGGGCGAAATTCTCCGATGAGTACTCAGCAATGTGCAGCATTGATTCATAATGGTATGCGAGAAAGAGAGAAAATATAAAAAAAAAAAGAATACAGGTAAAAATAAAAATAAAAATGTCACTTAAATCATTAGTATGTACTGCTTACTAATATATTTCAATAATCATCATGTCCTTATAATTAAAAAAAAAAAAATCAATTATCGGACCTTATGCTATATACACCTATAAAAATGAAATTTTTATTAATTAACCCTAAAAGAAAATATGCAGTTAAAATATATTCTGATTGCCAACCATATCATTCAAAAGTTGAATTTGCATCATTCAATTCTGAGTACTTACAACTATTTTTCAACAATTCATCTAATTATGATGCTGAATTTTTAATTTAATTTTAGTTGAGTCTTCCGTAGGGGAAGAACATACCAGACTTTGTTTTTAATTTTGTTTTTTCAATATTTACAATTTTAAAGAGAATTTTACATTTAGACCCAATAAAGAGTTTCAAAGTGATGAACAAACAATACAATAAATAGTCAAACAAAGAGATCCTTAACTTCTCAAATACAATGTTGAAAATTTTAAAAGTGAAAGGAAATTGATTGTATTTGAATGAAATGATATAATTTTTTGCCGTGTCTATTCGTAAAAAAATGGTGTGAATCCAAGAGTTATGACCCTTTTAAAGGTCACAAATATTTTTATAAATACTATCCTCATGGTATCCATTTATTAAGCAAGTGCTAGGATTCATACATATGTCATAGTCAAGTATAAAAGAGAGAGATTATATAACACAAATTAGTTCCATATACACACAGAATGTTGTGTATTTCTGTGTGGAGTGATCGTTATATCCTAGAGGTAGGACGTCCATTATTCTTAAGGACCATTGGAGATGACGAAATTTTGTCTTAAAAAACAGTGTTCAAACACTGGCCTCAGTCACAATCTGTACTAAGTTGTCACAATCTATACTAAGTTTACAAAATTTCTGTAAAAAATTTCTTGTATTTTATTTTATTATTTATTTGCATTAAATTGTTTTTTTGAAAATATTTTCCTACATGCAACAACTATTTTTTTTTTTTTTTTATAAAAAAAATGTTATCTAGGGCAAATATGCTCATAAAAAAGTAGTGGGAAATTGCATTTCACGGTGGTGCAAGCCTCTCGTGTGTATGGTGCAATCATTTCTTATGTTTGGTGTAAGTGGTTTTTTTTTTTTTTTTTTTCGTGTGTTAGATTTGAAAATATATATATATATATATATATATATGCTTATAGTACAATTATTTTAAAACAGTTTCACTTATTTATAACTTTTTTTAAAAAATAATATGTTTTATAACTTTTTAAAAAAAATAATGTGTTTGGTAAATGTTAAATTTTTTGTTTCTTTTGGTTATTGGGAAATTTGAGTGGGTCTTTAATTTTATTTTATTTTTTCAATTGTTATTGGAAAACTGATAGAATTTTTAGTGAACCTTTTCAAAAAATTATATCAAATTGTAAATCAGGCTATTCAAATTATAAGAATTAAAAAAGAATAACAATTTTGAATTTTTTTTTTTACCAAAGATGAAATGAAGTCAAATTTTATCCATAAAAAGAATAACAATTTTAAAAATTGGCTTTTTTTATTTTCTAAATTTTTTACAAAATAAATATAATATATATGCACATATATTATAATCTTAGGATCTTCTAGTCTAAAAAAACCTTTAAAATAACATATTTGCGTTTATTTAGCCTCTGTTTGGCAAGTGAGGTTGGAGGCTTTTTTGGCTATTTTAGCCACAAAAACAAAATAGGCTATTTTAGCCATAACAAACAAAACATCACATCAAACCCATAATCATTACATTCTTCTCTCACAAAAAAACTCAAAAAAGTCAAAAAGTCAAAAAATCCTTCCCAAACCAAGCTTTTAAGCCCAGGCTAAAATAGCCAAAAAAGCTAAAAAGCCAAAAAGACAACCCACTTCCCAAACCAAGCCTTATTTATTTATTATTATTGTCTGTCATTTTTCTTTGATGATAAATTTTTTTAAGGAGTTTCTTTGGAAAGATTTGAACCCAAATGTTGAATTTCTGGCAAAGGCTATTGTCAAGACAAGACAAGACAAAGACAACGAGTCATCATACAATCAATGCATCGCCGGGCATTTTATTTTATTTTTTTTGTTTTTAATAAGCTGGGCTAATAATATTCTCAATTTTTTGAGTTCTTTTAAAAGATGGTTAAATTTTATCTTTCAATTTTTAACTTATTTTAGGTCATATTATTTCTCATATTTTTTATATATTTTAAAAAAAATAAAAAAAAAACTAACTTTTCAAAATAACTATTTATTAGTAAAATAATAGAATGAGACATGTTGAAGAATAATGTATACAAAAATAATAATAAAAAATTCAAAATTAATTTACTGATTTATATGATATTATCATATAATTATACTGAGTCAAGTACCAAATTTCAAAATTCTTCTTATTTGCAAATACAAACACAGTAAAATTTAAGGAAAATAACAAAAAAAAAAAAATTCAAGATTTGAACATCGTATCTAGATAAATTCTGAACTTTTGATTTTGTTAATTTATACTATAATTTTTTATTTGTTTTCAATGTAAACCATTTACATATTTTCGTTATTTTCATTAAATAAAATTGATAGGAAAAAGTATTTTAGTCATTATACCCAATGTAACTGTACGAAAAATATCTAATTTTTTTTCTACTGTTTTACTTAACGAAAATAAGTCAATGGTTTAGATCGAAAATAAATTTAAAAAATTATTATTTAAATTGACAAAAGAAAAAATTCAAGGTTTATTTTGTTATAAAACTCAACCTTATAATTATTTTTGTAATTTTCTCTAAAATTTATTAACTATAAGGTAAAGCACCAATAAATCCCAAATAGTGATCTTATGAATTGTTTGGTCCTCCCTTTTTTTCTTATGGACCCAAAGGTTCCATTTTATTGTGAAGAAATTGTGAGTTTTCTCATAATATTAAAATTATTAAACGTAACACTTCAAAAAAATTCCATAGTGTATTTTTCTAAATGTAACACTTCAAAAACGTAACAATCTAATGTAACACAGTAGTAAAAAATTATTTAGGCCTTGTTTGGCATTCCAATGTTTTAGCCTAAAAACCAAAAGGTTATTAAAAAAAATTAAAAAACCTATAACTTATACTAGAAAGTCAAAAATTCATTTTTTCTATATTTTTTTGCACATTTTTTCGTAAAAAATTAAAAAGTCATTCCAAACATACTTAATTTTTTTACCTCATATTTTAACCAAAAAGTCATAAAGTTACTAAAATAGCATGTTTCCAAACGTGACCTTAGTCTAATTTTTTTAAACGTAACACTCTAATCAATGTAACACACAAAAACTTCTTACCCAAACGTAACACTTAATGTAACATACTAAAAAACTTCTTAGTGTACTTTTCCTAAACGTAACACTCTAATCAATATAACACTTAAAAATTCTTTAATATACTTTTCTCAAACGTAATAACGTAATATTCTTAAAAAAAAAATATTAGTGTATTTTTTTCAAACGTAACATTTCAATCAATATAACACAAAAACTCTTTAGTGTACTTTTTTCAAATGTAACACTCTAATGTAACACATTAAAAAATTCATTAATGTATTTTTTTCAAAGTAACAAGGTAATATTCTAAAAAAACTCATTAGTGTATTTTTTCTAAACGTAACACTTCAATCAGCCTCCGTTTGGGAAGTGAGTTGGCTTTTTGACTTTTTGGCTTTTTTGGCTATTTGAGCCTGGGCTCAAAAGCTTGGTTTGGGAAGCGCTTTTTGGCTTTTTGGCATTTTTGACTTTTTTTGTGAGAAAATAGTGTAATGATTATGGGTTGGATGTGATGTTTTGTCTGTTGTGGCTCAAATAGCCTATTCTGTCTTTTGTAGCTTAAAGAGCCAAAAGAGCCCAAATGAGCTCTTCCCAAACGACACCATGTAACACACAAAAACTCCCTAATGTACTTTTTCTAAATGTAGCACTCTAATGTAACACTCCAATGTAACACTAGAAAAATAACACTACAGAAATGTAGATTTTCACGCTCAACAACTAACACTTCAGCCAATAATTCCTTCAAAAAGAATCTTCCACACCTCACATTTCCATTCTCATCATAAAAATGAATTAGAAAATTAAAAAAATGAATAATAAAAAGGCATTTGCTTAAAGTCAAATGGTACCAAATCAAATAAATACTACTTTTTAAAATAAAAAGGACTAATTTATTTATAAGAAAATTCTTAGAACTAAATAGATCAGCATTGCTCCATATGAGATTTATAGTTAAATTTTTCTAGTTTATAAATGATTTTGATTGCAAGTCCCCTGTGTGCGGCATGCGTGGAGTTTCCGTTCAAAAAGTCAACGACTGTTAACTATTGAACCACAAAGAGCCAAAAACTAAATTGTACGGGCAAAATTGATGCAATTAGAAGTGCAAGAATCAAAATGATACCACGGATAAACTATAGGGACCATTGCCTTAATTCGCCCTTAATTCTAATGTTTTAATCAAGTCACAATAATGATATTTTTTACTAACTCATCGAGTCAAATGTTAATCATACAAAGTTAAAGTATGTGAACAAAGAACAGTTTTTTATTGATTCAAAATTGTGGAATCCATAAGTGAGTTCATGTTGTTTTTAAATAAGTAGGGATAATTATTAGTAGGTGAATTGAAATTATTTTCTCCTAAGGTCCCGTTTGGTAGAGTTGTGAGAAAGTGATTATAATTTATAACCTAACAGCTTATATCTTATAACTGTGAACAAAAGTTGATTTTTTACTTATAAATTAAGCTTCTCATCCCCTACTCAAAGAATAAGTTGATTTTTGACTTACAAAAAGCTATAAGCTGTATTGTTAAGCTGAACCAAACACATCAAAATAGCTTAAATTAAGCTGAAAATAAGCCCTACCAAACAGGACCTAAGTCTTGAATGAGATATTTCACGTATTTGTTAATTATTTTGATTGTGTTTATTGAATGATCATTGGTATTGGTAATATTATTAAATTTTTTATTAAAATAATAAATAATTAAGACATTTTGACTTTTATTTGTGAGTTTTTATGTATTTTTAATTTATTTGTCTTAGTTTGTATTAAAATACAATGTGAAAAATATAACTAATTGAATTGTATTTTTTAAAAAAGCATTTTGGAGAAATTACAAAAAAACAAAACAAAACAAAAACAAAAACCTTAGGCTCTGTTTGGTTGTGAATTCAAAATATAATTCCACATGTGTATTTCAGTATGATGTTTGGTTGTGTGTTTGGAATCAACTTTCCAAACTTCTGCAGAGAGCTCTGTATTACAGCCGCATTTTTTGTTCAAATTTTGGCCAGGGGAAGACCACGCGGACGTCCTTAGGGACTACCGCCCGGACGTCCATGGGGACATCCACCTGGATGTCCTCTGCTGTACAGGAATTTTTTTTTTTTTTTTTTTTGCAATTGATTTATATAATTGGAAAAAAAAATTTCTGAAATTTTTTTAATTTTTAATGTGCTTTAAAATAATTTTGAGTTGTATATTTAGTTATGAGTTGTAAATTTTTGTATCACATATCAAATATCACATCAACAATTCCCCACTCAAATCAAACATCTTTTCCAAAACTATTTTCAAAACTCTTTACCAAACAAATTTTCTACACTCAAATCATAATTTTACAACACACAAATTCAAAATACAATTCATACTCTCAAATCACATTTACAAAACACAACCAAACGCAACCTTAGACTTTAACCTTTGTAACAAAATAAATTATGAATTTTAAATTTTATCAATTTAATCGTGATCTTTTAATTTATTTTCAATCTAAATTATTCGCCTATCTTTTGTTAAGTAAATCAATGAAAACAATAATATTTTAGTCATTATACTCAATCAAAGTATATATAAAATATCTAAAATACTATTTTTTATTGAGTTTAACAACTAAAATATTATTTTTTGGATCAATTTTACTTAACAAAAATAGATAACTTATTTAGATTGAAAATAAATCAAAAAATTAGGATTTACATTTGAAATAACTAAAAATGTGGAATTTATTTTGTTACAAAAGTTACTCTGATTTTTTTTTTTAATTTTCTTAAATATTTTTATAATGATAAATTTATTATTAAAATTTTAAGCATGAAATATTTTAAGGGATTTGAGCTTGGTGGGCCTATTTTGGGGTCGATCTCGGTGATTTGAATAGTTTATTTTTCGAGATTCATATGCAGAGTAGAATATTCATGTAAAAGGTCGAATATCGGTAGTTATATGTCTGAATCACATTTTTTTTGTAGAAAATGAACAACAATTATAATTTTAAGAGTTGCCATCCATTTTTTATAATATAAATGTGATTTAAATGTATAACTACTGATAATCAATTATTTTAAATTTTTACTTGAATATTCTACTCAACAAATACTAAAATGTGAACGATTTGGATCACTGAAGTCGGCCCCAAAATGGGCCTATGCAGCCTAAACACAGTTTGAAATTTAGATGGCCAACTTAAGATAATACAAACCCTATTTTTAAATGAGTCTTGCTAACAAGTATCCTTAGAATACAAGTAAAAAACAAAAAAAAATTAAAGAATATTAGACACTTTTTACTAAATTTAATGCACTTTTATTAAAAGCGATACATTTTTTTAATATTTTTACATATTTTTAAAACTTCATTTACACACTTTCTAATATTAAACAATGCCTAAAGGGCACTTGTTAGCATTTACCTTTGGGAACTCAGTTTATAAGTCTAAATTTAAATTTCTTTTATTCAAAGGTCCACACACTAAACTATTAAGTCCATACGGACATAGTTTAACAAAATGATCAAACTAACCACTTCTCATTTGCGGGTAATTATTTAGTAATCTTGAAACATAGAAACATGATATTTTATAATATTATGATTGATAGAGAAGATGGATAAATAGGGTATTATGTTGGGTGATTGTCCGGAAATATTTAGTAATTTTCCCTCTTTTTCTCTCTTCAAACTCTCTTCATTGGATTCACGCGTATTATCTGTTAAAATCAAACCCACTTTCTATCTCTCCATTCTTTTCTCTCTATCTCTTTAATAAGTTCACAGATCAAACCCATTCTCTCTCTCTCTCTCTTTCTCCGGGGCTCTGGCTGCACTCCACAGCTTTACACTAGCGGCATAACCAAATGCTCCTTATCGTAAACTACAGTGTACGAAACTTGCTTAGCCTCATAATCAACCTCTAACATTTTCCTCCCAATAAACCTCTTCACGGAGAAGAAAGTGTTCTAAAAGTTCACTACAACTTGCCTCTTAGTAATCTAACCTACAAGCAAATCTCCAACCTTCGTCTACGCCACCACAGACAGCATTGTTCGTTGCCCCTCAGAGTTGGTGACGATGACAGGCTTGCTTTCCTCTATCGTCACCACAGTCGAGTTCGTCGAGACGGAGAGGCATCCGACAATCAAGATCTGCTGATAGAGAGTAGCGGCAAACAAGATCGGCAACGGAGAGCGAGAGCGAGAGCGATTTTAGTGAAGAAGTTTAGATGTAGATGTTTCTTAGATTTGTCGTTTGATCTTCGTTGCTGCTACAACTATGGCGATAGAGAGTTCTAGATCTAGTTCATTTGCTGATTCTTATATCGGTAACTTGACTAGCTTGACATCTAAGAGCGAAATGAGATACGAAGGTGTTCTGTACAACATCAACACTGAATCTCACTCTCTCTATATGGGTGATTATTCAGTATTCCCAAAATGGACATATGGTACTCCATAAGGTTTTGATTGATAGAAATGGATAGGGGCCCATGATTTATGTTGGGATGGAAAAATAATATAGAAACTAAGTAATTGGTGATTGATTTGGAGTATAATCACGTGGAGTTTTGAGATTACTAAATAATTTCCCATATCTATATATACATGTGTTTTGGATGATTTTGGAGAGAGAATTGAATGAATTTGTTTATGATTGATAGATGTAACATGTAGTGGTAGTGGGGTAGTCATGGGTGTGTTCTTCAGTGGTGGTGGCAGTGGCGGTGGTATGAGGAAGAAGAGAGAGTCGTTTAACAGATAAAACAAAATAGTGGAATTGTTTCAACAAATCAGACATGTTCCAATAAATACAAAAATTAAATTGTTATGTTAACCGATGAAAAAAATATGAACAGATAAGTTCAATAGATGAGAAAAAAATAAAAATTAGAAAAAATAAAAAACAATGAACAGATAAGAAAAAATAATCTCAGTGAATTTTGACATATAGAAAAAATAAAGTTTGATAAATTTTAATAGATGAATTAGAAAATATTAAAATAATTTTGACAAAAAAATACAAATTTAAACAGATAGAAAATTATTTGATGATAGATACAAATAGAATAGATAGAATAAAAAAATGAACAGATAAAAAAAAATTCAAATAGGTAGATAAATGACAAAATTGAAAATAAAATGTCTTCAAAAATATATAAAGATTTCTTACCACAATACTTTACCAAAAAAAAAAAATGTACTTCTTACCAAAAAAAAAAAGATACATGAACCTAGGACCTAAGAACATCTTCAATGGTGTGCCATTGGAGCTGCTATTGCCAAATTATGGCATCAGTTGATAGAAAGGCACATCCAATGGCAACTTTTAGCAACTGCTATCTTTGACAAATGCCAAAACTTGTGTCAAATATGGCACAAGCCAAAGCTGCCAAGTCAGCTTCAACCAACCGATCAAATTTCCAAACAATATTCACCCAACAATTTTCAAATTTCCAAAATCACACAAATAGGTCAAATTTCTAAAATCACACAAACAGATCAGTTGAAAAAAAATCTGAAACAAATTAATTAAAAAATAATAATAAATCTGAAGCATAATTTTTTTAAATCTGAAACCGATCAATTGAAGAAAAAAAATCAATAAATTTGAAACAGGTTTTAAACAATAAATACCTAGATTTAAGGAAATAAATTGAACCTCAATGTAGTTGAAGGAATGTTCTAATCTACTGATCTACTGAAATAAGTTGAAGGAATGTTATGATATACTGATCTTCAGTGATAGAGGCTTTCAAGGAGAGAAAAAAGGAGAGACTGAGACGGAGATGGAGGAGAAAAGCTTGGTGGGTCTTCGGAGAGAGTGTGAGAGTGAGAGTGAGAGTAAGAGGGAGAGTGAGATTGAGAGGGAGATAGAGACTTTTAGAGAGAGACAAAGACTTTTGGTAATGGAGAAAGAGAGACTTTCGGTGATAGAAGGAGAAAATACATGATATCTGAGAGTGAGAGAGAGACAGAGACTGAGAGAGAGATGGAGACTTTTAGAGAGAGACAGAGACTTTCGGTAATGGAGAGAGAGAGAGAGAGACTTTAGGTGATAGAGGGAGAAGAGACATGATATCTGAGAGAGAGAGAGAGACGGAGACTGAGAGAGGGGGATGACGAAATGGTGAGAGACACAGTAAGAGGGAGAGGAATAAAAGGTTGGATGATTCCACACAAATCATCTCAACCGTTGATAACCAACACATAAACGGTGATGATAAAACCAAATAGAGCCATTGTGCTCTATTTGGCTTAAAAAAAAAAAAAAACAAACAAACACCACCTTGTGTCAAACGGTCATCTGTTCAAACGGCTATTATAACAACCCCGACCTATGATTAGCCGATAAACCATGATTAGTTATGCCTAATGAGTAATTAAGATAAAATTCTGAATTAATTACATGTGCAATGCATTATTGGTGTTTCTATTTGTCTCTCGTAGAAATATCTATTTGTGTCTCTATTTTGGTTTGTGAATTGAAGGCCTTATCGACATCCGATTAGGAAATTGATTTGGTATTTGTGTTATGTGGAATTTTTATAATTTTATAGTAAGTTTAATTGAAATTCGATTCAGAACGAATTAATTAGAATTGAATAATGCTTAATTGATTAGTGGTAAGCCTAATTAATTAAACTCCCTAATCAAGCGTATATAAGGCTATTACACCACTTTGAGTCATCCTCTCTTCATCATTTTAAGCCTACACACGTAAGAAATGGAGGAATTGAATTTAATTAGGAGATTTGCTAGGGAATTAAAGGAATTGGCTTGGAAGCTTAAAGATATAGCAACCTAGAGCTTAAATCAAGAGTGAGGTAAGGATTTAAGCCTTTATTTGTGTAATTGCGATTTATTACATGAATTCAAAAGAACTTAGAACAAGAATTGAGCAAGGAAAGGAGAATTAGGAAGGTTACGATACATACATGCAAATTCTCTTGCATTTGGAGTTGGAGTTAAAGAACTTTCACATGCATGTCCATATCTTGGTTTAATTCAAAGAATTCAACATATTTTTGACCTAAACATCTCATTTGCTCATGATTTGGAAACTTGGAGCTCAAATCATTTCGTGCGTGTCATGTTCATGTTATGTTTTCACATTTCAAGCTTGAGTTTGTATAATTAACATGCTTACGGGCCTTGATTTCATGAAATGATCTTTGATTCTTCATGTTTTCCAAGTTTAGACTTGTTTTCTCAAGTTTTGGGCCCAAAAGATGTGTTTTGAAAGGTTAAAGATGAGTTTTGAAGTTTGGAAGTGAATTTAAAAATTCCCAAATTCGACCTCACCGCTTAAATGACAGATCCTGCACTCGAGTGACCACTCTGTGTTTTGCACTCCCGCTCGAGCGATAAATAGTTGGCTTGAGCGTGAAATTCATGCTTCTAGAAGTTTCCTATCTTTGTAAACCACTCGAGCGACAAGAGTTGCACTCGAGCGAAGACTTCAGTCACAAGCTCGAGCGGCCATCAAGTGGAAAATTCACACAACCAATACTTTTACAAAGTTTACAGACCACTCGAGCGAAGGAAGTTACGCTCGAGCGACCACTCACATATTTGGACGTCCGCTCGAGCGAGAGAAGTTGCGCTCGAGCGAGACCCCTATTTTCAACAAATTTGTCTAAGTGTTAAATAGCATGTTTTGGCATCCTTATTGCATCCTAGGCATTCCTAAGCCCTAGTTAAGACATAATAATAAGGATAAGAAGTAGAAACACACCTAAGAAGAAAGAACTAAGTTAATAATTCTGGGTGTGTAATTCAGTACGTATTTATTCTGTATCTGTGTAGGTCACACACCGCGAGTTACCTGATTTGTCTACTCTGTTATTTGCTTTGGCACCATCTGTGATTAATAACTTTGTAAAGCTATGTTCACGTTTAAGTATTTTCCTATATGATATGGCAAGAAATAATCTATTTTTATGTAATGCTATATTCTGTATCAATGAATGATAGTCCATATATTGAAAAGTATTCATGGTAGTAATTCCATGGCTGAGGTATGTTATCTGTACCCAGTACTAGAACTTTTTTATGGAACTGACAAGTATGCTATCTATTCCCAGTACTAGAGGTTCCTTTATGGAACTGACAAGTATGTTATCTGTTTCCAGTACTGGAGGTTCCTTGATGGAATTGATAAGTATGTTATCTGTTCCCAATACCAGAGGTTCCTTTATGGAACTGAAAAGTATGTTATTTATTCTCAGTATTGGAGGTTCCTTTATGGAACTGACAAGTATGTTATCTATTCCTAATACCGGAGGTTCCTTTGTGAAACTAATAAGTATGACTCTTAAAGCTCTGTATTTGATCTGTTGCGCTAATGGATATATCACATATGAACAAGCATGAATTCTAATTTCTATATATGATTCAAACAAGAATGTGAATATGAATATGAATCTGTTCTATTTTTCTGAATCTGGTGGGATATTATTCATTTAACCCTTTATTCACTGAGCTTCCGCTCACTGTTTATATTATGTATGTAGGTAACCAGGCCTAAGCTGCTGCCTGGAGTTTTGGTGTATTAGCCATCCTTTTGCGTCTCCCAAGGAGTGTCACGACCCAAACTCGCTCCTATAGGTTTAATGTCGTAACCGACCAGTAATTCGTGGATTACCAAAGGCCTCTTAACAGAATAACATATAATTAGGGACTGCAGAAGCAAACATGTAAAATATACATAGTCTATTGAGCTGTGAAGACATACATGGGACAAATAATTTTAAACTTTTATAAACTTACGAGTGACGTCAAAGGATGCAGTATTTACACGTTACCCCATATACATACTAATAGAAATCTTATCCGAAACTTAAGGAAACAAAGCTTAATGCATTCACAAAAACAGCCACTAAACTTGACTTAATCCGGAACCTCCTCGGGAGGCACAAAGGCTAGTAGACAAAAACTGAGATGCCAAGTCCTCAACTCTGAACCTGGTCACGTGTCTGATCACTTACATACATAAGATAAATAATGAGCGAGATCCCAATGAATAACAACAGAGCAAAGGGGTTAAATGAATGATGTCCCATAACTAAGTCTATACACAGAATAGATTCATATTCATATTCGTATTCTTGTTTGAGTCATTAACAGAAATCAGAATTCATGCTTGATCATACATAGTTCATCTGATAGCGCTAACAGATCACATACAGAGTATCAAAGATCATACTTGTCAGTTCCATAGAGGAACCTCCGACCGGGTACGGATAACTTGTCAGTTCCATAAAGGAACCTCCAGCCGGGTGCAGATAACTTGTTAGTTCCATAAAAAAAACTTCAGACCGGGAACAGATAACATACTTGTGTCACAAATAGTTATCGAAAATTGGACAATCATTCATAGTATGAAATATAACATTTCATAAAACAGATCTTATTTCATATACAGAAATAATTTAACTTGAACATAACTTTACTAAGTTATTACTCACAGATAACATATGGCTTCAAGTGAACGGACATAGTAGGCAATTTAGCGATTTTGTGGCATGTGACCTACACAGATATAGAATGAATACATACTGAATTACACACTCGGAATCATCAACTTAGTTCTTTCTTGTCTTGGTGTGTTTTTACTCTTCTATCCTTATTATGGTGTCTTAAACTTGGCCTAGGAATACCTAGGATGGAATGTGGATGCAAAAATGTACTTGAAAACACTTAACAAAACTTACTGAAAACAAGGTCCTCATTCAAGTGTAACTTTCTACACTCGAGCGGACATGCAAAATGTGAGTGGTTGCTCGAGCGCAAGATTTGTCGCTCGAGCGGTCTGTAAACTTTTGCAAAACTGTTGGTTGCTTGATTTTTTTCGCTCAATGCTCGCTCGATGCTCGCTCGAGTGTGAGAGACATGCCCTCGCTCGAGCGTTCTGCAAAACATAAGAACTTCTGGGAGCATGTATTTCACGCTCGAACGGACTTCTGGTCGAGCGTCAGAATTGCTTCCAAGCTTCAAATTCAACCCCAAAGTTGCAAATTATAGTTTCTTGGGCCAAAAACTTGAGGAATCACATGTGAACTTGGAAAACATGAAAAATTCAAAACCCTTCCGCAAAACCAAAGCCCAAAAGCATGCCAATTGTGCAAAACTCAACTTAACACTTGAGAATGTGATGTAAACATGACATGCATGAATTGTCTTGACTTCAAAACTTCCAAAACATGATCTAATACCACAAAATGGCTTGAAACTTGATGCATTCTTAAAGGTAAAGTGAATTAGAAACATGCATGCGGAAATTCTTGGAAAATAACTTCAAAATGTTAGGAATTATGCATGCATGCAAGGTATGAGTCAAATTTCTTCCTTTCTAGTTCAAATTTCAAGTTCATAGACTTAATCTTTGGAATTCATGTTCTTAATGTCACAATCAAAGAACTTAAAGGTTGAATTCTTACCTAGACTTTCCAAAATGAGAGCTAGAGGCTTATTTCTTGAGTCTCTAAGTCCAATTCTCCCATTTCTCCTAGCAATCCCCTTAATTGAGCTCAAGGCTCTCTTCTCTTTCTCTCTTGCTCATGTTTGGTTTGTGTGTATAGGCTCAAGGATGTGTTGATATGAACAAAAGGATGAGTGGAGCATGTATGAGTCTTATATAGGCTCACTTAGTGTTAATTAATTAAAGCTAATCTAGTAGGCATTAATTAATCTAATTAATTCATTCCGAATCAAATTCCAATTGAACATACCATAAATTTCTAAAAATTCCAAATAACACATAAATCAAGTCAATTTCTGAATCGGGTGCCGATAAGGCCTTCAATTCGTAACCAAAACGGAAATATGAACAGATCTTTCTACGTTAAGCAGATATACACATAAATAAGGCAACATACGAGGCAAAATTTCACTTTAATTACTTATTAGGCATAACTAGGCATAATTAAGCATGAATTAGTGTTAGTCATGAGTCGGGGTTGTTACAAGGAGGTACCGGATTAAGTCAAGCCTTGTGGCCATGTTTTGTAAACGTTTAAGACTTTGTTTTCTGTTGTTATATGAGCAAACTTTTGTTTATTTGTGTATAGGGCTCAGTTCCCTTTTTGCTCCATCTGTAATGAATGTGACGTAAGACGACTTTATTTTTGACGTCACATATTTGTATATAAAATTTTAAAATTTTGTCTCATATACGTCAGCATAGCTCTATGGACAATGTGTTTTATATATTTGTTTCTGCAGCCCCTAATTATATGTTATTCTGTTTAGAGGCCTTGGTAATCCAAGGATTATTGGCCGATTACGACCCTAAATCTATAGGGGAGGATTTAGGTCGTGACAGCTATTATATTGAAACGGTAATATTTTGAATTTTTATAAATAAAAACGCTTCATCTCAATTTTATTTCACAGCAACCATTGCACATTTCATTTTTCTTTTCTCCTCTCTTCATTTCAATTTGATTTCACAATAAACTTCCAAAATTATATTCTTTTTAGTTTTTTTCACATAATCACTATGGAAGGTTTATCAAAAACAAAGAGAGGAAAATCTTTCACTACTGAAGAGGATGTGGCAATTTGTAGAGCATGGTGTCACATTACTGAAGATCCAATTATTGGAAATTCGCAATCCCATGCTCATTTTTGGGGAAGAATTTTTGAAAATTATTGCTCGCTGCAAAATAATCACTCAAAAATACAAGTGTCAATCTCATCTCGATGGGGTGTAATCATGAAATGTTGCAACAAATTTCATAGGTGTTTGGCACAAGTCGAAAATCTACACCCAAGTGGAATGTCTCAAGTTGATATAGTAAGATTTCATATTCATTTATTTATGTTAGTTCATTTATTTTGTCTTATTTAAAATTGAACTAATTAATTAATGTAATAATTTATTGATACAGATGCTTCAAACAAAACTGTTATACCACCAAGATGAAAACACACATTTTACTTTTGAACATTGTTGGTGTACGGGGAGCAAATATTCCGGCAAGCCCGTACTCCTTTCTTCCGAGCTCCGTCGATGTCCGATCACCTGCGAGCAAGTAACGGTGAGCTACCCGGCGGTGTGTGGCCGGAAAAACCCTCCGACGATCAAGTTAGCACACACCTTAGGATGGATAGAGAGAAGGGAGAGAGTGTTTGAGTGTAAGAATTCCTTACAGAGATGTTCGTGTGTCGCGTATGGGGGGCGCAGACATGCTTATATACCCTCTGTGGCCCATATCTACTCCCAGTCGTCTCCTGACACGTGGCTCCACTTATCCCATCTGTCAGCATAGACCTTGTTGAACATCACCTAATCTCAACTACCCGCCATCACAGCTGGAGCTCGGCAGCCGAACTGCTCTATGCGTTACTGCGCCGTGCCGTGCTTCATACCCGAGCACTTCCCTGGCAGACCAAGGAGGATCGGGCTAGGCGGCATCTCGGCAAAGCCTAGCCCGAAGCACCCCGTGGTCAACTTTCCTGCCGGTCAAACGGTAACCTCGGCCGACCGCGCCTTTCCGGGCGCCGGTCACTCGACTTGTCTAGCTTCGGCCATCCTCGGACCGAGCATCCCGGTCCGACTGAGCACTGCCTTGCCGAGCCGCTTCTTTACGGTCTGGGATGCACTCGGCCCAAGTTCTGCCCGGCCCAAGTTCTGGCAGCCCATCTCTGGGCGAATAGTACATCATCTCGGCCCAATGCGCTGTTGGGCTCTCAACCTGCTCGGTCGCTACCTCGGCTCAACTCCAGATCATAAATCACCCTCTCAATTGCCCCTTAATTCCTTCCGCGAAAGCGTGACTGGGATTACTCACTTCGACCGAGATAACATTTCTCCGGTCTTCAAGACGCCTAACCTTGACCGGGCTAGTTAACATAATTGTCTGCAAACTTGCCCGGTTATATTCCTCGGCTGACATCCTCTTCGTCGAAAGTAGCTCGGTTGGCTCTTCGTCTTTTCAACCCGTCGCTTCAGCCCTGACTTAGCCATAAATGGGGACACGTGGCGGGCTGCCATTGGTCATCGGGCAGCCAACCCGCCGTTTTTGCCAGAGTTTGAATTTGGGCGGACTCCCTCCTGCCTATACATACAAGACCTCCCCAAACTCACTTTCCTCCTACTGCCATTTTGCTTTTCGACTCTAGAGCTCTTGTATCTTCATCCAGACTTTGCTGCCATTCTTCGTGCTTGAAGGAGCAGTTTCTGCCTTTCACAGGTAAGACCTTTAACCCATCTATAGTTATTGTTTTCTTTCATATTATACACATTAGGGCACAAAAACGTAGCTCTTAGGGCATAGGCCATAGAAAACGTCCCAAACCTCCCACTGTTCTTGGTGTTCTTCGTCTTCCTGAAGAACACTGAAGAACTGGGGTGAACCGGACTCTTGGTCTTCTTTCGATCCAAAAAACCAATCAAACCGGGCAAACAACATGTTTGTCTCAACCACAGCAAAAACCGAGATAACAAAAGGACTTGGTCGCTCAACCGGGCTAACATCAGGTCTGCTTGGGCGACCGAGCTCCTTAGTTAGACAACCGAGGTGGTTTGGCACTCTTAATGACCGAGCTGAAGTCTAGCTCCTTTTGCGCAACCGCGCTCTCTTACACTTGCCATCCTTTTCCTGCAGAGTCCAAGGGGACCACTGTCATTCCTGAGGCTCTCAGGACCGAGCAGCAACCAATTACCATCGTGCCCAACCCCTCAACCGGGCTATAGTAAGCCGGCCACAAATGGGGAAATTCCGCTTCCTAGTGGATACTCCGGCCGCGCTAGTCGCTTTCAGAGAGGAGTACGGCATCCCGGCCGACGTCCATCTCGAGCTGGCAGAAGAGGAGACAACGCCTTGGGGTAGGGAGGAATGCCCCTTCACCGTGCTATCCATTGTTGAAGGGGGCCTTTGTTTCCCACTTAATCCACTGATAACCGAGTTCTTGCGGCGAACCGGGCTAACACCAACCCAAGTGTCCACCAACACTTACCGGATAATAAACGGCGTTCATGAGCTAAACAATCGGTTAGGCATTAGCCTAGGTCTAGCCGAGGTCCTACGCCAATACACCTTGGGCCACACCGGCGACGGTTTCGCCTATTACCTCAAGATTAGACCGGACAGAGAGAAAATCGTGACCGGCACACCAGACAAGGATCTTCACGACGATGATTTCTTCTGGGTGTCTGGTAACTATGACACAGCCGAGGTACCGGGCTGGATGATTAGCAAAAATTTTGGGAGCACATGTAAGCCGCGCAAATTATCTCGGTTTATACACTTGATGTTTCTGTAGATTAATCATTCTCTTGTTTCTTTTGCAGCCATCCAAGCCTTGCAAGCCAACTACAATTTCCCCAACGTAGAGGCAATCAGGACCGCGCTTCGCTGCTGCGATCGAGATTGTAACCAACTGCTCGGCTACAGTCCCACATATAGATACTCCGCTCCCCGCCGGAGTAAGGTTACTGACTTCCTCCGAGCTCCAACACCTCCACCGGATCCTACTCTGCCAGACGTTCCCCTCATTCGCCTGACCGAGGAACAAGAGATGGCTAAGCGCAGCAGAATCAAGAACCTGCTCACCGCCACATCCGCCGAGCTGCCGAGCGTTGTAACTCGCTCACCTATCGCCGGTCAATCCAGTGGTGCTGTGGTCGCCCTTGCCTCTCAACCGACCGGGCAATCCAGCCGAGAACCCTCTGCACGGCGTGCCGGAAAAAGAGCTCGGGCAGACCCATCCGCCGAGTTAGTCGCCGAGCTAACTACCGAGCATCCAACTGACGCCCCCGCCCCAGTACCGGCCTGGCGCCCCCAGTTGAAGCACCGGGGTCAAGACATCCCGGCAACGGCTTCGATCAAGGCTGACAAAGAGCATCTGCTCGCCTTTGATCTGTCCAAAGCATTCCTACTACCGAGCGACGTGGTCGGCAGCGACCACGTCCCTGACACTCGGTTGGTCAAGTCATCAGTGAAGTCCATGGCCAGGGTAAGTCAATGCAGCTCTGAAAATTTTCCCAAGTGTTTGCCCGGTTCCGTTTCTAATCAAGTTTGCTTTTTTCAAGCCATTCAAAAACAACTCCTGGTTTTGGAGCGCATCCACCGGCTTAGGCAAAAGGCAAACGACACAGCCAGCCAGGTTGAGAGCCTTCAAGCCGAGCTCGGTCGGGCTAAGGCTTCCCTTGAGATGGCCAACGCTGATAATAACAGACTGCTCGGTCAGCTGAATGCGGCCGAGAAAAAACAAAATGAGCTCCAGACCGAGGTGGACACCCTGAACAAGTCAAAAAAGAAAGCTTGCCGGGCTGCCAATAACGCGGGTTTCAACGAGGCCGAGCAGAGCTACAAGAAGCAAGTCTTTGCGACACAAGACATATACTTCAAGGCTGGCTGGAAATCCGCTTGCGAACACCTCGGCCAGGGCTCTGACACCGACGTATTTGCCAACCCTCCTCCAGCTTCGCTACCGGTCTACCTCGTGCCTTATGCAAACGACGTCTTCAGCGCTTTGCAGGTTGAGGCCGAGGAAGGACTCGAAGAAGGAGACGGGGAGACAGATTCTGAGGAAGAAGAGGCCGACGTGCAAGACCAACCCGGCAATGAGGAGCCCGGTGCCCAAGATACCAGTCCAACCATTAACCTGGATGCCGGCGAGGACGAATTCACCAATCTATCCCCCTTAGTTTAGTTTTCTTTTCTTTTTTGTATTTTTGCTTTCAACACTTTTGATGTAACCGGGCTCTGTCCCCACCTTCTGTAGTGATTTTCTTATCAATGAAAAGTTCAAATTTTGCCAAGTGTTTGCACGGTATTCATCCAAGTTATCTTCATCAAAACATCTCGGTGTAAATCATTATTTGAACAAAACACCTCGTCGACCGGAGTTCACACCTCGAATGAAGCACTTAAGCAGAACAAAACAAATTCATGAACCGAAATAACCATCTCGGTTGTAACAAAGTTGAACAAATCAACACTTCCAACCGGATTAGATCATCTCGGTTGGGAATCCAAAGTTGGCCAAAACACTAACTCTTCCGACTGGAGTACATCATCTCGGTTGGAAATCCTAAGTTGGACACAACACCAACTCTTCCAACCGGAGTACATCATCTCGGTTGGGAATGCGACGTTGGACAAGACACCAACTCTTTCAACCGGAGTACATCATCTCGGTTGGGAATGCGAAGTTGGACAAGACACCAACTCTTCCAACCGGAGTGCATCATCTCGGTTGGGAATGCGAAGTTGGACAAGACACCAACTCTTCCAACCGGAGTACATCATCTCGGTTGGGAATGCGAAGTTAGACAAGACACCAACTCTTCCAACCAGAGTACATCATCTCGGTTGGGAATGCGAAGTTGGACAAAACACCAACTCTTCCAACCGGAGTACATCATCTCGGTTGGGAATGCGAAGTTGGACAAGACACCAACTCTTCCAACCGGAGTACATCATCTCGGTTGGGAATCCCAAGTTGGACAAAACACCAACTCTTCCAACCGGAGTACATCATCACGGTCCGTAACATTAAAACAACAGTCCAAGTGCTAAAGCAAAATTACTTCTATAAATTGACAAAAAGAATTACATGTTGTGGTGCAAGCCAAAAAATTTCTTTGCACAAGAAAAGAAAGCAGAAGCTTAAAAATAATACAGTTTCAAGTTGGCCGCATTCCATGGCCGGGGTATTGCTCTTCCCTCTAAATCCTCCAAGTGGTAAGCCCCCTTGCCCGCCAGACCAGTGATCTTGTAGGGTCCTTCCCAATTTGCCTCTAGTTTGCCTTCTCCTGGCACCAGGGTGTTGCCCATAATCTTCCTCAAAACCCAATCACCAACTTTGAACGGTCTGGGGTGCACCGTCTTGTTATACTTCTTTGAGAGCTCCTGTTGGTAGGCGGCCACATGGATGAGGGCCTTCTCCCGACGCTCGTCCACTAGGTCCAGCTCCAAGGCAATAGCCTCGGTGTTCAGCTCGGGCTCAAAACTCTCGCTTCTGAGGGTGGGCATTTCAACTTCCAAGGGTATGACCGCCTCCATGCCGTAAGCCAAAGCAAATGGAGTTTCCCCGGTAGAACGTCGCGGGGTTGTTTGGTATGCCCAAAGGACGCTAGGTAATTCCTCAGCCCATTTGCCCTTGGCCTTTTCCAGCCGTTTCTTCAACCCATCCAGTATAGTCTTGTTCGATGCTTCGGCTTGACCATTGCACTGCGGGTAAGCCGGGGTGGAGTTGTAGAATTCTATCTTCAAATCTTCACAAAATCCTCTGAATAGGCGACCGTCAAACTGGGTGCCGTTGTCAGAGATCAAAATCTTGGGGACGCCAAACCGCGTGACCACGTTCTGCCAGACAAACCGCTTCACGTCTTTCTCTTTAATGGTTGCCAAGGGCTCAGCTTCAACCCACTTTGTGAAGTAATCTGTGGCCGCGATGAAGAATTTCCAGTTGCCCGGTGCTGTTGGCAGTGGTCCCATTATATCTAGCCCCCACATGGCGAAGGGCCAAGGACTGGTGAGGGGAAGAAGTTCCCTGGCAGGCTGGTGGATCTGATGGGCGAATTTCTGGCATTTTTCACACTTGCGGACATATTTTTGTGCGTCGGCCTGCATGCACGGCCACCAGTATCCCTGCGAAATAGCACGGTAGGCCAATGACCTGCCTCCTATGTGGCTGCCACAAATGCCTTCATGAATTTCGTACAAGAAGGCCTCCACACTATTCGGGTGCACGCACTTTAAATAAGGACCAGTGAAGGACTTCTTATATAATGCGCCAGATGAAGAGAGCCAAAACCGCTCTGACTTCACCCGGATTTTGTGTGCTTCTTTCTTGTCAGTTGGAAAAGTCCGGTCTCTGAGGAACAAGATCAAGGGGTCCATCCAAGAGGGACCGAGCGCGGCGCAGAGTACATCTGTCTGCCCGGCGTGTTCAATGCTTGGCCGCGGAAGAAACTCAATCAAAAGAGGGTTTGGAAAAGTATTATCCACCATAGAAGCGAGACCAGCCAGTTCATCAGCTCGGCTGTTTTCTTCCCGGCCAATCTGTTGGACTCTAATTGCCTCAAACTGCTTGATATGTGCCCTGACCAGAGCCTGGTACTTCACCATCCTTTCGTCCTTTGCTTCATAAATCCCAGAAACTTGGTTAACCACAAGCTGGGAATCACTATACACCAGGAGCTCGGCAGCCTTCATTTGAATTGCGCTCTTGAGCCCGGCGAGAAGTGCCTCGTACTCAGCCTCGTTGTTAGATGCCGGGAAGCCAAGCGTGATAGAATGTTCAATGGTTAGGCCATCCAGGGAGATAAGAACGATACCTAGGCCGGCACCATGGCGGTTGGACGCTCCATCAACAAAAAGCTTCCACATGTCCCCCACAAAAAGCTTCCAGCAGTCGGATGGGTCCTGAGAGTTGCGAAGGGCAATGGGATCACAACTGCTCGGCTGTGCGGTGTCAAGTTCGGTGTTGACCGGTTCAAATTCAGTGCCCCTTGGTGATTCGACACCGGACTCAGCAAGTTGTTCTGTAATGCTCAAGTCCGTGGGCGAATCATCAGGTTGCGGTGTGAAGCCGGCCGCAGTTTCTGAGCTGTGTGGATCCATTCCTTCCCCCCTTGATGATTCGGCACCGGACTCAGTAAGTTGGTCCGTAATGCTCAAGTCCGTAGGCGAATCATCAGGTTCTGAGCGGTGTGGTTCAATTTCTTCCCCCCTTGGTGATGCGGGACCGGACAGAGTGGATGGGTTGGTGATACACAACTCCGTCATCACAGCACCGGGTGGTATGACCGTGCAAACTGAGGGAACTTCGATGGTGCGCGCTAACTCCGCGGCGCTACCTCCTTCAACTGGTTGTACCTCGGTTGGCATTGAGTGCATCTCATCATCTGCCTCGGTAATGTCGACCGGGCATACCAGATGAGTGCCAGGTGAGAACTCGGCGACAAAATCTGCCAAGGTCTGGGCTTTGATAGCGGTGCGCGGCTGGAACTTCACATCAAACTGTCCCAACTCGACTGCCCACTTAAGAATTAGGCCTGAAAAGTCCGCGCGTTCAAACAAAGCCTTGAGGGGAAACTCGGTCAGTACGATGATGGTATGGGCGTGGAAATAGTGCGCCAATTTTCTTGAAGCCATCATCAAGGCCAGGGCAAGTTTCTCCAACGGCAAGTATCTCGACTCTGCCGGTAACAAAGTTTTGCTGACATAAAAAATTGGGAGGTGCTTGATTCCTTCAGCCCGGACTAGCACCGCACTGACTGCGTGCTGGGAGACAGCAAGGTAAAGGTAGAGTTCCTCACCCGGCTCTGGTGTAACCAACAGCGGCGGAGAAGACAAATAGTCCTTGAGCTCGGCCAAAGCTCGGTCACACTCGTCATCCCATGAGAACTTTGACTTCAATGCTTGAAAGAAAGGGCGGCAGCGATCTGATGACCGGCTTATAAATCGATTAAGCGCGGCGGCCATACCGGCCAGATGCTGCACGTCCTTAGCCGAGCTGGGCTGCTTCAACTCTTGCACGGCTCTGATCTGAGTAGGGTCTGCTTCGATGCCTCGGTTCGTGACTAGGAATCCCAAAAATTTTCCAGATCCCACGCCAAAGGCACACTTTGAGGCGTTCAAGCGCAGCTTGTGCTTCTTTAGAATGGAAAACATCTCGGCTAAGTCGGACAAATGGTTTGCCTCATGTCGGCTTTTTACCACCATATCATCGATATAAGCCTCCATTGTCCGGCCAAGCAGAGGAGCGAACATTTTGGCCACCATCCTCTGAAAAGTTGCCCCGGCGTTCTTCAAACCAAAAGGCATGACTCGGTAGCAGAAGAGTCCCCTTGGAGTCGTGAAAGAGGTGATCTCTCGGTCAGGCCCATGCATGGTGATCTGGTGATAGCCGCGGTACGCATCCAAGAAACTGAGCCTATTGTGCCCAGCCGTCAAGTCTACTAGCTGGTCAATGCGCGGCAAATGGAAGCTGTCTTTGGGACAAGCTCGGTTGACTGTCTTGTAGTCGACACAAACTCGCCACTTCCCATTCTTCCTAGGCACCACTACTGTGTTGGAAATCCACCGAGGATAGTGCACTTCCTGAATTGCTCGTGCCTCAAGCAGGTTCTTTACCTCCGCAGCAACTACCTCGGCGTGATGCAACGCCGATCTCCTTGTTCGCTGGATGATTGGCTTTGCTCCAGGGAAGACATTAAGGTGATGGCAGATAAAACTTGGGTCGAGGCCAGGCATGTCATAAGGCGACCATGCAAAGACTTCGATATTCGCCATCAAAAACTCAATCATCTCGGTCCTCTCTATGGCTGTGAGACTTGAACCAAGCAAGAAGAATTTGTCCGGCTGCTCGGTATCAATCCGCACCTCAACCAATTCCTCAACAGCCTTATCTTCGGCCTTGGTGCCCACATCATCCAAGACACCCTGGTCCTCCGGTCCCTCAATCATTTGAACGAATCCTTTGGCAGCCCGGCTTCCGTTGACCGCCACGAAACACTGCTTGGACATGACCTGATCGCCCCAAATCTCCTCGATTGCCCCCATAGCCGAGGGGAATCTCATTACTTGGTGAAAAGTTGATGCCACGGCTTACATGGCGTGTAGCCATCCCCTTCCAAGGATAAGGTTGTACGTCGAAGGCACTTGCAACACCCAAAACTCAACTTGTTTGACCACGGATCCTGCTTTGACCGGCAGGATAATCTTTCCCAAAGGCCACTCTGGTTGCGAGTTGAATCCAACTAGTGGCGAAGTTGCCGGAGCCAAGTCTGTCTCCCGGAGTTTAAGCTGCTTGAACGCATCATAGTACATGATCTCGACCGAGCTTCCCTGATCGATCAAGATCCGCTTAACATCAAAGTCCTTGACGCGTAGTGTTACTACGAGGGCATCGTTGTGCGGCGTCTGGATGCATTCTAGATCCCTTGAGGTGAAACTAATCACGTCTTTTTCTTCTGTCTTCCCTCTTTTGATGGCAGGCTGTACCGACAAAACTTTCCTCATATGCTCTGCCTTCTTTATCATGCCCCGGAGTTCGCAGACACGCTCCGGTTCCACGATGCCGTGGATGACATTAATAACTCCTTGTGGTGGTGCGTCTCGGTCATCCTGTCCCCTAGGATCGACCGGAGCCTGATTCGGCTTCACGCCGCCATCAATGTAAAGGTCTAGATGCCCGGCCGCAACCAGTTCTTCCAAGTGTTGCCGCAAAAGCAAACAATCCTCAGTCCAGTGGCCTCTCTCCCGGTGGAACGTGCAACGATACCGCGGATTATAGCCCTTTTGTCCATCACCTAACTTAGCAGGAAACCGGACATACTCCTCGTCTCGGATTTCACTAATTATGCGATAGATTGGAATCTTGAAGACCGTGGTTATGCCAGTCCTTGCCTTCATCCTTCTGTTTGCGTCTGTTACATCATCTCGGGGGTAGTCATCCCGGTCATTGCGGCGTCCTCTTCCCCGGTTTTTACGGTTAGTGCCACGGTCCGATTCCTCTGCTTGGTCACTTGAGCGGCTGGACTCTTGCCCAACTGCGTGCACTTTGCCTACTGTCTTCTTGTCCGTTACTACCGGAGTGGCCTTCACAGTAGAAGCTGACGCGTTATCCTCTACTCAGATGTGCTCATTGATGCGCTGCATGAGCTGGCCCATGGAGGTCGGCTGGTGCATGGTAAGCGAGTCTCGCAGTCTATGTCCGACCGGGAGACCACGCTTATATTGCGTGATTGCAAGGTTGATCGGGCAATCCAAGATCTCGTTGAAGGTTTCCCAATACCTTGAATTGTACGCCTTCAGTGTGTCGCACGGTTCCATCTTGACACTTAGCAAGTGATCGACTTCCTTTGGTGTTTTTGTGTTGGTTTTGAAGCGTGTAACAAACGCCTCGGCCAACTGATGCCACCTTCGTATGCTCCCTTCTGGCAACCGCTCGAACCACTTTAAGCCCAGCTCGCCCAAACTTGACGAGAAGATTAGGCACATAAGTCCGTCATTTCGCCTATGTCCGGCCATAACCTGTCGGAAGTGACTCACATGCATGTAAGGATCGGTTTTTCCGTCGTAGAGTGTGAACTTAGGTTGGTGGAAGCCTGCCGGAAGTGGTGTTGTTTCAATTTCCAGGGAAAAAGGAGTGGCACTCAGCCTGGCCAAGTCCATATCTTCAAGGAGTGGCACTGCTTGGCGGGGTGGAGGCATTCCGACCTTCTCGCTGGCGTGAACCCCGTAGGATAGCCGCTGGAAAGCAGGTATTCTCTGAGCTTCGCGCCGGCGGGCCCGCTCCTTTAAGACCGCCCGTAAATCCTCTGACTGAGCGGAGTAAGAGTACCTCGACGTCATCGCCGGACGTGAGGGTTTGTAGGTGCTGTCTTGCGCGCTAGACTTTTCTGCATGCACGTCGGAATCACCAACCTGGTAACTTCTGGTAATGGATATGGACTGAGTATGTCGTTGACTTTGACCGCCTGAACGGCGGGATGGGGTGCGCTCACTGTGGTCTCCCACTCCAACTACACCCTTCCCTTTGACATGCCGCTTGAGATCTTCCATCTCCGCCGCCATTCGCTGGATGACAGCATCTTGATCCCTCAACTTGCTTTCCAGTCGCCAGGCGTGCGAGTCTCTCCTCCGCCGGTGACCGTCTGGACTCCGTGAATGTCCATGACTTCGTCCGCGCTTGTCCCGCGCGTCTCCTGACTGTCCGCCAGTGGGCGTTCCCAGGTCAGCCATTAGGTGGACAGCAGGAGGTCCCTCTCTCCTTCGGGTATACTCCGGGGTGGCTCCGTCGATGGCGGACAACGGAAACTCGTCGTTGTTCGCCATGGACGGCGATCAGATGAACCTGAAAGACAAGGTTTTGTCTGTCAAGCTTCCCACAGATGGCGCCAATTGTACGGGGAGTAAATATTCCGGCAAGCCCGTACTCCTTTCTTCCGAGCTCCGTCGATGTCCGATCACCTGCGAGCAAGTAACGGTGAGCTACCCGGCGGTGTGTGGCCGAAAAAACCCTCCGACGATCAAGTTAGCACACACCTTAGGATGGATAGAGAGAAGGGAGAGAGTGTTTGAGTGTAAGAATTCCTTACAGAGATGTTCGTGTGTCGCGTATGGGGGGCGCAGACATGCTTATATACCCTCTGTGGCCCATATCTACTCCCAGTCGTCTCCTGACACGTGGCTCCGCTTATCCCATCTGTCAGCATAGACCTTGCTGAACATCACCTAATCTCAACTGCCCGCTATCACAGCTGGAGCTCGGCAGCCGAACTGCTCTATGCGTTACTGCGCCATGCCGTGCTTCATACCCGAGCACTTCCCTGGCAGACCAAGGAGGACCGGGCTAGGCGGCATCTCGGCAAAGCCTAGCCCGAAGCACCCCGTGGTCAGCTTTCCTGCCGGTCAAACGGTAACCTCGGCCGACCGCGCCTTTCCGGGCGCCGGTCACTCGACTTGTCTGGCTTCGGCCATCCTCGGACCGAGCATCCCGGTCCGACCGAGCACTGCCTTGCCGAGCCGCTTCTTTACGGTCTGGGACGCACTCGGCCCAAGTTCTGCCCGGCCCAAGTTCTGGCAGCCCATCTCTGGGCGAATAGTACATCATCTCGGCCCAATGCGCTGTTGGGCTCTCAACCTGCTCGGTCGCTACCTCGGCCCAACTCCAGATCATAAATCACCCTCTCAGTTGGGTAATCTTACAAAATAATATCAAGTGGTAAGATGTAGCACCTATAAACACAGTGAAGTCAATGATACGTACACCATTTTCCCCCTAATTCAGCCCCCCGATTCTCCTATGGATTACTGCATTTCTTTTGAAGATGACACCATTCCAAGGGTTGGTAACAATCCAATTGTTGGTGAGAGCAGTGTCTCTACAAAGGGTAAAAGACATATGGGTAGGAAAGTTGCAAAAGAATTATTTCAGAGAAATTAAGTCGTTGAAGCTGAAGTCCAAAAAATGAGCATACAATTCGAAACATTTAACCAACACCTTACTGAGAAAGAAAAGAAAAAAGATGAAAGTGAAGAAAAAAAGGATTCAAGCATTGTAGGAGCTGAAAAAACATGACTTTGAGATCAGAAAACAAGAACATGAGATGAAAAAAGAAGAACATATGATAATGACTACGGACATTTCTCATTTGGACCCTCAGATGAAAGCATATTACACAATGCGAAAAAAATGAGATTCTCGCCAAGTGGTCCTCAAATGCCAGTAGCCCAAATTACTATTTTCCTTTGCCTCCTGATGAATAATTACGAGATAATTTATTTTTAAATTATGCAATGTCATTTGTTTCTTAATGTAATTGTTAGGCTTTGTTTGCAATGTCATTTTTTATTACTATTTTGTATTGAAATTTCATTTTTTACTTTTATTTTTTAATATTCTCTACAAAAGAATGTAATATTATTTTTGCAATGTATAATGTTGACTATTTTTTAGTATAATTTAAAATTTTCAGTATAATAAAAAGACATTAACTGACATTAAATGACACTGTCATTAAAAAGATAACATAATGATGAATTAGATTTAATTTTTTTTTCCAATTTTTCATTTTTTATATTTGTCTAGTCGAAAATAATATAAATATATAATTTTTTTTTTACAAACAGTTAAAAAAATGTTACAGAAGACAAAAAATAAACAAAAATAAAGTCACAAAAAAATTTATATCCAAACAACACCTACAAATTTTGAGAGAAAGTTGGTTGAGATTTGCTAAAATAATAAATGACCATTGGAGCACCATTGCTATAATTTGGCAAAATAACACTATTCATTGCCAAATTATAACAATAGCAATGACATTATAGCAACAACCATTGGAGATGCTCTAATGCCTCAAGCAATTTTGAGATTGAATTTATCACTAATTTATTCTTTACCTTTTTAGAAAATATTTGGGACCCTCACAAAGAAGGATCTAAATGACCTCTACTAATGTATCGACCATTGATGTGTTTGAATTTTTTTTAGAAATTGTGTTTGACAGAGATATGAATAATTCAGATCATTTTAAAAGTTGTGGGGATTATATTTTGTAGGATCTCTATCATTACTATTATCTTTTTAAATAAGACTAGTATATTGGATTGACCTATTATTTTGAACAATAATCCTTGGTAGCTCGAAATTTGGTGGCTCGAAATTGACTCGAAACCCAAAACGACGTCGTTTTTTCCTCCCTCTATTTTCTTCCCTGTTTTTCTCTCTAAAACAGATAGTAGAAGAAGGAGAGAAAGAATGTGAAATTGTTTTGGTGAGAAGGATCGTGAAATTGTTTTGGTATTTGTTTTATCTCTTGATTGTTTGAACTGTTAGTTCTTGATTGAATAAACTTGTAATTTCAACTTCTATGTTTGTTCTTTCTCACAAATTCACCACTCATTCTAATAAACAACACAACTTCATCACTCATTCTCGTAAACAACAAAAAAAAAATCAACAACAATGTTCATCAATGCACACCCAAATAGTGGAAATTCAACGAAAATTCCAAAACCCCTAAACTATCAAACCCCAACACATCAAAAACCCTATCAAACTCAACCCAAATAACTCAGATCTAAACTCACCTCTTTACTTTCCAAATAACTCTGTCGTCCGGCGACTTACCTTCGCCGGTGTCGTTGTCGTCGTCGGATTCGAAGGTCTCGCCATGGATTCGAAGCTTAAGGGTTTCGTATACACACATAGATCTATGTATACACAGATCTTCCCTCCCTCTTCTCTCTTCCCCCTCCCGCTTCTCTCTTTCTTCTCTCCCCCTCCCTCTTCTCCTCTATTTCTTCTTCTTCTTCTTTTTCTTCTGACTGTTTCAAAGAGGAAAACAGGGGGAAGAGAAGGGAAAAAAAAAAAAAAAACCAACTACCCAAAACGATGATGTGTATAGATCTATCTCTCTTTTTCTCTGTTCTGTTTGTTGTTGTTGTTGATGATGATGCCCTCTTCTCTTCTCTCCTCCTTTTCCTTCTCCTTCTCCTTCTTCTTCTTCTTCCTTTTTTTTTTTTTTTCTGTTGCAGAAAAAAAAAATAAAAATATTCAAAACGACGTCGTTTTGGACGATCGAGTCACTCGAGCCAAATGAAATTCGAGCTACAAAATGGGACTGTATTTTGAATTACTTAAAAATTTTATTTAATCACATATTTTAAAAATATTGCACGTGTTCATTAATTGTGGTAATTTACGCTGACGTGGCCTATTGTTATTGGCTGGAGCTAAAAAAAATTTCTAGGAGCGACAGCCGGACGAATACTGCCCAAAATCTTATCCAATACATTTAATATTGTCTCCACGTCATGTACTCGTGGGCTCGTTGTTCAGCTACAGACGCCAACAGACAACAGACAGACTTCCATGTGGGACCCATATAAAAACCACGTGTATTTTATGCGTCCGGATCCTCTAGAGTCATCCTCTAGAGTGATCCTCTAGAGTGGTCCCTTAGAGTGCAACACGTGTCCCATTAACGCATCCAACGGCTGAGATGATCCCTCACCAAAACGGCGTCGTTTTGGTGAGCCAGACAAAAAAAAAAAAAAAAAAAAAAAAAAAATTGCAGAGCTGCTGCAGATCGAGTCGAGAGAGGGGAGGAAGAAGAAGAAAATGGATTTGAAAGGAGGAGGAAGAAGAAAATGGATTTAAGAGAAATTGGAAGAAAATGGAATTGAGAACATTCAACTTCCCCTATAATTTTCTCAGCAGCCAATCATCATCAAACATTAAAGCAAAGCTCACCTGCTTGTGACTGTTCAACAAATCTGGATTAACAGATCTATCCAAAAGCAGAGTAACAATCTGAAACAAAGGCAAACACAGACAAACAAACCCATCAATCAAAATTCAAAACCCATCAAAATTGCGTATAAAAAACTTCAAAATTCGAAGAACCCACATCGATCTGGCCGTTGGCAGCTGCTATGTGAAGAGAAGAGTGGCGATCGTAAACTGTGGTTTGGTGGATGAGAGTTAGGTCTCTCTCCAAGAGAGTCTCAACAGTTTCCAAGTCCCCGAACTGAACAGCAGTGAAGAGCTCATGTTCGTGGCTCGCCGTGCAACTAAGTCCCTGACCCATCTTTTCCTACTCTCTCTCGATATATATATATATATATATATATATCTAAGCCTGAGATAAATAGATTTTCTTCTTCTTCCTCTTCCCTCTTGACTCGATCTGCAGCTCTGCAATTTTTTTTTTTTTTTTGATCTGGCTCACAGAAGAAAATGGAAGTTCATCCATGGTGATGAACCTCTTGAGCGACCAAACCAAACCCATTAACCCAACACAGCAAAAAAACTTTTCTTTCTTTCCTCAAATCCATTTTCTTCTTCCAGTTTTCTTCTTCCTCCTCCTTTCAAATCCATTTTCTTCTTCTTCCTCCCCTCTTTCGACTCGATCTGCAGCAGCTCTGCAATTTTTTTTTTTTTTGGTCTGGCTCACCAAAACGACGCCGTTTTGGTGAGGGATCATCTCAGCCGTTGGATGTGTTAATGGGACACGTGTTGCACTCTAAGGGACCACTCTAGAGGATCACTCTAGAGGATGACTCTAGAGGATCCGGACGCGTATTTTATTACCACGTAAAGTGCATCGAGCCCCACGCTCCTCTGAGTACTAATTTTGTGAAACAAAAATGCTTTAGACCATTAATTAGTGGTGACTCAATGATGTGGCAGTCACATGTGTTTTGTATTTTGTGTTTATTTATTTATCAAAAATGATTTAGACCACTAATTAGTGGTGGCTCTAATGATATGGCAGTGGGTGTGTTTTGTGCCTTGTTTTTTTTTTCTTTTTTTTTTTTTAATTGCCACCTCACTAGTGGTGATATTAGTGATGATAAATTAGTGGTCTATAACATTGCTCTTTATTTATTTATTTTTTTAATTGCCACCTCACTAGTGGTGGTATTAATGATAGTAAACTAGTGGTCTATAACATTACCTTTTTGTGAAAATCATCACTAGGTGTTTTTTGGGTTTGCCTTTTTTGATTTTTTTTTTTACTTTTTTAGTAATTTTATTTTTAAAATTTTTTTTAAAGATTTTTTTTGATTTTACTCAATTAAATTTACTGAAACAATAAAATTCTTAGTATGTGTTTAATTTGTATTTTGAGATAAATTTTTTTAAAAAAATTTGGAGAGAGATTTTAGAATTTTTTTTGATTTGTTTGGTTGTATATTTTGAAAATAGTTTTGGAGTTTGAAATGATTTGATATTTTATTATAATTGAGTAGATGTGTGTGAGAGAAAAAGTAATTGAGAAAGAGAGAGGAGAGAGAAAAAATGATTAATTGATGTGTAATAGAGAGAGAAGTAATTTTAAATATTTCCGAAAAAATTTGTAACCAAACATGTTTTTTAATTTTTTTTTTCAAAAATATATTTCAAAATACAAACCAAACACACCCTTAATTTTTTTTAAAAGGCCCTAAAAGGACAAAAAGAAAAAAAAATTGATTTTTTTGGTTCAACTTTTATTTATTTATTTTTGTTTAGATTCGTTTATACGACGCGAATCAAAAAAATAATTTTTTTTGATATAATTTGAAAAAAAAAAAAACTATCATTCATTGATAATTTATACAAGTTATAACAATTTTATAAAAAAATATTATCATTATAATTATAGTTATAAATATTTATAATATTTATTATTTATTTATAAATATTTCTTTTAGACACTACTATCATGTTATTTATAATTATTTGTTTAAATTGTCCCCAAAGATTGAGTTGGTTCAATTTTTTTAATAAATTTAGTTGATAAGATTAGATTGGTTATCCATTCAAGTCATGCCTATGAGGGGATTGGCCTGGTTATGCCTAACCGATGACTCTAGTTTTGGAACATGTTATTTTGAATAATTTTTAAAATTTTTTAATTAAAATATAAATTAAAAAAAAATTACTAACAAGTATTCATAAGATACAAATAAAAGACAAAAGAATTTCAAAAATATGAAACACATTTTACTAAATTCAATATATTTTTATTAAAATTAATATAATTTTTTAATATTTTTACATATTTTTAAGATACTCTTTATACCCTTCCCAATGTTATATATAAAAGGTACTGTTAACCAGTGCTATGAAGATATAAGTAAATTTTTTTAAAAAATTAATTTTAATATATTTTTACTAAAAATCAATACAGTATATTTTTTAATTTTTTTTTTACTCACTTTTTACACACTTTTTATTATCCCCTTTAAAAGATGTGATTGGACTAACAATGATGTAGGACCTACCTAAAGTTTGGTAGGAAAAATCACATGATATAATCATTAGGCTAAGTTTGGAACAATCTATTTTAATTAAAAAGATAAAAAAATCATTATTAAAACATTAATTACTTTATTCTTTTTATTTTTTATATTTATTTTCAAAATAAATTTAATTCCCAAAATAATCCTTAGGCCAAGTTTGGAAAGTTGTTAAAAAGTCAAAAAATTACTCAAAAAGTTAAAAAGTTATCACTATTCATCAAAAGTAAAAAATTACGGCGGCACAATTCTCAATCCTAATTTTTCTCTATACACTAATTTATATAATTTTTTAATACACATTTTTTCATAAAAATTCAAAAAGTTAACCCAAATAATCATATTTTTTTCCTCAACTGTTTAGTCTAAAAAGATAAAAAAATACACTTATTTAGGACACCTCAAACAATCCCTTAATTTCCTCAAAAGGTATGATTATTGAAGTGGATTTACAATCCAATCATCACAATATCTTAGCTCTGTTTGGGAAGAGTTTTTTGGGTTTTTTTGACTAAAATAGTCACAAAAAAACAAAATAGGCTATTTTAGTCACAACAAACAAAACATCATATCCAACTCATAATCATTATACTCTTCTCTCACAAAAAAAGTTAAAAAAGTCAAAAAGTCAAAAAATTCTTCACAAACCAAACTTTTTAACCCAGGCTAAAATAACCAAAAAGTCAAAAAACTAAAAAACCAACCCACTTCCCAAACCAACCCTAAAAATCTCATACTTCTAGTAATTCTAACATACTTAGGCCAAGTTTGGCAACTCTTAAAAAATCCAAAAAGTCAAAAAGTCACTATCCTATTTAAATCACATCATCTTATTTAAGTTACATCACCTCTTTAACACATCACTTCAAACTCAACCCAAACCCAACCTATATTTCATAAAAAATAAAAAAGTGCACTTATTTAGTCTTCCCAAACTTGACCTAAAGGTATATATAAAAAATAAAACAAAACCCCCCCTTTATTTTTACACTTTTTTTTTTGTAAATTTTTTTTAAAAAAATTGTAAACAATTTTTATACTTTGATTTTATATTTTAATTAAAAAATCAAAAAATTATTAAAAAGTCACTACTCAAACAAACAAACACTTAGGGATTGTTTGTGATGACCTAAATAAATGTACTTTTTATCTTTTTATAAAAAAGTGTTCAGAAAAATAGAGAGGTGATGTGATGAAAAAAAATAAAAAGATGAATTATTTTATGCATGACAAACTTGACCTTATTAATCTAATCCAACAAGTAGATGGATAGAAGATGCATGCGAGAAAAGGCCCGTGAGATGGTACAAATAATTATTTGAATAAATTATAAAAGAAATTTAAAAATTTGAACCTTATAATAAAATAAATAGGATTGTGAGATGGCAAAAATAATTATTTGAACAAATTTGAAAGTTTGAGTCTTATAATAAAACAAAATTTGAGATTTTAATTTTATCAATTTAAATTATAATTCTTTGATTTGTTTTTAATTCACATAAGTTTTTATTATTATTTTTGTTTAATAAAAATATCAAAAAAATATTTTTTAATTATTAAACTCAATATAAGTGTATAGAAAATGTTTTAAATACTTATTTATATTGAGTTTAATAATTAAAATATATTTTTTGATATTTTTACTTAATCAAAATATACAAATAATTTAAATTAAAAAATTATAATTTAAATTGATAAATTAAAAAATTTAACGTTTATTTTGTTAAAATTTAAATTTTGAGATTTTATTTTATTTTTGTAATTTTTTCTAATTATTTTGTGCATGCTTAGTTTGTCACTCAAAATATGTTTTTGGAAAAACAATTCCAAAAACATGTTTAGCTAGAATTTTTTAAGAAAAAATCTAAAATAGCTTTTCCTCTCTCATTTTCAATTATTTTTTCTCTTACACTCATTTATTTAATTACAAAAAAAATCAAATCATCTCAAACTTCAAAATTTCAAAACTATTTTCAAAGCCTTCGTTTAGCATGTGGTTAAAAGGATAAAATAGCTACAAAAATACAAAATAAGCTCTAAAGCCAATAAAATAAAATGTTACATTTAAATTATAATTATTTTATTTTATTTTTCTCACAAAAGTAAAAAAAACTAAAAACCCAATCCAAACGACGCTTTTTAGCCCAAGTTAAAATAACACAAAAATTAAAAAGTTAAAAAGTCAACTCACTTCTCCAAACAAAATCAAAATATACAACTAAACAAATTTTTAGGCTGTGTTTGGAGTAACTCTCTAAATACATTTCCATCCATTGATTTCAATGTGTTATTTGTTTTGAATTTTCAAATTATAATTCCGCACCCACTTATGAAAATTCTTTTTCAGGCAATAAAATTTAGCTAACTCGATCGTCCTCTCGGAAGTCCGACCGGTTGACCAGAACAATGTTCGGTTTTTTTTTGACACCTGTTATTTTTATATTTTAAATAAAAATATTTCCAGAATTTTTATTAATTTTTTTTTATGAGATTTTGGATTATTTGTTTGGTCATGGGTTGTAAGTTTTTGAATTAAATATCATACGCTATTTCAAAAATTTCAAACTCAATTCAAAACTCACGAACTCAAAATATAACTCTATTATCAAATTATATTTAGAAAACTCTACCAAATGTTATCTTAAATTTTTTAAACTTTTTTTAAAAAATTATTTTTAAAATAATATTTTAAAGGATTCGTTTAGAAAATGAGTTGACTTTTTGACTATTTTAACTTAGGGTTAAAAAAACTCGTTTAAGAAAGATTTTTTAACTTTTTACAAAAAAAAAATAAAATAAAAAATTAATAATTATAAATTAAATATAATATTTTATTTTATTAAATCAAAAAATATATTTTATTTTCTTGTGATGAAAATAATTTCAAATCCAATCCAATCCAATCTAATCCAACACTTCTTCCCATACGAAGGCAAAACAAGACGTTTATCTCTTTTTATTTTTATTTTTATATATATATATTTTTAATTCTATTTCAACCGATGACTATTACTATTCTCTTTCTCTCTGTGTTCTCTTCTTCAAAAATCAGCTCCTCTCTCTCTGTCTTCCCCCAAACCGCTTTCCGGCAGCCTGACACGTCGCGGTGTCAATCCCCGTAAATAACCCAAAATCCAGCGTCACTCTTACACACACCTTTTCACCCCCAACCTCCACCACCCCACCACCACCTTCATTCTTCACGACATTCTCTCTCTCTCTCTCTCTCTCTCTCTCTATATATATATATATACAGATTTTTTTTTTGGTCTATCTTTCTGTACATTCGTGCGTTCGTTCTTGACAAGCAGATCTGCAAAGAAGCAAGCTTTGTTTTGGTGAAATCGGATGGGCAATGCAAACGGAAGAGGAGATTTAGCCAATGGCGGTCCCGACGATCCCTCCACAGGATCTAACGGTGAATTGCGATTCCGCCCCAATTACCTGCCAAACTCCATTCCTCCTCCTGCACGTCTGCCTTCTCCTGATTTGATGGCCAATTCCCCTCCGGCGAGCCCCGCTCGCTTTCGATCCCCGCACATGTTCGCTCCTCAGGTTTATTCTCTTCACTTCACTCCACTTCTTCAATTGATTGATTATGTGAATCATTCGAAGATCAAAATATTAGTTTTTGTTTATTTTCTAATTCGTTAGATCCTTTATTTTAGTAATTTTTTTAAACTTTTTTACTCTACCAAAAAAGAAAAAGAAAAAGAAAAAAAAGTAGAGTAGGGAGATTGATGTAATAGTGACTTTTGACTTATTGGAGTGGCCAAACGATGCCGTGTTCATTTTTTATGCTTATCAATCTGTTTGGAGATGATGCTAAATAATGGGTTTGTTTCAAATTCTTGATTCGTCAATGTTAGCACTTAGCAGCAAAGCAATATTAGGGTTGTGGTGATTCTTTCTTCATTTATCGAGACGATCGAATCAGCGGCACACACGTCACTTATATCGAGGGCGCGATTGGCTTAGTAAAGATAATAAAAAAAGTTCCAACCGGTGAATAGTAGGAAAGTATATTTGCTTGTCTTTTTTGAAAGAGATAAAATTTAAAAAAAAAAAAAAGAAAGTATTTTTATTATTGCTTTGGTGGTTGAGAAATAGTGACAATTTTTTATTTTTATTTTTATTTTTTTTGGTGATAAATAATGGCAATTGTTGAAATTTGACGGACATGGGTGTGTCGGAATGCTGTGTGGTGAGAAGGATAAGGTTGGGCGTTTGCTTGAGCAGTCCCATTCTAGAGGAGTGATGTTACCTAGGAAACTGTTAGTACCTAGGAGGCAGTTTAAGGAGAACCATCCAAAAATCACATCTGTGGATGCTATTAGAAAATTGGTAGAGACAAATGGAAATCATTATCAGAGGAGGCAGTTTAAGGAGAACCATCCACTTTTGTCAAGAGGGCACAATATTGAAGTTTTTCAGTAATTTGGGTGTGGATGGTTTTTTTGGCTTCTAGAATGGATGGTCATTCTTCTTCTTCTTCTTCTTCTTCTTTTCTTTTTTTTATTTATTTATTTTTTAATTGTATAAGGGGTGTGTCCCCTCGACACAATCTTTAATACAATTTTCTTCGTTGCTGATAAAAAAGGAAGGAAAAAAAAAATTGTAAACAATATTCCATTAGAACATTATGCACATTTAGAATGATTTACGTTTGTACATGATGACATTGATTTGTGAGACTTTAATTTGATGATTCTTGGTTCGCATTGAATTTACCTGAAATTTATATACCCTGTATGTAACGGGATGTGTAGACTTCAACATCTTTAATTATTAAATTATTGAGCTTTATAAATATTTATAGAGGCTTTAATTTTTGTTTCACATTTTCATACATTTCCTTTTCTTTTTTGCTTTCCTTATGTTTCCAAAATGTTTCTATTCACAAACTAACCAACAGTATGTATCAAAACATGATTTTGATTTTTTTGTGGCTCTGTTTGGGAAGAGATAGATTGGGCTTTTTTGGCTATTTTGTCCACAAAAAACAAAACATCACATCCAACCCGTAATCATTACACTCTTCTCTCACAAAAAAAGCTAAAAAAGCCAAAAAACTTTTTCCAAACCAAGCTTTTTAGCCCAGGCTAAAATAGCCAAAAAAGCCAAAAAGCCAACCCACTTCCCAAACCAATCCAAAATATGCTTGGTTTTGGGAGGTCAATTATAAGGTGGAATTTAACTTCTCTCCAAAATGGAATGTTGATATTAAGGCCTCGTTTGGGAACAGGCTAATTTAGTAACTTTTTGGCTATTTGGCTAAAAAAGTAGGTAAAAAAAACTTGTATGTTTGGGATGACTTTTTGGCTAATTACGAAAAGATGTGCAAAAAGTAGAGAGAAAAGAGAATCTTTGACTTTTTGGTATAGGTTGTTGGCTTTTTGGCTAATTTAGTAACTTTTTGGCTAATTGGCTAAAATAGCCTCTTGCCAAACGAGGCCTAATAATCTGTAGGTTAACAATGTAGGATAGCTACTGGTGCCCTGCTAATGTCAAGCCTGTTTCCTGCCCAAATGCATTGTGATTGTGCATGTTCTCACTTCATGGGGTGGCTTACTCAATTAGGTCAATATAATAGATTTGCATGTCATTAAAATAATATAATAAAATTATGAACTTGGTTTTTTTGGGCATTAGTTGCCCAAATGCAATAAACCAAAGATGACCATATTTAATTTGGTTAGCTTGTTCTTTAGGTTTACCTAATCAAAGTTGATTCTTTTGTTAGTTTGTTGAGTGTTTCATGGGGCTGGTTGCCGATTGGCATGTTTAAAATTACAGTTGGAAGTGTTTGAAAAAATGCTTATCAGATTTGACTCTAAAACGTCAAAATGCCATTGACAATCCATTTGTGAAGACCTATTTCATTTGTGGAGACCTAAAAAAACTGAATAACCATCTCCACGTTTGATATGGAAGTTACTTCTCCTCTGTCATGTACTGTACTTCAGAAGTACCGTTTCCTTTATTCCCTCGCCTTTCTGTGTTGTGGTTGTTTTGGTATGAATATTTTATTCCATTGAGGCATATTTTTTGAACAAATCCTAAGGACACATCAAGAGAAGTACAGTAAGTTTTTCCACAAACTCCAAAGAATGAATCCCTTACCCAGTTGGTCATTTGGCTTTAGCAATTTGGTGAGTCATTTTCAAAGTACTTTTTAATTCGTTCTGTTTTGTTCTCAGTATATGGCCTTCCTATCATTATACTCGGAAGGTTCAAATGACAGTATTTATATTCGTAGAACGATAAAAAAAGAGCAGATCTTAATGAGTATAAACATTTCAAAAGGTCTTAGTTGAGAACACGAAAATAGGTCTATATAATTTTTGGAATGTAGGAATAAGTATTCTCTTTTTTAACCAAATTAGACATAAATATACAAAGGTAGCTAAATGCTGCCCTTATCTTGCTTTTGACTTTTATGGAGTACAAAATCTTGTTTCATACAATGGGTATATTCAAAAATTTGATGAGCAAAACTTTTATGTTTCTTTACCTGGGTAGAATCTTAGATGTGGTTCAATTTTCTAGGAAATTTTGTTATTCCCAAATTCCAACATTAATAAATAAACTGGTCAGGAGTTCAATTTCAATTTCAATTTCAACATTAAATGCCTTCTTTGGTTAATTCTATGTACATTTGAGTAATGGATTGATATCTACAATCAATATCCTTTATAAAATAATTCTACACATTGTTGGTAATCGTTTTATCGCCTAGTCATCAGATCATTACTTTGTTGCTTTTCTTTCATAGTTTCTCAAGTTTTTATTTATTTATATGTCTTTCTTCATATAAACAGTTGTTTCATTATGTTTGTCATTTGTCTTACTGTGTTCACTTAGGCAATACACTCTTGGATCTGTGTCGGTATTATTTATTTGTCAAACAATATAAATACAATGAATGCTAGTAATGTTTACAACCGTCATGCAAAAGCCAAAGTTTGTGGATTTGGTTGGATAAAGCTTTGAAATCTTCCCTTAGTTCCAGTTTCAAACATTCTTCATAGTTGAATCACAGATCTGATGGTTATTGAGCTGTCAGGAGGAGCTATAAGTTTGATGGTGGCTGTTACATTGATTATTGATATATAACTTATGTTGCGATCTGGACATGATGTTCCACTCAGGAGTTCTTTATCTTTATGCCGTCTGCAATTGTCAAATATGCATATGTTATGTGACTTGGATGGAATGAAGTTTTTAACTACCTTTCACTACCATGTTTACAAATCATGACTTAGGAATCATGTAAAAATGATTAATCAACCAGTAATTAGAATAATAAAAGCTGTAATTCCCAATTTCCCAGTTGTTAGCTTCTCAACTGATACACCTCTTGTTTTTGTTGCATTTTTAGGTTCCTATAACTCCTCTGCAAACGAATGATGGTCCTCCCTTCTTCAATCAAATGCGGCTGAATGAATCTCAGGGGACTTCTAATCTTCCTCCTGAGCAAGGAGTACCTACTTTGATAATATGGAACTATGGTGGTAATGATATTGCTGTAGAAGGATCTTGGGACAACTGGACAACAAGGTGAGCTTTAGTCACTTTTACATTGATTTACACATCAGTACATTCTAGAGAGCAATACATTATAGATAGAAAATTCATTGCCTATGGTAGAAGTCTGACATATATTATGTGGGGGATACCACTTTATACAGTGAAATTATGAAATAGCACTCATAATAGCATCTACTCACAGGAAAAAGCTGCAAAGATGCGGTCAGGATCATTCCATTCTCTTGGTTCTGCCATTGGGTATATACCATTACAAGTTCATCGTGGATGGTGAATGGAGATATATTCCAGATCTTCCTTTTGTAGCTGATGAGATGGGCCTTGTTTGCAATCTTCTTGATGTCAATGTAAGTAGGTCCATAACCTTGTAACATTTCCAGAAGTCATTGTGAAATGGTTCTTGCAAGAAATTCTACTGGAGTTGATAAATTTTGTACTTGATACTTAGTAGATAAGGATAGTCTTTTTTTTTTTTGGGACATGATAGATGGATGGATATGCATGTCAATAAACATTTAATTTTCTAATCATGGATATGGAAGAGCATGTTCATTTTTATTTTTTTAATACAGGTTTTGTTTTTTGACTCTTACCTGGTATTTTCTGTTTGTTATGACATGCTAATTTGATAGGATGCTGTGAGTATACTTTTAATGCACACCCGATGTTTGTATAGCTTGAAATTTGTTATTGTTAAATGTGATTCTGTTGAATGTATAGATGAAGAAGTTGAAGAATGAGAGAGCTGCAGAAACATTATTGAACAAAAAACATAGGGTTCTCCCCTCATACACAACTATTTATAATAATAATAGGTAGACACAAACTACATAACTACACTAACACTTAACACTACCCTTAAGTTGGTGCAAAGATGTCTCTCATGCCCAACTTGCAACAAATGGGGTGAAAGAACTTACTTCGAAGACCCTTAGTAAATACATCTGCCAATTGATCTTCAGATTTAACAAAAGGCATACATATCAAACCCTTATTCAATTTCTTCTTAATGAAATGTCTGTCGATCTCAATATGCTAAGTCCTGTCATGTTGAATAGGATTGTGAGCAATACTTGTGGCAACTTTGTTGTTGCAATATAGAGTCATGGGTTCACTGCATTCAAGTCCTATATCACTCAGCAAGGATTGAAGTCACATCAGTTCACATGTACTATGTGCTATAGCTCTGTATTAAGCTTCAACACTAGATCTGGATACCATTGCCTGCTTCTTACTACGTCATGTGACTAAATTCCCCCCTAAAAAAGCATAGTAACCGGAGGTAGATCATTTGTCATTTATCGAGTTTGCTCAATCTGCATCTGTGAATGTCTTTAACCTCAAGTGACCATAATTAGAAAACAAAATTCTTTTTCTAAGAGCGGATTTAAGATACTTCAAAATGCAATACCCTGCATCCAAATGGGTTGCACAAGGATCATGCATAAACTGACTCACTATCCGACCACATAAACGATATCTGGACGAATGTGGGATAGATATATAAGTCTTCTCAAAAGTCTCTAGTACTTTCCTTTTCCACAAGATCACCAACACCACTGCAAAGTTGATGATTAGTCTTAATCGGCGAATCAGCTATTACACCCCAACATGTCAATTTCCTCAAGAAGATCTAGAATGTACTTCCTTTGAAAAATAAAGATGCCTTTGTCTGACTTGGCAACTTCAATCCTAAGAAAATACCTCAACGGGCCCAAGTCTTTGATCTCAAATTCCTTGGCTAACTGCGTCTTAAGATGTGTCACTTCTTTCTCGTCATTACCTGTTACCACTATGTCATTCACAAATACAATAAGCATTGTTATATTATTTGCATTGTGTTTGACAATCATGGTGTGATCTGCATTGCTTTGCTTATACCCAAGCCTTAACATAGCTTTTAGAAATCTGCCAAACTAGGCTTGAGGGGACTATTTCAAATTATATAAAGCATTCTTCAACCTACAAACTTCTTCAATTACAGACTGAGATGAGAATCCTAGAGGTACATCCATATACACCTCCTCCAAACCATCATGAAGAAAGGCATTCTTCACATCCAGTTATTGTAAAGGCCATCCCAAGTTAGCAGCACATGAAAGAATAGCTCGAATAGAATTCATTTTCGCTAAAGGGAAAAAAGTTTCTTGATAGTCAATTCCATGTGTCTGGGTAGATCCCTTGGCCACTAGTCTTGCTTTGTACCGTTCAATTGTCCTATCTGCTTTTTGCTTAATGGTGAACACCCACTTACACCATATTGGTTTTTTTCCATTAGAAAGAGAAACCAACTCCCAAGTGTTATTCTTGTTCAAAGCTTGCATCTCTTTTACCATAGCTACCTTTCACATATAGGATCATTGATAGCTTCTTTCCAATCTTGCTAGATACACAGAAGACATAGAAGAAACGAATGCACGATATGTAGAAGATAATAAATCATATAACACAAATTTAGAAATGGGGTGTTGAGTACATGCTCTAAACCCCTTTCTAAGAGCAATAGGAAGACTCAAATCATTAACAAGAGGTCTATCACCAACTGGTGAAGAATTAGGTTGAGGATCATTATCTGTAGAGTCGGTGGAAATTGGATGTAGAATTGGCATGAGGGATGATGATTGACTTGGTGTTATAGGAGAAATTTGCTCTTTCTGACGCCGGGAATAAGTCTTAAGTTCAACCCTATCCAAACGACCACCGATGTCAGGCTCCTCATCAACAGAACTCTTGGGTTTCCTCTCACCACAAATAACAGTCCACTGACTAGGAAGGAAAAAGGACAACTCATGCTGATATGACATCGCTTCATCTGTAATATCATCCGTAACACTCTTCCCTTGAGGAGATAGCGGAGGACAAGTAAAAAAAGGACTCAAATTCATGGAAGGTGACATCTATACTAGCATATGCCTCACAAGTGTGAGGGTCATAGCATTTGTAGCCCTTCTGAGTGGCAGTAGCCAATAAAGACATAATGAACAGCCTTAGGATCAAGCTTCCCACGAGTACAAGGTTGCAGATGAATAAAGCAGACACTCCCAAAAACTGGAGAAGGAAGAGAAGCAGTGGGTAAGTCGCAAAAAAAAGTTCAAGAGGAATTTAAAAGTGGAGGATACTAGAGGGCATATGGTTAATAAAGTAAGTAGCCATTCTTGCGTTCATCAACTTCATTCTGCTCAGGAGTGCTTAATAAAGAATGCCTTGCTCCTCAAGGTATGTCTGAAAATCTCCATCAACATACTTAGTCCCATTATTACTCCGAAAATTTTTGATGGTAGCATTAAAGAGATTAGACACCATTTTATGAAAAATTTGGAAGCACAAGAAAACCTCATTTTTAGTTCGATGTAAATAAATCCAAATCACACGGAAATAACAATCAATAAAAGTAACAAACCACCAATAACCAGAAGTAGAATCCACAAGGGAGGGCCCCCCCTCATCAGTATGAATAAGTATAAAAGGAAAAGTACTTTTATTAATTAAAGGATAAAAAGTACGTTTATACTTAGAAAGCTCACAAGCATCACAAACAAAATTATTCCTAGGCTAATCTCGAATAATGAAGGAAAAAGCTTCTCTAAAATACTAAAGGAAGGATGACCCAAACGATGATGCCATTGATGAAGGAGATGAAGAGAGGAGTCGGTAGTGCATTGAAGAGCCTGAGAGGACAAAAGTAATGCAGGAGGAACAACATCTATGAAGTATAGTTCACCTTGTGCTCTACCACTACAGCCAATCATTTTCCCTATAGCTAGTTCTTGAAAGACACAATGAGTAGGAAAAAAGGTTATAGAGCAATTCAGAGCAGTAGTAAGGCTACTAATAGAAAGTAAGTTAGTGGAAAAATTAGAGACATGAAGAATAGATGAAAGAGATTGTAAAGAGGAACAATGAATTGAACCGTGGCCGAAGATAGAGGATAAAGTGCCATCGGCAACCCTAACCTTATCTCACCCAGAATATGGAGAATAAGAAGAGAATAAGACTAGAGGCACTTGTCGTGTGATCGGTAGCATCGAAATTAATAATCCAAGGAGACGACGAAGATGTACTAAGTGTACTAGCATAAATACCTGTGTGAGTAAAGTTGGAAGAAGTAAAGGGAGTTAAGGTAGATGAAGAATCAAATCGAGCCATCAAACGTCTGAGCGTGTGGAGCTCATCGTAAGAAATAGAACCAATATCACTGGGGGCACTAGTAGTAATCTCTGAAACATGAGCTTGAGGATGAACACTACTACCACAACACAGCCTCAAGTAGGACGACCATGCAACTTCCAACAGTGCTCCCTATCATGTCTGTCCTTTCTACAATAATCACATTTAAGCCGATCTCTATCAACCAAGGGACCTTTACTACCAACCTGAGGTTGACTAAGCTGGGTATCACGGGACTTAGGAGCTATAACCAACGCAGACCGATGCTGAATAAGGGTATGCACCATGACACTACATCGACTCTCCTCCTGCTGAACAAGAGCATAAGTCTCACGCAAGGTGGGAAACAGAGAGCAACCTAACACTTGAACACGAATCTAATCGTACTCCAAATTCAAGCCCATAAGGAAGTCAAAAACATGCTCCTTTTCCACAGACTACTGAAACATAGTGGCATCTTTGGAACAAATAGCCTGGAAACTCTAGTAGTAATCAAGTTCCTGCCACAAGCCACTCAACTTAGCATAGTTTACTGCAAGAGAGCGATCCTTCTGATCTAAGCCCCTAATCTTCTTTCTCAACTCATAGACCTGATGCATCTTTTTTCTCAACTCATAGGCTTGTGCATCATTACCCTTTTGAGAATACATTTGAGTTGCAGCTGTCCAAATCTTGTGGGTAGTATCCAATAAGAGAAAAGTCCGATTAATGGTAGGCTCCATAGAGTTGATTAGCCAAGTCATAACTAAAGCATTCTCAGAAATCCATTGAGTGGACAAAGCTTCATCTGCATCAGGTTGCTTGATGCTATCAGTGACATAGCCAGTCAAATGACGGGCGGCAATAACAAGACTGCAAGAATGAGACCAGTAATTGGTACCATTAAGCTTGACGGGACTAATTTGGAGAGCAGGATTATCACCAAGAGTCATACCATGACTCAGCCCACTCTCTACCTAGTCCTTAGATGCCTGACCCTTGCTTTCAGCCATGTGATGAGAGAAAGAAGGTGCAAAAACACTAGTAGGATATCAAACAAATCTAGAAAACACCCAACCAACACAACTCAGCTTCAGAGTATGAAACAGTGCAAAATTACCCCAGAACAAAGTATCCATATCAACTTGATGCAAGAAAACTGAAGCAGACCATCCAAGACTCAGAAAAACCCAAAGGAAGTACCAAAAAACCTCAAAACATGACCAACAAACCCCTCTAGGGTTCTAGTTGACTCCCAAGGAAGAGAAGGGGAGGGAAAAATCCAGCCAAAAAGGGCTCAAGTAGAGACTTTTAAAAAATCACCCAGTTTTGATAAAAAATCGAAAAAATTGAAAAACCAATCAAATGTAAAAAATTACAAGAAAATTATAGGGTCAAACGCATTAAATTTTGAGCATACTAGATTTTTTTTTTTTTTTTTTTTTTTTAAACGACTGATACCAAACCAAGCCTCAAGTCTCATTAAATGGGGTTGGCTACATGAATCTTTATTTTTTACTCGACTCTATCAAAGGTCATTTGATTAGTCAAATTAAGGAGATTCTTGTATGTGACCTCCAGAGAGGTGTCTATACTTCATAAGTCTCCGTTATATATGACCAAACCATCTTAATCTATTTTCTCTCAGCTTGTCTTCTATTGGTACTACTCTTACCCATTCACGAAGATACTCATTCCTAACTGTCTTTTCTAGTCTTGTCACATATACATTTTAGCATAATCTTAACAACGCTCATCTTATCTACATGTTTCTTAGTTGCCCAACATTTTGTCTCGTATAACATTGCTGGTATAATAGCCGTTCTATAGAACTTTCCTTTTAATGTAGTGGGTACTCGTTTATCGCACAGTACTCCAGACGCACTTCTCCACTTAAGCCACCCCGCCTTAATTCTATGGATCACATATGCTCTAATCTCCCCAGCTGTTATGATAATCGATCCTAAACAACGACTGATACAAGTGAAAAACAGAAAAACGAAAGGAACAATTTTCAAGGAGGGGATGTAGCTCTGATGCCATGTTGAATATATAGATGAAGAAGTTGAAGAATGAGAGAGAGAAAATGGCTACATAAATATTATTGAACTAAAAACATAGTGTTCTCCCCTTACATACAAGTTACAACTATTTATAATAATAGTAGCTAGACACAAATTACATAACTACCCTAACACCTAACAAATTTTTTCTCTTAGCCATTTCTTTCCTCTATTCTAATCTCAGTCATTTATCTCATCACAGATCTATGTTTATATTTTTATCCCCTTTTTTTTTTTTTTTTCCAATCTGTAATTGTTCCATGAGAGCATTGAGAATTCTAAGCAATTTGGTAGAGTTTGCATTTCGTCCATGTTTTCTGAATCTTCCTTGTTAGTTGTCTTTGCAGCTGGTGGAAAGATTGTCGATGTTGTACATATTGATCTCGTGTTTGTCTATGTTACATTGATGGTGTTTGGGAAGTGAGTTTTTATGTAGATTTTATTAGATGTAGGTTTTTATGAGATAAAAAATTTTTAGTGTTTGGGAAGATAGTTGGGTTTTTATGTGGTTGGATGTGATGTTTGTGAGAGAAAAAGTGAAATGATTATGGGGTTGGATGTGATATTTTGTTTGGATGTGCTTTTTTTGGTTTTGCAAAACTTTTGTCTTTTAGTGGAAAAAATGAGAAAAAAATTTGGGAACTTGCTTCCCAAACACCACCATTGACTTGTTTGACCTGATAATGAAAGTCATGCCTGTGTTTCTTCTTTTTGTTGTCATTTTTTTTTCCCCCATTTTGCCATGGTATATGCTTTTTACAAATGATATCGTGTTAGTGGATGAGAATAGAAAAGACGTTAACACTAAGTTGGAGACTTGGAGAGAAGCACTTGAATCTAAAGGATTTAGAATAAGCAGAACTAAGACAGAGTACATGGACTGTGATTTTAGTAATGGTCACAATGGAAGCAATGGAAAAATGAAGATTGAGAATCAAGAACTACCTAAGAATAAACATTTTCGTTGTTTATGATCGATTATCACAACAGTTGGAGAGATTGGAGTGAATGTGGTTCATAGAATTAAAGCAGGGTGGCTTAAATGGAGGAGTGCATTTGGGGTACTGTGTGATACAGTGTTGTCAAAGTCGTGCCTAGGCGCACGCCTAGGCGCAAGGCGAGTCGAGGCGCACCATCTGCGCCTGTACAGGTACCAGGCGAGGCGGCTTGACCCAGGCGAGCGCCTTAGCTGCGACTTTAGCAAGGCGAGAGAGGCGCAAGGCCCTCGCCTAGGCGCGACTGAGCGTTTAATCTGTAGATCTGATCTAACGACTTAGATTCGACTCAGATGAACCTTTCGAATGGCTCGTAATCATAGAGGATCAGAACTCATGTACCATATGAGCTCTCAGATTAACCCTAATCGAAGTCGTCTCTCCCTCTTTCGCCTCGCAATCAACTTCGAGCTGCTGGAGCTAGACTTGGTCTGGGATTGCGACACAAGAGCTGGACTTCGACTGCGACACTGGATCGACTTCGGCTTCATAGGTTCGACTCTCTCTCCCCTTCTCCTTCTTCTTCGTCTTTGACACTGGTCGTTTGACTTTCATTTTTTTTTTCTTTTTTTTTTCCTTTTCTTTTTTTTCCTTCGGCTTCGCAGGTTCAGTCCTCTCTTTTTTTTTTTTTTTTTCAATTATTTGAGTTTATGTTTTTCCTTCAGTTCAGCCCATTATGATTATTACATAAATAAATAAATTAATTCATACATACATAAATAAAAAAAATAGATACATTACATTACATTCATTATGATTATATGGAAATTGATTCATCATTATACTGAAATTAATTAATTGATCATTAATTAAAAAAATAGAAAATTGATTCATAAGTTAATTAATTCATACATTCATTACATTACATACATTGAATCATAACATTAATTAATTCATAAATTGATTCATAAGTTAATTAAAAAAATAGAAAATTGATTAATTAATTAGAAAAGATTAATGTGTTGTGATTAATAAGAATTTAATGTGTTGTATGTGTTGTGATTAATGTGATTAATAAGAATTTAATAAGAATTTAATTGATTAATAAAGATTAATCAATTTATCAATTAATCAATTTATTGTGTTGTGATTAATGTGTTGTGATTAAAAAAATAGAAAATTGGTTGATTAATTAATTGATAAATTGATTCATAAGTTAATCAATTTATTAATGTGATGAATTAATAAATTGGTCAAAGTTTTTCTTGAAAAAATAATGTAACATAGGAATGAATGTAATGGAATGTAATGTACATTAATTAATTAATTCATCATTAATTAAAAAAATAGAAATTGATTCATACACTACATACATTAATTAATTCATCACATAACATACATTACATTCATTATACTGAAATTGTTTTTCTGTTATTTATTTTTTGTGTTGTGTAGTAAGTACTAAGTAGAAAATGACATCGGAAAGTAATAGAAAAGATCCGGCGTGGCAATATGCCCATTTGGTGGAGGAGAATAATTTAAACAAGTTTGAGTGTAATTTTTGTGGTAAAGTATCAAATGGAGGTGTTTATCGGGTGAAGCAACACCTTGCGGGAGGTTATAGGAATGTTACTGCTTGTCCGAAGTGTCCTTCTCATGTAAGAGAAGAGATTAGAGAGTTCAAGTCCAAAAAAAAGACACAAAAAGAAGAAATGAACATGTTGCCTGATTTTGATGACATGGACATGGAAGATGAGGATGAAGATGATGATGTTGTTGAGATCAATGTCAATCAACACTGCAAGTTAACAAGTAGTAGCCAAGGTTCATCTAAATCCAAATCCAAATCAAAAATGCCAAAGAGAAAAGGGCCTATGGATGTTTACTTCACACCCAATCCCGAATCAATGGTGAAAAATCGAAGAGATCAAGCAAAAGGGAAACAAACAAAAATTGATGCAAATGACCCTTACAAAAAAGAAATGAGAGCTCGGGCACTGCAAAGATTTGCAAGGTGGATGTATGATGCTGGTATCCCTTTCAATGCAGTAAATTATGAGAGTTTTGGACCAATGATTGAAGCCATTGGCCAATATGGTCCTGGTATGAAGCTACCGACTTACCATGAAGTGCGGGTTACCCAACTCAAAAAAGAAGTGAAACATACTGAAGATTTGATGAAGTATCATAAAGAGGATTGTGCAAAATACGGGTGTTCCATAATGGCTGATGGTTGGACTGATAAGAGAGGAAGGATATTGATTAATTTTTTAGTTAATTGTCCAAGAGGAACCATGTTTGTTGAGTCGGTTGATGCTTCTAGCTATTCAAAGGATGGGCAAAAGCTATTTGAATTACTAGACAAGTTTGTGGAGAAAGTTGGAAAAGAGAATGTCGTGCAAGTTATCACTGATAGCGTTGCAGCTAATGTGTTGGCGGGTAAGAATATTTCCTCATTCCTTACATCAAAATTGTTTACTCATAGTTTGTTTTGTATTTAAAATTTAAAAACTTGAAAATAATAATTCTTCATTATTGTTACATTATAGGGAGGTTTTTGGAAGCTAAGTATGAACACTTGTATTGGACACCATGTGCTGCTCATTGTTTGGACTTGATGTTAGAAGACATTTTCAAGATACCTAGACTGAAAAAGACATTTGAAAGGGGTATTGCAGTACATGGCTACATTCACAATCGGCCTACGTTGCTAAACATGATGAGGCACTATACAAATTTGAAGAATTTGATCAAGCTTGCAAAAACTAGATTTGCAACCGTTTTTTTGACTTTGTCTAGGATGCATCAACAAAAAAAACAATTTGAGAAAGATGGTCACCTCCGAAGACTGGACCTCAAGCAAATGGGCAAAGGAGCCACAAGGTAAAAGAATGGCACAAACTTTGTTGATGCCTTCATTTTGGAATACTATTGTGTTTGCCCTTAAGGTCTCGGGTTCTCTTGTCAAAGTGCTTAGATTGGTTGATACCGAGAAGAAACCTCCCAGGGGATACATTTATGAGGCAATGGATAGGGCAAAAGAATGCATTGCAAGTTCATTTGATCATAAAGAAGAGAAGTATAATGAAATCTTCGAAATCATTGACAAAAGATGGGATGTCCAATTGCATCGACCTTTACATGCAGCTGCGCATTTTCTTAACCCAGAATTCTTTTACCCAAAAGCGTTAGAGGTGCAAAGAGATCATGAAGTGATGAATGGGTTTTATGAATGCATGCAAAGGTTGGTCCCGGATGTCACTGTTCAAGATTTGATCACTAATGAGATGAGTATTTATATGAAGGCTGAGAGTCTTTTTGACAAGGCTGTTGCGATTAGGCAAGGAAATACAAGAGCACCAGGTAATATATTATAGACTCATAGAGTTTATTTTTAGTAAAACTTAATACTTGGTAACAATTATTTCTAACTAGTGGATTATCGCAGCTGATTGGTGGCCATCATATGGTTCTTATACTCCAAACTTGCAAACTTTTGCTATAAAAGTCCTTAGCCTAACATGTAGTTCATCGGGTTGTGAACGAAATTAGAGTGTATTCGAACATGTGAGTATTTAACATTCTAACTAATTTTTTGTTGAATTCAAATATTTTTTATTCTCATTATATAGAATTGAATATCTTTTTAATACTTGCAGCTTCATAGCAAGAAAAGAAATAGATTGGAACGTCTCAATGATTTAGTGTATGTCAAATACAATAGAACATTGAGATTTAGGTATGACATGCGCAACACTCTTGATCCCATATCTTTGCAAAATATTGATGAAAGCAATGAGTGGTTGCTTGGGAGGATGGATGGAGAATCAGATGAAGATAATGAGCCTGTGTTTGATGATGATGATGGCTTGACGTGGGCCACTGTTGCTAGAGCTTCTGGAGTAGAAGAAAGTAGCCATGCAAGTAGAGCAACAAGTTCACGCTCAAAGGCACAACCGAGGATATCTAAATCATCAACATTGACTCCACTTTAATTAATAGATGAAGAGGAAGCGGGCTCAGATGACACAGAGGAGGAAGATGTTGAGGGATACAAATCAACTGATGGAGAAGAAGATGATAGTTTGCTTGCCATTGATGTTGAGGATGATGATTGACTAACACCGACCTAACCTACCCTTTCTTTTGATATTGATGTTTTTAAGTGTTAAGACATATATTAATATTTGTTGGATATTTATGTTTTGGATGTTTAGTGTTTATGTTTTTATTTTATTGAATGTGGATTATTTGATCTTTGAAAATTGGGATGTTATGTAATATGCACTTTCATGGCTTTGAGAATTATTCTATATTTTGTCTTGAATCTTGATTACTTTTGATTTTTTTAAAAATTGTTTTACTACTATGAATGATTAGTCTATATTAATTTTTCTATTTTTTACGAATACTGTGCGCCTTACTTCAATAAAGCCCGCGCTTCGCCTTGCGCCTAGGCTCCAAGAGACCTTCGGCGCCTTAGTGCGCCTTGAGCCTTTAAAAACACTGGTGTGATAAACGAGTACCCACTAGACTAAAAAGAAAGTTCTATAGAACGGCTATTAGACCAGTGATGTTGTATGGGACGGAATGTTGGGCGACTAAGAAACAATATGTAGATAAGATGAGTGTTGTTAAAATGAGGATGCTAAGGTGGATGTGTGGCAAGACTAGAAAAGACAAAAATGAGTATATTTGTGAATAGGTAGGAGTAGCACTAATAGAAGATAAGTTGAGAGAGAATAGATTGAAATGGTTTGGTCATATGCAATGGAGACCAACAGAGGCAATAGCGAAGAGATGTGATACAGTGACAGTAGATGGAAGTGTTAGGGGAAAGGGTAGACATAGATTGACATGGGTGAGTGTAGTAGATAGAGATATGAATCTCCTTAATTTGACTAACTAGATGGCTGGTGATAGAGTTGAGTAGAGAAGAATGATTTAGGTAATCGACCCCATTTGATGGGACTCAAGGTTTGGTTTGGTTTGGTTTATTTATGTATAGCTAGTCTAGTGTAATTATTTTCTTAGGTGATGGTTAGGTATTAGTCAGTAAAGGTTGTGACAAATTAGGTGCGAAGTGTAAAGTAATCTTTGAATTTATCAACTAGTTGGATTCACATTAGAAGAATTGAAGAAGAGAAAGGAGAAGCAATGTACAGTTAATGCAAATACACACCCCAAAATTAGGGTTCTTTTTTATAAAACCATGTGTTGTATTGAAGTAGTCCAAAGTACACAAATACTTGTAAGGCTACCAACAAATAATTAAAACATAAATACATAACACATTGCACCTCCCTTTTAAGTTGATGCAAAAATATCTCTCATGTCCAACTTGTAAACAGTGGGGTAAAAAATCTTACTACTAAGATCTTTAATGAAAACATCAGCTAATTGATCTTATTTCACGAAAGGCATACAAATTAATCCCTTATTAAGCTTCTCTTGATAAAGTGTCAGTCAAGGTTAATATGTTTGGTTCGATCATACTAAACTAGATTATATACAATATTAATGGCAGCTTGGTTGTCATAATACAATTTCATGAGTTCACCACAATAAACTCCTAGGTCTCCTAGTGAAGTGTGGAGCTACATAATCTCACTACTACCATGAACCATAACCCTGTATTCTACATCTACATTGGATCTAGCCACCACTCTATTTCTTGTTGCAAAGATTGACAAAATTTCTCTTACAAAGGTGCAATAGCTTAAAGTAGGTCCTCTATCATCAACTGAGCCTGCCCTATTTGCATCAGTAATTGCTTCAAATCTTAAGTGACCATGGTTAGAGAACAGGATCCTTTTCTTAGAAGTTGACTGGAGATATCACAAAATTGTGTAGAGGCATCTAGATGCGCTGAACGAGGATCATACATAAATTGAGTGACAACCCCCACTACACATGTAATGTTTGGTCAAATATGGAACAAATATATGAGTCTCCTTATAAGACTTTGGTACCTCTCCTTATATAGAATCACTAACACTACTGCTAAGGGAATGATTGGCCTGATTTGGTGAATCTACTGGCTTTACTACTCAACATGTATGTTTCATGAAGAAGATCAATAATGTACTTCCTTGGAGAAATGAAAACCCCCTCATCTGATTTGGCAATTTCAACCTTATGAAAGGACCAAGACGTTTGATATCAAATTCCTTAGCTATCTTCGCCTTGAGTTGAGGCATTTATTTTATACCATTGCTTGTCACCAATATGTCATCCACATATACAATAAGAACTATAATTTTGTCTTTGACTCATTCAACAAGCTTTGTGCGATCTACATTGCTTTTCTTGTACCCAAACCTCAGCATAGCTGTAAGGAACGTGTCAAACCAAGTTTGGAGAGGCTCTTTCAACCTATAAAGGGCCTTCTTCAACCTACAAACCTTTCCAATTGTAGAGTGAGATGAGAATCTTGGTGGCACATCTATATATACTTTTTTTCCCCAAATTACCATGACAGAATGAATTCTTCACATCTAGTTTCTAATAGCCAATGCAAATTAGCTGCATAGAAAATAATGGGTACAAATGAAATTTGTCTTTGCCACAGGGTCAAAAGTCTCCTGATATAGTCAACGCCAAAAGTCTGAGTAAACCCTTTGGCAACAATTCTTGCTTTGTATATTGGACTTGTACCTACCAATCACCACATATGCTTTCTGCTTAATGACGAATTGTTTTGTGGGAAAGTTCAATATGGTCAAGCAGTACATAATCTCATATTAATGTCTTTTTTTTATTTTTTTTTCCTAGAAAACAGTTGATACTAATAACTTGTAGAAAAAGTTAGGTTAGCACAGTGGCTGGCATAATAGAATATGTCACGTGTTTGCATCTCCTGGACCCCCTTTTAGGCTGTATGCACGCCAAGTAGCTGCCGACTAAGTGGGGCGCTGTCACATCAACATAATGGAACTAGTGATTACCTCTGTTTTAACTTTATTCTCTACTTATAACTTAAATTAACCTGCAGATACCATTCTTTCATTGTTAGGATATTTCTACTGTATACATGTGTCGGTCTCTAATCAAAGAGAAGCTTGCTTCCTTGCTCCCTCTGCTTTGCTATTATCTTCAAGGTAGTGTTTGGTTTACTAGAGTGAAAGTGAAATGGATTGGAATGATCATTGTCTTACAATGGTTAATGATAATTCCGTTTGCAATGCATTTTATATCTTTTTTTTAGTGAGCCAAACTCATATATTCTATTTGGATAATCATTCCATTCCACATTCATTCCAATGAACCAATTACTACCTGAGGGTTTAGGGTCCAGCCCCTCGAAGTTTGCAAAAGGTACGCTGTGCTTCCCAGAGATTTAGATTTAGATTTATATTGGCATAAAACCTAGTCCCAAGCCATTAGAGAACTATTAATGACAAAACTGAATATGATAATGACATCAATTTTATTTATTTAATTGCCTATTTTGCCTTTAGTGCACTCATATGAAATCTTAAAATTCCTATGTATGCATAGGAAAAATATTTTTGAGTAAAATGCCCATAATTCTCATTTCGTTTGGATTTGCATTTCACATACACAGTGACTCCATCACCACCCAGGCCACCCTAATCTCCACCACCTCCTATGTAGCAGCGACTCCACCATGACCTGAAATCCACGACTACCAAATCAACCTCCAACAGCCACCCAAACCAACCCCCAGTCTCCACGACCACCAAGACAACAATGATCACCGCCACCCAAATCACCCCCAAAGTCCACACCACCACCAAATCAACCCCTGCCGTCACCCAAACCACTCCAATCCACACACATATGCCACCACCAAAATTATACCTATACATCCAATATTTAACTATATGCATATAAATATACATTCCATTGTCTCACATACCAATTTCTTCGAGGTGTGGGTGGGTGTTTATATGTTGTTTTGGCCACCAACGGTGATGGTGAAGAAGCGAGCGCAGTGAAAGGGGTTTTGGGGGACTGATGTTGATTGGTGGCAACAATGAGAGAGAGAGGGTGGCAGTGCAGTGCCGATCAGTGGCTATAGTGGTAGTCTGAGAAGGAGAGGGAGGTTGTGATGGTCTTTGGTGTGTGGAGAGAGAGAGAGAGGGGGAGAGAGAGAGAGAGAGGTGGCATTGGAGAGGTATTTGAGGGAGATGGTGTATGTGAAGTGCATTTTTGCAAGTTCATATCAGATGTGAGGTTTTTCCATTTGACAATAACGAATAAAAGATATCTCAAGAGCCAAAAAGGGTCATTTCACCTCCCCAGTTAACACTGTTTGCCTCTTAGTTGTTGGAGGGGTGGTCGGTGTACTTTTCACGAACTTCGAGGGTAACCGTAATTTCTTCATTTGTGAGCGCAGGCCAGTGTAACTTACCCTTTTACAAACTTCATGTTTTGTTCTCTCTCATGCAGGGATATGTGCCAGAGAACCTTGAAGGTGTTGCAGAGTTTGAGGCCCCACCATCACCAGACTCCAGCTACAGTCAAGGTTTTCCCGGAGATGAAGATTTTGCAAAGGAGCCAGTTGTAGTTCCACCCCAACTACATCTATCCATCCTTGGTGCACAAAATTCAGATGAAGCTTCTTCATCGTCGTCATCTTCTTCTTCAAAGGCCCAACATGTTGTGCTTAACCACCTCTTCATAGAAAAGGGATGGGCATCTCAGTCTGTAGTTGCTCTTGGTCTAACCCATAGGTTCCAATCCAAGTACGTAACCGTTGTCCTCTATAAGCCCCTCAAAAGGTGAACCTTCTTCGTCAGCCACATGAAATGAAATTCTGTACAGAGACCAATATTGTGAATACAACTGCTGCCCAAAACTCTTTTTTATGTGTTGGTTTCTTGGGTCAATCTCTGTTATGTTATTCAAACTGTTGTCTGAATTTTGTTTTTGTTTTTGTTTTTGTTTTTGTTTTAGTTCCGGAAATGTATGTGCCCATGTTTGTTTTCATTGCACTGAACATTACAGCCCAAATCTCAGGGTGCAATATATTGTAAATCGCAGATGAAGGTCAATAACTTTGATAATCGCAGTTTTTGCCGCGTTTTTTAGTGGGAGATTTGAAGGATATACTTGCACTGATTACAGAGGATGAGGAAGTGATACATTCTGCTGCCATAGAAAGGTGAAAGATACAGGATATGAGTGGCCTCTTTTTTCTTTCTTTCGTTTTATTTCCCTTTTAGGAGGGTTTTATTTGTACACTACAAATTTTCAGTTCACACTATTTTGCTGTTTGGATATCAATTTTTGAATAAAAATCAATTGTTCGGATATTAACAGAAGAGTTAAATATCAGAACAGTTGATTTTTGATTTTTGTACGAAAGTTGAAATCTGAACATTTGATTTTTGTTTAGAAGTTAATATTCAAGGGAATAGAAATTCTTTCCTTTCTTCTATTACCTTCTTCTTTTCTTTTCTTTTCTTTTCTTTTTTTTTTTTCCATTTTTTGATTGTTATGAATTTTCTTTTATTTTGGTTGTATCACGTTTGTATTTTATTTTATTTATTTTTCTGGGAAGAAAATAAAGTTTTGAGAACTCTCTACATTTTGGAAATTTGAATTTTTTTTCTCTTCTTTTCTTAGGAAGTATATTATTTTTACAACCGTTCACCGAAAACAGTTTATCAAAAATAATTTCGTGTGTATTTTGCAAAGTAAAAGGTAAAAAAAAAAGGAAAAAAACAATCAGAGGGGGGACAATTAAAGTCCATATTTCAAAACTACAAAATTGAATTGAAAAGAAAGTCATTGGGGGAATTGTGAGCTGTGACTTGTACTTCACACATAGATGTAAATCTTGAAAATTGAGGGCAGATACCATAAGTTCACATTGCTCTTACTCTTCATCTTTTTTTTACTCATGTTTATACATGTTGGAGGTTTTATTCGCATATTACAAAAATTTTCAATTTTTAAACAAAAATACTGTTTGATAATTGATATTTGAATAATTAATTTTTATTTAGAACTTGACATCCAAATGACAAATAATATGAACTGAATAAAGTGTGATATGCAAATAAAAGCTCCCCCACGTACCTTTGCTGGCTTCTTCACCATCTTGGTATATACGGACAAGGGAAATTCTACTCAACGGATTTATCTCTTTACACTCTTTATTTGAGATTTTTTTGTTATTTCAATTTTACTCGTGCGAAATTATCTTTAAGAACAAAAGATAAAAATTAAATAGATTTGATTATCACTTTACACCCATTATACTTCAATCCTTACTTTTTTTTCTTTTCTCATTTCTTTTTCTCTACTATATTTACTTTCAAAAAGAGAGAATTATAGTATTTTGATAATGAAATAAAGCAATGGATAAATATAATAATGATGAAGAACTAACCAAAAAGTAAAATTGTGATTTTTTTTTCTTTTTTGTGTTTTCGTTTTGTTTTTAATGTTCGATTTGTGTTTAGTGCACTGGAAGCGAACAAAATCAAATAGCTCGGAATTACACTGCCGAACAAAAAATACATATCTGGTAATCCATTGCCGAACAAAAAATACTTGTTCAGTAACCTACTATTGAACAAAAAGTACATGTTCAGTAATTCACAGCTAAATAATTTCGATTTCATTTTTCTAACATTTTTATTTTTTCTGCTTTGAAGGATTATGCTTCTATTCATTGTGGTAAGTTTAGTAGTGCATTTTTAATGGACTATAGTTATGGATTCATTACAGACGAGATTTGTTAGCTTTGTCAACTTTTTAGTCATCCAGCACCTCTAAAAGGAAGTAATTGGATTTGTTTTCATCTCCTATGTACTAATGGATGGGAGAAAGTATATACTACCTATATTGAACAATTTCATACGTTTGTCAGCTCTCAAGTAGTAACTATCGAAACTATCAACATAGATGGATTGTGATAACATTTTAGTGTGTTTTTATAAATGTTTGTATTAACAAATTTAAAGATATTTGTATTGACAAATTTTATGAATGTTTGTACACTTCATGTTTTTATGGATTTTTGATATTTTAAGAAAAGTAAATCTGTAAATGTACGGCAACAGGTGGTTGAAAAAATATAATTTGTTTGGCAAGATGACATTGGAATAATCCAAATTGGTTGGTAATGTATAACCGATTGGGTTCATCATAAACTTAGAAGAAAAAAAAAGGGTTAATTACATTAATAGTCCCTATAGTTTGGGATTTGTGTCACTTTGGTCCCTGACTTTTCAATTGTGACACATTTGACCCTGAATTTTGAATCTTGTTCCAAATAAGGATAATTGAAAATATCATTAGGCTTTTCAAGGGTAAATTCGTCAATTTGATAAAATATAAACTAATTTGACGAAAATAAATGTCAAAAAAATATTTTTAATTTTTTTAAAATTATTTTTATTCACCAATGATAAAATTATGTCAAATTAATAAAAATTACATGATTAATTTTTTAAAATTAATTTTGCATGATCATCATCCAAACACATAATAAAAATTAAGGGTAATGCTAGAGACACCAAATTTTCTACCAAACAAACGACCAAATGTCTCACATGGGTGTGGGGTCTGTAATTTTGTGGGCCCCACACCCATGTGAGACACTTGGTCATTTATTTGGTAGAAAATTTGGGACCTCTAGCATTTTTCAAAAATTAATTTGATAAAAAAAAAAAATAAATGTCTAAAAGATTTATCAATTTTACATAATTTTATTTTTGGTAGGTAGAAATAATTTTTAAAAATTCAAAAATATTTGTTTGACATTTATTTTGGTCAACTTAGTTTATATTTTATCAAATTGACAATTTTACCCTTGAAAAATCTAATGATATCTTCAATTGTTCTTATTTGAAACAAGATTCAAAATTCAGAGTCAAATGCGTCACAATTGAAAAGTCAGGGACCAAAGTGATACAAGTCCTAAACTATAGGGACAATTTGTGTAATTTGCCCAAAAAAAAATGATAAAAGATGGCTGAACAAATTTAGAGGTGGTTTGAGATGTTCTAAATAAGTGCACTTTTTGACTTTTTGTAAAAAAAAATGTATAGAAAAGTAGAGGAAGTGGTTAGAAAAGTAGAGAGGAGATGTTGATTGATGTGATTAAAATAAGTGTATGTATGTAAAAAAGTACACTTTTTTAGTTCTTTCCAAACACCTACTTAGTTTGTTCGGAACATAATATTGGAGTAATTCAAAAGGAATAGATGAAATAAGAAAAATCTGTAAGTGTTTTGAAAATGGTTTAATTTAGGGTTAATTTTGATATTATAAATGGTGTAATGAGAATTTTATTTATTTTTTAAAAGTGTAATGAAAAAATAGGGGTAAAGGGATAAAATTGTGATAGAATTTCCCTATGGACAATTTTTGGAGGACAAATTGCCCCTCTCATTCTTACCCAAGATAATAAATATAGTTTAATGGTGACATCATTGTGCCTCATGTTATCGGCTAATAAAAAAAATAAAAAATAGGATTATGTGATACCTTTTGTCATTAATTAACTCAAATATTAGTCCTCAAAACTACAATATAAGATTTTTCATTAGTTAGTGATATTGTTATATGATATCACCGTTATATCTAATATCTACTTCAAAGTAAAAAATTATGTGTGTTTTACTTTCTTTGGATTCTATCGTTTGATTATGTTTTCGTTTTTGGTTTTTAGACATTATAAAAATTAGCAACAAAAATACTTTTGGTAATTGCTTTGTTACTAAAAGATAGCAAAAATTTTCAAATTTTGTGTAAGTAAAGAAAAAGAAAATTTATTTTCTTGTTTTGAATACAAATTTTCATTCCCACCCATTCCTCAACAACCTCCCCTCCATCTGGCCAAGGATACGAACATTCATGACAACGATACTCCCTAGTATTTGGTTTGGTTTTTATTGTTTCTCTATGCTAAATTTGGAAAGACAAATATTTCTTTTTTCAAAATGTGGATATAAAAACTTAAGGAACTACAAGAGATATTATTTCCTATGCCACTAAGATCCAAGAGACCTTCTAAACATACCTTATTATCACTAGTGCTAGACAAGTGAGACTAATCAAATGGTGTTTCCCAACTACAACAAGAATAAAACTCAATACATATGAAGACTATCAGATGTTGTTTCATAGCATCTCTAGTGCATGATATGAAGGTCTCCTTCAAGGATGAAGAGATATGGTAGAGAGACTATTTTGGTAAAAAAAAAAAAAAATTAAAGAATGCTGCTAGTATTGAAATAGAGAATTTGGGAGATTTATAGAGGTCTCACCATTATCCTTTAAGAGGGGCATGCATGTAATCAAGATTGACTCTAATTTAGAGTTGGTAGTCAAGTTCTTTGAAGAATGAGCTATCCAAAACATCCCCCATTGAAGACACCAGTTTTCTCATGCATAAATGCAAGTGCTCCATCAACCACATAATAAGAAACATAAATGTTAGGAATCTGAAAAATTACAGTAATGCTACAGGCCCCAAAGAGATGACCAAATGAATGACCAAAAATCTAATTGGACTGCCACCTAGGATTAGTGGGCCCTACCACTAAACAATTTATTCCTCTCACGTGATAGAAAGAAAGAAGCAAAAAAAAAAAAAACAATAAGACACCAAACCCCTTCAACTCCTTCCAGAGACTTTCACTCCATTGAAACAAGCTTAATCATCACCGAAGAAAAAAAGCCTCCGTGGAAAGAAGAAGTTGATCATGTAAGTTTTTAATTTGTGTTATTATTATTATTATTTTTTTGGTATGATCTAACTTGTTAAAATTAAAAATTTTAATTTATTTTTAAATTTCTGGAAAGTTTTTTTTTCTAATTTTTGCAAGGAATTATATATATTTAGGTTTATTATTTTTTGATTGAACAATGAATTTTTTTTTTTTTTTACTGAGAAACTCATATTTTAACATTGTGTTTGGTTCATAGATTTGAATCAGATTTGAAATTTTTTTTTGTCCCATCTTTTTATTTTTCATTTTCAAATTCCTAATGATTTGGTTGATTCATAAACTTAGCTAAAAATTTAGAAAAAAAAATGAAAAGGTGGGAAAAACATAAATGAAATATATTTATATTTCATCTATTTTTTATTTTATTTTTTAAATTTTTACTCAAATCCATAAACCAAACATGCCTAAATATTTGTTAAAAGTCTTAAAAGAAAAAAAAAGGGTTAAAACAGTGAACAATATTATTGTGTTATGCTCTCTTTTTCAATCTTAATGAAAGTTGTGTTGCACTGCCTTAATTTTATTTTATTTTTAAATATGTGGTGCTCTGTCTTAATGTCAATTGATGGAATTAGGTTATATTTCTTTTTGTACTCCTCTGCCTTAAATAAAATTTTTATTTTAACCTTAATATTTGTCAAAAGTCTTGGAAGATTATTTTTTGGTTTGAGAGATTTGTACTAAATAATAATGCACTATTTATGTTCAATTTTGGTGGGTTAAATGTTTGTCAAATTTTAAAATGATGTTTATAATTCTTTGTTATATTTTAAAAGGATGGAAGATAGAGTACCAAGTGATTATGGCAACACAGAATATAATGGGGAGGATATTGAGAATGAAATGGAGAAAGCAAGTGCAGAAGTGATTGAAGATAATATTGATAATCAAACAGATGAAATAAGAAATACAGAAGAACATTTAGAGGATCCTAAGCCGGGGATGGTATTTGACTCCGTAGATGAGGTTATGAAATTCTACATAAGATATGCAAAAGAAAAAGGTTTTGCCGTGTGCAAAAGAACTTCTAGTAAAGGAAATGATGGGGAGATGAGATATGCGACAATTACTTGTAATCGCGGTGGAAAGCAAAAGATCCGATCAAGCAACCTTGTTAAGTTGCAACCACAATTGAAGACAAATTGCAAGGCAAGGGTCACAGCAAATCTATGCACTAGTGGAAAGTGGAGGTTGAATTTTGTTAATCTTGATCATAACCATGGACTAAGTCCAGGGAAAACTCGATTCTTCAAATGCAATCGGATACTTCAACCACATGTCAAACGAAGGCTTGAATTGAATGATATAGCTGGCATCAAAATGAATCAAAATTTTAATTCATTTGTAGTTGAGGGAGGTGGACATGAGAAGCTAACATTTTTGGAGAAGGATGTGAGAAACTATCTTAATGGAATAAGGCGTTTACAGCTCAAGGGAGGAGATGCTATTGCAATGCAAAACTACTTTCTGAAAATGCAATCCGACAATTCTAACTTCTTGTCCATGATTGATTTGAATGAAGAAGGCCGATTGAGGAATGTATTTTGGGCAGACGCGAGGAGTAGAGCAGCTTGGCGTGAGTTTGTTGATGTAGTAACATTTGATACGACATATTTGGTTAATAAATATGACATGCCATTTGCTCCTTTTGTTGGAGTGAACCACCATGGACAATCGATATTGCTAGCATGTGGGTTAATCTCAAGTGAAGACACAGAGTCATTTACATGGCTATTTCAATCTTGGCTCACATGCATGTTTGAAAGCCCTCCGAGTGCAATAATCACAGATCAAGACAGAGCTATGCAAAAGGCTATTGCGAAGGTTTTTCCTAATGCACGACACAGGTGGTGCTTGTGGCACATCATGAAAAAGGTGCCCGAAAAATTGAGAAAGTACAAAGAATATGAACCAATCAAATTTGAAATGCAAAATGTTGTTTATGATTCATTGACCACAGAAGAATTTGAAAAAAGATGGGATAGGTTCATTGAGATGTTTGAACTTCAAAGTAATGAGTGGTTACTTGGGCTGTATGAAGAGAGACATCGTTGGGTGCCAGCTTTTGTCAAAGATATATTTTGGGCAGGAATGTCAACAACTCAGCGTAGTGAAAGTATGCATGCCTTTTTTGATGGCTACATCAATTCGAAAACCACTTTGAAACAGTTTGTTGAACAGTATGAGAATGCATTTGCAAAAAAGGTGGAAAATGAAAATCTTGAGGAATTCAATTCCTTTAGCTCATGCATCCCATGTATAAGTCATTATGAGATAGAGAAGCAATTTCAAAGTGCTTACACGAGAGCAAAATTCAAAGAGTCCCAGCGAGAGATATTAGGAAAGATTTATTGTGATTTGACTACATGTAAAGAAGATGGTGGTATTTCAGAATATACAATTGATGAATATGTCAAAGTTGGAGAGAGTCATCAACGTGCAACTTTCATTGTTGTTTTTAAGGATGATACAAAAGAAGTTAATTGCAATTGTCGATTATTTGAATTTAGGGGAATATTGTGCAAGCATCAAATCACAGTCTTCATGCATAGAAAGATTGACCAAGTACCGGAGAAATACATCTTGAGGAGATGGGATAAAAATGTTAAAAGGAGCCACATGAAAGTTCGGATTAGTTATGCCAATTGTTTTACCAAACCTGAAGCGCATCGATTTAATAAAATTTGCAATGCCTTTTATGAGGTTGCCGATTTAGGGGCTGAAACTGACGATAAGTGTGACAAGATGATTGAACGGATACAACAATTGAAATGGGAGTTCACAGAAGTTGGAGATGTTTATGGTAGCAATAAGCCAAGATCTACAAGTATTCATAATGGTTTTCCCTCATCTGGTGATGTTATAATAATTCCAAAAGAGAGTAGAGCCATTCTTGATCCATTGGCTCTTCGTCAAAAGGGGCGACCTCCATTGAAAAGAAAGCAATCCATCGTTGAAAAAGCTGTTAAGAAAAAGAAGGAAAGAAATAAGAAGCAAAAGACCACCACTTGTAATGAGGGAAATGTAGTGAAGGTAATCAATATCATACATTTTTTTACTTCTTTTATTGATTATTTTTTTGTTACTAACTTTTTATTTTTAATGCTTAAATAGGACTTTGAAGAGACTGAAAATGTTCATGTTACAACCTCTACTACGGGTTTTGGTGTGACTAGAACACAAGAGGGTTTTATCTTAGATGTAAGAAATTTTTTATTTTAAATACAATGATGTCAATAGGATTAAAGTATAATGGATGCAATATTTTTATCAATGTAGGAGACTGAAATGCAACGATCACAATATATTGGTGGAGAGAGTTATGCCTTTAATAGGGGATCATTAATGTGGCCAAACATGTCTGCCTATCCAAATTTTTCTGGGATACATCCATATTATGGTCATCCAAATATGCTATTAGGTGGAAGATATCCATTTCAATCAAGTACAGGAGGACAAGGTTTTGACCCGAACTAGATTTTCTTCAATGGTAGTGAATCCCAAGTACATAACAAGCTCTCCATTTTATTTTATTTATTTTTAAATAGATTATTAGGTACAATTTCTTAAAATATGCATCTTATAATTTCTATTATTTTTATTGCAGAGTAATATCCATCCACCTTGGAGAGCATGTTATGATTTAGCTCCTACTTCCATGCCATCACCAGAAGAAGATAAAGTTGAAGAGGAACCAAAGATTTGAAGTCAAAATTGAATGATGAAGAAGGACCAAAGATTTGAAGCATTTTATGATTTTGTATGGATGCTTCTTTTTGTTGCTACAATTTTTTTGAATGGGTATGATATATGATTAATGTACATGGTGGAAATACTTTTCCAGCTTTTGTTTTTAATTTGACTCTTGGAACAATCACATTTACAATCTTAAATGAAACTTCAGAATTTGACAGATTGTAATAGTCTTAATTCATAATCTGAAATAGATTTTTGATCATTTGATCATCATTAATTTGGTGAGTGTTATTGCAGAAATTTCTTCAAGTTTTAGGATTGTTTAACCATAAATGTTGAACTTTTTTTTTCAATGTTCAAAATATAAAATTTTGCAATTTTTCTGCAATGCTCAACTTTTCAATCAACCACCGTCAACCACAAATAATAAACCAACTAGCAACACAAACAAATTAACCACAAAAATAACACCAAAATTACACAACTTCATTACAAAAAGATACATAATCGTTTGATCTTGTTTTACATTCATATGTTCATAGACACTGCTATTGACTACATACATTTGTTTACATTTTAAAGATTAAAAAAATAATATAAAAAAAATTCTGTACACTTTCATATAATGCCCTGCAATATTCAAAAAATATTTGGTTCATCTTCTAGAGTGAAGTATCTAAACCATCATTCTTACTTCATTCATCATCTTTAGCATTTACTAGACCAACACCTCTATTAGAAACACCCAAATTAAGATGTCAAAAAATTGCATCTTGCATCAACACATGTCAAGTACAATCTATCAAGCCTTTCTGCAAAATTCGATATTTGAACTAGTGCTCGCCATTCTCATTTTTCATTGTCTATTCCGAAACTTTATGGCATCGACATTGTTTGATCTTATGCTACAGCATGGAATTTTTTTCCTGTTATCAAAAAAAAAAAAAATCAGTTGACATGCCATTTAATAAACAAAGTTACAAAGTCACAATTTCTCGGAGGACTTTCAACAAACACCTTAAAGGTGCCACTAAATAAACAAAGTTACCATTTTTCAGTTGATTTTCAACAAACAACTAGAATGCCTCAAAATAGGAAGAGAGTGAAGCCCAAAAAAAAAAAAAAAAGAAAAAAGAGGCACAAATCAAACAAGATCCACAAATATTCAACTAGATGTTGATTTTTGTTGATCTGTAAAAGAAAAAAAAAAAAAAAAGTTCTTACAAACGGATGGAAATGAGGATGTATAGTTGAAATTAATAGTTGAGATGTTGATTTTTGTTGCTCTGTAGAAAAAAAAAAAGATTTAGAAGCTCCTGACATTTTCGCAGAGAACAAAAAACTAGATGAAATATAAATTTAAAAAAATAAAATAAAAAATAGATTAAATATAAATATATTTAATTTATGTTTTTCCCACCTTTTCATTTTTTTTTTCTAAATTTTTAGCTAAGTTTATGAATCAACCAAATCATTAGGAATTTGAAAATGAAAAATAAAAAGATGGGACAAAATTTTTTTTTTCAAATCTGATTCAAATCTATGAACCAAACACAATGTTAAAATATGAGTTTCTCAGTAAAAAAAAAAAAAAATTCATTGTTCAATCAAAAAATAATAAACCTAAATATATATAATTCCTTGCAAAAATTAGAAAAAAAAAACTTTCCAGAAATTTAAAAATAAATTAAAATTTTTAATTTTAACAAGTTAGATCATACCAAAAAAAAAAATAATAATAATAACACAAATTAAAAACTTACATGATCAACTTCTTCTTTCCACGGAGGCTTTTTTCCTTCGGTGATGATTAAGCTTGTTTCAATGGAGTGAAAGTCTCTGGAAGGAGTTGAAGGGGTTTGGTGTCTTATTGTTTTTGTTTTTTCTGCTTCTTTCTTTCTACCACGTGAGAGGAATAAATTGTTTAGTGGTAGGGCCCACTAATCCTAGGTGGCAGTTCAATTAGATTTTTGGTCATTCATTTGGTCATCTCTTTGGCGCCTGTAGCATTACTCGAAAACTTATCCTGAAATTTACTTTGAAAATGAAGTTCATATACACAATGAATGCAATCCATTGATTTACTTCTTTGAAAAGGAGGCCAGTGTAATTATGTAAAAATTGTGAGACTTATTGTATTTTCTTCAATCTTAAGGAGAGGTCAATGTAATTTACCTATAGAAAAATGGTGTCGTCATATTTTTTATAATAAAATATGTATTTTATCTTGTTTAATTATCTTTGTATTTGTACACCATCTATAATAGTTCAAATTCTTATAATCTTATTAAATGAGAGATCAATATAATTATATCAAAATTGTAAAATTTATTGTATTTTTTTTAAACTTCAAGAAATATCAATGTAATTTTTTTTTTTTTTGAGAGGGGGGCGTTTGGAATTATGCAAACCTCCATTGACCATTGCCTAAGGTTAATTCCATTTATACACCACTATTACTCTCAGTTCACACCATTAATCTATATTTTTTTTATTGCCATTATGCCTCTCAATGAAATTATATTTTAGGACAAAACCCTAAATCCCCTCATCACACACCAGACACCCTAAACTTCGTTGCTGATGTCGCCTCCTTCCTAACCCTATCGTTGCCTTCACCACCCCGTAACTACCATCCCCGACGATCCACCACCATCGCGCCTCCAAACCCTAACGATCCACCACCTCCGACGCCACATTCCTAACCTTCGATGACCTCTTTCCTTCCCCAGTCAACATCGCAGCTCCATCTCCCCTCTCATACCGCTTACAACCTCTATACCCCGCCACTGTTTTGCTGTAGTGAAAGAGAAAGAGAAGAAAGAAAACGCACATAAGCGTGCGAGAGAAAGAGATTTGGGTATTCCAGATCTAGGGTTTGAAGAGAAAAAGAATAAAAGAGATTTGGGTAGCCACGATGGTGATGTTGGCACAGTGTTGATGATGTGAGCTTGAGATGGGGAGAAGAGATATGGGTTTTCCAGATCTGGACTATAGTGATGGTGATGTAGGAATGATAGAGCAGCGAGGTTGGCAGGTGGTAGGTCACCTGGGCTGGGGATAGTGAAGGAGGTGCAGTCGAAGCTGGTAATGGCTGTGATGAGAAGATGAGAGGGGCGGTGGTTGGTGGTTGACGGTCGACGGTGGGCAAGGGTTAGGGTTAGGGTTAGGGTTAGGGTTTGTTGAAGAGGACGAAGGTAATTTGGTATTATTTAAAAGAGAGCTTTTTTAGTAAATCCATTATCTCAGAGTGGAGTTCCAGGAAACCCATACTGTTTTATAATATTCCATTAGGTCCATTTTATACAAAAAGACCAAAAAAGCCCTAAAAAAACACGCGCCCCTCTCTCTCTCTCTTTGAATCTAATAACCGTTTCTTTTCCCCTCTCTATTCTTGCGCAAGAAATCACGCACAGTACCTCTACAGTCCAGAAATCCAAACCATATTCCACATCGCCTCGACGCCCCGAAGACTGTATTCCTTCCATCGTTGCATCGTCGCATCGTCTCATCGTCTTCTCCCCATCCATACGCCGAGAAGCCTGTCTTCGTTCGATCGTCACATCGTCTCATCATCTTCTTCGCCGTTCGTACGCCCAGAAAACTGTATACGTTTCTTCGTCGAATCGTCCCTTCGTCTCAACATCTTTGTCGTCGAAATGGGCAAAAAACGTAAGCATTCATTTATTCTGAACCCCTCAATCGTAATCCCTAAATTTTTTCATTTTTGCACTCAAAAACATTACACTTGCCATTACATTGTGTTCACAACTGTCAACAATCGACAATGTTCTAGTTGTAGTTGTTGTTATTGAAAAATGTGAACATTCACATTGTTTGGAAATGGTTTGATGATCAAATTATTCCAGATGTTACCCCGTTGTTGTTCAATGCTGTGACCATTCACATGGTTTCAAAAATTTTTTGGCCAGTTCTTTTTCTGTTGCTGTTGGTAACAGATATGAACATTCACATAGAGTTAAAATGTTTGCGTAATCAGGTATTAATGGTGTTGTTGTTGTATGCTGTGAAAATTCACAGGCATTGACACAGTTTGGCCAATTCTGTTGTTGTTCTTGTTGTTGGAAACTGTGCACATTCACATTGCCTGAACATTGTAGGACAATCAGATATTATTGGTTTATCTTGTTATAGCCTGTGAACATTCGCATTGCCTGGAAATTTTAGGAGAGTCAGATGTCGGTGGTGTTAATGTTCTTCGATGTGAACATTCACATTGCTTGAAGGTTTCAGTTCGATCAGATATTAGTGGTGCTTTTGGGCTAGTCTGTGAACTTTCACATTGTCTGGAAAATTTGCCTGAAAATTTAGGACATTTAGATATTATTGAACTTTCACATTGCCTGAAAGTTTTAGTTCAATCAGGTATTATTGGTGCTTTTGGGGTAGGCTGTGAACATTCACATTGTCTGAAAATTTGCATGAAAAATTTAGGACATTCAGTTAGTATTTGTGTTGTTGTTCTATGCTGTCAACATTCACATTTCCTTCAAATTTTAGGAGAGTCAGATGTCGGTGGGGTTAATGATATACGATGTGAACATTCACATTGCCTGAAGGTTTAAATTCGATCAGATATTATTTGTGCTTTTGTTCTACTGTGAACATTCACATTGTCTGTAAAATTTGCCTGGAAATTTACACAATACAAATATTGTTGGTGTTGTTGTTCTATGCTATCAACATTCACATTTGCTGGAAATTTTTGGAGAGTCAGATGTCGGCGGTGTTAATGTTCTACCATGCCAACATTCACATTGCCTGAAATTTTTAGTTCAATCAGATATTATTGGTGCTTTTGGGCTAGGCTGTGAACATTCACATTGTCTGAAAAATTTGCCTGAAAATGTAGGACAGTCATATGTTATTGGTGTTCTTGTTCTACGCTGTCAACATTCACATTTCCTGGAAATTTTAGGAGAGTCAGATGTTGGTGGTGTTAATGTTTTACTATGTGAACATTCACATTGCATGAATTTGTTACTTCAATCATATTATTGGTGCTGTTGTTCTATGCTGTGAACATTCAAATTGCTTGAAAATTTTAAGAGACTCAGATTTTATTTGTGCTGTTGGTATATGCTGTGAACATTCACATTCCCTGACGATTTTAGGACAATCAGATATTATTGGTCCTGCTCCTATATGCTGTGAACATTCACATTGCCTGAAAATTTTATACATGCTCTTCAACGGTGTTCATGGTTGTATAAAAATGCATTGTTTACCACACACTGACACGATATGTTCATTGTGTTTGTCGTGACACAGTCGAAATACACATTCATGTACGTATGTGAATGTTCACAACCACACACAAACTCTGGTGATTCACACCAACGCACACAACTGTGAACATGCACACCAGTGGAAATGCTGTGAATGTTCACATCTGTTCGACTATGCTAATCACATGAGCCTTCACTTAATTTTTTTTAAATGCTCCATTTTGCAGACGTCGCACACAAGAAAACCGGAAAGAGAAAAAGAGATGAGTCCCATGCGAAGGAAGAAACCCCAAAAACAAATACTTGCACCAATGTCGACAAGCGCCATGTGAACTACAGATCTAATATGACAGGACTGGTCAAATTAATGAAAACCACCAAGTTCACAGAAGCACAGCTTCGCTGCCTTCGGCAAACCCCTTTTTGGAATTTGTTTGATGCATTGAGAAACAATCAAATCGACCTGGATAAATGCATGAAGTATGATGATGTTGTTGTGCATGTACTACAAATGTACCAAGCTTCAGAAGATGCCTTCTACATTGGGCAGAAGAAGATGAAAATACACAACAGCGACATCAAGCTGATTTTCGGTGTGGACTGTGGCAGCAAGCCAATGGACATAACATACGGTGCGAAACCAAAGACTGGCATTGTAAACAGAAGATGCAAAAACGTAAGCCGGTTGACTTCAAAATGGATACAAACCCTTTTGACCGAGGCATTGAAAGGAAAAAAGAAAGATGACAACGAAGAAGTTGCCCGACTAGTGTGCATGTATGCTTGCCAGAAGCTTTTTTTCTCAACAAGCGGAGAGACAATAGGATGGGGCTACTACGCACATATGGTCCCACTAGAAAGCATGCAACAATATGATTGGGCCAAGCAAATTAGGACAATGTTGACATCGTCTATTTCCCAAAATGACAAAAATCCAGCAAAAGTCACCGGCTGTGTCATGTTATTGATGGTAAGTACCCATGTTTTCCAATAATAAGATTGAAATGTCCTCCAGTGTTTTTCATCTAAGCCAACTGTCAACATTGGCATCTGCACCTCTGATGTGAATGTCCATATGCAATTGTATTTCACATATGTGAATGTTCACATCTGACCAACTGATGTGACCGATCACATCCACTCATAACATACTACTGTGCATGTTCACAACAGTGCCAAAGCACTTATGTTTCTGTCATCATTCACATCAGTGATTCAAATGTGAACAGTGTGAATGTTCACATTCAATGACAATGTACCACTCTGAATGTTTACCACACTGCTCTGTAGGCAATTATGTTTTCACTACTGTGAATGTTCACATCTGAAGCAGTTAATGTCACTGATCACATTGACTCATAACATAACTCTGTGAATGTTCACAGCAGTGCCACATCGTTCACGATTCGCAGATGTGAATGTTCACATTCAATGATAATGTACTACTGGGATGTTCACAACAATGCCACTGTGATTAATGTTCACATAGGTTGCCATTACTCTGCAAATGCTAAATAACAATATGCGTTTCTTGTTTTATTGAAGTACTGGTTGTGTGAGCACACAACCATCCTCCAACCTCACAGACCCAATGCTTTTCCTCGCTGTGTGAAGTGGGATCTGACTGCTTTGCAGAAGAAGATGAAAACCATCTCCTTAGCAGATTTGGGTTTTAATGAGGTAGGGCCTTCAACTAGTGATCCAAACATTCACATTATAACACCACCCAAATATATGCGTTAATTAACATAATTTTTTCATTTCCAGGTTAATGCCGGTGAACTCTTTGCAATCCCAACAGAATTACAGAAGTTCAAGCGTAAAACATTGAAGGTGGAGCCTGAAATTTATGAACCAGGCAGAAAATGTCCCAACATTTCTGACATCAAGGGAGAACAACACAGTGGCAGCAGCTCCCACTTTTCTGGGGATGGGGTAGACCTGAAGGACAGTGATGAGGACATTCACATTCCATTTAGCAGCCAACATTATGACAGAGCTATTGTAATACCAGACACAAACCAACCTGATATCATTGATGTCCTTATCCAAGAAAATCGGAAGGCTTGGGGCGTCATCAGGCAATGGGAAGCAAAGTACAAACACCTTCAATTTTCATGGGAGTTGAGGGCAAGAGTCATAGCTGATCTTGAACATAGATTGTTTAACCAGTCCAGCCCGCCCAACGTGAATATCGAAATGAAGAAGTCCATGGAGCAGAAGGATCAAGAAATCAAACGCTTAACGCAGCTGGTCATCGACTTAGAATGCGATAAAACAATTCTTCAGGATCTTTACGATGACCAGTCAGTCCACATTGTCACACAAGCTATGTCAGAAAGGCAACCCCCTAGCCCAATGCAACACAATATCAGCCCACCTTCTAGGGTCAAGCGTATAAAGGAAAAAGATCGCAAAGAACATCGCCTGCCTGACTTCCAATACCCAGACTTACCTGGACAAAAGCAGCCCCATCCAGTCGAAATGGTTGAAGATGAGGAGGAACACCCAGCAGCGAAGCAGCCAAAAAAATTATCCTTCACCAAGAAGTTCAAAGTCTGGGCCAAGATGTCCAAACATGACAAACAAAAGGTCCAAGCTTTACAAAAAAATGGAGGCGATGAGTAAGTGACTGTGCAAACATCCAATGTTAACATTCACATTCCGTAGTAGTCTATATTCCTAACTGTGTTCAGTTTTTTTGGGTTGTTGAGATATATGCAATGTGAATATTTACATTGGTTTGTTAATAATGCACAGGCTGCTGGTGTGGAAAGGAGATTCGAAGGCTACACATGTGTATTTTGATGACATTGTCAACCTTATCAAGGAGGAATCAATACACAGCAATGTATGCCATTACAAATATAATTCAGTCTTCATGCATATGCACACACAGCCACACACACACTGATGTTGTATCACATGTGTGAACATTCACATTTGTGGTTGCTCATAGCAATTGTAAACACTGATGTGAATGTTCACACTCACGTACGATATTCATAATATGACCCCATGTTTGTGCAGCTCATAGATGCATATGCTGAACTGTTGCATGAACAACAAGAGGTGGTCAACCCAACTTCAGATGAAGCCTCATTGATCTTCACGAGCATGTGTTTGGTAAAATCCATCATTCCTTTACTTGTAATGTGACTGTGAAACTTCACCGTCCATTAATTATTTGTCAAATGTGTACAGAAAGTGATACGAGAGTACCATCCTCGCAAAAGGAGTAAACACATTGACGCACATGTCAGAAACTACCAAGGAGAGAGATACCTACTATTCCCATTGCATCATGAGTACCACTGGACGATAGTTGTGTATGATGCTAAAGAAAATTTGTGGAAGCATTACAACTCGTTGCGCCCAAGACCAGGCATACATGACCCGCATATCGACCAAGCACAGGAAACTGTAAGTGGCTATTTTTCAACACAAACATGACTTGTTCTCGTGCATTAAATGACTGTACACACACATATGTTTGTTGGTCCCTAATGTGAAATTCCATACACAGAGGAACTACATTGAGCATGTTGTGACCGTTATTGGCGAGTCATCACCGCTACACACTAAGTTAGCAGGCCAAAATCCAGCACAACCAACCAAAAGTGTTGATGTCTGTCCTCAACAAGGCGACGACTCGTAAGCCTCACTAAATTTTTTTTCAAATCCTCCACAACCATTATGCAAATATTCCTGTCAACTGCTAATCAAAACCATTTCACATTTACAGAGTGGACTGCGGACCTGCAGTATGTTACATCATGCGGGCGCACGTATATCATGAAGAAATTGTGGGCAGCCTCAGTAGTGCAGAATGGTGTGGACTACGAGATTTGTTAGTGCATAGTTTTTTGAATCATAAGAAATCAGAGCTTCCTTAAAACCTATAGGTGGGGGGTGTCCACCTACGAACTAACCAACAGTCGATTTGAATGTTAATATGGAAAGCGTTGATATTTTGACACAGCAACTGATTGTAAAACAGTGATACAACATCTGTTAATAAGGAAAAGGCAGCTGCGAATTTTGAACTACTTTTGGTGTTGTTATGTTTTACATATGTGAATGTCCACAATTGTACCACTAATGTGAATGTTCACAGTCACGTACGATATGCATACTGATGTGTTGTTGTGAGAAAAATTTCTGCAAGTGTTTGAACCTGACTGTTGTTTAGTACACATACCTTGTGCAGGAATGTACACTTGGTCTACGTGACATCAGTATAGATCACATACACATGTGTGAACATTCACATTTGTGGTTGCTCATAGCAATTGTAAACACTGATGTGAATGTTCACACTCACGTACGATATTCATAATGCCGTGTTGTGATGAGCATTCACTTATGATATTCAAATGCATATGCACTAATGTTTACATTCACTTACGATATTCATATGCACTAATGTTTACAGCCATGACTGTTCACAGTTTCAACACTGATGTGAATGTTCATAATCACTTATGATATTCATAATGACGTGTTTTGATGAGCATATTTGATGCGATTTGTGGAACCAGTTTTCAATGTAACACACATACCTTGTGCAGGAATGTACACTTGGTCTACGTGACATCAGTATGGATCACATACACATGTGTGAACATTCACATTTGTGGTTGCTCATAGCAATTGTAAACACTGATGTGAATGTTCACACTCACGTACGATATTTATAATGCCGTGTTGTGATGAGCATTCACTTATGATATTCAAATGCATATGCACTAATGTTTACATTCACTTACGATATTCATATGCACTAACGTTTACAGCTATGACTGTTCACAGTTTCAACACTGATGTGAATGTTCATAATCACTTATGATATTCATAATGCCGTGTTTTGATGAGCATATTTGATGCGATTTGTGGAACTAGTTTTCAATATAACACACATACCTTGTGCAGGAATGTACACATTGTTTGCATGACATCATTACGGGTAACATGAACAGGTGTGAATATTCACATTTCTTTACATTCATAACAGTTGTACATGTTCACACCATGTCAATCTTCATGAATGTGAAAGTTCACATCACATCTTGTATTCATGTCAACATTGACAACAATAAGGTAAAAACGTCCAACCCATGTGCAAGTTTTCACATAATATGATTCGTTTACGTAAGTGTGAATGTCCACATCATGTATTTATCATTACAACTTTAACAAAAAATCAGTTTTGTACAGAAAAAGAAAAAGAAAAGGCACAAATGAATATAAGAATCCAATGTAAAACACAACGTTAAAATGAAAAATGTACATCCTATATCGGCTCCTTGCATGACTTCCGATTATGGCTCCCCAGCTTATCACATCTCCCGCACCTTATTTGCTTAAGTTTCTCACCCCTTGATGGGATCCTATTCTTTTTCGGCCTTCCGGGTGGTCTTTTCACAGTTGGCGGGTATATAGTGAAGTCCATGGGATCAAAAGACGGCTTCTCCACCGATGGTATAGGGAATATGGCACCCGAATACGCTCCACGATATGTCTGTACATGAAAGTAATGTTCCACACAATCATTGAGATTGTAGCGGCTCTTCTGAATGGCAACAACAGCATGGTCACATGGGAATCCGTTAATTTGCCATTTGAAGCACGAACATGTACGCCTCGCAACATCAACAGTGACAGATGGTATCGAATGAACTTCAAACACATTCTCATTGGCTTTGCTAACTTGCCAAGACCTGCTGTGATTGAACGAATCCATAAGCCTTGCTTCAAATGTAGGACAAATAAGCTCATTCCATTTGTTTGCTTGGTCACGCCGTGCAGACATTTGCCGCATCAACTGAGTACGAATTGTGTCCACCATTTGAGTGATAGGAAGATTACGCGCTTCTTTAATCCAGTTATTAAATGACTCCGCCGCATTGGAAGTCATCTCCCCATAACGCATGCCCCTGCACAATATCACAAACATTTTACACCCCGAAAGTTAACAGGTTTGAACACTCACGTTGACTGATGTGAACATTAACACCAATCGCAGTGGACATTAACATCAACTTACACGATGCACAGATGTGAACACTAACATCAACTTAAATGACAGAATGATGTGAATGTTAACAACAGCAAAATATGACAACTTGTTTGAACATTCACATCATTCAAATGAGTCATTGCTATCAGATGTGAACATTCACATCGCTGACATTGAACGTGAAACACAATTGGAAGATTTTACAAATCGTAACTGATAATTCACATCGCTACCATTTTGGCTTGCCCAATGGAACACTTTATGAAACTGTTATTACCTGAAGTATGAATTTGCCCAGTGCTCAGGTGCCAAGTCCTTGAAGAAATCATGTGCTCGTTGTTTACCCTCCTCTTTTAATTTTGCAAGCTTTTCATGGAACCCTACCACAGTTGGCTCATAAGCACAATCACCCAAACTACTTACTAGGTGATCCCTGAAGCCATTATCAATTCCTTTCATCCGGTCTCTTAAATTGCTCTTCAAGTGTTGTAAGCAATAACCGTGATGAGCCGATGGGAACACCTTCGGCATAGCTTCTAACAGGCCAAGATTACGATCCGAAATAAAAGTAATCCGCCGGTTACCATCAACAACCTTCCCAAGTTCATGCAAGAACCACGACCAATTCGCCGTGGTCTCCGAATCAACAACCGCAAATGCAACAGGAAACAGACCTACAACACAACACCCATCAATAATTCAGCAATTGATAATGTGAACATTCACATTAATGCCCATCAATAATTCATTTTTGATTGTTCAGCAACTGATAATATGACCAATCACAGTAATGCTCATTAACAGATCAACTGACAGTAGTATACACTGATGTGAATGTGAATGTTCACATAACTATCATTAGCAGGCACAGATGTACAATACTGTGAATGGATCAATGTAAAATAATGTGAATGTTCACATTACAGGCATCAGCAGACACAGATGTGAACATTCACATCAGTGCATACTAATGTCAATGTTCACAGTGCTTATAATTTCTCCATCACTCATTTGTCCATACTATGCATGTCAATGTGAATATTGACATGAATATAGAGGTAAAAAAATTACTAACCATTGTTTCCGTCTTTTGCCGTTGCCGCCAGTAGCTGACCTTTGTACTTTCCTTTGAGGAATGTTCCATCCAAGAATAATAAAGGCCGACAAGAATTGAACCCAGAAATACACGCAGCGAATGACACAAAGAAACGACGAAACTGTTGACTACTCGCATCATAGTCAATATTGACATAACTCCCCGGATTGTACCGCATCACCGCATCCGAATACCACCGCAGCTGGTCAAACGATAATGAGTGATCTCCATGAATACTAGCCTTTGCTTTCTCCACAGCCAACCATACGACGTGGTAACTCACATCTAGCCCATAATCCCTCTTCAAAATAGTAACAACATCACACGGCCGAGTCAACGGCTTGTCCCTCACAATTTCAGATATGGTACTCGACACCAAATCCGAACTAACTCGTGGATTCTTCGATGTTCGGACATCCGTACCACACGTATGCACATCACTAAAACTCTTGATGTAGAAAAAATCATTTGCTCGTTGTGCTCTACAATGTATAGCCCACAAGCAGCCCCTCTCCTCCCGCATCGCACACACAGCAGTAACTCTTGTTGTCTCGTTCTTCACATATGTAAACTGAAACCCACATTGGATGGCGTACTTACATAAAACGTCACGAAATTCTTGTGCACCTCCAACAAACTGTTGTCCCACATGCGTAATACCATTTGCCCAAGAGGCTGACAACAACACCTTCTCGTTATGGTGGCAAAATCTTCGTAATGCATCAATTTCTTCCTCAACCCCCACTCGCACCAATCCCAAACTAGTCGACTGAACAATACCACTTTTCAACTCAACCACAACTTCTACATGTTGTACCCCCATTGATTTAGCAAGCAGTAACATGTTCTGAAATTCTTCCTCATTGTCCAAATCACACTTCCTAATCCCAGGTAGTTTACAGAACAGTGAAATAGAACCAGCAGACAACTCATCCCATTTCTCACACAAACACTCCACCAAACGAGAATAACACATTGCGCGGGCAACATTTATTACAGTTGTACTGCAACCATATGTACACACCAACAGCATAAAGGTATCCATCTCCTATAAAAACACAAAAACGACAACAATGAACATTAATATAAATCAATATGAAAATTCACTTTGTGCAGAAAATGGATGAGAACGCGTACAGCCGAAGTGCTAAATCCATGCTTCAGAATACGAAGATGTGAACATTCACATTGTTGTTAACAACATGTCAACATTAAGGAAACATCAAAGTAAAATGACAAAATCAACAATCTTCATATCATATTCGCGCGATGTGAACATTTACATTGAAACAGACACTCTAAATTATATGACACACACAGAGCCTCATTCAGCAAACATCAATTTCAAATGAGAACATCCACATTCTTCACATAATCCACATTAACAAATTGTTAACATCCACATTGACCTATATACTGATAATCAAATCATCTACAGAGATCCTCATTACGCATGCGTCCAAGTAAAATGAGAACTACACATTTAATCAAAATCGACATCAAAAATCACATTGTGCAAATAATCAAAAATTACTACGTGTACAGTTCAGGTGCTAAATCCATAATTCACAAATACAAAGATGTGAACATTCACATTTATATTAACAAGATGCCAAAATTGCAAACATCAAAGTAAAAATGAGAACACCAACAAACTTCACATAATATTAACAAAATCTGAACATTTACATTGAAACATACACTCTGAATTATATCACACACACAGAGCCTCATTAAGTAAACATCAATTTAAAATGAGAACATCCACATTCTTCACATAATCCACATTAGCAAAATGTCAACATTCACATTGCCATATATACTGATAATCAAATCATATACACAGATCCTCATGACGCATACAACTAACTAAAATGAGAACTAACACTGTTCTTCACATAATATGAATGTACTCCCCTCCACAGGACGACGTAAGAAGCATATAATTGAAAAGCCAGCGCATCCAATTCACATCAATCCAAAAACAGAGCATCTGCTTCATCATACAAATGAACTGAACATTTATTCACAATCAAATTGATACTAACCTCAACCATGCAATCCTACAATCCTCCAGAAAGTCGAACACAACTGATTCGAACTACTTAAAGCTCGGAAAATGTGACAGCCGAACAGCTACCTCTTCGTCATCTTCAGTCGCAAACCACAGAACCAGAACCAGACTAGAACACCAACAATGAAACCCTAGCACCACCAATCCTTCGAACGAGTATGCAAAACATAAACGTATCTCTTGGAATTGGATTGATGAAGAGAAACGTAAAATGGAAACTGCCAAACTGAATCACCGAGGAAACAGCCACGTAAACAGGCACATAATATGTAAATGCGTATAACACTGTACACATACATATATATATATATATGGGGGCAAAATAGTCCAGTAAAATATGTTAAATTAGGAAAATGGACCTTATGGAATAAAAAGAAAAGTTTATGGGACTAATCAGGTTATCATATTCTTTTGTGGACCTAATAGGTTATAACAACTCTAGAATGGATTTATCAATAAAAATCTCTATTTAAAAATTAGTGGTGTGTATTGAGAGAAAATTAAAATTTTTAGTTTGTGTATGGTGTGAGCTGAGCAATTGATGTATATTAAAAAGATTTATGATGTGTAAATAAAAACACTTCTTGCCTAAATGACATTCTACCTCATTGATATGGAAAAATGACACAGACGTCCCTTATTAAGCCTTACAACTTTATTTCATTAACAAAAAGAGTAATGTTACCTACCTCAAAAATTTTATATATGGGTGTCGGATTTACACCGTGTGGGTTTCATATGGGTTCGATATCTATTTGAGATATTTAATAGAAATTTTGATAAATTTTTGAGATCTTTAACATTTTTATAACAAAAAAGATAAAATGACATGAATAATCCTAAGTGAAAAACGAGTCAATCGTGAGAAATAGGTCAATTGGTTTAGTGATATGGGTCAGGAAAATGAGTGAGAGCTCTAATCAGAGCTACCACTAATGATGTGGCAGTGGATCTCACCTACTGCCGCAACATGTGTTGTGTCTGTTTGTTTATTTGTTTTTTTTTTTTTTTTTTTACTTTTTCACCTCATTCGTGGTAGGTTTAGAGCCATTAAATTAGTGATATCTAGTATGATTGTATTGGCCATCTCCTCCTGTAAACCCCCTCTTACATTTAGGGCTGGTTTGGCATAGACTATATAATCCATCTTTTTGTCTATTTATCTTTTTTTTATTACATCACCTCTCTACTTTTCTACACATCTTTTCATAAAAAGACAAAAAGTACATTTTTTTAGGACACCACAAACCAACCCTTATTTCTCTTTGGAAAAAACCTTTGCTTCTTACCTTCCTCAGTAGAGTTCAATGTCTTTTATAAACTTCTTATCAATCTAGATATAGTCATTATAATACATATTTTATAATCTTAATTTATATTTTTTTAGATCTATTTGATATTTTATTGTATTATTATATTTATTATTTTATTTTTAGGTATTTCAAAAGTTTGGTTGACAAATGATAATAAAATGAAGTTTAATCTCCATAGAAAGAATTTAAATAATACAATATGATGTTTAGCTTTGATGGTTGATACAAAGGCCTGTTAGCAAAAACTTTGTTTGGATTAAATTGACTAAGTGAATTCAACCGATAAAATCAATTTTTCCAAACAAAAGCCAGACCATGAAACTGTGGTTGGTGTCTTATATCTTAGCAAATTCAATGACTTCTTTAGAGGTTGTAATGTGAAGAAATAGGGATAAACACATTGAAATTCTGATTAATAACACTTCAATTATAAGAATCACAAGTACCAAGCATTACAATAGACAGAGTTCAATAGTACTAGTTACAAGGATTAACTACTAATCTATTCATAGTTACAAGGACTACGTCACAAGTTTTGTGAATTGGGTTGAAGGTCATCTTCTCTTTGAATTCTCAGCCTTTATATTGTTTCAATGGCCATGGAATGCAGCCACATGTCCATTTGCCAGCATCTCCCATTTGTCCATGATGTATAACTGCTACAACTGCTTTCAGCTCTTTTTCTCTTTGGAACAGCCACGTGTCATACCTTTGATCTCTCTCTCCGGACCACCATCTTCACGCTCATGATTCTTGGACCTTTATTGCTCAAGTTCTTGCTCTTTGACATGCCTTCGATAGAGAATTTTGAATTTTAGTGCCAACAAGGTTACATTTTCTTTAGTTGATCTATGGCTCAAGATTTATGAGAAGCGATAATCACATATTTATTTTAGTATATACAAGAGTCTCAAGTGTACCAAAAGGCATGTACAATTGGGGATAAAAAAAAATCATAATTTGTTGTGTAGATCATTCTTACAAAAAAATGAAATTGATTGAACATTTATAGCTTCGTGACAAGAGTATATTTGTTTTAAAAAAAAATACAAAAATCATAGCCAGCGTTTGGTTGTGTTTTGTAAATGTGATTTGAGAGTATGAGTTGTATTTTGAATTTGTGATATGTAAAATTATGATTTCAGTGTAGAAAATTTGTTTGGTTATGGTTTTTAAATAGAGTGCTGAATTGTGTTTTGAAGATGTATTTTGAATTAAGTTTTGAAAGTTTGATGTGACATGTGAAATGTGAAAATTTGTTTGGTGATGTGTTTTGAAAAAATAGTTTTCAAAACTTAATTCAACCAATAATTTATCATCAAACACACAACTTATATATCGATATCCATATTTTTTATCAACAATAATAACCAAACTATTTTTAAAATATTGAAATTAAAAATTGATTTTTTTTGTCAATTATTTTTTTTGTAATTTTTTTGAATAATTGTTTTTTCGAAATAATTTTTTCATTTTAAAATAAACTTATGTCAATTATTTTCGGCCAATTAATTTTTCTATCAATTCATTTGTAAAATACGTTTTTAATTTTTTTCTAACATTTTGTTAAAGTCAACAACTTTTGAAAATACATATTAATAAAGAATGAATAAATACACTAAATTTAATATTTTAAAATACAAATCATAACGTAAATCTTACAAAACATTATCAATTTTTTTTCCATTTATTACATGTTATGAATTTCGTCCAGATGTGGCAACAGAAATGCAATGCATTATTGTACCCGTTGAGCTCATATAATTGTGGGATTGACATACAAAATGACTATTATGCCCCTCTTGACTTAAATGGAAAGTGATTATATAGAACAAAATATAAAGGGTAAGATAGTAATTTCACTTACTTACTACCTACCTTCTATTGTTTCATAGTTGTGTGTTCAACACTAAGGTAAAGAAAAAGGAGAGGCTGTAGCTGTGTACTCAGTACACGGATGTGATATATATATAAAAAGTAATAATATTAAAATCAAATAATATTTAACAAATAAAAAGTAAATAAAAAAAAATACAACATGAACCTTTTAAACCTCACCCTTTTTATTAAATCTGAATCTTATTCCGTTTACCACACCAACTTCACCATCTCAGAAACACCTTCTCTAGTTACATTAGAAAACAAAAATTAGAGAAATAGAGCATATCCACCATCTCATTAGGTCCTCCTTCTCCACTTCCATAATTTACAGGTTAGTTTTGATGCCAGTTCATCTTCATATTAGCTTCAAATATTAGCTTCAGACATTAGCTTCAGAGGGAGTGAGGGAGGGAAGAGGAGGACAACCGGCCGGTCATCCCACGGGACATCCGGCCGGTCATCCCGGCCTAGTCACCATTCCACCTCCGTATCTGTTCGCTTTGTTTCATATCTGTTCCATTTTCATCTGTTATATTTTCTGATTTCTGTTCTAATTTTGTCACACTATCATTTATTTTTCTGATTATCAGTTTCTAAGTTATAATAAACTGAATGAAACAAACCCAACATAAATGAGAAATATCATTCTCTATGGTTTTTTTTTTGTATAAAAATCTGTTTCTATGGCATCTGCCTAATTAAATTTTGTCACCAAATTTTTTTATATTTATTTTTTACATAAAAATAAGTTTGTATGCACAAAAATGTACTAATGGTTGATATATTTTTCATACATTTTCCTTACCTCTCATATGTTTTACTATACAATTTTCTTTCACTTTTGTAGTCATCATGCCAAGAACAAAACGAACCAGGCCCGAACTTGGTGAATCCTCAAACCCTATACCACCACCACACCAACAACATGATGGCTATCCAACTAATGATTTTGCAACATATCATTATGAACAAGCCTATGAACATTTCATTACTCGACCAATTGTTACGGGGAGAAATGTAGAACTACCTTCTAAATATGATTCACTCTTACTTGGCAAATTAGATACAATGGGATGGTTACCATTAAATAATTTGCCAAATAAGATATATCTCCGTCTTCTACGATTATTTTATATTCACTTGACACTGGGTGACCAACAAAATGAACCGTTCAATCTTACCTCTTATGTTAAGGGGAAAAGAATCACACTCTCTCTCCGTCGTTTTGCACAAATTATTGGAGTCGAAATAGGAGATTTACAATGTTATTTTCAAAATGAGGCCGCATTAGAAAAAAATTGTTGATGATGTCACTCAGATTTATACCACAATTTGTGACAACCGATTTAGCGGCACTAATTTACAAGTCAGCCATTTAAAACCTCACATTCGTATTCTCCATCGATGGATAGTTGAAAATATCACTCCCAAAAAAGGACATTATAATAGTGTTTCATGTTTTCAAGTTTACTTGTTATATTGTTTTGAAATTGGACAAAAATTAGATTTATGCTTTATATTACTAAAAGAAATGATGCTTGCAAAATTGGATACTCTGAGTGGCCGGTCACTACCTTTTGGAGCTTTGTTAACCATAATTTTCAAAGCCCATGATGTGAACCTTGAAGGTGAATGATGGATCAGAATCACTTCACCAATTTCTGAGTATACACTGACCCGAGCTGGTGGTGCTGACACCTTGATGGGCTCTATTAATCTTGAAAATGAACCAATACCTGATGAGGAAGAACCCAATGACAATGCCATGCCACCAAATGAACAACCCCATTACCGGACTGATTATTTAGCCTTAGAACAAGAACGGTACAATTAGCGCCTACAATGGGAACAACAAATGGCTAATCAGCTCAATACATTGGGTATTCGGTTCGATGAATTTGGTACTCGGTTCGATGAAATTGCCACCGCTCAAAACTCACTAATTCATCAATTTGGTGAGTTTCGTGTAGACTCAGAGAGACACACTAAACTGACAAGGAACTGCATTGATCTGATTGACCATCGAGTCACTCAGTTGTACCATCAGCACTTTCCTCCACCTCCAACACCACATGACAAGGATGCTTAACTTGTTTAAAAATCAAGTAAAATGGTTCACAGATATGGTGGTTATATTTTTTTCTCTTTTTTTGTTTTGGTTATATATTTGGTGAGTTTTGTTGTGATTGTTTTACTTTTGTTATTTTGTTATAAACTTTTCTATTCACGTAATGAATAACAACGAGGGGTTTTTTTTGGAATCATTTAATTACATAGTTATAATGTTATAACAATCTGTGCAAAAAGATTATGCATTGAAAAAATTATTTGTACAAAAATTAATAAATAGTAATTCATAAATGTCTACGAAATCCTTCATTTGAATAAAATAAATAAAAATTACACAATTATTAAATAATTTTTCTGCATCAATTATAATATAAAATTAAATTAATGTTCTGAAATTAAATAAAATAAGTTACAATTTAACAATATTTAATAACAAACATTCTTTTTTTAATGAAAAGGAAAAAAAAAAGTTAATATAAACTTTTGTACAGAAAATTAAAAAGAATACCCCAGCGTTTACACAAATTATACACCCTTACTTTAAGATGTACCCAGCGAATTTTTACACATTTTTCATATAAAATAATATTTTGCTATAAAATCGGGTGATATAAAACAATAAAATATAATTTACTTTTTTATTTTATTTTATTTTATTTTATTTATTATTATTATTTATTTGTTACACTTTTAAATGGTGAACTTATCACCACCACCACCTAACACTACCAACCACCCATCTGCCACTACCACCCACCAGCCACCACACCCATCTGCCACTACCACCCACCACCCATCTGCCACCCACCACCACCCATCACCCATCACCACCCACCACCACCCATCTACTACCTACCACCACCCACTACCCATCACCACCCACCACCACCCACCTACCACCACCACATTTACCACCCACCACCCACCACCCACCACCACCACCACCCACCCACTACCTATCTACCACCCACCATCCACCACCCATCACCACCCACCACTACCCACCTACCACCACCACCCACCACCCAACACCCATCTGCCACCCACCACCACCCACCACCATCTACCCATCTGCCACCACCACATTTAATTTAATGACAACATATTTATTTATGAAAGTTACTAAGAAACACATTGCATATTAATAACAACATATTAAATTGTCTTTGCTAGACTATACATAAAATTACATATTACACATTACATGAACAACATATTTAAGTATACACTGATATGCGAAAACCATTATCTTCATTGCCCATGCGATGATGCTTGTGTTTTATTTCGTTTCATTGCCATTTAGCCCAATCGTTGTCCTCAGTATTAGTTATCCTACAAGAAGATACAAGAAGTCAGTAAATCACAGAAACAGACAAGGAAGGGCGAAGTTATGTAGTAACGGTGTCATAATGACTGAAATAATTTACCAAATAATTATGCATTCACAACCAGTAGTCAGTACGATATTCACTTACCTTGTTCATATCCCTTTTCTATTCATGGTGAATATGATTTTGCCACATAGCAGTAGCAATTGCATCCCTAACGTTCAATTGGGACGTTAACCCCTGTTGTGACATGTCAACGTAGTCAGCTTGGTCTTTAACAAGCCCATCTACTTCTGCTTCTGCGGCCATTTCATTATCAACTTCCATGAAGAATGGATCCATAGCTGCATGCAAACGGATCCAATTGTGCACTACACAACATGCAATCATGAGAGGTCCTTGTCGTGTAGACTTGTAATTTGGTATGGACCGCAATATTGGGAAACGCTTCTTCAAAACACCAAATGTTCTTTCTATGACATTGCGTAATGACGAATGTCGATGGTTAAACAATTCTTTAGGTCCTGCATAACGATGGCCACGAAACTCTTGCAAGTGATACCGTTGAGACCGAAATGGGGCAAGAAATCCAGGCATGTTCGTGAAACCAACATCAACTAAATAGTACTTGCCTACATATAAATAATGAATACACAGTTCTGTCAATTGATATGTACAAAAACAGACAAGGAAAAAAGTGTACCGTATGTTATTCAGGGACAGTCACCATTGGGTGGGTGTGAGAACTGTAGATCAGCTCGTGTAATAGAGTCAACCAGAATAGCGTTGTCGTGAGCGCTACCTTCCCATCCAGAATTAATAAATGTGAACAACATATCGAAGTCGCAAGCTGCGAGTACATTTTGCGATACCGTTGCTTTCTGACCGCGGAATGTATTTTGTCTTGAAGCAGGGACCCATGCATCCACCAATGTGCCATCGATAGCACCGACACAATCCTAATTGACAGATATTTGTTTGATATTAAAAGCGAAACAAACTTCGATATTACTTTCATAATAAAAAAAAATAATATTTATTAACACTTATTGATATGAACAAACTTACAGGATAGTCATACTGTTCGTACCTTGAACCAGGGAAAAAATCTCCTGTCATTTAAAATTTTTCCCGGTATGTCCTCTAGGTTACGTGGTTTGATAACCGATGATGAAAGCTTGCACAATGCCCGCATAACAATTTTTATGTGCCGACAAATTGTTTCCGTGGAGTGTTGAAATCTATCTGCCATTATTCGATGGTGATCATTTTGTGCAAAAGTGTATAAAAAAATTCCAAGCGATTCCTCCACACTGATATGCATATGTTCAGTATCGATAAAGCCATTATGGAATAAAGTGCCTTTCAATAAAATGAATGTTTGTGCATCCATTCGCATAACGCTCATCATTGTTTCTGGATGGCCATTTAATAGGCCGAAGATGTAATCATCACCTCTGAATGGACACGTTCACTGCGGTCGGCGACTACTTGACGCGTTGATATGGTCATGCATTAAAGCAATCATCAAAAAATCCATAAAATCATCAACAACCTCATCCTCCTCTGATGAGAGCTCCATTGTATTGTTTTCTCTATTAGATGACATATGCCTTTGTCTACATCACAGTAAAAGCATAATTATAAAATATGTTATTCATGCAGTAACAGTTAGCGTTATTGGTGAAATAGTAAAATTCAGAGGAGAACAAAATTTATTTAACACATGGTCATATTATAATAACAGAACATAGTTTTAATATAACAGAAAACACTTAAAAATTCAAAAAAAGAAAAAATACGAACATAGAAAAGGAAAGAGGATATGATGGAATGAAAAAAAAATAATAAAACCAAATCAGGAATAATGAAATCATCAAACAGTTCAGCGAAGAAGATTTGCTAACACAAGCAAAACAGAACTTCTCAGTTCACTGCAAAGCGAGGATCATGGCTAGGCGCAAATGGGTAGGAGTGCGCATAAAAAACCTTCGCCATTCCTTATCCTTGAACAGTGTCAGTACCCTAACGTACTGCAATGGTGGTATGTCCCCAAGCTCAAGCAATGCATCTTGACATGCATCAAGGAAATAATCATCACCACCTGCACTTACAGCCTCAGTCTCATTTTCTCGTGCACGTGAATGTCCTGTTTTGGCTTGTACATAGGATGTGAAAGCTGCGCATACATCATCAAACCCACTTGATCGTGACTTTTTGGAATGACCACTGTCAGTCTGGCTGGTTGCAGGGCCCTTCTTGTGACCTTTGCCCTTTGCTGGATCCATATACTCATCCCCGAATAAGTCAACAGGAATGGCCTCAGCAGCATTACTCCCACCAGCGTTACTCCCACCAGCATCAGCGTTCCAAAATTTATTTAACATGTCATCTTCTTCTTCTGAGTCAAGGGGTCCTTGTGTGGATGCACGAGACAGGGCCCCTGTGGCACAACAATTTTCAACAATTTCTGCCATTTCTTGAAAATATTCAAACCCTTTTGTCCTAAACTTCTTCACATTTCTACTAGCCTACAACACTTACAAAACAAAAATTAAGCACTGTATATATCATGAAATGTTTAAAATAAAATTAGAAAATAGTACAGATTAATGGAAAACCTTATCCCAAAATTCATCAGGTGCAACAACAGTGCCTATAATAGGATCCCATCCCAGACCAATTTGTGCCTGCAGTCGCTTAAATGTCTGGTAATCAGCTTTCAATCGCTGATATTTTTGGCACACCTTGACACCTGTATACCGAAATCCATATATGTTGTGCAATTGATTTACATAATGATTCTAATGCCTAATTGTCCACGAAGTAGTACGGCCCGTTGTTTGATTGTTTCTAACCCCATCTCTCAACATATTTATTAATTTCGTTTCAATTCTGGGCGTCCACATTTTGGTGTTCTCATTGTCATCGGAATTATTTCCATAAATCTATAAACATACAAATTATATTTAAACTAGTTTGGGATGGATATACAAGCATAACAAAGTATTTTAAAGTAGTCTGCAATGGATATACAAGAATAACAGCGTCAAAATGGTTTGAAGGAGAACACAGATAAAGGAAAAAGAACAAATGATTTTATTTCAAGGAAAAAAATACGTAGCAGATTAATTGAATTTAAATAGCAGAAATATAACCACAAAAAAAAAACATTCAGATAGCAGAAATATAACCGCAAATAATAAAAAAAAAAATCAGTAAACATTGTGTTTAAATAGGAGGAAACAAATCAGTAAAAGAAAAATTAAGGAAAAAAAATTAGTAAAAAAGCCTGGTAGGTTCAAACAGACCGGTAGGTTTAAACCATTAACGAAGAAATGGAAAACTGGAAGACAAAATCGGAAGAGGTGGGAGGATCGGGTGGTTGACCGGCCGGGTGTCCCAAGCACTGCCGCTTCAGGTTCTGATCGATGATCGATGAAAGGTTCAAACAGTTCATAATTTAAAATAACAACTGATCTGAAATGGAAAATACGCCTCTACAAATTCTCATAAACCATCTAGGAACTGATTTCAACTTCTCCGAAATCATTTATACATAACAGATGAAGATTGATTTACTGACTATTCTTGAAGAACAAAAAAGTTGAAACAGTTTAGGATGAAGGATGAAGAATGAAATCATTTATCGACTCGTCTGAAATCATTTTCAGATAACAGATGACGAATGAAGGATTTATTTACCAGATTAGTGGGAGTTGAATAGTTATCGCCGGTGATGGAATGTGTATACTGATTGAATATGCCACTGTTTGCTCGTCGGATTCGACAATAAATTTGATAAATTTGACCTGAAAAAAATTAAAAATAAATTAAGATGAATTTCTCAAATAATTTCCCTATAACAAAATATGTAAATAAATTTGTGAGTAATTTCACCTCGCAGTCGTCGTTGTTTGGTTGCCCGTAAGAAGAATCGTCCGCAACGCACAAATCGTAACTCAGTCGATTTGTGAAATATGATACCAGTACAGAGCGGGTTGGGTGGATTCATTATTTATAAAATGAGTCTGAAACGCACCCGTGATGAATCTGAAGTACGGATGTTTGATATAGAGAAGCCACCCGTGATGAATCTGAAGGACTGATGTAGATGATGAATCTGAAGGACTGATGTAGATGAGGTTCACGTGAAAGTTGCAGAGACGATGAAGAAGGCAGAAACGTTGAAAGGGAGATACAAGCTGCCAAACAGATTTTCAAAATGTAATTTGAATTAACACGCGGAATCAATTTTTGAACGTCGTATCCAAACGTCATGCGCGAGCTCACGTGTTGAAAATTGATTTGAATTAACAACCAAACAAAGCCATAGTTTGTTGTGTAGATCATTCTTGCAAAAAAAAATGAAATTGATTGAACATTTATAATTCCATGACACAAATATATTGGCCTTATTTCGTTTGTTTTTTAGAAAAAATTTTGGAAAAAATTCTCTACAAACAAATTTTCAAGAGTAATCAAACCAAACAATTTTTTTCAAAAAAATATCAAAATTTTGTTTGGTTACCTATTTTTCAAAATCACTCTCTCTCTCATACACATCAAATCATTTTTTTTAAAACTCTCTCTCCCAAAATAATTTTCCAAAATCATTTCTGAAAAAGACAAATCGAACAAGTTTTCGTACTTTTTATCTAAAAAACTAGTCTATAAACACAAACCAAACACACCCATTTATTTTTTAAAAAATAAACAGCTAACATGATTTTAATATTTTTTTAAAAACAATTAGAATCAAATCATGATATTGTAGATTTTCAATTAACTTAATTTTTTACAAGAATAATATGCTTGACAAATTCTATAAAATAAACAGTTTGGATCATCGAAAAAATCTTCCACCAAGGAACCATATTATCCTATTGTGACCATGTATCCCAAGCCCCCTAGCAAAGAAGTCTCACAAAATTCTATGATTTATATTCATCCATTCATATTTATATGACTCTTATTAGAAAGAATATGAGAAATAAAGTAGAGAGAGAGAGAGAAGAAATGAGGTACAAGAAGAGAGGGTGGGGAGAACATAATACTGTGTTTTTATTTTACCAAAAATTTTACAAAATAAGCAAGGATAAATATGGTATTTCATAAAATAAAAAAGATTAAAAAAAAATTTTGGATGACCTCATCAAATTTCATCCTTTTTTTTTTATTCAAAAAATTTCATCCACTTACCTAACGGTTGGTTAACGGTCAGGGTCTCAAGGGTCCGTGTGGTGTAATTTTTCCATAGTGGTGGAGCTGGCTGGGTGTGATTTGGGTTTTTAAATTTACTTTTTAAAGAAGGGTGTTATTATTAACACCTCATAAATTATTTTGAATCTTTTAATTTTTAGTTTTTTATTATTATAATAATAATTTCAAATAAAATTACTATAAAGAATATCTTTAATTTTGAGACATTTCATCTCACAATTAAACATGCACACTCATTACATTATAAATTAGAATTTATGAGAGCATTTGCCTCTACCACCTATCCATCTTTTCTAAATTCTACCTTCAAAACTTACCCACTCTCAAAACTTTGAAAATTCTTTGGCGGCAATATTCCGACAGTAACTGTGGCAATCATTTGATTACCTATACTTTTCCGGATATGACAATGAGTGGGAATTTTTTTGGCAACCACTAGAGGTGCACAACAATAAAAGTTTAGAGGAGGTTTATAACTTTGATGTTGTTCTTAATTCAGAGAAGATTGGCCTTGTAAAGGTAAATATATTAAAAAAATATAAAAATAATAAAATATGTTCGTCATTTTTTAGGGACTGAACTCTCGAACGTATGACCGAAATTCGGAAACACAGGCATGAACATTGTTTATTTGTTCGAGAACCGATAACCGAACATTGATTTTGAACTTTTTGTGATCTGAGATGAGTCTCAAATGAAGAAAACTTGAAGAGCTGAACCATTTTAAAAATTGGGAATCAGAGATTTTAATATTCGAGATGTGATTGTATGATAGATAAGGTTGGTGACAATCATAGATAAATTTTGTATTTAAACATCCCTTGAAAGATTATTGTAGCTTAAATCAAGAGTTTAAATTTGAGAACAATGAAAATCGACAGAGACAATATTCTTCTTCTTATTTTTCTTCTTCTTCATGAGTTTTGAAAATGATGAGACTCTTCTTCTTTTTAGTAAGTTTTGTTAGGGTTTTTTTGGAAGCGAGGTTTTTTTAGAAGTGTGGAATGTGCATTCAATTGGTGAAATATTTAAGAATAATTTTAATATTATTTGCGGGAAGAATTTTTTTTTAAAGATTTTAAAATTTATAAGTAGGATAAAAGAAAAAATAGGGAGTGCATTTATGGGTGTTAATGCCACTCTTTAAAAAATGGTTTTGGCTAGGGCTGAGCAAGGAATCCGTGAAATCCGTAATTCGATCCAGTCCAGTCCAATTCGATAGGTTTGGATTGATTTTTTGAATCCGCGATTTGGTTCCAGATTGAAGAATTAAAAATTCATAGTTCATGGATTGGTTCCGGATTGAATCCCACGGTTCCGGATTGGAACCAATCCGGACCGTATACAAATAGTCTATATTTTTATTATACATCTTCCCCCATAGTATCTTCTCTCTTATTCTATGTAAAATCTAAACTCAAACCTAAAACCGTATAATATCTTCTTTTATTACTTTTGTTTGTTAGTTTTAAGTTTTAATTTGCAATGGTCTAAATACTTATGGTAAAATCAGTTTTCTTATGATTGTTTAAATTCTAGAACAGTATATCGTTATTATAGAAAAACATGTTGCAATTATGGAACTAATATAGCGTTATGTTTATATTTTTATGAAATTTAAGTATTATATATATATATTTTTGTTATTTAATTATGTGAATCCGTAATTCTAAACCGATTCAATCCGTATTTAAATGGATTAGTTCGGATTGATTCCATTATTTAAACGGATTGAATTGATTCAAATTTTTCAAAAACCATAAATAAGATATTGATCCTAATTTTATCTTATTCCGATCCAATCCGGACAATACTCACCCTATCACCCTAGTTTAGGCCAAACTTTCGGCATTGGGTTTTGCCAAACGTTGAACGGTTAGCAAGTTTGAAAATTTTCTCACAAATCAGGACGACCCTCTATACAATACTAATATTCAATACATAGGCATGCAAGTTCGCTCGGACAAAATGGAATTATAGTCAGCATTTGAACATCGAAACCTCCCAATCAATTGCGATGAGATAGAAGAAGATTGAATCAGTCAGCATTTGATTTGATCATCGCCAGAGCGCTCTCTCTCTCTCTCTCTCTCTCGCTCTCTCTGTAAGTTAGTCATTAAATTAATACTATAATTGTCTTTCGTCTGTATACATCACATTGTATATCGATATCAGTTTGTGTAATAGTGGGACCACAAAACTTGTATAGTATTTGATTGATTTTCAAACAATTGCTCTGTAGATTTGCGTAGACATTTTGACTGACCGAGAAGATCAACTCTGCTTCCCAAACCCAATTCAATGTACTAGGAGTTAGAGAGAGAGAGACCCAGAAACCCAATTCAATGTACTAGGAGTTAGAGAGAGAGAGAGAGAGTTTCTAGTTATGGGTAATTGCTGGTGCAGACCAGTAAAGTGTGCTCATGCTTCTTCCAGCCAATTCTTTGGTAAATTTGTCTTCTGATTTTGAATTTCCTAGTATTTGAGTCTGCTTGTTTGTTTGTGGCTGTCTTTGATTTCTCTTCCTCTTCTTTTTTTTTTTGTGTTTTGCATTTGTTGTTTTGACAATTTTAGTTTTTGTTCCTTTTGAGATATGGGTTTCCACAATTTACTTGTAACATCTCTTCTGCAGAGAAGAATTGGAGAGCGATTTCAACTTCTTGTATATTCAGTCCTCTCTCTGACTCTCTAAGCAAACTTTAGAAATCTTGGGTGGAGTTATAAGCTTATTATTGGCCATGGAGTAAGTAACCATGGCCATCTTTATCATTTCAATCCATGAAAACTTTAGCTTGAATTTTTATATTTTTTTCTTTTCTGGGTTCTGAGCCTCTTGTGGCAAGAAGGGGTGGGCCTTCACCCAGTGTCAAGTTGCTCCACTCTGATTTGGGCGTCAATGATTTAAAACACAGAAACATCCTCTCTGCATGTGGGGGTAATGTAAGGCTGTGTAAACCATTCTAGACCGAAAAATTATTTAGTGCTCTTGGAGCAAATTCGATAGTTTTTGGTCTAGACAATAGGGTCCATCACTTTTGTGTCGGTGTTTTAAAAGACAACATGAGAGGTGTCAATTGATAAATGGCATGGAGCATTTCTCCAAGAGCATCTACTAATTTTTCTCCCAGGCCCTGTAGTGGCAGTAGTTTCATGCTGTTGGTGGGTTGCCCCTCTCTTTTGTTTTCTTTTTCTACTATGTATGTTTGAATTAATTCTGAACCCAAGAGACTCAAAACTGGAAAAAATATTTCTTGACGTGTTACGTAAAAAAAGAAAAAAGAAAAAATGTACACCCAGTTTAGTCCTGTTAGATGAGGCTGTCCATGTAAAACATACTTGCATAGTGTTATTCAGCATTTTAGGGTGTTTGGTAGCTTCTAAAATGCATGGGTCTTGTTAACGTGCTCCTTTTGGAAACATGTTAAGAAGGTTTAAAAAGATTGTACATTCTTTGTTGCATGCGCTTTCATACAGAATGTCCAATCTTTTTAAACTTCTTAACATGTGCCCTAAGGGTGCATGTTAACAAAATCCAAAACGCATTACCTGTATTTGTGGAGAGGGAGCACTAGTTTGAAAAGACATTGATTTTTTCCTTGCTCTTTCATTCACCTAATAGGAACTGAAACAAATGGATCTTGATTTTCTCATGATTGGGCTACTCTTAATTTTTCTTGTGAGAAAAAATTTTCCGGATGTAGAAAGCAAATATGTGTGTATATGAATTTCCTGTTATAAGTATATTCAGGCACACTAATATTCCCTTTTGGAGACTAGGAAACTTCAATTGACCACTAGATTTTCACTTACTCTGATCTGTACATAAGAAACTGCCCTGCTAAAATTTCAGGGAGTTTACCTGGTTCAAGAGAGCAATGTAACACACAATGAATGATCCTTTGCCTTCTAAGAAACAAATGTGAGTTGGTTTGAGTTTCGATCAAGATTGGAAACAATCACTGACCTTTTTTCTCAGTCTTCTTAATTTTTGACCAATTTGTTGTTTCATCTCTTAGTAGCTCATTAACTACATGGTATTAAATGTTGGAATCATGTATACTTTTGGATGTTCTGCCACTGCCTTGGAGATCTATTTTTGCTTGTTAATCTTCTGAACACTTTTGCTGAAACAATTGATCTTGTAGCCTTGAATCTTAGATACCTATCATTGCATATTCCAGAAAGTGATGCACTTGTTATTGTTTTAGTTTTCCTTTCCTGTACACTTCTTCATTTAGAACTTATGATATCTTGATAAGATATTTACAGAGTCCTTGCTCATACCACCTCAAGTCAACTTTTCACTTATTCACTTTCCTAGCGTCAACCAAAACCCGACTAAAAGCATTCCACAAAGTTCATGTATATGGACAATATTTTTAGTTGTATTTAATTAGTCAACAGTTACAAGTGAAAAACTAATATGAGACTGTTTACTACATTAGCAGTTATATAAAGATTACATAATATAACTGTTTATGATGAATTTTCCTGTATTGTTTGTTAGCTCATGCTAGTGCTATTTTGTATGACTTGTTTGAATTTTGAATCAGTTCCAATTCCAAAAGATTTGCATAGAGGAATTGCACATGGGTCAAAAAGTTTTTTTTGATGCAACTTAGTCTAATGGTTTATTGCTAAATGTTTTATTTGCTTTATAATTTTTTCTACTCTTCTCATCTAGATACGACAACACCCCCTAGCAAGGCAAAACATGATTCAACCCTTTCCAGACAGAATGGAAGTTTGAACAAAGTTCTCATAGCATCCAAAGGTGATACATCTATCTCCAACAACCTCAAGTCCTTCACTTTCAATGATCTCAAGAATGCCACCAAAAACTTCCGTCCAGATAGTCTTCTTGGTGAGGGAGGGTTTGGATGTGTCTTTAAAGGATGGATTGATGAGAACACTTTTGCTCCCACCAAACCTGGAACTGGGATTGTAGTGGCTGTCAAAAAGCTCAAGACAGAAAGCTTTCAAGGTCACTGGGAATGGCTTGTATGTGTCAAGACTGAATTTAAGATTTCATCTTCTCTTGAATACCCTTGCATGCTGTTGTATGAAATAAACTCCATTTAATTGTTTGAACTGGCAGACAGAAGTAAACTACTTAGGTCAGCTTCGCCATGAAAATCTTGTGAAACTCATTGGGTATTGCTCAGATTCTGAGAACAAACTTTTAGTTTATGAGTTCATGCCAAAGGGAAGCTTGGAAAATCATATATTCAGAAGTAAGTTGATTTCCTTGCTTCTTCCTTTTCCCTTGAGATTCCTTGAAATATATCAATTAATCTTATTCTTCTGAATGAAAACAAGAACTATATGAAAGTTACAAAAGTATTACAAGAGTGGATTTTTGATAGTGCACTAGATGATTAAGCCATGGAAAAGAAAAGGTTTTGAGAATGATCATGCAGGGGATCAAGTTTCTGTTGATACCACCTATGATTGTGCATATATAGTCCAAATGTGACCCGGTTAGAAACTTCTTTTTGAAAGGAGCCCCATTTGCAACCATGTATCTATTTAGCCACACCAAGTTTTTCCTTCGATTTTTCCAGCTAAGCTGACCCTGAAAGCATGTTTCTTTTGCAATCAATCATATTTCTATTTAATTTTTACTTGTCCAAAAGAAGGAAAGAATTGTATGTACAATATTTTCAGTGAAGGAAAATTTCTAATTGCAATTTTACAAAAGCTATGGGCTATGTTATATTATAAGCCTGTTAAATGGATCTGCCTTGTTAATCTACCCGTTGCCTGTAAGATGGAAACTAACTGTATGATATAACTGACGTTAATCCTCTTCCAGGAAGACTACATGCACAATCTCTACGTAATTACAAGGGGCTTGTTTGTCGAACCCAAAAGCAACATCTTATAGTATTTTCATTTACCCATATCACGGAAGTAGTTTAACTACACTGAGAGGGGATCAGAAGCGTAGGGAACTTTCTGATGCACTGTGCACTTGGAATAATTGTGTCTTTTACTTTTCTTTTTTCTTATTTTTTGCATCTTTAGTGGCATTTTCTTACAGAAGAAAAATTCTCTTTTCACTAGATAATATTTTATTTGTTCAAATCACAGTCCACAGATAATTAATTACTCAGTTAGCCATGGATGATTTATATTTGCGTGTTTGTATTTTCTAGTCAGAGAGTTCTTTGAATTGTTTTTTCTTTGTCACTGCAGAAGGTGTTCAACCTATTCCTTGGGCTACACGGATGAGTATTGCCATTGATGTTGCACGGGGATTATCCTTTTTACATAATTTGGATGCCAATGTAATATACCGTGATTTGAAGGCTGCAAACATTCTACTTGATTCGGTATGATCACAAATTTGAACTTTGAGCTCATCGATCAATACAGAAATGCTGCCCTTGAATTTCTACAATCAGTTTCCATACCTCATGGAGCTTTGACAAATTTGTGTAGGATTTCAATGCAAAGCTTTCAGATTTTGGCTTAGCAAGGGCGGGTCCTACTGGAGATAACACTCATGTTTCAACAAGAGTTGTGGGAACTCGGGGTTATGCTGCACCAGAATACATAGCGACAGGTTTTCATCCTTCTATTGCTTCCTTATTGTATTTCCTTAAATCAGAACAGTTTATATACTTGATTGTGATGGGGCTGTTGACAATCAGTTTTTACCTTTCAAAGTTCAAGTTTTTGATCCTTCTATTACTGTCAAAACCATTCCAAACTCATCATATGTTATCAAATTTTTGCACTACTTTCAAGTTTGCTGTTAGTTCCTTGGCCATCAAAAATTGCATTTTCTCTCAAATGGGTAGAGAGAGTTTCCATTTGATCTCAAGCCTGCATTTTTGCTTCCTCCTTTTTTAGGAAATTTCAACAGCAGCCAAGATACAGAAGCGATTCAATATAAGAGTACAAGCACCTACATTCATTTTTAAGTTGGAAAGTTTGCATAATAATCTCATTGTTTTTTTTTAGTAACTATTATTGATTGTTCACAGACAACCTTTTGACTGACCCTTTTTTTAAAAGAAATTGAAAACAGGAGCAGAAAAATTAGTTGTACTATTGTGACTTTCTGATGTCATGATAGGAGCTTTAGACAATTTGGTCTGTCCAGGTGAAGAATTTCCAAGATAGTATTTATATTCTCTTAAATAGGAAAAAAGATGGCATGCAAGCTTTAGTATATAAATATTGGCTATAAACCCCCAATAAAGGACTGAATTGTATCATTATGCTCATTTTTCAATTTAATTTTTCTCCATAGATGCATGAATAATTTAATCCAGACTAAAGAAAAGAAACTGTTCACTGCCACCCAAACAGGTCGCTTAACTACAAAGAGTGATGTGTACAGCTTCGGAGTTGTCTTGTTAGAATTGCTATCTGGAAGGCGCGCAATTGGGGATGAGAGAGCCAATGTTGAAGAAACCTTGGTGGAGTGGGCAAAGCCTTTCCTATGTGACAACAGGCGAGTTCTAAGAATAATGGACACGCGACTTGAGGGTCAATATGCCAAGAAAGGGGCCCAAGCTGCAGCTTCACTCGCATTACAGTGCGTAGACACAGATCCAAGGAATAGGCCAACCATGTTAGATCTTCTGTTTGCATTGGAACAACTTAAAACATCAAAGGACGCCACAAGAAGCTAAGATTGAGCATCATGGGATTGAATAGTTGGCAATTGCTACAACAAACTGAAGATAATTCACAGCCAGTCTCGTACACAGATTTGTTTTTCTTATACTACAGGAAACTATGAACAAGGCATAAATTTTTACTTGGTCGTTGACATGTAAAAATTAAAAATTATACTTTATAAAATATCTATACTTGTAGATGACATAAAATTGTATTTGGCTGAGAGATTTGAGGAGAAATTTGAAAAAAGAAAGAGAAAAAGTGTGAAATTAGGTGAAATTAAGATATATTTTATTCATATTTTATCTATTTTTTTTTCTTTCTATTTCTAAATTTCTTTTTAAACTTTCTAACTAAACACAGCATAAATGTATAATAAAGGAGTAAAGGAGGATTTAACGGGAAGTCATACCAGTTGTACTCGTTTCTCATTAGGTCTTTTTTGTTAATCCATAAGGTTTTAGAGTATATATTGTTTTCGGTCTTGAGTTCCTTTTTTTATTTATTTTTTATTTTAATTTGCGTCCAACTTTTGGACTGTGAGCTAACATGGCGTCACTTCCCAAATTGACACACTTCTAGGTGAAAAAGTCCTTTTAAATGAGTTTGTTGTGTTTGGAAGGGTAAACCAAGTGACTTCTTGGAGATGCATTTTCCACAAAACACCGGGTCTCGCTTGGGAATCTTTCTTTTTAATTAAAAAGTTAAAAAATTATTAAATTAGTTAAAAAGTCAACAACTCATATTAAAAAGTCAAAAATTTTCTTTTTTCTCTACTTTTTGCACATCTTTTCGTAAAAAGTCAAAAAGTCATCCTAAACATACTAGTTTTTTTTAGCTCATATTTTAGTTAAATAGTCAAAAAGTTACTAAATTAACCTGTTCCCAAACGAGGCCCTATTGTCTGAGATTTGAGTTGTGTTTGGTAAGGGTAACGCTATCTCTAATTGTTCATCAAATTCATCATCAAATTTAAATTTGGTGAAAAAGAACACATTTTTTTGTCTCGAACGGTTTTATCAAAACCCTATCAAATTGAGAACGGCCCAAAACTTTTACCAGACTGAGGAGTTAGGACAAATTTCACCATTTTATTGTGCGTGTACGTTGGTTGTGGGGCCCATCGGATGACCGGCTAAACGTTCGGCCGGCTGTCCTCTCGGTCATTCAGATTACACATAAAATGAACAGCAGCAGCCATGGTTTAGACTGTGAACTAACTTGCAAAGTTGGTTGCTTTTTGTGGCACCAAGACGAAATTTTTTACCAACATTGATCCATGGATAGCAGAGGCAAATGCATTACATGTAGATTTAAATTTGTATGAAAATTAGCCATTCATTTATCAGGTGCAACTCCAATAAGATTACTGTTGGTTTTGCAGAGGATTTGACAAAATTACTATTGCTGTGGTCTATAAAATAAGACTCTGCCAGTCTTGTAATTTCACAATATCATTATAATTTCTATTTTCTTTGTGCTCTGGTTAACTTCATTCTTCACTTGTTGTTTCATTTGTCTTCTTATTGTGTGAGCTTCAGTGTATATTTTATTTCGGGTAAACTACCAATAGGTCCTAATAGTTGAATTTAATTCCTATCAAATTCTATTGAAAATAATTTTTGGTAAAATTGTTGCTAAAAATAATTTTTTGTGACAATTTTTTATATATGTCGCTAAAAATTGATAATTAGTGACTTTTTTTGTCATGATTTTTATAAATTGTCGCTAAAACTTACAATTAGTGACTTTTTTTATGACAAATTTTTCTCTTAGGACCTATTAGACAATAAGTTCACTTATTATGACCTACTTGTAAGTATCCCTATTATTTCTTTAATTTTTCATATTTTTGTCTAACTCTTTTCTTGTTTCTTTTACAATATAGTTCAGTGTGTGTGTTGGATATTGAATGTTCTTAAAACTATGGAAGATTTTGAAATGTTTGAGGAATCACAGACTTCACAGCAAAACACTGATATTAATTTTATTTCGGAAACTTATCGTGTTTCTTGTGGTAAAGCGTTCACCATTATAGAAGATGAAACTTTATGTAGATCTTGATTGGCCGTCTTTCAAGATCCTATTATCAGTAATAGTCAAACCATGACAATATTCTGGGATGAGTACTCGTTTATTTTAATTCACAATTGAGTGATGAGTCATATTGAAATTGTATTTTTTTGTCTCACCGTTGGTCTGTCATGCAAAAGGCAATTAATAAATTCTATGGTTTTCTTGAGCAAATCCAATTGAGGCAACAAAGTGGAACAACTGAGGCAGACATGGTAATTTTCATTTATGTTATTAAATATCAATTTTTAATTGCTCAGTCTGCTTGTTATCGAAATGTTTATAATTTTCATTTTCTAGGTCGTTGAAGCTAAGCGCATGTATCATGCAATACAAAAAAAATATTTCACATTTGATACAAGTTGGGATATTTTGCAACAAAATTGTAAGTGGGATGAAATTAGAATACAACCCAAAAAAGCCACGCAACAAGCATATCCATTTTCCGATCCAACAACTAAAGGTGAGTCTTTTCAACCCAACAACATTATTGCGGAGGACCAACAATCGACTAATACATCAACATGACCAATTGGTACTAAGGCTGCGGAAGAGAAGTTGAAAAATCAAGCAATTCACGATGTTAGATTTGATGAAATGACTGCTAACCAATCTAAAATTGTTGAAGTATTGTCAATTATCTTCGCTAGAACTATTAAGCTAGATGAACAAAAGGTGGTAGACCGTGAACAGAAGGCTGCAGAGCGGCAAAGAAAGGTCGATGATAGGAGGAACAACTAAAAATATTATTTATGATGAATGAAAGAGAACAACGAAATAAGGATCATAAAATAATGTCAATGGACATGGCAAATTTAAATCCTATGCAAAGGGCCTACTATGAAGAATTTCCATGGCAAATCTTATTTCAATCAACAAATAGATTTCCATGACTGTTTCATAAAGACCATAATTTCTATTCAATTTCTTGTAGTGTATTTTTGCATTGCATTTTAATCTGTTTTCTATAGTTAAATCTATGTTGATGGTGGGTTTAAAATTTGAGAAATAACATGTGATTGGTCTGTTATGAGTACTAAGTGTATTGGTTTTATTATTGGTATCTGTCAAATAAGTATGAAGAGCTCAACATACAAGGTTTGACAATTGTAAAAAATTATCAACAGCTACCTGTAACTCTCTCATGATGGAGCTCACAAATCATTTTTTTTTTTTAAAACAAAAACAATAATAGAAACACACTAACTCCAAATCAATTTTAAAAACAAAAATGATAGAAACACAGTTTTGTAGGATTCACAAATCATTTTTAAATCATGCTCAGAAATCATTTTTGTAGGATTGAAACACACAAATCATTTTTTTGTGCAGAGGTAGTTTTTAAAAATTTGATTCACAGTTCAAATTTCTATCATTTTTGTTTCTATAATTTTTTAAAAAAAAAACATGCTCACAAATCTTTTTTTTTTTTTTTTTTGATGTAAGATTCATTGATTTCTGTTGTATCAAAATTGTGAAAAATGTTACATGTTTGCTAACAAATTGCCTTTTCATGTTTCTTGTATCAAACTTGAACAACATACGTAGTGACATAAGGATCAGGCCCATATGACAAAAACAAATGAACAAGACATACAAAAAAATTGTACAAGAAATAGAAAAATACATAATATTGCTACATAGTCCAATTTAAACATACATAGTACTACTACATTCATAAAGAAAAATTTAAAAAGTAGTACAAGAAATAGAAAAATGAAAATATAGAATGTAGTAGTACATCGTCAAAACAAACAAAAATCACATAAATTTGTGATACATCTAATCTCTCATCCAAACACATCAAAGGTCATTGTCAGGTGGTGGAGGAGGGAAGTAGTGCTGGTATATCTCGCTGACGTGATGCTCAATTCGATCTATGCGATTGCTTTCCATTTCATGACGTCTTTTAGTGTCCAAATGAAACTCACCAAATTGTTGAATTAATGAGTTTTGTGCGATGGCAAATGCATCGAACTGATTAACCTAATGCAATGAACTGATTAGCCATTTGTTGTTCCCATTGAATACACCGATTGTGACATTCTTGTTCCATAGCCAAAAAATAGTCCAGTATTGAGGTTGTTCAGTTGCTGGTATGGCATTGTCATGGGGGTCTTCGGGAGTATCAACTGTTAGTGTATAAACAATATAGCAAATAAGCATTAAAATTTGGAACAACATCAAAATGTCATCTTTTGGGAGTGACATTTTCTACTATAAAACGATGGAGAATACAAAGGTGGGGTTTCAAATGTCTTGCTTGAAAATTACTTCGGGTAAATCTCCTCTCAAATAGTAGTATATACTTCACTTATGTTGCCAACAATATCAAGTAGGTCAGACTCACTGTGAAAATAGATATGCATATCTCCTTGCTCAACTCCAATAATTCGTGATAAAGTGGAGATATCAAACTCAATAGCCTTGCCTTTCACATAAGATAGAAGACTAAAGTCTTCATCTTCTTCATCAGTAGATTTCAAGTGAATATAAAATAAAGACACAAGACGAGAATATACCTTTTGTGATAAATTAATTAAATTTAGCGACCCCATAGCCTTATATTAAGTTTGCTAACTAACAGAAGATCATATTGAGCAGGAAGATTTGAAAGGCTTGTTCATGATTGTAAGTGAGAAAATCAGTAGAAGGATAAGCTGAACTTTGAGGCTGCTATTGTTGTTGTTGGCGTGGTAGAGAGTTGGAGGTTATACCATATTTTGGTCTTACTCTTTTTGTTCTAGACATAATGTGAATATATGTTGAATTTGATTGGGAATGTGTTAAATGTGAATTGTTGATTTTAAAGGTGTTGAAATTGAGTGTAGGGTGACAAAATGGTGTGAAAAGGTAGTGCAAAACAAAAAAAAGAAGTGCAACAGATAGGGAAGTGCACATAGAAAAATGAAGTTCACAAACAAGGCCGGTTGATCGGCCGGTCAATCGACTGGTTAACTAACCGGTTGACCAATTTTGGTGCAGAATTTGCTTTCGGTTTCTATTGCTTTGGGTTGCTGCTTTTTTGAATAATGCACACTTCCTTCACCAAAAAATGACATACATTTCTGCAAGGCATTGTGTCTATATAGAGTGTATTGTCAATAGATTTAAATGAGGTAGGTGGTGGAGGGAAGTAATGAAGTGGGTCAATTTCTTAAATGAAGTAGTTGGATGGTTGTGTATGTTTCATGAGGCATTCGCCACACCGAACAAACAAGTCTGCATTCTGATATGATGGTGAAGTAGTTGGATTTTACAGAGGTATTTAATATGAAAAATGTTGGGTATATATCAAATTTATTGGTAATTCATTTGTAATATATAATTCATTTGTCTATCATTTTTGTAATTCATTTGTGAAGTCTAAGGCATTCATTTGCAATTCACTTGTAATTTAATAAATGGTGGATACATATAAGAATCATCAGTCATTTGTAATTTAATAAATGTAGTAGTGTTGCACTAAAGTGAGGTATATGTTATAGGCATCCATATCAGTAGTTCAAAGCCATATCATGACACAACATCAGTACATTGCTAACAAATTCATACTATTTTTGATAATGACAAAGTTAACAAATCAATAATACTAGCAAAAACGGATGTGTACAGTGTGAAGAGCACCAACAACAAACACTGACAGTATTTGACTAACAAAAAAAAAAATGATGTGTGTAAATGAAGTTTAATAGCAACAACAAACACTGACAACATTCCTTGTGTAATCATCTCCCAATCGAAAAAGCCAACCAAAAGTTCATGTTCTCATCCACGTGATGAAATTAGTTTTCACCATGAAGATGCCACATATGTTCTATTAAATCATTGCAGAGGGCATGATATGCATTCTTATCTCTAATACCTAAATGACGCGACATAAATGATTGGAAGTAATTGTTATTGCTGCACGAAAATAGTATTGGCGAGTTAGTGTTAAAATTTCATAATTAAAATTGTGTGTGTTGTTTTCTGACCACACTGTCAAACAAGTACTTAGCTGGAGAACACCGGCAGAATAAATCACGCCTGAACGACCTGTCATAGAAAGAAGAAGACTCCGGCGGTGGTTCGTCCACCCGAGGGCACTCCGATGATCAAGTTAGTTATCTCTCAAAGATAACAAAAGTGTTTAACTCACTATTCAGAATATAAAAAGCATACCTAAAATCCACGATGGCGCCTCTCTTTTATAGCCAACACTGACCTAATCCCAATAGAAGCCTAGCTTCAATGGACTCTGGCTCAATACTAATCCTAGACTCCTAGTCAGATTGGAATAAACTCTCTAAGAGTCTTATCTTTATCCAAACTGAAATCCTCTCACATTCTTGGACTTTTGTCCCTTATCTGCTTATCCCGAATTCCAGTATCTTCGTAGATAACCTTGGCCTAGTCGAGATTATCTCGGCGTCATGTCAAGGACACGTGGCACCTCGGCTGGCACTCCGGTGCCTCTTCAGCCACGTGTTGTCATTCAAAAATTATCTCCTCACAATTACCCTATAGGTTCTATTACCTCGGCATCCTAAGGTGATGGAACCGATATCGTTTCTTCCATTTAGCATGTCGGCTAAGCTCGCTTTGTCCCTCATTACCGAGGTCATCATTCGTTGGCTCAATATGACCAAGACTTAGTCTGTTTTCATCAATGCTTTAGAACCAATAACCCAGTTTATTCAAGTTTCTCAACCGAGATTGTCCCTTTAGCCGAGGTCCTGCTCCATTAAATCAAGAACTCCAAGAGTTTCAACACGCGTATGAGCTGTCACGCACAGTATTTCAACCGTTTTTACCACGCGTCTTTCCCTTACTGAGCCGTGCCTGACATGCGCTATTAAGTCGCATCGCATTTGTGTGCGTCGTCTGACAAGCACGTCGTCCTCTAATTGCTACTTTGCCGCCATTCTGCGTGTTTGATCAAAATCATCTCTCTCTCTCTCTCTCCGTCTTTTCACTTTTGCATTTTCGTTTTCATTCAAACTTTCTCTCTCTCTCTACTCCCAAATCCTTCATTGTTTCAAGCTCTCAAGCTCTGCAACCACTCTGTTCACCTCCTTCGACGAAGCTTTTGCTACTCTTCTCCGATTGCTGCCATCGTCTGACCCCGGTGAACTTTACACCGGCTTCATTTTCTTCAGTGAGCCACTGTTCCTCTTATTTCAATTTCTTGTTTCGCTTCAAACTGCTATGTTTGTACACTGCCATGATGTTTTTATTCATGCTCTCAATTTGTTATTTATGCGTTGATTTCCACCATTTGTTATCTGTATCACGATTCCACTCTTGTACAATCTGTTGCTGGTATACACATACACACATTGTTCATTTTGCCACTGTTTTTGGCCTCGCACCCTTGTACACACTTTGTCATAGTGTTCTTGATAGTTCATCACTGTTCTTGATTCTGCATCATATTCTTGTCTCTGTTTTCTGTGTCTTTTTCTAGATTCTTGCCCTCAATCCTTGTTTCCGTAGCCTTAGGTTTGGGGCTTGTTTTAGAACTTACAAACTTTTGGAAAAATTGAAACAAATTCCCCTTAGATCTTCAAAAACCCTTGCCCCAGCACTCGTTTAGGTTTTCCCGAGGTCCTTTAAACCCTAACAAACCACCTCCTTTTACAATCCAATACTTTCCCCTTAAGCTGACGTTATGGGTATGTGGAGGTGGAAGGTAAACATCCCACTTAAGCTAGAATATTTCAGGCAAGAATTCACCATCTCTGCCGATGTTCACCTTAGGTTGGCTGGGGAGGAGGACTCCATCATGCCCAAAGACGACTCTATGCCTTTTCCAGTTGTAGCCTGCGTAGAGTGCGGACTTAGGCTCCCTCTCGATATTCTTTTCCGAGAAGTCCTTCACTATTATAAACTCAACCCAATGCAATTAGCCATTAACTCTTACCGAGTCATCAACGGTATTATTGCCTTAGCTAGCCGAGAAAATGCTAGGATAACTCTAGCCGACATCCAGTACTGTTACACCATGTGTGGCCTTAAGTCAGAAAAATGCTACATTTACTACCTTAAGCCGAGGTCGATGGAATACAAACTCATCGCCGACCTGCTTGATTCCAACAAGGGCGCCGGGGATAATTATTTCATCGTCTCGGGCAACTGGGAGTTTCTTCCAGATGACGACTTTCACCTTTACCCTTTAAGCCGTACACTGTTCAGAGAGGGAGATGGTAAGAGCCAAGTGTTTACTTTTACTTGCTTCTCAAGTCTTTAATACTTTGTTCTTTCTAAATATTCTGATGTCTGTATGTTTTATTTTGTAGTTCTTCCTCAGCCTCCAAAGGACTTCCACAAAAACTTCTATCCCAGCAAGGATTTTAAGAAGCTACTCAACTTGCCTATCAACCAACGCAAGGCTCCTCTGCTCCTGAATTATATCCCGACCTACAAATCCATCTTGCCCGACGTCCTGAAGAAGAACAAGTCTCCTCCTTCCGCTACAACTCCTCCTACAACTTCATCACCTCGGCCAGATCAGGGATCAGCCTCTAATCTAGCAGAACAGCCATCCTCCACAACTAATCTCACATTTTCAACGCAAACGCTGATGTCGAACTATAGCCATTGTCGAGATGGGTCGTAAGAAGGCGGTTGCAGACGACCTTCTAGCTGACATCCTCAACACTGTCTCCGTACAACCTTCATTATCCCAATCTCAGCCAAAGCCAAAACAAAAAAGACTAAAGAAAGCCCAAGCTAAGGCAACGGTAACTCAGATTGATTCTGAGGATACCTTGCCAATATCCAAGATAGCCAAGGCAGAAAAAAGTGCCTCCGCCGTCGAAAAGAGGCCTATCGAGGCTGCTCTCTCTGAATTAACCTGGTCAAAGAAGCCGAGGTCAGAGTCTGCGACAACCTCAAGGTCCATGAAATCAGATGCCCCTTGGGCTCCCCCAATCACCATTGAGGACAAGCCAGTCAGAGTCGGCGATAGTGCGACCGACATTGAAGTCGACGTTGCCTTCTCTACTGCCTTGCTCCTTCTTGGGGACCTCGAGCGTAACACCAAGGTCAGTAAATACGAAAACTTCGCTCTAATGTTGCAGCATTCCGTCCAAGTAAGCCCCTAACACTTGGTACTTTTTCATTCTCTATTTTTCCATACTTAGAGAACTTTACTAACTTTTGTTTTGCCCATTTCTTCTAGGCGATCCAGCATGCCCACTCCTTCGCGATGCAAGCTTTTGGCATGAAGAAGGAGTTAGTCAACAAGACCAAGGAGGCTGCTAGTTTGCTAAAGACAATCAACAAAGCCGAGGCCAAGATAAAAACACTGATGGATCAGGCTAAAGCAGCAAAACAAGCCCAAGATGAGGCCAATGAGAGGGCAGGAGCTGCTGAGGCCATTGCTAAGGTCCTTGAGGCCGAGAAAAAAGAGGCCGAAGTGAAGACCGCCGAAGCCCAAGCCGAGCTCATTACTGCCTTGGCCCCAAAGGAGGCCGCGATCAAGGCGGCAGACGAAAAGGCGTACGCCGAAGGGGCAGTCGATGTCCGCGAGGACTATAAGAAGCAGGTCAAGAAGGCATGCAACAAGGGTTACTCCCTTGGCTGGATAGCTGCTTTGAAAGAATTGGCTATCCCCGAGGACTCTCCGCTTAAAGATGAAAGCTGCCTCGTCCTGCCATTTCTCCTTACTCCAACCCAATCCGAGGATGAGGCTGAGTCCGAAGAGAAAACTAAAGCCGAGAATATGGAAGAAGCTGCTGGGGTCAAGTCCCCAACTCTGACTTGACTTAGAATGAGGAAGATGAAGTCTCAAAGGGTGCCTCCTCCCAAAAGACAACCTCCGAGGTTCCAATCATCAAGATGAGCATCGATCAAACTCTACAAGAGATCGACGCCAAGCTCGAGGCTGAGAAGGCGCCGAGAAGGCTGCCAAGAAGTCTTCCCAGCTGTCTTTTGGGACCGAGACCCAGCCTGCCGAGTAGTCTTGTTATAATCTTTTTCTTTGTTTCTTGTACCTTGTACTTTTTTCTCACTTTTGAAACAATGTTAGCTTTAATTTGGCCGACGTGCCACTTTTGTAATCTGAACAATTATCCTTCAATGTCAGGCCGAAATACCTTCTTTCCTTATCTGAATGCAAGTCTTCTTTTTTGACTAAGTCTTTGAATGCTTGTCTTTTTTTTACTGTACTGTATGATTCCATAGTTAAAATATTCTGCATGTCTTCAAAGTACACCTTAACTGTGCAATTTCCTCGGGGTACAATACTTTGGGTATAACTGTTGACTGTTTATCTCGGCCATGGCTTAATACTTGAAAAAATTTGTAAAAATATTAAATGTTTATCAAGACTTCTGTCTTCCACTATTTTCTAAGTCTTGTTAATATGGTAATCTCGGCAAGTACGTAGATACTTCTTTCAACATAATCTTAGCTTAACTTCAACTTGTAAATTTTTCTTAAAATTTCAACAAGTGTTAAACCAACCTTAGCTTATAGATTCCAACTCCCAAGCACCATTCTCCAGCCCTCTGCCCTCTAATGTGAACTTAAGTTTCACTTGGGTTCCCATTTAAGCATGTGGCTTCGACCTTGGCACCGAGGTTAGATTCAAACAAGGACTGGCCGAGGTTACCAACCTTGGTCTCTTTGTTAATCTAGCTGACATGTACTTCGTTTCAATCTGTGTCTGAGTCTGCCGATATGGCAGGTCTAGGTTAATTCAACTTAGTTCAACTCTATTATATGCAAGTATAATTTAACTCTGCCATATAATAAGTCCAAGTTATTCGTCATGTTTCAATCAGAAACATCACCAACTTAGTTCAACTCTATTATATGCAAGTATAATTCAACTCTGCCATATAATAAGTCTAAGTTATTCGTCATGTTTCAATCAGAAACATCGCAAACTTTGTTCAACTCTATTATATGCAAGTATAATTCAACTCTGCCAGATAATAAGTCTAAGTTATTCGTCATGTTTCAATTAGAAACATCGCCAAGTGACTGGTCTGTCATACTACGCAAGTTTAAAAATCAAGCTAAGACTTTATTATTACTTCGCCTAATAAAAAGAAACTTAAAAACAAGAAATCTAATGATAGAAAAACTTCAGATTGCAAGTATTCCAGGGTCTTGGCAACTCTTTGCCTTCACTGTCTTCAAGCCGATATGCCCCATTACCCAGGATCGAGATGATTCTATAAGGTCCCTCTTAGTTTCGGCCAAGCTTGCCCTTTTTGGGATCCTTGTTGTTGCCGACGACCTTTCTTAGGACGAGGTCCCCAACTTGGAACTCTCGTGGGTTAACCTTCTTATTATAAGCCCTGGCAAGCTGCTGCTGGTATGCCCCCAACTGAATTGCTGCTTTCTCCCTTCTTTCTTCTAGCAGATCCAGATCTCGGGCCAAGAATGCCTCATTGGTCCCATTTTCTACTCTTTGGGTTCTGATCCCTAGGATGCCGACCTCTAGTGGAATAATTGCTTCTATGCCATAAGCCATGGCAAATGGAGACTCCCCAGTTGATCTTCTCGGTATAGTTTGATATGCCCAGAGTACACTGGGCAACTTATCCACCCACTTTCCGTTTGCTACTTCCAGCCTCTTTTTGATCCCATCCAAGATAACTTTGTTGGATGCTTCTGCTTGTCCATTGCTTTGAGGAAAACTTGGAGTAGAATAGTAATTCTTGATTTTGTACTTTGCACAGAAGCTCTTGATTAGCTTACTGTCAAATTGCGTTCCATTGTCTGCTATTATTGCTCTTGAAATCCCAAACCTGGTGATGATATTCTTCTATATGAAGTTCTTTACATCAATGTCCCGAATCTTTGCAAGGGTTCAGCTTCAACCCACTTGGTGAAGTAATCTGTTGCCACTAGTAGGAACTTCCTTTGTCCAGTCGCTTGAGGCAGTTGTCCAACAAGGTCTATGCCTCATTGGGCAAATGGCCAATGGCTGGACACTGGGTTCAGATCTACTGCTGTTTGGTATATCAAATGTCCAAACCTTTGACACTTCTCACATTTTCTAACATAGGCTTCAGCATCTTTCTGCATATAGGGCCACCAGTACCCTTAAGTAATGGCCCTATGAGTAAGTGATCTGCCCCCAGTGTGGCTTCCACATACTCCTTCATGTATTTCATACAAGAAGTCTTCAACTTGTGAATGATGCACATACCTCAAAAGGGGTCTAGTAAAAGATCTTCTATAGAGATGCCTTTCTACTGTCAGACTGAATCTTGCCGACTTCAGTCTGATCTTATGTGCTTCTTTATGATCATCCGGTAGTTTTTCCTCTTTAAGGAATACTATTACTGCATCCATCCAGGTTGGTCCCATATCCGCACACATTGCTTCATGCTCTGTGTTCAGTGGTTCTACACTTGGACCTGACAAGTATTCAATCATTATTGTCCTTGCCTCTCCTGGTTTTATTACACTAGCCAGGTTGGCCAAGGCATCGGCATGGCTGTTGTTATCTTGGCCGACTTGCTGTAGTCGGTAATTTTGGAACAATGTCATCAGTTTGCCCACCTCCTTTACATAGGCCACCATCTTTTCATCTCGAGTAGCGTATTCGCCTGTTGCCTAGTTGATAATAAGTTGGAAGTCATAGAAAACCATCACCTTGTCGGCTTCTATTGCTGTTGCCAACTTCAACCTTATGATCAGGGCTTCATACTATGCCTCGTTGTTTGAGGCCTTAAACCCCAAATGAATGGATTGTTCAAGCATCTGTCCATCCGGTGATACTAGCACTACTCATGCCTCTGTTTCTTGTCGGTTTGAACTTCCGTCAACAAACAGGCGGAAGGAGTCACCGACGTAAATACTGCAGGCCTGAGTTTCTCCTCTTTCTTTTGTTTGGCTATGCCCGACTGGGTTTCTCCTTGTTCTCCTGGAGCTTGGCTCAACGGAGCCCGATGTATGATGACGCCTAGTGTGAACTCGGCTACGAAGTCGGCCAAAACTTGGCCTTTGGTTGCTGTTCTGGGTTTGAATTCCAGATCATATTGGCCCAACACCACTGCCTATCTAGTTATTCTGCCTGTTAGATCTCCCTACTGCAATAGGGATTTCAAGGGATGCTCAATTAACACCACAATTTTGTGGGCTTGAAAGTAATGATTTAACTTCTTGGAAGCCATTACTAAAGCCAGTGTTAGCTTCTCCAAGGGTAGGTATCTGGTCTCTGCATCAGCTAGGGTTTTACTCACGTAGTAAACTGCCATTTGCTCTCAATTTTCTTCTCTGATTACCACTGCACTCACTGCATGCTCTGAAACTGCCAAGTATAAGAACAACTCCTCTTCAGGTACTGGATTTAAGAGAACTGGAGCTGTGGTCAAATACTTCTTCAAGTTGGCTAAGGCGACTTCGCACTCTTCTGTCCATAAGAAGTCTGTGGCTTTCTTCACTAAGCTGAAGAAAGGTTTACATTTGTCAGAACTTCTGCTGATGAATCTATTTAGGGCTACAGCCCTTCCAGTCAGCATCTGCACTTGTTTTACCGATGTTGGGCTCTTCAATTCTAAGATGGTCTTGATCTGATCCGGGCTAGCCTTAATGCCCCTTCTGGTAACCAAATATCCTAAGAACTTACCAGACCCAACTCCAAATGCGCACTTCGATGCATTGAGTCGGAGCCGATATGTTCTAAGGATGTCAAAAACTACCTTTAACTCTTCCAGATGATCCTCAAGTTCCTTGGTCTTCACGACCATGTCATCTATGTATACCTCCACTATTCTGCCTATTAAATGCCTGAACATCTTGGTCACCAATCTCTGGTAAGTTGCTACTGCATTTTTCAACCCAAAAGGCATCACTCTGTAGCAATACAGCCCTTTCGAGGTGATAAATGTAGTCTTCTTCTCATCTGAAGGGTATATAGCTATCTGATGGTACCCACTGTATGCATTTAGGAAGCTCATCCTTCCATGTCTTGAAGTGGCATCCACCAATTGGTCGATCTTGGGTAGTGGGAAACTATCTTTGGCACAAGCCTTGTTCAAGCTGGTGAAGTCCACACAGACTCTCTACTTCCCCTTCTTTTTCTTCACAACCACCGTATTTGATAACCATGTAACCACCGTATTTGATAACCATGTCGGGTAATTTACCTCTCGAATGGCCCTGGCCTCCAGAAGTTTATCCACTTTCTCTTCTACAGCCTTGACATGCATCAACGTCGGCCTTCTTGCTCGCTGGATGACAGGTTTAGCTGACCTGTCCACATTCAATCTATGGCAAGTGACCTCGGGGTCAATGCCAGGCATCTCGTACGACGTCTAGGCAAGCACCTCAATGTTTTCTCTCAAGAACGCCTTTAGCTCTTTTTCCTTTTCCTCTTCCTCGTCCAAGCCCGAGCCAAGAAGGAAGAAGTACTCTTCATCCCCTTGCTAGACAAGGATTTTCTTCAGGACTTCCTCACTCTTCTCGGCTGGCTCTTTGCCAACATCATCTAGGACTTCCATGTCCTCATCTTCAATCTCTGCGGCTTCTGCTTCTCGTATGTTGCAGGTGGATTTCATTGCTGCCATGGAGCAATTCTTTGCCTAGACTTGATCCCCTCTGACCTCCTCAATTCCATGCTTTGTTGGGAATCACAACAGTTGGTGCAATGTTGAGGGAACAGCCCCATTGCGTGCAGCCATGGCCTTCCCAAGATAGCATTATAAGGGGAGGGAGTGTTAATTACTGTGAACTCAGTTTTTATCTTCTTGGTGCCAGCCTGTACCTCAAAACTAACTGCTACCAGGGGCCATGTCGGCGTTCCATTGAACTCGACCATTGGACCATTGGATTGTTCCAGATCATCTTGGTGAAGGCCAAGCTCTTTGTAACACCTGACATACATGATGTCACAAGAGCTGCCCTGGTCAATTAAGATGTGCTTCACTTGGCATTCTCTAATCTGGAGGGATATTACAAAGGCATCGTTGTATGGATGTTGCACCATCTCTAGGTCGTCTTCAGTAAAAGACACCACTGGTGTAGACACCCCATTTTTGACCGACCTTAAGACTCAGACGTCACCAATTGAGCGCTTGGTGATGTTGCATATCGCGCTCGTTCAGAAGTCTCAGAGTCGCGGCCATGAGCCCTACCTCCGGATTTCCGAACCCTCTTCTGTGTCTTGCCTCGGTTTGCGAACCAGGCTCGGTTTTCTCTGTTTCTTTTCCTGAGGGGAGGGAGAGGTCCCGTGGACCATCTCTCAGTGGCCGTGGGCTACGTTTTATGGTCGTAGGCCATTTTACCCATTTCGGAGCCCGGTTTCCGATTTTTCAGAATCGTTGGCCGTGTGCCTCGATTCGGGACCGCTTAACCATCTCCGTTTGCTCTAAATTTTGGCATACATCTTATTTTCTCCCTTTCAAGGGACACTGGGGTCTGAGAAACCCACTTCGTGGCCGAACGCCACTTTCGGTGCTTGGCAGCCCATTTTCGGGACCCCGAACTGCGTGTTTTGGCCCCCGAGCATTCGTTTTGCATCGGTTTTCGTTCATTTTTGGCAGGTGCCTCTGTTTCATCACCAGGAAGGTCACTGGAGGGTGGGAGGCCAGCAATTATCTTGGCAACCAGTTATATTCCATTTTCGCCCTCTGACACCCGTTTTTCGCACTTCCGAGCCAATGTTGAACACCTTGGGGCCACTTTCTTCAACCCCAAACTACATATTTGTGTTGTACACACATGGGAGGACCCTAAAAGTTGGTAGCAGGCCAGAAACTCCAATTGAACCTTTTGAACCCCTCCTAAAAGTGGCTTGTTCTCTCTCCTGTTTTAGAGTTTCCAAATTCGAACCACAGGGTTGTGAAGAGGAGACCTAGGAGGCCACCTTTTTGTGGTGGCCGGCCACTAAAGCAAGTTGACCTTTTTGACCCCTAGCCGGCCGGCTAGGGGAGGTGGCCGGCCGGCCACCTGCAAGTCCAAAAGGTGGCCGGCCATTTTCCTTGTGCTTGGTACTTTACAGCTGTATAGCTGTATCCCCCAGAAAATATCTCAATCCGGGGGATATTTTTTGGGGGAAAACTTGTCTTCTTTTCCCCCACCTTTGCCCCTCCTTTTCTCCCTCTTTTTTGTCCATATAACCAGGAGGCAACATTGGTCTTGGGGGGTTAGAAAAAATTGTTTCAAGCATAGGCATCCAAATCTCCCTCTAGCTCTCTCATTTTCCTCAAAAACTCCTAAGTTCCACGCCATTTTCTTCATCATCTTCAAGCTCCACCACCACCACTCCATTTCCAGCAGCAAGGAGGTGTTCTCCAAGGCCTAAGGGTGCTGCAAAATCAAGCCAAGAAGCATCCAAGACTTGTCTTCAAAGGTAAGTCCTATTTCCCCTCTTTTGAGCTTAATTTTGCAACATTTCTTAGCCATACATGCTTATTGTTTTGAGCTCCGGCCCTAACTGAAAGTGGCCTTCTTTTGAGATCTTTTTCACTTTTTCTTAAGGGCTCAACCCTGTTTGAGCCCCCCATCTTGCACTTGCTTCAATATCTTCCTTGAATGCTATTTTCTTGCATGCTTTGGAAGCCTATTATGCTTCGGTTTTTGGTCATTTTATAGAACTAAAAATAGTCTTATTTTGGCCCATTATTCATGTTTCATTAAGGGTATTTGTCTGTTTGATGAATATTTTGTATACTTTGTGTTATAGCCACTTTTGAGCCTCATTTTGCATTGCATTTCTAGCATGTTTGTATACTGTTTTGGTCATTTTACAGTTCTGTAAATATGCATATTTTTGGTCCCTCTTCAATGTTTTAGAAGGGAATTTTTCAGTTTGGGCTTTGCATATACCACTTGCCTCTTTGGCCACCCTTTGGCCCTTTTTCTTGCATAAGAGCTTAGCCATATCTATGTTTGTTTTTAGGGTTTTTACAGTTCTATAAAGTGGCTTATTTCTGGCCCCTCTTCAATGTTGTTGAAGGGCCCTAACCTATTTGGAGTTAGCAGCTGTGAGTTGCTTCTTTACCTCATGTTTAGGGCCATTTTTGCATGCCATTGTTGCCCTATCTGTATTTGCTGATTGGCCATGCTTTGAACTAAAAAATGCTTATTTTGGGGCTGTCTTGCTTCTGTCTTTTCATTCCATGTACCAATTATGCATGCTTTGTATAGCTGTAGTTCATTCTATGTGCCTAATTTTGCATTTCGGGAAAGATTCCATGCATCGGGTGTGTTTTCGCCTCATTTCGGGGCTGTTTCCCCCCACATTTCAGTGCTGAAATTCCATTAGCATGTTTGCATATCATTTCAGCCATATTGCATTGCGTATGCCATTGCCTCGGTTTGCGTGCCCGTGTGCACGCATTTCGAGGCACTTCATTTTCATCCATCGGCCTCTTGTGTGAGTGTGGCTAAGGCTATCTCATGTTAGTATAAGTCCATGTTGCATTCTATATGCCATTTCAGCCATATTGCATTGCGTATGCCATTGTCTCGGTTTGCGTGCCCGTGTGCACGCGTTTCGAGGCACTTCATTTTCATCCATCGGCCTCTTGTGTGAGTGTGGCTGAGGCTCTCTCATGTTAGTATAAGTCCATTTTGCATTTTATATGCCATTTTAGCCATATAGCATTGCGTATGCCATCGCCTCGGTTTGCGTGCTCGTGTGCACGCATTTCGAGGCATCTCATTTTCATAGTATAGTGCATACTAGGTTGTACCTTAGATCGCATTCATGCATTTCCTCGGTTTGCGTGCTCGTGTGCACGCATTTCGAGGCGTCTCATTTTCATAGCATTGTGTATGTTAGGATTGTATCTTAGTTGCATTTCATGCATGTCATGCATATTGCATAGTGTTCGGGATAGGAGTTAGCCCAGGCGCGGGAAACGAGGTACATTCCGTACTCCGAGTGACGGAATGTGTCTCAATTCCCCAGTCACCGACACTCCGGATTATCCATGATGGAGTTAGGTTTTAGATGTGTCTTCATGTGCATTCATCCTATATTGAATTGTGCATTTCGACTCCTCGGCCATCATGCCTCGGTATGCGTGATTGGTGGCACGAGGATCGAGGCATGCATATATCTGTGAAAATACATTGCTATGCCCCTTTCCTGCTCTCTGTTGCAGCAAAATGAAGAATCAGCAACTTTTCGGAGATTGGCACGCTTTCCAAGAATAACTGCTAAACAGAGGCTAATTGGGGCATCCCGGTGAATTTCCGCGCAAGACAACCCGGACATGCATCATCCATCAGAAGCAAGGCAGTCCCTGGCTTGCATGCCAGTTTTATTTATTTTCTTAATTAATTTGATTAATTAATTAGGAATTTGTATATTATTTGGACTGTATTATTTGGACTGTAATATTCTTTCATTCGGGACTGTATATTTATTCGGACCCCCTGCGTGAGGGCACAACTGTAATAAGTGTGCGTGTGTGTGTTGTATGTCTTCTAACCCCACGTCTTTCTCCCTTTTATTTATCCGCTTATGATGGTTAGATTAGGGCATATTTCAATTAGCATACAGTATGATAGCATGTTTGCATTCATTCATCTGTTTTGCATGCACCGGGCTCGGCACACCATACTAACTGCATCGTACTTTCAATTCCAAATTGAATACATGTTAGCTGTAGCATTCCATATGCCATGTTTAGAATAGCCGAGCCTGCTATAGTTGCACTTTTGCATGTGTTGCATTAGGCATTTCTGTATACTTAGGATCATGCATGATTTCTAATGTAGTTTCTATTTTGACTTGGAGTACTCGGTGAGTTTTATGCTTTAGCATCCTTGCATGTGTGTGAGTGACTGCCATGAATAGCATGCTTACCATGAGGCTAATTGCTTATGTGATATAACTGCCTGAATGCCTGTGGGTGAAGGTTGGGTTACTTGGATTGGAATAAATCATCAACTGTTTGTTTTAAGCCCACCAGATAGTGGCAAAACCATCTTTACTAAGTCCACCCGAGGGTGGCAAAATATACATTTTAAGCCTACTTGCGAGTAGCAAACCATCTTTCAAAAACAAACATGAAATGTTTTGTTCCAATTCCGGCGACCCAGTCTATACTTATATGCTGCGCGCATCACATAGTAATCTAGGCTAATAACCGGAATAAGGACACACAAAGTTTTCAAAAATAGATATCATGGTTAGTAGAGGCCGATCTTTGATCGGGCGAGCGAGGGTGCTCACGAAGTGACCTTCCCCAATCGTACCCAAGTTCCCGAGCCGAGGCAACTTTGGTGATGACGGACACGTGGCCTTAGGCAACGAGTCAGGGTTTCCTAAATTTCCCATTAAAAAACATTTAGGCGGCGACTCTGTATCTGGCAAAGCAGTCCATGTTTGGCACTTCTTTCAAAAATCTGTTTTTCTCAAAACGATTCGCCGGATTTGGACTCTTTGGTTCAGACTTAGAACCGTGACTACAAATCGAGTCCGAGCTGTAGCGAGGCCCCCCGCGGGCTTGTTACAACTGGTCCCTAGCACTTGTCTGCCCTAGGTCTTTTTTTCTGTCGGACTTGGCACACATGCTATAAGTGTTTTACCTTCTGAGTCTCCCCATATATTTCGTTCTCATTGACCTTCGGGTGAATCACATTGATTACCCGAGGTCTGCCTGCCTGCGGTTGTGGTGCTAGAGGAGGCGGTGTTGCCGGTGCCTAAGGCAGTCTTGCTTGCTCTTCCTTTGTCCTGGTCTCGTTTATAAGGTCCCTTAGATGACCTTGCCTTACCAGGTCTTCCAGATGTACCTTCAAGGCTCTGCACCCCTGAGTCAGATGCCCATCTTCATTATGGTAAGCACAGTGCTTGCCAAGGCTTCTTCCCATCAATTCACTAGGGAGCTTCACAGGCTTCTTTCCAAGACTTTGTAAACCAAAATTCGGAACACAATTGTGACTGCATGGGCAGCCCTTAGTCTTGTCTCTGGCTTATTGTATCTGCCATTACCTTGGCCTTGCTTCGGCGAGCTGTTTCTCTTCTCTTGTTTTGATACCTTTGTCCTCAACGTATCCTCCTCGACTCTGGCATACTTCTCTATTCTGGCCATTAATTCCTCCATACTTTTTGGCAGTGTTTTTGCCAATGATTTTCGAATCAAACAATCATCTTTTAGGCCGGTCTTAAAAGACACGACTGCCACCTTTTGGTTGCATCCTGGTATCCGGTTGAATACCTCATAATACCTCTTGGAATAGGCCCTAAGGCTTTCATCCTCACTGATTCTCAGAGCCATCAGGGAGTCCACCCTTAATGGCTGTAGCTTGTTTGTTACAAACCTGGCCATGAACATCTCGGCCAGGCCTTCCCAAGTTTTCACAGTTCCTTTCGGCAGCTTGTGAAACCAGTCCGATGCAATTTCCCTGAAGGACGAGGGGAACACCTTGTAAAGCAATGGCTCGTTCCTAGTGTATAGTGCCATCGAGTTCAGGTACAAGCCGATATGAAAGTTGGGGTCCGACTTACCATCGTATATCTGGAATCTCGGCATACTGAACCTTTTCGGGGCCTCAAATTTGTCCAACTCTATCGAGAACGGCGTTCTCGGCTTGACCGGTAAGGTTACCTCAGCATCCTGTCGCTTCCTCTGGAGGTAATCCCTGAGATCCTCCTTGGTCCGTCCAGGAGCTCGGTTATCACCAGATTTTAGCCTCTTCGGTGTGCTACTTCTAGTGTCATTATGAGTCTTTTTGGACCTTTCTCCATTAGTTACGTTGAAACAAAGTTCCTTTGCCTGAACATCCTGATGTTCTTTGGTGCAGGTTTCTTTGGTTCGACTTGTCTTTTGGGATTCTCTCCTCGTTGATTCTTTATGCCCGACCTCCTGCGAAGGCCGGTGAGAATGTCCCTTAATCCTGTTGTGCTGGCGGGCTATAGGGACTGTTTTCTACCTTCCCTTCTGGGCATTGTTCTTGGCCGCTGGAATCGGCGTGTCTTGTAATGGGAACGGTAGCTGCATGACGTTGTTCTGCATCATGAAATTGACGACCGTTTGCAGGTCTGCCAATTTGTTCGCCATTCCCTTCATCTCTTCGTCCCTCTGCAGGTATCTATCTTTCCATACCTGGAGGTCATCCTCGTTATAATACCCGTTTCGGTCTGATTTCTTTGGTATGTTGCCTTCCTTGCCGATGTCTTTCTCTCTGGGATTCTGATCCCAAGTTTCTTCGTTGCAATTATCTTCCTCCGACGTCAAGGTTAACATGTTTACCACTCCCAGTAGGGATGTCGTCCTCAACCTTTTCTTTCCGTTCGTCGTTGGCCATCTATTCTTCTTTCGTTCCCACAGACGGCGCCGAATTGTGTGTGCTATTTTCTGACCACACTGCCAAACAGGTACTCAACTAGAGAACACTGACAGAATAAATCACACCCGAACGACCTGTCACAGAAAGAAGAAGACTCCGACGGTGGTTCGTCTACCCGGGGACACTCCGACGATCAAGTCAGTTATCTCTCAAAGATATCAGGTTAACTCACTATTCAGAATATAAAAAGCATACCTTAGACCCATGAGGGTGCCTCTCTTTTATAGCCAACACTAACCTAATCCCAATAGAAGCTTAGCTTCAATGGACTCTGGCTCAATGCTAATCCTGGACTCCCAGTCAGATTGGGATAAACTCTCTCAGAATCTTATCTCTATCCAAACTGAAATCCTCTCACATTCTTGGACTCTTGTCCCTTATCCGCTTATCCCAGATTTCGGTATCTTCATAGATAACCTTGGCCTAGTCGAGATTATCTCGGCATCATGTCCAGGACACGAGGCACCTCGGCTGGCACTCCAGTGCCTCCTCAGCCACGTGTTGTCATTCAAAAATTATGTCCCCACAGAAATCAAGATGCTCATCTCTCTCATCTTCGACAATCATGTTGTGCTATATAACGCAACTCTCCATTATGTTACCAAGCATTTTGGGATTCCAAAAACGTACGGCACCACCTACAATTGCAAATCGGGATTGAAGCACTTCGAATGCCCGCTCTACATCTTTCCTTGTTGACTTTTGCATCATTGCAAAATGTTACTTCTTTGCTCCTTGGAGAGAAGAGATTGTCTAGACCAACGTTGCCCATTGAGAGTATATACCATTAGTAAGGTAATAACCCATATTATAAGTGTGTCCATTAATAGTGTAATGGATAGGCGAAGCTTTACCTTGGGCAAGATCAGAAAATAAGGGCGACCGATCCACCACATTCAAGTCATTGTGTGATCCAGGCATTCTGAAAAATGCATGCCAAATCCATAAGTCGTAAGAAGCTAGTGCTTCAAGAATGATGATTGGCATTTTCTGATGGCCTACATATTGACCTTGCCATGCCGTTGGACAATTTTTCCACTCCTAATGCATGCAATCTAAACTTCTCAACATACCCAGAAACCCACGAACCTCCCCAATAGCAAGTAATCTGGCAATATCAGTTGTTGTTAGAGATCTGAGGTATTCAGGTCCAAAGATTTCAATTATTGAATTGCAAAAGTGTTGTAAGCTTTCAATTGTCGTGCTTTCCCCAATATGCACATAATCATCAATTACATCTGCGACCACTCCATATGGCAGTATTCTCATTACTGAAGTCATCTTTTGCAGTGGAGACAATCCGAGGATATGAGTTGCATCATTTTTTTGAATAAAATATAGATCGTGTGCTTCAATGGCATTCAAAATTCACAGATACAAAGGACGACGTATTCTAAAACGTCTCCAAAATGTTTTAGGTGAATAAACTGAATTTGCCGTAAAATAATCCGCAAACAATCGTTTATGACCCTTCCATCTATCGCGACGTATGTAATTATGTCCTAGAACAGAACCACCTCTTCTCTTTGATCGATCACTTGCTATCAGAATCTGTATCATATTAGCATTATTATATCATAACCACCCAAAAGTTTGACAATTTTTTCATCATCAGACTCATCATCGGAGGATAAGGAAGAAAAAGAGGATGAAAATGAATTGAACATGTAAGAACTTGAGCTAGTCATTATGTCGTGGTTTTAGTTATGGTTGGTTTTAGATATAACGTACGTCTTTTCTGGTTTATATGGTATATAGGTTAATCTGTTTATATCAGTTTTTGGAAGGAAATAATTATTGGAGGCAAAAAAAATTGGAAAAGATTTAATGGAGGAAAAAAAAAAAAAAAGGGAAACGAATTGAGGAAACAAAAATGAAAGGTGGAAAAAAAATTCATTTTCCCTATCCAGCCAACCGGCCGATCGTCCCCTCAAACGTTTAATGTGTTTTGATGAAAGTTATAGTATACTATTGGATTGGCTAATATCAAATTAAGAAATTCGTTTTTTTTTATACTTAAATTTAATTAAAAAAATGATAAATCGTTAGAAATGTCCTAAGTAACATAACTTCGTGAAGATGCACTTTCCTACAAAGCCGCTGAACCAAAGCTACAAGGGGTAGCTTCCGAGATGGCTTTTTGTAGCTTTAGAGGTGGCGTCTTGCCAAGCCAGTGCGCTCTATATATTATATAAAATAATTTCTACTTTATCTCTTATTTATTTACTTGTTTCCATCTTACTTATTTTTTCCATGAAACAGTAGTGTTTGAATTGTTGGGGAAGAAAAAAAAAAAAAAAAAAAGAAGGTAGAAATGAATGATTATTTCTTGATCTTTCAATAGATTGATCAATATCTTAAATTAGTGAATGTAATTTCATTTGGAAGGTATCTTTATTTTATTTTGGACAAATTATACTAAGTCTATGTATTTTGATTTTTGTGTTATTTTGATCCCTATAATTCCAAGTGACTCGATTTTGATCATGAATTTATAATTTTGTTTTAATTTAGTCTAATTGATTACAATTGTTAGCATTTTTTCAATGAAAAATATACACATAAGCGACATGCGACATGCTTTTAGAGGCAAAATTATAAACTTGTTTAATTCAATTTATTTCAATAAAAAATACTAACAACGTTATCAATTTGACTAAATTGACATAAAATATAAAATTAAGAGTTAAAATTGTACTAATGTAGGGGCTAAAATAACACAAAACGCAAAGCATAGGGACTATTAGTGTAATTTATCCTTTTATTTTTATCAAATCAAACATAAAAATAAAATTTTAACACAATGACCCTTCTACTTTTCATTCTAGTAAAGAAAATATCGTCTAACAAATTTCAATTAGTGTTAATAATTGTAAATTTGTAATTTAAAATTAAATTAATACTTAAATTAATCATGCCTTGAAACCACTTATGAAGAATCATTCACCAAACATTTATCATGTTCTGAACGGCTTTTTCAGGAAGGTCTTCTTAGAATGCACTTCTTAAAAATGGACTTCCTAGAAGCAAAAGTCCACCAAACATGCCCATTGTCTTTTGCCTTTACAAAAAAAATGTGTAAAATTTCACACTTTTGGGTTCGAAAGTGTGAATTTCACAATTTTTGTATTTAGACTTGAAAATTTTCATAATTTCAATTTATAATACTATGAAATTTCATACTTTTCAAATGTACAAAGAAGAAGAAGAAGAAGAAGAAGAAGAAGAAGAAGAGTTTCATAGTTAATTTTCAGAATTTCAATTTATAATACTTTGAAATTTCATACTTAGAATTTCATGAATTAACCCTTAAAAAAAAAAAAAAAAAAAACCCTTAGAATTTCATCATTCCAAATTGGAAACTATGAAATTTTAAATTTTTTAGTTTAAAATCATGAAGTTTCACACTTAAAAAGGTAATATACAATATTGATGGAAATTGGTCAAAAAAAAAATGTGAAATTTCATATTTTAAAATGTTGATAACAATAATGAAATTGAGTTGCAATGGCCTAAGTTTATTTGCTTTATGATTGATTGGTGTCCTTGTGTTTCTATCTTCCATCCTAACAGTTGTGTGTATGGATCAAAAAGTCAAAAAATAAAATCATCTTGCATGGATTAAAAAGCCATAGTTTAAAATTTCATGCCTCCAAATGGAACAGTAATGCAAAGTTAATGTATAGTTATAGAGGAAAATTTAGCAGAGGTCACAATACCAGAGTCCTACTCACAAACATCAAACAACAACAAAAAGGCCATGAAAAAGAGATGGGGTAGGTAGCCAATGAATTGGTGAGATAGAGAGGAAGGTAGACAATGGATAACAAGGGATGACAGGTAGAAGAAGGTCACATTTATTAGATATTCATTATACATTTTTTATATACATAATAGAAATTATAATCAAAATAATTCTAGAAAATTGGAAAAGTAAATAAAAATCTCTAGGTTAAAAAATTAAAAAAATGTTTAAATTTTCAATTATATATAAAACAACACATCATCAATTATATTAAATCTCGATCAAATAGAAAGAAGAGTAAAATAACCTTTCATTATATACCAAAAAGGTCTCCTTACATTTACATCCATCTTTTAATCAAGGCAAAGAAAAAAATATCTTTATCAAAATTATTTCAATTGTGAAAGTTAGGGATATTGTTATGAATTTCAAATAAAATTAGAGTTAATTACCTAAAAGTCCTATTTACAAATGTTACGGTAGTTTAGGTCTTATTTAAGATTTTTTGAACCAATAAGTGTTATTAGTAAAACTGAAAATATTATCAGTTTTTTTCAATTTTTAAAACTAAGAAGTATATTTTCAATTTTGCACAGTAATTGTCACACCCCAAACCCGCCCTTAAAAGTTTGGGCATGATCACTTCAGAAACGGACATCAAATTCGATATGTATAGCATATGGGGCCTGAACGGAAGCATTTAATAACGCAAAATAACATCCATTGAGCTAATACTAACATGTCAGGATCATACACTTAATATCAGGTAATTTAATGTATAATAAACACACATCTAATTATATATATATATATACAAATATACAGACCCATCCCCGAGTCTGAGGATGTAACAAAACTATGTTGAGGGAAGTTAATCATGTTTTACAACATTAGACAAAAGATTTAGTGCACCAAGCTAAAAGCTCTGCAAGGATTTCACAAAATGAGTGAGCTTCATCTAAGTGCTTGGACGCACTGAGGTTGACAAAAGAGAAACGAGCATGACGAGTTAAGACTGACCTCCAAGCTGGTTACCTACAGAGACAGACATAACACGGGGTGAGCAAAGCTCAGTAAATAATAGTACATAAACAATTTACCGAATAAATTTGAATCGTAATGTATGTAGGTGCAGAGAACATATGTATAATCTTATTCTGTAAGCATGTTCAGAACGGCCTTGGGCCCAAACTTTATTCAGAGCGGCTTCAAGCCTAGTAACATACAGAACGGCCTCAGGCCCAATAAACTTTACAGATCGGCCTTTGGCCTAACAGACTTTGCAGATTGGCCTCTGGCCTAACAGATTTCGCAGATTGGCCTCAGGCCCAACAGAGTTTACAGATCAGCCTTAGGCCCAACAGATTTCACAGATTGGCCTTAGGCCCAGATAATAACATAATAGACTAGTCTTAGAGTCATATAGATGTTCATAGATTTTTCCAAACGTTCACATAAGTTAACTCAGTTGTCTTGCAATTAACAGAGTGCTAATAATAATCATTAGCGATAAGTAAAGTGTACTACTACAGTACTATTACTCACAGTGCTATGGTGGAGTGGCAGTTGCTTCCGGTATGTGCCCTATATACACACACAGTTCAAGAATTAGTTCATTTTCCTTTTTAAATCATTTTCTGATTCGTTTCGCTTCAAATGAATTTATAACCATCTTAAAAGCATCAAATACAAATTTTAATAACATTAGAGGGTCAAACACATAAAACGGAGCAGGCAAAATTTTTCAGCATGGGTCGCACGTGCGGCAGTGGTTTCCGCACGTGTGGTTGTGAGGCCCCACACGTGCCTTTTTTCCAGTAGCCTCAGCCCCAAATCCCCTGTTTTCCGCACGTGCGGCTGTGAGCCCCGCACGTGCAACCGTGAGCCTCACACGTGCGGCGATTCTGCCCTGTTTTGCAATCCGAAATTTAAGCAACTCTTCAACTTGGCAAATTCAATACAAAGCATAAAATAAGGGAAATTAATTCAATACAGCGATATAATGATACATTAACTTGAATCATAGGCTCAAATAGGTTTTTGATTCCTTAAACCCATAAACTTAACTCAATTTCTTTACATTTCTAACTATTCACACACACATATATACCTATATAATCATCTATCCACGTAGTTGAATTCAAACATGAAAATAGGAAAAGAAAACGTAGTTTTTCACTATATAACTCAAGTTGAGTCAAATAACTTAATGATCAAAATATCTAGCCAATTAACCAATTGTTATACACAAAATTTTCATCACAAACCTTAATTCTCAAAAATGAAAGATACCTCTCACTCAAATCCAAGAAAGGGGTTGTTTCTTACATACCTTGGTTCAACCCTCTACAATTTTCCTTTATTTTCCTATATTCTCTTGTTGAAGTCTTTCTCTTTGCTCTCAAACTCTCTTCTCCTCTAACTATCTCTCTCAAGAGATATTTTTGAAATGGCTTCCAAGTCATATGTTTAAAGAACATAGTTACATATATAAAAAGTGAATAAGGACGAAATCCAATCAGTTTAATCATTACAAATCAAATTTTTACAGATAATCATATTATGCTCTAAAAATCGTGTTGATATCAAATATAAAGTCAATTTCAAATTATCATGCCTCTAAGGCTTTCAATTTCTGATCTGAACATCATAATTGTAACAGATATTTCTCTTTTTGGACAGATATGAATCTATAATCATAAGATTCACACAATTAAGCTTATTTCCACATGAAATTTCACGCTAAACAGATAAATGCACAGAGTAAGGGTCTAAACGTATACCAGAAACATGTACGAGGGTCGGGTTATTACAGTAATGCTCCAGATAGTTATTTCACTAATTGACGAAAAAATTAAAGCATGAGATTAAACGTTTTTGCCCTTTTACTTAATGGTTTGATTCAATTATTCAATAAAATTGAAAACATTAATAGTTTTTTTCCAGTTTTAAAACTGAGAATATTATCAATTTTTTCATTTTTAATTTCTTTTAAAATTTTGCACATCAATATTCCATCATTATTCTCCTTTATAGACATAAAATTTTCAATTTTGCACAAAAAAAAAAAAAATTCAATTATTTCAAAAAAAAAATTTAGTGTGCTTGGTTTCAATTTTCTGAAAATTGAGTTTTTTTTTGTTTTTTGTTTTTTGTTTTTCGTGTTTTTTTTGTTTTTAGTGAATATTTTTAAAATTTTAAGTAATTTTTGTACTTTTTTAGATGCATTTTATTTAGATGTATCTAAAAAGTAAAATATTTGTGAAAAAATATTTTAAAAAATTAATAAATACACAAAAATACAAAAAATGTATTGAATTTTCTTTTTCTTATTATTATTTTTTTATATTTTTGGTATTTAGTGAATTTTTTAAGAAGAATTTATTGGAAAGTCCTGTATGGTTAAATTATGGTTCGTTTGATCCTCTGATTTTTTGTTCGATCGACAAGTCCTATTACAGTGGGATTGCTTAGTGGCAAGTCCTTTTTTGAATGTTTGTGGCTGGTTGCTGGACGGATATGCCCTCACGTGGTTTATGAGAATGTTCTATTTTTTTGGGCATGTGTAATCCTGAGTTTCGTGGGAGTGGGAGTGGGAGTGGAAGTGGGAGTGGAAGTGGTGAATATTCGTTCATAAAGTTTTCAAAGTATTTTTCATTATGAGTGCTTTTTTACGGTGTGGTAGTCCAAAAGTGATACAATTAACGTCAACATCATTCGGTGGCACACAGGTACGTGCGAAATATTGTATTGTTCAGTCCTCCCCCATTATGTGCCAAAACTGCACGTATCGTGTCACACAGCCTTACAGTGACCTCTGAACCATAACAATCAGCTGGAGTTGTATGCTTTGTATACATTAACATATTCGTCAACCGATTCAAGTCACGCACATTCACACCATTTTTAACGAACTAGTTGCTGGTTCTCACACCGTAAATGGGATGAGAACGGGAAATCATTCATTGCCCAATTCATTTTTCAAAAACTCATGTATTTACGACTGTTAGGTCTTCCTAAGCGTGACGCGTAGTCAGGTTTTCAATGGTATTCATATATTAATTATTTCATTTCGTTATGACATATCATTTTCACATACTTAACTGTGCATACTTGTTTACAAATACCTGTGCTCTTTGCAGATGGACGACTTCATGATGTTTCTATATTGTTACCGGTCCACAAATGTCGCATACAATTTGCAATCGTCACACACATTTGCCGAACTTGTTAGTTTTGTGTGTTCAAAGTTTGACGGGCTCTTACCAGGAACAATTTTGTTGTTCTACAAGATCCCGGGCTACAACAACTTTTCATTACAAAACGATGTCGACATGCAGAATATGATTTGCCTTGCCCGTTCGTTCTGATTGCAACTAGTTGACTTGCTCATTGAACAACACCACTGTGGAGGGAACAATATTCCCGACAGGGAACTGGCAACCATTTATGCCCACAACACCGCTAGGGAGAGGGTACTAAGTGAGTTGGAAATGGACAACAAGGTAGACCTACTATAATAATTTTGTCTGCATAAAGAGAATGTCTTCATTTCCGCTCCATAGGCTAATGGATTTATCTACATTGGACAACATTTCGAAGGTGGGGCTTCTGAATTTCACAACGTCCTACAGAAATATGCCGTGGAATGTGGGTTCCAGTTTAAATTCATTAAAAATGACTCTGTCCGGGTAACTGCTGTTTGTGTTATGAACGATTCGAAGAGCTGTACGTGGTCTGTCCACGCACGGAAATTGGAGGCCAACGGATTTTTCTACTTTCGTAAATGGAACAGTGAACACATCTACAGCGTCGTTGTCTATACATCCACAAACCCACTTATTGGTTCTGAGCTTATCGTCGACATCATAGCCGAACAAGTGCGGGACAGGCCACTAACACATCCTACCAAAGTTATATTAGGTTTGAAACAAGATTACGGCCTAGACATCACGTACCATGTGGCGTGGCTAGGGGTTGAAAAAGCAAGAGGCGAACTGTTCAGTGCACACTCCATTTCATTCGATCAGTTGTGTTAGTATAGTAACACGGCAATGGAACACAACCCTAGAACCTACATTAACATCGAATACGACGACCATACACATCAGTTCATACGGTACTTCATATCATTCAAAGCATGTATTGACGGATTTCACCATTGCTGGCCATTGCTTTTCCTAGACGCCATGTTCCTTAAAGGACGATTCAAAGGGTTTTTATTTGCCGCCACTGTGAAAGACAGGAACCAAGGTTAGTTCATTCAACTTTTAAAATGACATTGCAACATTTACATGCACCCAAACATATCACATGCAGAATTTGTATTGGTGTCATTCATTTACATTGCCAAATGTTTTGTAACACACCTTGTGCACATAATAAGATGAACCCCAAAATTACTTCGATTGTGCGAGGTTATTCCCCTTAGCTTATGTGGTTATTGACTCCAAGAACACCGCCAACTGGTCTTGGTTTCTTTAACATCTTGCCCAAATGGTGCATGGGAACATACCCCTCACATTCATATTAGATAGAAATCTCAGATTGCTTGAAGTAATGCCCACCGTATTCCCAAGTGTAGAACATGCTTTTTGTCTCCAACATTTGCAAAGGAATCTAAGGGATAGACTATGGTACTCAAACAGTATTAATCAGGTTGGTTTGGTAAGCAAATTACGCCATTGCGCATACGCACCAACTGGTACCGCTTTTAACCACAAAGTCAAACAATTCCATAAATCAAGACGTGCAGTAGCATCCGAATCCTTAGCAAATGCTCATCCACAACATTGGGCAAATGCATTTTTCAAGTATGTTACACTTGTTCCTCACAACATTCACATGTACAAAACATATTGACATAATGGTCGTATTTATTTTTTGAAATGTACACCTCATTTTCAAGGGGAGGCGTTATGGTGAGATGTGTTCAAATGCTACGGAATCATTCAACTCATAGGTGTGAAAAGGGTGCAACCTCCCAATCATAAGAATGGTTGACAGCATTAGAGCCAAATTAATGCGGCAAATGGCGAAGCGTAGACTTGCAGCCCAAACATGGATTGGCACAATATGTCCTAAAATGGAGTCCCATCTTGAAAAAGTATTCAACGAAGGGAGGTCATGGAAAGTGAGCCAATCAAACGCTGACATGTATCAAGTCCACTCTTTCCCGTCGGTTACTGTTGATATCGGACACCACACTTGTTCATGTTTTAGATGGTAGCTCAATGGGTTTCTATGTGCCCATGCCATGGTCGTCGTGTGGAAAAGTGGTCGGGATTTGAACACATTGGTTGAACTATACTTCCATATGGCTAAATACTGTTCAACTTATGCTGTAAGCATCTCCCCGATTCCCACCGTGGAGCGACCATCGTTCAATCCACATGATTACATCATCAACCCACCTGGTGTGAAACGTCCACCCGATAGGCTAAAGAATAAGATAATCCTGTCAAAGGGACAACAAGTGCAGCAAATTGGATGCGGCTGATATGGACGCATAAGGAACCACAATAGGAAAACATGAATGAACCAATTTAATCACGACGTCACAGTCAGACTCGCCTACAATAATACCTTAGCTAGTTAAATGCGCTATACAAGCACTAAATAAAAGTCCTCCGCATATGCAATGCTGACTGGAACAATTAAATTTACTTGTCTTCCTTCGGATGATCGCGTGCGACGACACATGATCATTTTTTTGATAATTTTATATCACTTGGTACTCTCAGTTATTAATATCTGTTTTCCTTCAAGTAATTTAGCAAGTGTTTACACCACAACATGCTTGGTAGTACTGTTACATCCATTCACAAACAAACATGCATCGCATACACCGCACACATCTTTTGACCTTTTTACACTGTTTCAACCAAACCAATTTTAGGATTGTGTGCAAATGTTTGTTGTAAGGAGGAATGAATGTGTGTATGTGTTATGTGGGGGCAGAATGTTTGAATGCCCAAAAATGATAGATATAATACGTGTTAGGTTACAGAGGCAATTACGGTTGTTGTAGTTTTATAGTTTAATGGTTATAAAAAATTTAAGTTCTCAGCTTTAAACCTAATGTGGTAACTTCTATATAGTACACAATTCATACCGACTCATCACCTGACAATAACACGCTTACAACATGTAACGCACGTGGCGCCTACCAAATGAATCGAAGACAAAGTTCTGTCTCCACATAACACATACACATTCATTCCCCCTTACAACAAATAGTTGCACACAACCCTAATTATTGAATATGGGTTGTTGACAACCCAACAACGTAAACAACGACATGGCAGTACCAACGCAATCCCTACATGACAGGTCACGTAATGTTGCAACATATACACATCACCAACAAGTAAAAAAAGCAACACCAACTCCAAACCCCATAATGCATGTACGTCAATAAACCATATAAACAAAACATTATGTATACTAAACATATAAACTCTAAGGTAAATATCACTTTTTGATTATATCTAACAAAAAACATCCATAACAGAACCCAACACCAAACAGCAAGTGCAAACAACCAAAACATATAAACACTCAAAAAATAGGGAATTGTTTAATTTAATCGGGCCTACCAATGTGACTTCTTCAAAAGTACTAACTTAACATTACTACTAGAATTAGTCGTTGTCCATAGTAACGATATGTTAACCCAAATGCCATCACCCCACTAATCGGCCCATGTTGCTCGTTACCCCTCATACAAGATCACTTACGAAAAGTTTCATCATGTTTGCTCGCAAAACACTGCAGTTACCTCCTTCCAAGGAGTGTTTCACCTCCACGTGATGCACATATCGCTGCATTATAACGCAAACGATTATAGCACAGTCCATATTGCAACAATTAACACACTTCAGTTACATTAACAACATACATATCACACGATACACACCTTCAGTCTTGGTATGATTGCATTCATTTTGCTTACCTGTTCAGACGTTGCTGGGGGCACTCGGCGACTGATTCCACCTGTATGTCAAAATCTTGCGTACCAACCAATTTGTCCAACCCATATGCAGCCATCCATTGCCGCTGCTGTAACAACCCAGATTTTTAATTATTTTGTAGAATTTATACTAATATTATTTAATCATAGTTAAGAAAATCTACAATTTATTTTGTATTATTATGTGTAATTTTGTAAAATAATATAATTATTAAGAATTTAGGGGTCAAAGTATAAATAATAATAATAATAATAATAATAATAATAATAATAGTGAGTGTAGTAGTAAAATAAATAAATAATTTTTCTGTTGGTATACGATAGAGTGCAATTTAATTAGAAATTAATTATTTATATAATTATATTAAAATACTAGATCAAAATGTAATTATCTTAAATATCTATTAAAGATAAGAATGAATCTTTATATTTATTATCGAATCTGGTCGGGGCCATGTATGCGCCTTATCTCCCTATAAAAAGGGAGGCGTTTCACCTAGAGAAGAAAAAAAAGAAGAAAGAAAAGAAAGAAAGAAAGGAAAGAAGAAAGAAAAGAAGAGAGAAAGAAAGAGAAGAAAGGAGGAAAAAATAATGGAAGTTGAGAGAGTCTTTGGTAGTAGAAAGAAAGAGTGAGGTATTAAAATTAAGGTGATTTATATTATACCTTGAGTTACCATTATATGTTTTGCGTGTATTTTGACTTACCATATTTATTTTATACAAGTTATGTTTTATAAGTTATTATAAATTATATAAATATTTCAATTACGTGGTTTAATTTCTGAACCCTATTTGCTAAAATGAAACCCATGGATATATTTGTTTATATTTTAAAGAATATTTGACTATAACCTTATAAACAATTATGTTTTGTAAGTATCACCACGGCAGTCCCACGCCTTAAGGGACTTAAATAACTATTGGCGTCTGTTTGACCACTTTGTGGTCCTCTGTTTGTCATGGATCCATTGACCTCTGTTCTGTGCGGAGTAAAGTGTTATACAGAGATAAGTGCTACACTATTGTGGGAGCCACCTCTATAGTCCGTACGAGCCACCTTTTGAATCTGTACCTCTGTATTGTTATGAATCCATTGACCTCTGTTTTGTGCGGAACAAAGTGCTGTACAGAGCTAAGTGCTACATTATTATGGAAGTCACCTCTAGAGTTCGTACGAGCCACCTCTTGAATCCGTATCTTTGTTCTGACTGTCATTTCTGTGACCTCTGTTCTATTCTGTTCAATACCGTGGTTATGGTCATTTACTTACATAATTTATATATTTCAATTTCTGCCACTTAAATGATCTGTTTACCAAATTACCGTGGTTATGGTTATTTATTTATATAATCTCAGTTTTGCTACTTAAATGATTATTTGTTCCGACTAAATTATCTTAAATGTTTTAGGTACATAACTATCCATGGTTATTTCGTGTCCCTTATACTCTTGGTATAATATTTCTCACTCTGCCACCTTATAGCTGTTTACCAATTTTCAGGAAACAATGCAATTCAGAAATAGTTTTTGGAAAGTCTTAGATGCGGGGTTGCGGAATAGACACACACAGCACTTTTATGATATTTTTATATGTAAATATCGCCATTTTTGGTCAATACATTTTGTAATAAAAAATAGAAACTCCAATGATTATTTTGGTACTTTCATTTAAATATTACTTCCGCTCGCGTTTATTAATTTGTTTATGAATTAGTCGGAGATAACCTCAGTTACTGGCCATCACAATGCTTAACCCTTGGGTACGGGGAACGGGTCGTGACAGCTGCACGTCCATTACCATGTTTTTCTGCATAATATCAGGTAACCCAAACATAAGCATTACATGAAAGTCCATTACCATTCCAACCCACGCAAGTTATCCATAAGTCACATTAACTCACTAGTTTAACAGCCTCAGAATAATGAACACCGCTGGTTCCGGACCTATTCCCCCTCGAATTATAATGCTTCCAGCTTCTGTCCTCGGTATCGTATATCATTAAAGTCAAGTGACCAAGGTGGCATAGGGGGAAATATATGTAATGCGCACCCCTACCAACGTGTAGATTACTAGTTAGATATTTGAACCTCGCGTCCATGTTCTCACCTTTCATCACATCCTGCACACGTCCACCATCAAACTGTACAAAACCAAAAACAGAATACTTACTAAACCGACGGACATTTGTCACATATGGGAAACCAAAAAAATAAGTACCCATCATATGCTGCTGAAAAAATAAGAATTCTCCAAGAAATCTTTTCCTATATTCAACCTATCTTGCTTGTCCGATTGCACCTTCGTGTACGCGTCAATAACTTGCCAACATACATGTCCATAAAACAAACAAATGAAACATTCACACATTCCAACAAGTACAAATACGTCAACTTTGTACATGTAATGGCAAACTGAATACATTACATAACACTTATATTTTCCCTGACACCTGATTGCTTCACTATGGATCTAACGTCAGAAAAGTATACGGCATTCCCATCATTTTGTCCAACCCACATAACAGCCTTACCCACAAGTGAGAACAAATAACATTAGCATTTACACATACCACCAATGCAACGCATTTAACAGAACTTGGTAAAATACAAAAACATAAAAACAGTACTCACCTGGCAATAGTGATCATATCTTTCTCTCGCTCGGACATCATCTTCTACATTGTATTACGATTCATGATTCCAAATCCTGTGAATATCTTCTTCCCATCGACTACTGTATTGACATCAATCACATCCTCACATTACAAACCTTCCACATCACACCCAACCCCAACGGACAGAGAACTACTTACTTTGTTTTCCACTTTACGTGCCCTAACCTACTATTTAATTATCGGTACTCAAACCTTGATAACTGTAGATTTTTTCTCACTTTCCCCTTCATATTACTTATGAACGAGTTCAAACCATCCGCATTACTGCCATCTTCTATCCGCAAAGGACTTACAACAACCACATCAGGCTCACTCGCTTGCACGACATCATGTGCTGCGCGGTTGTCTACCATAGGGACATACGCGACGAGAGAGGCATCCAACACGATGCTACTACGGACTGTGGGGCTATTATTACTGCCGTATTCTGCGACATTCACATTGCCACCAAACCCTACATCCAGACCCATGTTGCTGACTTCAACGCCACTGAAACATTGCGTCATACAGTGAACTACTTGCTCAGCGACTTGCTCCTCAAGAACTGCAACAATACGTCGTAACTTTGCATTCTCAGCTTTTAGTTTCTTTCATTCTTCGTCTTTCACCCTAAAAATGCTCTCAAAGCCTCCAACTAGATTAGCTGCTTGTATTTTATTCTTCTGTTTCAAACGTGCAACTTCATTTTTCAACTTCGTTATAATTTAACTTTCAACACTGTCCCTCCTCTTCAATTTGGCATCAGATGGACCAGCGTGATCGCACCCGTCCCGTCCAACCAGATTACTATACTGGGGTATAGATTGATCACATAGCCCAGCATAATCCTCACCAGCTCGGCCTCTATGTGGTCGATTTTGCATATTTGAACCTGACGTCCTCGGGTTGGTTTATATGTTTCCGCCAAACTCAGAACCGTATTTAGTGCCAACTACATCAATATCTCCAGTCACATTGCGAACCCCCTACCACATTGTCCCCCTCGTCGGCCACTAATCCCACAACTCCTTTCACTCGCACACCCTCCCCTTCTAATATGGTCACCTCATGATCCTCGCCAACTAACTGTCCTGCCACCACCTACAGCAAACACTAACACCGTAAACCCAACACAAACATTGTCACGTAAAACAATAACAGTTACCCTACAAGAATAACGAATTAAGCAAAACAACATGACAATTCAGAAAAAGATACCTCAAAGTTGTTTGGACTGGATAATTTCAAACCACGCGAACTAAATACCACCTCACCAATGTCCTACTTCACGAATCTAGGAAATCTGTGCCCATATTTGGCTTTCACAATAGTCGTGTGTTCATATAGCCAAAACTACAGTACAAGCAACCACAAAACAAAAATCCAATTAACCACTAACCAATTTACTAACAAATAACATAACAGAAGGAAAAAAATTAAAAATTACTAATTAAAAGATTTACAAAATAATTACCATTAAAATAACTACGCATCCTGTCACTTTTTTCAGTTTTCGATGAAAGTCCCTAACGAACACATCAACGTGCTGCGTACAATGCCACTCCAGTCATGCAATTTCATCGCATCAATGTTGTCCACATACTGGATGAGCGTCTAACTTATTGTCTCGCCGGATGTTGCAAAAAACAATTTACCACACATGTATAGGCATAGGAATTTTGCAGTGTTCTCATGGTCACGGGATGTGTCACCCGCCGCCGCCTTGGTCAGCAAATCCGTAACAAGTTTCACAATAATGCGGCTTGTTTCGAGGCACCACGCTGGACAAAATCAGACGCAGGTCTCGGCCTTGGCGTCAAATCAAGGAATGCATTTCCACATTGTAAACCAAACAATAGCTTCACGTCCAGATCCGTAAAGTCAACACCACGTCCACCAATAACAAACTTCCCCTCTTGGACATTGTACAACCATATAATACGCACAATCAAACGTCCTCCCTTCTTGAACTCAATGTGGTCAAGCTGATTAATTAATATAGCTTCAAACATAAGCCAAAAATGCGTCTTCTTCAAATGTGCCAGTGCACGTCCTTCAAGTTAATAGCGTAAACCATTTGATAATTCCTGCAACGTTAGACCAGAAATTCAGATGCGGTTTTAGACGCTTGCTAGCACCACCTGAACGGGCCACAATGTTAGGCTGCTTGAACAGGACTCGTCTTGGCATGTTCACCCCAAGTTTACTGGTAGACGCCAACCCCGCAACCTCCTGTCGTTCATGTTCACATGATCACATCCATGGACTTGCACCCATGTTAATCCTTATAATTGGCAATCTAACATAAGCAAAACATACAAAGTAAACTAACAGACAAATTTTGGGCATGCTAACGACAAAACTATCCAACCCAATCACCAAATCAACAAAAATCAACGGTACTACAGTAACTACGTTCGTTCGACAACAACGTGACAACACCACAATAACAAATGCAGTAGGTTCCAATAACATTTACCAATTCAAAACCGAACTATTGACAAAAATGAAAAAAAAAAGAAAAAAGATCACGTTCAAAAACAATGGAAAACAACCAAACAACATTACTGTCATTCATAAATCCACACAACAAATTACGTTTAGGTCTTAATCGGTATAAGAACACATTCAACAATCCAGTTCACGAACAACTGTAAAACCATTAATAGTATATAAACATTTCAAGTCAAGGCAACCAAGTGACAAAAACCCCCCAAACTACGAGCACTTTGCACATATTAAACTTCCCCCACAAGAGGATATTTACTAATCTTCATACCACACATCCCCACCACAAAAACAGTTACCAACACAAATACCCCGAACTGACATTTACATATCCCAACCCCACCACATATAAACATCAACCTAATTAGTGGTCCTACATGTACAAAGTGCCCTATATCCAATAAAATAAGTGCATAGAAAATGCAAGTCAAGTATTCCACATCAAGACAACATATTACACACATATTGGGAAACACGCCATAAGGTAACTAACTAACATAAAAAAGCATACATCAAAAGGGGATACCACAAACTACAACTAGCTAAACCCTAATCACACCATAGTAGTCGGGAAAATGGGTAATCGAAACCCAAGCAATGAACAACATACGTTTGTCAAACATATGAATACGACTTATGTAGGCACCGACAATGCACCTCAACTCTGATTGAGGGGTTCACAACGCAAAACCCACCATTGCAGGAAGGAGTTAGGGTTTTTCACGACCACAAATTCAACGAAATTGAAGATCACACAGATTCATATTCAAATTCACACAATCACTGCTTCAAATATTCTTTCAATTTGTAACATGGGTTTCGGAATCATGACAATTTGAAATTCAAATCAAACATGGGTAACAAATGGTAGGGTTCATGTCGTCAATCACCACCGATTCATTTGTCCAAAATGGGTATGTCTACCAATTTTGGGGGGAAAAAATCCACCGGGTCGGGTATGTCCACAAACGTGCTTTGGACTTTTGGGTGGGTTTGTCGCCTCATGTGACACACCACAATCCCCCAAACGTGACACAAACCCCACTCACTTAACACACTTCACGTTCCACACCACGTGCCTGTAATACACATCGTCTAAAAACAGTACTAAAACCTTTTTTTTGGGTACGTGACCCCCTTCCCATAAACACATGCGCACCTACAATTCCCAAATTAACTCCTCAGTGGCAAAACAGTAAACAACCAACCATGAGGATTAAACGATTCAAAAGAAAACAATTAGTACCACATGATCTACAAGATGACAAAATGAGATTTACTGGTCAATTTCCCATTTTTTAAAGATTTTTTTCACAAAAAATTATACTTTTTTAAGTGTATTGATGGTGTATTTATGTTAGGTGTGTCTAAAAATTAAAAAAATTGCTTAAAATATTTAAAAAATTCAGCAAAAACAAAAAAAAAATATAGAAAACAAGAAAGTAGAATTTTTCGAAAAGTGAATTCTGAAAACCAAAACCAAGCAAATGGATTGTTTTTTTTTTTCTTTTTGCACATATATATATATGTATATATCTATATATATTAGTTTTTTCAATTTGAATGTTGATGTTTTAAAGTTTTGAAAATCAAAATAAATGTCAAATCATTATGTTCCTTTATAAATAATTATATATTATGAAATAACACAACTTTTTTTTAATACTATAACTTTATGAGGTATTTACACACAAGTCCTAATTAAGATTTTTAGACTTTTAAGTCCCATTAAATTTTTAATAGTCGGAATTATAGTATTAAAAAAAGTTGTGTTATTAACACCCCATAAATTATTTTGGACTTCTACTTATAAATTTTGAAACCCTTAAAATTTCTTTTCTCCCCCCAAATAATACCAAAATTATCCTTAAGCATTCCACCCATTGACTGAACACCCTACACCGCCCAAAAAAACCACACTTCTAAAAAATGCTTACAAAACCCACTAAGAAGAAGAGTCTTATCATTTTCAAAACCCACGAAGAAGAAGACAAATAAGAAGAAGAAAAAGAAGAAGAATGTTGTCTATGTTCATATAAGCTACAACATGGTATAGCCTTTTGACTAACTACTACAGAGAGAGAGAGAGAGAGAGAGAGAGAGAGAGAGAGAGAGAGAGAGAGAGAGAGATCTTTATTTTTTGTTTTTAATCTTGTTTGGGCCATCTGATATGCTGACTTGTTAATCAACTGCTCTTGTTTATGGTATAGCCTTTTGATGTGCTCCCGTTGCTACCATAACACATCCTCCCTTTCTTCTCTCTATCTCTATCTTGGAACTGTAGCAATGTGGGTGGGAGTGTGGGTGGTGAGAATTGAGGGAGAGCCATAAACAAAACAGAGTTGCAGTGTACCCAAAAATGGCGAGTTTCTTTCATGTTCAGACCTGTATTCCTGAACAAATAAGTTAAGTTTAGAAATGTGTTCCCGAATAAATAAATAATGTTTAGGCTTGTATTCCCAAACTTGAAAAAATAAAATTTCTACAAGTTTTAAGAATTTTAATTGTTAACTCGCCATCATCCTAAAATAAATAACAATACAAATTAAATTTCAAAATGTGATCAGTAAAACAGATCCGAACCTATGAATAATGTTCGGTTACTTGTTTTCAAACAAATAAACAATGCTCGGACCTGTGTTCTTGAATTTCAGTCATACGTTCGAAAGTTCAGTCCTGAAAAAATAACGAATAGATTTTATTATTTTTGTCATTTTTTTTTAAGAAACTTACTCTTACAAGGCCAACTTCCTCTAAGCTAAGAACAATATCAAAGGTATGAACCTCCTCTAAATTTTTATTGTTATACTCCTCTCGTCTTATGGAGTTGTGGTTGCTAGAAAAACTTTCACTCATTGTCATTACTGGAGAAGTGCTAGTAATCAAATAGTAGCCATTGTTATAGTCGGAATATTGCTGTCAAAGGGTTTTCAAGATTTTGAGAGTGGGCAAGTTTTGAAGATGGGATTTGGGAAAGTTGGATGGGTGGTGATGGAGGTGGGTGCTCTCATGAACCCTAATTCATGATGTAGTGGGTGTGTAAGTTTAATTGTGAGATGGAGTGTCCCAAAATTAAGGATATCCTTTGTAGTAATTTTATTTGAGGCTATTATAAATTAAGAGATTCAAAATAATTTATGAGATACTAATAGTAACACTTTAAAAAAAAAAAAATAAGACTATAATGTAAAAAATTGTAAAGGACTCCTATAAAATTTCCCCTTTGGTCTCAAATAAATTTGAGCCGCCTTTATATAGTGTACAAAAAGGAAAATCCGCCTATTAAAAAATGGTTTTATAGTGTTATCAATTTTATGTTGTGTTAATATAAAATATGGTACAGAGTTAAATTCTATCTTTGTCAAAAACAAAATCGAACACTTACTTAGTGTACACAAATATTTTAAAACCAATAATAAAGAAATATATTTTGTTAGTTGCTAGAGGTCGTGGTTACAGGTTAATCTAATATTGTATTTGGAGTATAAATTTAGGCATGAATTTAAAAAGAAAAAGATAAAATGTGTGTGAAATGTAGTGATATTTTATTAATGTTTTATTTATTTCTTTTTCTTTTTAAATTTCTACCCAAATATATACAGTCAGAAGTAGATGGTAGGAGAGTGAGAATTGCGAGTGAGAATGGAGAAAATTGTGAGTACTTGTTTTGAAATTCTAACGGTCATTTGTTAATACATTTGTTTTTTATTTTTTGCTAATAAAATTTTGTTTGGAATATTGTTTTCATTTTCAAAAAAAATATAATTGATTTTAAAATTTTAAAATGAAAAAATATATATATTTTTACTTGTTTTTAAACAAGTTTGCACTATATCTTATATCCTCAAGTCTTCATCCACCACCTATTGGTCCTGTTTGGTAGAGCTGTGGGAAAGTGCTTATAGCTTATGCCTTAACAGCTTATAGCTTATAACTATGAACATAAGTTGATTTCTGACTTATAAATTAAGGTTCTCCTGCCCCACTCAAAGAATAAGCTGATTTCTGACTTATAAAAAGCTATAAGTTGCATTGTTAAGCTAAACCAAACACATCAAAATAGCTTAAATTAAGCTGAAAGCTGAAATAAGCTGAAAAAAAGCTGTACCAAACAGGGCCATTATCACCACCGAACACTAACATCTCTAGCTAGTTGTTAATGAGTTTTCGTCATTTTGTCAATGACATTTGAGCGACTAGTCAGTCACCACCATAATCTTTCGCTACTTTTTGAGTGCTTGTGACGAATAACATCCAATCACCACATTCAACCAATCTCCATCGTTACCATTGTCAACCACTACCGCCTCCAACAATTTACCAAACAAGTTCATCTATTTTTATGTTTCAAAATGTTTGTATACATCAAATAAATTTTTTGTTTCATCTCTGATTCTTTTGTAAAATGAGAAATAGAAAATTGATTATGTATAATAATTGATCCGAACATTCTAATAAAATTTAAAATCAAGTACAGGTTTAGGGTAACCACTTGGAATATAGGAACCTTAACTGGTAAGGCGATAGAATTGATAGATGTTATGATTAGGAGGAGAGCTAGTATAGCTTGCGTACAAGAAACTAAGTGGATGGGTGAGAAAGGTAGGGAAATTGAGGACACCTGTTTTAAACTGTATTATAGTGGTAAGGACAGACACAAGAATGTGGCAGGAATCATAATTGCCAAGGGTCTTGTGCAGAATGTAGTGCTGATCATTAGGAAAAGGGGATAGGATTATGTTAGTTAAACTAGTTATTTGAGGGAATATAGTAAACGTTATTAGTGCATACGTCCCTCAAGTAGGATTAGATGACCAGATTAAGAGGGATTTTTGGGTGCAAATGGACGAGATCTTACAAGAGATATCCATAGGAGAGAACCTGGTTATAGGTGGAGATTTTAATGGCCATGTAGGCATAGATAAACTAGGTTATGAAATGGTGCATGGTAGATATGGTTTTGGTGATAGAAATGAGGCTAGAGAGAGTATCTTAGATTTTGTGTTAGCTTCTGACCAGGTGGTGGCCAATACTATGTATAAGAAGAGGGAGGAGCATTTGATAACCTTTAAAAGTGGGTCAGTTAAGAGTCAAATAGATTACTTCTTAGTGAGAAAAGTGGACCGCCTAAAATGCAATGATTGTAAGGTGATTCCTGGAAAGAGCCTGGTCTCTTAACATAGGATTTTGGTACTAAATTTATGCTTTAGAGGGCAATACCAAGCTAGGAAGGATGGTGGGTGGCGTAGGACGAGATGGTGGGATCTAAAAGAGAATAAACTAGAAATATTTAAGAATAGAATGGATAAGGAAGGTACTTGGGACTTGAAAGATGATACTAACACTATGTGGAACTCGATGGCCAACTGAATGAGGAGAATCTCAAGGGAAGTGCTTGGAGAGTCGAAAGGGATGGGACCTAGCTCTAAGGAAACTTGGCGGTGGAGGGAAGAGGTTCAAGCGGTAGTTAAGGCAAAAAAATAGTGCTTTAAAACATGACAGAAGGATAGAACTGAGGAAAACTTTAAAAGCTATAGATTGGCTAATAAGGAGGTCAAAAAAGTGGTGAGAGAGGCTAAGTTGAAAGCTTATGATGACCTATACACTAGACTATATAGTAAGGAGGTACAAACTTACTAAGATACGTGAGAGAAAAATAAGAGATTTTAATCATGTTAAGTGCATCAAGAGTGAGGATTCTAAGGTATTGGTGAAGGATGAAGAGATTAAGGAAAGATGGAAGAACTATTTTGAGAAACTATTAAATGAGGAACATGTAGATACAACAATAGGAGAAAAAATAGCTAGTAATACGATAAACCAAGATTATAGGTTCTATCGCAGGATTAAGAACTTTGAAGTGGAGATTGCACTTAAGAAGATGAAATCAAATAAAGCTGTAGGACCCGATGATATCCCTATAGGAGTTTGGAAGTGTTTGGGTAAAAAGGGGGTTGCTTGGTTGGTTAGATTGTTTAGTAAAATTTTGTTGACTAGGAACATGCCAGATGAGTGAAGAAAGAGTATTTTAATGTCAATCTATAAGAATAAAGGAGATGTCTAGAATTGCAATAACTATAAAGGAATCAAGCTAATGTGTCATATAATAAAAGTGTGGGAGAGCTGATGGAACGCCGATTACGAGATATAACAGAGGTGTCAGAGAATCAATTTGGGTTTATGCCTGGCAGGTCAACAATGGAAGCAATTTATCTTTTGAAGAGAGTAATAGAAAAGTATAGAGAAAAGAAAAGAGATATTCATATGGTGTTTATTGACCTTGAGAAAGCATACGATAGAGTAGTGCCTCGGAATATAATATGGTGGGTGTTAGACAATAAAGGAGTGACAAAAGGTTACATTTATGTGATTAGGAACATGTATGAAAGGGTGGTGACCATTATTAGATCGCTTGTTGGAGAGACAAATGAATTTCTTATTCTTGTAGGGTTACACCAATGATCTACCTTAAATCCTTATCTTTTTGCTTTAGTTATGAATGAGTTGACGAGAAATATTCAAGATGATGTGCCACGGTCTATGTTTTTTGCAAACGATATTGTGCTAGTAAATGAGACTAGAGAAGGAGTTAACGTAAAATTGGAGATTTGGAGAAAAACTCTTGAATCTAAAGGATTCCGGATAAGCAGAACTAAAACAGAGTACATGGAGTGTAAATTTAGTAACAGTAATAGTAACAATGAAAGTAGAGGAGAATTGAAGATTAAGAACCAATAACTACCTAAGAGTGAACATTTTCGTTATTTAGGGTCAATTATCACAACAGCAGGGGAGATTGATGCGGATGTGGCCTATAGGATTAAGGTGAGATGGTATAAATGGAGAAGTGCACCTGGGGTACTGTGCGATAAACGAATACGTACTAGACTAAAAGGTAAGTTCTATAGAATGGCTATTAGACCAGCGATGTTGTATGTGATGGAGTGTTGGGCAACCAAGAAACAATATGTAGATAAGATGAGTGTGACTAAGATGAGGATGCTCAGGTAGATGTGTGGCAAGACTAAACAAGACAGAATTAGGAATGAGTGTATTTGGAAATGGGTAGGAGTAGCACCAATAGAAGATAAGTCGAAAGAGAATCGATTGAGATGGTTTGGTCACATTCAATGGAGACCAATAGAGGCTGTAGTGAAGAGATGCGATAATATAACGGTAGATGAGAGTGTTAGGGGACGTGATAGGCCTAGATTAACGTTGGTTGGTGTTGTAAATAGAGATATGGATCTACTTAATTTGACTAACAAAATGACCTTTGATAGGGCCGCGTGGAGAAGAATGATTCATGTAACCGACTCTATTTGATGGGACTTAAAGTTTGGTTTGGTTTTACATTTTAAAAAATAAATAAATAAAAACAATACTTATATTAAATATGAAAGACTATGATACACCCCTTCAAGAAGTGTGTTATATGCACCTTATAACTAAATATATATATATGTATATATAAAATTTTATACTTTATGAGTGATGAGTAAAAAAAATTTACCATGTATTACGTAAGGTATAATTAAATATCTAACAAGCTATAACTTAAAAAAGAAAATTAATCACAATTAAAAAAGAGAATTAATCATAATTAAAAGTGCACATGTATAACTCTTTCGTGTGTATAGTAGGATTTTTCATATTAAAGATTCAGATCTCTAATTATAGGTGTCACTAGTGATATAGCAGTCGTCCCACTGAATATCACAGTGTGTGTTGTGTCTCGTTTGTTCGTTTGTTTGTTTGTTTTTTTTTCTTTTCTTTCCATCTGCACCTCACTATAGTGATGGGTCATTATATTGTTTCTAAAAATATAGATGAAAAAAAAAAAATCCCTGTCCTAAGGGCCCAAACTGGAAAAAGACGGTATCTGTCTTGAGATCCAAGAAAAGTTATATACTTGTTCACATTCAGTACATTCAGTGTTGTTGATGATATATACAAAAATAGCAGAAATCAGAAGGCATTTTTAGCTGTACTAGAAGGAGAGGGAAGGAAGAATGAGCAGCATAGGAACAGGTTACGATCTCTCAGTCACCACTTTCTCTCCCGATGGCCGCGTTTTCCAGATCGAATACGCTGCCAAAGCTGTCGATAACAGTGGGTCTGTCCCCTCTCTCTCTCTCTCTCTCTCTCTCTCTCTCTCTCACTATGTATGTATATCTGTATGTATTGGATTCACGCTTCTATATCGTAATTGTTTGCTTTTGTTTGACAGGACTGTTATCGGCATCAAATGCAAGGATGGAATTGTCTTGGTAACTCTCTTTCTCTCTCTCTTCCAAATTTGTGTTCCTTGTTTTAGGGTTTATATATATATATACGTACATACTAGAGATGGAGAAGAGAAAAACTGAGAAGTTATCAAAATTTGAAATTGAAATCAAAATCTAAACTAGTTATATTTAGGTAATTGCACAGGGATAATTTAGGAATAAAACAGAGAAATGTTTGTGCTAATATAATAGAAGATTATATATATATATATATATATATATATGTATGTATGTATGTATGTGTGTGTGTGTAATTGTAATTTGTTGATTATATGAACTCTGTGGCACATTTCAGGGTGTGGAGAAGCTCATAGAATCAAAGATGATGCTACCTGGTTCCAATCGCAGAATTCATGCCGTTCATCGTCATTCTGGCATGGTAAGTCTTTTCTTCCTGTTGTATAAGTTTACATCTACATGTAATTATCAAAAAAAATGTTCCTACTATTCTGTATCTGTTTGTTTTCCTGGAATATGGGGAAAATGACATGAAAATTTTGGATTCTTCCAATTTCTCCATCCACTTCCATCTCTTTTTTTTATGGGGCCATCAAGAGGATTAGCTTGTCTTTTATTCAATAGTAATATCGGAAGTTGAAAGTTCTATTTTAATATCAATTTCTATGGCCACTAAGGCTATGCTTTGATCATGGATTTGGGTAGGTATTTGGAAAGGGAAGGCAATAGGTGAGGGATGTAAATGAAATATGAGCTAAATTTTTTCTCGCTTTTTCCTTTTTCTTTCCAAGTCTTTACCCAAATCCATGATCCAAACACCACAAAAATATATTGGATTGGTTATATTTTTCCCCTGTAACTCAAAACCTACATATCAAGAAAAAACAAGTAGTAATGTAATGGGTGCATTTGTTTCTTATAATCATTTTTATTCCTCTATACAATGCTAGCTCTTTTTTGAGATATTTATATTAGTTTGATTCTTATTTTTAGACTACTGTATTTGTGTTTTCCCTGTCAGATAATTGCACAAGAATATGTTGCAATGCTACTTTAAGAAAAGATAATAATGACAGAAAAAATCTTGAGTTATTAGGAGCTCTTTCCTAGCCCTATTTGGAGGGTATCTTCTCCTCATATTTTGTGGTGAGACTCTGCAGCCTGATTACATAGAGGACTATTAGGATCAACTTAGTTCCATTCAATTAGCCAATCTTTTGTTGATAATATTCCTTGACATAAAAGCCATATAGGATGAATGCACACTTGAGGATGCTTTGTTTGAGCTAGACTAAGCTGCACCGGGGAACTGGATTCTGTTTATTTCTAGTGGCTTCCCAAGTTGTTTTTATCTAATACATTTCATTTGCCAAGAGGATTCAAATTACCTTGTCAAGTCTAGACAACTCAGCTTGCAGGGAAGTAGGTATATTTGCCATTATTTATTGTGTAGCTCTATTTCCTTGATCTTGGCCACTTCCAAGTTCCTTGTTGAGTGATGCCGCTACTTTTGTTTGTAAATATTTACTATATTATATACCACCCATTCCATTCATCATATCTCCAAAACGAAGGACGGGTGCCAATTATCCAGCCACAAAAATGTAGATTGTTCGTTTCCCACTTTATATTTTATGAGAGGCTGGCCTTCATTATTAAAAAATCTTCCTTATAGTATATGAAGAGTTTGCAGGTATAGGCATACCCCGTAAATTGTGATGCTTTATTATATGACTATGGACCTATTTCACTATTTTTGCTAAGCTCCCACAGATGCCTTATTGTTATTGCTTTGTTCCATAATGTCAGAGATCTTATTCCAGACCACCATTTTTAGGAGTACACACTGTCTTTCATTGGACTTTTGCCCCTGAATGTTTTAACTCAGTTCAGTACCAGTCCACAGAAAGCTTTGAAGTTCTGAAGCTCATGAGGCCCTCCCCTTATATGATATGACATAGTATCTGTTAACTATTTTTAATTAAATTTTTTCTTGCAACAATGTTAATTTACTATTCTTAGCTATTATCTGTTCTTTTGATGATTTTCTTCATGTGTGTATTTGATTTCAGCCATGTATTCATTATTTATTTTGTTGCCATAGCTTTAAGCCCACCTTTTGCAATGTATCATCAATTGCAGGCAGTTGCCGGTTTAGCAGCAGATGGGAGGCAAATTGTTGCACGAGCAAAGTCTGAAGCAACAAATTATGAAAGGTTTGCATGACCGATGACTTGAGCTGTAGAGAATATTCAATATAATATATTTTTTAGTTTTTTTATGTGAAAGCCAAGATACCTGCTCAATTTCAGCTTCAATTATAATGAAAACTGCTCACATGGGAACTCGGTTACATTTTTGGAGGTTTAGTTAGAACTATAGCGTTGAGTTGATGTTTTATTCCAAACTTAATTTCAATGTTTTACTTATTCAAAAAAAAAAGTCATTCGAGTTTCCTTACTGAAAAATGAAAGATAGATATAAGCTAAAATGTGGAGTAGTAATTTGGTTTTAATAATTATGAAGGGGATATTAATGTAAAAATTCAAACTATGGCAATCCTTAAAAAAAAAAAAAAGGAAAGTAGAAGATCTATTACCCCATTGTTGTCCAGCTTACACAATCAATGAGAAAGCATAGAGAAAAGGGGCAGATCTTTGTATGATATTTATTGAATTAGAAAAAGCATATGATAAGGCTATTAGAAAGATGATATGGAGGGTTTTTGAGTAATAGGAGTATCAGATTCTATGTTTGTAAGAGAAATTTTATTAACAAAAATGCCTTAAGGAGGCAAACCCTGTACAAAAAGACAACGCGTAAAAGCTATACATCCGCTGACATATACAAATCTTCTCTCAACTGCACAAAAGAATATCGAGAGAGGACATTCAAATTTTATAGTTTATAGGACTACTATAAGGCCTACTACACTGTATGGTACAGATTAGTGGGTGATTAAGAAACTTGTTCGAAAAATGAGCTTAGTTGAAATGAGAATTTTGAGATGGGTGAGTGGTGTTGTAAGAAAAGATAGAATAAGAAACGAATACATTAGGGGAAAGTTGAACTAGCAATAACTTAGATAAAATGGAAAAAACTTGTATGCCATGTGTAATGTAGATTTAAGTAATGTGTCTGTAGTAAGGATCAAAGTTATTAAAGTCAAAAGAGTTATGCAAGGCATTTTACTGCTCATGAGTTGAGGCATAGACCTCAAGGCATTGAAGTGTAAGCATTTCAAATTTCAAATTTCAAAATTTTATATTTGGTAAAAAAAAAAAAAATCTAAAAATCTTAAAAATTAAATATAAATGTGTATTGTACATATGCTTTTCTCCTCAAGGCATCAAATGTTTCACTGCTGAAAGAAAGCTTGCCATCATTGAATGTAAAAACGACATTCTTAGTTTTAGCTATCGAGCTTTTTTCTTTTGCTTAAGCTTTAGCTTTGTGTTTTTTCTTGGTTGGTCATTTATTTGATTTTTTCCTATGGAATATAGTTACAAAAGAGGATCTTTCTTTTTATTTTTTTGGTTTAAACCATGTATTAGACTAAATTTAACAACAGCCTAAGACAAGCTTTCCATAAGTGTGCTCTCATATGTTTATGTGCAAAAGGCGTACAAGGTGCATGCCTCAGATTGTGACGCACAAGCCTTTCAAGAGTGTCACCTAAAAATCAAATCCTCGATGCGTTTTTCATTTGCCTTGCCTCAAAATGAGCCTCAATAAAGCCTTTTAGAACTTTGTAAGGATGAGCGATTTGATTCACATTTAGGGTAAAAAAAAGTGGAGAAAGTCTAGGGAGAACATGAGATAAGATGATTGAAAAGGACATGATTATGACTTATTTAAGGATATAACTTCTAATAGATGCACCTGTAAGAAATGGATCCTTGTGGCCTACCCAATTAATTGGAACAAATCTTGTAAAATTCAGTTATGTTAAGATGGATGAAGTGATAATTATAAGTAAATTTAGAATAAGAAACCAATGCATTGGTGGTGAGTTTGAAATGGCATTAGTTGAGGATAGATTGAGGGAAGTGAAAGTCATTTGAGATGGTTTAGCCATGTGCAAGGTAAATGTACTAACATGCCAATGAGGAGTGATTTCGTAACCATTAGATAATGGTGCCACACATTGAGCAAGGGTTTTGAATGAGTGCATCTAACCCAATTGTACTGATGCAGTTAATTTACTTAGAATAAGTATTTTGGACATTGGAGGTTTTGTCTTCTTTGTTGAGAGTTTTATGTGTTTTGTCCTCTTTATTGAGAGTTGTATGCTTTGTCTTTTTTATTGAGAGTTTTGTGTGTTTTGTCATCCTACCTCTTTCCTTCTAAGAAACAAGCTTCCTACTCAAAAATACATTTTGCTTTTATATGCATCTGTTAGGTATAGGTGGCCTTTTCTATTTATATGCATTTTTGTGGTTTTTTTCACTCAAGGGTTTTTTTACATGTTCTATTGTATCGGGGTCTTTTTTGGTTTTCTTTTGTTTTTGTATTATAAATTTTTCTGACTGTTTTGTTATTAACGAACCCTTATGGATGTTGCTCTTTTTAGCCTCTATTTTAATGAAGTTTTTCTTTTAATTTGTATTAATAGCACTTGAAATTTGAGGTATGAAGTTGAGAGTAAATATGTATCATGAACTATCATTTCAATTAAAAGTTTTACAACTGTTGATTTTATTTTTTCCCTCTCTTTCTTCATGTTAAACTGGAAATGGAACTTGTTGGTTTAAGTCTATATCAAGTGACCCAAACTACAGTTTAACATAACTATTTTCTGCATTTGTATGTAACTTTTAGTGAGAAATTTGTATTGTTCTGGTTTTGCAGTGTCTATGGTGAACCTATTCCTACGAAGGAACTTGCCGAGCGTGTTGCTAGTTATGTTCATCTATGCACCCTCTATTGGTGGCTCAGGTAAGGGGAGCAATAGTTTTAACAATGTTTATTAGTGGGCATCTCAATGTTTTAAAAAGCTCTAGGCACATTGAGGCGCTAAGGTCTCGTGGAGCCTAAGCGCGAGGCATAAGTTGTAGAAGATAAGTAAAATTTTAATATAGGCAAAGTTTTAAACATAAGCAAATATTTTTAAATTTTCAAATACATAGAACAATATTCAATATTCCAAAAACCATAAAAATGACATTCAGCATTCCAAAAATTTCTCAAAAATAACGTCCAACCTTAGTTTATCCAATACTATATGTCTTCCTTCATCAATTTATTGACGTGATTCTCTCTTTTTTTAGATAAGGAACTTGCACCATATAATGCCTTAGTGGTTTTGATTTTAAATCGGAACCAAATTGCCTTATAGCTTCTGTTGGCCCGAAACTGTCATAATTCACTATATTGAAAGGAATCCCAATGTCATATATCCATTTTGTAGTCTCAGAGCTTTTGCTCAATGCCAAGGCTTTTTTTAATATGAAAATTAGGGCTCAAAGCATGTGTTTACATTTTGTATAAAAGGGGTTGTGACTCCTTGTGGCTTCACACACAAAGAATAAGGATGTAGCCAAAATTTAAATGAAGCGCATGAAGCGTGCCTCTTGTACCTAAGCGTAAGGCATGCACCTCATATGCGCTATGCCTTTCCTACAGTGCCTCACTTCAAGCTGTCTGAGGTGCCTCAGGTGCACCTCGGTGTGCCTTGCGCCTAAGCATTAGGCGCATGCTTAGGTGCGCCTTTTAAGACACTGGGGCATCCATTTTTTATTTTTCTCTACATTCCTCGGTTTTCCTTGAAAAAAAAATTATGTTTGGTGTCACAGACCTTTTGGATGTGGAGTAATTCTTGGAGGTTACGACAGAGAAGGACCACAACTATACATGATTGAACCTTCTGGTATTTCATATGTGAGTTGGTTTTTCTCCTGAGTTGCTAGCTTACAGATTTGTCTTTTCACGTGCTTCCTTCATTTGCAGATATAGCAACTCTTGTTCTTGGCTACTTTTTTTGTTATGTTGTTTGGATGTGTTCTAATTTCATATGTTGGCTAAAAATTTCGTGATAGAGGTACTTTGGTGCTGCAATTGGGAAAGGAAAGCAGGCTGCTAAAACGTAAGTCAATCACAAGTTATTATATGTTGAGTAATCTCATTTCTCCTTTAGTACAACATAAATTTTATTGTGATATTGTGATGCATTGAGAATCTATCTCACTGCATGGGGTGGTCAAAATTATATCGTTAAGGCATACTTAGGGTTGTTTTGGGAACTAGCTGTTTTAGTTGACTTTTTAGCTTTTTACGAAAAGACATGCAGAAAAGTAGAGAGATGAGTTGACTTTTTGTGAATTTTTGACTTTTTGGCTGTTTTAGGTGGTTTCCAAACTTGGCCTTATATTAATTATTCTGACCACTGTACAATGAAAAATGCTAGGATTGATGCTATTTTCTCAAGTATCAAATATAATATGGACTGGGCATTGATTTTTATGGTCTAAATATTCTTTGCCTTGTCATTTTTTTGGTAAGATGACTTGTTCTTATTATTGTTAGATGCACGAAACAAATAAAAAAGATAAAGAAAGTATGTGCAATTAAACCATCCATGCTCACCAGTGAAATATTAAAATATCATGATTTTTGTAAAAAATAATTTTGCCTAAATATTTCATGTTAAATTTGAAATTTTGGTACATTTTCCCTAAAATCTTGAGCTTTCCAACTTCCAAAGGAGAAAAAAATTGCATATGCATAAATGCATGTATTTACTTCTGAGTTTGTAAAATTTACTATCCATGGCAAAGTGTCCTTGAGCAGCTAAACTTATGAGTTGAAGTCTTACAACATGAGTTAGTTACTAATAATATCTAGAGGGTGGGCCTTGGGCAGCAGTAAGGTTGTGACTGGGGTGGGGCATCACGGGTTCGAACGAGCAATAGTCACATGCAGGGGTAAGAGTCTTAAGACTCTGCATACATCTGACCCTTCTCAGACCTTGCAGTGGCGGAGCCCGATGCACTGGGCTGCCCAGTTACCACTGAGATCTGTTGCTTCCATGTGAAGCCAGATGAAGACAATTTGTGGGTTGTATGTGTTAGATTTGCGAGAGAAAAGAAAGAAAGATTTTATTGATATTGATCACCAGCTATTACAATAAGAGGCCAATTTATAAGGTTATAATAAATTGTTAACCAAGAAAGCCTAGAGTGGTGATCAAGTAACCTAAAGAAATAGGAGAAACTAGGAAACATAAAATTTTTGAAAAATTCTTTAATAGTAATTAGTTCAACCTCATATCGCCGATGTATTTGTTTTACTTTTCTATTGATTGCACTTCTCATATACTAACATGTTTATGCAATGTTGCTTTTGTTTAAATGTATTGCACAAACAGTGAAATTGAAAAGTTGAAGCTTTCAGATATGACCTGCAGGGAAGGTGTTATTGAAATAGCCAAGATGTGAGTGATTTCTCTTTTTAATGCATACTTTTTTCTCTCCAAACAGCAACTTTTGAAAGTCAAACCCAAACTAACATTTTCCATCCAGGTATCCTAGAAACTCTCTCCAATAGATGGTCATGAGAATCTATTGGAAAAGGTCAAATGTGGTAGGTAGGATCTTTGCTATAACTAGAAAGCATGGAAATGTGTTATACATGCTGGAGTTAATTAGCCAGCTTGCAAAAAACTCGAACACTTGAATATCACTGTACAACCTGGACTTATTGTTAGCTGCAGTGCAACAGATATATTGACACCTCTGTCACATGGGATGCTAAACATGACAAATTCACAATAACAGATAACTTGCATGCATTATCTGAAATTGTTTTTTCAAATTCATTATGTAGAACTGTGCAAAAGTGGATTTTTATGAGTGGAAAAACATCTTGTTCAATCTCAGTTAAGTTTTGTCTGGACCGATTCACATGTCTATGCATATATTATTCTTCAGTTATTTAAATGTTCATTCCAATTTTGGCAGCATTTATAAGGTACATGATGAAGCTAAGGATAAAGCCTTTGAATTGGAAATGAGTTGGGTCTGTGATGAGTCAAAGCGCCAACATGAGAAGGTAATCCCACATCCCACCGTCACTAGGAAAAAATATTAAGTGTAACAGTGTCACCATCTTATCTGGTGTCACCGACCAATAATAAATCACAAAGGGACTAAGTGGACAAGCTTTGTCTCCAACTAACCCAACATTGTTGTGATCCCTACAGCAAATCAAAAATGGCTCATTAGATGGTGATAACGCCATGTGGTATCACCGTCACATCCAATATTTACTCACTCGCTAGATGGATCAAAAGCACAGATATGCTGACACAACAATTTTCAAACAATATAAGATATTTATGACTTCTACAATCGTGGTGCATCTTTCTACGGAAAAATCACTTTTTTTGTAACATTTTTTCTATTATATAAATCATACACCCTATTTGGGGTGTGAACATTAGTCACGTTTTTTTTTTTTTTTTTTCTTCCTGAAAATGTCCTCAACCTCCAATAACTGCCATACTTAATAACTGCTCGTACTCAACAAACTATCCAAAATTGCTAAACGGTTTTCCTCATTTAAAAGATGTTAAAAACGATTTTTCTCATTTATTAAACTGCCCAAAAATTTAAATGTATAATTGCAAACGCATCGTGTTTGCATCCACTACTAGTTATAAGTTTGGTATTTGTACGGTTGTTGAGGTGAAAAGTTGTTTTTGCTGTTTATTCTCAGGTACCAGGAGAGCTTTTGGAGGAAGCCAAGACTGCTGCGAAAGCCGCATTAGAGGAAATGGATGCTGATTGATGAACCCGTTTCCCTTCCTCTCACTTTCCTGTTTTCCTTTTTTGTATTTTACGTAGCTTATTGTCATTGTCCCAGATTCTCTAAACTTGCAGATGAGTATTTGTTTTTATACTGTTAAGTTTCTGTACCACTTTCTTAAGAAACTTTTTAGTCTTGTATCTTTTGCAAATCAAATCTTGCAAAACGAAATATAACACAAGTGTATTGATTGACTATATGCTCATCTTTTTGTGTGTGTTTATTTTTTCTTGTTAATTTTTTTCTTGTTCTTGTAGTCGTTGGTGTCTTTGACTTGTAACTTCGATATAGTTAGAACTATTATCTATTTATTTTTAAGCATCGTCTCTCTTTTTTTACTTGAAACTGTCAAGTGTCAAATTGAGATACAAATCATAAATTGAAGTTTATGTCGTGAAATATTTGAATAACTAAAAAAAAATATGCAATTGGATTTGAATACGTATTACTTCATAGAAGAAGATAATGGAAGGATGGAAAAATGGAGAGTTCTAAAGAAGTTTGGTCTTGTTGAATTCAGTGATTATGTGTTCTTTTGATAAGTCGAAAGAGAGAAATGAGATATTATTGTGTGGTATAAGGATATCACATATGTATGTTGTGTTGAATATATTAGTGGAAGATAATTTATTCTCTTGGCCCAAATCCTTTGTTATTTACCTTTGGTCCTCACTTTCTCTTTATTAGTTTTATATCTCGTTATCAGCACGGGATTCTAGCCAGCTGAGAAGAAAAAATTACTGGGTGGTTGAAGTAAGTATAAATAAATTTTAAAGCTAATTTTATATTCTCTTAATATATTTATGTGATACTAAGGGTGTGTTTGGTAACGTTTACGTTTTCAGTTTATATTTACAAAAATTTTATAAATTGATTTTTGTATATTTTTTGTTTATTTTTAGAAAAACATAAACTACAAATGTATTTGGTAATTGACAAAATGTTTTAAAAAAAATCTAAATATAAAAAAGAGTGAGAAATGACAAGTGGTGTGTTAAAGCTAAATATATTAAGAGAATATAAAATTTTAAAGCTAATTTTATATTCTCTTAATATATTTATGTGATACTAAATATATTATTTTTGTTAAATTTAGTAAAATGTCAAACTTTTAAAATTGGAATTCTCAGCTCTTGATATTTCTAGAAAAAATTATTTATCATGGATTCTTGATGTTAAGATCCACTTTGAGACAATGAATCTTGAAGATATCATAAAATATGAAAATAAAGCATCCCTACAGGATCACGCAAAGGCAATAATTGTGATGACCGGGTACGTAACCCGTCTTACTTTTTTTTGTGCGTGTTAGGTTCTACACTTTTGAAATCTATTTCTCCAAAGTTTCATCTCTATTAATTTCAATTCTGAGTTCCACTTGTTTGGGGAGGCTTGAAGTTGAGTCCGGGGGTTTACACTTGAACCAAAAAAATTTCTGGGCTGAGGGCTGAGCCGCACGTACGGGGTGGGGGCCGCACGTGTAGGAGATGAGGCCGCACGTGTGGAAAACAAGGGGAGGTTCTAGGTTGGTCATTGCTATATATGCAGGTGTAAGAGTGGAAGTGCGGGGGAAGCGGCCGCACGTGCGGGGATAAAGGCCGCACGTGCGGGAAGCACACTCCGTACGTACAGGAGTGAGTGCTGCACGTGCGGGAGTCGCTGTGTACGCAAATTTTCTTTTTCTTCTTTCCTTGGGCCGAGTGTATAACATTTTATACACCTCTCTCTCTCTCTAAAAACCCTTTTCTCTTCCTTCTCTCTACATTTCCTACGCCAAACCTCTTAGAACTCTTGATCTCTTTAGATCTATTGCATTTTTAACCCAAGCTTCTTCATCAAAGTTGGAGAGCTAACCGAGAGTTGCATTGTGTGTGGTGAAGATCGGGATTCATTACGGTTGATTTTTGGAGATTTCACCTCTTTTCTCTCCAAGAACTTGAGGTAGGGACTCTTCTTAGAGTTATATATATATTTTTGCAAGTTTTAGTTGATTTCGAGATTTCCTCTTTAATTGTTAAAAAAAAAAAAAAAAATTGTTTTTGGCTCTAGAAATTAGTGGTTTTGCAAAAAGAAATTCATCTCTTGCCTTTTTTTTAAAAAAAGATTTTCTTGAGTAGTTGAATCACATTGACTTAAGGATGATGTTTTTGGTGAGATTTTACTAAGAGATGAAGGAGTGTCTAGTTTTGGTGCAAAACCTAGAAATTAGGAATTTTGGAAAATGTTGAGAATCTATGGATTTCCTTGTGTTAAATGATGGAATGAGTAGAAATTTCATATTATTGTTTGCAAAAAGGCAATTTTCTTGATGTATGAGGATTTGGGGACCTTGTTTGAAATTATTGTTAAGTACTTACACATATGTAGTTATGAAATGGCAAATTGTTGAGAACACATGAAATGTGGAATGGTTGCTACACTTGGATATATATACATATACATATACATTCATATATGATAATTGATGGCATCACATTGAAAAGGAGAATGGGAATTGGTGATCGAATTTGATAAATTGTGTGGGAAATATTGTCAATGGAAGATTATTATTTTGCCTTGATATATATATATATATATATATTGCATTGGCATTTCTATTATTGCGTAGTTACAAATTTTGAGTTGGGATTTGAAAACATTTGCATTGGGAAAGAAATGTGGTGAAATGTAACTATTGAAATGTTATGAGGCATTGATAATTGTTGCATTACATACTCATTCAATTGATTATTACGCACGTGAATGGAGTTTGGAAAAGTTTACATTTAGAAAAGTAATATTTTGAAATGAGAATTGTTGAATTGTTTTGGGGTAAATACGTTGGTAAGTCCGGATAGGAGGTGTAGATGAAATTGATTAAGTTGGCTTGAGCGTCCGGGGTGAAAGACCGAAACATGCGCGGAGAAGGTACCACTTCTCTTCCGGTTAGCAACCGGTAAAGTAGGGTTTTGGTAGTGCTAGTTATGCCTACTTGCAGATACCAACCCAGGGATTACCTGAGTCGTATTTACCGCCCTTCTGAAATTAATTATAAATTTCTGAATCGTTGAGATTTCAAATTATCATCGAGCATAGTGGTTTTTCGAAAGATGAAAAATGTAATCTTCTTTTAAATGGAATAGCATGACATGTGCGTTTCATATTAGGAATCTTGCATAAATGTATATACTTTGTTAAGAACTCTCTACTGGGCTTTATGTTCACCCGTATGAGATTTTGGTGTAGGAAAAGATGTGGTGATCCCGCCGAGTTAAGGGTGTGAACGTATTTTGTGGAGAGTAAATGACTCTTATTTTGTTGTGGTTCATTTTGCTAGCCAAGGGCTATAAATGTATGGGTTTGTGAAACTATTTTTGTGTAACCAGGCTTAAACCTTGGAATTTGTAAGCCCTTGAGGGCATTTTATTTACTTTTGAATTTGATGTTCTACATGCTATAGATTCATGTATTGGATATCATTGAATGTATAATTCGCATGTGGGACTATTTTGTACAAACCTTATTGATTAATGATGTAAAGGTTGAAGAATTACATCCTTTCTGATAATGAACGTTGATTGTTGCACTCACAAGATGTTATATATTTTGGGGCGTTTCAACTTGGTATCAGAGCTACCGGGTTTGAATACTTGGAGCTCGTGGGAAGTGATTGTTATATCACAATGGGTTCATTTCGTGTAATTAGGAGGTGTTTTGTATTTTGTGACTATGTGATAACATGCTTATATGACTAGATGGGTATGGGATTGGATTTTTTGAATGTTGTTTGCACCTATTAGATTCCTTGAGGTCTTATTAGAAGGGTACTTGATCAATACTCATTCTACTAAGAATTCTTAGTTTTTCGTGAGACGAATTTCATCACAAAAGGATAATCCGTATGTGCTTACGTGACTAAGTGCTTATGTGGAGTGGAATTGAATTGTTGTATAGTAGAAAATATATGAAATTGTTGTGGTCAAACGTGTGAGAGAAGTCACGAGCACATTTGAGATTATATGCTAAATTATTTATCTTGTTCCTTAATTAGGATGTCAAGAAGGGGGGTCAAACCCGTGGTGGTAGAGGTGGAAGGCATGGTAGGGCTCGTCAGGGTGTGCCTGGAGTACCGGCCTATGAGGTTCCGGTGCAAGAGGAGGGGTTGGGCCAAGCTAATGTGGCCAAGCAAATGGGACAAGCAGAAATTTCGGGGCAAGCGGCTCACGCCATAATAGGGGCCCTAGCCCGAGAAATGACGGGGGCCTTGAAGGAGTCGATGAACATACTAAGGGCGGAGAATCAAGCTAAAGAGAACGTCGTAGAGACGAGAGCGAACTTTCTCACTAGGGAGTTTTTGCGGGCCAAACCGGATGAGTTCCATGGTGGCCCCGAGCCTAAGAAAGCGGATGAGTGGCTCGAGCAAACGGTGAAGACATTTGAGATGCTTCACATCGAAAACAGTGAGCTAAGAGTGACTCTTGTGAGTTACTACCTCAAAGGGGACACGGGCCAATGATGGAAATACGCCAAAGGTTGAATAGAGCCAACATGAGAAGCTTTTGTGGTTGCTTTCCAAGACAAGTACTTACCTCCCACTACTAGGGAGAGGTTGAGGCAAGAATTTCAAGACCTCAAGCAACTCAATATGTTCGTGGTTGAGTTTGAAGCGGCCTTCTCTAGTTTGTCTGGTTCGTACCGAAATTGGTGGCAAAGGAAAAATGCCGTTGCATTGAGTTCGAGAAGAAGTTGAGAACTAAGATCTTGTTTAAGGTTGCAGAGAACATGACTCGGAACTATGACCGCCTTGTGGAGGCGGCGACACATGTAGAGATTAACGTGGAGGCCGAGGAGGAGAGACTCCAGAGTTCGAGGTCGAGGGGTCAAAGGTCACTGGGGGACTATAGACCCAACAAGAAGAGCATAAACACCTTTTCATCCCAGTCCCAATCATAGCAGTCTAGATCCACCTTTCCCTTACCTAGTGTGGGCCCAGGGAAGAGTACACCGAGTGGTTTTTCTTGTTTCAAATGTGGCCAACCAGATCACAAGGCCTTCTCATGTCCACAGAAGGTGGGAGGACAACAGATGTTGTCACCACCACCACCGAATCGATCCCAGAGTCAGTCTTAAAGTAGAGGGCAGAGACCTATTTGCTATCAGTGCGGTCAGTCAGGGCACATGAAGAGAGCTTGCTGGCAGTTGGGAGGCGCATATGGCGCATCAGGGTCGAGGTAGACTCAAAGCCATTAGCAGGCTCACTTAGTCCAGATATCGCGAGCTAATCAGGGAGCCGCTTCGGCTTAGTCAGTGCAGTAAGCCTATGCTCCGAGAGATGAGCAGGTTGATCAGAGGCCACAGGGGTGCGTATATGCTGTTACCGCACCAAAGTAGTTGCCAGGATCCTCAGTTGTGGGAGGTATTTTTGTTGTGTGCAATTCTTTGGCTAATGTGTTGATAGATACTAGTGCGTCTCATTCATTCATATCTACTGCATTTGTGTCTGCATTGGGGTTAGAGGTGGCACGGTTAGTGTCTTCGCTCAGAGTAGAGTCACCAGTTGGGGGTACAGTTGATTTAGACTAGGGGTGTCGTGGTTGTGAGATAGAATTTGTCGGGCGTCGACTCCCGTTGTGTTGTTAGACATGTCGAGTTTTGATGTCATTCTACGCATGGATTGGTTATGTTTGTTCCGAGCAGTGATTGATTGTTTTCGTCAGAGAGTTACAGTGTGCACCTCAAGTGGTGATTGTTTCTACTTTCTGGGAGACTGGGTTAATAAGGTCTTGTCATTAGTTTTTGACCCTCGTAGTAGGAACAAGCTTAGCGGCCTTTTTGCAACTCTCTTGGATAGTGAGAGTGACGGGGCCCGTGTTGAATTGCTAAGGGTAGTTTGTGAATACCCGGACATATTTCCCGAGGACCTTACTAGGTTGCCACCCCACCAGGAGATCAAGTTCACCATTGACTTAGTGCCAGGCATGGTACCGATTTTCATGGCGCTGTATAGGTTTGCACCCGCCGAATTGCATGAGTTGAAGATTCAACTCCAAGAGCTTGTAGACAAGGGCTTCATTTGCACTAACACATCGCCTTGGGGAGCGTCGGCACTCTTTACGAAGAAGAACGATGGGTCATTACGGTTGTGTATTGATCACTGTAAGTTGAATTGGGTTACCGTCAAGAACAAGTATCCTTTACCCAGAATAGATGACTTGTTTGACCAACTTAGAGGGTCTTGTTGCTTCTCGAAGATAGATTTGAGGTCGGGGTATCATCAATTGAGAGTCCGTGAGGAGGACATCCAGAAAAAGGCCTTTCGTACGCGTTATAGCCACTATGAATTCCTTGTAATGGCTTTTGGATTGACTAACACACTGGCTTCCTTTATGGATTTGATGAACCAAATTTTTTGAGAATACTTGGATTGTTTTGTGGTCGTCTTTGTGGATGACATCTTAATTTATTCAACCTCCGAGGAGGAACACGAGGCTCACTTGCAAGTAGTGCTTGATTTACTTAGGGAGCACCAGTTGTATGCCAAATTTGAGAAGTGTGAGTTTTGGCTCACCAAGGTGAAGTTTTTGGGTCATGTCGTATCAAGAGATTGGGTAACTATAGACTCTTTAAAGATAGATGCCGTACAGGATTGGGGACAACCAAAAAATGTTTTTGAGATCCAGAGTTTCTTGGGATTGGCGGGGTATTATCGACGTTTTGTAAGGGACTTCTCTAAACTAGCCGCACCTTTGACTAGGTTGACTAGAAAAGGTGTCAAATTTGTATGGAGTGAGGCTTGTGAAAGATCATTCCAAGAACTTAAGACTAGATTGACTACCGCACCGGTCTTGATAATTCCGGAAAAAGGTTTGGGTTACACCGTTTATTGTGATGCGTCTCGGGATGGCCTTGGTTGCGTCTTGATGCAAGGAGGAAAGGTTGTGGCCTACAGTTCACGACAATTGAAAACTCATGAGAAAAATTACCCCACCCACGACTTGGAATTAGCGGCGGTAATTTTCGCCTTGAAAATTTGGAGACAATATTTGTACGACGAGAAGTTTGAGATTTTCTCTGATCATAAGAGCCTAAGATATTTTTTCCCCCCAAAAGACTTGAATTTACGCCAACGGAGGTGAATGGAATTTATGGAGGATTATGACTTCGAGTTACACTATCATCCAGGAAAGGCCAATGTAGTGGCTGACACTTTGAGTCAGAAATCCGTGAGTAGTTTGGAAAGTGTGGCTATTCGGGAATGGGTCATGTTGGGTGATATCGGTGAGTTTAATTTGCACTTGGGTGAGTCCGGTGAGAGTGTAACTTTGTTTACCATGAGTGCTCAACCTGCCTTGATTAGTAGAGTCATAGAGGCACAACAAGGGGACTGTGAAGTGGAGTCAACTCGGAATAAAATCTCCAACGAGAAGGAAGAGAGGGGTTTGAACATTCACTCGGATCTGAGTGTATGTTATCTAGACCGTTTGTTTGTACCAGAATCTTATAGAGAGGAAGTACTTCGGGAGTTCCATCACTCATGCCTTGCGGTACATCCGCGAGGCACCAAAATGTGTCATGATCTTAGTCATCAGTTTTGGTGGATGGGCATGAAGCGGGATGTCGTGTTATTTGTATCGAAATGCCTTACTTGTCAACAAGTGAAGGCTGAACACCAAAGACCAGCGGGTTTGTTACATTCCTTACCAATAGCCGAGTGGAAATGGGAGCACGTTACCATGGATTTTGTAGTTGGGCTTCCTAGAACACAGCGGGGTAATAATGTCATTTGGGTGATTGTTGATAGGTTGATTAAGTCTACACATTTCTTTTCGATGCGCACCGGTGACTCAGTTGAGCACTTGGCAAAGTTGTACATTAGAGAGATAGTTCGACTTCATGGGGTTCTTGTGACCATCGTATCGGATAGAGATCCTCGTTTTACCGCCCGGTTCTGGCAAAGCCTTCAAGAGGCGTTGGGAACTAAGTTAACCTTTAGCATTGCTTACCATCCTCAAATCGACGGACAGTCGGGGCGCACCATCCAGATTTTGAAGGACATGCTTAGAGCTTGCGTCTTCGATTTCAAGGGGTCTTGGGTAAGGCACTTGCCATTGATTGATTTTGCCTACAATAATAGTTACCAAGTTAGCATCGAGATGGCACCATTTGAGGCCTTGTATAGCCGACCTTGTAGATCGCCGATTTATTGGGCCGAGGTAGGTGATTCACTGTTGTTGGGCTCGAAGATTGTTCAAGAAACAACCGAGAAAATTGCCCTCATTCGAAGGAGGTTAGCTACGGCTCAAAGCCGACAAAAAAGTTATACCGATAAGAGGAGACGACCTTTGTCTTTTGAAGTGGGTGACCATGTATTCCTTAAGATCTCACCTGGGCGGGGTTTGATGAGATTCGGTAAGAGTGGTAAGTTGTCTCTAAGGTTTATTGGGCCTTTTGAGATATTGGAGAGAATTGGGGAAGTGGTGTATCGGTTGGCTTTACCGCCATAACTTTCGGGGGTTCACAACGTGTTTCATGTATCTATGCTTAGGAAGTATAGCGATCCCGATTTTTCCCTGACCTTCATGGTGTTTCGGACTCGGGTTCCGTGGTTGAATATTGTATCTATATTTTGTTTTCCTCCTTTGACTCTTTGCATTTGAGTTTTGGAACTTGTTGGGCGAGTTTGGAACAGATTGCTTGTTAGTTGATTTAGATTGTTGTTGCTCAGATTTTGGTCTCTTCGCTTGAGCGAGGTTTCTTGTGCTCGAGCGAGCTTCTTGTAATTTGTTTCTTCACTCAAGCGAGGTTTCTTGCGCTCGAGCAAGAATTAGGAGTTCCCAGGTTTCCTTCCGGACGCAGCATTTCTGGGGAAGATAAAGTTCTTCGCTCGAGCGAGACTTTTTGTGCTCGAGTGAGCCTTATGTTATTTGTTCATTCGCTTGAGTGAGACTTCTTGCGCTAGAGCGAGGGTGTGCGTCTGTGAAATACCTGAAAGTATGTATTCTACGCTCGAGCGAGGCTTCTTGCGTTCGAGCGAGCGTGTGCATCTGTAAAACTTCTAAAGCTTCGTATTCTACACTCGAGCGAGGTTTCTTGCGTTCGAGCAAGGTCACTTGTTGTGTCTGGTCGCTCGAGCAACAACTCCTTTACTCGAGCGTCGCTTAAGCGAGAACCGCGTATATCAGTTCGCAGCAGCTCATTTTTACACAGAAAATTGAGATCTTTTCACCTCAAAACCCTAATCCGACACCTTCTCTCTCTAAAATACTCTCTCTCTAAAATACTCTCTCTCTCTCTCTCTCTCTCTCTACAAATACTCCTAGATTTAAGTATCTCTCAACCCTAGTTCCTTTGTTAAAGTGTTGAAGCATCTCAAGGGCCTTTCCTTTGATTCTAGTCAAACTGAATTTGGGGCATTTTTGAAGTTCTTCTTCTTCTTCTTCTCTTTGAGCTTCTCCATTTATGGTAGGGATATTCTACTGTTTGATATGAGTTTTAACCTAGGTATTTGTCATTTTGCATAAATGGTGGAGTTTGGAGGTTTTAGGTGAAGCTAGGGTTTGGGTTTAAATTTTGAAAGAGGGATTTCCTATAATTGGCTTCATATATGTAGATGAGGGCTTGATTATGGTGTTATATAAAAATAAATGGTGAGATTGGGTCTTGGGGATGATATTGGGAAAAGGGTAAGGTTTTGGCCTAATTTGTGTTAAATAACTATTTTGAATAAATAATGAAATTGACATGGGAAATATGAAATTGGAAGGGTGTATAATTGAATGGTGTAGTTGGATTTGTTAAATCACTCACTTATGGAAATTTGATAAATTATCTGTTTGATAGATTGTATATCTGTTTAGAAATATCTGTTTTGGGTTATTGGTGAAGGATAACTATGATTGTTGTGGAAACTGCATGAGGATTAGATGAATTGAAATTAATCATTTGAATTATGTCATTGAATATGACGGTTTAATTAAACCATTGAATATGTGATTTGGTTAGTCATTGTGTATGGTAACACATTTAAATACATTGTATATGTATCATTGTTTGGGAGGAGATAAGGTATGGACTCCATTGAAAACTAAGTTGGCTGGAGTGTCTAGGGTGAAAGTCCTGAAATCTTATATATAATGGGTGCCGATTCCCTTGGATGTGAATTCTGTAAAATGGCAAGAAAATAGAAGTGTTGGATTGATGAATGTATTGAATTGTAAACCATTGAGTTGTAGTCTCATTTTGGTTAATTAGATGATAATGAATTTGGTAAATAGATTAATCCGAAATGGATGAACAAAAATGGATTGAGGTATGGTTATCTATATTGAATGGTCTTGGAAAGAATACGTGTTGGTTATGAATATTGTACATTTATCTAATGCTTATATCTTAGTTAAATTTCATACATTGCGTTAGTATATCTCTATTGGGCTTTGGCTCACCCTACTTGGGAAACCATTTTCAGGTACAGGTGACATGCACTACAAAAAAATTGACTTTTTGCGACGGTAAAATACCGTCGCTAATACTCCTAATGCCGTCGCTAATACTCCTAATGCCGTCGCTAATACTTTTTGCGACGGCAAAATGACTTTTTGCGACGGCAAGAGGGGGGTCGCAACTGCAGGGGTTGCAAAAAAGTTTTTGCGACGGTAAGTGCCGTCGCTAATGTTTTGCGACGGCATTTTTTACCTTTTTGCGACGGGCAACGTACGGTCGCTAATAAGGTTTGAAATTTCTTGATTTTTTTGCGACGGCCCTATTTTACCGTCGCTAAAAATGTTATTTGAGACGGCAAAAAAAACCGTCGCCAATAGTCTTTTTTTTAAAAAAACACTTTTTTGCAACGGTGTGGTGTCGTCGCAGAAAGTATAAAAAATATGAAATTTTCTATTTTTTGCGACAGTATAATGCCGTCGCAAAAAATATTAAAAAATAATAAAATTTCTATTTTAAATAATAAAATTTCTATTTTTTGCGACAGTATAATATCGTCGCAAAAAGTAAAACCTGTAACAAAATTAATAAAAATATTTAAATTTTCTATTTTTTCCGACGGTGGTGCCGTCTCTCTCTCTAAAAACTGATTATTTACATTCTATTCACAAATACATCATAACAGAAAACAAAAATAAAAATTGATCAAACCATCAAATTCAATATTTTACAAAGAACAATTAAACTGTACATGTTCATAAAAGCATATTTAAATTATAAAATTCACCCAAATCCTAAAAAAAAATAAAATAATAAAATAAAATCTAAAATTCACCAATCAACACATTAGATATTTAGGAACAAAGCTCTCCAATGCTTGTAAATTAGGAACAAAGCTCAGGTCCCATCATGAGCGAAGTGGAAAGCTTATTGGTTTAAAAAAATGAAGAACAAATTGAAGGTGGAGCTAATTTTGGTGGTGGTGTTGTCGGTTATGGATTGGAAAGAATCTAGCTGGTATACCATTGAAAGTCTCCTTGGTGATCTGAATATGAACTTTGAAATCCCCAACTAGCTCTGTGAGATCAGGCTCCTCATGCAGAGCAAAAACCATTATCCCTTTCTTTGCTGCACCAAAACAAAATCTCCAAGCTGAGTAAATATGTATAGGTGAAACTGAACTTAATAGTCATAATTTGAAATAATAATTAAAGAAAAATATAATATACAGACAAACCAAAACTATATGTTTAACCAAACACAATATCTTAGCTCCAACTGAGATAGGGAAAGCAATGGCGGAATACAAAAAATAATCTCTCTTGGTTGCAATAAACACTATGAGAAGTGAAACTTTATGAAATAAAGCTTCAATGATTTACAAGAATTTCATTGAAAATGTACGAATGAAAACACAATGAAAAAATGTTCACCATTAACTGTTCTTAACATGACAATTTTGACTGATAAATCAACATACATATTAACCTCATAAAGCCCAACTGCCTATTCAAATGACTCAAAATAACAGCCTGTCTCATGGCTTCCAAGCTCCAATCCAATCCCCCATTGAAATAGTAACAATATGACTAAAGCTATGGGTGTTGGTAAGTTAACCATGAGTTCAGATTTAAAGTATTAATTACACTTTCTTTTTTCTTTTCTTTTTTTGTAATATAAAATAGTTTAAAACAATTGATCTATCTAACAATAAACAAGAAACAACTACATATATATATATGGCATTTAGCTTATTGGAGAAAAGTTGAACTTTATTGAAGTTATTCTACCAGATATTTTTGCATGCTTTAGTATTTCAATCAGAAAATTATAGCAGAAGTGCTTCAAAAAGAAGGCCAGCTCACTAGTGTGAAAATTCAAATCATCACACAGCATATCAAATAATATCTACCACATCCAAAGAAGGCCAACTCACTTGTGGGTAAAGATCACAGGTCCCCAACTCTTTCACTACCAAAGGTAATCTTTCTCCACCAGTAACCTGAGAAGAAAAAAGCACAGTGAATTTCAATGTCACCTTGAGCAGAAATCGTTGTAGTTTTATTCAAAAAAAGATGAGAACAAAATTGAATCAAACCTCATAATCTGCACCAACACTCCTAATATTAACAGTCTGAATTTCATTGTGCTTAGCCCATATGATTTTTCCACTATTGTCCATACTAGCTACAGGTTCCTCTCGACCAAAAGCCCCAATTGTTCAATAGCCTCAACAAAGATTAAAGACTTAAAGAAACAAAACAAAAAAGAAGACGAAGAAGAAGAAGAAGAAGAAGAAGAAGAAGAAGAAGAAGAAGAAGTGGAAGACATCATAACTAACTATATCAACCCATCCAAAAAAAAAAAAATAAATAAATAAATAAATAAATTAATACTCTTAAAAGAAGGGACAAGTGTGAACAAAACCAATAAACAAAGAAAGAAACTATGCAAGTTGTCTAAGCTAGATTGACCCTCTTATAAGCATTCAGATGCTTCTTACATAATTTGTTGTCTATGTCGGGCCTATAATATTATTACTTTAGGTCTTCACCCAATATGTAAACTTGAGTTTGAGTCTCCTTAACTTACAACTACCTTGGGGTGTGACAAATGTTGATAGTTTTTCCTTGTAGCAATTTTCTTTGGCTTCAGTTAGAATAGTGATCTTCTAGGCATCAAATTCTTCTCTTATGTGGCAAAGACCAGAAGAATTGAACCAGTAACCCCAAGCCTCTCTTTTTGATGCCACACCAACACTTTTTTTATGATGTTTCATTATGTACAATAGTTTGTTTATATTTGCTGAATGTGTATGAGGTTTCATTCATAGTATTTTTTTTTTCTTACTGGTTTTTCTGCCATATTTAATTGTAACCAAACCAGACTAAACACTCATTTATTTTCTTTTCTTACCCAGCGCACATAAGTTTATCAATTTATTAAAAATAGGCGATGAATATTGACAAGTGTGGAAGGGCCACTTGGCCCAACAAAAAGGTTTGTCGATTCTCTTAGCATGTATGATATATACACAACTACACAGTATCCTAAGTTCTAAAAGAGATTATTGAGGAAAAACACATGCACAAACATGTGTTCATATATATGTACTAAATATGAACACATATGTGGACTTCCACAAAATGATGAAAGGTTGCATTAACATGATATGTATTAAGCCTGCTAATAAATGATATCACTGATAGAGAAATGTACATGTGCTTGCTATGAGAGAGAGAGAGAGAGACTCTCCATATACACTAACCATCTCCTTTAAGGGCTGGACGAGGAGCGGCTTCTTTGGCAAAGAAACAGACAGGAACCGCATGCTCCCGTTGCAGCAGGATGCGGACAGAATACAACTGTACAACCAAAACAAAATAAATAAACATATAGCACGTCAAACAATATAAATGCTCAAAAAAAAAAAACAACTATGGCATTTAATGAAAACATTGCCATGTGTGCTGCATCATTGGAACGAACATATTCCTTAAAATTCCATTGGCAATGCAAGGGCAACAAGTTTTTCGATCTACAAATTGAAGACCACCATGCTTATTATTCTTCTTTAATTTTTCTCCTCAAAGAAAAAAATGATTTCGATACAGATTATTGAATATGGGGATATCTTGAAAAAAGAAAAATAAAATTCTGAATTAACTTAGCATTGTCCAATTTGACTATAACTAGGGCTTTAATAAAAGTGAACCCAAAAACATATTTGTTAAATATAACAAATTTTAGAATCAAAATGATACAACCAAATCTCTTCTTTAAACTAGAAATTTGTTTTCATTTGCTCGTCAAAATTAGAATGCAAAAGAGGGCTTTCTATCATGACAAAAAGAAAACCTAAAAAATTACAATAGTTACAGATTCCATTTCACATATTCAAATTAGGATATCCACATATCATATCATCTACATGAGAAAATAATAGATCAGATCATAACCACAAACCCTGTTAATCAAATCAAGGAATGAGTTATTCACATGAATTCTGAATCAACAGCACATGAATCAGATCACAACTAAGATCATATTTCGAATCAGATCTGTTGGTCCACAACAAAAATCAGATCTGTCGGTCCACAAAAAATCAGAGATGAGAGATCAGGGAGAGAGAGAGAGAGAGAGAGAGAGAGAGACGCTTACCTGTGTGTGAGTCGATCGGTGCAGAGATGCAAAACCAGAGAGTGAGTGTGAGACTGATGAGATGAGAGAGTGAGGGAGACAGATCAGATCAGATCAGAGATATATATATATATCTGATATATATATATATATAAAACAAAAAAAATCAACGATCGGCAGAGAGAGAGACAGAGATTGAGAGAGTTTACCTGTGAAGTAGATTGATCGGCTGTGCGATGATGATCGGAGCGATGAGATGAGAAAGAGAGTGATCGGTGCAGAAAGTTTCCATGTTGAATGATCGGCTGCCAGAAACGAGAGAGTGAGAAAGAGAGACTCTGAGATGGTGAGTGAGTGATGGTGAGACTGAGAGAGAGCGAGCGAGAGAGAGAGAGAGTGAGGGAGCCGATTATAGATTAGGGTTTTTTTTTCTTTTGTTTTGTTTGTTATAGGTGAGTGAGATGGTGAGTGAGAGATGGACGGTTAGATTTGAAAGAGGAAAAAAAAAATGAATTTTTTTCTTTTTGATTTGTTTATGGAATTTTATTTTTTTGAAATTTTTTTTTTCTAATTTTTATTACAAATGAATATTTAAATAATAAAAGGATTTTTTTTTTCGCAACGGAGGATGTCATTGCTAAAAAAAATTATTTTTTATTAAAATAATTTTTTTATAGTTAATGAATTTTTATTTTTATTTTTATTTTTTCATTTAGTAAGGTTAAAAATTTATTTGTTTCATATTTATTTTAATGAATATAAAATTATTATTATTTTTTTATTTGGTAGAAGCAGGGATAATATTTTCCATTAAAATAAAGTTAATTTTTTGTGGCGAGAGAAAGAGATATAGAGAGAGAGAGACAGGGAGACAGAGAGAGAAAGAGATAGAGAGAGAGACATAAAAAAATAGAGAGAAACAAGATATGAGCGAGAGATAGACAAAGAGAGAGAGAAATAGAGCAAAAAGAGATGATCGAGAGAAAGAGATAGAAAAAGAGAGACGGAGAGAGAAGAAAGATGAGCGAGAGAGACAGAGAGAGAAATAGAGAGAAGATAAATAAGCGAGAGAGAAGACAGATAGAGAGATAAGAGGGATAGAGAGAAGAGAGATGAGTGAGAGACAAAGAGACAAAGAGAAAGAGACAGAGACAAAGACTGACAGATAGAGAAGAGTGATAAGTGAGAGAGAAAAGAGAGGTAATATTTTGTGGTAGAGGAGAGGAAGCGGCAGTAGTGGTGAAGGTGGTGGATAAGAGACGATGGTGGTGGTGGTGATGGCGAAGGAGATTAGTGGTGAAGTTGTGGTAGTAGTAGAATAGATGGAGTGGCAGTGGTGAAAGAGATGTAATGGTAGTAGTAGTAGTGGCAATAGTGGTAGTGGTGGTAGTGGAGTGGTGGCGATGGTAGTAATAATGGTAGTCGTAAAGGTGAAATGGCGACCGTGGTAGTAGTGGTGGTAGTGAAATGGCGTTTGTAGTAGTGGTGAAGGTGGTAGAGGAGATGAGCGGTAAGAGAAAAAGATGAGTGAGAGACACAGAGAGAGAGAGATAAAAGAGATAGAGAGAAGAGAGCTGGACGAGAGACACAGAGAAAAGAGAGAGACAGACAGACAGAGAAGAGTGATGAGTGAGAGAGAGAAAGAGAAGAGTGACAGAGACACAGAGAGAAAGAGAGAGACGGACAGACAGAGAAGAGTGATGAGTGAGAGAAAAAGAGAGAGAGAGAGAGACAGAGAGAGATAGAAAAGAGAGACAGAGACACATAGAGAAAGGAAGAGACAGACAGACAGAGAAGAGTGATGAAGGCTTTATTTTGTTGTTCTTTTTTTCATATTAAGTGTTCGTGCAAGCTGAGGGCTCTACTTGTATAGAGCTTAGGACTCTTTTGTTGTAACCAAGAGATATCTTGGAAAGGTGTACGCTGGTAGGGCATTTATTTTGTTGTTAACAATTAGTGTTACATGCTGTAGTTTCAGAATGAACATTTATGAAAGTGTAATGCATGTAACACCTTTTGTAATATAAACTCTGATGGATGAATGTATAGCCTTTTTCAGTATATTCATAGATCTTGTGTGTGGTTTATTTATATCCCTTTTTAGGGTGTTACAGGAAGTATGAGCCCGACCCTCTCATGTGCTGGATTGGGTTGATTTGGAGGTAGATGAGGATGCCTCTTACGAAGAGCGGCCGGTCCAAATACTAGATACCCGAGAGTAAGTGCTACGAGGTAAAACTATACCGTTGATAAAGGTGTTGTGGAGACACCATGAGGTTGAAAAAGCAACGTGGGAGCGGAAGGCGGAAGTCCACTCCAAGTATCTGGATTTGCTTGAAAATGTTTAAGTTGTTTCCTTGATATTGTTCCCTAGTGTTGAGAGAAAAGTATTGAATTGTTAAGTACGAGTTGTTATGTACATTGTTGTTTTAAACATGAAGTTGTTGTGGGTTGTTACTATTTTATTGAAAAGCTTTATACATATGTTTGGCTTGGATGGTTATTGCTAGTGTAGTATTAGGAGTTGAGAATCTATTTGGTAACTTGAAATTGTAACAGCACGGCTGTGATTGCTAGAAACTATTGTTTAAGTAGTGGATTAAATTTCGGGGATGAAATTTTCTATGGTGGGGAGGTTGTGATGACCGGATACGTAACCCGTCTTACTTTTTTTTGTGCGTGTTAGGCTCAACACTTTTGAAATCTATTTCTCTAAAGTTTCATCTCTATTAATTTCAATTTTGAGTTCCACTTGTTTCGAGAGGCTTGAAGTTGAGTCCGGGGGTTTACACTTGAGCTGGAAAATTTTCTGGGCTGAGGGCTGAGCCGCACGTGCGGGGTGAGGGCCGCACGTGCGGGAGATGAGGGCCGCACGTGCGGGGATGAAGGCCGCACGTGCGGGAAACATGCTCCGCACATGTGGGAGTGAGTGCCGCATGTGCGGGGGTCGTTGTGTCCGAAAATTTTCTTTTTCATCCTTCCTTAGGCTGAGTGTATAACATTTTATGCACCTCTCTCTCTTTAAAAACCCTTTTCTCCTCCTTATCTCTACATTTCCTACACCAAACCTTTTAGAACTCTTGATCTCTTTAGATCTATTGCATTTTTAACCCAAGCTTCTTCATCAAAGTTGGAGAGCTAACCGAGAGCTGCATTGTCTGCGGTGAAGATCGGGATTCATCACCGTTGATTTTTGGGGATTTCACCTCTTTTCTCTCCAAGAACTTGAGGTAGGGACTCTTCTTAGAGTTATATATACATTTTTTCAAGTTTTAGTTGATTTCAAGATTTCCTTTTTAATTGTTTTTTTTAAAAAAAAAAAATTATTTTTGGCTCTAGAAATTAGTGGTTTTGCAAAAAGGAATTCATTTCTTGCTTTTTTTTTAAAAAATATTTTCTTGAGTAGTTGAATCACATTGACTTAAGGATGATGTTTTTAGTGAGATTTTACTAAGAGATGACGGAGTGTCTAGTTTTGGTGAAAAACCTAGAAATTGGGAATTTTGGAAAATGTTGAGAATCTATGGATTTCCTTGTGTTAAATGGAGGAATGAGTAGAAATTTCATATTATTGTTTGTAAAATGGCAATTTTCTTGATGTATGAGTATTTGGGGACCTTGTTTGAAATTATTGTTAAGTACTTACACATATGTAGTTATGAAATGGCAAATTGTTAAGAACACATGAAATGTGGAATGGTTGCTACACTTGGATATATATACATATACATATACATATACATATGCATTCATATATGATAATTGATGACATCGCATTGGAAAGGAGAATGGGAATTGGTGATCGAATTTGATAAATTGTATGGGAAATATTGTCAATGGAATATTATTATTTTGCCTTGATATATATATATTGCATTGGCATTTCTATTATTGCGTAGTTACAAATTTTGAGTTGGGATTTGAAAACATTTGCATTGGGAAAGAAATGTGGTGAAATGTAACTATTGAAATGTTATGAGGCATTGATAATTGTTGCATTACATACTCATTCAATTGATTATTACGCACTTGAATGGAGTTTGGAAAAGTTTAAATTGAGAAAAGTAATATTTTGAAATGAGAATTGTTGAATTATTTTGGGGTAAATATGTTGGTAAGTCCGGATAGGAGGTGTAGATGAAATTGATTAAGTTGGCCTGAGTGTCTGGGGTGAAAAATCGAAAACACGTGCGGAGGATGTACCACTTCCCTTCCGGTTAGCAACCGGTAAAGTGGGATTTTGGTAGTGCTAGTTATGCCTACTTGCAGACACCAGCCTAGGGATTACCTGAGTCATATTTACTGCCCTTCTGAAATTTATTATAAATTTTTGAATTGTTGAGATTTCAAGTTATCATCGAGCATGGTAGTTTTTCAAAAGATGAAAAATGTAATCTTCTTTTGAATGGCATAGCATGACATGTGCATTTCATATTGGGAATCTTGCATAAATGTATATACTTTGTTAAGAACTCTCTACTGGGCTTTATGTTCACCCCTATGGGATTTTGGTGCATGAAAAGATGTTGTGATCTTGCCGAGTTAAGGGCGTGAACATATTTTGTGGAGAGTAAATAACTCTTATTTTGTTGTGGTTCATTTTGTTAGCCAAGGGCTCTAAATGTATGGGTTCGTGAAACTGTTTTTGTGTAACCAGGCTTAAGCCTTGGAATTTGTAAGCCCTTGAGGGTATTTTATTTTTTTTTGAATTTGATATTCTACATGCTATAGATTCATGTATTGGATATTATTGAATGTATAATTTGCATGTGAGACTATTTTGTACAAACCTTATTGATTAATGATGTAAAGGTTGAAGAATTACATCCTTTCTCATAATGAACGTTGATTATCGTACTCACAAGATGTTATATATTTTGGGGCGTTTCAATAATATTCATTCACCATCATCTCTAAGAAGAATTAAAAAATGAGTACCTCACAGTAAAAAATCCATTAATTCTGCGAAATAATTTGAAGGAGAGATACTAGCACTAGAAAACCGTAATCCTCCCAAGAGCTCGTTATGATTGGTTGCACTTAAGGTTGCAAGATTGTAAATCAGTTAGTGAGTACAGCTCTGCATTATTTAAAAAAAATCTCTCGATTAAAATTATGTGGAGAAAAAATTACTGAAGGAGATATGTTTGAAAAAATATTGACCACATTTCAAGCTAATAATGTGCTCCTGCAGCAGTAATATAGGAAGTGTCGTTTTTCAAAGTACTCTGAACTGATTTCATGCCTTCTTGTGGCTGAACAAACTAATCAATTGTTATTGAAAAATCATCTATCCCGTCCAACCGGTTCTGCTTCATTCCCTGAAGTGAATGATGTTGCATTTCATGGCCTTGGACGATGGAGAGGTTATGTTTCTGGACATGGCCGAGGTAGAAACAATTACCGAATCCGTGGGGGATATGTTCAGAAAAATACCATGCCATTCCACCAGAAGTGGAATAACATGCCATTCTATCAGAAGTGGAATAATTTAGGAACATCACAAGCAAAGGAAAAAGGTTTACAAAATAAACCTCCTAAGAATCATGAAAATACTTGTTACAGATGTGGCATGACAGGGCATTGGTCGCGTACCTGTCATACACCTAAACATTTGGTTGATCTTTATCAAGTATCAATAAAAGAAAAAGGCAAAGGCATTGAAATGCATTTCACAAATCATTATGAACCCATTGATATTAATCATCTTGATGTGTCTGATTTCTTTGAAGACCCTGATGGAAAAATTGATCATTTAATTAGTGATGGAAATACTCACATTAATTAATCTGATTATCTAGATATCTTGTTTTTGGGTTATGCTTTGTATTGTCCTGTTTTATGATTTTGAAATTTGTATTTTTCCACTTTGAAGTGTTCATTTTTCTTGTTAGGCCTTCAGAATTTGTATTTTTGTATTTTTGGGTTTGACAGTTTGTATTTTTCTTGTTTTGAGAATAATGAATTTTAGTTTTTATAGGCATGGTTTTTATTGATGCATTGACTAACTCCAAAATAATTGGTGATGATATCTATTTAGTAGACAGTGCAACCACACACACAATTTTACGTGATGCAAAATATTTTATGTAATTAATCATGGGAAAAGCTAATATCAATACAATTTCAGGTTCTGCAAACTTAATCGAGGGCTTCGGAAGAGCCAATATTATGTTGCCAAATGGAACAAAAATTTGAATTGATGATGCTTTGTATTCTACCAGATCTAGAAGAAATCTGTTAAGTTTCAAAGATATAGGTCGTAATTGGGAATATATTGAAACTATAAATAAAGGTCAGGAAGAGTATTTATTGATTACTTCAACTAATTCTAGCCATAAGCTAGTATTAGAAAACCTTTCTGCATTTTCATTTGGATTATATTATACGACAATAAAAATGATTGAGTCACATATTGTCATGCACCAGAAGTGCTCTGACCCAAAAATGTTTATGCTATGGTATCACCGACTTGGGCATCCGGGATCTATAATGATGCGTCGAATAATTAAAAATTCACATAGACATCCATTAAAGAACTAGAAGATTCTTTTACCAAGTGATTATCCTTGTTCTTCCTGTTCACAAGGCAAATTAATTACCAAACCATCACCCACAAAAGTAATTGTTGAATCTCCATCCTTTTTGCAAAGAATTTAGGGGGATATATGTGGACCTATATACCCTTCTTGTGGACCATTTCGTTATTTTATGGTTTTAATAGATGCAATCGACTAGATGGTCACATGCTTGTTTATTTTCTACACATAATGTTGCATGTGCCAGACTCCTTACTCAAATAATTAGATTGTGAACACATTTTCCAGACCATCCTATCAAGACAATTCATCTTGATAATGCCAGTAAATTTATGTCCCAAACATTTGATAATTATTGCATATCCATTGGCATTGATATTGAACACCTTGTTGCACACACTCATATCCAAATTGTTTTAGCTGAATCTTTTATTAAGAGACTTCAGTTGATTACTCGGCTTTTGCTTATGAAAAGAAAATTACCCGTTTCAACATGAGGTTATGCTATATTGCATGCAGTATCTTTGATTCGTGTCAGACCAACTGCATATCATGAATACTCGCCATTACAATTTGTATTTGGTCAACCACCAAATGTTAGTCACCTTAGAGTGTTTGGTTGCGCGGTTTATGTCCCTATTGCACCTCCATAGCGCACTAAGATGGGTCCACAAGAAATTTATATTGGTTTTGATTCTCCATCAATCATTAGATATCTAGAACCTTTGACTGGTGATGTGTTTAAGGCACAATTTGAGGATTGTCATTTTGATGAAACAATTTTTCCATCATTAGGGGGAGACAATTCGCAGCCTGAAGCTCAACGAGAAATCACTTGGAATACTTCGATGTTATCTCATCTTGATCCTCGTAGTCATCAATGTAAACTAGATGTTCAAAGGATTATTCATTTGCAAAGTATTACAAATCAGTTACCGTATGCATTCACCGACACAAAAAAAAAAATGTGATAAAATCTTACATACCAACTGCTAATACCCCAACAAGAATTGATGTTCCTGTTAGACAATCAGTGGGTATAGTAGCAAATGAGTCTAAGGTACGTCAGTAGCGTGGGAGACCCATTGGTGCAAAAAAGGAAAGCTCAAGAACAAACAGTTGATGCATTAGAAGAAACCACAAATGGATTTCCTGAAGAGATCATACCCATCAATGGAAGCACTCCTAAAGAGGCTAGAACCACAAAACCGGTTATAGTAAATCTGTTAAAATCTCCTACTTATGAACCTCCAGAAGAAGAACCTCTAGAAGAGAAATCTCTTAAAGAGGTATTCCCTAAAGTGGAAAAGGTACCTAAAAATAATGAGATCTCAATACATTATATGAGTACAAAAGAAGTTTATGATAAAAATCAAATTGTCGTCGATAACATATTTGCGTTTAAAGTTGCTCTTGAAATTACCAGGAGTAATACTGAAAACATTATCAAAAGTGATGATAACAATGAAACACGAACTGTCGAGGAATGTCGACAGAGAAATGAATGGCTAATGTGGAAAGAAGCAATACAAGCAAAATTAAACCTGCTTACAAAACGTGAAGTATTTGGACCTGTAGTCCAAACCTCTGAAGGGATACAGCCTGTGGGATATAAATGAGTGTTTGTTCGAAAACGCAATGAGCAAAATGAAATTGTAAGATATAAAGCACGACTTGTTGCGCAAGTGTCACGACCCAAACCCGCCCCTATGGGTTTAGCACTGTAACCGGCTAGTAATCCGTGATTACCAAAGGCCTACTTAACAGTAAAGACAGTAATACAGAGTAAGGGGCTGGTGGAAGCCAAAATAGTAAATAAAAGGTGTCCAATGAGCTGTGACATTCTGAATGCAAAACAACTTTCCTGAACATATTCACATTCAAAACCAAAACAGTATATACATATATCATATACAGACATTCAGATTAGGGACCAAATCCCTAACATAACAGTACAGTGCAAGTCTCAACATTTATTACAGAACAGAGGCAAAAGGGGAAATTTAAAACACCCCAAACCAGCCTTGGCTTTGACGCACTCGGAACCTCGAAGTGAGGCATAATGGTTGGCTTTGACAAAACGGGAGCTTAACTTAACGCTCCTAGCATCGGTCCGGTGCCTGGACACCTACATATATATATATATATATATAAACAGTGAGCTAAAGCCCAGTGAATAACAGTTATGTAAAGAGGTTAAGAATGAATGTCCTTTTCAGTAATTAACCAGTCATGTCAGTCGTTTAGAAACCATAGCAGTCATATGTGGTACATCCCATAGCAAAACAATATAGTAGGTCTTAACAGACCGAACAGTCAGTTGATGGCCATCATAATAGTAACAGTAATGGTTCCAAACTTGGAAACCGACAGAGATCTCTGTGACAGTAGCAATAACAGTACGGTAACAATAAGTTGCTAAGGATGCCACGAATACAGTGTACAAATAGGACACACATTCGTTCATTAATAATGTTTTAGTAAACAGAACAGTTGATCATTCAGAAAATATTCATAATTGAACATATCTTTACAACATTGTTTCTCACAAAGCACTGGGCTATAAGCAGCTAATGAGCGTCCTCGGATGCCAACCCTACACAGTTATAGAACGAACACACTAAGTTACACACTTGGGAATCAACAACTTAGTCCCTATCTTGACTCGGTGTGGTTCTACATCAATATCCTCATTAAGATGCCTTAAACATGGCTTAGGAATGCCTAGGATGGAAAGAGAATGCAAAGATGCACTTTAAAACACTTTTCAAAATTTTCAAAAAACAGGGGTCTCGCTCGAGCGTGGCTTTTTACACTCGAGCGGACATGCAAATAAAGGATCTCCGCTCGAGCGTGACTTCCTTCACTCGAACGGACTGTAAACTTCAGGAAAAGTACTAGATGCATGCAATTCACGCTCGACCTCCGTTCGAGCGTGAGACTCATGTCCTCGCTCGAGCGTGAACTTTCTCGCTCGAGTGGATTGTAAAACACAAGAACTTCTGGGTACATGCATTTCACGCTCGAGCGCAACTTTCCATGCTCGAGTGGAAGTGCACGACTCAGAGGGTACGCTCGAGCGTGAAGTCCTACGCTCGAGCGTGGGTCCAAAATCTGGAATTTCCAAATTCATCCCCAAGCACAAAACTCAAGAATTTAAGCCTCAAACTCGATCCTTTTGGGCTAATTTTTTGGGAAACACCTAAAAACCCATACAACATGTTTCAAAGATCAATTTTGTAAAATCAAACCCAAAGGTAAACCAATTGAACACCAATTTCAAATAAACTTCAAGAACAAGATGTACATTTAACATGCATGTGTTCAATTGAATTCAAAGCTACTAACACATGACCAAATGCAAGTTTTAGCTCAAGAACATGATGAATTCATGGACTACAATTAGAAAATGGACATGCATGTGGAAATTCATGAAGAACAATCTCAAAATTCAAGAATATGTACATACATGCATGGATTAAGCCTCAATTCAACACTTTATACCATAATTTGACTCGAACCTTCAATAATCCCATGAACCATGCAAGAACAACTCAAATGTACAAATGAGAGGATGAAATCTCTACCTTAGGTCTTGAATTCAAGGTACACAAGCTCAAATATGCAATCTCTCTTCAAGTCTTTTAATTTTCCAAACCAATTCTAGGTGAACTCAACTTTTCTTCCAACTCTCTAGCTCTCTCTCACATTTGGTCTAGGAAGTGGCTGAAGAAATGTTATGTCAAATGTGTATGAAGTGAAGAGGAGTTAGCCTTGAGTCACCCACTCAATGGCATAAATGCAAATAACTCAAGTTGATGTATTTTAACTTTATTTAATCTAATTTAATCATACCAAATCACATTTCAATTAAATCTACCATAAACTCACATAGATTCTAATTATCACAAAATACCAGTCAATTTCAGATTCGGCTGTCGATAAGGCCTTCAATTTACAGTTCGAAATTAAAACACGAATAGATCATTTAGTAGTCAAACAGATAGAAATGCATTTACAGACAATACACTCATGCAATCAGTTTAGGATTTCCTCCTAATCAGTTACTTATCATATTTAGTCACAGTTTAGCAGTAATCAGAGGTGAGGATTGTCATAGTCTCTCCTCCTTACAAAGAGTTTGGTCCTCCAAACTCGAATTACCTTCATTTTGGAAGAATACTGGATCCAGAGGGAACAGTTCAGGATATCTCTTCAACATATCGTCTTCTCTTTCCTAAGTGGCATACACGCCACCATGGTTTTGCCAGTCCACTTTCACTAACGGAATTTCTTTATTTCTCAACTTCTTGATCCGTCGGTTTACAATATGAATAGGCCATTCTTCATAAGTGTAGTCATCACTTAGCACTACACGGGTAGGCTCAATAACATGGAAGGGATCCCGAAGATAATCCCTCAACATTGAAATGTGGAAGACGTTATGCATATGTGTAGACACGCCCCGACGGCCTCATGCTACAGTTTGGACTCAAATGTCACAGTTCTTAATCTGATCTCACAATGTGCGATGTGAGATTGATAAATCACCAAAGAGTCCAAATCCGGCAAATCGTTTTGGAAAACTAATTTTTGTAAAGAAGTGCCAAGCATAGACTGCTTTGTCAGATACAGAGTCGCCACCTAAATATTTTATTTTGGGAGAACTTAGGAAATCCTGACTCATTGCTTAAGGCCACGTGTTCGTCATCACCAAAGTTGCCTCGGCTCGGGAACTTGGGTACGATTGGGGAAGGTCAGCTATGAGCACCCCCGCTCGCCCGATCAAAGATCGGTCACTACTAAACATGATATCTAGTTTTTGAAAACACATGTGTTCTTATTCCGGTTAATTAGCTAGAATTGCTATGTGATGCGCATATCAAAACAAGTATAGACTAGATCGCCTAATTTGGAACAAAGCATCGCATACCCGTTTGTTTGGAAATGGTTTGAAGTTTGCTACTCGTAAGTAGGCTAAAATGCGGATTTCAATGAACTGTTCCAATTCAAGTAATCCAACCTTCACCCACAGGCATTCAGGCAGTTAAACACATAAGCAGTTAGCCTCATGGCAAGTATGCTATCATGGAAATCAATGACACACATGTAGTATGCTAAAGCATAAAAGCTTATCTAGTACTCCGAGCCAAAACAAAGAACTAGTTAGAAATCAATGCATGATCCTAGTTCATGTTAACATGGCTAATGCAACGCATGCAAGATACAACTAGAAATAGGCTCGGCTATTCTAAGATGGCATAGAAAATGCGACATTTGATAACATGTATTCAAATTGGAATTGAAATACGATGCAGTTAGTATGATGCGCCGAGCCCGGTGCATGCAAGATAGATGAATGGATGCAAACATGTAGGCATAAGTATACTAGACAAATGAATGGATGCAAACATGCAAAGTATAAGCATGCTAATTGAAACATGACCTAAAACTAACCAACAAAAGCAGGTAAGTAAAAGGGAGAAAGAAACGGAGGTTGGAAGACATGCACACACGCACGCACACTTATTACAAAATTCGCCCTCTCGACGGAGGGTCCGAATAAATAATACATGCCAACTAATTAACTAACTAACAAGCTAATTAATTATTACATAACCAAAAAAAGAATAATTAGCTACAACTAATTATTACAAAACTTAATTCATTAACAAATTAATTAATTACATTACATATTAAAGCTAACTAACAAGTAAACAATTTAGACAATGCTGCCTCGGCAAGTTGAAGAAGGTGAACATGCATGTTCGGTTCCTGTCCCGGTAAGCTCTCCGGTTGCTCTCTAGAGGCTTTATCTGCAGGGTGTCCTTGTGAACTTGTTGCTGAACCTTACCAAAATTAGTTTGGGGAATGCATCAGTGGCCTACCGGCCATGGGGAGCTGTTGCTGACCACCTGCCGGCCAAAGATGGTACACTGCTGGCCAAGGATGAGGAGGTGCCGGCCATCTGTAGGGCACTATCGGCCACTGATGTGTTGGGACACCAAGCTGCAGCAGAGCACAAAATAGAGAAAATGGAGGGTCTTCCAAGGGTATGTATGCACTATGCCACTCCATATCACCTCAAAACATCAAGGGGGAAGCATAATCGGTTCCACGACCATCAATCACGCATCCCGATGCATGATGGCCAAAGATCGAACTTGTGTAAATCAATATGAAATGAATGCACAAATAAACACATATGTGCCTAGAACTCTATCATGGATAATCAAGAGCGTCGGCGACCGAGAATTGAGACACGTTCCATCACTTGAAGTATGAAACGCCCCTCGTTCCTCGTGTTCGGATTAACACTTAACCCAAACAACAATGCGATGCAAGCATGCCAAATACAATGCAATGTATGCAATCAAAGTAATGCAACCTAAACATGTAAACATCGTAGCATGCAACAAGTATGCAATCATGTATCAATACATGCGACAACATGTGATATAACAAGCATGCGACAACACACAAAATGGCTAAGCATGTAACAACATGCAAACATACAAGTATGCAACAACATGCAAGGGGGATGGACTTAAACTAAAATGGACATCTCTCAAATAGGTCCAAATCAGTGGCCAATGGTGATGGAATTAAGTCACCAAAACACACACAAGCATGCAAAATGCAATGGCTCATCAAAGAGGCCTAAGAGCACAACTCTCTAGAGTGCTTAAGGAGTGACAAATGTACAAGTGTAACAACACTAAGTGCACTGAAATTAAGTAAGAAATGATGCCAAATCATTCAAATGACACAAGTATGGCAAGCAAGGGTCTTAAGGCATGAAAGCTAGCAAAGAGTAACACAAATGGGGCATGTAATACATGGCACAAGTGCATGAATTAAGTATGGACAGATCTTAATTAGGTCTAAACAAAGACTTAAACATGCTGAGATGAAGGCTCAAATACCTAGGCACACAAGCATACAAGCTAAGCCATAAACTAGGCAATAATACACAACACTCAAAGACACTTAAAGCATGAATGAAGTGGGAATATGACAATGCTACATGCTCTGAAATGAAGCATTAAATGATACCAAATCATCTAAATAGCTTAAATATAGCATGCATGAAGCATCAAAACACAAAGCTAGCAACGCCAATTGCACTACAACTATACAAAGCAGGAAGGATATGGCAAAGGCAACCCAAAACAGTCCTAGAACATGTTAAAATGAGACTAAAACATGTATGGAAGTAAGCCAAAACAAGCTAGCATGGTGAGTATGAGGCATGATGCATACAAGGCAAATAAGGTGGATTACACTACACCTATTAAGACCAAGCATGGGATGACTCAACCAACAAAAATCAGAGTTATATCATGGCATAATAACCCCAAAAACCCACTGAGATGGCATCCCAAAGACCTAAGCATAGAGGCATGCACAATGATCCATTCATGAGGCATAAAACACAAACTCTCCAAGGCATTGAAAGCATGTCAAATGCAAGCGTGTGACCACATTACATGGACTGAAATAACATTTCAAGTGATGCCAAATCATTGAAATAGGTCAAATAACACATGCTAGTGGACTTGATACATAAAGCTAACAAGCTAGAATGCACTATAGTTATACAAAGCAATTCATGCATGACCAAGACAACATAAATCAGACCTTAAACATGCTAAAACATGAACAAAGTCTTCCTGAAGTTAAGCCAAAAGCATGCTAAAATGACATGTTAAAGCATGAGACAAAATAGGCTAATTCATGGAATTACACTACAAGTGTATGGAGCATGTAAGGGGCCACCAAACCAAACCAAAACAGTGGTATGACATGGCAAAACATCACCAAAAACCTACTGAAATGGAAACAAAACAAGCTAAAATGACATGTCAAAGCATGAAGCATATAAAGCTAGTTTAAGTGATTTACACTACAAGTGTATTATGCATGCATGGAGTGACAAAACCAACCCAAAATAGATCTAAGGTATGGTAAAACATCACCAAAAACCTACTGAAATGGAGCCAATATGTGAGCCAATACGTGCAAGAAAGACATGCTACTTTGATGAGCCACACATAGGGTTACACTACACATGTAAAATGCATGCAAAATATGACCAAAATAGCCATGGACAGACTTAAGGCAGGTCCTAAAAGTCACAAAAAAGGGCCTGAACCAAGCCTCAAAAATACGGAGAGGCATGCTCCTTTGGAAGGCCAAAAACTCAAGCAAACAAGAATCAAAAGAGAGGGGGCCACCCCCTCTGATTTGAGGCCTCAAAACTACATGCCTACCACTGAAAATCTACTGGATTTTAGTGGCTAGAAAGCCAAACCAAGGCTAGCTCGAAGGCCTTAAGGTATGGCTTAAAACAAGGCTAAACAAAGCAAATAAGAGGGTTGAAGACCCTCAACAGCACAAAGACCTTAAACAACTACCAAAAGCACTTAAATACAAGACTTTTTTCAGTTGAAAGCAAGGCCTAAAACAATATGCAAGAATGGCCTAAATGAGATACAAAAAAGTGCTAAAATAGGGAAGAAGTTCACCCTTGAAGTCCAACTTCGAAAACGGCAACCTCAGGGGCCAAAAACTCACTTTCAGAACTCAAGTAACCTTCCCAAGAACCTCAGTCCAATGATGGTGGTGTATCTTTATGTGTTGTAGTGTAAAAGTGCAAGAACAAGGCACAAAACTAACAACAATATAGAGAGAGAGTAAGAAATATAGAGAGATAGAGCAATAACTCTTCTAAAATGGTTGAACCTCTGCTAAGGAAAGAGGCTCTCTCCTTATATAGAAAAAAAAGCAATGCAAAGCTTCTTCAAGAAGCTTGGCAAGAGCTTCATCCCTCCATACACGTGTATGGAGGGCAGATAACAGGATTCCAGCTGGCTCAAAAGATCTGGAGTGAAATCAGCTGAGACAGGGGTGGTGCTGGCCATCAGGGATGGCCGACAGTGACTCATTAATGGCTGGCAGAAATCATCAATGGCCGGCATCAACAGGTAAAGGCCGGCAGGGCCAAAAGTGGGGCCGGCAGTGCACCAAAAAACTAATTCTGAAAGGACCAAGTCATGGTCCAAGAATGGGGCAGAAAGGATACAAGGTCCGGAATGCTTGAACCTGTGACGTTCCGCCGCGAAAGTCGAATACCCGACGAACAATCGAACTTGTGTCTAGATGTACCTGCAAGCACAACCGAGTCTTGAGGATGGTCAAAAATAGGATGTCTACAATATGCTCCATTTCAGGAAGGAGCGCTACTTGATACGCCACCGGATTGATCTTTTCAATGATCTCATACGGTCCAACATACCTCGGTGCCAGCTTACCCTTGACTCCAAAACGAGTCTGCCCTTTCATCGGTGTCACTTTAACAAAAACATGATCACCTACTTCGTATACCCTGTCTTACCTTCGGACATCCGCATAACTTTTCTATCGGCTTTGTGCGATTTTCAATCTCTGTTGAATCAGTTTCACTTTTTCGGTGGTTTCCTGTACAATCTCGGGCCCAAGCAAAGGCCCATCTCCAACTTCTGCCCAGCAGCTAGGAGATCGACATTTTCTATCATACAAAGCCTCGAAAGGCGCCATACCAATACTCGAGTGAAAACTGTTGTTATAAGCAAACTCAGCTAAAGGTAAGTGGCTTTCCCAATTTTCCTGGAAATCAAGAACACACATTCGCAGTAAATCTTCCAGAGTCTGAATGGTTCTTTCTGACTGGCCATCTGTCTGAGGTTGGTATGCACTACTTAGTCTTAGTTCAGTACCCAATGCTGTCTGTAGGCTTTGCCAAAATCTTGATGTAAACTTCAAGTCCCTATCAGAAACAATGGACACAGGCACTCCATGCAATCTAACAATCTCATCAATATAAATTATGGCCAATTTGTCCGCATTATAAATTGTTTTGACAGGTAAGAAGTGAGCAGATTTAGTCAGTCTATCAACAATAACCCAAATTGAGTTCATACCTTTACTGGAGCGAGGTAAACCAACAATAAAATCCATAGTGATATGCTCCCATTTCCACTCCGGTATTGGTAAGGGTTGCAGTAAGCCTGCGGGTCGTTGATGTTCAGCTTTAACTTGTTGGCAATGAAGACATTTCGATACAAAGTCAGCAATCTCTTTCTTCGTTCCCGGCCACCAGAAATTCTGTTTCAAGTCTTGGTACATTTTCGTATTTCCTAGATGGATAGACAGTTTTGAATTATGGCCCTCTTGCAGAATTCGTCTTTTCAGTTCAGAATCATTCGGTACACACAATCTTCCCTGCAATTTCAATACATTATTTTCAAATTTGAAGTCCGGCCTCGGTTTGGACTCTCGTTCATTAATGATCTTTTTCAAAAAGTCATCTTGTTGTTGTTTCTCTTTGATTTCTTCAATAAGTGCCGGTTGAGCAGAAATAGTCGCTAACGTTCCACCTTGTTCACGCAAAGCAATCTCAACTTCAAGTTTTTCAAGGTCACATAGCAATTCTTTCTGCCCGGTGAGTAAACAGGCTAAATTTCCAACTGATTTCCGACTGAGTGCATCAGCAATGGTGTTAGCTTTCCCTGGATGGTACAGAATTTGCAGATCGTAGTCTTCTATCAGTTCTAACTATCTCCGCTGTCTCATGTTCAGTTCTTTCTGTGTGAAGAAGTACTTCAAACTCTTGTGGTCTGTGTACACCTCACATGTTGCCCCATAAAGGTAGTGACGCCTAATTTTTAGTGCAAACACTACTGCAGCGAGTTCCAGATCATGAGTGGGGTAGTTCTTTTCATGTGGTCTCAGTTGTCGGGGAGCATTCGCAATCACTTTAGCATTCTGCATTAATACACATCCCAAACCCTTATGAGAAGCATCACTAAATATAGTAAAACTATCCATACCTGAGGGTAGGGTAAGAATCGGTGCAGTCACAAGTCGAGTCTTTAACTCTTGAAAGGCTGATTCTCTCTGATCGGTCCAGTCAAATGACATCCCCTTTTGAGTCAACTGAGTTAATGGTAGGGCAATTTTGGAGAAGTCTTTCACAAACCTTCTGTAGTACCCAGCCAAGCCTAAGAAACTTCGAACTTCAGTAACGTTTGTCGGTCTAGGACAACTTACCACTGCTTTAATTTTCTGCGGGTCCACTGAAATGCCATCTTTACTAATCACATGTCCCAAAAACATCACGTTATCAAGCCAAAATTCACATTTAGTCAGTTTTGCATAGAGTTTCTGTTCTCTTAAGGTCTGTAAGGCAATGTTCAAATGGCGTTCATGTTCTTCCTTGCTTTTGGAATAAATCAAAATGTCATCTATGAATACAACTACAAATTCATCGAGGAATGGTTTGAAAATTCTATTCATAAGGTCCATAAATGCGGTAGGTGCATTAGTAACTCCGAAAGGCATAACAAGGAATTCGTAATGTCCATACCTCGTTCGAAAGACAGTCTTTTCAATGTCCTTTGGTTTGACTTTTAACTGGTGGTATCCGGATCTAAGGTCAATTTTAGAGAACACCTGGGCACCTTGTAACTGGTCAAACAAATCATAATTCGAGGCAATGGATATTTGTTTTTCACTGTTACCTTGTTCAGCTCACGGTAGTCAATGTAAAGTCTCAAGGAGCCATCTTTCCTTTTCACAAACAAAACTGGAGCGCCCCACGGTGAAGTACTGGGCCTGATGAACTTTTTATCTAATAGTTCCTGTAGCTGAACTTTCAGTTCTTTCAGCTCAGTAGGTGTCATTCTGTACGGAGCTTTGGAAACTGGCTATGTACCCGGAATCACATCAATGGTGAACTCAATGTCCCTGTCAATCAAATGCCTTGACAAATCATCTGGAAAAACATCTGGGAATTCTTTGACTATAGGAATACTGTCCACATTAGCTTTAGTATCAGTAGGTACAGTCAATATACAACATAGATACCCCTTACATCCTTTCTTAATCAGTTTAAAAGCTTTCATAGACGGAATCAGATATGAGGGAGGTACTACTCCAACTCCGCTAAACACAAATTCAGGTAAACCAGGTGGACGGAAAACAACTTGTTTTGTTACACAGTCTCTGGTAGCATGATATCTTGTTAACCAGTCTATTCCCAATATCACATCGAAATGATCGATATTCAAAGGCAGTAAATCAATATACAAATGTACATCTCCAACAATAATTTCACATGCAGGGTATATATAAACACATGCCATGGATCCCCCAACAGGTGAAGATACAGCTAACAAATAATTCATGGGTTCTAATGGTCTATTCAATTTTCGTGAAAAAGCATGCGAGACATATGAATGCGTAAACCTCGAATCAATCAGAACATAAGCATTTTGAGCACAAATTGGGAGTATACCTGACACAACGGTCTCGGTATTCTGCACATCTCCCGATACAAGTGCGAACACTCGGCCTTGCCTTAGAGGCTCTTTTCCGATAGCTTTAGGGTTGGGTTTCGGTGGAGCAGTTGATGCTGCGGCGCTAGCTGCAGCTTTACTATTGCCTTGAGCTGTGGAAGGGCAATCTTTAATCATGTGGCCTACCTTGCCATACCTGTAACAAGCACCATAAATTTTATAACAAATCCCTTTATGTCTTTTCCCACATTCGGAACAGGGTGGTATAGAACCACTTCCCTGACTAGAACTGGTCGTTAACCCTGTATTTTGCTTTTTGTTCAGTGGGTTATTTCGGCCTTTCTTAAACTTAAAACCCTGTCTCTTACCATGCCATTCAGTTGCTGGTGTTTCAGTCTATTTCAATGCTTCGACATTTGACTCGGCCATTATTGCTCTGTCAAGAACATCTACATATTTCAGTAATTTCAGCAGATTGATTCTGTCAAGTATCTCTACATTAAGGCCACCTTCAAACTTTTTGGCCTTTTTGTAATCAATGTCCACCATGTGTGGTGCATATCTGGCGAGTTCGGTAAACTTTGATTCATACTCTGCTACTGACATGGTACCCTGCTTTAACTGTTCAAATTTAGTTACTTTACGATCCCTGACACACTGAGGAAAATATTTCTCAAAGAAGGCTCCCTTAAACTGAGCCCAAGTCATAAGATTGTCAGTGTCACGAACAAGCATCCACCACCGTCTGGCCTCTTCTTGTAAAGTGAAGGTAGCCAGTAACACTTTGTGTGCCTCAGAACACAGAAACACTTCAAACAACTTCTCCGTTTCTAGCACCCATGCTTCGGCCTTTAGTGGTTCAAGGCCTCCTTGAAAGGATAGCGGTTTCATTTTGCTGAACTTCTGTGTCAGAGCAATTATATCCTCATTAACATTTTGTTCGGGTTGTACTGAAGGAGATGGGAGCTGTTGGTTCTGTTGTAGCCTCAAGGCCTCAGTCAACAGTTCAACTGTTCTTTCTAATCTTGTCATTCTGGCATCAGATGATTCTGTTTCATCGGCATTCCTTGCATTGTCCATTTCACTATATGCAATTTGTAATAATAAACATAGGAATTGCTTACTTGAACACATTAGCACATATATTCATGTCATGGCCACACACACTTTTTCAATGCGCATGCAATGCCCTAATCGTTTTTCTAGGACATCCTACAGCTCATTTGGACACGTGTGTGCGGTATAACTCGCGATTTGATATCGCTCTAATACCACTCTGTCACGACCCAAACCCGCCCCTATGGGTTTAGCATCGTAACCGGCCAGTAATCTGTGATTACCAAAGGCCTGCTTAATAGTAAAGACAGTAATACAGAGTAAGGGACTAGCGGAAGCCAAAACGGGTAAATAAAATGTGTCCAATGAGCTGTGACATTCTGAATGCAAAACGACTTTCCTGAACATATTCACATTCAAAACCAAAACAGTTATACATACATCATATACAAACATTCAAATTAGGGACCAAATCCCTAACATAACAGTACAGTGCAAGTCTCAACATTTATTACAGAACAGAGGCAAAAGGGGAAATCTAAAACACCCCAAACCAGCCTTGGCTTTGATGCACTCGGAACCTGAAGTGAGGCACAATGGTTGGCTTTGACAAAACGGGAGCTTAGCCTGACACTCCTAGCATCGGTCCGGTGCCTAGACACCTACATATATATATATATATATATATATAAACAGTGAGCTAAAGCCCAATGAATAACAGTTATGTAAAGAGGTTAAGAATGAATGTCCTTTCAGTAATTAACCAGTCATATTAGTCGTTTAGAAACCATAGCAGTCATATGTGATACATCCCATAGCAAAACAGTACAGTAGGTCTTAATAGACCGAACAGTCAGTTGATGGCCATCATAACAGTAACAATAGTGGTTCCAAACTTGGGAACCGACAGAGATCTCTGTGACAGTAGCAGTAACAGTAAGTTGCTAAGGATGCCACGAATAGAGTTTACAAATAGGACAAACATTCGTTCATTAAACAATAATGTTTCAGTAAACAGAACAGTTGATCATTCAGAAAATATTCATAATTGAACATATCTTTACAACATTGTTACTCACAAAGCACTGGGCTATAAGCAGCTAATGAGCGTCCTCAGATGCCAACCCTACACAGTTACAGAACAAACACACACTAAGTTACACACTTGGGAATCAAAAACTTAGTCCCTATCTTGACTCGGTGTGGTTCTACATCAATATCCTCATTAAGATGCCTTAAACATGGCCTAGGAATGCCTAGGATGGAAAGAGGATGCAAAGATGCACTTTAAAACACTTTTCAAAATTTTCAGAAAACAGGGGTCTCACTTGAGCGTGGCTTTCTACGCTCGAGCGAACATGCAGACAAAAGATCTCCGCTCGAACGTGACTTCCTTAGCTCGAGCGGACTGTAAACTTCAAGAAAAGTATTGGATGCATGCAATTCACGCTCGACCTCCGCTCGAGCGTGAGACTCAGGTCCTCGCTCGAGCGTGAACTCTCTCGCTCGAGCGGACTGTAAAACACAAGAACTTCTAGGTACATGCATTTCACGCTTGAGCACAACTTTCCATGCTCAAGCGGAAGTGCACGACTTAGAGGGTACGCTTGTCACGACCCAAACCCGCCCCTATGGGTTTAGCACCGTAACCGGCCAGTAATTCGTGATTACCGAAGGCCTGCTTAACAGTAATGACAATAATACAGAGTATAGGGGCTGGCGGAAGCCAAAATAGTAATAGAAGATGTCCAATGAGCTGTGACAATCTGTATGCAAAAAGACTTTTCGTACATATACACATTCAGAACCAAACAGTATATACATACATATATAATCATTCAGGTTAGGGACCAAATCCCTACCATAACAGTACAGTACAAGTCTATACAGTCTATACAAAATAGAGACAGAAAGGGGGAATCTAAAACACCCTGAAGCAGCCTTGGCTTGGACACACATGGAACCTCGCAGTGAAGCACATTGGTTGGCTTGACAAAAAGGGAGTTTAACCTAACGTTCTTAGCTCCGATCCGGTGCCTGGACACCTACATATATATAAACAGTAAGCTAAAGCCCAGTGAATAACATATGCGTAAAGAGGTTAGGAATGAATTTCCTTTCAGTATTTAAAACAGTCATTTGAACAGTATATCAGTTATTCGATCATAGCAGTCATAAGTGGTACATCCAATAGCAAACAGTACAGTAGGTCTTAACAGACTGAACAGTCAGTTGATGGCCATCGTATCAGTAAACAGTAGTGGTTCCAAACATGGGAACCGATAGAGATCTCTGTGACAGTAGCAGTACAGTACAGTAACAGTAAATTGCTATGGATGCCACGAATACAGTTCGCAAATAGGACAAGCATTCATTCAGTACGAAATATCATTTCAGAAAGCAGTACAGTTGATCATTCGAAAAATATTCATGATTGAACATATCTTTACAATATTGTTACTCACAGAGTTCTGGGTTACAGATAGGCTAGTGAGCGTCCTCGGATGCCAACCCTACACAGTTACAGGATGAACACACACTAAGTTACACACTTGGGAATCAATGACTTAATCCCTATCTTGACTCGGTGTGGTTCTATAGCATTATCCTCATTAAGATGCCTTAAACTAGGCCTAGGAATGCCTAGGATGGAATAAGGATGCAAAGATGCACTTTAAAACACTTTTCAGAATTTTTAGAAAACAGGGGTCTCGCTTGAGCGTGGCTTTCTACGCTCGAGCGAGCTTGTCAAAATAGTGGGGTCGCTCGAGCGTGGACTTCCTCGCTCGAGCGGTCTGTAAAAATGAAAAAAGTGCTAGATGTTGAAAATTTTCGCTTGACGCCCTCTCGACGCTCGCTCGAGTGTGAGACACAATCCTCGCTCAAGCGTAGGTTCCCTCACTCGAGCGTGCGTCTGCGTGCTCCAAAACCTAAGAGCTTGTAGTTTACGCTCGAGCCACCATTCCTTCGCTCGAGCAGAGCTCTGAACAAAAGACGGTCGCTCGAGCGTGGAAGCCAAAATCTGGAATTTCCAGATTTGCCTCCCAAGCTCAAACCAAGCATTCAACACATCAAAACTCAACCTCTTTGGCCAATTTTCTGGAAAAACACTTTAAACCCATAATATAACATGTTTTGAAGATCAATTTATAAAATCAAAGCCTAAGGGTGAGTCAATTGAACCCATTTCCAAACAAAACTTAAGAACAAAGCTCAAACATAACATGCATGTGTTCAACTGAAATCAAAGCTTCCAATACTTGATCAAATGAGTCAATTCACTCAAAAACATGATGAATTCGTAGACTATAACCCAAATATGGACATGCATGTGAGGATTCTAAGAAAACAACCTCAAAACTCAACAATATGTACATGCATGCATGATATACTACTCAATTCAACATCTTAAACCATGTCTTGGCTCTAGACTACAACATCCCTCCAAACCATGCAAGAATCAACTCAATTCATAAACAAGAAGGTAAAAGCTCTACCTTAAGTCTTCAACTTCAAGAAGGGAAGCTCAATTGTGCAATCTACACTTCAATTCCTCTAAATTTCCAAGCAATTCTTGAAGAACTCAAACTATCTCCTATCTCTCTCTCTAGTCGGTTTGGCCACAAGAAAATTGAACAAGAATGATGTATCAAAGGCTCCAAACAATGTTGTAGGTAGTGGCCCACTAATGGCAAAAGGGTAAATAAGCCAACTAATGTAATTCAACATTATTTAATCCAATTTAATCATTCCAAATCAAATTTCAATTAAACATACCATCAAATCACATAAATTCAAATTAGCATAAAACACTAATCAATTTCGAATTCGGCCGCTGATAAGGCCTTCAATTTGCAGTTTGAACCATAAAACATGAACAGATCATTTAGCAGTCAAATAGATAGATTTGCATTTAAACTAACACACTCAATCAATCAGTTCGGAATGTCAGTCTAATCAATTACTTAACATGCTTAATCATAGATTAGCACTAATCAGTGGTGAGGGTTGTCACAACGCTCGAGCGTGAAGTCCTACGCTCAAGCGTGGGTCCAAAATCTGGAATTTTCAAATTCATCCCCATGCACAAAACTCAAGCATTTAAGCCTCAAACTCGATCCTTTTGGGCTAATTTTCTGGAAAAAACCTAAAAACCCATAATACAACATGTTTCAAAGATCAATTTTGTAAAATCAAGCCCAAAGGTAAACCAATTGAACACCAATTTCAAATAAACTTCAAGAACAAGATGTGCATATAACATGTATGTGTTCAATTGAATTCAAAGCTACTAACACATGACCAAATGCAAGTTTTAGCTCAAGAACATGATGAATTCATGGACTACAACTAGAAAATGGACATACATGTGGAAATTCATGAAGAACAACCTCAAAATTCAAGAATATGTACATGCATGCATGGATTAAGCCTCAATTCAACACTTTAAACTATAATTTCACTTTAACCTCCAATAATCCCATGAACCATGCAAGAACAACTCAAACGTACAAATGAGAGGATGAAATCTCTACCTTAGGTCTTGAATTCAAGGTACACAAGCTCAAATATGCAATCTCTCTTCAAGTCTTCTAATTTTCCAAGCCAATTCTAGGTGAACTCAACTTTTCTTCCAACTCTCTAGCTCTCTCTCATGTTTGGTCTAGGAAGTGGCTGAAGAAATGTTATGTCAAATGTGTATGAAGTGAAGAGGAGTTAGCCTAGAATCACCTACTCAATGGCATAAATGCAAATAACTCAAGTTGATGTATTTTAACTTTATTTAATATAATTTAATCATACCAAATCACATTTCAATTAACTCTACCATAAACTCACATAGATTCTAATTATCACAAAATACCAGTCAATTTCAGATTCGGCCGCCGATAAGGCCTTCAATTTACAGTTCAAAATTAAAACACGAACAGATCATTTAGTAGTCAAACAGATAGAAATGCATTTACAGACAATACACTCATGCAATCAGTTTAGGATTTCCTCCTAATCGGTTACTTATCATATTCAGTCACAGTTTAGCAGTAATCAGAGGTGAGGGTTGTCACAGTAAGGTTTCTCGCAGAAACCTGGCATTGATTATGAGGAAACATATTTATCCATAATGGATACAATTACATTCAGATTTTCGATTAGCTTGGTAATCACAGAAAATTTAAATATGCATCTAATGGATGTAGTTACAGCATATTTATATGGATCACTAGATAGTGATATATATGTATATATACATGAAACTCCCTAAAGGATTTAAAATGCCAAAAACATCTAAGTTAAAACCCAGAAGTGTTTATTCAATCAAGTTACAAAGATCTCTATATGAGTTAAAACAATCCGAACACATATGGTATAATTGGCTCAGTGTATATCTGTTAAAAGAAGGATATATGAATGATCCGATTTGTTTGTGCATTTTCATTAAGAAATCAAAATCCAGATTTGCAATTATTGCAGTATATGTTGATGATTTGAATATTGTAGGAACTCTAGAAGAGCTTACAAAAACTATAGAATACTTAAAGAAGGAATTTGAAATGAAAGATCTTGGCAAAGCAAAATTTGTCTCGGTCTACAGATTAAACATTTTCCAAATGAGATTCTTGTACATCAATCAACATATACAAAAAAAGTCTTGAAGAACTTTTATATAGATAAAACTCATTCTTTGAGTACTCCTATGGTTGTTTTATCTCTTGATGTGAAAATGGATCTTTTTCAATCTCGAGAAAATAATAAAGAACTCCTTGGTCCTGAAGTACCATATCTTAGTGCAATTGGTGCCATCATGTATCTTGTAAATTGTACCAGGCTTGATATTGCATTTGTTGTCAATTTATTAATAAGATATAGTTTTGTACTAACCCGAAGGTATTGGAATAGAGTAAAACAAATATTACATTATCTTCGTAGAACAACTAATATGGGTTTATTTTATTCAAATGAATCAAAGTCACAGTTAATCAGGTATGCATATGTTGGATATCTCTCTAATCCACATAAAGCCAAATCACAAACAGGATATATTTTTACCTATGGAAATACTGTTATATCTTGGCGATCAGTTAGACATACATTGACTACTACTTCTTCAAATCACTCAGAGATACTTGCAATTCATAAAGCAAGTCGAGAATGTATTTGGCTTAGATCCATGATCCATCATATTCAAGACAGATGCGGATTGTCTTCAACAAAAGAAAGTCCAACCATATTATATAAAGATAATGTTACGTGTATCACGCAGATTAAAGGAGGCTATATCAAAGATACTCTCAAGTGATAATCTGGCCGATCTATTTACTAAAGCACTACCAACTGCAACATTTAAGAAGATGGTGCATAATATTAGGATACGTCGATATAAAGATCTATTATGTAGCTTTGAGGGGAAGTCATCTATTTAAGCAGATTTGCAAATTGTACCCTTTTTCCTTCGTCTAAGGTTTTTTCCCACTAGGTTTTCCTTAGCAAGGTTTTAATGAGGCAATCTAAATGAATTACATACAAGAATATTATACTCTTTTTCCTTCATCAAAGGTTTTTTTTTCCCAATGGGTTTTTCCTTGGTAAGGTTTTAAGGAAGCATATTCTTAGTTTATGGTTATCCAAAGGGGAGTGTTATGAAATATTTGGATAACCATAAAAAGAGATGCAATTGGAATTGAATAACTTTATAGAAGATAATAGAAGAATAGAGAAATGGAGATGTGAGGACCGGCCATGTTATTCATATATTCCTCTTTGTTTAACCTCGATTTACAATTGCTATAGCGTCGGGTTTTCGTGTAAGGCCTTGGTTTGACCGTTGGATTGTTGTTTTGAAAAACTCATTTTAAAGTTTTCGTATTTTATTTAGTTTGTTTCCAAGTTTTCCACTTGTTCTGGAGGATGCGAGATCAGGTCTGAAATGTCTAGAATTGAGTTGAGAAAATTTTGGGCTGGAGGACCAGGGCCGCACGTGAGGGGAGGTGTGGGCTTTTAAGCATTGCACACTGCATTATATGTAGGTGTTGAGGGAAATGTGGGTAGGCGCCGCACGTGCGGGGTTCAAAGTCCTATGTGCAGAAGGCACGCTTCGCACGTGCAGGGGAAAGTGTCGCATGTACGGACGGGCCTAAGTCCGAAAAACCCTGTTTTTCCTCCTTCATTTGGGCTATGTATATCACGTTTGGAACATTTCTTCTCACTCTAAAAATCATTTTTTGCTCATCCTTCTCTCTAAAAACTCTCACCAATCACCAAAAACCCTTGATTTTCTTGCAATCCATTGGGTCTTGATCCACCATCTTTCACAAGTTTTGGAGAACAAGGCAAGAGCTTTATTTTGTACGGTGGAGAACAAATTCTTCACCTTTTGATTCTAGGTTTTCATCAAATCTCTTCATCAAGCTTGAGGTAGGGAATTTCTTAGAGTTATATATATGTTTTGCAAGTTTTTGGTTGACTTTGAGAGCTCTTCTTTGTTTATTTTAAAAAAAAAAAAAAAATTGGTTTTTGCTCAAGAAATTGATGGCTTTGTAAAAGAAATCCATCTTTTTTTTAAAAAAAAAAAGATTCTCTTGAAATGTTGAGCCACATTGGCTTAAGAATGATGTTTCTAGTGAGGTTTTGCTAAGAGATGAAGAAATGTTTGGTTTTTGTGAAAAACCTATAAATTGGGGGTTTTGAAAAAATGTTGGGGATTCATGGATTTTCTTGGGTTAAATGAAGGAGTGAGTGGAAATTTCATATTGTTGTTTGCAAATATGACAACGTCTTGATGTATGAGAATATGGAGACCATATTTGAATTTATTGTTAAATGCATATACATGTGTGGCTATAATTTGGCATATTGTTGAGATCCATAAAATATGGGAATTGTGATTTTGGAAAGTTGAGGTTTTACAAACATTGCACATGGTCTTGAAATGACTAAAATGTTGAAAATTGTACAAGACGTGAAATGGTTGTTACATGTTGTTAGATATAATTAAACATATGGTGTCTTATGAAGTAACATGGAAGGGAGGAAAATGGAAAATGTGGTTATTATCGTATTACTGTTGAGATACTTAGGGATGTTATGAGGCATTGATAAGTATTGCATTACATACTCATTAATTTGATCTTTATATATTTTGAATTGAGTTTGGAAACGTTTACTTTGAGAAAAGAATATTTCGAAATGAGAATTATTGAAATGTTTTGGGTTAAATACGTTGGTAAGTCCAGATAGGAGGTGTAGATGAAATGGATTAAGTTGGCTTGAGTATTCGGGGTGAAAGACAAAAAACACGCGTAGAGGAGGTACCACTTCCCTTCCGGTTAGCAATCGGTAAAGTGGGGTTTTTGATAGTGCTAGTTAAGCCTACTTGCAGACACCAACATAGGGATTACCTGAGTCATATTTACCGCCCCATTGAATAAAATTGTATGTCTTATTATTGTTGGGATTTCAAGTTACTGTTGAACATGGTGGCTTTTTAAAACATGCAAATGAAATTGTTTAATCGGCATTGCATGGCATGTGCATCTTATATTGGGAATCTTGCATAAATGTATATACTTTGTTAAGATTTCTCTACTGGGATTTATGCTCACCCCTATGGGATTTTGGTGTAGGAAAAGACGTGGTGAACCCGCCAAACTAGGGTGTGAAAGTATGTATTGAGAGCACAAGGCTCTTTTTGTTGTGATTATAATTTTTTGTAAGCCAAGGGCTATTCATGTATGGGTCCGAGAGACTATTTTGTGTAATCGGGCTTAAGCTTTGGAACTTGTAAGCCCTTTAGGGCATTTACTTATTTTGATTGGATGATTCTACATGCTATAAATTCATGTATTATGATACATTGAATGTATAACCGCATGTGAAATTACTCGTGTATAAACCTTGAGATTATGTAATGGAGTATGTTAGGGATATTTCCGATATCTCTTAAGAACCATGGTTAATGTTATATTTCAATTGCTTGGTTTTCGGGGCGTTACAGGAGAGCTCTAGAGAAGTTTGGTCTTGGTGAAGTCGGTGATTGGTTCTCTGTATATATACATATGTGTGTGTGTGTTCTTTTGATAAGCAGAAATAGAGAAATGAGATATTATTGTGTGGTACAAGGGTGTCGTTTTCCTACCACATATGTATCTTGTGTTGAATATATTAGTGGAAGATAATTTATTATCTTAGCCCAAATCCTTTGTTATTTGCCTTTAGTCCTCACTTTCTCTTTATTAGTTTTATATCAGTTTACTTTCTTTTCTTTTTTTTTTCTTTCTTCTTCTTTCGAATAGTAACGGTAAAGCTACCTCTTGGTGACATGGTGGTCATGGGTTCGAGTCACGATAATAGCCTTTCTGCTTGCGGGGGTAAGGCTGCGTACAACAATCCTTTCCCAGACTCCACTTAAGTGGGAGGTTCGTGCACTGGGTACCTCTTTTTTTTTTTTTCTTCTTTCGAATAGTGAATCAAATCCAATGGTGAATCATAAGATACACTTAGAGCATCTCCAATCGTTTATCAGATATTTCATTAAATTTGAGTAAAAGTTTGATCTGATATGATGTACTCTAACCCTTTCATCAAATTTGGTTAGTCGACTGGCTGGTCGTTTGTCTAGAGTAAATTTTCATCAAATTCATCCTAAAATTGATTGTCCAGGCGGATGTTTGGGTGGACTTCTGACCCAACAATCACCTACAAATATGATGAAAAGATGAATAATCCCTTCATTTGATGAAAAAAGTACCACTTTATTTGATATCAAACTGATAAAATGATTGGAGCATTGTTTTTCATCAGTATTTTATCAAATTTAAATTTGATAAAAGATCTGATGAAGGGTCAGAGATAGTGTTACTAGATAGATTGAAAAACATAGGTATATATGTAAAAACTACAAATTTATTAGAAATATATATATATATATATATGTGTGTGTGTGTGTGTGCGAGCACAGAAATAATCTTCTCATATAATCCTGTTGATCAAGTTTGCACTCCTCCAAACGTCGTCGCTTTGCCACCTGAAAACACAAACGTGAGCTAGCCGGCTAGTGTGTGCTGGAAACCTCTCCGATGCCTAAGTCAGCAAATAGACAATAGATACAAAAGCTCTGTGTATTCCAGAGTAAGAATTGGGATACCTGTGCATAGGTCCTGCTAGGAGCTTTTATAGATTCTGCCTGGCACAATCCTAGTAGGATTCCAACTCTCCTTATAAGAGTCCTCCTAGGAATCACACTCCCAGTGAAGAGTGTTTATCCTAATAACACTCTATTTACTACCAACCAAGTAAAATAGTTTTCTCATTTGAATAGGCTGGTGCAATATAACCAAGCTAACTTACTTCGGTCACGCCCTCAACTAAGTAATGAAGTGGATGGCATTCACCGAGCTACACCTAGCTTGGCCTTCCATCTTACAAAACACCTCGGCTAGCCACCGGGCCTAGTTTTAGGTAGCTCGGTCAAAACCTCTGCCCAGTTTGGTATTTAGACAAAAATGGGACCGAGCTACTTGAAGTCCATACCCCGGCCTTTAGTTTGACCCAAAACAGAGAATAAAGGATCGCAGCTCGGCCCAATATTTCTTATAAATTACCCTCTCAATTGCCCCTTAATTCCATCTACAACGCAAGATTTGGGATTATTCTTCTCTAGCAGAGCTAAAACATCCAAGCCAACCGAACTAAAATAAATAATTCCTCCGAGATTAAAATATCCATCACCACCGAGCTAGGTTAGCTCGGTCTTCGGTTCTGTACCTGCCACAACCCGTCGTTTCACATACCTGACACTATGTCCTGTCTGTGACACTTGGCACATGTCTATTGATTCTTCAAACTGCGACAGTCGTCCCACGTTTATCAAAAAACGTTTGAAAAGTGCTGCTGTTTTTGTGCCTATTCAAAACCCATTTCCTGAATCACTCCCCCACTGTTCATCTTCTTCCCTTCTTGTGCGTCTAAGACCTACTCTAGTTTTTGTGCTTCAGTCTCTCCCTTTTCACTCGCTCTCTTGCTAACTGGGTTTTGTTCTTACGCCTAAACTCGTAAGTTTGTTCAATACCTCTTTCCAATGTTCTTTTGCACTTGTGTTTATATTTTTAGTATTTAATCTCCATATACATGTGTTTAGAATGTTTGAATAAACCCTATGAACTTGAAAACCTTACTCCCAAGTTTAAAGGCGCACCAACTAGTTTTCAAAAAACCTTTTTTTGATCCAAAATCATTCTGAGACTGGACTAGGTACTTGTTTGTGAATCCAAAGTCGTTTTGAGACCAAACTAGGTACTTGCTTGTGACTTCTAGGTTTATTCCTGACCGAGTCATGAACCTTGGTCCTACATTACGACCGAATTGAAAACTGACCGTAACCCAGACGTAGCCGAGCTAGGTTTATTTTGCTTCTGCTTGTTTTTTTAGCCCGGTCCAATTATCTAGGCATAACCTTTATCGTCACTTTGCAGACTCAACTAGGTTGGCCAGGCACACCTTTGTACCTTGTCCCTAGACGGTTTTGCTCAACCGAGCCAACCAAAGCCTCAGATAAGCCGAGCTAGGCCACTGCGAACAATTTGGACAACTAATAAGTTATCATGGATAGATACTGGTTTCTCGTGGACTCTCCTAGGGCCATAGCTGAATTTTGAAGGGACTACCAAATTCCTGACGATGTTTACCTCTCTCTAGCCGAGCTAGAAATAACACCCTGGGGCAAACCGGGCTTCGTCCCCCGTGATATCAATCGTTGAAGTCGGCCTTCAGTTTCCTGTTCAGCCTCTGATATGCGAATTCTTTAGGTAAACAAGACTCTGCCCCACCTAACTCTCCACAAATACATATAGGATAATAAATGGCATCGTCGAGCTAAACCGCCGGCTCGGCCTCAACCTCGGATTGGCCGAGCTATTCCACCAATATTCACTCGGCCAAAATGATGACGGTTAGGTTTATTATTTAAGGGTACGAAGAGGCCAAGAGAAAATTATAAAAAATACTCCGGATGAAGATTTAAATGACGACGATTTTTTCTAGGTTTCGGGCAATTTTGAAGACCAGGAAGCCCAAATACCGGGCTATAACATCAATTAGAATAAGGGGACTGCTGGTAAGGATACCTCGGTTTTCTTTTTGCTTTATTATTCTAGGCTATAACTTTACTCCATGCTAACTGTTGCTTTATCATTATGCAGACTTAAACCAGCTAAAATCATAATACCAATACACCAACCAAGACGCTCTCCGTGCCGCGTTTCAGTACCGTTATCAAGGTTGGGCCGAGCTGCTTAACTTCAAGTCGACCTACCGGTATAGTGGAAGGAGGAAGGTCAGGGTAACTGACTTTCTTCTGGAACCATCACCAGAACCGGACCCAAACTTGCCACAAATCAATCTCATTCCCCTTACTGAAGAACAAGAAATGGCCAAGCGTCGAGCTGTTCGAGCCCTGATCACCGAACAAACCACCACTCCGATTGCCGAGGTTCAGACCAAGGCGCCACAGGTCTGTCAAACCCACGAGGCTGTGGTGGCCCTCCCTATAACCCGAGCCTCGTTATCTCGGCCGAGCAAGCAGCCACGCACACAAAGCTTGAGGGATAAGGATGAGGATAAGCCATCCCAAACCGAGCTTCAAGAAACAACACTCTCCCAAGGTCGTAATCGACCTAGCTCTTCAAATCCTCCCACCCCACCAATGTGGGCACCAACAGCCATATTCAGGGGTTGCGCTATTACGGCCTCTAACTCTGTCAACACCGAGAAGGACCACCTGTTGGCCTTCAACTTAGCAAAGAGTGTCTGCCTTCCCACCGACATGGAGCGTCATGAGGGCTTGACTGAGCTGAAGGCCATTCGCTCGGCATCTAAATCAATGATAATGGTAAGCCCCAAAAATCCCCTCAATCTTGAACGAACATTTGTTACGGTCCTAGTGCATTTGGTTGTCCTCTAACTGGTCTGAACTATACAGGCCCTGCAAAAGAGCCAAGTTGCTTATAAATGAGTACTTGAGCTCCAAAAGATGGCACCGTCAGTCGTCACCGAGATAGAATCCAAAGCAGCCAAGCTAAAAGATGCTCAGGCCAAGCTGGCTGAACTAGAGGCTGAAAACTCGAGGCTTGCCGAACTGGTTAGTATGGCCAAGGTTGACAAGTAGAAGGCCTTAGCCGTGAAAAAAGACCGCTATTTACGTGAGCTGACCAAGTTGGAGAGGAAGAAGAATACCGAGCTGGAAGACATGAAGAAGAAAATACAGGACGCAGAGGACCGGGGCTTCAAGGAAGGAGAGGAGACATACGTCCAGCAGTGCGAAGCCGCCAAGGATATTTTCTTCAAGTGCGGTTGGAAAGCCACTGCTGAAAAGGTTGGTTGTGGACACGACTCCGAGGTCTTCCTGAATCCCCTTCCCCACTTCATACCGAGCTATATGGTGGACTATGCTAACGCGGTCTAACAAAAGTTCCTTCAGGAGGGAAAGGAGGATGAGGTCCCTGCTCCTGAGAATGCTTCCAACACTCAGCTCGGCCACCAGTCTACCTCTCTGTAGACGCGCCCGCGGAGGGGGGACCTCGCGGCTACAGTTTGGACTCGATTTTTGTTGTTACGGTTCTTAATCTGAACCAAAAAGTCCAAATCTGGCAAATCGTTTTGAGAAACGGATTTTGTTTTGAAAAGAAGTGCCAAACATGGACTGCTTTTCCAGATACAGAGTCGCCACCTAAATATTTTAAAATGGGGAAATTTAGGAAACCCTGACTCGGTGCCGAAGGCCACGTGTCCGTCATCACCAAAGTTGCCTCGGCTCGGGAACTTGGGTACGATCGGGGAAGGTCAGCTATGAGCACCCCCTTTCGCCCGGTCCAAAGACCGGCCTCTACTAACCGTGATATCCGTTTTTGAAAACTTTATGTATTCTTAAACCAATTGTTAGCCTAGAATTACTATGTTATGCGCACAGCAATCAAGTATAGACCAAATCGCCCAAATTGGAACAAAACATTTCATGTTTGTTTTGAAAATGGTTTGCTACTCGCAAGTACGCTAAAATGCAGATTTTGCCACCCTTAAGTGGGCTTTTAGAGAAGATGATTTTGCCACTATCTAGTGGGCTTAAAACTCACAGTTTTAATGCATTATTCCAATTTAGGTAATTCGACCTCCATCCACAGGCATTCAAGCAGTTATATCACATAAGCAACTAGCCTCATGGTAATCATGCTATCATGGCAACATTCACACGCATGCGATATGCTAAAGCATAAAAGCTTACCTAGTACTCCGTGCCAAAACAGTAAACTAGTTAGCAAAATGTGCGTGTCCTAGTTCGTGTTAAATTGCCTAATGCAACACATACAAGATGCAATTTAGATAGGCTCGGTTAACCTAAGCATGGCATATGTAATGCGATCAATTATCACATATTCGATTTGTAAATTGAAGTACCAACGCAGTTAGCATGATGTACCGAGCCCAATACATGTAGTACAAATGCATGAATGCACGCATGCATAACATAAGGTATGCTGAATTAAAACATGCCCTAATCTACCATCGTAAGCAGGTAAATAAAAGGGAAGAAAGAAATGGGGTTGGAAGACATACACACCACCCACACACACTTATTACAGATTTGCCCTCACTCGGAGGGCCCAAATAAATATTACAGTCCCAAATAATAAACAAATAAAATTATTACAGAATTTTCTAATTAATTAAAAGAAATGATGCGAAAGAGAAAAAAAAATGAGGGTGGCCACAGCCTCTGCCTCGGGGTGCGCAGATGATGCATGCTCGGAACTTGGCTCGCTCGAAAAACTTGTACCATAACACTGCCACCTCTGTTTATACTGCCCTGTCTCTCTGAAAATTGCCAAAACTCCAGGACAGGTTCCTTGCATGCTGCAGAGCACCACCGGCCAGACAGAATTCCCACCGGCACTCTACAATTTCCACCGGCTGTTCTTGGACTCATCGGCACTTCAAAGTTTGCCGGTCGGCACAAAATTCTGCCGGTCGGCAGAAACTTCCTGCAGAAGCCAGTTTGACAGCAAACAGAGAACAGACAGTGCATGGCATGGGGTTTTCAGGCACATGTGAGCATGGTCATGCTTCCTATCATGCTTTGAACTCAAGGAAGCATGTTCCTCGATCCCCGAACCATCAATGGTGCATGGTGGCTCAAAGAATCAAATTTGCCATTTGATATAAAGATGCATGCAACAAACAAAATGAGAATCGAAGCCTTATCAAGTTGGAGTCAAAGGCCCCGGTGACCGAGAATCAAGGTACATTACATCACTCGAAGTATGAATGTCCCTTGACCCTCATATTTGGCTTGACACCCCAAGCCAAATGATGCAATGCATGTTATGCTCACAAGACTCAAGATGCAACATGATGCTAATTATGCAAGACATGCCAAATGTTATGCAACAAATATGACAAGTATGCAATGCTAGCATGCAAGATGCAAGTGTGATGCAAACATGGACCAATTTACCATGAAGTTAGCATGGGACTACACATTTATGAAACAATTATGTAGCAAACAAGGGACAAGCATGCAAGAGGGCCTTAAAGTGATAAAGGTGCAGGCCTTAATTCACCCCAAAACAGCACCAAAAATGCTCAAAATGATGGACGAATTCGCATGTCAACATGCAAGCCAATAGACCCAAGGCTAAGGCACCAAAAGGGCCACTTCATTTCCAAAAACAAGACCAAATCATGGCATGGTTTAAACAAGTAAAAACAGATTTTTTTCATGCAAAATGGGACTCCAAAACCTCCTAATATGGCAACTAAAAAAAGACTTCAAAGGAGTGTATGCACCAAGGCTCAAATGTAGGCATAAAAGGGCACACCCTCAAGACACAAAAGAGATCATAAATGCAAGCATGCAAACATGATTTAGGGACTGAAATAGCATGGCAAACAATTTCAACTCATTAAAGTGGACCAACTAAGGCATGCTTGTGACTCATATACTTGAGGGCTTACAAGCCAAAATGCATAGCAACCATATCAAACATGTCAAACATGACCAAATGGATAACCAACAGACTTTAAACATGGAAAAATAGTGCTAACATCTTCATGGAACCAAGCCAACACATGCAAAAATCATGGTCTAAACACAAGGGACATTTCTAGGCCAAATGGAGCAATACAAAGCAAGTGCTACAAGCATACAAGGAGGCACAAATCCGGCCAAAAACAGAGATCCCACATGACCTAAAAACACCCAAAAAGTTCTGAAATGAAGCAAAAACCAAGCAAGCATGCATGCCACCCTTTTGGGCCACAACTCAAAGAAACAAGACCATAAAGGGAGAGGGGTGTCCCTCCCCTATGCAAGACTTCAAACCGTCCTCTTCAACACTAAAAATACACTAATTTTCAGTGGTGAAGAGATCAAAATCCAAAGATGACCAAAGCTTAACCAAAGAGGCAACAAAAGTGGCCAAACAAGGCCTAATAGAGTGAGTTTGCACTCAAAACACCAAACATCCTTAATGAAAGTTCTAAAGCATGAAAATATAGGCCTTTTTAATGTTATATACAAAAGCTAAATCAAAAAGCAAAATAGGTAAAAGATGATTGCAAGTTTGGGGAATATAAGGCAAGATGCTCACCCTTGAAGAACCTTTAAAGAACAAATGGTCTAGCCCTCTTCTTTTGATCAAAATCAGTCCAAAAACTCAAGAAACAACCCCCCAAGTCCCTCAATCTCGGAGCAAGGTGTAATAGTGTGTGTAATGGTGCAAAAGTAAGGTAAAAACACACTTTTGAGCTAAGAAACACACACAAAGGAGGAGAGAGAGGGAGATATAGAGACAATATGTATCTATATCTCTAAGCTCTGGTTTTTGGTTCCAACTTTCTAACCTAGACCAAAGAGGAAGACCCCTCTCTCTTATAAGACTCCCTCTTGCAAAGCTTATACAACAAGCTTGCTTAGAGGGAGATCCCTCCATACACGTGTATGGAGGGAGATCCCTCCATACACGTGTATGGAGGGAGGCAGAGTTGGTGCCAGCTATCACAGCTGGCACAAAATATCTCCATAAAGTGGATGAACAGTGGTCGGCTGCCCAAAAAAGTTGTTTCGACAAAAAAAGTGCCGACCGGCAACAAACTATGCCAACCGGCAATAAATTATGCCGACCGGCAACAAAATGTGCCGATGGAAGCAAAAGACCAGCCGGTGGCCTCTAGCCACTGCCGGTGGTGTGTGGGGATGCCTTACAAGGCCTTCCTTGCCCTTCCAAGGCAAAACACAAGTGTTCGGTGTGAAACCAGACACTAAACGGTCAAGTTCGGAGATCCTGAGGCAGGGCGCGCGAGCCGAAACCTCCGGGAACTCTAAACGAACACATACATGAATAATCACCGAGTGTTCCAAACGGTGACGTCCAAGTCTCAAGGACGGTCAAAAATGGGGTGTCTACACTCTCCTACTCTAATGGATTCCAGCCTACCCTTGCGCGCTGCAACTAATGAGGTGTCTACGACCGAGCCTAACCAGGGGGCTGATCTCATAGCCGAGCTATCTTTGGGTGAAGTCCGGGTCGATTTGGACACTGACTTAGACGATCTTTTTACTTGATTTTCTTTTTTCATTTTGATGAAATTGTAACCAGGCTCCCGCCCCTCATCTTGTAATGCCCGTTTAAATCTTAAATGAAATCTGTAATTTTTCCTATCTTTTTGTTCGGTTTCACTCTTACTTGTAATTACCCTTCAACTTTAATTGCATCAGTCTTGAACTCTTTGCTTGGTTACGATGTCTTAATGTTTTCTGGCCGAGGTAGCCATCTCAGTCCAAGAGCCCTATAACCTGTTAACTTTACTATGTGTTGGTCATGCCTGCCAACTTTCTTCAGCCTAGATCCTTATCTTGGCTGAAAAGAACTAATGTTTGTTATATTTGCCAACTTTCTTCAGCCTTGATCCTTATCTCGGCTGAAGAGAGCTAAGTGTTGGTCATACCTACCAATTTTCTTTAGCCTAGATCCTTATCTCGGCTGAAGAAAGCTAAATGTTGGTCATACCTGCCAACTTTCTTCAGCTTAGATCCTTATCTCGGCTGAAGAGAGCTAAATGTTGGTTATACCTGCCAACTTTCTTTAGCCTAGATCCTTATCTCAGTTGAAGAGAACTCAATGTTGGTCATACCTGCCAACCTTTTTTCAGCCTTAATCCTTATCTCAGTTGAAGAGAACTCAATGTTAGTTATACCTGCCAACTTTCTTCAACCTAGATCCTTATCTCGGCTAAAGAGAACTCGATGTTGGTCATACCTGCCAACCTTTCTTCAGCCTTGATCCTTATCTCGGCTGAAGAGAACTCAATGTTGGTCATACCTGCTAACTTCCTTCAGCTTAGATCCTTATATCGGCTAAAGAGAACTCAATGTTGGTCATACCTGCCAACCTTTCTTCAGCATTGATCCTTATCTCGGCTGAAGAGAACTCAATGTTGGTCATACCTGCTAACCTTTCTTCAACCTAGATCCTTATCTCGGCTGAAGAGAGCTCAATGTTGGTCATACCTGCCAACTTCTTTTATTGCCCCTAGCTGGTACTAACTAAGAACAACTTTTACAGTAGAAAGAATTATGCTAAAAAAGAAACTACTTGTTTTATTTGAAAAAGAAAAATTACAAGTATTTTAAGGAAAAAATAAAAATAAAATAGTTTGAGAATGGCAGTATTCTATGGCTTGGGAATAGCTTCGTTGTCTCCATCTTCCAAGTGATATGCCCATTTTCCTGCTAATCCGACCACTTTGTATGGTCCTTCCCAGTTAGGTCCTAACTTGCCATCTCCAGGTACCAAGGTGTTGCCCATTACTTTGCGCAGTACCCAATCTCCAATCCTGAACTGCCTCGGATGTACTGTTTTGTTATATTTTATAGATAACTCTTGCTGGTACGAGGCAATGTGAACTAGTGCTCTTTCCTTTCTCTCTTCTGCAAGGTCGAGTTCCAAGGTTATGGCTTCTTCATTCAAGTTTGGGTCAAAATTTTCACTTCTAATAGTGGGGAGGCCTACTGCCAGTGGGATTACTGGCTCCATGCCATAGGCCAAGGAAAAAGGCGTTTCTCCAGTTGATCGCCGAGGTGTGGTACGATAAGCCCATAAAACATGAGGAAGCTCCTCAGCCCACTTGTCTTTTGCTCTCTCCAATCTTTTCTTCAAACCATGTAAGATGACTTTGTTTGATGCTTCTGTATGGCCATTCGCTTAAGGGTATGCTGGTGTAGAGTTGTAGAATTCTATCTTGTATTCTTCGCAAAAGCCCTTGAAGATTTTGCCATCGAACTGAGTGCCGTTGTCGGATATTAGAGCCTTAGGTATGCCGAATCGAGTAATGATGTTCTGCCAAATGAATTTTTTAACGTCTTTCTCCTTTATAGATGCGAGTGCTTCTGCCTCAACCCACTTTGTGAAGTAGTTCGTTGCTGTAAGAAAAAACTTTCTGTTGCCGGGTGTAGTTGGAAGTGGTCCCATTATGTCCAGGCCCCACATTGCGAAGGGCCACAGACTAGTTAGTGGTAGGAGTTCTCTGGCTAGTTGATGTATTTGGTGTGTAAACTTCTGACATTTCTCGCACCTCTTGACATATTTCTCTGAATTTGCTTGCATGTATGGCCACTGATATCCTTGTAAAATTGCCCTGTAGGCCAATGATCTTCCCCCTTGGTGGCTTCCGCATACACCTTCATGTATCTTGAACAAAAATGCCTCGACCTTGCTGGGGTGGACACATTTCAGGTAAGGTCCCGTGAAGGATTTTTTGTATAATGCAAGTGATGGAGAGAGCCAAAATCGCTGTGATTTTGCTCTAATTTTGTTGGCCTCTTTCTTTCCTTCAGACAAGATGCCATCTTTTAAAAACATTATGATGGGATCCATCCAGGATGGGCCTAGTTCGGCACAATATGCCTCGGCTGCTTCGGGTTCCTCAATACTTGGTCTAAGCAGGAAGTCGATCAGTAATGGGTGTGGGATAGATGTATCTGCCATTGAAGCAAAACCTACCAACTCGTCTGCTCTACTATTTTTCTCTCGGCCGATTTGCTCTATCCAGACTACTTCGAACTTCATGATCGCTTTTCTGACTAACTCTTGGTACTTAGCCATCCTATCATCTTTTACCTTGTAGTCCCTTGAAATCTGGTGGACTACCAGCTGGGAGTCACTGTATACCATCAGCTCGGTGACTGTCATGTAAAGTGCTGATTTTAAGCCTGCTAACAGTGCTTCATACTCAGCCTCATTGTTGGATGCTGGGAAGCCAAGGTTGACTGTCTGTTCAATTGTTAGGCCATCTAGTGAGACGAAGACTATGCCAAGTCCTGCACTGTGCCTGTTGGATGCTTCATCCACGAAGAGTTTCCACATCTCTTTGACGAATAACTTCCAGCAAGTAGAGGGATTGGATGATGTCATGGGATCATGGGTGTTGCTGGTGTTTTCTTCCAAGTCCATGTCTGTTGTTGGGGTTTGATCTTTACTATCTGACTGCCTCAAGTCTTTATTTTTTGATGAGTCCTCACTGGGAATAGTATGGTTTGTTCCTTCATTCCTGTCCTCAATCCTGTATGTGTAATGCCCTCAAAATAATACATAAAACCCCACATTCTTGACATAAGAGAAATAAACACTTTTCCATTCATCAGAGTAGTCCTTACAAATGTATTACATGTTGACAATAAAAGTAAATGCCCAACGGCTTACAACTTTCCAAGTCAACACTTGGTTACACAAAAGAGAGTACTAACTCACATCATATTAAGCCCTTGGCCTGAATTTACATGTAATACAACAAAAGTTAACAAAACAACAAAAAGAGTTTTCAACTCCCAAAACCTTCCAAGTTATGTCCTTGGAGGTGGCATATCACCTGGACCTAAAAATGATGTCCCATATAGGGAGAGCCACAGCCCAGTAGAGATATACTAAACCAAACATAAGCAATGACTAAAAGAATAACATTAGATAGATGGTTAACACTTATAAACCAATTACATCACTATACAGTTCCATGACACTTGTGTCCATGTTACATTTCACTTTCCTTCACTTATCAACTCATTTCATAAATGTGGCCCAGAACCTGGCCAGATAATTTAATAACAACTCGTATTAAACACTTCTTACATCACAATAGATACACATAATTGCTGTATCAATCTCAAATAAACACTTCCATACTTCATATATGATATACAGATTTGCTATATCAATACTTCAATAGATACACATATTTGTTGTATCAGTGGAGTACATCTCCTATCTCCTCCCAAACAATGTCCGGTTTTGGAGTCCATCCCCTATCTTCTCCTAAACCGTGGAGTATATCCCCTATCTCCTTCCATACAACTTAATGTATATAAACACGTATCATATACAAGGTCAATCAATACATAAATTTAATATATTATACCAACGGTCATATTCGATGTGATTAGTTTCGGTTTTCCCTAATCAACATGTAGTGTCTACAACAATCAAGACTATCCTCCACCAATAGCCTAAAATAGATATTTCTAAACAGAACATAAATGCAACAACAGATATAATATCAACATTTACCATAAGTGAGTGATAAATTAATCCAACTACACCATTTAATCATATAATTTCCCAATTTCATTATTCTCAACTCAATTTCACATTTTTTCAAATTAATTATTTATTACAATTAGGGCATTTTCCCCCCTTTTTCCAATAATTGCCCTAAGGCTCATTTTTCACCCATAATCCATAAACAACCTCCATTTCAAGTCTATAACACAAATATGACTCAAACATGGAAAACCCCTCTTTTAGAAATTACCAAACGAACCCTAACTTTTCCAAAAATTACCCAACAACCCCAACGTATCAAAATGCCAAAATTTAAAGACAAAGCTCATAAGATAAAGTAGGATATCCCTACCTCGAAATTAGAAGCTCAAATGATAAGATGACCAAAAACCAAAGTGCTCCAAATCCGAGATTTTTCAGATTAAAAGCAAGCCCTCACGACCTTCTATCTTTCTTACAAAGAGACTAGGCTAGAAACTCACTGGAAGTAAATCAATTCCTAGAGAGAAGGTGTGTAGAGAGAGAAAGAGCTCGGATCTAGGGTTTTGAAAATGAAAGAGATAAAAAAGTGAAGAGTTTACCCGCTGCTGCCTACTGATATAACACAGGCTCGCTCGAGCGAAGGATTGGTCGCTCGAGCGACCAGACACAAAGAATTCTCGCTCAAGCGTAGAAAGTCTCGCTCGAGCCAAGAATGCGAAGCTTCAGGTCTGCAACCCAGAAGCACACTCGAGCGACAGAATGCTCACTCGAGCAAAGAAACTCAAAACATACACCTCGCTCGCTCGAGCGAAGGAAAGCTCGCTCGAGCCAAGAAACACAACTCTCAGGTCCAGAATCAGACGCAGACTCAAGCTCGAGCGAAGGACCTCTCGCTCGAGCCCCCAGATATAAAACTCAACTCTCGCTCGAGCGAACAAACCCTGGCTCGAGTGAAGGATCTAAAACAAAAAGCTCACTCGAGTGACAAAGTCCTCGCTCGAGCGAAGACACCAAAATCTGGGCAGCAACCATTTGCTCCCAATCATACTCAACCTGTAACAAACCTGCCCAACACATCCTATAACTCATAAATAAGGAATTAGAGGATAACAACAAGATATAACAACAACCAATATTACGGAACATAAGTCCGGAACACTATACATAAAGGGGTGAAACCCGGGATAACTCTTGGTACTTAGCCATCCTATCATCTTTTACCTTGTAGTCCCCTGAAATTTGGTTGACTACCAGCTGGGAGTCACTGTATACCATCAGCTCGGTGGCCTTCATGTAAAGTGCTGATTTTAAGCCTGCTAACAGTGCTTCATACTCCGCCTCATTGTTGGATACTGGGAAGCCAAGGTTGACTACCTGTTCAATTGTTAGGCCATCTAGTGAGATGAAGACTATGCCAAGTCCTGCACCGTGCCTATTGGATGCTCTATCCACGAAGAGTTTCTACATCTCTTTGACGAATAACTTCTAGCAAGTAGAGAGATGGGATGATGTCTTGGGATCATGGGTGTTGCTGGTGTTTTCTTCCAAGTCCATGTCTGCTGTTGGGGTTTGATCTTTACTGTCTGACTGCCTCAAGTCTTTACTTTTTGATGAGTCCTCACTGGAAATAGCATGGTTTGTTCCTTCATTCCTGTCCTCAATCCTGTATAGCTTGTAATGTAGCTGGGCATCCTGCATTAGGGGTTGCGCAGTTCCCGCGACATTTTTCCCCCTTACTTCGGTTGTGTCGATCAAATCGACCGGGTAGATATGATGACTTCCTGGTGTGAACTTAGCCACAAATTCTGCTAAAGCTTGGGCTTTTATTGTGGTTCTGGGTTGAAACTTGATATCAAACTGCCCCAACTCTACTGCCCATTTCAAGATTTGTCCAGAAAAATTTGTTCTCTCAAACAAGGCCTTTAATGGAAAAGCTGTTAGGACGATCACGGTGTGGGCATGGAAATAGTGTGACAACTTTCTTGAGGCCATCATCAAAGCTAACGCTAGTTTTTCCAATGGTAAGTATCTTGTTTCAGCGCCCAGCAAGGTCTTGCTAACATAAAAGATAGGCAGATGTTGGATTCCTTCCACTCTGACCAACACTGAACTGACTGCATGCTGTGAAACTGCTAAGTACAAAAAGAGCTCTTCTCTTGGTACCGGGGTTACAAACAATGGAGGCAACGTCATGTAGTCTTTTAAGCTTTCCAGGGCGCGGTCACATTCTTCATCCCACTCAAATTTGGCCTTTAGTGGAAGAATGGTCGACATCTGTCTGACGACCGCCTTATGAACCAGTTGAGCGCGGCTGCTAGGCCAGTGAGATGCTGTACCACTTTGACTGTGTTGGGCCTCTCAAGATCTTGGATTGCTTTGATTTGAGAGGGATCAGCTTCTATACCCCGGTTAGTCACTAGAAAGCTTAGGAATTTGTCTGATCCTACGTCGAATGCGCACTTAGATGTGTTTAGACGTAACTTGTGGGACTTTAAAATCTGAAACATTTCATCTAGGTCCCTGAGATGGTCCTTCTTATCCTTGCTCTTGGCCACCATGTCATCTATGTAAGCCTCCATTGTTTTGCCTAATAATGGTTCGAACATTTTGGTGACCATCCGTTGGAATGTAGCCCCTGCGTTCTTTAGGCCAAAAAGCATGACCTTGTAACAGTACAATCCTCTAGGTATTGTAAATGATATGACCTCCTGGTCTGGTTCATATATAGCGATCTGATGGTAACCTTGATACGCATCAAGGAAGCTAAGTCGATTATGCCCTGCCGTCAGGTCCACCAGTTGATCTATTCGTGGTAGGGGAAAACTGTCTTTTGGGCATGCTTTGTTGACCGTTTTGTAGTCCACACAAACGCGCCACTTGCTGTTCTTCTTTGGCACTACTACAATGTTGGAGATCCACTTGGGGTAGTGTACTTCTCTGATGGCTCCTACCTCCAGCAGGTTTCTTACTTCTTCTACTACTATCTCTGCGTGGTGGAGTGCCAATCGGCGAGTTCGCTGAATAATTGGCCTGGCAGTTGGGTGGACATTAAGTTGATGGCAAATGAAATTTGGGTCAATGCTAAGCATGTTGTATGGTGTCTAGGCAAACACTTCGATGTTAGAGATTAAGAATTCCATGACCACTATTCTCTCAGTGCTGGACAAAGACGAATTGAGCAAAAAGAATTTTTCTGGGTTCTTTTCATCTATCCTTGCCTCAACCAAGTCTTCCATTGCCTTCTGCTCTGCTGCTTTGCCGACATCTGCAAACAGTTCATTGCTTTCTGGCTCTTCTACCATCTGAACAAACCCTTTTGCAGCACGGCTGCCATTTACTATGACAAAACACTGCTTCGACATGATTTGGTCTGCTAACACTTCTTCAATCACGTCGATTTCGTTAGGGAATCGTAATGCCTGATGATAGGTTGACGCCACTGAGCACATGGTATGCAGCCATGTCCTTCCCAAGATTATGTTATAAGTGGAAGGGACCTTCAATACCTAGAATTCCACATGTTTTGTCATGGTTCCTGCCTTGACTGGGAGGATTATCTTGCCCACTGGTCACTCTGGCCTTGTGTTGAAACCGACAAGAGGAGATGTCGCGGGTGCCAAGTCTTTGTCCTCCAATTTTGGTTGTTTGAAGGTCTCGTAGTACATTATCTTGCATGAGCTTCCTTGGTCAATCAGAATCCGCTTAATGTCGAAATTCTTGACGCGCAAAGTGACCACCAGCGCGTCATTGTGAGGGCAATGTAGCCTTGCTAGATCCCTGTCTGAAAAGGATATTTCGTTCGTAGCCTCTGTTCTGCCCTTTTTGACGGTAGGTTGTGTACTTAATACTTCTCTCAAGCACTCAGCCTTTTTGATCATCCCCCTGAGCTCACATACCCACTCAGGTTCGATGATCCCATATATAACGTTGATTACGCCTTCGGGTGGACCGTCAACCGGCATCCCGCTTGGTCTGTTGAGGTCTTGGGGGGCTGGCTGTGTTCCCCCTTCTATACTGGTCTAGGTGTCCAGCAGCCACTAACTCCTCCAGATGTTGCCTCGATGGTGTGCAATTTTCAGTGCGGTGCCCCTTCTCATCATGGAAAGTGCAACGAGACCTCTCATCATAGCCTTTTTGTGCTTCTCCTAACTTGGCTGGCTGTCGAACGAAGGGTTCATCACGTATCTCGCTAAGAATCCGGTAGATAGGTTTATTGAATATTGTGGTAATGGCAGTGTGGACTCTTAACTTCCTTTTTTCTGGGTCCTCTCTGTTGGCTCGCCTGCTTTGCCCATTTTGGCTTGGTTGTTCTACCTTGTTGATTTTTACTGTAGTCTTTTTATCTGGCATCGCTATTGTATCAAATTTTGCTTTAGCACGGGCGCTATCTTCTTCTACTCGGATATGTTGATGCACTCTCTCCATTAGGGCCTCTATCGTGAGGGGTGACATTGTTGTCATTAAGTCCCTCAATTTGTTACTGACTGGTAAACCTCGTTTGTATTGTGCGATGGCGAGATTTGTAGGGCAATCCCCAATCTGGTTGAAAGTCTCCCAATATCGACTGTTGTAAGACCTCAATGTCTCATTTTCGCCTATGTCAATGGAGAGTAGCTGGTCAATCTCCACTGGTGTCTTGGTATTTGTTTGAAATCTAGTCACGAACGCTTCTGCCAACTACGCCCATGAGGCTATGCTGCCTTCTGGTAGCCTTTCAAACCAGGTTAGACCTAGGTCACCAAGGCTGGATAGAAATAAGATACACATTAGAGCCTCGTTTCGCCGGTATACTGCCATAACCTGGCGAAAGTGGCTTAAGTGCATGTAGGGGTCTGACTTCCCCTCAAAAGTGGTGAACTTGGGCTGGTGGAAGCCTGAGGGTAGTGGTGCGTTCTAAATTACCGGAACAAATGGCGAGCTTTGTAACATTGCTAATACTTTATCCGCTAATTCATAAGCAAGGCGCGGTATTGGCATCCCTACCTCGATACTCCCATGTGTCCTTGGGGCCAATCGCTGTAAGGCTGAAACTCTGCGAGGGTCGCGAGCCCTGGTGTCCTTCTTCTATCGGGCCCTTTCCTCGAGCACTGTTCGTATATCCGCCGACCTAGGTAACTCTGTGTGCCTAGATGTCGTTTGGTGCGTGGGTCGATAGCTACTTCCTTCTGTATACGACCTTTCAGTCCTCATTCTTTCAGACCTGGAGTAACGAGTCCTGGAAGTCCTTGATTGAGTGACACCTGTTCTAAGGCTCCGACTTTCTACTTGCGATGGCGTGGCATGTCTGTCACGATCTTCCAAGTGGTAAGAGGGCATGTTCCCTTTGAGCGCCTCTTTCGTCGCCACCCATTTTTCCTTTATCTGGCGCTTCATTGTCTCCATGTCTACTGTCATCCTCCTTATTAACTCGTCTTGCTCTCTCACACGATCCTCTAGAACTTGAGGATCCAACCTCCGTCTCTGTCTTTCAGGACTTTGAGAGTGACGGGGACTGGTGCCCCGTCTCTCCCGTGTGTCCCTCCGAGAGTTTCGTCGCTGGGGTTCTAATTCTACCATGGGTGGGATAGAAGGTAAGCCTTCGCACCTCCCGCCCCCCTCCAGGGTTTGCCCATCGATTGTAGATTGCGGCAAATCTTCATTGTGCGCCATTGGTTTCAACTAGAGAGGAAAACTCGATCAAAAGGTTTTGTTCTTTGTGTCTTCTCACAGACGACGCCAATTGTACGAGCACAGAAATAATCTTCTCGTATAATCCTGTTGATCAAGTTTGCACTCCTCCAAACGTCGTCACTTTGCCACCTGAAAACACAAACGTGAGCTAGCTGGCGGGTGTGTGCCGGAAACCTCTCCGATGCCTAAGTCAACAAATAGACAATAGACACAAAAGCTCTGTGTATTCCAGAGTAAGAATTGGGATACCTGTGCATAGGTCCTGCTATGAGCTTTTATAGATTCTACCTGGCACAATCCTAGTAGGATTTCAACTCTCCTTATAAGAGTCCTCCTAGAAATCACACTCCCAGTGAAGAGTGTTTATCCTAATAACACTCTACTTACTACCAACCAAGTAAAATAGTTTTCTCCTTTGAATGGGCTGGTGCAACATAACCGAGCTAACATACTTCGGTCACGCCCTCAACTAAGTAATGACATGGATGGCATTAACCGAGCTACACCTAGCTCAACCTTCCATCTTACAAAACACCTCGGCTAGCCACCGGGCCTAGTTTTAGGTAGCTCGGTCAACCCCTCTGCCCAGTTTGGTATTCAGACAAAATGGGACCGAGCTACTTGAAGTCCATACCTCGGCCTTTAGTCCGGCCCAAAACAGAGAATAAAGGATCGCAGCTCGGTCCAATATTTCTTTATAAATTACCCTCTCAATATATATATAGAAAGCTTATAATTTTGTAATTATGGTTATCATATGGCATAGTAGGCAAATGTTTGAATTTCAATCTTTATAATATTGTAACTTGTGAAGAGTGTTGGAGGTTAAAATAGTTAATAAAAATAAAATAGGTTAAAATTATTAATAAGATAAAATATTACATTCAAATTATAATTATTTCACTTTTTCTATTACAACCATCAAATCAATTACCAAAAAAAAAAAAAAAACCAAACTATCTTTCTAAACATAATTTTTTTAGCCAGACTAAAATAATTAAAAAAATTAAAAAAACTAACTAAAATAGTCAAGTTTCCAAATAGATTGGATGTTTTTGCATTGACTCATGTTAAAAAAAAAAAACAAAAAAAGAAGATGATGAAAAAAAATTTATTGACATTTCTCATAATTGTAGAGATGTTTTTTGAGATTTCTTAACATTGTATTTGGTTGGGAGATTTGTAAAAAGATTTGAAAAGGGAAAGGGAAAAGATAGGTGAAATATGAATAAAATATACCTATATTTCACCTAGTTTCACACACATTTTCCATTTATTTTTCTATCCCTTCTTAAATCCCTCAACCAAACACATCGTAAATGATACGATTCTTCTAGTTTATTTATAAATTACACTCTAGTTAAATGACCTAATGGATTTTGTTGTGATCATCATATTATTTTATTTAATTTCTCATTTTTTTCGTATTATATATATATGAGTGCTGCTATTAATACTCTATTAATTATATTGAACCTCCAATTTTTTTAGACCCCTACTTATAAATTCTAAAACCTTTAAAATTTCTTTTCTTTCCCTTAAATAATATCAAAATTATTCTTATGAAAACATTCCACCCATTCAATTGAATGCACACCCCCACACCCCAAAAAGCTTCTCTCCTCAAAATCCTGAAAAAACCCACTAAAGTGATTACTTCATCTCCACATACTTGTTCATAACCTGAGAAAATAAATATAGGGTTTTTTGTTGTTGATTCAAAATTTCCATTTTGTGGGTTCTGTGATCTCCATGAATTTCGGCAAATAAGAAATGCTCAATTACCTATTCCCAAACAAATGAACAATGTTCGGCCCTGTGTTCCTGAATTTTGGTCATATGTTCAGCAGTTCAATCCCAAAAAAATGGCGAACAATTTTTATTATTTTTATTATTTTTCTCAAAAAATATACCCTTACAAAATCAATCTCCTCTGAGCTAAGAACACCATCAAAGTTATGAATCTCCTCTGAGCTTTTATTGTTGTACTCTTGTCTCATGAAGTTGTGATTATCGGAAAAATTTCACTCATTATCATTGCCGGAGAAATATAGGTAATCAAATGGTTGCCACCGTTATTGCCGGAATATTGCCGCCAAAGAGTTTTCAAGGTTTTGAAGTTGTGTAGGTTTTGAATGTGGGATTTGGAGATGATGGATGGGTGGTGATGGAGGTGGGTACTCTCATAAACTCTAACTCATGATGTAATGGGTGTGTGAACTTAATTATGAGATTGGGTGTCCCAAACTTATTGATGTCCTTTTTAGTAATTTTATTTGAAGTTATTATTGTAATAAAAAGATTTAAAAAATGGGAAGTCTAAAACATTGATAAGATGCTAATAGCAATACTCATATATATATATATATATATATATATATATATACATAATTATCTGTGATATCTATAAGTAAAGGATAAAATTGCCACCGTAGTCCATAAAAATGCCAACATTTCAGCCAAGAAAAATGCTTGGGAGCACTAATTAGTGCTCCCACTAATTAGGTGGCTGTGGGTCCCGCCATTAATGATGTGATGTTTTGGTCTTGGAGTTATATTTTTTTTATTATTTTTTTATTTTTTTAATACATTAGTGCTATTAGTGGTGATATTTTTAGTGGGATGAATCATTATTGTTTCAGCCAATTACAATCACTCCACTCTTTGGTGTGGTTAATTATTATTTATATATTTATTTACTATTCAAAATATGGCAAATTACACTAATCGTTCCTATTGTTCAGGTAACTGTTTCTTTGGTTTCTAATTTACATTTGATCATAAATTTTGAATCTAGTTTCAAATAAGGATAATTAAAGACCACTGCTCAATTTCAAGGCAAAGTCATCAATTTGATAAAATATAAACTAGTTTAACAAAAATAAATGTCAAAAAAAAAATTTTTGAATTTTTAAAAATTATTTCTACCCACCAAAAATAAAATTATGTAAACTTGATAAATCTTTTATGCATTTATTTATTTATTTATTTTACCAAATTAATTTTTATTATGTGTTTGGATGATGATCATGTAATTGGTGGTTGTTAGGCTTTTAATATGTAATCGATATATTTAATATATGAAATGTTTTTAGTTTTGAATTTTTTGATTTAATGGATTAGTTTAATAATCATATCAAAGTTATTACAATATTTGACTTTTGAAAAAATAAAAACTAATTTAATGAAAATAAAATAACCAGCCATTATATGATTATCATCCAAACACATAATAAAAATTAATTTAGTAAAAAACAGAAATAAATAAATGTGTAAAAGATTTATCAATTTTACATAATTTTATCTTTTGTGGGTAGAAATAATTTTTAAAAATTCAAAAATATTTTTTTGACATTTATTTTTTTGAAATTAGTTTATATTTTATCAAAATGACGACTTTACCATTGAAATTGAGCAATAGTATCTTCAATTGTCCTTATTTGGAGCAAGATTCAAAATTTAGGGTTAAATGTGATGCAATTGAAAAGTTAAAAACCAAAGTGACACAAGTTTCAAAGTAGAGGGACAATTAGTGTAATTTGCCCTTCAAAATATTTGTCTAATCACTTAAATTAAAAGGTTTTTGTCAATTTTAATTGAAAAACAATTGTTGTTGTTTTAAAAAATATTTCAACTTAAAAACATTGTGTTTTAAACCCCACTTATTGCTTCATTAGATACATAGACATTTACGGGGATTGACTTTTCATATTTGAAGTCATAGCATGCTAACTTTATTGTTTAGATTATAAAATGTATCATTTTTAATAATGTAACCATGACAATCATTCATCAACTAAACAACATAATTTACTCTTACGAGTTTCATTGCCAAAAATCTTATTTCTATGGTTACAATCATGATTGGTAAAATCAATGTTAATTGTACAAACAAATATACTAATAGAAATATGTTAACCTTCTTATTTTGTAATACCTATTTAAAATTAAAAGATAACTTATGAGCGGGCTGTGACTGAGTGCAAAATTTGGAGTAAAGTTGGGCTTGGTGTTCAATTAAAGTTGCTTGAGTATTCAAAATTGAAAGTAGGTGTTCAAAAAGCTTCACTTTCAGCGACTAAATTATTTTTAGTCGGCAAAGCACCTATAATCGGCAACCAAACTGTCGTTTAGTCGCCAAAACCATCACTTTTGGCTACTAAATCATTTTTAGTCGCCAAAAACCGTGACTTTTGGCTACTAAACAACCTTTAGTCGCTAAAACCCCTACATTCAGCGACTAAACTGCCTTTTAGTCGCTAATACCCTTATATTTAGCGACTAAACTCTTTCAGTCGGCAAAAGTGATCAATTTTAGCGACTAATTCCATTTCAGTCGCCAATTCTACTACTATCAACGACGAAAAATGCAGTTTTGGTCGCCAAAAGTGCTTTTTGTTATAGTGTATGTTATATATATACAATTCATCTTTTGAGAAATATCAAACGCACATGACTATTCATATTCAAAATAACAAAAAGGTTATAGAAGAACGTACAAAGCAAAAGCAAACAAACAAGCACACAACAAACTAAGATATATACATATCATGAAAAAAAAAGAGTCAAAACATCAAATCTTAAAGGAAAAGTGTAGTCCGATGAAGATGATGTCTTAGTCGAGGTTGTAGATGTTGAAAAGCCCATCCAACTCATTGTTAGAAAACAATCTCATTGATCAACATGCATAAGAGAAAGATCGTCCTCAAAAATTGAGTAGGCCTCTCAATCATCTCATCAGTGATAAAACACAAAGATGCACCAACAAAGAATGACCTTGGTCGAGAAAATAGATGATCTTGAAAGAGTTGCGACACTTAAAGGATCAAAAGACTATATCTCAATCTGAGTGGCCATTGAAAAAATAATTGGCGGTGGTGTTAAGCGAAGGACCATAAAACGTCCACAGTGTAAGACTAAATTTAATTATTTAGTTATTATGGTAACTCACATGATATGGCAATATGAATCATAGATTAATAAGATTATTATTCTATATCTTGAACCACAAGTCATTATCTAATTAGTCAATAGATGGAGTAATTTTCAAATCTCCTACTTTAATGAGTAAGTGAAGTTATAGTTATATTAGGAAACTGATCCTCTCTCCCTATAAAAGTATATTTAGATCACTTATCAATCATTTTGAATATAATGTATTCTAAAGAGGGTCAAAAGAGAGAAAAAAATTTTCCACTAATATTATTATTAGATTTATGTTCAATCAATTTTGGGTAACTCGAACGCTTCACATAATTGATCCGGGTATATTATTTATTTTCCGCATTACGTTATTATTTGTGAAAATCATGATAGTTTACGATTTTGGATTATGAAGGTCGTTGTTATATGCATAACACTATAAAATTATTTACATGTGGTATCAGAGCCATTATTTCCGAACATCATGATTTTTCAATTAAATAAATATGATTTGAATTTGATTACCTATATCAATTTCAGACCACGATTACGCTTTATGATTTAATTTTGTCTTTATTATGAGAGAAGATTTAGTGAGTGATGATCATTGTATTGTTTGATTTAGGGCTTGTAAATTTTAAATAATGCCTAAAGATATTTAGTATTACATGATGAATCATTATTATTCATGTTTTGCTAAATTGTGTTATCAAATTTTAGTATGAGAAAGCATATTAAAATTTTATTGTGATCTTTATAGTACCAAACGTATTGCTATTTAAGGATCTAATTGTAACCTCTAAAAAGTATTTCAATATGATGTTATTACCACCATTATGTATCAGTTTGATTTTTGTGGTTGGTTTGATGAGGTACAAAAGTATATATTCTTATGTGACATTGAATATTAATTGTATTAATATTTGTTGTCTTAATATTATTCTTATGATTTACTAATATGCATTATGATTATGATGATGAATAATTGTGAATAAATTATTATTTATTCCATAATGTCTATGCAAAGTTTTTATTTTGATTTAAAATCTAAATTATGATACGATTGGTAGTTACCAAAATGACTCAATCGAAATGACAAATAGATATCAAATCAAATAATTGAAATTTAATACCCTTCCCAAGTACTAAAAAATAATGACTTTGCAAATCGCATTTCTTTAACTATAAAGATATTAGGTTAGCCCTACACCACTTATAAGTAATTGTTGAATTGGAATATGATAGTTGATGGGTATTCATAATTGATATTGGAATAAATACCCAAAGGTAACAGACCTACTTCATTATGAATATTTTATCAATTAGTCCTATTGGTGAAAGGAATCACCATAATTGTTAAATAGTATGTCATTAGATTATCCCAGAGGTCGATCACAGTGATACTGTTTGTGATTGTTTAAACATAAGTTTATCTTGACTAATTGTCAATTATTGATTATTCTTAGCATTAATGTAGTGAGCATGAATTATTGATTCAAGTTTTATTTCGCTATATTTGTATACTTAGTTTGTTTCGATTTTAAATGAAAAAGATTTTTCAAAATGAATAGAATAAGTTCAGTTTCATCTCGATATTCTGAATTTTGATTTTATTTGAGAAATTTGCTGCTATTATGATTCAAACAATATAAAAGAAAGAAAAGACTTTTCATAAAGTATAAAAGGATGAACAAATAAATTTTATGTTTTTATGCGAATGATTATAACAAATATTAAGTTTTAACTTCCTTAAATTGATAATGCTAAATAATGTGAAAGAATGTTTCCGAACTGTTAATGAGTTTTTTGCTAGGACACTTATGGTTAAGCTCACCAGCATAAAGTTTAATGGTATGCATGAGATGTATGAGCATGTTATTGAATTGTCTAACCTGACTACTCAATTAAAGAATTTAAAAATATTTGTGAATGAGTTCATTTTCGTGCAATTTATTTTTAATTATTTATCTCTTTAGTATGGACCATTTATATTAACTATAATTCTATGAATAGCAAGTAAGAAGTTAATAAATTGACTAGTATGTTTATTTAAAAAAAGACAAAATTTATGTAATTGAGATATCATTTATTGATCTTGTAATTCAAGGAGCCGAAAAGAAAAAGAGAATGCTTCGAAAATGATATAAAGAAATAACTACATAAAGAAAATCAGTTTGCTCAAAATTTTCAATCTCATAAGAAAGAAAATGGCCACTCATGTTTTTAATACGGTGCAAGATTATCTTCAAACTGATTATGTTAAAACTCTAATTGAAATTATTGAGTTTTATCATTTATTTTTTGGACATTGATCATTATTTAGATTTTGTTCAAAAATTTTATGTTCATTCTAATTTTGAAAAAATTATTTATTGATTTGTCTAAACTTAATTAGCCTTGATGGTTATTTTCAAAATTTAGAATAAAAGTTTAATTTATTGAAAATACCCCTTTTGCTAATTTTGGTATTATTTATGATGGTTTATATAAATTAAAATTGGAAAATGTTTCGTCTCCCCAATTGAGGATCCCCACTAGCATCACCACTGACGTAGAAAGTCCCACATGAAAGGAGACTCACGCTCAATTTTCTTTCTCTCTCTCTCTCTCCCTCTCTCTCTCTCTCTTCCCTCTTGATCCAAATCAGATCCCTCTCTCGCATCCTCTTACTTTCTCTCTCTAGAAACTGTCAAACTCACCATCATCACCAGCAGTAGCAGTAGCAGTAGCAACAGCAGCAGTAACAGCCCCCTTCCCCTTTTACCCATCAACAGCCGACTCTACTCCTTCAAGCCCCATATTCCTCCCCTACCCCATTCTCTCATTCTCCTTCCTTGCTTTCTGTTTCTCATTTCTTTCTCTCTCTGCCCACCTTGACCAAAATGCTTTGATTTTTTGTTTCTTATATTGAAGCTTTTTCTAGCGATGGAGAAAAAGGAAACTTGCCACGATTAAAATGTTTCTCTACATGATTATATATATGCTTTGTTTCCCCCTCTCTTTGTATGTTTATAATTATATATATGCTTTTTACAATCTGAAAAATTAGAGGAAGAAGAAGAAGAGGAAGAGGAAATGGGTTTGTATAATTGAAAATTTTCTTGTTTGATTTTTTTGTTAAATTGCTGTTGAATATAGTTTTGAGAATGCTAATTGTATAAACATATGTCTATGTAATCATGATGAATGAGTTTCTTTCTAGACTTTTGGTGGGTAAAAAAAAGAAAAAAAGTTGGTCGGTCGGCATTTTTTTGGGTTGGTCGGCGATTTTTTTGGCCAGTCAAATGGTATATTTCAATAATAGCATTGGAATGATAGGAAAAAGAACAGCGGTGGTCTTTATGAGACTTATTGAGGGCAAAATGATGGAGGAAAGCGAGAGACGCCGGAGATGAAGGAGAGGAAGGGGGGGAGAGAGAGAGAGAGAGAGAAGGTCGCGGTGGGTTTGCGACGGTGTTGGCGGCATCGGTAAATGGAGGGAGTTGCACGAGAGGGGTGAAACAGAGGATGCAAGAGAGGGAGTATGCCGAAGGATGCTAGAGTGAGAAAGAGAAAAGTCAAAGGGAGTGAAAAAGAATTGTTTTTTTCTCATAGGTGTTTGTATCACACCTTCTTCCACTGTAATTCTTCTTCACACACCCAGATCAGTTACCACATCAGTGGGGGTCATATTTGTGTGGGGGTCTATAACGGGATTGATTAAAATTTAATGATTTCTCAAAATTTTAATTTATCTTGTATCATTATGTTGGTTCTAAATATAGCTTGATAAATGAACACTCCTCAAACTTGTGGCATAAAAGATTGCACTATTTTTCTGGAAAAAAAAAAGTTATAAGGACTAGTAAAGATGAGATTCTTTTGAATTTAAATTTTAGTGCTTTTAGTGGGAGTGTGGGTTGCATTAAGGAAAAACAATTCAATCACATTAAGTAATTGCCACAGGATATACAGAACTTCTTCATACTACCCAAATAGGCATTAATGTGCCCTTTTGACACTTCATGTTTGGTAAATAAAGGTATTTTATTACTTTTATAGATGAATTTTCACTTTATGATTTTATTTATTTATTGCATAACAGATCTTTAGTAAATGGACACAATTGAGATGTACATTATTAAGGAAGAAAGACAATTAAACAAAAATGTGAAAAACATAAAGATAGTGCAAAGTACAAGTCTATTTGATAAACTCTATGAAAGGCATAATACCTCAGCAGGATCATGTAGCTAAGAAATATTATTATATTCTAATGAATATGACTAGGAGTATGTTAAATAATTTCTAAATACCCATAACATTGTGGATGTATGTCGTTATGATGTATTGTTTTCATATAGAATCGGGTTCTTAGTAAGGCAGTTCCAAACACTCATTTTGAACTATGAACAGGAAGGAAACCGAATTTAAGACACCTACATGTTTGGGGTTGTCTACAAAATTAGAATCATTAATCCACATGAAAAGAAATTGGATTTTAGAGTAATGTACGGGGAGGAAATAATTCTCCTCGTATAATCCTGTTGACCAAGTCCACGCTCCTCCGTACGACGTCGCTTTGTTACCTGAAAACACAAACGTGAGCTAGCCGGCGGGTGTGTGCCGGAAACCTCTCCGATGCCTAAGTCAGAAAACTTGACAAATAGACAAAGCTCTATGTTCTCAGAAAAAATTGTGTTCAATTACCTCCTCCAAGGTGGCGCTTGTGAGCTTTTATAGGTTTCGAGTGGCATAATCCTAGTAGGACTTTTATTTCTCCATGCAGAGTCCTCCTAGGATTCATACTCCTAAGGATAATGCTTATCCTTTTACACCCTCCCCCACTGCTTAAACCAAGTGGGATGGTTTTCACTTTGGCCGAACTACTATATGACCGAAATAAGCTTGGCTATGCAGAGCCACAGAGAAGGCCGAACTGTCCTTAGCTCGGTCTTTTCCTCCAACTCCTTATCTCGGCTTTCCCCTGTTCAACCATGGTGTGTTTAGATCAAACTTCCAAGTGGCAAGTTCTGACCGACCTAACCATAATATGTCACGACCGGACTAAATGCAAGGCCGGACTCACTTCAAACTGCCACCGGACCGGAGTTGCTTTACACATTCTCGAACCGGAATAACCACACCTATCCTGGGCCGGAATAACTTCACTTCTTTTGGGCCGGAGTATCTATACCTCTACTGGGCCGAAATAACATTACGGCTTTTTACCGATTCCTTTACGCTTTGGGCCGCAGGGCCCAACTCACAGCTCGGCCCAATTCTTTCCCAAAAATTACCCTCTCAATTGCCCCTTAATTTCATCTGCATAGCATGATTGAGATTACAAATCCTTCAACCGAGCTGAAGTTCTACAAGCCTTTCCAGCCGAGATAAAAACCCTTCAGTGTATCCAGCCGAGCTAGTTTTACTCCGAACTCTGCTTTATCCGGCCAAAACGTCTCTTCAATCACGACTGTAACGCTTCCCTTTCCCTTGCCACGTGGCGGGCTCTGATAGGCCGTGAGCTGTTATCACGCCGCCTTCGTACTTCGAATTTTTTGAACAGTCCCGCCCCTTTTTGCCGCTTTTTTCTCTCTCCTCTTTCACAAAATAACCTTTCTTTCTCTTGAATCATTCACCTTCCATTCTTCATCTTATCTCTCTGTGTTCTTGCTGTTCGTGTTCTTCCTTCACTTTTGAGAATTGATTTTGCTGCCACTTTCCCATCATCAGATCCCTCTTCTTCCACCTGGTAAGTAGACTCACTTTGCTTCCTTTATTTTGCTTTCGAATCTGTATAGTTTTGTTTTGCATGTTTTTTGCAAACATTTTCTTTCATTTTTGACGCTTCGCTTCTGTACTTTTATGAAAAAATAATAGCAGAGCTCATACGTGTATGAACTTCTGTAAAAAACTTGCTTTAGATCCAAAATTAGGTAGCAACCGAACTAGAATCCTGTTTGCATTAAATAGGTAGATCACCGTAGTCAATAACCGAACTAGAACTTGAAAGTTTCAAAAAGTTACCAGAGCCTGACTCACTTTAGCCGAAATAAGATCACCGAGTTTTGAATATATCAAACTAGGAACCTCGATTTTCAACCGAACTAAGCTTTTGGGGCCAAGCAGGCTTTCTTAGTTCCTAAACCGAACTTAGAAAGCCGCCCCTAGAGGCTTAACCGAAGTAACTTTATTCATACTGCAACCGATTTAGGCCTTGGGGCTAAACCAGCTTTCTTAGTTTTTTAGACCGAACTCAGAAAGCTGCCCCTAGACGTCAAACCGGTCTACCGAGCAACCTGCCCAAACCGAGCTACCAAACCTTTTGATGAACCGAGATAGAACCAGTTTTTTGAGGCCGAAGTAGGGCTCTTATACCTTGCTTTTAAATTGTAGCACGGTCCAACGATCAGTGCTTTAACCCCCTCTGTTTTCTACTTTGCAGACTTAGGTTACCCAGGCACTCCTGCGTGCGCTCAACCGAGCTACTGAGCACGATTTTTGCACCGATATAAATTATAAGTAAATTATACATCAGATGGGTAAGTATAGGTATCTAGTTGAGACCCCTGGTGGTATGGCCGAATTTAGGAAAGATTACCATATTCCTGAAGACGTCCATCTGATGTTAGCTGAAAAAGATGTTATTCCCTGGGAAAAAGAAGGCTACGTCCCTTTTACCCTTCAATCCATAATAGAAACCGGACTACGGTTTCCTGTCCAACCGCTGATCTGTGAATTTCTTAGGCAGACTAGATTATGCCCCACCCAACTGTCCACCAATACATATCGCATTATAATGGGAATAGCCGCACTGAACCACCAAACCGGACTAAACCTCGGCCTAGCCGAAATTTTCCATCAATACTCCATCGGCTCAAAAGATGTTGGGTGGGTCTATTATCTTAGGATTCGCCGCCGCCGAGAGAAGATAGTTAAACACACACCGGACAAAGATCTTAATGACGATGATTTTTTCTGGATCTCTGGGAACTTTGAGGATTTTCAAGCCCAAATTCATGGCCGACCTATAAATTGGAAAAAGGGAGAGCCCGGTAATTTAACTTCGGTCTTCTTCCTTGTATGTTATCTCGGTTTTTTTAGTCTATTAACCGAACTAACACTTCTCTTTTTGCAGATTTCGCCCACCTCCGTTCCCTATATAGCTATCCCAACCTTGCGATTTTGCGAGCCGCACTACGGTGTAAAGAAAGGAGTTGGGCCAAGCTTCTAAACTTTGAACCGACCTACCGATATAGCGGTCGTCGAAAGGCCCGAGTGACCGATTTCCTTCTAGAAGAAGCACCTGAACCGGACCCAAACTTGCCCGAAATACGACTTGTCCCATTAACAGCTGAAGAAGAGATGGCGAAGAAAAGCAGAGTGAGGGCCCTTCTGACTGCAACAACCAGGGCCGAAGTGCAACCATCCTTAGAAACGCAGCCTGCCGTTGTGGCCCTCCCTTCTCAGCAGCCTTCTTCATCTCGTCCGTCCAAACATGCCCGATCTACATCGACCGAACAGCAACTTGTCGATGAGGTTGAATCCATCCCCCAAAGTCCTCAACCAGCCCTCCAACCGGAGCAAACTGACCGAGCTGAATCTCCGAAATGGGCTCCGCCGCTGACCTTCAACGACCGAGACATCAAAGCTACTAACTCGGTTGTGGCTGAAAAAGATCACCAATTGGCCTTTAACCTGGCCAAAAGTGTGTGCCTCCCCAAGGACATGGAGCACCACTTAAAGCAATTAAACACCGAAATGAAGTCAATCCAGTCCACATCGAAGTCCATGATCTTGGTAAGTAGCTCTGTCCGTTTCTTTTGTCTAATTTCCAACTTTTACTTCGGCTTAAGAGAAGTCTTTGTTTTGTCAGGCCTTACAGAAGAATAACATTACTTACAAGAAAGTCCAAGAACTCAGAAAAGCCACAAGGCAGGCAATGGCTGAAGCCGAAGCAAAAGCAGCCGAGCTAGAAGAAGCCGAAAAGAAAATGGCCGAACTACAAGCGGAGAACGGCCGTCTTGCCGATCTGGTTAGTTCGGCGGAGGCAGAAAGGCAGAAAGCGGCCATTGCTATGAAGGACAAATACCTGCGTGAGCTGGTAAAACTTGAAAAGAGAAAAGATACCGAAATAAGCCAACTAAAAAAGAGCGTGGAGGAGGCCGAAAAGGAGGGGTACAAGCAAGGTTACAAGAAGGCAGAAGACGCCTATGTCAAACAATGCGACGCCGCCAAGGAGCTGTTCTTCAAGTGCGGTTGGAGGGCGGCTGTGGAGAAGCTCGGTCATGATCAACAGACCGAGATCTTTGACCCTCCAGCTTACTTTATACCGAAGTTCCTTGCGGAGTATACAGACGCCTTGCAACAAGAGTTTCTGGAGGACTCAGATTCTGATGACTCCTCTGCTCCTGAAGACATTCCGGTTGCTAGTGCAGACCCATCACTTCGGTTGGAGCCCATGGTAGAGGACCCACCTGTTGATCAGCCAAATGAAACCGTGGTTCCAACCGAAACCATCCTGGCAACCGAGAGTGAACTTCCTCCTGAGACCGGTCTTCAAGTTGATGGAGATGTGGCTTTTGACGCCGAAATTGAAGAACTTTTTTCCTGATTGTGTATTTTTTCTTTGTTGCTTTTTGCCGTTGTAACCGAACTATGAACCTCCTTTGTAATAGTTTCAATGAATGAAAAATTTTGCTTCAACTCTTGTTCCGGTTCTGATATGTATGCCTGTACTTTGTAATGCCTTTTATTACTCCAACTTCTATTTCGGTTTTGGCTTTTTAAACTATGCTTACCGGCCAACCACTCCTTAGCCGATATAATCACTTCGGCTGAGGAGTACAAAGTGCTTAATCCAGTCAATCCAACTTCAGCCATACCCTTACTATGGCTGAAGGGTAACAAGTGTTGGTTTATTCCAGCCAACCACTCTTCAGCCTTGCACTTACTTCGGCTGAAGAGTAACAAGTGTTGGTTTATTCCAGCCAACCACTCTTCAGCCATGCGCTTACTTCGGCTGAAGAGTAACAAGTGTTGGTTTATTCCAGCCAACCACTCTTCAGCCATGCACTTACTTCGGCTGAAGAGTAACAAGAGTTGGTTTATTCCAGCCAACTACTCTTCAGCCTTGCACTTACTTTGGCTGAAGAGTAACAAGAGTTGGTTTATTCCAGCCAACCACTCTTCAGCCTTGCACTTACTTCGGCTGAAGAGTAACAAGTGTTGGTTTATTCCAGCCAACCACTCTTCAGCCTTGCACTTACTTTGGCTGAAGAGTAACAAGAGTTGGTTTATTCCAGCCAACCATCGAAGTTAGTTTTTCCAGCTAACTTATAGTTTTTGGTTATTCCGACCAAATGTCCTGCAGCCTGGATCCTTATCCTGGGCTTAGGAAGGGTGTTGGTTTATTCCAGCCAACCCCTAAAATGCTCGCAATGCGCCTAATCTTTACTAAAGCTAACTTTTACAAGGAACAACTTCTGCTAAAAAGAATTTCTCATTTTATTGAAGGAAGAAAAAATTACATATGTTTGAAAAAGAAAAGCTAAAAGTAAAATAACTTGAGATTGGCCGTATTCCATGGCCTAGGGATTGCCTTGTCATCCTTGTCTTCTAGGTGGTATGCCCCTTTGCCTGCTAACCCAACCACCTTATAAGGACCTTCCCAATTTGGGCCTAACTTGCCGTCTCCTGGGATCAAGGTGTTTCCCATTACTTTGCGTAGTACCCAATCCCCAATCTTGAATTGTCTTGGATGAACCTTTTTGCTGTATTTTCTGATTAACTCTCGTTGGTATGAGGCGATGTGGACTAGTGCTCTTTCTCTTCTTTCTTCTGCAAGGTCGAGTTCTAAGGCTATGGCTTCTCCATTTAAGTTTGGATCAAAATTTTCGCTTCGAATTGTGGGGAGGCCAACTTCTAGTGGGATCACTGCTTCCATTCCATAGGCTAAGGAGAATGGTGTTTCTCCAGTTGATCGCCGAGGCGTGGTGCGGTAAGCCCATAAGACGTGAGGAAGTTCATCTGCCCACTTGCCTTTTGCTTTCTCTAGCTTTTTCTTTAGTCCATCCAAGACGACTTTATTTGATGCTTCAGCTTGCCCATTTGCTTGAGGATATGCCGGTGTAGAATTGTAGAACTCTATCTTGTACTCTTCACAAAAGCTTCTAAAGATTCTGCCGTCGAACTGAGTTCCATTGTCTGAGATCAGTGGCTTTGGTATGCCAAACCGAGTGATGATATTCTGCCAAACAAACTTCTTCACATCTTTTTCTTTGATTGACGCCAATGCTTCTGCTTCCACCCACTTTGTGAAGTAGTCTGTTGCTGCGAGAAAGAATTTTCTGCCCCCGGGCGCTGTTGGAAGTGGTCCTACTATGTCCAAGCCCCACATTGCGAAAGGCCATGGGCTAGTTAATGGTAGGAGTTCTCTTGCTGGTTGATGTATTTGGTGCGCGAATTTTTGGCATTTCTCACACTTCTTCACATATTTCTCTGAGTCTGCTTGCATATATGGCCACCAATATCCTTGCGAAATAGCCCTGTAAGCGAGCGACCTTCCCCCTTGATGACTTCCACACACCCCTTCGTGTCTTTCGAACAAGAATGCTTCTACTTTGCTGGGATGAACGCACTTGAGGTAAGGCCCAGAGAATGACTTCTTGTATAATGCCAAAGATGGAGATAGCCAAAATCGCTGCGACTTTGCCCTTATTCTGTTGGCTTCTTTTTTCTCTTCTGGTAGGATGCCGTCTTTTAGGAATAGGATGATGGGATCCATCTATGAAGGGCCTAATTCTGTGCAACATACTTCTTCCGCTTCGGGGTCTTCTATGCTTGGTCTTGGTAAGAAGTCGATGAGTAATAGATGAGGGATTGATGTATCTGCCATTGAGGCAAGGCCTGCTAGTTCGTCCGCTCGGCAGTTTTCCTCTCTGCCAATTTGTTCTATTCTTACTACATCAAACTTCTTGATCTCTGTTCTGACTAACTCTTGGTATTTGGCCATTCTGTAGTCCTTTGCTTCGTATTCGCCAGAAATTTGGTTTACCACCAGCAGAGAGTCACTGTATACCATTAGTTCGGTGGCCTTCATGTAGTATGCTGACTTAAGTCCTGCGAGAAGCGCCTCATACTCCGCTTCATTGTTGGATGCTGGGAAGCCAAGGTTGATTGCTTGCTCTACAACCAGGCCGTCTGGAGAGATGAGGACTATGCCAAGCCCTGCACCATGTCAGTTGGATGCTCCATCCACAAAGAGCTTCCACATCTCTCCAACGAATAATTTCCAGCAAGTGGAAGGATCAGATGATGTCGTGGGGTCAAGAATGGTGTTTTCCTCAAGGTCCATGTTGGCTGTCTGCCCTTTGTCCTCTGTTTGAACTGCTGGTGGGCCTTTGTTTGTCTCTTCCTTGTTGTCCTTAGTATGGTCTGCCTTGGTGCTTGATTGACTACCTTCCACTAGGGGTTGCGTTATTCCGGCGTCAATTTCCGTCCCTAGTTCGGTTGTGTCGGTTAGGTCGACTGGGCAGATATGATGACTTCCAGGAGTAAACTCTGCGACGAAGTCTGCCAAAGATTGGGCTTTTATTGCGGTCTTGGGTTGGAACTTGATGTCGAATTGTCCCAACTCTACTGCCCACTTCAAAATTCGCCCGCTAAAGTTCGCCCTTTCAAACAGAGCTTTTAGTGGAAAGGCTGTGAGGACGACTATGGTGTGGGCGTGAAAGTAGTGCGCCAATTTTCTGGATGCCATCATTAATGCTAATGCTAGTTTCTCCAAGGGCAAGTACCTTGTTTCGGCTCCCAACAATGTCTTGCTGACATAAAAGATGGGCAAGTGTTGTATTCCTTCTGCACGAACCAACACTGCGCTGACTGCGTGCTGAGAGACTGCCAGGTACAAAAAGAGTTCTTCACCAGGTACTGGAGTAACAAGTAGTGGTGGGGAAGACATGTACTCCTCCAAGCTTTCCAGAGCTCGGTCGCATTCTTCATCCCACTCAAACTTGGCTTTTAAAGCTTGGAAGAATGGTCGTAGTCTGTCTGACGACCTGCTTATGAACCGGTTGAGCGCAGCTGCCATACCAGTGAGATGCTGCACTTCTTTAACTGAGTTTGGTCTCTCCAATTCCTGGATTGCTTTAATCTGAGAGGGGTCTGCTTCTATACCTCGGTTGGTCACCAGGAAGCCCAAGAATTTGCCAGATCCAACTCCGAATGCGCATTTGGACGCATTGAGGCGCAACTTGTGTTTCTTCAGGATCTGGAACATCTCGCCTAGATCTTTAAGATGGTCATTCTCATCCTTGCTTTTGACCACCATGTCGTCGATGTAAGCCTCCATTGTTCTGCCTAACAATGGTTCAAACATCTTGGTGACCATCCGTTGGAATGTCGCCCCTGCGTTCTTTAGGCCAAAGGGCATGACCTTGTAGCAATATAACCCCCTTGGTGTTGTGAAGGATGTGACCTCCTGGTCTGGTTCATGCATGGTGATCTAGTGGTAGCCTCTGTATGCATCCAGAAAGCTAAGTCGGTTATGCCCTGCCGTTAGGTCCACCAGTTGATCTATCCTTGGTAGAGGAAAGCTATCTTTTGGGCACGCCTTGTTGACTGTTTTGTAGTCGACGCAGACACGCCATTTACCATTCTTTTTTGGCACTACGACTGTGTTGGAGATCCATCTTGGGTAGTGCACTTCTCTTATTGCTCCTGCCTCCAGCAGGTTGCCTACCTCTTCTGCCACTATTTCGGCGTGGTGGAGTGCCGATCTGCGTGTGCGTTGGATGACTGGTCTGGCGGATGGGTGGACATTGAGTTGGTGACTGATGAAGTTTGGATCAATACCTGGCATGTCGTAAGGCGTCCAGGCAAACACTTCGATATTAGAGGTCAAGAATTCCAAGACCTCTAATCTCTCAGTGCTGGACAACGATGAGCCAAGCAAGAAGAACTTATCCGGGTTCTTCTCATCTATTTTTAGCTCCACCAAGTCCTCCACCGCTTTCTGATCAGCCTCTTTGCCGACGTCCGCGAATAGTTCATTACTTTATGGTTCTTCCACCGAATGAACGTATCCTTTGGCCGCTCGGCTTCCATTCGCTGTGGCGAAGCATTGTTTTGACATGACCTGATCGCCATAGACTTCTTCAATTATGCCGGTGTCATTGGGGAACCGCATTACCTGATGGTATGATGACGCTACCGAACGCATGGCATGCAGTCATGTTCTGCCCAAGATGATGTTGTATGTGGAGGGGACCTTCAATACCCAGAACTCCACTTGTTTTGTTACACTCCCTGCTCTGACTGGAAGAATTATTTTGCCGACAGGCCACTCTGGCATGGAGTTGAATCCAATCAGGGGAGAAACTGCAGGCGCCAAGTCTTTGTCTTGCAACTTCAGTTGTTTAAATGTGTCGTAGTACATGATCTCACATGAACTACCCTGGTCAATCAGAATCCGCTTGACGTCAAAATCTTTGACTCGGAGAGTGACAACCAGAGCATCATTGTGAGGACAGTATATTCGATCCAGGTCCTTATCCGAAAAAGACATGACGTTTGTTGCCTCTGTCTTCCCCTTCTTGATGGCAGGTTGGGCACTTAATACTTCCCTAAAGTGCTCAGCCTTCTTGATTGATCCTCTGAGCTCGCATACACGCTCAGGTTCAAAGACTCCATGTATTACATTGATGATGCCTTGTGGTGGGGCGTCGATCGGCATCCCATTGGGATGGTTATTATGATCTTGGAGGGCTGGTTGCGTCCCTCCTTCAATATATTTGTCCAAGTGGCCTGCTGCCACCAACTCTTCCAAGTGTTGTCTTAACGGTGTGCAATTTTCAGTTCGGTGCCCCTTTTCTTTGTGGAAGGTGCAACGTGATCTGTCGTCGTAATCTTTTTGAGTTTCCCCTAGTTTGGCTGGCCACTTGACGAAAGGCTCATCTTTTATTTCGCTCAGAATCCGATATATTGGCTTTTTGAACACCGTTGTTATGGCAGTGCGGATTCTCAACCATCTTTTGTCTGGGTCTTCTCCGTTATCTCGTCTGCCACGCCCGTTTCTATTCTGCCGATCTACTGTATTGACCTTTGCTGAGGTCTTCTTTTCTGGTACTGCGGTTGCACTAGATTTTACTTTTGCACGTGCGCCATCCTCTTCTACCCTGATGTGCTGATGCACTCTTTCCATCAGGGCCTCCATGGTGAGGGGTGGCGTCATGGTAATCGAATCCCTTAGTCTGTTCCCTACTGGTAAGCCTCTTTTATATTGCGCAATGGCTAGATTGGTGGGGCAGTCTCCAATCTGGTTGAATGTCTCCCAGTAGCGACTGTTGTAAGATCTGAGGGTCTCTTTTTCACCCATGTCGATGGAGAGTAACTGGTCTATCTCCACCGGTGTTTTAGTATTTGTTCGAAACCTCGTTACGAATGCTTCTGCCAATTGGGCCCAGGAGGCTATGCTGCCCTCTGGGAGCTTTTCGAACCAAGTCAAGCCTAGGTCGCCAAGACTTGACGGGAAGAGTATGCACATTAAGGCCTCGTTTCGCCTGTACACAGCCATGACTTGGCGAAAGTGGCTCAGGTGTGAATACGGGTCCGTCTTCCCTTCATATGTATTGAATTTCGGCTGAAGGAAGCCTGATGGTAGGGGCGCGTTTCCGATTGCTGGAACAAACGGCGAAGTCTGTAGTCTTGCCAATGCTTTGTCCGTTGGTTCGTAGGCCGGTCGCGGTATTGGCATTCCAACCTCGACACTTCCATGCGTCCGAGGAGCCAACCGTTGTGAGGCCGAGACTCGGTGTGGGTCCCTTGCCCTGGCATCCTCCTTGCATCGTGCTTTTTCTTCGAGCACGGTTCGTAAGTCGGATGACCTGGGCAGCTCTGTTTGTCTAGATCTGGTTTGGTGTGAATGTGAAGGCCAATACGTGCTTCCTTCAGTGTATGATCTTTCAGATCTCGTCTTCTCAGACCTGGAGTGACGAGTCCTGGAAGATAAGGAATGAGTGTCGCCTGTCCTGAGGCTTCTGCTCCTTCCTTGGGAGGGTGCAGTATTCCTACTATGATTCTCTGAGTGGCGAGGGGGCGTCTTGTGCTTGCGCCCCTCTCCTGTCGCCACATCTTTAGTTTTCATCTGGCGTTTCAAAGCCTCCATGTCCACCGCCATCTTCCGAATTAGTTCATCTTGCTCCTTCACGCGATCTTCCAGGGCTTGAGGATCAATCCTCCTCCTTTGCCTGTCAGGACTTTGAGAGTGACGAGGGCTGTTATTCCGCCTTCCCCTGCCACTCCTCCTGGAGTTATGTTGTTGGGGCTCCAGATCTGCCATAGGAGGGACAGAGGGTAATCCTTCTCGCCTTGCGCCCCTGTCTGGAGTTAGCCCATCAACGGCGGACTGCGGTAGTTCTTCAATGTGTGCCATTGATTGAAAAAAGGAGAAGCTTAGTCAAGAGGTTTTTGTTCTTGTCTGTATGTTCCCACAGACGGCGCCAATTGTACGGGGAGGAAATAATTCTCCTCGTATAATCCTGTTGACCAAGTCCACGCTCCTCCGTACGACGTCGCTTTGTTACCTGAAAACACAAACGTGAGCTAGCCGGCGGGTGTGTGCCGGAAACCTCTCCGATGCCTAAGTCAGAAAACTTGACAAATAGACAAAGCTCTATGTTCTCAGAAAAAATTGTGTTCAATTACCTCCTCCAAGGTGGTGCTTGTGAGCTTTTATAGGTTTCGAATGGCATAATCCTAGTAGGACTTTTATTTCTCCATGCAGAGTCCTCCTAGGATTCATACTCCTAAGGATAATGCTTATCCTTTTACACCCTCCCCCACTGCTTAAACCAAGTGGGATGGTTTTCACTTTGGCCGAACTACTATATGACCGAAATAAACTTGGCTACGCAGAGCCACAGAGAAGGCCGAACTGTCCTTAGCTCGGTCTTTTCCTCCAACTCCTTATCTCGGCTTTCCCCTGTTCAACCATGGTGTGTTTAGATCAAACTTCCAAGTGGCAAGTTCTGACCGACCTAACCATAATATGTCACGACCGGACTAAATGCAAGGCCGGACTCACTTCAAACTGCCACCGGACCGGAGTTGCTTTACACATTCTCGAACCGGAATAACCACACCTATCCTGGGCCGGAATAACTTCACTTCTTTTGGGCCAGAGTATCTATACCTCTACTGGGCCGAAATAACATTACGGCTTTTTACCGATTCCTTTACGCTTTGGGCCGCAGGGCCCAACTCACAGCTCGGCCCAATTCTTTCCCAAAAATTACCCTCTCAAGTAATCAGTGGTTATTTTGTTGATTATCTTGAAAATTCAAAGGGTATTAGTTTTACTATCTTGGCCATAGTACAAGAATTGTAGAAACCAAAAATATCAAATTTAATAAGAATTGTGAAATCAATAGGAGTGATAAATCATGAAATGTGATTATTCAATAAGTTTGGGTACAAGTATCATTACGCATAATTTGAGGGAAATTCTATTTTCTATAGTTGTTAAACAACTTAATGTCTTGGAGCAACAAATGAATCCATAATGTAATTATCACCAATGAAAAGTTGCAGAAGAACCACAAGAAATAACATTAAGAAGGTCTCATAAAGTAAAGAGATTTGTCATTTCGATTGATTATGTAGTATATCTATAACAATCTTATTATAATATTAGGATAAGTAAAGACTCGGTTTTATTGTCACAAGCTATAAAAAGTATTGATTCTACTAAATGAATTGATGTCATGAATGATGAGTTGAAGTCAATGGACCACAATGAAATTTGGGATTTCATTGAATTGCTTAAGGCTACAAAAAAATTTATTTTTCTAAGGGCAATATAAAATGATATAATGCTAGATATGTGGCCAAATATTTTACTCAGAAAGTCGACATTGATTACAATGAGATATTCATTTTTTCCTTGTATCTTAAAGGGTTGATTTAGAATCATTATGGCATTAGTAACTCATTATGATATTGAGTTGCATTAAATGTATATGAAAATTAATTTTCTGAAAGAGAGTTTAGATGAAAATTTTTGTATAGATCAACTCAAAGGTTTCTCTATTGAGGAAAATGAAAATGTGACTCGCAAACTTAAGAAATCAATTTGTAGACTTAAACAAGCTTTCTAAAAATTGTATCTTAAGTTTTATGATACTATTTTTCCTTTGGATTTAAAGAAAATATTTTTTTATTAGTGTACGTAGCCAAAGATCAGTGGGAGCAAATCTATATTTATGATTTTGTATGTTGATGATATTTTTCTTGTCAATAATGTACGTGATTTATTGCACGAGTTAAGAAATTTCTCTTTAAGAATTTTGAAATGAAATATATTAGCAATACAACCTATGTGATAGAAATTAAAATATTTCTGAATGAAACACATGAATATATTGTTGAGATTGTCTCAAAAGGTATATATTAAAAGTTCTATAGAGATTCAAAATAAAATAATATTCACATAAAGTTATCCATGTTTCGAAAGGAAATAAATCAAGTCTTATGCAAAAATTTTATAGAAATGGAATGGAAACGATTCTTTATACATTTATTGTGCCTGTTTGGTAGAAATTATAATCAGTTTATTTCAGCTTTCAGCTTAATTTAAGCTATTTTGATGTGTTTGGTTTAGCTTATAACTTATAGCTTATAACTTTTTGGAAGTCAAAAATCAGCTTATTCTTTGAGTGGGGCAGGGGATGCTTTAAGAATAAGTCAGAAATCAGCTTATGTTCATAGTTATAAGCTATAAGCTGTTTAGGCATAAGCTATAAGCACTTTCCCACAGCTCTACCAAACAGGGCTATTGTAAGAAGCTTAATGATCAAATAAGGAAGTGATAAGGTAATCATAAGGAATAAAAAGTTACGTGCTCACATTTATGAGGTCTGATAATCTTGAATTAATTGGTTACTTAGATTCAGACTTTGGAGGATGTTTTGATAGTAGAAAGTTTACTTTTGATTATTTATTCTTATTATGTGAAGAAGAAATATTATAAAAAGTGTGAAATGAACTATAATAAATATCTCCTATGAAAGTTGAATTTATGGTGTGCTTTGAGACCATAATTCATGAATTGTTATTGCAGAACTTTATCTCAGGATTTGGGATTGTCGACTTTTATTGCCAAATCGTTGAGAATTTATTGTGATAATTTCATAATTATTTTATTTTCTTAGAATGACAAGTATTCTAATGATGCTAAAAACATGGAACTGAAATACTTTGTCGTTAAAGAAGAATTTTAGAAACAAAAAGTGTCAATAAAACATATAAGTACATAACTTTTAAATGCAAATCTATTGATGAAGGGATTACCCTTAAAGACAATTAAGAAACTTGTCAGTTGAATGTGTCTTTAATGTAATTCATAATAGTTGTTTATGATTGATTGTGCTATTTGACAAATTGAAATCTCATTAACTGTGCTTCTGATATGTTTCATGTTATGAATGATATACGTACATATATGAGAATGAATGAATGATAACATGAATAGTCTTTGATAAAAGACATTATTGGACCTTTTAAATACATTCCTCACTTAAGGACTATATTAAACTAGTTACTAGTGTTGTAGTACATAGAACGGACTATGTCGCACTTTTGGTGTAGAATCGCTACGACTTACATTAGTGAATTATTTAATTATAATATTATGATATAACCGAATTAAAGTAAGGTTGGATATGATTTATTGTGCACCTAATGTTTACCTTATTAAATCTTGATGTATATTATCATATGGGACAAGTGGTAGAATGTAAGACTAAATTTAATTAGTTAGTCATTATGGTAATCCACATGATATGGCAATATGAATTATAGATTTAATAGGATTATAGTTTCATATCTTGAATCACAAGTTATTGTTTGATTGATTAATAGCTGGAGTAGTTTCCAAATCTCTTACTTTGATGGACAAGTGGAGTTATAGTTATATTAGGAAACTGATCTTCTCTCTATCTATAAAATATATTTAGATCACCCATTAATTATTCTGAATATAATGTATTCTAAAGATGGTCAAGAGAGAGAAACTTTTTTTTCCACTAATATTATTATTAGGTTTATATTCAATCAATTTTCGGTCACTCAAACGTTTCACATAACTGATTCGGGTATGTTATTTATTTTTCGCATTATGTTATTAATTGTGAAAATCATGATAGTTCACGATTTTGGATTATGAAGGTTGTTATATGCATAACACCATAAAATTATTTACATATAGAACAAACATTAGAAGCTGAAGTAGACAACAAAATGGAGCTAAGCAATAGTTGAAATATAGTGAACACCAAGGGTGAGTGAAGGACTAAATAGGCCCCAAGGACATGCTCATAACTAAAGTGGCTAAAAAGAATATAGCATGACAATACAATGAGATCGTCGTTGCATTGTAACCAAGGGCTATACCAAGAGTTCATCAACAGATTAGGCAACAGCACAGCTCATCACAACCTTATTGAACACAAAACTAAATCACAAAGAAACAACAAGAAAAAGAAAAACCAACCACCAAATAAACTAGCAACAAGGAGATCAAAAAAGATAAATGAAGCACTATATCTGAACTAGATCTATCGGCCAAAGTGCTTGAGAAGAATTGCTCCTTCTAGCCTTTGATGATTAGAGCAGGCAAAAGTAGGAGGAGCCTCGCCGGAAAGCTGATGACCTCTATACGGGGAACAAATATTCGTCGCTGTCCGTACTCCTCGTGTCCAAGCTTTGCTTCACTCCGAATAACCTGAGAACATAACGACGGTGAGCTGCCCCGTGGGTGTGATGCCGGAAAGCCCCTTCGACGATCAAGTTAGCACCTTTTAAAGAGAGAAAGAGAAAGAAGACAAAAGAGAGATAGAGCTCTAGGTAGCCAGAAATTCAAACTTGTTGTATAGAGGCGCTACACAATTTAAATAGCTCCTATGCGCACCATTCTGCTTGTCCTTTTCTAGACGTGTAGTTGTACTGCCCTCTCCATTCCTTACACGTATACGCGTTAATACTACCAAACAACATTTGGCCAAACCGCCAAACGGTATTGACGAGTAACTACTGGCAGGTTTTCCTCTTCACACTCTAATTGGGCCACGTAACGACTCATGTCGTCTTACCCATAACTCGACACAAGGCCATTTACCAACTTCCATCAATCAGCTAAGCTCTAAGTTGTCTAACCGGTCAACTATAGTTCGGCCAAATATTGCTCGGTCTATACAGAGGATGGTGTCATTAGCTTGTACTATCCTTATTTCGGCTCATTCCACATGTAGTTCGATCCCTTGTTCGGTATAAATTTCCTTTAATTGCACATATAGCTCGGTCCACACTTCTCGACCGAGCACATACATAGCTTGGCCCAATCTGCTCATTGGATTTTCCCTTCTCAATTGCCCATTAATCCCATCGGTTGCAACCTGATTGGGATTACTTTATTCTTGTATAATCTTCATTTCAGCTCGGTTTGTCATCAAGCTTCATGATAGGTCGGTCAAGTTTCATCACTTGTTTTCGGGGCCCACGCTGCACTGCTACACAAATCTTCATAGCTCAAATTTCTCAAAATGTTCTTCGATTTTCGTGTTAACCACTTAACTAGCTTAGCTCGGCGATTTACTTCTCGGCTAGCAAAATTAGCTTGGTAACTTCCTTGGCAAGTAAAATCAGCTCGGCAAGGAACTCCAAAGTTGGCAAGCAAAATCAGCTCAACAAGGGCAAAGTCAGTTCGACGACTTGCTTCTTGGCGAGCAAAATCTGCTCGACAAGGAACTCCAAAGTTGGCGAGCAAGGTCAGCTTGGCCACTTGCTTTTTGGCAAGCAAAATCAGCTCGACAAAGAACTCCAAGGTTGGCGAGCAAGGTCAGCTCGGCGACTTGTTTCTTGGCGAGCAAAATCAGCTTGGCAAGGAACTTCAAAGTCGGCGAGCAAAGGTCAGCTCGGTAACGTGCTTCTTGGCGAGCAAAATCAGCTTGGCAAGGAACTCCAAAGTTGGCAAGCAAAGTCAGCTCGGCCACTTGCTTTTTGGCGAGCAAAAATCAGCTCGGCAAGGAACTCCAAAGTCGGCAAGCAAGGTCAGCTCGGTGACTTGCTTCTTGGCGAGCAAAATAAACTCGGCAAGGAACTTCAAGGTCGGCGAGCAAGGTCAACTCGGCCACTTGCTTCTTGGCGAGCAAAAATCTACTTGGCAAGGAACTCCAAAGTTGGTGAAAAAGGTTAGCTTGGCAACTTGCTTCTTGACGAGCAAAATTAGCTCGGCAAGGAACTCCAAGGTTGGTGAGCAAGGTCAGCTCGGCAACTTACTTCTTGGCAAGCAAAACTAGCTCGGCAAGGACTCTAAAGTTGGCGAGCAAAATCAGCTCGGCAAGCAAAATCAGCTCGACAAGGAACTCCAAAGCTGGTGAGCAAGGTCATCTTGGCTACTTGGTTCTTGGCGAGCAAAAATTAGCTCAGCAAGAAACTCCAAAGTGGGTAAGCAAGGTTAGCTCAACGACTTACTTCTTGACGAGCAAAGCAGCTCGGCAAGGAGTTTCAAGGTTGGCGAGTACAGGTCAACTTGGTGACTTGCTTCTTGGCAAGCAAAATCAGCTAGCGAGCAAAGTTAGCTCGACCACTTGCTTCTTGGCAAATAAAAATCAGCTCGGCAAGGAATTCCAAAGTGGACGAGCAAGGTCAACTCGGTCACTTGCTTCTTGGCAAGCAAAACTAGCTTGACAAGAAACTTCAAGGTTAGTGAGCAAGGTCAACTTAGCCACTTGCTTCTTGGCAAGAAAAAATCTGCTCAGCAAGGAACTCCAAAATTGACGAGCAAGGTCAGTTCGGCAACTTGCTTCTTGGCGAGCAAAATTAGCTCGACAAGGAACTCTAAGGGTGGCAAGCAAAGTCAACTCGACACTTGCTTCTTGGCGAGCAAAATCAACTCGGCAAGGAATTCCAAAGTTGGTGAGCAAAGTCAGCTCGGTAACTTACTTTCTTGGTGAGCAAAATCATCTCAACAAGGAACTCCAAGGTTGGCGAGCAAGGTCAGCTCGGCAACTTACTTCTTAGCGAGCAAAATCAGCTTGGCAAGGAATTCTAAAGTTGGCGAGCAAAATCAGCTCGGTAAGGAGCTCTAAAGTTGGCGAGCAAAGTCAGCTCGACAATTTGCTTCCTAGCGAGCAAAATCAGCTCGGCAAGGAATTCCGAAGTTGGCAAAAAAGGTTCGCTCAGCAACTTGCTTCTTGGCGAGCAAAATTAGCTCGGCAAGGAACTCTAAGGTTGGCGAGCAAGGTCAGCTCAGTTACTTGCTTCTTGGCGAGCAAAATCAGCTCAACAAGGACTCTAAAGTTAGTGAGCAAAATCTACTCGGCAACTTGCTTCTTGGTGAGCAAAATCAGCTCGGCAAGGAGCTTTAAGGTCAGCGAGCGAAGGTCAGCTCGACAACTTGCTTTTTGGCGAGCAAAATCAGCTCGGCAAGGAACTCCAAAGTTAGCGAGCAAGGTCAGCTCGGCCAGTTGCTTTTTGGTGAGCAAAAATTAGCTGGGCAAGGAACTCCAAAGTGGGCAAGCAAGGTCAGCTCGGCGACTTACTTCTTGGGGAGCAAAATTAACTCAGCAAGGAACTTCAAGGTCGGCGAGCAAAGGTCAACTCGACGACTTGTTTCTTGTCAAGCAAAATCAGCTCGGCAAGGAACTCCAAAGTTGGTGAGCAAGGTCAGCTCAGCTACTTACTTCTTGGCGAGCAAAAATCAGCCCAGCAAGGAACTCCAAAGTGGGCGAGGAAGGTCAACTCGGCAACTTGCTTCTTGGCGAGCAAAACCAGCTCGACAAGGAACTTCAAGGTCGGTGAGCAAGGTCACATCGGCCACTTGTTTCTTGGCGAGCAAATATCTACTCGACAAGGAACTCCAAAGTTGGCGAGCAAGGTCTGCTCGGTAACTTGCTTCTTGGCAAGCAAAATCAGCTCGACAAAGAGCTCCAAGGTTGGCGAGTAAGGTCAGCTCGGCACTTGCTTCTTGGTGAGCAAAATCAGCTCGGCAAAGAATTCTAAAGTTGGTGAGCAAAGTTAGCTCGGCAACTTGATTTCTTGGCGAGCAAAATCATCTCTGCAAGGAACTCCAAGGGTGGCGAGCAACGTCAGCTCGGTAACTTGTTTCTTGGCGAACAAAATTAGCTCGGCAAGGAATTTCAAGATTGGCGAGCAAGGTCAGCTCAGCACTTGCTTCTTGGTGAGCAAAATCAGTTCGGCAAGAAATTTCAAGGTTGGCGAGCAAGGTCAGCTCGGCACTTATTTCTTGGTGAGCAAAATCAGCTCGGCAAGGAACTCTAAAGTTGGTAAGCAAAGTTAGCTCGGCAACTTGCTTCATAGTGAGCAAAATTAGCTCGGCAACTTGTTCTTAGTGAGCAAAATCAGCTTGACAAAGAATTCCAAAGTTGGCGAGCAAGGTCAGCTCGGCAACTTGCTTTCTTGGCGAGCAAAATCAACTCGGCAAGGAACTCCAAGGTTGGTAAGGAAGGTCATCTTAGCAACTTGCTTCTTGGCGAGCAAAATCAGCTCGGTAAGGAACTTCAAAGATAGCGAGCAAAATCAGCTCAGCGACTTATATCTCGGCGAGCAAAATCAACTTAATAAGACTTCTTGGCGAGTAAAATCATCTTGGCAAGGAATTCTAAAGTTGATCAAAACCATCAACAAACCTCTTGCCTCTTACTTAGCAAGATCCGCTTGGCAAAGAATTTCAAAGTTGAAAAAAACACCAACTTTCATCTTGGCAAGCAAAATCAGCCTAGTAAGGAATTCTTATCTTTCTGTCAAAATGATTGTCAGTTGTCCCTTGGATCGCACTAAATTCGCTTGGCAAGGCAAAAATACAACAATTTTTAGGAAGATAGTCTACTTGTTTCATTACGTCAATAGTAGAATGCGTTACAAAAATAGAACTAAGAATAAAATTTCAGATTAACAGTGTTCTACGTTCTGGGAATAGCTCGGCCATTTATATCCTGCAAATTTTATGCCCTTTTTCCTCGGCCTTCTTACTGACTAATTCTAAAACCGAACTCCCTAGATCTCTTCTAGGGTTGTTTGCACGGCCATCCTCTTGTTTGACTGCTTGAATCTTTTCCGCTACTCTCTTGTCCTCTACTACCGGACTTGCCTTCACGGTAGCTGTGGTTGCATCATCTTCAACTTAAATGTGCACATTAATACATTGCATGAGCAGTTCCATGGCCAACGGTTGATTTATTGTGAGCGAGTCTCTCAGTCTACGTCCGACTGGAAAACAGTGCTTATTTTGGGTGATTGCTAAGTTCGTCGGGGAATCAAGAACCTCATTGAATGTCTCCCAATACTTGCCATTATACGCCTTCAACGAGTCGTTCGGTTCCATCTTAATTCCCAGAAGGTGGTCGACTTCCTTGGGGGTTTTGGTGTTGGTTTTGAATCGAGTCACGAATGCCTCCGCCAACTACTGCCATCTCTCGATACTCTCCTCCAACAACCTCTCAAACTATTTTAGGCCAAATTCATCCAAACTTGATGGGAAAATAAGGCACATGAGTGCATCGTTACGCCTATGCCTTGCCATAACTTGTTAGAAATGGCTTACGTGCATGTATGGGTCAATTTTCCTGTCATATAACGTAAACTTTGGCTGATGGAACCCAGGGGGGAGCAGTGTGTTCTCTATCTCTACGGAAAAAGGGGTGACGCTCAGCCTTGCCAACTCTCTGTCTGGTGGCACGAGTATCGCCAAGCGTGGTGGTGGCATAGCAACCTCTTCATTGGCTGGCCCTTTAGGGACCAGCTGCTGCAAAGTAGGCGCCCTATATGCTTCCCGTTGGTGAGCGTGCTTCTCCAACATATCACTCAGGTCTTTTAAGCGATCGGAGCGAGAATATCTCGACGTCGTCATCGGACGTGAGGGATGGTAATTGCTGTCTTGCATGCGAGATATCGTTGCCAGCGTGACATAGTCTCCAGCTTTGAAACTTCTTGTGACAGAGAGTGAAGGGGTGCGACATTTATTCTGACTGCCAGAACGGCGGGAATAGGCGTGCTCACTGTGGTTTCTCACTCTAGCGGCGCCCTTTCCTTTCAACTGGCGTCTTATGGCCTCCATCTTCATCGTCATTTTCTTGATGATGGTATCTTGTTCTCTCAACTTGTCTTCCAGGTGCTAAGTGTGTGAATCTCGTCGTCGGCGATGCTCATCTGGACTAACAAAGCGCCTAGAACTTCTTGCATGCTTGTCTCGCGCATATCTGGGAAGTCCTTGCTTAGAGGTCTTCAAACCAGCCATCGTCGGAATAGCGGGCAGGCCATCTCTGCACCGAACGAACTCTAGAGTGATGTTGTCGATGGTAGACAACGTAATGTCATCATTGTTTGCCATAAAAGATGACCGGAAAAGCTTGGAGGATAAGGTTTTGTCTGTCGGATTTCCACAGACGGCGCCAATTGTATAGGGAGCAAATACTCGTCACTGTCTATACTTCTCATGTCCAAGCTTTGCTTTACTCCAAATAACCTAAGAACACAACGACGGTGAGCTCCCTGGCGGGTGTGATGCTGGAAAGCCCCTCCGACGATCAACTTAGCACCCTTTTAGAGAGAGAAAGAGAAAGAAGACAAAAGAGAGATAGAGCTCTAGGTAGCCAAAAACTCAAACCTGTTGTATGGAGCCACTGCATAGTTTAAATAGCTCCTGCGCGCACCACTCTGCTTGTCCTTTTCTGGACGTACGGTTGTACTGCCCAAACCGCCAAACGGTATTGATTCGTAACTACTGGTGGGTTTTCCTCCTTGCACTCCAATTGGGCCACGTAGCGACTCTTGTCGTGCTACCCATAACTCGGCACAAGGTTGTTTACCAACTTCCATCAATCAGCTCAGCTTCGAGTTGTCCAATCGGTCAACCATGGTTCGACCAAATATTGCTCGGTCTATACAGAGGACGATGTCATTAGCTCGTACTATCCTTAGGTCAGCTCATTCCACATATAGTCCGATCCCTTATTTGGTGTAAATTCCCCTCAATTGCACACATAGCTCGGTCTACACTTCTAAACCGAGCACATACATAGCTCGGCGCATTCTGCTTATTGGATTTTCCCTTCTCAACCTTCATCTCCAAATGTGTATTCTCTTCTTTTGCTCTCTCAAACTCTCTCTCTAGAAACGTGTTGTTGACAAAGTTGGAGAATCTCTCTCTTCTTATAAACATTACATGCAAGTAAAACACAATTCATTGAAGAAAGTAGAAAGCTGCACTACTTTCTAGTTGGGTGCCGTAAACTTTATTAAGATCTCCCAATCCCTACAAACAACAGTGGGATTAATGTCATCATGGATAAAGTACTAGAGATTGACCTCTTAAAGGGCTGAACAACTAACGATGACAAGTAGTACTACTTCGAAGAAATGATGACTATCATGAAAGAAATACAAGCATTGTTCTAACCAAAGCTATTATTTATCCTGATGATGCCACCATCCCCTCCTTTTTTAGTCTTACTTGTATTTCAATCAAAAAATAAGGATGAACTTTCATTCTTATGACTATCTTTTTGAAACAGGCAATTTACAATGCTCATTGTATAGAAATCATCATCTCTTTTATAGCTTAAGTTGAATTATTAGTAAAAATTCATCTTAGCACACAATAGGGCATCATAAATACAACTAGTGGTCATCAATGAATCAAGTCGAGATATGGTATTTAAAGTGTAAAAAAATTTCTAACAGAGATGTGTTATAGTAAATTTTCGTTCTCCTTTTCTTTTACGTAGTTATACGTCTTATTTAATAGGCTTGGTAAAAGTATTTCAAAAATATTCACTGTGATTGGTTTGAGTTTTCTGAATTAAGTTTTTTGAAAATTAAATTTTTTGATTTTCGTGTTTTTTTGTTTTTAGTAAATATTTTTAAAATTTTAAATATTTTTTTTTACTTTTTTAGATGCACCTTACTTAGATGTGTCTAAAAAGTAAAAAAATTGTGAAAAAATATTTTAAAAAATTAAGAAATACATAAAAATACAAAAAATATACTAAATTCTTGTATTTTTTTTATATTTTTGGTATTTAGTGAATTTTTAAAAAAAAAATTACATTTTTTTTACTTTTTAGGTGTATTTATGTTAAGTGTGTCTAAAAAGTAAAAAATTTACATAAAATATTAAAAAAATTCAGTAAAAATAAAAAAATATGAAAAATAAAAGTGTAGAATTTTCTAAAAACTGTTTTTAAAAAATAGAAACCAAGCAAAGTTTTGATTTTTTTAAAAGTGAACATTTATCAAAATCACAACACTTTAAAATTTAAAAAACGAAATAAATATATTTTAGTAAATCATTACACCCAAAACTTTTTTACTTTTTTTTTTTTTTTTTGGGCAATAAAATTAGTAAAATATTCAAGTTGGAGAAAAAAAAAAAAAAAAAAAAAGAAGAAGAAGGAAAGAGAACTGGGCCCACCAGTTCAAAAGCCCAACATAGGCAAAGATGGGATCTAAATTCTCTGGGGGCCCAATTCCCTCTAACTCAAAGGCAGAGAGAGAGAGAGAGAGAGAGAGAGAGACGTCGGTCGGTCTCAACTCTCAAGTATTAAACCCTCTCAAGTATTAAACCTTCTCTGCAGTTCTTCCCTCCTTGTGGTTGATTTTCCATCCAAGCTTTCAATTCATGGCTTCTGGTGATTCTCTCTCTCCCTACGATTTAATTCTCCACGTTTTATCAGTTTTTATTTTTCCCCTTCTGTTGAGTTTCGTATGTGGATTTTGTTTGTTAAATCTGTCGTAAATTGAGAAGAATTACAAAATTTCATGACGAAACGGTTGTGTTATTGTTCTGAATTGCTATTTATTCATGCCCTTGTGTTTTTCTGTTGAAGATTTTGTACCATTCTCGTTTTTTTTTTTGTTAATGTGGGTTTAGGTCTATGCTTTTGAAACCTTTCCGCGGCTCTAAGAATGATGATTAGGGCAATATAATTTGTTTGTTTTGTGTCATACAAATTGATTCAGTCAATCAATGCTGTTCTATGGAGCATTTTAAATATTTTGTTTGAATTCTTGAGACTTAGACTGTTCTACACAGCCATCAACCCTATCTGTTTAGAATCAGGGTTAAATGGTTACCTAGAAGGAATAAAAGGGTACTTTTGGCTTTTCAGTTTGAGAAATTAATGACATTTGTTTTGGTATTAACACCAGACTTGACGGCGGGGCAAAGTGTTGTGCGAGTATGAAACATAAGAGGTCAGCATAAATTTGTTGCCTTGGGGCGGAGTGTAACTTATCCAAACCTCAGGCGAAGTCAAGTGTAGTTTATCCAAAATAAAAAACAAAAATAAAAAAATAGGCAACTAGGAAGTATAAGGCAAGTTGGTCTAGTGGAAATGCATAGCCTTGTCCATACGTGAGATGCCTTATTCGATTCTTGGAGGCTGCATTTTTTAAATTACCAAAAGTAAAAAATAAAAAATAGACAACTGGGAAGTACCCAATTGATTAAGCCCTAATTTTCATATATTCAGTTTTTTTAACAGTGAAAACTATTACCTTTCTTGCTTGTATAGAAACATAACTGCACATTGTGAATAGTTCAATCTTCATCTTTGACCTCTACTACATGTGACTGTTTTTTAGGGTTTGTATTACTTTCTTATTAGTTCTTCCCATTTTTTGTATAATATTGTGTTGAAAATTTGGTTTGTGTTTCCAGACGCAGATATGGAGGATTATGGGTTCGAATACTCAGATGAGGAACCCGAGGAACAAGATGTTGACATTGAGAACCAATATTATAACTCAAAAGGTAAGTAAATAAATTAAATTCGGATATGCGAATGATCATAGACTATCAATAGATTTCAAATTGAAAAAGGAAACTCTGCAAAATGTTTTCTCAGCATATCCTAACATGTTGGATTTCAAAAAATATTTAGAAATTCGGACACTTAGTTGGATGTGTTTGACATGTTTCTAGGATGTATCGGTGTCCCAAATGTCCGAGACATTGATATGTGAGGCTAGGGAACATGTTGATGCTTCACAGGTAGAGAACATCTCTAGTCTTGAAGTCATCTTTCATTTCTTCGTCTAATATGAATTGATGGCAATCACTCTGTCTGTAACAACATTGTGGAAGGGTGAAGATCATGGAAACATGTCGACTCATCCTCCAACTTCCATTTAGGTGTAAGTTTAGCAAGCATAGGTTGCACAACAGATTGACTTCGCTCGATCCTTGAGTATCTACAAGTTAGAACTTGATGACTTGAAGTTGAGATTGTTGAATCAAATCAACTCTAAGCTAGTAGACATCATGGTGAATTGTCAAGCTGAATCCTTGTGAGTGAGGCAGTTAACATCTTTGAGAGTAGTAGTTTCATGTGTCTGCAAATTCTAGAACAACATGAAACTGTATTTCTTAGGGACTTGATCATTTCTCAGATTTCATTTGTTTCATGGTAGGGAATGGGAGTATATTCATGTTTTGGGAGGGTGTCTGGGTGGGGCATTGTTCTTTTGTTAATTTATTTCCTTGTCTATATTGTTTTATCTCATTCTCATAATGTTCTTGTTGCTTCTTCTAAGTCTTCTATGTCTTGGAATTTCAGTTTTTTTTGGAATCTAATTGATAGAGGAGGCTAATGGCTTGGCATCTTTGTTTGCTATTATTCATTATGTTTCTTTGAGATTGATGCTATTGATAAAAGCGTCCAAGCCATTCATTCTTCAAATATTATCTTGCAAGTTTTTCTTTCATGAGTTAATCAATAATCCTAATGTTACCCTTTTTGCTGCTCATAAAGTGATTTGGAATGCATGTGTCCCTTAAAGTAAGAGCATTTGTATGGTCCTTGGCTCATACAAAGATTAATACCAATGATTTGTTTCATAAAAGGGGAGATGTAATAAGTTTTTGCTTCCACGGTGTCATATTTTGTGTAGAAGGGCTGAAGAAAGTATTGACCATCTTTTTTTGCATTTTCATGTGGCCTTAGCATTGTGGTGCAAACTTTTTCATATAGTTGATGTGGATATTTGGGATTCGCACAAACCAATAAGAAAGATTGAGTTACTTTTTGCTTCCACAGTTTTGATAGGTTCATTGGGAAGGAATAAAAGAGTTTTTGCTGACAAATTTGACGATTTAGAGAGCATATGGGATAAGATGATCCATTTATCATCATTTTGGGCTTTAGTTTCATCTCCTTTTAAGGTGTTACCATTGTTTTCTTATTGGTAGGGATTGTAGGGTGGTGTGTGATATGTATTTTTTTGTGTGTTTCTTTTTGTATTCTTTGTGGATGTTTTGTCCTCCCATTAATTTTGTAACTTTCCTCTTTCTATTATTAATAAATTTTCTTTGTTATAAATAATAAAAAACCTTGAGGATATGAATTATTGAAGGTCTCTTATATGTATATATGTTCAAAGTGGTTGAGTTACCATGTCAATTTGCACTTGTAAAAGCTAAGAAGAAGCTCTTGGAGGTAGTATAATAACTACATCTTGACATTACGTACTTGATAATGGGAAAGGGTATCTTGGACTATGAAGCACAAAGACTTATACAAGGAAGTCGTATCTGTATTATGCCTGTATTAGACTGATACTCCTTGGATACTTGTAGATATGTTTCCAAAAATTTGCAAATGTATCCATAATTAGAAATTATTATTATTATTTTTTAATTTTGAACAAGTATGCTTTATTGATTTTCCTAAGTATTTGACCTCTCTTGAAATTAAGATGTGGCATTTGTTGTGTCTAGAGTATAATCGTTAGAATAAATTGAAAAGTAGTTTTCAATATTTTGCATACTCTCCAGAGAAGAAAAATTAGGAAATAGTGCGATTAAAGCATGTCAAATTTGGTCTAAGTTTGTGTTAACATAACCTTAATATTTTTAAAAATTAGGAAATAGTGCGATTAAAGCTTGTCAAATTTGGTCTAAGTTTGTGTTCAAATAACATAACCTTAATATTTTTTAAGTGAATATGGTATAAATTTGAAATGCAGAATATTTGATAGATCATTAAAAACAAATAGTTTGTTACAAGTATCATTAAAATTTACTTTTAATATATTCATGATATACTTACACACATAAATTGTCTTATCCTTGATGTTTTCATATCCTACTTCTTTAGAATTTATTGTATCATTTATCGTGTCAATGTATTCGTGTTGTGTCGTACCTGTATTCCATATCCATATCCGTATTCATGCTTCATTGATATTGGAGAATCTCCTACAATCTTTTGGAGGAAATCTGTAGTATTTATTTCTGGCTATTGTCTTCTATGGTGCTATGGAAACAAGTGTACAAATATGTAGTTTTGGCCCCTTAACTTTTCACAATTATCATGAATCTGTGAGAAAAATTTTGACGGATTCTTCAAATCTACCAACAATCTTCTTAATGGATAGTCAGTTGCAATTTCTTCTTTGCTCTTCCAATTCAATTTGCTTTCACAATCCAACAAGCTAGGTTAGGTATCTAATGCTAGCAACTTCATATGCGTTGTTCTGCTTGGTATTAACACGTTGAGGTGTCTCAGATAGATCTTTGAGGTAGATATCACAACTTTTGGAATTTGCTTCTTTGGTTTGATGTTTGCAAATTGACTCATAATTTGCAAAAGCTAATTCTCCAGGGCTCGATGGGAGTAGAAAATTTGTGGCACCACTTTTTGGATTTCATTAAATTTTGATCCTTGCGAAGATTGTTTTTCTGTGATATAGTCCTATATAGTTGTATAATGAGAAGCCTTAACCCATTTTTTCTTTTCATTTTCGTATAACCTCTATTAAGCTTACTTGTTCATTTTCATTTCCACTCTGCAATATTGACATTGGTAGATAATTTTGCCATGATCAGTGTGTGATTGTATGTGCTATACGGTATTATGTGCCAGCTAAGGTACCTAACTTGTACACTGCACTGAGGCAATGATTTTTAGTAATACTTGTTGGGGCAATATTAGGGTACATCAGTTATTGATAATGCTGAATGTGTGAAACATGAAAACCAAATGTCTATTTGGCTCCTGGAAAGAAAATGGTTGAAATTGTGCAATGAGACACCCAATGGGGCCATACAATGGATAAATTTAAGAATGACCTATGTGAAATATTTGCAGAAGTTCACTAAAAATGTAACAGTGTGGCTTTTCATGCTACCAAATAGTATCATCTGGTATCAAAATGCTCATATCATTTTCTTCACATTATTGGTTTTATGCTTTTCCTTTAAGTTAACTATTTTTGTTTATTTTCTTTTCTTAGGCTTGGTTGAGACTGACCCAGAAGGAGCTCTTTCTGGTTTTGCTGAAGTAGTTCGGATGGAACCTGAGAAGGCCGAATGGTGAGTAGCATAGAATTTTTAGTTTGTTGTAGACAAGGCTATCATACTTAATAGCCCTCTATCCCTTTTGTTGCTGGAAAAAGAAAGTTGAAAGTATACACGGATGGGGTTTTTTAAACAGGGACATGCTCATTAAAAAATAAGAAAACAAAAAACAAAGAACAAAGAACTCTACTCTGATATCCTAGATGATTTATTATTCCTTTGAAGTATGGATTCTAGCCTTTTTTATTTTCCCTTTTACTTCTTCTTCTTCTCCTTTTTTCTTTGAAGATGTAGTACATGAATATGTTCATGTTCATGAGATTTATTGCAAAAAATGAGTGATAAAATGAGATCCTGTTGAAACATTACCTGAGAATTGACTGGTGTTGCTGCCACATTTTCCCATAGCATCATCTTCTGTCACTATTCTTAAGGGCCTAGACAGTTCTTTACCAATGGATGGACAAGTGGCTGGATTTATTCTTTCTCACATAGAAATGGATTTGACTTGTGGCAGAAACTATTGCAAAACGTTCTGTGGTTTAATTTCTGCTTTATCTGTTGCATTAATTTTTTTTGTCATTTGGATTTCCTTGTATTTTTATTTTTATGTGTAGACATGTTCTTTGTCATTAGAGGGATGCTTTTCAAACCTGAAAAGAAAATAAATAAATTAATAAACAAGGAAAGGTGACCCAAAAAAAAAACTCTTTTCATCTTTTTCGCAAATAAAGGAGGAAATGTATGCTAGATGTTGTTTTTGTATCACATTCACATTCACATCCTAGTCCTATTTTCTATGTTAATATTTTCTGGAATCATGCTATGAAATATAAGATGATTTTCCCTTTGAACATTGGCTTGTTGGACATCTGTAGACAACCCCTATGTCCATTCATGTTAAAGCATATGAACACTTATAAATGATCCATCTCTATTTTCATGAAGCATTTTTGGACATGAAAAGGGTTTTTTTGCTTTCGTTAAGGCATTTAATATTTTCTCTCTATTTTTACTTTGTGGCTCTTTTGTACGCTTTTGTATGCACATAGCATAACATTTATGTTAATATGGAAAATTCACAAATGTTGAAAAGTTCTATTTGTTTTATGTATTTATTATTTGGCAATTTTTATTTATTTATTCTTTTAAGTTTTAAGTTTTTGAGTAGAAACAATTAACAAACCTCTGCTTTCATCTCAAATTGGACTATTTACTGGAAACATTTAATGAGGGACTCCCCCTCCTGTCCCTCATTATGTCTTCTGGCCTTTCCATTTTTTATATTTTCTTTCAACTTTACTCTGGTTCTGGGAGAGAGAGAACCTTATAGTTGGAAATCTTCAGTTTGTGCTGTACTCATTCACTAATAGGAATGTGAAAGTGGTAGCTTTTTACAATCCCTAATATGCAATTATTGTGAGCAAATGCACATGAGAGAATATATCATGTGTATTATAGGCCTGGCACTGCCTTATTTGAGAGGCTTAACATATGCTTGGATATCTGCATACATTGTATCCCTATGTTTTGACCGCTGTTTGATAACTGAACAAAATATTGGGTTATTTTTTTTAATTAATTAATTTTTATTTTTATTTTTAATATCTTCAGGGGATTTAAAGCTTTAAAGCAGACTGTCAAGCTCTACTATAAGTTAGGGAAGTATAAAGAAATGATGGACGCTTACAGGGTGATGTTAACATATATCAAATCAGCTGTAACAAGAAATTACAGTGAAAAGTGTATAAACAATATTATGGACTTTGTTTCGGGATCAGCTAGTCAGAACTTCAGTCTCTTGCAAGAGTTCTATCAGACCACTCTGAAGGCCCTTGAAGAGGCAAAGAACGAGGTCAGAATTTTGATCTTGTCTTCACTAAACAACTTTTTTTTCTTTTTTGTTTTTATAGATAAAAGATGTCATATATTTCTCTTTTTTTCAGAGGCTCTGGTTTAAGACGAACCTAAAGCTCTGTAAGATTTGGTTTGATATGGGTGAATATGGGCGAATGAGTAAGGTATCTTTATTGGCTAGATAATAACTTCTGTGTATTTTAGTATGTATAATGAAATATTCCTTGGATGAAGATAATTCTTTGGATTTATTAGATTTTGAAGGAACTTCACAAATCTTGTCAAAAAGAAGATGGTAGTGATGACCAAAAGAAAGGAACTCAACTGTTGGAGGTATATGCAATTGAGATTCAAATGTATACCGAGACTAAGAATAACAAAAAGCTTAAGGTAAGATATTGTTTAGCTTTTATTCCTTTTGTTAGTATTCTGAGATGAGATGACACATGATTATTTTTCTTGTCCACATGTTTTTAATTCTGCCTATTAAGCACTATGGTATTAGTGTGTGTTTTGTTTGTGTTTAGGTGACAAGAATACATGTGAATTTTTATATTTTCCTTACTAATGCTTATCATAGTGGCTTTTTGTACTTAAGTTGTGTGTATTGTACTTTCTTTTCTACAAATAATTTTACTCGCTAGAAAAAGGATTGGAAACACTCAACTACTAAATGATGAGAATTACAAATATTGAAGAGCATATAGTAAGAGAGAGTAATCTATGAGAATTAATCAAACCTAGTGATAGATATCTTCTTTTCCTTTTATTTTTTGGTAAGTAGAGAGAAATTTATCGATATGTACACATATATGCGAATATATGAATATGAGACCTAGAGGCATAATGCTTATCTAACAAGTCATCTTTCTTGATGCATTCAAGAGCAGCATTTATGTGATAAAGAAATTGGTATGAGTGATAGTCTTGCCACGAATTCATGGAATTTGCCGACATCATAAAGTAATATTTGTTTCTTACACGGTATTTGATTGTTTGGGATTGGGATAAGAATTGCTGTCTCCTTTCTTTTCCCACCTCCTTTTTCTCATTCTTGGGAGTAATTAAACTTTTAAATTTTCAATTTATGAAAATTACTATGTGCTTCATTCAAAGGATAGAAATCAATCTGGAGGGTTGATGGGATCCAGATCCTTGTTGACACTGGTTTTATTTGAATGGTTTGAAGAAATTGGCTTCAACTTATGGATTATTGATTAATATATCCCAAGTATGGTAGAATAGAGTATTCTGCTTAAGAAACTTTGTTGATAGGAAAAAAAAAAATAAAAAATCTGTTTGTATGATGGGGTAAGCATGTATCAGGTTTTAAATAACAGCTTGCAAATAATTTAGTGGCTATTTTCATAATGGCCACACAGGGTGCTGAATACATTATGGTTGTATAATAAACCTTATGAATCATAGGGGCGATGTGTTACAGTATTGCATATGCCTGTGATCGTGTCATAATGACTCGTAAGGACTATTGTGACCATCACTAGTTTGTAACTTCTAGGTTAGCACTTACAATATTGATACCATTAAGTGGAGGAGAAAAGAAAAACTTAACTGTCAGCAGTCATCACGCTTTACCATATCAGGTGGTGGTGTGCAGCTTTGTTGTTCTTTTTCTTCTTTGTATGCAATATCCAGCAGACTGAGGCAGTTTTAATAAATATATGTATATTCCAAATGGGAGCATGACAAGGCTCATGTTGTTGTTAATAGATAGTAGGAAGACTTTAGTGGGGTTCTCTTTGTTAATTAAGTGGGTTGGGATTTTGCACTATTTTAGAATTTGGTATTGTGTTAAGCTGAGAAGAGGAGAAATGGTGAAGAAGGGACAGCTTATCAAAAACTAGGAAAGGCTTAGCACTAGGGCCCGAGTGCAACAGAAACTTTAGATTCTAAGGCAAAAGGTCATATTAAATATAAAAATAAAAACAAAAACATAAACATATATAGCAAGTTCCCACCTCCTCTCAGCCTTTATCATTTATCTTACATTTTCAGATTTGGTATATGTTTGTTTGTTGATATTTATTTGTATGAAAGTAATGATAATTTTAAAAGAAAACATAAGTATTTCCACTTGACAGTGATTTAAAAAACAATAATAAACTCATTGTTTATATCAAATTATGTTTTACAAGTTGAAAATAATTTCATTAAAAATCATTTTAATGCAGTATTTGTGAAATGCTAGAGTTAAAACATGTGCATCACTATTATTTGGGGAGATTGTATGACCAAAGAAAAGTTGTGATCACCATGCCATGATCACGACCATTATGGTGGCGGCCACTGTGATTCAAGAGTTAAGACCTTGACGTGAATTGTGCGAGTGTCCCCCAAGTGATGTACCAATTTAAGAATCTTGATGCAAGATGACATGCATTATAGGGCTTGTTTTTTTGAATGCCTTATTATTGTTATTTTGCCTTTTCCATGTTGGGTCTTGACATCCTAATACACCATTGCTCTATCTAGTTAAATTGTTAATCATTCCATTGTGGCATTTTTTGAAGTTGTGGTATTTTTTTTAATTATTTCTGTGTATGGGATGTGGTGCCAAAACTTCAAGGATGACTTTGTCGGAGGTAGATTTTTGTGCAAATGTTTCTCCTGCAAGTGATATAATAAATGGTTTCTATATCCTTCAGTTTGTCTCTGTCCATTGAGCTTCATTCTATAAATGGAATAATGCAGCAATTATACCAAAAAGCACTATCAATCAAGTCAGCAATACCCCATCCTAGAATCATGGGAATTATTCGGGAATGTGGTGGGAAAATGCATATGGCAGAACGTCAGTGGGCTGAGGCAGCCACAGATTTCTTTGAAGCTTTTAAGAACTATGATGAAGCTGGGAACCATAGGCGTATCCAGTGTCTAAAGTATGTTTGCAATCTCTCTCTCTCTCTCTCTCCTCCCGTCAGCGTGTGCGTGCAAGTGTGCGTGGATTCTCTGATGTTGTGAAGTTTAATTTGAGTAAGATGAAATTAAGGTTCTATTTTAGTATAAAATCAGAAGAAATATATTTATTTTTTACCTCTGCACGAACTAACAAATGCTTTAAAATAGTGAGAATTTGAGAAAATAAATAAGGTGAAACAATAGGGAGAACGATCATTTAGTTTAATTTTCTTGCATACTGCATCATTGAAAATTTAGAACAAAACTGCTGCGGTAGTAAGTTGAAATTCAATGGCCTTTACTAAGAAATTGATCCCAAATGAAGCAGAATGATAGTTAAATTAGTTTTATATGATGGTTAGATATGAAAACTTGAATAAGTTATCTCTAGTTTAATAAGTGATACTTTACAATGGACTGATTTTGACAATCATTGAATGGTGATGATGAGATGATGATATTAATATATATTGAATTTACCTAGCTGCATATGTCAGGTGTGTCCAGGTATCAAATTCTTCAATTGTACCTTACACTAAGCTCCTCAATATGAAGCACAGACACCTCGCCAAAGGCAACGTACAGGTGTCCGACATGCGTCGGACACGCAGTGAACATGTGTCGGACACTCTACAAGAGGTGTCCCGTTTTTTTTTTTTTTTTTTTTTTGGAATTTTGTCAATCAAACATGTCTTGGGCATGCGAGGAAAAATAAACTTGAGAAATAGAGAGAAGGTGATCGAAGGAGAAGCAAAGTCGAAGAGCAGAATTGAAGAGAAGAAGAACATAATCGAAGAGAAGACGAAGAGAAGAATACTTTAGAAGTGCCTTCAATTGACCTCTTTGAATAGCTTCAGGCCTTTGATCAACCTCCGATTCACCTCTTTGAACAGCTTCAGGGCCTTCAATCTCTCTCTCTCTCTCTCTCTCTCCCCAACTGATTAGGGCTTCTCTTCTCTCTTCGATTTTGTTGTTGCTTCTCTCTTCGATTATGGTTCTCTCTTCTTCTCTTCATTTTCTTTACTTAACTTTGTTTTTCTTCTTTTCTTTTTATGATTTCTTTCTCTCCTCTTGGTTCTTTATTTTTTTTTCCCCTCTGTTCTGAGTAGACCTTTTTTTTTTATATTATATTTTTATACTTTTTTTTCCTATTTTTTTGGGTATATCTCTTGTTTGCTTATCTTGAAATGCATAGAATAAATTAGTTTTATTTTATTTGAAGAAAAAAATCAAATTTTATTAAAATCTTTTGGATACTGTGTTTATTAATTATTTTCCAGTGATTTTTTTTTTTTTTTTAAATTTTTAGACATGTTACAAATAAATAAAATTATACGTATTGGTTCAATGGTTAAGACTTGGCCTAATAAACTTGAGGTTATGGGTTCAAGTCTTGGGATCATCACTTTGTGCATTATGCCAAAAGTTAGGTGTGTACTTAATCTTTCCCCTCCCAAACATACATTAATGTGTACTAATTGGACGTTGTTTTTTATATATATTGAATGTGTCCTCAACGTGTCTTGTCTCCCATTTTTAGAAAATTTGCTTGTCCGTGTCGTGTCCTATGTCCATGTCCATGTCCGTGCATCATAGGCTCCTGAATAACAACTTTTTGTATTATGGTACTTGTTCATTTTTAAATATTATTTTGATGCCTTAACCTATCTCTTTTTATTGTTTCTGTGTCTCTCATTATCTTCTGGTCTGCCTTTATCTCTATACTATACCTTTTTATAATTAGTTATCCAGAGGTTGTCCTGCATCATACCATGTGGTGTAGAGTGGTGTGTGTAATCTTGTTTGTCCAACCCAAACTTGATGTATTGCTCAATTGAAGGTAAACTCTGAATGGGCTGTTAAACAAGGCAAGAGCCAATTGATGATATGAGATTAATATTAAGATTTCATGTAATGGAAGTTTCTATAATCATTCATTAATTTCTATCAACTCAATTGATATTGTGAGGGATTTTGGCTTTTCAATGCATGTAAAGTAGAATGGGGCCATCCATTTCCTACGAAGTTGTGATGTGTTATTGCAAAGTTTTAAGAAACATAACATTGTTGATGATTGTGAGTCTCTTGATGATGCATTGGAGCACTGAAACAAAATCTTGCACGTATTATCTTTTTTATGGCTTTAATGAAAGAATATCCTTTCTATGACGTTGAGGGTGGGACAATAATTTATTTATCTTTTTTGGTTGTATGAGGTGCATATTTAATTATGTTGTTAAGTGTTGTGTGAGGTGGATATATCCAACATGCGAGTCTCAACATGCAATGCATGATCCTTTATGTGCTTTACTATTTTGAAGCTTATGTCTCACAATCCTGTTGAATTGTGGTACCATCTTTAACTATTAAAAGCTAATGAATCCTTCTATTTTTTAGACCAGCTATTGTACCAACATGCCTATCTCACTAATATACCAAACCAAACCAAGCCTTAAGTCCCATCAAATAGGGTCGGCTACATGAATCCTTCTTCTCCACGCGGCCCTATTAAAGGCCATTTCATTAGTCAAATTAAGTAGATTCATATCTCTATTTATAACGCTAGTCAACGTTAATCTAGGCCTACCCCGTCCCCTAACACTTCCATCCATCGTTACAACATCGCATCTCTTCACTACTGCCTCTGTTGGTCTCCGTTGAATATGACCAAACCATCTCAAACGATTCTCTCTCAACTTATCTTCTATCGGTGATACTCCTACCCATTCCCGAATACACTCATTCCTAATCCTGTCCTGTCTAGTCTTACCACACATCCACCTTAGCATCCTCATCTCAACCACACTCATCTTATCTACATGTTGTTTCTTGGTTGCCCAACACTCCGTCCCATACAACATAGCTGGTCTAATAGCCGTTCTATAGAACTTACCTTTTAGTCTAGTGGGTATTCGTTTATCGCACAATACCCCAGATGCACTTCTCCACTTACACCATCCTGCCTTAATCCTATGGGCCACATCTGCATCAATCTCTCCCGCTGTTGTGATAATCGACCCTAAATAACGAAAATGTTCACTCTTAGGCAGTTCTTGGTTCTCAATCTTCACTTCTCCTCTGCTTTCATTGTTACTGTTACTAAATTTACACTCCATGTACTCTGTCTTAGTTCTGCTTATCCGAAATCATTTAGATTCAAGAGTTTTTCTCCAAATCTCCAACTTTGTGTTAACTCCTTCTCTAGTCTCATCCACTAACACAATATCGCCTGCAAAAAGCATACACCATGGCACGTCATCCTGAATATTTATCGTCAACTCGTCCATAACTAAAGCAAAAAGATAAGGACTTAAAGTAGATCCTTGGTGTAACCCTACAGTGATAGGAAATTCATTTGTTTCTCCAGCTGGCGATCTAATAGTGGTCACCATCCCTTCATACATGTCCCTAATCACGTCAATGTAGCCTTTTGTTACCCATTTCTTCTCTAACGCCCACCATATTATATCTTGGGGCACTCTGTCATATGCTTTCTCAAGATCGATAAACACCATATGAATGTCCCTTTTCTTTTCTTTATACTTTTCTATAACTCTCCTCAAAAGATAAATCGCTTCCATTGTTGACCTACCAGGCATAAACCCAAATTGATTCTCTGACACCTCTGTTATGTCTCGCAATCGGTGTTCCATCACCTTCTCCCACACTTTCATTATATGACACATTAGCTTAATTCCTCTATAGTTGTTACAATTCTGGACATCACCTTTAGTAATTACATGCTTGACTCGAACATATGCACACTTCTAGACTACATTGAAATCGTGTATAAGTGAACAGGCTACAGATATTTCTGTATGTTTTTAACTCAATTTGGACACTTGCATTTGATTACTTTTGGTCCTCTCTCACTTTGTAGATATTTGGTTCTGGCCAATATGCTGATGGAATCTGAAGTGAACCCTTTTGACGGTCAAGAGGCAAAGCCGTAAGTTATTTAAATGGGTTGGAGACTTAAATTTGTTTATATTTCCTACCCATTTTTGTATGTAGTGTATGATCTTTCTCCCTCTGTAGATATAAAAATGACCCAGAGGTTTTGGCTATGACAAACCTGATAGCCGCTTATCAACGGAATGAGATATTGGAATTTGAGAAAATCCTGAAGGTATGCTTAGTGAACATTGTATATATTGTACTTACTTCCTACTTTTATTATAGATTTTTTTAATTATCCAGCCCTTTCCCTTAAATTCTGAATTTGTGTTGGTGTTTGAAATTTCTCCAGACAAATAGAAGGACGATAATGGATGATCCATTTATTCGGAATTACATTGAAGATCTCTTGAAGAATGTTAGGACCCAGGTGTTGCTTAAGCTCATCAAGCCTTATACAAGAATTCGTATCCCCTTTATATCAAAGGTAATGTGGTGTTTTCTTCTTTTTTTTCTTGTGGAATTTGTTTTATTTATATCTAGGAGATGAAGCTAATGAAGTTGCTAGTAATGGATGAAAGGTGTTCGTTTACTTTACTATACATGTGCAGAATCATAGCCTTAGCCTTACACTAATATTTTTCTTTGAGAAGATGTCATTTTATCCTCACAGAATCGATGATGGGTGTACTCAAACTCAACAAGCCTTTGTCCCAATTACTTGGGCCTTGGGATTGTTTACATGGATCCATTTGTTCCAATTGGTTATATTTGCAGTCATATATCCTTAACTGAGTTTAAGATAGTCTTGTCCTTTCTTATCACCTCAACTCGTATTCTCCTTAGCCTTCCTCTGTTTCTTCTACCACCCTCCAGGTGGATTAAATCACTCCTTATAAGCACGCTAATTAGTCTAGGATGCACATGTCAATGCCATGCCATTTCAAACAATTTCCTCACCTCTCCTACTCTGATTTTGCAGAAGATTTTACAATTAATAGTCCTGCTAGAGTTATCAAGTTCTTTTAAAATTTCTCGAGTGGTTTTCATTAAATAGATTTTCAAAATAACTCCCACATTGTTCCTTAATCTCGTCATCCTTGATATTCTTTTGTCTTCACCTATAATACACTTAATGTAGTTTAGGTATTTATCTTTACATTTTTTTTTTAATCTTAGGAAGTTCATATTTTTTTTTCTCCATCATTTGAATCTGACTTAAGAAAAGCATTTGGGGAGGGATTGGGATTGGGAATGGGAATGGGAATGGGAAAGGGAAAGGGAAAAGGTGTGTGAAACTAGGTGAAATATAGGTATATTTTATTCATATTTCACCTATCTTTTCCCTTTTCCTTTCCAAATCCCTCCTCAAATCCTCCAACCAAACACAGCATAAACCTAGCCTCTAAATGCTTGTTAAGCTTCGGTTTTAACTACTTGATATCTTTCAAAAATTTTATTATTCCCATGTTTGTCTTTTCTAATATACCAAATGTCTTTTCAATTGACGTTAATTTTCTCCTACATATTTAGTTTCTTGTAAACAAATAATTTTAGTTCTCCTGATCATAATATCTAGTAATTCCATCGCTTTACTCGTGAATGTCCTGTGTTCCAAGTTCCCTTCTCTCTTGGACTAGCCTCTTTGTCCACACTCGTAATGTGCAGGAGCTCTTGCCTACTTCTCACTAATCCCGGTCACCAATGTAGCGTGTCGCTTTGGGGGAATGCTGTAGCTAACCTTGTCCATTTATTACTACACCCAACAGTTGGTGTGACAATAAGCTTCCTAACTCGGTCTAAATGCAGGAGCTTAATGTTCCAGAAAAAGATGTTGAGGAATTGTTGGTTTCACTAATCTTGGATAACCGTATCCATGGGCATATTGATCAAGTCAACCGGCTTTTAGAACGTGGCGACAGGTTAGGACATGTTATTGTATTTTTGTACCTTTCTCAATTCTGATTTGTTCACTTAGAGCTGCTAAAACTCAAAATTTTTGTATCAATTATTGTTGGATTTTGTCATACAGGTCAAAGGGAATGAAAAAGTACACCGCCATAGATAAATGGAATACACAGCTCAAGTCTCTCTATCAAACCATTGGCAACCGAGTATGCTAAGATCGATTTTCACAGAAATGGTGGTTTGATTTTCTCTGCTGATGATGGCTATCGGATTAAGATTTTTTTGTTATTATTATTTTTTTTTATCATGGTCGATTTGGATTGAACTTCTATTTTGCTGTTTGAAATGTGCTTTGTTCATATAAGCTGTGGATAAAAACATTGAATTGGGTAATGTCACATATTTTTGTGTTACCAATTAAGAGGCAATTATGCTATTGCTTTATTTTTATTTTTATTTTTTTTAAGGGTTCTTGAACCCAACGGAGCTTGGAAAAATGAACAGTCAGGAAAATATTTTGCCTTGAAAACACAGCTTGCCATCGAATCAGGATGAGTGAGAAGTCACTATCCTTGTTTGGCTAGGAGGGCAAGATTAAAAGCCTTTAAATCTCTGAAACCAATCTGCCATCTGGCTTGCTCCGGCATAAACCATGCCAAGCTTTCCGGTGGATTTTCTTTCTATTCTCCCGTCTATCCTACCAGTAATTGGCCATAAGGGCTGCAATTTCTTCACACAATGAATTCGGCAGCTGGAAACATGTCATAGCATATGTAGGAATAGCTTGTGCTACTGACTTGAAAAGAATTTCTTCCCAGCTTTAGATAAAAGTTGCTCTGCTCTTTCCATCCTTGAATTGGCTTCCAGATGCAATCTCTAATGTTATTGAAGATGGTTTGTTTTGATCTCCCAACAAGAGTGGGAAGACTGAGATATTTGCCATGATCGATAGTTTCCACCACCTCCAAGATCTCTAAAATTGTTGTCCTCAAAACTGCCGTTGTGTTTTTATTGAAAGATACAGATGATTTTCTGAAATTTTATTTGCTGACCTGAAGCAAGACCATATACGTCCAACATATGCTTGAAGTTGGCTGCTTCCTCAACTGATATGCTTGGAACCCCCTGCTAATTCTGACACCATGAATTCGCCCTTCAAATTCTGCCTTTTGAAGAAGGGCAGAAAACCCCGTGGCACGTAATATAAAAAGATATGGTGACAGCGGGCATCCTTGCCGCAAACCACTAGAAGAATGAAAATTGTTCCCCAGTGCCATTCACAAGTACCTGATAGGAAGCAGTGGTCATGCAATTTTGGATTAGAGATCCATTTTTCTGTGAAAAAACCGACGCAACATAGCAAACAAAAATCCCCATTCAACTCAGTCGCAAGCCTTGCTCATATCAAGTTTGAGAGCCATTGTCCCCCCCACCATGTTGCCAGATCGTTTGTTCTTAAGGTGATGGAACATCTCGAAGGCTATAAGGCCATGTTTGTTTGGGCGGACTGGATTAGCATTCTCATGACTAATAGTCCTAGGACTACGAATTCGTTGGATTATGTATCCTATCTTAACTAATAGTCAAGTTTAAAATAATTAGTCCGTACTTCAATTATTTAACCAAATATTAGATTAATAATTTTATTGGATTATTAATCCAATCCCAAGCTCATGTCTACCCAAATAAACATGACCTAAGAGTGTTGTCGCTGATAAGATGTCCAGGGACGAAGGCACTTTGGGATTGCGAGATGACTTGCGGGAGCACCAATTTAAGCCGATTTACTAAGACCTTCGCCAAAAACTTCTTGTAAACAACATTGCATAGAGAAATATGCCGATACTAGGTAGCATTTTTAGGCTTCTTCACCTTCGGTATCAACATAATAAACGTGTTATTTATGCCTGTGAGAGACTCAAAAAAATTCTACTTCTTGTTGTAAACTACATGCCATCAACGTGTTTTTGAAAGAAAGACTCCATTTGCATTTGCTAGCGAGGCTTGTCCTCTTTTCCCCAATGCTCACCACTGTCCAAAAATTCATTAAAACCCAACACACACCCACAGCATATCAGGATTGAGAAGCCAATCAATTTTCTTTGTTAAGAATGTGTATTTGTTGTCCAAGAAAAAACATAGGTAGTAAAATTAATACCAATCTATTGACAAGTATGTAAATTGTTAAGACTTTCTCATTTCACCAACACTTGATACAACTAAACATTTGTTAATAATTTCTACATATGTTTGCCTTTTCTTATGTTCATATCTCAACATGAGAGAATTTGAGAGCCTCATAAGGCTCACCACAGGTTCCGTTTCGATGATTTGAATTGTTACTTTGTAGGGCCCTTAATGTCTATCATCAATAAAAAAAATATAAATAAAAAAAATTAGTTCGATCCAACAATTATGACATTTTTATTTTATTATGTTTGTCTCTAAAAGAATAGATAGTCTATTTTAAAAATATATTTGTCGTTTATTTTTTCAAAAACAAATGCAACAAAATGAAAACATTACGATTATTGGATCAGACTTATTTTTTTAATGGTTGATATACATTGAGCGTCATACAAAATAAACGGTTCGGATTATTGAAACAAGACTCATGGTGGGACTCACAAGCCATTCAAATTCTCTCATGTTGAGATATGAATATAAGAAAAGCTCTACCCTTTATGAAATTCAAGTAAAATATCATAGTTTTGCAATTGAAATTTAAAACGCAAATTTTCATTCTTTGTGATGCCAATAGATAGATTTATTTGCAATCTACAAATATCTTCAATTTTAAAAGGCTTATAACCATCCCTAAGATCTAAAGTAGCGAAGAATAATAAAACTCTATCAAATACCTCTTAAATTGGTTGTTGAATTCTTAAAATTGTGTATCAAATTAATAGTAAAAAATATTAAGGCGAAAATAATATTCAATGTTAATATGATCTCTTTGATGAGAATCACAATCTTGATTGACTATAGGATTCTGAAACAGAAGAAAAAAAGAGAGAAAATAAAAATAAAAATAAAAATAAAACAAAGAAATTAAAAAGAAAAAAAAAAGAGAAAGAAGTAAAGTTGAAGAAAAGGTTATAAAATAAGGAGAGGAGAGGGAAAAAAAACTTGTTTTTTTGCGTGGGGAGGAATCTAAACTACGGAACCAAATATCAAAAATAAATAAATAAATAAAAATAAAATAAAGATACTAATTTTAATTTTTTATAATAAAAAAAATCCAATGGGGCAATTATTAAATTTATCAAGAAAATCATTGAAGGGCAAATAATGTCTGTAATCAATACTCTATTAAACCATTTAATTAGAATTTTAAAATTCTGACTTATCCTGGTATGTCCTACTCAAATTTTAAAGATATTTATTAGTCAAATCTATTGACCAAACTTATCCATTTAAGTCATACCTCTTTTCTCACTTATTAATATTCTAAAATGTCATCTTCTTACCTCCCTTATCCCCAACGTTGCTAATAACTACCTTCAATTGTTGATGATCACCTCCAACCACTGTCTCTGACTACCAGCATTCACTATTGACCTTTGGTGATAGTTTCCAATGACGCTTCTTTGATCATTTTTTATCAAAAATAACTCCAATCTCCATTATGCCACCACTTTCACTATTAAGTTATTTTCATATACTCACTCACTCACATTTACACATACACATATTTACTTCTTCACAGAGGAAGCAACAAACTTTGGTCTAATAAATTTATCAAAGACATATTCAGTAATATATAACAAAGATGATAAAGGCGAGATCTAGAGAATCATTATTGCTTGAAGTCATTTGGAGTCAATTTGACTATTAGAACAACTAGATCAATGCAGATCTAGAACAAACGAGATCAACAAAAAATGATAAATAACAAAGATGACAAAGGTAGATGATGACAATGATAGAGGAGGCAGTTGGTGATGTGGTAGTTGTGTAGATCGGCAACAATGGAGTTGGTTGGTGAGCAGTGCCAATGGATTGGCGACATTATAGATCGGTGACTGTGGAGGTAATTAATGAATGGTGACAAAGAATAGTAAGGTGATTGGCGATAGTGTGAGATTTTTGAAAAAAATGTTAGAAAAAATGAGAGAAAAGAAAATTGCCTAATTAACTAATTATATAATGAGAATAAAATAAATATTTAAAAATTTATTAATATATTTTGAAAAATTTATCGAACTTGATATTTAAATAGGAGTGACAAGTAATATTCTCCAAATTTTACTAGTAGGCCCAATGCTCTCCCTTGGGAGGGTTGTGTTTTGGGGGGTGTGCATGGCGAAGTAGGAAGTTGCCAAGGGGTAAGCACAGCACCACACAGGCCAGTAAGGGTCCCACTGACAACTATTTTACGGGTTATTTGGAATGACTTAAATAAGTATATTTTTTATCTTTTTATAAAAAAATGTGTAGAAAAATAAAAAAATAATGTGATAAAAAAAAAGATAAAAAAATAAAAAATATATACTTATTTAAGGTAGCCAAACTTAAACCAAACCCTTTTCCTCTTTTGTCTCCCATCTTCCTTCATTACCCACCCAATTTCATTTCTTGTTTCTATTCATTTAATCTCACTACCTACCGACCTTTTTTTTTTTGAACTGTACCTACCGACCTTCTTCTTCTTCCTTTTTTTTTATTTTTTATTTTTTATTTTTTTTTTGTCGTCGTCGTCTTTTTCCTTCTGTTTTTTTAACAATATTTGCCAATTTCAAATCAAGCAAAATACAACAAGTCTGTTTGATAACCATTTCATTTTCAATTTATATTTATAAAAATTTTAAAAATTGTCATAAAAACTTGTTTAATAATTTTTTTAATTTTTAAATGGTTACCTCAGTTTATAAATTTGAGAAAAAAACGAGCTTTGTTTGGTAAGAGTTTTGAATTATAGTTCCACCTATTGATTTGGCTGTATTGTTTGTTTTGAGCTTTCAAATCATAATTCTACACCCATTTCTCAAAACTTAATTCAAAACATAATCATTATTTGTCAAAACTCATAACCAAACACATAATTCAAAACTCTTTTCAAAACTCAATTCAAATCAATATTTTAATTTTGTTAAGATTTTAAATATTTTAATATTTAAACATGTTATGATTTTTTTAATTTTTTAATTTTTTTAAATATTTTAATTTCAAAATATTACGATTTTAATTTTTTTAATTTTAAAATATTTTATAAAAATAAATTCAAACTCTATTTTATAAAAATATTTTTAAGTATTTTAATTTTTTTGTTTTGTATTTGGTTACAATTTGAGTGTAGAGTTATGAAAGTAGTATAGAGTTTCAAGTTATGTGTTTGGTTATGAGTTTTAAAAATAATTTTTTAATTGAGTTTTGTTTTATGTGTTTGGTTACGATTTGAATGTAGAGTTGTTTTTAAATTTAAAATATTAACATTTTAAATTATTTAAATTTTTACAATTAAATTTTTTTGAATATTTATTTAATTTTTTACTTATTAAATTTTTTAGAATATTTAAATTATTTAAATATTTATGATTTAAAATTTTTGAATATTTATTTTGAAAAAAGTTTATTTCCTTTGTAATATTTTCAATTAAAAAATTGATTAATGTTATTTTTTATAAATAATAAATTTTTTTAATTGAATTTCAAAAAAAGTTTGGTTATGAGTGTTGATCAGAATTTTTACAGTGTGAAAGTAGTGTATTTTGTTATGAGTTATAACAATTTAAATTAAGTTTTGAAAACTCTTTCCAAAACTCATAACCAAACAAATTTTCTTATTTCACATGTCAAATTAAATTTTTAAAACTCAATTTCACACTCAATTCAAAACTCAATTCAACACTCTATTCAAAAATCATAACCAAACAAATTTTTTACACTCAAATCATAATTCTACAACTTACAAATTCAAAATACAACTCATACTCTCAAATTATATTTACAAAACTCTACCAAACGCAACTGTAAACTCAAAAAATGAGTTTACGTTTTCAGTTTTCAAATTTTTTTTTTCAAATAATTTTTTTTCCAATTAATTATTTTTTCAAATAATTTTCTTTCAATTAATTTTTTTTCAAATAATTATTTTTCAATTATTTTTTCCCTATTAATTTTTTTTTCAATTATTTTTAAATTAATTTTTTTTCAATTATAATGTATTTGATCCCATTGTCATAAATAATAAAAATAAATACAAATATTTTAGGCATGAATAAATATATTTTTTAGTTTATAGTTTTAAAATTTTTTAAACATTTTGTTCAAACCATACGCGTTTATAATTTATACTTTTCTAAAAATAAATAAAAATCAATTTATAAAATTTTTATAAACATAAATAAAAAACATAAACATTACCAAATGTTGCCAACCAATTTCATTTCTTGTCTCAATTCATTTTAATGACCATGTGATGTGTGGTGGGGTGTGTTGGGTGGTTGTAGATAGAGTTGGGCTTCCCTTGTCCACTCAAAATATATATATATATATATATAGATTCGGAAGGAGTTTTTGGGTTGCAAATTTTTTTTAAAAAAAAAGATAAATTAAAATATTTTTCTTCAATCAAAGACAAAAGTTAAAATACAATCAAAATATAAAATTTTATTAGCTTTCTCCTATTACCACCATTGCCTTACTACCATTGTAAACCATGACTTGTGACAACCATCTTTTGTTGTTGCTGATCTTTTCTGGTGATTGTTTTCCTGTTGCTATCATTGGCGATTCTCTTATGTTAATTGTGAGGATTTAAAAAGTGCATTATTGGGGATATGATGCCAGCTAAAGGTCATCAAGAGGCTTATTATCATGTTTCTTGTCTCCATTTGTCACGTTATAATTGAGTTCTTTAGATTTAGGAAATTGGATCCTCTATTCAATTGTCCGATTAATCTCATTTTTTATATAGATGACATCATCAACGAACACTATACTATATATGATTTAAATCATCAAAATATAATCGGAATAAATCTCTCGAGGTGTGACAGCGGTGCTATCACAACACTCTTCCCAAATCTAGTCCAACTCACTATGGGTTTATTTCATATCTATTTTCATGATTTAAATTGTTTATTTTTTAGAACTCTTTAATGAGATCAAGCATATCAAAAATCAGGTTAATCAGACATCGAGAGTTGAAAAGAGAACTATGTGAGTATCATGTGAGATCAAGCATATCTTACATGGATATAGAATTCACACTATATGAGTCACATGTAAGTCTTACACTTATGTAAAATATTTAGTAAAAATATTGATAAAATATTTGAGATCTCTAACATTACTATAAGACAGAGCTACAAAAAACAACTATGGTAATTCAATCCACATTAAAACATACTTAAATTAGTATGTGGCTTCTTATTAATTAGTTGAAGAGAAGATTGGGCTTTTGCCATAATTTCATTTTTTTCCCCTATACATGTAAATCATTTATAAGGGGAAGAAGAAAAAAAAAATCGATTAAATAATCGTAATTGCATAATTTCATAAGATTTATCAACAACCAAAAAAATGATAATTTATTCAAAATCATACTTACTGTTTTTTTATTTTTTAAAGACAAATTTGATGAAATTATGTAGTTATGATTATTGGATAGAGATGAATTTTGTTATGGATAATCTACATGCAAGATTCTAAAGAATGAATAATTCAAATTATCGAAGTAAGACCTATAATAAACCCACAAAACGGATAACACAACCTTCTCTCTAAATAAAATAAAATAAATAAAGGCCAAATCTTTTGAAATAATTATACCAAATATAGACACAAAAATAGATAAACTAGAAGAATTTCTCAATTTGAAGGATTTTGAAAATTTCATTGTTTTCATAAAATAATTTTATCTTTCAGTGAAGGGCAGAAAGAAAGACACTGTAAAAGACAAATTTTAAGAATAAAATTATTTTTAGGGACAAAATATTTTGGTTGTCAAAAGTGTTATCGTTATATTTTTACCAACAAAATTGGACATTTAGTGGTGAATTACTATTATTTTGGGATCAAATTTTTTGTCTAAAAAAATAAAACTTTTTGACATCAAATATTTTGTCCCTAAAAGTCTATTTACTAACGATATTTTCAAAATTTTATTGCTAAAAATATATTTTTTTTACTTTCAAGACGACTTTTTAATGACTAGTCTCACAACAACGAGAAATAGTCCCCAAATGTTTGTTGCAACAAAACTTTTACTTTCAAGAACAAAAAGATTAATTAATTTCTAAAACTTGTATACGTTGTGTGGAAGGTAGAATTCTTCTCCATAGGGAAAGCGAAATGACGTGTCTATTCCTTTACTCTGTCAAGAGAAACCAAAACGTTAGTGATCACTCCCAACCCGGGTTGGTCGAGAGGACCCTTCGACGGTCAAGTTAGACAACTATTTAGCTATGAATATTTGTATTTGAAAAGGAGTTCTTGGATTACCTTCGGTCTATCCACTTTGCTTCACTTGCTTCGTCTTTTATAGTTTTTTTGACTTGAATCCCATCTGTTGGATCAATGTTTGATCTGAGAGTTTTGCCTGTACCTGGTTCTGGTAAGGCAAATGGTCAAGTTGCTTTTACCATTGATTATTGGATCGTCCTCTTATGGATGTCTTAGATAACGTCAGATGCTAATGACCAATTTGCCAAGCGTTGTATTCGTCAAATCAGGTTGATTGGATAGACTTACCATCCAGTAGGCTTGACCTATACTCATGCATTTGCTACTTTGATATTTCCACCGTTGGATGAAGATGAATCCAACGTTTCCCTTACATTCTGCGAATCTTCCTTCTATAAGGAGATTTTTACTCTCTGTTGCTCCTCATGGTCTTAGCCACGCGTCAGTTTATTATTAGTCACTTCTAATAGACTCTTTAAAAAGCTCATATCAGCCTTCCCTTTCTTTTGGGCCAATTGCCTAATTTATTTAGGCTTAGACCAACATTTTATCCCTCTACAATTGCCTTTCTTCGGTGGCTGACTTAGGTTGGGTTGGTTGTCAAAGACATTAGTCTGATTAGATAATGAGCCAAACCATTTTCATTTATAACACATGTTCTTTGATTTCGCCTTTAATGATGACATTCGTCATGTCGTCCTTTTAGGTGCCGTTTCATCTCTAACACATTAAATAGGAAGTGCCCCTTACTTTCCATCACATTGCTTGCAATCCTTTCAAAAATCTAGATGCACCTTTTTCTCTCTCCACCATTTGAAGTATCAGTCTACTTTTTTTGTAAGTTCATCTTCTCTCATTCTCTTATGATTTCTCTGTAGTTACTCTTTTCACTTTCTAGTTGCCATGAATTGTCTCAGGCGTTTCTTTGAGTCTGAAGAAAATATTTAGGAATTTAGAATTCTCCATAATATTCTTGATGATGTATTCATCCATCTTCTTGTTGACGATGACGATATCATCGAAGGGTCAAATGTGCGAATTCCATGGCCCTTAATCGACATTGTTGAGGGAGGAGTTTGATTCCCTCTTCACCCTATTCTTAGAGGTATTTCCTTGAACAACAATTTAGGAGTAAACCTAGGCCTCCAAGATATTATATCCTATTACAATTTCATCCTTGTTACCAAAGAGACAGCAAAATTCTATGTCAAGCCCAGATCAGCGAAACGCCAATTAGTTCAAATGTTTCTCAATTTTGGTAAGGGTGTCAACGATATGGTTGCAATAGTATAGGGTAACTGGGAGTTTCCTCTTGGCGTTAATAGGGTTTGACCTATCCCTAAGGTCATTAGCCGACCAGATTAATGTTTTCATCTTTCTTGCATATGAATTTACTTTTTGTGGGATTTACGCTGATACTGTTATCTTGTTTCCCTCTTTCCGGCCTCAAAATTTTTCTTTCACCCAAGTGAGTGGGAAGATCAGGTCAACATCCCTCTTCTTCAACAAGTCTGGGCATACAGAGGCCCTCCAAAGCAACAAGATCAAGGTCGTACTGCTCACGTGCTCCTCTCCTACATCTCATATTGCGGCACCATAGTATCAACAGACGACGTCCCCTTCAGAGATGACGTCGGTTTCGATTTCTACGTTCTTCTTTATCTTTGTGAGAACATTAAAGAGTTAGTAGCCGAAAAGGAAAATCCTCAAGAAATATCAGCTGATTTTGAAGCTACAGTCTCTGATAACATGTTGTAGAATAAATTTGTGGAGATCGTCGTTGAGAGGAAGCACCGAAAAGAAGGTGGGTTGTCCTCCGTTTCTCAAACTGTTTTTGGTTCAACAACCTTTGATTATCATCAACAATCGCCGATTGTGGCGGTGAATGATGCTTCTTCTGTTCTTGTCGTTGCTACTACTGAGAGTCTTACTTTCATATCTACTGAGTGGAGGTCGGGCAAGTGCCCATCCAATCAAGCTGCAGAGGTTCATAAGAAGAGCTGATTTGACTATTTTCTTCCTACTGCTGTATCTTCTATTGCTGGCACCTCTAAGGTAGCCACTGTCGGGTCCCTGATCATCCTTATGTCGTCTCTAAAAGATTGGCAACTCACGAATACTGATTTGACAATGGGGAACACCAAAGTAGGTGCTACAGTCATTTGCAACTTTATTCTCCCAATCGATATTGGTTGACTGAATGAGCAATCAGACACAACCGTCTTCTCTCAGGCTCTACATTTTTCCTTGGTAGTGAGTGTTATTCTTTGCTTATTTTATTGTCTCCTCTCTACAACTGTCTACCAGTGTTGATTTCATGTCTCTTTTGTAGGGCCTTTTTTCTACTTATAAAGCCATGCTTCACTATAAGAGGTTGACAAAGGCTGTCAATAAGCTAAATAGCTCTTGGGACAAACAGAACAAAAAGGTAAAGGAGCTAGAGCTCAAGTTTGCTACCTCATATAGAAAGGTGGTGAAGATGGAGAAGAATCTTCTAACAGTGGACGCCGCATTTAAGTCTTCAGCTTAAGAGGTTACTGCCTTGAAGGAATATCAGCTCTCTGCCACCATTGATGGGTCTAAAGCAACTCATGACGCTACTGTTAAAGATGCGAAGGATGAAAGATGCAACAAGGCAACTGTAGACACCCCATTTTTTACCGCCCTTACGACTTAGGCGCCACCGATTACGCACCCAATGATGAATTTGTATATGCTTGTCAAATGCTTGAAGTCCTCAGCAAAGTGCCTTAGCTTTGAGCCTCAAAACCCTATGAACCTCTTGCCTTGTTTTTGGACCAAAGTAACAATTTTTCAAACCTAAACATCCTGGTACCTGCAGACCCACTAGTGTGGACTGCCAGCCATTATAGTAGCCGACAACCCACTATTTGTGGACTGCCGGCCACTTGTGTATTTTTTCAGATATTTTTGCCAGTTGTTTCCACAGATGCATACACCAGTTCATACGTGTCTGTATAGATATTTCTGAGGTAGTCTCTTGTTTTTCTATATATAGATGACCTCCTCTCTTGTTTTAAAGGTTAGAAAAATTTGGGAGCAAAAATTTCTCTTTCTTTCTACAATTCTCTCTCTCTCTCTCTCTCTCTCTCTCTCTCTCTCTCTCTCTCTCTCTCTTGCAAGTTCTTCACTCTTTGCCTGTACACTCTAAACCAAACCTTGTGGTATTTGTGCTAAGGTGTTTTGAGCTTGCGTTTAGCTCTTGAGGGTGTGTAATTGTTAGTTTGTAACTCAAAAAGGGTATCCCTTTTCAAGCGGTATAATTCTTAACTTGTTTCCTTTCTTTATTTGCCATCTTTTTTACTATTTTGGGATTGTTTTTTGCACTGAATTTCTGGGCTGAAACTTGTGGTTTAAGGCCATTAAGGGTAGAGGGGTGGATCACCCTTCTTTGCACCTAACTTCTTAAGCCTTTGCCCTTGTGTTTCCCATATTTCTAATTTTTTGAGCTTTTTACTACTGAATCTTAGAGGTTTTTTAGAGACTAAAATCATGTTTTGAAGCCCCAAAAATGGAGTGGGTAACCTCCCCTCCTCGTGCTTACTTACTAACTTAACTTGCTCCATATTGTAGCATATTGTTTTAGCTATTTTTGTCTTAAGTTCAGCACTGTTTTTGACTGTTTTAGGACTATTTTTAGTTGTTCATTGCATTTGAGCTTTGTATAGCATGCTTACAGTGTAATGGTCCTCATAGGCTTAGTGGTTTAGGCCTTAGCCACTAACCTATTTGACTTGATAATGTCTATTTTTTACTTTCTATACTTGTTTTCATCTCTAATCACCTCTACAACCTCATTCCTTTCTTGGCTTTTTCTTTTTTGTTTTGAAGGTTGTTTCAAACTAATTGTTTGTTTAAGCTTAAAATAGAGGTATCGTGCTTAATGGTTTAATCCCTTTGGGGGGTTCATTACCAACGGTATGGTGTCTCTCTCATGCCTAAAACAACTTTTTGTTTGATGCTCCTTTCCATTAGAGGATTTAAAGCTCATTATTGGACTTAAATGAACTAATGAATGGATGGTAATTAGAATGGAGTAATAAATTGGGACTAAAAGTGATGCAAGATAATAAGGTGATTTGGTATAGCGATCTCGGTTTTACCCCGACCTTTATTGGGTTCCGGACTCAGGTTTCGTGAGTGTATATTGTTATTTATGTCTTGTTTCCTCCCTTTAATTCTTTGAATTTGAGTTTTGGGACTTGTTGGGAGAGTTTGGAATAGGTTGGTTGTCTTTTGGTACAAATGGTTGTTGCAGAGATTTTGGCTTCTTCGCTTGAGCGAGGCTTCTTGCGCTCGAGCGAGCTCTGTGAAAATGTTTCTTCGCTCGAGCGAGCACTCTTGCGTTCGAGCGTGCGTCTGCGTCTCTGTAAGACCTAAAGGTTGGTGTTCTTCGCTCGAGCGAGCATTCCTTTGCTCGAGCATGCTTCTGTATTGCAGACCTGAAGCTTTGCATTGTTCGCTCGAGCGAGGCGACCTTTTTGTGTCTGGTCGCTCGAGCGAGCATTCCTTTGCTCGAGCGAGCCTAGTCTACATTAGTACACAGCAGCGCCGTTTTGCTACATTTTTTATCTCATTTTTCACTCCTAAACCCTAAATTTGCAGTCTCTCTCTCTAGAAGTCACCTTCTCCCTAAGGTTTCATCTACATTCATTGTGTTCTTGACCCTAGTGTCTTGGAGAATAAGGTAGAGGGCTTCAAGAGCTTCGTGTTGATCCAAGTAAAAGTTGATTTCGTTACCTTTGGAGTTTCGATCTTGCTTGTTTTTCTTCTACACTTGAGGTAGGGATTTTCTACACTCTAGTATGGTTTTTAGCTTAGTTATTTGCTATTGTATATAGATGATGAGATTTGGTTGTGGTTTGGACAAATCTAAGATTTGGGTGTAAAATGAAAAGATGGGTTTTTGATGAATATGAGTTAAATGAGTATGAGGCTTGAAAATAAGATCTTGGTGTACCAAAATAGTTGATTTTGGGTGGTTGAGCCAATATTGGAAAAAGGGAAATTTTTGCCTTAATATGATAAAATGATTATTTTGTATAAATAATTAGAATTAACATTGAATATGTTAAATTGGATGGTTATTGTTATAGATGGTGATATTGGATATGTATTATCTCACCTATGGAAGTTTTGAATAAACTATTAAATCCGATTCGTTTGGGAACAGGCTAATTTAGTAACTTTTTGGCTATTTGGCTAAAAAGGTAGGTAAAAAAAACTTGTATGTTTGGGATGACTTTTTGGCTAATTACGAAAAGATGTGCAAAAAGTAGAGAGAAAAGAGAATCTTTGACTTTTTGGTATGAGTTGTTGGCTTTTTGACTAATTTAGTAACTTTTTAGCTAATTGGCTAAAAAAGTAAGTCCCCAAACGGGGCCTGAATATATCTTAGAAATAATTGTATTAGGCTATCGATGGAAGATAGCTATAATTGTTGTAGAAATTGTATGAGGATTAGGTGATTTAATGCTAATCTATTGTTGGTGTCATTGAATATGACCATGTTGTAAATACATTGTATATGTATGTTTGTTGGGAGAAGAAAGGGGATGTACTCCATATATGATTATGTTTTTAAATACATTGCATATGTATATTTGTTTGGGGAGAAGAAAGGGGATGGACTCCATTTAAAGCAAGTTGGCAGGAGTGTCTTGGGTGAAAGACCCGAAAGTATATATATAAATGGGTGCTGGTTTCTTCTGACGAAATATCCGTAAAATGGCAAAGTTTGAAGTGTTTATGTGTATGTTTACATAATTGGAAAACCATTGAGTTGTAGTCTCATTTTGGTTGTTGAAAGATAATGAATTTAACTCATGAATTGAGTGGTATATATATATGAACTGGTAATGAATTGAAGGAAAATGGAATAAGATTGGCCTCAGTGGCATATGGGTATATAGGCCTTGTGGATGCTTCCATATCGGTATTGTTTATATACGTGGTATTTATACCTTTGCTAAACTTCATAAATTGTGTTAGATTATTTCTACTGGGCTGTTGGCTCACCCTATATGGGAATACCATTTTTCAAGTGCAGATGAGATGTTTCCTCCAAGGTAATAGCGTGGATAGACTTTCGGGAAGCAAGAGCTTCTAAATTATGTATTGTTGTATGTTTGTTGGTATTTGTAAAGCCAAGGGCTTAAGATGAAATGAGCAAGACTCAATTTGTGTAACCAAGTAATGACTTGGAAAGATGTAAGCCTGCATGGCATTTAATGGTTTGTTAAACAGTAAACTCTGATGTATGAAAGTATGTTATTTCTCATATTTATTCCACGTATGAGTTATCTTTATTGCATAAATTTTGGGGGTGTTATATTTGGTGTTCAATCGGACGATAATTGAACACATGGAGACTCGAGTCATTTCATACTTGTTAAATGATAAAATGGTTTAAGTTTCTATGGTCAACCACTTCACTTGATCAATCCATGATAAGGAGGAGATTTTGTTGGTCTTTTGTTATGCATTTATTAAAATTGTGTCTCTTGATTCGTAAATCATAACGCAATGAAATTGCGTCGATTGATGATTTGCGAATCAAGCTTACCCCTCATTTGACCTGTTTGCTGATAAGGAGAGGCAAGGTGAACAAACATCCCTTGAAAATACTCTAGTTTGTGCTCTGTTTGTTCTCTGTTGTTGTAGGGAAAAACCAACATCAGTGGCCGGCATACCACTTTTACTAGACGGCAACCCACTGGTAGTGGCCTGCTGGCCACTACTTCTGGGTTGTCGGCCACTTTTTCTAGCTAGACAATGTCCTTTTTCCAGCAAAGCAGCGCAGAGTAGAGACTGAGGTGAAAAATAGTGCAATTTTTCAACTGCACAACAGAGGCATTCCGGTAGCAAAACAGAGAGCATTATAGGATGAAAATCCACATCCATACATGAGTCATCCCTTAATTCTCGAGATCCGTGAAGTGATGTTACAATAGTAGTATGTTGTGCTTGGAGTAGCGAGTTTGTAACTAATTAGTTAGAATAGCTAGTTAGTTTTGGAGTTGTACTTATTTAATTAGCTAGAATAGTTAGTTAAATTTTGTTGTTGTAATAATTAGTTAAGTAGCTTAGCTAGTGTAGTTAATTTATTCATTTGGTTTGTAATAGTTAGTTAATTAGGTAATTAATTAGCTAGTCCATTTATTCGAACTCTCTTGTGCGAGGGCCAAACTTGTAATAATGTGTATGTCTTCCAACCCCACGTATTTCTCCATTTTATTTACTTGCTTATTATGGGTAGTTTAGAGCATCATGTTTATTTTTAGCATACTCCATGTTTGCATTCACTTGTCTTGCATGCATCGAGGCTTGGTTCATTATTCTAACAAAGCATTGTCGTTTATTACTTCATTGAAAACGTGTTTAAACTGCATGCTATCAAATTGATTCACATGTCACAATTTGTAGCTGAGCCTATTAGTTGCACCATTGCATGTGTTGCATTAGCTAGGAGCATGCATATTTTTTAACTCTTTTTGTTTCTTTTGGCTTGCCTTGGAGTACGAGGTGAGCATTTTTGTGCTTTAGCATATCGCATGCGTGTGATTGTTGCCATGTCTAGCATGCTTGCCACGAGGCTAATTGTTTAATTGATAAATTGCTTGAATGCCTGTGGATGAAGGCTAATTGCTTGAATTGGAATAATTTGAGTAATGTACATATGAGATCACCTTTTCAAGTGGCATATATTCGAAACAATTTTCAAACAAACATGAATCAAAGAGTTCCAATTTTTACAAATTAATCTATACTTATGTGCGCATCATAAAGTAATGTTAGCCTAATAAGCAGAACAAAAGCATATAATGTAAATAAGAATCACATCATGATTAGTAGAAGCCGATCTTTGATCAGGCGAGTAAGGGTGCTCAATTCATGACCTTCCCCTCTCGTACCAAAGTTCCCGAGCTGAGACAATCTTGGTGATGACGGACACGTGGCCTTTGGCACGAGTCATGGGTTTCCTAAATTTCTCAAAATATTTAGGTGGCGACTCTATATCTGGCAAAGCAGTCCATTTTTGACATTTTGATTCAAAATTGATTTTTCGAAAGATTTGTCAGATTTGGATTCTTTTGTGTTTATCTATTTCACATTGCACTTGTGAAATCAAATTTAGAACCACAGGAGTCTAAACTGTAAGCCTAGTCGTATCCGAAAGGAACACAAAAAGTCGAGCTACAGCAATGACCAATTATGATGAGAAATTCATCAAATTGAAGAACATTCTCTTCGAAGATGGATAGATGGATGCTTTTTCTGCAGCTAAGGTTCCAGAAGGGTTTGACCTGATGCCAAACATTCCCTACCCCCGCCCTGAGGCTCTAGAGAAACCCAACGAAGAAGCTGTCCCTGATGCTAACTAGAAGATTCCTCCTCTGCAAGCTGAAGAATGAAAACTTATGTTATATTTTAATCCTTTTTTTAAAATGTTGTGGATACTTTTATATATATATATATATATAATGGAATTATTATTTTTCATTATGTATTATGTTTCCTTTCTTTTAATGCGTGTATGGCCTTTTATAAAAAGGAAAATTATCGTAGGTTTATTCCTTGCTTTATGCAAGAGGTTGGCAACATCCATGCCGTTGTATTGTCCCGTGGACATTTTTTTTTTGTAGAAAACCATTCGTAGGTTTGATCTTTACTTGAAGTAAGATATCAACAGCATCCCTACCGATGTACTGTCCTCTAGACAGGTTTTTCACAAAAAATCATTCGTAGATTTATTCCTTGCTCTAAGCAAGAGATTGGTATCATCTATGCTGATATACTATCCTGTAGACAGGTTTTTCATAGAAAATCATTTGTAGGTTTGTTTGTTACTCTAAACAAGAGATCGGCACATCCCTGCTGATATACTACCCCTTAGACAAGTTTTCCATAGAAAACCATTTGTATGTTTGTTCCTTGCTCTAAGCAAGAGATTGACATCATCCATGTCGATGTACTATCCTTTATATAGGTTTTTCCTAGAAAACCATTTGTAGGTTTGTTCCTTACTCTAAGCAAGAGATCAGCAATATCCTTGTTGATGTATTGTCCCTTAGACAGATTTTTCGTAAAAAAACCATCATAGTCTTATTCCTTACTCTAAGCAAGAGATTGGCAATATCCCTACCGATGTCCTATCCATTAGACATGTTTAATGTACTGTCCCTTAGGCATGTTTTTTGTAAAAAATCATCATAGGTTTGTTCCTTATAATAGATTGACAATATCCCTGCTGATGTATTGTCTCTGTCGATGTATTGTCCCTTAGATAGGTTTTCATAGAAAACCATCATAGGCTTTTTCCTTACTCTAAGTAAGAGATCAGCAACATCCTACCGATGTACTATCCTTAGAGAGGTATTTAGGGTTTGTTTCTAAGGACTCTGACTTTAATGCGCTTATATCAGGTAGGCACGTGTTGTTCATCCTGAATGTTCATCAGTACTTTGCATTTAAATGTGAGGGCATGTTATTTAAACGAAGTGACATATGCATTTGAATAGTGCGTCTTTCTCCTTTTCTTACACAAATAGGGGTTTGAATCATTACATCGATATCTGTGATATCTCCTTGACAGCATTTCCTACTAAAACATTCTTAGGCATTAACACATGTTCCTATTTCAGCATTCTAAAACTTTTGGGGCCTTTTTTTTTTTTTTTCTTGCTTACTGTAAGTACTCTTACCCTCCATTTCTCTTGATTTTTAGCATTGTAAAAATAGGAAAATATGCTTATTTACTGAGTAGCCCTGAGAGTTTAGGCCCACGTTGTGACGACCCAGATTTCTAATTATTCTGCAGAATTTATACTAATATTATTTAACCTCAGTTTGGAAAATATATAATTTATTATGTGTAATTTTGTAAAATAATACAATTATTAAAAGTTTAGGGGTCAAAATATAAATAATAATAATAATAATGGACATAATAATAAAATAAATAATTAATTTTCTGTTAGTACGTGATAATGTGTAATTTAATTAAGAATTAATCAATTTATATAATTATATTAAAATATTGGGTCAAAAAATAATTATCTTAAATATCTATTAAGAATAAGAACGAATCTATATAATTATTACTGAATCTGCCACGTATCGCCTTTTCCCCCTATAAATACGGAGGCGCCTGGAGAGGAAACGGCAGGAAGAAAGAAAAAGAAAGGAAGAGAGAAAGAAAAAGAAAGAGAGAAGGAAATGAGAGAAAGGAAAGGAAAGAATAGTGGAAGCTAAAAGGGTCTTTGATGGTGAAAAGAAAGAGTAAGGTATTAAAGTTAAGGTGAGTTATATTATACCTTGAGTCTCCAAAATGTATTTTATGTATGTTTTGACTTACCAAAATTTATTTTATAAAAGTTATATTTTATTAGTATATTAATAAAAATTATGTTTTATAAAGGTTTCAGTCACGTGGTTTTATTTCTGAACCCTATTCGCTTAAAAGGAAACCCATGGATGTGTGTGTTTTGCTTTTAAAGAATATTTGGCTATGACCTTATATGAAAATATGTTTTGTAAGTACCACCACAGGAGTCTCATGCCTTGGGGGACTTAAATAACCATTGCTTAATGAGTCCCATGCCTTAGGGGACTGAAATAACCATTGGCTTAGTGAGTCCTATGCCTTGGGGGACTGAAATAACCATGGGCTTAGTGATTGACCACTTTGTGGTCCAGTGTTTGTCGTGGATCCATTGACCAGTGTAGTGCTTGGCACTTAGTGATGTACCGTGGTTATGGTTGTATAGTGATTATCATATTATATGATCTGAAGTATATATCAAATGATTTTCGTATTATATGTATCAAGCTCCTTTTGGCCTAACTAATTATCCATGGTGAATTTTATGCTTTATACTCTTAGTATAATATTTCTCACTCTGCCATGAGCTTATAGTTTTTTTTACCACTTTCAGGTGACATGTCGGGACCAGCGTGTGGAGGAGGCACAAAGCACTTTTATTGATGTATTTTTTTTATGTAAAAATCGGCCTTCTTGGTCAATACCTTTTGTAATAAAAATAGACGCTCCAATGATTATTTTAGTACCCTTATTTAAATATTTCTTCCGCTTGCGTTTATTAAATTGTTTAAAGATTTGGCCGGAGGTAACCTTGGTTACTGGCCATCACGATGCCTAACCCTTGGGTACGGGGAGCGGGTCGTGACAAATGGTATCAGAGCAATGGTTTATAACAAAAAAAAAAAAAAAAAAATCATCATTGGAGCATAGGACACACGCACATTTAAGAAGTGGGATAACGGGTAATTAATACCGAATTATTATATTTTGTTCGTCGATTTAATTATATTATAATTTTATATGATTACATATATAATAAATTTTTTTTGTGCTTAATTTCTGAAGGATATTTGACATAATTTATATTTGTTATAGTAATAAAAAAAAAAAAAGGACAAGAAAAGAAGGATGTCGGGCTCAAATATCTACCAAAATTATAATATAATTAAATATATATAATTTTCAGTTCAGTAGTCAAAAAAAAAATTTTATTTTGATGTTTTTTTTAAAGTGGATTCAAATTTTAAAGATAGTAGTTTTAAAATTATTGCCCATCAATGAAAAGTTCATCTCAAATTTTTCAATTTTTGCATATTATTTTGTCATTGTGTTCTCATCATAAACAAAACAAGTGAAAAGTTTTTAAAGTCGCCCATTATTTCTCATTTTTGCCCAAACCAATTTTTAACAACTAGACAGTGAGTTTTTTTTGGTAAAGTTTTTTTTTCAGGTACTATTTTCTATCAGATTAATCATCTAATATATATATATATATATATATATCAGAGTGCGCAGCGGATAGCTTACATATGACAAATTTCGAGGACGAAATTTTAAAAGGAGGGAAAATTGTGACGACCCAGATTTCTAATTATTCTGTAGAATTTATACTAATATTATTTAATCTCAGTTCGAAAAATATATAATTTATTATGTGTAATTTTGTAAAATAATATAATTATTAAAAGTTTAGGGGTCAAAATAATAATAATAATAATAATAATAATAATAATGGACATAATAATAAAATAAATAATTAATTTTCTGTTAGTATGTGATAATGTGTAATTTAATTAAGAATTAATCAATTTATATAATTATATTAAAATATTAAGTTAAAAGGTAATTATCTTAAATATCTATTAAGGATAAGAACGAATCTATATAATTATTACTGAATCTGCACGTATCGCCTTTTCCCCTTATAAATACGGAGGCGCCTGGAGAGGAAACGGCAGGAAGAAAGAAAAAGAAAGGAAGAGAGAAAGAAACGAAAGAAAAAGAAAGAAAGGAAAAGAAAGAAGAAAGAGAGAAGGAAAGGAGAGAAAGGAAATGAAAGAATAGTGGAAGCTAAAAGGATTTTTGATGGTGAAAAGAAAGAGTAAGGTATTAAAGTTAAGGTGAGTTATATTATACCTTGAATCTCCAAAATGTATTTTATGTATGTTTTGACTTACCAAAATTTATTTTATAAAAGTTATATTTTATTAGTATATTAATGAAAGTTATGTTTTATAAAGGTTCCAGTCACGTGGTTTTATTTCTGAACCCTATTCGCTTAAAAGGAAACCCATGGATGTGTGTGTTTTGCTTTTAAAGAATATTTGGCTATGACCTTATATGAAAATATGTTTTGTAAGTACCACCACGGGAGTCCCATGCCTTGGGGACTTAAATAACCATTGCTTAGTGAGTCCCATGCCTTGGGGGACTGAAATAACCATTGGCTTAGTGAGTCCTACGCCTTGGGGGACTGAAATAACCATGGGCTTAGTGATTGACCACTTTGTGGTCCAGTGTTTGTCGTGGATCCATTGACCAGTGTAGTGCTTGGCACTTAGTGATGTACCGTGGTTATGATTGTATAGTGATTATCATATTATATGATCTGAAGTATATATCAAATGATTTTCGTATTATATGTATCAAGCTCCTTTTGGCCTAACTAATTATCCATGGTGAATTTTATGCCTTATATTCTTAGTATAATATTTCTCACTCTGCCACGAGCTTATAGTTTTTTTTACCACTTTCAGGTGACATGTCGGGACCAGCGTGTGGAGTAGGCACAAAGCACTTTTATTGATGTATTTTTTTATGTAAAAATCGACCTTCTTGGTCAATACCTTTTGTAATAAAAATAGACGCTCCAATGATTATTTTAGTACCCTTATTTAAATATTTCTTCCGCTTGCGTTTATTAAATTGTTTAAAGATTTGGCCGGAGGTAACCTTGGTTACTGGCCATCACGATGCCTAACCCTTGGGTACGGGGAGCGGGTCGTGACAAATGGTATCAGAGTAATGGTTTATAACAAAAAAAAAAAAAAAAAAAAAATCATCATTGGAGCATAGGACACACGCACATTTAAGAAGTGGGATAACGGGTAATTAATACCGAATTATTATATTTTGTTCGTCGATTTAATTATATTATAATTTTATATGATTACATATATAATAAATTTTTTTGTGCTTAATTTCTGAAGGATATTTGACATAATTTATATTTATTATAGTAATAAAAAAAAAAAGGACAAGAAAAGAAGGATGTCGGGCTCAAATATCTACCAAAATTATAATATAATTAAATATATATAATTTTCAGTTCAGTAGTCAAAAAAAAAAATTTATTTTGATATTTTTTTTAAAGTGGATTCAAATTTTAAAGATACTAGTTTTAAAATTATTGCCCATCAATGAAAAGTTCATCTCAAATTTTTCAATTTTTGCATATTATGTTGTCATTGTGTACTCATCATAAACAAAACAAGTGAAAAGTTTTTAAAGTCGCCCATTATTTCTCATTTTTGCCCAAACCAATTTTTAACAACTAGACAGTGAGTTTTTTTTGGTAAAGTTTTTTTTTGAGGTACTATTTTCTATCAGATTAATCATCTAATATATATATATATATATATATCAGAGTGCGCAGCGGATAGCTTACATATGACAAATTTCGAGGACGAAATTTTAAAAGGAGGGAAGATTGTGACGATCCAGATTTCTAATTATTCTGTAGAATTTATACTAATAGTATTTAATCTCAGTTCGGAAAATATATAATTTATTATGTGTAATTTTGTAAAATAATATAATTATTAAAAGTTTAGGTGTCAAAATATAAATAATAATAATAATAATGGACATAATAATAAAATAAATAATTAATTTTCTGTTAGTATGTGATAATGTGTAATTTAATTAAGAATTAATCAATTTATATAATTATATTAAAATATTAAGTCAAAAAGTAATTATCTTAAATATCTATTAAGGGTAAGAACGAATCTATATAATTATTACTGAATCTGCCACGTAGCGCCTTTTCTCCTTATAAATACGGAGGCGCCTGGAGAGGAAACGGCAGGAAGAAAGAAAAAGAAAGGAAGAGAGAAAGAAGAGAAAGAAAAAGAAAGAAGGAAAAGAAAGAAGAAAGTGAGAAGGAAAGGAAAGAATAGTGGAAGCCAAAAGAGTTTTTTGATGGTGAAAAGAAAGAGTAAGGTATTAAAGTTAAGGTGAGTTATATTATACCTTGAGTCTCCAAAATGTATTTTATGTATGTTTTGACTTACCAAAATTTATTTTATAAAAGTTATATTTTATTAATATATTAATAAAAGTTATATTTTATAAAGGTTTCAGTTACGTGGTTTTATTTCTGAACCCTATTCGCTTAAAAGGAAACCCATGGATGTGTGTGTTTTGCTTTTAAAGAATATTTGGCTGTGACCTTATATGAAAATATGTTTTGTAAGTACCACCACGGGAGTCCCATGCCTTGGGGGACTTAAATAACCATTGCTTAGTGAGTCCCATGCCTTGGGGGACTGAAATAACCATTGGCTTAGTGAGTCCTATGCCTTGGGGGACTGAAATAACCATGGGCTTAGTGATTGACCACTTTGTGGTCCAGTATTTGTCGTGGATCCATTGACCAGTGTAGTGCTTGGCACTTAGTGATGTACCGTGGTTATGGTTGTATAGTGATTATCATATTATATGATCTGAAGTATATATCAAATGATTTTCGTATTATATGTATCAAGCTCCTTTTGGCCTAACTAATTATCCATGGTGAATTTTATGCCTTATACTCTTAGTATAATATTTCTCACTCTGCCATGAGCTTATAGTTTTTTTTACCACTTTCAGGTGACATGTCGGGACCAGCGTGTGGAGTAGGCACAAAGCACTTTTATTGATGTATTTTTTTATGTAAAAATCGGCCTTCTTGGTCAATACCTTTTGTAATAAAAATAGACGCTTCAATGATTATTTTAGTACCCTTATTTAAATATTTCTTCCGCTTGCGTTTATTAAATTGTTTAAAGATTTGGCCGGAGGTAACCTTGGTTACTGGCCATCACGATGCCTAACCCTTGGGTACGGGGAGCGGGTCGTGACACACGTTCGTACCATCAGTGGCATCCCAACCAATGTAATCATAGAAGCCCCCCCAATCTTAATAACAATTACTATTTCCTTCAAACAATAGAATTCTATGGCTATTTCAGCCATTGTAGAGAGTGGAGTCAGATTTCCCCTTCACCCCTTTTTGCGTGAGATTCTCTTTCATTATGGCATCTTGCTATTTCTTTTTAATACATTTTTTTTTTCAAGATCGTTAATAAGGTACTTTCTATGAACAACCTATAGCCTTTATCAATCCCAGACTGCTGTTTTTCTTCTTAGTGTCCAAGAATTGCGAGCGAGATCGATCTCTTGTTCGGATACTTCCTGGGTCTTTTCAGTAGAGGAATAAGACGTTATTATGGTTTCGGGGAGTTGGGAGTTTGCATCCCCTTTATTTGCAAGCAGTGTTGCCACTGTGCCCCGAGCGCTAAGTGTAGGTGATTAATTCTTGTAAAAAAAACTTTCGTTTTGTTTCTTCGGCTATGCTGAATAACATTTCTTCTTATTTTTTTCTGCTCATTAGTCGGTCAATACTATTCGTCAGAATGAGTCATAGGGTATAAATCTGTCAACCTTTCAAATTGTCTAGAGGTTTAGAGGTACTGTCTTTCGATTAATAGAAGTTTTAATAGACTAATTCCTCCATCAGGTTACTCTTATTCCAGTCTCTCCTGCCCTCATTCTTGTTGCTAAGGCTCTTGAAATGCCTTAGGAGGAAGGACCATTGCTATCGTTGCTCTTGGGAGAGTCCAACCAGCCAATTAACGATTAACGAGCCTATGAAGCCATTCTTATACCCCGTTGAGTCGTCAGATTCTTCTGATTCAACTATGGCAAGGTGCTTCGGGCTTCTGGTCCCCTCCGAGCTATTCATAGCTCTTCCTTGAAGGTCTCGACCTGAGCTACAAGCCGATCTACAAGCTAGGTTTGCTGGTTATCATCATCTAGAGGGGGAGTTACTCTCCCTAAATCTATTGGTGCCATTTCTGAGTCGTGGCCAAAATTTTGGCCGAGTGTATTATTTATAAAGGTATTCTGGTGATCACTTGGTATCTTTTCTGGAGACGGATGGGCACTCATCTTCTCGTCATTTTCATAGACGGTGCCAATTGTAAAATGTAGAATTCTTCTCCATAGGGAAAGCGAGATGACATGTCCCTCATTTTACTTGGTCAAAAGAAACCAAAACATCAGCTGTCACCCCCAACCAGGGTTGGTCGGAAGGACCCTCTGACAGTCAAGTCAGAATATTGGTTAGCCATGAATATTTGTATTTAAAAAAAAGGTTATTAGATTACCTCTAGTCTATCCTCTTTGCTTCCTCTACTTCGCCTTTTATAGTTTTTCCTAATTTGAATCCCATTCATTGGATCAATGTTTGATCTGAGGGTTCTGCCCGTACCTAGATCTGGTTGGACAAGTGGCCAAGTTGCTTTTGCATTTGATCGTTGGATCACCCTCTTATGGACAACTAAGATAATGTCAAATGCTAGTGGCCAATTTGCTAAGCGTTGTATTCATTGGATCAGGTTGATCAAATGGACTTACCGTCCAGTAAGCCTGACCTATACTCATGCATTTGCTGCTTTGATGTTTCCACCGTTAAATGAAGATGAATCTGACGTTCCTCTTACATTCTGTGGATCTTCCTTCTAGAAAGAGATCTTTACTCTTCATTGCTCCTCATGCTCTTAGCCATGAGCCAGTTTACTGCTGGTCACTTCTAATAGGCTCTTTAAAAAGCTCATATGGGTCTCCTCTTTCTTTTGGGCCAATTGCCTAATTAATTTAAGCTAGGGCCAACATTTTATCCTTTCACACATTGTAGTGGGAGTTGAGAAATAAAAATAAAATTGAGAAATTCCCATTTGATTTATGTTTTGCTTGTTAGGTAGTTCTGTTCGTTTGTGGGTTGCCTTTGCAGACAATTCGGGTAAATTTGGCAAATTAGTTAGAATGTCTAGTGCATATGTTAATTTTGTGTATATTTATACGACAAAAGTAATAAAGGTGTGGGCTCAAAAAATTTATTAATTTAAAAAGTGAATGGCTATGTTTGGTTCTATTTTTTTAAAAATAGTTTTTAGAAAATTTTACTTTTTTATTTTTCGTGTTTGTTTGTTTTTACTGAATTTTTTAAATATTTTATGCAAATCTTTTACTTTTTAAACACACTTAACATAAATACATCTAAAAAGTAAAAAAATCATAAAAAAAATCTTTTAAAAATTCACTAAATACCAAAAATATAAAAAACAATACAAGAATTCAGTACATTTTTTGTATTTTTATGTATTTCTTAATTTTTTTAAACATTTCTTCACATTTTTTTTTTACTTTTTAGATACATTTAAGTAAGGTACATCTAAAAAAGTAAAAAAAAAAATGTTTAAAATTTTAAAAATATTCACTAGAAACAAAAAAATACAAAAATTAAAAAACTCAATTTTTAAAAAATTTAATTCAAAAAACTCAAACCAAACATACTGAATAGGAGTACAATAAATGTTTTAAGATGTGTTGAAAATATATAAATATATAAATAATAAATAAAATAAATAAATAATACAAAAAGTACAGTGGGCCTCAACACCCACCCCAACTATCAGTATTCTCTTTTCCTCCCTTTCTTTCTCTGTCTTCCTCCCACTCACTAATTCACACTCTACAATTAACAATAACGTTAACAACTTACACGTAAACCAATTTCAAATTTGATGCTTAACAGCTCCATTAGAGAATGAAAAATGGGAATTACTTACAGCACTGATAAAATCTGACAGCAAAGTCATTGAAGAGTCACACACGACATTTTTATAGAATATAAAAGTTAATATAGAGAATGAATGTCACACACGGCATTTTTGTAGAATATAAAAGTCAATATAGGGAATGAATGTCACACACGACATTTATATAGAATATAAAAGCCAATATAGGGAACAAAGAGACTTTTATATCGAAAATTTTACATTTTGCCTGAAAGATAGCGAAAATGTAACTACTAAACATAAAAAATGAAATATAAAATGTTGATTTGAATTCGGTGTAACGTATATCATACTTAGAATAAAATTTATCTATGTAATTTAATTTAATTTTTTTTATCAATGTTTCCTCCTCACATGTAGAGGTAATAAACAAACCAAATAGTTCATCGCCTTGTTAAAAACTCGTTCAAATTTGGTTCATTAAATAAATAAGTTAAGTTTAAACATATTTTAAAACTCGTTAAGTTTTTAAACCAAATTTAAACAATCAATTGTTTGTTCAGCTCAATTTAATAAGCTTAAAATATATTAAATATCAAATTACTTAAGCTTGACTCGATAAAACCTCTTTTAAAATTGACTAAAAAATTTAACGAATCAAATTTAAATAAATTTTAAAACTCATTAAAATTATCAAACAAATTTAAATAATTAACTACTTATTTGATTCGTTTATCCGCCCCCACAAGCATTCTACCCTTCTTCAAGCTTCTTTCACATCTCTCTCACATTCAAGTTTCTCACAACATTGCTTTACATTTTTTTCAAGGGTTATTAATTCTTGGAGGGTAAGGGCAGTACCAACTATCGCATTAGGATTAGGTGGTATACTAAAGACACAAGGGGTGATATAGAGTTTGTAAATCATTTTACCTTGTACTGTAAGGTTCGTATTAGAAGAATGAACAACTAAACTACATCATTTTGATTATTTTTGAAGCAAACAGTTCAAATAATTTTCAAATAGGCTTAATTAGTAAAAAATTATAATAAAGTAAAAAACACTCATTATTTTTTATATAATTTTATATTTTTTGAAGTTGAATAACTTTTAAAATTTTAAAAATATCTTCTTTAATGTTCATTTTTGTCAAATAAATTGTATTTTTTTTAAAAGATTAATTTTGAAATTAAAATCAAACAAACTATACATGTTTTGACTACTTCAAAACTCGCTTAAATGTATCAAAAGTACAATTGAAAGGGGAAAAAATTTACAATCTAAGCATGTTTAATTAGATTACATTTTCCCTCCCTTTCAATTGCACTTTCGATGCACTCAAACGAGTTTTGAAGTAGTCAAAACATGTGTGCTTTTTAATTTTAATTTCAAAATTAATCTTTTAAAAAAAATACAATTTAGTTTGACAAAAATAAACACTAAAGAATATATTTTTAAAATTTTAAAAAGTATTCAACTTCAAAAAATATAAAACTATATAAAAATAATGAGTATTTTTATTTTATTATAATTTTTTATTTAAAAATTATTTGAATTGTTTGTTTAAAAAATAATCAAAATAACGTAATTTAACTGTTCATTCTTCTCTTAACATGAACCATATAGTGAAAGGTAAAATAGGTTACAAACTGTACATCACTCCTTAGTGTCATGGTTGGTATTGCATTCACACTACAGTGAGGGACTACTGCAGTGTCCCTTGATCCATATTTAATTTTATTGTTTGGTGTAATTTATTTGAGTTATTTATATATATTTTTTAAATTATTCTAAAAATCTGCATCAAACCAAATATGAACAAAAAGATTGAGCCCACAATTTCACCAAATCTTTTTTTTTTTTTTTTCCCTTAAAAATCTTGATCGGTTAAGTAGTGAGTTCTTCAAATCCAAAAAAAAAAGTAAAGAGTTCTTCGTCCATTTTAGATAAATTATCAATAGATTTTACTTTTGAAATTTATTACCTATTAATCTTATTGAAAAATTTATGAATAAATTTATAATAATAAATTTATCAATCAAAACCTATAAATAAACAAATCTAATAAATAAGATTGATGGATAAGTTTCCAGTTTTATTTACACCTTTACCTCTTTTATTTACACAAACTAGAAGGAAGGCACCGCATGTTGGGTGCCAAATTAATAATATATATATATATATATAAATGAAAAAATAAGTAGTTTTAATTGTTTTGCAATTTTTTTTTTTTAAAAAAAGTAAAACTAAATTAGTTAAAAGTGGAATTAATAATGGAAATATTTGTGTAATATGAGGAATGGCAATGGAGACCTTACCCAATAGCTACCCATAGAGACCTGACCCGAAATATACGATTTCTCTTCTTTTTTTTTTTCTTTTTTTTTGTCTCTATCCATCCGGTAAGGTCGGTGGCATTATTTAAATCTCCATCAAGGATGGGTACTCACCCATTTCTCTATATGTTTTGACACCACTTCTGTTACCAATTCTAAAAAAAAAAAAATTGATAATTTTTTTTTTAAATTCTTTTAGAAAAAATTAAAATAATAATAAAAAATTAAAAATAGAGAGGGAAAAAAGAATAAGAAAAACAATTAGTCGCATTGGGAAAAACCCAAACCTGGTGTTTGTTTTGAGGGGTTGAGGCATGAGATTGGACTAATAGTCCCTCTAGACTAACTCGGCAATCGCAACCGGCCAGTAATCCGTGATTATCAAAGGCCTGCTTAACAGTAATGACAGTAATACAACAATGTTTTCAAAACCGGACCGGTGAACGAACCGGAAAAGGGGCCGGGTGGACGGGTCACAGGTTCAACCGTCGTCGGGTCAAAGCGGTCGAACCGTGACGTCATAATTAATATTATATAATTAAAATATATAATTATAAATTATAAATAAATAAAAATATATATAAATAATCAAATAAAAATAAAAATTGTTGCATAGTATTTATTAATAATATTTAATAAAGTCATAATTGATAAAAAAAAAAAAGTCACTTATTTTAAAGAAATTAAATTTTTTAAACATTCCCTCCAAATAAATTGATTGAATGCTAGATTTAATTTTGGAGGGAAATGAAATTTTCAACTTTCCCTCCAATCAATATGTTTCAAATAATTTGATTGAATCCCACATAGAATTTTGTAGGTTCTTTTTGAAAAATCTTTTCCTATAAATAGAAATAGAATTTCATAATATTCTCAAGGTTTCAATGAGACTCTTTCTTATGAGAGGAGACTCTTAAAATAAGAATTTTTAGTCCAAATTTTGAAATGTATATATATATATATATATATAAATAAGAAAGAAAAGAAAGAGAAAAAAAAAAAAACCCGTTTGACCCTCCCGACCTGTTCTGGGTCACCGGTTTTACCGGTTCGACCACTGGGTCGCCGGGTTTTGCCAGTTTTGGCCCCACTTCGGGTTTAGGGGGTTGACTGAACCAGAACAAGGCCCGGTTCCCGGTCCGACCGGCCGGTCCGGTCCAGGTTTGAAAACAATGTAATACAGAGTAAAGGGGCTGGCGAAAGCCAAAAACGTAAATAAAAGGTGCCCAATGAGCCGTGACAGTCTGAATGCAAAAAGACTTTTATGAACAAGTCACGTTCATAACCAAAACACATTTACATATCAGATATACATACATACAAGTTAGGGATTCAATCCCTATGCCATAACTGTACAGTAGGAGAATATAACATCTATTACAAAACAGAAACAGAAGGGTGAATCCGAACACCCCAAAACAGCCGTAGCTTGAATGCACTTGGAACCTTGAGATGAGGCACGGTGGTTAGCTTGACAAAACAAGAGCTAATCCGACGCTCCTAGCTCCGGTCCGGTGCCTGGACACCTACATATATATATGAACAGTGAGCTAAAGCCCAGTGAATAATAGTTATGTAAAGAGGTTAAGAATGAATGTCCTTTCAGTAATTAAACAGTCATATCAGTCACTTAGAAACCATAGCAGTCATATGTGTAGGTCTTAACAGACCGAACAGTCAGTCGATGGCCATCATAATAGTAACAGTAGTGGTTCCAAACATGGGAACCGACAGCGATCTCTGTGCCAGTAGCAGTAACAGTACAGTAACAGTAAATTGCTATAGATGCCATTAATACAGTTTACAAATCAGACAAACATTCATTCATTAAACAATAACGTTTCGGTAAGTAGAATAGTTGATCATTCAGAAAATAATCATAATTGAACATATCTTTACAACATTGTTACTCACAGAGTACTGGGCTATAAATAAGCTAACGAGCGTCCTCGGATGCCAACCCTACAGTTGCAAAACGAACACACACTCGAGATTAATAACTTAGCCGCTAATTATACTTGGTGTGGTTCTATAACATTATCCTCATTAAGATGCCTTAAACTAGGCTTAGAAATGCCTAGGATGGAATGAGGATGCAAAAATGCACTTTAAAACACTTTTCAGAATTTTTCAGAAAACATGGGTCTCGCTCGAGCGTGGCTTTCTACGCTCGAGCGAGCTTTCCAAAACAGAGGGGTCGCTCGAGCGTGGACTTCCTCGCTCGAGCGGTCTGTAAAAAATGCAAAAAGTGTTGGATATTGAAAATCTCCACTCAACGCTTGCTCGATGCTCGCTCGAACGTGAGACACAGTCCTCGCTCGAGCGTAGGTCTCGTTGCTCAAGCGTGCGTCTGCGTGCACCAAAAATCTGAGAGCTTGCAATCTACGTTCGAGCCATCATTCTTTCGCTCGAGCGGAGCTTTGAACAAAAGATGGTCGCTCGAGCGTGGAATCCTTCACTCGAGCGTAGAAGCCAAAATCTGGAATTTCCAGATTTGCCTCCCAAGCTCAAACCAAGCATTCAACACTTCAAAACTTTACCTTTTGGGCCAATTTTCTGGAAAACACTTGAAAACTCAAAGTATAACATGTTTTTGAAGATCAATTTGTAAAATCAAGCCCAAAGGTAAGCCAATTTGAACACAAATTCAAATGTAAATATGAAGAACAATTCCAAATCATACATGCATGAGTTTCCATGAACTCTAATGCTCTAAAGCATGATAAAATGCAAGATTGAGCTCAAGAATATGATCAATACATGGATCAAAACCAAAATAGAAACATGCATGTGGGAATTCATGAAGAACAATCTCAAAATTCAAAAATATGTACATGCATGCATGAATTCACTCTCAACTCTATACTTTAAACCAATTCATGACTTTAACTCCAAATTTCCATGAAAAATGCAAGAGATAACTTGAATTCACAATTAAGAAGATGATTTTCCTACCTTAGGCCTTGAATTCAAAGTATACAAGCTCAAATATGCAATATCCCTTCAATTCCTCTAATTCTCCAAGCCAAAATCTCAATGAAACCAAAATTCTCCTACTCTCCCTCTCTCTCTCGGTTATGGTCTCCAAAGCAACTGAAGAAATGAGATAAAACCAAGATCCAAACAATGACTCTAAGAGTGGCCCACTCAATGGCAAAGATGTAGTTATTGCAAACTAATGTAATTTATCTTTATTTAATCTAATTTAATCATTTCAAATCAAATTTCAATTAAATCCACTATAAAATCACATAAATTCTAATTAACACATAACACCAGTCAGTTTCTGATTCGGCCGCCGATAAGGCCTTCAATTTGCAGTTCGAAATTAAAACATGAACAGATTTATTTAGAAATCAAACAGATAAAAATGCATTTAAAACAATACACCAATGGCCTTGAATTCAAAGTATACAAGCTCAAATATGCAATATCCCTTCAATTCCTCTAATTCTCCAAGCCAAAATCTCAATGAAACCAAAATTCTCCTACTCTCCCTCTCTCTCTCGGTTATGGTCTCCAAAGCAACTGAAGAAATGAGATAAAACCAAGATCCAAACAATGACTCTAAGAGTGGCCCACTCAATGGCAAAGATGTAGTTATTGCAAACTAATGTAATTTATCTTTATTTAATCTAATTTAATCATTTCAAATCAAATTTCAATTAAATCCACTATAAAATCACATAAATTCTAATTAACACATAACACCAGTCAGTTTCTGATTCGGCCGCCGATAAGGCCTTCAATTTGCAGTTCGAAATTAAAACATGAACAGATTTATTTAGAAATCAAACAGATAAAAATGCATTTAAAACAATACACCCCTACAATCAATTCAGGATTCCATTCTAATCAGTTACTTATCATGCTTAATCACAGATTAGCACTAATCAGAGGTGAGAGTTGTCACACTATGAATCCTCTCCATTTTACCTCTGAAAACAAACGGGACCTAAGGGAAATGTAGTAAGTAAATAAAAGTTTGAGTGGTTTCATAAATAAAACTAATAAAAATTTTCATTAATCATGACAATGGTTACATTAACATCAAACCATTCTCTCATTTTTTGGGACATTGCATCTAACCAACTATTATACCAATTAGTTAATATAATATAAAGAATTTCTCCTCTAATAGTGAGATCTGGTTAGAATTTAACAAATACAAGGAAGTCTCTTTGGCAACCTTCTAAATTTTTTATTAATTCAATAGGGACTGTCGAGTATTTGATGTCGTCTATGATGTCGGTAGAGATTGTCGAGTATTGTGTCCCATGGGTGGGTGAGACACAAATGGAGGGGTAGGGAGGGATATGGGATTAGTTGGTGAAATGACCATTTTGACCATTTACTATTTAATTATGTATTATATTTAGTAAAATTTCAATAAAATTTAAATGTCTCAATTTAAAAATAAAATTATTTTATTTAATTTTTATTGATGTTTTATTTATTTAATTTTTTAAAATAATTTTTTTATAGATATTTTATTAATGTTTTATTTTAAAGTTTTGTTTATATTTTATTTAATTTCATTATTTAAATTTTAATAGATGTTTTATTTAATTTCATTATTTAATTATTATTATTTTTTAAAATAAATTTATTTAAAATTTTAATTAAAAAATAACATATAGTTTTGTTGATATTTAATTTATTTAATTTTTCAAAAATAAATTTATTTAATTGTGCATAAAATAAAATAAAATAAATTTTTATTTAATCTAGCTAAAAATAATTAAAACATTAAAGATATGTTTAATATTACTATTACTTAGTAAATAATTGAAAATGATAAAATAGTCATTTGAACATTTATCATTCTCCATAATATCTCAAACAAACATAGGATTCAATAGAATAGTCCAATTCAGACATCTAATCCCATGGCTAAACAAACATAGGATACAAATCCAGTTTAACCAAATAGTCCCGGGACAATATATCTTAGGACTAACAGTCCGATGGATTCTAATCTCCCTTTATCCAGTCCATCCAAACAAACACAGAAGATAGGAGATGGGGATGGGGATGGGAATGGGAATGGGAATGGAAATGGAAATGGGAATGGGAGAAAATTATAATAGGAAAATGGGGACGAGAAATTAATATCCGCCTCGTTGTCCCTCATTGCCATTCCTAATATGTATGTAAAATAGAATAATAATACTACACACACTAATTGGTATACCAATTAGGCCATGTTTGTTTTGACAGACTGGATTAGGTTGGATTAGCATTCTCATGACTAATAGTCCTAGGACTACGAATCCCTTTGGATTGAGTATCCTGTCTTATGTTTGGATTGAGTTAGGATTATAAGGAGGGATTAATAGTCCAAACTTTGGCTTAGTCTTTCAATTTATATCCCATCTTTCTCTGTCAGATTGAATAGTCCATCATATGTAGGATACCATATCCGGATAGATTGTTAGTCAGTACTTCAATTGTTTAACCAAACATCGGATTAATAATTTTGTTAGACTATTAGTCCAATCCCAAACTCATGTCCATCCAAACAAACATGGCCTTAGTGTATTAACTCATGCTAGTACAATTTCAAAACTAAGGATCCTACTCGTTATATAAATTATAAATACTCAAAGTCAATAAAATTATGTCACATCAATTGTTTGTACACTAATTGGTGCACCAATTGATACACATAGCTTTAGAGTATTGCTTTGTAACATTCGTATTTAGACAAATGTCTCGTTATCTCTTCAAAGGAGACAAAATGGTTATAAAATCCACTATTTTAACCAATAATATTTAAGTTGAAACATCACCTAAATTTGTTCCAAGAGTAAATTATAATTTTTCTTGAGATATTTGGATGTATACATATAGCAGTCCTATGCTATGACAGTGGTATATGTGGAGAATGTTTCCTATATTTTGTGTTTTAGAGAGAGATTGTTAGGCAATATGTAAGCGGTGGTAATTAGGGCTGTGCACAATACCGCCTAATCCGCTAAAACTGCATCGATCCGTATCAATCCGCACCGCTCTAACAGCTAATCGCGGTTTAAACTTTAAAATTTATAATCCGCCAACCGAACCGCTCCGCTCCTCTATAGTTAATACATATATATTTTTTAACCTCCAATGAAATTTCAATGTAAAAATGAGTATGAGAGAGATTTAAGATATAAATTTATTACAAATTAGTAGTTGTATATATGAAACATATTATGTAAAATTATTTTGTGTTATATATCTAAAAAATATTATACAAATTAGTGTTATATATTATGTAAATGTATGATAATTGGTTAGAATATTCTTCAATCCGCCAATCTGCCAAAAACCGCCCCAAACCGCAATTTGTCAATCCGCCAATCCGTCAACCCGCCATTCGATTTGTAATTTTACTCTCAAACCGCTCGAACCGCACGGCGCACACCCCTAGTGGTAATACACACCAATTAATATATTAATTAATCTACTAATATATGTTATGATATTATTGCTTTAAAATTATGATTTCACTTATTATACAAATTATAAAAAAATTAAAAATTATGTCACATCATCTGTTAGTAAATTAATTGTTAGAAAACTGGTTTTATATATGCTTATTTTGGGCCATTTTTGAGCCCAAAATTGAGTGGGCCCCAAACGTCTTTTGGGGTGTGTTTGAAGAGGTAACGTGTTTCTTACCGTACGACAAGTCATACAGTGAAAAAGGTTCGTCAAAACCATTTATGAGTGAATGGGAAGTTGATATCATTTTCGGGTTCATGGAATGGACAATTAAAGAAGTAAATGTGTATTTCCTTGAAATGGGTTGTCCCACATTGAAACTTTAAGAGAGCTTTTGTGGGTATATAAGCTCTTGGTGTATTAACTTGGGTTGGGCCCCAAGGGGCACCTCAAGTTTGTAGAAGAGAGGAGTTATGGACAAATGAGACCTTGGCTCAAACCACTACACACGCACGAGCCGCCGTCTGGCCGGTCGGTTGACCCGTGCCAGTTGTGGGTCGGTTCTAATATTAATTTTTTTGACAAAATTTATTTGAATTTTTTCCAGAAATTCTTAATAAAATTAAATTCCAATTTTGTGCCAAAATTGAAATTAATTTTCTGTCCAAAATTTGCCTCATTCAGTCCAAATTCCCTACAGTATCTGCCAAACAAATTCAAACAGTTTTCTGACCTGTTAGAACCTTAACAGATTCATAACTGTCCAGACAGATTCAAAATTTGGATAGTTTATTTAATTGCTACAGTTATCTGTTTGAATTTCAAATTGTATCTGTTCGAAATAGTGCACCTGTTCCATATCTGTACCAATATGAAATTAACACTTGTTCAGGTCTATAAAACCAAATATGTTCCAACATTTTTCCACATCCGAAAATTGATTGAAAATTTCATTTTGCTATCCTATTTTTCTCCTTTGCATTATTTATTCTTCATTATAGTTTTAGAGAAAATTAAAGAAAGTATAGAACACAAGGTTCTAGTTCGCCGGACAAATTTATTTGGAGTGCTACTACAAATTTGTGAAGATCATTGTATCTTGGGAGATAGACGCCATTTAACCGTAAGCACCATAGCGGGGCGAATCTGTCTTAAGGATAGAGTGTTACACACTCGACTTGGTCTTTAAATATTCATTCGGTTCGGTAAAAATAAATTCGGTATGTAATTTATTTTATTTGTTTGATTTGTTCAATTTATTTATTTTTCAAAGAAGATTGTTCCAATAATCTTAAGACAAATTCAAATTATTCTATTTATAGATTTTTTTGTTTATTTCCTTTATTCTTTCTTCTTCTTGCAGAAATTATTTTCTGTGATTTTATAAAATAATATTCTGGTTGGAAAACAAATAGTAGTAATATACTGTTTGACAGATAGTAATAATATACTGTCTATTTTCTTTAACAACTAGTAGTAATATACTAGTATCATTAACAATTCAGAATATTTATTTGTGAAATTTGTCAGAAATTAATTTTGGTTTTCTTAAATAATTTTTGAGAATTCATTAATTAAAAATAAATTTATTTATTTTTAATTATTGAAGTGTTATAGAAATTTAATTATCTGTGTGGAATTAATTTGGTTAAATAAAATCTTATTTTATTTCCAAATTAATTAAAAAATAAAAGTTACATTTTTGTTTCTTTTATTTTTATAGAATTTAATTATGTGAATTTGGATTAATTTTCTGTGTAGTATAAATTCTAATTATAATTTTATTTTATAAATTAGAATTCATGGCTACTGAAACAAATGCTCAAACGAGCACTGGAATGGTAGCTGCAATTGCGTCAACCCCCTCTCCTGTTGTGATAGTATTAGTAAATCACGGTGAGAAGTCAGAGAAGTTCTCTGGAACTGATTTTAAAAGATGGCAGCAGAAAATGCTGGTCTATCTTACAACTCTGAACTTTGTTCGTTTTCTCCGTGAGAATGCTCCTACTCTGAATGATGATGAAACTGACCGACAAGTGGTTACTGCGGTCGATGCCTAGAAACATGCTGACTTCTTTTGCCGAAACTATATCTTGAATGGACTTGACAACACATTATACAACGTCTACAGTCCTATCAAAACAACAAAGGAACTTTGGGAGTCTTTGGAGAAAAAGTATAAAACGGAAGATGCCGGCTTAAAGAAATTTGTGGTTGGCAAATTCCTGGACTTTGTGATGGTTGATTCTAAGACTATGATCAGTCAATTTTAAGATCTCCAACTCATTCTGCATGACATTCATGCAGAAGGCATGTCTCTCAGTGAATCCTTCCAAGTTGCAGCCTTAATTAAGAAATTACCATAAGGCTGAAAGGAATTCAAAAACTACCTCAAACACAAGTGCAAAAAAATGTCTTTAGAAGAATTAATTGTGCGTTTGAGGATTGAGGAGGACAACCGCAATTCTGAAAAGCGGGTTGGTAAACGTCCTATGGAGTCTAAGGCAAATGTAGTAGAACATGCTCCAAAAGCAAAGAAACGGAAGTTTTCAAGAGAAAATTCATCACAAGGCTCTGAATAAGGGGAAATTAAAAAGTACAAGTTTAATGGTAAGTGTAACATCTGTGACAAAAAGAGACATCGGGCCAAGATTGCCGTAGCAAAGGCAAAAGCAAAAGAAGAACAAGTAAGAAGCTTGCTCAAACCCATATGACCGAAGTGGACAATATTTCTAATGGTATAGATGACATCAATCTTTCTGCAATTGTTTCCGAGGCAAATCTTGTCGGAAATCCTAAAGAATGGTGGGTGGACACTGGTGTTACTTGCCACATTTGTGCCGATAAAAAGTTGCTTATATCTTATTCTACAATGGACAACGGTGAACAACTTTTTATGGACAATTCCTCAACTTCCAAAGTTGAAGGACAAGGGAAGATTGTTCTGAAGATGACATCTAGAAAGGAACTCACTCTCAACAATGTGCTGCATGTACCGGACATTCGCAAGAATCTTGTTTCCAGATCTTTGTTAAGTAAGAATGGGTTTAGGCTAATGTTTGAGAGTGATAAATTTGTACTTACTAAGAATGGGATGTATATAGGAAAACGTTACATGTCTGATGGTCTTTTCAAGATGAATGTAATGGCCGTTGTACCCTCAGTTATTAATAAAAATATATCTTCTTCTTACTTGCTTGAGTCTTCAAATTTATGACATGGTAGACTTGGACATGTTAATTATAGATCTTTGCGTAGATTAATTAATATGAAATATTTACCTAAATTTGACATTGATTCAAATCATAAATGTGAAATTTGCATTGAGGCAAAATTATCCAAAACTCATTTTCATTCAATTGAAAGAAGTACAGAACCATTTGCATTAGTTCATAGTGACGTTTGTGATTTTAAATCAATTCAAACCAGATGTGGAAAAAATATTTTATCATTTTTATAGATGACTATACTAGATATAGTTATGTTTATTTAATTTGAACAAAGGATGAAGCTTTGGAAATTTTCATTCAATATAAGAATCAAGTTGAAAATCAACTTGGTAAGAAAATCAAAAAACTAAGAAGTGATAGAGGTGGTGAATATGAATCACCTTTTGGTGAGTTTTGTAAAGAACATGGAATAATTCATCAAACCACCGCTCCTTACTTACCTTAGCAAAATGGAATTGCTGAAAGGAAAAATAAGACTTTAAAAGAAATGATAAATGCCATGTTAATAAATTCTGGATTACCGCAGAATTTGTAAGGAGAAGCAATATTTTCTGCTAATCATATACTTAATAATGTACCCTGAAAGAAAGTGGATCAAACACCTTATAAATTGTGGCATGTGAGAGTATCATCCTACAAATACTTAAAAGTGTGGGGGTGTTTGGCTAAAGTGGTTATTCCTAGCCCTAAAAAGACTAAGATAGGTCCTAAAACAGTTGATTGCATTTTCATTGGTTATGCCAAGAATAGTAGTGCATATCGGTTTTTGATTTATAAATCAGAACATTTCAAAACACATGTAAATACTATTATTGAATCTCGGAATACATCTCTCTTTGAACATGTGTTTCCGAATAAGATTGGACAAGAGACAACAATAAGAAAAAATCTTTTGATGCTATTACTAGTAATGATCAAGAACAAGAGCAAGATCAAATTAATGAAGAGGAACCTAGGCGTAGTAAATGTGTTAGAACTTCAAAATATTTTGGTCCAGATATTGTAACTTTTTTGTTAGAGAATGAGCCTTTAACTTTTAAAGAAGTTATGTCCAGTCCTGAGGCTCCTTTATGGAAAGAAGTTGTCAATAGTGAAGTTGAATCCATCTTGCAAAATCACACTTGGGAATTAGTGGACTTACTACCAGGTTGTAAACCTCTTAGGTACAAGTGGATTTTCAAAAGAAAAATGAAAACAAATGGATCAATTGACAAATACAAGGCAAGACTTGTGGTCAAAGGATTTAGACCAAAAAAAAAAGGTCTAGATTACTTTGACACATACTCACCGGTTACTAGAATAACATCCATTAGAATGCTAACTGCTATTGCGTCTATACACAATCTAGAAATTCATCAAATGGATGTGAAAACAGCTTTCTTAAATGGTGAGTTAGATAAAGAAATTTACATGGAACAACCATAAGATTTTTCTGTTCTAGGAAAAGAAAAGAAAGTGTGTAAATTGGTTAAATCATTATATGGTTTAAAACAAGCGCCAAAGTAATGGCATGAGAAATTTGACAAGGTAATGATGTCAAATAGATTTAAAATTAATGAGTGTGACAAATGTGTTTATATTAAAAACACAGACAAAGGTTATGTCATTATATATCTTTATGTAGATGATATGCTCATCATAAGTAGTAATAATGATATGATTAAAACTACCAAAAAATGTCGAATAAACATTTTGACATAAAGGACATGGGCATTGCCGATGTAATTCTTGGTATGAAAATTACCAAAAACATCAAAAGGATATACTTTGTCACAATCTCATTATATTGAGAAAATACTTGACAAATTCAATAAAGATAATGATCATCTTGCTAGAACACTTGTGGATGTTAATTTGTTTCTTTCTAAGAATATACAGGAAAGTATTTCTCAATTAGAGTATGCCTAAATTATTGGAAACTTAATGTACTTGATGAACTGCACTTGCCCAGATATAACTTATTCAGTAAGTAAATTAAGTAGATATACGAGTAACCCAGGAGTAGAACACTGGAAAACAATTATAAGGGTTCTAAGATACCTCAAATTTACTCGTAACATTGGTCTAAATTATACTAGATATCCAACAGTATTTGAAAGATACTGTGATGCAAATTGATATCATATACTAGAGACTTAAAGTCCACAAGTGGGTATGTCTTTACTCTTGGTGGTGCGGCTATATCTTGGAAGTCTTCCAAACAGACTTGCATGGCTAGGTCTACTATGGAATCAGAATTCATAGCTTTAGACAAACCTGGGGAAGAAGAAGAATGGCTTCGCCACTTCTTTGAAGATATTCTAATGTGGCCAAAACCGGTGTCTGTCATATGCATACATTGTAATAGTCAATCAGCAATTGGTAAAGCACAGAGTCATATGTATAATGGTAAGTCACGTCACATTCGTCGTCGACATAACACCGTGAGACAACTACTCTCTAACAGAATTATTTCCATTGAATATATGAAATCTAAAGACAACATAGCGGATCCATTAACTAAAGGGTTAGCAATAGAGCTAGTTGAGAAGTCATCGAGGGGAATGAGACTGAAGCCTATTAATAAGAGTTACCACAACGGCAACCCAACCTAGTTGATTGAAGATCCCAAAATCTAGGTTCAAAGGGACAACCAAGTTGTGAATGACTCAGAAGGATCACTGGGGAGTCCAACTCCTACCCATTTCTAGGATGAAATAGTGATGTCTGCAGCGTTTTAGGCTAAGTAAAATTTTAATGATTCTTATATCTAGGTAAACCTAGTGGAGTATGGCAGGATACTATTCATAAGAATCACCTATGTGAGTGTAAACTGGGCCGGTTCTATGAGATTTGTGAAAGACTACAATTCTCTAGAGCACTCATGAAAGATCGGGTTGTTCAGGGCCAAAATGAACACAATAGTGAGAACTAAACTGTGTCTGGGGATATACTGTGTGAGTTCTATTGTCTTGGTTTACACAAACGGTTGAACAGTTCAAGACAACATGTTCACTGGTTAGCTAGTAAATCCAATAGTGTCTCACAAAGAAAGGTTCAAAGCCAAAAGCTACCTATCATTTGCAAAATATTTTCAATTTCTGTACTCTTTGTAATTAGATCATGTTATTGCATTTTCTCTCCGTCAAATCCCATTCATGCGAGGGATTGTTGGAAAATTAGTTTTATATGTGCTTATTTTGGGCCATCTTTGAGCCCAAAATTAAGTGGGCCCCAAACGTCTTTTGGGGTGAATCCGAAGAGGTGACGTGTTTCTTACCGCATGGCAAGTCATACGGTAAAGACGGTTCATCAAAACCATTTATGAGTGAATGGGAAGTTAACGTCATTTTCGAGTTCGTGGAATGGATAATTAAAGAAGTAAATGTGGGTTTCCTTGAAATGGGTTGTCCCACATTAAAACTTTAAGAGAGCTTTTGTCAGTATATAAGCTCTTGGTGTACTAACTTGGGTTGGGCTCCAAGGGGCACTCTAAGTTTGTAGAAGAGAGGAGTTATGGACAAATGGAACCTTGGTTCAAACCACCACACATACGCGCACGCCATTGTTCGTCCGACCGGTCAGTTGAGCCGAGCCGTACCTGGCGCGGGCGTGGGTTGTGGGTCGAGTTGATTCTAATATTAATTTTTTTGACAAAATTTATTTGAATTTTTTCCAGAAGTTCTTAATAAAATTAAATTTCAATTTTTCCAATTTTGTGCCAAAATTGAAATTAATTTTCAATCCAAAATTTGCCTCTTTCAGTCCGAATTCCCTACAGAATTTGCCGAACAGATTCAAACAGTTTTCTGACCTGTTAGAACCTTAACAGATTCATAACTATCTAGACATATTCAAAATCTGGATTGTTTATTTAACTGCTGTGGTTATCTGTTTGAATTTCAACCTGTATCTGTTCGAAACAGTGCGCCTGTTCATATATGTACCAGTTTGAAATTAACACCTGTTCAGGTTTATAAAACTAGATCTGTTCCAGCATTTTTTCACATCCAAAAATTGATTGAAAATTTCATTTTGCTATCCTATTTTTCTCCTTTGCATTATGTATTCTTCATTCTAGTTTTAGAGAAAATTAAAGAGAGTATAGAACATAGGGTTCTAGTTCGCCGGACAAATTTGTGAAGATCATTGTATCCTAGGAGATAGACGTCATTTAACCGTAAGCACCGTAGCGGGGCGAATCTGTCTTAAGGACAGAGTGCCACACACTCAACTTGGTCTTTAAATATTCATTCGGTTCGGTAAAAATAAATTCGGTATGTAATTTATTTTATTTGTTTGATTTGTTTCAATTTATTTATTTTTCACAGAAGATTGTTCCAACATTAATTGATATATCATTTGATGTATATAGTTTTATTCATCTGTAAATTTGTGTTTTTTGCGATGGATTTTTGGATTCAATTGTTTGTGCAAAGTTAATGTGAGTACACAAATATGAGTCGGGTGGTTATATTTTGAAACAGATGTGCTGCATTAGGTATAAACAGTGACGGACTTAGGAATTTGATATGAGGGGATACTTTGTGATTAAACTTTAATGGTGTGTTTGGTAACGTTTATGTTTTCAGTTTATATTTACAAAAATTTTATAAATTGGTTTTTGTTTATTTTTTATTTATTTTTAGAAAAACATAAACTACAAACGCATTTGGTAATTGACAAAATGTTTTAAAAAAAATTTAAAAATATAAAAAAGAGTAAGAAATGGCAAGTTGTGACAAGTGGTGGTGGAAGACAGTGATGGAAAGTGGTGACAGTGGGTAGTGGGTAGCTAGTAGTGGTGAGTGGTGGCGGTGGTGAGTGGGTGGGTGACGGTGGCGGGTGGTAGCTAGTGGGGCGTGGTGGTGGTGGTGGTGGGTGGTAGCGGGTGGGTGGCGGTGGTGAGTGGGTGGGTGACGGTGGCAGGTGGTAGCTAGTGGGGGGTGGTGGTGGTGGTGGCAGGTGGGTGGCGGATGGCGGGTGGTGGTGGGTGGTGATGGGTGGTGGTGGTGAGTGCGTGGGTGACGGTGGCAGGTGGTGGGTAGTAGCGAGTGGGTGGTGGTGGTGGTGGTGGCAAGTGGTGAATGATTGTGGCAGGTGGGTGGCAGATGGCGGGTGGTGGTGGGTGGTGGCAAGTAGGTGGCAGGTGGTGGTAGTGGTGGGTGAGTGGGTGACGGTGGCGGGTGGTGGGTGGTAGCGAGTGGGTGGGTAGTGGTGGTGGTAGTAGTAGCGGGTAGTAGGTGGTGGTGGTGGCAGGTAGGTGGCGGATGACGGGTGGTGGCAAGTAGGTGGCGGGTGGGTGGGTGATGATGGCGTGTGGTAGGTGGTAGCGAATAGGTGGTGGTGGTGGTGGTGGTGGTGGTGGGTGGTGGGTGGCTAGTTGTGGCTGGTGGTGGATGGTGATGGCAGGTGGGTGGTGAGTAGTGGTGGCAAGTAGGTGGCGGGCGGTGGACGGTAGTGGCGGGTGGTGGGTGGTGGCAGGTAGATGGCAGATGGGTGGTAGGTAGTGGTGGTGGTGGTGGTGGTGGTGGTGGTGGCGAGGGGTGGGTGGTGGTAGTAAGTGGGTGGGTGGTGGCGACGGGTGGTGAGTGGTGGTGGTAGGTGATGGTGGTGGTGGTAGGTGATGGTGGTGGTGGTGGCCGAAGACGGTGGTGAAAAATGGTGGCGAGTGGTGAGCAGTGTTGGGTGGTAAAAAAAAAATTAAAAACTCAAAACGGAAACACATTTTTTATGTTTTTATTTTTTGGCCAAATTTATAAATTGATATCACTGATTTATAAATCAAAAATTTTACCAAACAAGTTTTTATTTTAATTTTTAAAATTTTTGTAAATATAAAGAGAAAACTGAAAACGTAAGTATTACCAAACGGCATCTAAACTTTTGAGAAAAATATAAATAAACATGTAAGACAAAATGGGATGCACCTTTTTTTTTTCCCCCCCCCAAAAAAAACAAAGAGCAGAGAAAATTGAAAAAAATATATACTATAAAATATAAAGGGATAAAAAGTGAGGAATACAAAGAGAGAGCAAATGTGTTCACAGTAGAGTTTGCAGTTAAGAGTAAATATTTTCACATTTTTCTTAACATATAATTCATATAAAAATTCATCAGAATAATATGTTAATATTATTTATGAAATTACATAAACAATGGTGTGTTTGGTAACGTTTACGTTTTCAGTTTATATTTATAAAAATTTTATAAACTGATTTTTGTTTATTTTTAGAAAAACATAAACTATAAACGCGTTTGGTAATTGACAAAATATTTAAAAAAAAATTAAAATATAAAAAAGAGTGAGAAATGGCAAGTGATGGCAAGTGGCGACGGAAGACGGTGGTGAAAAGTGCTGACGGTGAGTGGTGGGTAGCTGGTGGTGGTGGGTGGTGGGTGGTGGTGGTGGTGGTGGTGGTGGCGGGTTGTGGGCAATGGTGGCTGGTGGTGGTGGCAGGTGGGTGGCGGCTGGTGGTGGTGGCAGGTGGTGGGTGGTGGCGAGTAGGTGGTGGTGGTGGCGGGTGGGTGGCGGGCGGATAGGTGGGTGACGGTGGCGGGTGGGTGGTGGGTGGTGATGGTGGGTGGGTGGGTGACGGTGTCGGGTGGTGGGTGGGTGACGGTGTCGGGTGGTGGGTGGTAGCGAGTGGGTGGTGGTAGTGTTGGTGGCGGGTGGTGGGTAGTAGCGGCAGGTGGGTGGCGGGTAGTGGTGGGTGGTGGGAGGTAGGTGGTGGGTGAATGGGTGACGGTGGCGGGTGGTAGGTGGTAGCGAGTGGGTGGGTGGTGGTAGTGTTGGTGGCGGGTGATGGGTGGTGGCAATAGGTGGGTAGTGGATGACGGGTGGTGGGGGGTGGTGGCAAGTAGGTGGCGGGTGGTGGTAGTGGTGGTGGGTAAGTGGGTGACGGTGGCGGGTGGTAGGTGGTAGCGAGTGGGTGGTAGGTGGTGGTGGCAAGTGGGTGGTGGTGGTGGTGGTGGTGGTGAGTGGTGGGTGGTGGTGGCGAGTGGGTGGCAAATGGCTGGTGGTTGTGGGTGGCTGGTGGTGGATGGTGGTGACAGGTGGCTGGTGAGTGGTGGTGGCAAGTAGGTGGCAGGTGGTAGTGGCGAGTGGTGGGTTGTGATGGATGGATGGCAAGTGGGTGGCGGTAGTGGTGGTGGCGGTAGTGGTGGTGGCGAGGGGTAGGTGGGTGGTGGTGGCTGGTGGCTGGTGGTGGCAGGTGGCTGGTGGGTGGTGAGTGGTGGTGGCAGGTGGCGGTGGTGGAAGACGGTGGTGGAAAATAATGGCGGGTGGTGGCTAGTGTTGGGTGGAAGAAAAAAAAAAAAAACTCAAAACAAAAGCATATTTTTTGTATTTTCATTTTTTAGCCAAATTTATAAACTGAGACCATTGATTTATAAATAAAAAATTTTACCAAACAAGTTTTATTTGATTTTTTAAAATTTTTGTAAATATAAACAGAAAATTGAAAACGTAGGTGTTACCAAACGGCACCTAAGTGATGGTTTGATTAAAAATGAAGGAATAATAAGATGTCAACTCATTTTGTATAAAATATTTATACAAAAATTTTGTTTGTATATTATTATTCTTTTCTTAAACATTATATAGGAGTTTTTATTGAAAAATTAAAAATATTAGATATTTTAAAATAATTTAGGAAGGACACTAATATAATTTTACAAGGGTATATTTTAGGTATTCTTAATATTTACAGGTACTAGCATAATTTTTGAAAAATGAGGGGGTCACATGTCCCCTTTAATCCTTCATTAGCTCTGGGTGTAAATGTTTTGCCAATAGGGAGTTGAATTTTCTTTTAAGGTCTCGTTTGTTTTGGGATGTAAAGGATAGGATGGAATTAGGATGAAGGTGAGGCTATTTAGGATTGTGTTTGTTTGTAGAGTTGAAGAATGGATTAAGATGGATGGGGGATTAAGAAGGAGGTCGAAAGGGGGATTGGGATGCAGGAGGTGGGGGCGGAGGTGGAGGTGGTATTAGAAAAATAGTGAGGAGACTAGAAATTTTTTTATTTTTTATATGTTGCGCATTTTTTTTTAAACATTAATGTTTAATTTTTTGTATTTTTTATTTGTTTTATTATTTTATATAAAAATAATTTAACAATTTCTACACTAACAACTGTCATCAAAACAAACATAATTTTACTAATCTCCTTACTATCAATCATTTCACTAACAATCCCATCAATTCTACCTCTGAAAACAAATAGGGCCTAATAGAGTGAGATTATTGGGTTTAGTTCCAATAATGTATAATCATATATTTAGTGATATTGAGGCCTCGTTTGGCAACATTATTTTTTAGTTTAAAAGTAAAAAAATCACTAAAAAAGTCAAAAAGTTAACAACCTATACCAAAAAGTCAAAGATTCTATTTTCTTTCTACTTTTTGTATATTTTTTCGTAAAAATCAAAATGTCATGCCAAAGATATTAGTTTTTTTATATCATATTTTAACTAAAAATTCAAAAAATTATTAAAAAAACATGTTCCCAAACGAATATCACTATTAGTTTCAGTGATAAATAATAAAGCAGTGTGTTCGAAACAAAAGAAAAAAAGTATTAGGCTGGGGATTGTCTCCAGTACACCATCTGGATTGGAGGGTCCAGTCCGGCCTATTGGATCCACTTTTAGACCTATTTTCAATAATCGCATTTTAGGGTTTCTTAAGTACATTTTCCTTATAAAAAATCATGTCGATCAAATAACAGATATTATGTATTCGAACCATTTTTTTATTAATTGTTAATTTTCTGATCGTCCTTTTTTTCTAAACAAAAGTGATCCAAATACATAGTATTCGTTATCCGAATCGACGCGATTTTTTACAGGTATAGTATACTCAATAAATTGTAAAATATGAATGGTTCAGATTATCGAAATGAGACTTAAAAGTGGACCCAATGGGCCGAACCGGACCAGATTGTCCCAGATCTAGATTGGAGACCGTCCGAACCCAAGTATTATTATTCAAGTTAAAAAATTAGACTCATTTTCTATATCTAATAGCGTGTCATTTTATTAAAATATCTAAGTCAAATATCTCGCTTATTTATTTTCTAACCATTAATAATTATTTTATTAACACATTATTAAATTTAAAAAACAAATTATATATCATTTTCTAATGGAGTGGATAATATATAAACACATTATTATTATTATTATTATTATTATTATTATTATAGTGGACCTGAGCAATAATCTATGGATATAAATAAAATGGGAAATTTGGCTATAAACTCTTTTTACTTTTCTTTCATTGTTAGAAGGACTAAGAAAAAAATTATACTTTCTAAACCCCCTCATAATTATAAAATCTTGCATAAAGGACAAAATTTATTATTTAAATATTTTATCAGACTATTATACCCTCACATATACACAATCCAGATATAAAATTTATCTTCTCTCTCGTCTCTCACTTCTAACCCTAGCTTTCTCCATGGTCAGAGTTGTGTCATTCCTAAGCTCCGACGATCTCTCTCTGCATCTTCTCAACTCTCCTCCTTCAACTCTCCTTCAACTGTTCATCTTCTATCTCGTCTCTCTCTTCTAATCCTAGCTTCCTTTATGGCCGAAGCTGTGGAGAACTTGCAAATCGCACTGATACATATATATATCTATATATATGTGTGTGTTTGTGTGTTTTAAGATTTGAATTTGAATATATATGTGTTTTGAGATTTGAATTCGAATATATATATATATATATATGTGTGTGTGTGTGTGTGTTTGTGCGTTTTGAGATTTGAATTCGAATATATAGATTTTTGAAAGCTCAAAGTTTTAAAAATTTGAAAAATCTGAAGAACCGGGGTATGAAAAATTGAGATTTCTCTAAAATTTTCAGATTATAGGCCTGATTCAAGGATTATAGGCATGATTCAATGTTTTTCAAAGTAAACATCGATTGATTCAAGGATTATAGGCCTAATTCAAAGCTCAAAGCTCAAAGTTCCATTGATTTTTCAGAGTAAATATCAAATTTCATTTGATAAATTTGATAGAACCAGAGTAAATATTGCTCTGTTTTTTTCATTTGACAGAACCAGAGTAAAATTTTACTTTTATACAGAGTAAAATTTTACTTTTAGGTTCAGAGTCTTACAGTTTACTTATTTTTCAAAGTAAAATTTTACTTTTATACAGAGTAAAATTTTACTATGAATTTGATAGAACTAGAGTAAATATTGCTTTGTTTTTTTCATTTGACAGAATCAGAGTAAAATTTTACTTTTATACAGAGTAAAATTTTACTCTGAAACATATAGTGAAAATGTCTTAATAGGAGAGCTGATAGATATGAGGGTAATATAGTAAAAGAAACAAATTTTAAAATATCAGGAAATTTTTAAAGTATTTATATAATTCTTCTCCTTTTAAAAGAAAAATTAGATAGTGAGACAGTTATGATCAAATCCCCATAAAAGATTTACTGAATCTCATGTCAATTGTGTTGGATTCTCGTGACAATGATTATTACCCATATTTGATTTGATTATTATTATTTATTACACTAACTTGATATATTTGAAACTGACGGCTGCTTTTCCGCTGAATCCAAAAAAGAAAAAAAAAAACTGACGACTGTAAATTTAATAGGAATTTGGTCAAAAAATCTTTCATAATAAAATTTATTAAGAGTAAGTATAAAAAAATTTTCGAAAAGGATTAACACATATCACTATTATTAAATGTTAAATTTTAAAATAATATAACTTTTGATTTAGATGTCGATTTTTAATAAAGTTAATATTTTTAGAATTCTCTCATTAAGATTTATTTAAATAAGATCTATGTTAATTATGAAAATTTTAAAAATAATTATTACTGTCAAAATTGATGTAAACAATAATATTACACTATTTGACAGTAACACATATTAATCTGTCTCATAATATTATGTTACTCAAATATACAGTAACATGTTATTCTGACAATATTATTAAAAAAAATATATTTTATTTTATACGTACTTATTATACACGTCCTTCCTAAAAGATTTATACAACAATCATTTTTACAAAACAAAGATCCAGAGAAGATATTTTGTCTACATTTTCCTAAATTTAAGAAACGCATTGTCCACAGGAAGAGATAAAAAGAAGCACGTGCATGTAAAAGATATTTATATCTGAAATTTGGAAATATAATAATATGGCCATGGGAGAGACATTGGATAACCCTTTAAAAATATATATATATATATATAATTAATATTATATTTTTATTATAATTATATTGATTTTTTTAATAAAATTAAAACAATGGATATTAATGGACATGATGAGTAAACATTTGAATAAATAAAAATAAATATATATTATAATATAAAAAAATAGTAATTTTATTTTATATTTATACAATTAACGAATTATTAATAAAAAATATTTAATTATTATATAAATTAAAATTTTAAAAAAGATTAACATAATATAATTATGTTAAAAATTTGATTTTTTGTCAAACTTTAAGAAGCCGAGTATAATTTACACAAATTAAAAATTATTTTGCAAGAGAAAGAGAGAGAGAGAAACAGATGAAGGAGATTGGTACTTGTCCCCCACACATTTCGGGTGTTTGGGAAGAAATTTTTTAGTTTTTTTTTGTTAAAATAGTATTAAAATAAAATAGATTAAAATAGTTAATAAGATAAAATATTTCATTAAATTTATAATTATTTCATTTTTTCTCTTACAAACAACACATATAATTACAAAAAAATCAACTATCTTCCTAAATATAAAAATTTTAACCTCCTAAAATAATAAAAAAATTAAAATAACCAACTAAAATAATACCTTTCCAAACACCAACATGGGTAGGGGTGGTCGATGCCCACTGTACGATGGGCAATAAACAGGTGGACCATACTCATCAATAATTCACATTTTTTTTAATATTTTAAAATAAATAAATAAATCAGTAACACATCATTGAAAGGAAAATTGGTCACTAGTAGGAGCCACAAGAAAGAAAATGAATACATTAAAATTATAATTAAATTTGTAATTTTTAACATGTTTATATCATGTTTTTTCTGAAAAATAAATAACATATACTTTGTGATTTTCTTTAAAAGGAAAAATCGTAGTATGCATTTTATAAAAAATATATATAATTTTTTGCTTATTAAAAAATGATAACATACCAATCAGTTCTATTAATTAGACTTATTTACCTATAGGTCTTGACTAAAAAATTTATCACTGAAAATTTATACATAAAAATAAGAGAGATTGATAAATTTATCAATAAGACTTAATGGGTAATAAGTTCCAAAAGTAAGACCTATTCAGTATGTTTGATTTCAGTTTTCTAAATTCAATTTTTTGAAAATTAAGTTTTTTATTTTTCGTATTTTTTTTGTTTTTAGTGAATTTTTTAAAATTTTAAGCAATTTTTTTACTTTTTTAAATATACCTTACTCAAATGTATCTAAATAGTAAAATATTTGTCGAAAAATATTTTAAAAAATTAATAAATTTACAAAAATATGAAAATGTACTGAATTTTGGTATTTTTTTATTTATATTTTTTTGGTATTTACTGTATTTTTTGAAGTTTTTTTCACAAATATTATACTTTTTAAGTGTATTTATGTTAGGTGTGTCTAAAAATTAAAAAAATATATATCTTAAAGTATTAAAAAAATCATTGAAAATATTAAAATATGAAAAATAAAGAAGCAGTATTTTTTGAAAACTGTTTTCTAAAAACTAGAACCAAACAAATTGATTAGTATTTACCCTACATATTACCCCTACCTATCTATCTATCTGTACACATTACCCATCTGTCCAAGTATCATCTATTTGTCCACTTGTTACTTATTTGTTCACTTAATTTGTCTATCAATCTATATCACCACCACCATTACCACCGGCTTCTTTTTGGTGACATTTGTGGTGCCAACGGTGGTCTGACGATGGTCCAATGATGATTTAGCGTCAATGGGGTAAAACTGAAATAAAAAAAAATAAAAAAAATAATTTATCTTCCTCACCAAATAATTTCATTAATTATATCTTTATCTTCATAAAAGATTAATTCTTAAATCTAACGTCATATCCTCCCAAAAAAATGAACTTATCACCAATTAATCCTAAAAAAAAGAAGCATAACTTAAATAAAAACCGAAATTTGTCATTCATTAACTTTAAAACTTTACTATTTATAAGTTTCACAATAAAAATTATCCAAAAAAAAATAATTTCACTATAAAAACTATATATATATATATATATATTTTACCATGCACCACATTTTATGAGTGGATATTATAATAATAAAAATTATCTCAAAAAAATTACAACTTTCACTATAAAAAAATATATTACTATGCACACCATTTTATGAGTGGATATTGTAATATTTGCTTTGTTATAAGGAACAGTTTTGTACTAAAAGAATTTTTTTGACATTTTATGACTTACATTACAGGATTTTATATCGAAGTTGAGCTCGGGATACAATGGGCCAAGTAACTGAGAGTAATTAAGGATGATGTTGTTAACTTGTGTTTGGTTGAGAGATTTAGAAAGAGATTTAAAATAAAAATATATATATAATTAAAATATGAATAAAATATTTTTATATTTCACTTAATTTTATACATCTTTTATTTTTTTTATTTTATTTTTTTTTAACTAAACACAACATAAAAGGAGCAATTAGCTAAGAAAAGAGTAAAATTATCAACATAAAAGGAGTAATTTGCTAAGGAAAGAGTAAAATCATCATGTGCACCACGTCTTAGGCCAAAAACCTGCTTGAGTTATCGCCAACAAACATCGGTGCTGTCAATCACTTTCCACCATTTTTAGTGATGGTTGACAATTAATTTTGAGGACTACCAAATGTCCGTACTTCATTTTTTTTTCTTTTGAATCCTCTCATTTCTTTGGTCCTTCATTATCCAAAATTTCATTTTATCTATTTTTCTCTACCCTCACCATATTACCAACTTTACCCCTCCCTTTTTTTTACACCCCACTCCTCCCCTTCTCTCTCTTTCTAACAACCCCCCTTCCATCCCGACCACACTTTCTCCATCTCTATAGGGCTCTCCCTCTCACGTTTATTCGGTCTTAGATCTGAATCAGAGAATATCAATGAATTTGAAACTCATTGATTTGAAAAAAAAACAACCTCCATTTTACCTACCACCACCACCACCACCACCACTACCACCTCGCGCGCTGCTAATGATGCAAAACCCCAGATTTTGAGTAGGGTTGGGAGGCTTGGAAGTCTTTTTCTTTTTTCAAAACCCTAGATCTAAAAGTGGAAATCGCGATGGTGGTAACGATAATAACGAGGTGCATCACGATGGTGGTGGGCTGCGACGGTGGCTACAGTAATGATAAGGTGGATTACGATAGTAGTGGGCTACGACGGTAGCTATAGCAATGATGAGGTAGATCGCAATGGCTTTAGAGATAGGGGCTGCGATAACAATAAGGGTCAACGATCTTTGTTTCTCTTCTTCTTCTTCTTCGTGACTCTCTCTCTCTCTCTACGATGATGATGACGAGAATCGCAAAAGGCAGTGATGATGGGTGGTGATAGCGGCACCGGAGGTGAAAAGTGATGAGTGGTGACTGTCGAAAGTGATAGAGATAGCCGGTGAAATTAGGGTTATGATTTGAAAAATTAGAGTTAGAGGGCAGAAATAGAATTTTATGTTTAGACAAAATTGGAATTTAAAAAAAAAATGAAAAAGAGGGGGTCCTAAGAAAAAAATTATGTGCTAATAGCAACCTTATTAATTTTAGCTATTACCTCTCGTCAATTACCCTTTCACTTGTTTTTAATATTTTTTTTTTCCATTTATACCAAAAATAAATAGAAACTTATTTAATGTTTTCAATAAACAAAAATGATGCACCATATTATTTTGAATAATATTGGATAAATTATACCATTAGTCCATGTAGTTTAAGTAAGGTATCATTTTAGTCTCTATAATTTTAATTTAAACAATATAAATCATATACTTTCAATTTTGTTATAATAATGTCTATTTGTTATGCGTCATTAACTTTTTGAACGAGAAAAAAACAAAACAAAACTAAAAGGGTCAAAGTAAAATTTAAAATAAATTATAAAGATTACTAGTGTAATTTATTCATTACACTGATAGTCTCTATGTTTTTTGTATTTTTTTTTTTAAAATTTCATTTTAATCCCTTTAGTTTACGTATGGTCTTTTTTTGGTTAAAAATTCTAATGGTAAGTAACCAAAGAACCATATTACAACAAAATTAAAAAAGTAGAGTTCAAATTAAAACAATGAAAGTGACACTTCCCTTAAATTAGCTTTTTGGCTTTTTAGCTTTTTTAGCAAAAAAAGTCAATTTTTTTTATCAAAAAGAATCCAGTTTTTTGCCAAAAAAAGTCACTAAAAAAGTCAAAAAATCAAAAAGTCAATCTTTTACCAACTTCTCAAAACACTTCATAATTTACCCAATAATTTGTATGCACATTATTTTGAACAAATTACATTGCTAGTCCCTGTATTTTTGCTCTTGTGTCATTTTGACCCTTATAATTTCAATTGAATATATTTTGACCCTAATTTTTTTTATTTTGTCTCAAATTAGTCTAATTGATTCTAATTGTTAACATTTTTTTTCTATGACAAATTTGCACATGGACAAATGTGTCATGCTTCTAAGAGTGAAATTATAAATTTCATCAATTCAGTGCTTTAATCTCAACCAATTCAATGAAAAATTATATTAATGTGAGACCCACATAAATTATATATACCAAGAATTTGATATGGTTGAGATCCAATTCAACTACGCAAACTCTTGATATCTTATATGTTTAATTCTCTTTCTACATTTTCTATACTTGTTATAATTCTTGCTCTCAATATTTATAACCATCATCAACCTTTGATATGGTTGAGTACTTTTTTTATGACTGAATATCTATGTTAGTTTGTGTATTTTGACTAATCTCAAAACTTATGTAAAAAGTCTCTTCCATATGAAGTAGACAAATTTCGAACAAAACTCACCAACGTAATCTCAAAGAGTTAATAATATTTAGGCCTTATTTATCAATTAGACATTTTAGTTAAAAAGTTAAAAAATTATTATAAATTATCACATTACTCTTTCTATTTTTTTACATATCTTTTTATAAAAAAATAAAAAATTATTAAAATAACATATTATCCAAAGAAATCTTAATAAAAATTGAAGCGGAAACATATCCCTAAGAGGATCTCCAACGGTGAACAAAATTTTTTATCAAATTTGAGTTAAAAAAAGTCAATTTTCTCAATCTGATATGTCTTGCTCCAACCGTGCATCAAAAGGGAAGGGTCGACGGGCCGGTTGACCGGTAAGTGCAAATTTTATTTTATTTTTTTACTTGTTTGAACCTTTTTTGATCGGTTTGAACCTATCATTTGAAAGAGAACCGGTCGACCGGTGGTTCTACCGGCTAGACAACCGGTTGGTTGACTGGTTGACCCACCCCAACGGTAACGCACAGTGAAATGGTAAAATCTGGAGCCTGTTCTCACTTTGATGAATTTTTTGTTCTATTCTCATTTTGATACCACTTTGATAAAACTATTGAAGCTCCAAAAAATAACTTTTTCACTAAAATTTAAATTTGATATAAAATTTGATGAAACGTTAGAGATGATCTAATTGCTGTCCCCACCATATGGTTGTTGAGTGTTCTAATAGCTGTTCCCACCACAGACATTTAAGAGGACAAGCACACATGCATGGTGTGCTATGTTTTCCAAAATTTTTTTAAAAAATGAGTTAGACCTCCTTTTGTGGAGGACCCCCACAACCCCCTTACTGATCTACACCATTCATGATGTGCGGGGTCTACTCATGTATGGTGTGGATCACAAAGGAGGTTGTGGGGGTCCTCCACAAAGGGTCCCTATCATTGCTGAATTTTTTATTTGATGCAAACGTGGTTTGCCACTTTAATAGTATGAAAATAAATAAATAAATAAATAATTCATTATTAATCTTATCCTAATTTAAAATAAAATAAAGGAAAAATAATAAAGCATATCCCTGTTGTTAGATTATGCTAGCGATGCAAAAAAAGATTGTATTAAATATTTGACTAAATATCTCCTATGGTAGCTTGGGATTGTTTAAAATGACTTAAATAAATATATTTTTTATTTTTTTATGAAAGATGTATAGAAATGTAGAGAGGTGATGTGATGAAAAAAAGATAAAAAGATAAATTATTTTGTGTATGCTAAACTTGGCCTTTGTTTAGGGAGTAATCATTTTAGTTAAAAAGTCATTATAAATTATCACATTATTTTTTTTTATTTTTTTCATATCTTTTTATAAAAATTTTAAAAATTACTAAAATAATATATTTTCAAACGAGAACGGAGTACAACTCTTTTTTTTTTTTTTTTTTGTTACAGAAAAATCTTCCCCACTCTCCCGTAGATTCAAGACAACGTCCCTTACATGTCTTTCCAAACGAGGAAACTATAACTTAAGAACTTATCTAACCTCCCAAGACAAATTTCACTTAAATCAAAATTCACATAATGAAAAACATTAAATCTACACCAAATATTAATTAGACAACTTAAAATTTATTCTCTTAACTAACTGTGCTTCATTTTTACTGTTGTCATGTTACCAAGCCGACCACATGAGGCCAATAGCCAGCCAGACATAAATTCCCAACGAATGAAAAGAAGATGCATTGCCTTTCTTTCCTTTCCCTGCTTTTGCAGTTGCAGCCTTTTTTAGACCGTACAAGTCCCTCTCTCTCTAGCGCTCTCTCTCTCTCTCTAACACACCCACACGCACATCTGTCAATTACACTTTGACTCAATCGGACTAGGAGGCTGCTCTTTTGGTATGATCGCCACTAGCCCCTTCTAAGATCTTTCCTCTTATCTTCTCCGGCACACTGTTTTGTTTTCAAGTATATCCCTTTGTTTCTTTTTCTCATCTTTCTCTATATATATCACCATCTTGTTCATATATGTATCTATGTGTTTGTTGTTTTTGTCATAATTATTAGCAGGGCTGTGGTGAATTTGAAGAATTGTGGGTATAATATGTATGATATGATTACATGTATTATTAGTCTTTTTGGAAATATGTGTTGGGTTAATGATTTCATTTCACTCTCAATTTCATTCTTGCACAAGTTTTTTTAGGTATTTTCCTTTGTTGGAGGCTTAAGATCTTTCAATTTGTAGTTGAATTGGGTCACTTTGGCCCAGAGATTGTCACTGCATATTCCTCTCCTGTCTGTATGCTTGTGTGGTGTTTTAATTGATCTGTTCCATTTTTGAGCTGTATATGGTGTAGGAAATTGGATCACTTTACTATGATGAATACAGAATACATACACAGATATACAAATAACTATCTTCTTCTTCTTTTTTTAAAATTTTTTTTATTGTGCTTCTTCATTAATTTTGTGGAAATTCCAAAACTATGGATTTACAACTCTCTCTCTCTCTCTCTCTCTCTCTCTGGGTTGGAAGTTGGAACCCTTTTATTGGTTAAGTAATTCTTTTTTTAATTCTTGGAAGTTACCAGGGTATGTTTTCTCTTATCCATGATTTGGGTACTGGTATTGGTTGGTTGATTGAACATAGGCTTTTTTTATTTATTTATAATTTGGCTAATTATGTAAGTTGTTTTTATTATCCAGCTCTGCCGTAAGTTGGCTAATTATACGTTAGATTTTTTAATAATATTTTTGTCTCAATGATTGAGTTATTATTGTGGCAGTGGGAAAATCTTTTTACTCAGCATGCTGTCTTTGGAATATTATTGTGCTTAATATCTTTTGGTGTTTGGCAGCTGAAAATGGAATCCCCATCCATTATCATTGTTAATTTCTTTGCTCCTACTTCCGTTGTTTGAATTGTGGAAATAATTCGTTTTTAGTTGATAAGAAAATTTAGTTTAGGGGCATTTTAATACAGAAATACTAGTCTGATGCAAGCAATGACCCAAAACTTCTTGTTCAATATGCATTAATGTACGCATACATGTATTCTAAAATTTATTGCTCAACTTAAAAAAATTCAATGGCTTGACTTTTGTTTTTAATTATTTTTACTTTTGACTTGTATATGATTGGATTGCAAAATTTTATGAGACTTTAGGTTTCCTTTCTGTGGACATGCTTACTAATTTGTGAAACGCTAGCTATTTTTGTACACCGCAATGGTTGTTGTCTTTTCTTGATTTAAATGATATTTGCTTAAGATTATGTGGCTATTACGTGGGTCTCTAATGCATGTTTTTGGTATGCATTTCAGGCAGATTTTCAGAAGTCTAAAAAACTGTAATCATAAGAGGATTTCCCCCCATAAATCAAGTATGAATCCATCTAAAATCAAGCGTCTAGTGGGTAAATATGAGGTGGGACGGACAATAGGTGAGGGAACATTTGCAAAAGTGAAGTTTGCAAGGAATTCTGAGACTGGGGAACCAGTAGCTCTCAAGATCCTCGACAAGGAGAAAGTTCTTAAACACAAAATGGCTGAACAGGTGGTTTTTTCTCCCTTTTTAAATCTTGATGTTTCTCTTTCCATTCATCTTGAGATCATTTAGTTATTTAAAATTAGGCGTTATGTAGCTTCACTTGTTCCATAATTATTTTCACATGTTCCTTTGAAAAGGGTATAGGTGATGTGTCCCATTTCATGGCTTAAGACATTCTCATTTTCTTAATATTTTGGTGTGCTTCTGTTATGGTCTTTATTTTACATTTTGTTGAAAGAAGGTATAACCTGATTATATCTGGTTTCTTACATGTAATGCAGATAAAGCGAGAAGTAGCCACAATGAAGTTGATAAAACATCCAAATGTTGTTCGCTTATATGAGGTCTCTCTCTCTCTCTCTCTCTCTCTCTCAGTGTGTGTGTGCGTACGTGTGTGTGGTGGAGGTTTTTATTTTGACTGCTATCTTTGTACTAATTACACAGCATAATTGCTATAAAGCGGAGTCCTATATCGCCCAAGTACTAAAATAATATTAAGCATATAAGCGTGAGGACACCATCACCTCTTGAACTAGCTTTTGTGGTTGAGTTCTACCAAGACCGTGTAACATGGTATTAGAGCCGAAGTACTTAGGGATGGGTAGGATGCGTGTCCCTAGCCTACATGCTGCAGGTGCTGCCGAATGAGCACACTGGGCATGAGGGAGGGTGTGAAGCGCAGTCCCACATCGCCTAAGAGTGAGGGAACTCTCACCTCTTGAGCTAGTTTTTGGGGTTGAGTTCTACCCAAGACTCTGTAACAATTACAATATTGTTGCTTTCTAAATATAACTTCAATTGTTGACGCAACTTGACAGTTTTCCCCGAAATCTTCTTCATTCTGTTATATTGTGTCTTTCTTACGAGCATTCTGTTTATCTAAAGTCTTAGGTCTCTTTGTACTTTATACGATTCTCTTTCTTTCCTGTATGTGTCCAACTTCAATTCACAGTTCACACATTCTCTTCTGTGCTGAAAATTATTACTAGCAATAGTTGAAATCAGTTTAATGTCCAACAGAGCATTGTTTCCTATTGTAATTCAGATTAATTACAATATCCTGGAAATATGCATGCAGCTTTGTATTGAATTCTAATGAATGTTTTAACTGTTAACCAAAATTTGGAGAGGAAAATCTCTCAGTTTATTATTGAATAATCAAATATATAATACAAGAAATAGTGCTGCTATCTGTCCCCACTCTTTTTCTTTGGACCCCCCATTTCTTTGGACTCTTAGTTGCCAAAATTGCTCCCTGACAAGGTTTTAAAAAACGATCGCAAACATTACATAACGGTTGTTGTGGTTACCGCCACCTGTTATGGTCGCTATAATAGTGTGACAGAAATTCACAACTGTAACGGCCACTGCCATTATGTAAAGGCCGTAATGGCCATTACATTGCCGCTACAGCACCGTTACAGCCATTATGACCGTTACACTTCTATTTTTTAATTTTTTTTATTTATAAATTTTGTATATAATGCTATTTTCTCTTTTTATTTTCTAGTTATATAAATCTTAAGTAAAAACCTTATCAATACATGTTTTGAATGTTCAATCTTTAAGTTCTACAAGATTTCATTACTTTTTCACCTAATTATATTTGAATATTTTTTTTGTTACAGATTATATTATATTTGAATATTAACTTACATCACCGCCTATTTTTCTTGAACCTTGCCATATTCGCAATTTTACTCCTTTCTTTGCACCCTCACTGCCCCCCCCCCCTCCCTGCCACTTTCCCACTTTTGGCTACTCCTTTCTCCACCTTAGCCACCACCCACCACCACCGCCTCCACCGCCTCCTTTGATGGTGTGGCTGCCATGCCCAGCCCACCCACCAATCCTCATCCCTTTCCCAGCACTCCCCGCCCTCCAACTCCTCTTGAGCACCACTGCGATCCTCCCCCCTTCTCTCTCTTGTGCTCAACCCATTCTCTCTCTATGTCAGCTGGGGGTTGCGGGAGTAGGAATGGCGGAGTTGTGGGGGTGGCATTGCTGCAAGGGTGGTGAGGCTGGGGAATGGCTGAGGGAGGGATGGGGGTAGCTGGGAAGGGATGGGCTGGGGAGGGGTGGTTGTGGGCGGAAGGAGGGTGTCTACTAGGCCTGATCGCAAGGGAAGGGTGCCAGCTAGACTTGGTGGGGGTGCGGGGTGGGAGGATAAGGATGGGGACAAAATTGTTATTTGATGTTAAGGTAAAATTGTAATAAAAATGTGCGGAAGTGCACCATTAGGGCAAGCCTTTAGTGAAGGAATATTCTTATTGTACCATTTAGGCAAAGATACAATTGTGTAGTGGTGGGGTAAAATATTTACTTATTCTTGATTAGACTCTAATACTAATTTACTAAACTATATAATTTTAAATTAAATTACTGTGTTACAACTCATCTAGTTTGCTTGTGAAATAAGCTCTTCTTAGAATATATGTAATTTATATAATCTGTATTGAATTACTGTCTTATAGCTCATCTACTTTGCATGTGAAATAAGCTCTTCTTAGAATATATGTAATTTATATAATAGGTAAATAACTACCGTAGTTGCATATTTGAAGGATAACTCTTGATTGGAAAGCAAACTAGCGTTGTTTCAACTATCACTTTAAACAACACTTGATGAGTTCTCATTTCTTATCATAAAATAATTTGTGAAAAACCTGTTGAAATTTTCTGTCTCACTTCAAATTTTATTTCTCTTCAGGTAATGGGGAGCAAGACCAAGATATTTATTGTTTTGGAGTTTGTAACTGGGGGAGAACTCTTTGACAAAATTGTAAGTCAGTTTACTGTTTGCATTTGAATGCATATTATTGTTTTTTCCTCTCTATTTTTAATGGGTTTGGAGCCATTTTATGCAAGGTATAAATGTGATTTTTCTTTTTTACCTTTCGGCTTAATATTACATGTTATTGCTGCACTATATGATTTGTAACTTTAATTGCTTAATTATCTGTAACGTTGTGTGAGAATATCATTTATGAAGGTAAACCATGGACGAATGAGAGAAGATGAAGCACGGAGGTATTTCCAACAGCTTATCAATGCTGTTGATTATTGCCATAGTAGGGGTGTCTTCCACAGAGATTTGAAGGTACTTGTGTCACTTTTGCACATGTTGACAATTCCAAATGTATATAGTTTGAATTGATCATCCTTCTATACAAGGTATTATTCATTCCCTGTCCCCCCAATTTTGGTTCTTGGTGCAGCCAGAAAATTTGCTGTTGGATACATATGGAAACCTGAAAGTTTCTGATTTTGGATTAAGTGCTCTGTCCCAGCAAGTCCGGGTAATTTTTGACATTTTGAATTCTCTAATTGTGCAAAGCTTTCTTCATGTTTCTTCATCAATTTATTTACTTATTATTTATATATTTTTAATTTGCTTTGGCGGCAATAATAATTTTTATGCAACGTATATAACATAGTACAATTACTGAAAGTTCCCACTATATATCTTCTGTTGGGGGGGCGGGGGGTTTTAACAAACATTTTTACAAAATCAAGGATTTATGCAAATGTGAAAGTAGATCTAAATTTAGAGTAGAATGAAATGAAATAATCACATGATGTATAGCTGTTTGTCTCAATCCAAGCTTATGTCCACTTCCTTAGTCTTCTCCTTGAGTTTCTCCATTATTTGAAATAGTAATACAACTAACAAGCTTCTGGGTGCTTACAAGACCTTCTATTCCCCCCCCCCCCCCCAAAAAAAAAAAAAAAAAAAAAAAAAAAAAAACCCCTGCTTTTGGGTATACAAGAACCATAAAATATTTCCCCCAAATACTCAAGTTTCCCAACCTAAGGTATTCAAACCCTTTGACAAATGATTGAAACAATAAATGAGAGTAAAAACCTGAGTAGTGAGTCCCCAAGAGTAGATTTACAACCATGAAGAACAATAGATCAAAAGGACAAGTGAAATACGTAAGATCTTAACTTGAATCTTTGATAGCTTGAAGGATTGAAGATTGTTTTTGTCTTCTTGTGAGTATTGACCTCCTTTATGGTTCCTTAATGAATTATAAACATTTAAGGTAGTTTTATTTAGGTGCATTAAATGCAAAAATAATCGTTTGAAGTTCAAAGTTCCTGCTCAAATTTGCAAGTTTGGGGGTTGACAACACCTGATAAGGGATCTACACCTTCCTGGTTTGAAAAGAAATTCCTGACAGCTTCAGATCATGTAGTCGACACCTTTTCTGTGGCAGGTCGACATCTTGTATTGCTGGGTGAATCTGGGAAATGTAGTATACGCCTTGATACAAGGCTCGACGCCTTGGGCTGGAAAAAATCTCACTTCTAGATCTAGTTGACACCTTAGTAGGGGGTTGACACTTTGCTTATCTGTGAGAAAGTCCACTATGCACTGATTTTTGGGGGTCAACACCTTCATAGAAGAGCTTGACACCTTAAGTTCAAAAAATTCATAACATAGTGCCGACAATACGGGGTTGACACCTTCAAAGCAAACATTTAGAATTCCAAAACTTTTCAAACACAAAGTTAGTTCCACAAAGAAATCAATTGATATAAGAACAATGTGAATCAACTCAAGAATTTGGAATAGTATTAAATGGATTAAATATATTCTTAAAATCACATTGTTATTATCAAAATCAATATATAATGTATTTATAAAACCTTGGGGCTAACAAGTTGGAATACAATGGACTGCGAATATGATTTTGCTAGATGGGTTCAAACAACTAAGAACTTACTTAGAGAGTATCCAACAACAGTTTCCATTGAATGGATAACAAATTCAGATCCTAAAAACAATAATGCTTGCTGATAAGCATGAGTAATTAAATGTAGCCAATGTTATCACAATTCCGATGGTTCTTTAAGCTCACGAAAGCATAAGTAGTTTTTGAGAATCTTTTGGTACTTGTCTATTAACCATTGAAATGAACTAATACTTCCCTCAATCTAGTTGACAATCCAATGATTTGTTTCACATAAGATCACCAATGGAGGCTATGCAAGGAATCATGGCTTGTGCCTTCATAATTCCTTGCTCAAATCGTCTACTATTCATCTGTTCCTTTTTTAAAAAAAAAAAAAACAAAAAATCTTCTAGTGTGTTTCGTATGCAAGAAACACGCACATTCTCACCCATGCCAGAGCCAATAAGTACAAACCCACATATTTATCCAAAAAAATTAAAATTAAAATAAGTACAAACCCACATACTCATCACCTAAGTGGGCATTCATGAATTCTCTTGGATATCTTCTTGGCATAAAGTGTTTTCCCACTGCAGAGGCATGTAGAGCACTTTGTTTCTTTTGTTCCATTTCAGGTCTGATTACTTAAGTTTAAATAAGTGAATTTCTAGTAAAAAAATACTGTATTATTGATTGATATTGATTGATCTATTATATATTCTGTCTATTACAAATAGTTCCTTATATAGATGTAGGTGTAGTGGATGGTGTGTAGTGGATGGTGATAGTGGTGTAGTGGGTTTTAGTGGAGTAGGTGAGGTGGTAGTGGTGTAGTGGGTTAGGTTTAGTGGAGTGGTTTAGTGGAGTAGGTGAGGTGGTAGTGGTGGTAGGTGATGGTAAATTCTAACAGCCCCCCGCAAACTCAAGGAGGATAGAAACGAACCAACTTGAGTTTGGAGAGAGTAACAAAACAAGAAAATACATAAAAAGGATAGGAGACACTGTATGGTCGTGTCAGACTGTTGTAGAAGACAGTTTATGGGGTCATGTCGGACCGTTGTAGAAGACAGTTTACGGGGTCATGTCGGACCGTTGGAGAAGACAGTTTATGGGGTCATGTCGGACCGTTGTAGCAGACAATGTTGTGACAGTTGTTGTGACAGTTTACGGAGTCTTGCTGGACCCTTGTAGAAACTAACCGGAATCAATGTCGGGACAGTTTACAGAGTCTTGTCGGACCCATAAAGGAGCTAACCGGAATCAATGTCGGGACAGTTTACAGAGTCTTGTCGGACCCATAAAGGAGCTAACCGGAATCAATGTCGGGACAGTTTACAGAGTCTTGTCGGACCCTTGTAGAAACTAACCGGAATCTATGTCGGGACAGTTTACAGAGTCTTGTCGGACCCTTGTAGAAACTAACCGGAATCTATGTCGGGACAGTTTACAGAGTCTTGTCGGACCCTTGTAGAAACTAACCGGAATCAGTGTCGGGACAGTTTACAGAGTCTTGTCGGACCCTTGTAGAAACTAACCGGAATCTATGTCGGGACAGTTTACAGAGTCTTGTCGGACCCTTGTAAAAGTTGCACCCTCAAAAGGTGTGTCCATTTTTGTCAAAAAGGCGTGCCATCAAAAGGCGTGCCCAATTCATCAAAAGACGAGCCATCAAAAGGCGCGCCAGACACGCGGCGATGCACGTGATCGACAGTACGCGTGTCGGCCGCTTCGTCAGTGTCGATATAAACCAATGCGGAGGCTGTGGAAACCAGTCTGAAACTCTCTGAACATTGTCATTCGGAAACACTCGGTAAAGACTTTGTATCCAACCCTTCTCTGAAACATCTGAACAATGGCCTCTTCTTCCCGTTCAGCTACCCAGAATACGGCATCTTCATCCCGTGGTCTACTCACTCTCTTTCCCGACCTCAATGAGTCAACAAGAGAGATAACTGGTGCGGTGGCACTGGAACCTCAACCAAACACCTCTGTGTTTGCTCCGTTGAACTTTCCGATGCGGTCGGTGGAGCAAAAAATGGCGGTGCAAACTGATATTGAGGCCAATCAGTATACTCTGAAGTCATGTGTGGAAACCATGACGGCGGTCACAAACTTGTCGCACCGGCTGCAGAGCAGGACAAATGAGGTGCAGCAGTTAAACGCCCAACTGGCTCTGCTCCAACGCATGTATAAGGATGCGCGAGCAGAGATAAGTGTGCTAAAGGCGGAAAACAAGGAGCTGAAACGGAAGGCCACCGTGATGTTCCGATTTGGAGGTCCACCATATGCTGCAGTGGAGGAGCAGGGGTTAGTGATCGTGCCCAGTGGAGTGGGAAACACGGAGGCAGCACCGTCAAGGACCGCCCAGGACGGAGGCAAAAAGAAGAGACCGGCGGCAGAGTAGGTCGGTGGGTGGCCGTCTGCAGAAAAGAAAACAAAGCTGTGGTTGTGGATTTTTTTTTTTGTTGTTGTTGTTGTTGTTGTTTTTTTTTTTTTTTTTTTTTTTTTTTTTTTTTTTTTTTTTGTGTGTAAAATGTGGATCGGGGTTGATCCCGATATGAATAAAATGAGTGTATTGTGCAAATTTGTAAATTGGTTGCAATTGTTTTTTTTTTTTTTTTTTTTTTTTTTTTTTTTTTAATAAAGTGAAAAAAAAAATAAAAAAAAAAATAAAAGAAAGAAATAATAATAAGATATTTAAAATAATAATAATAATATTAATAATAATAATAATAATAATATGTTTAAAAAGTGGGGCGGTGGAAAATGATGATTTTGGGTGTGAATAAAATATTTGATGTGTCTATGGAGGTGGAGTACCCACGTGAAATATCTTGAGGCATGTGGGGGTGATTATTAGAGAGAGAGAGTGACAGTGTGTGCTATGTCCCCCCTGTGTTGTTTGCTCTTTTCTTCTTTATTCTCCTCAAGAGAATCTAGGTACTTGAAAATCTTTGAGTCTTCCTCGCTCAACAGCAGAACAACATCAATCTGTTCCAAAAACATCACTGTATCCATGCCAACATCATCAATCTTAAACCACTGTGTGTGTCTTGGCCTCAAAAAACCCAATTCACTTGCTGCCACAGAAGAGGAGGGTCTCTTGTCTTGGACCAATCTTCCACTTCGCAAGAAATAATGACTGCTGGTATTGTTCATCCGAACCTTCCACTTGGACCGGCACCATGGAGCCATGCACGAGCATCTGAAAAGAGGCATAATTTCCACATCTGGATTTGAAGATGGTTGACGAATTTCAGATGATTTCAGCATTCTAAAGAGTCGGTTCATCTTCTTCAGGAAGCCAATTTGGATGCACTGAGTTTCATTTCAAGGGTTTCATCTTCTTCATCAAGTGATTTCAAGGGTTTCGACTTGATTCAATCAAGGGTTTTGGTTTATTTCAGACATAGATCGAAGATACAATAGCGTTTCGATTTCAAGGGCTAGGGTTTAGAGAGAGATAGAATAGAGGGTTAGAGAAGATGAAGCCGAAATCCTATGTTCTATCGAATAAAGCTTTGTGATCTGTGATCCTCATCAATTGATCTTCACCGAAGATGAAGAAACATGAGCGTGATTCTGGGATTGTGTGAGACAGAGATGGAGAGAGAAGGTATGTATAGAAAAACTCCAACGGGCAGCGAAGGCAAGGTTGCCGGCCGGCTGCCCGCCGGGGGAAAAACAATATATAGGTCTAAATCTTATAGCTCTGATACCAAGTAAAAAAATACTGTATTATTGATTGATATTGATTGATCTATTATATATTCTGTCTATTACAAATAGTTCCTTATATAGATGTAGGTGTAGTGGATGGTGTGTAGTGGATGGTGATAGTGGTGTAGTGGGTTTTAGTGGAGTAGGTGAGGTGGTAGTGGTGTAGTGGGTTAGGTTTAGTGGAGTGGTTTAGTGGAGTAGGTGAGGTGGTAGTGGTGGTAGGTGATGGTAAATTCTAACATTTCTAATGGTCTTTTCCTTTTCATCTACAAAATACATGTCTGTATTCTTAACTTACTTTTGACATCTTCTAGAGTATTTGGGAAGTAGTTCTTATTTTGAGATTGATTTGGCAGGATGATGGTCTACTTCATACTACATGTGGAACGCCAAACTATGTCGCTCCCGAGGTATGGATGGTTGTTCAATTATGCGTACTTGTTTTCCTCGGGTATAATCCATTTTCTTCCTTTTTGTTCTTGTGTCTGTGGTGATGTGTTGTCTTTCTGTTCAGGTCCTCAATGATCGTGGCTATGACGGGGCAACTGCAGACTTGTGGTCTTGTGGAGTCATACTCTTTGTATTGCTTGCAGGTTACTTGCCTTTTGATGATTCTAATCTTATCAACCTGTATAAAAAAGTGAGCATTGTACTGATTTCATGGCACTGTTCAACCATTTTTCTCCATTATGCGTTTGTTAGTTTCTTTGGGTCTGTTTGCAGATTTCAGCGGCTGAATTTACTTGCCCCCATTGGCTGTCTTTTGGTGCCATGAAATTGATAACTCGAATCTTGGATCCCAACCCTATGACTGTAAGTTTCTTAAGTTCACATTTTTTTGATGAATTTGTGGCTTTATTTCTGACTTGAGCATTTTTTAACTTGCATACACTCTGGTAACTGAATTCAGTAGTAAAACCTAGTTCTAGTGCCATTGGAGGTGCAAGATTGAAATCGAAGCTTAGATGTTTGTTTAATTTGGTTCACTTTTTCTTTCCTTTGTAAATTTCTGTAACTAGCTATGTTCATGATTGACGTTAATTTGTTGTAGAAAATTTCATATTTTGTTTCGTAAGCATGGTCTTCCCTCTTGTTGCTTAGGTGTTATGTACAAGCTTTGGCTAGATTATACTTGTGCCAGTTACTTGGTCCTTCAGCATATTTATTATTAATAGTTTATAACTGAAGTGAAATGTAGTTTCTGGCTTATCTTTTACGTAGTATTATTTTTTTTTTTTGGTTTTACCTGTCCAATTTAACGCATCCTGTGGCAGCGCATCACTATTCCTGAAATTTTGGAAGATGAATGGTTTAAACGAGATTATAAGCCACCTGTGTTTGAGGAAAAAGAAGATACAAATTTGGATGATGTCGAAGCTGTTTTTAGGGATTCAGAGGTAAGTTCTCCAAACTTAAAGAAGAATTTGTATTTATTTGAAAGAAAATGCTGTAATGTAACTTCACAAAAGTGTTGTTTCACAAAGTGTATGCTTTAAAATCTACAACAGGAACATCATGTGATGGAGAAGAAGGAAGAACAGCCAGTAGCCATGAATGCATTTGAGTTGATTTCTATGTCAAAGGGACTCAACCTTGGGAATTTGTTTGATGTAGAGCAGGTTTGCTTCTTTTTTATTATTGTTGCACCTTTTAACCTTTGAACAGCTGAATATCTATTAAGCAGTAGACTATCCAATTTGATTTCTTGATTAGAAACAATGCTAGGTGGCATATTATATCCCGTTTCCAGGAAACCAGAATAATGTAATCTATCTATTTCCTATATGTTTTCTTTTATTTTTACCCATCATACAAATCTTTGAAAATTTTAAAGCAATTGAGTCGCACTTAATTAACCAATCCAAGCCGAATAATGCTTTGTATCCCAATTAGGTTGCATCAGCTACATAAATCTCTTTTCGTCATTTAGCTCTATCAAGGGCTATATCTTCAGTTAGATTAAATAAATTCATATTTGTTTTTACTATCACATTCCTAGTCTGTTTAGGTCTTCCCCTCCCTTTAACATTTTCCATTTATGGGGATCGTATCACTTTTTCTTATCATTGCATCTTTAACTCTTCTTGATAGTCCCTCTATCGATTTTTTTAGTCCTTTTTCCCATTTTAGGATGTCCCAAAATGTTAGTCCTATTTGAAAAAGTAAAAAATATTTAGTTTTCCAAAACTACCCTTTTTAAATGACTAGAAATATATTAAAAATGAAAAGAGAAGGGCATTATTGGAATATGTACTCTAAAATTTGAATTCAAATGCAATGATTACATGTCCACTAAAAAAGTTAGAATTTTCTAAAGGGATTATCAAAATGGGATGGGGGGAGTACAAACCATGTAAGTATGTTTGCTCTCAACTTATATTCAGTTGGTGCTGGTCCTACCATTTTGTAAAAATATTCATTTCTAAATAATATGTTGTAGTCTTATCACACATTCATATAAGTATTCTTATTTTAGTTACACTCACTTTATGAATGTATCATTTCTTAGTTGCTTAAACGTTCTGTCCCATAGAGCATCACTAGCTTTATAGTTCTATAATATTTTCCTTTCTATTTTTTTGATTTTTGTCAATCACATAATGTGCTAGAAGTACTCGTCCGCGTAAGAATTAAAACTGACCCTATATGTAATTCTATAGTGATTGGAAATTCATTAGTTTCTCCTGTAGATGACCTACTTGTAGTCACAATCTCATTATACACGTTCTTTATTATACCAATATTCCCTTTAATGACATCATTTTTTTCCAACACCCATCATATTTATACTTCTAGGCACCCTATCGTAAGTTTTTTCTAAATCTATAAAAACTATATAAAGATCCCTCCGCTTCTTTCTATACTATTAATCTACCACGCATAAATTGAAATCGATTATCTAAGAGTGTTGCTATAACTGTTAAGCGATGCTCTATCACTCACAGTTTTATTGCGTAACTTAATGTCTCTATATTATTGCAATTTTGAATTTCTCTTTTATTTTGATATATAAGTACTAAAATACTTTCTTTTTTTTACCAGTTAGACATTTCCCAAGTCATTAAAAATTTGATATCTTATTAAATACTTTCTTTTAGTATATAATTCACACTTGACTACACGGTTTAATTTTCAAGTTTGGCTCAATCCTCATCATTGACTTGAAATTATAGAAGCTTTTGGCATAAAGAGGATAAACTTACGCATACTAACATTATAGGAACTTCGGTGAGAAGTTTTATGTTCAATTTATCTGATCTTGTAGTCATGAGGCAGTTAAAAGCCATCATATAGATGTGGAGTGTTTGTCTTTTTGATTCATTGTTTGTTGCAACTTGGCAAAAGAAAGCAATTACTTATCAGAGTGGGTCCATTGATTGAAATCAGATACCTTAATAAAAATAACTGGTAGATGATATGAATTATCTTCATTTGTAGTTTGAAATTTTACTTGCCAGTTACAGAATCAATTCTTATCATCTTGCATATCGGGTGTTAATGCTACTGTTACAGGGATTTAAGAGGGAAACAAGGTTCACATCAAAATGTCCTGCTAATGAGATAATCAGCAAGATCGAAGAAGCTGCAAAACCTCTTGGTTTTGATGTTCACAAGAAAAACTACAAGGTGTCAAGTCAAAGTTGAACTGGCATTTAAGTATTTTTAAGAAAAATGTGTGGACCCCTCTTCCGCTAATAACAAGGAGAGAATCAATGAAAGGAAAAAGGAAAGAAATAACATGCTTCTTATAGAGGAAAGAAATAACATGCTTCTTATTTTTTCCTTCCAGATGAGGCTTCAAAATGTGAAAGCTGGGAGAAAAGGAAACCTTAATGTTGCTACTGAGGTATGTTAAAGAAATCAAAGCTTAATCAATCAAGTCGGTGGTTTGATCATAAGTTTCATTTTTATTGATCTCTTATGGCTCAATCAGGTGTTTCAAGTGGCACCATCTCTTCATATGGTTGAGGTGCGAAAAGCAAAAGGTGACACTTTGGAATTCCACAAGGTACCTTCTTCCACTAAGGTTTTTTTTTTAATATTACAATTTATTTGCTTCTCCATGTTTATGAGGACCAACAATGGGCAATGTCCTTTATATATCGTGTACCTTGTGTTGTTTAAAAGACGGGCAATTGTTATGTGGCTTTCCTATTGCCCTAAGTTTAATTGTTCAAAATGAATTGGGTTGGATATCCATGGAAAATATTATTTTAATGTAGTCCCCCTGGTAGTTCAATTTTGATTATTTTTTAAAATGTGATTTAGGGTTTAGGCTGAATCTAGTTGACAGGGCCAGTCACGTTGGTGCTCATAATTTAAGTTAATACCGTGTGAAAAGATTTAATGAGATTCAAAATTTTGATATAATGAGATTAAAATAGGGTGATAATGCTGGCATTGAATTTTATGCTTCCATAGCTGAGAAAAAAGTCTAAGAAGCGGTGGAAGCGAAAAAAGAGCTCTGGCGATAGGCACTATTATCTTTCAAATTGAGCTAGAGCTCGTTAAAATCTTAATAAACAAGCCCAAACATATTAAAGCTCAGCTCGGCTCGTTTGCAGCTCTAAAATATTAGTTAATATATTTCAATAATAATATATGTTGTGTGGACTCTATTGTAAAACTTGATTGTAATTTTTCATTTTATCGTTTGTTAATGTTTTTCTGGTGTTTTCATATTGCAGTTCTATAAGAATCTTTCAACATGCCTCGAGGACGTGGTTTGGAAAACTGAGGAGGACATGCAGGAAATGAAGTAAAGCATTGCTCATCTTGAAGTGGGGATGATGATGTCAACTTTTTCCCAGAGTACCTTGTTTATTCTTTTGTTTTTCCTTCACTTTCTAGGAAACATTTTTCTACGTTCCCTATTGAGTTAGAGACGGTCATGGCTTTCCACCAATTGTTTGTGTGTTGTTTGTTAGAAAAATGTAGATAGTTCCCTCTCCTCCCACTGATGTGCAGTTGGTATGATTTGTACCCTCCAACAGTCTCTGATCTCAACTCAATCAGTTATAGGATCAACAAAGGATTCCTAGCTGTTTCTTTTTCTTTCTTGTTCCATATCTGTTGTCTTTCCATGGGAACCATGTCTCATTATAAAAAAAAGTTGTATTAAGTTACCTTCCGATTGTTTCTCAATGGAGTTCTTCTAAATTCAAGTGTATTTTATTTTATTATTTTTTGTTGTTGTTGTTGTTGTTGTGGGTGTGTGGCAAGATTTAAACCTTTAATCTCCTAGTGAGGTGTGAGGGTTTTGCTTTTCCCTTTGTTCCGTTGGAAGATTTTTTCATATGAGGAAGACGATCTTTTCACGAGGTAGATTCTGGGTATTGTTTTGGTTTGAATAGAATGATGTTTGTTTGTCATTGTCGATATTTTGAGCTCATACTTTGGTGTTTGGGTGTTCTTGGGGCGTACATCTTGCTTGTAAGAGATTGTGGTGCGATTCCACCACTTAAAAAATGCATGTTTCTATGTCGTGTCGTTTCAGGAAGAGAATTACTATTCGTATCTTGGTGGTTTTTAATTTTTTTGATGTCTTCTATTGATCAAAAGCATCCAGCAAAGCTACACTGGTGTAGAATTCAATTTTAAGGGCTAAGAGGCTTTGGAGATGTACTTGCCTTTTTGATGTCTTCTATTGATCAAAAGCATCCAGCAAAGCTACACTGGTGTAGAATTCAATTTTAAGGGCTAAGAGGCTTTGGAGATGTACTTGCCCATAAGAGATGTGACTGTCATTTCACTGTTTAAAAAAGGTGCTTCTTTTATGTCACATTTATATGCACAAAATTTGTCATGCCATTTTGCCAAGATAAATAACAACTAGTGCCTTAACTTTGGCCCTCATAGGGTCTGTTTTTTTGGGCTTTATACTTCTCACTCGTAAAAGATGGTGATGGGATTCCCTTGCTTACACAATGTGCTCTGTTTTTTTTCTTTTCCTTTTTATTCACACCGTTTTAGGAAGATAGAATAAGAGTTAGCGCCTTAGCTTTGTTGCTTGACAGGATCCTTGGGTATACTTCTTGATGAGGGCACAATTTCACGCCTCTTACAAAATGCATGTTTTCTGTCACTTTTTGTACAAAATTCAGCTTACTATTTCTAGGAGATAGGATAACATCTAGCCTCTTAGTATTGGTGTTATGGGGGTTCTCAGGGGTGTACTTGCTTGTAAGAGAGGGGACCCCAATTTTGCCACTTAAAAAATGCACATCTTTTGCGCGCCGAATTTCTCGTGCCATTTCAGGGGAAGAGAATGATGACTGTCGCCTTAACTTTGGCAATCAGAGGGGTTCTTAGGTATGTGTTTCTTGGCAGTAAAAGATGGCGGTGCGATTCCACTGCCTAAATAATGCGCATTTTTTGTCGCTTCATTTCAGGAAGATAAAGAATTAAGACCTTAGCTTTGTTGTTTGACGAGGTTTTTAGGGGTGTCCTTAAAAATAAGAATCATGCCTTAGCTTGGGCCTTCTCTAATTTTTGCGTAAATAAACTCCCTTGTTCTACACTTTCCTCCAGAACAACATAAGCTGAATTAAAGGTCCAATATAGTTCTGCATAAGCGGAATAAAAGGCCGAATCCCAGTCGCGATTAATAATCCCGCATATGTGATTTGATTTTCAATCTTGATTTTGTGGATATGGTTGACAACTCTTGTGCACAATTTTTTAGCTCTTGGAAGATTTTCTCAGAATTGTTCCATTATAAAATCAAGGAGCTTGAAGGTCCAAAAGATTGAAAAGAAGATTCAGAGATTTATTGAAGATTTTCTTGTACAATTTCATTGTTTGTCTTTCAAAGTCGTGAGAGTATCATGAGATTTTGTGAGCCAACTCAAGAGTGTACCTAGCTTCTCTACATTCTGTATGTTGTTGAAATATGTTCATCTTAATCAATTGATAGAACAAAATTTTAATGGGCCTATTCACCTCCGAAATAGCTTCCCTCCATACCACTATTCTCCATACCCTATTATACTCTATTTTGTGGGCCCTATTTCGAGACTACAACAATAATCCAAACTATTCATCTCATAAGCCTAATAATTAAATGAATTTTACAAAATATCACTTTTATCAGACATCACTAGACATATGAATAAATTACATTTTATTTTTTAAAATAGATAACAACTATTAAGTTTAAACTTAAATCTTTCATTTTATAAAACAAAATATAACTTGTTAATCTATTCATTAATATCCAATTAAATTAATTTTTTACATAAACAGTTTTCACTATGAGATTTATGAGATAAACAGTTTATATCATCATTGTGGTCCCAAAGAAAGGCCCACAAAAGGACGAGAGAATATAAAAAATAGTTGTATGAAGATGAGTCATTCCCACTCCGTTTAGGCCATCATTTACACAATTTCAGATGTCTAGCAAGCACATTCAACTTTTACGATGAAACAACATCAAAAACCTTGAAACAGGATATCAACAACCAACATGAAATCATTTCCCAACCACAAATCCACAGGAAAAAGAAAAAAAAAAAATTAGAATCAAACAAAATGAAAACCAAAGCAGCAAATAAACAAAGTAGCCTTAACTGGAAACAACAAACAAACTGATTATCAAAAGCAACTAACCACTTTTGTATAACTGCACGGCAAATTATATTTCTACATGCACTCCACTGACATATTTCCCAAAGTATATCTGGAAATTGAGTTGATTAGAAAGGCACACAACAAAGAAAGCAAAACAAAGCAAATCAAAGGCAGCAATAGAGACAAACTTATCAGTAATTGTAAGGCCATTGAGGGTAATTCATCCCATTGTTCTCTTCGTAAGTGGTTGTTGAGCCACTTCCTCCACCACTTTCACCATGGTGAGAACCATTCTGGTTGGATGAGCGAAAAGGCCACAGATACGATAATGGACTCCTCCTTCCCTGATTTGACCCACCATTCTCCCTACTGCTGCTGTCACCGCCAGTGCTCATGGTGGTGCTTCCATCACCACCACTCGATATTGGATTACTACTATGAGCAAAACCAGAACCTAGTGGTGGCAACTCAAGTCGACAGACAGGGCAAGAGTTGTGCTGAACCAACCAAGGAACAATACAATCCGAATGATAGATATGGTTACATGGCATTTCCCTTGCTTCACATCCCAGCTCAAATTTATCTTTACAGACTGGGCAGTGCGAATCAGTGTTAAGATGCCTCTGCATGATCCTAATGGTGGGCATAGCCTCAATTGATGAATGAGGTGCTGGAGGTGGACCCTGCCTATCATTCATAGTAAGCTGTTCAATCAATTCTTCCAATTCTTGTCCTGTGAAAAGATCACCAAAACCAGCTCGCCTCCGCCCAGTTCTTGGACCACCATTAAAAAAGAAATCAAACCCATTATCAGTCACCCTGACAGGGACTTGTCCATGAAATACCAACCACGGGCTGGAACCAAAAGGTGTGCTGTTTTCAGGAACTACACCGGATCTTGCTCTAACGTCGAAGTTTGGGTTTCTTCCTGCCATTCTCTGCCTCATAACAGCTGCAAAAGCATCCATAATTCCAAATCTTGGGTCAACGAATGGCTCCATATATCCAAAGTCAGAATCATCTTCTGAATGCAATCCAAAGAAATCATGTTGTCCTGTGTCCACCACCTCATTCAGTTCTTGCACAAAGCCCCCATTGCAATATGGGCAAACCAAGTTATGACCTCGAAGCCGAACTGGATGCCTGCATTGATGACACCAATGTGTGTTTCCACCATTTGACATTTTGTATCTACCAGGTCTCTCAATACAAACCTTAAATATCAAGACCAAAGAACTGATTCATTCTGCATCCAACGGCTCAGAGTTCAAAGACCACAATTTACAAACATTATACCTTAAAAAAACTTCAGAAGGATTAGAATGGCCCAATATAAACCTAAGCTAATGCTACTCATCAAGATAATAGCTCATGTTTAAGTCATCAAAGATTTCTGCAACAACAAATTATCACTAAAAAACAGAACATGGAAGCCCATTCCCAAACATGTTTTGGCCTCCATGCTGCTAAAAACTCAAAGGCACATCAACGGCCTATTGAAGATAATTAAGACATTGATGCTTAACCATCAAAAAATTAAATACCCAACAGAAGAAAGCTTGGCACAAGCACTAGCCTTTCAGAAATGAAGCTTACATGTCAAAAACAATTACTCGCAATACAATACTTTAATTCAATAATGTTATCAGATATAAAATAATAGTCAATTGGCTTAAGTCCCAGTTTGTGTGCAAAAAAATAAAACATTCAAAAAAACTGGTCAGGTTTGTGTGCAAATAATAAAGAAGAAAAATAATACTTGACCAGATTTGTTATGCGACTATGGGAACCAATAGTGAAACAAAAGTGAAAACATGAAACAGAAAAAGCAAACCACTAGCAAATACCATTTAAATATAAAACTTTAAACACTAAAAAATTAACCAGTGAAGTGCTGAGGTATATATAATTACAAAGCTATTAATTGTTTCAACATAGTGATTAGCAACAGATGCATAAATTATTGGACACTGACCCTCTTCTGTGAAGCTTTTTTTATACCTGAAAATTGATAATAAAAAAAGCTACCAAATTATTCAATTTTTTCAGCTTATTTAAGTTATTTTTCTCTCAAAAACTATAAGCCAAAAAAATTACAACAAACACTATGCCATAAATTTCCTTATGCTTTAGTTGGGGGATTTGGGGAGATATATTTTATTCATATTTCACTTACCTTTTCTATTTTATTTTTCAAATCTCTTCTCAAATCGCCCAATCAAATACAGCGTAAATAAATAAATAAATTATAAGCAGGCACCAAACAGAACAGGGGCATAATCAACAGCTAAACTGAGGCATAAGCTACTGATAAAGAAGAATATACATACACAGATCCCAATCCTAATCATGTGCTTCCAAGTAGATGAATTTCTGCAAAACGATTTTATACATTAACAATTTAACAAGTGAAAAAAATAGCAGAGAATTGTCGAAGATAAACATACAAAAAGGGGATTAAGAATTATGTGAAATAACTGGCCAAAAATCAGATAAAATCCATGATGATGAAAATAAATGGGCAAAAATGAGCTAGTAGATGTAATTGATTGAATTGAAGAATTGAGGGTGAGTGAGTAGCAGAGAGCATCAACAGCTTACCAAACAGTGTTCATGGCGGTGGACTTGTGGAAGAGAGAGAGAGCGACGCAGTCGTAGATTGGGATAATTCCAGTGGGTGAAGGATTGGGAAATGCGGTTCTAGAATTTACGGTGCAAGTTAGACAGCTCGGACTAATTATCACACTATAGTGTACTACGCACCAGGTTTCCTGGGCCATTTCCCTAAATAAGTTAAATTATCAATTCAATTTTTAAATTAAGCCTAGTTTTGAAAGAATTTTTAAAATAGGCTAAAACGTGGTTTACAATCACGCTTTCAACGTTTGTGTACCTGTCCCGCGTGAAAATTGGGAAGTCTTAAAAGCGTGGCTACGAAACGCGCTTTTAATTAATAAAGCGCGGTTACAAAAGGCGTTTTTAATTAAATTTTTTTTTTCTAAAATCGCTGTTCTGAACCACGCTTTTAACTTAAATTTTTTTTCTTCTGAAAGTGCGGTTGTGGACCACGCTTTTAACCAAAATTTTTTTTTTCTGAAATCGTTGTTATGAACCACGCTTTTAATTTAAATTTTTTTTATTCTGAAAACGTGGTAATGAACCACGCTTTTTGGCAAAAAAAAATTTTCTTGTGAAAACGTGTTTGTGAACCACGCTTTTTACATAAATACGCAAATTATTTAGTTTCAGTTTAATTGAACTCTGAAGATGAATTTTTTTTTTTTTTTTTTTTTTTTTTTTTTTTTTTTTTTTTGTTGTCATTGTTTTGATGATAATGTATTTCAAAATAATTTTTTGGGTTAAAATTGTTTTACTAAAACCGTTCTCATGTTAATTTTTTTTTCTTTTCTTTTGTCTTTATTTTGGGTTAGAAGGTGTAATTCAGAATTTTTTTTTGGCCTTACTAAAGTAAATTCATTTTGTTTTTTCTTGTGTTTGTTTTGGGTTAGAAGGTGATAATGTAATTCATAAATTTTTTGAGCTTTAGTAAAGCCATTTTGATGTAAATTTTTTTTAATTTTATTTTCTCTTTGTTTTGGGTTAGAAGGTGTTATTCAGTAATTTATTTGGGCTTTTAATAAAGCCTTTTTCATTTAAATATATATATTTTTCCTTTTGTCTTTGTTTTGGGTTAGAAGGTGATAATATAATTCAGAAATTTCTTTTCGCTTTACTAAAGCCGTTTTCATGTAAAGTTTTTTTATTTTTTATTTTTTCTCTTGTCTTTGTTTTGGGTTAAAAGGTGTTATTCAGAAATTTATTTTGGTTTTACTAAAGCCGTTTTTATTCAAATAATTTTTTTTTTTTCTGTTATCTTTGTTTTGGGTTAGAAGGTGATAATGTAATTCAGAAAACCTTGAGGAAAAAACACATAAGTCTCCCACAAAAATACATAGGTAGTACAGACATAAGTCTCCGACAACAATACATTCTGGACACCATGAACTGAACACACAATACATACATAAACATAACAGTTAGACAGACAAATATTAGCCAGACAATCTGACAAACTCATTACGGAAACACTTAGTCTAACATAGACATTACATATTAATGCATGACCTAATATTGCCGAAGTGTAGACATTAACACCTAATTCGCGCTTAAATCGGTAGGTGGCTCAAAGTCTGAATAATCCGAAAGCTCAGCGTCAGAGACAAGTTCAGGATCCTCCATGATACCCTTGATAGCCGCAACATTTGGTTCTATTCTGTTCTGTTCTTCTAGGCATCCTTCTTAACTATGTATAGCTGCATATTGCGGGCTAACCTATGGCGCATTTGAGAAATCTCACGTTGTAGTCTTTCACATAGTCGATCAACATTATCAGGATCTTCCTTTTCTATCTCAACAGAACGTGCTTTTGGCACCTTCAGTCGATTTTCCCCACATAATCTTTCCATTTGCACTCGCTCTATAAATAGTGCGGGCCACTTCAGAAGTCTAGCGTCTGCTAAACCATATCCTATTTGATTATCTGATGGATCCATACATGAATCTCCTTGAACTGGATAATACTTGGGCATAAAAAAATGTCGCTTTCCAAACCTATCACGATAACCACAAGCATAATCTAAAATAGGTATTCCCACTCCCTCCCATGAATCGTCTTTAGCATCACCACGTCCCATTCCCCCTCCTCGTCGTGAACTGTCACCCCTTTGCAAGTTCCTACCACCTCTGTGATTCCCACTCCCTCCCATGAACCACGTAGCCATGCCAATTTTTTTAAAACAAATGAATGATAATTTCGTAGGGCAAAATGAGTTGTAAGGTTGTGTCTTCACCTTTAGTCGTTTATATAGTTGGTTATGAACAGCTTTAGAAAGATGCCCTTGCATAACAATCCCACATATACAAACAAGGTATGAGTTGTCACTAGAATGAAAAAACAGAGAAAAGCAAATACTATGTACCAAGTCACGTGACTTGACAATCCATCTGCATATGCCGACAAAGTAAGGACATGCTCACTGTAAGGTAAATAAGTTAATTCACTGTTGGCATGTGACTTTCTGAATTAAGAATCACTGTAATAAAAAAAACGAGCAAAAAATCGATAAAACCAAAGCCTGTGCACCAAGTCACATGACTTGACAATCCATCTGCATATACCGACAAAATAAGGGCATGCTTACTGTAAGGTAAATCAGTGAATTCACTATTGCCATGTGACTTTATGAATTGAGAATCGCACATATATCAATAAGAGATGAGTTGTCACTGTAATAAAAAAATAAAGCAAAAAATTGAAAAAACCAAAGCCTGTGCACCAAGTCACATGACTTGACAATCCATCTGCATATACCGAGAAAATAAAGGCATGCTCACTGTAAGGTAAATCAGTGAATTCACTGTTGCCATGTGACTTTATGAATTGAGAATCCCATATATATCAAATTGGTGTTGAGTTATCACTGTAATAAAAAAATCGAGCAAAAAATTGAGAAAATCAAAGCCTATGCACCAAGCCACATGACTTGACAATCCATCTGCATATATTGAGAAAATAAGGACATGCTCACTGTAAGGTAAATCAGTGAATTCACTGTTGCCATGTGACTTTCTGAATTGAGAATCCCATATATATTAATAAGAAATGAGTTGTCACTATAATAAAAAAATCGAGCAAAAAATCGAGAAAACCAAAGCGTGTGCACCAAGTCACATGACTTGACAATCCATCTGCATATACGGACAAAATAATGGCATGCTCACTGTAAGGTAAATCAGTGAATTCATTGTTACCATGTGACTTTCTGAATTGAGACTGTAATAAAAAATGAAGCTTATGTAGGCAATGTTGTGTTTTACTTAGCTATGCATCATTCGTTGTTACGACCAAACGTTCGTGTATTTTATTGAAAAGTATGACTATTTGAATTATTTGTTGTCATTTGGGTACAAGTCAAGTTTCTTATATTTTTTGGCCTTGCGTTGATTGCTATTCTATACTAAGAGAATCTTCAATTTCTTGAAAAAGGCGCAGAAAACAATCTGTTTGTGTATAATTAATTGTAAATAGTGATTTTGACAAGCAAATCAAGTAAAACCAATTGGGTTTTAAATTCAGTTCCCCAACTGGACCAACCACTTGGCTTTGAGCTTGTTTGTCCAGCCCCTCAAGTTTAGTTATCTGTCAACCCTCCATTCCTTACCAGAGTCATCATTTTGACTGGACTTCCAGGAATTGGAAGGCAACTCTTTCTTCTTTTCTGATGGAGATTGAAATTCTTTACGTACAGAATCCCTATTTCACGAGCCCCAGTTAAGGGAAGCTTTTCACCGAGCTACCTGTTTTGTTTTATGTGTTGTTGAAGGCGCTAGTTCATTTGTATGAACTTTATTAGTCCCCCAACTGGACCAACCACTTGGCTTTGAGCTTGTTTGTCCAGCCCCCCAAATTTAGTTATCTGTCAACCCCCCATTCCTTACTAGAGTCATCATTTTGACTGGACTTCCAGGAATTGGAAGGCGACTCTTTCTTCTTTTCTGATGGAGATTGACATTCTTTACATACAGGATCACTATTTCACGAGCCCCAGTAAAGGGAAGCTTTTCACCGAGCTACCTGTTTTGTTTTATGTGTTGTTGAAGGCGATAGTTCGTTTGTACGAACTTTATTAGTCCTCTAACTGGACCAACCACTTGGCTTTGAGCTTGTTTGTCCAGCCCCCAAGTTTAGTTATCTGTCAACCCCCCATTCCTTACCAGAGTCATCATTTTGACTGGACTTCCAAGAATTGAAAGGTGACTCTTTCTTCTTTCCTAATGGAGATTGACATTCTTTACGTACAAGATCCCTATTTCACGAGCCCCAGTTAAGGGAAGCTTTTCACCGAACTACTTGTTCTGTTTTATGTGTTTTAAGTATTCACATAATTCAACATACATTAATCCATTCATTAATCCAGAACATTCATTAACTCATTGCAATTCAATAAAGAAAGTCATGAACTAATAAATGTGCAGTTATAATTGTAGTTATTTTATTTTATGTTATTCATTTCATGCAATCCTGAGTACCCGTGACTTTGTGTACCTGTGATGTAGTCACGGACGTGGTTGTCAGATAAAATCATAATTGTAGGCTAGAGGATGACAATGCAATCCCTTCATATTCGAGTAGTGAGTTGGCTAATAAAACAACATGCAGTGAGTTGTCACATCGCCACATGAAACTATTTTTTCATGCTTACTTTTTTAATACAGTAAGTAGTCACTTGGAATTGACGATTTCAGTACAAATTGGTGTTTTCAAAAAATTATAAATGAAATTAAATGCTTAAATTTTCTTTGTTTTAAAGTAATATTCTTCATAAACAACTATGAAACAGAGTGCAAGTAAATATACAACCGTCTAACTCACTTCGACCTGCAAAACTATCGTTGTTTTTTTCACCGAAATAATAAAATGGTCACATGATATGTAAACACGATTGGAACTTTGTAGCCTATATTTTATCTTATTTTCACTTGGATAATTCAAGTGGGTAAAAATTATCGAGATTGAGTCATTTTATAAATCAAATATTTTAATTTTTTCAAACATAATTTTTAAACAAATTTTTTTTTTATTTATATCAAATGTTTTGATAATAGCATTTTCCAGGACGACTTCAAAGGCCTCTTTTGGCGAAGAGGTAAAAAGTCATTTTTTGACTTCTAATTTTTTGTGGATCACCTCTAATGTTTATATCAAATTTTTTGTGGATCAAATTTTTTGACCTCTAATGTTTATATCAAATTTTTTGTAAAAAGTCATTTATTTATATCAAAATTTTTGACTTCTAATGTTTTGGTAATTTTTTGGCAAAGAGGTAAAAAGGCATTTTCAGTATTTTTTTTACACGTTTTTCCAAAAAAAAATTAAAAAAATACAAAAAATTAGCTTTTAACTTATTTCCTAAAACAACCCAAAAAATTGTTTGTACTAGTTATAGTGGCCTAATGATGAAGCTGAAGAGATAAGCGAAAGAATAACAAGATTTAACCATATCAAGAGGACTAAGAAGCAATCAGAAATTAAATTTTCAATTCAAAAAATATAGACAGGATTCACAATTCACAATTCAAAATTCAAAATCTAATTTGTAAAAAAATAGATAGGATTCACAGTTCACAATGCAATAAATATATATAGGATTCACAATTCAAAACCCAAATTCCTGAAACCATAACCCTAATTTCTGATTTCACAATTGAAAACCCTATAAAATATATTGTAATTCACAATCAGAAGAACGTCGTCGACGACCATCTTGGGTTTCACTTAGACTATTCGCGGCGAAGGATACGGCCACCCTCTCACAATTGAAAATTTTCTCCCCCTTTCCCTTAAATTTTCTCCTTATTTTCTTTTGGCTGAACTTGCTTTTCTTTTATGCCAAACATCCCCTTATACTTTCCATAATAGAGAAAGAAAAAATGATATAATGATCAGTTGGATTTATGGACTCGGGATAATTAGTACTAGACTAACCATGACAACTTTAAACATAGTTCCTTGTAATTCAATTTTGTATAACACTGATATATATTATATGATTCTATTTTTTATTTTTTATTTTTTTTAATATATCGTAAATATTGTTAGGCTATGCTTAATTTATTGAAATAAAAATAAAAGGGAATGGCATGATTATTCTTTAAATATGTTTTGATTAAAAAGAAAAATTTGTAGAAAGTGCAAGTGAAAGAAAAAAAAAAATAATAATTTGGAAATTTTGAAAGAAAGGGATAGAAAATTTTGAAATTTTAATTATAAATAATTTTTATATAGACAAAATTAGATTTTCTTGTGTTTTACCATGTTTTTTTTCCAAGAAATTATAAAGTTAGTTATGATAATAATATACAAGAAAATTATTATTATTATAGATAATTATTTGTTCCTAAAAAAAATCATATAACATTATTAAAAAAATTTAACTTATCATAAATTTCTTAAACTCTAATTTCTGAAACCATAACCCTCATTTCTGATTTCACAATTTAAAACCTTAACCCTAATTGAAAAATGATTTCACATTCATCAATTCAAAACCCTAATTCAAAACCAAAACCCTCATTTCTGATTTCACATTCAATAGAAAACCATAACCCTCATTTTCTCATTTCAAACATAATATTTAAATTTTTCTAAACAGATTCAACGTTCAACAGATTTCACATTCAACAAATGTCACATTGAACAGAAATCTGATTTCACATTCAATAGAAATCTGATTTCACATTCAACAGATTTCACAATTATAAACAGATTTCACATTTCTAAACAGATTTCACAAATTTTTAAACAGATTTCACAATTCAAAACCCTAATTTCTCAAACCGTAATCGTAATTTCTGATTTCACAATTATAAACCCTAACCCTAATTTATTATTTCTGATTTCACAACATTTTCACATTCATGAACCCCAACATTATACCCACATTCACATTTTCACAAACACAAAAAACGCATTAAAGTAGATCAACAGAGAGAGGCAGAAGCCATACCAACGAGAGAGAGCACAGAGAGTGTAACGCCATCAAAATAATAACATTAATCCCATCAAATAAGACATGCGTTGATATGTAAAAGTTCCACATTCTTCCATTTATCAGAATTCCATTACATAAGTATTACATGTTAACAACAAAAGCAAATGCCCTAAGGGCTTACAGCTTTCCAAGTTAACACTTGGTTACAACAAAAGAGTACTAACTCATTACACATTAAGCCCTTGGCTTGAATTTACATGTAATACATCAAAAAGTATGTCACGCCCCAAAATTTGGACAATTAAATATTAAATTAGGATTAAACCCCAATCAATATTCCATCATCCAAATCTTAGGGGTGAAACAAAAATCTAAACATTCTAGTCTCAATAAGGTAATTAACAAAACACTAATCATACCATGCACCATAATTTCATAAACTATCTAATATATCCAACGTTACAGTAACAATAAATACTTCAAAACAACTTAAATAATGTAAGGTTACAACCCAAACCAAATTTTCCAAAATACTAAGGTCATTAAAAAAAATAATAATTACATAAATTAGTATCAACCCTAAGCTCAAGAAAAATAAAAGAAGTCCAAACGACAGGTCCTACGATCACGGTTATTTCTTGTCACCACCAAAGCCCCTACTAATCCTGCAAAGGAAGCTCAGCTGCGCTCCAACAGAACGCACCCGAGTTGCCAAGAGACAAAACGGGTCAGTATACAGGTATACTGGTATGAGTACAAGAATTGACACCCACGTGTCCACCAGACACAAACAAAAAGTACATTATTTCTTATCACGGGACAAGACAAGTAGTTCCAACCGCACCGAGACGAATGGGTAGTTTCCCGAGATACGGTGGCATTTAGTTTCTTGTCCGTATACAACGAAATATAAATTGATTATAGAATAGACAATATAGAAATAATAAAAAAATATGGTGGGTCAGCCCTGCATAAAAAGTTAGTAAGACCCACCATCCTGCAAAACAAATAAAGTTAGTATAATTTAATCATAAGTAACTTATTAAAAAAAATATATATATAAAATTACACCGTTTCATACCTAAACAATTCGAATTGATCAAAACTCAAAGAACGAAAGTTGTACAGAATCAAATTTCCTAAAAGACAACGTGAACAAATTTAACAGAAACTGAACAGGTTAAGAGAAAGGCTTGATCTAAAAATCTAGACGGAATTCAATCGAAAAATATGAAGCTGAAAACGAACAAAAACTGCCATAAGATGATTTTTTTCCAAAAAGTTCAAAACATGAAAAGTGTGCAGAATAATGTTTTACTTTAGTTTACGCGAAACCAATAAAAATGAACTCGTTTCATGGGTTAAAACAGCCTATAAAATCTGCATTACCAAAGTGAATCAAACCGACAATAACCAAGGTCATCCGATTATAAGTTCTAATCGATCTTTTTAATAAAAAGCTACAACACAAGAGTTGTCCAAAATTACGTATACATGCTTCTGCTCAAATTTCATAATTTATCAATATCGTTTACTATTTTTTTTTATCATGTACATAACAATACCATACACACTATACTAATAAATTCATAATTAAATTCTTTGTTCCTTAACTCCACCACTTCGGCTCTCCCCTTCTGGCCTACACATATATCCCATGTGCCTCCCGTATACCTAACACCGCTCCGAAGCCAAACTTGCACGGGGATATCGTCCCGAGTTTGACTCACACTCCCCGGATGGTTAGCATATACGTACGCGCGCAAATCAAAGCACTCGTCTACTCATGAGAACGAGGCAACAATATAAATAACATCTCATCAACATCATGAGACAAATATAACAATGCCGGGCATAAGGCATTAAACAACTCTCATAATCCTCACTTTTTTATACACTCTTTCTCCCCATCACTCAAATAAAACAACAATCCATGGAGTCATGGTGGAGTATAAGGAATTTATCTATATGTTCATAATTAATTTTAATTTCATATGACCATGAGTGTAATTACAACCATAAAATAAATCCATATAAAAATCATAAACATGGCATACACAACTAATCCAAATAAGTAAAATCAATCTTTCATTTACATGCAAATACAAAATTAATCCAACATCAAATAAAAATAAATAAATAAAAACAACGAATCAATCCATCCTCTAACCAATATCTATGGATTCTAAGTTTATTTTAATTTTATATAATCATGAGTGTGATTACAATTATAAAATCAATTCATATAAAAACCCTAAACCTCGCATATACAACTAATCAAAACAATTAAAATCAATCAATCATCTAAAAACCCTAAACCTTACATAAACAACTAATCAAAATAATTAAAATCAATCAATCATCTATAAACCCTAAACCTTACATACACAACTAAACAAAATAATTAAAATTAATCAATCATCTAAAAACCCTAAACTTTACCTACACAACTAATCAAAGTAATTAAAACCAATCAATTATCTAAGAACCCTAAACTTTACATACACCACTAGTCAAAATAATTAAAATCAATCTATCATTTTTGTGTGAATACAAAATCAAACTAATATCAAATAAATAAATAAAAACAAAGAATTAAATATAAATCAGGGGAAGTGGATTTTGTACTCACAATTATTTTTGAAGATCAAAGAATCACTCAAAGAATTAATAAAGTCACCCAAAATAAAACCCTAAACCTTGTATACCCAACTAATGCAATTAATTAAAATCAAGGGAAAATTACTCATAGGTCCCATATTGGAAAATGTTACTCCATCTAGTCCTGAATGTTTTTTTATAAACCATTTAGTCCTTTTTTTTACATCAGAACATCATCATCAAAACAACATCAAACATCACAACATTAATCATTAACATTGTGAACATCAAACATTCTTGTCCAACAACATCAACTACAAATTCATGTATGATCCAAAAACAAAGTTGATGTAGTCCAATAACAAACCCTAACACTATGCTGATTCTCTTGTGCTTCTTTGAAGGCGGCGGCATTGTTATTCGACACGTTGAAGATCGTGAGAGAGGTTTGGTTCAGAGGCGGAACCGTACCATTGAAGCGATTTTGGAGCTTGTCTTTGGGGTTTGTGGTGTTGATTCGGAGTCCACAGCAATGGCAATCGGACAAATTGGGTAGATCTCTGGTTTTCTTACGGAACCGATTGGAAGATGAGTCCGATGATAGAGCCGAATTGGACGATGCAGCGGCGGCGGCAGAGCCCTGTTTTCTAACAGATTATCGAATTCATACGCTTCATGCGGACTCCTAGACGATGCTGATCAGATTTTCCATCGAATTCCCTGTAAAAATGTAGTTTCTTGGACGATTCTGATATCTGGGTATGTGAAAAATAGCCTTTTCGTTGAAGCCATTGATGTCTTTCGCGCAGTGGTGGTAATTAGTGGCTTACAACCAAATGCAATTACGATTTCAAGCATTCTACCTGCTTTTGGCAACGTGGGTTTGATCCAGATCGGGAAATCGGTCCACTCTTTTTGGATTCGACACGGTTTTGGAACAAATGTGTTTGTGGAAACCGCCATGGTTGGTATGTATTTGAAATTTGGATGCACAAGTGTTGCTCGGCAATTGTTTGATAATATGTCAGAGAGGAATACTGTTTGATAATATGTCGAAGTGGTCTCTGAGGGAGAATAATGTTTGATGAATCATGTTGGAGAATAACGGTGAAGAATAATGTTGATGAATAATAATGGTTGATGAATAATGTTTGATGTTGAAGAATAATGTTTGATGAATAATGTTTCATGTTGAAGAATAATGTTTTATTTTGATGTTTAATCGTTATTTAAAAAAGCGTTTAATCGTTATTTTGATGTTGTTTTGATGATGATAGTGTGATGTTTGATGTTGTTTTGATGATGATGTTTGATGTTGTTTCGATGATGTTACTCATAAATCTGATATTTGATGTTTTATGGATAATGTTTGATGTTTGATGAATAATCCTAATGTTTAATGGTTCAGAATTTGTGTTTGATGTTTGATGAATAATTCTAATGTTTAGTGGTTGATGATTGATGAATAATCCTGACGTTGCTAATGTTTGATGTTGGATGAATAATGCTTGATGTTTGAAAAGAAGGGAAAGCATAAAAACATCTATAGTAAGCTTCTTGAGAAATAGGACCTATTAGTCCAACAAAAAACCTTTGGGACTAAATGGGTTAACATTCCCAAATTTGGGATTTATTGGTGCTTTCCCCTAAAATCAATCAATCATCCAAAAACTCTAAACCTTACATACACGTCTAATCAAAATAATTAAAAATTAGTCAATCATTTAAAAATTCTAAACCTTACATATCCAACTAATTAAAATAATTACAATCAATTAATTATCTAAAATCTTAAACCTTACATATACATCTAATCAACATAATTAAAATTAATCAATCATCTAAAAATCCTAAACCTTACATATACATCTAATCAACATAATTAAAATTAATCAATCATCTAAAAAAAATCCCAAACCTTACATACCCCACTAATTAAAATTATTACAATCAATTAATCATCTAAAAATCCTAAACCTTACATATACGTCTAATCAATCTAATTAAAATTAATCAATCATCTAAAAATCTTGAACCTTACATACTCAATTAATTAAAATTATTACAATCAATTAATCATCTAAAACCTTAAACCTTACATATACATCTAATCAACATAATTAAAATTAATCAATCATCTAAAAAAAATTCCAAATTTTACATACCCAACTAATTAAAATTATTACAATCAATTAATCATCTAAAAATCCTAAACCTTACATATACGTCTAATCAACATAATTAAAATTAATCAATCATCTAAAAATCCCAAACCTTACATACCCAACTAATTAAAATTATTACAATCAATTAATCATCTAAAAATTCTAAACCTTACATATACGTCTAATCAACATAATTAAATTTAATCAATCATCTAAAAATCCTAAACCTTACATACCCATCTAATTAAAATTATTACAATCAATTAATCATCTAAAAATTCTAAACTTTACGTATACGTCTAATCAACATAATTAAAATTAATCAATCATCTAAAAATCCTAAACCTTACATACCAAACTAATTAAAATTATTACAATCAATTAATCATCTAAAAATTCTAAACCTTACATATACGTCTAATCAACATAATTAAAATTAATCAATCTTCTAAAAAAAATCCCAAACCTTTCATACCCAACTAATTAAAATTATTACAATCTATTAATCATCTAAAAATCCTAAACCTTACATATACGTCTAATCAACATAATTAAAATTAATCAATCATCTAAAAATCATAAACTTTACATATACATCTAATTAAAGTAATTAAAATTAATCAGTCATCTGAAAACCCTAAAATTTACCTATACAACTAATCAAAGTAATTAAAATCAATCACTTATCTAAGAACCCTAAACTTTACATATGCTACAAAACAAAATCAACTAACATCAAACAAATAAAAATAAATAAATAAATAAAACAACGAACTAAACATAAATCAAGGAAAGTGGGTTTTGTACTCACCATATTTTTTTGAAGATCCAAGAAATATTTGAAAAACTAATGGGGCCACCAAAATAAAACCATAATCTATTTTTTTCTTTTTGCTCTTTTTCTTCTTCTTCACTTTCACGCCACACACACAGAGCACTCTTTTTTTTTTCTTCTTTGATGATCAATCTCTCTCTCTCTCTCTCTCTCTCTCTCTCTGGAGCTTGCCGCCGCAGACAACTTTGTTCTCATTTTTTTTTTTTCTTCCACCCTTAACTCCTAAACCCTATTTGACTTCCATATTGTATATATATATAAACCTAAATCTCATACATAACACCTAATAAACTATCATATAATATTATACAGCAAATTATAATATATATAAATATAAATATACGGTAATATATATAAATAACAAATATAAATACACTTTTCTTTTTTTTATGTATAAATGAATATATAAATATAAAGATTCTGGTTAATTATATATGATTTTATAAAATTAAATATCACATTAAATTAACTAAATAATACATTAAATTCTCATGAATCCACATAATTAATAAAGTCAAAAATAAAATAAGATAATAATAATCATAATAATAATAAATAATGACTTAAGAAAATTAGGGGCGCTACAAAGTAAAAACGACAAAAGTATGTCCGCCTCAAGCCTCCCAAGCTATGTCCTTGGAGGTGGCATGCTACCTGTACCTGAAAATGATATTCCCATATAGGATGAGCCACAGCCCAGTAGAAATATACTAAACCAACCATGAACAATGACTAAAAGATTAGCAATTGATAGATGGCCAACACTGATACATTCACATAAATCACATATTTATGCCACACGACTTATGAGTCTAAGTTACTTTTCATTTTCCCTTTTTCAACAGATAGACATGTAAGCTCTATCCACATTCTCAACAGATATGTTTAACAACAATATCCCACATTCACAGATAAGCATATAAGCTGTATCCACACTTCACAAAGATAAGCATATAAGCTCTATCTTCACTTCTCTAGACAAGCATATGAGCTGTATCTACGGAGTTCATCCCCTATCTTCTCCCAACACTATCCGGTTTAGAGGTACATCCCCTATATTCCCCTAAACCGCGGAGTACATCCCCCATCTCCTCCTCTACACATAACGTATACAAACACATTGGTTCTATATACAATCACTCAATACATACAATTAATGTATTCTATCAACCGTCAAGTTCCATGACACATACCATTGATTAGTTTTCGTTTGCCTAATCATCATGCATTGTCTACAACAATCACGACTATCCTCCACCGATAGCCCAAAGCAGTTATTTCTATACAGAAAATAAATGCACAATGGATATTCAATCAACATTTCATTTCCTCATTTCTCACCATTAACTATCCCAATTAATCAACAATGTAATTAGGTCGTTATCCATAATTACCATTTCAACCCTTAGGTCCCATTTTCATCAATGGTTCAACATTTATTCCATTTCTCTATGCCAAACATGCATCTAGGTTTATTATGAATAAAACCCCAACTTTTGTAAAATTGCACAAAAGCCCCAAACTTTCACAAATTACCAAATCAACCCCAACATCTCAAAATACTAAAATTTAAACACAAAATCCATAGAGAGGAGTAGGATATCCCTACCTCGAAGTTTAAGCCAAAAAGGAGATGAAGACTCGAAGATCAACGTGTTCCAAATCCCAACTTTTTCAGATTAGAACGAAGCTCTCAACGCCCTCTATCTTTTTAACAAAGGCTCTAGGCTAGATTCACACTCTAGGGAGATCAATTCTTAGAGAGAGTGTAAGTTTAGAGAGAGAGAGTCTCGGATCTAGGGTTTGATCAAAAAGGAAAGTGAAAAAGTGATGTTCAAAAACGCTACTGTCCGCTGATATAAAACACGCTCGCTCGAGCGAAGCCTTCGTCGCTCGAGCGACCAGACACAGAAAACTCTCGCTCGAGCCAAGAAGCTCTCGCTCGAGCCAAAAAATCAAAAGTGCGCTCGAGCGAAAGAACGCTCGCTCGAGCCAACAACTCAAACCCTCAGGTCTGCAACCAGAAGCACGCTCGAGCGACTAACCTCTCGCTCGAGCGAAGAACAAACCAGACCGCTCGAGCCAAGAAAAGCTCGCTCGAGCCAAGAAATACAACTCTCAGGTCCAGAACCAGACGCAATCGCTCGCTCGAGCGAAGCCACTTTGGCTCGATCCACCAGACACAAACTCAACTCTCGCTCGAGCGACCAACTCCTCGCTCGAGCGAAGGTCCAAAAATCTAGGCAGCAACACTAGGCTCCCAAACACAACCAACCTGTAACAAACCTGCCCAACACATCCTATAACTCAATAAGAAGTAAAAAGGATGCAAACAAGATAATAAACAACTTTTAACATCCACGGACACATGCCCGGATCACTGTACAACAAGGGTAAACCCGGGATCGCTATAACCTCCCACCCTTAAAGAATTTCGTCCCCGAAATTAAGCACAAGTTTTCAAAAACAAGTTTTCCTCCATTTTAAACAATGTTACACTTTAACATTCAACAATTCGACCCATTACCGGTCACCCCCTCCTTTAACAAGAGGCATTTCACAATATGTAAACAACATATGTACTTTCAACATGCATCAACATTACGCATTATCTTTCCAATTTCAACAATATATTCAACATATATAGTGTTACATTCAACTTCCATATGAGGCAAGTTCCCAAAACATACTTCCAATAAACCAAACATTTTTTAATGTTTCACAACTTAAGACATATACAAAAGCTCTTAAGTTCAACAATAGTTCAAAATTTAAACACAAGATTACATATCAACAAACAAGTCCGGATATTTCTCACGGACTTCCAACTCACGTTCCCAAGTGGCCTCCTCCACTCCGTGATGTTTCCACAAGACTTTCACCAAAGGAATGGTCTTGCCACGCAGGACCTGATCCCGCCTATCCAAGACCCGAACCGGTCTCTCCTCATACGAGGCATCCTCATCTACCTCTAAATCGGTCCAATCCAACACATGTGATGGATCTGGCTCATACTTCCGAAGCATACTCACATGAAACACGTCATGCACTCCGGACAACTGCGGCGGTAAGGCTAACCGATAAGCAACCTCGCCAATCCTCTCAAGAATCTCAAAAGGGCCAATAAACCGAGGGGATAACTTCCCACTCTTCCCAAACCTCATCAAGCCTCGCCTAGGTGATATCTTCAGAAAAACATGATCACCTACCTCAAACGCCAAAGGCCTCCTCCTATGGTCGGCATAACTCTTTTGTCGACTCTGGGCTGTAACAAGCCTCCTGCAGATAAGCTCAACTTTCTCCGTCGTCTCCCTAACCAACTCCGGACCCAACAAAGGTGCATCACCCACCTCGGCCCAACAAACTGGAGACCTACACGGTCGGCCATACAATGCCTCAAACGGTGCCATACCGATGCTAGACTGAAAACTGTTGTTGTAGGCAAACTCTACCAATGGCAAGTGCCTCTCCCACGTCCCACTGAAATCCAGGACACAACCCCGAAACATATCCTCGAGGATCTGAATAGTACGCTCGGACTGCCCGTCAGTCTGAGGATGATAAGCCGTACTAAAGGTCAACTTAGTGCCCAAGGCACTCTGCAAACTCTGCCACAACCTAGCAGTAAAACGAGGATCTCTATCTGAGACGATCGTCACTGGGACCCCGTGCAATCTCACTACGTCCCGAATATACAAATCGGCAAGATGATCCACCGAATCTCTCACGCGCATAGAAATGAAATGCGCCGACTTAGTCAACCGGTCTACAACCACCCAAATAGCATCACTACCCCGCTGAGTCCTCGGAAGACCTACAACGAAGTCCATAGTGACATGCTCCCACTTCCACTCGGCAATAGACAAGGGTTGCAACAAACCCGCTGACCTCTGATGCTCGGCCTTCACTTGCTGGCAAGTAAGGCACTTCGATACGAAAACAGCCACATCTCTCTTCATACCCCGCCACCAAAACTGGCGACCCAAATCCTGATACATCTTAGTACCTCCCGAATGCACCGCAAGGCGCGAATGGTGAAACTCTCGGAGTACTTCCTCACGGCAAGACTCCGGTACAAACAAACGGTCTCGGTATCTCACACTCAGGTCGGGATACACCGTCAAACCCTTCTCAACTTTCCCACTAGAGATCTTCTCTCGGAGGGATTCTACCTCAAGGTCACCTCTCTGTGCCTCTAACACTCTAATCACAAGTGTAGGCTGCGCAACAACAGAAAACAAGGTCGCAGCCTCAACAGATTCGCCCAGTAGCAAATCAAACTCGCCAAGTGCTCCCAACATCTCCCATTCCCGGATGGCTATACAAGCTACATCACTAATGGTCTTCCTACTAAGGGCATCGGCCACAACATTGGCCTTTCCCGGATGATAGTGCAACTCAAAATCATAATCCTCGATGAACTCCATCCATCTCCTCTGCCTCAGATTCAAGTCTCTCTGTGTAAACAGATACTTCAAACTCTTGTGGTCCGAGAACACCTCGAACTTCTCACCATAAAGGTAGTGCCTCCAGATTTTTAAGGCAAAGATCACTGCTGCTAACTCTAGGTCGTGTGTGGGGTAATTCTTCTCGTGTATTTTCAACTGACGTGAGCCATAAGCTACTACTTTCTCTTCTTGCATCAACACACAACTCAAACCCTCTCGTGAGGCATCACAATAAACCGCATAACCCAACCCTCTCTCTGGAATAATCAACACCGGAGCGGTGGTCAATCTAACTTTCAACTCTTGGAACGACTTTTCACAAGTCTCACTCCACACAAACTTGACTCCCTTCCGAGTCAGTCTAGTCAACGGTGACGCTAACCTGGAGAAATCTTTCACAAACCGACGGTAATACCCAGCTAATCCCAGAAAACTGCGGATCTCAAACACACTCTTAGGCTGTGCCCAATCCTGCACTGCCTCTACCTTGGATGTATCAACAGACACCCCTTCCCCGGATACCATGTGGCCTAAAAATTTGACTTCCCTCAGCCAGAACTCACACTTCCCAAACTTGGCATACAGCCTATGGGCTCTAAGTAACTCAAGCACCACTCTCAAGTGTTCCTCGTGCTCCTCCTCTGAAGGCGAATAGATAAGGATGTCGTCCACGAAGACGACCACAAATCGGTCTAAGAACTCCCGGAAAATTCGGTTCATCAAGTCCATAAAGATTGCCGGTGCATTGGTAAGCCCAAATGGCATCACCAGAAACTCATAATGGCCATACCGTGTACGGAATGCCGTTTTCGGAACATCCTCCTCCCTGACCCTCAACTGGTGGTAACCCGATCTCAAGTCTATCTTAGAGAAACAACGGGAACCCTTCAACTGGTCAAACAGATCATCTATACGGGGCATAGGATACTTATTCTTAACCATAACCCGATTCAACTTCCGGTAGTCAATACACAATCTCAAGGCACCATCTTTCTTTTTAACAAAGAGGGCCGGTGCTCCCCACGGCGAAACACTAGGGCGAACAAAGCCCTTATCTAGCAATTCCTGGAGCTGAACTTTCAACTCAACCAACTCTGCTGGAGCAAAACGGTAAGGTGCCATGGAAATCGGCGCCGTGCCGGGCACTAAATCAATAGAGAACTCTATCTCTCGGTGAGGTGGCAAACTAACAAGATCTTCGAGAAAGACGTCCGAATACTCACAAACCACCCTCGGCAACACAAGCAGGGTCTCACCACTCTCACCACTCTCAAAGCTGGCAAGTAGACTACTAAGCTCACTTCGCCCTCGCGAATCATACCCCGGTGGCAAAACACTACCAACCCGGTCTCCCAAGAAATGGAACCACTCCCCGCTCAAGGTACATAACGTGACCCTCTGGCGGTAGCAATCGATAACAGCCCGGTATGACGATAGCCAGTCCATACCCAAAATAACATCAAAACCCTTCATGGGCATGACAACAAACGGAAAAGGAAGCCTATAGTCGGCGACCTCTATATTACATCCTCTAACACCCTGTTTCAGGATCAACTCACCACCCAAAGGCGATACCACACAAATAGGAGATGCTAACTGTGCTAACTCCAATTCTAAAACAGATGCAAATGCAGCAGATACAAAAGAATGAGATGCACCCGTGTCTATCAACACATTAGCAACCGAGTTGCAAAACAGAAAAGTACCTCTCACTACCGATGGAGCCAGTACTAAATCCTGCGCGGTAACAGCATACACGCGCCCCGTAGGCCCCTGGTCTACCTGCTCACCTCTCAGAGCAAAAGACTGCTGCACAGACTGGGATGACGAAGCTCCCGGATTGGCCCTCGAGGCCTGCACAGACTGAGCTGGCTGAAAACCCTGCGTCTGCCTAGAACCAGACGCTCCCGAAGTGGCACTCAATTGCGGGCAAAACCTCTTCAGGTGCCCAGGCTGTCCACACTGATAACAAGACAAGGGCTGTCCCCTGCCCAAACTCTGACTCTGTGGTCTAGCTGAAGAAGAAGCAGCTCTCTGACCCCCACCCTTCTGCGGGCAAACAGAAACCTTGTGACCCAACTGGCCACACTTGTAACAGACAAACTCCCCCTGACCACCTCTCCCGGAGCCTGCACTCGGCACTGGAAAGGTCGATCTAGCAACACCACCCTGCGACTGCTGAGGGTTAGAACCCCTCTGCCTCCTGCCATCACTCTGACCATCTTGGCTCCTCTTGGAGCCTCTCTGCCCCTCATCCTCCTCCTGCATCATGAGCTCCATATGAGCTGCAGCGTCCACTAGGTGTCTATACTCCCGGATGTAAGACCCACCAACTCTCAGCTTGAGGCCCCGTCTCAACTTCCGCTCAAACTCATAGCAACGGCGTTCCTCAGACGCCACCAGTTCAGGTGCGAACCTGGACAGACTAGTAAAGGTAGCCTCAAACTCGGCCACTGACAAGCCCTGCTGATTAAGCCGGCTAAACTGATCCCTCAGCTTCTCCCTAGCTGCTGCAGACAAAAACCTCTCCTGGAAAGCATTCACAAATGCCTCCCAAGTACCACCAACACGAGCCTTCTCGTACTTCCACCATTGACCCGCATCTCCCTTCAGTTGGAAGGATGCCAAGGTCACTTTCAGTGCTCCGTCCTCGATGCCAAGCATCTCGAACGTCTTACTCATTTGCTCTAGCCACTCATCAGCCTTCAGTGGCTCCTTCGGATCCCCGATAAACTCATCCGGATTAGACCGGAAGAACTCCCTCTTCAAGAAAGAATGCCCTGCCTCAGATGCCTGATTCCCAGCTCTAAGAATACCCAAAGCTCCTGCTATCTCTCTGGCCAAGGCACCCATGGCCTGCTGACCCACTGGCTCGGCCACATTGGCCTGACCAACTCCCTCCTGCACTGCCGGAATCTCACCCGGTAACGGTACTTCCTGCCTCGCAGGTCTACCACGCCTAGCACCTCTTCCTCGTCCTGACATCCTAATAAAGGTAACACAGAACATTAGCACATTCACAAATGTGCCAAAACTAAACACCCACGTCCTAATGCATGGACAACTGTAATTCACTCCACGTAAGCACATAAACACACAAGCACTTACGAATTTCGTTTCCGGATAATGATAGTCCCGAGGCGTTACTAGAGTTCCGGTTAGAAACAGCATTGCTCAAGTGCTTTTCCAACAAGACTTCCAGAAACCCAAGGATCCAATCAACATCCTAGAAATTAAATCCCATACCCACATAGTCACATAAGCATGATATCAATCAATCACATAGCATATGATACTACATCTAAGTCTCTATCAAGCGAGACAAACCCATTGTGTTCCTAATCACTTCCCACGTACCCAAAGTATTCGAACCCGGTAGGCTCTGATACCAAGTTGTAACGCCCTCAAAATAATAACATTAATCCCATCAAATAAGACATGCGTTGATATGTAAAAGTTCCACATTCTTCTATTTATCAGAATTCCATTACATAAGTATTACATGTTAACAACAAAAGCAAATGCCCTAAGGGCTTACAGCTTTCCAAGTTAACACTTGGTTACAACAAAAGAGTACTAACTCATTACACATTAAGCCCTTGGCTTGAATTTACATGTAATACATCAAAAAGTAAAAACGACAAAAGTATGTCCGCCTCAAGCCTCCCAAGCTATGTCCTTGGAGGTGGCATGCTACCTGTACCTGAAAATGATATTCCCATATAGGGTGAGCCACAGCCCAGTAGAAATATACTAAACCAACCATGAACAATGACTAAAAGATTAGCAATTGATAGATGGCCAACACTGATACATTCACATAAATCACATATTTATGCCACACGACTTATGAGTCCAAGTTACTTTTCATTTTCCCTTTTTCAACAGATAGACATGTAAGCTCTATCCACATTCTCAACAGATATGTTTAACAACAATATCCCACATTCACAAATAAGCATATAAGCTGTATCCACACTTCACAAAGATAAGCATATAAGCTCTATCTTCACTTCTCTAGACAAGCATATGAGCTGTATCTACGGAGTTCATCCCCTATCTTCTCCCAACACTATCCGGTTTAGAGGTACATCCCCTATCTTCCCCTAAACCGCGGAGTACATCCCCCATCTCCTCCTCTACACATAACGTATACAAACACATTGGTTCTATATACAATCACTCAATACATACAATTAATGTATTCTATCAACCGTTAAGTTCCATGACACATACCATTGATTAGTTTTCGTTTGCCTAATCATCATGCATTGTCTACAACAATCACGACTATCCTCCACCGATAGCCCAAAGCAGTTATTTCTATACAGAAAATAAATGCACAATGGATATTCAATCAACATTTCATTTCCTCATTTCTCACAATTAACTATCCCAATTAATCAACAATGTAATTAGGTCGTTATCCATAATTACCATTTCAACCCCTAGGTCCCATTTTCATAAATGGTTCAACATTTATTCCATTTCTCTATGCCAAACATGCATCTAGGTTTATTATGAATAAAACCCCAACTTTTGTAAAATTGCACAAAAGCCCCAAACTTTCACAAATTACCAAACCAACCCCAACATCTCAAAATACTAAAATTTAAAGACAAAATCCATAGAGAGGAGTAGGATATCCCTACCTCGAAGTTTGAGCCAAAAAGGAGATGAAGACTCGAAGATCAACGTGTTCCAAATCCCAACTTTTTCAGATTAGAACGAAGCTCTCAACGCCCTCTATCTTTTTAACAAAGGCTCTAGGCTAGATTCACACTCTAGGGAGATCAATTCTTAGAGAGAGTGTAAGTTTAGAGAGAGAGAGTCTCGGATCTAGGGTTTGATCAAAAAGGAAAGTGAAAAAGTGATGTTCAAAAACGCCACTGTCCGCTGATATAAAACACGCTCGCTCGAGCGAAGCCTTCGTCGCTCGAGCGACCAGACACAGAAAACTCTCGCTCGAGCCAAAAACTCAAAAGTGCGCTCGAGCGAAAGAACGCTCGCTCGAGCCAACAACTCAAACCCTCAGGTCTGCAACCAGAAGCACGCTCGAGCGACTAACCTCTCGCTCGAGCGAAGAACAAACCAGACCGCTCGAGCCAAGAAAAGCTCGCTCGAGCCAAGAAATACAACTCTCAGGTCCAGAACCAGACGCAATCGCTCGCTCGAGCGAAGCCACTCTGGCTCGATCCACCAGACACAAACTCAAATCTCGCTCGAGCGACCAACTCCTCGCTCGAGCGAAGGTCCAAAAATCTGGGCAGCAACACTAGGCTCCCAAACACAACCAACCTGTAACAAACCTGCCCAACACATCCTATAACTCAATAAGAAGTAAAAAGGATGCAAACAAGATAATAAACAACTTTCAACATCCACGGACACATGTCCGGATCACTGTACAACAAGGGTAAACCCGGGATCGCTATAGAGAGCGACAGTACTGAAGCAGAGGGAGCTCGAGCATAGCGATAGAGAGAGAGCAGTAAGAGCGAGAGAGAGAGAGCAGGCAGCGAGAGTGAAAGGTGTTAAGTGTAACAAGTGTGATTGCAAAAGACGGGGCTGGGGAGATTTTATATAAGTTTTAAAAGCGTGGTTACAAACTACGCTTTCACTTAAAGAAAAAAAATCGTATAAAAAGCGTGGTTCACAACATGTGTTCAAGAAAAGTAACTTATAGTGACGAAAAGTAGTGAAGAAAATAAATTTCGTCATTAAATAAGAATAATCTGTGACAAATTATAAAATTTTGTCACATATAATAAAAAAATAAAAATAATAGGTGACGAAATTTATTTTCGTCAACAAATACTTCTTTTTAAGTGAGGAAAAATTAAATTTCGTCACCAAAGGTTTTCTCGCTAATTTTTTTTGGTGGCGCCAAAATTTTGAGACTTTTGGTAAGAAATTTTTTTTGTCACCAATTATAAAATTATTAGTGAGGAATATATTTTCATCACCAATAATTTTATATATATATATTTTTGAGAAACTTGATTTTAAATATTTTTAAGACCATTTGGTGAGAAATATATTTTTATCACTAATAATTTTTAATATTTTGAGACTTTTTAGTGAGGAAATTATTTTGTCACTAATTTTGGAGAGAAAATTTTGACATATTGGGCAGTAATGAAAAAAAATAGACTACTAACTCGCCCATCTTTTTATTGTTTATCAGTTTTCCTTTCCACTCTTTCTCTTTCTCTCTCTCTCAAAACTAAACACAAGTTAATTAGCTCTCTAAGTGACCTATGATGACGAAAAAGTAATGAAGAAAATAAATTTCGTTACTAAATAAGAATAATCCATTATGAATTATAAAATTTTATCATTGTAGACACCCCATTTTTGACCGTCCTCAAGACTTGGACGTCACCGTTTGAACACCCGGTGATCATCTATGTTTGTGTTCGTTTGGAGTTCCCGGAGGTCTCGGCTACACGCCTTGCCTCAGGATCTCCGAACTCGACTGTTTAGTGTCTGGTTTTGCACCAAACACTTGTGTTTTGCCTTGGAGGGGCAGGGAATACCTTGTGAGGCATCCCCATACATCACCGGCCATGGCCAGAGGCCACTGGCTGGTGTTTTGTTGTCATCGGCAATATATATTGCCGGTCGGCATTCTTTGTTGCCGGTCGGCAGTCAATTTTGTCAAAATGGCAATTTTGTGCAGCCGACCACTGTTCATCTGCTTTTGCAGATATTTTAATACAGCTGTCTTGCATTTGGCTCCCCTCCATACACGTGTATGGAGGGATCTCTCTCTTTAGAAGCTTGTCTTGTAAGCTTTATAAGACAATAAGCTCTATAAAGAGAGGTCTTCTCTCTTGTTACAAGGGTTGGATTTTTAGACAACCATTTTAGGGTTTGAGTTCTAGGGTTAGAACTTATACATATTCTATCTCTATACCTCTCTCTCATTTGGCCTTTGTGTGTGTATAAGTGTGTTTGTGTCTTACTATTGTACACAAACACATAGTGTTACACCTTTTCTTGATTCTTGAAGGGCCAGAGGTTTGTTCTTGAAGCTTGGGAGCTGTTTTGAGTTCAAAGAAGCTGCTGGAGCTTCATTTGTGAAGAGGGTCTTCAAGGGTAACAATTTTACTCCTTTATTCCCCATTTTTGCATACGATTTTTGCCTATCTTAGAACTATTTTTGAGCTTAGTGTATAATATAAAAAAGTTCGGTTTTTAGGCCCTCTAAATAGTTTGTTTAGAGTGTTTTGTGGTTTGGAGGTATTTGATCCCTTTTAGGCCTTGAGAGGCCCCATTTTGTGCTATTTTGAGTGAGCTCTGGGACCTTGGTGTTTGGGCCTCCTCACCACTGAAATCTTGAGGGATTTCAGAGGTGAGGATGGTGCCTTGAGGTCCTAGGGAGGAGAGGGCCACCCCCTCTCCTTGTTGTCCTTGAAATGGACCATTTTTGGTCTCTTGAGGGAGCACCTAGCTAAGCTTCTTGTTGACCATGCCTTGGCTGTTTTTTGTGCTTATTATGTCATAATATGCTTCTGTTTTTAATTGGTTTTGGTACACCATGCATGCTTAGCATACCTACCTTGTAATGCCATGTTTAGGCTTTAACATGCCTTAGGTTGTAAACCATTGTTCTAGCATGTTTTAGGTCTAGCTTTGTGAAGCTTTTGTGCATATATTGCCATGCTAGAGGTCTGTCCTTAGTTGTTTGGGTCGACCAAGGCATGCTTAGTATAGCCCCTTTGCATTTTTGGTTTGTTGGCCTTAAGTGTGTGAATGTATAGCATGCATCCTTGCCTTAATTCAGTGGGTTGGGACCATTTGCCATGTTATTTCAGTCCCTTTAACATGCTTGTATGCTTGCCTCGAATGCCTCTTTGAAGCTTTGAAAGCTTGTCTTGCATGCTCCATGTTTTGACCATTGTGCGTACTTTTGAATTTGAGCCACTTAGATGCCATCTAGAGATCCCCTTTGCATGGTCTAGGTCTGCCTTGAACCTGTTTTAAGCCCTCTTGGCCTTGTGAGGCTTGGTTGGCTTAACCATGGTTTAAGCCCCCTTGACTTGCTTCAAGTACTTGGGCCATTTGCATGCTAAGGTTTAGCCTATCTTGTTTGCTTGGTTTGGCACCTCCTATAGCATAATTTTCAAGGCTTAATTTGCATGCCATATGTCCATGTTTGCATCCTCCTAAGCGTGTTTGAGAATTGTCCCTTTATGCCTAAGTGTTGGTCCTTGTATACATGCATGTTTGCATGCCATTAGTCCTTCATTTTTGGGCACTTTGGCCACTGTTTTGGGCCTAATTAGAGCTGCCTAAATCATGCTTAAATCCATCCTTTGCTTGCTTGCATGCTTACCTTGCATGTTTGTTTGCATGCTTGCATGTACATCTTGCATTCCTATGTCGCATCCTTAGTTCACATGCTTAGGATTGCGTTCCATTTGCATGCATGCTTGGCCTCTTGAAATGCTTATGATAGAGGTTGAGTCCCATTGGTTTGCTTATGTGCATTGCATTCCATATAAAAAATGCATACTTGATTCTTTGGGCCACCACGCATTGAAATGCGCGATTGATGGTCCGAGAACCAAGGACCATGTCCCTTTGAGCCACTAACATGATAAGGGATAGGATTGGTGCATACATTGCTTGAATTGTATTGCCATTCTCTGCCTTGCCCTCTGCTGCTGTCGATTGCAGGTTCTGCAGGCATTCTCTGCCGACCGGCAGTGTTCAGTGCCGACCGGCAATCCCTCCTAGGCCGATATCTTCACCAACAGCCGGTGACCATATACCACTGTCGGTGGATATTCTACTCAGCCGGTGGTGTCTCCCAGTGTCCAGGGAAGCAATTCTGAGACTTTGACAGTCTTCAGAGGAGTATAACAGGGAAAACAGAGGCAGCTCATGTATGGCAGTGTACTTTCGAGCAGAACCGAGCATGCATCGCATTGGGCTCTTTTCCCGAGGCGGCTTATCTGTTTTTCTTTCCTAGCTTAGTTAATTTGTTAACTAATTAGGTAATTTGTAATAATTAATTAGCTAGGATAGTTAATTCATTATTCGAACTGTATTGTTCTTTCGGTCCCTCCGAGCGAGGGTAAACTTGTAATAAGTGTGGGTGAGTGTGTGCATGTCTTCCAACCCCCACTTCTTTCTCCCTTTTACTTACCTGATTTGATGGTTAGTAATAGGTCATGTTTAAATTAGCATACCTTATGCTGCGCATGCGTGCATCTATGCATTTGTCTCGCACGCACCGGGCTCGGTACATCATGCTAACTGCATTTGTATTTCAATTCCAAATTGAATACGTGCATCAATTGATTGCATTTCACATGCCATGTTTAGGTTAGCCGAGCCTACTCTAATTGCATCCTGTATGTGTTGCATTAGTCAATTTGACATGAACTAGGACCATGCATGTTGGCTAACTAGTTTATTGTTTTGGCACGGAGTACGATGTAAGTATTTTCATGCTTTAGCATATCGCATGCGTGTGAATGCTATTATGACGGCATGCTTACCATGTGGCTAGATGCTTATGTGATAAACTGTTTGAATGCCTGTGGGTGAAGGTTGGATTGTCTGAGTTGGAAACACTCGTTGAGATCCGTGTTTTAGCCTACTTGCGGGTAGCAAATTCCAAAACATTTTTCCAAAACAAACGGATATGCAATGCTTATTTCCAAAATAGGCAATCTAGTCTATACTTGTTTGCTGTGCGCATAACATAGTAATTCTAGGCTAATAATTGGTTTAAGAATACATAAAGTTTTCAAAAACGGATATCATGGTTAGTAGAGGCCGATCTACGGATCGGGCGAGAGGGGGTGCTCATAGCTGACCTTCCCCAATCGTACCCAAGTTCCCAAGCCGAGGCAACTTTGGTGATGACGGACACGTGGCCTTTGGCACCGAGTCAGGGTTTCCTAAATTCTTCCATTTTAAAATATTTAGGTGGCGACTCTGTATCTGGCAAAGCAGTCCATGTTTGGCACTCTTTTCAAAAAATCTGTTTCTCAAAACGATTTGCCGGATTCGGACTCTTTGGTTCAGATTAAGAACCGTGACACAAATCGAGTCCGAACTGTAGCGAGGTCCCCCCTCGCAGACGTGCTACAGTTTCTGGCGACTCTGCTGGGGATTATTTAGAGAGCTTGACTCGAACTTATGATATCCTGTTTTGATCTCATTTATGTGTCTCTTTGCATTGCATGTGCATTGGTGCGCCTAGGAACACAGTGTTTGCCATCTGCCATTCCTGAACGGTTTGCCGGAGGCTTGTCTTGTCAAGGCATGACCATAAGGCTGACCGGTTATGGGCTCTGACAGTATGGGAACACAAACCCCGGTTTTACCGAGGCACCCTCTTCGACCATTCGACCTAGTGCATATTCGGATCCATAGTAACCATTCCAAGTTAGGACAGGCTGCTTACCCGATGTTAGGTTGTTTGAAAACTGCTGCGTGCATAATGAAACCCTAGCTCCTGACAAAATAAGATAGGGAAACCTTACCCCAACATAGGGGTGTTTTGGCTCTCTTTACTTGCTATGTGCTTTTAGAGTGTATCTCTACAGGAATGTACATATCAGTTTGCAAGTTTGAGTATCAGATCTGAAGGCATCAGTGTCAGTTTATGAGAATCAATTATCTGCGGGTATCAGGTTCAGTTTTGGGGACAGTGATTTCTGGGGAACAGTGATCAGCAGTAGAGTATAGTTGTTCAGCTACACCCGTGTTTGATCCATTTGGGCTGAAATGCTGCTTGTTGTCTCTTTCAGTTCGGACAGCTGGTACAAGATAGCTAGTGTTCCCCCTTGCTGAGGCAGGACTTATAATGACGCAGAATTCAGAAGAGATCGTGGTTATGATAGCTGCATTAGAGCAAGGGATCACTCTGCAAAGTGAGACCAATATTGATATGCCACATCCACCCAGGTCGCCTATCGCACACCCGGTCTGGGCCCCCCAGCTATACCAGGCTCGCGAGCCTACTACATTTGAACTAATGGGGATGATAGGTGATCTCCAGAGGTCTGTGGCGGATCTCGCCTACGGAATGTCAGCTTCACCTCTAGCCGCACCATATGCCGGGAGTTTTGTACCCCAGGAGCCCCCGCTGTTGGGGCGAATTGTGATTGAACTTAGCCAACCGGAGATGGCCTCTAGCTATGGTAATGACATATCAACATCAAACCAAACCCTCGACCAGGCTGAGGCCAGAGGCAAGAACAAAGTGAAGGCAGATGCCGATCCCAGTGAACAACTGCTGTGGGCAGTCAAGGCTTTGAAAGCCGCGGGAATGAACAAGCAACAGGTGTCCGCAGCCGTGGCAAAAACTGTGGAGGATGCTTTCCCCACTCTACCTGAGGGGAGTTCAAGTCAGTCAGAAAATCGGGATAGGCCCCGTCATGCCAGAATAGTTTCTCCTATTCCCGCCCCTGCACCTGGGAAAGACCAGAAAGCCAAAGCAGTGCCTGCCGACCCTTTTGCTTGTGCGGCTAGTAAAAACGCTCAGATTTCAAAGTACCTGCCCCGAGGGCGCAGGACCTTTCATGCTCTCTACATGCCTCTATCTAAGGCACTTCAGATCCTTGCCGAGAGGGGACACCTTAAACCCTTGGAGCCTCGGCCTCTCCCGAAGAATCTCCCTGCTACGCATGATGCTGCTCAGTACTGCGCGTACCACCAGCAGACAGGCCATGCTACCGATAATTGTTTCCGCCTCCGTCATGAGGTGCACGATTTGATTGACAACGAGGTTATCCTCCCGCCCACCTCAGCCAAGTCCGTTACCACCCAGCTATTGGATTTTGAGGACACAGATACTGCAAGTATGTAATCAGAAAGTGAACCACCTGCGGGCGACATTTGGTATATTTTGGATGTGGCGTCTGGCACGCATTTTTGAGCATCTGTGAACGCTAGTCTTGTAAATTCTGGCTTGGGTATCGAGTCAGTCTTTTGTTTTGAGTCTGTCTCTTTGTCTTGAGTCAGTCTTTTTGCTTAAGGGTTTGTCTTGTTGTAGCGAGTCAGTCCCTTTTATATAGAATACCAGGTGATTCTGGGGTTGTTGCCTCGAACACCGTTTTGTTTTGTAATCACCCGTTTTTGTTTTTGAGTCTATTTTTGTCGAGGAGCCAATTACACCAACAGATCTGAATGAAACAGCTGTGGCTATCTCATTTTCATGCTTGCTTTCAGTGTAAGTTAGTTGTGCCAGAGGATTTGATTGGGCTGACAGTACATCTCGCCTGCTCTCCTGCGCACCAAACTCATTGCATTAACCTAAGTTTTTCAAAAAACCCCTTTTGAACACTGCGGTGATAAAAATGAAGAGGAAGGAATTCCTCGGGTTTTGCAAAACTTTGATCAAATTGAGAAAAGGAGAGGCATGCTAAGCCTTTTTATGAATGAAATCATGCTTGTCGGCGTGAGTATTGAGAAGGATCCTAGCTTGATCCAGATTGGTCCCACGCTATCTTTGGCGCGAGCAATTTATCGCTTTCTTAAAAACTTTCAAAAACAAATGTTTTACGCAGCCCTGTGTGGACCTGTGTGGGATCGCTCTTGAGATTGTGCAGCCTAAGATCGCTCTCAGCCTCAAGATTCGACCTATTGTCTTGAACCTCAAACTCATTCGGAACATTCAACAGTCAAACGTCATGCAAGGTCTGTATGGCCAGATCAGAAGCAGCCCTCGAACAAGAGGCACCAAAGCCGAATCAGAAAGATTAGATCTCACCAGAAGAAGCTCGTGGAGTAGCCATGATGGATTCTCCTACAAATCATTGCAACAGCCGTTCTCCTAGATATAGAGAGGCTTCAACTTCAAAAACCATTTGGCATGGACTTGTTACACTTTCACCCTTTGAGAGGCTTGCTGGGCCGAAAACCCGGAAGGGCGACCCAGGCAAAAGTTAGAGCAAGAGAAAAATACAAAAAAAGAACAAAAAAATAATAATGCAAAAGAAAAGAAAAAAAGAAAGGAAGAAAGAAAATGCAAAAAAAAAAAAAAAAAAGAGAAGAGAAAAAAAAGAAGTAAAAAAAAAAGAAAATGAAAAGAAGCTCGCAAGGTCGAAAACCCGCATTGGGCACCTTGGCAAAAGTTAGAGCCTGAGAAAGTGAAGGTTAAAATACCCGAGTGTACCTTAACCGGAACTACGTGAGGCTTGATTCCCATGTTTGGGATACGTAGGCAACTTCATCCTGAAGTCCAGCCCCCAACGCTTTCATAGCGTCTCAGTCCATACAATGGTTTCGACTTCATCCCAAAGTCTAGTCGCCAACACCTTCCCAGGTGACTGTGTCCATATATGTGTTATAACCGTCTTCGTCATCTCTGTGTCCAAGAGTTCGACCACCACCAATGAAGACTGTTTGCGGACTGCTGCGGCACCATCCAAACAAGGGGCAACTTTCCGTTGCCACGAGTCGTCGTGAGCCGCCATTCAAACTAGGGGCAACTTTCCGTTGCCATCCACCCCTTTCAAGCCAGGGGCAATTTTCCATTGCCTCCGATCCGAGGTTGCGCATCTCAAAGAGTAAGTTCCATGCTCGTTGAGCATTGACTGTTTGCAAAATAGTTTTTGAAAATTTTTACTGAGGTTGACTATTTTCTCGAAAACTATTTCATTTTCCAAAACTGGACCATTTTCTTGGACCCAAAAAGGAAAATTTTCAGTGCTTATAGCCTAACTTGCATGGTTTTCAAATCAAAAATCGAACAAGTACGTTAATCCGACTCTCATCTTGATCAAAACTGTTTTAGTAGAAAATCAAAACAAAAAAATGGTCCAAATGATGAACTAGGGGCACAGTTGAGTCAGGCGTTCTGTCTTTCTCCCGTCGTCAACATGCTTGCCAGGAAGGCACTCTATCCACCAGAAGAAATAGCCGTGAGCTAACGGTGTTGAGCATGAACCCACACCTTCCTATTTATCCATGAATCACCCCGTGGAGGGATAAAAATGAGAGAATAAAGAATAGAGAGGTGTAAGTTAAGAGAAAAAGCGAGCCAAAAGGTTTTGAGAGAAAAAAAAAAAACGAGCTTAAGTGCCAGAGTGATGTGAGAATCACAAATGAGAAAAGGGTGAGAAACAATACCTAGAGAAGTTGGCTCCTCGTGATCTGAGGTCCCCCGTCTCCGTTAACGCGTCTGAGTGTCGTGTCTTTTGTTACCTCAACCTTTGTTTTGAGTCTTTTCCGAGCGTGCCTCGTTGTATTTAGGTCGTGTACCCTTCTGTTTGAGTCCTCCCCACTGTGTTCAGTTGTAGGCTCGATACCCCGGTTCGAAAATCTGTTTTATTTCAAAAATCGTTTATGCTCAGAGTGCTGTGCCATTCTCTACATCTGTGCGAAGTAAAAGAACAAAAAAAATTGGGACATCTGAGTGTGCTTCAACTTCAGCTAGTTTCATCCCCATAGTCCGTCTTGTCAGATTGGGCTGTTTGTTCAGGATTTGTTGTGTGCAAAATGAACCAAATGCTGTGTTGCGGGCTGTATACAAATTAATTCCCAGTAGAGTAAGGGATATGTGTCCAGAATCAGGCAGTGGGTTGCTTGGGTTATTTTTGCTGTTGGCTGTTTAGTTATCTGATTATTACAGTGCAAGTGTTCAATTCTCAAACAACCAATCAATTTCATTTACATTGAGGTGTAATATGGTGTAATGCAATGCAAAGCATGAAACGTAAAGATATACGGATGTAAACACTTTTTCAGACAAAAAGCCTGTTTCATTTCATCATCTTTTCAAGTACACAAGTTTTGGAAACAAAAATCCGCCTGCGGCAGTACAAAGTATCCTAACTACCAACAAAAGGGAAAAGTACAAGAAAGAAGAAAAACAACAAAAATCTATATCCATGTCAAGCGGCTCCGAGGGCTATCGGTCTGTCCTAGTCCTCTTCCTGGATGAAGGTCCAAGAGCATCATCAGCATCGTCATTAGAGCCCGAGCTAGTGCTGCCTTCGGTCTCCTCCGACGACGACTCCGCCTCCGACTCTGCCTCCGCCTCCGACTCTGCCGCCGCCTCCGACTCCTTCTCATCATCATCATCAGGGACTGGAGCCCGCGAACTACTCCCGACATGAGTGCGCCCCGCCTTGGTGCGGGGGAATACTCTGCCCTCCTTATCTCTCCCTCGGGCGAGGACGGAAGGTCCAGCTGGAGCACCTCCTACAATGGGAATCTGGAAGGGAGGCTGAAAAAGTACATAAAAGGCAAATGCATCAGTATACTGAGGACAGTTTGTCAGTGCAGAATGCAGTGTATGAGTATAGTGTGTGAATGACGTGGACAGTTTATCAGTGCAGGATGACGCAGTGTATGAGTACAGTGTGTGAATGCCGTGAGCAGTTTATCAGTGCAGAGTACAGTACAGAATGCAGTGTATGCAGTGTATCAGATGCTATGAGATTAGTGTGTCAGGTGTCGTGTCGTGCATTAGATTACGTGAATCAGCTTGTGAGTGATTTGAGGCCGTGATTAGAAGAGCATACCGGAATACTGTAGAGGGCCAGGAGGTCAAAGGTCCGCTGTAGCATCCCCATCATGGAGGCATTCAACTCCACGGACTGTCGGGTGTACTCGGAGGACGCCTGCAAAAGTACAAGATATATCAGTATTCCGCGGAATATCAAATAAACTGAAATGAAATGCTAATGCAAAGATGCAAAATGAAGTAATACATACCGGAGGCAAGTCGGGGATACCGGCTAACTCATGATCAGCCGGGGGAGGAGCAAAGGGGATCTGGTAGGTCGCCCCACCCTGTCCTCTGTACGTCAGTGAAGTGGGCAGAACAGGCCAACCAGTCCCCCGTCCTCCCTGAACTCCGCCCCTGCCACGAACTCGAGCCCTCCTCGAAGCTCCTGCTCCTGCCCTAGCTGCCGGCGCCACGGGCCTGGCTCCCTCAGCTCGACGGCCGCCGCTCAGAGACCGTATAATGTACGTCTGCACGTACTCTCTGTAGTCGTCGATGCCTCTGAAGCGAGTCACCTCCCAGCCGATAGTATAATCGGCCATCTGCTCGGTAGTGAGTCTCTCGGTCTCCCTCATGTCCTCAGGAGGGTGAACCGGGACTATCTGCTCCGACAACCCTAGGGTCTGGCGTAGGAAACGCTCGCCCAGGTACCAAGCCCGACAGATCGGGCCCTCCAGTAGGATCCGGAAACGCAAGGTCTCCTCAGCACCGGCAAATCGATCCCGAATTGTCGCCGGCAACGGAGCCCAAGGTCGCCAAGTGATACAGTTTGTTATCCATCGTTATTGAAATATGCAATGAAAAGCAAGGCTTAAATAAATTCTGAAATAAAACATACCTCGACTGGGGTGATAGTGTCGAAGTAGCGGCGAAAGAAGCTAAATGTCTCTCGTGGCCTCCGCACACATCTCACGTCGAAGCGTCGCGAGAACGGGACGACGAGGGGGATCTCCGTGTCTGGTACAGGTGCGAGCCTGGGAAAGTAGGCATAGACCCACAACTGTAGAGAAAACATCAATATGATTATCAGATAAGAGCGGAATGCTAGATAAAACAGGAATAGCAGGGCCACATGTTGTACAGTGTGTTACGCAGACAGTGTATTGTGTACAGTGAGCAGTGTACAGTCAGCGTAAAGCAGAGTACATGTGTGCGCCGTGTGTGCTGTATACAGTTAGTGAAAAGCAGACTACAGTGTGCAATACAGAATACAGTACAAAGTACAGAAGATAGAAAAGCAGAAATGAAAAGCGGAGAAGAAACGTACCTCCCAAGCACGCCAGTAGCCTCCGAGCAACTGTCCGCTGCCACGGGAAGCCGAGCTCATATACCCATAGAGTGTGGCCAGAGCGGCGCCACCCCAATCATAGTGCAAGACCTGCCTGACATCCACTAGTGCACTAAGCAAGCAGAGGGGCACGGTGTTCGCCCGGTTGGCGAAAATGATCGTCCCCAGCAGGAACATGAGAAAGCCGCGCGCATAACTCTCCACGGCCTCCTGGGTCATCTGCGCCTCCTCCACCAACGCGGGCTGGACCCTGAACTGCACCTCGAACCAGGAATAACGAACAAAGCCCGGACGAGCGAGAGGTGGCACCTCGCCAAGAAGATAGATCTGAGCGGCAGTCCACTCGCCCATATCAGTGTCGAAGGGGATCGGACCCCCTACCCCGATGCCAGTGAGCATCGAGAAGTCATAGGGAGTCATCGTCATGTCTCCCGTCGCAGATAAATGGAACGAGTCAGTGGTGTCCCACCACCTCTCCACTAGAGCGGCGAGCAAAGGCCTGCAGGTCGTGAGTCTGGATAATCCCCGGCAGAAAGCGCCGAAGCCCGCCTGGTCCACAATGTGGCAAATCGCGTCAGGAAGCTCAGCATACCAGTCCCGAGTGGCAATGTTCCCATACCCGCGAACGGCATGGGAATCCCCCTGTTTTCAAACAAATAATTACGAGGCAATACTGAATATACTAGTTTTGAAGGGCATTCAGGATTCAGTATAAATATAGCATGCGTGCAAGTTTTTTAGATTCAAACAGATCCCAGGTGCCGGTGTGCTTATAGTGAGCTACAACGTGTGATGTGTCAACGTGTTGGCGTGGTTCGGTGCAAATATAGCATGCGTGCAAGTTTTTCAGATTCAAACAGATATCGGGCATCGATGTGATTGCAATAAACTACAGTGCGTGCAAGTTTTTCAGATTCAAACAGATATCGGGCATCGATGTGATTGCAATAAACTACAGTGTGTGCACATGTTAGCCTCAAACAGATATCAGTTGCCAGTATGGTTGCGATCAACTACAGTGCACAGTGTGTCAGTGTATCTGAGTCAAGCAGTTAAAGAATGTAATCAGCTATGGCAGTTTTTATTCTACGTTGCGGAAAATAAAACAGAGAAAGGAATGTTACCTCGGAAGCGCCGAAGGATAAGTGAGATGTAGGCTCACACAGGAGGAGCTCTGGTGGCATCGCTCTGTCGAAACTCCGAATCTAGCGAAGTCCGTCAGGAGGTAGCACATGAATCGCCGGCCGGTAGGTCGCCTGGTCGAACGGGCGGACGCTCAATGGGAGGAGCTCAACTCCGGGATCCATCTCGTGACCCGGGGGAGTCCCACCCTGTGGAATATCGTCGGCCATGTCAAAAATGGTGAGAAAATTGCCGAAAAAGGGAAAACCGGGCGAAAATGTAGAAAGTCAATCGGAAAGTCAACCCGAGAGGGTGAAAAGTGGCCCGAGAAGCCAGGAAGCGAAAAAGGCACGCAAGTCGAGAGGAACTCGAGGGGAATAAACCCCAAAAGGTGGAAATGGCAAAGGAAGCACCGAAATGAAGAAATATTCGGATGAAAATGTTCGAAACGCGAAGATATACGCGAATCGAACGACGAAACGGGCGTGAAACGCAAAGAAACAGAGAAAAGAAGAGAGAAAAATGCTCTAGAGAGAGAGGGAATGGAACCCTATTTTAAAAGACCCGAGGTGAAAAGTCGAATCTGTCCCGATTTAGGCACTTTTGGCCGGTCGGCTACATTTTTGGCTGGTCGGCCAAATATTTGGCCGGTGAAATGTATTTGTAGCCGATGGACAGCCGGTGGCCTCCTCTTCCGGCCGGTGAGCCTCTGCATCCTTGTTTGGGACAGATCTGTAGTTTTGGGTCTTCATAGCTCAAAAAAAGTATAAGAAAGTGCATCTCTGACACTCAACCGGCCTCCGTTGTGACCTCGGGTCGTGTCTTCTGTGCGTGGCACTCGAATTCATGCAAGGTGTATCCTTTTCGTATCCTTTTGGCTTTTACAAAACTCAAAAGTTGCCCCATGCGTATCGCATATCAATCGCACTGTCTTGTGCGCTCGCGTCGTCTAAAACGCATCGCGTGGTTTTGCGTAGACCGCATATTTGTTCAATTTCATTACTTACGTAGACCGCATGTTTTGCTTGCGTAGACCGCACGTTTGTTCAATTTCATTACTTGCGTAGACCGCACGTTTTGCTTGCGTAGACCGCATGTTTGTTCAATTTCATTACTTGCGTAGACCGCATGTTTTGCTTGCGTAGACCGCATATTTGTTCAAATTCATTACTTGCGTAGACCGCATGTTTTGCTTGCGTAGACCGCACGTTTGTTCAATTTCATTACTTGCGTAGACCACATGTTTTGCTTGCGTAGACCGCATATTTGTTCAAATTCATTACTTGCGTAGACCGCATGTTTTGCTTGCGTAGACCGCATATTTGTTCAAATTCATTACTTGCGTAGACCGCATGTTTTGTTTGCGTAGACCGCATATTTGTTCAATTTCATTACTTGCGTAGACCGCATGTTTTGTTTGCGTAAACCGCATATTTGTTCAAATTCATTACTTGCGTAGACCGCATGTTTTGCTTGCGTAGACTGCATGTTTAATCAAATTCATTACTTGCGTAGACCGCATGTTTTGCTTACGTAGACCTCATATTTTCCTTGCGTGGACCGCATATTTTACTTGCGTAGACCGCATGTTTTGCTTGCGTAGACCGCATATTTGTTCAAATCCATTACTTGCGTAGACCGCATGTTTTGCTTGCGTAGACCGCATGTTTGTTCAAATTCATTACTTGCGTAGACTGTATGTTTTGCTTACGTGGGCCTCATGTTTGCATTCAATTTCATTACCTATGTAGACCGCATGTTCTACTTGCGTAGACCGTATTCTTATGTTCAATTTTATTACTTGCGTAGACCGCATGCTTATGATTGATTTCGTTGCCTGCGTAGACCGCGTGCTCCACTTACATATCTGTGCCTTCACAGCATTGTTATGCTTCCCACTTGCCTTGCGTTGTCACGCATTTCGAGCACACTAATACGTATGTTGTTAATCACATTGTACCTGTTGAGTTGTTTTCTTTACAGGCACGATATTGCATGTACGGTTCATTTGAGGCTGGTGCAACCAGACGAGCCGCACTGGTATATCTACGGTCTAGGAGACCCTAAATCCTCTGAAGGTGCAAGTCCTTCAGTGTTTGTCGTGCCCGAACGACTTTTGATAAGTTGCATTATACATGCATTTCAAGCGACTCGCGTCGTCACATATTCAAGTTCACGTGCATCTCAAAAGCCGCGTGTTGGCGCGCATTCCATACATTTCATGCATCATTTGCATTCCAAAAACAAAAACAAAACAAAATAAATAGTTGCGTTGTCATGCATCATCGCATGTAGAGTATATTGCATTGTAGCTTTATGGCTCGCGCCTTTCCATTGTTGAGCTTGGTCTGGTATGTGCTCATACTTTTCACGTCGAAACATAGTTCAGTGGACCGTTCTATGTTAGACGCGGCTTGTACGTGTACGTGCTTTGCCTAGGCAAGATTTGGTTTGGCCCGAAGGCCATATTCATTGTATCGCATTTCCATTCCATTGCATGTAGTGTATATTGCATTGTAGCTTTATGGCTCGCGCCTTTCTATGTTGAGCTTGGTCTGGTATGTGCCCATACTTCTCACGTCGAAACATAATTCAGTGGACCGTTCTATGTTAGACGCGGCTTGTACGTGTACATGCCTTTCTTAGGCAAGATTTGGTTTGGCCCACGTGCCATATCCACTGCATTGTTATTTGCATGCATTCACTGCATCACATCTGCCTATGGCTTGCGCCTTTCCCTGTTGAGCTTGGTTTGGTATGTGCCCATACTTCTCATGTCGGAGCATAGTTCAGTTGACCGTTCTATGTTAGACGTGGCTTGTATGCGTACATGCTTTGCCTAGGCAAGATTTGGTTTGGCCCGCGTGCCGTGTCCATTGCCATCTCCCCAGCATATCCATATATATATTACATTGTAATATAATTGTTGCATCCAGCATTAGGATCGTAGTCCTTTCCCCAGCGGGTCGTTTCCCCACTTATGTCATTCCGCCCAATACTTGTTCTTGTGCCCGTCTACATTACTCATAGTTCAGTAGACCGTTCTATGGTAGACGGACTTGTTACCTCCATCAATCTATTTGACATAGGCGTGGTTTCGAACTGCTCATGATTGGATCATGATTCAATTGCTTTGCATATAGTTTGCATTGTTTCAATTCCATTGCATCTTTATTTGCATTGTTTGTACATTGTTTTGTATATATTGCATATCATTTTGCATCCATTTTTGCATTGTCATGCATGTTGCTAACAACATCGTACCTGTTGAGTTGTTTTCTTTACAGGCACGATATTGTATGTACGGTTCATTTGAGGCTGGTGCAACCAGGCGAGCTGCACAGGTATTGTATCATCCGAGTGAGACGTATCGAGAATTGCATAATTCTCTTACATCCTTTTTGCATTGTAGTGTAGTTTGGTGTATGCTAGCTTAAAACTGTTGCATGTGTGCTCCGTTACAGCTTTTCTTCGCATGATCATAAGTTATGCTCGGCTTCGTGCATTGTCTTGCATTTTGCCCCTGCCTTCGGGCGCATACCTTGTTTGTCTTGCATGTTTGTCTAAGTCTTCGGCCTTGTCAAAAATGGGTCGTCTCTAGGCTTTGACATTCACTCCCGTCATTGTTATGACTTTCGAGTTCTGTCAAAGAGGGGCAACTGTAGACACCCCATTTTTGACCATCCTCAAGACTTGGACGTCACCGTTTGAACACCCGGTGATCATCTATGTTTGTGTTCGTTTGGAGTTCCCGGAGGTCTTGGCTACGCGCCTTGCCTCAGGATCTCCGAACTCGACTGTTTAGTGTCTGGTTTTGCACCAAACACTTGTGTTTTGCCTTGGAGGGGCAGGGAATACCTTGTGAGGCATCCCCACACATCACCGGCCATGGCTAGAGGCCACCGACTGGTGTTTTGTTGCCATCGGCAATATATATTGCCGGTCGGCATTCTTTGTTGTCGATCGGCAGTCAATTTTGTCAAAATGGCAATTTTGTGCAGCCGACCACTGTTCATCTGCTTTTGCAGATATTTTAATACAGCTGTCTTGCATTTGGCTCCCCTCCATACACGTGTATGGAGGGATCTCTCTCTTTAGAAGCTTGTCTTGTAAGCTTTACAAGACAATAAGCTCTATAAAGAGAGGTCTTCTCTCTTGTTGTAAGGGTTGGATTTTTAGACAGCCATTTTAGGGTTTGAGTTCTAGGGTTAGAACTTATACATATTCTATCTCTATACCTCTCTCTCATTTGGCCTTTGTGTGTGTATAAGTGTGTTTGTGTCTTACTATTGTACACAAACACATAGTGTTACACCTTTTCTTGATTCTTGAAGGGCCAGAGGTTTGTTCTTGAAGCTTGGGAGCTGTTTTGAGTTCAAAGAAGCTGCTGGAGCTTCATTTGTGAAGAGGGTCTTCAAGGGTAACAATCTTACTCCTTTATTCCCCATTTTTGCATACGATTTTTGCCTATCTTAGAACTGTTTTTGAGCTTAGTGTATAATATAAAAAAGTTCTATTTTTAGGCCCTCTAAATAGTTTGTTTAGAGTGTTTTGTGGTTTCGAGGTGTTTGATCCCTTTTAGGCCTTGAGAGGCCCCATTTTGTGCTATTTTGAGTGAGCTTCGGGACCTTGGTGTTTAGGCCTCCTCACCACTAAAATCTTGAGGGATTTCAGAGGTGAGGATGGTGCCTTGAGGTCCTAGGGAGGAGAGGGCCACCCCCTCTCCTTGTTGTCCTTGAAATGGACCATTTTTGGTCTCTTGAGGGAGCACCTAGCTAAGCTTCTTGTTGACCATGCCTTGGCTGTTTTTTGTGCTTATTATGTCATAATATGCTTCTGTTTTTAATTGGTTTTGGTACACCACGCATGCTTAGCATACCTACCTTGTAATGCCATGTTTAGGCTTTAACATGCCTTAGGTTGTAAACCATTGTTCTAGCATGTTTTAGGTCTAGCTTTGTGAAGCTTTTGTGCATATATTGCCATGCTAGAGGTCTGTCCTTAGTTGTTTGGGTCAACCAAGGCATGCTTAGTGTAGCCCCTTTGCATTTTTGGTTTGTTGGCCTTAAGTGTGTGAATGTATAGCATGCATCCTTGCCTTAATTCAGTGGGTTGGGACCATTTGCCATGTTATTTCAGTCCCTTTAACATGCTTGTATGCTTGCCTCGAATGCCTCTTTGAAGCTTTGAAATCTTGTCTTGCATGCTCCATGTTTTGGCCATTGTGCATGCTTTTGAATTTGAGCCACTTAGATGCCATCTAGAGATCCCCTTTGCATGGTCTAGGTCTGCCTTGAACCTGTTTTAAGCCCTCTTGGCCTTGTGAGGCTTGGTTGGCTTAACCATGGTTTAAGCCCCCTTGACTTGCTTCAAGTACTTGGGCCATTTGCATGCTAAGGTTTAGCCTATCTTGTTTGCTTGGTTTGGCACCTCCTATAGCATAATTTTCAAGGCTTAATTTGCATGCCATATGTCCATGTTTGCATCCTCCTAAGCGTGTTTGAGAATTGTCCCTTTATGCCTAAGTGTTGGTCCTTGTATACATGCATGTTTGCATGCCATTAGTCCTTCATTTTTGGGCACTTTGGCCACTGTTTTGGGCCTAATTAGAGCTGCCTAAATCATGCTTAAATCCATCCTTTGCTTGCTTGCATGCTTACCTTGCATGTTTGTTTGCATGCTTGCATGTACATCTTGCATTCCTATGTCGCATCCTTAGTTCACATGCTTAGGATTGCGTTCCATTCGCATGCATGCTTGGCCTCTTGAAATGCTTGTGATAGAGGTTGAGTCCCATTGGTTTGCTTATGTGCATTGCATTCCATATCAAAAATGCATACTTGATTCTTTGGGCCACCACGCATTGAAATGCGTGATTGATGGTCCGAGAACCAAGGACCATGTCCCTTTGAGCCACTAACATGATAAGGGATAGGATTGGTGCATACATTGCTTGAATTGTATTGCCATGCTCTGCCTTGCCCTCTGCTGCTGTCGATTGCAGGTTCTGCAGGCATTCTCTGCCGACCGGCAGTGTTCAGTGCCGACCGGCAATCCCTCCTAGGCCGATATCTTCACCAATAGCCGGTGACCATATACCACTGCTGGTGGATATTCTACTCAGCCGGTGGTGTCTCCCAGTGTCCAGGGAAGCAATTCTGAGACTTTGACAGTCTTCAGAGGAGTATAGCAGGGAAAACAGAGGCAGCTCATGTATGGCAGTGTACTTTCGAGCAGAACCGAGCATGCATCGCATTGGGCTCTTTTCCCGAGGCGGCTTATCTGTTTTTCTTTCCTAGCTTAGTTAATTTGTTAACTAATTAGGTAATTTGTAATAATTAATTAGCTAGGATAGTTAATTCATTATTCGAACTATATTATTCTTTCGGTCCCTCCGAGCGAGGGTAAACTTGTAATAAGTGTGGGTGAGTGTGTGCATGTCTTCCAACCCCCATTTCTTTCTCCCTTTTACTTACCTGATTTGATGGTTAGTAATAGGTCATGTTTAAATTAGCATACCTTATGCTGCGCATGCGTGCATCTATGCATTTGTCTCGCACGCACCGGGCTCGGTACATCATGCTAACTGCATTTGTATTTCAATTCCAAATTGAATACGTGCATCAATTGATTGCATTTCACATGCCATGTTTAGGTTAGCCGGGCCTACTCTAATTGCATCCTGTATGTGTTGCATTAGTCAATTTGACATGAACTAGGACCATGCATGTTGGCTAACTAGTTTATTGTTTTGGCACGGAGTACGATGTAAGTATTTTCATGCTTTAGCATATCGCATGCGTGTGAATGCTATTATGACGGCATGCTTACCATGTGGCTAGATGCTTATGTGATAAACTGTTTGAATGCCTGTGGGTGAAGGTTGGATTGTCTGAGTTGGAAACACTCGTTGAGATCCGTGTTTTAGCCTACTTGCGGGTAGCAAATTCCAAAACATTTTTCCAAAACAAACGGATATGCAATGCTTATTTCCAAATTAGGCAATCTAGTCTATACTTGTTTGCTGTGCGCATAACATAGTAATTCTAGGCTAATAATTGGTTTAAGAATACATAAAGTTTTCAAAAACGAATATCATGGTTAGTAGAGGCCGATCTACGGATCGGGCGAGAGGGGGTGCTCATAGCTGACCTTCCCCAATCGTACCCAAGTTCCCGAGCCGAGGCAACTTTGGTGATGACGGACACGTGGCCTTTGGCACTGAGTCAGGGTTTCCTAAATTCTCCCATTTTAAAATATTTAGGTGGCGACTCTGTATCTGGCAAAGCAGTCCATGTTTGGCACTTCTTTTCAAAAAATTTGTTTCTCAAAACGATTTGCCGGATTCGGACTCTTTGGTTCAGATTAAGAATCGTGACACAAATCGAGTCTGAACTGTAGCGAGGTCCCCCCTCGCGGACGTGCTACAATCATATATAATAAAAAAAAGTAAAAATAATAGGTGACGAAATTTATTTTTGTTAATAAATATTTCTTTTTAAGTGAGGAAAAATTAAATTTCGTCACTAAAGGTTTTCCCTTTAATCTTTTTGGGTGACGCCAAAATTTTGAGACTTTTGATGAGAAAAAAATTTGTCACTAATTATAAAATTATTAGTGAGGAATCTATTTTCATTACCAATAATTTTAAATATTTTTTTAAAAAAATTGATTTTAAATATTTTAAAACTATTTGATGAAAAATATATTTTCATTTTTGGTGAGAAAATTATTTTATCACTAATTTTTGAGAGAGAACTTTGTAATATTAGCGGTAATAAAAAATAAAAAAAAAAACCTACTAATTTACCCCCTCCTTTTTTTTTTTGGTGAGGTGCTTCAGTTTTCCTCTCACCCCTCTCTTGCAAAACACACATTCTCTACCTTCAGCCCCCCCTTTCCTCCTTTAGCTTGTTCTCCTCCTTCAGTGCTGCCACTGACATTACCCGTTCTCCTCCTTCAGTGCTACCACCGACATTACCCTTTTTTTTTTTTTGTCTTTTATGACTATTTAATTTGTTTTATAAAAAAAATTAAATATTTATATTATACCTAACTAACAAAAATTTAAATTTAAAAATATATATAGGAGTATATAATTCACTCCACCATTGAAAAATAAAAATCACTTAGAGATTATTGTTTGAAAAAAAAAATTACTTAAAAATTATTATTTTTTGGATCATCAGGCCACTCGGTCTCTCTCTCTCTCTCCATCCTTTTCATTCTCTCATCTCTCTCTCATTTTTGCTCTCCCAGTCCAGAAGTTTCTCATCACCGACCTCCTCAGTCTCTCTCATCAACGATTGTGAGAGTCTCTCTCTCTCTCTCTCTCTCTCTCTCCATTGTTCTCTTCGATGAACAAGGGACTATCAGCGAGGGTCTCTTCTCGTTGTTGATTGGTTTCTCACAGTCGACATCCTACCCCCCGCTTTCTCTCCATCTCTTTCATCTCTCTTCGGTGAACATCAGTTGACGAGGATCTAACATCTCAAACCCTTCTTCGGTAAACATCAGTCGACGGGATCAAGGATCACAAACCTTTCTCGCAGATTATAGCCCTATTCGTAGATCGCATATCACATATCACATATCACAAGACCAAATTCGTAGGCATATTGAAATATAGGTATTTCTTGTTTAAAATTTACTTTAGATTTTGGAATCTTTGCTTGAGATTGCTTGACATTGTTGTTGTTTGGTTGAGATTTGTAGAAATTTGTTTGAGATCACCAATAATTTTTTGAAATTGATTGTTGCTGTTGTTTTCGGTGAATTTGTTTAAAAAAAAAAAAGAGTTTGTATGAATCTCATACATACAAGCCTTTCCCATTTTATTGGAACTAAACCAATGTATTTAAGTATTTGATGGGCCAACTTTAAAGCTCTCTGTCCTAAACTTTACTGAAAATAAGAGTTGAGCTTGTTATACTTTTGCTGTGATGATTGGAACTTTTAACCGGCTCTTTGGAATCCTTGTGGACTTTTTCAGTGTTCAATACTCTCATCTGTAAAAAAAGAAAAATTACACATGCACTCATGCACTTCATTTTGGTTCAATGAACTTGTTTGGGAACTTAATGTCAAATGTCTGGTACCATTTTTACTATATTCACAACTAATTTAGAAAATACTTCTTTAATCTTCCTATTTGTCAAAACATTGATTTGTCAATTATCCATGGAGTTTATGTAGTTTTTCAGAATCATGCTAACAAGGTGGATGGTATTTCTCTTTCAAAATCTCATCATTGACAACTCCATAATGGTTACACATTGCCAAATGCTACTTTTACTATCACATTATCTATGAATTTATATCATTCATTCAGTGTGATCAATGATACACATAACAACACATAATTAATCATTTGATAGTTAAGAGAAAAGTTAGCTTTTTTGTAAAACAATATTTAAAAAAAAAAATCAATCTTTCAGTATGAGTTATTTCAGAAATATGAATTTTTCTATTTAGGCCCATTCCTTAGCCAAAACACACCAAGGTGATCAGTTGTGATCGGCTGTAGGTTTGTGGGTTCCACACCTGTAGCCAATCACAACCGGCCACCAACTTGGCCGGTTTCAGTCCAGGATGGGCTTGATCATCGTTTACCTCCAAATATTGCATATCAATTGTTGATCTAATAGAACACAAATAGAAGAAACAGGAAGAATTAAATAAAATATGTATGATGACATATAAGAAATACATAAAGTCATACATTTTGTGCATGTTTACCACATGCAATGTCCTGCATGTTTTAAAAATTGGCGCTTTAGCTTGTAATGTGTCATGTCGTGTGTATGTGTCCATGTTTCTTAGGTTCAAAACTAAATTATCTAAGGTTATCAGCTCAATTTAAATTGAACCCTACTAGACTAGCATTAGATAAAAACCCACTAAATGACGCAAATGCAATACATCTTACCTTCTCAACAAAGTCTGTTTGTGTTTTCTAATTATAGTTTCAGTTTTCAACTTCAATTTTCTCCAAACTCAACTATAAAAAAGAACTATAGACTCAATAATTTGAAACAAAAATTTCTTGCTAATTGTTTTGGGTGTCACCAAAATTTTGGCATTTTTGGTAAGAAAAAAATTTATCACTAATTATAAAATTATTTGTGAGAAATATATTTTTTTCACCAAATATTTTAATATTTTTGAGATCTTTTAGTGAGAAAATAATGTTGTCACTAATTTTTTGTGGGAAAATTTTGATGCGTGAAGCTGTTTGTTTTCTACTCCTCCTTCCTTTTAAATATTGGGAACTACAAAGTCTAGAGAAGATAACAATTTAAGTTGTGATACTTGCAGGATCTCAAGGGCATACACTGTCTGCTTGTCCCAGTAATGTTCGTTGGACTGATGATGGCCTTGAAAGGGACCTATATATTCCGACATCTACTGTCGCTGTTTAGCGATGGATGGTAGAAGACAGTGGTTAGACATTGAGAAACTGGTGAGCTTGGTCAAAGTTGTTCTTTTGTGGTTTAAAATTACAGAAACTCAATTCACTTATTTTTAATCTTTTTCTTTGGTTAGATGTTCAATTGTTTTTAAGAGCTTCTTTAATCGTATTCCCTGTTCTTTTCATGGCTCAAGCTTTCGGGCAAAGTTTGAGACAACGGTGTGGGTTGAACGTGCTCACTGAATTTACATCTACAAGATTTGAACTTAGCTTCAGAATAAATTTCATCTTTTTGGAAATGGAATATGTTCATGACAATTCATAATAGTTCAAGGTTTTTGAAACTATACCTCTCCAGGTTTCTTTTGGCATCGTTTTAGGCATTGGTTTGTTGTGCATTATTTCTTTGCTACTTTGCTTTTATTTATGAATTTCCAAGCCAAGATTCTACAGCTCACAGTTGATTTGAATGATTAGGGGTCCAATGAAAAAGGCCACTTTGTACTTGTTACAAATCTTGTCCCATGTTCTGGGATTAGATTACATCTTTGGCCTGAGAAAAGAAAATCAGCATCAGACTTGCCTGTTGGTAAAAGGGTTCTAGAAGTGACACAAAAAATGGTGCACATTCCATCAGGACCAGCACCAAGGCAGGTACAAAATGTTGTACTTATGATATCCAATCCACTCTATGGGAGTGCTTAATTCTTGTGTAGGTTAGCTTCATGTTGTTTGTGTCAGCTCCAGTGGAAGTGATTATTAATGTAAAATAACATGAATTTACACTGATTAAAAAAGACAAATAAGAGAAATTTGCACTTATTTGTGAAGTTGTGAATTTGAATTGCTATCTGAGTGTGGTGAGTAGCAGATTTTAGTAAGTTGGTTTGTTTGACATGCTATTATAGCTGATTTTTTTGTTTTTGTTTTCTAGATTGAACCAGGTAGTCAGACTGAGCAAGCTCCTCCATCAACTGTATTTTTGTTGGCTCCTGGGGATATGCATGGTTTCAGATTCTTGACCATCTCAGTTGCACCTAGTCCGGTATTGTTTCTTTAATTTCGTTTGTTGTCTCACATGTGTTCTCCATTTCATAGTATCACAAGTATATATGCATCAGAAGGTTTTGTGAAACCTTTTGGCTGCTTGTGTTTGTTTATATTAGAAAACTTCTGGCATAAATTCACCGTAGTTAATTTTCCAAAGCAATCTCAGAAATCAGAGCAATGCATATTATTTGAAAAACATTGTTTGTATGACTTTCTCTTTAATATTGCTAATGCAATTGCCATTGGAAAAACATGAGATCTTTAGAGCCACTTTACTAAAGACTGGATATGCACTGATGTTTTTATTTCTAATTTTTCTTTTCCCCCTTTTGTTTTATGTTTGAATATCTTGTTTATTGTGCCCTTTCTTCTGTTTGAATGTCTTTTTGGAGTGTTGCGTAAAAATCAAAGCATTGATGCTGTTTGCATTAGCCTCGCCTGGAGTCCAGCCTCAATAAAGCCTTTTAAATACACAAGTTTTGGTTTGAGTGGCTGTGTTGTTGTTGTTTCTTTTTCTCTTTCTTTTCTTTTTTTCCCTGTTGCTAAATGAATTTCTATTTTCTAGTATGATAATATTCTCATTATGCCAAAATCTTTGTTTGTTTTGAGGAGTCTCTCATTTTCTCATCCTAAATGCATGTTATATTGTGATACTCTATTGATCATACAGATTTTATATCCTATGTATCTGAGGTATCTTTTGAATGTTACTTCTGCTCTTGTTGAATGTGATGAGCATCTCTCAGTTACTTTTGAAAGAGGTTTAAGTTGAGAATGTATGTATTATAACTTTCGGGCACTCAGATTGTTTCAGGAAGGCCTCCACCTGCTGCTTCCATGGCAGTTGGACAATTCTTTAGTCCAAAAGATGGGGAATTAGAGTTGTCTCGTCAGTTGTTGCTTCTCTCAACTTATTCTCCGAAGGTTAGTACTTCCATAAAGCAGCTTCTGGGCGTGTGATTTAATCTGGATTATATAGTTTTATTCATCTACTGACGGCTTCATTACTTAAATTTTGCACAGGACATAATATTGAAGGAGGACCATCCTCTTGATTTCAATATGTCATTTGCTATTAGCTTAGGTCTTTTTCCTGTTAAACTATCTCTGGAAACTACAGGATGTGGAATAAAAAATCTGTACTCCCCGTTGAAAAGGTTGGAGATCTGGAGAATGGTAGTAAGGCTTTCTTTATGTATTTATTTTCCATAGAGTCAACCTGATTTCAGACATGGATTATATATATATATATATATATATTAATTTGTGGAATATGATGAACATAAGCAACCTCATTAAGGTTTTCCTGTAGTTGATGATCTTGTATAATTTGCGCATAGTTGGACTGCAGCCCCTTCTTTTGTGTCTCTTAATTGAAATTTTACTTATAAAAAAAAAAAGAAAGGCTTTTCTAATTGTCAGGTTTTCATACCCTGACAACATCGTCCTCTCGTGGAGCGTTAAAAACATGGAAAAGATGGTTTTCTGAACTTACAATTTAAATACGAATTTTCCATTTGTTGAGTGTTTAGAGTTTTACTAAGGTGTTTTAACCTTAACATTGACACAATAATAAACCTATCAGTTGATGGCAGTTTCGTAAATGATAGGATTTGGACTTACTAGTATGAATCTAAAAACCTTAACTGAAGGTTCGGGTTCTTTTGGTATTTTGAATATTGTATATCTTCTTTGGTTTGATTTAAATTTGGACAGTTGGGGCATCATTATTCTTCTTTTCAATGTTTAGCTTAAAAAATTATGATCTCTGGATTTCCTTACTATCAGAGGTTTTTTTTTTTTTTTTTTCCATTTCTTTTGATCAGGTTTTTGTTTTCTATTTCTGCTAAGGGTAGCTCTTTCCTGGTAGCAGGACTTTGCAAACTGCGCTGTTTTCCACCTGTGGCACTTGCTTGGGATGCTACATCAGGTCTTCACATATTTCCAAATTTGTATTCTAAGACAGTTATGGTGGATTCTTCACCAGCACTCTGGAGTTCAACTCAGGGGTCCGAGAAGACTACCGTTTTGTTACTGGTATTGTCATCTAATGTTTAATAAGTTTCCTGTCTTGTAATAACCATACAATATAGGATTAATACAATTCACAGTTCTATTTCTCCAACCTTAAAAATTAAAGGTTTTGATTTCTGCGTTTTCTGTCGGATTTTATTTATTTATTTATCGTTTGTGTGTGTGAATGGGGACTAGTGATTTCAGTAATTTGCGTTTGCCACGTGTTTTGGTTTTTGCAACTAACTTCTGTAGCTTGTTAGGTCGTTCGCTGCTATCTGTTACGTGGCGATTTGGTTTGGATACATAGACATGCACTTAATCTTTGGTGTATCTATGACTTTGGAGCATGTGTGGCTCAGCGGGGAGAGTTGAATAATCAGTTGAAGCAGTAGCTCTAGAAGTTCTAGGTATGCTATTCCAGTCTGTATCTCTACCAATGATAGGAATTGCCACTTCTTTTGTAACTGACTTTAGATACAATAGTTTTATCTGTTTCTCATTCTTCAGATGTTCTAGCCAATTCGTACTCAAGCTTTGAAACTTGATGTTGTTGATGAATATTTTTTTAGATTGTGAATACTTTATTCATTTGCTTGCCTAGTGCTCATGTTATAGGGCTGTAAACAAGCGAAGTCATGCCAAGTAGTTGGTTGTTCAAATTTAGCTTGAAAAATGAACAAGTTTCAAAATGAGTTCAAGTTTGACTTGTTTACCGTTGAAAATGTAGCATGATTTGTTCACATACCGAGCTAATCCCAATGCTTGTCTCGTTTTATAGTATTAGGTGTGTGTTCACTGAATGGTCTCAGTGATCTCAGCTTTTCAAGTCTTTTCTGGAAAAAGGAAATTTAAATAATTTTAATAGTAGTTGGGCCTTGTACCACGGGAAAAAGTGTTTCCATATAACATTATGTGCTCACTGTGGTGGATGACAAAAGTGGAAAGCTGATTGCTATTTGCATTCTGTCATATGTTATATTTCAGTCTCTGCATATTCAATCAATTATATGTATTATGTTTTTGTTACTGATGAAAAGTCCCGCTCTCCCACCCTCCAATAGTAATTAAATATAATAATGAATTAAATTAATGGATATTTGTACTTTTCAAAGTACCATTTGTTATTGTCTGCTGACCTTTCTTTTTCCTAGTTTTTTTTTTTTCTTTTCCATTGATATTCAGTTATGTAACATGCGCAAAACTCAACTAAATTAATAATAAAAATTAGGAAGTAAATCTTTTGGAGTGAAATTACCGTGTGAATGATAAAATTAGTATTGCTATGATTAGTATTTTGTGAAAGAATCTGTGAATTATTAGCATGTTTGCATAGTTTGTTATGTGCTATGATTATATGAATACATCTGTAACTTCAATTCTGAGTGAATTAAGTAATCCTTAAATTTGTGTAGCAATGCAAGTTACACAATTGAGTTCAATTACATGAATCTAAAGATACATGGGGCCTTCTAAATATTTGAAGAAATGTAAAAATGTGTATTTTATTGCAAAAAGATGAAAATAAGCCAAGAATTTAAACAATCCAGTATTTTATCTTTAGCCAAAAGTAACCAAAATTAAAAACCAAAGAGCCAAAAAAATCATGAGCATATTTATAAATAAAAAATAAAAAACCACAATGATTCCTTACCAAAGAGGATTTGATCAAGGCTTTTGTTGGGTACAAATTCATAAACAAGAAGGCATTGAGGGGCTTCAATGGTACAACCCAAAAGTCTTACAAGGTTCTTGTGTCGAATTTCACTTATCAAATTTACCTCATTGAAGAAGTCATTGGCCCATTGTCGTGAATCAAATATACCTCAATGTTACATTATATTTTGGAGCTATTATATATATTCTGCCATTAGTGATAGTGATATATGGTATTCTTGCAATCTTTTGGCATCTTATGTTATCTGTGTTGCTTTATCATCAAAGATCACCTTAACTCTTTGAAGCTTTGAATTGTTATATGCATTTCTACTAAATTAGTTTATAAAATAAAATTATTTATATATAAGTTTAGATGTAATTGATAATATATTAATGTTTTCCTTATTTATTTTCTTTGCAGATTGGTTTTTGTTGACGTTTGGAAGCATACTTGCAAATGAAGATCAACTGTTAAATTTTTTTCTTGAACTGATACTTAGTTCTAGTTGCAAATCAAGATCGAGTGTTATTTTTATTTTTGGACTCAACGTTAGTTCATTTTGGAATTTGCTATGATGGTTTTTGTTTATTATACGTAATGGATTATTAAATTCATTTGTTTGATGGATATATTTTCATTTATAATATAAATTGTTTAGTGAATTTTTTTGTGGAATGGTGTATAATAGCTAGTGGATTTCTTAGTACATTGAAAAGACTATTGAGATATGAGCAAGGATATTTATGAAATAATAATTTAAATTAAAATATAAAATATGGAACAAGTTCAGTGACAAATTTTTTTTCGTCATTTGTACTTGTTATTATGACAAAGTGATTATTTGTCGCTAATAAATATTTTTTGTGACAAAATTTATTACAGTTTATATATGAAATATTTGGTTCATTTTGTTGTTTGGTGACTAAAAATTTCGTCACGTATATATATATTTGTGACGAAATATATTTCGTCACCCATGTATGACTTTTGGAGACAAAAAATTTCGTCACCTTTACATCTTACTGTGACGAAATTATTTCTTCATCAATGATCAACAACATGTGTGACAAATTTATTCGTCAACTAAAGTTATAAATGTGGTACTGAATAATTATTTGGTGACGAAAATGAGAATTTTTGGTGACAATGTTATTTTATTGGTGACAAAAAATTTCGTCACTTAAGTAATCTCATTGGTGACGAAATTATTTTTCGTCACAGTGGTTTTTAGTGACAAACATTCAATGACGAAACCGGTGACGAAAATATTTCCTCACAAATATCTATAGTGACGAAATTATCTCTTTGAAGACAAAAAAATTTCGTCATTCAAGGCCCAACTTGTTGTAGTGACGCTTTCAGAAGAAAAATTTTTTTGCCAAAAAGCGTGGTTCATAACCACGATTTCAGAAGAATTTTTTTTTGGTTAAAAGCGTGGTTCACAACTGCGTTTTCAGAAGAAAAAAAATGTAAGTTAAAAGCGTGGTTCAGAACAGCGATTTCAGAAGAATATTTTTTTAATTAAAAACGCCTTTTGTAACCGCGCTTTCTTAATTAAAAGCGTGTTTTGTAACCACGCTTTTAAGACTTCCCAATCCTCACACGGGACAGGTACACAGACGTTGAAAGCGTGGTTGTGAACCACATTTTAGCCTATTTTGGGAAATCTTTCAAAACTAGGCCTAGTTTGGGAATTGAAAGATTTGAAACTAGGTTGCGTTTTGTAACCACGCTTTTAAGACTTCCCAATCCTCACGCGGGAAAGCGCACAGACGTGAAAGCGTGGTTCTGAACCACGTTTTAGCCTATTTTGAGAAATCTTTCAAAACTAGGCCTAGTTTGGGAATTGAATTGATAATTTGGCTTATTCAGGGAAATGGCCCGGGTTTCCTCCCATTGTTTTTTTTTTTTCCTTTTTTTTAAAAAAAAAAAATACCAAATAGCTCCTAATAATGAACTTAATTTGTGACCATTTTTTTGCATATATCCTTAAAAATTGATAATTTAATAAAAAAAAATTGTCATATTTTTATAAATTGTATCTAAAACTTATAATTAGTGATTTTTTGACAAATTTTTTAAACTGTCGCTAAAAATTGAAAATTAATTTTTGTTATGATGATTTTTTTAAGCTATCACTAAAACTTACAATTAGTGACAATTTTTAACTGTCGTTGAAAATTAATAATTAGAGACTTTTTTTAATAGTGTTTTATAAAAAATACTATTAATTATTATAGCACTTATTAAAGCTTATACGCAAGTTATTTTATTTTATTTTATTTATTGTTCCTTGTATTTTTTTAATTCATTTTCACACTTATATTTACCATATTGGATAATCTTTAGAGCTTGGTTGAGATACACTAAAATAAGTATACTTTATATTTTTTTTTGGTTTTTCTAGATCGTATTATTTCTTTATTTTCTGTACATCGTTTTTATAAAAAGTTAAAAGTGTACTTATTTAGATTTTCTCAAATAATCCTTCAATTTTTTTTTTGTTAAATTACACTTATATCTTCTTAGGTTTACAAAAAATAAAAATAAATTTTATAATTTTGATACAATTACAACAATTTTACTTTTTTGTAAGGTTAAAAGGAGCGAACTAATGTAAAGAAAAATATACATTTTAATTTAAAAAATATAATAATATTATTTTTTTTCATTTATATAACTAATAAATTACTAACAAAAATGGGAGTTTAAGTGTTATGTGAATTAAAATTTTAAAAAAACTTAATTATACTAAAAAAGTGAAATTTGTTCTATTTTTTTAAATCTCAAAGGAGGTCAGTATAATATACCATGAAGGTTTTTAGAGCAAAAAAAATGTTTGATGAAAATCTATTTACTTAACTGGTGCTTGAAAAAATTAAAATTAAGTATTAAAAATTATGTTAAATTTCTAATTTAAATATTAAAAATTATGTTAAATTTCTAATTTAAAAAGTTATTTGATGTATATTGTAATTTGAGCACAAATTTAATAATTATTTGTCTTCAAAACAAATTAATAATTATTTTATTATTTTTTAATTTTATTTCACTTCTTATATTATGGTGATGAGTTGATATTATGAGTGCTGAGTGGATATTCTGATTCGCCTAAACCGATTGAGCCAAACCGATCTGTCGTATTTTGGACGGATATGTAATGACGAGCGAACGGTTGAGGATTGATTTTTTTCAATCCGCCTAGTTTTGGACGGATGGCGGATTCAAGATTCCTTTGATCGCAACACAATTAGAAATTTTACCATAACTAATCAGACAAGCTTTTAATAAATGACAAAGTGCTTACTCTCGTTTACCAACACACCGCGAAATTTTCATGACTAAATCCTTGGTTCATCTTACTATTCATTTTGGAATACCATGGATTCGGAAATGAGACTTTCAATGTAATTACCAGAATAAGATTCCACGATTAAAATGGGTGTTCTTTGTTAAATGGTGGCATAAGGGCATAGACCCTACTCAAACAGAATTAATCTAGAGTATTAAGGCACATTCTAAAGCCTGCTGGGAAGCTGCTCCAAAAGCTATTCCAGCCTCACTAGCATCACATAATCCATTTTTGCAAATTCAAACTGAACTTCGTAAACAAAATCCGAAGATCTCTGAAATAGAATTACTCGCTAAGAGTATGGATTTCATGAAAGAATATAGTGTTCTTGGTTTAAACCCGACCCATTTAACTTTTGGATTTAGGTTTCTTTTCTTGTATAATTGTTCTTGCTTTGTTTTCTACTATTCTCTCTTTAAGTTGAGTTATTAGGTCGCAATGGTTGTGTTTGGAACATGCTGGTAGATTGTTTTTCAAACTTTTGTTGCCCAGATTTTGTTCCTTCACTCAAGCAAAGCTTCTTGCACTCGAACAATCTTTGTGAACATCTAGTATTTTTGTAGGTTTGTAAAACTACTGAGAATTTGTATTCTTCGCTCAACCGAAGCTTCTTACGCTCGAGCGACGACCCCTATCTGCAAAACTTCTGGGAGTGTGTATTCTGCGTTCGAGCGAAGCATGCACTCGAGCGGAACAACTTATTATGTCTGGTCGCTCGAGCGGCAACTCTTGCGCTCGAACGAGCTGTGCGTATATCAGTTCGTAAACAGCTCATTTTAAGTCACTTTTTCATGTCTCTCTCTCTAAACATTTCAAAACCCTATTTTCCCTCTCCCTCTCTCTAAAACTCACCTATTTCCCTCAAAGACACCTAGCTCCGTCGATCTTTTCACCCGTATATCTTTGTTAAAAAGATAGTGTAACAAGCCCGACCTCTGATTAACGTTAATCCATGATTAAATAAGCCTAATAAGTAATTAAGATAAAATCCTGAGTTAATTACTTGTGCATTGCATTATTTGTGTTTATATCTATCTAATGTAGAAATATCTATTTGTGTTTCTGTTTCGGTTTACAAATTGAAGGCCTTATCGACAACCGATCGCGAAATTGGCTTAATTTATGTGTTATTTAGGATTTTTAGAAAATTATGGTAGGTTTGATTAAAATTCGGTTCGGAACGATTAAGTTAGAATAATTTAATGTCCAAATGATTAGTTGATCAACAATTTAATTAAACTATTAACCAAGCCTATATAAGGCTCCCATACGTGCCTCCACTTAATTCTTTTCTTCATTTCAACACATCTTTGAGCTTATGTACACACATCCAACGTAAGAGAGAGGGAGAGTGAGAAAATGTTGTGTTCAAGCTTGATTTGGGAGAGAATTGAAGAGGAATCAAAGGAATTGAACTCCTACTTGAAGAATTTGAGTCTTAGGTAAGAATTCAACTCATTTATGTAACCTTAAACTCATTTTCTTGAAGAATGAAAGAAAATTAAATTGTATCAAACAAAAATTGAGTTGGGAAGGAAGAAAATTGAGCAATTCATGTATGCATGCATATATCATAGCATTTTAAGTTTGAAATTCACTCAAGTCATACATGCATGTGTCCTTCTTGACTTGGTTTTGAGAATTCATCACATTTCTTACCATTTGACCTTAATTGATCATGTTTTGGAGAGTCTAAGTTCATATCAATTCATGCATGTTATCTTCAAGTTATGTTCTTTAAGCTTTAAGCTTGGTTTTGTATAATTGGCTTACCTTTGGGGCTTGATTTTGTGAATTGATTTTGAATTCAAGTTGTTTTTCATGTTTACACTAGTTTCCTTCAGTTTTTGGCCCTAAGGATCATGAATTTCAATTTAGAATTGGAGTTTTGAGCTTGGAAGCAAATCTGAAAATTTTAAAATTTTGCTCCTACGCTCGAGCGACCACTCTGAGTGTGTGCACTTCCGCTCGAGCGACCTAAAGTTAGCTCGAGCATGAAATGCATGCTCCCAGAAGTTTACCATTTTTGTAGACCGCTCGAGCAACAAGAGTTGCGCTTGAACGAGGACCTCAGTCTCACGCTCGAGTAACCGTCAAGTAGAAATTTTACACAACTAGTACTTTTACAGAGTTTATAGACTGCTCGAGCAACAAAAGTTACGCTCAAGCGACCAATCACATTTTGCATGTCTGCTTGAGCGAAGGAAGTTGCGCTAGAGCGAGACCCCTGTTTTCAGCAAGTTTTGTTAAGTATTTTCAAGTATATTTTTGCATCCTCATTGCATCCTAGGCATTTCTAGGCCAAGGTTAAGACACAATAATGAGGTTATAGGCTAGAGACACACTAAGAACGAATGAAATGAATTAAGTATTATTCGGATGTGTGTTTCAAGTATATATCTGTTATATTTGTATAGGTCACGCGCCGTAAGTTATTTGGTCTGTCTGCTCTATCTGTCTATCTCTAGAGCCATCTGTGAGTAATAACTCTGTAAAGCTATGTTTAATTATAAGTATTTTCTGACTGATACGATACCATCTATTTTCTGAAATGGTATTTTATGAATCATGAATGAATGTCCATCTTTCTAAAATATATTTGTAGCATCCTTGTGTTCACGTGGCCCTCGCCCGAGGGTAACAATACCGTGGCTTATGTTCATGTGGCCCTTGCCCGGGGGTAACAATACCGAGGTCTTTATTCACGTGGCATTCGCCTAGAGATAACAATACAATTGCTACTTGTGCACAAGATATTGACCTTTATGGTCGTCGGTACCGACTATGTAAATTTGATATGTCATGATAGTTAAATGGATGTACCATAAATATCTGCTTATGACTTATGGTTAGGTATGTGAATATGAATCTATTTCTGATTTGAAATCTGATATGGGACATCATTCATTAAACTCTTTACTTTGTTATTATTCACTGGGCTTCGCTCATCATTTATTTATATATGTAGGTGATCGGGCACGTGGCCAGACTCAGTGATGATCGTCTAAAGAGTTTTTGTAAGCTAGGCTTTGTGCCTCCCGAGGAGGTTCCGCACGTCTTGTGGTCATGTTTTGTGAACATAAAAGGCTTTGTTTTCTTTTGAATTATGAACAAGTTTTCTGTTATCTGTATATTGGGGTTAAGTCCCTTTTGGCTATATCTGTAATGAATGTGACGTAAGACTACTACATTATGACATCATGTATATGTGTATAAAGGTTTAAAATTTTTGTCCCATATATGTCTCCACAGCTCAATAGATTATGTATGTTTCTATATTTGCTTCCGCAACCCCTAATTATAAGTTATTCTGTTCAGAGGCCTTTGGTAATCCAATGATTACTGGCCGATTATGACGCTAAACCTAAAGGGGCGGCTTTGGGTCGTGACAGATAAAACTTGGCGAAGGCTTCGTTCTAATCGGAGCAAAGTTGGTTTGTTGGCATCTTTGGGTTTCCCCTCACTCCCTCTCTCGTGCTCTAGCTTGAGATAGGGATACTTTCCACACTTTTTATGAGTTTCAACTTAATTATTTGTATTTCTAAGCTTTGGTGAGATTTTTGAAAGATTTGGAATAATCCAGGGTTTTGGGTGAAAATTGAAAAGGGGTTTTTTTTTTCCGAATAGATTCTTGGAAATGATTTTGATGTTGGAAATAATGTTGATTTGGTTGGAAAGGGTTGATCTTGATGCTTGAAGTTGAATTTGAAAAGAGTACGAATTTTTCCCTAATTACCTCGAATATTGATTTTGTAAAAATAATGAAATTGATGTTAAAATAATGAAATTGGATTAGTGTTGATGAGGATGGTGGAGTTGTATATGTATTATCACTCACCTCTTGAAATTTGGAAAGTTTATCTGTTTGGGAAATGATCTATCTATTTAGAAATATCTGCTTTGGATTATCGGTGGAGAATAGTTATGATTGTTGTAGAAATTACATGTGAATTAGGAAAATTGAAATTATTTTCTCATTCATTTACATTGAACATTATTTAACAATTACACATTGAAAATGTCTATCGTTTTGAGAAAAATTGTGAATTTGAGAAACATAAATTGTATTGTTGAACTAAGTTGGCTTGAGTGTGTTGGGTGAAAGTCCCAAAAATCGCGCGTATACATGGGTGCCGATCCCGTGGACAAAATTTTTGTGAAATGGCAATAGTAATGCTTGTATAGCTTACGTTTACAAGGGTCCTGGTTTACGGTTTCCTCCGGATGAAATTTTCGAAAAATGTTGTAATGTTTTGAAACTCTCAAAGTGTGAATCACCACCCTATTTTCTATTGAAATGGAAATGAATTGTGAATCAAGATATTAACTTGGCATGGCATAGTTTTGAAAAGAGATATAAAGATGTTTTGGCAAGAACATGGCATATGCATTCACCTTATAACTTTGCTAAGATTTATAAATTGTGTTGGATTATTTCTACTGGCCTTTGGCTCACCTTATGTAGGAAAAACATTTCAGATGCTGACGATATGCCACCACCAAGATAGTAGCTTGGGAGGATTTGGAGCAAGAGTTTCTTTTTGTTGTATTCATTTTTGTATAGCCAAGGGCTTTAAATGTATTGGGCCTCGAGTCCACTTTTATCATAACCAAGAACTATCTTGGAAGGTTGTAAGCCTTTAAGGCATTTCTTATCTGTCTAACTTCCATTCTTTTCTTTCATTTGTAACATATGCTATAGATTCATGGCTAGGTATATTGAATGTACACCACATATGTTTCTCTTTTGTAAATCACGTCGGATTTAATGTAAGCTAATTATGTTAGTATTGTTGTCGTCTATTAATATTATAGATGGATTATGGTAATTATTTTGGGGTGTTACAAAAAATAATTTTTACAATCCATAACCTGAGATGATACCTCTATGAAGTCCATTACCAGCGGTCAAGACCAGGATGCGAATGAGTTCTCAGTCTTAGCAACGGAATCTCAAGATCCAGAAGATGACGAACCCAATCTTGCAGATTTTTGGGATTCGCTTACCACTCTCATTTTAGAAAAAATAGAAAAAAATAAAAAGGGAAAAGTCAAAGCACGTGAATGATGCCAACAATACCCACCGATGCATGAAGACAAACCAGGATAGCAATAATTTTGCATTCCAAGAAAAGAGATTCCCTATGTTTCCACTATCCGCATAAAGCCAATAAAGATAAGGGTACTGAGTCATAAAGAAAATTCCCACTCAGCCAGAGGATAAAGCCAATAAAGATAAGGGTGCTGAGTCATAGAGAAGATTCCCACTCAGCCAGAGGATAAGCATGCACGACTCCATCTACTCAGGACATGCCACTTGTCCTCCACATTATCTCTAAATTATGTATATAAAGGGATAACCTCACCTTTGTTGGGGCAGAGTGTTTCTTTGTTAAGTTTTTCAGGTTTCTTCTTTATCCTCTCCTTTGTACTCTCTCTCTCTCTCTCTCTCTCTCTCTCTCTCTCTCTCTCTCTCTCTCGGTATGTAATCTGAAGATTGAAGAAATAAAAATATTATTGTAAGTATCTCTTTCTCTTTCATGTATGCCCGTTGAATTACTTGCTAGTTTAAGTGAAATATTAGAATTTCATAAACATAGATGATCTTTGTATTTAAATTTACTATCTGATTATTATTTAAGACCGTCAATCTTGCCTATTCTTGAAGAACTTGACCATCAGATAACTCTTATAGAACAACAGATCCAAGAAGAGATATGCCGTTTAGCGGCCTATCTCAGGCCTCCACCTCAGCAGTAAAACAATAATGAGACCATACATGACATGATTTAGATCTAATATAATTGTAATATAAATTGTAATATTCCTGGGTTTGTGCTAAATAAGGACTACTTTGGATTAGGATAAGTGGGTCGTCACCCAAGTCGAGTATGGGGTTGTAAGACTATTAGTGCAAAGTATGCGTGCAGGTTTGTTTCCCAATAAGCCGTTGACAGACGTGCTTATCTTAGTCCTGTTGTTGGCACCTACTTTGGTATTAGAGCCATGTTTATTACTGTTTAGATTATGAGTATATTCTATTTAAATTATATATATATATATATATATATGTGGTTACAGTACATCCATATGGATTCTGAGTCTTCATCAATTACAACAGTAGCCAATACAATAGCTTCTATATCAAAAGCAGCAAAACTTGTAGCATATTAGGATATTAAAGAAGCCTTAGATAAATGGACTATTCCAAATGTTAAACCAGATACTATTTATAAAATTAGAACATTTGATTTTACCAGCAAAAAGATTATAAAAATTTTTAAACATGCAATACCTTTACAAAATAATGATGAAATAATTAAATTACTTCATATACAGAATCTAGTACCTTTCTTCAAAAAATATAAATATATCCATATAGGATTAGTCCAGATAGCTTTTAAACCCTTAACTTTGTTAGGGCAAAATGCTAGTATCTGATGTACCCTTAGAGATGGTAGATGTCTTAGTTGGAAAGCCTCTCTTATGAGAGCCATTGAAACCAGTTTATCTCATGGACCACTTTATTTTAATATTTATTCGAATTTAAGTGTGTCACTTCTTGACCCTAATCTTTTAGAAGTCCTAGAACTTAGAGTTCTTACTCATGGTTATGAGTATTTACCAAGAACACCCCTTTTATCAGCAATCTTTAAGATTCATTTAAAGGTTTTGACAACCTTAAATCCTTATACCAAAAAATATAGTGAATTAGGTCACAATGTCTTAATAGACGCTAACATATTTAATTCTCAAGTAGCTGTCCCCAAAATGATCCCTTGGTAGGACATTACTTTTCCAAAACAGTGGAAGATACATAATGTTGTTCTAGCAAGATCGCTTATTTGACAAACTTTAGACCAGGTCATTCAGACACAAGGAGGAAATATATACCTCAATTTTCAAAGACCATTGACCAGAAGTATGTCTAGTACTAGTGTTAGATCTACCCCACCTTACAGGGTCGACTTACCTGAATCGTCTAGACAATCTACTTCTGTGACAACCCCGCCACATATAATATTTTATATTTGTTTAATTATGGAGATTTGGGTTTTTAATTAGTCGTTATCCTAATTTAATTTGGGATTCATGAGAATTGTGAAATCTGATTTTTATATGATTTTATTAAAGATTATTTTGAAAATTAAGGATTAAGGGTCCAAATGGCTTAAGGAAGTGAAATTAAGAAGTTGAATCAATTTTATTACGGACCCATTTAGGGGTTTAATTAAATATTCGATTCAGTTTAGTAAAATTGAGATTCAATTAATTAGGTCCGAATTGGAGTTAATTAAGTTAATTAAATTATGAGAATTGAGAATTGTGATTATTACGAATTAAAATTTATTTATGGGGTGTCCAATTTGAATATGTAAATTATTGATAGAAAATTGGAGTTTGATCAGAAATTGAAGGTCTAAATGATTTGGGAAAACAAAATTGATGATGACAATAAGTTCAATTTAATATTTGGATCCTTTTGGGAGTTTGATTAAAAATTCGATTCAAATTGATAAATTTAAATATAATTAATTGGGCTCTAAAGGAAGTCAAATTAAACTAATTAAATCAAGTGGGATTTGGGATTAGTCATGATTGATTTAATTATGTATTAATCAAGATTTATTAAGACTAAGTGTTGCTTAATTAAATTAATTTTGATCATACATTAAATTGTAGAATAATCTAGAATTGAGGGTGTATTTGGAGGTGGGTGTGCAGAGAAAGCTGTGTGTGTATGTGTATAAGTGTGAACATAAGGAGAGCGAGTAGGCAATTTCTTCCTCTCTTTGTGCTGGGTAAAACCATGAGTTAGAGAGAGAGAGAGAGAGAGAGAGAGAGAGCTTTCTACTAGTGGATTTGAAGAAAATTCAAGAAAGGAAAATGCAAGATCATCAAGAAGCTATCAATTGAAGATTAAAGGTAGGGTTTTCAATCTTGATTTTTGAAGAATTCATGTATTACACTTGAAATTAATGATGAGTTTGAATTCAATTTCATATAATTTGGAAGAAATTAGAAAACAAAGATGAAGAGATTAAGTTAGGTTCATGGTTATGGAAATTAATTATTTTGGGTTTGATGTTGTGATCTTGCATGAAATTAAGCCTCATTGTTACATGCATGGGCAAACTCTACAAGATTAATACTTTAATTAAATATGCATTATAGAATTTCAAGGTTTTGATATTTTAATTCATGTTTAAAAGGCTTATGGATTTGAATTTGGGTTCAATTTTGAGAATCATTCTTAAATTGAGTTCTATAAATTACATGCAACAAGAAATGTTTGAAGATTGGATCCATGCAATCGAGTATATAAATGACTTTGAAGAAAAAGTTATAAAAATCATGAGTTCATGAAATTTGAGAGTTGATTTTAGAATTAATAATAAAATTGGGTTCTATTTTTACATACATCATGAAATTTCAAGAGTTTGGAAAGTCTAATTCATATTTTAAAATTGTGGGTTTGATATAAAGAAAATGAGTTAAATCTAAATTTGGACAATTGGAGCATGATTTTGAATAAATAATTTCTAATTGAGAGTGTTTACTAAATTATATAATGGGTCTCCATTTTTTATACCAAAAATACAAGTTTTGAGGCTTTGAATATCAACCTTGAAGCTCAAACACAGCTCTGGAAATTCCAGAATTCATGCTGTCCGCTTGAGCGAGGAAAGCTCCACTCGAGCATGAAAGTCGAGCTCCCAGAAGTTTATAAAAGTTTGCAGACCACTCGAGCGACGAAAGCTACGCTCGAGCCACCACCTTTGTTTTTGAGCCCCCGCTCGAGCGAAAGAAGTTGCGCTCGAGCGGAGACCCTATTTTCAGCAATTTTGACTAACTCTTTTAAATGCATATTTACATCCTCATGACATTCTAAGTATTCTTAGGCATCGATTGGACTCACATAGTCATAGAATAAACTAGAAACACATAAAGAGTGTTGAATTGAAATGAAATGAATATTGAATGGTGCTTCTATTGTGTTTTTGTTATGTGATTTATATAGGTGGGCATCCGAGGCCTCATATCGACTTAACCCACTGTGAGTAATAACTTTATAAAGACATGTTCAAGCTACGTTTACTTCTGAAAATGTTATTGCTATCAAAATTGATATATAATTGATTGAATGGTTTATTGAAACGTTACGATGATTGATGGAATGGTTTATTGAAACCTTATTTTCTCATAATGAATGAAGTTCTGTTTTGAAATTGTACTCGTGGCATCCTTTAGTGAGGCCCTTGCCTGAGAGAAACAATACCAAGGCCATTGACCCTTGCCTGAGGGAGATTAATTTAAAGGCCATTGACCCTTGTTTGGGGGAGACTAATACCAAGGCTATTGACCATTGCCTGGGGGAGATTAATACTAAGGCCATTGACCCTTGCCTGGGGGAGATTAATACCAAGGCTATTGAATTGATTGAAATACAGAGATCTCTAGTGTTAGACCCTTCGTGGTCCATTGTTATTGAAATATTGTTACTCTATTGGATGTACCACGTAAATTGTCATTGAATGAGTATTGCCATTGGGATAACTTGGATCATTGAGAATTGAATTGAAATCGAAATTGTATTGAAAATGCTTTCGAACAATGGCTTTATTATTGCAAGGGATTGATATGATAGCTAATTGAATTGTTTTTCCTATTAAAATGGATTGTTTCAGAAAATGAAACCTATGTTTTGATAAGGGATTTGACATGGAAAATGTTTTGTTATAAATTTGATATAATATGGAAAATGCCTTATTTTGAAAATGATTTAAGAATCGTTTCGAAATTGTAAGACATGTTTTTGTACTATGTTGTTGAACTTCATTCATTTAACATCTTTATTTTGTTACTACTCGCTGGGCTTTAGCTCACTATTTATATGTAAATGTAGATGAGCAAACTGAGCAACAATGATAGAGAAAGTCTCCGAGTCTACCCGTGTCAGCCTTTTGAAGAGCTTCCGGAATGGAGTAAGTTAGGCTCGAGTAAAGCCAAGAAAATTAGCCCTTTAGCTTTGTCAGAGTTTTGTATTTTGTTGAGCCTTAAATTTATATGTGTGTGAGATATATGAGATTTGTATATGTTTATAAATTATTATTGTATCGTGTAAGTACAAGCTCGATGGACATTTTTGTTTTTGCTTTACTTCCGCTTTAGACCCCGATATGATTTAAATATTTTGAAATTTTGTCCTTGAGGCTGAAGGTAATCTAGAATTACTGGCTGGTTACGATGCTAAACCTATAGGGGCGGGTTAGGGTCGTGACAACTTCTGAACTTATAGAATCAATATTACAAGGTATGTCACTTAGGCCACCTAATGATCAACCATTAGAATCTATCATTCAGGGAATCCGCATTTCAAAAAAATCAAATACCTCATAGAGTATATGATACCAGAAGGTCGTATAATAGAGGTAGCCCCACAGCCAGTGATATGAGTTTTGAAATTTAATAGATTTTACACCAGGAAGTGAAAATCGTTGTATTATTAACCAGGATTTTATGCAACCTAAATACCAGGAGTTTCGATAATGGTATTTTAATTACCATAATTCTCAACTGCTTGAGAGACTCAAAAACTAGTATTATTTCCATTTGGAAAAGCACCAACAGCTTATATCTTTTCCTGAGTGGTATTTTGACTTTGCCACTATTATGGAACTACTTCCAGAACCTCAACTTAATGTCTTAGATGACTTACCTAAGACATGGTTAGCAACAGAAGGCAAAAGCATCAAATCGATACATTCTTCTCCATAATCATTAGAACTAGCACCAAGCCTAGCTTCTTGTTACAATATTCCATTCGTCATTACTATTTTCGTTAAACCCACTGAAACCCCAAAAAAAGAGATACAATGAAAGTGGCTGATCTTACACCTCTTATCAAACAGAATAATTATATTAACTTACATTTTCAAACTGTAAGTAAACAGTTATCCAGAATTGAAGAATCTGTTAATGAATTAGTTAACCACCAAAAATCAAATTCTAAACCAGAATCAACTATCCAACCAGTTAACATTAAACCACCTTTGAAAGTTTCTAACTTCAAACTTAAACCTTCTAAACAGAATGATGAATTTATTGATGCTCTTGTTAACAAAATGAAAAATATCTGCATAGGTATCTCTAGCTCTCAAATCAATATGTTTTCTCAGCATCAACTGGATCTTTCTTTAGATAGTAATGACGATAGCGAGTTTTAACCATGGTGAGTTTTTACCATCGCCATCACTATCTTCTTTCAGATAGTGACGACGATGGTGAGCTTTCTCAAATCAATATATTCCCCACCATTATTAGAACGGATAGTCTTAACAACCAATGTTTTAAAAATCTAACCGGTGAGTAAACCGAAAAAGAGATTGGGTGAACGGGTCACTGGTTCAACTATCGAGTGAATGAGAATCGAACCGTGATGTCATAATTATTTCATAAATATTTTTATGATTTAAAAATAAATAAATTACATTCATCAAAAAAATATATATAATTTAATATATATATTCATCAAACATATATGTTTATATATATTTTTATATTAATATTATTTGTAAAAATATTAATTATACATGTGTTTGAGGGAAATTAGTTTGAATACAATTAATATTATATATCTCCTACATATTAACAAGGAACCATGGTGGCAGAGTGTAAATTCATGTTCTTTGGAGTTTGAGGTGTTGGGTTCAAGTCCCTTTAGTATCAACTTTTTCAATATTGGACCAAATATAGCAAACCAGCCCGGTTTGCTTCAACCCGGATCAGGTCAACCGATTTAGCGATTTAACCGCGGTTCCCATCAATTTTGCTTAAAATGACCGGTTTTCAAGAGGGACTGGGTTAAAGGGTATATCCGGACCGGACCATAGACCGGTCGATAGTTCAACCGGTCGAACCGACTGGTTCAGTCCAATTTTCAAAACATTGCTAACAACTGTATAAAATTGAGTTTTAACCATCTGTAAAAATTGGACAAAAATGGGAAAAACGTCAGACTTATGACGAATTAGATAAACCCAAGTACACCTAGTGTGATCATCAATAAAAGTCACATAATATCTATGACCAGAAAAAAAAACAGTGACAGTGGAAGGGCCCCAGACATCAGAATGTATAAGATCAAAAGCACTAGGAGCACGAGTTATATGAGGGATATAGCTATTACGAGTATGCTTAGACAACTCACAAACCACACAATGAAACTCAGAATCTTTGCAAGCTTTATGAAATGAAGGAAAGAGTTGACATAAATACTAAAAATTAACATGACCCATATGAGCGTGTCATAATTTAAAATTTGAATATTAAAAACACAAGACATGGAAGCAGACAAAACAGAGGCCTGAAAACTAGCTAAGGAAGAAGAGAAAGGCTCGTCTAGTGGATCCCCAAAGTATTATAGCCCATCACGCTCGTAGCCCTTACCAAAAATCTTTTTCGAACTCAAGTCTTGTAAAAGGCAAGAGGAGGGTAAGAAGATGATAGCACAATTAATTGTTTGGCAAGACGACTAACAGATATATACAAAATTTGGAACATATAAAACATATGATAAAGTAATGGTAGGGGATAAAGACACTACACCCTTATGACGAACAGAGAATAACAAACCATCAGCAAGACACACAGATTAGGTAATAGTAGTAGGGATTGGCGAAGAAATAAAGCAAAACTCACCTATTATATGATCAATAGCCCCAGAATCTAGAACCCATGAGGGACTAGCAGAGCGAATATGGAAAACAATAGAAGTACTTGTTGCAAAGGTGACAGCAGTGGTAGATGATAGGACAAGAGAACTGGCAGTAAGAGATCCAAGCTAAGCCTAAAGCTGACCAATCTAAGTCTATAACTCTTGTAAATTAGGGAGATGAGGAAACCTAGGAGCAGGAGTAGCGGAATCCACTAGAGTCGCAAGGTGAGAGGTGCCAGCACCATGAGAGCGAGAGAAACGTTGCCTCAACTCAGGATGAAGTTTGAAGCAACGAGCTTTAACATGACTAGAAACGCCACAATGACGACAAGTAACTGGACCAGTAGAAGCCCGAAAACCAAACTTTGCAACAAGAGCCATCTGATCAGATGAAACTAAAGACAAAGGAGAAGGATTCGGTTGAACCAGATGCCTACGACGCTCATCACTATTAATGGTGGCAAATGCCTCATAAAAAGAGGGCATAGGTGATGTGTTTAAAATCTGAGTTCAAAGGGATTCAAACTCAGAGTTTAAAGCCATCAGAAACTGGTAAGTATACTGACGAGCAAGGCGTTTGGACACAAAAGAGGCAGCATCTATTTGTAACTTAGTCAAGGGCTCATATTGAGCCAATTCTTCTCAACGGGCCTGAAGGTGTCCAAAGAATTCTAACACAGAAAGACCCAAGGCAGATTGGAAAGCACGAGCAATATCCTGATAGAGCTCAAAGATGCGAGCATCGTTATGAGCATGAGCATATATCTGTGGCAAGGCATGCCATAGACCGAGGAATTGTGTCACAATAGAAAAACATGTAATAAATACGATCTTCCATGGAGTTGAACATTCATCCCAAAATAGTATAGTTATCAATATCCCACTATGCACGGTAGGATCTGTTGCAGCAAGCTGGGTAGTGAAAGATAAAAGCCAATGAGCTTTTCCCTTACCCCTTAAATAGAGTTTAAAAGAGCGGTTCCAAACAGCAAAATTTTTCTCATTCAACACCATACTTGTAATACGATGACAAGAGTGTGATGAGATAAAGAAAAATCATAACTAATAGAAACAGGCTTGGTAGGTATATCAACAAAGGATGGATCAGTCATGGTGGAAGAAGTGGGGCTGAAAAACACACAAAGATAGCAACACAGTCCAAGAAAAAATAAGAAACTAGAAAAAAACTCAACTACTTATCTAAATAGATGCTACCAAATAAACCTGGTAGCCCAAAAGAATAAAAGGACAAACAGAGGGGCTTAATACATCAGTCCAATCACCCTAAGAATGGGGAAAAAGCAGCCAGAGACTACCTAAAGAAGCAGCCGAAGCACATAAGACTAGAACCAAGTCTGGTCGGCAGTAACCAGAGCCTCGGCAAGGATAAAAAAAGCCTACTGATGTGAAAACAAGGAATGAGAGGGGCTACGAAGATTGGGTTAAGGCTAGGCTGAGGATGTCGAAGGGTAAAGAAAAAAGACAGTCAGTGGTGATGGGTGGTTGAGAGAAACACGTCTAAGGAGGATTTGATACCAAAAAGAATGAAAAGAATTATTTGACTTACCAATCAATGAGGTAGAGTCCATATATACATAATATATTCATGATACAATTTAGGAAATAATATACACAAGGTAAGATTCCTATAATCAAAATAATTCATATTCTAATTTCCATTCTAATTTTCATATTCAAACATAATATTTTAATTTTTATATTCAACAACCCACATAATCACATTAACACAACACTGGCCTCTAAAACAAAAACATTAACCTTCCACTTTAACATATATATAACTATTGACGACCTTTTTCTTGGAAAAATGTAATTCAACCTATTCAAGCCCTCAAATAAAAGTGTACATGCTTGATAAGAAACTTAAACTCAAATCAAGTTCATACTTCTCGTTTGACTCAGATCGAATGAATACGACAGAGAGATCAATCAAACGAAAAATAGGCCTTAACACCCCCAACTACCTCCCTTAAAATTTTGTAGCTGCAAACTAAATCCTTAACAACTTGAAGGGCTAGGTGAATACATCAGGTACTGATCTTAAGCCATGTTTGTCAATAACAACAATTTGGTATTGATCTTCAATAAACACCAAAACACCTTAAACCCACACATGTTATTAGAAAATCCAATAGCTAAGAGTTTGAAAATCAAGCCTATTTTGATTCTTCTTCATGTACAACCCCGCAATATTTTTCCACCATAAACCATTCCTAAGGCTACAAAATTTTGAGAATCCAAAGTTGTTCTGCATCAACTATTCATAATTCACCAATGATATCAACTATTAATCTCACAAAAAGATCCAAAAGCGTTTCAATTCTCAAATGGTTTTATTTTCAAAATAAGCCAATATAATTGAAGTTGCACAGATACAAACAGAACTGAATCATAAGAAACTAACATTCCAAAACCTCTAAATCCAGCAATAGGAGCACACACCACAAGTAAATCTATATTAGGTTTGGTAGCTTGGGATTAGATGATAAAAAAGGGTTCGAATAGTAACAACTAAGAATAAATGGTATAAGTGGGATATACGCAGATTGATAGGTTCAAATTTAGACTATAACTGGTCCTATTAGCATTGCATCAAAACCACTAGAACCACAATTTCTGATTGCGAAAAAAAAACAAAATTCCAAGAATGTATGGAGGGTAAAAAATTAAGTGAAAAAAAGGAAGTTTCTTGTAAAATCAAATTTGTCACAAACTTCAAGAAATGCGAACACAAAACCATATTTTATTCTATCTTTACAAAAAAATGAAAGTTTGGATAGCAATTTGGTTTCCATGGAAGCAACCAATAATTGTTTGGCAATAAGGCTTCCCTAAAAATAAGACATTGCAGAAAAGCATTTTGCTACATACCACATGCAATAAAAGAGCAATTGTTTCTTGCAAAGCTCCAATGTTCTTGAACAAGCTATATTCTCTGACTCCAACATCGCAATCTGTTTCTCTAGTTCTGTTATGATCTTCTATGCCTTTGATCTTGGTGGTTGCATAGCGATTAACCTCATGATTGCCTCACACTCTTCGTTATGTTGCCTTTCATTCTTGCTACGCCACTTGTTTCTTCAGATCCTCTATATCAGCTTGTGCCTGCAGAATCTGCATGTTTATCTCATCTTCTAACTCATTGAAGTTCTCATTTTCTCTGAGATTTGCATCTTTAACAACTTTGCTCCGAAGGAGCAGAAGTTCAAACGATGTCAACTCTTGTAAGAAGGTTTTGGCAAGTCTTTCACAGTCACTATAGTTTTCTACATCCTTCTCAATCTCGACGACAAAGGAGGTAAATTTCTTTTAAAGTTTCTTTAATGGAGGTTCACCCATTATGGTGGTTGTGCGGATGAGAAGACGGTGTTTTATAATGATATCATCTTCAAGTGGGCCAAAAGCATAGTGTGCAGCCATTGTTTCTTCCTTACCAGCAACTTTCCTACCTTTTACCAACATTTAGATAGTTGCTTGTTATTCCAATCCTGCAATGAAGGCAACTCATAGACAACACCACATGTTAGAAGTTATTTCCAAAGAAGTGTACAAGTGCATGTATTTTTGCATTGTAGACTATGTTACATGGAGTGGTGACCATTGGTTCAATGGTAAACCTTGGCCTAATAACCTTGAGGTCATGGGTTCAAGTCATGTGATAACCACTTTGTGCACTATACTAAAGGTTAGTTGTGTACCCAACCTTTCCCCTTCCAAACACACATTAATGTGTACTAATTAGGTGTTGATTTTTTTTATTTAAGACTATGTTACATGGACTCTTCAAAATTAATCAAATACCTATGTTGGACACCCCTTGAACAAGGGTGTGGGATGTGTCCGATACTTTTCATTGGACACTTCTCATATGTTTGTATTTACCACTATCTTATATGTATTATTTGTTGTGTAATTAATATAAAATATCTTTTTGACGTTGTATGTTACATGTAATACCACTTCATCTCATATAATAGATTAAAAATATAAAAATATGACTCTTTTTTGCCGAGTCTGTGTACCCTTAAATTTGAGATTTGATGAATCCAACCTTTAGATACGCACCCACACCAGAGTCCATGTAACATAGGTTGTAGAAGCTAGGTCTAGCTTGGGTTGGCAATTTCATGAACTTGTATGTAATGTTCTAGTGTAGGATTACATTGAAGACTCAAGGGCATATGCAACAAGTCTTGGAGACATCAAGAGAGTGATCAAGGCTAAGGATGAACTCAAGAGAGATATTTCATCAACAGAAAAGATGCCCAAGCATCAAGAAGGCCAAAATTTAAATGGTAGAGTTGTGAATCGAAGTCCCATATCGTCTAAGTTTAAAATAATATTATTTACATAAACGTGAGGGCACCCTCATCTCTTGAGCTAGCTTTTGGGTTGAGTTCTACCCAAGACCGTATAACATGTTATCAAAACTAAAATACTTAGGGATGGGTAGGGTGTGTGTCCCTGGCCTACACGCTGTAGGCGCTGTTGAGTAAGCACGCTGGGTGTGAGGGAGGGTGTGAAGTGAAGTCCCACATCGCCCAAGTACTAAAATAATATTAAGCATATAAGTGTGAGGGCACCCTCACCTCTTGAGCTAGCTTTTAGGGTGAGTTCTACCCAAGACCGTGTAACAAGAGTCACATAGGAACAAGACTTAAGCCTTAGAAGGCATATAGGCTAGTCTTTGTCAACCAAGACTAAGATTGATTCACCAATTTGGTAAATAGTATGATCTCGTGACCTTACAAAGAAAATAACTTAGGGTCTAGTTCGGATTCTTGAATGACAAAAAATTAAATTAAATTATTATTATTATTTTTTTTTTTTTAAAAAAAGAAGTGACTTACGACCTTTTGAAGTTGGCCATGTGCTACTAGAAGAAGCCTAGTGGACTTGGTTGGCTAACCTCAATTATGGTGACCAAACTGAGATCCAAAGACCAAGTCTACCAGCTTGGTCTACCACGATGGTCAACAAACTTCAAGAATGGTAATTTGAAAACAAGACCAATTATAGTCATTAGAACATGCATTTTATATAAGGATTTGCAACCCAAACAACCAAAAACTAAGAAGTAGGAATTTAGAGTTAACATATTGAGTGATGATACATCTCTCAAAGCTAAAAGAGCATAAAAACAAACAGAGAGAGTGTGTTTTTACATGAAGATGCATCTCACAAAAGAGCTTGGAATCGAGAAAACACTTGAAGATCAAAAAGACCCAAGAGAGCGAAGATTTCAATGACTTAATATTTATTTAATATATGTATTTAGACACTTAATTTGACACACATACATTTGTGATGAACTAGTGACTGTAAAGATTGAGAGCAAGTCTTGGAAAACTCGAACTACTTGGTTGTTTGTGATACTTTGTGGTTACAGGTTAACGATGAGCATAGAACACCCATTATGATTTGTGTATCAAAGATGAGGTTGGGGATATGCCTAGAAAATCCATTGCTGAAGTCCGTTGAAAGGTTGTAGGCTAAGAAGTATGAACACGAATATGGACACGAACATGGACACGAACATGAACATGAACACGACATGGACCGAGCAACATAAAAAATTTAAAAAAAAGGTTATGATACGTGGGTGACACCTGCAAACTATATAAGTTTATATATTTATTATATGTAATATATATGAAAATTTAAGCCAAAATTAATAAATTTTAAATTTTAAAGGAGGAAAATAGATATAAATTTAAATTATTTTTGTATTATCATTGTATTACAAATTATTTTATTCAAACTTGTAATGTATTCCATGTGTAATTGTTGGAAAGACTCTGATGAGTGTCGTGTCAATATCAGTGTGAGTGTCAATGTCGGAGACGACATGTTACCTTATTACAAGTGTTTGTCTAAGAAGTACGGACACTTTTAAGAAGATGGAATATTCGTGTCGTATCCGTATTGGACACTAATACTCGTTGGACATTTCCCGACACTTGTCAAAATATATCCTATTTTTTAAAATGTTTTTCAGATCCGGACACCCATGTCCATTGCATAAACACACATGTCCACCGATTAAACACACATGAAACTAATTATAAGTTTGAACTAAATAACTTAGAATACATTATAAAAGAAAAAAAACAATATAAATTTATAAAATAAATGTTATATTACATTTTTTTTATTATCTTTGAATGATGTATTTGTATATATAATACATAATAAATATATAAATTATATATTTCGTGTGTGTTCCCCAATTGTCGTGTTTTGCATTTTTTTAAAAAAAATTGGTGTGTCGACATGTTCGTGTCATATTCGTGTCGCTTGTCCATGCTTCTTAGGTGTCTATGCTTCTTAGGTTGTAGATGACCTCACCATTCGAGTGTTGTGACTCTTGTGAGATAAATCCCATTGGAAGGGTTCCTTTGGGGTTGGTTGTTGATAAACTAAGTAGAAACCAACAAGTATGTTCTTGGTGAACTCATTCGAGTGAAAACCTAGAGACCACAAGAAAGGTTCCTTTAGGTCAGCAGTAGGTTATTCAAATGGACAAAATCAACTAGTGGGTAAGTGAACCCTTTCAGTGAAACTTAGAATAATCCTAGCTGAGGACCGTTAAGTAGCTTTGCAGGATTGCCCAACTATAAAACCTACAAGGAGGGCCTAGTAGGTTAGGTTGTTAGATTTACCAAAACCCATTTGAGATAGTGAAGTGAAATTTTGGCAAGAGTCGGAAGTGGATGTTGGTGTTGGAGCTACACACCACTACAAATCTTGTGTGTTCATATCTTTAAATTTCCATACATCAATTCATTTGTTTACTAGTTACTTTTTAAAGAAACAGAATCATGCAGCTCTCTTATTCCTAATGTAGCTCAAATCTGAGAATCACACCTAACACCCAAAAATATAAAAAAAATGAAAAGACAAGAATAACCTACAAGAACTTCAACAACAATCCTCCAAACCCTACAGTAACACCATTCAACTCTTCAAACCGTTAATCTCACTCAGCTCTTTATGTTCATAATTTCAGCCCAAACTTGAATCAAATCAAGAAGTCATCAAAATTCAACCAAAATAAATACACAATTATCATCAAAATCTTGCAAACTTAAATCTTAATTTCAAGTTTTGTACTTTACAAACTATTTTTATCAATATCCTCAAGTTATATTGTTTAATTACAAGTGTGTGTATGTGCGTGTGACAGAGAGAGAAAGAGTGTGAGGACTTACCTAGTGAAGATGAAGAGCGAGGACGAGAGAGAGGTGAGACGTTTATATTGTGTTTGGTTGGGGGATTTGAGGATGGATTTGGAAAGAGAAAGAGAAAAATTAGGTGAATTGTGAATAAATTATACTTACATTTCACATAGTTTCACACCTTTTCTCTTTCCCTTTCCAAATCCCTCCCCAAATCTCTCAACCAAACACAGCGTTACGGCATAACAGGGGGAACAGGATTACAGTGGGGAAAAATTGGGAGCTTGCAGAATGAAAAACCACGTTGTTTTGTTCTTAGCCCTTTGCGACCTCAATTGGCGACGGTGATATGTCGCAAATGACCTTCTGTGACGGTGTTATTGTAAGGGTTTGGATTGCATCCAACTTGACAGACAGTTTTGGACGTAGTGGCCTATTTTGATAATCGAACGTTTTGTTTCTAAAAATTTATTGAGTAAAATATTTATGTAAAAAAATTAAGATGATCAGACATTAGTAATTATATATTTAAATTATATTTGTCTTACAAAAATAAAATATGATTCGAATATATAGCTACTAATAGTTGATCATCTTTATTTTTGTATGAATATTCTACTATACTAATTTTAAAAATTAAATGGGTCAGATCACCAAAATTGATCCCAAAATAAGTGTATGTTAATAGATGCTGATTGATCTGACCCAAATAAATATATGTATACAAAAAAAAAAATATTTTTTTGGTGCATGCCAAACAAGCACTAGTTGGCCCTAAAATACAAATACTCTCTCACAGATTGAATGCTAAATCCTTGTTGTAAATATTCTAGGCAGTTTTTTCATAAAAATGCTGCGACCACTAATGAATTACCCATCAAATTATTAATCAGGACTGATATAACTAGATTTTTACAAAAACTAACATGGTGCAATTTAGACAACTTGTACTTTAACAATCATTTAAATATATTGACTAAACATTGCAAATTGTCCATTTCACTCTTTGGCTTCTTTCAATTATCATTTACTGAATTGAGATTTGAGAGCTCATTCCTCTCTTTTCCATTTCAGGTGAGCATCAGACAAGACATTCTTGTGCGCGCGCACACACAGAGACACCAGTAGTCATCTCAAAAATACTAGAGACCACAATAAAATTATTAAAAATTTTACACAATACTCACATGAGTACAAGACTCACACTTCTATCAGTATTGTATAACAATATTAATTATTTTTTTTATAATCCCTAACGATGCCCTAGTCGTCCTCTACCTATCATGCACTACTCTTCCTTTCCATTCAGTTAATTAAAACTACCACTGTTGTTGCCAAAAGTGAAATGCCATGCATATATATGATTCATTTGGCACAAATGTAATGAAAGTTCAAAAACATATAATCAATTCTCATTTCTCAACTCTCTAGATGCAATTCAAAATTTCCTATTCCTCAAAATCTTTTCAGCTTGATCAAAAGACAAGTGCGTAACACTACAAAAATTCAAATGCCCTAAATCTCGCCTATCCATTTCTAACAATTTCAGAGAATTTCTGACAAAGGGAAAGAATGCTTCAGGCTTAGTACAAAATGGCTGAAAAACAACAAACAATGCTCGCATATCAGCTCCAAACTGACTGGTACCCTTCTCAGAGAATCTATAATCACTTGTGAATATGCTGCCAAAAATAAAACGGTCTAGCCCATCTGCGACGCTTCTCCACAAATCTGAGAAGTCCTTTGGATTGAGACTCGCATTAATGATACAAAGCTGACTTCTCAAAGTATCCAATGCTTCAAGAATGTCAACAGATACAGAAAAATCCATGACTTTTGAGGCTCTATGTAGGCCATCATCTTCTTCCTCTTGCTCAAAGCAGTCCTTATTTTGGGCATACTCCTCAGTAAGAGTCTCAAATTGATGAAGAAGATCAGCAATTATTTCCATTAGCAAATGCGTCTCCAGATCGGCCAAGCTCTTTATTTCTTCTCCGAAGAAGAGAGAATTATCACTCATATCATCTTTTACAGAGATGTTTTTATCAATTTCAGCAATTCTCATCTCCAGAAAATCGACATCGTCGCTCCATTCTTGTAGTTTAGATTCACAGTATCGAGCACCATTGATCACCGCACATAGTTTCAGCAAGGAGCCATCATTGCAGTCAGTAGAAAGGAATTCAACTCCCTTGTACTGCAAAAACAGTAATTTTAAAAGGTACAAGAGGAGTTTAGCTGCAGTTGATCTGATGAATTGGGCCCTTGCCAAAATGCCTGGTAAAGTTTTGCAGCGTTCAATCATTTCCCAAGCAAGTTTGAGCGCAGATTCTACAATCAAGGGGGCTTTATGATCTTCCCTAGTATAAAGAAGAAACCGCTCGGTCGTTGTGTCAACAGCAGATCCAATTTCTTTTTTCGTGTCAGCCAACCAAGCCCTCTCATGCTTTGATTCTTCTTTTAGTTTCATTCTCCCAACCTTGAGCTCTATTTTGGACCAAATTTTGAGCCAATCAGGCCTATCAGAAAATAATGAAAACACAGATAAGCCTCTTGACGATCCTTCAAGCATTTCAGAGTCCTCCGTGAAGAGATAAGCTTCTGAACTTACAAGTGACATCATCTGTTTGTCAAAATTAACCATAAGGTCGATTAAATGAAGCCACGAAGAAATCATCTCCGACTTTTCCTTTTTCTCTTTGTATCTTTTGACAAGAACACAGAAAACTCGCTTTGCTAAAAATGAAGAAAGTGCTTGGACCATTACAGATATCCAAGCTTCTTTAGCACTCAAGCTCACCAGTTTTGCTCTATCAATGAGAGGCTGTAAAACATCATCAACTCCGCCAATAAAATCTTTGGTAATCTTGGACACAAGAGCGAAGATAAACTCAGGCTGATCAACCCATTTCGAGAAGTGATATTCTGACCGTGATGCAATAGGAGAAGCCAGTTCATCAATGGCCCAAAGCCCTGTATTCAGCTTCTTTTTTCCCAAAAGCCCAAGCTGTCGCTTTTCCCTCCGTGTCTGCAAATGCTGCAGAGCACAAAGTTCTAGAAAACTCTCAGAATAGGCCTTCTGTTTATCTACTTGCATCAGAACCAATGGATTTGGAAGGATAGAGATCTTCCCACTTTCTATTTTTGATGTAAAAACTTTTGGTGGCCACCCTAGAGTTGAAAGAAGAGCTCGGTGATCTGCAAGAACTTGTCGCCGGAGCAAAGTCAATGTTTTGTCTACTCTAGAATCCACAGATTTCATAAGATGGCACCACTGAGGTCGGAACTTCACAGGACTGACCAACAAATCCTCAATACAATTCATGGATCTTACAGCTTGAAAGAACTTTTCTTCCCTTGATCCTTGGTCCTGCATTCAATGAATACATTAAAATTTTCTGTGCAGTCCCATCTTTGATCTAATAATGCAATCTGTAATCTTAATAAAGCAAAAATAGTACTGAATAAAGTCATTACTGTTGAAACTGATGGATTTGAGCAATTTGCAGCGAGTACACTTCCCCTTTTTTTATTCACAACAGATAAAACTGCATCTTCAAGATCTCCAACCATTGCTTCTAACTGTAGAGTGGTATCTGAAATCTTAGATGGGTTAGTAAAGACTTGCCTGGTAAGTTAAGAAAAATGAGGGCAAGTACATGATTTGCAAAACATCTATAATTTGGTTGAGCAAGACAAAGATCAAACTAAAGCCATTGAGCATAAAAAAACTCTCACTCCATGTTCCAAGGAAAAATGAATTGCAAGAAAGAAGCAATTTTATTCACCCAAAAGAAAGAAGCAATTTTGGTGGGCACATACAGAAATGACAATATAGATTAGATAGCTTTTTTACAATGATGAATGTCCGCGAGAAATTTTGAGTTGAGGATCTAACAAGCATTGACACATACATGTGACACAACACAAACACGCCGATAAAAAAAATCAAAAAATATAGGACATGACACGTGGGGGACACACACAAAAGATATACAAACCAAACCAAACGAAGCCTTGAGTCCCATCAAAAAATATAGGACATGACATATAAATTTATTATATGTCATATATAAGGATAAACAATTACATGTCATGTATTGAATATTTAACTAAAAGATAATAGCAACATGTAGCACTACTAATTTCTAAAGTCTAAAGGAGAAGAATATGTAGATTCAAAATTATTTTATTCAGACTTGTAATGTGTTTCATGTGTGTCTAAACAATAGACACGTGTTCCCAAAGTGTCTTAAGCATGACCGAGTCTAGAAAATTTTAAATAATAGTAGCACATATTTGGACATATGTCTGCTAGGTGTCAAGAAGTGTACAATGAGTACTGTGTAATATTGGTGTCTGACATGACACACCACTTCTTAGAAGTGTTTGTGCTTCTTAGTTGAGGATTACTTGGCCTAAGAACAATTTGCTAACTTGGCATTTGTTCAAATATATCATTAGCAAATATACAATAATATATACATATAATAATAGTGTTAAAACAAATAAGAAGTGTCCGATGAATAGTATCAGACTCGTATTCCGCACCCTTGTCCAAGTATAGGGATCTGACATGGGTATTTGATTTATTTTAAAGACTCCACGTAACCTAGCGCACAATCATGTAAAATATCACTCACTTAAACATGGAATGGAAATGGTAAGATTGTGGTATTACATATAAAGCCAAATAGTAAAACAACAAATCCATGATCAAGAAAGTCAAACATTTCATTTGCAAATTCCATGGCAAAATTTCGTAACTTCACCAATAACTAATGAATTTTGGGTGAAGCAATCATTTTCTAAATCAGTCTGCTTGATGAAAATTTTGAGATTAACTTGTTCAGGACATTTCAAGAATTTTGTTATAATGAATGTATAATCATTACACTACAAAAAATATAATAATAAACAATTCGCACTAATACCCAAGTGATTTACAGTTTGGAAAGCATTTTCTAAAACACGGAACATTTTTGTTCTAAAATGCTGAATTTAGTGATTCAAAGCAGCCAATAGTTTTTCTTATTTCTTTATTTCCTTAAACATTTCCTTAGGAGGAAATGAATCAAATATTAAAGAAATGGACCATAATGCTCCTAGAGATGTGTTGAAAAAAACTAAAGTATATTTCATTGGATGTGTAATTCTAAAAAGGAAATTAGCCTAAAAGTATCTTAAATTCTCCTAATGTAATCTATAGAAATTTAGTCTTATCGTACCTACCATGTTTTTATTCTCATTTCACTCACCGGAACAATCCATGTTCCAAGTAACATAGTTTTATCTAGTCTAAAATAATGCAAAGACATTCATATGAAACTGGTCTCATGCTATATTGATGAATGGGCAAACCACAAGGTCACATAATTGAATAATTAATAAACCCCTCCAAGAGATATTCTACACACATGCTTCTCATTGGTATTTCATTCACATAATCAAAATAATTAGGCTGTGATCTTATGTGATAATCTAATTTTGCCGGTTCCAACATTTTAATTACCCGATTTTGGTGAAAGCCCATCCCAACTGGGGAAATGTAAACAAATGCTTCTGATTATTGTAAAAATTTTGGGATTTGATTAAAGATTCAGGAATTCTAACAATTCTAAGTTGTAGTGAATTCAGTAGCTAAGGGACAAAACACAAGAACATTTCAATGTAAAGTCAAGACCAAAGCAAATAGGACTTCTACTAAATTAACCATAGGAAATTATAATATTAGGTTGAAATTAACCATAGGACTTCTACTACTACTACTACTAACTTATGTTCAGAAAAAAGTCCTGAAGAATTCATCTAAATTAACCACCGCTGGTTTTATCATTATCATTTTTGTTACTACCAACAATATAGTAATTCATAGGAAATTATAATATTAGGTTTAACTCGTACAAACTTATGTTCAGAAAAAAGTCATGAAGAATTCCATCTAAATTAACTGCCGCTGGTTTTATCATTATCATTTTTGTTACTACCAACAATACAGTAATTCATAGGAAATTATAATATTAGGCTTAAGAAGTCACTTGAGATTGTATAATCTAATGGTAAAAAGTGCTGGACCTTCTTAACCTTGTTGAGAAACAAATCCATGAAATTAAAAAACAAAAACAAAAACAAATGTGTACCTACCTTGTTAACCTTGTTGAGAAACTAAAGACAAAAACAGAGTGCCGGACCTTGTAAACCACGTTTAGAAACTAATACATGAAATTAAAAAACAAAAACTAATCTATGAAATGGATGTGTCCACAAAATGTGTACTGTCAAATCGAGAAGTAACAATGAAAGAATACTTGAGAAATTTACAGTAGTTTTTCATTTTAACGAAGAAACATTGAAGTCAAGTCAGTCCACTGAAGCAAACCCATCAATCAAAAAGACAAACCAAGAAAAGTTAATATTATGGCATTGTACATCCCAACCATGGTGATTTGTGTCGTCTTAAGAACCAAAATTTCAGAACCAGAGAGACTGATTGATGTCACAACAACCAAATTTATATACTAGTATACATATACATAAAAGATAAAAAGCATAGATAAAAAAAAAAAAAAAATGTAAAATAAGCAAAGCAACAAATGAAAACCTGACCAGCATAACTGCGAATATTTTCAAGTCGGTTCAATTCCATTGCAAGCTGAGGCAAATCCTGGGTCAGCATCTTCTGATTCTGAATCCCATCTGAAAATCAAACCCAAAATTAAAACAACAGAGTATGGTAAGAAGCCTTTCAATCAATGGGGTTTCAGTGAGTAGTACTGACATGGGGACATTGTCGTTAGATTGAGCTTGTGGAGAGTGGATTTTGCTGCAATTGATCGAGAAATCCATGAGATTATGAGCTTGGCTAGGTTTTGGTGTAGGTGTTGGAGATGAGCATCTAATTGAGCACACTCTGTGCTCAAATTCGCCTCGAGATCGCAAGCTGTATTGTATGGTAATAACAATGAAAATACCGATGATGATGAACATAGATTGTGGTGGAGAGTGGGGGTGAAATGGTGATCCAGAAACCCTAAAAGGCGTGGGGATAGCTCACTGTGATTCGGTAACTCCATTGCCACCAACCATCAATCATGGATGGAGACTACTGTCATTACCAAAAAGAAAGAAGGAAGTTGTACTATGGGAATTATAATTACAACAATCACCCTTTAATTATGAAAATAGTACATTTTCATCCTTTGGAGTGGCCACACAAGAATTGTTTTTCCAGGGTACTCTCGAAATCTTTTTCAAAAATTTAGAGAGTGATGGGGACTTCTATTTACACATGCCCTTGCCCTCTTTGCACATATTTTATAAAAATTATTTTTATTATAATTTTTTTTTTAAATGAAATTATTATTATAGATATTAAATAAACACATTTGAAAGTTGAATGTCGAAAAAATAATAAAAATTTAAAAGTCTATTTCTAAACCAATTGTTTATTTTTAAAAAACTACTTACGAATCAATTACTTATTTTCAAAATGTTATTTTTAAACCAATTATTTATTAAAAAAGATGTATATAAGATGTAGTGGGTGTGGGCAAATAAAAGCTCCCGAGAGTGATTGGTACATAATGACAAGCATCTACAAAATGACCAAACTATCCACATATACACAGTGCAAATCGATCAAACCAAACCCTCTTCTCTCTCTCCATCTCCTCTCCCCCCCCCGTCTCTCTCTCCTCATGGTTTGACCACATAATCCGATCGGAGAGGAGGTCGCCTCCGCCTCCGCCTCCGCCTCGGCTCCGGCTCCTCCTCTTTCAGATCTCTCTACTTTCTCTCACCTCCTACTCTGGCGAGTTCGAGTTCGAGTCGGAGACCGATCAAACTCGTCATACACTCTCAACTGATCAAACTCGTCATACACTTTCATCACCTCCTTCGTCCGATTACTCCTCAGATCTTCGCAATACCAGAGCTGTGTATATATATATACACTGGAGGTGTGTAGATCAGAGGTTTTCGGAGACGGAGGAGGTGTGTCACCGGTGACGACGACGGCGCAAGAAATATCAGATCTGAGATCACGGAATACCGACATCAATTCCTACTTCACGAAGGGCACCAGCACCCCCATTGAATCTCGTTTCTCTCTATAAATGACACTTTCTCTCTCTAGAAAAAAATATCTCTAACTTAGTGTTTTTTTGTGATTTTTCATTTTTTTTTTAAACTCCAGAAATCTGTTCTTGTTCTTTGCTTTAATGTGCATCTCTATTGTGAGTAGTTGATGTGTAATTCATATGCTTTTCAAGATGTAAAATGGAAATGGTTTTTTTTTCTTTTTGACAAAATTCAAGCCCAGAGACCTATTGCAAAATACTTTTTTCAGATTCCTCTTAAAACTTCCCAAAACAATTTTGAATTTGAAAATTTAATTTTAAACTGTTTTGAGTTTTTGAAAATACGTATTAAAATTGAATGGGCTATGAAAATCCAAGTTTTGTTTTATCAACTTGTATCTTTGAAATTTCTATTCTTTTTTTAATTTACATTTGAGCTAAGATCTGTGTTGTTGTTGAATATATATGTTATATCTTTATTTATTTATTTATTTATTTATATTTGAGCTCAGATATGTGCTGTTAAGCTTATATCTATGTTGTTGTTGTTGTTGTTGTTGGTTTGGTTTGGTTTGGTTTGGTTTTGGCTTACTATTACAACAGATAGTGGTTTAGTGGTTTGTTTCGCTCTATATTTTGACATATATGATTTGGTTTGGCTTAGTAGTTCAACAGATAGGAAATATTTAAAAAAATTAAATAGATAGTTTGGTTGAATAGTGATTTTCATTTTTTCCTCTCTCTAATTTTCACAAATAAAAAAAAAAAAAACTAAAACATATACATTAAAATAATTTCAACATATAAGGAAAAAATGAACAGATAATAAAGCTTTGGACAAGTATTTGAACAGATAAAGAAAAAAAATTGAACAAATAGTTAAAATTTGAATCGATTAAAAAAATTAAACAAATATATATATATATATATATATATATATATTTAAATAGATAAAAAAAAATTGAATAGATAATCAAAAAAATTAAACAAAATATCCTTCAAAATCTCACCAAATTATTTCACAACGTTGGACCTCTCACTAATAAAAAAATATCTATTGGACCTAATGTCTATACCCTTTTTAACTTTAGACTTTTCAATAATTTTCTCCTTTTTTAAATATTGACCAAATAATTTGTTATGATTTAAATATATATGGGTGATCCAGAATTTTTTAAAATTTTAAAAAAATTTAAAATTTAAAATAAAAATTAAAAATTATTTAAATATTTAAAAAATTAAATAAATAAATAAACATTTAAAATAAAATTTATATATTTAAAATAAAAAATAATTTTTTTTAAATTTTCAAATATTTAAAAAATATATATTTAAGTTTTTTTTTTAAAATACAGTACATAAATATAGTAAATATAACGCACATTAAAATAAATAAATATATATATATATATATATATATTTACAATAAAAAATATTTACCCTAAAAAAATAAAATAAATAAAAATAAAATTTTAAAATATTTTTTAAAAAAACCCAAAAATTTTTTAAAATACAACTCAAAAACTCTTTTTAAAACTCATAATCAAACAAGTTTTCTCTTTTCAAATAAAATTTCAAAAACTTATTTTTTAAAACGCAAGTCAAAATTTAAATCTCATTTCAAAAACTAAATCAAACGGAGCTTAATTTTTTTAGATTTTTTAAATTACCCACAAATAATTAAATAAAATAAATTCTAATATATTGATAGGGAAAGATTATGGTATACACTGCTCAAAGGTGTGTATCATATACACCTTATAATTACAGAAGAAAATGATATAATTTTATATTTTTTGAGTCATAACTAAAAATAAATAAATAAATCATAACCAAACACAAAAAAGTTATAACCAAAATCTCAAAATAATGTTATAACTAAAGAAGAAAAAATGTCATAACTAAAGAAGAAAATAACGTAACTAATGATGCATATGGTATGAGAGTGTATATAATAGAATTCCCCATATCGATAGCATTGTTTCAAAAAATAAAATTTAGATATAAAAATTTACATAAATCTATTTTATTTTTGTCACTAGCATGATTTAAAAAAGAAAAGAAAAGGAAAGCTCATTTAATTCAAATTGAGATAAACTATAAAAATGTTGGTTAATATTAATATTCAAGTGGTACGAGTTGCAAAATCATACAAATTTGTCAACGAGATACTTTGCATGGGTTAAGGAAGCAAAGATCCAAAACATGTGGTGTGTCACAAAACATATATATTGATTAAAGGGTTATGGGTTAGTAAAGACGAAATCATGAGTTTATCACCATATGGGCTAGAAGACAAATAATATTTTTCATCCTATATATAAACACACATGTATATACAATAAGATACATAAATTATATATGTGTACTAGTGTATGCCCGTGCCTAAAGGCACGGTACGAATAATGATGAGATCAAAATGTAATTAAATATAAAATTATTAGGTTAAAAGGTAATTTATCCCATTTGTTGCTAAAAATTTGAAGTCAAAATATGAATAAAAGTCTGGTTAGTTTTGAAAAGATTTTTTTATTAAAAAAACTTGAAAATATTTTTAGTTGTATATTTTGAAAATAAACAATTCCCAATCAACTATTTAAAGTACGGCCAGTAACGCAATCATAAACATTTCATTTTTATTAAAAAAAATTATGACTTTAAAGTATAAACTTCATATCAATGCAAACATTAAAAATAAAAAGCACCCTTGCTAAGCAAGTTAATAAAAAATTGTAAACACAAAACAAAACATACAAACCAAGGTATTGTACATTTGTTAACACTCTATAATCCAAAAAAAATTACACCAAACAATGCACACCAGCTAGTATTCTGCAATTCAAAAAAAAAATTAAAATTAAATACCAACCAACGCACACCAGCTATTACTCTGCAAGCTAAGAAAATTAAAATTGAAATGCACACTAACCAGTACTCTGCAATCTAAAAAATTTAATTTAAATACCAAGCAATGTACACCTGCTGGTGCTACTGCTGCAAATCACATCATAATAGTTCTTTGCAAATTATAAACCTGAAACTGCGTGAGAAAAATATAGGAAAAATAATAATAATTTAACTTGCCTACAAACAATGTGACATGAGAAAAATGTACTCCGAACACAATCTGACATCAACTAAAAACCTACAAATGTTATGCAAACTTTCAGATATAACTAATTAAGTTGAGAAACAACTAATATACATAGGCAGTTCAATATAAAGCTAGACATTGGGTCATTGAGCAATCAACAATATTTTTTGATTAATACTAAATCACTTGTACATTTTTTGAGCAATACTAAATCATTTGTACATCCATGAAATTACTAAATCACTTGTACATCCATGAAAAATACTCAATCACTTGTACGAAAAATAGCAACCTTACAAAAAGTAGCAACCATACATAGCAGTCAAATGTTTTTTTCCAAATCACTTGTACATCTTTTGAGAATTTAAAACGAATAGCAAAAAGTCAACTCGTCTCTCCACTTTTCGAAGTAAAACCATTGATAGCAAAATCGATAATAAAATCTAAAAATTAATAGGAAAATTGCAAATCAATGGTAAAGCTTATCAACTTTAATAATTTAAGTGATAAAGTTTCCCATGATTTTGCAATTTTTTTTGGTCTTACCACTGATTTGCAATTTTTCCAAAATTAATTCCAGTAATTAAGTGTCACGGATAGAAAATACTTAATGGGTTACAATCAAGATGTAAAGAAATAAAAATATAAAAAAAAACGACTTACCCTACAATTTTCGTAAGCAATCTTGGTGAAAATTCTACAAAGATACTAAGACCTTTTTATCCCCAATCAAACACGGGTCATTCGCTATTTTAATTCATTTTCATATAAGACAATTAGTGAATGTCTTGTGCCTAAAGACATTCCAAAAGGAAAGAAGAAAAAAATATATCTAAGCATGTTTTCTATCAATTCTTGCATACCGTATCTCATGAATTGTTTGTATGATTTCAAATAAATATATCAAATGGGTTATGAGTTCGAAAACAGTTATGATTAAAAATTAATACTGTAATTGCTAAAAAAAGGCAATCAATAGACTATGCTTAATTAAGCGGTCCTAAACAAAAACAATAATTTTCATTAGATCACTCAAATACAAATTAGATGAAAATCTGATCAACAAATAAAAGCCGATAGAAAATGAGATTAGAAGAAAACTAAAAAGTTAATTGGAAAGTAATTTGAAAATTCAATATTACTCGTTTTTCCTTTCAAAATGACACCAAAATTAAAATTGGGAAATTCCATCAACCAGACTCCTCTTGGTTAAAGTAGATAGCATAATAATAAGAAAACAAACAAAAAATCAATAACTACGGACCTCTAAAAAAATAATAATAATAACTATGAATTAAAAAATATGAACAAAAAAAATTAAAGTCACTCTTTCTGTTTAGGTCAAAAATCTGTCATAGTGTTAAGCTTTTCTCTCATTCTACCTTTAAAACCCACCAAAGAAAACATTGAAATCAATTATTTCACAAAACTGTCAACATATATGCACCAAAAGTCACAAATAATCACATACCCATAAATTGAGTCCTGAAACAATAAATGAGCTACACATACCTATAATAAAAAAAACTACACAATCCCAAAGAAATGAACCCTCAAGATCAAACCTAGATCATACCCACATGTCAAGAGAAAATGAATGGGATAAAATGCAGATGGTTAAAGAGAGTAGAGATGGATAAAGGTTTGTGGAGTAGGCTTTGAAGTGAAGCAAGTTACAAAAAATTGAGAGATCTTTAAAGGTGGAATTTATCAACAAACATGACACATTTGAAAGGGAATTTAAAGGTGAAAAAGCAATCTCTCACCATTTGATCTTAGAAAGAAATAATCAGTCTTACCAAAATATTCAAGATACTTTAAAAAAGCTGCCTTCTTGATCTTAGCTGTATGAGATCTAACAAAATGTTTAAACTTGATCTTGACCATCTAAAATGATACATGAAACAACTGTCCAATCTCTCTACTTGGACAATGATACAAAGTACAGAACAATGTAATAACAATGATTCCTAAATTTTTGAAATTCACAAAGCTTCACAATTCAAGTGATAACAAAACAGAGTTATAATCTTCATCCAAGTACATCATCACTTATGGTTATCTATTCAAGGCTCTAAAGCTCTAAGCAACATGATCATGATTATCACCATCTTGCTCTTGCTTCCACTGGCTTGTGAGAAATTAATGCAAATTGTGAAAGTTAGGTTAGTAACTTGGTAGACAGAAAGTAGCATGCTACATAAAAGAGAATTGATATGATACATGATTCAATGTTGAGATATCCACAACGCAATACAATAACTTCAAACTCTCTTGCAAATGCCAACATCACCGTTTAAAGCAATGCAGCTATTATGGTCAATTGAAACCTGTCATTCCATGTTCAAGTGAATAGACATGCGTCTGCGCTATTAAAGTAGATAAATGAATAGAAAGAAAACAATAGCATAGAGAGTGAAATTGAGAATGACAACAAATCATACAAACGTCCAAACTGTAGCTACCTAAAAACCTATTGTAGTGAAAACATCATGTTTGATACAATAAGAAAAAGAAAACAACCAAACAAAAAGCAAAATTCAATACTAGAACCATGATATAAAACAAAATTCAGTTGATAGTGAAAGACAACCTTGTAAGAGAAAAATAATCCAAGTACCTACTAATCTGTGTATTTTTTCCCAATGCAAGAGTCTATGCTATTCCTACACTCTTCTAACTCATTGAGAGTATTGTTCAATGGAAACCCAAAAAAGGAATGTGAGACATGTATTTCATAGAAAAGAAAAGTTACATGACTGACCAAATATTTTTTAAAAAAAAGTTATAATTTGACCTTATTTATTTTTATGCCTACACATCATGACTAAACAATGGATAAGAATTTTTGAAGATTGTAAACCGAAAAATAATTAAATTCAAATTTATAAAATGAGTACGAAAAAAAAAAATCAAAAAGCAATTAAAGTTTACGTTGTGTTTAATATTCATTTTTGGATGAATATGTTGCTTTGAGTTCCCATCAAGAAAACAAACTAGTTGGAAACAATGTTAACTATAAAGGTTAAAAAATACGAAATAAAAACAAAAGAGAGACGAAGGACAATATAATATTTTAATTGAGATCCAAAAACATACATGATCTTCTAGCCAGAAAATTCAAATCATATTAAATAAACCCTCCAACGAAGCTTAACAATTAAATCATGAATTTACCTTTATAACTATAACTCATGTCTCAATTTGGAAGTGCTCACACTAGTAAATAAAATATTACAAACTTTAAACTATTGTGAATTTTTTCAAAGAAAATGAGCATCAAAACTAACATATTCCTATAGATTCATATCCAACCAACAGTGGTAGAGTATTTAGAATGAATAAGGAAGAAGATTAAAAAAGAAAGATTACTTTAGGAAAATGACATATTTCAAAAAATTATTTAGGGACATAAAGTCTGGATAGGAGTATTTAGGAACATGACATATTTTCATAGTACATATCGTGGGAAAAAGTAGAAAATTTAAAATTTACTTGGCAAAAGTGTGACCTTCAAAAATATATAAAAACAACACCCAAATAGTACACATTAAAATCCATGTAAACTACTAAGATAACTGTGGAACATAAAATTTTATAATATTCATGTGAGTTTACCACTTGGATGCTATTTAGGATAAAGATGAAAGAGAAATGTGCCTATTTTGGGAAAAGGGCACTAAAGGTAAATACACTTATTTCTCAACTTTCAATTTTTATGTTCAATTTTTTTAAACTTATTTAATTTATTTATGTTTTATAAGTAGAAATTGCAACAAAATACTCTCGAGTCTAGCATAAATTTTCAAAATAAAAAAGGAAAAATTAGAGGTAGTCAATTTTCGAGTCTAGCATCAATTTCCAAAATAAAAAAGGAAAAATTTTCAACTACGATGGAAAAAAAAAAAAAAAAACGAAAGACTTTTTTATTTTTAATGAACCTTTTAGAAGATTTTGTTTCAATTTTTTGTTTTGTTTGTTTTTTTTTTTTTTTTTTAAAGATCTAGTAGATTGGCTTGAAAAGTAAATTTTTTCTACACAATTTTTTTTTTAAAAGAAAAAATACTAAAAGGAAAAACTCTATTTTTTTTTTTTTTTGCTTGTCCCAAACTCACCAAGAATGGATCTACATTTTGCCTCACACCCTTTGGATAACTACATTTAGAGAGTTCTAAAAGCTAGGCAAACTAATTTCATGAGTAGCAATTGTTGTTGGAGTACACATATTAGGTAAAGTTGTGAGATAAAATTAAAAAGTAAAATTATTTTATATATACTTTTGTTAAGTGAAATGCAGTGTTAGAGTTACTCTAAAAAGTAAAAAACTTTGTTGATTTACAAACCAAATCAGAACTAAACCACATCACATTCAAGCAATTTCTTCCAAAAAGAGAAACAGAGATGTAATGTGAGATGTATATAAAGCAAGTAAAAGGGAGTGATGGAGTGCTTACCATCAAGATGTGGTTGAAGAGTAGGAAGAGCTGCGGAAGCATAGATGCTGTAGAGAGAGAAGATGAACAAAACAGAGCATCGAGAGAGAAACAGAGCCATTTGCTGATGCTGTAGTGTAGCTGTGTATTGAAATGAGGAAAGAGAAGAGAATGAGCTATATCTATATATTAGTATATGTCTGTGCCTAATGTTAGGATCAAAACATAATTGTAATTTATACGTATCATGTTGAAATGTGTAAAATTTATGTCATTTTTGATAAAGATACTAAAAATATATATATATATATATATATATATATATTGAAATTTTGTATAGTTTGTGTCATTTTTTCCACTTTCTTAATTCTAGTGGTAATAGAAGGCTCCTCAAAAGGGCATAAAAATTCTATCAGTTAATTCTGGAAATACATGATTGCGTCCTTCACGTGTTAACTACTCTTAATTTCTAAGCCAAGGTAATCCCCACAGAATTTCACTATTTCATTTAGAACAATATGCATCATCATGAAGGGGACCAAACTAAAATCTAGTATCCGTTGATCACTTCTATGTACTGGTTTATTTTGGACATATAGAATTTGTTTCCAAATCAGGGAGAGATCTTTTGTACACCTTAGAAATTGTAAATCAGTGTTTATTTTATCACAATCATTTACTGGCTTACAGATAAGCAGTTCATGTATACACACACAAACATGTTTTGTCCACAGTTCTACGTCATTATATTGTATGTTACAATGCTATGCTTGCTAGCATTGGTTTAAAGAACAAACGATCCTTATATTATTGAAAACTTCTCTATTCCTACATCAAAGATAAAATTTCATTTCCATGTGGATTACCCAAATATATTACTAAATTAATCCTTCGTAGGAGCGAACTTATACTAACATGCCTTGAACCATTTTCAGTTCAGACAACATTGCTTTTACCTTTGGATGCTGTGTTACCCTTCTTGTTCAATTGATGAATGTAGGAAATTGTGATGTAACTGAAACATTCTTCATCAAAGTCCTAACTTTCTCAAATCTTCATACCAACAATGTCAAAAACATTTAACATGAGCCGTTTATCATATATTTTCAAACAAATTGAACGAAGTATGCACAAATTGTTGCTCACTCGATATTGCCACTCTTTCAACACTCATCAATCAAAGAAGTGCACGTTTAGTTTACACATCTCTGGCAATATTTTAACTCCCACAACAATAAATACAAAATCCTTAGAGAGATAAGAAAAACTTCAGCTTAAAAAAGTGTAGACCTGTCAAGCTCCATTATCCCTTGTCCAAAATTTGCCTACTGTTTATTATTAAAAATAATATCCAACTCCCACGGTTTGTATCACCAATTTGAATATACCTCTATTTTTTCTAAACCTTACCACCATACACTACATTTACTTGGCCTGTTATAATAAATCCACTCATTATTTTAACAACAAAAAAAAAGTAGAATTATATAAGCAGCTAGCATTAAAAATTAAACTATTTTAATTTAGGCATTTTATCGAACATGGTATATGCATGAAGACACACACAAAATATAGAGGGGCAAAGAGACAGATTTTAATTGAGGCAATATAAATGAGAAACAAATCACATAATATAAATGAAAAACACAATCAAACCCAAATGAGAAACAAATGACATAAAAATTTAGACACCCAACGAAAACCCAAATAAAAATTTTGAGGCATTTTGGAGACCCATTTTAGAAAAATATTTCAGAGACCTATGTGAGGCATTTTACAAAACATAATGAATGCATACAAAGAGACACACATAAAACAAAAAAAAAAAGATGAAAAAGAACAATCAACAAAAAAAAAAAATTTGAACCGAGAAACCCTAGATATGCCTAGAAAAGGGAGGAAAAAATTGAAGAGGATACCGATCTCTTTCTCGCTGGTTGCGTCGACCGATCTACCTTGCATTTGATCAAACATTGCGCTCGAATCTCAACCAAGTTGCCATAGGTAAAGCCAAGAAGGAAGAGTGGGTAGAAGAGAGAGAGAGAGAGACAGAGAGAGAGAGAAGGAGATTAAAATTTGAAATGAGGATAAAAGAGAGAGAGAGGAGGACGTCTGTGAGAGAGAGATAGGGAGGTGTTTTTGGTACTCATTAGCAGGAATCCAAAAGGCAGGCAATGTTATGTATTTGGCCCTTAGATTTTGATTAGGATTGATCTGAACCGCTGGTTATAAATGTATCTCTAAAACAATTTCTTGCCATATAGGACAAATTCAAAACCTTCTTTCCATATTAAGTGCCTATTTAAAAAACCTTGGTCTGAATTGGGCCTAGGCTTTTGTAAGCTATTTAAGTGCCTATTTTTGAATAGTTGAAACAAACATTAAGGGTTGATAGTGAAACCACCTTCTTCTTCACTTGTGAGGTACCATTATGCATAATCATCCAACTAAAAGTATAAAGCAGGTTTAAGCTGCTTCAAGCATAAAGTAAGTTTATGCCATCACTCATTACTCCAAGATGACTAACTAATAACATTGATAGTCTACTGAATTAATGTAGTTCCAAAACCAAATATTTGAAGAAAAATCAAAACGGCCAATTGGCTTAAAATTGACTTTTGTTACTCTAAACCTCTTTACTGTTTTTTTTTTTTTACAAATTCTTTCTAGACCTCATTGAGCCAATCTCATCATTGTTTAACTGGCAAAGTTGAAAGCATAATTTGTTTTATTTTTTATCAGAACTTACAATCCTCACTCTGAAAGTAAAATAAAAAATGAGAGGAAAAAAAAAAAGAAAGAAAGAAAGAAAGGAAATAATAGGCTTAGCTCCTGTAAAAAATAATAGACAGTTTTCACCCAATGAAACAAAAATATATTGAGTTAAGAGTCACAGGAGTAAAGGGAAGAAGAAGAAAAAAATTGACTCTAACCCATCCAATCAAAAATTTAATTTATTATAACCACATTTTTTTGTCACGTCTATTTTAAAATGAATATACAATTGTGCCTACAGTGTCTAAGTTTTAAAATTAAATTTTAATTGATTATAAGCACTGTTAGAGTTATAGGGTGTGAAAAAAGTAATAGGGAAAGTTATTCTATTGAATCAATATAATCTAAATTTCTCTTCCACCCCCAAAATCACTTATCAAGAAGAAAAATTCCAATAAAAAGAAAATAAATAAACTTCTAAAATTGTGAAGAAAAAAAAAAAAGGCTCACTTGTTAAATGGGTCGTTGTGCCATTGCTCTCCATTTCTTGAAACATTCACTAATAGACCCACACAACACTTCCATTCATTGTCTAACTTGAATTTTTCAAGTCTAATCAAAACAAACTAAAACATCTTGTTTTTGAAAAACAATAAAATCAAACATAAAGGCATTCTAAACAATGCTAGTTTTTAAAATTACAATAAAAATTATCACAATGATTATCATCAAAATAGTATGAAATTCAAAAATTAAAATAGAAGACCCAAATTATTAGCATAAAAAAATCAAGTACTCGCTCTTCTTGGTTCTTGTTTCTCTATCGTCTCTGAACAAAAAACATAAACTGCATCTAGCTAATAATCCAGAAGATAACCAACATATAAAATGAAGCCTAGCTAGTAAAAATTTAAGATTCTTAATTTTCACAACATGTAAAATGAAGCCAAGTTAAACAATAGAATAGCAACAAATTATTGACAAATCTATCAATGGAAGGCAAACCAATTACCTAATCAACCATTGTAGCAAACAAAGTCATAACAACTTTTTATGAGCTAATCAAACACACCTTCAAGCCAAGGCATATGTACCTGAAGCAAAAGGAAGAATAAAAAATATAAGCAAGCAAGCTCCACTATCCATTATCTAAAATCAACTCCCTAAAAATTGCGCACTGTTTATTATTAAAAATAAGATCCAACTCCCATTGATTGATTCACCAATTTGAATATACCTATATTTTTGTTAATCTTACCAAATTTCCAAGGCATGTATCATTCACTATTTGGGGGGAATGTAGAATAAACTATGATGGATTCACTCACTATTTTTTTTTTTTTTTGTGTGTGTGTGTGTGTGTGGGTGGGTGGGTGGGGGGGTGACACGGTTAATCAAATGTATTGTTGACATTGTTGACAATACTCACGGTTTGATTTTGGGAATCGTTCTTTCTCTACTCCACTAATGATCAATTAATGATCTCTATGGCTTCAAAGAAAAAAAATTAAAAAAAATCTGTAATCAATATATATACACACAAAGAAAACCTTACTAACCTGGCTGCTAAGAAAAACCTTACTAATCACCCATAATGAGAGAGAAAAACTGACTTAAGGTCGGTTTCATTGAAAACAAAGGGCTGGTATGTGAAGCGCCAAAAAATTTTGGAGAACCTCATGAGGAATGAACAAATATAGCCAGCTGATTTGCTATGTATTAAGAGTGAGCTCTAAGAGTGAGAGATAAGGGAGACAACTCGATTTTAAATTTTGAATGAGAGAGAGAGAGAAAGAGAGAGAGAGAGAGAGAGAGAGATGGATGAAAGGGAAGAAGAAACCCCATTGTAAACCCACCGTAAGATTGAATGAGAAAATGTATTTGTCTCTTGGACACTGTAAGATTGAATCACCATTGTAATTCCACCATTGAAATATAATTTGTTTCTTGGACATTTTTTAGCTGTTGGATTGAATCAATCCAACGGTTCACATTTTGACAAAGGGACAATAGTCCCATCAAAATTCAAAAACCGCCCTCCCTAGTGTATGCCTGTGCCTAAAGGCGCGGTATAAATATTGTTAAGATCAAAATGCAGTTGTAATTTATATGTATTATGTTAAAATTTATGGAATCTGTAACATTTTTTGATAAAAATACTGAAAAATATAAAGAAATATTATTCTTTTTATGGATTAAAATATAATTTATTTAATTTGTTGAAAAAAAAATTTGAGGTCAAATTATATTCAAATAAATTTTATAATTAGAGTGAGGTGACGGACAATAAAATACATGCGCCCAAGAGCCCCACACATAAAATAAAAAAAAATAAAAAAAAAAAAGCCTAAAACTCTGCACCACCCACCCATAGTCCTTTCTCGCTCTCTCATTTTCTCAGATTTCAAATTTTAAAACACACACTCATTCTGTCTCTCTCCTCTCAAAACACACTTTGCTACTTCAAGAAGAGGAGGGCAAATCTATAAAGACCAAAAAAATTTAAGACTTTCAAGTCAAATTTCTTTTTTCTTGATTTTCAAAGCGACATTAGGTTTAGGTAGGGTTCTTATAGCTTTCTACTTGTCCATGCAACCTTCATGTGGACTTGAATGCACTCTTGTGCTTTTGGTGAAATATTTTTCTTATCTGAAGAAGGCTCAAACACCTCTCATATTCACACATTCTTTCCAAGTTCAAAACATACCTAAGTTTTTGAAGAATTTATGGGCTGAATAAATGTCAATCTACAGAGGCAAACATAAAGGCTAGGCTAGGCGAACATTATGCTCGCCTGAACTTGAGCAGTTTAATCCATGATTATTTAGATTGGCATGGGACTATTTTGCAGGCTCAGATGCATAGGCATAGCCTAAAGGGCCTATCAATGCACACCAAGCTATAGATACTTAAATAGATTCCTAACTCGTAATTGTGATCGACAGTAAAAATAAATAAATTGCATGATCACAGAGGTTATTCTCAAAACAAAGTTCTTTCCCCTGAAACTTAAATTTTGAAATGCATTAAACTACACATGATATTTAATGACTGATAAACCTTGGCCAACCTACACTAACTAAAAGTTCATATATACAAAACTTTGAACCTGAATCCTGTACGACACACACCCTGACCATGATGTAGTTTAAGGGAGCAGGCACCAAAGAAAAATGAAAATGTTAAGTGCTGCCAAAGCTATGTATTCAAGAACAAATGTCCAGCAAACATTCCACACTAACAATTATAGCGGATCACATATTTCCACGAGAATTTATTAAGGTTGTGTTGCGTTTGCTGGAACGATTTTAGGCAAGAATGGAATGGCTATTCTCTTAAATTGGTGAACGGTGATTTCATTTCCCATGTAAATTCCTTTTTTTTTTTACTTAACCAAACATGAGAACGGATATTCCGATGGAATGAACCAAACTAAACAGTTACACAAAAGACCATATCCTTATTCAGGCCATAACCAAGAGTTGAATAGGTCAATAAAGCTCAAACCCATCTCCCATAACTCAAAAAATCACAAACTTTAATACACCAAAAAAATAATAATCATACAATTACATAAAATCATATTCATGCCCTTACCTTCTGTTTGAGTCTCAGATTTCTCTTTGCAAGAACTAAATGCTCCAAAACAACTCATCTCTTTCACTCACAAACACTTCTGATAGGGACTGAAAAAGCTTAGCTTGCAATCACATCTTCTCTTCAATCCAACACCTACCCAATTTTCCAACCACACAAACACTTATCTTATTAGTCACCAAAAGGCACATCATTGACAATAACACCAAAACCCACATCGATCAAATCAAATCAAGACCAAACCTGTGTTTTTTAGAGTGCTTTCAATCGAACCGCATTAAGCAAGTAACAAAACCCAGATGGGTTTGGTCGATTAAGAATTCGAGAGCAATTGCACGAATAGAAGAATTGGGAAAAACCCATTAGGTGGCTCATCACCATCTTCAGAACATCCTTCCTCTTGATTGGGTTTCTAATCCACAACAAGGAGGATAGCTTTCTACCTTGGAGCTGCGTAGAAAGAGAGAGGAGGCAGAGATTGAGGCAGATGATAGAAATCACCACTGGGGCTATATTCCGAAAATCACCATAGGAGATCAAACTTGTAGAGAGAGAAAGCTTGGTGGAAAGAGGTAGATGTGTGGTGGGAAGAGGAAGGAGAAGAGGAAGAGGTATAAGAGAGAATGGAGTTTCAAATTTTGAAATCAAAATCAGAGAGAGAAACAGTGAAGACGTCTGTGTGATTCAATTCTGAGGGTGAGAAAAAAGGAGAGAGATAGAGAGAGACATTGTCACCCAAGCATTGATATTTACCCAAACTAATCTCAAGCATTGATATTTACCCAAAAAAATCTGAACCATTGAAATGTCCAAAGGAGATTGAGACATTTTCAACCATTGGATTGAATCAATCTAATGGTGTATATTTTGACAAATAGACAAAAGTCTTATCAAGATTCAAAAACCTTTCTCCCTTATTATATAGATATACATAAATAAATAAAAAAATTCAATACCATAGAAACAAAATCTTAGTTAATTGATTGACGTTTCATCAAATCCTACGATGGAGTCTAGACGCTCATGATTATAGAAGAAATTTTCATGTTAATTGTGATTCCATCTTCTAATCATTGCTCCACCATTTTATTTCACCGTGGAACTTCTTTCTCCTCTTGTTTCCAAAATCAAGTGTTCAAAAGTCACCCTTCAAAGAAGCATAAACCTCCCATGTTGAACATAACCCTAAAAATTAAATTATAAAAAAAAAATCAAAATAGGTGTTGCTCAAGCACATTGTGCCTATACTCGAGTACAAGGCCACAAACTATTTTTCTCTCCAGCAACTTAAGTACTCAAGCACTCAAACTCTATGTCCGAGTACAAAAATGGAGACTTTTTTTTTTTTGGTTGCTCTTTTTCAAGTTTCAACAATGTTTTTGCTTGACTTGATTTGAACTTTAATTCACATTCCATTAATCTCTAAAAAACTCTAAATTGATAGCTGTTGGTGATAATTACAAATAAAACACTAGAAAATACAAATAAAAAAAATTACAATAATTATTGAAAGGGCTGAGGCGCGGGAAATTCGCTCTCTTTAAGGAGATTCAAGCCCTTTGCAGTTAGGCAAAGCCTCACACCGGTACAGCAGAAAAAATCTTGACTTGTCCCCCCAAATACAACAGCCCGACTAAGTCGTATAGTTAACTAATACTGCACAATTGGTTGAACCCAAAGCGTTATCACATACATCCTTTTTTATTTTCCTGATAATCTCACAAATAAGAAACTTGAGCTACAATAAGAGAGGTGAAAGGCTCAATTTATAGGAGATGAAAGCTTGGTCACCAAGAAATGGGTTAACTTGGAGGAAAAATATAGGAGAGGAAATTGGTTGGAAATTTCCTTGGAGGTGAGGAAACTTGGTGGGAAATTTCCTTGGAGGCTTGGTGGATAAGCATGAAAACTTGACTTGGAGACTTGGTGGGCAAGTTTTCTTGGAGGAAAAGAAAGGATTAACTAGGAGAACAAGTTATTTGGAGCCCAATCATACAATATAATCTATAACACATTATAATATTAAAATATCTATTAACATTCCCCTACCTATTTTAATATTATAGGTAGCAAATCTGAGATTATTAGGCAAAGAATGATATTATGCGTCATGGTAGGTGTGCTCTGCATTGAACCTCCATTAGTAAAACAATAATATCTACTCCAGAGCCAATAGTATGCTCAGCATTGAACTATGACTACTTAAGGGAAATAAATAATTATTGCACATACATAATATTCCAGGTGTTCACATAAGCTTTAAGAGCCAGCACATTACGACCTTGTGCGATCTCAAGATTCATGAGTGTGTTTTAGAATTAGCCCCAATTTCATAGGTAGCGGCCCCACTATCACACTCACATAGGTGAATTCTATCAAGGGTGCTCCTGTAACTATGACACCCCACTCAATAAGAGCTACAGAAATTCATTAAGAGTTTTTTTAATAACTCAACATCTACAACGTTACAGGATAAATGCACTTATATCATAGGAATGGGTAAAAAGTAATTTAGTGTATTTCTCACGGCCATCATATGATCGTTTTTCTCATTGAGCCCAGTTACAGGATCTCTGGTCCTTGGGTTGAGTATCCTCATACATAGCTCCTGCCATATTCAATGGGTTTCAACCCCATCCCCCTCGATGTATTCCAGCCTTTATCTCTTGCTAAGGCCTTAGTTAATGGATCTGCAAAATTATCACCAGATTTAATATAATCCACATTTATGATGCTATTATTTACATAAGATCTCACAATATTGTGTTTTCTTCTAATAGGTCTGGATTTACCATTATAATAACGGTTATTAACTCGACCAATTACTGTCGTGCTATCACAATGAATCAATATAAGTGGAATCGATTTTTCCCAACAAGAGATTTCATTTAACAAATATCTTAACCAATTTGCTTCTTTACTGGCTGTAGCTAAAGCAATAAGCTCAACCTCCATTGTTGAATTAGCAATAATGGTTTGGTTTTTCAATTTCTAACTTATAGCACCACCTCCCAATGTAAATAAGCAACCAGCAGTTGAAAATGAATCACCTGACAAGGTATTCCAATTGGCATCACTGTAACCTTCAAGTACTGCATGATACTTATTATAAAACAAGGCGTATTTTATGGTACCAGATAAATATTTCATAATAAGCTCAATGGCTAGCCAGTGATCACTACCAGGCTTGCTAGTAAACTTGCTAAGTACTCCAACTGCATAGGCAATGTCAAGTCTAGTACAGTCAGTCGCATAACGCAAGTTACCAATCATACTAGCATATTCTTTTTGATTAATTACATCCTCATCATTTTCAATAGGAAATAAACGCACATGAGGATCAAAAGAAGTAAGAACATGCTTGCACTTATAAAAATTATATTTTCTCAAAATTTTCTCAACATAATGCGACTGATCAAGAAATATACCATCACAGGTTTTGGTAATTTTCATTCCCAAAATATAATTAGCCTCACCAAGATCTTTCATATCAAAATGGCTACTAAGCATATTTTTAGTTTCCACGATGATATGCAAATTAGAGCCAAATATAAGTAAATCATCCACATAGAGGCTAATAATGACATGTGAATTTTCTTCAGATTTATAGTAAATGCATTTATCACATTCATTTATTTTATAGTCATTTTCAATCATGCAGGAATCAAATTTCTCATGCCACTGTTTAGGGGCTTGTTTTAAGCCATATAGGCATTTAACTAACTTGCACACTTTGCTTTCTTGACCGAGTTCCACAAAACCCTCAGGTTGATCCATATAGATTTCTTCATCCAGGTCTCCATTTAGAAAGGCTGCTTTAACATCCATTTGATGAATTTTTAGATCATGAATTGCAGCCACTGCAATTAATAATCTAATGGATGTAACTCTACCGAAGAAAATGTATCAAAAAAGTCAAGATCTGCTTGTTGTTTAAAAACCTTTTGTAACAAGCCTTGCTTTATATTTATCAATAGTTCCATCCAGTTTAAGTGTTTTTCTCAAAACCCATTTACAGCCAATAGTTTCACAACATGATGGTAAATCTACTAATACCCAAGTTTTATTGGATAATAATGATTCCATCTCATCATTTACAGCCTCGTTCCAAAAAACAGAGTCAGGAGATGCCAAAACTTCTTGTAAAGTTAATGGAGTTTCCTCCACATCAAAAACATGATAATCAAGGTCAAAATCTTTTTCTAATCTGGCTCTTTTACTCCTTCTAGGTTCAAAAACTACAGTATCTTGGTTTTGTAAAAGAGGAGTAGAGGAACTGGTTTCAGATAAAATATTTTCTTGATAATTTTGACCCCTACCATTTTTAGATTTAAAAGGAAATTTTCTTCATGAAAAATTGAATCACCTACTTCAAAAATTATTTTGTTTTCAATATCAAAAAATTTATAGGCTGTACTATTTGTTGCATAACCAAGAAAAGCACATATGGCAGCTTTCACACCTAATTTAGGTCTTTTAGGGTCTACAAGTCTAACAAAAGCTAGACAACCCCAAACCCTCAAATATCTCAAATTTGGCTTAGGCCCTTTCCACAACTCAAAAGGTGTAACTTTTGTTTTTTTATGTACCACTCTATTCATAACATAACATGCAGTTAAAATTGCTTCTCCCCACAAATTTGACGGAGCACCTGCTTCAATTAACATAGCATTTGTTAAATCCGTTAAAGTTCTATTTTTCCTTTCTGCTACACCATTAGATGCAGGTGAATATGGTGGAGTAGATTCATGGATTATTCCCAAAGACTGAGCAAACGAGTTGAATCCAAAAGATTCATACTCCCAGCCTCTATCACTTCTATATCTTTTAATCTTTTTACCAAATTGATTTTCAACTTCAAGAATGAATTCTCTAAATTTTTCAAAAGAATCACTTTTATTTTTCAACAAATATACATAAGTGTATTTTGAAAAATCATCAATAAAAGTGATAAAATATCTCTTTCCACCACCTGTTAAAATTCCTTCAAATTCACATAAATCAGTGTGAATTAATTCTAATAATTCAGTATTTCTCACCACACTTTTATGAGGCTTTTTAGTTATTTTTGTTTGACTGCAAACTTCACATTTCTCAAACTTATTTGTTAGTCTAGAAATTAATCCTAAACTATTCATGACTCTGCCAAAAATTCATAGAAGACATCATGTAAACAGAAACATGTGCTTTCTTATTCTCAACATTTAATTTAAACATTCCATCATAAGCATACCTTTTCCTCACAAATATTTCTTTTTTAGTGATTACATATTGGTCAAATTCAGTAGTCTGCTTGAAACTAGCTTTGTTGAGCAAATAACTCGATATCAAATTTTTTCTCATGGACGGTGTGTACAACACATGTTTTAAAACAAGCACACGTCCAGAGGTAAATTTCAGTTCAACATCCCCACACCCGAGCACCTTGGTTAAACTGGAGTCACCAAGCATAACAATCCTCTCCTCATTAAAAGGAGTGAAATCTTTGAACCAATCTTTATCATAGCAGACATGCCTATTAGCACCAAAGTCTGCCCACCACCCTTCCACAGATTGAACCATAAAAATATCTGTTATCATAGCTACAAATGGTTCCTCGGTAACATTAGCCTGTAGTCGAGACTATTGTTTCCGAAATTTGCAAGTTCGAGCAATATGCCCACTTTTGCCACACACAAAACATGTCACGTTTGTCAGATCTTGTGATGGGGGTTCTTGGTTCCATTTCTTTTGTCTCGGGTAATTTTTATTTTGTGGCCTTACAGTATTTTCCAAGATTTTCTTAACTGGCTTCAAGTGACTATTTTTATAAAATCGACCTTTAGCTAAAGTATTTCCAGAAGTTAAATTTACCTTTGCAGTGGAATGCTCTTGTGTCATAAGCGCATCTTGTCCTCATGCTTCTTCTTCCACCCGAATCTGTGTGATTAGAGTCTCCAAGGACGTCTCTTTTTGCTTGTGATGCATTGACTTCTGGAACTCCCTCCAAGATGATGGTAGTTTGTCAATAATACCTGCTACAACAAGATTGTCTCAAACTTTGATGCCTTCGGATCTAACTTCAGCCACTAGCATTTGAAAATCTTGTAATTATTGTAATTTTTTTTATTTGTATTTTCTGGTGTTTTATTTGTAATTATCACCAACAATTTTAAGGAGATTCAAGCCCTCTGCGGTTAGGCAAAGCCTCACACCGATGCAGCAGAAAAAACCTTGACTTGTGTCACGACCCAAACCCGGCCCTATGGGTTTAGCACCGTAACCGGCCAGTAATCTGAGATTACCGAAGGCCTGCTTAACAGTAATACAGTAAAACAGAGTACAGGGCCTGGCGGAAGCCAATACAGTAAATAAATAGTGTCCATTGAGCTGTGACAGTCTGTATGCAAAAAGGCTTTTCATACATTTATACAAAAACAGTATACACAATATTTACATTTATTCAGACTAGGGACCCGACCTAGATAACAGTACCGTAACACTCGGTCTATACAGAGCAGTAAAACAGTACAAAACAGTACAGAAGGGGGGGAAAACAAACAAAACACCCCCCAAGCCATAGCATGGCAACTAGGAACCTCGCAGTGAGGCACAAAGAGGCACAAAGGCTGGCTTGACAAAACTGGAGTAACCCTGACGCCTCTAGCTGCGGTCTGGTGCCTGAACACCTACATATATATATGAGCAGTGAGCTAAAGCCCAGTGAATAACATAAAGCGTAAAGAGGTTTAGAATGAATGTCCTTACAGTAAGGAAAACAGTTCAATTCAATCAGTATTTCAGTTGTTCAGTACAGTAAACAGTCATATGTGGTACATCCATTAGCATAACAGTAACAGTAGGTCTTGAAAGACCGAACAGTAATGATGGCCATCAGTCAGTAAACAGTAGTGGTTCCACGAGGGAACCGACAGAGAATTCTGTCGCAGTAACAGTAACAGTAAACAGTAAGTACTAAGGATGCCACAGTACAGTTCAGAAATAAAGGACATACATTCATTCAGTAAATAATACCAGTTCAGTTCAGTATTCAAAAGATATCAGTTGAACATATCTTTACACAATTGTTACTCACAGAGTTCTGGGCTACAGTATGCTAGAGCGTGTCTCCCCAGTTGCCAACCCTACACAGTTCACAGATTGAACACACTAAGCTACACAGTTGGGAAATCTCATAACTTAATCCCTAATTTGCCTGGGTGTGTTCTACAATGATATCCTCATCAAGATGCCTTAAACTAGGCCTAAGAATGCCTAGGATGGGATGAGGATGCAAAAATACACTTGGAAAATATTTCGCAAAGTTTGCTGAAAATAGGAGCCTCGCTCGAGCGAGACTTTCTACGCTCGAGCGTAAGTCCAAAATCAAAGGCTTCGCTCGAGCGAGTAATCCTTCGCTCGAGCGGTCTGCAAAACAGTAAAAGTACTGGATGCTGAAATTTTACGCGCGATCCTCGCTCGATGGTCGCTCGAGCGGAGCCCTGGACAAAGGCGCTCGCTCGAGCGGGGAATCCTTCGCTCGAGCGAGGAAGCCAAATCTGGAATTTCCAGATCTGCCTCCCAAGCTCAAACCAAGCATTCTACCACTCCAAACTCGACCTCTTGGGCCCAAATTCTGGAAAACATCATTAAATTCAATGTATAACAAGTTTCAAAGCTCAATTTATGAATTCAAGCCCCAAAGGTGAGTCAATTAAAACCACATTCAAACCCATTTTCAAGAACAACATTCAAACATGTCATGCATGAGTTTTAAACCAAATTGAAGCTCCAAAGCTTGCTCAAATGAGCTCATTTCTTTCCAAAACCAGATGAAAACATGGTCTATAACAACAATATGAGCATGCATGTACTAATGTCCATGTAATTAACCTCAAAATGCAATAATACTAACATGCATGCAAGAGATGAGCTTCAATCCACCATTAATGAACCAAATCATGGCTTAGCTCTACAAATGAGGCATGAATCATGCAAGGATGAACTCAAGAACACCATTAAGATGATGAATGTCCTACCTTAGTCTTGTAGAATTAGGAGTGAGGGAGCTCAAATATGCAAATACACTTCAATTCTTCAAGATTCACAAGCTAATCAACAAAAACACTTCTCTCCCTCCCTAACTCTCTCTATGGTCGGCAATGAGAGGGGAAATGGCTGAGGAAATGTTGTCTTAGGCTCAAGTGTGTGTATTGAGTGGGCCACTAAGGGTGGCAAAATGGTAATTAAGCTTAACTCTTTAATTAGCTTATTTAATCTAATTTAATCATACCTAATCAATTTTCAGATAATTATACCATAAAATCACATTAAATATGAGAGTCACGGAACATCAATCGGTTTCTAATTCGGCCGCCGATAAGGCCTTCAATTAGAAGTTTAAACATATAAACGTGAACAGATAATCAGACAATCAAACAGATAGAATGCAATTAACTAACATATACTCAGTCAATTCAGTTTTAATTTCAGTCAGTCAGTTATCAGTTCCGTTTAGCAGTAATCGGTGATTATCGGTAATCAATCAGTCCTTAATCAGTAAACAGTATGAGGGTTGTTACAGTCTCCCCTCCTTATAAAGAGTTTAGTCCCCTAAACTCGAGTTACCTTCATTCTGGAAGAAAACAGGATTCAGTGGAAACAGTTCAGGATATCGTTTGGCCATGTCATCTTCCCTTTCCCAAGTGGCATACACGTCACCGTGGTTTTGCCAGTCAACTTTCACTAACGGGATCTCTTTGTTCCTCAGTTTCTTGATTCGTCTGTTTACAATCTGTATAGGCCGTTCCTCGTAAGTGTAGTCATCACTCAACACCACGTGGGTAGGCTCTATTACATGGAAAGGATCCCGAAGGTAATCTCTCAACATCGAAATGTGGAAGACGTTATGCATATGCTCCATTTCAGGAGGAAGCGCAACTTGATACGCCACCGGATTGATTTTCTCAATGATCTCATATGGTCTGACGTATCTCGGTGCTAACTTGCCTTTGACTCCAAAACGAGTCTGGCCTTTCATTGGTGTCACTTTCACAAAAACGTGATCACCCACTTCATACTCTCTGTCCCGTCTTCTGACATCTGCATAACTTTTCTGTCTACTCTGTGCAGTTTTTAGTCTTTGCTGTATCAGTTTCACTTTCTCAGTTGTTTCATACACAATCTCGGGCCCAAGCAAAGGCCCATCTCCAACTTCTGCCCAGCAGATTGGAGATCTACATTTTCTGCCATACAATGCCTCGAAAGGCGCCATGCCAATACTCGAATGGTAGCTGTTGTTATACGCAAATTCAGCTAAGGGCAAATGGCTTTCCCAGTCTCCCTGAAAATCAAGGACACACATTCTCAGTAAATCCTCCAGAGTTTGGATGGTCCTTTCTGATTGGCCATCTGTCTGAGGATGATAGGCACTACTCAATCTCAGTTCAGTACCCAGTGCAGTTTGTAGGCTTTGCCAAAACCTCGATGTAAACTTCGAATCCCTGTCAGAAACAATAGACACAGGCACTCCATGCAGTCTTACAATTTCATCAATATAGATAACAGCCAATTTGTCCGCATTATAGATTGTCTTGACAGGTAAGAAGTGAGCAGATTTGGTTAGTCTATCAACAATAACCCAAATTGAATCCATACCTTTTCTGGAGCGAGGTAATCCAACGATAAAATCCATCGTGATATGCTCCCATTTCCACTCTGGTATGGGTAGGGGTTGCAATAGTCCGGCAGGTCGTTGATGTTCAGCTTTGACCTGTTGGCAATGAAGACATTTGGATACAAAATCAGCAATTTCTTTCTTCATTCCCGGCCACCAGAAATTCTGTTTCAGATCTTGGTACATTTTCGTATTCCCCGGATGGATAGACAATTTCGAATTGTGGCCTTCTTGCAGAACTCTTCTTTTCAGTTCAGTATCATTCGGTACACACAGTCTTTCTTGAAATTTCAGTACATTATTCTCACATTTGAATCCCGGTCTCGGTTTAGATTCTCCTTCTTCGATGATCTTTTTCAAGAAGTCATCCAGTTGCTGTTTCTCTTTAATCTCCTCGATCAGTGCCGGTTGAGCAGAAATAGCAGCTAAGATTCCACCTTGTCCTCTCAAAACAATTTCTATTTCAGATTTTTCCAGGTCACAAAGCAACTCTTTCTGCCCTGTAAGCAAACAGGCTAAGTTTCCAATCGATTTCCGGCTCAATGCATCGGCAACGGTATTGGCTTTTCCCGGATGGTACAATATCTGTAGGTCATAGTCTTTAATCAGTTCCAGCCATCTCCGCTGTCTCATATTCAGTTCTTTCTGTGTGAAGAAATACTTTAAACTCTTGTGGTCGGTGTATACTTCACATGTCACCCCATACAGATAGTGACGCCAAATTTTCAGTGCAAATACTACTGCAGCAAGTTCCAGATCATGGGTCGGGTAATTCTTTTCATGTGGTCTCAGTTGTCGGGAAGCATAAGCTATAACCTTCCCATTCTGCATTAAAACACATCCCAAACCCTTATGAGAAGCATCACTAAATACAGTATAACCATCCGTACCTGAGGGTAAAGTCAAAACTGGTGCAGTCACAAGTCGAGTTTTCAACTCCTGGAAAGCAGATTCTCTTTGGTCAGTCCAGTCAAATGATGTCCCCTTCTGAGTTAACTGAGTCAATGGTAGAGCAATTTTGGAGAAATCTTTGACAAATCTTCTGTAATATCCAGCCAATCCCAAAAAACTTCGGACTTCAGTCACATTTGTTGGTCTAGGCCAGTTCACTACAGCTTCAATTTTCTGCGGATCAACAGAAATTCCATTTTTGCTAACAACATGCCCCAGAAACATAACATGGTCAAGCCAAAATTCACATTTAGACAGTTTAGCATACAGTCTCTGTTCTCTTAAGGTTTGTAGGGCAAGTCTCAGATGATGTTCATGCTGTTCTATACTTTTGGAGTAAATCAATATGTCATCGATAAATACAACAATAAAGTCATCAAGGTATGGTTTAAAAATTCTGTTCATAAGGTCCATAAAGGCAGCAGGGGCATTCGTGACTCCAAAAGGCATAACCAAAAATTCATAATGTCCATACCTCGTTCTAAAAGCAGTTTTATCGATGTCTTCCGGTTTAACCTTCAGTTGATGATACCCCGATCTGAGATCAATCTTAGAAAACACTTGTGCACCCTGTAACTGATCAAATAAATCATCAATGCGTGGCAATGGGTATTTGTTCTTTACAGTTACCTTATTCAGTTCACGGTAGTCGATGCACAGTCTCAGTGAGCCATCTTTCTTCTTGACAAACAAAACAGGAGCACCCCATGGCGAAGTGCTAGGTCTGATAAACTTTTTGTCTAACAGTTCTTGCAGTTGCACTTTCAGTTCTTTCAATTCAGTTGGAGCCATTCGGTAGGGAGCTTTAGAAACTGGTTGTGTTCCGGGAATCACATCAACGGTAAATTCAATCTCCCTGTCAGTCAAATCTCCTGGAAGATTATCTGGGAAAACATCTGGAAATTCTCTGACTATAGGAATGCAATTCACATCAGTTTTAACGCTATCATCAGTAGACACAGTCAGTACAGAACACAGATATCCTTTACACCCCTTTCTAATTAATTTAACAGCTTTTACTGACGAAATCAAATACGGAGGAGGTACTACTCCACTCCCATTAAACACAAATTCAGGTAGACCAGGTGGACGGAAAACAACTTGCTTGGTCACACAGTCAATAGTGGCATGATATTTTTGTAACCAATCCATCCCCAATATTACGTCAAAATGATCAATGTTCAATGGCAGTAAATCAATAAACAGATGCATATCCCCAACAATAATTTCACATGCGGGGTACATATAAGCACATGTCATGGATCCCCCTACGGGTGATGATACGGCTAGCAGGTAGTTCATAGGTTCTAAGGGTCTATTCAATTTCCGTGAAAAAGCATGCGATACATAAGAATGCGTAGACCCCGAATCAATTAATACATATGCATTTTGTGCACAAATAGAGAGAATACCTGACACAACGGTCTCGGTATTCTGCACATCTCCCGGTACTAGTGCGAACACTCGGCCTTGCCTCACAGGCTCTTTCCCGGTAGCTTTAGGGTTAGGCTTTGGTGGAGCATTTGATGCTGCTGCGCTTGGTGCAGCTTTACCACTGGCTTGTGGAGCAGAGGGGCAGTCCTTAACCATGTGGCCCACCTTGCCACACCTGTAACAAGCTCCAGATACTCTGTAACAGACCCCCTTGTGCTTCTTGCCACACTCAGGACAGGGTGGTATGAACCCACTCCCTTGGCTGGGGCTAGTTGTCGACCCCGTATTCTGTTTCTTATTGGCTGGGTTGTGCTTGCCTTTCTTGAATTTGAAACCCTGCCTTTTACCATGCCATTCGGTTATTGGTGTTTCAGATTGTTTCACTGCTGCAATGTTCGACTCGGCCATCAATGCCCGGTCGAGAACACCCACAAAAGTCGGTAATTTCAAAACATTTATCCGGTCAAGTATTGCCACATTTAGGCCGCCTTCAAATTTTCTGGCCTTCTTATATTCAGTATCCACCATATGCGGTGCATAACGGGCAAGTTCAGTGAATTTTGTTTCATATTCTGCAACGGACATTGTGCCCTGCTTCAGTTGTTCAAACTCAGTTACTTTCCTATCCCTGACACACTGTGGGAAGTACTTTTCAAAGAAGGACTCCTTGAACTGAGCCCAAGTCATAACAGTATTTGCGTCGCGGATCAACATCCACCACCTTCTAGCCTCTTCTTGTAGGGTGAAGGTAGCTAACAATACTTTATTTGCTTCTGAGCACGGAAACACTTCAAATAGTTTTTCTGTTTCAAGCACCCAAGCTTCAGCTTTTAACGGTTCAAGGCCTCCCTGAAAGGATGGCGGTTTCATTTTGCTGAACTTCTGGGTCAGAGCAATAATATCCCCATCATTCACATTAACATTAGGTTCCGGCTGTACCGGAGGAGGAGGAGGTGGAGGCGGTTGGTTCTGTTGTTGTTCAAGTCTAGCAGTTATCAGTTCTATCATTCTTTCCATTCTTTCCATTCTTGCCTCGGTAGACGAGGACTCAGGTTCATTTGCACTGTCCATTTCACTATAACAGTTATAACAATTTTAAACATAAGCAGTCATTGGTTTACCAGTTTAACACATTAACAGATATTCAGTCATAACATAACCACACACTTATCATGCTCATGAGATGCCCTAATCACTTTTCTAGGACACCCTATAGCTCATTTGGACACGTGTGTGCGGTATAACTCGTGGTAAGTATCGCTCTGATACCACTCTGTCACGACCCAAACCCGGCCCTATGGGTTTAGCACCGTAACCGGCCAGTAATCTGAGATTACCGAAGGCCTGCTTAACAGTAATACAGTAAAACAGAGTACAGGGCCTGGCGGAAGCCAATACAGTAAATAAATAGTGTCCATTGAGCTGTGACAGTCTGTATGCAAAAAGGCTTTTCATACATTTATACAAAAACAGTATACACAATATTTACATTTATTCAGACTAGGGACCCGACCTAGATAACAGTACCGTAACACTCGGTCTATACAGAGCAGTAAAACAGTACAAAACAGTACAGAAGGGGGGAAAAACAAACAAAACACCCCCCAAGCCATAGCATGGCAACTAGGAACCTCGCAGTGAGGCACAAAGAGGCACAAAGGCTGGCTTGACAAAACTGGAGTAACCCTGACGCCTCTAGCTGCGGTCTGGTGCCTGAACACCTACATATATATATGAGCAGTGAGCTAAAGCCCAGTGAATAACATAAAGCGTAAAGAGGTTTAGAATGAATGTCCTTACAGTAAGGAAAACAGTTCAATTCAATCAGTATTTCAGTTGTTCAGTACAGTAAACAGTCATATGTGGTACATCCATTAGCATAACAGTAACAGTAGGTCTTGAAAGACCGAACAGTAATGATGGCCATCAGTCAGTAAACAGTAGTGGTTCCACGAGGGAACCGACAGAGAATTCTGTCGCAGTAACAGTAACAGTAAACAGTAAGTACTAAGGATGCCACAGTACAGTTCAGAAATAAAGGACATACATTCATTCAGTAAATAATACCAGTTCAGTTCAGTATTCAAAAGATATCAGTTGAACATATCTTTACACAATTGTTACTCACAGAGTTCTGGGCTACAGTATGCTAGAGCGTGTCTCCCCAGTTGCCAACCCTACACAGTTCACAGATTGAACACACTAAGCTACACAGTTGGGAAATCTCATAACTTAATCCCTAATTTGCCTGGGTGTGTTCTACAATGATATCCTCATCAAGATGCCTTAAACTAGGCCTAAGAATGCCTAGGATGGGATGAGGATGCAAAAATACACTTGGAAAATATTTCGCAAAGTTTGCTGAAAATAGGAGCCTCGCTCGAGCGAGACTTTCTACGCTCGAGCGTAAGTCCAAAATCAAAGGCTTCGCTCGAGCGAGTAATCCTTCGCTCGAGCGGTCTGCAAAACAGTAAAAGTACTGGATGCTGAAATTTTACGCGCGATCCTCGCTCGATGGTCGCTCGAGCGGAGCCCTGGACAAAGGCGCTCGCTCGAGCGGGGAATCCTTCGCTCGAGCGAGGAAGCCAAATCTGGAATTTCCAGATCTGCCTCCCAAGCTCAAACCAAGCATTCTACCACTCCAAACTCGACCTCTTGGGCCCAAATTCTGGAAAACATCATTAAATTCAATGTATAACAAGTTTCAAAGCTCAATTTATGAATTCAAGCCCCAAAGGTGAGTCAATTAAAACCACATTCAAACCCATTTTCAAGAACAACATTCAAACATGTCATGCATGAGTTTTAAACCAAATTGAAGCTCCAAAGCTTGCTCAAATGAGCTCATTTCTTTCCAAAACCAGATGAAAACATGGTCTATAACAACAATATGAGCATGCATGTACTAATGTCCATGTAATTAACCTCAAAATGCAATAATACTAACATGCATGCAAGAGATGAGCTTCAATCCACCATTAATGAACCAAATCATGGCTTAGCTCTACAAATGAGGCATGAATCATGCAAGGATGAACTCAAGAACACCATTAAGATGATGAATGTCCTACCTTAGTCTTGTAGAATTAGGAGTGAGGGAGCTCAAATATGCAAATACACTTCAATTCTTCAAGATTCACAAGCTAATCAACAAAAACACTTCTCTCCCTCCCTAACTCTCTCTATGGTCGGCAATGAGAGGGGAAATGGCTGAGGAAATGTTGTCTTAGGCTCAAGTGTGTGTATTGAGTGGGCCACTAAGGGTGGCAAAATGGTAATTAAGCTTAACTCTTTAATTAGCTTATTTAATCTAATTTAATCATACCTAATCAATTTTCAGATAATTATACCATAAAATCACATTAAATATGAGGGTCACGGAACATCAATCGGTTTCTAATTCGGCCGCCGATAAGGCCTTCAATTAGAAGTTTAAACATATAAACGTGAACAGATAATCAGACAATCAAACAGATAGAATGCAATTAACTAACATATACTCAGTCAATTCAGTTTTAATTTCAGTCAGTCAGTTATCAGTTCCGTTTAGCAGTAATCGGTGATTATCGGTAATCAATCAGTCCTTAATCAGTAAACAGTATGAGGGTTGTTACAACTTGTCCCCTCCAAGATACAACAGCCCGACTAAGTCGTATGGTTAACCAATACTACACAATTAGTTGAACCCAAAGCTTTATTACATACACCCTTTTTTATTTGCCTGATAATCTCACAAATAAGAAACTTAAGCTACAATAAGAAAGGTGAAAGGCTCAATTTATAGGAGAGGAAAGCTTGGTCACCAAGAAACGGGTTAACTTGGAGGAAAAATATAGGAGAGGAAATTGGTGGGAAATTTCCTTGGAGGTGAGGAAACTTGGTGTGAAATTTCCTTAGAGGCTTGGTGGATAAGAATTATAATAACCCTCACCACTGATTACCGTTAAACATTGATTACTGATAATTGAACTGATTATAAGTACTGAACTGACTGACTGAAATTGAAAACCGAATTGACTGAGTACATGTTAGTTAATTGAATTTTATCGGTTGACAGTATGATTATCTGTTCATGTTCATATGTTTAAACTGCTAATTGAAGGCCTTATCGGCGGCCGAATCCGAAACCGATTAGTGTTCTATGATCCTTAGAATTAATGTGATTTTATAGTATAATTATCTGAAAATTGATTAGGTATGATTAAATTAGATTAAATATCGATTAATCGCATAGTTTGATTTAATTACCGTTCCGCCACTTAGTGGACCACTATCTCTTGAACCTTGTATACACTCCACGTATTGATCAAACAAACATTTTCTTCTCCTCTTCTTGCCTCAACCGACCCAAGTTAGAGAGTGAGAGAGAGTTGAGTTGTTCTTGAGAGATTTGCTTGATCTTGCTTGGAATTGAAGTGTTGATTGCTACTTTGAGCTCCTAGACCTTGAACACAAGACTAAGGTAGGACATTCATCTTCTTGTTGTTGTCTTAGAATCCATTCTTGCACAATTCATGCTTTAATTGTAGAGTTAAGCCATGTTTTGGTGCATACATGTTGAATTGAAGCTCATTCCATGCTTGCATGTGTTCTTGGTTGAGTTTTGAGTTGTTTTCATGGCAAAAATGTTACATGCATGCTCATATTTTTATAAGAGACCATGAACTCATCATGTTTTGAAAGATTTGGCTCCTTAGAGCATCAAATTGAAGCTTTGAATTGATTTGAATTCATGCATGTTTGCATGTTCTTCATATTCTTGAAAATGGGTTTGAATATGGTTTTAATTGACTCACCTTTGGGGCTTGAATTCATAAATTGAGCTTTGAAACTTGTTATACATTGAATTTAGTTATGTTTTCCAGAATTTGGGCCCAAGAGGTCGAGTTTGGAGTGGTAGAATGCTTGGTTTGAGCTTGGGAGGCAGATCTGGAAATTCCAGATTTGGCTTCCTCGCTCGAGCGAAGGATTCCCCGCTCGAGCGAGCACCTTTGTCCAGGGCTCCGCTCGAGCGACCATCGAGCGACCATCGCGCGCAAAATCTCAGCATCCAGTATTTTTACTGTTTTGCAGACCGCTCGAGCGAAGGATTCCTCGCTCGAGCGAAGCCTTTGATTTTGGACTTACGCTCGAGCGGAGAAAGTCTCACTCGACCAAGGCTCCTAGTTTCAGCAAACTTTGCGAAATGTTTTCTAAGTGTATTTTTGCATCCTCATCCCATCCTAGGCATTCTTAGGCCTAGTTTAAGACATTTAGGTGAGGATATCGTTGTAGAACACACCAAGGCAAATTAGGGATTAAGTTATGATATTTCCCAATTGTGTAGCTTAGTGTGTGTTCAACCTGTGAACTGTGTAGGGTTGGCAACTGGGGAGACACGCTCTAGCATACTGTAGCCCAGAACTCTGTGAGTAACAATTGTGTAAAGATATGTTCAACTGATATCTTTTGAATACTGAACTGAACTGTTTACTGAACTGGTATTACTGAATGAATGTATGTCCTTTATTTCTGAACTGTACTGTGGCATCCTTAGTACCTACTGTTTACTGTTACTGTTACTGTTACAGAGATCTCTGTCGGTTCCCTCGTGGAGCCACTACTGTTTACTGACTGATGGCCATCATTACTGTTCGGTCTTTTAAGACCTACTATCACTGTTATGCTAATGGATGTACCACATATGACTGTTTACTGTACTGAACAACTGAAATACTGATTGAATTGAACTGTTTTCATTACTGTAAGGACATTCATTCTAAACCCCTTTACGCTTTATGTTATTCACTGGGCTTTAGCTCACTGCTCATATATATATGTAGGTGTACAGGCACCAGATCGGAGCTAGGAGCGTCAGGGTAACTCCAGTTTTGTCAAGCCAGCCTTTGTGCCTCACTGCGAGGTTCCGAGTTGCCATGCTTTGGCTTTGGGGTGTTTTGTTTGTTTCCCCCGTCTGTCTCCATACTGTTTGGATTACTGTATAGACTGTCAGTTGCTAACTGTACTGTTATCAAGGGATTAGGTCCCTGTACTGTGTGACTGTAAATTTTGTATAGACTGTACTGTTTGTGTATGTATGAGTGCATGAAAAATCTTTTTGGCATACAGACTGTCACAGCTCAATGGACACTATTTACTTACTGTATTGGCTTTCGCCAGGCCCTGTACTCTGTTTCACTGTATTACTGTTCTGCAAGCCTTCGGTAATCCCGGATTACTGGCCGGTTACGGTGCTAAACCCATAGGGCCGAGTTTGGGTCGTGACAAGAATGAAGACTTGACTTGGAGACTTGACTTGGAGACTTGGTGGGCAAGTTTTCTTGGAGGAAAAGAAAGGATTAACTAGGAGAACAAGTTATTTGGAGCCCAATCATACAATATAATCTATAACACATTATAATATTAAAATATCTGCTAATAATAGCCTTTAGCATCATGAGCTTGAATACCTAAAAAGAACAAAAATGCATTAAAATAATTAAGTAACTAAAATTGAAGATTTTAACAAGTGCACTTTAAGAGGCTTAAATGTAAACAAGCACGTATCAGGCCTTCATCATCATTTTTTTTAATTCAGTCAACAATTGTTGATATTCTTCAGCTTGGAGGCTTAATAAAACCTACCTAATCTGGATTAGAATTCGTCGTACTAGAAGGACACGTGATTGTCATGTGTATTAAAATTTGACTACACAACCAAATATGATCTTTTTAAAATCCTGGAACAAGCCGAGGAGCATATGTACTAGATGAAATCCACAACCTGAAACAAGGAACAAAACAACTAAACCGGTTGCTACCGATCAAAAGAGCACTTCGGCAATCAAGTCGAGAACGATATCCCTCAAGGATAATCACAAAGTATAACAATGATAGCGAGAGATATAGAAAGAGAAAGAGATGTGTAAATAAATTGAGAAAGAGGGTTACCTGCAGAAATACCAAGAGAGGTTCAAAAATACTAGGCTGGAAGGTTGCTACATTGCAGCTTTTCAGCCTTGGCTCGTGCGGTGGCCCCAGCCGCTCATGTTGCTACTCCGCCACTCGTGTGGTGCAATACGACCTCTCATACGGCGCCCAAGCAAGGTCTCCATGTCTGGCCACTCGTGCAAAGCTCATCGTCGCTCATGTGGTGCACCTGGTCGCTCGAGCGGTGCCATGTCCAGCCTTCATAGCTCCTTGGCCGCTCATGCAGTCAGATTTTAGATAGGGTCATGTTTGAAAGGTGTTTCTAAGTCTCTGTTTTTCATCCTTATGCCCGAAACAAAAATATTAAAAACATCACATGCTAAATAGGCATTGACATCAACTCAACGAACTCACCAAAGTATAATTTGCTGCATCAAGGATCTAAAAGTGTACCAGGGCATCTATACAAGTGTCCCCACAATTGTCCTTGTCCATTGTGTTCTTGAAGTACCTGTACATTTGCTTGTGAGGCATCACCATTTTTATTATTTGCTTCATTTTGGACAATCACTACTGCAGACCATTTGCCTATGTTCTTGTCTCCTAGTATGTGCCATCATTCAAAATTAGAACGAGTCTCACTGTGTGTTCCAATTTATATTAGTACAATTCTGGTTAAGCTTAGATCGATAGAGCTTTAACACAAATTTCATCAAACAACACAATAATCAAACTAATTGTGTTAATGTTCTATGCCTTGAAATATTCAAAGACTTCTTTGGAATAATAACAAGAAGGAAAAGTAAAAATAGAGAAAACAAACTATTTTAGTAACTTTTTGATTTTTTACGGAAAAATGTGCAGAAAAATAGAGAAAATGATGTGACAATTTATAGTGATTTTTTGGTTTGGTTTTTTGGCTAACATAGCTACTTCCCAAACAAGGCCTAAAAGACTCCCAACGTCTACAAGGAATACACTGAAATTACAATATACAATTATGCGTTACAAATGGGACTAGTCCACTTTGTGGACTAGATGGTGTTATTGGCCCCATGGGGTCTATCATGGATCTCATTTTGATAATCTGAATCGTTCAATGTGTAGAACTTGTTGAGTACTTCATTTTTGCAAAAAATCACATTGATCGGATGTCAATAACCCCTTGATTAGATCATGTTTTTGTCAATGGTAAATATAATTTTAAAAATAAATTGTTGATAAAAATGTGTTCTGATCAAATGTCTATTGGACGGTAACCGATCTATTGGTATCTGATCAATGTGATTTTTTTGTAGGGATAAAATACTTGACAATCTCTACATATTGAACGGTCCGAATTATCACAGTGAAACTCGTGGTGGGCCTCATAGGCCCAACAACACCGTTGTAATTAGTCCTAAAAAAAAGATTTATTCCTAAATAATGAAAGATCTATGCTAAGTAATGTGTTGAGGATTGATGACAATGTCATGCCATCCCTCTTGCCCACTTTATAAGTTGGGGCTAGCTTCTCTCTAATCTTAAATCAGACCGAAGAGGTGTTGTCCAGCTCGCTGAGTTCACTTTTGGGTTCTGTTTTGATAATCTGAATCGTTCACATTTTAAAATTTGTCGAGTTTATCATCCCTACAAAAAATTAAGCAGATCAGATATATAATTTGAATCAATTTTGTATAAAAAAAAATAGACGGTAAGAATAAATTATTCATACAAAATTGATTCGAACACGTGATTTTCGTTTTCCGCACGACTTGATATTTTGCATGAATGATATTCTTGACAAATTTTAAAATATAAAATGGTCAAACTTTGAGACGGGAGACCGTGCAGATCCTTATAAGTTATATGCCTCAAATAAGAAATAACTGATTTGGCAATTTATTCCACTTTCCACATTTGATGGGAATAACTTTTCCAACAGTTATCAATTACAAGATGTATGTAGTTCCATATGTCCTACACATACATAATAATAATAATAAATAATGTGATTTTTTTTATAATAGTTAAAAAAATTATAATTAATAAATATAATATAAGGAATAATTAAAAAATTTATAAATAGTAATAATTAAAAAATTTATAAATAGTAATTAAAATAATATCTTAATTAAAAATAATAATCTTAACAAAAAAAATAAATAACATAACCTAATTAAGAGATGATAAGGGGCAAGGTAAAGGGGTAAAGGGTAAATTATTAATAGGTCGTAATAGTTAGATTTAATTTTCTTCAAGTCTTATTAAGAATAAGTCTTAATATAATCGTCACTAAAATTAAATTTTTGTGACGATTTTTTATATATGTCGCTAAAAATTGATAATTACTGATTTTTTTATCACGATTTTTATATATTATCGTTAAAAATTACAATTAGTGACTTTTTTTGTTACGAAATTTTCAAACTATCACTAAAAATTAAAAATTAGTAATTTTTTGTAACAATTTTTTTAAACTATTATTAAAACTTGTAATTAGTAATATTTTTTTATGATTTAAACTGTTACTGAAAATTAATAATTAATAATTTTTTTAATAATATATAATAAAAAATATCATGATAATAATTATCATACAACCTATTAAATAATAGGGTCTGGCTTTGGTCTAGTCCACCATCGGACTGGACCGTGCTGTTGCATCCCGTGGGGGCCCACCACGGGTCTCGTTTTGAAAATCTGAACCGTTCAATGTGTAGAACTCTTCGAGTATTATATATCCGTAAAAAATCACGTTGATCGGATATCGATAGCTATGTGATCAAATCCATTTTTTGTCAACCGTTAATTTATTCACCGTCTATTTTTTTATACAAAACTGATTTAATCACATAGCTATCGATATCCGATTAATGTGATTTTTTATAAATATATAATTCTCAAAAAATTCTACATATTGAACGGTTCAGATTTTCAAAACGGAATCTATAATAGGCCTCTACAGACCTAACAACACAATTTAATCCGATGATAAGCTGGACGAAAGCCAGACCCTAAATAATAAGTCCCAGAGTAGAAGGTTAGTGCAATGGGGATTGTGCTCCAAGTTGAATCAAAGCCTTTTTTTTTTTTTTTTTTTTTTTTTTTTTTTTTTTTTTTTTTTTTTTTACATGTCAAGTCTCCTACGATTGTGGCCGTTGACTAGTGGACTCCATCATCAGTTGGGGAAGAACAACCATGGCTTTCAATAAAGTGTCACCAACCCCAGTCCCAATCCCAAACAATCAATTTCAAGAAACCCAAGAAATGAATAATAATAATAATTACAATAAGGTGGAAATTCCTCAAATCCAGAAGAAACCCAGGGTACTATGCCTCCATGGATTCAGGACAAGTGCTGAAATCCTCAAAAAACAGGTCGGACGGTGGCCTCAAACCCTCCTCGGAAAGCTCGACCTCGCCTTCGTTGATGGGCCTTGTTTGGCCCGAGGCAAATCTGATGTTGAAGCCTTCTTTGATCCTCCCTACTATGAATGGTTCCATTCTAACCAGGTCTCATCAAACCCCATCTTTCCAAACTAATCATCTCATTTATTTTAGATCCATTCATTTGTAGTGATTGTGATTTGGTTGTGCCAAAAAAAATAAATAAATAACTATTCAATTTTGTGAAATCTATGTTTGTTTTCTTTGTTGTAGGATTTTACAGAGTACTACAATTTCGAAGAATGTCTTGCTTATCTAGAAGATTATATGATTAAGCATGGACCTTTTGATGGTCTGCTTGGTTTTTCCCAGGTGGGTTTGTTGAAATTTTTACCTACACTTGGATGACAATGAATTGGGTCACACTCATGTGAGTGTGAGTGTCCTACGCCTGAGTTTTGTATCTCTAGTATCTGTTTGGATAGGGTGATTTGGTGAGAAATGATAGAAAATGAAGAGAAAGAGAAGTCTTTCTCATGTTTAGTTTATAATTTTATTTCTCTCTCTCTGATTGTTAAAAATTGCTGCTCTGAACAATTGTAGGAACACAGAACTCAGCTCTATGACCTGTATTACTAGCATAGTCATGGAATTGATATTCTTGATGTGTCCTTGTAAAATTTTCTTTTTTGATTGTTAAAATATTGCTGATCTGATGAAAATTAGGGAGCACTTTTATCAGCAGCATTGCCGGGGATGCAATTGGAGGGAGTGGCTCTAACCAAGGTTCCAATGATAAAGTTTCTGATAATAATATCAGGGGCTAAGTTTGGTGGACACAAGTTTGGTTTGCCCAAACTGGCTGCTAATGCATTTTCCTCCCCCATCAAATTACCATCCCTCCACATTATAGGTACTTGCCTCTTATAATTTCTGGGTGATCTTGGTATTGAACTAGATGTGGTCAAAATTTCAATTATTTCTTGTTAATTTTGTATATATATATGTTTTGTGAATCGGTAACGAGTATTTACAATTTAAAGAGAGTTACAACCGGATAATCATAGTTGAACAGATATATAAGCCAACAACTGGGTCCCCCATAATGGGGAAGAAACAACCAACCCCAACAGTCAACCTAAGGAAGAGCTCCATAATGGGAAATAACTAAACAAGCCTATAATAGGGAAGAAATTATCAATCTTTGCATTTAGCCAGGATTGACTATCTGACCTCCTAGGTAGAAGTTTACAGGGGTAAGCAACTGAGCTAACCCAATTGGTTTTTGTATTCATTGATTTGAAATGAGCGGATTTGGAATTGATTACAAGAAATATGCCTTAATTTATATTGAATGACTTACTTGTAAGATATCAAAAAATAGATGGAATGATTTGAGTGCTTTATTATGATTGGATTTCAAATGACAAAGTGGAAGGAAATAGTTATTTCAAATCCATGGTAATTAGCTGTACAAGGATTCTTGTAAAATATCCCCACTTTATGCCTTCCTGTGAGGGCATCTCCAATCCTTACACTTTACCCACATCAAATTTAAATTTGAGTAAAAATGCTTAAAAAAAAATTTCACTCCCTTAAAACTCATACCAAAATGAGTTTTATTCAAATTTTGGCTCAAATCAAGCGAGACTTTTATATATATTTTTTTTAACCTCAAATTTCTAAAGCCAATTTGTGGTGATATGTCAACTTCTAATTTACAATTGTGTCACTTACGGATGTAAGAAAAATTGAAAGAACTGACCAAATCGGTTAAACCAAACTAAACCGGTTATATTTAGTCGGTTTTTTAATAGGAATTAGTCTGTACAGTTTTTAAAGTTAATTTTTTTCGATTTTCGGTTCGGTACCGGTTTAGGCACCTTGTGTACTGAATGAAACTGAAACCAACCGAAAGTTTAGCATATTAAACATAATATATATTAAATATATAATGAAATTGGTTGAGTATAAAATTCAATTGATTCACTTAATTGTTTATTTTTTTCTTAAATATTCCAGGTTTGACAATAGATATTGACAATGTGATAAGTTATTAGTTTGTCACTCATATGTGCTTGAGTCAAGTTTTGCTACTACTATGCCTACATAGCTATATCAGATGTTTATGTCATTTTCAATTTTTTATTTTAACTCTACTTGATAGACTTGTGATTTAATCTTATGGGATGATGGTTTTAAACTTTTGTTTTGTTTTGATGTCAAGACTTTGGTTTTCAGATTATATTTTGTTTCTACTTCTACTTCAGTAAAAGTTTAAACACTTAGTATTTATTAATTCTTTTGTTTGTATTTTTGTGAATGGTTAGATTACATATTGAAGTAATGTACAAATGGCTAATTCAATATTTTTATATAAATTATTTACTATACTACAAATTTAAGAAGTAATTCAAATTTGAAAGGTCATAAACTAAAAACCGCACCAAGTCAAACCGTTTGAATTGGCGTGGTTTAGTGAAAAATTCAGTCTATATCGGTTCACAATATAATAGAACCGACATTATCGGTTCGGTAAAATTTCACCTAAGCACCGACCGTCCGGAACTGATTACATCCCTAGTGTCACTTAACAAACTTCTACTCAAATTTGAGTTTGGCCATTGTAGTAACTCTATATGAGATGAAAGCTTTCACTCAAAATTTTACTCAAATCTGAGCAAAATATTTTCAGTTATACATGAGCAAGGGCTGGAGATGGCCTTAGGTCTTTAATCTAGCTCTAAGAACTCGCCCTCTTTTACATTTGAAAATTGAAATCCCTTAATCTGTTGATTTCAAATCTATTTATCCAAGTGTAAACTAGGTCACATCGTTTTCACACTGTTTTTCTCTTAGGAAGTTGATGGCGAATGCAATTTCCATGGTTAAGTTGAAAGCAATGTTCCAAAGATACATATCATTTACTCATATATTACAGTACCTGCTGTGCAGGTGAGACTGACTTCTTGAAGGAACATGGGATCGCATTATTGGAATCATTTCAGGACCCCATTGTAATTTACCACGCCAAGGGGCACACAGTACCAAGACTTGGTTAGTATTTAAGCTGCTTGGTGTAGGTTACCTGAGCTGCTTATAAATTTCTTTTTTCTTTTTTTTAAAAAAAAAATTTATTCAGGGAGTTTGTGACAAACTGTCTGTTGTAGCTTTTGCTTACGACTTATTATGTAGAAATAAGTTACATAAGTTAAAAAAAAAATTGATTATCTGGAAGTTAGGCATGGATGCGTTTGACTTTTGCTTTCTAATTTTCAGTTTTCAGCTTACAATAAGTTGCATCAAACGGGTCATTATGCAGTACTTTCTGTCATAACTGTGTCAACCTAGAACAAGCTAATGATTCTTTTATGGGATTGCATAGATACTGCTATGTAATTTCACATATCAACATACTTGTGCAAAAGAAAGTTTCATGTAATTCTTGGCAAACTTTCCATTGCTTTCATTGAACTTGGTGCTTGTGAATCATTATTACTGAACTCATACAATAATCTATTTAATTTTTATTTTTTCGGCTTACATTTGTGCAGATGAGAAAGGCGTGGGTACAGTGCTTGGCTTCATTGAGAAGATTTGGCAGATGCAATTGCAGGAAGAAATAGAACAATAATATTGTGCTTAGATGTGAATGTTGCCAATTTGTTCTCTTGAAATATTATGAGACATTAATAATATATAACTTATTAACTTTGTTGTGATGTTAGAAATCAATCATTAACTTTGTAAGTTATCTGAAAATAGATGTGTAGGATTAGGGTTTCCCCTAACTCTGAGATATGTTGAATAGAATAGAAAGCTCATTTATTTGTACAAAAGAAGGCAGTAGTTTTTGAGGGTTAATTACACTTTTCACTGAAAAATTGAATCTCTACATTTAAATATAGTTTCAATGAGGCCATTCCTTCTAAATTGAAGTTAAAATTATGTTTTGTTTGGTTTTTAGAAATTTGTTTCAGAAATTTTTTAAAAAAAACTTAAAATTAATTTGGTGAAAGAAATTCTAAAAAAAAATATCATTTTTATATAATTTTATTTTTTAGGATATAGAAATAATTTTTATAATTTTAAAAATATATTTTTGACATCTATTTTTATCAAATTAGTTTTTATTTTTTCAAAACAAAATTCTGAGTATTTTTTTTAAAAGACAAACCAAACATGGCCAATTTTGAGATACTGGTCATTTTTTTAAGGTTTAAATTTGATTAGAAGTTGAAATTAACAATTTTTGAATATTGTTAATTTTCTAAGGTGTACATGTAGATAAAATTAACAAAAAAAAATTAAATGAAATGATCAAATTGAAACTAAACTTTGAAGTGTAAGAATTAAATTGTTTAAATTAAAATTATAGAGATTAAATTAAAATTTGAGTCAAACTATAAAGGTACAAAATGTAATTAATCCTTTTCTAAGGCTGGGCATAGGGTTATCTGACTCGCACAACTCGTCCTACCCGAACTGACCCGCATACATATGAGTGATTTCGCAAACATAATAGGGTTGGGTATACTTTGGAATATGTCATTTTTTCGGGTTACGGGTGAATTACGGGTCTGAACCGCACTCGGAACACCCTGTCTACATTTACATTTAAAAAAAAAAAAAATGGACCGTTCATCTATCCTAGATATTTTTGCCCAAACAAACCAAACCAAATCTTAATCTCTCAAAATCAAAACATCTGCAACGACAGCGAAGCGACCAATCAGCCTTCGCAAGATCGACTCTCTCTCTTCGGCAACTCTGAGGTAAGCATTTCTCTGTCTCTGTCTCTCTCCCCGGCCTGTGATTTTTTAGAAGGCAATCAGATCTGTCTCTCTCTGTGCGTAGCCTCTCTTCTCATCTCACTCTCTCTCATTCTTCCATCTCTCTCTGTGGTGACAAGTGAAGCGACCGATCGACCTTCACAAGATCGACTCTCTCTCTCCGGCAACTCTCAGGTAAGCGCTTCTCTGTTTCTGTCTCTCTCTCTCTCTCTCCGATCTTTGATTTTTTTTTAGGCAATCAAATCTGTCTCTCTCTCTCCCCGGTCTCTGAATTTTTTTATCTGAATCAAGATTCTGTTGATGTGACTAAGATTATGTTTCCATGATGATTAAGATCTTGGATTAAGATTCTTTTAAGATTCTTCATAGACTTGTTTATATTATAAAAGAAAATTAGAAGTGGAAATTAAATATGTTATTGAATTTTAATTGAATATGTTTAGTTTCTGTTTAATTGAACCTGAAATTGAATCTGTTTAAATTCTTCATAGACTTGCACAGAACATTGTTTGATTTTAATTGTTTTTTTTTTAAATTTTTTATGGGAGTTTTCTGTTAATGAATTTTATTTAGAGGGTTTAGGGTTTATTGAATTTTTAGGAGTTATTTTTGGGAGTTTTCTGTGTGATATGGTGGGTGGGTTTGATCTTTGTACTTAAGGGAAATTGAATCTGTTGATTACTGAATCAGTTATTTAGAGGGGAAATTGAATTTATTAATTACTTTTTTATATTATATTTATCATTTAGTTTTTATTTAATTTTCATTCTAATTTTTGTAATCCAATTTGAATGGGTTTGAATTGAATGAAGTTTCCCAACAATTTATTTTTATTTTATTATTGCATTTTGGATGAATGTAAAAGTTAATAAAGAATTACTTTTAGGTAAGTTTAGAATTTTGAATAATTTTACTTTAATTGTATTGTTGAGTAGTAGATAGATAGTGAATGTGATTGATTATCTAGTTTAGAATTTTGAAATATATGCTTGTGTTAGTTTGTGATATGATTTAGGATTTTGAATGATTTGTTTGTATTGTTAGGAATTGATTTTGTTGTGTTTTTAATTTTATAAGTTTTAATTCATTAATTATTAATGTTGGAGCATTTTAGAAAATAGGAAGAAAATGGTCCAAAATAAATATTTACAAAATTGGAAAAAAAAAGGCTTAAAAATAAATTTTTAAAGAAAAAGTCCAATCCGCAAACCCTCCCGCACATCCGTGAACCTTATCCAAACAAATCGCACTGCGAGCGGTTGCGGATTGACTTTTTCTCAAACCGCATATATGCGGACAGGTCCAAATCGATCCATAAACTGCCCAAAACTGAACCGCGACCACCCCACTAACCTATGACATGAAAGAAACTTACAAATTGGATATAGAGGTAAATATACATCCATTAAATCGGATTCATAATTAAGAAGAAATTTTTAATATTTTAATATAACACAAAAGATAAATGGCATTTCATTTGGTACATGATTTGCAACCAAAAATATTCTTTAAGATTTGTTTGGATATGAGAAGTCCCAAAAATACTTGATATATTTTTTTGTTGTCACGGTCTAAACAGGCCTTTCGAATGAAATCTCAGGTTTAAACTCAAATAGAATATTTTGTGTGTAAACTTTCGTTTCTTTTCGAGGCCGAATTACATTAATGGTTCTTGTAATTTAAGATTTATATTATTTTGATTTTTAATTTTTTAATTGTGATTTATTTGATTCTGAATTTTGAATCTCGTTTCAAATAAGGACAATTAAAAACATTGTTACTCCATTTTAAGGGTAAAGTTGTCAATTTAATAAAATATAAACCAATTTGACAAAAATAAATGTCAAAAAATTATTTTTACTCACCAAAAATAAAATTACATAAAAATGATAATTTTTTTTTTATTTTTTTACCAAATTAATTTTTGTGATTATTTTTGTTGATATTTTTTTATAGTTATCATGTACTAGATGGTTATATTTATTGTTAACAGATATTTTTGAATGGTTATCATGTAATAGATTGTTATTAGATTTTTAATATATAATTGATATGTTTAATATCCGAAATCCTTTTAGTTTTGGATTTTTTTTTTTGATTTAATGGATTGGTTTAATAATGATATCAAAATTGTCGCTATATTTGACTTTTAAAAAAATAAAAACTAATTTAACAAAAATAAATATAAAAAAATTATTTGAAAAAATTATTTCTACCCTCCCAAAATATAAAATTATATAAAAATGATATGTTTTTAATTTATTTTTTTTTTAGACTTATTTATAAGTCTCTTTTCAGACACTTATGCTATGTTAAGTCCTGTGTAATTTCTTATAGAGTCTCAAGTCCTATTTAGATAGAAATGTATTCCACAAAATCCTACACAAACGTAACGTGACGTGACACTTATATAAACGTAATGTAACGTGACACCTACATAAACGTAACGTAACGTGACACTTACACAAACATAACGTAACACCTACATAAACGTAACGTAACGTGTCACGTTACGTTCGCAAACTTAATGAGTTTTTATTTTTTTAAATTGAATGTGAAAATGTTGCTGGTTTATGTTGGTGTCATGTTACGTTTCATATAAATATGATCTATGGCAACATTCAATTTTCTATATAGGAAATTGAATGTTGCCATAGATCATAGGTGTCACGTTACATTTATGTATGTGTCACGTTACGTACAGGTGTCATGTTACGTTTATGTAGGTATCACATTACGTTTATGTAAGTGTCACGCTACGTTACGTTTATATAGATATGATTTATAATAACATTCAATTTCCTATATATGGTTTTACTATTATTTATGATATTAACAACTAATATTGAGGGTAAATGTGTCAACAAATTTCTCACAGGACTTATGGGAACATAAGTTTTTTAGTATGACCATATGTAGCACAAGTCTCCCTAATAGGACTTAAAAATAATTTTCCCTTTTTTTACCAATTTAATTTTTAATTTCTTAGAAATTTGTTTCTCAAAAAAATTCTGAAAAACAAACCAAACAGAACTTTATAACCAAAAAAGTTCCAACATTATTTATTTTTTAAAAATGCCATTATATTTCAAATAATATAGAAGTTGATCAACACAAAATTAGTTGTATGACGATTTTGCCCTTCAAATAGAATAATAATGTCTTCAATTGTCTTTATTTGAAATAATATTCAAAATTTAAGGTCAAATATATTACAATTAAAAAATTAAAGATCACAATGACACAAATCTCAAATTATATAGACTATTAATATAATTTGCCTTCTTGCAAACTAATTAGATCTAGGAGAGTAGTTCAATTTAATGTCGCAAGGGGAGTATACTGATTTTTCTTGCTTGTAAGTTTATTTGGGTTTGGGTTTTTTTTGTAATATAGTTATGACCAAAAGTGAAGAAGACAAAGATTAAGGGGTAGTTTGGAATAATTTAAATAAATATATTTTATGAAAAGATGTGTAGTGTGGTATAAAAGTAATGTGACTCAAATAAAAAAAAATGATATAACTTAAATAAGATTTAAAAAAATGTACTAAAATAGTGTACCCCTAACAACCTTTAATTAATCATGTAATATAAATCCTACATATGCGTAGGGGCGTAATTATGGCCCGGTGGCCTAGGCTTTGGCCGGCCCAAACGGGCCTCGCATGCTTCCTTTTTTTGGAAGGTCGAAAAGTGGAGCCCAGGCCCAAGCCCAAGTCCACTCATAATAGAGCCTAGGGCCGAGTCTGAAAACCTGGTGTAACGCCCTGAAATAATTACAATAATCCAACTCCAAACAAATAATACAAGATGACATAATTGAAATGATAGGCTTTCATTAATCATAATTAATATACAAAAATGATAAGAAATAAAAGCTAAACAAATGTTAATATGCCCTAAAGGTTTACATCTTTCTAAGCCAAGGTTTGGGTACATCAAAAATGAGTCATAAGTTCAATACAAATAAAGCTCTCTAGGCTTGTAGAAAAGTTAAATACAAGATAAACAAAACTGAGTCTTCTGCTCTACAATCCTCCCAAGCTAAGTCCTTGGTGGAGGTATATCATCAGCACCTGAAAATGATTTTCTCAAGTAGGGTGAGCCAAAACCTAATAGAAACAATCTACCACAATATATGAATCTTAACAAAGATAGAAGTATGATATGCATATCCAATGCCCATAATACAATCATTTATAACTTTTTCACAAAACCATGCCATGTCGTGCTTTATATCTCAATTCATTTTATCTTAACACATAAGCCATTCACCATTTTATTTAGACAACAAAACTGAGAGTACAACTCAACGGGTGTCTAACCACCACAGCCATTATACAAATACTTTCATTTTGCCATTTTACGAATATTTCGTCCACGGGAATCGACACCCATGTATACGTGCGGTTTTCAGAACTTTCACCCCAGACACACAAGCCAACTTAATTCACTGGAGTCTATCCCCTTTCTTCTTCCAAACATAGAGTACATCCCTTTCAAACATCATACATTTACAATGTATTAAAGACATAGTCACATTTAATGACAACGAATAAAAGATTAGTTTCAATTCACCTAATCCTCATGCAATTTCTACAACAATCATAGTTATCCCCCACCGATAACCCAAAGCAGATATACAATCTCCAAGACAGATAGATTATCCAAATTTCTATAGGTGAGAGGTAATATATATCCAATACCACCATTTATATAAACATTCATCCAATTTCATTTTCTCAATACCAATTTCATTTATTTATACAAAATAACTATTTTAGACACTTTAGAGCAAGACTCCATTTTCTTTCAAAATCCATCTCGGTATCAAAATCAACAAATTTATCACAACACAACCTCACATTTACTCCTATAACCATTTTTCATACATACATTTGAAAACCCCTCTTTTGACTTTAAACCAAAACCCTAGTTTTGTTCAAAATAATTCCAAATTTCAATATTCTTTACACATCAACAAATAACTATGTTAAAACTCATAGAAGAGTGTAGAAAGTCCCTACCTTAAGTTTAGAAGACGAGTAAAGCAAGGAAGAAACTTCAAAGACACCGAAACTAAGTTCTATTCAAATCAAAATGGAGCTCTTGAGATGCTCTGCCTTTTTTCCAAAGACACTAGGGTAGAGAAACCAACGGATTTAGGTAAAAATGTAGAGAGAGAGGCTCTAGATCTAGGGTTTTGAGAGAAAAAAATGTAAAAAAGTTATGTAGAAAGGTGATGCTACGAATTGATATACGTACAGTTCACTCGAGCGCAAGAAGTGAAGCTCCAACGTCAGACACAATAAATTATTCCGCTCGAGCACAAGAAGTGACGCTCGAGCACAGAATGTACACTTCTAGTAGTTTTGCAGACAACAAACCCAACACTCGAACACAAAGGCTGCCTGAGCTGAAACTGCTCGAGCGCAGAAAACACCACTCGAGCGTAGAATACACTCTCCTAGTAGTTTTGCAGACCTGCAAAAGTACTGGGAGTTCATAAAGTCCGCTCAAGCACAAGAAGTACCGATCGAGCAAAGGAGTAAAATTTTGGGCAACAAAAGTTTAAAAACTAAACAATCAACCTGTTTTAAACACTACAATCACAATCCAATAGCCAAACTCAAGGAAGTATGATGGGAAAAGACATGAACAACACTACGAAACCATAAAACCCGAGTCCAATATACTAAAGGGTCGGGTTAAAACCAGAATCGCTATACCTGGGTTTGGGCTTAGGGTCGATCCCGAGGGTCTGGTCGCGGGCCGGGCCTGGGCGGGTTTTTTTTTTTTCTTTTTCAAAAAATGAACGATAAATACATTATCTATGTAGATTATTTTAGGGATAAAAAATAAAATAAAAATTGCACTAGAGTATTTTAGTTAAGATTAATGAGATGTTTAGTTATATTTCATATATGGTAGTATTTAAATTTAATTATGTATGACTTATATTTTTTTAATTATGAACTTATATGTAATTATGTAATTTTTTCCTTTTGAAATAAATAATTTTATATATATGAAAATGAAACTTTCAATATTACAATCATTTAATTAATTATATAATATTTATTGAATGAATAATTTTTATTTCAAAATGAAATAAAAATATTACAAAAATTTATATCATTAAATGAAATATGAAAATGGTTGCAAATTATCAGTTGACCCAAATTGCATTTGACTTTTAATATCAAGTTGTTGGCTTTGTAAATGTTTGTTAACATGCATTTTTAGATGACTAGTGCCCCCTGCAGATGTAACACTAAGTAAATGTGTACAATATTTATATTTTGCTTTAAATGTAATTGTACCATCAAGATTATTTATAGATATTTTTTCAAAATGTTCCCAAACACTACTAGTTGTGTCCCTAGATGATGATCCAACTATTGGAAGAGAGATATTAGAAAGAGAATCAACAGATTCATGTTGTGTAGTATATGTATCAACATCGACATAAACATTAGGAATATTATGATCTATAGTAATGTAAGTAAAATAATATATAAGAACTAACAATTAATTTAAATAATGAGTAACAATAACGAGTAAAAAATAATAATTAATATGCGTTCAGAAATAATTAATGTAAAAAAATGAATAGCTAATATATTTAATTAAACTAATTAATGATGTTACCGACTAGCGAATGCGATACAAAAATTAGTTTCTTCTGATAAAAGTTTCTTCTTGCACAATTGCAATTGCCACCTAGAGATGACACTTCAAAATTAATTGAGAGTTGAGAGAGATTGAGAGTTTAAGAGAAATTGAGAGTTTAACAGAGATAATTGTTTGTGAGATTTATTTTGGAAAATGAGGGTTATTTATAGAAGTTTGGAAGATCGAAGTAAATTTATAAATTAAAAAAAAATGGCTGTTGTGTTTTAAACGGTAATATGACCATTAAATTAGAATATTATTTTTATTTTTAATTTTTTTTTTTTTGCTTTTGGTCTACAGAGGTGCAAACATTTAAATTTTTTTAAATTTTTTTTTATTCATTGCAAATTGCAATGATGTGATGCATGACAAGGCAACAAGGGGCAAGGGGTAGGGCAGCACTGTTGCAGGCATCAATTTTGCCTCCCTACGCAAGGAAAAGGTCTGCTCTTTTTTCTTTTTTCTTTTTTACCGTTGTTGCAAGCCTTTATTTATTTATTTTTTAATTATTATTTAACCGTTGCAACTTGCAAGCCTTTTTTTTTTTTTTTTGAAATTTGACCGTTGGCAAGCAGAACCGGAAAAGGAGGGTCAGGCCACTCACAAAGCCAATTTTTTTTGGGCCTGGCCGGGTTTGGCTTCAAATGGAAGGCCAGGCTTAGGCTCATGGCCCTGGGCTGGGCTCGGGCCCATGGTTACGGGCCAGGCCCACCTCAGGCCACCCACGGGTCTCGAGCCATTTTTACACCCCTACATATATGTTTGCATGAAAATAGGTTAAGTTAGGAGGTTTGGGGTGTAAGCTATGAAGTACGGACACGGACACGGATACGGATACGGGACACAGTAATTTTCAAAAAATAGGGACACGGACACGGACATGGTGGGAACATGACATTTTTTTTTTTAAATACATTTTTATGTGTTATGTACATTCATATTACATTCATCCTAAATCAAAATTAACAAACACTAACTTAGTAATATTAATTCAATAAATATAACCACTACATTTAAACAAATTAATAGATAATCCATTCACAAAAAAGTCATAATAAATTATAACAAGAACTAAGATGAGAAGGAGAAAACATTCAACATCCAACAATATTCTTCACAAAAGCACTAAATAAGATAGGCAAAAGAAGGGGAAAAAACAAGAAGAAGAAGAAGAAGAAGAAGTTGGCCTCCCAAAGCTTCAAGTAGATCCAATTTCTTCCACGTCTTCATCATCATTAGCATTACAATCTTTTTCTTTGTTTGCACCTCTATCATCTGTAAACAACACAACCTCCATCTCAGGTTCATCAAGTGAGAGATTTGCAATCTCAAACATCCCAACATCATCAAATGAATCAAATGTGTCGCCCGTAATATCCCATGACTTGGTCTCTCCTTTAAGGTATTGCAGGGTTCTTCTTGATAAAAGACGGAGATTACTATGAACAAAAACCAAATCTTTTGCACGTAGGGGTGTCATCTTGTTTCTTTTTATTGAATGGATAAAAGAGTATATACTCCAATTCCTCTCAGCACATGACAAAAAAGAAGATAGCACAAGTAGCCTTAAAGCCAAATATTGAAGAGTGGGTGCAGATGCACCATGAACAACCCACCAACTATGAGGATCCATATCATATCTATCTCCAATGGAATCAATGTCAGCAAATGGCCCCTCTTTGGTTAAGAACTTGGCATATTCCAAATTTGCTCTAGTGCGCTCCATTGGATCATCAAAGAACCTTTTCAAGCACTTTGTTCTCTCAAGGCAGACCTCCTCATCCTTATGTGGGAGGAACTTGACTTGGATTTTCATAAAGCCACACATCACTATAATACCTAAAATGAAAAAAATGTACTACTCATTATAAATATGAAAGAATAATATTAAGCTTAAATTAATAAAAATAGTAAATTGTGTTGTAATCATCTTGGATTCAATGAGTGAGCCAAGCAATGAAGTGGTGTGTTGTTCTTGTTCCACCGGTCTACAAGAATATGATGTACTACATTACATAATGTAGACTCTTCTTCTAGTCGCTTTCCTTCATGCTTATATATCACCATATTCACTTTTACTATCATTGTATCCCACATGTCATATACTAAGTGAAGAGAAGGTCTATCGGTGTCACAAACTCTAATCATATCATAAATAGGAGCAACAAAGGAAAGTATGTAGTCGACTTGATCCCACCAAAAGTCATCCAACACCTTATCCTTTACAAACTTGGCCTTACCAATATCATCATCCCTATAACAACTCCATTTGTCACTGAATACTATTGTTTCGAGACCTTACTTTATCAACTTGACCCTCTTAAGCATGACAATGGAAGAAGCAAAGCGTGTCTCAGCAACAAAAAAAAGCTTCAAACTCAAAAACTCATTGTACATTGCCAACCTCACAGAATTATTACAAATAAAATTCTTGATCATCATCACATCACCCACAATCCCACTAATCCAATTACACTCTTCAAATGCAACTAAATTATTTTCCACATTCTTGGCAGCACAAATATTCTTCAAGGCAAAATTAAGGGTGTGCACAACACAAGGAGTCCAAAAGATGTGAGAAAATGACGCTTCAATTAGGTGCCCTACCGCCTTGCAATTTGGGGCATTATTTGTAATGACTTGAATCACATTTTTAGGCCCAACCTCCATGATTACTTCCTTCATCAAGTTGGAAATAAAATACTTGTCCTTTGTTTTCCCTGAACAATCAACCGCTTTAAGAAACATAAGCCCTAAGCCCACCTCTGGTAACAGTCATAAAATTTATTAATGGCCTTCGTTGGGAATCACTCCATCCATCACTGACTATACTCACTCCCTTCTCTCTCCATGTGCCTCGAATAGAGTCTCATAACCTATATGTTTATCCTTTCTTTTTGAAGCAATATAGTTCTCAATATGTTATACCCATGCGATACATATCCATGTATGTTGCTATTTGCAGCAAAAGTAAATGCACTAACATAGTAAGGATTTCTTGCCAAATGAAATGACAAGCATGTTGAATAAAACATTCTAGCTATCTCACCATTTAATCGTTCTCAAGCCCCAATGTTAAATGCTTTCATAACAGGGTTACTACTTCCACTCCCTGTAGCAGTTGGCCTCTTCTTTTTTGATCCATAGATCTCCTCTGGCTCATTAAAACGTAAACCTAATGATGCACTTGAACTGGGAGGAGGCAATGAGACTTTCTTCAACCTAGAGTTTTTCAATTTCAACTCTGCTGCTCCAATTACTCTCTCAAATTCAGCTGTAACAACCCCGACATTTGATTAACGTTAATTCATGATTAAATATGCCTAATAAGTAATTAAGGTGAAATTATGAAGAAATTGCATGTGTGTCACATTATTTGTTCTCATATCTGTCTAACGTAGAAATATTTGTTTGAATTTCTGTTTTGTTTTGTGAATTTAAGGCTTGACATCTGATCATGAAATCGACTTGATGTATGTGTTAGTTGGAATTTTTAGAACATTATGGTAAGTTTAATTAGAATTTGATTCGGAACGATTTAATTAAAATAATTGATGCTCAATTAAGCCTAATTAATGAATTCTTTAATCCAAGCCTATATAAGGCACCTATTATGCCTCCACTCATCATTTTTCCTTCATATTAGCACATTTTTGAGCTCACACATACACAAACCAACGTGGGAGAGAGGGAGAAGAGGAAGTTGAGCTCAAATTAAAAGGGTTGCTAGAGAACTTAGAGATTTTGGCTTGGAACTTCCAACAATTGATCATCTAGAGCATCATTGACAAGCCTAGGTAAGAATTCAACCTTTAGATTGTACAATTATGATGTGTAGGACATGAATTTTAGAGAATTATGTTGGATAATGCAAGGATTGAGTTAGAAATGAAGAGAATTGAACCATATCATGCATGCATGCATATATCATGGTATTTTGAATAGATTTTTAAAGAATTTTCACATGCATGTGTTTATCTTGACTTGGTTTTGAAAATTCACCACATTTCTTACCATTTGATCTTAATTGATCATGTTTTGGAAAGCCTACGTTCTAAATAATTCATGCATGTTATGTTTATGGCATATTCATAAATTTCAAGTTGGAGTTTTGATCAATTGGCATACCTTTGGGCCTTAATTTAGTGAAATGATCTTCAAACCATGGTATTTTACAAGTTTTGAAATGTTTTTTTTTTTTTTTGAGTTTTGGCCAAAAAGATGAGTTTTGAAGTGTGTAATTCGAGTTTGGAGCTTGGGAGTGCAATCTGGAAATTCCAGATTCTGCACTTCCGCTCGAGCGGCAGAAGCTGCGCTCAAGCGACCACTCTGTGATCTTACACTTCCGCTCGAACAATCTAAAGTCTGCTCGAGTGTGAAATGCGAGCTCCCAGAAGTTTCATATTTTTGCAGACCGCTCGAGCAACAAGAGTTACGCTCGAGCGAGGACCTGAGTCTCACGCTCGAACGACCGTCGAGCGTTCGTCGAGCGTGAAAATCACATAACCAGTACTTTTTCAAAGTTTGCAGACCGCTCGAGTGAAGGAAGTTGCGCTTGAGCGTACCCTCACATGTTTGCATGTCCGCTTGTGCGAAGGAAGTTGCGCTCAACAGATACCCCTGTTTCCAGCAAAGTTTTGTAAAACATGTTCAAGTGCATTTTGACATCCACATTGCATCCTAGGCATTCCTAGGCCATAATTAAGACTCAATAAGAAATTAAGACCTAGAAACACACTAAGTATGGAATGAAAGAAGTTAAGTACCAACCGAGTGTGTATTTCATAATGTGTTTCTGCTATGTGTATGTAAGTCACGTGTCACAAGTTATCTGATCTATCTATTCTGTAAATAGAGCCATCTGTGAGTAATAACTTAGTAAAGCTATGTTTAACTTTAATTATTTTCTGAATGATATGAATTAAGATCGGCTTTATGCAATGTTATATTCTGTATAATGAATGATTGTCCAAGTTTCTTAAATGTATTCGTGACATCCTTAGCACAATGCCCTTGCACGGGGGTGATAATACTGTGGTCTACAAGTACAAGGCCCTTGCCTGGGGGTAACAATACCGTGGTTTCATGGCCCTTACTCAGGGGTAATAATACCGTGCCCCAAGTATATTACAAGTTTCCCGGTACCGGAGGTTCCTTATGGAACTAACAAGCATGATAACGCTAATAGATATACCATGTATGATTAAGCATGAACTTTGATTTCCATATGTAGTTTGAACAAGAATATGAATATACATCTGTTTTTAATATGAATTCTGATTTCTGAATCTATTATGGACATCATTCATTTAAACCCTTTACTCTGTTATTATTCACTGGGCTCCCGTTCATTATTTATTTTATGTATGTAGGTGAGCAAACGCGTAACCAGGCCTAAGCTGCTGCTTGGAATGTTCTGAGTCAGCCAACCACTGTGCCTCCCAGGGAGGTTCCTTTTTGAAATGTTTAGTTCTGTAACCTTGCTACAGATGTTTTTGCTTGTTTGCTTATCTGTACATTGAACAATGTTCCCTTTTGGCATTATCTGTGTTTTTGGGTAACGTAAAACTAATGTATGTATGACGTCACATATATATATATATATATGTATGTATATTTGTAGTTTTGAAATTTTCTGTCTCATATATGTTAACATAGCTTTATGGACATTGTATATTTTCTATATTTGCTTCCACAGCCCCTTATTATATATCATTCAGTTAAGAGGCATTTGGTAATCCAAGGATTACTGGTCGGTTACGACGTTAAACGTATAAGAGCGGATTTGGGTCGTAACATTAGCTTTATCCTTAATTGTTACTTTTGGATACACTTCTATCCTTTGATTTTTAATTTGCATCAAATGGGCTTTTACCCTAGTGTATGAACCTTTACGTGTAGCCCGACAAAAGTTACATTGAAAAGTATAGTTCCCCCCTCTTGCACCAATTTTTTCTAATCTAATCACATATTTCCACAGTGGCTTATCATCTTCAACATCAAAGGCAGATTGTGTGTTATTAGTAGAATTTGAACTAGACATTTTTCCTATAAATTGTAACCATTATAAATTAACATTAACATTAGAAGGGGGAACAAAAAAAAAAGAAGTTTTACATACTGTGTGTATATATATAAACCTATAATTTTTTTTTATTTAAAAAATACAGTTTTAGAGATATATATACATATATATAAACATATAATTACAAAAAAATAAAAATAGTATATATATAAACCTATAAAAAAAAATAAAAACAACATACAATCGAGCGTGAGAGAGAGAGAGAGCTTACCTTCAAAGTCGTCTGGATGGAAGACAACTGGATGGAGCTTGACTGATCGATTGAGAGAGAAGGTCTTACCTTTGATCGACTTGATGGGGTTGGGGGTCTTTGATCGACTAGATGGAGGTGGTGGAACGATTGGTTCAAATCGACTGATGGAGGTCTTCGATTGGTCTTCTTCCTTTGATCTCTTAAATCTTTTTTTTTTTTACTTTTTAAATATTACACTTTGACCTCAAATAAATATAACAAAATTAAAAATGAGCCCCGTCGTGTCCCATGCTGTGGCCTGATATGGACACGTGTGTCCACACCGTGTCTCCTACAAAAAAATCATTAAATTAAAAGGGACACGTTATATGGCGCGTCCCGTACATGTCCCCGGCTTGTCCACGTGTCGGATATCGCCACGGCACCGATGTTGGAGTGTCCATGCTTCATAGGATGTAACTGTGTCAAGGCAAAGATTACTTATGTGAAAAATGGATCTAACTTTTTTTGACGAAATTGTGTAAGGTTCAAGTAGGGATATAATCGGTTCGGTACAGTTGATATTTACGTAAAAGATTTTACTAAATTGATAATGTTGGTTTTCTTATTTTGAGTACCGATACAGACCGCTTCTTCCATCAAACAGTACCAAACTGAACCGATTGAAATAGTTTGGTTGGGTTCAATTTAATCAGTTTAGGACTTTTTAAATTTGAGCCACTTTTAGTATAGTCACTAATTTATATAAAAACACTGAACACCATATATTCAATCCATCCGTTTAATAAATACTTTTCAATTCCTAAATTAACAAAAATACAAACAAAAAAAAGTTAAAAAATATTAAGATTTCAATAATAATGAGTTAGAATTAAGATTATATATTGTAAGAGTTTATAAACTTAGGTTATAGAGATTATAAGGTTAATTAATTAATAATAATAATTTATTATACTTATTAAAATCATTAAATTATTAAATTATATACATATATTAAATACAACAACAATGATTCATCCCACTAAAAACACCACCACTAATAGCACTAATGCATTAAAAAAAAAATAAATAAATAAAAAAATACAACTCCAAGACCAAAACATCACATCATTAATGGCAGGACCCACTGCCACCTAATTAGTGGGAGCACTAATTAGTGTTCCCAAGCATTTTTCTAAATACAATATATATTGAAATAATCAATTTTAATTTAGTACGGTGTACAAAGTGTTTGAGCCGAAATTAAAAAAAAAATTAAATTAAAAAATTACACAAACCAATTTTTATTAAAAACAAATCAAATGTAATCGATTTCGTACGATTTAATCAATTTGGTTGATTTTTTTTTTTTTTTCTTCTTACACTCTTACGCTCCAGGGACAAAGCCTCTTACACTCTTACGCTCCAGGGACAAAGCCTCAGGTTCTTTACTGGCCTCAACAAAAATGATTTATTATCTCCTAAGGATTTGTAGTTAGGAAGAGGGAAAAATTAGTCTACGCATCCTCCACAAAGAAGTTTTCTGTCTCATATACGTTAACATAGCTCTATGGATATTGTATATTTTTTATATTTACTTCCGCAGCCCCTTATTATATATCACTCAGTTAAGAGGAATTTGGTAATCCAAGGATTATTGGTCGGTTACGACGTTAAACGTATAAGAGTGGATTTGGGTCGTAACATTAGCTTTATCCTTACTTGTTACTTTTAGACACACTTCTATCCTTTGATTTTTAATTTGCATCAAATGGGCTTTTACCCTAGTGTATGAACCTTTACGTGTAGCCCGACAAAAGTTACATTGAAAAGTATAGTTCCCCCCTCTTGTACCAAATTTTTCTAATCTAATCACATATTTTCACAGTGGCTTATCATCTTCAACATCAAAGGCAGATGGTGTGTTATTAGTAGAATTTGAACTAGATATTTTTCTTATAAATTGTAACCATTATAAATTAACATTAACATTAGAAGGGAAAAAAAAAAAGTTTTACATACTGTGTGTATATATATAAACCTATAATTTTTTTTATTTAAAAAATACAGTTTTAGAGATATATATACATATATATAAACATATAATTACAAAAAAATAAAAATAGTATATATATAAACCTATAAAAAAAAATAAAAACAGTATACAATCAAGCGTGAGAGAGAGAGAGAGAGAGCGCTTACCTTCAAAGTCGTCTGGATGGAAGACAACTGGATGGAGCTTGACTGATCGATTGAGAGAGAAGGTCTTGCCTTTGATCGACTTGATGGGGTTGGGGGTCTTTGATCGACTAGATAGAGGTGGTGGAACGATTGGTTCAAATCGACTGATGGAGGTCTTCGATTGGTCTTCTTCCTTTGATCTTTTAAATCTTTGTTTTTTTTACTTTTTAAATATTACACTTTGACCTCAAATAAATATAACAAAATTAAAAATGACCCCGTCGTGTCCCATGCTGTGGCCTGATATGGACACGTGTGTCCACGCCGTGTCCCCTACAAAAAAATTATTAAATTAAAGGGACACGCTATATGACGTGTCCCGTACATGTCCCCGGCTTGTCCGCGTGTCGAATATCGCCACGACACCAATGTTGGAGTGTCCATGCTTCATAGGGTGTAACTGTGTCAAGGCAAAGTATTACTTATGTGAAAAATGGATCTAACTTTTTTTGACGAAATTGTGTAAGGTTCAAGTAGGGATATAATTGGTTCGGTACAGTCGATATTTACGTAAAAGATTTTACTAAATTGATAATGTTGGTTTTATTATTTTGAGTACCGATACAGACTACTTTTTCCATCAAACAGTACTGAACTGAACCGATTGAAACAGTTTGGTTGGGTTCAATTTAATCAGTTTAGGACTTTTTAAATTTGAGCCACTTTTAGTATAGTCACTAATTTATATAAAAACACTAAACACCACTTCAAACATATTCAATCCATCCGTTTAATAAATACTTTTCAATTCTTAAATTAACAAAAATACAAACAAAAAAAAGTTAAAAAATATTAAGATTTTAATAATAATGAGTTAGAATTAAGATTATATATTGTAAGAGTTTATAAACTTAGGTTATAGAGATGATAAGGTTAATTAATTAATAATAATAATTTATTATACTTATTAATATCATTATATTATTAAATTATATACATATATTAAATACAATATATATTGAAATAATCAAATTCGATTTAGTATAGTGTATAAAGTGTTTGTGTCGAAATTTTAAAAAAAATTAAATTAAAAAATTACGCAAACCAATTTTTATTAAAAACAAATCAAATGTAATCGATTTCGTACGATTCAATCAATTTGGTTGATTTTTTATTTTTATTTTGGGCGCTGATTGAGGGCCCGAGGCTTCGGGGCTCGAATGCCCCGAAATGCCATTTTAGGTAAAAAAAAAAAAAAAAAAAAAAAGAAAAAAAGAAAGAAAAAAAAAAAACAGTTTCCAAAAATGGAAATTAGGGGTATTAGGGCCAACTTTTTTAGGGCCACCAATCATTTTCCTTTTATTTTTCTCACGTTCTTACGCTCCAGGTATAAAGCCTCAGGTTCTTTACTAGCCTCAACAAAAATGATTTATTATCTCCTAAGGATTTGTAGTTAGGAAGAGGGAAAAATTAGTCTAGGCATCCTACACAAAGAAATTTGACTGTCTCTCTCTCTCTCTCTCTGCAATCTTCAAAGTCCAGCGATCCAAACACTGAACGCTGATCGGCCATTTTCCTTCTCATTCTAAGGCGAGTTCATTTCTCTCTCTCTCTCTCTCTCTCCCTCTCTCTCTCTCTCTCTCTCTATATATATATATAATTTCTATACCACTCGTACACCACATACATATATATCTTGTGATTTATAACCCGTGATGCAAGATTTGCAATTTGTTGATGTCAAGGTTTGGCTGTTCTTATGGCTTCCAATTAGAGAATCTTGAGATCTGCTTCTTAGATTTGTAACTTCGATGAAATTCTGTATCTGTGAAAATTCGGAGAATTGGGTATGGTTGGTGATCGATTTTGTGCTTAGTAATTTGCAAAAAAAAAATAAAAAAATAAAAATAATAATAATTTCTCTGGATTTTGGCCACCGTCTGAATTTTCTCTGATTTTGGCCACGGTGTGAATTTTCTCTGGATTTTGGCCACGGTGTGTATATTTGTTACTGTACGATAATACATTCAGTGACGAGGTAACTCTCATTTGCTCTATTTGTATGTGCAAAATTTGATAAGTACACTGGAAACAAGATTGCTTCGAGCGACATTGGTGCACCTGATGTTCAAATGTCTTACAGCCAGAGAAAATTGGTGAAAATGGTGGTTGATCAATTTTCTCTGGTTTATTGTTGTCTGAATGTCTTACCGTCTAGAGAAAATTGGTCAAAATAGAAATGGTGATTGTCCAATTTTTTCTGATTTAATGTTGTCTGAATATCTTATTGTCCGAGAAAATTGGTCAAAATGAATTGTTCAATTTTTTCTGATTTGATGTTGTCTGAATGTCTTATTGTCCAAAGAAAATTGGTCAAAATGAAAATGGTGGTTGTTGAATTTTCTCTAGTTTGTTGTTGTTTGAATGTCTTACAGTCAAGAGAAAATTGGTCAAAATGAAAATGTTAGTTGTTCAATTTTCTTGCGTTTGATAAAAAATACAAAGATAATTGGTCAAAACACAGAGAAATTCTCTGAGAAGTCTAGAGAAATTCTCTGGATCAAATTTTCTCTGGATCGATATTGAGGGACTTTAGATATTATGAAAATATTGAGGGTTCTTTATGTTATAAAATCTTAATACTAGGGACCTTAAAAAAAATTCTCTATTTTTTTTACAAATATTTTACTTTTAGTTACATTTAAGTAAAATGTATCTAAAAAAGTTAAAAAATTGCTTAAAATTTTAAAAATATTCACTGAAATTAAAAAAAACACAAAAAAAAAAAAAATTAATTGAATCTAAAAAATTAAACCAAACACACCAATTTATTTTATTGGAATTTTCTTTTATTTTTAATAATTTTTTTCTCATATTTTGGTTTTTTTTTTTTTTTTTGTACTTTTTAAAAAAATTGACCGGTAGATTGATTAACCAGACACCAAAATACGGAACATGTGAAAAACACATCCAACGAATCACAAGTCTTTCTCTGTCGCCTCCTCACAAATTGGCAGCTATTCGAAATCAATCATTGTTCATCTCCGTTGCGCCCCCTTGTCGTTGATTCTTGAATTTTTGGTTGATTTCTTCCCAAAAATGGTACTCTCGATTACCCTTTCTCTGATTTTTCAACAAATTTTCTGTTTGGTTCTCGGGAAAAATGAAATGAAAATAAAACAATTTTTTTTTTGTTGGTTTGTGATTGGCAGATCCGGTTCATACTGCTTCAAAACCGGCAAGGGAAGACTCGTCTCGCCAAGTATTACATTCCTCTCGAGGAATCCGAGAAGCACAAGGTCGAATACGAGGTAAATTCATGTTTTGATTTTGTTTTCTTTAGTATATTCTTGTTTCTTGGTTAAAGAATTGAGGATTTTGAGTTTTGTTACCTTGTTTGTAGGTTCATCGGTTGGTTGTGAACAGAGATCCCAAGTTCACCAATTTTGTTGAGGTTGGTATTGTATAAACCCTAGCCATTTAGATTTGAATTGAAAGAAAACAAGGATTGTAATGTTATTAGAATCTGATGCACACACCAAGGTTGGGGTGCATATCTTTTCTGTTAGTTTCACAGGAAATTCTAACCAAGCTAACAAATTGTCCAAACTATTGCCCAACTGAATTTGTTGGCTGTACGGAACCACACCCCCCCCCCCCCCCCCCCAAAAAAAAAATAAATAAAAAAATAAAATAAAATAAAATGGAGGAGCACGTCAGACACATTCGAAGCTTGGGAGAACTGCTGAAACATATTGACGCCTTGTAACTTCAATCCATCACACAAGAACATTGAATGAATTGTCTTTAAGGAACCTCATGAGGTTGTAACAGTGATGCCTGTTGGAAGTTGCAGTACCAAATTTGTTTTGTTGCAACAACAGTATTGAAGATGCAGATATGGTGTGCGACTTACTTTGTGGTTTCTATGTTGTCCCCACTGTTGAAATGCACAAGTATGCATGTTCACCTGAATCCCAAATTTTGGAAATGCAAACACTGATTCTCTCTTGATGCCAATTGGTATACATCTTGATAGACACATCAGAAAAACCAAAATTGGAAATGAAGCACACAACCGAACCGGGGGGGGGGGGGGGGGGGGGTGTTGTGGGCACTTATCAATTCAATGGCCTTGTTTGGTTTGTGTTTCTAAAAAAAAAATTGAGAAAAATTTTCTACAAATAAGTTTTTAAAAGTAATCAAACCAAACAAATTTTTCCAAAAATTGTTTGGTTTACAAATTTTCCAAACAAATCTCTCTCATACACATCAAATCAATCACTTTTTCCAAAACTCTCTCAAAATAATTTTTCAAAACATCTTTTCGAAAAAAGTCAAACCAAACAAATTTTCGTACTTTTTATCTCAAAACATGTTTCTCAAATACAAACCAAACAAGGCCAATACCTTTCTGCATCAGCCACATTTCCAACTCTCTCAAGATCAATCTTTTTCTGGTTTTGACCCAACTTTTCAGTGTCTTCACCACAAAACTCCTTGATCGACATGTCAGTGTCAATGGGAGCATCCTTGAGTACCCCATCAGACATGGTGGCAATGGCTTTCAGCCCATTCTTTGAATGCCTCTTCTTGCCCACCAATTGGTCGGACATTGCTGCAGTGAACCACTCATCCTCAAAGCACTGCAAATCTGTCACCAAGATTTCAGATTCAGCCTCTGTTTCTTCACCCATCAGTTTCTCGATGCGATCGAAACCATCCTAAAAGATCTCAATCAGATTTGAAAGCTTTGCATCAGTTTCTTGACGATCTTTGCGAAACTTGTTGCAAAATGACTCCCAAGGTTTCTTGTGGTGTTGCCATTGCCAAAGATTGTTGGCTCTGATACAACTTGATGCACACACAAAGTATTTAGCAAAGAAAAGAATAACAGAAAGAAGCAAGAGAGATAACAGAGAGAGAAGATCAATTCTAACTAACTAAATCTATTCAACTAACTCTTCTAATTAATTCTTGCTTACACTTGTATCAGACTCTTAAGATGATCTTTGTAATTCATTCTTTGGCTTTTGTACGACTGTATAGTATGAGATTTATATCTTGTTTGGCTTATGCTCATGTAATTGTTGTTTTTCACAAAGTAATGGTTTTTGAAATATTTTGAACCACCAATTTAAAAGGTTCTTTTATCTCTTAGATTATATTGGGGAGTAGCGAGGTGAGTTTATGTGTTGATCATTTCAGTTTGTTAATGTGCAGGAATTTACATTAATTGTATGAATAATTAGGTTTAAATTGATACATAATAGAAGTTGAGATGATGGATTTTTTGTAGCTCTAGGAATTTTAGCTCCTCAGAGAATTTAAACCCTTTTTTGAGTCCAAATGAACTGTTACTATTCCAACACACTTTCTATTGAGATAATAAGCGCGTAATTTTACTCTATCTCTTCACAGGGAATCGGACTTATATCCTAGGTTTTTCCAGCATGACTTCTAACTTTCAATATTTTTATTGCTCTCTCAGGTGCTTTCTTTAAAATCAATAATGTGTTTTTAAAATTTTTCTTGCAGTTCCGTACACACAAGGTTATCTACAGGAGATATGCTGGATTGTTTTTCTCGTTGTGTGTTGATATAACGGATAATGAGTTGGCATATTTGGAGTGTATCCACTTATTTGTGGAGATATTGGATCACTTTTTCAGCAATGTTTGCGAGCTAGATTTGGTATTTAATTTTCACAAGGTTTGTTCCTCTGCTATCTGTTTTTTCTATGTGCCTGATGCCATGTTATTCTTTCATTGGCTTAGATACTGTTGTGGTGATATATATGCTGCAAACTACGTTCTTGTTTTCTTTTGTTCTTCCATATGTTATGGGATTGTTGCTTCGCATTTGAGTTTTTGAATGAATTATTAGTTTCCACTTTTGCCAATAGTTAGGACCAGAGCTCTTATTCTGCTTATGGTATGAATTTCCCAAAATTTAATCTATTTCCAATGATTGTAATGAGGAATAGTGGACTGAAGCTGAGTTATATCATGTTTGTGTAAGATTCCTGAAGGCTTTTCTGTATATTCAATTGTGTTTTAAAGATTACAATCAGACCTTAGATTATATAGCCCTAAATCCTAAACCAAAAAAGGAAAATACAAATACAATTATGTCTCTAACAGGACTCTAACACAATCATGCCTCTAATAGGACTCTAATTTGTACAAAACACACAATAATATATTCTATATTCTCACACCCCCGCTCAAACTCAAGGTGTTTTAGCAGAAAATACTGAGAGTTTGCTAAGAAGAAACTGAAACCGAGCGGTAGTGTGAGTCTTGGTGAAGAAGTCCGTAAGTTGCAAAGCCGAAGGGATGAAAGGAAGTGAGATAGAGGCAGACTGCAGATGCTTGCGAACAAAGTGACAATCAATCTCAATATGTTTCGTCCGCTCATGAAAGACAGTATTGTGGGCAATCTGAACAGCACTGCGGTTGTCACAATAAGAGACACCCAAATCAGATAAGAGACAACGAAGCCAAACAATCTCAGCAGTGGCATGAGCCATAGCACGATACTCAGCTTCGGCAGAAGAGCGAGCAACGACTGATTGTTTCTTGCTTTTCCAAGAGATCAAGAAATCTCCAAGAAATATACAGAAACCAGACATAGACTTACGATTAGTAACATCACCGGCCCAATCAGAGTCAACATAGGCCACCAAGTCCAAATAGGAAGCAGAGGATAACAATAAGCCTTGAAAGATGGTACCCCTGAGATAGCGAAGAACGCGAACCAAAGCAGCCCAATGAGTAGAGCGAGGAGCAGAAACGAACCGACTAACCACATGAACAGCATAAGCAAGATTAGGGCGAGTGACAATCAAATAAACTAAACAACTCACAAGCTCGCGATATAAGGTGGGATCATCCAGAGGGACACCATCAATAGAGTTAAACTTCACATTAAGCTCAACAGGTGTATCAGAAACCTTAGTATTAGTAAGACCAGCATGATGAATGACTTCATTAGCTTACTTAGCCTGAGACAGAAAATAGCCTTTGGGAGAAGAAGCAGCCTCAATACTAAAAAAATACCGTAATGGACCCAGATCCTTCATTTTGAATGTGCGGAAGAGACGCTGCTTGACCTCAGAGATAGCAGAAGAGTCCGAGCCAGTGATGATCATATCATCCACATAGAGTAAGAGAGCAACAAAACCAACTGAGGTATGTCGCAGAAATAAAGCAGAGTCGGTAGCAGAAGGATGAAATCCGAGCTCGGTAACAGCAGTTTGAAATCGATCATACCAAGCACGAGGAGACTGCTTTAGACCATACAGAGCACGCCAAAGACGACAAACCTGACTAGAGGGATGGCGAAGACCAGGGGGAGGACGTATGTAAACCTCCTCAGTGAGATGGCCATTAAGAAAAGCATTCTTAACATTCATCTGATAAAGCGGCCAAGAACGAACAGCAGCAGCAGAGATCAAAGTACGGACAGTAGTCATTTTGGCAACAGGAGCAAATGTCTCCTCATAATCAATACCATACTCTTGAGAGAAACCTTTGGCAACAAGACGAGCTTTGTAACGATCAAGAGAACCATCAGAATGAGTCTTGACTTTGTAGACCCATTTGCAACCAACCATGTTCTTATCAGCAGGCAAAGGAACCAACTCCTAAGTACTAGTTTTCTGTAAAGCAGACAACTCATCCTCCATAGCTTGAACCCAATGAGGATCCTGATAGGCCTCCTTGTAAGACTGAGATTCTACAAAAGAGTGAATAGCAGACAAAAAGGTACGATAGGAAGCAGAAAAACAAGTATTAGACCAACTCAACCTGTTTGGAGGATGACGTGCTCGAGAAGGATATCGGTGTGCAGTAGAATCAGAGTCGTCAGAAGTAGAGGGAGCAGCAGCAGGGGCAGAGACAACCGGTAGAGGAGGAGCCTTGCGACGAGAATAAACTAACAACTGAGGAGGAGAAGAAGCCGAAGGAGGAGAAGCAACTAGAGGTATAGGAAGAGAAAATGGAACAAGCTCAGGGGGAACAGTGGAGATGTACTCATCATACGAGACCTCAGAAGGAAATGGGTCAATGTGAACCAAATCCTCTTTGGAAACTGGAGCAGTGAGAGGGGGAAGCTGGAAGTAAGATAGATGTTCAAGAAAGGCAACATGACGGGAGACATAAAGACGACGGGAAACAGGGTCGTAACATCGATAACCTTTTTGAGTAGGACTATAACCCAAAAAGACACAGAGGACAGACCGGGCACTAAGTTTGGTCCTATCTTTGCGGGGAAGAAGATCAAAACAGGCAGACCCAAACACACGAAGGAGGGGAGTAGTTAGGAATTTGGGAGAACAAAGCCTCATAAGGAGACCGACCAGAAAAAAGGGGAGTAGGCATGCGGTTGAGAAGAAAAGCAGCAGTAAGAATTGCTTCCCCCTAGAATGGAGCCGGAACAGAGGCAGAGAGAAGAAGAGACCTAGCGGTCTCAAGAAGATGACGGTGTTTACGCTCGGCTCGACCATTTTGGGCAGGTGTATCTGTATAGGAAGTTTGGTGAATGGTACCCAAATTGGCCAAATACTCACAGAACTCATTTTTAAAATATTCTCCACCCAAGTCAGACCGTAACACTTTAATTGTAGACCCAAACTGAGTAGTAATCATAGACTGAACAGTACGGTATATCTTATAGAAATCGGACTTATGAGTCATAAGATAAGCCTAAGTGTAACGGGTGCAGTCATCAACAAATGACACATAGTATGCAGAACCCCCTTTGGTGAGAACAGGAGAAGGGCCCCAAACATCAGTGTGAACTAAAGAAAACGGTGTATCAGATAAAGAAGTACTTTTACGAAAAGGTAAGGCTGTCATTTTGGCAAGTTTACACCCCCGACATTCAGTAAGTTCACTAGGAGAAACTTTACCCAAAATACCTGACTGAGCTAAAGACCGTAAGCGGTCAGCAGACAAATGCCCTAATCGAGAATGCCATAAATAGAAAGGACCAGACAGAGAATCTAACTGAAAAGAGGAAAAGGCAGTCAAAGAGGTTGCTATAGGCAGATGCAAGCTCTCCACCACATAGAGGTCTCCAATTCTACGGCCGGTTCCAATCTACTGCTTAGACATTCGATCCTGTATAGAACAGATAGCAGAAGAAAAGATAACATCAAAACCAGAGGCATCAAGCTGACTGGTAGATAATAAACTGACAGATAACTGAGGAACATAAAGGACAGATGGAATAGAGACAACAGACATAGCAGACGGTAGGACAAACCCAACAGATACAATAGACATATCAGATCCATTAGCAGCATTGACAGTAATAGGAAAGGGAGGAGGAGTACAATTTTGAAGTAAGGAGAGATGGGAAGTCATATGATGAGAAGTACCAGAGTCAAAAATCCAAACAGACGAAGAAATACCTGAAAAAGAACCAAGCAAACCTGAATGAAGAGAGAAAATAATTGAGGCAAATGGGGATGGCTGGGAGGTAGACAATATATGCTGAAGCTGATTAATCTGAGCAGTTAAGGAAGCCAAGTAAGGATTAGGAGCTGGAGCGGATGTAGTCTAAGTTACACGGACGCGGGTGCGGGTGTCGGATACGGGTATGTGTCTAGGTGTCAGATTCGCCTATTCGTGAAAATAAGGATACGGGGACTCGGCTAAAAAGTGTCCAAAAAGTAGATACGGATACGGGGACACGGCACATAAAATATTAGTAGAATTTTTATATTGTACTAACTAACTACATAATCTATGCATCATGATTTTTTAGTTTAATTTTTTGATTTTATTTTTAACTTTTTGACTGATTTTTGATATTCTTAAATCAACCCTAAATAAAAAATATTTTTGTATTTATTTTCTATATAAATATAATAATGCTACATTGAATTAATTATATTATAGAAGACACAAAATAAAGAAAATATCAAAAAATAAAATGTGCACACATTACCTGTATACCATCATACACACTTCCCAATTATCTCGAGTCATGTGCAGAGCTCATAAGACCATTATTTTTAAATGAGAAATGTTATGTATCTCAAATATTTTATTAAATATTTTACCAAACCTTTCATATGGGGTGTGATTCACACAAATTTACATGCGTGTGAGTCCTACACCCATATAAGAAGTTTTGTAGAATATTTGGGATCCCTAACATAACTCTTTTTAAATAAAATCTTTCTTTTTTTCTTTTAAAAAAATCACAATATAAAATTAAAAAATAAAATATATTAAAAAATACTTAATAGATTAGTGCTATAAATAAAAATTTTATGCATAATTTTATTCGATAAATATTATTGTTCCCATGGCACTTGTTAATATTGAGAAAGTGTAAAAAAAATATAGTTTCAAAAATATAAAAAGTGAATTAAATTAAAAATATATATTAAATTTAATAATAATTTTTTCAGAATTAACATATTTTTTTATCCTTATTATTCCTTAGCAAGTGTCCCATTCACTTAAAAATAAAAACCTATTGAAGATGCATTTATTTATAATAATGATATTATCACAAAATTTATATATATAATTTTATGCATGAATAGAATTTTTTAATTAATATTTTATTTTTTATTCACATTATCTTATTTTGTAGGTAAAAAATATCATAGAAATAAAAAATAAAAGATTTAATAAAAAAATAAAAAAATTGATTTATTTTCTAAATTTAGTGATATGTGAGGAAGATGATTGGTTAATAATTAAAAAATATTTAATTATTGACTAATCATCTTTTAAATATATATAAAAAAATATATAATTGAAAAATGTTATAAACTCTAAATAATTTATTAAATTTTCTATCAAAATTCTCATGTACATAAGTGTGAGACCCACACAAATTCACACCACACAAATTCACTTGTATAGATCGTATATTCATATAAGAATTTTAATAAAAAATTTAATAAATTATTTAAAATTTCTAACATAACTCTATCTAATTTTTAATTATGACTAACTATAACACACATATATATATATATATATATATTATGTATGCATCCATTCCCTCTTATTATAATTGTAATTTATACACACTGTCCCAGTCCAGCTATCTCGAGCCATGTGATGCTGGACCATATCTCTGGAGACTCTATTTACAATCTTCATCTCACATTTGAAAACTTCTCTTACAGAGATAAAAGAAAAAAAGAATGAAGTCTCATTCTCATCTCTCTCTACCATGTCTCTCTCAGCTCCTTTTCTCATCTATCAGTTCTCCGGCGAAAGGCTTGCGACCTCCGGCGAAAGGCGTGCGATGACGGAGCAGAGGCTTGCGACCTCCAATCCAACTACAAAGGCTTGCGACCTCCGGCGAAAAGGCTTGCGACCTCCGGCGACCATTGGTCGACTGTAAGTTTCTCTACCCTTCTTCTTTCTCCTCTCCTCTCATGTCAGCCGTGTCCGAGGAAATCATGCCGAATCCGACACATATCTCACACCCGCACCCGTGTCGCGTCGTGTCGACACGGGTACTCTGCCCTAAACCGGCGAGTCCATGTAACACAGGATGTAGTATACGCAGCGGGATCAGGAGCTGGAGACATCGTAATAACCAGAGAGAAAAGTGAAGGGGACTGATGGGGCAAAGTGTAATAATCAAAATCTGAGGGGTCAAACTATAATAATATGGAACTTGTTTGGGCCAAACAAGAATAAACAACTGGGTCAAGAGTCGAACCACACAGACAGAGACAAGAGTCAAAGTCGACTCTGGAGCAAACAAGAGTCGAAGTCGACTGAGAGACAAGAGTCGAAGTCGAAGCCGATCATGAGGAACAAGGGCAGACAACTCTTCGATCGTGCGAATCGAAGCAGGAAAGAAGTCGGGATGTCGACTCCAGAGGGGTTACGAACCAGACTGGAGAACCCACGACTCACGACTTCAGAGACGAAGCTGAAAGGGACCGAACCTGAGGTTGCGAATCAGAAGACGACTCGATCAGAGAGACTGAACGAACCAAACCCAATCTCAAACTAGATGGGTCACATGAATTCAGAAGGCTGAAACAAAGAACTCAACGAGGCAAAGAAGCTTTGACAATGGCTGCTAGGGTTTTGAACCATGCTCTGATACCATGTAAGATTCCTGAAGGCTTTTCTGTATATTTAATTGTGTTTTAAAGATTACAATCAGACCTTGATTATATAGCCCTAAATCCTAAACCAAAAAAGGAAAATACAAATACAATTATGTCTCTAACAGGTGTAGACACAAATTTTAAAACATGAAGTGTTTCAACACATTTTAAAATTTTATGTTACAAATGTCCACTGTTTAGTTTTTTGGACTAAACAGTGTTGATTATTTGAATAGCAGGTTCTTATTTCCGATCTGTATTTCAGATCGTTAATTACACATTTTATACAAATGAAACTTCCGATTAATGAAGAACAAAATAAACAACAAAAGACAATTTAAAAAAAAAGAAATTTTTATTGAGATTGTTATGGGTTTTGAACCCTCGAATACAAAATACAATTTGGGTTTGGAACCCTTTACCTATTCATCGCCATTAGCGTAGGCTCTTGAGTTCTCTAGGCTTCTCTTCTTCTTTCTTGTAACGATTTGTTTAGCTCTCAATTTCTTTCTTTCTCTCTCTCTTCTTTTCTACTTCTGATTTTCTGATCCCCCGGTCTTGTGTGATGGTCCTCATATTTATGGAGGGCCATCAGGTGATAGGAACGCTTCATCTTCATTTTGAATTTCAAATTGAATGATAGCGCCTGTTTGAATTTTGAATAATAGCGCTATCTGATTAATCATATATCTGATTAACCGGATTGATCTTTGGGGTTTCATCATGTGTAGTGTCCTTGCTGTAGGCTCTACAGGTGTCATCTTTCGTAGGCTCCACGTGTCATTTGAGCATCTTGAATAACTTGATCTTTGGGGTTTCATCCTGTGTGGTGTCCTTGCTGTAGGCTCTACAGGTGTCATCTTTCGTAGGCTCCACGTGTCATTTGAGCATCTTGAATAACGTCGTTAAGAGACGACGTTGTTTTATTTATACACTTCAACGGAGCAGGTTAATTATTTTGGGAAGTGATTGCCTACAACAATCTTATTGTAGGCTCTATGTGTGTCATTGACTGTATTTGAAATTTAAACATAAATTTGGTTTAAAATTTATGTGCCAACAACAGGACTCTAACACAATCATGCCTCTAATAGGACTCTAATTTCTACAAAACACACAATAATATATTTTATATTCTCACAGTTTGTATACCATGCCTCATAGTGGCTATATTCGTCTATATTTTCATGATAGAAACTCTCATTTGCTGCTGTTTTTCTGACATTTGCATCTTGTTTCTTTCTACCTTTGAATAGTAGTGCATGTTGTGCTGGTCAAATTGTGAACTTGCATAGTGATATTCTAGGAAAACATTAAGGTACAATCATGTGTGGTGTTAGAAATTGTAAATGCTGTAGTATTTGGATACTTTTTGTTATTAGCATTTACTTATGTTTATTCAATTAGCATTTGATGCTATCTCTGCTTTCCTGTAAATTGGAAGGCCTTTTAATTTGTTGTATCTTTTATATTTATTGCGCATTTTTCTTGATGATGGTTGCTTTTGGTTAGTTTTTTTGTTGGTGAAGGACAAGAAACGATATTGGGTTGGTGCTTTTCAACTTGTGTGATTTCCTGTGCCTAACCACTTGATCGTTATTTAGTGTTTCTGTTCTGTAGTATAAATATATACAAGCATAGTTGTCAAATCGAGAACTGTATCAAGAATCGAACCAAATCAAGAATCATTATGTTTCAGTACAAACAATGAAAAATGATGTCAAACAATTAGTGGTGATTCAGGTTCAGTTTTATTCAGGGGTTTGGATGTTTTGGGACTGAACTGACCAAGTTGGTTTACCAGATTGGTGGACCGAACTGACTGAACCTAACCTATGAACCATGCCATTTTGGTTTCAATCGGCTCAGTGTGGTTCGATTATTTGATTCGGTTGACTACTTCATTTGGGCTTTTCAAAAATTAGGGCTCAAATTAGGATTTTCATAAATTAATCGATTGAAATAAAATAAGGGTATCGAAATTACCTTTAGGTGAGTCTCTGTGATGCGCACACAAAGTATTTAACAAAGAAAAAAATAACAGAGAGAAAACAGAGAGAGAAGATCAATTATTTCATAAAATCCCCATACGTTCTTGACACCCATTGTACCTTCTTATACTTCTATAACTAATTCTGCTCATCCACTAACTAATCAAGTCTATCAACTCAATTAACCCTTGTAACTAACTCATGCTTACTCATCATCTAACTAATTCTCCACTTGTATCATTCCATCCCCCTTAAAACAACATTGTTCTCAAGGTTGGGATCAAATACAGAAACGTCAGAATACATAGATGACCAAAAATATCTTCACATTATCTGACTTGTTCCTTGTGGCTTGTTTAGTCAAAGGCTCAAATTGTGCCTGTATGAATGACTTTAGAAGATGCAAAATGATGACCTGATAACCAAGATTAGGTCATTGCTTATGTTTCACTTCTAGCTGCTGCATAACCAGAAGATCCCATATGGTCATTGCATCAATTCTGCTAGACCCCACAGACAGCTGCTCAATTTATCTCTGCATTAAATGCCAAAACAAATATGTTCTTGAGCCACAGATTGTTTCCCACTTGAAAGATTATTTGCTATTGCTTTAGTCCAAATAAGGCTTTGGACTTCTGTAGCTTGTGTACAGGCAGGCCATAGGCCTCTTTGCAAGTTCAACCTTGTGTCCAAAGTTGAAATACAATGACACTCAAATCCACCAGGGTCCCAAGTCTCACCGAAACAAGCAAAGTGGAATTTTTTTATTATTTTTTTTAAAATCAGCAACAACAAAGATATATTAAGGCACAAGGCCAAAAAGAAGTGAGGATAAGGCATCCTCTACATGAAAGAAAAAACAGCGAAAAGAAACTAGAAAGAAACAAACCAAAACACAAAAAAAACAACACTCAGTAACATCTAAAAAAAACAAACTGACACCCAATCTGCAGCAAGCGTAAAAAGTGGAATCCCTCGGAACACTAGACTCGCCGAGGCCCAAAAAGACGCCAAGTATCTCACTTTTTCCCATAAAAAATCTATATCACAAGAAACTCCTTCGAAGACATGCCCATTTCTTTCCAACCAAATGACCCAAAAAATTTCAAAGACATCACAACTCCATAGCACTAATAAGCAAACAAACCTCTTAGGAGTTTGCTCCTCTCTAGGTCTCAGGTTCAAAACCTCTTAGGTGCTATCAACTCTTGTATTGGGCCAGTCCATACGGAGCTCTGCTCTGGCTTTAAATGGGCCCCCGCTAGTGGACGGTGGGATTGGTCCCCCAGGGATTAGTTGAGGTGCGCGCAAACTGGCCCGGACAGCCTGAGTTATCAAAAAAAAATAAGCAAACAAACTAGCAGAAACTTTTTTATGCCCTCTAGAGCAAACAGACAACTGATAGATGTCAACATTAATTGCTTCCTCATCATATTGTGCTGCGAAACCCACTGTAACTAAAGAAATTCTTGAATTCAGATCTGTTATAAAAGCCATTTTAACCTCCTTTGATCGATATCCCATAGGCAACACATCTAGTGAAATTCCTGAAATCTGAATTTTTTCGTTTTCTTTAATCCCCAATTCAATGATGCTAGAACATTTGTCATTTTCCACTGATGAACTGTCAGATTTAGGAATCTTCTCTTTAGATACAATCTCTAAATGGAAAAGAGGGTGAGTTTTCATACATGGAACATCTGCTTTTAATTTCCCCAACTCTACCACCACCACATTCTTCTCATTTGCACAAGACTCATCATCTGAACTGTTGTGGCTGTTGTTCCTAGAAATCTGTCCATCCAAAGACTTCTGTCCATCATAAGATTCTTCCTCATACCCAGCATACTTGATACAATCATTCTTTCTGTCATAATCTGTATCAGGCTTCAATACATCATCAATTTGGATAATAGTTTCCTTGTTTTTAGCCACTGCTTTTGAATCATCACTTTCTTCATAATCATCACTATCTTCATCATTCCAACTTAAAGCACCCTCTTCTAATTCCTTTGATTCCTTGCAGTGCATATTTGGATCACATTGAAAATCAAGAACTGTCTTAGAATTAGATATTTGATTACCAGCACTTCCATCAAAAATCTAATTCTTACCATGAGATTTGATCTCAGGGTTGGTGCTCTAAATGCGCATCTCTTGTAGTAACGCTAAACCAATGGTTTGATCCATGGTATAGGGTTGGAACCTTCGCACACCAGCCTTGATTTCAAGTCCATTGATGAAGCACTTTATTGAGAATTCATCAGGCACATTCTGGGTTGTATCAACTATTTCTTGAAACCTTCTTTTGTAAATCCTAACATTTGATAATTGCCTCAGTTTTCTGAGTTTTTCCACTGCCTCTTCAAGATCTTGATTTTTGCAAACTTGAAATCGTCAGCTGTTCTGATTTCTTGAGATCCAGCCCCTCCTGCCATGGCTGTGATACCTCACAGGTCTGAGAATCTACTGCTCTGATACCACTTGATGCACACACAAAGTATTTAACAAAGAAAACTGTTAAATTTGATGTATGGAAAAAATAGAGAGAATGAAATATGTATTGATGATTGATATTATTGATTGATGTATTGATGTATATATTACAATGTTTCATGATTCCTATATATAGAAGAGGGTGAGTGTGTAGTAGGTAAGGAGTAGGTGAAGTGGAGGTGGTAGTGGTGTAGTGGGTTAGGTTTAGTGGAGTAGGTGAGGTGGTAGTGGTGTAGTGGGTTAGGTTTAGTGGAGTAGATTTAAGTGGGTGAAGTAGGTGATAGTGGTAGGTTTTGGTACATTTTTAACAGCCCCCCGCAAACTCAAGGGGGATAGGAACTAACCAACTTGAGTTTGGAGAGACTAACAAAACAAGAAAATAGACAAATACATAAAATAAAAAAGGATAGGAGACACTGTATGGTCGTGTCAGACCATTGGTGAAGACACTGGATGGTGGTGTCATAACGTTGTAGAGGACACTGTATGGGGGTGTCATAACGTTGTAGAGGACACTGTATGGTGGTGTCATAACGGTGTAGAGGACACTGGATGGCGGTGTCAGACCGATGTAGAAGACAGTTTATGGGGTCATGTCGGACCGTTGTAGCAGACAGTGTTGTGACAGTTTACGGAGTCTTGCTGGACCCTTGTAGAAACTAACCGGAATCAATGTCGGGACAGTTTACAGAGTCTTGTCGGACCCATAAAGGAGCTGACCGGAATCAATGTCGGGACAGTTTACAGAGTCTTGTCGGACCCATGAAGGAGCTAACCGGAATCAATGTCGGGACAGTTTACAGAGTCTTGTCGGACCCTTAAAAAGTCGCACCCTCAAAAGGTGTGCCCAATCTTTCAAAAGGCGTGCCCAATCCATAAAAAGGCGTGCCATCAAAAGGCGTGCCCAATCCATAAAAATGCGTGCCATCAAAAGGCGTGCCCAATCCATAAAAAGGCGTGCCATCAAAAGTTGCGCCCTCAAAAGGCGCGCCCACTTCATCAAAAGTCGTGCCCGACAAAAAGCGTCGAGCCATCAAAAGGTGAGCCGGAGACGCGGCGAGGCACGTGAGCGACAGAGCGGCGTGTCAGCCGCGTCGTCAGTGTCAATATAAACCAATGCGGAGGCGGTGGAAACCAAACCAGACTGAAACCTCTAAACTTGTCATTCTGAAACAATCTGTAAATAATCTGTATCCAACCCTTCTCGGAAACACTCAGCAACCCAAAAAACATGGCCTCTTCTTCCCGTTCAGCTACCCAGAACATGGCCTCATCTTCCCGTGGTCTGCTCACTCTCTTTCCCGACCTCAACGAGTCAACAGGAGAGATAACTGGTGCGGTGGCCCGTGAACCTCAACCAAACACCTCTGGTTTTGCTCCGTTGAACTTTCCGATGCGGTCGGTGGAGCAAAAAATGGCAGTGCAAACGGATATTGAAGCCAATCAGTATACTTTGAAGTCATGTGTGGAAACCATGACTGCGGTCACAAACTTGTCGCACCGGCTGCAGAGTAGGACAAATGAGGTGCAGCATTTAAACGCCCAACTGGCTCTGCTCCAGCGCATGTATAAGGATGCGCGAGCAGAGATAAGTGTGCTAAAGGCGGAAAATAAGGAGCTGAAGCGGAAGGCCACCGTGATGTTCCGATTTGGAGGGCCGCCATATGCTGCAGTGGAGGAGCAGGAAGTAGTGATCGTGCCCAGTGGAGTGGGAAACACGGAGGCAGCACCGGCAAGGATTGCCCAGGACGGTGGCTGTAACGCCCTCAAAATAATAACATTAAACCCATCAGATAAGACATGCATTTACATATAAACTAACCACATTCCTTTATTTCATTGAGTTCCATTACATAAGTATTACATGTTAACATCAAAACAAAATGCCCTACGGGCTTACAGCTTTCCAAGTTAACACTTGGTTACAACAAAGAGTACTAACTCGTTACACATTAAGCCCTTGGCTTGAAGTTACATGTAATACATCAAAAGTAAAACAACTACACTATGTCCGCCTCTAGCCTCCCAAACTATGTCCTTGGAGGTGGCATGCTTCCTGTACCTGAAAATGATATTCCCATATAGGGTGAGCCACAGCCCAGTAGAAATGCACTAAACCAACCATGGACATTGACTAAAACATTAGCAATTGATAGTTGGTCAACACTGATGCAATCACATAAATAACATATTTATGTCAACGACTTACAAGTCCCAATTACTTTTCATTTTCCCTTTAACAACAGATAAGCATACTAGCTCTATCATCATTTCCACAGATATGTATAAAAACTATATCCACATTCTCAACAGATATGTATAACAACAATATCCTCAGATAAGCATATAAGCTGTATCCACACTCTACAACAGATATGTATATCAACAATATCCACAGATAAGCATACAAGCTGTATCCACACTTCACAAAGATAAGCATATGAGCTCTATCTTCACTTCTCTAGACAAGCATATGAGCTGTGTCTACGGAGTTCATCCCCTATCTCTTCCCAATACCTATCCGGTTTAGAGGTACATCCCCTATCTTCCCCTAAACCGCGGAGTACATCCCCTATCTCCTCCTCTACACATAACGTATATAAACACATTGGTTCTATATACAATCACACAATACACACAATTAATGTATTCTATCAACCGTCAAGTTCCATGACACATTCCATTGATTAGTTTCCGTTTACCTAATCATCATGCATTGTCTACAACAATCTCGACTATCCTCCACCGATAGCCCAAAGCAGTTATTTCTAAAACAGAAAATAAATGCACAAATGGATATTCAATCAACATTCTATTTCCTCATTTCTCACCAATTAATTATCCCAATTAATTAAACAATGTAATTAGGCCATTTTCCATAATTACTATTTCAACCCTTAGGTCCCATTTTCATCAATGATTCAACAATCATTCCATTTTTCTATGCCAAACATGCATCTAGGTTTATTATGAATAAAACCCCAACTTTTGTAAAATTACACAAAAGTCCCAAACTTTCACAAAATTACCAAACCAAGCCCAACATCTCAAAATACCAAAATTTAAAGACAAAACCCATAGAGAGGAGTAGGTTATCCCTACCTCAAATTCGGAGTCCCAAAGGAGAAGACGACAAAACCCAACGTGCTCCAAAACCCGAGATTTTCAGATTAAAATGAAGCCCTCGACGATCAACAACTTTTTTGTAAAGGCCAAAGGTGAGTAAATCACTCCTACTAGATCAAAACCTAGAGAGAAGGTAGAGTCTAGAGTGAGAGGCTCAACAATGGTGATTTTGGAAAAGTAAGAGAGAGAAGAGAAAGTGAAAAAGTGATTTGAAAAGTCACAATTTCGGGACTTTAACCCAGGTCTCCGCTCGAGCGTAAAACACCCCGCTCGAGCGTCCACTCACAGACTTCCGCTCGAGCGGCCAACCTCCCGCTCGAGCGCAGAATGCACTCGCCCAGCACTTTTGCAGAACCAGACCTCCGCTCGAGCTCCCAACCCTACGCTCGAGCGGCACTCAGACAACCCCGCTCGAGCGGCCAATACCACGCTCGAGCGTACAACGCTGCACAGGAAAATACTGAATGGGTGTAATCTCCGCTCGAGCGCCAACACCTCCGCTCGAGCGTACAGGCCAAAAATCTGGGCAACTAGTTTTGGTTTCTAAACTCAACCATCCTGAAACAAATCCGCCCAACACATCCTATAACTCAAATACGAAGTAAAAGGATGTAAACAAAATAATAAACAACTACCAACATCCACGGACACATGTCCGGATCACGGTATAACAAGGGTAAACCCGGGATCGCTATAGTGGCAAGAAGAAAAGACCGACTGCAGAGTAGAGAAGAAAAATCCCACTGTGCCGATTTGTGTTGGTTTGGTTTTGTGTTTGTTGTGTTTTTTTTTTTTTTTTTTTTTTTTGTTGGTGTAAAATGGTGATCGGGGTGAGTCCCGACATGAAGAAAATAAGTTGGTGTGCAGTTCGTCTTCTTCCTTTGTTTTGTTTTGTTTTTTTTTTTTTTTTTTGGTGCAAAGAAATAACAATGAAAAAAAAGATGAAAAATAAAGTGAAAGAGAAATAAAAAAAGAAAAAAAGAATTAGAAGAGATGTGAAATCAAAACGAGAGAGTGAGGGAAAAAAAGAGAGGGGTTCACGTGGGTGCTGTGTGTGAAAATTTGCAATGGTTTTTTTTTTTTTTTTTTTTTTTTTTTTTTTTTTTTTTATGAAAAAAAAAATAAAGAAATAAATAAAATAAAAGAAAGAAAGTGGAGTGGTGTCTGCCATGTGCATGCGTGTGATGAGTGTTTGGGAATATAGTATAATAAAGAGATATAGATATATATATATATAAAAGATAAGGGTTTGAAAGTGGCAGAGAGAGAGAAAAGAGATATACATGGGCAAATCAATGTGTGTGTCGGTGAGTGGTCTGGAAAGTAAAAGAAAAAAAAATAAAGAAATGGAGTGGGCTTTGCATTCGGCATGGTGGAGGGAAAAAAGTGTAAGGTCGAAGGCTGCACTCGTAGTGCTGAGGGGCAGATTGGCTGAAAAAGGTTCTCATTTGAGTGCTCCAAAAAAGGTAATTATCTCCTTCAAAAATCGGTGGGCCGGCTGGTGAATATTTGAAGGTTGTAATGCTGGAACAAAGAAAAGCTTGCTCAAAGGCCTGATCATTCACGGTTTTGAGTTGATAACCAATTTTTTTTTTTTTTGTGTTTTTTTTTTTTTTTGATCGGACGGCGGCGATTGAGGTATGCAGGCTGATCAGACGGTGTTGAGCTTGAGACCTGGTGGCAATGGAGGCAATCAAGGCAGCAGAGTCCTTGGTCCTCGCTTCGAGCCTTCTTCTGGATTTGGATCTTCTTCTCTATCTTCAGATCTTTCTCTCCTTCGTCCTCATGGCGGCGCTCCTTCTTCCTTCTATCTCAAGACTGGAGATTCCCGGTTCGAGGGCCATGAGCGTGTTCGTTACAGCCGGGACCAGTTGTTGCAACTTAGGGAGGTTGGTAACATCCCTGAGGCTATACTCATATTGTCAAATCCAAAAGACGGCATAAGAACAGAGGGAGGAACAATGACAAAGGAAGAATATTTTCGGGTATGTGTTTGAAAATTCTAGCGGACTAGGTTGAGGTCCGGCGGGCGGCCAAGGCGAGGTTGCCGCCCGCCGGTGAAGCGGGAAATACTAAGGTCTTAACCTTGCTCTGATACCATGTTAAATTTGATGTATGGAAAAAATAGAGAGAATGAAATATGTATTGATGATTGATATTATTGATTGATGTATTGATGTATATATTACAATGTTTCATGATTCCTATATATAGAAGAGGGTGAGTGTGTAGTAGGTAAGGAGTAGGTGAAGTGGAGGTGGTAGTGGTGTAGTGGGTTAGGTTTAGTGGAGTAGGTGAGGTGGTAGTGGTGTAGTGGGTTAGGTTTAGTGGAGTAGATTTAAGTGGGTGAAGTAGGTGATAGTGGTAGGTTTTGGTACATTTTTAAGGAAGAGAGAAAACAAAGAGAGGAGATCAATTATCACATAAAATCTCCATACATTCTTGATACCCATTGTACCTTCTTATACTATATGTATAACTAATTCCACTCATCCACAACTAACTAATCAAGTCTATCAACTCAACTAACTCACAGGTCTGAGAATCTACTGCTCTGATACCCCACTTGATGCACACACAAAGTATCTAAAAAAGAAAAGAACAACAGAGAGAAGGAAGAGAGAAAACAAAGAGAGGAGATCAATTATCACATAAAATCTCCATACATTCTTGATACGCATTGTACCTTCTTATACTATATCTATCACTAATTCCACTCATCCACAACTAACTAATCAAGTCCATCAACTCAACTAACTCTTGTAACTAACTCATGCTTACTCATCAACTAACTAATTTAATTCTCCACTTGTCACTGATGCAATTCAAGAAATTGACATAGAAAAATAGTAGAGAGAGAAAATGATAGAATTAGATCATCATTCAGCCAGAAAGTTCCAACAAAATTCCCTTTGCATTCCTAACACCCATTGTACCTTCTTATACTACATCTATAACTAATCCCACCCATCCATAAACTAACTAATCAAGTCTATCAACCCAAACTACTCAACTAATTCTTGTAACTAACTCATGCTCAACTAACTAATTCTCCACTTGTATCATTGATTGAATGAATCACTGATTGAGTGATTGTCGACAAGGAGAGATGATCCTTGTTATGTCCACAGAGACATTAACAAGAAGTTGGATAGAGACGATCGTTGCATTGACTGTAAAGATATCGACAAGAAAAGAGAGAGAGAGAGAGAGAGAGAGATTTAATATGCTATATATGTGTGGACGGTTAGGATTAAAGGCAGAGTTTTAAACTAAACCGGTTTAGTTTCAGCTGCGGAGGTTTGGAAAAATATAAGTCGACCGCGAATGAATTTAAAAAAATTTACCAAAATAAAAACCAAACCTACCAGATTAAGGAGGGAAATTGTCCAAATTTTTTTTCTCGGCCAGTTCGGTCCTCTCTCCTAAATATTTCACCCCTACAATCATATATATGAAAAAAAATTAAAAAATTGATTTTGGCACATTTTATAGAATAGTTATTATATACGGATGTGATTACACCATCTAATGGAGAAAATATTACCTTCATAGCAAGAGATGTGGGTCTAAATTCACCGATTGTAAAATTATTCAAAACTTATAATATGATCCCTTTTGGCATTCAAAAATGGACTTAGGAATAAGGTTGTTAAGATCGGGATCCTACATAAGATCGTTTTAGGGGTCTGTCGGATCGGATCGTAGGATCGGATCGAGAATCGTAAGATCCTACTAAAATGATTAAAAAATGCAATAATTTTTATATGACTAAATAATACTATCAAAATATATATAGAATAAGCCCCAAAAAAAGAAATATAGCAATTCAATGTAGCATTCAAACATTTTTTTTTCAAAAAAAGAAGTCAAAAACATAATAAAACCAAATACTAACACTTGCAGGCATTAAAACAGCAGTAGCATTATCATTTATAGCATTGTAGGCATTTCCAATTATACATAAGCATGATTAAGGTGTCTCAACTTCACTCTCATCTCAACCTCATTCACTGAACTGCATATAATTAATTTGAAGTTCCATGTCCATGAAGGCTCACCAATAATGGACAAACCTGAATTTCCCAGAAAGTGACAAACTTTCAAAGTGCAAACAAGAGCAAAAATAAATAAATAAATAAAATAAGCAAGAGTAAAATTTCTTTATTGATGAAGAATGATTGTTCAGTTGTTTTTAGTATTTTTTTTACAGAACAAAAATAAATAAATAAATAAGAGGTAATTTACAGAACCAAAAATAAATAAATAAATAAATAAGAGGTAATTTACAAAACCAAAAATAAATAAATAAATAAGACCCCAAAAAAAAAAAAAAATCACCGAAGGAGGTGATTCAGTAAAGAAAGAAGGAGAGATCAATGAAGAAAGAAAGAGGAGCTGCTGAGCAGCGAAGAAAGAAGAAGAGTCTTCAAATTCGAAGAAAAAAAAATAGAGCAGCAGACCTGGAGTGGAGTCAACGAAGGAGAGAGAGGGAGAAGAAGAAGAAGAAGAAAAGGAAGAGGAAGCAGCGTACCTGGAGTTGTTTGCCCAGGTCAGGCTTCGTTTGATGTTGAATGATTGAATCTCACTTTCCCTAGGTCAGTTTTCTTCGTTTGCCCTAATCGCACTTTGCTTCTCTCATTTTAGGTCCTGATTTTGCTTTTAAGTTGCCCAAAAAATCCTTCAAATCTGGATCGCATGGAGTCACGATCCAGATGCGATCCTACCGATCTCGTCGATCCCACCACGATCCTGCTCTAGGGTCGATCCGATGTACGATCCAGATTGAATAGTGCATATTGAGTCGTAGGATCGTACGATCCTACGATCCGGATCGCGATCTTAACAACCTTGCTTAGGAACCCTTTATAGAGTAATAAGTAGAAAAATCAAGTAGAATTTCTTTATTTTAAAATTCAAAATACTTTAAAAGATATGCTTATTATTCAAAAAAAAGTTTAAATGAAGCAGTTGTGGAACCATTGCATCTGACAGACTTGATCCAAATATTAGACCATATTTATTTCAGTAAAAATATCAATAGATAATTCATGGGTTCAGGTTACTTCAACCTTAAACATCCTTAAATGCATTATGACATTTTCTTAGGAAACAAATGAGGAAAAAATGTTAAAATATGTTAGGTTTGATTGGATCTAATTGGATCCTATTAAAAACTTTCTAATCACCAAAATAACAACAGTCATGCAAGGTATTGATTATTTTCATAATAAACATTGTTAGAAGTTGTATATGGCATTTTCACTAAAAAAAAGGATAAAAAAATATTGGAATCTATCAGATATGATAGTTTCAAGAATTGAATGTATCATAAAAAGTGAATCAATTGGTTATGAATCATGCGATTTACGATAAATTTTATCCCAAAATAGATCCACCTATAGATTCATATCGATCTATGCATGAATCACAAATCATAATATTATGATAATAGAGCTTACAAGTAACTTCTGCATATAAAATTGGACAGTTGCTGTAAGCTATGTACAGCATCATTATTAAATTAGAACGGTAATTTAATGCGTATGGCTAGTAACATGAATAATTTTGAGAGATCATGTTGGGGTGCTGGACCATCAGTTGAAGAAAGAAAACATGATGATATGCAAAAGTTGCAACAAATATGAATACGAACTGGTGTTAGTAAATGACTTGGCCACTGTGTTGGCGATTAGCTTTGATCAATCTGTGTGGATGTTGGCATGATATTGTGAGAAAATGATTGGTAGCATTTTCCTCTGCTGGCCACTTAGATTAATACCCATTTGGGATAGCTGTGCTGCACTACCACCTTTGTGTAACTGCGAAGCAAAAACTATGTTTTACTTTTTAGAGGATGCATGAGATGTGTTATATTTGATCATTAAAGAGTGGCATATGTTAACCCCTTAGCTCCATTTTTGTTTGACATAAAAATCATTATGCTTGGTGAGTAGCTTCCATGTCTCTTGATCAACCATCACATTTTTGGACCTGCCTTTAAATTTATGCAGCATTTTGTCAATTTTAGAGGTCTGGTGTCTATTTTAGTTCCCTATACATTGATATTGTTCATTGATTTCTTTAATTTTAATTTTTTTAGTGTTCTGATTACCTGTCCTTTTAAAATAGGTGTATCTGATACTGGATGAGTTCATTCTTGCCGGGGAGCTCCAAGAAACAAGCAAGAGGGTATGTAGTGTTCTATAACGTTTGTTTCATTCCTCGTGCATCTAGAAAGAATGTTATAAAAGTTTCTGCACCTCCTATTTTGTGTTTTTTAGGAAAATGATAGCTACACAAATATCTGGTGATGTTGTTACTATTTAGTTTCAATTGACCATTATATTAACTTTGATTGAGGTGGATTTCCAAGATCTCCAACAAAAGGCTTTTGTTTGTAATTCTTGCATATAATTTTTGAAACTATTTGAGGAATCTGGAACTAGAGTTGGGTTTTTGTTTAAACTTGCAGGCAATTATAGAGAGAATGGGGGAGTTGGAAAAGCAGGAGTAAAGAATTATGTTGCAGCAGCTTGTGTTCGAGCACTTTTTTCCATCTTCAATCCTTCGTGGGTTTTTTTCTCGTTTCTTTTTTGGTGAAATTTGTTTACACCATATCACAGTTGGTATTGTTGTGATAATATTAGAAAATTCAACCTAAAGGATTTTGCTTCCTGCCCTTTTCTATATCTTCAGCGTGCGGCCTTTTGCATTTTCTTCTATGACATCTCTGGTATTTGTTGTTTAAATCAATTTGTTAACCTATATTATACAATGGACAAGATTGCTTGTGCATATGCTTTTGTTTTTATAAATAATTTATTTATTTATTCTGAAATTATTCTTATGTTAGAAGAACCTCCTCTGGAAAGGGTAATGGAGTATGACTTGGTTGAACTATTTTTCTGTCGACATTCTGGACTCTGTTGAACTCTCTGCAAAATAATTGATTTCCTCCATTTTTACTACATTGTTTTTGTTTGGTTTCAATTTCGTAATTAGTTTTCTAAAATTTTTCTACAAAAATAGAAATTAGTGTGATAGAAACTAACATCAAAAATATAATTTTAAATTTTTAAAAATTATTTTTGTGCTCCAAAAAGGTAAAATCAGATGAAGTGATGAGTGTTTTTTATTTATTATTTTTTTTATAAATTTAATATTTATTTTTAAGTTTTTTTTTTTTTGTTTATAGAAAATATATTTTGAAAATCAAATCAAACAGTATGGAAATGCAAATTGTATTTGTTTAACTTCAGTTACTCTTTCTTGCATTCTAAGGAAAAAACCAATCCAATAGTATCACCATCCAATAACAATTCACTATATAGATATAAACCCAAAGCCAACAACAGATCCAAAAAGGCTACTCTTGAAACACTAGCAATACACTAAAATTATGCATATATGTTTTTGCCTCTCCATAGAAGTCGAAGCAGACAATACAGGACTTATTCTCTCATCTGATAGTGCAACAATTGGAGTTTTGAATTTGCCTCTGCACTTGGAATTGCTCGTTCTTAGCCAGAAGGGAGATGATGATGATGGTGTTGCCTTTTATCCCTGGCATGGGGCAAACATGAGGTAATAGTTAGTATCCTTATATTGTCACGATAATCTTATTTTGATCCATTTATTTTTTATTATAACTGTTAATTTCTTATACTTTAAGCCAAGTTATAATATCATATTTTCGTCCCTTTGATAGTCAATGAGGTAGATGAAACTTGAAAGTGAAGTATTCGAAGTGAAGTTTAAATAAAAGTGTAGATGTATTATAAAAAAATAAAAAATAAAATATCATTAAGTTTACTTGACAAGTTCCATCGACCCCATTAACGATTGATGGACAGAAAAATGATATTGCAAGCTAACTATCACAATTAAAAGTAAATAGATTAAAATAAAATTATGATAAAATTACAGGGTACTGAAGCGTAATCAACTCAAACAATTTTTTCATCACATCTGTTCCCAACCTTGCCGTTTTTAATATAGTACTTCTTTTGTACCTTGTTCTTGTAACCAAACACAGACCAACATAAAACTACTTTTCTGACTTCTTAATGGCATAACCAAACTAAACGTATATTCGAGGCTAGTGCTATGACAATTTGGTTTGTATTAAATAATAATAATAATAATTCCCACAATGATCTAATGACTAGGAATGGCAACGGGGCGGGGCGGGGCAGGGGCGGGGATCGCACTCCCCGTCCCCGATCCTCGATGGTGGAAATACCCCCGTTCCCGGTCCCGATCCCCGACGGGAAACTTGTCACTGCCCCCGCCCCCGCCCCCGCCCCCCAACGGGGATCGGGTTTCCCCGACCCCGATAATTCCCCGACTAAAATTAAATAACAACAACAACATAAACATTATCCAACAACAGATCTAACACATCAAATGTATATATAATTTCATCAAATGTATATCAGATGTAAAAAATTCATCAAATGTAAAAAATATATAATTCATCAAATGTAATTCATCAAATGTAAAAAATAAAAATAAAAAATAAACAATCTAACACATCTTTCATCAGATCTGAGCATGTTGAATCTAACACAACTTGTGTGAGGCAGATCCGAGGGAGGAGGCGACAGAAGCGACGGAATGATGGAGATCGGTGTGAGACAGACGCGACAAAAGGGAGAAGGCAGTGATGGAGATCGGTGTGAGACAGTGAGATCGGAGGGAAGGAGATCGGCAGCGAGTGAGATCTGCAGCGATGGAGATCGGCGTGAGGTAGCGCCGTGAGGCAGCGCAGCGATGGAAATCGGAGGGAGAGGGGGGAGGCTGTGGCTGAAGAAGGATGATCGGCGTCGCGATGGTTGCTGTGACTTGGTCGCGACAGTGGTGAGAGTGAGAGAGAGAGTAGAGTGAAGAGAGAGAGAGAGAGACGGAAGACAGAATTGGAGATGAAGGTTTGGTTTGGTTACTATATGTGTGTGTATATATATATCGAGGGGTAAATTAGTAAATTCATTTCGGGAAAAAACCGAGCCAAGGAACGGGGACGAGGCCGGGCCGGGTACGGGGCTGGGACACTTATCCCCGTCCACGGCCCGAATCTGTTCGGGAATTGATTTTTAAATACCATCCCCGTCCCGTCGGGGATATTTTTCAAAAAAAACCTGCACAATTCGGGATCGGGGGGTCGGGTCCTCATCAGGCCGGTTTCAAATTGCCATCCCTACTTATGACAATGCTTGAAACAATTGTAGGAACCAATTCAAGCAAAGGACCAACAAAATTCCCATTAAGTAAAAGACCCTCTTTTCTTAATCACACTGTGCCTGTGACCTATAAAATTGATAGATGCCACATGACATAATTGAGTTGCATAGGCCTCTTATAATGAATTAATTTTTGGGTAAATTACCAATAGCTCATAATAATTAGACTTAATTCTCAGCAAATCCTATTAAAAATAAGTTTTGATAAAATTGTCGCTAAATTTTTTTTTTATGACAATTTTTTATATGTCTCTAAAAATTGACAATTAGTGTTTTTTTTTTTTGGTCATAATTTTTATAAATTATCATTAAAACTTATAATTAGAGACTTTTTTATGACAAATTTTTCCCATAAGACCCATTAAATAATAAATCTACTTATTAGGACTTACACGTAAGTGTCCCTTAATTTTTAGTCACTATGGAGCCCTGGGTCCCGTCAAGTTTTTTTTTTAAATTCTATTATTATCACTTTCATATTTTATGAGTGTTTGTAGAATGCATAATGGGATAAATTCTTAATTTTATAGAAATTATATTTATAAGATGTATCATAAGATGGCACACTAATTTTATAAAAAATTATTTTACTGAGTATCTCTAATACTATTAAGAATTTTGCCTTTTCAAAGATTATGGTGAAGTACAAATTTATTTTAGGGTAAACTTTACTTTATTCCGTGTGATTTGAGCTAGGTGCGATTTATCCTCTAACATTTGAAAATAACCACGTAACCTGTGTGGTTTCTAAATCAAAGCGCACATGTAAAATTGACTTGTATACCCTTATCCTTATCTTTATCCTTATATTTTCATTTAAACTAAACCTATATAATATATATATATATATATATATATTGTTCACAATTCACAAAGTTCCAGAGAGAGAGAGAGAGAAAAGAGCAACAATAACGAGGGCCAACAACCAACGAACCTCAACAATCAATTCTTTGCTATAGACATTTGGTTATCAATTCTAGAGAGAGCCCTAACCAAACCTACTTCTAAGAAAAAGAAGGTCTTGTTTGATTTGTTTTTCAGAAAAAAAATTTTGAGAAAATTTTTTTATAAATAAATTTTTAAGAGTAATCAAATTAAACAAAATTTTTCAAAAAAAAATTTCAAAATTTTGTTTGGTTATCTATTTTCCAAAATCACTCTCTCTCTCATACACATCAAATCAATCATTTTTTTTAAAACTCTCTTCTCAAAATAATTTTTCAAAATTATTTCTGAAAAAAGGCAAATCAAACAAGTTTTCGTACTTTTCATTTCAAAAACTACTCTACAAACACAAATCAAACACACCTGAAATATTTATATAACAAAGAAATAGATACATATTAGGAATGGCAATTTGAAACCGGCCTGACGGGGACCCGACCTCCCGGCCCCGAATGGGACGATTTTTCCCTGAAAAAAACTCCCTACGGGCCGAGGATGGTATTAAAAAATAAAGCTCCGATCATTTTTAGGCCGGGGATGGGGATAGATTCTCCTGTTCCCGGCCCCAGCCCCGGCCGAAGTAATCCCCGTATATATCCCTGAATATATATTCCGCATATATATATATATATATATGTTTAGGTTACTTTTAGACTCATTTCATTTGAGCCTCTCCCACTCACTCTCTCTTCTCTCAGCCTCTCTCTCTCTCTTTCTCTGCTGCGATGCTTACGGCGATGGCGTCGGCATCGACCGCTCCTCCTTGCTCCCTCACGGCGTCACTCCTCCCTCACGGTATCACAGCTGTGGCTCCTCCTCCTCTCTCCCTCACGGTGGCTCCTCCTCCCCCCTCTCTCTCTCTCGCTTTGTTTTTTGATTTTGTTCTTCAGATCTGGAAGTACTGGTCACCGGTGCCAAGATCCAAGTTGAGGAGTGAAGAGACGAATCTGGGTGTGTTGTTAATGATCCTCAGATCTGGAGCTGAATATATATGTTAAATCTATTGTTGTTATTAAATCCATTGTTAAATCTGCTGATGTTGAATCTGTTATTGAATCTGTTGTGTTGTTGTTCATGGGTATTAAATCTATTGTTAAATTTTTTATTGAATATATGATCTGAAGCTCTGTTTTTTTTTTTTTTTGTTGGCCGGGGACTCTTCAGAGTCGGGGAAACCCGATCCCCGTTAAGGACGGGGTCGGGGGCGGTGACAAGTTTCCCGTCGGGGATCGGGACTGGAGACGAGAGAATTTTAACCGTCGAGAATCGGGGACGGGGAGAGTGATCCCTGACTCCGTCCCACTCTGTTGCCATCCCTAATATATATAAACATATGTATATATATGCAGAAGAGGAGAAATTTCATGTGGGTGATGAGGTGGGTTTCTTGAATTTCTTGCATTAAACAAGTGTTTTTTGGTTAGAATAAACTAGGGGTAGGAGAGAGAATATTTAAAGTATTGCTGGTCTATGTTTACTTGACTGCACAACTGTGAAGCCCTAGACAATCAATCATTGATAATCAATCAACACCAATCAATCACCCCAATCAATCCGCCATTCTTAAAACTGACAACTAAATACAGATTAATGCATATATATATATACTAAAATAAAAATACAAATACAAATTATATATATGCATTTATAAGTTTAGCCCAAGAATATCTATGTCTATACTTCTATCTATATCTATCTATACTATTTATATAATCAAATGTAGTTATTTTGTCAAATTTTTTTAAATATTTATTCCTAAATTCGCATAATTTTAAAACACGCTCTTTTCAACCTTCTTTGATTGTCTTTCGTGTTTTCTATTTTTCTTCATTTTTTATTTGTTTGATTAATTAAAATTAAAATTAATTTCATTATTTATGGATAAAGATTTGAATTTCAAAATTCGTCCATATAGATAAACATATAAAAACTGAAAATTAATTTTATAATCTACAGATAAAGATAAAAAATAAACAATTAATTTAAAAAAATTAATTTCATAACTTATAGATAATTTAAAATTTCTTCCCATAAATAAACAAATAAAAATTGATAAATAACTTATAAAAATTAATTTCATGACTTACAAATAAAGATAAAGATTAAATAATTGATTTTTTTTTATAAAAAAAAACAAAAGTACTCTCTTCCCCCCCCCCCTCTCTCATTTCATGCTTTAATTAATTTTATTATAGATAAACATATAAAAATTCAAAAATAATTTATGAAAATTTATTTCATGACCTATAGATAAAGATAAAAATTTTAAAAATTATTTAAAAATAATAATTTCATGACTTATAAATAAATAAACATATAAAAATTGATAAATAATTTATAAAGATTAATTTCATGGCCCACAGATAAAGATAAACATTATATAATTGATTTTCAAAAAATTAAAATAATAAAATTTAGATAAAGATATGATTTGTTAATCTATATATCTATCAAAAACATATATATCTAAATCTTTATTTTGATTTACTCATTTTTTTTCTCCTATTACATATTATCTTTTTTTATTTTAAATTTTTTATCTTATGAAATGCTCTTATCTATAACTTCTTATCTCTTATTAAATTCATAACATTCTCTTGATAATTTTTATTATTCGTTATCATCTACCAAATGATAAAGATTATAAAATAAAATAAACATTTATTCCTAAATTCTCATAATTTTAAAACACTCTCTTTCTTACGTGGCAACCTTCTTTGATTGCCTTTCATGTTTTCTATTTTTCTTCATTTTTTATTAGTTTGATTAATTAAAAACAAAATTAATTTCATTATTTATGGATAAAGATTTGAATTTTAAAATTCGTCCATATAGATAAACATATAAAAATTGAAAATTAATTTTATAATCTACAGATAAAGATAAAAAATAAACAATTAATTTTAAAAAATTAATTTCATAACTTATAGATAATTTAAAATTTCTTCCCATAAATAAACAAATAAAAGTTGATAAATAACTTATAAAAATTAATTTTATGGCTTACAAATAAAGATGAAGATTAAATAATTGATTTTTTTTTTAAAAAAAAAGCAAAACTTCCCCCCCCCCTCATTTCATACTTTAATTAATTTCATTATAGATAAACATATAAAAATTCATAAATAATTTATGAAAATTTATTTCATGACCTATAGATAAAGATAAAAATTTTAAAAATTATTTAAAAATAATAATTTCATTACTTATAGATAAATAAACATATAAAAATTGATAAATAACTTATAAAGATTAATTTCATGGCCTACAGATAAAGATAAAGATTAAATAATTGATTTTCAAAAAATTAAAATAATAAAATTTAGATAAAAATTTGAATTTCAAAATTCGTCCATATAGATAAACATATAAAAACTGAAAATTGATTTTATAATCTACAAATAAAGATAAAAAATAAACAATTAACTTAAAAAAATTAATTTCATAACTTATAGATAATTTAAAATTTCTTCCCATAAATAAACAAATAAAAGTTGATAAATAACTTATAAAAATTAATTTCATGGCTTACAAATAAAGATAAAGATTAAATTTGATTTTTTTTTTAAAAAAAAACAAAATTATTCTCTCTTTTTTCCCCTCATTTCATACTTTAATTAATTTCATTATAGATAAACATATAAAAATTCATAAATAATTTATGAAAATTTATTTCATGACCTATAGATAAAGATAAACATTTTAAAAATTATTTAAAAATAATAATTTCATGACTTATAGATAAATAAACATATAAAAATTGATAAATAATTTATAAAGATTAATTTCGTGGCCTATAGATAAGATAAAGATTATATAATTGATTTTCAAAAAATTAAAATAATAAAATTTAGATAAAGATATGATTTGTTAATCTATATATCTATCAAAAACATATATATCTAAATCTTTATTTTGATTTACTCATTTTTTTTCTCCTATTACATATTATCTTTTTTTATTTAAAATTTTTTATCTTATGAAATGCTCTTATCTATACCTTCTTATCTCCTATTAAATTCTTAACCTTCTCTTGATAATTTTTATTATTTGTTATTATCTACCAAATGATAAAGATTATAAAATAAAATAAATATTTATTCCTAAATTCTCATAATTTTAAAACACTATCTTTCCTACGTGGCAACCTTCTTTGATTGCTTTTCATGTTTTCTATTTTTTTTCATTTTTTATTAGTTTGATTAATTAAAATTAAAATTAAAATTAATTTCATTATTTATGGATAGAGATTTGAATTTTAAAATTCGTCCATATAGATAAACATATAAAAACTGAAAATTAATTTTATAATCTACAGATAAAGATAAAAAATAAACAATTAACTTAAAAAAATTAATTTCATAACTTATAGATAATTTAAAATTTCTTCCCATAAATAAACAAATAAAAGTTGATAAATAACTTATAAAAATTAATTTTATGGCTTACAAATAAAGATAAAGATTAAATAATTGATTTTTTTTTATAAAAAAAAACAAAAGTACTCTCTTCCCCCCCCCCCTCATTTCATGCTTTAATTAATTTCATTATAGATAAACATATAAAAATTCATAAATAATTTATAAAAATTTATTCCATGACCTATAGATAAAAAATTTTAAAATTATTTAAAAATAATAATTTCATGACTTATAGATAAATAAACATATAAAAATTGATAAATAATTTATAAAGATTAATTTCATAGCTTACAGATAAAGATAAAGATTAAATAATTGATTTTCAAAAAATTAAAATAATAAAATTTAGATAAAGATATGATTTGTTAATCTATATATCTATCAAAAACATAAATATCTAAATCTTTATTTTGATTTACTCATTTTTTTTTCTCCTATCACATATTATCTTTTTTTTATTTTAAATTTTTTATCTTATGAAATGCTCTTATCTATAACTTCTTATCTCCTATTAAATTCTTAACCTTCTCTTGATAATTTTTATTATTCGTTATTATCTACCAAATGATAAAGATTATAAAATAAAATAAAAAATTATCGCTCTAAATGAGAATAGTATTAATAATGAAATAATAAAGGTTACATGGGAGAAGGTAGCACAAAAATCTCATAAAATTAATTTTCTTCACTATATTTATAAAAGGTAATAATTTGAGATTCTTTCTATTAGTTATAAAAATAATTTGCATTAGATCATTGTTATGTTTTTTTTTTTAATTTTTTTATAAGGCTGTCATTCGTTATAGTATTTCTTCAATCCCATCTCTAAATTCTCTCTTTGAAATTTTTTTTTTTTAATAATTAAGTTTAGAATCAATTTCTTATCAAATTTGTTTTCTTGATCCTTATTTTATTGAAGGATCGAGACGAATAAAACTTTCATATAATATATGAAATTAATGAATATAATATAAAGATGATAGGGAAGTACTACATATTTGTTAATATCTCTATGTTATTATTAGTTGATTTGCTAGATTACACTATAAATTTAGAGTCTATATGATTTAATTCAATGTTCATGACTCTATTTGTATTTGACCATTTTTTCGTTGAGTAACCGATATAATTTTTTTTTTTTTTTGGTATATAATGATTAAAGCTATCATTTGTTATATTTTTTCAAGTACAATTCAAATATTTTTTTATCATTTTTTTATAAATAAAATAGATTAAAACTATTCTCTTATGTAATTTTTATAATACTATGACATTCTTATCTTGATTAATTTTTTTAAAATGATGTACAAACTGTGCAAGTATTATTCAAACTATGGAGAATGATTTATACTTTGATATGATATGAGTGTGTCATTGATAGAGGAAATCAAAGATAGAGAGTTGCTAATATAATCAATTAATGATTTATTTGAGAAGTTCTTTTTATAAGCAAGGCAACAAACTTAGATTAAAATTTTTTAAAAACTACTTATAAATTATAATTAGAAATTGATATTTATTTATAATTTGATCCCACAATAATAATATACACCATTGATTTAAAAGTCCAAGTAAATTTATGATAACTTTTCTGAGTTTATAGAATTTCTCTCTTTTAATGTTTTGTTTAGTTTGATATAAGTTATTTATGTTATTAAGTGATTGTGATACTATTATTCTCAATAATTTTTATAATTAATAATTTCTTATGCATATCAAATTTTATTGTAAAATTTTATGAGTTAATTATTGTTAACATCTACCTAGATGGCTTAATATTATGGCTTGTCGTTATTAAGATATGATTTAAGATTAAGATAATTTATTTATCACACAAAATATATATAATTTATTTTTCCGTGTATGACACGGGTTACCGCTAGTATATATAGTATATATATAGAGGAAAGGGATGTTGGTATGGGAAGGTAAGGGGGAGTGAATAGAGAGAGAAATAGTAGAGAAAAAGAAAGAAGCAAAAAAGAATGATATTTTTTTGTAAATTTGAAAGTAAATGAAGGGTAATTTAGTCATAAAAATTCACCCTAACCTTGGTTAGAATTTTTTGTGAAACTAACGGAAAGTACCCCAACCTTTGTGTGCGCGCATCGGATTCTAATAACATTACAATCCTTGTTTTCTTTCAATTCAAATCTAAATGGCTAGGGTTTATACAATACCAACCTCAGCAAAATTGGTGAACTTGGAATCTTTGCTCACAACCAACCGATGAACCTACAAACAAGGTAACAAAATTCAAAACCATCAATTCTTTGACCAAGAAACAAGAATATACTAAAGAAAACAAAATCAAAACACGAATTTACCTCGTATTCGACTCGTGCTTCTCGGATTCCTCGGGAGGAATGTAATACTTGGCGAGATGGGTCTACCCTTGCCTGTTCTGGAGCAGTATGAACCAGATCTGCCAATCACAAACCAACAATTTTGTTTTTTTTTTTTGGGGGGGGGTAAACAACAATGATACATCTATCTAAAATTAGAGGCCTCAAATGATTTATTAAATTTTTTATCAAACTTCTTATATAGGTGTGGGATCCACACATATGTAAATTTGTGTGAATTTTACACCCATGTAAATGGTTTGATAAAAAATTTAATAAATTATTAGCATCACATCAGATGTGTTTCACACACACATTAGAGCTTTCCAAAACATTTTTATTTGGATAAATTACAAACACACCTCTGACGTTTACTTAAATTATAAATTATCCATGTAGTTCTAAAAATTACATTATGTCCCTTCAAATTTTTAATTTTATAACAAATAGGCTTTTTTATTAATAAATCATCAAGTTAGTTAATAATTTTTAATAATGTTAAAATTTTATTTCAATTAATGATTCAGATAATTTTATTATTGTATAGGTTAACAGTTAAAAATTTCACTTTTTCAATTAAGTCTATTAAATAAAAAATTCTGACAGGGAGGTATTTATAATTTTCTAAACTACAAGGGGCAATTCTTATTTTAAGCAAACCCTAAGAGTATATTTGTAATTTGTCTTTTTTTTTTAATTTTCATTTCATTTTTCCCGAAAACCAAACAGAAAATTTGTTGAAAAATCAGAGAAAAAAAAAAGGTAATCGAGAGTACCATTTTTGGGAAGAAATCAACCAAAAATTCAAGAATCTACGACAAGGGGGCGCAATGGAGATGAACAATGATCGATTTCGAATAGCTGCGAATTTGTGAGGAGGCGACAGAGAAAGACTCGTGATTCGTTGGATGTGTTTTTCACACGTTCTGTATTTTGGTGTCTGGTTTAATCAATCTACGGGTCAATTATTGTTAAAAAGTTAAAAAAAAAAAACCTAAAACTAAAACTAAAATATAAGAAAAATTATTAAAAATAAAAGAAAATTTTAATAAAATAAATCAGTGTGTTTGGTTTCAATTTTTTGGATTCAATTTTTTTAAAATTAAATTATTTGTTTTTGTGTTTTTTTAAGTTTTAGTGAATATTTTTAAAATTTTAAGTAATTTTTTATTTTTTTAGATGCACCTTACTTAAATGTATCTAAAAATAAAATATTTGTAAAAAAATAGGAGATTTGTTTTAAGGTCCCTAGTATTAAGATTTTATAATATGAATGATACTCAATATTTTCATAATGTTTAAGGTCTCCCAACATTGATCCACAGAAAATTCGATCCAGAGAATTTCTCTATATTTTGACCAATTTTCTCTGGTTTGCTCATAATTTTCTGTGTGTTTTTTTTATCAAACCTGAGAAAATTGAACAAACATCATTTTCATTTTGACCAATTTTTTCCAGACTGTAAGACATTCAGACTACAACAAACTAGAGAAAATTCAACAACCACCATTTTCATTTTGATCAATTTTCTCTGAACTGTAAGACATTCAGACTACAACAAACTAGAGAAAATTCAACAACCACTATTTTCATTTTGACCAATTTTCTCTGGACGGTAAGACATTCAGACAACATCAAATCAAAGAAAATTGAACAACCACTATTTTCATTTTGACCAATTTTCTCTGAACTATAAGACATTTGGACAGCAACAAACCAAAGAAAATTAAACAACCACTATTTTCACCAATTTTCTCTGGACTGTAAGACATTCGAACAACAGGTGCACCAACGTTGATCGAAACAATCTTGCTTCCAGTGTACGCATCAAATTTTGCACATACAAATAGAGCAAATGAGAGTTACCTCGTCACTGAAAGTATTATCGTAGAGTAACAAAAATACACACAGTGGCCAAAATTCAGAGAAAATACACGCAGTGAACAACCAGAGAAAATTCATACAGTGGCCAAAATACATAGAAAATTCACGCAGTGGCCAAATCCAAAGAAAATTTACACAGTGGCCAAACCCATAGAAAATATTATTATTATTATTATTGTCAATTACTAGACACAATTAATCACCAACCATACCCAATTCCCCGAATTTTCACAGATATAGAATTTCATCAAAGTTATAGATCTTCTTTAATTGGAAGCCATAAGAATAGCTAAACCTTGACATCGACAAATCGTAGATCTTGCATCACAGGTTATAAATCACAAGATACATATGTATGTGGTGTACGAGTGGTATAGAAATTATATATATATATATATATATATATAGAGAGAGAGAGAGGGGAAGAGAGAGAGAGAGAGAAATGAACTCGCCTTAGAATGAGGAGGAAAATGGCCGATCAACATTCGGATTGCCCTGACTTTGAAGATTGCAAAGAAATAAACTCACCCTAGAATGAGGATGAAACTAGCCAATTAGCATTCGGATCGCTTGATTTTGAAGATCGCAGAAAAAGAAAGTCAAATTTTTTATGATATATTGGTGTAGTATGTAGGATTGAAGGACCTTAGACATCATAAAATAATATTGTGGATATTTTCCATTACTAAAAGTGGCAAGGGATCTTAAACTAATTTTTCCTAAGAAGATAAGTTGATAGAATTAAGGAATAAACAAGAAATTATCAAATTTTATGTACTCAAGTAGATTGAACATACAAAATGACAATAATAAATTGGGTAAATTACACTGACACCCCCTGAGATTTATGTTTATTACAATTCTCTCCCTCATATTTGGAAAATTACACTGACCCCTTTTGTTAGTGTAATTATTTGACGGTGTTAATTTTTAAGTTAAAATGACATATTTACCCTTAACCTTTACATATACTTTAAAGGGTAAATTACATTAACACCCTCTGAGATTTCAATTTAATACAAATCACCCTTGACATTTAAAAAAAAAAACTAATTTAATAAAAATAAATATGAAGAAATATCTTTAATTTGTAAAAAATTATTTCTAACCTCTCGAAAGATAAAAATTATATAAAAATGATAATTATTTTTTATTTTTTATTTCTTAAGCAAATTAATTTTTTATTTTTAAATTTTGTTTTCTAAAAATCAAACCATACATAACCTAAGAATTTTTTGATAAGTCATTTCTTACGTTGGTAACTTATTTAATTATTTGTTAATTTTACAACATTTTTACCATCTAAAACCTGCTTGGTAACTATTTCGTTTTTAGTTTTCAATCTATATTTACAAAAATTTTAAAAACTGTCATAAAAACTTATTTGATAATTTTTTTGTTTATAAATGGTTATCTCAGTTTGTAAATTTGAGAAAAAAATATAAATTTAAAAAATGAGTTTACATTGATTTTTAATCAAAAATTTAAAAATTTGACTAACAAATTTTGTTTTCAATGATTTTTTTTTTCAACTAATACTAACTGAGAAGGCAATTGGTAATGTTACTTTAAACCTTGAGGAGGGGATTGTAATTTTTAAAATGTGAGGGGTGTCAATGTAATTTATCCACTGAGGGTAAAATCGGTATTTAAAAAAATTAAATTGCTGACATCAACAAAATCTGTTAGTTGACTTAATAGTCAACTAATTGAGGGAACAATCTGTACTGAAATTTAAATTTCATGGAAGGGATGTAATTTTCAAAAAGTGAGGAGGAAACTGTAATAAACATAAATATCAGGGGGTGTCAATGTAATTTACCCTATTAAATTTAAATAAAATAAAATTGGGTTATAAATATATTTTGTGCAAATTTATATTGAATTTAATAATTAAAATATTATTTTTTTTTCTCCAGTTTTACCCAATAAGAATAGACAAATAATTTAGGTTAAAAAAATTTAAATTTAAATTTAAATTAATAAAATTAAAATTTTAATATTTATTTTGTTACAATTGTGTGTGAGATTTTTTTACATAATTTCCTCTTTCTTTTTCATTTTTCACCAAATTACTCTATTAAAACAATCAAGCAAACAAACAAACAAACAGGCAGACATGCCCTAAAATCCAGCGACTGTACCGATGGTTTTCCGAAAGTTCAAAAATTGGACCGTTGGCCGAAGCAATCCTATCGATCATCTGTAAACGTCGCCGCCGTGCAGATCAGGTTTGTCTTTTCCTTCTGTCTCACGAACCCTAATCTTGAAGCTATCAATTGTGTTGTTACTCATTAAAATCTTGTTCTAGTTACAATTTTCAGTTTTCCAGAGATTGTTTGGATTATATGTCATTGGTTGGGAAACAATACTAAGATTTCTATTATAAACCCTTCTCAGTTGTGGACCCAGAAATTTCTGTTGTTGCTTTTTTTTTTTTATATATATTTTTTTTATTTATTTTGGGGGGGGGGGGGGGAGGGGGTTTAAAAATGCCGTGTGTAAAAAAATAAAAAATAAAAAAAATTAAAATTTATGTTGGAAAATTAAATAAAAAAAAAAAAGGGGTTTGAACATTGTAGCAAAATAAATCCTGAGTTTTTAATTTTTTCAATTTAATCCCTAATTTTTTAATTGTTTTTAATTTTGTTGGAAAAATTGTATTTTAGTTACAAAATTCAATGGAAATTGGTGTTTTAGACATTTTCTGTGCACCTCCATTAAGTTTAATGACTAAAATAAACTTTTTTTTTGTGGCAATTTTACTTAACCAAAATAAGCAGATGATTTAGATTGAAACCACATAAAAAATTAATGTTTAAATTGATAAAATTAAAATCTCAACTTACCAAAAAAAATAAATAAAATAAATCTCAGGTTTATTTTGTTACAAGGTTCATACCCAGTATGTAACTTCAAATTTATTGTCAACAATGAACTTTGTGCCATTTTTTCTTGTAATAAAAACATTTTGGTGCTGTTTGGTAACCGTTTACAATTTACTTGTTTTTGTTTATTGAAAAAGTTGGACATGTTTATTTTTATGTTTATTTTTGAAAAAATAAAACAAAAAACATATTTGGTATCCACATGTGTTTTACAAATCTATTTTGAAAATAAGTGAGAAGTTGTCTGCTGTCAGTGGTAGTTGCCAGCGGGAGGTGGTGGTTTGAGGTTATTGTCGGCTGGAGGTGGTGGTTGGAGTTGATTTTCAATGACTAAAGGTGGTTGCCGACGGCCAAAGGTGGTTATTGGTCGCCGGAGGTGGTTGCCGAAGGTCACTAGTGATAGTGGTTGGAGGAAGTCACTGGCAATAGTGGTTGGGGATGGGGATGGCTGGTGATGGTAATGAGCGGTATGTGGTGGTTGGAGGGAGTGGGAGAGGAAAGAAGAAATGAAAATATACGTTCTAAATAAATGAACCCAACTTTAGTTTTTTTGATTACAAAAATTTCGAAATTTTATGAATTGCTTACAATGTTTTGAAAACGAAAATAGACACCAAAAAGTATTTGTTTATAGTTTTTAAATTTTTTATGAACATAAACATAAAACTGTAATTATGATAGTTACCAAACACGACCTCTGCTTTTGGTTTGAATTTCCAGGATTTTCAGATCTTATGTTCTATTTGAGGTAATTAACTAAAGAAATCATAACCCTATCAGTTTGTGATGTAACTCATTGCTCTAGTGTTCAAGACTATTCTATAAACCTTTCCTAGTTGCCATTTCTAATTAGTTTTGTGGATGTTATAGTTAAATTGTTGGATTACTGCTATTTTAATGATGTTAGTTAAAAAGAATCATTTTTTTTTTTTGAATTTTTTTTTTATTTTTATTACTTTTACTTTTGGGGAAAATATGAAAATGCACACTTTTCAGATACCATTTAAGCCCCCACTATCACTTTGCAGTCCTTTTCTGAGACGAGCGTACAACGCCAACTGCAACCGCAGCAATCAATCGTTCACTTCCACAACTCCTAAACTACTGCCCTGCACATGAGGCTACTCTGTACTGCTTTTGCGACAACCAGGTATACCTCCCTTCCACCCCTTGTTTTTCTTTTCTTTTTTAACATAAGATGGTCTGTTGGGCTTCTTTTTTTTTCTTTTTCTTTTTCTTTTTTTCTTTTGTTTGCCCTTTATTTATGTTTTATACGAATCAATTCTCAATCTGTAACCATAACTGTGCCATGATTCTAATTTTTGATTGAGTTTAAATTATTTATGTCTGTGTCGTAAATTCTTGGTTTACGGTTAACCAATAAAAGAATGCCACAGCAGCTAATTCATGGGCTACATAAAAAAGCACTATATTCCCTGTTTCTCTCCCTTACCCTGTCTTCCTTCCTATCTGGTTTCCTTCACTATAGACCCCCTCCCCTAGTAAACCCCTCTCCCTCATCCAGCTACTGAGACTGAATTTCTCCTTTGGGCCTCCAAGAGATCCATACGTGAATGTCAGGATGGTGATATCTCTTTTGTTTGTCCATGAATACAGATACTTTGATCTGCAATATACAAAGAAATAGGTAGAGACCAACTATTTGGTGTTATCAAATATTTGAAAGATCAATAGGAGATCATGTCCTTCCCATCTGAAGTTTCACATGTCCAACAACCACCACAAAAACATAGTTCCACATGTCCAACAACCACCACAAAAACATAGTACCATGAGTAAAATGTTGGTACTGGGTAGGACAGACGTAGGCAGGTTTGGTTGCTGGTGCCTTTTTGTTTGATGTAGTTGGTTTGGTTGGAGAGGAATCGATGTACATTTCAAGAGATTTATCATGATGTGTCGTGGCTTGAGAATCGGTTGTTAGTTACTTTTTATAATTGATTGGAGAGAATGGTGGATCGGGATTTGTTTGCTTTTTAGAATTTTTGGATGATGTTATTGGGTAGGCGTGTTAGTTTCTTTTTGAGCTTTTGCATTCTTGTATTCTTTGCATCGCCTTGATACTCTTTCAATAAAGGTTTCTTATTTATCCACCAAAAAAACAAAAAACAAAAAAATGTTGGTATCGGGAAGAGGAAGTGAGGTGACGGTGGTTGATGGAAGGGGCTAGGAAGGGGGAGGAAATGGTGGTGGGTTGGTGGTGGGAGACGGTGGCGGTGGTCAGTGGTAGGGATTGGAGAAAGAGGAAAGGGAGGCAGGGAGGCAAAGAAACACGGGAGAAGGGAAAGGAGAGGAGGTGGTCAAATGTGGGAAGATATATGTAGGTGGGTGAAAAGTTCTTGGTGAGTTTCATCAACTGACCAATGTGGCACTTTATGATTTGCTACCCGTAAACATGTGACTTTACGGGAAAGCCATGAGGAAGTTAAATCTTTTTTATTTTAAAAAAGAACAAAGGAACAAATAGTCACCCTCTCTCTAATCTCCCATTCTCTCTAATTGAGCTCAATTTTTTTGGATTTACTTAACAAAAAAGAAAAGATGCTGATGCATATGTTTGAGGCGCACAACTGTTACCTTAGTTTTCGGCATGTTTCTGACTACTTAACCTCATTTTCCATGTTGTGTACATGACAAAAAAAGAAAAAGAAGAGAGAGGAAGAGAGTTAAAAAAGAAGAAGAAGAAGTTGTGTGCCACATATATCAAGCAGTTAAGGTTTTTTGCTTTAATAATTGCTCATTAAACGACTTTAGGATGATAGCCATTGTTCTTGGAACGGTTCATTTGTCTGAACATAGGTGCAATTCTATTTAAGTGAAACTTTAAAATGTGGTGAAGAGGATAAGGAAACAAAAGTTGCTAGTTAGTCTAAATAAATTCAGTCTGGTTAACTTTTTGTTTCCTTTGATTTAAACTTTTATTTTGAATTGCTATTATTCTTAAATTTAGAAGGATGTGGATTTTTTTTTTTATGAAAATGGTAGGAGAAGATGATAAATATATACTTTTTCATAATTACAAATGAACTATATTAGAATTCTCAAACCATTTTATTATGCATCACATCATATTCCAATGATGCTTTTATTTTCCACCTGTTTGAAATGTTTGGTTGGGCTTGTTTTGTACATGCCAGAGTACTTGCATTCTCCAATGGAGACTAGGACGGACATAAACGTGACCAACAAATCCCCATCTTTTGGCTCTCTTCTTCAGTGGAGCCAATGGCAATTGCTGGATTCTATTCTCCCAACAGGTGGCTTTGCTCATTCTTTCGGTCTCGAGGCAGCAGTTCAAGCTCGTATAGTCTCTGGTCCCGAAGATCTACGTACTTACGTGATCCACTTGTTGGAAAATACAGGTAGCCTTCTTCTTCCATTCATTTATTCTGGAACCATCTCTCCCGATATGCAAACCTGGCATAGACTAGACAAAATATTGGAAGCGACACTGACAAATGAAGTGGGTCGTAAGGCATCGATTTCACAAGGATCGGCACTTTTGAGAGTGGCTTCGGCTGTATTTTCAGAAATCCCGTCTCTGAAGATAATGAGAGAAACATCTTTAGCTACTGGCAGTGTTGCTTTCCACCACGCTCCCATTTTTGGGCTCGTATGTGGACTTCTTGGATTTGATTGTGAAATTTCCCAAAAGGCTTACATGTTTATAACGATGAGAGATATAATCTCTGCTGCCACTAGGCTAAATTTGGTTGGCCCGTTAGGTGCAGCCGTATTGCAGCATCAGATTGCCCTTGTTGCGGAAGATTTGTCAAACAAATGGATGAACCGTAAGGTTGAGGACGCGTGTCAAACGGCCCCTTTACTTGATACAGTGCAGGGTTGCCATGGATACTTATTTTCTAGGTTGTTCAGTTCTTGAATGGCTGGAATAAGGTGTATGAACAATTTTCATGGTCTCAAAGCAAATCGTTTTGAGTTTTAGCCTAAACCAATAGAAGATTTGTTGAACAAATGATGAATATTTTCTTAGCATCTCAAATATCTGATTACTTTGGTTGATTTGATTTTGTTATGTAACAAAAAGATGCTCAGAAGCATGTTGTTGTTTTCTCTCACATATGCGCATATACACAATTTGATGGTTGAAAATTGATATGAAAAGCTTCATATTTTATAATGGTGATTTTATTTGGAATATATCTTCGTGATTTCTTTTGTGGCGAAGATTTTATCTAATAAGTGAAGATTTACTTATTGAACAATACTATACATAAATACACTTAAGAATAGTCATTCTTATGATATTCTCGATATGAAACATTTTGTACTTTGGCATGTTATACTTCTATTTTTAACTCTCATTACTAGTTATTTCTTCATTATAAATTTTTGGGTACGTAATAGTTCCACCACTCGAACAAATTATTCTATAAAATGGTATTGATGGGAAGAAATCTATTAAACCAATCACTTCCGCTCACATAAATAAACACAAAATATGATTCAAAATGTTTATAGATTGCAAATATTTTATCTCACATCTGTATATTCTGCGTGTGGTACTTTGTATATTCTTCTTGACATTTGTATATTCTGCGTATGGTACCCCGTGCAAGTAAATTTTTTCTTAAATCTTAAGCAAATGGGGCACACAATCCTAGGTTTAAGAAGGCCTGGGTAACCAAGTTATTCTGCCCCCCAAGGTAAAACAACTTGAACCCTGTAAAAACAAAATCTAACGTTTTGCATGACGGCCAAAGCTAACAAACCCATCACATACAAGCATAATATAAATTCTACACGAGTATGCTATGATATCAAGAGAGAAAAAAAACTGAAAGACCTTATGTTGAAACTGAAAGCAGTAATATTGGAGATTACGATATGGCAATGATTTCTAAGCACACAAGCGGAGATTGACTAATCCAAAGAAATCCATCAAACTATCTTCCACAACCAAAACCACCCCCAAAAACAAAATAAACACGACATTCAAACAAAACAAACATAAGACTTTCATAGTTCTGGTAACCATGAAATTGTCCCTCAACAACCCTTCAAAATCAAAGACAACCTTTGACAAATTAAATATGAAAAAGTGTGCAAGAAGTTTGAAATTCTAAAGGCATTCAAAGATTTTCAGAAAGTTCACAGGCCGTAGACATGTCATCCCATGAACAAGACCCACAACCACGTTTTTGGCAAGATGAATCAGATACAGACATAGTGCTAATTTGCTTGCAGTCACCGTTGAAATCTTCACCAAGAAGTGTGCCTCTAGTATCATTCAGAACGGAATGTTCCCTACCTCGCTCAGTACTATGACCAAACCAATTTGAGGCAAGTAAGAAATCAGGCCTCAAGAACATCATCTGATTTGCATTTTCTTCATTTACATCACATTTCGTTGTAACCCAGTCAACTGCTTCTTGCTTCGCTAGACATTCTTCATAAAACCACAAAAATCAATTAATATATTACACATGAAAAAGGATATGAGATACAGACACAATATGATACAGATACAAAAAACCTTTAAAAATTAAGAAACTGCACGGCTAAGATACAATTGAAAAAGAAATATTTTTTTAAAATTTTAGTAGAGCAAGTTCAACGTGTGCTCAAGAATGATGAGAAACATACTACAAATTTTGAAATACAAAATACAAATCATTAGGACTTAAGTTCTAGTTTAAGTCACTAGCTGGTTCACTTTTTCAATTTTCAATACATCTTGCAAATATTACAATAACAAAACAATCCACAACTTGTCCATGTGTTTTTTCCTTTCACACTAGTGTTAAATATAAAAACACTGCATGCAAAATTACTTGCTTATTTAATTATTGACATTTAATTTTACGATCATTATATTCTCTTGTTAATTTCTATGAAGTAATGGTAGATATGCATGATATGATAAGGATATGCTAGTTCGACAATTCTATTACTTTAACTCACCATGTTCTTTTTATCAAAGCAAGCAAAGTATTGAAAAAATATTATTGTATTTATCCTCACAATTATACTATAATGTTATGTAAGAAATGTTACAATTCCAATTTCATAAAAGTTTTAATGCGTGATTTAGGGTAGCTGATACTTCAAAATGAAGTATCCATTTTGAAGTATTGGATACTTTTAAGACGTATCAATACGGACACGATACGGATATGTCTCCCTTCTAAAAGTATCCATGCTTCATAGCAAGCCAAACTTCATCCAAAAAAGCCAATGCAACAAAAAAAATAAAAAATTACTCACCTGGAAAGATCTCAACTGAATGGGGTTCGTCGAAGGAGGATCCGCTGATAGGAGTACACTCGCTGAATACTGATGAAGTAGAATGACCAAGAGGAGAGATTGGGTCACTATGAATTTCCCATTGTGTCTCGCGGAGATTCTGAGACAAGCTGTCCATTGCATCACCAGCCACAACAGAAACATTCGAAGTCAGGTCGCAAGAACTGTTCTTTGAGCTCTTCAAAGTATGCGATTCATAAAGTACTGCTTCCAGCAGACCACTGTTCCGTCTAGAAAGAGAATCCGACTGTGCTTGCTCAGTCGAGGGGGACTGAATAAGAGTACTGACAGAGTCAAGGGATGGCAGTGGGGACGATGGTGTTCCTGTTTCCCAGCTACCTACTTGAGCATCTGAATATTGGAGTGAAGGGAGCTCCGGATTCATAGCCCAAGGCATGGGCTCCGAAGAAGAGAAATTGCCATTTAAAAGGGCATGGCTGCCAGGAAGTATGGATGAGGACAATTGGGTAATTTTCTCACAACCATCATCTGGGTATTGATCAAATGCCGGGAAATAATCAGCAGTGCTACTATTGACACAAGGAATCAGGCACTCAGATTCCAGGGATTCCCGAAAGCGTTTTGGTGGATGCAACATTGAGAACATCAAGCTATCACTATGGGAAGAACCAAGACCTTGTGCTAGTAAGCCACTTGCAGGAATATCGGGAAGTGCTGGCGAATACAACTGTTGGTCGAGTTCCAAATTTTTGAATTCCACAGCAGGAATCTCAAAGCTATTTGTTGACAAGAGATCAGGATGGTGTGTTTCCACCATTGGGAATGTACCCACGTTCTGACACTGTTGATTCTCATGCAATGCTTGAGATATATCAGGAGGGTAAATCGGTAAGCCAGCACGGTGCCGTCTCTTGATTCTCGTATTCCAGTAGTTCTTTATCTCATTATCCGTCCGTCCAGGCATCTGACAAGGGAGAGTAGAATCAAATTAGAAAAGCAGTTGAGCAGAAAAGCAAGAAACTAATGCTTCATTTATTTTGGCGGAAAGCATAATCAGGAAAGGAAATGCATCCTCACTACTCGTTAAAGCTGCAAAATGATTGTAATATTGGTAATTTGTTGAGCTCAAAATTTCACATGAAACGGTAACTAATGGGTGGTGTATACAAACCCCCCCTCCAATATATAATTTTTATACCCCAAACATAAAAATAAAATTAAATAAAATAAGTAAAGAACAAAAAAATATAGAAAAAGTCCAAAAAGAGAAAGAAGAAAAGGAAAATCCACTTATTCGTCAGGCTTACACTAATAAATTTATAGATTTTTATTAGCAAAAATTTGTAAATACTGGTGCTGCAAGCAGATGATGGGTTTTCCTGTACGACATTCAAGTTGACCTTTCTAAAACAAAGATAAAATGATATGGTTTTAAAAAGGAAAAGAAGAAAATTCAATTCAATTCATTTTAAAAAATAAATGACATCTTTGTATAGTTTAGTACCATTGCTTTGGATGTGCTATGAATCATAGTTATTTTTAGAGCACTACACTAGTCAAGCAAGTGCATTACCTTTAGATAATAAAGATGGCATGGCTACAATCGGTCACAGAAAAGTTTAACTGTTTTTCTTCTTATTTGAAGATTATAAAATTCATCATTAGCAGTATTGATCATTTTATGATGAGACACAGCAGAAGTGTGACTTTTGAAGAAGAATTTCCTTAAGTAGCTTTACCTGATATAAAACAGCACCCTATCCCATCTGGCTTCATCATCTCACAATGGATTTATTACTCCATATTTTAGGGTTTTAGTTAGGTTCACCAATTTCATATTACCGCACATGTAACACTTAGGCTGTGTTTGTATCATGGATTTGAGGAGGAATTTGCAAAGGGAAATGAAAAGAAAAGGCAAAAGTTTAAAGGAAAACCAAAAAATAAAAAAAAAATTACCCTATATTTCATTCACTTTTCCTTTCTCTTCGCAAATCTCTCTCCCAAATCTATGATCAAAACACAGCCTTAATGAATTCGGAATTAGGATGGAAATGGCAAAATTTTATGAAAGGCAGCCAACGCAAACTTTCTTAGAATGCAAAAACAATGGCATATTAATTATTATGAAGAAACTATAAAGGGAATTTTTAAGGAATTTCATTTAAATAAATTTCAAGATATCTCGAGAAAAGATTTGTTACGTAATATGACTAAATAAGAAATAACAATTCCGATATGACACCAACTATGAAGCATTGACATGCACACGGGACATGGATACGAAATGAAATGACATGACATGGACACGTCGACACGGAAAATTTCAAAAAAGTAGGACACAAACACGGCTCAGACACACCACAAATAATTATACGTTGATATAATATTATCTAATAATATATTATATTATATAGTTATATTTGTGCATAATATATACAAAATTAAATAATTACTTTATACCAAATAAATCTTGTATCTAATTTTCTTACATGAATTTTTAGGCTATTGGATTGGACCATATTAGTTAAAAATTAGACAAACCATAGGAAACATATATAATCGCAACATTTCCCTCATCCTCCTAACCCTATATATACATTTTTTTTAAAGAATTATATATTATGTTATTCTTAAGAATTATACATTGTTTTTAAGAATATAAGATATTTATGTCAAATTCAACTTTGAAAATCATACGGTAGTAGATATCAAACTGTTGGTCTCATGTTTATATTTTTAGTGATAGACATGGCCAAGAAGTGACGGACACATCGTAAAACGAGTGTTGGGCACATATCCAAAATTAATATTTTTAATTTTAATTAGGGACATGGTAGAAAGAGTATCTGACACTTGTCTGAGAGTGTCCGAAGAGTGTCGGTCTCCGACATGTGTCCAACATGGACACGTCGCCTTCTTAGAAGTGTCTGTGATAGCCATGTGATGTATGAAACTTCAATTTGTGAAGAACTACCATCTTCTATACATTATCAATTTTGATAAACACATCCGAGAAAAACTTTTGACTAACCTAATTGGAGAAGTGTGCATGTTACAAGTAGCCATGCACTAGAATTTGCCTGTTGACAATAAACCAATGTACATGTCTACCTAGACTTTCTATATGTTTCAATTCAAGAGGAAAACAATGTAATGAAGAAATATGGCTCAAAAGGTGCAAAATGCAAATCTAAAAGTTATTATGCTAGTGTCATTATGCTTTATTGTGGAGTGTATGAGATAGACAAGGAAAGAACCAAATATTCTCAAAAAGTGACCTCCTTATAAAAGGGTAGTCTTAGGTGCACAAGGCTCCCGCAATGGTAGGGTTTAAGGAGGGTTAGAATTATGCAGCCTTACCTTACATGCAGATCGGCTTCTGCCAGCGTTATTTAAGGTTAAAGGCAAAACAAGGCGCCCAGATCTCTTGGGGCATAGGTGTAAGGCGCGCATGCTTCATCTAAACAAAGCGCATATTATAGATATTGCATAGTATTTATACATACGACAAATTAAATTTATTGTGTGTTTTATCTATCATATACTAACCAATGAAACATTGTATTTTTACAGGAGATTATTACCACCTAGCACATTACATCAACAACTTCAAATGAAATAAATTTAAATTAAACAAATTAAAAGTAGTTAAGCAATTATACAATAAAGCAAATAAGTAAACAATTAAATATTTAAACGAATTAAGTAAATAATATATCCAATTAAGTAACTTAACAATAAATACTTTAGATTGCAAATTATTATTTGGCTATTGTCACTGGCCACAAGGGAAAAACTAAAAAAACAAAAGACGATATGCGAGCCAAAATATAAAAGTTTAGGTATTTATCTTCAATTTGTTGTTTAGGGTTGAGACTATCTATTTATTAGGGATAGTATGTGAGCAACATATGCAATTACAATGAGCTCCAGTAGATCACAGGGTTGATATTGCATCTTTAAAAAATTAGGCACAATCGAAAAAGGAGTAAACCGCAGGTGCGCCTCACACCTATGCACACTCCTGCAATAAAATTGGTTTCCGTGGTTTGAACCCATGATGCCCATGTCACAATGGAGCAACCTTATCATTACACCAAGGCCTGCCCTAAAAAGCTCCTCCCAAGAAGATAAGAAGATATATTTTTTTTTCCCCATACTACATCAGTTGTAGCACTTTCCATCTATGTAGTGCATCCTACCTCGATGTCAACATGACATAACAATGCATGGAACCTTAAATTTATTCAATGCATTCAAAGGAAAGGGGAAAAAAGAGATCTACAAAACAGATTAAACAATTACAGATAGCTGATGTCAATGTCTGTTTGGTTAAAAATTATTATCTTGAACCAATATTTACCCAAAAAAAGGTAAGGAAGAACTATTCCAGAAAATATACCACTACTACAAAATGCATGGCACTAAATTTAACCAAAATATTCCCATGTTAACGTCACTAGAAATATATGAAGATATAATATTAAAGATATTACTAAACGAGAAATCATAATGAAACATTGATACACACCTCTGCAGCCATGCGAGCCCATTTGTTTCCCATCTTGGCATGTAGTTCAATGATTTGCCGCTCTTCCTTTGGGGTGAATGCACCTTTTCTCAAATCTGGCCTAAGATGATTTGCCCAACGTAGACGACAACTTTTCCCACAGCGAGAGAGTCCTGAGTGCTTCTGGACAGCATTCCAGTTCCCCTCTCCATGCCTGTTAACATAATCCACCAAAATTGCATCTTCTGCCGATGTCCAGGGGCCTTTCTTCAACAGACCACCACCACCCAATTTTCCTATGCTGCTAGCTTCTTCAACAGATGGTGAATCCATGCAATCCTCGGACATCTTATCTTCACTATCACTTGTCATTTTGCTAATCTCCTAAAGGCTGATAAAAAAATCAAAAAAATCAAAACACTGCAGTACAGCTCCAAAGAATCAATGCTGTGTAAGTACTAAATAGGCGGAACCAGTAAAATTGAGAAGCAATCATTGAGACTAAGAATTGGTGTAAAAACTGCATGGCATATACAGTTGAGCAATTGACTAATAACAGTAAGGGAAAATTTCATTTTACCCCATGGTACAGGGCCATGAGCACATATCCCCTTATTATTTGGAAATAACCACTTAACTACCTATGGTTTGTGGACTAAAACGAACCATCACATTTTCCATCCAAATTAAAGGAAAATCCATTACACATACCTATATCTCAAAATAACTAGAATTATGTGCATATAACCTATCACACAGGAGCTAAAGTGAAGGTTTATTTCAAAGGAGAGGTATAAAATGAGGGTATTTAGGTCAGTTTACAAGTTGTTAGTCTACAAACCATAAAGTTAAGTGATTATTTCCAAATGCCAGAAGGCTATGCATACATAAGGTGAAATTTTCCCTAACAATAAAAGAACATAGCCTCATCGTGTAAAAAGCAAAACATAAATTACATTTCAAGAAAAACCCATAAAGCTTAACATCAGTGGTGCACAATTAACAAAATTGCAAATTCATCGTTGAAATAAAATTAGAATTAGTAAGAACGTAAAACCAACCCAACCCATGTACAAAATCAGCAAAAAAAGTAGCATAACAACTATTTCAACCTATCTTTCTAGCAGTTTAGTGATCCAAAACACTATAGCATTGTCTGGTTACAAGATTTCTGCATTCGTATTGGAGAGCAAAATCTGGTTTAGGTTGTTGCCAAAAGAAAAATAAAAAATAAAAAAAAGAAAGAAAGAAAGAAATTTCTGCAATTACAAAGTAGTAGTAACTAATTTTGTTAACAAATACATATACTGCATAAGGGAATGTTTTACCCCGAATGGAAGTTGCAAAATTAAAATAAATTATCAAAAGCTCATTATGCTTTCCAAGATTCCTCTTCCCACCAAAATCCAATCCCAATTTATGTTTCTCACAGCATATGCTATTCTTAGATAGTACCACAACACAATCTTATATAGATTATAGAAAACCAAAAACTTTTGAAAATGTGACTTACACAAATATAAGTAAATAAAATTTCCCAAGTAACCAAATTTTCTAATTCATACCTTCTAATTCAATAATGTAGCATTTATGAACGAATTTAAACCAATTGCAGTGGTAGGGAATTAATTAAAACTCTACAAAACACTACAATCAGTTTAAATTGGTTCGTAAATGCTACATTCTTGAATTAGACTTGTTTCAAGAATTTATTTTTTATATAAGAAAACCAAAAACTTTTGAAAATGTGACTTACATAAATAAATAAATAAAATTTCCTAAGTAACCAAATTATCTAATTGATACCTTCTAATTCAATAATGTGCATTTTTGAATGAATTTAAACTAATTGTAGTGGTAGGGAATTAATTAAGACTCTACAAAACACTACAAGCACTTTAAATTTGTTCATAAATGCTACATTCTTGAATTAGAAAATTTAGTTACTTGTTTCAGGAATTTATTTTTCTTTTCTTATCGGTCGCGTCTTCAAAAATTTCTAGTTTTCTACCTTATCTAACATTGTGTTGTGGTACTTTATCTAAGAATAGCATCTATTGTGAGAAACATAATTTGGGTTTGGACTTTGGTGAGAGGAGGAATTTTGGGAATCACGATCCTGATCATTGCTTTTAATTTTGTAACTTCCATCAGTCTTCCATTCAGGTAAAATATTCTCCTTACTAAATATATGTATATAACAAAATTAAATACTATTAGTTTGCAATTGCAGAAATTTCTATTATTGCTTATTTTGGCAACAAACTAAACCAGATTTGCTTTCCAATACATTTGAAAAAATTTATAGAATTTAATATAAGCAAATAATTTAGGGTTCAACATAAACAAAATGAAAATATTAAACATTTTAAACATAAATACCGATAAACATCACTATTTTAAAAAAGAGAAATGAACAATATTTCAAATTTCAATATAAAATATGAATAAGAAGAGAGGGGAGAACAAGGCTAAGAACAGGAAGGGGGGAGAAGGAAAAAAAAAAAAGACCAGTCTAGAGAAGGAGAAGAGTGGAGAATAAGAATAAGAAGAAGGAAGAAGAAAAAGAAGGCAGCAAAGTGACCAGAACAAAAGAAGGCGGCAGCAACATCACAACCATGTGAAAAAGAAGATAGCAACATAGAGAAGAGAAGTAGAGAAGACAACAACGTAGAGAAGAAGAAGAAGAAGAAGAAGAAGAAGACAACAACGTGAAGAAGAAGAAGAAGAAGAAGAAGAAGAGAAGAATTTTTGGAGTTGCTGGACTGGATAACGGAAACGGCAGCGTCAAAAATTCTTCGGAAATTAGAAATTAAGGCTAATTTTTCTTCTATTGTTGATTTGGGGTTAAATGCCCAATGTATTGGCATGTATACTTAAGAGTAGGGATCTGCTATAGCAGCACCATATTATATCAATGGTCAAATTTCAAACAAAACCAATCAAAGCAAAAAAAAAAAAAAAAAAAGCCCTCAAGGCCGCACCTTGGGCCAATCGCACAACTTAACAAAATTGCCTGGCCTGGAACACTACGAGGCGCAAGCCTTGCCCCTAGATGGGACTTGGGCCTAGGCACACACCTAGTCATGCTTTTAATAACATTTCTACCGTGAGCATTTCTCCAATTGCCACTCTAGTAAGCATGTCTCCATAGCTAGTGTAATTACCTCAACACAATGTGAAGTTGAAAGAGCACAAAAATTGATAATTCCTTTTGTAACTCCTAATCAATATAAATGTAATGTGCTGTGAGACACATGTACCCACGGTTTTGAATGGAAGTCCACAAGTCCACAGTGAGAGAAACCTGTCGGGTTGAACTCCGAAAGATTGCTTTCAAAGTTTTCCTTTCACTTGTATAAATTTATGTAACCTTAGACAATGTGAAATTTTGGTGGAAAGGCAATGACAAACCTTTTAAAACACTCTTTTTTCCACAAAACTAAAAGGTCATCAATGATAATCATACAAGCAAGTTTCCTACGACAATGTTCATGATCAAATTTCTAATTAACAATATGAACTTGACTATTAATTGTTGAGGATAAAAAACAAAAAATTGTTGGGTTGGGTCCTTGTTATTATTACCCTGATAAGAAAAGCATTGCTAATTGTAAGTGTACTAGTGCCTAAAGCACCTGGACAAACAAATTCACATCCACAATAATTGCAAGTTGCACGTTCAGTTTTACTGTCGGCAGTCCACACTAGAGATTTCGATTTGTAAAGTTCATTGCGCTTACCCACCTTTGATTTTGCTCCACCCACATCTCATCCATTTTCTTTGTGATTTGTGCATCAGTCTCCCCCATTGTGTATAACATAAACTAATACAAGAGTTTCCTACATAATGAAGAAACAATTCAAAAACCAAACAAATCAGAAAGCACTTCATTAATTTCAGAATTTTCTTAAAAAGTTTGAAACGATTTGTTTCTCATAAATCTAGTTTTAGCAGTGTCACAATTATAGTAATTATCAATTCTACATTTGTCAAGAAGAAAGTATACTCTGATTTAGAAACGAAAAGGCCATCATATCTTCTGATTATTACGATGATAATCTCCATTTCTTGTTTATTTGAACAGTCATTCGCATAGATGTATATACTCCCTCCGCCCAAATTATTTGTCTGCCACTTTGAGGTTTCTATGAAATGAGGCATGGAAGGGAGCGACTATCAAGAAGTTCCAGGAGTTACGAAGGAAGCTCCAAGCTCATATTGGTCATGGGTTGAGAACAGGAATTGAACTCTATGAGATCTTATCTCCCGTAGGTTCCTCAATAGCTCAGTGATAGAGCAGTCGGCTGTTAACTGATTGGTCGTAGCTTCGAATCCTACTTGGGGAGATTTTATTCATTCTTAATCCTTTAATTCAGAATGAAAGAGCTCGCTTTGACGGTTAAGACTAGGTACCACTTCCCTGTCTTTGTTTCTATTGCATTCTATCTCATCGTATCACGATATTTGATATTTGAGAATCCCCTCGAAAACAATAACTTAAAGTTATTATATTTTTATGTCAAAAATTTTAAATTTTTTTCACCAATTAAAGGATCTCTTTAAATATCTTAATTTGTGAAAAAAAAAGTTAAAAACTTTGACATGAGAATAGATTAATTTAAGTTCACGTTTTCTATGTTGGATAAACAATTTGGGACGGAGATAGTACTAATTGTGAGGACCAGAAAACCTTTGAATCAATCAAACAAAAAGCTAGATTTGAACAAACACATAGATAAAGAGTTCCAGAGACTAATTACAAACACAAATACAAATTTATTATGCAGATCTATTCACGAAAACAGTGTACATTGCAATTCACACAGATCTCTACCTCTTTCGAGTCGCAATTGAACGGTGGTGGAGTCGCAGGCTGAGAGACTGCGGTGGAGGCGTCGAGCGCCGAGAGCGGCAGTAGAGATTGAGACGACTCAGATGACAGACGGAGACGTCTCGCGGCGGCGGTGGTGGTTATAGTGGTGTCGCCGTCTTCTACAGACGGGGAGAGTCGAGAGAGTCCAGAGGTTTCTCTGAGTGATATATACTTCATTTGTTCATCTAACCAAATCAATTACTCATTGATCTAACGGTTAATAATTTATCAATATTATCTCATTTTTAATATAAAATGAAATATCTAATTTTTATCAATTTTGATTTTTAAAATGTTGTCCAAGCACGCACCAAGTTTAAATATATATATATATATATATTAGGAGATTTTTTTTTAAGGCCCATAATATTAAAATTTTATAGTATAAAGAACAATCAATATTTTTATAATGTCTAAAATTTCTCAATATCGATTCAGATAAAATTCGATCCAGAGAATTTCTCTGGACAAATCATAGAAAAAATTCTAAATTTCTCTGGACACATCACCGAGAAAATTCTAAATTTCTCTGGACAACAATGAGGACTAGTGCTCTATTTCAGAGAAAATTAGATTGGTCCAGAGAAATTGTCACGACCCAAACCCGCCCCTATAAGTTTGGCATCGTAACCGGCCAGTAATCCGAGATTACCAAAGGCCTTCCTGTATAATAAAAAATAATCGAAACTAGCGGAAGCAATATACAAAAACACCAATAGTCCAATGAGCTGTTGTAGACGCGCCCGTGGGCCCCATGCTACAGTTCGGACTCTCGAATTGTCACGGTTCTTAATCTAAACCAAAGAGTCTAAATCCGGCAAATCGTTTTAAGAAAAACAGATTTTTAGAAAGAAGTGCCAAACATGGACTGCTTTGTCAGATACAGAGTCGCCACCTAAATATTTTATTTTGGGGGAATTTAGGAAACCCTGACTCATTTGTCTAAGGCCACGTGTCCGTCATCACCAAAATTGCCTCAGCTCGGGAACTTGGGTACGATTGGGGAAGGTCAGCTATGAGCACCCCCTCTCGCCCGATCAAAGATCGGCCTCTACTAACCATGATATCTTGTTTTGAAAGCATTATATATTCTTATTCCGGTTATTAGCCTAGAATTACTACGTTATGCGCACAGCAAACAAGTATAGACCAAATCGCCTAAATTGGAACAAAACACTGCATGTTTGTTTTGAAAATGGTTTGCTACTTGCAAGTAGGCTAAAATGCATGTTTTGCCACCCTCAAGTGGGCTTTAAAAAAGATGGTTTTGCCACTATCTAGTGGGCTTAAAACTCATAGTTTTAATGGATTATTCCAATTTAGGTAATTCAACCTCCATCCACAGGCATTCAAGCAGTTATATCACATAAACAAGTAGCCTCATGGTAAGTATGCTGCCATGGCAACACTCACACGCATGCAAAGATGCTAAAACATAAATGCTTACCGAGTACTCCAAGCCAAAACAGAAACTAGTTAGTAATCATATGCATAATCCTAGTTCATGTTAAGATGGCTAATGTAACACATGCAAGATGCAGCTACAATAGGCTCGGCTAATCTATGAATGGCATATGATGATGCTACAACTAACACGTATTCAACTTGGAATTGAAATACAATGCAGTTAGTATGATGTGCCGAGCCTGGTGCATGCAAGACAAATGTATGGATGCACGCATGCATAGCACAACGTATGCTAAATTAAATATGCCCTAATACTAATCATCAAAGCAAGTAAGTAAAAGGGAGAAAGAAGTGGGGGTTGGAAGATATACACACGCGCACCCACACTTATTACAAATTTGCCCTCGCTCAGAGGGACCAAAAGAATAATACAATTAACTAACCTACAAGCTAATTAATTATTACAGACAAATTAACTAGTTAAGGAAATTAACTAAACTAAGAAAGCAGTAAAGGCCTCGGGAGGAGGGCCCAATGCACGCGTGCTCGGGTTTGCTCGGAAATCCATCGCCATGCACAAACAGCCTCTGTTTACCCTGCTCTGCTCTTCTGAAAATTGCACAACTCCCAAGGAGCGCTCTATGGATATTGGGGAGCATCATTGACCAAGTGGGATCATCACCGGCCATTTTTAAGTGGTCATCGACCATCCATTGAGCTCTCGGCCAAATATATTTGGTCGGTCGGCAGTATATATGGCCGGCCAGCCAAAACTTCCTGCAGAAACCTGTTTGACAGCAGCAGAGGGCAGACAAGGCATGGTAATGCATTTTCAAAGCAATGTTTGCACCACCACCCTCCTTATCATGTTCATGACTCAAAGGAGGATGGTCCTCGACCACCAATCACGCATTTCAATGCATGATGGCCCAAAGAAGCCAAAGTGTGCAATTTCAATATGGAATGAAATGCACAAAACAAATAATGGGCCCCAACCTCTATCATAATCAATTCAAGAGGCATGGGATGCATGCAATGCTATGTAACCTAAGTATGCAAACTAAGCATGCGAATGTGCAATGTGTCAAACATGCAAAATGCAATGTAACAAACATGGAACAAGGCCAAATATGCAACAACATACAAGGCAAGCATGCAACAACATGCTAGGATGGTCTTGAACCAAAGTGGACAGCCCTCAAGTAGGCCCAAAACAGTGGCCAAAAAGATGCAACAAAAGCATGAAAACACACACACAAGCATCCATGCACAAGGGCCTAAACATGGAGCATAAGCCAACAACTCTTCAAAGCATGAAAGGGATGGAAAATGCAAGTATGCAAACATGGAACATGGACTGAAATATGATCTCTAATGATGCCAAATCATGAGAACAAGCCAAGTAAAGCATGCTAGTGACCCACACACCCAAAGCTAACAAGCTAGAATGCGAAGAGACCATGCGAAACATGTTGAGCATGATCAAAGCAACTGAAAACAGAGCTAAAGCATACTAAAACATGCATGAAAGCTTCACAAAGCTTGGCCAAAATCATGCTAGAACAAGGGTCAAAGCCTAAAACATGTTAAGGCAAATTCATGGCATTACAAGACAAGTATGCAAGGCATGCATGGTGTGTCTAAACCAACTTAACACAATGCTATATCATGGCAATATAAGCACAAAAATCAGTTAAGGCATGCTTAACATGAACCTAAACTAGATACTCTCTCAAGAGGCAAAAATGGCCCTTTTCAAGGACAACAAGGAGAGGGGGTGGCCCTCTCCTTCTTAGGACCTCAAGGAACCATCCTCACCATTGAAATCCCTCAAGATTTCAATGGTGAGGAGGCCCAAACAAAGTAGTCCCGAAGCTCACTAAAAACACACAAAAATGAGGCCAAACAAGGCCTAAGAGGGGGTAAACGACCCTAAACACAAAAGTAACCTTAATGAAGTATCTTAAACACAAAAAAATAAAACTTTTTTATGTTATACACAAAGCTCAAAACAGCAAGCAAGATAGGCTAAAAGTGTGTGCAAAAACGGGGAATAAAGAGGGAGAAGGAGTTACCTTTGTAGCCAAAAGGGGACAGCAGCCTCTTGGTCTAAAAAAACAGTCCCTTAGCCTCTGAAAATGGCCTCCAAGCTCCTTAGGTTGATGATGGAGGTGTTAGGCCAAGAGTTGTAGTGTAAATGTGCAAGAACTAGACCCTTTTAAACACTCTAACCCACACAAATGTAGAGAGAAAGGGAGATATAGAGAGGGAGTGATATATATATCCTATATCAGATTTTTCTAACCCTCTAAAGGGGAGGAGAGGCCCTCTTTTTATAGAGAAACCAAGGGGGCAAAGCTTCTCTTAGAAGCTTTGAGCAAAAAGGCTAAGCTTCTCTTAGAAGCTTGGAGCAAAAGGGCCAAACTTCTTGGAGAAGCTAGGCAAAGGGGTCAAGAGGTTAAAGCTTCTTCAAGAAGCTAAAAAAGGATCAAGCTTCTTGGAGAAGCTAAAAAAGGGTCAAGCTTCTTGGAGAAGCTAAAAAGGGTTAAAAGGTTCAAGCTTTTTGGAGAAGCTAAAAACTAAGAGTTCAAAAGGTTCAAGCTTCCTCAAGAAGCTAAAACAAGGGGTTCAAAAGGTTCAAACCCCCCTCAAGAAAAGGTCTCGGCCAGAAAAAGTGGCTAATCGGTCAAAATGTGCCGACCGACCATCAACAGTGCCGACCGGCCTTCACCAGTGGCCGGTGGCAAGGAAATAAGGCCGGTGGCCTCAAGCTATGGCCGGTGAGGTGTGGGGATGGCCTACAAGCTATTTCTCACCCTCAGAAGCAAAACAATAAGTGTTTGATGTAAAACCAAACACAAAACAAACAAGTCGAAAGGTCTTGAGGTAAGGCGCGTAGCTGAAACCTCCAAGAACTCAAGACGAACACGAATACGGATGATCATCGAGTGTTCAAACGATGACGTCCAAGTCTTGAAGACAGTCAAAAATGGGATGTCTACAGCTGTGCATCTATATGAACAAATATTTATATGCAAAAATGTTAATTCACCCACATTCAGTACATAACTTATAACTTAACATCTTATACATAACATATGCACATAACAAAAGTTTATTTCACGATCAAAAGCTTGACAACGGCCTTCCAGGCCTAGCCCCAACTCAGAGGCACACAAAACAACTCAATAGGCTTCAAAACGGTGGCTCAGCTAAAGACCTTTTCTAGGCTTGCCCTGCAGAACGCTCACCTATACATATATATATATATATATATATATATAAACAGTGAGCTAAAACCCAGTGAATACTATTAAAGTAAAGGGGTTAGTGAACGAATTCCAAATATGTCACATCCGTAAAACAAATCATGACACAATCATTCATATTAGTCTCATATCATAACATAATATAATAGTACATCTCACAGAACATATCACATATCGTCTTTTGACTAGAGTAATCGGTTCCGCATACCGATTAAACACATATTACCACAATGAAGTGGCTAACGAGATCTCGTAATCACATATATGTCATGGACCCGCATTAACATGCCGTCTCCCATGACTTTGGACTATCTATGGATGCCATAATAGATTTCAAACATAAGATATTCGTTCACGTAAACAAATATCATTTAAGAAATCATAACTTATCAAATCACATTGGGAACATAATTTATATGAACATATCTTTACAATAATGTTACTCACAGTGGGCTTCCAGAACGGTTGATCAAACAGTTCTTGACTCGTGACCTGCAATCACAAATATGCATAGCACGATACACAATCATCTTAAACATATTTAGTTCACTTATGCTTTTAAAAATGGATGACTAGAATTAAGAATTAATTAGATTATTAATTTCCTTTAATCTCTAATTAAAACATGTTTAGCCATGTATTAACCAAACTAATTAAATATAAGTAATCTAATCATAGACCAATCCTTATTAAGTTCACTAATTACACAATTAAGCCTAAATTAGGCTTATACACATTAAATTACAATTATTCAGTCATATTTAAATTACTGAATCAGAAACTCATAAATTTGCACATTTTGCAATTTCAACTCTATTTTCAAGCAAATCAAGGTCCAAATAATTAATCTTCACATTTATTTCCATAATCTTGAGCTAACTCAATTTCAATTGAATTTAATTAATTCTCAATTAAGGCTTAAGTTGACTACATCTAATTTTATGAACCAAAATCAAATTTTTAATTAAATTCTTATAAAGCTCTAAATATCAAATTAAACTCATTTTTTCATTTTTGAAACTCAATTTCATGAAACAAACATTTTCTTGAACCCAATTTCTAATTCATGCTTAATTTCTCCTTAAACTCGATGAATCATGTAAGAGAACAAGTATAGAATCAAAAATATACCATGCATGTAAAGATTAGGAGTTAATTTGAATAATTCTTCAATATTTTCACATGCATGCCCCAAGCTCTCAATTACATGAGCAAATCTCATATTTAAGGACAAATTCAATTCATTTAAACTTATATCTTGGAAGATAATATGTAATAGAGCTTCAATATCAACAATTTAGAATAATGTCTTACCTTAATTGATGCTTCAAGACCAAAAATTCAGCTTTCTTATGGTTCCTCTTCTTCTTATTCCTTTCAATTCTTCCTGAGTTCTTCTCTAGCACATTCTCTTACTCTCTCTCTACGTGTGGCTCACCAAGGCCACTAACTCTTCATTCTAATTCTTTCTTCTTTATTCAATTGATGAGTATAGAAGAATAAAATACTATTCCACTAACCCTTTAATTCTACATACATAAGGCTTGACTTAATTAGGCTAAGAAATTAATTAAACAAATTAACTTCACTCAAATTAAATTCATCTCATCATCTTATAATCTTAATTATACTAAATTAAATTATACTAATGTGTATTAAGCTCTAATTCCTATTCAATTATTTAATTCCAACCTATTAAAATTAGCGAATCAGACGAAATCAATTTTTTAATTAAACTTCTCGGATAACTTTAAAAATTCCAATTAACATATTTTTGTACTCAATTTTGATTTCTAAACCTATTTATGTCATCAATTTCAATTTCAAAGCCGAATTCACAACGGATAGTTTCTCAATTTAAACAAATATTTACAATGAATCAAATTAGATAATTCACAATTAATCACTTGACATATGCCATAATTAAAATTCAATACATAACTAATTACTTATAATTACAATTAACATTTTCAGGTCGTCACAGAAATTCTCTGGTTTGAATTGAATTCTCTCTATATTGAACTCAATTTTCTCTGGGTTGGTCCAGAGAAATTATCTAGTTTGGATTGAATTTTCTCTGATTTAGTCCAAAGAAATTCTCTGGTTTGGATTAAAATTTCTCTGGATTGATTTGAGGGACTTTAGACATTCTCTTCTTGGCATTTCATCAAACACCTTCTTTGCTAAATCCATGTCCCCAACTTTGTGCATATTTTGCATATTTTCAAAACAACTTGTGCATAATCAGAATCAAGTATTTTCTTTGATGAAATATGATCATTTGTTCAAATTTGGAAAAGAATATAACAAAATTATTTTGAGGATAAGAAATCCATGAATTGAAAGCAACATTCACAATCTGGAAAGATGTGAATTGTGTGTAACTCATTCATAGCATATTTATTACATTGAAGACATGGAATTTAATTGAAGACACTTTTTTTTTATCAGCAAAAAAGAAGCTTTATTGATGGAAAAACATAATGAGTATGATAACTTATATCAATAAAGAAGAGGGTGCAAAAAGCATCACAGTGAAACATTCAGATCTTAACTAGGTTGGCACCTAGATGCACACCATATCATCTGCTAGCATACACTCGAAGCTCCAAGTTGGTGAGAATCCAACATGCAGAGCAAAACAAAACAAAAACAAACAACGAAAAAAAACACCACAGCCGCCCAGGCTAACAGCAAAAGCAACAAAACACTCCCCTTGAAAGACCATTCATCCAAAACCCCTCTACTAGAGCATTAGACCACTACTACAACTCCTCTGGCTGAGCACAGGTTTGGAACTACAAATATGTGCTAACCCCTTTGCACACCAAAGCTAACTCAGGACTGCCATCCTACCTTTGGTAATGCAACTATCCACCAATAACAAATACTTTCATCCACTTAACAGCATTGACTCCAGGGCTATCATGAGCAGCAGTAGGATACCCCAACAGCAGCAAATCATTGATTCTCAATGTAGTCCACATCACGACCTAATCCAATACTTCAATACAGTTGACTTACCTTTCAGCAAATTGTTGATGAGATGAATAATGGTGCATGTTTCCTTCTGAAACTCTAAAGACTATAATTGAATTTAATTGAAGACACTTGATCATTTTTCCTTCTGAAACTCTAAAGACTATAATTGTCCTTAGGCCTCGTTTGGGAATAGGTTAATTTAGTAACTTTTTGGCTATTTGGCTAAAATATGAGCTAAAAAAAGCTAGTATGTTTGAGATGACTTTTTTGACTTTTTACGAAAAGATGTGCAAAAAGTAGAGAGAAAAGAGAATCTTTGATTTTTTGGTATGAGTTATTGATTTTTTGGCTAATTTAGTAACTTTTTGACTTTTTAACTAAAAGAGAAGGTTCCCAAACGAGGCCTTAATGTAGTCAGGGAAGCTTACAAAACTACTGCGTGGAAGCCACCCATATAACAATGGTACATGTTTTGATGACGTCATCTCGTGTTTGCATCTTTGGCCACCATGGCTCGCAACATTCCGGCAACGGCGTGGTAGAGAATGTGCACAAAGAGTGAGGGTTTGGTTTGGATAAAATAAAGATCAGAGAGAAAGAGAGAGAGAGAGTCAAATTTCTTTGATTTGATATATGGGTGTGGGTTTAAGGACCATTGTGGATCTCTTCCATTACTAAAAATGGGAGAGGGACCTAAACTAGTTTTCCCTATATATTATTTAGTTCCTACAAAAATTCAAGTTGGGCTTTTTATTTGAGAGCTTTTTTTTTTTTTTTTTTTTTTGAGAAATTATTTGAGAGTTTTTATTTATACTATAGATTTAACTTCTTATACCTTTTCATTTTCTTACGTATAACTCTCATGTAAAAACTCAACTCTCAAAATCATTAACCTTAATTTCTCAAACACGCCCTTTAACTAGCGTTGTCTTTGCAACTGTGTTGCTAATGCCATAACCTCTTCTACTTGTTATCCCCCTTGTGAACCACCACAACCCCTTTTCTCAACCATCGCAAACCACCACAACCACTCCACTCTCATAAACCACTGCAACTCACATTTTTTTCTCGCAAACCACTGCAATCACTCCCAAGAACCACTGCAACCCCTTTCCATAACCATCGACCTACCTTGTGCACCACCCCTCCCTACTCATCATTCCCAATGATCCCCGTTAGGTAGCCTCTCAATGAACCACTTCACCCCCGTTTAGTAGTCACTCTTCGAACAAACACGATCCGTTCGGTATCAAAAAATCGAATAAAAACTATTCATTGCTTTGGTTGGCTATATTCGAACATTGAGCATCTGTTCAGCACTATGAAGTTGCACAAAGACAATTGGTTTGACTCTTATAGTTCGCTAATGATCTCTTCTTTTTCTCTTTTCTTTCAAAACCTTTAGTTTTTCCTCCCTTACCTTTTAAAAACCCTAGATTTAAGGTTAGGAAGTGGTAAGAGCAACGCGGTACTAGTTGCTAGAGTGGAGATGGTTGTAATGTGGTGATCATCAGGGTAGGGATAACTACAATGCAGTGGCCGTCAGGGTTAGTAGTGTTGTGAGGGGTAGAAGTTGTAGGTTGGTAAGGTGGAAAAAGGTTGTGGAGAGAGTGGATGAGGGCTGGAAAGTGGTGGTTGCAGACAACAACTATGGTGGTTATGGTGGTCGAAAGCCGGTGTGTAAGTTAGGGTTCGAAAAGGTGTGGGGGTATAAAGAGATTTTGAAAGGTTAGCGATGAGGGTATATTTGGAATTATGAGGTAAGTAAGGAGATAAAGTGAAGATTTTTGAATTTTTTTTATGGGGTCTAACATTAGTAATTTTTGCATTTCAAAAGCAAAACTAAAAATTTGGTAAAAAAGTGCATATAAAAATATAAATATTTATCAAAATTAACGTCAAAATGTCATAATTTAAAATTTTGCTTTAGGCTTCAAAAAAGATTGGGTCTAGGGGTGCAACTCAGGTAACTTCTTTTGGATCCAAACTTGTTTACTAAGCATGATAAATTGAACTCAAGTTAGGTCTTAATTGCCTACATTTTTTGAATAGTACTATTTTAACCCAAAAGTTAGATTCAATTTTTGAACTCAATTATGTGACCGTCTATTAGAATGTCTAACGCAACTTTCTCTCTCATGTATTCTTTAATCCTCAGTCAATTATGTCTTTTATACATCTTTGAATCTTAAAAATAAGTTTAGAAAGTGGATTTTTATATCATTTTTTTTTCTTCTTTTTAATTTATAGCTAGGATGATTAATTAATTAATGTTGACATTGATTTCTTTAGTAAAACTACCATAGTAAATTTAGATTTATTTTATTCAATATTTCTCATACTCCATTTATATTGTCCCATAAAAATGCTTTTGTGATTTTGTAATTCAATTAAAGTAAAAAAAATTAAAATTTCATTTAACTAAGTTTTTACCTTCAACCAAATAAGGGGTTTAATTTGTTTATGTTATTACACATTCTTCATTCTAAGCTCTTTAACCATCTTAGTTTTTTTGTTACTTTTTTTATTATTTTTATTTTAATTATTGAAACAATTAGGCCACTTTTTAATTTGTTTCCAAAACTATCTTAATGTTAAATACATTTTTGAAGTAGAAGTTTATTAAATTTGAAGTGCAAGTATGATGAATTTTCGATTATAAAGAACGCGTATTAACCAATCATCTATATAATAAAGCAGGATGATTTTTGAATTTGTACTATACACATTTGTCCTATTAGGACATTTGAACGGCTCAAATCTACTCAATTTATAAAACAACGGCTGAGATATATTTTTCAAAAAATATCCTACATGTACGTTTTCTATTTTCTCGCTTCTTTCTCTTACTTTTTCCATTTCTCACCCATCCTTTTATGATCTCATGATCCTACCTACCTCCCTCTCTCTTTTCTTTTTATTTTTTTATTTTCTCTCATTTTTATTTTTCTCTCTATTTGTTTTATTTTTATTTTTTTAATTTTCTCATTTTTGTTCACTTATTTTTTATTCATATTATATGAAAAAATCTGCAATCCCAGAATTAGGAGCCAGATTTTACTCTGTGTAATGGAGATTAAATTAATAAATTTTATAGTCCACAAATTAAATGAATTTGAATAATTAATTATTATTTTTAAATATATTCAATACATGATAGACTTCATAAATTTAGATCTCATATAAATCTTCAACATCTATATAATAATGCAGGATAGTTTTTAAATTTGTCCTACACACATTTGTCCTACTAGGACATTTGAACGGCTCAGATTTATTCAATTCATAAAACAATGGCTAAGATATATTTTTCAAAAAATATTTTACATGTATATTTTCTATTTTCCCGCTTCTCTCTTTTACTTTTTCCTTTTCTCACCCATCCTTCCATGATCCCACCTTCCTCCCTCTTTTCATTTTATTTTTTTTATTTTCTCTCATTTTTGTTTTTCTTTATATTCGTTTATTTTTCTATTTTCTCCTTTTTGTTCAATATATTTTACACATATTTCCATACAATATATGTATGCCGGTAAAACACTAGGTCATCACGGGCATACATACAATTTCCATATAATTATTTAAGCAAAAGCATTCTGTATGTATGCCCGTGAAAATTGTTTGTATGCCAAATACATCTATGTACCTAGCTATATATTGTATAAGCAAAATGAGTTTTCGTGAGGAGTGTGATGAGAACTCTAAAATTTTATAATAGATTTGTGAATTTATCAAATTAAAAAATAAATTTAAATAATATTGAAATTACAATTATATTATAATCCTATCATTATTTATATCGTGTCTTCAAGCACGGACATACCCTAATTTTTTATATAGTAAAAGATGTTTTAATAAACACATTTTTCTCAATTTTTTAAAGGGAAATATCACATCAATGGGGTTTCAAAAAAGTAATTACAAATTAATGAATTTTTTTTTATTAATAATTAAAATTATAAACTTTTTCATGTATATGTAATTTTATTTATTTATTTATTTTTTTGTTTTTGATACTATTGGACTGTAATAACCCTAATTTTTTAAATACAAATAGGATAATAGAATTCGTGATTGATTGCTAAATATGTTAACATAATTTCCGAAATAAGTTTAAAAGTGTCTTAATTGTTTAATTCCCCCCCCCCCTCCAAAAAAAAAAAGTAAACAAAAAAAAAAACAACAGAGAAAATGATAAGGAGCCCTTAAATATGTTTGATCAATGATTATATGCAAGAACTCTACCTTGCCTTAATTAGCTTCAGCCTCTGTTTGGCAAGTTGATTTTCAGGCTTTTTTGGCTATTTTAGCCACAAAAAACAAAATAGACTATTTTAACCATAACAAACAAAACATCACATCCAACCTATAATCATTACATTCTTCTCTCACAAAAAAAGTCAAAAAAGCCAAAAAGCCAAAAAGTCCTTCACAAACCAAGCTTTTTAGCCCAGGCTAAAATAGCCAAAAAAGCCAAAAAGCCAACCTACTTCCCAAACCAACAAACACCTTATTTCATAATTGCAAGCGTATAAATAATCAACATATGGTTTTCATATAAATTGAAAAGAGCTCGATTTGCCTCTAGTTCAACTATGAAATGGACACCTACCCAACAAAAAAAACTATGAAATGGACGAACAATCCAAGTACTAAATCGGCATTCTGTGACAAGCAGATAGTCTGCATTTATCCATATCTAATCACACTTGCCAACATCTTTTGAGTCAACCTATAAAGACCCAATATTGAGCATGAGTGAGTAAAGACAATTCACATTTTTGTTTGCCACAACATTCGGTAAGCTCGGACTACTTAGTCCAGTTCAAATTCAACCTTGAGACGAGCATTTGCAATTGAAAACTAATTGGATTATTGATACATTGCGTTGTAGTCACATCAGACTGCACAACCTCTGGTGACGAGGAAAAGTTTGCAAGCTGGGAGAGGTGACAAAGGTTCCATTCAACCGCTAATTTAGCTTAAAATAGGAAAATTAAAAGAACAATAATGTTTAAAAAAAGAAGAAGAAAAGAATATCTTGCGTTTCTGATTAATGTGCACGAGCAAAGTTCTCAATCAATTCTGAGAATATGACAAATCCTGCACCTCCAATCACGAGCGAAAGGGTGAGTTTTCCTCCAGGAACCAACAAGGGTTGTTTCGATGACAACTCAGATGAATTTGAGTACCTATCTGACCAAGCCATTGCAGCAGGAAGAATTCCAAACAGTACTAGCACTACAAAGAGAAGATGAAACAAAGTGAGAGAGATTTTAAAAAAATAATAATGCATGGTTTAAAAGAAACTATTTTGCATCTGATTGCAACATATGCAAGGCAGTAATCAATTCACCAACTTGTACAGTTGGCCTGTCGTTCAACCTTTTGGATGATAGATTTCTGAAGTAAGTGAAGTTCAATTATAGAATACCTCCATATGTTCCGGCAAAATCCAATGCTTTGAAGAATATATCTGGGTCAAGCAACGACAATATGAGTGGCGGAATCAAAGTGAGTAGATATGGCAGAGGCTTGTTTTGGCCAGATGGGAGTTTCAGCACTGCAAATTTACCAATTGGTTAAAAAATTGCTATAAAAAAACTTGCTTTTCCCTTGAACAAAGGAAACATTTATATAAACATGTATTCAGCTCACAATATCGTCATCAATAATGGTTGTAATCAACCCAAACCATCATCAACTACAAATTTAACATATATAAGAAAGCATATGCTGTGTTGCTAAACTTCGTTTTTTCTTGAACAAAGTAGACATTTATTTAATGATTCAGCTACACACCAAAATATATATATATATATATATTGTCATCAACTAATGATTACATATTACTTGTTAATAGGACAAGCTTCCACTCTAAGTTTAACAACTCGGGTACTTGCTAACATGTCCACTTCTATTTGTCTCTGAATTTTGAGGAAAAACACTAGTAAAAGTATTTTTACTAAAAAACCCTCTTAATGTTTTTCCACAATCTTTCATTTGGAAGGCACTGATGCACGAGGGCACTGATTATCATTCATGTGTCTAATTTTTAACTCGACTATCATGTAAAGTTCTCTATTGTGACATTTGCAATCATGCAAGGAATTGTAAGTGCATAAATGCACACACTTACATACCATGTCCTCGTACTCCGACCATAAAATGGTTGGTACCAAACTGGTTCATAATCTCATTTGAGAAGGAACCTTGTGTTCTCATATAACAGCTCTCTAACCTATTCAGCCACAACAAAAAGCTGATAGTTGAGGTGATGTAAACCATATCAGGAATAGAAAACAAAATGTTTGGACATTATGTTAGGTGTTGTTTGCTGACGTTTATGGTTTACTATTTTTAGTGTATACAGAAAACATTTAACATGTTTGTGTTTGTTTTTGGTGAGAAACGAAAACAAAAAACATGTTTTATATACACGTATGTTAAAAACTTGTTTTGAAAACAAATGAAGGGTGGCCGAAGGTGGTTATTGATGATCAGAGATGGTGGCCGGAGGTGGTTGTTGACCGCCAAAGGTGCTAATCATAGGTGGTTGACGGCCACTAAATGTGGTGGCTGGAGGTGGTTTTCGATGAGAGGTGGTGAATGAAGGTAGTTGCTTGCCGGTGGAAGGTGGTTGGAGTTGCTTGAAAGTGGTGGTCAACTATGATGTTTCGAGTCCTTTTAAAGCAATTTGAGTGTATTAATCTGTAATTTTTGGAGTGAATCTGGGAATGGTGGGAAGGCTTTAGGGTTGTTTTGTCTCACCTTTGAGTTGAGACCGCTCAAGCAGTAACGTCGACTTTCCAGTATCTCGTTTTGCAGTTTGAACTCCTAGGAGTTCGTATTCTTTGCTTGAGCGAAGGTTTCGTTGCTCAAGCGGTCTTTTGCAGGGAGGAGGGAGATTCTGGGAGTTTGAATTATTCGCTTGAGTGCAGGTTTAGTCGCTCGAGCGATTTGTCCGCAATCTGCTCCAAAAATTTGTCCAATCACTTAAAAGTTGGACCCTTACACCCTTTTCTTTCACTTTTCACTTCACTCTCTCTCTCTCTCTCTCTCTGTGTACATTACACTTTCCCTCTTTTCTCTCATCTCTCTCTCTAGAAACCCTTCCAGGCACCTAATTTATTTCTTTGATCTAACCAAATCCATTGGGTTTTTGACCCTAGTGCCTTCATTATTATTGGAGAGCTTATCAAGAGCAACATTGTGTGTGGTGGAGATCATTTTCGACGCCGTTGATTTTGGAACTTTTCTCACATTTTCATTCCAAATCTTAAGGTAGGGAGTCTTTGAGTTATATATATGATTTTAGCAAGACTAGCCTCTTTTTTTTTTTTTTTTTGGATTTGAATGTAGGGTTTGGGTTTTGTAGTGTGGATTTTGAAAATGTTAAAGAAAATGGCTTCCTTGTGAGAATGTTCAAATTAAAAATATTTTATGAAATCGTAAAACTCTTGGGAGTACCTTGTTAGGAGATTCCATGAAAAATGAAGGAAAAACCTTTTTGGATCAAACCCTAGTTTTGAAGAAATTTGGGGCAAAGTAGATTTTGTGAGATATCCATGAAATTGTTGTTAAATTTCTCATGAATTGAAAGAACCCTCCTTGTGTTGATTGTGTAGTAGAGATATCCATGGAATGAATAAATGTTGTTGGAAAATGTTGAAGATTTTGAAATAGTATAAATGAGACTATGAAATGAATATTGATTGTGAACACGAAATGGCATAAATGTCACATGGATTTGTATTTTGTCATGATTTGGGGAACGATTGAACACTAAAAGTTCACTTGAATAAGTGTTGACAATCATGAAAATATTGCACAAATGAAATACATATATGTAGTTACCTTTCATTTCACTCGTTTGCATCGTTTTGAATATTGTTCATTTACGGTTAGGCCTTGGAAATTAATTCATTGTTTTGAGAAAACTGTTGTTTTGGTGTAAATATGTGTGGTAAGTCCAGATGGGAAGTGTAGTTGGTATTGTTCAAGTTGGCCTGAGTGTGCAGAGTGAAAGGCCGAAAACACGCGCGAAGGAAGTACCACATGCCTTCCGGTTAGGAGCCGGTCAAGTGGGGGATTGGTAGTGCTTGTTATGCCTACTTATAGACACTAGCCTAGGGATTACTTGAGTAGTATTTACCATCCCATTGTCATTTTTTGAATTTCTTGGAGAAAATGAACTTTTCGAAAGAAACATTGCTTGTGTTTCAAAAGAAATGGAAAATTTTTACATTTGAATATGACATGGCATTGCATTCACGTATATGAGATTGCTTAAACATATATACTTTGTTAAGATATCTTTACTAGGCTTTGTGCTCACCCCTGGTGGATTTGTGCAGCAAAAGATGTAATGATCCCGCCTAGTTGAAGGTGTGGAACGTCTTGAGAGCAAGAGACTCTCCCCTTTTGTGATCTTATGGCAAGCCAAGGGCTTAATGTGTAGGGGTTTGATAACCTTTTTGTATAACCAAAAGTAAGCCTTAGAACTTGTAGCCCTTGGGCATTTACTTTGCTATTATTTCTTTTACTTTTATATTATTACACATGCTATGGTTTCAACCTTTTAGGAGATTGAATATGTATTGCATGTGAACACTTTTGTATACCTCTCTTAGGAATGAAATACAAACTGAGAGAATTGATTAATCATAGTAGGATCGTCTAGTGAATGAAATCATCATGTCTATTTTATGTCTATTATTTAGGGGCGTTACATCAACAGTTGAAGATGGTGGCTATAGGTGGTTGTTAACCGCCAGAGTAAATCACCAAAAGTGGTGCATGAAGGTGGTGTCTATCAAGAGGTGGTGGCTGAAAGTGATTGTCACTAGTGGGAGTCGGTTGGCGGCGACTGTAGGAGGTGGTGGTTGGAGGTGGTTTTTGGAAAATGTCACTTTCAGCGGGGATGGTGGTGATAAGTGACGGATGATGGTTACAGAGGGTGGGAAAAGGAAGAGGAAATGATCTTTTTCTTTTTCTTTTTCTTTTTCTTTTTTTAAACAAATGATCTTTTAGTAAATTTTGAAACCTATTTATAAATTTAAAAAATGAAAATAGACAACAAATGATGTTTTTATTTTTTTATAGTTTTCAATTTTTATTTTATTTTATTTGTAAATATAAACAGAATATGTAAAGCATAAACATTACAGTTAGAATGTAAAAAGATGGAATTTAGGATTGGGATTTAAGAAGAAGAAAAAGAAGAAGAAGAGAGAAATTTTATATATATTGAATAATCATTGTCCCTCAACTTTACATCAGTCAAATATATATCGAAACTCTAACATAGCAATATGACCATTGTACGCTCAACTTACATAAATATTAACAAGAGAACAAAAGAACAAAATAAGCATTCTAACACTCCCCCTCAAGCTGGAGTATAGAGATCGAACATGCCCAGCTTGACAAATAAACAATGAAACGAAGGCCGAGCCAAAGGCTTGGTTAGAATATCACCTAATTGATCTGCAGAACGAACATAAGGAGTCACAAGTTGCTTGCGGAGTAAGAGATCACAAATAAAATGGAAATCAACTTCTATATGTTTAGTGCGTTCATGAAACACATGATTATTAGCAATGAAAATAGCAGTCTGATTGTCACAAGACATGCTCATAGGAGTGGGAACAGAGAAGCCAAAATCTTGAAGAGACTGAACCCAAAGCAACTCATAAGCAGTATGAGCCATGGCATGACACTTAGCCTTGGCACTAGAACGAGCAACAACAGTCTGTTTCTTGCTACGCCAAGTAACAAGAGTACCACCAACAAAAGTACAATAGCCCGAGGTGGAACGTCGGTCAGTCTTATTACCAACCCAATCAGCATCACTGAAGCCAGTGACAGACAAAGAGGAAGATGGGCGATAGAGCAAACCCCGACCTGGAGCACTTTTCAAGTATTGCAAGATACGACACAGCCACAAAATGGGATTGGCGGGAAGCATGCATAAACTAACTAACCACACCCATGGCATAGGTAATATCTGGACGACTGACAGTGAGATATATTAACTTCTCAGCTAACCGACGATAATGACCAATATCGGGATATAAGTCTCCAGTCACCATCAAGCTTGACACTAGAAGCCATGGGAGTATCATTGGGCCGAGTGCCTAAGAGGCCAGTCTCAGTAAGAAGATCAAGAACATACTTCCGTTGAGAAAGAAATAAGCCCTGAGAAGAGCGGACAACTTCAATCCCAAAAAAATACCGAAGATGGCCCAAGTCTTTGGTGTGAAATTGTTATCCCAAATACTGCTTTCAAATCAGCAACACCATTGGAGTCACTCCCTGAAATGATGATGTCATCCACATAGACAATAAGAACAAACCTTCCAGTAAACGAGTGGCGAACAAAAACAAAGTGATTAAAGATGGAACGGTGAAATCCATAAGCAAGTACAACAACACTGAAGCGATCAAACCAAGCACGAGGGGACCGCAAATCAGATCTTTGTTTCATTAAAAACAACCAAGTCATCCGAGAGTAATCATCCACAAAAATAACAAAATAAAAGAAACCATTAACAGTGGGAGTTCTAGAAGGACCCCAAATATCTATATGGACAAGAGCAAACGACTCAAACACACGACTAACACTACGACTAGGAAAAGAACTACGGTGATGCTTCCCAAATTGACAGGCTTCACACTCAACCTGAGAAACATGACTCAAACCCGGAACAGCTAACTTGAGCTTGGCCAAGGAGAGATGACCCAAGCGAAAACGCCACTGAAGAGGAGAGACAGTAGCACTCAACACAGTAGATGGAGGATGAGAAGAGGTCTCAACGTCCAAAAAGTATAAGCCATCCTTTTCATGCCCCGAACCAATCATCCTCTTGGTCTAGAGGTCCTGCAAAACACATGAAGTAGGAGAAAAGGTTATCAAACAATGGAGAGCTTGAGTCGATTGGCTAACAGAAAGCAAATTAAATGGAAACTTAGGAACATAAAGACCAGAAGGTAAAGAAAGGGATGAAGAGGACCTTGACCACAGATAGGTTGAGAAGATCCATCAGCAAGTATAATGGTATGATCAATAGGTCTAAGAGTATCAAAAAGAGAGACATTACCAGAGACATGGAAACTAGCACCAGAGTCTAGGAGCCAATTCTGAGAGGACTTAGCCACACATGCAATATTACCTGAACTAGCCATGGTAGCAGTAGAGGATGAAGGTAGACTAGGCCGGAGAGACTGGACAAGAGCAGTAAGCTCACGAATCTGAGTAGTGAGTGTTTCATGCGAATTAACCGGAGAAGCATCAGAGCCAGTGGACAACAAGGAAGACTGTGAAGATGGAACATCTATAACCTGATGGACACAATTAGATTTGCCATACTTCTGCCAACACCAAGGTTCAGTTAGACCTTGGGAATCACAATGAGTACACTTGCGATCACCACGTGTACGAGAACCAAGTCTACTACTACCTCCACCACGTGAGCCACCACTAGGAGAACCACCTCCATGAGAACCCCGTGAACCAGAATAAGAGCCCCGGGACCAGATGAACCATGAACACCCCCACGAGTAGACCCATGATAACTGCTACTAGAAACCAACGTAGAAGATGATAAAGTAGAGGACCCAGAGGTGGATTGTGCTTGTCCCAATGAAGAGCGTAATAGCCTAGAATAGGCATTGGCAGCAGAAGGTAGTCTCACTGGCAAGAATCTGATCCTTGAACCCTCGCAACTTAGGATCTAAGCCAAAGAGTAAAGAAGCCATCATAAACTACTCCCAATGTTGCTTCTATTTGTTTACATCAGTAGTGAAGGGCCGATGCTGCAATAACTGATCCCATAAGGTCTTGAGACTACTATAATAATTAGGAAGGGACCGGCCAAATTGACGCATAGCAAAAATCTACTCATATAGCTCATAGACCCGAGAGACATTGCTCTAATTCGAAAAGGATTCAGCAAGGGAGTCCCAAATTTTCTTAGAGGTATCACAAAATTTCACGGTAGTAGCAACCTGTGGTTCCAAGCTATGCCAGATCCAACCCATAACACAGGAATTCTCACTACACCAGTCATCATAAGCTTTGTCATCAGTGGTAGGAGAGAGTTCGCTAATGAAGCGGGATTTCTATTTACCACGAAAGAAAATTTTTACAACATGCGCCCAAGCCAAATAATTGGCACCATTCATGGTAGTAATAGATTTGGGCATGTCATCATCTTTATTCATAGCCATTGCCTTAGTCTCAATTTCAGCCATGACAATCAATCACTCAAAATACTCAACACAAGAGTATGAATGCAACAGAATTCTTGCAAATAGGAATTATCCACACCAATCAGCACTTACGACCATGAGTATAGCCACTGGAACTAGTTCAATCAACAAGAATCCAAGATTACAGAGGTATTAGTGGAGAACCTATGTCTACCAAACAGATTTGGACTCAAATTCAACCAAAAACACTAGCCCACCAACACAAATCAACACTTTAAGATCAACCAGACCTTGCTAGATAATTTTCAGCCCCTATACAGTAAGTTTCAGTAGGTAGAGCCTGGAAAATAACACTGCCAACTATGTATGGTACCAAAAAGAGTCCAAAATCGAATCAAACATCAACCCAACAGTAGTAAATCAATAAAATAATAGCAAATAACACTAAATGAGTGATTTTCGGCTCCCAAAGATAGGATTCCAGCACGTAGATTCAACAAAAAACAGTTCCAAATATAGATTTGTAGATTGACACCAAAAAACACGAAAAACATTCAAAAATAGAAAATTCACATAAGGGATGATCAAAAAATTCCACAAAAATCACTATAAATCTAAGGAATATATTTCGAATCTAGGGATGGAGGACCCGTCCGTACAATGCTTATGTCATGCTAACGTCATTGTACGGCTGATGACATCAGCACATCTCGGTCACCTCCAATCGATCTCTAGAGTCTATAGAAACCTTTCTAATGAAGAGTAGATTGCCTTGATACCAAGTTAGAATGTAAAAAGATGGAATTTAGGGTTGGAATTTAGGAAGAAGAAGAAGAAGAAGAAGAAGAAGAAGAAGAAGAAGAAAAAGAAGAAGAAGAGAGAAATTTTATATATATTGAATAATCATTGTCCCTCAACTTTACATCAGCCAAATATATATAGAAACCCTAACACAGCAATATGACCATCGTACCCTCAACTTACGTAAATATTAATAAGAGAACAAAAGAACAAAAATAAGTATTCTAACAATTACCAAATAGGGCCGCATATTTTCTTCGATGACGACAACTATACAACTGTGAAGATCATTGACCCCTAGCCCATATATCAAAAGAGTAATGATACACGAACAAAATTTATATATAAAAAATTTATACGAAATGATGTGGCTCATTTATAGCCATTCATTGGATAGCAAAAAAACCCATCACCATGAATCATAATTGTAGAAATACCATTGACAAATCATCCTTCTCTAGACAGGTGGCTGTACTGCCCTCTCTTTTTCAGCTTGGCTAGATATCTTGTCTTCTTGGCCTCCACCATTTTCTTCTTTGCTTCATCCGCCTTGCTCAACTGCTCGGCCAACTAATCTCTCTCGGCTGAGATATCAACAAGTGAAGCCTTCAGCTTTCCCAGTTCGGCCTGCTTCGACTTGTTGTCATTAATGGCATTGCGAAGACTCTTCCTCAGCTCTATCATGCGTTCATGAGCAACGAAGTTCTTTTGCACGGCCTGAAAAGGAGAAAAGCTAAGCATTCATGGACTGGACAGTCAGTTCAGCGAAATAAAATATGGCCCTTACCAATACTATAGATTTGGAGGCCAATCTGATGGCTTTCAAGTCAGATAGCTACTCGTGCTTCTTCATGTCGGCTGAGAGGAACAGACCCTTAGTCAGGTTGAAGCCCAGCACGTTATCCTTGTCTACATAGACCGAGTCAGTGGTGGTCACAGCTTGGCCTCATTCATGGACCGGACAGTCAGTTCAGCAAAATAAAATATGGCCCTTACCAATACTATAGATTTGGAGGCCAATCTGATGGATTTCAAGTCAGATAGCTACTCGTGCTTCTTCATGTCGGCTGAGAGGAGTAGACTCTTAGTCAGGTTGAAGCCCAGCACGTTATCCTTGTCTACATAGACCGAGTCAGTGGTGGTCACAGCTCGGCCTTTGTATTTCAGCTCGAGTGACCACACTAGGGGGGCAGTGATGTGGCCAGGCTGTTCGGCGACAACTTGCTCTATCTGCTCTCTGTGTTCAGCCACCAGCAGCTCGATTGAGTCCTTATCCACCATGTGTTGCTTAGTGGTAGACTGCCTCACCCTTTTAGTTAGCCGAGATGAAGCTAGTGCAGTGGCCAAGGCCAACACCGGGCCAATTTCTTGCACAGTTGGCTGGGTGGTTTGGCCTTCGCTTGTTTCGGCCGGTTGGGAAAAAGAGCTCGGTCCAACGGTGATCATAGACTTGATAGCTCTTATCTTTGCCATTTCTTCCTTAGTTGTTAGTGGGACCAAGTTGATTTCTGGAAGATTTGGATTTGGTTTTGGAGAAGGCTTACGCAAAAAATCAGTACTTTGCTCTTGCGTGGCGTGTTGTATAGATAGGTTGGTTCATAACCGAACAGCTCGTGGCAAACACGGTTCAGATGCTTCAGCGTGGTTCTAATTGTGTCTTGGTTGGCATAGGAATAGCTCTCCGCCAAATGGCCGTGATCTGCAAACAAAAAGAGTGTTAGCTCGGCAAGTTATTCTAAAATAAAAGAAATTGGACCAAGTTATATTGCCCACCTGCACTCCCTTTTTTTCTTATTTGTGTACCAGCCTGGTATCCGTGCCTCGATATATTCATAATTACCAAACACCCACAGGAAATCGTCATCTCTTTGTCCGGTGTGCCGTCAATCAATTTTGCTCGGCCCTTTTTCACCTTAAGGTACCAGCAGAATCCACCCTTATTTTTTCTAAGTGAATACTAATGGAATATCTCGGCTAGCCCTAGGTTTCAACCTAACACGCGGTTTAGCGCAGCTCCGCCATTGATTATTTTATACGTATTGGTTGACACTTGAGTAGGGCACAACCTAGTTTGCCTAAGGAACTCGCAAACTAAGGATTGGATCGGGAAGCGGAGCCTCCCTTCTACTAGGGCTCTGCAAAATACCGCCCAGTTCACTAAAACCACACCGATCTACATTGATCCGCACCACTCTATCCGCTAACCGCAGTTTAAATTTTAAAATTTAACCGCTCTGCTCCGCTATAGTTAATACATATATATTTTTTAACCTATAATGAAATATCAAAATAAAAATAAGTGTGAGAGTGATTTAATATGTGAAATTTATTACAAATTAGTAGTTATATGAGAGGAGATTAATGATACAGAGTTAGGCCGAACAGATTTGGGCCGGACAGAGTTGTGCCGGACAGATTTGGGCAGGACAGAGTGTTGGGCCGAGGATGTGTGGCCCAGTTTGGGAAGAAGTTGCTCGGTTAAGGCAACGCTTGGTTGGACCGAGCTACATGTTTGACGGAGGCGAAGCCAGTCAAGTCAAGTTAAGTGACCGGCGCCCGGAAAGGCGTGGTCAGCCGAGGTACCTGTTTGCTCGGCTTTGTCGAGATGTTGCCTAGCCCGGTCCTTATTAAGCTTAGCTAGTGGAGTGCTTGGATATGAAGCACAACACGACCGTTGACGGACAAGATGGTGCAGCTCGGCTGCCGAGCTCCCAGCAGAGTGAGCGGGCAGTTGAGATTAGGCGACGCTCAGCAGGATTTGTGCTGACAGATGGGATAGCAGAGCCACGTGTCGAGGGACCATTGGGAGCAGGTTTGGGACGCAGAAGGGTATATAAGCATGTCTGTGCCCCCCATATGGGGGGACGAACACTTTTGTAAGGAACTCCTACACAAACTCTTTATCTGCTCTCCCTAAGGTGATCGGACATAAACGGAGCTTGGAAGAAAGGAGTACGGGCTTGCTGAAATATTTGCTCCCCGTACAATTGGCGCCGTCTGTGGAAAACTTACAGATATAACCTTGTCTTCCACGCTCGTCTGACCGCCGACCATGGCGAACAACGAAGAGTTTCCGTTGTCTGCCATAGACGGAGCAACCCCGGAGTTTACCCGACGGAGAGAAGGACCTCCCGCCATCCATCCAATGGCGGACTTGGAGACACCCACAGGAGGACAGTCAGGAGACGCGCGGGATAAGCGCGGGAGAAGTTATGGTCATTCACGAAGTCCGGACGGTCATCGGCGGCGGAGAGAATCACAGGCCCGACGTCTGGAACACAAGTTGAGGGACCAAGACGCTGTCATCCGGCGAATGGCGGCTGAGATGGAGGAGCTCAAGCGGCATGTCAAAGGGAAGGGTGTAGCTAGAGTGGGTGGCCACAGTGAGCGCACCCCATCCCGCCGTTCAGGCGGTCAGAGTCGGCGACGCACTCCATCCATTTCTATTACCAGAAGTTATCAGGTTGGTGATTCCGACGTGCATGCAGAGAAGTCTGGCGCGCAAGATAGCACTTACCGGCCTTCACATCCGGCGACGACGTCGAAGTACTCTCACTCCGCTCATTCAGAGGATTTGCGGGCGGTCTTAATGGAGCGGGCTCGCCGACGTGAAGCTCAGAGGATACTGGCGTTCCAGCGGCTATCCTACGGGGTTCACGCCAGCGAGGAGGTCGGAATGCCTCTACCCCGCCAAGCAGTGCCGCTCCTAGTGGATTCAGATTTGGCCAGGCTAAGTGCCACCCCTTTTGCCTAGGAAATAGAAACAACACCGCTTCCGGTAGGCTTCCACCAGCCGAAGTTCACGCTTTACGACGGGAAAACCGATCCTTACATGCATGTGAGCCACTTCCGACAGGTTATGGCCGGACATAGGCGAAATGAAGGACTTATGTGTCTGATCTTCCCGTCAAGTTTAGGTGAGCTGGGCTTGAAGTGGTTCGAGAGGTTGCCGAAAGGGAGCATACAACGGTGGCATCAGTTGGCCGAAGCCTTTGTGACGCGCTTCAAAACCAACACAAAAACACCAAAGGAAGTCGATCACTTACTAAGTGTTAAGATGGAACCGAGCGACACACTGAAGGCATATAACTCCAGGTATTGGGAGACCTTCAACGAGATCTTGGATTGTCCGGTCAACCTTGCAATCACTCAATACAAGCGTGGTCTCCCGGTCGGACATAGACTGCGGGACTCGCTCACCATGCACCAACCGACGTCCATGGGCCAGCTCATGCAGCGCATCAATGAGCACATCTTGGTCGAGGATGATGCGTCAGCATCTACCGTGAAGTCAACTCCGGTAGCAACAGACAAGAAGATGGCAGGCAAAGTGCACGCAGTTGGGCGAGAGTCCGGCCGCTCAAGTGACAGAGCCGAGGAATCAGACCGTGGCTCGAATCGTAAGAACCGGGGTGGAGGACGTCGGAACGACCGGGATGACTACACCCGAGATGATGTTGCGGATGCCAACAGAAGATTGAAGGCAAGGACTGGCATCACCACGGTCTTCAAGATTCCAATTTATCGCATACTCAGTAAAATCCGAGACGAGGAGTATGTCCGGTTTCCTGCTAAGTTGGGCGATGGACAAAAGGGCTACAATCCGCGGTATCGTTGCACATTCCACCGGGAAAGAGGCCACCGGACTGAGGATTGTTTGCCTTTAAGGCAACACTTAGAAGAGCTGGTCGCAGCCAGGCACCTAGACCTTTACATTGATGGCGGCGTAAAGCCGAATCAGGCTCCGGTCGATCCCAGGGGACAGGATGACCGAGACGCACCACCACAAGGAGTTATTAATGTCATCCACGGCATCGTGGAACCGGAGCGTGTTTGCGAACTCCGGGGCATGATAAAAAAGGCAGAGCATATGAGGGAAGTTTTGTCGGTACAGCCTGCCATCAAAAGGGGAAAGACTGAACAAAAAGACGCGATTAGTTTCACCTCAAGGGATCTAGAGCGTATCCAGACGCCGCACAACGATGCCCTAGTAGTGACACTACGCGTTAAGGAATTTGATGTTAAACGGATCTTGATCGATCAGGGAAGCTCGGTCGAGATCATGTATTTTGATGCGTTCAAGCAGCTCAAACTCCGGGAGATAGACTTGGCTCCGGCAACTTCGCCACTGGTTGGTTTCAACTCGCAACCGGAGTGGCCCTTGGGAAAGATTATCCTGCCGGTCAAAGCGGGATCCGTGGTCAAGCAAGTGGAGTTTTGGGTGCTACAAGTGCCTTCGACGTACAACCTTATCCTTGGAAGGGGATGGCTTCACGCTATGCAAGCTGTAGCGTCGACCTACCACCAGGTGATGAGATTCCCCTCGGCTATGGGGGCAATCGAGGAGATCTAGGGGGATCAAGTCATGTCCAAACAGTGCTTCGTGGCGGTGAATGGCAGCCGGGCTGCCAAAGGGTTCGTGCAAATGATAGAAGGACCGGAAGACCGAGGAGTTCTAGAGGACGTGGGCACTAAGGCAGAGGACAAAGCTGTGGAGGACCTGGTTGAGGTGTGACTCGATATAGAGCGGCCGGATAAGTTCTTCCTGCTCGGTTCCAGCCTTACTGCCCAAGAGAGGACCGAGATGGTTGAGTTCTTGATGGCCAACATCGAAGTCTTCGCATGGTCGCCTTACGACATGCCGGGCCTCGATCCAAGTTTTATCTGCCATCACCTCAACGTCTTCCCTAGAGCAAAGCCAGTCATCCAGCGAACAAGGAGATCGACACTGCATCACGCCGAGGTAGTTGCAGAGGAGGTGAAGAACCTGCTTGAGGCAAGAGCAATTCAGGAAGTACACTACCCTCGGTGGATTTCCAACACAGTAGTGGTGCCCAAGAAGAATGGAAAGTGGCGAGTTTGTGTCGACTATAAGACAGTCAACCGAGCTTGTCCCAAAGATAACTTCCCTTTGCCGCGAATTGACCAGCTTGTGGACTTGACGGCTGGACATAATAGGCTCAGTTTCTTGGATGCCTACTGCGGCTATCATCAGATTGCCATGCATGGCCCCGACCGAGAAATCACCTCCTTTACTACACCGAGGGGACTCTTTTGCTACCGAGTCATGCCTTTTGGTCTGAAGAATGCCGGGGCGACTTTTCAGAGGATGGTGACCAAAATGTTTGCTTCTTTGCTTGGCCGGACAATGGAGGCTTACATCGATGATATGGTGGTAAAGAGCCGACATGAGGCAAATCATTTGTCCGACTTAGCCGAGATGTTTGCCATTCTAAAGAAGCACAAGCTGCGCTTGAATGCGTCAAAGTGTGCCTTTAGCGTGGGATCCGAAAAATTTTTGGGGTTCCTAGTCACGAACCGAGGCATCGAAGCAAACCCAACTCAGATCAGAGCCGTGCAAGAGTTGAAGCAGCCCAGCTCGGCTAAGGACGTGCAGCATCTGGCCGGGATGGCCGCCGCACTTAATCGGTTCATAAGCTGGTCATCAGATCGCTGCCGCCCTTTCTTTCAAGCATTAAAGTCAAAGTTCTCGTGGTACAAAGAGTGTGGCCGAGCTTTGACCGAGCTCAAGGAATATCTTTCTACCCCGCCACTGCTGGTTACACCAAAGCCGGGTGAGGAACTCTACCTTTACCTTGCCGTCTCCCAGCACGCAGTCAGTGCGGTGCTCGTCCGCGCTGAAGGGATCAAGCACCTCCCAATTTTTTATGTCAGTAAGACCTTGCTGCCGGTTGAGACGAGGTACTTGCCGCTGGAAAAGCTTGTGTTGGCATTGATGATGGCTTCAAGGAAATTGGCGCATTATTTTCACGCCCATACCATCATCGTACTGACCGAGTTTCCCCTTAAGGCCTTGTTTGAACGGGCGGACTTTTCAGGCCGAATTCTCAAGTGGGCGGTCGAGTTGGGACAGTTTGATGTAAAGTTCCAACCGCGCACAGCCATAAAGGCCCAAACTCTGGCCGATTTCGTTGTTGAATTCTCGCCAGGAACTCATCCGGTATGCCCGGTCGATATTGCCGCGGCAGAAGAAGGGACTGCAAGCCCGATCGAGATACCACAACTGGGTGGAGTTACCGAAGCGGAATTTGCGCGCCCCACCGTAGTACCCTCAGCTTGCACAATTCAACCAACTGGTGACGCGATGACGGAGTCGGGTATTGTTGTCCCACCCAATCTTTCCGGTACCACGTCGTCAGAAGGTGAAGTAATGGAACTACTCAGCACAGAGCCTGCGGCCGACATAATACCGCAACCTGGTGATTCGCCTACGGACTTAAGCATTGTAGACCGACTTGCTGAGTCCGATGCCGTATCACCAAGGGGGGCTGGAGTGGAACCAATCAACACAGAACTTGAAACCAGACAGCCAAGAAACCGTGATCTCATTGCCCTTCGCAACTCTCAGGACCCATCAGACTGCTGGAAACTTTTTGTGGGGGAAATGTGGAAGCTTTTTGTTGATGGAGCGTCCAATCGTCATGGTGCCGGCCTAGGTATCGTTCTTATCTCCCCGGATGGCCTAACCATTGAACATTCTATCACGCTTGGCTTCCCAGCATCTAACAACGAGGCTGAGTACAAGGCCCTTCTCGCCGGGCTCAAGAGCGCTATTCAAATGAAGGCTGCCGAGCTACTGGTGTATAGTGATTCCCAGCTTGTGGTTAACCAAGTCTCTGGGATTTACGAAGCAAAGGATGACAGAATGGCGAAGTACCAAGCTCTAGTCAGGGAACACATCAAGCAGTTTCAGGCAATCAGAGTCCAACAGATTGGCCGTGAAGAAAACAGCCGAGCTGATGAGCTGGCCAGCCTCGCTTCGATGGTAGACAATACGTCTCCAAACCCCCTGATTATTGACTTTCTTCCACGGCCAAGCATTGAAGACGCCGGGCTGACGGATGTACTCTGCGCCGCGCTAGGTCCTTCCTGGATGGACCCCTTAATCTTGTTCCTCAGAGACCGGACTCTACCAACTGACAAGAAAGAAGCACACAAAGTCCGGGTGAAGTCAGAGCGGTTTTGGCTTTCTCCATCTGGTGCGTTGTATAAAAAGTCCTTCACTGGTCCTTATCTAAAGTGCGTGCACCCGAGTAGTGTGGAGGCCTTCTTGTACGAAATTCACGAAGGCATTTGTGGCAGCCATATAGGGGGCCGGTCCTTGGCCTACCGAGCTATTTCGCAGGGATACCGGTGGCCGTGTATGCAGGCCGACGCACAAAAGTACGTCCGCAAGTGCGAAAAATGCCAGAAATTCGCCTATCAGATCCACCAGCCTGCCAGGGAACTTCTTCCCCTCACCAGTCCTTGGCCCTTCGCCATGTGGGGGCTAGATATAGTGGGGCCACTGCCAACAGCACCGGGCAACCGGAAATTCTTCATTGCGGCCACAGATTACTTCACGAAATGGGTTGAAGCTGAGCCCTTGGCAACAATCAAAGAGAAAGACGTGAAGCGGTTTGTCTGGCAGAACGTGGTCACGCGGTTTGGCGTCCCCAAGATCTTGATCTCTGACAACGGCACCCAGTTTGACGGTCGCCTATTCAGAGGATTTTGTGAAGATTTGAAGATTGAATTCTACAACTCCACTCCGGCTTACCCGCAGTCCAATGGTCAAGCCGAGGCATCGAACAAGACTATACTGGATGGATTGAAGAAACGGCTGGAGAAGGCAAAGGGAAAATGGGCTGAGGAATTACGCAGCGTCCTTTGGGCATACCGAACAACCCCGCAGCGATCTACCGGGGAAACTCTATTTGCTTTGGCTTATGGTATGGAGAAGGTCATACCTTTGGAAGTTGGCATGCCCACCCTAAGAAGCGAGAGTTTTGAGCCCGAACTGAATGCCGAGGCTATTGCCTTGGAGCTGGACCTAGTGGAAGAGCGTCGGGAGAAGGCCCTCATCCATGTGGCCGCCTACCAACAAAAGCTCTCAAAGAAGTACAACAAGACGGTGCACCCCAGACCGTTCAAAGTTGGTGATTGGGCTTTGAGGAAAGTTATGGGCAACACCCTAGTGCCAGGTGAAGGCAAACTAGGGGCAAATTGGGAAGGACCCTACAAGGTTACCGGTCTAGCGGGCAAGGGGGCTTACCACTTGGAGGATCTAGAGGGAAGAGCAATACCCCGGCCATGGAATGCGGCCAACTTGAAACTGTATTATTTCTAAGCTTTTGCTTTCTTTTTTTGTGCAAAGGAATTTTTGGGCTTGCACTTCAGAATGTAATTCTTTTTGTCAATATATAGAAGCAATTTTGCTTTAGCACTTGGACTGTTGTTTTAATGTAAAAACCGAGATGGTTTATTTCGGTTGGAAGAGTTGGTGTTTTGTCCAACTTCGGATTCCCAACCGAGATGATTTACTCCGGTTGGAAGAGTTAGTGTTTTGTCCAACTTCGGATTCCCAACCGAGATGATTTACTCCGGTTGGAAGAGTTGGTGTTTTGTCCAACTTCGTATTCCCAACCGAGATGATTTACTCCGGTTGGAAGAGTTGGTGTTTTGTCCAACTTCGTATTCCCAGCCGAGATGATTTACTCCGGTTGGAAGAGTTGGTGTTTTGTCCAACTTCGGATTCCCAACCGAGATGATTTACTCCGGTTGGAAGAGTTGGTGTTTTGTCCAACTTTGGATTCCCAACCGAGATGATTTACTCCAGTTGGAAGAGTTGGTGTTTTGCCCAACTTAGGATCCCCAACCGAGTTGATTCATTCCGGCTGAAGAAGTTGGTCTGTTCAACTGTTATTTCCAGCCGAGATGCTTTACCCCGGCTGAAGACGTCGATGTTTTGTCCAACATAGTTATTTTCAGCCGAGATGGGTATTCCGGTTGAAAAGTTGGTGAAATCAACTTGGGTTTTATGTTCAATTTTACAATTTATACCGAGATGTTTTGCTGAAAAAGGAATTGATGACGACCGTCCAAACGCTTGATGAAATCATAGCTTTTCATTGATAAAAAGTTAATACAAAAGATGGGGAACTTAGCCCGGTTACATTTGCAGAAACTAGGGGTGTTCGCGGATCAGTTTTGTGCGGTTTGCGGTTCGGTTTTGACCCGCCCGCATCTATGCGGTTTGGGAAAAAATCAACCCGCAACCGCCCGCAGTGCGGTTTGCGGTTTGTGCGGATAGGGTTTGCAAATGTGCGGGCGGTTGCGGGCAGTTTGCGGTTTACACTTTTTTCTTTAAAAATTAATTTTCAAGTTTTTTTTTCCCAACGAATTTAGGCATCAGATTCATTTTATATATTTGTGATAACAATTTTTTGAAAAGTTTATAAATAAAAATTGAATATCAATGCATTAAATGAAAGTACCCAAAACAAAGAGACTCTACACTAGCATTTTTGCCATGAAAAAAATGTATATCAATGCATTAAAGGTTGTACTCAATTAGAATTGCTAGTTCAGTAATCAATAATCAAACTATAAGTTCCATCGACCATTAGAAAGAAAATTTTATTAGGAAAAAGTGGATGAATCACCAATGAAAATTATATAAGAAACCAAGTTTAGGACTTGATAATTCTACGGCATTAAGAAAGTTGAGAAATACTTAAAAGTAAGGATCCTAGTGTCATAGAGAATATAATGGTGCTCCTGTAAAAGTTACAAAGTTGGTATATAAAAAATAATAATAATAATAATAATTAAAGTGCGGGCGGTTTTTGCGGGTTGCGGGTTTAAACCACGACCCGCCCGCAACCCGCAAATTTGTCATATTTCAAACCGCATCCGCCCGAATTATGTTTGCGAAACCGCCTACTTATATGCGGGTTGGGCGGATTGGGCGGATTGAGCGGTTCGGATAAACCGTTGCCCACCCCTAGCAGAAACAGAAAAAAGAAACCTAAGCTAGGGCGGAGAGATCAGGGAATTCCTCATTAGCCTCCAGGTTGACCGTGGCAGTTGGGTCCTGGACACCGGTCCCAGTCTGGCCGGCCTGTTCCTGTTCGGTTTGGTCCTCTCCTTCAGCGTCTGCCTCGCCCTCTTTTTCAAGTCCTTCCTCGGCCTCAGCTTGCAGCGCGATGAAGACGTCATTGCCATATGGAATGAGGTAGGTCGGCAAGAAGACAGCCGGTGAAGAGGCAAACACGTCAGTGTCAGGACCCTGACCGAGCTGTTGACAGGCAGCCTTCCATCCAGCCTTGAAGTAAATGTCCTGGGTGGCAAAGACTTGTTTCTTGTAGTTTTCCTCGGCTTCATTGAAGCCGGCGTTATTGGCGTCCTCGCAGTCTTTTTTCCTCGACTTCTTCAGCTCGTCAAGCTCGGCCTGGATCCCGTCCTTCTTTTTCTCGGCTGCTTCAAGTTGGCCGAGCAGCCTGTTGTTGTCGGAATTGGCGGCTTCGAGCGATGACTTTGCTCGGCCAAGCTCGGTTTGGAGGCTTTCGACTTGGCTGGCGGTATCACTCGCCTTCTGCCGAAGTCTGTGGATGCGCTCCATGACCAAGTGCTGCTTTTGGATAGCCTGCAAAATGAGAATTTGATCAGAGAAGAAACCGTTCAAACACTTGTGAAAATTGAAGCAGAAGATTGAAATTCTTACCCTGGTCATGGACTTCACGGCGGATTTGACCAGCCGGGTGTCAGGAACGTGGTCGCTGCCAACCACGTCGCTCGGCAGCAGCAGAGCCTTTGAGAGATCGAAGGCAAGCAAGTGCTCCTTGTCGCCTTTGACCGAAGCATTGGCCGGGATCTCTTTGCCCCGGTGCTTCAGCTGCGGCCGCCATGCTGGGATGGGGCTGACCGTGACAGCAGGTTGCTCGGTTGTTAGTTCGGCGACAAGCTCGACAGAGGGATCTGCCCGTGGTCTTTTGCCAGCCCGGCGTGTTTCTTTGCTAGACTGCCCGGCGGCTGGAGAAGCTAAGGCGATCACGGCGGCACTTGATTGACCGGCAGCCGGGAAGCGGGCGACGACGCTCGGTATCTCGGCCGAGGTTGCGGTGAGCAGGTTTTTGATTCGGCTTCTTTTGGCCATTTCTTGTTCGTCTGTCAACCGGATTAAGGGGACGTCAGGAAGGGTAGGGTCTGGAGGTGGCGATGGAGCACGGAGGAAGTCTGTTACTTTACTCCGGCGCGGAGCAGAGTACCTGTAGGTTGGGGGTGTAACCGAGCAAATCGTTGCAATCTCGGTGGGAATAGCGAAGCACGGTCCGAATTGCCTCTACGTTGGGAAATTGGTAGTTGGCCTGCAAGGCTTGAATCGTTGCAAAAGAAACAAGAAAACTGGTTAATCACAACATAGAGGTAGGCTGACCGAGCAAGTTTGAGCGGCTTACATGAGGAACCGAAGTTCTTGCTTATAAACCAGCCCGGTACGTCGGCTGTTTCGTAATTGCCCGACACCCAGAAAAAATCGTCATCGTGCAAGTCTTTGTCCGGGGTGCCGGTTACAATTTTCTCCTTGCCCGGCCTAATCTTAAGATAGTAGGCGAGGCCGTCGCCGGTATGACCAAGGGTGTACTGCCGCAGTATCTCGGCTAAGCCTAAGTTTGTGCCTAGCCGGTTGTTTAGTTCGTGCACACCGTTTATTATCCGGTAGGTGTTGGTGGACACTTGGGTAGGTGTCAACCCGGTTCGGCGTAGGAACTCGGTAGTTAATGGATTGAGTGGGAAGCGCAGGCCTCCTTCGACGATCGACAGCACGGTGAAGGGGCATTGCTCTGTTCTACCCCAAGGCGTGGTCTCTTCTTCTGCGAGCTCCAGGTGGACATCGGCCGGTACGCCGTACTCCTCCCTGAACGCAGCCAGCGCGGCCGGAGTATCCACTAGGAAGCGGAATTTCCCCATTTGTTGCCGACCTAGGATAGCTCGGCTGAGGGGTTTGGCACTGTGGTAATTGGTTGTTGCTCGGCCCTGAGAGCCTTAGGAATGGACAGTGGTCCCCTTGGACTCTGCAGGAAAATGATGGCAAGTGTAAGTGTGAGCGCGGTAGCGCAAAGGGAGCTGGACTTTAGCTCGGTCATTAAAAGTGCCAAACCACCTCGGTCGTCTAAGCTTACTAAGGAGCTCGGTCGCCCAAGCAGACCAGATGTTAGCCCGGTTGAGCGACCAACTCCTTTTACTATCTCGGTTTTTGCTAGGGTTGAGACAAACATGTTATTTGCTCGGTTAGATTGGTTTTTTCGATCAAATGAAGACCAGGAGCCCGGTCCACCCCAGTTCTTCAGTGTTCTTCAGGAAAAATGAAGAACACCGTTAACAATGGAGGGTTTGGGATGGTTTTAGGAGCCCAAGGCCTAAAAGCTACGATTTCATGCCCTAATGTGTGAAATATCAAAGAAAACGACAACAAAAGAGAAGTTTGAGGACTTACGAGCGTAGGGCAGGGTCCTCTTCTTCAAGCACGAACTCAGCGTTGGCAAGGAATAAGGGGCAGGAGCTTTGTGAAGCTTGATAGGCAAGAGAGGCAGTAAGAACGGAAGGAAGAGGGCAGGGGCATGTTTATAAAGGAAAAGAGACCGCCCAAATTCAAATTCTGGCAAAACGGCGGGTTGACTACTCGAGAACCAATGGCAGCCCGCCACGTGACCCCATTTATGGCGTCGACAGAACTGAAGAGACAGGTTGAAGATTTAAGGAGCCAACCGGACTACTTTCAAAAAAGAGGACGTCAGCCAAGGAGTATAACCGGGCAAGTTTGCAGACAGTAATGCTACCTAGCCCGGTCGCCATTTAGCATTCTGAAGACCGAAGAAATGTTATCCCGGTCAAAGTGAGTAATCCCAGTCACGCTTTTGCGGACGGAATTAAGGGGCAATTGAGAGGGAGATTAATGATACAAAGTTAGGCCGAACAGATTTGGGCCGGACAGAGTTGTGCCGGACAGATTTGGGCCAGACAGAGTGTTGGGCCGAGGATGTGTGGCCCAGTTTGGGAAATAGTTGCTCGGTTAAGGCAACGCTTGGTTGGACCGAGCTACATGTTTGACGGAGGCGAAGCCAGTCAAGTCAAGTTAAGTGACCGGTGCCCGGAAAGGCGTGGTCAGCCGAGGTACCTGTTTGCTCGGCTTTGTCGAGATGTTGCCTAGCCCGGTCCTTATTAAGCTTAGCTAGTGGAGTGCTTGGATATGAAGCACAGCACGACCGTTGGCGGACAAGATGGTGCAACTCGACTGCCGAGCTCCCAGCAGAGTGAGTGGGCAGTTGAGATTAGGTGACGCTCAGCAGGATTTGTGCTGACAGATGGGATAGCAGAGCCACGTGTCGAGGGACCATTGGGAGCAGGTTTGGGACGCAGAAGGGTGTATAAGCATGTCTGCGCCCCCATATAGGGGGACGAACACTTTTGTAAGGAACTCCTACACAAACTCTCTATCTGCTCTCCCTAAGGTGATCGGACATAAACGGAGCTTGGAAGAAAGGAGTACGTGCTTGCTGAAATATTTGCTTCCCGTACATTATATATATGAAAAATATTATGTAAAATTTGTTTATGTTATATATATAAAAAAATATTAGCAAATTAGTGTTATATATTATGCAAAGGCTTGATAATTGGTTAGAATATTCTTCAATCTACCAATCCGTTCAAAACCGCTCAAACCGCAATTTGCCAATCCGCTAATCCACCATTCGGTTTATAATTTTACTCTCAAACCGCCCGAACCACACCGCGCACACCCTTACCTTCTACTATTGATACTAAGGTAAATGGGCAAAAGTCAAGATCACCCCAAGGCGTCTCTCCCTCCTTGGCCAGTTTGAATTGCACATCATTTGGGATACCAAACTCTTTGCGGAATTCAACAATAGCTCCTGGCAAGCTGACCACAAAGCAACAATTCCCCATGTAGCATGGTTTATTTTAGTTGCTACCTTATTGGAGAAATTATTGCTCGGCTATTACGTAAGACACAAATTGAAGGTGACTGCTCGGTCTTTGAGCATCACCACCTAGCGGTTAAGGTGTGCCTGGTCGGTCCTAGCTCAGTCTACATTATGAAAAATGAAGTGCATTAAGTTCTAGCATGGTAACAAGGGGCATGACAGTAGTGTGAAACTCATCTTGGCCATCGAATTGAAGCCTGTTTCTCGCTTGGTTGTAGAGCTTAAGGCTCGATGGTAGCCCAGTTGTGTGGCCTAGGTCCTAATTCTAGCTCGATTATTGAGCTTAGGCTGTCGTTTAGGTTTCAGTTCGGTCTCAGAACAAGGAGCAAAGATGTTGCCTTAGTTTTTGGGCTGGACCTCAACCTTAGCTTGGTCTTAGAGTGATCACTGAGACCACAGCCTTAGCACAACCACGAAATTAAGCTCGGTTTTGGTTCGGTCCGCGTAGTAAGCTTGGATTTCATCTCGGTTCCCCAGCCGTAGATCAGTTAGGAAGTGGTTGGGCCTTAGCCCGATTCACTTTCTCAGAAAGACTACAAACAGGAAGTTTGCTCGGTTTGGTTTTGATTTTGGATCAATTACTTGGGTTTTCACCTGGTTTAGCCTAGGTTTTCACCTGGTTTAGCCTAGGTTTTTGGGTGTTCATCTCAAAGAGTCAAGCAACGTGTTAAGTGATGACGGATTTGGGGTCGTTTTGAAGCTTAACTCGGGCCCAGGCCCCATTTACGCGAATTTCAGTATAGATTAATGTCGTGGCAGCATATAAAGAGGCAATTAACAATGCAGCATATGGGGAATACGAAGAACACGAAGAACATCAAAGAGAAAATGTAGAGAGATTCGGAAAACTCACGAATTATGGCGTTAGATTGAAATCCGATCAATGAGGCTGCTCTTGCACTAGCTGATGAGACGGCCGATGTGAAGAAACAGTTGAGATCCTCGTCGGATAGTCGTTGTAGTGATGGTTTGGGCTTTATTTGCTAGGGTTTCACTCTGAAGAAGATGAACAGTGAAGGGGCTAAGACACATGTATCATCTATATATAGACAAAGACAAAGAGACACCAACTTTTTGAATTTTCGAAGATTATGCTGACGGCTGGAGAGCTGCACAGAACCACTAAGGAGGCCCCACGTGGCATGGATGTGACGAGTCGTCACTACGATAGACTAATGGATTAGCCAAGCGGTAGGTGCAAGTTCCGAGAACCAACCTAGGGGTTTAGCTCGGTTTGTAGAGTAATCCCAGGCATGCCGAAGCAAAAGGAATTAAGGGGCAATTTAGAGGGGGATTTGTACTGAACAACTAGGCCGAGCTAAACTAACGCGGGCCATGATGTTGGGCTGAGCTAAATCGACAGAGACCAAGATGTTGAGCCGAGCTAAATCAACACAGGCCAAGATGTTGGGCCGAGCTAAGCCCATGGGCCTCGACATCGTGCCGAACTAGTTTGGGCTTGGGCCGCAGGCATAGGCCAAGCCGATGTGGAATCGAACTAGGGCTGGACATGCGTTCTTACGGTGGGCCAAGCTGGGCGGGGTTTAGGCCGCGATCTGTAGCTGAGCTGATGATCGAAGAGCGGCGAAGTTGGTTGACCGCCCAAGAAACAAAATGCCCTTGCGAGGCTGACCAAGCCAAAAGTCAGCTAGAAAATCGGCCTAATTCAGCTCGACACAGGGTTGGCCTAAGCTAGCGCTCTGAGTATGACACAAGTGATTGCTCGGTTGTGGCGTTCCACATGGTCCAATGGAGAAAGGAGGGAAATCCACTCCAGGGACATGTCAATACCGTTTGACAGTTTGGCTAATGTTGTTTGGCGATATTAGCGAGTACACGTATAAGGAAAAGAGAAGGCAGTATAGTCACCCGTCCAAAGAAGGACGACAGAAGTAGTGCACGCACAATCTGGGGTTGCATGGCCAGCATAGATAAAGCGCACATCAACTACCAAAGAAGGGTAAACAAACTTTAACAATTCTCTCTCTCTAGCGCTCTATACTCTTCCTCAACTAAACTAACTTGACCGTCGCAGGGGGTTTTTCGGCAAACCACCCGCTAGGTAGCTCACCTCTGTTCTATTCGCAATGAATCGGAGTCCATTCAGAGCAAGGCGAGCTTGGTAGTAAGGCATACGGAAGACAATGAATATTTCTCCCCCATACAATTCTGTATGTTTTTTTTGTATGAAAATTCTGTATTTTAGCATTTTCCATATCAAAATAACAACAGCAACAACAGTCATAATAATAAAATGGACAAGAAACCATCCGTTTTGAAAATCAAGAGAGAAACACACTCACAGTCAGCAAGGAAGTCGGCAAGGCCCAAAACAAACCCAATATAGGAAGTCGCAATTGCAAGAAGTGAGAACACATCAACTATTGGCTGCAGAACATCATAATTATCACAAATAAGTGATATAATATTCAGATGAATGTTCCATTTACCATCGGTCAACTTGTCCACCCAAAATTCCGATTCTTGTACATGGAATTACTTACCCCAACAACTCGGTTGGCAGATTGCAATTGTTGTAAGGGGTCAATAATCTTATCAGAGCCTATTTCAAAACTTGTGATTGATCCGAGAATAACAGCATTCCAGACAACAAACAGAGCAAGGGGGATAGCAGTGCCTAGGACAATTGCAGTCCTGCGGATTGACATATTGATGATGTCCACCATCAAATTCCAAACAAGCATTTGACAAATTTTAGTTATAACAAAACATTGTACCTAGCGCCATGAGCACAAACAGCAAATCGGTTTTGGCAAACAACAGAGGGAAAGTAAAATTTCATAAATCATAACAGCCTCCTATGGATTTAATTCTCAAAAACCAAATGTAAAACTCATGGTGTTAAGAGATATTTGTACCATTTTTTAATGATAATATGTAAATGTGTCAATTCAGGCTTTAATTGTGGCTTGCACTGAACAGTTTAGTCTTTGACACCTGTCTGCAAGATGCTACAAACTTTACCAATGGACTATGGATTGGTTACATTTTGCTAGATAACCAATTGTCCAAAAATCTTAAACTATTCAGAATGAGTCCAACAATGTAAATAAGCTAACACCCTCCCTCGCGTGTTCCCATCTTGCAGGTGGAGAGGGAAGTAGACAAAAACATAACTAAAACACCAGCTACATGAAAGGAATGAAATTCAAGACACAGCCAGAGTTACCTTCCACGAGAAAACAGAAGTGGACACACACAGAAAATAGAGGACAGCAGTATCAGTCGCAAAATGATGGTAACAGAGTGATGCGCTTAAGTCTATGAAACATTAAAGAACAATGTGTTTGGTAATATAACCCAGAAAACTAAATCTACTTGCAGATATCATCTAAAATTTATAATTCAATATCTATGTGAAGCATCCTCCACTCCACCTCCCATCTTTTCTTTAACACAATATTGCAAGATGAGCAAAGTACTCATGTGGACATATCAAGAAAGGATCGACTTCAAGCTCTCCCCTTACTTTTCTGGTTTAATCCATTCTATTTTAGACATGCTCCAGTCCTAGCTCAATCATTAGGCATCTGTTATCATGCTAAATTATTTAATGTATAGTTGGAAAGAGATCTCTTCTAATCTTTTAGCTTCTCTTGATTAGCTTCATAGCATAATTGCCTGTTCAATTTTTCTAGTCAACTGAAAAGTTCTGCATGTCAAGAGCTAAAGAGAGATACTGGCTCAAATTCCACCAATGGAATATTGGTAAGATGAGATGAGTCACATTGCCATAACAAATTTGGCTAATGCTTGGATTACAACATATAATGACCCCATTGAGAATACATTTTTAATGCATTATTATTATACTGCCTATGTCTAGAGAGCAATCAACACTTGTGGTTCTTTTTATATAGCAACACATCCATTCCTCAAAGATTTAAATCAAGTAGTACAAGTAACTTCTTTCTATTTTTTGAACTAATTTTTTGTCATTCACATATAACTTGAGCATGATGAGAATGGCCATTCATTTCAAACATTGAATTATGATTAAACTAAATTATCAGAAATCAGCACCTCTATATGTACAACATGTTCACTTTAGTTTCAAGCAGAAGCATGAATGACAAAAAATTTCACCTCACTTTTGACAGATTTCCTTCAAGATTCGTACAAATGACAGGCACTACGTTCTGAAACAAATCAGGTTTGAAATTATTGGATAAACCAACAGTTCAAAAATGCTGAAATGGCTTAAAATGTTGAATTACTGAAGGATTTGGATGCAGCTATTACTTGATAAACAAAAGAAAGTGCTATTATGGGTATACTCGCAGGAACAGCTCCAAAGTTGGCTTTCAGAAGAGCATCCCAATGCAAGTCACTACTTGCAACTACCTAGTAGGAAATAAATAAATAAATAAATCCGCATAACGTAATATATATACATATATATATACGGACAAAAAACATAAAGGAGCCACCAGGACAAATAAATTTTGAATAATCTCATTAGTAAATAAATTTTACGAGAAATTCAGATAAGTACTTATGGAATTAATACAAGGGTAACAATGCATTAAGAATGATGGTTTTCCCTTTGTTTCACATTTGTTTATCTGAATTGTGTCCATACAAAGTAACAAGGATAAGTTTAACTGAGACAGTATTCAGTAAGTAAACTACAACAGAATCACCATCTGAATAAAAGCATTACTGAGAATCTCTCTCTTCATTATTTTTTGTATTCCCTACTCTCTATTTTTGGGCCCACTTTCTGTCAAACATAACCTTCAACTTTGGAGCATCCCACCCATAGGTCAGAACAAATATTCTATTTTTCCATTATTGTCAAAAGTTATGTCATAGATTTCAATTATACAAAGCTTTAAATTTTTGTAAATTTTTGCATCCAGGCCACATAATGTCACTATTATGTGCTCCTACATGGAAACCTCTTAAATATTGACATCTCATGAGAGAGAGAGAGAGAGAGAGAGAGAGAGAGAGAGAGTCACATTGTATGGATTTTTGTCCTTCACATTTAAGGAATTAATAACTTCTGTTTCAATACAAATGAAACTCTCGTCATAATAAGTAAAAGTATTTTGCAGTTTTATGCTAGGAACACAATATTAATAGCTATATAGTTCGAGAAGGAGAATTACCACTAGAGCTGTGAAAGAAGTGATGATTCCAAATACGAGAACACCATTTATTGCTCCAATAAACCGCTGGCTGCATAAAGTATAAATTTGGAATCACTGAAAATTTCTTTCCAAAGATATAAAAGGCATCTATTTATAAAGGTAATCAAAATAAGTAATGAAAGAAGAAAAAGCAAAAAGGAACTACTAAATCTCCTATTGTCCTTTTATCTTTTTTAGGTTAGTCCATCTCTATTTTCATTTAGGACATAAGAGCCCATCTCTCTCTATCTTATTATTTTCTTCAGTGCATTACCAAATCTCTGCTCCAAAGCCTATAGAACTCCTAATATGAAAATAACACATTTGCACTATAGTAAAATTAGAAAGTGATAACTGGGAATATTATCGGTCCGTTAAATGCAATGGAGAATAATCAAATGAGACAAAACATCCACGCATGAAGTGCACACAGATGCAACCAAGCTCAAACAAGAACATGAATGAAAATCCATTCAATACGGTAATCATCTTGCCCATACACAACAAAATCCAACAAATGGCTTAATCTTCATGCTGCTGAGGACAACTCCAGTTATGAGGCAATTATTCTATGATTTATTCCCAAAGTAGCAACAAAAGTCCATCTTGTTGATATAACAAGTCAAATTATACTTGTTTGGTGTAGCAACCTTGACGAAGAGACATACATGCAGTCTCATAGTAGAGCAAGGAATAAACCACCACCGCCACCACCAAAAAGAAAGAAAAGAAAAGAACAAAAACAAAAACAAAATCAAAAACAAAAACAAAGAAGAAGAAATACCAACCTTCCGAAGAAGCAAATGCCTCCAAAAAGCAATGAAAACAATGTCGCACTTTCCCATCTGTAATAATAATGCTTCCAGTCAACACCTTTAACTATATACAAGTACTCTGTCATGGAAGATATCATTCTCCAATTGTGTCTATCTAGATTGTTTAAAATCAGCAATTAAAAGTTCGCTTATAGTTACATAAGAACTATCAACAATGTGGTCAACCTATCAAAATTTAAACCTTTCTTCACTTTCGCAGGAAAATATACTGTTTGTGCCTTGTTGCTTTACATTCAGGAGCCCATGGGCATGCAATTGAGAATATTATTCTATCCTAGTTTAAAAGAAAGTTTCTAGAAACTAAAACCAAGTAGAAGATAAGATTTCCTATATAGAGCATTAACACCAAGATTGGTCCACATCAATATATGTCTGAAACAGCAATTCCACAAGAGGAATGACATTATGAAAAGCAGATTCTTCACCAAACGTTGAAAACGAATTATGATTGTCATTGTGGTGAAGCCAGACTGAGGTTCAAATTGCAAATTACTCCCTCTATCCCAAATAATGGTCTCTTTTGGGGAATCTAACTTTTTTTGGTAGTACAATTATTACACTTTAAAAAATTAATTTTCCAAAATTACCCTTTGATAGTACATTTTTTAGGGAATATCAATGTCATAATTGTACTTTTTTGTTGTTAATGAATTTAAAAGAAGGGCAAAATAAGAAATTTATATTATTTTTGTACTTGATATTTGAAAAGGGGCTAATATTTTGGGAAAATGAAAAATGGAATAAGAGACTAATATTTTAGGACGGAGGGAGTATATTTTTTATTATTCTAAAATATGAGTTTAATCTGATCGAGATAATGGGAACTAGACAGCTGGAACCAGAACATTAAGTCCAGGTACAAATCCAAGTTCCTCAATAAAAATTGATTTTATCGATTCAGAAGTAAAATACATTTGCAGAAAACTATAGATGCATGATCTGGATGTTGGAATACTGGGCTCAAAACCATGCATATGAAATAAAATTCTGAAACATGGGTTTTTTGTAGTTCTCCCTTAACTTATCGCATTTTAGTGATATACATGTAAATGAAATAATAATTATGAATTTAGATAATAATGAAATCTAATAACACAACTGATCTCATATGTTGCAAGGACAGCTGCAAGTGTTGCGTATCATTTGATGACAAGAAAATCACCATGATGTTGGCAACAAAGAGAAATGACACCAAAGCATAATAATGACATTGTATTGGAAATTCATTTTCAACTGAATGAAAATTGTCAGTTCATTAAAATGTGACCTTTCATTCCTTTACAGGATTTATCATCTTAAAAACAGATTGTGCAATCAAAAAAATGACGACTGTATAGAATATATGGCAAGACTAGTTTCCAGAACAATATATGGTGAAAGCATCAACAAGCATAGACTATGTCACAGAGTTGTAATCAGAAGTTAAGATTGTAATTCATACAGCGGAATGCCAAGGAAATTTGTCAAAATATCTGAAGAACGATCCACATAAGCAACAAGAAGGGCGTAATGTATGAAGATATACGACCAGCTGCAACAAAGGAACTGAACTTTTGTCAGACGACAAGTCCGTATTCAACTAATACATACTCATCTATGTTACATGGACTCAGGAACGGGCGTCTGGTGCGGGTGCATATCTAGAGGTTAGACCCAAAAAATCTCAAATTTAAGGGCACACAAACTTGATAAAAAAGGTTCAAATTTACAATTTTTTAATCTATTATGTGAGATAAATAGTTTTATATGTAACATATAGGCCAAGTTTGAGAAGACTAAATAAGTGTACTTTTTGACTTTTTTTGTATTATGTGTAGAAAAAGTAGAGAGAAGATGTTGATTGATGTGACCCAAAAAAGATAAAAGATGAAATAAGTGCACTTTTTTTTGTTAGCCAAACTTGGCCATAATGTCAAAATGGCATTTTACTTATTTTATACCAATAATACAATAATATATACATATAATGATATTGTTAAATACAGTATATAAGCATTGTCCTATACTTTTCATGTGTGAGATATGTATCCAATACTCTGTTATCAGAAACTTGCCATTCACGATTCGATTCATGATTTGATTTGCAATTTTTGCAAAATCGATATGAATCTATGGGCGAATCTATTTTGGAAGTGATCTCTAATGAATCGCATGATTTACAATCAATTCACGATTTGATTCACCTTTTATGATTCATGTAATTTTTAAAATTATTGTGTCCAACATATTTTCGACTCTTTTTCTCTCCATCTTTTTAGTGAAAATGACAGAATACAATTTCTAATAGCGTTTAATACCAAAATAAAATAACCAACATATATACATAATTTGCTGTTATTTTAGAGTGATCATGGAGTTTTTAATAGGATCCAATCAAATTCAGTCAGACCCAACATATTTTTAACCTTTCTTCTCTTCTTTTTTTTTCTCCTTTTAAAAAATCATAATATACCTTCTAAAGAAATTTAAGATTAAAGTTACACTATGAATTATCTATTGTTATTTTATTAAATTGAATATTACATATATGAGGTCGGTTATGCCTTTTAAAATGTTTTAGGCTTTAAAATAAAATATTCTGAATAATTCTTTCTTATTATTTGCTCACTGTTATTTAGAAAAGTATGTATGCTTATTGTCCAACTATCAATATTGTTGTTAATTATTGTTACTTTGGAAATTGCTAGTTTGTCTATTTGGTTATTATCTTTATTAAGAATTGTTAATAAGAAATATCTAAAAAAGAAAAAAGATAAGATGGTGATCTTACATAGGAACCTTTGTTAACTTCTTACCTATTAAACTACATGATTATTATTCAAAATAATATTTTCATTGATTTAAGTCTAAATATTTTATATTCATAAGATATATTTAACATCTAAATGTGTAGATATATGTTTTTAAGTAATTTAGAAAAAGTGACCGAATCTTTACGATTTACAATTCGATTCGCTTCGCGATTTGGTACAAGACCATTTCGATTCACGATACGAATTCCGATTTGACAACTATGGTCCAATACTTTCATCGGACAATTTTAATGGCCATTGATACCTGAAATAAATCTGCCTACCATGCAATTTGAACTCCGGCTGTCCCAAGAGTTCTCATGGCCATTGATACCTGAAATAAGTCACAGGTAATTAAGACAAGAAATGTGCATTTAGTAATTTGCTTTTGGTACGATTCCTTTAAATCAAGATTGAACATATTAAATTTGCTTAACTGCAAAGGCAGAATATGTTATATTTAAAGGTTTCGGAATTGCAATCACACCAACACTTGGGATATGCACAGCGAGTTCCAGGAAATTGTGTACGCCAACAGAGTTCATTTCTATCTCCATAGATATGAAGACTAATCTTCCGCAGAACAAAGTGTTGTAAATTCAAGGAGAACAGAAAATCATTTAAATTCTCAACTTATTTTATGACAATTGAAATTAACCGAATTCAAGCATTTATTCTAGAAGAACATCCATGCCATAATTATATCAAGATCCTCCACTATGAGTCCATCACTCTTTGAAAGGAAAAAAGGCTGCACGAATTATTCAAGTTATAAACTTTACCTATGAAATGTTAATATCTTTTATCCCTTGAAGATCTTGAACATGTATTGCAGTGTAAATTGTAAGCTCAGGATAGGAAACAACAATGAAATTACCAATCTTTTACCCCTTGAAGATCTTGAACATGTATTGCAGTGTAAATTGTAAGCTCAGGATAGGAAACAACAATGAAATTACCAATGACACACCACCAGAACCCAGTTCACACATTGTCTTCACATTTACTTCAGCAATAAGCAGCCCTGTAACAACCTGCATCATTTTACCATTTGTGGCAAATTCACTAACATGTACAAAAACCAAGAGAGGAAGAGAGACACATGAATGTGAGAAGAATTTTTAGAAATAAAAATTGTTTATTTCAAGGACCGTTTATCATACCACTTGATGGTTGAAGAAAATCGTTTCAAAATTAATTTTATGAATTCAATGATAGAGATATCAGTTGAATTTTGTAATAAGACAATAAGATTGAATATGGAGAGATAATAAAGACAGAAAAGAGAAAAGAAAGAAAACAAAGGTTTAACGTGGTTCATTCAATCTTGGCCTACGTCCACACACACAAAGCCCTATATAGGCTTACATCTTTCATTCACTCAACTTGATACTCTTATTTACATAATACACCATATATATAGAGTGGGGGATACAATGAAATCCCTTCAGTTAAGGAATTGAAATAAATCAAAGATACAAAACATCATGAAAAACACAAATCATGAGATCTCTAAATATTCTGATATCTTCCATATCTTCTAATATCTTTGACAGTATAATCTTATCTCCAACATTATCCAATATAAAACATACAAAGAAGACATGTGATTTATAGTGGGAAAATGCTTCAAACTCGAACGTAAAAACCCATTGACGTTTCCACTAATAAAAATGAAGTATGACGCTTACCAAAATCCAGACGCATAGATCCTACATACTCAACACCTAGGGCAGTTCCTATAGCAATCTACTATCCACGTTAGCCAATCTCCAAGACTCACTTGTACCTTAGATCTTCACTAGTCACGTCAACCACGTGAACATGATCTTCCAAGCCCGTACATGCCAACCACAATCACGATCAAGTCGGCAGCCTTCTAGACCCACAAATGCTGTTAACCCTAGCAATGATTGTGTGTGATCTAGTATGATTGTGCAATGCTCTCCAAGGTCCTTACCTCATAGTCAAAATACTTTAGAGACTTTGGAAATCTCAAAGGTGTTTTCTCTCTATCAATCACCCATACATATGGTTAAAGGACAACTATATATAGCCCTCAAGAAAACCTAAACCACTAAGGATGAAACACTCAGTGAACTAGGTCATATTTTCTTAAAAATCAACATGCATTCAAACGGAAGAGAGTGTTCAAACAAATGATGTCTTTGGACCTCGTTCTTGCTCAAACGACAGCCAATGTATTCAAATGGAAATGCTACTATTTATGCATGAAAACTAAGCTCAAAAAAGCTAAGTGAAAACCAACCCAAAGGATCCTACGGTCACATACTATTAATTAATTTAGACTATTGCAAAACTAAATCAATTATGGTCAAAAGACAACCAAACAAAAATTACAGAAATAATACTCGTTGCAAGTGTGTATTGCATGCACATGCATGAATGTATTTTACACATGGATAGCCCTGAGTTTCATGAAATCTTTGAACCATCCGTTAGAGTATGACGAGTATGTGCCAAGCTTCAATTGAGTCTCCATGAGAATCGAACTAGAACTGCTCAAGGACTCAAACTAAGATAAAAAGTAAAGATTACAGCCTCTAATACTGGAGCGAAATTGGCTACACAAAAATGACTAAGGGGAACCTATTCTTATGAAATTGGAATAAAATGATGATTTCAAGATTATAATGTTGGGCCTTAATATAGCACCAATTGATCTAGAGCCAATAATAGATCTCGTGTTAATAAAAAAAAAAAAAAAAAAATCCCAAGAGTAAAGGAATGGCCATTGGAATGGGTGCATCATCATGACATCGTAACATGTCCCGTGCATTGTGAATTCCAAGGACATGACTTATGCATAAGAAGCATAGATACAATACAAGCATGAAACACAGATACAACATTATATAGTCACGTCACCAAGAAAGTTCTTTTAAAAATCAGGACGACGGGGCATGGCAACAAATAAGTATATGCTTTTACACATACATGAAAAAAAATTATTTCATTTGTTATGTTACAACATACATATATATTTTATTCCATTATAATAGTAATAAATCATTCATTTTTCACATTTCACATATTGAAAAAGAACAACTCTATTCATAAATAAATGGAAATTTTAGGGCATAAAAGTCTTAAAATGAAAAAAGATAAAAACAAGAGGAATTAGTATGAAAAAATTCACATTGTTTGGATTTTAATCATTGGTTCCCAAGTTATTTTCTTTAAACTTACGTTGTGTGTTACACATGCCTAGGAGATGGACTTGTGCATCATCCCAATGTCCAAAGCATGTTCTATACTAGAAGAATTAACAAAAAACTAGTAGGACACACTTGGAGGAGTCTAGGAGAGTGTTGGTGTCTAACACGTGTTTGACACAGACACTACACCTTCTTAGAAGTGTTTGTGATCTATAGCTTATTGCCCACCTACTGATCATGCATACAGAATAGATATCTGTTGTTGTGAGAGAGGGAGGGAGGGAGGAGGAGAAAAAGAAGAAGAAATGAAAAATAATTTGCATGAAATAGAATGTTGTGGCGAACACTGAGGTTATTACCATAAATACCCAGCAAACAATGCAGGTGACCGCAGAGGCTAGAAATCCAGATTCTTGTGTCACTGCAGGAATTGCAAGGATCCCTGCACCAACCTGTTTATAAAATTCAATTCCAATGTTAATGCATGCATGTGACGCTCACTCATAGAATAAGAACAAGGGTTTAGCTAAAATTATAAATGAGGAGCTTTTCATTTATATCATACAATATTGTCAAACATGGGCCACCAAAAAATTTCAAATGATTAGCAGAAACTAACTAATTCCTCTTAAATATTTCCTAGTTTTTCCTTCTTGGCACCAAATTCTTGGCAAGAGGCCAACTCTTAAACATTTCAATTTATTCTATATTTTAGTGAGAGCCTCACGCACTAACTCACTTTTTTTTTTCTTTTTTTATTGCAACCAGAAATCCACCTTGTTTTGGGGGTTTCTAATGTGAATGAGTAAACCATGTAAAGACAATATATATATATATATAGGGCATTGCTATTCAAAACCAAAAATTAGACCCAATTTTTCACCCAATGACATGACAATCAATTACGATATTATAGATAACACTCTCTCATATCTTCTATAATCATCAACCAATCAACCAGTCATGTCACTTACACATCATTGACTCTAGAAATGGGTTTAGAAAGTGTGTTTGTATATCATTTTCCTATATATATAATGCCAGAGAGAGAGAGAGAGAGAGCATACTTACAGTGGTGCCAGAGACGAGAAGAATTGCACTGGAAAGGCTTCCTGGAAACAAAAGTAAAAAAATAAAATAAAATCATAAATGGAAGCAATTAATTAACATTTCAATTTCAAGCGATCATTAATTTACTTTACTTGTTGAGAGAGAGAGGGGAATAGTAGTTACCAGGCTCCCTCTTGAGAGTGGCTTGATTGAGGTTAGAGAAGAGCCTTTCTAATTGGAATTCTTCATCTTTTTCTTCTTGTTGGGTAGATTGACGATGTGAGAAGCATTTTACTGACAAGGAAGTTGGTGATGATGATGATGATGATGGATTCTTTTGGAAGCGCCGATACAGAAGCAATGGGCGTCCAACACCGCCCACTGTACGCTCATCGTGATGATGATGATGATGGTGATGATGATGATGATGATGAATGTGATGGAATTTTTTTATAGGTTTTGATAATAATGGCACATTAAGAATTCGCATATCTGGACTGAAAATTGAACAAGTAGACGATGATGCTGAACAGGCCATGGCCATGGCTTGTATGTCTTCTTTTCTTTCAGTCACTGTGAACCACCCAACATGCAATAACATCCGAGTATCATCTGTTTTCTTCGTTTCTTTTCTTTTCTTTTCTTTTCTTTTCATTAGGGTTGTTTTCGGAATTGGACTATTAGGGTTGTTTTAGGAATTGGATTATTTTGGTGATTTGTTTTTTGGGGGCTGGCTGCCCTCGGTGATCGGATTGGAAGGGAATAGATTTTGTTTTGATAAATTTACATTATTTAATGTGTAAAACTCGTTTAATATTATATGTTTATAAAAATTTATATTGATCGGATATCAATAGATATTCCATCAGATCAGATTTCTATCAATTGTTTATTTTTTCACCGTTCATTTTTTTATATAAAACTGATTTGATCACATAGCTATCAATATTTGATAAATATAATTTTTGATAAATATATAGTAATCGACGAGTTCTACATATTCAACGCTTCGGATTATCGAAACGGGACCCGTGGTGGGCCTCTACGGACTTAACAGTACTCTCCAATTCGATCACACACTAAGGGGAAGCCAGCCCTTTTTTCAAAAAAAAAAAATTTACAAAGAGAGATTTTATTTATAAGTGATTCTACTTATACTATTAGTTCACTTCTTTATACTCTTCATATGAATTTTTTTTTTTTTTTTTCAATTTTACTCATGTGTACTAAATTTAAATATATTTTATTATCTTTTTACACTCATTGCTCTTCAATTCTTACTGCTTTTCTTTCCTTCTCAGTTTTTCTTCTCTGCCAAACCAAACCAAGCCTTAAGTCTCATCAAATGGAGTCAGCTACATGAATCCTTCTTCTCCACGCGGTTCTATCAAAGGCCATTTCGTTAGTCAAATTAAGTAGATCCATATCTCTATTTACAACGTTAGCCAACGTTAATTTAGGCCTACCTCGTCCCCTAACACTCTTCTCTACCATTACAGCATCACATCTCATCACTACTGCCTCTGTTGGTCTCCGTTGAATGTGATCAAACCATTTTAATCGATTTTCTCTCAACTTATATTCTATCGGTGCTACTCCTACCCATTCCTGAATACACTAATTCCTAATTCTGTCTTGTCTAGTATTGCCACATGTCCACCTTAGCATCCTCATCTCAGCTACACTCATCTTATCTACATGTTATTTTTGGTTGCTTAACACTCCGTCACGTACAGCATCGCTTGTTTAATAGCCATTCTATAGAACTTATATTTTAGTATAGTGGGTATTCGTTTATCGCATAGTACTCCAGACACACTTCTTCACTTACACCATTCCGCCTTAATCCTATGGGCCACATCCGCTTCAATCTCCCCGGTGGTTGTGATAATCGACCCTAAATAACGAAAATGTTCACTCTTAGGCAATTCTTGGTTCTCAATCTTCACTTCTTCTCTACCTTCATTGTTACTGTTACGAAATTTACACTCTATGTACTCTGTCTTATTTCTACTTATCCGGAAATCTCTAGATTCAAGAGCTTTTTTCCTAATCTCCAACTTTGTATTAACTCCTTCTCTAATCTCATCCACTAGCACAATATCATCTGCAAAAAGCATACACCATGGCACGTCATCCTGAATATTTATCGTCAACTCATCCACAACTAAAGCAAAAAGATAAGGGCGTAAGGTAGATCAATGGTGTAACCCACCAGTGATAGGAAATTCATTTGTCTCTCCAATAGGCTATCTAATAATGGTCACCACCCCTTCATACATGTCCCAAATCACATCAAAGTAACCTTTTGTCACCAATTTCTTCTCTAACACCCACCATATTATATCTCGGGACACTCTATCATATGCTTTCTCAAGGTCGATAAACACCATATGAATGTCTCTTTTCTTTTCTCTATACTTTTCTATTACTCTTCTCAAAAGATAAATCGCTTCCATTGTTGACCTGCGGGGCATAAACCCAAATTGATTATCTGACACCTCTGTTATATCTCTCACCCCTTCATGCATATATTTTTTCAAAAAGTGATAATCATAGTGTAGAAGAAAACAATTGATGAAAAAACAGTGGTGAAGAACTATAAAAAAAAGTGAAATTGTGAGTTTTTTTATTTGTTTGGTACGCTTTCGTTTCGTTTTTTGAGAGAGTTCTTCAACTTTTGTTCGGTGTGCCAAAATCGAACAAAATAAAATAGTTCGGAATCACATTACCGAACAAAAAATATATGCCCAATAACCCACTGCCAAATAAAAGATACATTTCCGGTATTTCAAGGCCGAATATTTTTTTTATTCGGTTACTCATTACCGTGCATTTTCAAATTTATTTTTTTTATATATTTTATTTTTTTGATTTGAAGGATTATACTTCTATTTAGGCCTCGTTTGGGAATAAACTATTTTAGTAACTTTTTTGCTAAAATATAAGGTAAAAAAAAATAATGTGTTTGGAATGACTTTTTTATTTTTTACGAAAAGATGTGTAAAAAATAGAGGGAAAATGGAATTTTTGATTTTTTTGTATAGGTTATAGGTTTTTTGGTTTTTTTAGTAATTTTTGACTTTTAAACTAAAACTGTTGCATGCCAAACAAGGCCTTATTGCAGCAATGCAACTACAATCATCTGACTTCTAAACATTTTAAAGGGCACTCGTTTGCTAGTAGATTATCTAAGGAGAAAACATCCTTATTAGTTAACATATCAAAGAGTATGGTACGACCAAAAGAGATATTGATTACATTAAAACGAAGGGATGCCTTAATGCAACGACAATGAAGATAATCTACCTCCCATGTAAAGTGATAGGCGGTTGAATTAATCTAATTTGTTTCACCGAACATACACTTGACAAATGGGCTCCAACTAATTTCTTGTTAAAGTAAAGTAAAATCATCCAATTGGACGATAACAAATTACTGGAAAAAATTAGTTTGTCCAGTAACATGGCACTAGAATAATTCAAATTCTTTAGCATTATATTAGCAAAAGCTATCGGTGTAAAGAGACAAAACTGAAAGGGTTTTGAAGAATTTTTAGTTTAAGATTAGTTTTGGTAGTATAACGAGTGTAATGAGAATCACATTTTTTTAGGTGGTGTATTGAGATGGAGGGTATAAAACGGTAAACTAGTGAGAGTATATATTCCACTAATATAACCTTTAATCCTCTCAATACAAATCATTAACAGATTAAATTTATATTCTGATAATATTCTCAAATGAAAATACCATTAAGAACAATATGAGAGTATATTCTACTTATTCAAAAATTTCAAATTTAAAAATCAACAATGATTTAGACCACTAAAAAATACACCATTAATAACACTAATGCATTGGGAATGGTAAAAAAAAAAAGAAACAAGGCATAGAAAGTGGGCGGGACCCACTGCCACATCATTAGTGCTTATTCTAGTGCTTCATTTCTAGTGCTCCCAAGCATTTTTTCTTTAAAAATATAAAATACTCTTCACACATCATCATCACTTTAGGGTTTAGCGTTTAAACATATAAACACTGCATTTATTTATAATCTTCACCATTAACACACTACACTCATGATATCATTTATTTTCAATTAGCTCACTTAATTTTCTTCTCCATTATACCTTTTTTTTTTAATTCAAAATATTATTGCCTTTGAAAATTTGCACACCATGGATGACAGTAAGATGATTGGTTCCGATATAAACATTGAAAATGTTGATTTGAACATTGAAATGTTAGTTTATGACTTAGTGTTTTTTTTTTTTTTTTTGTGTCTCGTTCATTTGTTAGGAAGATGAGTTTGTTCATCATATATTCGAATAATCAGAGTTGAACTTTTATTAAGATTGACCAAATATTAAATGTTCATACATTAAAAATTGAACATTTTAAGTTAATTTGGTTAAAATAAATTAAATTTTTATTCTTTGTTCAGATATAATTTTTTGAACACATAATTTGTTCAACTCTTCATGAACAGGACTATTTTTTTTTTTTTGGCTAATTTTTTTTATAGAATTCTATGCCCACCCAATGTAGTAATATTGAAATTAATTATGTTGTTGACTACACAAGTGAATCAAGGGTGAGAATGACAATCTAAAACGACTACGAGAGTTCAATACCGACAATGAAAATCAACACTAGCGAAGATGGAGGCCGAATGAAACCCTCCATCGACAATCTGAAACAACGAGACACGACCCGACAAGAGTTCAACATTGATGATGGAGATCAATACTAGTGAAAATGGAGGCCGAATGAAACCCTCCTCCAACGATGGAGTTCAATACCGATGATGGAGATCAACACCAGCAAAGATGGTCTTTGTTCTGAAGATGGAGAGTTTTTGGTATGTGTACTGATGAAGATGGAAAGTTTTTAGTATGTGTAGTGGTGTGTTTTGAAATAGACAAATGATGTGTTACCATAAGGTAGTAATGGAAAGATAAAGCGTGAATTAAAATATTTTTAAATCTTAAAAATTATTTTTTTGTGTGTGTACTAAGTAATAGTATGTACTGAGAGGATTAGTGGCGTGTAAATAAAATTACCCTTTTACAAAAGAAGTGTAAAAATATAAGAAGAAAATTGACTTTTTTTATTAAAATAACTTTTCAAAATGGGAAAGACTAAATAATATGTATCATATATATATTGTATATTATATCAAGGGGACTTTTCGTGATGAGCTGTGTGGGAGTTTCAAAACTTCCAACAAAAATTTTAAATTAAAAAATAATTTAAAAAAATGTTATTGGCTAATGCATTAATATAATAATTATAAAAATACTAATCATTCCATATTTATGTTTTTTAAAAGGAAAGTTAAAAAGAAACTCTTTCTTGATTTGCCCAAATTTATTTTCTCTTATAAAAATTCAAAATGATAGATTAAATTTCTTTTTTCTCTTATCTATTATTTCTCTACACAAAACCCTAGTTGTTACACAATTGAACATTTTTTCACACTATATAAAACTTGCTTATCGCTCAAAATATTATTTCATACTAGATCACCGCAACACTTTTAAACTCTTTTGGCAGAGATATTTAAGGTTAATTAATGTTATTATTTTCTATTAATTATGTCCCAATTTTTTCTTCAGAATTCAAGGCTAAGTGTGATTTAGTAAAGGAAGATGTGATAGCTGTAGGATGGAGAGGCGAGGGCGACATCAACGAATCTAAAGTAGATAGGCTCCAAAATCATTTATCATTTGATAAATTTTTATTACCAAGGTATGATCTTTGCTACAATATTTTCTATTGGCTAAGTATTCTATTAAAAAAGTTAATGTTTTGGAATTTTTCTAATTTTTTTTTGGAGAAAATGATGGAGTGTTTGTGACGATTTAGTATGCAAAGAAGGTACGTAACTCTGTATTCACATTTAAAAAATAAAAAATAAAAAATAAAAAAAATGGTGTCATTATATTTTTTTAACAATAAATACTTTAATTGTTTTCACTATAACATGTTGGTACTTTTTTTTTTTTTTTTTTTTTTTTTTTTTTTTTTTGAGGTTATAACCCCGTTCATAAATATTTTTAAATGCCTTAAATTTATTTATTAGCAGCAAGTTATGCATGACTCTAGCAGATTTTAAAAATCAATCATGATTATGTTTAATTATAGGGAAATTATGTAAAATTAGTAAATCAAAGTATTTTTTTTAAATATATATTTAGGATTACACAGTCTTTTAAAAATAGTTTAATTTTGCATTTGTTGAATATAGCCCGTATTCGATGTGATTTATTCAGTTATATATATATATATATATATGTTTTAAAAATTTCTGTCAAAGTGTTTGATGTAACATATATTTTATAAGGCATAATTATTTTAAATAAATTAAAAACTAAGAAATGAATGTTTTTACTTTTTACTTTTTGAGACTTTTATATTTTTTTATTTTGTAAATTTTACACCGTTACATATTTCACATATCATTATGTCTTACTATGATTTTCCAAAATTAGATTTATATAAATTTAAATTTAAATTTTAAACTTCTATAAAAGTGTCATTTTAGATATGATAATTGATATTATAAATTTTTTTCCTTAAAATGTATCACCATAATTGCAATGTAATATTATTTGAAAAAATTTTTTTTTTGGGTATTATTTGCAAATAATTCTTAATTTGGAAAATGAAACCTAGTACCAAAATCTTTTCATAGTTTAAAATACAATTTTAAAAATCATTCCTTATTAGGTTTTGGAAACAATACAATGAAAGAAAAATTTGTAAAGTCATTAAGAGTAATGTTATAAACACTAATTAATATATCAAGTAAGATACAATAAGTTTTAGGAAAATGCTATGGAGCTCAAATAATTCACTAAATTTTTTACCAAATCTCTTACATGGTGTGAGACTTACACAAACCTATATGTGTGTGGGTCCACACCCATGTGAGAGATTTGGTAGATTATTTAAGATCTTTAGCATAATTCTAAGTTTTAATATATTAATTGGTACACTAGTTCAGTCATTAATAATTGATTAATTGACTTTTGTAGGTGTAGGGTTTTCTTTTCCAAATTAATAATTATTTGCAAATAATACAAAGAGAATTATTTTCAAATAATATTGCATTGCAATTATGGTAAGGGAATTATTTTCAAATAATATTGCATTGCAATTATGACAACATAATTTAGGAAAAAAATATGAAAAGACTAATATGGAAAGATTTTTAAAATTGTATTTTAAATTCTTGCATAGAAAGTACATATGTGACAAAAATTATTAATAATTAATTAATTATTTTTTATTAAAAATACACTTATCAGATTTTTTTGGTTTAATTTTTTAAAATTATATTTGAGTTTTTGTTTTTGTTTTTTGTTTTAATCTTCGATGAACTCTTTTTATTTTTTCATATTTTAGTCAAATACACCAAACTAAGATATTTATGATTTTTTTTAAATTACTAAAAGCAAAACACTATGAAAAATGTGTCACTTTTCTCTTTTTATTTTTAGTATTTTTTTATTTTAGTTTTCTTTACAAATTTTACATTTTAGGTGCATTTACGATTAGGGTTATTTGCATGAAGACCCCCTGTGTGACACCTCAAATGTTTAATCAATTTTAACACTATGTTAATATCACCATATATATATATATATATATTGTACGAGGAGCAAATATTCCGCGAAGCTCGTACTCCTTTCGTCCAAGCTTCTTGTCTATCCGATCGACCTGTGAACACAATAGCGGTGAGCTGCCCGGCGGTGTGTGGTTGGAAAACCCCTCTGACGGTCAAGTTAGCACATACTTAGGGATCTAGAGAGAGAGGAGAGAGTTTTATGTTTAGGGTGTTCTCACCAAATGATGTTCCATCCGCAGCATGGGGGGCGCAGACACGCTTATATACTTTCTGCGCCCAAATCTGCTCCCATTTGTCTCTTGACACGTGGTGCTGCTCACCCATTTGTCAGCACAAATCCTGCAATCACCACCTAACCAAATCGTCAAGCTATATTAGCAGAGCCCGGCAGACCGGCGGAACCACCTCGGTCTTTCACGACCGCGCTGCGCAGCGTACCCGAGTGCTCCACTCGTCGAGCTCCAGAACAACCCAGCTCGGTTGCATTCCTGCAAAGCCGAGTTCAAGATAGGTCGAGCCAACAAACCGAAGGCCTTCTTGCTGCGCTAAACGCGTGAACCGTGGAATCCAGCATGGCAGGCAATCATCTCGGCCGAGCAACTCCAGTAGCTCGGTTTTCTTCATAGACAAGCCCAAGTAGCTCGGTCCCAACATGGTCTTGGGCCTCAACCGAGCAAAACCTTATATGGACTAGCCCAAGCTATCACGGCCCAAACAAGTTCGGTCCCTCATTTTGCCCGACCTTTACCATGGCCCATTCCAGCTCATAAATCTCCCTCTCAATTGCCCCTTAATTCCGTCCGCGCAAGCGTGACTGGGATTACATGGTCCGTCCGGGGTAGACTCTCCCTCGGTCTCAAGTTTGCAAGATGTTACTCGCGCTAATCTCCATGGCCGGTTTCTGGACTTGCTCGGTCGTTGCCTCAACCTGCCATCTTGTCTCTTCAGAACTGACGCCGCCGCCATTATGAACATGCGTCGTGTATATATTGGCCTCGGGCAGCCAACCCAGACGTCCCTGCATATTCAAATTTAGGCGCCTTTTCACTCCTATAAGTACGCCATTTCCCCTTCAATCTCTCTTCTTACTGCCTCTCTTCCGTTCTTGACGTCTTTGAGCTACAGTGCTTGACCTCCATTCTTGTTCCTCTTCTTCGTTCGTGCTTGAAGAAGTAGCCTCTGCCTCCAAACTGGTAAGTTCTTCGAATCCTCTTTGTTGCTCTTCTTTTTTATTTGGTATTTCACATTCTAGGGCATAAAGTCCATAGGTTTTAGGATATACCCCCCCAAAGACCCTCTCCTGCCCCTGTTCTTTTCGCTGTTCTTCAATTCCAGTGATGAACACAAGAAGATCTGGAGCGGACCGGGATCCAGGTCTTCTTTTGATCCCAAAAAACATCTAAACCGAGCAAATTGTAAGTTTGCAAAACCCCGTAGAAATCGAGGTAGGCAGAGGACTTGACCGCTCGACCGGGCTAACATCTGGTCCACTTGAGCGGCCGAGCTCCTAGGTTTACCTTCGTGACCGAGGTGGTCTGGCACTCTACCTGACCGAGCTAAAGTCAAGCTCATTTTGGGCGATCGCGCTCCCGCTTACACTTACCCTCCTTTTCCTGTAGAGTCCAAGGGGACCACACACCAACACCGAGGCTCTCAAAGACCGAGCAGCCATCAAACCAGAGTTTGTACCGAATCACCTCAGCCGTGTTAAGACCAGCCGGCCACACATGGGGCGCTACCGCTTCCTGGTCGACACGCCGGTTGCTCTGGCCGTGTTCCGGGAAGAGTATGGTATCCCAGACGACGTTCACCTAGAGCTCGGTGCCGAGGACACAACCCCATAGGGCAGATTAGACCAGTGCCCCTTCACCGTGCTCTCCATAATAGAAGATGGCCTCCACTTTCCGGTTAACCACCTACTGTGCGAGTTCTTGCGGCGCACCGGGCTAGTACCAACCCAAGTCTCAACCAACACTTACCGCATAATTAACGGGATCCACGAGCTGAACAATCGGCTAAGAACCAACTTAGAAATTGCCGAGATACTTCGCCAGTATACCCTCAGGCATACAAGCGATGGTCTTGCCTATTACTTAAAGATCAGACCAGGCAAGGAGAAAATAGTGATCGGTACCCCAGACAAGGACTTACATGACGACGACTTTTTCTGGGTGTCCGGTAATTACGAAACAGCCGACGTGTCGGGCTGGTTTATCAGCAAGAATTTTGGTGAAACATGTAAGCCGCACTAACTGCTCGGTTAGATTACTTTCCTTAACCATTTTGTACTAATGTGCTTTGTTCGTTTCCTCTTTGCAGCGATCGAAGCTTTGCAAGCCAACTACCATTATCCCAACGAAGTAACCATCAAAACCGTGCTTCGCTACCGCAACCGGGATTGCCACGAACTCCTCAGTTACGTGCCAACCTACAGATACTCAACTCCACGCCGGAGTAAGGTTACAGACTTCCTCGGTGCACCATCTCCCCCTCCCGATCCCACATTGCTGGACGTGCCACTCATCCGGTTGACCGAGGCAGAAGAGATGGCCAAAAAAAGCCGTATCAAGAACCTCCTCACTGCTACCTCTACCAAGCTACCGATCATCCCACCCCGCGCAACCGCTACCGGTCAATCGAACGGGACCGTAGTTGCACTGGCATCTCTTGCCGCCGGGCTGGGAAAAGGCCACCTACCGACCCCTCTGCCAAGCTAGTTACGGAGTTGAACACTGAGCAACCAGCGATGACAACTGACCCAACACCGCCATGGAAGACACAGCTCAAGCACCGGGGTAAGGAGATCCCGACGACTGTCTCGGTCAAAGGTGACAAGGAGCATCCACTCGCCTTTGACCTAACCAAAGCCTTGCTGCTACCGAGCGACGTGGTCGGCAGCGACCACGTATCGGACACCCGGCTGGTGAAGTCCTCGGTCAAGTCCATGACCCGGGTAAGAGCTTTGCGTACTTTGTTCAAATTTTTCCAAGTGTTTTCTCGGTTTCCTTTCTCTGATAAAGTTTTCTTCTTGCAGGCCATCCAGAAACAACACTTAGTGATGGAAAGGATCCACCGACTCTGGCAGAAGGCAACCGACGCTGCCAGCCAGGTTGAACACCTTCAAGCCGAGCCCGGACGATCCAAGGCTTCGCTGAAGATAGCAAATTCAGACAACTCCAGGTTGCTCGGCCATCTTGGTGTCGCCGAACAAGAAAGGGACGCCATCCGGGCTGAGCTGGAGGCGTTGAAACAGTCAAGGAATGAGGAGCTGGAGGACGCCAATAATGCCGGTTTCAAGGAGGCCGAGGAGAACTACACAAAGCAAGTCTATACCACCCAAGACATTTTCTTCAAGGCGGGCTGGAAGGCTGCTTGTGAACAGCTCAGCCAAGGATCTAGGACTGACGTGTTTGCCTCTCCCCCAGCTGCCTTCCTGTTCGACGTACCTTGTGCCATATGCCAATGACATCTTCAGCGCGTTGCAGGCTGAGGCCGAGGAAGAAGAAGCGGAAGACGCAGAGGAAATGTCGAGGGTGACAACCGCCTAAAGCAGGCTGGCCAGAAGCAGACCAATGTCCAGGAGACCACAACCACGGTCGACCTGGAGGCGACCGCGACCGGGGATGAATTCACAGACCTGTCCCCCTTAGTTTAGTTTTCTTTTTCTTTTTCTTTCTTTGTTGTTTGAAAATGTAACCGGGCTAGTGCCTCATCTTTTGTAATGTTATTCCTCATCAATGAAAAGTTCTATTTTCGTCAAGTGTTTGCACTGTGTTTATGCTAAACAACTTCAGCCGGGCAAACCACCTCGGCTAAACAAACCATCAACTCGCCCTTGACCAAATTATCAACTTATTCAACCGGAGTAAAATATCTCAGTTTCAATCACAAAGTTGAGTAAAACATCAACTTATTCAACCGTAGTAAAACATCTCGGTTAGAATCTAAAACTTGAGTAAATCATCAACTCAATCAACCAAAGTAAATCATCTCGGTTGGAATCTAAAAGTTGAGTAAATCATCAACTCAATCAACCGGAGTAAATCATCTCTGTTGGAATCTAAAAGTTGAGTAAATCATCTACTCAACCAACCAGAGTAAAACATCTCGGTTGAAACCTAGAAGTTGAGTAAATCATCAGCTCATTCGACCGGTGTAAATCATCTCGGTTAGAATCTAAAAGTTTAGTAAATCATCAACTCAACCAACCGGAGTAAAACATCTCGGTTGAAACCTAGAAGTTGAGTAAATCATTAACTCATTCGATTGGAGTAAATCATCTCGGTTAGAATCTAAAAGTTGAGTAAATCATCAACTCAACCAACCGGAGTAAAACTTCTCGATTGAAACCTAGAAGTTGAGTAAATCATCAACTCAATCAACCGGAGTGAATCATCTCGGTAGGAATCTAAAAGTTGAGTAAATCATCTACTCAACCAACCGGAGTAAAACATCTCGGTTGAAACCTAAAAGTTGAGTAAATCATCAATTCAATCAACCGGAGTAAATCATCTCGGTTGGAATCTAAAAGTTGAGTAAATCATCTACTCAACCAACCGGAGTAAAACATCTCGGTTGAAACCTAGAAGTTGAGTAAATCATCAATTCATTCAACCGGAGTAAATCATCTCGGTTATAATCACAAAACAAGCATCGAAAATAATAGAATGCTTCAACAAAGGTAAGTCACTTCTATTATATTGATAAAAAGAGTATTACATTTTGAAATATAAGGCAAACAAGTCTTTGCTCAAAAGAATAACATAAAAACTACGAAAACTAAAAATAGTACAGTTTGAGGTTGGCTGCATTCCATGGCCGGGGTATGCCTTTGCCGTCCAAATCTTCCAAGTGGTATGTCCCCTTGCCCGCCAGACCGGTTATCCTGTAGGGTCCTTCCCAGTTTGCCCCTAGCTTGCCTTCGCCTGGCACCAGGGTGTTGCCCATGACCTTTCTTAAAACCCAGTCGCCAACTTTAAACGGTCTGAGGTGTACGGTTTTGTTGTACTTTCTGGACAATTCTTGTTGGTATGCAGCCACGTGAATCAAAGCTTTTTCACGGTGCTTTTCAACAAGGTCCAATTCCAGGGCAACTGTTTCAGAATTCATCTCAGGCTCAAAATTTTCACTGCGGATGGTGGGCATGCGAATTTTCAATGGGATGACCGCCTCCATGCTGTACGCCAGGGCAAAAGGAGTTTCCCCAGTAGATCGCCTCGGGGTCGTCCGGCATGCCCAAAGGACACTTAATAGTTCCTCGGCCCATTTTCCTTTGGCTTTCTCAGGTCTTTTCTTCAACCCGGCAATAATGGTCTTATTTGATGCTTCGGCTTGGTCGTTGGACTGCGGGTAAGCCGGGGTGGAGTTATAGAATTCAATCTTCAATTCTTTACAAAACCCTCTGAATAAGCGACCATCAAATTGGGTGCCATTATCAGAGATCAGAATCTTGGGGACGCCAAACCGCGTTACCACATTCTGCCAGACAAACTGCTTGATGTCCTTCTCCTTGATAGTTGCTAGGGGCTCAGCTTCAACCCACTTAGTGAAGTAATCCGTAGCGGCAATGAAAAAATTCTGGTTGTCCGGTGCCGTTGGGAGTGGTCCCACTATGTCTAATCCCCACATCGCAAAAGGCCAGGGGCTTGTGAGGGGAAGGAGTTCTCTGGCCGGTTGGTGAATTTGGTGGGCAAACTTCTGGCACTTCTCACATTTGCGAACATATTTCTGAGCGCCCGCTTGCATGCACGGCCACCAATATCCCTGCGAGATAGCGCAGTAGGCCAAAGATCTGCCCCTTACGTGACTGCCGCATATGCCTTCGTGAATTTCGTAGAGGAAAGCTTCCACACAATTTGGGTGTACACACTTGCGATAAGGACCGGTGAAAGACTTCTTGTATAAAGCGCCAGATGGAGAGAGCCAAAATCGCTCTGGCTTCACCCGGACTTTATGCGCTTCCTTTTTATTGGCCGGAAGTGTCCGCTCTTTCAAGAAGAGGATAATAAGGTCCATCCAAAAAGGGCAAAGCTCGGTGCAGAGTACTTCTGTCTGCTCCGGTTCCTCTATACTAGGCCTTGGAAGAAACTTAATCAGGAGAGGATTGGGAGAGGTTCGGTCGACTATGGAAGCCAGACCGATCAGCTCATCCGCGCGGCCGTTGTCTTCCCGTCCAATTTGTTGGACCCTGATCGTTTGGAATCGCTTAATGTGGTCCCTTACAAGAGCTTGGTATTTTGCCATTCTATCATCCTTAGCTTTGTAAACCCCAGATACTTGGTTGACAACCAGTTGGGAATCGCTGTAGACCATCAGCTCGGACGCGCGCACCTGGACTGCGCTCTTAAGTCCTGCTAGTAGCGCCTCATACTCGGCCTCGTTGTTTGATGCAGGGAATCCAAGGGTGATAGAATGCTTAATGGTCAGACCATCTGGCGAGACCAAGACTATGCCTAGCCCAGCACCGTGACGATTCGAGGCCCCATCTACAAAAAGTTTTCACATTTCGCCAACAAAGAGCTTCCAACATTCTGAGGGGTCCTGGGAGGCTTGAAGGTTGATGGGGTCACGGTCGCTCGACTGTTCAGCTTCAGGTTCAATGCTGATCGGTTCCACTTCCTCCCCCCTCGGCAACACGACACTGGACCCAACGGGTTGGTCTGTTATGCCCAAGTCTGTCGTCGCATCGCCAGGCTGCGATGACATGCCGGTTGGAGGTTCTATGGCGGGGCGCGCAAGTTTCGCCTCGCCAACACCGCCCTGCTGTACAATTTTGGTGAAATCTTTGTTGGCCTCCTCGGCGACTGTGGTGAGATCCAGCGGACATACTTGATGAATCCCGGGCGAGAACTCGGCAACAAAATCTGTCAATGCTTGAGCTTTTATAGCCGTTTGGGGTTAAAACTTAACGTCGAATTGTCCCAACTCGACTGTCCACTTTAGAATTCGACCGGAGAAGTCCACCCGTTCGAACAAGGCTTTGAAGGGAAACTTGGTCAAAACGATGATTGTGTGAGCGTGAAAATAGTGTGCCAATTTCCCGGAGGCCATCATCAATGCTAAGGCAAGTTTTTCCAGAGGCAAGTATCTCGACTCTGTCGGTAGTAAGATTTTGCTCACGTAGAAGATGGGTAAATGCTGGATACCTGCTGACCGGACAAGCACTGCGCTAACTGTATGCTGGGACACGGCCAAATAAAGGTAGAGTTCTTCGCCGGACTTGGGCGTTACCAATAGTGGTGTAGAAGACAAATACTCTTTGAGTTCGGCCAGAGCCCCGTCACACTCCTCGTCCCACGAAAACTTGGATTTCAAGGCTCGAAAGAAAGGGAGGCAGCGATCTGATGACCGGCTTATGAATCGGTTAAGCGCGGCAGCCATCCCGGCCAGATGTTGCACGTCCTTAGTCGAGTTGGGCTGCTTCAATTCCTGTACGGCTCTAATCTGTGTGGGGTCTGCCTCGATGCCTCGGTTTGTGACTAGGAAACCCAAGAATTTTTCGGATCCCACGCCAAAGGCGCATTTAGACGCATTCAGGCGTAGCTTATGCTGTTTGAGGATGACAAACATCTTGGCCAGGTTGGACAAGTGGTCTGCTTGACGCCGGTTTTTAACCACCATGTCATCGATATAAGCCTCCATCGTCCGGCCTAGCAGAGGAGCAAACATTTTGGTCACCATCATTTGGAAAGTTGCCTCGACGTTCTTCAAACCAAAAAGCATGACTCGGTAGCAGAAGAGTCCCCGTGGAGTAGTGAAAGAGGTGATCTCATGGTCGGGGCCATGCATGGCAATCTGATGATAGCCGCGGTAGGCATCCAAGAAACTGAGCCTGTTATGTCCGGCCGTTAGATCCACCAACTGGTCTATTCTGGGCAGGGGAAAGCTGTCTTTAGGGCATGCTCGGTTGACGGTCTTGTAGTCGACGCAAACTCGCCACTTCTCATTCTTCTTGGGTACTACGACCGTGTTTGAAATCCACCGAGGGTAGTGCACTTCCTGAATAGCTCGAGCTTCAAACAAGTTCTTACCTCCTCCGCGACTATCTAGGCGTGGTGCAGCGCCGATCTCCTGGTTCTCTAAATGACCGGCCTTGCACCGGGAAAAACATTGAGGTGATGACAAATAAAGCTCGGGTCGATGCCGGGCATGTCATCGGGCGACCATGCGAAGGCTTCGATATTTGTTATCAAGAATTCTACCATCTCGGTCATTTCTTGGGCGGTAAGGCTTGAGCCGAGCAAGAAGAACTTGTTCAGGCTTTCAGTGTCAATCCGCACTTCTACCAACTCCTTAACAGCTTTGTCCTCAGCCTTGGCCCCACATCTTCAAGGACTCCACGATCTTCCGGCCCTTCAACCATTTAGACAAAACCTTTGGCAGCTCGACTCCCATTCACTACCACGAAGCATTGTTTCGACATGACTTGATTGCCCCAAACTTCCTCAATTGCCCCAATAGCTGAGGAGAATCTCATAACCTGGTGGTAGGTCGACGCCACAGCCTGCATAGCGTGAAGCCATCCCCTACCGAGGATCAGATTGTATGTAGACGGCACCTGCAATATCCAGAACTCCACCTGCTTGACCACGAATTCGGCTTTGACCGGTAAAATTATCTTTCCCAAAGGTCACTCCAGTTGCGAGTTGAAACCAACCAGTGGAGAAGTTGCCGGAGCCAAGTCTGTATCTCGGAGTTTGAGTTGTTTGAACGCGTCGTAATACATGATCTCGACCGAGCTTCCCTGGTCGATCAAGATGCGCTTGACATCAAATTCTTTGACGCGGAGTGTGACCACTAGGGCATTGTTGTGTGGCGTTTGAATGCGCTCTAGGTCCCTTGTGGAGAAACTAATCACTTCTTTCTCCTCGGTCTTGCCCCTTTTGATCGCAGGCTGGACCGACAACACTTCCCTTATGTGTTCCGCCTTTTTAATCATCCCTCAGAGCTCGCATATACGCGCCGGCTCCACTATGTCGTGGATCACATTAACCACTCCTTGAGGGGGCGCCTCCAAGCCATCTGGTCCATGCTGCTCAGCCGGGGTGGGATGTGCGGCCTTAACACCCCCGTCAATGTAAAGATCCAAGTGTCCAGCTGCGACTAATTCCTCCAAATGTTGCTTCAGAGGCAAATAGTCCTCTGTTCGGTGTCCTCGTTCCCGGTGATATGTGCAGCGGTACCGCGGATTGAAGCCTTTTTGTGCGTCGCCTAATTTAGCAGGAAACCGGACGTAATCCTCGTCTCGGATTTCACTAAGTATGCGATAGATTGGAATCTTAAAGACAGTGGTGATGCCTGTCCGAGCTTTCAACCTTCTGTTAGCATCAGCTATGTCATCGTGGGGGTATTTATCTCGGTCATTCCGATGACCCCTTCCCCGGTTTCGATGATTTGACCCTCGGTTAGATTCCTCGGCACGATCATTTGACCGGTTAGTTTCCTGTTCGATTGCGTGTACCTTGCTAGCCGTCCTCTTGTCTATTACCACCGGAGTCATCTTCACGGTGGATGCCGCCGCATCGTACTCTACCCGAATGTGCTCATTGATGCGCTACATTAGTTGGCCTAGGGATGTCGACTGGTTCATGGTAAGCGAGTCCCGCAGCCTATGTCCGACCAGGAGACCGCGCTTATATTGGGTGATTGCCAGGTTGATCGAACAATCTAAAATCTCGTTGAAGGTTTTCCAGTACCTGGAGTTGTATGCCTTGAGTGTGTCGCTCAACTCCATTTTGACACTGAGAAGGTGGTCCACCTCCTTCGGTGTTTTGGTGTTGGTCTTGAAACGAGTCACAAATGCTTCTACCAACTGTTGCCACCTTTCGATGCTTCCCTCCGGTAGCCTCTCAAACCATTTCAAGCCCAGCTCACCCAAACTTGACGGGAAGATAAGGCACATAAGAGCGTCATTGTGCCTATGTCCGGCCATGACCTGCCGGAAGTGGCTTACATGCATGTATGGATCGGTCTTTCCATCGTAGAGCGTAAACTTGGGCTGGTGGAAGCCCGCAGGAAGAGGAGTGGTTTCTATCTCAAGGGAGAAGGGGGTGGCGCTCAGCCTCACCAAATCTGTGTCTAGAGGGAGAGGCTCGACTGGGCGGGGTGGTGGCATTATGACCTCTTCACTGGTATGACCCCCGTAAAATAGCCGCTGGAGCGCCAGCACCCTCTGAGTCTCTCGCCGGCGAGCCCGCTCCTTCAACACTACCCGTAAGTCCTCGAAGTGCGCGAAGTAGGAATACCTCGACGTCGTCGCCGGACGCAAGGGTTGATAGGTACTGTCTTGCGCACTCGACTTCTCTGCAGGCGCGTCGGAATCTCCAACCCTGAAACTTCTGGTCATAGAAAGGGAGGAAATGTGCCGCTGGCTCTGACTGCCTGAACGGTGTGGTTGGGTGCGCTCACTGTGGTCTCCCACTCCAGCAACACCCTTCCCTTTGACATGCTACTTGAGATCTTCCATCTCTGCTGCCATTCTTCAGATGACGGCGTCTTGGTCCCTCAACTTGTGCTCCAGACGTCTGGCGTGTGATTCTCTCTACTGCCGGTGTTCGTCTGGGCTCCGTGAGTGATCAAAACTCCTTCCGCGCTTATCCCGCGCGTCTCTTGAATGTCCTCTTGGGGAAGTCTCCAGGTCCGCCATGTGTGAAATGGTGGGGAGCCCGTCTCTCCGTCTGGCTGACTCCGGGATAACTCCGTCGATGGCGGACAACGGTATCTCGTCGTTGTTCGCCATGAAAGGCGATCAGAAGAGCTTGGAGGACAAGGTTTTGTCTAACAAATTCCCACAGACGGCGCCAATTGTACGGGGAACAAGTATTTCGTGGAGCCCGTACTCCTTTCATCCAAGCTCCTTGTCTATCCAATAGACCTGCGAACATAATGGCAGTGAGCTGCCCGGCGGTGTGTGGCCGGAAAACCCCTCCGACGGTCAAGTTAGCACACACTCAGGGATCTAGAGAGAAAGGAGAGAGTTTTATGTTTAGGGTGTTCTCACCAAATGATGTTCCATCCGCAGCATGGGAGGCGCAGACACGCTTATATACTTTCTGCACCCAAATCTGCTCCCATTAGTCTCTTGACACGTGGTGCTGCTCTCCCATCTGTCAGCACAAATCCTACAATCACCACCTAACCAAATCGTCAGGCTATATTAGCGGAGCCCGGCAGACCGGCGGAACCACCTCGACCTTTCACGACCGCGCTGCGTAGCGTACCCGAGTGCTCCACTCGCCAAGCTTCAGAACGACCCAGCTCGGTTGCATTCCGCAAAGCCGAGTTCAAGATAGGTCAAGCCAGCAAACCGAAGGCCTTCCTGCCGCGCTAAATGCGTGAACCGTGGAATCGAGCATGGCAGGCAATCATCTCGGCCGAGCAACTCAAGTAGCTCCGGTTTTCATCATAGACAAGCCCAAGTAGCTCGGTCCCAACATGGTCCTGGGCCTTAACTGAGCAAAACCTTATATGGACTAGCCCAAGCTATCACGGCCCAAACATGTTCGGCCCCTCATTTTGCCCCGCCTTTACCATGGCCCATTCCAGCTCATAAATCTCCCGCTCATATATATATGACAATATGTAGCCATTGAGGAAGGAAATGTAAATATGATTTTATAGGGTTAAAAAAAAGAAAAAAAAAAGAAGAAAAAGAAGAAGAGAGAATTGGTTCATGTCCTGGATAAGCCTTGGAAGCTTAGATAAGGCTAAGGCTTATCCAAAACATATCCAAGCAATATCCAAAGCAATAATGAAAGGGGAGCAATATGGCAACAAATTGGCCTAGCGACCTTGCGTGTAAGCAAGTTTGGAGCCTATAAATAGGAACTCCGTAGGAAGTAAAGAAGAAACAATGAAAATAGGAAAGAAACAATGGGCAACGATAGTAGAAGGGCTCAGAAAATTAGAGGGAAAGCGGGGAAATAATAATAATAAAAAAAAAGTGAGTTATATTATACCTTGAGCCACCATAATATATTTTACGTATGTTTTGAGTTACCATAATTTATTTTACGCTCTTTGTGTCTTATAAATTATATTAATATTTCGATTTCGTTGATTATTTTCTAAACTCTCTTTACTTAAATTGAAACTCATGGATATGTTTGTTTAAAATTTAGAAATTATTTGACAATGATTTTATAAGCAATTATTTTCTATAAGTATCACCACAAGAGTCTCATGCCTTGGGGGACTTAAATAAACCATTGACCTTTGATTGGTCACCTTGTGACCCTTTGTTTGTCATAGATCTATTGACCTTTGTTTTGACTATCACTCATATGACCTTTGTTCTGTTCTGTACCGTGGTTATGATTATTTTTTTACATAATTTATGTATTTCAGTTTCTGCCACTTAATTCAAATTAAGTTATGTTAATGTTTTAGTTTAAATAACTATCTATGGTTATTTTGTGTTCTCTATACTCTGGACATAATATTCATCACTTTGATGTGTGCTTATAGTTGTTACCCTTTCAGGTGATGAGATGTAACGAAGACCTGTAACCTCGTGTAGTGGGACCCGCACAAGAATTTGATATAGATCTGTTATTTTGTTTTTCTTTTCCTTCTCTCCCTTTTGTTTTGTTTTTTTTTTACTGATAGTCTGCCACTAAATAATAAAATAATAAAAGCTCTACGGATGTATTTTCTTTAATCAAAATAGTAGAATGAAGTTAATTTTGTGTTTAATTATTTTCTTACTTCCATTCTGCCTTCGTCTGCAACATTTAATTTGTTAAGATCAGAATAAAGTAGTAAGATGCAATTCTAGTCCTAAGTCCCTGAGGTTGGGTCGTGACAAAGGTGATATCAGAGCAATGGTCAGAAATAATAAATAAAATAAAATAAAGAAATAAATCTTTTACCTGCCATGTTAGTCCTTGTACGTTTGTACTATGGCTAACTCTGGTGATATAAGAATGTCCGAGTTGAATCTTAATAAGGCATTCTGGAAGGAGTTCGGGGCTATAAATTTGGAGGACATCTTAGTAGAGCACCACGCCCCCGCCTCATCGGAAGGATGGAGAGACTCGGAAGACATAGTTAGGCAACTACATCTAGGCCTTGCCCAATCGATGGGTCATCCAATATGTACAGGCCGATCCTAATGATGTAGCATACTTATCATGGATGCAGAGCCGTGCCTACACACACGGACAATATCTGTCATGACCCGAATCCGCCCCTACAGGTTAGGATCATAACCGTCCAGTAATCATTAGATTACCTACGGCCTCAAACGGAAAACAAGTTTTAAATAATCATATGGGGGCCAAAAGCGGAAGCAAAAGATAATAATTGTCCAATGAGCTTGTGCATAAATGGAATAAATAAAAACATTTCTTATATTAATAACTCACACCAAACATACCCACATAAAAGACATTCTATGTCTAGATCCATTTAATACCATAATTATACAAAACCATAGCTTATATACAGATAAGGTCAAACATGACCATCAAAAGAAGACAAAAGGGGTCAAAACGATAATTTTGAAAGCTAAGGCCTCGTTTGTGAAGCGTGTCATGGTTGGCTCCACAAGCTTGACATTCTTTCTTGGGTTCATTACGATTAGGGTTGGGCATCCTATTGCTCACCTACATACATATATACAAAGAGTGAGCGAAAGCCCAATGAATAATACCATAGTAAAGAGGTTATACGAATGAGATTTATATTAAGTACATCGAACCCGTAAATTTCATATACAAACGGCCTTAGGCCCATTCTGTGTTTTCTTGCACATGTCAAACGGCCTTGGGCCCAATTTAGATCCTTATCAAACATATCAAACGGCCTCGGGCCCATTGTATCAAACATGTCAGACGGCCTCAGGCCCATTGTATAACTTGTCGGACTCTTCAAACGACCTCAAGCTCAATTCAAACACTTCAACATATCAAACGGCCTCGGGCCCATTATTTTCATATTTGTGTCTATGCACATTTCGTATTCATGATCATGATCACTTTTCATTCAGACAGCCTTTGGCCCGTTATTTCCATATTCGTATCTATGCACATTTCATATTCATGATCATGATCACTTTTCATTCAGACGGCCTTTGGCCCATTACATTCATATTCAAACGGCCTTTGGTCCATCAAGATATTCAAATAGCCTTTGGCCCATCAAAATATTCAAACGGCCTTTGGCCCATCAAGATATTCAAACGGCCTTGAGCCTATCAAAATATTCAAAGGGCCTCAGGCCCAATTTATACTCTCATCACATATCAAACGGCCTTGGGCCCAAATCATATTCTTGATAGAGTCTTGTACAAAAATTAGGCATATACAATATTCATTCGTAATTCGAATCAACAAATCCATGGAGCTTATATAGAAAATTAGGCATATAGAATACTCATTCGTAATTCGAATCAACAAATCCATGGAGCTTATACAGAATTAGCATTTGGAAAATAACATACTTGAAAATATCTTTACTAAGATATTACTCACAGTGTTCCGATGCTCAATTTGTCCTTGCACTTGACCCTACACAATTCGTAACACACATTGAAATCGGGCCACAATACAATTCATTCCGTTCTTTAATTCGTTTAATTCTCTTAGGCTCTTTCTAACTCTATAGTTCATTTATGATGCTCAATACATGCCTAAGAGTGTTTAGAAGTAAAAGAGAACAGAAATTGAAATATGAACTAGCTTTTTAAAATATTTTGAAATAGACCACTCCGCTCGAGCGGACCCCTTTGGTCTGCAAAAGTACTGGTTGCTTGCATTTTACGCTCGAGCAGGACTCTCCACGCTCGAGCAGACAGGTCGAATTCTGGGTTTTTCCAGATTATGTTTGAGCTTCAAAACTTGATTCCAACCAATGTAATTAATATCATAAGACTCATATTTCCACCATATAACTTTTAACATGAGCATAAGGGCCAATTCTACAAGATTTGAATATCAAATTTACATAAATCCATTGAATCATATCAAACTCACTTCATAAAGCTCATGCAAATTAATTTCCATATCATTTTGAAATATACATGCATGTGAAATATAGGCTTCACTTCCAACTTAAATAATACAATTGATGCTCATCTTCATCAAACATGATTAATTTTAAATCAATTACATCAAAACTCCTTTAATTTACAAATTAAGTTCATTGTTCATAAATCCATAATTTTCCAACTTAATTTTTATTTCATCAAAACATGAAATCAATTATTAGAAATCCATGATGCATGTACAATTAGAGTATTAAAACTTGTAGAATTTCCCATGCATGTAGAAATTAGACTTAGCCTCATCCAAGATATTCCAAAATCAAACCCAAAATAATTAATTCCTAAATTTATTCTATAAATTTGAACCTATCCCCATTGCATGGATCAAATCTTCAAATAATCCTTGTTGCATGTAATTTATGGGACTCAATTCAAGCATGATTCCCAAAGTTAAACTCATACATAACAAATTTAAAGAGCCATAACTCATATTTTTCAACCTAACTTGATTGAACATGCAAGACCCAATTTTTATCAATTTGTTAATTTCTTTGTAATTACATGAGATTGAGACCAATCATCTCTTAATTTCAGCTTTTAGGTGATTTACTTATGAAATTTAAGTTTCAATTTCTTACCTCAAGTCTTCAATGGCTGAATTTCTTAAGACTTTCTTCATTCCTTCACTTGGTCTCAACTTCTTTAAGCTCTTTCTTCAATTTCCAGCAAGAGTGATATAAGTCTTCCCTTCTTTATTTCACTTGATTTGAACTCTCTCTCTCTCTTTCTCACTCTCACTCTCGGTGCTCTCTCTCTCTTTTTGCAAAATGTTTTGGGTCAAATGAATTACATTTACCCATTAAGTTCACCAGCACATAAAACACACACACACAACTTCTCTAAATGTATTCACACTACACACATGCACATTGATTGAAGCTGCCAGCACAACATTCACAACCAGATTTCTTAGTACACCCACCTAAATTTCTCAGTGCACCCACACCCATGCCCACAAATTCTAGTTTGTTCCATAATGCAATTTATGCTTAGGATTAATTTAATTAAGCAATACTTAGCCTAAAACAAATCTTAATTAGCATATAATTAAATTAATCATAACTAATCATAAATCACACATAATTTAATCAGTCTAATTTGACTTCCATTATAGCCCAATTAATTATATTTAATTTTGTCACTCTGAATCAGATTTTTAATCAAACTCCCAAAAAGTTCCAAATATGAAATTAAATTCATTATCATTATCAATTTTGGTTTCCCAAACCATTTAGCCCTTCAATTTCTAATCAGACTCCAATTTTTCGTCAATAAATTACATATTCAAATTGGACACCCCATAAATAAATTTAATTCGTAATAATCACCATTCTTAATCCTCATAATTTAATTAACATAATTAACTCCAATTCAGACCCTCTAAATAAATCTTCAATAGAATCATACACAAATCAGATTCCACAATTCTCATACATTCGAAATTAAATCAGGATAGCGACTAATTAAAATCCCAAATCTCCTTAATTAACCAAATATAAAATATTATACGTGGCGGGGTCGTCACAATATCTCAGACCCACCCGCGCACTCGGCCTTGCCCCAGAATATGACCGCCCTCACTACATAATGGGCCCTTTGCCCGTAGATTTTGATGAGAAAATGCGAAATGTTTACCCTGAAGACTACATATTCACCACCATCCCTAACCCTTTGGAAATTATTAATATTCAGAATGGTGATTTTAGCAATGACTTAACATACGTCGAGACACCCGGCTAGATAGTCGATCGAGCGTTCTGGGGATACCTACAGTCTGTCCCCATTTATATAGTCCAGGCAGCGTGGGTTTGTTTTGGTGTGGTACAGTTAGGATGGGAATTTCAGCTTTTTATGCAACACTACTTCCCAGGGTTATTTGACCCACCAATCTAGATTTTGTAGAAGAAAGTTCTTTTGTAAGCTAACCATGATTGGTTCTGATCCCTTTTTTTGTTTTTGTATAAAAAGGATTAGATACTAACATCACTTCTAACTTTTGGGATAAGGATGTAATGCCAATACTATATTATATTGCTAGAATTTATATATATGATGCTTTATAAATGTGATGCCACGTTTATTAAATTATTTCCACAAAATTGCACTTTGTGGAATGGCCAATAATGGTAACGGAAGCGAGTCATCAGTCAGTGGCACTGATTCGACGGAAAGAATCATGGAAAGAGCGGTTACCAGCTTTTTGCAAGCCTTGCAGACTAACATAAACAATGGGATATTAGAACGGCGAGAAGAGCGGGTTACCATAAAACAGTTCCGGGATCTGAAACCCACCACATTTACCGACGGTCCAGACCCAATGATTTTTTGCACCTTACCATGCACCGAAAGACAGAAGGTAACTTTCGCCACTTTCACTTTCAAAGATAATGCGCAGGAATGGTGGTTTCTTACCCTGAAAAAAATAATAAATTGTGACTTGAGCAAGATTCTTGGAAGTATTTTATGAAAAATACTTTCTAGATTCGCTGGGAGAACAAAAGGCGTCAAAATTCATACATCTAAAACAAGGAACCATGACGGTGGCCGAATACGAGAGCAAGTTCACACAACTTGCTCGATTTGCGACATATGTCATCCCTACCGAAGCTCGAAAAGCAAGAAAATTCGAAGTAGGATTGGATGCTGAAATTAAAGATAGGCTTGAGGTTTTGAAACTGCCAACTTATGCGAAAGTGGTAGACCGAGCGTGCATTGCGAAAAAGGAATTAAAGCCTCGCACTCCAAGGAACCAGGCCAAAAGAAGCGATTTTGAGAAAGAGGCAACAGAAGAACCGGTGTTGCGCCCCCTAAAAGGGTAAATACTAGCACAACCAGTCAGGCAATCAAGATCCTACTAACCCCCGAGGTGTTACTATTCCAACTTGTCCTACTTGTGGGAAGGCTCATTGGGGACAATGTCATTGAGACACGGGAGCATGCTTTAAATGCGGTCAAGTTGGCCACTTGTTGAAAGATTGTCCAAAGCTTACCAATCGTACAGCCAGCCCCTCTGGATCAGTTAGAAAACCTGCAGGACCCAGAGGAGAGAGGAAGAACCAAAAACGCCAAAGAAGGGCTTTTGCCTTGGTACTTGGAAAATCGGAAATTGCCAAAAACGTTGTGTCAGGTACTCTTTCTGTCTGCGGTCATTTAGCTCATGTTCTCATTGACTCTGGTTCAACTCATTCTTTTGTTGCGCCACACTTTGCTGCCAAGTTGGCATCAACACCCGAACCCTTAGGGTATATATTGTTTGTGTCTTTTCCTTTTGGTAATTCTGCCCTTAGTGCTAATGTGTACAAATCTTGTGCTATGTCCCTAAAATGCAAACCTTATACGTGGACTTGATTCCCCTTCACATTGGTAACTTTGATATAATCCTAGGAATGGATTGGCTGGTTGCCAACCACACCTTTGTTGATTGCAAAGCCAAAAAGGTCTCTCTCCGACTACCAAACCAACTCGAGCTTGTCTTTGATGGAACTGAAATTTTCACCCCTCCGTGTCTTATATCCTCCATAACATCCCAATGACTTCTAAGAAAGAGTTATTGTAGTTATTTCTGTAATGTGATTGATACTAAAAAAGAGGCCCCCACCGTCGATGCAATCCCCGTAGATAGAGAATTTCCAAATGTCTTTCTCGAAGACCTACCTGGTACCCAACCAATATAAAAAGCCATTTACCGCATGTCAATGACTGAATTGAAAGAATTGAAGACTTAACTCTAGGAACTCCCGGACAAAGGTTTCATTCGACCTAATACCTCACCTTGGAGAGCTCCAGTACTATTCGTAAAAAAAAAAAAGATGGCACGATGAGGTTATACATTGATTACCAGGAGTTGAACAAAGTCACCATCAAGAATTGGTACCCTTTGCCACAAATCGATGACTTGTTCGATCAATTTCAAGGCGACCAAGTATTCTCGAAATCAACTTGTGTTCCTGTTACCATCAACTAAAATTCAAAATGGAAAGTATCGAAAAGACTGCCTTCAGAACCTATTACGGGCACTATGAATTTCTCGTCATGCCATTTGGCGTCACAAATGCTCCAGGGGCCTTCATGGATCTCATGAACCGAGTGTTCAAACCCTATCTTGACGTTCGTCATTCTCTTCATTAATAACATTCTCATATACTTCAAGTCACTGAAAGACCATGAATAGCACTTGTGAACGGTTTTACAAATGCTACATGATCACAAACTTTATGCCAAGTTGAAGAAATGCGAATTCTGGGTCTCTAGTGTACACTTCCTCGGTCACATCATTAACAAAGATGGTATCTCGGTTGACCCCTAAAAAGTTACAGCAATCGTGGACTAGCCACGACCAACTAATGTGTCAGAAATTCGAAGTTTCATGGGTCTAGCTGGCTATTACTGACGCTTCGTTCAAGATTTCTCGAAGATAGCATCGCCTTTAACTTAACTAACTCAGAAGAATGTACCCTTTAAATGGACAGACAAACAAGAACGTTACTTTCAAGAGTTAAAAAGCAGACTTGTGTCAGCTCCTATACTAGCACTCCTCGCGGGAACAGATGGATTCGTCATTTATAGTGATGAAATGGTTTGGGTTTCGTTCTTATGCAAAACGGAAAAGTCATTGCTTATGCCTCATGATAACTAAAGACTCACAAGAAGAACTACCTAACTTATGATCTAGAGTTGACTGCGGTGATTTTCACCCTCAAGATCTAGCGTTATTATCTTTACGTAGGGGTGTGCAACGGTTTATCCGAACCGCCCAACCCGCCCAATCCGCATATAAATGGGCGGTTTTGCAAACATAATGCGGGCGGATGCGGTTTGAAATATGACAAATTTGCAGGTTGCGGACGAGTCTCGGTTTAAACCCGCAACGCGCAAAAACTGCCCGCACTTTAATTATTATTGTTATTATTATTTTTTTTTTATATACCAACTTTGTAACTTTAACAGGAGCCCCATTATGTTCTCTATGACACTAGAATCCTTATTTTAAAGTATTTCTCAACTTTCTTAATGCCGTAGAATTATCAAGTCCTAAACTTGATTTCTTATATATTTTCATTGGTGACTCATCCACTTTTTTTCTAATAAAATTTTCCTTCTGGTGGTCGATGGAGCTTCTAGTTTGATTATTGATTACTGAATTGGCAATTCTAATTACGTACAACCTTTAATGCATTGATATACAGTTTTTAATGCATCGATATACATTTTTTTCATGGAAAAAATGCTAGTGTAGGGTCTCTTTATTTTAGGTACTTTCATTTAATGCATTGATATTCAATTTTTATTTGTAAACTCATTAGAAAATTGTTGTCAAATAATCACAAATATATAAAATGAATCTGATGCCTAAATTCGATGGGGAAAAAAAGTTCAAAAATTAATTTTTAAAGAAAAAAGTGTAAACCGCAAACCGCCCGCACATCCGCAAGCCCTATCCTCATAAACCGCAAACCGCACTGCGGGTAGTTGCGGGTTGACTTTTCCTAAACCGCATAGATGCGGGCGGGTCAAAACCGAACCGCAAACCACACAAAATCGATCCGCGAACACTCCTATCTCTACGGTGCAACCTGCGAGATTTACACTGATCACAAGAGTCTTAAATATCTGTTTACACAGAAGGAACTAAATAAAGGCAATGGTGGTGGCTAGAATTTATGAAAGACTACAATGTAGAGATCTATCATCATCTAGGCAAAGCTAACGTGGTGGCAGACACACTGAGCCGAAAGACGACCAGAAGTTTGGCGTGTACTCTTGTTTCCCGCCAAATCAATGGTTTGCTTGCCAATATAACTGTGGAACCCACTTTGATTGAAGAAATTAAAGCACGCCAATGTAAAGATAAAATTTTAAAGAAAAAGTATGAGGAGCAAAGAAGTACGCCTGATCCTGACTTCACTATAAGCAATGGGATGCTAAAATTTTGAAATCGAATTTGTATACACGACTTTTCAGAACTTAAGAAGAAGATATTGGTAGAAGCTCATAGCTCGAGGTTTGCAATCCACCCTGGCAATACAAAGATGTATCATGATTTGAATGAACACTACTGGTGGATAGGAATGAAAAGAGACATAGCAAGCCATGTCTCCAAATGCCTGCATTGTCAGCGTGTTAAAGCAGAACATCAGAGACCTGTAGGAATGCTGTAACGACTCTCTATTCCTGAATGGAAATGAGAGCACATTACTATGGACTTCGTGGTTAGACTACCACAGTTAGTTTCGAAGAATGATGCAATATAGGTTATAGTAGACTGATTGACGAAGTCGGCGCATTTTTTGCTAATCAAAATCACGTATACCCTTAATAAGTTCTCCACTTTATACATCAAGGAAATTATTCGTTTGCATGGCACCTCAATTTCAATCGTGTCTAACCGAGACCCCTGTTTGGTGTCTCACTTCTGGAACAAATTGCAAGAGGCTTTGGGGACTACACTGAAGTTTAGCACTGCTTATTACCCGCAAACTAATGGGCAATCCAAAAGAACAATCAAGACTTTGGAAGACATGTTACGTGTATATGTGTTGGACCTCAAAGGTAACTGGGATAAGCATCTACCTTTAGTGGAATTCGCCTATAACAACAGCTACCAAGCAAGCATTAGAATGGCACCATGCAAAGCACTGTATGGAAGGAGATGTCAATCACCTCTGTATTGGACGGAAGTCAGAGACAGTAAACTATTAGGTCCCGAGATCGTGCAAATGATAAGTGATAAAATCCAACTCATTCAACAGCGAATTTGCACTGCTCAAAGTAGCCAGAAAAGCAATGCAGATACACGAAGACGGGAATTGGAATTCCAACTAGGACACCATGTGTTCCTAAAGATCTTACCAACAAGAGGGATTATCCGATTTGGAAGGTGAAGAAAGTTAAACCCATATTACATCACGCCATTCGAGATACTAGAAAGAATTGGTCCTGTGGCATATCGCCTTGCACTGTCACCTGAACTGTCCAATGTCCACAATGTGTTTCACGTTTCAACACTGCGACGGTATCTTCGAGATCCAGAGCACGTTGTGGATTATGAGGACTTAAAAGCTCAAGAAGATCTCTCTTATGAAGAACAACCAGTACAAATTCTCGATCGTCGTAATCAAGTTCTTCAAAATAAGACCATACCTCTGGTAAAAGTCTTATGGTGAAATCATCATGTCGAAGAAGCTACGTGGGAAACAAAGAATCAAATGCGGGGCCGATATCCACACCTTTTTGAAAATTAAGGTACAACAAGTTTGAGGACAAACTTCTGTTTAGGAGGGGAGAAGTGTGACACCCCAAATGTTTAATCAATTTTAACACTAAGTTAATATCACCATATATATATGACAATATGTATACATTAAGGAAGGAAATGTAAATATGATTTTATAGGGTCAAAAAAAAAAAAAGAATTGGTTCGTGTCCTGGATAAGGCTTGGAAGCTTGGATAAGGCTAAGGCTTATCCAAAACATATCCAAGCAATATCCAAAGCAATAATGAAAGGGGAGCAACATGGCAACAAATTGGCCTAGGGACCTTGCATGGTAAGCAAGTTTGGAGCCTATAAATAGGAACCCTGTAGGAAGTAAAGAAGAAGCAACGAAAATAGGAAAGAAACAACGGGCAATGGCGGTAGAAGGGCTCGGAAAATTAGAGGGAGAGTAGGGAAATAATAATAAAAAAAGTGAGTTATATTATAACTTGAGTCACCATAATGTATTTTACGTATATTTTGAATTACCATAATTTATTTTACGCCATTTGTGTCTTATAAGTTATATTACTATTTTGATTACGTTGATTATTTTCTGAACTCTCTTTACTTAAATTAAAACCCATAGATATGTTTATTTAAATTTTAGAAATTATTTGACAATAATTTTATAAGCAATTATTTTCTGTAAGTACCATCACGGGAGTCTCATGCCTTGGGAGACTTAAATAAACCATTGGCCTCTGATTGGTCACCTTGTGACCCTCTGTTTGTCATGGATCCATTGACCTCTGTTCTTACTGTCACTCATGTGACCTCTGTTCTGTTATGTTCTATATTGTGGTTACGGTTATTTATTTACATAATTTCTGTATTTCAGTTTATGCCACTTAATTTGTCTACTCAAATTAAGTTATGTTAATGTTTTAACTTAAATAACTATCCATGGTTATTTTGTGTTCCCTATACTCTGGACATAATATTTCTTACTCTGCTGTGTGCTTATAGCTGTTATCCTTTTAGGTGATGAGATATAACGAAAACCTGTAACCTCGTGCAATGGGACCTGCACAAGAATTTGATGCAGATCTGTTATTTTGTTTTTCTGTCCTTTCTCTTCCTTTTTTTTTTTTACTGATAGTCTGCCACTAAATAATAAAATAATAAAAGCTCTACGGATGTATTTTCTTTTATCAAAATAGTATAATGAAGTTAATTTTCTGTTTAATTATTTTCTTACTTCCATTCTGCCTCCGCCTGCGCCATTTAATTTGTTAAGATCCGAATTAATTAGTAGGTTGCGATTCCAACCTAAGCCCCTGGGGTTGGGTCGTGACACCCTAAACTATGAGAAGTGTCACTTTAACCCCTAAACTATAAAAGCGTACAAATTAACCCCTAAACTATCTATTGAAAAGTATCACTTTACCCTCTATAGTGATTTCGGTTTTAACACGACCTTTTTGTATCTTGGACTTGGGTTTCATGGCATCGTAGTGTTGTTCATGTCTTTTTCCCCTCATACTGCCTTGAGTTTCACTATTGGATTGTAATGGTTGCGTTTGGAACAAGTTGGTTGCTTGATTTTCAAACTTTTGTTGTCCAGAATTTTACTCCTCCGCTCGAACGGCACTTCTTGTGCTCGAGCGAGCTTTGTAAACTCTTAGTACTTTTGCAGGTTTGCAAAACTACTAAGAGAGTGTATTCTATGCTCGAGTAGTGCTTTTTATGCTCGAGTGGTCTCAGCTCGAGCGGCTTTTCTTCCGCTCGAGCATTGGTTTGTTGTCTGCAAAACTACTGGGAGTGTGCATTCTATGCTCGAGCATTATTTCTTGCGCTCAAGCAGAACAACTTATTGTGTCTAACACTCGAGCGTCACTTCTTGCACTCGAGTGGACTGTGCGTGTATCAGTTCACAACAGCACATTTTCACATCTTTTTCTGTCAAAACCCTAGATCTAGAGACTCTTTCTCTAAAACTCCCTATTTCTCTACATTTTCACCTAGATCCGTTGGTTTCTCTGCCTTAGTGTCTTGGGAAAAGAGGTAGAGTGTCTCAAGAGCTTCCCTTTGGTCTGAACAAAACTTGGTTTCGGAGTCTTTGAAGTTTCTTCCTTGTGTTGCTCATCTTCTAAGCTTAAGGTAGGGATTTTCTACACTCTTCTATGAGTTTTAATTTAGTTATTTGTTAATGTGCAAAGAATATTAGAATTTAGAATGATTTTGAACAAACCTAGGGTTTTGGTTTAAAATCAAAAGAGTGGTTTTCAAATGTATACATCAAAAATGGTTATGAGAGTAGATGTGAGGTTGTTTTGTGATAAATTTGTTGATTTTGATACCCGAGGTGGATTTTAGAAGAAAATGGAGTTTTGCCCTAAAATGCCTCACACAGTTATTTTTGTATAAATAAATGAAATTAGTATTGGGAATATGAAATTGGATGAATGTTTATATAAAAGGTGGAGTTGAATATGTGTTACCTCTCACATATGGAAATTTGGATAATTTATCTATTTTGGAGATTGTATATCTGTTTAGAAATATCTATTATGGGCTATTAGTGGAGGATAGCTATGATTGTTGTAGAAATTGTATGAGGATTAGGTGAATTGAAACTAATATCTTATCAGTTGTCATTGAATATGACTATGTCTTTGATACATTGTAAATGTATGATATTTGAGAAAAGAAAGGGGATGTACTCCATGTTTGAGAGAATAAATGTAATGGACTCTATTGAATTAAGTTGGCCTATGTGTCCAGGGTGAAAGTCAGGATCCTTCTCAGTACTCACGTTAACAAGCATGATCTCATTCATTAAAGGCTTAGCATGCCTCTCTTTCTCTCAGTTGATCAAATTTTTACAAATCCCGAGGAATTCCTTCCTCTTTGTTTTCATCACAGTGTTCAAAAAGTTTTGAAAAACTTAGGTCAATGCAATGATTTAAAAGGCACAGAAAAATAAGTGAAAAGCACTGTCGTTTCATTCAAATCTTCAGGCACAACTGATTCAAGGCAGAAACAAACACAAAAGCATGAAAACCACTGCTGTTTCATTCAGATCTTCTGGTGTAACTGGCTCCACGGCAGAAACAGACTCAAAAGAGTGTAAAAGACAAACACCAAAACAAGCAAGTGATGTCCGAGGTAACACCCCCGAAATCACTTGACTCTAACAAAACAGGACTGACTTGATACAACAAGGCAGACCCAATTGACTCAGTATGAAAAGACTGACTCAAAACAATGAGGCAGACTCTAAACAACATAACAAAATTGACTCAATACCCAAGTCAGAAAGTACAAAAACTAGCATTCGCAAAATGCTTAAAACAGTGCGTGCCATACGCTACATCTGGAGTAAACTGAGCGCCGCCCGCAGGTGGTTCATCCCCCAATCACATCACATTATCCTCCAAGTTCACTGATCCAGTGCCGATAGACTTTGCAAGACTGGTGCGGCGATGACCTTGTTGTCAATCAAATTTTGTATCTCGTGGCGAAGACGGATGCAACTATCAGTGTCATGACCGGTTTGTTGATGGAAAGTACAGTACTTAGCCGGGTCATGCTTTGGAGGGAGAGATCAGGTAGAGGCTATTGTTCTAACGGTTTCAGATGTCCTTTCCTGAGTAGGAACCCTAAAGCTTTAGACAAAGGCATATAAAACGGGGTGAAAACCCTCTTGCCTCGGGGTAGATAGTCCGAAGTTCGGGGGTTTGGATTGGATGCACCAACAAAGGGGGTGTAGACACCACATTTTTGACCGACCTTAAGACTCAGACGTCACCAGTTGAGCGCTCGGTGATATTGCATGTTGTGCTCATTCAGAAGTTTCAGAGTCTCGGCTGCGAGCCTTGCCTCTAGACTTCCGGACTCTTTCGTGCCTTGCCTCGGTTTGTGAACCAGGCTCTGTTTTCTCTGTTTTCTCTTCCCGAAGGGAGGGAGAGGTCTCGTAGATCATCTCTCAGTGGCCGTAGGCTACGTTTTGTGGTCGTAGGCCATTTTTTCCGTTTGGAGCCCGGTTTCCGATTTTTCAGAGTCGACGGCCGTGTGCCTCGGTTCGGGACCGCTTAACCACCTCCGTTTGCTCCGGTTTTTGGCATACACCTTATTTCCTCCCTTTTGAGGAACACTGTGGCCCGAGAGACCAACTTCGTGGTCGAACGCCACCTCCGGTGCTTAACAGCCCATTTTCGGGGCCCCGGGCCGCGCGTTTCGGTCCCCCGAACCTCCGTTTTGCATCCGTTTTGGTTCATTTTTGGTGGAGACCTTATTTTCATAGTTAGGAAGCTTGTAGGAGGGTGGGAGGCCAGCAATTGTTTCGAAAATCCAGCTTTATTCCTTCATCGCTCTCCGACGCTCGTTTTCCTCACTTGAAAGCCAATGTTGACCACCCCAGGGCCACTTTCTTGAACCCTAAACCCCATATTTGTGTTGTACACACCTGGGAGGCCACCAATATTTGGTGGCCGACCAGTAATTATGCCTGACCCTTTTGACCCCCTCTAAAAAATGATCTTTTCTCTCTCCTGGTTCACTTTTTCTGGGTTTCAACCACATAGTTGTGTTGTGCACACATGGGAGGCCACCTTTTTGAGGTGGCCGACCAGCAATTGTCATTGACCCTTTTGACCCTTGGTCGGCCGGCCATGGGAGGTGGTCGGCCGGCCCCCTGAACCTTCTGAACCTGGCCGGCCGTGACCCTCTCACCTGGTTCCTTACAGCTGCACCCTCTGTTTCTCTCCAGATCCTGTATCCGGGGGGGGTCTTTTGGGGGAAAATTTGAATTTCATTTTCCCCCCTTTTTCCTCCACTCCTTTCTCTATAAAACCAGCCCCTCAGCTGCATTTTTAAGGGTTACAAAAATTGGTTTGGAGCTTTTGCATTCAATCTCTCCCTCTCTCTATTCCAACCCTCAAAACACCCTTAGTCCTACACCATTTACCCTACACCATTTACCCTACACCTCATAGCACAAGGCCTCCATCCCTCATTCCAGCAACTTGAGGCTGCTTTCCAGAGGTGAAGAGCTCCCAAAATTGGTCCAAGAGCTGCTGGTCCATTGGTCTACAAGGGTGAGTCTCATTTTCCCTCTTTCTTGCCTTATCTTGCTTTGTATCTAAGCCATACTTGCTAGCATTTTTGGGCTCTGACCCAAAATGTAAATAGTCATATTTTGTGCTCATCTCCATGTTTGATTAAGGGTCTTTCTCTGTTTGAGGCCTCCTGCTATCACTTGCCTCTTTAACTCTCTTTTAGGCCTATTTTTGCATAGTATTTTAGGCTTATTTGTGAGCTGTTTTGGACTTTTCCATAAAATGTAAAATAATTTTTTTTGAGCCTCTCTTCAACATTGTTGAAGGGCTCTACTCTGTTTGAGGCCTCCTGCTATCACTTGCCTCTTTATCTCTCTTTTAGGCCAATTTTTGCATAGTATTTTAGGCCTATTTGTGAGTTGTTTTGGACTCGGTCATAAACTGTAAAATAACTTTTTTTGAGCCCCTCTTCAACATTGTTGAAGGGCTCTCCTCTGTTTGAGAACAGAAGCTACCACTTGTCTCTTTACCCCTCTTTTAGGCCTTTTCTTGCATGATAGTTTGGCCTTACTTGTGATTATTTTCGTGGCTTGATGTAAACTGTAAAGTGCCTTTTTTTTATCCTCTCTTCAACTTTGTTAAAGGGCTCTTTGCCATTTGGGGCCAGCTTCTATCCCTTTCTGTTTAATCTCTCTTTTAGGGCCATTTTTGCATGATAGATTAGCCCTATTTGTGTTCATTTTTTAGGCTTGTTATAAACTGGAAATGTTCATGTTTTGGGACTGCCTTGGTTCTGTCTTCATGCTTCATGATCAAATAATGCATGTTTTGTATAGCTATAGGTCAATGCATGTGCCTAGTTTTGTGTTTCGGGACCATTCCATGCATCGGGTGCCATGTTTCCACGTTTCGGGACTATTTTGCATCACATTTCAGTGCTAAAATTTGCATGTTTTCCATATCATGTTCCATGCCTTGCCATGCTTTGGGTAGAGTGGCATTTGATGCCTTAGGCTTGGTCCTCGGTTTGCGTGCATGTGTGCACGCATTTCGAGTGTCTCATTTTCATCTCATGGCTACTGATGTGAGTGTGGCTGAGGTCCATTCATGTTGGTGTAAGTCCATTATGCATTGTGTATGCCATTTCAATTCATAGCATTGCGTATGCTAGGTTGTATGTTAGAGCATCGTGTATGCCATGTCACATCGCGCATTGTGTATGCCATTTCATAGCATTGTGTATGCTAGGTTGCATGTTAGAATTGCATTCATGCATGTCATGCATATCGCATTGTGTTTGGGATAGGAGTTAGCCCGAGCACGGGAAACGAGGGACGTTTCGTACTTCGAGTGACGGAACGTGTCTCAATTCCTAGTCACCGACACTCCGGATTATCCATGATGGAGTCTCGGTCTTGTTGTGTTTATGTGTGCATTCATTTCATATTAAGTCGTGCAAATCGACTCCTCGGCCATCATGTATTGATATGCGTGATTGGTGGCACGAGAATCCAGGACTACACTCCCCGAAGAGTAGTCATGCGTACATATGTGAAAATGCTTTGCCATGCCCCTTTGTTTCTCTCTGTTGCAGCAAATCAGAAATCAGCAGCCTTCCGGAGCTTGGCACGTATCCCGAGAACAATTGCAAACAGAGGCAAACCGGGGCATCGCAGTGGATTTTCGCGCAAGGCGACTCAAGCATGCATCATCCATCATTCAGAACAGAGCTGAGGCAGTCCACGAATTTGCGTGTCAATTTACTGCTTTCCTAGATTAATTTGTTAATTAATTAGGGTTTTGTATTTACTTGGACTGTAATTATTTATTTGGGACTGTATTATTTATTCGGACCCTCTGCGTGAGGGCACAACTGTAATAAGTGTGCGTGTGTGTGATGTATGTCTTCCAACCCCACGTCTTTCTCCCTTTTATTTACCTGCTTATGATGGTTAGATTAGGGCATGTTTCAATTAGCATAGAGTATGACAGTATGTTTGCATTCATTCATCCATTTTGCATGCATCGGGCTCGGCGCATCATACTAACTGCATTGTATTTTCAATTTCAAATCGAATACATGTTAGCTGTAGCATTTCATATGTCATGTTTAGAAGAGCCGAGCCTGCTATAGTTGCACTTTCGCATGTGTTGCATTAGGCATTTCTGTATAATTAGGATCATGCATGGATTTCTAATTAGCATCTGTTTTGGCTTGGAGTACTCGGTAAGTTTTATACTTTAGCATCCTTGCATGCGTGTGAGTGACTGCCATGATAGCATGCTTACCATGAGGCTATGTGCTTATGTGATATAAACTGCCTGAATGCCTGTGGATGAAGGTTGGGTTATTTGAGTTGGAACAATTCATTCACTGTGAGTTTTAAGCCCACTAGATAGTGGCAAAATCATATTTTTCTAAGCCCACCCGAGGGTGGCAAATCCACGTCTTAGCCTACTTGCGAGTAGCCCCATCAAACCACTTTAAAAAATAAACATGAAATGTTTTGTTCCAATTTAGACGATCCAGCCTATACTTGTATGCTGTGCGCATCACATAGCAAATCTAGGCTAATAACCAGAATAAGAACGCATAATGTTTTCAAAAATAGATATCATGGTTAGTAGAGGCCGATCTTTGATCGGGCGAGCGAGGGTGCTCACGAAGTGACCTTCCCCAATCGTACCCAAGTTCCCGAGCCGAGGCAACTTTGGTGATGACGGACACGTGGCCTTAGGCAAACGAGTCAGGGTTTCCTAAATTTTCCCAAAATAAAACATTTAGGTGGCGACTCTGTATCTGGCAAAGTAGTCCATGTTTGGCACTTCTTTCAAAATCTGTTTTCTCAAAATGATTTGCCGAATTTGGACTCTTTGGTTCAGATTTAGAACCGAGACAATTTGAGAGTCCTGAACTGTAGTGAGCCCAATACGAACAGAACGGGACTCACCCCCCGGGGCGTTCGGGGACGTCTACAGAGGGTGGCTGTTTTCGGAGTAGTGGTGACCATTCCAACTTCAGAAGATCTTGTAGCTGCGTCACCACTGATGGTCGCATTCAAACTGCGTGTGTAACCCTTATCGGGTGACTCCCTTTCGTGGTCAATCAGACCTTGTTTCATTGCGTCTTCAATCTGTACCCCTATCTCGTGTAGATCCGCAAGGGTGGGAATGGATAAGACGATCATCTTTTGCATCAGCCTGGGTTGGAGGTTGCGCACAACCATCCTTATCTGGTCTTTGTCAACTGGCTTGATGGTCATCATCGAGGCCTCGGCCCTCCAACGGGTTACAAAATCGGAGAAGCTCTCCTTTGGCTCTTGGCGAGTGACTTCAAGATTACGAGTTGTGACCTCGATCTATGTGTTATAGGAGTATTGAGCAATGAAGGCCTCAGCCATCTCTTCCCAGTTCTGTTTCACAAAGTTCTCCAATTTCGCATACCAGATTGCGGCTATCCCAGACATGGTTCGGCCGAATAGTGATAGCTTCTGGGCTGTGGTCAAGCCCATTGCCCTCAAGATATCAGAAAACAGGTGGAGGTGCACCATTGGGTCTTCAGAGCCATCAAAGCGGTTGATATGTGGCATCTTGAGCTGGTCCGGTAATGTCACCACTGAGTCGGTATAACCATCCTCTATATCCGGAATGGCGTTAACGCCTTGAGCTCTTTTGAATAGCTTTTCAAGCTCGATGACCTTCAGGGCGGTCGGGTCCATCTCAGATTCAAACGGTGTATCTGTTGAAAAGGCCAGTGCCTTTAAAATCTGTGGTAGAACTGGTGGCGGAACTGGTCCTGTTGGGGCGTCCGTATCTTCCTGAACGTTTACAGTGTCCCCGAGCATCGAAACTCTAGGTGGAGGAGGAGGTGGGTGCGAAGCAGATGCTCTAGCTTGTTGGGGTTGCTGTTGCTGCTGAAGCCTGGCGATTAAGTCTGCTTGTTAAGCCACAACTTCCGTCTGGCGGGTAGCATCCTGCTGCATGGCCTGCATGGTCTCTTGGAGTTGACGCATCATGTCCTCCATATTAACTGAAAACTGCAGATCTGACTGAACAGGTGTGTATTCCCTCTCTGAGGTGGAAGCAGATATCTCAACCCAATTGCGCATAGGTGAGGTGGATAATGACCACTGATCCGCAGACTGTTGAACTGGTGATCTGTGCCTGACTGGCCTTTTTACCCTGCCTCTGGCGAAGGAACACTGATTGCCCTTGAACTGAATTTCTGACCTGACAAAGTCTATCAGCACAAGTCCAATGTACCCGAGGGATGTCGGAGCCTCCTGAAGCTATAGTTCCACGACTACCTTGCAAAAAAGAAAACAAGCAGCATCTCAGCCTGATTTCACCAGAACAGACGTAAGCATAGCTGAATAACTGTACTCTATTACTGATCACTGTTCCCCAAAATCACTGCCCCAAATCTGAATCTGATACCCGCAGATATAACTAATTCTCAAAACACTGATACTGATGCCCATAGGCCTGATACCCAGACTTGCAAACTGATATATGCATTCCCTGTAGAGGCACGACTCTAAAAGCACATAACAAACAAATGAGAGTCAAAACACCCCTATGTTGGGGTAGGGTTTCCCTGTCCTATTTTGTCAGGAGCTAGGGTTTCACTACGCACACAGCGGTTTTAAACAACCTATAATCAGGTAAGCAACCTGTCCTAGTTTGGAATAGTCACTATGGATTCCGATATGCACTAGGTCGAATGGTCGAAAAGGGTGCCCCGGTAAAAACCGGGGTTTATGTTCTCATCGTGGCAGAGCCCATAACCGGTCAGCCTTATGGCACGCTTCTCAAAGCCAGCCTCCGACAAACCGTTCAGGAATAACATATGGCAAACACGGTGTCCTAGGCGCACCAATGCAAATGCAATGCAAAGAGACACATAAGTGTAATCAAAACAAGATATCATGAGTTTGAGTTAATTTCTCTTAATCCCCAGTAGAGTCGCCAGAAACTGTAGACGCGCCTGGGGGCTATGCTTCTACAGTTCGGACTCAAATGTCACGGTTCTGAATCTAATCCTGCAAAGTGTAATGCGAGACCGATAAATCACCGAAGAGTCCAAATCCGGCAAATCGTTTTGGAAAACTGATTTTTAAGAAAGAAGTGCCAAACATGGACTGCTTTGCCATATACAGAGTCGCCACCTAAATATTTTATTTTAGGGAATTTCGGAAACCCTGACTCGTGCCTAAGGCCACGTATCCATCATCACCAAAGTTGCCTCGGCTCGGGAACTTGGGTACGATTGGGGAAGGTCATCTATGAGCACCCCCACTCGCCCGGTCAAAGATCGGCCTGTACTAAGCATGATATTTTATTTTTGAAAACACATGTATTCTTATTCTGGTTAATTAGCTAGAATTACTATGTAATGCGCACAACACACAAGTATAGACTAGATCGCCTAATTTGGAACAAAGCATCGCATATTCGTTTGTTTTGGAAATGGTTTGAAGTGCTACTCGTAAGTAGGCTAAGACGTGGATTTGCCACCCTCGAGTGGGCTTAAGAAAACATGATTTTGCCATTCTCAAGTAGACTTTAAAACTCGCATTTCGATGAATTGTTCCAATTCAAGCAATCCAACCTTCACCCACAGGCATTCAGGCAATTATAGCAAATAAGCAATTAGCCTCATGGCAAGCATGCTATCATGGCAACAATCACACTCATGCAAGATGCTAAAGCATAAACACTCACAGTGTACTCCGAGCTAAAACAGGGAACTAATTAGAAATCATGCATGATCCTAGTTCATGTTAAGATAATTAATGCAACACATGCAAAATGCAACTAGAAATAGGCTCGGCTATTCTAAGAATGGCATGTGAAATGCGACAACTCGATACACGTATTCAATTTGGAATTGAAATGCAATGCAGTTAGCATGATGAGCCGAGCCCGGTGCATGCAATACAGATGAATGAATGCAAACATGCATAGCATAAGGATGCTAATTGAAACGTGCCCTAAAACTAACCATCATAAGCAATTAAGTAAAAGGGAGAAAGAAGTGAGGGTTGGAAGACATGCATCACACACACGCACGCTTATTACATAATTGCGTCCTCTCGACGGAGGGACTGAAAAAATAATACAATTAACTAACTAATCAAGCTAATTAATTAATTACAAAACCAGATCAAAATAAATAACCATTCTAAGTTATTAAAGTACTGAAATGGCCTCGAGACGAGGGATGAATGCATGCTCGGATGACTTCGCTCGGAAATCCATCACCATGTCACATGTTGCCTCTGTTTGTACTGCTCTGCATCTCTGAAAACTGCACAAGTCTTAAGGATGCTTCTGAACTGCTCCCTGAGTGTTGTGAGGGATCATCAGCCAAAATACATGACCACCGACCAAGGGAAAATGGTCATCGACCAAAAATGGGGCTCTCGGCCAAAAGTTGGTAGCCGGCCGGCACTGAAGATGGCCGACCGGCCATATCTTCCTGCAGAATGCTGTTTTGCTGCAGCAGAGGACAAACAGAGCATGGCAATGCATTTTCAAGGCAATGTTTGCACAACCACCCTCCCTACCATGCTACAAACTCAAGGGAGTATGGTTCTCGACCCTCGGACCATCAATCACGCATTCCAATGCATGATGGCCAAATGAGCCAAGTGTGCGCTTCAATATCAAATGAAATGCACAAAAGCACATAAGGGGGCCTCAACCTCCATCATGGTTGATCAAGAGGCAAGGGATGCACATACAATGTTATGCAACCTAAGCATGCAAGCAAGCATGCAAGCAACTCAAGCATGATGTAGATCCAAAGCAACACAAGCATGTTAATGACAATGCCAAACAAAGCTAATGGCGACAAGCATGCCAAATGCATTGTAACCTAAACAAGTATGCAAGATGCAACATGAACATTCAAGCATGCAAGACATGCAAAGATGGACAAGTATGCAACGACATACAAAATGAGACAATCATGTGATAACATGGTAAAGGGATAAGCATGCAACAAGCATACAACATACTAGCATGCAACAGCATGCAAGATACTAAATATGCAACAAGCATACAACAACATGCAAGGCAAGCATGCAACAACATGCAAAGGAAGCATGCAACAACATGCGAAGGATGGACTTAAACCAAAATGGACAGCTCTCAAATAGGCCCAAATTAGTGGCCAAAATGATGCGACAAAGGCATGAAATACACATACAAACATGCATGCTAATTAACTTAACACTTAGGCATAAAAGGGCGACTCTTAAGCGCACCTAAAAGGGGACAAATATGGACATATGATAAACATGGTAAGCTCTGAAATCATGTTAGGGATGATGCCCAATCAACCAAATAATGCAAGTAAGGCATGCAATAAAGCTCAAAACTTGAAACTAGCCAAGGGACTCAAACCAAGGCTACATGAAGCAAGCCCCAAAGGGCCAAGGGGACCTAAAACAGTCCCAAGGCAAGTCTAAACAAGACTAAACGTGAGCTCAAAAGTAGCCAACACAAGCTAGAACACAATGCCAAAACATGAGGCATGCAAGACCACGAAAGAGGTGTTACACTACACCTAACATAACCAAACATGGCATGACTTAAACAGCCAAAATCAGAGTTATGACATGTCAAAGTAAGCCCAAAAACCCACTTAGATGGCATCCCGAAGACCTAAGCATGATGGCATACACAACGGCACATTCATGAGGCATAAAACACAAACCCTTCAAAACAATAAAGGAGTGACAAATGTAAGTATATGAGCATACTATATGGACTGAAATAACATAGCAAGTGATTCCAAATCGCTGAAATGAGCCAAGTAAAACATGCTAGTGACTTGGACACTCAAAGATAGCATGCTAAAATGCATGGCGGCTATACAAAGCATGGCATATATGGTCAAAACAACTCAAATCAGAGCTTAAGCATGTTACAACAAGACTAAAAGCTTTATGGAGTCAAGCCAAAATCATGCTAGAAACATGGCTTAAAGCATGATGCATGTCAAGGCAAATCATGGGATTACAAGACAAGTACATGAAGCATGTATGGTATGTCTAAACCAAGTCAAAACAGTGCTATATCATGGCAAAACAAAGCCTAATATATACTGAAATGAAGCTAAAACAAGCTAAGCACACATGCTACAAACATAGGCCATTTATGCAAGCTTTCAAGACAACAAGGAGAGAGAATGACCCTCTCCTATATAGGACACCAAAGTCACCTCTCCACCACTGAAAATCCTTTGGATTTCAGTGGTGGAAGGGCCATGCAAAGCTCAAAGCAAGGGCCAAAAGGGATGGCCTAAAACAAGGCCTAACAAGGCCTTGAAGGGGGGTAAACAACCCCAAACCTCAAAATGACCTTAAACAAAGATCTAAAGCACACAAAATTAGAACTTTTGTCAGTTATAAACTAAGCTTAAAACAATAAGGAAGAAGAGTTAAAAGCTTAAGCAAGAAAGGGGTATCTAAAGTAAAGAACTCACCCTTGTAAAACCTCTTCAAGAACAAAGCTCCAGCAGGTTTTCTGAGTTCAAACCAACCCAAGAACTCTGAAATCAACCTTAAGAGACCTCAGCTCCAAGAGGATGGTGTTCTAGTGTGTGTTTGTGTACAATAGTAAGATAATACTACACTTTTGAGCACAAAGGAGGATCAAACAAGGGAGTATAGATACAAAACTATATCTAACTCTCCTTACCTCATTTTTCTGAACCTCTGAGGAGGGAGGAGGAACTCCCTCTTTATAGAAGTTCAATCCAAAGCTTCTAAGAGAAGCTAAGCAAATGGTGCAAATCCCTCTATACACGTATATAGAAGGGGGTAATTGTGGATGCCAGCTGTGCCAGCTGGCACAAAATATCTGCATAAAGCAGATGAACAGGGTTCGGCCAGCAAAAATGGCCGATCGACCAACACAATGGCCGGCCGACCGACCAAAAACAGTGTCAATCGGCCAACTTGGCCGATGGAAAGAAAACAGGGCCGGTGGCCTCAAGCCTTGGCCGATGGGTTGAGGGCATGGCAAAAAAGCCGCCCTCTTTCCTTAGAAGCGAAAACACAAGTGTCTGGCTCACAACCAAGCACAAAACAGACAAGTTAAGAGATCTTGAGGCAAGGCGTGTAGCCGAGACCTCCGAGAACTCAAAACAAACACGAGCATGGATGATCATCGAGTGTTCAAACGATGACGTCCAAGTCTTGAGGACGGTCAAAAATGGGGTGTCTACACCCCTCTTCATCTCTCTCCTCCTAGTCCCTCTTTTTCCCACAACTATTTTCCTTTCTCCCTACCACCAACTGAAAACCCTACTTGTTGCATCTTCAAACCCCATATCTTTAAAATCCTCATGCATCATTTTCTTAATCTTGTTCTTCTCATTCTTCTTTAAAACCCCAAATGTAGAAAGTGGCAGAGGGCTAGAAAAAAGGTCACAATGGAAGAATGGCTCACCAATGAATAATGAGGGTTTCACAATATGAAAAGGAGTTGCAGTGAGAAAAGAGAAGGTTGAGAAGGGTTGGAGATTAGTGCTTAGAAGTCGCGATAGTAGTTGCAATAGTGGTTTTAGAGTTAGGGTTTAAAAAACAAGGAATGTAAAAATGAGAGTATATTTGGTATTATAATGGGTGGAAGGATATATAATTAAAATTTTGATTATTATTATTGTTATTGTTATTGTTATTTATTTTGGTGGTGCAGCCTAATTAGAAATTAGATGTAATGAGTTAGTTTTGTGAAAGAGAAAAATAGTCTAATGTCCCTCTCTCATTTTTAGTAATAAAAGAGATCCATAATATTATTTTGTGATGTCTAAGGTCTCTCAACCCCACACTTATATATCACATAGAAATTTGGCTCACTAATTTGAAAATGGCTGGAAGTGGGTGATGAAGTGCGAGAAGCAAAATCAAACTCCATACAGACACTGACGAAGATCGAACTGCTCTTCGCAATCCCAAACTCCGAAAGCACGCAAGCAGAGACCACAATCTCATTCACCTCCTAGATGTTGATCTCAAAGTTCTTCTAGGGTTTGGTATCATCGCGTTCTTGATTGACCTTTTCATGATTCATCGACTTATAATTGCCGTTGAACATCCTCAGAACCCAAGGTCATGACCCTATTTCCTAACCCAAAGATCATGGATCTTTCTCAGGTGAAACTTTCATCTACAATTTGAATGAACTCATACAATATATATATATATATATATATGTATATATGTACGTACGTGTATGATGTTGTATGTGTTACTGAGATTTGGATGAATCAATTGTTGTAATTTCAAGGTAATCACAAGGAGAGCTTGTATTGGGGAACTCATCGCCCTAATGTTTATCTTGGAATTCATACGATGTATGGCTTTTGTCAAATTTTATCTGTACTTTTTTTAGTTTACATATATATATATATATATATTATAGAATCTATAAATTGTTGCTTTCATTGTTTCCAAACAATGTGGGTTTTTTTTAGTGGGAAAGTTGATTTTTTAGATTTTTTTAGTTGCTTTCTTCACATTTTTTCACAGAGAAATTTACGAAGAAACTCAGAGAAATTTCAATTTTCTCTGAACAAAGTTAGATAAATTTATGAATAAAACTAGAGAAATTTCGATTGTGTTTGGTTAGACTTTCAAAGTGTGATTCCACCATTTGGTTTCAGTTTAGTGTTTGTTTACAGTTTTCGAAAATTGATTTCACACTCACTTTTCAAAACACATCTATCTGGTCATCCTCCCGGATGTTCCCCGGACATCTAGCCGGTTGACCGGAACAGTGTTTGGGTTTTTTTTTTTCTACCTGTTATTTTTATATTTTAAATAAAAAAATATTTTGGGAATTTTTTAAATTTTTTTTATGAGTTTTGAATAGAATTTTGAGTTGTGTGTTTTGTTATGAGTTGTAAATTTTTGAATCAAATATTATATGTCACATCACTTAATTCAAAATTCTTTTCAAAACTTATAACCAAACAAATTTTTCACACTCAAATCATAATTCCAAAACTCACAAACGCAAAATAGAACTCTATTCTCAAATCATAGTTTTAAAACTCTATCAAACGCAACCTTCAATTTTCTCTAAATTTCTTTGGTTTGAACTCAGAGAAATTTCAATTTTTTCTGTGTTGTTCAATTTTCTTTGATTTGAACTCAGAGAAATTTAAATTTTCTTTGGTTTGAATCCAGAGAAATTCTTTGGAAAATCCAGAATTTCTCTGAATTGAAATTTCTCTAGATCAATATTAAAGGATTTTAAATATTATGAAAATATTAAATATCCTTTAAATTATAAAATTTTAATACAGAGATCCTAAAAAAAAATTCCCTTTGTGAAACACCCAATTATTTATTTATTTATTTATGTTCCCTGCCGTAAATAATTGTTAAAATCCTTCTGTTTTATAATTGTTTATTGCTCTATTATTTCTGGACGAAAATTACTATTCAGTGGTACTTTTTTAAAAAAAATATTACAAATATATGAAAAAAAATTAAATTCTTTAATATTAATATAAATAAAATTTATCATTAATTTATAATTTATTTTTAGAACTGATTTGTTAATTTTCTTATTTTTTATGCTTAGTTAATAGAGTTATGCTAGGGACTCTAAATAAATTATCAATTTTTTTTGTCAAATCTCTCACACATATGTAATTTGTGTGAGTCTCACCTCTATGCGAGAGTTTTAGTAAAAAATTTAAGAATTTATTTAGAGTCCATAACATTTTTCGAGCTAATACATCTTGGAGAAGAATTAGACAATTATTACATACTCATGAAAAAATTTACTATAATTTTAATTATTAATGGGTATAATATTTATTATTCATTCATATTTATATATATATATATATATATATACTATTATAAAGTGAACACTTATGGTGTCCTGAAATTTTATTTCTTATACTGCCACGTGTCCACTTTTTTTATTTAAAATTAAAAAAAAAAAAATAGGTGGAGAAGAATTAGACAATTATTACATACTCATGAAAAAATTTACTATAATTTTAATTATTAATGGGTATAATATTTATTATTCATTCATATATATATATATATCCATCTATCTATGCTATTATAAAGTGAACACTTATGGTGTCTTGAAGTTTTGTTTCTTATGCTACCACGTGTCCACTTTTTTTATTTAAAATTAAAAAAAAAAATTAGATAGATGAGTGGAGAAGACTTGAACCTTAGACTTATATCAAATGAATAAGACTCTCACCACTTGACCAACACACAATATATAATAATTTTTTATTTATTTATATTTATTTGAATAGCACACGCATCGCGTGTGGCAACCGCTAATATATATATATATATATTATATTATTATTATAAAGTGAACCCCTCTTATGGTGTCTTGAAACCTTTGTTTCTTATCCTGCCATGTGTCTACTTTTTTATTTGAAATAAAAAAAAAATAGATAGATGAGAGGAGGAGATTTAAACATTAGACTTATGTCAAATGAGTAAGACTTTTACCACTTAACTAGCACATAATATATGATAAATATTTTATTTTATTTTTATTTATTTAAATTATATACGCATTACGTGTGGCAACTGCTAATTATATTTTAAAGTCTACATGGTGCTTAAGATTTGAACCAAAAAAATAATTAAAAATTATTACATCACTTTTTTTTTTTTATATATATATATTTTTAATAAAAAAATTAAAAATTAACTAAAGTACTCACAGCAATTAAAATTTTCCCATATATCTACATGGGTTTTGGCGCTTTCAGATATACCTACCCAGATAGAAAATTTGTGCACATGAAAAGCATTTGTTTGAGCAGTTGAGCTTTGATTCTTAGATTTGGCTTCTTCCTCTTCCTCCCTTTTCTTCCTTCAATTTGATTCTCTTCCTGCTGCTTCAATTTGACTCTCTTTAAAAGCAGTGACAGCATACATATATGTATATATACTCAAGATAGTCCACAAGACCAGAGTCATCCCAGCTATGGCTTCCACCCATTTCCTCTGCAGTCACCACTTCTACACTTGTTCCAATTCCAAAAACCACCACACCCATTTTCTCAGAAAAGCTACTCTTTCTTCTTCTTCTTCTTATACTTCTTCATACAGGCCACATGGGTCATCTTTATCTCACAAGAAATTCCAATTTCAAAGAACCCAATTTGTCAGAGCAGTGTCTTCTGATTCCAAATCTGGGAAAACACAAGCCGAGGTTTTAATTCTCTTTCTCTTTCCTTGTGTTATTTATCGTTTAAATTGAAAATTTTATCTTTCACTTTGCTTATTTTATTTGTTGTGTGTGGGTATTTTGTTGTATCTGTTAGATAGTGTATGATATTGATGAGAAGTTGAATAAATTAGCTGATGAGGTGGATGATAATGCTGGACTTTCAAGGCTCACACTATTTTCACCTTGCAAGGTAAGATAATCAACATCTATTGCTTCGAATATTAAACTTTGATTATACTTTTGTGTGTGTGTGTGTGTGTGGTGTTTTTTAATTTGTGTGGAATATGATATCCTGTGAGGTGCAGATAAATGTCTTTCTGAGAATAACTGGCAAGAGGGAAGATGGGTTTCATGACTTGGCATCACTCTTTCATGTAAGTTCTTCCAATTGTAGTTTTCAGCTTCAAATTCTTCTTCCAAGTACCATTATCAAATTTATGGTAATTTTCATATTGTGGCCTCCTTTGGGAACTTGCCTACTTTAGTTGACTTTTTGGCTATTTTATGAGATGAAAAAAGGTTGTGTTTGGGATGACAAGTGATTGATTGATATGGATGTGACATTTCGGCCTCGTTTGGGAAGTTGGCTATTTTAGTAGGCTTATTTTTTAGCTATTTTAGTAGGTTAAAATATTTGTATTTGGGAAGAGAGTTGGATTTTTTTTTTTGCAGTTGGATGTAATGTTTGTGAGAGAAAAAGTGAAATGGTTATGGGTTTGATATGACATTTTCTCTTATTGGCTATTTTAGCCTATTTTGTCTTTTTGTGAGTTTTAGCCAAAAAAAGTCAATTTTTGACTTCCTAAACATCCCATTTGCCTTGTTGATTATTTTAGCCTTTTTTGTCTTTATTGATTATTTTAGCCAAAATCGTTCATGCCAAACATATGCATCCAAAATTTTAGATAAAATGCTTCATAACTTCTGCCGCTTTGGGTCATGGTCAAGATCAAATTAGGTCATAACCAAAAGTAGCACAAAAGCCTCATAACCAAGACCAATTTGGTTCATAACCAACAACACCACAAAGTCTGGTAACCAAGGCCCACTTTGACTCATAACTAACCACCACTAAACCTTATTACCATACCAAGTTCATAATCAACCACCACAAGTAACATATGATTCATAACCAAGACCATATGGCTTTGTAACTACGGCATATGATACATATGTTTTAAGGATGCAAATACTATAACCCATATGTTTGTTACTCATGATGAATTTTTTAATCAGTGATCCAGTATTATCTTTATTATTGAATTTACTTGGTGTTTTTAATTTATATCTTATTGTTTTCAAATGATACTATTGTAACCCTTTGCACCTCCAGGTAATCAGCCTAGGAGACAGGATTAAGTTCTCTTTGTCCCCTTCAAAATCTAAGGATCGGTTGTCAACCAATGTGCCTGGAGTTCCCATTGATGATAGAAATTTGGTACAGGCATTAACTTGCTTAGTTGAATTCTATTTGTTGTTTTATTTATGTTCTTTTTGTTATTTGGTTCATACTTTTGTAACATATATATCTTGCAGATCGTCAAGGCCCTTAATCTTTACAGAAAAAAGACTGGAGCTGACAACTTCTTCTGGGTAAAACCTAAGAATATTATAGATAAATTTTTTAATCAAGAGAACATTATATATTGGACTTGGTTTTTTGTTTATTCTCCATCTAAATATGTGGACAGATTCATCTTGAAAAAAAGGTTCCTACTGGTGCTGGACTTGGTGGTGGAAGCAGCAATGCAGCAACTGCTCTATGGGCTGCAAATCAGTTCAGTGGTTGTCTTGCTACAGAAAAGGAACTCCAAGAATGGTCGAGTGAGATTGGCTCGGATGTTCCGTTCTTTTTCTCCCAGGGAGCAGCCTATTGCACCGGTAGAGGTGAGGTATGGCTTAAATCTTAGTACACAAATGCAGCTCAAAATTGTCAGGCCTTGACTTTTGTTCTCATTGCTTGCTATCTGTACATATCTATTAGTATATCAGCCTAACTTGCTTGAGATCTTTCTTAAAATCATTACTTTAGAGTTGACTAGCATTCACTTGATTTGTTCAAGGCTGTCTATCAGTTGGACTGCTAACATTTGTTCAGTTCAGCACAAGTATATGAAGAAGGGGTGTATTTCTTGAATGCCTTATTGTAGACCTCTACATCTTCTAACCATTCTTTAATGATTTAAATAACAATTGTCTTTTCTCTAAGTTCTATAAGACTGCATCTTTTCCCTTTTATTGATGCTAAAATGGGTATGGGATACTGTGCTTTGATTCTTTCATGAGTGGACATATGGGTCTGTTTCTCAGTGTCAGTAGGACGTAAGATGTTCTTCCTAAGGGTTAGCTAGTGTGGTAATTATGCAGTGTAGGAAAATATTGGTTTATAACTGAGAGCATTGGGGGTAATACCTATATTATCTGGAATGGGGATCATTCCAATTCGAGAAATGGGAATGAGAACATGATATGCCACATGCTTTAAAATGTGGTATGATAAGGGTAGAGTTGTATAGATTACACTACTAGAATTTCAGAGACTCCTAATTCCTACATAAGATGGCAATTATAATTTAATAGTTAGATGTGCAATAGAATGTAGTGTCAAACACAATTCTAGAAGCATTATGGCCCATTTGTTTTATATTTGGTCATGCAAGAACTCTATTTTTTTAGATTTAGTTCATTATATTTGATTTTTTTCCTCCTATAGGAAACTTTTAAGCTAATATATAGGAAACATTTTGGCATCGCTTTGGATCACTAAATTTTTGGTTTCGGAATGAAAGTGTACCATGTTTTAGAATGTGCTTTCCAAAATGTAAATCACTAGGGTATTAGCATTTTCAAGTAACACTAGGTGATATGGAAATAATGCAGCCAAAGAACAAAGGAAAAGAAGTCTGATTGCTAATTGATTCCTTATTTCTTTCACTGTAATGGTGGTTGGTGCACTTAGGGGGCAAGGAAGCACAGGTGCAATCTTCATAAGATACCATTGCTGCTTACAATATTTCTAAATTAAAATAGTTGAGCAACCAAGAGGATGTATTCAGGTTGAGCTAAGCTTTTGTGAGCAAGGTAAGATGGTTGGTAAGAAATACAAGTATGGAGAGATATGAGATACCCTTTGACAAGTATGGTTTTGTCATGTACTTGCTGCAGATGTGGAGCCAACATCACTGAATCGATGTTTTGGAACAATGAAATGAAAAGAGAAGGATACTGGTCGGGGATAGATAGATTGAAATTCTGCTATTACAAGAAACAAAGAAGGAGATTATCACTAGCATAGTGTTTGGTTCGTTGGAATGAAGGTGGAATGGAATGATCATTCCATTAGAATATCCATTTTAGTTTGGTTCACTAAAAAAAGATGAAAAATATATTGCAAATGGAATTATTATTAACCATTAGAAGGGAACAGTCATTCCACATGGAGACTAAGGAATAGTGATTATTTCACTCTATTCTACTTTCATTCCACTTAACCAAACTCAACATTAGGGTTTGATAAGGGCACTGTAGCCATTCAAGAATAGTGATTTTGCTGCTGTGGGTGCAGAAGGTTCTGCAGGGGGTTCACTGTGTATCTGGAGATGTGATTCTTTTTAGGTACAAGACTGTATCAAGAGTAAGCATTACATTGTGTACAAAGGCAAATTGTCCAATGATTTTGAATGCATCATATGATGTTATTATGTCAAAAAAGCATGGAGTAATTGGTCCGTCTTCTTGTGTTGGTGTGGTATGGAGTGGGTAAGTGAAGGATTTGTTTGAATGGTGGTTTCATTTCAGAGTTTAAAATATGAGGAAGCTATTCCTATGGCTGTAATCTGGATGCTGTGGAAAACTAGGAATGACATTGCATATAATAATAAAGGCAAATTGTCCAATGATTTGAATGCATCATATGATGTTATTATGTCGAAAAAGCATGAAGTAATTGGTCCGTCTGCTTGGGTTGGTGTGGTATGGAGTGGATAAGTGAAGGATTTGTTTGAATGATGGTTTCATTTCAGATTTTAAAATATCAGGAAGCTATTCTATGGCTGTAATCTGGATGTTCTGGAAAACTAGGAATGACATTGCATTTAATAATAAAGTCCCTATCAGGGATGATGTTTTGGAGCTCATCAGAGTAAGAGAGTTGCTTTGTCAGATTGCTAACGATATTTAAGAAAAAAAGGATGAAATTTGAAAAAAGTTCACCAAAGAAAAAGAAAAAGAAAAAATGAAAGACAAGAAAAAGGCAACAAATTCCCAGAAAATTGGCGCTCTTTTTTTTTTTTTGGGTGTCTTTAGTGGACTTTTTAAAAATTCGATCCAAGTTTTTTAAAATTCTTTTAGGGTCCTGAAAAATTACAAATTTTTTATAAAATTTTAAAAAGTTGACTAAAGATGAAAAATTGAAAAAAGGCAACCCAAAAAAGCATCTGCCAAACCTAGAGATTTTGGTTGGTTGGATTTATGAGTTGGCATATTTGATTTTGATTAATCATTTATGAAAACAGGGAAGTAGTATTGCAAAATGGCCCATGGGGATTCTTTTTTTTCCTTCTTAATTCTTTATGCTTCCGGGGATTTGCTTGTTCTTCTTTCATGTTGTCCTAGATTGGCAAATGAGAAGGCAGATGTCCTAGCTGGAAGTGCTGATAAAAACTCTGGAAAACTGTTTTAATTTGGGATTCTCACTATCATGTTATAGCCTTCATTGTTTACCCCTGCCTCTACAGGCTTATGCCTTTCTATTTGCCTTTAAGAGACACCTCTGTTGTTGTTGGTATTCATTAGAACATTACATGTTTAGCTTTTAAATTATTTTGGTTTATTTGCTAGGTAAATGTTTGGACCTCCTCTCCTCAATCTAAATAGTTCATACAAATCTTTCTATTATGAACCGATACATTTATTTTATGGTTGTAAGTTCTCATATTTGTAACTCAATTACAAATTAGATCTGGATCTATTTGATACAAGAATCAGGAAAAGGAAAGAGAATGTCATACACCGCATAAACTGTGTTACCGGGGATTGACTTACATAGATCACATACCTTGAATATGTTATCAACTTTCATACGAGTGAACAAATTATGTCCATGTGGTGAACTTTTGAATGAAAGTAGACGTAGACACATTCATATTCATGCCTATATGCCTCTTGTTCTGCATTATGATAAATCTTCCATGCTGAAGTCAAACATTTATGTCATATGGATGCATATGCACCACATGTTTTGAATTTGTAGACATGAAGTCCGTATTTGTGAGAGCATTCACATAATTAAGGTTGACTTTACTTACCGCATATCTTATTCTTGCTATTTTCCTATGATTTTCTCGGAAGTGACTTTGTCATAGTGTTTTTTACCACAAGAATCTGTGTATACACAACTACATGCTTATTGGATGAAAAGAGTGCACCTAAAACCAAAATATGCACATTCACACTTGTCAGTGAAAAGACTAGCAACTGTTACTTGTATACTATTCATAATTTCTTAAATGGTATTGCACCTTCAGAAAGGTCTAATTAGAATCATGTTTTGGTTTGTCCAGGTTGTTCAAGATATTCCCCCACCAATTCCTTTTGACATTCCAATGGTTCTTATAAAGCCTCAGCAGGCATGCTCCACAGCTGAAGTTTACAAGGTAATACTGATTTAAAGTCAGTAAACAAATAAAACACTAGCAATTACCATTTCCTAAAACCATCTCACTAAGTACGAATTTTTGATTTGTCAGCGTCTTCAATTGGATCAAACTAGTAAGATTGATCCTTTAACCTTACTGGAGAAGATCTCAAGAAATGGAATATCTCAAGATGTTTGTGTCAATGATCTGGGTATGAATTCACAACAAACATTCAGCATGCCTTGTGGATATGATATTTATTTATTTTGGTGTTTGATTAGGTTAGGGAGGTAAAAGGGCAGATTAATCGAGTAGCTTACCCAATATTGACCCTTTTGGCTGTGTTTGGTAGATTTATAAACAGGCTTGGTTCTAGTTACGCTGGTAATCTGGGTTAAGTGTGGGATCAGTTTTACAATTCTTTAATATTTTCAGGACAATCAGAACAACCCCTTCTGTGTCCATAGCTTAAATTTGCTATAACACCTTTCAAACCTGTTTGAAACTGGGGAAGAGTTAGAATGATTTGAGTTCTATTACTATTAAAATAGGTCTGGCACTATGGCAATGCCATGTTACTTCGAAGTCCAGGGTACTGTCATCTGACACGTTTTCATGTGCTCTTGCAGAACCTCCTGCATTTGAAGTGCTTCCATCTCTAAAAAGATTAAAACAACGCATCATTGCTGCAGGCCGTGGACAATTTGATGCTGTTTTTATGTCTGGAAGGTAAAAAGACATTTTGGGAAGGCCTGTTTAAAAATGTTAATCTGTGTCTTTATTTAGTACAAAGTTCAAGAAAATCCTAGTCTTCAGACTCTTCACACTCAAAGTGATTTTGATGAATGTTAGAGTTCATGAGCTAGTAAACCTTAGTTGCATACCATAATATTCTGCATTATCTTAGATTTGAATATGATTGTCAGTTGTCACCCAAAACATCTCAGACAACGAACAAATCTATTAAAATCTTGTACTATGTGTTGACAACCTAGAAAAAGGTGCAGCTGTTAATATCCAAGATAAAATTTTGAACCCAATTTTCTCAAGTACTGAACTCAACAAATGGTATTACAGTTACTTTACTGGCCATGCAGCCCTTATTTTGACCTAGCATTAGTCAGAATTGAAACTAAGAGATGAATGCTGAAAAAGTCTTATCTTTTAACAAGTATTGATAACTTCTCTTTAGCTTTTGGAACCCAAGGGGCTGTTCGAGAATCCCTTAATTTATTGTATTTTCAGCCATATCTGGTTAATGTTTGCTGTTTGGTTTGCTTCCTTTGATTGTGGGGGAATTTTCTCTTCAAAGGAAGCCATTAAGCATCGTGTTTTCATATGTAACCTTTTCTTTTCTTTCTTTTTTCAATTTTTTTGTAAGGTAAGTGGTGTGTTTTGAAAGTATTATGCTGGTGTAGTGATGGTGATCATGTGACACGGGGGTGGAAGGATCATAATTAATTTTTTATTTAGGCTTGATTTTAGGAATTAATTATGTAATTTTTTCCCGCACCATTTAAAGGTTAACAACATAGGTTGATGAGGTTTCTCTATTAATGACAAACATGTGATTCACATCCCCTAGTCAAATACCTGTTTAATGTAATAGAAGTAGTAGAAGTTGAAAACAATACAGGGTCAGACCTACCTTGGTGCGAAGTGGGACCAATGCCCTCTCCCCAGGTTTTAAAGTTTATTTGGTCAAAGGGATCCAGATCGAGACACAGTTCACTGAAATTCCTTCAGAAGAAAACTATCAACACTAAGTGAGATTCAAGAACATAATTGTAAGACACCTACACCCCATTGTAGGGCATTATGTTGTCCATTTGTGGTCTTCTTTCATAATTATATAACTATACATTATTTGATTATTTAAGTCTTGAATCTTGTAGCGAATTGTCGGAAATTAAGATTCAGTCCTTCATTTTAAGTTGTTGTTTTATAATAAATAGGGCAACTATTAGTTTTAAATGTACAGGCATGTCTATTAATGTAAGAGTCATGTACCAAGGGACATGTCTCTTGTGAAAGGTACCTAGAGGCGTATAATGTAGGACCACTGTTCTCATCCATATTACTGCTATATTATTTTTTACTTTAATACACGGTGATTTTCTGGGCAACATGAGAAAGACTTCGCACGTCTGTTTGTCACCGATGGTGCAACATGTCAAACACTGAGACTTTTGGGTTGTATCTTGTAGCAATATTTGTCCCTCAGTACCTACATGAAGGGAGGCTAATACGACTGTAGTCTATAGAACAATGACTTGTTGTGCCTCACTGTCTCACAAACTATTTTCTTTCCCATCTTCCATTTATTTACATTGTTATTTTTGTTCATTGTTTTCATAATCCATGCTTTTAGTTGTTTTATTACTTTGTGATAATTGATTAATTATTTGATAATCTTGATTATTAAATCCCGAACAGTTATCCGTAGAAGTCAATCTTGCTATGAAAATGCTTTAGCTTGCATCTAAAAAAGCATGTTCTCTACAGTTATGGGTCTGTGAAAGAATCCATACCATGAAAGGTGGCTTTTCTATGCCTGCCTAAAGAAGATAGGAGGGGGGGAAAATAGCGGAAACAAGACAGCCTAAGTGGTTTGGCAAATACTTTTCTATTAGTTTTTTTGGTTTTTTACTCTTTGGGGGGAAAAAAACAGCTGTTAAAAAACTGATGTTTTTGGCACATACTAAAAGAGTTAATTTTTTGTTATTAGGAAAATTGAGTGGGGAAATTATTTTCTTCTTTATTGTTGGCTAAGTCAGCTATTGCCAAACAGGCAAACACGTTTTGGCTCGAACAGCCAAAAAAAGGTTATTTAAGCCATTGCCAACCAGAGCTCAAATTGAATTTCACATTCTGTTATCTCACATTCAGGGTTTTAACAGCTGGATTTTTCAAGTCCTTAGGTATTCTTCTTTGAGCTACCAAGTGACATTATATATATATATATATATATATATATCATGAATGAATGAATAGAACCTTGGCCTAATAACCTTGGGGTTTTGGGATCAAGTCTCGGGACAACCACTTTGTGCATTATGTCAAAGGTTAGGTGTGTATCTAAGTTTTCCCCTCACAAATACACGTTAATGTGTACTAATTGGGCGCTATTTTTTATTTTTTTATTTTATTTTTATATCATGAATGAATAGAAAAATACTGTTTAACCTGTCCTGAGGTGTTGAATATTTTCTTATTTTTACTTTTTTCTTCTCATCTATATGTGTACACACAAATATATGTTTGCACAAATATATTTCAGCGAGTTACTGCTCAAACTAAAGAAGATAATAGTTTTAGATCTTTCATCAATAGAGCAGTTATACTGCAATTTTATTTTACAATCTTTTGTTTTGTGACTCTGTCTTCTCAATGTCTTTGATGCAGTGGAAGCACTATAGTCGGGATTGGTTCTCCAGATCCCCCACAATTTGTTTACGATGATGATGAATACAAAGAAGTGTTTTTTTCAGGTAAGTTACAAGCCTGTGTTCTTTCTTGTTTTTCATCCAATTTGCTTCTTGCAAATAAATAGTTTTTCATTTTCTCAATAATACAACCAAATATAATCACAATATCCGTGAATTAGTGTCAAGCTTACAATCCCGGGTCACATAGGAACGAAGGTCATGATCTGCCCTCCAAGGTCTGTTTCAAATATCAGGTCTCTGATCTCTGTCCCTAGGAAAAATCACTCTGGAATAGATTAGAAAAACAACTATGTGGAAGTATAAGTGATCTTATAATCATGAAAATTAGGCCTGTTTATTGAGAGCTTTTAAAAATCATCTTGTGAGCAAATAACATATCAGCCATAGTTTTCTGACTAGTAGATCTATCTATGGAATTGAACCCTAATTAAAATCTTGCAATAAACAAGAAATATAGTCTACTCTTTTGTTTTTTGGTAATTAAATTTTCTGACAGTAGATCTATGGAATTGAACCCTAATTAAAATCTTCCAATAAACAAGAAATATAGTCTACTTTCTTTTCTTTTTTTTGGTAATTAAAAGTATAGTCTATTTGATGGTGTGACATCATATTGAACATTTTTTTCCCCTTTCTAAAAGCTGTTGAATTTTGTTAGTGAAAAGAGATTAGTTTCTTATGTGGATTCCTATAGTTCTTTGATTGGACCACTAGTGAAGCTTTATGAGCCTAAAAATATTGAATAATTTTGAAATAATTACATAGGCATATGAGTAGTGAGTAGCATGTGTAAATTGAGACTAGTCTTCTATTTAGTTTTTTATCAGACTAATTGGCCTATTAAGTAACGCAGCCTGATCCACCATCTGTCTGACAGAATCCGCCCCAAACTCTCCTTCTGGCCCTCCAAATGGAGGAGTTTTGGCTCCTCCCCCTGCAGTCTATGGGGGTGTTTGGTAGGGATTAAAAAAGCAGCTTATAACCTATTTTAATTTGGGAGTTGTAGTAGACTGTTTGGTGCAATTTCTGCTTATAACTTATCAGACAGAAATAGCTTAAATAAGCTTAAAAAAACTGATCTTTCAAAAGCTAGGAGAGGAGTGCTTTTAGTTTTTATTTTCTGATTATCAACTTTTAGCATAAAGTAATCTCCACCAAATATCATCAACCTTCCTTTTGGGCCCTCCGATGGAAGATTTCTGATTCCACCCTTGCAGTCTATATATCCCAAATATTATATATATATATATATATGATTATTTGTATATGATATGTTGACCAAATATATTGTTTTGGCAGAAGCCAGCTTCATCACTCGTGCTGCAAATCAATGGTATACAGAAGAACCAATTTCAACAAGTGCTGGCACAGCCGTGGATCATTCGCTGCCAGTTTGAGTAGTCCTTTCTTGTTGTAAAAATAAAAACAACAGACAGATATGTTAATTGCCTCATATCCATTCATGTCTCATCTTTCTTTTATCAAATGTTTACAATATTTTAGAAAGATTTGATTTTGATCAGGGTGTGAGTGCTATGGAATTAACAGGAAGAAGACCACTGAGTACAGGGTATAAAGATACACTGAAATGAGAAATTGCAGTTTGAATTTCTCAACCTTTGTGTGCTTTGTCTTTTAGGGGCAAAGGTTCTCTTCTTTCTTCTCTCTCAAAAAGTTTAATGTCTTTATTTTTTAACTTCCCATCCCATTCCATTTTCCTTTTATTTTGTATTATTTTCAATGAAAGTTTTAAAAAAATTCAATTCAATCACTCAAAAACAGTTTGAGCTCAGCCTGTTTGGGTTACAAACAAGCTAGCTAGGTCAAAACTGAAGTTGCTCAGCAGATGTCTGAGCAATACTAAGCTGTGTTTGGGTTATGAATTTAAAGTTCATATTTCATTCACGTTTTTTTTGATCTTTTCCTTAACCAAAATTAATGATCCAAACACAACTAAAAAGATCACCTCGCTCTGGATGATAAACCAATGGATGATAAATCAAGCAAACTGAAAATAAAATAAATAAAAATAAAAGAAGAAGAGCAGCAGAAATAAAATGACTCTTGGATGCTTTTTGCACTAAAGATTGACGATGACAATCATTGAACAGCAGCATCATAAGAACCAACACCAACATAAATCCAAGCACAATTTCTGGTCTTTTTTTTTCTTTTCTTTTTTATTCTTTTTTTAAACCCTTCTCCGAGTTGGCACTGCTCATCCTACAGGGAAGGAGAAGAAACAAACTGTCTGGGTAAACTAAACAGATCTTTCTCCTCAAAAGGAGACGACCACTCAAGCGAAGAACCACCACCAGTCGTTGACGTTTCCCCAGAAGCTACTACTCCGCCATCTTGCAATCCTGCTAGCCCACCATTGGCCAAAGGCGGTCTCATGGCTGTCCTAGCATTCAGTCCAGAAGTATACGAATCATGTTCATGATTGTTGTTTTTCATCATTCCCTGCCACATTCCACTTGACCTAGATGAACTCCGGTCCAAAGTCCAATCTATGTTAGTATAATCAAACTGCTGTGTTGAGCCACCTGTGTTCCAGTCTACAGGAGATAACGACCCAGATGACCCATTCGAGCCCAATCCAGAGAATAGTCCGAGAGAGGATGCAGCTGCAAGTGTCGGAGATGTACTCATTCTATTCCACAAACCATTTCCCCGTGCTGCCGCTCCAGGAGAATCCACTGGACCGTTGCTCGACACGAATTGAGGGTGTTGTTGATAATGAAACTGGTTGTACAACTGATTCAAATTGTTAGGAGTAAGGCTTCTTGTACTACTAGGAATATGCGGTGATAATCCATTAGGCTGCTTTACTATTTCTACATTGTTTGGATACCAACCAGAGACTGTTCCGGACGGAGATGAACTCATGCTTGTGGTTGGGGCTTGCTTCACATTCGCTGATTGGGGTCGTTGCATCACTACAACTGGTTCCTTAACTGATCCCAGTTGAAGATTCTTCAATTCGCTTCCGAGTGCCATGTATCGGGTTTCTGTCTTGGCTGGTGGAGATGTTGCCTGCAAAGGTGATGCCATAGAATAGGAGACCGAAGGATTTGATGCAGCACTTGGGGGCCACCTTTTATCAGCAGACATTACAATCTGTTGTTGTGGTTTTGCCCACTCCAATTTAGGTTGAACTTTCCTCGACACCTGTGAATTTTTGCTTCCCGATTCCACAGGTACTCCAACTGTAGCTACTGTTTTGGTATAATTAAAATCTCTGTCATCCCTCCTCTGTTGTATGATAGCAGATGAATTAGGTTTTGGTTGAGGCCTCAATGAATTCTGACTACAAGATACTGAAAGTTTGCCGTTGCTGATGATTGGTGGATCACCAGTTTCTTCTAGCTTCGGTGGGGCAGAGGGTGGTGGGTCCTGCTTCTGTGCTCTCAATGTTTCTGCTGTCCTATCAAGATCACCTTCGCAGGCAACAATAGCTCTTTCAACCTCCTGCTTTAAGCAGTTGTACCTAATCTCCATGTCAGCAATTCGAGCTAGTTCCTCTGATATGTCAATTTTAAGATTACCCCCATCAAGCTTGTGTTCATTGTGGTCATCAGCTTCTTCACCCCCTTCAAATAGCCATGCCACTGATTCCTCTATTTTCCCTTCATTTAAAATGAGAGCCAATGTTGCCCGTTCAGAAGAAAATCCCATTGAGACAAGCTGTTGGGCAAGTGATTCCAGCTTTCTTGACATGAGAAAGCCACGACACCGCTCGTGCAATTCCTGGGCTCGCTTCTCTTTTTGACGCTGATGCTTCTTCTCGTTCTTTTGGCGGATTTTCTCTCTTTTGTCGTTGTCCGCTCCTGGTATTACCTCCTGACGGAGAGGATGCTGAGATGTTTTCTCTTTATGATCTTCTGACTCACCAGACCAACTACCATTGTTGGAAACAGTATCATATTCCATCCCAGTTCCAACTGAGTTCCCAGAATGGTCGTCTGAGTCATCTATATTCCGGAAACGGCCATTTATGTGCAAAGGTAAAGCGGAAGACAATGGTGCCGTCTCAAGTGTGTGGAATTTTCCCAAATGCGGGTTGTAACCACTGACTGGGATACCACTAGCTGCATTAGCATGTACTGAAGGTTTCGGAGAAGCCTTCTGAGGTTCCTTGACAGCCTTTTTGTCCTTGGACTTCGATTTGGATGCTGGAGACATCTGCTTGATAGAAAATTGTTATCTGCAATGTTCAAAGTGATATTTATTTCTTAGTTATGGACAAATAGGACCATCAGAGCAACACGTGTGGTACAAACTAAAAAAAATAACTACTCAGTTATTCACAGCTTCAACCATGATGAACCATACATGTACACTCGCTTTGTAATGTTAATGGGAGGTAAAACCAAAAAAAAAAAAACAAAATTGAATGTGTGTGTGAGGGAGAAAGAGAGTAATAGAGTGAAAGTCGTGCCATCTACATCAACAAGTGTCAACAAATGAGAGCGCACAATTATGAATTGGTAAAAAGATTGTTTCTTTTCAAGTACATGGATACTAGGAAACAAAACTGACAGGATCCATTAATGAACATGAGCTATACGGCAACCATAAAATACTCTCCAATAAGAATTATTCTTCCAAATAGAACTTTCTCTACAGACAGAAACTAAGGAGTACCTAAAGTATACTTAAATCATTGCCCAATTTTATTTTTTCCCTTCAAGCCGAGTGAAATTTTCAATCACCGACTCGAACCCATTGTTCAATCCTACTCAGACGAATAAGGATGCACTTGTGGTAGAATGGGCCAATCAGGACTTTCACAAGGCGGAACTACTATGAAACAACTTATACAGGACAAACAGGTTGGACCAAACATTAAAAACTCATAAAAGGTAATAGTTTTTCTTCCACAAGGCATTTTGTTAAGTAACCAACCCATAAAATAAGAGTGTTTGATAACCTTCAGTACTTAAAACTGAATGTATTAAGTGATAATCAATTAAGCCAGTTTGATAACCATAATTGATATTGACTAAAACTCAAAAACAAAAACAAAAAAGGAAAAGTCATATGAAACTTACATATTTTGACTGAATTTATAAATACTAAACTCACTATTATAAACGCATTACCACCACCACTATCGCTACCGCTACCACCACCACCACCACCACCACCATGCCACCGCCACCATCACCATTGTCATTGTTGTCATAAGCACCATAATTATTTTACTATCACTATCATTGCTACCGCTACCACTGCCACTGCCACTGCCACCACCGCCACCATCATCAACGCTACCGATACCACCATGACAATGCCACCGCCACCGCCACCGCCACCATCATCATACCATCACCACCACTACCACCACCATTACAATATAAAAAATTAAAATATACAATTTGAAAATAATAAATTTTAAATTTTATCTCATACATATTAAACAAATTTTTTTAATTTAACACTTAAATTTTTATCAAACAACTTTTCAGCTTGAAAAATTTAGCATTAAGTTTTCAATACTTAATTCTCAATCTTTAGCTTTCAGCTTTATGCTTTATCAAACACCACCTAAGATGTCAAATGGAAAGAATAAGCACACCCCCAGAAAAGATTCAAATTAAAACAATTTAAAAAAAGAAAAAAAAGAAAGAGAAAGAAAGAAAAAAGGCTTCAGAGAAACCCAATTATGAGCTCACTAATGAAATGTTTCCAGTTTGTTAAACCAGCAAAAATAGGGAAAATGTACAACCAGTGTTGCGATTGATGATCTTATTCCTGCCAAATGTAATTTATTTTATCAAACGAAATCAAGTGCTAAGAAAGGATTAACGAGTACAAAAATATCGGATATGAGAAAGCAACACAAGAAGATCCAACCAAAAAAGTTAGAAATTTGAAACATGTAAATCTACAAAATGCAAGTTGATGTGAACATTCTGGTTAATAGATGTTAGGTTCAAGGCCATTAAAAATTCTCCAGTTTCTTGGAAACAATCCTTTTCAAAAACCATAGCATATAACAAAACCATGAAAGGAAAAATCTAACTAAATTGAATGAACTGCATGTAGTCATGAATCCCGATGTCCACTTTACCAACAATTAAATAAAATCTACTGAAAATTGTAGGGAGAGCGGGGGAATAAACATAGAAATGATGAGGAAGGATATTCATTCAAGTGCTCAAACATAAAGTCTTCTGTTTTATGACCAAAAACTCGCCGTGGGCAGGGCCATTTGGAGGAGCACACCCACTTGCAAGCAAGAATGGCCCCCGACGTACCAATAAGTAATTCTTGCTTCAATCAACAATTTAAGATACTTTCATACATGCTAATTTCTACTGCTGTACCATAACATCTACATAATTATGCAAAAGGGCAAGGGGAGGGGAACTGTCATCATATTCAATCGCTTAACATTCTTCAGATATGCAAGTAAATTAAAAGGAAAGCTCATAAGACAAAACTTTTCATTTCAAATGACATTTGTGGAAGTACCATATAGCAAATACTGCCAGTAAGGTTGGTGGCATTTTAATCAAAATTTCCCAAAAAAAATCTTCTACTAATATATATATAATATATTAAAACTGGAAATGTGAACAGCAGTATGCTTGGCATCCATCAATTAATTTTTTTAAATGTCAACTTCCTCATTGAAAGACATGCATTGAAATTTTTTTATCAAATCTTTTAACAATACCGTTCTTTTCCTGCTCTCACATGTCATCTGGGTCCCACTAAAAACTTTTAAAACCCAAATCCACTTGCTCAATCATCCTGCAACAATTATATGGCTCCATACAAATGGAATTCCTTCATATTTTTCATGTAATCTCTCATCAGCGTGAAAATCATACCTAATCAATGAAGTGACTAGCTGACTTGGTAACAATGTTAATTTAAAGAATTACGCATATAAAAAGAAAAGCTGATATAACTCAACATGCAAAACCAATTCTCCATTTTTTAATTTTTTTTTATTTTTATCAGCAGTTCTCCAAGTGATGTTGATATAAATGACAGAAATAATCAATTATTCTTGTATTTTTCTCAAACATTTTGTTATTTTCGGATGTGATTATTTTCATCTAATAGATATCATCTGCTCGCCATGATTTTGCTTGTGTTTCTTCCTACTTACTAGTTAATTGTTTTTTATAGGTTTGCCCTACATAATAGTTAATACTAAGTTATTACCAGCCTTAGTGCAATTAGAAACTGCGATTTATAGAGATAAAGGATGCAAATAGTGAAAGAAGTTATGAGATAAGGATTCTTATATATCATTGATAATCAACAAAATTTTGGGCATTGTATGCATTATTAGCTTTTTTTAACAAGTAAAGTGTATTAAAAAAGCATAAAAGGGGAGGCTTTCCATGTACAAAAAGGTTAAACCATGAGAACCTCCACGAATTTGACAACATTGTAACACAATATCAGTGAAAGAAAATTTTCAACTTAAATCTATTTTTCCTGACAGAAATTCGTATGTGGGCAGCTAGTAAATGATAGACACCAAGGGGGTACCCGCCATGTACTTGATCAATCTTCCCACAGCCACATTTCAAGAAAACTAATCTTGTGTTCTTCCTTCTTACTTTCAGAATTCAGAATCCGAATAATAAAATTCTTATATGACTTTTCTAATCCAACACGTGTAAACAAATCTAAGATGCTCCCATTACATTACAATATGATGAAAAGATAACACAAGACAAGAAGTCATACTGGAGACTGAAGTTATAAATATACATATATATATCTTGGAAACTCCAATAAGTTATATTGGTGTGATAATAGCCGAAAGAACACAGAAACCTTGACACACTACAAGGCCGGATTCTCTTTTCACCATTTTAGTATTTTATCTACAAAATATGTCTCAATCTTTCCACATTCTGGACAGGAACAGAAAATTTGCAAATAAAACTGCCTTTTCTGATCCTTTATCTTTCCAACTTCATATTAAAGATATCTTTCTAGAAACCAGATAGACTTAGTTGCTCCATTCCAATCAAAACTCTAAACTCTCTACAAAATTGAATCAATGACAATCCGTCAAGTGGAACTAAGGATGTATAGGGTTTATAGGACCGACATTCATTAAAACTTCTCAAATGTTCTCCTGAATAAAGAGGTCCAAATTTTTCTTCCTATCAAATGGTTTTACAAAGTGATCTTTGTAAGGAGGATCCCTTTCATACTTTCGCTAAACTTCCACTGAAGAAATCCAAAAGAAAAGAAGAGAAAAGAAAGAAGTAGGCTCTTAGAAGTTCAAAAATGTAGCCTGCTATACTTGCATAGCAAATATCCTGAAAAGTGGTGTCACCAGGAGTGTGATTATCAATCTATCCAATAAATCCTACCCAAATATTCAACCTGTAGTATTTCGTTGTCATGGTTATAATGCATTGAGATTGGGTTCAGTAGCACTCAAAACCGTGGAACCTTCCCTAACCTGGTCAACACAGATGCAAACACCTACAAAAACTAAAAGCATGTGATTTAAAGAAAACCTAAAAGACATTAGGATCAATATTCAATAGTGGTAGCAACACACCACATTTTTTCCTAGCCCCATTCATGATCAACAATGTTACCTTAAAATGCCACGGAAAGCACAATGGAGGATTCAAATTCCATATTTCTAAAGAATTTATACAACTACAAAATAAAAAATCTTACAATCTTACGACTAATTCCTAACATAAAACCAAAATAACAGCCCGCACCCCCAATCTCTCTCTCTCTCTCTCTCTCACACAGTTTAATATTACTTTCTCACATCTACAGTGCTGCAATACTAAACTTTCCCATTTTAAGATAGAATAATAGGGATACCCCACTTGGTGTAGTGTCATACTTGATTGTTCACTACAAAAAATTTTAACTAACATTAAGGCATTTATATATGGTCATATGAAAGTTAAACATGAATCCCCCACATACACAAGTCCAAGTGTAAATAATTTTTGCCACTTAGATTTCACAATAAGAATTTATTTCATAAATTTCACAATCGGTTTAAAACTGAACGCACCCAAACAAACACATGATTACATCAAGTGAAATTCTACACCAAGGTTTTTACATGTGGGTCAACTGAAGAAAGTTGAACCGATAAATCTTACATTAGGAAAAATTCCCACCAAACCCACACTAGTTGTAACATGTAGTACACTGCTCTTTCATAAATTACCATAAAAATCATTTTGTTTCAAGAAAAAAGAAAGTTGGTTTTCCGTTCTAATTCATGTAGGAAAATGCTTCTTGCGAGCACAGAGATACAAAAAAATAATACAACCCATAAATCTCCTATCAAAGAAAACCCATTTGGTTGTCACACTGAACCAACATTTTCTGTAAAATCCTAATTGAACTCTTATTGGCCATTAAAACCCCATAAACATGGAAACAATTGAACCACCAACAGAGATCACAAAACATCAAGATCCATCCTAAAAGCCAATTCAATTCAGAAAACAACAGAACCCTAATTCAGAATACCAATTTCGGTTCCTTTTATCTACAACACGAACAACGAAACGCACAAATCAAATATGGTTATCCGTAAACATCATATCAAATCAAATAAAGATGATGATGATAATCAATCGGAAAAGAGAAAGCCATGCAAAAATGGGGGAAGAGAGAGGATTTACCTGAAACGGAGAAGAGAGAGGACGGAGCGATCAAGAGAGATCGTGAATTCGTTGGAAAGGCGATTGAAGAAATGAGAGAGAAGAGAAGAGAAGAGAAGAGAAGGGGCAGAGAGATAGAGAGAGAGAGATAGGTATTACGAGGCTAAAACTGAATCGACCGAATTAGGGTTTTTCCAAAAAAGATCGATTTCCATTGAATTATTAAATTATAAAATAAACAAAAATAAAAATTATTTAACTGGTTTAGATTTTCAGAATTTATATTTTTAGAAAATTAAATTTTTTTATTTTTCATATTTTTTTTATTTTTATTGATTTTTTTTAATATTTTAAGTAATTTTTAAAAAATTTAAATACACCTAACATAAATATACTAAAAAGGTATAATATTTGTAAATTTTTAAAAATTCACTAAATATCAAAAATATAAAAAATATATATATAAAAATTCAATATATTTTTTGTATTCTTGTGTATTTATTGATTTTTTAAAATATTTTTTTACAAAATATTTTATTTTTTAGATTCATTTATGTAATGTGCATCTAAAAAAATAAAAAAAATTACTTAAAATTTTACAAATATTCACTAATAACAAAAAAAAATACAAAAAAAATACAAAAATTAATTTTTAAAAATTAAATTCAAAAAATTGAAGTCAAATACATTGATTGGTCACAGTAGATATCTCTTTATAAATTATAACTCTTCTTGTCATCTAATTTTTATTTTATCATTTTACATCATTTTATTTCACTTAGTATATTTATAGTAATTTTCATGTATTATATTATATATTTAAAATTTATAGTAATTTTCATGTATTATATTATATATTTAAAATTAAATAATTACCAATAAATCCATTTTGAAAAGTCTCTCACCTTTTAATTCAATTTTTTATTTTAGTAATGGCCACCGTGACGAACTTTTCTGTTGTAATGAGCTGATGTTTGCTCTAACTTGATTTGATGAGTTTAAAATTATATTTAAATTTGACTTGTTTATCTAAGGGGATGAGTTTTTTTTAGTCTAATCATAGATTGAAGGGTATTGTTAAGTCCGTGAGAGTCCACCACGTGTTCCGTTTCAATAATCTAAACTGTTTAATATGTACAACTCGTCGATTACTATATGTCTATAAAAAATCACTTTAATCGGATTTTGATAGTTATGTGATCAAATCAATTTTGTATGAAAATATCGGATGATGAAAAATAAACAACTTAAAAAAATCTGATTTGATCACATAGTAATCGATATTCGATCAACGTAATTTTTTAAAGAAATATAGTACTTGATGAGTTTTACAAATTGAACGGTTCAGATTATCGAAACGGAACCCGTGATGAGCCCCCACAAACCCAATAGTACCCTCTAAACTAATTTTGAACGAGTGAAATATTAGTCAAATTAGAGTAACTTGATTTTTTTTATAATACATATGATATTTATTGAGTTAAGTAGTCGTTCGAGTTTGACTTGAAAATTTATTAAGTTTAAATTTATGTTTAAATTTGATTTGTTTACATAGTAAACTAATTTTCAAATATGAGTCAAGTAAGGTTGATTTGGCATAAACTAAATAATACAAAAAGTCAAAAAGTCACTATCCTATTTAAGTCACATCATCTTATTTAAATCACATCATCTTTCTAACACATCACATCAAACCCAACCCAAACCCAACTCATATAAGCCAATAAGTCAAAAAGTGTACTTTTTTAAAACATCTCAAACCAATCCTAGCGTAACTTAATTTTTTTTTGTATAATATATAATATAAATTTATCAAATTAAGTAGTAGTTCAAACTAAGCTTGACAATTTATTGAATTTAAAATTATGTTTAACAAATTTTTAACGAATTAAATATGTGTCAAGCTAATCGTTTAACAACCATATTTCTACATAGAAGAAAAAAAAATTATAAAATTTTGTCTCATGATTCTTTTTATAATTCCAAACAGATCATCATCCTTAAAATCTACACTCCGGTTATATCTCCAACATTTCAAATCCTAATCTTCTGACCACTACACCGGCTACACCCCTCCTTTTGTAACCACCATTTAGGACTTGTTTGGGAATAAACATTTTTAGTAATTTTTTAATTAAAATATAATATAAAAAAATAATATTTTGGAATAATTTTTTAACTTTTTATGAAAAAAATATACAAAAAAATAAAAATAAATAAATAAAATCTTTAATTTTTTGATATAAATTGTTGACTTTTTTATTTTTTTAAATAACTTTTGACCTGTTAACTAAAAAAATCACTTATCAAACAAGACTTTAATTGCACCTAGTAGTCTCCCCTCACCTTGTGATTACTCTTTCACAGCTCTTATACCTTCCACAACATGCCAGCTCTTATACCTTCCACAACATGCCACTCCCGTAAAACCCACCTCGTAACGAGAAAACAAAAAAATATAAAAGAGCTAGGAGATAGAGTTTTAGGTTTGAAAAAATATTATTTTGCTTTTTAAACTTTCGCATATTTTTTAATTTGATTTCAGACTTTAATTAATATTAATTTTATATTTAAATTTTTAAAATTTTGATCAATTTAACCCTTGCCGTTACATTCTATCGACAATTGCACGGAATGTACTGACATGAGAGGCAAATTGATTTTTACGGTAAAATTTGGGAGATAAATTGATTTTTAAGGAATATTTTGGGGTAAAATAAAATTTCAAATGAATTTTAATGCCACGTCAATACATTCCGTTCAATTATAGATAGAATGTGACGGCATGTGCTAAATTGATCAAAATTTCAGAACTTTAGATGTAAAATTAATATTAATCGAAGTCTGGTGATCAAATTGAAAAACATGTAAAAGTTTGGAAAGTAAAATAATATTTTCCTCTTTAAGTTTTTAGGTTTAGGGTTTGAAGAAAAATATGTAGTGTATGGGAAAGAAATAAACATTTTCGTATAATCATGTTGATCAAGTCTGCGCTCATCCGTATGACATCGCTTTACTCCCTGAAAAAACAAACGTGAGCTAGCCGGCGGGTGTGTGCCAGATACCTCTCCGATGCCTAAGTCAGCAAAATAGACAAATAGATAAAAACTCTGTGTATTCGAGAATCAAAGTTGTGTTACCTCTCTATAGGTGATGTTGTGAGCTTTTATAGGTTTCGCGTGGCACAATCCTAATAGGACTTTTACTCCTCCATGTAGAGTCCTCCTAGGAAGCATACTCCTGAAAGATAATGCTTATCCTTCAACACCCTCCTCACTGCTTAAACCAAGTGAGATGGTTTTACCATGGTCGGACTCCAATATGATCGAGGTAAGCATGGCTATGCTAAGCTGCAGACTAGACCGAGCTAAATTTAGCTCGGCTCTTCCATTCACTGCTCTTACCCCGGTTTCTCCCAGTGCTAACCATGGTATGTCTCGACCGGGATAACTGATACGTGGTCCCAATCGGGATAACTTTGTGTGTGACGACCGAGTTTACCGTAAGCTCTTTGGGACTAGAGTAACTTCATGCCTCTTTTGGACCGGAGTAACTTTATGACCTTTTTACTCAGCCCTTCTTACCGTGGCCTAATGAACGACCCATTACCTAGCTCGGCCCAATTTATATATAAATTACCCTCTCAATTGCCCCTTAATTCCATCTGCATAGCATGACAGGGATTACCTGTTACCAGCCGAGCTAAAAACTTTATCCTTACGATCGAGCTAAACTCTTTAGTCTTTTCAGCCGAGCTTAAAAACCCTTTAGCCTTTCCAGCCGAACAAAAACTCTTTGGCTTTTCCAGCCGAGCTAAATTTACACCGGGTTCTATCTGTCCGGTCAAAGTGTCTCTTCAATCACTGCAACTGAATCGCTTCTTATCCCAAGGACACATGGCATACTCTCATTGGCTGAAGGTAGCTGTCACGCCGTCTTCGTACCTCCTGTTTTTTGAACAGTCCCGCCCAAATTTTGGGCCTTCCATCAAAACAAACCCTTTCATTCTCTTTTGAATCACTCACACCACTATTCATCTCCTTTTCTCTCTTCGAGCCTCTATTGTTCTGCAACTAAGGAAACTTCGTGGTTTTGCAGCCATTGCTCCCATCTTCAGTTTCCTTTCTTTAGTCTGGTAAGTGACTTGACGCTTACTTTCTGTTGATTTAATCATGTTACGTAGCTCTTGTTTTGCTTTTCAAAACATATTTTCCACTTTTGCTTCCATTTTTCATTCTCCCTTTCGTTTTCTGAAAAAAAAAAAAAACCTTGTAATAGTACCCACTCGAATTCACGAAATAATCTGAGAAACACTGGTTTTGATTCAAAATCAACATGTAACCGAACTAAGAAGTTGTTTGCAGCCAACGTCAATCTAGTCGGACTAACCAACTGAACTAACTCTTCATGCTTTACAAGTAGTTTCAACAAGTCAAACCATCTTTTCACTTAATTTAGTCGAGCTATCGATCCGTACTACGTTTGCGCAATAGTATGCCTGAAAGCCTAAACCACGGCCGAGCTACAACTTGGGGCTAAACTAGCCTTCTTAGCTCAGACCGAACTAAGAATGTTGCCCCTAGAGGCTCAATCGGACTAACAAATCCCTTGCTAAAACCGAGTTAACAGACCTCTTGCTCAAACCGAGCCAAGACACGAAGCACTTCATATAGCCGAGCTAGGACTTTATTTATCTTGCTTGTGTTTCTTTTAGCACGGTCTCACGATCTGTGCTTAACACCTTTGTTTTTCACTTTGCAGACATAGGTTGCCCAGGCACTCCTTTGAGCGTTCAACCGAGTTACTTAGCACCATTCTCCGACCGAGCTAACACCCACGTATAATTTATTCATAACTTAAACCACAAATGGGAAAGTATAGGTTTTTAGTTAACTCACCTGGTGCAATGGCTGAATTTCGCAAGGACTACCAAATCCCAGATGATGTCCACCTTTCACTGGCAGAGCTAGACACCGTCCCCTGGGGAAAACAAGGTTTTGTCCCCTTTAACATTATTTCAATTGTAGAGTGCGGTCTACGTTTCCCTGTACAGCCCCTACTCTGTGAATTCTTTAGGCAAATCAAACTCTTTCATACCCAACTATCCACCAATTCTTACCATATAATAAACGACATTGCTGCGTTAAACCACCGGGCTGGCCTTAACCTAGGCCTAGCTGAGCTCTTTCATCAATACTCCATAGGATCAGCCGAAGATGGCTGGGTTTACTATTTACGAATAAAGCGCCGGCGTGAAAAAATAATAAAAGACACACCAGACAAAGACTTGAACGATGACGATTTTTTCTGGGTATCTGGGAATTTTGAAGACCACCAAGCCCAGATACCAGGCCATAGAATAAACTAGAACAAGGGTGTAGTCGGTAGGGTTACCTCGGCTTTACTGCATTCTTCTCATTATTTCGGTTTTCTGATTGTGAACCGTACTGAATGTTGTCTTCTTTTTTGCAGATAAGAACTTTCTTAAGTCCCAATATAGCTACCCCAACTTGAACGTGATTCGCGCTGCGCTGCGATATCCAGACCGGAGTTGGACTGACCCGACCTACCGATACAGTGGAAAACGAAGGATCAAGGTAACTGACTTCCTGCTAGAAGCCTCTCCTGAACCGGACCCATCCTTGCCTCAAATCAACCTTATCCCACTTACTGCCGAACAAGAAATGGCCAAAAAGAGAGCCGTGCGAGCCCTTCTCACCAAAACAAACCCAACCGAGGTACCTCCAGCCGGTCAACCTCAAGAGACCGTGGTGGCCCTTCCATCTCATCAACCCTCATCATCCCGCCAAAGGAAGCGTGCCCGGACTACTCCAACCGAGCAACGTCTGGTTGATGAAGACGAAACCGTGGTCCCTCAAACCACTCTATCAACTTCTCCACCGAGCCCACAGCCGGAGCGTTCGGACCGAGCTAGCTCTTCTAAGTGGGCTCTAAAGATTTCTTTCCAAAACCGGGCTATTCAGGACACTGATTCAGTGGTCGCTGAAAAATATCACTTAATGGCATTCAACCTTGCCAAGAGTGTTTGCCTCCCAGCAGACATGGAGCACCACAACCATTTGACCGAGCTAAAGGCCATCCGCTCAGCCACAAAATCCATGGTGCTTGTAAGTAGCTTCCTTTGCTGATTTTTCTAATTTTCTACTCGGTTTTACTGCAAGTCTCTTTCCATTCTTTTTCAGGCCATGCAAAAGAACCATATTGCTCACAAGCGAGTGTTGGAACTTAGGAAGACAACAAGGCAGACCATGACAGAAGCTGAAGCCAAAACGGCTGAGCTAAAAGCATCTCAACAGAATACGATCGAGCTAGAGGCCGAGGTAACCCGTCTGACCGGACTAATTACCTCGGCTAACGTTGACAAACAAAGGTCCCTGATCGCGATGAAAGATAAATACCTGCGTGAGCTGGCCAAGCTTGAAGGCAAGAAGAACGCTGAGATCGCCGAGCTGCAAAAGAAGGCAGATGACGTGGATGCTCAAGGTTTCAAGGAGGGGGAGGCTCTTTACATTAAGCAATGCGAGGCAGCCAAAGACTTGTTCTTTAAATGCGGATGGAGGGCGGCCGTGGCCCAGCTCGGTCATGGACCAGAGACCGAGGTTTTCAATCCTCTATCGTATTTTATCCCGGGTTCGATGACGGAGTACACTACGTCCGTTCAGCAACAGTTTCTTCAGTCTGAGGATAATGAAGAAGAAATCGAGCCAGACAATGCTCCGGTTGTTCGAAATAATGCCCCGGTCGTTCCAAATAATGCCCCGATCGTTAATGAACCTACTGTTCAGTCAGCTAATTTGGAGCCATCGGTTGAGGATCTGCCGACCGAGATACCAGATGAGACCGGACTCCGAGTTGTACTTGACGCAGAAATAAACGACGTTTTTGCTTGATCTTCTCTTCTTCTTTTTTTCTTCTTTTTTTTAACCTTTGGACAATTGTAACCAGGTTGAAGTAACATCCTTCTGTACTTGTGAACTTTGAATGAGTGCTTCTTTTGTTTCAACACTTATTTCGGTTGATCTCTATGCTTGTATTTTACTCTCTAGCTGAAGTCTTGGATGAGGTACAACATTCTCTTGCCGAGATACTTTATTCTGGTCTTAATCATTGCAACTATAAGTATACTTGAAGAGTACTAAGAGTTGGTTTAATCCGGCCAACCACTCTTTAGCCAAGATCCTTACCTCGGCTGTAGAGTATCAAGAGTTGGTTTAATCCAGCTAACCACTCTTTAGCCGAGATCCTTACTTTCGACTGAAGAGTATCAAGAGTTGGTTTAATCCAGCCAACTACTCTTTAGCCGAGATCCTTACCTCGGCTGACGAGTACTAAGAGTTGGTTTAATCCAGCCAACCACTCTTTAGCCGAGATCCTTACTTCGGCTGAAGAGTACCAAGAGTTGGTTTAATCCGGCCAACTTCTAGATTGGTTTTTCCAGCCAACCCAGAGAAAAGTGTTTGGTTATTCCGATCAAACGTCCTACAGCCTAGATCCTTATCCTGGGCTTAGGAAGAGTGTTGGTTTTTCCAGCCAACCTTTAGATTGGTTTTTCCAGCCATTCTAAAGTAAAATGTTTGGTTATTCCGACCAAACGTCCTGCAGCCTGGATCCTTATCCTGGGCTTAGGAAGGGTGTTGGTTCTTCCAACCAACCTATAAGTTAGTTTTTTCGGCCAACTATGCTTTCAATGCCCCTAGTCTACTAAAACAACTTTTACAGAATAAAAACGCTTATGCTGAAAAGAAAACTACTTGTTTTATTGGGGAAAAGAAAAATTACAAGTATTCTAAAGAAAAGCTAAAAATAAAATAGTTTGAGATTGACAGTATTCCATGGTCTGGGAATTGCTTTACTGTCTTCGTCTTCCAAGTGGTAAGTACATTTTCTTGCTAATCCGACCACTTTGTAAGGTCCTTCCCAATTAGGCCCTAATTTGCCATCTCCTGGTACCAAGGTGTTTCCCATCACTTTGCGCAGTACCCAATCTTCGATTTTGAATTGCCTTGGATGTACTGTCTTGTTATATTTCCTAGATAACTCTTGTTGGTATGAGGCAATGTGAACCAGTACTTTTTCTCTTCTTTCTTCGGCGAGGTCGAGCTCCAATGCTATGGCTTCTCCATTCAAGTCTGGATCAAAATTTTTGCTTCTAATTGTGGGGAGGCCAACTTCCAGCGGGATTACTGCTTCCATGCCGTAGGCTAAGGAGAATGGTGTTTCTCATGTTGATCGTCGAGGTGTAGTGCGTCAGGCCCATAAAACATGAGGAAGTTCCTCAGCCCATTTGCCTTTTGCTCTTTCTAACATTTTCTTCAGTCCATCCAAGATGACCTTGTTTGATGCTTCCGCCTGGCCGTTGGCTTGAGGATATACCGATGTAGAATTGTAGAACTCTATTTTGTATTCTTCACAAAAGCCTCTAAAGATTCTGCCATCAAACTGAGTGCCGTTGTCTGATATTAGGACTTTAGGTACGCCGAATCAAGTAATGATATTCTGCCAGACGAACTTCTTCACATCTTTTTCCTTGATTGATGCCAATGCTTCTGCTTCCACCCACTTTGTGAAGTAGTCTGTTGTGTGAGAAAGAACTTCCTGTTACCGGGTGCTGTTGGAAGTGGTCCTACTATGTCCAAGCCCCACATTGCGAAGGGCTATGGGCTGGTCAATGGTAGGAGTTCTCTAGCTGGCTGACGTATTTGGTGTGTGAACTTCTGACATTTCTCACACTTCTTCACATACTTCACCGAGTCTGCTTGTATGTATGGCCACCAGTATCCTTGTGAAATGGCTCTGTAGGCTAACGATCTTCCTCCTTTGTGGTTTCCGTACACGTCTTCGTGTATCTCGAACAAGAACGCTTCCACTTTGCTGAGGTGGACACACTTTAGGTAAGGTCCTGAGAATGACTTTTTGTATAATGCCATAGATGAGGAGAGCCAAAATCGCTGCGACTTTACTCTAATTTTGTTGGCTTCTTTCTTTTCTTCCGGTAAGACGCCGTCTTTTAAGAACAGTATGATGGGATCTATCCATGAGCTGCCTAGTTCGGCGCAACATACCTCTTCTGTTTCGAGGTCTTCAATGCTTGGTCTTGGTAGGTAGTCAATTAGCAATGGGTGAGGGATGGATGTATCTGCTATTGAAGCAAAGCCTGCTAGTTTATCTGCTCTGTTGTTTTTCTCCCTGCTAATATGTTCTATCCTTACTACTTCAAATTTCTTGATCTCTGTTCTGACCAATTCTTGGTACTTGGCCATCCTATCATCCTTCGTTTCGTAGTCACCAGAAATTTGGTTTACCACCAGCTGCGAGTCGCTGTAGACCATTAGCTCAGTGGCCTTCATGTAGAATGCTAATTTGAGACCTGCAAGAAGCGCTTCATACTCCGCTTCGTTGTTTGATGCTGGGAATCCAAGGTTGATTGCTTGCTCCACAATCAGGCCGTCTGGTGAGATGAAGACTATGCCAAGTCCTACACCATGCCGGTTGGATGCTCCATCTACAAAGAGCTTCCACATCTCTCAAACGAACAATTTCCAGCAAGTGGAGGGATCAGATGATGCCGTGGGGTTAAGAATGTTGCTGGTGTTTTCTTCAAGGTCCATACTTGCTGTCTGCCCCTCGCTATCTGATTGAACCAAGTCTTTATTTGTTGGTGAGTCTTGGCTTGGTGTAGCATGATTCGCTTCTGCCTTGCTCTCTTTACCCTGGTCTGCTTTGGGGTCCAACTGAGTATCCTTCACCAGGGGTTGCGCTATTTTGGCGTCAATTTCCATCCCTAGTTCGGTTGCGTTAGTCAGGTCGACTGGGCAGATATGATGACTTCCTGGGGTAAATTCTACGACAAAGTATGTCAAAGCTTGAGCCTTTATCGCAGTTCTGGGTTGGAACTTGATGTCGAATTGTCCCAACTCTACTGCCCACTTCAAGATTCGCCCAGAAAAGTTCGCCCTCTCAAACAAAGCTTTTAATGGGAAAACTGTGAGGACGACTATGGTGTGGGCGTCAAAGTAGTGCGACAACTTCCTTGAGGCCATCATTAAGGCCAAGGCCAGTTTTTCCAGTGGCAAGTACCTCGTTTCGGCGCCCAGCAATGTCTTGTTGACATAATAGATGGGCAGATGTTGGATTCCTTCCGCACGGACCAACACTGCGCTAATTGCATGTTGAGAGACTGCTAGGTACAGGAAGAGTTATTCTCCAGATATTGGGGTGACAAGCAGTGGTAGACAAGACATATATTCCTTCAAGTTTTCCAGAGCGCGGTCGCATTCTTCGTCCCACTCGAACTTGGCTTTCAATGCTAGAAAAAATGGTCGTAGTCTGTCTGACGACCGGCTAATGAATCGGTTGAGTGCAGTTGCCATGCCGGTGAGATGCTGCACTTCTTTTACTGAGTTAGGCCTCTCCAGATCCTGAATAGCTTTGATCTGGGAGGGGTCTGCCTCAATACCCTCGTTGGTCACCAGGAAGCCCAGGAATTTGCCAGATCCTACACCGAACGCGCACTTAGATGCATTAAGGCGCAACTTGTGCCTCTTGAGAATCTGGAACATCTCACCTAGGTCCCTTAGATGGTCATTCTCATCCTTGCTTTTGACCTCCATGTCGTTGATGTAAGCCTTCATTGTTCTGCCTAACAACGGCTCAAATATCTTGGTGACCATTCTCTGAAATGTTGTCCCTGCATTCTTTAGGCCAAAGGGCATGACCTTGTAGCAATACAGTCCTATTGGAGTTGTAAAGGACATGACCTCCTGGTCTGGTTCGTACATGGCGATCTAATGGTAGCCTCTGTACGCATCAATAAAGCTAAGTCGGTTGTGCCCTACCGTTAGGTCTACCAGTTGATCTATCCGTGGTTGGGGGAAGCTGTCCTTTGGGCATGCTTTGTTGACTGTCTTATAGTCGACGCAGACACACCATTTGCCAGTCTTCTTTGGCACCACGACTGTGTTGGAAATCCATCTAGAGTAGTGCACCTTTCTGATAGCTCTTGCCTCTAGCAGATTTCCCACTTCTTCCGTCACTATCTCGGCGTGGTGGAGTGCCAATCTGCGAGTGCGCTGAATGATTGGTCTGGCGGATGGGTAGACATTAAGTTGGTGACAGATGAAGTTTGGATCAATGCCTGGCATGTCGTAGGGTGTCTAGGCGAACACTTTGATGTTAGAGGTTAAGAATTCCAAAACCTCTAATCTCTCAGTGTTGGACAATAACGAACCGAGCAAAAAGAATTTATCCGGGTTATTTTCATCTATTCTGACCTCTACCAAGTCTTCCACCATTTTTTGATCAGCTGCTTTGCCGACATTTGCGAACAGTTCATTGCTCTCAGGTTCTTCCACCGACTGAACATATCCCTTGGCAGCGCGACTGCCATTAACTGTGACAAAGCATTGCTTGGACATAATTTGGTCTCTAAAGACCTCTTCAATTACCCCGGTTTCATTGGGGAATCGCATTACTTGATGGTAGGATGAAGCTACCACTCGCATGGCATGTAGCCATGTTCTTCCCAAGATTATGTTGTAAGTGGAAGGGACTTTTAACACCAAAAATTCCACTTGTTTTGTCACGCTTCCTGCCCTGACTGGAAAGATGATCTTGCCGACTGGCCACTTTGGCATTGAGTTGAATCCGATCAGGGGGGATACAGCTGGTACCAAGTCTTTGTTCTCCAATTTCAATTGTTTGAAGATGTCATGGTACATTATCTCACATGAGCTCCCTTGGTCAATCAAAATCTGCTTGACGTCGAAATCCTTGACTTAGAGAGTGACGACCAGTGCATCATTGTAAGGGTAGTATATCCTTGCCAAGTCTCTATCTGAAAAAGATATGACGTTTGTGGTTTCTGTTTTCCCCTTTTTAATGGTGGGCTGGGCACTTAATACCTTCCTTTAGTGCTCAGTCTTCTTTATCATGCCCCTGAGCTCACATACGCGCTCAGGCTCGAATACCCCATGTATTACGTTTATCACGCCTTGAGGTGGGGCGTCGATTGGTATTCCGTTCGGGTGGTTGTCATTCTGGGGGGCTGGCTGCGCCCCTCCTTTAATGTATTTGTCCAGGTGACCGGCCGCTACCAACTCCTCTAGATGTTGTCTCAATGGTGTACAATTTTCAGTGCAGTGCCCCTTTTCTTTATGGAAGGTGCACCGTGATCTTTCGTCGTAGTCCTTCTGAGCCTCTCCTAGCTTGGCAGGCCATCTGACGAAAGGTTCATCGTGTATCTCACTTAGAATCCGGTAGATTGGCTTTTTGAATACCATGGTAATGGCAGTGCAGACTCTCAACCATCTTTTATCCTGGTCTTCTTCGTTGTCCCGCCTGCCTCGTCCGTTTTTGTTCGGACGTTCTACCGCGTTGACCTTTGCCGCGGTCTTTTTATCTGGTACTGCAGTCGTGCTAGACTTTGCTTTAGCACGGACGCCACTTCTTCTACCCGAATGTGTTGGTGCACTCTCTCCATTAAGGCCTCCATCGTGAGAGGCGGTGTCATAGTGATTGAGTCCCTTAGTCTGTTCCGGACTGGAAGGCCTCTTTTGTACTGTGCGATGGCGAGATTGGTGGGGCAGTCCCCAATCTGGTTGAAGGTCTCCCAGTAGCGGCTATTGTAGGATTTTAATGACTCTTTTTCGCCCATATCGATGGAGAGCAGTTGATTAATTTCCACCGGGGTTTTGGTGTTCGTTCTGAACCTAGTCACGAATGCCTCAGCCAATTGCGCTCAGGAGGCTATGCTGCATTCTGGAAGTTTTTCGAACCAAGTCAAGCCTAGGTCACCAAGGCTTGATGGGAAGAGGATGCACATTAAAGCTTCGTTCTGCCGGTATATTGCCATAACCTGACGAAAGTGGCTTAGGTGTATGTAAGGGTCTGTCTTCCCTTCGTATGTGGTAAATTTAGGCTGGATGAAGCCTGAGGGTAATGGTGCGTTTTCAATTGCCGGAACGAATGGCGAGCTATGGAGTCTTGCCAACGCTTTATCTGTTGGTTCGTAGGCAATGTGCGGTATTGGTATCCCAACCTCGACACTTCCATGCGTCCGAGGAGCCAACCGCTGAAGGGCTGAAACTCTATGTGGGTCGCGTGTCCTAGCATCCTCCTTCTGTCGCTCCCTTTCTTCAAGCATAGTCCGTAAGTCGGACGATCTAGGCAACTCCGTTTGCCTGGATGATGTATGGTGCGTGTGTGAGGGCCGATAGGTACTTCCCTCTTTGTAAGACCTCAATGATCTCGTTCTCTCAGACCTGGAGTAATGAGTTCTGGAAGTTCTTGATTGAGTGTTGCCTGTCCTGAGGCTTCTACTCTCTGCTTGCGATGGCGTGATATGCCTACCACGATCTTCAGAGTGGCGAGGCGCTGTATTGCCTTTGCGCCCCTCTCTCGTCGCCACCTCTTTTCCCTTGATCTGGCGCTTCATGGCCTCTATGTCTGCCGTCATCTTCCTTATCAGTTCGTCTTGCTCTTTTACGCGATCCTCCAAAGCTTGAGGGTCGATTCTTCGCCTTTGCCTTTCAGGACTTTGTGAGCGAGAGCGATGGGGGCTGTTGTTCCGCCTCCCCCTTGTATCCCTCTAGGGATTCTGTTGTTGGGGCTCTAAGTCCGCCATAGGAGGGATAGAAGGCAATCATTCTCGCCTCCCACCCTCCTCTGGGGTTTGTCCGTCGATGGCGGACTGTGGCAAATTTTCGTTGTGCGCCATTCAATGAGGGAAACTTGATCAAGAGGTTTTGGTCGTTCTGATGTTTCCACAGACGGCGCCAATTGTACGGGAAAGAAATAAACCTTCTCGTATAATCTTGTTGATCAAGTCTGCACTCCTCCGTACGACGTCGCTTTACTTCCTGAAAACACAAACATGAGCTAGCCGGCGGGTGTGTGTCGGATACCTCTCCGATGCCTAAGTCAGCAAAATAGACAAATAGACAAAAGCTCTGTGTATTCGAGAATCAAAGTTGTGTTACCTCTCTATAGGTGATGTTGTGAGCTTTTATGGGTTTCACGTGGCACAATCCTAGTAGGACTCTTACTCCTCCATGTAGAGTCCTCCTAGGAGTCATACTCCTGAAAGATAATGCTTATCCTTCAACACCCTCCTCACTGCTTAAACCAAGTGAGATGGTTTTACCATGGTCGACTCCAATATGACCGAGGTAAGCATGGCTATGCTAAGCCGCAGACTAGACCGAGCTAAATTTAGCTCGGCTCTTCCATTCACTGCTCTTACCCCGGTTTCTCCCAGTGCTAACCATGGTATGTCTTGACCGGGATAACTGATACGTGGTCCCAACCGGGATAACTTTGTGTGTGACGACCGAGCTTGCCGTAAGCTCTTTGGGATCGGAGTAACTTCAAGCCTCTTTTGGACCGGAGTAATTTTATGGCCTTTTTACTCAGCCCTTCTTACCGTGGCCCAATGAACGACCCATTACATAGCTCGGCCCAATTTATATATAAATTACCCTCTCATGTAGCTAAGACAACAATAGAAAGGGGTGGCGAATGGGCCAACATTGAGGGAAGTGGGTGTTAACAACGAGTAACAATAATGGTGGTCCGATGGAAATGTTAAAAAAAAAAAAAGGAGATGGAAAAAAAATAAATTAAAGTTTTAATATTTAAAAGTTTGAGTGCATTTGGTAACTTTTGATAGGGATTTTGAGTACATTTGGTAACTTTTGATAGGGATATAATTGAAATAAAAGAATAAAAAATTTTGGAGTGTAATGAGTTGTTTTTATTGTGGAAATAAAACCAAGATTGTCTTTTGTAATAATTCATTAAAGATATAGGGTTTGTACTATACATTTATCAAGGAGATGTGTTTCAATTGTCAAGAATTAGGACACTAGGTCTAGTAGTTGTGTTGCTCCACTTTCTAGGTAGTATAAGATTCCAAATTCAATTGTTATGAAGTGAAGTTTGATAATTATATGATATTTATTTATCTCTTATTATAGATAGGAGTTATATGTAGTAGTTGATTATTTATTATCAAATTTGAGCTTGTGGCAGTTGGATTCATTTAGAAAATGTTAAAGATTTTTAAATGAATTATCAAATATTTTATTAAACAATTACATAGGTGTAGATTGCATATGGTGGAGGTTCCTAGCATTACTCGATTCATTTTTCTAAGATCTTTCAAGTAATATCTAAGAATAATTATGCACATACTAACCAAAAATACAAGTGATCAAATGCTATTGGTTGTAAAAAAAAAAAAAATTAAATATCCAATGATATTTGGATATGGATATTTTTAGTAGGTTGCTAGTTAGATTTTAAGTAAATGTAATATTGCCCTAGATTATGAATTTTTGAAAAAAAATTAGATCTAACTCTTTATTTTATCATCTTCTAAAAATTATATTAGTCAGTTTAAGGTTAATTACAATTTACATCAAATTATCTAACTATTAGTGAGTATCAATTGACAGTATCAATTATGAACATATATATTTTGATTAATTCAATTATAAAAATGTATCACTGTTACTTTCTCTATAAAGAACTTTTTGTACGACTTTTATAATTAATGGGGTAAACTAATGGATGCCCTCCAAACTATTACTCAAAAATCAATTTAACTCCTATAATTTAATAATATCAATTTATACATAAACTATTTAATTTTGAATCAATTTTATCCATGTCGTTAGCTCCTATTTATAATCAAACGGAAGTTGCTGACGTGACATATAAATTTTATTTGAAATTTCATCTTACCCCCAAATTATGTCTAAAATATCAATTAGACTCCAAAATTCACTTTATTTAGGGGTCTAATTGATATTTTGGAGATAATTTGAAAGGTACAATAAAATTTTAAATAAAATTTGGGTGTTACATTAGCAACTTTTTTTAATTATAAATGGCAATTGAAGGTATGGGTAAAATTGATGCAAAATCCAATAATTTAAATACATAATTGATATTATTAAAAGAATAAAAGTTGAATTAATTTTTGAGTGATATTTTAGGGGTAAAATGACATTTTTCTCAAACTAATATTTGTCAGTAGTCTGTTTTTTTTTTTTTTTTTTTGAGCGAAGGTCCTCATCTAATTAACCTATACACAACTTAATAATTTAATATTGTCATACTTACATTTGTTGATTAAATGAGCAATTTTCAACATGAAATAATAATTTTAGACAGAGTTAAATCTAACTATTGGTGTATTAATATTTTAAAATATTTGCACAAATTCATAATTTAACAAGGTTATATTTTGTTGTGGGCAGTAACAGAGCAATTTCCACAGTAACTGGTACCAAGATTGGTGGAGAGACCTCGCAAGCAATCACATTAATCATTAATTGTTGAACAACTAAAGTATATCATGTTATATAATCCTACTGCCGTTGAAACTAATTATACAATAGCAGATAATCCGTGCAATACACGTGTTATTTTTTTATAATTTTTTTTTTATTGATATAGTACATATTGTAAAAGAATAATTTTAATTTTAAAGTAAAAGTAAAGTTAAAGTAAGATTTTAATTATTTATTTTGATAATATTAGTGCTATCGTTGTACAAAAGTATTACTTGAATATTTATATATATATATATATATTAATTTTAGTTAAATTATTTGTGTATTTTGATAATTTTAGTTTTATCGTATTATAAAAGTGCAATTATCATATAATAATTTTGTATGATATATATACTCATTTTGATATTAAAAATAATAGTTAAATTAGAAGAAAGATTAGTAACATAAATTAAAAGTAATTATAATTATTGAATTTTCTTTTATATTCATTTAGAAAATAAAAATATATAGAAATAGAAGCTATATAAAATTTATTGAAAAAATTAAATATAAATTTGTTGTAATTGAATTATCATATAATTATTTTATATATATATATATATATATTAAAGTGTAAATTACAAATACATCCCCTGAGATTTGCTTAAAATACGAATTACCCCTATGGTTAGGAAAATTACAAATACCTTCTTGTCATAATTTTTTATTTAACAGAATTAATTGAAAAAATAAAATTTTTAATTGTTCACCTATACAATAATAAAATTATCTGAATTATTAATTGAAATAAAATTTTAATATTATTAAAAACTGTTAATTAACTTGATGATTTATTAATAAAATGACATATTTGTTATGAAATTAGAAATATCAATTAAATTAAAATATCAATTATATAAAAGAAATTTAACAACAATTAACTAAGAAAGAACCATATAACAATATCTAAACCCAAAAAGAAAAAATAATGAAAACATCCAAACGATAGATACATCTTAGTGTGTAAAGTAACTAATCATTTATAATATGATATCAAAACAAAAAAGAATTTACTGTTCAACAATTGAAAAAGTAGCTCAAGTAGTAAATCTAAACTTTAGAAATTTTTTGAGAATATAATTGCTGTGCAGATTTTTCTTCTTATGAGTTGTGATTATATAAAATAATATAAGAAATTAAATATAATTTCATATATAAAATCACTATAGAATTTAAATGACAAATCTATAATATAGAATAATATATAATCGGTATTGAATATAAAATAATGTACGGGAAAATAAGCACAAAAAAAAAAAAAAAAAAAAAAGAGGACAATTTAGCTTAAAAAAATCCTAACATACCCTTGAAAGAATTAAGAAGAAAAACGTAAAATACAAAATTAGTATTAGGTTTGTGGATTATCTCAATTTACGAAAGAAAATATATGGAAAAAAAAATATTTGTCAACTAGAGTTCATATAAAATAGGTAAAGTTAGTATAATTTAAATTGGATTTGGGTTTGAGTTTGTGTAGAGCTCTATATGTAAATAAAAAAATACATGCTGATATGATTTTTTTAGTAAAAAATAAGTCCTTAAAAGACTACTTATATATATATATATATACTAACAGTTGATCCGTGCAATACACGTCTTATTTATTTTTCAAAAAATATTCAATAGTACAATGTGTACTATAGTTTGATGGTACAATGTGTGCTTGTAGTTTCAACCTCAAGTATAGAATGATGATTTTCATCAATGAATATTATCAAAATTAGGCTTTGTAAAATAAAATACGATAATTTTCTATTGGACTATGAGGTTTTGTGCATTGAAATTTTTTGGCTCAGTCAATCTTGAATGATTTGCATAAAATGTCAACTTCTACTTCGATAGAATGATCGAGTACAAGTGTGAAATTAATCTTTCTTTGTTCAAAGTTTATTAAGGCTGTATATTTTTTTTATATGTATAAATTTTTTCATAAAAAAATTTGGCCTTTAAGCTTAATTTAATCTACCTCATGTGAAGGTTGCAGAGGAATGATTATTCTTTCATGCCTCACTCTACCGCCTTGATGAGGAAGTAGAGCGGAGGCAGATTTTATTTTTCTAGCCCTAATTATATTTATTAAATATATTTTTATAGATAATATATAATTTAATGTTTTCATTATAATAGAATTAAAACACTAAAATATTATATGTAATATTAATTTTATTCATTTAAAGGGCATATATAAAAAAAAACACTATAGATAATGAAGAGTCCAATCCGAGTATTATATATATTACTACAGTTTAGATTTATCCGTAGTTGGTTGATCCTTCTATATATTATATTTTTATCTATAAATAAATGCATACGCAATTTGGGTCTGAAGTCGCTCTTAAAGAGGAAATGAAGCATATGCTTCTTGTATTTATATAGGGTTTCTTCGAGATATATACATACATATATATAACTGTATCTCTCTCTAGGGTTTCGGTTGATGTTCTACAGAGTTCAACACTATGAGGAAGAAGCTCGACACTCGTTTTCCTGCGGTCAGTCACCTCTCTTTCTTTGTATGTATTTGTTTGTGTGTGACTTCATGTTTATCTTCTTCAATTTGTCTATTGATTTGTTGTGATTTCTGTGTTCATGTTTCTCTGCTTGTTCATAAGGTTGATTTTCAAAATATGTTTTCTATTTGGGACAATCTTGTACGGCTTGGTTCAGTTGATATACTATTCTCGCCTAAATTCATTTCCGTTATATATCTAATCTATTTGACAAAATGAAAAGGGGAAAAAGCTAAAAATAAAAAATTTATTTTTGTACAAACCCGTCCCGCCCCCACCTCTTTCGGAACAACCTGAACTGTATAATTATAAAATTTGGACCAAAACTTGCCGGCATGAATTAAATTCGACCAGGGCTTGGGCAGAACTTTTCACGAAGTGAAGAATCCGAATTATCCAAATTCTAGTTATATATATCAAACATGAAATAATAGTATTAATTACAAATTTTTTTATCACCGTTTGGATTAAATTATATTGCAATGTAATATATTCTATTGTTTGGTACACATAAGTCAAGGTAACTTTCGTATTATGGTTCGTATTTTTTGAGTTATGTTTCCTTTTTTCTTTTCAAAAAGTGCAATACGTTAGTTTAGGACAACCAATTTTTTTTTTTTAATGTTTTAATTTGAACAACCCGAGTAACACATCGGGCTAAGCTTGGACACACCCTCAACTTGCCTGAGTTGCAACCCTAAAAAATCCCCTAAAACAAAGAAAGCATTTAAGAAATGTGTGTGTGTGTGTGTGTGTGTGTGTGTGTGTGTGTGTGTGTGTGAGAGAGAGAGAGAGAGAGAGAGAGATGATAATTTTCAATTTTTCACATATAAAGAAATAATATTATTTAGGAGAAAGTCTCCAAAAAACTATGCCCCATTGTTAAAACAAGCATCGCATTCAATTGATTTTCAATGCCATTAAAGGTTCATTTATGGGCTTATCATAACTTCCATAGCTTGGCACATTGAAAAGGAAATTGTTATTCTGGTGTCACATGGGCACAATTTGCTAATATTACCTGAACTTGTACATGCACATTGCGCATACATATTCTTCAATTGACTGATTGATTCTTCAATTCTCTCTTAGCTTTTACGACTTCATTTAAGTGATCTTTGTGTTTTGTGTTGACTGATATTGAATTTATTGTCATGTATGTTTATTTCAGGAAAAAGGAGGGAAAAGTAAAGAAAAAGTGTGTTTATTTCAAATCCTCCCGCCCTAACCCCGTTCCACCCATGAAAAGCAAAAGAAAATTATTTTATTGAACGAACATAATAAAATTTCCTTACACTTTACAATAAGATTCCCATCTTCACTAGAGATGATAGCCTTGTGGAATTGACTGAACCAGAGAAAGGGGTGCCAGAGTTGGAGGTGAAGGTGGGAGTGTAAAGGATGAGATTTTAAAATCTATAGGTGATGCTACTGGAGGTGGGAGTTTTCCTATGGTTCGGAATGAGCCACATGGGCGAAGCAAAAGAAAGGAGGATTGCCAGGTTTCTATCTGGGTTTAGATCGAGATATGGTTGAGTTAGCCTAGGTAAATAGTGGGAAGTTGGGCTTAGTCTTGGCCCTTTTGGAGTTATGGCATTGTTATTAATGCTAGGTCTTTAGATCAATCTAGGCCGAGGTCTAGTCTTTAAGGATGAGTTCGGTTACAGGATGAGTTCGATTATGGGCTTATGGAAAACCCTTGTATTAACTCGATCATTTCTTAATCAGGATATTAGTAGCCCATTTATCGTGATGGTGAGGCCCAATCTCAGTCCAGTTTATCTTTCAAGCAGAAGGATAAGGTTTTATCTACTGCAGCCTGCAGAGAATAGTTTTGGGGTTGTGTTAATTTCCCTGATGATGGAGAATGGTGGGTTTTGCCAAATTCAGAGGTTGGGTAGAGTTCGATGAAAGGCTTGTTTTGATAAGGGTGGTGGGCCTTAAGTTGGAATTTTTAGGAGGAGGTTGTAATGTCATGGAGATTTGTGAAGGTCGTTTATTGGTTGTTGATAGGATTGAAAAAGGTGGGTAAGATTTTCTTAAAGAAGTTGAGGTGTTTCAGAAGGGGATGATGACGTTGTCAATGTTGATCAAGTTCTTTAACAAGGAGGCCCTTCGTGGATGAGCTTATTGTTGGTTTGGAATTGCAGTCAGAGGTATCTCCTCTAGTATTGTTGTCTGCCTCCATCCATGTGATGTTGAGGTAGAGATCTTAGAAGATTCTGTTTATAATCAAGTAGGTCTTAGGGTTTCATTTCATGTTGAACATAATGAATCTTTAAATCTCATGAAGGAAGATAAACACTTTGGAAATGTGGAGAAATTTTATCATTTGTTTGTCAAGTGAAAGAGTTGGTTGTAGGTGATACAAAAAGGGATAAGAATGTTGATGATTGTACTAGTCTTCTTGACAATCATAAGTAAAGATTTTGTAAGGTTAAGAAGAATATGGAAAGGGGAAAAACTTCTTCTAGGAAGGAAAGAGAACTTAAATAGCATCATTTTTTGGTTAATTTTGATAGAAAGAGGAGGGATATGAGAATTTAGTAGGGCAACGTGTAGGGAGGGCATGAGTTGGAATTTGGTACATGATAGTCGAGATATGAAATCTTAATGGGTCCGAGCAGTCTCGTTGTGAATGGAAAATTTTACCTAAGAAATTGGATTAGTGCTTATTCTGTATTCATGGAAGAATTCATGAAACACTTCAAAGAGTTGCATCCGGAGATAAAATTTGATGTTGTCATTGGTATTTGGTAAAGCTGGTGGGGACAAATCGAAATTGATGTCAGAAGCTGAGACATCTCTTTATTTGAAATTGGCATAGTTTTGAAGCATTTTAGTAGTTGAGAATGGTTGTATCTTGGGATGTATTATGGATTTTGGTCTCTTGGGCTGTATTTTGGGTTTTAGGTTTTTATTCCGTGCTTATTTTATGTTATTTTATTTATTTATTTATTATTTTTAATTTGATTGTATAAGGGTTGTGCCCCCTCGGAATGTTCTCTAATGCAAATTTTATTTTGTTACTAAGAAAATAAAAATAAAAAACTATTTCCAGGAAAACTTACTAGAAAGTTACATTAAATTGTGAGTCACATTACTGTATTGGTTCACTTTATTATTGTTATTTTATTTTGGTATTTGGTCTGGGACATGTCCGGGTTTACATAGTTGATGTGTCCCAAACATACTTTAAAAAAGAGAAGGAGAAAGAAAGAAAGAAAGAAAGAACTAAAGGAAGAATTTTGAAATAGTCTTCATAAATTGGCTCGAGTCTATCTCTTTTAAATTAATGTGCAGTAACTACTAGGTTAATAAATAGTCTTCTCAACAATGTTTGATTTAATATTGGAAGGCACTTAAGTGATAGGTTTGACAAAAAAATTCCTGAATAAAATATTTATGCTTGCAAAAGTTTAGATAGCTTAATATCTCAAGTGGTTTTGTATGCCTACCCAGGCAAGAGTGCTTTAAATGCTTGTAGTAAGTTGACTGGCATGCCCATCGAAAAAGAAACTTAATTATCATGCCACGTTGACACAAGGAGCTGTTATTGAGAACATTGGGAAGCGGGTGCAGGAGGGGGGGTCACATAGAAGAGTATGGTTGTGAGCGCCTAGGGGTGTGTTTAACTATTTTATTTTTTGCTTAGTTTTTATATATAAATGTAAACACCACCACCAAATTATTAAACATTAGTATAGTAAAAGTAACTTCTCAATTCTTGCTGAATTAAAATTGAAAGGTACGTAATATAAAAAAAAATGACATCCTTTATGAGGAAGGGCAAAATCTAGGATAAATACATGTTCTCTACAAAAAAAAAATTTCTCCTTGATAGTTTTATTTTATTCCTTTGCGTTCAGATGTTTGAGTGGTCTCATCCTAGTTGGAATCATGATTCTATCTCGATGTTAATATGGGTTTTGACAAGATTTTTACGTTAAACAACAAAATTTTTGTTTTAGAGAAGAAGTGTCACTCCCAATAGGCGGTTCTTGCAATGAAGGTATGTGGTATGCCTGATGCTATTGTTCACGATAGGAGCTTGTCATACAAAGTTACATAGAGACATTGAGAGGGAAATCTAATTTTAGAACAATAATCTTTTAGCTCATAGATGAAGAACAATAATTGTTTGCTTTGTAATGCATGTTTTTTGTTAAGTTCGTTGTGCATTTTGATGTGGAGAGTTTGGGAGAGAATAGAAAGTTTTGTTGATGGTGATAGAGAAGAGAGACAAACTGTTTGTATAAACTGGCATAGAGAGAGGTGGATGTCCAGATGGGTAATGGTTTCTAGTTTCTCCACATTTTAACGTAGTTTAGTTTATTGACATGCTGGATTAGCAATCTGCAGCATTTTTATTTTTATTTTTGTGTGCTTAATGGGTTACACTAGTTTATTGAATATAAACTAGGGATCCAACTCTTTACAATGTAAGATATTCAAGAGCAAACAATGAAATATTCGCAGGACTTTTGAGAGCTTTAAGTGGGTCATGGTCCCTTTTCCACCCCTGGTTCTGCCTTTGTACATGTTATTGCTGGAAAAGGAGAGTTGGAGAGAGAGAGAGAGAGAGAGGCCACCATTAACAAACCAAACCAAACCAAGCCAAGCCTTAAGTCTCATCAATGGGGCCGGCTACATGAATCTTTCTTCCCCACTTGACTCTATCAATAGGCCATTTGGTTAGTCAAATTTAGGAGATTCATATCTCTATTTACTACACTAGCCCACTATATATGTTGAAATTAGTGAAAGATAAGATGTGTTTGCCTTGAGGTATTAGTAGAGGGGCTATTTATAGATATTTTCACTTTTGGCTTGGGCAGGTGAAATGGTGACACCTGTTTTATATGTATTGAAGTGCTGTAATCTTTTTCCCATCTGGCATCCCCCTGTTGCCTTCCAGTCACTAGCATTATGCTCTTATGCCCCCCAAGATGATTAACTCCTTGAAGCCCCTAGATCGATCCCACAGCATAACATGGAAAATGGCTGCCCAGTGCTTGCACCTACCTCTTTGATGGGCCATACTAATAAAATTTTCAATTTGTCTAAGGTTCCATTTCATCTTTTGGACAAATTTGCATCACTGGTCTAGGTGAGCATCTGTTGGCTGTACTAGAACCTGCTATAAGTAGTTGCCTTGTTAGGGTAATGTCTGTGAAGTCTCAGTATTAAATTATTTCTTAAACGAATGCACTTTGTTTTGACCATATTAGATGATACTTGCTTATGAGCAACCATTTATTTTGGAATTCTGGTGGTGTAATAAGCTTTAGTGTGATGCTTGTGTGTTTGGGCATCCTTGCTGGTTCTTCTACATGTTCAAATGCAAAAGATTTTGAGGGACCCTCTTTTGAATTGTCTAGGCATGGTGCACTACCTCTTAGTGCAGTCTGGATCTTTGGATCCCTTTCGGTGTATATTTTCTTTCCTTTTCCACTAATTTGCATGTAATACGTTTTTAATTTTTCCTCCCTTCCAAAAACGTTTCAAGTTGCAGTTTAACTCCTCTTTTGTCTATTATTTTTTAGTGTTTTCTGTTTTTATGTTTGTGTAGAAGATATTCTTTTGTCTGTCATGTGCCCTCATAATTGTTTACATCCTCTTTGAGGCATGTTTCAAAATCTTACTGTTTTATTACATTACATACCATTACAACGATGGCATACTCGTCCAAGTAGCATTAATCTGTTAAGAAAATTAGTGTGCTGTTCTGCAGTAGGTCAACTCTTGTTTCTGGCAGATGTTATTATACTTGCTGTTAATGATTCTGACATTTCTTAAATATATATCTGGTTGAATTATCCATTACCAGGCTCGAATTAAGAAGATAATGCAAGCTGATGAAGATGTGGGGAAGATTGCTATGGCTGTTCCTCTTTTAGTTTGTAAGTAATATCAAGTGTTGTGTAGTTAAGAGTCATATTGCATTTAAGTGTTGTACATGTTAGTTCGTTAGACAACTGTTTTCTTTTACATTTCTCCTCTCTTAGTATCACGTCTTTTTGTGTATTTGTATGCAGCTAAAGCGTTGGAACTATTTCTACAAGATCTTTGCGATCGAACATATGAGATAACCCTCCAGCGGGGAGCCAAAACTGTGAATTCTTTGCATTTGTAAGTAATCTTAATATTTTTTCTTATTTTGGTAAGTCCCCATTTGATGGGACTTAAGGCTTGGTTTGGTTTGGTTTGGCAAGTTTCTTCTATAGAATTTGAATCTCAAATCCTAGGCAAAGGCAAAGGCAAAGGCAAAGTATTTGAATTTGTAACTTATGGGGGCTTGCTCCCGTGTATGTGTTGGTGCTCATACCTTTTTGTGAGAATTGCTTTCTTGCATCCTGGATTACTGTCATGGAAGCAGTAATCTGATCTACCATCATTTTGAGGAGATAAATTCCAAAAATAAGGAATCTCTCTGTCACATTTAAGAAAGTTGCTTTCTCAATGAGAAATATATGCAGATTTTGTTCACGCTTGGAAAAGCACACTGCTGACTTCATTTTCTATTAATATTTATGTGATCTGACTTGGTTATTTAACTTGCAGAAAACAGTGTGTACAAAGCTTTAATGTATTTGATTTCTTGAGGGAGATTGTCAGCAAGGTTCCTGATTTAGGTGGTTCTGATGCTGCTGGTGAGGACAGATCTGCTGCCAAAAGAAGGTGCAGAATCATAATTTTCTGACGTTTGTGGAGAATATATATTAGGTGTATCATTCAATTCTGTTATTGACATTGTAACACTGTTTAACCAGGAAAATTGCTGATGATGAAGAGCATGACAGTGATGATGAGATGAAGAGGGGGAGGACGGTAAGATAATTTCTGTCTTCTGTATTTGTCATTTGAACTAGTGTCTTATTACATTAGCTCACACAAGCAAACTTGTTGAAATTCTAAATAGTTCAGCGTGGGTTTTTTTTTTAAACCATGGTAACCTTATGTTTCTATGATGAAGGTTCTCATAGAAATTGTTCTCTTCAATTTACTATCGTTAAACATGAGAGTATTAAATAATTGTATAAACTTTCACTCATTCCTAAGCTTCAATGGTTAGGTAATTGTTGCTTTCCTCAATATTTATTACTAATAAGCCCCTTGTTTGTGTTTCCTAAATTACTATCTGGTTTGAAAGGGTGGTAATATAAAATCTGACTCAAAATGCATTAATTGTTTGATTCTTTTGTGCTAGAGAGAATAATTCGTCAAGCATTTTTCTTTAAAAAAAAGAAAAAGAAAAAAAAGTAGGTGATCTTGGAAATTTTTTTGTTTTTTAATTATTTTTATTATTATTGTTATTTTGATGAAAGGAAAAAAAGAAGAAGAACATAATTGATATGAAGTAACAGTGGCAATAATCTAATGTTGCTTTGCATAATAATGGTTTGTGTTTATGCATATTGCAGCATGAGACTGGCCACACCAGTAGTAGTGGCAGAGGAAGGGGTAGGGGTAGAGGTAGAGGTCGTGGTAGAGGTAGAACAGTCGAGAGGGAGTTGCCTGTTCATAATGAGAAATTTGAAGATGATCCTGACATTTCTCAGCACAATGAGAAGGAAAAGCAAAACGATGAAAGGCTGGATAATGGTGCAGTTCCTGAATGCTCCAAGGAGAGCATTGCAGTTTCTAAGAATGCAGAAGCAACAGCTCGAAATTTTGACCTCAATGTGGGCTTGGACGAGAGTGAGGACTCAACCACTGTGCTAGCCTCCACTACCCCTGCTGTGCTAGCTGCCACTACCCCTGCTTCTACCTCATCAACAAAGCCTGCTCTTGAAATGAAGCACGAGGAATATCCTGGCTGGTCCCTTGCTGACATGGAAAAAATGGCCATTGATCCTGTTCAACTTGCCAATTTAAATGGAAGGATAGATGAAGAGGAGGAAGATTATGACGAAGAGGGGTAACTCTCCGAAATGCCCCTAGTGCTTGCGTTAATTTACATTATACATGTTGGTAGCTCCTTAGATTCTTATATTAGTTATTGAATAGATGTTAATGGATATGGTTGGGGAGACAGGTAGGCAATTTAGGGAAATGAGGAAGTGCTCTAGATGATGTTTATTGGCATTTCTAGAAGGTTGTATAATATATTAGTATGTTTCTGTACTTGTTCACTAATTAACAGCAATGATCTTAAAACATATTGATGGTCGTAAGAATGTGAGCATATCCTTTTTTACATTTGTGTAATCATTCCTTGTTTGAGCCAGCATATTTTTCAGATTGTTTTGCTTTTCATGTTATGATGGCCTAACTTAAAACTTTTCCCATTTCTGTTGGTACCTCTCAATCTGTGTTTTTCGATGCCCAGTTCCAGCATTTGAAATGGAGCGGGCTTTTCATGGAAATGACTGATGCATCGCATGGCTGTTCTGTGTTTATTGTTAAAGGCCTCATCTTCATCCTTGTGTTGGATGATGAGTTGCCCTACAAAGTGGTCTTCTATTTTTTTGTTATTTTTATTTTTTGGTTGTATTTTTGTAGTTGTCTGATGTTATGATGGAAAGCATCTCAAGTTATCAACTGTGTACAAATGATTTAATTATTTAAGAGTGGATTTCAATGTGGTTGGTTGATTAAAATCCATTCAGGGTAGAAATATTTCTTTGGCTTCTCAGAAGCGATGACATGATTTTGATTTTTCATGGTAATGTGATGCGGATTCAGAATTGGATATGCTGTGTTTGTCAAATTTGTGCAAGGTGGATTATATATGATTTGAGTTGGATGATGGTTACTTTGTTGGCATTCATACCTGAATCTGTATGTTTTGTAGTTCGACTGTGGACCTAACCTGATGTCTTGAATTATATTTAGATTAATGCTTAGGAGCACTAAAAAGGGAGCACTAGGGAACACTAATGAGGTGGCTCTTCATTTGATGTGATGGTTGTTTCTTGTGTTTTTCTTTTTTCTTTTATTTTTTACATTTTCTAACTCATTAGAGTTGTTAGTGATGAGATTTTTTAGTGGTCTCTATCATTGCTATTATATTTATGATGGTATCCTCGTCAAAATTTAAAAGTCGTTCACTATTGATTCAAATATGAACGAAGTATACTAACAATCTATATAATTTAGAACTTGTGTCACTTAGTCCCTGACTTATTAATTGTGATATATTTGATTTTGAATTTTAAATCTTGTTTTAAATAAAGACAATCAGAGATGTTTCCTTCGCAAATGGTCCATTTTAAAAGTAAAGTCGTCACATAACTTATTTTCTATTGGTTAACTTATATGTTGTTTAAAATGTAATGGTCTTATTTTTAATGAATAATGTTGGAACTTTCTTGGTTATAAAATTCTGTTTGATTTGATTTTCAAAATCTATTTTCAGAAATTTTTTGTAAGAAATTAAAAATTAAATTGGTAAAAAAAATTAAAAACACACCATTTTTATATAATTTTATCTTTTAAGAGAGTAGAAATAATTTTTAAAAATATTTTTCTTATATTTATTTTCATTAAATTAGTTTTTATTTTCTCAAAAATCAAATATAGCGTCATTATTAAACCAATTGATTAAATGAAAAAATTCAAAGTTCAAACATTTCGTATATTAGACATATCGTTTACACATTAAAAGTCTAATAACCATTCATTACATGATAACCATCCAAAAATATCTATTAATAACAAATACAACGATATGTTTAATAGAGAGGGGGTCAAAGGGGGTGGAAGGAAAAGGGGGGATGAATCATTGTTGTATATGATAACGTCCAAAAACATTAATAAGAATAACCACTCATTACATAATTATCATCAAAACACATACTAAACATTAATTTGATAAAAAATAAAAACGTAAAATATTTATTATGTTTATATAATTTTACCTTTGGTGGGTAGAAATAATTTTTAAAAATTCAAAAATGATTTTTTGACATTTTTTTTTTGTCAAATTAATTTATATCTGATCAAATTGACGATTTTGCCTTTGAAATAGAACAACGATGTCTTTAATTTTCTTTATTTGGAACGAGATTCAAAATTCAAGGTCAAATGTATCACAATTGAAAGGTCAGGGATTAAAGTAACACAAATCTCAAACTACAGGGACCGTTAGTGTGATTCGCTTTTCAAACATTATATTGAATGTATGTGTCACGACCTAAACCCGCCTTTATAGGTGTAGCGTCATAACCGGCCAGTAATCCGAAGATTACCTACGGCCTCAAAGACAAAATTCAAAATATTTAAATATAATTGGGGCTTGAAGCGGAAGCAAAATAAAAATAATAATGTCCATTGAACTGTGCGTACGTGTAGTAATTAAAACATTTTTAACACACTTTTATGCATTCACGTACGAAGGCATATTTTATAACATATCTCACACACTACATGGAGGACTTTTAACAAAACACAAAGATTAACCCATGCTTGACAAAATAAAATAAAGCCTCTACACAGAGGTACTTCTTGGGTGGCTTGACAAAGAGACAGACTCAGGGGCAAACTCTAATGTTGATCCTCCAATTGCTTATCTACATATATATATAAAGAATGAGCTAAGACCCAGTGACTAATACCAAACTAAAGAAGTTGTATAAATGAAATTCTTAATTAAGTAAATAACATTAATACATATTACATGTAAATCAAAATCAAGACGACCTCAAGTCCAATTCATTATGCTCAAGACTTATTAGAGGGGGCAAAATGACCTCGCGTCCAAAGTATTTGTCTAATCATATTACATGTTCTTATTCATATCTATGTGCATATTCATGATAACCTTTTTATTCAATCGACATTTAACCCATTACATTCATATTCAAACGGCCTTTGCCCTATCACGATATTCAAACGGTCTTCAGCCCATCACGATATTCAAACGGCCTTTGGCCCATCATAACATTCAGATGGTCTTTGGCCCATTGCATTCGTATTCAAACGGCCTTGGCCCTATCGCATATTATTCAAACAGCCTTTGGCCCATTACATTCGTATTTAAATGGCCTTTGGCCCATTGCATTCGTATTCAGACGCCCTTAGGCCCATCACATATTATTTAAATGGCCTTTGGCCCATTTATCAAACGACAAACGACCTTAGGCCCAATTTACACATATTAAACGGCCTCAGGCCCAATTCATACTCTTATCACATATCAAACGGCCTTGGGCCCAAATCATATTCTTCACAGAGTCTTATACAAAAATTAGGCATATAGAATATTCATTCATAGTTCAAATCAACAATTCCATGAAGCTTATACAGAATTAGCATTTGAAAAATAATATACTTGAAAATATCTTTACTAAGATATTACTCACAGTGTTTAGATGCTTGAATCACTCTTGTAGTTGACCCTACACAATTCATAATACACATAGAAATCAGGTCACAATACAATTCATTCTGTTCTTAATTTGTTTAATTCTCTTAGGTTTCTTTCTTACACTTTCAATTTATTTATAATGCTCAATGTATGTCTAAGAGTGTTTAGAAATAAAAGAGAACGGAAATTGGAACATGAAACAACTTTTCAAAATTTTCTGAAACAGGGCTTTTCGCTTGAGCGCAACATTAGTCGCTCGAGCGGACCCTTTGGTTTGCAAAGATACTGGTTACTTGTATTCTTCGCTCGAGCGACAACTTCTTTGCTCGAGCGATGATGACGAATACTGAGTTTTCCAGAATGTTGTTTAAACTTCAAAACACAACTTTAAATGATACAACTTACATGTTTTGTTCTATATGTCAACCATACAACTTCTAACATGACATAATGCCAATTTTACAAGATTTGAAGCTCAAATCTCCAAGGATTCATCATACAAGTCCAAATTATTTCAAATTTATTTCCATAACTTCAAAACTCATGCACATGAATTCTATATTTTCATGGATTGTGCATGCATGTGAAATGTAGACTCTAATTTCATCTCAAATGATAGAAATGACACTCAAAATTCAAGAGATTCAACAAAATTATGTATGCCTGTGTGATTTGGTGTCAAATTCTCCATGTTTCAAAAATCATCTTTCAATTTTTTATTTATTTTATAAAACATAAATTGAAACTATAAAGCTCTTTCAAAAATATTTGTTCGTATGAAATATAAATCAAAATCAAATTAATTTTTGATTCTCAAATATAAATTATAATTCATCTCCAAATTTGTCCAAATTTAAATTATTCATTTTTTTCCTATCAAGCCCAATTCCAAACCCACAAATTCTAAAACATGAATTGAACTTTCAAAATATAATCTCAAAACTTGGATTCATACATGGCTTGTCTAAAACCACATACGCTCTTAATTATTCAAGAAAATATGATTAATTTTAAATTATTTACATTAAAACTCCTTTAATTTAAAAATTGAACTTATTTGTTCACAAACTTCTTTAATTTAAATCTATGATGCATGTACAATTAGAGTATTAAGACTTGTAGGATTTGTCCATACATGTAGATATTAGACTCAATTCATGCATGACATTCCAAAATAAAAAAAAAAATTCATGCATGACATTACAAAATCAAATAAAAAATAATTAATTTCTTAATTAATTTCTATAATCATGAATCTAATTTAATCTCTTCATCTTTGTTTTCTAATTGCTTCCAAATTATATGAAATTGAACTCAAACTCATCATTAATTTCAAGTGTAATACATGAAGTTTACAAAAATCAAACATAAATTTCATACCTTAAATTTTAATTAGCTAAAATTCTTGAGCTTTCTCTCTCTAAAATGGAGCGCGCTCTCTCTCTCTCTCTGCAATGACTCAACTCTTAAACCCACTCTTTCTCTGGGAATGCTCTCGGCAAAAAGATGAGCCACAGCTCCAGCACAATGATACACACCCACTTCTCTCTCTGTATTTTGATTCTCCAACATACACATAGCAAGATGGACCCCTTCTTTTTGACTTTGAAAAGTTTTTCACCAAGTGATATACACTCTCAGCACAATGCACAAATACACACACCTCATTCTTCCATTACACACCATGTGTGCACATGCACACTAGCACATTTCATTAAGGTTCCAGCACATCACTCACATGCACACATACACACAACAGATTTCTCAATACACCCACACACGTAAACACTCTCAATTCTAAACTCTTCCATAATTTAATACATAATTAAATTAATTAATTATGCAACCTTTAGTTTTAATATATCTTTGATTAGCACATAATTTAATCAATCATAACTAATCACAAATCCTACATAATTTAATTAATTTAGTTTGACTTCCTTTAGAGCCCAATTAATTATAATTAAATTTATCAATCTGAATCAGATTTTTAATCAAACTTTCAAAAGGCTCCAAATATAAAATTAAATTTATCACCATCATCAATATTGGTTTCCCAAGCCATTAAAGTCTTCAATTTCAGATCAAACTCAAAATCTCCGTTAATAAATTACATATTCAATTAAACACCTTATAAATAAATTTAATTTATAATAATCTTAATTCTCAATCTTCATACCTTAATCAACTCCAATTTGGATCCAATTAATAAAATCTCAATTTTACTAAACTGAATCAAGTATTAATTAAACTCTCAAATGGGTCCGTATTTAAAATTAAATTAATTAATTTCACTTCCTTAAGCCATTTGGACCTTAATTTCTAATTCCAAAATAAATTGTTATTAAAATCACTTATCGATTGGGCTCCATAATCCTTGTAAATCCCAAATTAAATCAAAATAACGACTAATTAAAATTTAAATCTCCTCAAATAATTAAATGTCAAATATAATACGTAGTGGGGTTGTCACAGTAGGGTTGCAAACGAGCCGAGCTGAGCCGAACTTTAGTATGTTTAGACTTGTTTATTATGATTTTTAACGAGTTTGAGTTTGAGCTCAAACTCAATAAAAATTTAACAAACCAAGTTCGAGCCAAGTTAGCTTAAACTTGACTTGTACTCGAGTTTGCTCACGAGCCTTAACGAGTCAAAAAAATTAAAATTATAAATTCATTTTTGCTTATCAGGCTAAAGTTATAATTGAAATTTTGATTATATAATTATACATACAATATATAAATATACTAAAAAAAGTCAATATTTATCAAAATAATAATATCTACCACCGCTATTACATAAATGTATTATCTATAGTTAACTATTATTTATTTACATTTACATTTTTTTAAATATATAAATAATATAATTATCTTATTTTTTATACATATTTTTATATTATTTAATATATAAACAATAAATGTTAAGTGAGTCGAGTTTACAAGCTGAATTTTAGTATGCTTGGACTTATTTATTAAAATTTTAAAAGTTTGGATTTGTTTATTAGAATTTTAATGAGATCGAGTTTGAACTTGAACTCAAAAAAAAAAAATAACAGAGTGAGTTCGTCTGAGGTTTAATCAAGCCGAGTTCGAATCTATTTACGAATGGTTCTGTTTATTTATAGTCCTATTTAAATGGTGATATCGAATGGAGATATATCGATAGAAGAGGACACCGGATGAAATTCGGATTCGTTTTTTTTTTAATTTAACCAACCGGTTTTGAATAAACCTGATCTGATTTTTTTTTTAAAAAAAAAAAAAACTATATGTATGTTTTCTATGGAAAGGATGTCACACAGGTTAATTGAATGCTCAAAACGACTGAAAAATAATAACAATCTCTCTATCAAAAAAAGAATTTGTTAAAACTGTGAAAATCAAATAGCATGTTGCCAAGTTTTTCTATGAAGTTGAAATTCGACAAAGTGGAGAAGAAAAAGAAAAGCAAAATGATGTTGGGTGTAAAGTGTATTTGTTTGTGAATTATGGTGGGATCCAATTCTAGAGAGGGAGAAAATTAAAGACCCAAAGATATATAAAGGGAATTTGAGGGGGGGGGGGAAGAGAGCTAATTGTTTTGATCGTATTGCTCTGTTTTGGTGTGTTTACAAATGAAAAGCTCTTGCTTTTTTAAAATGTTTGAGAGTCCTAAAATAAGAACTTTGAGCTTTAATGGGTGAGGTTTATTTATTAATGTGATGTTTTAATTTTTTTTTTTTTTTTGATTAATGCCACATGTATAGAGTTTCATTTACTAGTGCTCTCAATGACTGCCCCTTGCCTTTATGTAGGCAAGGTTGCCAACCCTCTCAACCAATGATGATGAGCCAAGCACATACAAGTTGTATGTACTGACACTGCAACTCTGATGCAGAGCAAGTTGCAAACTTATTTACATATTGATCGAAAATAAAATACATATTACAAATTAGTTATTTAATTTAACACCCCATCTATAATACGAAAGAAAATCTTGAATTGTTCTAATTTTTGTGATGACACTGCTTTGGTAAAAATGTTTGCAAACTGTTCGTTAGTATTGACGCACTCTAACTGAATTTCTTCTTTGCCAACCAAATTTCTAATGAAGTGATGACGAAATTTAATGTGCTTTGTTCGAGCATGAAAAATTAGATTTTTCATCATGGCAATGGTAAACATATTGTTACAGTAAATTATTGTGGAGTCAATTGCTTTTGATGTAGATCTGCAAGAATTTTTCCAAGCCATATAGCTTCACAAGCGGTGTCGGTGCCTGCAATGTATTTTGCTTCAGCTGATGAGAGTGACATCGTCTTTTGCTTTTTTGAGGACCATGAGATTGATTTTGAACCTATGTTAACAGATATCCAAATGTGCTTTTTCGATCATCAATGGAACCTACCCAATCACTATTAGTGTATCTATAGCAAGATTGTTGTCTTCTTTCTTCACTTACTTGATCCCAAAATTTTTTGTACTTTGCAAATATCGTAGTGTTCCCTTAGCTGCGGAAAAATGTATTTGGCTGGGTTCAGTCATGAATCTGAAAATCATGCTGACTGGATAGACGATATCTGGCCTGGTGTTTGTGAGATACACGAGTGATCCAACTAAGCTGCAGTACAGCGTTGGGTTGACTTTTGGCACTCCATCTTCTAGCTGCAAATTTTCATTTGTTGCCTGTCACGCCTTATAATTTGGACAATTAAATATTAAATTATGACTAAATCCCAACCAATATTCCATCATCCAAATCCTAGAGGTGAAACAAAATTTAAATGTTCTCGTCTTCATAAGGTTTAAGTAAATTTCAATGCTAAAAAAAATACAAAGGATAAAAAAAATTAACAAACGCCAACCAAACCATCCATCATAAATTCATGACTATCCAATACCTCCAACATTAAAGCAATAACAAATAGTCAAAACAACTTAAATAATATAAAGTTAGAAAATAACCTACAATGCGAAATTATCAAAACACTAAGGTCTTAAAAAAAATAAATACTTAAATAAATTAATATAAACCTTAAACTCAAGAAAACAAAAGAAATCCAAAAGACATGTCCTACAACCATAATTATTTCTCGCCACCACCGTAGCCCAACTAATCCTGCAAATGAAGCTCGGCTGCGCTCGAACAGAACGCACCCGAGATGTCAAGGAACAAGACAGGTCAGTATACAAGTATACTTGTATGAGTACAAGATTTGACACCTACGTGTTCACCAGACACAAACAAAAGTACATTTAATTTTTATTATGGGACAAGACAAATAGTTCCACTCGCACCGAGACGAATGAATAGTTTCCTGAGATATGGTAGCATTTTGTTTCTTGTTCGTACACAACTAAATATAAATAGAGTATAAAAAAAAAAAATGTTAGGTCAACCCTGCATAAAAAGTTAGTAAATCCTACCATTTTGCAAAAAAATAAAATTAGTATAATTTAATCATAAGTAAAATTACTGAAGGAGTATAAAAATGCACCGCTTCATGCGTAAATCATTTGAATTGACCAAAACTCAAATAACAAACATTGTACAGAATCAAATTTTCTAAAAAGTAGCGTGGAAGGATTTAGTAGAAACTGAATAGATTGAGAGAAAAACTTGATAGAAGAATCTAGACGGAATTCGACTGAAAAATCTAAAGCTGAGAATGAAAAGAAATTGCCCTAAGATGATTTTTTTCGGAAAAGTTCAAAACACGAAAAGTGTTTAGAATAATATTTTACTTTAATTTACGTAAAATCAATAAAAGTAAGCTCGTTTCGTGGATTAAAACAGCATTTAAAATTTACATTGTTAAAATGAATAAAAACTAATGTAACCAAGATCATCTGATTACAAGTTCTAATCGATTTTTTTAGTAAAAAGCTAAAACACAAAAAATTGTCTAGAATTACGTATACATACCTTTGCCCAAATTTCGTAATTTATTGAGATCGTTTACTATTTTTCAAGATGTACAAGTCAAAACAATTCAAACTATACCAACAAGTTCATATTTAATTCTTTGTACCTTAACTCCACCACTTCGGCCCTTCACTTTCGGCCTACACATATATCCCATGTGCCTCCCGTATACTAAACATCGCTCCAAAGCCAAACTTGCATGGGGATATCGTCCCGAGTTTGACCTACACTCCCCGGACGGTTAGCATATACGTACGGGCGTAAATCAAAGCACTCGTTTACTATTAAGAATGAGGCAACAATATATATATATATATACACAACCTCTCAATTACTCATGAGAACAAACATAATAATGCCAAACATAACAATGCCGAGCCTATTGCATTCAAATAAATCTCATAATTCTCATTTTTTTTATACACTTTTTCTCACTAGCACTCAAATAAAATAACAATCCATGGAGTCATGGTGGAATATTTGAAATTTATTTATGGGTTCTTAATTTATTTTAATTTCATATATCTATGAGTGTGATTACATCTATAACATAATTATATATAAAACCCCTAAACTTTGCATACATAACTAACAAAAATAATTGAAATTAATCCATCATCTTCATGTAAATACAATATCAAACCAACATCAAATAAATAAAAATAAACAAATAATATCAACAAAATAAACATAAATCAAGGAAAGTAAATTTTACATTGATAATATTTTTTTAGAGATCAAAGAATCACTTAAAAAATTAATAAAGTTACCAAAATAAAATCCTAACCCTTACTTTTTTTTTTCTTTACCTCTGCTCTCTCTTTTTTTTCCGCCGTTTCTCTTTCTCTCCCTCGAAACTCTCCTCTCCCGCACACAGTCACAACCCTCTCTTTTTTCTTTTTCTCTATTTGTAATGACAGCCCCCTCATGATGATAACACATTTTTATTTTTTTTATATATTATAATATATTATACAAATACAATATATATAAATATGTTATATACAATCAATATATATAAATATTTAAATTAATTATATATAATTAAATATCGTATTAAATTAATTAAATATCACATTAAATTCTCATGTATCAACACAATTAATAAAGTCAATAAATAAATAAAATAATAATAATAATAATAAATAAATAAATAAATAAATAATGACTTACGAAAAATCAAGTCGCTACATCGCCACAGGTGATAACATCTTGAATCTTTTCAGCAAATCTTCCGTGTACTTTTCTTGAGAAATGAAAGTTTCTCCTTTAGTCTACCGCACTTGAATGCCAAGAAAATATTTCATTAGGCCAAGATTTGTCATTTCATATTCTTGCATCATAACCTTTTTTAAATCATCTAGCATCACAAAATTAGTGCTAGTAAAAATTAAATCATCAACATAAAGGCAAACAATGAGGAAATCATTGGTATCTCCCTTTTTTACATATAGTGATGGCTCACTAGGACTTATTTGAAAACCACTATGGATAAAGTATTTGTTTATGTTACTATTCCAAGCATGCGGGGCCTGTTTTAGGCTATAGAGTGTTTTTCTTAGCCAATAGACCATATCTTCTTGTCCTTCCATTACATAGCCTTTTGGTTGCTCCACATATACTTCTTTTTCTAGATCGCCATTCGAAAATGCTAACTTTACATCCAGTTGGTGGACCGACAATTCCAGTTGTGCTGCCAGGGCTAAAACTGTTCTGATTATCTTCATTCGGACAACTCATGCAAAGGTCTTATTGAAATATACTTCAGGTTATTGTGAGAAGCCTTTTGCAACAAAACGAGCTTTGTACTTTTGAACCGAGTTGTCTTCATTCATTTTGGTTTTGTAGATTTATTTTAGCCCAACTATATCTTTTTGTTTAGGATGATTCACAAGCAACCAAGTGTGATTTTTAAAAATTGTAGACATCTCTTCATCCATTACTGTTTGCTAAACTTGATTTTTTGCCGCCTCTTCAAAATTCTGTGACTCACAAGAGAAAAATGCAAAATTGCATGAATCATAAATTTCTCTTAAAGGTCGTACCTTTCTAATAGGTGATTCTGAATCAGATTTTGTGTCACTTTCTTCAAAAGGATTTTGTTGTGGAACTGGTGAATCTGAATTTGAAGAACTTAACTCATCTTGATCTGGTTGTATGAATTTTTCAGCATCATAGGAATTTTTCCAGTCCCATGCTTTCATTTCATTAAAGTGGACATTCTTTGAAGTCACCAATTTGTTGGTTTTTGGATAAAAAAGTCGATAACCTTTTGATTTATCGCAATAGCCCATGAAGATGAATTTTCTCCTTTTTGGTAAATTTTTTCCCTATATTGAAAAGGAATAAGGGAATAAGCAATGCATCCAAAATCTTTGAAAAGATTTACAAGTGGCTTGCAATTGAGATTTTATGGTAAGTTTAATAAAAAGTTGATTTGGAACGATTAAATTAGAATAACTAATGTTAATTAGTTTAACTTAAGTTATTTACATGTATGCCATTGAGTGGGCTTTTACAAGATTATTTCAGACCTTATACATGTTTTGACTCTATCATCTTCCACCTTCAAACACCAACCGTGAAAGTGAAAGAGAGTAGGGAGAATTGGTCCAACACTTGAGAATTTGAACTCAAACCAAAGAGGTGCTAGGAATTGTTGTCAATTGAAGAAGATTAGAGGGTTTCAACTTCAACTCTTGTAGATTCAACCTCTAGGTAAGGGACTAAACTCTTAATTGAGTAATTGAATTAGATTCTACAAAATTATTGGTGAATTAAGTGATTTAATGTAGGAATTGCACTAGAATTGGGAAGATTTGGGCCATACCATGCATGCATGTGCATTTCTTCACAAACTGAGCATGAATTCAAAGAATTCTTTCATGCATGTGTTCATCTCACTAACATTTTGGTTATGCATCATGTTTTCTATCAAATTGTCAAGTTTGATCATGTTTTGAAGAGGTTAGATTCAAGAAAAGTCATGTATGTTGTGTCCTTGAGGCATTCATAAAGTTTGTGTTGGAATTTTGTACAATTGGAATACTTTTGGGCCTTGATTTCATGAAATGATCTTTAAACCATGATATTTTGCGAGTTTCTAAATGTTTTCCAGAATTTTGGCCCAAGAGAATGGGTTTTGGGGTGTTGAATTCATGTTTTGAAGCTTGGGAGCAAATCTGGAAAACCCAAAATTTTGCTACCACGCTCGAGCGAAGGACTCTACGCTTGAGCGACTGTCCTTATTTTCATATTCTCGCTCGAGCAAAAAAAAGGCTGGCTCGAGCGTAAATTGCAAGCTCTCAGGAATTTGTGTATTTAGACACACGCTCGATTAATAAGACTTGCGCTCTAGCGAGGAACTGTGTCTCACGCTCGAGCGAGCGTCGAGCGGAGAATTCATGCAACCAGAACTTTTTCACATTTTACAGATTACTCAAGCGAAGGAGTCTACGCTCGAGCGACCACTCACATTTGGCATGTCCGCTGGAGCGAAGAAAGCCACGCTCGAGCGAGACCCCTATTTTAGCAAAAAATTGGCTAAGTGTTTTCACGTACATTTTTGCATCCCCATTCCATCCTAGGCATTCTTAGGCCATGTTTAAGACTCCATAATGAGGTTAAAAGCTAGAGACACACTAAAAACAACGAAATAAGTTATGTTCAAACCAAGTGTGTGTATTCAACGTATGTATCTATCATGTTATGTAGGTCACGCGCCCCAAGATAAGTGAATTGCCCACTTCGCCGTCTATTCGGAGCTACCAGTTATTTGTGAGTAATAACTTTGTAAAGTTATGTTCAATGTTAAATATTTTCTGAACATTATGATATGAAATAATTAGTTTCTGAAATGCTATGCCATGTTTGAAAGGAATGAATGATTGTCCAAAATTCTAAAAGTTATTCATGGCATCATTAACATCATATGATATGCGTCCCTTTATGGGTCATCAGATCCCTTTACGGGTCATCAGGTCCCTTATGGGTCATCGGAACGTCTCTGTGCACATGAGTCATCAGAAAGCCTTCATGGCAGTCCCTTGTGGGTCAACGGATTTGTTGATTTTAATGAATATGCCACGTACCATGATATGATATATGTTTAAGATATGAATACCAATGTAACCATGCCAATGAATTTACTCTATTATGACATCTGATCATGTACAAGACTTTGTTTCTGTATGGACATCATTCAGTAAAATCTTTACTTTGTTATTATTCACTGGGCGATCGCTCACTATTTATATTATGTATATAGGTGAACAGGCACGTGACCAGGCCTAGAGTTGACGGCCTAAGTTTCAGTTTTGTCAACCAACCGTTGTGCCTCCCAAGGAGGTTCCGATTGAAGTCAAGTTTCATGGCTGTTTTTGTAATCATCTTAGACTATGTTATACTATGTTATGTTTAGGCATGATGTCTGATAACGTGTACTTGGAGTAATGTGTAAATATTGTATCTATGTTTATATAGGTTTCAAGTTATCTGTTCCATGTATGTCAGCACAGCTCTATGGACTATGTATGTCTTGATTATTTGCTTCCACAGCCCCTACTATACGTTATTATGCCAAAGAGGCCTTTGGTAATCTAAGGATTACTGGCCAGTTACGATGTTAAACCCACAGGGGCAGGCTTGGGTCGTGATAGAGTGGTATCAGAGCACGAGTTATACCACACACACGAGTCCATATGAGCTTAGGATGTCCTAGTAAGAAGTAGGGGCATTCTATCTGCATGTCCAAATGTGTTGGTTTGAAAGTGAAAGCTTAAATCCAAATATGATCTTGTGAATCTGAATGAAGTGACAAGGACTATTTGCCTATGTTTATAAAGTTCTGTTTACCTATAGTAAATGGACAATGCAAGAAGTGATGATACAGCAGGGTCCTTAGATGCCCGAATGAACAGAATGGAACAAATTCTTATAGCTTTAACCGAAGTGGTAATGCAATAACAGAGGCAACAACCTTTACCTCCTCTACCCCCGTCGGCCCAAGTTGAAGCGGGCAATAACGACATAATCAACATGACTCAAAAATTTATGATGATGAAGCCACCAACTTTCTTGGGTGGCATTGAATCGCTAAAGGCAGAAACTTGGCTACTGGAGATGGAAAAATTATTCGAAGTGTTTCCCTGCGCCGAAGTTCAGAAAGTCTTATTGGCCACCTACACTTTGAAGGACGAAGCTCGGAGATGGTGGTTACTAGTTCGAAAAGGCAATGAGAACATGACATGGACCCAATTTAATACAATTTTCTATGACAAGTACTTTCCCTAGTGCTTTCGAGACCGGAAGGTTTTAGAATTTCAGGAACTCAAACAAGGTAGAATGTCTGTAGCTGAGTAAGAGGCTACGTTTACTGAGTTAGCTAGGTTTGCTCCTCATATGGTGGACATGGACTACAAGAAGGCCCACAAATTTAAGGGTGGGCTGGATTTAGATATACTAGATCGGGTGGGAGTTCTGAATCTACCCACGTATGTGAACGTGTTGGACAGGGCATTAATGGCGGAAGCTATTTTGGCAGCAAAGAAACAAACTATCGTCCCACGAACTGATTGGATGGGAAAAAGGTCTGGAAATAATTTCAAAAAGAGCCGTTCATTTATTGGGAATAAAAGACAAAATACGGGATCTTATAGTGGCTCAAGCCAAAGTAGTGGTACTATACCAACTTGCTCAGAGTGTGGTAGAAAACACGAAGGGGTTTGCTATCGAGCTTCAGGTGCCTGTTTCAAGTGTGGAAAAACCGATCATGTGATGAAGGATTGTCCTATCAGACTTGAAAATGCCAACCATCCAACGACAAGCTCAGCCGGATCCACTTCTGCATCCAAGATGAATACAAAAGCTAACACTGGGAAAGAGACTTTGAGACAAGGGAGAGTATTCGCCTTGGTGCCTAGAGATGTACAAAACACTGAATCAGTAGTGTCAGGTATCATTTCTATCTGTGCTCAGAATGCATATGTACTGATTGATTCTGGTTCCACACATTCATTCGTATCACATGCTTTTTCTCAGAAATTAACTAGACCGTTAGAACCTATAAACTGTTTGCTATCTGTATCTACACAGTTTGGGGGTTCCATGATATGTGCTTATGTTTATCCGGCATGTGGTATTATGATTGGCGAAATGACATTATATGTTGACTTATTACCCTTGAACATCGATTATTTTGATTGTATTCTGGGTATGGATTGGTTGACTGAGTAATGTGCCACCATTGATTGTGTGAATAAATTTGTTGTATTTCGTCCACCTGGTATGCCTGAGTTTACTTTCACTGGAAATGGGGTAGTTCCCTCGCCATACTTGATTTCATTTATGAAAGCTAAAAAGCTATTAAGAAAAGGGTGTCGGGGCTACTTATGTAGTGTGTTGACCGTGTCTTCGGACAGTTCCAGTGTAGAGACTGTTCCTGTAGTTTGTGATTTTCCTGATGTGTTTCCCAATGATTTACCCGGGGATTTAATCGATAGGGAAATTGAATTTACCATTGATGTAATACCTGGAACACAACCCATCTCCAAGACTCTATATAGGATGTCGACTTCTGAGTTGAAGGAATTAAAAGTCTAACTTTAAGAACTTTTAGACAAGAAATTCATTCGCCCGATTACCTCACCTTGGGGTGCTCCAGTCTTATTTGTCAAAAAGAAAGACAAATCTTTGAGGCTATGTATTGACTATCGAGAACTGAACAAAGTGACCATTAAGAACAAATACCCATTACCCTGAATAGACGATTTGTTTGACCAACTCCAAGGAGCCCAAGTGTTCTCCAAAATTGATCTTAGGTCCAGATATCATCAGTTAAAGGTCAAGGCAGAAGATGTAGAGAAAACTGCATTTAGGACTAGATATGGACACTATGAATTCTTGGTAATGCCTTTTGGGTTACAAATGCACCTGCAGCTTTTATAGATCTAATGAACAGGGTTTTCAAACAATATCTCAATGAATTTATCGTTGTGCTTATTGATGACATTTTGATTTATTCTAAAGGCAGGGAAGAACATGGGAATCATCTGAAAACTATCTTGTAGATCTTGAGAGAAAAGAAATTGTATGCTAAATTGTCCAAATGTGAATTTTGGCTAGACAATGTAGCATTTTTGGGACATGTAATTAACAAGGATGGTATCTCTGTTGGCCCTCAGAAAATCGAAGCTATTGTGGACTGGCCTAGACCGACAAATGTAACAGAAGTTAGAAGTTTTCTGGGACTGGCTGGTTATTATAGAAGATTTATGAAAGACTTCTCAAAGCTTGCAATGCCATTGACACAATTAATGCAGAAGAATGTACAATTTGATTAGAATGGTCAGCGTGAATCAGCCTTTTAAGAATTGAAAACCAGACTGTTGACTGCACCGATCCTGACTTTACCTAATGGTATCGATGGGTTTCAAATTTACAGTGATACTTCGTATAAAGGGTTGGGCTGTGTACTGATGCAAAATGGAAAGGTAATTGCCTATGCTTCGCGACAACTCCGCCCTCATGAAAAGAATTACCCGACTCATGATCTTGAACTGGCAGCTATGGTGTTTGCCTTGAAAATCTGACGTCACTACTTGTATGGGGTAACTTGTGATGTGTATACCGATCATAAAAGCTTGAAATATTTCTTCACCCAAAAAGCATTGAACATGAGACAGAGGAGATGGTTGGAGCTAACCAAAGATTATGATCTACAGATTTTGTATCACCCAGGGAAAGCTAATACCGTAGCAGATGCCTTGAGCCAAAAATCAATGGGGAATCTGTCATGTTTTCTTACTAGCTAGAAAGAATTGTTGTTATTGTTGTTGTTGTTGTTGCTGTTGTGTTGTTATATCCACCCAAAAAAATTTATCCACCCAAAAAGAAAGAATTGTTATATGACTTGGAAAAGAATGAGATTGAGATTGTGATATGTGAACAGGGCGGGATACTAGCCGCTATTTCCGCTCAACCTGCAATAGTTGAAGAGATCAAAGAGAGGCAACTTGAAGATGAATACTTAAAAAAGGTTGTAGAAGAACTTGATTCAAAACCGAGGCCAAGGTTTGTGTTTGAGAATAATGTGCTGAAATTTCAGAATCGTCTCTGTGTGCCTAATTGTTATGACTTGAGAAAATGTGTTATGTTTGAAGTCCACAATACTAAATTTGCTATGCATCCAGGAAATGCAAAGATGTACCATGATTTGAAACAGAACTTCTGGCGGCTTGGAATGAAAAAGTGTATTGCAGATTTTGTGGCTAGGTGTTTACATTGCCAACAAGTCAAAGCTGAACATCAACGACCCGCCGGTTTGTTACAGCCGCTTCCAATACCGGAATGGAAATAGGAGCACATTACCATGGATTTCATGGTGGGATTGCCTCGCTCTTCTCGAGGTATGGATTCTATCTGGGTTATAGTTGATCGTTTGACTAAGTCTGCTCATTTTCTGCCTGTCGAAGCTATTTATAATGCAAATAAATTGGCTAACATGTATGTGAACGAAATTTTGAGATTGCATGGTATACTAGTATCTATTGCATCTGACAGAGATTTGAAGTTTACATCAAGATTTTGGAAAAGTCTGCAACAGGCCTTGGGGACAGAACTGAGGTTAAGTAGCGCCTATCACCCACAGATAGATGGTCAAACTGAACGAACCAATCAAACCTTGGAAGATATGCTCAGGAAATGCGTGTTAGACTACCAAGGAAATTGGGAGACTTATTTGCCATTGGCCGAGTTTGTGTATAACAACAGTTACCATTCAAGCATTGAAATGGCTCCTTATGAAGCCTTGTATAGAAGGAAATACCGATCTCCGATATGTTGGGCCGAGATAGGCAATAGACCATTGTTGGGACCGAAACTTGTGCAAGAAACCACTGCAAATGTGAAATTGATTCAACAAAGGTTGAAAACTGCTCAAAGTCGGCAAAAGAACTATGCTGATGTTCGAAGAAGGGACAGAGAATATGAAGTTGGGGATCACGTATTCATAAAAGTGACTCCTATGAAAGGGAAGCACGGTTTGGTGTTAAGGGTAAATTAACACCGAGATATGTTGAGCCATATGAGATCCTTGAAAAGATCAAACTCGGTGACGTATCGAGTAGCCTTAACTCCAGTAATGGAGCATATGCACAACATTTTTCATGTTTCTATGCTTCGGGAGTATTTGAGAGATCCGCTACATGTGATTGAGCCAACTCACGTGCTTTTAAAAGATGATTATACCTACGAAGAGCGACCAATTCGGATTGTCAACCGAAGAATCAAAAAGCTACGAAACAAAGAAATCTCGCTTGCAAAGGTAGATTGGTAGAATCATGAGGGAACCTATGCAACCTGGAAAACAGAAGAAGACATGATGAAAAGATATCCCAAACTGTTTCCTTTGAATCTAGTGTTCTTCCAAAATGAAGGTAATTCGAGTTTAGAGGACCAAACTCTTTTAAGAGGGGAAGACTGTAATAACCCCGACCTATGATTAACGCTAATTCATGTTTAAGTATGCCAAATAAGTAATTAAGAAGAAATCCCAGGTCAATTATATATGCATTGCATCATTTTGTGTTTATATCTGCTGACGAAGAAAGATCTGTTCACATCTTAGTTTTGATTTGCGAATTTAAGGTTTTATCGACATCCGATTCAGAAATTGACTTGATTTATGTGTTAATTAGGATTTATGAGATTTTATGGTAAGTTTAATAAAAAGTCGATTTGGAATGATTAAATTAGAATAACTAATGTTAATTAGTTTAACTTAAGTTATTTACATGTATGCCATTGAGTGAGCTTTTACAAGATTATTTCACACCTTATACATGTTTTAACTCTATCATCTTCCATCTTCAAACACCAACCGTGAGAGTGAAAGAGAGTAGGGAGAATTGGTCCAAGACTTGAGAATTTGAACTCAAACCAAAGAGGTGCTAGGAATTGTTGTCAATTGAAGAAGATTAGAGGGTTTCAACTTCAACTCTTGTAGATTCAACCTCTAGGTAAGGGACTAAACTTTTAATTGAGTAATTGAATTAGATTCTACAAAATTGTTGGTGAATTAAGTGATTTAATGTAGGAATTGCACTAGAATTGGGAAGATTTGGGCCATACCATGCATGCACGTGCATTTCTTTACATATTGAGCATGAATTCAAAGAATTCTTTCATGCATGTGTTCATCTCACTCACATTTTGGTTATTCATCATGTTTTCTATCCAATTGTCAAGTTTGATCATGTTTTGAAGAGGTTAAATTCAAGAAAAGTCATGTATGTTGTGTTCTTGAGGCATTCATAAAGTTTGTGTTGGAATTTTGTACAATTGGAATACTTTTGGGCCTTAATTTCATGAAATGATCTTTAAACCATGATATTTTGTGAGTTTCTAAATGTTTTCTAGAATTTTGGCCCAAGAGAATGGGTTTTGTGGTGTTAAATTCATGTTTTGAAGCTTGGGAGCAAATCTAGAAAACCCAGAATTTTGCTTCCACGCTTGAGCGAAGGACTCTACGCTCGAGCGACTGTCCTTATTTTCATATTCCCGCTCGAGCGAAAAAAAGGCTGGCTTGAGCGTAAATTGCAAGCTCTCAGGAATTTGCATATTTAGACGTACGCTCGATCGACAAAACTTGCGCTCGAGCGAGAAACTGTGTCTCATGCTCGAGCGAGCGTTGAGCGGAGATTTCATGCAACCATAACTTTTTCACATTTTATAGACCGCTCGAGCGAAGGAGTCCACGCTCGAGTGGCTACTCACATTTGGCATGTCCGCTCGAGTGAAGAAAGTCACGCTCGAGCGAGACCCCTGTTTCAGCAAAAATTTGGCTAAGTGTTTCAAGTACATTTTTGCATTCCCATTCCATCCTAGGCATTCCTAGGCCATGTTTAAGACTCCATAATGAGGTTAAAGGCTAGAGATACACTAAAAACAACGAAATAAGTTATGTTCAAACCAAGCATGTGTAATCAATGTATGTATCTATCATGTTATGTAGGTCACGCTCCCCAAGATAAGTGAATTGCCCACTTCGCCGTCTATTCGGAGCTACCAGTTATTTGTGAATAATAACTTTGTAAAGTTATGTTCAATGTTAAATATTTTCTGAACATTATGATATGAAATGATTAGTTTCTGAAATATATGCCATGTTTGAAATGAATGAACGATTGTCTAAAATTCTGAAAGTTATTCATGGCATCATTAACATCATATGATATGTGTCCCTTTATGGGTCATCAGATCCCTTTACGAGTCATCAGGTCCCTTATGGGTCATTGGAGCGTCTCTGTGCACATGAGTCATCAGAAAGCCTTCATGGAAATCCCTTGTGGGTCAACGGATTTGTTGATTTTAATGGATATGCCACGTACCATGATATGATATATGTTTAAGATCTGAATACCAATGTAACCATGCCAATGAATCTACTCTATTATGACATCCGATCATGTACAAGACTTTGTTTTTGTATGGACATCATTCAGTAAAATCTTTACTCTGTTATTATTCACTGGGTGATTGCTCACTATTTATATTATGTATGTAGGTGAGCAGGCACGTGACCAGGCCCAGAGTTGACGGCCTAAGTTTCAGTTTTGTCAGCCAACCGCTCTGCCTCCCGAGGAGGTTCCGATTGAAGTCAAGTTTCATAGCTGTTTTTGTAATCATGTTAGACTATGTTATAGTATGTTATGTTTGGCCATGATGTCTAATAACGTGTACTTGGAGTAATATGTAAATATTGCATCTATGTTTGTAAAGGTTTCGAGTTATCTGTTCTATGTATGTCAGCACAGCTCTATGGACTATGTATGTCTTGATTATTTGCTTCCGTAGCCCCTGTTATACGTTATTATGCCAAAGAGGCCTTTAGTAATCCAAGGATTACTGGCCGGTTACGATGTTAAACCCACAGGGGTGGGCTTGGGTCATGACATGAGGTCACATCACCCGTCAAGCCGAGAACGCCGTTCTCAGTAGAGTTGAATAGGTTTGAGGCCCTAAAAAGGTTCTATATGCCAAGGTTCCAGATATATGACGGTAAGTCATATCCGAACTTTCACGTCGTCTTTTACCTGAATTCAATGACCTTATATACTGGGTACAAACCGTTGCTGTGTAAGGTGTTTCCCTCATCCTTTGGGGAAATTGCATCGGATTGGTTTCATAAGTTGTCGAAAGGAACTGTGAAGAGCTAGGAAGGCCTGACCCAAATGTTTGTGGCTAGGTTTGTCACAAACAAGTTGCAACCTTTAAGGGTAAACTCCCTGGTGGCATTGAAAATCAGCGAAGGTCAGAGCCTTAGGGCTTATGCCAAAAGGTATTATGAGGTATTCAACCGAATACCAGGATGCAACCAGGAGTTGGCGGTCATGTCTTTTAAGAACGGCCTAGAGGATGACTGGATGTTTTGGAAGTCGCTGGCAAAGACTCTGCCAAAAAGTATGGAGGAGCTCATGGCAAGGATCGAGAAATATGCCAAAGTAGAAGAGGATACACTGGGAACGAAGACGCCGAAGCAGGAGAAGAGAAACGGCTCGCCGAAGCGAAGTCGAGGTAATACTGGGTTTAATAGACAAGAAATAGGGTTGAGGGCTGCACAGACAGTCACCAGTGTGTTCCGGATCCCGATTTATAAAGTTCTAGAAAGAATTAGGAACCAATCGTATTACAGAGTGCCGCAGAGGATCTCTGGTGAATTTATGGGGAGAAGTCTAAGGAAGCACTGTGCTTACCACAATGAAACCTAACGCAGGGTTATAGAGCCCTAAAGGCGCATTTGGAAGATCTGGTCAGACAAGGTCACTTAAGGGACCTAGTAGATGAGGCTAGAACGAGGGAAGAGCAGGCAAGGCTACCCTAGGCACCGGCAGCACCACCTACACCAGCACCACAACAAGAAGTAGACGGACCTCAAGTAATCAATGTGATTCACTCGAGGGTCAATGAGAACGAGGTACGTAGGGAGACTCAAAGGGTGAAGCACTTACAACATGTGTATCAGGTCCAGCTAAAGAGGCCTAGGACAGATGAGTGCAAGGAACCAATGGTGTTCTTTACTGAAGTAGACCTAGACATGATGTAGCATCCATACAAAGATGCTCTGGTAGTAACCCTAAAAATTAGAGAATGCCAGGTAAGGCGCATTCTGATTAACCAAGGTAGCTCATGTGACATCATCTATGTTAGATGTTACAAGGAGCTCGGCCTTCACCGAGATGATTTGGAGTAGTCAAACAGCCCAATGGTCGGGTTCAATGGAACGCCGACATGGCCCCTATGAGCAATAAATTTGGAGGTGCAGATAGGCACCAAGAAGGTAAGCACATAGTTCACAGTAATTGACACCCCTTCCCCTTACAATGTTATCTTGGGGAGGCTATGAGTGCACGCAATGAGGGTTGTTCCCTCGACACTACATCAGTTATTGCGGTTCCCAATGAAGCATGGAATTGAGGAGGTTAGAGGAGATCAGGTGCAAGCAAAACATTGCTCCATGCCAGCAATGAAATCTACCTGCAACGTGCGAGAGGCAGAAACAGTATAAATTGAAGATGAAGACATGCAGGTCCTGGATGATGTCGGGAAAGAACCAGCTGACAAAAGCGAGGAAGCCTTGAAGAAAATTTTGGTCCAATAAAGGGATGAAGAGCGCTTCTTCCTTCTCAACTTAGGCTTGGTTGAGGAGGAGGAAAGAGAGTTAGAAGCTTTCTTATGGGCCAACATAAAAATTCCCGCCTGGACGCCATACGAGATGCCAGGCATTAACCCCGAGGTCACGTGTCAAATGCTCAATGTAGACAAGTCGGCTAAACCTGTCATGCAATAAGTGAGGAGGTCAACGTTGATGCATGTTGAGGCAGTTGAGGAAGAAGTGGACAAACTGCTGGAAGCCAAGGCCATTCGCGAGGTGAACTACCTTACTTGGCTGTGTAACACTGTGGTGGTGAAAAAGAAGAACGGTAAGTGGAGGGTTTGTGTTGATTTCACCAACCTGAATAAGGTTTGCCCCAAGGACAATTTTTCACTCTCCAAAATTGACCAGTTGGTGGATGCCACTTAAGGGTGTAGAAGGATGAGCTTCCTGGATGCTTACACCAGATAGCAATGTATCCTCCTAATGAAGAAAAGACTCTATTTATCACCCCAAAAGGGATGTATTGCTACAGAGTGATGCCTTTCAGGTTGAAAAATGCAGGATCAACCTACCAGAGGTTGGTGACCAAGATGTTCAAACATCTGAGTGGCAAAACAGTGGAAGTGTACATTGATGACATGGTCATGAAGACCAAAGAACCTGAGAATCATCTAGCTGACTTAAAGGCAGTTTTTGATATCTTGAGGACGTATCGGCTTCGACTCAATGCTTCAAAATGCGCATTTGGAGTCGAGTCTGGTAAGTTCCTGGGATACTTGGTTACCAGAAGGGACATTGAGGCAAGCCTAAATCAAATCAAGGCTATCCTAGACTTGAAAAGCCCTACATCGACAAAACAAGTGCAGATGTTGACTGGAAGGGCCGCAGCTGTAATAACCCCGACCTTCGATTAATACTAATTCATGATTAGTTATGCCTAACAGTAATTTAGAAGGAATCCAGAATTAATTTGCATATGTATTGCATTATCTTTGCATTTCTATCTGTTTGCCATAGAATGACCTGTTCATGTTTTGACTTTGAACTGCGAATTGAAAGCCTTATCGGCGCCCAATTTCGGAATTGATTAGTGCTATGTGATAATTAGAATTTATGTGACTTCATGGTAGATTTAATTTAAATTTGATTTGGTATGATTAAATAAAGTTAAATTACATTAAATGAGTTTATTACAATTTTGCCACTTAGTGGACAATCCTAGACCTACACTCTTTATACCTCATACTTGTTGATACACCATAATTCAGACTTTTGTTTCAAGACCAAACCGAGTGAGTGAGAGAGGGAGAGTAGGAGAATTGATTTCATCAAGTTTTGGCTAGGAAATTTGAAGAATTGAAGAAAGGATTGCATAATTAGGCTCCTACACCTTAACATTCAAGACCTAAGGTAGAGATCCATCCCCTTGAACTTGAATTTGAATTGTTCCTTTCTTGGTTCATGGTTAATTAGTGTCTAAAGCTAAGAATTGGTGAATTAAAGCTTAATGCATACATGCATGTGTAATTCATGGCATTTGGGGTTGTCTCTCTAGAGAATCCTTGCATGCATGTCATAATCCAAGTTTTGGTTTAGAAATTCTTCATGTTCCATGTCATATTATCATAGTTGATCTTGTTTTTGGGTTGAACATTGCATTTGGTCATGTTTTGGAGGACTTGAGTTCAAGGATTTGCATACAAGTCATGTGCATGAAATTAATTTCAAGTTTCAAGTTGAGTTTTGTACAATTGGTTTACTCTTGGGCCATGATTTCTTGAATTGAAGCTTTAAACATGTTGTTTTACGGGTTACTAAGTGTTTTCCAAAGATTTGGCACAGAAAAATGAGTTTTGGATGGTTGAAGGTCAAGTTTCATGTTTGGAGGTCAATCTGGATTTTCCAGAAATTTGACCCACGCTTTAGCGGGGACTTTTACGCTCGAGCGTGAAACCTGAGTACATGCACTTCCGCTCGAGCGGTGAGAGTCACGCTCGAGCGTGAAATACGTATACCCAGAAGTTTGTGTGTTTTGCAGTCCGCTCGAGCGGGGGAAGCCACGCTCGAGCGAGGATCTGTGTCACACGCTCGAGCGGGGGTCGAGCGCCCGTCGAGCGTGAATTTCATGCATCCAGCACTTTTTCATAAGGTTGCAGTTCGCTCGAGCGGGGAAGTCCACGCTCGAGCGGGGCTTCTTTTTCTGCATGTCCGCTCGAGCGGGGAAACCCATGCTCGAGCGTGGACCTTATCTTCAGCAAAATTTGAGAAATGTTTTCCAAGGCATCTTTGCATCCTCATTCCATCCTAGGCATTCCTAGGCCATGTTTAAGACTCTATAGTGAGGATTTAAGGTTAGAAACACACTAAGAACCAACGACATAAGTTTTGTACAATTAGAATGTGTGTTTCAAATGTGTGTGGGTTATGTGTTATGTAAGTCACGTGCCGCGTGTCGTGTGATCAATCTGCTCCGTCTGTTTGTTTCAAGGCCAACTGTGAGTAATAATTTAGTAAAGTTATGTTCAAACTGTATCTACTTTCTGTGTGATAAAACAAGATCTGTTTCCGAAATGATATGTTTTGTACAATGAATGATTGTTCAATTTCTGATATGTATTCGTGACATCCTTAGCATTATGTGATATTTGTTAGCTGTTACTTGGTATCGGAGGTTCTTTTACGAAACTTATTTCTGTCTACATTCGGTTACCCGTACCAGAGGCCCTGTCACGGGGGCTCAACTTCTGTTCTGTTTTGTTACCCGGATCCGGAGGTTCCTTTATGGAACTGGTTATTCGTAACCTCACGTGTATACATTCTGTTCTGTTCTGTTCTGTTTATGCTAATGGATGTATCACGTAAACTTAATCATGACTTATGATTTCTGTCTGTATATGATCGGGACAAACTATGATTTTGATATGAACTGAATTATGATTTCTGAATCTGTACGAACTCATTCATTGAAACCCTTTACTCTCTTATTATTCACTGTGCTTTCGCTCACAGTTTATATTATGTATGTAGGTGAGCCGGCGTGTGACCAGGGCCAGAGTTGACGGCCTTCTGTTCTGTTTTGTCAGCCAACTGTTGTGCCTCCCGAGGAGGTTCCGGTCGAAGTCTAATGCTATGGTTTTTTTTGTATTCATGCTAGTCTCTGTATGTGTTTTGTAAGGACATGTCTTGGGATGTAATACTTTGTAAATATTGGTGTCCTTTGACTGGCATGCTTATGTATATATATAAGTTTTGAAATGTTTCGTCCCATGTACGTTATCACAGCTCATTGGACCTTGTCTATTTTGTATTTTTGCTTCCGCAGCCCCTTATTATTTGCTAATCTGTTTAGAGGCCTTTGGTAATCCACAGATTATTGGCTGGTTACGGTGCTAAACCTACATGGGCGGGTTTGGGTTATGACAGCAGCCCTAAACAAATTTATAAGTAGAAGTTCAGATAAGTGTAAACCATTTTTCAATTTGTTGAAAAAGGCCACAGATTTCTTGTGGACAGAGGAATGTGAAATCGCCTTGGCCGACTTGAAAAAGTACCTGACAACAGCTCCATTTCTGTCAAATCTAGTACCTGGAGAGGAACTATTCTTATACTTGGCCGTTTCAGAGCACGCAGTAAGTGCAATGATAATCAGAGAAGAGAAAAGAGATCAAAAGGCAGTATACTATGTGAGTAAAACCTCAGCAAGTGCAGAGACCAGAATCCCTAGAAAAGTTAACACTGGCCCTGGTGATGGCTTCGAGAAAACTGAATCACTACTTCCAAACCCACAAGATTGTGGTACTGATGAAGCATCTTTTGAAGTCCCTGTTGCAACAGGGAGATCTGACAGGCAGTGTAACCAGATGGGCAGTAGTGTTGGGCTAATATGACTTAGAGTTTAGGCCCAGAATGGCAATTAAAGGCCAAGTTATGGCCGACTTTGTGGCCAAGTTCACACCTGGTGCCGTTCTATGTTGGGCCCCGGTGAGCCGCGACTTAGGGTATCTAGGGAAACAAGAAAAAACCCAGTTGGGAATGAAAAACCCCTCAACAGTGGAGCATAAGAATGTAGAGAAACCAAAGCCCTGTGACATCTACGTCGGTGACTCCTTCCTCCTGTTAGTTGATGGAAGTTCAAAAAGTCAAGGAGCGGGGGTATGAGTAGTGTTAGTATCACCAGATGGGCGAATGTTAGAGCAGTCTATTCGTTTGGTGTTCAAGGCCTCAAACAATGAAGCAGAATATGAGGCACTGATCGTAGGGTTGAAGTTAGCAGCAGCAATGGAAGCCGACGATGTGGTAGCCTTCTGTGACTTCCAACTTCTTGTGAACAAGGCAGCAAACGAGTATGTAGCCCGAGATGAAAGAAAAATAACCTATGTCAAAAAAGTTGTTAGACTGCTAGCCTTGTTTCAGGATTGCTGACTACAACAGGTTAGCCGAGATGATAATAGTTATGCTGATGCCTTGGCTAACCTGGCTAGTGCAATGAAAATAGGGCAGGCAAGGACAATAATGGTTGATTATTTGTCAGGTCCAAGTGTGAAACCACTAATCACAGAGTATGAAGCAATGTGTGTGGAGATGGGTCCAAGTTGGATAGATGCAATAGTTATGTTTCTTAGGGACGACAAGCTGTCAGATGATCGCAAAGAGGCGCATAAGACCAGACTGAAGTCAGCAAGGTTTAACCTAATAGCAGAAGGACATCTCTATAGAAGGTCTTTTACTGGTCCCCTTTTGAGGTGTGTACATCCCTCCCATGTTAAAGAATTCTTGTATGAAATACACGAAGGGGTATGTGGAAGCCACGTTGGGGGCAAATCACTTTTTCATAGGGCCATTACTCAAGGGTACTGGTAGCCCTACATGGAGAAGGGTGCTGAAGCCTATGTCAGAAAGTACGAGAAGTGTCAAAGGTTTGCACCTTTGATACATTAACCAGCAGCAGATTTGAATCCAGTGTCCAGCCCTTAGCCATTTGCCTAGTGGGGCATGGATTTTATTGGACAACTGTCCCAAACAACTGGGTAAAGGAAGTTCTTACTGGTAGTAACTGATTATTTCACAAAGTGGGTTGAAGCTGAACCCCTTGCGAAGATTCAAGATATAGACGTAAAGAACTTCATATGGAGGAACATTATCACCAGGTTTGGGATCCTAAAAGTAATAATAGCAGACAATGGTACACAATTTGACAGTGAGCTAATCAAAAGCTTCTGTGCAAAGTACAAAATCAAGAACTACTACTCTACTCCAAGTTTTCCTCAGAGTAATGGTTAGGCAGAAGCATCCAATAAGACTATCTTGGATGGGATCAAAAAGAGGCTGGAAGCAACAAAGGAAAAATTGGTGGAGGAGTCGCCTAATGTACTATGGGCATATCTTACTGGGGAGTCTCCATTTGCCATGGCTTATGGCACCGAAGTAGTTATCCCATTAGAAGTCGGCATTCCAAGAATCAGAGCCCAGGGAGTAGAAAATGGGACTAATGAAGCATTCCTAGCCCAAGATCTAGACCTACTGGAGGAGAACAGAAAGAGAGCAGCAATTCGGTTGAGGGCATACCAGCAACAACTTGCTAGGGCTTACAACAAGAAGGTCAAGTCAAGAGAGTTCAAAGTTGGGGATCTTGTACTAAGAAAAGTAATCGGCAACAAGAAGGATCCTAGGGAGGGTAAGCTTGGTCCAAATTGGGAGGGGCCTTATAGAATCATCTCGGTCGCTAACAATGGGGCATATCGGCTTGAGGACAGTGATGGCAAAGAGTTGCCAAGACCCTGAAACACTTGCAACCTGAAGTTTTTCTATCATTAGATTTTTGTTTTTTGAAGTTTATGTCATTAGCCGAAGTAATAATAAAATTTTACTTTGATTTTTATGAATTTGAAATTTGTCTGATAGGACTGACCAGTCCTATGGTGATGTTTCTGAATGAAACATGATGAGTAACTTAGACTTATTATATGACAGAGTTGAATTATACTTGCATATAATAAAGTTGAACTAAGTTGGCGATATTTTTGAATAAAACATGACGAATAACTTAGAATTATTATATGGCAAAGTTGAATTATACTTGCATATGATAGAGTTGAACTAAGTTAAAATAACCTAGACTGCCATGTCGGTAGAGTTAAACTCCAAATGGAACTAAGTGTGCTTTAATAAGATTACCAGAGAAACCAAGGTTGAACACCTCAGCTAGTCTTTGTTCGAATCTGACTTCGGCGAAAGGCTATAAATGCATAATGTGAACTTAAGTAGAACTTAGGTTCACATTAGAGGGCAGAGAGCTGGAGAATAATAAATAAACTTAAAAGTTTACGAGCTTGGGACTTGTTGAAATTTTTTAGAAGAATTTACAAGCTACAATTGGCTTAACACTTGTTGAAATTTCAGGAAAATTTACAAGTTGAAGTTAGCCAAGGTAAAATTGAAAGAAGTATCTGAGATACATAATGGCCGAGATGACCAACCAGGTTGCCAAGCTTGGAAAGGATGGAAGGAAAAAGTCTTGATAGAAGACAGTAAATAGAAGTGAAGAAGTAGTACTTGACTGAATGAGTTTAAAGAAACGAGCACTTGTAAAAATATTTCGAAATATTTTTAAGTGTTAGCTGAAGTATTCCAATTGTTAGCCAAAACAAGCAATCAAGGTTCATATCTGTCACGACCCAAACCCGGTACCCAAAGGCTCAGCGTCGTAACAAGATAAAAATAAAATAATTCGGATAATTCTGTAGTCACAGCGCAAGCGGATAAATTAAATAAATTAAAATAAATAACTGGGTACCAACTTTTTATTTAAAAGGAAATAAAACATAGTCATTTGAGTTTCACTGTATTACAAGAGTTTAATAATAAAAGATAGAAATTTTAAAAAACAAAATAACATAGCGATTCATTTTCCATCTTGATCCCGCTAAACCTCGTCACCTGAAAGGGGTAACAGTTATAAGCACGTAGCAGAGTGAGAAATATTATACTATGAGGCGCACAAAAAGGCCATGGATATTTATTTAAGCTAAAACATTATAAATTGAGTTGAGTTGAATACACAAATTAATTAAGTGCAAAAAACTGAAATAATCACTATAACCACGGTACATCACTAAGTGACAAACACTACACTGGTCAATGGATCCACGACAAACACTGGACCGCAAAGTGGTCAAACACTAGCCAATGGTTATTTAAGTCCCCCAAGGCATGGGACTCCCGTGGTGGTACTCACAAAACATATTTTCATATAAGGTCATAGTCAAATATTCTTGAAAAGTAAAACAAACATATCCAAGGGTTTCCTTTTAAACAAATAGGGTTCGGAAAATAAACCACGTAACTGAAACTTTTATAAAACATAACTTTTATTAATATTCTAATAAAATATAACTTTTATAAAATAGATTTTGGTAAGTCAAAACATACATAAAATACATTTTGGAGACTCAAGGTATAATATAACTCACCTTAAATTAATTTCTTTATTTCCACCACTCAAGATTTCACCCGTATCGTTCTCCTTTCTTCTTTCTATTCTTTTCTTTCCGTTGCCTTCAACGTGCCACTCTTTCTCATTTATAGCAAGGTAATTCGTGGGTAAGAAGTCATGGAAACTTCCGTATTTTGACGCGTGTTCAGTCCAGTCCACCCTTATCTCTATATTTATTACTTAACTTGCTTGAATCTTATCTTTTTAATTGACCATTTGATCAATTTTTTTATTTTAAAAGTTATTACCTTCTTTAGTAATTCAAGATGACTCCTAAAACTTCCGTATAATGATACGTTAGGTTCATGTCTAAAATCCTCACTACTTAACTATAAATCACCACTTACCACTTACTAAAATATTTAATGTGTAATATTTCGCAACGTATTTCTTTAACCATAAAATTCTCAATCTCCTAAATTATGCATTTATTTATTATTATTTATTTTTTATTATTATTATTTATTATTTATTTATTTTATCGTAATGTTAAATTTAAAACATTCGGGTGTCACATTTCTCCTCTCTTTAAAAGAAGTTTGTCCCTAAGCTTGACATACCTTGGTTTTCGAAAAGGTGTGGGTATTTGGCTCGCATTTGGCTTTCAGTTTCCCACGTTGCTTTTTCAACACGATAATTACTCCATAAGACCTTTACGAGGGGTATAGTTTTATTTTGAAGGATCTGATCACGACGATCGAGAATCTGTACAGGTTGCTCTTCGTAGGAGAGATCTTCTTGAACTTCTAGGTTCTCATGATCGACAACATGCTTTGGATCTCGAAGATATCGACGAAGCATCGAAACGTGAAACACATTATGGACATTGGATAGTTCGGGTGGAAGCGCAAGACGATATGCTATAGGACCAATCCTTTCGAGTATCTCGAATAGGCCGATGTAACGTGGTCTTAACTTTTCTCTTTTTCCAAATCGGATTACCCCTCTTGTCGGTGAGATTTTAAGGAACACATGATCTCCTATTTGAAATTCTAAGTCTCGTCTTCGTGTATCTGCATAGCTTTTCTGGCGGCTCTGGGCAGTGCGAATTCGTTATTGGATGAGTTGAATTTTATCACTCGTTACTTGCACGATCTCGGGGCCTAATAATTTTTTGTCTCTGACTTCCGTCCAACACAGAGGTGATTGACATCTTCTTCTATACAGTGCCTTGTACGGTGCCATTCCAATACTTGCATGGTAGCTATTATTACACGCGAACTCCACTAAAGGTAGGTGATCATCCCAGTTACCTTTGAGGTCTAGTACGCACAAACGTAACATATCTTCCAAAGTTTGGATCGTCCTTTCAGATTGCCCGTCAGTTTGCGGATGGTAAGCTGTGCTAAACTTTAGAGTGGTTCCCAAAGTTTCCTGTAATTTGTTCCAGAAGTGAGACATGAAACGGGGGTCTCTATCGAAGACGATTGAAACTGGGGTGCCGTGCAAGCGAACGATTTCCTTAATGTAGAGAGTAGCGAACTTAGAGAGGGAGTACATGATTCTGATTGGTAGAAAATGCGCCGACTTCGTCAATCGATCTATGATAACCCATATTGCATCATTCTTTGAGACTGATTGCGGTAGCCCGACCACGAAATCCATAGTAATATGCTCCCATTTCCATTCGGGAATGGGAAGTGGTTGCAGCATACCTGCAGGTCTCTGATGCGCTGCTTTAACTTGTTGACAACGCAGGCATTTGGAGACATAGTTTGCTATGTCTTTCTTCATTCTTGTCCACCAGAAGTGTTCCTGCAGATCGTGATACATCTTCGCATTGCCAGGATGGATTGCAATCCTCGAGCTATGAGCTTCTACCAATATCTTTTTCTTGAGTTCTGGGAGGTCGGGTACGCAAATTCGATTTCGAAATTTTAGCATCCCATTGCTTATTGTAAAGTCAGGATCAGGCGTGTTTCCTTGCTCCTCATACTTTTTCTTCAAAAGTTTATCTTCACATTGGCGGGCTCTAATTTCTTCTATCAACTCGGGTTCCACGATTATGTTGGCAAGCAATCCATGGATCTTGCGGGGAACGAGGGTACATGCCAAACTTTTGGTCATTTTTCGACTTAATACGTCTACTACTACATTAGTTTTGTCGGGATGATGATGGATCTCTATATCGTAGTCCTTCATAAATTCTAGCCATCGTCGTTGCCTCATATTCAATTCCTTCTGTGTAAACAGATATTTGAGACTTTTGTGATCGGTGTAGATTTCGCAGGCTACTCCATAGAGATAATGACGCCAAATTTTGAGGGCGAAGATCACCGCAGCCAATTCTAGATCATGAGTTGGATAGTTCCTTTCGTGAGTCTTTAGTTGGCAAGAGGCATAAGCAATGACCTTCCCGTTTTGCATAAGAATGCAACCCAAACCATTGTATGAGGCATCGCTGTAAATTATAAACCCTTTTGCTTCCGCGGGGAGCGCTAGTATTGGAGCCGTCACGAGTCTGTCCTTCAATTCTTGGAAGCAACGTTCCTGCTTGTCCGTCCATTCAAAGGGTATGTTATTTGAGTTAGCTGGGTCAATGGTGAAGCTATCTTCGAGAAGTCTTGCACAAAGCGCCGGTAGTAGCCGGCTAGGCGCAGGAAGCTTCGAATTTCTGATACGTTAGTAGGTCGTGGCCAATCCACGATTGCTGCAACCTTTGGGGATCAACTGAAATGCCATCTTTGTTAATGACGCGACTGAGGAAGTGTACACTAGTGATCCAGAATTCGCATTTCTTCAACTTGGCATAAAGTTTGTGATCACGTAATGTCTGTAGAACTTTTCACAAGTGGTGTTCACGATCTTCTGGCGATTTAGAGTATATGAGAATGTCGTCAATGAAGACAATGACGAACTCGTCAAGATAGGGTTTGAACACTCAATTCATGAGGTCCATAAAGGCCGCTGGAGCATTGGTAACGCCAAATGGCATGACGAGGAACTCGTAGTGCCCATAATGGGTTCTGAAGGCAGTCTTTTCGATGCTTTCGGTTTTGAATTTTAGTTGATGGTAACCAGAATGCAAGTCAATTTTTGAGAACACTTGGGCGCCTTGCAGTTGATCAAACAAGTCGTCAATTCGTGGCAAGGGGTACCAATTTTTGATGATGACTTTATTTAGCTCTCGATAGTCGATACATAACCTCATTGTACCATCCTTTTTCTTTACGAACAGTACCGGAGCTCCCCATGGTGAGGTACTTGGTCGGATGAAGCCTTTATTCAGTAGTTCTTGGAGTTGAGTCTTTAGTTCTTTCAATTCTGCCATGGACATGCGGTAAGGGATCTTTGAGATTAGTTGTATACCAGGTTGGGTTTCAATGGTGAACTCAATTTCCCGATCAATTAGAGTGCCAGGCAGGTCTTCAGGAAACACATCCGGAAATTCTCGAACTACGGGGATCGCATTAAGTGTGAGGGTCACTTGTTGAGTATCAATCACATAACAGATACAACCACAACAACCCTTTCTTAGCAGTCGTTGGGCTGTTATGAAGGATATAATACAGGGAGGGAGAGAGGCTCCAGTTCCTTCGAAGACAAGCTCGAGTTGGTTTGGTGACCTGAGGAAAACCTTTTTAGCTTTACAATCGATAAAGGCACGATTAGCAGCTAACCAATCTATTCCTAAGATTACATCAAAGGTACTAATGCCAAGGGGTATCAAGTCTACGTGTAAGGTTTCACCTTTTAAGGATACAGTACAAGATTTGTATACATCAGTACTAAGGGCGGAATTTCTAGAGGGAAAAGACACAGATAGTATGTATCTTAAGGGATTGGGTGTTGGCGCCAACTTGGTAGCGAAGTGTGGTGTAACAAAAGAATGAGTTGAACCAGAGTCAAAGAGAACATGGGCTAAGTGACCACAAACAGAGAGTGTACCTGACACAACATTTTCAGTAACTTCTGGGTTTCCAGGCACCAGGGCAAAAGCTCTTCCTTGGCGTTTTTGGTCCTTTCTCGCTCCTTCAAGTACTACGGGTTTTCGAACTGGTTCAAAGGGGCAGACGAGCGTCGGACAATTCCTCAGCCAATGGCCAACTTGGCCACATCTAAAGCATGTTCTCGTATCTTGACGACATGGTCTGCAATGAATCCGTCCACAGGTAGAGCAAGCTGGAGTGGTGCCTCCTTTAGGGTTTGCAGGACTTTGATTGCTTGGACCAGTTGAACTGGTTGTGCTCGTATTTATTCTCTTCGGAGGTGCGACACCGAGCCTTCTGTTATCTTTTTCCCAAAATCGTTTCCTCTGACTTGGCTCCCCAGATCGCAAGGCTTTAATTCCTTTTTTCGCAATATATGCTCGATCTACCACCGCCGCATAGGTTGGTAGTTTCAGAACCTCCAGCCTGTCCTTAATTTCAGGATCCAACCCTGCTTCAAATTTCCTGGCTTTTTGAGCTTTGGTGAGAATGACATATGTCGCGAACCGGGCCAGCTGTGTGAACTTACTTTCATATTCGGCCACTGTCATGGTTCCTTGCCTTAGATGTATAAATTCTGACGCTTTTTGTTCACGTAGTGAATCTAGAAAGTACTTTTCATAGAATACTTCTAAAAATCTCGCCCAAGTCACAATATCTTCTTTTTCCAGGGTAAGGAGCCACCATTCCTGTGCATCGTTTTTGAAGGTGAAGGTGGCAAAAGTCACCTTCTGTCTTTCTGTGCAAGGTAGTGCGCGGAAGATTTTCTCCATGTCCCTGACCTAAGCCTCTGCTACTAGTGGGTTTGGATTGCTGATAAACGTGGTGGGTTTCAGCTCTTGAAATTGTTTAATCGTAGTCGGTTCTTCTCGTCTTTCTAATGTCCCATTGGTTATGCTGCTTTGCAAGGCCCGTAAAAAGTTGGTGACTGCCCTTTCCATGATCTGTTCCATTGGGATGGTACCGCTAACTGATGATCCGATTTCATTTCCTTCGTTGGCCATTACTACAAGGCAAAATGATATAAGTGTGACATCACATTGATACAATTTTGATACAACGTCATATATAACATATTAGTTCTATTATCACCACATTCATATATACCGTATTAGTTTTGCTATTAATATCACCACTTTCATATATAACATATTAGTTTTATCATCATGTTAATATTACCACGTTAATACCATATACATCATTGTTACCATACAAAGGGCGTTAGTCTGGCGATCGCAAATTAATGTCTAATCCTACTAATACAAAAAGATTAGACTACTCATGGTCAGCTCACAAAAAGGGTCTTCTGGTCAGACATCTAGAATGGTCCATTAGGCCACCAGGAGAACTGGCTTCGGAAAACTGGTCCATGAAACAACCCCGGAAACTCACTTTGCATGATGGACTCAAACTCCCACCCACTAAGCTCAACTCCGAAGCAGCTCCATACTACCTGAACCATGTAAATAGGAGCACCGTGATCATAACCCCATAATTCCCGTCCAGTAATCCGTATCGATGTCTCCAGGTATGATGCACCATCGGTAAAGTCCACAGCTAGGGTATAGACAATGTGTTGGGAGGTGGTGTCGTGGTGTAAATGTGGCTACTAGGATATGCAGGTCCCCTCCTCTCTGCAAAGCTTACGGGTAGAGGTGCGACCAGAAAATGTGGTGGTTCTATGTCCGGAGCAAGACCAACAACGTGGATCGGTCCTATATACCTTTCACGAGTGCTACCTCGGTTAAGTCTCCAGAATAATATGTCCTCATCGGGGTCAGCCTGTAAATAAACGGATCTTTCCATGAGATGGTCAAGTGTTGGATGGGCTTGCCTGACAAGACTCTCTGAGTCACCCCAGCCCTCTAATTGGTTTGGGAGGAGATGAGCTTCGGGGGGCTCGTACCAGAATAGCTCCAATAGGTTCACCATGTCCTACAACACAAGAAACTTAGCCTAGACATATATATAACATGACTTATATGCGTTAGACATATCACATGATAATGCAAGTTTAATACATATATGTCCTTCTTTTTTTTTTTTTTTTTTGTGTGAAAATTATATAAAAATTTTAAAAACTTGTACTATATATATAGATATATATTTTATTTATTTATTTATTTATTTATTCATTTAATTATGTATTATTATTATTATTATTATTATTATTATTATTATTATTATTATTTTTAAAACCATTGCTCTGATACCACTTTTGTCACGACCCAAACCCGGTACCCAAAGGCTCAGCGTCGTAACAAGATAAAAATAAAATAATTCGGATAATTCTATAGTCATAGTGCAAGCGGATAAATTAAAATAAATAATTGGGTACCAACTGTTTATTTAAAAGGAAATAAAACATAGTCATTTGAGCTTCACTGTATTACAAGAGTTTAATAATAAAAGATAGAAATCTTAAAAAACAAAATAACATAGCGATTCATTTTCCATCTTGATCCCGCTAAACTTCGTCACCTGAAAGGGGTAACAGCTATAAGCACGTAGCAGAGTGAGATATATTATACTATGAGGGGCACAAAATGGCCATGGATATTTATTTAAGCTAAAACATTATAAATTGAGTTGAGTTGAATACACAAATTAATTAAGTGCCAGAAACTGAAATAATCACTATAACCACGGTACATCACTAAGTGACAAACACTACACTGGTCAATGGATCCACGACAAACACGGGACCACAAAGTGGTCAAACACTAGCCAATGGTTATTTAAGTCCCCCAAGGCATGGGACTCCCGTGGTGGTACTCACAAAATATATTTTCATATAAGGTCATAGCCAAATATTCTTTAAAAGTAAAACAAACATATCCATAGGTTTCCTTTTAAACAAATAGGGTTCGGAAAATAAACCACGTAACTGAAACTTTTATAAAACATAACTTTTATTAATATATTAATAAAATATAACTTTTATAAAATAGATTTTGGTAAGTCAAAACATACATAAAATATATTTTGGAGACTCAAGGTATAATATAACTCACTTTAAATTAATTTCTTTATTTCCACCACTCAAGATCTCACCCGTACCGTTCTCCTTTCTTCTTTTTATCCTTTTCTTTTCGTTGCCTTCAACGTGCCACTCTTTCTTATTTATAGCAAGGTAATTCATGGGTAAGAAGTCACGGAAACTTCTGTATTTTGACGCGTGTTCAGTCTAGTCCACCCTTATCTCTATATTTATTACTTAACTTGCTTGAATCTTATCTTTTTACTTGACCATTTGATCAATTTTTTTATTTTAAAAGTTATTACCTTCTTTGGTAATTCAAGATGACTCCTAAAACTTCCGTATAATGATACGTTAGGTTCATGTCTAAAATTCTCACTACCTAACTATAAATCACCACTTACCACTTACTAAAATATTTAATGTGTAATATTTCGCAACATATTTCTTTAACCATAAAATTCTCAATCTCCTAAATTATGCATTTATTTATTATTTATTTATTTATTTATTTATTATTATTATTATTTATTATTTATTTATTTTATTGTAATGTTAAATTTAAAACATTCAGGTGTCACAATATCTGAGGTGATTATATAGGTAAGTTGTGCTTTGAAGACACACAAAAAATATTCTAAGTATAAAAACATGCATAGAAGAAAAAAGGTACACATTTAACACTTAGAACGAAATATAAAACTTGCACTCAGAAGTTGGAACTTGTTTACAAACAAGAAGGCATTTCGGCCTGGCAAAAAGACAACTTGTTCGGGTACAAAAGAAGGCTCATCGGCCAAATTGGAACTTAAAATTGTTCAAACAAAATACAACTAAAAGAAGAAAAGTTCAGAATAAACGAAAAGAAAATTCTAAGTGTTGGAGGCATGGGCATCAGTTTCAGATTGCTCAACCTCGGCTGTTGGTGTTGTGTTGGCCTCGGTTGGCAATGTGGTTTCCTTCTTCGCCGCTATCTTAGCGTCAATTTCCATAAGTGTCTTATCTAAGCTTTTCTTGGCTAAAATGACCTCGGCTTCATAAGCTGTTTTTTGAAAGAGGCACCCTTGGAAACCAAGTCCTCTTACTCATCATGAGTCAGGTCTAGGACTTGCTCATTCAGAGTTGGGGACTTGGCCCCAGTAGCAGTTTCTTCTTTATCAGTATCATCAACCTCGAGGTCCTCATCCTCGGCTTTGTCCTCTGAAACCTTGGGAGCAGGAGGGAATGGTAATTGGAGTTGATAGGTATCATGGAGAGGGAAGTCCACAGGAACAAACATTTTGTCTAGGGCTGCAATCCAGCAGATGAGAAAGCCTCAGTTACAGGCCTGGATAACTTGGGCTTTGTATGCATCACAGACAGCAGCCTGCCCCTCTAAGAAAGCTTTCTCATCGGCAGCTTTGATTTCGGCCTCTTTAGTGGCCAAGGCTTTTCGGAGCTCTGCTTGGGCTTCAGCTATTTTTGTTTCGGCCTCCTTAGCCTCGGCTTTGAGAACCTCGGCTACAGCCTCCGCCGCCTCTGCTTTTTCTTCAGCCTGGTCTTGGGTTCGTTTGGCTGCCTTGGCCTGATCCAACATAACTTTCATCTTGGCCTCGACATTGTTTAAGGAAGTGAGGAAGCCAATACCTCCTTGGTCTTGTGGACCAATTCCTTCTTCAAATCCTCAGCTTTTATCGCAAATGAATGAGCATGTTGGATCGCCTGAGAAGAAAAAGAATGAACAAGTTAGTAAAATTTTGAAATATGAGAACCTGAATCAAAAAGCCAGAAGAGACGAGAGTTGAGGGCTTACCAGAATAGAGTGCTACATCATTAAAGCAAAGTTTTCATACCCCGAGATCTCGGCCATACGATTTGGATCACTTGGAAGAAGAATAGCGGTGGAAACAGCGACACCAACCTCAATATTATTAATGGCACTGTCACTAGCCTTGATTGGTTGGTCCCCAATCGTGATGGCAGGAGCCCAAGGATCATCAGCTTTAAAGGCACTTGGGCTTGCGGCCGCCTGGGACTTCGGCTTCTTCGATTGCGAGGTGTTGGTTGGCTCATCCTCAGTAGGCTTCTTCTCATTATTGGAGGCACTCTTTTCAACCTCGGCCAATTTGAGATTGGTACTGTATCATCGGTAGCAACTTGGGTAACAGGGGCCTTTGCCTTAGCCCTCTTTACCCTTTTTGGTTTTTGTGTGGGTTGGGATTCTGATAGAGAAGACTGGATTGTCACCACTCCTGGCAGGTCGGCCAGAAGGTCCTCTACAACAGCTTTGCTGCGGCCCATTTCCTTGGCGGTTGCAGCAACGGTGATTTTAGTGCCAAAATGAATTGCTGGTAGAGCAATTGGTAAGTTTGCGAGGTCAAATGCTGATTCTTCAGAATCTCGTCGTCTGCGACTTCGGGTTCTGCCGGCAGAGACATTTGGTGGAGCTTGACATTGGCGTCGACGTTTTAATATCGGTATGAGTTAGGGGGCATATGTTGATGGCAACTTAACTGGATCAGAAGAAGAAGCCTGATCAGTTCTTGGTGAAGAGGTAACTGGAGGGGTTGAGGCAGATGATGGAGTTTGACTTCTCCGTGAGACGTTGGGCAAAGCCGACTTGTAAGTTGGGATATAATTGAATAGCAGAGGGGCTTTGCACTGGTCTATAGGCAGGCCCAGCAGCCTTTTCAGGTCTTTGCTACAGAAGAAAGATTGGTGGAAGTCTTTGGATGGTTAAGGAAGAGCTGTAGAAAATAGAAAGTAAACATTAGAACAGAAGAGGGAAATAAAGTAATAAAATCTTAAGTAGAGAAGTTAACACTTAGTTCTTACCCTCATCCTCTTTGAACATCGATCGGTGCAGAGGGAAGAGATGGAGATCATCATCAGGAGCAAACTCCCAGTTACCCGAGATGATCAGGTAATCATCTCCAGCACCCTTGTTGGAGTCGTGGAGGTCGGCTATGATTTTATAGGCTGTGGATCTTTGCTTGAGGTAATAAATGTAGCCTTTTCAGACTTCAGGCCACACATGGTATAGCAATATTGGATGTCAGCTAATGTTATCCTAACATTTTATTGGCGAGCTAGGGCAATTATACCATTGATAACCCTATAGGCATTGACGGCTAGCTGCATAGGGTTGAGTTTATAATAGTGAAGGACTTCCCTAAAGAGAATGTTTAGAGGAGGCCGAAGTCCGCATTCTATGAAGGCAATCACAGGGAAGGGCATGAAGTCTCCATCTGGCATGATAGAGTTCTCCTTTCCAGCCAACCTAATCTGGACGTCGGCAAGGATAGAGAACTCTCTCTTAAAGTACTCAAATTTTCCTGGGGAGTCTACCCTCCACCTTAACATATCCATTGTCTCGGCTAAAAGGGGTTAGGCAACAAAGTGATGGATAAAGGTTTGAATACCTCGGCTAAAACCTAAGCTAACAATGGAGCTAGGGTTTTTTCAAATCTAAGGGGAGTTTTGTTTCAAGTTTTTCCTAAGTAATTGGTTTCTAGGAAAAACCCAATTTTAGGACTACACAGAAATAAGAATTGAGGGAAAAATTTGGAAAATACAACAAGAAAAGCAGGAGAAAGAGCAAGATTCAGAGTCAAGAAGCATCAAAGGCAAAATACAAGAATTGAACAAAGCAAAAATGCAGAAATATAGATATGGCAAGAGTAGTGCCTGACATTCAAAAGTGACCAGTACAAATGTGCCAAGGATGTGCTTAGTCATTATAGCGATCCCAGTTGCCCCTTTTACTATTCTGTTGTATTCCGGACTCGGTTCTGAGATGTTGGTAGTGGTATATCTTGTTGTCATCCTTTAATTCCACTTGATTGAGTTTTAGGATGTATTGGGCAGAGTTGTTACAGGTTGGTTAGGCTTTGGTTTCAATTCTTTGTTGCCCAGTTTTTAGGAGGTCCGCTCGAGCGGGTCTTCTTGCGCTCGAGTGGAGATTGCACGCTCCCTGTATTTTGGTGCTCTGCAGAAGTTCTGCAGGCATGTTTTTCACGCTTGAGCGGATTTCTTTACGCTCGAGCGGTGACGCTCGAGCGGGTATTCTGGCGCTCGAGCGGGTAGTACTTTTTGGTGTAAGTTCTGGGAGGGGGAAATCTACGCTCGAGCAGACTGATTTTTGCGCTCGAGCGGATGTACTTTATTCTTGTGTCTTGGCGCTCGAGCGGGCCTTATTGTGCTCGAACGGACCTAGTTTTTTGTTCTTGACGCTCGAGCGTTGTGTTCTCCGCTCGAACGGGAATGTCGTATATCAGTTGGCAGCTGGGCATTTTAAAATCACTTTTTACATTCTCTCTCTCTCTCTTACTTTCTAAAAAGACTTTTTGAGAGTTCCTCTCTCTAGAAACTCCATTCTCTCTAGGGTTTGATCTAGTTAGAGTGTTTCCCTTCCCTTCGGCCTTTGTAAGAGTTGGGTTGATCATCGAAGGCTACGTTTTGATCCGAGTATATTGAGTTTTGGAGCACGTTGAGTTTCTTCATCTTCTCTCCTTGAGCTCCGAATTTGATGTAGGGATTCCTACTCACTCTTATGGGTTTTAACCTAGATTTTGAGCTTATTGTTTAAATGGTTGATTTTGGGACTTAGGGTTTCAAAATGTGTTAAAGAGGGTTTTGTGATTTTGGGCTCATAATATGTATTTTGGGTTTCAAAATTGTGTTATTGTTTTGGTTGTTGAAATATAGACCATTGGGTCAATATTGGGAAATGGGATAGAAAACCCTAATTAGTTGTATAAATTAATTGGTATGATTAATTTGAGAAAATGGTGGTTATATGGAATTGAGTTAAAAATAATGAAATTGACTCATTTTATGGTTGAATAGTGGAGTTAGATTTATTAATCGCTCACTTTTGAAAATATTGAAATTTTATCTGTTGGAGCTTTTATTATCTGTTTAGAAATAATTGCTTGGGCTACCGGTGGAGGGTAATTTTGATTGTTATAGACAATGCATGATGATTAGGCAAACTAAAACTAATCAATTGGATATGTCATAGAGTATGACGGTTGATAGAATACATTAACGTTATGTATTGATTGATTGTGTATATGACCTTTGTGTATATATGTTGTGTGTGTGGGAGGAGATAGGGGATGTACTCCACGGTTTAGGGGAAGATAGGGGATGGACCTCTAAACCGGATGTTGTTTGGAAGGAGATAGGGGATGGACTCCATTGATACAACTCATATACTTGTCAGATAATGTGTTGATATAGCTCATATGCTTATCTTTGGAAGTGTTGGTACAACTCATATGCTTATCATTGGAAGTGTTGATATAGCTAATATGCATATCTGTTGAAATGTGGATACAGCTTGTATGCTTATCTGTTGAAATGTTGATACAACTAGTATGTTTATCTATTGTAAAAATGAGAAATGTTTAATACGAGTCACTATCTCATATAAGTGGTTGGCCAGGTTCTGAGCCGTTGATGTAAATTGTGAAATTGATAAGAAATGGAAATTGAAATGAAACATGAACATAGTGGTCATGAAATGGAAATGGGTTATGAATTGGTTTATAGAAATTGAACATTTATCAATTGCTAATGTCTTAGTTATTGCTCATACTGTGTTTAGCATATCTCTACTGGGCGTTGGCTCACCCTTTATGGGACATTATTTTCAGGTACAAGTAGTATGCCACCTCCAAGGACATAGCTTGGGTGAGGATGAGAGTTGAAGACACTTTTGTTTATTTTGATGTATTACTTGTAAATTCAAGCCAAAGGCTTAATATGTATTGAGTCAGCACTTTTCTTTTTGTAACCAAGTGTTAACTTGGAAAGCTGTAAGCCCATAGGGCATTTGCTTTTGTTGTTAACATGTAATACAACTGTGAGAATTACTCTGATGAATAGAAATGGTTGGTTTCTCTTATATCAATGCTTGTCTAAAGTGATGGGTTTTATGTACTATTTTGAGGGCGTGACAGTCATACGAATGGCATTCCAAGAACATGAAAAATTACGAACATAGTGTGAGTGTGTGAAAGTAGTGTGCACAAATCACAAGCAAATGCAATGACGAAAGTTCGAGGAGTAAGGCAGATTCAAGAACAGATGATGCCTTATAAACAAAGTACAACTACAGATGTAACTTCCACAGCAACAGATACAGAGTGAAATATATGGCAAAACTCAAAAAGAAGAAGCTGAGGACTTACCAAGTGAAGCCGACAGAAAGGACGCCAGAATGAGTCTCGCCAGAGTCAGCTAGCGTGAATAATCAGAACCAAATGATGAATTGCTCGCCAGAGGAGATGATTGGAGCAGTTGCAGGAGCTTGGAAGCACAAAAATAGAGGATTGGGAGAGAAGCGTTAGAAAGAGAAAATTCGAAGGCAAATTAAATTCTCAAAAAGTGAAAAGACGGAGAGAGAGTAAGAGTTTTTGTTAAAAATTTGAAAGGGCGGCAAACCATAATGGAATGCCTAGGGTGAGGTGCCTGTCAAGCAGCGTGGGTAGATCAACGTGACTTAGTGACGCGTGAATGGTATGAGCCAGTAGGGGCGTGACACGTGGAGGGAACAATTGAGAAAACCGTATGTGACAGCTTATGCACAGATAAAACTCTTAGAATTCTTGATCTAATAAGGCAACAACCTCGGCTAGAGAAACGATCTCGTTTAAGGAACTCAAAGAACTGGGTTTTTTTAGATCTTGGTCATCAATAAGAGATGGACAATTGAGTCCTAGATACTTGAAACTGACGAGTCATGATCTCGGTCAAAGGAAAGAATGAATTTTAGCCGACATCATCTAGGAGTGGGTGATGTAGGTTCCATCACCTCAGGATGCCGAGGTAATAGAACCTAGGGAGTAGTTGTGGGGACATATTTTGAGAATGACAGCACGTGGCCGAGGTGATACCGAAGTATCAGCCGAGGTACCACGTGACCTGGTCCTGATGCCGAAGTGATCTTGGCTAGGCCGAGGTTACCTGCGGAGATACCAGAATTCGAGATAAACGGATAGACATGAGTCCCAGGTGAAAGAGGGTTCTAGACTGGATAGGGATAAAGCTTTGAAGGAGTTTATCCCTGTCTAGATAAGAGTCAAAGATAAGCATTATGTGCTAAGAGTCCCATGAAGTGAGACTTCTAGGGAAAGTTGGACACTGATCATTATAAAAGTAAGGCACCCTCGGTGGGTTTGAGGTATGTTTTTTATGTTTTGTCTAGTGAGTCAAGAATTATTTGTTATCTTTGAGAGATATTGATTACTGACTTGATCATCGGAGTGCCCCCGGGTGGACGAACCACCGCCGAATTCTTATCTTTCTGTGACAAGTTGTTCGGGTTAATCTATTCTGCCGGTGCTCTCCAGCTGAGTTCCCCATTTAATTGTGTGGTCAGAAATCAATACCCACACTAACAAAATATTTGAGTGTTTATAATAAGTAATAAATTATATATATCAAATGTTGGATTTTATTCCTATTAGAGTCATATGCAATGCATTTAACAGTTTTTTCGTCCAAATTTTTTATGGGGCATTATAAATTGGGCTTATTTGAGACAATGTGAAAAGATTAAAAAAAATAAATATGCTGATTTTTTTATGCGCCAAAAAAAAAAAAAAAAGGAACATTAAGGTAACTTGCCCTAGATTAATTGATTTTGGGGAGAGTATTTAGTTAAGCATGCATTAACACTCGAATATAAAACATAGTAATGTTAGAAATTTCAAAAAATTTATTAAAATTTTTACCAAATGTCTTACATAGGTGTAGGATTTTTGGGATCTCTAGCATTTTGTATAAAAAAATTATTAGATATTGTCTAAGATGATATTTGATAACTTAATATAAAACTTAAATTTGGAATTTATTACCCATTAAATTCTATTAATAAATTTATTAGTCTCTTTTATTTTTTTATGGATAAATTTACAATAATAAATTTATCAATTATGACCTATAGATAAATAAATCTAATTAATATGATTGATTGGTAAGTGCTCATAATTCATAAAGCTCGTTTGATAATCATAATTTGTATCATTTAAAATTTCAGTGACTAGGCTAAAAGTTCAAACAAAATTTAAATGATAGGAAACCTACTAAATTATAACTTTATGAATGTTTATGCATATGCGTTTACATACATGGTTATAACCTCACCACTGCATCTACCATCACCACCACCACTCCTACCACCGTCACTGTCACTGTAACACGATCACCATCACTCCTACCATTACTACTACAATTATTATCACCACTACTACCCTTTCACTTCCACCGCTACTATTGTCACTGCCACAACCACCAGTGCTACTGTTACCTCCACCATCACCACTCCAACCACCGTTATCACTACAACTACCACCACCACTGCCATAGCCATTATGACTACTACCATCACACCACTACTATAGCTATTGCCGCGACCACTTTTACCAGCACCATCGCTGCCACCACCTCTCCATCACCAACATTATCACTACCACAACCTCTATCTCCGTTGTTATCAATGCATGTGCACTATTATTATTTTACTATTATTACTACAGTCGCTACTGCCATTACAATCACCTCTCCACCACCATTACAACCACCTCTCCACCACCATTACAACTACTCTTCACCTCTATAACTATTGCTACTATTGTCATAATCATCACCACTAGAGACGGAACCAAGAATTCATTTGCGGGTGTGCCAAGATATAAATAATTTTTTTTATATGAATTGATATAAATTACTATTTTTTTTTAATTCAAAGAGTAAACTAAAATTTAATATTAAATTAGTACATAAAAAATAAAACTATATATTTAGTAAATTTAATATATGAATAAAAGTAAAGTAATGTATTAAAAAAATATTTATACAAATCAACTCAATCATCTATCAAAGTGAAACTCAATATTCTTTCATTACATACATGGTTAATATTCTATTAGAAATTAGAACCAATTGCTGATGTAAAATATATATATATATATATTATAGGACATAGAAAATTTTTGTGCCTAGAATAACAAATGCAATTAAAACAAATTTCATATAAATTTAAAAATTCATAATTCAGATTCAACACATAAATTTTATACAAGTCTCAATTCATTTTAATTTTGAATTTATAACACTTAATCTGAATAAAATTAAATTTGCCCAAATATGATTAAAAAAAACCCTAGTAATTGAAATCATACATCCTAATTCATGATTTTTTTTTTCTTAACATGTAAAATTAAAAAAATTGCAATTGAATCAACATGATATTAAAAAAAAAAGATAATAAAACTATTACAAATTGAAAACAACAATAAAAGAAAATATGAATTATAATCATGAGAAGATTAATAGTAGAAGCAAGACTTTTTTTTTTTTTTTTTTTTTTTTTTTTTTTTTTTTTTTTTTTTTTTTTTTGTATCCTAAGTTGATTTAACTCCAAAAAAATCCTATGCTTTCAATAAATTGAGACGACGTAGCAACAGTAAGTCATAGCAATTAGGTTTTTTTTTCTTTATTCTTTTTGTCTTTTTCTGTTTCTGTTCAGCTTTTTTTTTTTTTTTTTTAAGAAGACACATGGCCCTGGCCATCTAATGAATAGACGGGAGCCCAGCCCACAAAACAAAGTAGGGGTCATTTTAGTATATTATTAATACTTTATTGAAAAGATATATATATATTAGTAAAATTTTTTTTAAGCGGAGGCATGGCCCCTAATAGTCCCACGTCAGTCCATCCTTGATCACCACCATCATTACACCATTGCCACCAACCCTTTTTACTTCCACTTTATTACCCTTTCACCATCACCACAACTACTATCTCGTTACCTCATCACCATTGCCATTGGCGCCACTACCATTACAATATAAAAATTATAACAAATTAAAAAAAATAAAGAATTTATCATGTGTACATATCAAATAATCTATTTTAGTTCAGCACTTAGTTTTATAAAATAATTTTTTAGCTTAAAAAATTTAGTGTTAAGTTTTTAGTACTTAATTTTCAATTTTTAGCTTTCAATTTTTAAAATTATCAAACACCACATAAATATCAATTATATTATTTCATTAGTACTGTTAACTAGAAATCACAATACACACTCTTGTGGGAACTACTAAAAAAGCCATATCTTTTTTCGATTTTTTTTATCTTTAGTGATTTTTTTTTTCAAAATTATGTCAAATTTTTTTACTTTTTTGGTCCATCTTGTTGAGACAAATCTAAAATGCATTTTTTTTTTGAAAAAATCTAAAAAACCAAAATAAGCCAAAATTTTTTGCTTATTTTTGTATCTTCTGAATTTTTTTTGGTATTTTAAAATAATTATAATTTTTCGGTTTGTCTTGTCAAGCTGAATCTAGAAACCCAAATTTTTTAAAAAAAATTTTAAAAAAAAGTTTACTAAAAACGAAAATAAGCCAAAAAAAAAAAAGAAGTAAAAAACATGCACTACCCAAAATCATTTTTTATGTCTCTAACCTATTTTGGAAAGTGATTTTTTTTTTGAGTTATTGATTTATTATGAAAAAATGTGGAAAAAAAAATAGAACTGATTTATTGTGACCCAAATAAATCAATAAATTAATTTTTTTTACCTTTCCAAAAGAGGCCTAAAGTATCTAATAAAAATAAGACAGCACATGTGACTTGTAATTGTTTTTGCTAAATGATTGGTTTATAATAACACTTAAACCTCCTTCCCAAATTATTTTTTCGATGTGAAAAATAATAACTTTAATTTTTTAATTTTTTTTTTCACTGGAGAATACTACATATTATTCTGGAGTTACTGAATAAACCCTCGATCATGTGACTCTTTGCTTATATCCAATGCCTAAGAACATAGTCACATATTTGTTATTGTCTATGTATGGATGCCAACATACAATAAATTGCTGGTTTTAGATAATTTCATTTGCACTCTCAATAATGTTACACAAATTGAAAATGTTATTCAAAAAAATTGTGTACAAAATAAAATATGTGAATTATAAGGATGTAATTTTGAGTAAGGCCATATATTATGACCTCAGGCCAAAATATCAGGTGGCAAATTGTTATTGGTTGTTGATATATGAGTTTTGACCAAGTCGAGTCTTTCTAGATAAATGATTCTTGGGTCACATCAATCAACATTTTCTCTCTATTTTTTTAATTATTATTTTTATTTATATATATATATATATATTTTTTATAAAAAGTCAAAAAGTATACTTATTTAAAACATCTCAAAAGTATAGTTTAGGTTGAAATATATCCTAACCCATCTATGATGGAGAGAATCCTAGATCAAACATGTTTAATAGGAAAGATAATTTTTAGAAGTGACAGGATATACTCTATAAAAAACATCAACACTATGAATTTGTGCATTGAGTACATTGTGAGTTATTACTAATTTTAATATTGGAGTGCCATCTTGATCGACGATCAACCGAGGTAGATATTAGGAAAATCGTGATTTAAGAAAGCCCTCAAATTATTAAAGTTCTTAAGGATATATTTTTTTGGGTTTCGCTTATCTTAAGTTATCAATTTAATTTGAGAAAGCGTTTAGGTTTGGTATACCAATTTTGAAACTAATTCCAGTCACTCGAACCGTTCACTTTTTTGGACTTGTTAAGAAGAATATCCATGCAAAAATTAAAGTGATTGGATATCGGTAACTACTTGTTTAAATCATATTTGTTTAAAAAAATTGATAATAAGTATAATTTCAAGAATAACTATTTATTTTTTTGATACAAATTTGATTAAAATATATAATTATTAATATCCATTTATCTTAATTTTTTATATAAATATTTTACTTAATAAATTATAAAAAATAAATAGTTTAAATTACCAAAATGAAACCAGTAATTAACACCTCATATTGATAGGTTAACACGAGGCCCTCAGTAGTTCCCCTTAATAAAGGTCTTCGGAATTCACAAAGTTCTAGAAACAGAAAAGAAAAAAAGTTAGGCTCATGAGCAAAAACAATGAAGCCTTGTATGCTTTTGTTGTTATTTTTATTATTTTTAAAGCTTGTATTAAGTCAAACAATGAAACAAAATTTATATTCTTAATAAAATAAGACCTTTTTTAGTATCATATTAAGTGTAGATTATTATCAATTGTATTGAGATATTTTTGTTTACTATTTAATTTCAAAATAAGAAAAAAAATTGTTTTAATTTTGAAAGTTTAAAAAACATTTCATTTTTAGTGATATTAATAGTTTAAATTTATTTTCAAAACAAAGTCTTAAAAATAATTATGCAAATAGAAAAAAAAAATCCCTTTATCTAATGAATTACATTAAAAGGCTATATATATATATATATATATAAAAATACCAAAGTACTATTACAATGGTTATAATAACATTTGTTTAATACAATGGTCATAATAACATTTGTTTAAGAAATTTCTCAAAAGCAAAATTGATGAAAATTCTATCTAACATTGACTATGTCACAAAAAAGTGAATCAACGACATTATTGTTGTCATGATTTATTAAACTAAATAATAGAACATTAAATAAATTCATATTTGATAAATTACATTCTGCAGCATGAAATATGAAACATGATTAATAGAAATACATATTTAATCGAAATATTTAAAATAAGGAATCAAATCAAATTCTGTGTGATACCACAGTGTCCTTAAAATAGACTAGCCGTCTCATCGTGGGTGCTGGAAGAACGTCGACTTCTGTCTCCCAAGATAAGATGGTTTAGATCGGCTAATGCAGAAGCACCTTCTGTTAGTTTTGGCGAACCGACAACGACAGTACTCTCTTAACACAGGAAGAAAATTATATGCAGAATCAAACTGACTGATATATTCTGGAAACAAAAAATTTGTACCAAAACCAAAGCAGATGGGTCTCCTTTTATACACCATGAGGGAGAGATGAGGAGCCTCCAGCCATGAAGGCCAGCCATTAATGCCCATGAAGGCTAGCAACTAATGGACATTACTCCTGCAAAACTGTTGGAGTAATGGACCAAAACTGATGGGACAATAATATGATATATATATATATATATATATATTTTTTGTATACACAAGTGTGTATATCTGCAGTAGACTTGGCCCAAAAAAGTTTAGGTTGGTGGACCACCAATTCAGCCCAGCCCAAACCTAATCCATTCCAGCAAGCTTCAAGCCTCAAGCCTCAAGCCATGGCATTCAAATTGATGCCTTTCCTGACGATATCCGCAATGCCTTTAATGAATGGCATATTGCTTTTAGTCATCTTCTAGGATACCAAGACATTTCCATGTCCAAATCCACAACTTATTTTGTTATCCGTTTTGGTATTCCATGGATATGGAAATGGGATTTTCAAACTGATTTTCAGAATAAAATTCCCCGATTAAAAAGAGTATTCTTTTATAAATGGTGGAATAAAATTGATGATCCAAAACCAAGACAGGAATTACTCCAGAAGATTTAGGCTCATACTCAAGCCTGCTAGGATGCTACTCCTAAACTCATCCCAGTCGCTCCAGTTCAAAATCCATTTGTCCAGATTCAAAATGAACTAAGGCAAAAATTTCAGACACTCTCTGAATCAGAATTGGTAATCAAAAGTATGGATTACATGAAGGAGCAATTTCTCCAATCTCTCAACCATGATGACATCAGCATGAAGTCAGGTGCCAGTCATGAAGATGAAGGCCATCCTGATCCATACAATGATGATAATGAATTCCACGTATGAGCCGGTGAAGCTCAAGAACCAGACGATGCTGACCCCAATCTTGGAGATTTTTGGGATTCTCTCACAGGATTAATTGCCGACAAGCTTAGTCAAGAAAAGGACAAAAAAGGGAAAGGAAAAGTAGAATAATTTCCCTTTATGCTCCACTCATCCAGACGCGTGACCCAGCTCCACAAGACGACAAGAATGCTTTCAGCCACTTTTACTAAAGCAGATTCTTTGTCTGCCATACTTAATTAAAGATATCCACCTGTCCGTCTTACCGACACTTATAGATAAGGGAATCAAAAGGAGATAAGGATGATCGACTCCAGCCCATTCAGGACACGCCACCTGTCTCGCAGATATATCCCTTGTAATATTTTCGTTTCTATATAAAGGGCATCCTCACCCTTGTTGAGGTAGAACAAAATTTTAATTTTTCCGTTTTAAAGTTTGTACTCTCGCTCTCTCAGGTGTGCTCTTGTAATATACACTCTTCACGCATCTAATAAAGTGTGCCGTATTGAGTAAGTACTGTTTGTAAGTATTCTTTTCTTTTCAATGAATGTCTGAATATGTACTTATTGTATTAAATGATATATTAGCATATCATATAAATCGAAAGAATAATCTGTTCTGAAATTTTCTATCAATTTGGCCTAATGACCCTTGGGGTCTACAACAATTAGAAGAAGTTAATAAATTAATGGAACAAACACAACTACAAATCCAGGAACAAATCTGTTTACTCATATTGGCCGGTAGGCCTCCACCTACTTCAGATAATTAGATCATGAGATCATATATGGCATAATTAATCTAAAATAAAATAAAACTATAATTAATAATATTCTTGGGTCAGTGCTTAATGATGGTTAGGACAACGTTAGGGTTAATGGGATGTCACCCAAGTCGCGTAGAGTTAGACCGTTAGCAGGAAGTGCGGTTAGGTCTTGTCTCATAAGTCGTTAACAGGCGTGTTAGCCATAACCTGTGCAAGCACCATTATTGGTATCAGAGCCACGTTTATTATTTGTTATAGTTAGTTTTATTCTCCATTAATTATACATATATGGTCAACATACAGCCTAATATCTACAGAACCCGTAGCAGATACAGCCTCTACAGTAGCCCAAACAGTGGCCAATACAGAAGCTTCTTCATCAGAAGCCAGAGAACTTGTTGCCTATCAAGAGGTAAAGGAAGCTCTTGATAAGTGGACTATTCCGAAGGTAAAGCCAGATACCATCTATAAGATAGGTAAACTTGATTTTTCCAGTAAGCGCATAATCAAAACATTTGAACATGCTATGCCTGTCCAGAATAATGATGAGATTATATATCTCCTTCATTTCCAGGATCTATACCTTTTTTTAGAAAAATATAAGTATGTCCATATAGGACTTGTCCAGATAACTTTCAAACCTTTGACTCTTTTAGGTCAAAACACCAGTCTCCAGTGTACCCTTAGAGATGAAAGATGTACTAATTGGAGAGCCTCACTCATGGGAACTGTTGAAACAAGTTTGTCCCATGGTCCAGTCTATTTTGATATTTATCCTAATTTGAGTATAGCACTCTCTGATGTAAATCTATCCAAAGTTTTAGAACTCAGAGTGTTATCCAATGGGTATGAATACCTTCCAGGATCCCCGCCATATGCTGTAATTTCCAGAATATATCTTAAGGTTTTAACAACCTTAAATCCATATATTAGAAAACAAAGTCCTACAGGTCACACGGTCTTGATTGATACCAATCTTTACAGTAGCCAGGTGGCTGTTCCCAAAATGATTGAGTGGGAAAAGATTACCTTTCCAGAAAAATGGCAGATCACTCATGCTGTTCCTCCTAGGCCAATTGTCCGACACAATTTGGAAGATGTCATACAAACTGAAGGTGGTAATGTTTACCTCCGTTTCCAGAGACCACAGAGACAGCTTACTCGAAGCATGTCTACTGCCAGCATTAGATCTACGCCTTCTTTTTGGGAACCATATAGAGTAGATCTTCCTGAGTCATCTCGACATTCTAGTGTTGAACCCCTTGAAGTCGTTATCCAAGGAATGTCATCCAAATCACAAAGTAATCCTGATCATATTGATCCCATGGATCCTATTGTTCAAGGATTACAGTTTTTACCCAACAAAATCCCCCATGGCATTTATGAGCCAAGACAATCCAGTAGCAAAGGACCCTATAGTCCTACTGCCAGCGATATGAATTTTGAAGTTTAATGGATTTTAGCCCTGGTAGTGAAAACAGGAAAGTCTTAAATCAAGACTTTAACCATGAACAATATATCGACTTTAGAAATTGGTATTTTACTAATCATACTCCTGAACAAATACAAAATTTTAAAATCCAGTATTATGAATATTTGGAAATCCACCAAATGCTCCAACCTTTTCCCTTATGGTTTGAAACCAAAGCAGATCTTCCAACTTCCCAACTAAATGTTTTAGATCACATCCAGAAAAATTGGGTTACTACGGACGGTAATATATATACCTCCATCCATCCTCCAGCCAAATCTTTAGAACTACTTCCTAGTGACACAACTTCTAGCCAACCTTTGGTTATCTCTCCCTTTATGGAGCCTCCTCCTAAGACTTCTAATGCTTTGACAATCAAAGAATTTATTCCTGTTATCAAACAGAATAATTACACTAACCTTTACTGTCAAACCATGGAGAAGCAGTTAACCCGAATTGAAGAAACGGTTGTTCATTTAAAAGAACACTGTCAAATCCAACCACTAAAGCAACCAGAAATCCAGCCTCCTTTACTAAAACCTAATCCAACGGTTACCAATTTTAATTTAGAACCAAAACGAGACAATACCGAATTTATGAACACTTTGATAGATAAGATTAAAAATCTTAATCTTTCAACTGGACCATCCCAGGTTAATATGTTATCCAGAGATCACATAGCCAAAGAAGAACCTTTTCCCGATTTGACTATACAACAAATAGCTGAAATTCAAGCTAATTTCCAAGATGATCAACCCAATGACATCAATCGGGTCATGTATGACACCAAAGTTGATAGACATTCTTACCTAGCCCCAAGTAGGTATTATTATTCCAGACCAACTCCTGTTGATATTTTGTATGAAGAAAATTTCTTGCAAAATCAGAAACATTACCAAAGTCGTACCATTTATGAATGGAACATAGATGGTTTAACAGACTATCAAATATATGAAACCTTACAGCACATGATGATGTTTGCAATGGTTTGCAAACAAAATGAAAATACAGACCATCAGGTTGTGAGATTTATTGTCAGTGGTTTCACCGGTATCCTTAAAGGATAGTGGGATAATATTCTCACAACTGCACAAAATGATGAGATCCTAACTTCAACCCGAACGCGTTTGGATCCATCCACTAGAGCTGATGTTACAGAACAAGATGTTGTTTACACTTTAGTAAACACCATCATCCAGCATTTTATTGGCAATGTTATTGGCCTTGAAGATCGTACTCGCGAACTTCTTCAGAAATTGCGGTGTCCATCTTTATCTCATTTTAGATGGTACAAAGATGTTTTTATGATGAAAGTTCATCGACGTACAGATGTTAGTTCCGAACATTGGAAAACCAATTTATAGATGGCCTACCTACTCTTTTTGCTGAAAGAGTTAGGAAAAAATTACGTGACCGACATGATAGGATGTCTATACCTTATTATAGATATACCTATGGTCAGCTAATTGCCATAATTACTGATGAAGGTCTTGCTCTCTGCAATGAGCTCAAACTCCAACAACAAATGAAACACCAACATCTTACTGGTCGAAAAGAAATAGGTGAGTTTTGTGAACAATTCGCCTATGGAGATACTTTACAATATCCCAAATCCAGAAAACATAAAAAAATAGCAAAATCCAAAACTTATCCTAAAAAATCCAGAAAATATAAGTATGCTAAGCCACAGGCTCAACAAGCTATTCCTTATAAGAAACAATCAAAACCCTACAGAAAGAAATCATCTAAATCCACTATTAAATGTTATAAGTGTGGACAAACAGGACATTATGCCAACCGTTGTAAATCCAAAATACAACATAAGCTTAAGGAACTGGCTTTAGATGATAATTTGAAGCAACAGATTCTTCAAATGCTTTCAGACTCCGATACCTCTTCTGATAATGAGGACGAACTTAATGCCATTTATTCAGATACTTCTGATACTTTAGAAGGAAATCCTGAAATTTGCGATTGTAAAACTAATATCAATCATATTTCTGATGAAGTCAACTATTGGAAAGCAATAGTTGAAATGAATGGACTTGATATTGGCGGACCCAGTATCAATGTTCTCACAGAAGATGAACACAAAATAATTAATTTTGCTGATCAAATTTCTAATCCAAAAATGAAATTAAAATTCTTAGAATTGTGTCTTCAGCAGCAGAAGAATGAAGATATTCTTCCTCTACAACATTATACCATGAAAGAAGTCTTTAATCGACTCCAAAATATTCAGACAGAAGAAAAACCCATCTCTATCCAGGATTTAAAAATGGAAGTAAATGCTTTAAAATTAGAAGTAAAACATTTACAAAATTCCAATATCGCCATTAATGCTGAGATCAGAAAGACTAATGGAAAACTAAAGAACGATAAAAATATTGTTGAATCTACTTCCGAAAATCCTCCAGAAACCAAAGCAACAGATTATTTAATGCTTATGAACTCTGTTACTTTCCAGAAATGGTATATTCGAATCACTTTTATGATAAAACCTGATTTTATCATTAAAGATGCCATTGCTCTTGTTGATAGTGGTGCTGATATGAATTGTATTAAAAAAGGACTTATTCCAACCAAATACTTTCATAAAACAATGCAATCACTTACAAGTGCAAGTGGCAATACCTTATACATCCAGTATAAGCTTCCAGAAGTCTTAATTTGTAATTGAGGATTATGTCTTCCAACTTCTTTTGTTCTTATCAGAAATATGTCTCAAGCCATAATTCTTGGTACTCCTTTCCTGTGTCTTTTGATGCCAATTTTAAAAATTGATTCTATTGGCATCCATACAAACCTGAATAATCAACCGATTATTTTTGAGTTTATTACACAGCCGTATACTAAGGAACTTGATCAAATCAAAGACCTTGTCAATTTTAAAGAAAAACAAATTAATTTCTTACAAAGGGAAATTAGTTTTCTTACTACAGAACAAAGGATTAACCAATCTCCTCTTTCCAGCAAAAAATTAAAATTCTCGAACAAGAATTTCAAACAGAAATTTGCAGTGATCTTCCTAATGCTTTTTGGAATAAGAAGAAGCATATTGTTTCACTGCCATATGAACCAGGTTATAATGAGCGAAAAATTCCTACTCGCGCTCGCCCTAGTCAAATGAAAAAAGAGTACATGGAACTCTGTAAATCAGAGATCAATACTCTGCTCCAGAAGAAACTTATTCGCCCCAGTAAATCTCCTTGGAGTTGTACTGCATTTTACGTGAATAAAAATGCCGAAATCGAAAGAGGTACTCCACGCCTAGTAATCAATTATAAACCTCTTAATGAAGCCTTACAGTGGATAAGGTATCCTGTTCCAAATAAAAAAGATCTTCTAGATCGCCTCCGCGATGCAGTCGTCTTTTCCAAATTTGATATGAAATCAGGATTTTGGCAAGTTCAAATCGCTGAAGAAGACAGATATAAAACTACTTTTACTGTACCCTTTGGGCATTTCGAATGGAATGCCATGCCATTCGGTTTAAAGAATGCTCCATCAGAATTTCAGCATATAATGAATGACATATTCAATCCATATACCGAATTCTCCATCTGTTATATTGATGATGTTTTACTTTTTTCCTCATCAATTGACCAACACATGAAACATCTTAATATTTTTAAGCATGTTATCATAAAAAATGGTTTAGTAGTTTCTGCTTCAAAAATGAAACTTTTTCAGATAACTGTCCGATTTTTAGGCCATAACATCCATGATGGTACTATTATTCCAATTAATCGAAGTATGGAATTTGCTTCTAAATTTCTTGATGAAATTAAAGATAAAACTCAATTACAGAGATTTTTGGGTAGTCTAAATTATATACATGATTATTATCCTAATCTTGCTACTGATGCAGCAATTTTATACTCCAGACTCAGAAAAAATCCTTCCCCATGGAGTCCAGAACATACTACAACAGTAAAGAAAATTAAGGCTAGAGTTCAGACTCTACCTTGCCTTTCTTTATCGAATCCAGAATGGAAAAAAGTTGTTGAAACTGATGCTTCTGATTTAGGGTTTGGTGGGATTCTCAAACAAGTTAATCCAAATACTAAGAAAGAAGAACTTCTCAGATTTCATTCTGGAATTTGGCATTCTGCAGCCAAAAATTATCTGACCATTAAAAAAGAATGTTTAGCCATTTTAAAATGTGTTTTAAAATTTCAGGACGATCTTCTCAATCAACATTTTTTAATCAGAGTTGATTGTTCTGCTGCTAAACAAATATTTAAAGCTGATGTTAAAAATCTAGCTCAAAAGCAAATTTTTGCCTCTTGGCAAGGCCAACTTTCCGTTTTTGATTTTGATATTGAATATATTAAAGGAGAAAATAATTCTCTTCCTGATTTCCTCACTCGTGAATATTTGCAGCGATCTCATGCAAAATAGAGGTCGGGGCTCCGGCAGATGGGGCCGAGGTAGGGGTAATCCCTACAATACCGATTTTCCAGGCCTTGGTGCCACTTCCAGCAAAAAAGGAGAATCTAGCCAAACGGCTAAAGATGTCCTCCTTGCACCTCTTGTGCTTTATGTCCAGAATCTTATCACTGAAGAAACTGTCCTCTACATTGAAAACTCTGAGGTTCAATGGATGAAGGACCCTTGGGAAATTAAAAGGAGGTATCTAACTACTCAACATGCTCTACCTCGCTTTGATCATTACCGATACAGGTATGAGCAGATCTTAATTGATACTGGCTCTATGGATTTCAAACATACATTGGCTGAGCCTCACCGGGCTGCCAGTCCAATTAATTACAGTAAATGCACTATCCAGCAAATTTTGCCCATGAATGCTTGGGGCATGCATCCTCACGTTACTCGATCTCTTGAGATCCGTAACAAGAAGGTTCGTTTCAGTTATTGGGATTATATTACTGCTTTTAAAGAAACTTTTTATTATATGAATCCCCCTCGGAATCATTCTTGGTTCCTCCGTGTTCTTCCCGACGTTTTACAAAACGATCTTCCCTCTTGGTTTCTGGTTTGGTGGGATAGCCATGGCATTCAAATTGATGCCTTTCCTGACGATATCCGCAATGCCTTTAATGAATGGCATATTGCTTTTAGTCATCTTCCAGGACACCAAGACATTTCCATGTCCAAATCCACAACTCATTTTGTTATCCGTTTTGGTATTCCATGGATATAGAAATGGGATTTTCAGACTGATTTTCAAAATAAAATTCCCTGATTAAAAAGAGTATTCTTTTATAAATGGTGGAATAAAATGGATGATCCAAAACCAAGACAGGAATTACTCCAGAAGATTAAGGCTCATACTCAAGCCTGCTGGGATGCTACTCCTAAACTAAGTCAAACAATGAAACAAAATTTATATTCTTAATAAAATAAGACCTTTTTTAGTATCATATTAAGTGTAGATTATTATCAATTGTATTGAGATACTTTTGTTTACTATTTAATTTCAAAATAAGAAAAAAAAAATTGTTTTAATTTTGAAAGTTTAAAAAACATTTCATTTTTAGTGATATTAATAGTTTAAATTTATTTTCAAAACAAAGTCTTAAAAATAATTATGCAAATAGAAAAAAAAATCCCTTTATATAATGAATTACATTAAAAGGCTATATATATATATAAAAAAAATTCCAAAGTACTATTACAATGGTTATAATAACATTTGTTTAATACAATGGTCATAATAACATTTGTTTAAGAAATTTCTCAAAAGCAAAATTGATGAAAATTCTATCTAACATTGACTATGTCACAAAAAAGTGAATCAACGACATTATTGTTGTCTAAATTGTATAAATAAACAAGATAAATAAATTCATAATTTATTAAACTAAATAATAGAACAGTAAATAAATTCATATTTGATAAATTACATTCTGCAGCATGAAATATGAAACATGATTAACAAAAATACATATTTAATCAAAATATTTAAAATAAGGAATCAAATCAAATTCTGTGTGATACCACAGTGTCCTTAAAATAGACTAGCCGTCTCATCGTGGGTGCTGGAAGAACGTCGACTTCTGTCTCCCAAGATAAGATGGTTTAGATCGGCTAATGCAGAAGCACCTTCTGTTAGTTTTGGCGAATCGACAACGACAGTACTCTCTTAACACAGGAAGAAAATTATATGCAGAATCAAACTGACTGATATATTCTGGAAACAAAAAATTTGTACCAAAACCAAAGAAGATGGGTCTCCTTTTATACACCATGAGGGAGAGATGAGGAGCCTCCAGCCATGAAGGCCAGCCATTAATGCCCATGAAGGCTAGCAACTAATGGACATTACTCCTGCAAAACTGTTGGAGTAATGGACCAAAACTGATGGGACAATAATATGATATATATATATATATATATTTTGTATACACAAGTGTGTATATCTGCAGCAGACTTGGCCCAAAAAAGTTTAGGTTGGTGGACCACCAATTCAGCCCAGCCCAAACCTAATCCATTCCAGCAAGCTTCAAGCCTCAAGCCTCAAGCCTCAAGCCCAAGCCCAAGCCCAAGCCCAAGCCCAAGCCCAAACCCAAACTGAAGTCCCAAGATTTGAGATCCACGACCCACGACCCACGAATCCCAGCCCGGTCCGGGCGGGCGGGCGGACGGCGTGCATGAGTGTGGCAATTTTTTCATAACCAACTTGGACCATAGTCTTGGCCCAAGCCCATCCTTGAAGTATCCATAACTCCCTTCCTTTGGAAAATTTAGATGCCCCAAAGGACTCATGCCCTTCTCATAATCTTGAGAGTTAAATACCCATCAAAGTTTTCCTCTACAATCAATGTGGAATTGATAGTTATACACAATTCTCAATATCTCATTCATGAGGCCATATTTATGAGACAATTTCTCATTCAATTCTCAATGGTTTTTAGTCTTTTTTTTTGGTGGTGTAAAGACCTTGGTACAAAAAATGTAGATCCATTTAATCCCATATCAACCAATGGTTGGGATCTACTTTAATTTCACATTAAAGTCACCATAAAACTATTTTTTCCAACAATCCCCCATATGAGTAAAAATTGACCGAATAAAGAAAACGAACAACGTTGACAACAAAGACTCGAAGAGAGAGCACACAGACTAACCCTGCATCAGAAAAGGTAGCTGTTGGCCTTGAACCTTTCGTAGTGAAAGCCTATCACATATACCGGCTGACCAGTGAATGTGATGTCTTGAACTGTTCTGCCATTTGTGTAAACTGAGATAATAGACCTCACACAGGAGTTAGTCCAACCATTGTTCTTATTCTCACTTGTGTGTCCGGTATGGCCCTGGAATACGAGCCTGGTTCTGTGAGTAGTTTTAAAGAATTCGGCCTTTCCAATTGTTAAAGAAGCGGCCCCACTTCGCACTCACATAAGTGACCTATATAAGGTATTTCATTATACTACGGTTGATTATTCAAATCACTTAGGTCATTAAAAACATTAGCTTAACCTTCCAACCCCATAGGATATCACTGTACAAAGGAATGGGCAATAGGATTTACCTCTTTAGTGACTCACCCGTTACACGAAATTAGGTTGTCCTTTTGAATCTAGATCTTGGGATCTCCAGTCAATTAGGTTGGATTCTTTGTTCCATTAACATTACTATAGGCTTTAACCTCAATCCTCTTGACGGCCTTTCTACTTACTCTTGAGTTAACCCTTTAGTTAGTGGATCCGCAATGTTGTCCTTAGACTTTACATAGTCTAGAGAGACAACTTCATTAGAGAGTAGTTGTCGTATGTAATTATATCTACAATGGATATGTTTAGGCTTTCCATTGTACATATGACTCTGTGCCCGTCCAATCGTCGATTGACTATCACAATGAATACAGATAGCAGGCACAGGTTTCGACCAATGTAGAATATACTCAATGAACTGGCGAAGCCATTTAGCTTCTTCAGTTGCTTTATCTAAAGCAATAAACTCAAATTCCATTGTTGATTTTGATATACATGTTTGCTTGGAAGACTTCCAGACATGGCTGCCCTTCCAAGGGTAAACACATAACCATTAGTGGATTTAGAGTCCTTTATATTAGATATTCAATTCGTGTCACTATACCTTTCTAGTACCACTGGGTATCTGGTATAATGCAGCCCATAATCCCGGGTGTAGTGTAGATAACCTAATACCCGCATAATGCCTCATGTATCTACTAAGCTTGCTAACAGAGTAGGCTATATCCGGTCTTGTACAACTCATCAGATACATCAAACTTCCAATGACCTGAGAATATTCTAGCTAAGAGACACTCTCACCATTATTCTTGGTCAAATGTGGACTCATGTCTACCGGTGTCCTAGACACACTTGTATCTGATTTACCAAATTTCTCAAGTATCTTCTCAACATAGTGAGACTGAGAAAGTACAATACCATTAGATGTTCTGGTAATCTTAATACCTAGAATGACATTTGCAAGGCCCATATCTTTCATGTCAAATTTAGAGTTTAACAATCTCTTGGTAGTTCGAATCATTTTATCATTACTACCAGCAATGAATATGTCATCTATGTATAGACACAAAATGACATAACCTCTGTTAGCGTTTTTAACATATACGCACTTATCACATTCATTGATTCTAAACCCATTTGACAACATAACGTTGTCAAACTTCTCATGCCATTGCTTAGGCGCTTGTTTCAAACTATATAATGACTTAACAAACTTACAGACTTTCTTACTTTTCCCTGGAGCTGAAAACCCCTCAGGTTGTTCCATGTAGATTTCTTCATCTAAATCTCCATTTAAGAAAGCCGTCTTTACATCCATTTTATTTATCTCTAGACCACGTAAAGCGGCTATCGCAATCACCATGTGAATGGATGTAATCCTTGTCATGGGTGAATACATATCAAAGTAATCCAAGCCTTCTCGCTGCCTATATCTTTTAATAACTAACCTAGCTTTATATTTATCAATTGACCCATCCGCTTTCATCTTTTTTCTAAAGATCCACTTACTCCCTAAGGCCTTATTGAATGGGGGTAGATCAACCAACTCCCAAGTATGGTTTTGTAAAATGGAATCAATCTCACTCTTAATAGCTTCTTTCCATAAGGGACTTTCGGGTAAAGTCACGGCGTCATGAAAAGTTTGAGATTCTCTTTCTAACATATAAGTCAAGAAGTCCGGACCAAAGAACTTGGCAGTCCTAACCCTCTTACTCCTTTTTGGTTCATCCTCTTTTTCATTTTGATCATCACCTTGATCATCTCACAGTTGGAAATTTAATTCAAAACTAGTCTCACCACTTGACTGAGAATCGAACATGGTCAAGAATGTTCCTAAGAAGACTGGAGGGGTCACATCAGTCCCACTTAAAATCCAGTTAACCTTTTGACAAAACTTTCAAGAGCATGTTGACTCCTAGTCCATGAAAAACAATTTTTAGAATTAACTTTTCCAATGGATGAACTAGGTTAAACAAATCAAGGTCCAAACTTACAAACAATTTAAAAATTGCTAACGAATTACAAGCAATGTAAAACAATTGCTACAACAATTATAAGCAAATAAAACTTACTTTTACATATTGGTAAAAACCATATAAATCTCAAGCAAAAATTGCTTCAAATATAAACAAAAGTAAACCAATCCAAATAGGATTATTATTTGTCCAAAACCAATTCCTTTCCTCGCTTAGGTATTTCTATAAAGAAAGTTAGCAGAAAACCACAGCAAAATACAAAACAAATAATCTAATGAAACTGTAAAAGCAATAAATTAATTAAATAGCAAAATTAAATAAAATTAAAATGTTAGACAAGTTGTACAACTAAACTAAAACTCCAAAATAAATTACAAACCTTATAACTCTAAACATTAAATAAAAATAATTGACAAGAATTATATAAAATTATAACACAATAATCATGTAAATAAATATACAATTAGCACTTTTAATTGGCAAGAGTTACAAAATAAAACTATAACTCTAAGGCTTAAATTAAAAGTTAATAGTCAAGAATTATATATATGTATATATATATAATTATTACACAATAATTATGAAAATAAATCTAGACAAGTTACAAAAATATTTTAATTTATAATTACAATTAATTAATTTAAAATTTATTGTCATGAGTTATATATCAATAATTACATAATAAACATGTAAATAACTCATGTGAATAATTCTAGAAATTAGAAAGCAATTAGCAACTTATTGTAAAAATCTAAGATTTAATAAACATGTGAATTTATTAGGAAAATAGAAACAACGAACATGTATCTCATATTCGAACCATAGAAACTAATTAGCATGTAAATGGATTAACATCTCATATAAATAATTCTAGAAACAATAAGCATGTAAGACATGAATCAAAATCTAGAACAATTTGGAACATGTAAATTTTAACTAAACAACTAAAGACTCTTGAGTATGGAAATTATATTCGGACTCTATAAAATAAAGATGCGTACAAATCATGGTAGGAAATTAAAATCATACTCATAAAATTAAATTATATGCAATACTAGGACCAACCACCATAGGACATTCATTTATGTACTAAATTAGAAATCAAATAAAGAGCCATGCATTTTATGATATAAAGCAGTGCCATTTTCCCAATAAAAAAATAGCACACAAATCCTGAATTTGCTAAATAAAAACTGAATAAAATTATTTATAAATTAGTTACATAAATTAGAACCAAAACAGTGGCCTTTTATATGCTACAGATTGACTAGAACAAACAAACCAATAGCATGCATATATATATAAAGCTAATATTCTAATCATGACTACTAAATAGGAATGTAACCTAATCAAAACGTTCAGGGAAAATCATTGCACATTACTTATGAATCTATATATCAAAATTCATGAATTCTATATGTACAATTTTATGGGAAATAAAGTAATCTGTTTTAAGGTTGTTATCTAAATTGTATAAATAAACAAGATAAATAGATTCATGATTTATTAAACTAAATAATAAAACATCAAATAAATTCATATTTGATAAATTACATTCTACAACCTGAAACATGAAACATGATTAACAGAAAAACATATTTAATTGAAATATTGAAAATAAGGAATCAAACCAAATTCTGTGTGATACCACAGTGTCCTTAAAACAAATTAGCCGCCTCACCGTGGGTACTGAAGAAACGTCGACTTTTGTCCCCAGGATAAGATGGTTTAGACCGGCTAATGCAGAAGCACCTTCTGATAGCTTTGGCGAACCGACAATGGCAACACTCTCTCAACATAGGAAGAAAATTATATGCAGAAGCAAACTGACTGATATATTCTGGAAGCAAAAAATCTGTACTAAAACCAAGGGAGATGGGTCTCCTTTATATACCATGGGGAGAAAGAAAGAGCCTCCAGCCATAAAGGCTAGCCATTAATGCTCATGAAGGTTGTTAACTAATGGTCATTACTCCTGCAAAACTGCTGGAGTAATGAACCAAAACTGATGGGACAATAATATGAGACATATATTTTGTATACACAGGTGTGTATATCTGTAGCAGACTTGGCCCAAAAAGTTTAGATTGGTAGACCACCAATCCGGCTCTATCCCAAACCTAACCCATTCCAACAAGCCTTAAGTCTCAAGCCTCAAGCCTCAAACCCCAAGCCCAAGCTATAGACACCCCATTTTTAACCGCTCGTAAGACTTGGGCTCCTTATATTGATCACCCAATGATGAAAATTATGCTATACAAACGTTCGATTTCTTTAGCAGGAAGCCTCAGTTTTGAGTCTTAGAAGCCTACAAACCTTCCACCACTTTTTTCAAGCCTGACCACCCAGAGGCCTACAGGCCAAAAGGTGGCCGGTTGGCTAGAAATTAGTGGTCGGCTGTCCCCCACCTGGCCGGCCAGCTAGGTGTTCCAGTAGAACAGATATTTGTTGCCAACTGTTACCCCATGTGCATGCACTGTATCAGCAGGCTCAATACAAATATTTCCAAGTTATCAACCAGTTGTTCTATATATAGAGAGCCATACCTTATGTTTTTAGGTTAGAAAAAATACCAAGAGTTCAAATTCTTGAATATCTCTCTCTCTCTCTCTCTCTCTCTCTCTCTCTCTCTATCTTGTAACCTATATACACCCTAAACCAAATTTTTAGGGCTCCCTGCTGAGGTTCTTGATCTTAAATTTCAGCACTTGAGAGTGAGAATTTGTTGGTTTGTGAATCAAAGTATTACTCTTCTTCAAGAGGTATAACTTCTAGCTTCTTTACACCACTTCTTCAATATATTTACTTATTGTTTTTACAATTTTTTCCCACTATTTTTATAGGCTGAAACTTGTGGCTTAAAGATATCCAAGGTAAAAGGGTTAACCACCATTTTTTGAACCTTATTTTCCACGTTTTTGCCCTTGTGTTTCCCATCTATTTTCCAACTTTTTACCAGTGTTTTTAAGAGTTTTTCAGAGTGGTTTTAAGGTTCAAAAAGTGGAGGGGTTAGCCATCCTTCCTTAGACTTGCTTACTAGCTTCATTTCTCCATTATTGTAGTTCATTTTTTTCTAGCTTTTCCATGATAATTTCAGCACTGTTTTAGCTGTCTCTAGGATTGTTTTTGTGTATTTATTTCATTTATACATTGTATAGTATGCTTGTAGTGTAATGGTTCTCATAGGTTTGGTGGTTTAGGCATTAGACACTAACCTATTTGAGTTGATAACATTTCTTTTATGCTTTCCATACCTATGTTCACACTTGCATAATCATCTCTACACTCTCCATTCTTTCTTGGTTTTATTTGTTTGAGAGTTGTTTCAAACGAGTGTTGTTTAAGCTTAAAGAAGAGACCTTTCCATGCTTAATGATTTAATCTCTTTGGAGGTTCATTACTAAGGCATTACATCTCTCTCATGCCAAAAATAACTTCTTGTTTAACACTTCTCTCCATTTAGTGGACTTAATTCTCATACTTAGACTAAAATGACTAAAAAATGGAAAGGTAATTAAAAGAGACAATAAAATTGGATTAAAAAAATGTAACAATATAATAAAAATGGATTGGGTTCAATCGGACGTTATTTGAACCCATTGAGTCTTGAACCATTTTATACTCTTTAGTGATGATAATGGGTCAAGATTCAAGGTCAATCATTTCCCTTGATCAATTCCATGATAGGGAAGAGGTTTTTGTTGGTCTTTCATTATCATTTATTAAAACTTTGTCTTTCGAGTCAAAGACCATCACGGAATAAGTTTACGTTGATTGATGATTTGAGAATCGACTCTACCCCTTCTTTGATTTGTTTGATGATAAGGAGAGACAGAGTGGACAAACATCCCCTGAACATACTCTATTTGTGTTTTGTTTCATGTTTGTTGCAGAAGGGCAGTAGCAAAAACTAGTGGTCGGTTGGCCACCTCATTGTACGACTGACCACTTTTCAAGGCCGGCCGGCCACCTCATTTTAGATCAGCAATACCATTTTCATAGCAGAATAGAGTAGGGGCGGGGGCTAAAACAAATCATTTTTCTAACTGCAAAACAAAACAGTTCTAGCAACAAAACAAAGGCATTTTCGGAAGGAAATTTGCATTTATGCATGAGCGATTCTTCGTTTCCCGTGGCCCATTAAATTATGCTTAATAGTAGCGTATTGTTCATCAAATAGTTAAATCCTTTGGTCTTGTAATAGCTAGATTACTTAGTTAATTAATTCCGTGTTAATTAATTAGATTCGTTCAATTTTAATAATTAGTTAGAATAGCTAGTTAAATTTTGGTGTTGTAATAGTTAGTTAATTAGGACATTCATTCAAACCCTCCTGCGCGAGAGCAAATATGTAATAATTTGTGTATGTCTTTCAACTCCTATTTCTTTCTCCTTTTTATTTATTTGCTTATCGTGGTTGTATAGCATCATGTTTTCCTTAGCATTTTTCCATGTGTACATAGCCATGTTCGCACGCATAAAGTTCAGCTCATCATACTACTCAATGTCAATTTCAAATTCCATACTCGAATACGTGCTTTGTCGCATGTCTTGAATTGACTCACATGCCATGCTAGTAGCCGAGCCTATTACTTGCATGCTGTATATGTTGCATTAGTCATGTTGCATTATTTAGGATCACGCATTTTTCTAATTATTTCAATTTTCTTTGGCTTGTCTTGGAGTACTAGGTGAGCATTTCTTGTTTTAGCATATTGTATGTGTTAGTGTTGCCATGTCAAGTATGTTTACCATGAGGCTAAGTGCTTATTTGATATACCTGTTTGAATGGCTATAGATGAAGGCTAATTTGCTCAAACTGGGATGATTTGATTAATGTATATACGAGCTTACTTTTTTAAGTAGCACATATTCAAAACTATTTTTAAACAAAACATGAAATCAAAGCATTCTAAAGTGGGTGACTTAGTCTATACCTGTGTGCCTCACATAGTAAGTTGGCATAATCGGAACAAGGGCATATAATGTTTATAAAAATTACATCATGATTAGTAGAGGTTGATTTTTGATTGCGTGAGTGGAGTGCTCAATTCATGACCTTCTCCTTTCATGCCTAAGTTCCCAAGCCGAGACACTTTGGTGATGACGGACAAGTGGCCTTTGGCGTGAGTCACGGGTTTCCTAAATTTCTCAAAAATATTTAGGTGACGACTCTGAAATCTGGCAATCCAGTCCATTTTTGGCATTTTTTATTCATAATCGATTTTCCAAAAGAATTGTCGATTTTGGACTCATTTGTGTTTATCTATTTCACATTGCACTTGTGAATTTAGATTTAGAACCATAGGAGTCTGAACTGTAGGGCTATCGTATCCGAGGAGACTAAACCCCTCCGAGGAGCACAAAAACTAGTTACAGTTTCTGGCAACTCTGCTAGGGAAATTAGAGAACTTGACTTGAACTTCACGATGTGAAATTTTATCTACATATAGCATTTACATTGGTGTTTTAAGTCACTGTGTTTTCCATTTGCTATTCCTGGACGGCTTGCCGGAGGGTTGCCTAAAAGCATGCCAAAAGGCTGACTGGTCGTGGGCTCTGCCATGTTGGAAACACAACCCTTGAATCTGGACTACCGTTGTACCACTTAATCCTTTTTTACTTCTAGGTGTTAGGTGTGAGAGGTATATTAGGTAGTCTTGTTGAGGTATCCATTTTGACCTTTCGGCCTAGCTGCATATAGTAAAGCCATTGTGACTATTCCAAACTAGGACATGATGCTCACTCGTATGCAGGATTGAGTGAAACCGCTTGATTGTAATAGTGAAATCCTAGTTCATGACAAACTAAGACAGGGTAACGCTACCCCCCCTCATAAGGGTGTTTTGGCTTTCTTTTAACTGGTATGTGCTTTACAGTGAAACTATACAAGAATGTTCATATCAGTGTTAAAGCAGAATTGATATCTGAGGTGATAACATCACCTCAAAGTGGTATCTGTACAAGAATGTTCAGAGTTGGTATCTGTTTTGGGACAGAATTCAATGTGGAGTACAGTCCTACAGCTTTGATCATGTCTGCGTTGATAACATCTTAGCTGAGGTGTTGTCCGGTTTTTTATTACTGTTCTCTTTCTTTATTTCTTTTGCTAGGTTGTTTAAAACCATAACTTCAGACGGTTTTGATATCCCCAAAGTACTCTGGACCCACGTTGAAAGACTTTACAAGGTCAAAGATCTTGTTCGAGGACAGCCCGTGTTTGCCTCACTACCACCAGTTATAAGGCGAATGAGGATCAGACAAAGCTCACCAGTGTCGTTCTTACAACAATCACCTCTCAACTCACCTGTATTCAGTCCAATTCAAGAATAGTCATCTACTCCAAGAATGACACAGTATCCCGCATCGAATATGAAGGAATTAATACTCCATCTGCAATAAACAGTCAGCACACTCCAGCATGCTGCGACTCGTCAGGCCGAGGTTATAACTAGGTTATAATAACAACAACAACAGCCATGTGCTGCTTCTGCATCGCATGTACCTGCCACAGCTATTCCTGTGCTCGTTACCACAGCTAATCTTGCCACTGCTTAAGATCCCCAAACCGAGGGTGTTCCGATTTTTTCAATCCAAGCAGAACCCATCCCAACACAAGCTTCCAGAGCCCCGATCTATCAGACCGAGGCACCATTTGAATTCGAGGTTGACCCGACCACACTCAAAATCAATAAGCTAGAAAAACTATTCAAAATGGCACAAAAGGGTTAACTCCATTTTAGACATAGAGGATGGATACACCAAATCTGCGATTACATTACCAGAGCGGTTTACGATGCCGCACATTAACCACTTTGATGGTTTCGGGGACCCAATGGTACATTTACGGCTATTTTCAGATATTTTGTGGCCAATGGGTTTGACTAGATTGCAAAAGCTATCTCTCTTTGGTCGCACTATGTCGAGTATAGCAGCCATCTGATGCGCCAAGTTAGAAGATTCTACAAAGTAGAACTAGAAGGAATTAGCCGAGTCCTTCATTGCTCAGTACTTTTATAATACGCAAATCGAGATCACAACTCATGAACTTGAGGCAATGCGTCAAAAGCCAAAGGAAGGTTTCTCCGAGTTTGTGATGAGATGGAGGACCAAAGTATCCATGATGACCACTCGACCTTTAGAGAAAGACCAAATCATAATGGTTGTCCGTAACTTGCATGTTAAGCTGCTGCAGAAAATGTTTGTTCTCCTCTTATTTAAATTCGAAGAACTTCATGAAATGGGGGTTCAAATTGAGGACGCCATGAAATAAGGGATTATTACTGATAATAAGGCGCTGGCTAAGAGGCCGTTTGTTTGTAGTTCCAATGCTGCCAGCGGTAGCACAACTACGAGGCCGTCAGAAGTAAGTGTTGTCACCACAACCAAAACTGCCGACCCCTTCACCAACATGGGCCCACAAACATTATCCAACCTTACTCGACCTTCAGGTAGAACTTTTAACCAACTATACATGACCCTATCCAAAGCCATGTTGTTGCTGATCAAGAAAGGACACCTAAAACCCTTAGAACCTCGCGCACTTCCAGACCCTCTTCCGCCAAAGCATGACCCCACAAAATACTGAGCTTTCCACCAGCAGCATGGTCATGAAACCAACCAATGCTTCTGCTTGCGTCATGAGATTCAAGATCTCATTGACAACAAGGTCATCGTTCTACCCCAAAAACCAGATGTAACCACCAACTCACTCCCTGTCCATAACCAAGTCCCCCCACCTCGAAATCTTTACTTTATCCATACAGTATCCACCTCCTATGACCCCAGCGTCTACATTACCCCCTCACACCTACCAAAATCGATGTTGTTCATTCTTGAGGGCACGAACTTATGCGTGATGGACACATCTAATCTACAAACTGAGCCTCACAGATTAGTGGTGACAACACCTGCAGTAGAAAAGGTTTTGACCTCAGGGCCTGCTGGTCTGTTGCCAAAGTGTCCCGGAGACTCTTCAAAAATAGAGTACAACCTGAGCCATTACATTGTTCATACTACTCAACTCAAGCCTGAGGTGATGCTACCAACCTCGGTGGACATTAGTGTTGTTATGGAGAATAACCCAAACCAAGGGTTGGATGATTTGGCGACCTCGAAGAAGATTTGGACAACCTGCAGTTCTTCGATGAACAAGATCAAGGTAGTGTACAGATCGGTTAGTTCGATTTGAACAGGTCGACTAATTACGTCGAGTGGCCGAATGATGAGTCGGACAAAGAAGAGGAAACCAGGGTTAAACTAAAGGGACAGGAAGCCAGAATAGCTGTGGTAACCGGAAAAGCTAAGGAGAAAGGAAAACTGCCAAAGGGCACATATGTGGAAAAACCCACCCAAGAAATGGGTGTTGCGGGAACTATAGCTACTGAACAGGAAGCTGCGCTAAGACAGTTTAAGAGAGAAAGAATTGAAGGCAGCTAGAAAACTGCAGCAACGTGTCGCCTTGAGGGGGACACTTATACTGTAAAGATGATTCAAGTAGAGTCGGAAAACTGTTTGTCGGCAGCTGATGGCGAGTGGTGAGACGTTAGTGATCTGCATCTGGCCCATACTAATGAAAACTAGGAAGACTGCATCCCAGATAATACCATGGTAGTTTGAGGAAATAGACCATGTTACCTAGAGTGGACGGTATTTCAAACCTCTACACCGGGATCAGGTAGAGCCATCAAGAAAGGATCGGGAGGTCGAGAAGAAGAAGGAGAAGAAGTTGGAAGAGAAGCTAGTTTTGAAGTAGCTCAAGAAGATCCAAGCTGATATCTCTATCTAAGGACTCCTTATGGCTTCACGGGTGCACCGACAGACAGTATTGTCGACAATGGATAAAGGTAAATTGTCCATTGATATTACGCCCGAGCAACTTGTGGGGCCTGGACTTTCTAAGTGGTGCCAAGCCAATGCTCACTTTCTCTGACAAAGGGCTACCATTGGAAGGATCAGCTTACAGCAAGCCATTATATGTATCCATGGAGTACAGAGAGAAGTGGGTGCCAGTGATGTTGGTGGACACCAGTTCTGCCATTAATGTTTGTCCTTCCCAGTCTATGCGATAGGCCTTAAACCGGCAGACTTCGTTCCCATGACCCAGGTGATACGAGCGTATGACAACACAAGCAAGGAAGTTTTGGGGACAGTAAAAGTGCGAGTCTAAGTGGGCCCATCCGAGCAAGAGATCGAATTCCACGTGCTGGATGTGCCAGCTACCTTTAACCTGCTATTAGAGAGGCCTTGGTTACATCACGTGAAGGTTGTGTCCTCCATCCTCCATCAAATACTGAAGTATCCTCATGAGGAAGGAGTAACAACCGTTTTTGGGAACTTATCCATCTATCCACTGCTAGAGGTGACTACACCATTACTAGAAATCAATCATGGCGATGGGGATGTATTCCTCTTAGGATTCACTCTAGTAGAAGCTCAAGTAGTGCAGACAATCCTAGCCGCGGATGAAGGCATGTATGTTAGTGCCCAGTCCATCTACTTCATGAATAAGCAGCGGCATATTCTAGGGATGGGGCTCAGAAGGAGCAGGCGGAAAGGTATTGCAGCACTAGCAGAGGTGCCACACAACCTGTATACTTTTGGATTGGGCTATGAGCCCACTAAGGAGGACTGGAGAAGAAAATGAGAAAAAATGAGGGACAGAGCCAGGGCCAAAAGAGCTGGGAAGCATTATGAGCTCGTCCACAGGCCAATCCGGGGGACATTAAATGGCCTTTTTGTTAGAGAATGAGAGGATTTCCCCTTTTATGGCTTTCTTGAGCCTTGGGTGGATTTCTCAAAAAAACGTATCCTTAGATTCGAGATGTTCTTTGACCATCAGTTGCAAGACAACGATGAAGAAAGGGCTGAACCAACCATCAACACTGGCCAGAGTAAAGAAGATGACTCAGACAACAGTGAGGTTGACGTAGGGGCAACACTGGTCGATCTCTTGACAGATCTTGCAACCGACAAGGAGAACTTGGAGGATAACTTCATTGTTTCCATGATCGGGAAAAAACCTGGTGTGGACCCAACTAGTGGTATTCTGGATACATCAAGGGCACCGCGTCTTACTTGGCAGTTGGAAAAAAGTTTTCTTTCCAGTTCTGAATCGGGTGATGAGCTGGAATCTAATTCCACTGAGTCTATAGGGTCGAAATCAGATTCAAGTCAGTCCAGAGAGTCTTACTCTGGCATTCCCAAGGGTGGTAACTCGGATGCCAAGGTCCTATCAAGGTCCTCTTTTTCCTTTTCTTTTGAGTCTGTTGTAACCAAAGCCGAAACTTATGAATGAGAACATTGCAGATTCTGTGTACTTCTTTGTGCCACTGATTTATTGCGTTGACCAAGATTTTTAGAATTTTAATGAAAACGAAGAGGAAGAAATTCCCTTGACTTTGAAAACTTGATTAATTGAGAGGATGTGAGGTATGCTAAGCCCTGTATTGATGAAATCATTGCCATTAATGTGGGTACTGAGAAGGATCCACGCTTGGTCCAAATCAGGTCTACGTTGTTTTTGGAGGAACGTGAATGTTTAATCGCTTTATTAAAAAATTTCAAAGATGTTTTCGCATGGTCCTATGAAGACATGCCTGGAATCGACCCTGAGATTGTATAGCATCGAATCCCTCTTAATCCTAAGGCTCAACCAGTCAAACAGAAACTATGCAGAGTTCGTCTGGATTGGGCACTGAAAATCAAGGAAGAGGTCACCAAGCAGATTGATGCAGGATTCTTGTTAGTGTCCAAGTATCCGACCTGGTTGGCCAATATTATCCTAGTTCCGAAGAAAGACGGTAGAATCCAGGTTTGTGTCGACTTTCGGGACCTGAACAGAGCTAGTCCGAAAGATGACTTTCCATTGTCGTATATTAATGAGTTAGTATACTTCACCGCAGGTCATGCATTGCTATCGTTCATGGATGGGTTTTCCGGATACAATCAAATTCTGATGACACCAGAGGACAGAGAACAGACTGTATTCACCATGTCAAGGGGTACTTACTGTTACCGAGTCATGCCTTTTGGGTTGAAAAATGTTGGGGCCATATATCAAAGGGCTGTGACCACCATTTTGCTTGACATGATTCACAAAGAGGTTGAGGTTGTATGTGGATGGTATGATTGTCAAGTCCAAAGAGCAAGAAAGCCATTACACCGTACTGGAAAAAAAATTTCAACGAATTAGGGAATACAGGTTGAGGTTAAACCCACAAAAATGCACCTTTGGCGTGACGACAGGAAAAATGCTTGGATTTTTTATCACACAGAGGGGAATTGAAGTAGATCCTTCCAAAATCAAGGCCATCTTAGAAATACCACCACCACCAAGGACTGAAAAGGAGGTGCGCGACTTTCTGGGCAAAGTGCAATTCATAAAACGGTTTATTTCCAAATTGACCTTGACTTGTGAACCATTATTTGGTCTTCTAAAAAAGGGCAAGAAGTTCTGATGGGATGATCGATGTCAGTTTGCTTTCGAACAGGTCAAGCAGTACCTTTAGAACCCACCTATGTTGTCGCCGCCAAAGCCAGGGAAGCCTTTGATTCTGTATTTGTCGGTAACGGATTCAACCATGGGGTGCATGCTAGCTCAAGAATTTGAAGACAAGGCGGAAAGGGCCATCTATTATTTGAGTAAGAAGATGTTGGACTATGAGACCCGCTACACTCCCTCAGAGAAAGCTTGTTTAGCCTTGGTATGGGGTACCAGGAAGTTGAGGCACTACCTGTTAGCTCACCCTGTAATCCGGGTTTTGAGATTAGATCCCATTAAATATCTCTTTGAGAAACCAACACTTACGAATAGGCTAAGTCGTTGATTGTTTCTTCTCTCCAAGTTTGACCTCAAGTATGTCACGCACAAATCAGTTAAAGGGAGAGCTATAGTAGAATTCCAGGCAGATCACCCAGTAGAAAGAATGAAGCAATAGAGTACGCGTTCCTATATAAAGACATTTTGCAGGTAGAAGAGGAAATATATACAATCATCATTGAACGACAGTATACGCTTACCTATGAAACCATCGCCGCAATAGATAAGGTTCAAGACAAAAACCTCTGGTATTACGACATTTGGAATTTTTTGGAAAAGGATACGTATCCACCAGGGGTAAATGCTAAGGATAAATGGGGAATATGGAATTTGGCCGTCCAGTTCATCATCTGCGAAAACAAGCTATATAAGAGAGGTCATCTGGGAATGCACAAGCTCTACGTTGAAGAAGAAAAGCTGAAGTGTTTCATGGAGGCCATCAACGGAAGAGAGTGTAGAGCACATATGAACGGTGTGATGTTGGCCAGGAAGATTCTTGGACAAGGCTATTATTGGTCAACTATGGATGATGATTATATTAGCTTTGTTCGGCGATACCACAAATGTCAAATCCATGCCAATCGCATAAATATCTTGCCGTCAAAACTCTATAACATGACTTCACCATGGCCGTTCTTAGTCTGGGGAATCGACGTTATTGGTGCAGTCTTGTCGAAGGGTTCAAATGGACACAAGTCATCTTGATGGCGATTGACTATTTTACTAAGTGGGTAGAAGCTCAGTCCTGTTCTGTGTTGAAAGCGTCGCATGTGGCCAAGTTTATTAGAAACAACATTATCTGAAGGTATGGGGTTCCGAATGAGATTGTTTCAGACAATGGTTCGCACTTCAAGAAAGAGGTGGTGGATTTTCTTGAGAAATACAATGTGGCATTTCACAAGTCATCAACATATAGGCCACAGACCAACGGAGCTATTGAGGCCGCCAATAAGAACGTCAAGAACATCCTGCGAAAGATGGTGGAGACCTACAAGGACTGGCTGGATAAACTGCTTTTTGCACTCTGGGGTTATCGAACGTCAATTCGAACATCCACAGGGGTGACCCCCTATTCTCTAGTATAAGGGATAAAAGTTGTTCTACCAATTGAGATCAAAGTATTGTCGTTGAGAATTATGGTTGAGTGTCAAATAGTGGAGGCGGATTGGCAGCAGAGTAGATTCGAAGAATTGATGTTGTTTGACGAGAGAAATTTGAAGGCATTGTATCACATCCAGGGATACCAGCGTAGAATTGCTAGGGCTTTTAACAAGAAGGTTAAGTTCAGAAATATCAAAGAATGAGATATGGTGCTTAAGGACAACCGAGCTCCTATCCAAGACCCTAGGGGCAAGTTCCGACTCAATTGGACTGGCCTTTACATCATTAAATCTATCTAGTCAAAAGGGGCAATTATTCTTATGGACCTAGATGGCCTGCCGTTCTCACAACCGATTAATATGGACAAGTTGAAAAAATACTACCCCTGAGAGGCTCGCTAGGCCGAAAACCCGGAAGGGCGACCTAGGCAAAAGTTAGAGCATAAAAAATTAAAAACGAAGAAAAACAGAGCTTGCAAGGTCGAAAACTCGGAAGGGCAACTTTGGCAAAAGTTAGAGCGCAAAAGAAGAGAGTTAATATTTGAGTGAACAAAAACTGAACTACGTAAGGCCTGATTCCCATCTTTGGGATTGTAGAGACCCTATTTTTGACCGTCCTCAAGACTTGGACGTCACCGTTCGAACACTCGATGATTACTCATGTATGTGCTTCGTTTTGAGTTCCCGGAGGTCTCGGCTACACGCCTTGCCTCAGGATCTCTCAACTCGATCTGTTCTGTGTTTGGTTTTGCACCAAACACTTGTGTTTTTTGCTTATGAGGGTAGAAAGTAGCTTGTTAGCTACCCCTGACACCCACCAGCCTTGGTTTGAGGCCACCGGCTATGTTTTGAGGCTACCGGCCATTGGTGAATTATACCATTGGCCGGTCGGCACTCAGTATGGCCGGCCGGCCATCTGTTTGGCCGGTGACCTCCTTTTCTGGCCGGTAGCACCTTTTTACCCTTTTCAGGCATGGTGCATGCCAGCTGTGCCAGCTGGAATGCACCAAACCTACCCCGGGGCATACATGTGGCTGTTTTGCCCTTTTTACACCCTTTTGGTCAAAGCTTCTTGAGGAAGCTTGACCCTTGGCCAAAGCTTCCTCAAGAAGCTTGCCAGCTGTCCTAGCTTCCTCAGGAAGCCTTGCCCCCTTTGACCCCTTTTTTGTTTAGCTTCTTTGAGAAGCTTCAAAGCTTTCCATTGTTTATATAAGAGACCCCCCTTCTCTTTTGATTGGGTTGAGCAAAAAATACCAGAGGGATATACATATATACATCTGAGATATACCTTCTCTCTCTATATCTCCCTCTCTCTCATCATTTGTGTGTGTTTGAGGGCCTTAAGGTGTATTTTATCCTTAGTTTTGCACACAAACACACACTACTACACCATACTTCGAATTTGAGAGGCTTTGAGGGTTTGTTCTTGAGGTTTTGGACTGGTTTTGATCAAAAGAAGAAGGCTGCACTTGCTGTTCATCAAGGGTTCTTCAAGGGTAACTCTTTTACTTTAGATTCCCCAATCTTGCACTAGACTTTTGCCTATCTTGCTCATTGTTTTAGACTTTGTGTATAACTGAAAAAAGTCTTGTATTTGCATGCTTAAGATACTTCATTAAGGTTGTTTTGGTGTTGGGGGTCGATCTTCCCCTCTTAGGCGTTGTTTGGCCCTTTTGGTGCTCTCTTTGCTAAGCTTTGGTTACCTTTGAGTATTAGCCTTCTCACCACTGAAATCCAGTGGATTTTCAGTGGTAAAGAAGAGGTTTTGAGGTCTTTCATAGGGGAGGGACACCCCTCTCCCTTTATCTCTCTTTTGCCCTCATTTTTGGCTCATAAGGGTAGCATGTATGCTTGGTTGTATTTGGCCCAATTTCAGAAGTTTTTGGATGTTATTTGGTCACTTATTGCCTCTGTTTTTTGTCAGATTTGTGGTCCCTTACATGCATAGTATACTTGCCTTGCATTCCTCCATTTTGCCTAGAAGTAAGCCATGCATTTAGGCCATGATTCTTGCATGCTCTAGCTTAACTCCATGAAGGTCTTAGCATTATTTTGCCATGCTCAAGGACTGTTGGGGGCTGTTTTAGTCATATTTGCCATGTTTAGGGTAGCCTCTTTGCATTTTGGCTTGTGAGCCTTGAGCATGTGGGTCTCTAGCATGCTTAGCCTAGCTTATTCTCATGATTTGGAATCATTAGGGACCATGTTTCAGTCCATAAATCATGCTTGTATGCATACACTCATCATCTCTTTCATGCTTTAGGGGAGTTGTTTTGTTGTGCCTTGAAATGAGCATTGTACATGCCTATGTGTTTTAGGCTTTGAGTTGCCATAACAGTGGGTTTTGGGACTTATTTTGGTACATTAAAACTCTGTTTTTGGTTGCATGATGCATGTCATGAGTGTTTGGGGTAGTTGTAGTAGAATGCTCTTTGTTTTGGGCTTATTAGTATGCATGTTTGCGTGAACATTTATCCATCCTTTTTGGCATTTTTGGTTACTGTTTTGGGAGTGGGTTCAGGTCTGCCCTTTGTGTCTTAGGTCCACCATTGCATGATCATGTTGCATTGGTTTCATGTTTGCATTGTATCATACTTGCATGCTTGCATATTATTGGCTAGTTGCATTTCATGTCTTAGCTTACATGTTTGATTGCATTGCATTGCATCTTACATGCCTAGCATTGTACATTTGCATGTTTAGCTTGCATCACATTTAGCATGTTTTGCATCTTAGCCTCATGTTGCATCTTTGAGCCAAGCTTGTATACATACATTGCATTATTTGGTTTGGGGTGTCAAACCAAACTTGAGGGGTGAGGAGTGTTCGTACCCCAAGTGACGAAATATATCTCAACCCTCGGTAGCCAATGCCCTTGACTTCAATATGATAGGGTGTTGGCACTCATCTCTTTTGTTGCATTCATTTACATTGAATTGCAAACTTGGCCTCTTAGGCCATCATGCGTCGAAATGCGTAATTGATGGCCCGAGGGTTGAGGGTCATGCTCCCTTGAGTCCCTTGCATGATAGGGAGTGTGTCCATGCTCACATTTGCTCAAAAAAATTCCATGCCATACACTGCTTGCCCTCTGCTGCTGTCAACTGCAGGTTCTGCAGGAAATTTTGGCCAGTCGACTACCAGGAGTGCCGACCGATCAATAATTTGTGGCCGATAAGCTTGATCAGTGGCCGGTGACCATCCCCTTTGGCCGATGATGTTCCCACTCGGTCGGTGATGCTCCCCAGTGTCCATATAAGCATCCTTGTGGCTTGTGAGAATTTTCAAAGGAGCAGGGCAGTGCAACCAGAGGCAACAGTGCTATGGCAACGAATTTTCGGGCGAGACGAGTCAAGCATACATCATCCGCGCACCTCGGGGCGGGGCTGCGACCACCTTTCTTCTGCATATAATTTGTTAATTAATTAGAAATTTTTGTAATTAATTATTTAGCTTGAGAGTTAATTAATTAGGTGGTTTGTAATATTTATTCGGACCCTCCAAGCGAGGGCAATTGTATAATAAGCGTGCATGAGTGTGTGTATGTCTCCCAACCCCACGTCTTTCTTCCCTTTTATTTACTAACTTTTGATGGTTAGCCTAGGGCATGTTTCAATTAGCATACAGTATGATAGCATGCGTGCATCCATACATTTGTCTTACATGCACCGGGCTCGGCGCATCATACTAACTGCATTGTATTTCAATTCCAAGTTGAATACGTGTTAGTTGTAGCATCATCATATGTCATCCATAGATTAGCCGAGCCCATTGTAGCTGCATCTTGCATGTGTTGCATTAGCCATCTTAACATGAACTAGGATCATGCATATTATTACTTACTAGTTTCTGTTTTGGCTTGGAGTACTCGGTGAGCATTTATGTTTTAGAATCCTTGTATGCGTGTGAGTGTTGCCATGACAGCATGCTTACCATGAGGCTACTTGCTTATGTGATATAACTGCTTGAATGCCTGTGGGTGGAGGTTGAATTACCTAAATTGGAATAATGTATTAAAACTGTGAGTTTTAAGCCCACTAGATAGTGGCAAAACCATCTTTTCTAAAGCTCACTTGAGGGTGGCAAAACTTGCATTTTAGCCTACTTGCGAGTAGCAAACCATTTTCAAAACAAACATGCAATGTTTTGTTCCAATTTAAGCAATTTGGTCTATACTTGTTTGCTGTGCGCATAACATAGTAATTCTAGGCTAATAACCGAAATAAGAACACATAACGTTTTCAAAAACGGATATCACGGTTAGTAGAGGCCGATCTTCGGATCGGGCGAGAGGGGGTGCTCATAGCTGACCTTCCCCAATCGTACCCAAGTTCCCGAGCCGAGGCAACTTTGGTGATGACGGATACGTGGCCTTTGGCACCGAGTCAGGGTTTCCTAAATTTCCCAAAATAAAATATTTAGATGGCGACTCTGTATCTGGCAAAGTAGTCCATGTTTGGCACTTCTTTCAAAAATCTGTTTTTTCTCAAAATGATTTGTCGGATTTGGACTCTTTGGTTCAGATTAAGGACCGTGACAATTTGAGAGTCCTGAACTGTAGCGAGCCCAAAACGAACAGAACGGGACTCGTCCTCCCGGGGCGTTCGGGTATGTCTACAGGGATACATAGGCAACTTCATCCCGAAGTTCTGCCATGACCATCTTCGATTCAATTGTCCTATCCATTTGTCTAATCAAGCCATCTTTGTCCATCATTTGTGCTTGGTTGTGTAATCTTCATTAGGGCCAGTTGGAATGAAGAGTAATGACGGTGAATGCAGTAGCAGGTAGTTATAATCTTCTAATTTGGGGTTGTACATCTTGCAAGTTGATTCCGTGTGTGTCAGGTGGTGACCGTTTTCGAAAATTGTTTTGAAAAGTTTTAATGAATTGATTTTCTCAAAATTTTGCTTTTTATAACTTAGATCATTTTGAGACCAAAAAGGAAAATTTTTAGTGTTCACAACCTTAATTCCATTGATTTCAACACAAGTACATTCTCCAACTCTCTGATTTAAGTCAAAGTTACTTTTACATCATAAAACTTGAAAAGAAAAGTCAAAGTAATAAACTAGGGGCATAGATAAGTCAGGTGGTCCGACGTTCTCTGCTCGTGCTTACGGAAGTCTCTACAGCCAAAGTTGTCCCAAACTGTGCTTCGTCCTCAAGCCAAGTTAATCACTCACTGGAAAGGGCATAATTGAAGCTAACCACAGGGTCCAGAAGCTGTCTTGTCCTCCAAGTAGTGAGGTACTGAGTCAGGTTTGAAGCACGAATTAGGAATGGAGCCGGGTATTCCACACCCTTCCTCCAGACGGGTCTGATCATGTCCAAATTGGCGTCTGAATCGGAAAGAGAAATAGAACACGTAATACGTGAGGCCAATCAACTGTATACCCAGCTGTCAGGACATGCTGTAGCTCATCTCAATCAAGTTAAGCCAGGGGCAACGCCAGACAATGTTAGCCGCAGTAAGGGGCTTGATAGAAAAATAGAGAATGAGTGCTTGAGTGATGTGAGAATCATAAATAAAAAATGGTAAGAAACAATACTTGGAGAAATAGTGGGCTCCTCACGAACCAAGTAGTCTCTCGCCAATGAAAAGCATCCAAACCCATTAGGGTTTTGGCCAATGCCAAACCAATGCAGCTCTTACCCTCTTTCAGGCATTGGGTCACTTCGATAAACCTAATGCTGGCTGCACCGCAACTAGGGGCAAGAAGAAAGTGCACAAGCATACATAAACAGAGGGCATGTGGTTGATAACCTCGCCAGAGAAGGTCACCTCTGTCGCTGATATCAAAAACTGATGAATCAAGCCGGGTATATCTAGCTCCCTGTCATGAGCCAAGGATCGAGCCCCGTGCAAAGTAAGCCTACATATCCGTTCCAAAGCCTATGTATGGCCAAAACGGGGTTAGGGCATGATCTCCTCATCGCGCCGGGATTCCAGTAATGCTTGAAACTCTTCAAAAGTTAGACACATTTCTTACGCTCCGAAGCAAAATACATGCATAACTGAGTCCCAACATTAGACTGAGGCATGCAGGAACGGAAAACAAAGTGAAGTACAACTCAATGAAAAAAATGTGTTTATGCCGAAACCTTAGAAATTTACCTTCTCTGCGCCGTCCAAAGTAGCTATCCAATCCTTGAGCTTCTCAGCAAGGAATATCTCCATTTTTAAAAGAAACAGCAGCAAAAATGAGCTTATGTCGAAGAAGCAGCGGTGGAAGACCTTTTATAGAGGATAAGGTTGTGTGAGTGGATGTCAGCTATCAGCCAGCTGTCCAGCTACAACACCTGGCCTGCCGACCACCTCTTTTGGCCGGCCGTCCCCTTTGATAGCTGGACGACTACTTTTGTTGGCTTGGCAGCTGGGTAGTGTGGTTTTGTTCCGGTCTTTGTGCTTTGAGGTCTTTTTTTGAGTCTTTTGTTTTTAGCAAGTGTAAATAGTTGTGTTTAGGTTGTTTTTACTTTGTTTTCTATTTATCGAGTTGTATTTTTTATTTTAAGCGTTTTCAGTTTCAAATTCAGTTCCATTTTTGTTTTATGCAAGTGTAGTGCCATGCTCATGATGTAAAACAAAACTCCTTTCACAAAATTACAGGGTTTTACCCTGATCATACTTTTTACAAAAGAGTGAATACAAGTTTTTCAAAAACAAAAGTAAAGACCTATCTGAAGCTATACAAGTGCTAAGCTACCAAAACAAAAGAAAATAAGCAAAATAGTACAAAAATTTGTGTAGACACCCCATTTTTGACCGACCTTGAGACTCAGACGTCACCAGTTGAGTACTTGGTGATATTGCATAATGTGCTCGTTCAGAAGTTTCAGAGTCGCGGCTGCGAGCCCCGCCTCCGGACTTCCGGACCTTCTTCGGTGCCTTGCCTCGGTTTGCGAACCAGACTCGATTTTCTCTGTTTCTTTTCCTAAGGGGAGGGAGAGGTCCCGTAGACCATCTCTCAATGTCCGTAGGCTACATTTGGTGGCCGTAGGCCATTTTGCCCATTTCGGAGTCCGGTTCCCGGTTTTCGGAGCCGTCAGGCCGTGTGCCTCGGTTCGGGACCGCCTAACCATCTCCGTTTGCTCTGATTTTTGGCATACATCTTATTTTCTCCCTTTTGAGGGACACTGGGGTCTGAGAAACCCACTTCGTGGCCGAACGCCACTTTCGGTGTTTAACGGGCAGTTTCCGGGGCCCCGAACTGCGTGTTTTGGCCCCCGAACATTCGTTTTGCATCGGTTTTCGTTCATTTTTGGCAGGTACCTCTGTTTTATCACCAGGAAGGTCACTGGAGGGTGGGAGGCTAGTAATTGTTGCAGCAACCAGTTATCTCTCCTCCGGAGCCTCCCGGCGCCCGTTTTTCCAACTTCCAGGCTAATGTTGAACACCCTAGGGGTAGTGTTGCCAACTTTCAACCACATAACTGTGATCTACACACCTTGGAGGACCCAAAAAAGTCATGGCCGGCCATTAATTGTTATTTCCATTTTTGCCCCTCCTCTTCCGGGCCAATGTTGAACACCTTGGGCCCACTTTCTTGAACTTTGAACCACATATCTGTGATGTACACACTTGGGAGGACCCTAAAAGTTTATGGCCGGCCATTAATTTTTCTTTCCATTTTTGCCCCTCCTCTTCAAATGCAATGTTGAACACCCTGGAGTCACTGTTGCCAACCCCAAACCACATATATGTGATCTACACACATGAGAGGACACCAAAAGTTGGTGGGAGGCTAGTAATTTTGCCGAAAAGCCAACTTCTTTTTGGTCAAAAGTGTTTCAGCATGAATCCGGGAAGGAGAAAAAGCTGCGCGGCTTCACCGAAACGGGCGTAACTCTTTGCACAAGAGGAATTAAGATATGAGGCCACCACCATTGGAAAGCTTACTTCCGGGGCTTCATTTTGCACTCAAGAATCTCCCAATTCCAAGTCCGGGGGGGAGAGATGTGGTTGGTTGAAGTCCGCTTGGACTGAATCTGCGCGGCTTCACGGAAAGGGGCATAACTTTTTCTACAGGAGGAATTTTAATGCAAGGTTTGCGCCATTGGAAAGCTAACTTCTTGGGCTTCATCCTAAAGGGTGACCGGCCATTTTTTCTGTCCGGCCGGCCTTTTTTTTTCTTTGACCTAGCCGGCCGGCTATGTTAAGTGGCCGGCCGGCCACCTGCAACAAAAGTGATAGGCCGGCCTGCTTCTTCAGGTTGAGTGCATTCCAGCTGTGCCTTGGTTTTCTCCCAAAAATATCTACATCCGGGGGGACCCTTTTGGGGGAATTTTGCTCTCCTTTATGCCCCACCTTTACACCCTCCTTTTGGTCCATATAACCAGCTGCCAACATGCATTAGAGGGGTTAGAAAAATTCTCCTTCAAGCTTCCATAGCCAACTCCATCTTCTTCCTTCTCAATTCTTCAAAAAACCCTAAGCCCCTAACCATCATTCCTTCTACACCACCAAGCTCTACCACCACCATCTCATTTCCAGCAACAAGGAAGGATTCTTGAAGGCTAAAGAAGCTGCAAATCCATCCAAGAAGCAACAAAAGTTTGAATCTTCAAGGGTAAGTAACACTTTTACCCTTTTGACCCTTTTTCTTGATCTATTTCTAAGCCCCATTTGCTTTTTGTTTCAAGCTCCGGCCCTAACTTAAAAGGGCCCTCTTTTGATCTCATCTTCACTTTTCATGAAGGGCTCAACCTTGTTTGAGTCCTCCATAATACACTTGCTTCATTGATCCTCTTATGTGTCATGATTTTGCATGCTATTTTTGGCCCATGAGAAATCTGTTTTTGAGCATGTTATAAACTGATATGAGGCTTATTTTGAGCCCCTCTTCAACATTGGAGAAGGGCTCAACATTGTTTGGTGTCTCCATGTGTCACTTGTAGTTATATCCCTTATTTGGCCCCATTTTTGCATAAATTGGCAACCCTCTTTGCTTCTGTTTTTGGACCTTGGTCCGAACTTAAAGTGGTCTTATTTTGGCCTATACTTCATGTTTCATTCACACTTTTTTCTGTTTGGTGAATATTTTGTATACTTCATGTTATAGCCATTGTTGAGCCTTATTTTGCATCACATTTCTATCATGTTTGTATACTGATTTTGAGGCTGCCATATACTGTGAATGTTCATATTTTTGGTCCATCTTCAGTGTTGTAGAAGGAAATTTTTCAGTTTGGGTTTTGCTTATACCACTTGCTTCATTACCCCTCTTTTGGCCCCTATTCTTGCATGCTATTTTTGCCATACCTATACTTGCTGTTTGGCCATGTTCATAACTGTGAAAGTGCATCTTTTGGGACTGTCTAGCTTCTGTCTTTGCATTGCATGTCCATATTGTGCATGTTTGGCATAGCTATAGGCCATTTCGGGTGCCTTATGTTGCATTTCGGGGCATTTCCTTGCATTTCATGTCATTTCGCTTCATTTCGGGACTGTTTTCCCCCGTATTTTGTTGCTGAAATTCTATTAGCATGCTTGCATATAATTTTTGCCATATTTCATTGCATTTCATCATTGTCTCAGTTTGCGTGCCCGTGTGCACGCATTTCGAGGCACTTCTTTTTATCCGACGGCATCCTATGTGAGTGTGGTTGAGGCTCACTCATGTTGGTATAAGCCCATTTGTCATTTCCATGTCATTTGCATTGCGTATGCCATTGCCTCGGTTTGCGTGCCCGTGTGCACGCATTTCGAGGCACTTCATTTTTATCCGCCGGCATCCTATGTGAGTGTGGCTGAGGCTCACTCATGTTGGTATAAGCCCATTTGTCATTTCCATGTCATTTGCATTGCGTATACCATTGCCTCGGTTTGCGTGCCCGTGTGCACGCATTTCGAGGCACTTCATTTTTACCCGCCGGCATCCTATGTGAGTGTGGCTGAGGCTCACTCATGTTGGTATAAGCCCATATCATGTTTCCATGTCATTACATCGCATTCTGCCATTGCCTCGGTTTGCGTGCCCGTGTGCACGCATTTCGAGGCACTCCAGTTTTCATTCACCGGCATCCTATGTGAGTGTGGCTGAGGCTCACTCATGTTGGTATAAGCCCATTTGTCATTTCTATGTCATTGCATCGCATTCTGCCATTGCCTCGGTTTGCGTGCCCGTGTGCACGCATTTCGAGGCACCCCATTTTTATTCACCGGCATCCTATGTGAGTGTGGCTGAGGCTCACTCATGTTAGTATAAGCCCATATCATGTTTCCATGTCATTACATCGCATTTTGTCATTGCCTCGGTTTGCGTGCCCGTGTGCACGCATTTTGAGGCACTCCATTTTTATCCGCAGGCATCCTATGTGAGTGTGGCTGAGGCTCACTCATGTTGGTATAAGCCCATTTGTCATTTCCATGTCATTTCATTGTATTCTGTCACCGCCTCGGTTTGCGTGCCCGTGTGCACGCATTTCGAGGCACTCTATTTTTATCCGCAGGCATCCTATGTGAGTGTGGCTGAGGCTCACTCATGTTGGTATAAGCCCATTTGTCATTTCCATGTCATTTCATTGCATTCCGTCATTGCCTCGGTTTGCGTGCCAGTGTGCACGCATTTCGAGGCACCTCATTTTTACAGCATTTTACCATTGCCTCGGTTTGCGTGCCAGTGTGTACGCATTTCGAGGCACCTCATTTTTATAGCATTTTACCATTGCCTCAGTTTGCGTGCCAGTGTGCACGCATTTCGAGGCACCTCATTTTCACAGCATTTTACCATTGCCTCGGTCTGCGTGCCCGTGTGCACGCATTTCGAGGCACCTCATTTTCACAGCATTTTACCATTACCTCGGTTTGTGTGCCCGCGTGCACGTATTTCGAGACACATATCATCGCCTCGGTTTGTGTGCCCGTGTGCACGCATTTTGAGGCACTCCATTTTTACCCGCCGACATCCTATGTGAGTGTGGCTGAGGCTCACTCATGTTAGTATAAGCCCATTTGTTATTTCCTTGTCATTTTCATAGCATTTCATCATTACCTCGGTATGCGTGCCCGTGTGCACGTATTTCGAGGCATCTCATTTTCATTACATAGCACATATCATCGCCTCGGTTTACGTGCCCGCGTGCACGTATTTCGAGACACATATCATCGCCTCGGTTTGCGTGCCCGCGTGCATGTATTTCGAGACACATATCATCGCCTCAGTTTACGTGCCCGTGTGCACGTATTTCGAGACACATATCATCGCCTCAGTTTGCGTGTCCGCGTGCATGTATTTCGAGACATGTCATTTTCTCGGTTTGCGTGCCCGTGTGCACGCATTTCGAGGTATCTCATTTTCATCATATTCTGCATTTTCTCGGTTTGCGTGCCTGTGTGCACGTATTTTGAGGTATCTCGGTTTGCGTGCCCGTGTGCACGCATTTCGAGGCATCTCATTTTCATAGCCTAGTGCATACTAGGTTGAATCCTAGATTGCATTCTGTCATTTTCTCGGTTTGTGCGCCCGTGTGCACGTATTTCGAGGCATGTCATTTCCATAGCATTGTGTATGTTAGGATTGTATCTTAGTTGCATTTCATGCATGTCATGCATATCGCATCGTATCCGGGATAGGAGTTAGCCCGGGCACGGGAAACGAGGTACATTTCGTACTCCGAGTGACGGAATGTGTCTCAATTCCCCAGTCACCGACACTCCGGATTATCCATGATGGAGTCAGGTTTTAGCTGTAGTTTCATGTGCATTCATCCTATATTGAGTTGTGCATTTCGACTCCTCGGCCATCATGCCTCGGTATGCGTGATTGGTGGCACGAGGATCGAGACATGCATATATCTGTGCAAATACATTGCTATGCCCCTTTCCTGCTCTCTGTTGCAGCAAAATGAAGAATCAGCAACCTTTGGGGGGCTTGGCACGCATTCCAAGAACAGGTGTAAACAGAGGCTAATTGGGGCATTCCGGTGGATTTCCGCGCAAGACAGTCCGGACATGCATCATCCACCAGAAGCAAGGCAGTCCCTGGCTTGCACGCCAGTTTTATTTGCTTTCTTAGTTAATTTGTTAATTAATTAGGATTTTGTAATATTTTGGACTGTAATATTCTTTATTCGGGACTGTAATATTTGGACTGTATATTTATTCGGACCCTCCGAGTGAGGGCACAGCTGTAATAAGTGTGCGTGCGTGTGTTGTATGTCTTCCAACCCCACGTCTTTCTCCCTTTTATTTATCCGCTTATGATGGTTAGATCAGGGCATATTTAAATTAGCATACAGTATGACAGCATGTTTGCATTCATTCATCTGTATCGCATGCACCGGGCTCGGCGCATCATACTAACTGCATTGTACTTTCGATTCTAAATTGAATACATGATAGTTGTAGCATTTCATATACCATCTTAGGACAGCCGAGCCTGCTATAGTTGCATTTTGCATGTGTTGCATTAGGCATTTCTGTATACTTAGGGTCATGCATGATTTCTAATACAGTTTTTGTTTTGGCTTGGAGTACTCGGTAAGTTCTATGCTTTAGCATCCTTGCATGCGTGTGAGTGAATGCCATGAATAGCATGCTTACCATGAGGCTATGTGCTTATGTGATATAACTGCCTGAATGCCTGTGGGTGAAGGTTGGGTTACTTGAATTGGGACAATTCATCAAATGTTTGTTTTTAAGCCCACTAGATAGTGGCAAAACCATCTTTTCCAAAAGCCCACCTGAGGGTGGCAAATCCGTGTCTTAGCCTACCTGCGGGTAGCACCATCAAACCATTTTCAAATAAACAAGCATGAAATGTTTTGTTCCAATTCGGACGACCCAGTCTATATTTATATGCTGCGAGCATCACATAGTAACCTAGGCTAATAACCGGAATAAGAACATACAATGTTTTCAAAAATTGATATCATGGTTAGTAGAGGCCGGTCTATGACCGGGCGAGCGGGGGTGCTCACGAAGTGACCTTCCCCAATCGTACCCAAGTTCCCGAGCCGAGGCAACTTTGGTGATGACGGACACGTGGCCTTTTGGCACCGAGTCAGGGTTTCCTAAATTTCCTAAAATAAAATATTTAGGTGGCGACTCTGTATCTGGCAAAGCAGTCCATGTTTGGCACTTCTTTCAAAAATCTATTTTCTTAAAACGATTTGCCGGATTTGGACTCTTTGGTTCAGATTTAGAACCGTGACTACAAAAAGTCGAGTCCGAGCTGTAGCGAGGTCCCCCGCGGGCTTGTTACAATTTGCGTCGATCATATCAAGCCCGAGAGGTCCTCTTCGTCCTCTTCCTCGGAGGGGACTTAGGGGCACTGTCTCCGTCAGCGTCGCTAACATCAGAAGAATGAAACTTTGAAGCAAAGCTAGCATCGCTATCTTCACTCCCCAACTCAGAGCCGGTCTCGGCATTTTCCTCGCTTTTTGACCCCGTGCTAGCATTATGGTTCTCGCTCTCAGACTCAGAGTGCTTGCTCACAGCCTTCTCAGTGCCGCTAGTCTCAGCGTTGTCTTTACTCAAAATCAGCTCTGAGGAAGAGGAGGTCTCCTCTGTCTCGGACTCGTTGTTTTGACCCCGAGCACCTCTACCTCTGTCCCGACCTCGACGCCCATCCCAACTGCGTGCTGGAGCCTGTCTACCTCTCCTCCCTGCCGTTGGAGAATGTGTCACCGGTGCCGCTGGTGCCATCGGCACAGGTGGAATCTAAAAAACAGGCATTAGAGTATTAGGTACAGTATGAGTATGTTGCAGAGTGTAGTATGCAAATATGAGTATGATGTAGAAGACAAATTCAGTATAAGTGCAGTGTGAGGCAATATTAGGATGCATGTCAGTATACAGTGTGAGTATCGCATATCAATGTGAGTATGACATGTCGGTACAGTGAGGTGCAGAACAGTACGGGTAAGCAATGCAATGCATGAGAAGAAGGGAGAATACCTGGATACCATAGAGAGCTAGCAATATCTCTTTTTTCCACACCATGTGAACTAGAGAGGCAATCAACTGGAGAAGACCGTTCTTGTACTCCGTAGACACTTGCAAGTGAATTTGAACAATCAGTGTCTAAAAAAGGGAAATGCCGGATGTAAGCTGTAAAGCGCGGTCCATACCTGCGGTGCACCCGGAGCCCTGACATATCTATGCTCCACCTCCAGTGGCTCTATCGGGATCTGATAGGCCTTCCTGCTTTGCTGCCAGCAGGGAATCGTGGTAGGAATCGCTGGCCAACTGATTGCACGCACACTAGGAGTAATATCAGCCTCGGCCTCATGAGCAGCCTCTCCAGCCAAAGGGGCACCTACAACATCGCCCGCTCGAACTCCAGTCAAGGGCAGCATGAGATGAGTCCTGATGAAGGTCGTGTAGTTTGCGTCCCCTCTGAAGAAATCGGCATCTATCCCCGCCATGTACTGAACGATAGCCTCAACTAGGAGGCTATCAGTTGTCCTCATGGACACCAGAGGCGGAGTAGGAATGGCTGGAGCAGGCAGGCCTAGGGTCTGACGCACGAACCTCTCGTCTAGATACCAAGTCCGACAGAATAGACCCTCCAGCAAGATTCGATATCGAGAAGTAGCCTATGATCCGACATACTGGTCCCGTATCCCAGCCGCCATCATCGCCTAAGGCTGCCATGTGATTTGCAAATTGAGAATTCACAAGTTATTAGTTGCTGTCAATTGTTAGAGTATGGATTAGAGTAGTAATGGAAACGAAGTAGAAGTGAATATAGGTTTCGGATTACCTAACGAGCCACCACTACGTCAAAATATCGGCGGTAGTAGGAGAAAGTCATGTTATCGCAGCGCCTGCGGCGACATATACCATTGTACCGTCGAGAGTAAGGTACGGCTGGTGCTATCTCGTTTTCGGGCACTGAGACTAGGGTAGGGAAATAGGCATAAACCCATAGCTGTAAGAAGAAATCAGTTACATAAGCACATGTATAAACAGTGATAAAGGACAGAAAGTGCAAAGCCAAAAGCACAGGTATAAACAGAAATAAAGGCAAAAAATGGAAAGCAGAAAGCATAATAAGCAAACATAAATTAAAAGAAAGTATAGTGTGTACCTCCTAGGCTCTGTAGTAGCCTCCAACCTTGTTCCCCTTCTTGCGAGAACCGAAGCTCATATAGCTGTATAAGTTGACAAGGCCAGTGCCACCCAAGTCATAGAACCGGACCCGGGGCAATGTCACAAGGGCACTCAACAGGTACAACCCTACGGTATTCTATGTGTTCACAAACAAGGTGGTACCGAGGAGATAGATCAAGAACCCTCGTGTATATTGCTTCACCTCTTCTTGTGTCTTTAGCTGGCTCTTGTGGAAGCGATCGTAAAACTAGCTGTAGCGCACCATAGCCAGTCTGTCTAGTGAAGGGCGTGCCCCAAGCAGATATGTCCATCCTGCATCTCATCGACCCATGTCCATGTCAAAAAGGATCAGATCACCCCATACTTTCAAGTCGATGATCATCAAAAAATCATAAGGGGTCACCATTATTTTCCCGGTGGAAAATAAGTGGAAGGAGTTGGTGGTGTCCCACCACCTCTCCACCAAGGCTCTAAGCAAGGCCCGGCTGGCCAACAATCGTGGAAGTCTGGAGTAGAAGAGGTTGAAACCCGCCTCATCAACAAGATCATAGATCCCAGCGAGGAGCTCATGATACTAGTCCTTTACTATCACCGCCCCATATCCTCTACAGGAGCGGTCATCATCCTGTATTGGTAAAACAGGAAAGTATCAGTTGTGTAATAGAATGAAATACAGTAATGAAAGGCGGTAATGAAATGGCAAAATTAGCAAAATGCATAAAAGTAAAGTTTATACCTCAACAGCGTCGTGAAAAAGGTAGAAGGCTCGCTCTTCAACAAAACATCCTCAGGTATGCCGCCAACAAAGTCCTCAAATCGTAGCATGCCTCCAGGGGCCATCGTATGGGTCCGTAGGTGGTAAGTGGCCGGGTCGAATGGCCTCAACCTTAGTGGCAGTAGCTCGGGCTTAGACCTAGGAAGAAAGACATCCTCTGCCTCAAAGTGTGCAGCAATGTCCTCCGTCGCTTTGTCGGCCTCATCAATTATCGGCTCCTCCACCTCTGCGACAGGTAGAAGTACGGGTACCTCAGGAGGGGCGCTGTCTTGTGGGATATCATCCGCTATGTGGAAAGGTGGTGAAAAATGGGGAAAATGAGGGGGAAAAAATAGGGAAAACCCCAAAAGTCAACCCTAAGAGAGAGAAAATGAGAGAAAAAGTCAAAACCCAAGAAAATGTGCGAAACCCAAGAAAAACCCTAGGGAAATAAGCCCAAAGTAATGAAAACCCAAAAAAAAATTAACGAAAACAAAATCCAATCGGTCCAAAGTGAAGAGGGCTAAAGGTGATTCACGAATAAAGTTTGCATGGGACGTTGGAAAACATGTATAAAAAGCGAATCTAGAGAGAGAAAACACCTAGAGAGAGAGTTTTCGGATAGAGTAGTGTGTGAAAATGAGGCTTAGGTGTTGTTTTAAAGGAGACCCGAGCCAAAAACCCCAAAATGCCCCCGAAATGGCTACGGGTGGCCGACCGTCCACCTTTTAGTCGGTCATTCCCTTTTTGTGGCCGGCCGGTCCTTTTTGTGGTCCAGAGCTGGTTTTTGCTACCCTCTTGTCCAATATGCGTATAAAAGATCCTGTTTTCATCTTGGGGAGAAGAATTGAGGTATTTGAAGTTGGTTTGGATTCTGAAGATCTCGAAATCGTGTTCTAGTTACACCGTTTCAATTCCCATTGTTTCTTCGGTGCATGAATGTGTCCTGATCTCAAGTCAGAGCGAATTGTATCCTTTTTGAGCATTTTGAGGAGCCCCTGAGCGGTAAGTCGAAGATCGTTGCAGGGTGTCTTTGGACACCACTTTCTACTTATCTTTTCAATTTTGCATACCTATTATGTTGCATAGAACATGCATTACATCGTAACTCGCATACCTATCTTGGTTGCATAAAGCATGCATCGTCATTATACTCACATCCATTATAATTGTGTCGCATTTATGTGCGTCGTGCTTTTCCGTTCTTGTATCCACCCTTGTCACGTGAGTGTGATTTGGGTTTTCTCCCCTTAACCTCGCTACGCGGAAGTGTAGCTTGGTTATTCTTGTATCTCACTATGCGGAAGTGTAGCTTGGTTATTCTTGTATCTCGCTACGCGGAAGTGTAGCTTGGTTGTTTTTGTTACCTTGCTACGCGGAAGTGTAGCTTGGTTCGTTTTTGTACCCCTCTATGCGGTAGTGTAGTTTGGGTTGTTCTGTTCCTTTCTACGCGGAAGTGTAGTTAAGATTGCTTTCTATTATCCTCTTTACGCGGAAGTGTAGTTAAGATCACCTCTCTGCACGGTAGTGCAGTTTGGTTGTTCTTGTGTCCTCTCTACGCGAAAATGTAGTTAGGATCACCATTATACGTGGTAGTGTAGTTTGGTTGTTCTTGTATCATATTTACACGAAAGTGTAGTTAGGATCACCTCTCTACGCGGTAGTGTAGTTTGCTTGTTCTTGTGTCCTCTCTACACGGAAGTGTAGTTAGGATCACCTTTCTACGGGGTAATGTAGTTTGGTTGTTCTTGTGTCCACTCTACGCGGAAGTGTAGTTAGGATCACCTCTCTACATGGTAGTGTAGTTTGGGTTGTTTTTGTTCTTCTCTACGCGGTAGTGTAGTTTGGGTTATTTTTGTTGCTCTCTATGCGGAAGTGTGGTTAGGATTGTCTCTCACCTTTCTATATGGAAGTGTAGTCTGGCTTGTCTCTTGTTAAACATTCTGTGCAGAAGTGTGGCTTGGATTGTTTCTTATACGTGGAAGCATAGTTAAAATTGTTTCTCATTTATTGATTTCATTGTTGCATTGTATTGAATCTCATCTTCATAATTTTCGAGCAGTATGCTTGTTCGTATTCTCAACTATTGTTTCGCATTATTTCTTATCTCGCATTCTGCTCCTGAACTATGCTGGCTTGATTCCTTGCAAAAGGACACGTAGGCAACCCTTAGTTTCAACCAATTGCATTTATGTCTTGATTGTTTGCCCAAGTCTTACGACCTTGTCAAAATGGGTCATCTCTGTGCTTTGACATTCACTCACGCCATTTCATGACTTTGAGCTCTGTCAAAAAGGGGCAACTGTAGACACCTCATTTTTTATCGCCCGTGAGACTTGGACTCTTTAGATTGATCACCCAATGATGAAAATTATGCTGTACAAACATTCAATTTCCTCAGTGGGAAGCCTCGATTTTGAGTCTCAGAAACCTACAAACCTTGCACCACTTTTGGACCAAAATAGATTTTTTTTTTCAAGCCTGACCACTCAGAGGCCTGCAGGCCAAAAGGTGGCCAACTGGACAGAAATTAGTGGTCGGTCGTCCCCCACCTGGCCGACCGACCAGGTGTTTCGATAGAACAAATATTCATTGCTAGCTGTCCCCTCATGTGCATGCACTGCACCAGTTGGCTCAATACAGATATTTCCGAGATATTAACCGGTTGTTCTATATATAGAGAGCCATACCTTATGTTTTTAGGTTAGAAAAAATTTCAAGAGTTCAAATTCTTGAAAATTTCTCTCTCTCTCTCTCTCTCTATATATATATATATATATATATATCTTGCAACCTATATACATCCTACCTATACTCCTTAAACCAAATTTTTAGGGCTTCTCACTGAGGTTCTTGAGCTTAAATTTTAGCACTTGAGGATAAGAATTTGTTGGTTTGTGAATCAACGTGTTACTCCACTTCAAGAGGTATAACTTCTAGCTTCTTTACACTACTTCTTCCCTATATTTACTTATTGTTTTTACACAGTTTTTTCATTGTTTTTATGGGCTAAAACTTATGGCTTAAAGCTATCCGAGGTAAAAGGGTTAACCACCATTCTTTGAACCTTATTTTCCACGCTTTTACCCTTGTGTTTCCCATCTATTTTCTAGCTTTCTACCACTGTTTTTCAAAGTTTTTCAGAGGACAAAAAAGTGGTTCTGAGGTTCAAAAAGCGAAGGGGTTAGCCATCCCTCCTTAGGTTTGCTTACTAGCTTCATTTCTCTATTATTGTAGTTCATTTTTTCTAGCTTTTCCATGATAATTTCAGCACTGTTTTAACTGTCTTTAAGACTATTTTTGTGTATTTATTTCATTTATGCTTTGTATAGTATGCATGTAGTGTAGTGGTCTTCATATGTTTGGTGGTTTAGAAATTAGACACTAACCTATTTGAGTTGATAACATTTCTTTTATGCTTTCCATACTTATGTTCACACTTGCATAATCATCTCTACACTCTCTCTCCTTTCTTGGTTTTATTTGTTTGAGAGTTGTTTTAAACGAGTGTTGTTTAAGCTTGAGGAAAAGACCCTTCTATGCTTAATGATTTTAATCTCTTTGGAGGTTCATTATCAAGGCATTACATTTCTCTCATGCCAAAAACAACTTCTTGTTTGACACTTCTCTCTATTTGGTGGACTTAATTCTCATTTTTAGACCAAAATGAGTAAAGAATGAAAATGTAATTAAAAGATGCAATAAAATTGGATTAAAAAAGGTAACAGGATAATAAAAATGGATTGGGTTCAATTGGAAGTTAGTTGAACCCATTGAGTCTTGAACCATTTCATATTCTTTAGTGATGATAATGGGTCAAGATTTAAGGTCTACTATTTCCCTTGATCAATTCCATGATAGGGAAGAGGTTTTTGTTGATTTTTCATTATCATTTATTGAGACTTTGTCCCTCAAGTCATAGATCATCACACAATAAGTTTGCGTTGATTGATGATTTGCAAATCGACTTTACCTCTCATTTGATTTGTTTGATGATAAAGAGAGGCAGGGTGAACAAACATCCCCTGAACATACTCTGTTTGTGCTCTGTTTCATGTCTATTGCAGCAGGACAATGGCAAAAACTAGTGGCCGGCCGGCCACCTCATTATACGGCCGACCACTTTTCAAGGTTGCCCGACCATCTCATTTTAGATCAATAGTATCATTTTCATGGCAGAATAGAGTAGAGGCTGGGACTAAAATAGATTATTTTTCTGACTGCAAAACATAACAGTTTTGGCAGCAAAACGAAGGCATTTTCAAGAGGAAATTTGCATTTATGCATGAGCGGTTCTTTTTTCCTCGTGGCCCGTTAAATTATGCTTAATAGTAGTGTGTTGTTCATCAAATAGTTAAATCCTTTGGGCTTGTAATAGCTAGATTACTTAGTTAATTAATTCCGTGTAATTAGATTTGTTCAATTTGTAATAATTAGTTAGAATAGTTAGTTAAATTTTGGTATTGTAATAGTTAGTTAATTAAGACATTCATTCGGACCCTCTTGTGTGACGGCAAATATGTAATAATTTGTGTATGTCTTCCAACCCCTATTTTTTTCTCCTTTTTATTTTTTAGCTTATCGTGGTTGTATAGTATCATGTTTTCCTTAGCATTTTCCATGTGTACATAGCCATGTTTGCACGCATAAGGTTCGGCTCATCATATTACTCAATGTCAATTTCAAATTCTTTACTCGAATACGTGCTTTGTCGTATGTCTTGAATTGACTCACATGCCATGCTAGTAGCCGAGCTTATTACTTGCATGCTGTATGCGTTGCATTAATCATGTTGTATTATTTAGAATTATGAATTTTTCTAATTATTTCAGTTTTCTTTGGCTTGTCTTGGAGTACTAGGTGAGCATTTCTTATTTTAGCATGTTGTATGTGTTAGTGTTACCATGTCAAGTATGTTTACAATGAGGCAAAGTGCTTATTTGATATACTTGTTTGAATGTCTGTGAATGAATGCTAATTTGCTCAAATTGGGATGATTTGATTAATGCATATATGAGCTTACTTTTTCAAGTTGCACATATTCAAAACTATTTTTAAACAAAGCATGAAATCAAAGCATTCCAAAATGAGTGACTTAGTCTATACTTGTGTGCCTCACATAGTAAGTTAGCATAGTAATCAGAACAGGAGCATATAATGTTCATAAAAGTCACATCGTGATTAGTAGAGACCAATTTTTGATCGGGTGAGTGGGGTGCTCAATTCATGACCTTCCCCTCTCATACCTAAGTTCCTCAGCCGAGACAATTTGGTGATGACAGAAAAGTGGCCTTTGGTATGAGTCACGAGTTTTCTAAATTTCTCAAAAATATTTAGGCGGCGACTCTAAAATCTGGCAATTCAGTCCATTTTTGGCATTTTTGATTCACAATCAATTTTTCAGAAGAATTACCGGATTTGGACTCATTTGTGTTTATGTATTTCACATTGTACTTGCAAATTCAGATTCAAAACCACGGGAGTCCGAACCGTAGGGCTATCGTATTCGAGGAAACTAAACCCTTGCGAGAAACATGAAAAGCTAGCTACACAAGCCCAAGTCCCAAGATCCAAGAACTAAGATCCACGATCCCCGACCCACGACCCGTGGATCATGGACCCAGCCCGGCCCGGTTTGGGCTGGCGGGTGACGTACTCGCATGTGGCGATTTTTCCATAACTAACTTGGACCATAGTCTTGGTGCAAGCCCATCCTTGAAGCATCCATAACTCCATTCCTTCGGAAAATTTGGATGCCCTAAAGGGCTTATGTCCTTCTCGTAATCTTGAGATTTAAATACGCATCAAAGCTTTCCTCTACAATCAATGTAGGATTGGTAGTTATATACAATTCCAAATACTTCATTCATGAGGCCATATGTATGAGACAATTTCTCATTCAATTCTCAATGATTTTTCATCATTTTTTTTTATGGTGTAAAGACTTTTTTACAAAGAATCTAGACTCATTTAATCCCACCTCAATCAATGGCTGGGACCTACTTTAATTTTACATTAAAGGCACCATAAAAACCATTTTTTCCAACAATTATCAATTGAAAAAACAAAATTGATTGCAAACTTAATTAGTAATTATGTATATCAAAATGCATTAAAAATGAAATTTCATTTTACAATAAGAAAAATTAATAAAGTTAATAAATGAATCTATATTTATTACCTTACGATTTTAATCATTTTTTCACCATCTACGTAAATCACATGACAAACATAAGCTGTATCGTGGATCTTTGAATTGCTAATAAATTTCTTTTAGAGTAGATAGATCAATAGAGGTCAATTAACAGAAAACTCAAAAACTCACAAAAATAGAGATAAAAATCAAGCAAAGTGATTAAGTTTTATACCTTGATAGATTCAATGACTTCTTTAGAAGCAATTGTGTGATTATAAACAAACACAGACCGATAAGGACTTCAAGATAGAATTGAACTTGTCACTTGATTATAATAAGCAAAAACAAAAGCAACAAAGTGATTACAAACTAAGAACTAATTATAGATGAAATACTCCTAAGAAATTAACCTAACTGCTATTGCTACTCCTAATGTCACAAGTGCTATGAATGGATTTGAATGATGTCTTCTGCCTTCGAATTACTTCCTTTTGCCTCCATCGATATGTTTTTTCATATTTTAGTATCAACAATAATTTTTTATTTTATGAAACAACATAAAAGTAAAAAAACAGTGAAATGCATCCACTTCTATTTAAAGGTATTCTTTAATTTTTCAAATATAAAGGCCTTGGTTTGAGATCTCAAATAAAACTTCAAATACGATTGACATGGCTATATTTTTTCATTTTAAAAATAACTAACATCACATTATTTTATTTTCCAGTAACTTTTTAAATTACTACCTAACTTTTCCTTACGCACTCTTTCAATCATACAACCACATCAAAATTTTAAGGGTAAATTCATTTACCCCTCTAAGTTTTATAATTTTTTTACTTTGATTATTAAATTAATATTTTCTCAATTTGACCATAAAATTGTGTTTTTTTAAAATTTACTTTCAGAATCAATTTTTGACAAATTTTGGATGGAAAATGTTAAGTTGGCAGCCACATGTTTTACAAAACAACCTTGCCATCTTAGATTTTACTTTTTTTACTTTGACCCTTAAATTTTTTTTACCTTACTTTAGCTTCTAATTTTTGCAATTTTTTTTTTTAAAATTTTCAAAATCGACTTTGGTCTAATTTTAGATGAAGAAATAAAAAAACATTATCTTAAAATTTTATGACCAAAACACAAAATTCAAACCTAAAACCCAAAATAAAAAATATGAATTTTTTGGTGTGGTGTTATGTTGGTAGAAGAGTTTGTGTGTCTGTGAAAAGAGTTCGTGGTATAAGAGTAAGACGGTGAAATGAAGGCATTAAAAGACGATGACAATAAAAAATGCAGCGAATGTTGGAGGTAAATACAAATATTTAAAAGGTGATGGAAGTTTGTTGGTAAATTTGCAGACAATGGTTAATATTTGGAATTTTGGATTTTGTCTTTGAGTTTGGATTTTGAATTTTAGGTTTCAAGTTATGGGTTTTATAATTTTAGTTTTGAGAGTAAATTAAAAAAAAATTATAAATGTTTAACCAAAACATAAAAACAATAAAATTTAGGGGGGAAATTGTAATTTATCTATCTTTTTCATTTGGGGCGCTCACAAATCGTAACCATCGTCGGACCATTTTTCACCACAGTGTACACGTGACAACAGAGAATCCAAACCCGGATTTGTTTGAAAACAATAAACCGGATTGCATAATGGATTAAAGTCCGGAACTTTGGGGAGGATAGCTTCAGGCTGGTTTCGGTCAAAATAATTTAAATAAAAAAAAAAACCCAAACCAGAGAGAGAGAGAGAGAGAGAGGGAGGAGAGAGAAACCAAAGTGGAGTCGCTAAATACCCTCATTTCATCGCCAAATCGTCCTTCTGCTTCTTCAATCTCCTTCAATCAATCGAATTCACAATTGTAAGAACTTATTCTCATATGTATATTTATTTGTTTATGCTTGTATTTGTGGTGATTGGGGTTTTAATTTATATGAATGATGTATTTATATACTTAATTGTAATTCGATTAACTGTGTTTTTAGTGTTTTATGATTGTGATTAGAACTTTGATCGGTCGTTAATTGGAGGCAAACATGGGCTGCGTGGATGGCTGTGCTTGTTGATTTTGCGGCGTTCGAGAACTGAGGGTTTATCTTTTGATTATGAGGACAGACATGGATTTGATAACTAGTTGCAAGGTATTTTCATTTTCTGCATTAGTTTTGAATTATGTATATGTATATGATGATTTTGATTACATCCCAATTGGGCTTCTGTTAATCATCTGTAGAAGAAAAGAAGTATGATTTAGTAAGTATTTTAATTTAATTCCATGATAAAAGATCAGTGTTTTATTTAGAATGTCTATATATTGAACATGTTCAATTATGCAAATTTCACATATTATTTTTATATTGAACCAGCTCATTAATCATATTGACATGCCCATATTGTGGCATGTTAATTTTCTGTGGCAAATATTTCATTCAGTATTTTTGTTGATGCTGTTGTTGAGTATGATGACATCTGGTGTGCTGGTGAAGTGTGTTCTGAATTTCTTCACTATGTGTATTTTTTAAAAATTGTTTTGTTGGTTGAAATTAGCCTAATCTAGGATTTTGTTGCATAATGAATGTCTAGAAACCAAATGGGAAGTGAAGATGATAGCTCAGATACTTGGTTAGTTTTAACCAAAAGCATTTTAGTTTGATGACAATAATGAATATTTTTAAATTTTTTTTTTCTTCCTCTCAATTAAGTCGTGGTGTTGGAATGTAAAGCAAGCTAGATAGGAAACTTCTTTTGGGAAACTAATATGCATTTTTCATAGAAAAACTACATCCATGTTTCGCAAAGAAAATGTGTTAATGCACGATGTAGTGCAAATTGCCTGTGCCAATTATGGTTGCTGTATTCATTTTTGTTCTTCTAAGTATGCAGCAGTTTGTTCTCTTTAGTGTTTTGATTGTCAAATTTGAGTTGTGGGCCAGCATAATAATTAGATCATTTTTAGGAGATTCTCGCATTTTTTTTATTTAAATATTTTTTTGTGCTTATACATAGGCTACTGGCTAGAAAACCAAAGTAGTTTTAATTGCTAGATTTGTCTGTACTTTGGAGTTATCTCTTACCTTTGGGTTCCAAAATTTCATATTCATTCAAGGTTTCCTAGTGCATTTTATATTGAAGTTGATGATCGGCATTATGTTCTCACTACCCTGCTGTATCAAAACACGTTAATTTGTTTTCCTTTTTCTTTTCAAAGTTACCAAAAGTAATAGCAGTGAGTAGTTATGAAGTTTAGAGATTGATAACCTAAATTATTGAATCACCAATTTTTTGTCTTGTCCTTAATAGAAGATAAACATGTTATGTTGCAGTTCTTATTCTTGTTGCCAACCTAGAATCATTGATTCACCAAATCTAGTTCCTTGCCCTTAGTATCAGTGCAGCCATTCTGATGTGATTTGTTTTAGCATGAAATTGTTATGGTGTTCAGTGGGATTATTCCCCACATTAGTTCTGGATCGCATGCTTGCGTTGGTTAACTGGTACCATTTTCCCTAACAGACATTTGGAAATGGTCTTCATTTCTCAATTATCCTTTTGGAATTTACATTCTCAATTACAATATAATGATTGTAATCCAAGACTAGGCTTACTAAGGGAAGTAAGGCACTAAGGTTGCTTACAAGCAAATGGTGGGCTAAGGTTCAATTTGAAGTTCAGAAATGGTACGAGTGTTATATTGCAGAAAACTATAGCATGCCTTCTCTTTTCATTTGATTCTTTCTTCTGGTCATAATATTTCCTCAATTATCACATTTTTTTTGGTCGTTCTCATGGTAGCTAGTTTTTGTATTATTGTCATGTATGATGTATGAAGACTTCGTCTGCTTTTTGCTGCAATGAGTTTGTGATGACATCCCTTCTCTCTCATAGGGAAAATTGGCAGAATTTCGAATAAAGGAGCTCAAGGATGTTCTCAATCAACTGGGTCTTTCAAAGCAAGGAAAGAAGCAGGTTTGATATCTGGAATATTGCTTATATTGCTTGTGGGTTTAGTTTCATGAATGACCTACTAGTTGTTGATATCTTGTGAACTTAAAAGAGTATTGGCTGGAAGCCTAATGATTCCAGCACATTGTTTTATGCTTATCTTCTGTTCTTGCTCAACTCTTAATGAAGTTTCATTTGACTTCATTTGCATTTTGAAAAAAAAAAAAAAAAACACTTGAAAAGAGATGAATTTTGGATTTCCATTGTTGATGTAAGCATGTCAGAGAACCTGAAGTTTGCCCTCTAGTTTTGGGAAAATCTCACGTCCCAGTTTTCTTATTTGTCAACCATTCTAGGGGTTACATATGTGTGTGCTTGCAATTTATCTTTTGTAATTTAATTAGCCATTTGTTCAGTGTTGAAAATTGTTTGTCAATAACATTCAAGCTTTCATTTGGTAAATTCCCTCCTCCCTTTGTCCTGTTAACCTCCTCACCCTGTCTCTTTGCCATTTTCAGCTTCATGAATGTAACTTCGCATTTCTTAACTTGTGACAGCTTGTATGGGTATTTGTTCATATGCCAGTGTGACTAGAATTTGTTGATTTTGCATTATGCTTGCTTGGAGTTGAGTAAAACTCCCCATCTATTGTATGTGTTTATCATGAGGCAAGCTGCCAGAATATTATTTGATTATTTGTAGAAAAAACTTAGCTTTAGGCTTATTTGTCCTTTCATTAGCAAAATTGAAGTTCTAACCTCATCATATGAGTTGATTTTTGTCTGTGTGTTGAGTATGTCTGTTCTAATCTTCATTAAATCTTTATTGGGCTTTTTAGTTGGATTATGACAAAAGCATATTAGGTCTGATTTGTGTATAATTGATTATGTAGGACCTTGTAGACCGGATATTAGCCATTCTTTCTGATGAACGAGGTAACTGGTTCTATTTCTCTCCTTTTCTTTTTTTCCCTCCCTTCAAATATGATGGATATATTCTTGTTACAAGTCCTCTGTGTGTTAATCAAGTATGACTGTTTGGGCAGTGGAGGTGGTACAAGACTCTGGGGTTTAACCAATGATGATGGCTTTGGTGGTAGCCATGTGGGTGGTTGTTTGGGGCTGTAGAGGAGGGATTCTTGGTGGGGGTTGAAGGGACTGGTGGTTTGGGCGAGTGGAGGTGGTTCAGAGCAATGTGGTTGGAGGGAGTGGTGATGATACAGTTTGGTAGGGTGTATAATTGTTTGATTGAATGATGATGTGGCAAAATATTATTGGTTATAACAATTTTGTTGTGGATTATGTTGACTTTGGAGAAAAACATTTTTAATGAACTGAAAAGAGTAATATAGTGAAAGGCCACTCTATTAACAACATTTGCTCCACAAATCTGACAACAGGCCAGTGTCATTTCAGAAACCACAGGGGAGGTGTCTAGTATTACCATAATTCTCAAAGGAGGTCAATGTTATTTATCCTAATAAACTATGAAGCACTGACACGGGACACGACACGGACACGTGGTCATGCAAAATTTCAAAAAACGGGGGGACACGACACGCTGGGGACACGTTCAATATATATAACCAAACCAAACCAAACCAAACCAAGCCTTAAGTCCCATCAAATGGGGTCGGCTACATGAATCCTTCTTCTCCACGCGGCCCTATCAAAGGCCATTTCATTAGTCAAATTAAGTAGATTCATATCTCTATTTATAACGCTAGTCAACGTTAATCTAGGCCTACCCCGTCCCCTAACACTTCCATCTATTATTACAGTATCGCATCTCTTCACTACTGCCTCTGTTGGTCTCCGTTGAATATGACCAAACCATCTCAAACGATTCTCTCTCAACTTATCTTCTATCGGTGCTATTCCTACCCATTCCCGAATACACTCATTTCTAATCCTGTCCTGTCTAGTCTTACCACACATCCACCTTAGCATTCTCATCTCAGCCACACTCATCTTATCTACATGTTGTTTCTTGGTTGCCCAACACTCCGTCCCATACAACATAGCTGGTCTAATAGCCGTTCTATAGAACTTACCTTTTAGTCTAATGGGTATTCGTTTATCGCACAATACCCCAGACGCACTTCTCCACTTATACCATCCTGCCTTAATCCTATGGGCCACATCTGCATCAATCTCTCCCGCTATTGTGATAATCGACCCTAAATAACGAAAATGTTCACTCTTAGGCAGTTCTTGGTTCTCAATCTTCACTTCTCCTCTGCTTTCATTGTTACTGTTACTAAATTTACACTCCATGTACTCTGTCTTAGTTCTGCTTATCCGAAATCCTTTAGATTCAAGAGTTTTTCTCCAAATCTCCAACTTTGTGTTAACTCCTTCTCTAGTCTCATCCACTAACACAATATCGTCTGCAAACAGCATACACCATGGCACGTCATCCTGAATATTTATCGTCAACTCGTCCATAACTAAAGCAAAAAGATAAGAACTTAAGGTAGATCCTTGGTGTAACCCTACAGTGATAGGAAATTCATTTGTTTCTCCAGCTGGCGATCTAATAGTGGTCACCACCCCTTCATACATGTCTCTAATCACGTCAATGTAGCCTTTTGTCACCCCTTTCTTCTCTAAGAAAATTAAAAAAATTAAAAAATTAAAATTAAAAAAGAGGGGGGGATCTCAAGTATAAATAAATAAAAAAGTAGGGTTTTTGTTATAAAAAAAGAGTATTTTCAATCTTTCATGAGAATAAAAAGAAATAAATAAATAAAAAGGGAGTGAGAGTCTTTCATGAGAAGGGAAGGAAAAAAATAAATAAAAAGGGAGAGACAGAGAGATGAGATGAAAGCAGAGAGGGGGAGACGACGAAAAACAGAGAGAGAGAGACGAACTGCGAGAGAGGGAGAGTGACGAACTACGACGGAGAGATGAAAAGCACACAGAGAGAGACGACCTTCGAAGTGGTGAAAGAAGAAGAAAAACGATGCAAAGAAGGACATACTTCGATCTAGGGCTTCAACTTCACCCTCCTGAGCTTCAACATGTTCAAGGTTCTTCTTTGCCTTTTTTCTCTTCTCTCTGTGTTTGCCAACAAGCTAGGGTTTTTGTTCAGAATCGTGTCCCGAACGTGTCCAAGCGTGTCTCTGAATGTGTCCGATTGCAAAAAAATTCAAAAAAAAAAAAAAAAGGGACACCTTCCATAGAGTGTCAGACACGTGTCCACCACGTGTCTGACGCGTATCCGTGTTCGTGTCCGTGTCCGACACGTGTCGGACACCCATACGCTGCTTTCAGAGAGGTGTCCCTACTTCATAGCTAATAAATATTATTATTAGTAATTCAGTAATACGATAATACTATCATTATTACTACTATCTAATTGAATTTTTAGACCTTATTTGTTGGAATCTTACACACTTTCTTGTTCATTTGCACTCATGTTTAATAGAATTAAATTATTTGAAAATTTTTAACAAATTTTGGTGGTTCTTAGTAACAATGATCTTTGTATTTTACACTTGTTCTTTTAAGTGAATGACTTCGTTAAGATCAATATTAGTCAAATTATTTTAATTATAAATTAGTCAAATTATTTTAATTTTATAAGTTTAGATAGATCTTAATTTTATTTTTCTGAATATTTCTATATATTTTCCAAAGTTTTAAAAGGTTTTACTGAGACTCATCTCAATGCTTGCTTTGAGGCAAGGCTAAGGCAAAACGCCTAAAGGATTTGATTTTTAGGATTTACTCCACAAAGGCTTGCGCATCCAGTCTAAGACATGCGCCTTAGGTGCGTTGTGTATGCCTTTTACATATATGCATGCGAGGAGTATGCATATGAAGAGTTTGTCTTAGGTTCTTGTTAAACTTAGTCTAGTAGATGATTTAAACATAAAAAAGTAATTTTGATGTATTTATTTATTAATTTAAAATATTTAAATTGTCTACTAAATACAAAATTTCAAAATTTGAAATGCTTACACCTCAATGTCTCAAGGCATACGCCTCTCCTCATGAGGAGTAAAACGCCTCACATTATGCATTCACCTTTAAAAACTTTGATATTTTCAAGTTCTTTATTTAGTTACGAAATATTTCTGTTTGGATAAATTACACTGACATCCCTTGAGGTTTCTGTTTAATACAGATCCCCCCCTCACGTTTGAAGAATTATACTTGCTCTCCTATCAAATTAAAATGACATATTTGTCTCTTAGCCTTTATACATATATAAAATAATAAAATAATGTTGATATTTTGTTCATGTTATTTTAAGAGAAATAACAATCATCTTCTTTGGTTTAACCTTGCACAAAAAATTGAATTTTTTTTCTTTTTTTTTTAAAATTTTTATTTTTACTGATTTTTTTTAAAAAATATTTTAAGCAAATTTTTTTTTAAATTTTTTTTAGATATACCTAATTTAGATATATTTGAAAAGTATAATATTTTGTGATTTTTATTTTAAATTCGCCAAATACAAAAAAATGAAAAAAATATAAAAATTCAGTAATACTGTAATAATGTAAATGACGATGTTTGGTAATACTGTAATAAATGTGGGTGAATAGACGAGAAAAAAAAATGATGGTGGAAATAAAAATGAAAAATTCTATTCATATATAAAAACTTATACAAGAAAATATTGTAAAAATGTTGTGATAGGGATATTGTTGTAAATATAAATCATGTTTGTGGGTGTTTTGTTTTAAAGTAGAAGGTCACCACTTAGTTGTAGAAATCGTGCAACTAGGTGGCGATTCTTAGGCGATTCTGAGTAAGAATCGCGATTCCGCGTTTCCTAGAAAGAAACGTGTAAGAATCACGTTTCTGTTTGAGAAAGAAACGCGATTCAGTCCAAGATGGGATCGTAAAGGGGAGAGAGAGAGAGAGAGAGAGAGAGAGAGAGAGAGAGAGAAACCCTAGCCTTCGACGTCGACATGAGAGGAGAAAGAAGAAGGGTTGTTGAGAGAACTTACAGTGGACCAGTGCTGAGGGTAGGGCTTTGATTGCCTTCGTCAAACTCCTCTCACGATCATCTTCGTCTCTGAGCTCTTCGATCATCTTCGTCACTCTCTCGATCGTCTTCGGCTCTGTTTTCGTCTCTGTGCTTCTCTCTTTTTCTTCGTCTCTGCTTCTCTCCCTCTTCATCTCTCTGTTCGTTGTTCTCTCTCTCTCTCTCTCCGTCTCTATGTTTAATTCATCATATATATAATATATATATAATAATATATATACATATGTATTATATTATACATGATAAAGTCATTTTCAAAAATATGTATAATTTATCATATATAATATATATAATAAAATTTCTAATTGTTATTTCTTAAAATATCATATATAATAATAATTTTTGTAAACTATTATTTCTTACCTTTTTAATAAATAATGAATAAAATAAATCATCTAATTATTTAAAAGAAATCTAATTAAATCATATATAATAAAAAAATTATAAAACAAAATATCTAACATTTCTTTTTATTTATTTTAACATAATTTATTATTCCTCATTTATTGTAATTATTTATTTATAATATATATCAATTAAAATAAAAATAATAAGTCAACAATAACACATTATTTAAAAAATATAATAAATAAATAAAATATTTAATGTGTATTAAAATAAAAACATTTATAAAAAAAATTCTAATGTGTATTAATATATATATATATATATATATATATTACCGCTCCTTGAAGCGCTCCCAACCTAAAAAATGCTCACGTTTCCACGCTCTCGCTCCCACTCCCGCCCCCGCTCCCGCTCCCGCTTCCGCTTCCGCTTCGTGCAACTAAGGGTCACCATTAAGCTATATCATTGTGTTTGAAAATTTTATATAAAATTTATGTTTGTATATCATTGTTCAATAAGAATATGTTCAGGTAGAATTTAATGATGAAAAGTTGTAGAATGTAGTCATGATGATAGGAAGAATAAATTGTAGGAAAAAGGGCAAAATGGTAATTGAAATTTTTTTAGGACATGGCATCAACAATCCAGGGGCAATTTGTAATGAGATTACAAGCCTCAAAGAGGGGAATGTAATTTTTCAAACGTGAGGGGGGAATCTGTATTAAGCAGAAATCTCAGGGGGTGTCATTGTAACTTACCCTTTCTGTTTCCATGCCAATCGAAATAACACACTGGAATGATTTTGAAATAATAATTTTCACAACTTATTTGATGCAATTTTTATTTCTTATTTTTTGTTTCCTAGGTTTCCTTCTATCTTTTAAGTTTAGTAGCGATCTTGTGTTGTATTGGGAAAAAGTTACATTTCATGCTTTCATCATGAACACTTGTAATTTTAACGTCCTATATTGTTGTTTTCCAATAAACTTAAGTGTGTACATTTAGGGAATAACTTATAATACAAGGTGAGAAAAAGGGAAGCAATCTAGTTCATAAATTGGTAATGCAGATTGTAGTTATGTTCTGTAGTGTAATTTCATGGAACTTATGTATTTATGATGCTCCCTTATATTCCAAATCCAAGCTTTTAAAAAACCTCCAAGGATGAGCACTTCTTCCCCCCACGGTTGGTATAGTAGTGCAAATGTGTATTCAAGATTTGATTGGTTTGTGCTTTGTTATCTCTGGGTTGTGTTATTTGTGGGCTTAACTACTATATTTCTAGTATTCTACTTTGTTTGGGTGACAATTAAAGGTGCATGTTGGATACAACAATTTTCTCTGACCAATAGCAAATTGCTCATCTTTTTTGCAGTTTCTGGTATGTGGGCAAAGAAAAATGCTGTTGGGAAGCATGAAGTAGCAAAACTAGTAGATGACACTTTCAGGTTTGTTCTTATTTTATCACATTCTTACATTTGCATTAAATCGTAAGTTATGGAAAATTCCTTTTTTAAAGATCTTACCTCTTGATCCATACACTGTTGTTTTGATATAAAATTGAACTTCTTGCTATGGTTGCCGAACATTTTCTCATTCCATAATGTCATATATTGGCTCAAAATTTATTTGGTTACCTCGTGAACATGCATAACATTTTTTCCCCCAGGAAAATGAAGGTTTCTGGAGCTCCTGATTTAGCTTCGAAAGGACAAGCTGCATCAGATAGCAGTAATGTGAGGCTCAAGGAGGAAATTGAAGATTCTTATCCAACGGATAAAATCCGTTGTCTATGTGGAAGTTCATTGCAAGCTGATTCAATGATTAAGGTCATATGAATGTCTCAACTTTCTTTCCTATATAAGTTTGTATATCTCACATCGTTTCCCCCTTTCTCCATCTCCCCCGCTGCCCAGTTCTCCATCCCTCGAGCTTGCGGCTCTTGTATGTTTATGAAGGTTGATTTTGAAGGTTAGAAGTAGTATTACTTCTGAATTCCCATAAGCATGTGGCTGGGTTTAGTTTTCTTAGTTCTGATTTTTTACTTTTTGTTCTTGATTTCCTCCTCAAATGTAATGCAATGCATGAATTGTTTATGACACTGTATGTCATTATGAGAGTTACTTGCTTGAGTATCTAGTGGGGGACATAATTAATAGTTATATGGCCTTTTGACAATGGATTTTCTCGAGCATTAGTAGTTATAGATGCATTGTGACTTTTCTCTAGCAAGCTCATTCATGTATCATGATCACAACATATTCTTTTATTCTCCTGTCTCCACCGTTTGTGACCCTTTGGTTGGGTTGTGGGTATATTTAATATATTGACCTACAACTGCCAGGGCACCAAGTGAATGAGATTCACTTTCTTTCTCCACTTTTGTATTAGATTTGATAGATTGGTTTCTTAGCGCTTTTTTATTTTTATTTTTTATCAGCAACAAAAAGAAATTGTATTAGGCTCAGTTTGGTTAGATAGAGAATACAGGAAAGTAAAGAAAAAGAATATACATTTTTTTTTATTTTTTATTTTTTATTTTTTTATGTGTTTGTTTAGATAGAGTCTTAGAAAGTACTGGAAACTAAAGTTTCATGTACGACTCAAATTAACATGTTAATTAAGCTTACGATTTCTCGCAAAATATATAGGGAAATTTATTTTTTCTCACAACACTTTACAATGCTTATTTTGTTTCCCTCTTTATCCATGCTTCTCTCCACAACTCCATGTTATGCGGTGATTACATTTTTTCCCATCATTTTTTTGCAAAATTTTCCATCTATTCAAATGCATGAAAGAAAATAAATTTTCGTTTCTTTTTCCTTTCTTTCACTTCACTTTCTATCATCCGTTTCTTTCTAAACAAATGGAGTCTTAGAGAATTTATTGAGGGGCTACAACCCTTATACAACCAAAAGAAAAAGAAAGAATTAGTACAAAAGGAAAGTCCCAAATACCTAATACAATCCGCAAGCATTCACTTCCAATTAATAAATTGCTTCAAAACAACACCAATTTGCTTTCTCCACTACCGACATTAATTTATGGATTATTCTCCTTAAACTGTCTCCCTATGAAGCACTGACACTTCAAAACGACTAGCAGTGTCAGGCACACAGACACGGCGGGGACACGTATGGGTCACGTCACATGGCATGTTCCCTTATTTAATTAATTTACTTTCAGAGGACACGTTGGGGACACTTTGGGGACACACTAGGGACATGACAACTTGTCTTTTCTCCGATTTTCTTTGGTGTTTTTGATGAATGTTGAATGTTTATTATTTTTTTCTTAGGTTTAAATGCCTAATAGATCATGCATAAAAAAATATATAAACTGTAAATGTTAATTTACAAGTGTTTTTTTTTTTTTTTTGTATATTTTTATTACAAAAAATATAGAATTAGAGTTCGTTTTGTGTTAATATTGATTGTTTGTTGATATAATATTAATCTATTCTAGGTAGCAAATAAAAATATATGAAAATATATTTTATTGTCGTGTCCCCGCCATGTCCGTGTCTTCTTTTTTTTTGAAATTCCCATGTTTGCATCTATGTCCATGTCCGCATTTGTATCCGTGTCCGTGCTTCTTAGCTATCTCCTAAATTCCTCCACAAAGACGAAATAGACGCTAACTGGTTTCTTCAACAAGAAGATTTTACTCTTTCAATTCCTTGGAGTGTTGCATAGAATATTTAAAGATCCACAAATGCCATAAATGCCTTGTTGAGATATGACCATTTCAATGTGCTTTATTGACAGAAGAATTTACAAATATGCTATCATCCCATCCTTGTACATATTGGTTGCTTTAGTGCATTGCACACACTTTAAATTTTACTTGTTTGTTTATTGTGCAGTGTGAGGATCCGAGGTGCCAGGTGTGGCAGCATATTGGTTGTGTTATTATTCCAGAGAAACCTATGGAGGGTGTTCTACCTGCTCCTCCTGATATTTTCTATTGTGAACTCTGTAGACTCAGTAGAGCTGATCCGTATGTAATGCCAGTCATTTTTCCTTTATTTTTAAAATTTTAATTTTTAAATATATATTTTTTAATGTTTTGGACTGTATGTGGATGCATGTTTAAGTTTTCTGCATGTAAGTTTGCTATGATTGGTATTGTTGGTAACATTATATTTTTCCAGATGGGGTTTGGTTGTTTTGAGAACATAAATGTTTTCTTAATGCTATTACTATTTATTTATTTATTTAATTTGATAAGTAGTGTTGTACTGGTATTATGTTACATTTTCTTCTTCAACCTTCATCCTACTTATGGACTCTCTCTATCTCTCTCTCTCTCTCTCTCTCTCTCTCTCTCTCTCATCAGCATGCCATTGATTTAGTTAGTCTTTGAAAAGAATCATACTGTGGTTTTTCTGTAATTTGAGTTTGCTATTGCTTTTAGGCCATTTTTATATTTAGCAAGTATGCTTGGTTAGTACAATCTTTCAGTACAGTTTAGTTTTATTAAAAATTTAGCTCATCTGTGATTCTTCAGTTCGATTTGTTGGTCATGATCTTACATAAGGAAAATTCTATGGTACATATGCACCCAGTTACGACCTTTGTAGTCTTTGGTTATGACTTATTGAGGTATTGGTTAGGACTTGGTTATACACATTGTGGTGTTAGTTATGACTCATTGTGATGTTGGTTATGACATTATTTTGGTTATGATCCAAGAGTTCTTTGGTTATACGTTATGTGATGTTGTGTTTGGTTATAACTCAATTTATTTTTAGTTATGACTCCCATAGGATTAAGTTATGGCATTTGTGGGAATCAATCCCACAAAAGGGTGTGTATCATAGTATTACCCCTTACATAAATAACTGGACCATTATTATTATATAATAAATCTTGACTTGGCAACTATTTTTTGAACTTGCATTAAATTGTCTCATTTGTATATTTCCTCCAATTTTGATATTGCTTTAAAGCCTGTTATTATAAATAATATGCGATTTTTTTTCCCAGCATTAAACAGAAGTTAAAAAACTTAATTTTGATATTGTAAATTGAGAATTGTATGGTGAATCGGAATCCTAATTTGATTAATCATGAATTGAATTGAATCGAAAATCGTAAGATTCGGTACAAACTATTAAAAATGACAGGAATCCTAAATCTATGTTACATGTACCATGCTAATGTATGCTCGTGTCTAACTCTACACTTGGGTCAGGGTGGGATATGTGTCTAACATATTTCGTAATTTGAGTTTATCATTAAATTATGCAATGATATACTCTATAGTATCTTGTCAACACTAGTTTAACTTAGAAAATAAAAGAAGTATATTAAAAAAATATGAATATTTTTTTTAAAAAATATGAATATTTTGTCTCGTCCTTGTGCTTTTGGACATAGGAATTAAATGAATAAGATACTTGGACACATATCCATGCCCAACACATGTACCCAAGTCCATGTAACATTGCTCTAAATAGAGTAGAATAAGAAGAAAGATTAAGTTTGAATGTTGTATTTTAAAACCTAGAACACTTTAAGTAGGCTTATTATTCAAAAAAAAGTTGTGGAACTCTCGGATCTGACTAAGTTGATCCATGTCATGCTAAACTATGTTTGTTTCACTAAAATAACAACAGATAATTTATTGCTTTCGTCTTAAACATCTTTAGAAGATTTATTTTGACGTTTTGCCAGGGACAAAAAAAAAGAGAAAAATGGTTAAGAATCTGTTGGGTTTGATCTTATGGGATCCAATTAAACCCTTTGATCACAAAAATAACAACAAATCATGCAAAGTATTGGTTATTTTCGCAATAAATACTCTTAGAAGTTGTATTCAAACATTCAGAAAAAAAGAGAGAAAAATGAATCAGAATATGTCGCATTTGATAGTTTCAAGAAATGCATGAATCGTAAAAGGTGAATTAAATTGTGTCCATCAATTTGTATTGATACATGCATGAGTCGTAAGATTTTGATAGCAGATTGTTTGGGTTAATTTGAACCAATTGTCAAGCCAGCTGTGAACATTTGAACATTCTTAAATCTGGATCATTGTAACTTAAATACTTGTCTGGGTGGTTCAATGTATCCCACTCTCCTAAAGCCCACCTAATATACTCGAGAAGTTTTTGAATCTTGTTATTTGTTTTTATGCAGCTTTTGGATGACTGTGGCAAATCCTTTGTATCCTGTTAAGTTGACTACTACAAGTGTTCCAACAGATGGGTTAGTGCATGATTTGGATGTATGTATTTATTTGTAGTCGTCATGATTAATTTTTTTCCTTTTTTATTCCCCCCAAAAAATTCAGTACCAACCCGACGCAGAGCATTGAGAAAACATTTCAACTTACAAGGGCAGACAAGGACTTGTTGTTGAAACAAGAGTATGACGTTCAAGTAGGTTGATTTTATTACACTAGCTCATGATAAAAGGTTTCCTATCAGCGGCTTAGATATATTAATGATTTATGCATAATTATGATACAGGCTTGGTGTATGCTTCTCAATGACAAGGTTACATTTAGGATGCAGTGGCCACTGTATGCCGACCTACAGGTCAATGGTACGCTATGCTAATTTTGCTTCAGTAATTAAATTTTGTGTTGCCTGCAGGTGGAAGGTTGGAAACTCTATTGCTGTGATATTTTCTCTAAAATAAAATAATTTCTATTAAAAAAATTAAGAAACTGCAGTTGTAAAAATTGTTAAGCTGTCAAAATTTATCCTGCACATCAAACATTTAATGTAGTTCTTTGCATACTCTGCTGAGTTGGCAACTTTGCACTTGGAGTCCCCAACCAATACGCTTTGATTCATAACCAAGATTACTTTGGGTCATAACAAAGGCATATGGTATAGCCTATTGTACAATCCAAAAAGTACAGCAGAGCTGGCTCTATTGTCCTCCAGAGATTTCAGAATGCAGCAAAATAGTTATACAGTTTCCTTCACCTTGTACCACTTGTAATCCCAATTAGCTAGCAATTGAACCCTTTGTCCCAAATTATAAATTCTCTCTGAATGTAGCAGTTGATGTTGACACTGCTTTGGTGGGCATTGCACACACCCAGTGCTTTTTCAATGGGACTTGATGCCATCCTTCCCACTAAGCACCTCACTGAACAGCTCAGCCTAGGGTACCACTGCTCCCTTTTCATGGTCCACCTCCACCTTAGAGTAGCCTCTATATCTTGACGGAGGGAATCTTCAAAATTTAGCACAAGAACTTATAGACTTGAGCCCATAGTTTTGATCCTTGACAGATTGAGGTTTTCCAACAATCACTCTATCAAACAACCGTATGTGCTTTGGATGTTATGATCTTCATAAACACTCACATATATAGAAATTTTGTGGTTTTTTTGTCTGGTTTTGTACAGGATAATCACAAGCTGTTCTCGTCCTTTTTTGTTTTTGTTTGTCTATGGCCTTACAGGTGTGCTGGTGCGGGCAATTAATAGACCTGGCACGCAATTGCTAGGGGCTAATGGTCGTGATGATGGCCCTGTTGTGAGTTATTCCCCTTTGTTAAGCTGCCAATCATTCTGTTGAATTATTTCATGCCTAAATATTTCTGAGGAAATAGATTTACTTGTGATTTTTTTTATGCATAAATGTTTTTACTACTTTTCTTCAGTTAGCTGGATGCTGGCGTTTTTAATAGCCTTAACTATTACTGGTCTTAGCTTACTTCTTATTGTTTTGCCAGATCACACCATTCACCAGAGACGGAATTAATAAAATTTCCTTAACAGGATGTGATTCTCGAGTGTTTAGTTTGGGGGTCAGAATTGTGAAGCGACGTACTGTCCAGCAGGTATTTTGAACTCTTTCAATATTAAGACATGAGATAATTATGAGTCTGTCTTTTGTGTATGACATCAAGTTCTTTCAGTTATGGCTTGAAATAGGAAATGCAATCTAGATGCTGTTGATTGCTGTGTATTGTTATCACTCCCTGGGATTGTTTTACTGTTTGTTCTGTTTAATAATCTTGTTGGTGTTTACAAGTTCTTTTTGTGGTTAAATTTGCATTTGAAGAGTTTTGCAGTGTCTCTACATTTTTTCTGTAGTTAGTTTGCATCTGTTTATACCGGTAGAGGAATTCTTATAAACTGACCTTCATTATGGTCTTGCAAGCATGTGTTTATATTCATAAATCTCAATAAAAATGGAGGTAATAAAGTTAACATATCATTGTTACAGTTACTTGTTGCCATCTAAATTAATTGCTACGTACTGTCCTGTTTGTTCTCTATGGTTTTCTGATGTAATGCTGGATATAATTGTAATACTGTTTTGTCTTATTTTCCGATGTACCTAAAAAAAAATACTGTTTTGTCTGTTTTCTATGGATTTTTGTTAATAGTACAGGATTTACCTTGCTAGTATTTAATTATGAATCAGTTGATTGAAATGTTTTGCCTCTGTGATAGTTCTCGCGATTATTTTGGATCTAATTTTGTGTAGTTTGGGAGGTAGTATTTGTTATAATTGTGTCTGAATAATTATCTTTTAAATATTTTTGTTTTTATTTTTTGTGTTTGTTTTTATGAACATTTTAGGAACCTATGATCACAGAAGAAATGTGCACTAACTGGATTCCAAAGATTCATTGCCTTTTTTTTCCTAAACACACAGCTGCCAAAAAAATTAAAATAAAATATTTACTTGATTTTTGTTTATTTTGTTTTTATTTTGTTGTCTAGATTCTCAACTTGATACCCAAGGAGTCAGATGATGAACAATTTGAAGAGGCTCTTTCTCGTGTTCGCCGTTGTGTTGGTGGTGGAACTGAAATGGAGAATGCTGATAGTGACAGTGATCTGGAAATTGTTGCTGATTTTATTCCTGTCAACTTACGTTGTCCTGTAAGTAGTTTTGTGTTTGTCAATGCAGACATTCTTTTCTGTATTTGTGTTTGTAACTTTTTGCTCTTTACTGAAAGGTACACTTAACTTTTTGGTAATGCTATTTGGTAATGGTTACAATTTATTCTTTATTGTTTATAGAAAACATTAAACATGTTTATATTTATTTTTGGTAAAAATGAAAACGAAAGATTTGGGTCACATGTTTTCAAAAACTTGTTTTGAAAGCTAATGGGGTGGCCTGAGGGGGTGGAGGGACTCCCCCGGAGGTAGTGGCTGCCGGTGGTGGTAGGAGGGGGGTTGCTGATGGTGGTGGACGGTGGTGGTTGGCTGGCTGTGCTGATGGTAGTATTGTGGCCAGAGGGGGGTGGGGGTGGGGGTGGGTGGGAGGAAGGAAGGAATGTGAACTTGTTTACAAAAAAAGATTACATTTTTTTGTATATAGAATTTAGTAAATTTTGTAAATAGTTTATATTTTTTACAGACAAAAACAGGAAGCAAACAAGTTTTTGTTAATGGTTTTCAAATTTTTTGTAACATAAATGCTAAACAGTAAGATATTGTTTGGCAATATTTACATTTTACTGTTTTTGTTCACAGAAAACATTAAACATTTTTTTTTTTTGGGAATGAATATGAAAACAAAAAACATATTTGCTACATGTGATTCAAAAACTCATTTTGAAAACAAGAAGTGGTTGAAGAGGTTTCAATCAGCGGGAGGCGGGTTGGTGGTGGTTGAAGGTGGTTGTCAGGGAGGTGGTGGCCAAAGCAGATTGCAGGTGGCATGCAGTGGTAATGGGCATTGTGGGTGGTGGCCGGAGAGGGTGGGAGGAAGGAGTAAAAACTTGTTTTCAAAATGAATTTAATTTTTTTAAAAAGAATTTAGTAAATTTTGTAAATTCTTTTTAATATTTTTGAAATGAAAATAAACTCCAAGCAAGGTTTTGTTTAGAAAATTCAAAATCTTTGTAAACATAAATAGAAAATTATAAACACAAACGTTATTGCATGGGAAACGTTTATAAAATGTGTAGCTAAGTTGAGAATACATAATTTTACTCTTTAATTTTACATAGTGAATTAAACATCTTATTAAATACTTCCCAAAAGTAAGTAGAACTTTGAATTCGTTGCAATTAATGAATTTTTTTTCTTAAAAAACAGTGACACCACTATCTAGTGTGATATTCGTCAATGGAAATTTTTTATAAAACAAGTTATAAGGCCAACAATGCTTTACATGACAAAATGCGGGGTAATTAGGAATCAGCACATTCATAAAATGAGTGTAGGTGTGGTGAGAATGCTTAATTTTACATGTTTAAATCTGTAGTGAATTAACATCTTAATACTTCCCAAATAGAGTAGAATTTTGAATGAGTTGCCATTAATATGTTTTTTTTCTTGAGAAGCACGGGCATGGACATAGACAAAAGACAGACGTTTTGAAAAAATTAAGATACAAACAAGACAGGAAAACGACAAAAAATTATTATTATTATTATTATTTTTTATATTTTTATTTGCTATAGCCTATATATATGAATATGAATTTTTGGCACAAAGATATAAAAAGACATCAATGCATATATAGGTGTATTTTTACTTTTTTCTACTTTCCACATAAATTGATCGTCTTTATTCAATCTAGATCTCCCTTGCAATTGATCTGTTCGATATCGAGTATGCTAATGCGAATCTCTAACAGTTGTAATTAAGTCTCTCAATCGCTCTCTCTTGTCGTTCTCGCGAAACTCATGCAAGGCTCTCAAACAGTTTACCTGTCGCAACGGTCGCGGTGCTTCAGGGGGGACAAACGATATAGATAAGCCTTTTTATTACACGTTTAGTCTTCCCCCCCCACCCCCCTTCAAGAGCTCCGCTAGAATACTGACTTGGTTACCTAGCCCAGAATAAAGAATCCATAGGGAGTATCAAAGAGAATAAGGAATTCTTATAACAAGCATGTAAGCAAATCGCGGTAGTTACGCTATAGCTGTTCTGCAAATAGAAGCTGTTGGATAAGAGCAGTTGGTCTTCCTCTTGCAATTGAGAATAAGGACTTCAAAGTGCAAATAGGCAATCGACAAAGGCAAATAAAATAGGTGGAAACCGGTATTTAGTACGGTGGTATGAGAGAAGCAAGTTAGTATGCGCCTCTATTCAAAGGAAATGTCTCGGATTGTAGGAGAGGCATATGACTTTCTTAGTGACTGAATCACTTGAAGTTGAATCAGTTGAAGGAGGTTTTGACAGGAAGAATTGCCACTCAAGGCGGGTGGGGGTTCTTGACGAGTGGGCATGAACTGTAACCTAACAAACAAAAGTAAGCCAACACAGGACACGTGTTCATGAAGTGTCCCCAATGTTTCTTGCAAAACAAATGACACTTCACGTGGCATGTCTGACATGTAGACATGCGTGTTCGTGGCACGTTAGTCTCAAATACGTGTGGACACTAGTATGACACCCATTTTGAAGTGTCTGTGCTTCCTATACAACCCTTGGTCTTTCAGACATACCTGGTACGAAGGAATAAAAAAGTATCCAATTTTCTGCTGTATCCCTCATTTCCTTGGGATTGTAGTTCAATTGGTATCGAGATTCTAGTGTGATATTAATCTGTATATTTGTGCTCCACTACGTGTTGGACACTGACGCAGCACCCATTTTGAAGTGTCATGCTTCCTACAACCCTTTGTCTTTCAGAAATAACTGATAAGGAGGAATAAAAAGAACCCAATATTCTGCAGTATCCCTTATTTCCCTGGGATTGTAGTTCAATTGGTATCTAGGTTGATATCAATCTGTATATCTGTGCTTTGTGTCGGCAATGTAGTATGTTTTTATTTATGTTATACCTTGATTACATGAGACCACTAGTGAGGTCAAGGCATTATTAATTAATGCATTTATGGCATCGGTGTTGAAGCTTCTATTTTTTTATTGTGATATGGAGATAATTATTTTTGGGATTTTCTCCCCCCTGCACATATATGCTGTAGATGAGTGGCTTAAGAATGAAGGTTGCTGGAAGATTCAAACCTTGTCTCCACATGGGCTGTTTTGACCTTGAAGTTTTTGTGGAAATGAACCAACGATCTAGAAAGGCAAGCATCTAACAATATGTTCTATATGTATATTGGTATTCTTATTGGAATGTATGTGAGATTTTTCCTTCTTTTTTTTTTTTTTCCTTCTCTTTTAGTCATGTTTTTATATCTTAGCAAGCTCTTTGTCTGCTGCAGTGGCAGTGCCCCATTTGTCTCAAGAATTACTGTCTGGAGAATATCATCATTGACCCATATTTCAATCGCATTACATCTAAGGTATCACCTACGGAAAATTTAATCAAGTCCATCGTTGATCTTTTGGTACATAGGGCTTATGCTTTGTTGTAATTTTGTGATACAGATGCGGAATTCTGGAGAAGACGTGGCAGACATTGAGGTGAAGCCTGATGGTTCTTGGCGTGCAAAGGCGGAAAGTGATCATAGGGAGCTTGGTGATCTTGGGATGTGGCACTTCCCTGATGGCACTCTTTGTGCCCCTATGAATGAAGAAGTTAAATCTAGATTAGAAGCGTTCAAGCACGTCAAACAAGAAGGTGTTTCTGAAGGTCATGCCAATTTGAAACTCGGAATCAGGAAGAACCGGAATGGTTTATGGGAAGTCAGTAAACCCGAAGATTTGCATGCTCTTTCTTCCGGTAATAGATTAGAAAAGTTTGAAAACAATGGTCACAATGTTATCCCAATGAGCAGTAGCGCAACGGGAAGTGGCAGGGATGGTGATGATGCTAGTGTCAATCAGGATGGTGGCGGAAATTTTGATTTTTCGACCAACAATGGGATTGAACTCGATTCAATGTCTCTGAATATTGACCCTACTTATGGATTTACCAACCACAATTCTACACCATTAGCCAATGCAGAAGTCATTGTTCTCAGTGATTCGGAGGAAGAGAACGACATCCTGATTTCTTCTGTCTACAAGAACAATCAAACTGATACTAATGGGGTTGCATTCCCACTTCCCCAACATGGAATTCCTGATCCATATCCTGAAGAACCTGCTCTTGGTACCGGTGCTAGTTCATGCCTCGGTCTTTTCAATACTAATGATGATGAATTTGGGATGCCAATCTGGTCTTTACCTCCTGGAAGTCAAGCGGGTCCCAGTTTCCAGTTATTTGGTTCAGATGCGGATGTCTCGGATGCCTTACTCGATTTGCAGCATGGTTCCATTAACTGTCCTACTTCCATGAATGACTACTCATTTACTCTAGAGCCTGCCATGGGGTCCGCTGGTCCTGTCCCTGAGTCTTCGATTGATCATTCAAATGCTGATTTAAATGATAGATTAATTAATAATCCACTGCCATTTGGTGGCGATGATCCCCCTCTTCAATTATTTCTTCCTACAAGGCCTTCTGATGCCTTGATGCAGCCTAATTTGAGAGATCAACCTGATGAGTCTGAGGATTGGGTTTCTCTCCGACTTGGGGGTGGTGGCACTAGTGGTCAATCTGCGGCTGCAAATGGAGTAAAGTCACAGCAGCAATTACAATCCAAGGAAAGGCCCATGGATTCTTTGACAGACACTGGTATGTGTCGTTTTTTGGCTTTTGCTTTTCTTTTCTTTCTTCCTTCCATTCTTTTTTTCATGCGTGTGCTCATTAGTTCTTTGAAATGGTATATTTTGGCTGCACTTTTGAGAAAAATGTGCTTGCGTCAGCAACATGGCGTCGTTTGGTAATGCTTCCGTTCCCTGTTTTCTCTTTCCCTATTCATTTTTTTTTTTGAAATTTGGGAACGAAAACTTGTTTGGTGTATTGTTTTGGTTTCAAATAAGTGGGAATTGATTCCAAGATTTTTGAAATGAAAAAAATGTGTTTTTACTTGTTTTCAAAACAATTTCACTCCGACCTCTGGCTAGATCTCCATTCCAGTGACACTCCAGAAACTAGTTGGCTGGCCACCTTTCGGTGTCCTTACAATCACCTCGCGACAGCCGGCAACATTCAGGCCACCAAGCCTGGCAACTCACCAAACATGGTTATTTGTTTTTGTTTTCATTGGTTTTGAAAACACGTTTGCACACCAAACAAATTTTCTGTTTTATTTATTTATTTATTTTTAAAAAACTTGTTTTCTGGTTTTTGTAAATGGAAAATAGGAAACTGACAATGTTGAGTTGAACCTTGAAATGAATGGTTTATTGTTTGCTTTGTTACATGGACTCTTCTATTTCCCCCAAAGTATTTGTATCCATTGGATATGACAAGGGTAAGGAAGGGTATGTGATATGGTCCGACACTTGTATGCAATTTTTAGACACTTGGATCCTCCAACTTTTCAAAATGTTTGAAGAATAAGAGGCTCAAATTTGCTAAAAAAGAAACATTTATAATCTCAACATAGATGAAAGAAAGAAACTTCACATTTTTTCTAAATCTGACTTAATTTCAAGTAAATTTCTACATAATTTACATCTTATCTAAGAATATTGTATAATATGTAACATATATGTCTATAATGAGTCCCCGTACCCGTATCCTATTTTTGGATACATATCCAAATATCTTAGGACTTAAGTTTATGAAAGTCTGATGCTCTGACATGCACCCGATACTCGTTCCCGAGTCCGTGTAACTTAGATTGTTTGTATGTCAGATCTGATATAAACTGGCCATTTTGGTTAGTAACTATTATTGGTAGATTTTTCCGCCCACGATATTCTTTACATATTTATAAAGCTAGGATCTTATAAGGGAGGATTCGATTTGATGCCAACTTTTTATTCCCGTTCTGATGAGCCCATCAAATATGGAATTTTAGTGTTGTATTTTTTTCCTTTTTCGCTAATTCGTAATATCTTTTCATAGTATACTTGGAGGCCTAATTTAGTTTAACTTCCTTCACACTAACACTTTATGCAGCTTCTTTGCTTCTTGGAATGAATGACAACAGATCTGGCAAGACAAGCAGGGAAAGATCCGATAGCCCATTTCCTCGCCAGCGACGTACTGTAAAACGATTTTATCTTTCTATTGACTCAGACTCTGATTAGATTAGTTGGACATTGGTTTCTGGGAGTATATGCTGCAACAATAGAGAACTGTTTGGAACCCCCCGTCTTGAAGAATTCAATTCCTGGAAAGATTCAGAGATCTGTTGTCTTTACTGCCCAGTTGGTTTATACTTGTAAATTGAAGAAAGCTGAGAAACATTTTTGCCCATGTGAGTAGTCTCAGTTGCTGCAAGGCATGCATAGCATAGCGGGACAAATTTTAGCAATGAAGTGTTCTGCTTTAGAAGTGTGCCGTTGCTTCAGGAATTCTTTTTATTGGTGAGTTGTAGATTTATTTATTTATTTAAATGTCCAGCTTTGAGCACCCATTTTGTTGTGTTACTAATTCTCTATTTTTCTTTTTTCTTAACAGGGCTTGGTTTGAAAATTCTTTTTTTCTCTCCGCGTGGTGATTTGCAGGTCCCATGCTCTGATAAATTGTACAATAGACAGTTATTTTTAATGTGAAATTGAGAACAAATCCGATGGTTGCATGACCTTTGGATATAGGGGGTGAGTCCCCAAAAGTAAACACAAATTTTCCTTTGATTTTTTCGTCTTCTATTTATGACGAGCAAAATAGATCATGTAAATTTTCTTCACCTTACCTGATTGAATAATTTATAGAAATGTTGGATCTTTCAGACTTTTTTTTGGGACGAGTTTTAGTTATTGCTGTTGGATATTTCCTTTCTTTTGTTTATAAGTTAATAAATATTTTGTTTGTTAGATCTGTATTCTTCATGTAGCAAAAGTGGAGTTTGGAATGCAGGTCCTTTTCTCTCCCCAGGCTTGGACAGGGGCTTGCATAAGCTAATCTGGGTAGTTTTTGTTCTTATTTTGCTTTTTATATTTTTGAGTGATGCATTGGTTATTTTGTTGTTTTATATGCTCTCCGTGTCCGCGTGTGTAGGGAGCATCTGTTTGTAGACCACCTATTTTTTCATCCCACCATTACTCGGTTCACACCACAGTTTTAATTTTGTGTGTGCATGTGTATATATATATATATATATTTGAATTCACACCAGCAAGTTTCATAGGACTTTTCATATTCTTCCCCTAACCTTAGTCTTAAAGCCACCATCCACTGTCGTCATCTTTGGGGCTGTTGCCGCCATGTTCCCATTGCCACCTCCCACTCTTGTTGCTACCTCCCTAGCCACATTGCCCCACAGCCACTGCCCATCTCTTCCCAGTCACTCCTTTCCCTAACTCTTTATTCCACAGACCCACTACTGCAACCCAGCTACCTCAGACCACCATTGCAACCCACTGCTATCCTTTCACAAGCACCGAGATCCTCAAATGTATTCCCATTACGACTAGGGGAGGCGTAAGAGTGGAGAGGGGTGGGAGCAAATCACTGTTTGGGGCTGGTGGGACAGAGGCAATGCTGCAACTAGGGTTAGGGTTTTAAGCGGTAGACGGTGGTGGTTGATGATGGTGAGGTATGTTTGTCCTTGATAATATAATTTGTTTGAGGGATAGAATTGTAACTAATTTATTATTATTATTATTTTTATTTTTTATTTTTATTGTATGATGTGCAAATAGCAGCTCGGATGGCTTAATATGCATCCAGAAGTTTAGTTGAACACCCTTATACTTTGGACATTTCATTTTAAAATTTGAAATTTATTTTGCTATTTTGCACACACTAAATAATATTTATTATATCTTCAAAAATCCTTGAGAGATACTTGGCACAGCTCACAAGCCAAATTGATTTCAGTTCTCTCTAACTCAACTTCTCACGTAGAGCAACGCAACAGATCAAATATCTTCCGCTGGAGCCCATTCCCGTCGAAGCCCACCCGTTGTCACCCACTCCTGTTAGAGCCGCGAAGCCCACAAACAATGTCAAACATCACTCTAAAGCATACAAGGAGAAGTTAAAAAGTTCAAAGATACTATAAATGTACAGAGGGGTTGGGATAGAAGTGTTTTAATAATTATGGTTTGCCTAGAAAGAGGAGTTTGAGAACTTTCTCGATTTTTTAAATAGATTTTTTGGCTTTTCAATACTCATAATTGTTTCATTTTTTCTCAATCCTCCTCCCTTACTGTTATGGGTGCTCTTCTTCAATTTTGGCTTGTGACGGTAACTGAATTTTAGAAGGCAACGTTGACAAAGATGACGGTGACAGTAGATTTGAGCTTTGTTTTAATGCAGATCTTTTTTTTTGTTTTTTTCTTTTTCTTCCAAACAACAGTTGTGATAAGATTAGTGGTTTTTTCAGAACCACAACTAATTTTTTTTGGAGGCTTTTGTAATTTGTTCAAGGTTTTTTGTTTGGCTCTTTGGAACTTTGTTATTTTTCTTTTTTCTTGTTCGGTAGGATGCTTACTTCCATTTTAATATAACTACCTTATAATCTTTCTAAACAAAATCAACAATAATAATAATGATTGATTATAATTAAAAAAAGAGAGAAATATGCCTTTTATTTTTTACATATTAATAACACAATTGATAGGTTTTTACATATTTATTGTGATGACAAGGCTAGAGCACATATAAATTATAATTGCAACATCATTTTATTAATACTAATAATAATATTATAGAAAGCAGAAAAGCAAATAGCTAAATCCATTTGACTGAACATAGATAAAACAACAATGATTCATCCCACTAAAAACATCACCACTAATAGCACTAATGCATTAAAAAAGTAAAAAAAAAAAAAAAAATACAATTCCAAGACCAAAACATCACATCATTAATAGCGGGACCATTGCCACCTAATTAGTGGGAGCACTAATTAGTGCTCCCAAGCATTTTTCTAGATAAAATAGGTAACCAGGAATTTTATCATATTTATAAATTATTTTATGTGACAAAATTAAAAAAACAAGAAATGAACAAAGGCAAAAAGCATGAGTGAAAGAAGCCCAGTTTCTCTTTCAAAATAAAAGAAGCAAGTAATGAATAAATCTTATTTTTTACTTTTATTTTAATATTTTTTTCAATCTCTCAATTTTCAATTATCTTAACCTCAAAATTGCCCTTATGATTCGATCCTTCAATAAATTGTTGTTAAATTAGATGGAAATTTGGCACGTGATTATCATGTTGGAAATTCAATTCACATGTCACAAAATATCTCAATACAAAAAATTTTTAGTCATTCGGATATAAATTTTAGAAGAAAAATTAAATGTTCGGTTATAAATTTCTAAAAAAAAATAAATTATTCAATATACATTCCGTTTAACTGTTTAAGTCCAAACAATTATTTTTTGTTCTAAAATTTATGTCCGAACATTTTACATTTGTCTAAAATTTTACATCTGAATGATATAGATAGTGTATGCTAAGATTTTCTTTTGTACAAATAAAATTACCCTTATCATGTGACCTACTAATTAGTCCTGGAGATTTTTCTTCGGAGTTTTTCTTAAGAGTCGTTTGTTAAAATTGAAAATTAAAGTTTTAAACTTTTTTTTTTTTTTGTATTCCAATGTTTAAATATTAAAGAACTAAATTGTAAATACAAAATTATAGGATAAAGATTTTAGTTGTGATGAAAATGGAAATTACATTGATGTCTCTCTGAAATGAAATTAAGAATATTTTCAGTCAATTTCCAAATTTAAGTGCTTAGTATTTCTAACTCTCTCATATTAGTAACCTCTAGGCTAGTTTGATTGGACAGACTATAGCATAGAATTAAAATTATTAATCTATGAGACTCATATTCCAATTTATTATTCGAATTAGATTTCGATGACCATTTTATCAAATTTGGGGATGCTACTGCGCAGTTTGCGCAACATCTGTTGTGCGGCAAAATGGGCCTATTTCGGGATCCATTTTGATACTCCCTCCGTCCCAAAAAATTAGTCCCTTATTCCATTTTTCATTGTCCCAAAATATTAGTCCCTCTTCAAAAATCAAGTACAAAAATAATGTGAATTTCCTATTTTGCCCTTCTTTTAAATTAATAAACAATGTAAAAAGTACAATTATGACATTGATATTCCCAAAAAATGTACTATCAAAAGGGTAATTTTGGAAAATTAACTTTTTCCAAATACAATAATTGTACTACCAAAAAAAGTTGGATTCCCCAAAAGGGACCATTATTTTGGGACGGAGGGAGTAATCCAAACCGTTCACATTTTAGAATACATTAAGTATAACATGTCTGAAAAAAATCAAGTTAATCGGATAATGTTTGCCCATTCATCCACTCATATTTGTATTCATTTTAGTACTTTAAATTACAATTATTATTTATTTTTGTAGATACAAATGTGAGTCGATGAATGAGAAAATGATATTCGATTAACTTGATTTTTTACAGACATGTTCTACTTGATGTGTGCTAAAATGTGAACTATTTGAATTATCAAAATAGGCCCCGAAATAGACCCATTTCACAGCACAACAGATGTTGCTACGCAGCCGGCGCAACATCCCCAATTCCCCATTCTATCTAACAAAGTTATTAGATTTTTTATCCTACAACTAATAATGCAAAATATACATATAATTGGGATTATATATTTCTATATATATTGCAAAACAAAAGTGGACAAGAGGAAATTTTTGTATCTCACAAATCAAACTGAATAACCAATCATACATTAATATCATAGATTGTTAATCCCCTTACTATTAATATTGCTAATGAAACACGTTCTTTGGATATTATGCTTAAAACTAAACTCTCAATTGTGATATGAACACGAAAGGTTTTCATACAATGGGACATAGATAAATCATTTATCACATATTTGTTTCTCATTCTCTAAAAATTTTCCGTGCACTTAGACTACTCCAAGACCCCTTGTCTACCTGAGTAAAATATACTGTTCGTGTAAAATACACTGTATTTTTCATTATGACATAGAAATATTGTAAGATGACGTTATTATAGAAAAAACAAAACCAATATGGTCCATTGGATATTGTTCAAAGAATGATATAACTTGCACCTCGGAGCACAAAAACAGATCCATCACTTTTTTCTTTTTGGTGGAGAAGATGAAATGGGCAAAATGTGATTCAAGAAAATGATAGATGATAGCCTGCAAGAATTAACCCCAATAAGAAGGGAAAAAAAAAGTAGAAACATTGAAGAAATACCAGTTTTGAGTGAAGCTGGGGATTATGAATTTCTTTCATCATTCCGGATTTTTTCTAACAAAATATGGTCCAAGTTATCAAATGTCAACTACGCAGCAACAACAGCAACAACAACAACAACAACAAGGGGGGCACGAAACAATCAGGTAGCAACAACTTTAACATGCTCCAAAATCATCCACCTCTCTAATTACCTCTCCCAGTCAATAAAGCCTCATGAGTCTCCATCACATTGAGGCTCCTTCAGACCATAGTTAGACTTGTGAGCCAGTTTAAACCATTTGGGTGTGATGCATTTCACTTTCAAATTTGTTTTGGCCTTTGTGTGTGTGCGTGCGCAACTGTGTGATATTACTATTAACCTGGTCATCATGGGTTCAAACTACATAAACCTCTCCATATGTGGGGGTAAGTGTAACACCCCACCAATTATCATGTACATAGAACAGTTAAAATATACTTTCTACACATATACTCACAATACAATTTCATTCAAATATTTCTCTTTCTCATTGAACTGTAGATTTTACATACAAAACAATTCCAACAATACATCTCCCTGTTCAGTGAGTTAGAGAAAATTATAAAACAATTACATTGCCTTTCTAGCTTACTAGTTACATTGGGACATTAATACAAAATTACAAAGCTCAAAATAAAAGTAGAAAAAGAGTTTCATCATTTCATTACAACATTAAGTTTTCACAAAAGGTTAGGCTTTTTCAACAAAAAGGAAAAGAAATATCCTTATCTTCTTTTCCTTCATAAACGGGTTTAGGGCTCTTCATTACCTGAAATGTTAGTGAAAAAAAATAGGAATGAGTAATTTTGCCCAGTAGAGAATAACTTTAACCGAGAATATAGACAATTGATTTAAACATGAATGACCTTTATATGTATGCCCAATGTTCATTTGTATTATAAGTTTAATTGGACAAAATACAACTCACAATCAACCTCCACACTTTTTTTCGTCATCATACGGATGGCATGCAAACGCCTCAAACCTTTCCACTTTCGTCGTCCTCATACGAATCGGCCAGTGGACGCCTCACAACATTCCTACATTCGCCGCTCTCATGCAGACCAAGCAAGTGGGCACCTCAAACACAACCCCACATTCGTCGTCCTCACATGAACCGGGCAAGTGGGCATCTCAAACACATTTTACTTACCCAAAAAAAATCTCATACACATATCATAACATTTACATTTTCACACAACATCCACAATCACAAGGATTCTTAAATTTAAACCATCGATCATCAACGTCATCAATTTCATGAATAATCCCTTAGGGTTCATATAAAATTTGGGATTTTTCCACACTAATATTTCCTTTCTTTGATTCAAGCACATTTATTTCCTATTTCATAGTTGAAAGCATAATCCATCATCAATTTCTCAAATAAATACTTTATTGCACAAAACCCACCCATATATATATATATATATCTCACTCATCTCTATAGTACTTGTGGGGAAGTGGTTTTAGGAAATACTCTTCTGATCCTGGGGGACGCTCGCGATCCACCGATAGGCACCTGAAAGGAAGTAAACACTCCGGTCGGGGGTGCCGGAATTAGCACTCTGACGGACAAGTTAGACTCTCGTTCTAGATTACTTGTATTCTAAGTTAAACACTACAATTATCACATACCTCTTTCTAGCTGATGTCTCTTCTATTTATATCTTTTCTTCTTTGGGTCTCGGGATTAGTTCCAAATCCAACCTCCTATTCGGCATAATTTGTAATAAACCGATCTTCACTCGTCCCCTTGCTTAATCGACTATCTAGCCGAATAAGGTTGGGTCCGAGCTTCCGTGGCAATGGCTGAATGTTTCGAATCTTGATTCTTCAATGTTCGACTCTCTGGAATCTCTACGACTTCCAATATTCGGCCCCCACAATTGCTCCCCAAGCACTCCACTAGCGGTAGTTGGCTGGAGTGTTTGGCTTTGAACTCGAAGAGTCAGAGCCAAATTTGGCGGCTGATCGTATTCCAACGCGAATTCTGTCCACACGCTTCTCGGTTATCATTTCAACTTCCCGCCTCTTCGTACACTCTCATTTATTGTGATTTAAAATTTCGATGTCTTTTCAAATAGATACATGCTTTTAGACGCCCGTCGCTGGATTGCCTTGTGAACTACCTCTGCGACCTCCTACTCTTCTCTACCTCCTTCGCCATTTGTAAGTTCTCTCCTTCCTTGCTTTGTTTTTTGGCTTAGTATAATCATATTGGCAGGGGAGAATGGCGAAACATTTAAAAGATCTCCTCTCACCGGATCAAATTTCTGGTTTCCGACGCCATTTTTTCGTCCCTGATGACGTTCGTTTGTCTTTTGTAGCAGACGGAACCCTTGATATGGAGAGGGTTGATGAAAACACCACCGTCTTCCCTCTTCTATCAATTGCAGAGGGCGGGGTCCGTTTCCCCTTTTACCCACTCCTTAGGGCCGTGCTTTGCCATTGGGAGTTAATCCCTTCGCAGCCCAACGTCAATTTCTTTAGGATTATGATGGGGATTGTTGCACTAAACCATCGCCTTGGGCTTAACCTTGGCATCTCCGCTATTCGGCATTACTACGCCTTGGCCAAGTCTTCTGGTCGGCACGAGCGTTATTTCCTTAGAGCCAAAGACACCGACCATCAACTAGTGACTATGCTTTCCAGTTCTGGAAAGCGAGTCGATGATGTTATGGTTGTCGTCCAAGGAAACTAGGAATTCGGCGAAGGCGAGGATCACCTTGATCGTATTCCTAGACGGAGGGGCGAACTAGGTGGCCGAGTATCATCTTCTATTCATTTGTTAAATTTATAAAGCTTCATTTTTGGGGCCTTATGATTTTGCTTTTGCAGGGAACGATTTGAAGAAAATCTTGACCTCAAGGAAACCAGGTGGCCGAGTATCATCTTGATTTTTTACAGGCATGTTCTACTTGATGTGTGCTAAAATGTGAACTATTTGAATTATCAAAATAAGCTCTGAAATAGACCCATTTCACAGCACAACAGATGCTGCTACGCAACCGGCGCAACAACATCCCCAATTCCCCATTCTATCTAACAAAGTTATTAGATTTTTTATCCTACAACTAATAATGCAAAATATACATATAATTGGGATTATATATTTCTATATATATTGCAAAACAAAAGTGGACAAGAGGAAATTTTTGTATCTCACAAATCAAACTGAATAACCAATCATACATTAATATCATAGATTGTTAATCCCCTTACTATTAATATTGCTAATGAAACACGTTCTTTGGATATTATGCTTAAAACTAAACTCCCAATTGTGATATGAACACGAAAGGTTTTCATACAATGGGACATAGATAAATCATTTATCACATATTTGTTTCTCATTCTCGAAAAATTTTCCGTGCACTTAGACTACTCCAAGACCCCTTGTCTACCTGAGTAAAATATACTGTTCGTGTAAAATACACTGTATTTTTCATTATGACATAGAAATATTGTAAGATGACGTTATTATAGAAAAAACAAAACCAATATGGTCCATTGGATATTGTTCAAAGAATGATATAACTTTCACCTCGGAGCACAAAAACAGATCCATCACTTTTTTCTTTTTGGTGGAGAAGATGAAATGGGCAAAATGTGATTCAAGAAAATGATAGATGATAGCCTGCAAGAATTAACCCCAATCAGAAGAGAAAAAAAATAGTAGAAACATTGAAGAAATACCAGTTTTGAGTGAAGCTGGGGATTATGAATTTCTTTCATGACCACCTTGAGATCATTCCGGATTTTTTCTAACAAAATATGGTCCAAGTTATCAAATGTCAACTACACAACAACAATAATAACAAGGGGGGCACGAAACAATCAGGTAGCAACAACTTTAACATGCTCCAAAATCATCCACCTCTCTAATTACCTCTCCCAGTCAATAAAGCCTCATGAGTCTCCATCACATTGAGGCTCCTTCAGACTATAGTTAGACTTGTGAGCCAGTTTAAACCATTTGGGTGTGCTGCATTTCACTTTCAAATTTGTTTTGGCCTTTGTGTGTGTGCGTGCGCAACTGTGTGATATTACTATTAACCTGGTCATGATGGGTTCAAACTACATAAACCTCTCCATATGTGGGGGTAAGTGTAACACCCCACCAATTATCATGTACATAGAACAGTTAAAATATACTTTCTACACATATACTCACAGTACAATTTCATTCAAATATTTCTCTTTCTCATTGAACTGTAGATTTTACATACAAAACAATTCCAACAATACATCTCCCTGTTCAGTGAGTTAGAGAAAATTATAAAACAATTACATTGCCCTTCTAGCTTACTAGTTACATTGGGACATTAATACAAAATTACAAAGCTCAAAATAAAAGTAGAAAAAGAGTTTCATCATTTCATTACAACATTAAGTTTTCACAAAAGGTTAGGCTTTTTCAACAAAAAGGAAAAGAAATATCCTTATCTTCTTTTCCTTCATAAACGGGTTTAGGGCTCTTTATTACCTGAAATGTTAGTGAAAAAAAATAGGAATGAGTAATTTTGCCCAGTAGAGAATAACTTTAACCGAGTATATAGACAATTGATTTAAACATGAATGACCTTTATATGTATGCCCAATGTTCATTTGTATTATAAGTTTAATTGAACAAAATACAACTCACAATCAACCTCCACACTTTTTTTCGTCATCATACGGATGGCATGCAAACACCTCAAACCTTTCCACTTTCGTCGTCCTCACACGAATCGGCCAGTGGACGCCTCACAACATTCCTACATTCGCCGCTCTCATGCAGACCAAGCAAGTGGGCACCTCAAACACAACCCCACATTCGTCGTCCTCACATGAACCGGGCAAGTGGGCATCTCAAACACATTTTACTTACCCAAAAAAAATCTCATACACATATCATAACATTTACATTTTCACACAACATCCACAATCACAAGGATTCTTAAATTTAAACCATCGATCATCAATCTCATCAATTTCATGAATAATCCCTTAGGGTTCATATAAAATTTGGGATTTTTCCACACCAATATTTCCTTTCTTTGATTCAAGTACATTTATTTCCTATTTCATAGTTGAAAGCATAATCCATCATCAATTTCTCAAATAAATACTTTATTGCACAAAACCCACCCACATATATATATATATATATATATATATATATCTCACTCATCTCTATAGTACTTGTGGGGAAGTGGTTTTAGGAAATACTCTTCTGATCCTGCGGAACGCTCGCGATCCACTGATAGGCACCTGAAAAGAAGTAAACACTCCGGTCGGGGGTGCCGGAATTAGCACTTCGACGGACAAGTCAGACTCTCGTTCTAGATTACTTGTATTCTAAGTTAAACACCACAATTATCACATATCTCTTTCTGGCTGATGTCTCTTCTATTTATATCTTTTCTTCTTTGGGCCTCGGGATTAGTTCCAAATCCAACCTCCTATTCGGCATATTTTGTAATAAACCGATCTTCACTCGCCCCTTTGCTTAATCAACTATCTAGCCGAATAAGGTTGGGTCCGAGCTTCCGTGGCAATGGCCGAATGTTTTGAATCTTAATTCTTCAATGTTCGTCTCTCTGGAATCTCTACGACTTCCAATATTCGGCCCCCACAATTTCCCTCCAAGCACTCCACTAGCGGCAGTTAGCTGGAGTGTTTGGCTTTGAACTCGAAGAGTCAGAGCCGAAATTTGGTGGCTGATCGTATTCCAACGCGAATTCTGTCCATACGCTTCTCGGTTATCATTTCAACTTCCCGCCTTTTCGTACACTCTCATTTATTGTGATTTAAAATTTCGATGTCTTTTCAAATAGATACATGCTTTTAGACGCCCGTCGCTGGATTGCCTTCCGAACTACCTCTGCGACCTCCTACTCTTCTCTACCTCCTTCGCCACTTGTAAGTTCTCTCCTTCCTTGCTTTGTTTTTTGGCTTAGTATAATCATATTGGCTGGGGAGAATGGCGAAACATTTAAAAAATCTCTCACCGGATCAAATTTCTGGCTTCCGACGTCATTTTTCCGTCCCTGATGACGTCTGTCTGTCTTTTGTGGAAGACGAAACCCTTGATATGGAGAGGGTTGATGAAAACACCATCGTCTTCCCTCTTCTATCAATTGCAGACGGCGGGGTCCATTTCCCCCTTCACCCACTCCTTAGGGCCGTGCTTTGCCATTGGGAGTTAATCCCTTCGTAGCCTAACGTCAATTTCTTTAGGATTATGATGGGGATTGTCGCTGTTAATCATATTATTTAATTTTGATGATGTCTAAAATATATTAGTTAATATACATATTATTTGACACAAATTATTATCTTTTTAAAATATATATATTTGTTAAATATTATTTAAATAAAATAATATTATCTTTTTAAAATATATATGTTAAATATTATTTTAAATATTTTCAAAAACTTTACTATTCACTTTTTGAAAAATAGGGTTAATTACTATTCATCTTTTGACAAATCGATTAATTATATTATTTTGACAAAAATGATTATTTTAAATATTTTCAAAAACTTTACTATTCACTTTTTGAAAAATAGGGTTAATTACTATTCATCTTTTGACAAATTGATTAATTATATTATTTTGACAAAAATGATTGATTGGTTGTATTATTTTGACAAATTTGATATTTATGGGTTGTCTTATTTTGACAAAATTAATATGGAGTGGTAAAATACATTTAGTTTAAAATCTTTACAACATATACAATATTTTAAAGATGACATATATTTTCAGATCCATCATAAATATTATTTATAGAGATTTTTCTGTTTGCAAAATTTTGATTGGAACTTATATAACATTATATGCAGAATACATCACGTGCGCTATTAAATTTTTTACACTACATTGATTATATTATATTATAATCAAACAAGAAGAAAAAGATGGAGTTATTTATATATGTATATATATATATATATATATATATATATATTATAAACTAGATGGAGAAAATTATTTGTTTGTTTGAAAGTTGTGAACTTTGTATTAAATTGTCTACAAAAACGGTGGCTCCATGTTTGAAAAAAAACAAGAAGAAAAAATCAATCTTATTTTTATCTTTTTAATTCTTATCATTTGCTGACTATTTAAATTTAAGGAGTGTGCTTATGTAAGCAATGACATCAAGAGCCTGCTTATGTAAGCGATGACATCAGGAGCGTGCTTATGTAAGCCATGACGTCAGGAGCGTGCTTATGTAAGCCATGACGTCAGCAAGGAGTGTCCAACGGGTATATTTTTGTGTATAAATAGAGGTGTTGGATGTGGAGAAAAAATCAAGAACTTGAAGAGAAAATATTTCTGTGAGCTCCAAAATTCTGAGTATTCTGCTCTTTCACTTTCAGATCTAAGTCTAATTTTTGTTCTTACACTTTCATATCTACTCTTTGTGAGAGAATTATTGTAAAAGTGGGTTCAATTACCACTTATTCTTATTCCTTATTTTTGTGAGAGATTTTGTAAGGGTAAGGCATTTATTGTTGAGTGAGGCTCAATAGATAAGAGTAAGTCCTGTGCCAAATCCACAAGCTTGGTGGTGTATTTATTCAATTGATAGTAAAGAAATTCTCAAGGAGGTTCCTTGGGGAGTGGACGTAGGCCTGGCGTGCCGAACCACTATAAATCGCAGTGTTTGATTTTCTCTCTCTATCTCTTCTACTTTTATATTGATAATTATTATTCTGTTTTTCTTTATTTATTAAAATTCTGAATATTGTGTTATTTTTAATATTGTGAAATTTTTAGTAACCCAATTCACCCCCCCTCTTGGGTTGCCTATCTGGGATAACAATTGGTATCAGAGCCTAGACTCTAGTTTTTGTGACTTAACCGTCTCAGAGTAGATTATGACAACCCCTAGTTATTCCTTACCCGAGGGACAAGCATCTAATAGGCCACCTCTATTTAGCGGCACAAATTTTAGCTATTGGAAAACTAGGATGACCATACATATTCAATCTAATGATTATGAATGTTGGAAAATTATTTGTAATGGTCCAAAAATTCCTACCAAAACTATAGATGGACTTAGGGTACCAAAACCTGAAGATGAGTGGGATGAATCAGATACTAGAATGGCCCAAATTAATGTCAAAGCTACAAACATGTTGTACTGTGCTTTAGATGCCAACGAGTTCAATAGAATTTCCACATGTAAAACCGCTAAAGAAATTTGGGACAAGCTTATAGTGACTCATGAGGGAACCGAACAAGTTAAAGAATCTAGAGTCAGTTTGCTAGTCCATAATTATGAACTTTTTAAAATGAAGCCTGATGAAACTATTCCTCAAATGTTTACTCGTTTTACTGATATTATTAATGGTTTAACTTCTCTTGGCAAAATATATACTAATGCTGAAATTGTAAGAAAAGTGCTTAGGTCATTACCAAAAAGTTGGGAGACAAAAGTCATTGCCATTACAGAAGCCAAGGATTTATCAAAGCTAAGTCTAGATGAGTTAATGGGATCTCTCTTAACTCATGAGCTCATAATGCAAGAAGGAAAGGAAGAGGAGGACAACAACAAGAAGAAAGGAATAGCTTTCAAATCCACCTCGAAACATCAAGAGGATAAGGAAGATGATTCAGATGAGGATGAGGAAATGGCATTCATTACTAGAAAGTTCCAAAGGTTTGTGAGAAAGAACAAGGTGTACGAAATTTTTTCAGAAAAGACTTCAACAACAGGGATTTTCAAAGAGGAGAAAATCACAAAAAATCTGAAGTAACCTGCTATGAATGCAACAAACCTGGACACTACAAATCAGAATGTCCAGAACTTAAGAAAAAAATTCAAGAAGGACAAAAAGAAAGCTATGATTGCAGCATGGGGAGAAGATAGTGATGAAAGCGACACAGAAACCGAAGTTTGCAAAAACGAGGTTGCTAACCTATGTTTAATGGCACTTGGAAATGAAAATGAGGTAAATGACGAATCCTTTACATTTGATGAATTACAATTAGCTTTTGATGAATTACATGCAGAATTTAAGAAACTTAGTTTGAAAAATAATTGTCAAAAGAAAATAATTTCAAGTTTATCAAAAGAAAATGAATCATTGACTTCCAAGATAAATGTTTTAGAAAATGAAGCCATGAAAATGAAAAAGGAAAATGAGATTTTAACTCAAAAAGAGTCTTCAATTTCTGAAAAACATTTAGTTGTATTGCAAAAAGAAAACGAGTCTTTAAAAAATGAGCAAATTATTTTGAAAGAAAATATTGAAGACTTGAAAACTACTCTTTCAAAGTTCACTCAAGATAGAGAGACTTTAAATAAAATTCTTAAAAACCAAAACCGTACTTTTGGTAGAGCCGGAATTGGATATAAACCTTTTTCAAAAGTAAAAACTGCCAAAAATGGTTTTGTATATGCATCCTCTAATCACTCTCATCTCACATGTCATTTTTGTGGAACAAAAGGTCATATTTCACCTTCATGTCCTATTAAAAGAAATCCTTTTGCTAAAATAAAAAAGATGTGGGTTCCTAAGGATATCTCAAGGGTATCAAATTCTAACTTTTATGGACCCAAGAAAAAATGGGTACCAATAGAGAAATCAAATTTTTGTAGGTATGTTTCAAGACAAAATCCAGTAACGATAGATGGTATCTCGACAGTGCATGTTCGAGACACATGATTGGAAATAAAGCTATGTTCGCCACACTCCAACCAAAGGATGGCGGATATGTGACTTTTGGCGACAATAGCAAGGGTAAAATCATTGGTGTAGGAAGTATTGGTAAAAATCCCTCTCCTATTATTGAAAATGTTTTATTTGTTGAAGGTTTAAAATATAACTTGCTTAGTATTAGTCAATTATGTGATAAAGGTTATAGAGTTATTTTTGAGAAAACTCATTGCACTATTGAAAATACCTTAGAAAACAAAACTTTATTTGTAGGTTATAGACATGAGAATGTATATGTGTTTGATTTACATGATTTATCTTCTCATTTCAACATTAAATGTTTATCTGCTATAAATGATAATGGTTGGCTTTGGCATAGAAGATTAGGACATGCTCATTTTGATTTAATTTCCAAGCTTTCAAAAAATGAGTTAGTCATAGGTTTACCAAAAATTGTTTTTGAAAAAGATAAACTTTGTGATGCATGTCAATTTGGAAAACAAACTAGAATTTCTTTTAAATCCAAAAATATCGTTTCAACTACTAGACCGCTTCAACTCTTGCATATTGATCTATTCGGACCATCTAGAACATTAAGTTTAGGAGGAAAATCTTATGCCCTTGTTTGTGTTGATGATTACACTAGATATACATGGGTATTATTTTTAGCACACAAAAATGAAGCTTTTTATAATTTCTCAAAACTTTGTAAAAGAATTCAAAATGAGAAAAATCTTAATATTTGTAGTATTAGAAGTGACCATGGTAGAGAATTTGAAAATGATGATTTTATTAAGTTTTGTGATGACTTAGGAATAGATCATAATTTCTCAGCCCCTAGGACTCCTCAACAAAACGGTGTGGTTGAAAGAAAAAATAGAACTCTTGAAGAAATGGCTCGTACTATGCTTTGTGAAAATAATTTGCCTAAATATTTTTGGGCGGAAGCTGTAAACACTGCATGCTATGTTATAAACCGTGCCATGATTAGACCTATTCTTAAGAAAACTCCTTACGAACTTTGGAAAGGTAGAAAACCTAATATTAGTCACTTGCGTGCTTTTGGTTGTAAATGCTTTGTATTAAATAACAATAAAGATAATTTAGGAAAATTTGATGCTAAATCAGATGAAGCTATATTTCTTGGTTATTCTATGTCTAGTAAAGCTTATAGAGTATTTAATAAAAGAACTCTACTTGTTGAAGAATCTGTGCATGTTGTTTTTGATGAATCTAACGATATTATTTCCAAGAATCTTTTAAGTAATGATATTGTAGAAAATCAACCAAGCATGGAGAGCATTTATAAAAAGGAAAATGAAGAAAATCCATTACGCGAACATGACGAAGAAATGACAATGGAGAAACTTCAAGAAATATATGCTCTTCCAGAAAATGACTCAAATCTACCAAAAGAATGGAAGTATGCTCATGGCCACCCCAAAGACCTCATCATAGGTGATGCGGCAGAAGGTATAAAAACCCGTTCCTCTGTTAGAAATATTTGTGGTAACTTGGCATTTGTTTCACAAATTGAACCAAAATCATTTTTAGAAGCTGAAAATGATGAAAACTGGATTTTAGCAATGCAAGAAGAATTAAATCAATTTGAAAGAAATGAAGTTTGGTTTTTGACCCCTCGACCTAAGGATTATCCCGTTATTGGTACAAAATGGGTTTTTCGAAATAAAATGGACGAATCTGGAGTTGTTACTAGAAATAAAGCTAGATTAGTAGCTCAAGGCTATAATCAAGAAGAGGGAATTGATTTTGATGAAACTTTTGCACCAGTTGCTAGACTTGAAGCTATTAGAATGTTACTTGCTTTTGCGTGTTTTAAAGATTTTAAATTATATCAAATGGATGTTAAAAGTGCTTTTTTAAATGGGTACATTTCGGAGGAAGTCTATGTTGAACAACCTCCCGGTTTTGAAAATCATAAATACCCGGATCATGTTTTCAAACTTTCAAAAGCCTTATATGGCTTGAAACAAGCTCCTAGAGCATGGTATGAAAGATTGAGTAATTTTCTACTTGACAAAGGTTTTTGTAGAGGAAAAATTGATACAACACTTTTTATAAAAATCAAAAAGGAAGATATGCTAATCGTTCAAATTTATGTTGATGATATCATTTTTGGTGCTACTAATGAAAATTTGTGCAAAGAGTTTGCTAAAGACATGCAGGGTGAGTTTGAAATGAGTATGATGGGGGAATTAAATTACTTCCTTGGTCTACAAATTAAACAAGCTAATGATGGAATCCATTTAAATCAAACGAAATATATCAAAGATCTACTCAAAAGGTTTGAAATGGAATCATCAAAGCCTGCAGCAACTCCAATGAGCACATCGATAAAAATCGACAAAGATGAGCAAGGTAAACCCGTAGATGAGAAGAAATATCGAGGTATGATTGGTTCTTTACTTTATCTTACTGCAAGTAGGCCCGACATAATGTTTACTGTTTGTATGTGTGCACGTTTTCAATCCGCACCGAAAGAGTCACACATCATCGCAGTCAAACGCATTTTCAGATATCTTGTCGGCACTCAAAATTTGGGATTATGGTATCCTAAGGGAACCACCTTTGAACTTTTTGGTTACTCAGATGCCGACTTTGCGGGATGTAGACTTGACCGAAAAAGCACTAGTGGCACTTGTCATTTTCTTGGACACTCACTCACCTCTTGGTTTTGCAAAAAACAAAACTCAGTGGCTTTGTCAACTGCTGAAGCAGAATACATTGCCGCCGCTGGGTGTTGTGCACAATTGCTTTGGATGAAACAACAACTTCAAGATTTTGGACTTCACTATGATCATATTCCTATAAAATGTGACAACACAAGTGCCATTAACCTTTCAAAAAATCCTATTCAGCACTCACGCACTAAACACATTGAAATAAGGCATCATTTTCTGAGAGATCATGTACTCAAAGGTGACATTGAACTCGAATTTGTGCCTACAAATTGTCAATTAGCTGACATATTTACCAAGCCTCTAAATGAAGAACAATTTTGTTATATTAGAACAGAACTTGGTATGATGAATACTCCAATATAATGTTTATATTAAAAATAATTTTTTAATAATTAAATAAAATAAATATTGTAATAATAATTATTATTATAAAAAATAATAACCATAATAATAATATACATATATTTATATATATAATTTTTCTCTCTCTCTCTCTCTTCCGTTCCGTCTCTATCTCTCACCCACTCTCTCCCTTACTCTCTCCTTTTCTCCTTCTCTTGCTGTCTCGCTCTCCCCTTCTTCCTCTACCCTTAGCCGACTCCATCTCCACCCTCACCATAGCCTACAACCAACTCCACCATCCACAAAATCATCGATCACTTTCATCACTATCACCATCCATCCAAATCCCTCACTAATCTTCCAAACTCCATCACTTCTCCACCCGAAATCTGCATCACCATCTTCACCGATTCATCAAGTTCCATCACCGATCCATCAAGATCCGTGACTGATCCATCAAGATCCATTGCCGATCTACAAAAATTCGTCACCGATCTACCCAATCGTCTCAATTTCTTCCGTTCATCAAGGTTATCACCGATCAACATGTTAAAATTTTTGTTGCACTGTGTTGTATTTTTTTTACTTGTTATATGTGCTCCAAATTTTCTTAGATTTAATATTGGTTGCTTCTACCTTGATTGAAGTATTTGTTTTTATTTTTATTTTCTCCTTTTTGGCTAGTGCACTTGGTGTAGTTGTTTATGGCCAGATCTTAAGGGCCTTTAGTGTCATAGATTGGTAATTTATTTCTTCAATTTTATGAAATTTCTAGTGCATTAACTCAGGGGGAGACTCATATTTTGAGATTAACAATCATTATAAAAAAATATATATATATATAAAAAAAAGGGGCATGTGTATATTCTGTGCATAATTTTAGGGGGAGTATATATATACATTTTTTTTTCTTATCTGCCATACTCCTTATCTGCACCAACAAACAATTTTTTTGTGCAAAGTCAAAATTTTTTTTTAAAAAAAAATAATAATAATAAATAAATAAAGGAAGAAATGCTCACAATTTTATTTCAGAAAAAGAAAAATATTACTCGATTACAGGTAAATTTTCAGAAGGTTTCACAGATTTTTTCTTTTTCACTTCTCTCAACAATTTTTCATGAGCCTCTGTTACATGCCTCTCTCTATTTTCGATTTCTGTGAGTCTTGGCATTATCATCGTTGCATAATACTGCACTGCATTCTCCAACTGTGCATTTTTTCTTTTTAGCTCTTTCTTCTCCTTACACATATTCACTACTTGCTGTTTTAACAAGCACACCTCATCTCTCCATTGCTGATTTTCTTGTACTCTTGCTTGTAATCGTCGCGCCATATTGGAAACTGCAGTCATGGCCTGTGTACTAAGAGCCATAGTGTGATTAATAGCATCGAAATCATTTCGATTGCCAATACCACTAGAACCCTCATTTACAGGCATAGCATGTGCCTGCGTCACTGGTACTCTCTCATTTGCCTGCATTACAGGCACCTCATGCAGGTCCGACTCATTGATAGCCAAGGTAAGGAATGACATGATTACAAAAGAAGCTAAAACAAATTTTTCTCTCAAAACACTTGATGATTTTGTATCTTTGCCTCTAATCTGTGTCACTTTTTATACACTCCATTGCTCCATTCCTCGATGCATATCTGCTATCTCTGCTCAAATCTTTTGTTTGTCCATACTTCCTGCGCTCGAGATGCTCCAAAATCCCCACAATGATTCCGACAAGACAGCCGGCCCCTTATTTTATTTTTGGCCACCCAGATTATTGTATCCACTGTGTTTGTTTCTTATCTTCATCTTTATTTTGATGATGTCAAAGGGGGAGAAAAAATATGATTTTGAAAATTATATGTCGCAGGGTTGTCAAATATTTTGTCAAATTTATTTTGTGTCAAATCCATACAAATATTGCCATCATCAAAAAGGGGGAGATTGTTAATCATATTATTTAATTTTGATGATGTCTAAAATATATTAGTTAATATACATATTATTTGACACAAATTATTATCTTTTTAAAATATATATATTTGTTAAATATTATTTAAATAAAATAATATTATCTTTTTAAAATATATATGTTAAATATTATTTTAAATATTTTCAAAAATTTTACTATTCACTTTTTGAAAAATAGGGTTAATTACTATTCATCTTTTGACAAATCGATTAATTATATTATTTTGACAAAAATGATTATTTTAAATATTTTCAAAAACTTTACTATTCACTTTTTGAAAAATAGGGTTAATTACTATTCATCTTTTGACAAATTGATTAATTATATTATTTTGACAAAAATGATTGATTGGTTGTATTATTTTGACAAATTTGATATTTATGGGTTGTCTTATTTTGACAAAATTAATATGGAGTGGTAAAATACATTTAGTTTAAAATCTTTACAACATATACAATATTTTAAAGATGACATATATTTTCAGATCCATCATAAATATTATTTATAGAGATTTTTCTGTTTGCAAAATTTTGATTAGAACTTATATAACATTATATGCAGAATACATCACGTGCGCTATTAAATTTTTTACACTACATTGATTATATTATATTATAATCAAACAAGAAGAAAAAGATGGAGTTATGTATATATGTATATATATATATATATATTATAAACTAGATGGAGAAAATTATTTGTTTGTTTGAAAGTTGTGAACTTTGTATTAAATTGTCTACAAAAACGGTGGCTCCATGTTTGAAAAAAAACAAGAAGAAAAAATCAATCTTATTTTTATCTTTTTAATTCTTATCATTTGCTGACTATTTAAATTTAAGGAGTGTGCTTATGTAAGCAATGACATCAAGAGCCTGCTTATGTAAGCGATGACATCAGGAGCGTGCTTATGTAAGCCATGACGTCAGGAGCGTGCTTATGTAAGCCATGACGTCAGCAAGGAGTGTCCAACGGGTGTATTTTTGTGTATAAATAGAGGTGTTGGATGTGGAGAAAAAATCAAGAACTTGAAGAGAAAATATTTCTGTGAGCTCCAAAATTCTGAGTATTCTGCTCTTTCACTTTCAGATCTAAGTCTAATTTTTGTTCTTACACTTTCATATCTACTCTTTGTGAGAGAATTATTGTAAAAGTGGGTTCAATTACCACTTATTCTTATTCCTTATTTTTGTGAGAGATTTTGTAAGGGTAAGGCATTTATTGTTGAGTGAGGCTCAATAGATAAGAGTAAGTCCTGTGCCAAATCCACAAGCTTGGTGGTGTATTTATTCAATTGATAGTAAAGAAATTCTCAAGGAGGTTCCTTGGGGAGTGGACGTAGGCCGGGCGTGCCGAACCACTATAAATCGCAGTGTTTGATTTTCTCTCTCTATCTCTTCTACTTTTATATTGATAATTATTATTCTGTTTTTCTTTATTTATTAAAATTCTGAATATTGTGTTATTTTTAATATTGTGAAATTTTTAGTAACCCAATTCACCCCCCCTCTTGGGTTGCCTATCTGGGATAACAGTCGCACTAAACCATCGCCTTGGGCTTAACCTTGGCATCTCCGCTATTCGGCATTGCTACGCCTTGGCCAAGTCTTCTGGTCGGCACGAGCGTTATTTCCTTAGAGCCAAAGACACCGACCATCAACTAGTGACTATGCTTTCCAGCTCTAGGAAGCGAGTCGATGATGTTATGGTCATCGTCCAAGGAAACTGGGAATTCGGCGAAGGCGAGGATCGCCTTGATCGTATTCCTAGACGGAGGGGCGAACCAGGTGGCCGAGTATCATCTTCTATTCATTTGTTAAATTTATAAAGCTTCATTTTTTGGGCCTTATGGTTTTGCTTTTGCAGGGAACGATTTGAAGAAAATCTTGACCTCAACTGACGACGTCGTCCTTTCAGAAATCAAGACTACGCTCAAGTATTTCGGCCGACGGACTCTTCAGAAGTAGGGGAGGGCGGCCCACGTTCTGCTCCGCTATGAGCCGACTTATACGACCTTTTCGGCAGCGGAAAATATCGCAATTCCGATCGGTGAGGAGTTTCTTGTCGCCCGTATCTTGACTGACTTCAAAAATTTGAGGCAAGTCGGCTGCAAGGAATCAGATTCGAAGCGATCGGAAGTAGCTGAGGCCGCCGAATCAGACGAAGCCAAAACAGAGGTTGACGACGCTTTGAAATTAGCATTTGAGGAAGTCGGCCTCAATTCGACTGATAATCCGTACACTTCGGGTCGAGAGGACCGTTCACTTGACGATATTTTTCAGGGTCTGAAGGATCTTCCCGGCGCGTACCCTGATGATATGGCTGGGCTGAGCCTCACTATGCTTGCCAAGAAAGCGAACGCGGAAAGGCTAGCTGCGCGGCGAAGGGCGGAGGAGATTCGGGTTATCGAATCTCAGTCTCAGTCTCAGTCTCAGTCCTCCCTGCCCGTTATTGAGGAAGTGACGGCAAAAGGAGGAAGCACCGAAACGGAACCCTCGGTGCAGGCTAGTGTAGAAGCTGAGCAAAGGGTGGAAAGTGCCCTACTGATGTCGAGGTCGGCTCAGAAAAAGATCGCGTCGACAAACGGCCTCGTTTGGAGGAATCGGATGTGTTTGTACCTTTTGTTATTCAGCCGAAGATGAAAAATACGCCGATCTTCTCCGATGCTTCGGTAATCAAAGATCCAGCGGTTGCACTTAGTTTGGCGACGTCTGTTTCACTGCCTGCTGATGAGGAGACTTTTCGGGCGGAGCTGGACCTGGTTGCAATCGCGTTGGCCGCGCAATCGGCTATTTTGGTACATATCTTGACTCTGTCTTTTCTCCTTACACATTATTTTGGTTTTAACTTCCTGTTTTGCAGACCGTCGGAAGGATAGCAGACATGGGTCGTCGCTATCATGATGCCGTGGAGCAAATTGGCTGTTTACAAGCGAAGGTTGAGGACCAAAGGAGTAGGGCGCAGATCGAGGGCGCTCGTGCCGAGGCCGAGTTGGAGAGAGCCCGTAATGCTGAAGACTTGAGATCGGTTGCCGAGGAGAGGGCGCATGCGAGTGACGCCGTGCTTAAATTGGCCTAGGAGGCGAATTCTAAATTGAAGGATGAGTTGGAAGAGATGAAGGCGGCGAAGGAAACAGTTGACCTGAAGGCTTCCAGCGCATTTGATGCCGGGAAAAAATCTGCTTATGATGAATACATAGACGAAGTCCCGAAGTTTGAGAATCAGGGCTTTAAACACGGCTGGCTCAAAGCCCTTGCTGCCGCTAATGTGTCTTTGGCTGCGCCAATTCCATATGAGCAAGTGGATATTGAGCCGCTGGAGTCTGATTCCGATGGCTGATTTCAAAGGCGCTTGTTTTTTGTTTTAGGATTTGCGTGTATTTTTCAGCTTTTTACAGTTTTTTGCTTAGTAATTTTCGTATGTAAAATGGTTACAATTTGTGCCCAATTTACTTAATGAAAATTCATTTTGTACCTTGCTGTTAGTGATGAATGGAATTGCTTTGGGTCAAATGTTGTATAATTGCCGACTAAATGATTAGGACGTTTTAAAAGCCAAAAATTGGTGAATGAACTGGCTACGGCACATATCGATCGGCATGAGGTCAGGGTACGCGGCCGGCTAGATTAATAAATCTGTCCTTGCCCCAGCCAGTGCATGAACTTCAAAGGCATTGATCAAAAATTGACGTTTAGATAGTTAGGCCGTTTTAAAAGCCAAAAAGTGGTGAATGATCTGGCTGCGGCACATATCGATCGTCATGAGGCCAGGGTACGCAGCCGGTTAGATTAATAAATCTGCCCTTACCCCAACCAGTGCATCAACTTCAAAGGCATTGATCAAAAATTGCCGTTTAGATAGTTAGGCCGTTTTAAAAGGCAAAAATTGAATGAACTGGTTGCGGCACATATCGATCGGCATGAGGCCAGGGTACGCGGCCGGCTAGATTAATAAATCTGTCTTTGCCCCAGCCAGTGCATGAACTTCGAAGGCATTGATAAAAAATTGCTGTTTAGATAGGCCGTTTTAAAAGCCAAAAATTGAATGAATGCACTGGATGCGGCACATATCAATCGGCATGAAGCCAAGGTATGCGGCCAGCTAAATTAATAAATCTGCTCTTACCCCAGCCAGTGCATGAACTTCGAAGGCAGTGATCAAAAATTGCCGTTTAGATAGTTAGGCCGTTTTAAAAGGCAAAAATTGAATGAACTGGCTGCGGCACATATCGATCGGCATGAGGCTAGGGTACGCGGCCGGCTAGATTAATAAATCTGCCCTTGTCCCAGCCAGTGCATGAACTTTGAAGGCATTGATCAAAAATTGCCGTTTAGATAGTTAGGCCGTTTTAAAAGCCAAAAATTGAATGAACGAACTGGCTGCGGCACATATCGATCGGCATGAGGTCAGGGTACGCGGCCGGCTAGATTAATAAATCTGCCCGTGCCCCAGCCAGTGTATGAACTTCAAAGGCATTGATCAAAAATTTCCATTTAGATAGTTCGTTTGGAGAGTAGCGTTAATGAAATTGCCTCGGGGGCGCTGCAAGGATTAGAAATAAATGGGGGGTGGCTGTTTGCGCCAGTAACTTCGCTTACTGTGTTTTCAAGGCAACTTATCGCGAATGGCAAATAGAGTTTTCTTTAACAGCAGAGGCGAAGGTCAAACTTTGGCTGAGCTTGATACTGCGATGAATCGCGGCAGAGAAGCCACTCGTGCGGGAAGTGGGGCGTCCAACGAACGGGAAAAACGTCAGACTCCAAGTCGTCGAAACAGATCACCCCAAAAGGAGAAATAGCAACGGGGAAGCTCTCCGCAACCGCGACCGTTGAGTTTCGCAGTTTTCGTAGGGAACAGACCGATGACGGAGGCGGACTCCATTATCAGGGACCCAGTGGTGGCGGTCGAATTTGCTCGACAGATTTTTCCACTGGAGGTGCAGCAGTCGATGGTTGGCTGACAAGATTTCGACGTCTTTCGAGCTGGAATCCACGGGGCGGTGAAGGGGCTGTACACCGCTCACGAAGTTGGCATGCACCTGCACGCCGCACGACGGGAGATAGAGAAGATGGACGAAAGGGTCCGCAGTTCGGAGGTTCGGGTGGAGAAAGCCGAGCGCGAACTTAATGAGCTTAGGATGGCTAAAGCCGCCGAGCTGCACGTGGCGGGTCGATCTAATCCAATCGTGGACGAAAGGGTGACCCAACTGCTATTGAGTCATGCCATTGCCGATCGAGACACGGCTAGCATGTTTGCCGTAGAAAATGTGAGATCCAAAGGTTATGAGCAAGGCTTTCATGCGGGTCGGAAGGTTGGGATCGACAAAATGAAGGAGAAGCTTGCAGAGGAGGTCTGCCGATGCGAGAATTGGAGATTTAAGCACGGTTGGATCGCGACACTTCAGGCCGCAGAGGCTCTTCAAGCAAAGGGTGTCGATTCGGCGTTGCTGCGGTACCGACGTAATCATTTTCCCTTTTCCGCCTTTGAGGTCGAAAAGAGCGACGATGAGGGGAGGCTGCATAAAAATATTCGTTGTAATGTTCAGGCGCGGATTGCGTCAAAAATTATGTAATTACTTGTCAGATGAATAAGATGCTATGTTGTTAATATTCCTGTTGCCTTATAATTACTTGTCAAATTGCATAATTATGTAATTCTTTGGCGTATATATGTTTGCATGTTTTGTGCTTTGTTGGACAGAGATTGTTTGAATAAACGGTTTTAGCCGGCTCGTCCAAATGGAGCACGTCACTAAATATTTATTCAGTATGCTTGTTACATTGCCCAAAAACGGTGTTGATAAGACTCCGAATCCGGCATTTTCTTTAGGTATTTATTCGGCTCCAGGCTTAGGCTAGGACGACGTCATGCGTCGAAGGGGCTCCGAATCCGGAGACTTTGAGTGGCCGATTGTGATATCCACAAAGGGCGCTCCGAATCCGAAGACTTTGATTGGCCGATCGCAATATCCACGAAGGGCGCTCTGAATTCGGAAACTTTGAGTGGCCGATCGTGATATCTACGAAGGGCGCTCCGAATCCAGAGGCTTTTTTGGCCCAATGGCGTCATGCGCCGAAGGGGCTCTGAATCCGGAGACTTTGAGTGGTCGATCGTGATATCCACGAAGAGCGCTCCGAATCCGGAGACTTTGATTGGCCGATCGTGATATCCACGAAAAGTGCTCCGAATCTGGAAGCTTTGAGTGGCCGATCGTGATATCCACGAAGGGCGCTCTGAATCTGAAGGCTTTTTCGGCCCAACGGCGTCATGTGCCGAAGGGGCTCCGAATCCGGAGACTTTGATTGGCCGATCGTGATATCTACGAAGGGCGCTCCGAATTCGGAGGCTTTTTCGGCCCAACGGCGTCATGTGCCGAAGGGGCTCCGAATCCGGAGGCTTTCAGTGGCCGATCGTGATATCCACGAAGGGCGCTCCCAATCCAGAGGCTTTTTCTGCCCAACAGCGTCATGCGCCGAAGGGGCTCCGAATCCGGAGACTTTGAGTGGTCGATCGTGATATCCACGAAGGGCGCTCCGAATTTGGAAGCTTTTTCGGAACACTTTTAGAACAATTTTCGACTAGAATCCTCGTATTACAAAAGTGGAATTTGTACATGGCGAATCGTTTAACACTAAAATCATTCCCTACAGGTCAGGTTTAATGATAAAACTTTCGCAAGTGGGTCGAGTTCCAAGGCCTTGGAAGACTCCTTCCTGTCATATCTTTCAGCCGATATGCCCCTGTTCCTGCGATGGAATCTATTTGATAGGGGCCGTTCCAGTTTGGACCAAGTTTTCCATCAGCCGACTTCCTGTCGGCTGGAAGCACCTTCTTCAGGACCAATTCTCCTTGTGTGTAGCGGTGTAGCTGAACTCGTTGATTGTATGATTTCGCCAACTATTGCTGGTACCGTGCCTTGGACGCAAGGGCGCGGTCTCTTCGTTCTTCGATTAGAATCAAATCCAAAGCCAGCATCATGTCGTTTCGGCCTGTATCAAAAACTTGCGACTTCAGGGTTGGGAGGCCGATCTCCAGGGGTAAGATCGCCTGGTTGCCAAAGCATAGGGCAAACGGAGTTTCTCCAGTTGATCTCCTCGGTGTTGTTCGATGAGCCCACAATACACTCGACAATTCTTCGACCTATTTGCCTTTGGCTTTCTCCAGCCTTTTCTTGATGCCGTCCAAGATGGATTTGTTCGAAACTTCGGCCTGATCATTGCTTTTGAGGTAAGCCGGCATAGAAAAATACGGCCGGATACCATATTTGTCGCACAGTTTTTGGTAAACACCACAATCAAATTGAGTGCCGTTGTCTGAAATAAGGGCTCTTGAAATGCCGAATCGTGTTATGATGTTCCTCCACACAAAGCGTTTAACATCAACGTCTCGAATGTGTGTTAATGCCTCCGCTTCGACCCATTTTGTGAAGTAATCTGTTGCGACGATCAAGTATCGCTTATTCCTAGGGCCCTCGACAATGGTCCTATGATATCGAGCCCCCACTAGGCGAACGGCCAGGGATTGGTAATAGAATTCAGCTCTTTTGCGGGCAAATGGGTTAGTGGGGAGAACTTCTGGCACTGTTCACACTTTTTCGCATAACACTCGGCGTCCGCTCTCATTGTCGGCCAATAATACCCCTGCATTATAGCTCGATGGGCCAAAGAATGCCCGCCAGAATGGGCACCACAACTGCCCTCATGTATCTCAGTCAGAAGCTCCTCGACTTTGTCTGGGTGCACGCATTCCAAATATGGGACAGAGAGGGATTTTTTATAGAGCCCTCCTTGCGAATCTAAGTAGTATCTCATGGCTTTGTTTCGCAACTTGTGTGCTTCTTTCTTCTCCTCTGGGAGTTGGTTAGAAGACAGGAAAGCAGCAATGGGATCCATCCAGCTTGGGTCAAATTCTATAACGTTAATCTGGACTTCTTCCGAAGGGCCAATGCTTGGCTCTAGGATGAAACTTACTTCGATAGTCCGTTTAATCTCTGAGTTGATGGCGGAGGCTAGGCAAGCCAAGGCGTCTGCATGGGTGTTCTGATCACGTGTTATCTGGTTCAACTCATGATGGTCGAATTTTGCCAACAAGGTATTGGCCGTTTTCATGTAGGCCGCCATGCGGTGGTTCCTTGCCGCGGTCGTTCCTTGCAGCGTATTCCCCCTTTAGCTGGTTGATCACCAGTTTTGAATCACAAAACACAAGCAAACGCTGAGCGCCAAGAACATGCACATTCCGTAAACCGCCTAGGAGGGCTTCGTATTTGGCTTCGATATTTGATGCTTCGAAGCCAACCTTAACGGCCTGCTCAATTATTGCGCCGTTAGGAGACATGATGACAACTTCGGCTCCACTGCCCCACTGATTGGACGACCCATCGCAATACAACTGCCAAATATCCCCAACATAAATCCTCCAACTCAGCTTCGGTCGAATTTCGTCAGGCTTGAAGTCGGTCAGGACACCAGTGAATTCGACGACAAAGTCGGCAAGCACCTGCCCTTTGATTGAGGTTCTGGGTAGAAATTGAACATCGTATTGGCCAAGTTCCAGAGCCCACTTTGAAACACGTCCGGAAGCTTTTGCACTGCATAGTACAGATCGGAGGGAATAGTCTGTTAGCACCCCAATACTATGACTCTGGAAGTAATGCATCAGTTTCCTCGCCGCCATGACTAGGGCTAGGATGAACTTTTCCAGCGAAAGGTAGCGTGTTTTGGCATCAACCATTGCCTTGCTCACATAATACACCGACCGTTGCTCTTCCAGCTCTTCCTTTATTAGCACGGCGCTGACGGCCCGGTCGAAAATTGCCAGATACATAATGAGCGTGTCACCAAGAGAGGGCGTTGCCAAGAGTGGTACTGAGCGGAGGTATGTCTTAAGGCCGTTGAAAGTGGCTTCGCATTCGGAGGACCATTCAAAAGCCTTGCCCTACCGTGGTGTATGAAAGAATTGTCGGCAGCGATCTGTGGAACGACTGATGAACCTGTTGAGCGCGACGACCATCCCCATTAACTTTTGCACCTCTTTTACTGATCGGGGGGAGCTGAGCTCCAGGATTGCTGTGATCTGCCTTGGGTTAGCTATGATTCCTCGGTGATTGATGATATATCCCAAGAATTTGCCAAAGCCGATTCCAAAGGTACATTTGGAAGTGTTCAGCTTCATTCCATATTTGCGTATGATGTCGAATGTTTCTTCAAGATCGGCTATATGATTCTGCTTTACCTTTGACTTGACCACCATATCGTCAATGTACACTTCCATTGTGCGATCGAGTTGCTTTTTGAACATGGTGGTGACTAGTCTCTGGTAGGTTGCCCCGGCGTTCTTCAGCCCAAAAGGCATAACCTTATAGCAGTAGGTTTCTCTTGGGGTGAGGAATGCAGTTTTTTCCTGGTCCTCCGGATGCATGACAATTTGATGGTAGCCTCGGTAAGCATCGAGGAAACTCATGCGCTGATGGCGTGCTGTAGCATCTACCAGTTGGTCTATTCTTGGGAGAGGAAAACAGTCTTTGGGGCAGGCTTTGTTTAGATCCGTGAAATCAACGCAGACTCGCCATGTACCGTTCTTCTTCTTCACAACTACAGTATTAGAGAGCCATGTGGGGTAGGTAACTTCCCTGATTGCCCCTGCATCAAGCAGCCGGTCAACCTCTTCAATCACGGCGGTAGTGTGCTCTGCGGCAAATCGCCGGCTTTTCTGCATGATCGGTTTGCACTTAGGGTCAACATTCAAACGATGCTCGGAAACAGTTGGGTGGACGCCCAACATTTCATATGGAGTCCATGCAAATACATCAAGATTATCGAGCAGGAAGGATACTAGCTGCTGTCTGTCGGTTTGATTCAGGGAGGTGCCGACCATGAAGAATCTCTCTGGATTGCCGTCAATCTCAATTCGGTCTAAGTCTTCTGTGGCTTTCTCATTCGGGAGCCGCCCGACATCGTCGAGGCTTTCACGATCCAGCACCTCGATGGAATTAACTTGCAAATCCTTTGGCGTCTTTCCGGAGAGGAGATAGCATACTTGTGCTGATTGTTGGGAACCACGGATCTGCTCGATGCCATATTCTGTCGGGAAGCGCAAAAGCTGATGATAGGTGCTCGGGACAGCCCGTATAGTATGCAACCAAGTTCGTCCCATGATGAGATTGTACGGCGAAGGCAGCCTGACGACCAAGAATTCCACATCCATTGTTCGGGAGCCTGCTTAGACGGGTAGTATGATTTTCCCCAATGGATATTCTGAATTTGCGTTGAAGCCGAATAATGGATAAGGGGCCGGAGACAAGTTTGATTCGTTTAAGTCAAGTTTGATGAAGGTCTTGTAATACATAACCTCAGAAGTACTTCCCTAGTCTATGAGAACGCGTTCGATAGTAAATCAGTTGGCACGTAGTTCAATGACCAGTGGATCAATGTGGGGGACTGTTATGCCGATAAGATCAGAATCGTCAAAGGCAATACTCGGAGCTTCATGCGGCCGTTTTGCCGGCGTGAGTTACTTCTGGGATGCAGGGTATGTTCGAATTGTATGCGCGGCTGAGGGCGTTGGCAAGCTGTATATCATATGGATGACTGCAAGTGGAGGTGATTCCCGTCGAAGTACAATTGGTCTGGTTGCGCACGTTTGGGCATGGTGCTGGGGCTGAACATCTCGGACCAACTCCTGAAGGTCTTTCATGGCACAGCTACTATCACGATCGTGATCTTCGCGACATTCACACCGCCTATCCTTTTTTGTCGAGTTGGGAGGTGCCACCGCTTCTGATGGCCTGGTGTACAATGAGGGGGCCCACTTCATATGCGGACTTTCTCCGGAGGAACTGAAAACTTTAGATCATCCATTTTTCTTGGGATCCGGGGATAATAAGCCAAAGCTACTATCGGTGCCTTGAAGCCGGGCTCGAGGTCGTCGATCACCTGCTTTCAAAGGTTGCTCGGGATTTTGGGGCACGGCTTGTTTGGATTTTGCTACCTCCAAAGCCAAATCCTGACGGAGGCGCTCGTTCTCATCGATCAAGTTTTCCAACCTCTGCTCATTTTGCTTTGCCTGCTCTATGATCGCTTGCATTGCCTCATGTTCTGGAGTCGAAGGTGAGGCGAAGTTCAAAACGCGTCTTACTAGGAGAAGCTCCGGTCCGTGCGTGTTTGTTGGAGTGAAAACGTCTACCTGCGTGTTTTCATCAGTGACTATTAGAGGATCCTCTGTCATGTCTGCCATGGATATGCTTTAGTATTCCCACAGACGGCGCCAATTGTGGGGATGGCGGTTTTAGGAAATACTCTTTTGATCCTGGGGGACGCTCGTGATCCACCGATAGACACCTGAAAGGAAGTAAATACTTCGGTCGGGGGTGCCGGAATTAGCACTCCGACGGACAAGTCAGACTCTCGTTCTAGATTACTTGTATTCTAAGTTAAACACCACAATTATCACATATCTCTTTCTGGCTGATGTCTCTTCTATTTATATCTTTTCTTCTTTGGGCCTCGGGATTAGTTCCAAATCCAACCTTCTATTCGGCATATTTTGTAATAAACCGATCTTTGCTCGCCCCCTTGCTTAATCGACTATCTAGCCGAATAAGGTTGGGTCCGACCTTCCGTGGCAATGGCCGAATGTTTCGAATCTTGATTCTTCAATGTTCGTGTCACGACCCCATTCCGCCCCTAGTAGAATGGTGCCATGATGGCCAGCAATCCGAGATTGCCAAGGGCCAACTTGGAAAGATTTACACACAAACAGAGTATACATATGGGGCTTACATGTGCGGAAGCAATAATTTAATTCTGATTAGTCTATAAGAGCCGTGCATAAATCAAATGAATGGCATACATCATATCGAGGTCTTACAACTTGAATACAAATGAATAAGTACATAATACATCTTGATCAAAAGACTTCTCAAGCTGACATATGCAAAATACAATGAGTCACAAGCCAAGAAGCATAGTCTTCAAGATGCTATCAAAAGTACGAATCCAAAACATCATGCCAAACGCATCTAGGCGTCACTGCCGTCCTACTCATCACCTACATATATATAGAGAGGGTGAGCTTGGATACTCAGTGAATGATATAATCAATAAAGGAGTTTGCATGAATGATATCCGAGGTCTCTTTTCTAAACAATACAATACATAGCATAACTAATACGAAATCAAGGGATGAACCAAGTCCATCTAACAAGTCTTCAAAACTTCAAGGGATGCTTACTAGCATCAATATAGTACAAGGGATGACATTAACAAAGGTGCTATAAAAGTTTAGAGTCCCCTAGCACGTACGGACTTGTGTTACAAATGCTTATAGTCCCTTAGCACGTACGGACTTGTGCTACAAATGCTTAAAGTCCCTTAGCACGTACGGACTTGTGCTACAAATGCTTATAGTCCCTTAGCACGTACGAACTTGTCAAGAATGTTGTCAAAATCAAAGTTAATACTTGATACATAAAATAAGGATAGTCATTCATGCATAACAAATACTTTTCCAAAACAAGCAAGGCAAAGCTTTATCAAATGTCATAACATAGCTTTATTAAAAATACCACTCACATAGTTCTTCGAACGTTGGGGTCAAAGCAAGAGTCCAAGTCCTACAAACACATGGCAAAGTCTATTGAATGCACTCTCAAACAAGCTTTACATGAATACAAATGATCTTGGCATTCCTTCAAAACTAAATCGGACCAAAACAAAACACTATTTCTCATCTCGGAAAACATAATGGGCACCAACTAGGTCTAGGCCGAGGTCCCACACCTCCTTGCCGAGGTGTGGTCCCGATGGCCACATTTAAGGAAATGAAGTCGGGAAAATCTGGGTTTTCCTTTGCTGAAGAACATGAAAAACATGAATGCTTAATCACAACTTGTTATTACGAAATCTGGGATTTCATGAGATGAGTTCGAAAACATGGACCTGGGTACCCATACTTGAAGATCTTATGAAAACAAACACAAAAACATGAATCTTGGTGCAAGTTTTCGGATCAAACAAGACTTTTATTTAAGAACACATGAATATCACTTTCTCTTTCTAAAACCAAACTTTAAATCAATGCATGGCTTACAAATCGTGCTCGATCATGCAATGCAACTAGATGAACAATAAGAACAACAAGAGTAGATCAAGATTCTAACCTCAAGACACGAATCTAACGGCTCAAGGTGTGAAGATCAAGCTTGGAAATCTATTCCCTCTCTAAGAACTCCTCCTTCTCTTCCTAGAGCCTCTCTCTCTAAAAGACAAGGATATGACACAAAATGATGTGTTTCTCAACAACTCACTAACTTAACCCTCTGCTGGGACACGTGGCATTGTCTGGTTGACTCTTCTAAAAAAGGTGATTGAGTGAAAAGACAAGATTATGACAAAGTGTGTTCAACAAACAAGGTGGCATAGGCACTCCGGCAGGTAATGATCTCGGCTAAGGACAAAGCTTCGGCAAGAGGGGTCCCAATGATCTCGGCAGGGATGGATAACGCATGGTCCGAATGTGTCACACCTTGGCCTAGATGTGCCACATCTCGGCCTAGGTTATATTGGTCCAGAACAAGACCACTAGGTGCAAGGATCAAGGATGTCTAGATGGTAACATCTCGGCTTAAATGATTCATATCTCGGCCTCGGTGGAGTATACCTCGACCTAGATGATGACATCTCGGCCAATATGTCAGGATGGAGGTAGAGGTGCAGGTCAAACAAATTGGTTCCAAGATAGTACTAAGTGTAAGAGGTTCAAAGGTGCGACCTAGGCTTAACAAGACCTCGGTTACACACCGGACAAGAGGCGGAACACACAAACAATACGCAAGCCAAATTACATAAGCACAAAACAAGACGGAAACCTTACTTAAGGCAAAATAAGTTGAAATCTACAAATTCAAGCTGAACAAAACAAAACGTGCAAATGCACATGAACATGACTAAGATGGGGGTGAGGGTCACTACAGCCTACCCTCCTTAAAGAAGTTTGGTCCCCAAACTTAAGTTACCTTGCTCTGAAAACAATTCTGGATGTCGGAATTTCATTTCTTCTTCCATTTCCCATGTAGCATCTTTGCCATAATGTTCTTTCCATTCAACCTTCACCATCGGTATCGACTTGTTCCTCAACTGCTTCACTTGTCTATCGATAATTCTCATTGGCTTCTCCTCATAACCCAAATCTTTGTTAACCACAATCCCGGAATGATCAATCGCATGCAATGGATCCTGAATATACTTCCTCAACATCGAAATGTGAAACACATTGTGGACTTGACTTAGTTCTGGTGGCAAAGCAAGCCTGTAAGCAATTGGGTTAACTTTTTCGAGGATTTCAAACGGTCCAATATAACGAGGTGCTAACTTACCTTTCTTCCCAAATCTTGAAACTCCCTTCATCGGCGAAATCTTCAGGAATACATGATCCCCAACTTCAAATTCTAACTCTCTTCTTCTCTGGTCGGCGTAACTCTTTTGTCGACTCTGAGCAGTCCTAATTCTTTGTCGGATAAGTTTAATCTTTTCGGTTGTCACTTGGATCAGTTCGGGACCGATTAAAGCTTTGTCTCCTACTTCGGTCCAACATATCGGCGATCTGCTGTTGTTGTAAGCGAATTCTACTAATGGTAGATGCACTTCCCAACTTCCCTTGAAGTCCAATACACATAGTCTGAGCATATCTTCAAGCGTCTGAATTATTCTCTCTGTTTGCCCATCGGTCTGGGGATGAAAAGCTGTGCTAAATTTCAACTCTGTTCCCAAAGCTCCTTGTAGACTCCGCCAAAATCTAGAAATGAACTTCGGATCTCGGTCTGACACAATGGACATCGACACTCCATGAAGTCTAACAATCTCATTCATATACAACAAAGCGAGTTGATCGGCATTAAAGGTAGTCTTAACAGGCAAGAAGTGTGCTGACTTAGTTAATCTATCGACCACAACCCAAATTAAATCCATACCCCTCTATGCCCTCGGCAACCCAATCACAAAATCTATAGAGATGTGCTCCCATTTCCATCGGGAATCAACAAAGGTTGAAGAAGTCCTGCTGGTCTCTGATGCTCTGCTTTTACTTGCTGACAATATAGGCACTGAGATACAAACTCGGCTATTTCTCTTTTCATTTTTGGCCACCAAAAAGTCTGCTTCACATCTTGATACATCTTGGTGTTCCCTGGATGTACTACAAATCAGGAACCATGGGCTTCCTGCAAAATCTTCCTTTTTAACTCTGGGACGTCGGCTACGCACAACCTTCCTTTAAACTTGAGTTCCTGATTTTCAATAGTATACCCTGACCTCGGCTTAGCGACAATCTCATCAATCACCTTCCTGAAGAATCTGTCTTCCATCTGCCTGGTCTTTACTTCCTCAATGATAGTCGGCTCCACTGAAATCATTGACAAATAAGCTGAACTCCCAACTAACTTCCTGCTTAACACGTCGGCCACTGAGTTTGCTTTACCCGGATCATATTAAATCTGCATGTCGTAATCCTTCAATAACTCAAGTCATCTTCTCTATCTCATATTCAGTTCTTTCTGAGTGAACAAATACTTCAAACTCTTGTGATCTGTGAAAATTTGACAAGAAGCTCCATACAAGTAATGACGCCAAATCTTCAAAGCAAATACTACGACTACTAATTCTAGATCATGGGTGGGATAGTTCTTCTCATGGGGTTTCAATTGGTGAGATGCATATGCTATGACTTTACCCTCTTGCATTAACACACAACCCAAACCCTTATGTGATGCATCACTATAAATCTGAAACTCCTCATTACCTGTCGGCAGTAAAAGAACTGGTGCTGTGACTAACCTCATCTTTAGCTCCTGGAAGGCTGATTCCCTATCCTCGGTCCATTCATACGCCACCCATTTCTGAGTTAGTTGCGTCAAATGTATTGAAATCTTCGAAAAATCCTTCACAAACTTTCTGAAATAACTGGCCAAACCCAGAAAACTACGAACCTCGGACACATTGGTCGGGTCGGCCAATTCACAACGGCTTCAATCTTACTTGGATCAACGGAGATACCCTCTTCATTAATCACATGTCCCAAAAATGAAATGCTGGAAAGCCAAAACTCACACTTGCTAAGCTTGGCGTACAACTTCCTATCCCTCAAAATCTGCAAGGCAAGTCTTAGATACTTCTCGTGCTCAACTTCACTCCTGGAATAGATCAATATATCGTCGATGAAGACAACTACAAATTCGTCCAGGTGAGGTTTAAAGACTCTGTTCATCAAATCCATGAATGCTGCAGGAGCATTAGTCACTCCAAAAGGCATCACCAAAAATTCGTAGTGGCCATACCTTATCCGAAAAGTAGTCTTCTCAACATCTTCGGCTTTAACCTTGAGCTGATGGGAGCCCGACCTGAGATCAATTTTGGAAAAGACTCGTGCTCATTGTAATTGGTCAAGCAGATCATCAATCCTCGGCAATGGATACTTATTCTTAATGGTTACCTTGTTCAGTCCTCGGTAGTCGATACAAAGACGAAGTGTGCCATCCTTTTTCTTGACAAAGAGAATTGGTGCTCTCCATGGTGAAGTGCTCGGCCTAATAAATCCCTAATCCAACAATTCTTGTAGTTGAAGCTTCAATTCCTTAAGCTCGGCGAGGGCCATTCTATAGGGTCTTTTAGAGATAGGCTGGGTTCCCGATGTGACGTCAACGGTAAATTCTATTTCTCTTTCGACTAAGTGGCCAGGCAAATCATTTGAAAAGACGTCGGGGAATTCATTGACAACTGGGATGTCGGCAATTTCAACGTTTCCGTTTAGATCACTTAGTACATTACACAGATAACCTTGACACCCTTTTTGGATCAACTTACAAGCTTTCATGGATGAGATCAAGTAGGGCGGGGGTACTACTCCTTTACCCCGAAATGTAACCTCAACTTGGTTTGGGGGTTTCAACACGACGCTTTTGGAAACACAATTAATGGATGCATGATTTTCTACTAACCAATCCATTTCAAATATAACATCAAAATGAGCTATGTCCAACGGCATCAAATCAACTAGTAATTCAAAATTCTCAATCACAACATCGCATGCTCTATAAATGGATGCAACAGTCATAATTCTTCTAAACGGAGTAGACACAGATAACATATAACCTAGGGGTTCCAATTCTCTATTTAACTTCTCAGCAAATTTAGTAGATACAAATGAATGCTTAGAACCCGAATCAATCAATATGTATGCATCTTGAGAGCAAATTGGAAGGGTACCTGACACTACTGTCTCGGCACTCTGAGTGTCTCTTGGTACTAATGCAAAAACTCTGTCCTACCTCGCCTGCGCTCTTCCAACGTTGTTTTTCTGTGCAGAGCTGGAAGTGTTCCCATCCTTCTTGCCATCATTTGCCTTTGCTATCGGACAGTCTTTCACACAATGACCTATTTCACCACATTCAAAACAAGCTCCTGATGCCCAACGGCAAACTCCGAAATGCGGCTTTCCACAACTTGCACACTGTAACATGCCCAGGGGGTACCCGTGCGCGTTAAACAGTTCGGACCCCTGAGATCTCTTTGATCTATTCTCACGAGTGCAATGTGAAATATAGATGAGAGTCCAGATTTGGCAACTTTTATTGAAAATCCATTTTATTACAATTTTGTCAAAAATGGACTGCGTCATCAGATCTCAGAGTCGCCACCTAATATTTATTTTGGGAAAATTAGGAAACCCATGACTCGTGCCAAGGCCACTGTTCGTCGTTACCAAGGATGCTTGGCTCGGAACCTTAGGTATGAGAGGGGAAGGTCAATAATGAGCACCCCCGCCCACCCGATCAAAGATCGGCCTTTACTAACCATGATATGAATTTTATTTTATTTATATGTTCATGTTCTGATTAGTTAATAAATCCTAAAATTTACTATGTGAAGCATACAAGTATAGACTATGTCACCCATTTTGGAACAACTTGATTTCATGTAGTTTTGAAAGAGTTTTGAAAATGTATAACTCAAATAAATTGAGTTTACAAACATGAAAATCAATATCATTTCAAATTAAGTGACACAACCTCCATCCACTGGCATTCATACAATTATATCACATAAGCAAATAGCCACATGGTAGGATGCTTAAACATAGTAAGAAAAACATACACAAACGGGATGCTAAAGCATAAAAACTTACATGTTTGACGACCCGCGAACAAGCTACAAAACAAAGTTAGTAAAACATGCATGATCTTATATACAAAATCCTAATGCAATTCACTCATGAGATGCAACTAAAGATTCAGCCTCTAAAATATGATATGTGAATCATCTCAAGAACATGAGGTAGCGCACATAGTCACATAGGAATTGATTAAATCCACAAATGCAAACTTAGCCGAATCAAGATGCATGAAACATGGATGCGAAGCATAACTATGATGAAAAATAAATATGATGTTTATGTACAAATAAAGAAAGCAAGTAAAAGAACGGGATAGAAAGAAGCGGGGCGGGGAATTATTACAACGCTCTGAATAAATTATTACAAACCAGATAAGAGAGAGAGAAAGGAATATTACAACAAAATAAAAACCTCACAAACTCTCAAAAATAAAATAAAATAAAATAAAATAAAGAAACTTTATGTGCGCCGGAAAATATTTTGCTTGACGTAGGAAGACTGCTCCGTTCTGTTCGGGAAAACTTATTTTTGCGGGAGCACTATTCATCCCGAGATACTATTCACTGCCGGAAGTTACTATTCATCACGACAATTACTATTCACCTTTCTTGATCGTTATTCATCTTACCAGGCATTTTTTTCATCCGCTGTTACTATTCATCGCCGGAGGTACTATTCATCGCCGGAGGTACTATTCATCGTCGGGGTTACTATTCACCGCCGGAAGTTACTATTTACCGTCGGAGGTTACTATTCACCACCGATCACTATTCATTTGGCGGGGTCACATCTTTTAACAAATTAGGTGGTTCGACCAACCATTTAAAGTGATAAAATTACAACAATTTATAAATAGTAAACTACAACATTTTATGTAAATTACAACAGTTTATATACAACCGTAAATTACAGCAGATAAAGTAATAAAATTAGGTGGTTCAACCGACCATTTAAAGCGATAAAATTACAACAATTTATAAATAGTAAACTACAACATTTTATGTAAATTACAGCAGTTTATATACAACCGTAAATTACAGCAGATAAAGTAGTAAAATTAGGTGGTTCAACCGACCATTTAAAGCGAAAAAAAAAATATTATGAAAAACAATAAATAAAGTACTTAAACAAATTATATCACATTTTGAAATTAAATGAAAGTTTGCAAAAACTCACCTTTCGGGGACATGATGAATTTTCTGATTCACAAACTTTCTTTTGATTACCCTCAAGTCTGTGGAATGTGTTCTCAATTCTCAGTTAAAATTTGGAATTACAACTTTAACAGTTCCTTCTTTCTGATTCTTTTTCTCTCAATATTCCCTCGCACCAATCCCCATTTTTTTTTATTCTCTCTCCCAATTTTTTTGACTCTCCTGATTTCTCCCCTGCCAAAAAAATTCTTCCTTCCTTCTCTGATCTTCCCCCTTTTATAGAAAATAATTGTAAGAAAAGGACAAAAGAAGAAACGGTGGTGGAAGGAGTTGATTTCAAAAGATGCACAGTGATTTTACTGTGCATTGCACAGTAAAATTACTATACACTTTACAATATAATAATATATAAAATAGATTATTAGCATAAATACATGTACAAATACCCAGAAAAATATATAAAAACACACAAATACGTAAAATTAAAATACATGGACTAATAAAATATATTTTAGTAGGCGAAATATGCAACATAATTTGACCAAAGCGGGTCTAAAGGCACAGAAAACAAAAAGACGCACGATGGGAGTGTAATGAATTTTTTTTCAAAGGAGGAATAATACCCTTATATAATATAATATTATATATATACAAAAGTATGGTGCGTGGGTGAAACCAGGGTACTGAATAAATTTAATAAAATATTATATAATAATATAACATAGTATATATATATATATATACATATAATACATAATAAAAGGAAAGAAAATGGAGAAGGAGTCTAAAATAATTTGGCAAAAACAGGTGTAAGACTAAGATTAAAGTTTATATTCCATCTTTTTACTGAGAATTTTGTGAGATAGCATATTCCTGTTTTCATCATTGAGTAATCAAAAGAAAGCGCCCAAGTCTTAGGGCCGGTCAAAATGGGGTGTCTACAGTTGCCCCTCTTTGACAGAGCTCAAAGTCATTTCATGACGTGAGTGAATGTCAAAGCCCAAAGACGACCCTTTTGACAAGGCCGTAAGACTTGGGCAAGCAAACAAGATGCAATGCAGGTGGTTGAACCCGAAGGTTGCCTACGTATCCTTTTGCAAGGAATCAAACCAGCGTAGTTCAGGGGCAGAATGGAAGTGACATGCTCAAAATGCAGTTTGAAGGTTGGACTTACACGCTTCGCGAAGCCAGTTGTTTGAAAATTCATGATTATGCAATGCAATACAATGCCATGGAGTGATGATAAAGATATGAAGATGACAACAATGAAAAGGCAAGCTTTGTGCAAATGATATGAAACATAACAGGGGGTGCATTGCATTAAATGTGCCACAAGATCACATACAAATGTGTCACAACATAATTTTAACCGAGTAAACTTGCAATCCCAATGCGTTTCACGGGATAGGAGGAATGGCGGTATAACCAACAATCTCATACGGAGAGGAAGAAGGTATTAACCAAGTAGAAAATGACAATGGTGTAACCAACAGGCGTATCTCAACGTATTTTATACGAAGAGAGGGAAGGTTTTAACCAGAGAAAATGACAATGGTGTAACCAACAGGCGTACCTAACCGTATTTTATACGGAGAGGGGGAAGGTTTTAACCAAGTAGAACAACAATGGTATAACCAACAGGCGTATCTCAACGTATTTTATACGGAGAGAGGGAAGGTTTTAACCAGAGAAAATGACAATGGTGTAACCAACAGGCGTATCTCAACGTATTTTATACGGAGAGAGGGAAGGTTTTAACCAGAGAAAATGACAATGGTGTAACCAACAGGCGTACCTAACCGTATTTTATACGGAGAGGGGGAAGGTTTTAACCAAGTAGAACAACAATGGTATAACCAACAGGCGTATCTCAACGTATTTTATACGGAGAGAGGGAAGGTTTTAACCAAAGAAAATGATAATGGTGTAACCAACAGGCGTATCTCAACGTATTTTATACGAAGAGAGGGAAAGTTTTAACCAACGAGAATGATAATGGTGTAACCAACAGGCGTACCTATCCGTATTTTATACGGAGAGGGGGAAGGTTTTAACCAGAGAAAATGACAATGGTGTAACCAACAGGCGTATCTCAACGTATTTTATACGAAGAGAGGGAAGGTTTTAACCAACGAGAATGATAATGGTGTAACCAACAGGCGTACCTATCCGTATTTTATACGGAGAGGGGGAAGGTTTTAACCAAGTAGAAAATGACAATGGTGTAACCAACAGGCGTATCTCAACGTATTTTATACGAAGAGAGGGAAGGTTTTAACCAACGAGAATGATAATGGTGTAACCAACAGGCGTACCTATCCGTATTTTATACGGAGAGGGGGAAGGTTTTAACCAAGTAGAAAATGACAATGGTGTAACCAACAGGCGTATCTCAACGTATTTTATACGAAGAGAGGGAAGGTTTTAACCAACGAGAATGATAATGGTGTAACCAACAGGCGTACCTATCCGTATTTTATACGGAGAGGGGGAAGGTTTTAACCATGTAAACATCACGTTTCACGTGAAAGGAGTAAAGGTGGATTCGAAATCCAAACGCGTCTCACGCAAGTGGAAGAAGGTATGGTAGAATGACAAGGGGTAACCTCTACATGTAGAAGCCACCGATGCTGCTTTTCTTCCTGATCATATTCACAACTTTCCCTATTCTCCAATGGGGTGACAGACTAGGTTGGTTCAGTATCCAGAATTGAGGCGCATACACGCTGCCTCAACCTATGGGGCTGCCATACAGATTTCAAGCCGGGGATACACCCCTGGGTATTTAAACCAGACTTTAGTCTCGGAAATTCCAAACCTTTTGCGTTCTAGGCATCGCCATTCGAACTCTAGTTTCCACCGTCGCAGTTGGTCTCCTAGGAACTCATTGCAATCACAGGCAGGTGGCTATACCAGACCATCTGAAGTCATTCGGGCACGACAAACACCAAAGGAATTGCACCTTTAGAGGATTTAAGGTCTCCTAGACATAGGGAGTGCACAAGATGGTGTGATGCGCAAGATAGCGCGATTAAATTGAAATTGCACAAGACAATGCGAGTGGGGGGTGCACAAGATAGTGCGATGTAGGGATGCACAAGATAGTGCGATTGAATTGGATGCACAAGACAGTGCGATGCCCAAGACAGGGCGATTGAATTTGATGATGCACAAGACAGTGCGATGCCCAAGACAGGGCGATTGAATTTGATGATTTATGTGATAGGTGCATGAAGTGAGATTATTGTGCGATAGATGCACAGAATGAAAGAAGGAATTGTATGTTCGAACCAAATACCATATACATATACCATGTATAGACAAAGTACATACAAATACGACAATATACACAGACATGCATATACGGTATACATATATTCATATACAGACAAAAATACACACAGATATGTACATACGGTATACATATATACATATACGGATATATAAATATACAGATATGTACAGACATATACAAAGACATACGGATATATACATAGATATATACGGTATATGACAGCGTGCGTACGCAAAACACACAAAAAGAAAGGATAAACACAAAATGCATGGATACGGGGGTTCGACCCTCTGATCTTAAGCTTAGTTTCCTAGTCCTCAACCACTGAACCGAACCACTGAACCAAACCACTCTTGTGACAAAATATGCAAACAAATATATATATATATATATATATGTAGGTATACGAGACATATATATATATATATATATATAACCAAAAGAAAACAAAAGAAACATTTGTTATGGGATTCGAACCCCTGACCTCGGGCTCAGCCTTTCATCCTTCAAACATCGAATTAGACCACTAAACCTAAGCCACTCTTGTGACCAAAACGTTCAAACAAATATATATAATACATAGATATACAATACGTATACATATATGTATAAATATACAATTCTCCCGCCTCTCTCTCTGTTTTTGTCTCACTCTCTCTTCCGTCATCTTCTTCGAGCGTTGTGTCTGGCACACGATTTCAACAATCGCGGCGCCTGATCGACAGGCTATCCAATCGTGCCCCGATTGTCAATGATCATCTCAGCCTTCTTCCCTCTTTGTCCTCTCCTTCGCTCTCTTCTTAAGTTGAGGCCTGCGAGAGAGAAGCAGAGCCAAAGCCTGCAAACTTTCTCTGCCACCACTTTGCAACCTCTTTCTTTTGCATTACTCTCCTCTGTCATGGCCTCTTCACATGGTTCTCTCACTCTTTTTCCAGACCTGAACGAGTCCACGATAGAGATGACCAATTCTGACTCCCCTGAACCTCAACCACGGGCTCCTCCTCCTTCCCCTGTTTTCAACTTTCCAGCGATGTCAGTTGATCAAATCATGGCGGCACAGTCTGACATCGAGGCAAACTCGTATACGCTGAGGTCATGTGTAGAGACCGTGACAGCGGTCTCCAACTTGTCCCGTCGGCTGCAGAACAGGCTGTGTGAGGTACATCGGTTAAATGCACAACTCTCCCTCCTCCAACGTATGTACAAAGACGCTCGGGTAGAAATTGGTGTGCTGAAAAAGCAGAACAAAGAATTGAAACGACTGACGACCTCCGTGACTCGATTCGGAGTTTCTTCGCACAACCAATTTGATGGCCGGCGGGGAATAATCTCCTTTGGAAACTCTGCCAAGGCTGAGGCAGAGTCTTCAAAAGCTTCGAAGGAGTAAAGATGAAGCGAGGCAGCTGACGGTAAAGTCAGGCAACAAAGTTGTGTGCAAATGAAGCCGGTTGCAATCTTCGCCGCCGGGTTACTGCCGGAAAACTGAGAAAATGCTACTCTCTCTTTTTTTTCTTTTTTTTTTTTTTTTGTTTTTTGTTTTTTTTTTTTTTTTTTTTTTGTGTTTTGTTTTTGTTTTTGTTTTTTGTTTTGTTTTGTTTTGTGTCTCTGTGATCGGGGATGTCCTCCCCTGACTGCAATAAAATCAGTTTAATTTTTGCACATCGATGGCGTAACTGGCATATCACTTTGAACTTGAAAACATTTTTGTTTGATTGAATTTGAGAGTGATTGAATTTTGAACTCTGAATTGAACATTGATTCTATACTGACCTGAATCAAAGAATGACTTAATGAAAGAAAAACGAAGCAAAAAAAAAAAATCCAAACACACTTATATACACTGACTGGTATGAATACACCGACTGGTATAAATAAACTGACTGGTATGAAAGGAACACACTTATATACACTGACTGGTATGAATACACCGACTGGTATAAATAAACTGACTGGTATGAAAGGAACACACTTATATACACTGACTGGTATGAATACACCGACTGGTATAAATATACTGACTGGTATGAAAGGAACACACTTATATATACTGACTGGTATGAATACCCTGATTGGTATGAATACACTAACTGGTATGAATACACACTTATATACACTGACTGGTATGAATTCCTTGACTGGTATGAATACACACTCATATACACCGACGAGTTGACTCGAGTGGTGGAGAAGACAGAATCTCTAACTCGACTATGTCCCTAATTCATTTCCTTGAAATTTTTATTTATTTATTTTTTTTCATAAAAATGTTTTGATCAACATGACAGTTAGATTAGCATACTTATTCCATTTTCTGTTTAAAATCATGTAAGCTAAACTGTGAGCACTGTAAATTTTCCCTTTTCAAATCCAAAGAATGGTCTAAGTTTTGCAAAAAATGGAACAATTTTTGAGAAAAATTAGTCAGATTCATTCAAATTAATCAAAACCTATTTTTGCAAATGGCCACTACTCAACTAACATGGAATCAACCATTGGGGTGCATAGTCCCAAACCAGATAATCAAAGGTGATATCTGAACCAAGCCAATCCGAACCGAATGAAGTCGAGCAAAACTGGACCAGACCGAACCGAACCGCCAAATCGAATCGAACCGAACTGAACCAAGTTAAATCAAACCAATTGAACTGAGCAGAACGAAGATACACCAATCAAACACGGATAGGACAACCAAGTCGACTAAAGACACACCAAGCAAACATGGACGAGATGAATGAGTTGAAAAATTATTAGGGCCGAACTTCAAGATGAAGCTACCTACGTATCCTCAAGATAGGAATCAGGCCATCGTAGTTCCGGCTAAGGGTCACTCGGGTATTGACACTCTCCTTTTGTGCTCTAACTTTTGCCAAAGCCGCCCTTTCGGGTTTTCAACCTTGCGAGCTTTTCATTTTTTCATTTTTCTATTTTTTTTCATTTTGTTCATTTCTTTTTTTTTGTTTTTCATTATTTTTTTATTTTTTTGATTTTTTTTTTTTTCTGCTCTAAATTCTGCTTGGGTCGCCCTTCCAGGTTTTCAACCCAACGAGCCTCTCAAGGATGGTACTTTTATTTTAGCTTGTCCATGTTGATTGGGTGTGAAATCTCTAGGCCAATGACTGCTACACTTGACCAGTAGATATGATGATGTAGGAACTAGGCTAATTGGGTCTGAATTTGCCCCTAGTGTAATAAAATTCATTCTCTCAAATTCTGGGTTTTGCCTTTATGGGTGGTCTTCATTGGGAAACGATTCAGTTTTAACTCTTTGATCACATCCAACCTTTTGTCCCTAGTTCAAGGACTGCTTCAAATCTTAAATCACATCTGACCTTCTTGCCCCTGGTTCAAGGGCTGTTTCCAATCTGAATCACAGGCCCTACATAGTTTTGGCTAAGGTTCACTCGGGTATTGACACTCTCATTTTACGCTCTAACTTTTGCCAAAGCCGCCCTTTCGGGTTTTCAACCTTGCGAGCTTTTCATTTTTCTTTTTATTTTTCCTTCTTTTTTTTATTTATTTATTTTTTTTTGTGCTCTAACTTTTGCTTAGGTCGCCCTTTTGGGTTTTCGGCCCAGCGAGCCTCTCAAGGGTGGTACCTTATTGCCCCTAGTTCAAGGGCTACCTCCATTTCAGCTATGCAAGCCTCATACTTTTGCCCCCAGTTCAAGGGCTGTTTCAAATCTGAATCACATTCAACCTTCTTGCCCCTAGTTGAAGGGCTGCTTCCATTTGAATCACATCATGGCCCCTAATTCAAGGGATATTTCCAATTCGGCTACGCAAGCCTTACACTTTGAATGATCATTGAATACTTCGAATTAAGGTTTGAAAGCTAAGGAGCTAAGGAGGTCGGACCTCGAGTCAAGAGGGATCCTATGCTGTATAATCAATTCCAGGCATGTCTTTGTAGGACCACACAAAAATAGTTTTTTGAAATCTTTTCACAAAGTGACTAATCACTCGTACTCTTGCGAAGACAAGATAGAACCAATTTGGACCAAGCCAGGATCTTTCTCAGTACCCACTTTAACAAAAATGATTTTATTCATCAAAGGCTTAGCACACATCTCTTCTTCTCAATTGATCAAAATTTGCAAATCCCGAGGAAATTCTTCCTCTTTGTTTTCATCAGAGTTTTGGAAAAAGTTTTGAAAAACTTTGGTCAATGCAATGAATTAAGGCACAGAGACTCTATGGCATTTTGTTTTTTTATTTTTCTGTTTATTGAAAAGAGACTATGACTCAGCAATGGCAACAGACTTTTGACAACATACTCAAAAGAAAATGACAAAGAGGACCTAGACAGGACATAAATGTCTAGGTTAGCACTATCGAAATCAACAGACTCTGACTCATTAGGCTGACTCGAGCCTGACTCTAACTCTACAAACTTACTCAATTCAGAACTCAGAATAAAACCATTCTCAATTTTGCTAGTCAAAGTGTGGACCAGCCACAACATTCAAAATAAATTGCTAGTCAAAATGTGGGCCAGCCACAACATTCAAAATAAAGCTCATGCAATCAACAGGTGGTCACTCCCCAATCACAGAGATGGTCGACTTTGTGGGATATCGACATTTTTTTTTTTTTTAACAAAAAAAAATTTTTTTTTTTTTTTTTTTTGATTTTATGTTTTTGTTATTTTTTTTGATTTTGAAGTAATGGTGCTAAACTGAACAGCCTGAGCCACTAATTCGAATTTGAGAACCCCTGTGTAGATCCAATACATTACACATAAAGCAGGAAAGAGAACAAACACCCCTAAAGAGGGTAGGGTTATCCTGTCCTAGCTTGGAATGATCTAGGGTTTCACTATTCACACAAGTGGTATCATACATCCTAGAAATGGGAAAGCATTCTGTCTTAATTTGAAAGATACTATAGCTCACTATATGTACAAGGTTGGCTCTACTTTACGGGTTGAAGCCAAGGTGACGTTACCAAAGAGCCCTTTGGGTCATAACCAATAAAGATCCCAGGAAATCAGAAGAGTCAAATAGCCTCTCTTCGGAGTCTGAGAACCTTAGATAGCAAAGCTAGATAGCAGGGCTACATAGCAAAGCTACCCTTTTGACAAATCTCAAAAGGTTACAACACAAGGCCTCTAAAGTATCGTAAAATAGGTGTAGTGTCACAAAAAGCTTACCTGTGCTCCCACCAGTATCTGGGCAACACAAGAACTTGAAGTGCACCAATGAATGCAATGCAATGAACATATAATTGAAAATAAAGGTCATATCATGGAGTTCGAGTCAAGGTTTCATAAAATCCCCAGCAGAGTCGCCAGAAACTGTAACATGCCCAGGGGGTACCCGTGCGCGTTAAACAGTTCGGACCCCTGAGATCTCTTTGATCTATTCTCACGAGTGCAATGTGAAACATAGATGAGAGTCCAGATTTGGCAACTTTTATTGAAAATCCATTTTATTACAATTTTGTCAAAAATGGACTGCGTCATCAGATCTCAGAGTCGCCACCTAATATTTATTTTGGGAAAATTAGGAAACCCATGACTCGTGCCAAGGCCACTGTTCGTCGTTACCAAGGATGCTTGGCTCGGAACCTTAGGTATGAGAGGGGAAGGTCAATAATGAGCACCCCCGCCCACCCGATCAAAGATCGGCCTTTACTAACCATGATATGAATTTTATTTTATTTATATGTTCATGTTCTGATTAGTTAATAAATCCTAAAATTTACTATGTGAAGCATACAAGTATAGACTATGTCACCCATTTTGGAACAACTTGATTTCATGTAGTTTTGAAAGAGTTTTGAAAATGTATAACTCAAATAAATTGAGTTTACAAACATGAAAATCAATATCATTTCAAATTAAGTGACACAACCTCCATCCACTGGCATTCATACAATTATATCACATAAGCAAATAGCCACATGGTAGGATGCTTAAACATAGTAAGAAAAACATACACAAACGGGATGCTAAAGCATAAAAACTTACATGTTTGACGACCCGCGAACAAGCTACAAAACAAAGTTAGTAAAACATGCATGATCTTATATACAAAATCCTAATGCAATTCACTCATGAGATGCAACTAAAGATTCAGCCTCTAAAATATGATATGTGAATCATCTCAAGAACATGAGGTAGCGCACATAGTCACATAGGAATTGATTAAATCCACAAATGCAAACTTAGCCGAATCAAGATGCATGAAACATGGATGCGAAGCATAACTATGATGAAAAATAAATATGATGTTTATGTACAAATAAAGAAAGCAAGTAAAAGAACGGGATAGAAAGAAGCGGGGCGGGGAATTATTACAACGCTCTGAATAAATTATTACAAACCAGATAAGAGAGAGAGAAAGGAATATTACAACAAAATAAAAACCTCACAAACTCTCAAAAATAAAATAAAATAAAATAAAGAAACTTTATGTGCGCCGGAAAATATTTTGCTTGACGTAGGAAGACTGCTCCGTTCTGTTCGGGAAAACTTATTTTTGCGGGAGCACTATTCATCCCGAGATACTATTCACTGCCGGAAGTTACTATTCATCACGACAATTACTATTCACCTTTCTTGATCGTTATTCATCTTACCAGGCATTTTTTTCATCCGCTGTTACTATTCATCGCCGGAGGTACTATTCATCGTCGGGGTTACTATTCACCGCCGGAAGTTACTATTTACCGTCGGAGGTTACTATTCACCACCGATCACTATTCATTTGGCGGGGTCACATCTTTTAACAAATTAGGTGGTTCGACCAACCATTTAAAGTGATAAAATTACAACAATTTATAAATAGTAAACTACAACATTTTATGTAAATTACAACAGTTTATATACAACCGTAAATTACAGCAGATAAAGTAATAAAATTAGGTGGTTCAACCGACCATTTAAAGCGATAAAATTACAACAATTTATAAATAGTAAACTACAACATTTTATGTAAATTACAGCAGTTTATATACAACCGTAAATTACAGCAGATAAAGTAGTAAAATTAGGTGGTTCAACCGACCATTTAAAGCGAAAAAAAAAATATTATGAAAAACAATAAATAAAGTACTTAAACAAATTATATCACATTTTGAAATTAAATGAAAGTTTGCAAAAACTCACCTTTCGGGGACATGATGAATTTTCTGATTCACAAACTTTCTTTTGATTACCCTCAAGTCTGTGGAATGTGTTCTCAATTCTCAGTTAAAATTTGGAATTACAACTTTAACAGTTCCTTCTTTCTGATTCTTTTTCTCTCAATATTCCCTCGCACCAATCCCCATTTTTTTTTATTCTCTCTCCCAATTTTTTTGACTCTCCTGATTTCTCCCCTGCCAAAAAAATTCTTCCTTCCTTCTCTGATCTTCCCCCTTTTATAGAAAATAATTGTAAGAAAAGGACAAAAGAAGAAACGGTGGTGGAAGGAGTTGATTTCAAAAGATGCACAGTGATTTTACTGTGCATTGCACAGTAAAATTACTATACACTTTACAATATAATAATATATAAAATAGATTATTAGCATAAATACATGTACAAATACCCAGAAAAATATATAAAAACACACAAATACGTAAAATTAAAATACATGGACTAATAAAATATATTTTAGTAGGCGAAATATGCAACATAATTTGACCAAAGCGGGTCTAAAGGCACAGAAAACAAAAAGACGCACGATGGGAGTGTAATGAATTTTTTTTCAAAGGAGGAATAATACCCTTATATAATATAATATTATATATATACAAAAGTATGGTGCGTGGGTGAAACCAGGGTACTGAATAAATTTAATAAAATATTATATAATAATATAACATAGTATATATATATATATACATATAATACATAATAAAAGGAAAGAAAATGGAGAAGGAGTCTAAAATAATTTGGCAAAAACAGGTGTAAGACTAAGATTAAAGTTTATATTCCATCTTTTTACTGAGAATTTTGTGAGATAGCATATTCCTGTTTTCATCATTGAGTAATCAAAAGAAAGCGCCCAAGTCTTAGGGCCGGTCAAAATGGGGTGTCTACACACACGTCGGCTTAGTATCTCCTCCCTGATTTGAGTTGCTTGAACTGCCTATGCTCGTCTTCTTCCTAGCATCAAATGATCATCGACGATTGTCGTAATTCTGTCTCTTCTTCTGGTTCTCTCCTGATCTCTGGTATCGGTTTAGGTTAGCTTCTGCTAGGATGGCTTTGTCCAACACTCCGGCGTAAGTCGGCATGTTAAGCATGTTAACTCGATCCTGTATCAATCCACGTAGCCCACTTTCAAACTTCCTAGCTTTTCTATATTCGTCATCGACCATATGGGGCGCATATCTTGCCAACTCGGTAAAAGCACGGTCGTATTCCGCCACCGTCTTGTTGCCTTGTGTCAAAGTCTGGAACTCTGTGGTCTTGCGGTCTCGGACACTAAGGGGGAAATGCTTGCTGTAGAACAACTCCAAAAATCTAGCCCAAGTCAAACCTGGGTTACCTTTTCGGACCATTATCCACCATCTTCGTGCGTCGTCATCTAACGTGAATACTGCCAATGACACCTTCTGAGCATCAGTACTGGGAAAAATCTCAAACAACTTCTCCATTTCCAAGACCCATGCTTCGGCTTTCATCGGCTCTATACCCCCTTGGAACCTCGACGGTTTCATCTTTTTGAACTCTCTGATCAAGGCTATGGTGCCGTCTCCATATAAGGCTTGCTGTGGAGGCACTTGCGGCACTGGAGGAGGTGGAGGTGGAGGTGGGACTGTATGTCGGCTGTTTGTCTGCTCAGCCTGGGTAGAGGTAGTACTAGCATCCTGTGGCCTAGGCTGTATCAACTCGCGGACCAAACCTTCGACCAACCTTTCTAGTCTGTCTAATCTGTCTTCAGAATGATCTCGGCCAACTGGAGGTCTACCCCTTCTCATGATGCTAAGAGTATGCAAAATATGACTTTAAAACAAAATGAACGAATAACACGTATGCAAATAACAAATAGTTATGCCGAGATGATGCACATCTTGTCAAGTAGTAAGCAATATGATGCAAATCCTAATATCTTTCTAAGGGAAATCCTAAGCTCTTTATGACTCAAAGTGTGTGAATAACGTACTATAAGAAACTCGGGCTCTGATACCAATCTGTCACGATCCCATTCCGCCCCTAGTAGAATGGTGCCATGATGGCCAGTAATTCGAGATTGCCAAGGGCCAACTTGGAAAGATTCACACACAAACAGAGTATACATATGGGGCTTACATGTGCGGAAGCAATAATTTAATTCTGATTAGTCCATAAGAGCCGTGCATAAATCAAATGAATGGCATACATCATATCGAGGTCTTACAACTTGAATACAAATGAATAAATACATAATACATCTTGATCAAAAGGCTTCTCAAGCCGACATATGCAAAATACAATAAGTCACAAGCCAAGAAGCATAGTCTTCAAGATGCTATCAAAAGTACGAATCCAAAACATCATGCCAAACGTATCTAGGCATCACCGCCGTCCTACTCATCACCTATATATATAGAGAGAGAGTGAGCTTGGATACTCAGTGAATGATATAATCAATAAAGGAGTTTGCATGAATGATATCCGAGGTCTCTTTTCTAAACAATACAATACATAGCATAACTAATACGAAATCAAGTGATGAACCAAGTCCATCTAACAAGTCTTCAAAACTTCAAGGGATGCTTACTAGCATCAATATAGTACAAGGGATGGCATTAACAAAGGTGCTACAAAAGTTTAGAGTCCCCTAGCACGTACGAACTTGTGCTACAAATGCTTATAGTCCCTTAGCACGTACGGACTTGTGCTACAAATGCTTATAGTCCCTTAGCACGTACGGACTTGTCAAGAATGTTGTCAAAATCAAAGCTAATACTTGATACACAAAATAAGAATAGTCATTCATGCTTAACAAATACTTCTCCAAAACAAGAAAGGCAAAGCTTTATCAAATGTCATAACATAGCTTTATTAAAAATACCACTCACATAGTTCTTCGAACGTTGGGGTCAAAGCAAGAGTCCAAGTCCTACAAACACATGGCAAAGTCTATTGAATGCACTCTCAAACAAGCTTTACATGAATGCAAATGATCTCGGCATTCCTTCAAAACTAAGTCGGACCAAAACAAAACACTGCTTCTCATCTCGGAAAACATAATGGGCACCAACCAGGTCTAGGCCGAGGTCCCACACCTTCTTACCAAGGTGTGGTCCCGATGGCCACATTCAAGGAAATGAAGTCGGAAAAATCTGGATTTCCCTCTGCTGAAGAACATGAAGAACATGAAAAACATGAATACTTAATCACAACTTGTTATTACGAAATCTGGAATTTCATGTGATGAGTTCGAAAACATGGACCTGGGTACCCATACTTGAAGATTTTATGAAAACAAACACAAAAACATGAATCTTGATGCAAGCATTCGGATCAAACAAGGCTTTTATTCAAGAACACATGAATATCACTTTCTCTTTCTAAAACCAAACTTTAAATCAATACATGGCTTACAAATCATGCTCGATCATGCAATGCAGCTAGATGAACAATAAGAACAACAAGAGTAGATCAAGATTCTAACATCAAGACACGAATCTAACGGCTCAAGGTGTGAAGATCAAGCTTGGAAATCTATTCCCTCTCTAAGAACTCCTTCTTCTCTTCCTAGAGTCTCTCTCTCTAAAAGACAAGGATATGATACAAAATGATGTGTTTCTCAACAACTCACTAACTTAACCCTCTGCTGGAACACGTGGCATCGGCTGGTTGGCTCTTCTCAAAAAGGTGACTGAGTGAAAAGACAAGATTATGACAAAGTGTGTTCAACAAACAAGGTGGCATTAGCACTCCGGCAGGTAATGATCTCGGCTAAGGACAGAGCTTCGGCAAGAGGGGTCCCAATGATCTCGGCAGGGATGGATAACGCATGGTCTAAATGTGCCACACCTTGGCCTAGACGTGCCACATCTCGGCCTAGGTTATACCGGTCCAGAACAAGACCACTAGGTGCAAGGATCAAGGATGTCTAGATGGTAACATCTCGGCTTAGATGATTCATATCTCAGCCTCGATGGAGTACACCTTGACCTAGATGATGACATCTCGGTCAATATGTCAGGGTGGAGGTGGAGGTGGAGGTGGAGGTCAAACAAAGTGGTTCCAAGATAGTACTAAGTGTAAGAGGTTCAAAGGTGCAACCTAGGCTTAACAAGACCTCAGCTACACGCCGGGCAAGAGGCGGAACACACAAACAATACGCAAGCCAAATTACATAAGCACAAAATAAGACGGAAACCTTACTTAAGGCAAAACAAGTTGAAAACTACAAATGCAAGCTGAACAAAACAAAACGTGCAAATGCACATGAACATGACTAAGATGGGGGTGAGGGTCACTACAGTTCGACTCTCCGGAATCTCTACGACTTCCAATATTCGGCTCCCACAGTACTATACATCACAAGATTCACACTTATTTAGATCAAAATATAAATATACAAGGCTAAAGATATTCTTACCTCAAAGTTGTGGAGGGAGAGATGAAGATCCACGCAATGAACTTCTGAAATAACGCGACCTAATCGGTTCAAATCGTAGCCTTTGGCAAGGGCAACAACTTTGATGAAGACACAATGATAGATTCTTTCTATTGATAGATGAAATCCCGAGTTTTAAGGATAGGGTTTTCGAAAAAACGGGGAGAGAGAGAGAGAGAGAGAAGAGATAGAAAAGTGTGTCAAAAATGTATTTGGATCGAGTTTTAAATCTGCTATCCTGACATGACCGCTCGAGCGAAACTTCTACTGCTTGAGCGAAGTACCAAAATGCAAAAGGACTGTTCGAGCGGTCTCGCCTGCAAACTTGCGAAATACTGGGAGCTACAAATCTCTGCTCGAGCAACCAAATGACCACTCAAGCGGTTACCTAAAAACAGCTCTTACAGTAAGGTTGTGTACATGTACTTCTAATCCTCTCCAAACCCCATAATGGCTAGAGCCTCATGCATTGGGACTGGTTTTTACTAAAATAAAAGAGAATAGTGTATTCCACATCGATTGTGTGTTGCGCTATGAACCTTTTTAAGTCTCCAACATTTCTCTAGAAATTAGGCCCTCTAGTGTGCTGTGTGTGGATTTGAACTCCTTTGCCTTTGCTTACCCAAAAGACTCCTTTGCCTTGATGTGGATGTGCGAATGTGTTATTTTTGTAAGATTTAAAAGTATATATCAAATCAAACATTCATTCCTTTATATTTAGAAATAAATGAATCATTTGCTGAGAAAATCATTGTGCATCTTCTGACATCTATTAGACAGTTTTTAGTAGTAAACTGAATATAATCCTTGTGGAAAGTAGGTATCATTTTTTTGTTTTGGTTTGAAAGAGAAAAAATGTCAATCCCATTCTACATTTTGTAAGGATCCTGAAAACAGCACAAACTATACATTATATAATAATTGATTTACAATATTTGTATGCCCTTACAACTTAACTGGACAAGCCAAGCATACATGCAGAAAACAACAGGATGATACCAGAATGAATACACATGTATTATATATTGTGTGTATATAAACAGTAAAATTTAATTTCACTCTTCATGTTGGAAGTGAACCAGCACTTGGTCATATCTTACTTACAATTCCATGGACATTAGTAGCCTCTGATCTTCTAACAGAGGAGATGATGCAGCTTCGATAATCTGCAAAGGTGAAATGAACAACCCATCAAGGATATAGCCGAACATGAATACATATTAAAATATATATATATATATATATGTCTGCTGAACACAAACACGCAATAAGAGTGCTACATTGCAAGAAGTAAATACTTTATTTTTTTCATCCTTAAAGAAAATATTGAAAATATTCAACTCCGGCTCAGAAGTGGCAAATTTTAAGATTAGTTTAATATTTTAAGATCAATTGCAAAGGAATTGAAATCTCAGTTTTGTTTTGAAGGTGTTTAGGACCTCTTGAAAATCTCCACATGAAATTGCAAAACACTAGAAAGATTACATAAACATAAAATCAAAAATAGTAACAAAGTGTACAATTTAATGCATAAAGGTGCTGCAAATGTAACTTACTGAACCTTCTATTGTTCATATTCTCACAGGGTATTAATTTAACTGGCTGTAGTTTATACAAACATAGCAATTCTTAACATTGCAAAACATGTCCTTTAGTGGTCTGTTAAGGCAGCAAATAGGTCAATTTGAAGATTTTATATAAAGGGTTCTATTTAATTATTTGTTGTGAACTGTATGAAGGGTTCTATTTGACATCAGAGATTATGTCTGACATTCTTTAAGAAGATTTATGATGAATGAACTTTAAAATTCTGACAAGTATTTCAAAAGAATTAGGATTGTCTTTGACAGAAAAAAAGCTCATGACAGAAAATATTGAAAGCAACACCAGCAGGGCAACTGATCCAGAGTCCAAGAGAGATAAACTGTCTATAGAAGGAAAAAATCAATATGAAAATGAAAGTGCAAAGAATCTGAGATAACCATCAGGAGAGAACCAAACATAAAAGGAAAAAAAAAAAAAAAAAAATTGACAAATATAGCTCTTTTGCACTTAAAACATTCAAAGGATTATCTTACTGATGCCAAAAATTTTTTTATCTCAAACACTTAACGGAAAGGCATGTGAATAAGAATGCTTGGTGATGCATGCAAAGCCAAACAGAATATAAATCAGATACTAAAAATATCTAGTAACATTTCAGGTCTCTTCAACCAAAATATGAGTTGAACAGATGCCAAACCTTAAAGCCAGTTTTTTTGTACAATTCTTGGGCAGGCTTGTTGTCTGCATTTACATGAACAAATAGTTGCTTCATACCTGTTGGGATACCCAAAAAGGAGAAAAAAGAGAATTAAAATGACATTAGGAGAAAAGAAAACTACCCTTAAATTTTTGAAAGTCAAAACCTAGTACCTGCTAAGGCGGCAGCATCAATGGCCAAATATAACATATTTGAAGCTATTGCCTGACGCCGAGCAAACTTTGAAACACAAACATTTGCAACATAAGCATACTTTCGACTTGCCAAGATAGCAGACGGTCTTTTTACCTCCTGAAAACAAAATCCAATGGGTTCAAGGTGATATAGGATCCATACAAGGGAGCCCACTAATAGGCTGCTTATACTCTGAAAGCGAGAGGGAGGGAAGAGGGAAAGCCAAAAAGCAAAACCTTTTTCTTAAGGTAAATATGTTGAAACCCAAAATACATAAATAACTAATATATAAGGAAACAAAATGTGGGAATCAGATAGAGACTTCAGGGCCTTTGGCACCTTTCTTAGGATGCTCATTGCAACTGGGATCTTCCCTAAGAATCTATGATATGGATCAAGAAAAGTAAATCATTATAAAATATTTACATCTTAACCAAGCATGCCATTCTAAAGTTTGCAAGAAATGAGTTAAGATACAATCAGTTACATACCCCTGGGTATGTTTCCCCACTCAAGAATTGCCGGATGCTAAGGTCTAGAGTTCCCACAACACTGTTTATGACAGTTCTTCTTATGTTTTTATCTTCCTTCTTAACCTGAATGTTGAGAAGAACAAATGCCAGTGACAAATCTTCAAACCAGCAGAGCATCATGATGGTAAGTATAAATATCCATATATAAATTAGAATATGAGCACTTGCAAGATGCAGTAAATGCTATAAGTGAAATTCACGCAACAAGCAGTGAGGTATTAAAACTTCTGCAACATCTTGGGTTGATGCACATATGTAGGGGTTACAGTATGCATGTGGTTGGAAAACAAAATTCCTCAACCCACATTAATTTGAATTTATTTGCCAATTGCAAGTTGTTTTTGAAAAATTTGTCCTTGTTCTACTCCATGCATTTATGTTTTGACCCCAGATGCTTTGAATAAAGAGGGTCTTCAGTTAGAGAATATAGTTGCTAAAAATACTACTTTGCTTGGTAATGGTTATGGAGATTTCCCTTCGCGTGTGATTCTTTGTGGCATGTTGTTATTAAAAGTAAATATGTGATTCATGAAAATGGCTGGGACTCTCATCAAATTAATGGGGGAAACTCTCGATCTACTGGAAAATTTATATTATATCTCATGAACTCTCTTTTCTCTAGACATGATATGAGGATCATTGTGGGTAATGAGGAGAATGTTCATATCTGGGAAGATGATTGGAGGGGTGGGAATTCTTTTGCTCATTTATATTCTAGTTGTATCATTTATCTCGTTCTCATGGTGCTCCTATTACTTCTATGGTTTCTTCCTACTCCTTTCCGGTCTCTTGGGACTTCAATTTTTGTACAAACCTTATGATCGAGAGAAAGATGAATTAGTTTCCTTGATGTCTATTCTTAACGTTGTTCAGTTGAAAAGGGAGGCCATTGATAAAAGTGTGGTCCATTCAGTCTTCAAGAATTTTTTTCTTGTAAATATCTTTTTAATTCCATAATTGATGATCCTAATATTCCTATTTTTAAGCTCCACAGAGTGATTTGGATTGCCTATGTGCCCCTTAAAGTTGAAGTTTTTGTGTGATCCATAGTTCATAAGAAAATCAAAACAATGATATAGTACAGACTTCAGAGGAGAAGTCCTAGTTGCTATTTGTCTCCACAGTGGTGTGTAATGTGCAAAGTGTATTGACCACCTTTTTTTTCCCACTGCTTAGTGGCTATGACTTAGTGCTTGAGATTAATCCAGTTGGCAATAATTAATTGGCACATTCCATCTTCCATTGATCAATTGTTCACTACTCCCTTTAGTCGCTTTGTCTTAAATACGAAAATCAAGAGCTTTGTGGGCTTGTGCAGTGTTGTGAGTGTTGTGGCTTGAGAGAGATGCAAGAAACTTAGAATATAAATCAGATAATGTGGGGTTTCAGAAATAGTTTGTGTTATTTGACTTCCTTTTGAGTGCCAGTTTCGGCTTTAAATTCCTAAGAACCAAGGGCGTTTCTAAGAAGGGGCATGTCCATGTTGTGTCCACGTTCACACCAACATCCATCAGACACTTCTCACTGTGTGTTGGACACACATCCAAATGTGTCACTATTTTTAAACCCAAACATTTTTTGGACACTTCAAGAACACACATGTCCATTGCTTAGAAATACATTATAATTTTGAACAAAATAACTTGGCGTATACGATGATAATATATATAGATTTATTCTTATTAATCTCTCTTCGTTTAAACTTTAGAAATTAGTGTTATGTTGCATTTTTATAATCTTTGAATGAAATATTCATATATATAACATATAATAAATATATAAAACCACATGTTTTGTGTGTCCTCCACATGCCATGTCTTGCATTTTTTGAAAATTGACATGTCAACATGTCCGTGTCCATGCTTCTTATAAGATTTCCTTTGTTTCTTATTAGTAGGGCAGTCTGTCAGATGTAATTTCGTTTTAGGCGTCGTTTGGCATACAACACTTTTAGCCTATAAGCTAAAAAGTTACTAAAAAAACCAAAAGGCCTATAACCTATACAAAAAAGTCAAAGATTCCATTTTCTCTTTACTTTTTTCACATCTTTTCTTCAAAAATCAAAAAGTCATTCCAAACATATTAATTTTTTTTACCTCATATTTTAGTCAAAAAACCAAAAAGTTACTAAAATAGTCTGTTCCCAAATGAAGCCTTAATCTCTTCTATTTTTTGAAGGATACCTTGTCCTCTACTTTCTCTTTACACTTTCCATTTTCTATTTTAACAATATTTTTCTTCTATTGGTGATCAAAAAAGAAAGCCATATATAAAATTGTTACACAATATTATGTGAATAACATTCAATTGAAGCAAAATTTGTTTTTTTTAAGAGACAGCAGATGGATTTCATTAAGCTAGACTAGAAGAGTTTGTCACAGTAGAGAAGTTACTTCCAGAAAGGGAAGCAGAACATTGGCCATCTTCAAAATAGTATTGGAATTTAATGTAACATGAATTCTTTTACACAAAAATACCTCAGATTATCATTTACAACAAATTTTGAAGCATAACAATGAAACTTGGTAGACAAAAACAAAACAGAACTTAAAAACTAAAGAACACAACAATTTGATAGACTAAGTCAAGAACTACATCAGGCAACCAACTGAAGATAATTTGCAATTGAAAACAATTTAAAGCATCAATAGCCGTAAAAAGAAAAAAGAACAGAAGACTCATCATGAGTCACTTGTGTAAGAGTACTGGACATACTGCAACAAAACAAGAGCACTTGAGAGAATTTCCATGCAGCCCCATACATCTTCGCTTCAAAGCATAGAACTCCTGTAATATGCACGAGAGAGAGAGAGAGAGACAGATGAAATATAACTGCAATGACCAGAATCTTAGCAAGATATGAAGATCGGTGTCATGATCTTTTTTTTCCTTTTTATTTTTTGGTGCATGTGAATGTTGGTTTGTTCATTGGATATTTGGAAAGGAAATTTGGAGAGGCAGGTCCATTTTGAGGTAGCAGCAAATTTACATAACCTGTGGTTAAGCATAAAATAATTGCCTTGATCGGCAAATCATGCCCAATAATATGGGCAGGAGAGGTTTTCTCTTGCCTAATTAAAGCCGCATGTGCAAAAAGTTCGAGGATTCAGTTCATCATCTTTTGCTTCATTGTGAGGTGGCAAGGGATTTGTGAGTATGTTGTTTTGCATCTTTGGTGTTTGGTGGGTGTTGATGATATGCTTGACCGTGTTTGATCTCTTTGAGTATAGGGACTTTGGCTGTCAGCAGAAGAAAGTGAAGAAGGTTCGATGAGTGTTCCCTTGTGTTTAATGTGGTGCATTTGGAGAGAGAAATAGAAGAACATTTAAAGATGTACAGTTGCCGATACATAGGCAGGGGTTAAATATTTCGAGAGCTATTTAATTTTGGTTGAAGGGAGAGTTTTGTGAGTCTTCCTTCTTGTTCATAGATTTTTTTGGGGGAGTTACATTTTGGTGAGGATATATAGTTTGCCTTGAGGGTTTTGTTTGTTTCCTTGATGCTTTGTACAGGGTGATGCTCCCTTGGTGTCCTTCATGATATTATAATTTCTCTTTTTTATCCAAAAGAAAATTTCTTAAATTGAACTCCAAAGCCCTTAACTAACCTGTTCCAACCATCCATAATCACTTTTCCATAGCTAAACCTAAATCTAAACCCTTATTTTGGTGCTAAAAATTAAAGGACCCTACATCCGATTCATAGATCAGGGTATTATAATCAAGGCAGGAGGTTGCAGCTCACATTGCCTGTCTTCTCCACTTTCCTAACTCCATAATGCTTGTAATTTGAGTCTTTGGTAAGCTTCATTAAGTCAAATAAGTCATGGACAGAGAAAAGTTCAGGATGATATTTCAAAAATTGTTAAAATGATAAGCCCCATAGTTTCTTATATATTTTTTTCAATTTGTGATTCCTACACTTTAACCCACCACAGGTCAAAGATAAAAGGACTGTTCAATCACAACTTACCTGTTCAGCATACTTTCTTTTATAACTATCAACATGCCTGGAAAATGATAACTTGTCATAATTAATACACTGAACTGAAATCAAAGTCTATATGTATAGAGTAAGATTTGGTACCTGGGTGTAAACCTATGAAGCACGGGTACGGGTACTTGTACGATACGGGTACGTCAATACCGTAAAATCTAAAAAAAGTAGGGTACGGGTACGGATACAAGTTGGGCTTATTACGTTCACAAAAAAATATTTATTTTTAATTTGGAGTAATGCAAAAATTAACTAAATGATTTAATTTGTTAAGATCCAACCTGCAATTAATATTTAATACCAAAAGTAACGATATAAATAAAAATTAAATGTCATTATATTAAATAACTTAATTTTAAAATCATGCCAAGCATAAAACTATAAATAAAAAAGAAGTCTTTATCTCTGTAGTAGAAGAAAATATTGTTTCGATTAAGGTACGGTACAGCATGGGTATATACCTAGGTAAGTCTGGGTACGCCAAACATTAAGAAGAAAAAATTTGAGTACATGTTTTGTGCACCCGATACGTATGCAGAGGTACTATACGAAGTATCATATGCCAGTAAATACCCGGTACAAGTACGACATGTTTGTCGAAGTATCCATGCTTCATAGGTGTAAACATCTGCATGTCTGAGCGAGTGTGTGTGAGTTCATAGAATCAGAAGTATAAAATTCAAAATGGAAGCAGGGTACTAACCTCATACATGATAAAGATTCCCAATGAGCTTCTGCTCGAAGCCATGCTGCTGTCTGCAATGTGAAGTCAGACATGGAACCTAAACTGAAGTACTTTCAAAAAAATAAATGAAGGAAAAGACATAAATCTCCAATGGAAAGTACACAAGAACGGTCAATACCAACCCAATATTCTTCATCTAGTACAGCTTCACGGGCAACAAACCGGCCAAAATTTCGCCTTTGTAGGCCATTATATTCCTGGTCACTGAGTTGTAACCGGTTGAAAGAGAGTTCTGGCGGTTTTGAGCTATCATTCTTGGAAACAGCTGGTTGCCAGATGCTTTGGTTATTATCACAATGCACTTCAAGAGTTTTCCACCTAGAATTTGAAACAGGAAAAGTCTCCCTGGAAGATTTGTACACGAATGAAAAATTAAAATAAAGTGGGATGAGAGAATATTCAGGTTTCTCATACTAGCTATATAACTTAAAACTAGTTAACTTCACATCAATCTCTTTTTTGTAGGAAAATAAGTCACCCTTCATTTTAATCTCTACTGTCTGGCCCATTCCAAGCATAATTGCTGGCACGTGCACAAAATCAAAAGGCATCAATATAATCATGTATTACACTTTTGACTGTCAACTTCTTGATCTTGACCTTTTTTCTGTTCAAAACAACCATTGCAGAAATTTTAAGGAGGGTGACCAAAAAGGGAGAAAATATGGAATTTCACATGAAATATGCTTAAGTGAATGCTTGTTTCATTTTTAGTCTTAATTTGATGTCTTCTATAGTTGTTTATTGTTGCCATAGTTTTATTCTTGTTTTATCAAGTTCAAGTTTTAAGAGAACAGTATTTTGGTAGGCTGTAATAGTGGCCCATAGGTCATTATTCCAACTAATTAATTGAGTTTTTTTATTGGAGTCTTTACTATGACGAGAATTTTATTAGCAGTCAAAGTACAAATATTTCCTTCTTTGGAGTAGAAGCAAATCAACCCCATTTTCTTATATATATAGACTTGTTCCTAAATTACTATACAAGATTACTGAATTTTCTAATTGATAAACACAGACTAAATAGTAACACTACAAGACATATTCCACATTTCCTTCGGTTTTGTGTCTTCCTCTTTGTTTTCACTTCTCAATCTTTTCACCTTTGTCCCTTTGACAATGAGGTTGTATAAGAATTGCGATAGAGATTGGATAATCGAACAAAAAGGCTCCGTTTGGTTTAGTTTTAGAATCATGATTTGTGTGTGGTGTTGTGTTTTGAGTCTTGAAAAGATTTGTTTAGTTATGAGTTTTGAAAAGAGTTTTGAGTTTTGAGTTTTGAAAAAAAATTTGAGTTGTATTTTTAAATTTTTTGGATTTTTTTAATATGTAAAAATGTTTAAGAAAATTTCATTTTTTTTTAATTTTAAGTATAGAAATTTTTACTTTAAATATTTTATTTTATTTTATAAATATTTTAAATATTTTTTAAAAAAAATTAAATATTTTTTAACTTTTTTTTAAATATTTAGACCAAGTTTGGCATGAGGCAAAAAAGACAAAAAGTCAAAAAGTCACTATCCTATTTAAGTCACATCATCTTATTTAAGTCACATCACCTCTCTAACACATCACTTCAAACCCAACCCAAACCCAACCCATATTTCATAAAAAGTCAAAAAGTGCACTTATTTAGTCTTCCCAAACTAGGCCTTAATTTTTTTTTTAAATTCTAAAATTTTTTGGATCGCCCATATATATCTAAAGCATAACAAATTATTTGGCTAATACTTAAAAAAACAACAAAAAATATTTTTGAAAAAATAAAAGAATAAAAATATTTGTCTTCAAAAATAAAAATAAACAAAATATTTTTTGAAATAAAATATAAAATAAAAAATAATTTTAAAAAACAAAATAAAAAAATTATTTTTTTTGAATTTTATTTTTTAAATGGAGTTTAAAAAGAGTTTTGAAAAGAGTTTGATTATAAGTTTTGAATTGAGTTTTAAGTTGTGTGCTTGGTTATGAGTTTTGAAAATAATTTTTGAATTGAGTTTTGAGTTGTGTGTTTGGTTATGAATTTTGAAAATAGTTCTGAAAGTTTTTTATTAGAATCACGATTCTAAAAGTAAACCAAACGCAACCAAAGCTTTTACCTTTCATATAAATAAAGCCTCAAAAGGTCAATCAATTAGAATCACAGAAATGAATAGATTAAGAAGTTATTCTATGGTTGTTGACCTCAGATGTGCTTCTTTAAGATTGTCATGATCAAGCTAAACAAAGCAACTTTGGTGTGGTGGGTAACAATTTTGACCGAAACAGGAGATGCAAGTAGAAAGGTGTTGTCCTAATAATGTAGAAAACGAGTAATAATATTGGTCATCTAATTGAAGTGACCCCCTAATCAGATAATCCTAGTCCATGACGAAGAACATAATAAACAGCCATATGTTAAGTTCACATAACATGATCATGGAGCATAAGGAGCATGTAACTATGACAGCAAATATTAAAGGGACAGTTAACGGGATCATGAAGGAGGCAATCACCGAGAATTTAGCTTACTTAGGAGTTCAAGTTCAATTAGGAAATTAATATTAGTTTCCTACTTTAGTATTTTATTTAATTATTATTTGTTTCCTTTTGGATTGGTCCTTTATTTGTGTTTGTCTATATAGTTTATTGAATTGTTAGAGTTTATTGGCGTAATTTGGAAATATTTACTTTTCTTGGCCTACCTCACTCTCACTCTGCACTGCTCCTCCCGATGTTCTTTAACCATTCTCTTCTTTTGCCTCTTTCCCTCTTCTCTCTCCTCTACTATATTGGCTCGGTTTATCTATTTCCTTCTCTTCTCTTCTCCTTCCCTTTCCTGCAGGTCTCCATGTGCTGCAGCCTGCATTAGATAGTTTTCCACAGAATAGCGACAACCCAAAGTCCTACAAATAAATAAGACTGAGGTGGTCTTCCATGCCTTACACTCTACATTATCTTTGGTTGGGGAAAAGGAATTTAACTTCACTGACATTGATAACGGTCAATTAAGTTAGAATTGAAAACCGAGTAGTTGGATCAAGTATAAAACATTTGAGGAGGAAGAAGAAAGCCATCCAAGCCAAATGGTTTGTCCTCCACTGTGAATGATTACAAAATGTAGTCAGGTACAATTTAGCTCCACCCAAGTCTCATCATATTTGCTCAATAAACCTTGACTGTACAATCATAGACACAGTTTGGAACTTTGGAATGAACTAAGAGCACTATTGTGACGATTGTCATAAAATCAAGTTTGTGCCCTAACAGTTTTTTATTTTATTTATTTATTTTATTTTATTTTTTTGATAAATAAATACCCTGACAGTTTTTTAAAGGATTGAAGGATGCAAAAATCCCATTCACTATGAACATCAAGTATCCAAAGCTGACAGAAAGAGGCATCATTTCAATGCTACTTATTCAGTCCAAGAGAAACATTCATATAACGTCTTCATTCAAGAGTCCTCGTGTAAAAGCCTTATCCATCAGTTGCATAATGGGGTGGGCTTGGCAGGACATTTCAGCCAAATTAACAACATAAAAACGGTGTAGTTCATCATGTAAGTCATTAAAGAGCATTGTTGTTGGTCAAGGGACAATCACCAAAAACTAATCTCTAGTCTCTATTCTCCATTGTCAATACCTAGAAACAGCTAAAAGGATGGAAGCACAGACTTAGTCTTTAGTTTGCCTAAGATTTTGCAGGGAAAACACTTTTGGCTTTCTGGTTGTCAATGGATTTTCAGAAACACCGCTGATGGGGACGTTAGAGCATCTCCAACACTTCATCAATTTTTTCATCTAATTTGATTCCAAATTTGAGTAAAAAATTTGATTTGATAAGAACTATTCCAATCCTTTCATCAAAATCTTGTCAAACCCTCTTATCCCAAATTTCTATTTTCATCAAATTTGATGAAAAACAATCATCTCCAAATGTTTCATCTTTTTAAATTTTTAGCAAATTATAATTTGATGAATTCTCAATTTCATGAAAAAATGTCTCCCCATTGATTTGATGAACAATCAATGAATGGATTGGAGATGGTTTTTTTAGCACCTTTTCATCAAATTTAAATTTGAATAAAAAATAAGGGTTAAGGATTGGAGATGCCCTTAATTAGGACTGAATCACAACCAATTATTTGAAAATTTTTGTAAATTTAAAAGTAGTCCCAAGAACTTGACAAAAGTAAATAACAGTAATAAAAGTGAGCCTCCACATTTGAAAACATTCTAAGTAGGCAAAAGATTCTAGAGTGGAAAACAACATGCAGCTCAGACACATTCACTTATGCAAATATTTATTGTTCCCATAGACTTGCAAGACAAAATTCACAAAATCACAATTCAATTCACAGCTCAACAATCATGGTGTTCATAGCCAAAACATACTGTCAAAGATTATAAACAGACCATTCATCTTCAATGCATAAAAGTTGTTATAAACACATATGGATCCAAGGGTTTACCTAAATATGCTGTGCACAACCAGGGATTGGCGTTTGGCGCGCTTTGATAGCAGCAAAGTTGTCAATTGAGGCTGTTGTCGTACTTTAAACTGTGTCACAAATTTCCCTTTTAGCTCCATCGCCTCTCTCTCTCTCTCTCTCTCTCTCTCTCTCCAGTCTTCAAATTCCCAATGTCTTTTTGTCATATAACAATATTCATTCATGAATAGTAATCAACCCAGCCAAAACCCTCAAATTTTTGTTTCCATATTTCAGCAAATTCAGAGAACTGAAACTCAGAATCGATAATTTGGTTGATAGAACCCTAATTTGGTTGTGAAGATTTTTGGTGATTTTACTGTTAATAAACGAGTACTCTCTGTCTCTGTCTCTGTCTCTGTCCCTGTCCCTGTTCACAAATTGAAGGCGGCGAAAGGAAAGTAGGGAGAACAATGGCCAGAAAAGTCGTCCCGACATAAAATTTTCCATTTTTGTAGGCCCATGTCCCTCATTATCCATATTATTAAAGTATCTCCGACGGTAGTCACTATATGGTAATTAGTATTGTTATAAATAAAGTATAATTTTTTATATTATTCTTAACTAGACAAATGTAAAAATGAAAAAAAAATTGAAAATTTAGAAAAAAATATATATTTAATGTCTTTTTATTATAATAAAATTATCTTCATTTAATATCATGTATTTTATCTTTTTATTGCCTTCATTTCAAAAAATATATTTATTTTTTCATTATACTTTATTGAAAAATTTAAATTATACTAAAAAATAGTCAACATTATACATTACAAAAATAATATTACATTCTATTGTAAAAAATACTCAAAAATAATAAATAAAAAAAATTTCATCACAAAATATTAAAATGACTTTGAATTGAAATAGAGATTGAAATAGAGCCGTTGGCCCATGTTACACATTCCAAGGGAGTACCTTTACCGTTGGATTATATAGATCTAACGGCTGTGATCAAACCTTATCTATCTCTCTCTCATTCCAAGACACTGCCCTCCTTCATTTCCTTTTCCTCATTCTGATTTTACACCCCATCACTCTATCACTCTCTGTATCTCTTAAAAACCCTATCTCTTTTCTCTCTAGCTTCGAATTGGAGACCGAATGGGGGTAGAGTTTGGAGATGAGAGAGAGGGAGCGATTGAAGGAAGGAAGGAATGAAGGAAGGAATGAGAGAGAGCGAGTGAGATCACCACCAGATTGACGATCACCAGTTCATCAGGAGATAGACGATGGAAGAGACTCTTGTCTCTCACTTTCTTTCGACTCTATCTTCTCTGTATCTTCGAATTGGAGACCGAATGAGGGTAGAGTTTAGGGGTTTCGCAAAGGCATTTGGGGAAAAGAGAGAGGGAGCGATTGAAGGAAGGAAGGAGAGGGAGCGATTGAGATCAATGAATGGGCATAAGTAAGGACCACCAGATCGACGATTGACGATTCATCAAGAGATAGACGATCGAAGAGACTCCTCTGTCTCTCACTCTTTTCCGACTCTCTCCACTTTCGGTTCTTTGTTCAAGTACCTTTTCGTCACTTTTCTTGTTCGATTTATGGATTGTTGTTGATTTTGTTGATATTTATTGCTTTGTTTGAGCATGATTTATTGATTGTTGTTGATTTTGTTAATTCTATAAACAAAAACCTTTGTTGATTTTGGGTAAATTAAAAAAAAAATTATTGAAATTTTTTTTTTGTTCAATTCTTATTAAAAAAAAATGGTAAAACAGTTGCTGGGAAGGGAGGGAGGGAGGGAGTGAGGGAGGAAAACAGTTGGTTTTGCTGAGTTGGCACAAATGGCAGCTGTCAAAGCTTGTGTCAATTTGACACAAGCTTTGGCATTTCTCAAATTTGACAGCTGCCATATTCAACCATTGGAGCATTATTTTTTAACACAACTGTTATATTATAGCAATGGCAACTCCAATGACAAACCATTGGAGATGCTCTTGGTTGGTCTTTCTTTTTTAGATGTACCAAAATATCTGTCCATTTTGAAAGAGGATATAATTTCTATCAATCCCTCAATTTTTACTTTTTATTTTTTTTATTTTTACATATTACAATTATATCCTGAAGTAAAATTATATTAAAAAATAATTTTTAATGAAATGTCTACTCATTAAATAAAAAAAACTCTATAGTATTATACATTCATCTCTCTCATTTAAACATATTGCTCACCCATCTAAATCTAACGTATTCCTTTTCATCACCATTCTAAACCCTAATCGTATTTCTTTTCATCACAATCCTAAATCTTGAATTGGAAATCGGTGGTTGAATTAAAACAGATGTCTGTTATTTTGTTTGTTACATTGAATTGGAATGGAAAATAGTGAATTGACGGTTACATTACACAGTGCTGAAAAAATCATTTATTTTCATCAATACAATGTTGAACAAATAATTTCTATTCCGCAATACAATGATGACAAAATTGTTTATGTTCTATAACACAGTGCTAAACTAACCCTTGGGCAGTCGATCGGCTAGACAACTGGTCGGATGGCTAGGTAATTAACTCTTGGTGTGATTTTGGCTCAATTTTACAACAATGATGCAATGGTTTTGACAAAATAGACACCGTCGTTAATTGATTTTGAATAAATCAAAGAGAGGGACTTTTGTTGTCTTCGTTCTTCTACAAGAAACGGATCATCGTCATTGTCCTTCAACATGAGAGGGAAGGAGGGGGATCATCTTCAATCATAATGGAGAGGGTATGCAAAATTAGGTAGGTGTGCACTTGGGTGTCATCATATTATGAATATGGATAAATTTAGTATTAAATGGAATGTTAAAAGAAATGTTATTGAAATTTAGGATTTAGAGTGGGGTTTCAAAGAAATAGCGAGTCCAAAGAATTAAGATATATGCTAATAGCAGCCCTCTTTTGAAAAGTCAAAACATAAAACTCTAGAGAATTCCAAAACTATCCTTTAAAAATAATTATAAAAATATTTAATAATGAGAATAAAATGGGCAATATGGTAAATTAATATATTTTACTTGACTTCAAAATAATAATTACATTTCCTATTAAAAAGTTAAAATCCTCAAACGGGGCTATTATTGTGCAACAGAGGGAGTATTATATTTATTCTTATTTTTTTGGTTAACTGCACCTAGGGATGTAAAATTGGCTTGCGGGCCTTAGGCCCTTCCGTGTCCGACTTGATCTCCGTTTGACTAGGCCAAAGGCCCAACTTGGACCAAGACCCCTTGGTCCGGGCCTAGGTCAAGTATGTTTAGCCTTGACCCAGCCCGACAGGACTGATCTAGGCTTGACCTGCCCGACATCTAACATTACATGCAGGCTATTTTAGTGAAATATATATATATATATATATATAAAGTCAAGCTTGGTCCAAATCCAGAACCGAGGCCCGACTCGAAGCTTGGGCCTATATTTTTGGAAATTGGCCCAGACCGATTTTGGTAGGAGCTTGACGCTAGACGGGCCAGGCTGATTTTACATCCATTACACCGAGACCCTTAATTATCAACAAATATCACTTTACTTAGTCATATATGAACCGTTTCATTTAGACTCCGTAAATTATAAAAACCTATCACTTTCATCCTCTCCAAATCCCCTCTAGACCATCTTCCAAATGAGTGTATTTGTACGATTTTCATAATTAAAGGGGTCAATATGTAAGAATTCATAAATGAGAGAGATAAAATGAAATTTACTAATAGTTGATAAAGTCTTAGGATAATCTAAATAAGTGTACTTTTTGATTTTTTATAAAAAAAATATGCAAAAAAAAAAAAAGATGATATGATTAAAAAAAGATAAAAAGATAATAAATATACTATTTTAGTATACCCAAACAAGCTCTCACAATAGAATTTTGGATTGGATTGGATTGGTTTTGTTTTAAGACAAACTAATAACCAAACCAACTCCTACCATATTTGTAGAAGTTTATCAATATATAAACTATTCATTTAAAATAAATATTGATTAAATTTATAAAAATGTTTCAAAAACCGTATAAGTATACTTTAAAGTTTTAAAATATTCTCTAAGCTAAATTTTATAAAATGTGTAAATACAACAAATTCATCTCATTATATCTTCTTATATAGCAAATTATTATAGAGACATGATTTTTAATAGGGCAATTTTTTGATAAATCTTATTCCTAAGTGTTTTATTCCATCTAACCAAAATTGTTTTTGACTATTCCAATAAGTCCCATACCTAATTTTTTTGTCCAAAACACCCCTGCTAAATTTTTTTGAATGTCTCTTGCCATTCAAACTCACAGAATCTGAAAATATAGGAACACCACCAGGCAAAGCGAAAATAATCCTGCAAAAATCCTATATTCCATACTTGTAAAATCATCTCATCGTCTCATCGTTTTATCGCCTCAACTTCTTCATCGTCTTCTTTGCGTCATCGGCCGTCGAAATCACCATTGTCATCCTTCGTTTTTGCTATAAATCTTCGCAGTGATTATCAGTAACAATCCAACTGTTCCATAATGGGTACCAAATATAAGTGATTTCACTCATTTTGTATATAAATCCTAAACCCTAACTATTTTTTGTCCCAATGCGAACTTCCACACACCCCAATGATTATATTGATATGATTTTGGTCTTTAATGTTTATATTATTGTTGCTATTTTCCCTTTCTTGACGTTGTTGTTGATATTGATGATATCCTTGAATGAATGTAAACCCCCTAAAGTTTTTGCTTTTTTTTAGATTTTTTTTTTAAAAAAATTGTTGTTGTTGTTCCCATGATGTAAACATTCACATAAAAACTATGGTATGCATAAAATTGTTACATGATTGTTGTGGATCAATTCATTTATATGTTACATTGTGAAGATTCACATCAAGCTAATACCTATGAAAAACCTTCCTTCTTGGACTTTTTATGTGATATATGGATAAAACTATTGTTTTATGATATTGTGAATATTCATAATATATTTTGATTCCCACAAAAATTGTGGTGTGTGGTTAATGCATTGCTAATACTGTCATATTTTTGTACTTTGTAAGTTATAATGTGAACATCTACATCATTCTTATATTCAAAACAAGGCTTGTTTTTGTGGTTGTATAATATGATACAATGTTAATGTCAATCTTCACATTAACATTGTGATTTAACGTGTACATGTGGATATAATGTGAAAAATACCATTGACAATTATCCATTCCTGCTTAATGTTGTCCATATTTGTCAACTTAATATTATGTTTGGGTAGGATGCAAAAATTTGTAGTTTGTAGCTAATGAATTGGTGATATTGTCACAATGTTTAGTAGTATGTAGTTATTGTGAACATTTACATTAGTGCTATCTGGTTATAAATGTGTGTATATAACCATTGTCTTAATATGTATCGTTTTAAATGTCATGTTAATGTAAACTTTAACATTGGCAGTGGTAATGAGTTTCCCCTTCTACAAAACTTAGTCACACCCAATGTTACATAAGTGTGTGAATATTACCATTCACGTGTGTGACCATTTCTATTTATGCCCCATTAGCAATGTGGACATTTACATCTCCGATTTCATGAATATTGTTGAATGTGAACATTCACACTGACTAATGATGTGGTGATGTCAATGTGCACGTATGCCCCACAATTCTATTGAAACCAAATTTAATGTTTCATATAGACATTCACTATTGTGCATGTTCATGAAACAGATATTGTACCTAAATTCTGCATAAAAAGGAAGAGGAAGGAATATCATGTCAAAAATGAGAACATGCATGTAAAGAGAAGCACCCACATCAACATGCGCTATGTCAATTACCGATCGAACATTATGAGCTTACTTAAACTGACGACGAGCACCAAGTTCTCAAAGGCTCAGCTGGACTGCTAGAGGCAAACACCATTTTGGATATTATTTGATGTATTGATGAATGTTAAGATCGACCAATGCATGAAGTTTGATGACGTCATCATACGTGTGTTGGAAACATACAAGCTCATCACAAATTATTATTAATGTGAATATTATGGTTTTCTCTGATACAAAACTCCTGACATACAAAATCAACGTACCCACTACCAATAGATACGAACTTCATATCCTTTGCAATTTTGTAAATATTGAAATACATAAGAAAAAAGAACTAGAATTAGTTATTCAAATTATGCCTAATAAGATACACTGGTATATATGTTGTCAGAATGTTTGCTATTACAGAAACAATGTTAATATTTACATTGGTTTTTGTTGCTTTATAATTGTGTACACATAACCATTGGCTTAATGCGACTAAACTAATTTATTTGATGTTTTATTCGTGATGTTAACATTCACATCAATAATCTAATTGTGAATAAATGTATACTTCATGTTTGTATACACACGGAAATAATGATTTGTAGTTAATGCAATGTTGATGTGTTATATTTTTAGAGATTATAAAATCAATGTAAGCATTCAGATTATTGTCAGTTGTTTTACAGTTGTGTACACATAATCATTGGTTTAATGTGATCTGTGAGCAATGTAATTTTGATATGAACTTTAATATCACCATTACATAATGATAATTAACACTTTAAAATCACAGTTTCTTTATCTATATTCTAGAATTCATATGTGTAAACACCTCATTTTTGACCGCCCTTAAGACTTGGACGCCTCAAGGTGAACACTCGATGATGAAATAATACGCTGTACAAACGTTCAATGTCTTTAGCAAGAAGCTTCGATTTTGAGTTTCAGAGCCTAGAACCTTATACCATCTTTGAACCAAAACCTACTTTTTTTCTAGTCTGACCACTTAGAGGCCTGTTAGCCAACAAGTGGCCAGCCATCCCCTATCTGGCCGACCGGCCAGGTTTCCTGGCAGAACATATATTTGTTGCCAGCTGTCTCTCCATGTGTATGCACTGCACCAGCTGGCTCAATATAGATATTTTCGAGATAGCAACTTATTTTTCTATATATACCTGATCGTCCCTCTTGGTTTTAGGTTAGAAAAATTTACCAAAGCTCAAAATCTTGCCAAACACTGTCACTCGCTATCTTGAAACACACATACACTACACAAACACTTCCTAGACCAAAAATTTGAGGCTCCTTGCTGAGGTTCTTGAGCTCAAATATTAGCCTTGAGAGTGAAAGCCTTGTGGTTTGTGGACAAAAGAGTAACTCCTCTTCAAGAGGTATAACATTCGCCATCTTTACACTACTTCTTTCTTATCTTTTCTTGCTATTGTCATATTGTTTTTAGACTATTTTGGTGGGCTGAAACTTGTGATTTAAAGCTACCAAAGGTGAAGGGGTTAACCACATTTCTTTGAACCTTATTCCATAAGCTTTTATCCTTGTGCTTTCCACTTGTTTCTCAACTTTTGGCCACTGATTTTCAGAGTTTTCAGAGGCTAAAATATGTGATTTTAAGGTTCAAAAAGTGGAGGGGTTAGCCACCATTCCTTAGGCTTGCATAGTAGCTTTAATTATCTTTTTTTTTTTTTGCTTACTTTTTTTAGCTTTTCCAAGATAATTTTCAACACTATTTTACTAATTTTGGGACTGTTTTGATGTGTTTACTTAGTTTATGCTTTGCATATTAGGCTTGTGTTGTTGTAAGTCCTCATAGGTTTGGTGGTTTAAGCCTTAGACACCAATCTATTTGAGTTGATAGCTTTTATTTCATAATTTTTCATACATGCAACCTCCCTCGTTTCTTGGTTTTTTTTTTTTTTTTTTTTTTTTTTTAAGAGTCGTTTCAAACAATTGATTGTTGTTCAAGGCATGAGAAAGAGACCTTCCATGCTTAATGGTTTAATCTCTTCGGAGACTCATTACTAGGGCATTACATCTCTCTCATGCTAAGTGCAACTTCCTTGTTTGAAACTTGTCTTCATTAGTGGATGTAATTATCACTTTTGGACAAAATTATTAAAGAATGAAAATGTAATAAAAAGGGCTAATAAAATTAGACTAAAAGAGACACAAGATAATAAAATTGAATTGGGTTCAATCGGACGTTATATTGAACCCATTGAGTCTTGAGTCATTTCATACTCTTTAGTGATGATAATGAGGCAAGAATCAATGTCTACCACTTCTCTTGAGGGAACTCTATGATAGGGAGGAGGTTTTGTTAGTCTTTTATTTTCATTTATTGAACCTTTTTCCTATCGATTCATAAATCATCATGCAATAACTTTAAGACAATCGATGGTTTGTGAATCGACCCTACTCTTCCCTGGATCAGTTTCATGCTAGAGAGAGGCAACAAAATGGACAAACACCTCCTAGAAACACTCTGTTTTTGCTTTGTTTCATTTATGTAGCAACAGGGCAGACCCTCAAAACAGTGGCTGGCCGACCACTCTATTTTATACAAGAAATGTCATTTTCATGACAGAACAGAGCAAAAGCTGGGGTAAAAACAAAATTATTTTCTAACTGCGAACAGAATAGTTTCTGATAGCAAAACAGAGGAATTTTCGGATGGATATTCTCGTTCATGCATGTGCGATTCTTCACTTCCTGTGGTCCGTTAAAGTAATGCTAATAGTAGTGTGTTGTACTTAATTAGTAGCTTCATTCAGAACTTGTAATAGCTAGTTAATTAATTTGGTGTTGTAATAGTTAGTTTAATTAGGACATTTATTCGGACCCTCTCGCGCAAGGACAAATATTTAATAATTTGTGTATGTCTTCCAACCCCCATATCTTTCTCTCTTTTATTTACATGCTTACCGTGATTGTATAGCATCATTTTTTCCTTAGTATTTTCCATGACTCGCATCCATTCGTTTTGCATGCACGAGGGTTCGGCTCATCATACTAATCAATGTTAATTTCAAATTACTTACTCGAATACGTGTTTTGTCGCATGCTTTGAATTTCGCATTAGTCATGTTGCATTGTTTAGGATCATGTATTTTTTCTAACTATTTTCTTTCTTTTGGCTCGCTTCGGAGATTTAGGGTAAGCATTTTTTCGCTTTAGTATATTACATGCGTGCGATTGTTGGCATGTTGAGCATGTTTACTATGACACTAAGTGCTTAATTGATATACCTCTTGAATGCTTGTGGATGGAGGCTAGTTCGCTTAAGTTAGGATAATTTGATTAATGTAAATGTGAGCTTACTTTTTCAAGAAACACATATTCAAAACAATTTTTAAAGAAACATGAAATCAAAGTATTCCAAAATGAGCGAAATAGTCTATACTTGTGTGCCTTGTGTTCCTTATATTGTGACACCCTGACGTTTAATTAAATATCACATAAAAACTTATAGTTATACATATAATTGTAAGTGTATGTGATAATATATTATTAAATACATAATAATAAATACAGAATCTAATTTGGCATTGGGTTATCAAATATGAGATTAACTAGAGATTATTATTTGGGGCCAAATTAACAGAAATATAAAATTATAATACTAGTTGGGCCAAATTAAAGTTAAAGATAGTAGATAAATAAATATAAAAGTAAGAGTAAATAAATAATAATATTGATAACAATAACAACAATAATAATAGTGAGTATGGTAGTAAAATAAATAATTAATTTTCTGTTGGTATACGATAAAGTATAATTTAATTATGGATTAATTTGTTTATATAGTCATATTAGGAAACTGGGCCAAAGTGTAATTATCTTAAATATTTATTAAGATAAGTATTAATCTATGGTTATAATGAGCAATTCCAGGTGAGTTATGAAGCAAATCCAAAGGAGGATTCGAGATTAGCCACGTATTGGCTAATGATGTTCGTACCTCCCTATAAATAGAGAGGAGTGGATCAAATCTGTGGAAGGAAAAAAAAAAGAAAGGAAAAAAGAAAGAGAGGCACGTAAGTACTGAAAGTAAGAAATTTTATAGTAGGAAGGTTGTGATAGTAAAGTAAGGCTAAAGATCAATATTAAGGTGAGTTATATTATACCTTGAGGTACCATAATATATTTTACGTATGTTTTGACTTACCATAATTTATTTTATACAAGTTATATTTTATAAGTTATATTAATTCAAGTTATGTTTTAGAAATATTTCAGTTACGTGGATTAATTTATGAACTCTATTTGTTTAAATGAAACCAAAAGATATGTTTGTTTAAATTTTAAAGAATATTTGACTATGACCTTATAAATAATTATGTTTTGTAAGTACCACCACAGCAGTCCCACGCCTTGGGAGACTTAAATAACCATTGGCCTTTGTTTGACTACTTTGTGGTCTTCTGTTTGTCATGGATCCATTGACCTCTTTTCTGATTGTCACTTCTGTAACCTCTGTTCTGTTCTATTCTGTATCGTGGTTATGGTTATTTATTCATATAATTTTCGTATTTCAGTTTCTGCCACTTTAATGATTTATTTACCAAATTGAGTTATGTAAATGTTTTGGCTTAACTAACTATCCATGGTTATTTTGTATTTTCTATATTCTTGGCATAATGTTTCTCACTCTGCTGTGTGCTAATAGCTGTTAATCTTTCAGGTGACGAGATGTAGAGGAAACCCATAACCTCACGAAATGGAACTCGCACGTGGATTGATGTTGAACTACTATTTTGTCTTTCTTTTTTTTTTTTTGCTCGCTTTTGTTCTACTCGGGGCCGGTCACTGAATAATAAAATGATAAAAGCCCTATAAATGTATTTTCTCTTATTAAAATAGTAAAATGGACTAATTTCCTGTTTAATTATTTTTTTATTTCCGCTTGCGCAGTTTAATTTACTACAAATAGAATGAGTTAGTAAGTTGCGATTTCCAACCCTAAGCCTTGGGGTCGGGTCGTGACATACATAGTAAGATAGCTTAATAATTGGAACAAGAGCATATACTGTAAATAAGAATCACATCATGATTAGTAGAGGCCGATCTTTGATCGAATGAGTGGGGTGCTCAATTCATGACCTTCCCTTCTCATACCTAAGTTCCCGAGCCGAGACACTTTGGCGATGACAGACAAGTGGCCTTTGGCACGAGTCACGGGTTTCCTAAATTTTCTAAAAATATTTAGGTGGCGACTTTGAAATCTGACAATGTGGTCTATTTTTGGCATTTTTTGATTAAAAATTGATTTTCCAAAGATTTGTCAGATTTAGACTCTTTTGTGTTTTTTTGTTTCACATTGCACTTGTGGAACTAGATTCAGAACCATGAGAATCCGAACTGTAAGACTGCCGCATCCAAGGAGACTAAATCCCTCCGAGGAGCACGAAAAGCCAGCTATAGTTTCTGGCGACTTCGTTAGGGAAATTAGGGAACTAGACTTGGACTTCATGATGTGATTTTTATTTACTGATATATGTTCTTTGCATTTGCATCTACATTGTTACTCTAAGTCACTATGTTTTCTATTTGCTATTTTTGGACGGCTTGCAGGAGGCTTGCCCAAAAAGCCCGCCAAAAGGCTGGTCGATCGTGGGCTCTGCCATGTTGGAAACACAACCCTCGGATCTGGATTACTGTCGTACCGCTTGATCCTCCTTTCAATTCTCGGTGTCAGGTGTGAGAAGTATATTAGGTGATCTTGCCGAGGTACCCGTTTGTAGACACCCCATTTTTAATTGCCCCTAAGACTTGGGCGCTTTATTCCGAACACCCAATGATGAAAGTTACACTGTGCAATCGTTCGAATCTTCAGCGAAGAAATTTGGATTCAAGCTCTAATCCCAAACCTTGCTCCCCATTTTGACCAAATTATTTTAGACCTTAAAACCCTCATTTCAAAATATTTTTCCAAATGCTTCTATGATATTCCGAGACTCGTATTTTGTTTAAAACATTGCACTTTTCGGTAAACCGAGTAAGGACAAAGTGGAGATACATGAAAGGGAGGTGAACTCTTTGAAAAAAATATGTAAAACATCTTATGTAGAGGCTTGGAGTTGAAGAAAATAAGAGGGGAGGGAGGAAAACTAGTTCGGAGAATTAGGCATCTATTTGATTAAGATAGAAATGAGCAACCTTTACTAAAATAGGCATATCTCTTTGAACACTTATAATTTAGATGTAAGGACACTACCATTGGTAATTAGACTTCCGGGGCTTCAATTTAGACTCAAGAATCACCTAAAACCGAGTCTGGATGAGAGAGATATACCCGTTTGAAGTCGGGCTTGAATGAAAATTTTTAAGGCCCGGCTGGGGTCTATTTAGAACTGATTGTGCCTCATTGAGGCCCAACCAGGCCTCAATGAAAACTTTTCTTGGGTTGCTTTTTAGGCCCGGCAATGTGTTTTTAGCCCCGACCGTGGGTTTTGAGGTGGGAATTGAACAAATATCTTTGTTTGAAGATATTTATGATCTTTTTTGCTCAAACTCTACAAAGAGGACCTCCTACTTCAGATTTTAAGATGAGAAAAACTTTCCAAAAAGGTTAGCCATTGATGAGAGCTCTTGAACCTTCAAACTTCTTTTGTTCTTCAAATCAACTTTCACCCTTTATACACCATTAAAGCTTGGATTTGAAGCTTTCTTATAGAGAATTCAAGGCATACTTTTAGAACCTAGAGGTTAGAGAATTGTTCTAGAAGATATTTATAGAAGCTTAGACATAACTTCCTTACAAAAGCTTTCTTGACCTTCAAACCTTCTTTAGCTATACATACACAATACATGCACCATTAGAGTTTGTTCTTGAAGCTTTTGTTGAAGTTTCAAACCTAAATTTCAGAAACTTGAGGGTGATTGGAATCAAGATTGTTTAACTACAAGCATCCTTTCTTTCAAGAGGCATAATTTTTGCATCTTCTTCCTTATTTCTCTTTTACTCTTTTCCATGCTTTGTACACTGTTTTGGGATTATTTTGTGGGCTGAAACTTGTGATTTAAGAGCCACCAAAGGTGGAGGGGTTAACTACCCTTTCTTGAACCTTATTCCATGCTTATATCCTTGTGTTTCCCACTTATTTCTCTGATTTTAGCCATTGTTTTGGGGTAGTTTTTGGACTATTTTTAGAGGCTAAGATATGGTTTAGAAGTCCCAAAAGTGGAGGGGTTAGCCACCACTCCTTAACTTTGTTTACTAGCTTTGTATCTTTTTGTTTTTGCCTATCTTTTTTGTGCTCTTTTAACATGGTTTTAGCTACTATTTTTTACACTTTAAGGGTTATTTTAGGACTGTTTTAATTTATTTAATTAGTTCATACTTTGATTAGTTTGTTTGTTGTCTCATAAGTTCGCATATATAGCTTGTTGCATGTTGTCCTAGCCTTTTTTTTTTAATTTAATTTCTATGTTAAGAGCCTCATTTTAATAATCAACCTATCATCCATTTCTTTAATTTGAGAGTTGTTTCAATCGGTTGACGGTTGTTCAAAACATAAGCTAGAAATCTATGCTTAATGGCTTAATCTCTACGGAGGTTCATCGCCAACGGCATAGTTTCTATTTCATGTTGAGAATCACTTCTCGTTTGACACGCTTCTCATTTAGTGGACTTAATTATCACTTTGGACAAATGGACTAAAGAATGGAATGGACTAAGAAAATTACTAAAATGAACCAACCCACATAAAAAAAATGAGGTATATTGCTTGGGTTCGGCCGAACGTTATACCGAGTCCATCGTGTCAAGGGTCATCATACGTCAACTCATAATGTTTTGATGAACTTTGAAGCGTCTCTACCTCCCTCTTTGAGTTTACTCTATGATAGGAGGGAGGGGGGTTGTTGTTCATTATATTCATTGATTTTTGGCCAAAATTGTGCATCGAAATCAAGAAACAATCAATTTGCTCATTGATGGTTTTCGAAACAATTCTAACCTTCTCTCGAGGCTTTCCCATGACAGAGAAGTGTGAGAGGGACAAACAGAGTCCAAATCACTCCGTCTGCACTGTTTTCATTTAAATACACAAAACAGAGTTTTGCACAAAATTAAGGCACAGTTGGCCTTCTTTAGGCCCGACCGAGCTTTATTGAGGGCCGGTCGGTCCTCAATGTTTGGTCAGCAGTGTATTTTTGCAAAAAAACAGAAGGCAGTGGCTGAGGTGAAATAGAGCAAGCCTAAGGTAGACAGAGTTGTTCTTGAACATTGTGCATATGCATACATGCAATTCTTGCGCATCCTCGCTTGTATTATGATTGTTGCTGTAATTAATTTAATATTGTGTATTGTAATTAGTCTCATTAATTATTAAGTGTTGTAATTATTATTATTGTCCCTTTTTAATTATTGTAATTACTTAGCTTAGAGAGTTAGTTTATTTATCAAAGTTATCCCTATAGTAATAGCATAGTTTGCTAGTTAATTAGCCTCGTTTATTTATTCATTCGGTTTTGTAATAATTAGTTTAATTCAGACTTTTGGGCTTTGATTCGCACCCTCTTGTGCGAGGGCAATGTTGTAATAAGTTGTATGTCTTCCAACGCCACATCTTTCTCCCTTTTACTTATTCGCTTACGATGGTTAGTATAGGGCATCACGTTTCATTAGTATTCTTATGCTTTGCATCCATTGTCTTGCATGCATCCAAGGCTCGACTCATCATGCTAACCCAATATCAAATTGTTCAAACTCATTACTTGAATACGTGCTCTCTCGCATGTCTTGAACGCAATCATATGCCATGCTCATGGCCGAGCCTATAAAAATACATAATGTGTGCGTTGCATTAGTCATATTGCATTAATTAGGAGCATGCATATTTTTCTAATTATTTTTCTATATTTTGGCTTGGAGTACTACTTGAATAAATTCTATGTTTTAGCATCTTGCATCGAATGTTTGTGTTGCCAAATCCAAAGCATAAATACCATGAGGCTAATTGCTTAAATGATATAATTGTTTGAATGCCTATGTATTAAGGCTAGTTGTTTAAATTGGGATGGCTTGATTAATGTCCATTTTAGCCCACTTTTTCAAGTGGTACATAAAACAATTTCGAAGTAAAACATGAGATCAAGTGTTCCAATTCTTACAAACTAGTCTATACCTCGTGTGTGCATCACATAGTAAAAATAGCTAATAAAACCAGAACAAGAGTATATAATGTAAATAAAAAACACATCATGATTAGTAGAGGCCGATCTTTGATAGGCCGAGTGGGGTGCTCAATTCATGACCTTCTTCTCCCGAGCCGAGACACTTTGGTGATGATGGACTACTGGCCTTTGGCACAAGTCTCGGGGTTTTCTAAATTTTTCAAAAATATTTAGGTGGCGACTCTGTAATTTGGCAAAACAGTCCATTTTTGACATTTGATTCAAACATTGATTTTTCAAAAAGAATTGTCAGATTTGGACTCTTTTTGTATTTTCACTATTTCACATTGCATTTGTGAAATCAGATTCAGAACCATAAGTGGAGTTTGAACTGTAGGGCTATTCGCCTTTGAAAAGGGGGCATGAAAAGTCAAGCTACGCCCTTTTGACCAATCAGCCTAGCTGCATATAGTGAAGCCATAGTGACTGTTCCAACTAAGAACAGAATGCTCACCCGTATGCAGGATTTTGTGAAACTACTTGCTTGAAATAGCGAAACCCTAGATCATGCCAAAGCTAGGATAGGGTAACCTTACCCCGTCATAGGGGTGTTTTGGCTCTCTTTACCTGGTATGTGCTTTACAGTGAAACATGTACAAGGGGTGCTTCGTATCAGTGGTACAGTTGATTTCGGTTCGTAAGGTAGCATTCAGTGAGGATTACAATCCTTCAACTATGATCATATCCGTTCTAGTGAAATTGAGACTGAGGTGCTGTTTCTTTTCTCTTTTTCAAGGTAGTTTTGGAACCATAGCTTCAAAAGGCTCTGATATCCCCCAAGTACTCTGGACTCGTGTCGATAGTCTTTGTCAGGTTGAAGATTTATGTTCAGGGGCAGCTAGTGTTTTTTTTGCCATCACCAGTGGCCAGACGAAGGAAGGCTAGACAGGGTTCATTGGTTCTCGTAGTCGCCAATTAGATCAACTTTGTTCAGTTCATCCTAAGCACAACCATCTACTCCTATCATGGCTCAACCTTTGATAAAACTAGAGGATTTACTGATCCGTTTTTAGTAATTAGTAGATTCGCTCCAGTAAGATACAGCTCAACAAGCTGGGATATTGCAGAACATGATATTCAACTTTAAAGACCTCTATGAAATCGAGGTTCAAATCGAGGATGCCATCAGACAAGGGATCGTTGTGGAGGGTAATGAGCCTATGAGGAAGAATGTTGTTCGCAGTTCCAATGCTACTACCAGTAGTAGCACAGCTGCAAAATGCTCAGAAGTAAACACTCTCCCATACTAGTAATAGCCTAAAGCCAACCACTTCAATTCGCCCCCAAGCTTGAAATTTCTAACCTCTTTATATGGCTCTCTCTCAAGCCTTAAAAACACTGCTAGAAAAGGGGCACCTAGAGCTCCTAGAACCCCGACCCGTTCCAAATCCTCTTCCACGAAGACATGACCCCACTAAACACTATGCTTATCATCAACAACACGGTCATGACACAAACCGTTGCATTCGCCTCCGTCATAAGATTCAAGATCTTATTGACGAAGAAATCATAACTCCACCGAAAAGACCTTAGGCCACCACTAACCCATTACCTCCATACCATACGCTGCCAACCACCTTTAACCTCAACATATATATCACTCCAGCCCATTTACCCAAGCCTGAGGTGTTCATTCCATAAAGCACAAACTTGTGTATAATGGATGCACTTGAACCCCAATCATCTCAAACCCTATCAAATACATCGCAGGCACCAATAGCCGAGCCCACTACTTCTGAGCTATTGAGCATGATTGCAAATCTTCAAAGAATTGTGGTAGATTTAGCCTTTGGGATTTTGGCTCTATCATCGACTACATCACATGCCAGAAATTTCACGTAAAAAAGCTCCCTAATCTTTGAGCGAACTACCATTGGAAAAGGGCCAACTCGAAGCTATCTTGAGCCTGAGTGATGACATGTCAACAATGAATGGGCCTTGCCTAGTCATCCAATCCCTCAGTAAAGCTGAAGCAAGTGGTAAGAATAAGGCTGGGGCAAGTATTGATCCCTATGCACATCTTTGGTGGGCTATTTAGACTTTAAAGGTCAAAGGGTTGAACAAACAACAAGTGCTTGCAGTTGTTGCAAAAACTGTAGATGACACTTTTGTCGCTCAGGTTGGGGGCATTTTGAACCAGGAGGTAAGCCATGAAAAGGGATGCCTTTCCAAAAACACCCCTTTCAGCTCCAATCCTACACTTATAAGAGATCTCCAAACCCAGGTAACACTTACCAACCCCTCTGTCAATCCTTCAAGGGCTGGTTGTCGCACCTTCAATTCCCTTTACATGACCTTGTCCAAAGCTCTCCAAATCCTTATAGGACAAGGCTATCTCAAATCCCTTGGCTCTCAACCTCTCCCTGACCGCCTTCCAGCCAGGCCTGATGCTACCAAGTATTGCGTCTTCCATCAGTAACTCGGCCATAACACTGACCGTTGTTTTCACATTTGCCATAAAGTTCAAGATCTGATTGACAACAAAGTCATCGCCTCACCAAGTCCAACAAAGTCTATCGGCGCTGGATTAGTGAATTTGGGAGATAATGTGACTCGAGCTGTGATTGAGGATGAACCACCTGCTGATGGCGCTCATTTTACTCCGGGGATGGTGGATGGCACAAACTGAGTTTAGTAATTTGAGAATGTTGGTTATTTTACTTTTTGAACTGGGTGTTGAGTCGTGTTGAGTCAGTCTTGTTGCGTCAGAGTTTGGTGATTTCGGAAGTGTTAACTCGGACATCACTATCTTGTTTTTGTTTTTTTTCTAACTCTTTCTTTTGAGTCTATTTCAATCATGGAGCCAGAAATTCTAAATGAAACGACAGTAATTTCCACATACTTTTATGTGCCTTTAAATCATTGCATTGACCAAAGTTTTTCAAATTATTTCCAAAATTGTGGTGAAAACAAAGAGAGAGGAATTCCTCGGGATTTGTAAAATTTGATTGACTGAGAGGAAGAGAGGCGTGTGTAGCTCGACTTTTCATGCTCCCTCTTGGAAGACGAATAAGCCCTACAATATCGAACTCTCGTGGTTCTGAATCTGATCTCACAAGTGCAATGTGAAATAGATAAACACCAAAGAGTCTAAATTTGGCAAATATTTTAGAAAATCGATTTTGAATTAAATTGTCAAAAATGGACTGCTTTGCCAAATACAGAGTCGCCACCTAAATATTTTTAGGAAATTTAGGAAACCTATGACTCGTGCCAAAGGCCACGTGTCCGTCATCACCAAGATTGTCTCAGCTCGGGAACTTAGGTACGAGAGAGGAAGGTCATGAATTGAGCACCCCCGCTCATGATATGAATCGTATCTACATTATATGCTCTTGTTTTGATTATTAGACTAATTTTACTATGTGATGCGCACACAAGTATAGACTAATTTGCCAAAGTTGGAACATTTGATTCATGTTTTGTTTGAAAAATTGTTTCGAATACGTACCACTTGAAAAAAGTGATCGCATATGAACATTACTCAAATTATTCCAAGTTAAGCAAATAGCCTTCATCCTAAGGCATTCAATCAATTTACCATTTAAGCAGTTAGTCTCATGGCAAGCATTCTAGACATGACAACACTAACATACAATGTAATATGCTAAAGCAAGTAAAGGCTCACCTAGTACTCCAAGCCCAAAAAGATGACAACGTTAGAAAAATGCATGATCCTAACTGTACGGGGAGCAAATATTCCGGCGTGCCCGTATTCCTTTCTTCCGAGCTCCGTCGATGTCCGATCACCTGCGAGCAAGTAATGGTGAGCTACCCGGCGGTGTGTGGCCGGAAAAACCCTCCGACGGTCAAGTTAGCACACACCTTAGAGGGAATAGAGAGAAGGGAGAGAGTGTTTGAGTGTAAGAAATCCTTACAGATGTGTTCGTGTATTCCGTATGGGGGGCGCAGACATGCTTATATACCTTCTGAGCCCCATATCCACTCCCTGTCATCTCCTGACACGTGGCTCTGCTATCCCATCTGTCAGCATAAGCCATGCCATTCATCACCTGCCCTCAACTGCCTGTCAGCACAGCTGGAGCTCGGCAGCCGAGCTGCCCTACCTCGGTCGTACCATGCTTCATACCTTAAGCGCCTATCCGGATAAACAAACGGAGGACCGGGCTAAGTGGCATCCCGGCCGAGCCTAGCCCGGATACTTACTTTGATCGGCCTTCTTGCCGGTCAATCAACTACCTCGGCTGACCGCGCCTTTCCGGGCGCCGGTCTCTCAGCATGCCTGGCTTCGACCATCCTCGGACCGAACATCCCGGTCTGACCGGTCGCTTCCCGGCCGAGCAATTTCTGTACGGTCCGGGGTGGCACACGCTCGATCCAAACTCTGGCCGGCCCAAGTTTTGGCTCCCCTTCTCTGGGCGAACAGTGGATCATCTCGGCCCAGTGCGCTGCTGGGCTCTCAACCTGATCGGTCAATATCTCGGCCCAACCCCAGATCATAAATTACCCTCTCACTAACTATGCAATATGACTAATGCAACGCATGCGATACGCAATCTAAATAGGCTCGGCTACTTAACATAACATGTGAATCAATTTGATAGCATGTGGTCTAAGCACGTATCAAAGAAGCATAAACTAACAATACAAGTTAGAATGATGAACTGAGCCTTAATGCATGCAATACAAGTGGATGCAAGGCATAAGGGATGTTAAACAAAACATGATGCCTTAAACTAACCATCATAAGCAGGTAAATAAAAGGGAGAAAAACGTGGGATTGAAAGACATACACATTATTACATTGTTTGCCCCTGCACGGGAGGGTTCGAATGAACTAACTAGCTAAACTAATTAGCTATTACAACAACAAATTAACTAATTATTACAAACCGAATAAACTAACTATTCTAGCTAGCTATTACAAAACCAACTAATGAACTATTCTAGCTAATTAGTTACATCTAACTAATTAAGTACGAATTAGCATTAATTAGAACATGAATACAACATGAAATAGAGTAACTAAATTAACTAATTAGCCCTGGGGAGCGAGGGATGCTCATGCATGCGCTAATTTCCACCCGAAAAGCCCGTTGTCCTACTGCCAGAATGCTTCTGTTGCATAGTGGAAATCTTTTCACCTTAGATTCTATTCTGTTCTACCCTAGAAGATTGGTGCTCAATTTGACAAAAATGGGCGTGTGATAACCCTATCCCATGATATGCTAATTGATCTTAATTATGATTGTGATTATATGTTTAATATGATTTTTAGTAGTAATGATGTGATTTTTCATGTTTTTGATACTATATATGTTCACCGTAAGAAAATCTGTCCAACTTACTGTTATAATTTGAAAATTGAAGACCGTAGAGGTTTCAGAAACTAGAATTGTCTGCACCATTGTAATTAGCGTAATTTTTAGAACCTATGGTGAAATTTAATTAGAAATTGATTTGTATCAAAATAATTAGATTGAACCGATTAATTAAGGATGATTACTTAGCCTTAATCAACTTGATTAAGGAAAACATATATAAGGGCCCCCTTACACTTATACTCATTTTGGGCTTGAGCTCCAAAATCTAAAATAGGCACTCTAGAGAGAGAGTGAACCAAATTTAGAGAGAGAAAGAGGCCAACATGGAAGATTTTGCAAGAGAATTTGAGAGCCAAGTAGATTAACACAAAGTTTAACTATAATTGGGAAGATTGGAGCCTCTAGGTGAGTGATTGAACTCAACTTCGTGAGTTTAAATCCATAAATAAGTGAATTCAAGCAAGATGCACAATTAAGAGCAAGAATTGAGTTGATTATGATGAATTTGAGGTCTATATGCACATGCATGCATAGAATTGCCATGAATTTGCATAATCAAGCGTGAGGCATGTTGAACATGAAGAATTAAAAACCAAATTTCACATGCATGCATAATTTTGTTAAGCTTTATGATTTTAAATACCACTTGTACCCTTTGAAATGGAATTAAAGTCGATAATTTACCATGCATGATTCATGCAAATAGGGAGCTTGATTATTTGAGTCTTGAAATTGACAAGAAGGATTTGAAATGATTTGAGAGATGGATCATGATTTTAGACAATCGATTCCAAATTACTTATGTTCTTGTGTTACATAATGTCTTTCCATACTTTTGTACCAAAAACATGAGTTTTGGGCCTTTCAACATCAAGTTTGAGTTTCAAATACAGTTTTGGAAATTCCAAAATTCGTTGAGTCTGCTCGAGCAGGAAAATCACCGCTTGAGCGTAAAATGTTAGCTCCCAAAAGTTTTGCAAACATTGATATCCGCTTGAGCGAAAGGAGTTACGCTCGAGCGCCCAGTCATATTTTTGACTCTCAGCTCGAGCGTCCAAAGTCACACTCGAGTGCAAAAATGAGGCAACCAGCACTTTTGTAGACCAAAGGGGTCCGCTCGGGCGACCGAAACTGCACTCGAGCGGAGAACCCTGTTTCAGAAACTTTGAAAAGTGGTTTTGTGTTTTGTTTTTCGTTCTCTTTCATTTCTAAGCACTCTTAGGCATACATTAAACATTGTAAATAGACTAACAAGATAAAAAAGAGGTCTAAGAGGAATATATAAATTAAGAATGGATTGAATCGCTTGTGACCCATTATGTTTATGATATATGTAGGGTCAAGCGCAAGGGCAAATCATTCGACAAATCATTTCGAGTAATATCTTAGTAAAGATATGTTCAAGTACGTTATTTTCCGAACGTTACTACTATATAAGCCTTGTGGATTTGTATCTTGAATTATGGATGAATAGTTTAACTGTTAGTCTTTTGCATAAGACTAATTGAATACAAATATGATCATGATCATGAGTATGAGATACACATAAATGCAAACATGAGAACAAATTGGGCCAAAGGCCGTTTAACATGAACGAATAGGCCAAAGGTCGTTTGACATGAACGAACGGGCCAAAGGCCATTTGACGTGAATGAACAGGCCAAAGGCCGTTTGACGTGAATGAATGGGCCAAAGGCCGTTTGACATAATCAAATTGGGCCTGAGGCCGTTTAATAGGTTTGGACCTGAGGCCGTTTGATGTATTAGATAGAAATATAAATGTGCCTATGGTCATTTGTTATATCTGCTACAATTTCGTTCACGTGACTTCTTTATTTTGATATTATTCACTGGGCTATCGCTTACTCTCATTTATATGTGTGTAGGTGAGCAAAGAGATGACCAATCCCAGCCTCAGTGAGAGACATGAGAGAAGTTAAGTTTTTGTGGAGTCAGCCCGAACATCTCACACATGAGACTTGTTTTGTTTCTTTTGTTTTCTCTTTGTTATCTTAGTAAATATGTTGGATCACCATGTACATAAGCTTTTTGTTTGGCTGACTGTATGTTTGAAAGTTCCTGGACATATAAGATATTAATTTTGTATATATGTGTGAGTTATTATGGAATGTTTGCTTTATCATGTAAACGCAGCTCATCGGAAAATTTTTTTAAGTCTGCTTCCATTCGGCCCCATTGTCGTTATAAAATATGTCTAATTTGTTTTGAGGCCGTAGGTAATCCCTTAATTACTAGCCGGTTATAACCTTAACTTATAGGGACGGGTTTGGGTCATGACAGAGTGGTATCAGAACACGAGTTAATAACTCACACACTTGTCCAAATAAGCAGTAAACAATTAGAAAAGAACTAGAATGGATTCATGTGATAAGTATGAACTTGAAGATATTGAAAATATGCTTAAATATTTTGAAATAAGTGACTATGTATTATATGTTTTGTGATTTACTTGCATTGTGAATTATTTGAATACATATGCTCTTTTGAATATGCATACTTGTGAACATTTTTGTATAAAGAATAATGCAAGTCTAATCAGATAATGGTGAGAACAAGAGGTGTTGAAATAGAGAAGTTCTCTACTGCTAGAATGGACAGGATGGAAAGGTTGATACAGGATATGGCAGAAATATTGAGGCAACAACAATGGCAAAAGCCACACCCTCCACTTCCACCTCCGGCACCTCCTATACCAGACCTACAGAATCATGACCGAACAATAGCTCTCACCAAAGAGTTTAAGAAAATGAAACCGCCACAGTTTCCTGGGGGATTGGATCCATTGAAGGCAGAAGCATGGGTCCTTGGAATAAAAAAGTTATTTGAAGTGTTCCCTTGTCTAGAGATACGGAAAGTATTGCTAGCCATTTTTACTCTCAAAGATGAGACAAGAAGATGGTGGATGCTAATGCATGAGAGCAATAACGATATTGGTTGGGCACGATTTTTGGAAATTTTCTATGACAAATACTTTCCACAATGCGTTCGTGACAGGAAAGTGTCAGAATTCATGGGACTCAAGCAAGATAGCATGACCGTAGCTGAGTATGAGGCCAAGTTTACTGAATTGGCTAGATTTGCACCACATATGGTCGATATCGACTATAAGAAAGTGAGGCATTTTGAAAGAGGACTTCAGGATGATAGCTTAGAGAAAGTGAATGTACTCAATTTGGAAACCTATATTGAAGTGTTAAACCGGGCCATAATATCAGAAGCTAATATAGCCAGACAGGCCAAATCATCAATTGATTGGAAAAGTAGTATAAGGCAAGGCTTCTTTTCAAAGAAGCAGAATACGGGCTCCTCAAGTACTTTGAATTCTTCTAGAGATATATCCGTAATGTGTAATCAGTGTGGGAAAAGGCATCGTGGGGCTTGTTACCATATATCAGGGGCCTGTTTTAAGTGTGGTAAAACAGGGCACATGGCCAGGGATTGTAATCAAAGCAGTGGGAAGTTAGTTACTAGCTTAACCGCATCAATCCCAAAACCAGGAAACACTACAAGGCCTATTACCACCGTAGATACTGTGAGGCAAATGAGAGTCTTTGCGCTGGTTCTAAGCGATGCACGGAACACAGAAGCAGTTGTCTCAGGTACTATCTCTATATGCAATCAGGATGCTTTCGTATTAATTAACTCCGGATCAACACACTTTTTCGTAACTTATGCATTTGTATCTAGAATGAGTAGACCTTTAGAATCATTTCCATATTTGTTATGTGTATCTGCTCCATCCGAGGAATCTGTGTTGTGTACATCTGTATGTCGATTTTGTGATATACGTATTGGGAATACTACCTTCAATGTAGATTTATTACTCTTGGACTTTAGACATTTTAATGTAATCCTGGCCATGGACTGGCTAACTAAATATTGTGCCACCATTGATTGTGTAATAAAAAGGGTTGTATTTAGACCACCGGGGCAGGAATAAATTGTGTTTGTGGGTAATGGGGTAGTGCCTCCACCTTATTTGATATTTGCAATGAAAGTATATAAATTGATCAGGAAAGGGTGCCAGGGTTATTTGTGTTGTGTGTTATCTGAACAATCTATGAACGTAGGATTGAATAGTATCCCTATTGTTAACGAGTTTTCAGATGTATTCCCAGATGAATTGCCAGGGGAATTGGTTGACAGAGAGATAGAGTTTAAGTTGTGCCAGGCACTCAGCCTATTTCTAAAACCCCTTACAGAATGGCTACTGCTAAAATGAAAGAATTGAAATAACAACTGCAAGACTTGCTTGACAAAGGATTTATTCGACCAAGTATTTCACCATGGGGTGCACCAGTATTATTTGTGATAAAAGAAGGATGGATGCTTACGCCTATGTATTGACTACCGTGAACTGAACAAGGTAACGATAAAGAATAAATATCCCTGACCCCGTATTGATGACTTGTTTGATCAGTTGTAGGGATCACAAGTATTTTTTGAAATTGATTTGAGATCTAGGTACCACCAATTAAAGGTAAAGGCAAAAGATGTTAAGAAAACCGCATTCAAAATGAGGTATGGTCATTATGAATTTCTTGTTATGCCATTTGGAGTAACTAATGCCCATGTAGCATTTATGGATCTTATGAACCAAATTTTTAAGACTTACCTCGATGAATTTGTTGTAGTCTTTATTGATGATATCCTGATATATTTGAAGAATAGACTTGAACATGAACAACATTTGAGAATCGTCTTGCAAACATTTAGAGAGAATAAATTATTTGCTAAATTAAAGAAATGTGAATTTTGGTTGGATGAAGTTATTTTCTTAGGGCATGTGATCAACAGAAATAGAATTTCGGTAGACCCCCAGAAAATAGAGGCAATTGTGAATTGGCCTACACCGACGATTGTAACAGAGGTCTGTAGTTTCATGGGCTTAACTGGGTACTACAGAAGATTTGTGAAGGATTTTTTGAAAATAGTTGTACCATTTACCCAACTGACACGCAAAGGACAACCATTTGAGTGGACTAATGAGAGGGAAACTGCCTTTCAAGAGTTGAAGACGAGACTAACCACTGCACCAGTTTTGACATTGCCCTCAGGTATGGAAAACTTTGAGATATATAGTGATGCTTCTTATAAAGGTTTGGGTTGTGTCTTAATGCAGAATGGGCGAGTAATTGCTTTTGCCTCCTGGCAATTGAGGCCATATAAGAAGAACTACCCAACACATGACTTAAAATTGGCAACAATTGTATTTGCTTTGGAAATCTAGCAGCATTACTTATATGGGAAAAATGAGAAATCTATACGGATCACAAAAGTTTGAAGTACTTCTTTACATAAAAAGAGCTAAATATGCGACAGAGAAGATGGCTTGAATTGATAAAATATTATAATCTTCAAATCCAGTATCACCCTGGGAAAGCCAATACGGTTGCTGATGCCTTGAACAGGAAATCGACGGGGAATTTAGCTTGCTTACTTACTGAACAGAAGGGAATTTTGCTAGACTTTGAGAGAAACGAGATTGAAGTCGTGTTACGTGAACAAACTAGATTGGTGGCCGCCATTTCAGCTGAGCCAGCAATAATTAATGCAGTCAAGCAAAGACAAAAAGAGGATAAGTTCCTCAAGAAGATAATTGATGAGTTTGAAGCAAATTCAAAATCAAAATTTAGCATCGACGGTGATGTGTTGAGATTTCAAAATCGAATGTGTGTCCTAAACATTTCAGAACTAAAGAAAATAATTTTTGATGAAGCCCACAAGTCAGTATTTGCTATGCATCCGGGTAATAACAAAATGTATCGGGACTTGAAATAAAGCTATTGGTGGCTCAAAATGAAGAACGAAATTGCAGAGTATGTGTCTAAATGCCTTCAATGTTAGCAAATTAAAGCTAAACACAAAAAACCAGGCAGTCTACTGTAACATCTCCCTATTCCGGAATGGAAGTAGGAGCATGTGACTATGGATTTCGTTGTTAGTCTACCTCGAACTCCTTAAGGTATGGATTCTATTTGGGTTATAGTTGATAGGCTGACTAAATCTACACATTTTCTGCCTGTTAGAACTACATTTGATGCTTATAGACTAGCTACTACATATGTTGATGAGATTGTTCGCCTACATGGGGTTCCGGTGTCCATTGTCTCGGATAGAGATCCAAAATTTGTATCTAGATTGTGGAAAAGTTTGCAAAGAGCTATGGGAACAGAATTGAAATTCAGTATTGCATTCCATCCACAAACAGACGGGCAATCAGAATGGACCATACAGACCTTGGAGGACATGCTCATAATGTATGCTTTAGATTTTCAAGGGAGTTTGGAGGACTATTTGCCATTAGCAGAGCTTGTAAACAATAACAGCTTCCACTCCAGCATCGGTATGGCACCATGCGAAGTTTTATATGGAAGAAAGTGTAGATCACTAATCTGTTGGACGGAGGTCGGGAATAGGGCCTTACTTGGACCCAAAATTGTGTAAGACACTTCGGAAAAGATTAAAATAATCCAATAAAGGCTCAAGACAGCACAGAGCCGGCAAAAGAATTATGCAGATGTTCGAAAGAAACCTCTTGAGTATGAGATTGGCGACCATGTGTTTATTCGTGTGATTTCGATGAAAGGCTAGTTGAGTTTCGGTAAGAAAGGCAAATTTTCACCTCGCTACATTGGACCGTTTCAAATTCTGGAAAGACTTGGTCTAGTTACTTATAGGGTTGCTTTGTCACTAGGATTCGAACAAATGCATAATGTATTTCATGTATCAATGTTGAGAGGTTATCTTCGAGACCCATTTCATGTGATTGATTGCCACCGGATAGCTCTCGATGAAAATATGAAATATGCAGAATGGCCAAAACGAATCATTAATCGGCAAGTGAAACAGTTGATAAACAAGTCCATCCCAATGGTGAAGGTAGAATGGAAAGAGCACTATGGGAAGGACGCCACATTGGAAAAAGAGGATGAGATACGACTATGCTATCCACATTTGTTTTCGGAGGAAGGTAAAATAAGTTTGGAGGACCAAACTTCCTAAATGGGGGAAGATTGTGATAACCTTGTCCCGTGATATGCTAATTGAACTTAATTATGATTGTGATTATATGCTTAATATGATTTTTAGTAGTAATTATGTGATTATTCATGTTTTTGAAACTATATCTGTTTACCGTAGGAAAATATGTCCAACTTACTATTATAATTTGAAAATTGAAGACCGTAGAGGTTTCAGAAACTAGAATTGTCCGCACCATTGTGATTAGCGTAATTTTTAGAACCCATGGTGAAATTTAATTAGAAATTGATTTGGATCAAAATAATTAGATTGAACCGATTAATTAAGCATGATTACTTAACCTTAAATTAATCAAATTAATTAAGGCAAACATATACAAGGGCCCCATTACCCTTATACTTTTTTTTTTGGGCAAGTAATTACCCTTATACTCATTTTGGGCTTGAGTTCAAAAATCTAAAATAGGCACTCTAGAGAGAGAGTGAACCAAATTTAGAAAGAGAAAAGGGCCAACATTGAAGATTTTGCAAGGGAATTGGAGAGCTAAGTAGATTAACACAAAGTTTAACAATAATTGGGAAGATTGGAGCCTCTAGGTGAGTAATTGAACTCAACTTCATGAGTTTAAATCCATAAATAAGTGAATTCAAGCAAGATACGCAATTGAGAGCAAGAATTGAGTTGATTATGATGAATTTGAAGTCTATATGCACATGCATGTATAGAATTGCCATGAATTTGCATAATCAAGCATGAGGTATGTTGAACATGAAGAATTAAGCACCAAATTTCATATGCATGCATAATTTTGTTAAGTTTCATCATTTTAAATACCACTTGTACCCTTTGAAATGGAATTAATGTCAATAATTTACATGCATGCATGATTCATGTAAATAAGGAGCTTGATTATTTGAGTCTTGAAATTGACAAGAATGATTTGAAATGATTTGAGAGATGAATCATGATTTTAGACAATTGATTCCAAATTACTTATGTTCTTGTGTTATATAATGTCTTTCCATGCCTTTGTACCAAAACCATGAGTTTTGGGCCTTTGAACATCAAGTTTGAGCTTCAAATACAGTTCTAGAAATTCCAGAATTCGTCGAGTCCGCTTGAGTGGGAAAATCGCCGCTCGAGCGTAAAATGTTAGCTCCCAGAAGTTTTGCAAACATTGATGTTCGCTCGAGCAAGAGGAGTTACGCTCGAGCACCTAGTCACATGTTTTAACTCTCAGCTCGAGCGTCCAAAGTCACGCTCAAGCGCAAAAATAAGGCAACCAGCACTTTTGTAGACCAAAGAGGTCCGCTCGAGCGACCGAAGCTGCGCTCGAACAGAGAACCCTGTTTTAGAAATTTTAAAAAGTGGTTTTGTGTTTTGTTTTCCGTTCTCTTTCATTTCTAAGCACTCTTAGGCATACATTGAGCATTGTAAATAGACTAACAAGATAAGAAAGAGCTCTAAGAGGAATATATAAATTAAGAACGGACTGAATCGCTTGTGATCCATTATGTTTATGATATATGTAGGGTCAAGTGCAAGGACACATCCGACAGATCACTGTGAGTAATATCTTAGTAAAGATATGTTCAAGTACGTTATTTTCTGAATGTTACTACTGTATGAGCCTTATGGATTTGTATCTTGAATTATGGATGATAGTTTAACTATCAGTTTTTTGCATAAGACTAATTGAATACAAATATGATCATGATCATGAGTATGAGACACACATCAATGCAAACATGAGAACAAATTGGGCCAAAGGCCGTATGATTATGATCATGATCATGAGTATGAGACACACATCAATGCGAACATGAGAACAAATTGGGCCAAAGGCCGTTTGACATGAACGAATGGACCAAAGGCTGTTTGACAAAAATGATTGGGCCAAAGGCCATTAGACATGAACAAATTGGGCTTGAGGCCATTTGATGTATTTGATAGAAATATGAATAGGCCTATGGCCGTTTGTTATATCTGTTATAATTTCATTCAGGTGACTTTTTTATTTTAATATTATTCACTGGGCTATTGCTGACTCTCATTTATATGTGTGTAGGTGAGCAAAGAGACGATCAATCCCAGTCTCAGTGAGAGACATGAGAGAAGTCAAGTTTTTGTGGAGTCAGCCCGAACGTCAAACGTATGAGACTTGTTTTGTTTCTTTTGTTTTCTCTTTGTTATCTTGGTAAATATGTTGGATCACCATGTACATAAGCTTTTTGTTTGACTGACTGTATGTTTGAAAGTTCCTGGACATATAAGATATTAATTTTGTATATACGTGTGAGTTATTATGGAATGTTTGCTTTATCATGTAAACACAGCTCATTGGACAAAATTTTTGAGTTTGTTTCCGTTCGGCCCCATTATCATTATAAAATATGTCTGATTTGGTTTGAGGCCATAGGTAATCCCTTGATTACTAGCCAGTTATGACCTTAACCCAGAGGGACGGGTTTGGGTTATGACAGGGCGGCAGGCCAAAAGTGGTGGCCTGCCAGCCACAAATGGTAGCCTGCCATCTAGAATTGGTGGCCTGCCGACCACAAAAGTCTGGTTCCTCCTACTGCAACAGAAAGCATACAGAGCAAGAACATTGTATTCTCAAGGTATATTTATACACCTTATCCCTCATTATCATCAAACAGTTCGAAGGAGTGATAAGTTTGATTCGCAAGCCATCAATCATTGCAATTTCATTGCATGATGGCCAATGAATCAAGGGGTACACTTTCAATAAATGCACAAGAAAAGACTTTCAAACCTCCTCCCTATCATGGTTTAATCAAGGGAAGTGGTTGACCTTGGAAACTTGAACCATTTCATCACTAACACGTTTGAAATGACTCAAGTCTCCATGTGTTCAATTAACGTCCGATTGAACACTAAATTATTTTATTATCTTGTTTCATTTTAACCCCAATTTCATTACTCCATTTTAATTACCATCCATTCATTAGTTCATTAAGTCCAAAAGTGGTCTTTAAGTCCTCTAATGGAAAGAAATATCAAACAAAGAGTTGTTTTAGGCATGAGAGAAGGGTCATGCCGTTGGTAATGAAACCCCAAAGGGATTAAACCATGAAACATAACACCTTAATCTCATGCTTAAACAAACAAGTGGCTTGAAACAACTTTCAAAGCAAAGAAAAAGCCAAGAAAGAAGGGAGGTTGTAGAGGTGATTAAAGGTGATGACAAGTAAGAAAAGCTCAAAATAAATGCTATCAACTTAAATAGGTTGGTGTCTAAGGCCTAAACCACCAAACCTATGAGGACCATTACACTACAAGCATGTAATATAAGGCATAAATAACACAACCAACCCAAAACAGTCCTAAAGTAAGCAAAAACAGTATTAGAATCTAGATAAAAATAGCTAAAAGATTAAGCTAAAATAATGGAGAATTTAAGCTAGTAAACAAGCCAAAGGAGGGGTGGCTAACCCCTCCATTTTTGGGACCTCAAAACATGATTTTTAGCCTTTGTAAAACTCTGAAATTCAATGGTAAAAAGCCCAAAAAAAGTTGAGAAAAGAATGGGAAACACAAAGGCAAAAGCTTATAGAACAAGGTTCAAAGAAGGTTGGTTAACCCCTCCACCTTTAGTAGCTTTAAAGCACAAGTTTCAGCCCATAAAAAAAGTTGAAAAACAATTTAAAAACAGTAAGAAAATATAGGAAAGACATATTGCAAACAAGCTAGTAGTTATACCTCTTGAAGAGGAATAACACTTAACAAGTTCTCACTCTCAAGAACTGAAATTTAGATTCAATAATCTCAACATGGAGAGCTCCAATATTGGTTTAGGAAGTGTAAAGAGGGGGTGTATAGGTTGCAAGATAGAGATAGAGAGAGAATTTCAAGTTTTAGAACTTTTGGAAATTTTTGTAACCTTCAACCAAGAAAGAAGGCCTGGTATATATAGAAAAACAGCCTCACAGATCGGAGATATCCATATAGAAACAGCTGGAGCTTTTGGGGGATAGCTGGTACAAAATATCTATGTTTTTCACAAGTGGCCGACAGGCCAGAAGTGTGGGTTGCCGGCCACAAATAGTGGCCTGCCGTCCACAAGTTGTGGCCTTTCGGCCACAAAAATCTGCTTCCAGGCTCGATTTCAAATGAGCATATCTCCTTCATTCAGACTTGTTTTTAGGAGATTCTTGAGTCTAAATTGAAGTCTCAAAAGTCTACTTTCCAATGGTGGTATCCTCACATCCAAATTCTAAGTGTTCAAAGAGATATGCCTATTTTAGTTTCTCATTTCTATCTTAACCGGATTGATGCCCAACTTCAAACGGCCATATCTTCCTCATCCAAACTCGACTTTAGGAGATTCTTGAGTCTAAAATGAAGCCCTAGAAGTCCACTTTCCAATGGTGGTGGCCTCATAACTAAAGTCTAAGTGCACAAAGAGATAGGCCTGATTTAGTCAAGGCTACTTAGTTCTCTCTTAACAGTTTAATGCTCAACCTCTTCCTCAACTAGTTTTCTTTCCTCTCCTCCAGTTTTCTTCAATTCCAAACCTCTAAATAAGATGTTTTAAAGATTTTTTCCAAATATTTCACCACCCTTTCATTGATTTCCACTTTGTCCTTGCTCAATTTATCGAAAAGTGTAATTTTAACGAAATGCGAGCCTCGGAACATCGTAGAAATATTTTCAAAAATATTTTGAAAGAGAGGGTTTTAAGGTCTAAAATTGTTTTGGTCAAAATGGGGTGTAAGGTTGGGATTTTGAAGCTCTTCTTGCTGAAGACATCGAGCGTTTGTACAACGTAACTTTCATCATCGAGTGATCAACCTCAGGCGCCCAAGTCTTAAGGGCGGTAAAAAATGGGGTGTCTACAACATGCTAAGCCCTTAATGAATGAGATCATGTCTGTTAATGTGCGTACTTGGAAGGATCCTAGTTTGGTCCAGATTGGTTCTACATTGTCTTCAGAAGAGCACGAGCAACTAGTTGCTTTATTTAAAGATTTCAAAAATATTTTTTGCATAGTCCTACGAAGACATGCCTGGACTTGATCTTGAGCTCATACAGCATAGGAGCACACTCGGTCTCAATACTCGACCCCTTTACTTTCAAACCTTGATTCAGAATGTTCAACGATCAACCACAATATGAGGCTTGTATGGTCGAATTGGAAATAACTCCTAAACTAGGGGCAATAAGGTCAGATGTGCTTGAAGGAAGCTTGCATAGCTCGACGAGAAGCATCTTTTGAACTAGGAGCAAAAAAGGTTAGATGTGCGGCCAAATCTTAGAATCTAAAAGAAGAAATTTTTGTTTCATTAAAGGATAATTAGGTTCCCATCCACGACACTAGGGGAAAATTGAAACCCACTTGGATAGGTCCTTTGTAACGACCTCATCACGTATAATGATTAGTACTTGAATAATTAAGAGGATTTGGAATTTAATTGCCGAGTATTATAATTTAATTTGGGATTTATGAGAATTATGGAATCTAACTCGTATATGATTCTATTAAAGACTTATTTTAGAATTAGAAATTAAGGGTCCAAATGACTTAAGGAAGTGAAGTTAAGAAGTTGAATCAATTTAATCTTAATTATGGACCTATTTGGGAGTTTAATTAAATATTCGTTTCAGTTTAGTAAAATTGAGATTCGATTAATTAGATCCTAATTGGAGTTAATCAAGTTAATTAAATTATGAAGATTGAGAATTCTAATTATTACGAATTAAATTTATTTATGGGGTGTCCAATTTGAATATGTAGTTTAAGCGACGGAATTTGAAACCTTTTGGGAGTTTGATTAAAATCTGATTAAGATTAACAAATTTAAAATAATTAATTGGACTCTAAAGGAAGTCAATTAGACTAATTAATATGTGAGATTTGTGATTAGTTAGGATTAATTAATTACGTGCTATCCAAGTATTAATTATAATTAGACTAAGTGGTATTTAATTAAGCTAATTAAAATGCTAATTGATCCTATTCAACTAATTAACACATTGGTATGTTGGAGAGGTTTCTAGAATAAAAATCTGAGATTTGTTGACAAGCATTTATACATGAGGAGAGAGAGAGAGTAGAAGCTTTAGTTTTGTTTTGTGCTGGAACTTTAAGCTCAAAAAAAGAGAGGAGCAAGTGTGCTCTGTTTTGTAGCCGAGAGAGACAGAGACCAAAAGAGAGAGAGAGAGAGAGAGAGAGAGTTTTGCTGGAAGAACAAAAAAAAAAAAAAAAGAGAAGGAAAGAAAGAAATGTTCAAGAAGATTTAAAGAAATGTTCAAGTTTTTGGAAGGAATCCAAGGAGAATTAGAAGGGATTCAATTAAGGTATGGAATTAATATTAATTTGTGTAGAATCTTTACATTATACTTGAAATTAAGGATGAAATTGGAATCAATAGCAAGAAGATGAAGGAAAATTGGCTTAAGTATAAGATTATGGAAATTAATTTGAAATGGGTCACATGCATGTGGATGGTTATGGAAATTAAATTAGAAATTAATTATTGGGGGTTTGATGTTGTCATTTTACATGAAACTAAGCTTCATTGTTACATGCATGAATAAATTTTACAAGTTTAATACTCTAATGATACATACATCATGAATTTTGAAGAAATTAAAAATAAAGCTTTGTAGATCAATTATGAATTGTTAAGATTTGGGTTTGCGTGTAAAATCAAGTTAGGATCAAGAGTATGAATTATGATTTCTTAAATTTGTTAACTTGAGTTCAATTTCATGTAAATAGAAGAAGTTAGCAAAATGATGAATAAATGGAGTTATGTTCAATTTATGGAAAATTGGACATTGATTCGATTTTGATCCCCAACCCATGCATGCAATATAATGAAAGAGTTTTATTCAAAATTTAAATTTATGTTATGGAACCTCTATGATTATGAATTAAAATGAGGTTAAAATAAATTGAGTTAAGCTTGAGATTAAGGAAATGAGTTTGGAAAAATTTATCAAGTAGGTTTAATTGGTGTTATTCCTTATGAATTTGGACTTCATCTTTACATGCATCAATGAATCTTTAAGAAAGTTATGGAATTAGTCTCATGGATTTTGTAAGAAATAAGGTTTTAAGTAAAAAATTAAGTAGACTCATAGTTGTGGAAATTAATTTGGAAAATTAATTGTTTTGATTTGATTTTGTACTATTTTCTTGTAATACATGAATTTTAAGGGAATTGAGCCATTCAAGTTCATATTTTGAAGAGACAAAGGAAATGTTTTAAGAAAATCAAGTTTATGGAAATTTGGAATTAATGCTAAAGTTTTGATTTTATAGTTAGATTTTTATTTAATCCATGCATGTGATGTAATTTAAGAATTTTATTCAAGTTAGATACATTTTAGAACACCCATGATTATAAATTAAGTATTTGGTCAAAAATTGAGTTAAGTTGATTTTGTTATTAATAGTAAAATTGGATCTATTTGTATTACATACATCATGGAATTTCAAGAGGTTGGGAAGTCTAATTTATATTTTAGAATTGTGGGTTGATATTAATAAGATGAATTAAAACTAAATTTGGGCAATTGGAACATGATTTTGAATGAATGTTTTCTAATTGAAAGTGTTTACTAAATCATACAATGATTCTCTATTGTTGTGTACCCAAAATACATGTTTTGAGGCTTTGAATATCAAATTTGAATTTCAATTGCAATTCTGGAAATTCCAGAATTTACGTTAAGCGTGAAAATCAAGCTCCTAGAAGTTGTTCAAATTTTACAGTCCGCTCGAGTGACCAAAGTGGTGCTCTAGCGAAGACCCAATTTTCAGCATATTTTGAAAAATTTGCATTTAGTTCACATTTTTATTCTCATCTCTTTCCAAAGCATTCTAGACATGATTTATGACTCAATAAAGATTAATAAACTACCAATCAACATAGATTAGTTAGTTAAAGAATGAATCATTGATCTAGTGGTAATTGTTTAAGAAGCCAAGTGAAAGATCAATCTATTTGGAAAAGAAGAGCTTAGTAATGAAAGAATATGTGAAATAAGAACCCAGTTTATTTGAATGAGAAAGAATAAGCGTAGTAGAACTTCAGACTATTTAGACGGAAAAAGACTAGAAAAGTCAAGTTTGATCAAGGGAGTAGTATTTTATTTTAATGCGTATATGTTATGTGCTTGTGTAGGTCACGCGCTATTGTCTGCCTGATTTATCTGGTATGTCCAGTCCGTCTGATTTGCTTCTGCGGCTATCTGTGAGTAATAACATAGTAAAGCTATGCTCAACCTTATTTATTTTCTGTATGATGAAATAAGAATTGCTTTCTGAAATGTTATGTTCTGTATAATGAATGATTGTCCAATTTCTGATATGTATTCGTGACATCCTTAGTATCATGTGATATGTGTTGGTTGTTACCCGGTATCGGAGGTTCCATCATGGAACTTAATCTGTTTGCACTCTGTTACCCGTACTGGAGGCTCTATCATGGAGCTCAGCGTGTTTATTCTCTGTTACCCGGATCTGGAGGTTTCTTTATGGAACTGGTTATTCATAACCACCATGTGTCTGCATCTGTTCTGTATCTACTCTGTTAGCGCTAATGGATGCACCATGTATGATTAAGCATGGACTCTGATTTCTGTATTTGCTTTAAGCAAGAATATGAATATGAATCTGTTATGAATCTGAATTATGATTTTTGAATCTGGTATGGATATCATTCATTAAAACCCTTTACTCTGTTATTATTCACTGGGCTCTAGCTCACTGTATTATTTATGTATGTAGGTGATCAGGCACTGACCGGACTTAGAGGCATCTGCCTAAAATCTGTTTTTGTCAGCCAACCTATGTGCCTCCCGTGGAGGTTCCGGATATGTCAAGTGATTATCGCTATGTGATTTAAAGTTTAAGTTTTGTTTTCGTATTTGGTTGAACAAGTCTTGTGTATTTTGTAAATAGGGTTAAGTTCCTTTTTGTCTAATCTGTATATATATGATGACTTTAAGATAATGTGTATATATGTATATAAAAAGTTTTAATTTTTTTTTCTGTCTCATATAAGTCTGCACAGTTCAATGGACGTTGCTTATTGTTATTTGCTTCCGCTAGCCCCTACTATTATGTTAATCTGTCTCAGAGGCCTTCGGTTATCCCAGGATTACTGGCCGATTATGATGCTAAACTTATAGGGGCGGGTTTGGGTCATGACATCCCTACATCACCAGTGATTATTTGGTCAGGAATAACAACCATTCTCGTGGATTTAGATGGCTTAAAGATCTCATAGTTGATCAACATGGACAAGTTAAACTTTTCTATCCTTGAGAGGCTCACTCGACCGAAAACCCGAAAGGGCAACCCAGACAAAAGTTAGAGCATGGAAAAAGAACAAAAAAAAGAACAAAGATGAAAAGAAAGAAAAAAGAAAAAAGAAAAAGAAAAGAAAGAAAAAAGAACAAAAATGAAAAGAAAAAAAGAAAAGAACAAAAAAATAAATAAAAGAAAAATGAAAATAAAAGAGAAATAGAGCTCGCAAAGTTGAAAACCCGGAAGGATGGCTTTGGCAAAAGATAGAGCGCAAAAGAAAAGTGTTAATACCTGAGTGCACCTTAACCTGGGAACTACGTAAGGCCTGATTCCCATCTTTGGGATACGTAGGCAACTTTATCCTGAAGTTTCACCCCAACCATTTTCAACCTGCTTGTTTTATCCATGTTAATTAGCTTATCCTTATTCAACTCAGCTATCCTCTCCATGTATAAAAATTGGCTCATCTTCATGTTTATCTTTGTTCAAAATCGGTTGTCCTATTCCATTAGAAGTTTCAGCTATAAAACAAATCAAGTTCAGATTTGAGGTTGTGTATCTCAAAAATTAATTCCACATTGGTTGAGCAGTGGTCATTTGCAAAAATAGTTTTAAGGATTTTTAATGAAGTTGACTAAATTTCTCGAAAATTACTCCATTTTTTTTTTCAAAACTGGACCATTTCTTAGACCCAAAAAAAGAAAATTTTCAGTGTTCATAGTTTGACATACATGATTTCAAAACAGAAAATCGAACAAGCATGTTAATCTAACTTTCATGTTGATCAAAATTGTTTCAGTAGAAAGCCAAAAACACAAAATAAAGTCAAAATGATGAACTAGGGGCATAGTCGAGTCAAGTTTTCTGTCTTTTCCCTATTGTCAACACACTCGCCAGAAAGGGCACAATTGAAGCCATCAGAAGGGCCAAAAAGCTCTCTCATCCTCCAAACAGCAAGGTATCGAGCCAAGTGCGAAGCATGGACTAAAAATAGAGCTGGATATTTGACCCCCTCATAGAGTTCACAACTTTCAGCCTATCCATCAACCACACTTGGGAAAGGATAAAATATAAGAGAGATTAAAGAATAGAGAAATGTGCGCTGAGAGAAAAAGTAAGAAAAGGGCTTTTGAGAGAAAATAGAGATTGATTACCAAAGTGATGTGAGAATCATAAATAAGAAAGGCTGGGAAACAATACTTGGAGAAGCAATGGGCTCCCCGTGAATTGTGAGGTCTCTCACCGATGGCAAACATCCAAGTGTTGTGTTTGTGGTTTTTATTTGTTTTGAGTCTTGTTTTGAGTTGTTTTGATTTCAGTAGGTGTAAATAGATGCGTTTAGGTTGTTTTTACTTTGTTCTTCCTTTGTTGAGTCGTATTTTGTACTTTGGTCAGTCATGGGCTCAATACCCAGTTAAGAACTTATTCTCGGTTTTAATTGCAAAAATAAATCATTTTGTGCTCAGAGTGCCGTGCCATTCCCACCACGATGTGCAAAACAGAATTCTTTCATTCATAAACTGCAGGGTCCAACCCCGAAAAAGAGGGAACAATAAAACAAGGACCTATCTGAAGCTACATAGGTTTCGAACTGCAAAAGCAAGAGAGAAAAGGGAAAATTGGAGCATCTGAGTTTGTTTCAACTACAACAAATTTCGAGATTGCATTCCGGATGCACCTTCGCAGGCCTCGTCATTTCTCTGAAGTATGAGTGTACCTCGACCCTAAGCTCAAGCTTGCTTAGTCAGAGTAATGATCAAAAGTGCTCTCCCTGAACACCATTCCCTATCACAGGCATCTTGGTTGTGTTTGCAATGAGTTCCTAGGAGACCAACTACGATGGTTGAAATTAGAGTTTGAATGGCGATGCCTAGAACACAAATGTTTGGAATTTCTGAGCCTAAAGTCTGGTTTAAATACCCAAGGGTGTATCATTGGCTTAAAATCTATATAGCAACCCCATAGATTGAAATAGCATGTGTGCGCCTCAATTTTGAATACTGAACCAACCTAGTCTGTCACCCCGTTGGAGAATAAGGAAAGCTGTGAATACGATCAAGGAGAAAAGTGGCATCCGCGGTTTTCGCATGCAGATTTTACCCCTTGTTAACATTTGAGGACCTTTGAACTGTGAGTTAAAGGTGGAAGTTTGAAAAACACAAGAGGGAGATCCCTGTCAGAATAGAGCGGTTGTTCATCACTCACTCCATGAGGTGCTTTCCAAAGCGCCGCTTTGTTTGTTTACTGCATTTCCTAAACATCATCCATTACATCGCTTGTCACGCATACCACATCGTGCATTTATCGCACGATCTATACTGTCATCGTACATATCGTACGGTCAAACCGCTATCGTGCATTTATCGCATAATCTCATCATACTCTTTGCATCTATCGTATCATCTCAGGACCTTTTCTCACATTTTCAGTGTGATTAGAGTATCTCAGGGTGTGCGGAAGCACGACCCTGAGCTGTTTTTCTTTTATTCTTCTCACATTTTCAGGGTGAGTAGAGGATCTAAAGGTATGCGAAAGCACGACCCTGAGCGGTTTTTTTCTTTCTCTTATTACATTTTCAGCGTGATTAGAGTATCTCAGGGCGTGCGGAGGCACAACCCTGAACGGTTTTTCTCTTTCTCTTCTCACGTTTTCAGCGTGCTTAGAGTATCTCAGGGTGTGCAAAAGCACAACCCTGAGCAGTTTTTTTCTTTCTCTTCTCACATTTTTAGTGTGATTAGAGTATCTCAAGGTGTGTGGAAGCACGACCTTGAGCGATTTTTCTCTTTCTCTTCTCCCGTTTTAGTGTGATTAGAGTATTTCAAGGTGTGCGGAAACCCGACCTTGAGCTGTTTTTCTCTTTTTTTTTCTCACGTTTTCAGTGTGCTTAGAACATCTTAGGGCGTGCGGAAACGTGACCTTAAGCGATTTTTCTCTTCATCTTCTCATGATTTAAGCGTGATTAGAGTATCTCAGGGTGTGCACGAACGCGACCCTAAGCGATTTTTCTCTTCCTCTTCTCATGATTTCAGCATGATTAGAGTGCATCTTTTGTTCTTTTACGTGAAATGTGTTTGGAATTGACTTTTGCTTACTTCTTTCTGTACGAGGCACGATTAGACCTATTTTGATTTAATCTTGAGGCTTTGCATTCATATGCTGTCATCCTGATTATCGTTCATTGTATTGTCTTGTATGCTCATGGATTTTCAAACCTAGCTTCGCGAGGCGTGTAAGTCCAGCTTTAGACGGTATTATTTGTGGATATCATTTTGCATTCTGCCCCTGAACTACACTGATTTGATTCCTTGCAAAGAGATACGTAGGCAACTTTCAAGTTCAGCCAATTGCATCTGCATTTTATTTGTTTGCCCAAGTCTTATGGCTTTGTCAAATGGGCCGTCTTTGGACTTTGACACGTCATTTCATGACTTCAAGCTCTATCAAAGAGGGACAACTGTAGACACCCTATTTTTGACCGCCTTTAAGACTTGGACGCCTTAAGGTGAACACTCGATGATGAAATAATACGCTATACAAACGTTCGATTTCTTCAGCAAAAAGCCTCGGTTTTTAGTTTCAAAGCCTAGAACCTTATACCCTCTTTGAACCAAAACCTACTTTTTTTCTAGCCTGGCCACTCAGAGGCTTGCTGGCCAACAAGTGGCCGGCTGGACAAAAATTAGTGGCCGGCCGTCCCCTATTTGGCCGGCTGGCCAGGTTTTTTGACAAAATAGATATTTGTTGCCAGCTGTCCCCCCATGTGCATGCATTGCACTAGCTGGCTCAATACAGATTTTTTGAGATAGCAACCTATTTTTCTATATATACTTGGCCATCCCTCTTGGTTTTAGGTTAGAAAAATTTTCCAAAGCTCAAAATCTTGCCAAACACTCTCCCTCTCTATCTTGTAACACACATACACTACACAGTACACTTCCTAGACCAAGAATTTGAGGTTCCTTGCTGAGGTTCTTGAGCTCAAATATCACCCCTTGAGAGTGAAGGCCTTGTGGTTTGCAAACAAAAGAGTAACTCCTCTTCAAGAGGTATAACTTTGGCCATCTTTACACTACTTCTTTTTTCTCTTTTCTTGCTGTTTTCATACTGTTTTTAGACTGTTTTGGTGGGCTGAAACTTGTGATTTAAAGCTACTAAAGGTGAAGGGGTTAACCACCCTTCTTTGAATCTTATTCCATAAGCTTTTATCCTTGTATTTCTCACTTGTTTTCAAAGTTTTCAGAGGCTAAAATATGTGGTTTTGAGGTTGAAAAAGTGAAGGGGTTAGCCACCCCTCCTTAGGCTTGCATACTAGTTTTAATTATTTTTTTTCTTTTTTTGCTCACTTTTCTTAGCTTTTCCAAGATAATTTTCAGCATTGTTTTTACTAATTTTGGGGCTGTTTTGATGTGTTTACTTAGTTTATGCTTTGCATATTAAGCTTGTGTTGTTGTAACTCCTCACAGGTTTGGTGGTTTAGGCCTTAGATACTAACCTATTTGAGTTGATAGCTTTTATTTCATAGTTTTTCATACATATACTCACACTTCATCATCTCTGCAACCTCTCTCCTTTCTTGGTTTTTTTTTTTTTTTTTTTTGAGAGTTGTTTCAAACAATTGATTGTTGTTCAAGGCATGAGAAAAAGACCTTCCATGCTTAATGGTTTAATCTCTTCAGAGGTTCATTACCAGGGCATTACATCTCTCTCATGCTAAGTGCAACTTCACTTCTCTTCATTAGTGGATGTAATTATCACTTTTGGACAAAATGATTAAAGAATGGAAATGTAATAAAAAGGGCTAATAAAATTAGACTAAAAGAGGCACAAGATAATAAAATTGAGTTGGGTTCAATCAGACGTTATATTGAACCCATAGAGTCTTGAGTCATTTCATACTCTTTAATGATGATAATGAGGCAAGAATTAATGTTTACCCTTTCCCTTGAGGTAACTCCATGATAGGGAGGAGGTTTTGTTGGTTTTTTATTTTCATTTATTGAACTTTTGTCCTATCGATTCATAGATCATCACGCAATAACTTTGCGACAATCGATGGTTTGTGAATCGACCCTACTCTTCTCTGGATCAGTTTCATGATAGGGAGAGATAGAAGGGACAAACATCTCCTGGAAACACTCTATTTTTGCTCTGTTTCATTTCTGTAGTAGCAAGGCAGACCCTCAAAACAATGGCCGGTCGGCCACTTTTCAAGGCCGATCAGCCACTCTATTTTATACAAGCAGTGTCATTTTCATGACAGAACAAGCAAAAGCTGAGACAAAAACAGAATTATTTTTTGACTGCGAACAGAACAATTTCTGGCAACAAAACAAAGGAGTTTTCAGGCAGATATTCTCGTTCATGCATGTGCCATTCTTCACTTTCCGTGTTCCGTTAAAGTAATGCTAATAGTAGTATGTTGTAATTAATTAGTAGCTTCATTCAGAACTTGTAATAGCAAGTTAATTAATTTGGTGTTGTAAAAGTTAGTTTAATTAAGACATTTATTTGGACCCTCTTGCGTAAGGGTAAATATGTAATAATTTGTGTATGTCTTTCAATCCCTATTTTTTTCTCCCTGTTATTAACATGCTTACCGTGGTTATGTAGCATCATATTTTCCTTAGCATTTTCCATGACTCACATTCATTCATTTTGCGTGCATAAGGGTTCGGCTCATCATACTAATCAATGTCAATTTCAAATTCCTTACTCGAATACGCGCTTTGTCACATGCCTTGAATTGACTCACATGCCATGCTAGTAGTGGAGCCTATTAATTGCATGTTATATGCGTCGCATTAGTCATGTTGCATTGTTTAGGATCATGCATTTTTTCTAACTATTTTTTTACATTTGGCTCGCTTTGGACATTTGGGGTAAGCATTTTTTCGCTTTAGCATATTGCATGCGTGCAATTGTTGGCATGTTGAGCATATTTACCAGCAGGCTAAGTGCTTAATTGATATACCTCTTGAATGCCTGTGGACGGAGGCTAGTTCGCTTAAGTTAGTATAATTTGATTAATGTAAATGTAAGCTTACTTTTTCAAGAAGCACATATTTAAAACAATTTTCAAATAAACATAAAATCAAAGCATTCCAAAAAAAGGCGAAATAATCTATACTTGTGTGCCTTACATAGTAAGATAGCCTAATAATCGGAACAAGAGCATATACTATACATAAGAATCATATCATGATTAGTAGAGGCGGATCTTTGATTGGATAAGTCGGGTGCTCAATTGATGACCTTCCCCTCTCATACTTAAGTTCCCGAGCCAAGATACTTTGGTGATGACAGACAAGTGGCTTTTGGCATGGGTCATAGGTTTCCTAAATTTTTCAAAAATATTTAGGCGGTGACTCTGAAATCTGACAATGCAGTCCATTTTTGGCATTTTTTGATATAAAATCAATTTTTCAAATATTTGTCGGATTTAGACTCTTTTGTGTTTTTCTGTTTCATATTGCACTTGTGGAACTAGATTCAAAACCACGGGAGTCCAAACTGTAGGGCTATCATATTCGGAGAGACTAAACCCCTCTGAAGAGAACGAAAAACCAGTTACAATGTGAACCTTCACATTCGTATGTTCTAGTGTGAACATTCATATAATGTTTGTATTCAAAATGAAAGTTGAGGCTTGTGGTTGTGTAATTTGATGCAATACTGATGTGAACTTTAACATCATCTTGTCATAGTGGTAAAGAACACAATGAAAACATATTTATCATTCAATGTTATATTAAATTTGTGTGTGAATATTAATACCGATTGACTACACAATAACAATTTTCCATTTTAAATTAATGTGAATATTAATACTGGTTAATGATGTGATGATATTTACAAAAAATCAAAAACAGTGTGATGATGTTTACAAAAAATTAGAAACAACGGTAGCAACATAACCAGAAATCCAAAAAATCTTGATCTCTCCAAAAATAAAAAAACCATCACTCACATTCCTATCTTCTTCATCATCATCATCATCTTCATCTTTATCTTTATCATTATCACTGTCATTAACAATCCATACAATTCCATTATTACAGTAATTCAAATTAAACCAAACCTACCTTTGATGAACAAGTCTGTAACAAAATTAAGTTAATACAATATCGAGCTTCAAATCATTCTCTCTCCTTTTGATTCACATCCTTCTCTCTATCTTTTATCTCTAGCTAAAATCGCAACTATAACAGAAATAGAACTTTGAAACGTTCTCTTTCCCTTTAATCTCAACCAATGTGTAAGAAAAAACCTACCACAATCGTAATGTCCCTGCAATATTTGACTATAAGAAAACAGAGTTTCAACCTGCAACAATGGAAGAACACAAAGCTTCAAATGCAAAGCAACAATGGACGAATATAAAGTTTCGAACACAAAACACCAATGGAAGAATACAAAACTTCACTGCAACAATGGAGGAACACACTAAATAAGAACTTCGAAACCCTATCAAATAGAGATTCGAAACGTATCAACCCAATTCCTATAAAATCGGTGATCACCAAAACTGCTTTTAACAAACTATAGAAATGTGAATGGTACAACTATTGATAATTGGTATTACCAAAATATAACAAAGGGTGTAATAGTCCCAAAAAAATTACAAACAAGGAAAAAAATGATCTCTTAGTATAAAACTCTATAAGTATATAGGATTTGATGGAACATAAGAATATTTTATGGACTTATTGAGGTAGAAGTCTACTAGATAAGATTTATAAATAAATAATAATCACATAAATAGTGGCAAAACACATTACACAAATAAGTACCTTTATATAGAGAGGAAATAATTTTTTAAATAGCTAGAGTAATATTGAAGTCCTAGAAAGTCAATGAGGTGGTGAATATTCCTTGTGACATCAAAATTAATAGAAAGTATGGAATGGTTTAGTCTGTGCTGGTTTTTTGAGTTTTAATTAGTTACAGAACTGTAATTAATGGTTCTTAATTTATTAGAATTAGAACCAACCATCCCCTAAAAGAATCCAACTGTTTAATGGTTCAACCGATTTAATTGAATATATATATTTTTTATCAATAAGTATTAAGTGTAACAATCAAAATATGTTACCTGATGTCAAACAATAAAATATCTCAAATGAAATTAAGTGGACATCACTCTCTTTCACTAATTCAATCTTATAATCCCTAGAATCACACTATAATATATATATATATATATATATATATTAATAATACGGTTATGTAATGTTATTGTTATACTAAATATTTACTTTTAAAATAAAGTATACAACATTGCATTTGCAATAATTTAAATTGAGGGCACCTAGAAATAAATAGAAAAAAATAAAGGGTCACTTATGGAATTTTAATTGCATTGCACTTATATATTTTTTCAAATATATAATCAGATGATTTCCAACTGTTTCAGTTCTTTATCAAATCAATTTGATTTATACAAGAGGTAAATATTACATTTTTTAAAAAAAAATTTAAAAAAACCAAAGAAATATGTATACTTTTTATTTACTAGACTAGATCGTGTCAATTAACAAAATGATTTCAAAATACTTCTTTCAGAACTATTATATAAAAATGATCTTCAGTTAAAAATGTAACGAAGTTAACCTCTCTTCTTCTTTTTTTTCTTTTTCTTTTTTTTATGCTCATCTTGGCTGCTCAACAAAATTTCTAGTTCCATCCTTGCTGGTTACTACACAACTTGAAAATCATGGAATGAAATAATGATTTGTGTGAGTTGAAAACTAGAGCTTTGGGCTCAATTTTGCAAGTTTTGATTAAATGCGTGAGTTGTCCTTTTCCATTGGCTTTGAAATTGATGAATTGCATTGAAAATCCATCTCCATATGTGTTGCGTCATGGTCACACGTCTCAGAATTTCATATTGAGCATGTTAGTGACATACCTCTACTACTGTTGCATAAAAATTTCAAGTACTAGTGGTTATACAAAGCCATTAGAAGACTAGAGATCTTTTTTCAACACATTTGTCGCTGTCGAGCCATTCTTTTATATAAGACCTTGGGCCATTAATTGCAATGTAAAATTGTTTGTTGCGCCAACTATTGGTGAGAGAGAGACAATGGTCTATTTTATCATAAACCCGTAAAGGCATAACTTATCAACCCTATAAACATAACTCACACATGGGCATTTCACTTAATATATGAAAAACTAATGAGATTATGTTATAAGATTACAAGAGAATGAAACGAATTAGATACAGGATTGCATATCATTTTTTGGGGGGTTACAAGATTACTTTGTCATTAAGAATAGGCGACATGCATTACTTATTCATTTTCGATAATTCGTGCTATTGGGCTAGTTGCGAGTTGATTGATCCACTTTGACCATTGTTATTAATTTTTCAAGCTTTGGATCTTTGACTTTGTGAACTCCATTTTTTTTTTCTTCTTGTTGGATCAGCAAAGAGAATTTATATTAGATGAGAAGAAAGATACAAAAAGTGTGATTTTGAAAGCAGTGGATGGAATCAATCTCCAAAACCCCAACAAAACCAACACACATGAGTTGGCAAGGAGCCAACAACAAACACCAAGAACCAAGAACCAAGAACTAAAACATTAAAATCTTTGTAAATCTTTGACTCATTGAGCATACATCCATTTTCACTCTATTTACAAAATTTAGGGCGTGACAATTGAAGTCATTGGACCTTACTAGATTTGATAAATAAGTAAAGTGAATCATTTAAAGTAATCAAACTAAACTTGATTTAACAAACAAAAAATGTGGATCATTCAAATTTATTGAACTTGATAGGATTTGATATACAAGAAAATTTTAGCATCTAAAGTTTAACGAACTTAGCCTGATCATTTGACATATAAAAAAAATGGAGTGTTTCAAAATTATCGAACTTAACTTAGATTTGACTAATATGTGAAGTGCAACATTTGAAGTTACCTGACTTAATTTGGATTTGATAGACATCTAAAGTGAATCATTGGAACTGTTTGATTTGGTTCTATTCAATCCTTTTATTCTTGCATTGATAAACAAAGATATATTAGTATATGGACAAAATTGTAAGTAAATGCTCTCTCTCTCTCTCTCTCTCACGCACACACACACTCATATTCAGGTCTCGTTTGGGAACCAGCCCGTTTAGTCAAAAAGTTAAAAAGTTACTAAAAAAGTCAAAAAGCCAATAACCCATACCAAAAAGTCAAAGATTTTCTTTTCTCTCTACTTTTTGCACATCTTTTCGTAAAAAACTAAAAAGTCACCCCAAACATACTAGTTTTTTTTAGCTCATATTTTAGCCAAATAGTCAAAAAATTACTAAATTAGCATGTTCCCAAACGAGGTCTCAATTTTAATTGTTTCTTCTAACTAGGACTGCTCGATATTATTAGGTTGCAGTGATAGTGGATCTTTACTTTAGGCCATAATTTCTATAATAAGAATTGAAGGAGTAGAAATCGCTTTTGCACAACTATATATACTAAGTTGGAATCTACAACTCTCTATTTATTTTATTTACACATTCATTGAAATCTCCACCTTTTAGCAATTGAACAAGAAATATAACTAACAAAGGGAATAACCTTTATGATTCCAGGTTACATGAAACTTATTCACGTTTGAGTAATATTATTACATTTTGATAGCAAATCCTTATAAATATATCCACCACTTTGCGCTCCATCACTACATATTTTTCGTTTAAAGAAGTTGCATTGATCCATAATGTGACACGATATTATGAATTTATTTGTGAGGACAAATTTGAAACTAAGACTCATACCAACCTCACCCAATCTGATCACTACCATATTAGCCTAGTGCAAAGGGTAATAATGTCCTTCGACATGTGGTTGAAATTTAAGGCCAATTTGTAAATGGTGAGTTGAGTTGTAATTAAAGGACCCAACAGTCACGAACTCTTCTACGCCCTTTCTTATTGCAGTTGTTCTTCAAGGCATTGCTATCTTGTCGCTTCGCTCCAATTTTCCTGCTTCTTCTTCTGTATTTAGAAATTACAAGTTAGCTTACAATCAAATGTTCTAGCATTCTGCAAAATCTCTATACATGTTTTTCTCTTCATCAAGGATAGAAGAAAACCATATATCATAAACTAATAATTGGACTAAAAAATGATTTATTTCAGTTATGAAGTACAATTCTTGTTAATTATGTTGATACTCATTTAAGTTTAACCTCTTTTACTATAAATTAAAGGCAACATGCATAAATTATTAAGTTTTGGTGAAAATGAACAATGACTCGGAAAATGAATAGTTGAATAGCTTGCAAACATTCGTAGCATGCTCAAGAACACTCTGCTTAAGAAAAATTGCTCCTATGACACTAGATTGTTAGATACTTCTCTCCCAAGATAAGAACTCCATTGCAACTTATAAGTTAGCTGGTTTTTTAACCCAACAAGCTAAAAACATATTATTATGTGGCAGACTTCAAAAAATCAAATTTTCTATTTTAAAAAAAATAAAAAAAAAATCAATACATATCCACACACACACACACACACACACACACACACACAAAAAAAAATCAAAAAAAACCATATAAAAGGGCCAAAAATCCCATGACGTTTTGCATTGTAATGCATTACTATGAATGACAAATTGATCACTTTGCATAAAAAAAACTAAAAAGTAAAGAAGATTACCAAACATATGCTTAAGCTAGAAAAACATTAGACAAATCAAAATGTCATAAATGTGCTAAACAACGTGATTTATTTTAATTTTTATTGTATTGGTGTATTTTTAAGTCAATAAGTTGTCTTGTTAGCTCCTCTTAAAGGAAGCCTAATAGAGTTTCATAAACTATACAAGTCATTGCTCAAAGTAGTTAACATTTGGTGAAATTTAGTTAAAACAATGAAGAGTGCGTAATGTTTTGTAGTATATATTATGCTACTTCGTGTTGCACCATTTTATGTTCCAAGTTTTATAAGTGCTTTTGTATTTGTTTGTATGTTTGCACAATTGTACGTGGAATGAGATAAACTAGATAGTGTATAAACGTGGTTTTTCATATTATTATTATTATTATTTTGCAATTTTAGACTCAATCAAAGAAACTGATTCATCAATGAAATGGTCAAAGAAACCGATTCATCCGTGAAATTTGATATATCATTCGTAAGTGATCAATAAATGCTCAACGTGGCAGTCAATTTTAAGCCGATCGTTGACATATATATTTGACCAACATCCTTAAACTATCCTCCCTTGACCTCATTTAGACATAAACTCTTCCTAAAATTGTTGAAACACACATTGTAAACTAGAAAATGGACTAGTGAACCCCTCAAGGTAAATTAATACTCCTATCCTAGTCGCCTTATAGTTTCGTTCTTACCTTGTCGAAGAACCCTTTTTATGGATTTATAATAATAGATATGTTATGTGTGATTATCTTTTGAACTTTAGTGCTATCACATCCCTCTCCCTCTCAAACTAATCAGGATTTGGGTCATATGAATTAAACTTTCACAAAAAAGTGAAAGAACTGCCTAACTAGTATTTCTTCCAAACCTTGTTATAATGGGTAACCTGATGGCTAAGTACATTACAACTTTACCCTTCTTTAGATAAAATTACTATGTAGAAGTTTTCTTCAATTTTTATTTTTCTTTCATGTTATGTCATATCAAACGAATGCTATAACTAAGCACACATACAAAATATATATTTTTACACATACATATGTATAGTTTATTAAGACATGGATCACTTGCATTATTTGAGATATGACCTCTAAGCGCACAAAGTAGTCATCACTTTGTTTGATCTAAAGAAACAATGGGTGTGGTGTGGTGGTGTACAAGTTTATGAGTTGCCCCAAATGTCCCAACCTGAATATTTAAATTCAAAGAAAGTGAAAAACCACTTTCGAGAATCTGTGGTTTGTGTAAAACTGTGGAATGTGTGGCTCATTTGACCAAAGATATGTGGGAAGAAAGTTGCCAATTAGCTAATTTGAAGAAAATAAAAGAAAATCATAATGAAGTTGTATTTTAAAAAAAAAAAAAAAAGGAGTAAAAGTTGAAGAAAAAGAGAGAAGGGATGATCAATAAAAAGGTTTTGGTGGAGTGATTGGAGTTCTAAATTAGAAGTGGAAGAGGAGGAAAGAAAGAACTTCTAAAAGAATATAAATTCAAAGAAAAAATAATGAAAAAGATCGATTTATAGTACGCACCTTAGATCTCTCTAGTTGCGATGTGATACGTTGGAAATTATGATATGATGTGCTTGAAGTTACGGTGTGATGTAGTCAAAATTCTGATCCAACCACATTGGATTGTAACTTACAGAGTCATTAGTTATGATACAATATATTTGACTATAACCTCAAACATATCACATTGTAACGTAAAGCACATCATGTGCTGACTACAAGTGAGTATGAATTGTTATAAAAACAGTATAAAAATAAAAAATTGAGATATATATATACGATTAAATTATGAAGTTTTTTAATTTAGATGTTCTATGATTAATCATGAAATTAATTGTAAAATAGGTTTTATATTGGTCCATATGATACAAGGAGTTTAATTAATTTTGGAAACAAAAATAGGATATTGGTTAAAACAATCCCAAAACAATAATCTACTTGTAATGATGTTTCACTTTATCAATTAAGTGAGATACAGATTATTTTAGGTAAATTTGTTAATGAACCATATGACCAAAAGAAGTATTTATTTTACAATTAAGTTTATAATCTAATTTTAGAGGATTTAGACTTTCGCACTTATGACTTTTGGTGTGAGTAACACGTTGCCCAAAACCACATAATTACATTATTTCATATCCTTTCGTATTTTATTTTATTCATATTTTGTAAGCATGAACTTGACAAACAAATCTAAGAGCATCTCCAACCCACTAGGCATAGAATACTTGTTAGTTAAAATTGTTGGGATCTGGGATCCCGCCCAAGACCTTATAGAAATCAAAACAAGCAGAAAAACACACCCACACACAAGGAGACACAATATTTTACGTGGTTCGGCCCAATGCCTACGTCCACGGGAGAGTAACCGGTTATCACTATACCAATGAGGAGATTACAGAAAGATTACAATAGAGGAGGAGCTCACACTCTCCTCACTCAGCCACTCACCCGTCTCCCTCGCTCACACCGAGGGAGACGGTCTCTCCGCCTCACATCTCTCGCACTCTTTGTTGTCTCACGGTTTGCTCACATTTTGCTCTCTCCTCTCAACCTCCATTTATAGGTGAGGGAGTAGGTGGGAGAGCCTTTGGGCAGCCTCCATCCTTGACTCTTCAAGATGGTTGGTGGCCTTCCATTGTTGACCAAGGTGTGTTCCCATGGAAGAGCATCACCTCCTTCACATGGGGTGAATTCAACAAATCACCCCCTCAACCCATGTGAGGTGATCCACTGCACACACTGCTGCTAATCTTGTCACGCCCAAATTCAACATAGTCTGCATCTCTTCACTGAGACACTGCATCCCCTGAAGCTAGAGATAAAACACCAGAGATACAAGAGGAGGAGGGAATCCGACATCCTCAACTCAACTCACACCACTCTCTGATTTTGGAGAGAGCCACTGCTCCTATCTCCCACAGATCTCTTCCATGCTTCCTGTCTCGGATGTCTATACCTGCTATCCTTGAACTTGCGCAACCAAGATATCCGACACCCCCTGATTGGATGTCCTGCACCCCCTGCTTGGATGCCCTTGACTATCATGCAACTCCTTGCATGATGAACACTGGAGCAACTAGAAAACTTCAGAGTTTGACACATCAACATCCTCAAGTTTCCTTGCTCGGAGCTTATTTCTGAACAACCAGCCTTTGCCCTTCTGCACTTCTGAACAACCTCCTGGCGTTTCCACATACGCTTGTTGTCTGTGCTGCAATCCCTGATGTTCGGTTCTGTCTCACTTGTCCGTACTGATGTTTGACAGTTAGCCCTTCTGTCAAGACAACTTCCACCGGTCTGTACAAGTTACCACTATGCAACTCCGTGCATAGTGCTCGCACCCATGGCTTCTGGTCTCCCTGCGTCAAGCTTGCTTGAGAGATCTGCATCAACTCTATCATCTGCTGCCATGGAACTAAAGAAACCACCATAGAGAAATAAGACTTGCCACTCCTTGGCACGCACTCTTGCGTTTTACCTGTCTCAATTTCTCTGTCTGGAAGTTCCTGTGAACTGTCAACAACCCGCTGCTGCACACTCTTCTCGCGCCTCTGTACGACACTCTAGCGTACCCTTGCACTGTTGCACGTCTGCAATTGTACTTCTGCGCTTAGTATGCTCCTCTGCAACTATTGTTCTACATGTCCACATACCATTAGTACCTTCTCGTATACAGTAGCTCCAACAGCCACAGTATTTCCCTGAGCCTGTACTGGTTGCCAAATCATCTATCCGTCGATGAATGGTCTTCTCTTTTGATTGAACCAGATCCTCCGATCACCTCAACAACCAGGAAAGTTCCCAGGAAAGACTGGTGGGGTCACAACCGGTCCCACTTAAGAACCAGTCTCCTTAGACAGTGTCTTTTTGACAGAACTTTCCTAGACCTTTGATCTTGAGATAATCATGTCTGCAATCCTCTGATCGCCCCTGACCAATCCTGATCTCCCTTGATTTGCCATTTGATCAAGCCTGATCTCCTCTGGTCTTCAATGATCTATCTCAATCTGTATCTGGTTGTCCAATCTGGTCAGAATCTGTCCATTCTAACCTCTTTAGTGAATCCGCAGCGTTCCACAATATCCGGCAACCTTCCTTCAAGTATTGAAGATGGCAAACACCCATGTTTTGACAATCTTTCCAAACCATTCAGAATTTCACTATTCTGACCTCGCGGTTGCGTCCGGAGCGGTCCGTTTAGCTAGGACCAACCTTCGCTGCACTTCCAGGGACCTCACTGAAAACTTTCCCCGAAAACTGGGCCACACCACAATTTTCTGAAAATTCTGGGCCAAATTGTAATTTTCAGAAGTTCAGGGAATATTCCGTGTACCAACAGAATATTCCGTCCACTGCCCCTAACGCCGTCTGCCACTTTAATCTGCCTTCTTTTTACAGAAACTTCATCTCCAAAATCTGACCGTACGGATGTGTCCGGAATACTCCAAATAGTCTGAAACCACTATTGGATCACCAAAAACGGACTCCAAATGGCTTAGATCTAGCCAAAACATTTTGTACGCCTCAGATCTGCGGCTGCACCGTAGCCGCGAAGCACTGGATCCTTCCTCCTGCGGATGACGTGGCAGCTGACGTGGCTGCTGACGTGGCACGCGCGTGCCATGCACGCGCCTCCCCCCACTCGTCTTCTTCCTTCATCAGCGCGTGGGGCGCGTGCCTGCGACTGGGCCGACGCGCCGGCTGCCTTCACGGCGCGTGTCGGCGCGTGGAGAGACTGGGCCTCACGCGCCTTCTTCAGGCGGCGCGTGGGGGCGCGTGCCAACTCCTCTGGGTGTCTGCTTTATATGGTTGGACTCCTCTTCTCGAGCCCTTGCTCCTGGTATGCTCAAAACCTGATTTCGAGCAACTTGATTTCTGGGCAGTTTCGGACAACACGCTGTTTTTGTTCCGAAACGCCACCGACGAGGCTCTGATACCACTTGTTGGGATCTGGGATCCCGCCCAAGACCTTATAGAAATCAAAACAAGCAGAAAAACACACCCACACACAAGGAGACACAATATTTTACGTGGTTCGGCCCAATGCCTACGTCCACGGGAGAGTAACCGGTTATCACTATACCAATGAGGAGATTACAGAAAGATTACAATAGAGGAGGAGCTCACACTCTCCTCACTCAGCCACTCACCCGTCTCCCTCGCTCACACCGAGGGAGACGGTCTCTCCGCCTCACATCTCTCGCACTCTTTGTTGTCTCACGGTTTGCTCACATTTTGCTCTCTCCTCTCAACCTCCATTTATAGGTGAGGGAGTAGGTGGGAGAGCCTTTGGGCAGCCTCCATCCTTGACTCTTCAAGATGGTTGGTGGCCTTCCATTGTTGACCAAGGTGTGTTCCCATGGAAGAGCATCACCTCCTTCACATGGGGTGAATTCAACAAAAATGCCTAGTATAACTCATTTTTTTCAACTCCAATGCACTAGGCATTTTAGCTCAACTCATATTCACTAGCTACATGTAGCTAGCTTTCAAGGCTAGGCAAAATGAGTTTAATCATTAGGATCATTTCCCTCCATCTTTGTTGCTGATGTGGCATTTTATAAAATTAATAGTATTTAGATGAATAGCTAAAATAAAGAGTATGGTTAGAGTAGAAACATGAAATAGTTGATAGGCAAAATAAAATATATACTTTATATAGATAGGTAAAATGCCTATTACCGTTGGAGATGCTCTAAATAATGGATTGGCCCAATTTAAAAATTATCAGCATGGAAATAATGGTGATTGGAATTTTTTTAAACTAAAATTAAAATTTATATTTTAGAAATTGAGTCATAGTCGTATAATGGTCTTGAAGAATTCGGGAAATTTGAAAAAGTATGGTAATTATCTGTTATAGTTGGGAGAACAGGGGGGAAAAAAAGAATAAAATCAAGTACACACAATAAATTCAAGATTCATTAAATTGATAATTAAAATGAGCAGGATAAATTGAGATTTTCAAAATGTCAAAAAATTTATTACTACAATTTTACAAATCGTCCAACATGAACCTATTCCGTCAACCCATTTCCTATCATTATATAAACTAAAAAAGTCACACTAGTGGGGGGAGTAATAAATGTCAAAATTATTATAATCTCAATGTAATTTTTTCTAGGGGTGAGCATGGTCCGGATTGGATCGGATTGGGATAAAACCAGGACCAATCCGTTATTTACGGTTCCTGAAAAATTGGAACCAATCCAATCCGTTTAAATCATGGAACCAATCCGAACCAATCCATTTAAACACGGATTGGATCGGTTTAGGACCACGGATTCACATAATTAAATAACAAAAATATATATATATATATATATAACACTTGAATTTCATAAAAATATAAACATAACGCTATATTAGTTCCATAATAGCAATATGTTTTTCTATAATAACGACATACTGTTCTATAATTTAAACAACCATAAGAAAACTGGTTTCACCATAAGTATTTAGACCATTGCAAATTAAAACTTAAAACTAACAAACAAAAGTAATAAAAGAAGATATTATACGGTTTTAGGTTTGAGTTTAGATTTTATATAGAATAAGAGAAGATACTATGGGGGAGGTTGTATAATAAAAATATAGACTATTTGTATACGGTCCGGATCGGTTCCAATCCGGAACCGTGGGATTCAATCCGGAACCAATCCGTGAACTACGGATTTTTAATTCTTCAATCCGGAACCGAACCGCGGATTCAAAAAACCAATCCAAACCTATCGGATTGGACTGGACTGGATTGGATTACGGATTTCACGGATTTCTTGCTCAGCCCTAATTTTTTCACCTAGTCTTACACATTTATATATTTTAATATATTTTTTTAAACTTCCAAACTGATATACCCAATTAAACAGAACTAGAGTAACTTTCTTATTTAAAAAAGAGGAGTTTACACAGATTTACTTAGTTTCCCTTTCTATCACAATGTTTGATACAAAACAGAAGGGTAAATATAGTGTTAATCTCTAAGCCCGTACCGAATTGAGACTAATCTATTACTAGATTTGAGAGAGGTGTTCATACCTTAGTCATGGATGGGTCTCTAAGAATGTTGAGTTGGCCTCTCCAACATTCCGAAATGGATTTCAGACAAATGTTAATAGAACCATATTTTTAGATTCATAAATTTATTTACAATAATGTGGCCTATTAGATTGATTAATCCGGAAAACTAATTTCACTGCTCTCTTATGGAGATCTCAACCTTGTATGGATTGATCCTACGAAATTGTTTGCACATAAAAAGTTATGAACTTGAGACTTTAAGAGCACACCTCAAAACGTGAGGCTAGCCCCTTGAGTCAAATTAAAAATTTACACCTACCATATCATATTATTGGGCTAAATTGTGGGAGCTTTTTGGGGAATCTCAGACATTTTCCTAAATTTTATAGGTGTTTTTTAGTCAAGAAGAAGAAGAAAATGATGAAGACATGTTTGAATCTTAGATTCGAGGGACTTAAAAAAAAAAGAAAAAAGGGGGGCTATATTTCCCCCTCAAATCTCTTCAATTTTCTTTTTTCTCAACAAATTCAAAATCTAAATATAACATAATTGATTGGTGAAATGTGTGAAATATGGTATCAATAGACTCAATACAACTATTCAACTATCTTCTCCTATAAAAATATATGTATACACACATAAGTTGTGTGCTGGGGAAAACAATGACATTAGAGAAAGAGAAAGACAGAAGAAAATAATAGAGCAGAAAATCATGGAGGTACAATGACTGTGGAAGGGGTTTACAGTGGCCTGCCAACACTCCATATTATATTGGATATGGGAGCAATATGATAATTGAAAATTAATTTTGTAACTTCAGAAATGATAATATTAACAAAATGAGATATGCTATGGTATATTATAAATAGTGTTTTATAAGCATAAGATATAAAATAAGAAACAAAGTTAAAATAATTTTTTTTTTTTGGAATTTTAGGGAAATAAAATATTCAATAAGTGCATAACCAAATCCTCAGATGAGAAGCAATAATTAACAATGCCATTTAAGAAAAATCCGTCCCCAGTCGGTTCCTTATCAGAGGGGGAGAAAAATCCGTGCAAAATAAGATAAGTAGTAGAGCGGTAAGAAATTGTCATCCCCTACATCCACACTTTTTGTGAGAGCATCAGTTTTAACAACAAAATGAGCTCATTTCATTATTAGTATGAGTAAAATATAATTGCAACAATTTTCTAACAACATGATAAATAGCAAAGATGAGATACAATTGAGGCCAGTTTGTAATGCGCATGATGTGCATCTCATCATTTATGATGCAAAGTATTCTAATTATATGGTGTTTTGAGAAATTAGTTCCGAACACATACTGTTTGATATCCGATCAACTTATTTTTTACAGGTATAATATACTTAATAAATTTTAAAATGTGAACAATTCTAATCATCGAAATTGGGCCAAAAAATAGACCCAATAACTCAGCAAGTAGGGAGTTAAGGACAGAAATCAAAGAGAGGATTTCAAAAAATTGATTTTTTTGTGACTTTTTGTGTAAAAAAAACTAAAAAGCAAACTTTTCCAAATTGCCCCTATATTATAATATGTGATGTAATCAAAATTATGATAATAATTTTCCACATTGCTAATCATAATTTTGAATTACAATTTACGAAGAATAATAAATTTATAACAAATAAAAAATTGACATATAACTTGTAATATCATTACCAGTAAATTAAGAAAGACTTACGAGTCAAATTTTAAAAAAAGAATATAAGTATTTAGTTGTAATGTATAAATTGTGCAACACGATGTGAGTAAAATTAATAAATATTTGGTCGTATAATTTCAATTATAAAATTAAGAATAAATTATAAATATATTCTATAAAATTTACTTAAAATATGAATTGCCTCTTATGATTTGAAAAATTACAAATACCTCCCCGTCAAAAATTTTTATTTAACAAAATTAATTTAAAAAATAAAAATTCTAACTGTTCATATATACAATAATAAAAATATCTGAATTATTAATTGAAATAAAATTTTAATATTATTAAAAATTGTTAATTAACTTGATGATTTATTAATAAAAAGACCTATTTGTTATGAAATTAGAAACCTTAAAAGACATAATATAATTTTTAGAACCATAAGGAATAATTTGCAATTTAAGTAAACCTTAAAAGGTGTGTTTATAATTTACCCTAAAATTAAATAAGTCTTCACCATTACTAATTCAGATGGAGGGCCTCCAACTAAATCATTCGAATTGAAATAGAATATTTTAGGAACTAAATAAATAAAATTAATAATTTAAAAGCAAAATATAAAAAAATAATAGTAATAATTTAAGAATTAGAATTAAAATTAAAATTAAAATTAAAATCAATCTATAAAAGTTACAAGAATTACAAAAATACAAGTGTATAAAATCACAATCAAGGTGTACACTATAAACACGTAAAATGGAGTGTCCGCTCTAAATTTGACCTCAGATGTGACATTCACGAAGACCACTCCCCACACAAGCGTCAGCTATAAGCTAAGTATCTTATCCAAAATAAAAATACAACAATAATAAAATAGAATCAGATGCCAAAATATCTCAGGCCTAAAGGTTATCGAATCGAATCATCAAGGCCAGGTGTGGGTGCAAATACACTTTGGATTGGATTTGCCCCTCCTTTAGGAGTGTGTAAAAAGCATCCAATCCAATCCAACCCAACCAAAAGAAATGAGGTTAGCTTTGTGCCGATGCGACAGAGCATCCTATACTATACCAAACGAATCAGTGACTATCACTCCATTAGAATAAAATAAACTATCGCCTCAACATGCAAGCTATCTGACAAAAATCATTTATTTTAAGGTTTAGCCAACGCGCTATCTCAAATTTTATATTCCATCTTTATTGATTTTTAAGAAAGATTTCACGCGCTCTCTAATTCTTTAATCTCTCTTTTCTTCCCATGTTAACAATATCACCGAGTGTGGTGTGAGGTTCACTCTCACTCTACTCTATTACAAGTAAACTATTTGGGGTTTCTTTTTTGAAAACACAAAAACACAACTCACGACGTGGGTTATAGAAATAGAACAGGCTGGCCAACTAACTAATCACAATTAGCAACTGCATATCTTACCAACCAACACGATTTATTTAACTAGACCAGTGGTAATGAGGGACCGAGCCATCTCAGACAAAGGGTTTGGTAGGGAGGAGAGAGAGTTCATCTAATATGGTTAACCATTTCAAATACTGTCAAAAGATGAGGTTATACTCATAAACCATGAAAACTACCGAGGCAGACAAGAAATGGAAAACTAAAAATTGGAATATTAACAAAATTAGTCACCCATAAGCAAAACCATCCAAATTCTCCCAATTGTTCTAGGTTCTCATAATATAAAGCATATGTTAGAAGAAAATACCAGATGTGAGATGAAAGGAATAATACTAACAACCCAAACTAAAAGCAAGAGACAGAGCAAACAAGCAAATACTAAAAGAGCAGGCACTACAGAACAATGCAAACAAGTAAACAGACAAACATCCAAGGAGAGCCAATAATACCAAATGAACACGTCCTAACCAGAAACAGAAATCTCATTTTGTTTTTGTTTTTTTGTTTTTTTTTGTTTTTTACTTTTGAAATTTTAGTGTTGGGTAGATTGGTCCTCACTTGGCCATCATGACCTTGACGAATTCCTCATAGTTGATCTGCCCATCACCATCCACATCAGCCTCACGAATCATCTCGTCCACTTCCTCATCTGTGAGCTTCTCACCAAGATTTGTCATAACATGGCGGAGCTCAGCAGCAGAAATGAAGCCATTCTGGTCCTTGTCAAAAACCCGGAAAGCTTCCTTAAGCTCCTCCTCAGAGTCAGTATCCTTCATCTTCCGGGCCATCAGGTTGAGGAACTCTGGGAAATCAATTGTCCCATTTCCATCAGCATCAACCTCATTGATCATGTCCTGAAGCTCAGCTTCTGTTGGGTTCTGTCCCAAAGACCGCATCACTGTGCCAAGCTCCTTGGTGGTGATACAACCTACACATTTAAAGACAATTTCAAACAATATCAGTAAAACATCATGGCCATGCGAACAACTTTTTAAGCAATGGAAACATATATGGTAAAGCTTCCAAGCATCCAGATAGCAACAAGATATGGAAACACAAAACAGTAGCATAACACTATACTCCTTTAGGGGAAAAAAAATGCAAGTGGTACAAAAGAAAACAGAACAATAAAATAAGTTCCAAGGGCTCAAGTACCAAATAACACTGCCACATTAGTTTAATGAGTATCACAGCTCAAAGATTCTTTGTGATGATGGAGAGGATACAAATTGATATAATACAAATCATTGGGGCAACGTCCCCAACTTGAATGCAAATATACAAAATACAATATGATGTGTAAATGCAATTCGCAAGCTTCAATCACCAAGCAACATTGTTAAACCTTTAAAAACCACCACAGCTCAGGAACTTTTCATGATGATGATGAAAATACAAACAGCAATAGAACATACAATTAATTCTGTGGTTTACCCATTTAACTACAACATTTAAAAACGCAAAATCGTTGCAAGATCTTCCATATAGAAGTCCTTGCAATTTATTGAAGTGTACCCAATTCAACTCAATCCGTAGAATCATTGCAAGATTTGGACAGAGACATACAAATTTAGGGAGCAGACAACTATAGAATGGATAATAGACAAATTGTATGAAACTAGAATCATAACAATCAAATATGAATTTCTCTAATGAAAGATCATAGCCGGGGCACAACTGCTGACGGATCGCCATCACCCACAGAAGCCCCAGATTTAACCGGAGCCTAATGCATAAATGAGAACTTTGAACAACAAAAAGATGTTCCGCTACGTATATTACACAGTAACATCAAATTTTTACAATTAATCAACTATCCATAGATCCAACTGATCATCCACATCAAAAAACACTCAGCAGCAAAATAACACAAGCACAAAAAGGTCTAAAAGCCTCTCAGGCAGAGAGATTACAACAATCAGCAAATAATCAAGCCTCGAATCAAATCAATTTGATTGTGTAATGCAATCACAACATAACATCGAAATTTCGCATGATTGATACAGATCATGCACTAACCCTACACCATCAATCAATCAAACGCAACAAAACGACAATCTGAAACGACCCAGGGAGATAAAAATGTGTGTGATGCGAATATCAACGACAAAAAGCCCTAAAAATGAGGCAACAAAGAGTCGAAGAAAGGGAAATAACATCATTCAAGATACAGATCTGAACAAAACGAAAGATCAGACAATAAATCATATTCATACGTGAATATATATATATATATAGAGAGAGAGAGAGAGAGAGAGAATCTGACCATCGCCGTCCTTGTCGAAGAGGCTGAAAGCTTCCTTGAATTCGGAGATCTGGTCGTCGGTAAGCTGATCGGCCATTTTGCTTGGCTAGCGAGAAATTGAGAGAAAACGAAGGAAAATTGGGAAAGAGAGAAATGGTAAAGAAGAAATACGGTCTAACGTAAAGAGGTTTGTGGGTTTGTGGTAATAGAAGGGTACAAGTGTTGTACATATATATATACACGGAGAGAGAGGAGAGTCATGTATATATATCAAACGTGGGAACTGGTCCAAGGGCATCTGATGCTCTCGGGAGCATCTATCTATGCACATCACTCGCCCTTTATGTAGATTCTTCGTACATAACTTTTTAACACATTTTTTTATTTTTTTATTAAGTATGTGAAAAGAGGGGATACGGTGTGTGCATAGGAGTGTGCATAATATTGTCGAAATCGTTAAAATCGTATCGAATTGTATTGTTAAGGTAAATTCGTTATTATTTGCCAATCGAATCGTCGATTTTTGATAAGAAAAACGGCATATTCTAGTGACACTTTTATCAATTCGCCGGTTTCTATTTTTCTTCCAAACCGCACCGACTCGCACCGCTATTAAATCATATTTTATAAGATTCTAAAAATTCTTTTTTACTTAAGTTTGCTTGTTGTTCTATATCTTAGAATATAATATTACATTACTGCTGGAGGGGAATTCAAGATGTCAGTAATCCAAAATAAAGTTGGATTCCAATTCACTTTTCAATCTTTTTTTTTTTTTTTTCCTGGCCATGTTGCAAACTTGCATCAGCTCACTTTTCAACCTAAATACTTTTCAACAGTAAACATTTTCAATATATTGTAAACTTTGAATAATATTAATTTTATGTATTGTATTTGATCATTGTAGCTTCCACAGATGCTTGTAATGAACTGATGCATAGTCGTTGATTTTATCATATTGTTGCTACACTTGCCGCATCAGAAGAAAGTTTCACAAGATGCTTAACATCACGATATCTCTCGTCATTTTTTTACTTTTTGATTTAAGTTTTGTAATTTGAATTATATTTTTTATAAACCGCCAATCTGCCTGAACCGCCAAGGCAAATCCGCCATTATTTGCCAACTGAACCGCCGGTTTTTGATAAGGAAAATGGCAAATTCTAGTGACATTTTTATCAATCCGTCACCCGCCATACGATTTCTATTTTTCTCTCAAACTGCACCGACCCGCACTGTGCACACCCCTATGTGTGCATATAGAAGCTCTCGATACTCTCTCTCTCTGTCTCTCTCTCTACGCGAATCCACCTTTCTTTTTACCATATTGCCCTTTTCACTTTTCTTTCCCATCTCAATATTCCTTTCTTTAATGGGGTTTAACACTTATTTGGCATGGATGGGGTTACTTTAATCATAAAAAAATAAAATAAAATAGATTTTTTAGTTTCAAGTTAAAAGTTAATTACATCAAAATCATATTTGTGGTTTCTTTTTTCGACACGTGTTGACTGTGATTTTTTTTTTCCTTTTCAATCTCATATTCGTGATTCTTTTATCCGGCATTTGTTTTTATATTAAAAAGATTAAGCTTAAACAAAATATATACTTGGAATTCTATCATATTTAAAATTTATATGAATAATTAATTGATGATTTTAAAAGATAAAGTAAAGTTCAACAGAAAGATAAACTTTGAAAAAATTAAGCTGAAATATATAGAAATCTATAACAATCAAGTTCAAATAGAAGATAAACTCCAAGAGAGAGGGCGTTCTGAAGAAAATAAAATTTTAAGTTCAAATTTAAAGATAAAATAAGATATACATGAAAAAATAGAATAAATTAAATAAAATTTCAACTTTGAAATTTAGATCTTATCTATAGGCTATGAAATTAATTTCCATTTGAAAATTAATTTAACAATTAAAAAATGAAGCAAAAAAGAAAACAAGAAAGACAATAAAAGAGGATTGCTAAGTAGAAGAGAGAAATATTAAAATTATAAAAATTTAAGAATAATAATTTTAAATTTTTTTAGAACACACTACATTTGCTTATATATATATATATATATATATAGTGTAGTATAGATTGAAAAATATTTTATTTAAATTTTATTATTTAAAATTTTTTAATTTTTAATCTATGTGATAGAGGGAGAGGAAAAATCGGAATAAATCAAAATAAAGATTTAGATACAAATGTTTTTTATAGATATAGATTAACAAATCATATCTTTATCTAAATTTCATAATTTTAATTTTTATTATATTAAAAAATTAAAAATTAGGGAGATGAGCTAGGGAGATTTCAAGAATTGCCACATAGGAGAGGGAATTTTAACTTTCCTTGAAAAATTAGTATTGAGATTTTGGAGAGTTTTGAAAACACACTACATTTGTTCACTACAAGAAATTAAAGTTTTAGAGACAAATTTTTAGGAACAAAAATATTTTGTCTTTAAAAATTATACTTTTAAGGACAAAATAAAATAATTTTAAAAAATATTTAATCCTACTACTACATTTTTAAGACAAAGTTATTTGGTTGCAAAAAGGTTACTGACTTTTTGCCTACAACTTTAGTTGGTCTCTCATAAACTTACTCATACATTATTTTATTTTATTTTATTTTCATTCTTTGAGCTTCAATAATCGAGATTTCATTTCTTTCTCCACACCACTGTCTCTCTCGATCGATCGATCGATCGATCGAATCCCTAAATCTTGATCGATTGAATCGATTGTCTATTAGCTTGATTCTTTGAAGCTGAAGCTAAAAAGGATTGAAAGAGGAAAAACAATACTGATTAATCATATACTTGAACTGTCATTGAAGAGAGATAGGTCGATTTTAAGGTAAAATATTTGTATCCATAGACTTGAATCACCATTGAAGAGAGATAATTCACAGCTCATGAGTGATTTTGATTTGATTTGATTTTTTTTTTTTCTTTTGTGAGACTCTAATGATTTGAAACGATTTTTGATTTTTGATTGTTTGTTTGCATTATAAGTGTTTTCATGACAGATTCCTTACAAATTGTTCATCTCTCTGCTAGCTCTGTCAAATTCCTGTTATTGTTTTCTGATTTTTAATCGTAATTGTTTTGATAAATTCCTTACTACATATGTAGTGGACTACTACAAATGTGCAACTAAACTAGTTGAAGCATCAATGATGGCATAGTCAAATCTTTGGTCCAAACGTATGTCGTTACAAATTTTGGGGTACAAGCAACGTTTAAAATTATATAATTGACGCTAACTGTACAAATACACACACAGTGAGTACTACACAATTTTAGACCATTACTAATGTTGGGCTGTTAGCAATTAATTTAATTATACTATTGCCGTTACTCAGTCAAAATAATTACGCAGTGGAAGATTACAAAATTAATGTTTACCCGTCGCCATCGAAGTTATAAACTTTCTCGAGCAGCATTGTTTTGTCATCTATGAGCATGGTCCACGCGGCATGGTTCTTGGTCATTCCAAACCTGTGCCACATTTTGTGCTCAACTCCTACATCCTCAACGTCGTATATTACTTCCGGACCCACTGCCTTCTTCGTGCCCATTTTCCAATTTTGCTTGCCACGACACACAAACTTCGGGTACTCGTAGTCGGTAAGTCTGAATCACATCGTTCCTTGCTCTTTATTCTTCTCACCAAGGACATCATCTTTGGGCTGGGACTAGTACCTCCCCTCACCCCATTTCGTCCGAACTAACAACATCTTGGACAATAACGCTGTCTGCTGTGGACTCGACTTTCTTCGCGCACTCCCTTTCGAAGAAACTCGAATTGGTCCTCTAGTTCGGACTCCTGTCATGGTTCCGAATCTAATCTCACAAAGTGCAATGTGAGACTGATAAACACCAAAGAGTCCAATCCCGCAAATCATTTTGAAAAATTAGATTTTGAATCAAATAATGCCAAAACTGGACTGCTTTGCCAGATTACAGAGTTGCCACTTAAATATTTTATTTTTGAAAAATTTAGGAAACCCTGACTCGTGCCAAAGGCCACGTGTTCGTCATCACCAAAATTGCCTCGGCTCGGGAACTTGTGTACGAGAGGGGAAGGTCATGAAATGAGCACCCCCGCTCGCCCGATCAAAGGATCGGCCTCTACTAATCATGATATATTATTTTATAAACCTCATGTGTTCTTATCTAGTTATTAGCTAACTTTACTATGTGATGCACACATACAAGTATAGACTAAAATCGTGAGAATTGGAACAAAACAACTCATGTTTGTTTTCGAAAATGGTTTGAAGGTGCCACTCTCAAGTGGGCTAAAACGTGGATTTGCCACCCTCAGGTGGGCTTAAAACATGATTTTTCCACTTTGCAAAGTGGGCTTAAAACTCACATTTATCAAATTGTTCCAATTCAAGCAACCAAGCCTTCACCTACAGGCACTCATGCAGTTTAGCAAATAAGCACATAGTCTCATGGCAGGCATGCGAAACATGGCAACACTCACACTCATGCAAGTATGCTAAAGCATAAAACTTACAGTGTACTTCGGGCCAAAATAAAAGCTAGTTAGAAAAAAATGCATGATTCCTAATTATACAAGATGCCTAATGCAACACATGCAAAAATACAACTAAATAGGCTCGGCTATCTAAGATGGCATATGAATTAACAGCTTGATAACGTATTCAAGTAAGTATTGAAATACTATGCAGTTTGAATGATGCGCCAAGCCTCAGTGCATGCAAGACAAATGAATGATGCAAACATGCAAAGCATAAGGTATGCTAATTGAAAATGACCCTAAACTAACCATCGAAAGCAGTTAAGTATAAGGAAGAAAGACGTGGGGTTGGAAGACATGCATACGCACACATACACATGCACACGCACACTTATTACAACATTATGCCCTCGCGAAAGAGGGTCCAAATGAATAATTAGCAAAGCTACTCTAAGCTAAGCTAATCAAACTAATCTAATTAAACTAATTAGACTAATTATTACAACACTTAACTAATCAGCAAACTAATTAATTAAATTACAAAACCAATGCACACTAAACATATAAAGCATTAACTACACTGCCTCAGCTCTGCTTTAGGAAGTTGAATATGCACGCACTCGGTTTTCGCCCCAAAAAGCCCACCGGTTTGCTCTCGAGAGACTCTGTTTGCAGGGTTACTCCAGGAACTTTTTGTTCCACCTTACCAAACCAATGCTGAGGATTGCACCAGTGGCCTGTTGGCCATGAATGCTTGCTGCCGGCCATCTGCCGGCCAAAAGTGTGCTATGTCGTCCAAGGATGAAGCACTATTGGCCATCAGTGAGCCACTACCGACCACTGGTGTGCCTGTTGGCCATGAATGCTTGCTGTCGGCCATCTGCCGGCCAAGAGTGTGCTATGTCGTCCAAGGATGAAGCACTATTGGCCATCAGTGAGCCACTACCGACCACTGGTGTGCTGAATCACCACATTGCAACACAGCACAGACAGAGAAAAATGAAAGGTTTTCCAAGGATATGTTTGTAGTATGCCCCTTCTTATCATCTTAAAATATCAAAGGAGTGGCACTCTTGGATGCAAAACCACCAATCAAGCATTTTCAATGCATGATGGCCAAAGATCCAAGTTGTACACTTTCAATAAATGCATAAAAATAAGACTCTAGACCACTACCCCATCATGCATGATCAAGGGTGATGGAGACAACAGAGATTGGCTCATTTCATTACTTTGAGTATGAAATGGACCAATCCTCCTTGTGTTCAATATAACATCCGATTGAACATATGCAATGCAAACACAACATGTTTATCTTGGTCATGTTTTACTTGTTCAATTTTGTTTACACATTTTAGCATTACCAAGCCATTCTTTAACCGATTAAGTCCAAGATGAGTGTCCTCTAATGAGAGAGGGGTCAACCAAAAGATGGTTTAAGACATGAGAGAGATCATGCTTTTGGTTAGGAGGAACTCTCAAAAGAGGGTTAAAACCATTGAGCACAAGCTCTATCTCAAGCTTAAACACAACCTTAAGGTTAACCAACCCTCAAAACAAATGAAAAGTGAAGAAATAAGGGAAGTTGCAAATATTTCAGTGCTGAAATGGCATGAAAAATGGCACTAAATCATGCAAGCAACACACGCACAATATGTTCAAAAGCCAAAAGCATTAAATTAGTGAAGAGCACTATACTAAAGGCATGCAATATCAAGCTTAAATGACCAAACCAGCTCAAAAAAGAGCTTAAACATGCCAAAACAGTGGCTAAAACATGCTGAGATGATAGTACAAACGCAAGAAAAACATGCTCATGTGTTAGCTTGCAAACAAGGCTCAAGGCACAACTCTTAAAAGTAATGAAAGAGTGAAATAAGTGAGAGTGTGGCAGAGTTATGTACACTGAAATCACATGTACAATGATGCCATAACATGCAATCAACACATGCACAACATGTTAGAGGCCTTAAAACACTAAGCTAGTGAAGGCATTTGCACTACAATCATGCAATACAAGGCTCATATGATCAAGACAGCTCAAAACAGAGCTAAACTATGCCAAATCAGTAGCTAAAACATGCTGAGATCAAGTCACAAAAGATAGAAAAACATGCTCACATGTTAGGCTATCTACACTTGCAAACAAGACACAAGGAAAGGAGGCTACCCTCTCCTATTTTGGACCTCAAAATCAAGTTTTTACTACTGAAATTTTCTTGAAATTCAGTGGTTAAAAGGCCAAAAAAAAGTTACTTTTAAAAGCTTGAAAAGTGACACAGCACTTAACCAAGCAAGCTACAAAAAGGGTGAAGCACCCCTAACTCCAAAACAAACCTAAAACCACCATTTTGAACCATAAAAACAGAGATTTTAGAAGTCAAACCAGTCTCAAAATAGCATGCAAAGATGGCCAAACAAGTATTTAAATTAAGCTAAAAATACAAGAAATTCTACCTCTTTGAAGAGAAGATACTATATAGGCAACAAAGGTAAGCCAAACCAAGCTAAAACCCTCTTTTGGAGCTCAAATAGGACCTCAAGAAACCTCAACATAAAGATGATCAAGGGCTCACAAGCAAAAGTGTAGAGAATTCAAGCTTCAAGGCAAAATATTTAGAGAGAGAGAGAGAGAGAGAGGAAGGCTTCTACATATAGAAGATACAAAATCCTCTCAAAAAGATCCAACCATCCACGTGCAAGTAGATGCTTCAACCTGTGCAAACAGCTAGCACAAAATATCACAAAATATCTACTGATACATCGGTGGCCGGTCGGCCATCAGTGATGGCCGGCAGGGCACATCAATGGCCGACAGGCCAAAATCCATGGCCAGTAGTGCCTTATCATGGCTGGCAGTGCATCAAGAATAACAAGCTAGAAGGACCAAAACATGGTCCAAAAATGAGATAGAATTAATGCAGGGTTTGGAAAGCTCAAACCTGTGGCGTTCCACCACGGAATTCGAGCACTCGATGAGCAATCAAACTTGTCACTAGATGTACCCACAAAAACATCAAAGTCTTGAGGACGGTCAAAAATGAGGTGCCTACATCTGCTTGCTGACCAACGTTGCAACTTCCCACGCCACTAGTCACTACCATAGTCTTACTTTTTCCACAGTTAACATGATCATCACCTAGCATTGCTACCCAATCCATTTTGTCCACAACTTTTCCTAATCCCTTCATAACTACCACAAATTTTTCTCTAAACTGTCACGACCCAAACCTGCCTCTATAGGTTTAGCATCGTAACTGGCCAGTAATTCTTGGATTACCAAAGGCCTCTATACAGAATAACATATAATTAAGGGGGCTAGCGGAAGCAACTATACAAAATAAAATATCCATAGAGTAGTGCAGACATATATGGGACAGAAAATTTAAAGTTTTATATACATATAAGTGATTTCAAATAAACAACAGTCTTACGTCACTTGATATACAGACAAAACATAATGGGACTTAACCCAATATTCAGACACGAGAAAACAGAAGGATAGTAAACAAAAATAGAATCTGTCAGCATAGAATTGACCACACTTAAGCTTTTCAGGAACCTCTTTGTGAGGCACAGTGGAGTTGGAACAATTCGTCTTGAATTCTTCAATTGGTAGTCTTCAGGTCTTCAAAACTTGGTGATGAACTTGTCTATGTAGAATAGAAATATGATGCTTCAAGTTGCATTATTTAGTCGCTTTCCTAAAGACAATATTTGCATCCACCAAAAGATGTATAGGGGGTTACAACAAATTCACCTCCAAGATACAATGAAGCCTGATCTAAAGATCAAGTCTACCAGCATTTGCACTGATGACAGTAGATCAGAATACTCTTGATATAATTAAGAAAACCAAGACATTAATAATCAAATTTGCAAAGCTTGATTACTAGTAAGAAAAATAGAAATTTGCTTAAGAAACTTTTGATCGAAAACTCAAAATCAAAAGGGAGAGAGAGAGAGAGAATTATAAGAATGCTTCTGAATTTATTTTAATGGAATGAAATGGCTAATTTCGAATGGTCATGTCCCTTGATTGCATTCGATCAGATCTGACCGTTGGATCGATGATCTGCAGTACAAATCATTCTCACACTGAATAGCTTCCTTGACTAATCACACCTGATGACGATCGGGTACCATCTCATCCGTACGATCGTGCACATCTCTAATCAACGGCTATGCTCAAACTGCTCCAGATCGGACATCCAACCGTTCGATCAAGAGTTTCTTAAGCAAATTTCGATTTTTTTTACTAGTAATCAAGTTTTGCAGATTTGATTATCAGTGTCTTGGTTTTCTTGATTATATCAAGAGTATTCTGATCTACTGTCGTCAGTGCAGACGTTGGTAGACTTGATCTTTAGATCAAGCTTCATTGTATCCTGGAGGCGAATTTGCTGTAACCCCCTATACAACTTTTGGCGGGTGCAAATATTATATTTCTATTCTATATAGACAGATTCATCGCTATGTTTTGAAAACCTGAAGACCACTAATTGAAAAATTCAAGACGAATTATCCCAACAATCTAGAGACAATATTTGGATATGATGATTTCTATATAGAAAATGACTCAAGATTTCATTAAGCTTGATTGCTTTGATGGAGGAAATTTCTGACGTTGGCAAAAGAAGATGCCCTTTTTGCTCACCACTCTCAAAGTGGTTTATATGTTAACTACCCCTTATTAGGGATGGCAATTTGAACCTAGATCGACGGGAACCCGACCCCCCGGTCGCGATTAGAACGGGTTTCCCCCGAAAATAATCCCCATAGGGCCGGGGATGGTATTGAAAATTAAATCCCCGTTAATTTTTGGGCCGGGGACGGTGATAGATTGCTTGGCCCCAGCCCCGCTCCCGCTCCCGCTCCCGCTCCCGCTCCCGCTCCCGCCTCGTCCAAAATCCCCGAATAGTCCCCGTATATATATATATATATGTTTAGGAGTGCACTAGAGTGCACTGACATATCTACTATATTATATTATATCTAATAATATATTATTATATTATATTATATCTAATGTTTAGGAGTGCAGTGGAGTGCACTGGATATATGTTTAGGAGTGCTCTGGACATAGCACTGACTTCTCTCATCTTTCTATCCCTCATTAGACTCAGATCGATCTCTATTTCCTCAGTCTCTCATCTCTCTCTCTCTCCCTCACTAACTTCTCTCATCTCTCTCGATCTTTCACTTACTAACTCAGATCTCTTTCTCTGAGTCTTACCTTTTCTCTAATCTCTCTCACTCACTCACTCACTCAGCAATCATCCAAATCCATCACCACCGATCTGAACAGATCCTAAACGGTGGCCCGTCCGTGAAGCTTCTGTTGCCACCGATCTAAACAGGACCAGGACCGTGACTGTGAAGCCCCCCCTCTCTTTCTCTTTCTCTCTCTCTCTCTCTCTATATATATATATATATATATCTGTTATTGGTGTTTTAATTTTTTTTAAGTTGTTATACATATATATATCTCTAAGTTGTTGTCACCGATCTGTTATCTGTTGTTGTTGATGAACAATGTTGTTGATGATTGTTGTTGATCTGAATAGTTAGTGTGTGTGTGTGTGTGTTATGAACAGATAAGTCAGGGATTTTTCGGGGTCAGGAAAACCCGATCCTCGTTAGGAGACGGGGGTGGGGGAGGTAATGGCTTCCCCGCCGGGGATCGGGGGCGGGGACGGGGATTTTTTACTTTCGAGGATCGGGGATGAGAAGTGGCATCCTCGGCCCCGCCCCCGCCCATTGCCATTCTTACCCCTTATTTGGTAGAGCAAGAAGACGAGACTATGGAGCAAACCCGTAGCAGAACCAAATGGGAGAATGACGACTACATTTGCTGAGGACACATTCTGAATGCACTATCAAACTCTTTGTTCGATGTGTATTAACATCTAGAAACGGCAAAGCAACTATCGGACATATTACAGTCAGAGTACCTCACTGAGGATGCCACCAGTCAGAAATTTCTTGTTAGTAATTTTATGCGTTTTACTATGATTGATACAAAGCCCATTATGGAACAATTCCATGAGATCCAACATATTCTGAGTCAATTTCGACAAAAAAATATGAACATGGATGAATCTATTGTAGTTTTATCTATAATAGAGAAACTATCATTTTCTTAGAAGGATTTTAAGAAAACTCTGAAACACAAAAATGAAGATCTTACTTTAGAGGAATTGGCTCAACACCTTTAAGTTAAGGACGAGTCAAGGATTCTTGAAGGTAAAGATAACCAATTGGCTTAGACTTTCAAGATCCACATAGTGGATGATGGCAAGAGGCTTAACAAAAAGAAGCGTAAGCGTGAACCCCAACCCGAGAAAGATACTAAGAAGCTAAAAGGTGCTTGCTGGCACTGTGGCAAGCCAGGGCACTTCAGAAATGAATGCCGGTCATACAAGAAAAAACCAGAAGCATCAAATGCCAAGAACAAGTTCGTGGTTGTTATATTCGAGGTGAACATGCTCGAAGATACTGGTGACTGGTGGATTGACTTAGGAGCAATAAGTCATGTCTACAACGACAAGAGCCGTTTCACTACTTATAAACAAGTGAGTGATGGAACAGTTCTCTATATGGGCAACTCTTCAACTGTTGCTATCAAAGGCAAAGGGACGGTGGATTTAGAGTTCACATATGAAAAAGTCTTAAGTCTTAGTGATGTTTATCATGTATCTAATGTCAAGAAAATCTTATGTCTGGAAGCCTACTTAATAAGCATGGTTTCAAGTTAGTATTTGAGTCGGACAAATTTGTCCTATCTAAGGATGGAATTTTTGTTGGGAAGGGCTACATGTATCAAGGAATGTTCAAACTTAACGTTATCTATAATACATCTGTTTCTACTTATATTGTTGATTCTCTTTCTTTATGGCATGCTCGTTTAGGTCATGTTAATACTAGGAAAATGCATGATATGGTTAATTTAGATTTAATTCCTAAGTATGATATTGATATGTTTGAAAAATGTAAATTTTGTGTACAATCTAAAATTACTCGCATTCCATTTCCTAAAGTAGATAAAATCACATTTCTGCTTGAACTTGTGCATAGTGATGTATGTGACATGTATAGTATCCCCAGTAGATGTGGTAAGAGATATTTTGTAACATTCATTGATGATTTTTCTAAGTACTGTCATATCTATCTTTTGCATTCAAAAAATGAGGTGCTTGATAAATTCAAGATTTTTAAGACAGAAGTGAAAAATCAGTGTAATGTCAAAATAAAGAGACTTAGGTCTGATAGAGACGGTGAATACTATTTTCCAGAATATTGTGAAAATGTTGGTATTATTCATGAGAAGTCTGTACCCTGCACACCACAACAAAATGGAGTAGCTAAAAAAAACAATAGGACATTAACAGAAACGATTAATGCTATGCTTTCTTACTCCAGTTTAAGTTCTGGTTTTTGGGGTGAAGCCTTGCTCACTGCTATGGACACCCTATTTTTGACTGTCCGCAAGGCTCAAGTGCTTTGTCCGATACACTTGATAATAAAAGTGGTGTTGTGCGTGGCTCGAGGTCTCAATGAATGGGCCATGTTTAAGCTTCGAAACAATCACAAACCTTCTATATTCCCACTGATTATACCCAAGAAATCCATTTTTACACATTGCGCCACCCTATGTTGAGGCTGAAACAAAAAAATAGGGGAGCACATTGAGGCTCGGCCGTGCCTCATTGAGGGCTGACTATGGCTATTGAAGGCTGGTCGTGCCTTAGTAGCGAGAACCACTGTTCTGGGCGAGAGGCCTCCAGCTGTCCATTTTTGAAGATATTTATAGCCCCTCTTGCTCAAATTCTATAAAAACGACCATATATCTCTATTTTGAGGGTTGAAGAATTTTAAGAAAGCCTCTATACCACCTTGAGAGCTCCATTTTCTCCTTCTTCTTATGCAAGCAACACTTTAAGCAAACCTATCACCTTGAACCTATATCCACACACCATATACACCTTCACACCTTAGCCTAGGAACCTTGGTTGAGCCTTGAACACCATAATTCAAGCTTAAGAGTGTGTTGAGACTAAGTTTGGTTCATAAACAAAAGCTTACTTCTTTAAGAGGTACAAGCTTGTCATCCTATCTTTTACTTCTTGTTCTTTCATTTGCTATATAGTTCTTGTAGTTTCATGTTGCTTTGATTCTATTCTAAGTGTTTAAGTTTGGGTTTGGAAAGCTACCAAAAGGATATATAGAGAATTTACATTTTTTCTACACCTTTACCTATATCTCAAACCCTTACTTTTACACTCTTTTTCTTTGTTCCCTAAACTGATTTTCAGAGTTTAAAAATGGCTAAAAATCATGTTTTGAGATTTAAAAAATGGCGGGGTTAGCCACCCCTCCTTGTTCTTGCTTTCTAGTCTTGTTTTCTTTCTTTGTTGATTAGTTTTTTTTTTTTTTGGCCCTTTTCATGTTTTTTAAGCCACTGTTATTCACTCATTCAAGGCTGTTTTAGGGCTGTTCTAAGTTGTTTAAACAGTTCATGCTTTGATTGGCTTGGTTGTTGTCTCATAAGTTTGCCTCCATAGATTGTTGTATATTGCGCTTAGCTTTTCTTTAACTCATTTTCATGTTTAAGGACCTCATTTTAATAATCAACTTGCCATTCATATCTTTCATTTGAGAGTTATCTCAATTGGTTGACGGTTATTCAAAACGTGAACCAGGGATTTATGCCTAATGGCTTAATCTCTATGAAGGTTCATTCCCAACAGTGTAGTCTCTTTTTCATGTTGAGAATCACCTCCTAATTGACATATTTCTCATTTAGTGGACATAATCTTTAGTGGACGTAACAATCATCTTGGACTTAATGGATTAAAGGATGGTAAAGAATAATGAATTTGGGTTAAAATGAACCAACCCACATAAAGAAAATGAGTTATATTGCTTGGGTTCGGCCGATCGTTACGCCGAATCCATTGTGTCAAGGGTTATCTTACATCAATTCATGATGTTTTGATGAATCTTGAAGCGTCTTTACATCCCTTTTTGAGTTCACTCTATGATAGGAGGGAGGGGTGGTTGTTGTTCTGTCACGACCCAAACCCGGCCCCATGGGTTTAGTACCGTAACCGGCCAGTAATCCGAGATTACCGAAGGCCTGCTTAACAGTAATATAGTAAAACAGAGTACAGGGCCTGGCAGAAGCCAATACAGTAAGTAAACAGTGTCCAATGAGCTGTGCCAGTCTGTATGCAAAAAGACTTCTCATTCGTATATATACAGTCAGACAAAACAGTATATACATATATATAATCATTAAGTACAATACAGTCTATACAGCCGAACAGAACAGATACAGAGACAGACGGGGAAATTAAAAAGACCCCTAAGCCGTAGCTTGACAGGTTTGGAACCTCGCATTGAGGCACATAGGTTGGCTTGACAAAACTGGAGTTTACCCCGACGCTTTTAGCTGCGGTCTGGTGCCTGTACACCTACATATATATATGAGTAGTGAGCTAAAACCTAGTGAATAACACAATGCGTAAAGGGGTTAAGAATGAATGTCCTTACAGTAATAAAAACAGTTCATTAAATCAGTATTTCAGTCGTTCAGTCAGTACAGTCATATGTGGTACATCCATTAGTATAACAGTACAGTAAACAGTAGGTCTTAAAAGACCAAGCAGTAAATGATGGCCATCAGTCAGTAACAGTAGTGGTTCCAACGAGGGAACCGACAGAGATCTCTGTAACAGTAATAGTAAACAGTAGTTGCTAAGGATGCCACAATACAGTTCAAAATATAGGACATACATTCATTCAATTAACAGTAACAGTTCAGAAAGCAGTACAATTCAATTGTTCAGAAAATAATCATTTTGAACATATCTTTATACAGTTGTTACTCACAGAGTTCTGGGCTACAGTAAGCTAGGGCGTCTCCTCGGAAAGCCAGACCTACACAGTTACAGATTAACACACACTAAGTTACACAGTTAGGAAAATAATAACTTAATCCCTAATTGCCTCGGTGTGTTTCTACATCTATATCCTCCTCGGAGATGTCTTAAACTAGGCCTAAGAATGCCTAGGATGAGATGAGGATGCAAAGATGCACTTTTAAAAGCATTTTCAGACTTTTCAGAAAACAGGGGTCACGCTCGAGCGTATGTTAAACCGCTCGAGCGGACATGCAGACAAAGGTTTCCGCTCGAGCGTAGACTTACCCGCTCGAGTGTTATGCAAAACAGTCAAAAGTGCTGGATAGGCGAAAATCACGCTCGATTGGGCGCTCGACACCCGCTCGAGCATGAGACACAATGTCCCGCTCGAGCGGTAGTTATTCCGCTCGAGCGGACTGCAAAACAGAACAAAAATGCTGGGAGCACGATTTCCACGCTCAAGCACCAGTCACCCCGTTCGAGCGTGAGTCCAAATTCTGGAAATTCCAGATTTGAACCTCAAGCTCAAAACCAAGTTTTAAACCATAAGTTTCGATTCTCTTGGGCCAATTTTCCAGAAAACACATCAAAACTCATACTTTAACATGATTCAAAGCTTAATTTGTAAAATCAAGGCCCAAGGGTGCTTCAAATAAATCCAATTCGAACCAATTTCCAAGAATATGAAAAACATGCAAACATGCATGAATTTAAACCATTTCAAAGCTTTAAATGCTAGCTCAATTGAGCCAATTCTTACAAAAACAAGATGAAATCATGGCTTATGATCAAAACATGGACATGCATGTGGCAAATTCATGAGGAACAAGCTCTAAAATGCAAGAGTATGCCATGCATGCAATAATTAAGCTTCAATTCAACACTTTTGAACCAATTCTTGACTTAGCTCTTTGATCTACCATGATCCATGCTAGAAGGAACTTAAATACACAATTAAGAGAAGGAAATTCATACCTAGGTTCCTTAATTACAAGTCTAGAGGCTCAAATATGCACTCAATCCTTCAATTCCTTCAAATTCTCAAGCAAACTTCAAGACGAAGCTAAGTTCCTCTACCTCTCTCTCTCAGTCGGTTTTGTGCTCTCAAATAAGGCTGAGGAATGTTGATTCAATGTATATACACAAGTCTCAAAATGTTGCCTAAGTGATCCACTAGGGATGACAAGGTTGTAATTAAGCCAACTATTACAATTAAACTCATTTCGATCTAATTTAATCATACCTAAACAGTTTTCAGGTAATTACACTATAAAATCACATAAATTACGATAATCATAAAACACTAATCGACTTCTAATTCGGCCGCCGATAAGGCCTTCAATTGGCAGTTCAAACATAAAAACACAAACAGATAATCAAACAATTGAACAGATATACTCAGTCAATTCGTTTTTTCAATTTCAGTCAGTCAGTCCAGTAGTTTATTCAGTTCGCTTATCAGTCATAATCAGTTCAGTTTAACAGTAATCAGTAGTTTATCGGTAAGCAGTGACGTGGGTTGTTACATGCTCATATCATTTATTGATTATTGTCCAAATTGTACCCGAAATCATCAAGTAATCAACTTGCTCATTGATGGTTTTGGAAACGATTCCAACCTTCTCAAGGCTTTTCCATGATAGAGAAGTGTGAGAGGGACAAACAAAGTCCAAAATACTTTGTCTGCACTGTTTTTACTTTAGAGCACAAAATAGAATTTGGCATGAAATTGAGGCACAGTCGGCCTTCTTTAGGCCGGATCGGGCTTCATTGAAGGTCGGTCGGTTTGTTATCAATGTTTGGTCAATAGTGAATTTTGCAAAAAACAGAGGGCAGTGGTTGAAGGTGAAACAGAGCAAGTCTGGGGCAGACAAAGCTGTTCTTGGACATTGTGCATGTGCATGCATCCTTGCTTACCTCAATGGTGTAGATTAATGCGTCATGATCATTGTTGTAATTAATTGATTTATTTATTACTATTGTTATAATTAGTCCTGTTAATTATTAGTGTTGTAATTATTATTATTGTTTATTTGTAATTGTTATAGTTAATTAGTTTAGATAGTTAGTTTACTTATCATTATTATCCTTTTTGTAATAGAGTAGTTAGCTAGTAATTCTTTGTTTATTCATTCATTCAGTTTTGTAATAATTAGTTTAATTTGGACTTTCGGACTTTAATTCATACCCTTTTGCACGAGGGCCAACTATGTAATAAATTGTATGCCTTCCAATCCCACGTCTTTCTCCTTTTTACTTACTTACTTATGATGGTTAGTATAGAAACATTATTTTTTTGAATTAGCATTCTTATGCTTTGCATCCATTATCTTGCATGCATCCAAGGTTCGGCTCATCATGCTAACTCAATATCAATATTCAAAATTCATTACTTGAATACGTGTTTCATCGCATGTCTTGGATGGAATCATATGCCATGCTCATAGCCAAGCCTATAAAAATATATAATGTGTGCGTTCCATTAGTCATATTGCATTAATTAGGAACATGCATATTTTTTTAATTATTTTACTTTGTTTTTGCTCGGAGTACTAGGTGAGTAATTTTCTGTTTTAGCATCTTGCATCGAATTTTCGTGTTACCATACCAAGCATACTTCCATGAGGCTAATTGCTTGAATACTATAACTGTTTGAATGCTTATGGATGAAGGCTAGTTGCTTGAATTGGGATAGTTTGATTAATGTCCATTTTAAACCCACTTTTTCAAGTGGCGTACTCACAAAACAATTTCAAACAAAACATGAAATTAAATGTTCCAAATCTTGCAAATTAGTTTATGCTTGTGTGAGTCACATAGTAATATAGTTAAAATAAGAGCATATAAAGAAAATAAAAATCACATCATGATTAGTAGAGGCAGATCTTTGATCGGGCGAGTGGAATGCTTAATACATGACCTTTCCCTCTCGTATCTAAGTTCTCGAGTCGAGACACTTTGGTGATGACGGACTAATGGCCTTTGGCACGAATCTTGGGTTTCCTAAATTTTTCAAAAATATTTAAGTGGCGACTCTGAAATTTGGCAGAGCAGTCAATTTTTTGCATTTGATTCAAACATCAATTTTCTAAAATAATTGTCGGATTTGGATTTTTTTTATGTTTTCACTGTTTCACATTGCACTTTGTGAAATCAAATTCAAAACTACGGGAGTCCGAACTGTGGGGCTATTCGTCGTCCAAAAGGAGCGCGAAAAGTCGAGCCACAATTGCCTATTACATACTCAATAGAATTCCTCTCAAGGGAAGAAATGTTACTCCTTATGAACTTTGGAAAAAAAAGAAACCTAATCTTGGTTACTTGAAAACATTGAGTTGTAGAGCAATAGTCAGATTGCCTGAACTTAAAAGGAAGAAATTAGGTGAAAAAGGAATTGAATGCATATTCCTTGGCTATGCTATACATAGCAAAGCATATAGGTTTCTGGTAGTAGAGCTCAATGGTTCAGTGGAAAGAAATACCATCATTGAATCACGTAATGCGGTATTTTATGAGAATCATTTCACAACCATTCCAAGGTTGGATTCTAATCAAGAAAATGAATCAGCTTTTTTGATGTTTACAGAAGAAAGCGAACGACATGAACCCATTGAGCCTAATGAGCCTATTAAGCTAAGGAGGAGTAAGAGGGCTAGAATTAAGAAGTCATTTGGCCCTGATTTCATTTTTTACCTTGTAGAGGGAACTAGGAAAGCTTATTGTAAGCAAACAAATGATTTCTTTGAATATGGATTCAGATCCATTAACCTTTGAGAAGGCTATGAAGTTTTAAGATGTTGCTTTTTGGAAAGAAATAATAAACGATGAGATGGATTCTATCATAGGTAACAATACCTAGATACTTGTTGATTTGCCACCTGGATCCAAACCAATTGGTTGTAAATGGATTTTCAAAAAAAAATAAAAAAAAATAAAAGTTGATGGCACAATTTACAAGTTCAAAGAAAGATTAGTTGCTAAGGGTTTTACTCAAAAAGAGGGTGTCGATTATTTTCATACATATGCTTCGGTGGCCAAAATTGCCACCATTCGAGTGTTGATTGCCTTAGCCTCAACCTATAAGCTTGAAATCCATCAAATCGATGTTAAGACCGCTTTCCTAAATGGAGAGTTAGATAAGGAAATCTACATGCAACAACTGGAAGGATTTATTATACAGGGTCAAAAACACAAAGTGTGTAAACTCGTGAAGTCACTATATGGACTGAAACAAGCTTCGAAACAGTGGCATGAGAAATTTGACAACGTAATAGTGTCAAATGGTTTTAGGATAGATGAATTTGATAAGTGTGTATACAGTAAGTTTACTGGCAATATAGATGTAATCATATGTCTATATGTAGATGACATGCTTATTTTTGGTACTGATAATGATGTCATTGAAAGTACTAAAAGTTTCTTGTCGTCTAGCTTTAGTATGAAAGGCATGGACTTGGCTGATGTAGTTCTAGGTATTAAGATCAAACGAGAGAACAATAATTTGATTCTAACCCAGTCGCACTATATTAAGAAAATTCTTAAGAAATTTAATCAATATAATTGTACACACATGTCTACACCTTTTGATTCAAATTTGAAATTGTATCCTAATACTGGAAGAGCTGTTGATCACCTAGAATACTCAAGAGTAATAGGTAGCCTGATATATGCCATGACTTGCACTAGACCTGATATTGCATTTACAGTGGGAAAACTTAGTAGATACACTAATAATCCCAGTAGTGTGCATTGGCATGCTGTTAACCAAGTACTTAGGTACTTGAGGAAAACCATATACTATGGAATAGTTTATAATGGCTATCCAGCAGTGCTGGAAGGATTCACGGATGCTAGTTGGATAACTAACCGTGAAGATCACTCGTCTACAATTGGATTTTTACTCTTGGAGGAGGAGCTATCTCCTGGGGTTCTAAGAAGCAAACATGCATAACAGACTCAACCATGGAGTTAGAGTTTGTAGCATTGGCTTGTTGTAGCAAAGAGGTAGAGTGGCTAAGGAATCTTTTGTTAGAGATTAAGATATGGCCAAAACTTATGCCACCAATATCCTTACATTGTCATAGTGAAGCAACTCTATCACGAGCCTATAACCGTGTTTATAATGGAAAGTCCAGGCATATAGGACTGAGACATAGATGTGTTAGGTAGTTAATCACAGAAGATGTGATTACCATTAGTTATGTAAAGTCAAGTGAAAACTTGGTTGACCTCTTAACAAAAGGACTTGCAAGGGATTTGGTGTGGAAAACATCAAAAGGGATGGGTCTTAAGCCCAATTAACATAATCACTCCTGGTGGAAACTCGACTTAACGCTTGATGAAACACTAAGTTTTGAGTTCAATGAACCCAAGTACACCATATGTCATGATTGCAAGCAGTTACTTTTATTTCATTTTCATCCCGAGGTTGAAGTGCTTGGTACCTGTAATGTGAAAAGAATAGGATGAGTTAGCAAACTCTTAATAAGCTTACAACTAAGTTGTTAGGGTACTGGAAATTATAGGGGTACTCTTAGTAAGCTTACCTATGTGAGTGTGGGAGGTGGTGCCGCTTCCTATGAGTCCAAGGGCTTGACTCTAAAGCGCTCATGAAACAGGATATAGACACAAGGCCAATCCACGTGTCGGTTTGTTTGAATACTTGAGGTAACCTGTACTATGCGTGAGAGATGTCCGGTTGGTCGTATAAGATCGCTAGTTCAAAGACAAGTCTACTTTGCCATCTTAACTAACTTTGAAATGTCTCCACTAAGTGAATAATTCAAATCGTAAGATATCTTCACCTAAGCATAAGGCTGCCAAGTGAAGCAAGAGTCTTCATCTGGTATTTTGAAAATGGTGAAGGAAGGTTAGGGAATTTTCAAAATGGTTTTTTAAAATGTATAGTTTAATTTTTTGGTGTTTTCAAAACCTTCCTTGTTTTTCTTTGGAAAGCTTAAAATAAGCTTGGGGACTTTGTCCTACATCAGAAAAAGAGGAAAACATAGAGCACTTAATAAAGTGCTACATGAAATATTCCTTTGAATATGGAATTGTGAGGTGAAAGCTAGTGTGCATGCATCCATATCACAAGGATGGTGCTTCGCACCATCCGCACACGCACACATACACCAGCATGTGCGCAACGTGGGCAGTGGGCTGTATGGCGTTTGATGGTGCACTTTGCACTTAGCGAAGGTGCTTTCCTATTTGCATTGGACAGGTTGGAGTAATGACGTGGATCCAACGTGGCATGGTTAATTTGGAATATAGTCATCTCTATGTGGCAGTGTTGTGGCGTCCATTGGCAATGAGTTAACTAACTGATCGAATGATTGCATGTCCGATCTGGAGCAGTTTGATCATAGCCGTTGATTGGAGATGTGTGCGATCGTACAGATGAGATGGCACCCGATCGTCATCAGGTCTGATCAGTCAAGGCAGCTATTCAGTTTAAGAATGATCTGCATCATAGATCGTCGATCCAACAGTCAGATCTGATCGGATGTGATCAAAGGACATGGCCATTGGATCAGATCCATCAAGGCCTATAAATAGGCTGCGAAATCATCCATTTCATTCCATCCAAACAATTCACAAGCATTCCTATAATTCTCTCTCTCTTCCTCTTGATTTTGAGTTTCGATCAAGAGTTTCTTAAGCAAATTTCTACTTTTCTGCCTATAAAGGGACGACCATGAAGACATACAGTTGACTTACGTGCATGGAGACAATAAAGTTGGCTCATGCGATGACACAATTGGCTCACGAGCAGTCTGCAAAAGGCTATAAAACTTTTGGAAGCTCTCATTTTACACTCGAGCGCAACTTTGGTCGTTTAAGCAGAGGGTCAAAAATAAGGGTGGTCGCTCGAACACAGGTTTTCCGCTCAAGCCAACCCCCCCAAACTCTACAAAAGTACTGGGAGCTCGTATTCTCCGCTCAAGTGCAGACTTCACCACTTAAGCGGATAATGCAAATTCTGAAATTTTCAGATTGTAGTTCTAAGTTCAAAACTCGATTTTAAACCTTCAAAACACATCTTTTTGGGCCAAAATTCAATAACACTTTGAAAAACCCATAGCACATGATGAATTATAAACCATTTCACAAAATCAAGCCCAAAAGCTTTGCCAATTATACAAAACTAAACTTGAAATGTAGAAAACATAGCATGCATGAGTTGGCATGAACTTCAACCTTTTAAAACAAGATCAAGCAGGGTAAAATGGTATGAAACTTGATGAATTTCCAAAACCAAGCTATAATCAATGCATGCATGCAAGAGAATTTGCATGAATGTATGGTTATCTTCTTAATTTTTCTTCATTAGCTCAATTAATCTAACTCTCTTGAATTCATGCATGAAACAACCCCATTACATAACTAAAAGGGTGAATTCCTACCTAAACCTTGAATTCTCAAGTGTAGAAGCTTAATCTTCCAAGTTCTCTCCAATTTCCTTCACTTTTCTAGCAATTTCCCCTCAATTAAGCTCAAGTCTCCTCTTCTCCCTCTCTCTCACGTTTTGTTGAAGAAGATGATGATAATGGAGGTGTATACAATATTCTAGAGTCAATTTGGCCTTATATAGGCTTGGTTAGTGGGCTTAATTACGTTAGGCTTACCACTAATCAAATGCGCATTATTTAATTCTAATTATTGTGTTCCGAATCAAATTTCAATTAAACTTACCATAAATTTTTTAAAATTTCAAGTAACACATAATCTTAGTCAATTTCGTATTTTGTGGCGGATAAGGCCTTCAATTCACAAAACAGAACAGAAACATAGGCAAATATTTCTACGACTGACAGATACAAACACAAATAACACAATTCACATGCAATTAACTCAGAATTTTTCTTAATTACATATTAGGCATTCTTAATCAAAGATTAAAGCAAATCACAGGTCGGGGTTATTACACAAACCATGCGGAACGTTCAACACTATCACAACTCAGCACATTTCCTGACCCATTACTTTTTTGGGAAAATTTCCTAATGGCTTCTGCTGGTTGGAATTATCCTTCGTAACTGAGTGGGTCACTTCATGTACCTCAGGGCCATCAATGTTGTCCTCCAAGGTTGTTATTCTCTTCTCCAGCTTCCTAACTAGTGCGTTCAGGCGAGGGATCTCTACATCTTTTGCCACAATTACACTATTGAACCTGATAAATAGGTTGCTGGCCTGTACACTAATTATCCTCTCTATGGCCTCAACCTTTCTATCTAACTCATGCACAAGTGCATTCTTTTCTCGGACTTCAGACTCCAGCTCAATAATTCGTCTTGTCGTTTTATTTAACTGTTCACTTACATCTACTATGCCGTCACAAACAGTGCTGCCAGATAGTGTACTTGACAGGTCTAATAGGTCGGGGAACAAGACCGACCATACTTCTCCAACTGCCAACATTTTTCTATCCACTTTCTTTCTACCACAAGTCTGCGTCGTGGGAATGTATTCTTCTTTTGTTGCTGAAATCAATTCAACCTTACCTCCATGTAGTGAATCTGGCTGCCAATAATCCAAACTGGGTTCTTCGACGTTAAACTTCTCACCAACCCTCCATTCCATGTACTAACCAGCTTTACTTCCAATACGGTTTCACTATGTTTAATAGTCACAGGGGCATCTACTAATACCTTGACAAAATATTGCTCGATGATAGTCCCACCAAGTTTCTCAGTATTAACCTGCAAAAAAATAAATAAAAATAAAACAATGAAACAACTTCAATTACACATTAACCAAACATGCAACACACCTTAGCAAGAAGTCATAAGGCATACCTCTATGGGACCCTCCACTGATAGGTCCACACCTTTCAATTTTCCTATGAATTTCCCAAGGTTCCACTGGCAAAACTATGGTGACACATTGCGCCTGTCCAGGTCCACAATAGATGTGTGCTCACAAAGGAGGAACAACAACCATGAAAAAAATTAATAATGCTTCATACAGCATCAAGTTCTTTGTAAGGTACGTTGTGTACTTACTGATACTACATTACTCGTAAAGTACTAACATACCAGTAATGCAACTACACAGTCGGTAACTTTTTCTGGCCTATTGTGCGCCTCGTTCAACGAACCAATCAGTGCGTTATGGATTATCGTTGTCCAATCGTACAGGCGCAACGTGTCCAACTTATCAATCACCTGCAAAAATGCCTATTCGATGGACTTCCCTGTCATCGCGAAAAATAACTTCGCACATATGTACAGGCACACTAGTTTCGCAACATCTTTTTCATCACATTCCGTCTTCCCACGCATTGCCACCACAAGTAAGTCTTTGATAAACTTGGCAAAAATCCTACTGACGTTTTGGCACCGTCGTTGGATAAAATTTGAAGGAGCCTTACCACCATGCGCCAAATCCAACTTATCCTTCTCACGTTGTATCCTAAAAAGCAAGCGGATGTCACTGTTACAGAGTGGCAGTCCTTTCCTCTCCGATGTGAAACTTCTTGTCACTCAGATCGTACGTCTAAATTATACGACACATGGTTGCATCGCACTTCTTAAATGATTTTGGATCCAACTTATGTACTCAAATTGCCTCAATCATGAGCCAAAATGGTATCTTCTGCAATTGTTTCACATGCCCATCACCAAACTCAAGCTCTAACATAGTTTTGATCACACCGACAACATTTGAATGGTACATTAATTTCAACATATCCACAACAGTTTTTAGAATAGGCCTTGATATTGTTTTACATTTTTTGAATGGCAGTTGTACTTGCCTCTTGGTTACCAAACGGGTTAATGTTTGAATTGTCAAACGTAAGCATAGAGTTCTCCTCCGAGCGTTGTGTCTTAGCACTTGGCCGACTTGAACTTCATGCAACAAATGTAACATTACTACATTAGCATGTTATAATGCAGTACCATACACACACCACCCAGTTTCATTATACTAAATTTTACTACAAAAAAAATTACCACCAAACTTACAACCTAGCTACGGGAACCACGACATTTGTTCAACTCAGACATTGGCTTCCATGCTAACAAAATCAGTGCCCATACTCGTTTCAAAATGCACATGGAACACTGATGTATATTTACCATGTCCATTCACATGCTGTAATAACTCCAACCTCTGATTTACGTTAATTCATGGTTAAATAAGCCTAATCAGTAATTAAGGTGAAATTCTGAATTTATTGCATGTGTGTGATGCCTTAATGTGTTTATATCTGTCTATCGTAGAAATATATGTTCCCATTTCTACCTCGTTCTATGAATTGAAGGCCTTATCGGTATTCGATCACAAAATTAACTTGATTTATGTGTTATTTGGAATTTTTAGGAAAATATGGTGGGTTCAATTAAAAGTTGATTCGGAACGAATTAAATTAGTTTAATTAATGCTCATTTGGTTAGAATAAGCTAAGGTTAATTAAGCTTCATTAAACAAGCCTAAATAAGGCTTATATGAGTCAAGCCACTCAACTACACTCTCATTTTTCCTCATTTTGAAACTCCAAATGTGAGAGAGAGAGAGAGAGAGAGAGAGAGAGAGAGAGAGTGAGAGAGAGAACAAGTGGGATCAACAAGGGAATGAGGAGAATTGCTAGGATTGTTGGGTATTGAAGAGAATTTTGAAGTTTAATCCTCTACATTTGTGAAATCAAAGTTTAAGGTAAGAGTTCAAGCCTTAAGTTCAAGCCTTTAGTCTTGTCTTGCCTTTGAATTGGTGAGTTCATGGATACAAGAGAATTAAGTTGAAACTGAGTTAAAATTAAAGAGAAATGAACCATATCATGCATGCATGCTCATTTCATCACAATTTAAAGTTGTTTTCAAAGAATTCCCTCTTGCATGTCCTCATTTTGACCTTGGTTTGAGAATTCAACATATTTTTAAGTTAGACACCTCATTGGATCATGTTGTGGAAGCTTGGAATTTACACCTTTACATGTATGATGTATATAGTTATGTTTTCAAAGAATTGGGTTTGGTTTTGCATACATCACATGCTCTTGAACCTTGATTTTATGGAATTGATTTTGAATACACCATGTTTTTCCAAGTTTACAAGAGTTTCCTTAAGTTTTTAGTCCAAGAAACCATAATTTGCAACTTTGGGGTTGAATTTGAAGCTTAGAAGAAATCTGGAAATTCTAGAATTTTGCTTCCACGCTCGAGTGACAGATCTTGTGCTCAAGCGACCACCTTCATTTTCACACTTCCGCTCGAGCGACCAAAAGTTAGGTCGAGCGTAAAATGCATGCTTCTAGAAGTTTGTGTGTTTTGCAGACCGCTCGAGCGTAAAATGCATGCTTCCAGAAGTTTGTGTGTTTTGCAGACCGCTCGAGCGACATAAGTTGCGCTCGAGCAAGGGTATGAGTCTCACACTCGAACGAGCATCGAGCAAGAATCGAGTGGAAAAATCAAGCAACCAGCACTTTTGCAAAAGTTTACATTCCGTTCGAGCGATAGAAGTTACGCTCAAGCGACCACTTATATTTTGTATGTCCACTCAAGCGAAGGAAGTTGCGCTCAAGCGAGGACCCTGTTTTTAACAAGTTTTGTTAAGTGTTTTCAAGTGCATTTTAACACCCTCATTGCATCTTAGGCATTCCTAAACCAAGATTAAAATACAATAATGGGGATAAGAAGTAGAAACACACCAAGACAAGAAAGAACCAAGTTAATGATTCTGGGTGTGTAATTCAGTACGTATTCATTCTGTATCTGTGTAGGTTACGTGCCATAAGATATCTGAATTGCCTACTCTGTCTGTTTACTTGGAGCCATTCGTTATTTGTAAGTAATAACTTAGTAAAACTATGTTCAAGTTAAATTATTTTCTGTATATGAAATAAGATCTGTTCTTTGAAATGTTACGTTCTGCACTATGAATGATTGTCCAATTCTGACAACTGTTTGTGCCATTAATTCTGCGATTCAAGTATGCTATCTGTACCCGGACCGGAGGTTCCTTTATGGAACTGACAAGCTATCTGTTCCCAATTTGGAGGTTCCTCTATGGAATTGACAAGTTATCCGTACCCGGCCGGAGGTTCCTCTATGGAACTAGCAAGTATGGTTTATGATGCTCTGTATATGATCTGTTAGCGCTAACGAATAAACCATGTAAGATCAAGCATGAATTCTAATTTCTGTTAAAGACTCAAACAAGAATACGAATAAGAATCTGTTTCTATGTACGGACTTGGTTATAGGACATCATTCATTGAACCCCTTTACTCTGTTATTATTCAATGGGCTTCGCTCACTATTTATATTATGTATGTAGGTGATCAGGCGCGAGACCAGGCTCAGGGTTAAGGACCTGGCGTCACAGTTTTTTTGGTCACCAGCCATTGTGCCTTCGAGGAGGTTTCCTTTTAAGATTGAATGGTTTAACATTCCCAAATTTAGGATTTATTAGCGCTTTGCCTAAATTTTTTTAAAAATTCAATAAATACAATAAATATAAAAATATACTAAATTTTTGTGATCTTTTTTTTTTTTAACAAATATTTTACTTTTTAAATATATTTAGATTATATGCATCTAAAAAGATAACAAAATAACAAAATATAAAAAAAAATAACTCAAAATTTTGAAAACTGAATAATTAAAAGAGCAAAATTACATCTTTGTAATTTTGTTTTCTTAATTCCATCCTTAATGACATGACTAATATTTATATGAAGCGGTCTTACACTCTTCTTTTCTTATATTTAATCTCCTCTAATTTCACATTATTAGAAATGAAATTAAGGAGATACAATTAAAAAATAAATCATTTTTCTAATAAAAAAGAGTATACTGCTTGAGTTATGTTCCTCAACCGAAGAGATAGTAATTGGTGTAAGACAATAACAATTTCTTACTAACAATTTAATTAATACATGTTTAAATATTATTCGATATTTCAATATTATTATTATTTTTGATAATTGATCATATTTAATCTTTTATATGTTTAATAAAATTATTAATAAGTGTAAAATTATTCTTAAAAATAGGTAAATTTTTACCATACACTCCTTTTACGATATACACTCCTAAATTATGTAATTTTTCTTTTTAGTTATGACCAATTTTTTTCTTTAACTATGACCTTATTGTAGTTATTAGCCATGAAATTTTTAATTATATCTTATGTATTTTTTGGTTATAACTTTTTTTATTTATTTTAATTATGATTAAAAAAGTATAAAATTATGTGTTATTTGATTACATGTTTTTCTTTATAATTATAAGGTACCTATAATATTTTTAAAAAATTATATACTAATAAGGTAGCACGTGATACTATCTTCTATCAATCTATATATCTCTTATTAACGATGGCGTAGTCAAATCTTTGGTCCAAACGTATGTCGTTACAAATTTTGGGGTATAAGCAACTTTTAAAATTATATAATTGACGCTACACACACAATGAATACTACACAATTTTAGACTATTACTAATGTTAGGCTGTTAACAATTAATTTAATTATACTATTGCCGCTACTCTATCAAAATAATTACGCAGTGGAGCATTACAAAATTAATGTTTACCCGTTGCCATCGAAGATATAAACTTTCTCGAGCAGCTTTGTTTTTTCATCTACGAGCATGGTCCACATAGCATGCTTCCTGGTCATTCCAAACCCGTTCCACGTTTTGTGCTCAACTCTTACATCCCCAACGTCATATATTACTTCCGGACCGACTGCCCCCTTCATGTCCATCTTCTAATTTTGCTTGCCCGACACATAAACTTCGAGTTCTTGTAGTCGGTAAGTCTGAATTCACGTCGTTCCTTACTCTTTATTCTTCTCACCAAGGACGCCATCTTCAGGCCGGGACTAGTACCTCTCCTCACCCATTCCGTCCGAACTAACAACATCTAGGACAACAGCGTTACCTGCTTGCCAACCAACGTTGCAACTTTCCACGCCCTAGTCACTGCCATAGTCTCACTTTTTCCACACTCAACACGATCATCACCTAACCCTGCTACCCAATCCATTTTGTCCACAACTTTTCTTGACCCCTTTACAACTGCCACAAATTTTCCTCTAAACTGTCACGACCCAATCCCGTCCCTATAGGTTTAGCGTCATAATCGGCCAGCAATTCTTGGATTACCAAAGGCCTCTGTACAGAATAACATATAATTAAGGGGGCTAGCGAAAGCAACTATACAAAATAAAATGTCCATAGAGCAGTGCAGACATACATGGGACAAAAAATTAAAAGCTTTATATACATAAAAGTGACGTCAAATAAATAACAGTCTTACGTCACTTGATATATAAACAAAACAAAATGGGACTTAGCCCAATATTCAGACACAAGAGAAAACAAAAGGATAGTAAACAAAAATAGAAACTGTCAGCATAAAATTGACCACACTTAAGCTTTTTAGGAACCTCTTCGTGAGACACAGTGGTGTTGGAACAATTCGTCTTGAGTTCTTCAATTGGTAGTCTTCGAGTCTTCAAAACTTGGTGATGAACTTATCTATAAAGAACATAAATATGATGGTTCAAGTTGCGTTACTTTGGCCGCTTTCCTAATGACAATATTTGCATCCACCAAAAGGTGTGCAAGGGGTTACAACAAATTCACCCATAGGATAGAATGAAGCCTGATCTAAAGATCAAGTCTACCGGCATCTACACTGACGACAGTAGATCAGAATACTCTTGATATAATCTAGAAAACCAAGACACTAATAATCAAATTTGCAGAACTTGATTACCAGTAAGAAAAGAAAAAATTTGCATTGGACAGGTTGGAGCGATAACGTGGATCTAACGTGGTATGGGTGACGTGGAATACAGTCAACTCCATGTGGTAGTGTTGTGGCGTTCGTTGGCGATGAGTCAACTAATCGATCCAACGGTTGCGTGTCCGATTTGGAGCAGTTTGACCATAGTCGTTGATTAGAGATGCGCACGATCGTATGGATGAGATGGCACCTGATCATCATCATGTGTGATCAGTTAAGGTAGCTATTCGGTGTGAGAATGATATGCACCATAGATCGTTGATCTAACGGTCAAATATGATCGGATGCGACCAAGGGGCGTGACCATTCAATCAGATCCATCAAGGCCTATAAATAGGCTGCGAAATCAGCCATTTCATTTCATCCAAAAAATTTAGAAGCATTCCTGTAATTCTCTCTCTCTCCCTCTTGATTTTGAGTTTTCGATCAAAAGTTTCTTAAGCTAATTTTTGCTTTTCTTACTGGTAATCAAGTTCTCCAGATTTGATTATCAGTGTCTTGGTTTTCTTAATTATATCAATAGTATTCTGATTTACTGTCGTTAGTGCAGATGCCGATAGACTTGATTTTTGGATCAGGCTTCATTATATCTTGGAGGCAAATTCGCTGTAATCCCGTGCACACCTTTTGGTAGGTGCAAATATTGTCTTTAGAAAAGCGACTAAGTAACGCGACTTGAAGCATCATATTTCTGTTCTACATAGACAAGTTCATCGCCAAGTTTTGAAGACCCAAAGACCAATTGAAGAATTCAAGACAAATTGTTCTAACAATTGGTTTGGCTGACTCGGAAAGATCCAGGCAATCATCTCTCAGCTTGGTCACACGTCTGATCACTTACATAAATAAATAATAGAATGAGCTAGAGCCTAGTGAATAATAACAGAGTAAAGGGTTTAATGAATGTTGTCCATAACAAATACATAAAACAAAATTCAGTTTATTTCAGAAATGGCTTCATATTCTTGTTCAGGAATCAGTATTCATAACAGAAATGGAATCAGAATCATATTCATAATAAGAATTTACAATTAATCGTATGTGGTACATTCATTAGCACTAACAGAAATAGTTGACCTATAAAGGGACAGCCATGAAGGCATACAATTAACTCACGTGCACGGAGATGATACAGTTGGAACATGAGACGATACAGTTGGCCACGAGCGGTCTGCAAAAGTCTGTAAAACTTCAGGGAGCTCTCATTTTATGCTCGAGTGCAACTTCGATCGCTCAAGCAGAGGGTCAAAAATAAGGGTGGTCGCTCGAGCACAGGTTCGCCGCTCGAGCCACCCCCCCAAACTTTGCAAAAGTACTGAGAGCTCTCATTCTCGGCTCGAGCGCAGACTTCACCGCTCGAGCAGATGGTGCAAATTCTGGAATTTCCAGATTGTAGTTTTAAGTTCAAAACTCGATTTTAAACCTTCAAAACACATCTTTTGGGGCCAAAACTCAGTAACACATTGAAAAACCCATAGTACATGATGAATTATAAAACATTTCGCAAAATCAAGCCCAAAAAGCTTTGCCAATTGTACAAAACTAAACTTGAAATGTAGAAAACATATCATACATGAGTTGACATGAACTTCAACCTTCCACAACAAGATCAAACAAGGTAAAATGGTATGAAACTTGATGAATTTCCAAAATCAAACTATAATCAATGCATGCATGTATGGTTATCTTCTTAATTTTTTTTTATTAGCTCAAGTAATCTAACTCTCTTGAATTCACGCATGAAACAACACTATTACATAACTAAAAGGGTGAATTCCTACCTTAAACCTTGAATTCTCAAATGTAGAAGCTTAATCTTCCAGGCTCTTTCCAATTTCCTTCACTTTTCTAGCAATTTCCCCATAATTGAGCTCAAGTCTCCTCTTCTCCCTCTCTTTCACGTTTTGTTGAAGAAGATGATGATAATGGAGGTGAATGCAATATTCTAGAGTCAATTTGGCCTTATATAGGCTTGGTTAGTGGGCTTAATTAAGTTAGGCTTACCACTAATCAAATGTGCATTATTTAATTCTAATTATTTAGTTCCGAATCAAATTTCAATTAAACCTACCATAAATTTTTTAAAATTTCAAGTAACACATAATCTTAGTCAATTTCGTATTCTGTGGCCGATAAGGCCTTCAATTCGCAAAACAGAATAGAAACACAGACAAATATTTCTATGACTGACAGATACAAACACAAATAACACAATTCATATGCAATTAACTCAGAATTTCTTCTTAATTACATATTAGGCATTCTTAATCAAAGATTAAAGCAAATAATAGGTCGGGGTTGTTTCGCAAACCGTGTGAAACGTTTAATATTATCAGAACTCGACACATTTCCTGGCCCATTACTTTTTTTGAAAAAATTTCCTGATGGCGTCTGCTAGTTAGAATTATCAATCGCAACTGACTGGGTCACTTCATGTACCTCAGGGTCATCAACATTGTCCTCTAAGGTTGTTATTCTCTCCTCCAACTTCCTAACTATTGCGTTTAGGCGAGTAATCTCCGCATCTTTTGCTACAATTACACTATCGAAGCCGATAAATAAGTTGCTGGTCCGTACACCAATTATCCTCTCTATAGCCTCAACCTTACTGTCTAACTCACGCACACATGCATTTTTTTTAGGACTTCAGACTCCAGCTCAATAATTCATCTCGTCGCTTTATTTAACTGTTCATTTACATCTGCTGTGCCATCACAAACAGTGTTACCATATGGTGTACTTGACAGGTGTAGACGCGCCCTTGGGCCTCACTACAGTTCGGACTCAATTAGTGTCACGGTCCTGTATCTAATCTCGTAGAGTGCAATGCAAGACCGATGAATCATCAAAGAGTCCAAAGCCGGCAAATCGTTTTTGAAAACAGATTTTTTGAAAGAAGTGCCAAACATGGACTGCTTTGCCAGATATAGAGTCGCCACCTAAATATTTTATTTTGGGAAATTTAGGAAACCCTGACTCGTTGCCTAAGGCCACGTGTCCGTCATCACCAAAGTTGCCTCGGCTCGGGAACTTAGGTACGATTGGGGAAGGTCACTTCGTGAGCACCCCCGCTCGCCCGATCAAAGATCGGCCTCTACTAACCATAATATCTAGTTTTGAAAACATTATGCGTTCTTATTCCGGTTATTAGCCTAGATTTACTATGTGATGCGCACAGCATACAAGTATAGACTGGGTCGCCTGAATTGGAACAAAGTATCTCATGTTTGTTTTGAAAATGGTTTGATGGTGCTACCCGCAAGTAGGCTAAGACGTGGATTTGCCACCCTCGGATGGGCTTAGAAAACATGATGATTTGCCACTATCTAGTGGGCTTAAAACTCGCAATTGATGAATTGTTCCAATCTAAATAACCCAACCTTCACCCACAGGCATTCAGGCAGTTATATCATATAAGCACTTAGCCTCATGGTAAGCATGCTATCATAGCAGTCACTCACACGCATGCAAGGATGCTAAAGCATAAAACTTACCAAGTACTCCAAGCCAAAACAGAAGCTATGTTAGAAATCCATGCGTGATCCTAACTATACAGAAATGCCTAATGCAACACATGCAAAATGCAACTAAGATAGGCTCGGCTATTCTAAAGATGGCATATGAAATGCTACAACTAACAAGTATTCAACTTGGAATTGAAATACAAATGCAGTTAGTATGATGCGTCGAGCCCGGTGCATGCAAGACAGATGAATGAATGCAAACATGGTATCATACTGTATGCTAGTTGAAACATGCCCTAATCTAACCATCATAAGCTGGTAAATAAAAGGGAGAAAGACGTAGGGTTGGAAGACATACATCACACGCACACATACTTATTACAATTGTGCCCTCACTCGGAGGGTCCGAATGAATAATACAAAATCCTAATTAATTAACAAATTAATCTAGGAAAGCAGGTAAATTGGCATACAAATCCATGGACCGCCTCAGCTCTGTTCCAAATAATGAATGATGCATGCTCGAGTTGTCTTGCGCAGAAATCCATTACGATGCCCCAGTTTGCCTCTGTTTGCAATTGTTTTCGCAATATTGCGTAACGCTCCAGATGACCGTTGATTTCTGATTTACTATAACAGAGAGCAACAAAGGGGCATGGCAAAGTATTTCACATATGTATGCATGACTACTCTTCAGGGAGTGTAGTCCTCGATCCTCGTGCCACCAATCACGCATATTGATGCATGATGGCCGAGGAGCCGAATTGCATGACTCAATATGAGATGAATGCACATGAAAACACAACAAGACCTAAACTCCATCATGGGTAATCCGGAGTGTTGGCGATAGGGAATTGAGACACGTTCCGTCACTCGGAGTACGAAACGTACCTCGTTTCCCGTGTTTGGACTAACTCCTATCCCAAATACAATGCAAATGAGATGGCATACACAATGCGACTAACATACAACCTAGCATACGTAATGCTATGAAATGGCATACACAATGCTCTAACATGCGACCTAGCATACGCAATGCTATGAAACGAAATGGCATACACAATGCACGATGGACTTGCACCAACATGAGTGGACCTCAGCCATACTCACATCAGTGGCCATTAGATGAAAATGAGACAACCGAAATGCGTGCACACATGCACGCAAATCGAGGACCGACCCTAAGGCATAAAATACCACTCTACCAAGGCATGACAAGGGATGCAAGATGGCATTCAAACATGTAAATTTTAGCACTGAAATATGATGCTAAATGATCCCGAAACATGAAAATATGGCACCCGATGCTTGGAATAAGCCCCGAAACTCAATACTAGGCACATGCATTGAACCACAAGTATACAAATCAAGCAATATTTGATCATGAAGTCTAAAGATAAAGCCAAGGCAGTCCCAAAACATGCACATTTCTAGTTTAAAGCATGACCAAAAGATGCTAACATGATGGACTAAAATAGTATGCAACATTGGCTAGCAAGCATGGTTTACATGGGATGTATATGAAGCAAATGAGAACTCATCAAACCAGCCAAAAGCAATGAATAAAACATGCCAAAATATGCCCAAATAATCACTGAAATGCAGCCAATGCATGTAAAAATGAGGGGCTTCTTTGGGAGGCCATTCAAGGGGTTGTTAAGCACATATGAGATAGACACTTAGCATGACCAAACCAACTCTGGAAATGAGTTATGACAGCCCTAAAACTCACCAAATAGGCCCTGAAATCAGTTTAAGAAACATGCAAAGAAAGGCCCCCTCAAAAGGCCTTGAATGGAATTGTTCTACACATGCATTGTAGACATAAAATATGATCAAAAGGGCCCCAGAAAGACCTAAGGTAGACCCCAAAACTCACAAAATAAGGCCCAAAAAGTGACTTCAATGCATGCAAAATAGAGTCCCTTTGGAAGGCCCAAAAGACCCCCAAACAATACAAGGAGAGAGGGGGTCACCCCCCTCTAATTTTGACCCTAAAAAATGCATCAAAGCCACTAAAAATCCACTAGATTTCATTGTCTAAGAGGCCAAACCATGGCCAATGCAAATGCTCTAATGCATAGCCTTAATCATGAAGGGATGAAGCATGCAAGGAAGGAGATGACTCCAAACAGAAAAGTGACCTCAAGAAAACTTAAAGAGGAGGTAAAAACAATACTTTTTCCAGTTTATAGCAAATCTCTAAAAAGTTCACAAGTAAGGCTAAAGTATGATGCAAAAATAGCCCTAAAAGAGAGATACAGAGTAAGGGAAAGTAGATGACCTCAAATAGAAAAGTTTCCTTAAACAAAGTTGAATAGGAGCTCAAAATAAGACTATTTTCAGTTTACACCAAGGCTCTAAAATGCTTGCAAGTAAGGCTAAGATATGAAGTAAAATAAGCCTTAAAAGAGGGATGAAGCATACAAGGGAGTAGATGACCTCTAACAGAAAAAAGTCCTTAAACAAACTTCAAGAGGAACTCAAAATAAGACTCTTTTCAGTTTGTGTCAAAGCTCAAAAATGCTTGCAAGTATAGATAAAAGATAGATCAAAATAATGCTCAAAAAGGGAAAAAATGGTTACCCTTGAAGACCAGCAGAAACCAGCAGCCTCTGGACCCAAAAACCCAACCTTGAACCTCTGAAAATACCCTCCAAGGACCTTAGGTTGATGATGGAAGTGTTAGGCTATGAGAGGTGGTGCAAAGGGGCTAAGAACCAAGCAATTTAGAGCTCAAAAGAGAGAGATATAAAGAGAGATATATTGTTTAGCCCTAGCAATTTTTTGAACCAGCACAAAGGAGGGAGAGGCCCTCCTATATAGACAAAGAGGTCTAAAGCTTCTCTTGGAAGCTAAAAACAACTTTGAAGATCCTTCATACACGTGTATGGAGGATGTTGCAAATGGCTCCCAGCTGGCACAGCTGGAACACACTCAGAGAGACAAAACAGAGGGTAACTGGCCGACCAGTTCAAGTGGTCGGCCGACCACTTGACCTGGTCGGCCGACCACTTGACCTGGTCGGCCGACCAGGTCAAAAGGTTCAAGGTGGTCGGGCACCCCCTAGGATGAAGCCCCAGAAGTTAGCTTTCCAATGCCGCAAACCTTGCATTAAAATTCCTTCTGTGTAAAAAGTTATGCCTGTTTTGGTGAAGCCGCGCAGATTCGGTCCAACCGGACTTCAACCAACCATATCTCCCCCACCCGGACTTGGCTTTAGGATATTTTTGAGTGTAAAATGAAGCTCAGGAAGTCTCCTTTCCAATGGAAATGACCTCATATCTAAATTCCTCCTGTGCGAAGAGTTATGCCCGTTTTGGTGAAGCCGCGCAGTTTTGGTCCTCCCGAATTCATACTAAACCACTTTTGACCACCTGATTTTTCTGGTCTGCCATGTGGCTACATTGAAGCCCCAGAAGTTATCTTTCCAATGGCACCAACCTTGCATCAAAATTCCCCCTGTGCAAAGAGTTATGCCCGTTTCGGTGGAGTCGTGCAGTTTCGGTCCTACCCGGATTCATGCCGAACTTCTCCCAAACTAGTTTTCTTCTCTCCTTTCCTCTTTTCTTCAACTCCAAACCCCTAAACAAAGTGTTTTGAAAGATTTTTCAAATATTTCATCTCTCTTTCATTCATTTCTACTTTGTCCTTGCTCGGTTTACCGAAAAGCGCAACATTTGACAAAATGCGAGCCTCGGAACATCGTAAAAACTTTATTTCAAAATCGTTTTGAAAGAGAGGGTTTTAAGGTCTAAAATCTTTTGATCAAGATTGTTTTGGTCCAAAAAGGGGTATGAAGTTGAGATTTGACTCTCTCCTTGCCGAAGAAACTGAACCTTTCCCCTGTACACCTTTCTCCACCATGTAAACCATCAGTCGCGTCCAAGTCTTAAGGGCGGTCAAAAATGGGGTGTCTACAACAGGTTTAGCTGGTCGGGAAACAAGACCGGCCATGCTTCCCCAGTTGCCAACATTTTTCTATCCACTTTCTTTCTATCACAAGTCTGCGCCGTGGGAATGTATTCTTCCTTCGTTGCTGACGTCAATTCAATCTTACATCCATGTGGCGAATCTGGCTGCCAACAATCCAAACTAAGTTCTCCGATGTTAAACTTCTCGCCAACCACATTAGTAACACCTCCATCCTACGTACTAACCAGCTTGACCTCTAACACAGTTTCACCATGTTCAACAGTCACAGGCGCATCTGCTAATACCTTGACAAAATACCGCTCGATGATAGTCCCACCAAGTTTCTCAATATTAACTTGCAAAAAAAATAAAATAATAAAACAATGAAACAACTTCAATTACACATTAACAAAACATGAAACACACCTTAGCAAGAAGTCGTAAGGCATACCTCTATGGAACCCTCCACCGATAGGTCCACACCTTTCAGTTTTCCTATGAATTTCCCAAGGTTCCACCAGCAAAACCGTGGTGACACATTGCATTTGTTCGAGTCCACAATGGATGTGTGCTCACAAAGGATGAACAATAACCATGAAAAAATTTTAATAATGTTTCATACAACATCAAGTTCTTTGTAAGATACGTTGTGTACTATATTGATACTACACTATTTATCAAGTACTAACATACCAGTAATGCAACTGCACATTTGATAATTTTTTCTGGCCTATTATGCGTCTCGTTCAACGAACCAATCAGTGCGTTGTGGATTGTTGTTGTCTAATCGTACAGGCGCAACGTGTCCAACTTATCGATCACTCGCATGAATGCCTATTCGATAGACTTGCCTATCATCGCAAAAAATAACTTCGCACATATGTACAGGCACACCAGTTTCGTAACATCTTCTTCATCACGTTCCATCTTCCTACGCATTGCCACCATGAGTAAGTCTTTGATAAAACCTTGGCAAAAATCCTATTGACGTTTGGGCACCGTCGTTGGATAAAATCTGAAGGAGCCTTACCACCATGCGCCAAATCTAACTTATCATTCCCACATTGTATCCTAAAAAGCAAGCGGATGTCACTGTTATGGAGTGGCAGTCCTCTCCCCCCGATGTGAAATTTCTCATCACTCAGATCGTATGTCTGAATTATACGGCATACGGTTGTATCGCACTTCTTAAATGATTTTGGATCCAACTTATGTACTCGAATTACGTTAATCATGAGCCAAAATGGTGTCTTCTGCAATTGTTTCACGTGCTTATCACCAAACTCAAGCTCTAACACAGTTTTGATCACATCGGCAACATTGGAACGGTATATTAATTTCAACATATCCACAATAGTTTTTAGAACAGGCCTTGATGCTGTTTTACATTTTTTGAATGGCAATTGTGCTTGCCTCTTGGTTACTAAATGGGTCGACGTCTGAACTGTCGAACGTGAGCGCGGAGTTCTCCCCTGAGCGTTGTGTCTAGCACTTGGCCGACTTGAACTACCTGCAACAAATGTAACATTACCATATTAGCATGTTATAACGCAGTACCACATACATACCACCCAGTTTCACTATACTAAATTTTACTACAAAAAAATTTACCACCAAACTTACAACCCAGCTACGCGAACTACGACATTTGTTCAACACAATCATGGCTTCCATGCTAACAAAATCAGTGCCCATACTTGTTTCAAAACGCACATGGAACACCAATGTATAGTTACCATGTCCATTCACACGCCATTACCTATCAAATAACAACGTACAATGGCCCCCACCTTAAAACCATACATAGATCTTAGCTCCATGAAAACACTAAAAAACACAAACCATTCGTCACTTATACCAATTCAATGACACTACATCTCATAACAACGGTCATCTATCAAATACATGCAAACCAAGTTATATACTGAAGAGTGTTGGTCAAAACAAAAAAATAACAACCAACAACAATTTTCAATGCCAAAAAATCTGGGGTCCCTCACCCACATTATCAAACAAACGACAGGCCCACCATAACAGCATAACAAAAACAAAACAACACCCATGTTTGGATTACTCAAACTAATACACCAACCTACATTACCACAAGGCAACAACGAAATAATGGTCATAGCTAGAGCAGCAAGCAAACAAAACTCCATCCCCGCATTGACATTAACACACATTAATGTACATTACGCACAACACCACCACCACAACGTACACACAAAATCAAGACAAACAATCGCAAAGGGAACATAATGTAACACGTACATTTTCACCAAATCCATAATGGGAAACAAACCTAGCCCTACATCAGAAGCCCAAAAAATAAATACCTGGCACCATGTTATCTGGCAACGTTCTCCGACGACGGCAATGTGTAGATGTCGTCTTCACTGTTAGAGAAATGAACGAAATGGTGATCACACCTAACCTCACGATCAATGCAACATATTAAGAATGACAAAGGTAATCAAATGTCGATTTGGGCAACTAGGGTTTACAAACGTAATCAAATGCTAATTTTAGAAATTAACATCAAACATTACCAAATCAAAATCAAAATCATGCCAAATACGCGATAGAAATCACTGCAACATCAGAATCTAAATCCAAACCCTACCGTCTTCATTGTTACGGATTCGATTGCACAAAACACTACAGTTCTTTGTTGGACTTTTTCGTAAATTGAACATCAACACCAACCCACATTTACCCTCACTTGTCGAAGCCTATGCGCCCAAACCATGTTTACTAAAGTCTTTACAATTGATATAGGACTTATTAGTCCTTGAAATAAACGCCAAGACTTAATGGTTTAACATTCCCAAATTTAAAATTTATTGGTGCTTTGCCCAAAATTTTTTAAAAATTCAATAAATACAAAAAATATAAAAATATAATAAATTTTTATAATCTTTTTTTTTTTAAATAACAAATATTGTACTTTTTAAATATATCTAGATTATATGTATCTAAAAAGATAACAAAATAACAAAATATAAAAAAAATTACTCAAAATTTTAAAAACTAAATAATAAAAAGAGCAAAATTACATCTTTATAATTTTATTTTCCTAATTCCACCCTTAATGACATGACTAATATTTATATGAAGCGGTCTTACACTCTTCTTTTCTTATATTTAATCTCCTCTAATTCCACATTATTGGAAATGAAATTGAGGAGATAAAATTAAAAAATAAATCATTTTTCTAATAAAAAAGCGTGTACTACTTGAGTTACGTTCCTCTATCGAAGGGATAGTAATTGGTGTAAAACAAGAACAATTTCTTACTAACAATTTAATTAATACATTTTTAAATATTAGTTGATATTTAAATATTATTATTTTTGGTAATTAATCATATTTAATCTCTTATATTTTTAATAAAACTATTAATAAGTGTGAAATTTTTCTTAAAAATATAAAAAAATTTATTATACACTATTAAATTATGTTATTTTTCTTTTAGTTATAGTTAATTTTTTTCTTTAACTATGATCTTATTGTAGTTATCAGTCATAAAATTTTTAATTATATCTTATATATTTTTTGGTTATAAATTTTTTTATTTATTTTAATTATGATTAAAAAAATATAAAATTATGTGTCATTTGGTTTCATGTTCTTAATAATTATAAGGTGTCTACGGTGTTTAAATTTTTTTATATATTAATAAGATACCACGTAACACTATCTCCTATCAATTTATATATATCTCTTATTATTTTTTAAATAATATAAATATAATGAATACACTAACAAAGTCAATAATAATAATGTGTATATTTTATCCGCGTATAAAAATTATTCTTATATTGACCTTATTTGGTAAGATTTATTTCTGATTTATTTTAATTTTTAATTTAATTTAAACTATTTTAATATATTTAATTTAACTTAATAATACAACTTATAATCTTTTATAAATAAAAAATCAACTTATTTTTTAAATAAAAAAAAATTTAATTTATAAATCAAAAATTAATTTATATTCACAACTATAAACTATAACTCGTTATACAATAAGTTATAGTCGCGTCTCCAACTGTTGAGACAGAGGATTATACTGTACATTTGCGCCAAGTTGTATTCCTCTCCTCTTCACCTACCTACTCCACCTCCACCATATGCGATGCAAATGGCGAAGCTCTCTGAGCCCTTTGACGTCCTCGATTTCGTGCTCAACCAAGGCAATGGAGTCAAAGGTCTTTCAGACACACGCCTCAAAACAGTCCCCAACCAATTCATCCAATCTATTGAAGATCGGATCCACGTGGCACCACCAACATCTTGTGATTCATCATCGTCCTCTTCCATACCAATCATCGATGTATCGAATTGGGACAACGATGACCCAAAGGTCTCAGAATCGATCTGCGAAGCAGCTGAGAAATTCGGATTCTTTCAGATCGTCAATCACGGAGTGCCCTTGGAAGTCCTTGAGAATGTGATGGAGGCGGGTCACCGGTTCTTTGGGTTACCGGTTGAGGAGAGAAGAAAGTACATCTTCAATGGCAAGAACAACACCAACACTAGTGTGCAGTTGAAGACTAGCTTCACCCCCCATAAGGAAAAGGTTTTGGAGTGGAAAGATTACCTTACTCACATTTATTGTAATGGTGATAATGGTTCAGTGGAAGATGAAGATGATTCAAAAGGTTCTGATTCATGGCCTTCTGTCTCCAGGTATGTATTTCAATTTTTCAACTTTATCTCATGAGTTTATTTATTTATTTATTTGTTTTGGTAATACAATAGGAGATTATTTGTTTGGTGGCAAGTGTAATTTTTTAATTTTTTACGGAAAGTTGTTCAAAACTTATGCTGGATTGCGTGATTTGAAAAAAAAGAAAAAAGAAAAGAGCATGGAGATATGTATTTTTCTTATTTATTTGGATAACTTCAGTGGAGAGAAACGAAGAGAAATTAAAAGAAACAGAGAGAAAGTCATTTCTTTTATCAATTTTTCCAAAAGTGAAGAGATTGAGAGAGAAAAGTAATCAATATTTTCATAATACTATTTTTGTCCCAATAAAAATAAAATAAATAAAATGATTGAAAATGTAAAAAAGTTGTTTTGATAATATAATATAAAATAATTTCTTTTCTTTTTTTTTCTCTTATGATTTTTATTTTTTTTTGGTGAAAGCTAACAAGAAATTTTATTAAAGAAGAAAGTGTGGAGGACAAGAAGTCCTCATATACTAACAAGAACCCAATCAGAATAAAAACAGCTGTCAAAAAAAAAAGAAAGAGAAAACAAGAAAATCCAAACACTAAGGGTTGCAAATAGCAAACCAATCCCTAGAAATCAAGAAAAGTGGAACTTCTTTAAACGGAGGAGACACAAAAGCCCAAAATAAAGACAAAAAATCAATCCTATCCCACAAAGAGTCTACAGTAGCCTCCTTTCCATCAAAAATTCTTGAATTCCTTTCCAGCCAAATAATCCAGAAAATAGCACAAACAATACAAGACCACAAGGTTTTGGCTTTCTTAGAGCCGCTGAACCCATCAAACTTAACAAGAAGCATATGTGTGCAATCCCGTGGAGGAGCCCATTTAACATCACACAAACCAAATAGACGCTGCCATAACTGCATAGCCACCAAACAATGAAGAAAGAGATGATCCGCCGATTCCGAACTCCTCTTGCACATCACGCACCATTGAGGGCAAAGATAGTGATTAGGCCTTCTCCTTTGGAAAAAGTCATTGGTCATGACACCCCTATGAATTAAGGACCACGTGAAAAATTTCACTTTATGAGGAACACCCACTTTCCAGATTTTCATATGAAGAGAAACAAAGGAACGGAGGACTTATCAATGAGATTGTCAAACAAAGATTTACAAGAAAAGACCTCTGAAGAACTGATATTCCATACCTTTTTATCGGGAGATGGAACTAAGGAAACCCCATCAATCAATGTCAACAAAGATGCCAACTCAAGAAATTCCCTATCATTTAGATTCCTAAGGAAATTGAAATTCCAAGTGATTGGTGCCACATTAGAACATGCCACCGACGCAAGTGACACATTTCGAAGATGAACCAATCGGTATAAAAGTGGAAAAGCTTTATCAAAAGATGTCACCCCCACCCAAACATCCTCCCAAAATTGGGACAAAAAATAAATAGGAATACAACTCAACACTGATTATACCAAAGTGTATCTCCCACCCCGAGACAACAATGCTTGCCTCCAACCCTCCAATCTTTTCCCAATCTTAACAAGGACTGGATTCCAAAAGGCCTCTGTTCTAGGATCGCCACCCAATGGGAGCCCCAAATACTTGAGAGGGAGCTTCTCAATGGGACAACCCAACACTTCTGCCATACGAAGCTCGCAACTACGCTCAAGATTAATACCCAACACAACTCTTAGTGAGATTGACCTTAAGGCTGGATACAACTTCAAAGATCCTCAAGAGCATAAGTAGATTACAGACCATACTTTCCTCCTTAGAAGAGAAAAATATGGTATCATCTGCAAACTGCAAATGAGTCACACTAATCATATCTCTACCCACCACAATCCCCTCAGTAACCCCTTTATCTCTAGCAACATCAATTAACCTCCCCAACACGTCAACCACTACGATAAATAAAAACGGTGATAATGGGTCTCCCTGCCTTAATCCCCGAGATGCATGAAAAGAATTTTTCGCTTTTCCATTCACAATAACCGACATATTGCACGATGACACACACCCCCAAACCCACTTCCTCCACTTAAAACCGAAACCCTTCCTTTCAAAAATAAAGTCCAAAAAACCCCAATCCACATGATCATATGCTTTCTCAAAGTCTACCTTAAATACTACCCCCTCCTTACGTGACGCTCTATATTCCTCCACAACCTCATTGGCCACTAGGACCACATCCAAAATTTGCCTTCCATGCACGAAGGCACCCTGTGAAGCAGAAATCGTTTCCCCAAAAACATCTCTAATTCTTCTGGACAGAACTTTCCCCAAAATATTCAAATCACCAAAGACATCATGCTTCCAGACTTTCAAATTTTCTTTGACCCCTTTCGGCTTACGCATGAATTTAAAATCCTCCCACCCTTGGGGACTACAGCTCTCCCACCAAACCTTAAAATAGCCCTTAAAAGGACGATCCTCCAACCACGCTTTCTCAAACCTAAAGGGACAAGGACCCCATTTGAAGGGGCAACTCTCAAATATCACTGGGCAATGATCGGACACAACCCTAGGCAATGCCTCTTGTCTAATATCGGGAAACAACCCTTCCCACCCCAAGGTATGAAGGAACCTATCCAATCTACAACACACAAGATTCTCTTGAAGGTTAGACCTAGTAAACCTAGCATTGCTCAAAGGGAGATCAATCGATTCACCCTCCCTAATGAAAGAATCAAAATCCCTCATGCTTCTATTGGAAGAAGTCCCATTAAGCTTTTCAGACACGAGCCTAACCACATTGAAGTCACCGCCCACACACTAATTAGGCACACAGAGCCCCAATAAACCCCCCAATTCCTCCCACCAAACCTGACTTTCCCTAGGTCTATTAGGACCATAAACTCCTGTTAACCACCACTCACTATTGTCCCGATTGCGAAACTGGATAGACAATGAAAAAGCCCCCAAAAGTATTTCACACTCCGAAACTATTCTATCATACCACATAATCAAAATACCCCCTGACCTCCCACTAGAAGGTAATACAGCCCACTTTTTAAATCGAGTCCCCCAAATGCTCTGAATAAAAGACCTATCACACTCCTCGCACATAGTCTCTTGAAGCATGACTATATCTGGCTGATGCACTTTCAAAAATTCTTTTATTACTGCCCTATTTCTACGGAACCGTAGTCCTCTAACATTCCAACTCAAAATCTTCATTGAGCACCTAGACCACCCTTGACCTCCTTCTCCCTTCCCTCATAATTAATGTCACTCTTAAGATTCCTCAGCTCCCTCCACCCTTTTCTATGCCCCGAACTTTTTTGAGTGTTGCCCCCTTTGGGTACAAACTCCCTCTTCTTGGATCTAGACTTAAACCCATTATTCTTTACTAGAGACAACCCAAGTGTGTCAAGCAAGTGCACAAAATGGGGGACATCCCCTTCCTCCAACGGAAAGGATACATATTTACTCATTTTTCTCAACCATCGCTCAGATTCATCAACATCAGTCCCAGAAACACTGTCAACTCCTAGCCCATGATCCGGAGATACCCCCTCAGAAAGTCCAGTCCTATGATCTTCCTCATTAGCTGCAGATGGAACCAAACTGTTAGTGGTAGCCAAGCTATTATTGATTGCATGAGACACAATATCCTCCCTAATGGAAGCCATCCCACGAGAATGATGATAGACTGGAACATCATGTGACTCCCTCCCCCTCTCCAAAACTGACCCAGAAACTATCGCAGAAAAAGCTCCCTGATTATGGTCGGAAAGTACAGACTTCATATTGCCCTGCTCACAAGAGTCACGGACCTTTTCACAAGAATCAGAACCACCATCACATTCCTTACCCTCATTGCATTCCTTGCTATCAGAGTCCGAAGCCGCATTTTCATGGAATAACCAATCAAGATTAGGATCAAAGAGCTCTGCCCTATCCTCCATGCCATCATTTCCTTCTTCTGGAACTGATGAATCCTCAAAATTTTCAGAAGACCCATACTCTTATGAAATCTAACCAAACAAGATGGAGAGAAATCATAATCATTTCTTTTATTTTATTTCTTACTTATCCAAATAAGAAAAGAAATCACAATCATTTCTTTTCTTTTCTTTTCTTTTCTCTTATATCTTAAGTAATTCTTTCTTTTCTTTTCTTTTCTAAATTCCCAAACATAGTGTTAGAGAACCGATGTGACTCAAATAAAAAAAAAAAACAAAAAAAGGATGGCTATTGTAGGGGATGCGTAATGTAGGGGAAATTTGCCTACATTGATGAGATTTGGAGAAAATATAACTAGTCTCGTCGTTTTGACATAATAGGGTAAATTACACTTATGAGATTTGAAGAAAATATAACTAGTCTAATCGTTTTGACATAATTATTTTCAATGCTTTGTCTTTTTAAATATTTATCAAATTTAAATTTGATAAAAAAACGACTTTTCCTTAATTTAATGAACATTTGATGAAATGATTAAAGATTCTTTTGTAGTATTTTTTTTTTATTAAATTTAAATTTGATGAAAGATAATGTGAATAATTGGAGATCCTCTTTCACTGACTTCTTTATTAATAAAATTAAATGGACCAGAACTGATGAGTAAAGATACAAAAATAAATATATAAAAAAAAAGGTATACATTTTATTGTAAAAGAAATAATAACATCATTTTTTTCATCCATATGAAATATTGAAAGTAATGGGGTTTAAGTGTTATGTTAATTTAAATTTTAAGAGAGTGAATCGAATGTAATTATATCAAAATTGTGAGGTTTGTTGTATTTTCTTCAAACATTAGGGGAGGTTAGTGTAATTTACCCTTAAATATGATGAGAATTATATTAAATTGGACAATTTAACATCAACATCAATAATCACAGCGTCGAATTGCAGAAGAAATAAATGAGTTAATTGCTAATTAAGAAGAAATAATAAATCTTTTCCTTTATTAAGAATTCATCACTTATCTATCAATTGGGAGAGTACAAAAAAAAGCCAACTGAATAACTTAAAGGAAGAGTTCTTTATTGGAAAGAAATAATCAATTTTTTGCCTTTAATAAAAATTGGTACATGACCTCTCAATTGAGAGAGTACAAGAGGTTTTAAGTAATAGTTGGTGGCCACGGTAATGGTAACAGTGGCATTACGGGGGCGTCAATGCAGTTGCATGGCGTAAGCTGTAGCGTAGCCACATTTTTTTTCTTCTTCACACAATTTCGAGAAACATTTTTATTTCAAAATTACATTTATTAGGGTTTAGGTTTTAAGTTTTTTTTATTATTTATTTTTCATTTTTGAATTCAGTTTAATATATGTACACTAATTTTTACACTCATTTTAAGTCACTATGGAGATTTTTTTTCTTTTGTTGGATATATTTAATTTTCTTTGTTTTATTGATTGTACTTGTGAATAACTTTTCATTGTTATGCGAAAAAAAAAAAAAACACCCACACACACACACACACACACACACACAAAGCATGTTTAATATTAATATTCCTGAAGTCAGAAACAAAAATTCATAGTGCAATATGTCAACAACATACTAATGTAAAAGTACAAAACATGATATCCACGCTTTGTTCAGTAAATCTAACCTAAAGCCAAATAGATCTAAGTTAATAATCTAAGAGTCAAGTAAAAAAGTAAAAAAATTTCTTTGAGAAATCAAAAGCGGGAGGACTAATCTCATCTAATTTTGATAGCAACTCAAATCTTCTATAACTTAAAGATTGGACACTAAAAAGGATGTAGATTTAACATTTTTGTAACAGTGCTTATTCTGCTAAAAACGAAGGTGTAACGGTCGTAATTGATGTTACATAATGGTGGTGGCCTTTATGGCTGTGATTTTCAATCACACGACCATGAGATGTGGTGGTAACCACCCATACAGTTACATAACGGCATTATGGAAACAGTTGTGGCCCATGAACTAGCTCAAATTAATTTACCGGATGAGTTAAGCACTTAAGCCACATTCTTTTGTTATCTTTGATTTTAATCTCTATCTATGTCGTAGTTCATTAAATTTTTGTTGAAGTTGTTAGATAATATTCTTCATTTTTTATCCCACAATTATGGTTTGCAGTCCCTTCAATCAAGAAATCCGAGAAAAATCACTTGCTAGATTGATATCAAGGATCACTTGCCAGATTGATTTCAGCGACATATCTTTCTTTCTACATGGAAAAAGACCCCGTGTCTAAGGGTTGCCAAACTCTTTTACCTATTTTGCCTACGGGCTGAAATTGGTCACTTCAATTCACCGGAAAGCCAAGTTAACAATTTTTTTTTTTTGGTTTCGTTTTTCTTCTTTTGCAACGATTTTTCAACAGCTTGTTGCATTCACACATTGAATTTGTCAGATTCATTGTGTCTTGTTCAATAAGAGTTAATTTTGAGGCCATTGGTATTATTTGAAGATTGATTCTTCTTGATTATTGACTAATTGTTTGAAGGGATCAACTTTTGGAATACATGAAGTGGGCTAAACCAGTCATCCAAAGGCTCCTAAAGGTGCTAATGAAGGGACTTAATGTGGAGGAGATAGGTGCAACCAAGGAAAATCTGTTAATGGGTACCCTTATTGTTAATTTTAACCACTATCCCATATGTCCAAACCCTGATCTCACAGCTGGAGTTGGACCTCACTCCGATGCCTCAACAATCACCATCCTCCTTCAAGACGACACTGGCGGTCTTTATGTGCGAGGAAGAGAAGGCTGGATCCATGTCACGCCTGTTAAGGGAGCACTCATAGTCAATATTGGTGATGTACTACAGATTATGAGTAACGATCGTTACAAAAGCATAGAGCACCGTGCTGTTACCAGTGCAAGGAAGCACAGGATTTCAGTCCCCATCTTTGTGAACCCAGGTCCTAATGCAGTTATGGGTCCTCTGCCAGAAGCATTACAACTTGGAGAGAAGCCAATATATAAGCAAGTTCTCTACTCCGATTACTTCAATTATTTCTTCAGTAAGCCTCATGAAGGGAAGCAGACTATTGAATATGCTAAAATTTGATATCATATTTCTAAGCATTGCATTATTGCAAGCTCTCTTTCATGTATTGGATGCAAAACAATAATGGCGTGTAAAGGGAGAGGTATAGTCTCTTTCTGTAAACTTGAGTAGATCATACTGTATTACCCAAAAAAACTAATATCTTTGATCTTTGTATTGCATGTTTTTAGACTATATGACGCATGTGAAAATATTATGCAATTATAGATAAATAAATTGAGGTATGATATTATGAATGAATGTAAAAATTTATGTATAATTGATTGATGTTTATTGATATATTTTTTACAATGATTCATGATTCCTATATATAGAAGAGGGTGAGTGTGTAGTAGATAAGGAGTAGGTGAAGTGGAGGTGGTAGTGGTGTAATGGGTTAGGTTTAGTGGAGTAGGTGAGGTGGTAGTGGTGTAGTGGGATAGGTTTAGTGGAGTAGGTTTAAGTGGAGGTGATAGTGGTGTAGTGGGTTAGGTTTAGTGGAGTAGGTTTAAGTGGGTGAAGTAGGTGATAGGTTTTAACAGCCCCCCACAAACTCAAGGGGGATAGGAACTAGCCAACTTGAGTTTGGAGAGAGTAACAAAACAAGAAAATACATAAAAATAAAAGAGGATAGGAGACACTGTATGGTCGTGTCAGACCATTGGTGAAGACACTGGATGGTGGTGTCATAACGTTGTAGAGGACACTGTATGGGGGTGTCATAACGTTGCAGAGGACACTGTATGGTGGTGTCATAACGGTGTAGAGGACACTGGATGGCGGTGTCAGACCGATGTAGAAGACAGTTTATGGGGTCATGTCGGACCGTTGTAGCAGACAATGTTGTGACAGTTGTTGTGACAGTTTACAGAGTCTTGCTGGACCCTTGTAGAAACTAACCGGAATCAATGTCGGGACAGTTTACAGAGTCTTGTCGGACCCATAAAGGAACTAACCGAAATTAATGTTGGGACAGTTTACAGAGTCTTGTCGGACCCTTGAAGGAGCTAACCGGAATCAATGTCGGGACAGTTTACAGAGTCTTGTCGGACCCCTGAAGGAGCTAACCAGAATCAATGTCGGGATAGTTTACAGAGTCTTGTCGGACCCTTGAAGGAGCTAACCGGAATCAATGTCGGGACAGTTTACAGAGTCTTGTCGGACCCCTAAAAAGTCGCACCCTCAAAAGGTGTGCCCAATCTTTCAAAAGGCGTGCCATCAAAAGGCGTGCCCAATCCATAAAAAGACGTGCCATCAAAATGCGTGCCCAATCCATAAAAAGGCGTGCCATCAAAAGTTGCGCCCTCAAAAGGCGCGCCCACTTCATCAAAAGTCGTGCCCGACAGAAAGCGTCGAGCCATCAAAAGGTGAGCCGGAGACGCGGCGAGGCACGTGAGCGACAGAGCGGCGTGTCGGCCGCGTCGTCAGTGTCAATATAAACCAATGCGGAGGCGGAGGAAACCAAACCAGACTGAAACCTCTGAACTTGTTATTCTGAAACAATCTGTAAATACTCTGTATCCAACCCTTCTCAGAAACACTCAGCAACCCAAAAAACATGGCCTCTTCTTCCCGTTCAGCTACCCAGAATATGGCCTCTTCATCCCGTGGTCTACTCACTCTCTTTCCCGACCTCAATGAGTCAACAAGAGAGAGAACTGGTGCGGTGGCCAGTGAACCTCAACCAAACACCTCTGTGTTTGCTCCGTTGAACTTTCCGATGCGGTCGGTGGAGCAAAAAATGGCGGTGCAAACTGATATTGAGGCCAATCAGTATACTCTGAAGTCATGTGTGGAAACCATGACTGCGGTCACAAACTTGTCACACCGGCTGCAGAGCAGGACAAATGAGGTGCAACAGTTAAACTCTCAGCTAGCTCTGCTCCAACGCATGTATAAGGATGCGCGAGCAGAGATAAGTGTGCTAAAGGCAGAAAACAAGGAGCTGAAACGGAAGGCCACCGTGATGTTCCGATTCGGAGGTCCGCCATATGCTGCAGTGGAGGAGCAGGGAATAGTGATCGTGCCCAGTGAAGTGGGAAACACGGAGGCAACACCGTCAAGGGCCGCCCAGGACGGAGGCAAGAAGAAAAGACCGGCGGCTGAGTAGAGAAGAAAAATCCCACTGTGGGTGTGGTAGTTTTGTTTTTGTTTGTGTGGGTTTTTTTTTTTTTTTTTTTGATGTAAAAGTGTGATCGGGGTTGATCCCCTGATATGAATAAAATGACAAGGTTGTGAAATGTTGTTGGTGTTATTTTGTGGTGTTGTTTTGTTTAATAAGAAAAATAAAATAAAAGAAAATAATGGATAAAGAAAATAGAGAAAAATATTTGTGGATGGGTGATAAGAAAGAACAGCAGTGTGATTTTTTTTTTTTTTTTTTTTTTTTTTGGTGGAATATAAAATAAATAATAATAAGAGAATGGAAAACGGGTGATGCTTACTAACAAGGGATAGGGAAAATATATTATAATAAAAAATATATATATATATATATATTAAAATAAAAGAAAAGGGTGAAAGAACGTGGATGAAATAAATTAAGAGAAAAGAGAGATATGATTAAAGTGGGTTTGAAAGTGGGAAAAGATGAGAGAGAGGGAGATAGAGTGGGTGCATGATGATGATGTTGGGTCCATGGAGAGAGAGAGAGAGAGGGATGTCCAAGAAGCTTGTGCTTTTGACAGTTACACATTACCCAAGCTGTATGTGAAGATGCATGTTACTGTCTTACACTTCTGCAAGCTTGGTATTCTTTGTGGGGCACTTGCAACACGTGACATTGAAAATTGTATTCGAAAATGATGACATCTCCAACATGAAACGTCTTGGAAGCAGCCCAGGCCTTGTAATCAATATTCCCAATGATGGTTCAACCAGCGGAGTCCCCAACCTTGTACACTGCTGCCATTGAAACCTTCAAGCCAGCAAACATGGCTACCAACAACAGAGCCACAGCTCTACACCCCACACCCAAATCCATGGCTAAGAGAGAGAGAGCAAATCGGGAAAAAAAAACAGCAGTGACGAGCAGAAAAGCAGCGCCAGAAACGCCAACGACGACGACGAGTAAGAGTAAAACCACGGATATGTGAGAGGCGAGGTGAACGGCGATAGAGGCTAGACGATGATGCGGGTGCCGCCGCTGACATAGCGGAGGAGGGGTGTAAGAAAATGTTAAAGAAGTCAAGGTATGTGTAGAAAATAAGCGGAATAGGTTGAGGTCCGGCGGGCGGCCAAGGCGAGGTTGCCGCCCGCCGGTGAAGCGAGAAATACTAAGGTCTTAACCTTGCTCTGATACCATGTAAAAATTTATGTATAATTGATTGATGTTTATTGATATATTTTTTACAATGATTCATGATTCCTATATATAGAAGAGGGTGAGTGTGTAGTAGGTAAGGAGTAGGTGAAGTGGAGGTGGTAGTGGTGTAGTGGGTTAGGTTTAGTGGAGTAGGTGAGGTGGTAGTGGTGTAGTGGGTTAGGTTTAGTGGAGTAGGTTTAAGTGGAGGTGATAGTGGTGTAGTGGGTTAGGTTTAGTGGAATAGGTTTAAGTGGGTGAAGTAGGTGATAGGTTTTAACAATGAAGTATAACAATTGAACATAATCTAAGATATGCATAGTGTTATACTATTATTGTAGATAACAAGAGCCTTGGATTGAACAACCATCTGCAATAGCGACATTGTTTATAATAACTGAATTGAATTGACAACCTGCAGATGCAAATTACAACGGATAAATGACATTGCAATTATCCCATATAAAACTAGTCAAGCAGTAGAAATGTCATGCAATTATGACTGTAATGAATTAATGTGAAGCTTGGTTTGCCTGGTTTCGGCCTTTTGGTGATTAAGGCTCCTTTCTGTTTCAGCTTCTGTTTTGCTTTGTCTGAGTACTATGGAAACCGTGAAGCTTTTATGGAAGTGGATGTTGAATTTTGATTGTTAAATTCTGGTCATGGTCTTTTATTTCCAAGATTGTTCTGTGGTATATCATTGATTTGCTTTAACTAGTTAAAATTTTCTCTTTTTTGGAAATCAGAAATTGAATAATTGAACAACTCCACATAAAGACTTGGTAAAGTTGTAGTTTGTTTAACAAAATAATAGCTACTTAGATAGAGGGGTTTAGTTGAGGAAATCTTAGAATCTGTGGTTGCAAGTTCTTGAAATTTGATTATGCTGATTGTGAGTTGGGGTTTTGTATTGGATCACGAAGCTCTTTCCTTGCCAGTTTGGGCAACCTTCCACAATGTTGGTGGTGGGCAATTCGGGTAAGCTTGTGCTGGGGTAGAGCTTGAACATCATAATGCTTTTGTCTGGAGGCCAGGCCCCTGGAGGACGCCATGCGATTTCTGGAATCTTCTGTAAGTGCTTCATATTTGGATGGGCTGTACATATTTGGATCTTATTTAATTTGGTATGATTTATTACTGAACTCATATATCTATATATATTTAATTGTGTTTATGTATGTTCATGGTAGTTTACATACAGAATTGATGGAAATGAATTACACTATACAGCTTCGGGGGTGAACCAGCTCGGATCATGAAGTGAAAAAATATGGTGCTGACCTCGGAGTGCAATTCACCCATACAGGAATAAGGTCAGCATTAGTAAGCTGAAACTTGTAAATTTCTCTAATAAATTAAAACTGATTCAATTAATATTCGCAACCTCTAAGAACTTCAACATGCCATGTCATGACATCAGACTTTACCAAGCTCTATATCTTGTGCTTCCAGGAAACTATGCAACCACCATGCCTTGTCCCATTATGTTATCTTCCTCAGAAACTTGTATTTTGAGTAATGATTTTATTGTGTTAACAGTTCTCAGTTGCGTGTTTACAAGTTATATGGTTGGTTTAATTTACGTGGGATAGAGTACCAGAATAAATTTATCAATGAATGTTGCACTCTACAGAAAAATATTATCCTTACGCCCTGAATTAGCAGAGCCCACATTTTACTTTCTTGGCTATACAAAAAAGAAGAATACAAAAAAAAAAAAAAAAAAACAAAAACAAAAACAAAAACAAAAATTCTTTCTTTTTGATAATTTCTGTTTTCATATTTTATTGCCAGTGTAATTTTCTTATCCGTATAATCTGTTTTATTAGCTTATGCGTGTATGTGTGTACCTTTGTTCTTAAAAAGCAGACAACAGGAACGTTAATATGCAAAATGATTGAACATTATAGTAGCTAAGGTGGAAGTGGTAAGGCCTTCTTGGTACTGTAGCACTAAGGGTGTATCACAATTTGCACATTAGGCTCTTGCATTCTTCGGGCTTTTCCTTAAATCCAGTTTGACAGTATACTTTATAATGCGAAGGACTTGTTCTCTTCTTTGAATATATATCCTTAGTTGTTCTCTAACTGGTGACGGTAAAAAAAAGAAGTCAAATTGGATGCTTAAAAATGACTGCATTCTGTAATTATCATAAATGTTTCCTGTATGATGCATTATAGAGTTTGATTTCCAAAGGATTTATGCATAGAGGCATCAAACCGGACGAACTTTCTCATAGTTCTTAGAAGAAAGCAAATCAGGTAATATCCATTGTTGTATTGAAATTCCTTTTCTTTTGACAAATGATTGTAAAACTTGTCATGTTCACAAGGCATTTCACATCTCATAGGTCTATCTATATTTGCATACCTTTCTAACCGAAATTACTATACTGTTATTTCCATTGTGTCTCTTTCTCTTTTTCCTGCAATTTACCTGTAACAATTCTCCTTATGGTTTCTGGTCAGTTTGGAAGTCGGCCAAATTTGTGATGCAAAATACACACAAACATCAATCGCTTAAGTGTCCTTCAAGAACCGCTTTGATCTTGAAGAAGTTCTTGATTGATCTATGAATATTGAACTTTCAGCAACTCCTTGAAGGTTTGTTGGTTCCTTCTCAGTGTTTTCTTGGTACACAGAAGCCTTCAATCTGATGCCCTTGGGACAATTAGCCAAAACTGGATAGTGAGATCCAAAACTCTTCATAACTCATACATTAATCAAAAACTCTTCACGGTGTTGGGGGGCTGGTGGTGATGCCTGTGGCCTGGGGTTTTGTAGTGGCCGGCGATGGTGGGATTTGGAGAGGTGTGATTATCCTTAATGGTAATTTGTCTGAAGGATAGAATTGTAATTAACTTTTTTTTTAAAAAAAAAAAAAAAAAAAAAAACATAATGTATACTGTGCAAATAAGAGCTCCCCTTCCTAATCCCTCCCTCTTGTCTCCCACCTCCCATGGGACTCTTGGATAATGTGCATGGTAAGAGAGTTTGTTTGTCTCCCACCTCTCATGGGAACTTTTTTTTTTTTTTAGATGGGTGAAAGGAAACTAGAACCACCTCTCTACTAGCTGAAGCCACCAAGGTGGGACTTCCTCCATCCAAACCTCTCTACTAGAACAACCTACCATGGGACTATTGGATAATGGGGTAACGGAAAAGAGTTAGTTTCATTTAGTTAAATGGTGGATCACTAACGCTCCGTTTGTTTGGATTAAAAATATTTTTTAAAAAATATTTTTTGTATTTTCTTATATTTGGTACAATAGAAAACAAAAATCAAAAGGAAAATATTTTTCATGGTCAATGGAAAATAAATTTATTTTGACAAAATATTTTTCTGACTAAAATTTTGCCAATATCATCACACCACTACCACCATACTACTATCACCACGGTCATTGCCACTACCGTCGCCATCATAGTTGTCATCGTCCCACCACTATGCCACCATCTCGGCCACCACCACCGCCACCACCAAACAAAAGAAAAATATTTTTTTTGAAAACATTTTCTAACACTTTTTTATATAGAAAATATTTTCTATTAAAAAATATTTTATATCTAAACAAATCGAATTTTTAAGTTTGTTGGAGAGTTTGTCAGAGTTAGTTAGCTAAGTTGGTATAGATATGTGGGTGCTGATTTCCAACCACACTGCCAAATAGGAACTTAGCAAGAGAGCACAGGCAGAATAAATCACGTCCGAACAACCTGTCATAGAAAGATAAGACTCCGGTGGTGGTTCGTCCACTCGGGGACACTCTGACGATCAAGTCAGTACTTAATTATCTCTCAAAGATAGTAAATAGTGCTCAACTCACTAGTCAAAATACAAAAGGCGTACCTTAAACCCACGAGGGTGCCTTACTTTTATAGCCAGCACTAACCTGATCTCTGTAGAAGCCTAACTTCAATGGACTCTGGTTCAATACTCATCTTGGACTCCCAGCCAGATAGAGATAAACTCCTTAAGAGTTTCATCTTTATCCATACTGAGGTCCTCTTCCATTTTAGGACTCTTGTCTCTTATCCGCTCATTTCGGATTCCGTTATCTCCGCAGATAAGATAACCTCGGTAACATGACCAAGACACTTGGCATCTCGGCTGACACTCCGGTGCCACCTTGGCCACGTGTTGTCATTCACAAAATATGTCCCCACAACTGCCTCCTAGGTTCTATTGCCTCGGCATCCTGAGGTGATGAAATCTATATCATTCGTCTACATAGCACATCGGCTAAGACGTATTCCATCCTTCATGAGCGAGATCATCACACGTCGGCTTGACATGACTAAGAACCAAGAACCAAGTTCTTCAAGTTCCTTATCCAAGACCGTTCCTCTTGCCGAGGTTCTTGCCTCATTAAATTAAGAACTTCAAGAATTCTATCTGCGTATGAGCTGTCACGCATGATTTTCTCAACCGTTTCCTTCACACGTCCTTCTCTTATTGATTTGTACCTGACACGCGCCACCAGGTCGCGTCGCTCCTGCGCACGTCACCTGACAGACACGCCATCCAAGGCATATCATTTATGGTTTGCCGCCTTTTCGCATTTTAACAAAATTCTCCTTCTCTCTTCGTCTTTTCACTTTTGCAAAAACACCCTCTCTCTCTCTGCTCAGAGCCTCTCTCTCTAACCTCCCATTTTGTACCTTCGAAGCTCTCTGCAATCACTCCATTTACCTCCTTCGGTAAAGCATTCTCCCGTCGCCACCGTCTGACTCCGGCGAAACTCAAATCGGCGTTCTCGAATCTCGGCCCCAACCGGTGAGTTCTTCATTTCTTTTAATTTTAGTTTCAGCCCTCATTATTTTGTATATATTCTGTTGTTATTGAATCTGTCTTCATGATTATACTCTGTTTCTTTCTTTTCTTCGATTATGAATCGATTTTCTGTTCTTGAATCTTGAATTTGCGTAGTCTTTTATGAAAATGTCAAATCATGTTATTTTGCTGTGACCTTTGCACATTATTCTTCACACACTCACTCAATGTCTTGAAGTTTTGGATGTGTACATTTATCGTTTTGCTTTCTGCTTCGTTCCTGATGTCTAAATTTCATTTCTTTTCTGGTCTTTTTGCTTCATTTCCAGATTCTTGCCTTTGATTCCTGTATCTGCATAGATTTAGGTTTGGGATTTGATCTAGAACTCTGTTCTTTTAGAAAAACCGAACCAAAAAACCCCCTTGAATTTTCAGAAACCTTTACTCCAGTGCTCTCTAGGGTTTAGTCGAGATCATTTGCCACTTTCCAAACCTCTTACCAAAAAACCTGAAATTAGACCCACTTTGGCCTACATAATGGGCATGTTCAGGTGGAGAGTCGACACCCCTTCTAAGCTAGAGTACTTTAGGCAGGAGTTTTCTATCCCAGCTGACGTTCAAATTCGGTTGGCTAGAGAGAATGACTTCATTATACCTGGGAAGGACTACATGCCCTTTCTTATAGTCTCCATCATTGAAGGAGGAGTCAGATTCCCCCTCAACACCCTTTTTAGGGAGGTCCTCTACTATTACAAACTGAACCCCATGCAACTAGTTGTAAACTCTTTTAGGATTATAAACGGAATCGCCGAGTTGGAACGTCGGCAAAATACCACTGCACTACCAGCAATCCATTTCGGTATAATAGTCACTGTTGTCGCTACCACCGACGAGATGGGACACAGTAAGGCTGTCGTCAAAGACCTCTTGGCCGACATACCTGGCGTTGTGACAGTCCCCTCACAATCCTAACCAAAGGCTAAGCCAAAGAGGGTGAAAAAGGCCAAAGACAAGGCAACAGTGACTCAGATAGACTCTGAGGACATTTTACCGATCTCTAAATTAGCCGAGGCTGAGAAAAGTGCCTCCGCTGCTGAGAAGAGGCCTGCTGAGGCTGGTTCGTCGAAGGCACCCTCCTCGAAGAGGCTAAGGTATGAGGGTAGAGATCAGCCCGGCGTCCTTAAATCCAACTGCCCTTGGGCCCTGACATTCATGGTGGGTGACCGACCTCTACTGTAGCGATCTTGGTTTTGATCCTTCTTTCATGTTTTGCCACTTCGACTGGGCAAGTCGGGGATCGAGCTGCCCGGTCAGCTCGCGGGGGTCCAGGGGGCAGCGCCCCTTGGCGGGTAATACAAAATGTATTCAAAGTTACTTGTCCGCTCGAGCGGCCGTTTATGCGCTCGAGCAAAGAATGTTTCGTTCTAGAAGTTTGACCTGTCTGCAAAAGTACTAGAAAGGTGTATTCGACGCTCGAGCGGGACTTTCCACGCTCGAGCGGACCATGTTATATCAGTTCGTGAATCTAATATTTCAGATCACTTTTGTATCTCTCTCTCTCTAAAAATATTTCCTCTCCTTTCTCTCTACTTTTCCCTACGCCAAATTGGATCAAAACCTTGATTTCTCAAGATGCATTAGAGTTCTGCCATAGGTTCTTCATCAAAGTTGGTTAACTTCTCGAGGGCTTCGTTGTGTGCGGTGAAGATCGAGTTTCGACACCATTGATTTTGGGGGTTTCATCTCATTTCTTCTTCAAAACTTGAGGTAGGGATTTTCTTAAAGTTATATATATGTTTTTGCAAGATCTATATGATTTTCGAAATCATCTTTCAACAGCTTTGAAAATTGATTATTGATTCAAGAAGTTGAGCGATTTTGAAAGTATATTTGTCTCTTGTTCTTTTAAAATGATCTTATGGGTTTTGATCTTCGTTGATTGAAAAAAAAGATGATTTTGGAAAGTTTTCTTTCAAAAGATTTAAAAGATTTGAGTTGTATAGTTTGGTGAGAAAACCTAGAATTTGCGGATTTTTTTAAGAGACTGAAAATCCATGAATGATATTGTTATATTTATTTTGTGTGTCAAAATAAATGGATGTTTGGAAAATTTCTTATTTATATTTATATAAATGATGAATTTCAAGGAATATGAGAATTATTGTTCATTTTGAAAATTATTGTTCAAAATGTTGAAATAATCTTGAAATGACTAATTGTTGAGGATACCTAAGAAGAGGGAATTGTGTTATTCCTTGAATAATGAATTGGAATAAAAGTATTTATATTCATCTTGTATTATTGGCATATCAATTCATTTGATTACATTAAACTTTGAAAGTTGATTTGAAAACTTGCATTGAGAAAAGAATGTTGAGAAACAAGTTTTCATAGAATGGTTTTGGGGTAAATACGTTGATAAGTCTTGATAGGTGGTGTAAATGATATTGAATAAGTTGGCCTGAGAGTCTGGGGTGAAAGATCAAAAACTCGCGTAGATACGTGTCGAGCCTTCCGGCTAATACCGGTAAAAATGACAAATTGGTAGTACTTGTATAGTCTACTTGCAGATAGGGACCTAGGGATTACCAGAGTCGTATTTACGGCTCTTGAAATGAATTGTTAAGTTTTGAAGAATTGAAATTGCATGACATCATTGAGCATGGGGGTTTTCAAATATGAAGATGTGATTTTTTTTTTTCAAAAGAGCATAGCATGGCATGTGCATTTCATCTCTTGAGACTTGTATAAAATGTATATACTTTGTTAAGGATTTCCTATTAGGTTTTATGCTCACCCTACAGGATTTTTGTGCAGGAAAAGATGTGATTATGTTGCCTAATTAATGGCGAGGAAATGTGTGTTGAGAGTACGAGACTCATTTTGCTGTGACTTTGTGTGTAAACTAAGGACTGTATGTGTGTGGATTTGAATAACTGTTTTTTGTAACCAAGCTCAAGCCTTGGAAACTTATAAACCCTTGGGGGTATTTATTTGTTTATTTACTTGTTGTTAAATTAATGTATTATTGCATGAAGAACTATTATATCATGTAATGTAAGTTTGGAGATTTATATTCGGTTTTCCTTGAACGAGTCATGATTGTTGTATTATCATTTGGGGTAGAAATTTGGGGCTTCACAACTTGATATCAGAGCTACCGGGTTTGAATGCTTTGAGCTCATGGAAAGTGGTTGTTTAACCACAATGGGTTCATTTAGCATGCTTAGGAAGTATTATGCATTTTGTGACTATGTGATAACATGCTTATGTGACTAAATGGGTATGAGACTGGACTTTTGGGATGTTGTTTGCGTCTGTTAAATTCCTTGAGGTCTCATTAGAAGGGTACTTGATCAATATTCGTTCTACTAAGAATTCTTAATTTTTCGTGGGACGGATTTCATCGTAAAAGAATAGTCCGTATGTGTATACATGACTAAGTGCTTATGTGAAGTGAAATTGAATTGTGTATATGATAGAGAAATATATGGAATTGTTGTAGTCGAACTTGTGAGTCAAGTTACGAGCACATATGAGTTAATGTGCTAAATTATTTCTCGTGTCCTTTATTAGGATGTCTGGAAGGGGTCAAGTCTGTAGTGGTAGAGGCGGGAGGTGTGGTAGGGCTCGCCAAGGTGTGCATGAGGTACTTGTCCATAGGGTTCCGGTGCAAGAAGAAGGGTTCGGCCAAGCTAATATGGCCGAGCAGGTGGGATAAGCGGGTCAAACCGTAATAGGGGCCCTAACTCGAGAAATGGCAAGAGTTTTAAGGAAGTCTATGAACTTGTTGACGGTGGAGAATCAAACCCGAGAGAACACCACGAAGTCAAGGGCGAGTTTCCTTACTAGAGATTTCTTGCCAGCCAAACCGGATGAGTTCCATGGTGGTCCCAAGCCCAAGAAAGCGGATGAGTGGTTCGAACAAACTGTGAAGACATTTGAGATGCTTCACATCGAAGATAGTGAACTAAGAGTGACTCTAGAGAGTTACTACCTTAAGGGAGACGCGGGTCAATGGTGGAAATATGCCAAGAGTGGAGCGGAGCCGACATGAGAAGCCTTTGCGGTTGCTTTCCAAGGTAAGTACATACCTCCCACTGCTAGAGAGAGATTGAGGCAAGAGTTTAAAGACCTCAAATAACTCGACGTGCCCGTGGCCGAGTTTGAGGCAGTCTTCTCTAGTTTGTCCAGATTTGCACCAGAGTTAGTGGCAACGGAAGAGCGCTGTTGCATTGAATTTGAAAAGAAATTGAAAACAAAAATTATGTTCAAGCTTGTCGGAAAATATGATTTGGGAATATGACCGTCTTGTGGAGACAGCGACACATGTAGAAATTTCCATACAAGCCGAGGAGGAGAGGTTTCGGAGTTCAAGGTCTAGGGGCCAAAAGTCTCAAGGAGACTATAGGCAGAACAAAAAGAGTAGGAACATCTGTCCATTCCAGTCGCAACCACAGCATTCTAGATCCACTTTTCCTTTGCCTAGTGCGGGTCCGGGAAAAAGTGCATCAAGTAGCTTCTCGTGTTTCAAGTGTGGCCAACCGGGTCACAAATTCTTCTCATGCCTACAGAAGGGAGGAGGACAGTTAATGTTACCACCACCTAACCGATCTCAAAGTCAGTCTCAGTCTCAGAATAAAGGTCAAGGGTTTAATTGTTATCAGTGTGGTCAGCCGGGGCATACGGAGAGAACTTGCCCACAGTTGGGAGGCGCATCTGGCGCATCAGGGTCGAGGCAGACTCAGAGCCACCAGCAGGCTCAATCAGTCCAAGCTTCGCGAGTTAATCAGGGAGCCACTTCGACTCAGTCAGTACAATAGGCCTATGCTCCGAGAGGAGAGCAAGTTAATCAGGGGTCATAGGGGCATGTGTATACTGTTACCGTGCCAGAGCAGTTACCAGAATCCTCAGTTGTGAGAGGTATTTTTGTTGCGTGTAATTCTTTAGCTCATGTATTGATAGACATGGGTGCGTCTCATTCATTTATATCTACTGCATTTGCTTCTGCATTGGGGTTAGAGGTAGCACGGTTAGTGCCTCAACTCAGAGTAGAGTCACCTGTTGGGGGTACAGTTGATTTAAACCGTGGCTGTCGTGATTATGAAATAGAAGTTGCCGGGCGTCAACTTCCGTTTGCTTTTGTGTTACTAGATATGTCGAGTTTTGATGTCATTTTAGGCATGGATTGGTTGTGTTCTTATCAAGCTATGATTGATTGTTATCGTCAGAGAGTTACGGCGTGCACTTTGGGTGGTGATCGTTCTATTTTCTAGGGAACCGTGTTGATAGAGCCTTGTTGCCAGTTGTTGACCCTCGTAGTAGGAGCAAGCTTAGTGGCCTTCTTGCAACTCTCTTGGATAGTGAGAGTGATAGGGCTCGTGTTGAGTTACCAAGGGTAGTTTGTGAATACTCGGATGTCTTTCCAAAAAATCTTACTAGTTTACCACCTCATTGGGAGATCGAGTTCTCCATTGAATCAGTGCCTAGCACGGCACTGATTTTCCATGTCACTGTATAGATTTGCACCTGCCGAATTGCATGAGTTGAAGATTCAACTCCAAGAACTTTTAGATAAGGGCTTTATTCTCCCTAGTATATTGCCTTGGGGAGCGCTGGCTCTCTTTGCGAAAAAGAAGGATGGGTCATTGCGATTGTGTGTTGGTTACCGCAAGTTGAATAGAGTTACAGTTAAGAACAAGTATTCCCTACCCAGAATAAATGATTTGTTTGACCAACTTAGACGGTCTCGTTACTTCTCAAAAATAGATTTGAGGTCGAGGTACCATCAGTTGAGAGTCCGGGAGGAGGACATTCAGAAGACGGCCTTTCGTACTCGTTATGGCCACTATGAATTCTTTGTAATGCTTTTTGGGTTGACCAATGCACTGGCTTCCTTTATGGATTTGATGAACATAATTTTTCGAGAATACTTGGACCGTTTTATGGTTGTATTTGTGAACGACATCTTGATTTATTCAACCTCTGAAGAGGAACACGAGACTCACTTGCGGGTAGTGCTCGGTTTACTTAGTGAGCACCAATTGTATGCTAAATTTGAAAATGCGAGTTTTGGTTAATGGAGGTGAAGTTTTTGGGGCATGTAGTGTCTAGAGAGGGAGTGACTGTGAATTCCTCAAAGATAGATGCCGTAAAGGATTGGGAATAACCCAAGAATGTTTTTGAAATCCGGAGTTTCTTCGGATTAGTGGGGTATTGGCGACGTTTTGTAAGGGACTTCTCTAGACTAGTTGCACCTTTAACTAGGTTGACTAGAAAGGATATCAAATTTGTGTGGAGTGAGACTTGTGAAAAGTCATTCCAAGAGCTTAAGACTAGATTGACTACCGCAGCAGTTTTGATCATTCCGAAAAGGGGTTTGAATTACACTGTCTATTGTGATGCGTCCGGGGATGGACTTGGTTGTGTCTTGATGCAAGAGGGAAAAGTTGTGGCCAACGGATCACGACATTTGAAAACCCAAGAGAAGAATTACCCCACCCATGATTTAGAATTAGCAGCGGTGATTTTTGCCTTGAAAATTTGGAGGTATTTCTTGTATGAAAAGTTTCAGGTTTTCTCAGATCATAAGAGTCTAAAGTATTTGTTTTCTCAAAAAGACTTGAATTTATGATAACGAAGATGGATGAAATTTTTGAAGGATAATGACTTTGAGTTACACTATCATCCGGGAAAAGCCAATGTGGTGGCCGATGCTTTGAGTCGAAATTTGTGAGTAGTTTGGTAAGTGTGGCCATTTAGGAATGCGATATGCTAGATGTTATTGGCAAGTTTGATTTGCACTTAGATAAGTCCGGAGAGAGTGCTACCTTGTTTACTTTGAATGCTCAACCTACCTTGGTTAGTAAGGTCATAGAGGCACAACGAGGAGACCGTGATGTGGAATCAATCCGTGTTAAGATTTCCAATGGGAAGGAAGAGAAAGGTTTGAACGTTCACTCGGATCTGAGTGTACGTTACCTAGACCGTTTGTTTGTACCAAAATTTTGTAGGGAGGAAGTACTTCGGGAGTTCCATCACTTACGCTTTTGCGATACACCCGGGAGGCACTAAAATGTATCATGATCTTAGTCGTCAGTTTTGGTAGAGGGGTAGGAAACGGGATGTCGCTTTATTTGTATCGAAGTGCCTTGCTTGTCAACAAGTGAAGGCCGAACACCAAAGACCAGCGAGTTTGTTACAACCCTTACCGATAGCTGAGTGGAAATGGAAGCGTGTTACCATGGATTTTGTAGTTAGGCTTCCTAGAACACAACGAAGCAATGATGCCGTTTGGGTGATTGCTGATAGGTTGACTAAGTCTACACATTTCATTCCGATGCGCACCAGCGACTCAGTTGAACGCTTGGTAGAATTGTACATTAGAGAGATAGTTCGATTTCATGGAGTCCCTGTGACTATTGTATCGGATAGGGATCCTTGTTTTACTGCCTGGTTATGACAAAGCCTTCAAGAGGCGTTGGGAACTAAGTTGACTCTTAGCACTGTTTATCATGCTCAAACCGATGGACAATCGGAATGTACCATTCAGATTTTGAAGGACATACTTAGAGCTTGTATCCTTGATTTTAAAGGGCCTTAGGAAGGACACTTACTATTGATTGAGTTTGCTTACAACAATAGTTACCAAGCTAGTATTGGGATGGCACCATTTGAGGCCTTGTATGGCGACCTTGTAGATCACCGGTTTGTTGGGCCGAAGTGGGTGATGCACCGTTACTGGGTTCGGAAATTGTTAGAGAGACAACCGAGAAAGTTGTTCTCATTCGAAAGAGGTTAGCTACGGCCCAAAGCCGACAAAAGAGTTATGCCGATAAGAAGAGACGACCTTTATCTTTTGAAGTTGGTGACCATGTTTCTAAAAATCTCACCAAGGCGGGGTTTGGTGAGATTTAGTAAGAGTGGTAAATTATCTCCAAGCTTTATTGGGCCTTTTGAGATCTTAGAGCGAATTGGGAAAATGGCATACCGGTTAGCTTTACCGCCACAACTTTCGGGAGTTCACAACGTATTTCATATATCTATGCTTAGGAAGTATGAACCCGACTCTTCTCATGTTCTTGATTGGGTTGACTTGGAGGTAGATGAAGATGCCTTTTACGAAGAACGACCGGTTCAAATATTAGATACCTCGAGCAAGTGCTACGGGGCAAAACTATACCATTAGTAAAGGTGTTGTGGAGACACCATGGGATTGAAGAAGCGACGCGGGAACGGGAGACGGAAGTCCGCTCCAAATATCCGGATTTGTTTGAAAATGCTTAAGTTGTTTATCTTTGTAATATTCCCTAGTGTTGAGGGAAACGTATTTAAAGTTGTTAACCACATGTTGATATGTACATTGTTGTTTTAAGCATAAGGTTGTTGAGAGTTGCCATTACTTTTTAGGAAATTTCATGTTTATGCGTATTTGAGAGGTTGTTGTTAATGAGATAACCATGGTGGAAATGGTGGAATTTGGTTGAGAGTTAATATTGTGATTTGAAAATGAAATAGCATGGCTTTGATCGCTAGAAACCCCTTTGTTTGGGTAGTTTGATTTGAAATTTCGGAGACGAAATTCTTTAAGGGGGAAAGGTTATAGCGATCCCGATTTTGATCATTCTTTCATGTTTTGCCACTTCGACTGGGCAGGTCGGCGATCAAGCTGCTTGGTCAGCTCGCGGGGGTCCAGGGTGCAACGCCCCTTGGCGGGTTCGAGGGCAGTGCCCTGGCGGGGTCGAGGGGCAGCACCCTCGAAGCAAAAATACAAAATGCATTCGAAGTTGCTTGTCCGCTCGAGCGGCCGTTTATGCGCTCGAGTGGAGAATGTTTGGTTTCAGAAGTTTGACCTGTCTGCAAAAGTACTGTGAAGGTGTATTCGATGCTCGAGCGGGGCTTTCCACGCTCGAGCAGACCATGTTATATCAGTTCGTGAATCTGATATTTCAAATCACTTTTGTATATCTCTCTCTGTCTAAAAACATTTCCTCTCCATTCTCTCTACTTTTCCCTACGCCAAATTAGATCAAAACCTTGATTTCTCAAGATCCATTAGAGTTGTGCCATAGGTTCTTCATCAAAGTTGGTTAATTTCTCGAGGGCTTCGTTGTGTACGGTGAAGATCGAGTTTTGACACCATTAATTTTGGGGGTTTCATCTCATTTCTTCTTCAAAACTTGAGGTAGGGATTTTCTTAGAGTTATATATATGTTTTTGCAAGATCTATATGATTTTCGAAATCATCTTTCGATAGCTTTGAAAATTGATTGTTGATTCAAGAAGTTGAGCGATTTTGAAAGTGTGTTTGTCTCTTGTTCTTTTAAAATGATCTTATGGGTTTTGATCTTCGTTGATTGAAAAAGAAAGAAAGAAGAAGATGATTTTAAAAAGTTTTCTTTCAAAAGATTTGAGTTGTATAGTTTTAGATAAAAAACCTAGAATTTGGGATTTTTTTTTGAGAGACTGAAAATCTATGAATGATATTATTATATTTATTTTGTGTGTCAAAATAAATAGATGTTTGGAAAATTTCTTATTTATATTTATATAAATGATGAATTTCAAGAAATATGAAAATTATTGTTCATTTTGAAAATTATTGTTCAAAACATTGAAATAGTCTTGAAATGACTACTTGTTGAGGATACTTGAGAAGAGAGAATTGTGTTATTCCTTGGATGAGGAATTGGAATAAAAGTATTTATATTCATCTTGTGTTATTGGCATTTCAATTCATTTGACTACATTAAACTTTGAAAGTTGATTTGAAAACTTGCATTGAGAAAAGAATGTTGAGAAACAAGTTTTCATGGAATGGTTTTGGGATAAATATGTTGATAAGTCTTGATAGGTGGTATAAATGATATTGAATAAGTTGGCCTGAGAGTCCGGGGTGAAAGATTGAAAATCCGCGCGGATAGGTGTTGAGCCTTCCGGTTAATACCGGTAAAAATGACAAATTAGTAGTACTTATATAGTCTACTTGCAGACATCGACCTAGGGATTACCAGAGTCGTATTTACGGCTCTTGAAATGAATTGTTAAGTTTTGAAGAATTGAAATTGCATGACATTATTGAGCATGAGGGTTTTCAAAGATGAAGATGTGATTTTCTTTTAAAATAGCATAATATGGCATGTGCATTCATCTCTTGAGACTTGTATAAAATGTATATACTTTGTTAAGGATTTCCTATTGAGTTTTATTCTCACCCTACGGGATTTTTATGCAGGAAAAGATATGGTGATGCAGCCTAACTAAAGGCGTAGAAATATGTGTTGAGAGTATGAGACTCTCATTTTGCTAGGATTCTATATGTAAGCCAAAGGCTATATGTGTGTGGGTTTGAATAACCGTTTTGTGTAACCAGGCTCAAGCCTTGGAAACTTGTAAACCCTTAGAGGTATTTATTTGTTTATTTACTTGTTGTTGGATTAATGTATTGTTACATGAAGAACTATTGTATCATGTAATGTAAGTTTGGAGATTTAAATTCGGTTTTCCTTGAAAGATTCATAATTGTTGTATTATCATTTGGGCTAGAAATTTGAGGCGTTACATCTGTTAGCTGGCGATAACGTGCTAGATAGTGTTGAAGTCAGTACCGCCATCTCTACTGCCGTTCTATTGCCAGCCAACATCAACCGAATGGCTGAGCTAACTGAGTATGAAAACTATGCTCTGATGATGCAACACTGCGTCTTGGTAAGTCTTTTACCTTATCGTTCTGAAGTCTTCTAACACTTAGCCAAACTTTTACTAATCTATTTCCTTTTCTTGCAGGCCATTCAACAAGGTCATTCATTCGCAGTCAAGGCCGAGGACTGTAAGAAAGAACTAACCCAAAAGACCAAGGAGGCAACCAAACTTCTCTCTGCGCTCAACAAAGCCGAGGCTCGCATCCGAGGTCTGCTTGATCAGGCCAAGGCTACTGAGTTATCCTTGAAAGCAGCCGAGGACCGTGCCGAAGCTGCGAAAAATGTCGTCGAGGCCGCTCAGGCCGAGGTAAAAGAGGCCAAAGAGAAAGAGGCCCAGGCCCAAACTGAGCTCCAAACGACACTGTCTACAAAGGTAGCTGAAATCAGGGAGGCGGACGCGAAGGCCTACGCCGAGAGGGCAGTCGACGTCCGCCAGGAGTACAAAAAGCAAGTCAAACAAGCATGCAACATGGCTTACACCCTTGGTTGGATGGCTGCTCTGAAAGAGTTGGCTGTCCCCGAGGACTCACTCCTCCGAGATGAGAGCCGACTTGTAGTACCATTCCGCCCTGCTCCAAGCCAATCTGAGGGTGAGGCTAGGGGAGAAGAAGGAGAAGAAGAAGGAGAAGAAGTCGAGGTTGGAGCTGGCGGAGAGGGTTCTACTGGGGCCAAGTTCCCAACTCTAAATGAGCAAATCCTGGACTTGACTCAGGATGATGAGGACGAGGTCTCCAAGAGTACCTCTCCCAAAAGAGTCGTGTCAGAGGCCGAGGTATAGATAGTCGAGAAGAGCCTCGACAAAACTCTTCAGAAGATTAATGTCGAGATTGAAGCTGAGAGGACTGCGAGAAACTTTCCCAGCTGTGTGCCGAGGTCGATACTCAACGACCCGTCAACGCAGAATAGCCTGTCTAGAACCTTTTCTTTGTTTTGATATCTTGTACTTTTTCCTTTGTAGTCTCTGCAACTTTGTTAGACAATGTTTTAATTCCAGTCTAGCGATGTGCCTTTTGTACTTTGAACAAGTTGTCTTTTGAATACAAGCCTCCTCCTCTCTTCTAAGTGTTTGAATGTTTGTAGGCTTTACTGCTTTCTTTCATACTTAGAATATTTTTTGCATGCCTTCAAGGTACACCTTAACTATGCAATCTCCTCGGGGTAAAGCACCTTGGATATATCTTCTAATTGCCTATCTTGGCCTTGGTTTGACACTTAAAAATATTGTGAAATATTTTTACAAGTGTTTGTTTCTTTAAACTTGCTACTTCATTCTCACTTACTATTTTCTATCATGACTTCTGTCTTCTATCCTTCCTAAGTTTGGCAACTTGGTCATCTCGGCAAGTACGTACGTCAGGTACTTCTTTCAATATTACCTCGGCTTAATTGTAACTTGTAAATTTTTCAAAAATTTCAATAAGTATTAAGCCAATTCTTAACCTGTAAATGTTTCCAAAAAATTTCAACAAGCCTAAAGCACTTCAAATTTTTAAGCTCATCTATCATTCTCTAGCTCTCTGCCCCCTAATGTGAACCTAAATTTCACTTATGTTCACATTAAACACGTATAATCTTTTGCCGAAGTCAGATTCAAACAAAGATTAGCCGACGTTCTCAACCTTGGTTTCTCTGTTAATTAATTTTGCCAACATAGCAAGCCTAATTTCAATTCAACTTAATTCAACTCTGCCATATAATGAGTCTAAGTCATGCTTCAATCAGAAACATCGCTCAACTTAGTTTAACTCTATTATATGTAAGTATAATTCAACTTTGCCATATAATAAGTCTAAGTTATTCGTCATGTTTTAATCAGAAACATCGCTCAACTTAGTTCAAATCTATTATATGCAAGTATAATTCAACTCTGCCATATAATAAGTTTAAGTTATTCGTCATGTTTCAATCAGAAACATCGCTCAACTTAGTTCAATTATATTATATGCAAGTATAATTCAACTCTGCCATATAATAAGTCTAAATTATTTGTCATGTTTCAATCAGAAACATCGCCAAAGGACTAGTTAGTCCTATTACACAAATTTCAAAAATCAAGCTAAAATTTTTATTATTACTTCGGCTAATGACATAAAAAAAAAACAAAAATCTAATGATAGAAAAACTTCAAGTTGTAAGTGTTCCAGGGTCTTGGAAACTCTTTGTCCTTACAATCTTCAAGCTGATATGCACCATTGCTGGCGACCGAGATAAATCTATAAGGCCCCTCCCAATTTGGGCCCAGCTTTCCCTTCCTAGGATCTTTTTTGTTGCCGACCATTTTCCTTAGCACCAGGTCCCCAACTTTGAACTCTTTTAGGTTGACCTTTTTATTATAAGCCCTAGCAAGTTGTTGCTAGTACGCTCCTAGTTGAATTGCTGCTCTCTTCCTTTTCTCCTCAAGTAAGTCTAGATCTCGGGCAAGGAATGCCTCGTTAGTTCCATTCTCTACTCCTTGGGTTCTGATCTCTGGGATGCCAACTTCCAGTGGGATAACTGCTTCTGTGCCATAAGCCATGGCAAATGAGGATTTCCCAATTGATCTTCTCGGCGTAGTCCGATATGTCCAAAGTACATTGGGCAACTTTTTCACCCATTTTCCCTTTGCTGCTTCCAGCCTCTTCTTGATCCCATCCAAGATAATCTTGTTAGATGCTTCTGCCTAACCATTACTCTAAGGGAAACTTGGAGTGGAGTAATAGTTCTTGATTTTGTACTTTGCACAGAAGTTTTTGTTTAGCTTACTATCAAATTGTGTACCATTGTGTGCTATTATTGCCCTTGGGATCCAAAATCTGGTGATGATGTTATTCCATATAAGTTCTTCACATTAGTGTCCCGAATCTTCGCAAGGGGTTCAGCTTCTACCCACTTTGTGAAATAGTCAGTTGCTACCAGCGGAAACTTCCTTTGTCAAGTTGCTTGGAGTAGTTGTCCAACAAGATCTATGCCCCACTGGGCAAATGGCCAAGGGCTGAACACTGGGTTCAAATCTGCTGCTGATTGATGTATTAAAGGCGCGAACCTTTGACACTGCTTACACTTTCTGACATAGGCTTCAGCATCTTTCTGCATATAGGGCCACCAGTACCCTTAAGTAATGGCCCTATGAGCAAGTGACCTCCCCCCAGCATGGCTTGCACACATCCCTTCATGTATTTCATACAAAATGCACACATCTCAAAAGTGGACCAGTAAAAGACCTTCTGTAGAGATGTCCTTCTGTTGTCAAGCTAAACCTAACCGACTTTAATCTGGTCTTATGTGTTTCTTTGCGATCATCTGGCAGCTTTCTATCTCTAAGGAACATTAGTATTGCATCCATCCAACTTGGGCCCATCTCCACACACATTGCTTCATACTCAGTGATTAGTAGTTCCACACTTGGACTTGCAAATAATCAACCATTATTGTCCTTGCCTCTCCTGATTTCATTGTACTAGCCAGGTTAGCCAAGGCATCAGCATGTCTGTTGTCATCTCGGCTAACCTGCTGTAGTCGGCAGTCTTGAAACAAGGCTAGCAGTCTAACAACATCTTTGACATAAGCTATCATTCTTTCATCTCGGGCTGCATACTCGCCTGTTGCCTGGTTCACAATAAGCCGGGAGTCATAGAAGACCACCACCTCGTCGGCTTCCATTACTACTGCCAGCTTCAGTCCTGTGATCAATGCTTCATATTATGCTTCATTGTTTGAGGCCTTAAACCCTAAACGAATAAACTGTTCTAACATCTGCCCATCTAGCGATACTAGCACTTCTCTTGCCCCCGCTCCTTGACGGTTTGAACTTCCATCAACAAAAAGGCAGAAGGAGTCGCCAATGTAAATATCGCAGGGCTTGAGTTTCTTCTCTTTCTTCTGCTCTGTTGTGGGGTTTTTTATTCCCAGTTGGGTCTCTTCTTGTTCCTTTAGACATCCTAAGCTGCGGCTCATCGGAGCCTGACGCGGGATGGCACCTGGTGTGAACTCGGCCATGAAGTCAACCAGAACCTGGCCTTTAATTGCTGTTCTGGGTCTGAACTCTAAATCATATTGGCCTAGTACCACTGCCCATTTGGCCACCCTACCTGTTAGATCTCCTTACTGTAGCAGGGACTTCAAGGGGTGCTCAGTCAATACCACAATCTTGTAGGCTTGAAAATAATGGTTCAACTTCTTGGAAGTTATGATTAACGCCAATGTCAATTTCTCTAGGGGTAAATACCAAGTCTCTGTGCCTGCTAAGGTTTTACTTACATAGTACCCTGCTCTTTGTTCTCCATTCTCTTCTCTGATCACCACTGCACTTATTGTATGCTCTGAAATTGCCAGGTATAAGAACAGTTCCTCTCCAGGTATCGGATTTGAGACAACTGGAGTTGTGGTCAGGCATCTTTTCAAGTCGACCAAGGCGACTTCACATTCCTTTGTCCAAAAGAAGTCTATGGCCTTTTCCTGCAGATTAAAAAATGGTTTACACTTGTCTGAATTTCTGCTTATAAATCTGTTCAGGGCTGTGGCCCTTCCAGTCAACATCTGCACTTGTTTTGCCGACGTTGGGCTTTTCAAATCCAGAATGACCTTGATTTGATCTGGGCTTGCCTCAATACCCCTTTGGGTAACCAAGTATCTCAAGAACTTACCAAACCCAACTCCAAATGCACATTTCGAAGTATTGAGTTAGAGCCGATATATTCTAAGGATGTTGAAAACTGCTTTCAAGTCAGCCAGATGATCCTTAGATTCTTTGGTCTTCACGACCATGTCATCGATGTATACTTCTACTGTTTTGCCAATTAGATGTCTGAATATCTTGGTCACCAATCTCTGGTAAGTTGCTCCTGCATTTTTCAACCCAAAAGGCATCACTCTGTAATAATACAGCCCTTTTGGGGTGATAAATGCAGTTTTCTTCTCATCAAGGAGTACATGGCTATTTGATGGTACCCCCTGTAAGTGTCCAGGAAGCTCACCCTTCCGTGCCCTGAAGTGGCATCCACTAATTGATCGATCTTGGTGAGTGGGAAGCTATCTTTGGGACAAGCATTATTCAGGTTAGTAAAGTCCACGCAGACCCTTCACTTCTCGTTCTTCTTTTTCACAACAACTGTGTTTGACAACCAAGTTGGGTAGTTTACCTCCCAAATGGCTCTGGCCTCCAACAATCTGCCCACTTCCTCTTCAACTACCTCAACATGCATCAACGTCGGCCTCCTTGCTCGATGGATGACTGGTTTAGCCGACCTATCTACGTCGAGCATATGGCATGTGACCACGGGATCAGTGCCAGGCATCTCGTAAAGCGTCCATGCAAACACCTCTATGTTCGCTCGCAAGAATGCTTCCAACTCTCTTTCTTCCTCCTCGACCAATCTTGAGCCGAGAAGGAAGAAGCGTTCTTTATCATCTTGTTGGATCAGAACTTTCTTCAAGGCTTTCTCGCTTTTGTCGGTTGGCTCTTTACCGAGGTCATCCAAGACCTCTGTCTGTTCACCCTCAATCTTTATTGTTTCTGCGTCTCGCACGTTGTAAGTGGATTTCATTACTGCCATAGAGCAATTCTTTGCTTGCACCTGATCCCTTCTGACCTCCTTGATTCCATGCTCTGTTGTGAATCGTAACAACTGGTGCAACATTGAGGGAACAACCCTCATTATGTGCAACCATGGCCTCTCCAGGATAATATTGTAAGGAGAAGGGGTGTCAATTACTGTGAACTCTATACTTACCTTCTTGGTGCCTACTTGCACCTCCAAACTTATTGCTCCCGGGGGCCATGTCGGAGTTCCATTGAACCCGACCATTGGACTATTGGACTATTCTAGATCATCTCAGTGAAGGTTGAGCTCCTTGTAACATCTGGCATACATAATGTCACAAGAGCTGCCTTAGTTCATTAGAATGCGCCTTACCTGGCATTCTCCAATTTTGAGGGATATCACCATAGCATCGTTGTAGGGATGTTGTACCATGGCTAGGTCGGCTTCAGTAAAGGACACCATTGGTCCCTGGTACTCGTCTGTCCTAGGCCTCTTTTGCTGGACTTGATACACATGTTGTAAGTGTTTGATCCTCTGAGTCTCCTCTCGTACCTCATTCTCATTGACCTTCGAGTGAATCACATTGATCACTCGAGGTCTGTTCGCTTGTGGTTGTGGTGGTGGTGGTGATGGTGGTGGTGTCGGTGCCTGTGGTAGCCTTGCTTGCTTTTCCCTTGTTCTGGCCTCATCTATTAGGTCCCTTAAGTGACCTTGTCTTACCAGATCTTCCAAATGTGCTTTTAGGACTCTACAACCCTAGTTAGATACCCATCCTCATTGTGGTAGGCACAATGCTTTCCAAGGCTTCTTCTCATAAATTCACTAGGAATCTTCTCTGGTGCTCTATATTAAGGCAGGTTCCTGATCCTTTCAAAGACTTTGTAAACCGGGATCCGGAACACTGTGGTGACTGCCTGTGCAGCCTCAGTCCTTGTTTCTTGTCTATTATATCCAGTATTACCTCCGCCTCACTTCGGCGAGCCGTTTCTCTTCTCTTGTTTCGACGCCTTTGTCCCTAGCGTATCTTCTTCAGCTCTTGCATATTTCTCGATCCTAGCCATGAGTTCCTCCATACTTTTTGGTAGCGTCTTTGCCGGTGACTTTCGAAGCAGGCAGGCATCGTTCAGGCCGTTCTTAAAAGATACGACCGCCAACTCTTGGTTACACCCTAGTATTCGGTTAAAAGCCTCATAATACCTTTTGGCATAAGCCCTGATACTTTCATCCTCGCCAATTCTCAATGCCATCAGGGAGTCTACCTTCAACGGCTGCAGTTTGTTTGTAACAAACCTGGGCACGAACATCTGAGCCAGGCTTTCTCAACTTTTTATAGTTCCTTTCGGTAACTTGTGAAACCAATCTGATGCAATTTCTCCAGAGGATAAGGGGAACACCTTGCAGAGCAACGGTTCGTTCCTGGTATATAGTGCCATTGAGTTCAAGTATAAACCGACGTGGAAGTTCGGTCGGACTTACCGTCATATATCTGGAACCTCGGCAAGTGAAACCTTTTCAAGGCCTCAAACTTATCTAACTCTACTAAGAACAGCATTCTCGACTTGACCGGGGATGTGACATCGGTATCTTGTCGTTTCCTCTGGAGGTAATCTCTCAAATCCTCCTTAGTCCGTCCAGGAGCTTGACTGTCAACAGATTTCAGCTTTTTTGGTGTGCTGCTCTCGGTGTCGTGATGAGTCCTCTTGGACCTCCCTTTATTCACTGTGTCAAAACAAAGCTCCCTCCTTTGAACATGCCGATGTTCCTTGACGTAGGGCTCTTTGGCACGGTGTGTCTTCTGAGACTCTCCTATCACCGATTCTCCTCGCTCGACCTCTCGTGAAGGCCGATACGAATGCTCTTTTATCCTGTCATGCAGAGGAACTGCAGGGACTACTTTCTGTCCCCCTTTCTGGGCATCGTTCTTGGCAGCTGGAATCGATGTGTCCTCCAATGGAAACGGCGGCTGCATGATGTTCTTCTGCATCATGAAGTTGACAACCGATTGTAGGTCTGCCAACTTGTTTTCCATCCCCTTTATTTTGCCATCCCTCCTCAGGCATCTATCTTTCCATACTTAGAGGTCGCTTTCGTTGTAAAACTCGCCTCGGCCTACCTTCTTTGGCACATCTCCCTTTTGGCCGACGTTCTTTTTCCCAAGATTCTGCTCCCGGGGCTCTTCATTACAGCTATCCTCTCCTACGTTAGGATCAGCGTGTTTGTCGCTCCCACTCGGGATGTCATCCCCAATCTTCTCTTTCTGCCCGTCGTTGGTCATCTATTCTCTTTACGCTTCCCACAGACGACGCCAAATTGTGGGTGCTGATTTCCGACCACACTGCCAAACAGAAACTCAGCAGGAGAGCACAGAAAGAATAGATCACGCCTGAATAACCTATCACAAAAAGATAAGACTCCGGCAGTGGTTCGTCTACCCGGGGGCACTCCGATGATCAAGTCTAAGGCCTCGTTTGGGAACAGGCTAATTTAGTAACTTTTTTGCTATTTGGCTAAAATATGAGCTAAAAAAAACTAGTATGTTTGGGATGACTTTTTGGCTTTTTACGAAAATATGTACAAAAAATGGAGAGAAAAGAGAATCTTTGACTTTTTGGTATGGGTTGTTGGCTTTTTGGCTAATTTAATATTTTTTTGACTTTTTGGCTAAAAAGTTCGGTTGCCAAACGAGGCCTTAATTATCTCTCAAAGATAGCAAATAGTGCTTAACTCACTAGTCAGAATACAAAAATGCGTACCTTAGACCCACGAGGGTGTCTTACTTTTGTAGTCAGCACTAACCTAATCCCTGTAGAAGCCTAGCTTCAATGGACTCTGGTTCAATGATCATCCTGGACTCGCAGCCAGATAGAGATAAACTCCCTAAGAGCTTTATCTTTATCCAGATTGAAGTCCTTCCCCATTCTAGGACTCTTGTCCCTTATCCGCTCATCTCGGATTCCGGTATCTCCGCAGATAACCTCGGCAATATAACCAAGACACGTGGCATCTCGGCTGGCACTCCGGTGCCCCATTGACCACGTATTGTCATTCATAAAATATGTCTCCACAAGATTGATTGCATATATAGATGACTGAGTTTGATACACACCATAAATGAATAATATCAGAGCTTGAGTCTCTCGTTCATTTTCACTTTCTAGTGAATTTTTGTCTTCTCCACACCTCTTATGGATTCAATATTCCCGTATAGTCTAGGTTTTTTTTTTTTTTCCCCCACACTGCTTATGGATTAAATAGTCCCTTACATACGATACAACAATATTACATCCTTTAATTTATTATCTCTAAATCATCATTAATGATGTGTCATTGAGATTAGACTCTACATAATGGAATATTTGACAAACTAAAATTTAACACTAGTCAGACACATTATTAAGGTAGTTTTTAAGAATAATAAATTAGATATCTCAAGTATTTTTTGCTATCAATTCAATGGATAAGTTTGTATCAAAATTCAAGATTCATAATTAATTATGATATATAATTCAATCCCAAGATGTTATTCTTCAAACAAACACAACTTATAAAATTCACAAGAACATAAACAATAAATTTTAGGACAAATTATAATAATAGTTCTTATAGTTTGGGACTCGTGTCATTTTAGTCATTGACCTTTCAATTGTGACATATTTGATCATGAATTTTGAATTTTGTTTCAAATAAGAACAATTGAAGATATCATTACTCAATTTCAAAGGCAAAAGAGTCAATTTGATAAAATGTAAACTAATTTGATAAAAATAAATGTCAAAAACATATTTTTGAATTTTAAAAAATTATTTCTACTGTAACAACCCTCATACTGTTTACCGACTTATGACTGATTGATTACCGATAACCATCGATTACCGTTAAACTGAATTGATTATGACTGATAATTGAACTGATTAAAGTACTGAACTGACTGACTGAAATTGGAAACCGAATTGATTGAGTATATGTTAGTTAAATTGCATTCTATCTGTTTGACTGTATGATTATCTGTTCATGCTTATATGTTTAAACTGCTAATTGAAGGCCTTATCGGCGGCCGAATTAGAAACCGATTGATGTTCCATGACCCTCGTAATTAATGTAATTTTATGGTGTATTTACCTGAAAACTGATTAGGTATGATTAAATTAGATTAAAATAAGCCAATTAAAGAGCTTGACTTATTTACAACCTTGCCCTTGAGTGGGCCACTACCTATACACCTTTGAATTCATTACACTTAAATCAAAACCATTTCCTCAGCCCTTTTCCTTGCTCTAGCCGACCATAGAGAGAGAGAGGAACTAGAGGAGTGAATTTCATCCCATTTGCTTGTAGAATTGCTTGGAAATTGAAGAAATTGTTGAGGAGATTGCATATTTGAGCTCCCTCACTTCTAATTCTACACCTAAGGTAGATCATTCATCATCTTGATGGTGTCTTTGAGTTGTTCTTGCATGATTCATGCTTCATTGTAGAACTAAGTCATGAATTGGTTCATTGTTGTTGAATTGAAGCTTAAGTGTTGCATGCATGTACATATATTGAAGTTTTGAGGTTGTAGTTCATAATACCTCACATGCATGTCCATCTTTTGATCATACTCCATGAGTTCATCTTGTTTTTGAAGGCTTGAGCTCTTTTGAAACAGCATTAAAGCTTTGAAAATGATTTAAGATCATGCATGTCATGTTTGAAGATTGTTCTTGAAAATGATTTGAAATTGGTTTGAAATTGGGTTTGAATTAAACACCCTTGGGCTTTGATTTCTCAAATTGAGCTTTGAACCACGTTATTCTATGTGTTTATAAATGTTTTCCAGAAAATGAGCCCAAGAGGATCGGTTTTGATGCATTTAAACTTGAGTTTGAGCTTGGAGGTGCAATCTGGGTTTTCCAGATTTCGCACTTCCGCTCGAGCGGGGAAAGTTACGATCGAGCGTGGAATTCGAGCATCCAGTATCTCTGCACTGTTTTACAGTCCGCTCGAGAGGAGGATTGGGCGCTCGAGCGGAGTCAGGTCTTACGCTCGAGCGGGCGTCGAACGGGGATTTCACCCATCCAGTACTTTTACAGTACGCTCGAGCGGGAAAGTTTACGCTCGAGCGTGCACCTTTGTTTGCCTGTACGCTCGAGCGGGGAAACATGCGCTCGAGCGGGACTCTGTTTTCCGAAAATGCTTTTAAATGTACATCTTTGCATCCTCACTCCATTCTAGGCATTCTTAGGCCTAGTTTAAGGCATCTTGTTGAGGATATAGATGTAGAACACACCGAGGCATTAGGAATTAAGTTATTACCGTTCCCAATTGGGTAGCTTAGTGTGTGTTCAATCTGTTGACTGTGTAGGGTTGGCGACTGGGGAGACACGCTCTAGCATACTGTAGCCCGAACTCTGTGAGTAACAATTGTGTAAAGATATGTTCAACTGATATCTTTTGAATACTGAACTGAACTGTTTACTGAACTGGTATTACTGAATGAATGTATGTCCTTTATTTCTGAACTGTACTGTGGCATCCTTAGTACCTACTGTTTACTGTTACTGTTACTGTTACAGAGATCTCTGTCGGTCCCCTCGTGGAACCACTACTGTTTACTGACTGATGGCCATCATTACTGTTCGGTCTTTTAAGACCTACTGTTACTGTTATGCTAATGGATGTACCACATATGACTGTTTACTGTACTGAACAACTGAAATACTGATTGAATTGAACTGTTTTCATTACTGTAAGGACATTCATTCTAAACCCCTTTACGCATTATGTTATTCACTGGGCTTTAGCTCACTGTTTATATATATATGTAGGTGCTCAGCCACCAGATCGGAGCTAGGAGCGTGGGTTAGACTCCAGTTTTGTCAAGCCAGCCTTTGTGCCTCACTGCGAGGTTCCGAGCCTATCTGCTAAGGCTTAGGGGTGTTTTAAGAATTCCCCCTTCTGTACTGTTTCACTGTTTTGTATAGGCTGACTGTTCACTGTACCGCTATCTAGGGTTGAGTCCCTAGTTTGAATGAATGTAAATATTGTGCATACTGTTCTGTACTGTTTATGTATGAATGCATGAAAAATCTTTTTGGCATACAGACTGTCACAGCTCATTGGACATTGTTTAATTACTGTATTGGCTTCCGCCAGGCCCTGTACTCTGTTTTACTGTATTACTGTTCTGCAGGCCTTCGGTAATCTCAGATTACTGGCCGGTTACGGTGCTAAACCCATAGGGCCGGGTTTGGGTCGTGACAGAGTGGTATCAGAGCGATACTTACCACGAGTTATACCGCACACACGTGTCCAAATGAGCTATAGGGTGTCCTAGAAAAGTTATTAGGGCATCTCATGAGCATGATAAGTGTGTGGTTATGTTATGACTGAATACATGCTAATGTGGTAAACTGTTAAACAAATGACTGCTTATGTTTAAAACTGTTATAACTGCTTATAGTGAAATGGACAATGCAAATGAACCTGAGTCCTCATCTACTGAGGCAAGAATGGAAAGAATGGAAAGAATGATGGAATTGATAACTGCTAGACTTGAACAACAACAGAACCAACCGCCCCCACCTCCTCCTCCTCCGGTACAGCCGGAACCTAATGTGAATGTGAATGATGGGGATATAATTGCTCTTACCCAGAAGTTCAGCAAAATGAAACCGCCATCCTTTCAGGGAAGCCTTGAACCGTTAAAAGCTGAAGCTTGGGTTCTGGAAACAGAAAAACTATTTGAAGTGTTCCCATGTTCAGAAGCGAATAAAGTACTGTTAGCTACCTTCACCTTACAAGAAGAAGTTAGAAGGTGGTGGATGTTGATCCGTGATACAAATACTGTTATGACCTGGGCTCAGTTCAAGGAGTCCTTCTTTGAAAAGTATTTCCCTCAGTGTGTCAGGGATAGAAAGGTGACTGAATTTGAACAGCTGAAGCAGGGCACAATGTCCGTTGCCGAATATGAAACAAAATTTACTGAACTTGCCCGTTATGCACCGCATATGGTGGATACTGAGTATAAGAAGGCCAGGAAATTTGAAGGTGGCCTTAATGTTGCAATCCTCGACCGGATAAATGTTTTGAAACTACCGACTTTTGTGGGTGTTCTCGATCGGGCATTGATGGCCGAGTCGAACATTGCAGCAGTGAAACAATCTGAAACACCAACAACTGAATGGCATGGTAAAAGGCAGGGTTTCAAATTCAAGAAAGGCAAGCACAACCCGGCCAACAAGAAACAGAATACGGGGTCGACAACTAGCCCCAGCCAAGGGAGTGGGTTTATACCACCCTGTTCTGAGTGTGGCAAGAAGCACAAAGGGGTTTGTTATAAACTATCTGGAGCCTGTTACAGATGTGGCAAAGTGGGCCACATGGTTAGAGACTGTCCCTCTGCTCCGCAAGTTAGTAGCAAAGCTACACCAAGCGCAGCAGCATCAACTGTAGCACCAAAGCCTAACCCCAGAACTACCGAGAAGGAGCCCATGAGGCAGGGCCGAGTGTTCGCCCTAGTACCGGGAGACGTCCAGAATACCGAGACCGTTGTGTCAGGTATTCTCTCTATTTGTACTCAAAATGCATATGTACTGATTGATTCGGGGTCTACGCATTCATATGTGTTAATCATATTATTTAATTTTGATGATGTCTAAAATATATTAGTTAATATACATATTATTTGACACAAATTATTATCTTTTTAAAATATATATATTTGTTAAATATTATTTAAATAAAATAATATTATTTTTTAAAAATATATATGTTAAATATTATTTTAAATATTTTCAAAAACTTTACTATTCACTTTTTGAAAAATAGGGTTAATTACTATTCATCTTTTGACAAATCGATTAATTATATTATTTTGACAAAAATGATTATTTTAAATATTTTCAAAAACTTTACTATTCACTTTTTGAAAAATAGGGTTAATTACTATTCATCTTTTGACAAATCGATTAATTATATTATTTTGACAAAAATGATTATTTTAAATATTTTCAAAAACTTTACTATTCACTTTTTGAAAAATAGGGTTAATTACTATTTATCTTTTGACAAATCGATTAATTATATTATTTTGACAAAAATGATTGATTGGTTGTATTATTTTGACAAATTTGATATTTATGGGTTGTCTTATTTTGACAAAATTAATATGGGGTGGTAAAATACATTTAGTTTAAAATCTTTACAACATATACAATATTTTAAAGATGACATATATTTTCAGATCCATCATAAATATTATTTATAGAGATTTTTCTGTATGCAAAATTTTGATCAGAACTTATATAACATTATATGCAGAATACATCACGTGCGCTATTAAATTTTTTTACACTACATTAATTATATCATATTATAATTAAACAAGAAGAACAAGATGGAGTTATGTATATATGTATATATATATATTATAAACTAGATGCAGAAAATTATTTGTTTGTTTGAAAGTTGTGAACTTTGTATTAAATTGTCTACAAAAACGGTGGCTCCATGGTTGAAAAAAACAAGAAGAAAAAATCAATCTTATTTTTATCTTTTTAATTCTTATCATTTGCTGACTATTTAAATTTAAGGAGTGTGTTTATGTAAGCAATGACATCAAGAGCCTGCTTATGTAAGCGATGACATCAGGAGCGTGCTTATGTAAGCCATGACGTCAGGAGCGTGCTTATGTAAGCCATGACGTCAGCAAGGAGTGTCCAACGGGTATATTTTTGTGTATAAATAGAGGTGTTGGATGTGGAGAAAAAATCAAGAACTTGAAGAGAAAATTTTCTGTGAGCTCCAAATTGTATTCTTCTTTTTCACTTTCAGATCTAAGTCTAGCTTTTGTTCTTACACTTTCATATCTACTCTTTGTGAGAGAATTATTGTAAAAGTGGGTTCAATTACCACTTATTCTTATTCCTTATTTTTGTGAGAGATTTTGTAAGGGTAAGGCATTTATTGTTGAGTGAGGCTCAATAGATAAGAGTAAGCCCTGTGCCAAATCCACAAGCTTGGTGGTGTATTTATTCAATTGATAGTAAAGAAATTCTCAAGGAGGTTCCTTGGGGAGTGGACGTAGGCCTGGCGTGCCGAACCACTATAAATCGCAGTGTTTGATTTTCTCTCTCTATCTCTTCTACTTTTATATTGATAATTATTATTCTGTTTGTTTTTATTTATTCAAATTCTGAATATTGTGTTATATTTAATATTGTGAAATTTTTAATAACCCAATTCACCCCCCCTCTTGGGTTGCCTAACTGGGATAACAATTGGTATCAGAGCCTAGACTCTAGTTTTTGTGACTTAACCGTCTCAGAGTAGATCATGGCAACTCCTAGTTATTCCTTACCCGAGGGACAAGCATCTAATAGGCCACCTCTATTTAGCGGAACAAATTTTAGTTATTGGAAAACTAGGATGACCATACATATTCAATCTAATGATTATGAATGTTGGAAAATTATTTGTAATGGTCCAAAAATTCCTACCAAAACTATAGATGGACTTAGGGTACCAAAACCTGAAGATGAGTGGGATGAATCAGATACTAGAATGGCCCAAATTAATGTCAAAGCTACAAACATGTTGTACTGTGCTTTAGATGCCAACGAGTTCAATAGAATTTCCACATGTAAAACCGCTAAAGAAATTTGGGACAAGCTTATAGTGACTCATGAGGGAACTGAACAAGTTAAAGAATCTAGAGTCAGTTTGCTAGCCCATAATTATGAACTTTTTAAAATGAAGCCTGATGAAACTATTCCTCAAATGTTTACTCGTTTTACTGATATTATTAATGGTTTAACTTCTCTTGACAAAATATATACTAATGCTGAAATTGTAAGAAAAATGCTTAGGTCATTGCCAAAAAGTTGGGAGACAAAAGTCATTGCCATTACCGAAGCCAAGGATTTATCAAAGCTAAGTCTAGATGAGTTAATGGGATCTCTCTTAACTCATGAGCTCATAATGCAAGAAGGAAAGGAAGAGGAGGACAACAACAAGAAGAAAGGAATAGCTTTCAAATCCACCTCGAAACATCAAGAGGATAAGGAAGATGATTCAGATGAGGATGAGGAAATGGCATTCATCACTAGAAAGTTCCAAAGGTTTGTGAGAAAGAAACAAGGTGTACGAAATTTTTTCAGAAAAGACTTCAACAACAGGGATTTTCAAAGAGGAGAAAATCACAAAAAATCTGAAGTAACCTGCTATGAATGCAACAAACCTGGACACTACAAATCAGAATGTCCAGAACTTAAGAAAAAATTCAAGAAGGACAAAAAGAAAGCTATGATTGCAGCATGGGGAGAAGATAGTGATGAAAGCGACACAGAAACCGAAGTTTGCAAAAACGAGGTTGCTAACCTATGTTTAATGGCACTTGGAAATGAAAATGAGGTAAATGACGAATCCTTTACATTTGATGAATTACAATTAGCTTTTGATGAATTACATGCAGAATTTAAGAAACTTAGTTTGAAAAATAATTGTCAAAAGAAAGTAATTTCAAGTTTATCAAAAGAAAATGAATCATTGACTTCCAAGATAAATGCTTTAGAAAATGAAGCCATGAAAATGAAAAAGGAAAATGAGATTTTAACTCAAAAAGAGTCTTCAATTTCTGAAAAACATTTAGTTGTATTGCAAAAAGAAAACGAGTCTTTAAAAAATGAGCAAATTATTTTAAAAGAAAATATTGAAGACTTGAAAACTACTCTTTCAAAGTTCACTCAAGGTAGAGAGACTTTAGATAAAATTCTTAAAAATCAAAACCGTACTTTTGGTAGAGCCGGAATTGGATATAAACCTTTTTCAAAAGTAAAAACTGCCAAAAATGGTTTTGTATATGCATCTTCTAATCACTCTCATCTCACATGTCATTTTTGTGGAACAAAAGGTCATATTTCACCTTCATGTCCTATTAAAAGAAATCCTTTTGCTAAAATAAAAAAGATGTGGGTTCCTAAGGATATCTCAAGGGTATCAAATTCTAACTTTTATGGACCCAAGAAAAAATGGGTACCAATAGAGAAATCAAATTTTTGTAGGTATGTTTCAAGACAAAATCCAGTAACGATAGATGGTATCTCGACAGTGCATGTTCGAGGCACATGACTGGAAATAAAGCTATGTTCGCCACACTCCAACCAAAGGATGGCGGATATGTGACTTTTGGCGACAATAGCAAGGGTAAAATCATTGGTGTAGGAAGTATTGGTAAAAATCCCTCTCCTATTATTGAAAATGTTTTATTTGTTGAAGGTTTAAAACATAACTTGCTTAGTATTAGTCAATTATGTGATAAAGGTTATAGAGTTATTTTTGAGAAAACTCATTGCACTATTGAAAATACCTTAGAAAACAAAACTTTATTTGTAGGTTATAGACATGAGAATGTATATGTGTTTGATTTACATGATTTATCTTCTCATTTTAACATTAAATGTTTATCTGCTATAAATGATAATGGTTGGCTTTGGCATAGAAGATTAGGACATGCTCATTTTGATTTAATTTCCAAGCTTTCAAAAAATGAGTTAGTCATAGGTTTACCAAAAATTGTTTTTGAAAAAGATAAACTTTGTGATGCATGTCAATTTGGAAAACAAACTAGAATTTCTTTTAAATCCAAAAATATCGTTTCAACAACTAGACCGCTTCAACTCTTGCATATTGATCTATTCGGACCATCTAGAACATTAAGTTTAGGAGGAAAATCTTATGCCCTTGTTTGTGTTGATGATTACACTAGATATACATGGGTATTATTTTTAACACACAAAAATGAAGCTTTTTATAATTTCTCAAAACTTTGTAAAAGAATTCAAAATGAGAAAAATCTTAATATTTGTAGTATTAGAAGTGACCATGGTAGAGAATTTGAAAATGATGATTTTATTAAGTTTTGTGATGACTTAGGAATAGATCATAATTTCTCAGCCCCTAGGACTCCTCAACAAAACGGTGTGGTTGAAAGAAAAAATAGAACTCTTGAAGAAATGGCTCGTACTATGCTTTGTGAAAATAATTTGCCTAAATATTTTTGGGCGGAAGCTGTAAACACTGCATGCTATGTTATAAACCGTGCCATGATTAGACCTATTCTTAAGAAAACTCCTTACGAACTTTGGAAAGGTAGAAAACCTAATATTAGTCACTTGCGTGCTTTTAGTTGTAAATGCTTTGTATTAAATAACAATAAAGATAATTTAGGAAAATTTGATGCTAAATCAGATGAAGCTATATTTCTTGGTTATTCTATGTCTAGTAAAGCTTATAGAGTATTTAATAAAAGAACTCTACTTGTTGAAGAATCTGTACATGTTGTTTTTGATGAATCTAACGATATTATTTCCAAGAATCTTTTAAGTAATGATATTGTAGAAAATCAACCAAGCATGGAGAGCATTTATAAAAAGGAAAATGAAGAAAATCCATTACGCGAACATGATGAAGAAATGACAATGGAGAAACTTCAAGAAATATATGCTCTTCCAGAAAATGACTCAAATCTACCAAAAGAATGGAAGTATGCTCATGGCCACCCCAAAGACCTCATCATAGGTGATGCGGCGGAAGGTATAAAAACCCGTTCCTCTGTTAGAAATATTTGTGGTAACTTGGCATTTGTTTCACAAATTGAACCAAAATCATTTTTAGAAGCTGAAAATGATGAAAACTGGATTTTAGCAATGCAAGAAGAATTAAATCAATTTGAAAGAAATGAAGTTTGGTTTTTGACCCCTCGACCTAAGGATCATCCCGTTATTGGTACAAAATGGGTTTTTCGAAATAAAATGGACGAATCTGGAGTTGTTACTAGAAATAAAGCTAGATTAGTAGCTCAAGGCTATAATCAAGAAGAAGGAATTGATTTTGATGAAACTTTTGCACCAGTTGCCAGACTTGAAGCTATTAGAATGTTACTTGCTTTTGCATGTTTTAAAGATTTTAAATTATATCAAATGGATGTTAAAAGTGCTTTTTTAAATGGGTTCATTTCGGAGGAAGTCTATGTTGAACAACCTCCCGGTTTTGAAAATCATAAATACCCGGATCATGTTTTCAAACTTTCAAAAGCCTTATATGGCTTGAAACAAGCTCCTAGAGCATGGTATGAAAGATTGAGTAATTTTCTACTTGACAAAGGTTTTTGTAGAGGAAAAATTGATACAACACTTTTTATAAAAATAAAAAAGGAAGATATGCTAATCGTTCAAATTTTTGTTGATGATATCATTTTTGGTGCTACTAATGAAAATTTGTGCAAAGAGTTTGCTAAAGACATGCAGGATGAGTTTGAAATGAGTATGATGGGGGAATTAAATTACTTCCTTGGTCTACAAATTAAACAAACTAATGATGGAATCCATTTAAATCAAACGAAATATATCAAAGATCTACTCAAAAGGTTTGAAATGGAATCATCAAAGCCTGCAGCAACTCCAATGAGCACATCGATAAAAATCGACAAAGATGAGCAAGGTAAACCCGTAGATGAGAAGAAATATCGAGGTATGATTGGTTCTTTACTTTATCTTACTGCAAGTAGGCCCGACATAATGTTTAGTGTTTGTATGTGTGCACGTTTTCAATCCGCACCGAAAGAGTCACACATCATCGCAGTCAAACGCATTTTCAAATATCTTGTCGGCACTCAAAATTTGGGATTATGGTATCCTAAGGGAACCACCTTTGAACTTTTTGGTTACTTAGATGCCGACTTTGCGGGATGTAGACTTGACCGTAAAAGCACTAGTGGCACTTGTCATTTTCTTGGACACTCACTCACCTCTTGGTTTTGCAAAAAACAAAACTCAGTGGCTCTATCAACTGCTGAAGCAGAATACATTGCCGCCGCTGGGTGTTGTGCACAATTGCTTTGGATGAAACAACAACTTCAAGATTTTGGACTTCACTATGATCATATTCCTATAAAATGTGACAACACAAGTGCTATTAACCTTTCAAAAAATCCTATTCAGCACTCACGCACTAAACACATTGAAATAAGGCATCATTTTCTGAGAGATCATGTACTCAAAGGTGACATTGAACTCGAATTTGTGCCTACAAATTGTCAATTAGCTGACATATTTACCAAGCCTCTAAATGAAGAACAATTTTGTTATATTAGAACAGAACTTGGTATGATGAATACTCCAATATAATGTTTATATTAAAAAATAATTTTTTAATAATTAAATAAAATAAATATTGTAATAATTATTATTATTATAAAAAATAATAACCATAATAATAATATACATATATTTATATATATAATTTTTCTCTCTCTCTCTTCCGTTCCGTCTCTATCTCTCACCCACTCTCTCCCTTACTCTCTCTTTTTCTCCTTCTCTTGCTGTCTCGCTCTCCCCTTCTTCCTCTACCCTTAGCCGACTCCATCTCCACCCTCACCATAGCCTACAACCAACTCCACCATCCACAAAATCATCGATCACTTTCATCACTATCACCATCCATCCAAATCCCTCACTAATCTTCCAAACTCCATCACTTCTCCACCCGAAATCTGCATCACCATCTTCACCAATTCATCAAGTTCCATCACCGATCCATCAAGATCCGTGACTGATCCATCAAGATCCATTGCCGATCTACAAAAATTCGTCACCGATCTACCCAATCGTCTCAATTTCTTCCGTTCATCAAGGTTATCACCGATCAACATGTTAAAATTTTTGTTGCACTGTGTTGTATTTTTTTACTTGTTATATGTGCTCCAAATTTTCTTGGATTTAATATTGGTTGCTTCTACCTTGATTGAAGTATTTGTTTTTATTTTTATTTTCTCCTTTTTTGCTAGTGCACTTGGTGTAGTTGTTTATGGCCAGATCTTAAGGGCCTTTGGTGTCATAGATTGGTAATTTATTTCTTCAATTTTATGAAATTTCTAGTGCATTAACTCAGGGGGAGACTCATATTTTGAGATTAACTATCATTATATATATATATATATATAAAAAGGGCATGTGTATATTCTGTGCATAATTTTAGGGGGAGTATATATATACATTTTTTTTTCTTATCTGCCATACTCCTTATCTGCACCAACAAACAATTTTTTTGTGCAAAGTCAAAATTTAAAAAAATAATAATAATAATCATCATAAATAAATAAAGGAAGAAATGCTCACAATTTTATTTCAGAAAAAGAAAATATTACTCGATTACAGGTAACTTTTCAGAAGGTTTCACAGATTTTTTCTTTTTCACTTCTCTCAACAATTTTTCATGAGCCTCTGTTACATGCCTCTCTCTATTTTCGATTTCTGTGAGTCTTGGCATTATCACCGTTGCATAATACTGCACTGCATTCTCCAACTGTGCATTTTTTCTTTTTAGCTCTTTCTTCTCCTTACACATATTCATTACTTGTTGTTTTAACAAGCACACCTCATCTCTCCATTGCTGATTTTCTTGTAGTCTTGCTTGTAATCGTCGCGCCATATTGGAAACTGCAGTCATGACCTGTGTACTAAGAGCCATAGTGTGATTAATAGCATCGAAATCACTTCGATTGCCAATACCACTAGAACCCTCATTTACAGGCATAGCATGTGCCTGCGTCACTGGTACTCTCTCATTTGCCTGCATTACAGGCACCTCATGCAGATCCGACTCATTGATAGACAAGGTAAGGAATGACATGATTACACAAGAAGCAAAAACAAATTTTTCTCTCAAAACACTTGATGATTTTGTATCTTTGCCTCTGATCTATGTCACTTTTTATACACTCCATTGCTCTATTCCTCGATGCATATCTGCTATCTCTGCTCAAATCTTTTGTTTGTCCATACTTCCTGCGCTCGAGATGCTCCAAAATCCCCACAATGATTCCGACAAGACAGCCGGCCCCTTATTTTATTTTTGGCCACCCAGATTATTGTATCCACTGTGTTTGTTTCTTATCTTCATCTTTATTTTGATGATGTCAAAGGGGGAGAAAAAAATATGATTTTGAAAATTATATGTTGCAGGGTTACCATTATCAAAATTATATGTCGCAGGGTTGTCAAATATTTTGTCAAATTTATTTTGTGTCAAATCCATACAAATATTGCCATCATCAAAAATGGGGAGATTGTTAATCATATTATTTAATTTTGATGATGTCTAAAATATATTAGTTAATATACATATTATTTGACACAAATTATTATCTTTTTAAAATATATATATTTGTTAAATATTATTTAAATAAAATAATATTATTTTTTAAAAATATATATGTTAAATATTATTTTAAATATTTTCAAAAACTTTACTATTCACTTTTTGAAAAATAGGGTTAATTACTATTCATCTTTTGACAAATCGATTAATTATATTATTTTGACAAAAATAATTATTTTAAATATTTTCAAAAACTTTACTATTCACTTTTTGAAAAATAGGGTTAATTACTATTCATCTTTTGACAAATCGATTAATTATATTATTTTGACAAAAATGATTATTTTAAATATTTTTAAAAACTTTACTATTCACTTTTTGAAAAATAGGGTTAATTACTATTCATCTTTTGACAAATCGATTAATTATATTATTTTGACAAAAATGATTGATTGGTTGTATTATTTTGACAAATTTGATATTTATGGGTTGTCTTATTTTGACAAAATTAATATGGGGTGGTAAAATACATTTAGTTTAAAATCTTTACAACATATACAATATTTTAAAGATGACATATATTTTCAGATCCATCATAAATATTATTTATAGAGATTTTTCTGTATGCAAAATTTTGATCAGAACTTATATAACATTATATGCAGAATACATCACGTGCGCTATTAAATTTTTTTACACTACATTAATTATATCATATTATAATTAAACAAGAAGAACAAGATGGAGTTATGTATATATGTATATATATATATTATAAACTAGATGCAGAAAATTATTTGTTTGTTTGAAAGTTGTGAACTTTGTATTAAATTGTCTACAAAAACGGTGGCTCCATGTTTGAAAAAAACAAGAAGAAAAAATCAATCTTATTTTTATCTTTTTAATTCTTATCATTTGCTGACTATTTAAATTTAAGGAGTGTGTTTATGTAAGCAATGACATCAAGAGCCTGCTTATGTAAGCGATGACATCAGGAGCGTGCTTATGTAAGCCATGACGTCAGGAGCGTGCTTATGTAAGCCATGACGTCAGCAAGGAGTGTCCAACGGGTATATTTTTGTGCATAAATAGAGGTGTTGGATGTGGAGAAAAAATCAAGAACTTGAAGAGAAAATTTTCTGTGAGCTCCAAATTGTATTCTTCTTTTTCACTTTCAGATCTAAGTCTAGCTTTTGTTCTTACACTTTCATATCTACTCTTTGTGAGAGAATTATTGTAAAAGTGGGTTCAATTACCACTTATTCTTATTCCTTATTTTTGTGAGAGATTTTGTAAGGGTAAGGCATTTATTGTTGAGTGAGGCTCAATAGATAAGAGTAAGCCCTGTGCCAAATCCACAAGCTTGGTGGTGTATTTATTCAATTGATAGTAAAGAAATTCTCAAGGAGGTTCCTTGGGGAGTGGACGTAGGCCTGGCGTGCCGAACCACTATAAATCGCAGTATTTGATTTTCTCTCTCTATCTCTTCTACTTTTATATTGATAATTATTATTCTGTTTGTTTTTATTTATTCAAATTCTGAATATTGTGTTATATTTAATATTGTGAAATTTTTAATAACCCAATTCACCCCCCCTCTTGGGTTGCCTAACTGGGATAACAATATGTATCACATGCTTTCTCACGGAAATTGAATAAACCCTTAGAACCTATGAACTATCTGTTAGCTGTATCATCACCCGTAGGGGGATCCATGACATGTGCTTATATGTACCCCGCATGTGAAATCCTTGTTGGGGATATGCATCTGTTTATTGATTTACTGCCATTGAACATTGATCATTTTGACGTAATATTGGGGATGGATTGGTTACAAAAATATCATGCCACTATTGACTGTGTGACCAAGCAAGTTGTTTTCCGTCCACCTGGTTTGCCTGAATTTGTGTTTAATGGGAGTGGAGTAGTACCTCCTCCGTATTTGATTTCGTCAGTGAAAGCTGTTAAATTAATTAGAAAGGGGTGTAAAGGATATCTGTGTTCTGTACTGACTGTGTCTACTGATGATAATGTTAAAACTGATGTGAATTGCATTCCTATAGTCAGAGAATTCCCAGATGTATTCCCAGATGATCTGCCAGGGGATTTGATTGACAGGGAGATTGAGTTCGCGGTTGATGTGATTCCGGGTACACAGCCGATATCGAAAGCTCCTTACCGAATGGCTCCAACTGAACTGAAAGAACTGAAAGTGCAATTGCAAGAACTGTTAGACAAAAAGTTCATCAGACCTAGTACTTCACCATGGGGTGCACCGGTTTTGTTTGTAAAGAAGAAAGATGGCTTGCTGAGACTGTGCATTGACTACCGTGAACTGAATAAGGTAACTGTAAAGAATAAATACCCATTGCCACGCATTGATGATTTATTTGATCAGTTACAGGGTGCACAAGTGTTTTCCAAAATCGATCTCAGATCGGGGTATCATCAACTGAAGGTTAAACCAGAAGACATTGATAAAACTGCTTTTAGAACAAGGTATGGCCATTATGAATTTTTAGTTATGCCATTCGGAGTCACGAATGCCCCTGCTGCCTTTATGGACCTCATGAACAGAATTTTTAAACCATACCTTGATGACTTTATTGTTGTATTTATCGATGACATATTGATTTACTCCAAAAGTATAGAACAGCATGAACATCATCTGAGACTTGCCCTACAAACCTTAAGAGAACAGAAACTGTATGCTAAACTGTCTAAATGTGAATTTTGGCTTGACCATGTTATGTTTCTGGGACATGTTGTTAGCAAAAATGGAATTTCTGTTGATCCGCAGAAAATTGAAGTTGTAGTGAACTGGCCTAGACCGACAAATGTGACTGAAGTCCGAAGCTTTTTGGGACTGGCTGGATATTACAGAAGATTTGTCAAAGATTTCTCCAAAATTGCCCTACCATTGACTCAGTTAACTCAAAAGGGGACATCATTTGACTGGACTGACCAAAGAGAATCTGCTTTCCAGGAGCTGAAAACTCGATTAGTGACTGCACCAGTTCTTACCTTACCTTCAGGTACGGATGGCTATACTGTATTTTGTGATGCTTCTCATAAGGGTTTGGGATGTGTTTTAATGCAGAATTGGAAGGTTATTGCTTATGCTTCCCGACAACTGAGACCGCACGAAAAGAACTAACCGACCCATGATCTGGAACTTGCTGCAGTAGTATTTGCACTGAAAATTTGGCGTCACTATCTGTACGGGGTGACATGTGAAGTATACACCGACCACAAGAGTTTAAAGTATTTCTTCACACAGAAAGAACTGAACATGAGACAGCGGAGATGGCTGGAACTGATTAAAGACTATGACCTACAGATATTGTACCATCCGGGAAAAGCCAATACCGTTGCCGATGCATTGAGCCGGAAATCGATTGGAAACTTAGCCTGTTTGTTTACAGGACAGAAAGAGTTGCTTTGTGACCTTGAAAAATCTGAAATCGAAATTGTTTTACGAGAACAAGGTGGAATCTTAGCTGCTATTTCTGCTCAACCGGCGCTGATTGAGGAAATTAAAGAGAAACAGCAACTGGATGACTTCTTGAAAAAGATCATCGAAGAAAGAGAATCTAAACCGAGACCGGGATTCAAATTTGAGAATAATGTACTGAAATTTCAAGAAAGACTGTGTGTACCAAATGGTACTGAACTGAAAAGAAGAGTTCTGCAAGAAGGCCACAATTCGAAATTGTCTATCCATCCGGGGAATACGAAAATGTACCAAGATCTGAAACAGAATTTCTGGTGGCCGGGAATGAAGAAAGAAATTGCTGATTTTGTATCCAAATGTCTTCATTGCCAACAGGTCAAAGCGGAACATCAACGACCTGCCGGATTATTGCAACCCCTACCCATACCAGAGTGGAAATGGGAGCATATCACGATGGATTTTATCGTTGGATTGCCTCGCTCTAGAAAAGGTATGGATTCAATTTGGGTTATTGTTGATAGACTAACCAAATCTGCTCACTTCTTACCTGTCAAGACAATCTATAATGCGGACAAATTGGCCGTTATCTATATTGATGAAATTGTTAGACTGCGTGGAGTGCCTGTGTCTATTGTTTCTGACAGGGATTCGAAGTTTACATCAAGGTTTTGGCAAAGTCTACAGACTGCACTGGGTACTGAATTGAGGCTGAGTAGTGCCTATCACCCTCAGACAGATGGCCAGTCAGAAAGGACCATCCAAACTCTGGAGGATTTACTGAGAATGTGTGTCCTTGATTTTCAGGGAGACTGGGAAAGTCATCTGCCATTAGTTGAATTCGCCTGCAATAACAGCTACCATTCGAGTATTGGTATGGCGCCCTTCGAGGCATTGTATGGCAGAAAATGTAGATCTCCGATTTGCTGGGCAGAAGTTGGAGATGAGCCTTTGCTTGGGCCCGAGATCGTATATGAAACAACTGAAAAAGTGAAACTGATACAGCAAAGACTGAAAACTGCACAGAGTAGACAGAAAAGTTATGCAGATGTCAGAAGACGGGACAGAGAGTATGAAGTGGGTGATCACGTTTTTGTGAAAGTGACACCAATGAAGGGCCAGACTTGTTTTGGAGTCAAAGGCAAGTTAGCACCGAGATACGTCGGACCATATGAGATCATTGAGAAAATCAATCCGGTGGCGTATCAAGTTGCTCTTCCTCCTGAAATGGAGCACATGCATAACGTCTTCCACATCTCTATGTTGAGAGACTACCTTCGGGATCCTTTCCATGTAATAGAGCCTACTCGTGTAGTGCTGAGTGATGACTACACTTACGAGGAACGGCCCATACAGATTGTAAACAGACGAATCAAGAAACTGAGGAACAAAGAGATCCCGTTAGTGAAAGTTGACTGGCAAAACCACAGTGGCGTGTATGCCACTTGGGAAAGGGAAGATGACATGGCCAAACGATATCCTGAACTGTTTCCACTGAATCCTGTTTTCTTCCAGAATGAAGGTAACTCGAGTTTAGAGGACTAAACTCTTTATAAGGAGGGGAGACTGTAACAACCCTCATACTGTTTACCGACTTATGACTGATTGATTACCGATAACCATCGATTACCGTTAAACTGAATTGATTATGACTGATAATTGAACTGATTAAAGTACTGAACTGACTGACTGAAATTGGAAACCGAATTGATTGAGTATATGTTAGTTAAATTGCATTCTATCTGTTTGACTGTATGATTATCTGTTCATGCTTATATGTTTAAACTGCTAATTGAAGACCTTATCGGCTGCCGAATTAGAAACCGATTGATGTTCCATGACCCTCGTAATTAATGTAATTTTATGGTGTATTTACCTGAAAACTGATTAGGTATGATTAAATTAGATTAAAATAAGCCAATTAAAGAGCTTGACTTATTTACAACCTTGCCCTTGAGTGGGCCACTACCTATACACCTTTGAATTCATTACACTTAAATCAAAACCATTTCCTCAGCCCTTTTCCTTGCTCTAGCCGACCATAGAGAGAGAGAGGAACTAGAGGAGTGAATTTCATCCCATTTGCTTGTAGAATTGCTTGGAAATTGAAGAAATTGTTGAGGAGATTGCATATTTGAGCTCCCTCACTTCTAATTCTACACCTAAGGTAGATCATTCATCATCTTGATGGTGTCTTTGAGTTGTTCTTGCATGATTCATGCTTCATTGTAGAACTAAGTCATGAATTGGTTCATTGTTGTTGAATTGAAGCTTAAGTGTTGCATGCATGTACATATATTGAAGTTTTGAGGTTGTAGTTCATAATACCTCACATGCATGTCCATCTTTTGATCATACTCCATGAGTTCATCTTGTTTTTGAAGGCTTGAGCTCTTTTGAAACTGCATTAAAGCTTTGAAAATGATTTAAGATCATGCATGTCATGTTTGAAGATTGTTCTTGAAAATGATTTGAAATTGGTTTGAAATTGGGTTTGAATTAAACACCCTTGGGCTTTGATTTCTCAAATTGAGCTTTGAACCACGTTATTCTATGTGTTTATAAATGTTTTCCAGAAAATGAGCCCAAGAGGATCGGTTTTGATGCATTTAAACTTGAGTTTGAGCTTGGAGGTGCAATCTGGGTTTTCCAGATTTCGCACTTCCGCTCGAGCGGGGAAAGTTACGATCGAGCGTGGAATTCGAGCATCCAGTATCTCTGCACTGTTTTACAGTCCGCTCGAGAGGAGGATTGGGCGCTCGAGCGGAGTCAGGTCTTACGCTCGAGTGGGCGTCGAACGGGGATTTCACCCATCCAGTACTTTTACAGTACGCTCGAGCGGGAAAGTTTACGCTCGAGCGTGCACCTTTGTTTGCCTGTACGCTCGAGCGGGGAAACATGCGCTCGAGCGGGACTCTGTTTTCCGAAAATGCTTTTAAATGTACATCTTTGCATCCTCACTCCATTCTAGGCATTCTTAGGCCTAGTTTAAGGCATCTTGTTGAGGATATAGATGTAGAACACACCGAGGCATTAGGAATTAAGTTATTACCGTTCCCAATTGGGTAGCTTAGTGTGTGTTCAATCTGTTGACTGTGTAGGGTTGGCGACTGGGGAGACACGCTCTAGCATACTGTAGCCCGAACTCTGTGAGTAACAATTGTGTAAAGATATGTTCAACTGATATCTTTTGAATACCGAACTGAACTGTTTACTGAACTGGTATTACTGAATGAATGTATGTCCTTTATTTCTGAACTGTACTGTGGCATCCTTAGTACCTACTGTTTACTGTTACTGTTACTGTTACAGAGATCTCTGTCGGTCCCCTCGTGGAACCACTACTGTTTACTGACTGATGGCCATCATTACTGTTCGGTCTTTTAAGACCTACTGTTACTGTTATGCTAATGGATGTACCACATATGACTGTTTACTGTACTGAACAACTGAAATACTGATTGAATTGAACTGTTTTCATTACTGTAAGGACATTCATTCTAAACCCCTTTACGCATTATGTTATTCACTGGGCTTTAGCTCACTGTTTATATATATATGTAGGTGCTCAGCCACCAGATCGGAGCTAGGAGCGTGGGTTAGACTCCAGTTTTGTCAAGCCAGCCTTTGTGCCTCACTGCGAGGTTCCGAGCCTATCTGCTAAGGCTTAGGGGTGTTTTAAGAATTCCCCCTTCTGTACTGTTTCACTGTTTTGTATAGGCTGACTGTTCACTGTACCGCTATCTAGGGTTAAGTCCCTAGTTTGAATGAATGTAAATATTGTGCATACTGTTCTGTACTGTTTATGTATGAATGCATGAAAAATCTTTTTGGCATACAGACTGTCACAGCTCATTGGACATTGTTTAATTACTATATTGGCTTCCGCCAGGCCCTGTACTCTGTTTTACTGTATTACTGTTCTGCAGGCCTTCGGTAATCTCAGATTACTGGCCGGTTATGGTGCTAAACCCATAGGGCCGGGTTTGGGTCGTGACATCTACCCACTAAAAATAAAATTATGTAAAATTAATAAATCTTTTATGCATTTATTTATTTATTTTACCAAATTAATTTTTATTATGTGTTTGGATGATAATGTGTAATCAATATATTTAATATATGAAATGTTTTTAGTTTTAGATTTTTTAATTTAATGGATTGATTTAATATTGATATCAAAGTGTCGCTATATTTGACTTTCGGAAAAATAAAAACTAATTTAATGAAAATAAAAACAACAATTTCATTATATAATTATCATTCAAACACATAATAAAAATTAATTTAGTACAATAAATAAATAAATAAATGCGTAAAAGATTTATCAATTTTATATTTTATTTTTGGTGGTTAGAAATAATTTTTAAAAATTTAAAAATATTTTTTTTGACATTTATTTTTGTCAAATTAATTTATATTTTATCAAATTGACGACTTTACCTTTGAAATTGAACAATGCTATTTTCAATTGTCTTTATTTAAAACAAGATTCAAAATTTAAAGTCAAATTTGTCACAATTGAAAAGTCAAAAACTAAAATGATACAAACTCCAAACTATAAAAACTGTTAGTATAATTTATCCTAAATTTTATATGGATTTATTAACAATATATTAATGTGGAGTCTTTCCTTAGTAGTCAAAATCAATTATCTTTTAATTAGAGATTAATCAGGTTAACAACTGTGAAGTCACATGTGTTATAATTGATATTCTTCATCTAATGTAATAATGTAATTTAAGGGTCCCATCCATCTCATGATTGATTGTGGTGCCATTTGGGAATAAAAATAAAAGTTGTGTTTTGTAGTTTGGGTAAAAAATTAAAAGCTTACTTTTTTTTTAGTATCAAAATCATTTAGGAAGGTAGTTAAAAGTGACCTGTGAAATTACAGTTATACCGTTCAATAGCAAAATGAACCACATGTGTGAAAATATAAATTTCCTAAATTAAGTGGGAGTATTTTGATCATTTAATTGTGATGTGATAACATAAATAAATATTAAGCACAAAAGTCAAAAAAATTTTTTTTATCAACTTCCCAAATAGAGTGATATGTTAGAATACGGATTGAATTTGAGTTGAGTTTGAAGTGATATGTTAAAGAAGTAATGTAACTTAAATAAAATGATATAATTTAAATAGATTAATAATTTTTTAATTTTTTAACTTTTTTAACTTTTTTAAAACCTGTCAAATCAGTGCTTAGTTTGAAGGATCCCTACAAGAATAACTAGGGCTCCGTTTGGCAGAGCTTTGTAACTATGATTTGAGAATATGAGTTGTATTTTGAGTTTGTGTGTTTTAGAATTATGATTTGAGTGTAGAAAATTTGTTTGGTTATGGTTTTTGAATAAAGTGTTGAATTGAGTGTGGAATTGAGTGTAAAATTGAGTTTTGAAAGTTTGATTAGACATGTGAAGTAAGAAAATTTGTTTGGTTATGAGTTTTGAAAAGAGTTTTCAAAACTTAATTCAAATTGTTATAACTCATAACAAAACACATTACTTTCAGATTATTGAAAATTTTGATCAATACTCATAACCAAACTCTTTTTAAAATTCAATTAAAAAAATTTATTATTAACAAAAAATAACATTAATCAATTTTTTAATTGAAAATACTGCAAAGGAAATAATTTTTTTTCAAAATAAATATTCAAAAAATTTAAATCATAAATATTTAAATAATTTAAATAATCTAAAAAATTTATAAGTAAAAAATTAAAATAAATATTCAAAAATTTTAAATCGTAAAAATTTAAATATTTAAAAAATAAAATAATTTAAAATTTTAATATTTTAAATTTAAAAACAACTCTACACTCAAATCGTAACCAAACACATAAAACAAAACTCAATTAAAAAATTATTTTTAAAACTCATAACCAACCACATAACTCGAAACTCCATACTACTTTCACAACTCTACACTCAAATCGTAACCAAATACATAACAAAAAAATTAAAATATTTAAAAATGTTTTTATAAAATAGAGTTTGAATTTATTTTTATAAAATATTTTAAAATTTAAAAAATTAAAATCGTAATATTTAAAAATATTCAAAAAATTTAAAAAATTAAAAAATTTAAAAAATCGTAACATATTTAAATATTAAAATATTTAAAATTTTAACAAAATTAAAATATTTTTAAAATATTGATTTGAATGGAGTTTTGAAAAGAGTTTTGAATTATGTGTTTGGTTATGAGTTTTGAAAAGTAATGATTATGTTTTGAATTGAGTTTTGAGAAATGAGTGTAGAATTATGATTTGAAAACCCTAAACAAACACCACACTCAAAAGTGAGTGTGGAACTAGATTTTGAAAACTCCACCAAACGGAGCCTAGAATTTTCTACCAAAACTCCAAAGTCACAACTGATGAGGAAATATTCAATCTGGTAAGTAAACTAAAAAAAACCTACAAAAGTACAAAAATCCAAATAATCCCATCTCAATAATAATAATGATCAGGGAGACCCATTCACACCTTAGAAGCACCAAAATCAAACAATCAAACAAACACAAACAAATGTAGTTCTGTGTTTTTGAATTAACCAAACAAGTACTCCCTCCGTCCCAAAATAATTGTCCCTTTTAGGGAATCCAACTTTTTTTGGTAGTACAATTATTGCATTTGAAAAAAGTTGATTTTCCAAAATTATCCTTTTGATAGTACATTTTTTGAGAATATCAATGCATAATTGTACTTTTTATGTTGTTTATTAATTTAAAAGAAGGGTAAAATAGGAAATTTATATTATTTTTGTACTTGATTTTTGAAGAGGGACTAATATTTTGGGACAATGAAAAATGAAATAAGGAACTAATATTTTGGGACGGAGGAAGTAGTTTAATTAAACATAAACGCAAAGCTATTCATGGGAGTTTCCCTCCCTATATATGCGCCTCAAATGTCGCTCTTCTCTTTCTTAATAATAGCGTTCGCACATGAAAGGTCCTCGAAATAATCATCATGTCTCAATTTCCCCACCATATGATACTTTTTTGTTTTTATTTCAAAAATTTGTGTTGAAATCACTATTTTAAAATAATTTATTACAAAATAAATAGATATACAAACGAAATTACATATTAGTAGGATACCAAAAATAAATATAAAAACTTAAACTAAAAGTCCCATTCCTTTCCCTAAACTTACCAATATGACTCTTCATCTCTCATTCTTCGTTCTTTCTTTTTTATCTTTCATTCTTCATTCTCATTGCATGACACCTCTTAGAAAATAAATGCCAAGTGATATGTAATAATTTTTTTTATCAGAAATGATAGAGACCCATTTTTTTCTCGACCCCCATAGACACATGCTAGAAAAAAAATAAAAAATAAAAAATAAAAAATAAAAAATAAAAAATTAATCAATCCCAATACATTGGAGATAATGGGGATCAAGAAAAAAAGAAGAAGGAGGTTTCAACTTTTTTTTCTTTTTCCATAACACCTATTAGAAAATAAATATCACGTGTTACCCTCCCAAATGTAATATACTATTTCCATAACCCCTTCACATTGCATTTTCAAAATTCACTTCACAAAATAATATAAATTTAAGGACTTGAATTTCAAAGTACACAATTTAAAATCACTTGAATTTGATTTAAAAAATAATGTCCTCGGCTCATGTGAAGTAAAGCAGCAAACAAAGCAAAGTATGCGTTCAAACCAAGCCTCCTCTACTACTAGCATTTGAAAAAAAAATAAAAAAGTGAGTAAAAAAAATAAGACAAAGAAAGTGCAATTGGCACATTGTATTGTACTACTACGCACCCCACCCTACATAATAATACGCGCAAGTTAGCACTCAACACAAACACAGGCGGCGCGTCGAATCACTTCCGGCAGATCCGCCCCTCTCCGCCACTCCTCGGAGGCGCTATCGTACACCAACACTAACGCTTCTTTCATTCCCCTCCTACTCCTCCCTCCTCTCCTCAACAAATCATCAATACAACCCATTACTTGTACCATCACCACCTTATCCTCAACCCCAACACAACTAAATCTCACTGTACTATCCAATCTAACTTGCGCCGGCAACGGCGGACTCTTCATTCTACACCATGCGCCGCCGCAACTCTTTCTACGCGCGTCGAATCTCCAAAACGACAGCTCCACTGCATGGCTTGCCAGCACGTACACGTGTCCCTCCGCCGCACACGCCGCCACCACGCACCCTCCGCCCGGCACCGCCCGGCTCCTCAGCCACCCTCCCGCCTCCACGTCATACAAATCCATCGAGCTGGCGTACACGTGCGCCGCCTCCGTCCCGGCAGCGCGTGAGAACTCGTCTCCCGATGACCCAATCTTCAGCCCTCCAATCACATAAAAGATGCCATCCACAGACGTGCCTATGCAACCGTACCGCCTCCTCGGCGCGTTAGCCACCACGCGCCACGTATCGAGATCCGGATCGTATTCCTCCACCGCCGAGGTCCTGGCGGAGCCGCCGGCGATGTAAATTTTTCCGGCAACGACGGCGGCGGCGAATTTCTTCCTAGGGAAAATCATTGCCGATTTGGTGGAGACGGTGCCGGTCCAGGTGTCGCATCGGATCATCGAAGTGCGGCCGATGATGTAGATTTTGTGCGCAATGGCGGAGAGGCGCGCGTGGGAGGACAAACCGGAGAAGAGTCCAGGAGAAGGGGGAGCGAGGTCGTCTTGGGGGAGGAAAGAGGAGGTTTTCCAGGAGGAATCGAGGCCGATTCGGTGACTGGCGGTGTGGAGAGAGGAGTCGGAGACAGCGACGGCGAAGACGGTGGGGCGGAGAAGGAGGCGGCGACGGCGGAGGAGGTAGAAGTCGGAGGAGTCGAGGAGGTGGGACCAGCGGCGGCAGACGAAGGAGATGGAGCGGAGGGTGGAATGGGGGACTCTAGAGAGGCATTCGAGGAGGAGGTCGTCTGGGAGGGAGGAGATAGTGGTTTCGCAGTGGCGGTGGAGGAAGGTGGTGGTGGTGGTGGTGGTGGTGGTACGGTGGCGATGGGGGTCGTGGTGGTGGTGTGGATTTGGGTAGCAGGATTTCATGAGCCATGAGAAATGGCGAGAGTTACAGCTCTCTGACATTAATTGGATGAATTAAAATCTTCTTTTTTTTTATTTTTTGGTTTCTGGAATTAAACAAAGTGTGAGTGGGAATTGTGGTGTGGGGAAGCTTTTGCTAGATTTGAAGAGCACTCCCCCTCTCTCTAAGCTACTATTTATTTATTTCACTCCCCCTCTCTCTAAACTACTATTTATTTATTTATTTATTTATTTTGGGGTGTTTTTTATTTATTTCACTCTCCCTCTCTGTAAACTATTATTTATTTATTTATTTATTTATTTGGGGGGGGGGGGGGTGTTTTTTACAATTGTTGAGGTGTTTTATCTCAAACAGGACTCACACATGGGACTTGAGGAATGTGGTGATTCAGGCTTATTAATATTACGGGAAGTGGGTTAAAAGTTTTTTTTTTTTCTATAAAAAAGTCAAAAAATAATTTTTAATAATCTTTCTAAAACACTTGTAAGACTTTTTGGTGCAATAATTGTTATTTTAATAATTATTTTCAAATTTTGTCAAAAAAAATTATAAAAAAATTTATTTAAAATGGCAAATGTTAGTAGGGTTCTCTTTTTAGAGCATCTTTAATACTTCTATTTTTTTTCATCAAATATTAATTATTTTCTTCATCAAATTAAAAATTCATCAAGTCATTTATTGAATTAAATAAAAGATTGGTTATAGCGATTCCGGTTTTGATCCGACCTTTGTTATATTCCGGACTCGGATTCTGTGGTTTAATATTGTTATCTATGTCTTGTTTCCTTCTTTTGTCTTTGGGTTTGAGTATTAGAATGTCTTAGGCATGTCCGGAGCAGGTTAGCTGCTGGTTGTTCAAGTTGTTGTTGTCTAGAAAATTACCTCTTCGCTCGAGCGAGACTTCTTGCGCTCGAGCGAACCTTGTGAAATTTGCTTCTTCGCTCGGGCGAGACTTCTTGCGTTCGAGCGAGATTTGTGTGCTCTCAATATTTTGCCCAGACGCAGAATTTCTACGAAGGTTGAGGTCTTCGTTCAAGCGAGACTTCTTGTACTCAAGCGAGGGTGTGCGTCTGTAAAATTTCTGAAGGTATGTATTCTGCGCTCGAGCGACAACTCCTTCGCTCGAGCGAGGGTCGCGTATATCAGTTCACAGTTGAGCAATTTTATATCACTTTTTGATTTTCTTTTTGTTAAAAACCCTAATCTGGCTCTCTCTCTCTACAAATACTCCTTGATCTAAGCATATCACTACCCTACTCCCTTTGATAAAGAGTTAGAGCACGTATGGGCTTCCTCTTGCCTTTTTATAAATGAATCTTGCTAACAATGTACTTAGAACCCAAAAAAAAAAAAAAAAAAATTTGATGCACAAGATATTTTTTACTTATTTCAATTCACTTTTTATTGATTCCATAAATATTTTATTTATGTTCAAAGTACTTTCACTACAATTTTAATATAGTATTAAATAATGTCCGAAAGCATCCCAACCTTCACCAATGTAACGCCCCCAAAATAAAATACAAATAATCCATTACATAAGATCTATAAACATAATAAAATGATATACTTCATTAATCAGAGTTTCTATTACAAAAAGATATTACATGCGTTATACATTCATAAACATTCCTTCTAAATCTTCAGCATGTAATACGAGTTAATAATAACAAAATAAATGCCCTTCGAGCTTACATCTTTCTAAGATATCACTTGGTTATAACAAAAGAAAGAGTCCTAGGCTCTATACATGTAAAGCCCTCAGCTTGAATGAACACTTAAGCACAAATAAAATCAAAATAGAGACTTCAGCCCTTAGTTCTCTCAAGTTATGTCCTTGAAAGTGGCATGTCACTAGTACCTGAAAATAGTTTCCCAAGTAGGGTGAGCCAAAGCCTAATAGAGATAAATTAACATAGTATATGAGGTTCAACTAAGATATAAGTGTCAGATAAATGTTCAATATTCATAATCAACTTATATTCCTTTCATGATTGTTCAATATAGATAACCATATTTCAATCCATTTCCATTCATTCATTTCAAGTTAATCTATTAACCAAATTCATTATTATCTAATCAACCAAAATGAGACTACAACTCAATGGTTCACAATTCAATACATTCATCACTCCAACACTTTCATTTTGCCATTTTACGGAATTCTCATCCGAGGGAATCAACACCCATATATATACACAAGATTTCGAGACTTTCACCCTAAACACTCTGGCCAACTTAATTTTATATGGAGTCCATCATCTATCTCCTCCCAAACAATAGAGTACATCCTCTTTCTCCTCCCAAACAATTATATATATACAATGTATTAAAACATCTTCATATACAATGACTATCCACAACACATATTCAATGTTTCAATCATACCGTCATATTCAATGACATAATTTAAATGACAAGTTTTCATTTACCTAGTCCTCATGCAATTTTTACAATAATCATAGCCATCCTCCACCAATAGCCCAAAACAGATATTTCTAGACAGATAAAAAAATCTGTATAACAAATAATTAATCAAATTTCCATAGGTGAATGATTTAACAAATCCAACTACACCATTCATTCATACATCCTTCCAATTTCACATTTCTCATATTAATTTCATTATTTATACAAAATAATTATTTAACTTATTCTAGGGAAAATTTCACATTTTTCAAATACCAACCCAAAGGCTAAATTTTCACCATTTTAACACTAGAGAATCTCATATACAAGCCCCATAGCCATTTTCTAAAACCAACATAGAAAACCCCTCTTTCAATTTTTGAATTCAAACCCTAAATTTTTCCAAACCTTCCAAATTCCATCATTTATATAAAACAACAAATACGTAGGTTACAAACCACATTAAGGTGTAGAATATCCCTACCTCAAGTGTAGAAGCCCAAAGGAGATGAAGAAGAACCTCAAAAGTGCCCCACATTCGACTTTGCTCGGATCAAGAGGAAGCCCACACGTGCTCTAACTCTTTATCAAAGAGAGTAGGACAGTGATCTACTTAGATCAAGGAGTATTTGTAGAGAGAGAGAGAAAGAGAGTTGTAGAGAGAGAGTACCGGATTAGGGTTTTTAGAAGCTCAAGTGTAGAAGCCCAAAGGAGATGAAGAAGAACCTCAAAAGTGCCCCAAATTCGACTTTGCTCAGATCAAGAGGAAGCCCATACATGCTCTAACTCTTTATCAAAGGGAGTAGGGTAGTGATATGCTTAGATCAAGGAGTATTTGTAGACAGAGAGAGAGAGAGTTTTAGAGAGAGAGAGAGAGAGCCAGATTAGGGTTTTTAGCAAAAAGAAAATCAAAAAGTGATATAAAATTGCTCAACTGCGAACTGATATACGCGACCCTCGCTCGAGCGAAGGAGTTGTCGCTCGAGCGACCAAACACAACAAGTGACCTTGCTCGAGCGCAGAATACATACCTTCAGAAATTTTACAGACGCACACACTCGTTTGAGCGCAAGAAGCCTCGCTCGAACGAAGACCTCAACCTTCCCAGAAATTCTGTGTTTGGGCAAAATATTGAGAGCGCACAAATCTCGCTCGAACGTAAGAAGTCTCGCTCGAGCGAAGAAGCAAATTTCACAAGGTTCGCTCGAGCGCAAGAAGTCTCGCTCGAGCGAAGAGGTAATTTTCTAGACAACAACAACTTGAACAACCAGCAGCTAACCTGCTCCGGACATGCCTAAGACATTCCAATACTCAAACCCAAAGACAAAAGAGGGAAACAAAACATAGATAACAATATTAAACCACAGAATCCGAGTCCGGAATATAACAAAGGTCGGATCAAAACCGGAATCGCTATAACCAATCTTTTATTTAATTCAATAAATGACTTGATGAATTTTTAATTTGATGAAGAAAATAATTAATATTTGATGAAAAAAAATAGAAGTATTAAAGATGCTCTAAAAAGAGAACCCTACTAACATTTGCCATTTTAAATAAAAAATTTTTATAATTTTTTTTGACAAAATTTGAAAATAATTATTAAAATAACAATTGTTGCAGCAAAAAGTCTTACAAGTGTTTTAGAAAGATTATTAAAAGTTATTTTTTTGACTTTTTTATGAAAAAAAAAAAAAAAAAAACTTTTAACCCACTTCCCGTAATAAGCCTGAATCACCACATTCCTCAAGTCCCATGTGTGAGTCCTGTTTGAGATAAAACACCTTGACTTTGCTCGGATATCAACGAAGGTCACGATGATGGTCAATGGAGTACGTCACCCCTTAAGCTTCATATCTTCATCAATGGAGGTCGTGGTTGTTGTCTTCTATCGTCGATAGAGGTTATGATGGCCATAGTTGGTGATTTTAAGGTTCTGTGACATATTTGAATGTGGCAGGGAGGTGAAGGGTGATAGGAGAGCCAACTGAGATTTGTATTGGACATGATGAAAAGAAGTAGGGGATAAGGTAGTAGTAGTTATGGTAGTGAGCAATACTGGGGAATGGATTGAGGGTGGGGGATAAGTGAGAGATACTGAAATGGTTTGTTGAGGATGGGGAAGGGTTGATTCGATGTGGTAATAGCGGCAAAGAATGAGAAAGAAAAAGAGAAGAGGGAGAGAAAAATAACATTGATATAGCTTTGGGTGGATTAAAAAGACAAGGACAATAAAGTAATTTTACTTGAAGATTAACAATAATATGGTCATTTTCTTATTTGTAACGCCGTTAAGAAACAAGCATTGATAGTAGGAGAAGGTAATTTTCATAATTAAAGATAATTTATATTTTAAGTAAATTTTAAGAACAATATAACAATTTGCCCATAAAGAAGCATACTTTTTACCTATTCTATAGAATATTCATCTCATAATTGATTAAACAAATAAAGTATAATGAGTTTATATTGTAATCAAGACTACTCCGAGTTGTAATTAAGACTATATTTGATCATAATCAACTTCATTTCACATATGACACCTTAAGTGTAGTTTTCATTATTTTTACTTTGTTACCTATCGTATGATTATGCATTTTAATTACTATTACGGTGTTGGGAGCTTAATTTAGGAATTAAATAAAAAAAAAATAGATATTTAATTTTCGCGACGCATTATTTGGTAGACCAAACTAACAACTAAGAAATGATCCTAAAAGCTTGAATTTCCCAAAAGCAACCTGTAATACGGGGATTAGTTAGGTTGAAGGTTGTCAACCAATAGTAAAACATATCTTGTGTTTGACCTACACTGGTGACTCTCTGGTGTTATCCAAGTAGGCAATTCTTGAGGAGAAAATATCTTGTATATATAATAGGTATATCATAACACTTAGGTGATATGGTATGCTATTCCACATAAAATACGATAGGTTTAAGAAAAAAATTTGAGAATAGGACACCCAATATCATCTAAGGGACATGGTATACCTATTTTACAAAATACTTTTTCAGTCTTGATGGGGGTGATTGGATTTTAAAAATTAAATTGAATTAAGTGCAATAAATGTAAAGTTTGATTAAATGTGCTAAATCAAAGCCTCGAGGTTGGTGATCGTGTAGCACAATTTTGTGATATGAGATTTTGAGTTTAATTTTTATGAAAAAGAGTTTAATATCTTTTGTGATTGTATTTATTTGTTTTCTGTTGTGGGAATTGTATATGTAGCTAGTAGTTTTGTTATGTTTAGTGATTGTTAAGTTTCTAACTATTGTTAAGTTAATAGTTTATTTAATATAATACAAAACTCAGCTTTTTGTTTAAGTTGCCAAAACGGCACTAAATATTACGACTACAACAATTGTTTTGCAGACTGCGGATGTTTCCGGCATTGAATGATTGCCACCCACGCCGGCGGATTTTGTTCCTTGGTGATCGATCTTTTGAGTTTGAGGAGGTTTCAGTGGAAGCGTCTGGATGTCGCGGTGTGTCGATTGTGGAGAGGGATGCGGGGCTTCGTCGGGCAGTGGTGATGTATGGTCATGACGTGCGTTGGATGGCGGCGCGAATGCGGTTTGCTTCGCAGAATCCAGATAATTTACAGTTTTTGGGTCGGTTAACTGGGGGTAGTAGGACTGTGGCAGTATGGGTACGTCGCGAAGAGAATGGTGGTTCGTTCTTCCAAATAGTGGTGACGACAGGGAAGAGAAAAGATCAAATATTCATTCCCATGTCTGATTTTGGGGATGGGTGGGACGGTGTGGCCTTGGTCCTTGAAGGTTTTGGGCTGCATTATGGTGGTCCAATGCAGGGTAAGGCAGGGTCCAGACCTCGTCCTTCGCTATCCACCGCCGAGGGTGTGCCTGACGGGGTTAAGGCAATACGGAGTGCAAGGGAGGTGGAATGGTTCCGTATGTTGGATAGGTCGCTTGTTGGTAGAGTGGGAGAGTTGGGTGGCAAGGGGATGAGCTTTGCTGCAATGTCAGATTTGGTTAATCGTTGGTGGAAGACTTCGGGAAAGGTGGAGGTGCGTCCGTTAGGTAGCCAAGCCTTCCTCTTTGTTTTGTCAAGCAGACATGAGGCAGATGTGTTGTTACGATGGCGGTGGATTGCTGATGGGAGGGATCTCCAGTTGGAATGGTTGTCGCCTTTAGCACTTTGTACGTCGAAAGATACAACCTTCCCGGCGAAGAATGTTTGGATTCGGGTGATGGGGGTGCCCATCCACCTTGGAGGGGAAGATGTTTACCGTGTCATTGGTGATCGGTGTGGTGGTTATGTGGAAGCCGATGCATCCTCTGTGGATCTAGGCTATGTTCGGCTGCGAGTTAGAAGCTCTCATGGCACTCCGCCACGGGTGGTCGTCCGATGGGGTCTGTGGCAGTTTTCTTTACCTGTTTGGGTGGATGAGGGACCTACGGTGGCGCCGACGGTGCCGGAGATGGTGCACGGTGGATGAGGGGGAACGGATAAGGATGGGACAGATTTGGTGCAATCACTTCGACGAAAATGGCGGAGGCTGGGGATCAATGAATATCTGTAGAGATTTGGGCCGACAAATGGGGATAAGGGTGGACGGGGTCATTTGTTTGAACTGCCCAACATGGGCCTAGTTCGAGATTTAAATCGGGGTACCCAAAGATGTCATTTGGGCTTTGCTAAGGTCCAAGCTACTAGAATTGAGGGTCTGCCCAAACCGAAATGGGCCAATACTCGAAGTAGGCTATCTCATGGTGTAAGGAGGGATGAAGGGGCTCATTCTGTGGAAGCCCATGCAAACCCAACTCTCAGTCGATTTCTCTCTTCGCTGCAAGTTGGGTTAGGTACAAGACCAGATGATGGGTATTCGCCGGTGCATGACTCGATGGGTATTGCCGAGATGGTCACCATCAGTCCTATGCCGTCGTCTGGTGGCGTTGATGATGCTCCTTCAGCTTTAGAGCGAGTGGAGCAGCACACCTCTTCGCTGAAAGCGGATTTCGGTCCAAGCACAGTCGGGGCATTGCCGGTGGTGCGTGACTCGTTAGGTAATGCCGAGATGGTGCCGACTGGTCCATTGCTGTCATCTGTTGGTGTCGCTACTGTCCCTTCAGTTTCAGAGGGCGTCGAGAGGCATGGGCATCGGCTTAGTACAGCCGGGTTTCCAGAATCGCAACTGCAGCAACCCGTTTATGCTGAACATCGCTGGTCTGGTATGCTGGATGAGTTGGCCATGGTGGTTACGCCTGAGGCAGGTTCGGATGAGGTGGCTGTGGAAAACGATGTGAATGAGGTGATTGGTTCGGATGAGGTTGAGCTTGAAAGTGGTACTGTTGGTTCAGATGTTGATATACCGACGCTGAAGGAGGTTTCTGCTTGGGTTTTATCTCGAATTAATGAGGTAAGCCAATTACTAGGGGTTTCTTTTGAGGGCCATGAAGAAGAAGCTTTGAGATTATTTTCGGCATTAGAGGAATCTTGGAGAAGTGAGGTTTCTCTTCAGCAAGGGATGGATTCAGGTAGCCATAATGACAGAAATGCTAGGGAATTATGAAGGTTGGAATGTACTGTTAATTATGATCGTTCTCAGGGAGGTGGAGTGCGTTGTTCTAGACGAGGACGTGATCAACCATTGTTGTTATCATGCGGATAAAAATTTTGTCTTGGAATGTGCGAGGATTGAATGACAAGGGGAAGCGGGTTTTGGTGAAATCCGTTCCTAGAAGTGCACGGGCAGATGTGGTTTGTCTTCAGGAAACAAAGATGGACTGTATTGAGGGCGCGGTCGTTCGGGATCTTTGGGGTGGTAGATTTGTGGATTGGGATTTCCTCCCTGCACTAGGGGTGGCTGGGGGTGTTCTTTTATGTTGGGATCAACGAGTGGTGGTAAAGGAGGATGTAGAATTGGGGGGGTTTTCTTTGTCTTGCCTCTTTTGATATGTAGATGATGATTTCAAATGGGCCTTCACAGGGGTTTATGGGCCAGTTCGGGGAGTAGAGAGACCAAGCTTTTGGGAGAAGCTATAGGCTATTGCTTATCGTTGGGGGGTTTCGTGGTGTGTGGGTGGGGATTTCAATGTAGTTCGTTGTTTGAAGGAGAAATTAGGTGCTTCCTCAAGGAGGGGTCCTATGCGGCATTTTTCTTCTTTCATTGATGAGATGGATTTGGTAGATTTTCCGCTCCAAGGCGGTGCTTTCACTTGGTCTGGGGGTGGCGCTATGTCTCGAATTGATAGATTACTGGTCACCGGGGATTGGGAGGAGCATTTCTTTCAGGCAACTCAACGGCGGTTACAACGTCCCACTTCAGATCATTGGCAAATTTTGTTGGATAGTGGGGGTATTAGAAGTGGTCCGACGCCTTTTCGGTTTGAGAATATGTGGTTACAATCTGAGGGCTTTGTAGAGATGGTTCAAGGCTGGTGGGTGACTTACAAAGTGGCAGGATTGCCTAGTTCACGGTTAGCGAAAAAATTAAAACTCCTTAAGTTAGATTTGAAGAGTTGGAATAGGGAGGTTTTTGGACAATTGGAGGGGCAGAAGGCTAGAGTTTTAGAAGCTTTGCAGGTGTTGGAGGAGAAACAAGGTGGTGAGGGGTTGTCTGAGGCTGATGTGGTTCGTCGGGAGGAAGTTCGGCAGGAATTTGGTCATATTGCACACATGGAGGAGATTAGTTTCCGCCAGAAGTCTAGATGTCTGTGGTTGAAGGATGGTGATCGTAACACTAAGTTTTTCCATCGTATGGCGAATGCTCACCGGCGGGTTAATCAGATTGGTCGGATTCGAGTAAATGGGCTGGAGTTTTCGTCCTTCGAAGAGGTTAAGGCAAGTATCGTGGGTTTTTATGAGCATTTGTTTCGGTGCGTAAGGAAGGAGTGGCGTCCAGGTTTGGATGGGGTAAGTTTTGATGTTATTTCAGATATAGACTGTACTTCTCTAGAAAGGCCATTTACCGAAGAGGAAGTGTTTAAGGCTTTGCAAAGTATGCCTGGGATAAGGCGCCTGGTTCGGATAGGTTTACTATTTCATTTTTTCAACACTGTTAGGGGGTGGTCAAGTTGGAGGTGTTGGCTATGTTTGAGCAGTTTCATCAGTCAGGTGAATTTGAGAAAAGTCTTAATACTACATTTCTTGCCTTAATTCCCAAGAAGGGGGGGGGGTGGAGGACATTAGATATTTCTGGCCTATTAGTCTTCTAGGGAGTGTATATAAGGTGTTGGCCAAAGTTTTGGCAAATCGTTTGCGCGAGGTGTTGGTAGGGGTGGTATCGGAATCCCAGAATGCTTTTGTGGGGGGGTAGGCAAATTTTAGATGCGGTTCTTGTGGCGAATGAATGTGTGGACTCGCGGTTGCATTAAGAGAATGAGGGGATTATTTGTAAATTAGATATTGAGAAGGCCTACGATAATGTGAATTGGGACTTTTTGATGTATTTGTTGGAGAGAATGCATTTTGGGGCGAAGTGGCGGCGTTGGATTCTGTTTTGTATTTCTACTGTGCGAATGTCCGTTTTGGTTAATGGCTCCCCGGCAGGATTTTTCCCCACTCTTTGCGGGCTACGGCAGGGTGATCCTTCATCTCCTCTGTTGTTTATTTTGGTTATGGAGGCTTTGGGGCATTTGTTGGCAAGGGCGGTGCAAGCAGGTTTGCTGAATGGATTTGAGGTATGAGTGGCTCCAGGGAATGTGGTGGTGTCTCATTTGTTTTATACAGATGATGCGCTTATTTTTTGTGATGCAGAGGAGGCCCAGATTGGACATTTGAGATGCGTGTTGTTGTGTTTTGAGGCAGTGTTCGAGCTTCGGGTTAATCTAGCAAAATCAGAATTGATTCCAGTGGGGCAAGCGGCGAGGTCTTCGGTGTTGGCAGCCATGTTGGGGTGCAAAGTGGTATCGTTACATGTTACATATTTGGGTTTGCCTTTGGGGGCTTCCTTTAAAGCGACTGGGATTTGGGAAGGAGTGGTGGATCGGGTGCGTCGTCAGTTGGCAGGATGGCAACGTCAGTATTTGTCGAAGGGTGGACGGCTTACATTGATTAAAAGTGTTCTATCAAGTATCCCAACCTATTTTATGTCTGTTCATGTGATCCCGGTCTCTGTAGCAAGGCAAATTGAGAAATTACAAAGGGACTTTTTGTGGGGTGATGGGGGTGAGGGTGGTCATTACCATTTGGTGTCTTGGGATCGGATCTGTAGGTCTAAGGAGGAAGGGGGTTTGGGGGTTCAGAGGTTAGTCTTGTTTAATTTGGCCTTGTTAGGGAAGTGGCTGTGGTGTTTTGTGGAGGAGAGGGCGCGTCTTTGGAGGCGGGTGGTGGTTGCTAAGTTTGGTGTGGTTAGGGGGATGTGGTGCTCGGGACAGGTGGGTCACTCTCACGGTTACGGGTTATGGAAAGGGATTTGGTTGGGTCGGGAAGCGTTCTGGCGACATGTGAGGTTCAAAATTGGTGTGGGGGATAGAGTTCGATTTTGGCAGGATAGGTAGTGTGGTGACTTGTCTTTAGAGTTTCGCTTTCCTTTGATATTTGCTATTGTTGCGAATTCTGAGGTGTTGGTTAGTGCTGTGAGGGTTGGGGAGGGGCAGTTGAGGGTGTGGAATGTGCAGCTGCGTCGTCATGTCCAAGATTGGGAGCTAGATCAGTTAGTGGACCTCCTTGGTTTTTTATATGATTTACATCTTGGACAGGCGGATAATGATGCTTTGGTTTGGGTTTGTCCTAGGGCCAAAGGTATTTTCACGGTGTCTTCGTTCTATGGGGCGCTTGTTGAGGATAAGTGTGTTGTTAATGGCTCTTTCGTCTATCCGTGGAAGAGTGTTTGGGTGCCGAGCACACCATCCAAGGTTGCCTTCTTTGTGTGGACGGCGAGTTTGGGTCGTATTTTGACTATTGATAATTTGATTCGTTGTGGGCATATTTTGGTGAATTGGTGTTGTTTGTGCAGTCAGGCTGCGGAATCGGTTGACCATTTGCTTATTCATTGTTCGGTCTCTTCTCGTCTTTGGATGCTTGTGGTGGCAATGTTTGGGTTGGTTTGGGTTCAACCGGGGTCTTTGTTTGCAGTTTTGCAGAGTTGGGTCGGGGGGAGGGTGGGGAAGAGGCGTCGAAAGGCTTGGATTCTTGCCTTGCACTGTTTACTTTGGCTGATTTGGCTAGAGTGAAATAGGCGGGTGTTTCATGGGGTCGCTCATTCCATCACTTGGTTAGAGAGGCGTCTTCTTTCTGTTCTGTATAGTTGGGTGACAGGATTAGTGGATCCAGATGTATTGACTTTTACAGATTTTGTGGAGAATTTGATTTGTTAGTTTCGTTGGGCTTTTGTGGTCGGTTTTTGTATTTTTTGCATCTTCTTGATGCTTCTTTATAAAGTTTGGTTATTTATCAAAAAAAATAAAATAAATAACAATAATAATAATAATAATAATATTTTTTATATTTATAATTGCATTCTTATCGATTCATGAGAAAGAAAGGAAAACAAATGTCAAATGTTAAATAATGAAAGATAAAAGAAAGAGTAAATTAAACTTCATGATGTATTGTGGTTCCATTCAATTTAAGTCTACATCCACTTTTCAAGGTTTATTACAATTAGCATGTTACTCAGTGCTTGCAAGATCTTTACACCAAGTAGTCTTGTTGATTTCGTTCTTTAGTATTTAAAGTCTTGTTTTTAATTTTTTTAATGACAATGGAGATTGATTTGCCCTTTAGTGGGAAACACTCAAGTTACGTTCAGGACTAGTTCTGACTTTTTCGAAATTCAAAACAAACTTTTATTATGAAACCTTATATATATATATAAATAAATAAAAGACTAGGCTCGTATTATGGATTGATTTTGATTCATTTTTTTGATTCATTTTGAACTTTCATATTGTCAAGGGTAAAAATACTAATATTGTTAGTCACATGAATAGGTAAACAATTGCAAGTGAGTTTATGATAGGTTGTTTTTACAAAAATTGTTTGATTTCTCTCAAGTTGAGATCTCAACTTAAGAGAGTATTTGAACTTGATAGGCCAATTTTGAAATCAATTCCGATGATCCGAACCGTTCACTTTTTTGACTCATTGAGTAGAATATTCATGCAAAAAATCGAAATAATTGAATATTAGTAACTATATATTTGAATCATATTTGTTTGTTTTTTTTTTTTAAATTTGAACAGCAAATATAATTTCAAGAATAACTATTCATTTTTTGTAATATAAATTTGATTCAAACATATAGCTACTAATGTCTTATCATTTTGATTTTTTGCATGAATATTTCATTCAACGAGTCCTAAAAAGTGAACAGTTCAAATCATTGAAACGGGACTTATGGTGGGCTCCACGAATCCCTCAAGTTTGGGAGAAGCTCAAGCCACATTTATAAGAATCGAAACTCCTCAAATCCTAGAATAATGGGATCCGAAATCACATTTACAATTTCATTCTTCCTGAAAATTACTATAATTCAAATATAGTCTAAGGCCATATTTTTCATAACTTAAAAAAGTTAAAAAGTCACTATCTTATTTAAGTCACATCATCTTATTTAAGTCTCATCACCTCTCTACCACATCACTTCAAACTCAATCCATACCCAACTCATATTTCATAAAAAGTTAAAAAATGTACTTATTTAGATTATCCACAACCACTCCTACACTCCCAAGATTAAAGTTCCACAAAATCGAGCTGGAATACCTAATAAAAATGAAAAAATTGTAGGAATGTCAATTTAAATATCACTATTTTCACATTTTTAGCTGCAAGCTTGCTTTATCTAACTTTTCAACTAAATTCATTTAATATTTCTTGGGAAATAATTGATTGAATGTAAAAATTTGAGCAATGTCAACGTTGAATTTTTTTTCTCCCTAAAAGTAATTCTAACAACTATAACTAATTGTATATATTTGGGAAACAAACATCTAGTTTGCTTCAAAAAAATTCAAACATCAATCAATTTTCTTGGTTTCTTTTTGAAAGTCCCTTTTTATTTTTATTTTTTATGAACAGGTATAATAGTAAACATTTTTTTTGGAGCCTGTTTTTTACCAAATTTCAGAGGCCTAAAGTGTCCGCTTGCTCAGCATAGGGCTCTCTGTTGAAAAAAATGATTTTTTGGTGACTTTAATTAAATATTAAAGTAGGTCCCAACCGTCTATTGTGTTAGGTCCAAGTGGGTCTAGATACTTTGCATTGAGATCTTTACACCACAGATAGAATGGCCAAAAACCATTGAAATTTGAATGAGAAATTACCTCATGAAGTTAGCTTCATGGAAAAAAGGTAATGAAGTTTGTAACTCCTGCATTTATTACAGAGTTTAATAGAGCATTAATGGGGTTTGTAACTCCTGCATTAATGGGGTTTGTAACTCCTGCCTTTATTGCAGAGGTTAATGGTGCATTATGAACAGCCATAAAGGCTGGAGGCTCTTCCTCTCTCCCCTATACATGTATAAATTGAGACCCTCCTGTCAAGTTTCAAACACAGAAAATTTTTACTTCCATTTCACAAGTCAGTTTGCCTGAAAGTTCCTACTATGAGAGGGTGCTGCCACTGTTTTGTTCGCTAAGCTAGACAGATAGTGCTTCTGTCGTAGCTGGTTTTGACCGTCGTATCCTGGGAGACAATGTCGGGATTCCTCAAGCACTCGACCTGTGAGGCGGCGAAATCTGTTTTAAGGAAACTGCTACCGTGCAGGCTTCGGTTTCGTTTCTTTACCCTTTTATTATTTTGTGTATTTATGTTGAAATTTAGTTGTAATTATTTGCATGTGTTCTTGGTATATAATTTATTTTTTTCATAAATCTATTTATTTAATTTCACAAGATGAACAACACTCTCAACAGCACAATTCACGTTGATGACATTGTTAAAGTTAGTTACTTTTTTTTTTTTTGTTTCAAACTTTAAAAGGAGCTTTTTTTAATAAATTTCATTCTTAAGATTTATATTTTATCTAACTAATATTTTTTTTTTTTTGAGTATTCTATTAGATCTTATTTGGTGTAATATGACCAAACACACACTGCGTTTTTTGCACTTATTTCTATTTTGAAATTAATACAAAATACAAAGTAACAATAATTATTTATTTGAGGGAGAAAATCTCTCCCTTATTACATGGAAAAGATATCTCATCCTTCTAGGAAAAATCTTCTCATTCTAAGGAGAAAATTTCTCCCTTATTTCATGGGGGAAAAAAAAAAACTCTTCCTCATTCTAGGTAAAAAAAAATTCTCTCCCTTACTTCATAGAAAAAATCTCTCACATTCTCAAAATCCTAAATCAGTTATCTTTTGAAAATCTCTCACTAAATGTTGATGTGCACTTTCACATTACAAATGCATGCTGATAAATAATATCTCCTCATGGAACCATACAGACACTCAATGTTACATAAGTGTGAACATTAACATTGGGTGTAATTACCTATTTGTATTACAGAATTAAATGTTCCCACAATGGATGTGTGTATGTGTAAATAAATGTATAAATAAAATAAACAACAAAATAAAAAATAATTAATTCAGAAAATCATTATATAAATTAAATTCTGAATCAATTGCTTAAAGAAATTATAAATTGAGGCTTGTGTTGGACACATTCTCCTTAAAGTAGATTTCGCCCTCGCTCCGGTGCTTTGAGATTTAACGGCGTCTACTTCTTAGGATGCAACGACCATCAACTTGATTTGCAGCACTACAAAACCAAGTCTGGCGAAACAAAACCAAGTCTGGCGAACCAAACAATGTTGTAACTCTTTTTTTTTTCTTAGAAACTAAATGATAGACAGATGCAAGAGCATAAAGATGAACAAAAGAAAAAAGATGAAATGCTAAGGAAAAATTGGATTCCAAGAATTGCTGGAATGGCAGGGTATATATAGGAGCTTCTCCGAACAAGTTTCAACAGATAGAAAACCTATTCGGACAAATTCAACAGGTAGAAAACCTTTTTGGGTGAATTCAACAAGTAGAAAACCTGTTCAGATGGAATTCAATAGGTATGAACCTGTGTGGGTGGAGAAAAAATTTGGACATGTTTAATTTGAATTTTGAAACCAAAATTCAAAAATAAATAAATAAAATACAAATGTTTTTTGCCCAAAAAGATAAGTATTGGGTTAGACAAGCCCAACCCAACCTCACACCATGCACACGCACCGACGCCCAAGCCCAGGCCCAACTCTCCTGCCAGCCCAACCGGGCAAACAGCGACTGCGGCGCGAGCGTGCGTTTTTGTTTTGGGTCCACTGGGTCGAGTTCAGTGGGTCTAGCCCACTTCACAAACTTGGGTACCCCTTGGGGCCTATCCCAGGTATTCCAAGCTAGAGTTTATATATTGTTGCCTAAAAGACAACCTAAGAAGGGGGTGAATTAGGTTTTTACAATTAAAATTAATAATACCCTAATAAAAGTTATGACTAGCACAATAGATAAATATAATTAATGAAATAAAAATAATTAAAACAAGTGTCTTAACAACTATGTCAGTTAATGATTTTAGCATAATAAAAATGTGAAATCTAGTTATGGCAATAAAATAAAGAGATAAGGGAGAGAAAGGCAAACAAATTTATAGTGGTTTGGCTTCAACTCGGCCTACGTCCACTCCTCAAGCTTCATTTGAGATTTTCTACTATTTTCTAGCTTCACAGGGGTGCTAGCAACCTCTTTACAAATGGAGCAATCCTCCACGGATTTTACACAGACTTCACAAGCCCAAACCCTTGCAAATCTTAAGTGATTCACAATCACTCTCAAGATTTCAAGAACACAGTGTTTGCAACACTTTTACAAGACAAAATGGTATTTTTGCTTTCAAAGAAAGCTTACAATAAATATCTCTGAAAGATAGATATATAAAATGAAGTTTTGATTTTTCTGTAAATCTCACACAGGAAAGATGAGCTTTATGCTATAAGGCTTAGTGTATGATTTCTGAGAATAGATGTGAATGATTATAGATCAAAGAATATTTTCAGGTTTTTTTGTAAATTGTTTACATTAAAGGCTTTGGTGTATATAATGAAAATTATAGTCGTTTATAGCCGCTGTATTCATTTGAATTTATAGCCATTGTAGTCATTTGAATTTATAGTCGTTTATAGCCGTTGTACTTCCATCATTACCAATTTGAATATCTTCCACTTCATCATTACAAATATGAATATTTTCCACTTGAACCTTTTGGCATTTTGAACCTTTATAGCCGTTTATAGCCGTTGTACTTCCATCATTACTAATTTGAATATCTTCCACTTGAACCTTTTGGCCTGCTGCTTTGCTAGGCTGTTCGAACCTTTGTTTTGGGCTGTTTGAACTCCATATTTAATCAAATATTAAATACATTCTAACAACATTTAGGATAAAGGTTTAGGTGAGAAATAATGGGACAAAATAAATTTTGATTCTATTTTTCTCTTTCAAATAAATCATCAAAATAAATTTTAATTCGACTTTTCTCTTTAAAATAAATCATCAAAATAAATTTTGATTAAAATATAATTAAATAAATCATCAAAATAAATTTTAATTCGATTTTTCTCTTTAAAATAAATCATCAAAATAAATTTTGATTAAAATATAATTAAATAAATCATCAAAATAAATTTTGGATTCTATTTTTCTCTTTCAAATAAATTATCAAAATAAATTTTGATTAAAACATAATTAAATAAATCATCAAAATAAATAAGTCTAACAATCTCCCCCTTTTTGATGATGGCGCACAATGATGTTTTGATTTGATTTTGGAGTAAGAAATGCTCCCCCTCAAGTCATGCTCCCTGAATTCATTTCTAAATACATAGGTTAGCACATGTGTAATAAATAAGCTTTAATTGGAGACATGATATGAGACTAAGATATCAAATTATAAATACATAATCACTATATTAGTTTTCAAATAATACCATAATTTGAAAATAATATCATAATTTGAAAATAATACCATAATACATAACATCATATAATTTCTCCCCCTGTGACATTATCAAAAGGAAATTATGACTTAGAATCTAGATGAGGAGGAGGAAAATGATAATGATAAAGGGCATCAAAAAAATAGATAATTAAAACATATATATACATATATGCATACACAGACAACTCTCCCGCGTCTCTTTTTTCTTCGATAAACGCGTTTGACACGCAGCCTCACTTTTGCGTCATTGGCCGACAAAAGCAGCTCTCCTCAATTGCTGCTCACCTCGACTATCTCTCTCTCCTTGTCTTCTTCTCTTCAGTCTCTTCTCTTCAGCTTTCTTCTTAATCACACTCATCTGCTTCTTCTTCTTCACCTCACTCTCTTCTATCTCTTCTTCATCACTCTCTTCAATCTTCTTCCTCGAGAGACAGAATAGAGAGACTGAGCAGAGTAGAAAGGTTGCCAAAAACTACTCTCCTTTTGATTACATCTCTCTCTCCTACTACATGGCCTCGTCCCGTCCCCTTACTCTCTTTCCGGACTTGAATGACCCCTCAAGCGCTGCTGGTCCGAGTGCCCCAACGCCTACTCTTCCCAACCTACCTATGATGTCAATTGAGCAAATAATAGAAGCACAATCAGATATTGAAGCCAATCATTTCACACTGACGTCCTATATGGAGACGGTGACTGCAGTCACAAAATTGGCGCCTTGACTGCAAAACAAAACGAGTGAGCTCCACCAGGTCAACACCCAACTCTCTCTGCTCCAGGGCATGTACAAGGATGCGCGAGCAGAAATAGGTGCACTGAAGGCCGAAAATAAAGAGCTTAAACGGAAGACCACCTCCATGGCCCGATTTGGAGCAATGTCGTTCTTAGCCTTTGATGGTCAGCGGGGAGTCGTTGCTCTCGACGAAAGCACGGGGGCAGGGGCGTCAAGGGTCACCCAAGATGATAAAAAGAAGAAGAAAACGATGGAATAGGCGAGTAAGTAAGATCGGCGTATGGCCGGAAAAAAATAAAAGGTTCTTTTTTCTTTTCTTTTTTTATGTTTATTTTAATCGGCATGTGGCCGTAAAAAAAATAAAAGGTGTTTTTTTTTATGTTTATTTTGATCGGCGTGTGGCCGTAAAAAAAATAAGGGTGTTTTGTTTTTTTTTTTATGTAAATATTTATATTTTGATTTGTTTTTGTTATTATATTTAAGTACTGAAAAATGAAATTAAAAATCAAAAAAAAATAAGAAAATTAAGCCCAAACAAAAAATAATAATGAAAAAAAATAAAACTAAAAAAAATTAAGCCTAATAGCAAAATAATAAAATAAATGAAAATAAAATAATACCAGCAGAAATTAAATTTAATGAGACGTTGGTGTTGCTGGAATGCAAAAAAAAAAATATCATGAGGGTTTTAAAAAAATCAATGTATGCAAAGTTAATTTTACCTCAAAATGCAGAATCCAAAAAAAATTACACAGTTGAAAATAGCAAACTGTTAAGGAGAATAAATGTATGAAGGACTTGAGAGCATTCAACTGATATAAATGTTTCCATATCAATGTAGCAATACACATATATCATTTTAACAAAAATTCAAGTTTCACAGTTATAACAAAACTTTTTAAGTAGAAATCGATATTCCAAGCTCGCCACGAATAAAATTGAAGCGATCCTCGCTTAGGGGTTTTGTGAAAATATCCGCCAATTGCTTGTCGGTGTTTACAAATTCAAGTACAATATCCCCTTTTTGAACACGACCTCTTAAAAAATAATGTTGAATTTCAATATGTTTTGTTCTTGAGTGTTGAACTGGATTTTTGCTTAAATTGATGGCACTAGTATTATCACATTTAATAGGGATATGATCATAATGCAAATCAAAGTCCTCCAATTGTTGTTTCATCCAAAATATTTGGGCACAACAACTTTCGAAAGCTATATATTCAGCTTCGACCATTGATAAAGCAACAGAATTTTACTTTTTGCTAAACTAAGATACTAATGAGTTACCAAGAAAGTGACAAGTGCCACTAGTACTTTTTCTATCAAGTTTGCATCCGGCAAAGTCGGCATCCGAGTAACTAATTAAATCAAATGCAACATCTCTAAGATAAAACAGTCACAAATCTTGAGTGCCAACAAGATATCTAAAAATTCTTTTAACAGCATTGAGATGTGATTCCTTAGGATGTGATTGATATCTAGTACACATACAAACACTAAACATAATATCAGGTCTACTTGTGGTTAAATAAAGAAGTGAGCCGATCATACGTCGATATTTTGTTTGATCAATGGACATACCTTTTTCATCCTTGTCTAGCTTAATGGATGTGCTCATAGGTGTTCCAGCTATTTTTGAATCATACATACGAAACTTTTTGAGTAGTTCTTTTGTGTACTTAGCTTGGTCGATAAAAATTCATTCCTTACATTGTTTGATTTGAAGCCCAAGGAAATAATTTAGCTCCCCCATCATGCTCATCTCAAACTCACCTTGCATACACTTAGCAAATTCCTTACACAAGGTTTTATTAGTAGCACCAAATATAATGTCATCCACAATAAGTAAATCATCATTTTTAGTTTTAACAAAAAGTGTTGTGTCAATCGTTCCTCTAAAAAAATTATTTTCAATCAAAAATTTACTTAATCGTTCATACCATGCACGAAGCGCTTGTTTCAAACCATATAAAGTTTTTGATAGTTTAAAAACATGATTTGAAAAAGCATGATTTTCAAAACCTAGGGGTTGTTTAACACAAACTTCCTCATTTATAAAACCATTAAGAAAGGTACTTTTTACATCCATTTGATAAAGTTTGAAATCTCTAAAACATGCAAATGCAAGTAACATGCGAATGGCTTCTAATCTAGCAACCGGAGCAAAGGTTTTATCGAAATCAATACATTCTTCTTGATTGTATCATTATGCAACAAGTCTAGCCTTATTTCTTATAGTTATGCTGGATTCATCAAGCTTGTTTCGAAAGATCCATTTGGTACCGATAATCGTATGATCTTTAGGTTTTGGCATAAGTTCCCACACTTTGTTTCTCTCAAATTGGTTAAGCTCTTCATGCATAGCTATTGTCCAATGTTCATCGAATTCGGCTTCTTGAAAGTTTTTAGGCTCAATCTGTGAGAGAAAAGCCAAGTTATTACAAATGTTTCTAAGTGAAGAGTGAGTTTCAATACCTTTTGTAGGGTCACCTAGGATTAAATCCTTAGGGTGATTATGAACAAACATTCATTCTCTTGGCAAATCATCATTGTTTCTTCCTTCTTCTTGAGGTGGGAGAATAGGTTGTTCAATCTCTTTGTTCAACTTACATGATTGGTTCTCTTCTTTGTAAATACTTGAATCTTCCACATTTGGTTCCAAGTCTATATTATCACTAACAATTTGTTTTTGAGTAGAGATGTTAGTTTCATCAAATGCCACATGTATAGATTCTTCCACAACGAGAGTTCTTTTATTAAAAACATGATAAGCTTTGCTAGTTAAGAAATAGCCAAGAAAAATTGCTTCATCAGATTTTGAATCAAATTTATCTAAGTTTTCCTTACCATTATTATGCACAAAACATTTGCAACCAAAAACATGGAAGTTACTAATGTTAGGCTTTCTATCATGCCAAAGTTCATAAGGAGTCTTTTTGATAATAGGTCTAATTAATGCACGATTTAAAATATAGCATGCGGTGTGAACGACTTCGGCCCAAAAATATTTAGGAAGATTATTTTCGCAAAGCATTGCTCTACTCATCTCTTCTAAAGTTCTATTCTTCCTTTCTACTACACCATTTTGTTAAGGGGTTCTAGGTGTTGAAAAATTATGTCCAATACCATACTCATCACAAAACAATTCAAATTTCTCATTTTCAAGTTCTCTACCATAGTCGGTTCGAATATTAGTAAAAACAAAGCCTTTTTCATTTTAAATTCTACGACAGAGTTTTGTGAAAGAAGAAAATGTTTCATCTTTGTGTGCTAAAAACATAACCAATGTAAATCTTGAATAATCATCAACAATAACAAGGCAATAACGTTTACCACCTAGACTAGATATCCTTGAGGGACCAAATAAATCCATATGCAATAGTGTTATCCAGATAGGCAACCCAAGAGGGGGGTGAATTGGGTTATTAAAAATTTCACAATATTAAAATTAACACAATATTCAGAATTTTAATAAATAAATAAAAACAGAATAATAATTATCAATATAAAAGTAAGAGAGATAGGGAGAGAAAATCAAACATTGCGATTTATAGTGGTTCGGCACGCCAGGCCTACGTCCACTCCCCAAGGAACCTCCTTGAGAATTTCTTTACTATCAATTGAATAAATACACCACCAAGCTTGTGGATTTGGCACAGGACTTACTCTTATCTATTAAGCCTCACTCAACAATAAATGTCTTACCCTTACAAAATTTCTCACAAAAATAAGGAATAAAAATAAGTGGTATTTAAACCATCTTTTACAATAATTCTCTCACAAAGAGTAGATATGAAAGTATAAGAACAAAGGCTAGACTTAGATCTGAAAGTGAAATAGCAGAATATAATGTACTCAGAATTTTGGAGCTTAAGAGAATTCTGTCTTCAAGTTCTTGATTTTTCTCCAAATACAACACTTCTATTTATACACAAAAATATACCCGTTGGACACTCTTTGCTGACATCATGGCTTACATAAGCACGCTCCTTAATTTTAAATGTTCAACACATGTTAATAAAGAAAAAGATGAAAATAATTAGTAAGAGTAACTTTTTCTTTTGGGATTTTTATTGATAAATCCAATTTAGAAGTGTTTTAACCCAAGAAGTCCATGAAGGAATTTTTTAACCCATTTAGTCCCATGTATGTATAGTTTTATTCCATAAAGTCCATTTTCTTGATTTACACTATTTTCTTGGACACTTATGCCCTTATATTTAATTTTGATACCCTTATAAATATTTTTTGAACGATTAGCAATTTAATGATGTGAACATTCATATTTTAAAATTCACATTGGTAGAAATGTAAAATTGGCCCGTGGACGGCCCGAAACCCGGCTGCGAGCCGGGGCGGGCCCAGCCCGTTGACAATGTGAATATTCACATTGACATATTAACATTCACATTAATAGAAGTCTAAAATTGACCCTCGTCCCGTGGCGGCGCGAAACCCGCCGGCGACCCATGGCCGGCCCGGGGCGGTCCCGGTTCGGCCCGTCGACAATGTGAATATTCACATTGACATGTTAACATCCACATTGATAATAAGAGCATAAAATTGGGCCGCGGCCCATGGGCGGCCAAAAGCCCGCCCGCGGCACGGGGCGGGCCCGGCCCGGCCCGTTGACAATGTGAATATTCACATTGACATGTTAACATTCACATTGATAGGAGTATAAAATTAGCCCGCGCCTCGTGGCTGCCCAAAACTCGCCCACGGCCCGTGGGCGGGCCCGGCCCGGCCCGGCCTGTTGACAATGTGAATGTTCACATTGACATGTTAATATTCACATTGATAAGAGTATAAAATTGGCCCCCGTCTCGTGACGACGCGAAACTCGCCCGCGGCCCATGGGCGGCCCGGGGCAGGCTCGGTCCGGCCCATTGACAATGTGAATATTCACATTGACATGTTAACATTCACATTGATAAGAGTATAAAATTGGGCCGCGGCCCGGGGCGGGCCCGGCCCGTTAACAATGTGAATATTTACATTGACATGTTAACATCCACATTGATAGGAGTGTAAAATTAGCCCGCACCTCATGGCTGCCCAAAACCCGCCCACGGGCCGTGGGTGGGCCCGGCTCTGCCAGTTGACAATGTGAATGTTCACATTGACATGTTAACATTCACATTGATAAGAGTATAAAACTGGACAGCAGTCCAGGGCGAGCCGACCCGGCCCGGCCCGTTGACAATGTGAATATTCACATTGACATGTTAACATTCACATTAATAGGAGTATAAAATTGGTCCCCGTCCCGTGGTGGCGCGAAACCCGCCAACGGCAAATGGGCGGCTCGGGGCGGGCCCGGTCCGGCCCGTTGACAATGTGAATATTCACATTGACATGTTAACATTCACATTGATAAGAGTATAAAATTGGCCCGCGGCCCATGGACGGCTAAAAGCCCGCCCGCTGCCCGGAGCGGGCCCGGCCTGGCCCGGCCTGGCCCGGCCTGTTGACAATGTGAATATTCACATTGACATGTTAACATTCACATTGATAAGAGTGTAAAATTGGCCCGCAGCCCGTGGGCGGCCCGAAGCCCGACCGCAGCCCGAGGCGGGCTTGGCCCGACTCGTGACAATGTGAATATTCATATTGACATGTTAACATGCACATTGATAGGAGTGTAAAATTAGCCCGCGCCCCGTGGCTGCCCGAAACCCGCCAACGGCCCGTGGGTGGCCCGGGGCGGGCCCGGCCCGGTCTGTTGACAATGTGACTATTCACACTAACATGTTAACATTCACGTTGATAAGTGTGTACAATTGGCCCGTGACCCGTGTGTAGCCCGAAGCCTGACCTCAGGCCGAGGTGGGCCCGGCTTGTTGGCAATGTGAATATTCACATTGACATGTTAACATTCACATTGATAGGAGTGTAAAATTGGTCCGCAGCCCGTGGGCGGCTCAAATCCTGATCGCAGCCCGAGGTGGGCTTGGCCCGACCCGTGACAATGTGAATATTCACATTGACATGTTAACATTAACATTGATAGGAGTGTAAAATTTGTCCACTGCTCGAAGCTCGCCCGCGGCCCGGGGTAGGCCCGGACCCAAACTCGGACCGCCCACGGGCTTCAGGCCGCCCGTGGGACGCGAGTCAATTTTACGCTCTTATCAATGTGAATGTTAACATGTCATTGTGAATATTCACATTGTCAACAGGCCGGGCCGGGCCCGCCTCGGGCCGCCCACGGGCCATGGGCGTATTTCGGGCAGCCACGGGGCACGGGCTAATGTTACACTCTTATCAATGTGAATGTTAATATGTCAATGTGAATATTCACGTTGTCAACGGGCCGGGCCCGCCCCGGCCCGGGGCCGGGCATCGGGCTGCTCACGGGTCACGGGCCAATTTTACACTCTTATCAATGTTAATGTTAATATGTCAATGTGAATATTCACATTGTCAACGAGCCGGGCCGGGCCCGCCCTGGACAACGGGCGGGTTTCGGGCCGCCCACGGGCCACAGGCCAAAAACAACATGTACAGATTCTTCAACAAGTGGAGTTCTTTTATTGAATACTCTATAAACTTTACTGGACATAGAATAACCAAGAAATACAGCTTCTTCCGATTTAACATCAAATTTTCTTAAGTTATCTTTATTGTTATTTAATACAAAGCATTTACAATCAAAAGCACGCAAGTGACTGATATTAGGTTTTCTACCTTTCCAAAGTTCATAAGGGGTTTTCTTAAGAATATGTCTAATCATGGCACAGTTTATAACATAGCATGCAGTGTTAACAGCTTCCACTAAAAAATATTTAGGCAAATTATTTTCACAAAGCATAGTATGGGCCATTTCTTCAAGAGTTCTATTTTTTCTTTCAACCACACCGTTTTGTTGAGGAGTCCTAGGGGTTGAAAAATTATGATCTATTCCTAAGTTATCACAAAACATAATAAAATCATTATTTTCAAATTCTCTACCATGGTCACTTCTAATACTATAAATATTAAGATTTTTCTCATTTTGAATTCTTTTACAAAGTTTTGAGAAATTATAAAAAAAACTTCATTTTTGTGTGCTAAAAATACTACCCATGTATATCTAGTATAATCATCAACACAAACAAGGGCATAAGATTTCCTCCTAAACTTAATGTTCTAGATGGTCCGAATAGATCAATATGCAAGAGTTGAAGCGGTCTAGTAGTTGAAACGATATTTTTGGATTTAAAAGAAATTCTAGTTTGTTTTCCAAATTGACATGCATCACAAAGTTTATCTTTTTCAAAAATAATTTTTGGTAAACCTATGACTGACTCATTTTTTGAAAGTTTAAAAATTAAATCAAAATGAGCATATCCTAATCTTCTATGCCAAAGCAAACCATTATCATTTATAGCAGATAAACATTTAATGTTAAAATGAGAAGATAAATCATGTAAATCAAACACATATACATTCTCATGTCTATAACCTACAAACAAAGTTTTGTTTTCTAGGGTGTTTTCAATAGTGCAATGAGTTTTCTAAAAAATAACTCTATAACCTTTATCACATAATTGACTAATGTTAAGCAAGTTATGTTTTATACCTTCAACAAATAAACATTTTCAATAATAAGAGAGAGATTTTTACCAATACTTCCTACACCAATGATTTTACCCTTGCTATTGTCGCTAAAAGTCACATATCTGCCATCCTTTGGTTGAAATGTGGCGAACATAGCTTTATTTCCAATCATGTGCCTCAAACATGCACTGTCGAGATACCATCTATCGTTATTGGATTTAGTCTTGAAACATACGTACAAAAATTTGATTTTTCTATTAGTACCCATTTTTTCTTGGGTCCATAAAAGTTAGAATTTGATACTCTTGAAATGTCCTTAGGGACCCACATCTTTTTTATTTTAGCAAAAGGATTTCTTTTAACAGGACATAAAGGTGAAATATGACCTTTTGTACCACAAAAATGACATGTGAAATGAGAGTGATTAGAAGATGCATACACAAAGTCATTTTTGACAGTTTTACTTTTGAAAAAGGTTTATACCCAATTTTGGCTCTACCAAAAGTACGATTTTGATTTTTAAGAATTTTATCTAAAATTTCTCTACCTTGAGTGAATTTTGAAAGAGTATTTTTCAAGTCTTCAATATTTTCTTTCAAAATAATTTCCTCATTTTTTAAAGACTCGTTTTCTTTGTGCAATACAACTAAATGTTTTTCAGAAATTGAAGACTCTTTTCAAGTTAAAATCTCATTTCCCTTTTTCATTTTCATGGCTTCATTTTCTAAAACATTTATCTTGGAAGTCAATGATTCATTTTCTTTTGATAAACTTGAAGTTTCTTAAATTCAGCATGTAATTCATCAAATGTAAAGGATTCGTCATTTACCTCATTTTCGTTTACAAGTGCCATTAAGCATAGGTTAGCAACCTCATTTTTGCAAACTTCGGTTTCTATGTCGCTTTCATCACTATCTTCTCCCCATGCTGCAATCATAGCTTTCTTCTTGTCCTTTTTGAATTTTTTCTTAAAAAAATCTGAAGTAACCTGCTACGAATGCAACAAACATGGACACTACAAATCATAGCTTTCTTCTTGTCCTTTTTGAATTTTTTCTTAAGTTCTAGACATTCTGATTTGTAGTGTCCAGGTTTGTTGCATTCGTAGCAGGTTACTTCAGATTTTTTGTGATTTTCTCCTCTTTGAAAATCCCTGTTGTTGAAGTCTTTTCTGAAAAAATTTTGTACGCCTTGTTTCTTTCTCACAAACCTTTGGAACTTTCTGGTGATGAATGTCATTTCCTCATCCTCATCTAAATCATCTTATTTATCCTCTTGATGTTTCAAGGTGGATTTGAAAGCTATTCATTTCTTCTTGTTGTTGTCCTTCTCTTCATTTCCTTCTTGCATTATGAGCTCACGAGTTAAGAGAGATCCCATTAACTCATCTAGACTTAGCTTTAATAAATCCTTGGTTTCGATAATGGCAATGACTTTTGTCTCTCAACTTTTTGGCAATGACCTAAGCACTTTTCTTACAATTTCAGCATTAGTATATATTTTTCCAAGAGAAGTTAAACCATTAATAATATCAGTAAAGCGAGTAAACATTTGAGGAATAGTCTCATCAGGCTTCATTTTAAACAGTTCGTAATTATGGACTAGCAAACTGACTCTAGGTTCTTTAACTTGTTCGGTTCCCTCATGAGTCACTATAAGCTTGTCCCAAATTTCTTTTGCGGTTTTACATGTAGAAATTCTGTTGAACTCGTTGGCATCTAAGGTGCAGTACAACATGTTTATAGCTTTGACATTAATTTGGGCCATTCTAGTATCTGATTCATCCCACTCATCTTCAGGTTTTGGTACCCTAAGTCCATATACGGTTTTGGTAGGAATTTTTGGACCATTGCAATAATTTTTCAGCATTCATAATCATTAGATTGAACATGTATGGTCATCCTAGTTTTCCAATAGCTAAAATTTGTGCCGCTAAATAGTGGTGGCCTATTGGATGCTTGTCCCTCGGGTAAAGAATAACTAGGGTTTGCCATGATCTACCCTAAGACGGTTAAGTCACACAAACTAGAGTTTAGGCTCTGATACCAATTGTTATCCAAATAAGCAACCCAAGAGGGAGGTGAATTGGGTTATTAAAAATTTCACAATATTAAAATTAACACAATATTCAGAATTTTAATAAATAAATAAAAACAGAATAATAATTATCAATATAAAAGTAAGAGAGATAGGGAGAGAAAATCAAACACTGCGATTTCTAGTGGTTCGGTACGTCAGGCCTACGTTCATTCCCCAAGGAACCTCCTTGAGAATTTCTTTACTATCAATTGAATAAATACACCATCAAGCTTGTGGATTTGGCACATGACTTACTCTTATCTATTGAGCCTCACTCAATAATAAATGTCTTACCCTTACAAAATCTCTCACAAAAATAAGGAATAAAAATAAGTGGTACTTAAACCCTCTTTTACAATAATTCTCTCACAAATAGTAGATATGAAAGTGTATGAACAAAGTAGGGGTGGGCGCGAGTCGGTTGCGGGCATGAAACCTCCAATCAGTCATCCGTCCGCCAGATTGGCGGATTGGAGAAAATTAATCCGCATCCATCCGCTAATCCGGCGGATGTGGATTGAGCAAATTGGCGGTTTGATGGATGGATGCGAATCGGTTTGGCGGTTTGAAATTTTATAAATTTTCAACATAATTCAACTTGTGCATTTCTTGAAAAAAAAAAAAAAAAGTATTACAGTCAATGACTTAAAAAAGTATTACAATTACTGCATACATCATCCAAAGAAAGAAAGTTTGAAAGTTTAGAATATCACAATCATTGCATGTCTCATCCGCATATTACAATCACAGTATGCCTCATCCACATAAATTATTACAATCTGTGGTTCTTAAAATATAAAAACAATTCAAACCACCAAAACCATGAACAGAGCAATAGTAGAGATTGTGTATGTCTCTATATTGTTACATTTATATATGTTTTTGAAAACAAAAACCAACCAGTATATATCATATTTTTTATTTATTACTTTTAGAATTTGATTTAAAAACAAAAAAATATAGATAAATAATACTTTTATTTTTTTCAATTCAAAAAATATATTCAAGTTGAAAACTTCTTTTCAACAGAATATTTGAACTCTTTTTCAATTGAAAATACAAACAAAATATTTAAACAAATTGAAAATACAAAATCTTATAAATTACTAAGGGTGCTCGCAGTTTGGCGGTTCGGTTGCGGCCAAAGGAATCTCAAATCCGCCATCCGTCCGCCAAATTGGCGGATTGGAGAAAATCAATCCGCAACCGTCTGCTTGTCATCACGCAACCGTCCAAAATGCGACGGATCGGTTCGGTTCGGTTCGGTTCGGTCGGTTTTGGCGGATCGGTTTATCCGCTGCTCACCCCTAGAACAAAGGCTTGACTTAGATCTGAAAGTGAAATAGCAGAATACAATGTACTCAGAATTTTGGAGCTTAAGAAAATTCTGTCTTCAAGTTCTTGATTTTTCTCCACACACAACACTTCTATTTATACACAAAAATATACCCGTTGAATGCTCCTTGCTGACGTCATGGCTTACATAAGCACGCTCCTTAATTTTAAATATTCAGCACATGTTAATAAAGAAAAAGATGAAAATAATTAGTAAGAGTAACTTTTTCTTTTCCCTTTTTGTTTAGTCAAAAATGCAGCCACCGTTTTAGAAAATTTTGATATAAAACACAACTTTCAACCAAGCCAATAATTTGCTTCAACTTTTTCTTCTTGTTTCATTAGTGTATATATATGTATGTGTGTGTGTGTGTGTGACATGATACAAAATTCAAATATGAGCCACCGATTTGTAGACAATTTGAATCACATCTTTGAATTCAAATAGGGAATTGATTTTGCTCCATCATTATGGACTCCTTAAAGTCAAGAACTACATGATTTTGTGTCTATTTTCTTATGCAAGCAAATTCAAATCATTTTTCAACTTTTCTTTTTAATTCTATAGGCAAAACATCTTCAAAGATTGATTTACAATTACATAAGTCTTCTCTTGTAATCATGGGCACCTTTTCTTTTGTAGAAATTTTCTTTGTTCACTTTTTCAAACTTTACAGACAAATCACCAAGGTTTGAATATATAATCTAATCAACACTTTTGAATATAATATCATGCATATATATGCATATATATAAGATGCAATAATTTTGTCAAACTTTTACACTTATCTTTTCTTATTTATTATAGTAATATATATATATATATATATGATTTGTTTTCAAACACCACTTGAGTAACTTTCACTTAGCATGCAAAATATAAATCAAATAATTTTGCTATATAGCATTCATCGTATGTGATCATATCAAAAGAAAACAAATTATCAATATCACATTTGTCAAAATAATATAATTAATCAATTTTAATTTTGTCAAAAAGTGAATAGTGATTACCCTAAATTTTCAAAAAGTGAATAGTAAAGTGTTCAAAAATATTTTTATTTAAATAATATTTAACAAATATATATATTTTAAAAAGATAATATTTTGTGTCAAATAACATGTATATTCAAAAAATCCAAATTGTTGCAAATAATATTTTAGACATCATCAAAAGTAAATAATATAATTAACAAATAGTTATAAAAGTCTAGTTGTGGAAATATGAGATTTTGATTTAAATGATGTTTTAGTTTGTTTTCCTTGTTGACAAGCACTACAAAGATGATCTTTTTCAAATTTAATTTTTGGAAGTCCAATAACCAAATCATTTTTCAAAATTTTAGCAATCAAATCCATATGAGCATGACTAAGTCTTCTATGGCATAACCAACTATTTTCATTATTAACATATAAACATTTAACATCATTAGCATAGAGATCATTAAGATGAAAAACATAAACATTATCATGGCGATTACCAACGAATAAAGATTTATAATTGTAACGCCCTCAAAATTAACCCATTATATATCATTGACATGCATTATTTAAAGAAGACAATTTATTAATTCATTCATCAGAGTATTACTAAATAAAACATTACATGTAACATCGAATAAAATGCCCTGCAGGCTTACATCTTTCCAAGCCAACACTTGGATTCAAAAATATAAGTTCTAATCTCAATACAAGAAAAGCCCTAGGCTTGAATGTTTACATGTATTAATAATTAAGACAATTAACTAAAGGTAGTCTTCTTCAATCCAGAAGCCAAACCCTCCCAAGCTAAGTCCTTGGAGGTAGTTTATCACCTGAACCTGAAAATGATGTTCCCATAAAGGGTGAGCCACAGCCCAGTAGAAACATACTAAACCACATATAAGAAATGAATAAAGCAAAAGTATTTGACAGATGGTTAACCAAGATAATCAACCACTTCATTTTACAGTCTCATGACACTATTGTCTAAGATACAATTTACTTTCCAATTTTATCAACATGGCTCAGAACCTGGCCAAACTTACAACAGTGAATTACATATACCATATTCACATCCTTCCAATATCAACAAACAAATGAGACTCAAGCTCAATTCACAACACTTCATACTTCCAAATTGATACACATTTTAGTGCTGTATCAATAAAAACACTTCTATATAATAAGCACACATAAAAGTGATGCTAATGGAGTCCATCCCCTATCTCCTCCCAAACAAAATCCGGTTTAGAGGTCCATCCCCTATCTTCCCCTAAACCGTGGAGTACATCCCCTATCTCCTCCCACACAAAACAATGTATGCAAATGCAATGCTCAATCAATACACATATTTTCTGTATCAATGCAATAGTCAAAGTTAATGACTTAACCAATGTGATTAGTTTCAGTTGTTCCTAATCCACATGCAATGTCTACAACAATCACGACTATCCTCCACCGATAGCCCAAAACAGTTATTTCTAAACAGGAAATAAATGCATCAACTAACATAATTCCAACATTTTCATAGGTGAGTGATTAAACTAACCAACTACACCATTTACTCAATATTTTCCCCCAATACAATGAATTTAGCCATATTCCCCAATTCCCTTAAATTAATTTTACAAATTAATTTAATATTACAACCAGGGTTTTCCCAAAAATTACCAAAGTAAACCCAACATATCAATATACCAAAACTTAGAGCAAAACCTATAAAATGGAGTAGGAAATCCCTACCTTGAAGAAAACAACCCAAAAGGAGAAGACAGAGATGATACCCCAAATACCAAAGTGCTCCAAATCGCCAACTATTCAGATTAAATGGAAGCCCTCAACTCACTCTATCTTTTTAATGAAGGATCTAGGGTAGAAACACTCCCTAAGTGGATCAAATCTAAGAGAGAAGGTGAGTAGAGAGAAAGAGAAGTCGGACCTAGGGTTTGGAATCAAAATAAGATGAAAAAGACTGATCAAATCCCGCTGCTGTGTATATAAACTGGACAAGCTCGCTCGAGCGAAGACTTGGTCGCTCGAGCGACCAGACACAGAGAAACCACGCTCGAGCCAAGGAATCCTTGCTCGAGCCAACAACCCAAAAGCTCGCTCGAGCGAAAGAAAGCTCGATCGAGCGAAGAACTCAAACCCTCAGTTCTGTAACCAGACACACGCTCGAGCGAAGGAACTATAGCTCGAGCGAAGGATGAACTAACTCGCTCGAGCGAAGAAAAGCTCGCTCGAGCCAAGAATGCAAAGCTACAGGTCCATACTGGACGCCAACTCTCGCTCGAGCGAACAAACCCCAGCTCGAGCGAAGAACCAAAAAGACATCTCGCTCGAGCGACAACCTCCTCGCTCGAGCGAACAACCAAAAACCCGGACAGCAAGACTTGGTTTCTAAACCCAACCAACCTGAAACAAACCTGCCCAACACATCCTATAATTCCAAATGAGAAAATAAAGGACAACAACAACAATATACAATGACAGAATCTACGGAACCTAAGTCCGGATACAATAATCAGATGGGAAAAGACCGGGGTCGCTATAATAATCATTTGTGCTTTTAATTGTGCAATGTGATTTATCAAAAATAACTCGATTACCTCTATCATATAATTGACTAATACTAAGTAGGTTATGCTTAAGTCCATCAACAAGTATAACATTTTCAATAGAAGGGTTAGGAGAAATATCGATACTACCAATACCGATGATTTTTCCTTTCTTGTTATCTCCAAAAGTAACAATGCCTCCATCTTTGGATGATAGTGTAGTAAAGAAGGATTTGTCTCCGGTCATGTGTCTGGAACATCCACTATGAAGGTACCACTTCCCTTCTTTAGCTTTGGACTTAAAGCAAACTTACAAGATGACAATCCAGTATTGGTTTTTGGTACCCATAGTTTCTTGGGTCCTTCTTGGTTAATTTTGTTAGATCCCTTAATAATCCAAATCTTTTTAATTCCAATGTTCGTATTCTTTTTGAATGGACAATAAGATATATAATGGCCTTTCTTTCTACAATAATGACAAGTAATATGAGGGTGTGTCATGAGAGGTGCCCTTTCAAAAATTGTATTGAGATTCTTTTGTTTCTTAATAGGGTCATATCCAATGCCCGCTTTATCGAAAACACATCTTTGATTTTCAAGAATTATGTTGAGATTATTTCTACATTTTACAAAATTTTCAAGTGTTTTTGTTAAATCATCAACATTGTTTTTTAAAGCAGTTTTCTCATTAGAGATGGTGCCAAAATCATTTTTCAATACAATTTTTTCTTTCTTTAATTCTTTTACATTACTAGATAAAGATGCAATAGATTTTTTTAACACATTATTTTTGGCACAAACTTTTCTAAATTCATCTTTTAGTTCATGAAATGCACTTTCAAGTTCTTCGTAAAGAGTAGTTACCTCATCTTGAGTAGAGTCTTCATCTTCAAGAGCCATGAGACACAAGTTGGCTACTTTATTTTCAATTTCATCACTTGAGCTTTTATCTTTACTTTCTCCCCAAGCTACTACTATGGCCTTCTTGTTTCTTTTGTAGTCTTTTCCATGATTTTTCAATTTTGGACAATCCATCTTCATATGTCCAGGATTTTGCACTCATAGCAAATAATAGGTTCTTTCTTGTTATCTTTGTTGTACTCCTTTTTGAAATGTCTTATTCTCCATAATTGTTTCTCTTGAAGTGCTTTTTGAGATTTCTACTAAACATGGCATAACTTTCATCCTCACTGGAGTTATCATATTCTTCTTCATTTGATGAGGCTTTGAATGCAATTCCACTTTTTTTTTTTGTTTTCAACATCCTCATGTCCTTTTATGGTGATCTCATGAGTCATAAAGGAACCCATAAGCTCGTCCAATCCAAGTGTGGAGAGATTTTTGGCTTCTATAATAGCCGTGACCTTTGCTTCCCAATTCTTTAGTAAACACCTAAGAATTTTTCTTACCAACTCACTGTTAGTATAAGTTTCGCCAAGAGATTTCAAAGAGTTTGTAATTTCAGTAAATTTAGTAAACATACTTGAAATAGATTCATCAGAGTTCATTTTAAACAATTCATAACTATGAACAAGTATATCAGTACGAGATTCCTTCACTTGGTTTGTACCTTCATACGTTACCTCAAGTTTGTCCCAAATTTCTTTTGCCGAATCACAACATGAAATTCTATTATACTCATTAGAGTCTAATCCACAAACAAGAGTGAGTTTGGCTTTAGCATTGGCTTGCAATAATTTATGATCTCTCTCATCACATTCATCTTCAGTTTTAGGTACACTAATATTGTCTACTAATTTGGTAGAAATTTTTAGACCTTTGGTGACAATAATCCACATGGCATAATATGTGGCTTATAGGTATAGGGCCATCTTATCTTTCCATTGACTATAGTTGTTTCCGTCAAACAATGGTGGCTTATTTGTGGCTTGTCCTTCAGCTAAGGTTGCCATGAATCGAAACTCTTAGATGGTTAAGTCTAAAACAAGAGTCTAGGCTCTAATACCAATTGTTACCCAAAAGAAAACTTAAGAGGGGGGTGAGTTAGGTTTTTACAATTAAAATTAATAATACCCTAATAAAAGTTATGACTAGCACAATAGATAAATATAATTAATGAAATAAAAATAATTAAAACAAGTGTCTTAACAACTATGCCAGTTAATGATTTTAGCACAGTAAAAATGTGAAATATAGCTATGGCAATAAAATAAAAAGATAAGGGAGAGAGAGGCAAACAAATTTATAGTGGTTCGGTTTCAACTCGGCCTAGTCCACTCCTCAAGCTTCACTTGAGATTTTTCACTTTTTTCTAGCTTCACAGGGGTGCTAGCAACCTCTTTACAAATGGAGCAATCCTCCACAGATTTTACACAGACTTCACTAGCCCAAACCCTTGCAAATCTTAGGTGATTCACAATCACTCTCAAGATTTCAAGAACACAGTGTTTGCAACACTTTTACAAAATAAAATGGTATTTTTGCTTTCAAAGAAAGCATACAATAAATATCTCTCAAAGATAAATATATAAAATGAAACTTTGATTTTTATGTAAATCTCACACAGGAAAGATGAGCTTAATGTTATAAGACTCAGTGTATAATTTCTAAGAATAGATGTGAGTAATTATAGATCAAAGAATATTTTCAGGTTTTTTTGTAACTTGTTTACATTAGAGGCTTTGGTATATATAATGAAAATTATAGTCATTTATAGCCGTTGTATTCATTTGAATTTATAGCCATTGTAGTCATTTGAATTTATAGCCGTTGTACTTTCATCATTACCAATTTGAATATCTTTCACTCCATCATTACAAATTTGAATATCTTCCACTTGAACCTTTTGAACATTTTGGCCTACTACTGTGCTAGGTTGTTCGAACCTTTGTTTTGGGCTGTTTGAACTCCTGATTTAATCAAATATTAAATACATTCTAATAACATTTAGGATAAAGGTTTAGGTGAGAAATAATAGGACAAAATAAATTTTGATTTTATTTTTCTCTTTCACATAAATCATCAACATAAATTTTGATTCTATTTTTCTCTTTCAAATAAATTATCAAAATAAATTTTGATTAAAATATAATTAAATAAATTATCAAAATAAATTTTGGATTCTATTTTTCTCTCTCAAATAAATTATCAAAATAAATTTTGATTAAAATATAATTAAATAAATCATCAAAATAAATAAGTCTAACATATGCCCATATAAATCCTTAAGCCTTTCCAATGTGAGACAAGCACATTTCACAAATGTGTAGGAAACCCACCTAAAGCTATATCCACGTACTTGAAAATGCGCATTGAATTCTCATTCATCCGAAAATGGTTTTGACCAACCAAATATACGATGTTATTCACTACGTGACATTAAAAATGAACCCAATTAGGAACATTAAAAATAACGCTTGGGTCCTACCTTAATTAATGTTCAAAGTTAGCAAAAAATAAGGTTTTACAAAGCCATTTTCCAACAATCCCCCACATGAATGGAGTTCACGATAACGGACATGCAACAAGATGCAGACAAAGAAAGAGTACATTAAGAAGATACACCACATCGAGATAGGTAGCTTTTGGCTTTGAACTTTCTCTAGTGAAAGTCTATCAGACTTACTGGCTAACTAGTGGACGCGATGCCTTGAACTGTTCAGCTGTTTGTGTAAGTCAAGACAATTGACTATACATAGTGTATTTGCAGACACAGTTTGGTTCTCACGGCTGTGTTCATTTTGGCCTTGAACAACACCTGGTAATTCATGAGTGCTCTAGAGAATTTAGCCTTCTCAATTCTCATAGAATCGATCCAGTTTACACTCATATAGGTGACTTCTTATTAAGAGTATCCTGTTATACCCCACTTGGATGTCGAAGCTATAAAAATCATTAAAAGTAAAGCTTATCCTACTAACGCTGCAGGTATCACTCTTCTTATCATAGAAATGAATAAGAGTAAACCTCCTTAGTGATACATAAAGTCATCCATAATTCGGCTGTCCCTTTGAACTTAGATCTTGGAATCTCCAGTCAACTAGGTTGAGTTATCATTATGGTGACTTTTAAGTAATAGGCTTAAATCCTATTCCCCTCGATAAATGGTACACTTGCTCTATATCTAGCCCTTTAGTCATTGGATCCACAATATTCTCTTTTGACTTTACATATTCTATGGAAATTATTCCATGTGAGAGCAAATGTCGAACGGTATTATGTCTTCGACGAATGTGTCGAGACTTACCGTTATACATATGATTTTGTGTCCGTCCTATTGCTGCTTCACTATCACAGTGAATGCATATAGCTAGCACAGGTTTAAGCCACAATGGAATGTTTTCTAAGAAATTATGAAGTCATTCTGCTTCTTCTCCTCTTTTATCTAATGTGATAAACTCAGATTCCATTGTCGACCTTGCTATGCATGTCTGCTTGGAAGATTCCAAGAGACTGTAGCACCTCCCAAGGTAAAGATATATTCACTAGTGGATTTTGAGTCTTTAGTATCTGATATTCAATTTGCATCGTTGTATCGCTCGAGTACTACTGGATATTTGGTTTAATGTAAACCAGAATTTTGGGTATGTCTTAGATAACTAAGTACCCTAATTATCATTTTCCAATGATCAGACCCTGGATTACTTGTGTACCTACTCAATTTTCTTATAGCATAGGCTATATCTGGCCTAATGCAATTCATTAAGTACATCAAGTTTCCGATTATCCGAGAGTACTCTAATTGTGATATGTCTGCACCTGTATTTTTTGACAAATGAAGACTAGTGTCAACAGGTGTTTTAGTAGGACGGTCATCATGCTTTCCAAATTTCTCTAGAATCTTCTCAACATTGTGAGACTGAGATAAAGCATATCCTTCAGATGTTCTAGTAATTTTTATTTCTAGAATTACATCTGCTACTCTCAGATCTTTCATGTCAAACTTTTTTGTTCAACATTTTCTTTATGAATTTAATCATGTCATTATTGCTTCCAATAATGAGCATGTCATCCACATAAAGACAAACTATGACATAGCTTTTGTGTATGTGTTTAACATAGACGCATTTGTCACATTCGTTTATCTTAAAACCATCTGAAATCATAACGTCATCAAATTTTTCATGCCATTGTTTCGGAGCTTGTTTTAATCCATAAAGAGATTTAACAAGTTTACAAACCTTTTTCTCTTGGCCGAGAACTTGAAACCCTTCTGGTTGTTCCATATAGATTTCCTCATCTAACTTACCATTCAAAAAAGATATTTTAACATCTATCTGATGTATTTCCAGATTATACAAAGCTGTAATCGTAATTAGCATGCGAATAAATATTATTCCTGTCACTAGTGAATAGGTGTCAAAATAATCAAGACCTTCCTTCTGTCTGTATCCCTTAACAACAAGCCTAGCCTTGTATTTATCTATTGAACCATCTGCTTTCATTATTCTCTTGAATACTCATTTATATCCAAGAGATTTACATCCTGTTGGAAGATCCACCAGTTCCCAAGTATGATTTTGCAAAATAGATTTAATTTCACTGTTCATAGCCTCTTTCCACAACAGAGCTTCAGGACTTGACATTGCTTCCTTAAAATTTTAAGGCTTATTTTCTGACTGGTATTTCAGAAAATCTAGACCAAATGATGTAGAGATCCTAGCCCTCTTGCTATGTCTAGGTTTATCTGCTTCATTATCATTTTGATCTTCACTACCACTTGTAACTGTATCAAAAGTTCTTTTATTTGAACTTGTCTCTTTAGTTTCCTTGCAAGGAAAAATGTGTTCGAAAAACGACGCATTCCTTGACTCAATAATAGTGTTTACATGCATATCAGGATTTTCAATTCTATGAACTAAAAATCTATATGCACTACTATTATTTGCATAACCAATGAACACACAATCAATGATTTTTGGTCCTATCTTGGTCGTTTTGGGACTAGGGACTGCCACCTTGGCCAAACACACCCATACTTTAAGATAATTGTAGGTAGGTTGTCGACATTTCCATACTTCATAAGGTGTTTGATTGATTTTCTTGTGAAATACCCTGTTAAGGATAAAGTTAGCAGACAAAATTGTCTCCTCCCACAAGTTCTGAGGTAACCCTAAACTAATCAACATGGAATTCATCATCTCTTTAAGAGTTCCATTCTTTCTCTCACCAATTCCATTTGACTGAGGAGAATATGGTGCAGTGGTTTGGTGAATAATATCATGTTCAGAACAAAATTCCTCAAATGGTGCATTATACTCACCACCTCTGTCACTTCTCACTACCTTAATAGTTTTGCCAAGTTGATTTCCAACCTCAAGTTTATATTGCCTAAAAGCTTCTAAGGCTTCATATTTACTTCTCAATAAGTAAACATAGCAATATCGAGTGCAATCATCACTAAAAGTAATAAAATACTTTTTACCTCCTCTAGTTTGAACAAAATTTAAATCACAAATATTTGTGTGAATTAAACTTAGATGTTCAGTACTTCTTTATACTTTATTGAATGATGCCTTAGTGACTCAACACAAATCTCACATTTATAATTAGGATCAAACTCTAAGTTTGGCAAACATTCTAAAGAAACGAGTCTACGCAAAGAATTAAAATTAACATGTCCTAGCCTACCATGTCATAAAAAGGAAGACTTAGCGATACAAATAGAAGATATGTTCTTATTATTAATAGCCAAATTAGGAACAATAGTTATTACATTGAACTTAAAAAACTCATCACTCATGTAACCTCGCCCCACATACATTTCACTCTTGGAGAGTACAACCTTATCAGATTCAAAGACTAATCTAAACCCATTCTTGATCAACAATGACCCAGAAATCAAATTCTTGCGAATTTCCAGCAGATGGAGTACATTGTTAAGAGTGAGTTCTTTTCCCAGGGTCATTTTTAGCACAATCTTTCCTTGTCCTTCCACAGTTGATGTGGAGGAGTTTCCATAAAAAGTTGTTCCCCACTTTCTACCACTTTGTAAGTTGTGAACATCTTCTTATCTGCACAGATATGGCAGGAGTCTAGTATCCACCTACCACTCCTTGGGATTGCCCACCAAATTTTCTTTAGAGACTACTGTAACAAGATTGATGTTTGCCATTCCATCGGAAAGATAAAATCCTTGGCTATGTTGTCTTATGCTGGCTTTTTGCTTGAACTCCCTCCATTCTTGCGAACGTGACAATCCTTAGCACGATGTCCATCTTTGTCACACACAGAACACTTGCCTTTGAACCTCCTGTTGAACCCATTGTTGATCCCTTTGTTGATCTTACTTGTAGACCCTTGTTTGGGACCATTGCCATCATGCTTCTGCTTCTTGTTGCTGAATCTTAACCCTTGTCCATATTCCACAACATTTGCTTTTGCATGCATGATATGGTTTTCTGACTTCTTGTCAGTACCGCGGTTATCCTTCTCAATTCTGAGTCGCACTATTAGTTCCTCCAATTTCATTTTCTTGTACTTATGCTTTAGATAATTCTTGAATTCTTTCCAAGATTGTGGCAATTTTTCAATGATTGTCACTACTTGGAAAGATTCACTGAGAACTATCCCTTTCGCATGTATGTCGTGGAGAATTAATTAGAGATCCTTAACCTGGCTAATAACCGTCTTGGAATCTATCATTTTAAAATCCAGAAAACAGCTAATAACAAATTTCTTTGTACCAACATCCTCTGTCTTATATTTATGATCTAGAGATTCCCATAATTCTTTTGCAGTGCTTTTGACATTATACACATTATACAGTGTATTATCCAACCCATTGAGGATATAATTTCAACACAGAAAATCACCATGTTTTTATGCATCAACCGCGACAACCACTTGCCGGTCAATTTCTCCCTCATTCAGTGCCGAAGCTTTTTTATGAGTAAAGCGAGCCAAATTCAATGTCGTAAGATAAAACATCATCGTTTGTTGCCATATTTGAAAATCATTTCCATTGAATTTTTCCGGTTTCTCTCCATGATTTATCGGTACTGCACAACGGGTGTGGGGCTCGAAGTATGAACAATCTCAGTACTGTTTGCTTCAGTAGTCATACTTCTGACGAAATAATAATGCACTAATCACAAATTTATATAGAACATAATTTACACACAAAATATACAGAATAATATTTTGTAACAAAATTTCAATGATAAACAGTATATGATTGTTATGCTATCATAGAAATTATTAAACAGTATATTACTACTATTTAAGAAATTAAATAGTATATGACTATTATTTAACTTTTCGAAACAAAATATCCATCTATCTAACACACATACACATACACACAAAAAAAAAAAAAAAAAAAAAAAGAAAAGAAATCTACTTTAAGATTGTTATTCCCACAGTGGATTTGTGTATGTGTAAATAAATGTATAAATAAAATAAACAACAAAATAAAAAATAATTAATTCAAAAAATAATTATATAAATTAAATTCCGAATCAATTGATTACAAAAATTATAAGTCGAGGCTTGTGTTGGACACAATCTCCTTAAAGTAGATTTCGCCCTCGTTCCGGTACTTCGAGATTTAACGACGTCTACTTCCCAAGATGCAACGACTATCAACTTGATTTGCAGCACTACAAAACCAAGTCTGGCGAACCAAACAATGTTGTAACTCTTTTTTTCTTTTTCTTATAAACTAAATGGTAGACAGATGCAAGAGCACAGAGACGAATAGAAGAATAAAGACAAAATGCTAAGAAAAAATTGGATTCTAAGAATTGCTGGAATGACAGGGTATATATAGGAGAACATGTGGCTTTTCCGAACAGGTTTCAACAGATAGAAAACCTGTTTGGACAGATTTAAGAGGTAAAAAACCTGTTCGGGTGGAATTCAACAGGTATGAACCTGTTTAGGTGGAGAAAAAATCTAGACAGATTTAATTTGAATTTTGAAACCAAAATTCAAAATTAAATAAATAAAATGCAAAGTTAACTATTAGGCCGGACAAGCCCAATCCAACCTCACACCACATACACGCGCCGAGGCCCAACCCGCTTGGACGAACGACGATGGTAGTACGCGCACACGTGTTTTTGTTTTGAGTCCAATGGGTCTAGTTCACTTTACTCATAACCTCATCCTTCTACAAACTTGGGTACCCCTTGGGGCCCATCCAAAGTATCCCAAGCTAGAGTTTATATACCCATATAAATCTTTAAGCTTTTCCAATGTGGGACAAGCACATTTCACAAATGTGTAGGAAACGCACCTAAAACCATATCCACGAATTCAAAAATGCGCATTGAATTCTCATTCATCCAGAAATGGTTTTGAGCAACCAAATACACGATGTTATTCACTACATGACATTAAACATAAACCCAATTAGAAACGTTAAAAATAACGCTTGGGTCCTACCTTAATTAATGTTCAAAGTTAGCAAAAAATAAGGTTTTACAAAGTCATTTTTCAATAGAACATTCACACCTTTATGTACACATTATGTTTGTGCTAGTATGACTACTAATATACAACTAAGTTTCGAAAAAACAAAACACATACTAAAATATAATGTGAATGTTCACAATAAACAATAAACATACAACTAACTTTCAAAAAAATAAAACTCATATCAAAATACTACGTGAATATTCACAATTTACAATTAACATATAACTATCCTTAAAAATTATGCGCATTCTAACGTGAACATTCACACTGCAACGTGAAAAAATAAAAATTAAAAATTAAAAACAAATGAAAATCGACTATTCGATTATTCAATGGAAACAAAAATGATTGTTCAACTAACAACAAACATATAACTAACTTTCAAAAAAACAAAATTCATACAAAACTATAATATGAATATTCGCAGTTTACAATTAGCATACAATTAGACTTAAAAAAAAACTAAACTCATACTGATGTGAACATTCACACTACAATGTGAAAACACGAAACAAAATTAAAAAAATGAAAATCGACTTTTTCGATTATTCAATGACAATAAAAATGTTGCTTAACTAAAAAGTATAGTAACAATTAATATACAACAAATCATCAAACAATATATAAAAAATTATCAAATAGTTCATATATATTGATGCACTTTTTGAAAAAAAATTGTATATAATCAACTTCGACATAATACTGGCGAATAAACTACACAAACCGACGAAGAGACTACGGTTTATGTATAATAATGGGAAAAAAAAAACAATTGTTTATCGCCGGTTTACTATCATCTCTGTTGTGAGCCCATTATCATCTCTATTATTGGTCTACATAAATAACTAATATTCTCTTCCAAATATCCTTCTATGGCATGACCTTATTGTAAAATGATGATGAAAAAAGATCTTTGATCAAGTAAATCTCTCACATTGAGGTAAAGAAAATACTAAGAATAATAATCTTCTATATTTATAAGTAATATTAAGTTCATCATCGTCTCTATTATTGGTCTACATGAATAACTAACATTCTCTTCCAAATGTTCTTCCATGACAGGACTTTATTGTAAAATGATGGTGAAAAAAGATCTTTGATCAAGTGAATCTCTCACATTGAGGCAAAGAAAATACTAAAAATAATCACTGTGTTTGGTTTGAGTTTTCTAGATTAAGTTTTTTGAAAATTGACTTTTTTGATTTTTGTGTTTTTTTGTTTTTAGTGAATATTTTTTAAATTTTAAACATTTTTTTTTTACTTTTTTAGATGCACCTTACTTAGATGTATCTAAAAAGTAAAAAATTTGTGAAAAAAATATTTTAAAATTTTAATAAATACATAAAAATACAAAAAATGTACTGAATTCTTGTATTTTTTTTGTATTTTTGGTATTTAGTGAATTTTTTAAAGATTTTTTTTACAATTTTTTTACTTTTTAGGTGTATTTATGTTAGGTGTGTCTAAAAAGTAAAAAAATTGCTTAAAATATTAAAAAGATTCAGTAAAAATAAAAAAACACAGAAAATAAGAAAGTAGAATTTTCTGAAAAATGTTTTGGAAAACTGGATATATGGTAATATATATATTACCATATAATAATTTTCTCTCTCCTAAATATATGGTAATATATATATATATATATATATATATTAATAAAAGTTTATAAGGGTAAAATAGTTCACATAATACTTCTAATATGAGAAAAATGACCTATTGAAATATAAGTTCAAATATATAAAATTAGGTGGAACACAAGAATACTTTATAGACTTATTGAGTTATAAATCCTCTAAATGAGATTTATAAATAAATCTCTCAACTTAAAATTGTCATAACTTTCATTGTTTACATATATTGTTGATAAAATTTATCAAACAATATCAATATTGGATATGAAATCATGTACAAAAAAATCAAAATTCTCAATTTCTCATGAAATTTCTTACTTTATAAAATGATAAAATACCACCATTTAAGTGACTGGGAAACCAAAATTTCAGAGTTTTAATGTTTGAGAAAATGCAAAGTTTCATGATTTCTGCACATAACTGTGAAATTTCACAATTTTTTTTATTACAGTTTTTGTAAAAAAAATGTGAAATTTTGAAAATTGAAAAATTTTCTTAAATTTTTAAGAAATTTTAAATTTCTAAGTTTTTGTGTTTAAGAAATTGCAAAATTTCATAGTTTGTGAAAGTGTGAAAATTTATCAAAATTAGGCAATTTTTCAAATTTTTAAAAACTATATAATTTTGTAGTTTTTCAATTTTTTAGAAGAATTTATTTTAAATACTGATATTGTTTCATAGATTTTCTCAAATAAGTTTCAAATTGTTTATAGGGTTGGAGAGGGAGGATTGGATTACCAATTCATGAGTTCCACAAAATTCATGTTTGTTTGAAAAATGGCAAAGAATTAATAATCTCATGCCATTATGAATATCATCCAAGGGAATTTTAACAATTCCATGGAATTGCATGTGGAAAATATGATTTTGTCTTTCATTTTACAAAAATAACAAAGTTACATTTTATATAATGAAAGTTTTTTTTTAACGTAATTTCATATATTTAATTTCAACCAATTAATATCATTACACTAGTGCACAAACAAATACAGTTAATACCACCACAGTACTGATCCATTCATTCAGTCCAACGTACTCACAATACCATTAATTATAGGTCATGTTTGATTCACAAAATTAATAGTGAAGTATTAATAATCCTATTAAATTAGTGTGATATTCACTATCCAATTGGATTAATATCCATTGGATTAATAATCACACGCCTACCCCATTACTAATAATCCTACAAATTTGCTGGATTAATTATCCATTGGATTAATAATCCTAAACTAAAACGTTAAAACAAACATAGGATAATTGGGCCCACTGATTAATAATCTTAATCTCATACTTTAATCCACCCAATCAAATATGCCCATAGGATATTATTAACATATGCCCTAAGGACACATGTTAAGAAAGCAATAAATGACTTTTAACTCCCTCCCCTTGCATAGGGAATGTAAGGATATGAGAGAAATTAATTATGATGATTTTAATAGTTACTTTTTTTCTCTATATGGATATAAAGTACCTCTGTGAAAAATGCTAGATCCCAAATATTTTACCAAATGTTCTACTAAATGTCTCACATGAGTGTGGGACCCACATGTGGGTCCCACACTCATGTGAGACATTTAGTAGAACATTTGGTAAAATATGGTATTGGTCCCACACTCATGTGAGACATTTAGTAAAACATTTGGTAAAATATTTGGAGCCTCTAGCATTACTCTTATTTTCTTAACTGTTTTTAATAAGATGAAAACCCCACCAAAATATATGAAGGTAATGTTGAAAAACTTTGGTTGCAAAAGGGCGAATTACATTAACAGTCCTTATAGTTTGTGATTTGTGTCAGTTTAATCTCTGACTTTTCAATTATAATACATTTGATCCTAAATTTTGAATTTTGTTCCAAATAAGGATAATGAAAAATATTTCCTTTGCAAACGGTCAATTTCAAGGGCAAAATTGTCATACAGCTTATTTTGTATTAATTAACTTGTATGTTGTTTGAAATGTAATAAACTTTTTTTTAGTGAATAATTCTGGAACTTTCTTGGTTATAAAATTTTGTTTGGTTTGATTTTTAGAATCTATTTTCAGAAAAATTTTCTAAAACACTACAAATTAAATTGGTGAAAAAAAAATTAAAAACACATCATTTTTACATAATTTTATCTTTTAGAAGGGTAGAAATAATTTTTTTAAATAATTTTTTTGATATTTATTTTTGTTAAATTAGTTTCAATATTTTCAAAAGTCAAACGTAGAGACAACTTTAATGGCATTATTATACTAATCCATTAAATCAAAAAATTCAAAACTAAAAATATTTTATATATTAAGCATATCGATTACACAATAAAATCTACTAACCATGCATTACATGATAACCATAAAAAAATATCTATTAACAAAAAATACAACAATCTATTACATGATAATCATCTAAAAACATCAACAAAAATAACCATTCATTACATGATTATCATCCCAACACATACTAAAAATTAATATAAAAAAATAAAAAATAAAAATGTAAAAGATTTATCATTTTTATATAATTTTATTTTTGGTGGATAGAAATAATTTATAAAAATTCAAAAATAATTTTTAGACATTTATTTTTGTCAAACTAGTTTATATTTTATTAAATTAAAGATTTTGCCTTTAAAATGGAGTAACGATGTCTTCAATTGTCCTTATTTGGAACAAGATTCAAAATTCAAAGTCAAATGTATCATAATTGAAAGGTTAAAGACTAAAGTGATACAAGTTTCAAACTACAGGGACTGTTAGTGTAATTTGCCTGGTACAAAATATTTTTATTTGATTTAATTTTTAGAATTTGTATTTTGAATTTATTTTAAAAAATTATAAATTGTTTTGACAAAAATAAATATTAATATATATGTGAATTTTTAAATATTATTTTATGTTAAGAAATCATATGAAAATAATATTATTTGATTTTTTTCACCAAACTAAAATAATATAAAATATCAAATTTGAAGAAAAAAGTGAAGAGGCATACAAAAATAAGGGAGGAGAGGGTGCAAAGCAAAAAGGGTGTTTTACTCTTATTATAAATATAAAAAAAATTAATTAAGATAGCTTTCAAAATTGTGCTATTTTGTATACAAATTGATATAAATGTATTCATTTAATATTTTCTTAACATGTGTTCTTAGGCATATGTTAACAAAAAAAACCTAATTATAATCCAGCAAACAAACAAACACGATTTCATATATTTAATGGGAGTTTTTTTAATGTAATTTTATAAATTTAGTTCCAACAAACTAATATCATTATACTAGTGCACAAATTACAATTTATTTTACAATTCCAACTAAATAGCACCATATTACTAATCTTCTCCTTCAATCCTACTATTCACTATTCCCTCCAACCTAATTCAACAAAGAAACATTGCCTTGGGTCCATCCGTAAAACTTAATTGGCTAAGAAATCTTTTTTGAGAGTTGCTGCCTCTAGTTGTAATAAGCCAACAAATAGACCAAGACTAAAAAAGACTTTTAATTGGCTAAGAAATCTTTTTTGAGAGTTGTCGCCTCTAGTTGTAATAAGCCAACAAATAGACCAAGACTAAAAAGTGTTGCTTTTTTAATAACCAATCACATTTATTTCTTATATTTTTAGTAAAATTCTTAATATATGTAGAATTATTCTTAGTTTTTTACCTTCTGATTTTTGGATATTTTTGTGGGGTACTAAAATAGAATAGTTTCTGTTTTTGGCTTGTTTGATGAAAAAGTTATTTTAACTTTTGTCAAATAGTAAATAGCCATAATACTCTTAGTCCATGTTTAATTCACAAAATTAACAGTGGAAGTATTAATAATTCTATCAAATTAGTATGGTATTCACTATCCAATTGGATTAGTAGGATAAATTATCTCTGGTCTGTTATTTGATTTGCATTAGATAAGAAAACATATGAATGTAGAATTACAACTATATTTATCTTATTTTCCAATCTTACTCTCCATCAATGTTTCTTCACAATATTTACTTTATCAAAAAATTTTCATAAATGTGGTTTTGAAAAAAATTATAAATAAATAAATAAAAGCAAAATAAAAAATGCAAAATACAAAGCCATGTTTGGTTTGTTTTTTAATTTTTTTTTTTTTAAATATAAACTAATTTGATAAAATAAATATCAAAAAATATTTTTAAATTTTTGAAAATTATTTTTATCCTTCTAAAATATAAAATTATATAAAAATAATAAGTGTTTTAATTTTTAGTCAAGGGTATAAAAGTCTTTTTATTTTGTTTCTCAACTTAGGATATATAATCTCATCCTACCCTATTATTAATAATCTTACAAATTTGTTGGATTAATTATCTATTAAATTAATAATTCTGAAACAAAATTTCAAAATAAATATAGAATTATTGGGCCCACGGATTAATAATCACAATCTCATATTCTAATCATGTCAATCAAACATGAAAGGTTATTCAAAAATTCTAAAATAAATTGAAAAAGTTACAAATCGTAACTTAAGAAAAAATTACTTTTTTTTGGAACAATTTGATATTTTCGATTTGTTGGGGATTATGGCTGAACCAAAACTAGTCTCTTTGAAGGAAAAAATAAGTTGGCTGCGGAAGTTGCATCCCTGGCGACTAATAACTTTATTATGGAAATGTCCAAAGAACTGGGGCTCAATTCCATTCACTTGGAAGGAGATTGCCTTAATGTTAAGGGACATTGAACGGACAGAGGTGGAATCTATTTTGTCTCCGTATGGGCACTTTATTTCTAAAATTCACATCTGCTGGGTAGCTTCTTGTCCCGCCAGCTCTCGCAGGTGCGTCGAGGGGATAATCGGGTGGCTCATTATTTAGCTCGAATGGTGATTCAGTTTGAGAAAATGCGACACTACAAAAAAAATTGACTTTTTGCGACGGTAAAATACCGTCGCTAATACTTTTAATGCCGTCGTTAATACTTTTTGCGACGGCAAAATAACTTTTCGCGACGGCAAGAGGGGGGTCGCAACTGCAGGGGTTGCAAAAGAGTTTTTGCGACGGTAAGTGCCGTCGCTAATGTTTTGCAACGGCATTTTTTACCTTTTTGCGACGTCACCGTGCAGTCGCTAATAACGTTTGAAATTTCTTGACTTTTTTGCGACGGTCCTATTTTACCGTCGCTAAAAATGTTATTTGAGACGGCAAAAAATACCGTCGCTAATAGTCTTTTTTTAAAAAAAAAACACTGTTTTTGCGACGGTGTGGTGCCGTAGCAAAAAGTATAAAAAATATGAAATTTTCTATTTTTTGCGACAGTGTAATGCCGTCGCAAAAAATATTAAAAAATAATAAAATTTTTATTTTAAATAATAAAATTTCTATTTTTTTCGACAGTATAATGTCGTCGCAAAAAGTAAAACCTATAACAAAATTAATAAAAATATTAAAAATTTCTATTTTTTCCGACGGTGGTGCCGTCTCTCACTCTCTAAGAGCTGATTATTTACATTCCATTCACAAAAGCATCATAACAGAAAATAAAAATAAAAATTGATCAAACCATCAAATTCAATATTTTACAAAGAATAATTAAATTGTACATGTTCAAATTCAATATTCAATTGAGTGAAATCAAGCCAGTAGTAATTTTGTATGTGGAAGCTCAGGGTTGTAATCCTCTTGTCAATCCGCTCAATCAATTCCTTGCCACCACCCTATGGTTTTAACATTTGTTGTGCACACCTCAGTGCAAAAAAGAAAAGGGCCTGGATCTCAATTGGATAACCATATATTCCCTGTTCCAAATGTAATTGAAAAACAAAAGTTATAATCTAATATATGAAAGCAAGCTAAGTGGTAATTGAGAAATGATACTGTCAATTTGCCAAAAAAGTGTTAAGACTCAAGCAAGCACCACTCCGTGCCATGCAGTTCATGTTGCCATAAAAACTCCAAAATTGGATCAGACCAAGCTCAATTAAAATTGGGTCAAACATGCTCAAATAATGCCAAGAATGCAAGTTGGACATTTTATCTTAAAACCACATATGTAATAGAAATGCCATACTCAAAACAAAATATCAGAACAGCATTATGCAAACTATCAACTTAAAAGATGGATCTAAGGGTGGGCCTATGTTTGGATGAAGGGGGGCCATGGCCCCTCCTGGGTCTCAAAATTTTTCTTGGGCAGACTTTTTGCTTCCTATAAGAGTGCTAACCCATCATTATAGGCCCAGAACGATTAGTATAAAGCAGTCCGAAAAGGTAATAATTCAGATGGAAATTGATATCAATAAACATTTAAAAGTACCTTGGATTCAGCTATGTATCCAAGCAGGGTTGCCAGCACAGGAGTGCTGCAAGGTGAAGCAACTAATGCGAATGTAAGCCCAGCCAAATATGCTTGCACACCTGACATGTCAGATTTTTTAAAATGTTAGCACTTTCAAGCTGTAAGCACAGCCGAGAGCCAGCTAAACCCCAGTGATGAATACTTGAGAAGCTAATGGTAAAATTAGAAAGTCCATTACCTGAAGGGAAATTAGCAGCAGTAGCACGAGGATCAAAGTTGTTGAAAAATGAAGGCAGCTGTAACTCAATTATCTGCAATATCGGCCAGCAAGACCATGGAATATAAACATACAAATAATAAAATTTATCACTCAATCGAAGAGTAATTTGCTTTTCTTTTCTTTTTTTTTTTTTGTTTTCCCTTTTGATAAGTATTATTAGTAGTCCACTCTAATCGCAATTTAACAAAATTTAATACAATTCACATGTTTCTAGTGATTCGCATAATCTCATCATACCACTAGATCATCACATTCTTAAATGCTAGGCTAGCATACCAGCAGCAGTGGCACTAAGAGGGAGGGAAGTGCAAAGATGTAAACAAAAACATTGTTTTAACAGTCGGGATATTAAGAAACTCAGCTCCTCTTAAGATCAACCAAAAGCATCAGCTTACCAATGCTACATAGTAGTAAAAAATATTTGATTCCAGTATATACCACAAAGATAGCTATATAACGAGCTAATGATATTGACCTAAAGCAACTAGATAAATTCATATACAGTTGGCTGTGTGGTTAGAATCTATAGTCGTGTTCTCTATTATGGAATTGAATAAATATGATCTTGATAAGGGGTTTCTCATGGTTTTATCTTATGATACATTAGAAGACTATAAAACTTGGTGTGGTAGACACAATAACAGAACATCCCCCTGCATCTGACACGTGGATAATTTATCTACCGAAAAGGAAATGTGTTTAAATACAAGACGATTACATCCTCATTTAACAACTGTATGAAGGTGCTAATCCCACTGCCCTCACTTGCGTGTGTTGTTCAAAAAGGCTGTTCAAAGCAACTTCTAAATTTATACAACAAATATTTCAGATTTGGTAGTATGTATGGGGCTCATCTCCATGCAAACACAATCGCTACACCTTTTAGTTGTGCTGATTCAGACATATGCATTTATCACCCCAACCACGCCCACTTCTGGCATATGTTCACCAATTATAAGTTCCTCTGGTATGTGACTTCGCAATGACCTATTCAAATCAAACTATGATTAAGTGAAGTGTCATGACCATGTTAGATCAGTTCATAAATTCCAAACAACCAAATCAAACTACACCCAATTCTTAGACACTTGGTGCTAGGGTGGTAGAAGTGGCAACTGTTCAAATTTCCATCTACCAAATTTATCTGTTAAAAACATCTAAGCAGTATTTTAGCTTAGCTCACCATCACAGTTCTAAGCTAATGCTGATTTTTGAAATGATCCAATGATCCCTGACCACATAATCACATAATATGCAAACCACAAAATTGTAAGCAAAAGACAAGAATTAAAAGAAGTTATTTACCTCTCTTTTGCTTTTCCCTAAGCCAAAAGCTCCTGGATGATTCAAAAACACTCCAATGCTGCCCATACACTAGCACAAAACTAAAATAAACCACCTTGTTATCATGTAGTCTTGACTAATTAGGAGAAGCACTCTTTCAATGATGGTACTCTCTTTTCCTCTTTATTTTAAATTTATGTTTGATTGAACTATTCATCTAAGATTTTTTTAACTAATTGGGGAATTATCATATTTTTTAGATATTTTAAATTGGTTTCAAGTTACAAACTCTTTATAGGTATGGATTCATACTTTTATTTGATTAAATATTTATTTGATCATGATTATATGATTTTTTTTTTATAACTACTATGATTGCATTATATTTATATATATATTTATTTTATACTTACTTTCGTTGACTATTTGATTTGTGAGGATCATATGAGGCTTGAAACACTATCTATTGTTGTAAAATGCAATGCTGTCCTTCCCTCTGAATCCTCTGAATCTTTATCAGCACCAGAGGCCAATGCACTCTTCAAACCCTATTAATTGCACAAGGTAAAACTTATGAAAATTTTCCTTGGATATTAACTACAAATGAAACACAGTGCTTATGAAACAAATTCACTTCATCTTAATTAAGTATATTGTAAAAAATGACAATTGCATCCCCATAAAAAACACACTCTGAATCACAAGATAGCTTAACCAAGATGACATTGCATCCCCATAAATCAAAAAGGGAATGATATATTTAACAGATATATATATATATATATATATTTATTTATATTTCCCAAGATCAATTATATATATATATATATTTATTTAACAGATCAAGAAAAAAACCAGATCATATATATATGTAACAGATCAAAAACTCAATAAAAGATCAACTCATATATATATATATATATATTTAAAATAAATAAATAGAAAGGATATGTATGCTAAGCTAATGTATAATGTAAAGTTTAAAGGATAGAAATTGAATTACTCTCCAATTGCTTCTAAAAGAAGGCTGTCGTGTTCGTCCACAGCAGAGAGGCTGGTATGAGTAGCAGTACTAGGCAGATCTGTATGGGAAAAACAGATGAAGAAAAAAAAACAGATCATATATATATATATATATGTAACAGATCAAAAACCCCCCTATATACACTCACAGATATATATATATATATATATATATGTGTGTGTGTGTGTGTATGAAAACCCCCTATATCCGAAATCCCGACACAGAGAGAGAGAGAGATACCCTTTGAAATCGGCGGTGAGGGAAGATCGCCGGTGAGGGAGGAGTGGCGGTAAGGGGCGAGCAACTGTCAACGTCGTTTGTGAGAGAGAGAGAGAGAGAAAGGGAGGCAGCAGCGACGGTAAGGGAGGAGGATCGACAGTGAAGTACGAGCGACGGTGAGGGAGGATCGGGAGTGAGGGAGGATCGGCGGTGACGGATGATCGGCGCCGTCGTTGTGTGAAAGAGAGAGAGAGGAAGGCGAAACCCTAGATGGAGAGAGAGACAGAGAGCGAGCAAGAGGAGAGGAGACGGCTTGTTGTGTTTGTGTTGTGTGTGTGTTCTCAAACAAAACCCTACACACACCCACAAATGTTATAGTTAATGAATTTTTTATTAAAATAAAAAATTATTAAAATAATTTTTATAGTTGATGAATTCTTTTTTTTCATTTGGTAAAGTTAAAAATTTATTTGTTTTATATTTATTTTAATGAATAAAATTTTTTTTTTTTTTTATTTGGTAAAAGTAGGAATAATATTTTCTATTAAAATAAAGTTAATTTTTTGTGGTCAATGAAAAAGAGAGAAGATAGATGAGAGAAGAGATAAATGAATGAGAGACACAGAGAGAGAGAGAGAGTCAAATAGACAGAGAGAGAGAGAAGAGTGATGAATAAGAGAGAGAAAGAAAAAAGAGAGAAGAAGATGAAAAAATGGGTGAAAAGATATAGACAAAGAGAGAGACAGAGAGAGAGAAAAAAAAAACAAAAATAGATAAATAAGAGAGAGAGAGAGACAGAAAGAGATGAGAGAGAGAGCGAGAGAGAAAAAAATAAGAGAGAGAGAAGAAAGACAGAGAGAGAAGATATATGAAAGAGATAGAGAGAAGAGAGATGGACGAGAGACATAGAGAAAAAGATAGAGATAGACAGATAGAGAAGACGACTTTTCTAAATTTTTGCTGATATTTCTTCACCATACCCTCCATCCTCACCTACCCAAGAGACGACGGGTGTCGGAGGGAAAGTCGGAGGGAGGGAAGAGAGGGTAGTCGAAGTTGAGAGAGGAGAGAGAGAACTAGAGGTTTCGCCATTTGTGAGAGAGACAGGTGGTTCGAATGGCATCAAGAGTGGGGAGAAATGAGAGAATGAGGAGAAGGATGAGGTCCGGGAAGTCATTTAGGTTAGGAACGGTGGTGGAGTCACCGGTTGTCTCCGCCGTCGCCGTCTATCTCGAGAGAGGGGGGTAAGAACAGATTAGGGATTTTTGGGTTTGAGAGATTGGGGATTTTTTTGCTTTTGGGGGCGAGGGAGCGGGAAAGCTAAAAAAAGAGGGGCGGGAACAAAAAAAATATATATATATATATATATATTAAGGGTCAAAAATGAAATTTAAATAACAAAATAACGCCGTCTAATTTTTTATTTTTTTTTTGAGACTGGGGTTGCTATCGTCAAAAAATTTTATTTTTTGTTAAAATATATATTTTTTCTAGTTAATGAATTTTTTTAAAAAAATTTCTTTTTTTTTTAGTTACGAAGATTGAAAATTTATTTGTTTCATTTTTATTTTAATGAAAAAAAATATTATTTTTTTTTTATTTGGTAGAAGTAGGGGCAATATTTTAATGAAAAATATTTTAATGAAAAAAAGGTGAAAAAGAGATGGTGGTGGTGGTGGTGATAGCGAAAGAAATTAGTGGTGAAGTTGTGGTAGTGGTAGTGTAAATGGAGTGGCAGGGGTGAAAGAGAGGTAATGGTAGTAGTAGTGGCAGTAGTGGTAGTGGTGGTAGTGGAGTGGTGGCAATGGTAGTAGTAATGGTAGTCGTAGAGGTGAAGTTGGTAAAAGAGATGAGTAGTGAGAGAGAGAGAGAGATGAGTGAGAGACAGATAGAGGAGAGAAAGCGAGAGAGAGAGACAGAAACAGAGTGATGAGCGAGAGAGAGACAAAGTGGTCGCTAAAAGTGCATTTTCTTGTAGTGGAGAGCTCAGTAAATAGAGAAGCGATGAGGGAGAGAGTGAGTAATGTGAACACAATAGGGGAGAGAGACAAACAGACAGACAGACACATAGAGAGAAAGAGAGAGAAACAAAAGAGTGAGAGACAAACAAACAGACACACAGAGAGAAAGAAAGAGAGAAAAGTGATAAGTGAGAGAGAGATAAAGAGAGAAAGAGATATAAAGAGAAAGAGATATAGAGAGACAGAGAGACAAAGAGAGAAAGAGATAGAGAGAGACATATAGAAAATAGAGAAAAACAAGAGATGAGAGAGACATATAGAAAGAAAGCGAAAAGAGATGAACGAGAGAGAGAATAGAAAAATAGAGAGATAGAGAGAAGAGAGATGAGCGAGAGAAAAAAGAGATAAGCGAGAGAGACAGAGAGAGAAAAGAGATGAGAGAGATAGAGAGAAGAGAGATGAGTGAGAGAGACATAGAGAGAAGACAAATGAGAGAGATAGAAAGAAGAAAGATGAACGAAAGACACACAGACAGACAGACAAACAGACAGATAGACAAACAGACAGAGAAAGAAGAGTGGTGGTAGTTAAATGGCATTTGCAGTAGTAGTAAATGTGGTAGAGAAGATGGGTGGTGAGAAAGAGAGATGAGTGAGAGACGAATAGAGAAAAGAGATAGAGAGACAGAGAAAGAGACAAAGTGGTCGGTAAAAATGCATTTTCTTGTAGTGGATCGATAAATCGAAAGGGAGCTCAATAAATAAAGAAGACAGATAATTCAAAACTCTTTTCAAAACTTAATTCAAATCAATTTTTTAAATATTTTAAAAATATTTTAATTTTGTGAGAGACAGATAAAGAAGAGAGATAGAGAGAGAGAGAGACAGAGATAGAGTGATGAGCGAGAGAGAGAGAGATAGACAAAGTGGTTGCTAAAAGTGTATTTTCTTATAGTGGATCGATAAATCGAGAAGGAGCTCGATAAATAGAGAAGATGGGAGTAAGAGAGTGAACAAGGCGAACATAGTGAGGGAGAAATAGACAAATAAACAGAGAGAGAGTGAGAGAAGAGTGATGAGTGAGAGAGAGACAGGAAGAGAGAGATAGACAGAAAAAGAGATAGAGAGAGAGAGATGGAGAGATAGTAAAAGAGAGAGAAACAAGAGATAAGCGAGAGATAGACAAAAAGAAAGAGAAATAGAGCGAAAAGAGATGAGTGAGAGAGAGACACAGAAAAAGAGAGAGACAGAAAGAGAAGAGAAATGAGCGAGAGAGATAGAGAGAGATAGAAAGATAAGAGAGAGAGAGAAAAAAGAAATGAGAGAGATAGCGAGAAGAGAGATAGGCGAGAGACACAAAGAGAATGAGAGAGAGAAACAGGCAGACATAGAAAGAAGAGTGATAAGTGAAAGAGATAAAGAGAAGAGAGAGAGAGATAGAGACAGAGAGACGGGAAGATGAAAAAATGAATGAAAAGAGAAATGGTATATCAAAAGAGTAAGACGACATTGTTTTTTTAATTTTTTTTTGCGACAGAAAAATACCGTTGAATTTATTCAAACCATTTTGTGATTGTATATATATGAAGCTATCTCAAAACCACAATCACTATGCTAGGTTAGAGTTTTCCAAAAACTCTTTTGAGAAAATTAAACTTTCTTGTTTTCCGTGTTATATTGTTTTTACTGAATTTTTTAAATATTTTAAGTATTTTTTAAAATTTTTAGACACGCCTAACATAAATACACCTAAAAATTAAAAAAATTGTAAATTTTTTTTAAAAAAATTCACTAAATACAAAAAATACAATAATTCAATACATTTTTTGTATTTTTATGTATTTATTGATTTTTAAAAATATTTTTTCATAATTTTTTTATTTTATAGATACATCAGAGTAAGGTACATCTAAAAAAAATATTTAAAATTTTAAAAATATTCACTAAAAAAAAACACGAAAGTCACTTTTTGCGACGGCAGAAAATGCCGTCTCAAAAAAGCAGAGTATTTGCGACGGCACCATTTACCGTCTCAAAAAAGCAGAGCATTTGCAACGGCACTATTTGCCGTCTCAAAAAATGAGAGTATTTGCGACGGTATTTAGTGCCGTCGCAAATGCTCTGCTTTGTTGAGACGGCAAATGATGCCGTCGCAAATACTCTGCTTTTTTGAGACAGCATTTTCTGCCGTCGCAAATAGTTCCGTCTCATATACCCAGTTTTCTTGTAGTGCGAGTTTGGATAGAAGATATTCTGTCTTTTATCCAATCTCTCACAAGTACCGCTTTAGAATTGTGTTTTCTCCGTCTTCCCTATCTAAAAATAAAAAATAAAAAGGCAGAAAATGTTTAATGATAAACTATAATTTAAAAGTGCAACTAAACGTTGCAAGAAATTTTTTTTTTTTTTGAAACAAATAAGTTAAATAGATTTACTTATAAATATTACTGTGGGGACATAATTTTTGAATGACAACACGTGGCCAAGGTGTCACCGAAGTCCCAGCCGAGGTGCCACGTGTCCTGGTCATGATGCCGAGATGATCTCGACTAGGCCGATGTTATCTGCGAAGATGTCGGAATCCGAGATAAGCGGATAAGGGACAAGAGTCCTAGAATGGGAGAAGACTTCAGTTTGGATAAAGATAAGACTCTTAGAAAGTTTATCCTGATTCTACTAGGAGTCCAAGATTAGCAGTAATCCTAAGTCCATTAGAGCTAGGCTTCTATTGGGACTAGAATTATGTTGGCTATAACAGGGAGGCACCCCCATGGGTCTAAGGTATGCTTTTTATGCTCTGAATAGTGAGTTAAGCACTTTTGCTATCTTTGAGAGATAACTGACTTGATTGTCGGAGTGCCCCCGGGTGGACGAACCACCGCCGGAATCTCTTCTTTTTGTGACAGGTCGTTCGGACTTAATCTATTCTGCCAGTGTTCTCCAGCTGAGTGCTTGATTGGCAGTGTGGTCGGAAATTGACACACACAATTTGGCGCCGTCTGTGGGAACGAAAGAAGAATAGATGGCCAACGACAGACCGAAAGAAAAGGTTGGGGACGACACCCCTACTGAGAGTGGGAAACATATTGACCTTGGCATCGAAGAAGACAACTACAACGAAGAAACTCGTAATAAGAATCACGGAGAAGAGGACGTCAGCCAGGAGGGCGACGTGCCGAAGAAATCAGACCGAAGCAAGTATTATAACGAGGACGACCTCCAGGTATGGAAAGAAAGATACTTACGAAGGGATGATGAGATGAAAGAAATGGCAAACAAATTAGCAGACCTGCAAACGGTGTCAATTTCATGATATAGAACAATGTCATGCAGCCACCGTTCCCGTCACAAGATACGCCGATTCCAGTAGCCAAGAAAGATGCCCAGGCAGGGGGGCAGAAGACAACTCCTACGACTCCTCAGCACGATAGGACCAAGGAATATTCTCACCGGCCTTCAAGGGAGGTCGGACGAGGAGAATCAAGAAGGGGAGATTCACAGAGGACACATCGCACCAAGGAAGCTGACTCCAAAGAACATCGGCATGTTCAGGGAAAGGACCTCTGTTTCGACGCGACTAATGGAGGGAGGTCCAAAAGGACTCGCAATGACACAGGAAGTAGTACACCAAAGAGGCTGAAATTCGGAGATAGCCGAGCTCCTGGACGAACCAAGGAGGATCTGAGGGATAACCTCCAGAGAAAACGACAAGATGCCGAAGTAACCTCACCTGTCAAGCCGAGATAACACTGGATACGAGAAGACAAGAGCTCAGCCCAAGTAAGCAGATCCCAGATCCCAGAAGACAAGATCTCGGCTTAGATGATTAAGTTCGAGAAGAGAAGAACTTGGCCTAAGTTAAAGAATTTTTTCCACAAAGGAGTATGTGGAAGCCATGCAGGGGGCAGATCCCCTGCCCATAGAGCAATATCAAGGTCAAAGCCACGTGCCTAATGAGAACCCAAGTGGAACTTAAGTTCACATTAGGGGGCAAAGGGCTGAAGAATGATGCTTGGGAGTTAGAATTTCACAAGCCGAAATGATGTTTAACACTTGTTGAAATTCTGAGAGAATTTACAAGTTGAAGTTAAGCCGAGATGATGTTTAACACTTGTTGAAACTTGAGAAAAGTTTACAAGTTGAAGTTAAACCGAAATGATGTTTAACACTTGTTGAAATTCTGAGAGAATTTACAAGTTGAAGTTAAACCGAGATGATGTTTAACACTTGTTGAAACTTGAGAAAAGTTTACAAGTTGAAGTTAAACCGAAATGATGTTTAACACTTGTTGAAATTTTGAGAGAATTTACAAGTTGAAATTAAACCGAGATGATGTTTAACGCTTGTTGAAACTTGAGAAAAGTTTACAAGTTGAAGTTAAACCGAAATGATATTTAACACTTGTTGAAATTCTGAGAGAATTTACAAGTTGAAGTTAAGTCGAAATGATGTTTAACACTTGTTGAAATTCCGAGAGAATTTACAAGTTGAAGTTAAACTAAGGTCATGTTTAACACTTGTTGAAATTTTAAGAAAAATTTACAAGCTGAAGTTAAACCAGGGTCATGATTAAATGAAGGAATGATATAGGTTCCATCACCTCAGGATGCCGAGGTAATAGAACCTAGAGGGCAGTTGTGGGGACATAATTTTTGAATGACAACATGTGGTCGAGGTGTCACCGAAGTGCCAGCCGAGGTGCCACGTGTCCTGGTCATGATTCCGAGATGATCTCGGCTAGGCCGATGTTATCTGCGAAGATGTCAGAATCCGAGATAAGCAGATAAGGGACAAGAGTCCTAGAATGAGAGAAGACTTCAGTTTGGATAAAGATAAGACTCTTAGAGAGTTTATCCTAATTCTACTGGGAGTCCAAGATTAGCAGTAATCCTAAGTCCATTAGAGCTAGGCTTCTATTGGGACTAGGATTATGTTGGCTATAAAAGGGAGGCACCCCCATGGGTCTAAGGTATGCTTTTTATGCTCTGAATAGTGAGTTAAGCACTTTTGCTATCTTTGAGAGATAACTGACTTGATTGTCGGAGTGCCCCCAGGTGGACGAACCACCGCCGGAATCTCTTCTTTTTGTGACAGGTCGTTCTGGCTTAATCTATTCTGCCAGTGTTCTCCAGCTGAGTGCTTGATTGGCAATGTGGTCAGAAATTGACACACACAGTTACCAAATATAACCCTTGCCAAATTATAACAGATCCATTAAAAAAACTCTTCTCTAGGAGGTTGCCAAAACGTCCACCCAAAACAACCACAATTGACAATGCTATACTCTGCCACATCAATCCCAACTAGATTTCACTCTCCCAAGAACACAACTATCACATATATCGTATTATTATTAATGTTGACGCAAACAACCATCACGAAAATCATGTTTATGTTTAACTTATTTCACAACCAAATCACAAATATCATGGACTCATTTCACAAACAATGTCACAAATTTAATACCAATGTCACAAAAAATAACCTTAGAAAAATCAAAAAAATTAAGAAATATCTTAAAATTTACACAAAATAAAAATAGTATCAATAAATCAATAGAAACGTAAATCAAGAAATCATGACATGCAATCCGGATTACCTGAGAAAATGGAGAAAGGAAATTTGATGAGAGAGGAGTTCATCAAACCATTATCGTCTAAATAGTCAAGATCTTCATTATGAGGCTCTATTTTCACCACTGTCTAGATCGTGATCTCATCATCGTCATTCAGATCATGATTGTAAGACCAACTGTCATCTAGAGATCATGAGAGATAAGGTCATTTCATCCTAGAAGAAATAAAGGCACAGCCAAGAGAGAGATTCCCAGTATTCCATGGGATAGCACTACTATCTACTCAGATGAGAGAAAAGGAACTACTAGCATAGGAGTGGCAACATTGGCCCTGTTTGGTAGAATTATAGGAAATTGATTATAAATTATATCTTTACAGATTATAACTTACAGCTTTGAGCATAAACTGGTAACCTGTTTAGTGTAGCTGTGGGATTATAGATTTAAGTAGCAGAGTAGTATTTGGTAAATAAACTGTGAAATAATTTTTTCCTATGAAATTGTCATTTTTACCCTTATGAATATAAAAATAGTAATTTTGTCATTTTCTTCACTTTAAATTTTTAAAAAATTATTTCATTAATAGAAGTTGATTAATTGGTACCTAATTTGGTATATTTTTACATTACTTAAATACCTACTCATTTAAAGGGTTAATTACTATTACAAGGCTTAGTCAGGGTGATAAGTTGGCACATATGTACAAGTTATGGAGAGATTACATGATCCTATTTTTTTTTTGTAGGTTACTGAAGTTTCAAAACAATGAATGACAAGTTAGTTAAATTGTAAGCAAGAGTTCTTCAGAGCTAAATATAATTATATTTCATTAACATTTCACTTAACTTTTTTCTTTTTCCTTTTCAAATCCATCTCTAAATTCATAAACCAAACATAATCTTAAACAATAAACAATCAAATAACTGTAGTTCTTTAACTTCACAAATGCACATGGTGCTCAAATCATTTTTATTTATTCAATATGTTGATAACCATGCATGCCATTTGCAATTCAAAAATAGCTTTGACAAAATTGTTTCTTTTAAAAAAAAAAAAAAATGAGGAGAGACAATGCTCAAATCATTTTATTCAAATTTTTTTCTTTTCTTTTCTTTTTTTTTTTTTTTTGCCTACGTTTTATTCAATTTTATTAACCATACATGTGGGGATCTATTTTCTGAGTACCAACACGTGGCCAAGGTGACGCCGACATGTCAGCCGAGGTGCCACGTGTCCTGGTCATGACGCGGAGGTTATCTCGGCAAGGCCGAGGTTATCTCCGAAGATATCGGAATCCGAGATAAACGAATAAGGCACAAGAGTCCTAGAATGATGAGGGGACTCAGCCTGGATAAAGATAAAACTCTTAAGGAGTTTATCTCTATCTATTGAAGAGTCCTGGATAAGCACTGAGCTAAAATCCATTGAAGCTAGGCTTCTGTTGGGACAAGGATTGAGTTAATTATAAAAGAAAGGCACCCCCGATGGGTCTAAGGTACGCAATTTATATTCTGAACAGTGAGTTTAGCACTATTGATTATCTTTGAGAGATATACTGACTTGATCGTCGGAGTGCCCCCAGGTGGACGAACCACCGCCGGAATCTTCTCTTTCTGTTGCAGGTCAGACAGGTGTCATCTATTCTGCCAGTGCTCTCCAGCTGAATACTGAGTTGGCAGTGTGGTCAGAAAATCACTCACACAATACATATTATTGTCTTTTGCATTTCAGAAGTAGCATAGTGAAGAAAAAACATTGTACAAAAATACTTTCTATTTAAATATAAAAAAAACAAACAAAGAGAAAAGGTTCATGCATACATTGATGTCTTGCTTCAACATGTATTCTGAATTTTACAAGTAACTCATCAAATAGACACTGATAAGCACTAATGATAATCCCACAGAGAGAGAGAGAGAGAAAGTGTGTGTGAGAGAGAGAGAGAGAGAGAGAGTATCAATTTTCATCATAAACCCTCTAGTTCATACAACTAAACAAAACTTTGCCAATCTCTTGTAAATAAAAATATAACTTAATTTCCTCACAAAAATAGTACCATTATTATTAAATTACATTCCAACATTTTGCAAACTAAGAAAATGAGAAAACATCAAGAAGTGTGATGACCTTTGCTTCCCCCAAAATATAACTATAATACCTGTAAAATTATTTTTGTACACTCAAATTTTAAAAACAAGTGATCTCTCCCATCTTTGAGGATGATAAGCTATGTAAGTCACGATTTTCTTACCTTCCGGTATTGGCAACTCATCATGATCCAAAATCTTCTCACGCTAGACAAAATCATTCTCATGTTCATACTTTCTCAGCAGTGTGTAAACGTCCCCGAGCGTCCCGGGAGGGAATCTCCCCCCCCCCCGGTTTTGTTCATTGGGCTCACTACAGTTCAGGACTCAATGTCACAGTCCTGTATCTAATCTCGTAGAGTGCAATGCAAGACCGATGAAATCATCAAAGAGTCCAAATTCGGCAAATCGTTTTTGAAAATAGTTTTTTTGAAAGAAGTGCCAAACATGGACTGCTTTGCCAGATACAGAGTCGCCACCTAAATATTTTATTTTGGGAAATTGAGGAAACCCTGACTCGTTGCCTAAGGCCACGTGTTTGTCATCACCAAAGTTACCTCGGCTCTGGAACTTGGGTACGATTGGAGAACGTCATTTCGTGAGCACCCCCCGCTCGCCCGATCAAAGATCGGTCTCTACTAACCATGATATCTAGTTTTGAAAACATTATGCGTTCTTATTCCGGTTATTAGCCTAGATTTACTACGTGATGTGCACAGCATACAAGTATAGACTAGATCGCCTGAATTGGAACAAAATATCTCATGTTTGTTTTGAAAACGGTTTGCTATTCGCAAGTAGGCTAAAATATGGATTTGCCACCCTCAGGTGGGCTTAGAAAACAAGATGATTTGACACTATCTATTGGGCTTAAAACTTGCATTTAATGAATTGTTCCAATTCGGATAACCCAACCTTCACCCATAGGCATTTAGGCAGGTATATCACATAAGCAATTAGCCTCATGGTAAGCATGCTATCATGGCAGTCACTCACACACATGCAATGATGCTAGAGCATAAACACTTACCGAGTACTCCAAGCCAAAACAGAAGCTATGTTAGAAATCCATGCATGATCCTAACTATACAGAAATGCCTAATGCAACACATGCAAAATGCAACTAAGATAGGCTCGGCTATTCTAAAGATGGCATATGAAATGCTACAACTAACAAGTATTCAACTTGGAATTGAAATACAAATGCAGTTAGTATGATGCGCCGAGCCCGGTGCATGCAATACAGATGAATGATGCAAACATGCTATCATACTGTATGCTAATTGAAACATGCCCTAATCTAACCATCATAAGCTGGTAAATAAAAGGGAGAAAGACGTGGGGTTTGGAAGACATACATCACACTCACGCACACTTATTACAATATTGTCCTCGCTCGGAGGGTCCGAAAGAATAATGCAGTCCGAAATGAATAATTAAAGTCCGAATAAATAGAAAATCCTAATTAATTAACAAATTAATCTAAGAAAGCAGGTAAATCGACACGCAAATCCATGGACCGCCTCAGCTCTGTTCCAAATGATGAATGATGCATGCTTGAGTTGCCTGGCGCGGAAATCCATTGCGAGGCCCCGATTCGCCTCTGTTTGCAATTGTTTTCGGAATATTGCGCAACGCTCCAGAAGGCCGCTGATTTCTGATTTACTGCAACAGAGAGCAACAAAGGGGCATGGCAAAGTATTTCACATATGTACGCATGACTACTCTTCAAGGAGTGTAGTCCTCGATCCTCGTGCCACCAATCACGCATATCGATGCATGATGGCCGAAGAGTCGAATTGCACGACTCAATATGAAATGAATGCACATGAAAACACAACAAGACCTAAACTCCATCATGGGTAATCCGGAATGTCGGCGACAGGGAATTGAGACACGTTCCGTCACTCAGAGTACGAAACGTCCCTCGTTTTTCGTGCTCGGGCTAACTCCTATCCCAAACACAATGCAAATGAGATGGCATACACAATGTGATTAACATACAACCGAGCATACGCAATGCTATGAAATGGCATACACAATGCACGATGGACTTACACCAAAATGAGTGGACCTCAGCCACACTCACGTCAGTGGCCATTAGATGAAAATGAGACAACCGAAATGCGTGCACACATGCACGCATACCGAGGACCGAACCTAAGGCATCAAATGCCACTCTACCAAAGCATGGCAAGGGATGAAAAGATGGCTTATGAACATGTAATTTCCAGCACTAAAACATGATGCTAAATGATCCCGAAACATGGAAATATGGCACCCGATGCATGGAATAAGCCTCGAAACTCAAAACTAGGCACATGTATTGAACCATAAGTATACAAAGAAAGCATTATTTGATCATGAAGTCAAAAGATAGAGCCAAGGCAGTTCCAAAACATGCACATTTCTAGTTTAGAGCATGGCCAAAAGATGCTAACATAATGGACTAAAATAGCATGCAACATTGGCTAGCAAGCATGGTTTACATGGCATGTATATGAAGCAAATGAGAACTCATCAAACTAGCCAAAAATAGTGAATAAAACATGCCAAAATATGCCCAAATAATCACTGAAATGCAGCCAATGCATGCAAAAATGAGGGGCTTCTTTGGAAGGCCATTCAAGGGGTTGTTAAGCACATACAAGATAGACACTTAGAATGGCAAAACCAACTCTGTAAATGGATTATGAAAGCCCTAAAACTCACCAAATAGGCCCTGAAATCAGTCTAGGAAACATACAAAGAAAGGCTCCTTTGAAGAGTCTTGAATGGAATTGTTCTACACATGCATTGTAGGTATAAAATATGGCCAAAAGGGCCTTGGACAGAGCCAAGGAAGACCTTACAACCCACAGAATGAGGCCTGAAACAAGACTTTGATGCATGAAAAATAGGGTCTCTTTGGAAAGCCAATGATGCTAGTAAAAAAAATGAGGGGTGAGAGGGTCACCCCTCTATGATTTCAAAGCTCAAAACCTCATCAAAGCTACTGAAAATCCCCTGGATTTCAGTGGCTAAGAGGCCGAAACAAGTCCAATGCAAATGCTCTAATGCATAGCCCTAAATATGAAGGAATGAAGCATGCAAGGTAGGAGATGACTCCCAACAGAAAAGTGACCTCAAGAAAACTTAAAGAGGAGGTCAAAACAAGGCTTTTTCCAGTTTATAACAAATCTAAAAAATGTTCACAAGTAAGGCTAAAGTATGATGCAAAAATAGCCCTAAAAGAGAGATAGAGGATTAGGGGAAGTAGATGGCCTCAAAAAGCAAAGTGCCCGTAAACAAAGTTGAAGAGGAGCTCAAAATATGACACTTTATAGTTTATGACAAAGCCTATAAATACTTTCAAGTGAAGCTAAGTAATGAAGCAAAAAAAATGCAAGTTTAAGGGAAATAGGCACTTACCCTTGAAGAGCCGACCTCCAGCAGCTTTTGGACCAAGTTGGTGAGCTTTCAACCTCTGCAAATGACTTCCAAGGTGCTGGAATGGATGATGGAGGTGTGGTGCTAAGGGTTGTAGTGCAAATGGACCAAGAAAATTAGGGTTTTGGAGCTTGGAATAGTAATAATGGAGGAGGGAGGTTATAAGCCTTAAGCAAAAATGTTCAACCCACTCATATGAAGAGGAGGGCCTCTCTTATAGAGAAAAGAGGCCAAAGCTTCTCTTGGAAGCTTCAAAGATACTCCATACACATGTATGGAGGATGCACTAAATGCCCCCCAGCTAGCACAGCTGTAAAGCATTCAAAGAGGGCAAAAAGCAAGAAGCAGGCCGGCCAGTTCAAGTGGCCGGCCAGCCACTCCCCCTGGTCGGCCGACCAGGGGTCAAAAGGTTCAAGCCCCAAAGCTGGTCGTCCATGAAGCCCTTGAAGTTAGCTTTCCAATACCGCAAACCGTGCATTAAAATTCCTCCTGTGCAAAAAGTTATGCCAGTTTTGGTGAAACCGCACAGATTTGGTCCAAACAGACTTCAACCAACCATATCTCCCCCACCTGGACTTGTCCTTAGGAGATTCTTGCATGAAAAATAAAGCCTCGGAAGTAAGCTTTCCAATGGTGGTGGCCTCATATCTTAATTCCTCCTGTGTAAAGAGTTATGCCCATTTCGGTGAAGCCGCGCAGATGTTTTCTCTCCTTCTCGGATTCATACTGAACCACTTTTGACCAAAAAAGCTGGTCGGCCATCTGATTTTCTGGTTTTCCATGTGGCCACATTGAAGCCCCAAAAGTTAGCTTTCCGATGGCTCCAACCTCGCATTAAAATTCCTCCTGTGCAAAGAGTTATGCCTGTTTCGGTGAAGCTACGCAGATTTGGTCCTATCTGGATTCATGCCGAATTTCTCCCAAACTAGTTTTGCTTTCTCTTCTCCTCTTTTCTTCAACTCCAAACCCCTAGACAAGGTGTTTTGAAATATTTTTCAAAGATTTCATCTTTCTTTCGTTCATTTCCACTTTGTCCTTGCTCGGTTTACCGAAAAGCGCAACATTTGACAAAATGCGAGCCTCGGAACATCGTAAAAACGTTTTGAAAGAGAGGGTTTTAAGGTCTAAAATCTTTTGATCAAGATTTTTTTGGTCCAAAAAGGGGTACGAAGTTGAGATTTGACTCTCCTCTTGCCGAAGAAATCGACCCTTTGCACTGCACAACTTCCAAAACCATCAGTCGCGTCCAAGTCTTAAAGGCGGTCAAAAATGGGGTGTCTACACAGTGCAATCACCTCATCGATTTCATGCTTGAAGACCAATCGCCATGACTCCTCTCCTGGAGTTTTCTTTTGCACATTTGTTAATTCATGCCGAAGAACTCCAATGGCGACCCTAACCTGACCAGCAATCTTTAGGCCTTCCGAGAGGAATTTGTAACTTTTTAACTCGTGAAGGGCTTTTGATGATGAAATGAAATCCTACACAAACAAGAACAATCAGCCAAGGCAATTATCAAATTCATTATGACACAATGAAATTATTATCAGCTAAGAAAAGAAACAAAAAATGAAGTCTAATATTTGTGAGTCCAACCTTACAGTAAGTTTGGGAAACCAGGGAATCTTAAACGAGCTAATTATTTCTAAGTTTTGGCAGGGGATTTGTGGCTGAACAACATCAACTGTGCTAGTTAAACCAAATGAATGCACCGTTTCAATAATGAAGTACTTATATTTTTTCCTCACAAGAATAATGTGTTTTGTAAGTAAAAACTATCTGGGTTTCAAGTGAATCAGTCTGCAAGTTTGGGCTAACTTTTGGATGGTGAATAATTCGAGTAGCTTGGCCAAATTTCTTCCAAAATTAAAGTCTACTTGCACAGTTGAATTTCTTGTGTTGTGACTTGTTGGGTTTAGCAGGTATCTAGCGCTAAATAAAAATACTTCATTTTCTTTTCATTTTAATCAAAAAAAATTGAACTGTACTATTTACTTTTGCCAATTTAAACATATATATCAAAATATAATTTATCAAGGCCACATGAGGGGTTTAGATTATTTGATGATACTAAAGCTGTCAAGATTCCAATTGTCTCAATGGTAGTGCTTTAAAAAAAATCATGAGACTGGCACGGAAATTTTTAATCTAATTAACATGCTTTAAACAATGCAGAGTCTGCTTGGCTATCTTTCTGTTTGGGAACACTACGATTTGGTTTATATAATATTAATCAAGCATCGTACCAAATTTCCTACAAGAAACCAAAAGTGAGAAACCTTTGGATTGTGTTTAGAAGTAAGAAACCAAAAGCGAACAAGAACACTGAACCAAAAGTGATTTTGATTTAACACTACAGCAAAAAATTAGCCTTCCTTTTCTCTTCACCATCAATAAGGTTCCACAAATCATTATCAGGAAACCTCCAAAATTTGATTTAACCTTAGAAACCTCCAAAATTCCCAGGTCAAACTAAAAGATTAAGGTATTTAAAGGAAACTACAACAGCAAAAATGGGCCTGAGAACAGAGATTTGAGGGTGAGAAGGTCAAAGAACGACCTGATTAGAGTGGTGCTTGTGATAGAGGGTTCAAGAAAGAGGCAAGAAGAGCCTGATCGATGTGTATATCTATCTATAACATACAAAGACATGAAATGTTACTTTTTTGTGCAGATTAAAGAACAATAGGGGGCCAAACTTCACGATCGGCTGCAATCTTGAAGATGTGTAGGAGTTCGTTGTCAGTTGCCAGAGAAGAGAGGAGAAGATGAGATGAGAGTGTGAGGTAGGGATGGCAATTTAAACCCGGCCCGACGGGGACCCGACCTCCCGACCCCGATTTGAGCGATTTTTTCCCAAAAAATATCCCCAACGGGGCGGGAATGGTATTCAAAAATTAATCCCCGATCAGTTTCGGGCCGGGGACGAGGATAAGTGTCTCAGCCTCGTACCCGGCCCGACCTAGCCCCGTCCCCGTTTCCCCGATATAAAATTACTATTATACCCCTATATATATATATATATATATATAAATCAAACCCTAAAACACACACAACCTCTCACACGGTGTGAGTCACACTGCCTCTCTCTCTCTCTCCCCGCCGAGCTCCCTCCTCTCCCTGCCGATCTCTCGCCGATCTCCCTCCTCTCTCTCTCCCCGCCGATCTCCCTCCTCTACCCGCAGATCTCTCGCTGATCTCCCTTCTCCTCTTCCTCAGTTCGACCGGCGAACGAGACCCCCCCTCTTCTCCAAACTCTGCCGCAACCATAGCCCTAAGAGGCTGGCCACGGCGGCTCTGTTCGGGCTCCCCGCCGATCTCCCTCCTCCTCTCTCTCTCCCTGCCGATCTCATGTTTTTGGGCATGTTTGTTGGGTATTAATTTTTTAGAACTGGGGCTGATGAGGAAGATGATGATTCGGCTGCCATTGTTGACAACTCTTGTGCTTGTTCTTGACCTCTCTCTCTCTCTCTGTGAATGTTTCTGATTTTTTATTTTTTATTTTTTACATCTGATTTCCGATCTGTGCGATTTGTTGAATATATATGTTAAATTTGATGTATGGGTGTGTTGTTGTTGATGATGAACAAATATGCTCAGATCTGTTGTTATTGAAAATCTATGTTTTTTTTTTTTTTTATCGGGGAATCTTCGGGGTCGGGGATCCCCGATTCCTGTTAGGGGGCGGGGGTGGTAATAGGCTTCCCGTCGGGGATCGGGGCTGGGGACGGGAAAATTTCTACCATCAGGGATCGGGGACGGGAAGTGTGATCCCCGGCCCCGCCCCGGCCCCGGCCCCGCCCCGGCCCGTTGCCATTCCTAGTGTGAGGGGAGAGGAGAGCATTAGGGCAACTGAGAAGTGGGGTATATATAATGGCAATTTCGTAATTTTCTCAATTTTAGAGAGGCATTTAAGTCATTTTAGCCCCTCCCAACAGCTGCGCGCATAAGTCAAAATTTATAAGCACCCCGCGAGATGCTTTCCAAAATAAGCTGAAAATGACTTAAATAAAGCTATAATTTGATGAATTAAGCTATACCAAACATAATATGTAGCTTAAATTAAGCTAAAAGCTTAAATAAGCAGCTTTTAAGCTGCACCAAACAGGCACATTGAATAATAGAGATATAGCTTTATATCCAGCTCGATGACAAGCTACCAATCGAGAGAGATAAAGAGATCTTCTGGGAAAGCTTAGAGAGAGAGAGAAAGAGAGGTGCATAGAGTATTGAAAGTGATCGAGAATCTCTTCACCTAATGACTTAGAAATAGACAATCCATCTTCTTTACTTCACTTTTGATTGGAATCAATACAATTGAGCTTCTCGTCTCCAAAAGAAGTGGTTTTCCACATCGACTTCTAGTGAGAGACGATCGACAATCAAGTTTGTGCCTCTGTCTCTCTCGTTCTCTATATCTGGTTCTTCCAAATTTCGGTCTCTTTTGCTTTTCTCTCTATATCTTTGGGTCTCTCTCTTTCTCTCTATTGTTGGGTCTCTATACTTGTCTGACTGCCTCTTCGTTTTTCTAAAAGCATTTTTCCTATTGAAATATAATAGCCAACTACAATGTTCGCTTATTATTTATAAATTTGTACATTTTAACACTCTAAGGTATAAAAACCATACAAATACTTACTAACTCCAAAGAGTCAACCATGCAATAAGAGAAAATATTTGTCTGAAGTTAGTGAACTGTGCTCCAAAATCAGCTTCCTAGTGACCTCTTATTAATTGGCTCCATTCGTGCATGTCAAAAAACAGGATAACTTCTAGCCCTCCTTTTTAGAGTGAGTAAAAATGATGTATTTTTAAAGTTGACAACATTAAAATATTTTAGGTAAGTTGCACTTTATCCATTTATGTTCTATTATTTTTTCACTTTGGTCCTTAAAGTGTGTTTTTTTCCTCACTTTGTCCTTCATGTTTTAAATTTTTTTCAATTTACTCTAAAAGCTAACTTTTGTATTAGGCAAAAAACACCTTCACAGTAATGTAGCATAAATATATTTTATTATATAAAACTCACAACTCCGCCAAGGTTGTTTAACAACTCTGTCGGTCCCAAGCCAGGGTAAATAAGGAGGATTGTGTGTTAGGTAACTGACAACTAACACGCAAAAAAGTCGCTCAGATCCCTTATGAAAATGAATCATACTTTGAATCGATTAAATTCTAGGTCATTCCCCGTAAGTGACATATGCCTCCGAGTGTTTCGAAAAGTGAGTCAGGGTCGCCGTATCGACGCCTAGGTGTGGTGAAAAATGGGCAAAGGTTTCTCCGTTTTTCTAGACGAGTGTGGATAAAGAAACTAGTCCAAGACTATAGGTTTAGGTAGCCACATGGAATGTAGGAACTTTAATTGGTAAGACTATGGAATTGATAGATGTCATGATTAGGAGGAGAGTTAGTATAGCTAGCGTACAAGAAACTAAGTGAACGGGTGAGAAAGTTTAGACACAGGAATGTGGTAGGAATAATAGTTACCAAGGGTCTTGTAGAAAATGTAGTCGCGGTCATTAGAAAAAATGATAAAATTATGTTAATTAAACTAGTTATTGGAGAGAATATAATGAACGTTATTAGTGCAGACACTCTTCAAGTAGACTAAAAGAGATTTTTGGGACTAAAAGAGATTTTTTGGACCAAATGGATGAGGTATTATAGAAGATACCCATAGGAGAGAACCTAGTTATAAGTGGAGCTTTCAACGGCTATGTAGGAATAAATAAACTAAGTTATGAGAAGGTGCATGGTGGGTATGGTTTTGGTGATAAAAATGAGGCTAGAGAGAGTATTTTAGATTTTATGTTGGGGCTAGAGAGGGTATTTTAGATTTTACGTTGGTTTTCGACCTGGTGGTGGAAAATACTATGTATAAGAAAGGAGAGGAGCATTTGACAACATTTAAGAGTTGATCAATTAAGAGCCAAATAGATTACTTTTTAATAAGAAAAATGGACCATCTAAAATGCACCTATTGTAAGGTGATTCTTGGAGAGAGCCTAACGTCTCAACATAGGATTTTGGTACTAGATTTATGCTTTAAAGGGCAATACCAAGTTATAAGACGAGATGCCGGAACCTAAAAAGGGATAAATTAGAAATATTTAATAATAGAATGGATAAAGAAGGTACTTGAAATTTGGAAGATGATACTAACACTATGTGGAACTTAATGACCAATTGTATAAGGAGAATTTCAAGGGAAATCCTTGGAGAGTCGAAAGGAAAGGGACTCAACTCTAACGAAACTTGGTGGTGGAGGGAAGAGGCTAAAGTAGTAGTAAAAATGAAAAAAGAGTGCTTTCAAAAAGTGACAGAAGGATAGAATAGAGGAAATTCTTAAAAGCCACAGATTGGCTAATAAGGAGCTCAAAAAAGTAGAAAGAGAGGCTAAGTTGAAAGCCTATGATGATCTATACACTAGACTAGATAGTAAGGAGAGAAAGGAGAATATACAAACTTGTTAAGATGAGAGAGAGGAAAACAAGAAATTTTAATCAAGTTAAGTGCATTAATGGTGAGGACTCTAAGGTGTTAGTGAAGGATAAGAGATTAAGAAGAGATGAAAGAACTATTTTGAGAAGTTGTTGAGGAACATGAAGGAATGTCAAAAATGGGGAAAGTAGCTAATAATAAAGAAAACGTAGACTACATGTTCTATCGCATGATTATGAATTTTGAAGTGGAGATTGCACTTAAGAAGATAAAATCAAATAAGGCTTTAAAATTTGATGATGTCCCTATTGAAACTTGGAAATGTTTGGATAAGAAGGGGGTTGCTTGGTTGACTAGGATATTTAGTAAGATTTTGTTGACTAGGAAAATGCCAAAGGAATGGAGGAAGAGTATTTTAGTGTCAATCTATATGAATAATGGATATGTCTAGAATTGTAACAACTATAGAGGAATCAAGCTGATATGTCATATAATGAAAGTGTAGAAGAGAGTGATGGAACGTCAATTGCGAGATATAACAGCGGTATCAGAGAATCAATTTGGATTTATGCCTGGTAGGTCAATAATGGAAGCGATATATCTTTTAGGAAGAGTAATAGAAAAGTATAGAGAAAGAAAAGAAACATTCATATGGTATTTATCGATCTTGAGAAAGCATATGATAGAATGCCTCGGGATATAATCCGATGGGTGTTAGAGAATAAAGGAGTAACAAAAGGTTACATTGATGTAATTAGAGACATGTATGAAAGTTTGGTGCTAGAGACAAGTGAATTTTCAATTATTGTGGGGTTACACCAAGGATCAACCTTAAATCTTGTCTTTTTGCTTTAGTTATGGATGAGTTGATGAGAAATATTTAAGATGATGTGCCGTGGTGTATATTTTTTGTAGATGATATCGGGTTAGTGGATGAGACTAGGCAATGAGTTAACACTAAGTTAGAGACTTGGAGAGAAGAAGCACTTGAATCTAAAAGATTTAAGATAAACAAAACTAAGAAGAAGTACATGGAGCATAATTTTAGTAATAGTAACAATGGAAGCAAAGGAGAAGTGAAGATTGAGAACCAAGAACTACCTAAGAGTGAACATTGTCATTATTTATGATCAATTATCACAACGGTTAGGGAGATTGGAGCAAATGTAGTCCATAGAATTAAGACATGATGGCTTAAATAGAGGAGTACGTTTGGGGTATTATGCAATAAACGAGTGTAACATGCCTGGGGGGTTCTCGTGTACGTTAAACAGTTCGAACCCTCGATTTCTTTGATCTAGTCTCACGAGTACAACGTGAAGTATAGATGAGAGTCTAGATTTGACAACTTTTATAGAAAATCTATTTTATTACAAAACTTTTGCCAGAAATGGACTACATCATCAGAACCTTAAGTATGAGGAGGGAAGGTCATTAATTGAGCACCCTCCACTCACCCCATCAAAGATCAGCCTCTACTAAGCCATTATATGAGTTTTATTTGCTTTATATATTCATATCCCGATTTATTTAATATATCTTAAATTTTACTATGTAAAGCAAACAAACATAGATTGTATCATTTATTTTGGAACAATTTAATTTCATGTATTTTGAAAGAGTTTCGAGGATGTACAACCCAAAGAAATTAAGTGTATAAACTTGAAAATCAACATCATTCCAAATTAATCGACACAACCTCCATCCACCGGCATGCGTAGAATTATATCAAATAAGCAAATAGTCTCATGGTAGAATGCTAAACATAGTAAGGAAAATACACACACGCGGAATACTGAAGCATAAAAACTTACATATTTACTGATGTCCCGCAAACAATTACGAAACAAAGTTAGTATGACATGCATGATCCTATGTACAAAATTCTAATGCAATTCATTCATAAAATGCAACTAAAGATTTGGCTTCTAATAAATGACATGTGAATCATCTCAAGACATGAGGTGGCTCAGAAATCACATAATAATCGATCAAGCCCACAGATGCAAATTTGGTCGAATCTTGATGCATGAAACATGAATGTAAAGCATAGATAGGATAAAAAAGACAATATATGACGCATATTTACAAATAAGGAAAGCAAGTAAAAGAATAGGATAGAAAGAAGGGGCGGGAAATTATTACAACACTTTGAATAATTACATATTCAATAAGGGAGGAGAGAAAGAAAATGTTACAAAAAAAAAAAAAAAAAAACCCTCACAAATCTCTCAAATTAAAAGAAAAACATAAACTTCAGATGCTTCGGAGACCACCAGAAACCATTCTGCTCAATGTTGGAAGATTGCTCAGTTCTGTCCAAAAGAAGTTGGTAGGCCAGCCAAAACGTGAGCTAGCCGGCCAATAAATTGGATGGCCAGCCAATTAGGCCTGGCAAGAAACTCTGTTTTGTTGCAACACCAAAAAAAAAAAAAACAAACAAACAAACAAACATATGGGGAATATGTAGGTGGCTCAACTAACCACTTCCAGTTAGTTTATAACAGGTTTATAATATAGAATTGAAGCAAGAAAAACAAATATAAAATAGAGAATGCAAGAAAATGAAAGTTTGCAAAATTCACCTTCCAAGGAAATAATGAACTTTTTAATTTCCAAACTTCATTTTAATCACTCTCAAGTTTCGGAAGTTTGTTCTCAATTCTCAAGATGATATCTCAGTGCATACGGAAAATGGAGGTTTATAAAAACTTCTTTATTTTGGCAATTACTCTCTCTTAATCAAAACTTTCTCTCATTTTTTCAATCTCTTTTCCTCTCCTCAACATACATTCTGATCCTCTCTATATAGACAAGGGTGAAAGACTTAATGGAGAAGATGGTGGGAGACAAAGGATGATGGGGTGACAAGGATCAAAGACTTGACCCTTACATTGGATACTATTTTTTAAAGAGACCAACTCTTTTGACAATGGAGGATGAGTAGGTATACAATATGCAAGACTCAATGGAGCAGGTGAGAGTAAACAAGGTGGAAGACAAATGATGATGGGGTGAAAAGGATCAAAGACTTGACCCTTGCATTGGATACTCTTTTTTTGCAAGAGACAAGCTCTTTTGACTATGGAGGGTCAGTGGACACATAATTCATACCTAAACATATCAGAAATATTTAAAATGGCATGTCCCACACGCATTCAACAAAAATTATGTCGAAACTGCCATTTTCTGGACAAATTAGCCGGCCGACCAATTTCTTGGCTGGCCAGCCAAAAAGTTGGCAAGTCGGCTAAAGTTGGCTGGTCAGCAAATTAATTGATTGGCTAGCCAAAATATTGGCCGTAGCCTAACTATTTTGCATGAAACAGGATTTTTTGACAAAATTATCATCCCATCCTCCTATTTCCACATTGTTCTTTGCTCAATTTTCTAAAAAAATATTTTATTTTGAAGTTTAAAAATGAGCCTCAAAACACTACGGAAATACTCAAAACAAAGTGCAGAAAGAAAGTTTCGAAAAAGAATTTTGAGCAAGACTTAAACACTTGGCCAAAATAGGCTTAGGGTTAGGAATGAAGCATAAATTCCATCTTTCTTACTAAGGATGTTGTGAGAAACACATTCTTGTTTTTATCATCAAGTAATCAAAAGAAAGCGTCCAAGTCTTAAGGCTGGTCAAAATGCAGTGTTCACAACGAGTACCCACTAGACTAAAAGGAAAGTTCCACAAAACGGTTACTAGACCAGTGATGTTGTATGAGACAGAATGTTAGGCAACTAAGAAACAACATGTAAATAAGATGAGTGTTGCTAAGACGATGATACTAAGGTGGATGTGTGACAAGAGTATAAAAGACAGAGTTAGGAATGAGTATATTTGTGAATGGGTAGAAGTAGTACCGATAGAAGATAAATTTAGAGAGAACAGATTGAGATGGTATGATCATATATAATGGAGACCAATAGAGGCAGTGGTGAAGATATGTGAGGCAGTAGTGAAGATATGTGAGGCAGTGGCGGTAGATTGAAGTGTTAAAGGAAGGGGCAGACTTATATTGACGTGAGCTAGTGTAGTAAATAGATATATAAATCTCCTTAATTTGACTAATCAAATGGTCGTTGATAAAGTCGAGTAAAGAAGAAGAATTCATGTAACCGATCCCATTTGATGGGACTTAAGACTTGGTTTGGTTTGGTTTATATATAACTCACACATCTTATAGAAACTCAAATATCAATATAATAATATATTTTTTATATCATGTGACACCTAAAGTGGCATTTCTTGTTTAATTTTGAACAAAAATTAACTTTAGAAATAAATTAAGAAAAACTTAAAATATGAAGAGCCAAAGTAAAGGGGAAAAAAAAATCGAAAATGAGATAATGGCTAAACATAAAGGGATTTGGGGTCAGTGGGCACAACAATGGCTATTGTGCGCCTCATATGGCTCATTTTGGGTTTTATTTTAATAATCTAAATCATTCATTTTGTAGAAAATATCAAGTATAACATACATGTAAAAAATTAAGTTAGTCGGCCATCAATAATAATTTTATCAAATCACATTTGTAAGTAAAAAAATAAATTGTAAATATGATTGTAAGTATAAAATTAAAAACCAATGTAATTAGACAAAAAAGGTTATCGATATTCGATGAACTTGATTTTTTTTATAGATATGGTCTACTCAATATTTTTTTTTTAAATAAACGATTCGAATTATCAAAATAAAGCCTTGAATAGACCTCACGAGGCGCACAATTGTCATTGTCGTGTCTCATGCACAACAACGACTCCATATCTAACATAAAGGGGGGTAAAATGTAATTTACCCAAATATTTTAGATTCATAAACAAGGGTAGGTCTAAATGCACCCTAAATTTAGTTGAGCATCCTAACCCTAATTTTGAATTTTGTTGAACACCCAAAACATCATATTAATCTTACTTTCACCCCTCAACCACTTGCCGCCAGAATCACCTTTGACGTTGCCTCTGGACATCCACCTCCTCTATTCGCCGTGGCTACACCTTCATCGTTGCCTCCTTCCCAAATCTTTTCTTCTCTTTATTCTTCTTTTTTTTCTTCTCAACATCTTCTTCATCCTCATCATCCTCCTCCTCATTCTTCTTCTTATACTTTTCTACCAAAATCCTAGATCTGAAATCTAGGGTTTTAGAAAGGATATTCACCCAAAAAAGGGTTTTAAAAAAAGAGAAGAATGAAAACGAGGCCACAAAAGATGGGATCACGGTAGATGGGTAGTTGGAGGGATTTCAGGTCTAAAATCTAGGGTTATGGAGTGGAGGAGAAACGACGACAGCGATGGGGGGAGGTCGTGGTAAGAGAAGAAGGTTTGGGTTAGGCGAGCAGAGAGCTGTAAGGGGTATTTCGTGAGTTGCAAAGATATGGGGCTACCGGTGATGCAGTAGCGATGGAAAATGGCGAGAAAGGGCTCGTACGTGATGCCAAAGGGTAAAGAAGGGATAGGGTGGCACCAGAGAGTTGAGGAAAAGCTAGGTTGTGGCGAGAAGGGTTGGGAAGGAGTTGTCAGATCTAAGAATAGGTGGCCGAAGTTTAGAGTCTCACTAGAGTTGGCCAAAGTTAAGTTTTTGGGCATTTGGATCATGTATCTAATGGATAAAATGATATTTAAAAAAAAAAACAAGGATAAATTACACTGACACACCTGAGGTTTATATTTATTGCAGTTTCTCCCTCACCTTTTGAAAATTACATCTCCCCCTGAGATTTAAAATTTCATTACAGATTCCTCCCCTAAGCAATTTAATTTTTTAAATACCAATTTTGTCCCACTAGGTAAATTACATTGACACCCCTCACATTTTAAAAATTACAATCCCCTCCCTAAGGTTTAAAGTAGCATTACTAATTACCCCATCGGTTAGTATTAGTTGGGAAAAAAGAATTCATTGAAAAAAAATTAATTGGAAAAAAAATTATTTAAAAAAAAGTAAATTGAAAAAAAAATTGTTAGTAAAATTTTTAAATTTCTATTTAAAAACTAACATAAACTCATTTTTTGAATTTACGATTTTTCCTCAAATTTACAAACTAAGACAACCATTTATAAACAAAAAAAATTATCAAACAAGTTTTTATGACAATTTTTAAATTTTTGTAAATATAAATTGAAAACTGAAAATGAAATGGTTCTAAATAGGTTTCAGATGGTAAAAATGTCGTAAAATTAACAAATAATTAAATAAGTTACCAACGTAAAAAATGACTTATCAAAAGATTTTTAGGCTATGTATGGTTTGATTTTTAGAAAAAAAAAATTTAATTAAAAATTAATCTGGTTAAGAAATAAAAATAAAAAATAATTATCATTTTTATATAATTTTTATCTTTCAAGTGGTTAGAAATATTTTTTTACAAATTAAATTGAAACATCTATACGTATGTATATAACTTGCCCAAAAGTTAAAATGATAATTATTTTTTACCCTTAAATGATAATTATTTTTTATTTTTATTTTGTAACCAAATTAATTTAGAATTTTTTAAAAAAAATTCTAAAAATCAAACCATACATAGCCTAAGAATCTTTTGATAAGTCATTTCTTACATTGGTAACTTATTTAATTATTTGTTAATTTTACGATATTTTTACCATCTGAAACCTATTTGGTAACCATTTCGTTTTCAGTTTTCAATTTATATTTACAAAAATTTTAAAAAAATGTCATAAAAACTTATTTGATAATTTTTTTGATTTATAAATGGTTGTCTTAGTTTGTAAATTTGAGGAAAAAACGTAAATTCAAAAAATGAGTTTACGTTAGTTTTTAAACAAAAATTTAAAAATTTTACTGAAAAAAAAAATTTCAATTAATTTTTTTTTCCAATTAATTTTTTTTTTCAATGAATTTTTTTTCCAACTAATCCTAACCGAGAGGGCAATTGGTAATACTACTTTAAACCTTAGGGAGAGGATTGTAATTCCTAAAATGTGAGGGGTGTCAATGTAATTTACCTAATGAGGGAAAAATTGGTATTTAAAAAAATTAAATTGCTGAATGGGGAATTTGTAATGAAACTTTAAACCTGAAGAAGGGAGATGTAATTTTCAAAAGGTAAGGAAAAAATTGTAATAAATATAAACTTTAGGGGGTGTCAATGTAATTTACCCAAAAAAACAAAAACAAAAACTAAAAATTGAAATGTCCAACCAAACAATTGGGGTGCATTTAGAGACACCCCCATATAGACAAAGGTAAAATTCTATTTGTTAATAAATAAGATTATTGGTATAATTAAACAATATTATTTTACATTTTACATTGCAAAACAAATTAGGGGAAAAGGTGATCAGTGTCTAACGGTAATTTTTTTCGTACCCGCATATCACAAACAAACGGCTACCAAAGTGCGCTTCGCACAGTGAGAAGCACCTTGTAAGCCGTCAGATCATGCGAGAGAGATCCAACGGTGGCAGTTTGAAACGAACAATGTGACCGTTGCTGGAGAGCGGCGTCACTTAGCAGATTAAAAGGGAATGATCGACCTTTAAACCCATTCTCACATCTCATTCCATAAACCGAATTTTGAGAAAGAAAACAGAGCAAAAAAACAAGAACACAACCACGACGGAGAGAGAGAGAGAGAGATATTGATCGAACAGTTGTTTTGGGTTCGGAGCGGTGGCGACCGAAAACCCAGAACAAGAGACGATAGGTCGTCTCCAATCGTTTTTATCGTCTTTGTTGGCGAGTCTTGGAGGGGTTTTTGGCCATAACGAAGAAGAATCTGAATCAGAGTCAGACATGGGTTCAAGAGCTGTTGTTGTTCCAGACCAACAACCCAGAGGTATGTTTCATTGATTTTCTTTTGTTTTGATTCTTTCTGTGTGATGTTCATCTCTCATCTTTTCTGGGTTTTGTTAATAATGATTGATCTGTTAATAATAATCCTTGTGCTTTTGAATTTTGTGATTCGTGTTTCTTGAAACTGAAAGTTGATTTTCTTTTTACCTATTGTGTGAGTTTGCCAAGAAAGAAATTTTCTTTTTTCTGAAATTTCTGTTGGATGCATCACATTTGGGCTTATGGATGAATTTCTTTGCGTGGGTCTCATTTCTTCTTCTTTTTGTTCTTAGTCTTACAATTTAATTTGTAATATTCTTTAGGGAGAGGAGGTAAGCAGAAGAATGGACAAGCAGAAGGAAGAAACCGGCGCGTTCTTAGAGATATTGGAAACCTTGTGCCTGTTCCTACTGTAGAAGAGAAGCCCCAAAATCAGATCTCTCGCCCGGTTACAAGGTCAACTCTCTCTCTCTCTCCCTCCCTCTCTAATAAATCTGAGAACACATAAATCGGTTACAGAACTGAACACAAAATGCCTATGGATGGACAAGATTTCAAAAACTGTGTCACACTATCAAATCCTGTAAAATGTATCCATTCATGTTTAATTTCTGTGTTCATAGCGGAATTACTCTCTCTCTCTAACAACATGGTTGCCTTTCAGGAGTTTGTGTGTACAACCAGCAGCAGCAGCAGAGAAAAAGAACAAGGTATTAAATTTATAATGTGTTAAATATATATCATAGTCCCATTAAACCAGCACGTTGATTTTATTATGTTATCTGCAGAAACCACTTGCAGAAGTTGTTAATGGTGGAGGTGCAGTAAAAGCAGCAGCTGCTGCACACAAGAAGCATTACGATCCTCCAAAACCAGAGACGGTAATTGTCATAAGCTCTGATGAGGAATTGGAGTCCGAGGAGAAAAAAAAGCCTGTCGCTGTCATTGCAAGAAAGTCGCGAGTTGGGTCTTCTAGGACCATGACTTCGATCCTCACTGCTCGAAGCAAGGTTGTTAGTGTCGACTTCTCTCAATTTCAATTTCAATTTCATCATCAATTTTTTCCCCTCTGTACATATCATTCCTTGTTACTTAATTTGATCCACCTCAGGCGTTGTGTGGACCCACCACGAAACCGAAGGTTCCAATAGCAGACATTGATGCAGCAGATGTTGATAATGAATTGGCAGTTGTGGAGTATGTTGAGGACATCTACAAGTTCTACAAGCTAACAGAGGTACTATTTTGGCCTTTTTTTCTTTTTCTTTTTTTACCTTCTCTGTCTATCGGCATGTTTTGCTCATTAATGGGAATTTATGATGGTAGGGTGAGAGTCGAGTTCACGATTACATGGATTCACAGCCTGAAATCAATTCAAAGATGAGATCAATTCTCATAGACTGGTTGACAGAGGTTCACAGAAAGTTTGAACTAATGCCTGAGACCCTTTACCTCACAATTAACATAGTTGATCGGTACCTTTCAATGAATGCTGTCCCAAGGAGGGAGCTTCAGTTGGTCGGCATTAGTTCAATGCTAATTGCTTGCAAGTACGAAGAAATTTGGGCACCAGAGGTAATTAGTGTTCTGTTCTCATCATTTAGAACCATGTCTGATCTAAAAATGTGTTTGGTTTCACTGAAATGTAATAATCTTCTGTGCCTTTTGGGAATTTTGTAGGTTAGTGACTTCATTGTCATATCGGACAATGCTTATGTTAGGGAACAGATTCTTATCATGGAGAAGGCGATTTTGGGAAAGCTAGAATGGTATTTAACCGTTCCTACGCCATATGTCTTCCTCGTTCGCTTTATCAAAGCTTCTGTTCCATCCAATGATCATCGTGAGGTATACATTGATTTTTATTTAATTTCTTGATTTTTATAAAAATAAAAAATAAAATTTGGGAAACAATTTGGTTGCTTAATTTATATTTTTTGTATGATAATATTAGGAGATGGAGAATATGGTGTTTTTCCTGGCTGAACTTGGTCTGATGCACTACCCAACCATCATATTGTACTGCCCGTCAATGATTGCTGCTTCGGCTGTTTACGCTGCACGGTGCACCCTCAACAGTAACCCTCTCTGGACCGAAACTCTGAAGCACCACACCGGTTACTCTGAAGATCAATTGGGGTAAGCACCACACCGGACACAGAATTGTTTCACTCAAATTGCTGCACTTATGTTTTTTTCTATGTTTGGTTGTGTACTAACTAAAGTAATATAATATATGATGCGTCTCTTTTTTGTATTTTTTCCATGTAATGACAGGGATTGTGCAAAGATGTTGGCAAGGTTTCACTCAGATGGAGGTGGTGTAGAGAAAAGTAAGCTAAAGGCAGTGTACAAGAAATTCTCAAGTCCAGACAGAAGCTCTGTTGCTCTCTTTCCACCAGCAAGGAGTCTTCTTCTTGTGCTTTAAAGAAAGTCTCTGATTTGGCACTTCCAAATGGGATGATGGAGTGGTATAGTATTAGTAGTAGGAGTTTGTTGAATTTGAGATTAGTATTAGTAAGTAGCAGGAGTTTGATGAATTTGAGATCATTGTGGGCTGTTATGATCTCGTCTATCATAGCTAATATATGTTAATAGTTGAGTGATTTGCTTTTGAAATTTTTGATGAGGTGTTTCATTATTATGATTTGATTGATTGATTCACTTTCTGGTAAAATCATCATTATTATGTAACGACAAAATAGCATTTCTTCATCTTATGAAATGAAATGAAAATGGTGTGTGATTACTATGCATGTTTCACTGTTTTCTTTTTCTTTTTAATTTAATGAATTTAGTTGTGTGATTTTAGGGACACAAGAAATGTTCACCCAGCCCATTGACAAATGTTGAGTTATTTACTAAATTTGAGGTATTTCAAGAAACTTAGTTTTCATTATGTTTGCCAAAAAATAATAATAATAATAATAATAATAAAGAGTTCTACATATTAGTTGAAAGCCATGGTTTTAAGAAATAAATTCAAAACACGACTATGACGAGTGCTACAATGTTTAACAATTTCACAAAAGGGGATTTGAAAATTAAAAGTTCAAAATTGCTTAAAGGAAATATATATTTTAAATGTGTTTGAGAAAAAAACTTGAAAAATGTCCATCTATCTTATTTCTTTTTTCACACAATCTCTCCAATCTTGGATTGATTCAATCAATTTCTTTCATATTTTACTAATATAAAAAAGTGATTAAAATTGACTGAAATCAATTTTCATTTTTTTTTTCTCTCCAAATCATTCAATTCAAACAGGTTAGGAAGTCAAAATCAAGCACCGTCTAATAAAAAGTGAGATAGTGAGCTTTTTTCATCTTTTTTCTTTTCCTTTTTCTTTTTCTTTTTCTTTTTTCGCTTTTCTTTTTTTTTTGGAACCAAGATAGGGAGCTTTTGTTAGAGTGAATTTTGAAGATTAATCTCTTGAAAAAATTAAGACGAAACCTCGTAACATTAAAAAAACATCTATAAAAGAATCTATAAATATTAAAAAAACATTAAGGTAATCACATTAAAAAAACATCTATAAAAGATTTAATCTCTTTTCTTTTTTTCTTTTCTTTTTCTTCTCATAACATTAAAAAAGCATCTATAAAACTTAAATGAGAAAAATCCTTATCAAATAAATAGTTTAAATATTGGAGTAGGGCTGATTTTAAGAATCTCTCAGCAAAGAACTGAGATTTAAAAGGTATCACAAGTGTACCATGACCTGTTTCCATAGAAGTGGAAGCCACCTCCAAATCTTTAGGAATTGTAGCGCATGAGCATATTCGACCAACAATAATCCACATATAACAGAAAACTGTAAGTGGAACAAAGCAGGTCAGAAAAATGGGGATCCATTGTGGCTTCAAGAATCAATGGTCCCCTGCCATTTCTCACCATCAAAGCACACGAGTTCCCAACAATACCTTATGACTGCACAGAGACCGGAGGCTTTTCCCATATTAAGCCTATTTTGTATCTTAATTCCCAAATTAAGCTTAGTTTGGACGGAATTCCCAAACTAGGCTAAAGCGCTATTACAAATCGCGCTTTCACTGTTTAGAGCCCAAAATGTGATGAATAGTGAAAGTGCTATTGCAAACCACGCTTAATTAAAAGCGTGGTTGCAAATCACGCTTTTAACATAAAAAAATTTTCTGAAGAAACCACGCTTTCACTGTGCATCTCGTTTATGTTTTTGGAAGAAAGCGCGGTTCCAAACTACGCTTTCACTGTGCATATAATTTTTTTTTTTTCTGAAGAAAACGTGATTGTGAATCACGCTTTCACTGTTCATATAATTTTGTTAAGAAAACGTGATTCACAATCACGCTTTCACTGTTCATTAATGAAAGCGTGGATTGGAACCACGCTTTTACAACTTATATAAAACACGGAAAAGCCCTCATTGCAATCACGTTTTTACACTTATTTCGATCTCCTCCCTCTCAGACGACTCCTCTGCTTGCTCGAGCTCTCCCTCTGCTCTCTGATTCGCACTCTCGCTCTCCCTTTCCCTCTGCTCTCAGACTCTCACTCTGCTCTCTCTCTCTATCCGTGGTATGGCATCTATCTCTCTGTGTCTCATTTCAATTTTATGTGTTTATTGTGTTTGTGAATGTGTGGTTCTGAATTTGAAATTAGAAATTAGGGTTATGAAATTATAAATGTGTTAGGGTTTTGAATTATGAAATGTGTGGTTAAATGTGTTAGGGTTTGGAATTATGAAATGTGTTAGGGTTTTAAATGTGTGGTTATGAAATTATGAAATTATAAAATGTTAGGGTTTTGAATTGTGAAATCAGAAATTATGATTAGGTTGGTTTATTGTTAATGTTTGGAACAAAATGAAATTATAATTGTGTTAGGGTTTTGAATTGTTAATGTTTGGAATTAGGGTTTTGAATTGTAAAATGTTAGGGTTTAGGATTATGCTCTATGGTTTTCAGGAATTTTTTTTAATTAAAAATAAAATTATGTGACTTAAAATTCATATAATTCAGAATTGTTAATGTTTGGAATTAGGGTTTTCGATTTGTTGAAATTATTGTATATTTTTTGAAATTAGGGTTTGAAATTTTGTATTGTGAATAAACCAACCTATATTTGTTGAATTGGAAATTTTATAAAATTGCTTGTTAATAAAAGGAATTTTTTTTAATTAAGAATAAAATTATGCGAATTGAAATTCATATAATTCAGAATTGTTAATGTCATATTATGAAATTCATATAATTGAGAATTGAGAATTGAAATTCATATTATGAAATTCATGAATTGAGAATTAAGGTGGTCTGGCAATTTCAATTCGAGATCCACATGTTTACATATATATGATCATTTTGTTCTAGAAAATAAGACTGTAAACTGTATGATTGAATTCAAAATCTGAAAATTGAAATGTATCTGAAAAATTCAAAATTTGAGAGTTTTGATAATAAAAAAAAAAAGATCATGTTCTCATAAAGTCAATTTTAAAAAAAGAAATCATGTTCTCTTAAAGTCAATTTTATTCAGTATTTTACCTTTATTTAGTGTTTAGAAATTGGATTAAAATCAAGACTAAAATAGTCAATTTATTATTCTCAAACTAATTAAGGGATTAGTGTGGGTGATATATTCCCTTTTGAATGAATTATTTTGCATTTGATTTTGGTCTAATCTCTTAATAGATATTATCCGTTGCACTTAATTCATGCATTGTGTAAAATTAAAGGATAAAAGTTGATACAATTAGAGCTTCAAGAATCACATTGATTTTAGACAAGAAGCAAACTGCACGACTAGGGATTCAATTTGCCTTTTATTACAAATGAAAATCATCTACATTTTTTTTAGGAGAAAGATCCGCATCAAACCCAAAAAATTTATACAAATTTTGTCGGTATACATCGTTGCTCTATTAATTTTTTGTTTTTAAATTTAATCTTCAATATCAAATTTTCTTTTTGTTTTTCTTAAATTTTAAGGAAGAAGTCCTAATAATTGGGCTAATTACTTAAAAGTCCTATTGGGAATGTTCATGTTCCATTAAGTTCTCTTTCTTTTTTGTTAACCCATAAAATCTTATTTTAAAAATATTTATTTATATAAAACTCATCTCTTTATTAAAAGAAGAAGGAATTGTGTCAATTCCTTGAGCGTTAGTAGAAAATTATTAGGTGTTACAAGTGCACCACATGACAATGTAATCCACTAATCACCAAGCATTATACCTTATGCCCTAATACAAAATTGTAGGCCCCACCCTCCCCATCAATCATAAATATTTTGAAAATCACCTAACCATGCCTTAAAAGTACTAGATTTTTTCTCTTATTCAAATAGTATTGCTGATGTGGAATTTTACTTTCTTTTTTTTTTTTCAAAACTTACAAATTTCATAATTTTTATTTTACACATTTATTTTTAATAAAATATATATTTTTGGAGTCTACACAATGAGATTTATCAAACATGACCAATATTGAATATAAAATTTCATAAAAATAAAATATTATTTTTTTAGTTATACAAAACTAACAATTTCACAGTTTGCGAAATTATCTAATAAAACTGAGAAAATTATCTAATTATGTAATAGAAAACCCAAAATATGAGACATAAACACCTAGAGAAGACTTCTCTTTATAATAGTACTAGATATATATACACCTTTATTCAGTATTTCACTTGGTAATATCAAGGTGGGGTTGTATACTTGAATCTGCCGTCTATTATTTGACTATACTATTTTACCCTCTAGGTGTATTTATTCAATTCAAGACATTGTGCATATTTAATAAAGGGCAAATTTTACTTCAATGTGCATGTGCAAACTACCCATATAATTTGGAAATAACTATAATGTTCTGGTTTGTGGACTAAATGAAGTATACCGTCAGACGTTCAATCCAAATTCACATCAAGTGTGAAACATGTGCTAGGTCATAAGGGGGTTATTTTCTTATTTTCAAATATCAAAGGTAAATCACACATGGAGTAAAGCAAAGGGAGTTAAAGTCAATTTTATCTTTCAAAAAAATGACAAATATGAATTTCATAATATGAATTTCAAATAAAAATACTAAGTGTATGGAAAGATTAACGTTTTTTCCTAAGTTAAATTTCATGAAACTAATCTTTACTAAATGAAATTATTCAAAAAAAATATATTTAATTTTGACTCAATGGTCTATCATCCTTGCTCTTATGCCTTTAAGACAACAATTCTATCCTATATATTTTTTTTTTCTTCACATAAATGAATTAAAGAGAAGCATCAAAAGAGGTTTAAGGATTCAATCGTGGATTGCTAGAGGTTGGAGATCTCTCTTTAATGAGTTTTATTTTTCTATACCCTCTTTGAATACTGAAATATGAATTTTGTTACTAAAACTGTATAATTCTAAGTTACAATTCTTCGAGTTATATGAAGTTCTTGAAATTTCGTCAGGGGAAACTCCCTTCTATTTTCTATTTTACCATATTTGTGGAATATTGATTTCTAGGTTTAAGATATGCACATTGATGTAGTAGTTGTTGACAAATTGCCTTTTGTTTTTTAGATTTTGAGTTGTTTGGAAATTGTAATCAAATTTCAATACCAGAGCTTGCATCATGAATTGATTTTTACAAGAAAAAAATAATATTGAAAGGGTACTCTAGAGCTGTTTTGTAATACCAAAAAAATGTATTTTCAAAAGCAAAACTCATTCTGTTTTTTAGACTTGCATTGTTGACAAAGAAATTGTAAATGGTTAATGAATATTGGACTGTAATTTTTTAATGCGAAGAAATGGAGATTGATTTAAATAGTGGTAAGAATATCATAAAATACTAACATTTAATTTTATAATATTATAATAGAAATTTTTAAAAATTTAATGAGCTAAATGTGTAATACATATAATAGCATTATAGTAGAAATTAAAATTTCGTCGCAAAACTTAAGAAAATTTGAAAAAAATTTTGAAATGGATATTGAACGAGCCAAAATGAGCTTTTTGTTTGAATTTCATAACAAAGCCTTTATGACCTCTAAAAATCTAAAAAGTGGACGAGGGTTACTATTTCACATAGGAAATAACTTTGTCATTAAGGTCCCCAATGGTACAAGTTTGAGCAAATCAAATTAACTTATCTTTAATTGTCCATAAATTTGAAGAATTGGATCACCAGTTTTAAAAAATGAAGAACAATGTTTGAAACCTCTATTTTATATTGTTCAAATCAATCGAGTTCTTTCAACTCAATGAGAAAAATAATAATTTCATACAAAACTTACACTATGATTTAAAATGTTTGTATGTCTTGTCCAATTACCGATTACTTAGATAAAGTTATTGCCTCACAAGTAATTCTAATTAAATGATTTAAATTTATATAATTATTTTAGAAGTAAAATTCGATATACGGATATTGTTGATATTTTAATGTTTATTGTTTCATTGAAGCAAGTATATGGCAACTATTCCAATTATCTTCTACTAAGGGGGGAAACATAATTCGGGATCCCGATGAAGGTGTGTCATATGATGCTAAGCTGAAAGGGATATATGGGGTGCAACTTGGCACCACACTTACCAATTTGGAGGAGATGTTTATGTCCAAGGTGGCAAGTTACGGAAAAATTGTCCGATTGATCTTCAAATGTAGATATCCTTATCGCCAGTGGCAAGCAACCAGCAAATACAAAATATTACTGATCAATGACGATGAGGCGTTGAACACCGTATTAACTATCGGTGGAAGTTTCCAACCACCAAATTGTTTGGAAGTGCACATTGATAAAGAGGTTGTACACAATGTCCCGAATATGACACACATGGATTCTCGTCCATTCACTACATTGCTGACACATGGAATTGACACGACAGCGTTTCAGTCTCCTATGTATGAATCAAATGAATGTTATGCAGCGGGCTACACACAACAGACATTTCAGGGCCATGGTGGAGAATCAAGTTCACGTGGTGGATATAAGACGGAATTTCACAATAACATTGAAGATGTGCCCACCTACAACCATCATACCACTCAAGTTGAAGTTGTTGGTAATATGGCTGAAACGGTTAATTCTGTGCAGTTTGTTGACAGTGACATGTACGGTCCTGATGCCGCCCTAGACAATGATGAGAACGAAATGTGTGATGAAGAAAATTTATTGGGCGGATCAGAAAATGATGATGAAGAAGATGATGCCGACGCTCCCGTTGATATTCAGAATGCCCCTATTCCACCTAGACCTGAAATCCCTTTCTATGAAAACATTCACATGGGTGGTGATTTTGACATTAGTAACCGCGATGTCGTTCCCCGTAACCAAATATGGAATGGTGAAAATCCAGAGTTGGACAAAGGGATGGTTTTCGTTGATAAGAAGCAACTCGTACATGCTGTGAAATTGTACCATGCAACAAATAATCGAGAGTATAAAGTTGTAACCTCCAAGCGAGATGTTTGGGTGTGTGCTTGCAAGCACGATTACAGATGGTGGTTGCGTGCATCTCTTAGTAGGATACATGGTCTTTTTGAAATAAAGCAGTATAGGGGTCCTCACCATTGTTTATATCCACGAATAAACAGGCACCATACTAATATTAGCTCCAGTTACATTGCTTCTCATCTTTTGGGACAAGTTACGGTGAGTATACAAAATAAATGTTTACATATATGTACATATTTGTTTGTTTATAGTGTTCACACCAAAATAATCTGACTCATAGGTATTGTCATATGCAGAATGAACCTGATATGCCAATTAAGAATGTCATCGAAGATATCAAAAAGACCATGAACTATAGTATATCATACAAGAAGGCGTGGCATGCAAAGGCAAAGGCAATTAGAATGGTATTCGGGGATTGGGATGAATCATATAGGATGTTGCCTAAATTCATGCATGTATTACAAACATCTAATCCTGGCACCATCGTGCAATGGAAGCATAGATATACCAGAGATACAACCATTATGTCCGTCTTCCACTTTGTTTTCTGGTCTTTTAAACCCGTCATCGATGGATTCAGATATTGTAGGCCTGTTATAACCATAGATGGTACATTCTTATACGGGAAATACACTGATGTGTTGCTTGTAACAATGATTGTCACTGCCAATAGCAAAGTATTACCGCTTGCATTCGCTGTTGTCGACAGGGAGAGTTTGGAGTCTTGGTCGTTCTTCATTTCAAATATCAAGGAACATATTATCATAGACCGACAGAGAGTGACTTTCATATCTGATTGAGCTGAGAGTATTTTAGCTGCTGTGAGGTGGCATTGGCTAAATCCCTCGCTCCAATTTGTTGGATATCATCCGCACTGCCTTCGACATGTTTGTAATAACTTTAACACTAGGTTCAAAAATAAGAAGCCGAAACAACTTCTATGGAAAGCAGGGAGTGCTCATCAACGACGAAAGTGTAATGGTTACTTACAACAGATACAGGCTATTGACCAAGATGCCATCAATTGGTTCACAAGATGAATCCTGTGGAGTGGGCCCTTTCGTATTACGGTGGATATCGGTGGGGGGTATTGACCAGCAACGATGCAGAGTGCTTCAATAGCGTCTTGAAAGGTGTAAGGAACTTACCTATCTTAGCTATGGTAGAATTTACATTTCGGCGGCTCGTAAAATATTTTGACAAAATGGGAGCCGAAACTGAAATAGATGTACGAAATGAGTTCCAATACCCTAGAGAGATGCAAAAAAGTATTGAGGATGGCATCGCAAGGGCAAATACTTTCAAGTTGATATCGTATGACAGGTTAGTTTGCAATATAAACTAAATTGTTGTTATTATGTTGTGAAGTTAAGCACACCTTAAAACATGAACTTGATTATTTTATATTACAATTTTCTGATAGGCCACGCCGCGTATTTGAGGTGCAAACATCTTTTCGCCATGGACGAGGTCGCAATACACAAATTGTGCGGATGAATCAACCCACGTGTAGTTATGGGAAATATGAGATAAGACACTATCCATGTTCCCATATGCTTGCTATAATGCCTGAATGTGGTGACAATCCATTCGAGTACGTTGATCCAGTATATAGGCTTCCTACATACATGAGGGTTTGGGAAACAAAATTCAATCCAATACCGCATCAAGATTTTTTGGATGATCCGCAGTGGACCTTAATGCCTAATGTGCTTTGTCTGCGAGAAGTAAAATGGGGCCGTACATCTATGTCTTGTATTCCAAATAAGATGGATATATCAGATAGGCGTTTGACAGCTCGTTGCAGTGAGTGCCAGCAGACGGGTCATGACAGGCGAACATGTCCGACGCGACTTGGTCGATGAAAACTATGTAATACTTACATATTGTAATAGATCATTTTTTAATTCTTTATTTGTAATAGATCATTTAATTATTTATTTTGTAATTCATTATTTGTAAACGAGATCGTACATTTAAATAGATCATTTTTTATTTGTAATAGATCATTCCTATTTTTTTATTCTTTATATATTGTAATTGTTTGATTTCCTTGAAAAAAATTTACAACTAACATACTAAACAAATAAATTAAACTAAATATGTATACAAAAATATTTAACTATACCACATAGGCCTATGTTTTTTATTCTCTACTTGATTGAAAATGTCTATTACAAAATTTTAGTGAAAATCACATAGTTCTTCTACCATTTTAAAATTTATTATTTATGAATAAATTTAATATTTTCGAATGCTACAAGCATTTTTGACATTTACAATTTATGACTCAGATCTACGTAATTTACAAATTTTATACTTGATTGGAACTTTTACCATTACAAAATCAATAATGAAGTTTTGTAAAATATGCCATGAATGTAATTAGCAACCTCTTATTGAACAAAAAATTCTTATTCAATTTTTTCGCAAATATTTATGTATGAAAACTATCTACTTGTTACTGGTCATTATTAAGCTTATGTAACTGAGACCCTTAAATGATTTTGTAAAAGATTTCTATATTAGTTATAGCATACATAACGATAGGTTTTGTTGAATTGCTTATCATATTTAATGGCACATAAATTGATAAATTTAGATTTTAGTGAATTATTTCTATGTTAGTGGCACACAAATTGAGAATTTTAAAATAATCGACCACATTTGTTTTTTAAGTCGTCATGTATGGAATAATTTGAGTTTAATTGTTATAGTTAAATTACATGCTCACCAATACAGTTTTTGTAAATAAAAATTATTTATATTTTAGTGAATTGCTTCCATATATGGTGTCACACAAATATAAATTTGTAAATAGCAGTGCAAAAAACTTTTCTTTTACAAATCGTAATTTATGGAATAATTACAGTTTTCATGTTATGATTAAATGAGACTTTTATTATTATGATCTAGTATTTCACTTGTACAGGTTTCATGGCACATCTACCTGATGAGGTACCACTTTTCAGTCATCCACATTGGGCTGACAGTATATGGGAGGATCCGGTATGCAATAACGTTTGTTGGACTTTACGCTTACAATGAAACTACCCTGCATTTTGTTTTATATTACGTGATAATGCTATAATTTAAACTAGTCTTTCTGTTATGCAGGACGAGGCACGCACCGTAGTGACATGCCAGCGAGGAGATTCCAGACTGTGGGAGCATCCATTGGACCATAGAGTCTTGCAGTGTCTACTACGCGCGGGTTTCTATGGTGTCTATCATATAGGCCATATTAGACTGGACCACACACTCATCACTGCTCTCATCGAGAGGTGGCGCACAGAGACTCATACATTTCATTTTCCGATCGAGGAGGCCACCGTCACATTGCAAGACATATCTGTCCTATATGGTCTACGGATTGATGGGCTAGCAGTCACTGGACCTGACCCACCATTGACGAGGGACCAGTGGATAGTCCTATGTGCTGAGCTACTGGGAGTAGCACCCACACCTGCAAACTTGCAGGCTGGTAGACTGAGGGTGAGGTGGCTGTCCAAGCAGTTTCAAGGCCACCTTCCAGATCATGCGCCAGATGAGTTAGTACATCAGCATGCCCGAGCATATATTCTGTGGCTTATTGGGGGGGTACTTCTCCCTGATAAGTCACAGAACCTGCTCAAGCTGATGTACTTGCCACTGTTGAGAGACATTGACGCGATCGGGCAGTACAGCTGGGGCGCCGCGGCTTTGGCATGCTTGTACAGGATGCTATATTGAGCAACTCAGGTGGGTGCGAAGGAGATCAAAGGACCCCTCACTATAACAAAAAAGGTCTATGGTGACGAAAACGCGTGACGAAAAAATATTTAGTCTCCAAATATGCATGTTTTAGTGATGAAAATAAGATTTCGCCTCCAATTATATTATTTTCAGAGACGAAAACCAAATTTCATCACCAAATGCTTAAAATCAAATAAAACAATAGGTGACGAAAATTTTATTCATCTCTAAATTTTATTTTTTGTCAGAAAACAATTTCCCGCCTTTGGAAAATTTGGTGGAAGATTTGGCGCCATTTTGGAGACGAAATTTGTCGTCACCATTGTAAAAAATTTTAGAGAGGAAATAATTTCGTCTCCAAATGTATTATTTTTAGAGAGGAAAACCAAATTTCGTCACCAAATGCTTAAAATCAACAAAAAATACAAGAAATCTAGGCTATTGTGACAAAATTTGGTGACAAAATTTTTTTTGTCTTAAAATTTAACCCAAAGATGACGAAATATTAATTTTGTCGTTTGTTTTAATTTTTCTCAAAAGTATAGGAGACGAAAACAAAATTTCGTGTGCAAAAATGAGGCGCCAATTTCATTTGCATTGGCGCGAATTATTTTAACTCATTGGAGACAAACATTTTTGTCACAAAATATAATTTTTTTTGTGACGAACGTAATTCATCGCCAATAAATTCCATACCTATTAAACGATGTCGTTGCATATTTCCATTTATTAGGCGACAAATATATTTTTGTCTGCGAAGGATAAGTTATGAAAGACAAAAATATTTCGTCACCAATAAACACTCCATCATGCAGACAATGTCATTTCATCTTTCTATTAAATAGGTGACAAATATATTTTTGTTTCAGAAGAATATGTTGTGGGAGACGAAAATATTTCGTCACTAATAAATTCTAATTGATTGCGTGACGAATATATTTTTCGTCTCATAAGGTTAAGTTGTTGAAGACAAAAATATTTCATCACCAATAGTAAATTCTTTGTTCTGGTATTGAAGGATACAAAAATATTTTATCACTAATCATTTTTCTTTATTAAAATGCCGTGGTTTTGTGTTTCAAAGCATTGGAATTGTGATCCCAAGAGATACACTCTGATGCTTATCACTCATTTTCATGTACAAGGACCTTGAAGTCGTGACCCAAGAAAACACTTTCTACAAACCCTCATTTCTCTCTCACACTTGAGTCTACTCCTCTCTCACAAGTATTGCAGTCGTGACTCAAGAAGACACTCTGTAAATTATTTCTTCTATTTTGCGCTAAAGCCTATCTCTTCTGTCTCACACTTAAGCCCTTCGTGCATGCCAACATTGAAGCTATTATCCAAGAAGGCACCTATGCAAACCCACTATTCTTTCTCACAGTGAAGGCCCCTCCTGCACGCAAGCACTTTTTCTCATTGTATGAACCAACTCTACCCTTTCCGTCTAGAACACCCATTTCAAAAAAATCGAAGGTCAAAACCTCTCTCCAACCAAAAAAAAAAAAAAAAGATAATTAATGTAGCTTTTTTTTTTTGTGAGAAAAAATACAGAGAAACAAATAATAAAAAATTTGTAATTTTCAAAATTAATAGAAACATTACCTTGTTTAATATGGAGTTTTCAATAATTAATTTTTAAAACTTGGTGATAAAATTTATTTTCGTTTTAGAATGTAACCCAAACATGACCAAATATTACTTTTGTTGTTTCTTTTAATTGTTTTCAAAACTATAGGAGACGAAAAAATAAATTTGTCAGAAAAAAAAAAGAGGCACCAATTTTTTTTCTTGTTGGCGCCAATTATTTTAGCTCATTGGAGACGAACATTTTTGTCACAAAATTTAAAGTTTTTTGCGACAAAAGGAATTCGTCACCAATAAATTCCAAACTTATTAGACGATGTTGTTTCATTTTTTTATTTATTTGGTGAAAAATATATTTTTTGTCTGGGAAGGATAAGTTATGGAAGACGAAAAAATTTCATCACCAATAAACCCTTCATGCTCGTTTTATCTTTCTGTTAATTAGGCGACAAATATATTTTTGTCTCGGAAGGATATGTTTTGGGAGACGAAAATATTTCGTTACTAATAAATTCTCCATGTGTCGTGTTGCATTTTGATTGATTGTGCGACAAATATATTTTCGTCTCATAAGGTTAAGTTAAAGGAAACGAAAATATTTCATCACCAATAAATTCTCCATCCCCACACAACATTGTTTTTGTATTTTTGTTGATTAGGCAACGAACATATGAGTTTGAGATGAAAATATTTTCTCACTAATTATTTCTCTTTATTAAAATGTCGTCAGAAACTAAGAGACGCTCTTACCTTAATCACTTACTTTCACACATAGACAAATACTAAAGTCGTGACCCGAAAAGACACCCTCTACAAATCCTCATTTCTGTCTCGCACTTGAGTCTCCTCTCTCATAAGTATTGAAGTTGTGACTCGAGAAAACCATCTCTTCTATTTCGCACTGAAGTTTCTCTATTCTCTCTCACATTTAAGCCGTTTGTGCATGCAAACATTGTTATCCAAGAAAACATTTTGTGCAAAGCTACTATTCTTTCTCACAGTAAACCCCTCTCCACAAAAACAAAATAATAATAATAATAATTAAACAAGGAAACAAAATACAAGAAATTTAGGCTATTGTGACAAAATTTGGTGACTTAAAATTTAATCCAAAGATGACAAAATATTAATTTTGTCGTTTGTTTTAATTTTTCTCAAACGTATAGGAGACGAAAAAAAATTTCGTCTGCAAAATTCAGGCTCCAATTTCATTTGCATTGGCGCAAATTATTTTAGCTCATTGGAGATGAACATTTTGTCACAAAATATATATATTTTTTGCGACGAACGTAATTCATTACCAATAAATTCCCTACCTATTAAACACTGTCGTTGCATATTTCCATTTATTAGGCGACAAATATATTTTTGTCTAGGAATGATAAGTTATGGAAGACGAAAATATTTCATCACCAATAAACATTCCATCATGCAAACGATGCCGTTTCATCTTTCTATTAAATGGGCAACAAATATATTTTTGTCTTGGAAGAATAAGTTGTGGGAGATGAAAATATTTCGTCACTAATAAATTCTGATTGATTGCGCGATGAATATATTTTTCGTCTTATAAGGTTATGTTGTGGAAGAAAAAAATATTTCGTCACAAATAATAAATTCTTTGTTCTTGTATTTAAGGAGACAAAAATATTTTATCACTAATTATTTCTCTTTATTAAAATGCTATGGTTTTGTGTTTCAGAGCACTGAAACCGTCACCCCAAGAGACACACTCTGACCCTTATCACTCATTTTCATGTGCACGAGCACTCAAGTCGCAACCCAAGAAGACACTTCCTAGAAACCCTCATTTCTCTCTCACACTTGAGCCTACTCCTCTCTCACAAGTATTGATGTCGTGAAGCAAGAAGACACTCTGTAAACCATTTCTTTTATTTTCGCACTAAAGCCCCTCTCATATGTCTCACACTTAAGCCCTTCATGCATGCCAGTATTGAAGCTATTATCCAAAAAGGCACCCTATGCAAAACCGACTATTCTTTCTCATAGTGAAGGCGCCCCTTGCATAAGCACTTTTTCTCATTGTCTGAACCAATTCTACCCTTTCCGTCTAGAAGACTCATTTTAGAAAAATCGCAGGTCAAAACCCTTCTCCACCAAAAAAAAAAAAAAAAAAAAAAATTGTGAGAAAAAAAACAGAGGAAAAATTAATAATCATTTTTTAATTTTCAAAATTAATAGAAAACATTACCTTGTTTAATATTGAGTTTTCAATAATTAATTTTTAATTTTTAATCTATATTTTTTTAGTGAACATTTTTTAATATTATAAATTTTTTTTTTACTTTTTAAATCCCTAAAAAAAATGTCTATAGCTATCTATCTATCTATCTATCTATCCATCCATCCTATATATTAAGCAAAATGAGGTTTTTAACCCCAAGCCATGTGGGAGCTCCAATTTCCCAATCTAAATTTCCTGATTTTTTTATTTAAAAAAAAAAAACCTTAGCATTTATTAACTTCTCTCAACCCCCAAGTCTTACCCTCATAATAACTCTTTAATGCATTAAGAACAAACATAAAAAATTCTTTGAAATCTAACACATGAATTCCTTGAAAAGTCTCAACACATATGATTATTATCTCTCATAATAGCACTTTAATGCATTAAGAACAAGCATAAAACAAATTTCTTGAAAAGTCCAACACATATGATTATTATCAAAATATTAAACTTTAATATTATATAATAATAAAAAAAAGACATTTAATTCCTTGAAAAGTCTAACACATATGATTATTATCAAAATATTAAACATTAATATAATATAAAAAAGGAAAAAAAGAAGAAATTTAAACAAAAGAAAAAAAAAACATTTAAAAATCGCAATTCACATATATAGATAATTGTAAACACAATCCGTGCATAGCACGGGTGATATGCTAATCTATACTATATATTAAGCAAAAGGGGGTTTTAACCCCCAAGGCTTGTGGGAGCTCCAATATCCCAATCCTAATTTTCTAATTTTTTGATTTAAAAAAAAAAACTCAGCATTTATTAATTTCTCCCAATCAATAAAAGGGGGTTTTAACCCCCAAGGCTTGTGGGAGCTCCAATATCCCAATCCTAATTTTTTAATTTTTTGATTTAAAAAAAAATCTCAGCATTTATTAATTTCTCCCAATCCCCATACCTTTTGGGAGATTTGGTCAAAACCCCCCTCATAATTAAACTTTAATGCATTAAAAACTAGCATAAACAAAATTCCTTGAAAATTTCAACACATCTATCTATCTATATTATATTATCTATATCTATATCTATATATTAAGCAAAAAGGGATTTTTAACCCCCAAAGCCCGTGGGAGTTTCAATATCCGAATCTAAATTTTTTATATTTTTTATTAAAGAAAGAAAAACTCAACATTTATTGATTTGGTCAAAATCCCCTGATCAACATTTATTAACTTTTTTCAATCCACATGTTTTTCCACATGCCTGCATTTATTGATACAATCCCCTGATCAGCATTTGAAATCCCCTCATACAATCCGTGTATAGTTACTGCAGTACCCTTTTTAACTTCTCTCATACACTATTCTTAGTGATAAGATTGTTAAATTATTTTTATAAAAAATCTTAAAAAACATAATTTATATATTAAAAAAAATCTAATACAAATATAAATATTTATAATTATTTCGTGCTAAGCAAAAGGAGGTTTTTAACCCCTAAGGTCTGTGGGAGCTTCAATATTCCAATCTAAATTTTCTATATTTTTTATTTTTTATCCCATAATACATAAGTTTTAAATAATGATATATTCCATGATTTATCTATATACTATTATAATTTCAAAATATTGTCATTTCATTAAGGTTGAAAGTTGCAATTCCTTTTTTTTTATTTTTTTTTATTTTGTTTAATTTTTTGTTAATACGTGTTACAATATGATTGGTTTATAAATTAATTTTATATTCTGAAAACAAAATTTCAAATTTGGATTCTTACTTAAATTATGTTACTATAATTGGAATGAGATCAATATTCATTCCTTAAATTTTGAATCCTTTATTAAATTATAAAATAAAATTTCAAATGTGAATTCTTCTTCAAATTATATTACTACGATTAGAATTAGTTGAATATTTACATGTGTCATAATATTATTGGTCTAAATATAATTTGTGTTAAATACATGTGTTCAAATTATTAATCGCTATTATTTTTTTTTTGTTTTAAATTTTATAAAAAAAAATTATATCCTTGAAAATTCCTTGAAAATTTCAACACATCTATCTATCTATATTATATTATCTATGTCTATATCTATCTATCTATCTATCTATGTCTATACTATATATTAAGCAAAAAGGGATTTTTAACCCCCAAGGCTCGTGGGAGTTTCAATATCCGAATCTAAATTTTTTATATGTTTTATTAAAAAAAGAAAAACTCAACATTTATTGATTTGGTCAAAATTCCCTGATCAACATTTATTAACTTTTTTCAATCCACATGTTTTTCCACATGCTTGCATTTATTGATACAATCCCCTGATCAGCATTTGAAATCCCCCCATACAAATAATTATAGATACAATCCGTGCATAGTTACTGCAGTACCCTTTTTAACTTCTCTCATACACTATGCTTAGTAATAAGATTGTTAAATCATTTTTATAAAAAATCTTAAAAAACATAATTTATATATTAAAAAAAATCTAATACAAATATAAATATTTATAATTATTCCGTGTTAAGCAAAAGGAGGTTTTTCACCCCTAAGGTCTGTGGGAGCTTCAATATTCCAATCTAAATTTTCTAGATTTTTTATTTTTTATCCCATAATACATAAGTTTTAAATAATGATATATTCCATGATTTATCTTTATACTATTATAATTTCAAAATATTGTCATTTCATTAAGGTTGAAAGTTGCAATTCCTTTTTTTCATTTTTTTTTATTTTGTTTAATTTTTAGTTAATACGTGTTACAATATGATTGGTTTATAAATTAATTTTATATTCTGAAAACAAAATTTCAAATTTGGATTCTTACTTAAATTATGTTACTATAATTGGAATGAGATCAATATTCATTCCTTAAATTTTGAATCCTTTATTAAATTATAAAATAAAATTTCAAATGTGAATTCTTCTTCAAATTATATTACTACGATTAGAATTAGTTCAATATTTACATGTGTCATAATATTATTGGTCTAAATATAATTTGTGTTAAATACATGTGTTCAAATTATTAATCGCTATTAATTTTTTTTTTTTGTTTTAAATTTTATAAAAAAAATTATATCCTTGAAAATTCCTTGAAAATTTCAACACATCTATCTATCTATATTATATTATCTATATCTATATCTATCTATCTATCTATATCTATACTATATATTAAGCAAAAAGGGATTTTTAACCCCCAAGGCTCGTGGGAGTTTCAATATCTGAATCTAAATTTTTTATATGTTTTATTAAAAAAAGAAAAACTCAACATTTATTGATTTGGTCAAAATTCCCTGATCAACATTTATTAACTTTTTTCAATCCACATGTTTTTCCACATGCCTGCATTTATTGATACAATCCCCTGATCAGCATTTGAAATCCCCTCATACAAATAATTATAGATACAATCCGTGTATAGTTACTGCAGTATCCTTTTTAACTTCTCTCATACAATATACTTAGTGATAAGATTGTTAAATTATTTTTATAAAAAATCTTAAAAAACATAATTTATATATTAAAAAAAATCTAATACAAATATAAATATTTATAATTATTCCGTGTTAAGCAAAAGGAGGTTTTTAACCCCCAAGGTCTGTGGGAGCTTCAATATTCCAATCTAAATTTCTAAATTTTTTATTTTTTATCCCATAATACATAAGTTTTAAATAATGATATATTCCATGATTTATCTATATACTATTATAATTTCAAAATATTGTCATTTCATTAAAGTTGAAAGTTGCAATTCCTTTTTTTCATTTTTTTTTATTTTGTTTAATTTTTTGTTAATACGTGTTACAATATGATTGGTTTATAAATTAATTTTATATTCTGAAAACAAAATTTCAAATTTGGATTCTTACTTAAATTATGTTACTATAATTGGAATGAGATCAATATTCATTCCTTAAATTTTGAATCCTTTATTAAATTATAAAATAAAATTTCAAATGTGAATTCTTCTTCAAATTATATTACTACGATTAGAATTAGTTTAATATTTACATGTGTCATAATATTATTGGTCTAAATATAATTTGTGTTAAATACATGTGTTCAAATTATTAATCGCTATTAATTTTTTTTTTGTTTTAAATTTTATAAAAAAAAATTATATCCTTCTAAATTATAAGGACTTGAACAATAATATTTTTTAATATAATTTTTTTAAAAAAAAAAAGAACAAAACATAAATTTTTTAGTATTTACTAAACATGGTGAATTTTATTAGATTTTTTTTTATTTATCTCAATTATCAATTAAAGAAATTAAAATAAAGAATAAAGAAATATTTGGCTCAAATTGTTAAAAAGTTACTTTTGTTAAAATAAATTAGAAAGAAACCTTAATTTTTCTTTTCTTTTTTATTAAAAGTGATAGTTCATTAAACTTTTTTATTTTTTAAAAAAAGAAAAGGGTTATAGGTGATAATTTATTATTCATCGAAAATTATTTTCAGATTAAATAAAAATACCATATTAAATTTCCTTGTTACTTTTTTTTTATTCAAATACTTTTATTTTGTAAGAAATTTATTTTTATTCTATTTAATATTTTATTGTAATTTAAATTAAAAAAAAAAATTTTAAAAATTATATTTAAATTATGTTTGCCATTATAAAAAATAAATTTTTTTAACATCAACTTAGTGGTAGTTTTGGAAGCTGAGAAGTTGAAAGGCTGAAAAGTTGATATGCTAAAGTAAATTTTCCCCAATGGATAAAGTTTAATATTTTTTTAATTTGACTTTTCGAGGATATAGATGTAGACTTTCAAAAAGTTTAAACTTTATATAGATAGAGTTGTAAATTTTAAACTTTATTAAAATCTTTGCATACGTAAAGATTTTATTTTAATATTTTAATATCCTCTAAGTTGAAAGGCTGATAAAGTTTAAACTTTATATAGATAGAGTTGTAAATTTTAAGCACACCGAGGCAACTGTACAGGAAGTTGAAAGGCTGAGAAGAAAATGTAGTCGGTTCAAAAAAATGAAATCAAATAAAATTGAAAGTTGAGAAGTTGAAAGGCTGTATCTTCAACACCATCAAACTTCCTCTGCTCTTCCTCTGGTGTGCTTACAGTTGCAACCCACGGCTAAGGGATCGGCTGCATTCTTCCACAATCTGACTGGAAGGGACTCTCACAGTACAAATCTTCAACACCATCAAACTTCCTCTGCTCTTCCACAATCTGCTTACAGTGCTATCCACAAGCTTTTCTCTTCTTTTTTTAATTATAACTGAATGAGTTACTTTTGTGATTTGTCCAAAATATACACCACCAATATCATAATAAATACCCCAGCAAAAGATAATGCTTAAAACAACTTTACCTGCTGTGTTCTGTCACCATGAATGGTAGTAGCAGGAAACCCATTCATACACAACCAATGTTCCAGTGAATCAGCTCCTTTCTTCGTCTCCACAAAAACCAGAGTCAAAGCTTGCTGCAAAACCAAGTGCAGAAAAGCAACAATCATGTAGATAATGAAGGTCAAGTTTTAAAATTAGCTTAAAATATGAAACACCAATAAAAATGTTAAACAAAAAATTACCCTATTAACAACATTAAGAACACTAGCACTTGTATATCAAGAGATCTGACTTCCTACTGCAAAAACTCCTCTCTCTTTCTAATAAGATTTCAATTCCATCTTTAAGCTTTAAACAGTAAGTTCTTTGGGCCATAAAATACTAAGATTACCGGATGCGATTGTAATTCACCCCTATATATACGTGTTATTGATGTAAACAGATCATTCAAGAGTGAATATAAGATGTAGCCCACTGTGGCTTTATGTGTGGACATGAGCCAAGATTGATCGAGCCTTAGTAGCAAGAAACTCCTACTTGGGTGACATTTGTCTTCCTTTCACATGAGAACATTCCCAACTTATAACTCATTTGCATCCACTTTTAACTGTCTATTGGTTTTACCCTCCTTTCAAGTAGTAATACAATCATGTAGCCCACTGTGGCTTTATGTGTGGACATAAGCCAAGATTGATGGAACCTTAGTAGCGAGAAACTCCTACTTGGGTTGGTGGCACTTGTCTTCCTCTCACATCAGACCATTCCCAACTACTTATGACTCATTTGCATCCACTTTTAACTATCTATTGATTCTGCCTCCTTTTAAGTAGTAATACAACGTTTTTAGTATCGTTTCTTTCATATGGTCTCTTATGTCATGGTCTCTCCCGTCCACAACAAACCATGCATTGTTTTTGCTACTGTTCAGTTCATTTGCAACAAAATGCTACCAAAAAAATATTTCAAAGCCAAAGTCCCCTGGCACATAATGGCATTCCCATAGGACCAAAGTGCCATTCCCTATTGGCCCTTAATGCCATTTCTCGTTGGCCCATGGTGTCACATTTTCTTTCAATCCATAGATGCATTCCATTAGCAAGATGTCTTATTTCTTGCATCATTTTCTTATGATTGCATGATACTAATTTTGTGCACATATCTTGCCCTATTTGTCATTTAGAGGAAGATTGACTTACCACCATTTGCACAATGTTCATTTCGTGCCTGATGTGTTTGCATATTGCTCATTCTCTGCACACTTACATGTTTGCAAGATGTTTGATTCGTCTTCTCCCAAAATTTCACTGAGAGGGTGTCATTATCATGACCCATTTTTACATGATGTGTCATTTCGTGCATTTTTCAGCAAAGTCGCACTACCAATAATTTAGTATGGCTGCATACTTGGTGAATTTGCATAATGTGTCATTTTGTGCAAACTTAAACAACCATTTTCCGGCAATAATTTAATTTCCGAGTTCAAGTTTGACACTTCAACAATTTCATGATCCAACTTGGGGTGGGGGTGGGGGGTTTGTGTGTGTGAGTGTCGAAGATAAAAACACATTGACGATAGAATCTCATGATTTATGGTTGCATAATTTGTGGCTTGATTTTATCACCAATCGCTAGTCTAGAATTATAAAAATTGTGGAAAATGATAGCGATTCACCCTATATATATGGGCGTTATTGATGTAAACAAATCATTCAAGAGTAAATAGAAGAAAAGCTTGCAGTGAGTCTGTTATTTTCTTCTCTTTCCAAACCAAACCAAACCAAGCCAAGCCTTAGGTCCCATCAAATGGGTCAGCTACATGAATCCTCTTCTCCACTCAATTCTATCAAAAGCCATTTGATTAGTAAAAATAAAGATATTCATATTTCTATTTACTACACTAGCCCACATCAATCTAAGTCTGCCCCTTCCCCTAACACTTCCATCTACCATCACTTTATTGCATCTCTTCACTACTGCCTCCACTGGTCTTCATTGTATATGACCAAACCATCTCAATCCATTCTTTCTCAGCTTATTATCTTTCTCAACTTAAGGAAGACAAAATTTGACAACAACTGACCAACCTTAAACACACAACATTACCAAACAGGTCATGAATTAAGTAGTGACTTGAAAGCAATTTCTGTGTTCGTATTAATGCTAATAGTCCTAAAAATTTAAGCTTTTAGCACAGCAAATAAGGGTATAGAAAATTTCATAAAGCCACAATCCAAAACAACCAAACTGTTACATTCCACAAACCAACTTGGTAAAAGCACTTAAACATCAAACAGTAAATTAATTGAACCAAATTGAGCATAGTGAGAGTAGAGCACTAACAAAGGACAAAGTGGCTAGCTAATGACAACAAAATAAAAAATGATGAAAAAATATAGAGAAAAATTAGAAAATTACCATGGAAGACGACAAAAGGTAGAGAACATGTGGTTGTTAGTGTACAAGTCAAAGTGAAGATAAATAATTCCAGGGCTTGGTTTGTAATTAATTTGTTCTATGATAAGTAAATGGTAAAAACAAAAATCATCAATATCACTCTAGCCATATTTCAATGATTTAGAGTCTATATGACATATCCACTTGTTGAGATTGTTGTTGCTTTATGCTTTATGTATAGAAATATATAATTATCTTTTCTTTACATCTAATGTTCAATTATGCGTATCCACTAAAAAAATGTTCAATTATGCTTTATAGTTGGGCAAAATGGACGCTACAAAAAAGCAATTGACCAAACCAAGTACCACAACTAAGAAGGTAACGAACTATGAGAAACAAAGTATGAAGAATATTAATAAAAACCGTGAGAGAATGAATGCTCTAGGAGTGAAGAATATAACAACTTGTTTGAAGGCTACGGTTCAACATAAGAAATTGAGGAAGGAAAAACAAATACCAATTGAGGAAAATGATGATGATTATCGACCATCAGAGGCTGAAGATGGTAGTGACACTGAAACCTATGATTCGTTTGAGCATGAGGTACTATACATTTATGCATTGTGAAATATATTCTTTCTTGTTACTTCCAATTCATACACACATAGACATGTATATCTTTGTACATATATTCATATTTTATTATGTTATTCAGCTGTTAGAGATACCATCGAGAGCCCGTTCACAATCTCATCATGAGGCATTGACCCACACATTAGAAGAGGGGGATACCTCTTCACGTCCTGAGGTGACTAGCAATCCGCCACCACCTCTCAATGTGGAGCCTCAACTTGAGGTGACTGCTGGTAATACTATTGGTAAGACACACTCTTTATTTACATTGATTTGAGATCTTAATTAAATTTGTTCACATACTATTTCAATATTATGGCTTCACAATATCAGTTGCTAAGCGTGCTCGTGGCCCGACTCAAGGCAAAGAGGTTCAAGGCCTTGTTGATAAAGACGGAAAGCTTAGCGTGCCTATCCCTCCAAAATTTCGTGCACCGGTAGGGGACTATGCCTCAAAACTAGCCTCAAAGATTGGTGTAGAAGTGCGAACTCGTTTACCAAATCCAAGTGTTCGTAGGTGGACGTATGTTGATGCCTCCGTTAAGGAGGCGATGTTTCAACGCTTGAATGTAAGTTCGTTGTCTACTTATAGGAGATTTTACTCATTTTTATAATAGGTTAGAAATCTTAATTATTTATTGTAATTATTTTATTTTTTATAAGAATTATCTATGACTTATCTATTTTTTGCAGGATCAATTTGATTTACAAGGAGACCCTGTTGATATAGAGAAGGCAATGAACACAAAATTTGGTCGGAGATTGAGTAACCATACCTATAGGCTGCACAAACAATTCATGGAGCTGAAGGAGGCTAAAGGGGAGGAGTATGCAAGAAACCACCCACCAAAGAATGTCGATCCTACCAAGTGGATAGATCTTATTGATAAAAAGTGGAACACTAAAGAATTTCTAGTAACATTTGCATCTTTTTTATTATATTAGCGAAGAAAGAATTTGATTAGAATAGGGAGAGATTCTAAAACAACTAGAAAGAACACAATCAATTTGCTGTGAAATTCCATATGTATTCTTTTCCTTTTATCTTCTAGGCATGTAAGTGGAACATAATAAAAACCAAATAAGTGGAAAAATGAGAAAGGGAAACTATTAAACATGGATTGGAAGGCTTGCATAATAGGAGATTAATTTATGGTTCCTTAAAGTGCATCTTTCACATCATAGAATAAAGAACTAAGATTTCAGTTTCTATGATTGTATCAATTTTCTGTTTGTTCTTGGGTTTGGTCTGAAGTTTCATGATAATGGTAAGCAACTAGCTAAGTAACTAATATAGGGTATTGAGACAGAACTTTAGATTTGATAGAGTTGCGGAAGAAAAAAAGGGTTATGAGTTTGGTATCAGTAATTATTCCATATCTTGTGAAATGTAAATGGATTTTTTCACAATCTATCTTGCCCATGCTTATATGCCCCCTATTTGTGAACGGTGTAAATTACTCGTTTTTCTTTTTTCACCCAGAAAAACCGTCTTATGATGAAATCTCAACAAGTCCTCTAATCTATTTTTCACATAATTGAATGAAACTAGTGAATAATTTGAAATATCTTTTAAGTTGAAATGATATATAGGAAAATGATAGAGAGGAACAATGCAATTTCTTTATTATCAACCATTAAATTTGTTTTACTAGTGATACATTTCATTGTTATATTGGTTCATTATTCCTTACAGGAACAATCAAAAGCCAACATATTTGTCTTACTAATGATATATTGGTCATTCTTCCTTATAGGAACAATCAAAGGCCAACATTGCGAACAGAGAAAGGATGTATACAAAACATAGGTGTGATTCTAGGTCAATCCCTGTTAGAGTAGAAAAACTAGTACGTATCCTTGCACTTTCAGAATTATATTAGATTCTTAGCTTTATTTATTGAATATTTGGTCTATCGAATTAGGCACGAGAAAAGAAGATGCTACCTGATCTAGCAGAGTTGTACAAGGAAACTCACTATAATGAGAAAACACATGAGTGGATCTCATCTCAAGCTCAGTGTAATTATGTGCGTATATATTGCAATTTTTATTAACAAAATTTTAGAATACTATTTGTTATAATCTTATTTAATTTTCTAATAATTATTTAATTTTTTTTATATTTGATAGGAAAATATGATACAGACACAGGCTGATCACCTCTCACAGCCAGGATCAACCCCTTTGACTGTAGAAGAGCTATCAATCAAAGTCCTAAAGCCAAGGTCTGGCTATATGAAGGGACGTGGCATGAGACCTTCATCCTCTATTAGGAGAGCCACTACCATATATGCTGAAACAAATGATTATGTGAAGCGCCTTGAGATGCAAATAGAGACACAAAAGGAACAAATACAAATGCAGAAAAATAAAATAGAAGATCTTGAAGAGGGTAAGAAGAAGCAAGGGGAGATAATGGCTGATGTTGTCAATTTTTTGAGGACCAAAGGATTCACTGGACACTTTGGAAGTGGAGGGGACTCATCCACAAGTGGACATACTTCTTGGTAAAGTATATTAACTTTAATATAACAAATTTTATAAAAGAATACATGTTTGAAGAATTATGAAGTAATGGAAACATGCATATGACATCCAATTTGTACAGGTGCACGTGATGTATAAATTGTGAATTAGTCTAAAAAATATATTTTTTTCTCTATACTTAAAGCTTGAAAAAGGCTGTCGAAATGCTAAATTATCACACAATTATAGATTTGTACAAGAACCAATAGAAACACCTTAGGAGGGACCAATATAAGTTGTATGAACTTACGGCACATTAATGGGATGCACCATTTGTGAATTAGCCTTAAAATTAATTTTTTGTTCTCGTAATCTAAAAAAAAGTCTGTTACAGGGATAAATTGTATAATTGATCTAATTGTAAATTGATGAGTTACTAATGTTTTTAATCTTTTGTATAATTGATTAATTACTAAAACTTTTAATTTATTTTTTTGCAGATTGGATTGGGGTGGCATTTTTGACGTGCAACAATGATGTAATTTGTTTGAATGTTCATTTTTGTTTGATAAGGATACACATACTTTTTGGAGTTACACTAGTTATTGTTGGATTTTTGGTGGAATTGAACAAGTTATAACTTTTGGATATTTTGTGGATATTTCACTATTTTATTATATCAGGATGAAATTATTTGTAATGATGAATGGATATTTTCATTTTGTTAATTCGTAAATGTGTTGATAACAGGTTAGGTTAAGTTGTGATGGAATTGTTATATTCAACAGGTTTCAACATGAACAGGGTCATATTTGTTGAACTAAAATTTAGATTTTGATAAAAATAGGTATATAATGTGGAAAAAAATATTATGAAATTATTGACAAAATTTTCCATCCCTAAAGAAGATTTTTTTTGTCTCTTATTTGGCTTAGGTGGATGATTAATTTTGTCATAAATTCTTTATTTCGTCGCTAAATGAATTTGTTATGACAAAAAATATTGTCACATTTTGTCACTATTACCCTCAATGTGTGACGAATTTTTTTTGACATTATTTCATCATTTTTAATGATGAATTTGTTTTTATCTCTATTGGTAGCTTCTTTGACAAAAAATTTTCGTCTTCGTTTATATTAAACGTGACAAAATTATTTTGTCTCCATTTCTTATATTTATGACAAAATACTTTTGTCTCTAATTTCTCCTTTAATGACAAAATATTTTGTCGCTAATTACTTATAAGTATGTTCCCAACAGAGTGTATTGGAGACAAAAAAAATTCGTCACAAATTTATCATTTTTAATGATGAATTTGTTTTTGTCTCTATTGGTAGCTTCTTTGACAAATTTTTTTTGTCTTCCTTTATATTAAACGTGACAAAATTATTTCGTCTCTATTTCTTATATTTATGACAAAATACTTTTGTCTCTAATTTCTTCTTTAATGACAAAATATTTTGTCGCTAATTACTTGCAAGTATGTTCCCAACAGAGTGTATCGGAGACAAAAAAAGTCGTCACAAATTTATCATTTTTAATGATGAATTTGTTTTTGTCTCTATTGGTAGCTTCTTTGACAAAAAATTTTCGTCTTCGTTTATATTAAACGTGACAAGATTATTTCGTCTCTATTTCTTATATTTATGACGAAATACTTTTGTCTCTAATTTCTTCTTTAATGACAAAATATTTTGTCGCTAATTACTTACAAGTATGTTCCCAACAAAGTGTATTGGAGACAAAAAAATTCGTCACAAACTTATCATTTTCAATGACGAATTTTTTTTTTCGTCTCTAAGACCCTTTAGCGACGACCCTTTGGAGACAAAACGGGTGACGAAAAATGTTCGTCGTAATTAGTTTGGGTGACGAAATATATACATTTTGGGACAAATTTGTTTCGTCTTTAAATCCCAAATTTGTTGTACATGTCAATTCATATTGTATGGCATATATCAGTGTTGTAATTGCGTTCAAACTATTGCTGATTTGGGTGTGGGAGAGATTGATTCGCATTGCCCCGTCTAGGCGGCAACTGGTTGCTCCTGGTGAGGTTCCCATCGGCCAGGGAGACATGCAGTTGCCAACCGGACCTCGGGGTAGCCGGTGGAGCGTTAACATGGGCCACAAGGTCGTATCGACCCACGTAGTCGTCGTGTATAGAGACTAGCTTGACCGGATAATAGAGGGCGAGGTATAAAATTTAAATACCTAAATTTTAATTGTCATATGAAATGTATATGTTCATGAGCGATTTTTAATAGACTTGTCGTTATTGTAGTTTATTTGGCAGCCTTATGCTGGGGTCCTCGGTACGCTCCTAGACTATTGCCGACTAGGTGAGGAGATATGGATAGCGAGAGTGCCACTCATTTGTTTTGATGTGGTTGAGTGGCATCTCCCTGATCGTGTCCTCCGACAGTTTGGTCGGGTCCAGTCCGTGCCAGATCAGTGCGACACCGAGTGGCTATTGCATGCGACTAATAGACGTGACTGAGCCGGCACTGACTGGAGTCTACATCATATGCGATATATACAGCTGTGGGATTCCTTTCGCGACAGTATTTTACAGACTGACTGGAGCGATGAGGTCCTCCCCTCTTCGGACCCTTACATGTTGTGGTATCGGCGACATACACACCTACTCGTCGGTAATCCGAGCCACCTGTCTGACTCCGGATATCAGGGACTTGGGCCTTCTCTCGAGACATTGGTGAGTATCATAGTATGTGTCAAATAATTGTTAAGATCATAATTGATTTACTTTCAGTCAACTATAGCCTAATACGTTTGAATTTTTTTTCAGGTGGTTCGAGCTGGGAGGCCATATCATTTGGCTGAGAACGCCCTTTTCAGACGTGATGGACAGCATGCGATGCAGGCCCTTGCAGAGATCCGAGAGTTATTGTACGAAGGGATCCAAGGTTATGGTCGTGGCGGACGTCGCGGATGAGGTCGGGGTGAGGGCAGAGACAGAGGTCCAGCTGCAGATCGTGATACAGTTACACCAGATGAGGGAGTTTCACAGCTCACAGCAATATCCGATCTTCAGGCAAAGACAGGATCAGGGGCAGCACATGCAGGAGATGAGGGGTCACACTCACAGGCTCCACAGGCAGTCAGTGGAGGGCCACATGCAGGGGAGGGAGTGCCAGATATTCAGAGAGTCTACCGCAGGAGACCGAGGAGGGAGGCCCACGGTCGGGGTTGTGGGACTGGGGGCAGGTTAGGGCATTAGCGAGTGTGATATGGAGTGTATATATATATATATATTTTTTTGTAGTAATTGTTATAGTTTTTGTAAATCAAACTTGTACAGATGATGTAAATGTGTCATACTTATTTATTCGAAATTATAATTTCACAATTTTTTATTCTTACTTATAAAATTTATTTTTCAGGGTTTAGGATTTATTTTTTTATAAAATTGAAGTTAAAAAAAAATTAAGAATTAAACTATAAATCCTAAACCCTAAAATAAAAATAAATAAGGTAGCGTTTGGTAACATTTACGTTTTTTGTTTTTGTTTACAAAAAATTTAAAAACTGGTTTTTGTTTATTTTTAGAAAAACAAAAATTACAAACGCGTTTGGTTTGAACAAAATGTTTAAAAACCCATAAAGTTGATTATTATAAAAAATATGTTTGTTCAGGCCTAAAATATTTATATTTATTTTTATTATTTATAACAATGGGATCACACATATTATAATTGAAAAAAATAATTGAAAAATATTTAACTGAATTAAAAGATTAATTGAAAAAAAATAAATAAATAGACAAAAAATGAATTGAAAAAAAAATTATTTGAAAATATTGATCTCAATTTCATATAGTTGATTATTATTTGCTATTATAAATTTTATTATATATATATTTAATATTGGTCTTCATTTTATAAAATAAAATTTATATATATTAAAAATTATATTGGTTTGGTGTGTGTGTGTGTGTGTGTGGGGTTTGGTATGTGTGTGTGGGATGAGGGTTTGTGTGTCAAAGAGAGAGAGAGAAAAGAGAAAAGTGAGTGTGTAGAGTGAGTGCATGGAGTGGCTGGTATTGAAAGTGTTCTTCAAAATAACAATAACGGAGAGAAAGCAAAGGTATTTGTTATTTGTAGAATTACAAGAACTCTTCAAAAACAATTGAAATATCCCCCTTCATTGATAAGTCGTTGATAAGCATTACAAATCTATTACAACATAAATGGTTTGGTCATTCATCCAAACAATTTCATTCATTATCATCATCATCTGACATCTCAATATCAGATTCATACATAACATCCATACTCCAGGCAAAGTACTGGTGTGCATCATCCATTAACCCATCTTGGGCACGCTCATTTGTGGTCTTCATTAGTGAGGACCTTTGCAAACGTTGGGTCATGCGATTAACTTCGTCGTGGATACGATGCAATGCCCTTTGCAACAACTGTGGAGTGTCAGTTGGCATACGCATGGCTAACCAGCGAGGAAATTTAATATTAACTTCACGACATAACTCAACAAGAACGTTTGCTCGAGTTATGCGAAATTTCCACTCAACTCTCATGGTATTGACGGTGGCACGTGAGTAACGCAAATTTGGATTTAATGGGTATTGAAATTCATCTCCATCTGTAACCCAATAGCGACCCATTGCTGAATATAGATCAACCACCGTATATCTTCATGACTTTCTTTATTGAATTGTAATGAGTTAATGAATGTTCTGGATTAATAAATGGATTAATGTATGTTGAATTATGTGAATACTTAAAACACATAAAACAAAACAGGTAGCTCGGTGAAAAGCTTCCCTTAACTGGGGCTCGTGAAATAGGGATCCTCTACGTAAAGAATTTCAATCTCCATCAAGAAAGAAGAAAGAGTCACCCTCCAATTCCTGAAAGTCCAGTAAAAATGATGACTCTGGTAAGGAATGAGGGGTTGACAGAAAACTAAACTCAGTGAAACGAACTACCGCCTTCAATAACATATAAAACAAAACAGGTAGCTCGGTGAAAAGCTTCCCTTAACTGGGGCTCGTCAAATAGGGATCCTCTACGTAAAGAATTTCAATCTCCATCAGGAAAGAAGAAAGAGTCGCCTTCCAATTCCTGGAAGTCCAGTAAAAATGATGACTCTGGTAAGGAATGGGGGGTTGACAGAAAACTAAACTTCGGGGGCTAGACAAACAAGCTCAAAACCAAGTGGTTGGTCCAATTGAGAGACTAATAAAGTTCAGACAAACGAACTACCGCCTTCAATAACACATAAAATAGAACAGGTAGCTCGATGAAAAGCTTCCCTTAACTGGGGCTCGTCAAATAGGGATCCTCTACGTAAAGAATTTCAATCTCCATCAGGAAAGAAGAAAGAGTCACCTTCCAATTCCTGTAAGTCCAGTACAAATGATGACTCTGGTAAGAAATGGGGGGTTGACAGAAAACTAAACTTCGGGGGCTGGACAAACAAGCTTAAAGCCAAGTGGCTAGTCCAGTTGGGGGATTAAATTTAAAACCCAATTGGTTTTACTTGATTTGCTTGTGAAAATCACTATTTATAATTAATTATACCCAAACAGATTGTTTTCTGCACCTTTTTAAAGAAATTGACGATTCTCTTAGTATAGAATAGCAATCAACGCAAGGCCAAAAATGTAAAAAACTAGACTTGTAACTAGTTCTAATGACGCTGATTTGTTATTTTTCGAATTTATACCCAAAGAGAACAACACTTCCGAAATTACTATGTAACACCAGTTTTCTGGACAGATTTGAATGCACCAGTTTTCTGGACAGATTTGAATGCACCATGATATTCACAAACATTGGTGGCCAAGTACTCCTGCCTAACCCACGTTTCACTCACAAGATCCATCATTATTTTAAAGTTGATTTCAAAAGTTGAGATTGTAAATATTTCCCAAAATATTACAAATTGAATATTCAAAAGTTGATTTTAAAATAATTCCAAATGACAACAAAAATTCAAATAGTCATACTTTTCAATGAAATACAAATAGTAGGTCGTAACAACGAATGATGCATAGCTAAGTGAAACACAACATTGCCTACATAAGCTTTATTTTTCCACACATTGAGTAGTCAAATTGTGGAGAGACTTGTCAGTATATGCAAATGGATTGTCAAGTCATGTGACCTGGTGCACAGGCTTTAATTTTGTCGATTTTTTGCTCGATTTTTTTATTACAGTGACAACTCATCTCTTATTGATATATGTGGGATTCTCAATTTAGAAAGTCACATGGCAACAGTAAATTCACTGATTTACCTTACAGTGAACATGCCCTTATTTTGTCCGTATATGCAGATGGATTGTCAAGTCATGTGACTTGGTGCACAAGCTTTGGTTTTGTCGATTTTTTGCTCGATTTTTTTTTTTATAGTGACAACTCATCTCTTATTGATATATGTGGGATTCTCAATTCAGAAAGTCACATGGCAACAGTGAATTCACTGATTTACCTTGCAGTCAGCATGCCCTTATTTTGTCCGTATATGCAGATGGATTGTCAAGTCATGTGACTTGGTGCACAGGCTTTGATTTTCTCGATTTTTTGCTCGATTTTTTTATTACAGTGACAACTCATCTCTTATTGATATATGTGGGATTCTCAATTCAAAAAGTCACATGGCAACAGTGAATTCACTGATTTACCTTACATTGAGCATGCCCTTATTTTGTCGGTATATGCAGATGGATTGTCAAGTCACGTGACTTGGTACACAGTATTTGCTTTTCTCTGTTTTTTCATTCTAGTGACAACTCATACCTTATTCGTATATGTGGGATTGTCATGCAGAGGCATCTTCCTAAAGCCGTTCATAACCAAACTATATAAACGACTAAAGGTGAAGACACAACCTTACAACTCATTTCACCCTACGAAATTATCATTCATTTGTTTTAAAAAATTAGCATGGCTACACGATTCATGGGAGGGAGTGGGAATCACAGAGGTGGTAGGAACTTGCAAAGGGGTGACAGTTCACCACGATGAGGGAGAAGGGGATGTGGCGATGCTGAAGACGATTCATGGGAGGGAGTGGGAATACCTGTTTTAGATTATGCTTGTGGTTATCGTGATAGGTTTGGGAAGCGACATTTTTTGATGCCCAAGTATTATCCAATTCAAGGAGGTTCATGTATGGAGCCATCTGACAATCAAACAGGATATGGTTTATCTGACGCTGCTCGTCTCAAGTGACCTGCACTATTTATAGAGCGGGTACAGCTGGAAACCTTAAGTCGGGAAAATCAACTTCAGGTGCCAAAAGCACATTCTGTTGAGATCCAAAAGGAAGATCCTGATAATGTTGATCGACTATATGAAAGACTACAACGTGAGATTTCTCAAATGCGCCGTAGGTTAGCCCGCAATATGCAGCTATACATAGTTAAGAAGGATGCCCAGAAGAACAAAACAGAACCAAATGTTGCGGCTATCAAGAGTATCATGGAGGATCATGAACTTGTCTCTGACGCTGAGCTTTCGAATTATTTAGACTCTGAGCTACTTGCCGATTTAAGCGCGAATTAAGTGTTAATGTCCACACTTCGGCAATATTAGGTCGTGCATTAATATGTAATGTCTGTGTTAGACTAAGTGTTTCCGTAATGAGTTTGTCAGATTGTCTGCCTAATATTTGTCTGTCTAACTGTTATATTTATGTATTGTGTGTTCAGTTCAGGGTGTCCAGGATGTATGTAATGTGTGTTCAGTTCATGGTGTCCAAAATGTATTTTTGTGGGAGACTTATGTCTGTACTACTTATGTAGCTAAAAACTGTTACATTTGCAACTTCAGTTATGTTGTTTTCATGCCTGTATGAGTATTTAGTAAATTAGTGACTTCGTATATCATGTATTAAGTTTTATTACAAAGATGTTGACAAAATTTACTTTAGGAGCTCTCGCGGTGGCCTTCATCTTCTTGGCCTACTCCGCGGTGCTCTTCGCGTCTCACCCTTCGTCGTTGCTCGTCGAACTGCACAGTGTGTGGGTGTGTTTCGGACTGTAGAGCATGCATATCACCTTCTAACCCAAAACAAAGACGAAAGAAAAAAAAAATTAATGAAAATGGGTATTTTACTAAACTGGTTTTCTAAATTACATTCTCACCTTCTAACCCAAAACAAAGATAAAAGAATAAATATATATATTTAAATGAAAACGGCTTTAGTAAAGCCAAAATAATTTTCTAAATAACACCTTCTAACCCAAAACAAAGACAAAAGAAAAAAAACAAAATTTTACATAAAAACGGCTTTAGTAAAGCCAAAAAAAAAATTTAATTACATTATCACCTTCTAACCCAAAACAAAGACAAAACAATAAACAAAAAAATTTACATGAAAACGGCTTTAGTAAAGACAAAAAAAATTTCTGAATTACACCTTCTAAACCAAAACAAAGACAAAAGAAAAAAAAAATTTAACATGAGAACGGCTTTAGTAAAGACAAAAAAAATTTATGAATTACATTATCACTAAAACAATGACAACAGAAAAAAAAAATTTAAAAAAATAAAATAAAATTTAAATGAACAGTGAAAGCGTGGTTTCAATCCATGCTTACTGTAGTGAACAGTGAAAGCATGAATTTTGTAAATGAACATGATTGGCTTAATAATATCTAAATGAACATGATTTTAAAATTATATATATGAAAAATATTATGTAAAATTAATATATGAAAAGAGGCCTTTCCCATAAAAATTTAAATGATATATAAATTGGCTTAATTCCCAAATGCTTAGTAATTAGTTAAAACTATTATGTAAAATTAATATATAAGAAGAGGTTTTTCTCATATTATGTAACACAAATTAATATATGAAAAGAAGAGGTTTTTCCCATATTATGTAAAATTTCTGAATTACACCTTTTAAACCAAAACAAAGACAAAAGAAAAAAAAAATTAACATGAGAACGGCTTTAGTAAAGCCAAAAAAATTTTATGAATTACATTATCACCAAAACAATGAGAACATAAAAAAAAACAAAATATTAAAATAAATAAATGAACAGTGAAAACGTGGTTTCAATCCACGCTTACTGTAGTGAACAGTGAAAGCGTGGTTACAATCCACGCTTCTTTAGCTGAACAGTGGAAGCGTGATTCACAATCATGTTTTCTTCAACAAAAAAAAATATATATTTGCACAGTGAAAGCGTGGTTTGGAACCACACTTTCTTCAGAAAATGATTAAACGAGATGCACAGTGAAAGCGTGGTTTGGAATCACGCTTTCTTCAGAAAAAAAAAATTTATGTTAAAAGCATGATTTGCAACCACGCTTTCTTAATTAAAAGCGTGATTTGCAATAGCGCTTTCACTATTCATCACATTTTGGGCTCCAAACAGTGAAAACGCGATTTGTAATAGCGCTTTAGCCTAGTTTGGGAATTCCGTCCAAACTAGGCCTAGTTTGGGAATTAAGATACAAAATAGGCTTAATATGGGAAAAGCCCCCAGAGACTGCTACCTAGCATTCCCTGACACATGCCGCTCAATTGTGTCAAACAATAGTACTGTTATGCAAGAACCTGATTTCAATCACATAATAAACGATAACAAGAAGAAGCAGCGCACAAACAAACACAAGATATACGCGGTTCGACAAGATGCCTACATCTGCGGCGGAGAAACTATCAAATCCACTATACGCAATAAGGATTACAAAAACATCCTGCAACTCTCTCTGTTTTCTCTCTTAACCCAAAAACGTATAAATTGATAGTTTAATGAGCCGAAATTAACATCACAGGCCCATAAATATCAATTTCGGCATCGCAAGGGGCCCGCCCCTCGAGTGAGGGTATGGTGAATACAAGACACCTCACAACAAGTACAATACAAGTGTATTTGGGGATTTCCTCTGTACTTTCTCTCTCAGGCTCTCAGTTGCCACACCCTATTTCACTAAAACTTGCCTCATTCCTCACCCAGTCCTCCTCACAACTACCACAACACCACCAGACATATTCAACCACTCACAACTTCATCAATCTATTTACAATAGTCATGTCAAAATGTCCTTTCCTTGATAAAATTTTCAAGGAAATATATCACAAAGAAATTGCACTTGGACACGGATCTACTCTCATTAAACTAATAAATCTAAATTTAAGAGTACGAGGGTCATGTATTTTATAGGTAATTATGAAGCTTTACAAAGAGAGATCTCTAGAGCAGTAATTTTTTCTTAATTTTGAGCCTCTAAAATCCACTCCTTTTGCACTTCTAAGAAGTATGTGCCAACTTATAGATTACATATGTCCAGTACCAAGTTCATTATGAACTAGTGTTGTCCTGTTCCTATACTACCTACAAGTCGTTTCAACAAAAATTTCTTTTTCCATGGCTCTCCAGGATTAGCAGTTTATTTTCAAATGCTTTCCTTCCTGAAGAAACATTTCTCCGCAGTTGAGACTGAATCACTCAAATCTCCTCTCATCTAAGATCATTTTTCCAAAGACCTCCATTTGAGTTACACAGTTTCCTTTGTGCAGCTAGCATCTCTCTCTCCTTCCTTACTTCAAACAAAAGGTACAATCAAAATCACCAAAGACAGCACAGGATCCCCAGAGGACAATTTGATGATAATAACAGATGAACTGAACTATTACTAGGGCTGCACCACAACACAATATATGAATAGGAAGGTAAGAGAGAGCAGCCCTTTTTGTATTTAACATAATAAAGCAAGCAGCAAGAGGTAACACTCAATGCACCTTTCTTCATGTCATTTTCCCTCTTCATTTATTTCTTGAGTTTTCTGTCTGCCCATGGTTCCTTTGGGTCCTCAAGCCACAACAATTGATGCATAAGATAATATTTTTGGCTAATTTGTTCAAAAATTGACAATATAATTAACATCTATAAAAGATAAATTTTCATGGTTCTAAATCTTTCACTTAATTATACTTGCTCCTGAGAGAAAAGGCTAAATCCTTTGTTACCATCTATCAGTTTCACAAATTGGTCATGTTTTCAAGTCTGCAGAGTTTAGCTTGCTCGAATGCCTTAGGTGTCCAATTTGAATGCATTTTAGAAGAAACTTACAATGGTTTTCCTCATTTGTGAGATGTTGTAAGAATTAAATGATTTAATTAATCTAATCCAGGGCATTGAATACACTTCATCTACAAAATGGGACACACCAGGTCTAGGATCAATGATTTTGCAGGCACATAGAGCATACCATAGCTCAACACCAAGAAGAAGTAAGACCCTATCACTATATCGAAAAAGCAATAAAGTTTAGCAATGAAAGCATCACAAGAAGTCCAATTTGCAGTGTTCAAATGCTGAAATTGAATTGTCAAAATACTATGAGCATGGCTGGATCCTAGATGAGATTGTATAAAAACAAACCTATCCACTTTGATAATCTAAGAGTAAGCTCATGATGTAACCTTGGCAATTATGAAACAGAACACTACACAGGATTAAATTACAACATAAATTTAATTTTTAGAACTAAAATCTAAAAATGTGTTTGATTGGAGGATTTGATAAGGGAAATAGAAAAGGGAAAGAGATAAAGAGATAAATAAATAAATAAAATAAAATAAAAATAAAAAAATTAGTAGGATCCGAATTTCAAACTATATTTCATTGAGATGGAAAATGAAAAAAGAGAAGAGCCTAACTAAACCAAAAGACAAAGTGTGAGATTGCATTTCACTCTTACTTTCTTTCCGTTATAACCAAGCAAAAAGTAAGATTGCATTTTCTTCTCTTTTTATCTCTCTCATTAAATCATCCAACCAAACACAGCCTTAAAAGGTACAATGTACTCTGGTCTTCCATGATATATAATCATATAACTTAAGAGTATCTCTAACGGTGTATTTTTTTTTCTCACTAAATTTGAGTAAAAATTCCATTTATCAAGTGCTCTGACGGAGTATTTTGAACTTTTATCTAGGTGGACGATCGGGCGGATATCCAGTCGGTCGACTGGACAGTGTAATTTTTTCACAAATTTTTGTAAAGAAGTGGTTATCCGAAGACATCCGGTGGTGAAAATGCAACGGCTATGAACAATAAATTGATGAAAGCGGCCAACCATCCTCAGTTTGGTGAGCAGAAAAAAGAATCAGTGTGTTTGATTTGAGTTTTTTTAATTAAGTTTTTTTAAAACTGAGTTTTTTAGTTTTCGTGTTTTTTCGTTTTAGTGAATATTTTTAAAATTTTAAACATTTTTTTTACTTTTTTAGATGCACCTTATTTAGATATATCCAAAAAATAAAAAATTTGTAAAAAAATATTTTTAAAAATTAATAAATACATAAAAATATAAAAAATGTACTAAATTCTCATATTTTTTTATATTTTTGGTATTTAGTAAATTTTTAAAATATTTTTTTCAAATTATTTTTACATTTTAAATATATTTATGTTAAGTATGTCTAAAAATTAAAAAAATGACTCAAAATATTTTAAAAATTCAGTAAAAATAAAAAAATACGAAAAATAAGAAAATAAAATTTTCTTAAAAGTGTTTTTAAAAAATAAATGAGTTTTCATCAAATTTACAAAAGAGCTCGGCAATCAATTCAGTTAACAGTAGTCACTCTTACGGTGATACACCACATTTCATAGCATTCTAATCAAGTGGTTATGTAGTTTCAAAAACTAGGGTTTTGAAAATACAATTTCAACAAAGTTCTCTTACCCAATTCCATTCTCCAAGCCCTCAATTGTCACAAGAATCAGGAGCTCCACTCTCCACCTTCACCTTCGCAGCACAGCAACCCTTCTTCCTCTCACTACAAACACCATTACCCTTAACAATGTCAATCCTCCTCTCCAAAAACTCAGAATTCTCTTTCCAAACCTCTCCATTAACATAAACCTCCTTCTTCCAAATCGGAACCGAAGCCTTGATCTCATCAATCAGAAATTTACAAGCATCCAAAGCTTCAGCACGATGAACAGCCGAGACGGCGATGAAGACACTGGTGTGGCCGACTGGAACGGGGCCGAGGCGGTGAGCGACGGCGATGGAGTGGAGATTCCAAGAGGAACGAGCCGATGAACAGATGGATTTGGTGCAGCGAATCGCCATTGGCAAGTAAGCTTCGTATCTGAGCTCTAAGACTTGGTTGCCATCGAAGGTGTCGCGGGTTGTTCCGGAGAAAGTAGCTATGGCGCCGCAACTTGGAGATTGGACGTAGTTGATGTATTTTGCTATGTCGATTGAAACGTTCTCTTCTAAGATTTCGATCAGGTTCTTCTCATCCTCTTCGTTCGCCATGTTTGTTTGTTTGTTTGCTTGCAAGTTGCTTGTGAACCAGAACTAGAGAGAGAGAGAAAGATTTTTTTAGCAACCGAAAATTTATGGAATTTGCAATTCACGGGGTCCTATTTCACTACTAATTACGCAAACCACTCGAGGCTTAATTGCAATAAAAAATGCTATGAACCCAATCAATACATAATTTACCCTGCATGTGTTTGCATTAGGGGCGTTGCGGTTGGGTTTTGGATTTGTAAATTGGTTTGGACCTGTGTTTGTATGTATGTAGTTTGGAAAAAATTTAACCTGCAATCGGTTTGCGTCGATAGGGTTCACAGATGTGCAGATGGTTGTGAACGGTTTGCCGATTGAAATTTTTTTTTTAAAATTTATTTTGGAGCTTTTTTTTTTTACTATTTTGTAAATATTTATTTTGAGTCATTTTCTCCCATTTTCTAAAATGCTCCAAAATTAATAATTAATGAATTAAAACTTATAAAATTAAAAACATAACAAAATCAATTCTTAACACAAACAAATTATTCAAAATCCTAAGGTAGCATTTGGTAACGTTTACATTTATATTTACAAAAAATTTATAAACTGATTTTTGTTTATTTTTAGAAAAACATAAATTACAAATGCGTTTGGTTTGAACAAAATATTTTTAAAAATTTAAAAACATAAATTAAAAAATATGTTTGTTCCGGCTTAAAATATTTATATTTATTTTTTATTATTTATGACAATGGAATCATACACGTAATAATTGAAAAAAAAAATTAATTGAAAGAAAAATTTACTTGAAAAAAAAATATTTGAAAAAAAAAAATTTGTTAGTCAAAATTTTAAATTTCTGTTTAAAAATCAAGTAAACTCATTTTTTGAATTTATGATTTTCCTCAAATTTATAAACTGAGATAACTATTTATAAATCAAAAAAATTATCAAACAAGTTTTTATGACAGTTTTTTTTAATTTTTGTAAATATAAACCGAAAATTAAAAACGAAATAGTTATCAAATAGACCATAAACTTTTAAATCAAATCATAAATTAAAACAAGTACATCTTACAAAATCCTAAATTAGATCATCAATCTCATTCATTATATATTACCTAACAATACAATTAAAGTAAAATTATTCAAAATCTTAAGTTTACCTACTAGTAATTCTTTATTAACTTTTACTTTCATCTAAAATACAACAATTAAATAACAACGGTCTAGGGTTTTTTTTTAAGGTGTAAGTGCGGGTTGATTTTTATGAGTGCTGGTGCCATATTTCAAACTGCATCTTCCCTCATTATGTCTGCAAAACTGTCTATTTGTATGCGGATCAGTTCGGATTTGGCGGTTCGGATAACCTTATGCCCAACCCTAGTTTGCATAATAGAGATTAAATTATTAATATATGAGCTCCAAGTAAAATAAATTTAAACTATTAATTTATTTTCTAGATAAATTAGTTGATAAAGGTGGGTTTGTAGTGTTGTTGAATTGCAATTGGCTGGTCACTAATTTTTGAAAAATAATGACCTTGTTTGCTTGAATGAATTGATTATTAGTTATTTTAATTTAAGAATATTTTTTTGAGCTAGATTTTGAATGTTTGTAACGGGCTTTTTAATACAATTTTTGCTTACAACCTATTTTGTATAAATAATTTAAATAAATTATAAATTTAAAAAAAAAAATTAATTATTTAGCAATTAGAAAACAGGTGCTCTAACTTTTTTTTTTATTATCAATTTTTAACTTATAATAAATAACACCAAATAGAGGCAATATTTAAATTCCCTACATAAGCTCCCAAAATTCAACTGATAATGATGTGATGTGTATAGTGTCAAATTTTAATTTGTTGTATACCTAATCGTATAAAACTTAACTCCCTGAGTTAACTTTTTAAATTTTTGACTTTTTAATTATTTTAACTAAAGACTAAAAAATCTCATTTAGAATGAACTTTTTAATTTTTTTAATTTTTACGATAAAAAATAAAATAATTATGATTTGAATATGATATTTCATTTTATTAGATTACAAAAATTATTTTATCTTTTTATGACCAAAATAACACAACCCAACCCATCATGTCAAACGGAAAAATTTTAGATATAAATTGTTGGCCTGGTTCACTTTCAATGTGGTAAGGTGTTTTAACAAAAACAAGTGAGAAATGGTTGCCTGCAGCGTCAATGATGAATACACGAGACAAAGAGTACGGACAGAAAAACCAACACACCCGGTGAACTTGATATCAAACTCATAAAGTATATCTCCGATTCCATCAGCCAAAAACATAGAAAAAGAGTCCAATTCATACACTTCCCTTTTTTTTTCCAAACAGAACTCAAGAAATTACAATGATAACTATTTTTTGGATCGAATAGCAATTTAGCCATCGTGCAAAAGTCATCAATTGTCAATGAACTACACTCAAAGATTGTGTTTGCCCAGATTGGCAGACCACTGCACATACATACTTCAAATATATAAGGGTGAAAACTTGTTACAATCAGATAAAAGAGGCAAATAAAAGGATGCCTTGGTGTTGACAAGAGTAAAAAACCAAAAAAACGAAAGACACAGGTTAAAAGAGTGGTTACAATCTTGAAATGTCAGATTTCACAAACCTGTAAATAGATGAAACGCTAGGAAATCAAATATAATTACAATTCTTGAGGAGAGTAGAGCATAGATTTGTCATGTTTCTGGAGGAGCTCTGTCATCTGGTCCGGCAAGCATGATCTGTCATTTTATAAATAATTACATGATTTCCGGGGAGGCTATTTCGGTGGCTCAAAGCATAGATGAGTAAATTATAGACAATTATTCCATGTAAATCATATAATAGAAACTTGACTCACATTGCAATCAAATGCAAACCTCCTGGCAAGCATGATGGCTGCATTCCTTTCCCTCTCTGACTCGAATGCCAATATAAAAGAAAGCCCTACTTTTGCTTGCCAAAATGATGCTTGAGCTGCAGCATTCCCACCACCTCTAACTCCACATAACTAAACGATGAGGAAGCAAGTCAGAAGTACTATAAACATGGTTTTTGTCTCCATCAGGGTCCAAGAAAATAAAAATTAACATTTTAACACAAATGCCTAAGCCTATAATAGAGGCCGTGACTAGCTTCGGATAAAACAAAACCTTCGGCGAACACCAATTACTGCGTCTTAACATGTTAATCAATTAGCAAGTATTCAAACATCAGTTAAAAGCCTAGAAGTTGGTAATTACAAATGACGCTAAGGATTGTGTTACATAAAGACACACCTATAGATGGTTAACAGAAGAATTAGGTACATAACTTATGTAATTTGAAATTGTCACGTTGTGTTATTTTCTACGTAAGCGTATTTTTGTACTTAACGTTTTTAATACAAATATGATTAATTGAGGGAGAGAACCCTAAGTTACTCTCTTTTCTTTTGTCCCCTATAGTTCTCTCTCTCAACCTCTCTAGCTATCTTCTATCTTCTATTTTGCTCTTATTTCTTCTCTCTAAATCTAACTCGGCATCATAACTCTGGTTCAAGGAGATCCTGGGTGCAAGTATTGTTGCCCCCCACTGTATCTGTCATTGTACACTTTATTCTGTTTGTCTTCATTCACCATGTTTCTCAGTCTGTTTGTCACTCCACATGCGAGACAGGGTTGCTCTTGAAGGGGAGTGTTAGCTTGATATACATAGTTGGACCCATTTCCTAATAGTTTAAGCTTTTGGGACAATTGGTGACTTAACAAAAATAATATTGAAAAGGAACCAAGGAAAGTTTGCAGTTAGACAGTCCAGCAAATAATGAAACCACAATTGGTGTGAGTATTTTATCGAATAACCATCTCCTAAGAAATTTAGAAAAAGCGATTGTGCATTCAGTATACGATTTACATGCTATATAGGAAATTGAACCTTTCCAGATTCAATACCTAACCAGCTGTATGACCAAACACTAGGTCGCCCAAACAGAAGCCAAACTGTTCTTATGTCATGCTCCTTTGTTTTTTTCTTCATTTTTTAACTAACACGCACGAACACTGAAAATAAAATAAATTAAAATCAAAGTACAAAAAAAGGTTACACTACCTGCATTGAAGTGGAATAGTATTCTTTAGCTACTGTTGTTTTGCCTTTACAGAGTTTGATCCTCATTTTACCCACATGAAGTACATGGATAGATTGTGATGGGTAATCTACCCCATTCATTTGAGCAATGACTACCTGGGAAGCAACATAAAAGACAATCAACAGGGCTAAACAATGATATAAAACATGAAGTCATGCTAACACTAAAAGATGAGATGAAACATTATAATGTGTCAGTAAGGCCCATTACATTCACTTTCTCCAGACTAAGTTGGACTCTGAAACAATTTGAACATTTCGAATTTCGGGAAAAATCAAGCTAAGAAATAAAACCAGATAGAGTTGTGGAAAAAAAGGCACCAGTTTGGGCAAATCCACGTCATAAAATTTGGCATTTTGACATTAATGGGACATTTAAGAGAGACCTCAAAAACACGAACAAAATGTGCAATTTTTCAAATCCACACAACACATAACTAACTGTTTGGAAGAAGAAACAAAACAATTAAAATATGTAGTTTGTCATCAACGAGCAACATAGTAGGAGAGTTAAATACGGGGATAAATTACAATTATTTCCTTATAATTATGCAAGTCAAAGACATCAAATTTTGAACTTCTGGTCAATTCATCAGTGCATATATTGTTAATCTACCCAAGGAACAGGCAAGTTAGCAAGATGCACATATATATATACCCATATTTGTTTGTCTGCCTATAAATTAAGTCAACATGCCACTATCAATAACCAATTTTTTTTTTACAAAAAAAGGATAACATACATTGAATTCCGTGTCATGCCTTCGCACCAATGATTCCACGTAGTTTCCTAATCCTGCAGCTGTTTAGGATGGATAATTGCATCAGTCATTCAAGTCTGGAAACGTAGCATTAATATGCATAGTGAGCTGCAATTTTAATTTTAATTTTTGAAAATGGAAATATACAAAACTGAATCAACATAATTCAAATTCTTGTAAATAGAGTTGGGAATCCAAGAGACCAAACCGGGATCAACTGGACCAGTGGTTGTCAATGCTATTTTCTGGCCATCTACAATAATTTCAGCTTGCAAAATTCGACTGACATCAAAGGGATCTGGAGCGTACACTGATTTGGTGGCTCCTGGCATATTGGAACTCGGTTAGGTTCAGTAATTTACCAATTGTTATCTAATATCCCAAAACATTCAAAAAGAAGGGGAAAAAAAACTGTATTCTCTTCAGAAATAACATGCAATATAGAGTGGGAGACAGTGATGCCCCAGATGAAGGAACAATAAACATTAAAATTCTTCAAGTGCAAAACAGGTGTTCAATGTCAAATCTACACCCATACTATATAAGCAAAAAAATGATACTATTCTTTGAGCACGGATACCTCTCCGAGAGCGGCGAATTAGTGTCGGACACGGACACGCGGTGGACATGTGTCCGACAAGCAGTAGAAGATGTCCCCTTTTATTTATTTATTTTTTGTTTTTTGCAACCGGACATGTAACAGACACATTCAGGACACCGCGGGATGAAATTCATAATTTATGAAACTTCTGTTGGCTATGAAGCACGGATACTTTAAAAAGGGTGACGTATCCGTATCGGATACTTATCGGATACCGATACTCCTCGGATACTCGCGGATACGTATCGGATACTTCTTAAAAGTATCGGATACTTCTTAATTAATTTTTTATTAATTTTGAAGTATCGGATACTTAATTTTGAAGTATCGGATACTCGAAGTTACATATTACTTATAATATTTTGTTTAGTTCTTTGATAAGAGGAATATAGTGAGAGTTAAAGTAATAGAATTTGTCAAATTGATGTATCCTTGTTGTCTCTCTCACTTCTCTCTCGCTTTCTCACTCTCTCACGTTTCTTCTCTCTGCTCTCATTCTTTTTTTTGGTGTTAGCATGTAAGGATGATGTTTAATTTGCATTTGCTTTTGCTTTTGCTTTTAGTTTTGGATGTTTTATGAATGTTTGAGCACTTTTAGGTTAATAGGAATCCCTCTTTTTATTTATTAATTTACTTTAAGTTTTATTTTCATGCATATTACATTATTAAAATTATAATTTTTTTTTTTTTACGAATGTATCCCGCTGTACCTGTATCATACTTTTTCAAATTTTGACATATCGCCATATCCACATCCGTGCTTCCTAGGTTATCATTGATGACTTAAAAAAGTATATTTGCTGAAATTTTTATTTAAGAATGGTTTTTTGGCTTTAGCTAAGGTCTGTGATATTCACTGATGAAGGGGAACAAGTTGAAGCTATTGACCTTGAAGACTCTTAGTTTTATAGGAATTTTTCTTCTTTATCAAGTTATCTTTTGCTTTAGGTTTTATTTTTATGCATACTGCATTACTAAAAATTGTTAAAATAATATTTTTTACGAACGTATCCCCGCCGTACCCGTATCTTAATTTTTCAAATTTTGTCGTATCGCCGTATCCATATCGTATCGTATCCGTATCCCGTATCTGTATCCGTGCTTCCTAGTCTGTTGGGGTCAATTTGTAAAAAAAAAAAATAGATCAATTTGTTAACTTAGAATCGAACAATACGAGAGAGAGAGAAAGAGAGAGGGGCTCGTCAGGCACACTGGGTAGCTCTTCACTGGTCAATCGTCGATCGTTGGCGAATCAGTGTCGGACACAAACATGTGGCGGACATGTGTCCGACACGTAGTAGAAGATGTTCCCTTTTATTTTTTTATTTTTTATTTTTTGCAACCAGACATGCAACAGACACATTCGGGACACCGCGGGGTGAAATTCATAATTTATGAAACTTTTGTTGGGGTCCATTTGTAAAAAACAAAAATAGATCAATTTGTCAACTTAGAATTGAACAAAATAGGAGAGAGAGAGAGAGAGGGGCTCGTCAGACACACTGGGTAGCTCTTCACTGGTCAATCGTCGCTCGTCAGTGATCGGTGGTCACTAGCCGCTGCTCTTACTGTTATTTAAGGTAAAACTTCGATCTTCTTCGTCATTCTTCTTCTTCTTCTTCGATCTTCTTCTTCTTCTCCGATCTTCTCTGTCGTCTCTCTCAGTCGCTCGCTCTCTCTCTCTCTTAATCACTCTCTCTCTCTTCTACTCTGATCTTCAACTTTTATTTTCTTTTTTCTTTTTTTCTTTTATATAGTGATTGTAACATCTCTGCCTCTGTCTCTCTCTCTCTCTTCTATTTTTTTTTCCCGATTTTATTTTATTGTTTCTTTTCTCTCTCTGTCTCTATTATTTGATTATATATACATATTTTCTAATTAGTTTTGTTAATTTTAATGATATGTATTATTTTGTATTTTTTATTACCTTTCAATGATTTTTTTATAATTTTATGACATATAATAAATAAATTTAATTATATATATTAAACGTGTCGTGTCTCCTATTTTTTTAAAATTTGCATGTCCGTGTCATGTCGCGTGTCCGTGTCCGTGTCCGTGTCCGTGCTTCATAGATACTATTAAATAAAATTAAAAAAAAAATAAAGGAAACTCATGTTGGATAACAGCGTTGAACAAAATAAAAATGGATAAGAAAAAAAATAACCATGCACAAATAAAGAATTCAGGATAATTTTAAATAATTCTGATAATAATAATAATAATAATAATAATAATAATAATAATAATAATAATTAAAAATAATGATGATAGTCATACTGATAACCTTAGCCTAATAACCTTAAAGTTATGGGTTCAAGTCTTGAGACCATCCCTTTGTGCATTATGTCAAAAGTTAGGTACATACTCAATCTTTCCCCTCCCAAAGACACATTAATGTTTACTAATTGGCCACTTTTTTTTTCTTCTTTTTTTTTTTTATGATAGTCATACTGATAAAAATATTTTTTTAAAAAAATATAAAATCTACCACCATAATTTAAATACATAAGAAGAAAAACTTAATTATTAACAACCAACTTAAATACTTTCACACAAAAAAAAAAAAAAAAATGGACTACTAGAAGTTGCTAGAAGTTGATTTCAATCCTCGTACCCATAAAAAAATTGATAGTGGAGGTTTAAGCAGAGTATCAAACTTAGAGTAAGCAAATATCTCTGTTCAAAGAGAACGAGGTAATCAAATCCTACGTTACATGAACTCGGGTGGGTGTCGGGTGCAGATATGTTATGTATAGTGTCGGATTAGGGCCCCTAAATTTTAACAAAATTGAAGGGCCCCAAACTAATTTTAGCTCTTATAGCTTTAGTAGGTTAAAAAATAAAAATTCAGTCCAACTAATCGAAGTTCACAAACTCAAGTTGTGTTACATGGACTCTTCTATTTCCCCCACAGTAGCCGTGTCCACTGGATATGACATGGGTAAGGGTGTGGGATATGTGTCCAACATTCATACCCAATTTCGACACTCGGATCCTTTAATTTGTTACAATATATGAGAAGAAGAAACTCACATTTGCTAGTAAAATAATATTTTTAGTCTCTCAGATGATTTAAATATAAAAATTTAATATTTTTTCTAAATCCTATTCAATTTCAAGTATTTGTCTATATAATTTACAACATTTCATCCGAAAATATTATATAATATGCAATATATATGTGTATATGACGCGTCCCCGTACCCATATCCAATTTTGGATATGTATCCCAAGATCTTAAGGTTTAAATTTATGAAGGTCTGACGCTTGAATCCACATCCTCATCCGCACCCGCACCCGCACCCGCACTCGCACTCGATACTCGTACCTGATCCATGTAACATAGAACTAAAGTAAAGGACCCTTATAGATTATGTAATCTTAATTAGTTATTTTGCATCCAAAAATGCCAGAAGTGTAATACTTAATTGATACTTTTTTGTAGTAGATTCAATTTTTATTTGTTATAATTACTTTAGATTTCATTTCCTATTTTTTCTTCTCTTTTTTCAGATTACACGATGTTTTTTTCTTGTTGTAAATTGAAATTTGTAAGAGTATAAAACAAGACTATTCTTTTTGTCTTTTTGAGTTTTTTAATGATTTCTTCATGTCTTGATCTATGTGATTAAATTTAGTTTATAATTTTAGTAATTATATATATAAGCAGAATTTGTGTAGGTATTAGCAATTAAAAAAATTACAAGTACTTATCATTTTATCTTTTATCATTTTTTTTTTTTTGGTACTTACGTGTATGTCCTAATAAATGGACTTATTGTCTAATAAGTCTTATGGAAAAAATTTGTCATAAAAAAGTCACTAATTGTAAGTTTTAGCGGCAATTTATAAAAATCATGACAAAAAAAAAGTCGCTAATTATCAATTTATAGCGACATATATAAAAAATTGTCACAAAAAAATTATTTTTAGCGACAAATTTACCAAGACTTATTTTCAATAGGACTTGATGGGAATTAAATCTAACTATTAGGACCTATTAGTAGTTTACCCTTTTTTTTTTCTTTTTTTCATTTTTTTTTTTTGGGGGGGGGGGTGTAATTATGTATAAAAGACCCCATTTCAAAAATTCCCCTAGGGCCCCTAACAACTCAGGGCCAGCCCTGTGTCGGATTCATCTCATTCTCATGTTATAGACACTAGGACACAGCTATATTTTATATTTCTTAAATACTTGTCTTAATTTAATTTTTTTTTAAGGATTTAGAAACTCAAATATAAGGGTTATATAAAAATGGATCTATTGCCAGTTCACTTAGTGGTCCAGATTTCAAAATAATAGATCTATTGCCATGTGCAAATGGCTTAATTAAAAGGTCTGTCAAGAAGCTAAAGGAGTCATTAGAACCTACAATAATTTGAGTAAAATGCAGAAACAATGTCAATAACATCAAAACTGAAAGTCAAAAAGTGATGAAGCAAGCTTTATATATGTAAATCTAAGGGATTGTTTGGGATGATCTAAATAAGTGCACTTTTTAACTTTTTATGAAATATGAGTTGGGTTTGAAATGATGTGTTAGAGAGGTGATGTGACTTAAATAGGATAGTGACTTTTTGACTTTTTGTCTTTTTCGAGACATGCCAAACTTGGCCTAAATATGGTCAAGCACTGCTCCAGTTTGCAAAAATATTATCTAGTTCAAAAAATTTCACACAATAAAATCTTTTCCATTTCACATATGTAGGTTTTTGCATAGTAATGGTAAAATCTTTACCATTACTATACAGATAAAAAAATTTGCATGCAAATTTCACACACTACGGCCTTTACACCCCACAACCGCAACTGCGTCACCGCCACCATTACGGCGACTGCAACCGCTTGTCAGAACCTTGAGTAAGACAAATGAAGCAAAAACCTACATATGTTAACTTGCATGCGAAATAACCACAAGTATTTGTAACCTAAATTCCATGGTTCTCTCTCTTCATCTAAGATAGGGAATACTAATATAATTAACAAGCACAATTATCACTGTGCACAATATTCTCCAAAAGATCAGTTAAGTTGACAAAACAAAATAGATCCATCTAGTATAATTAAGTGCTTCCCACAAAATGGTGACAAGAAAGTGCAGCCACCTTCTGCATACATACCTGAAATAAGATCCTTTTTGCCACCTTCTGCTGCCAAACGATACCATTGAATTGAACATCCCGAAAGTTCTGGAGCACTATCAGAGCAAGGTTGAATCCTTAAATATGAACCCAAAGTTTCAGAACCATCTAATTCATATGAGTGAGCCAAGTTTTCCTCACCCCTCCTGCTCTTTGCCAGCTGAGAAGGTCATGGAAATTAGAGTGCAATATTTTAATCACAAAACATCCATATCTCCACATCTCTGCATCATCGAATATGGTCTAAAAATGCAGAAAATATGAAGTACAAGCATAACAGAAGTTTTTACTGGTTGGATTTGGCTTACACTTCCTATCACTATAACAATAAAAGATTCAGAGAGAGAGAGAGAGAGGAGCAGATGACTATCCATACCACGATTTAAAAATAAATAAAACAAAACAAAACAAAACAAAGGTGAAATATAAAATTAAGATTAAAATGTGAATATATATATATACATCAAACATGGACCGTTCCAATACTCAAAAGATCAAGTGGATCCATGTGAAATTTTAGCTTTACCGATCCATGTATAACCTAAACTCCTTGGTCGATGAGGTTGTTCTAGTTTACTAAACAAAAAAGAACACAAGAGATCCAGAGGATGCAATGGCTAGGTTGGTCTCAATAAAGCGGAAGTCTGTTTAATGAGGAAAAAAGAGATACTCTGTACATGGTAAACAGGTTCCAGAGAAGTGAACCAGTACTCCACAGCCTGCATTGATTAAAAGAGTAGATAGGCAAGGTTCAAGGTGAATCTTCGCATTTTGGTTTGAAGCATAGGATCCCAGAATTTAAGCTATGCAGGTCTAGGACGTTGTCATTAGAATTTTGTCCTTCAAATAATATAAATAATTCTGAACATGAGGAAATATTTGTTTAATTTCTTCAAGGTGTGGTGGCAATTTCCAACCCTATGTAACAAATCCAATTCTAGACAGATATTGTATTGCACTATATTAGTTATATTAGCATAAGTTTAACCTGAATCCATTTCTAAGTAAATCCTACCAATCATTCAGTTTATAATATGAGCCTACCAACTTGAGGGGTTTATAGAAAAACTCCACTAATACAATTCAACATGCTGTTTAAGAAGCTAAAGTGAGGTTCTTAAACCTCATGGGCCCCCGATGCTAGAATTGAAACAACTCATTCCCATTCCCACCCCCACCCCAGATTCAAGGACCTCAACACTCAAAAATTGTCAGAAGTGCAATTCTTTGCCCTGTAAACATATGTACTTAGCTTGCTTCAAGATCTTAGACTATATTTTCAGCACAAATTACTTGGGGAACCTTTAAACAAGCTAACCAACCTATGAAACCAAGGCAAAAGAGCAGGACAATAACTACATCAAGAGAAAAAGAAATAGATCTACATAAAATTTTAAGAGTTGATGCAGCAACTTAATATTGGGAAAACAGTTCATGCAGCTAAACACTAATCTCAACTTCTGATACTTGGGGGCCATTGAAAAAAGAATAACATAAAGAACCACCCACACATCAAGCATACATGAACAGACATTGATTGATCATACAAAGAAATCAACAAAAGTTAACAAGAGAGAGAGAGAGAGAGACGAAGAAACGAACAAACCTCTTTCTGAAGCAGAAGAGAATGTTTAGATTTCTCAGCAAGCTGAAGTCTCAATGCTTGAAGCTCATGCTCCATGTCCATAACCTACAAATTTTTATGTTTAATTCACTTATGCAATAGAAGTAACTATATCCAAAAACAAAACTAAATGTTTGAATTGTAAAGAACATACATTACTATGAACCCAAACAAGCTAAATTATCTACTAATAAAAACAAAAACAAAAAATTAAATTAAATTATATTTACATTGCAGCGCAATGAGAACAATGCTGAGAGCAAATACAATGTAAAAGGAGCCTAGTTTAATTCATTAGAACTAATACAGCATACGTGCATAACAAGAACGTTTACCTAATTAGGCACTAACAGGAAAGTGGCATGGTTGCTTGTATTTAGTCAAGTTTTAGTGATACAGAGTATAAAAAGCTCAAGGAAGGCTAAATTCAAAGAAGTAAAGATATTTGGACATTGGCATGATTTCAAAGAGAAGCCAATAGGAACCTTATATAATTATGTTTCTAATGTTATTAGTATTATTTTACAATTATTTTTATGTTTTCTAGGATTTTTAGATCAGGGATATTTTGGTAATTTTCATATTTGCTAACAAGGCTATAGGGGTCGCCCATGGGTTGTCTTGAGGGTCAAGTTATTTAATTGATTTTTATTTATGTTTTTTATTTGGTCTTAAATTGGTTTTGAAAGCCGAGATATTTTTAAAATATTCTTTTTTTTGTTCTAGTTGAAATATTTCCAAAATCTATATAAAGCCATGTAATACTTCGAATTTAATAGAGTGGATATTTTATAGAATTTTTAGAGCTTTGAAGCCTCTTTGGTTTTGTGTGATGCAATGCTTAACCCTAGGTATGATGCCTAAGGCCTTTAAGAGTAATTCCTAGAACTATCTTCTTCTTTCCCTTCCTTTCTTTCTTAAATTTCAGTGTTTTCACAGCCCAAGAACAGCCCCTAACAACACTGTCCTACATCATCCTACTATCCCTTTCAAAAAAAACTACACTTGTGAACAGGACATCTCTTTAAACAGCAGCCTTCATTATCTTGTGCAAGACCATAATTTTCTCAGCTCATATTATTCAACTCATCCATATAATAAGTTATTGTCCGAAATATATGAAACTCTTTATGTTTCACTTAGAAAATATGAAGAAGAAGAACTCCGAAAAATATGAGGAAGAAGGAATATATTTCTGTTATATTCAAAACTTCTTATCTTACAAGACCAAATGACACTCCTTATATAGGAGATATTACAAACATCATCATAACCCATTATATGCCACTTACATATTATATATTACCACTATCTACCACTATCATATTATATACATGCCACTATCTACCACCAACACCACTATCATATTCTATACATGCCACTATCTACAACCAACACCACTATCATATTATATGCATGAACACAATTTCCAGCACTCCCCCTCAAGCTGGTTTGAAGATATCTTCCATAGCCAGCTTGCTAGTCAGCTTATCAAATTGCTTCTTGTGTAGTCCCTTCGTTAGCACATCAGCTAATTGTTCACCTGTTGGAAGGTAGGTCATACAGATTATGCCAGCATTGATTTTCTCCTTGATGAAATGTTTATCCACTTCTATATGTTTTGTGCGATCATGTAGAACTGGATTATGAGCTATAGATATAGCTGCTTTGTTGTCACAATAGACCTTCGTAGGTGTCGGGTGAGAAAGCTTTAATTCTTCAAGAATTCTTTTAATCCACATTACTTCACAGATTCCATGGGCAACAGCTCTGAACTCTGCTTCTGCACTACTTCTAGCTACCACATTCTGTTTTTTACTCCGCCATGTAACTAGGTTCCCACCTACAAAGGAGCAGTATCCGGATGTTGATCTCCTGTCTGTAACACTTCCTGCCCAGTCTGCATCTGTGTATACTTCAACTTGAAGATGTCCATGTTTCTTGAATAGTAAGCCTCTCCCTGGAGTTCCTTTCAAATATCTTAAGATCTTATAAACGGCCTCAAAGTGCTCTGCCCCTGGTGAGTGCATGAACTGACTTACCATGCTGACTGCAAAGGCAATATCAGGCCGCGTATGAGACAAGTAAATCAATTTCCCTACAAGTCGCTGATATTGTTCTCTCTCTTTGACTTCTTCAGCCTTAGCAGCTTGTAACTTCAAGTTAGGCTCGATCGGAGTCTCCGCCATCTTACAACCAAGCATACCTGTTTCTCCAAGGAGATCAAGAACATATTTTCTCTGATTAACGAATATACCTTCCTTGGATCTTGCAAATTCCATTCCGAGGAAATACTTGAGGGCTCCCAGATCCTTAATGTGAAATTCTTTTGCGAGTTTCTCTTTGAGAGCTGCTAACTCTGCTTCATCATTACCAGTTAAAATGATGTCATCAACATAAACAATCAAAATTGCAATTTTACTGTTTTTTGAATGTTTATAAAATATTGTGTGATCTGCTTGACTCTGCGAGAAGCCACAACTGATAACTGCCTTCCCAAAGCGTTCAAACCACGCTCTTGGTGATTGTTTGAGTCCGTATAATGACTTGTTCAATCTGCATACTCTGTCACTTCCAAGTCTCTGCTCAAATCCCGGCGGTAGGCTCATGAACACCTCCTCTTCAAGATCACCATTGAGAAATGCATTTTTAATGTCAAGTTGATGTAGAGGCCAATCTGAATTTACTGCAAGAGATAACAGTACTCTGATGGAATTTATTTTAGCAACAGGAGCAAACGTCTCCTGATAGTCGATCCCATAAGTTTGAGTGAAGCCTTTAGCTACCAGTCTCGCCTTGTATCTCCCAACGCTTCCATCTGCGTTACATTTTATCGTAAACACCCATTTACACCCAACTGTTTTCTTGTCTTTGGGTAGATCAACTATCTCCCAAGTACCACTTCTCCTTAAAGCATTCATCTCCTCCATGACTGCTAATTTCCAATTCGAATCATCCAATGCTTCCTGTATATTCCTTGGAACAAACAAGTGTGAAATCCTAGATGTGAAAGCTCTATGGCTTTTAGACAGTCTTTGATAGGAGAGGTAATTTGCAATAGGATGTTTAATGCAATTTCGGACACCTTTCCTAATTGCTATAGGTACATCAAGGTCGGAAATAGAAGGAATAGGATTACCTAAAATTTCGATGCCAGAACTCGGGTGGACATTCGGGTCATTAGGATGGACATTCGGGTCATTATTCCTCAGATGAAATCGCTTCCTAGTATAAACCTGAAGCTCAGGATTTAGATCATTTTGTAGTACTTCTCTCCCTAAACAAGAATCTTCTTGACTAGGCACCATAGAACTTGGTTCTCCTAAGTGATCATTATCAGACAGATGTGGTTTTTGTGTAGGATAAATGACATTGGGGAGCGGGATAGAAATATCCCAAAAACGGTCTTCTACTCCACTTGTCTCCCCCTGAAGAGAAGTGTTGGGGAAATAGGATTTTGTTTCCACAAATGACACATCCATACTTACATGAAATTTCTTGTTTTGAGGATCGAAGCACTTATACCCCTTTTTGTTTGAGGAATAACCCAAAAAAACACATTTTATAGCACGGGGGTCAAGTTTTGAACGAAATTGACTGGGAACATGAACATAGGCAGTACATCCAAAAACTTTGGCGGGTAAATCAGAAAACAACCTCGTGTCAGGAAAAAAAGTTTTGAGACAATCAAAAGGTGTTCTGTATGTTAACACCTTTGTAGGCATCCTGTTTATCAAATACGAGGCTGTTAAAATTGCTTCACCCCATAAATATTTAGGAACATGCATGTAAAACATTATAGCACGTGCTACTTCAAGTAGATGTTTATTTTTTCGTTCTGCAATGCCATTTTGTTGAGGGGTATCCCGACATGTAGATTGATGAAAAATCCCCTTTTTTTCCAAAAACTCACCCAACTGCTCATTGAAATATTCTGTTCCATTATCAGAATGTAAAATACCAATTTTGGTTTGAAATTGGTTTTCAATCATATTGTAAAAATTTGTGAATAAATTTTTCACATCAGATTTTTTATTCATCAAATAAATCCAACATAAGCGGGTATGGTCATCAATAAATGTAACAAACCATCTTTTACCAGAAAGAGTAGTGATTTTAGAAGGGCCCCAAACATCACTATGAATCAAATAAAAAGGTTTTGAAGCCTGGTAAGGTTTTGGCAAATAAGTAGAGCGATGAAATTTTGCAAAAATGCAACTTTCACAATGAAAAGAAGAACAATCGATCCCTTTAAATAATTCTGGAAATAAATGTTTCAGATAAAGAAAACTAGGATGTCCTAGCCTATAGTGCCATAGCATTATTTTTTCTCGAACAGAGATTGAACTGGTACTATTAAAGCTCTGAGCTTTTTTATTACTAACAGGTACTTCATCAAAGTAGTAAAGACCTTCAAGCATCCTAGCACGCCCAATCATCATCCCCGAGTTCTGGTCCTGAAATTCACAATGGGATTCAAAAAATGTAACACGACAATTAGAATCCTTAGATAGTTTACTGACAGACAAAAGGTTACAGGCTAAGTTGGGGACGTGAAGAACAGCATTGAGATTAATTTTCTCAGTTAGTTTAATAAATCCTTTTCCTGCAATAGGTGAAAAACTACCATCGGCTATTCTGATTTTGTCATGACCAGAACAAGGGAAATAGGTACTAAATAAATGGGAAAAACTAGTCATGTGATCGGAGGCACCGGAATCTATGATCCACGGAGAGAAGTTTAGGCAAGAGAAGGCTTTAGGATTTCTACCTGTTTGTGCCAACAAAACACTAGGAGTACCGGTTGAGGAGTTGGATTTTATCAGCTTTAAGAGTTGATCAATCTGCTCTTTGTTGAAGGGACCTGAATCGGCTTCATTAGCGGTAGGAAAGCCACGATTCTTCTCTCCTTGTTTGCTGCTTTTCCAGTTGACAGGTTTGCCATGAATCTTCCAACACGTTTCGCGTGTATGGCGAGGCTTGTTGCAAAAATCACACCAGACCCGTGACTTATCATCAAACCTGCGCTGGTAATTTGCATCTCAGGGATCAACCCCGATCACATTTTTACATTAAAAAAAAAAAGGATAGGAGACACTGTATGGTCGTGTCAGACCATTGGTGAAGACACTGAAAGGTGGTGTCATAACGTTGTAGAGGACACTGTATGGGGGTGTCATAACTTTGTAGAGGACACTGTATGGTGGTGTCATAACGGTGTAGAGGACACTGCATGGTGGTGTCAGACCGATGTAGAAGACAGTTTATAGGGTCATGTCGGACCGTTGTAGAAGACAGTTTATGGGGTCATGTCGGACCGTTGTAGAAGACAGTTTATGGGGTCATGTCGGACCGTTGTAGCAGACAATGTTGTGACAGTTGTTGTGACAGTTTACGGAGTCTTGCTGGACCCTTGTAGAAACTAACCGGAATCAATGTCGGGACAGTTTACAGAGTCTTGTCGGACCCATGAAGGAGCTAACCGGAATTAATGTCGGGACAGTTTACAGAGTCTTGTCGGACCCATAAAGGAGCTAACCGGAATCAATGTCGGGACAGTTTACAGAGTCTTGTCGGACCCTTAAAAAGTCGCACCCTCAAAAGGTGTGCCCAATTTTTTAAAAGGCGTGCCATCAAAAGGCGTGCCCATTGTATCAAAAGGTGTACCGGACATGATGGCGAGGCGCGTGACTTGGCTTGCGCGCCCAGGTTGTCGTCTAGCGCCGAGCGGCGCATGATACGCGTGGCTGCTTTGGCTATATAACCAAGACGAAGGCAGAGGCTGAGGCAGAGAAAAACTGAGAGAAACCTCTGAAAAAATCCTTCGTGTTGCTGAGAAAAAGAGTTCCTTGTGCTGAGAGAGATAGTCTGTAACACTTTGTTGCCCAGAAAATGGCCTCGTCTTCCCGTGGACTGCTCACCCTCTTTCCCGACCTCAACGAGTCAACAAGAGAGAGAACTGGAGCGGTGGCACTGGAACCTCAACCGAGTGCCCCGGAGTTTGCTCCGTTGAACTTTCCGATGCGGTCGGTGGAGCAAAAAATGGCAGTGCAAACGGATGTGGAGGCTAATCAGTATACTTTGAAGGCATGTGTGGAGTCCATGACGGCGGTCACAAACTTGTCGCACCGGCTGCAGAGTAGGACAAATGAGGTGCAGCAATTAAACGCCCAGCTGGCTCTGCTCCAACGCATGTATAAGGATGCGCGAGCAGAGATAAGCGTGCTAAGGGCAGAAAACAAGGAGCTGAAGCGGAAGGCCACCGTGATGTTCCGATTTGGAGGGCCACCATATGCTGTAGTGGAGGAGCAGGGAGGAGGCAACTTGCTTGGGGGTCTAGGAAGCACGGAGGCAACACCGTCAAGGGCCGCACAGGACGGAGGCAAGAAGAAGAGACTGGCGGCAGAGTAGATAAGAAAAACTCCCGCCTGTGGATGTGGTGTTTGTTTTTGTTGTTGTTGTTGTTGTTGTTGTTTTTTTTTTTTTTTTTTTTTTTTTTACACAACAATCTTGTAATCAATCAATCAATAATACATTTATACAAAAATGCCTATTATATAGGAGATGATTCTGGAGTAGGTGAGGAGTGAGTGGTGGAGAGTAGGTGAAGTGGAGGTGGTAGTGGTGTAGTGGGTTAGGTTTAGTGGAGTAGGTGAGGTGGTAGTGGTGGTAGGTTTATGGTAAATTCTAACAAATCACACCAGACCCGTGACTTATCATCAAACCTGCGCTGGTAATTTGCAGCCTTGTTGGCCGCAACATCGCTAATTAAAGCAGAAATTTCAATTGATTCACCATTACCTTTTTTCTTAAGCATGACGCTCCTTCGGCTCTCTTCCCTTCTGACTTCGGCAAATACTTCGCCAATGGATGGGAGAGGAGGTCTGCCAATAATTCTTCCTCGCACTTCATCGAACTCAATGTTGAGGCCGGCAAGAAACTTGTAAATACGGCTGTCTTCCACAGTTTTCTTGTGGTGGTTGCAGTCGTCAACCGATTTCCATTCGTATGTGTTGAAGATGTCAAGATCCTGCCACAACCTTTTCAACGAATTGAAATATTTGGTGACGGAATCATCTCCTTGACGAATCTCTCCCGACTTCAAAGTTAATTCGAAAACTTGAGATTGATTTCCTAGGTCAGAATACATCTGACTAACATTATCCCACAATTCTTGTGCAGTAGTATAGCACATGTAATTAGAGCTTATATCCTCCTCCATGGAATTGACCAACCATGTCATAACCATGGAGTTTTCAGCGTCCCAATTGTCGAACAGCGGATCATTAACAGCAGGAGCCTTCTTGTCACCAGTGATGTAACCGATCTTTCCTTGCCCACGGATATACATCCGGACAGATTGTGACCAGCGGAGAAAATTATCACCATTTAGGCGGATGGTGGTGATTTGGACAGAGTGAGAGTTGGACGTTTTCACCGGAATGGCAGCGGCAGGGGTTGAAGTGGTTCCGGACGTGACTTCCGACATGGCTATGACGGTTTTAGGGCTGCTGTGTTTTTTGTTGCTCTGATACCAACTTAGAAAATATGAAGAAGAAGAACTCCGAAAAATATGAGGAAGAAGGAATATATTTCTGTTATATTCAAAACTTCTTATCTTACAAGACCAAATGACACTCCTTATATAGGAGATATTACAAACATCATCATAACCCATTATATGCCACTTACATATTATATATTACCACTATCTACCACTATCATATTATATGCATGCCACTATCTACCACCAACACCACTATCATATTCTATACATGCCACTATCTACAACCAACACCACTATCATATTCTATACACACCACTATCTACCACCAACACCACTATCATATTCTATACATGCCACTATCTACCACCAACACCACTATCATATTATATGCATGAACACAATTTCCAGCAGTTTCCAAGAACACATATTTTATAAAATTAGGACCATACCCATAACCTGAATCAGCTTATTTACAGCAGTCAGAAACCAACCTAAAATAATGGTCTTCTTTCTTTTCTTACAACACTGGAATATTTTAAATCAGAGAGAAAGATGTACTAGTGTTCTGCTTGCTTGGAAGTGCCCAGAGCTAGCAGCAATTTCTTTATCATATTGTTGGTTTTCTTCATGGAGAAAACTGAAGAAAAATTGACTTATTTCATAGGAGGATATATTTTAAAAGTTAAAAATACAACTTTATTCCTGCGACTATTACATTCTTGTAAAGTTTCTTGTTTCAGGAAACATGCTGCAATCCCTTTCTTATTGTATCATTGTCAATAAGAAAACCATAGACTTGAACCTGCATCTTTTTAGTAATTTAAATCAAATAGTTGCCATTTATACTAGAGAAGAGTCAGGAGCACCATGGGAGACTAGTTCTAAATCCTAAATGTATTTGAATGCTTTCAAATGGAAAAGACATGTCCATTGCTATTAGGGAAAGATAACCATTCAGCTTGACAAGGCATGCTTTAGTCCTTTAAGTTTCAACCGAACCTTAAAAAGTCACTTCAATGACATTGACATCATCTTCCTTTGAAATGGTTCACAGCTAATATTATTGTCGCCATCAGAATACATTTTACCCCACCATCTCACTATACCATGCATGAAACTTACTCCAGAGATCAAGTTTAAACCAAAAATTAATTGGACAACAGTTTCCAATGTACAAATGGAAACGGTATCATTTTGGCTGAGTAAAACTTAAAATCCAAGAGTACATGGCCAACTGAAGAAACTGAAAATATGGTACGGGAATATTTTAATGCCATATTAGTAGCTGAAGTCTTTCAGGAGCTGAATCTCAAAATTGAAAAAAAAAAAATTAAATTAGGATTAAAATCACCTTTAACTAAGCATCTTCAGCATTCAATGTCGAGTCAAACTTCTCCAACTAAAACAAGGGAAATTTAGCTGACCGCTCCATTGGACCCTTGATTGATGAAAAGGACAACCCAATTTATTTTGCTTCATAAACCCCCTAGGGAGAAGGCGCATAATTGAGTAAGGACAAAGTAAAATATCTTCTTCTTTTTTTCTTGGACAACATTACCGGAGTAACATGTTAATGTGAACCAGAGTAACATGTTACTGTGAGACAGAGTAACATGTTACTGTGAGACAGAGTAACATGTTACTGTCAACATCAATTTCGACAATAATAATAATTTTTTTTTTTTTTAAGAGTTTCATAGTCAACATGGATCTTATTTGATAAATCTTGATAAGAGATTCTAAAAATACTAATTTTATTAAAAACCGACATCTAAATCAAAAGTTATAATATTTTAAAGTTTAATATTTTGGTAATAGTGGTATGTGTTGGACTTTTCAAGAAAAACTTTTTGCACTTGTCCTTAAAGTATTAAAGTTTTATTATGAGGGAGCTTTGACCAAATCCCCCCTAAAACAATTTAATCCATTTTAATATATTTTCAGTTAAGTGGTAGTCAGCAAATGCACTTACTATAAGATCAAATAACACATGCCTTCCCTATTTAGAAATTTATTTATACACATACATAAAATGAACGTGAAACATTGGCAGGATTAATTTCAATAAACAAGAAGAAAGGGTCCACAAAGTAGACTAAACTCTTTAATACTTGGAATTATTTACTAGGATAGTTCCATGAATCAGTGTTAGGAACCAGTGTACATACCTTGCTAGGCTGATGCAACATTTTGATGCGTCTAGCCTCTTGAACCTCCTTCATCAATTCTTCCAAATCCTAAATATTTAACACAAAATGTCGAAGTTGGGAAATAAAGACATTAGCATAACATAAAGTAGTTTCCCAAACAAAAGCCCCTAATGAGAATAAAAGTTTAGATTGTTTGTGCAATTTTCTTCTCTACCAAAGTAGAATACAAATATTCTATTGGATTGCAGCAACTTCTTTATTTGCAACATTTTTAATTGAAAATAACTTCTAGCAAATTATGATACAAAAACAAAAACAACACCCAAATTGTACACATTAATGTGTGTTTGGGAGGGGAAAGATTGGGTACACACCTAACCTTTGGCATAGTGCACAAAGTGGCTGCCCTGAGACTTGAACCCATAACCTCAAGGTTCTAGCAAATTATGATGCGAAAAAAATATATATATATATATATATATATTTGTATGATGCCCAATTATGTAGCAACTCACATTGGTGTGAGTGATTCATGATATTCAACAAATATCTTCCTTTCAGCTCCTTTGACGAGGAGGAGGAGGAGGAAGAAGAAAAGGATAAGGAGAAGGACGCAAAGGAGAAGGAGAAAAAGAATGAGAAAAAGAAGAAGAAGAAACCCAAAATGGACGGAAGAAAGGAAGAAAATACATCCAAAAAGAAGGAAGGAAGAAAAGAAAACAAAGAGGGCTTCCTCTACAACTGATTACCACAAAGTTAGTGTGATTGATCTTCTCCTAAAATTGTCTTTCTGAAAGTTTCCCTAAGCGATAAAATTTCCAAGCAAATCATTCAGAAAAACACAGCTTAGGCAATATATATAGCCACATCAAAATGCATGATTCGGTGTAATCTTTGAACAATAAGTTCAAGTAAGTCATATTTACCTGTTTCCCTGAAGCGCGGGACATATGTTCTTGTTCCTGAAGCGCCACTTCCACTCTTTGAACTGCCGCCCTGGCATTCTCAATTTCTGCCCTAGCAAAAGCTCTTTCTTCATCAACATGTTTCTTAGCATCTTCTGAAGCCTACAGATGTATTCAGAAAGAAACAAAGGACGAGTTTCATGTGTATTAAAAGTTTTGTATGGGGGGAAATAAAAATAAAAATCAGAAGAGAAGAGACCAATAGAACATAAAAACAATGAATTAAATTGAGTTGCAGAATAAGAGTAATTAAAGATAAAATGTAATCACAGTAACAACAATGAATGAAGAGTAATTAAAGAAGAAACTATTAAGTAGAACCTTGAATACCAAGTAGAAGGAAGGTTAACATGAAATCTAGATCATTTTGCATGAAACAATTTGCGTTCTTTACTCTTAGCAAACAAGATAGGATAATGTTGCATTGTCATAGAAATGTGGAATGTATGCATCATTAGAGTTTAGCACTAACAAAAAGAGGATGAGGGAAGAGACTTCTTTTTGTCTAGTTGGTGTTGTATGTGTTGCAAAGATGAGGAATCATTTATTTCGTCACAATGAAGTGGTGAAGAGAGTTACAGAATTTACTTTTGTATATTTTTGGAGCTACCTAGGTCATGTCTGCAATGTTTTGAATGTTTTACTAGTCATGGGTAGGGGGTGCTCATCAAGAAGAGTCGTAAAGGTTGGAAGGCAATGCATGTGATATGTATGGCAGGAAAAGAATAGGCACACCTTTGAAGAGAGATAAAGTTGTCAGTACATAGATTAAAGTCCATGTTGGCACAGTTTTCATTTTTGGCTTAAAGAAAATTTTTATGTATTGTCTTTTGCTCTTGTCGACTTTTTTGGAGAGCTTTCTTTTGAAGCCCCTTAGACTACACTATATACATTCAATGTACATGGGCTATGCTTCTGCGTCTTTTCAATATAATTAATTTACTTAACAAAAAAAAAAAAAGATAAGGCATACCAATAATGAACATGTACCCTTATTTAATACCAAATGATAGACATACAAATAAAATAAATTTATTTAATTTTCTTTAAGCCCTACCCTGATTTATGAATCTTATCTTCCTTTTTCAAGCAAGAATCATAATAATGAACAGAACAATGCACATAGACAGTCCATAATGTGTGAAGCGCCCAAAAAGAACATGAAAGAGCATGCTGTAAAAAGATAGTATCGCCAGTTATTCTTACCACTGAACATGAACCAAAAGAAGCAAGAAAACATTCTAATATATTGCTAGAACATACTTTTGCTTGATTCTACACATATTATATGATTTATACATAGACACACTAAGAAGCACGGGCATGGACCCGTGACACAACATGAAAAATTTCAAAAAATGTAGAACACGAAACGTAAGGGACACTTGCAAAATATGTAATTTATATGTTATATATAAAGATAAATTATTATATCATAAATGTTAATATTTAAATCAAATATAATAATTTTTAAAGTTTAAAAAAGAATATAAATTTACATTATTTCTATTTTATCATTGAATTTCAAGTTATTTTATTCAAACTTGTATTGTTTCATGTGTGTCTAAGTGAAGTGTCCGATGAGTGTCGTGTCATGTCGGTGTCTGACACGTTGTCAAAAACAACATTTTATCTTCTTAGAAGTGTCTATTCTTTTTAGTAGACACATTAGCTTATGCTTTCCCTATTTTGAAATAATGTGGATGCTTTTTACAGCTGGAGCACATGCATCCCAATGTCCCAAAAGTAAAAGTTTTATAGATCTATTCTTTTGCACAGCCATAAACCAACACCCAACTTTTCCATTTTACCTGCTTAAGAAAATTGGCGAGTCTTTTCACTTCTGCCTTCTCTTGAATTAGCTCTCCTTCCCTATGAGTCAACTGAACTGCTAAAGCTTCAACCTGGAGGATATAGCCAGAATTACAGCATACTAACTTAGAGAGAAAATAGCAATATTAGAGACAATAATAAACTCAAACCTTGATTATATTATCCTACAGCATGCTCACTTAGAGAGAGCATAACAATATTAGTGACAATCATAAACTCAAACCTTGATTATATTACCCTCCAGCATGCTCACTTAGAGAGGGAGAGAGAGAGAGAGAGAGAGTATAGCAATATTAGAGATAATCATAAACTCAAACCTTGATCATATTATCCTAGCAGCCATTTTTAATGAAAAGTTATGATATGGAGACAAAATTGCAAATTTCATAATCCCACATAAGGAAAATAATCAGTACTTTTTCAATTACTGTATCAAAACTACTAGAAAAGAAAAGGAAACAAACAAGAAAATGGCCATAACAGAGTAAAAGGGCTAAGAAAAAAATATATCCCAGCAAACCATCTAATGATTCAAAAGGTTTTGGCTTTTAGCTAATCCAACAAATGAAATAGAAGACATATCATAGAAAAAGATTATTACATATGCTATGCTCAATGAATGGAAGGTGGATTTTGCTAAGAAAACCCGAGTGCCACCTTAATTGTAGTTGAATATTGATGTGGACCAACTTATTGTTGTAAATAGGCCTTACTTTAGCGGGTCCAAGTGTTCAGCCATCTCAACCTGAACAATGGACTGTCTAAGATGTGCATCATTTGGCTCTCCAGGGATCAAGCTAAGATGTCAAGGCCAAAGAGACTTCATCACAAGCCTAAAGCTTGGTTCAACATGTAACTTGCTCAACATTATGTCTGTATCATCTATAATATAATACTTCAAAAACAAATTAAGGACAGCAAGGCGCGAAAGGTTCGAGTGCTAACAAAAGCTCTTGGGTTCAACTGCTGGCATTTCCTTAGCCTAGCCAGTTCTGCTTTCCTATGTTAGCTGAACCAATGTGATAATGAGCATATCTCACGAGAACTGAGCAAACCACTTGATCATTCTTGGAAAATATCTAACTTCACTTTAAATAGCCAGGGGCATTTAGGAAAGAAAGAGTTTAAATAGACAAACTCGTATTTAGGTACGTAATCCATAAATGGATCTTATTGTTCTCCCTTGTAGACCTCATTTTGGAGTGTAAAATAAAAGCTTTCCAATCCAAAGAGAACATTGCTTCAGGAAATTTGAAAACAAACATATGTTACTACCTTTCAGTAGGTCACATCAAAGTCTCAAGAGTGGAAAACAAATCAAACTCTTGCTCTTTTGATGTGCCGTTCATTCCCTAACCCAGCGGCAAAACCAAGACTGTCATATTATAAATGCAATGGGATTTGCATCAGTGTAGAAGGAGATTTTACATTCTTTGGTTGCCTGTTTGAGCTTTCCTCCATTAATCTTTTCGGTTGTCTCCACTTTGTTAGAGGCCTTATCACCCTGTTTTCTTTTCTCTTCAATAAAATTTTAAGGTAGCTTGATGAGTTTGCCATTGCACCAGGTGTTGCACAGATTCCATTTGGTACTTTCAAGCTTTACTACAGAAGTCTTTTACTGAATTGTTTTCATTGCAAAGAACCATATTGGATGCTTATAATACTTTGCAAGTAAATCAGTCAAAAAGTTGAATGGCATGCAATGTTCACAAAGAACTGAATACTTTAGTAAGATTGAAGGGTAATATTTTCTTACACAAAAAAAATTGAAGGGTAATAACTTTTTTCCTCTCAAAAAACTTGTATAGTCAAATGCAATAGCAGTATTGTTTTACATGTGAAGTCATTCAATGATCAACTTTTCTATGGAACAAAGAAAGGAAGAAAGTGGAAAAAGAACTAACCATAGCAATAGCTTCTTCTACATCATCCTTATTTTTACCAGCCACACGGCCTCTTAAGGCTTCCAGTGCATCTCTAAGCTTCTTTAGAAGTACATGTTTCTCCAAAGAAGCAGCATCCCTGAGTCTAGCCTGTATTAGATGAATGAAAAGCATTTAAAACCACAAAAAGCGGTCTTACATTATTACTGAAACTAAATGTGATCAAGTTTTTAACCCAAGCTTAGAAGTTATCAAACCAAAGAAGCATCAATGGTTGACCCCTCAAAATGTTAAAATTTGGTTCCACCTCTCATTAATGCTTCATTTGTTGGCTGAAAACTAGTAAGGGAAAAAAAAAAGTACGAAGATATATTTCAAATACCCATGTTATTTGGCAAGTGCTCAAATAGTCATACTTTTTTCAAACTTTTTTTATTTGTGATGATTTTTTTTTTATTCTTTTATTTTTCAAGTGCTATTTAGAAGGATCTAAAAACTAGAAAAGTCAAAAAATAAAAAAATTCACTAAAGTAAAAATAATAATAATAATTCAAACCCCACTAATCTTTTCCAATAACAAAAAGTAACTTTTTTAGTAGGGTAAATTACATTTTTCACCCTCCAACTTTCATTTGAATTTCACACTAGTCCCTCATTTTCTAATTGTAAGAATTGAATTCTCACACTTGAAAACCTATTTGATATACCAGTTTCCATAGATGCACGAACAAAACCACGCGACGAAACTTAAAAATAAACCCAAAAAGTTGGCAAAGCGAAACCTCATCAGACAACTTAGCTGCTGCAGCCAAACCCTTCTCAAATTTACTGGCAAGGTCGCGAACAGAGAGACGTTTCTGCTGTTCCAGCAACTGGGCAGTTTCTCGAGCAATGACCTCCTTCATGGCTAACACTTTGGGATCCTCCACCTCCACAATCTGGTTGTTAGCACCAATTTTATAAGTTGGAAACCGACTAGTAGCAAATATCACATCTGCTGAGACTGGAGGAACTGCCTCCTTTTTCATTGAATCAGCAAAATCACGGCCTACCCTCGTCATGATACAAAATTTAATTTCTGTCACCAACAAAAGCAGAAAAATAACCCACCATTCATGACGAGAACTGTCATAAATTTATTTACAAAATTTTAAGGCTTCATTTGGCAGAGGCTTAAAAGCCAACTTTTATTGGCTAAAAAAGTCCGTTTTGCTATAAATAAATAAATTTAACTCATTTGACAAGCCCATTTCTCATCAAAAAGCTTACTTTAAGCTGTTCTAAAAAGCCACAAGAAAAGCCAAAAAAGCTAGAAATGTGTCCCAAAAAAAAAAAACAAGATTTTTAGCATTGTTTTTTTGTAAACTTATTTTAAGCCAATAAACTAGCGTTTTACCTAACAGCCAAAGAAAGCCTAAGTTACCAAAACAAACTAATTTCCAGTATTGGTCAATGCTTACCAACCCAAATTACTAATAATTGAGCAACTAATCTGAAAATTGAAATTGAACAACTATGTCTATCAACAAACAAAGAGACCCCTAAAGGCAAGAAATAATTTTTCAGAGTAATTGACATGCTTAATCAAATGATCAATTAATACAATGAACAAAACATAATGATCATAGATACACAGAGAGGACTATTGAAAATCAACAAACATGAAAATTGAAGAGAACAAAAATAAATAAAAAATCACTATGCTGAATGATCAGAGCAGTGGTTCAAAACTAAATGCTAAAGAAGAAGGAAAAAAAAAACCCCAAACCCAAACCGTGAAAATACAAGGTATTGAAAGAAAGAAAGAAAGAACCAAAGATAGAAATGAGACAAAAAAATGAAAACAAAAAGGGTAAGACTGTACTCACAGATCACGTAATTAAGTCCTAACAGACGAGATGAACAATGGCGAAGTTTGGTCTCGGTTGCAGGCAGACTTGAACGATGTTTTCTATAGAGAGAGAGAAGAGAGAGAGAGAGAGAGAGAGATTCTGAATAAATAGAGAGATAAAAGAAGGGGAAAGAGAATGGAGGTGTTTGGGTTGGCTTGGCTTGGTTTTACTTTTTAAAAGCAAAAGAAGGGCGAAGAAAAAGCCGCCTTAACGAAAACACACACTACTCTCGCTTTTGTCTATCTCTGTGTTAAATGTTAGTGACGTCGTTTTGTTGGGTACGCGTTTTGGGGTTAACAACAAAATCCTTAAAAATTCCGTGAAGTTGGCCCGCGTGGGGTCCGTGTGTACTTCATTTTCATCACTTTTTTAAACCTTATTGGAGGTAAACAACCAAATGGCCATAAATTGTGTCCTAATTTTGACCAAAATTCATTAAGCAATTAAAACAAATTAAGGCCAAGTTTGATATGTCCAAGGAAAGTCGAAAAGTCAAAAAGTTAAAAAGTTATTCAAAAGAGTAATGTTAGAGATTCCAAATATTCTACTAAAAGTTTTATCAAATGTCTCATATGGGTGTGGGACCTACACAATGTGGGTTCCATGTGGGTCTCACACCCATGTGAGACATTTAGTAAAACTTTTGGTAGAATTTTTGGGGCCTCTATCATTTTTGTATTCAAAAAGTTAAAAAGTTAACACTATTTACCAAAGTCAACAATTACGACTGCACAACTCCTGATCCTAAATTTCTCTTACAAACTAATTTTTACAATTTTTTATTACACATTTTTTCATAAAAAGTCAAAAAGTTAACCCAAACATCTATATTTTCTTCCTTAATTTTTTAGCCTAAAAAGACAAAAAGTACACTTATTTAAGACACCCTAAACAACCCCTAAATGATCATTATGATAACTCATAATAACAACAACAAAAATATATAAAAAAATAAAAAAATATATATTTTTTGATAAATCTTCTTTTTAAGTATTTTATTCTACTTAACTCATATTTTTTTTTAAATATTTCATTAAGTCCTGTTTAATGTAATATAATTAAAAGGTTATTTGGGATGACCTAAATAATTGTACTTTTTAAATTTTTATAAAATATGGGTCAGATTTAAATTGGGTTTGAAGTGATGTGTTGAGAGGTGATGTGGCTTAAACAAGATAATGTGACTTAAATAGGATAGTGACTTTTTGACTTTTTTGAAACATGCCAAACCAGCCCTAAATCATCTTTTCTAATTCTTTACACATGTTTCTATTTTAAAACTAATACATTAGAATAGTCTCTCATCTTATGGAGAAAATCTCTCTCTCATTTTAAAAAGGAAATCTTTTACAAATTCCATGGAGACAATCTCTCCCTTATTTTAAGGAGAAAAGCTTTCCTCAATCAATAGAGAAAATCTCAAATTATGAATTTTGAACATTTTTATAATTTGAAAATTTAAAAAATAACCCAACAAAAAATCTGAATAAAAATCAAAATACAATGTGAATGTTCACAATAAATAACAAATATACAACCAACTTTTGAAAAAACAAAACACATATTAAAGTACAATGTAAATGTTCACAATAAATTATAAACATATAAACTAACCTTCGAAAAAATAAAATTCATATCAAAATACAATATGAATGTTTACAATTTATAATTAACATACAACTAGCCTTAAAAAAAAAAATTCATACCAATGTAAACATTTACATTACAATGTGAAAACATAAAACAAAATTGAATGTGAAAATCGACTATTTCAATTGTTCAATGATAATAAAAATGATTGTTCAACTAACAAGTATGGTAACAAAAATAACAAACATACAATTAACTTTCAAAAAAATAAAACTTATGCCAAAATACAACGTGAATGTTCACAATTTATAATTAATATACAACTAGTTTAAAAAAAATAAATTAATGCCAATGTGAACATTCACATTGCAATGTAAAAGCATAAAATAAAATTTAAAAAAGTGAAAATTGGCTATTTCAATTGTTCAATGGTAACAAAAATAATTGTCCAACCAACAAACATAGTAAAAAAATAACAAAATATAATTAACTTTCGAAAAAATTTGAAAAAAAAACTCATACCAAAATACAATATGAATGTTCACAGTTTACAATTAACATACAACTAATCTTAGAAAAACTAAATTCATACCAATGTGACACTCACACTACAACATGAAACAAAATTGAAAAAAAAAATGACCATTTCAATTGTTTAATAGTAACAAAAAATTATTGTTCAAACAACAAGTATAGCAACAAATAACCAATAATATGTAAATATTCACATCTTACATGTAACGCCCTCAAAATAACAACATTAAACCCATTAATATAGACATGCATTGATATACAAAGCTTCACATTCTTCTATTCATCAGAGTACTTCATTACAAAAATATTACACGTTAACAACAAAAGCAAATGCCCTATGGGCTTACAGCTTTCCAAGTTAACACTTGGTTACAAAAGAGAGTACTAACTCAATTACATATTAAGTCCTTGGCTTGAATTTACATGTAATACATCAAAGAAATAAGACAACAAAAGTGTGTCCGCCTCTAGCCTCCCAAGCTAAATCCTTGGAGGTGGCATGCTACCTGTACCTGAAAATGATATTCCCATAAAGGGTGAGCCACAGCCCAGTAGAAATACACTAAACCAAATATGGACAATGACTAAAAGATTAACAATTGATAGATGGTCAACACAGATACTTTTCCTTATCACACTCTACAGTTTCATGACATACAAGTCCATGTTACAATCCATTTTCCAATTCCTTTCAATTCTCAATTTATAATCATGGCTCAGAACCTGGCCAAACAACTTATATGAGACAATAACTCATATTAAGAACTTTCCCATTTCACAATAGATAAGCATACTAGCTATATCACACATCAACAGATAAGCATACAAGTTATATCATCACTTCCACAGATATGCATAAAAGCACTATCACACTTCCAATGACAAGCATATGAGCTCTGTCAACACATTATTAGATAAGCATATGAGCTCTATCTATGAAGTCCATCCCCTATCTCCTCCCAACAACATCCGGTTTAGAGGTCCATCCCCTATCTTCCCCTAAACCGTGGAGTACATCTCCTATCTCCTCCAACACACACAATGCATATAAACAATAATTATACACATCACCACACAATACATAAATTTAATGTATGCTTTCAACCGTCATACTCAATGACATATTCCAGTGATTAGTTTCAGTTTGCCTAATCATCATGCATTGTCTACAACAATCAAGACTATCCTCTACCGATAGCCCAAAGCAGTTATTTTTATATAGAAAATAAATGCAACAATGGATATATAATCAACATTTCAACTAGGCGAGTGATAAATAATCCAACTACACCCTTTAATCCCATATCTTTCCAAACCAATTTCTCATTTCCCATAATTAATTATGCAAATTAATTAACCAATGTAATTAGGGCATTTTCCATAATTAACATTACAACCCTTAGGTTCCATTTTCATTAATGTTTTAACATTAATTTCACTTTTTCCATGCCAAACATGCATCTAGGTTTTATATAGCCAAAGCCCCAACTTTTGTAAAAATTTACACCAAGGCCCCCAAACTTTCACAAAATCACCAAACCAACCCCAACATCTCAAAACACTAAAATTTAAAGACAAAGCTCATAAAGAGAAGTAGGATATCCCTACCTCGAAGTTAGAGCTCGGATGGAGAAGAGACCAAAACCAAAAAGCTCCAAAGACCAAGATTCTCGGATCAAAATGACGCCCTCGACGATCCACACAACTTTCACAAAGGCCGAAGAGAAGGAGGACACTCTAACTAGATCAAACCCTAGAGAGAAGGGAGTTTCTACAGAGAGAGGCTCTCAAAAATGGTTTTGGAAAAAGTAGGAGAGAGAAAGAAAAGCAAAAAGTGATTTAAAATCACCCAGCGGATAACTCATATACGTATGACCCGCTCGAGCGGAGAACACAACACTCTAGCGCCAAGAACAAAAATTTGGACACGCTCGAGCGCAATAAGGCCCGCTCGAGCGCCAAGACACAAGAATAAAGTATTTCCGCTCGAGCGCGAAAACCAGTCCGCTCGAGCGTAGATTTCTACCTCCCAGAATTTATACCCAGAAAGTACTACCCGCTCGAGCGCCACCAAACCCGCTCGAGCGCCGCCGCTCGAACGTAAACAAACCCGCTCGAGCGTAAAAATCACATCTGCAGAAGTTTTGCAGGAACACGAAATACTGGAGGTGTGCAATCACCGCTCGAGCGTAAGAAGACCCGCTCGAGCGGACCGCCTAAAAACTGAACAACAAGGAATTGAAACCAAGGCCTAACCAACCTGTAACAACCCTGCTCAAAACATCCTAAAACTCAATCAAGTGGAATTAAAGGACGACAACAAGATAGATACCACTACCAACTTCACGGAACCGAGTCCGGAATACAACAAAACAGTAAAGGGACAACCGGGATCGCTATATTACAAAATATGTAATTATGTCTATGTCTATATTTCAACACTTATTTCTCAGACTTTCAAACAATGTGAAATGTGAACATTCACACTGATTGACAACACACATACACACACACACACAAAAAAAAAAGAAAAAGAAAGAAAGAAACAACGGCAGCAATAAAGTTAGAAATCTAAAAAAAAACTCAATCACTCTAAAACACAAAAACAAAAAAATATCACCCACATCCTCGTCTTCATCATCATCTTTATCATTATCAATATCATTAACAATCCATGTAATTTCACCATTTCACCAATTCAGATTAAACCAAACCCACCTTTGAAGAATATGTTTGTAACAAAATTAACTATAGAGCTTCGACTTACAACAATGGAGAAACATCGAGTTTCGAACACAGAACAACATTGGATGAACACAGAACTTTGAACACAAAGTGACAATGGAGGAACACAAAGTTTCATTGCAGTAACGGAGGAACATAATATTATTTCATCACCATGTGTAAACTAGAGTTTAAACACTACCAAATAGAGAGTTTCAAAACCTTAGCACAATGAAACAATATCACAAATGTGAATGAAATTGATCAAAACGAAAATGTGAATAATTGTAACTACCAAATAAAGGTAGTAACAAAAAGAAAATGTATATATCTTTTTTCTATGTAATACATATCTATTGGCACCATAAATAAATAGTTTTATTATTAGTTATTATCTATATAATTGCAGGATATGTGGCACTTTCCTACTCATTTGGAGGTTATGAGAAATTATGAATTATTAAACACATGTGGAAAGATGATGGAGGACAATGTGAAAATCATGGAGTATGAATTGGAGGTTAAAGGAAATTATGGAAACATAAAGATGAAGTGAAAGATCATGAAGTGTAAAGTGTAGCAGATGGAACAATATGGTAGTTATTAGGTAGTTTTTTTCTACAAATATTTGCCTATAAATAGTCATTCATGGCTACATTGTAAAGGGGGTCAAACTCAAATAAAAAACAATTGATTTCTATTCTTCTTGTCATTTATATTTTATGCACTTTATTTTATGCAATTCATTTTCAAAGCATAAGAGTAGACATAATTAATTGTCATTTATATTTCATACACTTTATTTTATGCACTTCCTTTTCAAAACATAGGAGTAGAGGTAATTAATTATTATTTTGATTGTTCACTCAATCACCCTGATTGTTCATTTAATCATCTTTTTTCGTCTTCCTCCTTCTTTTAATTTTTCTTTTTTCTACACTTGGAAATTTTAAAATCCTCTTCATTGAGGCAAAAAAACCGTCAACACAATTGCTTGATAATTGGATTGAATTTAATCTGTAAGAATTTTTTAATATTTGCTGGCACGCTCGCATTTATGATATTTTCTTTCGTAGAAAAAATAAACCAACAATATCAAAAATAGACATAAAGGTATAATAGATCTCATGGAATAAAAGTATAAATACATGGGACTAATTACACTACAACAAGTTGGGCCTTGAGTGACGAAATTTTTTTGTCTTCAAAGAGCTAATTTCGTCACTATAGATATTTGTGAGGAAATATTTTCGTCACCGGTTTCGTCATTGAATGTTTGTCACTAAAAACCAACGTGACGAAAAATAATTTCGTCACCAATGAAATTACTTCAGCGACGAAATTTTTTGTCACCAATAAAACAACATTTTGTCGCCAAAAATTCTCATTTTCGTCACCAAATAGTTTTTCAATACCATATTTATAACTTTAGTTGACGAATAAATTTGTCACGCATGTTGATCATTGATGAGGAAATAATTTCGTCACAATAAGATGTAAACATGACGAAATTTTTCGTCTTCAAAAGTCATAATTTTGTCACCAATAAAACAATATTTTGTCGCCAAAAATTCTCATTTTCGTCACCAAACAGTTATTCAGTACCATATTTATAACTTTAGTTGACGAATAAATTTGTCACGCATGTTGATCATTGATGAGGAAATAATTTCGTCACAATAAGATGTAAAGGTAACGAAATTTTTCGTCTTCAAAAGTCATAATTTTGTCACCAATAAAACAACATTTTGTCGCCAAAAATTCTCATTTTCGTCACCAAATAGTTATTCAGTACCATATTTATAACTTTAGTTGACGAATAAATTTGTCACATGTTGATCATTGATGAGGAAATAATTTCGTCACAGTAAGATGTAAAGGTGACGAAATTTTTCGTCTCCAAAAGTCATACATGGATCACGAAATATATTTCGTCACAAATATATATATACATGACGAAATTTTTAGTCACCAAACAACAAAATCAATGAAATGTTTCATATATAAATTACAATAAATTGTCACAAAAAATGTTTATTAGCGACGAATAGTCACTTTGTCATAATAACAAGTACAAATGACGAAAAAAATTTGTCACTGAACTTGTTCCATATTTTGTATTTCAATTTAAATTATTATTTCACAAATATCCCTACTCATATCCCAATAGCCTTTTAAATGTACTAAGAAATCTACTAGCTATTATACACCACTCCACAAAATAATTCACTAAACAATTTATATCATAAATGAAAATATATCCATCAAACAAATTTAATAATAATCCATTAAGTACAATAAAAAAAAACCATCATAACAAATTCCAAAATGAACTAACGTGGAGTCTACCAAAAAAATAACACTCAACTAGGTTTAAAACTAGAACTAAGTATCAGTTCAGGAAAAAAAATTCAACACTTTGATCTTGATTTGCAAGTATATATGCTTCTAATAAACGTCATCAAAAACCAATCTGCAAAGAAAATAAACAAGGAAAACATTAATATATTATGAATTACATCTAAACTCATATATAAGTAATTTTATTTTATAAACCAATTTAGTAGAAATGCATATAGCAATCCAAAACTTCAAAGAGTTGAGGTGATCCTTGATGATAAAGTAACACAGATAACAGAAGATGCCAAAAGATTGCAGGAATACCATATATCACTATCATTAATGCCAGAATATATTTAATAGCTTGAAAATATAATGTAGCATTGAGATACATTTGATTCATGACAATGGGTCGATGACTTCTTCAATGAGGTAAATTTGATCCGTGGAATTCAACACAAGAACCTTGTAAGACTTTTGGGTTGTACCATTGAAGGTCCAGACCGCCTTGTTTATGAATTTGTACCCAACAAAAACCTTAATCAAATCTTCTTTGATAAGGAATCATTGTGATTTTTTATTTTTTTATTTATAAACATGCTCATGTTTTTTTGGCTCTTACTTTGGTTTTTAATTTTGGCTGTTTTTGGCTAAAGATAAAATACTAAATTATTTAAATTGTTTTCTTATTTTCATCTTTTTGCAATAAAATGGGAGCAATACACATTTTTACATTTCTTCATATATTTAGAAGAACCCATGTATCATTAGATTTGCATAATTGAAGTTAATTGTGTAACTTGCATTACTACACAAATTAAAGGATCACAGAATTCACTCAAAATTGCAATTACAGATGTATTCATGTAATCATATCACATAACAAACCACGCAAACATGCTTTCCAAAAAACTAGGCAAACATACTTATATGTTTTAAGAGTGTCCAAAAAACTCTTAACTAATACTGCTTTTACCATCAACTTGTCTATATGAGATTAATCCTACTCCCTGATGGAGTTTCACATTACTATGACCCAAAACTTGTAACTTTTTTTTTTTTTTTTTTGTGGTGTGGCTATATTATAATTGACAAAAGCATATAAAGCAAAATCTGAGATATCCTTGCACCTTCTTTCAATTGTATCTTTAAGTGGCGACACTCTTTTATTCCATGCAGATAAGAACAAGACTCAAATTCTAAGCTGGAAGTAGCAGTTCGACATCATATTGGGAATGGCAAAGGGGCTTGCATATCTCTATAAAGGTTCTTAAGTGAAAATTATCCACAGAGACATCAAAAGCTAGATTAGAGAGACATCAAAAGCTGGGTTACAAAGACATCAATAGCTAGCAAATAATAGCTCTATCTATGTAAATACAAATTGTGTACACAATGAATCTAGCTTAACAACCAGAAGGTTCTTTCTACATGGCAAGGTCCTATTAATCACATCACTAACTTAGAGTAACTCCAACACTTCCTAGAAAAAATACACAAAAAAGTAAACACATAGTTTTGTCTCTACTTTGGTTAGTGTGTATTTTCACTAGGGTCATACTAAGTAAGAAGTAACTAATGAATCTATTTTCATTAAATACATCTTGAAACTTGTCAAATCTTAGTTATTAATTAGTCAAACTACTGTGCTTTAATTAGTATATACTAACCAACATGAGAAAAATAAAAAGATAAAACAAGCGAGACTTACCAAAAAGGCAATCTACGAGTTCATGGGATACCTCCTCCTCTAACTTTGTCTTTTTGTGCTTGAATTTCATGTTTTTGTGTTGGAATTTCTTCTTTTTGTGATTGAATTTCCTCATTTTGCTCTTGTATTTCAAGAGAGCTGACAGAAAAGGAAAACTATATCAATTTTTCACAAAATAGCCAGGAACTGAAGTGTTATGACTAGCATCAATCTGAACACAATAGAAAGCTGCTTAGGAAAGTACAAAAGAAGGGGGCGAAAATCATTGAAGCGTGAGAAAATTTACAACTTATTCAAGAACTCAGCAAAAAAATCACAGAAACTACAACATTCACTATCTATGATAGATAAATGACTCCCAATCTAAGAACTTAAGCCATTCTTGTTAACTGATCGACCTTGATGTCCTGTACATAATCTACTAATACTAAAGCATTTCGATGTTTAAATTTTTGACCTTTTCACTACTGTCCAGTACCACTGAGACATGATAAAATAATCATACCTGGAGATGGAATGCAACCAATAATACTATGGATAAGGAGTTCATTGTTCGAATTGTTAATATCCTGTGCTTTTGCCCAAGCTTTCATCTGCAATGGATAAAAACACATTGGCATTAATTAGATGTCACTAAACAAGACTTGTGAGAAAATATTTTGGTGTCAAGTTCATGAATTTTGTTCTCCATCCCTCTTGAAATAGAGCTACATACAGAGCACCTTAAGAGTTTTCTCACAAATAAACTTAATGAGAACATCTTTGACCCTCTTCTATATGAGCATCTATTGGATATTTGGTGCATGTACCTACTCTCTCTCCCTCTCTCTCTGTCTCTCTCCCTCTCTCTTTATTTTTGTACCCAACATAGCAGTGCAGCTATCTCCTATTCAGAATCCACTCAATTCCTAGGTAACCGCCCTGCATCTGATCCATATGCAGAGGAACTATCACTATCGGAATCTGTAAGTAGTGTATGAGATTCAATTAATAAATGTATTTCACAATCAAACAGAAACCCTTAAAGGGCAGTCGAATTACAGTGAATATAGATATACAAATACTGCATAATAACTAAAACAGATAACATTTACCACTTAAGGAAGAACCAGAGTCACTGCTAGAACTGCTGGAACTACTTGATCCACTAACATTAATCCTCTTATTTCCCGAACTCTCAACCGTTTTAGATTCTTTTGGTGCCTGCAATGGCTGGAGCCAGGTACTGCAATGATATTAAGGCGAATAGTTCATTATCCAACTAACAGTTAAAGAGCCTCTGCAACAGTCATCAAACCTAAATTCAAGTCAGTAATTTACCATGCTTGCACAGGTCCAGTGAGACTCATTTTATATGCACTGTTTACTGTATAAAATACATATCTTTTTAAAAATCTGTAATGAAAACTTTCAAACCTCTAAATAACTTGTGTTGTCTGAAACAATCTGTATAACCCACATGAGGATGGTCAGAACAGCTCCTGATTCGAATTTCCTTTTTTCCTGAATCCTTTAGTCTGTCTTGCCGTTGTTGCCATTGCTTTCGAGTTTAGGAGGAGGAATCGACAAGGAATGACTTCTAATGTTTGAACATCTCTTGTGACTTCTCTACATTGATTGCATGACCTGCATTCTTTATGATCACTAGTGTGTGTTCTCACCCAGATGGCTGAAAAAATAAACGGAACATGATTCAATGAAAATGAATCAAGCCTCAGGCTTTAAAGCAATTCAAAACATTAGAAAATGCAAAAGCCCCACTTGGTTGCCAAGAAGACAAATGATATTAAAACTCGAGAAATCTTGCAAATAAAAAAGGTTACAAGCTGTCATTTTCTTTTCCTCCAACCTCTTGGAAACCAGAGAGAGCCAAAATACAAAACCTTACATCTAAAAAATGTTACTAAAATTATAAAATTCTTTGTATTGACCTTTTTAATTTGTGCGCCAATTCCAGTGGAAATATCTGATCTTGATTTCCCCAGATTATTAACATGGGCTACATCATGGAGAAATTATGCTATTAGCAAGCCAATCAAACTAGTAACTGAGAAACAAAGCAGGAGCTAAATAATATGGAGACAGACAAAATAAGAGATACAAAAACCTGAGTTATCTTGGGAAGATCAGAGAGTTTTATATCCTTGTGCAATGCTTGGACCAATTCTTTTCTTTCTTGAAGGTATTTTGTACACATCACCTGCCCACACAGACTAATTCACAAAAGTAGTTTCAGGCAAACAAATATAGGGTAAATCCCACTTCCTAGAATCTTACCTTGTGATAGTAAGATATCAACAAATTCACAAATTTAAGACTAGCAACATTACTATGTGTTACAGAGTACAGACTACAAACATATTATTTAGGCAAGCAAAGAAAATTACTCATCAAACATTACAAGAAGGAAATCCTTTATGAAATGTGGCTAAAAACCCAGTCTTAGCATTTACTCGTAAGACTAAACACGAAGATTGTCTAGCAATCAAACCTAATTACTTTCAAAATTTGCAAATAGTAGCAATTTGTGACAATACAGAAGAAATCAATGTTAACCCATAGAATACATTTAAAAAAAAAAAATCAATTTTACAATGTAATGAAGGAGAATTAAAATGCAAGTCTTGGATTTGTGATGGAAATTTTTTCAAACATAACTGGCAATGTTTCACACAGGTATTTTATCAAACACAAGGGCTTCTACACCGTCTCCCTCTCCTAACCGTCTTTTGGCTCCCCAACTTCTTCATTCCCCTTAGGAACCCCTATCCCAGCTGGTTACACTTCCCCTTCTGCCTCTTGAAACAGCCCCTCCAACCCTCTACTACCATAGATCTATTGCCTCATTCCCTCTTATCCACAACCACAAAACTACTCTTTTTCTCCACCACAAATCCAAAATGCCTGCCCTTTCCCTCCCTACTATAGCACCTCTAGCCCTCCTCTCACACTGCACCTCCGTTACACCATTCCATCCTCACCACAGCGCCACTACGTTATCAAAAACCCTTACCCCACCATTAAACAACTACGAAAGAGAGAGAGAGGGGGGGGAGAGAGAGAGAGAGAGAGAGAGAGAGGCCATACCTTTGTGTGTTTTGCAAGAGAGAGATGAGACGAAAACTGGAGCACCAAAAAAAAAAAAGGTGAGGGAGAATCAATAGGGTTTAGGGATGGCAATGGAGGGCAATGGGGTGCTTATTAATTCCCCATCCCCATTCTCCTATAATTATTTTTACCCATTCCCCATTCCACATCCTCTATGGATACTACCCTCCCCATCCCCCAATCGGTTTGGATTTTCCCCAACCCAACTTGACCCAATTTTTTTATTTTTTATGTTAACCAAAGCTAAATATACATTTAATTTAATTTTTTTTGACTTAACAACAAAATCAAATACACATTAATTAATTAATTAAGAAGTTCATTTTAAAGTAACCGAATATATAATTTTAAGACAATCAAATATGTTTTTAGTGATTGAAAAAAAAATAAAAAATTATATAATTGTTTTCATCTGATGGCGCCACATCACGCCACATCAGAACATTTTAAAGACAATAAAAGAAAAAACAAAATCTTACAAGAATCATGTAAAAGGGAGATTTAATATTAAATTAAATCAATAACTCAAATGTATTCAGGCCCAAATTTCTTACAAATTTTTCAATCGAATTTCATTGACATCTATATTTACAACACACTAATTCAACTAAAAGCAAAAGAAATAAAAAAATAAAAATAAAAAAACAAAAGTTAAAAGCAACAAAAATTCCAATTCAACAATGCACATTCAACAAAAATTCCAATTCAACACTCCAACAGCAGTAGCCACACTCTAGCAACAGCAGCATTTCATCAAGACTAATTTGTGCATAAGCCCTGTCAAGATCTGTCTGCACCAAATCTATACTATTAACATGATAAGGCAGCACTCCTACTTGGTGGTGAAGCATGTTTTTGAAGCCCCGTCACATTTTGTATTCCCAAAAAAGTCCAAAAAAATGTATTAATTCATTCTCTGATTTCTTTTTTTCCTTTTCAAACCACTTAAGATGAATATGTAACTTGATTGATAGATGGAATTATATCACTAACCATCAAGTCTCTCCCTTTTTTATCTCTCCACTTCCAGTCTCACTATGTATTTAACTAATTATCTCTCTTCTCACACTCTCATACGGTAAGGTAATGTACGGTTAGGATTATTTTTTAATTATAGTATATAAAAACCCAGAATTATAAAAACCAAAAATAGATAAAATCATGCTCACAGTGCAAGAGATTCTCCAAGTATAGAATATATTCTCCTACTAACAAAATGACTGAACGGAACATAATGACATTTTCATATTCAAGTTCTAAACATCAGAAAAAAAATTCCAAAAAATATACGTCATTAAAGTTAAGGTAAAAAACACATCCTCTATCATTCATCTTAACTAGATCAAATCAGTGATGCCATCTAAATGTTCCAACTCAAATCTGACTTGGTGTACCAGAAAAATTAGAATTAAGCAAAGACATTTCACAAAGACAAATGAAGGAAAGATAATAGTAATAGTAATTCTCATTCTAGACCAGATAAGTGATGATAAATATAATGTCTCCCTCACATTTTGGCCATGTTTGATTGGTTAGTCATTTACTAATGAACTCTTCAAAATAAATCAAAAACCCTTGTTCTAATGATAATAGTAATAGTACATCACTAATGCTGAGCTGCTATTTATTACATTTTGAGAACGGGTTCATATGTTAATGGAACAAGTTCTAAATGTCTCAAAAATAGTTGATACAACCATCAGGCACAGTGTTATCCAATGCAAGTACCTCCGAATAAGCCATACGGATACTGGAATTCTGAATATTAGTGTCTCAATTGAAAACTATGTTCCTGATAGTGTTTACACCTAACATAGCAAAAGAGCTTTAAAAAAAATAAAAATAAAAAATAAAAAACTAACTGAATGAGAATGTGGCTAAATCAATTACATGTCTACAATCTTGGGAAAAAAATACCCTCCGACTCTCATTATGATGTAAAATCTGCAGTAAAAAAGGTTCTCTTTGAACAAAAGACAATGAAAGAAAATGAAAATGACATGCTTCTGGAAAAATGAGGACAACTTGTCTGATATTAAAGATTGGGATGAACTGTCTCAGCCATGTAGAACTTTGTGGTTGTAATTGTTATTGCTTTGTCCATGTAGTAATGGCCATTTTATTAATGAAAAAGATGATGGCAAAAGTATAGATGCAAGGAGCAACACCCATTCTGATTATTTGGACTCTACAATGGCAGTGAATCTGGAAACAGAACCAGAACCAGAACCAGATTCAGCTCCAAAGAAAAGGGGTAGGAAACCTGTATATATATACAGGTATATACATATAGATTTTTGTGCTACATCAGTTGAAAATCAAAGTAAACGCCATGAAAAAAAGGCCTCTTAAGATGGGGAAAAAAAAAAAAACCCATCAAAAAATCAAACGCAAATATTAAAAATTGAAAGCCCTCAAAATTCAAGCATCTACCTATAAATTAAATGACTAATTACTATTCTAACAATTAGCAAAACCTGATAAAGCCCTTTTGTTTACCAGTCACAAGAAGCTAAGTACCAATTCAATTAGATAGCAAATCAATCAAAACCCATCAAAATTAACCAAAACCCATTAAAATTAAACAACCAAAACCACAAAATTCAACAAAGCCACCTGACGATTAAGCGTGGTAGGGTCATGCCTGGACCAGAACACATCAAGCAAGGTCTCATAGCTACACTCCTTGGGATCATACTGAACCCTAACGACCTCCGAGTGGTTCGTAGTCCCCGAACACACGTCGTTGTAAGAGGGGTCGTGAATAGCCAGAGAACAAGAGAGAACGAGAGAGAGAGAGAGAGAGAAACAAGAGAGAGAACTCACCAATCTGGAGAATTGTGTTAAGCGCCAACGAGATCGCCGGAGAACGATAGAACTCACCACGCTGGAACTCTGATCTGGAGTGGGAGTTAGAGAGAGTGAGAAATGAGCAGTATCCATTTCCCGACCCATTCCCTGATGGATAATTAAAATTAGATCACCGACTGACCTGATGGATTGAAAAATAGGGAAACCCACGTATTTCGGGTAGGGTATCATGGGTAGCCATTGGGTATGGTTTTTGTTGCCATTCTTAATAGGTTCCTCTTTTTTATTACCGTCAAATTTCAAAGTTCTTCCCTTCAAGATTGGTTAGTGATAAAATAATTTTGTCATTAAAAATTTTAAAATATTAAAATTATTGACTATAAAAATATATTTCTCATTAAATAGTTTTAAAATATTTAAAATTATTTTTTTAAAAAAATATTTAAAATTATTGATGACAAAAATATATTCTTCACTGATAATTTTGTAATTGGTGACAACTTTTTTTCTTACTAAGAATCTCAAAATTTTGACGCAACCCAAAAAAAATTAGAGGGAAAATCTTTGGTGACGAAATTTAATTTTTCTTCACCTAAAAATAAGTATTTATTAAATTTCGTTACCTATTATTTTTACTTTTTATTATATGTGACAAAATTTTATAATTCGTCATGGATTATTCTTATTTAGTGACGAAATATTTTTTTCACTACTTTTCGTCACCATAGGTTTAGAGAGTTAATTAACTTGTGTTTTTGTTTTGAGAGAGAGAGAGAGAGGGGAGAGAAAAATTGATAAACAAAAATAAAAGGAGGAAAAAAGTTAGTAGTCTATTTTTTCCATTACCACCCAATATGTTAAAATTTTTCCTCCAAAATTGGTGACATAATAATTTCCTCACTAAAATGTCTCAAAATATTAAAAATTATTAGTGACAAAAATATATTTCTCACCAAATGGTCTTAAAACATTTAAAATCAAGTTTCTCAAAAAAAATATATATACACAAAATTATTGGTGATGAAAATATATTCCTCGCTAATAATTTTATAATTTGTGACAAATTTTTTTCTCACCAAAAGTCTAAAATTTTGGCGCCACTCAAAAAATATTAGCGGGAAAACCTTCAGTGACGAAACTTAATTTTTCCTCACCTAAAAAAAAGTATTTGTTGACAAAAATAAATTTTGTCACCTATTATTTTTATTTTTTTATTATACGTGACAAAATTTTATAATTCGTCACAGATTATTCTTATTTAGTGACAAAATTTATTTTCTTCACTACTTTTCGTCACCATACCAATACAGAGAATAAGAGAAAGAGATACTAGAAAAAGAGCAAAAAGAAATCACGTACCAAATCACCGAGTGAAGAAGATGTGGCGGTTACCGACAAGGCTACTAGTGGCGGCAACGATCGGCAAGGCTAATAGAGGCGACAATGGTGATCGGCGTGGTGGAGGAGCAAGAGGTAAGACAAATAAATACCCTATTTTGAGAGAGAGAGAGAGATAGAGATGATAAACAGAAAAGGGGTAAAAAAAAATTAATACCCTATGTTTTTTTTAATTGCCCCTCAATATATCAAAAATTTCCCACCAAAATTGGTGACAATATTATTTCCTCACTAAAAAATATCAAAAATATTAAAATGTTTTGGTGACGAAAATATATTCCTCACAAATAATTTTATAATTAGTGACAAATTTTTTTCTCACCAAAAGTCCCAAAATTTTGGCGCCACCAAAAAAAAGTAGCGGGAAAATTTTTGGTGACGAAACTTAATTTTTCCTCACTTAAAATGAAGTATTTATTGACGAAAATAAATTTTGTCACCTATCATTTTCATTTTTTTATTATATGTGACAAAATTTATAAATTCCTCACGAATTATTTTTATTTAGTGACGAATCTGATTTTCTTCACTAGTTTTCGTCACCATAGGTTACTTTTGTTGTAGTGTTAGGTTATAATTTGAGTGGTGCTATTAGCACCTTATCAATTATTTTGGACCCCCCATTTCTTTGGACCCCCACTTATAAATTTTAAAACCCTTAAAATTTCTTTTCACTCCCCAAATGATACCAAAATTATCTTTGTGAAAACATTTCACCATTAAATGCACACCCTCCACACCTCAAAAAAACCCTACTTCCAAAAAAATCCTAACAAAGCCCACAGCGAAGAAGAAGAAGAAGGAGAAAAAGAGGCAATGTGATTATTGTTTCTACTGACTCATCCACCATTGTCACAGTTGGTATGCTTTCTCTCTCTTTCTCTCGCTCTATATATATACACATAATTTCTTAAATTTCTCATAATAATTTATTCTCTTGCAAAAAAAAATTATAATAATTAGTTTAGTTTTATTAGTAAAACAGGTCCAAACATATGAATAATGTTCAGTTATCTGTTTCTAAACAAATAATAAATGTTCGATTACCGGTTCCCAAACAAATAAATAATGATCGGGCCTATGTTCCCGAATTTCAGTCATATGTTCGGGAGTTCAATCCTAAAAAAATGACAAACAGATTTTATTATTTTTGCCATTTTTTTTCAAGAAACTTACCCTTACAAAGTTAATCTCTTATGAGCTAAGAACAAAATCAAAGTTATGAATCTCCTCCAAGTTTTTATTGTTGTACTCCTCTTGTCTTATGGAGTTGTGATTACTAGACAAACTTCCATTCATTGTCATTGCTAGAAAATTTAGGTAATCAAATGGTTGTCACCGTTACTGCCGGAATATTACCACCGAAGGGTTTTAAGATTTTGTGGGTGGGTAGGTTTTGAAGGTAGGATTTGAAGAAGATGGATGGATGGTGATGGAGGTCGGTGCTCTCATAAATCCTAATTTATGGTGTAATGGGTGTGCAATTTAATTGCGAGATGAGGTGTTCCAAAATTAACGATATTCTTTGTAATAATTTTATTTGAGGTTATTATTGTAATTAAAAAAAAGTTAAAAATTGGGAATCGAAAATAATTTATAGGGTGCTAATAGCAGCACTCTATAATTTTCTTTGGTAGACTTATTGGATTAAAACACCTCTAAATGAGATTTATTAATAAAAAATCCAAAAAAAAACTCCACATAATTTTTACATGTTTCAACCTTTTTTAAATATTTTTTAATATTAATGATAGCCCATTAGCATTTCTCCCTTTTAAGTATGTTATTAGTATGTTATGTATCCGATTTTAAAGACGGACTAATATGAGGAATCAATCTCACCCTCTCTGAAGAGGCAGCCTAATTAAAGTAATCTGAGACTACAAAGGAGACACAATCTTTATAATCTGAGACTATAAAGGAGACACAATCTTAAGCCTTAAGTGTTGACCACCAGACCAGCCCCTTGGTGATATATGGTTGTAAGTTTATTTTGTTTCTATTTTATTTTCTAAAAAATACTGAGTTATTTTTACTTTTTTAATTATCTAAAAAATACTGACATACTCCTATCTAGTTATTTTTACTTTTTTAATTATCTTTTTAGTTAATATGTTTAGGAAGTTATTAAAAAAAATTGTCAATATTTATTAATTTTTGAATTTTTAAAAGAAGTTGACTTTTTTTTTTTGGTGTTGCCAAACACCCTCTCTGTTTCGTTGGTTTATAAAATTTCATTTTCTAATTTTTTTTAAAACTATAAATTAATTTGATAAGAAAAATACTTATTATTTTTTTATAATTTTACAGAATTTTAAAACAATTTAAATGCACATAATTTCAAGATCATAGGGTAATTGGAAGAATTGAATAGTTCTTATTAGCTTTCGGGATGTAAGTTGACTTTTTGATTTTTTAATTATTTTAGTCTGAGATAAAAAAATTTCATTTTGGATGGATTTTTTGACTTTTTTTTTTATTTTTATAAGAGAAAAAATAAAATAATTATAATTTAAATTTGATATTTTATCTTATTAATTTTTTAATTAATTTATTTATTTGAACTAAAATAGCTAAAAATAATAATGTCAAACATAGACTTAAGTCTCGTTTGGAAACAGACTATTTTAATAACTTTTTAGCTTTTTGTCTAAAATATGAGGTAAAAAAACTAGTATGTTTGGGGTGACTCTTTACCTTTTTTACGAAAAAATATGCAAAAAGTAGAGAAAAAAGAAAATCTTTAACTTTTTAATATAAATTATAGACTTTTTAACTTTTTTAATAACTTTTTAGCTTTTTGACTAAAATGTGGGTCCCACACTCATGTGAGATATTTGGTAAAATTTTTGGTAGAATATTTGGGATCTCTAGCATTACTCTATTCAAAAAGAAAAAATGAGTGACAGTACTAATTAGTGCAACTATTAATAATGTGCCACAATGTTATTGTGTTTAAAATAAATAAATATCACATCATTAATAATTATTTTAAAATATCACTTTTAATAGTCTCTAGCATTGACCATTCAAAAATAGCTACGCGTGTTTTGAGGTTGGATGATCTCAAATTCTTGGAAGTCTTTTGTCGTACAACAAACTCCCTCTTTGTGAGTTTGACTTAAAATTAGGAAAATGTCAGGTTTAATTTTTAAATTAATATTTAGATAAAAAAATTTAAAAATATATTTGATTAATAAATTTTTAAAACTTTTTTTAAAAGAGAAAATTAAAGATAAATCTAATTTAGAGAGTGTCTAAGGTATTAAATCTAATAAATATTCTTTATTCGTGAGAGATCTACCATTTGTAAAATAATTTGGTAAGAAGTTTTTTTATTAGTTTTGGATGATATTTTATTTCTAATTTTATCGCTTAATTTATTAGTTGACTTTTTTTTATTTGTTGACTTTTTCATTGACTATCTGTTCAATTTTTTTTCTATCTGTTCAAATTTTTTGTCTATCTGTTGAAATTCTTGCCTTATTTTTTTTTTCTATCTGTGTAAAATTCTATTTGTTGAAATTCTTATCTTATATTTTTCTATCTATTAAAACTTTTGTTCTAATTTTTTTATATGTTGAAATTCAAAATTATTTTTCCTAATCTGTTTAAATTTGTGTGCCTATTTTTCTTTTTATCTGTTGAATTTTGCAAGTCATTGTATATTTTTTTATCTGTTGAAATTTATTTTTGTGATTGAAATACACTAAACCTCTATTTGTTCAAAATTTGTTGCAATCATCATCATCATCGTCGTCGTCGTCGTCGTCGTCGTCGTCGTCAACAACATCAACAACAATAATAACACAATGAAGAAATTTGAAATATAAGAAATCTAAGAAATTTGGTTGATCATTCTTGCTTCTCAATCCCAACACACCCATACAGAACACAAATAAAGGTTTATCTATTTCAAAACTCAATTGTTGAAGGAATTATCATCCAACCGTATTCACCAAAAAAAAAAAAAAAACCCAACCAAAACTAATTGGTAAACTGTATGGCCCAAACCTCAAGGGTAAAGTAAAATTTGGCCTAGACAAAACAATAGTCATGTATATGTAACATGAAATCGAAATACTAATTAAAACAAGTGCAGTAGTTCTTCAGTAATGTACTTTGAGTAACTATCCTTCAATGTATATTTCTCACTTGTATAAAACAACATATGATCTGCAACAATTAAGATCAAAGTAAGCAAAACTAAATATCAAAGCACCAACAATACTAAAGAATTTGTACGCAAAGCAGAATAAGGCTACATTACTTTCACCGAGCAAATGCGAGGCCTTCAAGACTGTCGGGATCGCTAAAAGAACCAATACCAACATTTATGAAAACAACATACTAAAGAAGAAGAAGAAAAAACAAATGTGAAATGAGTAAACCCTAAGGGCATCATCAATCAAATCAAACAAAAGCAAAGCAAAGCAAAGTAGAGTGGAAAAGAGAAAGCCCTAGAATGAAAAAGAATAAAGAAATTGAAAAACCTTATCAGTTTGAGGACCGGTAATGAGGAGGACTTTAAGGGAGTTTTGGAGGACGATGCTTCTATACTCTCCATTGTCATTGCGACCATAGCCGAGTACCTCGCTGATGATGAGGAGTTCGGATTAGATTCGATTTGGTACCTAGTATAGCGATTCTGGTTTTGAACCAACCTTTGTTATATTCAGGACTCGGGTCTCGTGGTTTAATGTTGTCGTTCATGTCTTTTTCCTCCTTTCACCCTTTGAGTTTGAGTATTGGGATGTCTTGGGCATGTTTAAAACATGTTGGTTGCTAGTTAGCGCAAATTGTTATTGCCTAAATTTTGGCTTTTTCGCTTGATCGAAGCTTCTTGCGCTCAACCGAGCTTTGTGATCTATAGTACTTTCACAGGCCTGCAGAGATACTGGGAGGGTGTTATTATTCGCTCGAGCGAGGACTCTTGCGCTCGAGCAACGGTCTTCTGTCGGTAAAACTTCTGGAAGTTTGTATTTTGCGCTCGAGTGACTCTTCTTGCACTCGAGCAAGACGACTTATTGTGTGTGGTCGTTCAAGCGACAACTCTTGTGCTCAAGCGACCCTCGCGTATATCAGTTCGCAGAAATATCTTTTTACATCTCTTTTTGATATATTTTCACTCACAAACCCTAGACCAACTCCTTTTCTCTCTAAAATCCGACTTCTCTCTGTAAATACACCTAGATCTAGAGACCTCTCTACCCTACTCTCTTTGATAAAAAGATAAAGCATTATGTGGGCTCCCATTTGATCAGAATAAAGTCGAGTTTGGACATCTTTGAGGTTTCTCCACTTCTCCTTTGTGCTTCTACACTTGAGGTAGGGACTCTCTATACCTTAATATAGGTTTTAACTTGGTTATAGGTTATTGTGTGAAATTTGTGAGATTTGGGGGTGTTTTGAACAAACCTAGGATTTGGGTTCAAGTTTGAAAATAGGGGTTTCTATGTGGGTGATATATAAATGATTATGGGGTTTGGATATGAGGTTATCTTTTGTTAAAATAGTTGATTTTGGCCTTTGGGTTAATATTTGCAAAATGAAAAGCTTTGCCCTAAAATGTCTTGAATGATTGTTTTGTATAAATAATAAAATTAGTATGGAAAATGTGAAATTGGAAGAATATATAGATGAATTGTGTTGTTGGATTTGTTTAATCACTCACTTATGGGAATTTGATGATTTATCTGTTATAGAGATTGTATATGTGTTTAGAAATATTTGCTTTGTGCTATTGATGGAGGATAATCATGATTGTTGTAGACATTGCATGCGGATTAGGCAAATTGAAACTAATCCCTTAACCATTATCATTGAATATGATTATGAATGATATATATTGTATATGTATGATATTTGGGAGAAAAAAGGAGATGTACTTCATGTTTTGAGGAGGAGAAAATGGATGGACTCCGTTGAACTAAGTTAGCCTGTGTGTCCAAGGTGAAAGTCCCAAAAACCATTTGTATACATAGGTGTCGATTCTCGCAGAGGAAATTTTCGTAAAATGGCAAATATAAGTAAATGTATTTGTGTGATGATTTTATCTGTTGGAAACTTGTGAGGTGTAACCTCTGTTGATGGGTTAAATACAATGGATGTATCTATTGAACCAAAATGAATGAATTGAGATGCGAGTTCGGCATAACATGGATTTGGAAAGAGTTATAAAGATTTTGTCGTAGGACAATGAACATGTGCACCATACTTATATCTTATTAATTCTCATATATTGTGTTAGTATGTTTCTACTGGGTTTTGGCTCACCCTACTTGGGAACTATTTTCAAGTGTTGGGAACATGCCTTCACCAAGGTAGTAGCGTGGAGGGACTTTTGAGAAGCAAGAGCTTCTTTATTTTGTTTTATTCTTTTGTATAGCCACGGACTTAAATTGTATTGAGCTAGGCTCATATTTGTGTAACCAAGCCACGACTTGGAAAGATAAAAGCCGATAGGGCATATGCCTATATGTTTAGTTTCAATCCTCTCAACATTGTAATATATGCTATAGATTTGGAATGAACATTTGTGAATGTATATCGCATGTGTTAACTTTTGTAAACAAACTCTAATAAATGAATGCACCTCATTTATATTATTCTTCCGTTTATGAGTTAGATTTATTATATTATTTTGGGGGCGTTACACTCAGGCTATGGTAGCGATTGACAATAGAGTTAGTGAGGCGACGATGGGACTCATGGCCGGAACAAAAGAGAGGGAGTGAGAGAAAAAAGATTGATGGCGTGAGAGTAAAAGAGACTGGATTTGATTTGGTGCGCAAGCCATAACAGCGATTAACGATAGAGTCATGGAGTTGACGATGGGATTCATAACCAAAGCGAGAGAGAAAGAGATAATGGAGATCGGTGGTGATCGGTGGTGAGAGAGAGACACACACACACACATGGCGACGACAAGACTGGAGGTGGAAATGTAGATGGCTGTGAAGAGGAGAAGAGAGAGAGGGGAGGTAACGAAGGTGGTGGTGGCAGAATCACTAACTGAGGTGATGGAGTTGACATCATCATCGCCGTGTGTGAGGCGGAGAAGAGAGAGTGAGAAAGAGTAGAGGGAAGAGAGAGAGAGAGAGAGAAAGAGAAATGAGTGTGAGTGTTTAGGGTTTGGATAGTGTATATGGTTTACATACCGAAGAGTATAGTGGTCATTTTACATATCTTGTTCTTATGGACGAAGAAAATCAGCGCTTGGACTTTTGAACTAAGAAAATTCGAAATTGGACTTCTCAACCGAGTGCCATTTTTAATTTTTTTTCTCTCCCATTCTTATTTTTTCATTAATAAATCAATCAATTACTTTTTCTCTCTCATCTCCCCTCTCTTATTCTCTCACATTTTACGTATCAATCAATCAAATTTTATGTCACACCCATCTATTCAACTATTTAAAAAAAAACAACAACAACAGCAACGACAAGAAATCATCCCAAAATTATTTTCAAAACTTATAACCAGACAAATTTTTAATTTTCAAAACTCTTTTCAACAACTTATCTTCCAAAATACAATTTAAAACTCTTTTCAAAAACTAAACCAAATAAAGCCTTAGGCTTTTACTTTTTTTAAAAAAAAAGTACTTGAGTTCTTTTGAATTGGGTTTTTTAGTTGGGTGGTGTTGTTGGGTTTCTGTAGGCCCACTGCAGAGGCTGTAGCAATTATACTGAATTGTTCAATATTTGAAATTTGTCGAGTATGTCATCATTGTAAAAAATTACGTTGATCAGATGATTTTTTACAGGGATGAAACACTTGATGAGTTCTATATATTAAACGATCCAGATCATCGATGCGGGCTTTTTAATGAGCCCATGGAGTCCCAATAGCTCTCTTCAATCCGATATTGACTGGAGAGAAGCCTCTCCCTTTAAAAAATAATAGAAAGACATAAAGAATACGAAATAATTTCAAAAAATGTGATGCTTTAAAAATAGTTACATCTTCTAAAAAAAATATAGCTACTATGTGAACATAAAAAAATACCATATTTGATGATAAATATATCCAACAAAAAAGGTGAACAATAACACCATGCAATCGTTATCTACAAGACAAAACCCCCCTAGCCGTAACCAAGGGTCCTCCGAGCCTAAGTCAGTCCTCCAATATTATCAAAATATTTAATGAACAAATTCATAGAGAGTACTAGTGTACCTTAATCTATAGGGGTGTTGCATATTTATAATATCCAGCAACTTGTTTGGTAAGTAATTTGAATGTTTCAAACATCTTATCCCAAACAATCTCCAGTTATTTAAGACTAGGGACGAAGCTACATAGGGTCCAAAGAGGGGCAAGTGTGCCCCACATTTTTTGAAAATTACACTTTTACCTCTAATTATAAAAAGTTTTTCTTTTAACTCCTTTTTAATTTTCAAATATGTATCAAAATATTTATATCTCATCTTTGTTTTCTCTTTCTTTTTAATAAATTCCTTATAATTTACCATTATAAATGTTTAATTTTATCAAAATATTCTCTTATATTTATTTATATCTCTCTCATTTCTCTCTTATTTTTCTTCACATCTATCTTCTTCTTTTTTTCTTTTTTCATATTTTTTTGTATGCATGTTATTACATTTTAAATTGTGATTATCATCATATTTAGTAACTAAAATAGCAAATAAAAGAAGCATCGGTTAATTAAAACATATCTAAAACACATAATTTTGACATCACGTTGATCTTTAGTCATTCTATCACCAAATGAAAATTGAATTTGATTAAGTTTTGTAATTGATATCGCTAAGGATTAATGGTGCCTTTCATGAATCAAAATCCTAGCTCCGCCACTGTTTATGACTCCTATATCAATAAGATTTTATCTATAAATGCGTTTTGCATAACATAAAATACTAATGCAGTGTTTCACGAAGATTTGGCAATTGCCATACACATGATAATCTATAACTCTGTCGCGTGGCATTGTATGGACCCACATAATTCTTGTGGTTATTTTTATTCCCACTCAATTGTCCCCAACTTTCATTCTCTTTAAACCTAGTGAAAGAGTGAAAGCTTTCTATTATTATTCCAATAAAAATAATTATGTAATATTGCCTAGCAAGAACGATATATGGACACTATGACTTATTCTAATAATGCCTAGTCTTGTTAGGACTTATTTCGAAAATACCTAGCCTTGCTAAAACTTATTTCAAGAATGCCTAACCTCATTAGGACTTATTCCGAAATGTCTAGCCTTGCTAGGACTTGTTCCAAGAACACCTAACCTCGTTATGACTTATTCTAAGAATGCCTATCCTCGTTAGGACTTATTTTGAGAATGCCTACCTTGCTAGGACTTATTTCAAAAAGTGCCTAGCCAAGTTAAGAACTACCAAAATACCAACTTGTTTCTCGGTAAGCAAAATTCGTGCTCCACCTATAATAAAAATCTGATATAATAATTGCTAATAATATCTCCAAGCTCAATGAATAAAATCCATACTTCATAGATAACAAAACTTTGTCACAATACATAATAAGATATCTTTATGTGCAGAGTAATAATACATAAAATTCATGCTCTACAGATAATAAAAATTCAGGATAATAAATTATAGCAATATCTCCATGCCCGAAATAATAATGCATATAAAATTCGCGAAGCAGGTTGTGATTACTAATAGTGTATGTTGTTAAGCAATGAAATAATTGAGTTATGCATTATTTTGAGCAGCCTACTAGGTAATTTACTCTCACAAGCGAGCAATTGAAAACCCAAAATTTTTCATTGTTTTTCATAAGATCTGTTGCATCATTCATTGACCCACCGTGTGTTGATGACGATCCAGAGTTTGGGAAGATTGGTTTGCGACACACCAAGGGCTATGGGTGTCAGAAAGGTGTAGAAAAAAAGGTTGTAGTGTCACAGTAATAAATAAATGGTGCTAGGGTTAAGGTTGGACAAAGGGAAATTGAGGAGGTCTAGGGTGTCATTGGCGGTAAAAATAAAGGCTAAAGGTGTTGTTGAGGTGTAGAAAGGAGGCTGGGGTATCGCAGTGGTAGGTAGATGGGGCTGGGTCTAGTTAGAAGGAAATAAAGAAGGGTTGGAGCACCGTTGGTAGTAATGAGAAAGATTAGGGGTGTCACGGAGGTGTGAGAAGAAGATTAGGGTGTCACAATAGTGGGGAGATGAGGCTGGATTTGAGGTGGGGAAAAGGGTTGAGTAAGAAGAGTGGAAATAGTAGCGTCAAGATGTAAGATTAAGGTATGAAGTGATTGAAAGAAGGGCTATGGAAGGTGAGAGTGGGGTTGGTGACAATTAGAAAAGGTGAGAAGAAGTGCCTAATGGATGGGTAGAGTAGGTCAAGGGTAGTTAACAGATAAGGATGTGAATAAGGGTGAGGGGGGAAGGATGTGGAAATAGGGAGGAATGGAAGATAGATTCTAAAGGCAAAAGTGATAGGAGTAAAAGCATAATTGACACCATATTTTGTAATAAGAAAGTTACTGTCTAATTGGAAATCTGATTGGACAGTACTGTTGGACCTCGTTAGGCCTAACTCTAGGCTCATCTCGATGACCCAAACTATTCAATGTATAGAGCTCATCGAGTACATCGTCCTTGCAAAAAAATCACGTTGATCGGATATTGATAGTCACTTGATCAAATTGCATTTGTTTCAATGACAATTATGATTTTAAAAATAAATCGCAAATACATATACAATCTAATCAAGTGGCTATCAATATCCGATCAACGTAATGTTTTAAAGAGATAATGTACTTGATAAGTTCTACACATTAGATGATTTGGATCATCAAAATGGGCCAGTGTTGGGCCCACCAAGGCCTAACAATACCATCCAATTTGTTTCCGAACCGGAGACAAGTTGTTCCCTTTTGTAATAACTTTTAAATTTTTCATGCACTCTACCACTATTTTATATTACCTACATTTAAAATAAAAAAAAAAAAACTAATTCATCTTCTTTTCATTTTTGTGAAACCGTTTCAAAAAAAAAAAAATCTTATACAAATAAAGGTACTTACGTATAGATCTTAATAGGTAAACTTATTATTCAATAGATTCTGTGATAATTAATGACATTTTTCATCAAATACTATTAAAAAAAGTCATTAATTATTAATTTTTAACGGTAATTTCAAAATTTTGACAAAAAAAAATGTCACTAGGCCTCGTTTGGGAACAGGCTAATTTAGTAACTTTTTGGCTATTTGGCTAAAATATGAGCTAAAAAAAACTGGTATGTTTGAAATGACTTTTTGACTTTTTACGAAAAGATGTGCAAAAAGTAGAAAGAAAAGAGAATCTTTGACTTTTTGTTATGGGTTGTTGACTTTTTGGCTAATTTAGTAACTTTTTGACTTTTTTGCTAAAAAGTTCAGTTGCCAAACGAGGCCTTATAAGTTTTAGTGACAATTTAAAAAAATTGTCATAAAAAATGCCACAAATTTTCAACTTTTAGTGACAATTCAAAAAATTAGTCATAGAAAAAAATCACTAATTGTAAGTTTTAGCGACAATTTATAAAAATCGTGATTAAAAAAGCCACTAATTATCAATTTTTAGGACTTGATGAGAATTAAATCTAATTATTAGGACTTTATGGCACTTTACCTATAAGTATATATATATATATATATTTTAATTTAGCTTTTTATTTTTTATAGTCAAAGCTAAGTTATTTATATCATTTATTAATATTAACGAATCACCTTTCAATTACATAATTTTGTTGTCGTAAAATAATTTTATAAACAAAGTTTGTTAGTGCAGCATTTTAAAACAAATAAAATTTTTTAAAAAAAAGCAAGTTATTTGACAAATAATATTTTTAGTGTCCGGTTGATGACATTTATGTTTATGATTTTTAATATATGTATAGAATTTTTGAAAATGTTAAAAAAAAAATAAAAAAGTCTAGGATTTATTTTTCTTTTAAAAAAAGAAAATTACCTATAAATCTTATCTTGAGGAATGGGATCTGTTTAATCTCAAGGATATTTTTATAGACCAATTAGTCCTATTGATTTTGGAAAGATAGATTTAATATATTATTTAAAAATTAGATTTACGGTTATATCCTTATTTTTATTTATTTTTTTTCCTTTTGTGTTAGAAAGGTAAAATACACAATATATGAGAATCAAATTTTGGATGAATTTTATATGAGATTCTTTTTTATTTGAAAAAACATATCAAAAGAGTACAAAAAATACTTAAAAATATGAGATTTTCAAACATTCCAAAAGGATATGAGATTCTTTAAATTTTTGAAAATTAGTACAAAAACTCCTTAGTAAGTTTTGGACAAATGTATAATTTTAAACTGTAACACTCTAAAAAAAATTCTTTGATATACTTTTTTCAAACGTAACACTTCAATATAACACTTCAAAAAAACTCATTATTATAACACTCCAATGTATTACACAAAAAAAAAATTACTATATTTTTTTTCTTCCAAATGTAACACTCTAAAAAAAGGATGTGAGATTTTCCAATCATTCCAAAAAGATATGAAATTCTTCAAACCATTCCAAAAGAAGTACAAAAATTTCTTAGTAAGTTTTGGGTAAATGTATAATTTTAAATTGTAAATGTTACGTTTGAAAAAAATATACTAAAAAGTTTTTAATATTTTTTTTTGTGTTATATTGGAGTGTTACGTTTGGGATTATATTGATTAGAGTGTTACGTTTAGGAAAAATACATTAAGAAATTTTTTATGTGTTATATTAGAGTCTTGCGTTTGAGAAAAGTACACTAAGGAGTTTTTTTGGAATGTTACGTTGTTATGTTTGAGAAAAATATACTAACTAGTTTTTTAGTGTGTTACATTGGAGTGTTATATTTTTATTCGTAATGTGAGGTTTGTTTCATAAGGAGGAAAAATCCAAAACCTCTATAGTGCGGATTGTCCAAATGTGTAATTTTCATATTTGGGGAAACTCACTTTTATCTTTAAAAAATTAAACCCAAATGTATAAGTGACTACTGTTTGTATAATTTTCATTTTAATGGGGCCTCTGGGTTCATAAGAAAAAAGGAGGATTAAACGGTTCAAAAGATCATACTTTAAGATTTATTGATATTTCATCCTTTAAAAAATTGTAAATTTTTTAAATAATTTATTAATTTTTTGTAATGAAAAAAAAAATTAATTTCACTTGTTTATATATGTATATATATATTTTTCTATTTCTTCTTTTTCTCACTCTTTCTTATTACTACTCATTACTCATCACCACCACAACCACCATCATTGTCAATGACTTCATCCAACAACTACATCTCTGGGCCTCCAACCACCTACTGCCGCCTCCAACCATCTCTCACAGGTGATAACGACCTTTGACCACCACCTTAGGTAACCATTGACTATCATTCTTGATTACCGGCAACCACTTCCGTCTACCACCAATCACCTTCTACTTGTGACAACCATCTCCATCCACCACTTTAATTTTTGAATTTTTAGTAAAAAAATTTGTTATTAATTGGTCCAAGTTGGTTTTTAGCTTTCTATTTAAAAAATGGACATTTTACTGGGAAAAAAATTCAGCTTTTAATTTTTTTGGACTAAAAAATTCACAAAAAAACTGATTTTAAATCAATTGTCAAAAGAGTCCTACATACCAGTATTATTCCGGTGATTATATTCGTCCCTTCCCACTTGGCTCGGCCTTTTTGACTTTTTATTCTTAGTCATTTATTTATTTATTTATTTTTTTTTGAGTACATATTTTAATTTTTTATTTAAGAGTTTCTAGGCTAAAAACTGCTAAAAATTAGAAAATGGATTTTAATTTAAAAAATTTTAAAAGCTAATTTTATTGAAAAGTCAAAGAAGCTGGCCTTCTGTCTTTATTGTAATTTTATTTTAAAACTGATTTGATCATTTTTTTTTAAATTTTTTTTAGACACGTCTAGTCTAGAAGTAACTAGATTCTATATATAAAAAATACAAAAATATCTAAGACTCCTTTTTTTTTTTCCACCTCCTTTAACCCTCCCCCTCTCTTATTGGTTGGATTTTTTTTTTTTTCCTTGTCCTCCAATCACTACCTACCACATGTGTGTGGGGTGGTGGGGTGGTGATTGGGCAGGGGCAGCTCCAAGGCTTGGCCAGGGGTGTCACCCGAACCCCCTGGCTGAATTTTTATTATTATTATTATTATATAAATATTAGATTTTAGGAAAAAAATTAGTAATTGAACCCACTAAAATACAACTTTGAACTCATAGTTTTAAATCCTACTCTTTTGAACCCACTATTTGATAGTGTTGATAATGAGTTTATTATGCAACGATTTTAAAATATGAAATCTCGTCGTGGTCAATTGTAGAAACTCGTGTATTAGCATGTCTTTTTGCTTAAATAATAATATCAATATATTAAAATATTTTTGCTTATAATTTTAGAATTTAAATTAATTTGTTGATTTTTTTCTCCATATGTGATATAATGATTAATGTGAATTTTCTGTAAGATATATGGTATTTAAATTTTTGATTGACACCACTGACAAAAATTCTTAGAGTTACCACTGCTTGGAGGGGTCTCCATCACTCCTCTAAAAAATAATACAAAATTAAGGATATATATATATTTGCTGAAGGCAAACAAATATATTTCAAATTAACACGGTGAATTGTCAATAATTGTCTAGAATTGATCACCTAGAATAACGAGTCTGAATCCTCTACAGTATTTTCTTACTGGGGATCCTGTAGTGCTAGTAAAACCACGTCTTGTTGCATTTTTTATTCCTGTTTTTTCACCACAACTTAAGTTCCGAACGAAGCATAGTGAAGTCGAAAGAGGGAGACGACGAGAAGAGTAAAGCGACGGATCGGCGAGAGGAGAACGATAGTGAGCGAGTCCGACGGTGATGTGCGAGATATTCGTTAGAGGAAGATACAGGGAGAATCTCAGCGGTGAGCTTGGCCATTGTTGACGTGTGAGATCGAATTGAAGCTGTGATCATATCCAGAACCATGGCCAAAACAATAGTTGATGATGATGAATTTGACAAAGCCAAGACTAAAAAGCTTTGTTTTTTGCTTTTTTATTTGGGTTTTTGTTTTTTGATGTTTTTCTAGATGGATTTGTGTGTGTGTGTGTGTGTGTGCGCGCGCGCGTGTGTTTTTTTTTTTTCCTGGTGATTTTTGTGAGGTGGGTTTATGAATTTTTGGACATTTGAAGTGCTAAAATTGAAATTATAAACATGAAGAAAAACACATTTCCAAATCTCTGAACTATGTCTGACCCACTTTGCCATTGAAGTTGTTTAGTGAGAGGTTCATGATTTTGATACCAAACAGATGAGGGAAATTAGATGGGGAAAAAAAAATCAGTAGTCATGGGGGGGCTTAGCGGTGGTGGGACAAAACTGGATGCCACCGAGGGAAGGTGGGGAAGGGATGCCCGTGCCAGCACTGGCTTGGCTGCCGTTGAGGGTAGGGTTTGCAAAATTTGTGAGGAAGGAAGGGAGCTCTGTTTTTCTTTTCCTTTTCTTTTTTGAGCACTGCTATAGACCACTAATTTGTCATCACTAATCCCACTACTAGTGAGGTGACAATTGAAAAAAAAAAAAAAAAAACAAGGCATAAAACAAATGTGACAGTAGGTGGGATCCACTGCCACATAGTTAGAGCCACCACTAATTAGTGGTTTAAAGCATTTTTGTTCTTTTTTTCTTCTTTTGAGGAGCAAGGATCCTCTAAAGTGATTTTTTCCTAAAGTTTCCTAGAGTGTGTGATTGTGTGGTTGAGATTTACTGGCAAGTTACATCAGAAAAATTGATGTGACTTGCCAGTAAATCTCAATCACACAATGTAGCACTTTAGAAAACTTTAAGAAAATTTCACTCTAGAGGATCCTTGGTCTCTTTTGAGTGTGTGCACCAAAAACTCTTCATTTTGGCGTACTATAGGAAACATTGCAAGAAAACCACTACAGAGTATCCATGGCCCTAGAATAACACCACGCGCCAAATATTGGGGTTGTTTAGCAAGTGAGATTTTAGTTTAATTTAGGATAAAATTCATAAGATAAAATAAATTAAAATAGTTAATAAGACAAAATATCATATTAAAATTATAATTATTTTTTTTTTCACAAATATTATATTCAACTATAAAAAAATTTAATCATCTTCTTAAACACACAAATTTTAACTTACTAAAATGATCAAAAATTAAAATAATCTACTAAAATAATAATTTTCCAAACACTCACATTATGTCATACGTTTCTGCTGCAAAGATATAAATAAAAAAATCACATTTTAATAATGGCATTGACAACATCCATTAAAAGTTTGACGGATAAATGTAAGAGTTGTTTGGAATGTTTTAAAAAAGTCATTTTGATTAAATAAGTCAAAAAATTAAAGTTATTTGGTGTTTGAGAATTTTTAAAGAAGTCAATTTTTTTTTTTTGAATTTTTTTTGCCTTTAGTGAGTTTTTTTTCCCCAAATTATGTCATTTTTTTTTTCGAAATCTAAAATGTAAATTTTATTTGAAATTTAAAAAAAAATTGAACCCCCCCCCAAAAAAAAAAAAAACCTACTATTTTATGCTTATTTGTCTTCTAATTTTTTTTTAAAAATTTTCTTCTTATTTTTCAGTTCTTCCCGTCTACCAGAATTTAAAAACCAAAATATTTTTAAAAAATTTAACAAAAATTCACTAAAAGCAAAAAATAAACCAACAAAAAAATACCCAAAAAATAAGTGAAAATTGGTGATAAATCCAATTTAGAGAGTGTTTAAGGCATTAGATTCAATGGATATTTTTGTTGGTAAAAGGTGCATACTTTGTGAAATAGCTTGGTGAAAAGTCCTGTAGGACATTTTGTTTCTAATTTTACTCTTGGACCTTTTTTTATTTGTTTGACTTTTTGTTGACTCTTTGTTCAAATTTTTTACCCTATCTGTTTGCTTTTTTAACCGTTTTAATTCAAATTTCTCTCTGATCAAATATTTGTCTAAATAAAATTCCATCTATTGAAATTTAAAGAGTGATCTGTTGAAATACTAAGCCAATTTTTGTTGTTTGTCTATTTCTTATCTGTGCATATTACATACATACATTCATATATACATATATATATATATATATATCTATATCTTTCTCTTATTTGTATAGATATGTGCAAACCAAACCCTATCTGTTCAAAAAAAAATCTATCTGTTCAAAATTTTATTATCTATTTAATTTTTTTATTTGTTTAAATTTTGAACATATCTGTCTTATCCTTTTTTTTTTTTTAAATTTGTTATCAATCTATTTCATCATCAACATCAACAACAATAACCAGATTTGAGCCAAGAAAAAAAGAGGGAAAAAAAAAAGAAAAAAGAAAAAGAACTTGAAAAATGAACATGATTTGTTAAAATCAATCTGTTGAAATTTATCTGTTAAAAAATTCTTATCTTTTGAAACTATCTATTGAATCTTTTTATCTATTCAAAAAAAAAATTATCTGTTAAAATAACAATTCAACAAGTAGTCAAAAAAAATAAACAAATAGATAATTCTTGATACATCTGTTTAACAATTCAACAATTCAATTATATTTGTGTGAATTTGCAGCACTATCTGCCTTATTGCCATTCTTAGGATCTGGATCTAAAACATTATTGAATTTATCTGTGTGAGTTTTTTTCTCTTTTCTTCAACAATGATAGACAAGAATCATATGCAAGAAAAATCAACAAACTGCAGATGCAGATATGTTCTCTCACAATGCAAGAAAAATCTATTTAAATAAACATTCAACTTCTTCTTGCAGATTATGCCAATCCTCAATACTCTTTCCAAGAAGATTATCACCACTGGTAAACTTGAGAGAGAACGATTATAAGGTCCTTCTCGCTCTCTTTGGTTAAACAAACAACAAATTTCTTCTGCAAATAGTATAATAAATGACAAAAATACGAGTGAAGAAAAGAGTAAACAGATTGTGATGAAAAAACAAAAAGCAGAGAATAATGAAACTAACAGTGAAGGGATAGAGAGATTTGTTGATTAGAAGGCAAAACTATGAGTGTTGGAGCGGTAGATGCATTTTTCGATGAAAGCTCTAAGTGGGTGACTTCAAATGGCGATAGTGGCATATTGGATCAGATTCTGGAGTCCTCACATTTTAGATCTACCATAGATCTAATAGATCTGGAGCCCTCACATCTTAGATCGTCAGCGGCGTCTCCATTGTCCGAGAAAGATACAAAGATAGTAAAGACAGTGGTGGTGGTGGTAGTGCGGTAGATGTGAAGATGGTGAAAACAGGTCCATTTTCAACATCGTGTCTTTAGCCTCGTAAGAGGCAGCACGGCAGTGGAAGCGTTGTTGCCGGATGTGGTAGAGGAGAAGCGGGGAGAGAGAGAGCTGTGGAGCATTGCGAATGAGAAACAGAGATAAAAATGGGTTTTGGTGAGGGTATTTTGGTCATTTTATTAGAGTTTGTCCTTATGAAAATAGGGTGCGTTTGTTTGGACAAATTGGATAAGGGAAGATTGTAATCCATCGGACTAGTATTGGGATACATTGTCCCTAGACTATTTGGTTAGACTGGATTTGTATCCTATGTTTGTTTAGTCATGAGATTAGATGTCTGGATTGAACTATTTTTAGTGAATCCAATATTTGGTTAGACGGATTGGATAAGGATAAATGTTCAAAAGATTATTTTACCCTTGTAATTTATAATTTTTATTTAATATATAATTTTAAATTTGTAATTTATAATTTAACAACACTAAATTTTTTTAATTTATAAGGCCATAATTTTTAATTTATTATTTTCAATTAAATTAAATTTATAACTTATAATTTATAATTTATAGTTTATATTTTTTATTTAATATATAATTTTAAATTAACAACATTAAAAAAAATTTATTTAATATATAAATTTAATTTTTTAACAACACTAAAAAAATTATAAGGCCATAATTTTTAATTTATTATTTTTAATTAAATTAAATTTATAATTTATAATTTATAATTTTTATTTTTATTTAATATATAATTTTAAATTAACAACACTAAAAAAATAATTTATAAATGTTAATAAGACTATTTTATCATTTTTCAATTGTTTATTAAGTAATAGCATGAGGGTAAAATGAATATTTCACACATTAGTCACATGGGATACCAATCCCATGGAAATAATTGTAGGACAATTTTCACTGTATTTAAATAAATTAAATTATGTTGCGTACTGAACAACAATTAGAATATAAAGAAATAAAGGAAATGAGAGAATTTGTTTGATTACAAAAAACAAACTCGAAATACAAATAAATAAATAAATAAAAATAGATTTTATTTTGTTACAAAAAACAAAATTAAAATCTGATTTAAATAAACAATAATAACACTGAAAATAAATTAAATAACTTACTTGATTTCATTTCTTCGAATTATAATTTGATCAAGTCCAGTGTTTGACACTGTGTCCTGAAGACAGATTCGTCCTCTCCACGGTACTTTCAGAATTTGGACGTCTATCTCCCAGGATGAAATGATCTACTACAAACAATAATAGCACTACAGATTATTTGCCTTACGAACACACTAAGTGTTTACACTCTTTCTTTTAGAAATTAATGCAGCAAAATGCAGAGATTTATACCAGAGGATGGAGTACGAAAATTGAAGTAAAATCCAAATAGGAGGATAGTCTATTTATAGATGTAAAGGTGGCTGCTGGTTTTGAATTGAACATGTATGAAACCTGTTGGTTTTGAATTCAAACAGATTTGAATCTGTTGGGTTCATAATATAAACATATACAAAAAACGGGAAGGGCCCTGTTTGTATGTACGTTAAAAACTAGACTAGTTTATTTCGGGAAGGGCCCTGTTTGGATGTACAGTAAAACCAAACCAGTTTATTTCCGGTTTAATTTGAATTCCGGATTTTATTTTATACAAAATAAAATTAAATTCAAATATTTTTGGCCCAAAAGATTAGTATTGTGCCGAACAAGCCCAACCCAACCTCACACCACGCACCCGCGCCCAAGCCCAGGCCCAGCCCAGCCCGCCCGACCGGACGGACGGCGCGTGCGCGCGTGTGTAGTGATTTTTGGGTCCAATGGGTCTAGCCCATTTTGCCCATAACCTCTCCCTCTAAAACACTTGGGTACTCCTTGGAGCACACCCCAAGTACCAAACCCAAGCCTTATAAACCCATGCAAAACTTCCCACCAAATCAATGTGGGACAAGCCATTTTATAACCTTAAGGAATTTCCACCAAAACTCCATTTCCATAGAGCACACTTTGGCTTCAATTTCCCATTCACTCGATAATGGTTTTGAGCAACCAAATATACCACGTGAATCATAATGCGGCATAGAACGCGTTACCATTTTGGCCCGTGAAAATAGACGCACGGGGCCCACCTAAAAAATAGACCAAACTTAGAAAAAAATTCTGGTTTTATCCAGAATTTTATAACCATTTCCAACAATCTCCCACATGAATGGAATTTGATGACAACGGAAATGCAACAATATGCAGACTATCGAAAGAGTATAAGTCGAAAATATCTTGCATCAGGATAGGTAGCTTTCGGCCTTGAACCTTCCCTAGTGATAACCTATCGGACTTACTGGCTAACCAATGGACGCGATGCCTTGAATTGTTCAACCGTTTGTGTAAGCCCAAGACAATAGATTTCACACAAAATATCTTCTAACACATCGTGGTTCTCACTGTTGTGTTCATTTTGGCGTTGAATGCGCCTGATTTTCATAAGTGTTTCTAGAGAATTTAGCCTCTTCATTCTCATAGAACCGACCCCAGTTCAACACTCATATAGGTGATTCTTATTGTGAGTATCTCCTTATACTCATCTTGATTTATGCCTCAATCAAGATATAAGTAATCATTAAAAACAAAACTTATCCTTATACCCTTACATACAATATATATTGCAGATATCACTCTCACCATAGGAATGGGTAGGGAATTTTTAATCCCTTGGTGATTTCTGATGAGCCATACATAACTTAGTTGTCCCTTTGAACTTAGTTCTTGGGATCTCCAGTCATATAAGTAGGGTTACCATTATGACACTCTTATGTAATAGGCTTTAATCCTATCCCCTTCGATGAACTATACACTAGTTCTTTTGTCAAACCTTTTGTTAACTGATCTGCAATATTCTCTTTAGATTTTATATAATCTATTGAGATTATTCCGTTTGACAACAATTGCCTTACGGTATTATGTCGACGACGAATATGTCGTGACTTACCGTTATACATATGATTCTATGCCCTGCCTATTGCAGATTGATTATCACAATGAATGCAAATAGCTGGCACAGGTTTTGGCCACATTGGAATGTCTTCTAAGAAGTGACGAAGCCATTCTGCTTCTTCTCCTGCTTTGTCCAAAGCAATGAATTCGGATTCTATTGTGGATCGTGCGATGCATGTTTGTTTCGTGGATTTCCAAGAAACAGCAGCGCCTCCTAAAGTAAAGACATATCCACTTGTGGATTTTGAATATTTAGTATCCGATATCCAATATGCATCACAATAACCTTCAAGTACTGCTGGATATCGAGTAAAGTTCAAACCATGATCACGGGTGAATCTTAGATATTTAAGAACCCGAATGATCGCTTTCCAATGGTCTTCTCCGGGGTTACTAGTGTACCTACTCAATTTACTGATAGCATAAGCTATATCAGGACGAGTACAATTCATTAGGTACATTAGGCTTCCAATAATTTGGGAGTATTTTAACTAAGACACTGCATCACCTTTATTTTTCGATAAATAAAGATTGACGTCTACAGGTGCTCTAGCTAAATTCATATCATCCTTGATAAATTTACCAAGAATTTTCTCAATATAATGTGATTGAGATAATGCATATCCGTCAGATGTTTTAGTAATTTTCATTCCTAACATAACATATGCGACCCCCATATCTTTCATATCAAATCTTTTGTTAAGCATTTGCTTAGTTGATTTGATCATGTTTTGACTGCTTTCAATGATCAGCATGTTATCCACATAAAGACAAACTATGACATATCCTTGGTCAGTGTTTTTAACATAGACGCATTTGTCACATTTGTTTATCTTAAACCCATTAGTAAGCATTGCATGATCAAATTTTTCATGCCATTGCTTAGGTGCTTATTTTAATCCATAAAGGGATTTTACAAGTCGACAAATTTTCTTTTCTTGCCCTGATACTACAAACCCTTCGGGTTGCTCTATATAGATCTCTTCATTTAGATCACCGTTTAAGAAAGCTGTCTTAACATCCATTTGATATATTTCTAAATTAAACAATGCTGCTATAGAAATAAGCATGAGAATGGATGTTATTCTTGTCACAGGGGAATATGTGTCAAAATAGTCCAGACCTTCCTTTTGTCTGTAACCTTTAACTACAAGTCTTGCTTTATACTTGTCAATTGAACCATCTGCTTTCATTTTTCTCTTGAATATCCATTTATATCCAAGAGGTTTAGAACCTGGTAGAAGATCCACAAATTCCCAAGTATGATTTTGCATAATGGATTCAATTTCATTATTAACAGCCTCTTTCTACAAAGGTGCTTCAGGACCTATCATTGCTGCCTTAAAGCTTTGAGGTTCATTTTCTAACAGGTATGTCAGAAAATCTGGACCAAAGGATTTTGATGTTCTCGCTCTCTTACTTCGTCTTGGTTCATCATCAGTTAAATCCTGTTGGTCGAGACTATTACTAGTCTCTTGTGTTTGATTGTCATTAGTCTCTTGATTTTGTGTACAATCATAAGTTCATTTCTGTGAACTTAATTCCTGTCCTTTCTTGTAAGGAAAGACATGTTCAAAAAACACAGCATTCCTTGACTCTATAATAGTGTTCACATTTATATCAGGTATTTCTGATTTATAAGTCAGAAACTGATATGCACTACTATTTTGAGTATAACCAATAAACACACAGTCTACTGTTTTTGGTCCAATCTTAATCTTTTTAGGAACAGGAACTTTAACTTTTGCCAAACACCCCCACACTTTTAAGTATTTGTAGGAAGGTGGTCGACCTTCCACAATTCATAAGGAATGCTTTTGGTTTTCTTGTGGGGTATTCTATTAAGAACGTAATTAGCAGACAATATTGCTTCCCTCCACAAATTCTGTGGTAAGTCTGAACTTAGTAACATGGCATTCATCATTTCTTTTAGGGTTCTATTCTTCCTTTCAGAAATTCCATTTTGTTGTGGAGAATAAGGTGCTGTAGTTTGGTGAATAATGCCATGTTGTGCACAAAATTTATTTAATAGTGCATTATATTCACCCCCTATCACTTCTAACCATTTTAATGGTTTTACTAAGTTGATTTTCAACTTCCTGTTTTGTAGAGTTTAAACATTTCTAAGGCTTCATCTTTACTTCTAAGTAAATAAACATAACAATATCTTGTGCAATCATCGATAAAAGTTATAAAATACTTTTTGCCTCCTCTAATTTGAATAAATTTTAAATCACATACATCAGTATGAATTAATTCTAGAGGTTCGGTTTTCCTTTCAACCGATTTAAATGGAGCCTTAGTTAGTTTCGCTTCTACACAAACTTCACATTTATGATTAGGATTAATTTCAAACTTTGGTATATAATCCAAACCAATTAATCTACGCAAAGCATCATAATTTACATGTCCTAATCTACCATACCATAAATTCGACTCAAGAATATAAGCAAAATATGTGTTATTCTTATTCATAGCAACTTTTGGTACAACTATCATTACATTCAACTTAAAGAGACCATCACTCATGTATCTCTTACCAACATATATACCACTATTTGTTAATACAAATTTATTAGACTCAAATACAAGCCTAAAATCATTTTTACTTAACAAAGACCCAGAAACTAAATTCTTCCGGATGTCAGGTACATGCAGTACGTTGTTAAGGGTCAGTTCTTTCCCTGATGTCATCTTTAAGATCACTTTCCCTTGCCCAGCCACAGTAGAAGTAGAAGAATTTTCCATAAAAAGTTGTTCACTATTTACAGCCTCATTGTAGGTAGTGAACATCTTCTTGTCCGCACATATGTGACAAGTTGCTCCAGTGTCAACCCACCACTCTTTGGGATTTCCAACCAAGTTAGCCTCAGACACCACAACAGAGAGGTTGATGTCATTCACTCCGTCAGAGATATAATCTAATTCAGTTACATTGGCTTGATTGGTGGTCTTTTTGCTTGTACTTCCATGATCCTTCTTAGGGCGGCGGCAGTCAGAAGCTCGATGTCCAGTCTTGCCACAGTTACAGCATTTTCCTTTGAACTTCTTGTTGCCATTGTTGTCGCCTTGTTTAGGACCATCTCCAGTAAACTTTCTCTTTTTGTTATGTGGTTTATGAACTTGTTCAACCACATTAGCCTTGGACTCAATGGGATTTTTCTCATTCCTCTTTTCAGCCTTTCGGTTATCTTCCTCAATTCTCAATCTTACAATAAGTTCATCCATGGTCATCTCTTTGTGTTTATGTTTTAAATAATTTTTGAAATCTTTCCAAGCTGGTGGTAACTTTTCCACTAAAGCAGCGACTTGGAAAGACTCACTAAGAGACATACCTTCTGAATGAATATCATGCAAAATTATCTGAAAATTTTGAACTTGAGATATTACCGTTTGGGAATCTACCATAACAAAATCCAGAAATTTACTGACGACAAATTTCTTCGTGCTAGCATCCTCTGTCTTGTATTTCTTCTCCAAAGAATTCCACAATTCTTTTGCTGACTTCAAAGGACTGTATACATTATACAGTATATTGTCAAGGCCATTGAGGATGTAGTTTCTGCACAGGAAATCTGAATGTTTCCAAGCATCAACAGCAGCAACAACTTGCCGATCACTTTCACCCTCTTTAAGTGCTGGAGCCTCTTCATGGAGAAACCGGGCCAAATTAAGAGTTGTAAGATAGAACAGCATCTTCTGCTGCCATATCTTAAACTCGGTATCGTTAAATTTTTTCGATTTTTCTTCATGATTGATTGGTACATGAACATGGTTCTGGACCGGTGTTGGTGTAACAATATGAGTACCACTACCAGATGTAGTTTCAGTTGCAGTAGCCATAATCTCTGATTACAAAAATCAGAAAAAATTAAAACACAAATTAATTTTCTAGTTACTAAAATCAGAAGATAAATTTATAATACAAAATAATTTTATTTTTCTTGTTACTAAAACTAGAAAAATAAAATATCATAATAATTTTCTGTAACACAATTAATATTCTGCAATTGTTAATGACACCAGTACATTACTACTAGTTGTCAAAGAAAAGAGACAGTATATTACTACTATCTGTCAAATAGCATAAACACTATTTATTTTTCCAACCAGAATATGTCTTTATGAAATTACAGAAAATTAAATGCAATGAAGATTCCAAAAACGGTTCTGTCTTAAGATTGTAGGACAATCTTCACTGTATTTAAATAAATTAAATTCTATTGTGTACTGAAAAACAACCAGAATATAAAGAAATAAAGGCAAGGAGAGAATTTGTTTGATTACAAAAAATAAATTCAAAATAAAAATAAATAAATAAAAACAGATTTTATTTTGTTCCAAAAAAATAAAATTAAAATCTGATTTAAATAAACAATAATAACACTGAAAATAAATTAAATAACTTACTTGATTTAATTTCTTCGAATTATAATCTGATCAAGTCCAGTGTTTGACACTGTGTCCTTAAGACAGATTCGTCCTCTCCATGGTGTTTTCAGAATTTGGACGTCTATCTCCCAGGATGAAATGATCTACTACAAACAATAGCAACACTACAAATTGTTTGTCTTACGAACACACTAAGTGTTTACACTCTTTCTTTTAGAAATTAAATGCAGCAAAATGCAGAGATTTATAGCAGAGGATGGAGTACGAAAATTGGAGTAAAATCCAAATAGGAGGATAGTCTATTTATAGATGTAAAGGTGGCTGCTGGTTTTGAATTGAATAGGTATGAAACCTGTTGGTTTTGAATTCAAACAGATTTGAATCTGTTGGGTGTACGTTAAAAACCAGACTAGTTTATTTTGGGAAGGGCCTTATTTGGATGTACAGTAAAACCAAACCAGTTTATTTCCAGTTTAATTTTATTTTATACAAAATAAAATAAAATTCAAATGTTTTTGGCCCAAAAAGATTAATATTGGGCCGAACAAGCCCAACCTCACACCCACGCCTAGCCCAGCCCGCCCACCCGGACGGCCGTGGCGCGCGCGTGTGGTGATTTTTGAGTCCAATGGGTCTAGCCCATTTTGCCCATAACCTCTCCCTCTAAAACACTTGGGTACCCCTTGGGGCACACCCCAAGTACCAAATCCAAGCTTTATAAACCCATTCAAAACTTCCTACCAAATCAATGTGGGACAAGCCATTTTACAACCTTAAGGAATTTCCACCAAAACTCCATTTCCATGGAGCACACTTTGGCTTCAATTTCCCATTCACTCGGTAATGGTTTTGAGCAACCAAATATACCACGTGAATCATAACGCGGCATATAACGCGTTACCACTTTGACCAGTGAAAATCGACGCACGGGGCCCACCTAAAAAATAGACCAAACTTAGGAAAAAAGTTTGGTTTTATCCAGAATTTTATAACCATTTCCAACAATAATCTCACCTCCCCCTTAGGATACAATAATCTCTCATGAGGAACTAATAGTCCGACGGAACTATTAACCCGGAGCAAAAAAATTGAACCAAACAATGAACTATTAGTCTGAATTGGGATGTTCTAAATAAGTGTATTTTTTGACTTTTTATGAAATATGAGTTGGGTTTGAAATGATGTGGTAGAGAGGTGATGTGACTTAAATAAGATGATGTAACTTAAATAGGATAGTGACTTTTTGACTTTTTTTGAATATGCCAAACTTAGCCTAATAGTCAAATCCTATGAAATAATTCTAATGTTTTAGAGTGTAGACCTCTGAACAAAGAAAGTTTAAATTTGAATTTATGAACTAAGTGTCCAAAAAATAATCTCTAACATTGTAACAACCCTCACCACTGTTTACCGATAAACTACCGATTACTGCTAAACTGAGACTGATTATGATTGGTAATTGAACTGATTGAAATACTGGACTGACTGACTGGAATCTGAAACTGAATTGATTACGTATATCTGTTATATTGCATTTCTATCTGTTGACTGTTTGATTATCTGTTCATGTCTTTGTGTTTAAACTGCGAATTGAAGGCCTTATCGGCGGCCGAACCGGAAATGGATTAGTGTTTTACGATCATCATAATTTATGTGATTTTATGGTATATTTATCTGTAATTCGATTTGGTATGGTTAAATTAGATTAAATAACATTGTATTACAAAGTACTTGCATTTACCAACTTGCCATCCTTGGTGGCCCACTACCTCAACATATTGAGCCTTGTACACACTTAGACAAACATTTTCTTCAGCCATTTTGAGAGTTCTAGCCGACCAAGAGAGAGTGAGGGAGAGAATTGAATTGTTCTAGAGCATTGGCTTGATAGACTTGAAGAGATTGTAGGAGATTTGCCTAATTGAACTTCTACACTTGTAATTGAAGATCTAGGTAAGGAATTCAACCTCTTAAGTGTGTCTTTAAGTTGATTCTTGCATGATCCATGTCTAATTGAGGAGCCAAGTCATGATTTAGTTCTAACATGTCAAATTATAGCTCCATATGTCGATTTGAGATAGAATTCATGCATGCATGTGTTTATCCTTGCATTGTGAGGTTTGATTTCATAGAAATCTTGCATGCATGTTCATATATTTACAATGGACCATGTTTTCAACTTGTTTTTGGAACAATTGGCTCATTAGAGCAATTGTTTAAAGCTTGTAAGTGGTTTAAATTCATGCATGTTGCATTGAAATTAAGTTCATGAAAATTGGTTTGAATTTGAGTTGAATTGATCTTCCCTTGGGCTTTGATTTTACAAATTGAGCTTTGAACCATATTATACTATGTATTTGCAAATGTTTTCCAGGAAATGAGCCCAAGAGGATTGAATTTATTGCTTTGAAGGTTGAATTTTAGCTTGAGGTTCAAATCTGGGAATTCCAGATTTTGAACTCACACTCGAGCGGGGTGACTGGCGCTCGAGCGTGGAAATCGTGCTCCCAGCATTTTGTTCTCTTTTTAAGTCAGCTCGAGCGGGGTAATTTACGCTCGAGCGGGACCTCGTGTTTTACGCTCGAGCGGGTGTCGAGCGCCCAATCGAGCGTGAATTTCACCTATCCAGCACTTTTGACTGTTTTGAAGTACGCTTGAGTGGTTAAGTCTGTGCTTGAGTGGAAACCTTTGTCTGCATGTCCGCTCGAGCGGATTAACCTACGCTCGAGCGGGACCCCTGTTTTCTGAAAATACTTTTAAAGTGCATCTTGGCATCCTCATTTCATCCTAGGCATTCTTAGGCCTAGTCTAAGGCATCTTAATGAGGATATAGATGTAGAACCACACTGAGTCAAGATAGGGAGTAAGTTATTATCTTTCCCAACTGTGTAGCTTAGTGTGTGTTCAATCTATAAACTATGTAGGGTTGGCGACTGGGGACGTGCTCTAGCCTAACTGTAGCCCAAAACTCTGTGAGTAACAACTGTGTAAAGATATGTTAAAAAATGATTATCTTCTGAACAATTGAACTGTACTGTTTCTGAATTGATACTGTTAATAGAATGAATGTATGTCCTTTATTCTGAACTGTATTGTGGCATCCTTAGCAACTACTGTTACTGTTACAGAGATCTCTGTCGGTTCCCTTGTTGGAACCACTATTGTTTACTGATTGATGGCTATCATTGACTATTCGGTCTTTCAAGACCTACTGTTTACTGTACTGTATGCTAATGGATGTATCACATATGACTGTACTAACTGAACGACTGAAATACTGATTTAATGAACTGTTTTCATTACTGTAAGGACATTCATTCTAAACCTCTTTATGCATTATGTTATTCACTGGGTTTTAGCTCACTGCTCATATATATATGTAGGTGTACAGGCACCAGACTGCGGCTAGAAGCGTCAGGGTAAGCTCCAGTTTTGTCAAGCCAACCACTGTGCCTCACTGTGAGGTTCCGAGCCTGTCAAGCTATGGCTTAGGGGTGTTTTAATTTCCCCGGTCTGTCTCTGTAACTGTTTTGTAGACTGTATAGACTGTTACTGTACTGTTTAATAGGGATTAGGTCCCTGATCTGAATGATTATAAATGTTGTACATACTGTTTTGTACTGTATATATATATATATATATGAAAAGTCTTTTTGGCATACAGACTGTCACAGCTTATTGGACATTGTTTATTTACTATATTGGCTTCCGCCAGGCCCCTGTACTCTGTTTTACTGTATTACTGTTAAGCAGACCTTCGGTAATCTCAGATTACTGGCCGGTTACGGTACTAAACCCATAGTGACGGATTTGAGTCATGACAAATACCCACAAATTGCTTGCTAAAAAAAAAAAAAAAATAGGAAAAAAACACGCACAGCTTCTCAAATGCGTCAATTTTTTTTTTTTTTTTAATTCTATACACACAAAAAAGTTAATAAATAAGTAAATCAATCACTATAAAAAGGCATCCCAAACCACCTCTCATCATAAAACAATTAGGAGGCAGTATATCAAAAATAAATAAATAAAAATTTCTTGCCTAAATAATCATTGTGTTCCTCAAGCTAAAGAAAATTTCAAATGTCATTCCTCAAGTTTCATTTCTTTCGAATGGTGATCTGTGACTTTTAAAAGTAACCAAACGTAGTCAAACCCTTTAACATAGATGATAAAAAGTCAACTCCGTCATGTAGACAAATGAAATGATGTTAAAGTGGACGGTAAAACATGTTTCAAAAAACGGAAGTGATTGAGGGCCCTAAATTTCGGGGCTCGAATGCCCCGAAATTCCACTTTAAGTAAAAAAAAAAAAAAAAAAGAGGAAAAAAGAAAGAAAAAAAGAAACAGTTTCCAAAAATGGAAATTAGGGGCATTAGGGGCAAATTTTTTAGGGCCACCAATCATTTTCCTTCAAAAAAATATACTATCGGTTTGGTTTAAGTTTTTGAATAAATTTTTTTAAAAATTGAATTTTTTAGTTTTTGTATTTTTTTTTATTTTTAGTAAATATTTTTAAATTTTAAACATTTTTTTTTATTTATTTAGATGTATCTTAAAAGTAAAAAATTTGTGAAAAAATATTTTAAAAAATTAATAAATACATTTGGCATTTAGTAAATTTTTTTAAAAAAAATTCACAAAAATTATACATTTTATGTGTGTTTATGTTAGGTGTATCTAAAAATTAAAAAAAAAATAGTAAAAATAAAAAAAAAAGAAAAACAAGAAGTAAAATTTTATGAAAAGTGTTTTTGAAAAACCAAAAATAAGCAAAGCGATAAGTATTTTTTTAAAATGTGGAAGATAAGCGAATATATATAATGTGATTTTAAATATTTCAAATGTTTTTATTTTTTAATAAGATGTTTGAAACAGAATTTATCACTTTTAATGATGGGCACCCTTTATTGTATTTGAATTTTAAATTTGAGTAAAGTTTTATTAAGAAAAAAAAGGAGAGAAATTATAATTCAATATAAAATATAATAAGACAAATAAATAGGAAGTGAAACTTTTTTTATGCAAATAAATCACATCAAAAGTTACACCCTCACTTCTTGGTAAATAAAATTTTCACTTCTCACTGTCTTGTAATTTCAGAAAAAAAAAGGGGAAAAGTACTGTCCAGTACAGAGTAAAATAAAAATTATAAACACATAGGTGCAATTTGTGGTGTTTGGCAAGTGGTTTTGGGGTTAAAATAGTCACAAAAATAAAATAGGCTATTTTAATCACAACAAACAAAATATTACATATAACCCATAATTATTACACTCTTCTCTAAAAAAAAAGTCAAAAAATCCTTCCCAAATTAAACTTTTTAACCCACATTAAAATAATCAAAAAAATCAAAAAGTCAACCCACTACCTAAATGGAGACTAAGTAAGGTGCAAGTATAAATTTGTAGGAGTACAAGTCCATGTTTCTGTAAAAAAATTTCTTCTGCCCCATTGGGCAGTAATTCCCCTCTCCCCAAAAAAATGATAAAAATATTTTATTATTATTATTTTTACTCCACAAATTACTGCTAAATCATGAAATGGCCACAAATATTCACTACTTATAATATTCTAGGTATTACGATTCCGATTGCATGTAATACTTGTAAAAATTCTAGTTTTGTTTATATAAATTAAGCACATGTCAATTAATCAATTAGGCTAATCAATAAATACACTAGACTAGAAGATGGTGGATTTGATCATGAGTTGCGTTACTAGTGTGAAAACTGCTATTTTATGGAATGGTGAACCTCTTGATGAGTTCCATCCTGCCAAGGGTTTAAGACAAGGGGATCTTTTATCCCCTTACCTTTTTGTGCTTTGCATGGAGAGGCTCTCAGGTATAATTAATCAAAAGGTGCATGAGAAAGAGTGGAGTAGCCTATCCTTGTCTAAGAATGGTCCTAACTTATTTCATTTATTTTTTGCGGATGATTTGATTTTGTTTGCTAAAGCCAATGATAAAAATTGTTCTACCATTTTGAAAATTTTGGATGAGTTCAGTGCAATATCTGGTTTAAAGATCAACTTAAATAAATCTCATATGTTTGTTTCTCCTAACATTGAAATGAGAAGAGCTAGAAGCCTGAGTAACATGTGTGGTATCCCCCTAACCCAAAACTTAGGGAGATACCTTGGGATCCCTCTTCTCCACACTAGAGTGAGTAAAGATAATTTTAACTATATTCTGGAAACACTCAAGACCAAGTTAGCGGGGTGGAAATCTGGCTTTCTGTTCTTGGTAGGGAGGGCCACCTTAATCCAATTTGTGACCAGTGCTATTCCAGCATATTCCATGCAAACTATGGAGATTCCTCGGAAAGTTTGTGATGAAATTGACAAAATAAATCGGAATTTCCTTTGGGGAGACACCCTAGAGAAAAAGAAAGTTCATCTTGTAAACTGGGACCAAGTTTGTAGGATGAAAAAAGATAGGGGTCTTGGGCTTCGAAGGGCGAGAGATCAGAAACTAACTCTTTTGTCCAAGCTGGGTTGGAAAGTGCTTAAGGAGGAAAACTGCTTATGGGTGGATGTGCTTAAAACTAAATATCTCAGGCAACAACCTTTCTTGCACAAGAAAAAAGGCAAAAATATTTCTCATGTTTGGAAAGGCATCCTTAACTCAAGAGAGCTTCTTATTAAAGGGGTGAGATGGAACCTTGGAAGAGGGTCCAAAGTTAGAATTTGGAAAGATTGGTGGTGTGGGAAATGAGTCCTTGAACAGGATTTGAACACTCCTACTTATCCACTTCCAAATCTTGGGAATACCACTGTGGATTACCTCCTTGATGGTAATGGAGATTGGGATTTGATGCATATAAATAACCTTATGCCAAGGCATGTGGTTGTGGAAATTCTGAAAATTTAACCCCCTCGTAATAGGGATGTAGAGGATAATCCTAGATGGGTTAAAGCCCCTGATGGAGAATTCTCTATAGCAAGTGCCTATGAAATAATAGTTGATCACCATAATCAAGAGAGGGATTGGGGTTGGATAAGGAAGCTTAAGGTCCCTCAAAAGCTTAAGAGCTTTGTGTGGGTTGTTCTCCATGAGAAACTTCTCACAAATCATATGAGACAATTGAGGGGCCTTACTAATTGTTGTGAAAACTTGGAGGACATTGATCATTTATTTCGGTTTTGTCCCAATGCTGTGCAGGTTTGGAGTCAAATATTCAGTCCGGAATGGTACTCCAACATGCTTAATTTGTCGTGGCCCGGATGGATCATCCAGAGTGTAAAAGGGAGGAACAAATCCCCTCACCTGTTTCTTGTTACCTTGTGGACTATTTGGAAGAATAGGAACAAAATGGTTTTTGAAAATAAACACACTAATTTGCATCAAAGTGTGGAAAGTATATTTTGCTATGCTAAGGAAATTTTTCAAGCATTCAGTTTAGATATTACAACACCGCTAAAATATAAAAGTTTAACTGTTTGGTCTTGTCCAAGTGCAGGAACAATTAAACTAAACGCGGATGGTAGCACTCACTGAAATGGAGGAGATGGAGGTTTTGGAGGACTTTTTTGGGATGAGACAGGTTCATGGATTAGTGGCTACTATGGGAAACTAGAGATATGCACCAGCCTTGAAGTGGAGCTTTGGGCTGTTTACAAAGGACTCACAATCATTCTCCAACATGATATGAATCAAGTGGTCATTGAAACAGATGCGGAGCAAGTGGTGCAACTGTTAAGTGAAGAGCTGAGAGAGCGATGTCCCTTTAGGGGCGTTGTGGAGGATGGGTGTATTATCATGAGAGGCTGTGACTGTACCATCCAACATATCAAAAGGGAAGCCAACATTTGCGTAGATGCATTGGCAAAACTAGGAGACAATCAACCAGCTGAGTTACTAATTGTTAGTGATCCTCCAGCAGAAATCCGTAACTTGCTTATTGCGGATATTGTTCACCTCTCTCAGGAGGTTGTTAGGACGTAGTTCCTTTTGTTTTTTCTTTTATTTCCGATTTACCCAAAAAAAAGAAAGGTCATTCGTCAATTTTTGTCATTAGCAAAAGATTGATTATTTATTCATGTGAAGTGTGGGTTTGCCTTTACATGAGAGCAAGATACAACATCAGGATTTCCTCTTAACTTGCAAAACAAACAAGACCGTTGAAAGTCTTTCCAACTTGGTGAGAGTCAAGAGAACTTTTCGACGACGATCAAGTTAATAACTGATCAAGAAGAGAAATAATAGAGGAAATTGGTTGTTATTTTTCTTTTTGTGTGTGATGGTTCACCTTCTTTTCTAGTAGACACAAGTTTCAAAATGTGAAGTATTTCAATACATTTTAAAATTCATGTTATAAATGTCCACTATTTAGTTTTTTAGACTAAACAGTGTTGATTATTTGAATAGCATGTTCTTATTTTCGATATGTATTTCTGATCGTTAATTACACATTTTATTTAAATGAGACCTCCGATTAATGAAGAACAAAAAACATGAACAAAAAACAAATTAAGAAAAAGACATATTTTATTGAAATTGTAAGGATTTAGAATCCTTAGATACAAAAATACAATAGTTGGGTTTGGAATTCTTTACCTAATGCTTGCCATCGTATCAGATGCTTGTAGTGTATAACCTCTTGACTTCTTCTTTTTTGTAATGACTTCTTTAGCTTTTAATTTCTCTCTCTCTCTCTCTCTGATCTTCTGACCTCTGATTTTTCAATCCCTTGATTGTGTGATGATCCCTTATATTTATAATGGGTCATCTAGGTGATAGGAAGGCCTCATTCTCAATTTGATTTTCAAATTTCAAATTGAATAATAATGCCATCTGAATTTTGAATGATAGCGCCATCTGAACTTGGGTGCAACCATATCTGATTAACTGTATTGACCCTTTGGATTTCATCATGTTTGGTATCCTTACTGTAGGCTCTACAAGTGTCATATTTCGTAGAGTTCACGTGTCACTTGAGTATCTTGAATAACGTCGTTGTGATATGACGTTATTTTATTTATACACTTCAACTGACCAAGTTGATCAATTTAGGAAGCGATTAGCTAAAATAATCCTATCATAGGCTCTTTATGTGTCATTAATTGATTGACCGTATTTGAAATTTGAACATAAATGTGCTAACAAGTGTTGTGAGTGCTCTCTTGGGCCGAAATCTAACCATTCATTTGGTTTGTCAAATATCGGATGATCTAGTTTTGATACGCATCTTTTCATCCTTTGTTCTATTGATACATATTTATTTCACTGAGCTCCTTTGATCCATTTTCATATCCGACATGTTTCTTGAAGTGGGCCAATGTCGAATTGCTTTTCCCAAATAAAAGGAAAAGAGCAAACTAGAAAATATAAATAGTACGAGTTTGGTGATGTTTTTATTTTTTATTTTATTAATTTTTTAGAAACAAATATACATTTAATAGCTATTTTCGTTCCAAGAAATTGACGATTTAAAAAAAAATATAGATTTGTTGAAACAGGAAAAAAAATGTGTTTTAACTTATTTTGAAAATAATTTTCATTCTTTCTCACTCTCTTATACTTTGGCAACCTGTCCATCTAGTCACTCGCTTACTAACACTGGGGCACTTCCCATTCGACAACCCCTGATACTCTTTCCCTTTAACAATCTTTTTCTGGCCATTTCTGTAACCAAAACAAAAACGTTTTTTATGAATAGGAAATGTAGTATTTTGTAAACAAAAAAAAAATGTTATACGTGTGGTGGCTTTTTGGCTTTCGAAGGTTATTTTTGTAATTGTGAGCGTGCTAGCAAGGATCAATCAGTCCTTACAGAATATTAATTGCCAACCAATTATCAGACGATTGTGTTTTAGTTCTTTCAGCCTCAATGAAAAAGACTTTTACTAGTGGCTTTGTTTAGGAAAATTAAGTAGACAATAACTAAATGAAAAACAATTATAGCATTTCATTAAGTAAAATGAAGACTTAAAATGATCCAAATCAGCCTCGTAGAGGTTTACAATAACAAACTACTTGAAACTACTCCTACAAACGAAGTGCAGTACAGGAATTTGAAGTACAGAAATGTAAAGGACAAGAAATGTAAAAACTAGAAAGGAAATAAAGTAGATAAAACTAGTTTTTTGGATTTGAGTCTAGGGGGGCTTTCTAGGGCCTTCTTTGCTATTTATATTTCTTAATGACAACCGTCGAATTGCATTTCTAACTGTCGAACCACTCTTCCATGGTCGCTGATCATGTCACCTTATAGTTAGCTCCACTATACCATATCTGCAGTTTGGTTTCCCTCCTGATTTTGAATTTAAATATGAGTAACCGTTGAAGCCACTTTATCTTTCATCTCTTTGTTGATCCAGTGCTATGCAAATCTACAAAAAACAAATACTAACTGCCACGTGTGTGATTATGATTGAGGACTTGAATTGTTTTCCCGTATTGCCCTTGTCCAGCCACGTGTTGAACTATAATTGACTTATACAAAATATGTAGCTAACAACGGGACATACACGATTTTGTTCTTTCTTGACTAGAAAATACCGCTTGAAAGTTTATGAGCATATCTGACACATTTTATAAGGTGAGTCAATAGTCCTTAATGAACAGATGTGGGACAAATTTATACCATTCACACTTTCTTTGCTATATTTATGGAAATATGTTTTTATTTGTTTGTTTGCTTGTTTTTATTTTATTTTTGTTGCATAAAACATGAACAAATAAGATGTTTTATTACACAAATATTTTTTTTAAAAAATAAAAATAATTAAAAAAATGCTCAGTGAGTTATTTGGATAGGGAGTGAGCAAAGAATGAGAGTGGTTGCAGAGGTGGGAGACGAAGGAGGGAAACATTATTTATTTTTAAATGAAATTAATTTTTTTTCTCCTCAAATTTGAAAAATATTTGAAAATTATTAGTCATTTAAAAAAAATAAAAAACCGTTATTATGCTTTTAATGTCAAGATTTAAAAAAATAAAAGTGTAGGTGTTGATTTTTGACCACACAACGAAACATGGAAACTCAGCAGGAGAGCACCAGCAGAATAAATTAAGCCCGAACAACCTGCTATAGAAAGATAAGAATCTGGCGGTGGTTCATCCACCCAAGGACACTCCGACGGTCAAGTCAGTAATTATCTCTCAAAGATAGCCAATAGTACTTAACTCACTAGACAGAACATAAAAAACATACCTTAGACCCACGGGGTGCCTCACTTTTATAGTGGTCAGTGTCCAACTTCTTCTAAAAGTCTTACGTCATGGGACTCTATCTTTTACAAGGATAACATCTATCACAACTCACACTATTCAGATTAAGATAAATTTTCTCAAGAGTCTCATCTCTATCCCAATAGATAGTTTGATATAATTTAGGACTGTAGTCCTCTATCCAAATAGATAGTTTGATATCATATAGGACTCTAATCCTCTATCCAAATATCTCAGATTCCGGTATTATTACACCATATCTCGACATCATGGTCTGCCCACATGGCACCTCGGCTAACAATCTCGGCCACATGAACAACCCAAAAATATGTCCCCACAAAAAGCATAAAACAACAACTGTTTCAAATTCTCAATATTTTTCAAAATAGGATTTTATTAACAACACTAGTTAAACTTAAATAGAGAGGAGAGACTACAATATGCACCCTTCAAATGATGTATATGATATGTCTTTTATAATTTTTTGACAAAATTTTGTCATATAAATTACAAAATAATATAACAAAAACGACAGAATGTCATAACTCATCATTTCTAACATTTTGGTGCATGCCATAAATTCACTATTCACAAATATTCATAATTTTTATCACAAAAATAATAATATTTTTACAATGTGCATATTTAAGAGTATTGTAAATTTTTCCTAAATCGATTGTATATTTTTCAAAATAACATTTTTTTAATTTTATGCATAATTTATATTTTGTTTAAACTTCTTAACATATATCTTAGCTAGTGGTTGAGCATGCACCACGTGTGCAAGTGGAAATAAAATTATGAAAAAACATAGAAACAGAATTATATGTGTGGAAATTATAAAATTGTTTAGACTTATTTTAGAAATAAAAAGTATGAGACACAAATGTCAGCACCAATTCTTGTCTTTGCATATTATAATAGAATAGATTAGAAGTGATGGCACACAAGATAGCACACGATTTGTGCATATATGATTATTTTGTTTTAGAAAAATAATATTATAAATTGTATGATAGAATTCAAAAACTAAAGATTAAAATAAAGTAGAAAAAAATCAGAAGTTGACATATTTGAAAGACAAAAAAAAAAAAAAAACAAAAAAAAAAACAAAAAAACAAAAAGAAAAAAAAAAGAGAGACTAGAATTTAGGGCATAATTGCCCATGCGACTAATAGGGATATTTTGAAAAAATTCTAAAAAATGAGACACCAACACCAATTCTAATATTCACATATAGCAATTAGCACACGCGATGTGTGTGTAATTTAAATAAATAAAAATAAAACAAAATATTTATTATGTATTGTGTAAGAGTCTTCTTCAGCAAAGAAAATGTTTGATATTCGAGTACCACGCATTCTTCTTTATCTATTTATATATTTTTTGAATGGAGAAATAGACACTGGACACGTAAGAAGAGAGAAGTTTTAGAACAACACCACATGTGTTCACTTTATAATGATATAGATAAATAGATAGATATATAGATAGATAAAAAGATTAGTAATGTTATGATATGTACCATAGGTAAGTTATGATATTTGTGGTATTGTTTATTACAAATGTCATAAATAGATCCTTTGCATAACTTAAAAAAAAAAAAAAATGAGTCATAACCAAACACATATATAAGGTTTAATCAGAAATTTTTTTGAACCATAACTAAAATCACAATAAGTCAAAACTAACACTATAACACGTATAACTAATACCACAATATGTCCTAATTAAATACCATAAAAGTCTTGACCGGAGCATATGATGGTATATGTAGATAAATCGATTGATAAATGACATGGATTAACAATACTTTAAAAATAAAAAGGGTAAATTACAATTTGTTCCATTTATGTTTTATTATTTTTCACTCTGGCTCTTGAAGCTGTTTTTTTTTTTTTTTTTTTTCACTTCAATCTTTCACATTTTAAGTTTTTCTATATTTATTTTTAAATTTAACTTTTATTTAAAATTAGACAAAAAATATTACATTCACTATCACATAATATAAAAAATATATTATAATATTAAGATTTATGTTTGAGTTATATATAACAAAAAGGACAAATAATAATTTATCCAAAATATAGAGCAGAAAAGTAGTATTTGTTGGTTCGACCTGAACATGCACCGGTGCACAATTAAGCTTCAATGTACTAATAAATTCAAGATCACAACTTTCACTTGCAGACACAAGAGCACGAAATTGAAACCATAATCAGATAGCAAAATAGAATCAGAACTTTTTAGATTTTCATGTAAAAAACATAAGGCTTGATACCTCGAATTTTTATATTTCAAATAATTGTTTTAAAACATTCAAGCCATTTAGGTCCCATTTGTTTCGGGGTGTAATGGATAGGAAGGGATTAAGATAGATGTAGAGTTATTTAGTGTTGTGTTTGTTTGTAGAGTTGGAGAAGGGATTATGATGGAGGAGGGGATATAAATAGAGGTTGGAAGGGAGATTGAGATGGAAGAGGGGAATGTGGTATTAGAAAAATAGTGAGGGGATTAAATTTTTTTTTTTTTTTTTTATATATTAGGAATTTTTTTAAAAATATTAATGTTTAATTTTTTATATTTATTATTTATTTATTATTTTATATAAAAATAATTTAACAATTCCTACATTAACAACTATCATCAAAACAAATACAATTTTACTGGGGTTGTTTGGGGTGTCCTAAATAAATGCACTTTTTGTCTTTTTAGACTAAAAAATTGAGGAAAAAAATATAGATGTTTGGGCTAACTTTTTGATTTTTTATAAAAAAATGTGTAATAAAAAATTGTAAAAATTAATTTGTAGGGAAAAATTAGGATTGAGAGTTGTGCAGCCGTAATTGTTGACTTTTGGTAAATAGTGTTAACTTTTTAACTTTTTGAGTAACTTTTTGAATTTTTTTTGTAATATGCCAAACTTGACCTTAAGAATTGTTTGGAATCGCGTCGAATTCTGGATTTTGTTGATGGGTTTTCGTGGAAATTTGGTGAGAAGATTATGCATTACTGGACTGGAAATGTTGGGCTTCAGGAGCAGTGGTTAGAGGTGTGGTGGCCGAGCTCGGACGACGAGTTTGCCTTTGTTGTGGAAGATGATTTGGAGATTTCTCTTCTATGTTACAAATTTTTAAGGGATTTGATTGTTAATTATTACTACAATTCTTCAAATTTTAATCCTTCAATCTATGGGGCATCACTGCAGAGACGAAGGTTTGTTCCAGGTATCACTTTCTGACTTTGTTGTGTCTCTTGCTCCCTGTTTGGTAGGTCAGAAAATTTAATAATAGCAATGAAAATGAGGTGTTGGCAACTGAACTTTTTCCTTACTTTAGACTCGAGAAAACTGAAACAGACAGCAGGTGGTTTTTTTTAAAGTTTTAGAGGCCAAACCAAACACAAACATAAGAGTCAGCATTCAATTTCTTTTTCCTTTCAGGGTTTTCAGCGACCACTGAGGTGATCATTGCTTTGAATTCAAATCACTTTAATACTCCAATTTTTTTTGCTTTTAATATTGTACTTTTTGCACAAAAGCAATTTATTTTTGATACCTCTATTCTATGTCATCTTCGAGATCAGTGGTTTTATTGAATTCAAGAACCATCTGGATGCCAAGGAACTTTGGGTTGTTGAGAACATTTGAAGGTTCAAACCTGTTGTCTGTTATAGGTCCATATAAGAAATAAATTCCTTAGAATTAGCCAGCATAACTTACTGTGTAAGATCACAACCTGTGATTGTTAATTGGGGTCACTTTGCCTTGAATTTTGATGATGGTTGCTGATTTGTGTTGATCAAGGTGTGGGAGTTTGGCAGATTCAGATATACTATTAAATTTTTAGTTAAATGAGATTGAGTGAATCAATTTCCATTGAGACATGGAATGTGACCTAATTGTTTCAGTGTTTCACATGACGGACACAATTTCAAAATCTAGGAGTCCACTCTGTTAGATTTTGTTTTATTGGTGCTATCTTTGAATCTTCTTGGAGCAAATTTCAAATGAACAAATATGTTTTGAGAAATAGAATTTTCAACGTCAGCCATAACCTCGTCTATATGATCCCCATCAGTGCTTTAACAATTTAGTATCTACTGGTGCAATAGGATTGATGGATGGGGAATGCTTATGGATGTTCGACTATTTGCTTGACATAGGCTGATCAGCTCATGTTTAACAGCTTTGCTGTTACAGATAAGGGATAATTAGCATACCTGTATACAGTATTTTATTCATATTTTCTGAAAAGATTTCTTAGCCTAATGGGGTTTTGATAGGTGCTTTCTTGGAAGCACTGGCCACTGCAGATTTCAACATCTCTGTGAGTGGACAGTACAGGTGTGGAACACTTCAACTAAAATGTAAATGTTGTTGTCAAGCTAGAAAGTGTTCATTTCCTTCGTCATTACATAAGTCACATATTATAAACCTAGATATATGAAGAAACCATTTGTTTGATTAGTCACATTTGATAAAGTAATTGTATTAGTATGGGGAAAGTTAGGGAGTATGGAATAAATGGTCACTCAATCCCCAGTTTGAATTTTAAATTGGACAAACCCCTGGATATTACAAAACATTGTCTCCTCCATTAGCCCTATGAATTCAGGCATTTTTTTGATATATAGTACTACTGCCATTTTTTCTTTTATGCCACATCATTTTCAAATTGAAAGGGGTGTGAAAAAAAAAAGTGATGACATGATATTAATTGTAAATTATTTCACAAGATCAGAGTAGTCGAAGGAGAAGATGAAAGTAAAAGAACTGTAGGACAAATAGAATTCCTATTCAAATTTGGGAGTCTTTGGATGATGAAGGTGCAGTTTGGCCGACTAAGATCTTGAATATTAAGATAATGCCTGACAAATAGATGGAAAGTATAATTCCAATATATAAGAAAAAGGTGATGTTTAAAGCTGCACTTATTATCATGGTGTTAAACTTATGTGAGTCATACAATGAAACTTTGGAAGAGAGCAATTGAGTGGAAATTAAGACATGTGTCAATGATTTTAGGAAAGAAAAAGGCCTTCATATGCTGTTTATTGACTTAGAAAAAGAATATGACAGGGTTCCTAGAGAGATACTATAGAGTTTTGAAAAAGAAAGAAGTATCAGTTAACTTAGATATATTGATAGAATTAAAGACATATGATGGAACCGTGGCTAGTTTGAGAATAGTAAAGGGAGAGACAAGTGAATTTTCAATGACAATAGGTTTACATTGAGAATCAACATCAAATCCTTGTCTTTTTGCATTTCTAGTGGATGAAATTACTAGGAACACTCAAGAGGATGTCCCTTGGTATATGTTAGTTTAAACGCAATAGTTTTAGTTGAGGAAACAAGAGGAGTACATGGAGACTTGCACATGTCACCTTCAAACAAGGTTGCCAATATGGAGCTGACACGTCACATATATAGACAATATACCTCCACCTAGAAATGTGCTTGACCATTTAGAGCAGTATGGCTTGCCATGATGGCTATGCATAATAGGCCTGTGATGTAAGTAGACTTGTTAAATTTGGGACTCTCTCTGATGAATTGGCCTATCTTATTCTAATTGCAAGGCACAATTAAATTATTACTTCGAGAAAGTAGTAGAACTCAAGATTCTGGGGCTTATGACTTTCCTTTACATTGCCCAAATAGAGCATTCCTGGCCTGGTTGTTAGGGTTTGTTTTATTCTCATTTCAATTAGAACATACCAGTCGAATTTCAATTTGCTGACTGAATTTTTTATTTTTTTTAATATCTTCATATTTTAAGTCTCTAATCATGTAATAGTTATTGCAGTTTCCCGCATTTATTAAAATTCTTGTGCTGAGTTTCACTGTTAGTTTTCAACCTTTCGTTGTCCAATCGATCGATTTCAGGTAAACGTGGAAACAAATTGCAACTGGATAGTGGTACAAGCCTTTTCTTGTACCGGCTCGTTGCACTTGGGGCCACCTTCTGTTTCCAAGACCTTGGAAAGAGTTGTGTTTGTGGTATGACACACACAAGGCCAAGGGCATCAAGCCATTCCTTCAGGGGATGGTAATGTAATTCCCATGTATTATTATTATTATTTTCCTGGGATTCAGTGAAAATCAATACTCGTATGTGAACTATTTTTATTTTAATATATTTTATTTTTTGTAGGTGACAACAGGATGGTACAAAAAGATGGGAGAGAAAATATGGACTCCTTGGTTCATTAAATTTATTCATTCTCGTGGATACTCTAATCTATATACCAATTTTTCACAAGAGAGAGCATTCAGTATCTCCCATAGGGATGCGGGTGTTAACTATGGGAAAACAGCTGGGCCAGACTCATATTTGCTGGATGAAGATTTCAATCTCTTGGAAATGCATCCTCTGAGCAAATGGAAGTGGTATGATTTTTGTTTCGTACAAGTACTTCCTGATAGAGTCGTAAATAGTTTCGATGAACTTGGGTCTGTTCTCTGCAGAAACTGGAGACTATTATACTTGTAAGCCTACTTACGGTACCACAAATGGTAACAAGAAACTTGCTTTGCCACTTTGAGAGGCTAAATATTCAAAACGACATACTGGTGGGCCCTGAAATCAGATTTCTTACTTGATCTTGCAAGACGAGGCCATCCTGTTATCGATGTGGACCAATTTCTTGACAATGTGCAAGCTTACAAGTCAATGGATTTTCAACAATCTAGCATGGAATTGATCAAGGAGTGAAGGCATATGTAGTTAAGAAGACATTAGAACTTGGCTACAATATATGGGTGCTAGATGGTAACATGCTTCCATTTAGTGGTGATTTGTTTCTTGATTCCATTGATCCCAGCTATGATTTCTATGTTGGAAAGTGTTAAAATCCACCTACTCTCCACCTACTTCACCCACTTAAACCTACTCCACTAAACCTAACCCACTACACCACTACCACCTCACCTACTCCACTAAACCTAACCCACTACACCACTACCACCTCCACTTCACCTACTCCTTACCTACTACACACTCACCCTCTTCTATATATAGGAATCATGAATCATTGTAATAGATATCAATATAAATCAATCAATAATACATACAATTTATTCTCTCTCTCTTTCTCTATACATTATTTCTTACATGGTATCAGAGCAAGGTTAAGACCTTAGTATTTCTCGCTTCACCGGCGGGCGGCAACCTCACCTTGGCCGCCCGCCGGACCTCAACCTATTCCGCTAATAAAATCAACAAAGATTTGTGCAACTGTAGTCATGTGTGAGGCTGATGGAGAAGAATTCTTCACCTCATATGACGAGACAGTCTGGAACTGGAAACACTGCAACATTCTGCTCTGGAATTCTGCAGCAGCTAGATTATAGCTTGGTTGAGTGCCAAGCTTTGGTTCTTCCACCCACTCTTGAACTTGCCCAGCAAAGTGTGAAGGTTCATGCTTGTGTTGGAGGGACTAGTGTGCGCGAAGATCAGCGCATTCTCTCCAGTGGGGTTCATGTTGTTGTTGGTACTCCTGGTCGTGTGTTTGACATGTTGCGGAGACAATCACTTCGCCCTGTTTGCATCAAAATGTTTGTCTTTGATGAAGCTGATGAAATGCTGTCACGAGGTTTTTAAAAATCAGATCTATGATATTTTCCAGTTGCTGCCACCCAAAATCCAGGTTGGGGTGTTCTCAGTTGCTGCCACCCAAAATCCAGGTTGGGGTGTTCTCTGCCACAATGCCACCAGAGGCTCTTGAAATCACCAGGAAATTCATGAATAAGCCTGGAAAGAGAAAAAGCTCATGCTAGGATTTGCGAAGTGATTCGCTGCAGGAATTTTGGCTTTGGATGAAACCCTTACCATACTCCACTCATTCTCTCCAACTGTTCTAACTTTTTATTTTTATTATTATTATTATATCAAATAATCAATGCACTCATGTTCCCCACTAACAGTGTCCACTTTTGACCCAAACCATTTTCAATCCATCATTTCTCCTTCACCTTTTGCACCCCACTCACCGACTCTCTCTCCACTTTATCACATAGGTTTGTCCCTCTCTCTCCTCCATTTGATTTCAAAAATCACTTATTTTTATTTATTTTTTCCAAATCACTTTTCCTCTTTTTTAAATACCCCACTTTATTTTGAAACAATCGCACTGATGTTTTTCATATAATCCATCTATAAATATTTTTTATCTATTTTCTTTCTCCCTTATTTTCTTTCATTTTATTTTTATTTTTTCAACAAAACACTCCCAAAAAAAAAAAAAAAAAAAAACAAAAAACAAAAAAACAAAATAAAAAAAAAAACAACATTTTACAAACTTGTCATTTCTTCATGCCGGGGATCAACCCCGATCAGCATTTTACACCATAAAAAAAATAAATAAATAAAATAAAAATAAAATAAAAATAAAAAAAAACACAAAACAAAACAAAACAAAACACAACCAACACAAATCGGAACAGTGGGATTTTTCTTCTCGCCTATTCCGCCGGTCTTTTCTTCTTGCCTCCGTCCTGGGCGGTCCTTGACGGTGTTGCCTCCGTGCTTCCTCGACCACCAAGCATGTTGCCTCCTCCCTGCTCCTCCACTGCAGCATATGGTGGACCTCCAAAACGGAACATCACGGTGGCCTTCCGCTTCAGCTCCTTGTTTTCCGTCTTTAGCACGCTTATCTCTGCTCGCGCATCCTTATACATGCGTTGGAGCAGAGCCAGCTGGGAGTTTAACTGTTGCACTTCATTTGTCCTGCTCTGCAGCCGGTGCGACAAGTTTGTGACCGCCGTCATGGTTTCCACACATGACTTCAGAGTATACTGATTGGCCTCAATATCAGTTTGCACCGCCATTTTTTGCTCCACCGACCGCATCGGAAAGTTCAAAGGAGCAAACCCAGAAGTGTTTGGTTGGGGTTCACGGGACACCGCACCAGTTATCTCTCTTGTGGACTCGTTGAGGTCGGGAAAGAGAGTAAGCAGAGGGCGGGACGAAGAGGCCATTTTCTCAGACAACAGAGTGTTACAGAATATCTCTCTCAGAAATCTCTCTCAGAAACTCTCAGAATATCTCTCGCAAGTTTTTTGTCTCCGCCTCAGCCTCAGCCTCAGCCTTCGTCTTATAGCCGAGGCAGCCACGCGCATTGCGCGCCTCTTACCACCAGCCGACAAACGGGCGCGCCAACCAAGGCACTCACGTGCCTCGCCATGATGAATCCGGCACACCTTTTGATGAATTGGGCTCGCCTTTTGATGGCACGCCTTTTGAAAAATTGGGCACACCTTTTGAGGGTGCAACTTTTACAACGGTCCGACATGACCCTATAAACTGTCCCGACATTAATTCCGGTTAGCTCCTTTATGGGTCCGACAAGACTCTGTAAACTGTCCCGACATAGATTCCGGTTAGTTTCTACAAGGGTCTGACAAGACTCTGTAAACTGTCCCGACATAGATTCCGGTTAGTTTCTACAAGGGTCCGACAAGACTCTGTAAACTGTCCCGACATTGATTCCGGTTAGTTTCTACAAGGGTCCGACAAGACTCTGTAAACTGTCCCGACATTGATTCCGGTTAGTTTCTACAAGGGTCCAGCAAGACTCCGTAAACTGTCACCACAACTGTCACAACATTGTCTGCTACAACGGTCCGACATGACCCCATAAACTGTCTTCTACATCGGTCTGACACCGCCATCCAGTGTCCTCTACACCGTTATGACATCACCATACAGTGTCCTCTACAACGTTATGACACCCCCATACAGTGTCCTCTACAACGTTATGACACCACCATCCAGTGTCTTCACCAATGGTCTGACACGACCATACAGTGTCTCTTATCCTCTTTTATTTTTATGTATTTTCTTGTTTTGTTACTCTCTCCAAACTCAAGTTGGTTAGTTCCTATCCCCCTTGAGTTTGCGGGGGCTGTTAAAATCCACCTACTCTCCACCTACTTCACCCACTTAAACCTACTCTACTAAACCTAACCCACTACACCACTACCACCTCACCTACTCCACTAAACCTAACCCACTACACCACTACCACCTCCACTTCACCTACTCCTTACCTACTACACACTCACCCTCTTCTATATATAGGAATCATGAATCATTGTAATAGATATCAATATAAATCAATCAATAATACATACAATTTATTCTCTCTCTCTTTCTCTATACATTATTTCTTACAGAAAGACCTTTAAAATTCTCTTTGTTAAGTGCTAATCATCTGCTAAGAAAAATTGGGTTGACGATAATATCTGCAACGTTGCTATGATGGTTGGGACTGAGAAAGGTAAGGATTTATTTTCAATGGATGGTGGGAACTTCGTGTATATAGTGGCAAAAGTATTAGAACAGAAGGGTGTGAAAATTAAGGGCATTGATGAGATGAGCTTTGGTGTGAACATCAATGCTAGTAATGTTAATCAAACCTCTTTGAGGGATGGAAAAAAAATGGTTTTCTGGTCCTTCGAGATGGGATTGGATTTAATTTGGAAACACCTTGAGGAATTAGGCATGTGGATCATAGATGGTGATTCTTCGTGCTCAGCTGTTGTTTGTCACCAGTCATAACATCCGGCGGCAAGTGTAAGTTTTTAACTTTTCACATCAATGTTTAACATGGTTAATCTTTCTGTATGAATATTTTTCACATTTTTTATTTATAAAAACAAGTAGTTTTCACATTCTTTTTAAGGGTTTCAATATCAAATATCACCCAAGTTTACGTGACATTTTGGAGAGTTTAATTGTGTTATCTAGTACTAGTACTAGTAATAACAAATATTTTTAGAATAGATAGGAACAATTGTTTAGAATCAAGAAAAATCACATGTCATTGAAATAGAAATTTAATAGCAAATCACAGGTGTCATGTGATGACTTGTAGAGCATCTTTGCGGTTGCAAATCTTTGCCTGCATGCAATAGTGAAATCGAACCTAGAATAGTAGTAATAGTAACTATATATTATGGTTCTATTTGCAAATGATGTTTTGGAATTCTCTCCGATCTTGAAATGGAAATGGCACTGCTCCATCCTTTCTTGACTCAAACCAAAACCGTTCTGGAATTCAAACCATTCGAACAATTCCTCTGCTCTGTGTGTCGACTCACTTACTCACCCTCCATCTACCTCTCTTCCATCCATTTTTGACTCAAACCAAAACCGTTCTGGAATTCAAACCATTTGAACAATTCCTCTGCTCCATGTGTTGACTCACTTACTCACCCTCCATCTACCTATCTTCTTCTTCTTCTTCTTCGCTTTTCCCTGATCTATCCATCATTTCCTCCCAATTTCTCTCACTTTCCTTTTCATTTCATTGCATGAATTTTTTACATGGTCGTTTTGTATTCAGTTACCAGATTTTGATGTGCCATTGTCTATAGTAGCATGCCAATGAATGTATTTGTTTGCAAAGGGTAATTGGCATACTGATAAATGCAGTTTCTTTATCATCAGATGAAATCTGATATAGGACAAACTAAATTTATGAAATTCTTAGGATGGTATGTATAGATAAATTTTATGGTAAGTGCAAATTATGTAATTTACCGTATCTTTTCTTTAATTTTTACAAATTACGTTATTACATATGTATTTGTTATTTAAAACTCAGAGCACGCAATTAATGGTCCCTTGGATTAGTCGGTCCAGTGGGCCGGATACCGAGTGGTAAAAAAATTGGTAGAACAACAAAAAACACCCCTGAAGTTTACTTGATTCTAAACAAATTTTCCTGTACATTAAAAAAAAAATTAACTGTTTAATTTCAAAATTAATTTTTAGTTATTTGTTTAAACGGTGCTTAGCACATGTATTATGCTAGTCCTAAGCACATACAAATAAAACAACAAAGAGTGTTTGTGTCTCATTTGTGTTGGTAACAGAACTCATATCATTAACAATTTAAGTACTTTTTTTACCAAAAACAAGTAATTATGTAACCGTCTTAAAAAAGTTGATGAATTCTTTCCAGAAATCCGTTATTGCTCTAGTGACTACAAAACTTTCCAAATCCAAGATTCAGTAATTAGCTCTTCTTAGTATTAGAATATCAAATCTTCCATATACCATTTAAAATTTATTAACTTTTGATTTTTCAGAAAATTTATTTATTTATTTATTTTTGGTAAAACAAATTTTTTGGAAACTCTTTGATTGAACTAAGTATGAAGAAAACAATGTTGTGTGCAGGTGCAGAAGTAGTAGTCTGGAGTTGGAAAGAAGACAGTTTGAGAATGGCATTGCGATGTGCTTGGAACTCGGAATACTGGCTCAGAAGACGAGGATTGGCAAAAAGATTGCTTTAGAGCTTCCAAATATGACCATTGATGAACTGAAGCATCACTAGTACTACATTCTGCTGGTGGATGCAAAAGACATTGATGACGGACTTGTGCCTTTTCCTCACTATATTGATAATCATCACATTACAGGGAAGCTTCTTCACATGATCTTGGAATAAAAAATAAAGTTTATTTGTGGGAGACTTCACACGGCTGGGTCTAATTTTGTTCACTTATCCTCCTATGCCATTGGTCCTTTTAAAACAGTTAAGTTCAGCAAAAGAATCAAACACATGGATGATATTATACCTCCTACCTATCAAGTTGGCGTACAATTTTTTTTCCAAGTTTTGATCCTCCATCAAGTTTGCCCCTATAGCTAACTCTATTTTAATATTATTTTTTTTGTTGCGAGTATGTTTAGCAAGCTTTTTGATAATGTATATTTGGAACTCTATGAATAATTGTCTTTTGTTTATGTCATCTGCTATGTATGTCAATCAAGTTTGGGTTAGTTTGCGACAGACAGGTCAATAACGGCTTTGTGGGTTTTTTTTTGTGGATTGATATTACTAATGTTTATGTGCATTTTATTTTATTTGGATTCTTCTTCCTGTTAAGAAACCCTCAGTGAAAAAAAACATTAAAACAAAATAAATATAACGCCTAAAACCAGAAATAAATCAGCACAGTTGCTAGGACAAATAATTTGTATAACATTTTAGTATATTGTACACTGATATCCATTAATCAATGGGTTTAACTGTCCTGCCTCAACTCTCAAAAGCAATGCATAGACAGTTGCATAATTAGTAATTACAGCAAGTTCACAAATGTGCACTCTGTTTCACCCTAATCACATCTAAAAAACAAAATAAATAACAAAAAAATTCTCTGTTTCAACAAATAGCACCTATTATCCCTCCATTTTCTCTCTTCCTTTCAAACCCAACTGCAACCAGGATTCTTCTTCACTTCTCTTGATTTCATCAATTCTCTAACATGATCTGCGTCATTAAACCTCCCTGCATCTGCATACATGTTTGATAGAAGTATGTAGTACCCGGAATGCTCTGGCTTTAGCTTGAACAAATGCTCAGCTGCCCAACACCCCAATTCTATATCCCCATAGATTCGGCAAGCCCCAAGTAAAGCACCCCAAACACTAGCATCTGGTGTAATTGGAAGGCTTTTAATAAGCTCTGCCGCCTCTTTCAAAAGGCCAGCTCGGCCAAGAAGATCAACCATGCAAGCATAGTGCATCTGTGTTGGCTTAATATCACAAGCACTCATCTCGTCAAAATATTTCTTTCCCTCCTCAACGAATCCTCCATGACTACAAGCTGACAAAACTGCAATATATGAAACTGAATCATATTCTACACCTGTCCTTTTCATGGCTTCAAAGAGATTGATGGCAATACCCAACTTGCCCAGCATGCCATAGCCTAAAATCATGGTATTCCATGAAGCTACATCCTTATGAGGGATCTGATCAAAAACCTTTCTAGCAAGATCAATCTGCCCACATTTGGTATAAAAGTCCAAAAGTGAGTTCGCAATGAAGAGATGTGTATGAAAGTGCTTTCTTACCAAGAATCCATGGATTTCCCTTCCTTGCTTGATAGCAGAGAGATTTGCACAAGCCGAGAGAATGCCCACAAAAGAAACGGTATCATGCATCATTCCCATCAGTCCCATCTCCAAAAAAAAAGTTAGAGATGTTAAGCAGTCACTAGTTTGGGAATAGCCTACTATTAGTATATTGTATGATATCTCATCTCTAAGGGAAATGTCAAACACTTTTTGAGCAATGTTTAGGCATTGACATTTTGCGTACATATCCATCAAAGCATTTGAGACAAATAAATCAAAGACAGACCCTTTTCGAATCGACTGAGCATGGATTTCCTTTCCTGCACGAAGAAAGCCTATTCTCGCACAAGCAGGAAGAGCATTTGTGAAGGTGAGAGAGTTGGGAATCTCACCATGAGCTTGCATTTCTCTAACAAGTCCTACCGCTGCAAACTCAAGACTGTTTTGAGCAAAATTAGCAATCATGGCATTCCATGAGACCACATTCCTTGTATTCATGTTGTTAAAAACAGTTGAAGCTTCAGTTGAGTGCCCTGATTTTGCATACATATCAATCAGTGAGTTGGTGACAAATATATCAAATTCCATTCCCATTCTTAGACTAAAACCATGAAGTTCTTTCCCGGCAAGGAAACAATCTAGTTCAACCAACACCGGTATCATACTAGAAAGAGTGACCGGGTTTGGTTTTATCCCTGCATCGATCATCAACCTAAACATGTGCAAGGCATCTCTGTTATTGTGTCTATAAGCAAAACTAGTTATGATCGCATTCCAGGAAACCTCATTCTTCTCAACCATTTCACTAAAAACCCGCTTCATAGCCTTCACATTCCCACATTTCCCATAGGCATCAATCAAAGCATTACTGATAGTCACTTGAAAATCCAAACCTACCTTCACAACATAGCAATGAGTCTCACTCGCCGTCACTTCATCCTCCAATGCGGCACACACTGGCAAAACAGTCACAATACCAACAACATTTGGCATAGACCTAGACCTTGATTTCATCTCCTGAAACAATTCAAGTGCTTTGGAATGAAACCCATTAGCTGAAAACACCCCGATAATCGTGTTCCACGACACAATGTCTCTCTCAGACATTTCATCAAACACCTTCTCTGCATCACTCAAACAACCACAACCTCCATAGAACAACAAAAGGGTATTCCCCACAAACACATCCGAATCAAAATCCAATTTGAACAACAACCCATGAACCTCCTTACCCTTCCGAACCTCCGAATAGTCCGCACACACCTTGAGAACAAAAGGAAACGTATGGTCATCGGGTTCAACTCCACTTTGAACCATCCTGTTGTAAATTTCGAAGGCATCATGAAGTCCAGCAATGGAGAAAGCTCGGATGAGAGTGTTCCACAAGAAGGCGGAGCGAGAAAACGGGACGGTGAGTTGGAAGAGAGTGCGTGAAGTTGATGGGTCTCCGAAAGTGGCGTAGCGAAGAATGAGAGAGGCAGAGATGGAGACAGAGTTGGGAAGTAGTCCTTTGAGAAGAGCAATGGCATGGGCTTGTTGGGTTTGTTTGAGGGATTGTGTGGAGGAGCAGAGTGGGAGGAGAGAAGAGTGGCTTTGGGTGGCTGATGAAAGGTCGGTCCATTGTACAATGGTGGCGGCGGTGGTTGTGAGGGAGAGAGATGGGTTTTGGTTTTGGTTTTGGGTTTGAATTTGAACTAGTTTGCATTGGGTTGAAAGGGTACGAGTTAAGCTGCGGCAAATACGAGCATAGGAGTAGAACATAGGATTTTTTTTTGAACTAGTACAACATAGGATGTTGGCAATGCCTGTTTTTGCGAATTTAAGAAACACTTTCGTTACGTTTAGTTAGGAAATTTGAGAAAAAATTTAAAAAGAAAATAAATAAAAAATGTATAAAATTAGATAAATTGTACATATATTTATTCATGTTTTAACTATTTTTTTTTTCTTTTGAAATTTCTTTTTAAATATCCTAACCAAATATAACATTTATGTATATGATAACGGTGCACACATTACGTATGTAACATATTATTATTTAAATTTAAAAGTAAATTGTAAATTTAATTTTCAAAATTTGAAATTGCCTTAAACTATTGTGAAGAACGTGTGTAAGTATATGATTTTTTTTATTTTATATTTTATATTATTCAGTTTACACGTGACAGATGTTTTAAGAGATTAAACTTAAGTCACACCTAATATAATAATATATATAGCATTGCATACTAGAATATATATACATAAGTAATACTATATTCCGATCAAAAAACGTAATACTATATATATATATCTTATGTCTTATTTAGAAAATAAAATAACGAGGATAATGATGTAATTTCATATTTTATGAGCTATAATTAAAAAAAATATATAATTAAACAAAAAAAAGTCATAACCAAATATCTCAAAATAATATTATAACTAAAGAATAAAACTTACTATAACTAAAGAAGAAAATGAATAATCAAGGATGTATATATATGAGGTGGGTATAATAAAATTCTCTAATAACGGGACACACATAAATAAATGACTCATGTGTATTTTATAGTGAAAAAATAAGATAAAAAATATAATTAGTATTTATTAGTATATTGCATATTGTTTATCAACATTATGATTAAAGGAAAAAATTATTCATTAATCTCATTTGGAGAAAAGTTATTCTATTTAGTCTTAGAAGTTTTTTTTTTTTTTTTTAAACCAATTAGTCCTTTTTATTTTAAGTATCGTATTTCTTTGTTTTGAGGCTTGAAAATTTACTTGTTTGCCCTTATGTGTGTGATTTTGTTTGAATTTTTTCCTAATATTGGGTGTGCGTAGGTAAGGTAAGTTTTACGTTTACATATTTTTTGTGGAGATTTAGTAGAGTGATTTGTAGGTGGATGATGTTATCCCGTTTGTGGTGTTATTGGTGTGATGTTCGTTCCTTTTTGTAATATTGATATTAATTAACATTCAAACGTAACACTAATTTAACACATAAAAAATACTCCTTACTATAATTTTTCCAAACACAACACTCCAATATAAAATTCTAAAAAAACTACTTAGTATAACATTGTCACGACCCGCTCCCCGTACTCAAGGGTTAAGTATCGTGATGGCCAGTAACTGAGGTTACCTACGGCCAATTCTTAAACAAATCAAATTACGCGAGCGGAAGTAATATTTAAAAAAGGGTATCAAAATAATCATTGGAGTTTATATTTTTATTACAAAATATATTGACCAAAACGGTCGATATTTACATATAAATAATATCATAAAAAAATACTACGTGTGTCTATTCCGCAGCCCGACTTTCCAAAAAGCTATTTTTGAAGTGCATTAATTCCTGAAAATTGGTAAACAACTATAAGCACATGGCAGAGTGAGAAATATTATACCAAGAGTATAAGGGACACGAAATAACCATGGACAATTAATTAGGCCAAAACATTTATATAACTCAGTTTGGTACATAAATCATTTTAGTAGCAGAAACTGGAATACAGACATTATATAAATAGATAACCATAACCACGGTACAGAACATAACAGAACAGAGGTCACAGAAGTGACAGTCAGAACAGAGGTACGGATTCAAGAGGTGGCTCATACGTATTCTAGAGGTGGCTCCCACAATAGTGTAGCACTTAGCTCCGCACAGCACTTTGGTCCACACAACAGAGGTACGGATTCAAGAGGTGGCTCGTACAGATTCTAGAGGTGGCTCCCACAATAGTATAGCACTTAACTTCGCACAGCACTTTGGTCCGCACAGAATAGAGGTCAATGAATCCATGACAAACAGAGGACCACAAAGTGGTCAAACAGAGACCAATGGTTATTTAAGTCCCCAAGGCATGAGACTCCCGTGGTGGTACTTACAAAGCATAATTTTATATAAGGTCATAGCCAAATATTTTTTTAAATATAAACAAATATATCCATGGATTTCCTTTTAAGCAAATAGGGTTCAGAAATAAAACCACGTAACTGAAACCTTTATAAAACATAACTTCTGTAAAATAGATTTTGGTAAGTCAAAATATAAGTAAAATACATTTTGGTAACTCAAGATATAATATAACTCACCTTAACTTTAACACCTTACTCTTTCTTTCCACTATAAAAAATCCTTTCACCTTCCACTATTTTTTTTCTTTCTTTTCTTTCTTTTCTTTCTTTATCTCTTTCTTTCTTCTTTCTTTTCTTTCATCCCTTTTATAGGAGGGAGAGAGCATACGTGGCAGATTCGATAATAATTATAAAGATTTATTCTTATCCTTAATAGATATTTAAGATAATTACTTTTTGATTCAATATTTTAATATAATTATATAAATAAAATAATTTTTAATTAAATTACATTTTACCATATACCAACAGAAAATAAATTATTTATTTTACTACCACACTCATTATTATTATTATTAATATTATCTATATTATTATTATTTATATTTTGATCCCTAAACTTTTAAATAATTATATTATTTTATAAAATTACGCATCATAAGATATAATAAATTATATATTTTCTGAACTGAGATTAAATAATATTAGTATAAATTTTACAGAATAATTAAAAATCTGGATTGTTACAAACATTCTAAAGTAACACAAAAAAATTTCTTATTGTAACGCTTTAATGTAACATACAAAAAAATTTCTTAGTGTATTTTTTTCAAACGTAACACTCTAATATAACACATAGCAAAATTTCTTAATATAACACTCTAATATAACACACACAAAAACTCCTCAGTGTAACACTCTAATGCAACATACAAAAAAATTTCTTGATGTATTTTTTTCAAATGTAACACTCTAATATAATGCTCTAAAAAAATCCTTAGTATAACACTCTAATGTAACACACAAAAACTTCGTAGTGTAACATTTTAATGCAACACAAAAAAAACTCATTAGTGTACTTTTTCTAAACATAACACTTCAATATAACACTACAAAAAAATTCCTTAGTATAACACTTTAATGTAACACACAAAAAAATTATTTAGTGTACTTTTTCCAAAGGTAACGCTTCAATGTAACACACATAAAAAAAAAATTATTAGTGTACTTTTTCTAAACATAACACTCTAATGTAACACTAAAAAAAAAAAAAAAAGAATGTGAAATTCTTCAAACCATTCCAAAAGGAGCACGTATTCTTTAGTAAGTTTTGAACAAATATATAATTTCAAACTGTGAGTGTCACATTTGAAAAAAAAAGGTACACTAAGGAGTTTTTTTACTGTTTTGTGTGTTATATTGGAGTGCTACGTTTGGGAAAAGTACACTAAGAATTTTTTTTTTACATTGGAGCGTTATGTTTGGAAAAAATACACAAAAGAATTTTTTTTAAGTGTTACGTTGTTACGTTTTGGAAAAGTATACAAATGAGTTTTTTAGTGTGTTAGATTGAAGTGTTACATTATTGGAGTGCTACATTAGAGTGTTAGGTTTTTGTTCGTAATGTGTGATTTGTTCTAGAATGTGGGAAAATTCAAAACTTCTATAGTTCAAATTGTCCAAATGTGTAATTTTACCTTTTGAGAAAATCACTTTTATTCCTAAAAAATTAAACCCAAACATGTAAGTGACTACTCGTTTATGTAATTTCCACTTGAATGGGACCTTTGGGTTTATAAGAAAAAAGAAAAAATTAAATCGTTCATAAAATTATATTTTGAGATTTGTTGATATACTTCAGCCACGATTAAATCCATCTCTATATTCATTTACACATTAAATTATTGGGTAGTCTCAAATTATTTTGTAATGTTAAAACTGCAACAATCACTTCTCTCTACCTAGCAAAGATAACTTATCATATTGCATTTGTAAAATTTTTCATAACTTGTTACGAAAATTATTAGGTATTTTTTGGAGTATTACATATTCATATTCTTTCACTAATAATCATTTATTATATCTTTTTATGTTTCTCAATTATACAATATAAAATCATAATATCTCAATTTCTTCATCAATTATAATATTATGAAACACCATGTGACCATACTCTCAAAATACCCAATAATTATCCCGGTTACGTGAATAGTTTTGAACACTATGCAACCAACGCTACAGTTCCAAGAATACCCAATAATTATCCCATTTACATGAATTTTTTTTTAATTCAATAGTAATAGAAAAATTTAGTCAAAACCCATCTATTGGACTTTTATTTGGTGAAAATGATAGTTGAATTTATTTTTTTCATAAACCCCTAAGGAGGAAATGCATGATTGAGTAAGGACAAAGTAAAATATCATTTTTTTTAGACGATATTGTCAGAGTAACATATTACTGTATACCAGAATAATATGTTACTATGAGATAAAGTAATATGTTACTGTTTACATCAATTTCGATAGTAATAATAATATTTTTTTTGAAGAATTTTATAATCAATATGGATCTTATTTGATAAATCTTAATGAGAGAATTCTAAAAATACTATTAAAAACTAGTAATGCTACAGGCCCCAAAGAGATGACCAAATAAATGACCAAAAATCTAGTTGGACTGCCACCTAAGATTAGTGGGCCCCACCACTAAACAATTCTCATTTTCCTCTCACGTGGTAGAAAGAAAGAAGCAGAAAAGAAAAAACAAAAACAAAAAACAAAAAGGTGCCAAAACCCCATCAACTCCTTTCAGACTTTCAGTTCATTGAAAAAGCATAATCATCACCGAAGGAAAAAAAAAAAAAAAAATCATCACCGAAGAAAATAGCCTATGTCGAAAGAAGAAGTTGATCAAGTTAGTTTTTAATTTGTGGGATCTACTTTTTTTTTTTTTTTGATATGATCTAACTTGTTAAAATTATAAATCACTATAATTTGCAACTAGTTTTTTTCAACCTCAGTCCAGCTAGTTTTTTGTTCTCTGTAAAGATGCCAGGAGCTTCTAAATCATTTTTTTTTTTTAGCAACAAAAATCAACATCTCAACTATTAATTTCAACTATACATCCTCATTTCCATCCTTTTGTAATAATTTATTTTAGGATTTTTGATTTTTAGAGTTCAACCTTTCATTTCTAGTTGAATATTTGTGGATCATGTTTGATTTGTGCCTTTTTTCCTTTTTTCTTTTTTTGGGGGTTTCCCTCTCTCTTCCTATTTTGAGGCATTCTAGTTGTTTGTTGAAAATTAACTGAAAAATGGTAGCTTTGTTTATTTAGTGGCACCTTCAAGGTGGTTGTTGAAGTCCTTTGAGAAATTGTAACTTTGTTTATTAAATGACATGTCAACTGATTTTTTTATTTTTTTTTGATAACAAGAAAAAAATTCCATGCTGTAGCATAAGATCAAACAATGTCGATACCTTAAAAGTTTCGGAATAGACAATGAAAAATGAGAGTGGCGAGCATTAGTTCAAATATTGAATTTTGCAGAGAGGCTTGATAGATTGTACTTGACATGTGCTGATGCAAGATGCAATTTTTTGACATTTTAATTTGGGTGTTTCTAATAGAGGTGTTGGTCTAGTAGATGCTAAAGATGGTAAATGAAGTAAGAATGATGGTTTAGAGACTTCACTCTAGGAGATGAACCAAATATTTTTTGAATATTGCTTGGCATTATATGAAAGTGTACACAATTTTTTTTTTATGTTATTTTTTTAATCTTTAAAATGTACACAAATGTATGTAATCAATAGCAGTGTCTATGAACTTATGAATGTAAAACAAGATCAAATGATTATGTATCTTTTTGTAATGAAGTTGTGTAATTTTGGTGTTATGTTTGTGGTTAATTTGTCTGTGTTGCTACTTGGTTTATTATTTGTGGTTGATGGTGGTTGATTGAAAAGTTGAGCATTGCAGAAAAATTGCAAAATTTTATATTTTAACATTGAAAAAGAGTTCAACATTTATGGTTAAACAATCCTGAAACTTGAAGAAATTTCTGCAATAACACTCACCAAATTAATGATGATCAAATGATCAAAAATCTATTTCAGATTATGAATTAAGACTATTACAATCTGTCAAATTATGAAGCTTCATTTAAGATTCTAAATGTGATTGTTCCAAGAGTCAAATTAAAAACAAAAGCTGGAAAAGTATTTCCACCATGTACATTAATCACATATCATATCCATTCAAAAAAATTGTAGCAACAAAAAGAAGCATCCATACAAAATCATAAAATGCTTCAAATCTTTGGTCTTACTTCATCATTCAATTTTGACTTCAAATCTTTGGTCCCTCTTCAACTTTATCTTCTTCTGGTGACGGCATGGAAGTAGGAGCTAAATCATAACAGGCTCTCCAAGATGGATGAATATTACTCTACAATAAAAATAATAGAAAGTATAAGATGCATATTTTAAGAAATTGTACCTAATAATCTATATAAAAATAAATAAAATAAAATGGAGAGCATGTTATGTACCTGGGATTCACTACCATTGAAGAAAATCGAGTTCGTGTCAAAGCCTTGTCCTCTTGTACTTGATTGAAATGGATATCTTCCACCTAATAGCATATTTGGATGACCATAATATGGAGGTATCCCAGAAAAATTTGGATAGGCAGACATGTTCGACCACATTAATGATCCCCTATTAAAGGCGTAACTCTCTCCACCAATATATTGTGACCGTTGCATTTCAGTCTCCTACATTGATAAAAATATTGCATCCATTATACTTTAATCCTATTGACATAATTGTATTTAAAATAAATAAGTGTCTTACATCTAAGGTAAAACCCTCTTGTGTTCTAGTCACACCAAAACCCGTAGTAGAGGTTGTAACATGAACATTTTCAGTCTCTTCAAAGTCCTATTTAAGCATTAAAAATAAAAAGTTAGTAACAAAAAAATAATCAATAAAAGAAGTAAAAAAAATATATGATATTGATTACCTTCACTACATTTTCCTTATTACAAGTGGTGGTCTTTTGCTTCTTATTTCTTTCCTTCTTTTTCTTAACAACTTTTTCAATGATGGATTGCTTTCTTTTCAATGGAGGTCGCCCCTTTTGACGAAGAGCCAATGGATCAAGAATGGCTTTACTCTCTTTTGGAATTATTATACCATCACCACATGAGGGAAAACAATTATGAATACTTTGTAGATCTTGGCTTATTGCTACCATAAACATCTCCAACTTCTGTGAACTCCCATTTCAATTGTTGTATCCGTTCAATCATCTTGTCATACTTATCATCAGTTTCAACCCCTAAATCGGCAACCTCATAAAAGGCATTGCAAATTTTATTAAATCGATGGGCTTTAGGTTTGGTAGAAAAATTGGCATAACTAATCCGAACTTTCATATGGCTCCTTTTAACATTTTTATCCCATCTCCTCAAGATGTACTTCTCCGGTACTTGGTCAAACTTTCTATGCATGAAGACTGTGATTTGATGCTTGCACAATATTCCCCTAAATTCAGATAATTGACAATTGCAATTAACTTCTTTTGTATCATCCTTAAAAACAACAATGAAAGTTGCACATTGATGGCTCTCTCCAACTTTGACATATTCATCAATTGTATATTCTGAAATGCCACCACCTTCTTTACATGTAGTCAAATCACAATAAATCTTTCCTAATATCTCTCGCTGGGACTCTTTGAATTTTGCTCTCGTGTAAGCACTTTGAAATTGCTTCTCTATCTCATAATGACTTATACATGAGATGCATGAGTTAAAAGAATTGAATTCCTTAAGATTTTCATTTTCCATCTTTTTTGCCAATGCATTCTCATACTGTTTAACAAACTGTTTCAAAGTGATTTTCGAATTGATATAGCCATCAAAAAAGGCATGCATGCTTTCATTACGGTGAGTTGTTGACATTCCTGCCCAAAATATATCTTTGACAAAAGCTGGCACCCAACGATGTCTCTCTTCATATAACCCAAGTAACCACACATTACTTTGAAGTTCAAACATCTCAATGAACCTATCCCATCTTTTTTCAAATTCTTCTTTGGTCAATGAATCATAAACAACATTTTGCATTTCAAATTTGATTGGTTCATATTCTTTGTACTTTCTCAATTTTTCGGGCACCTTTTTCATGATGTGCCACAAGCACCACCTATGTCGTGCATTAGGAAAAACCTTCGCAATAGCCTTTGGCATAGCTTTGTCTTGATATGTGATTATTGCACTCGGGGGGCTTTCAAACATGCATGTGATCCAAGATTAAAATAGCCATGTAAATGACTCTGTGTCTTCACTTGAGATTAACCCACATCCTAGCAATATCGATTGTCCATAGTGGTTCACTTCAACAAAAGGAGCAAATGGCATGCCATATTTATTAACCAAATATGTCGTATCAAATGTTACTACATCACCAAACTCACGCCAAGCCGCTCTACTCCTCGCGTCTGCCCAAAATACATTCCTCAATCGGCCTTCTTCATTCAAATCAATCATGGAAAAGAAGTTAGAATTGTTGGATTGCATTTTCAGAAAGTAGTTTTCCATTGTAATAGCATCTCCTCCCTTGAGCTGTAAACGCCTTATTCCATTAAGATAGTTTCTCGCATCCTTCTCCAAAATGTTAGCTTCTCATGTCCACCTCCCTCAACTACAAATGAATTAAAATTTTGATTCATTTTCAATTCAAGCCTTCGTTTGACATGTGGTTGAAGTATTCGATTGCATTTGAAGAATTGAGTTTTCCCTGAACTTAGTCCATGGTTATGGTCAAGATTAACAAAATTCAACCTCCACTTTCCACTAGTGCATAGATTTGCCGTGACCCTTACCTTGCAATTTGTCTTCAATTGTGGTTGCAACTTAACAAGGTTGCTTGATCGGACCTTTTGCTTTCCACTGCGATTACATATCTTTAATCACTTCTGCACTTGCTTTTTCCATTTCATTCTCAATATCCTCCCCATTACATTCTGTGTTACCATAATCACTTGTTACTCTGTCTTCCATCATTTTAAAATATAACAAAGAATTATAAACATCATTTTAAAATTTGGAAAACATTTAACCCACCAAAATTGAACAGAAATAGTGCTTTATTATTTAGTACAAATCTCTCAAACCAAAAAATAATCTTCCAAGACTTTTGACAAATATTAAAGTTAAATTAAAAATTTTATTTATGTAAAGTAGAGGAGTACAAAAAGAAATATAACCGAATTCCATCAATTGATATTAAGACAGAGCACCACATATTTAAAAATAAAATAAAATTAAGGTAGAGCAGCACAACTTTTATTAAGATTGAAAAAGAGAGCACAACACAATGATATTGTTCACCGTTTCAACCTTTTTTTTTCTTTTAAGACTTTTAACAAATATTTAGGCATGTTTGGTTTATGGATTTGAGTAAAAATTTAAAAAATAAAATAAAAAAATAGATGAAATATAAATATATTTCATTTATGTTTTACCCACCTTTTCATTTTTTTTTCTAAATTTTTATCTAAGTTTATGAATTAACCAGATCATTAGGAATTTGAAAATGAAAAATAAAAAGTGGGACACAATTTCTTTTTTCAAATCTGATTCAAATCTATGAACCAAACACAATGTTAGAATATGAATTTCTCAGTAAAAAAAAAAAAAATCATTGTTCAATCAAAAAATAATAAACCTAAAAATATACACAATTCCTTGCAAAAATTAGAAAAAGAAAAAGAAAAAGAAAAAGAAGCTTTCCAGAAATTTAAAAATAAATTAAAATTTATAATTTTAACAAGTTAGATCATATAAAAAAAAGTAGATCCCACAAATTAAAAACTTACTTGATCACCTTCTTCTTTCCACGGAGGCTATTTTCTTCGGTGATGATTATGCTTTATTCAATGGACTGAAAGTCTGAAAGGAGTTGAGGGGGTTTTGGCGCCTTCTTGTTTTTGTTTTTTTTTTTTTCGTTTCTGCTTCTTTCTTTTTATCACGTGAGAGGAAAATGAGAATTGTTTAGTGGTGGGGGCCACTAATCTTAGGTGGCAGTCCAACTAGATTTTTGGTCATTTATTTGGTCATCTCTTTGGGGTCTGTAGCATTACTGATTCAAAACTGACATCTAAATCAAAAGTTATATTATTTTAAAATTTAATACTTTGGTTGTCACGACCCCATTTCGCCCTTAGTAGAATGGTGCCGTGATGGCCAGTAATCTGAGATTACCAAAGGCCAACTTACAAAGATTCACACACAATCAGAGTATATATATGGGGTTTACATGTGCGGAAGCAATAAATTTAAATCTAGGTAGTCCATAAGAGCTGTGCATAGATCAAATGAAATGACATACATTTTAACATGGTTTACAACTTGGATACAAATAAAATAAAGTACATATTACATCTTGATCAAAAGGCTTCTCAAGTCGACATATACAAAAGAAGTGAATTAAAACTAAGAAACATAATCTTCAAGATGATACAAAACATGAATCAAAACATCTTGCACATAACATTTTAGGCGTCACCGCCTTCTTGCTCTCCACCTACATATATATAAAGGGGAGGGTGAGTTTGGATACTCAGTGAATGATATAATTAATAAAGGTTTGAATGAATGATATCCGAGATCTTTATCAAAACAATACATATCATAGCTTGTAACAAAACATGGGATGAATCGAGTTCATCAATCAAATCTTTCAAATCTTCTTGGGATGTTTAATAACATCTACATAATACATGGAGGATGACATTTCGGACAAAACAAGAGAATAATCGACCCGGAATCGATTAGACAAATCCACCCGCACAAGGCCGTCAGTGGGGCCATCCGTACAAGACCGTCGATGGCAGAGATTTCTCAAACATGGTGCTACATGGGCTTATAGTCCTCTAGCATAAAAGGACTTTCCAAGAATGTCATCAAAACAAGATAATACTTGATACAAAACTAGGGATAATCATTCATACTTGAACAAATACTTTTTCAAAACGAAGCAAAGCTTTATCAAAACTTTATAACATAGCTTTATTAAAAATACCACTCACATAGCTTTTCGGGTGTAGGGATTAAGGCAAGGATCCGAGACCTACAAATACATGGAAAAGTCTATTGAATGCATTTCAAGAAGACAAGAAAGAATGCTCAAAGATGGCTATGCAATGTATTCTCAAAACAAGCTTTACATGAATGAAAATGATCCCGGCATTTCTTTTCAAAACCAAGCCAAGACAAAGTAAAACATGTTGGGAGTTAAATCACTGTTTTTCATCTAGGGAAAACATGCTGGGTACCAACCAGGTCTTGGAATGGATGTACAGAAATGATCTCGGCAAAATGACCTAGCTGGGTGAACTCAGAAGGTCTTGGTTGAGGTCCCACACATCTTGGCCAAGGTGTGGTTACCTAGGCTTCGGCGTGCAGCTGCCTGCCGAGGTGTTACAAGGTATCGGCAAGGGTGTACCATGGTTGGCCTAGGTGTGCAATGGTTAGCCTAGGTGTGCATGCAAGATAGACTAAAGTGCAAGTGATCATGCAAGGTTGACCAAGGTGAGATACGATACTTGGCCTAGGTGTGAGATCTAGGCAAGAGTGGTCTCGGTGACCACACCTAGGGAAATGTGAAGTCTGGAATTTGGGTTTCCTCCTTGAAGGACATAAAGAACATGAAGGACAAGAACGTGAAGAACATGAATGCTAAAATCATAATTTCTTTATTCAAAACCTGAGATTTCATGAGATGAGTTCGAAAACATGGACCTGGGTACCCATACTTGAAAATCTTATGAAAGCAAACACAAAAACTTGGATTTTGATACAAGCTTTCGGATCAAAACATGGTTTTTTTTCAAGAACGCATGAACATCACTTTTTCTTTTTAAAACAAACTTTAAATCAATGCATGGCTCATGAATCATGCTAGATCATGCAATGTGATCGGATCAACATAAAGAATGACAAGAGTAGATCAAGAATCTAATATCAAAACACGGATCTAACGGTTCAAGGTGTGAAGATCAAGCTTGGAAATCTACTTCTCTCTCAAGAACTCCTTTTCCTCACTTCCTAGAGCTTCTCTATATAAAGGCAAAGATATGACAAATGATGTGGGTTTCTCTACTGGCAGCAGACTTAACCCTCTGCTGGGACATGTGGCACTATCAGATTGGGTTTTCTCAAAAAAGTGACTGAATGACAAGACAAGAGCATGACAAAGGGTGTACAACAAGCAATGTGGCATGGGCACTCTAATCAAGGCAATGACCTCGGATCAAGACATAGGCTTCGGCAAGAAGGTTTCAATGATCTCGGCTAGGAAGGATAACACTTGACCTAGTTGTGCCACACCTCGGCTTAGATGTGCCACACCTCGGTCTAGGTCATACCAGTCCAGGAACAAGATTACTAGGTGCAAGGATCAAGGATCTAGGACGCCTAGATGATAACATCTCGGCCTAGATGATACACATCTCGGGCAATATGCCAGGGTGAAGGTGGAGGTCAACCAAAGTGGTTCCAAGATGGTCCTAGGTGTAAGAGGTTCAAAGGTGTGACCTATGCTTAACATGACCTAGGCTTGGCATGACCTACGCTTGGCATGACCTAGTAAGGAACAAAGCATACATACAACACTTAGACAAATCACAGAAGCACAAAACAAGACAGAGACTTTTACCTAGGCAAAACAAGTCTAAGTCTACAAATGCAAGCTTAACAAGACGAAATCATACAAATGCACATGAACATGACTAAGACATGAATGTGGGTTATTACATTCGTAATAATGACATGTGTTGGACTTTTCAAGAAAAACTTTTATGTTTGTCCTTAATATATTAAAATTTTAGAGTAAATTACAAGTACACCCCTTGAGGTTTACTTAAAATACAAATTGCCTTATGTGGTTTGAAAAATTACAAATACCCCATTATCAGAATTTTTTATTTAACAGAATTAATTGAAAAAGTGAAATTTCTAACTATTCACCTATATAATAATAAAATTATCTGAATTATTAATTTAAATAAAATTTTAACATTATTAAAAACTATTAATTAACTTGATAATTTATTAATAAAAGACCTATTTGTTATGAAATTAGAAACCTTAGGGGACATAATGTAATTTCTAAAATCACATGGTGTAATTTTTAATTTAAGCAAACTTCAGGAAGTATGTTTGTAATTTATCCAAAATTTTATTATGAGGAGTTTTAACCAAATTCCTGTAGTAATATGACATTATTACTTCTACATAATATCACTATCGAATAACAAATTATTATCTTAAATACGATGATGTTACATGTATCAATTAGTATATTAATTGATGTTATGACATTATTATACAAATTATAAATATTTAAAATTTTAAAAATTATATTACATTATCTATTAATTTACTAATTAATTTACTAATTGATGCGTATAAAATTATTCACTTAAATATGATTAACCCCGGCACGTCAGTTACATAATTATGTCAGAGTGGATGCTTACATTTTAATTGTAGGGTCTACCCTCTCGTATGTAAATTTATTATTAATTGTTAATATATCGTGATTCGTGATATTAAATTTTTTCTCCATTTAAAATAAAAAGGAAAGTGAGAGTGAGATTGAGTAAGAAGATTATTAGTGTGTTAGTATTGAATTGTAGATGTAGAATAAAGAGTATTTGTTAGTACGCAACCGGATTAGTAATATTATAAATAGTATTAACATATAAAATTAATATTTTTTTAATGCTTTTTAAGTATACTTAATTTAGAGAGACTTAAAAAATATAACTTTTGCTTAAAAATCATTTAAAATTTCATTAAATATAACAAAAAAATGATCATATTTTTTTAGTAAAAAAATCATATACTTAAACTTTGGTAATAAATTTTTTTAAAAATATTTGTTTCACAAATAAATTATTTGGAAAAAAATAAAATAAAAACATTTTAATACAAGGGGATTGGATTACCAATCCCAACTCTCTCATGGGTATGCTATGTTAGAAAAATGGTTTAATATAGGCATATTTTTTAGCTCAAATTTGAGTGGACCCCAAACGTTTTTTTGGGGTGGGTCCGAAGAGGTGAAGTATTCCTTGCCGCGTGGCAAGTCACATAGTGAAGACGGAACGTCAAAACCATTTATGAGTGAATGGGAAGTTGACGTCGTTTTCGGGTTTAATATTAATTTTTTAGATAAAATTCTTTTGAATTTTTTTTTTCAATAAAAATTATTGTGGGAATTTAATTTAATTCTAAATTCAAATTTTGGGTTCCTAAGTGGTTTCCTAAAGTTTGTAATTGTGGGAATTTAATTTAATTATATATTCAAATTTTAGATTCCTAAGTGGTTTCTTAAAGTTTATACCTCTTTTTTTATTTATTAAACTATTTAAATAGTTTAATATATATATATATATATATATTCAAATAGTTTAATATATATATATATATATATTTTAAATAGTTTAATTAATAGATATTAGTTCCAACAGTTACAAACGGAACAGTTTTCAAAAGTTTGAATAAAGTATTCAAATGGCAAACGGTCAAAATTGTTTGACATTGGTGCACCTGTTCATTTGAATCAAATCTATTCAAAACAGTGGTGCACCTGTTCATTTTCATATTGCACCTATTCGGGTCTATTGATTTTGTCTATAAATACTCCATAAATCCAACAGTCTTGGGGGATCCAATTTCCTATCTGAAAACAGTCTGAAATTAATGTCTTGCTGTCCAAACTATTTTTGTTTGCATTATTCTACATTCTAGTTTTAGAATTAAATAAAGAGAGTATTAGAACATAGGTTTGGTTCGCCGAACAAATTTGTTTGAAGTGCTTCTACAAATTTGTGAAGATCATTGTATCCTGGGAGATGGACGCCACTCAACCGTAAGCACCGTAACGGCGTGAATCTGTCTTAAGGACAGAGTGTCACACACTCGACTTGGTCTTTTAATTTTAATTTGGTTCGATAAATAAATTCGGTACGTTATTTATTTATTTTGTTTGAATTATTTCAAGTTATTTTATTTTACACAGAAGATTGTTCCAACAATCTTAAAACAGATTCGAATTGTTCTGTTTATAGAATTTTTCGTTTGTTTCCCTTTTTCATTCTTCGTAAATAATTTCGGAAAAAAAATTATTTTCTGTGGATTTATAAAATAATATTCTGGTTGGAAAAACAAATAGTGTTTATATGCTATTTGATAGATAGTAGTAATATACTGTCTCTTTTCTTTGACAACAACTAGTAGTACGATACTGGTGTCATTAATAATTCAGAATATATTTTTGTGAATTTTTTTCAGAAATTAATTTTGGGTTTTAGAAATTATTTTCTAAATTTTCATTACTTAAAATTCTGTTTTAGTATTTTAATTATTAAAGTGCTACAGAAATTAATTTTCTGTGTGAAATTAATTTGGTTGAATAAAATTTTATTTTATTTCCAAATTAATTGAAAAAATAAAAGTTATATTCTTATTTCTTTTATTTTACAGAATTTAATTTCTTGTGTGGAATTAATTTGGTTGAATAAAATTTTATTTTATTTCCAAACTAATTGGAAAATAAAAATTACATTCTTGTTTCTTTTATTTTTACAGAATTTAATTCTGTGCATTTGGTTTAATTTTCTGTGTAGTGTAAATTCTAATTATAATTTTGTTTTATAAATTAGAATTGATGGCTACTGAAACAAATGCCCAAACAAGTACTACTGTGGTGGCTGCAATTGCACCAACCCCCTCTCCTGTGATGACAGTACCAATAAATCATGGAGAAAAGCCAAAGAAGTTCTCAGGAGCTGACTTTAAAAGATGGCAACAGAAAATGTTGTTCTATCTTACAACTCTGAACCTGGCTCGTTTTCTTCGTGAAGATGCTCCTATCCTGAAAGAGGATGAAACCGACCGGCAAGTGGTTGCTGCGGTTGATGCTTGGAAACATGCCAATTTCTTTTGCCGGAATTACGTCTTGAACGGACTTGACAACACATTATACAACGTCTACAGTCCAATCAAGACAGCAAAGGAACTTTGGGAATCGTTGGAGAAAAAGTACAAAACGGAATATGCCGGCTTAAAGAAATTTGTGGTTGATAGATTCTTGGATTTTGTAATGGTTGATTCAAAAACTGCGATCAGCCAAGCTCAAGATTTCCAACTTATTCTGCATGACATTCACGCAGAAGACATGTCTCTCAGTGAATCCTTCCAAGTTGCAGCCTTAATTGAAAAATTACCAAAAGGCTGGAAGGAGTTCAAGAACTACCTCAAACACAAGCGCAAAGAAATTTCTATGGACGAATTAATTGTGCGTTTGAGAATTGAGGAGGACAATCGCAATTCTAAAAAGCGGGCTGGTAAGCATCCTATGGAGTCTAAGGCAAATGTGGTGGAACATGCTTCAAAAATCAAGAAACGAAAGTCTTTTGGAGAAAGTTCATCACAAGGCTCTAAAGGGGGGATAATAAAAAGTACAAGTTTAATGGCAAATGTTACATCTGTGACAAAGAGGGACATTGGGCCAAAGATTGCCGTGGCAAAGGCAAAAGCAAAAGAAGAACATGCAAGAAGCCTACTCAAGCCCACATGACTGAAGTGGACAATATTTCCAATGGTATAGATGATATCAATCTTTCTGCAGTTGTTTCCGAGGCAAATCTTTTCGGAAATCCAAAGAATGGTGGGTGGACATTGGTGCTACTCGCCATATTTGTGCCGACAAAAAGATGTTCACATCTTATTCTATAGTGGACAATGGTGAACAACTCTTTATGGGCAACTTCTCAACTTCCAAAGTTGAAGGACAAGGAAAGATTGTACTCAAGATGACATCTGGAAAGGAACTCACTCTCAACAATGTGCTGTATGTACCAGACATTCGCAAGAATTTAGTTTCCGGATCTTTGTTGAGTAAGAATGAGTTTAGGCTAGTTTTTGAAAGTGACAAGTTTGGACTTACCAAAAACGGGATGTATGTAGGAAAAAGGTTACATGTCTGATGGCCTGTTCAAGTTAAATGTAATGACCGTTGTACCCTCAGTTATATAATAATACTACATCTTCTTCTTACTTGCTTGAGTCTTCAAATTTATGGCATGGTAGACTAGGACATGTTAATTATGGATCTTTGCGTAGATTAATTAATATGGAATGTTTACCTAAATTTAACATTGATTCAAATCATAAATGTGAAGTTTGCGTTGAGGCAAAATTATCTAAAACTCCTTTTCATTCAATTGAAAGAAGTACGGAACCACTTGAATTAATTCATAGTGACATTTGTGATTTTAAATCAATTCAAACTAGAGGTGGGAAAAAGTATTTTATCACTTTTATAGATGACTATACTAGATATAGTTATGTTTATTTAATTCGAACCAAGGATGAAGCTTTGGAAACTTTCATTCAATATAAGAATGAAGTTGAAAATCAACTTGGTAAGAAAATCAAGAATCTTAGAAGTGATAGAGGTGGTGAATATGAATCACATTTTGGTGAATTTTGTAAAGAACATAGAATAATTCATCAAACCACCGCTCCTTACTCACCTCAGCAAAATGGAATTGCTGAAAGGAAAAATAGAACTTTAAAATAAATGATGAATGCTATGTTAATCAGTTCTGGATTACCTCAGAACTTATGGGGGGAAGCAATACTTTATACTAATTATATACTTAATAAAGTATCCCGAAAGAAACTGAATCAAACACCTTATGAATTGTGGCATGGAAGAGTACCATCCTACAAATACTTAAAAGTGTGGGGGTGTTTGGTTAAAGTGGCTATTCCTAGTCCTAAAAAGACTAAGATAGGTCGTAAGACCATTGATTGCATTTTCATTGGTTATGCTAAGAATAGTAGTGCATATCGGTTTTTGATTCATAAATCAGAACATACCGAAATACATGTAAATACTATTATTGAGTCTCGGAATGCATCATTTTTTGAACATGTATTTCCAGAGAAGACTGGACAAGAGACTAGTAACAATAAAAGATCTTTTGATGCTATTACTAGTAATGATCAAGAACATGATCAAGAGCAAGAGTTAGATCAAAATGAGGAAGAGGAATCTAGGCGTAGTAAACGTGCTAGAACCTCAAAATCTTTTGGTCCAGATTTCCTAACATTTTTGTTAGAAAATGAGCCTTTAACTTTTAAAGAGGCTATGTCCAGTCCTGAAGCTCATTTATGGAAAGAAGCTGTCAACAGTGAAGTTGAATCTATCTTGCAAAATCACACTTGGGAATTGGTAGATTTGCCACAAGGTTGTAAACCTCTTGGGTACAAGTAGATTTTCAAAAGAAAATTGAAAGCGGATGGATCAATAGACAAATACAAGGCAAGACTTGTAGTCAAAGGTTTTAGACAAAAAGAAGGTCTAGATTACTTTGACACATACTCACCGGTTACTAGAATAACATTCATTAGAATGCTAATTTCTATTGTATCTCTATACAATCTAGAAATTCATCAAATGGATGTGAAAACCGCTTTCTTAAATGGTGAGTTAAATGAAGAAATTTACATGGAACAACCAGAAGGTTTTTCTGTTCCAGGGAAAGAAAAGAAAGTGTGTAAATTGGTTAAATCATTATATGGTTTAAAATAAGCGCCAAAGAAATGGCATGAGAAATTTGCCAAGGCAATGATGTCAAATGGATTTAAAATTAATGAGTGTGACAAATGTGTTTATATTAAAAACACAGATAAAGGTTATGTCATTGTATGTCTTTATGTAGATGATATGCTCATCATTGGTAGTAATAATGACATGATTAAAACTACCAAGAAAATGTTGAATAAACATTTTGACATGAAAGACATGGGCATTGCTGATGTAATTCTTGGTATGGAAATTTCCAAAAATATCAGAAGGATATGCTTTGTCACAATCTCATTACATTGAGAAAATACTTGACAAATTCAGCAAAGATGATGATCATCTTGCTAGAACTCCTGTAGATGTTCATTTGTATCTTTCTAAGAATGTACAGGAAATTATTTCTCAATTAGAGTATGCCCAAATTATTGGAAGCTTAATGTACTTGATGAACTGCACTCGCCCAAATATAGCTTATGCAGTAAGTAAATTAAGTAGATATACGAGTAATCCGGGAGTAGAACACTGGAAAGCAATTATAAGGGTTCTTAGATATCTCCGATTTACTCGTAACATTGGGCTCAATTATACTAGATATCCAGCAGTACTTGAAGGATACTGTGATGCAAATTGGATATCGGATACAAGAGACTCAAAGTCCACTAGTGGGTATGTCTTTACCCTTGGTGGGGCGGCTGTATCTTGGAAATCTTCCAAACAGACTTGTATTGCTAGGTCTACTATAGAATCTGAATTCATAGCTTTAGACAAAGCTGGGGAAGAGGCAGAATGGCTTCGCCACTTCCTTGAAGATATTCCAATATGGTCAAAACCGGTGTCTGCTATATGCATACATTGCGATAGTCAATCAGCTATAGGTAGAGCACAGAGTCATATGTATAACGGTAAGTCATGATACATTCGTCGTTGACATAACACCGTAAGACAACTACTCTCTAATGGAATTATGTCCATAGAATATGTTAAGTCTAAAGACAACATAACGGATCCACTAACCAAAGGGTTAGCAAGAGAGTTAGTTGAGAATTCATCGAGGGGAATGGGACTTAAGCCCATTAAATAAGAGTTACCACAACGGCAACCCAACCTAGTTGACTGGAGATCCTAAGATCTAGGTTCAAAGGGACAACCGAGTTGTGATTGACTCAGAAGGATCACTGTGGAGTCCAACTCCTACCCATTTCTATGATGAAATAAGTGATGTCTGCAGCGATTTAGGTTAAGTAATACTTTTAATGATTCTTATATCTAGGTAAACCTAGTGGAGTATGGCATGATACTTTTCATAAGAATCACCTATGTGAGTGTAAACTGGGCCGGTTCTATAAGATTTGTGAAGGGCTACAATTCTCTAGAGCACTCATGAAAGACCAGGTTGTTCAGGGCCAAAATGAATACAATAGTAAGAACTAAACTGTGTCTGGAGATATACTGTGTGGGTTCTATTGTCTTGGTTTACACAAACGGCTGAACAGTTCAAGACATCATATTCACTGGTTAGCTAGTAAATCTGATAGTGTCTCACAAGGGAAGGTTCAAAGCCAAAAGCTACCTATCCTTTGCAGAATATTTCCAATTTCTGTACTCTCTGTATTTAGATCATGTTGTTGCATTTTCTCTCCGTCAAATTCTATTCATGTGGGGGATTGTTGGAAAAATGGTTTAATATAGGCATATTTTTTAGCCCAAATTTGAGTGGACCCCAAACGTTTTTTTGGGGTGGGTCCGAAGAGGTGAAGTGTTCCTTGCCACGTGGCAAGTCACACGGTGAAGACGGAACGTCAAAACCATTTATGAGTGAATGGGAAGTTGACGTCGTTTTCGGGTTTAACATTAATTTTTTAGATAAAATTCTTTTGAATTTTTTTTTTCAATAAAAATTATTGTGGGAATTTAATTTAATTCTAAATTCAAATTTTGGGTTCCTAAGTGGTTTCCTAAAGTTTATAATTGTGGGAATTTAATTTAATTCTATATTCAAATTTTAGATTCCTAAGTGGTTTCTTAAAATTTATACCTCTTCTTTTATTTATTAAACTATTTAAATAGTTTAATATATATATATATATATATATTCAAATAGTTTAATATATATATATTTTAAATAGTTTGATTAATAGATATTAGTTCCAACAGTTACAAACGGAACAGTTTTCAAAAGTTTGAATAAAGTATTCAAATGGCAAACGGTCAAAATTGTTTGACATTAGTGCACCTGTTTATTTGAATCAAATCTATTCAAAACAGTGGTGCACTTGTTCATTTTCATATTGCACCTATTCAGGTCTATTGATTTTGTCTATAAATACTCCATAAATCCAACAGTCTTGGGGGATCCAATTTCCTATCCGAAAACAGTCTGAAATTAATGTCTTGCTGTCCAAACTATTTTTGTTTGCATTATTCTACATTCTAGTTTTAGAATTAAATAAAGAGAGTATTAGAACATAGGTTTGGTTCGCCGAACAAATTTGTTTGAAGTGCTTCTACAAATTTGTGAAGATCATTGTATCCTGGGAGATGGACGCCACTCAACCGTAAGCACCGTAACGGCGTGAATCTGTCTTAAGGACAGAGTGTCACACACTCGACTTGGTCTTTTAATTTTAATTTGGTTCGATAAATAAATTTGGTACGTTATTTATTTATTTTGTTTGAATTATTTCAAGTTATTTTATTTTACACAGAAGATTGTTCCAACATGCTAATCCCACCCTTTGGAGGAATTGGTAGTCCAATTGCACTAATAGTTCTATAACAATTTAACTCAACCAAATATACTTTTACAGTCGTGATAGAGGCCTCGAATTTGGCTCGAATGTCGTGTTTTTTTTTTTTTTTTTTTTTTTTTTTTTAAAGTTTAACATAAAATATTATACATTTCACATCAACTCATCATATAAAATTATATGAAATTAACAAAATTTAATTAATAGTTTAATTGATCAGTCAATTTTATCATTTAACCAGTCCAATTTAATTGACTGATCAGTTAGACTGTTGGTTAAAATTCGTTAATTCCATATAATTTTGTACGATGAGTTAGTACAGGATGTCTAATTTTTTGACACACCGTACACATAACCACCTTTAAAAAAAAATTTAAAAAAAAAAACCAACACAGCCTAACAAATAAAATAAAATAAAATTAAAAAAAAATATGATCAGTCAATTTTATTATCCAATCAGTCAGTCCAACCCAACTCACTTATAAAATGTCTAATTTTTTAGCACACCGCTATACATAATCACCCCTATAAAGCAAAGAGAGAAAAAAAAAAAAAAAAATAAATTTCGAGGCAAATTCGAGGCTGAATCATTAATCATACTTTTAATAGGTCCCACAGATTATTAATCAAATTCTCTATTCTAAAAGGCCTAATCTAATTCTCTCTTCTAAAAGGCCAAACAAAAACGGCCGAAGGGAATTAAGGTTCACTGGATAAAAAAGATTACAGCAAACATGGAGGGGCGCACCCTACTTCTTTTGAGTTGGAACCTGCCCCTTTGCAAGTTGCTTGCTATTTTTTTTTTTTTTTCATTGTACACCTGAATTGTAATCCCACCAACCCATGCAGCTTGTTAGAAAAGTTCTTTCTTCGTCTTTAAAATAAAAAAAAAATTAAAAACAAAAAACGATGTTCAAAAAAATCATATTTAAAGTTGGAAGGCAAAGGAAGCCTAAGATCTTAACCACTAAGAAGAGAAAAAAAAAAAATACAGTCCAATGAAAACCTAATCAAATCGCTCGATAAAGAACTTTAAAATGGAAAGTAGCAGTCTTGATCTCCCAGAACATCCCAATCTCATCTCCACCATTCAATCGGCATTCTTTCACCAATTCCTTGCACCCCAAAACATAACATTCATGATCAAGACTCCTAGACCCTCTCTCCAAAAACATGTCTTCATTGATATAACTTTTAGGATTAGTCTCATCACTAACATCCCAAACCAGCACACACCTCCTCTTCCCCACCACCACCACCTGCTTCACCGCCTCCAACGGCCAATACCGGAACACGTAATCGAATGTGTCAGCAAACGACAGCGCAATCCTCGCTGTTGTGACCTCGGTTGGTGTGAGGACTTTCTTGATGTGAAAAGGGTTGTGGGGGTTAAAAACTGGTGGTGGGTACACATCTCTGATCTCCACCACCACTCTGGTGGCTCTATGGCGGTGGTTGGTGGTGGTGGTGAGGTTGTGCGCTTCTTCTTCTTCTTCTTCTGCCTTGGTTGGGATGAAGTTGTAGTAAGAGGTTTTTTTCATGGTGAGTAACATTGTTAAAGGACTCAAAGGTTTTCTAGGGTTATTACACACATTGATTGAAATTTTAAGACTAGGGTTTGGGGTTTTATAAGGGTTTTGTTGTGGCTTTTTTTATGGAAAGTGTTTCGGTTCCGGGAAAATCTTTCCTTTCCATAATATGGAAAGTCTTTATAGATGGAATAGGAAATACTTTCTGGAGGTAGGAGTATGCGATTATAGGAATTTTTTAATTTTTGAATGTTTTTCTGATGCTAATAATATAGGAGATTTAGGGCTGGTTTTACAAGTTTAAAAAAAAATTAAAAAGATACTATTCTATTTAGGTCACATCATCTATTTAAGTCACATCACCTCTCTAACATATCACTTCAAACTTAATTTAAACCCAATCTATATTTTATAAAAAGTCAAAAAATACACTTATTTAGATCATTCCAAACAACCTCTTAATCAAAACTTTTTCATAATAAAATTTTAATGCATTAAGAATATATATATATATATATATTTTAAAAAGTCCAACACATAAAAATATTATCAAAATATAGTTAGTGAGTAATTTAATACAATATGAGTAATGTTAAGGATATCAAATTTTTTACTAAATAAATGACTAAATGTTTTACGTGGGCATGGGGTCTACAATTTTGAGAACTCTATAACTATATGAGACATTTGATCATTTATTTAATAGAAAATTAAAACTTATAATATTTTTTATTTAATATTTTAAAAAATATAACTTCTAATGTGATTTTTTAATAAAAGATTCAATCTATAAATCCAATTTTAAACTACTTTGTCCATCAGGACAATAATCTCCTCTAAAATGACTAAAGTATTCTTGCATATATATATATATATATATATACGCCAAAAGGTTAACAAAAATAAAATCAAACCTCACTCTTCTCTCTTTCTCATCATCTCCAACACCACCACCGTCCCAACCCCATTGTCTCTAACACCACCACCGTTCCAACACCATTGTCTCTAACACTACCGCCGACGATCTCTCCTCTCATCTCATCTCTCTTCATTTCCGACACCACCACCATCGGCTTCTCTGCCCGCCTCATCGCCTCCTAAGGCGCCGACCTCCGCCGTGTCCCCGACATCGTCTTCGTTCTCACTGACCATCTCCACCACATCCACCTCACTCACACCCATCGCTTTCTCGGCCTCATTGATTCCTGCATCCTCTGGCCTAACTTCGATTACGCCGACGACGTCATCATTGGAGTCCTCAACACCGGAATATGGCCGGAGCTTACCGGATCCGGCCTCTGTTTGAGGTCTCTCTCTCCCTCTCTTCCTCGAAATCCAGATTCTCCACCACTGTCGAAATCGCCTCAGATCTGTGTGGCCGCCGAGTGTGAGGGCGTTCCGAACGAAGCAAGCGACTCTTCCGCTATCTACACAAATCTCAGATCTCAGATTTGTGGTTATCTTTGTGTGTGTGTGTGTGTGTGTTTATCTATTCAGATCATTTTTTGTTATTTTCTATTAACTTTTGGATTTCTTTGCCTTGTTTGGATATGATTTCTGTGTTTGTGTTTATCACGGTCGAAGGAATTGATTATGGAGCAACAAGTGAAGTAAAGAAAATAGATGTTGCTCGCATTTGTGAGAGACTTGTTAAGCTTTATATACTGATCTTAAGCAATCTTGGCTAAACCTTTTGTTATATCTAGGCCTGATGTTGATTGCTTACTTATAACCTTACTCAGATCTAACATGTGAGGTTTAGGTAGTATTATAGCATTCTTTCTGTTCACTTTGAGAGATTTTTCAGAGGGGAGCGAGAGTTCACAGGGGATCTGGTGTGTTTTATTTTTTTAAATTTTTGTGTGTGGTTATCTGTCCGGATTTGTTCAGATCTAGTTTCAATTTTGAGATCTCAAATAGGTTGAGATAAACAAATTTTGTTCAATTTTTGAAACAAATAGAGAGAGAGAACCAGATAGAAAAAAAATTCTATTTATTCTTTGTTGTTGTTTTTCTTCTTGTTATTTTTGATGAAAAAATTTCTGTGCGCGTGCTCAACCTAAATGAACATTTAGAAAATAATTTGAACAGATAAAAAAAATTAACAAAATTAACAGATAAAATTTTTTGAACAGATAAATTTCAGCAAATAGATTTTATTTTGACAGATATTTGAATAGATAAGGGAAATTTGAATTGAAAAGATCAAAAAATTAAACAGATAGGGTAAATAATTTAAACAGTTAGAAAAAAATTTGAACAAATAGTTAACGAAAAAACACATAAAAAAAATGTCAATAGATAAATTAAGGGGTAAATTAGAAACAAAATATCTTTCAGAATAAATAAGATGACTTCTCACCAAATTATTTTATAAAAAATGGATTTTTCACCAACAAAAATATTCAGTAGACCCAATGACTTATACCTTCTTTAGTTTGGACTTTTCAACAATTTATCCTTAATAAAATTAGTATTTTTAGAATTCTTCCATCAAAATCTATCAAATAAGATCTATGTTGACCATAAAATTCTTAAAAAATAAAAAATAAAAAATACCGTCGAAATTGACTTAAATAGTAACATGTTATTTTGTCTCACAGTCGTATGTTATTCTGATTCATAATAACATTTTACTGTTACAAAAAAAAGAGTATGTACTAGATGAATTAACCAAAACATACATACATAATATTCAACCGTACTATGTTGCTCGAAACTGAGCCGTCACTAATCCCCCGAACCAAAAACGACGTCGTTTTGTCATTTTTGAATTTTTTTTTTTTTTTTTGCAGAAGAAGAACGAAGCTCGGAGAAGAAGAAGGAAGAAAGGAGGGAGGGAGGGAGGAGGAGGAAGGAGGGAGGGAGGGAGGAGGAGGAGGGATTGGAGGGGGCATAATATTCGGGGGAGGAGGAGGCGGAGGTGGGGCGATGGCGGGGAGGAGGAGCTGCTGCTGCTGCTGCGACGAGAGGCAGAGGCGGGGCAACAGCGGGGAGGAGGAGCTGGCGGTGAGGCGACGACGGTGGGCGGCGAGACGATCGGAGCTCTCCTCTCCTCTCTCTTTCTCCCTCTCTCCTCCTCTCCTCTTTCTCTCTTCTCTTTCTCTCCCTCTCCTCTTTCTCTCTGCAGACTGAAAATCGAAGGAAAAAAAGAAAGAAAAAAAAAAAAATTAATGCCCAAAACGACGTCGTTTTGGACATTAGGGGGATTAGGGGGCAGGGATTTTCGAGCTCTCAAACATTATTCCATAATATTTTTAAATTTGTATAAAATAAAATAAAAAGTGTTCATCATCAAAATAATTCTGTGAGATATATATATATATAGGCAATATTATCCAATATTTTTTTTTTCTCTGTCCTTATTCAATTATGTGTCTCCTTAGGGGGTTTATGAAACAAAATAAATTGAGTTGTCCGTTTCACCAAATAAGGATTCAATGAAGGGGTTTTGACTAAATTTTCCTATTTGATATACCTTACCAAAATAATAATAATAATAATAATAATAATAATAATAATAATAATAATAATAATAAATTTTTGATATAAAGATGAAATTATTTAATGGCACTACTATTAAGTGATATTTAGTCTAACATTCCTCTCTAACTTTTAGTAATAAAAGAGATTCACAATATATATATATATATATATTTTTTTTTGTAGCATAAGGTCCATCACTCATTTATGAGTTTATATCTCACCTACACTCACATATTACTCTCACCCTTTCATTCTCTCTTCTCCTCCCTGCAGACACCTCCTCTGCCACCGTGATTGTCATAACCACCGAGCCTTATCTTCGCTCCAGATTTGATTCCAACACTAGCAAAGGTCACACACAGACAAAGATTATGAATTGCAATACCAGTATCGAACTGACGAGATCTTTGAGGCTTCTGGTTCTCGTTTCTTCGAGGCTTCGATCACCTACTATGATACTCCTCATACAGTCACAATTTCTCGCCCGTTGCAGTTCAAGCGCCATGTGTTTTTTCCCAACTAAACTGCTCTATGATTGATGCAAAGCGGTTTGGTATTGGTATTGTGATTCATAACATCTGTCTATGAAATTAAGCTATTTTATTTTTCTGTATTTTTGTTTACATATAGTGTAGCTTTGGTAATTAAATTCTCCGTTTTTGATTTCTGAGTAGCTCAATTTTCTATAATTTGTTCAAAATACTGAGAAAATTGTGAGTAAATTAGAAAAAATTGGTCAAAACATAGAGAAATTTATGAGCAAATCAGAGAAATTTCAAACTATAGAAATTTTAAAGCACAGAGAATTTTGTCTGAAATTTTTCTAGATCAAAATTTCTCTAAATCTGAATTTCTCTGGATCAAAATTTCTCTACAAAAATATTGAGGGAGTCATTATTATAAAAATATTACATATTCTTTATCTTATAAAATTTTAATATCAGGATACTTAAACAAATTTTCTCTATTATTAATCAATGAAAAATTTCATATCCTAATTATAGGACTATATGATTAAATAAGTAGTGGGGACAAAAGCAGTCCATCCGATCTCTAATTACATTTATTATTTATTGTGTGAGTGATTTTCCGATCACACTGCCCAACTCAGTATTCAACTGGAGAACACTCGTAGAATAGATGACACCTGGCTAACCTGCAACAGAAAGAGAAGATTCCGGCGGTGGTTCGTCTACTCGGGGGCACTCCGGCGATCAAGTCAGTATATCTCTCAAAGATAATCAATAGTGCAAATCTCACTGTTCAGAATATAAAATTGCGTACCTTAGACCTACGGGGGTGCCTCTCTTTTATAGCTAACTCAATCCTTATTCCAATAGGAGCCTAGCTCTAATGGACTTAGGATTACTATTAATCTTGGACTCCCAGTAGGATTGGGATAAACTCCCTAAGAGTCTTATCCTTTCCCAACTATAGTCTTCCCCATTTCTAGGATTGTTGTGCCTTATCCGCTTATCTCGGATTCCGATATCTTCAGAGGTAATCTCGGCCTCGCTGAGATAACCTCGGCGTCATGAGCAGGATACGTGGCACCTCGGCTGACACGTCGGCGTCACCTTAGCCGCGTGTTTGGTACTCAGAAAATATATCCCCACAACTGCCCCCTAAGTTCTATTACCTCGGCATTTTGAGGTGATGGAACCTATATCATTCCTTCTTGCCAGTACATCGGCCTAGCCGAGATCATCATCACAGGCCGATATGTCTTTTTCAGAGATCAAGAATTCCAAAAGCTTCTTCACGCGTATGAACTGTTATGCATAACAACTCAATCGTTTAGCCACGTGTTTTCTCCTTACTGAATTGTACTCTAGATGCGCTTATAAGTCGTTTCGCGCCTACATGCGCCGTCTGACGCATTTGCTGTTCCAGGCGCATTAATTGCCCTCTTTTGCCATTGTTTCAAGTTTTTGACAAAACTTGTTTCCCCCTTTCGTTTTTTTTTTTCACTTTACATTGTCTTCATTCAGAACTTTTCTCTCTCTAGCTTCCTCTACTCCTCCATTTTTTCAAGCTCTGAAGCTCTGTCATCGCCACCGCTCACCTCTTTCGGCGTGGTTCTTGCCAATCTATTCTACCGCCGCCGTTCTTCTGACTTTGGCGATCTCAAACATCGGCTTCTTTTCTCTGGTAAGTCACCATTCCTCCTGGTTTTCAGTTCTTGTCGTGTTCCATGAAATTTTGCTTCATCATTAGTTGTCATTGCTGTTTTATTAGAATATTTGATTCGCGAATCATGTATCTGAGCATGTTTATTTCATAATTTTGCTCTTTGTCCATGTCTTGAATACTCGCATTGTTCACATACTTATTGGTTTCTGCCATTGTTCTTGACCTGATACACTTGTGCAAACTTTTTGTCTTGATTTCTTGATGTCGTCATCACCATTCTTGTTTCTGAAACGAATCCTTGTTTTTCTGTTTTCCAGATTTGTTCCTTCAATCCTCATCTCCATAGCTTTAGGTTTGGGACTTGTTTGTAGAACCCACAATTTCTAGGAAAAACTGAAACGAATTCCTTCTAGATCCATACAAACCCTTATCATAGCATAGTTGTAGATTTCTAGCCGAGGTCCTTTAAACCCTTCAAAAATACTTCATCTTGAAATCCAATATCTCTATTTAAGCCGACGTCATGGGTATGTGGGAACATAGGGTAAACACCCCGAAAAAATTAGGGTACTTTAGGCAGGAGTTCAAAATCCCGGCCGACGTTCATCTGAGGTTGGCTGGGGAGGATGACTCTATCATGCCCGATGAAAACCTCATGCCTTTCCCAGTGGTTGCGTTTGTTGAGTGTGGACTTAGGTTTCCACTTGACCATTTTTTCTGTCAAATCCTTTATTTCTATAAGTTAAACCCAATGCAACTTGCCATCAACTCTTACCGAGTTATTAACGGTACCATAGCCTTAGCAAAACAAGAGAATAGGATTACTCTTGTCGACTTCCAGTTCTATTATACCATGTGTCGCTTGAAATCAGAAAAAGGCCACATCTATTACCTTAAGCCAAGGTGCACGGAATACAAAATTGTTGCCGACCTCCCTGACTCCAACAAGGGAGCGGGTGATGATTCCTTTATCGTTTCGGGTAATTGGGAGTTTCAGCCAAACGATGACCTTCATCTTTATCCCTTAAGTCGAATAGTTTTCGGGGAAGGAGCTAGTAAGGGCCATCCTTCACAAGTTTTCTTGCTTTCTTGCATAAAGTTTTCAACATTCTTGCTCTAATGTCTATGCTTCTTTCTATTTTGCAGTTCTCCCTCAACTACCAAAGGGATTTTGTCAGTCTTTCTTCCCCAGCAAAGACTTGAAGAAACTACTGAATTTGCTAATTCACAAGCGGAAGGCCCCTCTGCTTCTTAATTTCATTCCGACGTATAAGTCGGCTCTTCCCGACGTCCCAAAAAAGAAGAAGAAAAGTCTTTCTCCACCTTCTGCCACAACAGCACAAGGTGCGTCCACATCTCGGACAGACCAAGGATCAACCTCAGATCCAGCTGAGCAGCCGTCAACCTCGGCTCCATACTTGATCCCGATATCCCAACGACAACATTGGCAACGAACCATTTTTCCTGCTGAGATGGGCCGCCCAAAACTGGTTGCTAAAGATCTCTTAGCCAACATTCCCTCTGCTGTTGACGCTCAGCTAACACAAACTAAGCCTCCTTTAAAGCCAAAACGAATAAAAAAAGCTCAGCCAAAGGCAAAGGTGCCTCAGATCGATTCTGAGGATACCTTGCCAATTTCCAAACTGGCTCCAAGTGAGAAAACTGCCTCTGTCCCTGCGGAGAGGTTCGCTGAAACACTTCCATCTGAATCTACCAAATCCAAAAGGGCGAGATCATCTTCTGCAATGACCTCGGGGTCTAAAAAGCGTGATGCCCCCTGGGCCCCCGAAATCACTCGGGAAGATAAGCCTGTTATGGCTAGTGATAGCGCCGATAACATCAATGTCGGTGTTGCCCTTAGTACTGCTTTGCTTCTTCCAGGCGATCTGGAGTGAAACGCCGAGTTCAGCGAGTACGAGAACTACGCTCTGATGCTTCAGCGCTCTGGTCAGGTAAGTGTTTTTGCTTGGTACTTTTTCTTTCTTTCTCTTCATTTCATACTTCGAATATTTTCTAATACTTCTGTTTTCTTTTAGGCCATCAAGCATGTCCACTCTTTCTCAATGCAATCTTTTGAGAACTGTGAGAAGCTAGCCGAAAAGAAGAGGGAGGTCTCCAGCCTTCAAAAAATCAATAAAAACTTACAATCCAAGATGAAGACCCTAGAGGATCAGGCTGAGGTCGCTATCAAAGCAAAAGACGAAGCTGAGGAGAAGGTTAGTGCTGCTGAGGCGATAAACAAAGTCCTTCAAGCCCAGCTGAAGGAGGCCGATGATAAAGTGGCCCAAGCCCAAAAAGTGCTTCAAGACACCTTGGCCACCAAAGAGGCTGAAATCAAGGACGCCGACGAGAAGGCGTATGCCCAGGGCATGGCAGATGTCACGGAGGCCTATGAAAAGCAAGTCAAGCAAGCATGCAGCAAGGGTTTCTCCCTTGGTTGGATGACTTTGTTGAAGAAACTTGATGCCCCTGAGGACTCCTCCTTGAGGAACGCTGTAACGCCCTAAAAAAAAAAAAAACATAAAACCCATCACTTTAAACATTCATTGATACAAAAGAAACCAACCATTTTTATTTATCAGAGTATTTCTTACACTGTATTACATGTTAACAACAAAAGCAAATGCCCTATGGGCTTACAGCTTTCCAAGTCAACACCTGGTTACACAAAAAAAGAGTACTAACTCTATACAAAATAAGCCCTAGGCTTGATATACATGTAATACAAACAAAATAAACAAAAAAGAGTCTTCAACTCTCATCATCGTCCAAGCTATGTCCTTGGAGGTGGAATACTACCTGTACCTGAAAATAATGTCCCATATAGGGTGAGCCAACGCCCAGTAGAGATATGCTAAACACAGTATGAGCAATAACTAAGACATTAGCAATTGATAAATGTTCAATTTTCATAAACCAATTCATAACCCATTTCTATTTTATGACCACCATGTTCATGTTTCATTTCAGTTTCCATTTCTTATCAATCTCCCAGTTTACATCAACGGCTCAGAACCTGGCCAACCATTTATATGAGACAGTGACTCATATTAAACATTTCCCATTTTTACAGTAGATAAACATACTAGTTGTATCAACATCTCAACAGATAAGCATACAAGCTGTATCCACATTTCAACAGATATGCATATTAGTTATATCAACACTTCCAAAGATAAGAATATGAGCTGTATCAACACTTCCAAAGATAAGCATATGAGCTATATCAACACAATATCTGACAAGAATATGAGCTATATCAGTGGAGTCCATCCCCTATCTCCTCCCAAACAACATCTGGTTTAGAGGTCCATCCCCTATCTTTCCCTAAACCGTGGAGTACATCCCCTATCTCCTCCCACACACACAATGTATATACACAAAGGTCATATACACAATCAATCAATACATAACGTTAATGTATTCTATCAACCATCATACTCTATGACATGTCCAATTGATTAGTTTTAGTTTGCCTAATCATCATGCATTGTCTACAACAATCAAAACTACCCTCCACCGGTAGCCCAAGCAATTATTTCTAAACAGATAATAAAAGCTTCAACAGATAAAATATCAATGTTTTCAAAAGTGAGCGATTAATAAATCTAACTCCACTATTTAACCATATAATGAGTCAATTTCATTATTTCCAATTCAATTCCATATAACCACCATTTGTTCAAATTAATCATACCAATTAATTTATCCAACCAATTAGGATTTTCTATCCCATTTCCCAATATTGACCCAATGGCCTATAATACCATTTTGAAACCCAAAATACATATTATGAGCCCAAAATCACAAAACCCTCTTTAACACATTTTGAAACCCTAAGTCCCAAAATTATCCAACTTCAACACTTTATCAAAACAACCAAAAATCTATGTCAAAGACCATAAGAGTGAGTAGGAATCCCTACCTCAAATTCGGAGCTCAAGGAAAGAAGGTGAGGAAACTCGACGTGCTCCAAAACTCAATATTTTCGGATTAATGGATAGCCCTCGACGATCAACCCAACTCTTACAAAGGCCGAAGGGAAGGGAAACACTCTAACTAGATCAAACCCTAGAGAGAAGGGAGTTTCTAGAGAGAGGAACTCTCAAAACGTCTTTTTAGAAAGTAAGAGAGAGAGAGAGAATGTAAAAAGTGATTTTAAAAAGCCCAGTTGCCAGCTGATATGCGACATTCCCGCTCGAGCGTCAAGAACAAAAAACTAGGTCCGCTCGAGCGCAATAAGGCCCGCTCGAGCGCCAAGACACAAGAATAAAGTACATCCGCCCGAGCGCAAAAACCAGTCCGCTCGAGCTTAGATTTCCCCCTCCCAGAACTTACACCCAAAGGTACTACCTGCTCGAGCGCCAAAGTACCCGCTCGAGCGCCACCCCTCGAGCGTAAAGAAACCCGCTCGAGTATAAAAATCACACCTGCAGAAGTTTTGCAGGGACACGAAAAACTGGGAGTGTGCAATCTCCGCTCGAGCGTAAGAAGACCCGCTCGAGCGGACCTCCTAAAAACTGGGCAACAAGAATTGAAACCAAAGCCCAACCAACCTGTAACAACTCTGCCCAATACATCCTAAAACTCAATCAAGTGGAATTAAAGGATGACAACAAGGTATACCACCACCAACATCACGGAACCGAGTCCGGAATACAATAGAACAGTAAAGGGACAACCGGGATCGCTATAACCTCCCCCCCTTAAAGAATTTTGTCCCCGAAATTAAACACAAGTTTTTCAAAAAACAAGTTTTCTCCATTTTCACCAATGTTACAACATATTATTAAACAACCCGACCCATTACTGGTCAATCCCATCTCTTTTCAAGAGGCAAAACACATTATTCATAACAACCTGCATTATCAACATGCATTCTTTTGAAATTTAGCAATTTCAACTCACTTTCCACAATTCCATAAGACATGCAACATTAATATCATGCCTGCATTTTCACAATACATTGAACATATGCAATGTTATAACAAATTTCCATTAACCCAAAACATTCACAATGTTTTACAACTTAAGACACATATGATGTTCTTAAAGTTCAACGATATTACAAAATTATCAATACATGGTTACATATCAACAAACAAGTCCGGATATTTCTCGCGGACTTCCAACTCACGTTCCCAAGTGGCTTCCTCCACTCCATGATGTTTCCACAAAACCTTCAGCAAAGGAATGGTCTTGCCACGCAGGACTTGATCCCGCCTATCCAAGACCCGAACCGGTCTCTCCTCATACGAGGCATCCTCATCTACCTCCAAGTCGGTCCAATCTAACACATGGGACGGATCCGGCTCATACTTCCGAAACATACTCACATGAAACACGTCATGCACTCCGGACAATTGCGGCGGTAAAGCTAAACGATAAGTGACCTCCCCAATCCTCTCAAGGATCTCAAAGGGACCGATAAACCGAGGGGATAAGTTCCCACTTTTCCCAAACCTCATCAAACCTCGCCTAGGTGATATTTTCAAGAAGACATGATCACCTACCTCAAACACCAAAGGCCTCCTCCTACGGTCGGAATAACTTTTTTGGCGACTCTGGGCTGTAACAAGCCTTCTACGGATAAGCTCAACTTTCTCCGTCGTCTCCCTAACCAACTCCGGACCCAACAAAGGTGCATCACCCACCTCGGCCCAACACACTGGAGACCTACACGGTCGGCCATACAAGGCCTCAAACGGTGCCATACCGATGCTAGACTGAAAACTGTTGTTGTAGGCAAACTCCACCAAGGGCAAGTGCCTCTTTCACGTCCCACTAAAGTCAAGGACACAACCTCGAAGCATGTTCTCAAGGATCTGAATAGTACGCTCGGACTGCCCGTTAGTCTGAGGATGATAAGTCGTACTAAAGGTCAACCTAGTGCCCAAGGCACTCTGCAAACTCTGCCACAACCTAGCAGTAAAACGAGGATCTCTATCTGAGACGATTGTCACTGGGACCCCGTGCAATCTCACTATGCCCCGAATGTACAAGTCGGCGAGATGATCTACCGAATCTCTCACGCACATAGGAATAAAGTGCGCTGACTTAGTCAACCGGTCAACAACCACCCAAATGGCATCACTACCTCGCTGAGTCCTCGAAAGACCTACAACGAAGTCCATAGTGACATACTCCCACTTCCACTCGGCAATAGGCAAGGGTTGCAACAAACCCGCTGGCCTCTGATGCTCGGCCTTCACTTGCTGGCAAGTAAGGCACTTCGATACAAAAAAAGCCACATCTCTCTTCATACCCCGCCACCAAAACTGGCGACCCAAATCTCGATACATCTTAATGCCCCCCGGATGCACCGCAAGACGTGAATGATGGAACTCTCGGAGTACTTCCTCTCGGCATGACTCTGGCACAAACAAACGGTCTCGGTATCTCACACTCAGGTCAGGATACACCGTCAAACCCTTTTCAACCTTCCCATTTGAGATCTTCTCTCGGAGGGATTCTACCTCAAGGTCACCTCTCTGTGCATCTAACACTCGGGTCACAAGTGTAGGCTACGTAACAACAGAAAACAAGGCCGCAGCCTCAACTGATTCCCTCAGAAGCAAGTCAAACTTGCAAAGTGCACCCAACATCTCCTATTCCCGGATGGTTATACAAGCTACATCACTAATGGATTTCCTACTAAGGGCATCGGCCACAACATTGGCCTTTCCCGGGTGATAGTACAACTCAAAATCATAGTCCTCAATGAACTCTATCCATCTCCTCTGCCTCAAATTCAAGTCCCTCTGTGTAAACAGGTACTTCAAACTCTTGTGGTCTGAGAACACCTCGAACCTCTCACCATAAAGGTAGTGCCTCCAAATCTTCAAGGCAAAGATCACTGCTGCTAACTCTAGGTCGTGTGTAGGATAATTCTTCTCGTGTATTTTCAACTGACGTGAGCCATAAGCTACCACTTTCCTTTCTTGCATCAACACACAACCCAAACCCTCTCGTGAGGCATCACAGTAAACCGCATAACCCAACCCTCTCTCCGGAATAATCAAAATTGGAGCGGTGGTCAATCTAACCTTCAACTCTAGGAACGACTTTTCGCAAGTCTCACTCCACACGAATTTGACACCTTTCCGTGTCAATCTCGTCAACGGCGACGCTAACTTGGAGAAATCTTTCACAAACCGACTGTAATACCCAGCTAATCCCAGAAAACTTCGAATCTCAAACACACTCTTAGGCTGTGCCCAATCTTGCACTGCCTCTACCTTGGATGTATCAACAGACACCCCTTTCCCGGATACCACATGGCCTAAGAATTGGACCTCTCCTAGCCAGAACGCACATTTTCTAAACTTGGCATACAGCCTATGGGCTCTAAGCAACTCATGCACCACTCTCAAGTGTTCCTCGTGCTCCTCCTCAAAAGGCGAATAGATAAGAATGTCATCCACGAAAACGACAACAAATCGATCCAAGAATTCCCGGAAGATCCGGTTCATCAAAACCATAAAGACTGTCGGTGCATTGGTAAGCCCGAATGGCATCACCAGAAACTCATAATGGCCATATCGTGTACGGAATGTCGTCTTAGGAATATCCTCCTCCCTGACCCTCAACTGGTGGTAACCCGATCTCAAGTCTATCTTAGAGAAAAAACGGGAACCCTTCAAATGGTCAAACAGATCATCTATACGGGGCATAGGGTACTTATTCTTGACCGTAGCCCGATTCAACTTCCGGTAGTCAATACACAATCTCAAGGTACCATCTTTCTTTTTAGCAAAGAGGGTCGGTGCTCCCCACGGTGAAACACTAGGGCGAATAAAACCCTTATCTAGCAATTCCTGGAGCTGAATCTTCAACTCACTCAACTCGGCTAGGGCAAAACGATAAGGTGCCATAGAAATCGGCGCTGTGCCGGGCACTAAATCAATAGAGAACTCTATCTCTCGATGAGGTGGTAAACTAACGAGATCCTCAGGAAAAACATTCGAATACTCACAAACCACCCTCGACAATACAATCTGGGTCTCATCACACTCATCACTCATAAAGCTAGCAAGTAGACCACTAAGCTCATTCCGCCCTCGCAGATCATACATCGATGGCAACACACTACCAACCCGATCCCCCAAGAAATGGAAACACTCCCCGCTCAAGGTACAAACCGTGACCCTCTGGCGGTAGCAATCAATAACAGCCCGGTATGACGATAGCCAGTCCATATCCAAAATAACATCAAAACCCTTCATGGGCATGACCATAAATGGAAAAGGAAGCCTATGGTCGGCGACCTCTATATCACAACCTCTAACACCTTGTTTCAAGATCAACTCACCACCAATAGGCGATACTATACATATAGGAGATGCTAACTATGCCAACTCCAATTCCAAAACAGATGCAAATGCAGCAGACACAAAAGAATGAGATGCATCCGTATCAATCAAAACATTAGCGATCGAGTTGCAAAACAAGAAAGTACCTCTCACAACTGATGCAGCCGGTACTAGATCCTGCGCGGTAACAGCATACACGCGCCCTGTAGGCCCCTGATCTACCTGCTCACCTCTAGGAGCAAAAGACTGCTGCACTGACTGGGATGACGAAGCTCCCTGATTGGCCCTCGAGGCCTGCACAGACTGAGCTGGCTGATAACTCTGCGTCTGCCTAGAACCAGACGCTCCTGAAGTAGCACTCAACTGTGGGCAAAACCTCTTCAGGTACCCAGGCTGACCATACTGATAGCAAGACAAAGGCTGGCCTCTGCCTTGACTCTGGCCCTGAGGTCTAGCTGAAGAAGAAGCAGCTCGCTGACCCCTTCCCTTCTGCGGGCAAACCGAAGACTTGTGACCCAGCTGGCCATACGCAAAACAAGTCAAGCCTCCCTGACTACCTGTCCCAGAGCCCGCACTCGGCACCGGAAAGGTCGATCTAGTCAAACCACCTTGAGACTGCTGAGGGTTAGAACCCCTCTGTCTCCTGCCGTCACCCTGACCATCTTGGCTCATCTTGGAGCCTCTCTGCCCTTCCTCTTCCTCCTGCATCATAATCTCCATATGAGCAACAGCATCAACCAAACGTCTGTACTCTCGGATAAAGGACCCTCCAACCCTCAACTTGAGTCCACGCCTCAACTTTCACTCAAACTCAAAGCAACGGCGTTCCTCGGACGCCACCAGTTCAGGTGCAAACCTGGACAGACTAGTAAAAGTAGCCTCAAACTCGGCCACTGACAAGCCTTGCTGTCTAAGCTGGCAAAACTGCTCTCTCAGCTTTTCCGTAGCAGCTGAAGATAAAAACTTCTCGTGGAAAGCATTCACAAACGCCTCCCATGCACTACCAACACTACCCTTCTCGTATTTCCACCATTGATCCACATCTCCTTTCAGCTGGAAGGATGCCAAGGTCACCTTTAAAGCCCTGTCCTCGATGCCAAGCATCTCGAACGTCTTCTCCATCTGTTCCAACCACTTGTCAGCCTTAAGTGGCTCCTTCGGATCCCAACAAACTCATCCGGATTGGACCGGAAGAATTCCCTCTTCAAGAAGGAAGGCCCTGTCTCAACAACCTGGGCCTAAACTGGAGCCTGAACTGGATTCTCAGCTCGGAAAATACCCACAGACTCCCTCAAAGCATCGCCTATCCCTCGGGCTAAAGCGCCCATAGCCTCCTGACCTGCTGGCTCGGCCACATTGGCCCGGCCAACCCCCTCTTGCTGTGCCGGAATATCATCCGGTAAAGGCATCTCCTGCCTACCACGTCTACCTTGTCTACCACGTCCTCGTCCTGACATCCTAATAAAGGTAACGAAGAACGTTAGCACATTCATAAATGTGCCAAAACTAAACACTCGCGTCCTAATACATGGACAACTGTAATTCACTCCACATAAGCACATAAACACATAAGCACTTACGAATTTCATTTTCGGATAATGATAGTCCCGAGGCGTTACTAGAGTTCCGGTTAGAAACAGCATTGATCTAGTGCTTTTCCAACAAGACTCCCAGAAACCCAAGGATCCAATCAACATCCTAGAAACTACATTCCATACCCACATAGTCACATAAGCATGTTATCAATTAAGCACATAGCATATGACACTACATCTAAGTCTCTATCAAGCGAGACAAACCCATTGTGATCCTAATCACTTCCCACGTACCCAAAGTATTCGAACCCGGTACGCTCTGATACCAAGTTGTAACGCCCTAAAAAAAAATACATAAAACCCATCACTTTAAACATACATTGATAGAAAAGAAACCAACCATTTTTATTTATCAGAGTATTTCTTACACTGTATTACATGTTAACAACAAAAGCAAATGCCCTATGGGCTTACAGCTTTCCAAGTCAACACCTGGTTACACAAAAGAAGAGTACTAACTCTATACAAAATAAGCCCTAGGCTTGATATACATGTAATACAAACAAAATAAACAAAAAAGAGTCTTCAACTCTCATCATCGTCCAAGCTATGTCCTTGGAGGTGGCATACTACCTGTACCTGAAAATAATGTCCCATTTAGGGTGAGCCAACGCCCAGTAGAGATATGCTAAACACAGTATGAGCAATAACTAAGACATTAGCAATTGATAAATGTTCAATTTTCATAAACCAATTCATAACCCATTTCCATTTTATGACCACTATGTTCATGTTTCATTTCAGTTTCCATTTCTTATCAATCTCCCAGTTTACATCAACGGCTCAGAACCTGGCCAACCATTTATATGAGACAGTGACTCATATTAAACATTTCCCATTTTTACAGTAGATAAACATACTAGTTGTATCAATATCTCAACAGATAAGCATACAAGCTGTATCCACATTTCAACAGATATGCATATTAGTTATATCAACACTTCCAAAGATAAGAATATGAGCTGTATCAACACTTCCAAAGATAAGCATATGAGCTATATCAACACAATATCTGACAAGCATATGAGCTATATCAGTGGAGTCCATCCCCTATCTCCTCCCAAACAACATCCGGTTTAGAGGTCCATCCCCTATCTTTCCCTAAACCGTGGAGTACATCCCCTATCTCCTCCCACACACACAATGTATATACACAAAGGTCATATACACAATCAATTAATACATAACGTTAATGTATTCTATCAACCATCATACTCTATGATATGTCCAATTGATTAGTTTTAGTTTGCCTAATCATCATGCATTGTCTACAACAATCAAAACTACCCTCCACCGGTAGCCCAAGCAATTATTTCTAAACAGATAATAAAAGCTTCAACAGATAAAATATCAATGTTTTCAAAAGTAAGCGATTAATAAATCTAACTCCACTATTCAACCATATAATGAGTCAATTTCATTATTTCCAACTCAATTCCATATAACCACCATTTGTTCAAATTAATCATACCAATTAATTTATACAACCAATTAGGATTTTCTACCCCATTTCCCAATATTGACCCAATGGCCTATAATACCATTTTGAAACCCAAAATACATATTATGAGCCCAAAATCACAAAACCCTCTTTAACACATTTTGAAACCCTAAGTCCCAAAATTATCCAACTTCAACACTTTATCAAAACAACCAAAAATCTATGTCAAAGACCATAAGAGTGAGTAGGAATCCCTACCTCAAATTCGGAGCTCAAGGAAAGAAGGTGAGGAAACTCGACGTGCTCCAAAACTCAATATTTTCGGATCAATGGATAGCCCTCGACGATCAACCCAACTCTTACAAAGGCCGAAGGGAAGGGAAACACTATAACTAGATCAAACCCTAGAGAGAAGGGAGTTTCTAGAGAGAGGAACTCTCAAAACGTCTTTTTAGAAAGTAAGAGAGAGAGAGAGAATGTAAAAAGTGATTTTAAAAAGCCCAGTTGCCAACTGATATGCGACATTCCCGCTCGAGCGGAGAACACAACGCTCGAGCATCAAGAACAAAAAACTAGGTCCGCTCGAGCGCAATAAGGCCCGCTCGAGCGCCAAGACACAAGAATAAAGTACATCCGCTCGAGCGCGAAAACCAGTCCGCTCGAGCGTAGATTTCCCCCTCCCAGAACTTACACCCAAAGGTACTACCCGCTCGAGCGCCACTGCTCGAGCGTAAAGAAACCCGCTCAAGCATAAAAATCACACCTGCAGAAGTTTTGTAGGGACACGAAAAACTAGGAGTGTGCAATCTCCACTCGAGCGCAAGAAGACCAGCTCGAGCGGACCTCCTAAAAACTGGGCAACAAGAATTGAAACCAAAGCCCAACCAACCTGTAACAACTCTGTCCAATACATCCTAAAACTCAATCAAGTGGAATTAAAGGATGACAACAAGGTATACCACCACCAACATCACGGAATCGAGTCCGGAATACAACAGAACAGTAAAGGGACAACCGGGATCGCTATAAACGTCGATGCCATTCCCCTGCCATTCCCTCCAACTCTACCTCCCAGTCAATCTGACAACGAATCTGATTCTAAGGATGAGGCTGTGGAGGAAGTTTTGGTGAGGAAATCGAAGGAGACTATTGGGACCAAGTCCCCTTCTTTGAATGAGCAAGTCCTGGAGTTGACTCAAGATGAGGAGGGTGAAGAGGTCCCAAAAGATGCTGCGGTTTAGAAGACATCGACCGCCGTTCCCCTTGCCGACAAGAGCCTAGATTAAACTCTTGCAGAAGTTGACGCCGAACTCGTGATGGATAAGGCTGCTGAGATGTCTTCCCAACAATCGTCTAAACTTCAAACTGAACCAACTGCTACTGCTGAGGAATCTTAGCCTTATGTTTTTCCCGTTTTTTCTTGTAATTTGTTTTTCGTTTTTGAAGTACTGTAAACTTCTCCACATTGCCGATGTGTTTTTAATACAACAACTCTTTTGCTTTTGAATGCTTGCATGCTTGCTTTGTATGCCTCCATACTTGGAATATTTTTGAATATCTTTAATATATACTTCAATCCTCGTGCAATCTTCTCGGAGTGACACACCTCGGTTATACAAACTGATGTTTTACCTCGGCAAGTACCCAAGTACTTTTCTTGGCATAACCTTGGTTTCATCTTGTAAATTTTTTCATAAAATTTCAACAAGTGTTTAACCTTGACTTAACTTTAACTTGTAAATTGTTCATAAATTTCAACAAGTGTTCAAGCAATGATTTCAGTTTAACTTCAACTTGTAAATTGTCCATGTCACGACCCAAACCCGGCCCTATGGGTTTAGCACCGTAACCGGCCAGTAATCCGAGATTACCGAAGGCCTGCTTAACAGTAATACAGTAAAACAGAGTACAGGGCCTGGCGGAAGCCAATACAGTAATTAAACAATGTCCAATGAGCTGTGACAGTCTGTATGCCAAAAAGATTTTTTTCATGCATTCATACATATACAAACAGTTACAAACAGTACAGTCTATACAAAATTTACAGTCACACAGTACAGGGACCTAATCCCTTGATAACAGTACAGTTAGTAACTGACAGTCTATACAGTAATCCAAACAGTAAGGAGACAGACGGGGGAAACAAACAAAACACCCCAAAGCCATAGTATGGCAACTCGGAACCTCGCAGTGAGGCACAAAGGCTGGCTTGACAAAACTGGAGTCTAACCCACGCTCCTAGCTCCGATCTGGTGGCTGAGCACCTACATATATATATAAACAGTGAGCTAAAACCCAGTGAATAACATAATGCGTAAAGAGGTTTAGAATGAATGTCCTTACGGTAATGAAAACAGTTCAATTCAATCAGTATTTCAGTTGTTCAGTACAGTAAACAGTCATATGTGGTACATCCATTAGCATAACAGTAACAGTAGGTCTTAAAAGACCGAACAATAATGATGGCCATCAGTCAGTAAACAGTAGTGGCTCCACGAGGGAACCGACAGAGATCTCTGTAACAGTAACAGTAACAGTAAACAATAGGTACTAAGGATGCCACAGTACAGTTCAGAAATAAAGGACATACATTCATTCAGTAATACCAGTTCAGTAAACAGTTCAGTTCAGTATTCAAAAGATATCAGTTGAACATATCTTTACACAATTGTTACTCACAGAGTTTGGGCTACGGTATGCTAGAGCGTGTCTCCCCAGTCGCCAACCCTACACAGTTCACAGGTTGAACACACACTAAGCTACACAGTTGGGAAATATCATAACTTAATCCCTAATTTGCCTTGGTGTGTTCTACAACGATATCCTCATCAAGATGTCTTAAACTAGGCCTAAGAATGCCTAGGATGGGATGAGGATGCAAAAATACACTTAGAAAACATTTTGCAAACTTTGCTGAAAATAAGAGCCTCGCTCGAGCGAGACTTTCTTCGCTCGAGCGGAAGTCCAAAATCAAAGGCTTCGCTCGAGCGAGGAATCCTTCGCTCGAGCGGTCTGTCGAAACAGTAAAAATACTGGATGCTGTGATTTTACGCGCGATGGTCGCTCTAGCGGAGCCCTGGACAAAGGTGCTCGCTCGAGCGGGGAATCCTTCGCTCGAGCGAGGAAGCCAAATCTGGAATTTCCAGATTTGCCTCCCAAGCTCAAACCAAGCATTCTACCACTCCAAACTCGACCTCTTGGGCCCAAATTCTGGAAAACATAACTAAATTCAATGTATAACAAGTTTCAAAGCTCAATTTATGAATTCAAGCCCCAAAGGTGAGTCAATTAAAACCATATTCAAACCCATTTTCAAGAATATGAAGAACATGCAAACATGCATGGATTCAAACCAAATTCAACCTTCAAAGCTTGTTCAAATGGACTCATTTCTTCAAGAACATGATGAATTCATGGAGTATGACCAAAAGATGGACATGCATGTGAGGAAACATGGACTTACAACCTCAAAACTTCAATATATGTACATGCATGCAACAATTAAGCTTCAATTCAACAACAATGAACCAAATCATGACTTAGTTCTACAATGAAGCATGAATCATGCAAGAACTAGCTCAATGACATCATTAAGATGATGAACGATCTACCTTAGGTGTAGAATTAGAAGTGAGGGAGCTCAAATTAGTAATCAACCTTCAATTCTTCAAGTAATTCTAGCCAATTCACAATGAAGCAAGTTGAACTCAACTCTTCTAGCTCCTCTCTCTCTCTAAGGTCGGCTAGAGCACAAGGAATGGGCTGAGGAAAATGTTTTTGGCTCAAGTATAATGAGCTCAAGGTATAGAGGTAGTGGCCCACTCAAGGGCAAAACGGTAATTAAGTCCAACTCTTTAATTGGCTTATTTTAATCTAATTTAATCATACCTAATCAGTTTTCAAATAATTATACCATAAAATCACATTAATTATGAGGATCATAAAACACTAATCAATTCCGGATTCGCTCCCCGATAAGGCCTTCAATTAGCAGTTTAAACATATAACACGAACAGGTCAAACAAACAGTCAACAGATAAAATGCAATTCAAACAGATGTATTCGTTCAATTCAGTTTCAATTTCGGTCAGTCAGTTCCGTACTTTTAGTCAGTTCAATTATCAGTCATAATCAATTCAGTTTAACGGTAATCGATGGTTATCGGTAATCAATCAGTCATTAATTAGTAAATAGTATTGGGGTTGTTACAGTCTCCCCTCCTTAAAAAGAGTTTAGTCCTCTAAACTCGAGTTACCTTCATTCTGGAAGAAAACAGGATTCAGTGGAAACAGTTCAGGATATCGTTTGGCCATGTCATCTTCCCTTTCCCAAGTGGCATACACGCCACCGTGGTTTTGCCAGTCAACTTTCACTAACGGGATCTCTTTGTTCCTCAGTTTCTTGATTCGTCTGTTTACAATCTGTATAGGCCGTTCCTCGTAAGTGTAGTCATCACTCAACACTACGCGGGTAGGCTCTATTACATGGAAGGGATCCCGGAGATAATCTCTTAACATAGAAATGTGGAAAACATTATGCATGTGTTCTATTTCAGAAGGAAGCGCAACTTGATACGCCACCGGATTGATTTTCTTAATAATCTCATACGGTCCGACATATCTCGGCGCTAACTTGCCTTTGACTCCAAAACGAGTCTGGCCTTTCATCGGTGTCACTTTCACAAAAACGTGATCACCCACTTCATATTCTCTGTCCCGTCTTCTGACATCTGCATAACTTTTCTGTCTACTCTGTGCAGTTTTCAGTCTTTGCTGTATCAGTTTCACTTTCTCAGTTGTTTCATAAATAATCTCGGGCCCAAGCAAAGGCCCATCTCCAACTTCTGCCCAGCAAATCGGAGATCTACATTTCCTGCCATACAATGCCTCGAAAGGCGCCATACCAATACTCGAATGGTAACTGTTGTTGTAGGCGAATTCAACTAATGGCAGATGACTTTCCCAATCTCCCTGAAAATCAAGGACACACATTCTCAGTAAATCCTCCAGAGTTTGGATGGTCCTTTCCGACTGGCCATCTGTCTGAGGATGATAGACACTACTCAGCCTCAATTCAGTACCCAATGCAGTCTGTAGACTTTGCCAAAACCTTGATGTAAACTTCGAATCCCTGTCAGAAACAATAGATACAGGCACTCCATGCAGTCTCACAATTTCATCAATATAGATAACAGCCAATTTATCCGCATTATAGATTGTCTTGACAGGTAAGAAGTGAGCAGATTTGGTTAGTCTATCAACAATAACCCAAATTGAATCCATACCTTTTCTGGAGCGAGGTAACCCAACGATAAAATCCATCGTGATATGCTCCCATTTCCACTCTGGTATGGGTAAGGGTTGCAATAATCCGGCAGGTCGTTGGTATTCAGCTTTGACCTGTTGGCAATGAAGACATTTGGACACAAAGTCGGCAATTTCTTTCTTCATTCCCGGCCATCAGAAATTTTGTTTCAGATCTTGGTACATTTTCGTATTCCCCGGATGGATAGACAATTTCGAATTGTGGCCTTCTTGCAGAACTCTTCTTTTCAGTTCAGTATCATTTGGTACACACAGTCTTTCTTGAAATTTCAGTACATTATTCTCAAATTTGAATCCCGGTCTCGGTTTAGATTCTCTTTCTTCGATGATCCTTTTCAAGAAGTCATCCAGTTGCTGTTTCTCTTTAATCTCCTCAATCAGCGCCAGTTGAGCAGAAATAGCAGCTAAGATTCCACCTTGTTCTCGTAAAACAATTTCGATTTTAGATTTTTCAAGGTCACAAAGCAACTCTTTCTGTCCTGTAAGCAAACAGGCTAAGTTTCCAATCGATTTCCGGCTCAATACATCGGCAACGGTATTGGCTTTTCCCGGATGGTACAATATCTGTAGGTCATAGTCTTTAATCAGTTCCAGCCATCTCCGCTGTCTCATGTTCAGTTCTTTCTGTGTGAAGAAATACTTTAAACTCTTGTGGTCGGTGTATACTTCACATGTCACCCCGTACAGATAGTGACGCCAGATTTTTAGTGCAAATACTACTGCAGCAAGTTCCAGATCATGGGTCGGGTAGTTCTTTTCGTGCGGTCTCAGTTGTCGGGAAGCATAAGCAATAACCTTCCCATTCTGCATTAAAACACATCCCAAACCCTTATGAGAAGCATCACTAAATACAGTATAACCATCCGTACCTGATGGTAAGGTCAAAACCGGTGCAGTCACAAGTCGAGTTTTCAACTCTTGGAATGCTGATTCCCTTTGGTCAGTCCAGTCAAATGATGTCCCCTTCTGAGTTAACTGAGTCAATGGTAAAGCAATTTTGGAGAAATCTTTGACAAATCTTCTGTAATATCCAGCCAATCCCAAAAAGCTTCCGACTTCAGTCACATTTGTTGGTCTAGGCCAGTTCACTACAGCTTCAATTTTCTGCGGATCAACAGAAATTCCATTTTTGCTAACAACATGCCCCAAAAACATAACATGGTCAAGCCAAAATTCACAATTAGACAGTTTAGCATACAGTTTCTGTTCTCTTAAGGTTTGTAGGGCAAGTCTCAGATGATGTTCATGCTGTTCTATACTTTTGGAGTAAATCAATATGTCATCAATAAATACAATAATAAAGTCATCAAGGTATGGTTTGAAAATTCTGTTCATGAGGTCCATAAAAGCAGCTGGTGCATTCGTGACTCCAAAAGGCATAACTAAAAATTCGTAATGTCCATACCTCGTTCTAAAAGCAGTTTTATCAATGTCTTCCGGTTTAACCTTCAGTTGATGATATCCCGATCTAAGATCAATCTTGGAAAACACTTGTGCACCCTGTAACTGGTCAAAAAGGTCATCAATGCGCGGTAATGGGTATTTATTTTTCACGGTTACCTTGTTCAATTCACGGTAATCAATGCACAGTCTCAGCGAGCCATCTTTCTTCTTTACAAACAAAACAGGTGCACCCCATGGCGAAGTGCTAGGCCTGATAAACTTCTTATCCAGTAGTTCCTGTAGTTGCACTTTCAACTCCTTCAGCTCAGTTGGAGCCATTCTGTAAGGAGCTTTAGATATCGGCTGTGTACCCGGAATTACATCAATGGTAAATTCAATCTCTCTGTCAGTCAAATCCCCTGGAAGATCATCTGGAAATACATCTGGGAATTCTCTGACTATAGGAATACAATTCACATCAGTCTTAACACTATCATCAGTAGACACAGTCAATACAGAACACAGATACCCTTTACACCCCTTTCTAATCAGTTTAACAGCTTTCACAGATGAAATCAGATACGGGGGAGGTACTACTCCAACCCCATTAAACACAAATTCAGGTAGACCAGGTGGACGGAAAACTACTTGTTTCGTTACACAGTCTATGGTGGCATGATATTTTTGTAACCAATCCATCCCCAATATTATGTCAAAATGATCAATGTTCAATGGCAGTAAATCAATAAACAGATGCACATCCCCAACAATAATTTCACATGCGGGGTACATATAAGCACATGTCATGGATCCCCCTACGGGTGATGATACGGCTAGCAGATAGTTCATAGGTTCTAAGGGTCTATTCAATTTCCGTGAGAAAGCATGCGATACATAAGAATGTGTAGACCCCGAATCAATCAATACATATGCATTTTGTGTACAAATAGAGAGAATACCTGACACAACGGTCTCGGTATTCTGCACATCTCCCGGTACTAGTGCGAACACTCGGCCTTGCCTCACAGGCTCTTTCCCGGTAGCTCTGGGGTTAGGCTTTGGTGCTACAGTTGATGCTGCTGCGCTTGGTGCAGCTTTACTACTGGCTTGTGGAGCAGAGGGGCAGTCTTTAACCATGTGGCCCACCTTGCCACACCGGTAGCAGGCTCCAGATATTTTGTAGCAGACCCCCTTGTGCTTCTTGCCACACTCAGGACAGGGTGGTATGAAACCACTCCCTTGGCTGGGGCTAGTTGTCGACCCCTTATTCTGTTTCTTGTTGGCTGGGTTGTGCTTGCCTTTCTTGAATTTGAAACCCTGCCTTTTACCATGCCATTCAGTTGTTGGTGTTTCAGATTGTTTCACTGCTGCAATGTTCGACTCGGCCATCAATGCCCGGTCGAGAACACCCACAAAAGTCGGTAGTTTCAACACATTTATTCGATCAAGGATTGCAACATTAAGGCCACCTTCGAATTTCCTAGCCTTCTTATACTCAGTATCCACCATATGCGGTGCATAACGGGCAAGTTCAGTAAATTTTGTTTCGTATTCGGCAACCGACGTGGTGCCCTGTTTCAGTTGTTCAAACTCAGTTACTTTCCTATCCCTGACACATTGTGGGAAGTACTTTTCAAAGAAGGACTCCTTGAACTGAGCCCAAGTCATAACAGTATTTGTATCACGGATCAACATCCACCACCTTCTAGCCTCTTCTTGTAGGGTGAAGGTAGCTAACAATACTTTGTTCGCTTCTGAGCACGGAAACACTTCGAATAATTTTTCTGTTTCCAGAACCCAAGCTTCAGCTTTTAACGGTTCAAGGCCTCCCTGAAAGGATGGCGGTTCCATTTTGTTGAACTTCTGGGTCAGAGCAATTATATCCCCATCATTCACATTCACATTAGGTTCCGGCTGTACCGGAGGAGGAGGAGGTGGGGGCTGTTGGTTCTGTTGTTGTTCAAGTCTAGCAGTTATCAGTTCCATCATTCTTTCCATTCTTTCCATTCTTGCCTCAGTAGATGAGGATTCAGGTTCGTTTGCATTGTCCATTTCACTATAAGCAGTTATAACAGTTTTAAACATAAACAGTCATTTGTTTAACAGTTTACCACATTAGTATGTATTCAGTCATAACATAACCACACACTTATCATGCTCATGAGATGCCCTAATCACTTTTCTAGGACACCCTATAGCTCATTTGGACACGTATGTGCGGTATAACTCGTGGTAAGTATCGCTCTGATACCACTCTGTCACGACCCAAACCCGGCCCTATGGGTTTAGCACCGTAACCGGCCAGTAATCCGAGATTACCGAAGGCCTGCTTAACAGTAATACAGTAAAACAGAGTACAGGGCCTGGCGGAAGCCAATACAGTAATTAAACAATGTCCAATGAGCTGTGACAGTCTGTATGCCAAAAAGATTTTTTTCATGCATTCATACATATACAAACAGTTACAAACAGTACAGTCTATACAAAATTTATAGTCACACAGTACAGGGACCTAATCCCTTGATAACAGTACAGTTAATAACTGACAGTCTATACAGTAATCCAAACAGTAAGGAGACAGACGGGGGAAACAAACAAAACACCCCAAAGCCATAGTATGGCAACTCGGAACCTCGCAGTGAGGCACAAAGGCTGGCTTGACAAAACTGGAGTCTAACCCACGCTCCTAGCTCCGATCTGGTGGCTGAGCACCTATATATATATATAAACAGTGAGCTAAAGCCCAGTGAATAACATAATGCGTAAAGAGGTTTAGAATGAATGTCCTTACGGTAATGAAAACAGTTCAATTCAATCAGTATTTCAGTTGTTCAGTACAGTAAACAGTCACATGTGGTACATCCATTAGCATAACAGTAACAGTAGGTCTTAAAAGACCGAACAATAATGATGGCCATCAGTCAGTAAACAGTAGTGGCTCCACGAGGGAACTGACAGAGATCTCTGTAACAGTAACAGTAACAGTAACAGTAAACAGTAGGTACTAAGGATGCCACAGTACAGTTCAGAAATAAAGGACATACATTCATTCAGTAATACCAGTTCAGTTCAGTATTCAAAAGATATCAGTTGAACATATCTTTACACAATTGTTACTCACAGAGTTTGGGCTACGGTATGCTAGAGCGTGTCTCCCCAGTCGCCAACCCTACACAGTTCACAGGTTGAACACACACTAAGCTACACAGTTGGGAAATATCATAACTTAATCCCTAATTTGCCTTGGTGTGTTCTACAACGATATCCTCATCAAGATGTCTTAAACTAGGCCTAAGAATGCCTAGGATGGGATGAGAATGCAAAAATACACTTAGAAAACATTTTGCAAACTTTGCTGAAAATAGGAGCCTCGCTCGAGCGAGACTTTCTTCGCTCGAGCGGAAGTCCAAAATCAAAGGCTTCGCTCGAGCGAGGAATCCTTCGCTCGAGCGGTCTGTCGAAATAGTAAAAATACTGGATGCTGTGATTTTACGCGCGATGGTCGCTCGAGCGGAGCCCTGGACAAAGGTGCTCGCTCGAGCGGGGAATCCTTCGCTCGAGCGAGGAAGCCAAATCTGGAATTTCCAGATTTGCCTCCCAAGCTCAAACCAAGCATTCTACCACTCCAAACTCGACCTCTTGGGCCCAAATTCTGGAAAACATAACTAAATTCAATGTATAACAAGTTTCAAAGCTCAATTTATGAATTCAAGCCCCAAAGGTGAGTCAATTAAAACCATATTCAAACCCATTTTCAAGAATATGAAGAACATGCAAACATGCATGGATTCAAACCAAATTCAACCTTCAAAGCTTGTTCAAATGGACTCATTTCTTCAAGAACATGATGAATTCATGGAGTATGACCAAAAGATGGACATGCATGTGAGGAAACATGGACTTACAACCTCAAAACTTCAATATATGTACATGCATGCAACAATTAAGCTTCAATTCAACAACAATGAACCAAATCATGACTTAGTTCTACAATGAAGCATGAATCATGCAAGAACTAGCTCAATGACATCATTAAGATGATGAACGATCTACCTTAGGTGTAGAATTAGAAGTGAGGGAGCTCAAATTAGTAATCAACCTTCAATTCTTCAAGTAATTCTAGCCAATTCACAATGAAGCAAGTTGAACTCAACTCTTCTAGCTCCTCTCTCTCTCTAAGGTCGGCTAGAGCACAAGGAATGGGCTGAGGAAAATGTTTTTGGCTCAAGTATAATGAGCTCAAGGTATAGAGGTAGTGGCCCACTCAAGGGCAAAACGGTAATTAAGTCCAACTCTTTAATTGGCTTATTTTAATCTAATTTAATCATACCTAATCAGTTTTCAAATAATTATACCATAAAATCACATTAATTATGAGGATCATAAAACACTAATCAATTCCGGATTCGCTCCCCGATAAGGCCTTCAATTAGCAGTTTAAACATATAACACGAACAGGTCAAACAAACAGTCAACAGATAAAATGCAATTCAAACAGATGTATTCGTTCAATTCAGTTTCAATTTCGGTCAGTCAGTTCCGTACTTTTAGTCAGTTCAATTATCAGTCATAATCAATTCAGTTTAACGGTAATCGATGGTTATCGGTAATCAATCAGTCATTAATCAGTAAACAGTATTGGGGTTGTTACAGTCCACAAATTTCAACAAGTGTTAAACAATTATTTCAGTTTAACTTCAACTTGTAAATTGTCCTCAAATTTCAACAAGTGTTAAATAATGATTTCAGTTTAATTTCAACTTGTAAATTGTCCACAAATTTCAACAAGTGTTAAACAATGATTTCGCCTCTCTCTGCCCTCATGTGAACCTAAGTTCTACTTGGGTTCTCATTATACATGTATTCTAGAGACAATGTCAAGTATCTTAAAAAGAAAACCAAGCTGAATCTTTATTTATTTACTTCGGTAAATGACAAAAAAACAAAGGAATTCTAATAATAGAAAAATTGCAAATTGCAAGTGTTCTAAGGCCTTGGCAACTCTTTGCCCTCATTATCTTCAAGCCGATAAGCCCCATTACCCAGCATCGAGATTATTCTGTAGGGTCTTTCCCAATTTGGGCCAAGCTTCCCCTCTCTAGGATTCTTTTTGTTGCCGACGACTTTTCTCAAGACCAGGTCGCCGACTTGGAACTCTCTTGGGTTAACCCTCTTGTTATAAGCTCTGGCAAGCTGTTGCTGGTACGCTACGAGTTGAATCGCAACTTTCTCCCTTTGTTCTTCTAGAAGATCCAGATCTCGGGCTAAGAGTACATCATTAGTTCCGTTCTCTACTCCCTGGATTTTGATTCCTGAGATGCTGACCTCCAGCGGAATAACTGCTTCTGTGCCATAAGCCATGGCAAAGGGGGATTCCCCTGTTGATATTCTTGGCGTAGTTCGATATGCCCAGAGCATATTGGGCAGCTCGTCCACCCACTTTCCTTTTGCTGCCTGCAGCCTCTTTTTTTATCCCGTCCAGAATTATTTTGTTGGATGCTTCTGCTTGTCCATTGCTTTGGGGAAAGCTTGGTGTTGAAAAGTAGTTCTTGATCTTGAACTTTGCACAGAAGCTCTTAATTAGCTTACTGTTAAATTGTGTTCCATTGTCTGTAACTATTGCTCTTGAAATCCCAAATTTGGTGATGATATTTTTCCAAATGAATTTCTTTACATCCACATCTCGGATTTTGGCAAGGGGTTCAGCTTTTATCCACTTAGTGAAGTAATCAGTTGCCACCAGCAAGTACTTCCTTTGCCCAGTTGCTTAGGGTAGTTGCCCAATGAGATCCATGCCCCATTGGGCAAATGGCCAAGGACTGGATGCAGGGTTCAGGTCTGCTGCTGGTTGGTGTATAAGTGATGTGAATCTCTGGCACTTTTCACATTTCTTCACATATGCTTCTGCGTCCTTTTGCATGTAAGGCCACCAATACCCCTAGGTAATGGCCTTATGGGCGAGTGATCTGCCTCCAGCGTGGCTTCCACAAATTCCTTCATGAATTTCATATAAAAAATCTTCAACTTGTAAAGGATGTACGCACCTTAAAAGGGGTCCAGTGAAGGACCTTCTGTAAAGATGTCCCTATGTTGTCAGACTGAATCTTGCCGACTTCAATCTGATCTTGTATGCCGCTTTGTGATCGTCTGGCAGCTTCCCTTCTTTCAGCTTGGTCCCATGTCCACGCACATTGCTTTATGCTCTGTGGATAGTGGCTCGACGCTCAAGTGTAACAACCCTCGTCACTATATACCGAATAACCACTGATTACCGTTAAACTGAAACTGATTATGACTGATAAGTGAACTGAATAAACTACTGAACTGACTGACTGAAATTGAAACTGAATTGACTGAGTATACTTGTTTAATTGTAATTCTATCTGTTTGGTTATTTGATTATCTGTTCGTGTCTTTGTGTTTAAATTGCGAATTGAAGGCCTTATCGGCGGCCGAACCAGAAACTGATTAGTGTTTTATGATCATCGTGATTTATGTGATTTTATGGTGTAATTACCTGAAAACTGATTAGGTATGACTAAATTAGATTAAAATGAAGTTAAATTGCACAACTTAGACTTAATTACAACCTTGCCCTATTAGTGGCCTATCATCTAACCATTTGAGCCTTACACACTTGATCACATAGCACATTTCATCAACCCTTTTTCCTTGTTCTTGTCGACTTGAGAGAGAGAGAGGTAGTGAAAGCTTGAGTTCTTCATAATTTGGCTTGAATCTTGAGGAATTGAAAGCTTAAGTGCATAATTGAGCCTCTAGACTTGTAATTGAGGAACCTAGGTATGAATTTCATCATTCTTATTGTGTATTTAAGTCCTTTCTAGAATGGATCATGGTAGTTTAAAGAGCTAAGTCAAGAATTGGTTCATTAATGTTGAATTGGAGCTTATTCCATGCATGCATGCTTGAATTGTTGAACTTTGAGTTGTTTCTGTGGAGAATTGTCGCATGCATGCTGATGGTTATGTTAAGTCCATGTTTTCACCTTGTTTTTGTAAGAGTTAGCTCATTTGAGCTTGTATTTAAAGCTTTGACATGATTTAAATTCATGCATGTTTGCATGTTCTTCATATTCATGAAAATTGGTTTCAAATTGAGTTGTTTGAAACACCCTTGGGCCTTGATTTTACAAATTGAGCTTTGAATCATGTTAAAGTAGGAGTTTTGATGTTTTTTTCTGAAAAATTGGCCCAAGAGGATCGAATTTGTGATTTAAAAACTTGATTTTGAGCTTGAGGTTCAAATTTGGAATTTCCAAAATTTGGACTCACGCTCGAGCAGGGTGACTGGCGCTCGAGCGTGGAAATCGTGCTCCCAGCATTTTGTTCTGTTTTGAAGTCCGCTCGAGCGGAAGAATTGACGCTCGAGCGGGTGTCGAGCGCCCAATCGAGCGTGATTTTGACCTATCCAGCACTTTTGACTATTTTGCATAATGCTCGAGCGGGTAAGTATACGCTCGAGCGGAAACCTTTGTCTGCATGTCCGTTCGAGCGGAGTAACCCACGCTCGAGCGTGACCCCTGTTTTCTGAAAAGTCTGAAAATGTTTTTAAAGTGCATCTTTGCATCCTTATCCCATCCTAAGCATTCTTAGGCCTAGTTTAAAACATCTTAATGAGGTTATAGATGTAGAACCACACCGAGGCAAATTAGGGATTAAGTTATTATTTTTCCAACTGTGTAGCTTAGTGTGTGTTCAATCTATAACTGTGTAGGGTTGGCGACTGGGGACGCGCTCTAGCTTTACTGTAGCCCAGAACTCTGTGAGTAACAACTGTGTAAAGATATGTTCAAAATGATTATCTTCTGAACCATTGAACTGTACTGCTTTCTGAACTGATACTGTTAATTGAATGAATGTATGTCCTATATTCTGAACTGTATTGTGGCATCCTTAGCAACTACTATTTACTGTTACTGTTATAGAGATCTCTGTCGGTTCCCTCGTTAGAACCACTACTGTTACTGACTGATGGCCATCATTTACTGTTCGGTCCTTTAAGACCTACTGTATACTGTACTGTTATGCTAATGGATGTACCACATATGACTGTACCGACTGAACGACTGGAATACTATTAATGAACTATTTTCATTACTGTAAGGACATTCATTCTTAACCCCTTTACGCATTGTGTTATTCACTAGGCTTTAGCTCACTGCTCATATATATATATGTAGGTGTACAGGCACCAGACCGCAGCTAGAAGCGTTGGGGTAAACTCCAGTTTTGTCGAGCCAACCTATGTGCTTCAATGCGAGGTTCCGAGCCTGTCAAGCTACGGCTTAGGGGTGTTTTTAATTTCCCCGTCTGTCTCTGTATCTGTTTTGCATAATTGTATAGATTGTTACTGTACTGTTTAATAGGGATTAGGTCCCTGAACTGAATGATTGTATATATGTACATACTGTTTTTTCTGACTGTGTATATTTGAATGAAAAGTCTTTTTACATGCAGACTGTCACAGCTCATTGGACATTGTTTATTTACTGTATTGGCTTCCGCCAGCCCCTGTACTCTGTATTGCTGTATTACTGTTAAGCAGGCCTTCGGTAATCTTGGATTACTGGCTGGTTACGGTGCTAAACCCATAGGGGCGGGTTTGGGTCGTGACATCAGGCCCGACAAATAGTCGATCATTATTGTCCTTGCTTTTCTAGGTTGTACTGTACTAGCTAGGTAGGCCAACGCATCGGCGTGGCTGTTATCATCTCGGCTAACCTGAAGTAGTGGGCAGTTCTGAAACAAGGCTGCCAGCTTGATGACCTCCTTTGCGTAGGCCGACATCCGTTCATCTCGGGCAGCAAACTCGCCCATTGTCTGGTTGACAATGAGCTGGGAGTCGCAGAAGACTATTACCTCGTCTGCCTCTGCTGCTACTGCCAGCTTCAGTCCTGCAATCAATGCTTCATACTCTGCTTCATTGTTTGAGGCTTTGAACCCCAAGCGAATGGACTGTTCCACTATCTGTCCATCTGGAGATATCGGCACTACTCCCGCCCCCGCTCCCTGTCAGTTTGAACTCCCATCAACGAACAGTCGAAAGGAGTCACCGATATAAATGTTGCAGGGTCTGAGTTTTTTCTCTTTTTTTTGTTCTTTCGCCTTTGGCAGAGGTTTTCCTTGCTTGTTTGGACATCGTTCACCCTGGCTCAACGGAGCCCGATGTTCGATGGATTTTGGCGTGAACTTGGCCACGAAGTCGGCCAAAACCTGGCCTTTGATTGCTGTCCTTGGCCTGTACTCTAGGTTATACTGGCCTAGGGTGACTGCCCACCTGGCTATTATTCCTGTCAGGTCTCCTTGTTATAGTAAGGACTTCAAGGGGTGTTCTGTTAGCACCATAATTTTATGGGCCTGGAAGTAATGGTTCAACTTCTTTGAAGCCATTACCAAAGCCAGTGCCAATTTTTCTAAGGGTAGATACCTCGTTTCTGCATCGGCCAGGGTTTTACTTACATAGTAAACAGCCCTTTGTTTCCCTTTGTCTTCTCGGACTACTACTGCACTTATTGCATGCTCTGAAACGGCTAAGTATAAAAACAGCTCATCTCCAGGTTCTGGATTTGAAAGGACTGGAGCTGTGGTCAGATACTTCTTTAGGTCGGCCAGATGTCCTTCGGGTTCCTTGGTTTTCACGACCATGTCGTCGATGTAGACTTCCACCATTCTGCCAATTAGATGTTTGAACATCTTAGTTACCAACCTTTGGTAAGTCGCTCCTGCGTTTTTCAACCCAAAAGGTATCACTCTGTAGCAGTACAGTCCTTTTGGGGTGATAAACGCAGTCTTCTTTTCATCTGGAGGGTACATGGCTATCTGATGGTACCCCCTGTAGGCATTCAGGAAGGTCATTATTCCATGCCCTGAAGTGGCGTCTACCAGCTGGTCAATCTTGGATAGAGGAAAGCTGTCTTTGGGACATGCTTTGTTGAAACTGGTAAAGTCTACATAGACCCTCCATTTACCGTTCTTCTTCTTCACCACTACTGCGTTTGATAGCCATGTCGGGTAATTTACCTCTCGGATGGCCCTGGCCTCGAGAAGTCTGTCTACTTCTTCTTCCACTGCTTCGATGTGTACCAACGTCGATCTTCTTGTTCATTGAATTACAGGTTTGGCTGACCTGTCAATGTTCAGCTTATGGCAAATGACCTTGGGATCGATGCCTGACATTTCGTAAGACGTCCACCCGAATACCTCAATGTTTGCTCTAAAAAAAGCTTCTAATTCTTTTTCCTCTTCTTCGGCTAAGTCTGAGTCGAGAAGAAAGAAGCGTTCTTCATCCCCTTCCTGGACGAGGATTTTCTTCAGTGCTTCTTCACACTTCTCGGCTGGCTCCTTGCTGACATTTTCTAGGACCTCCACGTCCTCATCTTCGATCTCTACCTTTTCTGGTTCTCGAATGCTGTAGGTGGATTTCATTGCTGCTATGGAGCAATTTTTTGCCTGCAGCTGATCTCCTCTGACTTCCTCAATCCCATACTCTGTTGGGAACCGCAATAGTTGATGCAAAGTTGAGGGAACAACCCGCATTGCGTGCAGCCATGGCCTTCCTAAAATGATGTTGTAAGGGGAGGGTGTGTCAATTACGGTGAACTCTGTTGTTATCTTCCTGGTGCCTGCCTGTACCTCCAAGTTGGTTGTTCCCAGTGGCTATGTCGGCGTTCCATTGAACCCGACCATTGGACTATTGGATTGCTCCATGTCGTCTGGGTGAAGGCCGAACTCCTTGTAACATTGAACGTACATAATGTCACAAGAGCTGCCTTGGTCAATCAGGATTCATTTTACTTGGCACTCCCCAATCTGAAGGGATACTACCAAGGCGTCATTATGCGGATGCTGTACCTTTTTAAGGTCGACTTCCGAAAAGGACACTACTGGTCCTTGGCACTCTTCTGCCCGATGTCTCTTCTCCCCGACTTGGTAGACATGTTGCAGGTGTTTCACCTTCTGGGTCTCCCCCCTAATTTCGTTCTCGTTGACCTTCGAGTGAATCACATTGACTACCCGAGGTCCTGCTGCCTGAGGTTGCGGTGCTGGGAGAGGCGGAGCTGCTGGCGGCTGAGGCAATCTTGCCTGTTCTTCCCTTGTTCTGGCCCCATCGATGAGGTCTCTCAGATGGCCTTGCCTCACCAGTTCTTCCAAGTGTGTTTTCAGGGCTCTACAACCCTGAGTTGTGTGCCCATCTTCATTGTGGTAAGCACAATGTTTGCCAACATTCCTTCCCATAAACTCTCCTGGTGCCTTTGCTGGTGTTCTGAAATAGGGTTGGTTCGGAATCCGGTCCAAGACTTTGGGAATTGGGATTCAGAACACAGTTGTTACTACCTGTGTGGCCCTCAGTTTTGTTTCTTATTTGCTTGATCCATTGTTACCTCGGCCTCGCTTCGGCGAGCCGTTTCCTTTCTCTTGTTTTATCTCCTTAGTCCCCGATGTGTCTTCTTCGGCTCTGGTATACTTCTCGATTCTCGCCATGAGCTCTTCCATACTTTTTGGCAATGTCTTTGCCAAAGACTTTCATAGTGGACAGTTGTTTTTCAGGCCGTTCTTGAAAGATACGACCGCCACCTCTTGATTACATTCGGGTATTTGGTTAAACACCTCATAGTATCTTTTTGCATAGGCCCTAAGGCCTTCATCCTTGCTGATTTTTAGAGCCATCAATGCATCCACCCTTAATGGCTGCAGCTTGTTTGTCATGAACCTGGCCACAAACATCTCGGCCAGGCCTTCCCAGGTCTTCACACTTCCCTTTGGTAATTTGTAGAACCAATCTGATGCAATCTCCCCGAAAGATGAGGGGAACACTTTGCAGAGCAACGACTCGTTCCCACCATACAATGCCATTGAGTTCAAATATAGTCCAACGTGGAAGTTAGGGTTTGACTTAGCATCGTATATTTGAAACCTCGGTATACTGAATCTCTTCGGTGCCTCAAACCTGTCCAATTCTACCGAGAATGGTGTCCTCGGCTTATCTGGGGAGGTTACCTCGGCGTCGGCATTCTGTTGCTTCCTCTTGAGGTAATCTCTTAAGTCCTCATTCGTCCGCCCAGGAGCTCGACTATCTCCTGTTTTCAGTCTTTTTGGTGCGCTACTTTCTGCTTCGTGGTGAGTCCTTTTCGACCCTTCTCCATGAGTTGTGTAGAAGCACAGTGCCTGCCCCTGAACATACTGATATCCTTTGGGGTCTGCCTCCTTTGTGCGATACGTCCTCCGTGATTCTTCTCTTTTTGACTCTCTTCTTCCGACTTCCCTAGAAGGTCGGTGAGAGTATCTTTCGCTCCCGTTATGCTGAGGGGCTACGGGGATTGTTTTCTACCCTCCTTTCTAGGCCTTGGCCGCTGGAATCGGTGTGTCCTACAGCGGGAATGGTGGCTGCATGACATTATTTTGCATCATGAAATTGACGACCGACTGCAGGTCTGCCAATTTGTTTACCATCTCTTTTACCTATTCGTCCCTTCGCAGGCACCTATCCTTCCATACGTAGAGGTCGTCCTCGTTATAATACTCGCTTCGGTTTGATTTTTTCGCCACGTCACCCTTCTGGCCGACATATTCTTCTCCGTGATTCTGGTCACGAGTTTCTGCGTTGCATTCGTCTCCTTTGACATCAAGGTCAATAGGTCTCCCACTCCCAGCAGGAGTATCGTTCCCAATCTTTTCCTTCTGTCCGTTACTGGCCATCTATTCTCCTTTTTTTTCCACAGACGGCGCCAAATTGTGTGAGTGATTTTCCGATCACACTGCCTAACTCAGTATTCAGCTGGAGAACACTGGCAGAATAGATGACACCTGGCTAACCTGCAACAGAAAGAGAAGATTCCGGCGGTGGTTCGTCCACCCGGGGGCACTCCGGCGATCAAGTCAATATATCTCTCAAAGATAATCAATAGTGCAAATCTCACTGTTCAGAATATAAAATTACGTACCTTAGACCCACGGGGGTGCCTCTCTTTTATAGCTAACTCAATCCTTATCCTAACAGGAGCCTAGCTCTAATGGACTTAGGATTACTATTAATCTTAGACTTCCAGTAGGATTGGGATAAACTCCCTAAGAGTCTTATCCTTTCCCAACTGTAGTCTTCCCCATTTCTAGGACTCTTATGCCTTATCCGCTTATTTCGGATTCCGATATCTTCGGAGGTAACCTCGGCATCGCTGAGATAACCTTGGCGTCATGACCAGGACACGTGGCACCTCGGTTGACACGTCGGCGTCACCTTAGCTGCGTGTTTGGTACTCAGAAAATATATCCCCACATTTATTTAATTAACTGATCACACAATGTTACCATTAAACACAATATTTGTTCTAAATAAAAATATATATAACCCTGTGCAACTGCAATATCGTAGGAATGACTCTTTTCTATATCATTTTCTTTTTTACATCTCTCCATACTCTATTTTATAGGTTCTGTCTTAAATTTATAATGATGATACAAACTGTTTATCTTGTAAGTCCATCAATAAAAATGAATTGCGATAAAATTTCAATAAAAATGAATTGCGAAAAAAATCAATTTTATCGAATATGCTAGACACATGACATATTATATATATATATATATATATATTTTTTTTAAATAGATGCCAACTATATGCGCTTAAACTTAAGCCATTTATTTTATTAAACAAAATGTAATTTATTCATCTATTTATTGATATCCGATAAAATTGATTTTTTACATTAACGGTTTTTATTACAAGATTTACGAGATAAATGGTTTAGATCATTGTTGTAGGCCTACAGTAGGACTCACAAAATAAAATATAAAAATATATAAAAAAATAAGAGCAAATAAAAAAATAATTACTAAATTAGTTGAGATTGATTCAAGTAAATTTATAATTTTACTCTTAAAAGTATGACGCATACTACTTAAATGTATATTCTTTATTGTGGGGATATATTTTCTGAGTACCAACACGTGGCATGGTGACGCAGACGTGTCAGCCGACGTGCCACGTGTCGTGGTAGTTGTGCCGAGATTATCTTGGCTAGGCCGAGGTTATCTCCGAAGATATCGAAATTCGAGATAAGCGGATAAGGGACAAGAGTCCTAGAGAAAAGAGAAGACTTTGCTAAGATAAGGATAAAGCTCTTTGGGAGTTTATCTTTATCTCTTGAGGAATCCAAGGTAAGTACTAAATTAGAGCCCATAGAAGTCAGACTTCTAATAGGACTTGGATTGAGTAAACTATAAAAGAGAGGCACCTCCGTGGGTCTAAGGTACACAGTTTTATACTCAAGCTTGTGAGTTTAGCACTTGATTATCTTTGAGAGATATACTGACTTGATCGTCGGAGTGCCCCCGGGTGGAAGAGCCACCGCCGGAGCCTTTTCTTTCTGTTGCAGGTTCACTAAAGCCATCTATTCTGCGGTGCTCTCCGGCTGAATACTAGGCGGGCAGTGTGGTCAGAAAATTACCCATACAATTTGGCACCGTCTGTGGGAATCTTAGAAGAATAGATGGCCAGTGACGGACAGAGGGAAAACATTGGGGGCGACACTCCTGCTAGGAGTGGAAGACCAATTGATCTTGACGTTGAAGGAGACAACCACAGTACAGAAAACCATGACCAGGGTCACAGAGAGAAAGACGTCGGCCAGGAGGGCGGTACTTCAAAGCGAACAGACCAAAGCAAGTATTATAACGAAGATAACCTTCAGGTATGGAGGGATAGGTGCCTGAGGAGAGATGAGGAAGTAAAAGACTTGGCAAACAAGTTGGCAGACCTACAGTTAGTGGTCAATTTCATGATGCAAAACAATGTTATGCAGCCACCATACCCGCTGCAAGATACCCCGATGCCGGCAATTAACACCCAGAAGGGAGGAAGGAAAGCAATCCCAGAAGCCCCTCAGCATACCAGGAGTGGAAGGCATTCACACCGACTTTCCAGGGAAATCGGACGAGAGGAGCCGAGGCAAGAAGAGTCCCGAAGGACACATCCAATGAAGGATCCAGGGCATAAAGAACATCGGCATGTTCAAGGGCAGGCACTCTTCTTTGACACAACCCATGAAGAAAGATCGAAACGGGCCCACCACGTGGCCAAAAGTAGTATACCAAAAAGATTGAAGTCCAGAGATAGCCAAGCTCCAGGTAGGAGTAAGGAAGACTTGAGGGATTACCTCAAAAGGAGGCAGCAGAATGTTGAAGCCGAGGTGACATCCCCAGTTAAGCCGAGAACACCGTTCTCGGTGGAACTGGACAAATTTGAAGCACCAAAGAGATTCAGTATGCCAAGGTTCCAAATTTATGATGGTAAGTCAGATCCCAACTTTCATGTTGGACTGTCCCTGAACTCAATGGCATTATACAGTGGGAACGAGCCGTTGCTCTGCAAAGTATTTCCCTCATCCTTTAGGGAAATTGCATCTGATTGGTTCCATAAACTACCGAAGGGAAGCGTAAAGACATGGGAAGGCCTGGCCGAGATGTTTGTGGCCAGGTTTGTAACAAACAAATTACAGCCCTTGAGGGTCGACGCCCTGATGGCTTTAAGAATCACCAAGGAAGAAGGCCTTAGGGCCTATGCGAAGAGGTACTACGAGGTGTTCAATCGAATACCCGAATGCAACCAAGAAGTGGCGGTCGTGTCTTTCAAGAACGGCCTGAAAGATGACTGCCCACTACGGAAGTCTTTGGCAAAAACATTGCCAAAAAGCATGGAGGAACTCATGGCGAGAATCGAGAAGTACGCCAGAGCTGAGGAAGATACGTCGGGAAACAAAGAGATGAAGCAGGAGAATGGAAACGGCTCGCCGAAGCGAGGCTGAGGTACCAACGGGCCGACCAAACAAGAAACAGAACTGAAGAGTAAACAGGCGGTGACGACGGTGTTCCGAATCCCTATCCATAAAGTCCTGGACCAAATACGAAATCAACCCTATTTCAGGGCACCGACAAGAGCACCAGGGGAATTTATGGGAAGAAACGTTGGTAGGCGCTGTGCTTACCATAATGAAGAAGGACACCCAACTCAGGGTTGCAGAGCCTTAAAAGCACACTTAGAAGACCTAGTAAGGCAAGGCCATCTGAGGGACCTTGTTGATGAGGCCAGGACAAGAGAAGAACAGGCAAGATTGCCTCAAGCACCAGCAGCACCGCCTCCCCCAGCACAACAACCACAGGCAGGAGGACCACGGGTGGTTAATGTAATCCACTCAAAGGTGAACGAAAGCGACATTCGGGGAGAAACCCAAAGAGTAAAACACCTACAACACGCGAACCAGGTCGGATACAAAAGACCTAGGCCTGAAGAATGCCAAGGGCCGATGATAACTTTCACTGAAGCCGACCTGGAGTTGGTCCAACATCCGCATAATGATGCCTTGGTAGTATCCCTCCAGGTTGGGGAATGCCAAGTGAAACGCATCCTGATAGATCAAGGCAGCTCTTGTGACATCATGTACGTCAGATGCTACAAGGAGCTGGGCCTTCACCCTGACGACCTGGAACAATCCAGCAACCCTATGGTCGGTTTCAATGGAACGCCGACATGGCCACTGGGCGCAGCAAGCGTGAAAGTACAAGCTGGTACTAAAAAGATCAAGACAAAATTTATGGTGATTGACACACCCTCACCATATAACATCATCTTGGGAAGACCATGGTTGCATGCAATGGGGGCAGTTCCCTCAACACTGCATCAACTACTACGGTTCCCAACAGAGCATGGGATCGAAGAAGTCAGAGGAGATCAACTGCAGGCAAAAACTTGCTCCATGGCAGCAATGAAGACCACTTGCAGCATTCGAAAGGCAAAAGAGGCAGAGATTGAAGACGAGGACATGGAGGTCCTAGAAGATGTCGGCAAGGAGCCAACCGAAAAAAGTGAAGAGACACTAAAGAAAATCCTTGTCCAGGACGGCGACGAAGAACGCTTCTTTCTTCTCGGCTCAGGCTTAGCTGAAGAAGAGGAAAGAGAACTGGAAGAGTTTTTGAGAGCCAACACTGAGATGTTCGCCTGGACACCTTACGAGATGCCTAGAATTGACCCCGAGGTCACTTGCCACAGACTGAATGTCGACAGGTCGGCAAAACCTGTGATTCAATGAGCCAGAAGACTGACGTTGATGCACGTCGAAGCAGTAGAAGAAGAAGTAGATAGACTTCTGGAGGCCAGGGCCATTCGAGAAGTTCACTACCCAACTTGGCTATCCAACACAGTAGTGGTGAAGAAGAAGAACGGCAAATGGAGGGTTTGTGTAGACTTTACCAGCCTCAATAAAGCCTGCCCTAAAGACAGCTTTCCTCTGCCCAAGATTGACCAGCTCGTAGACGCTACTTCAGGGCATGAAAGGATAAGTTTTCTAGATGCATACAGGGGGTACCACCGGATTGCCATGTACCCTCCAGACGAGGAGAAAATCGCGTTCATCACCCCTAAAGGCCTGTACTGTTACAAGGTAATGCCTTTTGGGTTGAAAAACGCAGGAGCAACTTACCAAAGGTTAGTAACAAAAATGTTCAAACACCTGATTGGCAAAACGGTAGAAGTCTACATCGATGACATGGTCGTGAAGACCAAGGAATCTAAGGGTCATCTTGCCGACCTAAAAGAGGTCTTTGATATACTCAAAACATACCGGCTCCGACTTAACGCATCTAAGTGCGCGTTTGGAGTTGGATCAGGTAAGTTTTTAGGGTATCTGGTAACGAGAAAGGGCATTGAGGCCAGCCCAGACCAAATCAAGGCCATCCTAGAGCTGTAGAGCCCGACGTCGGCAAAACAGGTTCAAATGCTTACTGGAAGGGCCGCAGCCCTAAACAGATTTATCAGTAGAAGCTCAGATAAATGCAGACCCTTCTTCAACCTGGTGAAAAAAGCCACAGACTTTCTGTGGACAGAAGAATGTGAAGCCGCTTTAACCGACCTAAAGAAGTACTTGACCACAACTCCGGTTCTTTCCAATCTAGAATCAGGGAAAGAACTGTTTTTGTACTTGGCAGTTTTAGAACACGCAGTAAGTGCAGTACTAATCCGAGAAGAAAAAGGAGAGCAAAAGGCTGTTTATTATGTCAGTAAAACCTTAGCCGATGCAGAAACAAGGTATCTACCACTGGAGAAATTAATGCTAGCCTTAGTAATGGCTTTAAAGAAGTTGAACCATTACTTTCAGGCGCACAAGATTGTGGTCCTAACAAAGCACCCACTGAAGTCCTTGTTGCAACAAGGAGACTTAACATGAAGGATAGCAAGATGGGCAGTAGCCCTGGGCCAGTATGACCTGGAGTTCAGGCCACGAACAGCAATTAAAGGCCAAGTTTTGGCCGACTTCGTGGCAGAATTCACACCCAAAACCATCGAACATCGGGCTTCGTTGAGCCAGGATGAGCATTGTCCCAGCAAGCAAAAAGAATCCCAGCCTAGGGCAAAAGAACAAAGGAAGGAAAAACTCAGACCCTGCAGCATCTACATCGGCGATTCATTCAGACTGTTCGTCGATGGAAGTTCGAACCGACAAGGAGCGGGGGCAGGAGTACTGCTGATATCTCCAGATGGAGAAATAATAGAACAGTCCATCCGTTTGGGGTTCAAGGCCTCAAACAATGAAGCGGAATACGAAGCATTAATTGCAGGGCTAAAACTGGCAGCAGCAGCAGAAGCAGATGAGGTAATAGTTTTTTGTGATTCACAACTTATTGTTAACCAGTCCACAGGTAAATTTGCAGCCAGGGATGAAAGGATGTCGGCATATGCAAAAGAGGTCATCAGATTGGCAGCCCTATTTCAGAACTGCCGACTACTTCAAGTTAGCCGAGATGACAACACCCACGCCGATGCGTTAGCTAACCTGGCAAGTTCAATGCAGACTGGAAAAACAATGACAATTATGATCAACTATATGTCGGGCCCGAGCATAGAACAAGAAAACACAAAGCAGCAAGCAATGTGTGTGGACATGGGGCCAAGCTGGATGGATGCAATTGTTGCATTCCTGAAAGAAGGAAAGCTGTCACAAGAGCGTAAGGAGGCACACAAAGTCAGACTGAAATCGGCAAGATTCTGTCTGACAGAAGATGGACACCTCTACAGAAGGTCCTTCATTGGACCACTTTTAAGGTGCGTACACCCTTTACAGGTTGAAGATTTCCTGTATGAAATTCATGAAGGAATTTGTGGAAGCCATGCTGGGGGCAGATCATTAGCCCACAGGGCCATTACCTAGGGGTATTGGTGGCCCTACATGCAGAAGGATGCTGAAGTCTACGTAAAGAAGTGTGAACAATGCCAAAAGTTTGCACCTTTGATACATCAGCCAGCTGCTGACCTAAACCCAGTGTCCAGCCCTTGGCCGTTTACCCAATGGGGCATGGATTTGGTTGGGAAACTTCCCCAGGCAACTGGGCAGAGAAAATACTTGCTGGTGGCAACAGATTACTTTACAAAATGGATAGAGGCAGAACCTCTTGCCAAAATCCGAGATGTGGACGTCAAGAACTTTATATGGAGAAACATCATCACCAGATTTGGGATTCCAAGAGCAATAGTTGCCGACAACGGAACACAGTTTGACAGCAAACTCATCAAGAACTTTTGTGCGAAATTCAAGATCAAAAATTACTTCTCAACACCAAGTTTTTCCCAAAGTAATGGGCAAGCAGAAGCATCCAACAAAGTAATTTTTGATGGAATAAAGAAGAGACTGTAGGCAGCAAAAGGAAAGTGGGTAGACAAATTGCCCAACGTACTTTGGGCATATCGGACTACGCCGAGAAAATCAACAGGGGAATCCCCTTTTGCCATAGCTTATGGCACAGAAGCAGTCATTCCATTGGAGATCGGCATCCCAGGGATCAGAACCCAGGGAGTAGAGAATGGCACCAATGATATAATCTTAGCCCGAGATCTGGATCTTTTGGAAGAACGAAGAGAGAAAGTTGCAATTCAGCTCGCAGTATACCAGCAACAGCTTGTTAGAGCTTACAACAAGAAGGTCAATCCAAGAGATTTTCAAGTCGGCGACCTAGTCCTGAGAAAAGTCGTTGGCAACAAGAAAGATCCTAGAGAGGGCAAGCTTGGCCCAAACTGGGAAGGACCCTACAGAATTACTTCGGTATTAGGCACTGGAGCTTATCGGCTTGAAGATAACGAGGGCAAAGCACTGCTAAGACCTTGGAACACTTGTAATTTGAAATTCTTCTATCATTAGATGTGCAGAATTTTTGGCCGATGTCATCAATAAAATCTTTTCCCTTTTTCTTTAAAACACATACGATTGATAAAGTTATATATTGGTGTTTTTGAGACATGAATAATGAGAACCCAAGTAGAACTCAGGTTCACATTAGGGCAGAGAGAAGATAGAGATACTTAATTCACTTGTTGAAATTTGTAGCAATTTACAAGTCGAAATTAAGCTGATTCCTTATCTTCACTTGTTGAAATTTGTACCAATTTACAAGTCGAAGTTAAGCCGAGATTATTCCTTAATTCACTTGTTGAAATTTGTAGCAATTTACAAGTTGGAATTAAGCTGATTCCTTATCTTCACTTGTTGAAATTTGTAGCAATTTACAAGTCGAAGTTAAGCCGAGATTATTCCTTAATTCACTTGTTGAAATTTGTAGCAATTTACAAGTTGGAATTAAGCTGATTCCTTATCTTCACTTGTTGAAATTTGTAGCAATTTACAAGTCGAAGTTAAGCCGAGAGTATTCCTTAATTCACTTGTTGAAATTTGCAGCAATTTACAAGTTGGAATTAAGCTGATTCCTTATCTTCACTTGTTGAAATTTGTAACAATTTACAAAGTTGAAGTTAAGCCGAGATTACTGGTTCTCTTCACTTGTTGAAATTTGTAGCAATTTACAAGTCGAAGTGAAACCGAGGTTATAGCTTGCACACTTATAGCAATCTACAGGTTGGTCCAACCAAAGAAGATGCTTAACACTTGTTGAAATTTGTAGCAATTTACAAGATAATGTTAAGCTGACATGTGACCATCTGTTGAAATTTGCAGTAATTTACAGGTTGAGGTAAAAGCTAAGTATATTGTTTAAACACTTGTTGAAATTTGAGAAAACGTTTGCAAAAAGTATATGTTTTATACTTGTTAAAATTTATGAAAAGATTGCAGGTTAGTATCTTGCCGAAATAAAGCTTGTAGTTATTACACCCGAGATATGTAACCCCGAGAAGATTGCACAAAGATGGCAAAATATGAAAGGCATACAAATATTCCAAGTATAGAACTATGTAGAAGCAATCAAAGAAAAGACAAAGATTCAAGCGTTAAGAAAAAGAAGCTGAGTTAACATTTATAAAATTGGGAGGCACATCGGCCACGCAAAAGCTTACATTGTTCAGAAAAAGATAGAGAGAAAAACAAAATACAAGTAAGCAAAAGAAGAACATAAAGCTAAGGGTCTTCTCCACCAGATTGTTGGATTTGGAGATCAAATACAACCTCGGCCTCCTTCTCTGCCGCTATTTCGGCATCAATCTCCTGAAGAGTTTGTTCGACAGTCTTAACCTCGGAAGGGATGTCGGCTGGAACAGCTTCAGGGATAACCTCATCACCTTCTTCATCTTGAGTCAAGTCAAGGACTTGCTCATTCTGAGGAGGGGACTTAGCCCCATCAGCATCCTTTGGTTTTCTGACCAAAGCCTCATCTTCTTCCTCATCGGAATCTTCAGACTCAGATTCATCTTCAGCTTGGCTTGGAGGTGGAGGAAATGGAAGAGGAATGGCGTCAGCTTTGCGCAGTGGTGAATCGTCAGGAATGTTAAGCTTCTTGGCAAGGGCCATCCAACCAAGAGAGAAGCCCCTGTTGCATGCCTGCCTGACTTGAAGTTTATATTCCTCAGTGACGTCGGCCATGCCCTGGGCGTAAGCCTTCTCATCAGCTTCCTTGATTTCGGTTTTTTTGGTGGCCAGAGCCTCCTGAAGCTCTTTTTCGGCTTGAGCCTTTTTTACCTCGGCCTCTTTTTTTTCGGCCTCGGCAACTTTCCTGATAGCCTCGGCAGATTCAGCCTTTTCCTCGGCAAGGGTTTGGGCTTTGATGGCAGCCTCAGCTTGGTCTTCCAGCTTTTTCATCTTTAATTGAAGAGATTTGTTTTCTTTTTTAAGGGCAGTAACCTCTCTCCTCAGATCAACTAACTTTGTCCTGTTTTCAAAAGCTTGCATTGAAAACGAATGGGCATGCTGAATGGTCTGAAAGAAAACAGAAGTGTTAGAAAATATTTTAAGTATGAAACAGAAAGAAAGTAGAAAATTCCAAACAGGAACACTTACTTGAACGGAGTGCTGGAGCATTAGAGCGTAATTCTCGTACTCACTGTACTCCGCATTTCGCTCGAGGTCACCCGGAAGAAGCAACGCCATGCTGAGGGCAACGCCAACATTTATGTCGTCGGCACTTTCACTGGACATAATTGGCCTGTCTTCCAAAGTAATTTTGGGAGCCCAAGGGACATCCGGTTTCTTGGACCCCGAGGTAGTAGCTGAGGCCGATCTTGGTTTTTTTGTCTGTGTGGACTCAGAGGGTGGGTTTTCAGCAGACCTTTTTGCAGAAGTAGAAGAAGTCTTCTTATTCTCAGCCAATTTAGAGATGGGCAGAGCATCCTCAGCCTTAACCTCAGTAGCTTTGGCCTTGGGCTGAGCTTTTTTGATTCTTTTTGGCTTTGGTGGGGGCATGGTTTGCGTCGGTTGAGCGTCAACATCCGTGGAAAGGTCGGCTAGGAGATCTTGGGCAACAGGCTTCGGGCGACCCATCTCAGCAGTTTTGACGAGTCGTCGCCGACGCTTTCTTTCTGGTATTGGGATTAAGTATGGGGCTGAAGTTGATGGTTGGTCGGCTGGATCAGAGGTTGATCCTTGGTCAGCCCGAGATGTTGATGCTGTTTGTAGAGTGGTGGCAGAGGGAGGAGATAGGCTCTTCTTCTTTCTTTTTGGGACGTCGGGCAGTGTGGATTTATATGTCGGAATAAAGTTCAGAAGGAGAGGTGCTTTTCTTTTGTGGACAGGCAAGTCCAGGAGCCTTTTCAGATCTTTACTAAGAACGTAGGATTGGCGAAAGTCTTTCGGTAACTTACGAACGTCTGCAAGAAGAAACAAATATTAGAAACAGATTAAATATTGAAGACTTGAAAAGAAACAACTAAGTAAATAACACTGGACTCTTACCCTTGCCCTCTTTAACTGTTCGAGGAAGAGGGTATAGATGGACATCTTCGTCTGGGGCAAATTCCCAATTTCCAGAGACAATGAAGTAGTCATCTCCAGCCCCCTTGTTGGAGTCTGGGAGGTCGACTACGATTTTGAATTCAGTAGACCTCGGCTTGAGGTAGTAGACGTAACCTTTTTCCTTCAGGCTAAGGGGGCACATGGTGTAACAATATTGTATGTCGGCTAGGGTGATTCTAACATTTTCTTGTCTTGCTAAGGCGATGATACCAAAAATCACTCGATAGGAGTTTATAGCAAGTTGCATAGGGTTCATCTTATAATCATGCAGAATCTCGCAAAAAAGAATGTTAAGTAGAAGCCGAAGTCCACATTCAGTAAAGGCTACAATAGGGAGAGGCATGGTGTTTTCGGTAGGCATGATGGAGTCATTATCCCCAGCCAGTTTCAGGTGAACATCGGCAGGAACGGAGAACTCCTGCCTAAAGTACTCAAGTTTGGACGGGTTATCAACCATATGTCTCCACATACCCATAACGTCGGCCTAAGGACAGAAAGCTAGGTTTCAGAAAGAAGGTGGTCTTAAGGGGTTATCGGGACCTCGGCAAAACCCTAGGAATATACTGGTAAGGGTTGTTTTAGTTTTCCCTAAAAATTGAAGGTTCTATAGACAATACCCAAAACTAAATCTATGGAGGCAAAGATTGAAAGCAAAAATTAAAGGCAGAAATCTGGAAAACAAGAAACAAAGAACGACGTTTCAGAAACAAAGAATAGAGGTATGGTTCTCAAAAGTGAAAGAAATACAGAAGTAAAAGGTCAAGAACAGTGGCAAGAAAAGTATTAAAACAGTGCAAGTGTTCAAGATATGAGTAAAATCATGGAATAGACGCATCCAGATGAATAGTTCCGCAAATCAAAAGTTTGAATAGAGCAATAATGGCAGTAAGAAAAACAAAAGCATATAGAAGAAATTGGGAGAGAGAGGAACAGAGGCTTACCGGAACAAATGAAGCCGGAATGAAAGTCGCCGAGATAAGGCAACAGTTGCAGACGAAACGGAATGTCGAAAGCTTCGCTGGAATGGAAGAATGAAGACAGTTGCAGAGCTTGGAGCTAGAGCAATGGCGGGTTTAAGAAAGTTTAGAGAGAGAGAGAGCCAGAAAATCGAATGCAAAAGTAAAGAAACGAAGAAGAGAGTACAGTTTTATCAAAAACTTGAAACGGCGGCAAAACGCGGCATTTATTGCGCCTAGAGGAACGCGTGCGTCAGACGGCGCAGACGGATGAAAGACGGCTTATAAACACGTCGCAAGCACGGACCAATAAGGTAAAGACGCGTAAGAGAAACGGTTGAGAAGTGATGTATGACAGCTCATACGCATGGGAGAGTTCATTCAAGTTCTTGAAAACAAGATATATCGGCTTGACAATCTCGGCCGAAGAGTTCTTACGTCGAGGTAATAGGAAGAAAATACATATATAGGTTCCATCACCTCAGAATGTCGAGGTAATAGAACCTAGGGGGCAGTTGTGGGGATATATTTTCTGAGTACCAACACGTGGCTTGGTGACGCTGACGTGTCAGCCGACGTGCCACGTGTCGTGGTAGTTGTGCCGAGGTTATCTTGGCTAGGCCGAGGTTATCTCCGAAGATATCGGAATCCGAGATAAGCGGATAAGGGACAAGAGTCCTAGAGAAAAGAGAAGACTTTGCTAAGATAAGGATAAAGCTCTTAGGGAGTTTATCTTTATCTCTTGAGGAATCCAAGGTAAGTACTAAATTGGAGTCCATAGAAGTCAGACTTCTAGTAGGACTTGGATTGAGTAAACTATAAAAGAGAGGCACCCCCGTGGGTCTAAGGTACACAGTTTTATACTCAAGCTTGTGAGTTTAGCACTTGATTATCTTTGAGAGATATACTGACTTGATCGTCGGAGTGCCCCCGGGTGGAAGAGCCACCGTCGGAGCCTTTTCTTTCTGTTGCAGGTTCACTGAAGCCATCTATTCTGCCGGTGCTCTCCGGCTGATTACTAGGCGGGCAGTGTGGTCAGAAAATTACCCACACATTTATTATCAATCGGAGCTGTGGCGTGGAGCCGCTAGTTGCTAGTTGCTGCTGCGTTGGATTGTTGGTGCAATATAGGTTGGCTTGTTATTGTCCAGTTTTGGCATGTAATTGGGTGGTTTTTTTTGGTGTTGTTGCTGTGTTGTCTTTTGTCTTGGTTCTTCTGGTTGATTTCTCACCAATCTTGTTGTAATGTTTGTATATTATTGAGTTTGTTATTCAATGTCAATTTAATTAGGATCGATTTGTCTTGAGTTTGATATTCGGTATCAACTTAATTGGGATCGATTTATTTTGCTATGATACTTGTTGCATTTTTTTCTCTCTTTATTGATGTATCACCCTCTTGTAAGTTTGATTTTCATCAATAAAGTTTTTTTTTTGATAAAAAAATATTATACCAAATTAAGACAAAATTATAAATTCAAGATCAAAATTAAAGTAATTGGAATTACAAAGACTAAAATAACATAAGAGCTAAAGTTAGAGACTACCGTCGTAATTTGTCTAAAAAATAATGGTATGAAGAGGAGTGATACTTAAATATCGATGGATCTTATTTGCCTTAAGGCTCCATCTCCGTTTGGGGTGCTGGCTTTTTGGTTAAAATAATCAAAAAGTCAAAATATTCAATTATATTACTCTACTTATTTTTCTATATATTTTTCCCATAAAAACTCAAAAAATCAACTTAAAATAGTCACTTTCCAAAACCCTCAAAGTTTGCTTATGTGTACAGATTGTCTATTCATTGTTCTTAGGTCTCGTTTGTGAAGTAATAGTTTTAGTCTAAAAGTCAAAAAATTATTAAAAAAAATCAAAAAGCCTATAACTTATATCAAAAAGTTAAAAATTCTATTTTCTCTTTACTTTTTGCACATCTTTTCATAAAAAATCAAAAAATCATTCTAAACATATAAATTTTTTTAACCTCATATTTTAATTAAAAAATCAAAAAATTATTAAAATAACATATTCCCAAACAAGATCTTGTTACCTTCTAGAGTGATTTTTGCACGTCCAGCTTGGACTTGGACTCATAGCTCTACCTTGGTTAAGAAGAATTCCCTTTTTCATTTCTTTCATTTTTGTATATACTCTTCTTTTGGAGTTCGAATACGTTATTTTTGAAAATCTTAATTTTATGGATAAAGTTGGCACATTATGAAACTAATTTGTATTTATATTAATAATCAGAACCGTTCAACTCAGATAATAAACTGAGAAGAATATGTATACAAAAAATTAGATTGATCAAACATATATAATCATATGATTAAACACATATATATTTTAACATACGAATAGTCTATTCTTAAAAATATGTAGGCCATATAAATGGTCTAATAGTATAACAATTGATGTTGGATCAACTTGATTTTTTGTATAGATAATTTTTTTAATTAATTGTATAAAATAAATGATTTAAATTATCGAAATAAATCTAAATTAGTCTGATAATGGATCAACTTCATCGTAAAGTTGAGATTTTCAATTTTAACAAATTCGCACTCCATTTGTAATTTTGAGTGCAAATCCTATGGAGTTTGGCACTTTTGTATCGCCTCATTCCTGTACTAATAACTAATAATAAGTGAACTCCTATGGATGTATACTAGTGTGATGAAAAAAAATATACTAGTTATTTTATTATGCAGAATTTGTTAAACTTTTTTCACCATCTTCATTTTTCATTTGTGTTGTAAAAAAAAAAAAAAAAAATTGAAAACTTTTAATTAAACACATTTATTCTTTTAAATTAGGATTTAATAACACAATTGAGATACAATACGTTGATCTCTAAATTTTTTTATTTTTTATTTTTTATAACAAATTTATATATTGATGAATCAAATAAAATAAATAAATAAAAACTTCAGATTCTCTCACATTATAAAGTAAAATATAGAGTACTAAAAATATGTCTGAATTACAGAGTAAAACATGATCCTAATTACAAAAATATGCAATATTCAAGGATTGTTCCATGGATTTTAAGGAGTTCATTTTGTTTAAAAGTAAATAAAGTTCATTTTTTTTGTTTAAAAAAAGTTTAAAAATTGAAACAACAAATGCATTAATTCAAATAATAAATTTTATGTTATTTATGTAATGCGAAACAAATCTTATGTGAAATTATTAAAGTGTTAAACATTAATTTCAGAGATATTGTATCTTTATGGATATTTTATTAATGAAAATTAAGTTTGTTAACAATTTAAGGTTTTTGTTTAATATTGTATGAAATTTAAGAATTTTGTTCAATATTGCTAAAATATGTATGGGCATTTGTTAATTTTTACTCAAAACTTCAAAGGAGGAGTGAAATTTGGATCCGTACTGTTGCAGGGGTGCTTTGTTGCTCTATATCTTAGTTGGGATTTGTATGTTTTGTTATGATACTTTTTGCACTCATCTCCTTATTTTTATTGATGTAATACTTTTATTGTTCATCAATAAATGTTTCCTTCTTTTGCTAATAAAAAAAAGAAAAAAAAAAGAAAAGGTAATTAAGAGGCAATCTTGACATTTTTAGCTTCATAACGTATGGCATCATCAAATTATGTTAAATGCCCTAATGAAGAGTTAACAATGTGGGAGAAAAGCAAATGGAGATCAGTGTTATTATTGAAATCACATGATTGGTTCTTACAATTATGTTAAATCTCAAAAGAGGTAAGCATAATTTATCCAATTATTTTTAAAAGAATGTTGTGAACTATGTAACATAAGAGAATAATTTTAACCCTATCATAACATAAAAATATAATTAAATAAATATATATGAAACACTCAATTTAATAGTAGAAATAATGATTCAATTGGAGAAAAAAATTAACAACTTAACATTAAGGAGTGTTCTAATTATTTAATTTGATAATCTTAACACTAATTTAATAATTATATGCAATAATTTTTGTTAAATTATTTATGTGTATATCATATGCGCATACATATAACATTATTTTAAACAATATGTTACCATGTATGCATAAATCTAATATGTGCCTTATAAAATGTGGAGTTTTTTTATTCGGCTCCCTATAAAATGTTTTGTACTAGTTGAAAGACAACTAAAATATACTTGTTAGTTGAAGAATGCACTACTAAAAAAAGTGCTTTTTGCGACCGCTACAAGCCGTCGCAAATAATAAAAAAACAGTCGCAAAAGACTTTTTGCGACGGCCCATGCGACGGCAAATGAGGGTCGCGAATGTGGGGGTGGCAAATACTTTTTGCGACTGCAAAATAACAGTCGCAAACTATTTGCGACTGCCTAACCTACTTTTTACAACAGCTATTTTGCCGTCGCAACAAAAAAAAAAAAAATCAAAAACACTTTTAGCGACTTCTTTTTTACCGTCGCAAATAATTATTTTTATAATAAAATCATATATACGTTTATTACAACAAAAAAATCAATTGCAAACACCTAACAATTTTTTTTAATAAAAAATAACAAAATTAACAAATTAATTTAAACTCATAATAGAAATACATTCACATATAAGTGTGCAAACAAAATATAAACTTTCATACATGCAAAAGAAATATCCATCAACCATCCTTAAAATATATTGTGCTAAAAGATTCAAGTCCTCAAAAAAAAAAAAAAAAGAAGAAGAAAGAAAAAGAAAAAAAAAAAAGAAGAAAAGAAAAGAAAAGAAAAGAAAAGAAAAGAAAGAGCAACATAATCTCAGTTTGGCTCCCAAACATCAGCCGCTCGATTATATCAACTACTCCCTCAACAAAACCTGCAAAAACATATACACGTGACTTGAAAATTTAATGCAGTTTAACTTGAAATAATAAAAATAAAACTATTTGAAAAGAAATTGTCAAGAGAAAAAAAAAAGGTTCATTCTCTAAATTCTTTTGCTTGGAGTAAAGTACAAAAATATAGATGCCAATTCGTAATTTGCACAAATAAATAGACAAGAAAATGGTCACCCAATCCAATCAGATTAAGCCTTTGATGGCAGTTCATTATTGGCACTAATGACTGACGTGTTCTGATTTTCAGCATGTGGGAGCCTTTGCTTACAATAATTATATGAAAGCCCACATCATCCAACATAACTATAATGACCAACACTAACATGCTTCTTTCTAACTCACTTCATCTGAAGCGAATGGTGACAATTTCAACCATGTGTGTGTGTTAGAGAGAATTCAATTCAATCGTTCCAACCAAAATAAAATGCTTTTTGGGTCCTCTGCAATAAGTCACTCCTTTTGTCTTTCTTTCAATCTCCCCATCCATCTTATCCTACTTGATTTTATGATGACATTAATAAATAAGGGCCACAGAATCATTGTCTGAAAACTTTGTTCTTTTAATCAGAATAAACAAAACAAACAATAGAATTTTAGTAGTTACTAGTAAACATGAGATCTTTGTCAGGGACCTTTTGTCCCCCCCTACAATAAAGTGCTTTAGTCAGAAAAAAAAACCAACAAATAGACACAGTACAAAACTTCACCAAACAAAACCCCAATATCTGTTGTGGAGTTCTAGAAGCTTCGCCAATAATTTATATACAGTCCAAGGTTTTTTTCACCAAATGCAAATGTTTGGAAATTGAATTTTCAAATGAAGCAGTTTTAAACATATTTTCCAAACTCAAGTTATTTTATAGAGTCATGATTCAAAACACAACTATAGTTGCTGAAAAAAACTTCTTGAAACATCCTGAGTTTGGAAAATAAGTTTAAAACTACTAGGTTCGGAAATTATGATTTAAAACCACCTGCATTTAGTAAACAAAACTCCACCAAGAAGAATGCTACAGCAGAGGGTAACTGTCACTGGAGGCATTTCTTAGTAGTGCTCATACAGCACTCCATAATAGGCTTAAACTGGTTGAACATTCCCCAATAAAAATGGATAGTTGAAGAATGTACAACCCTCAAATGCTTTACTAACCAATACATTTAAGATGCTCATTAGTAGATAGATTCTTTTTTAAACGACATTGCTATCAAATAGAGCCAAAGGGTACCTCTGAAACCGTGCCTCATTTAGTTGCCAATTATCCTGTTTTTCTTCATGATGCCAACTCTTCTACCAACCCTGGAAAAAAAGGAAGAAGAAGAAGAAGAATGGCTGCAAAGCCACAGCTACCAGAAATTCATATGAAATACATGTAAATTTAGTTGATTAATGTAACAACCCTAGGAAAGATGATTGGGTTACTCCATGAATCTCCTTAAATTCTCATGAAAATATATTAAGAACAATATATACTTCCTCAAAATTGACAACAACCGGGCTTGATCAAAAAGATCAAACGGCTTCAATTTCTAGCAGTCCACCTTCCCCAAATTTTCTCCCTTTTTTTTCTTTTTTTTTTGGGGGTGCCCTTTTCATTGATTTTCTTGTGCACCGGCATTGAGGTTATTGAAAAAAGACTACAGGCTGCAGCAGACAGAGGCAACGGAAAACAGAGTATGGATCGAAGGGGCATGCAAGAGGTGAAGTGATTGATCATCAGTGATCAAAGTGAAAGACATGGTGCTCCTTCAGGCACTGTCCTAGGCATGGGAAATGCAGTGACATATCTTTGTGGACATGATTTCAGTGCAGTTGGAGTTGTGCCACCCGATGATGAGGTCTCTGCTGCATCTGATTGCCCCCGGCAGTGGAACTTCGCAAAACGGTTGATGACAGAGAACTTCTCTATTTCCTGGTATTCCACTCTTATGTCTACAATTGATGCTGTCTTGTTTAATCTGCATCACAAATTGAAAACAAGACCCACATAAAAGACGGGAAGAGCACGTAATTATAGATGGGATCTTTATTATCTAGCTAACTTTGCAGGAGGTACAGATTCAGGTGTTGCATTTGGCTACTCAGCTCTAATTTTGGTTTCATGGGTAAATTTATGTAACCCATGCCATGTATACTGATTGGTAGTAACGAATCAAAACAAATACAAAACAAAAGAAAAAAATGATGAAACACATGGTAATTTCTATGATGAGCACAAAATACGGTTTGGTAAGCTGCATGTGTAGGGTACATTTTCATGTACAGGTCTCTGTAGCATACTTGATCTTCCAATTGATACAAGACAATAGTTTCTAAAAATTGTTTTCATGAATGGAAAACTTGATTCATACCTGAACAAGTCGCTTTCCAGCTTCATTGCTCGGCTGCTGAAGTCTTCCACAATTTTTGAGAAATACTGCTCATCAATTCTCTCAGAAGTTTTGGGCTTCTCAGACATCCTAAACAAATTTTAATAGAGATTTGTTTGAAGAGTCAACATTCTCTCTGAAGTATAGATATAAAAATCAAAAAACAACAGGCACCTAGATAAGAGAATTGTTTAATTGTTTTCTCTCCAGACAATTTTAAGTTCTACAGAATTATTAATAGTTTATATTTCATTTTTGAAAATTTTGAAATTACGACGCAGGCTCCTGAAGGAAGACATGCTGTTTGTAAGAAATTCCCAAAGCTAAAAATTGTGACATGGGAGATTGACATGTCACTGAACAAGGATTCACATGTGATCCCAGGCATGGAGGAGTTTGAAGATCGCTACTTTAGTACAGATAACAATGTTAATCAAGCCCTTGACAAAACACTCTAGCAAGTGTTTTGTCATGTTTTGTTACGTGACAAAATAACACCTATTCCTATTAAGTCAAAATTCCCAAATCAAATCACCAATAAACAGAAGGTTCATAACATAAATTTAGAAAATACAAAACTAAGGCCTGGTTACACTAAAAGCTGTGTTACTGAATTAAAGAACGGAGATCTTTATTTTCACACATTAATGATAAATAGAAGTGTATTTCATGAGCCCAATGGAATAATGTGGGAACAGAAGCAGACAATAACAATGATAACAACAAAAGAAAACTATAGACAATTCTATGCTTTCGTGTTCACCTAAAGGAGTTTTTGTTCTTAGAACTTGGCAAGAGAAACCCCATAAAGCACAATCAAAAACCAAGTACAGTACCAACACTAACATAAATATTAATTCAAAGCAAATCAATAAAAATTTGATGTGTATAATATGGGGAATAAAAATACTAAAAGTCTACATTGCACGATACCATTGACGTTGAGCTGAGAATATTGCATTCATGATTGCAACATATCTGTGAGGAAGAAAACATGTAAGGGCAAAACATCATCAAGAAGAAACTGTAGTTATTGCAGAAAGATGAGCATAAAACATACTGTCCAGTCCATCAGTGGATCCATGCAAACACTATATCTGCCATCATATCAGAAACTTCATTAGAGAATATATTCGAGGTAACAGAGAGCCAATAATGAATAGAGTGTTGCAACATCTACAAAAATAACACATTCAAAGAGACATGAATCAATCAAATCTTACTTATATAGCTATATGCATTGGGGCTATTGTTGCCATGGTTAAATTTCCTCGTCCAATATAAACATGCTATATTTCCCCGATACAGTCATGAAATCAATATGCGGAAATTTTCCTATCAAAACTTTCAAACATAGAGGCTTGGATTGAAAAAGATTGCTGCATGATATACACAAACACAATAAGTGGTTGTTCTTCACCACATAAGAAATTTGTTGAGAGCAACAACATACTTGAGACTGACAATTATTCGTTAGGGGTACAAAAAATGTTTTCTAACTAGATCCATCCCCACGCTTATATTTCATATTACAAAAATATGAGTAATTCACTTCGTATTCTCGTAGACCGGGTAGAAATGCCACGTGGCTATGAATTGTAGAACAAAAACTAATCGAATTGCTTCCTTATTTACTATTTTTCTTCTTCCCTCCCATAAATGAAAATAAAGGATATAAAAAGCTTTAAAAAATCATTTTTCTTCAGCACAAACATCATATTTAGGGGCAAAAAAAAAAAAACAAAAGAAAAAAGCCATAATTTGGACACAACGGAATGCAGATGTTCAAGTTAGAATGGAAACAGTCAGCAAAATCAAGCATTTTAAACAATGGAAAATTGATAGAAGCATTATATAAATAATGTGTATCTATATCGCTATAACATTGATAGAAGGATGGGAAAATTGTCAGTTTTATTCAGTATTCCTGAACTAAATGGAAAAAAGAACAGAAAAGAAAAAAATAATTTCTGAATCTGGTTATAGTATTTTTTTGGCTCTAAAAAATGGAAAAAAAAAACAATAAAAATACATTTTTTTGCTCTCGTTTTATAACATTTTTCACAATAAACAAACTGAGATTCAAGTCTCACTTGAGGAAAAACAAACGTTTATGATCAATTTGATCACATAAGGAGCTAAACAAGTTCTCAGATCAAGATAGAGATTGAAAATAGATAGAAACATTTCATATGAGAAAAGAGTTGCAAATAATTGAAAACCTAGATTTCCTAAGTCAGATAGAGAGAAGCAGAGGCAGTAGAGGAGGTTGAGGATTGCAAATTTACTTCTATTCTCACAAAACACCGATGAAATCACCTAATTTGCAATGAAATCACCTGAAATTCAACAAATTGACAAGTATATTACAAGCTTGAGAACTCAAGAAAACGAGAGAGAGAGAGACAGCGAGACAGAGAGATAGAGATTGAGAGGGAGATTGAGGGACAGAGAAAGAGAGCGAGATTGAAAGAGCGATTCATACCGATGGAGTTCTTCAGACGACAATGGCGAGCGGAAGAGCGAGAGAGCAGAGCTATGCATGTCTGTATTGTGAGAGAGAGAGAGAGAGAACAATCCGTGTTTTAATTTTTCTAAAACTAGGGCAAATATAAGGAAGGAAAACGGGTAAAAAAGGAATAAATTGGTTATTTGCGACGGCTGATCAAGTGGTCGCAAATTATATAGTAGCAAAAGGTCCTTTTTCTAGTAGTGATGCTAACTTTTTTTTGGAACAAGCTGCCCTTAGGGTTGGTTTGGGAAGCGGGTTGACTTTTTAATTTTTTTGGCTATTTTAGCCTGGGCTAAAAAACTTGGTTTGGGAAGGATTTTTTGACTTTTTTTTGTGAGAGAAGAGTGTAATGATTATGGGTTGGATGTGATGTTTTGTTTGTTGTGACTAAAATAACCTATTTCGTTTTTTGTGGCTATTTTAGCCACAAACCATCTTGCCAAACGAATTAGTTTCATTATTCCACCATCTCTTATTGTCATTGTCATTTTCGGCCACCACTTTCGATCGTCGGCCACCACCTTCGATTGCCAATGACAATTTTCCACTGTTAGTAGCTAGTGACATTTTTTTAGCGACTGTCCAGTGAAGTGAAATTCCATTGAGTCAGTGAATTTTTCTAACCACTTACTTAGTCAATGAATTTTTTTGATTATCTTAATGAAAATTCACTGAGTTAGTGAAATTTCATTGACTTCAATCTAGTCAAATCGAACGAGGTCAAAGAAATTTCATTGACCTTTGTCTAAGAAATTTTACTGACTTTTAGTCTAGGTCAATGAAATTTTTCTAGGTCAGTGAAATTTCTCTGACCATTGACTTGCATAATTTCATGTATTTTATCCAAGAAAAGCAATAAAATAGATCTTTTGATATGCTTTTTCACCAAAAATTAGTTCCAAATCACCTAAGTCACTATCTACTCTTGCCAAACACTAATTGTTTTCATTCAGAGTGTTGGTATCTAACAGTCCAATGACATGGTTAGATCGAATGATAAGCCATCTTATTGGTTCTCACAAGTGGATTCGGTGAAAGCGTTGCTAGAGATTAGAGGGAAGAAAACTGTGTGTTTAAAGAGACAGAGAGAGACAGAGAGACACAGAGAGATAAATGATATAGAGAACAACAATGGAGGTGACAGATACGATTGAGGTGATGGTGGCAGTGGCGTTGTCAAACTTTGGTATATACAATGATCGTTGATGGTAGAAAGCGAGAGATAGAATGCTAGAGAGAGGCACAAAGAGATATGATAGAACGAGTTCTAGGGTTTTTTTAATGTTTGTAACGATAGTTTGGTCCATTTATGTGATTTTTTTTTCCATTATTCTTCTACAATTTGCAATCGTAGGGGCTTTAACTGGTAAGCAAATTGTTGATAATCTTAAACTCTTACACAAACTTATAGAGGGATATCTCTTTAATTTTCTCATAAAATTTAACATAAATAATATAGTACATATGATAATTTTAAATGATAATAAATTATAACATAATAACCAATCCCCCCCCCCCAAAAAAAAAAAAACTACAAACACTATATTATAATTTTAAATGAAATTAAATTATAACATAATAACCAATCCAAAAAAAAAAAAACTACAAACATTCGCTTTGATAATACAAATAATGATTAAATTGGAGAGAAAATTAAAGAATTTGAATTAAAAAGTGATTCTAATTATTTAATTTATTTTTTTAATTCGTTTTGTAATTAAAGATATGTAGAAATTGAAGTTGTATAAAAAGTTATTTTTAAAATTTGAAAAGAATGTCTGTTAAAAATTAAAAGCCAAATTTTTAAAATAAGAAAAAAAAAAACGAATAAAATAACAAAATGAAAATTTTAAAATACAAAGAAATGAATAAAAAGAAACAACAAAAAGAATTAGTGGGGTTAGTTCGTTTAACCAGAACTTCTGCAACTTTAGGTGAATGTTTTGAATCTTCCAATTTAAGTGTGTGTTTTATTCAGGAATGGAGCGAGGATTTAAAATATATTGGATCAAAAATATTTAATGTAAACAAATATACTTATATACAAAAAAATTTGGTATTTTCAAATCCTGTTTGATTTTGAGTTTTCAAAAATAATTTTTGAAATTTTGAAGTTTTTGTTCTCATGTTTTGTTGTTTTTAGTGAATGTTTTTCATATTTAGTTAAATTAATTTTTAAATGCATTTAATCTAAATATACTTAAAAAATAAAATATTTGTAAAGAAATATAAAAGAAATTCAACAAATACAAAAAATATATTAAAATATCTGAATTTGTATCTAGTGCTTTTTAAAAGATATAAAATGGTATAAAATGGCTTAAACTAAATTTGTGTTTAAGCATATCTAGACTATTATTATTGTTATTATTTTTTATTGAAAAAACATGAGAATTAATTCATTACATATCCGGCAATAAGTCGTCTAATAACGTATATCGAAATACATAATAGGTTTCAAAAGGGATAAAGATAACCTTCACATAGGGCGAATACGAGTCTCCAAATAGGGAAAAAATAAACTTGCATGTAGAGAGAAGAAAACCTCTATGAAAGGAGGTGTGGGGAAATATTTTTGAGTTGTTCACGTGGCCTAGGTGTTTAGCTAAGGTGCCACATGGGTGATTCTGATTGGCCAAGGTGTGGTTAGACCACATCTAAATCTGAGATGTTTAAATGAGAGACTAGAGTCCTAGATGATAACAAACTCTCTGTTTGGATAGGTCAGGATTCTTGAGAGAGTTAATCCTATTCCAAATTGGAGAAGTGCTTGATAAGTGATACCGTACAAACGATAAGAGTCCTATGAGGTGAGACTTCTAGAGGACAAGGGCACTGATAATTATAAAAGGAAGGCACCCTCATGAGTTTAAGGTATGCTTTACTGGATAAGTTATTTGTTTACTTGAGCCGAGATATTTGTGAGATTGTTTGAGTGACTTGATCGTCGAAGTGCCCTTAGGTGGACGAGCCACAGGTCTTGTTGTCTTCTTGTGTGCAAGTGTTGAGTTTCTCTATCTTTGCATATGCTCTACAACTTAATTCCCGAGATCTCGGTGAAGAGATTTGATTTGGTTATGAGGTCAAAATTCAACACCCACAATTTGGCGTTGTTTGTGGGAATTTAGTTGAAATAAATAGCCAAAATCGTGCAAGATCAACGTGTCGGCGACGACAAGTTATGATCTTAGTCGGAGAAGTATCCTCCAACATGTTGTGCAGTCAACATGTTGGGAGGTCAGAAGATATACATCCCATCACTTCGGTATAGCCCAGATAATAGAACCTGAGTGGTTCTTCTAACGAGGCTTGAAAAGGCAATGGAGGTCGATGAGCTCGGTGAATGGTTCATTGTCGGGACGGAGAGAGTAGTTCCTTCACGATGTTTAGTCACCACCATATCACTGCAATCGATTTCATCATTGGCACTCTAATTCCTTCATAATTTCTTTATCAAATTCTTCTTCAATGGAGTTGTCTTTAATGGAGGTTGAGGTGTTCACTGTGTGGAACTGAAATAGGGGTCAACTATTAATCTACAATTTTGAACATGTGTGTGAAAATATGGTTTAGGTAGTTTGTGTACCTGGATATGAGTTAAGGGTATGATTGAGATATTTGGTGTGTGGAATAAGAACAATAACTAATAATCAAATTACTAAGTGTGTACTGAGAAATGATGTGCATAGAGATAATTAGGTGTGTGAAAATATAATTTCCCATTAGAGTCCTAGATGATGAAAGACTCTTAGTTTGGATAGGTCAGGACTCTTGAGAGAGTTGATCCTATTTAAAATTGAAGAAGTCCTTGATAAGGGATATCCTAGAAAGGATAAAAGCCCTCTGAAGTGAGACTTCTAGAGGACGAGGGTACTGATGATTATAATAGGAAGACACCATCATGGGTCTAAGGTATATTTTACTTGAGAAGTTATTTGTTTATTTGAGCCGAGATATTTGTGAGATTGTTTGACTGACTTGATCATCAGAGTGCCTTCGGGTGAACGAGCTACTGGTTTTATTGTCTTTTTGTGTGTAGGTGATGGACTTCTTTATTATTGCACATGCTTTACAACTCAACTCAATTCCCAGGATCTTGGTGAAGAGATCCGATTTGGTTTTGAGGTCAAAATTCAACACTCACAGGAGGAAATCTCTACATAGAGAGGCATTATTGCAATACAAAAAAAAAAAAAAAACCCAAAAAAACTAAATTTGTATCGATAATTTGAACTGTTTAATGTATAGAACTCGTCAATTATTTCATTATTGTAAAAAATCACGTTAATTGGATATCGATAGTCTCTTGATTAGATCACATTTGTGTCAACGATAAATATGGTTTTTAAAATAAATTGCTTATACGAATCTAAACTAATTTAATTAAATGATTATCGATATCCGATTAATATGCTTTTATTTATTTATTTATAGAAATGGAGTATTTGGCAAACCCTGCATATTGAATATTTTGGATTATCGATGCGAGTTTCGTGATAGACTTGTAGAGATCTAATAGTACCCTCCAATCTCTCAATTAATATATCTTGTGTATTATTAAGTTTTCTATTTCTATTAGGTTGGGTTTAGGGTTTCTTTTATTGAAAATGGATGTTAAGATGCATTGTGGGAGGCATCATTCACTCAGCCTTTTTTTAATATAGAATTGTGTTTTTATGGAATTCTAGTTTTCTTTACTAAAGCTAGGGTTGTAGGATTATTTGTAAGTATGTTATGATTCAATTATAGTTTTTATTGTTAGATTATATTGATTGATTGATTTAAATATTTTTGAGTAAATGTTTTGTTCTATCAGCTTACTTGGCTCTATTTTTTCAAAAATACTTTTCAGAAAATTATACTTTCTTATTTTCCGTATTTTTTTTTGTTTTTACTGAATTTTTTAAATATTTTAAGCAATTTTTTTTTAAAACTTTTTAGACACACCTAATATAAATATACCTAAAAAGTAAAAAAATAGTAAAGAAAATGTTTTAAAAATTCATTAAATACCAAAAATATATAAAAAAAAAGAATTCAGTGTATTTTTTGTATTTCTATGTATTTATTAATTTTTAAAAATATTTTTTCACAATTTTTTACTTTTTATATACATCTAAGTAAGGTGCATCTAAAAAAGTAAAAAAAGTGTTTAAAATTTTAAAAATATTCACTAAAAACAAAAAAACACGAAAATAAAAAAACTCAGTTTTAAAAAAATTTAATTCAGAAAACTCAAACCAAACATACTGATTTGTTTTATTGTAGATTTCGGGTACGATAAAAGCTTAGAATTCTTTACAAATCAAATAACTACATTTTTATAGTGTAATAAATCAATCAAAATAATAAATCTTTTGAGGTATTATTTATTCAAAATAATTATTTCATCTTCCGATTGGAAATACCCTTTGTGCAATTTTCAATTGAATTATACAAATTGAATCTAAAATATTTTATAAATAAAACATTGGTGGTGAATCCTTAATGCCTTAGTGCCTTCACATTATTGTTACTTCAAAATATTTTTAATCAATTATTTTCTCAAATCATTCAAATCTTTGTCAATTAATTTAATTTAATTTAAAAATTCAAAACCAACAAAAGTAATTTATCATGAATTGTATATATATATAACAATTATGTTTGTGAATAAAATATATATATATATATATATACATTTTGGGGAAAGTACCAATAAATCTCATTTCCATATCTTACTAACCAATAAGTTATTTAAATAATCTAATGAACCTAATAGTCCCATCTACGTAGAAATGACAGATAACCCTACATTTTACGTCTAGAATGTTGGTTGATACCCATAAATAACCGAAATATTTAATTACACGTTTACTCAAAGTTTACTAAAGGGTTTTGTACTCTTTTTTGGAATGTTTGGTGAATTTCACAAATTAAGTCATTCCAAAATAAGAAGATTCTCATATTAGCTTCATCTTATTTTGAATACCCAAAACCCACTCCAATTTCTCTCAATATGGTAATGTGAGAGCATCTCCAATTATTTACCAAATTTTTCATCAAATTTGAGTTAAAAAAGACCCATTTTCTCATTTTGATACAGACTACTCCAATGGTGGGCATCAAAACAAGGGTCGACCAGTAAGGCATATTTTTTTTTTTTTTTTTTTTTTTACCTGTTTGAACCTTTTGACCTGTTTGAACCAAAATTTTTGCAAGGAACTGGTGGACCGGTTGGTCAACCGGCCGGTCAACCGACTGGTCGACCAGTTGGTCTCCCCAACGGTCACGCACAGTGAAATGGTGAAAGATGCTGCCTGTTCTCACTTTGATGAATTTTTTGGTGAATTCTCAATTTGATACCGATTTAGTGCAACCGTTGGAGCACTAAACAGTGACTTTTTCATCAAAATTCAAATTTGATGTCAAGTTTGGTGAACCGTTGGAGATGGTCTGACAATGTGACATTATTCTGATGTGTATGTTATTGTCTTATTAAATTTTAACCAAATGTGTTATTTTTTTGTAAAATATGGCAATGTGACATTATTCTAATATGTACACTTAAAGTTTTACTATTGTTTTATTAAATTTTTATCAAATGTATCATTCTTAAAATGTGACAATGAGACTTGATTCTAATGTGTCTACTGTTGTCTTATTAATTTTTTTTTTTTCAAATGTCTCATTCTTTTTAAAATGTGACAATGAGACATTTATTTATTAGTGTCTTATTAAATTTTTGACAAATGTGTCATTATTAAAATGTGACAATAATATATCATTTTAATTTGTGCACAATCATGCTATTACGTTTCCAAATGTTAATATATTTTATTTGAAAAATTTTAATGTGAAATAAGATTTATAAGTTGATAAGTATATTTATGAAAAATGATCCACAAGTTAATAAAAATAGATTTTAATGTACAATGTGGCAATGTATATATGAAATCAAACTGACAGCACATACTAAATGGATTACAACCACACGCAGAAACATGAAAATGGGCGGAGCGCGTTTAGTAACGTTTACGTTTTTGGTTTATGTTTATAAAATTTTTATAAATTGGTTTTAATTTATTTTTAGAAAAACATAAATTACAAACGCGTTTAGTTTGAATAAAATATTTGAAAATTTTTTAAAACATAAAATAAAAAATATTTTTGTTCAGGTTTAAAATATTTATATTTATTTTTTGTTATGTATGACAATAGTATCATATATATTATAATTGAAAAAAAATTAATTAAAAAACATTAATTAAAAAAAAAAATTAATTGGGAAAAAAATTAATTGAAAAAAAAATATTCAAAAAAAATTATTTGAAAGGCGAACCAAAAAAACTGTGCGCAAATATTAACATTCCAACTACGCATGGAATGTATGCCATGTGGATTTGATGTGCAAACCCATTGTGATGGAACCAGTGTTCATGTGCATTTGAACATATCCCAACTATTTTAGCAGAGGCGGCTATAGGTGCCACAGGAGGAATCTTATAATTGCCACCTCCCAATCAGACGAATCCAAAGGAGCCCAAACAAATCTTCAACTATAACTTATTATTTAAATCATCTTTAAAAACTCTAGCTATTATCTACTAATCTTCAAGTCATTACAAAACTTGTCAAATTATACTATGGCATTTTTCTTATGCACATTATGATGAAGACTTATATATTGTTTTTTTTTGGATATTTCTGTTCCTTCACATAGGAATTTGCGATGTGAATTAGAGAGGAAGACAAGAAAATTAAAAAATTAGGGACAAAAAGCTGGACGAAGCGAGAGAGAGAGAGAGAGAGAGAGAGAGAGAAGCCAAGCTTTGAATTGATAAAATGTATATAAAGAGGTCCACTCAATATTGGTTATGTGCACAAGGCATCACCCACTTCTCAAGCATTTGGCCTCTACACCATCTACTATAGATTATGGTGAGCCTTACTTCATCTAATTCTCTTTCTGCTAAGAACACAAATATATAAGAGTTTTAAAAATTAAATTTTTTTTTTGTAAAAATATAAATTTTGTTGCAAAAAATATTTAGAGACTAATTTCAGTTGTCGCGATAATAATCACTAAAAGGTCATCCTGAAAAGTCAAAAAAGAAACTTTTAGGGGCAATTTTGAAAATATTGCTAATAAATGCACTTTAAGGGACAAAATAACTTGGTCCCAAAAAGGTTTACTTTTGTGACAAAACATTTGGTCTCAAAAGGTTAGTAATTTATCACTAAATGTCTAATTTTGTAGCTAAAAATAAAATAATAGCACTTTTGGTGACAAAAATATTTTGTCCCTAAAAAGTGATTTTGTCCCTAAATTTGTCTCTAAAACCTTAATTTCTTGTAGTGTACACACAAACTAGAGTTTACAGAATTTGTTGGTAGGATTCTCTTTTGAGAAATCTTATCTGTCTTTATACATGTTGTGTATGGTTCTATGACTGATTTGATTTTGCGATACGTGTTTCTTGACTTATTCTTCTCTCATTCATTTTTTGCTATGAACACAAAAATCAAACAAGTAGTACATTGGAATGGATAGGATGTTAAATGAGACGTTAGTGGGAACCATCCATATCCATTGTGTTTGATTCTGTGATTGATTTATGTATTCCTAAACTCATTCGTTTTTCAATTGTTGTTCTTCTATTGATGAACACAGGAAGGCAAGGAGGAAGGCAAGCATGCTGACGAGTCATTGTACTCATGGAGCCAGAAAAAAGGAGGATTCAAGGCTTGCCTATTTGTTTATGGTAAGAAAGATTGTTTGAAGAAAATTGTTTTTGACTTGATTACTATTAATACATATATAAAACTAATTACTTTGTTTTTTTTTTCCCCTGAAGCATTGTCGACCTTGGACAGTGTTGGATCCGTTGCCAACATGTCCATTTTTGTTCTTTACTTCAAGAATGTGATGCGATTCGATCTGTCTCAGTCTGCAAATACTTTCACAAACTACATGGGTTCAGCTTTTTTGCTTACTGTCGTGGGAGGTTTCATCTCGGACACTTACTTGAGCAGACTCACCACATGTTTGAGCTTTGGACTACTTCAAATTCTGGTAAATAGTGAAATTTCACACCCATGAATCTAACCGCCAGCTCGTGCACTGGGCTACCTACTTTTTTTTTTTTTTAAAAAAAAGAAAAAATCTCAAAATTTAGTGCTCCTAATGATTAGATATTGCACGTTCTTCTCTTTGGTTGGTCCTTGATTATTAGCTCAATTGATTCATTCATGTTTGATTTGCAGGCATTGACAATGATCACGATCCAAGCCTTCTCGAAGAAATTACATCCTGAAGCTTCTTGTGGGAAGTCTACTTGTGTGAGAGGTGGTGAAGCACTCATGTTTTATAGCTCCCTCTGTTTGTTAGCATTGGGAGGAGGTGGAGTTAGGGGGTCCCTTGCACCACTTGGGGCTGATCAATTTGACCCAAAGGATAAAAAAGGAGCTAAGGGTCTTGCAACTTATTTCAATTGGTTATTCCTGAGTATAACCACAGGAGCAATTGTGGGAGTTACTGCTGTTGTGTGGGTTAGCATGAACAAAGATTGGTCATGGGGTTTTTTAATTGGCACAATTACTTCCTCTCTTGGTTTTATTGCTCTTGCCATGGGAAAGCCTTTCTACATTACTCGACCTCGAAGGACCAGTCCTATTACGAGGGTGGCACAGGTCTCTCTCTCTCTCGCTCTCTCTCTCTCTCTCTCTCTCTCTCTCTCTATGTATGTATGTATGTATATGACGTTGAAAAATTCTAGGTACAAGGAAATAGAACACATACAGTTTACAGAAAATGCATTGTCATTGAGAGTCTACTAAATACACTTTATGTGCCCTTTTCTATGTTCTAATTATGTGTAGTATTTCTTATACAACATTGTTAAGAAATTATTATTTTTACTTGTGTGGCAGGTTATTGTGGTTGCAATTAAGAATAGAAGGTTAACACTACCAAAAAATCCTGAAGAACTGTATGAAATTAATGATAAAGTAAGAGACCCTTCAGAAGAAAAGGTTCTACATACTAACCAGTTCAGGTAAGAACTCCCCTAAAAGGAAAGGTATTTGTAGTACTACAAACTCTTTGCACAATTGGTAAAACATACCATTAAAGTCATTTTCATTGGCACCAAGGATCCTCTAGAGTGAAATTTTCCTAAAGTTTCCTAGAGTGCTATATTGTGTGGTTGAGATTTACTGGCAAGTCACATCAGAAAAAACTGATGTGACTTGCCAGTAAATCTCAACCATACACTGTAGCACTTTAGGAAACTTTAGAGAAAAATCACTCTAGAAGATCCTTGCTCTTTCACTGGGGGTGAAACCTATGAAGCACGGATATGGGTACGAGTACTGGTACTGGTACGAAACAGGTACATCGATATGGTAAAATTCAAAAAAAAAAAAGAAAAGATATGGGTATGGCTTGATACGTTTGAAAGAAAATATTTATTTTTAATTTGGAATACAAAAATTGATTAAATGGTTTAATTTCAACCTATAATTAACATTTAATGCCAAAAGTAAAAGTATAAACCAAAATTAAATGTTATTATGTTAAATAACTTACAAACCATAACTTAATTTTAAAATCATATTAAGCATAAAACTAAAAATAAAAAAGAAGTTTTGTGAAATGAATTTTATTTCTGTAGTAGAAAAAAATATTGTTTCGATTGAGGTACGGTACAACTTGAATATATACTAGGTACGTATAGGTACGTCAAAAATTAAGAATTTTTTTTTTTGAATACGTGTTTCATATATCTGGTACGTATGCAGAAATACCTTACGCCAGTAAATATTCGGTACGGGTACGACATATTTGTTGAAGAATTCATGCTTCATAGTGTGAAACTCAGCGGGATCGGATGGGTTGAGAAGTTGTCCAAGCCTAATTTGAATTGTGCTAAGAATTGCCCATGTCTTCCCAAGCCTAGTTTGCAACCCGAAATTGTTTGCTCAAACCCAACTTGAGTTAGGCTTGAATTGCTCGAGTTGCTGGACTTGCCTACAAATTTCAGATTGGGGTTTGGGTTGCTCAGGTTGTTTGGTGTCTCTGCCAAAGAACACCCTAAATTTAATTTGGGCTTATGAATTTTTGCCAAGCTTGCTTCGAATTCAAACATATGTTGCTCCAGCCCTAAAATTGTTTGGGCTGGGCTCGAGTTGGGCCCACCTAAGTTGCACCCTTAATTTTCATAGGTGCTTATTTGGATGGCATAGTTTGATGGTCATTCCTCACCATGGTAGTAATATCATATTGGGGAAAATTATCTGCATTAAAATCTAGCAAACTCTGCCTATTTGGCAACAAGTTATCTGTTTCCTAAAAATGGAATGTTTTCAGAAAACTTGTTCGACAAACCGCACTAAAACTTCCAATTTTGTGTTCACATCCAAGATTAGCAGACCTCCATTAACTGTCTTCTTTTAAGTTTATGAATCATAGATGCACCATTTTTTTAATATTTGGTTATGCTTTCTAGTGATGTTAAAAACAACCATGGTTGCGTAACCGATTATTGTTGTTAAAATCAGGTCACTAGACAAGGCTGCCATTCTTCCAGATGGTAAGAATCCAGATCCATGGAAAGTATGCACTGTGACACAAATTGAAGAAGTGAAGATACTAACAAGAATGTTTCCCATTTTAGCAAGTACAATCATAATGAACACATGCTTGTCCCAATTGCAAACATTCTCAGTAATCCAAGGCTACTACATGGATCCACAATTAGGTTCTTTAAAGGTTCCTACAGCCTCAATACCAGTAATTCCTCTAGTTTTTATGTCCATTCTAATTCCTGTCTACGAGTTCCTTGTGGTCCCATTTGCAAGGAAGATCACTGGGCATCCAGCTGGCATCACTCAACTTCAACGCGTTGGAGTTGGGCTTGTTCTCTCCGTCATTTCAATGGGTATAGCTGGCATTATTGAAGTGAAGAGAAGGGATCAATTCTTCAAAAACCCGAGGAAGCCCATTAGTCTCTTCTGGCTTTCATTCCAATATGGTATTTTTGGAATTGCAGATATGTTTACTATGGTTGGATTGTTGGAGTTTTTCTATAAGGAAGCTCCATCAGGAATGAAATCAATGTCCACTTCTTTTGCACCACTATCGCTCTCTTTTGGCTTCTTCTTAAGCACTGTTTTTGTTGACATTGTAAACTCCATCACCCAAAGTGCTACTCCAAGCAAAAAAGGGTGGTTGAAAGGGCAGACCTTGAATGACAGTAAACTAAATCTGTTTTATTGGTTCCTAGCTATCCTTAGTTGCATAAATTTTGGAAACTATCTCTTTTGGGCTTCATGGTACAATTATAAAGACAATAATACTACAGAATCCCAAATGGAAACGAAGGCTTTGAACGTTTCATCGTGTACTTCCAAAATCGAAGACACCAAGGAGGAATCAAAAGTTCGTGAAGAATTACAAGAGAATAAGGAATCTCAAATGGAAACGAAGGTTTTGAGTGGTTCATCATGTACTTCCAAAGTCGAAGATACTGAGGAATCAAAAGTTTGCGAAGAATTAGAAGAGAACACAGAATCTCAAATGGAAACAAAGGTTTTGAATGGTTCATTGTGTACTTCCAATGTCGAAGACACCAAGTAGGAATCAAAAATTGGTGAACAATTAGAAGAGAATACAGTTGAGAATAATATGTTGGTGAAGAATTAAGGCTTGAATCGAATATTCTCTGTCTCTGTCTCTGTCTCTCTTCTTTCTTTCTTTTAATCTTTTAATTTCCTCCTACTCATACACTAGGGATTTTAATTGTTTGCTGAATGGTGTTTCTGTAATAGCTAGGGACTTTGAATGCATCAATCAATAAGATCAGCTGCTATTTTTTTTTTTTTTTAATAAAAAAAAAGAGTCCAAATAAACTGTTTTTATATATAAACTATATCCAATCGATGGCGTGAACTATGTCCCTTCATATTAGAGATTGTTAGTTGGATATTCTGGCAGATATGACATACACACACAACTAAAAAATTGTAACAAACAGGAGAAGAACAGAGAAGCAAAACAAGGTTGTTTTTATTTATTTATTTCTTTCTTTTAATGATAAGGAAGCTCTCCAAGATAAACAAAAGTTCATTTTTTTTTTTGGTTTTTGATCCAACATGTACATGAAGTATTTATACATAGACATGACTCACTGTTTGGTTTAGTTTTTGACAACTGTTTTTTGTGTTTCTTAACTTGTAGTCAAATTTTTTTCATATTTGTGAAAAAATCTAAAAAAAGTTTACTAAAGACATAAAAACACAAAAATATGTGGGTTGACTAAAATATAAAAAAAGTTCGCAAAATACAAAAAAAAAAAAAAAAAAAATTAAAAATTAAAACAGTTTTTGAGTTAAAAAACCCAACAAGTTCAGTTGTTGAAACTTCTCATTTGATAATAATGTCTTGGTAAAAACATCAACTATGCTTCTTTGTTTTTGGGTGAATAACTATGCTTCTTTGCCAATGCTACATGGCTGATTTGTTGTCACAAAAAAACTCAGTAGCTTCTTCTTGTTTCTCACCAATGCCTTCTATTCTCTCAACCAAATGATTTGAGACATTGCCATTGCAGCTGAACATATTCAGCTTCTGCTGAGGATTGAACAATTGATTGTTGTTACTTTGAAGACCAAGAAAACATACTAGAATCCTAGAGAAAATGGATAGCCAAAGCTACTATTTAATTATTTAGTAGTTTTGGAGTATCAGGTTGCATTACTTACGTGATGTTTCAAATTAATGATGTACTGGGAAATTTGATGGATAGGACATGGAGATTTACTTTTATTAGGTAATTAACAAACAAAGTGTTAATTAATATACTCGAGGGAATGTTTACTCATTACCAATTAGTTTTGAGTTTGATACTTTAACGTGATATTAAAGTTGGGTCTTGAGTGATCTCCAGTGAACTAAACCTCTGTCCGAGTCTATTCTCTCGTCACTCATGTTTTGTCACCTCCACATACTAGCCGAACTACATGTATGGGATGTTTTAACACAAAAGCAGGGTTGGTGTAGAGATTTTAAGGGCCCAAGGCAAAGTTTTAAATTGAGGCCCTTCATATATTTAAAAAAAAATAAAAAAATTCATTTATTTAAAATTTTTACCCTGACGGTGTATAATAAAAATTCAAAGTTAATGTAATACGAGTCATACTTAGAATGAATGAGATTTATAAATATATTTTTTTGATTTTGTTTTAAAGGAAGAAACAATTTTTTTTTTTTATCAAATTGAGAATCTTGATGAAAATTTTAAAAAATAAAGCATTGAAGATAATTTTTTTTAATCAAATTTAATAAAAAGGGAAATTTGGGATATGAAGAGAATTTTTAGAAAGATTTACATAAAAATTTGATGAAAGAGTTGCAATAATTCATATCAAATCAAGTTTTTTACTCAAATTTAGAATTAAATTAGATGAAAAAAAGTAATGAAGAGTTGGAGATGCTCTAAAGACCTTTAATTTAGTTTGTTAAGTTACATTAGTTGGTTTGGACTTTTATTTTTAAACCTACCAACACCATATTTCGGGCCCTTAAAATTTAATGAAATTTGAGACCCAAGGTAGCACAGCTTGCTCGCCACTTATATTGTGTTTGGTTTGGGGATTTGAAAAGAAAAAGAAAAAAAAATGTGAGAAACTAGGTGAAAATAAGCATATTTTATTCACATTTTACCTACTTTTTTTATTTTCCTTTTCAAATTCTTTCTCAAATTTCCTAACCAAACACAATATTAAGATGTACAGAGACACTCAGCTTAAGGTGTATAGAGACATTCAGCTTTTCCCGTCTTCTTTCATTAGCTTCTCATTTGCAATTGAAGTATTCCAACATATAATTTTTGTGAAATGAATAACCCGCCTTTATCTTGATTATTTTGTTATGTGGTTTAAGTTAAAATATTTTTTTCTTATCAAATTAAATTTTAATGGTTATTTGTCTTCAATTAAATCATATTAATTGAAGTTAAAAATTTTAAGAACTAAATAGATGAAATAATAGTTTTAACAATGAAATAGAAAAAATAGCAATAATTCAAACGATAAAAATGAAATCAAACCAAAATTAAATGCACAGAGGACCTAAGTAAGGTATAAACAAGAGAAACGCCAAAATTAGTTTTTTATTTTTTTATTCGGAAGAATTAGATTAGTTAAGTTAAGCATCCAACCTACAAATTAGAGCATTATAACAGTTTCTAAAAAGCAAGCTAAGCATGGAAAGGTCTAAGAATCCACACTTAAATTATTTCATTTTAAAATAATAATACTTCTATCTTTGGTTCATAGGTTGAAAATATTTTCAATTTCATGTAAACCAAAACCCTCGAGTAAATCAAACACATTCCACCAATAAAGACACTATACAGAATATACATAATTATTCTGAAATCCTTATATTTCAAAAAAAAAAAAAAAAAACCTTTAAGCCTTGTTGTATTCATAAAAGTACTCATGCGTATGAAAAAGATACATTGTAATAGAGGATTATTATTATTTTTTCGTTAGAAAAAACCAAAGAGAACGCATGCAATTGTACCCGTACCAAATAGGTATGAAATACCAATATTACCTTCCTATCCTTTTAAGTATTGACATGCTTTCTGTGCATGTCAGTGAAGTTGTCACTTCTCCTCTCATAGTGCATTGAGCTGCACTGGTTTTGTGTTTAACTTTTTGTTTTTCTTGGTTTTTTTTTTTTTTTTTCCTAAACACCCGTGAGTTGTGCATGTTAGTGAAGGGCAAAAGTGTCTTTTTGCCCTCTGCATACTCAGCCCCAAATTCCTGCTCAAACATTGTGAATAGTATAATTTTTTTTTGCTTTTTTAGTGATTTTTTGACTTTTTATCTTTTTTAGGTGATGCCAAACAAGCACTTAGTCAAAACCTCTCCATTAAACCCTTGTTTGGTGAAAATGACAATTCAATTTATTTTTTTTCATAAAAACCCAGGCGTAAACACATAATTGAGTAAGGATAAAGTAATATATATATATTTTCTTTCTTAGATAATATTGCCAGAGTAACATGTTACTGTGAGACAAAGTAACATGTTACTATCAAATAGAGTAATATGTTACTGTTACTGTTTACATCAATTTCAACCGTAATAATTTTTCTTTTTAAAAGAATTTCATAGTCAATATGGATCTTATTTGATAAATCTTGATGAGAGAATTCTAAAAATATTAATTTTATTAAAAATCGGCATTTACATCAAAAGTTGTATTATTTAAAATTTAGGCCTTGTTTGGCATAATCTAAAAAAGCTAAAAAGTTAAAAAGTCACTATCCTATTTAAGTCATATCACTTCTCTAGCACATCACTTAAAATCCAACCTATACCCAACCCATATTTCATAAAAAGTCAAAAAGTAATCCCAAACCACCCCTTAATATTTTAATAATAGAGATATCTGTTAGACTTTTTAAATTTTTTTTTTGTACTTGCTCTTAATGTATTGAAATTTTATTATGAAAAGATTTTGACCAAATCCCCCAATATACTACTGGTTAGACAAATAATTATTATGTTGTCATGTGCAAAAAGCATCTAGTTTGATTTGTAAAGCGTGTCCGAAACCAATTACTTAATCATTTGTCAAAATAACATTCCATATTCTTTATCAAAAGCCTTGAGTGTCAAATTGCTAATAGAGTTGTAATTCAGATAAAAGAATCCAATAGAAACTAATGTAATTTGCATTAAAAAATGTGACTAGCTTCATTGATTTTGCAAAAGATTGATATATTGATAAAAATACCTGTTTTTTTAATCTTAAAAAAAAAAAACTAGTCACTATCAATAATTTTAATTAAATTATACAAAAATCCACTGTTTACAATGGCACACTCTCACTTAGAAGATACAGAGGTTCTCAATGGAATAAAATCACATATAGAATTAAAATACAAGAATTGGATATTCAAATGAAAACAAAACTTGTTAAATTGGATTATGGAATTTTTCTTAGGTAGCTGATGAAGACTTGTAAAGGCAGTATTTTGGATTTTCCTGCTCCTTTAACCTAGGAATTCGCGATGTGAATGGATTGGGAGGCAAAAAACATACAAAATTAAGGATATGGTAAAAATAGATAAAGTTGTGTTTCTATAAAGAGAAAGATAAATTATAGAATAATATGTCCATAGACAGAAAAAGAAAGATAAATTATGGAATAAAATTTCAATAGACTAGTGTGATAACAGAGTTGTATAAATAGGTCTCTTTTATGTGCACAAAGGCATCACCCACTTCACAAACATTTGGTCTCTACACCATCTAACTACAGACTATGGTGAGTCTTAGTTCATTCAAATTCTCTTTCATCTTTTTTTCTCTATTCAGTTCTGTTATCAACACAGAAACCAAATACAAAATACATATGGATAAGATTTTTAAATGTTGGGGGAGCCCACTTTTAAAAAATCTTATCTGGCCATATACAATTTTGTAATCGGTTTCTGTATTTCTGGACTTGTTCCTATCTCATTCATTTTTGTTACAGACAGAAATAAACACAATACATATAAATAGACAAGATTTTTTTGTGAAAAACTTGTCCATTCACATATATTCTGTTTGATTCTGTGATCGGTTTTTATATTCCTAAACTTATTCGTATGTCAATTGTTGTTCTGCTATTGATGAACACAGGAAGGCCAGCAAGCTTATGAGTCCTTGAACTCATGGAGTCAGAAAAAAGGAGGATTCAAGGCTTGCATATTTATTTATGGTAAGAAATATTGTTTGAAGAACATTAAACTACAGTCTACATACCAAAATTGAGGCTGTGTTTGTGATCTCATTAAAATTAATACATTACATACATAAAACTAATTACACCCCATCTAAAAAAAAACACAAACTGATTAATCTGTTTCTTAATGTTTTTTGAAGCATTGTCGACCTTAGATAGCATTGGATCCATTGCAAACATGTTCGTTTTTGTTCTCTACTTCAATCATGTGATGCGATTTGATCAGTCTCAATCTGCAAATACTTTCACAAACTATATGGGTTCAACTTTTCTACTCTCTGTCGTTGGAGGTTTCATCTCAGACACTTACTTGAGTAGGCTCACCACATGTTTGAGCTTTGGACTGCTTCAAATATTGGTAAATTAAATTTCACTCTCAATCTAAATGCAAGCTCATTATTGGGCCACCTTTATTTATTTATTTATTTAAATTCTTAAACACAAGCTCTTCTAATGATTAAACTCTAGCTTCTTTTAATAATCAACACTCTGTGTTCTTCTCCCCGTTTGGTTCTATGATGCAGGGATGCATATAGAATAAATGAAAAACACAAGGAGAACAAGAGCAATACAGAAAATAAAACTTTCTCTGGATTTTGTTACTCAATTTATGTATGCTTAGTTGCTTTACAACCCAATTATAGTAAACGTTGTTTGGTAACTAAGCCACAATTCACACTCCAGATCAAACAAAAATTACATAGAGTCAGAAACTATTCAAAATAGCATATTTGACTTGAGTATAAATTTTGAATCTAGAATAAAAAAAAGAGACATTCCAAAAAAATCGTGATTCAAAAAATATTTGTCTAATTAAGTATTCAAATCTTTTCAAAAATAGTAAATTTTCTAATTTGGTGGCCTAAACGATGAAATTTACCCAAAATTCAGTGCATATCAAAGTAACCTTGATGGGCCATTTCAAATCGAATGAGTATTTTGGGCCTCATCTGACAGCCTTAGAACATCGTCAAAATTATTGTTTTTCCATCAAATGGTCAAACTGCTATATGAATTTGTTGTTAATCACCATTGCATTATCCTAGCTCAATTCATTCATGTATCATTTCCAGGCATTGACAATGATCACAATCCAAGCCTTCTCGAAAAAATTGCATCCTGATGATTGTGGCAAGGCAACTTGTGTAACAGGGGGTGAAGCACTTATGTTTTACGGCTCCCTCTATCTGTTAGCACTAGCTGCAGGTGGAGTTAGGGGGTCCCTTACACCACTTGGAGGTGACCAATTCGACCCAAAGGATAAAAAAGGAGCTAAGGGTCTTGCAACTTACTTCAATTGGTATGTACTAAGTACAACCCTGGGAGCAATTGTGGGAGTAACTGTTGTTGTGTGGGTTAGCATGAACAAAGGTTGGTCTTGGGGTTTTCTAATTGGTACTATTACTTCCTCTCTTGGTTTTATTGCTCTTGCGCTTGGAAAGCCTTTCTACCTTATCCGACCTCTAGGGACAAGCCCTATTACAAGGGTAGCACAGGTCTCTCTCTCTCTCTCCCCCCATGTATGTATATAACATTAAAAAATGGTAGGTACCAGGAATTAAAACATACACTTTTTGAGCCACAAAAAACACTTTTTATGTGCCCTTTTCTATGTTTTAATTTTCTACATTTAGCATTTCTAATGTAATGTTCCTAACAAATTATTATTTATGCCTGTGCGGTAGGTTATTGTGGTTGCAATTAGGAATAGAAGGTTGAAACTGCCAGAAAGTCCTGAAGAACTATATGAAATTAATGATAAAGAAAGAGACCTTGAAGAAGAAAAGGTTTCACATACCAATCAGTTCAGGTAACATCTCCCCTAAAAGATAGTTCTTTGTAACACTATGAACTTGTCACAGAATTGGAAGAACCTACCACTGAAGTCATTTTCATTAGTGCTAATTTGGGTGGCATGGTTTGATGGTCATTCCTCACCATGGCAGTAAGATCATATTGAGTAAAGAATAAGGTATATATGGGTTAGAGTTTGGAAACAAATCAATGAAAATTTAAGGAACATTAACGTTTGAAAACAATTTTTAAGAATTCTTAAAACAAATTTTCTGTTTCCTAAATATGGAATGTTTTCAGGAAAACTTATTCGACAAATTGCACTGGAACTCCCAATTTTTTGTTTACAATCAAGATTTGTATACTTCCAATGACTGTCTTCTTTTATCATATGAACCATATATGCACCATTTTTTTATATATAGTTACGCTTTATATTGAAGTTATGTTAAAAACAACCATGGTTGCTTAAATGATTATTGTTGTTAAAACTAGGTCGCTGGACAAAGCTGCCATTCTTCCAGACGGCATGAATCCAAATCCATGGAGAGTATGCACTGTGACACAAGTTGAAGAAGTGAAGATACTAACAAGAATGTTGCCCATCTTAGCAAGTACAATCATAATGAATACATGCATGTCCCAGTTGCAGACATTCTCAGTAATCCAAGGCCTCTACATGTATCCATATTTAGGTTCTTTTAAGTTTCCTACAGCCTCAATACCCGTAATTCCCCTAATTTTTATGTCTCTCCTCATTCCTGTATATGAGTTTCTCGTGGTTCCATTTGCCCGAAAGATCACTGGCCATCCAGCCGGTATCACTCAACTTCAACGTGTTGGTGTTGGGCTTGTTCTATCAATCATTTCAATGAGTGTAGCTGGGATTATTGAGGTGAAGAGAAGGGATCAGTTCTTCAAAAACCCGATGAAGCCCATTAGTGTCTTCTGGCTTTCCTTCCAATATGGTATTTTTGGAATCGCAGATATGTTTACTATGGTTGGATTGCTGGAGTTTTTCTACAAGGAAGCTCCGTCTGGAATGAAATCATTGTCCACTTCTTTTGCACCACTGTCACTCTCTTTTGGCGCCTTCTTAAGCACTATTTTTGTTAATATTGTAAACGCCATCACCAAGAGTGCTACTCGAAGCAAAAAAGGGTGGTTGGAAGGGATCACCTTGAACGATAGTAAACTCAATCTATTTTATTGGTTCCTAGCTATCCTCAGTTGCATTAACTTTGCAAACTATCTGTTTTGGGCTTCATGGTACAAGTATAAAGACAATAATGCTATAGAATCCCAAATGGAAACGAACGCTTTGGACGGTTCATCGTGTATTTCCGAAGTCGAAGACACTCAGGTGGGATAAGAAGTTGGTTGGTGAAGAACTAGGAGGATACACTCGAGAATAATACATTTGTGAAGAATTAAGGTTTCAAACGGATCTTCTCTTTTTGTCTTTCTTTTAATCTTTTAATTTTGTCCTAGTCATATATTTGCAATTGTGATTGTTGGCTGGAATGGAACTTCTGTAATAGCTAAGGACTTTGAATCCATCAATGAATAAATCAGATGCTATTTTTTTTAGACAATTTTTTATTTTATTTTTTTTATATTTGTTATTTGAGTTGACTTCAAAACTATGTCTGCTGGACTGTGTCAACTATGCCCTTGATATTAGAGATTGTTGTCTGGGCCTTATAGAAGATATGACACACAAAAAACAACTCAACTCACACTCAGCCCTTATTAGTAGAGAAAGGAGTAAAGAACAGTGTAGCAAAATAGTTTTTATTTTTTATTTCTTTTTAACACAATGTATTTATACATGAAGATGGCTCATTCTGGGCCTTACAAGTGGACCACCTGAAAATTATACAAATAAATTTTAGTTAAATAAACCAAACACAATGCTTCTATTCTCTCAGTTGTTGAAACTTACCCGTTGGTAAAACTATGGAAATTACTATTCAGTGGGAAGTTGGGCAATTATTTACTAAAGAGTGAGAATGTTCTCGAGGTGCAACTTTTGTTATATTTTTTGCATAGAAAGAGTTGCACCCCCATGTATTTCTAATTATTTTTAATCACGTGAGCTGATTTGTCATTTCCCCTAAAAATATCAACTATGCTTGTTTTGCCTGGTCTTAATTGTGATAAACAGACTTCTTTGCCAATACCCTCCTCGTAGTTGGCCTTCTCACTCGGTCATCCTTCACGGTCGGCCCTCCTCCCAGTTGGCCTTCTCACTCGGTCACCCTTTGTGGTCGGCCCTCTTACTCGGTCACCCTTCGCGGTCGGCCCTCCTCGCGGTCGGCCTTCTCACTCGGTCACCCTTTGCGGTCGGCCCTCCTCACGGTCGGCCTTCTCACTCGATCACTCTTCGCGGACGGCCCTCCTCGCGGTCGGCCTTCTCACTCGGTCACCCTTCGGGGTCAGCCCTCCTCACAGTCGGCCCTCTCACTCAGTCACCCTTCGCGGTCGGCTCTCCTCGCGGTCGGCCTTTTCACTCGATCACTCTTTGTGGACGGCCCTCCTCACGGTCGGCCTTCTCACTCGGTCAGCCTTCGTGGTCGGCCCAAATCCCAATCGGTCTTCTCTCCGTCAGCCTCTCACAGCCCCTGTTTTCTTTCTTATTCCCTTCGTTGGACTAGAGTTGCACTTGAGAATGGGGACTGCTGACATAAGTGGGCATATAGGAGCTTTTGGACACCACTTAGAGCCCAATACATAATTCAAACACTAAAGCCCAATATTGCTGAAGCTCAACGTGGCATCAAGGACCAATGACATCTAAACATGTGTCAAGAGAAGAACCAGCCACATAAGCAGACAAAGATCCTGCAGAGTTATTGCACCACACATCAGCCAGTAATGAGGTTCCCTGCAGCATTTATTGCGATAACCCCTTCACGTCGGAACAGAACGACCTCACCATGAACAAGGCAAGTTAGAATGTAGACTTTTGGCCAACGTGGCAGGTCGGAATGGACAAGGAAATGATAAACAAAGGATATAAGCAGGTTTCTAAGACAAGGAGAAAGTTAAGTTCTTTATTAACATCCTATCTCTATACTCCGTTGATATCCCTTCTCTAACTTGCTCGTCGGAGGGTTCGTTGGGGGACTCCCATTCCTTGTTGAACTCTTGTGCAGGTTTCTCAGTGGGCTAGCGATCAGACAACCGTGTGGGAGGCCTGGATCAGCCCGACCCGTTACTTAGAAACCAGTAGTATCATCATTTTTTGCATAGAAAGAGTTGCACCCCCAATGTATTTCTAATTAGTTTTTATCACGTGAGTTGATTCTCATTTCCCCTAAAAATATCAACTATGCTTGTTTTTCCTGGTCTTAATTGTGATAAATAGACTTCTTTGCCAATGCTAAACTTCTATAGAGACATCCCATATTTTCCCCCCAAGTCTTATTTCATTCTCATTCTCTACTAAAGGTGTAGAAATGGGCAACCAAGCATTCTGAATTTTTCAAAATTTTTCATGCATAGGATTTTTTTTTTCCTTGAAAGGAACACGCCATCTTTATCTTGCGTGTTGATTTATATGGTTTAAATTGTTCAAATTTTGAAATAATCTTTTTTTCTATCAAATTGGGTTTTAGCGCTTATTTATTTAGATAACCGTCTCCAATTGGACTAGGTGAACAGAAATTAAAAATTTTAAGAATTAAATAGATGAAACTAGTAGTTTGAGGATAACCAAACCAAACCAAGTCTTAAGTCCTATCAAATGGGGTCGGCTACATGAATCCTTCTTCTCCACGCGGCCTTATCAAAGGCCATTTCGTTAGTCAAATTAAGTAGATCCATATCTCTATTTACAACGTTAACTAACGTTAATCTAGGCCTACTCTGTCCCCTAACACTTCCGTCTACTGTTACAGCATCTCATCTCTTCACTACTGCATCTGTTGGTCTCCGTTGAATATGACCAAACCATCTCAATTGATTTTCTCTCAACTTATCTTCTATCTGTGCTACTCCTACCCATTCCCGAATATACTCATTCTTAATTCTGTCTTGTCTAGTCTTGCCACACATCCACCTTAGCATTCTCATCTCAGCCACACTCATCTTATCCACATGTTGTTTCTTGGTTGCCTAACACTCCGTCCCATACAACATTGCTGGTCTAATAGCCGTTCTATAGAACTTACCTTTAAGTCTAGTAGGTATTCGTTTATCGCATAGTACCCCAGGCGCAGTTCTCCACTTATACCATCCCGCCTTAATCCTATGGGCCACATCCGCATCAATCTCGCCCGCTGTTGTGATAATCGACCCTAAATAATGAAAATGTTCACTCTTAGGCAGTTCTTGATTCTCAATCTTCGCTTCTCCTCTGTTTTCATTGTTACTGTTACTAAATTTACACTCCATGTATTGTAACGCCCCAATTTTTCATACCCAAATGATAATACAATAATCATGGCTCTTTAAAGTAAAACTGAAAATACATCTCCACACTTGCATTACATGATACAAATATTCTTCATGAGATAATACATTCACTCCAAAATAAGGTAACATAACACAAATAAATACCTCAATGGGTTTACAAGTTTCCAAGGCTTAGGCCCGGTTACACAAATCGGTTATTCAAACCCACAAAAATACAACCCTTGGCTTACAAAACAGAGTCACGCAAAATGAGAGCATTGTGCTCTAACACACACACTTCCACGCCTTTAATTGGGCAGAATCACCACGTCATTTCCTGCACAAAAATCCCATAGGGTGAGCTTAAAGCCCAGTAGGAGAACCTTAACAAAGTATATACATTTTATATAAGTCTCAAGAGATGAATACACATGCCATACTAGGTTCTTTTAAAAGTAAGACACATCTTTATCTTTTGAAAATCATTATGCTCAATGATGTCATGTAACTCCAACTGTTTAAAATTAACCAATTTAACTCAAGGGGCGGTAAATACAACTCTGGTAATTCCCTAACTCGGTGTCTGAAAGTAGACTATACAAGTACTACCAATTGTCATTTTTATCGGTATTAACCGAAAGGCTCGACACTTATCCGCGCGACATTCTGGTCTTTCACCAAGGACACTCAGGCCAACTTAATCAATTTCATCTACACCACCTATCAAGACTTACTAGCGTATTCACCCCAAAACCATTTCATGAAAATCCGCTTCCCAACATTCTTTTCTCAATGCAAGGTTTTCAAATCAACGTTCAAAGTTTAATGCAATCGAATGAATTGATATGCTAATGCAATAATAATCAATGCAATGCAACAATTCTTCCATTTTCAATTCTTCCACACAATACTACTATTGTGATCAAAATTTTCATTTCTCCTTTCCATGCCATTTCACAAGATGAATAGGTACATTTATTCCAATTCATTCAAGGGATAACCATTTCCCACATTTCAAGCATTCTCTACAAATTGGCCAAGACTAAATCAACATTTTGAATAATAATTTCCAAAATGAACAACAATTCCCATATTTCACAAACTTCATCATTTATATATGTAAATAAACAATCTTCAAAACATCCATTTATTTTAACCAAAAAAAATAAATATGACAACATCTTCCAAGGATTTTCAACATCTTTCAAAAAACCCTATTTCTAGGTTTTCTCACCAAAACCATTGATCTCCAAAATATTTAGAAGGATCTCACCAAAATCATCTTTCTTCAGTCGATATAATTCAAACCCTCAATTTCCATTTTTAAAAGGAAAAGAAAATAAACCCACTTTCAAAATTACTCTTCTTCTTGAATCATCAATCCATTTTTTCAAAACTAATCAAAGGATGATTTTGAAAATCATCTAGATCTTGCCAAAAACATACATATAACTCAAAGGAAAATCCTTACCTCAAGTTTGAAGAAGAATTGAGTTGAAACCCTAAAATCAACGATGTCTAAACACGATCTTCACCGCACACAACGTAGCCCTCGCCTAGATAACCAACTTTGATGAAGAACTTGGATCTAAATCCCAATGGATTTGGAGAAATCAAATATCTTGTGAGGTTTTTGGTAGAAAATGTAGAGAGAAGGGAGTGGAAATGTTTTTAGAGAGAGAGATATACAAAAAGTGACATTCAATCAGCTCAAAGAGAGAAGAAAAGGAAAAATTCCGGATCTACCTAACTTCCCGCACGTGTGGAGCCTTCTCCCACATGTGCCGCGCGTGCTCCCGCACGTGCTGCCCTCATCCCTGGACGTGCGACAATTCTTCCCCGTACCTCCAGCTGCACCTGCTTTTTTAGCAGAATGCTTCACTCCCTTCACCTGATTTTCGCACGTGCGGCCTCACCTCCTGCACGTGCGGCCCTCTCACACATGTGTGGCCCAAGGCCCTACACGTGCGGCCCTGGTCCCCAGCCCGGAATTTCCTCGGTTCAACTCCCGACACACCGGACTTGACCCTACACCCTCTGAGACAAGAGAAACTCAACACCAGAGTAAACAAGAATAAGAACTTTTTGAGAAAACTTCTAAACACAAAAACCCATATGAACAACAAGATCCCAAGTGAAACTCGTCACTCTAACTAGGTAAACCAAGAGGAACAAGAACGCACAACGAAATCGGTCATCACAACCTCCCCATCATAGGAAATTTCGTCCCCGAAATTAGATTGAATTACCCAAACAAAGATTTTCAAGCGATCAAAACCATGCTATTACATTTTCTAAAATCAATATTAGTTTTTAACCCAATCTCACCTTTACATCATGGTTACCTCACTGACAACTTCTCAAACACTCATCAACATGAAGTTTCCCAGAAAGTAATGACAACTCACAACAACTTCATGCAATATACATAACAACATGTATTTGACAATCTCAATACATTTCCCTCAAACACTAGGGAATATTATAACGAAAAGCAGTTCAAACATTTTTAAACAAATCTGGATATCTGGAGCGGACTTCCGCCTCCTGTTCCCACGTTACTTCCTCAACCCCATGGTGTCTCCACAACACCTTTACCAACGGTATAGTTTTACCCCGTAGCACTTGCTCCCAGCTATCTAAAATTTGAACCGGTCGTTCTTCATAAGAGGCATCCTCGTCTACCTCCAAATCAACCCAATCAAGCACATGTGAAGGGTCGGGTTCATACTTCCTAAGCATAGATACATGAAATACGTTGTGAACCCTCGAAAACTATGGCGGTAAAGCTAACCGGTATGCCACTTCGCCAATTCGCCAATTCGCCAATTCGTTCTAAGATCTTAAAAGGTCTAATGAACCTCGGGGACAATTTACCACTCTTACCAAATCTCATCAAACCCCGCATTGGTGAAATTTTTAGAAACACATGGTCACTAACTTCAAAAGATAAAGGTCGTCTCCTCTTATCGGCATAATTCTTTTGTCGACTTTGGGCCGCAGCTAACCTTTTCCGAATGAGAACAACATTCTCGGTTGTCTTTCTAACAATTTCTGGACCCAATAACGATACGTCACCTACCTCGGCCCAACAAACCGGCGATCTACAAGGTCGGCTGTACAAGGCCTCAAATGGTGCCATCCCAATACTAGCTCGGTAACTATTGTTATATGTGAACTCAACCAATGATAAATGCTTCTCCCATGACCCCTTGACATCAAGGACACAAGCTCTAAGCATCTACTCCAAAATCTGAATGGTACGCTCCGACTACCCATTGGTTTGAGGATGGTAAGCAGTGCTAAAGGTCAACTTTGTTCCCAACGCCTCTTGAAGGCTTTGCCACAACTCGGCAGTAAAATGAGGATCTCTATCTGACACAATGGTCACAGGGACTCCATGAAGTCGGACTATCTCTCTAATGTACAACTCTGCCAAGTGTTCAATTGAGTTGCTGGTGCACATCGGAATGAAATGGGTAGACTTAGTCAGCCTATCAACAATTATCCAAATGGCGTCATTGCCTCGTTGTGTTCTAGGAAGCCCAACTACAAAATCCATGGTAACACGCTCCTATTTCCACTCGGCTATCGGTAAGGGTTGTAACAAGCCCGCTGGTCTTTTGTGTTCGGCCTTCACTTGTTGACAAGTAAGGCACTTCGATACAAATAAAGCGACATCCCGCTTCATACCCCTCCACCAAAACTGACGACTAAGATAATGATACATTTTAGTGCCTCCCGGGTGTACCGCAAGGCGTGAGTGATGGAACTCTCGAAGTACTTTCTCTCTACAAGATTCCGGTACAAACAAACAGTCTAGGTAACGTACACTCAAATTCGAGTGAACGTTCAAACCTTTCTCTTCCTTCCCATTGGAAATCTTAACACAGATTGATTCCACATCACGGTCTCCTCGTTGTGCCTCTATGACCTTACTAACCAAGATAGGTTGAGCATTCAAAGTAAACAATGTAGCACTTTCTCCAAACTCACCCAAGTGCAAATCAAACTTGCAAATAACATCTAGCATATCCCATTCCCGAATGGCCATACTTGCCAATCTACTCACAGATTTTCAACTCAAAGCATCGGCTACCACATTTGTCTTTCCTGGATGATAGTGTAACTCAAAGTCATAATCCTCCATAAATTCCATCCATCTCCGTTGTCATAAATTCAAGTCTTTTTGAGAAAACAAATACTTTAGACTCTTATGATCGGAGGAGACTTTAAACTTCTCACCGTACAAGTCATGCCTCCAAATTTTCAAGGTAAAAATTACCGCCGCTAATTCTAAATCATGGGTGGGGTAATTCTTCTCGTGAGTTTTCAATTGTCGTGATCTGTAGGCCACAACTCTTCTCTCTTGCATCAAGACACAACCAAGTCCATTCTCGGATGCATCACAATAGACGGTGTAATCCAAACCCCTTTCTGGAATTATTAAGACCGGTGCTATAGTCAATCTAGTCTTAAGTTCTTGGAAAGACTTTTCACAAGCCTTATTCCATACAAACTTGACACCCTTCCTAGTCAACTTAGTCAAAGGTGTAGCTAGTCTAAAAAAGTCCCTCACGAAGCGTTGATAGTACCCTGCTAACCCTAAGAAACTTCGAATCTCAAAAACATTCTTGGGTTGTTCCCAATCCTATACCGCGTCTATCTTTGAGGAGTCTACAGTCACTCCTTCACTCGACACTACGTGCCCCAAAAATTTCACTTCGGTGAGCCAAAACTCGCACTTATCAGATTTGGCATACAAACGGTGCTCCTTAAGCAATTCAAGCACTACCTGCAGGTGAGCCTCATGTGTCTCCTCGGAGGTTGAATAAATTAAGACGTCATCCACAAAGACGACCACAAAAAGGTCCAAGTATTCTCGGAAGATTCAGTTCATTAAATCCATAAACGAAGCCAATGCATTAGTCAACCCAAAAGGCATTACAAGGAATTCATAGTGGCCATAATGCGTACGAAAGGCCGTTTTCTGGATGTCCTCCTCTCGAACTCTCAACTGATGATACCCCAACCTCAAATCTATCTTTGAGAAGCAATGAGACCCTCTGAGTTGGTCAAACAAATCATTTATTCTAGGTAGAGGATACTTGTTCTTCATGGTAACTCGATTCAACTTGCGGTAATCAATACACAACCGTAATGCCCCATCATTCTTCTTCGCAAAGAGAGCCGGTGCTCCCTAAGGCGATGTACTAGGGTGAATGAATCCCTTGTCTAAAAGTTCTTAGAGTTGAATCTTCGACTCATGCAATTCGACTGGTACAAATCTATATGGTGCCATGAAAATTAGTGCCCTGCCAGGCACTAATTCAATGGAGAACTCTATCTCCCGGTGGGGTGGCAAACTAGTAAGATTCTCGAGAAAGCCCTCCGAGTATTCACGAACTACCCTTGGTAATTCAACACGGGCCCCGTCACTCTCACCATTCAAGAGTGTTGCAAGAAGGCCATTAAGCTTGCTCCTACTACGAGGGTCAAAGACTGGCGACAAGACCCTATCAACTTGGTTCCCTAGAAAGTAAATATAATCACCACTTGAGGTGTAAACTGTAACTCTCTGACGGTAACAATCTATCACAGCTCGGTACAAACATAACCAGTCCATGCCTAGAATGACATCAAAACTCGACATGTCTAGCAATACAAAAGCAAACGAAAGTTGACGCCCGGCAACTTCTATCTCATAATTGTGACACCCCCGGTCTAAATCAATCATACCCCCAATAGGTGACTCTACTTTGAGCGGAGACGCTAACTGTCCCACCTCTAACCCCAATGCAGAAATAAATGCAGTAGATATAAATGAATGAGATGCACCTATGTCTGTTAATACATTAGCCAAAGTATTCCACACAACAAAAATACCTCTCATAACTAAGGTTCTCGGTAAGTGCTCTGGCGCAGTAACAGCATACACACGCCCCTGTGGCCCCTGATGAACTTGCTCCTGATGAACTTACTCCTTTCTCGGAGCATAGGTCTGATGTACTAACTGAGCCGAAACGGCTCCCTGATTTGCTCATGAAGCCTGAGCTGAATGAGCCTGCTAGTGACTCTGAGTCTGTCTCGACCTTGATGCGCCAGATGTGCCTTCCAACTGTGGGCAAGTTCTCTTCATATGCCCTGGCTGACCACACTGATAATAATTAAACCCTTGGCCTTTTGAGACTAAGACTGACTCTGAGATCGGTTAGGTGGTGGCGGTAACATCAGCTGCCCTCCTCCCTTCTGTGGGCACGAAAAGGTTTTGTGACCTGGTTGGCCACACTTGAAACATAAAAAACCACTCGATGTACTTTTTCCCGAGCCCACACTAGGCAAAGGAAAAGTGGATCTAGACCGTTGTGGTTGGGACTAGGGTGAAAAAGTGTTCTTGCTCTTCTTGTTTTGCCTATAGTCTCCTTGAGACTCTTGGCCCCTAGACCTCGAACCTCGAAGCCTCTTCTCTTCGGCTTGTATAGAAATCTCTACACGTGCCGCGGACTCCATAAGACGGCCATAATTCCGAATCATATTTTCGACAATCTTGAAGAAGATCTTGGTTCTCAACTTCTTCTCAAATTCTATGCAACGGCGCTCTTCCGTTGCCACTAACTCCGGTGCAAACCTAGACAAACTAGAGAAGACCGTTTCAAATTCAGCCACGAACATGTTAAGTTGTCTGAGGTCTTGAAACTCTTACCTCAATCTCTCCCTAGTAGTGAGAGGTAAATACTTATCTTGGAAAGCAACCACGAAGGCTTCCCATGACAACTCCACTCTACCCTTGGCATATTTCCACCATTGACCTGCATCTCTTTTAAGGTAGTAACTCGCTAGAGTCACTCTCAACTCGCTATCATCAATGTGAAGCATCTCAAATGTCTTCACAGTTTGTTCGAGCCTCTCATTCGCTTTCTTAGGCTCGGGGCCACCATGGAATTCATCTGGTTTGGCCTATAAAAACTCCCTGGTAAGGAAACTCACTCTTGCCTCTAAGGTGTTCTCTCGGGCTTGGTTTTCCGCCCTCAACAAGTTCATAGCCCCCACTATTTCTTTAGCTAGGGCCCCTATTGCGGTTTGACCCGCTTGTTCCACTTGTTCAGCCATATTATCTTGGTTGGACTCTTCCTCTTGCACCGGGACCTCATGGATCGGTACCTCATGCACACCTCGGCGAGCCCTACCACGCCTTTCGCCTCTACCACCACGGGTTTGACCTCTTCCTTACATCCTATAAGGGACAATAGAAATAATTTAGCTCACTAACCCATACGTACCCGCAACTTGCCTCACACGTTTAATTACAACAATTCTATATATTTTTCTACTATATATAGACATTTCAATTTCACTCCACATAAGCACTTAGTCATGTAAACAAATACGGATTGTTCTTTCATGATGAAATTCGTCCCACGAAAAACCAAGAATTCTTAGTAGAACGAGTATTGATCAAGTACCCTTCTAATGAGACCTCAAGGAATTTAACAGGCGCAAACAACATCACAAAAGTCCAATCCCATACCCATTTAGTCACATAAGCATGTTATCACATAGTCATAAAATGCATAACACTCTCTAAGCATGCTAAATGAACCCATTGTGGTTAAACAACCACTTCCCACAAGCTCCAAGTATTCAAACCCGGCAGCTCTGATACCAAGTTGTAACGCTCTAATTTTTCATACCCAAATGATAATACAATAATCATGGCTCTTTAAAGTAAAACTGAAAATATATCTCCACACTTGCATTACATGATACAAATAGTCTTCATGAGATAATACATTCACTCCAAAACAAGGTAACATAAACAAATAAATACCCCCATGCGTTTACAAGTTTCCAAGGCTTAGGCCCAGTTACACAAATCGGTTATTCAAACCCACACAAATACAACCCTTGGCTTACAAAACAGAGTCACGCAAAATGAGAGCATTGTGCTCCCAACACACACTTCCACGCCCTCAATTGGGGCGGAATCACCACGTTCTTTCCTGCACAAAAATCCTATAGGGTGAGCTTAAAGCCTAGTAGGAGATCCTTAACAAAGTATATACAATTTATACAAGTCTCAAGAGATGAATGCACATGCCATGCTAGGTTCTTTTAAAAGTAAGACACATCTTCATCTTTTGAAAATCATCATGCTCAATGATGTCATGTAACTCCAACTGTTCAAAATTAACCAATTTAACTTAAGGGGCGGTAAATACAACTCTGATAATTCCCTAGGTCGGTGTCTGCAAGTAGACTATACAAGTACTACCAATTGTCAATTTTACCGGTATTAATCGGAAGGCTCGACACCTATCCGCGCGACTTTCTAGTCTTTCACCAAGGACACTTAGGCCAACTTAATCAATTTCATCTACACCACCTATCAAGACTTACCACCATATTTATCCCAAAACCATTTCATGAAAATTCGCTTCCTAACATTCTTTTCTCAATACAAGGTTTTCAAATCAATGTTCAAAGTTTAATGCAATTAAATGAATTGATAAGCCAATGCAACAATAATCAATGCAATGCAACAATTCTTCCACACAATACTACTATTGTGATCAAAATTCCCATTTCTCCTTTCCATGCCATTTCACAAGATGAATAGGTACACATTTATTAAAATTCATTCGAGGGATAACCATTTCCCACATTTCGAGCATTCTCTACAAATTGGCCATTTCAAGACTAAATCAACATTTTGAATAACAATTTCCAAAATGAACAACAATTCCCATATTTCACAAACTTCATCATTTATATATGTAAATAAACAATCTTCAAAACATCCATTTATTTTAACCAAAAAAATAAATATGACAACATCTTCCAAGGATTTTCAACATCTTTCAAAAACTCCTATTTCTAGGTTTTCTCACCAAAACCATTCATCTCCAAAATATTTAGAAGGATCTCACCAAAATCATCTTTCTTCAATCGATATAATTCAATCCCTCAATTTCCATTTTTAAAAGGAAAAGAAAATAAACCCACTTTCAAAATTACTCTTCTTCTTGAATCAACAATCCATTTTTTCAAAACTAATCAAAGGATGATTTTGAAAATCATCTAGATCTTGCAAAAAACATATATATAACTCAAAGGAAAATCCCTACCTCAAGTTTGAAGAAGAATAGAGTTGAGACCCTAAAATCAATAATGCCTAAACTCGATCTTCACCGCACACAACGTAGCCCTCGCCTAGATAACCAACTTTGATGAAGAACTTGGATCTAAATCCCAATGGATTTGGAGAAATCAAAAATCTTGCGAGGTTTTTGGTAGGAAATGTAGAGAGAAGGGAGAGGAAATGTTTTTAGAGAGAGAGATATCCAAAAAGTGACATTCAATCAGCCCAAAGAGAGAAAAAAGGGAAAAATTCCGGATCTACCTAACTTCCCGCATGTGCGGAGCCTTCTCCCTCACGTGCTGCGCGTGCTCCCGTACGTGCGACCCTCATCCCCGCACGTGTGGTAGTTCTCCCCCACACCTCCAACCGCACCTATTTTTTTAGCAGAATGTTTCACTACCTTCCCTTGAATTCCGCAAGTGTGGCCTCACCTCCCGCACGTGTGGCCCTGGTCCCCAGCCCGGAATTTCCTCGGTTCAACTCCCGACACACCGGACCTAACCCCACACCCTCCAAGACAAGAGAAACTCAACACCAGAGTAAACAAGAATAAGAACTTTTTGAGAAAACTTCTAAACACACAAACCCATACGAACAACAAGATCCCAAGTGAAACTTATCACTCTAACTAGGTAAACCAAGAGGAACAAGAATGCACAACGAAACTGGCCGTCATAACCTCCCCAGCATAGGAAATTTCGTCCCTGAAATTAGATTGAATTACCCAAACAAAGATTTTCAAGTGATCAAAACCATGCTATTACATTTTCTAAAATCAATATTAGTTCTCAACCCAATCTCACCCTTACATCATGGTTATCTCACTGACAACTTCTCAAACACTCATCAACATGAAGTTTCCCAGAAAGTAATGACAACTCACAACAATTTCATGCAATATACATAACAACATGTATTTGACAATCTCACTACATTACCCTCAAACACTAGGGAATATTACAACGAAAAATAGTTCAAACATTTTAAAACAAATTTGGATATTTGGAGCGGACTTCTGCCTTCCGTTCCCATGTTGCTTCCTCAATCCCATGGTGTCTCCACAACACTTTTATCAACGGTATAGTTTTACCCCGTAGCACTTGCTCCCGGGTATCTAAAATTTGAACCGGTCACTCTTCATAAGAGGCATCCTCGTTTACCTCTAAATCAACCCAATCAAGCATATGTGAAGGGTCGGGTTCATACTTCCTAAGCATAAATACGTTGTGAACCCCCGAAAACTATGGCGGTAAAGCTAACCGGTATGCCACTTCGCCAATTCGTTCTAAGATCTCAAAAGGTCCAATGAACCTTGGGGACAATTTACCACTTTTACCAAATCTCATCAAACCTCGCCTTGGTGAGATTTTAAAAAACACATGGTCACTAACTTCAAAAGATAAAGGTCGTCTCCTCTTATCGGCATAACTCTTTTGTCGGCTTTGGGCCATAACTAACCTCTTCCGAATGAGAACAACTTTCTCGGTTGTCTCTCTAACAATTTCTGGACCCAACAACGGTGCGTCACCTAACTCGGCCTAACAAACCACCGATCTACAAGGTCGGTCGTACAAGGCCTCAAATGGTGCCATCTCAATACTAGTTTGGTAACTATTGTTATATGTGAACTCAACCAATGATAAATGCTTCTCCCACGACCCCTTGAAATCAAGGACACAAGCTCTAAGCATCTACTCCAAAATCTGAATGGTACGCTCCGACTGCCCATCGGTTTGAGGATGGTAAGTAATACTAAAGGTCAACTTTGTTCCCAACGCCTCTTGAAGGCTTTTCCACAACCGGGCAGTAAAATGAGGATCTTTATCTGACACAATGGTCACAGGGACTCCATGAAGTCGGACTATCTCTCTAATGTACAACTCTGCCAAGCGTTCAACTGAGTCGCTGGTGCACATCGGAATGAAATGGGTAGACTTAGTCAACCTATCAACAATTACCCAAACGGCGTCATTGCCTCATTGTGTTCTAGGAAGCCTAACTACAAAATCTATGGTAACACGCTCCCATTTCCACTCGGCTATCGGTAAGGGTTGTAACAAACCTGCTAGTCTTTGGTGTTCGGCCTTCACTTGTTGACAAGTAAGGCACTTCGATACAAATAAAACGACATCCCGCTTCATACCCCTCCACCAAAACTGACGACTAAGATAATGATACATTTTAGTGCCGCTCGGGTGTACCGCAAGACGTGAGTGATGGAACTCCCGAAGTACTTCCTCTTTACAAGATTCCGGTACAAACAAATAGTCTAGGTAACGTACACTCAAATTCGAGTGAACATTCTAATCTTTCTCTTCCTTCTCATTGGAAATCTTAACACGGATTGATTCTACATCACAGTCTCCTCGTTGTGCCTCTATGACCTTACTAACCAAGGTAGGTTGTGCATTCAAAGTAAACAAGGTAGCACTCTCTCCAGACTCACCCAAGTGCAAATCAAACTTGCAAATAACATCTAGCATATCCCACTCCCAAATGGCCACACTTACCAAACTACTCACAGATTTTCGACTTAAAGTATCGGCCACCACATTGGCCTTCCCTGGATGATAGTGTAACTCAAAGTCATAATCCTCCATAAATTCAATCCATCTCCGTTGTCATAAATTCAAGTCTTTTTGAGAAAACAAATACTTTAGACTCTTATAATCGGAGATGACTTCAAACTTCTCACCGTACAAGTAATGCCTTCAAATTTTCAAGGCATAAATTACCGCCACTAATTCTAAATCATGGGTGGGGTAATTCTTCTCGTGAGTTTTCAATTGTCGTGATCCGTAGGCCACAACTCTTCCCTCTTGCATCAAGACACAACCAAGTCCATCCCCGGATGCATCACAATACACGATGTAATCCAAACCCCTTTCCGGAATTATTAAGACCGGTGCTGTAGTCAATCTAGTCTTAAGTTCTTGGAAAGACTTTTCACAAGCCTCATTCCACACAAACTTGACACCCTTCCTAGTCAACTTAGTCAAAGGTGCAGCTAGTCTAGAGAAGTCCCGCATGAAGCGTTGATAGTACCCTGCTAACCCTAAGAAACTTCGAATCTCAAAAATATTCTTGGGTTGTTCCCAATCCTGTACTGCGTCTATCTTTGAGGAGTCTACAGTCACTCCTTTACTCGACACTACGTGCCCCAAATATTTCACTTCGGTGAGCCAAAACTCGCACTTATTAGATTTGGCATACAAACGGTGCTCCTTAAGCAATTTAAGCACTACCCGCAATTAAGCCTCAATGTTTTTCCTCAGAGGTTGAATAAATTAAGATGTTGTCCACAAAGACGACCACAAAAAGGTCCAAGTATTCTCGGAAGATTCGGTTCATCAAATCCATAAAGGAAGTCGGTGCATTAGTCAACCCAAAAGGCATTACAAGGAATTCATAGTGGCCATAACGCGTACGAAAGGCCATTTTCTGGATGTCTTCTTCCTGAACTCTCTACTGATGATACCCTGACCTCAAATCTATCTTTGAGAAGCAACGAGACCCTCTGAGTTGGTCAAACAAATAATCTATTCTAGGTAGAGGATACTTGTTCTTAATGGTAACTCGATTCAACTTGCAGTAATCAATACACAACCGCAATGACCCATCTTCTTCTTTGCAAATAGAGCCGGCGCTCCCCAAGGCGATGTACTAGGGCGAATGAAGCCCTTGTCTAAAAGTTCTTGGAGTTGAATCTTCAACTCATGCAATTCGACTGGTGCAAATCTATATAGTACCATAGAAAGTGGTGCCGTGCCAGGCACTAATTCAATGGAGAACTCTATCTCTCGGTGGGGTGGCAAACTAGTGAGATCCTCGGGAAAGACCTCCGAGTATTCACGAACTACTCTTAGTAATTCAATATGGGCCTCGTCACTCTCACCATTCAAGAGTGTTGCAAGAAGGCCATTAAGCTTGCTCCTACTACGAGGGTCAAAGACTGGCGACAAGACCCTATCAACTCGGTTCCCTAGAAAGTAAAAACAATCACCACCTGAGGTGCAAACTACAACTCTCTGACGGTAACAATCTATCACAGCTCGGTACAAACATAACCAGTCCATGCCTAGAATGACATAAAAAATCGACATGTCTAGCAATACAAAAGCAAACGAAAGTTGACGCTTGGCAACTTCTATCTCACAATCATGACACCCCCGGTCTAAATCAATCATACCCCGAATAGATGACTCTACTCCACTTCAAAGTTCCTAATCCTGCGATAGAACTTATAGTCTTGGTTTATCGTATTACTGGTTATTTCTTCCCCTATTGCCGTACCTCCATGTTCCTCATTTAATAGTTTCTCAAAATAGTTCTTCCATCTTTCTTTAATCTCTTCATCCCTTACCAATACCTTAGAATCCTCACTCTTGATGTACTTGATTAAAATCTCCTATTTTCCTCTCCCGTATCTTAGCAAGTTTGTATACCCTCTTCTCTTCCTCCTTACTGTCTAGTCTAGTGTATAGATCATCATAAGCTTTCAACTTAGCCTCTCTCACTACTTTCTTGACCTCCTTATTAACCAATCTATAGCTCTTAAGGTTTTCCTTAGTTCTATCCTTTTACCACTTTGTAAAGCAGTATTTTTTTTGCCTTAACTACCGCTTGGACCTCTTCCCTCCACCACCAAGTTTCCCTAGAACTGGGTCCCATTCCTTTCAACTCTCCAAGCACTTCCCTTGAGATTCTCCTCATACAATTGACCATCAGGTTCCACAGAATGTTAGAATCATCTTCCAAGGCCCAAGTACTTTCCTTATCTATTCTATTCTTAAATGCACAAAGTAGTTAAAGTAATGTACAAACTAGAGCAATGCCAAAATTATTATTTTTTTCCTAAAAAAAATAAAATTAATTAGGGATCCAGCCTACAAACTAAAAAATTACATTAGAGAAGCTATAAATTAAAGATCGATTTTGAAAGCAATCTAAGTATGAAAAAGTGGGCAAAAGATAAGATTTGGCTTTACAAAACGTTAACCCCCAAGTTTTACCAACTCAATACACCCTTGAGTGAAAATACTGAAAGTCAAAGATTTTTTTTCCCAATTATTTTACTTTTTGTATGGTTTTTCCTAAAAAAAAAAAAAGTCATTTCCAAACATAGTTTTTTTCACCACATATTTTAACCAAATAGTCAACAAAAAATAAAAAAAAAAAAATACTAAAAAAGCCACTTTCCAAACAAACTCTTGGACAGTGTAGAGCCAGTCTGATATAATTCTTTCCACAGTGGTTGATGGTACTCTTCTTATATCTTAGAAAGCAGGGTCTGTCTATTATACACACCTTTTCATATAGAGCATTGCTATTCAAGTCAAAAAATTGGGCCTGCTTTTCAAGCTCAATGATATGGTAATTGTGGGACCTCTCGGAGGGTATCCGAGTGCACCCAATAGTTCAAACCTTCGGTCTGGTTTCACAACTGCAATGTGACATAGAATGAGAGTCTAAATTTGGAAAATCCATTAATCATAAGAAATGCTAAGAATAGACTACATCACTAGACTCAGAGTCAACACCTGATCTTTTGGGAAAAACTAGAAAACCCATGACTCATGCCAAAGGGCATATTTTGTCATAACCAAAGTATCTCATCTCAGAAACTTAGGTATGAGGCGGGAAGGTCTTGAATTGAGCACCCTCATTCATCTCTATTATAGACCGGCCTTTACTAATTTACAATATGAGATTCATTACCAAGATATGCTCATGTTCTGATTATTAATGCTAAAATTTCTATGTGAAGCAAACAAGTATAGACTAAATCACTTACTTTGGAATGCTTTTTTCTCATGCATTTTTAGAAAAGAGTTTGGAAGTGTGCAACTCAAAAAGAAACATGAGTTCACATGCATAGAAATCAAGATGTTCCCAGCTTAAGTGAAATAACCTCCATCCACCGGCAATCAAAGAGTTATCTCAAGTAAGTAAGTAGTCACATAATAGCATGCTAGACATAGTAAGAAAAACATGCACAAACGCTATGCAAAAGATGAAAGAAGCTCACTTAGTACTCCTCCACACCAAGCCAAGCGGAAATGATTAGAAAAATATGCATGATCCTAGATGTAAAGAAACTAATGTAATACACACAAAAACGCAAATAAAGATTTGGCTACTAATCATATGATATATGACCCACTCAAGACATGGAGTAGCGCACATAATCACATAAGAAGTAAAGGAATGAGAGACAAAATGAGCCAAGTCTTATGCATGAGAAATGGATGCAAAACATGGAAGAATGATGAAGAAAACATGATGCCAAGAGAGAGAAAGTTCTAAATAAAAGGGATAGAAAGAAAGAGATAAGGGAGACACATATCAAAGCTACAAACAAAAGAGACTACTCAACAAGGATAATGGAAGCGACTATTAAAATAAAAAAACGATCATGGATGATTTAACTATGCTAATAAAGCTATCAAATAAAAATGGAAAAGCTACCAAGCATCACAAAATGCTACATGATAATCATAGAAACAATCAAATAAAGAATGAAAATAAATCAAATCCATCATTCTCATCATAGAGGAGATGAGATGATGGTCTTTCTTAATCACCAATGGATATAAAAATCACATGATGATCATGGAAGCAAAACAAGGAGAGACTAAAATGAAAACTACCATACTCATCATAGGAGAAGGGATGGGATGATAGACTTCTTTGATTATCAAAGATATAGAAATCAATGATGATCATAGAAGTAACAATCATAAAATGGAAGCTAAACAAAAAGTAAATCAAAGAAATGAATATGAATGTACATCATCTCTCTTGGAAAAGGGTAAATTGATACCTAAATCCATGTTAAGAGTAGATGGAGAGAATAGATTACAAATCACTTCAAAGTGGAAGCCATGTTTGCCTTCCAAGAAAGCAGAGAGAAAATAAAAGAAAGTAAGAGAAAATGAAAGAAGATGGAATCTATAAATCTCTAACCACCAATTTAGGCCCATGGGCACTCAATTAATTTCACAAAACAATCCAAATGTTCATTAGGATGTGAACATGGATTGAGTCATGAGAATTAATGTGACGCCCTAAAAAATTGGGAACATCAAGGAATATATTAACAAATAAATACAGGATTTTTCTACAGTTACAAGTGTGACGCTCCAAGATTTACTCTAATGATGAAGTCTAGGAAACTTCACTAATGAGTCATTTGGTCAAATAACCAAGTAAGATCTCAGTAAAGATCGGAGGAGTCAATATAGCCTTCTTTCAAAGTCCATTCTCCTTAGATAACAAAGCTACCTTTTTGACAGATATTAACAAGGTATTAACACAAAGTCTACATAAGTTGACAAAAAATAAGGATAGGTTAAGAAAGATATGTATAGATATAGTAAAATAATTATTATAAGAGATAAGTTTTAATTAAATCAAGAATTTAAACGTTACAATTCCAAACAGGGTTACAAAACGAGATTCAACAAAACTAATTCCTAATTCTTCTAAGATAATCATATGTCTTCAAATGCTCCAACTTCATCTTCGACGGGGTAATAGTCTTCAATACCTAGCATAAAACGTCATGAGTTTTGAATGCCTAGTAAAGCACACACATCACGTTTTTTTCCCCCCAATCTAATACACAATCACAATTATAACAAACAAGTAATGAAGAATGCTATTCAAGTCAATAACAAAGAATTATAAGGTTAAATGTTAGTAATCTAGAAATCCCCCAAGAGATTTCATCCTCTCAACCATAGGAATTGGACTTGGATTATTCGGTATGCCCCCTCTTTGCTGTTTTCCTGACCTTATCCCAAATGCCGACAATGGTTACATACCATATAACGCCAAAGAGATGGTAAAAATATATAACATCTTCCAACCTTATCCATTATGAGTACTTAGGATCCGAATACAACCAATCCATTCAAGAGTTCCGAAACAACCACTTACGCAAGACTTAACCTTTAGTTAGGGAACACGTCCTATCAATCCATTATCATCTCATCATTATTCAAGTGATCTAAAACCCAATACCACCCTATTTAGTTTCTTCTTGAGTTAGATGTTTTAAGTTAAGGTTAGAACAAGCTATTGAAACAATAATTTCTATACATGTATAAGCATCATCAGAGCACTGCGGTAAAGCAATATAGAAATAATAATGTAAAAATCACACTAAGGCCCAAATAAGTGATAAGAAGCACATTCATGAAATTAAAAGCATGAAATCATCAACAAACATAAATTTCCAAATTAGATACACTTTAAAGATCAAAATATAAGAGAGATTTCTAGTTTTTGTTGAACTCGAAATTTCTGTGCTTTGTGGAAAATTTTATATAGTTTCTGGATCATCTTTCGAAAATAGGATAGCTTTAATAGATTTTTAGTTATTAAAGAAATACTTCAGCATTGTCCAGATTCATCGATTGTTACGAAAATCGGATTTTCTCTTAAACCACTTACTCTTTTTCAATAACAACATTTTTACTTGAAAGTTAACACTTTAAGGAAAGTTTTGATATAAAAATAAGGTCAAGAGAATTTTTGTGCAATTTTCTAAATTTTTTGAAATTGGGTTGAAAATACAGGCATTTCTTACACAAAACTTGAAATAAGAGGAGTAATAGAAAAAGAAGGCAACCATGAGTACACTTCTCTTATGATAAAAATATGCTAAATAATATATAAATAACTCAGATTTTTAGATTGAAGGTGTGTATTTGGAAATATTGTAAGATATGAATAGAAAAAGATAATTTTGCTTCAATTAAGAGAAAATATACAAGTAAGGAAGGAAACAAGGCTCAACTTATTTTATTCAAACAGAAGAACACCATGAATGCATATCTGAAAATGGTATTTAACACCTCTAAGATTATGTATTCGAATGAGAAAATACAAGAGTGGGTTGTGTTGTGGCTTACGTGTTTGCCTAGGAAAGGTGTTGTGCAAGAATTGCTCACTTTTCTTCCTCGTCCTCCTCCAAAGTTCTCACTTTCTCTCCTCTTTCCCTCTCCTCAGCCGATGTGTATGTATGCGTTTGTTGTGCCAAAAGTGTTGAGAGAGGTGGTGTATTTATAGAAAAATTGTGGTGAAAGGTCTTAATTGTCCTTTGGTTGGAATTGAATGGAATGGACTTGTATTTAGTTGAATTGTAATGAAATTAGGGGTGATTAGGAAGATTAAGTGTTATTTACTTCGGATTAACCCTTACTAGTTGGTTTGAAACTTGATTGAAAGGTGGGTACAAGACAAACATCTTTGACTTGGGGTCTTTGCTCAAAGTCTTCCATGAATTCATGAAATTGGTTTCAAAAGTACTACACAATCTCCATGGCCATGTGCTTCAATTGACTAGGGTTTTTGAGGGGTTTTTTATTTTCTTTTTGTGCACAAATTCATCTTAAAATAATATAGATATTTTGTGGAAAATATTATTATAATGAATTGTACTTTTATATATACAAAGAAATAATTTTGAGGCTAATGTGCAATGGGCATGGCTCAATTGATGAATAAAATTAGTGATAGGAAAATAATTTGGTTGGAGTTGCTTCACTCCAAATTTAAAAGGAGAATAGTAGGACGAAAACAATGAAAATTGGAAACTAGGGTTTTGAGCGATCAATCTATAATTAGAGTATAATTAATAAATATTAGACTGTTTGAAATGGTTATTATTCTATCGGGGTCGATTAGGGTTTGCACAGTTTCGTTCAAGACATTTTTTAATTCTAGAGTTTAAAACGCAATTGAATAGATTTTCAGGGTTTTTATTAAAATAAACTCAAGGTTAGGGATTCAAATGTAATTATGAAAACTATGGTCTCTATGATTAAGCTTGTTTGGATGATGGGAAAATTAGTGAGAAAGTGATGAAAAATGGAAGAAAATGAAAGCAAACAAGAGAATTATGAAAATAAATCATAGGATATGACTAGAACTCTCTGTACAAATCCAAAACTAATCTAGATTACCAAAGAAAAAAAAAAGAAAAAAAAAGAGTGTTTGGTAGGTGAGAAAATGAAAGAAAAGTGCAAGAAAATGAGAATCTATATAATCCAACATATCCTATGGAGGGGTGGCTAATCCCCTCCATTATCCACAAGGCCCAATCACATCAATCAAATCTCCAAGAATAGTAATAAATAGAGAGTGCTTGGGAGAAGAGAAAAGAAAAGAAAGTAGAGAAAATGAAAGAAAGTACCTCATATCTCTTTTCAAATCCAAAGCAATAGGGGATAAAAGCAGAGCAATAAGAAATAATTGTAATTTTCCTCTAAAGCTTCAATGGAGATTCATGAATCTTCAAGCTTGGTCTTCAATGGAGGAGAGAGAGTTTTTTGAAGTATTTGAGCAGAATTTTTAGTAAAATGAGGAGAAAGAAAAGCTTTATTTATTTATTTTAAATCTCTACCCAAATGGTTGTACTTATAGGCCAAAGAAAGGTACCAACCAAGCGAATATGCTCAAGATATCCACATGGAATATTCCAGAATGCTTGGGGACCACTCGTAATCCAAATGGAATATTCTAAGAAATAGGAGAACCACTCAAGAAGTTGTTTGGTTGAGAATTTAGGAATTTTTGGGATCTTTTTTGAAAAAATTGGAATCTCTAATTCTCCAAAGGAAGGGGTTTTTATGCTTTGGGGGCTTGGAATATGCCTCTAGATCCCATGAATCCAAATGACATATTCCAAGATCCTTGGGATACCTCTCAAGAAAACTGCTCAGTGGATGTCATAACATGATGCACTGGATAATAAATGTTCGGCTGAAAAGAAGTAACCCGACGCATTTCCTCATAAAATACTCTGACAAAGGTAGAAAATGCCCGGAGACGTGTCCACAGATCATAATTGTTCGGCGCATTGCTTAGAAAATGTTTGGTGAAATAGAAAGGATTTGGGCATGCGTACACGAGATAAAATGATTCAGCGTGTTCCTTGAAAAGTTATTCAGCCAGCCAAAGCTTATCTGACTGATTTTCTTGAAAGGTATCCCCTATTTTCTCATTTATTCTAGCTTTCGAAGCTAGCTCTTTTGAAAACCGAATCAAACATTTTTTGGAAAACAGAATGCTAAGAATGTCCCAAATGAATGGAAAAATGCCCATTGCCTTAAAAACATTTTTGAAAATAAATTTTAGGGTGTCTATAGCAATCAATTAGTATATCTAAGACAACAAACTCTCTCATATCTTCTGAGTGGGTAATTTGTGTAGTGCAAATTGGGCCGAGCTAGATAGGCACGGGTTTGAGATCTGGGTCGCATAGATGAACTGGGTTGAGGTTGCATGCACATGAGTCGAGCTAAATCACAGCTTGGTGTCAACTGAGTTATGATTGGACAACTGCATGGTCTAAATCGTGCAGAATGTAAACCGGTCAAACAAGTTTGATCGAAAATGTAAGGTTAAGTATTTTGGACCGAGCTACTTAAGAAAACAAGTCAAGCATGATTTGGTTCAATGCTCTGACTAGGATAAGTGAAGAGCCGTGCAATGTTAGTATGGTGACGTATCATGCTGAATTTGTATGATGTTGCATATTGCATGGTTGAATCAAGTACTGACAAAGCTAATGTAGTTCGTTGCTCGGCTGGAAGTCTTGCAAAGAGTTGTGCCATCTCACTTGGTTTGTAGTGAGGAGGGTGTTAAATGATAGGCTCTATCCTTGGGGAATGTGATTCCTAGAAGGATTCTACAAAGGAAAATTAAAGTCCTACTAAGATTGTGCCATGCGAAACTTATAAAAGCTCAGAGTTAACCTAATTCTAGGTATTGCAATTACTATTCCCGAATTTATAAAGTTTCCCCCCCTTGTTTGTTTTATTTGCTGACTTAGGCATCAGAGGGGTTTCCGGCACACACCCACTAGTTAGCTCATGTTTGTGATTTTAGGTTAAACGACGACGGTCAAAGAATTGATAACTTGATCAACAGGATTATACAAGTAAAGAATATTTCTTGCTTGTACAATTGGCGCCGTTTGTAGGAATCTTATATAGAACAAACCTTTTGATCAAGTTTTTCTTCAATGATTTCAATGGCGTACAACAAAGATTTGCCTCTTTCCGTCATCAATGGTCAAACACCAGAGGCCAACATAAGGCACGGAGATTTGGCTCCTGCACCTTCCATGGCTAATTTGGATCAGCAACGATGAAACCCTCACAAAGGCGCTCTAGAAAAGCATGGTTTGAGCCCTAGCTGCTCCTAAAGCCCAGATGGGCAAAGATGACAAACTGATTCTCAAGTTTTGTAAGATTGAGTGAGGCTCAAGATGAATTAATTAAGAGAATGGCGGTGGATATGGAGGTTTTGAAATGCTAGGTGACGGGCAGGGGTGTCATTGAAGTGGAAACCCGGGGAGAGGGCACTCAATCCCATCGTTCTAAAGGTGAAGATGTGCGGGCTTCGCCAAAACCTTTGAAGAGTAAGAGCCTTAGGACAGGTGACTCTCAGTCGAGGACATCTAGATCTTGTCACTCCAAGTCTGAGAGGACGAGGTTGTAGACACCCCATTTTTGACCGTCCTCAAGAATTGGACATCATCGTTTGTGCACTCGATGATTGTCCTTGTTTGTGTTCGTTTTGAGCGCCCGATGTCCTCGTCAGAACACCTTGTCTTTGAGCCTTGAAACCTTATCTGTTTTGTGCATGTTTTTGGACCAAGAGCTTGTTGCCTCTAGTTTGAAGGAGTGGGTGACTTGTCGGCCTGCCCCCTAGGCTATCAGCCAGGGCTTGTTTTTGTCGGCTACCAGTGGTGGCCGATGGCCTTTGGTCTCTTTTTCCAGATATTTGTTGACAGTTGTGCTAGCTGTTGCTCACTAAGCTGCATCTTCATACACGTGTATGGTGAGATGTTCACAAGCTCAAGACTTGTTTTTCTATATATAGGGGGTGTCCCCCATTTTGGAGGGTTAGGATTTTTAGAACAAAAAATATCTCTCTCTCTAGAATTCTCTCTCTCTCTCTCTCTCTCTTGTTATTTTGTAAACATTTGCTTAGTTTCTCTTAGCTTTTGCATATCAACCCTTAACCAAACACTCTCACCTTTGGGATGAGATTGCTTGGAGCCTCCTTTGAGCTCTAGAAGGTGGTTTAAGCTTAGATTTGTGCCTATTTTGTGCCTTAGGTTAAGAGGTATAACACTTGTTATTTAAGCTTGTTTTCAATACTTGTTTTGTCATCTTTTCAAACTGCTTTTGGGCTAATTTTGAATTGTCAAAAACTCTGTTTTTGTGACTTAAAAGTGTTGGTTTGAGGGCTCTTTGAGTTAGGGGGTGGTCCACCCTTCTTGTCACTTTTTTGTTAAGCTTTTGTGCTATTATTCACCACTTTCAAATCAAATTTTTTTGGCCTTTTAACCACTAAATCTCAACGATTTTTCAATGGTAAAAATCAACTTTTGAAGTCCAAAATTGGAGGGGTTAGCCTCCCCTTCTTGTGTCTTGTTTGCATGCCTAGTTAGCTTTGTGAGTTAGCATGTTTTTCTAGCTTAATTTAGCTCTAGTCCAACATGTTTTTGCCATTGTTGTGACCTATTTTGGCTCTGTTTTGGGCTGGTTAATTCATTTGAGGCTTGTTTTGCATAGTTGTAGTGTTAATTCCTTCACTCTCTTGATGTTTTAATGCTTTAATCATCATTCTTTTGAGTTGAAAGCATGTTTTAGTGTTGTTTTGCACTTAATTTCAGAACTTTAATCTCTTCAACCTCCCTCCGTTCTTCACTCTTTTGTTTGTTTTGAAAGTGGTTTCAAACCACTTGTTTTCCTAAGTGTGAAATTGAGGTGTTGCACCTAATGGTTTAATCCCTTAGGGGGTTCATTACCAATAGTGTAATGCCTCTTTCATGCCCAAAGTAACTTGTGGTTTGAGCCATCTTTCCCTTAGAGGACACTCACTTTTGGACTTAATCGATTAAAGAATGAATCGGTAATGTAAAATGAGTAAACAAAATAAACAAGTAAAAAAGGCAAGATAAGCATCTTTTGTGTTGCATTGCATGTGTTCGAATCGGACGTTAATTCGAACGCTAAGGAAAATGGAACATTTCATACTCGAAAGTGATGAAATGTGCCACTTTCCTTGGTTACCATCACCCTTGATCATGCATGATAAGGTGGTGGTCTTTTTGAGTCTTGTTTTGCACTCATTAAACTTGTACAAACTTGGTTCTTCGACCATCATGCATGGAAATTGCTTGGTTGATGGTTTGAGAGCCAAGAGTTTCATTCCTTTGAGCTTGTGTGATGATAAGGAGTGTAAACAATACAAACAAACTGCAAAAGTACACTGTTTTGTTCTATTATGCTCGTTGTTGCAGCAGGGAAGTCCAAACCAGTAGTGGCTGATAGCCACCACCAGTGGCTGACCAGCCACCATCAGTAGTCGACCATCCACCTTTGTTGGCCGACCGACCATCAGCAGTGGCCGACCGACCCCCCTGTCGGCCACCAATGAAATTCAGCAGATTGTTCCTGAGGCAGAGCAGATGTGATCTGGAGAAGAGGAAAGTGTAATTGCTTCTGTGTAACAAAGGCTTGCAGCAGCAAAACAGTGTCCATTCATCCCTCACTTCCCGAGGCCTTTTAGTTGCTTTGCTTAGTAAGTTAGTGGTAGCTAATTCATGCAAATGTTGTAATTATTTAAGTAGATTAGTTAGTTAATTCATGTTGTAATTAATTAGCTTAATCACTTTGTAATTAGTTAGTTAAGTGTTTAGCTAATTAATTTGATTTGTAATATTTAATTAGCTTAGAATAGTTAGTTAAATAGTGTTGTAATTAGTTAGCTTTAATTAGCTTAGTGTAGCTTAGCTTATTCATTCTGACCCTCCTTTTGCGTTTGAGTACAATTGTCCAACATATGATTGCAACTGCGTGTTGTTTCTGTCTGAGTCGAGGTACTGTGCGGTTTCTAATTTTTGTTTCTTTTTGCTTTATTTTCTTTTTGCAAGGTAGTCTTTCACCATTGCTTCAGACGATTCTGTTACCCCTCAATCACTTTGGACCTGAGTTAGAAGGATTTGTAGATTTGGGGATCTAGTCAGGGGGGACAGACAGTGTTTGTTTGACTCCCTCCGGTTATTAGGCGGAGGAGGATTCGGCAGAATTCGCCAATTCAGCAGTCACCATTTACCTCGCTTGTGCCCAGTCAGGCCCAATCATCTACTTCCACTCTAGACAGAAAGTACTCACCAGTTCCAGTAGTTCAAAGTCCTCTAGCCAACATGGAAGATATGCTTCGACAACTCCAGCAAACTATTGAGGCTATGCAGCTAGATGCTGCCCGCCAAACGAAAATTGCAGCCTAGCAGGCTGAGTTGATCACTAGGCTGCAGCAACAACTGCCGTAACAGGCAGCGGCCTCTGCACCCCATCCTCCTCCTACAAGCCTTCCAATATCCGAAGCTACTGCTCCTATAGTTAATGTCCAGTAAAATGCGGGCATCCTAGTGGATCCGATTCCACCCCAGACCTCTAAAGCACCGGCATACCAAACGGAGGCCCCCTTTGGGTTTGAGGTCAACCCTACTGCTTTGAAAGTCAACAAGCTAGAAGAGCTCTTCAAACGGGCGTAGGGTATGAATACAATCCCGGGTATGGAGAATGGTTATATTGATGCAACATTGACCTTATCGGATAGATTCAAGATGCCGCATATAGGCCGGTTTGATGGTTCAGGGGATCCTATGGTCCACTTACGGCTCTTCTCAGATATATTGCGGCCTATGGACCTATCCAGACATCAGAAGGTCTCACTTTTTGGCTAGACCTTATTGGGTATAGCGGTCATTTGGTATGCCAAGCTGGAAGACTCAGTGAAACGAAGCTGGGATGAGATGGCCGAGGCCTTTGTAGCGCAATACTCTTACAATACCCAAATCGAGGTCACAACTCATGATCTCAAAGTAACTTGTCAGGAGCCGAATGAGGGCTTCTTAGATTTCGTAACAAGGTGGAGGGCAAAGGCGTCAATGATGACGACCTGACCATCTGAAAAGGATCAAATCAGAATAATAGTTCGAAACCTGCAGGGGAAATCACTACAGAAAATGATTGTCTTGCCCTTATTCATATTCACTGATCTCCATGAGATAGGAGTTCACATTGAGGATGCGATGAGACAGCGTTTGATAAATGACGAGAATGAGTAGCCTAAGAGGCCTTTCACACGCAGTTCCAATGCGACTACGAGTGGTAGTGCAGCTGCAAGGCCTTCAGATGTGGGTATGGTCACCACCACACCTAAAACTACCAACCTTTTTTCTAGTACATCCAATACAACCTCATAAACCTCGAGCCACCAACCTCGAGGCCAAAGGGTCTTCACCCCATTATACATGTCCTTATCCAAAGCCTTAGGGGTCCTGATCAAAAAGGGGCACCTTAAGCCACTAGAGCCTCGCCCCCTACCCGATTCTCTTCTCCAGAAGCACAACCTGGCCGAATATTGCGCTTTTCACCAATAACATGGTCATGACACCGATCTATGCTTCAGATTGCGTCATGAGATTCAAGATCTCATTGACAATAAGGTGATAGTGCCCCCTCAAAAGCCTAACGTCACTACAAATCCCCTCCCATCATATAACCAGGTCCCTCCACCCCGACATGTGAACCTTATGCAAACACTAGCCGTCCCTTACGACCCCAGTATATATATCACCCTTTCCTATCTACCCAAGCCGGCGTTGTTCATCCCAGAAAGCACGGATTTGTGCATGATGAACGCGCCCACATTCCAACCTGAACCCATGGTGGTGACGATGGTAGAGGAAGGCGGGTTAGCCTTGAAGGATCATGGGAATGTCAGTTCAGTGCCTGAGGGCTCTGTGGACTTATCTGAGAAGGAATACAACCCGTGCCGCTACATTGTGCCAACCAATCAGGCCGACCAGATGTAGAGTTACCGACAGGAATGGAGGTTAGTGTAGTTTGGGAGGATGGCCCGAGCCAAGGTCTGGATGATCTAGTAGAATTGGAAGAAGACTTGGACAATCTACAGTTCTACGATGAACAAGATTCGGGGAATGTACAGATTGACTGGTTCGATCTGAACGGGTCGACAGATAATTTGGGGTGGCTCAGTGATGAACTTGATATAGATGAGAAACTTGAACCAAAGCTGGAAAAGTAGGAAGCAGGAACCTCTGCAAAGGCTGGAATAGCTGATAGAAAGGGTAAGCTGCTGGAAGACGCCAACCTGAAACAAGTGGCTTAGGAATTGAGCATTGTTAGAACTGCTGATACAGAGCAAGAAGCCGCACTGAAGCGGTTTGAACAGGAAAGGGACGAGAATAATCAGAAGGCTGGAAAAGCCTAAGGCCTTGTGGAGAATGATTGTGATGTCGACGTGGGAGTAATTAGGATAGAACCGGACAATTGCTTGTCGGTTGCCGGAGGAATATGGTAGGAAGATGATGATCTGCACCTTATCCACACTGACAAGGATTGGGGTCAAGACCTGCTAGACGACACTTGGTACTCTGAGGAGGTGGATCATATGACTAGAAACGGGCAGTACTTCAAGCCCCCATACCTGGACCAACCTGTAGACACCCCATTTTTGACAGTCCTCAAGACTTGGACGTCATCGTTTGTGCACTGGATAATTGTGCTTGTTTGTGTTCGTTTTGAGCGCCCGAAGTCCTCAGCGGAATGCCTTGTCTTTGAGCCTCAAAACCTTACTGTTTTGTGTATGTTTTGGGACCAAGAGCTTGTTGCCTCTTGCCTGGAAGAGAGGGTGACCTGTTGGCCAACCCTGGGACTTGTTAGCCATAGGTTGTGCTTGTTGGCCATTAGTGGTGGCCGATGGCCATTGGTCCCCATTTTCAGATATTTGTTTGCCAACTGTGCCAGTTGTTGCTCACTGAGCTGCATCTTCATACACGTGTATGGTAGGATGTATACAAGCTCAAACCTTGATTTTCTATATATAGGGGGTGTCCTCCCCCATTTTGAAGGGCTAGACATTTTACACCAAAAATCTCTCTCTCTTTCTCTCTCTCTAGAATTTTCTCTCTCTCTCTCTCTCTCTCTCTCTCTCTCTTCTTATTTTGTGCCTTAAAGTCTAGTTTCTCTACACTTTTGCACATAGACCCTTGATCAAACTTGACCACCTTGGAGCTGAGGTCTCTTGGGATTTTGTTTGAGCTCTAGAAGAAGGTTTAAGCTTGGATTATTGCTTAATTTCTGCTCTAGCTTCAAGAGGTAGAAACTTCTCTTTGCTAGCTTAATTTCCATACTTGTTTTGCCATCTTTTTACACTGTTTTTGAGCTAGTTGTCAACTAGAAAAAACCCATTTTTTGAGGCTTAAAATGGTAGTTTGAGGCTATTTTATGTAAAGGGGTTGTCCACCCTTCTTGTTGCTTGATTGTTTAGCCTTTTGCACCATTTTTCACCACCTTCAAATCAAAATTTTTGGGCCTTTTAACCACTGAAATTCAGAGGTTTTTCAGTGGTAAAAACTTTGTTTTGAAGTCCAAAATTGGAGAGGCTGGCCTCCCCTCGTTGTGTCTTGTTTGCATGCCTAGATAGCTTCACATGTGAGCATGTTTTTCTAGCATTTTGTAACTTAATCTCAGCATGTTTTGGCCTCTGTTTTGACCTGCTTTAGCTCTGATTTGGGCTGTTTGGGTCATTTGAACTTTGTCTTGTATAGTTATGGTGCAATTTCCTTCACTAGTTTAGTGTTTTTGGGCTTTGAGCATGATTTATGTGTCTTGGATGCGTGTTTTAATGCTTTTTCAAGCCTAATTCTAGCACCTAAATATCTACAACCTCCCTCACTTCTTCACTTTTTCATTTTCTTTGAGGATTGTTTAGCCTTAGGGTTGTGTTTAAGCTTGAGATTGAGGTTCGTGCTTAATGGTTTCAATCCTCCTTTGAGGGTGCACTAATCAAAGGCATGACCTCTTTCTTACCTTAAGCTATCCCTTGGTTGATACCTCTTCCATTAGAGGACAGTCACTTGTGGACTAATCAATTAAAGAATGGATTGGTAAGCTAAAATGAGTAAATAAAAACGAACAAGTAAAAGAGACAAGATAAACATCTTTCATGTTGCATTGCATGTGTTCGGATCGAATGTTAATTCAAACACAAGGAAAATAGGGCATTTCATACTCAAAGTGATGAAATGTGCCACTTTCCTTGGTCACTATTGCCCTTGATTACACATGATAGGGTGGTGGTTTTGTTGAGTCTTGTTTTGCACTCATTAAGCTTATACAAGCTTGGTTCCCTAGCCATCATGCATGGAAAATGCTTGGTTGATGGTTTGAGGGCCAAGAGTTACACTCCTTTGAGCTTGTGTGACGATAAAAAGGGTAACAGTACACACACTCCTTCAGAATACACTGCTTTGTATCTATTTGCTCTTTGTTGCAGCAAAAAAGGAAGTTCGGGGCAGGGGTAGCCGACTGGCCACCAGTAGTAGCCGACCGACCACCAATGGCAGTCGACGGCCACCAATGGCAGCCGACTGGCCATCAATGAAAAAGTTGCTCAGTGTGATGAAAAGGGGAGCATAGGTGTTCTGGAAGTTGGTAGCTTCTTTGGTGTTCAAATATGTGCAAATAGAGGCGTTCAATGGCAAGGCGGTGGCATTTTCGGGTGGACTAACTGAGCATGCATGCATCCCTCACCCCTCGAGGCCATTTAGTTGCTTTGCTTAGTTAGTTAGTTATAGCTAATTCATACAAGTGTTATGACAATTTACTTAATTAATTTGTTTTGTAATTAATTAGCTTTCTTCAATTTGTAATATTTAATTAGCTTAGAATAAGTTAGTTAATTCATTTCAAAGTGTAATAAATAGTTAGCTTAATTAGCGTAGCTAGTTACCTTATTTTATTCGGACCCTCCTTTACGAGGGCATAATGTTGTAATAAGTGTGCGTGCGTGTGTGCATGTCTTCCAACCCCGCGTCTTTCTTCATTTTATTTAATTGCTTTTGATGGTTAGATTAGGGGCATATTTCGATTAGCATATCGCATGCTTGCATCCATACATTTGCCTTGCATGCACCGAGGCTCGACGCATCTTTCAAACTGCATTGTAATTTCAATATCTTCTTTGAATACGTGTTTAATTGCATGTTGTTCAAATCGATTCATATACCATCTTAGTAGCCGAGCCTATTAATTGCATATTGCATGTGTTACATTAGACATATTGTATAGTTAGGATCATGCATTCTTTCTAACTAGTTTCTGTTTTGGCTTGGAGTACTTGGTGAGTTTTATGATTTAGCATACTTGCATGAGTGTGATTGCCATATTACCATGATTAGTATGCTTGCCATGAGGCTATGTGCTTAAATGCTAAACTGCATGAATGCCGAGGCCTGTTATTTGAATTGGAACGATTCAACAAATGTAAGTTTTAAGCCCACCTTGTATTGGCAAAATCATGTTTTAAGCCCACTATGTTTGGTGGCAAATCCGCATCTTTAAGCCCACTTGAGGGTGGCAAATTCAAACCATTTTCGAGAACAAACATGAGTTGAATTGTTCCGAGTCTTGTGATTTTAGTTTATACTTGCTTGTGTGCGTCACATAGTAAAGTTAGCTAATAACCGGATTAAGAACACATAATATTTATAAAAGAACATATCATGATTAGTAGAGGCCGATCTTTGATCGGGCCAGTGGGGGTGCTCATTTCAGGACCTTTCCCTCTCTTACCTAAGTTCCTAAGCTGAGACAACTTTGGTGATGACGGACACGTGGGCTTTGGCACAAGTCAGGGTTTCCTAAATTTCCCCAAAACAAAATATATAGGTGGCGGTTCTGTATTTGGCAAAGCAGTCCAATTTTGGCATTATTTGATTTAAAATTGATTTTCAAAAATGGTTTGCCGAATTTGGACTTTTTGGTGTTTATCAGTTTCACATTACACGTTGTGAGACTAGATTCAGAACCGCAGGAGTTCAAACTGTGAGGCCTTTTTTTCAAACCCTTTTCGAAAGGCGGGGGTGCGGAAAAAGGCGAGCCCACAGTTTCTGGTGACTCCGCTAGGGATTTAGAGAACTTGACTCGAACTCATGATATGTTATTTTATCTACACTTATGTGTTTCTTTCCATTTGCATTTGCATCAGTACGCCTAAGTCACAGTGTTTTCCATCTGCTATTCTTGAACGGTTTGCCGGAGGCTTGCTTGGAAAAGCTTGCCAAAAGGCTGACCGGTTGCTGGCTCTGCCACGATGGGAACACAACCCTTGGATCTGGACTACCACTGTACCATTTGATCTTCCTTTCACTTCTTGGTGTTTGGTGTGAGAGGTATATTAAATAGTCTTGCTGAGGTACCCCGTTTGACCAATCGACCTAGTTGCATATCGGAAACCATAGAGACTGCTCCAAACTAGGATATGTTGCTCACCCGAATATAGGAATTGTTTGAAACCGCTTGTTTTGCGTAGTGAAACTCTAGCTCCTGACGAAACTAGGACAGGGTAACCCTACCCCATCACAAGGGTGTTTTGGCTCTCATTTTAACTGGTATGTGCTTTACAGTGGAACTATATAGGAATGTGCATATCAGTTGCGAGTTTGGTATCTGATTGTGGGACAGAATTCAGTAGAGAGTACAGTCATTCAGCTATGCTCATATCTGTTCTAGCGAAATTGGGCTGAGATGCTGTCTGTTTTCTCTTTTGCAAGGTAGTCTTGGAAACATAGCTTCAGAAGGCTCCAATATCCCCCAGGTACTCTCGACTTGTGTCGATAGACTTTGTCTGGTCGAAAATTGTTCAGAAGCAACCTATGTTTACCTCACCCCCACCAGTTACAAGACGAAGGAGGTTCATGCAGAATTCACTAGTGTAGTGTCTACAGCAGTCACCCCTCAATTCACCCAGGTTTAGTCTGGTCTGGGAACAGTTGTTTGCATTCAGCTTAGCATGAGATCAATCGCCCATTCCCATGGCTCAATATCCCTCAGCCAATGTGGAAGAACGGATATAACACCTGCAACAGACAGTCGAGGCACTGCAGCAGGACGTAGTTCATCAGGCTAAACTCACGGCTCGTCAGGCCGAAATGATAACCCGGCTACAACAACAACAGCCACAATTGGCTATGGCTTCTACATCCCATGTACTTTCCACGGGTAACCCGACACCTGGAGCCACTGCCCATACTGGTAACGTCCAAGAGACTCAGGGTAATCCGATGGAGCCAATCCCAGAACAGGCCTCTAAAGCTCTTATCTATCAAACCGAAGGTCCATTTGAATTTGAGGTTGACCCAACTGCACTTAAGGTCAATAAACTAGAGAAGTTATTCAAATGAACACAAAGAGTGAACTCCATCTCGGATTTAGAGGACGGGTATATTGAATCTACAGTTACCTTACCGGAGCGGTTTAAGATGCCACATATTGACCGCTTTGATAGCTCTGGAGACCCAATGGTACATCTCTGCTTGTTTTCTGATATACTGAGGCCAATGGGTTTGACCCTAGCCCAGAAGTTGTCTCTTTTCAGCCGAACCATGTCTGGGATAGTCGTAACCTGGTATGCGAAATTGGAGGACTCTGTGAAACAGAACTGGGAAGAGATAGCTGAGGCTTTTATTGCTCAATACTCATACAACACACAGATCGAGGTCACAATTCGTGATCTCAAAGTCACCTGCCAAGAGCTAAATGAGGGTTTCTCAGAGTTTGTGACGAGATGGAGAGCGAAGGCCTCGATGATGACTACAAGGCCTTCCGAAAAAGATCAGATTATGATGATTGTTCAGAATCTACATGGCAAGTTGCTGCAGAAGATGATCGTTCTACCTCGGTTTACCTTTCCAGAGCTTCATGAAATTGGGGTTCAAATCGAGGATGCCATCAGACAAGGGATCTTTGTGGAAGATAATGAGCCTTTGAATAAGAATGTTGTTTGCAGTTCTAATGCTACTACTAATGGTTGCACAGTTGCGAAATGCTCAGAAGTAAACACTGTCACCACTTCCCTTAATGGCCAAAAACCAACCACTTCAACTCGGCCTCAAGCTCGAAATTTCCATCCTCTTTACACGAGTCTCTCTTAAGCTTTGAGAATGCTGCAAGAAAAAGGGTACCTAGAACTCCTAGAACCCCAACCCCTTCCAAATCCTCTTCCACCAAGACATGACCCAGCTAAATATTGTGCCTATCATCAACAATATGGTCATGATACAAACCGTTGCATCCGCCTCCGTCATAAGATTCAGGATCTTATTGACGAAGAGATCATGGCTCCACCAAAAGGACCTCAGGCCACCACTAACCCATCACCTCCATATCTCAATCTAATCCATACACAGCCATCTACCTATAACCCCAACATATATATCACCCCGGCCCATTTACCCAAGCCTGAGGTGTTCATTCAAGATAGCATGAACTTATGCATGATGGATGCATTTGAGCCCCAATCATCTCAAACCCATGAACCCACTATTTTTGAGCTAGTGAGTGTAGACACCCCATTTTTGACCGACCTTAAGACTCAGATGTCACCAACTGAGTGCTCGGTGATGTTGCATATTGTGCTCATTTTGAGGTTGCAAAGTCTCGGCTGAGAGCCTTGCCTCCGGGCTTCGGAACCTTTTCGTGCCTTGCCTCGGTTTGTGAACCAGGTCCTGTTTTCTCTGTTTTCTCTTCCTGAAAGGAGGGAGAGGTCTCGTAGACCATCTCTCAATGGCCGTAGGCTACGTTTCGTGGTCGTAGGCCATTTTTCCCGTTTGGAGACCAGTTTTTGATTTTCAGAGCCGTTGGCCGTGTGCTTCGGTTCGGGACCGCTTAATTACCTATGTTTGCTTTGGTTTTTGGCACACACCTTGTTTCCTCCCCTTAGAGGGACACTGTGGCCCGGGAGACCACCTTCATGGTCACACGCCACTTTCGATGCTTAATAGTCAGTTTTTGGGGCCCCTGGCTGCGCGTTTTGGCCCCCGAACCTTCGTTTCGCATCGGTGTGGGTCCATTTTTGGCATGGACCCTAGTTTCATTGTTAGGAAGGTGGTAGTAGGGTGGGAGGCCACCTTTTCTTCTTGGAGACCACCTTTCCCCGGTCGGCCGATTTTTCTTGACAGGTAAGTGGTCTCCCTCGCTTTTGAGCCACAATTTCTGGTCTCCCATACCACCATTGAGTTGCATTCACCTGGGAGACCACCAATATGGGTAGGCCGACCACCTTTTCAACTTTAACCTTTTGACCCCTGGTCGGCTGACCAGGGCAAGTGGTCGGCCGACCACTTGAACTAGTTGGCTAGCCTTCTGCTTTTTTGTCTCTTTGAGTGCTATCCAGCTGTGCCAGCTGGGAGGCATTTGCCCCATCCTCCAAGGATTGACCCTCTTGTTTTGGCTTCTTAAAGAAGCTTAGTCCCTTTTGCTTAGCTTCTAAGAGAAGCTTGACCTTTTGTTGAGCTTCTTGAGGAAGCTTGACCCCTTTGGTCTAGCTTCCTCAAGAAGCTTGACCCTTTTGGTTTAGCTTCCTTTAGAAGCTTGGCCTCTTTGCTCCAAGCTTCTTAAAGAAGCTATGGACCTCCTCTTCTATAAGAGGGAGCCTCTCCCTCATGAGCCAAGATTGAGAAATTTTGGCTAAGGCATACACCTCTCTCTCTCTCTCTATATCATTCTCTTTTGGTGTCCAAAACTCCTAGTTCTTAGCCCGATTGCACTACACCTCCAAGAACAACACCTCCATGGTCAACCTAAGCACATAGGAGCTCATTTTCAGAGGTTAAAGAGTTCCTATTTTGGTCCAGAAGCTGCTGGCCTTCTTCTCTACAAGGGTAAGTCTCTATTTTCCTCTTTGTAGCCTTATTTTGCTTCATAGTTTAGCTCTATTTGAAAGCATATTTAGGCTTTGTCATAAACTGAAAAAAGTCTTGTTTTGAACTTCTAAACATGTTTGTTTTAGGTGATTTTTCTGTTGGGGGTCATCTACCCCCTTGCATGCTTCATTTCCTCTTGTTTTGAGCTATGCATTAGAGCATTTGTGTTGGCCTTGGTTTGGCCTTTTAGCCACTAAAATCCAGCAGATTTTCAGTGGCTAACATATGTTTTTGAGCCTCAAAATCAGAGAGGGGTGACCCTCTCACCCCTTGTTTTGTTTACTAGCTTTGTTGGCCTTACAAAGGAGCCCCTATTTGCATGTTTCAAAGCCATGTTTCAGGCCACTTTTTGTGAGTTTTGTGACCTGTATAGGCTCTATCCAGAGCCCTTTTTGCCATGTTGAATGTCTATTATGCATATGTAGAGTAATCCTCTTCAAGGCCTTCCAAAGGGGTCTTTACTTGCATGCTTCCTAGACTCATTTCAGACCATTTTTAGTGAGTTTTAGGGCCCTCATAACCTCTGTCCAGAGGTAATTTTTCCATTTTGTGTGTCCATCATACATGTGTAGAACAACCCTCTCATTGGCCTTTCAAAGGAACACTTCATTCTAACATGTGTTGACTGAGTTTTAGTGAGTTTTTGGTCATATTTTGGCATGCCATGTTTCTGTTTTTGGCTGGTTTGGTGGCCCCTCATGTGCTTCATATACATGTAGTGTAAACCATGCTTACTAGCCTATGTTGCATGTTGTTTTGGCCCTTCATGTTAGCACTTTTTGGCCATGCCTTAAACTGATTTTGTACATGTTTTGGACTGCCTTAACTCTGTTTTTGGGTCTCATGGTCGAATGATGCTTGTTTTGCATGCTTGTAGTTCAATATCCATGCCTAGCTTTGAGATTTGAGGTCTATTGTATGCATATACTAAGGTGTTTTCATGCTTTGGGGTCATTATACATCATATTTCAGAGCTTATATGAATGCCATATTCCCATGATGTCCACTCTTTAAACGTGTTTGAGAGTTGTGCATAAATGCCTCATTTTCGGACCATTACATGAGTTTCGTTTCTTTGCATGTTGAGTCATCATTTTGGGCCATTTTCCTACTATTTTAGACCTGCCTAGGGTCTATTTGGGGCTGGTTTTGCCATTTATACATTGCTTTGTGTACCTCTAGTGTAACCCGCTTCACTAGTTTCGGTATTCGAGCCATCTTGCATGTATTGTGTGACATATTTGCATGATTCGGGACCATTGTACATTATGTTTCAGAGCTGAAAAATGTGTGTTTGCATGCCATACTTCATCCTTTGCCATGCTTAGTTAGAGTTGCATGTTGTGCCTTAGGATCGGTCCTTTGCATCTGTGCATGTTTGCATGTATTTCGGTTGTCTCATTTCCATCATATGGCCACTGATGTGAGTGTGGCTGAGGTCCACTCATATTGGTGTAAGTCCATCTTGCATTTGTATATGCCATTTAGTTCATGTGCGCATGATAGTCTTCGTAAGTGCATTGTGTATGGCATGTTATGTCACGTGCATTGTGTATGCCATTTTAGCCCATAGCATTGCGTATGCTAGGTTGCATGTCAGTCGCATTGTGTATGACATCTCATTGCTTTGTGTTTGGAGTAGGGTTTAGTCTGATCACGGAAAATGAGGGACATTTCGTACTCCAAGTGACGAAACGTGCCTCGATTCTCGGTCGCCGACACTCTTGACTGTCCATGATAGAGTTGTTGGCTTTACTTGCTTACATGTGCATTCATTTCACATCGGGTCGTGCAATTTGACTTCTCGGCCATCATGCATCGAGATGCGTGATTGGTGGCACAAGGATCGAGGACTACACTCCCTTGAGCTTGTGCAAGGATGGGGAGAGTGGTCATGCACACGTTTGTTGAAAATACATTGCCTTTTCTCTCTCTTGCCTTTGTTGCAGAAAAACCAGAAACCAGAGGTGGAAATTGGTCGGCCGACCAAATTTTCTGGCAGGCCTACCACCCTCTTTGGTCTCCACCACAAAGGGTGGTCGGCAGGTGGTCTCCCATGCTAATAACTGGTCGGTCGCCTTCCCAAGGTGGAGTTTCAGCCTTCTGGAGCTTTGTGCAAGTTTCTGAGATCAATTGCAAACAAAGGCGAGGCGAGGCGTCGCGATGGAATTTCCCGACAAGGTGACCCGAGTATGCATGCATCCTTCATCATTCGAAACAGAGCTGAGGCAGTCCATTAAGTAATTAGTATTGTGTAATAATTCGTTTTTTATTTTGGTTGTGTAATATTCTTTCAGACCCTCCGAGAGAGGGCTAATTGTTGTAATAAGTGTGCGTGTGTGTGATGCATGTCTTCCAACCCCACGTCTTTCTCCCTTTTATTTACCAGCTTATGATGGTTAGTTTAGGGCATGTTTCAATTAGCATACTTGTGATAGCATGTTTGCATTCATTCATCTGTCTTGCATGCACCGGGCTCGGCGCATCATACTAACTGCATTGTATTTCAATTCCGAGTTGAATACTTGTTAGTTGTAGCATTTCACATGCTATCTTTAGAATAGCCGAGCCTATTATAGTTGCATTCTTGCATGTGTTGCATTAGGCATTTCAGCATAGTTAGGATCATGCATGGATTTCTAACATAGCTTCTGTTTTGGCTTGAAGTACTCGGTAAGTGTTTATGCTTTAGCATCCTTGTATATGTGTGAGTGACTGCCATGATAGCATGCTTACCATGAGGCTATCTGCTTATGTGATATACCTGCCTGAATGCCTGTGGGTGAATGTTAGATTATCTGAATTGAAATAATGCATTGATTGTGAGTTTTAAGCCCACTTGAGAGTGGCAAACCATCACGTTTTCTAAGCCCACCCAAGGGTGGCAAATCCACGTCTTAGCCTACTTGCGGGTAGCACCATCAAACCATTTTCAAAATAAACAAACATGAGATGTGTTGTTCCAATTCAAGCAATCCAGTCTATACTTGTATGTTGTGCGCATCACGTAGTAAATCTAGGCTAATAACCGGATTAAGAATGCATAATGTTTTCAAAACTCGATATCATGGTTAGTAGAGGCCGATCTTTCATTGGGCGAGCGGGGGTGCTCACGAAGTGACCTTCCCCAATCGTACCCAAGTTCCCGAGCCGAGGCAACTTTGGTGATGACGGACACGTGGCCTTCGGCACGAGTCAGGGTTTCCTAAATTCTCCCAAAATAAAATATTTAGGTAGCGACTCTGTATCTGGCAAAGCAGTCCATGTTTGGTACTTCTTTCTAAAAATATGTTTTTCAAAACGATTTTCCAGATTTGGACTCTTTGATGATTCATCGGTCTTGCATTGCACTCTGCGAGATTAGATACAGGACCGTGACTTTTGAGTCCGAATTGTAGTGAGCCCAACGAACAAAACGGGGGGATTTCCCCCGGGACGTTCGGGGACGTCTACAGTGAGCATGATTGGAGATTTGCAAAGAACTGTGGCAGATTTAGCCTTTGGAATTTTGGCTCCATCATCAACCACATCAGGGGCCAAAAATTTCGAGCCAAAAGGCTCCTCAATCTTGGGACGGGTTGCATTTGAAGAAGTCCAATCCCTTGGCAAAGTGGAGGCAAATGGAAAAAACAAGGTAGGGACAAGCATTGGTCCCTATGAACATCTTCAATGGGTTGTTGAGGCTTTGAAAGCTGAAGGGCTGAACAAACAGCAAGTGCTCGCAGTTGTTGCAAAGACTGTAGATGACACTTTTGTCGCTAAGGTTGGGACCATTCTGAATCAAGGAGCATGCCAGGAAAAGGAATGTCGTACCAGAAATGCCCCTTTCAGCTCCAATCCTACACTCGGAAGAGATCATCAAACCCAGTCAGGACTTGCCAACCCCTTTGCCGGTACATCCAACACAACTTCACAAACCTTGAAGCATCAACCCCGAGGCCAGAGGGTCTTCACCCCGCTGTACATGACCTTATTCAAGGCTCTCCAAATCCTTGTATGACAAGGCCATCTTAAACCCCTTGAGCCTCGGCCTCTCCTGGATCTCCTTCTGGCCAAGCATAATGCTGCTAAGTATTGTGCTTTCCATCAACAAATCGGTCATGACACTCACAGTTGTTTTCATCTTCGCTACGAAATACAAGATCTGATTGACAACAAGGTCATTGTCACACCAGGTCCTACAAAGTCTATCGGTACTGGATCGATGAACTTGGGGGATAATGTGATTATGTGATCCGGGGATGAACCACCTGCTGATGGCGCTTAGTTTACTCCAGATATGGGGATGGCACGCACTATTTTGAGCAATTTGTAAATGCTGTTTACTTTACTTTCTGACTTGGGTATTGAGTCAGTCTTGTTATGTTATTTTGAGTCAGTCTTGTTATATCAGAGGTTGGTGATTTCGAGCATTTTAACTCAGGCATCACTTGCTTGTTTTGTGTTTGTCTTTTACATTCTTTCTTTTGTGTCTGTTTCTATCATTGACCCAGTTGTGCTAGAAGATCTGAATGAAACGACAGAGATTTTCACCTACTTTTTCTGTGTCTTCAAATCATTGTATTGACCTAAGTTTTTCAAAACTTTTCTAACACTATGATGAAAACAAAGAGGGAGGAATTCCTCAGGATTTGTAAAAATTTGATCAACTGAGAGAAAGAGAGGCGTGCTAAGCCCTTAATAAATGAGATCATGTTCGTTAATGTGAGTATTGAAAAGGATCCTGGCTTGATCCAGATTGGTTCTACATTGTCTTCAGGAGAGCCTAAGCGACTAGCCGCTTTATCAAAAGATTTGAAAAAATGTTTTGCATGGTCCTACGAAGACATGTGTGGAATCACTCTCGGGATTATACAACATAGGATCATTCTCGGCCTCAAGACTCGACCCTTTTTGCTTTCGAACATTGAACCTTGACTCAAAATGTTCAACGATCAATCACAATATAAGGCTTGTATGGCCGGATCAGAAGCAACCTTTACACTAAGGAAAATAAGTTTAGATGTCGTCAAAGGAAGCTTGTAAAGCTAGATCAGAAGTAGCCCTTGAACTAGGGGCAAAAATGTCAGATGTGCTCAAAGATTCAAAGGATGGGTCATTCCGCAAACCAATGAAGACTGGCAAGAAAGCTAAATTCCAGCATATGAAAGAAAAGAGTTTTTGCTAAAGGACAATCGAGTTCCTATCCATAACACTAGGGGCAAATTCAGACCCGATTTGATGGACTCTTACATCATCAGCGAACAACAGCCATTCTCCTGGATTCAGATGGCTGCGAGATCTCAAAGCCGATCAACATGAACAAGTTAAACTTTTTTATCCTTGAGAGGCTTGCTAGGCTGAAAACCTAGAAGGGTGACCCAGGCAAAAGTTAGAGCAGAGAAAAGAAAAGAATAAAAATGGAAAAAATGAAAGGAAAATGAAAAGAAGAAAAGAAAAGAAAAGAAGAAAAGAAAAACAGAGCTCGCAAAGTTGAAAACCCGAAAGGGTGGCTTTGGCAAAAGTTAGAGTGTAAAAGTAGAGTGTCAACACCCGAGTGCGCCTTAAACCCGGAACTACGTACGGTCTGATTCCCATGTTTGGGATACGTAGGCAACTTCATCATGAAGTTCGGCCCCAACCATTTTCAACCTGCTTGGTTCATCCATGTTGGTTGGCTTATCCTTGTTCAAACTCGGCTATCCTCTCCATGTGCAAATTGGCTCGTCTTCGTGATCATCTTTGTTGAAAATCAATTGCTCTATTCCGTTGGAAGATTTAGCTGCGAGACAATTCAAGTTCAGATCTGAGATTGTGCATCTTGAGATTAGATCCCGTGTTGGTTAGGCAATGGCTATTTGCAAAAACAGTTTTTGAGGATTTTTAATGAGGTTGAGTAGTTTTCTCGAAAATTATCTCATTTTTCCAAAACTGGACCATTTCTTGGACCCAAAAAAGGAAGAATTTTAGTGCTCAGAACCTGACTTGCATGATTTCAAATCAGAAAATCGAATAAGCATGTTAATTTAATTCTCATGTTGGTCAAAATTGTTTTTGCACAAGCCAAAAATAAAAAATGGTCAAAATGATAAACTACGGGCACAGTTGAGTCCGTGTTTCTGTTTTTTCCCTGTTATCAATGTACTCGCCAGAAAGGGAGTAATTGAAGCTAACAATAGAGGCCAAAAGACTCTCATCCTCCAAGCAGCGGGATACCAAGCCAAGTGCGAAGCACAAGTTGGAATGGAGCAGGATATTCCACTCCCCCATCTGGACAGGTCTGATCACATCCAAACTGGCCAAGGGCATCATCAACCGATGTCAGTTGTAAATCTGGTGCACATTTAGTCACATCACAACCCCTCTGCGGGAGAAGCTCACTAGGTGTGAGCAAAAGAAGGAGAATTTAGTAGAATACTAGGGGCAAGGGTCAACAACTACCTTCTTATCCATCAACCACCCAGGGGAGGGATAAAAAAAGAAGAGAGATTAAAGAATAGAGAGATGTGCATTGAGAGAAAAAGTAAGGAATAGGGCTTTTAGAATAATAGAGATTGAGTGCCAGAGTAATGTGAGAATCACAAATGAGAAAGGGTGGGAAACAATATCTGGAGAAACAGGTCTCTCGTGAACTGAGAGGTCTCCTACTGGTGGTACACATCCGAGTGTTGTGTTTGTTATTTGTCTCGATTCTTGTTTTGAGTCGTTTCAAGTGTAAATGTTTGTGTTGTTTTTACCTTGTCTTTCCCTTTGTTGAGTCGTTTTGACTATGGTCAGTTGTAGGCTCAATACCCGGTAAAGAACGCATTTCTCAATCTCAATTTCAAAAATAAATCGTTTTGCGCTTAGAGTGATGTGCCGTTCTCTACATTTGTGCAAAACATGATTCTTTCTTTTATAAAACTGTAGGGTTCAACCCAAGTCATGTGAGAAAAATAGAACAAGGACTTAACTGAAGCTATATAGGTTTCGGACTATAGAGCAAAAGAAAAGAGGGAAAATTTGGAGCATCTTAGTGTGTTTCAACTTCAGTAATTTCTGAGATTGCATTCCGGATGTACCTCATTAGGTCTTGTCAATGCTCCGAAGTATGAGTGTACCTCTACCTCAAGCTCAAGCTCAAGCCTGCTTCAAGCCATAACGATGATCAGAAATGCTCTCCCTGAGTACCATTCCTTGCCAGAGGCATCTTGGTTGTGTTTGGAATAAGTTCCTAGGAAACCAACTGCGACGGTGGAAACTAGAGTTTGAATGGCGATGCCTAGAACATAAAGGTTTGGAATTTTTGAGACTAAAGTCTGGTTTGAATACCCAGGGGTGTGTCCCTGGCTTGAAATCTGTATGGCAGCCCCATAGATTGAGATAGCATATGTACGCTTCAATTCTGGATACTGACCCAACCTAGTTTGTCAACCCATTAGACTATAGGGAAAGTTGTGAATATGATCAGGAAGACAAGCGACATTCGTGGTTTCTACATGTAGAGGTTATCCCGTGTCAGCATTTGAGGGCCTTTGAACTATGAGTTGAAGGTAAGAACATAGAGGGAGATCCCCGTCACAGTAGAGCGGTTCATCGCCACTCACCCCATGAGGTGCTTTTTAAAGCGCTGTTTTGTTTGTTTATTGCATTCCCTAAGCATCATGCACTACATTTCTTGTAACATGTATCATATCATCGCACTTATTGCATTTATTTGCATCTTGTGTTATCTTGTATCATTTATCCTTTTACGCTGAGCAGCGTTTAGGATCGTTGTCCCTCGGGGCTTTCTTAGGATGCGTGGAACGCGCTCCTGACGGCTTCTTTTTGGACATCTTCTTACGATTTCAGCGTGATTAGAGTGTCCATTTCCTCATATGATCTCAGTGTGTAGGGGTGGGCAACGGTTTATCCGAACCGCTCAAACCGCCCAACCCGCCCAAACCGCATATAAATGGGCGGTTTCGCAAACATAATGCGAGCGGATGCGGTTTGAAATATGACAAATTTGCGGGTTGCGGGCGGGTCGCGGGTTAAAACCGCAACCTGCAAAAACCTCCCGCACTTTAATTAGTATTATTATTATTTTTTTTTATATACCAACTTTGTAACTTTAACAGGAGCACCATTATGTTCTCTATGACACTAGGATCCTTATTTTTAAGTATTTCTCAACTTTCTTAATGTCGTAGAATTATCAAGTCCTAAACTTGGTTTCTTATATGATTTTCATTGATGACTCATCCACTTTTTTCTAATAAAATTTTTCTTCTGGTGATCGATGAAGCTTCTAGTTTGATTATTGATTACTGAATTGACAATTCTAATTGAGTACAACCTTTAATGCATTGATATACATTTTTTTCATGACAAAAATGTTAGTGATATTCAATTTTTATTTGTAAACTCATTAGAAAATTGTTATCAAATGATCACAAATATATAAAATGAATCTAATGCCTAAATTCGATGGGAAAAAAAAACTTAAAAATTAATTTTTAAAGAAAAAAGTGTAAACCGCAAACCGCCCACAACCGCCCGCACATTTACAAACCCTATCCGCACAAACCGCAAACCGCACTGCGGGCGGTTGCGGGTTGACTTTTTCCTAAACCGCATAGATGTGGGCGGGTCAAAACCGAACCGCAAACCGCACAAAACCGATCCGCGAACACCCCTATCAGCGTGTTTGGAATTTATCTTAGGTTGCGTGGAACGCGCTCCTAATTGGTTTTTCTTTCGACCTCTTCTCACGATTTTTGCATGATTAGAGTGTCCATTTTCTCACACGATTTCAACGTATTTGGAATTTATCTCAGGTTACGTGGAATGCGCTCCTGATTGGTTTTTCTTTCGACCTTTTCTTACGATTTCAGCGTGATTAGAGTGTCCCTTTCTGTGACACCCCTGTTCCGTAGTATGTTAATTGGTCCTTAACATGATGTGATTATGTATTTTGATATGATTTTGTGTTCCACTATGTGAAAATATGTGGTTTGAAATTTTATCTGTTCATCGTAGGAATATCTGTTTGAGTAGTCTGTTTTGGAAATTTAATTGAGGGCCTTATCGGTCACGGAACCCGAAATTGACTACGCCATTGTGGTTGGCATAATTTTTAGGGCCTACGGTGGAATTTAATTGAAATTTGATTCTGGCCAATTTAAACTGATTAAATTGATAAATTAAGTACCCCATTATTTTATATTAAAATATTTGTTAGTGGGGCTTGTTTTATATTTGCATTGCACTCCCCTTTAGCTCTCTTAAAACTCAAAATCTGAGTTAGACAATTGAGAGGGAGAGAGAGGCCGGCCATGGAGAGAAAAAGGGAGAGATTTGTGTAATTTGGGCTCAAGACTTGGGAATTTGAAGATCTAGCTCAAGATTTGGCTAGAGCTTGAGTGTTGAAGCTCTTAGGTAAGTGATTTCATGAACTCTTACTTGTAATTTGTAAGTTCAAGGGTTGTTTGTGATCAAGAACATGTAATGAGTTGATTTTTGTTGAGATTGAAGTCTTAGAACTCATGCATGTAAGAAATTACCTTGAAATTGCATGTTTGAGCTTGAAACACACGATTCATGTGGAGTTTTGGGTAAAGCTCATATTGTAGTCACCATTTGTACCATCTAAGTTGAGAATGATGAGCATCTCCCACATGCATGTACAAATCATGGGAGTATAAGTCTTGAATGTTGAATTTGAGCATGTTGATGATGGGTTTGAGACAATTTGGGACATGCATGTAGATAATTCATGTAATTGAGCCTCCTAATGTTGTAATCTGCATTAGTAGCATGTTAGCATGTGTAAATGTGTAATTTGAACCATTGCATGCAAGAAATGTAGATGGAAAACTGATTTGGAGCTCAAGAACACGATCTGGGAAACCCAGATTTTTGAGGTCCGCTCGAGCGGGGTAATGGCCGCTCGAGCGGGAAAATCGTGCTCCCAGCATTTTTGCAGAGTTGGATGCCCGCTCGAGCGGGACATTTCACGCTCGAGCGTGGATTTTTGTAGACGGACCTTCAGCTCGAGCGCATCTTTTGTGCAAACCAGTACCTTGCAGGCCTTAAGGGTCCGCTCGAGCGGAGAAGCTTACGCTCGAGCGGGGACCCTGTTTTCTGGAATTTTGTTCATGCATTCTGTGATTCGTTTTCCGTTCTCTTTCACTTGTAAGCACTCTTAGGCATGTGTTAAGCATTGTAAATGAGTTAATGAGATAAGAACAAAGCCTAAAGAGGAATATGTGAATTAAAGAACGGATCGAACTGTTAGTGACCCTTTTGTATTCATGAAATGTGTAGGGTCAAGCTCCAGGGCGCATCCACAAGCCGATCACTGTGATTAATATCAATATTTGAAAACTTGTCAATGTCCAATTGTTATTCCCCCATAAATATTATGAGTTGTTAATTGGGATTGTGGACAAAAGTTTGACATGAATGAATGGGCCAAAGGCCGTTTGACATGAATGAATGGGCCAAAGGCCGTTTGACATGAATGAATGGGCCAAAGGCCGTTTGACATGAATGAATGGGCCAAAGGCCGTTTGACATGAATGAATGGGCCAAAGGCCGTTTGACATGAATGAATGGGCCAGAGGCCGTTTGACCTGAATGAATGGGCCGAAGGCCGTTTTGCCATGAGTGGAAACCCGGATGGGCCAAAGGCCAGAATGTTTGGAACTACCGTTACTTGACTTGCATTTCGTATAGTTACATATATTTTGCTGTTAAACAGAAGTATGAATTGGGCCCAAGGCCGTTTGGACCATGTTGTTCTACATATTGTTATGTAACTGTTATATTTGATATTATTCACTGGGCTATCGCTCACGCTCATTCATGTATTTGTAGGTGAACCAAGGGAAGTCCAAACCCAGCCCCAGTGAAGTCTGCTAGGAACAACAGGAGTTTTGGGAGAGTCAGCCTTGTGCCTCGCGCATGAGACCACCCTTGCCCTTTTACTATGTACCTATGTTTTGTCTTGTTGGCAAGGACCCAGTGCATGTCTGTACATAGTCTGTTAGGTTGACTCGTTTTGGACGATCCTGTCTGTAATGAATTTTGTGAAACTGCACTTTTGATGTGAGTTATTAACGTATCTGAGTATGGTTTGTTTGATGTGCATATAAGCACGGCTCTATGGACAAAGTTTTTAATTTTGCTTCCGTTTGGCCCCCATTAACTCTGTTAAAATACGTTCCCGACAGTTTGAGGCCGTAGGTAATCTCATGATTACTGGCCGGTTACGTCCTTAGCCCACGGGGGCGGGTTCGGGTCGTGACAGAGTGGTATCAGAGCACGGGTTAATAACTCACACACTTGTCCAAAAAGAGCAATAAGCGTCTAGATAAGATCTAGGATGCATTCATGTGATAAATACGAGTTTGGAAGCATTGATTATATACTTAAATGCTTTGTTATGAATAATTATATGTGTAAGTTGTGAACTACTTGCATTACGAATTATCTGGAAATATGTGCTCCTTAGTGTATGTGTACTTGTGTACCTTTGGTATGGAATATAATGCAAGTTTAATCAGATGGTGAGAACCAGAGGTGATGAGTTAGAGGAATCCTCTGCTGCCAGACTGGACAGAATGGAAAGACTGATTCAGGAAATGGCAGAGGCTTTGAGACAGCAACAGGAGTGGCAACAACAGTGGCAGCAACCACATCCGCCACCTCCACCTCCGGCACCACCTGTGCCAGATAATCAAAATGATGATCGGATAATCGCCCTCACCAAGGAATTCAAGAAAATGAAACCACCACAGTTCCATGGTGGACTAGATCCCTTAAAAGCCGAAGCTTGGGTACTTGGGATTGAAAAACTGTTTGAGGTGTTTCCGTGCTCGGATACACAGAAAGTGCTTCTAGCCACCTTTATGCTAGAAGATGAAGCGAGAAGATGGTGGATGTTGATGAGGGAAAACCACAGAGATATTGATTGGGCGAAATTTTTAGAAATCTTCTATGACAAGTACTTCCCGCAGTGTGTCCGGGACAGGAAAGTGGCAGAGTTCATGGAACTCAAACAAGACAGTATGACTGTAGCTGAGTATGAGGCCAAATTTACTGAGTTGGCCAGGTTTGCACCACACGTAATTGACACTGATTATAAGAAGGCAAGGCATTTTGAAGGTGGGCTCCGAAGTGACATCCTAGAGCGGGTGAATGTCCTGAAATTGGAGACCTACATTGGGGTGCTTGACCGGGCCATCATATCAGAGGCTAATATAGCTAGACAAACTAAGCCAACAACCGAATGGAGAGGCAACAAAAGACAAGGCTTCTTTTTAAAGAAGAAATTTATGAAAAAGCAAAACACGGGCTCCTCAACTACCTCAAGTTCTTCCCGAGACACGACTCCCATGTGCAACACTTGTAGCAAAAGGCACCGTGGAGTTTGTTACCGTGCATCGGGAGCCTGTTTTAAGTGTGGGAAACAAGGGCATATAGCCCGAGATTGTAATCAGAATAGTGGGAAGATAGCTGCTAGCTCCACTGCATCGATCCCGAAGCCGGGAAACACTTTGAGATCTGCTACTACTGGGGATACAGTGACACAAGGGAGAGTCTTTGCACTCGTTCCGGGTGATACACGGAATGCCAATGCCGTTGTCTCAGGTACTATCTCGATATGTAATCAGGATGCTTTTGTGTTAATTGATTCTGGATCAACGCATTCATTTGTGACATATGCATTTGCATCTAGACTGAAAAGACCCCTAGAATTGTTGCCATATTTGTTATGTGTGTCTGCTCCATCGGGGGAATCTGTGTTATGTGACTATATATATCGGTTTTGTGACATGCATATTGAGGATGCTACCCTGTATGTAGATTTGTTGCCCTTAAACTTTAGACACTTTGATATAATTTTGGGCATGGATTGGTTGACCAAATATTGTGCCACTATAGATTGTGTGACAAAGAGGGTTGTATTTAAACCACCAGAACAGAAAGAAATTGTGTTTGTGGGAAATGGGGTAGTACCTCCACCATATTTGATATCTGCAATGAAAGCATGTAAATTGATCAGGAAGGGATGCCAGGGTTATTTGTGTTATGTATTGACTGAACAATCCGTGAATGTTGAATTGAATGATATTCCCATCGTTAGAGAATTCCCAGATGTGTTTCCAAATGAGTTACCAGGGGAATTGGTAGACAGGGAGATAGAGTTTACTATTGAAACTGTGCCAGGCACCCAACCTATTTCTAAAACTCCCTACAGGATGGCTACAGCCGAAATGAAAGAATTAAAAGAACAGTTGCAAGACCTTCTTGATAAAGGGTTTATCCGGCCCAGTACTTCGCCTTGGGGCGCACCAGTGTTATTTGTAAAGAAAAAGGATGGTACCTTACGCCTATGTATTGATTACCGGGAATTGAACAAGGTAACGATAAAGAATAAATATCCCTTACCCCGTATTGATGACTTATTTGACCAGTTGCAGGGATCACAGGTGTTTTCTAAGATTGATTTGAGATCCGGGTATCATCAGCTGAAGGTTAAGGCAGAAGATGTTGAGAAAACCGCATTCAGAACGAGGTATGGTCATTTTGAGTTTCTTGTTATGCCATTTGGAGTGACTAATGCTCCGGCAGCATTTATGGACTTAATGAATAGAATTTTTAAAACCTACCTTGATGAGTTTGTTGTTGTCTTCATCGATGATATTTTAATATACTCTAAAGATAGACTTGAACACGAACATCATTTGAGGACTGTTTTACAAATACTTCGGGAAAGAAAACTATTTGCTAAGTTAAAGAAATGTGAGTTTTGGTTGGATGAGGTTATTTTCTTAGGGCACGTGGTCAACAAGGAAGGAATTTCAGTGGACCCGCAGAAAATAGAAGCAATTGTGAATTGGCCTACACCAACTAATGTGACAGAAGTTCGCAGTTTCATGGGCTTAGCTGGGTACTACAGAAGGTTTGTAAAAGACTTTTCGAAATTAGCTGTGCCTCTTACCCAATTGACACGTAAAGGACAACCATTTGAGTGGAATAGTGAAAGAGAATCAGCCTTTCATGAATTGAAGACAAGATTGACCACTGCACCAATTTTGACACTACCTTCAGGTACGGAAAATTTTGTGATTTTCAGTGACGCATCTTATAAGGGTTTGGGTTGTGTGTTAATGCAGAACGGAAAGGTTATTGCTTACGCCTCCCGACAGTTGAGGCCACATGAGAAGAATTATCCAACACATGACCTAGAATTGGCCGCAGTTGTTTTTGCTTTGAAAATCTGGCGGCATTATTTGTATGGGGCAAAGTGTGAAGTCTACACAGATCATAAAAGCCTAAAATACTTCTTCACGCAGAAAGAGTTGAATATGCGTCAGAGAAGATGGCTGGAATTGATAAAAGATTACGACCTAGAAATTCAGTATCACCCCGGAAAAGCTAATACAGTGGCTGATGCCTTGAGCAGGAAATCAACAGGGAGTGTGGCTTGCTTGCTTACTGAACAAAGGGAGATTTTGCAAGACTTTGAAAAGTCTGAAATTGAAGTGGTAGTGTGTGAACAGGGCGGATTGATAGCCGCTATTACAGCCGAGCCGGCAATTGTTGATGAAATCAAGCAAAAACAGAAAGAGGATGAGTTCCTCAGAAAGGTAATTGATGAATTTGAAGTCAGCCCAAAAGCAGAGTTCAGTATCGAGAATGGAATGTTGAAATTTCGAAACCGAATATGTGTTCCAGTTATTCCGGAGCTAAAGAAGAGGGTCTTAGATGAAGCCCACAGATCCGTATTTGCTATGCATCCGGGTAACAATAAAATGTATCGGGATTTGAAACAAACCTATTGGTGGCCTAAAATGAAGAAAGAGATTGCAGAACATGTGTCCAAGTGCCTTCAGTGTCAGCAAGTTAAGGCTGAACACCAGAAACCAGGCGGTCTACTTCAACCTCTCCCCATTCCTGAGTGGAAGTGGGAACATGTGACCATGGATTTCGTTGTTGGCCTACCTCGGACTTCCCGCGGTATGGATTCTGTTTGGGTTGTAGTTGATAGACTGACTAAATCTGCACATTTTCTGCCTGTCAAAACTACATTTACTGCTTACAGGTTGGCTACTATTTATGTTGATGAAATTGTCCGCTTACATGGAGTTCTAGTAACCATCGTGTCGGATAGAGATCCGAAGTTTGTATCTAGATTGTGGAAGAGTTTGCAGGAAGCTATGGGAACAGAACTAAGGTTCAGCACTGCATTCCACCCACAGACAGATGGGCAGTCAGAACGAACAATACAGACTTTGGAAGATATGCTTCGCATGTGTGCTTTGGATTTTCAGGGGAGTTGGGAAGATTACCTGCCACTTGCAGAATTTGCCTATAATAATAGCTTCCACTCCAGCATCGGTATGGCACCATACGAGGCTTTGTATGGTAGGAGGTGTAGATCACCTATTTGTTGGACAGAGGTCGGGGACAGAGCTTTGCTCGGGCCTGAAATTGTACAAGACACCTCTGAAAAGATCAAAACTATTCGGCAAAGGCTCAAAACAGCTCAAGACCGACAGAAGAGTTATGCAGATGTCCGGAGAAGACCTCTTGAGTATGAGGTCGGCGACCATGTGTTCATCCGTGTTTCTCCAATGAAAGGCCAAGTCAGGTTTGGGAAAAAGGGCAAGTTGACGCCCCGTTATATTGGGCCGTTTCAAATTTTGGAGAAACTTGGTCCAGTTGCTTATAGAGTTGCTTTGCCACCGGGATTTGAGCAAATCCACAATGTGTTTCATGTGTCAATGTTGAGGGGTTACCTCCGAGACCCGTTGCATGTGATTGATTATCACCGGATTGCTATTGATGAAAATATGGAATATGCTGAATGGCCGGAAAGAATTGTTGACCGACAAGTGAAAGAATTGAGAAACAAATCCATTCCAATGGTGAAAGTGGAATGGAAGGAACACTATGGGGCAGATGCTACATGGGAAAAAGAGGAGGAAATGCGTCTACGCTATCCACATTTGTTTCCCGACGAAGGTAAGTTAAGTTTGGAGGACCAAACTTCCTAAAGGGGGGAAGACTGTGACACCCCTGTTCCGTAGTATGTTAATTGGTCCTTAACATGATGTGATTATGTATTTTGATATGATTTTGTGTTCCACTATGTGAAAATATGTGGTTTGAAATTTTATCTGTTCATCGTAGGAATATCTGTTTGAGTAGTCTGTTTTGGAAATTTAATTGAGGGCCTTATCGGCCACGGAACCCGAAATTGACTACGCCATTGTGGTTGGCATAATTTTTAGGGCCTACGGTGGAATTTAATTGAAATTTGATTCTGGCCAATTTAAACTGATTAAATTGATAAATTAAGTACCCCATTATTTTATATTAAAATATTTGTTAGTGGGGCTTGTTTTATATTTGCATTGCACTCCCCTTTAGCTCTCTTAAAACTCAAAATCTGAGTTAGACCATTGAGAGGGAGAGAGAGGCCGGCCATGGAGAGAAAAAGGGAGAGATTTGTGTAATTTGGGCTCAAGACTTGGGAATTTGAAGATCTAGCTCAAGATTTGGCTAGAGCTTGAGTGTTGAAGCTCTTAGGTAAGTGATTTCATGAACTCTTACTTGTAATTTGTAAGTTCAAGGGTTGTTTGTGATCAAGAACATGTAATGAGTTGATTTTTGTTGAGATTGAAGTCTTAGAACTCATGCATGTAAGAAATTACCTTGAAATTGCATGTTTGAGCTTGAAACACACGATTCATGTGGAGTTTTGGGTAAAGCTCATATTGTAGTCACCATTTGTACCATCTAAGTTGAGAATGATGAGCATCTCCCACATGCATGTACAAATCATGGGAGTATAAGTCTTGAATGTTGAATTTGAGCATGTTGATGATGGGTTTGAGACAATTTGGGACATGCATGTAGATAATTCATGTAATTGAGCCTCCTAATGTTGTAATCTGCATTAGTAGCATGTTAGCATGTGTAAATGTGTAATTTGAACCATTGCATGCAAGAAATGTAGATGGAAAACTGATTTGGAGCTCAAGAACACGATCTGGGAAACCCAGATTTTTGAGGTCCGCTCGAGCGGGGTAATGGCCGCTCGAGCGGGAAAATCGTGCTCCCAGCATTTTTGCAGAGTTGGATGCCCGCTCGAGCGGGACATTTCACGCTCGAGCGTGGATTTTTGTAGACGGACCTTCAGCTCGAGCGCATCTTTTGTGCAAACCAGTACCTTGCAGGCCTTAAGGGTCCGCTCGAGCGGAGAAGCTTACGCTCGAGCGGGGACCCTGTTTTCTGGAATTTTGTTCATGCATTCTGTGATTCGTTTTCCGTTCTCTTTCACTTGTAAGCACTCTTAGGCATGTGTTAAGCATTGTAAATGAGTTAATGAGATAAGAACAAAGCCTAAAGAGGAATATGTGAATTAAAGAACGGATCGAACTGTTAGTGACCCTTTTGTATTCATGAAATGTGTAGGGTCAAGCTCCAGGGCGCATCCACAAGCCGATCACTGTGAGTAATATCAATATTTGAAAACTTGTCAATGTCCAATTGTTATTCCCCCATAAATATTATGAGTTGTTAATTGGGATTGTGGACAAAAGTTTGATATGAATGAATGGGCCAAAGGCCGTTTGACATGAATGAATGGGCCAAAGGCCGTTTGACATGAATGAATGGGCCAAAGGCCGTTTGACATGAATGAATGGGCCAAAGGCCGTTTGACATGAATGAATGGGCCAGAGGCCGTTTGACATGAATGAATGGGCCAGAGGCCGTTTGACCTGAATGAATGGGCCGAAGGCCGTTTTGCCATGAGTGGAAACCCGGATGGGCCAAAGGCCAGAATGTTTGGAACTACCGTTACTTGACTTGCATTTCGTATAGTTACATATATTTTGCTGTTAAACAGAAGTATGAATTGGGCCCAAGGCCGTTTGGACCATGTTGTTCTACATATTGTTATGTAACTGTTATATTTGATATTATTCACTGGGCTATCGCTCACGCTCATTCATGTATTTGTAGGTGAACCAAGGGAAGTCCAAACCCAGCCCCAGTGAAGTCTGCTAGGAACAACAGGAGTTTTGGGAGAGTCAGCCTTGTGCCTCGCGCATGAGACCACCCTTGCCCTTTTACTATGTACCTATGTTTTGTCTTGTTGGCAAGGACCCAGTGCATGTCTGTACATAGTCTGCTAGGTTGACTCGTTTTGGACGATCCTGTCTGTAATGAATTTTGTGAAACTGCACTTTTGATGTGAGTTATTAACGTATCTGAGTATGGTTTGTTTGATGTGCATATAAGTACGGCTCTATGGACAAAGTTTTTAATTTTGCTTCCGTTTGGCCCCCATTAACTCTGTTAAAATACGTTCCCGACAGTTTGAGGCCGTAGGTAATCTCATGATTACTGGCCGGTTACGTCCTTAGCCCACGGGGGCGGGTTCGGGTCGTGACACTTTCCTTACACAATTTCAGCGTGTTTGGAATTTATCTCAGGTGGCATGGAATGCGCTCTTGATTGGTTTTTCTTTCGACCCCTTCTCACGATTTCTACGTGATTAGAGTGTCCCTTTCCTCACACGATTTCAGCATGTTTAGAAATTATCTCAGGTCGCGTGGAACGCGCCCCTAATTGGTTTTCTTTCGACCTCTTCTCACGATTTCTACGTGATTAGAGTGTCCCTTTCCTCATACGATTTCAGCGGGTTTGGAATTTATCTCAGGTTGCGTGGAATGCGCCCCTGACTGGTTTTCTTTCGACCTCTTCTCACAATTTCTGCGTGATTAGAGTGTCCCTTTCCTCAAACGATTTCAGCGTGTTTGGAATTTATCTCAGGTTGCATGGAATGCGCCCCTGATTGGTTTTCTTTCGACCTCTTCTCACAATTTCTGCGTGATAAGAGTGTCCCTTTGCTCACATAATTTCAGCGTGTTTGGAATTTATCTTAGGTTGCGTGGAATGCGCCCCTGATTGGTTTTCTTTTGACCTCTTCTCATGATTTCTGCGTGATTAGAGTGTCCCTTTCTTCACATGATTTCAGCGAGTTTGGAATTTATCTCAGGTTGCGTGGAACACGCCCCTGAGTAGTTGTTTTTGGCCTCTTCTCACGATTTCAGCGCAGTTAGAGTGTTCCTTTCCTCACACGATTTCAGCGTGTTTGGAATTTATCTTACGATGCGTGGAACGCGCTCTTAACGGCTTTTCTTAGGACCTCTTCTCATGATTTCAATGTAGTTAGAGTGTTCTTTTCCTTATACGATTTCAGCATGTTTGGAATCTATCTCAGGACGCATGGAATGCGCCCCTGATTGGTTTTTCTTTGGACCTCTTCTTACGATTTCAACATGATTAAAGTGTCCCTTTCCTTACACGATTTCAGCGTGTTTGGAATTTATCTCAGGATGCCGTGGAACTCGTCCCTGATTGGTTTTTCTTTGGACCTCTTGTCACGATTTCAGCATGATTAGAGTGTCCCTTTCCTCACACGATTTCAGTGTGTTTGGCATTTATCTCAGGACGCGTGGAACGCGCCCTTGATTGGTTTTTCTTAGGACCTCTTCTCACGATTTCAGCGTGATTAGAGTGTCCATTTTCTCACACGATTTCAACGTGTTTAGAATTTATCTCAGGACGCGTGGAACCGCGCCTCTGAATGGTTTTCTTTGGACCTCTTTTTACGATTTCAGCATAGTTAGAGTGTTTTTTTCCTCACACGATTTCAGCGTGTTTGGAATTTATCTCAGGTTGCGTGAAATGCGCCCCTGAGTAGTTGTTTTCGAACCTCTTCTCACGATTTCACCGTGGTTAGAGTGTTCTTTTCCTCACATGATTTCCGCATGTTTGGAATTTATCTCAGGTTGCGTGGAACGCGCCCCCGAGTAGTTGTCTTAGGACCTCTACTCACGATTCCAGCGTTGTTTGAGTGTTCTTTTCCTCACGCGATTTCAGTGTATTGGGGATTTGTTCTTCATTCTCTCACGATTCCAGCTTGGTTGGAGTATGTCATCCTTTTGCATCTACTGCACTATCTGTTACATCCATTACATCATACCATTTTATCACCTGCATCCTTTCCATGTTAAGCTTAGTTTTGCATGTGCTCATACATTTCCTTTGTTAAAGCATGGTTCTGTGATAATGTGTATGCGCTTATTCCACTAAGAGAATTGTGGTCTAAGGGTTTTGGCATCTTTTCTGTGTTAGACGTGGTCTGTTTTGTGTCCATACCTTTTCTAAGTAAAATGTGGTTTGACTTACGCCTTATTCACCGCATCCATTGCATCCATTGCATCGTACTTTGTTTTGTTGCATTTAGCATTTAGCATCATGATCTTTCCTCAGTAGATCATTCCTCACTTATATCCTCCCACCCAATTACTTGTATTCTTTCTGCGAAACACACAGTTCTGCATGTGCACACGCCTATTCCACTAAGAGAATTGTGGTTTGAGGGTTCCGGCACCTTTTCTGTGTTAAACGTAGTTTGATTTTGCATCTCCATCCCTTCATGGTATTTGTGTGGTTTTGCACTGCTTGTGGTTTAATGATTCAATTACATTGCATATCATTTGCATTGTTTCGTTGCATAGTATATCATGTGCATTGTTTTGTTGCATTGCATATCATTTATATTGCTTTGATATATTGTGTATCATTTTGCATCCTGCCTTTGAACTACGCTGGCTTGATTCCTTGCAAATGGATACGTAGGCAGCCTGCGGGTGCAACTGTTCTTTATTTCGTTTGTTTGTTTGTCCAAGTCTTCGGCCTTGTAAAAAATGGGTCGTCTCTGGGCTTTGACATTCACTCTCGTCATTTCATGACTTCCGAGTTCTGTCAAAGAGGGGCAATTGTAGACATCCTATTTTTGACCGTCCTCAAGACTTGGACGTCATCCTTTGTGCACTCGATGATTGTGCTTGTTTGTGTTCGTTTTGAGTGCCCGAAGTCCTTGGCGGAACGCCTTGTCTTTGAGCCTCTAAACCTTACTGTTTTGGGCATGTTTTTGGACCAAGAGTTTGTTGCGTCTTGCCTGGAAGAGAGGGTGACCTGTCGGCCATAGGTTGTGCTTGTTGGCCACCAGTGGTGGCCGACGGCCATTGGTCTCCTTTTTCAGATATTTGTTTGCCAGCTGTGCCAGCTGTTGCTCACTGAGCTGCATCTTCATACACGTGTATGGTAGAATGTATACAAGCTCAAACCTTGATTTTCTATATATAGGGGGTGTCCTTCCCCATTTTGAAGGGTTAGACATTTTACACCAAAAATCTCTCTCTCTTTCTCTCTCTCTAGAATTTTCTCTCTCTCTTTCTCTCTCTTCTTATTTTGTGCCTTAAAGTCTAGTTTCTCTACACTTTTGCACATAGACCCTTGATACTACTTGACCACCTTGGAGCTGAGGTCTCTTGGGGTTTTGTTTGAGCTCTAGAAAAAGGTTTAAGCTTGGATTATTGCTTAATTTGTGCTCTAGCTTCAAGAGGTAGAAACTTCTCTTTGCTAGCTTAATTTCCATACTTGTTTGGTCATCTTTTTACACTGTTTTTGAGCTGGTTGTCAACAAGAAAAAACCCTTTTTTTGAGGCTTAAAATGATAGTTTGAGGCTATTTTATGTAAAGGGGTTGTCCACCCTTCTTGTTGCTTGATTGTTTAGCCTTTTGCACCATTTTTCACCACCTTCAAATCAAACTTTTTGGGCCTTTTAACCACTGAAATTCAGAGGTTTTTCAGTGGTAAAAACTTTGTTTTGAAGTCCAAAATTGGAGAGGCTAGCCTCCCCTCGTTGTGTCTTGTTTGCATGCCTAGATAGCTTCACATGTGAGCATGTTTTTCTAGCATTTTGTAACTTAATCTCAGTATATTTTGGCCTCTGTTTTGACCTGCTTTAGCTCTGATTTGGGCTATTTGGGTCATTTGAACTTTGTCTTGTATAGTTGTGGTGCAATTTTCTTCACTAGTTTAGTGTTTTTGGGCTTTGAGCATCATTTATATGTCTTGGATGCGTGTTTTAATGCTTTTTCAAGCCTAATTCTAGCACCTAAATATCTACAACCTCCCTCACTTCTTCACTTTTTCATTTGCTTTGAGGATTGTTTAGCCTTAGGGTTGTGTTTAAGCTTGAGATTGAGGTTTGTGCTTAATGGTTTCAATCCTCTTTTGAGGGTTCACCAATCAAAGGCATGACCTCTCTCTTGCCTTAAGCTATCCCTTGGTTGATACCTCTTCCATTAGAGGACAGTCACTTTTGGACTAATCAATTAAAGAATGGATTGGTAAGCTAAAATGAGTAAATAAAAATGAACAAGTAAAAGAGACAAGATAAGCATCTTTCATGTTGCATTGCATGTGTTCGGATCGGACGTTAATTCGACCACAAGGAAAATGGGACATTTCATACTCAAAGTGATGAAATGTGCCACTTTCCTTGGTCACTATTGCCCTTGATTACGCACGATAGGGTGGTGGTTTTGTTGAGTCTTGTTTTGCACTCATTAAGCTTGTACAAGCTTGGTTCCTTAGCCATCATGCATGGAAAATGCTTGGTTGATGGTTTGAGGGCTAAGAGCTACACTCTTTTGAGCTTGTGTGATGATAAGGAGGGTAACAGTACACACACTTCTTCAGAATATACTGCTTTGCCTCTGTTTACTCTCTGTTGCAGCAAAAAAGGAAGTTCGGGGTAGGGGTAGCCGATCGGGCACCAGCAGTAGCTGACCGACCACCAATGGTAGCCGACTGGCCATCAATGAAAAAGTTGCTCAGTGTGATGAAAAGGGGAGGAGAGGTGTTCTGAAAGTTGGTAGCTTCTTTGGTGTTCAAATATGTGCAAACAGAGGCATTCAATGGCAAGGCGGTGGTATTTTCGGGTGGACCAACCAAGATGCATGCATCCCTTACCCCTCAAGGCCATTTAGTTGCTTTGCTTAGTTAGTTAGTTGTAGCTAATTCATACAAGCGTTATAACTATTTAGTTAATTAATTCATTTTGTAATTAATTAGCTTACTTTGATTTGTAATATTTAATTAGCTTAGAATAAGTTAGTTAATTCGTTTCAAAGTGTAATAAATAGTTAGCTTAATTAGTGTGGCTAGTTAGCTTATTTTATTCAGACCTTCCTTCGAGAGGGCATAATGTTGTAATAAGTGTGCGTGCGTGTGTGCATGTCTTCCAACCCCGCGTCTTTCTCTCTTTTATTTAATTGCTTTCGATGGTTAGATTATAGGCAAATTTCGATTTGCATATCGCATGCTTGCACCCATACATTTGTCTTGCATGCACCAAGGCTCAGCGCATCATTCAAACTGCATTGCAATTTCAATATCTTCTTTGAATACGTGTTTAATCGCATGTTGTTCAAATCGATTCATATGCCATATTAGTAGCCGAACCTATTAATTGCATATTGCATGTGTTGCATTAGACATATTGTATAGTTAGGATCATGCATTCTTTCTAACTAGTTTCTGGTTTGGCTTGGAGTACTCGGTGAGTTTTATGCTTTAGCATACTTGCATGAGTGTGATTGCCATATTACCATGATTAGCATGCTTGCCATGAGGCTATGTGCTTAAATGCTAAACTACATGAATGCCTGTGGATAAAGGCCTGTTGTTTGAATTGGAACGATTCAACAAATGTAAGTTTTAAGCCCACCTTGTTGTGGCAAAATCATGTTTTAAGCCCACTATGTTTGATGGCAAATCCGCATCTTTAAGCCCACTTGAGGGTAGCAAATTCAAACCATTTTCGAGAACAAACATGAGTTGAATTGTTTCGAGTCTTGCGATTTTAGTCTATACTTGCTTGTGTGCGTTACATAGTAAAGTTAGCTAATAACTGGAATAAGAACACATAATGTTTATAAAAAAGCATATCATGATTAGTAGAGGCCGATCTTTGATCGGGCGAGCGGGGGTGCCCATTTCAGGACCTTCTCCTCTCGTACCTAAGTTCTCAAGCCGAGACAACTTTGGTGATGACGGACACGTGGCCTTTGACACGAGTCAGGGTTTCCTAAATTTTCCCAAAACAAAATATTTAGGTGGCGACTTTGTATTTGGCAAAGCAGTCCAATTTTGGCATTATTTGATTTAAAATCTTTCCAAAAAGGTTTGCCAGATTTGGACTATTTAGTGATTATCAGTTTCACATTGCACTTTGTGAGACTAGATTCAGAACCGCAGGAGTCTGAACTATGAGGCCTTCTTTTCAAACCCTTTCCAAAAGGCAGGGGCGTGAAAAAAGGCGAGCCTACACAACCCGAAGCATCCGGAAAGGACAAAGAGGCTGAAAAACAGAGGGAAAAACTGTTAGAGGAAGAGGCTGTGCTGAAACAGTTAAAGAAGATCCAAGATGACATATCTATTTGGGGGTTGCTTATGGCTTTGTGCGTGCACCGGCAAGCTGTATTGTCGGCAATGGATAAGGCCAAAATGTCTATCGACACAACTCCAGAGCAACTAGTGGGACTTGTTTTCCCGGGAGGTGCTTCGCTGACTTTGACCTTTTCGGATAAGGAATTGCCGCCCGAGGGCTCTGCACATAACAACCCTTATACATCTCTGTTGAATGTAGAGAGAAGTGGGTGCCGGTTATATTGCTTGACACTGGGTCTGCGATCAATGTTTGTCCGTCACGCACGGCCTATACTATTGGTTTGAAGCCAGCGGACTTTGTACCTACGGCCCAGGTGATCCGGGCGTACGACAACACGAGTAGAGAGGTGATGGGCACCGTTCAGATCAGAACACAAGTTGGCCCGGCATAACAAGATATTGAGTTTCACGTCATGGATGTTCCGGCCACTTTCAACTTACTCCTTGTACGACCATGGTTGCACCAAGTGAAAGTTGTTTCTTCCACTCTTCATCAGATGTTGAAGTACTTCCATAGGAAGGGGGTGGCCATTGTGTTTGGATTTTCATCTGTACATCCTCCGTCTGAGGTCACTACACCAGTACCGGAGGTTGTACACGGCGATGAGGATGTTTCCCTGTTTGGGTTTACCTTGGTTGAAGCTCGGGTAGTGCAAAATATCTTGGCTATTGATGAGGAGTTGTACGTCGGTGCTCAATCAGTCTACCTCATGAACAATGTATAACATATACCCAGGATGGGATTAGGAAAAAACGGCCGGAAGGGTGTTATTGTACTGGCCGAAGTGCCACATAACCCTCATGCCTTTGGCTTGGGCTATATGCCTACCAAAGAGGACTGGGTGAGAAAATGGAAGGAAATGGCAGGAAGAGCCAAAGCAAAGCAAAGCAAAGTGAGAAGCACTATGAGCTTGTGTATAGGCCAGTTTAGGAAACTTTGAACGGCCGTTTTATTTCGGGATGGGGAAGACTTCCCATTTTGCCGCTTTCTTGAGCCATGGTTGAACTCTGAGAAGCGGCGTTTGCCGGGCTTTGAGATTTTCTTCGATTTATAGCTGCAAGAGGGTGAACCCACAGAAGAACAGACTAAATTAATTGTAGAGGCTGAACATAGTACAGAGAGTGAGTCCAACAGTAGTGAACTTGAGATAGGAGCAGCACTGGCATGTCTCTTTTTGGATCCTCCGATCAATCTAGAGAGCTTGGGGGATGACCTAATCGTTTCCATGATCGGAGACCAATCAGGTGTGGACCCTTCCGGTGGTATTCTGGATATATCTAACGTACCATCCCTCACTTGGCAGCTGGAGGAGGGCTTTTTGTTCAACAGTTCTGAATTAGGTAGTGAGCCGAAATCTGATTCCACAGAGTCTGTGGAGTTGGAATCAGATTCCAGTTCTTCTGAGTCGGAGTCCAGTATTCCTGGGGTTAATAACCCAGATGCCGCAGTTTTGTCTAGGTCGTCTTTTTCCTTTTCTTTTGAGTCAGTTGTGATCAAGGAATTGGATGAGCTGGATCTTTTGAATGAGAATACCACTGTAGTTTTTGAGTACTTCTCTGTGCCACTTGTATATTGAATTGATCATGACTTTCAAAATTTTGATAAAAATGATGAAGAAAGAATTCCTCTGGTTTTGAAACATTTGATTGATCGAGAGGAGGAGAGGTTTATGAAACCCCTTGTTGATGAAATTGTTGCAATTAATGTGGGTACTGAGAAGGATCCACGTCTGGTCTAGATCGGGTCCACGTTGTCTTCGGAGGAACACGAGCGCTTAGTCGCTTTATTAAAAAGATTTCAAAGATGTTTTTGTGTGGTCCTACGAAGACATGCCTGGAATCGATCCTGAGATTGTACAGCACTGGATCCCTCTTGACCTCGAAGCCTGACCCGTTAAGTAAAAGCTTCGGAGAATACTCCTGGATTGGGCTTTGAAGATTAAGGAGGAGGTCACCAAGCAGATAGATGCAGGGTTCTTGCTAATATCTGAGTATCCGACTTGGTTGGCCAACATTGTTCCAGTGTCGAAAAAGGATGGCAGAATTTAGGTGTGTGTGGACTTCAGAGATCTAAACAAAGCTAGTCCGAAGGACGACTTTTCTCTACCGCACATCGATGAGTTGGTGGACTTCACCGCAGGCCATGCGCTACTCTCCTTCATGGATGGGTTTTTCGGGTATAACTAGATTTTAATGGCACTCGAGGACAGGGAGAAGACTGCCTTCACTACACCGTGAGAAACCTACTGCTACAGGGTGATGCCGTTCGGTCTGAAGAATGTTGGGGCTACTTATCAACGGGTTACAACCACTATCTTACATGATATGATCCACAAAGAGGTCGAGGTGTATGTGGACGACATGATTGTCAAGTCCAAGGAAAAAGAGGGCACTACACCGCCTTGAAGAAATTCTTCCAACGGGTCAGAGAATATCGGTTGAGGTTGAATCCACAGAAGTGCACATTTGGCGTAACGGTAGGGAAAATGCTAGGTTTCTTGATCACACAGAGGGGTATCGAGATTGATCCTTCCAAAATCAAAGCCATCTTAGAAATGCTATCACCAAGGACTGAAAAGGAGGTACGAGGCTTTTTGGGTAAAGTGTAATTCATAAGTCGGTTTATTACAAAATTAACCTTGATTTGTGAATCACTATTTGGTCTCCTGAAGAAAGGAAAGAAATTCCAATGGGATGATCGATGCCAGTTTGTTTTTAAGCAGATCAAACAGTACCTTCAAAACCCGCCCGTGTTGTCGCCGCCAGAACCTGGGAAGCCGTTGATTCTGTATCTGTCAGTAACGAACACAACGATGGGATGCATGCTTGCTCAGGAATCTGAGGATAGAGTGGAGAAAGCCATCTATTACCTGAGCAAGAAGATGCTAGAATATGAGACCCGCTACACGCCGCTGGAAAAGGCTTTGCTTAGCTTTGGTATGGGCCACCAGGAAGTTGAGGCACTACCTGTTAGCTCACTCCGTAATTCTGGTTTCGAGATTAGATCCCATCAAATATCTCTTCGAGAAACTAGCGCTTACGGGTAGGCTAGCTCGTTGGCTGATTCTTCTCTCCGAATTTGGTTTGAAGTATGTCACGCGCAAGTCAGTTAAGGGGAGAGTTGTAGAGGAATTTTTGGCAGATCACCCAGTGAAATGGGGCGAAGTGATAAAATACCTATTCCCAGATGAAGCGATTCTACAAGTCGAGGAAGAGATTTGGACAATGAACTTTGACGGAGCGTCTAACCAGTATGGTTATGGGATAGGGGTATTGCTGATAGCACCCGACAATTCCCATATACCCTTAGCCTTCAAACTCCAGTTCAAAGTATCTAACAACGAAGCAAAATACGAGGCGTGTATCACTAGATTGGAAGCCGCCCTAGAACTAGGGGCAAAAAAGTTGGACGTCATTGGGGACTCGAACTTGGTTGTGTCTCAAGCAAACAGTGACTGGAAAGTCAAAGAAGAAAAGATGAAGATCTATCACCAGACCTTGGACGTTCTGATTCCTAGGTTTGAGAAGTTAACATTCACTCACCTACTAAGAGAGAACAATAGGTTTGCTGACGCCTTATCAACTCTATCTTCCATGATAGACATCCAGTTGGGAGTCCGGATGCGTCCAATCATTATTAAACAGAGGTATGCGCTGGCCTATGAGTTGATTGTCACAATAGATGAAGTACAAGATCAAAACCCTTGGTATTATGATGTCTGGAACATCTTGGAAAATAAGGCTTATCCACTAGGGGCAAATGCCAAAGATAAGAGGGCAATACGGTGGATGGCCGTTCAATTTATCATCTGTGGGGGTAAGTTGTACAAGAGGGGTCATCTACGAATGCACAAGCTGTGTGTTGATGCAGAAGAGTCGAAGCGCCTAATGGAGGCTATCCGTGGAGGAGTGTGTGGAGCACACATGAGCGGAGTCATGCTAGCTCGGAAGATTCTCAAGCAGGGTTACTACTGGTCAACTATGGAGGAGGATTGTATTGGTTTTGTTCGGTGATGCCACAAATGCCAAATTCATGCCAATAGCATGAACATTCCGCCGTCGAAGCTGTACAACATGACTTCACCATGGCCGTTTTCAGTCTGGGGAATTGATGTCATTGGGGCAGTTACGCCAAAAAAGTCGAATGGGCATGAGTATATCCTGGTGGCAATAGACTATTTTACAAAGTGGGTTGAAGCCTAATCTTATGCAGTGCTGAAAGCATTTCATGTAGCCCAGTTCATCAAGAATAACATCATTTGTCATTATGGGGTCCCGAATGAGATCATTTCAAACAATGGCTCCCATTTCAAGAAAGAAGTGATTGACTTGTTGAAGAAGTACAACGTGACTTTTCATAAGTCATCCATATATCGGTCGCAAACCAACGGAGCTGTTGAGGCCGCCAACAAGAACATCAAGCACATTTTTCAGAAAATGGTTGAGACTTATAGGGACTGGCTAGACAAATTGCCATTTGCTCTTTGGGGCTACAGGACTTCAATTCGAACATCTACTGGGGCAACTCCGTATTCTCTGGTTTATGGGATAGAAGCTGTTCTGCTGATTGAAATACAGGTTCCGTCGTTGCAGGTTATGGCTGAGTGCTAGATAGCAGAAGTGGATTGGCAACAGAGCAGGTTCGAGGAACTAATGCTGTTCGATGAGAGGAGGCTGAAAGCAATGCACCATGTCCAAGGTTATCAACCCAGAATTTCTAGGGCTTTCAACAAGAAAGTTAAATCCAGGAATCTGAAAGAAGGGGATTTGGTGCTGAAAGACAACCAAGCTCCCATCTATGACCCTAAAGGCAAGTTCAGACCCAATTGGACTAGCCCTTACATCATTAAATCAATCTGGTTGGATGGAGCTGTCATTCTTATGGACCTAGATGGCCTAGAATTTTCCCAACCGATTAACATGGACAAGTTGAAGAAATATTACCCTTGAGAGTCTCGCTAGGCCGAAAACCCAGACGAGTGACCTAGGCAAAAGTTAGAGCACAAAAAATTTGAAATAAGAAAAATTGAGCTCGCAAGGTTGAAAACTCAGAAAAGGCGGCCTTGGCAAAAGTGAGAGCGTAAAAGGAGAGTGTTAATACACAAGTGAACCCAACCCGAACCAAACTACATAAGGCTTGATTCCTATCTTCGAGATACGTAGGCAACCTCATTCTGAAGTTCAGCCATAAACACTTCCAACTCAACTGTCCTGTCCATAAGACCGTTCAGGTCATCTTTGTCTTTTCTATATCCGAGAGTTCAGTTGTGACCTTGACTATGAGTGCTGGTTACAGAACAGTTCAGTGCTATTCAGACAAAGGGTAATTTTCAATTTTCTGGATTCGGAGTTGTACATCTCGAGGATAGATTTCATGTGTGTCAGGTTGTGATCCTTATCGAAAATGGTTTTGAAAAGTTTTAATAAAAGTTGATTTTGTTCAAATTAATCTTTTTACAACTTAGACCATTTTTGAACCAAAAGGAAAATTCTCAATGTCGACAACTTCAATTCCATTGATTTCAAATACAAAGTTCTCCAACTCTCAATGCAAATCAAAGTTGCTTTTTATTACATGCAAAAGGAAAACCTGAAAGTACAGATTAAAGCAATAAACTTGGGGCATAGATGAGTCAGGTGTTCTTGCGTCCCCTCCCAGAGCTTGTGGAAGCTTTAGATGCTAAAGTAGGCCCGATTTGTGCCTCTTCTTCGAGCCAAGCTATGCATTCGCTAGATAAGGCGCAACTGAAATTGGGAGCAAGAGCCAGAAGTTCTCTCGTCCTCCAAGTAGTAGGATATCGAGCTAATTGTGAACCTCGGATTAGAAATGAAGCCGGGTACTCTACCCCCTCTTTTGGAAAAATCTGGTTGTGTCCGAACTGATGCCTGAACCAGAATGGAAAGTAGAAGACATAGTGTGTTAGGCTAATCAGCTGAATGCCAGGCTGCTGAGACATGCTATAGCTCATCTTGGGCAGATCAAACCAGGGGCAACGCCAGGCAATGTCAACAGCAGACCTGTTGCATATCCAATGGCACCACCACTCTTCGTTCGGGAAATCAACTAGCTGTTGGCGAAAGAAATAGCCTCTTTCTGAATATGTAGGGCATACATCCACTACTTTCAACATGTCCATGAGCCATATCTGGGAAGGGATGAAAGAAAAGAGAGATTAAAGAATAGAGATGTGTATGTGAAGAGAAAAAGTGAGAAAGGGTTTTGAGATAAAAACAGAGCATGAGTGCCGAGTAATATGAGAAACACATATGAGATAGGATGGGAAACATTACCTGCAAAAGTAGTGGACTTCCCGCAAATTTGGTTGTCTCCCGCCGATGGAGGGCATCCAAGCCCATCAAAGTCTCGGCCAGTACCAAGTCATTGCAGCTCTTGCCCTCTTTTAAGCCTTGGGCCACTTCGATCAAGCAGATGCTAGACCCTCCGAAATTAGGGGCAAGTAGGAAATGAGCCAGCATGCATAAACAAAGGACATGCTGCTGGAAATTCTGCCAAAGACGGTCGCCGTGGTCACCAGTAGCAGAAAATCGATATATGAGACCGGGAATATTAAGCTCTCCGTTGTGAACCAAGGATCGAGCCTCATATAAAGTGAGCCCACACATCCTTCCTAAAGCTTGGATGTGGCTAAAACGGGAATGAGGCAAGATTTCCTCGTCACACCGGAATTCCATCAAAACTTGGAATTCTTCAATTGTAGGGCATATCTCTTACCCCCCAAAGCTGAAAACATGTGTAACCGGGTTCCAACACCTAGCTGCGGCGTGGAGGAATGAAAAACATAGTGGAGAACGACTTAGCGGGAATAGTGCATTTATCCCGAAACCCCGAAAATTCACTTTTTTCGAGCCATCCAAAGTTGCAATCCAAGTCGAGAGTTTTTTGGCAAAGAATGGCTCCATTTGTGGCAAAAACAGTGCTGGAATGAAGAAATTACAAAGTCCCAGCTTTTGGAGAAGATAAGGCACTGAGTGGAAGACAGGTGGCAACAATCTGGAGGTCTTTTACATTGATGGCCGATCGGCTAGTGGTGATGACCGATAGGCCATTTTTGTAGCCGACTGGCCACCACTGGTGGCCGACAGTCTCTATTTGTGGCCAATGGCCTCTTATTCTATCTTGTCGTCCACCTGTATGTTGAGAGTGCTGAGAACCTGTGCTTTGTTCTGAGCATGTTCATTTGAGTTGTATTCGTCTTGTTTTGCTTATCGAGCTGTGTTTGTGTTGTTTATCAAGCTGTTGTGTTGCTTACCGAGTTGTATTTGTTTTGCTTTTGCTTGTCGAGTTGTTGCGTTATTTATCGAGTTATTATTGTTAGGTGTTTATTGAGTTGTCTTACTTTGTTTGTTAAGTGTTGGTCGGTTCATTACCTGATTAAGAAAGTGCCAATACAATGTGCAATTTTGAATCAAGTTCAATCTCGTTTTTATGCTATGCGATGTTATTGGTACTCAAAATGCAAAATACAACACTTTTTTCATCGAAAAGCTGTTTTCATTCCGATCATGGTCACTTTTTACAAAAGCATACAAGTTTTAAAGCAAAACAAAACCTGTCTAAAGCTGTATAAAGTGCTACCACTACTAGCAAAAGGAAACAAAGTAAAAATACAAAAAATCAGCGCTAGCTATCTCAAGCTCTAGAGGCCCTCTTCGTCCTCTTCCTCGGCGGAGTGGACTCTGCAGAGCTGTCTCCATCTACACCGCTATCTGAACCAGATGCTGAATCAGAATCGAAACCAGAGTCATCGCCACCCTCTAGCTCGGAGCCCTCATCGGCATCAGTATCACCACTAGTAAAATCCAAGCTAACGTCATCGTCTTCGCTCTTGGATAACTCAACGTGCTGACTCACCGCCTCCTCGGCCTCGCTGGTCTCAGTGTCATCCTCACTCAGAATAGGCTCTGAAGGGCCACTCTCAGCTCAGGCGTTCCTAGCTCAACCTCGGTCGTACGCTGGAATCTGTCTCTCTCTCCCTGCTGCTGCCATTGGTGCTGTCGGTAAAGGTGGGACCTGAAAAGGCAGTTGGTATATGTTAGGCATAGTATGTGTAACAGATGCGATGCAGAAGTTAGATATAGTGTGTGACTGTAGGGTGTCAGATGCGGTCTATAGATGCAGTATATCAGTGTAAATATAGGAAAATTTTCAGTTGAAATGTTAGTTTCAGTGTGTCAGTGGAAATGTGATGACTAGAATGTAAGAAAACTGAAGAAATTACCTGAATGCCGTGGAAGCCGAGCAGTGCCTCCCTCCTCAAGATCATGCCCTTGAAAGAAGCTAATAGCTCCAGCAGATCCTCGGTGTATCCTGGAGGTGCCTGCAAATGCATTTGGGAATGATCAATGTCCAGAAAGAATGAATATCAAAGAGAATGGAAAAAGTGAAAACTGCAGTACATACCGGAGGTGAATCAGGAGCTCTGACATAACTATGACCAGCCGTCGGAGGCTCAATCGGAATCCGGTAAGCCTCTCCGGTGTATCGCCACCATGTCAACTCAGTCGGAAGCTTTGGCCAACCGAAGCCTTGTCTAGCGGGGGGCACCCCTCTGGCCCTACCCCTTGCTGCTTGAGCCCTGCTCATCGAAGGGACATCTGCTGCCCTCTCTGTACGAGCACGAGTACCCGTCAAGGGAGACATGAGATGCGCCTGGATAAATGTCGCATAGTCCCCCTCTCCGAGAAAGTAGTCGGCGTCCACACCCCGAGTAAAGTCAATCACCTCCTTAGGGGAGAGGCTCTCTGTGGCTCGTATGGATGGCGGAGGCGGCATGGGAACTACCTGCTATGGTAAACCTAACGTCTGGCAAACTGGTCCCTGACTCCCTCAGGCATCGTTGCCTAGGGCTTCCACGAGATCTGCAAATAGAGAATGCACAGATTGTTATTCGCCATTAGATATGCAATATGAAGCAAAACTGAAGTAAAGTAGCAATAATTATGAGTTTTGAGATACCTCTGTCGTGGTCACGGTGTCAAAGTACCGGCGGAAGAAACGGAAAGGTCTTCCTGATCCTCCTCACACACTTGCCGTCGTACCGATGAGAGTAAGGTACAACAGTAGGCATCTCTACCTCTAGCTCCGGGGCAAGGGTGGGAAAATATGCATATACCCACAGCTGCGAAAAACAAAAGGGCGACAGTGAGTATACAACAGATAAACACAGGCAATGCAGAAAACAAAATATGTGTGCAATGTGCAGATAAGGCAGAATACAGAAAAAATACAAAAAGCATAATGTGTAGTATAGCAAACAGAAAGTACAAGTGCAAAGCAGAGATCAGATTGTGTGTGTGCAGTGTACAGAAAGTGCAAAGCAAAAAGCACGGCAGGAAATGCAAAGCAAAAAAGTAAAGCATACCTCCCAGGCTCTCCAGTAGCCGCCGATTCTGTTCCCGCTCTTGCGAGATGTCAACCTCATGTATCCATATAAGGTGGCCAGGCCAGCGCCACCCCAGTCGTAAAGCCGGACCTGAGACAAGTCCACCAAGTGCTCAAGAGATATAGCCCAGCAGTGTTCGCCCGATCGGCAAACAAAGTGGTGTCGAAAAGGAACATCAAGAAGCCTTGGGCATACTTCTCGATCTCCTCTGGGGTCTCTGGGTTTGTCCCTCTGAAATGCTCTACGAACCAAGTGTATCGCACCATCCTTGAACAGAAGATACGTAGACGAGCCCCCAACAGGTAGATCCAGGCGGCCTCATACTCGCCCATGTCTGTATCATAAGCGATCGGACGACCCCTTACCTCTATGTCAATGACCATGGCAAAGTCATAGGGAGTCATCGTCATCTCCCTCATGGAAGAGAAGTGGAAAGAGTTGGTGGTATCCCACCATCTCTCTACCAGTGCACCAAGTAAGGGCCTACTCACTATAAGACGCGATAGCCCCATGCAGAACAAGCCGAAGCCGGCCTCATCGACAATCTGGCGGACGCCGACAGGGAGCTCCATGTACCACTCCCTCGCAAATGTGGCTCTGTATCCTCTGATAGAGTGTGAGTCCTCCTGTAATCAGAATGGGCAGATGAAAGGCAATGTAAGAAATACAGTGCAAGAATGTGTCTGAGACAAACAGATGAAAGGCAGTGTAAGAACTACAGTGCAAGAGCATGATCTATGCAAGAAATGCAAGGTACATTGAGGAAAATGTAAGAACACAGTGTATACCTCGGTGGCACCGTAGGACAAATGGGACTCTAGCTCTCGTAGCAAGAGATCCTTTGGAATGCCTCGTGCAAATTTTCTGAAATGACGGATGGTGTCGGGTGGTAGCACATGTGTCTCAGGATGATATGTCTCTAGGTCAAAGGGTCGAACCCTGGGTGGTAGTGGTACAAGCTCAGGATCCACCTCCATCCCTGGGGAAGCTCCGTCATGTGGTATGTCGTCTGCCATCTGGAAAGGAGATGAGAAAGTGGGCGAAAATGAGGAAAATAGGTGAAAAATGCCAAAAGTCAACAAAAGTCAACCCTAAGAGAGAGAAAATGGGAGAAAAAGTCAAAGCTCGGGAAAAGGCACCAAATCCAAGAGAAACTCGAGGGAAACAAACCTCAAGTGGTGAAAATGAAGAAAAAAAATATCGAAATCAAATTTCAATCCGCTCAAAACAAAGGAAATCAAGAGGTTTTAGCGAATCAACTTTGCGTGGGGCGTTGGAAAACTCATATAAAGCTCGGATCTAGAGAAAAGAAAGGTCTAGAGTGAGAGAGGGGTGAATTTCGGCTAGGGAGGAGTAAGGAATTGAAGTTTGAGGGTGTAAATATGAAGACCCAAGGCAAAAAGACCAAAATGGCCCCGAATTGCCATAGGTGGCCTACAGCCACCATTGGTGGCCGATAACCTTCAAGTGTAGCCGATGGGTGGCCAACGACCTCCCCTTGTGGCCGACAGATTCCCAATGCTCCTACATTGGGTCTTTCTGCTGTTTTGTGTCTTCTATTTTTCATGAAGTGCAAGAAAAGTTCACTTTTGAGTACAAATTGCCACTGCGGAAGCTCCAAACCGTGTCTTTGGCGCACGATGGTTCATCGTTGTTGTCACGCCCCAAGCTCCGTGACAACGCCGCACACTCATTTAAGTGAGCATGCAAGGCTAAGAATCCAACACATAACCAACAATGTAAAATACTCAAATTAAATCCTTAAATATCATAATGCTAAAAACCATACAAATAGATAATTCTTATCATATGAAATTGTCCACCAAGTCCACTAATAAAAATAATAATAATAATAATGATCCAAATACTCAAATCATAGTCCTACTCTCGGTACTCCCACAAGTAAAAACCCTGCACAGCTCTACTCCTCAGAATCTGAAAAATAAAATAAGGGTAAGCTAGACAGCCCAGTAAATAACCAACCATCACTATTAGCTAGATCAAGTATACAAAAAAAATAGTCGATAACCAATAAATATATTTTTTTGCTACCATTCAATAAATGAATAATTATTTGTAAGACAGTTTCATAGCTAAAAATAAACAATGTACAATACATTTTAATTGAAAATCCAACAAGATAATTCAAAGGAAATTCGTTGTTCAAATCGATGGTTCGATATTCAAATGGTTCAATGATGCAATTCACAAAACCCAAGTCTTGGTGACTACGGTCACTTAGCCCGTGACAAGGCCCAGAACCACACATAGGCCGGTGGTAAAGCCCCAAAAGAAACTAGTTTCTGTGCCAATAAATAACCCCCATTGGCTAGGGTCCAAATCATAGTCAGACTAGAGTGATGTTCAAAATTCAAACAATACACAACTTTCAAATAAAACATTCGATATTTTCAGAATAAATGTTTAGTACAATTTTCAAAATAGTTTCATCAAATATTCAAATAATTTTCATAATAATATTCGATGTTGTTTTATACTTGACCCATATTTTATTTTAAGAGAACATGAAGGATATAAATAAATATTTATGATTTTAAACGATTCGATAGGAATAAAAATGAACCAACAGTGATAGAGGGTTACTTACCTCAAACGCTTAGAAATAACACTCCAACACCAACTCCAAACACCCAATTTCACCACTTCAATCACACAAACCTATTAAATAAAACTTCAAATAAATTAATATTTTTTTACATGTTACAAACACTCACAAAAGCACCACTATATTAGATTAATGTATTACTTTAATATTCAAGAGATCAAACCATTCAACCCAACTTTATAGCCAAACACACCTTTACCCATGATACAAAACTCCATTGTTTCTATTACCCATCCAAAGTTACACTTACACATTGCACCCAATTCTCAAAACCTAAGTAGGCACCTATAGATCTTCCAAATCTCCTTAATGCATTGATTGTTAAATTCCTCAACATAAACTTAATAATTAACAGTAAAGACAGATTTTACCTTAACCAATGGGTGTCCCAAAAATCACCAACGTGCTGCCTTCAATCCCTATTGTAGCCTCACTTGAACCTCTCTTCTCTTTTTCTTTTCTTTTTTCTTTTACCTTCTCAAACCCTAGCCGCCTATGGAGCAATTCATAGCCTCTGTTTTGTTTGTTTTCCAAGACTTAAAGCCACAATAGGTGGGCATATTAACCTAATTTCACAAAGTTACAAAATTACCCATCTAAGTAATAGGAAATATAATGCCATCTCATAACTAATTCTTTGATATTAATAAATGACCCATATAAATTAATTTAATTACTAATCTATCCAATAAAATAATCCTACACACAACTTGGGTTTTACATTCTTCCCCTCTTAAAAGAAATTTCGTCCTCGAAATTTGACATACCTGTAGTCTCAAAAAGTTGTGGATACTTTTGTCTTATTTCATTCTCAAGTTCCCAAGTAGCTTCTCTCTCCAAGTGATTGCTCCATTGAACCTTAACGTAGTGGATGACTCGACGCCTCAAAACCTGCTCCTTCTTATCAACAATTCTTACAAGGTGTTCTTCATAGGTCAAATCCTCCTTAAACTACAACGGTGCATAATCAATCACATGATTGGGATTCGGTATATACTTCCTCAACATCAAAACATGGAAGACATTATGAACTCCAACTAGTGAAGGTGGTAGGGTAAGTCTGTAAGCTACCTCTCCAATTCGATCTAAAACCTCAAATGGTCCAATAAATCTAGGACTCAATTTACCACGAACACCAAACCTCATTACTCTTTTCATAGGAGACACATTAAGGAACACATGGTCTCCAACCCCAAACACCAAATCGCGTCTCCTGTTGTCTACATAACTTTTCTGTCTACTCTCTGCAGTGCGAAGTTGCTCTCTAATAAGATTGATCTTGTCCACTGTTTGTTGCACAATCTCAGGCCCTAACAACTTTCTTTTGCCTACATCATCCCAACAAATAGGTGATCTACACTTTCGTCCATATAAAGCCTCATATGGTGCCATTTGAATGCTCGCATAATAACTATTATTATAAGAGAATTCCACTAAGGCCAAATGCTCATCCCAAGAACCTCCAAGATCATTAATGCAGGCCCTCAACATGTCTTCAAGAGTCTGAATAGTTCTCTTTAACTGTCTATCACTTTGAGGATGAAAGGTCATGCTAAAATTCAAACTAGTATCCAAAGCTGTATGCAAACTCCTCCAAAACATAGATACAAATCTGCTATCTTTATCAGACACTATGGTCACTGGAATACCATACAACTTCACAATCTCCTTGATATACAATTTTGCAAACCTCTCTAAGGAGAACCCTACCATAAAAGCTAGAAAGTGAGCGGATTTGGTCAATTGATCAACAATAACCCAAATAGCATTGTTACCACCTTAGGTCCTAGGCAACCCCATCACAAAATCCATGGTAATATATTCCCACTTCCACTTGGGAATAGGAAGAGGTTGTAACTTACCTGCAGGTCTCTGATGTTCAACTTTCACTTGTTGACATACCAAACATTGAGCAACATACTGAGCAATTTCCCTCTTCATATTATTCCACCAAAAGTTCCTCTTCAAGTCTTTATACATTTTAGTGCTCCTTGGATGTACAGTATATCCTGAACTGTGAGCTTCTCTCAGGATTTCTCTCTTGAGCTCTAAATCATTAGGCACACACAACCTCTCTCCAAATCTCAAGGTTCCATCTTTATGCATACAAAATTCCATCTGTAGACCTATTTCTATTTCAGCCTTAAGTTTTTGCAACTGAGGATCTCTTTCCTGAGCATCTTTAATTCTATCAATCAATGTGGGTTGAACTCTAAGGTTTGCCAACTGCACTCCATGACTATGCCATCTAATCTCAATATTCAATCTCTGTAAGTCCTCCAAGATATTCTTTTGGTCAGTGATTAAGGTAGCCAAATTACTCGGGGTCTTTCTACTCAAGGCATCCGCCACTTCATTGGCTTTTCCTGGATGATAATTGATAGTCAAATCATAGTCCTTTAATAGCTCCAACCATCGCCTTTGCCTCATATTCAATTCTTTTTGAGTGAAAATATACTTCAAACTTTTATGATCAGTGAATATCTCACATTTCACCCTATACAAATAGTGCCTCCAGATTTTCAATGCAAACACCACGGCAGCCAACTCCAAATCATGCGTAGGATAATTTTGCTCATATGGCTTCAACTGCCTAGACGCATATGCCACTACTTTATCATTCTGCATCAGGACACAACCCAAGCCCATCTTCGATGCATCACTATAGATGGTAAAACCTTCATCTCCGGACGGAACTACAAGTACTGGAGCAGACACCAATCGACTCTTTAGATCCTGAAAACTCTTCTCACAATCATCAGACCATTCAAATTTAACCCCTTTTTGTGTTAAACGAGTCAAAGGCATAGAAATTCGGGAAAATTCCTCAACAAACCTTCTATAATAACCTGCTAAACCCAAGAAGCTACAAATTTCAGTGACACTAGTAGGCCTATTCCACTCTACCACCGCCCTCACTTTCTTGGGGTCAACAGACACCCCATCTCTAGATATCACATGACCCAAAAATGATACACTCTCAGCCAAAATTCACACTTCTTTAATTTAACAAATAATTTCTTCTCCCTTAATATGTGCAACATTATTCTCAGATGTTCTTTGTGCTGCTCTTTACTCTTTGAGTACACAAGAATGTCATCAATAAAAACTACCACAAACTGATCTAAGAAGGGTTTAAATACTCTGTTCATTAAATCCATAAAAGCTGCAGGCGCATTGGTCAACCCAAACGGCATCACTAAAAATTCATAATGCCCATACCTAGTTCGGAAGGCTGTCTTAGGTATATCTTCCGCCTTAACCTTCAACTGATGATAGCCAGAACAAAGGTCAATCTTAGAAAAGACTTGTGCTCCTTGCAACTGATCAAATAGGTCATCTATCCTAGGCAAAGGATATTTATTTCGGATTGTCACCTTGTTCAACTCTCGATAATCAATGCAAAGGCGAAAACTACCATCTTTCTTTTTCACAAATAAAACGGGCTCACCCCAAGGAGAAACACTAGGCCTAATAAAGCCCTTATCTAGTAACTCTTGTAACTGTTCCTTCAACTCTTTCAACTCTGCTGGGGCCATCCGATACGGAGCCTTGGAGATAGGACCCGTGCCAGGTATCAATTCAATGGCAAACTCAATCTCTCTATCTAGTGGCAACCCCAGTAACTCTTCAGGAAAAACATCGAAAATTCCTTCACAACTAGAATATCCTCTAACTTCAATTCAGTCTCACGGGTATCTCTCACAGAAGCTAAATAGCCCTCGCAACCATTCCTTAACAACCGTCTAGCTTGCAAAGCTGAGATTACCAGAAGAGGAGTGTTAAGTCCACTACCCACAAAACAAAATTCTAGTTGATTAGGAAACTAAAATACTACCCTTTTGCCTCGACAATCAACAGAAGCATAATTGGTTTCCAACCAATCCATTCCAAGAATTATGTCAAAGTCCCGCATATCTAAAACAGTCAAGTCTACAAGCAATCTCCTGCTATATATACTAACCACACGAGATTTGTCAATGTCTCCTCATGTTCCATTGCAACCTATATGCATCAATAATAAAACCTCATCTTATTCTATTCTCAAGTCCCTATAACATGTAAATAAAATTAACATTATATCAAATTATAAGCGTTCCCAATACTACATCTACCCAATCTCACCACTATTTTATACCAGCCTTTAAAATTATAACCTGGCTCTGATACCATAAAATTGTCACGCCCCAAGCTCCGTGACAACGCCGCACACTCATTTAAGTGAGCATGCAAGGCTAAGAATCCAACACATAACCAACAATGTAAAATACTCAAATTAAATCCTTAAATATCATAATGCTAAAAACCATACAAATAGATAATTCTTATCATATGAAATTGTCCACCAAGTCCACTAATAAAAATAATAATAATAATAATGATCCAAATACTCAAATCATAGTCCTACTCTCGGTACTCCCACAAGTAAAAACCCTGCACAGCTCTACTCCTCAGAATCTGAAAAATAAAATAAGGGTAAGCTAGACAGCCCAGTAAATAACCAACCATCACTATTAGCTAGATCAAGTATACAAAAAAAATAGTCGATAACCAATAAATATATTTTTTTGCTACCATTCAATAAATGAATAATTATTTGTAAGACAGTTTCATAGCTAAAAATAAACAATGTACAATACATTTTAATTGAAAATCCAACAAGATAATTCAAAGGAAATTCGTTGTTCAAATCGATGGTTCGATATTCAAATGGTTCAATGATGCAATTCACAAAACCCAAGTCTTGGTGACTACGGTCACTTAGCCCGTGACAAGGCCCAGAACCACACATAGGCCGGTGGTAAAGCCCCAAAAGAAACTAGTTTCTGTGCCAATAAATAACCCCCATTGGCTAGGGTCCAAATCATAGTCAGACTAGAGTGATGTTCAAAATTCAAACAATACACAACTTTCAAATAAAACATTCGATATTTTCAGAATAAATGTTTAGTACAATTTTCAAAATAGTTTCATCAAATATTCAAATAATTTTCATAATAATATTCGATGTTGTTTTATACTTGACCCATATTTTATTTTAAGAGAACATGAAGGATATAAATAAATATTTATGATTTTAAACGATTCGATAGGAATAAAAATGAACCAACAGTGATAGAGGGTTACTTACCTCAAACGCTTAGAAATAACACTCCAACACCAACTCCAAACACCCAATTTCACCACTTCAATCACACAAACCTATTAAATAAAACTTCAAATAAATTAATATTTTTTTACATGTTACAAACACTCACAAAAGCACCACTATATTAGATTAATGTATTACTTTAATATTCAAGAGATCAAACCATTCAACCCAACTTTATAGCCAAACACACCTTTACCCATGATACAAAACTCCATTGTTTCTATTACCCATCCAAAGTTACACTTACACATTGCACCCAATTCTCAAAACCTAAGTAGGCACCTATAGATCTTCCAAATCTCCTTAATGCATTGATTGTTAAATTCCTCAACATAAACTTAATAATTAACAGTAAAGACAGATTTTACCTTAACCAATGGGTGTCCCAAAAATCACCAACGTGCTGCCTTCAATCCCTATTGTAGCCTCACTTGAACCTCTCTTCTCTTTTTCTTTTCTTTTTTCTTTTACCTTCTCAAACCCTAGCCGCCTATGGAGCAATTCATAGCCTCTGTTTTGTTTGTTTTCCAAGACTTAAAGCCACAATAGGTGGGCATATTAACCTAATTTCACAAAGTTACAAAATTACCCATCTAAGTAATAGGAAATATAATGCCATCTCATAACTAATTCTTTGATATTAATAAATGACCCATATAAATTAATTTAATTACTAATCTATCCAATAAAATAATCCTACACACAACTTGGGTTTTACAGTTGTAGACCCGACTTTCTTTGCGCGCCCCGCTTTCGGAGAGGGGCGAATTAGTCTCCTACAGTTCGGACTCCTATCACGGTTCTGAATCTAATCTCACAAAGTGCAATGTGAGACTGATAAACACCAAAGAGTCCAATCCAACAAATCATTTTGGAAAATCGATTTTAAATCAAATAAAGCCAAAATTGGACTGCTTTGCCAGATTACAGAGTCGCCACCTAAATATTTTATTTTTGGAAAATTTAGGAAACCCTAACTCATGCCAAAGGCCACGTGTCCGTCATCACCAAAGTTGCCTCGGCTCGGGAACTTGGGTACGAGAGGGGAAGGTCCTGAAATGAGCACCCTTGCTCGCCCGATCAAAGATTGACCTCTACTAACATGATATGTTATTTTATGAACCTCATGTGTTCTTATCTGATTATTAGCTAACTTTACTATGCGATGCGCACAGCATACAAGTATGGACTAAATCGCAAGAATTGGAATAAAACAACTCATGTTTGTTTTCGAAAATGGTTTGGAATTGCCACTCGCAAGTGGACTAAAGCACGGATTTTCCACCCTCAAGTGGGCTTAGAAAACATGATGTTGCCACCTCGCAAAGTGGGCTTAAAACTCACATTTATCAAATTGTTCCAATTCAGGCAATCAAGCCTCCACCCACAGGCATAGGGATGGCAATTTGAACCTGACCCGACGGGGACTCGACCCCCCGTCCTCGATAATAGTGGTTTTTCCCCCAAAAATACCCCCGATGGGCCGGGGATGGTATTTGAAATTGAATCCCAGATCAGATTCGGGCCGGGGACGGGGATCACTTTCACAGCCCCGGACTCGCCCCGTTCCCGGCCTCGTCCCCCGCCTCGTTTCTCCCCGAAATAAAACCGCCTACCTCTAATCTATTATATCTCTGATCTATCTCTCTATCACACACACTCTCTCTCCCTTCTCTCACTCTCTCTCTTCTCTCCACAGACGCAGTCGGCTCCTCCTTTCGTCGTCCCCTCTCCTCCAGGCCACTACCACTTCCTTCTCCCCCAGGCCACTGCCGCCTCCTCCTCCGTCGCCTCTCGTGGCCTCTTCCCGTCGCCTCTCGTGGCCTCCTCCTTCGCCAGGCCACCGTCAGATCTGAGAAGATCCGTCGGCTCCTCCCTCCTACTACGCCAGATCTGTCTACTTTTTTTTTTGATGATGTTGCCGTTGATGATGTTTTTGTTGACGAAAATGATGTTGTTGATGATCGATGATGTTGGTGTTGATGATCGATGATGTTGGTGTTGATGATCGATGATGTTGGTGTTGATGATCGATGATGTTGTTGTTGATGATCGATAATGTTGTTGATGATGATAAGCTAAACAGAGAGAGAGACTTACGGGGATTGTCTGGGGTCAGGGAAACCCAATCCCCGTTGGGGGCTGGGGCGGGGCGGGGTCGGGGGGGGGGGGTGAGGGGTTCCCCGCCGAGGATCGAGGCCGGGGACTGCGAAGTTTGTAGCTTCGCAGATTGGGGATGGGGAGGGTGATCCCCGACCCTACCCCGCCCTGTTGCTATTCCTACACAGGCATTCGTGCAGTTAAGCATTTAAGCAAATAGCCTCATGGCAAGCTTGCTATCCTGGCAACACTCACACTCATGCAAGGATGCTAAAGCGTAAAGACTTACAGTGTACTCCGAGCCAAAACAAAAGCTAGTAAGAAATATGCATGATCTTAACTATGCAAAGATGCCTAATGTAACACATGCAAAATGCAACTAAATAGGCTCAGCTATCTAAGATGGCATATGATGGCAACAATTTGATAACATGCTTTGAAACACGTATTCAAATAAATATTGAAATACGATGCAGTTTGTATGATGCACATGCGCCGAGCCCGGTGTATGCAAGGAAAAATGAATGATGCAAACATGCAAAGCATAAGGTATGCTAATCAAAACGTGTCCTAAAACTAACCATCGTAAGCGGTTAAGTAAAAGGGAGAAAGACGTGGGGTTATAACACATGCACACACACACACGCACACTTATTACAACATTATGCCCTCACAAAGGAGGGTCTGAATAATTAAGCTAAGCTAATCTAAGCTAAGCTAATTATACAAGCCAACTAATTAACTATTCTAAGCTAATTAATTACAACACAATTAAATTTGAATAACTAGCTATGCTAAGCTAATTAAGTATGATACTTAAGTCAAGTAATTAGCTACAACTAACTAACTAAAGCAAGTAAAGTGGCCTCGGGGTGAGGGAGACATGCATGCTCGGTTGGCGTCCACTCGGAAATCCATTGCTTTGCCACCAATTGCCTCGGTTTGCACTCGCCTTGGTTTCTGAACATTGAACCAACCTTCACACTGTTTCTGCCTCAAAACAGGGTCATTTCTGCAGAAAAAAGGACTGGTGGCCAGTCGGCCACAAAAAGTGGCTGCCGGCCACCTCAACTGGCCGGCCGGCTAGTGAAAGTGGTCGGTCAGCTACCCCAAGTGGCCGGCTGGCCACCTGATTTTTTGAACTCCTAATTTTGTTGCAACAGAGAACAACAGAGGCACAACAATGTATTTGCAAGGAAATGTATATACTGCCACTCTCCTCATCATGTCTCAAGCTCAAAGGAGTGTGGCGCTTGGCTTTTAAGCCACCAACCAAGCATCTCAACGCATGATGGCCCAAAAACTGAGCTTGTACAAGCTTAGTGAATGCTCAAACAATACACAAAGAGCCTCCACCCCATCATGCATGATCAAGGGTGTTGGCGACCAAGAAATGTGATACGTTTCATCACTTCGAGTACGAAACATCCCACTTTTTTTGTGTTTGGATTAACGTCCGATCCAAACACATGCAATGCAACACAAATGCTTATCTTGCACATGTTTTACTTGGTTCAATTTTGTTTACTCATTTTAGCATTACCAAGCCATCCTTTAATTGATTTGGTCCAAGGTGATTGTCCTCTAATAGGAGAGGGGTCAACCAAAGGATGGTTTAAAACATGAGAGAGATCATGCCTTTGACTAGGAGGAACCCTCAAAAGAGGGTTAAAGCGATTTGAGCACAAACTCTAACTCGTGCTTAAACACAACCTTAAGGCCAACAAACCCTCAAAATAAGAAAAAAAAATGAAGAAATGAGAGAGGTTGCAGAATTTCAGTGCTGAAATGGCATGACAAGTAATGCTAAACCATGCAATCAACATATGCACTACATGTTAAGGGTTAAAAGCATAAAACTAGTGAAGGACAAAACACTAGAGGCATGCAATACAATGCTCAAAAGGGACCAGCAGTCCAAAACAGTCCTAAAACACCCTAAATAGAGTTCTAAAACATGCTTGAAATAAGCTAAGAATAGTTATATTAAGAGGCCAAAACAATAGTACATGCTAGGCAATTTTGCACAATTGCACTACAAGCATATAAAGCAAAGCTCATGTGATCAAACCAACTCAAAACAGAGCTTAACCATGCCAAATTAGTGACCTAAACATGCTGAGATGGCAGCTTAGAAAGCTAGAAAATCATGCTCATGTATTGGCTCATAAACAAGGCACAAAGCACATCTCCCAAAAGAAATGAAATAGTGGAATATGTGAGAGTGTGACAAGGCTACATGCACTGAAATCATGTGTGAAATGATGCTATATCATGTAAACATCATAAGCAAAGCATGCTAGAGGTCCTGAAACTCAAAGCTAGTAAAGGCCATTTACACTATAGCTATACAAAACAAATCACGTATGACCAAGACCACCCAAAATAGAGCTAAAACATGCTAAAACAGTAGCAAAAATGTGCTGGAGCTGAGCTAACACAAGCTAGAATGATAGGCTAACTCATTAGGCATGCTAGGCTAGTGAGCAAAATTACACTACAAGTGTAAGAAACAAACAAGAGATGCTCCAACCAACCAAAAATAGAGTTATAACATGTTAAAATAAGGCAAAAAATATGCTGAGAACAAGCCATGAGATGGTAGAAAAAGATGCTCATATGTTGGGCCATCAACACATGCAAAGAAGATACAAGGAGGGGATGCCACCCCCTCTTCTTTAGGACCCTAAAACCAACTTTCTACCCCTGAAATTCCACTAGAATTTAGTGGTAGAAAGGCCAATAAAAGGTTGTTTCAAAAGCTTTGAAAGAAGGCTCAAAAAACTTTACAAGCCAAGAAGCAAAGGGGGGGAACCACCCCCCTAACCAAACAAGACTCAAAACACTATTTTAGAACCATAAAAATAGAGTTTTTTGGAAGTTAAAACCAGCCTAAAACCAACATGCAAAGATGACCAAGTAAGCAACTAAGACAAAGCGTTAAAGAGGGTAAGGCCTTACCCTTGAAGCACAGTAACAGATGGCACAATTTTGAGCCAAAAACCAACTTTAGGAGCTCCAAACAAGCCTTAAGGAACCTCAGCTCCAAGATAGGGATATTTGATCAAGAGTCTCTTTGCAAATATGTGAAGAAAACTCACTTTCAAGCACAATATAGCACAATATAGAGAGATAGAAAATTCTAGAGAGAGAGGGAAGTTTTGCTTCTAAATTTTCTGTAAGGAGAAAAAGATTTTAGAGAGAGAAGTTCCCAAACTTCCGAACCTCCCAAAACAAGAGATATGGCCTCTATATATAGCAAAAACAAGTGCTTTCGTCGAAATATCTGAAAATGGATAGCTGGTGCATTGTGAAAACAGCTAGAGGAGAAATATCTGCAAAAAATCTGAGTTTTGGACATTAGTGGCCGACCGGCCACTTGTGGTGGCCGACGGGCCACTTTTCTAGCCGAAACCCACTTTTCTGGCCGACCGGCCACTTAAAGTGGCCGACAGCCCACATTTGTGGCCGACAGCAAAAATCTACTTTCCAGGTCCAACTTCAAATGGGCATACCTCCTTCATCTGGACTCTTTTTAAGTCATTCTTGTGTCTAAATTGAAGCCCCAGAAGTAAGATTTCCAATAGTGGCAACCTCACATCTAAATTCCAAGTGGGAAAAAAGTTATGCGCATTTTAGTGAAGACTTTGATGCCCAACTTCAACCAACCATATCTCCCTCATCCGGACTCGACTTTAGGAGATTCTTGAGTGTAAAATGAAGCCCCAGAAGTATTATTTCCAATGGTGGTGGCCTCATAGCTGAAATCCATGTATACAAAAGGATAGGCGTGATTTAGTGAGGGCCGCTCGACTCTCTCTTAACGGTTCATGCCCATCTTCTTCCCCAACTTGGTTTCTTCTCTCTCCTCCAATTTTCTTCAACTCCAAACCCCTAAAAAATTTATTTTAAAGATTTTTCAAGAGTTCACCTCTCTTTCATTTATTTCCACTTTGTCCTTGCTTGGTTTACTGAAAAGCACAAATCATAGAAACTTATTTTCGAAAATATTTTGAAAGAGAGGGTTTTAAGGTCTAAAATCTGTTTGGTTCAAAAATGGGATGTAAGGTTTGGATTTGACTCTCTCATTGCCAAAGAAATCAACCCTTTGCATAGCATAGCCTGCACCATCGAATAATCAATTAGTGGCGCCCACGTCTTATGGGCAGTAAAAAATGGGGTGTCTATAGTTGCCCCTCTTTGATAGAGCTCAGAGTCATGAAATGGCGTGAGTGAATGTCAAAGCCCAGAGATGACCTATTTTTGACAAGGCCGTAAGAATTGGCCAAACAAATAAAATACAAATGCAGTTGGTTGAACCCGAAGGTTGCCTACGTATCCCTTTGCAAGGAATCAAACCAACGTAGTTCAGGGGCATGATGCAAAATGATATGCAATGTAGTGAAACAATGTAATGAAATAATGTACATGATATACAATGTATTTGAATCATCAAACCACAAAGAGTGCAAAACCACACAAATATCATAAAGGATTGGCGATGCAAAACCAAACTACGTTTAACACTGAAAAGATGCCAGAGCCCTCAAACCACAAGTCTCTTAGTGGAATAGGCGTGTGCCCATGCAGAATTGTGTGTTTCACAGAAAGAATTCAGAGTACACGTAATTGGGGGGCATGATAAAAGTGAGGAATGATCTATTGAGGAAAGATCATGATCCTACATGCTGAATGCAACAAGACAACGTACAATGCAATGGATGCAGTGAATAAGGCGCGCGGCCAAACCACATTTTACCTAGAAAAGGCATTGATACAAAATAGACCACGTTTAACACAGAAAAGGGGCTGAAACCCTCAAACCACAGTTCTCTTAGTGGAATAGACGCGTACACATTATCACAGAACCATGCTTCAACGAAGGAAATGTATGAGCACATGCCAGAGTAAGCTTAACCTGGAAATGGCAGTATGATAAAACAGATGTGATGCAATAGACGTAATAGATCGTGCAGTAGATGCAAAAGGGGTGACATACTCTAACCACCCTGAAATCGTGAGAGGAGGAAGAACAAATCCCAAACACGCTGAAATCGTGTGAGGAAATGGACACTCCAACCACGCTGAAATTGTGAGAAGAGGTCTGAAAAGAACTACTTAGGGGTGCGTTCCACGCAACCCAATATAAATTCCAAACACGCTGAAATCGTGTAAAGAAATGAGCACTCTAATCACACTGAAATCATGAGAAGAGGTTTGAAAAAAACCAATTAGGAGTGCGCTCAACGCAACCTGAGATAAATTCCAAACATGCTGAAATCGTGTGAGGAAAGGAGCACTCTAACCGCACTGAAATCGTGAGAAGAGGTCCGAAAACAACCAATCAGGAGTGCGTTCGACGTAACCTCAGATAAATTCCAAACACGCTGAAATTGTGTGAGGAAAGGAGCACTCTAACCACGTTGAAATCGTGAGAAGAGGTCCGAAAAAAACCAATCAGGAGCGTGCTCGACGCAACCTGAGATAATTCCAAACACGCTGAAATCGTGAGAAGAGCTCTGAAAACAACCAATTAGGAGGGCGCTCGACGCAACCTGAGATAAATTCCAAACACGCTGAAATCGTATGAGGAAAAGAAAACTCTAACCACGCTGAAATCATGAGAAGAGGTCTGAAAATAACTACTCAGGGGCGCGTTCCACGCAACCTGAGAAAGCCCCGGAGGACTACGATCTTAAACGCTGCTCAGCGTAAAAGGAAAAATGATACAAGATAACACAAAATGCAAATAAATGCAATAAGTGCGATGACATGATACATGTTACAAACAATGTATGATGTTTAAGGAATGCAATAAACAAATAAAGCGACACTTTAGCAAGCACCTCATGGGGTGAGTGGCAATGAACCGCTTTACTCTGACGGGGATCTCTCTTTGTGTTCTTCGAACTCTTACCTTCAACTCACAGTACAAAGGTCTTGAAATGTTGACAAGGAACGACATCTGTATGAAGAGCCACGGATGCCACTTTTCTTCCTGATCATATTCACAACTTTCCCTATTCTCCAACGGGGTGACAAACTACGTTGGTTCAGTATCCAGAATTGAGGCGCATACACGCTACCTTAACCTATGGGGATGCCATACAGATTTCAAGCCGGGGATACACCCCTGGGTATTTAAACCAGACTTTAGTCTCAAAAATTCCAAACCTTTGTGTTCTAGGCATCGCCATTCGAACTCTAGTTTCCACCGTCGCAGTTGGTCTCTTAGGAACTCATTGCAAACACAGCCAAGATGCCCCTGGCATGGAATGATATTCGGGAGAGCACTTTGATTGCCATTCTAGCTTGAAGTTGACTTGATCTTGAGCTTGAAGTAGAGACACACTCATACTTCGGAGCATTCACAAGGCCTGAGGAGATACATCCGAAGTGCAATCTCGGAAGGTGCAACAAACTCAGATGCTCCAAATTTTCTCTCTTTTCTTTTGCTTTGCAGTTTGGAACCTATATAGCTTCAGTTAGGTCCTTATTCTACTGTTCTCATATGACCTTGGTTGAACCCTGCAGTTTTATGAAAGAACAAATCCTGTTTGCACATATGTGGAGAATGGCACAGCACTGTGGGCACAAAATGATTCATTTTTGAAATCGAAATTAGAAATGAGTTCTTAACCAGGTATTGAGCCAGCGACTGACCACAGTCAAAACGACTCAACAAAGGACAAACCAAAGGTAAAACAACCTAAACACATCTATAGACACTCAAAACGACTCAAAACAAGAATAAAAAACAACAAACACAACACTTGAACGTGTTCCAATGGCGAGAGACCTCTCAGTTCACAAGGAGCCCACAGCTTCTCCAGGTATTGTTTCTTACCTTTTCTTATTTGTGATTCTCACATTACTCTAGCACTCAATCTCTTTTTCTCTGAAAAGCCCTTTTCTCACTTTTCTCTCAGCACACATGTCACGACCAAACCCGTCCCTAAAAGTCTGGTTCATGACCGGCCCGTACATAGGCCTCAAACAAAATTAAATTATAATATTTAAACACATACGGGGCCTTAAGCGGAAACAATATCAATAAAAGACAACATCCATTGGGCTTGTGCATACATGATGGTTTAATTAGATTCAAGCATTTAAATACATTCCCAGAGTGACACATATGATCACAAACTTTATATAGATCTCACACACACTTACATAAGACTTAATAATTTATATGACTCCCAACACAAATTAAGGCCTCAACACGGAGGCGTACCCCATGCGGCTTGGCAAACAGGTAGACCTCAATACAATTCTAGTGTCAATCTCCGATGGCTCACCTACATAAATATACATAAAAACGGAGTGAGCAGGGCTCAGTGAATAATAACAATGTAAGGAGATGAGTTAAACGGGTATAGGCTTAAAGAATGTAAACATGCATATCAAACCATACACAGATCTTATTCATAATTATATTTTGAAACGGCCTCAGACCCACATGTAACACAGAACGGCCTCAGGCCCATATATAATACAGAGCGGCTATAAGCCCAGATGTGATACAGGACGCCTGTAAGCCTGGATATAATACAGAACGGCTGTAAGCCCAGATATAAGACAGAACGGCTGTAAGCCCATATATAATACAGATCGGCTATAAGCCCAGATATAATACAGAACGACTGTAAGCCCAGATATAAGATAGAATAGCTGTAAGCCCAGATATAATACAGATCAGTTATAAGCCCAGATATAATATAGATCGGCTGTAAGCCCAGATATAATACAGATCGGCTGTAAGCCTAGATATAATACAGAACGGTTGTAAGCTCAGATATATTATGCAAAGCGGCCTCAGGCCCAGATATCAACAGATTGGCCTCGGGCCCATTATTAACAAAACTGAATGATTCCAGATACATAAGGATATCATTGTTCCATTTGTTTATCATGAATTCAGATAGTTAACTTGGAGATAACAGAACATCAGTATTAACTATTAATAGTAAGCAAAACGTACTGCTACAGTACTATTACTCGATAGTGCACAAAGATTTTCCCATGGTTTATTACAAATTGACATAGTTGTCATGCGGATAACAGAACATTAATAATAACTATTAACAGAAGGCAAATGTATCACTGCATTAATAGGGATAGAAAAATTCACATCATAACGGCCTTAGGCCCACTTCTATTAATAGGGACAGGACGGCCTTAGGTCCATACTAATGCCATTATTCAATCGTATCCATTAATTTAAGCAAAACACAATATTAATGGAATAGGCCATTCACAAATGACAATACATAAATCATAATCACAGGAAGTAAGTGAGATATATCGCTACACTACTATTACTCATAGTGGTCGGCTCCCGGTAGTAATGGGACGATGTCCTCGTCTCGACCTACAAGCACAATGCACAACACATAATATGAGATTATATTCGATCCTTTACTTATTCTCTTTGATCATTCAATCAATTAGCCATGGTGGTACCAAGCTCATTGTTCCTTAATAAGTTATAATCCATGTCTCAAAAAATAGGAGGAATCGATGGGAAATGGTTTAGGTGAAGAAATGGTACAAAACTGGTTGACAGAAAGTGAACAACAGTCACTAATCTAGGCATAACTATTTCTGTATTTAGAATTTGGGAGTGAGACCACAACCATTAGAAACTACACTTCCGGGGCTTGATTTTAGGCTCAAGAATCACTCAAAACGGAGTCCAGAGGCAAACGATATTCTTATTCAAAGTTGGTTGAACAGAGCTGTCTCCCGCACGTGCGGGAAACAGAGCCGCACGTGCGGCTCTGGGCAGTTTGCAGTCCGAAAATGGCTCTTTTTGCTCCAACACTTGGTTTTTCCATTTTAAAGCTTGTTTCTTAACATAAATCACTTAAAAACATGTAAAATTATCTCATAACATGATAAAATAACATCAATCAAGTGTAATTCCATTTTAAACAAATCAATCCTTGCCTTAAAAATGGAAATTCAAGTCTCATCTTCTATATAATCAAACTTCTATAATATATACCCCAAAATCATACAAATACATCTTACACATGGTTGATCTTCACACCAAAACTTGGTATTCCATGAATCATTCTTAAGATTGAACCCAATTCAAGCAAATTTAAGGAAATCAAGGTTCAATTCTTTGAGTTTAACTCATTTCATTCATAACCCAACACACTTGCTCATTTACATATTAATTTTCCAAGTCCATCCTTGATTTCATGTAGTAGATGCATTATTTACAAAGATAATAGTTGAAGCCACATACCTTAACTTAATTCCTTGTTTTTCCCTTTAATCTCTTCAATTTTCCAAGCTTCCATGGATGATCCTCTTTCCCTCTGTATCTCTCTTTCTCGGTTCTCTCTCTCTCTCTCTCTCTCTCTCTCTCTCCCCCTTAGATATTTTGTATGACTTCAAAATGACAAACTCCCAACTGACATGGCCTATCCATATATGTATATATCACACACTTAAGCTTTTCACATAAGGAGGGCCAAACACGCCCTTACGAATCGCGCAAAATCAAATTTCAATTAAACTTCTCAGATGACTCTAAAAATTATGCTGAGCATAAATATATCCTCTGTTTCGGTTTCTGAAGCCTTGAAGGCTTTCAATTTGCAGTACAAATTGGAATAATTTTTGGAAAAACCAACATAGAATTAGTTTTGGAAAAATGGAATAATTTTCGAGAGAATTAGTTATCCTCATTAAAAATCCTCAAAATTATTTTTTGCAAATAGCCATTGCTCGACCAACATAGAATTTACTCTTGAAATGCACAACCTCAGATCTGAACTTGAATTGTCTTGCAGCTGAATCTTCTAACAGAATTTGAATGAAAACGAGCCAATTTGCACATGGACAAGATAGCCGAGTTGAACAAGGATAAACCAATCAACATGGATGAGCCAAGTAGGCTGAAAAGGATTGGGGCCGGACTTCAGGATGAAGTTGCCTACGTATCCCAAACATGGGAATCAGGCCTGACGTAGTTCCGGGTTGAGGTTCACTCGGGTGTTGACACTCTCTTTTTACACTCTAACTTTTGCTAAGGTCGCCCTTCTGGGTTTTCAACGTTGCGAACTCTTTTTTTCTTTTCTTATTTTTCTTTTTCTTCATTTTTCTTCATTTTGTTCCGTTTCTTTTCTTTTTGTCTTTTCATTTTTGTTCTTTTTCTTTTTCTCTTTTTCTCTGCTCTAGCTTTTGCCTGGGTTGCCCTTCCGGGTTTTTGACCCAGTGAGCCTCTCAAGGATAAAAAAGTGTAACTGGTCCATGTTTATCAGTTTTGAGATCTCGAAGCCATCTGAATCCAGTAGAATGGTTGCTGTTTGTTGATGATGTAGGAGCCCATCCAATTGGGGTCTGAATTTGCTCCTAGTGTTGTGGATAGGAACTCGATTGTCCTTCAACAATAAATTTTCTTCTTCCAACTGCTAGAATTTGGCTTTCTTGCCAGTCTTCATTGGTTTGCGGAATGACCTATCTTTTCAATCTTTTAGCACATCTGACATTTTTGCCCCTAGTTCAAGGGCTGCCTCCCATTTAGCTTTGCAAGCTTCCTTTGATAACATCTGATCTTCTTGATCTAACTTTCTTTCCCTTAGTTCGAGGGCTGCTTCAAATCTGGCTTGGCGGGCCTCCTTTGATGTCATACGACCTTATTGCCCCTAGTTCATGGGCTGTTTCAAATCTGACCATGTGAGTCTCGTATTTTAGTTGATCGTTGAACATTCTGAATCAAAGTTTAAGGTTTGAAAGTAAAAGAGGTCGAGTTTTGAAGCATGAGAGTGATCCTATGCTGCACAATCTCAAGATCAATTCCAAACATGTCCTCGCAAGACCACGCAAAACATTTTTTGAAATTTTTTAAGAAAATGACTAATCGCTAGCGTTGAAGACAATGTAGAACCAATCTGGATCAAGCCAGGATCCTTCTTAGTCCTCGCATTAATAAACATGATCTTATTTATTAAGGGCTTAGCATGCCTCTCTTTCTCTCAATTGATCAAATTTTTACAAATCCCAAGGAATTCCTTCTTCTTTGTTTTCACCACAGTATTAGAAAAGTTTTTGAAAGCTTAGGTCAATGCAATGATTTCAAGGCACAGAAAAGTAGGTGAAAAGCACTGTGGCTTCATTCAAATCTTCTGGCACAACTGGCTTCAGTAGCAGAAATAGACTCAAAAGAAAGAGTGTAAAAGACAAACACAAAACAAGTAAATGATGCTCGAGATAACACCCCCGAAATCACCCTACTCTAACACAACAGGACTGACTCGATATAACAAGATAGACTCAACTGACTCAGTACAAAAGGACTGACTTAATACGATATAACAAGACTGACCCAATACCCAAGTCAGAAAGTAAAATAAATAGCACTCGCAAATTGCTCAAAACAGTGCGTGCTATCCACCACATCTAGAGTAAAAATGAGCGCCATCAACAAGTGGTTCATCCCCTAATCACATAGTCACATTATCCCCCAAGTTCACCGATCCAGTGCCGATAGACTTTGCAGGACCTGGTGCGACGATGACCTTGTTGTTAATCAAATCTTGTATTTCATGGCGAAGACAAAAACACATGTTAGTGTCGTGGTCGGCCTGTTAATGGAAGACACAGTACTTGGCCGGATTATGCTTAGCCGAAAGGGGATTTGGGAGAGGCAGAGGCTTAAGGGGTTTGAGATGGCCTTGTCCTATAAGGATTTAGAGAGCTTTGGACAAAGTCATCTAGAGGGGATTGAAGACCTTCTGGCCTCGGGCTGGGTACTTCGAGGTTTACGGGGTAGTTCTAGATGTGACAGCAAAGGGATTGGCAGGAACTGACTGGGTTTGATGATCTTTTCCGAGTGTAAGATCAGAGCTGAATGGGGGGTTTCTGGTACGACAGCCCTTCTCCCGGCTTGCCCTTTGATTCAAACTGCTCTCATCCTGAGTGGCAAAAGTGTCATCTACAGTCTTTGCAACAACTGCAAGCACTTGCTGTTTGTTCAGTCCTTCAGCCTTCAAAGTCTCAACAACCCACAGAAGGTGTACGTGGGGACCAATGCCTGCCTCTACCTTATTCTTACCACTTGCCTCCACTTTGCCAAGGGATTGGCCTTCTTCAAATGCGGCCCGTGCCAAGATTAAGGAGCTTTTTGGCGTGAAATTTCTGGCATGTGATGTGGTTGATGACGGAGCCAATATCCCAAAGGCTAGATCTGCCACAGTTCTCTGAAGATCTTCAATCATTCTCATTAGCTCAGAAGTAGTGGGTTCACGGGTTTGAGATGATTGCGGTTCGAGTGCATTCATCATACACGAGTCCATGTTGTCTGAAATGAACACCTCAGGCTTGGGTAAATGGGCTGGGGTGATGTATATACTGGGGTTATAGGTGGATGGCAGTGTATGGATGAGGTTGAGATGTAAAGGTGACAGGTCAGTACAAGCTTGAGGTCCTTTTGGTGGAGCTATGGTCTCTTCGTCAATAAGATCCTGAATCTTATGATGTAGGCGGATGCAATGGTTCATTTCATGACTGTGTTGTTGATGATAGACACAGTATTTAGCTGGGTCATATTTTGGTGGAAGAGGATTTGGAAGGAGTTGAGGTTCTAAGAGCTCTAGGTACCCTTCTTCTTGCAGCATTTTCAAAGCTTGAGAGAGACTTATGTAAAGAGGATGGAAATTTCGGGTTTGGGACTGAGTTGAAGTGGTTGGTTTTTGGCCATTGAGTGAAGTGATGATAGTGTCTACATTTGAGCATTTCGCAACTGTGCTACCATCAGTAGTAGCATTAGAACTGTAAACAACATTCTTCTTCACAGGCTCATTATCTTCTACAAAGATCCCTTGTCTGAGGGCATTCTCGATTTGAACCCCCATTTCATGAAGGTCTGGGAAGGTAAACAGAGGTAGGACGCTCATCTTTTGCAGCAACTTGCTATGCAGATTCCGAACAATCATTGTGATATGATCTTTGTCGGAAGGCCTTGTAGCCACCATCGAGGCTTTTGCTCTCCATTTTGTCATGAACGCTGAGAAACCCTCATTTGGCCCTTGGCGGGTGACTTCGAGATCACGAGTTGTGACCTCGATCTGTGTGTTGTACGAGTATTGAGCAATAAAGGCCTCAGCCAGCTCTTCCCAGTTCTGTTTCACAGAGTCCTCTAATTCCGCATACCAGATTACGGCTATCTAGACATGGTTCGGCCGAAGAGAGACAACTTTTAGGCTGGGGTCAAACCCATTGGCCTCAGGATATCAGAAAACAGACGGAGATGCACTATTGGGTCTCTAGAGCCATCGAAGCGGTCAATATGCTGCATTTTAAACTGCTCTGGTAAGGTAACTACAGATTCAGTATACCCGTCCTCTAAATCCGGGATGGAGTTCACTCCTTGTGCTCGTTTGAATAACTTCTCCAGTTTATTGACCTTAAGGGCAGTTGGGTCAACCTCAGATTGAAATGGAGTTTCAGTTTGATAGACAGGAGCTTTAGAGGCCTGTGTTGGGATTGGCTCCGCCGGATTACCCTGAGTCTCTTGGACATTAGCAGTATGGGCAGTGGCTCCGGGTATTGGGTTACCCATAGGAGGTGGATGAGATACAAAAACCGCAGCCGGTTGTGGTTGTTGTTATTGTAGTAGCCGGGTTATCACTTCGGCCTGACGGGCCGTGACTTCAGCCTGACGGATTACGTCCTGCTGCAGTGCCTCAATTGTTTGTTGCAAGTGTTGTATCTGTTCTTCCACACTAGCTGGGGGATACTGAGCCATGGGAATGGGTGATTGATCTCGTGCTGAGCTGAATGCAGACAACTGTTCCCAGACCAGACTAGACCTGGGTGAACTGAGGGGTGACTGATGTAGAAACTGCATTGGTGAATTATGCCTGAACCTCTTTCGTCTTGTAACCGGTGGGGCTCAGGTAAACACAGGTTTCTTCTGAACCAATTTCGACCTGACAAAGTCTATCGATACAAGTCCAGAGTACCCGAGGGATATTAGAGCCTTCTAAAGCTATGGTTCCAAGACTACCTTGCAAAAGAGAAAACAGACAGCATCTCAGCCTGATTTCACTAGAACAGATATGAGCATAGCTGAATGACTGTGCTCTCTACTGAATTCTACCCCAAATTTCTGCCCCAAACTGATACCCCCAAACTGATACCCAAACTTGCAACTGATACATACATTCCTGTAGAGACACACCCTAACAACACATATCAAGCAAGTGAGAGCCACAACACCCCTATGGTGGGGTAAGGTTTCCCTATCCTAATTTCATCAGGAACTAGGGGTTCACTACGCATGCATGCGGTTTCAAACAATCCTGCATTTGGGTGAGCATCCTGTGCTAGTTTGGAATGGTCTCTATGGCTTCCCATATGCAACTAGGTCGATTGGTCAAAAAGAGTGCCTTGGCAATGATCCTGATCCAAGGTTTGTGTTCCCATCGTGGCAGAGCCCATAACCGGTTAGCCTTATGGCACGTTTTTCCAAGCAAGCCTTCGACAAACCGTTCAGGAATAGTAGATGAAAAACACTGTGAAATAGGCGCACCAATGCAAATGCAATGCAGAGAAACACATAAATGTAGATAAAATAACATATCATGAGGTCGAGTCAAGTTCTCTAAATCCCCAGCGGAGTCGCCAGAAACTGTAGACCCGACTTTCTTCGCGTGCCTCCCTTTCGGAGAGGCGCGAATTAGTCTCCTACAGTTCAGACTCCTATCACGGCTCTGAATCTAATCTCACAAAGTGCAATGTGAGATTGATAAACACCAAAGAGTCCAATCCGACAAATCATTTTGGAAAATCGATTTTAAATCAAATAAAGCCAAAATTGGATTGCTTTGCCAGATTACAGAGTCACCACCTAAATATTTTATTTTTGAGAAATTTAGGAAACCCTGACTCGTGCCAAAGGCCACGTGTCCGTCATCACCAAAGTTGCCTCGGCTTGGGAGCTTGGGTACGAGAGAGAAAGGTCCTAAAATGAGCACCCCCACTCGCTCGATCAAAGACCGGCCTCTACTAACATGATATGTTGTTTTATAAACCTCATGTGTTCTTATCTGATTATTAGCTAACTTTACTATGCGATGCGCACACCATACAAGTATAGACTAAATCGCAAGAATTGGAACAAAACAACTCATGTTTGTTTTCGAAAATGGTTTGGAATTGCCACTCGCAAGTGGGCTAAAGCACGGATTTGCCACCCTCAAGTGGGCTTAGAAAACATGATGTTGTCACCTCACAAAATGGGCTTAAAACTCACATTTATCGAATTGTTCCAATTCAAGCAATAAAGCCTCCACCCACAGGCATTCATGCAGTTAAGCATTTAAGCAAATAGCCTCATGGCAAGCTTGCTATCATGGCAACACTCACACTCATGCAAGGATGCTAAAGCGTAAAGACTTACAGTGTACTCTGAGCCAAAACAAAAGCTAATTAGAAATATACATGATCTAACTATGAGAAGATGCCTAATGCAACACATGCAAAATGCAACTAAATAGGCTCAGCTATCTAAGATGGCATATGATGGCAACAATTTGATAACATGCTTTGAAACACGTATTCAAATAAATATTGAAATACGATGTAGTTTGTATGATGCGCCGAGCCCGGTGCATGCAAGAAAAAATGAATGATGCAAACATGCAAAGTATAAGGTATGCTAATCAAAACGTGCCCTAAAACTAACCATCGTAAGCGGTGAAGTAAAAGGGAGAAAGACGTGGGGTTGGAAGACATGCACACACACACGCACACTTATTACAACATTATGCCCTCGCGAAGGAGGGTTCGAATAATTAAGCTAAGCTAATCTAAGCTAAGCTAATTATACAAGCCAACTAATTAACTATTCTAAGCTAATTAATTACAACACAATTGAATTTGAATAACTAGCTATACTAAGCTAATTAAGTATGATACTTAAGTCAAGTAATTAGCTACAACTAACTAACTAAAGCAAGTAAAGTGGCCTCGGGGTGAGGGAGACATGCATGCTCGGTTGGCGTCCGTTCGGAAATCCATTGCTTTGCCACCAATTGCGTCTGTTTGCACTCGCCTTGGTTTCTGAACATTGAAACAACCTTCACACTGTTTTTGCCTCAAAACAGGGTCATTTCTGCACAAAAAAGGACTGGTGGCCGGTCGGCCACAAAAAGTGGCTGCTGGCCACCTCAACTGGCCGACCGGCTAATGAAAGTGGCTGGTCAGCTACCCTAAGTGGCCGGCCAGCCACCTGATTTTCCAAACTCTTGATTTTGCTGCAACAGAGAACAACAGAGGCACAACAATGTATTTTCAAGGAAATGTATGTATTGCCACTCTCCTCATCATGTCTCAAGCTCAAAGGAGTGTGGCGCTCGGCTTTCAAGCCACTGACCAAGCATCTACGCATGATGGCCCAAAAACCGAGCTTGTACAAGCTTAGTGAATGCTCAAACAATACACAGAGAACCTCTACCGCATCATGCATGATCAAGGGTGTTGGCGACCAAGAAATGTGACACTTTTCATCACTTCGAGTACGAAACATCCCACATTTCTTGTGTTTGGATTAACATCCGATCCAAACGCATGCAATGCAACACAAATGCTTATCTTGCACATGTTTTATTTGGTTCAATTTTATTTACTCATTTTAGCATTACCAAGCCATCCTTTAATTGATTTGGCCCAAGGTGATTGTCCTCTAATAGGAGAGGGGTCAACCAAAGGATGGTTTAAAACATGAGAGAGATCATGCCTTTGACTAGGAGGAACCCTCAAAAGAGGGTTAAAGCCATTTGAGCACAAACTCTAACTTGTGCTTAAACACAACCTTAAGGCCAACAAACCCTCAAAGCAAGAAAAAAAATGAAGAAATGAGGGAGGTTGCGGAATTTCAGTGCTGAAATGGCATGACAAGTAATGCTAAAACATGCAATCAACATATGCACTACATGTTAAGGGTCAAGAGCATAAACTAGTGAAGGACACAACACTAGAGGCATGCAATACAATGCTCAAAAGGGACCAGCAGTCCAAAACAGTCCTAAAACACCCTAAATAGAGCTCTAAAACATGCTTGAAATAAGCTAAGAATAGCTATATTAAGAGGCCAAAACAATAGCATATGCTAGGCAATTTTGCACAATTGCACTACAAGCATATAAAGCAAAGCTCATGTGATCAAACCAACTTAAAACAGAGCTTAACCATGCCAAATCAGTGACCTAAACATGCTGAGATGGCAGCCTAGAAAGCGAGAAAATCATGCTCATGTATTGGCTCATAAACAAGGCACAAAGCATATCTCTCAAAAGAAATGAAAGAGTGGAATATGTGAGAGTGTGACAAGGCTACATGCACTAAATTCATGTGTGAAATGATGCTATATCGTGCAAACATCACAAGCAAAGCATGCTAAAGGTCCTAAAACTCAAAGCTAGTAAAGGCCATTTACACTATAGCTATACAAAGCAAAACATGTATGACCAAGACCACCCCAAATAGAGATAAAGCATGCTAAAACAGTAGCAAAATATGTGCTGGAGCTGAGCTAACACAAGCTAGAGTGATAGGCTAACTCATTAGGCATGCTAGGCTAGTGAGCAAAATTACACTACAAGTGTAAGAAGCAAACAAGAGATGATCCAACTAACCAAAAATAGAGTTACAACATGTTTAAATAAGGCCAAAAACATGCTGAGAACAAGCCATGAGATGGTAGAAAAAGATGCTTATATGTTGGGCCATCAACACATGCAAAGAAGATACAAGGAGGGGAGGCCACCCCCTTCTCTTTGGGACCTCAAAACCAACTTTCTACCCCTGAAATTCCTATGGAATTCAATGGTAGAAAGGCCAAGAAAAGGTTGTTTCAAAAGTTTTGAAAGAAGGCTAAAAAGGCTTTACAAGCCAAGGAACAAGGGGGGGGGGAACCACCCCCCTAACCAAACAAGACTCAAAACACTATTTTAGAACCATAAAAATAGAGTTTTTTAGAAGTTAAAACCAGCCTAAAACCAACATGAAAAGATGACCAAGTAAGCAACTAAGACAAAGCTTTAAAGAGGGTAAGGCCTTACCCTTGAGGCACAACAACAAATGGCACAATTCAGAGCCAAAAACCAACTTTAGGAGCTCCAAACAAGCCTTAAGGAACCTCAGCTCCAAGATAGGGATATTTGATCAAGAGTATTTTTGCAAATATGTAAAGAAAACTCATTTTCAAGCACAATATAGTAGAATATAGAGAGAGATAGAGAATTCTAGAGAGAGAGGGAAATTTTGCTTTTAAATTTTCTGTAAGGAGAGAGAGATTATAGAGAGAGACGCTCCCAAACTTGCTAACCTCCCAAAACAAGAGATATGGCCTCTATATATAGCAAAAACAAGAGCTTTGGTTGAAATATCTTAAAATGGATAGCTGGAGCATTATGAAAACAGCTAGAGGAGAAATATCTACAAAAAGTCTGAGTTTTGGACATTAGTGGCCGACCGACCACTTGTGGTGGCCGACCGACCACTTGTGGTGGCCGACCGACCACTTAGTAGCTGACCGGCCACTTTTCTGGCAGACAACCCACTTTTTTGGCCGACCGGCCACTTAAAGTGGCCGACAACAAAAATCTGCTTTCCACGTCCAACTTCAAATAGGCATATCTCCTTCATCTGGACTCCTTTTCAAGTCATTCTTGTGTCTAAATTGAAGCCCCAAAAGTAAGATTTCCAATGGCGGTAGCCTTACATCATAATTCCAAGTGTGAAAAAAGTTATGCTCATTTTAGTGAAGACTGCTCAGTTTCGGTCCAATTGGCTTGATGCCCAACTTCAACCAACCATATCTCCCCCATCTGGACTCGACTTTAAGCGATTCTTGAGTGTAAAATGAATCCCCGAAATTATTATTTCCAATGGTGGTGGCCTCATAGCTGAAATCCATGTATACAAAAGGATAGGCCTGATTTAGCGAGGGTCGCTCGACTCTCTCTTATCGGTTCATGCCCATCTTCTTCCCCAACTTAGTTTCTTCTCTCTCCTCAAATTTTCTTCAATTCCAAACCCCTAAAAAAGATGTTTTAAAGATTTTTCAAAGATTTCACCTCTCTTTTATTTATTTCCACTTTGTCCTTGCTCGGTTTACCGGAAAGCGCAACATTTAATAAAATGCGAGCCTCGGAACATAGTAGAAACTTCTTTTCAAAAATCATTTAAAAGAGAGGGTTTTAAGGTCTAAAATCTGTTTGGTCCAAAAATGGGGTGTAAGGTTTGCATTTGACTCTCTCCTTGCCAAAGAAATCAACCCTTTGCATAGCATAGCCTGCACCATTGAATGATCAATTAGTTGCACCCAAGTTTTAAGGGCGGTCAAAAATGGGGTGTCTACAATCGCTGACCCACATCAACGAGGTGTATCCTTTTTGAACATATCACAAATCTTCCGAGAGGTAAATCGAGAGTTGCTGAGTCGGTTTTATCAAGTACGCTTTTGCCATTGCATAGAATATGCATTTCTCTGTTTGCCACATAGAACATGCTTATACTTTTTCATGCATAAAACATGCATAGAACATGCTTCCAATTCACCTCGCATAGAACATGCTTCTACTTTTTCATGCATAGAACATGCTTCCAATTCATCTCGCATAGAATATGCTATCACTACATTTACATAGAACATGCTTTGTATTGTGCATAGAACGTGCACTCTTACTATGTTATGCATGTTGAGTTTCTTTCTTTTGTAGGCACAATATTGTATGTACGGTTCATTCAGAGGAGTTCCATGTGAGATCATTCTTGTCCTTCGATTTACCCTGCTTTGGTTAAAAACATTTGGACGTGTTCCAATGTTTATCACCACTCCCTGTTTTGGTTAAAAACATTCGGATGTGTTCCGACGTTTATCACCACTCCCTGTTTTGGTTAAAAACAATTGGATGTGTTCTGATGTTTATCACCACTCCCTGTTTTGGTTAAAAACATTTGGATGTGTTCCGATGTTTATCACCACTCCCTACTTTGGTTAAAAACACTTGGATGTGTTCCGATGTTTATCACCACTCCTTGTTTTGGTTACAAACATTTGGATGCGCTCCAATGTTTATCACCTCTCTCTTTGGTTAAGAACAGTTAGGTTACAAACATTTGATTATTTCTTTTGATGTTAGAGGTTGTTATACCTTACTTCGGTTTGTTTGACTGTAGCATTTCTTTGCATAACATTTGCATAAAGATGTTTCATTACACCCTCATTGCATGATCATAAGTTATGTTTTTTCATTGTGCATATCACTTGCATCTTGCCCCAGAACTACGTTGGTTTGATTCCTTGCAAAGGGATACATAGGCAGCCTGTGGGCGCAACCGTCTTTGTCTTGCTTGTCTGTTGTCTAAGTCTTTGGCCTTGTCAAAAATGGGTCGTCTCTGGGCTTTGACATTCACTCCTGTCATTTCATGACTCTGAGCTCTGTCAAAGAGGGGCAACTGTAGACACCCCATTTTTTACCGTCCTCAAGACTTGGACATCGTCGTTTGTGCACTCGATGATTGTCCTCGTTTGTGTTCGTTTTGAGCGTCCGAAGTCCTCGACAGAACGCCTTGTCTTTGAGCCTTGAAACCTTATCTATTTTGTGCATGTTTTTGGACCAATAGCTTGTTGCCTCTAGTCTGGAGGAGTGGGTGACCTGTCGGCCAGCCCCCTAGGCTGTCGGCCAGGGCTTGTTTTTGTCGACTACCAGTGGTGGCCGACGACTTTTGGTCTCTTTTTCCAGATATTTGTTGACAACTGTGCCAGCTGTTGCTCACTGAGCTGCATCTTTATACACGTGTATGGGGAGATGTTCACAAGCTCAAGACTTGTTTTTCTATATATAGGGGGGTGTCCTCCCCTATTTTGGAGGGTTCGGATTTTTAGAACAAAAAATATCTCTCTCTTTCTTGTTATTTTGTACACTTTTGCTTAGTTTCTCTTAGTTTTTGCATATCAACCCTTAACCAAACACTCTCACCTTTGGGCTTAGATTACTTGGAGCCTCCTTTGAGCTCTAGAAGGTGGTTTAACCTCAGATTTGTGCCTATTTTGTGCTTTAGCTTCAAGAGGTATAACACTTGTTATTTAAGCTTGTTTTCAACTTGTTTTGTCATCTTTTCAAACTATTTTTGGGCTAATTTTGAATGGTCAAAACCTCTGTTTTTATGACTTAAAAGTGTCGGTTTGAGGTCTCTTTGAGTTAGGGGGTGGTCCACCCTTCTTGTCACTTTGTTTGTTAAGCATTTGTGCTATTATTCACCACTTTCAAATCAACGTTTTTGGGCCTTTTAACCACTAAATCTCAGAGATTTTTCAGTGGTAAAAATCAACTTTTGAAGTCCAAAATTGGAGGGGTTAGCCTCCTCTTCATGTGTCTTGTTTGCATGCCTAGTTAGCTTTGTGAGTTAGCATGTTTTTCTAGCTTAATTTAGCTCTAGTCCAACATATTTTTGCCATTGTTTTGACCTATTTTGGCTCTATTTTGGGCTGGTTAATTCATTTGAGGCTTGTTTTGTATAGTTGTTGTGTTAATTCCTTCACTAACTTGATGTTCTAATGCTTTAATCATCATTCTTTTGAGTTGAAAGCATGATTTAGTATTGTTTTGCACTTAATTTCAGCACTTTAATCTCTGTAACCTCCCTCCTTTCTTCACTCTTTTGTTTGTTTTGAAAGTGGTTTCAAACCACTTGTTTGCCTGAGTATCAAATTGAGCTGTTACACCTAATGGTTTAATCCCTTAGGGGGTTCATTACCAATAGTGTAATGCCTCTTTCATGTCCAAAGTAACTTGTGGTTTGAGCCATCTTTCCCTTAGAGGACACTCACTTTTGGACTTAATCGATTAAAGAATGAATCGGTAATGTAAAATGACTAAACAAAACAAACAAGTGAAAGAGGCAAGATAAGCATCTTTTGTGTTACATTGCATGTGTTTGAATCGGTTGTTAATTCGAACACTAAGGAACATGGGACATTTCATACTCGAAAGTGATGAAATGTGCCACTTTCCTTGGTCACCATCACCCTTGATCATGCATGATAAAGTGGTGGTCTTTTTGAGTCTTGTTTTGCACTCATTAAACTTGTACAAACTTGGTTCTTCGACCATCATGCATGAAAATTGCTTGGTTGATGGTTTGAGAGCCAAGAGTTTCATTCCTTTGAGCTTGTGTGATGATAAAGAGTGTAAACAGTACAAACACACCTGCAAAAGTACATTGTTTTGCTCTGTTGTGCTCTCTATTGCAGCAGGGAAGTCCAAACCAGTGGTCGCCGACAACCACCATCAGTCGTTGACCGGCCACCTTTGTTGGCCGACCGACCATCAGCCATGGCCGACCAGCCCCCCTGTCAACCACCAATGAAATTCAGTAGATTGTTCCTGAGGTAGAATAGATGTGATCTAGAGAAGAGGAAAGTGTAATTGCTTCTGTGCAACAGAGGCTTGCAGCAGCAAAATAGTGGTCATTCGGGTGGAATATCGAGCATGCATGCATCCCTCACTTCCCGAGGCCTTTTAGTTGCTTTGCTTAGTTAGTTAGTGGTAGCTAATTCATGCAAATGCTGTAATTATTTAAGTAGATTAGTTAGTTAATTCATGTTGTAATTAATTAGCTTAATCGCTTTGTAGTTAGTTAGTTAAGTGTTTAGCTAATTAATTTGATTTTTAATATTTAATTAGCTTAGAATAGTTAGTTAAATAGTGTTGTAATTAGTTAGCTTTAATTAGCTTAGTGTAGCTTAGCTTATTCATCCGGACCCTCCTTTATGAGGGCGTAATGTTGTAATAAGTGTGCGTGCATGTGTGTATGTCTTCCAATCCCACGTTGGAGTACTCGGTGAGTCTTTATGCTTTAGCATACTTGCATGAGTGTGATTTCCATGTTGCCATGTTTCGCAGGCTTGCCATGAGGCTATGTGCTTAAATGCTAAACTGCATGAATGCCTGTGGATGAAGGCTTGTTATTTGAATTGAAATGATTCAACGAATGTACGTTTTAAGCCCACTTTGTTGTGGCAAATCATGTTTTAAGCCCACTATGTTTGGTGGAAAATCCGCATTGTTAAGCCCACTTGAGGTGACAAATTTAAACCATTTTCGAAAACAAACATGAGTTGAATTGTTCCAAATTGAGCAAAGTTGTCTATGCTTGCTTGTGCGCATCACATAGTAAAGTTAGTTTAAAAATCAGAAAAAGAACACATAATGTTTATAAAACATCATATCATTATTAGTAGAGGTCGATTTTTGATCGGGCGAGTAGGGGGTGCTCATTTCAGGACCTTCCCTTCTCGTACCTAAGTTCTCGAGCCGAGGCAACTTTGGTGATGACGGACACGTGGCCTTTGGCACGAGTCAGGGTTTCTTAAATTTCTTCAAAAATAAAATATTTAGGTGGCGACTCTGTATCTGGGAAAGCAGTCCAATTTTGACATTATTAGATTTAAAATCGATTTTTCAAAATGATTTGCCAGATTTAGACTATTTGGTGTTTATTAGTTTCACATTGCACCTTGTGAAACTAGATTCAGAACCGTGAGAGTCAGAACTATGAGGCCTTCTTTTCAAACCCTTTTCGAAAGGCGGGGTGCGGAAAAAGGTGAGACCACAGAGGTTAGCAAGATCATACATTAAGGAAAGAAGCTATCTACCTTCACATACTCATCAAACGTGTTTTCGCTATACAGAGTTGCCCAAATCAGAGGACTTGCAGACTATTCTAGATGAAATGGCACGTAGGAGAGAAGTTTTCCAGGTGCACGACCCTCATAGGGTGTCAGCTTTGTAGAGATTGGCTCCTGAGACGCATGGAAGCGTCGAGGTTGCAATGTCAATGCCGTATCTTGCCTACGAATCAATGGACAGTGCATTGGCAAGGTAGCAGAGTATGTCATTCTTATCGGTGGTAGAGAATGTACCTACAACTATGGGCTTTAATCAGCCCAAGTTCACAATCTATGATGGTAAGTTAGATCCTTACATGCATCTTAGCCACTTTCGACAAGTCATGGTTATACACAGAAGGAATGATGCCTTGATGTGCATATTGATTCCATCAAGTTTAGGGGATTTGGTCTTGACATGGTTTGAGAGATTGCCAAAAGGCAGCATAGCTTCTTGGGCACAGCTTGTAGAGGCGCTTGTTACAAGGTTCAAAACAAATATCAAAATGTTTGTGGAGGTCGATCAGCTGCTCACCATTGACATGAGGGAGCGAGAGTCATTGAAGTCATACAACAATAGGTATTAGGAGACATTTAACCAAATTGGTGAGTGTCCTACCAACCTAGCAATGGCTTAGTACAAGCGTGGATTGCTAGTCGAGCATAAACTAAGGAAGTCAATGACATAATGCCACCCTTAATCATGGAAGCTCTGATGGAAAGGTTTCACCAGCATATAAGGGTGGAAGAAGATGTTGTCTGAGCAAAGGCGAAGTCTGGCACAACAGCACTGCCAGACAAAAAATCTTCTGCCAAAGTGAACACGGTTGGTCAGAATGGCAATCAAGGAAACAAAAATTGAGATAACAATCGAGGTGACCCACAACTTAGTAGTGAAGAAAACAAGGCGATGAAGTTGAAAATCCGCACCGCCATCACCACGGTGTTCAAGAAGCTTATTTAACATATCCTTAATGAAATTCGTGACAAACCATTTGTTCAACGGCTAGCAAAGTTAGGCAAAGTGTAGAAGGGCTATGACGAAAGGTACTGATGTACCTTCCACGATGAGAATGGGCACCGCATAAGGGATTACATACCATTGAAACAACACTTAGAGGAATTGGTTGTATAGAACGTTACATTGAGGGTGGTGCTCGGTCAACCCCTTAAGATAAGAACATGAAGTATAGAATGCTCTTAACGGTCCACCTCAAGGCATGATTAATGTGATCCATGGAATCATTGAGCCTAAGTGAGTTTGTGAGCTAAGAGGAATGATAAAAAAGGCTGAGCATATGAGAGAGGTACTCAGTGTTCAGCCAACCTTCAAGAAAAGGAAGATAGAGGCAAGAAATATGATTTCTTCTCTGACAAAGATCTAGCAAGGTTGCAAAATCCATACAACGATGCGCTAGTGGTCACTTTGCGCGTCAAGAATTTTGATAGCAAGAGGATCTTGATCGACTAGGGGAGTTCATGCAAAATCATGTATTATGACACTTTTAAGAAATTAAAGTTAGATGATAGATATTTGGCGCCTGCCATGTCTCCCTTGGTAGGCTTCAATTCTATACTTGAATGGTTAGTCGGCAAGATCATTCTGCTGGTCAAAGCAAGATCGATGGTCAAGCAAGTGGAGTTTTGAGTTTTAGGTTTTGAAAGTCCTATCAACTGACAATATCATTCTTAGATGAGCATGGTTGCATGCCATGGGAGTCGTAGCATCGACATACCATTAAGAAATGCGATTCCCAAACGAAGCTGGGGTAATTAAAGAAGTCTTGGGAGATCAAATCATGTCAAGTAATGCTTTGTCATAGTGAATGGAAGTAGTGCTGCCAAGGGATTCGTTCACATGGTATTAGAACCAGAGACCAAGGAGATGTTCGAAAACGTTGGCAAAGAGGCTGGGCAAAAGGTTATAGAGGTCCTCGTGGAAGTTAGGATTGATAAGAACAACCCAGAAAAGTTCTTTTTGCTAGGCTCATCTTTGTTCAGCACCAAAAGAAAGGAAGTCATAGATTTTTTGATCTCCAATATTGAGGTGTTCGCCTGGACGCCTTACGACATACCTGCTATTGATCCAAACATCATTTGCTATGAACTTAATGTCAACCCACACACCAAATTGATCATACAGAGAACTGGAAGATCGACTATGCACCACGCCGAAATAGTGGCCGAAGAGGTGGGGAACCTGCTGGAAGTAAGGGCAATCAGAGAGGTTCATTACCTAACGTGGATCTCAAACACTGTTGTGGTGCCAAAGAAGAATGATAAGTGGCGCATTTGCATAGATTATAAGACAGTCAACAAGGCATGCCCAAAAGACAGCTTTCCTTTGTCAAGGATTGATCAATTGATGGATCTAATAGCAGGGCACAACCGGCTTAACTTCTAGATGCATATTATGGATATCATTAGATCACTATATATGAGCCCAATCAGGAGATCACTTCTTTTATGACTCCAAGAGGGTTGCATTATTACAAGGTCATGCCCTTTGGACTAAAAAATGTAAGGGCAACATTGCAAAGGATGGTCACCAAGATGTTTGCCTCGTTGCTCGGCAAAATAATGGAAGCATACATCGATGATATGGTGATCAAAAGTAAGAATGAGTTTGACCATCTTAGCGACCTAGCAGAGATGTTTCAAAATTTGAAGACTCACAAGTTTCGCCTCAACACATCTAAGTGTGCATTTGGTGTGGGATCAGACAAATTTTTGGGCTTCTTAGTGACTAACCATGGAATAAAAGCATATCCCACCCAACTTAAGGCCGTTTAAGAGTTGAAGAGACAAAATACCATGAAGAAGCTGCAACATCTGATAGGGTTGGCGGCTGCACTAAATAGATTTATAAGCTGGTCTTTAGATCGTTGTAGACCATCCTTTCAGACACTCAAGTCAAAGTTTAGCTGTGATGAAGAGTGCGACTGCGCTCTGGAGGAATTGAAATAGTACTTGTCTTCTTCACTCTTCTCCACCACTTTTGGCAACTCCAGTACCTGAAGAAGAGTTATATTTGTACCTGGAGGTCTCTTAACATGTTGTTAGCGTGGTGCTTGTGCACGTAGAGGGAATACATCACTTGCCTATTTTTTATGTGAGCAAGACAATGCTGGGTGCCGAGACAAGATATCTTTCTTTGGAGAAGCTTGTCTTAGCTTTAATAATGCCATCCAGAAAGTTGTCGCACTATTTTCATGCGCATACCATTTGGTTCTGACCGTATTTCCATTGAAAGCCTTGCTTGAAAGGGCAGATTTTTCTAAGAGGATTTTGAAGTGGGCAGTTGAATTAGGACAATTTAACATCAAATTCGAACCCAAAAAAGCTATTAAAGCCCACACATTGGCAGACTTTGTCATAGAGTTTGCTTTAGGAAGTCATTATATTTGCTTGGTTGATCTAACAGGTGAAACAGAGCAAGAGGGTAAGTGCCGCGGGAATATCGCAACCCTCAGTAGCCTTACAACTGGTTGAGGCTTCACTCTAGGCAGAGGAACTGCGCAATGCACTATTAAGTTTGGTAGTAGTAGCACTATCTACTAACTTCAATGATGCATCCAGGGGGGTAAAGAGGTAGACTGAGCAATAGAGAGCGTGATTTGCAATGATGCGCCTAAAAGGAAAATAGTAGGGCAACCGAGCAAAGAAGTTGGCAAACCAATAGATCTGCCGCGATTGGAGGACGCAATCAAAGAACGAATTGAAATACCAGACCCAAAGACATCTTTAGATCCATCTATTTGTGTGGAAGCTATTTGTTGATAGAGCTTCTAATAGACATGTAGCTGGGCTTAGAGTCGTGCTTATTTCACCAGACGGCTTGACTGTTAAGAAAGCAATTAGGCTTGGGTTTCCAGCATCCAATAATGAATCGGAGTACGAATTGCTCTTAGCCAGCCTGAAATTTTTTTTTCGCATGAAGGTTACCGAGCTAATGTAGTAGAATGAATCTTAATTGGTGGTCAACGAAATATCTGGTGAATATGAGGTGAAAGATGACAGAATGGCCAAATATCAAGAGTTGGTTAGAATGGAGGTCAAGAAGTTTGACGTCGTAAGAATGGAACAAATCGACAAAGATGAAAATAGCAAGGCATATGAGTTGGCCAATTTTGCAACAATGTCAAACTCATCCATTCCCAACCCTTTGTTGATTGATTTTTTACCAAAGCCAAGTATTGAAAAGCCCAAAGCAGCCAAAGTATTATGCACCGAGCTAGGACCTTCTTGGATGGACCCCGTCATTATCTTTCTAAAAGACAGGATTTTTCCCAACGACAAGAAAGAATTAAATAAAATCTGAGCAAAATCACAATGGTTCTGACGCTTCCCGTCATGAGTGTTATACAAGAAGTCTTTCACTGGTCCATACTTGAAGTGTGTGCATCCTAGCAAGGTTGATGCATTCTTGTTTGAAATTCATGAAGGAATCTGTGGGAGTCACCAAGGTGGGAGATCGTTGGCTTACCGAACTATTTCTCAAGGGTAGTGGTGGCTACGTATGCAAGCAAACACAGAGAAGTACGTCAGAAAGTGTGAAAAATATCAGAAGTTCGTGCATCAAATCTACCAATCGGCCAGAGAGCTTCTACCTTTGACCAACCCTTGGCCTTTTGCCATGTGGGGTTTAGCTATCGTAGGACTATTTCCACCTGTACTAGGGAACATGAAATTCTTTATCGCAGCAACAAACTACTTCACTAAATGGGTTAAAGTAGAGGCATTTGCATCCATCAAAGAGAAAGACGTGAAGAACTTTCTCTGGCAGAACATCATCAATTGGTTTGGAATTCTTAAGGCTACGATATCAACCAATGACACTCAGTTTGATGGGAGGATCTTCAGATGTTTTTGGGAAGAGTACATGATAGAGTTCTATAACTCTACACTGACCTACTCTTAGGCCAATGGTTAGGTGAAAGCGTCAAACAAAATAATCTTGGATGGATTGAAAAAAAGATTGTAGAAAGCAAAGGGAAAGTGGGTTGAACTGCCCCATGTTTTATGAGCTTACCAGACAACCCCAAGACGGTCGACTGAGGAAACACCTTTTGCCTTGGGTTATGGCATAGAGGCTGTCATCTCTTTGAACATTTGCTTTCTCACCATCAGAAGTGAGAAATTTGATTCAGACTTGAACGAAGAGACAATAGCCTTGGAACTTGATCTTAAAGAAGAAAAAAAAGAGAAAACACTGATTTACATCGCAGCTTACAAGCAAGGGCTATCCAGAAAGTATACCAAAACTGTGCATCCAAGACAATTCAAAGTTAGTGATTGGGTTCTACATAAAGTCATGGACAACATTGTAGTCCCTGGTGATGGCAAGTTGGGACCTAACTGAGAAGGTCCTTACAAAGTAATGTGGTTAGCTAGAAAATAAGCTTATAACTTAGAAAACATGGATCGCCGAGCTGTTCCAAGACCGTAGAATATAGCCAATTTGAAGTTATTTTATTTTTATCTTTCACCATTGTAATCTTTTAACCTTTTAGCAATAAAACAAGTAGACAACTTTTCCTTTCAGACTCTTTTGTAGTTTCATTTTGTGGATGTGATGAACATAGATTTCCAGGGGTAACTACTTTTTTCTGAACTTCGAAAAATCTTTGCTGAGCGGCATTTTGCTCAACAAAATAGGTTGGCAGGTTTGACTAACTTTGGAAAATCTTTGACTGAGCTGGTTTTTCTTGGTACAGTAGATTGGTAGGTTTGTCCAACTTTGGAAAATCTTTGACTGAGCTAGTTATGTTCGATAAGTAGGTTGGCAGTTTTGTCCAACTTTGGAAAATCTTTGGCTGAGCAAGTTTTGCTTAGCAAAGTAGGTTGGTAGGTTTGACCAACTTTGAAAAATCTTTGACCGAGCTGGTTATGCTTGGCAAAGTAGGTTGGCAGGTTTGTCTAACTCAGAAAAATCTTTGACCGAACTGGTTTTGCTCAACAAAGTAAGTTGGTAGGTTTGATCAACCTTAGAAAATCTTTGACCAAGCTGGTTTTGCCCCACAAAGTAAGTTGGCAAGTTTGATCAACTTTGGAAAATCTTTGACCGAGTTGGTTATGCTCAGCAAAGTAGGTTGGTACGTTTGTCCAACTTTGGAAAATCTTTGACCGCGCTGCTTATGTTCAGAAAAATAAGTTGGGAGGTTTGTCCAACCTTGGAAAATCTTTGACTGAGCGAGATTTTGCTCGGCAAAGTAGGTTGGCAGGTTTGTCCAACTTTGAAAAATCTTTGACCAAGCTAGTTATGCTCGACAAAGTAGGTTGGGAGGTTTCTCCAACCTTGGAAAATCTTTGGCCAAGCTATAGTCTAGTCGGGCAAAGTAGGTTGGGAGGTTTGTCTAACTTTGGAAAATCTTTGACCGAGTTGCATTTTGCTTGGCCAAAGTAGATTTATTTTACTTCAAGAAACACAAAAACACTTATAGGGCAAGCAAAAAGTTATGATATTTTCATTAAATGCAAAAAAATTACAAAATGTGGGGCTGCTGCCCGGTTACAAAAGCAGGGGCATAGAGCCCGATTACAACCTAAAGAAAAAGAAAAAAGAAATATTGTCGTTGTCAGGTGCTGGGATCCCCTTGTACGAGCACGATCAACATCATCGCCAAATGCAAGGTCGATGATCTTTTATTTGGTAGCAATGCTCGGTTGAGCCTGACCCACATCTTTAGCTTGAGTTGGTGCATCATTACCTTCTCCATTGGGCTCTGATCTTCCTTTACTTCGAGCAATTTTTTTTGCACAGCGTTGTCATAAACAATCATGCACTCATGGAGAAAGTGAGGAGGTGGGTTGTTGAAGACTTCAGAATTTGAGGCTTGCCTAAGCTTTTTAGCCTCTGCTTTCTAGCCGCACTGAAAGAAATATCTTTCGTGGCTTCGGATTGGCACTCATAGGTCCTTTCACCTTCTGCATAGTCGCGGTCAAAGATTTTGACCGAGTTGGTTATGCTCGGCAAAGTAGGTTGGTAGGTTTGTCTAACTTTGAAAAATCTTTGACCGAGCTAGTTATACTCGACAAGATAGGTTGGGAGGTTTATCCAAACTTGTAAACTCTTTGGCCAAGTTGTAGTCTACTCTACCAAAGTAGGTTGGGAGGAATGTCCAACTTTGGAAAATCTTTGACCGAGTTGCATTTTGCCAGGCCAAAGTAGATTTATTTTACTTCGAGAAACACCAAAGCACTTATAGGGTGAGCAAAAAGTTGTTATATTTTCATTAAATGCAAAAAACATTACAAAAGGTATGGCTACTGCCCGGTTACAAAAGCAGGGGCATATAGCTTGGTTACTACTTAAAGAAAAGGAAAAAGAAATATTGTTGCGGTCAGGTATTGGGATCCGCTTGTATGAGTGCTGTCAGCATCATCGCCAATTGCCAGGCCGGTGATCTCTTCTTCGGTAGCAATGCTCAGCTGAGCCTGGCCCACATCTTTTGATTGAGTTGTTGTATCATTACCTTCTCCATCGGGCTTTTATCTTCCTCTACTTTGAGCAATTTTTGTTACACGGCGTTAGCATAAACAGTCAAGCACTTGGGGATGAAATGAGGAGGTAGGTTATTGAAGAATTTAGAATTTGAGGCTTGCCCATGCTTTTTAGCCTCCGTTTTCTAGCCGTACTGAAAGAAAATATCTTTCATGGTGTCGTATTGGCGCTCATAGGCCCTTTCACCTTCTGCATAGTCGCAGTCCTCGGCGTCCTCCATCTGCTTCTCCAACACTTTAACTTAAGCCTCATAGGTGTCTTTGAGGTTCTTTAGCTTGCACAAGTATATGCTCTTCTTCTCGGTCAAAGCTTTTTGCTTGTCTTCCTCAGTCGTGCTGACTTGCTCGGCCAGCCGCTCTCTTTCAGTGGTTGTGTCCGCCAGATTTTTTTTTAAGACCTTTAGCTTGACCTTTTTTTCATCGTTATACGTTATTGTGACCCTCAAGTTCATCCTCTGGTCCAACACACGCTTATGAATGACATAAGGCTTTTACTTAGCCTGCAAAATGAGATTAGCATGAGAGACTGAATAGATAGTTGGATGAAAAAAAGGAAAGTTCAAGGTCTTACCAAAACTATAGATTTGGTGGCCGACTTGATGGCTTTTTGATCGATCAAGTATTGGTGCCTTTCTATGTCAGCAAGCAGTAGCAACCTATTAGCCAGGTTAAAGGCCAGCTGGTTGTCCTTGCCCACATATACCGAGTCAGATATGGTCACAGCTCGACCTTTGTGGCTCAGTGTTGGTCCCGACATCAAGAGAGAAGAGGTTCTGGTACCTTGCTTGGTTTGAACTGGCTCGAGTTGGACATTTAGGTCATTTTTCTCAGCATCTTGGAGCTCGGTGCTTTTCTCGTCTACAAGACGCTGATCGAAAGAAGTTGACTGCATTCTTTTGCTGGGCTGAGATGAACTGGCCCTGGTGGTGGAGAGAGCAATGATAGTGCCCTTGCCTTGCTCGATTGTCTGGCCTTTGGTTTGGGCATTCTCAAGAGCAGAGGAAGGCTGTCCGATGGTAAGGGCTTTGAGGACTCTCATTTTTTTTTTTTTCCATATCTTGCTCCTCAGTTAAGGAAACAAGGATAACTTCTGAAATAAAAAGATTTGGCTTAGGCGAGGGCTCTAGAAGGAAGTCGGTGACCTTGTTCTTTCATTCGCTGTTATACCGGTAGGTCGGCTTGAAGTTAAGCAGGTCGATCCAATCTCACTCTATATGCCTTGGCATGACGCAGAGGGCATCTTGGTTTGCATAGGCGTAAGTGGACTTCAAGTGGTCTAGACCTGCAAAATAGTGCAAGTGTTAGCTTGGTGCAAAGAGCGGAAGCAATAATCAAATACAAAATTGGGCTACTGGTTTTACCGGTTGATCATTTCTTATGATTTATGTACTAGCCCGACACTTGGGCCTCATTGTCTTCATAATTTCCCAAGACCCACAAGAAGTCATCGTTATGCAAGTCTTTGTCCGACATTCTCTTAACGATCTTCTTACAACCTCTTTTTATTTTTAAATAATACGACCATCCACCGTTTGTTTGGCTTAAGGTGTATTAGTGGAATAGCTCAACAAGGCCTATGTTGACGCCTAGGCATTGGTTTAGCTCAACTATTCCATTTATTATTCTATAAGTAATGGTGCAAAGTTGGGTGGGGCAGAGCCTTGTCAGCCTAAGGAATTCACACATAAGGGGTTGAACAGGGAAGCGCAGCCCTTCTTCAACAATGGATATCACGATGAAATGCAAAATCCTTCTCGGTCCCATGACAATATCCCCTCTTTGGCTAGTTCAATATTTACATCATCTGGAATGTTGTAATCCTTGCAGAATTCAGTAATCGTGCCAGGGCAGCTCACCATGAAGTGATACTTGTCTAGTTTAAATAAATAAGTTAAGTAGTTGGGGTGGTTACTCAATGCAACCCTAGTTGGTTTTGTGTTTGCTTAGCCATTGGGTGTCGCTAAGGGGCAGTGTGGAAAGTGTGTCTGGGCGATCCTAATTGAGTCTGCACGGTGGGAAAATGAAGTGTATTATGCTTAATTGTGGACCATGCTAAATAGTGCTGCAACTGGATGGGGCATAAAGGTGCCTTGAAACCGAATGGTTGGCTCGGTCAGTCAAGCATGTACGTCCTGGTAAAGTTTTAGCTCGGTCGATGAGCAGAATCTATTATCAAATTCGATCACGTGCTTGAGCAAGGGTCAGCTTGATTAGGCACTTGAGCAAGGTTTTAAATGGGTTTAAGTGTGCAAGTAGGGTTATAGCTCAGCACATGTGAGTAAGGTTTCGGCTCGATTTAATGCTTAGACGAGGCCTCAGTTCGGTCATATGCTTAAGCGATAGGTTAGCGCAGTGCCATTTCTTAGGAGCTAGGCTGTATCTTGTTGTGGCACTAAGCTAAGTTCTAGTTTAGTTTGTTTCCTACAGTTGTAACAAACATGAAATTTGCTCTGTTCAATTGGGACACCAGATCAACAAGGAGACCCCATTTCGGTTTTGTCCAGATTTCTTATTGTTCATCTCAGAGAATGGACTATGCATTAAAAAGTAGAAGATTAAGGGTTTTTTTTTTAAAACCTTTTATCATAGTTTCAGACTCTATTTTACCTAAAGTTTGTTAACTAATAATTCTATAACTTTATTATTGGGTATAATAGTGAGGTGGGGATTCAGGAACATGAAGAACATTATGTATATGGATGGAAAATGCATTGAAGGGTTTAGAAAATTCATGGTTTAGAGCGCAAAATTAGATTCCGATCAGTGAAGATACTCCTTTGAAGATGGCGAGTTAACTGATGCAAGAAAATGCCTTAATAAGAGTTTGGAATGCAAGGAATCGAAGGTTTGGAGCTTTGGTTTCTAGGGTTATACCTTAGATGAAGATGAACAGTAGAAGTATGGTGTGTATCTATTGGTTATATATTCCAAAGCGAAAAGACGCGATGATTTGAATTCTAGGAGGATATGCGTGACAGTTGGAGCATGCATATGAGTTCAATCAGCATAAGCCACATGTCCTTAGAAGGACGTGGTGTCAGGGTGGTGGTTGGTGAACATTCTATACAATTGAAGAGTCTACCTTAGACCAGACAAATGTTGTGACCGAGCAGTAGTGATTGTCTCAGTGGAATGGATTATTTTAGCTTGGTGTGATAGAGTAAACCCAATCATACAGAGCAAATGGACTTAAGGGGAAATTGAGAGGGTAATTTGCGTAGTGCAAATTGGGCCGAGCTAGATGGGTACAGGCCTGAGATCTGGGCCACGCAGATAAGCTGGGTTGAAGTTGCATGCACATAAGTCGGGCTAAATCATAGCTTGGTGTCAATCGAGCCGTGGATTGGACAACTGCATGGTTTGAACCAAGTAGAATGTAAACCAGTTAAACAAGTTTGACCAAACATGTAAGGTCAAGTATTTGGGATCGAGCTACCTGAGAAGACCGGTCAAACGCGATTGTGTTTAACAATCTGACCGGGCTATGTAAGAACCGCGCAACATTAGCATGGTGACATGTCATACTGAATTTGCGTAATGCTATATGTTGCACGGTTGAATCGAGTACTAACAAAGCTAATGTAATTTGGTTGCCTAGTTGGAAGCCATGCAAAGGGTTGTGCCATCTCACTTGGCTTGCAGTAAGGAAGGTGTCAAAAGATAAACACTATCCTTAGGGAATGCAATTCCTAGAAGGATTCTACGAAGGGGAATTAGAGTCCTACTAGGATTGTGCCATGCGAAACTTATAAAAGCTCAAAGTTAATCTAATTTTAGGTATTGCAATTATTATTCCCAAATTCATAGAGTTTTTCCCCTTTGCTTGCCTTATTTGCTGACTTAGGCATTGGGGGGGTTACACCCGTCAGTTAGCTCACCTGTGTGATTTTAGGTTAAACGACGGCGTTGGGAGAATCGCGAGATTAATTAATATGATTATACAAGTAATGAATATTTCATGCTCGTACATCTTTCATAATTATCAACCAATCATATTACCTACACATCATTGAGTCTAGAAAATGGGTTTAAAAAGTAGATTGGTATATCATTTTCCTTTCATATAATATGAAACACTATTTTAGACCATTAGATTATGATTATCCGTTAGCTGTATATAATAAATATTTAATATTTTATGAGAATTTGCACTGCATTTTTTGTAACTTTTTTGGATATTTTATGGAAGCATTGTAGCTTAAGTTTTTAAAATAGTTTGCTTAAAATATTAATTGTCCCTTATGGTTTTAAAATTTATATTCCGTTCTTAAAAATTTTGTAATTGCATAACAAATATCCCATTTTGTTAATCAATCATTAAGTCTGAAAAATCTAGATTTAGTGCAGAAAACTCTTTTGAAAAATCTAGATGCGTCCCAAGTAACGTGATTATTGATTTAGGCAATCCAAATAAAAATATGCAACCATGATAAATATAGACAAAGAGAGAAAATCAAACAACCATGACATAAGATATTTTTTATGTGAAAAAATCACAATTGGAATCCATACCAACTTGTGATAAAAGCCACAGGCCCTCGACCAGACGAATAGTCCACTATGCAAGAAAGGTAGTACAAGAGATATGTTAAAAAGGCCAATCCAGGCACACGAGTCCACTCATCGTCACACGACTTTGGGCAATCTACAAGTCCCTTCGCAATCTCTACTGGATATTCGCTTTATCGAATCCACACGACGGACAGCTTTGGAATCCACACCAAAGCTCACACAATACTATCTTGGATCACACTAAGAATGCTTACTTTTGAAAGATGTGAAGAACTTACAAAGATTGATGATAATCTTGAAGCTCCTATGACTAATGTATCATCAAGCAGTCGAGAGCATCACAAATAAACCTCACTAGAAGTTCACTTTCAAAACAAAGTCTCTCAAGATATTTTTTCTCTTACAAAAATGATCTCTGGAAAAATATAATTCTCTCACAAAAGAAACTCTCTCAAGGTTGGAAGTATTCAGGAGAGATGGAGAGAACACTTAGAAAAAATAAGTGTGAGAGATACCAAACAAAACACCCATGGGGGCCTTTAAATAGACATGGGCAAGGCAAGTTCGCGGGGGCTGTCCTCTGGTTGCGGGTGTCAGTTGCCTTCACAGGTTGTAGAGAAAAGTATTGGGAGCTGGACATTTGAACTTACCATGGTCCCGGGCACGATGTATATGGTCGTGGCCACGAGTGCCTAGGCCGCGGGAGCAAGGTATGGTGTCGCGAGCACAACCGTGCCATGTAGCCATTATGGGCGCAATGGTGAGGTTCACGGGCGTGACTGTGCATGCCAGTTCATCAGCTTTTTCAGACTTCTTCTGCTAAAAGTCTCCATGTATGTTCCACAATTTCAGCCACACTTTGTCTCTGTCTTCTCTCAACACAAACACATATTTTCATGTGGGAAAGATTTCATCACACACATCTTTTGAGGTTAGTATCACATGCTTGATTACAAATTGTCACAAGTTGACAATCAAGAAAATCAAAATCTTCAACTAGCATGCTAATATTTCCAACTCAACTTTTAGCCACCAAAAACACCAACTGTCAATGTTTTAAAACACATGCATGATAATTTCAAGAAAGATTGATTTATCTTTGAGACATGTTATCGACAGATTGTTTGACAAAATCTTTGAGCCAACAAAATTCAAAATTGTGTAGATTATTGTCTAGATTTGCAACTTGATTGCTCTCTTCCGGTCATTAATGAGAACTTACCAAATAAAGAAAATCAAAACAACTTGAATTAGTGATATTAAGTTTTGTCAAGAAAGGTATTGCCGAAACATTTATTCTTTAGGATAAAAATCTTAACAATCTCCCTCTTTAGCAATGTTGGGACAAAACTTCATAAATCATTCCTACATAAGATTCAAGCAACAAAGACATAAATGAATAAACAGAAAAACACAATTTTGTCTTTGGAATGGGATTGCCGACTTGCATCGTAATGCACTAAATTAGGATTGAAAATTCTAACAATCTCCCCCTTTGACAATTCCATGATAAAACACAAAATACTCCCCTGAACAAAAATATTAGTATCCAAGACACAATAAAGACTCATTGAGAGCGCACACACACAAACTCTCGCCCTATGCAAAATACTCCCCCTAAACATAAGAATAATTTTTTTCACGAAAATTTTCTCTCTCCCTAAACACAACTATATTTTCTTCCCTTTTTTGTCCAGAATTGACAAATGCAAAACATAATAAACTGGAAAAAAAAAATTCAAGACAATGTAAGAGGGTGAAACAAATAAACACGCACTCAAGACCACAATACTCCAAAAGACACGAACTGGTTTAGAAGAATCGTATCACCATTCTCTCTATTTGAAAAATAGGATTTTATAAAGATGAGAATGTTCAACAAAGTGTAAAATGACACTCACTTGAAAATCATTGGTCCGACAAACATAAATCCCATACAAAGGCAGTGTGTTGTGTGAATGGAGAATACCTTGTTTAGCAATGCCATGTAGAGATCAAATGAACAGTTTGCAACAAAAATTGAGCCACTCTTTTTGGAAGTCAAACCTCGAGTTTTCAAAATATGTATGGTTTTTGAGAGAGCGTTCATTCAAACTTCCATAACCTCCTTTCCTTTTTTTATTATATCTTTTTCTTTTCATTTTACCAAAAAATCAAGGGAGGCTTTCACACTGTTAAAAACGGTAGTTGAATAAAAAAAAATCATGAATTTTATCCTCTGAAAAATGGCAATTATAGCACACTCTTACATGTAGCTCTTTCCCTCGAGCTTAGTACAATAACAAAATATTTTTCAGCTCAACTCTCATCATTATACTTGTGAGTACTTGGTAACGGTCAATTCACAAGAGTTAAGGCACAAATATTAACACATTGTTCAGGATTTCTCATGAGCTATGGATAAACATTTAATCCTCCTAAAAATGTGTACACAATGAGATCATGTCCATCAATCCTCAAGAATTCAAAGTGAAGTGAGAATTACACAAACTGAACATGTCATGCAAAATAAAACAAAGTTTTGCAAGAGTGAGTTTAGAGACTATAGACACCCCACTTTTTACGTCCCTTACGACTTGGACGTCATCGCTTGTACACCCAATGATGAGTGCATATGCTTGTCAAATGCTCGAAGTTCTCAGCGGAATGCCATAGCTTTGAGCCTTTCAAACCCTACACCCTGTTGCCTTGTTTCGGACCAAACCCAGAGATCTTCAAGCCTGCAAACTCTGGTGGGCTGCTGGCCACTTCTATGGGCTGCCGACCATCACTTCTAGTTGTCGGCCACTGGTGATGGCCGGCTAGCCGGCCACCAATGTGTTTTGCAGATATTTTGTGACAGTTGTGCCAGCTGTTTACACAGATGCTTGCATTTGCTCCCACATGTATGGCTGGATGTTTTTGAGGGAGGTTCATGTTTTTCTATATATAGATGACCTCCCTCTCATATTTAGAGGTTAGAAAAATTTTGGAGCAAAATTTTTCCTCTCTCTTTATAATTCTCTCTCTTGTAAATTTTTTTACCTTTGCCTATACACTCTTCACCTTTGCTTATACACTCCTAACCAAACCTCTCCATCTTTGAGTTGAGGTATCTTTGAGCCTTGTTGGAGCTCTTGAGGGTGTGTTTGCCTAGTTTTATTGCTTGGAAGTGATCTCCTCTTGAAGAGGTATAAGGCTTTGCCTCTTTACTTGCTTTATTTACTCTTTTTTCTCATTATTTCCAACTATTTTTGGGCTATAAAAAATCTGTATTTTTTGGATGAAACTTGGGTTTTAAGGCCAATAAAGGTTAAGGGGTGGTTCACCCTTCTTTACACCTTACTCTCAAGGCCTTTACCCTTGTGTTTCTCACATTTGTGCTATCTTTTTTTGAGCTTTTAAACACTGATTTTTAGAGTTATTTCAGTAGCTAAAATCATTGTTTGAAGTCCAAAACTGGAGGGATTAGCCTCCCCTCCTTGTGTTTTCCTTACTAGCCTAGCATGATCCATGTTTTAGCTTATTATTCTAGCCATTTTTTTGTCTTAATTCCAGCATGTTTTAGGACTTATTTAAGACTGTTTTAGGAATATTTTAAAGTTTTTGTTGCATTTGAGCTTTGTTTTGCATGCTTATAGTGTAATTGTCCTCATAAGTTTGGTGCTTTATGCATTATACATCATCTTATTTGAGTTGATAGTGTTTATTTATGGCTTTCCATACTTCTATCACTCTTAATCACCTCTACAACCTCCCTCCTTTCTTGGCTTTTGTTTTGCTTTGAAAGTGGTTTCAGACTACTTGTTTGTTTAAGCTTGAGATTGAAATGTCATGCTTAATGGTTTAATCCCTTTGGGGGTTCATTACCAATGGTATGATGTCTCTTTCATGCCCAAAGCAACTTATGGTTTGAACCCTCTTTCCATTAGAGGACTTAAATTCACCTTTGGACTCAATTGACCAAAGAATGGATGGTAATCTAAAATGAAGTAATAAAATAGAGGCTAAAAAAAGGTGAAAGACAATAACTTGTTTGGATTCAATCGGATGTTAATTGAACCCTTGAGTCTTAAGCCGCTTCATACTCATTAGTGATGAAAACAGTTCAAGATTCATTGTTAACTACTTCCCTTGATCTTTCATGATAGAGAGGTAGTTTTGAGAGTCTTGTTTTGTTGCATTCAATGAACTTGCATACTTGATTCATAAGCCATTATGCAATGAATTGCATCCATTGGTGGTTTTCGAATCAAACTTACTACTCCTTTGAACTGTTCAAATGATAAGGAAAGATAAATTGTGCAAACAAACCCTTGAGAATACACTGTCTCTGCTCTATTTGCTCTCTGTTGCAGCAGGACAACCCAGTCAGCAGTGGTCGGCAAGCCATCTTTTATGGCCGGTAGGTCATCATCAGTGGACGGCAGGCCCTCTGCCGGCTACCAGTGCAAAATCAAGCAATGTCCTTCTGAAGCAGAACAGAGCTGGTCTGGAGGCAGAAATCAATGCACATGTCCTACTATGTAACAGAGACATTCAGCAGTAGAAACAATGGCTTTTTCGGGTGGAAATCGTATTCATGCATGAGCCCTCCATTGATCCTCGAGATCCGTGTTATCACTATATTAGTATTGTGCTCGAAATAGTGGCTTTGTTATTAATTAGTTAGAATGGCTAATTCGTCTCGTGTTGTAATTATTTTAGTTAGCTAGATTAGTTAATTAATTCATTCAGTTTGTAATAATTAGTTAAGTAGTTTAGCTAAATTATTCATTTGTTGTTGCATAGCTAGGTAATTAGTTAGCTAGTTAGTTTATTCGGACTCTCCTTCGTGAGAGCGCAATGTTGTAATAATGTGTATGTCTTCTAACCCCACGTCTTTCTCCCTTTTATTTACTAGCTTATGATGGTTAGTTTAGGAACATCATGTTTTGTTTAGCATACTCCATGTTTACATCCACTTTTCTTGCATGCATCGGGCTCGGTTCATCATTCTAACTTGCATTGTTATTGCTTATAACTCTTTGAATATGTGCTTAGACCGCATGTTATCAAATTGATTTATATGACATGTTAAGTAGCTGAGCCTATTTAGATTGCATATTGCATGTGTTGCATTAGTCATATTGCATAGTTAGGGATCATGTATTTTTCTAACTCATTTCTCTTTTGGCTTGGAGTACTAGGTGAGCCTTTACTCGCTTTAGCATATTGCATGCGTGTGATTGTTGCCATGTCTAGCATGCTTACCATGAGGCTAAGTGCTTAATTGATAAACTATTTGAATGCCTGTGGATGAAGGCTAATTGCTTGAATTGGAATAATTTGAGTAATGTTCATATGCGATCACTTTTTCAAGTGGTACATATTCGAAACAATTTTCAAAACAAACATGAGCCAAGTGTTCCAATTCTTGCAAGGTAGTCTATACTTGCATGTGCGCATCACATAGTAATGCTAGCCTAATAAACCGAAACAAGAGCATATAATATAAATAAGGTTCATATCATGATTAGTAGAGGCCGATCTTTGATCGGGCGAGCGGGGGTGCACAATTCATGACCTTCCCCTCTCGTACCTAAGTTCTCGAGTCGAGACAATCGTAGTGATGACAGACACGTGGCCTTTGGCACGAGTCATGGGTTTCCTAAATTTCTCAAAAATATTTAGGTGGCAACTCTATATCTGGCAAAGCAGTCCATTTTTGGCAATTTGATTCAAAATCGTTTTCCTAAAGATTTGCCGAATTTGGACTCTTTGGTGATTATCTATTTCACATTGCATTTGTGAGATCAGATTCAGAACCGCGGGAGTCCGATACTGTTGGGCTTATTTGTCTTCTGAAAGGGGGCACAAAAAGTCGAGCTACAGAGACAAAATTTCTTTTTTCTGAAAACAAGCAATCTAGAAGAACAAAAATCTATTAGGGGAAAGACTTTAGAATACTTAAAAGACTCACAAGAAACACACATAAAAAAAAAAGAAAAAAAAAAGAACTATGCACAAAACAATAAGGGCATAAAACAAAAGAACTAAGCATAACACTAAGCATAAAACACCATTTTTTTTTTCTTTTTCAAAGAACTAGAAAACAAAAAATGTTTACAACAAAACAATAAACCCTTCAGGCCAAATCATTTTTCCTCACCCAAACAACTCTAGTTTTAACATGAGGAGTTACAACATGGGTGTTGGGAAAATTAGCACCTTTTTGATAAAAAACGAAACCACAAAGCATAATACAATAAGGGCAAAGATGGCCAAATTGATCACAAAAATCACACCTAAAAATAGGCTTACCATTCTTTGGATACGTCGTGGTCAGCTTATCCAATTGAACATTCCATTTGTGCTCATGTTGTGGTTACTTGTGCACATGTTGTGGCCTTTGAGCTTGTTTGGAAGCTCTTCTGCCCCTGCCATGGTTAGTCTTATACAACTTCAATCAATGGAACCTAATGTGACCAACAACACCACAATGATTACACACAGGTATAAATTTCTTCTTCCAAACATTTCCATGAGACAAATTTGAAATTGAAGAATTTTTACCTTTTGCTTGTCAAGGCCATTTACCTGTTGGGTACTTTTATTGGAGGACGATGCTTCCAGATTGGAGTTAAGGTTGTTAAAGTAGCCAAGTCCACTCTTATCACTTGCCCATTTTTGTGAATTTAGAACAACATCTAAATTCTTTGAACTCATATTTGACAACTTGAGTGTGGCATTGGCATCGATTAATTCGAGTTCCCACTTGGCATATTTCTCCTCAAGCTTTTTTAAAGTCTTGGCACAAATTTTAGCATATTCTTTAAGAAGATAATTTCTCTTTTTCAGTTTGTCATGGGCACTAAGAAAAAATTCTTTCTAATTTTTGCAAGTAGAGAGTTCATTGATCAAAGCGTCTTTTTCCTTTTTTAGGACATTGATCTTTGCTTGTGCCTCCAAAAAATCCTTTTTTAACTGATCCTTCTCCTTTGCACATTCTTCCAAGCTGGCTATAAGTTCTTCCTTTCGTTTTGACAACCTACAGCATTGGAAGTACATCTACTTGTATGTTTCTTGAAATTCTCCATCTTCACTGTCGCAAGTGTACTTGTTTTCTAAAACCGAGTCAAGATTTGCAACCAAAGCATGTAGGTTGCATCTTTCTTATGCTTTGAAGATGATGCACAAAGAGCTATGATATGATCTTCACTTGTTCCTTCATTTCCTTCCTCATTTTCAGAGTTGCTTTCATCATCCCATGTAATTTTGAAAGCTTTTTTTTTCTATTTCTCTTGAAAGGACACTCGGTTGAAACATGTCCAAACCCATGACATTCAAAGCATTGTATTTCTTGAAAAATCATTTTCTTTTTGTTGGGTTTGGAAAAAATTTGCTCATCATTACCACTCTCCCTTGGATTTGTATACCTGAAATGTGGCTTTTTTTTCTTTCTCATAAAATTCTAAAATTGTTTTGTAAAAATAGCCATTATTTTCGATTCAAAATTGTCATCATCCTTGGGAGATCTAACATCCTTATGAGAGCTAGAAAAAGCAAGAGTGTCTTTTTGTTTCTTTTTCGAAAAAATATTAGCCTCATAAGTTTGTAGGTTTCCAACCAATTATCCAGCTTAAGATTATCAATATCTTGAGCTTCTTCAATAGCTCAAACTTTTGATTGGAAACAATCTGGTAATGATCTCAAAATTTTAGCCACAACCTTAGACTCGGGAATTTTCTCTCCTAATGTAAAACAGGATTTGACAATGAACATGGCATAAAATTCATCAAAGGTCTCATCATCTCTCATAAAAAGCATTTCAAAATTAGATGTGAGCCTCTGAAGTTTGCTACAGTTAATAGCATTAGTGCCCTCGTGAATAGTTTCAAGAATATCCCATGCTTCTTTGGCAATTTCACATGTATTAGTTCAACGAAACTCTTCTCGTGTGACGTAGCCAAAAATAGCATTGATAGCCTTGCCATTCCAGTTTGCATTGGTAAAATCATTCATATACCTAGGTTTTGGGATACTTTCTCCTCCTACGTTGATCATGGGTTTAGTCCAACCTTTGATAACGGATTGCCAAACTCTTTCATCAATTGATTTTAAATATGCCCTCATTCAAGCTTTCCAAAAACTATAGTTGGTTCCGTTAAGCAAATGAGGTTTATTTGAAACATTACTTCCTTGGATTGAATCCATAATGAATAATCACAAGAAAATAACGTTCCTATAGCTTTGAAAAACAAAGTATGAGCGACCTGCTCTAATACCAATTGAAAAATCTAGATTTAGTGCGAAAAACTCTTTTGGAAAATCTATATGCGCCCCGATTAGCGTGATTATTGATATAGGCAATCCAAACAAAAATATGCAATCGTAATCAATATAGAGAAAGAGAGAAAATCAAACAATCACGACACAAGATATTTTTTACGTAGAAAAATCACAATTGGAATCCACACCAACATGTGATAAAAACCATGGGTCCTTGGCTAGATGAATAATCCACTATGAAAGAAAGGTAGTACAAGAGATATCTTACAAAGGTCAATCCAAGCACACGAGTCCACGCATCGGGACACGACTTTTGCTCAATCTACAAGTACCTTCGTAATCTCCACTGGATATCCACTTTGTCGAATCCACACGACAGACATCTTTGGAATCCACACCAAAGCTCACACAATATAATCTTGGATCACACCAAGAAGGTTTACTTTTGAAAGATGTGAAGAACTTACAAAGCTTAATGATAATCTTGAAGCTCCCATGACTAATGTATCATCAAGCAGTTGAGAGCATTACAAATAAACCTCACTATAAGTTCACTCTCAAAATATTTTATCTCTTACAAAAACAATCTCTCTCAAAATTTATTTCTCTCACAAAAGAAACTCTCTTAAGGTTGGAAGTATTCAGGAGAGATGGAGAGAAAACTTAGACAAAATAAGTGTGAGAGATACCAAACAAAACACCCAGGGAGGCCTTTAAATAGACTTGGATAGGGCAAGTTCGTCCTCTGGTCGCGGGAGCGAATTGCCTTCGTGGGTTGTAGAGAAAAGTACTGGGAGTTGGACGTTTGGACTTACCCTAGTCGCGGGCGCGATGCATATGGTCGTGACTGCGAGTGCGTAGGTCACGGGAGCGAGGTGTGGTGTCATAGGCACGACCGTGCCATGTAGCCATTGCGGGCACGATGATGAGCTTCGCAGGCACGACTGTGCATGCGAGTTCAACAGCTTTTTCAAACTTCTTCTACGAAAATTCTCCATGTATGTTCCATAATTTCAGCCATAGTTTGTCTCTATCTTCTCCCAACACAGATACATCTTTTCATGCGGGAAAGATTTCATCACACACATCTTTTTAGGTTGGCATCACATGCTTGATTACAAATTGTCACAAGTTGACAATCAAGAAAGGAAATCAAAATCTTCAACTAGCATGCCAATATTTCTAACTCAACTTTAAGCCACCAAAAAAACCAACTGTCAATGTTACAAAACACATACATGACAATTTCAAGAAAGATCGATCATGATTTATCTTTGAGATATGCTATTGACAGATTGTTTCTTAAAATCTTTGAGCCAACAAAATTCAAAATTGTCTAGATTATTGTCTAGATTTGCAACTTAATTTCTCTCTCCCAATCATTAATGAGAACTTACCAAATAAAGAAAAATCAAAACAACTTGAATCAATGATATCAAGGTTTGTCAAGAAAGGTATTACCAAAACGTTAAATTCTTTAGGATAAAAATTCTAACAAAATCAATTAATAGTTTTTAATAATGTTAGAAATATATTTTAATAAAAAATTTATTAATTTCATTATTGTATAGGAGGATCGTTATAGGAATTTTATTTTTATTTTGTCAATTGTGTTAAACTACAGATTCTGATAAGGGGTATTTATAACGTCCAAAACTACATGGGCCAATCTGTATTTTAAGCATATCTCAAAAGATATATATTTCTAATTTACCCTAGACAATGCTAACTTCTTAAAAATAAAAATAAAAAAATTGAGACACTATATTTTCAATTCGATATGTGTTCAAAAAATTGGCCCATTTATTATCATTTTGTGAAAGTTATCATTCACTCTTGGAAAAAAAAAATGTCTAAAATGGATTTATGGAACTGGTTTTGAAATTTTTTTTCCTAATTTGATTTTTTTTTTAATTTTCTAAATTGAATTGAAAATAAAGTTGGTGCAAAAGATTTTGTTTTCAAACATTTCCCTCATGTTTATGTCAAAATAATGAAAAATAAAAAGTGAAAACAAAAACTAGAAAAAATGAAAATACTATCAAAAGGGCCATTACTCTATGCATTTCAATTACAGTAATCCGTTGTAATTTTGTGTTGATAACATTACAGTTTTGATATAACTGTTAGACTGATGTTTCAATTGTAATTTTTTTTTTCATATTGTAAATACTCTTATCCCGTGAAAAAAAAAAAATTTGTAGTTTTGATCAATGTTGGTGTAGAATGAGTGAATTTGTTGAAGGTATGAGAGATGTTCACACCATAATATGGTGAATCTCCTCACACCAAATCAGAGCCCATATATGGAGTGATTTCAAAACCTTCCCGCAAGAAAGAAGAATCTAGAAAATAGTTTGAAAATTTGAATGAAAAGGCACAATGCTTTGTGAAGCATTATGTCTCTTGGATTGAATTCCTAAGGGTGTGACTTCTTTGTCAAGACACCATATTATCTATAAATACCAGGCCAAGGTCAATGCAATACTTCACTTAATTTTCTCGCTGTTTTTTTGTCTCTTCCGGATTGTATTTTTCCTGCGTGATAAACACCCTCATGGGGACTCTGATCCATTGCCATTGTTAAGGTTACCTTACAATGGTATCAGAACAAGTTTACAGATTATCGCAGATGTCGAAATATAGTCCGGAAGAAAGAAAAGTTTCCGAACTCTTTTTACCGAAAATTCAGAAAATTATTGATCATCAATCTTTGGCATTGGTGAATTCCATTTGTTTATTTAATCATCACCAACGTGTTGTATTCCCAGAAAACTATCCAAAGAAAATAACCGTTGGTGGTGCTATTGTTCCAAACCTTGCCGACACTGAGGCCGAATTGTACCATTGGAAGTAATTTTATAAAATATTTTTCGGTTCAAATTGTGTCTCCAAATTGGCACCATCTTGTTGTGAAATTTGTTGTGAAAAATGGCGAAAAAATTGACCCACAAAGTTCAATTTACAGTTTGTGGTCTCTGACTCTAGTTGTCAGGGAGGAAGATCAGAATAATTCCGTTGGAACATCTATGTTGAACATACCTTCCATTGGGCTAAATTCAAAAACAAAGAGGAAAAACCCAAAATAAATTACAGCCAGAAAATCTGTTCCTTTGGGCCTAAAAATTAAAAAGAAGCCAATTGGGCTAATTTGGTAAGAGCCCAAACCAACCAAGCACAGCCCAACAACCCTAAGCCACAGGCAGAGCCCATCAGCCTAGTGCTAGAGGCGCAACCCAGGCCAGTGACGCAGCCCAGCCCAGCAACTCAACCAGCCCAGTGCGCAGACCCACGCGACCCGCGCCCGACTGTCCAGTGCACTGACCCGCATTCTAGCCCAGGTCCGCACCCAGAACCGCACCTTGACCCGCCGGTTCAGAATCATTCTTTTAACCCAAGGCAAAAGAACCGTTCTACTCCTCCACAACAATATTTTTATCACAAGGGCCGATTCAACAACTACAAGGCTTATCCTTATTAAGACCTGTTGTTGTCTTTATTTTTGCGTATTTGTTTATTTTAGTTTGTAAATATTCACATTTGAATTTTTATTGTAATACATTTTGTTTTTAGTATGGCTATTAAAAATGCCATGGATTCTTCAAGAATTGAGATGCTTAATGGAAATAACTTCTAAGCATGGAAATGCCACATTTCTTACCTTCTTACACATGAAAAAACATTGCACACTTTGTCCACTTCTAAACCAAATGATGATTCTAATTGGTTTCAAAATAAGTGGATAGAAGATGATGCAATGACAAAGGCAACTATGTTACATAATATGATAGACAACATTTTTCCTCTTTTTGAAGAACATGAAAGTGCAAAACAATTAATGGAAGCACTAGAAAGTAAGTATGGAGTTCGATCCGACACTTAAATTCAATTACTCTTGGACAAATATAATAACACTCGTATGAGTGATAATGATAGTGTTGGTGATCATGTTAATCAAATGGAATTAATTGCTAAAGAATTATCCAATGTTGATCATCCTTTGTCGGACAAGATGCAAGTAACTACCATACTCAATAGTCTTTTATTGTCTTGGGATCTTGTTGTCACATCTCTAACTCATAGCAGACGGGAGATTTCAATGGTAACATTGCCTGTACTCTTAGTTTTGGAAGAAGAAAGAATGAAGCGAAGGCGTAAAGAAGGTTTGTCTTCTAACTTATTGATGGCACAATTTTCGTCACAACTACAGAATAATTCCCACACACCTTGCAACAAAAAAAAAGATGACTTCTTTCAAGAAAAAATGGAAGAAGGGATTCCAAAAAGGATGGCAAAAGCAGCAAGGATGGAAAAAACAACAACATCACAAGAATCAGGTTGGCCCATGTTACATTTGCGGTCAAAAAGGTCATATCAAAGCCACTTGTCCTCAGAAGAAGCAGAAAAAGGATCAAAATCCTGTTGTCATGACAGTTTGCGAAGCAATGGTGCTTGAACCTTCATCAAATTCACGGTGTATTGATTCTGCTGCAACTAGGCATATTGTGAAAAATAAAGACATGTTCGTGGAGTTTACTGAAAAGAAGGTTGGTGAACACATAATCTACATGGGCTGTATAGTGATGTTTTGGGCATCAGCAACTGCCAATTCTCTATTAATGGAACTTCCATTGTGCTTCATGATGTGCTTTATGTACGTAGCATTCGCCAAAATTTAATTTCAATTCCGGTGTTAACTTAAAAGGGTTTTGAGATTAATTTTAGGTTTAACACAATATTGATTAAGAAAGGAAGTGTATTAGTGAAAGGTGTAAGAGTGAATGACATGTACTCTCTTCCTATTGATAATAATAAATTATGTTATTCTGATTATTTACATGTTTCTACTAGTAATAGTTCTTATTTGTGGCATTTAAGGTTAGGTCACATTAATAAAAATAAAATGTCTCGAATATTTAAAAGTGGCTTATTGCCTAAAGTATGTTCCGATGATTTTGATATATGTGAGCCCTGTATCCAAGGTGAAATGATTAGCAAGCCATTTTTCAAACATTGGTAATCATCAGAATTACTTGAAATAATCCATTCGGACATTTGTGACCCTTTAAGAACTAAAACTCATCGAGGCATGGAATACTTTGTTACTTTCAATGATGATTATTTAAGATATGGACATATCTACCTTCTTAAACATAAATCAGAGGCAATTGACAAGTTTAAGGAATATAAATTAGAGGTAGAAAAGCAACTTGGTCGGTCCATTAAACACTTGAATAATGATAGAGGTGGCGAATATGAAGCTATGAATTCTTTCTGCAAGGACAATGGCATAAAACATTTGTTTACAATGCCATACACACCACAACAAAATGGGGTTGCAGAAAGATGAAATCATACTCTAATGGAAATGACAAGGTCTATGATGGATCATGCTGACTTCTTATTCATTTTGGAGGGAAGCTTTGTCCACCGCTGCGTACATATTAAATAGAGTCGAAACAAAAGCCAAACCCCTAACTCCTTACAAATGCTGGCATGGTACTAAACCTAATATTCAAAATCTCAAAGTTTGGGGATGTAAAGCACATGTACTTATTCCCAAACCTTTAAGGGACAAATTGGAAAGTAAAACTTGGGAATGCAAGTTTATTGGCTATGTTGAAAATGGGAGTGGTTATCGTTTTTACCATCCCGAACGTGGATTAATAGAAAGTATAGATGCTATTTTTCTTGAATCCACTAATCTTGTTACTCCTATTGAACAAATTGAATTACTCTCTAAAGTATCTCAGGATTCTTCTCTTCCTTCTTTGTCACACGATCCACATATTCTCCCCGAACCATCTAATAGTGGGAGCAAACGCAAATTACATGACGTTGTTTTACCTGCTTCGAATCCTGAGATAAGTGAGAGTAAGAGATCCATCTACGTTTTTAAAAGATCATTATGTTTTTCAAGTTAAAGAACTTAATAACTTAGTAGATGATCCTACTAGTTATAATGAAGCAATGAGTAGCAGTGATGCTACACAATGGCTTGAGGCAATGAATGAAGAACTTGACTCGATCAAGAAAAATGATGTTTGGGAATTAACCGATCTCCCGAATGGAAGAAAAGCCATTGGTTGCAAATGGGTTTTTAGAAAGAAATTCAAAGTAGATGGAAGTTTGGAGAAATACAAGGCCATGTTAGTAGCCAAGGGATTCACTCAGCAACCTAGAATAGACTTCATAGATACATATTCTTATGTTTCAAAATTTGCCTCAATAAGGATTCTAATGGTGGTAGTAGCCAAGATGGATTTGGAATTGCATCAATTAGATATTAAAACAACTTTTCTCAATAGAGAATTAAAAGAGGAAATTTATATGATGCAAGTTGATGGTTTCCAGAACCAAGGCAACAATAATAAAGTCTACAAGCTGAAGAAATCTCTGTATGGACTTAAACAATCTTCAAGACAATGGTATTTGAAATTCCGCCAAGCCATTTTAGAAATGGGCTATGTTGTGAGTCCATTAGATCACTGTGTTTATATCTGGAAAAGTGATGACAAGTTAGCAATATTGTCTTTATACATGGATGATATATTGTTAGCAGGAAATTGTCCAGACATGATTATAAAAACCAAAACTTTCTTAGCATCTAGATTTGAAATAAGAGACATGGGTCTTGCAACCTATGTTCAAGGAATTAGAATTCCAAGAGATAGAAATTCAAAATTATTATATCTAGATCAAGAGAAATATCTAGACAATGTGCTTAAAAGATTTAATATGGATAACTGTAATTCTTTAAGTACGCTTGTTTGCAAGGGACAAAGTTTTAGTAAAAACATGAGTCCTCAAACTGAGTCTGACATTGAGGAAATGAGAAATGTCCCATATGCTCAGGCAGTAGGCAGTCTAATGTATGCTATGACAAGTACAAGACCTGACATCTGTCATGCAGTCGAATTGGTAAGTAGGTTTCAATCAAATCCAAGTAAGGAGCATTGGCAAGCATTCAAAAGAATATTCAGATATTTAAAAGGCACTAAAAATTTGAAGTTATGCTTTGGTTTGTGTGATCTAGACATAAAAGGATACACTGATGTGGATTTTGCAGGAGATGTAGATGATAGAAAATCTACTAGTGGTCATGTGTTCTTGTTTAGTGGAACAAGAGTTTCTTGGTTAAGTAAGAAACAGAGTTGTGTTGCAAAGCACACTGTGGAAGCTGAATACATAGCTTGTAGTACAGCCGTGAGTAATACGGTCTGGATAAAATGATTTGTTGACAGTTTACAATTAGGTATACCTGCCAAACCAGTCAATATGTTTTTGTGACAATCAGTTCGCCATCTCATTAATAAAAAGTGGAGCGAATAGTTCTAAGGGAAAACATATTGATGTAAGTTACCACTATATTCAGGACATAATGGAGAGAGGTGAAATTAAAGTCAACTATATACCCTCAGAAGAGATGGTGGCCGACCCTATGACCAAAGGGTTGTTTCTGGAAAAATTCAGAGACATGTAGCTAATATGGAATTGAAAAATGCTTAGCAAGGTGGTTTAGCTACTTATATAAAAGCATAGTCAAATGACTCTGGGGACGCCTAGATAACTGATGTTGTGCGACTCTATCTTACATAAAAATATGTGTTTGGTCAAGTAATAAGGTAGAGGAACTGACAAGGTACGGACATCATAGTTAGCATGAGATGTAAAGTCCATGATATGCAACATGCTGACTAGATGGTGTTGTCTGCTTGATCAGTAAAAAGTTGCCGATAAGGTGTGTTAAGGAAAACTTTCAGGAATGGGCCTTAAAAGAAGTACTTAACAATAATTTCAGCGCAGGTCAACACATGAGAAATGTGTGTGGCTAATGTCATCAATGGTGATTGGGTATGGACTATGAACCTAGCACTGAAAATTGATGTTATTCACTTGAAATATAGTGCATTAAAGTCATTTGGAATGTGTTAACAGTAGGGGAACACATTTGTGCGAATACGGTTAGATTGGTGGCAAAAACATGCGCACGTATGGCCAAGTCACTATCGGGCGTCAATTTATGAGGTAATTTCATAGATGAAAGTTGGCATGATGAAAATTTTTGGTACCAAGGTAAACATGCCCAACTCAGGTTTTATCACCAATATTATAGTGTGCTCAAGTGGGAGATGAAGGTATGAGATATGTTCACACCATAATATGGTAAATCTCCTCACACCAAATCAGAGCCCCTATATGGAGTGATTTCTAAACCTTCCCGTAGGAAAGAAGAATTTGGAAAATAGTTTGAAAATTTGAATGAAAAGGCACAATGCTTTTTGAAGCATTATGTCTCTTGGATTGGATTCCTAAGGGTGTGACTTCTTTGTCAAGACACCACCATATTATCTATAAATACCAGGCCAAGGTCAATACAATACTTCACTTAATTTTCTCTCTATTTTTTGTCTCTTCCGGATTGTATTTTTCCTGTGTGACAAGCACCCTCACGGGGACTTCGATCCATTGCCATTGTTAAGGTTATCTTACATTTGTTGCTTTGATTTTATACTCGGATGAATTTCTATTAATTTTTAACAAATTAACTTACACTTTCTATTTGCATTTGGAAACTCTAAAATTTGTTCATAAATTGAGAAACTTTTACTTTGCCTCTCAAATTATCACTCAAAAATTAATTCAATCCCAATTCTATTAATAATAGCAATTTACACTTAAATTATTCAATTTTAGATTATTTTTACCTCACCGTCAGGCGTCGTGTATAATCAAACGGAAATTGCTAAGGCGGCACCGAAATTTCATTTGAAATTTCATTTTACCCTCAAAATTATCTCAAAATATCAAACCTTGAATATATATATATATATATAAATTAATTGAACTATCTAATAATAATTTTCATCTAAAAAAGTAAGAAAAATAAATTTTAAATAATAAAGATTATAAAAAATTTATTTTTAAAATATACCTGATTTAAAATTGTAACTTTAAGTCTCATACTACATTTTGTCCACCTTATGAAAACTAATTGAGCCCAAAATTGTTAGTCCTCTATCTCCCCCTCCCCCCCCCCCGACAGACTCAAAATAATTTGAGACTTAAAGTGAAAATTTTAAATAAGGTGTATTTTTAATATTTTTCTAAATTTTATTATTTAAAATTTATTTTTCTCGTGTTTTTAGATAAAAATGATTATGAGGTATTTAAATTTAATTTTTTTTTATATATTCAAGGGTTAGTTGATATTTTAGAGATGGTTTGAGACGTAAAATAAAATTTTGGTACCATATTAGCAATTTTAGTTTGATTATAGATGGTAGCTAACGGTGAGAGTAATACTGATTCAAAATCGAATAGTTTAAGTAGAAAATTGATATTATTACAATAATATTGATTGAATTAATTTTTGAATAACACTTTGAAAGGAAAAATAAAAATATCTCTCATAAATTTGTAATGAACACCACCTTTTATATATATATATATATCAAATTATATATCTAAAAATGGTCCAAACCAATTGAACCATGTTATGTGATTTAGTTATTTTTAAAAATTATGACCAAATTATACGTTAAGAAAATTAAAACTAACTATACATTTTGGCATGAATCATATCACAATTTTTTATTTTGTTTTGTTTTGTTTTGTTTTGTTTGGTTTTTTTTTTTTTCAGTCCTTCATACACGTAGTACTAGACCAACAAGGTTTATTATAATTAATTTGGATGCTTCGATGTGTCTCAACCATGTCTACACCTAGTTCTGTCTTTATTTTCCCTTTATATCATTGTAACATATAAATAAATAACAATACTATAAATTCACCTTTATCAAACTAGAATTTATTAAGAAAAAAAAATCAATGGTTCAGATTCATTTCATACATGAATCTCACACTTTATCAATTTAATTTCCACCACACAAACATATTCAGGATAAATTCGGAATCTGTAAGGATGGATTCCTAACGTTTTTCATAAAAAAAATAATAGACCATTAGTAACCAACAAGAAAATAACAAATGATTAGAATCTGAAAAGAATATTAAAAATAAAAGAAAAGATTAGACAAAGAAATGAATGAAAAAGAAATGATAAAGATCAAACTAAAATTGTTGACACTAGTTTGATTTCCGATTAACTTTAAAATCATATCAAATTAAATCAAAATCTCGTTTGGGAAGTAACCTTTTTAACTTAAAAGTCAGAAAGTTACTAAAAAAATTAAAAAGTCAATAATATATACCAAAAAGTCAAATATTCTTTTTTCTCTCTATTTTTTATACATGTTTTCGTAAAAAACTAAAAAGTTATTCCAAACATACTAATTTTTTACATCATATTTTAACAAAAAAGCCAAAAAGTTATTAGAAAAATTTGTTCCCAAACGAGGCTAAGCCTGGTTTGGGATAAACAAAAAACAAAAAAAAACTAAAAAGTCAAAAAGTTACTAAAAAAGCTAAACGTCTATACTATTCAAGGGTAGCCTGTGGAGAAAGCCACTAGGACAAAATTATTATTTTGCCCTTTGAATTCAACTACCCAAAAGTCAAAAAGTCAAAAAGTCAAAAGGTAAAATGGTCATTTTGATTTTATAACAATATTTTATCACACTTCTTTTCATAAAAAGTCAAAAAATTATTCAAAACATAAAATATTTTTTTTCTCCCGACAATGCCAAACTAACAGAAATAAAATGCGAAAAATACACAAAATGTGTATTACATGGCTAATGGGAGACATAGAGTAGCGCATTGGGAGTAGGGGTGTAAATTTGGGGCCTAGGCTCAGGGGTGTTCGGGCCTTGGGCGGGCCGGCCATTAAGCCGGTGGGCTTGGGTGGATCTGAACATTTTTTTTTTTTTTAAAAAATTTTTCACCAAAATTTTATTATTTTTCACTAAAAATGACACTGGATCTCGAGCGGGCCGAGCCTCGGGCCGGGCTTTGGGTGGGTCGGGAGCGAGCCGATGGGTCGTGTCACGGGTCGGGCCGAGCCAGGTTTCAAAATGGCGGCTCAGGCCCAGGGTTTTAGACAAGGCTTGGGCCTGGGCCTGAGCCTAATCGGGGTCACGGGTGGGCTTCGGACCGTCCATGGGCCGTGGCCATTTTTACACTCCTAATTGGGAGACGTGGGGTTGTACTTTGGCAGTTGCAGAGAAAGCGTGAGAGACCAGAAGTGTGGGGAATTGTTGAATTGTTGACTTTGAGATTCTTTGTAGTTAAGATCAACTTAACTTTTTTTTATTATTATTTATTTTTAAAAAATCGTGAAGATTGGTTGTGTGGATGTGAGTAGTAGAGGTAGACTGTGCTTTCTGAATCTCTTGATACATTTATCTTCCTATACCTTCAATTTCATATTATGAATAAAATTTTTACAAAAAAAAAAAACATGACTATAATTAATTTTAAGTGTAACCCACACTATATGAAAAATATTTTTTAACCACATAGTACATTTTTGTGGAGTTTTTCTGTTATATTTATGTGCAGTTAGCATTATTATTTTTCTCTGCTCTTTTAATCTGTAGGAATCTTTTATTTGTCTGCTTTCAATAAGACGAATCCAAAGGAGCCAGTACAAATCTTCAACTAGAATTGTAATTAAATGATCTTAATCTTCAAGTGAAAACAAAGCTTGTTAAAAGTTTGATTATGGGATTTTTCTTAGGATTCTGATGAAGACTTTGTATATGGTATTTTTAAATTTTCTTGATCCTTCAACAAGGAAAATGTTTGAGGGCCACAATTTTTATGGTCACAATGGTTCAAAACTGTCAAAACGACGTTGTTTTGGGTGCATAACATGCCAAAACGACGCCGTTTTGGCAGTTTTGAGTCATTGTGGCCACAAAAATTGTGGCTGTTAATATATATAATATATCTACATAGATAATATATATAATCTATATACATAGATTAGATTAATGTATAGTTAGTGGCAGTAGTGGCATTGTGCTTAGATCAAGGGTGGTGTGAGTGTCGGTGGCTTTGGCGAGGCAATGGGAAGGGCGGAGATGAGTGAAAAGTGGAGCCGTGGCGTTCTCGTCTCCATCCCTGTATCATGTGTGTGCCTATATCAATTGTAGAGAGAGAGAGAGAGTGTGCGTGTTTCAGATCTGTCGTCCAAGGTGACGAGGAGTTGCCGGAGTCTGTTGTGTTGTTGCTCCGAGTAAAGATCAAGGGGATTGTGGGAGGTGCTGGGCGTTCTCGACGGTGGGGGCGGTGGAAGGCCTGAACAAGATCAAAACCGGCGAACCGATCGAGCTCTCTGAGTTGTTGTTGAAGTGTCTTTGTTTGTTGCAGTGTTGTATTCGAGCTATGAATTGTTGTTGAAGAATCTGCCATGAAAGAAGAAATTAAGGAAATTTGGGTTTGTCCGGCGGGCGGCCAAGGCGAGATTGCCGCCCGCCGGTGAAACGAAATTACTAGGTTCTTAACCTAGCTCTGATACCATGTAAGATTTAATGTATAACATGTATAGATAAAAAGGAAAAAATAAATTGTGTATTGATAGATGTATTGATATGTTATCTATTACAAATGGTGAGGGGCTCCTTATATAGGAGAAGGTTACAGACAATACATGTTTGAGCTCATGATGGAAAGTGAAGCACTAGCACCGAAAGGGAGGCTTCTTATCTACTAATATATTATATACTCTAGAAAGGAAAAGCAGCCGAAAGCACAATGCCACTACTGCCACTAACTATACATTAATCTAATCTATGTATATAGATTATATATATTATCTATGTAGATATATTATATATATTAACAGCCCCCCTCAAACTCAAGGAGGATAGATACTAATCAACTAGAGTTTGGAGAGAGTAACAAAACAGGAAAGTAAACTGATAAATAAAATAAAATAGGATAGGAGACACTGTATGGTCGTGTCGAACCGTTGGTGAAGACACTGTATGGTCGTGTCAAATCATTGTAGCAGCTAATCGGAATCAATGTCGGGACAGTTTACGGGGTCATGCCGGACCGATGTAGAAGCTGACCGGAACCAATGTCGGGACAGTTTACGGGGTCATGCCGGACCGATGTAGAAGCTGACCGGAATCAATGTCGGGACAGTTTACGGGGTCATGCCGGACCGTTGTAGAAGCTGACCGGAATCAATGTCGGGACAGTTAACAGTGGCCCTCTAGCATTGTTGCTTCAACAATCCGATGTGAATGGAGTAGGAGACACAAAAGAAAATACAAAATGTGGGATAGGTTGAAAATGGGTAAAACTGTATGGAGAGAGAGAGAAAGATAAATTGTGGAATAAAATCTCCACAGGCTTTCAGATAGGGAGAGAGAGAGAGATCGGAAGTTTGAATTGGAAACTGTATATAAATAGGTCCTCTCATCATTGGTTATGTACACAAGACATCACCCAATTCTCAAGCACTTCGCCTCTCCACATCATCTACGGGTGTAGAATATGGTAAGTCTTGGTCCATTCTAGCTAGGTGTTTGGAAAGTTGTTATTTTAGTAGGTTATTTTAATTTTTGACTATTTTAGTAAGTTAAAATTTTTGTGCATGAAAAGATGATTGTATTTTTTGGTAGTTGAATATGATGTTTGTGAGATAAAAGTAAAATGATTATGAGTTTAATGTGATATTTTGTCTTATTAACTATTTTAATTTATTTTGTCATTTTGTAAAATTTAATCTAAAAGGTGATAAAATTTTTCTTCCCAAACACCCCTAATTCTGTGTCTCATGTTTTCCTCTCCAATAAATTTTTTTTAGGAACACATAAATTTAGCACAAAATAGATACGGACAAAATTTTTAGAGAATATGTTAGTAGGGTCCACTTCTGAAAAATTTTGTTTGTCTATATATATCTTACAGCTGTGATTAGGATCCCCTCATATTCCCACCCCCACCACCCCCCACACACACGTGGGGGTTGGTGAGTGGGAGAGAAGAAAATAAAAAACAAAAAAAAACAATTTTGACCAATCAAAAGGCAAAAGGGGTCGTGGGGTACCTTTGAAAGGGGTCTCAGTCTTTTTTGATACATCTTATGTCCGGTCTATGATTGGTTTGATTTTGTGATAGATTTTTATATTTCTAAACTTGTTCCTCAATCATTCATTTCTGCAATACGATCACAAAAATCAAACACATAACACACATGAATCGACAAGATTTTAAAAGCAACATTGATGGGATCCATTCGTATTCATCATGTTCGATATGTGATCAGTTTCTATATTCCTATACTTATTCGTTTGTCAATTGTTGTTCTCCTATTGATGAACACAGGAAGGCAAGCAAGCTTATGAGTCCTTGAACTCACGGAGCCAGAAAAAAGGAGGATTCAAGGCTTGCATATTTGTTTATGGTAAGAAATATTGTTTGAAGATGACTAAACTAAACTCTATATACCAAAGCGGAGGCTGTCTTTGTGATCTGATTCATATTAATACATTACATACATAAAACTAATTACTCTGTTCCTTCATGTTTTTTGAAGCATTGTCGACCTTGGATAGCATTGGGTCCATTGCAAACATGTCGGTTTTTGTTCTCTACTTCAATAACGTGATGAGATTCGATGTCTCAATCCGCAAATACTTTCACAAACTATATGGGTTCAACTTTTCTACTCTCTGTCGTCGGAGCTTTCATCTCAGACACTTACCTGAGTAGGCTCACCACATGTTTGAGCTTTGGACTACTTCAAATATTGGCAAGTTAAATTTCACTCTCAATCTAAATGCAAGCTCATGTATTGGACCACCTTTTTTCTTTTAATTCTTAAACACAAGCTCTTCTAATGATTAAACTCTTGCTTCTCTTAATAATCAACACTCTGTGTTCTTCTCCCCGTTTGGTTCTATGATGCAGGGATGCATATAGAATGAATGAAATACACAAGGAGAACAAGAGCAATACAGAAAATAAAACTTTCTCTGGATTTTGTTACTCAATTTATGAATGCTTAGTTGCTTTACAATCCAATTATAGTTAACGTTGTTTGGTAACTAAGCCACAATTCACACTCCAAAGCAAACAAAAATTACATAGAGTCAGAAAAGATTCAAAATAGCATATTTGAGTTAAGTATAAATTTTGAATCTAGAATAAAAAAAAAAGAGATATTGCGAAAAAATAGTGATTCAAAAAATATTTTTCTAATTTAGTATTCAAATCTTTTCAAAAATAGTAAATTTTCTAATTTGGTGGCCTAAATGATGAAATTTACCCAAAATTCAGTGCATATCAAAGTAAATTTGTTGGGCCATTTCAAATAGAATGAGTATTTTGGGCCTGATCTAACAGCCTTAGAAAATCGTCAAAATTATTGTTTTACCATCAAATGGTCAAACTACTACATGAATTTGTTGTTAATCACCATTGCATTGTCCTAGCTCAATTCATTCATGTATCACTTCCAGGCAGTGACAATGATCACAATCCAAGCCTTCTCAAAAAAATTGCATCCTGATGCTTGTGGCAAGGCAACTTGTGTATCAGGTGGTGAAGCACTTATGTTTTACGGCTCCCTCTATCTGTTAGCTCTAGCAGCAGGTGGAGTTAGGGGGTCCCTTACACCACTTGGAGGTGACCAATTGACACACATTTCAATTGGTATGTACTAAGTACAACCCTGGGAGCAATTGTGGGAGTAACTGTTGTCGTGTGGGTTAGCATGAACAAAGATTGGTCTTGGGGTTTTCTAATTGGTACTATTACTTCCTCTCTTGGTTTTATTGCTCTTGCCCTTGGAAAGCCTTTCTACATTATCCGACCTCTAGGGACAAGCCCTATTACATGGGTAGCACAGGTCTCTCTCTCTCTCTCTCTCTCTCTCTCTCCATGTATGTCTATAACATTAAAAAATGATAGGTACCAAGAATTGAAACATAGAAAGTGTATTGTTTGGTTGAAAATCTACTCAATACACTTTTTGAGCCACAAAAAACACTCTTATGTGCCCTTCTCTATGTTTAATTTTCTACATTTAGCATTTCTAATGTAATGTTCCTAACAAATCATTATTTATACCTGTGTGGTAGGTTATTGTGGTTGCAATCAGGAATAGAAGGTTGACACTACCAGAAAATTCTGAAGAACTATATGAAATTAATGATAAAGAAAGAGACCTTGCAGAAGAAAAAGTCTCACATACCGCTCAGTTCAGGTAACATCTCCCCTAAAAGGATAGTTCTTTGTAACACTATGAACTTGTCACAGAATTGGTTAACCTACCACTAAGTCATTTTCATAGGTGCTAATTTGGGTGGCATAGTTTGATGGTCATTCCTCATCATGGTAGTAAGATCATATTAAGCAAAGAATAACTTATATATGGATTAGAGTTCGGAAACAAATCAATGAAAATTTAAGAAACATTAACATTTGAAAACAATTTTTCTGTTTCTAAAAATGGGATGCTTTTAAGAAAACTCATTCGACAAATTGCACTGAAACTCCCAATCTCGTGTTTACAATCAAGATTTTTAGACTTCCAATGACTGTCTTCTCTTATCATATGAACCATATATGCACCATTTTTTTATATATAATTAAGCTTTATAGTGAAGTTATGTTAAAAACAACCATCGTTGCTTAAATGATTATTGTTGTTAAAAAACTAGGTCACTGGACAAAGCTGCCATCCTTCTAGACAGCATGAATCCAAATCCATGGAGAGTATGCACTGTGACACAAGTTGAAGAAGTGTAGATACTAACAAGAATGTTGTCCATCTTAGCAAGTACAATCATAATGAATACATGCATGTCCCAGTTGCAGACATTCTCAGTAATCCAAGGCTACTACATGTATCCATATTTAGGTTCTTTTTAGTTTCCTACAGCCTCAATACCCGTAATTCCCCTAATTTTTATGTCCCTCCTCATTCCTGTCTATGAGTTTGTTGTGGTCCCATTTGCCCGAAAGATCACTGGCCATCCAGCTGGTATCACTCAACTTCAACGTGTTGGAGTTGGGCTTGTTCTATCAGTCATTTCAATGAGTGTAGCTGGCATTATTGAGGTGAAGAGAAGGGACCAGTTTTTCAAAAACCCGATGAAGCCCATTAGTGTCTTCTGGCTTTCGTTCCAATATGGTATTTTTGGAATCGCAGATATGTTTACTATGGTTGGATTGCTGGAGTTTTTCTACAAGGAAGCTCCGTCAGGAATGAAATCATTGTCCACTTCTTTTGCACCGCTATCACTCTCTTTTGGCACCTTCTTAAGCACTGTTTTTGTTAATATCATAAATGCCGTCACCAAGAGTGCTACTCCAAGCAGAAAAGGATGGTTGGAAGGGTTGACCTTGAACGATAGTAAACTGAATCTGTTTTATTGGTTCTTATCTATCCTTAGTTGCCTTAACTTTGCAAACTATCTCTTTTGGGCTTCATGGTACAAGCATAAAGACAATAATTCTATAGAATCCGAAATGGAAACGAAGGCTTCAAATGGTTCATTGTTTGCTACCCAAATTGATGACACTTGAGAGGAATAAAAAGGTGGTGAAGAACTAGGAGGAGGATACACTCGAGAATAATACATTTGTGAAGAATTAAGGCTTCAAAAGGATCTTCTCTTTTTGTCTTTCTTTGATCTTTTAATTTCATCCTAGTCTCATACTTGCAATTGTGATTGTTGGCTGGAATGGCACTTCTGTAATAGCTGGGGACTTTGAATCCATCAATCTATAAATCAAAGGCTTTTTTTTTTTAATGTCTTTTTACTTTAATTTCTTTTGCTGTTTGATATTTAACTATAAAACTATGTCTACTGGACTGTGTCAACTATGCCGCTTGATATTAGAGATTGTTGTTTGGGTATTATAGTATAGACGACACACAAAAACAACTCAAAAATGGCAACGAATCAGACCTTACCAGTAGAGAAGGAAGGAGTGATTTCCTTCAGGAAACAGGGGAAGAACAAAGCAACAAAATATGTTTTATTTTTTATTTTTAACATGAAGTATTTATACATGAAGATGGCTCATTCTGGGCCAAACAAGTGGACCACCTCATAATTATACAAATAAAATTTTAGTTAAATAAACCAAAGGGTGAGAATGTTCTCGGGGTGCAACTTTTGCTGTGTTATTTTGCACAGAAGGAGTTTCACCCCTATGTGATTCTAATTTTTTTTTTCTTTAATCACGTGAGCTGATTTGTCATTTCCCCTAAAAATATCAATTATGCTTGTTTTGCCTGGTCCTATTGTGATAAACACACTACTCAATACCATCTTCTTGCTTCTCACTCATGTCTTTTAATATTCTCTCAACCAATGGATTTGAGATATGTAGCCATTGCAGCTGAAATATGTTAATCTTTTACTGAGCATTGAGAAAGTTGTTTTCAATTTCGAAGTACCGTGTGACAATTGCTTATTTAGTTTCTTAAAATTGTTGGAAAATGACTTTTATATTACCTTATTTTTTTGCTAACTTTGAGCAAATTAAGGTGGGATTCAAGCGTTATTTTTAACGTTTCTAAGTGGGCTCATGTTTAATGCCGCGTAGTGAATAAATTCTTGTATTTGGTTGCTTAAAACCATTTCCGGATGAATGAAAATTCAACGCACGTTTTTGGGTTCGTGGAATTAGTTTTTAGTGGGTTTCCTACACATTTGTGAAACATACTTGTCCCACATTGGAAAGACTTGAGGAATTGTTTGGGTTTATAAACCTTAGCATTGGATACCTGGGATGAGCCCCAAGGGGTACCCAAGTTTGTGGAAGGGTTAGGTTATAGGTGTAGTGGGCTAGACCCATTGGACCCAAAATTAAAACCACATGCGCGCGACGCCGATCGGCAGGCTTGGCTTGGGCGTAGGTGCGTGGTGTGAGGTTGGGTTGGGCTTATCCGGCCCAATACTTATCTTTTTGGGCCAAAAACTTTTGTAATTTATTTATTTTTTAATTTTTTTTTTCAAAATTCAAAAGAAATTTGGTCCAGATTTTTTCCACCCAAATAGGTTCATACCTGTTCATTCCAAAACCGGACAGATCTGTATCTGTTCAAAACAGTCCGAACAGATCTGTCTGAGTTTAAACAGTCCAAATAGATTCAAATCTGTTGGTGCCTTTCCAATTTGTCCGAACAGGTTTTATACCTGTTCGGAAAAGCCACCAATCTGTCTATATAAAGGTTGCTTCCAACAATTCGTTTGATTAGATTTTTCTGTCATAAATTCGTCATCCCTCTCTGTGTTTCTCTGTATTCTTTCTGCGTTTATTTTTAGGGAAATAAAGAGAAAGAGTTACAACATTTTTTGGTTCGCAAGACTTGATTTTATAGTGCTGTAAAATCAAGTGTTAGTCGTTGCATCCTAGGAAGTAGACGCCATTTTAACTCGAAGCACCGGAGCGATGGCAAAATCTACTTTAAGGAGATTGTGTCTAACACAAGCCTCGACATTATTTTCTGTAAGCATTTAATTCGGAAAATAATTTATATCATTATTTTCTGAATTATTTTATTTTATTGTTTATTTATTTTATACATTTAATTTACACACATACACCTTTGTGGGGTTCTAACAATCTTAAAGTAGATTTATTATTTTTATTTATTTCTGTGAGACAAAGATTTTGTTTCGGAAAATTAAATAGTAGTAATATACTGTTTAATGATTTCTTTGATGACATAGTAGTAATATACTGTTTATCATTAGAATTTTGTTACAAAATATTATTCTATTTATTTTGTGTGTAAATTCGTTTTTTGTATAAATTTGTGATTGGTGTATTATTTTTATTTCGTCAGAATTATGACAATTGAAATTAACAGTACTGAGATTGTTATTACTCAAACCCACACACCTGTTGTGCCAGTAATGACTTTGGAAGTATCGATAAATCATGGAGAGAAGTCAGAAAAATTCAATCGTGATGATTTTAAAAGATAGCAACAACAGATGATGTTTTATCTGACCACATTGAATTTGGCTCGCTTCACTTATGAAAAGGCATTGGCACTAAACGAGGGAGAATCTGACCGACAAGTGGTTGCCGCAGTCGATGCATGGAAACATAGTGATTTTCTGTGTTGAAACTATATCCTCAATGTGTTGGACAATACACTGAACGATGTGTATAGTGTGAAAAGCACATCTAAAGAGCTATGGGAATCTCTAGATCACAAGTATAACACAGAGGACGTCGGTACAAAGAAATTTGTTGTCGGCCGTTTTCTAGATTTTAAAATGATGGATTTCAAAACGGTTATTAGCCAAGTTCAAGATCTCTAATTAATTCTCTATGACATACATGCGTAAGGGATGGTTCTCAGTGAATCTTTCCAAGTAACGGCAATCATTGAAAAATTGCCACCATCTTGGAAAGAATTCAAGAATGATCTGAAGCATAAGCGCAAGGAGATAAAATTGGAAGAACAGATAGTGCGGCTCCAAATTGAGGAAGACAATCGTAGTTCCGACAAGAAATCAGGAAACCATGTCATGCAAGCTAAAGCAAATGTTGTGGAACATGAACAAGGGTCAAAGTTCAACAACAAAAAGCGGAAGCATAATGACAATGGTCCTAAACAAGGATCCACTAGTAAGATCAACAAAGGGATCAACAACGGGTTCAACAAGAGGTTCAAAGGCAAGTGTTTTGTGTGCGGCAAAGATGGGCATCGCGCTAAGGATTGTCACGTTCGCAAGGACGGAGGGAGTTCAAGCAAAAAGCCAGCACAAGCCAACATAGCCGAGGATTTTTATCTTTCCGATGGAGTGGCAGACATCAATCTTGCTGCAGTAGTCTCTGAAGAAATTTGGTGGGCAATCCCAAGGAATGATGGGTGAATACTAGAGCAACTCGCTATATCTGTGCAGATAAGAAGATGTTCACAACCTAAAAAGTAGTGGAAAGTGGGGAACAATTTTTTATGGGAAACTCCTCCACTTCAACTGTAGAATGACAAGGAAAGATTATGCTGAAAATGACCTCGGGGAAAGAACTCACTCTTAACAATGTACTCTATGTGCTAGAAATTCGTAAGAATTTGATTTTTGGGTCATTGTTGATCAAGAATGGGTTTAAATTAGTCTTTGAATCTGATAAAGTTGTACTCTCCAAGAGTGGAATGCATGTGGGGTGAGGTTACATAAGTGATGGGCTTTTTAAGCTCAATGTAATGACTGTTGTACCTAATTTGGCTTTTAATAATAATAACACATCTTCTATTTATATTGCTGAGTCTTCTTTTTTTATGGCATGGTAGATTAGGACATGTTAATTTTCATTCTTTGCTTAGGCTTGTTGCTTTAGAATGTTTACCAAATTTAGAATTTGATCCTAATCATAAATGTGAGATTTGTGTTGAGGCAAAACTCACTAAGGCATCATTAAATAAAGTTGAGAGAAGTACTAAACCTCTAAGTTTAATTTACATAGATATCTATGATTTAAAATTTGTTCAAACTAGAGGAGGTAAGAAGTACTTTATTACTTTTATTGATGATTGCACTCGATATGGCTATGTTTACTTATTAAGAAGTAAAGATGAAGTCGTAGAAGCTTTTAGGCAATATAAACTTGAGGTTGAAAATCAACTTGGCAAAACTATTAAGATAATGAGGAGTGACAGAGGTAGTGACTCAGTCAAATGGTGTTGTAGAGAGAAAGAATTGAACTCTTAAAGAGATGATGAATGCCATGTTGATTAGTTCAGGGTTACCTCAGAACTTGTGGGGCGGAGGCGATTTTGTCTGCTAAGTTTATCTTTAATAGGGTACCCTACAAGAAACTCAATCAAACATCTTATGAATTATGGAAAGGTCGATGACCTACCTATAATTACCTCAAAGTGTGGAGGTATTTGGCCAAGGAGGTAGTCCTTAGTCCCAAAACGACTAAGATAGGACCAAAGACCGTTGATTGTGTGTTCATTGGATATGCCAATAATAGTAGTGCATATAGATTTTTAGTTCATAGATCTGAAAATCCGGATATGCATGTAAACACTATTATTGAGTCAAGAAATGCATCGTTTTTTGAATACATTTTTCCTAGTAAGGAAATTAAAGAGAAAAGTTCAAATAAAAAAACTTTTGATACTGCTATGGGTAGCAGTGAAGACCAAAATGATAGTGAAGTAGATGAACCTAGACGTAGCAAGAGGGCTAGGATCTCTAAATCATTTGGTCCAGATTTTCTGACATACCTGATAGAAAATGAGCCTCAAAACTTTAAGGAAGCAATGTCAAGTCCTGAAGCTCTGTTGTGGAGAGAGGCTATGAATAGTGAAATTGAATCAATACTGCAAAATCATACTTAGAAACTGGTGGATCTTCCACCAGGATGTAAACCTCTTGGATATAAGTGGATATTCAAGAGAAAATTGAAAGCAGATGGTTCAATAGATAAATACAAGGCTAGGCTTGTTGTTAAGGGATACAGGTAGAAGGAATGCCTTGATTATTTTGACACCTATTCACCAGTGACAAGAATAACATCCATTCACATATTGATTGCGATTGTAGCTTTGTATAATCTGGTTTTTTGAATGGCGAGTTAGATTAGGAAATCTATATGGAACAACTGGAAGGGTTTCAAGTTCCCGATCAAGAGAAAAAGGTTTGTAAACTTGTCAAATCCCTTTATGGATTAAACCAAGCTCCGAAACAATGGCATGAAAAATTTGATTATGCTATGCTTTCGGATGGTTTTAAGATAAACGAATGTGACAAATGTGTCTATGTTAAAAGCGTAGACAAAGGCTATGTCATAGTTTGTTTTTATGTGGATGACATGCTCATTATTGGAAGTGATAATGACATGATCAAATCTACAAAGAAAATGTTGAACAAAAAGTTTGACATGGAAGATCTGCGAGTAGTAGATGTAATTCTAGGAATAAAAATTACTAAAACATCTGAAGGATATGCTTTATCTCAGTCTCACTATGTTGAGAAGATTCTAGAGAAATTTGAAAAGCATGACAACCGTCTTGCTAAAACACCTGTTGACATTAGTCTTCATTTGTCAAAAAATACAGGTGTAGGCATATCACAATTAAAGTACTCTCGTATAATCGGAGGCTTGATGTACTTAATGAATTGCACTAGGCCAAATTTAGCCTATGCTGTAAGCAAATTGAGTAGGTACACAAGTAATCCAGGGTCCGATCATTGGAAAGTGATAATTAGGGTACTTAGGTATCTAAGACATACCTAGAATTATGGCTTACGTTATACGAAATATCCAGCAGTATTCGAGGGGTACAGTGATGCAAATTGGATATCGGTTACTAAAAACTCAAAATCCACTAGTGGATATGTCTTTACCCTGGGAGGTGCTGCAGTCTGTTGGAAATCTTCCAAGCAGACATGCATAGCTAGGTCGACGATGGAATCTAAGTTTATCGCATTAGATAAAACAGGAGAAGAAGCAGAATGGGTTCGTAATTTCTTAGAAGACATTCTAATGTGGCATAAACCTGTGCCAGCTATATGCATTCGCTGTCATAGTGAAGCAGCAATAGAACGGGTACAAAATCCTATGTATAATAGTAAGTCTCGACATATTCGTCGAAGACATAATACCGTTAGGCATTTGCTCTCACATGGAATAATTTCCATAGAATATGTAAAGTCAAAGGAGAATATTACGGATCCATTTACTAAAGGGCTAGCTAGAGAGAAAGTGTACTATTTATCGAGGGGAATGGGATTAAAGCCTATTACTTAAAAGTCGCCATAATGGCAACTCAACCTAGTTGACTGGAGATCCCAAGATCTAGGTTCAAAGGGACAGCTGAATTATGGATGACTTCACATATCACTAAGGAGGTTTACTCCTACCCATTTCTATGATAAGAAGAGTGATACCTGCAGCGTTAGTAGGATAAGCTTTTCTTTTAATGATTCTTATAGCTTGGACATCCAAGTGGGGTATAGCAGGATACTCTTAATAAGAAATTACCTATATGAGTGTGAACTGGGCTGGTTTTGTGAGAATTGAGAAGGCTAAATTCTCTAGAGCGCTCATGAATTACCAGACGTTGTTCAAGGCCAAAATGAACACAACCATAAGAACCAAACTGTGTCTGAGGATACACTATGTGTAGTTTATTGTCTTGGCTTACACAAACAGCTGAACAGTTCAAGGCATCGCGTCCACTGGTTAGCTAATAAGTTCGATAGGCTTTCACTAGAGGAGGTTCAAAGCCAAAAGCTACCTATTTCGATGTGGTGTATCTTCTTAATGTACTCTTTCTTTATCTGCATTTTGTTGCATGTCCGTTATCGTGAATTCCATTCATGCAGGGGATTATTGGAAAATGGCTTTTATATTATCTTATTTTTTGCTAACTTTGAGCTTTAATTAAGGTGGGACCCAAGCGTTATTTTTAACGTTTCTAAGTGGGTTCATGTTTAATGCCGCATAGTGAATAAATTCATGTATTTGGTTGCTCAAAACCATTTCCGGATGAATGAGAATTCAACACGCGTTTTTGAGTTTATGGAATTAGTTTTTGGTGGGTTTCCTACACATTTGTGAAATGTACTTGTCCCACATTGGAAAGACTTGAGGAATTGTTTGGGTTTATAAGCATTGGATACTTGGGATGGGCCCTAAGGGATACCCAAGTTTGTGGAAGGGTGAGGTTGTGGGTGTAGTGGGCTAGATTCATTGGACCCAAAATTAAAACCACACGCGCGAGCCGTCGGTTGGGCGGGCTTGACTTGGCTTGGGCACGGGTGCGTGGTGTGAGGTTGGGTTGGGCTTATCCTGCCTAATACTTATCTTTTTGGGCCAAAAACTTTTGTAATATATTTATTTTTTAATTTTGTTTTCAAAATTCAAAATAAATTTGGTTTAGATTTTTTCCATCCAAACAGTTTCTAACCTGAACAGTTTCATACATGTTCATTCCAAAACTGGACAGACCTGTATCTGTTCAAAACAGTCCTAACAGATCTGTCTGAGTTCAACCAGTCCAAACAAATTCAAATCTGTTGGTGCCTTTCCAATTTGTTCGAACAGGTTTTATACCTGTTCAGAAAAGCCACCAATCTGCCTATATAAAAACTACTTCCAACAATTTGTTTGATCATATTTTTCTGTCATAAATTCGTCCTCCCTCTCTGTGTTTCTCTGTATTCTTTCTGCGTTTATTTTTAGGGAAATAAAAAGAAAGAGTTACAACATTTTTTGGTTCGCAAGACTTGATTTTATAGTGCTGTAAAATCAAGTGTTAGTCGTTGCATCCTGGGAAGTAGACGCCATTTTAACTCGAAGCACTGGGGCGAGGGCGAAAACTACTTTAAGGAGATTGTGTCCAACACAAGCCTCGACATTATTTTCTATAAGCATTTAATTCGGAAAATAATTTATATAATTATTTTTTGAATTATTTTATTTTATTGTTTATTTATTTTATACATTTAATTTACACACATACACGTTTGTGGGGTTCTAACAAAAATCAATCGCGAAATTTTACGAGTCTATCATAGTAAAGAAGTGTTTGATCATTTTCCCTTTAAAACATGATATTTTGTTCGTGGCCAAGAGACAAGAGTAGATTCCCAACTAAACTTCTATAGAGACATCCCACATTTTCCTCCAAGTTTTTTTTCATCTCATTCTAATTCTCAGTTAAAGGTATAAAGATGGGCAACTAAGCATTCTGAATTTTTCAAAATTTTCCAGGCATTAACAATGATCACAATCCAAGCCTTCTTGAAAAAATTACATCATGATGCTTGTGGTATGGCAACTTGTGTAACAAGTGGTGAAGCACTTATGTTTTATGGCTCCCTCTATCTGTTAGCACTAGCAGTAGGTGGAGTTGGGGGTGTTGGGTTGGGTTTTCTTCCTTTGTGGAGGATGGCCCATTTTGGTAAAGCCTATGTGAGTTACTTAAGCCCACATGGAGAGAAGCTAGTTTTTTGGCCCATTTGTGAGGGAGTATTTAAACTCCAATTGCTGCTTGAAAATCTAAGAGAGAAAGAGAAAGAAGTTGTGGTCCAAAGAACATAGAAAAAAAGGCTTCAATGTGTTCTGGAAGATTTTTCCTAGATTTGATCAAACTCTCCAATTGACGATTGAGATGAAATTTGGTGAGTGGGTTCGTGACTCAAAGCTCTAAAATCTGAATGGTGGACATCGGATTTAGATCATTTTGTAGCATCTTTTGGGTTTTGAAACAACCCCTTGTTTTTGGTGAGATCTTTATTTATTTATTTATTTATTTTTATATTTTTCTAAGAAAATTTATTTCTTAAGTTTGTATCTTTGTTGTTTGCGTCTAGTTATATTTAAAGAGAACTTGTTGTACACCCATTATTTGTTGATAGTGGAGATTTTGGTGACTACGGTCGCGTGATTTTTCCTTCTCACACCGAGAAGGTTTTCCACATAAAAACGTGCTCGTGTGTTTTTGTACGTGTGCCTTTTGTTCTATTTTATTGTATATATATTGTGCTCTATTTAGTTGCCTCCTAAAAGATTCATATAAAGAGGAAGAATATTTTATTTTCTCTAATTTGTGCTTGATTTGGGTTATTGAATTGATGTTTGTTTTTCCTATCAAAGTGGTATCAGAGCAAGGTTCATATTATTGAGTATCTCGTGGATGAAAGCTAATCTGAGTAGAATGGTTACTTTGAATGTTTCTAATTAGCACACTTGGAAAGGAAAAATGAAAGACCTTCTTTATGTGCAGCAATTTCATTTACCAAGGTTTGTTACTGAGAAGAATGGACCTTGTTGCACCAATAATGTTTTGAACCATATTAGTGGAGAGACACATGCACGTTCACTTTGAAACAAACTGGAACAGTTGTATGCCGAAAGACTGGAAACAATAAAATATTTTTGATAAAGCAATTGATGATTTTGAGATACCAAGATAGAACCCCATTAACAGATCACTTGAACACATTCCAAGGAATAATTAATCAACTGGCTGGGATGGGTATCAAGTTTGATGATAAGGTACAGGGGTTCTACTTACTTAGTACATTGCTAATTCTTGGGAGACATTTAGAATGTCATTATCTAACTCAGCCCTAGATGGTGTAATCAACATGGATATGGCTAAGAGAAATGTTTTAAAGAGATGAGAAGAAAATCACAGGGACCCTCTTCACAGTTAGAGGTTTTGGTTACATAAATAAGGGGGAGAAGTAAGAGCAGAGGTCCTAAGAACAGAGATAAAGACAGAAACAAGTCCAACAAGTTTGCTAATGTTGAGTGCTATCATTGTGGCATGAAAGGGCACATCAAGAAACATTGCAGAAAATAGAAAAAAGAGAACAATGAGAGACTAAAAGAACAATGATGAAAAGGTTGATGATCATGTTGCCACCTGTCACGCCCCACTTTTTATGCCAATGGGCACCATTACCAAATCCCTTATAATACAATTTCAGAGATCATGAGCGGAAATTCAATACAATAATGAGTACTATTATTAAAGGTTCTCTCATTCGAATATGAAATGAATGCAACATGAGGTAAAAATAAATAAGTTGCATGTAGGCTTACATCTTTTAAATTAAAAGAAAGGGGTTAACCCTTTTACATCAATGACATTCCGCCTACAAATAAAAGGCCTCGTGGCCAACACATAAAGAAGATCCTCGATCTTGAAATCCTTCTTGACATTCACCTAAAAAAGGATTAGCAACGTGGGATGAACATAAAGTTCAATAGGGATCCCAATATGATCCTAAACAATAACAACATATAGATAGCTATGATCATGAATGCTATAGATCATATCATATACATAATGTGACGATTTATACATAAATATACTTATATAGGAGCTTTTCTCAAAATCATTCATTTCATTCAACTACATAAACATTTTACTTTTCTTTCTTCATGTTACCTTTTTCAAAATTCATATGGCAATAACAAGTTCCTAAAAACAATTTCACAAAGCCCATTTCGTTTTCTCTCACTTTCTAGACGTACACCAAATTTGCCTTTTTGAAACATGTTCACAAGTATCCGATGTCCTTCACATTATTCACAATCTCAATACAGTACTTACGTCCATTTCCAACACATTCATGTCTTTATATATATATATATATATATACATTCAGTACAAAGGGAAAACAACAAGAAACCAACAACTATCTACTCAACAAATGAGGCAACTCGGCCTTCCAGAACCATAACCATCATAACTCATAATATAAACAGATATACTGAGACATTAATGATAAACAAGTTCCGCTCTACCTGCCTTAAGCATGGTAAGACAAGGATACACCTTTCCATAACATAATGCCAAGCCAAAGATATACCTTTCCATAACGAAATGCCAATTTACCAGACATTGGCTAGAAGGTAATGGTACCTCTGCCAAGTTCTCCAAACGCTAGCTGGAAGGTACTGGTACCTCTCATTTGAAGCGCAAGCACATTCCCAACCATCTCAACACACTAGAATGCATAACAACGTAAGTGTAAGACATACACAATGTCTATAAACACAGAATCACATATGGAGTACATCCCCTTTACATTCCCAAATAACCATACATATCCAATGTATATAATTATAGTCATATTCAATGACAAGCACAAGTGATTAATTTCAATTCACCTAATCCACACGCAATTTTTATAACAGTCATAGCTATCCTCCACTGATAGCCCAAAACATATATTTCTAAACATATATACAATCTCCAAAATAGATAAACTAACCATATTTTCGTAGGTGAGAGATTTCAAATATCCAACCCCACAATTTACATTCATATCTATCCATTTCTAATCTAATATGAAAGGAAAACAAAATCCAATTCTCGCAAGACTTTCAGTCCAATAACAATGATGATATGTGAAGGTTCCAAGATCTGACCTCAAGTTCATTATTCATTTACAAAGGATGATGATTTCATTTTCTTTCAGAATGACCACTTTTCTTTATTTTCCAATCCATACAACTCTAACCATTTTTTAAGAATTCATTCTCGTCATTTTACAAAATCAAAACCAAATCCATCCTCTTTCTTTTACAAACCAATTCCATTTGTATCAAAACCATAACTCAACTCAACTTCACATGATTAGTCTAAAACAATACCAATACCGTGGTTACTTCTCTTTTTATTTCCTTTTGGTATAAACATAATTATACAACCCATATTAGCAAAATACAAAGATTATTCAACTTCCTCTCTTTTAAATCCATTAACTCAATAACATTAAATTAGGGCTTTCCTCCCTCTCTTCACAAACATAATAAATCATTTTTCCCAAACAACCCAACAACAAACAACTTAACAACTCCAATCACAAATATCAAACCCTAGATCCCTTTCATGGCTTTCAAGAAAATCCATAATGAATATGGTTTTTATGCAATAAAATCTACCACATGTCGATCTATAGACGAAGTATTGGAAAGGAGCAAAGAAATCCCTACCTCTTGAAGCGAAGAGAAAACAACCCAAAAATCACTGGTGACGAAACCACGAACCACTTGGATCAATAGAAAGCCCTTGACAAGATCTACAACCTTTCCCAAAGGACCAAGGTGAAAAGATGGCTCTAGGTGAGTAGATCTGAAGATTTAAGTGCGAAAAGTTAAGTTTTAGAGAGGGAAGAGAGAAACCACGGGTTGAGAGGAAAAGAGGAGAAAAAGTAATGAGAGGAAAGTGGTTTGGTTCTATTTATACTAGTAGCAAATAGCCCCAAGGTCAAATAAAATAATAGGCCCAAAACCCCCCCAAGGGTAGGGCCCATTCGAACCCCAAAATCTAAAAAAAAACACGCAGGGGTCGACCTTTCGGGCATGGGGGTCGACCCTTTAGGTAGAAAAAACAATCTGGCACAAGCAAGGGGAGTCAACCCTTAGACAAAAGGGGGTCGGCCCTATTTTCCAGCAACTAACTCACAAACTTTGCAACATAAGAGGGTCGACGCTCTCCAGACTAGTGTCTATCCTATTTTCCAGCAACAGTTCCAGGAACTTCACCAACAGGTAAGGGTCGACCCTTAGGAAGGCTGGTGTCGACCCCATAATGGAATTTTCTAAGTCTTCAAGGAACTTTTGACAAGAACAAGTGCGAACAACCAAACCCAACAAGTTTAAATTGATTTTCACTCATCCAAAACCAAGATACAACAACACCAAAGATCCCAAAATAAAATGAAGGATTCAAATACACTTCTCAAAAGTTTTAAAAGGGTACAATTGCTACAACCTCCCCACCTTAGGAAATTTCGTCCCCGAAATTAAGAACACAACGCAACTCGAGGTGAACCATCCACAAAAGGTGACATTACTTACAAAACCATGTAAAAATTTTTTTCCACATTTTCTCCTTTTATTTGAAGGTTTCCACAACCAAAATACGTTCTCAATTTCAAATAAATTCTTAAAATTTTTTTGCAACCATCTTCCAACAATAAAATAAAATTTTACTCCGAACACTAAATCGTTCGCATTATCATACTTTGTTAAATTTAGCGTTTATTAAATCAAATAAACTATGTATCGAAATCCTTTATTAACACTTAGATTAAATCCTGAACATTATAGTTCAACATTGCCATCCGAGGCTACAACACAAGGAAAAATTCATCTTCCGAGTTCTTTTCTCAACATAAGACAATTGGTGAACCTCTACCGTCACCCAACAACTCCCATCACCCTTATAGTGATTCCACAACCAAAATAAACATAACATTTCTATAATAACAATTAATAGAAATTGCAACTGTGCTATCAACACAATAAAGCACAAACACAAAACAAAGGAACCCATAATCTTGCAATTCCATTCCGTCGTATCATCATCATAAATTATCAATTACATAAGGCATATAACACATGCAAAATGAAGAGTTCACAATACGTTACCCCATCTAGGGGATTTCCCACAATTTCAAGACAACCTTTATACAAGCTCCACAACCACTTACACGAGACATATTGCTCGCCAAACCACCCTAACGCACCCACAACCTTACAACTTCGTACACCAGCCCAAACTATTCCCAAGGTGACCATGTGTTAACCAAACGCTGATATCGACTAACTAACTAACCAGCTTGATTAAAACTTTACACTCGGTATTAAACACCGACATGCTACCCAACATCACTTTCTCCAAGATGGAGTTCCACACACAAGTTTTCATATTCCTTGAATCTCATCAGATTCCTCAAGATTTGGCCAAACCACCATCGTTTCTAAGGAAACCACCACTCATATGCCTACATGGAAAATACTCCTTCACCTCTCAAACATGAGACCGACATGGTCAACGACAAACACCCAATTTTGGACACAAAAGAATTTTCACCAATGCCATACTTATTACCCGACCACACAACCTTACTTCCTTCCAAAGAATACCTCTAGTATCTAACCACCAAATTTTACTCACATTCGTAAGCTCCATCCAATATCTAATAACACCGCAAACCCATACAAACTCATAACAACCACAACACAAACATTACCCTTAACAAGATCTATAGGATTGCAACAAACTCATTGACCAACAAACTAAAACACTAAGCCACACTCACAAGTACCATCCTCACTACCGCGAAACCCAAATCTCACATTCCTCCATACTCCACACGTTCAAGCCTTATAATTCATTATCACCGCACCACACCACTAATTACAACAATCCACGGGTTACCCGTTCTCAACAGTTAACTCCCAAACAAAATAAGGCTCACAGGCCATTACATAACCATCTCATAAGGCAATAACACGTATACAACATTGTTAAGATTATCAATCCATGAACCATTTCTCATTACACATATAAAAGAGCGCTCGAGATTCACTGCGTGCCCCTAATACATAAGAGTAAACAAACAACAATACATGTACATATACAACACATAATCGCGGTGTATCAACACCCACCGGTACACTAGTTAACAACAAAAGGTTCACCTATTAAATCACCGGCCTCTAATACAAAAGTCCCTCTTTAGGGTAATGCTACTGTGTTAGCTGAAAAGTAGACCATCGCGGAGCTCTCGAAGCTTGGCCTACACGGGTCTGGTATCGGTACCGCCCTTGACTGGACTGAAGAGACTGAGTCCGACTAGGTTTTGAAACACCCGAAGCATTCACACGCAAAGGGAAAAAACGTCTAACATGGCCCAGATGACCACAATCAAAACAAACAGGAGACTCCTTACTCTGCAATTGACTTGAAGCCTGAATCTCACTAGGCCTCCTAACTGACGAGTCTGAAACCCCTGACGAAGACAAGGACTGAACCTGTGATTGAGCATACGCTCGCCTCCATCTCTTACTGAGCCTAGAATGCTTATGAACCGTAGGAGTCGCCAAAGTGGCCTCCTCCATAATCCGACCAACACTCATAACCACGGCCTCCACATGGGCCGCCGCCTCAATTAGAGCATAATAATTCTTCCACATAGATCCAGCTACCTTCTTCCAGATATCATCATGCAACCGCCTCTCAAACTCATAACAACGACGCTCCTCTATTGCCACCAACTCTGGAGCAAACTTCGACAAACTAGTGAACCGCATCTCAAACTATGCCAAAGGAATAGCATCCTGGCATAACTCAACAAACTGTTTCCTCAACCTCTCCTGAGCGGAAGGATGGAAGTATTTGGCCCAAAAGGCCTCCGTGAAAGCAACCCACATGTTACCTACTTTGTTCTTAGCATACTTTCACCAATAACTCACATCTCCTCTCAATTGAAAAGTCGCCAAAGAAACCCTTAATCCTTTATCTTCGACTCTGAGCATATCAAGAGTCTTGGTAATCTGTTCCAACCAATCCTCCGCTTCCAACGGTTTAGCCTCCTCCAAAAACTCCGGCAGATTGGAGCAAAGAAAATCCTTAGTAAGTTTGAGGGTATGCCTATTGTCACCCTCATTGTGAGCTAGAGCCTCTTGCACTGCTCTTATAGTCTCGCGTGCAACTTCCTCATCGACAGCCGATGCTGCAACGGCAGGTGCTAAAGGAACCGTTGTGTCCCTACCTGCACTCCTATTCCTAACTGGACCTCTATTCCCTCGTGTAGACATCCTATAAAATCCAAAAACAAATCCAAGCTTAGTACTCAACACAACGACCTTTCCCTAAGGCACGCACTCGCCACCTCTGGGCCACAAGACACAATTACTTCCCAAAACATACAATTTCTATTACGTATAAATAATTAAACACCTAAACACATAATCAAATCAAGTTTTCAAAGATAGACACTCATCCTGGAACTCTCAAGGAATTCCTATCAGAAACCATGTTGATCAGGCGTGTTTCTGATAAGACCTCAAAGCAAATTCACTGGTCATAAGTCCCATCCAAGAAACTTAATCCCACACTCACATAAATGCAACATATAAACCCTAACACTTATCCTAGCTATATACAACGTCCTCACCAAGCATAGTAAACCCGATGTGGTAAAAACCATTCCCCACGAGCCCAGAGTATTCAAACTCAGCTCGCTCTGATACCAAGTTCTCACACCCCACTTTTTATGCCAATGGCCACCATTACCAAATCCATTATTATAATATAATTTCAGAGATCATGGGCAGAAATTCAATACAATAATGAGTATTATTATTAAAGGTTCTCTCATTCGAATATGAAATGAATGCAACATGAGGTAAAAATAAATAAGTTGCCCGTAGGCTTACATCTTTTAAATTAAAAGAAAGGGGCTAACCCTTTTAAATCATTGGCATTCCGCCTACAAATAAAAGGCCTCGTGGCCAACACATAAAGAAGATCCTCGATCATGAAATCCTTCTTAACGTTCACCTGAAAAAGGATTAGCAACGTGGGATGAACATAAAGTCTAATAGGGATCCCAATATGATCCTAAACAATAATAACATATAGATAGCTATGATCATGAATTTTTAGATCATATCATATACATAATGTGACGGTTTATACATAAATATACTTATATAGGAGCTTTTCTCAAAATCATTCATTTCATTCAACAACATAAACATTTTACTTTTCTTTCTTCATGTTTCCTTTTTCAAAATTCTTATGACAATAACAAGTTCCTGAAAATAATTTCACAAAGCCCATTTCGTTTTCTCTCACTTTCTAGACATACACCAAATTTGCTTTTGAAACATGTTCACAAGTATTTGATGTCCTTCACATTATTCACAATCTCAATACAGTAGTTACGTCCATTTCCAAAACATTCATGTCTTTATATATATACATTCAGTACAAAGGGAAAACAACAAGAAACCAACAACTATCTACTCAACAAATGAGGCAACTCGGCCTTCCAGAACCATAACCATCATAACCCATAATATACACAGATATACTGAGACATTAATGACAAACAAGTTCCACTCTACCTGCCTTAAGCACGGTAAACCAGGATACACCTTTCCATAACATAATGCCAAGCCAAGGATATACCTTTCCATAACGAAATGCCAATTTACTAGACACCGGCTGGAAGGTAATGGTATTTCTGCCAAGTTCTCCAGGCGCTAGTTGGAAGGTACTGGTACCTCTCATTCTAAGCGCGACCAATTCTCCAGGCGCTAGTTAGAAGGTAATGGTACCTCTCATTCGAAGCGCAAGCACATTCCCAACCATCTCAACACACTAGAATACATAACAACGTAAGTGTAAGACATACACAATGTATATAAACACATAATCACATATGGAGTACATCCCCTTTACATTCCCAAATAACCATACATATCCAATCTATATAATTATAGTCATATTCAATGACAAGAACAAGTGATTAATTTCAATTCACATAGTCCACATGCAATTTCTACAACAGTCATAGCTATCCTCCACCGATAGCCCAAAACATATATTTCTAAACATATATACAATCTCCAAAATAGATAAACTAACCATATTTTCATAGGTGAGAGATTTCAAATATCCAATCCCACAATTTACATTCATATCTATCAATTTCTTTATCTAATACGAAAGGAAAACAAAAATCCAATTCTCGCAAGACTTTTAGTCCAATAACAATGATAATATGTGAAGGTTCCAAGATCTGACCTCAAGTTTATTATTCATTTACAAAGGATGATGATTTTATTTTCTTTCAGAAAGACCACTTTTCTTTATTTTCCAATCCACACAACTCTAACCATTTTCTAAGAATTCATTCTCGTCATTTTACAAAATCAAAACCAAATCCATCCTCTTTATTTTACAAACCAATTCCATTTGTATCAAAACCATAACTCAACTCAACTTCACATGATTAGTCTAAAACAATACCAATACCATGGTTACTTCTCCTTTTATTTCCTTTTGGTCTAAACATAATTATACAACCCATATTAGCAAAATACAAAGATTATTCAACTTCCTCCCTTTTAAATCCATTAACTCAATAACATTAAATTAGGGTTTTCCTCCCTCTCTTCACAAACATAATAAATCATTTTTCCCAAACAACCCAACAACAAACAACTTAACAACTCCAATCACAAATATCAAACCCTAGATCCCCTTTCATGGCTTTCAAGAAAATCCATAATGAATATGATTTTTATGCAATAAAATCTACCACATGTCTATCTATAGACGAACTATTGGAAATGAGCAAAGAAATCCCTACCTCTTGATGCGAAGAGAAAACAACTCAAAAATCACTGGTGACGAAATCATGAACCACTTAGATTAATAGAAAGCCCTTGACAAGATCTACAACCTTTCCCAAAGGACCAAGGTGAAAAGATGGCTCTACGTGAGTAGATCTGAAGATCTAAGTGTGAAAAGTTAAGTTTTAGAGAGGGAAGAGAGAAATCACGGGTTGAGAGGAAAAGAGGAGAAAAAGTAATGAGAGGAAAGTGGTTTGGGTCTATTTATACTAGTAGCAAATAGCCCCAAGGTCAAATAAAATAATAGACCCAAAACCCCCCCAAGGGTAAGGCCCATTCGAACCCCAAAATCTGAAAAGAAAAAAAAAAAAAAAAAACACACAGGGGTCGACCCTTTAGGTAGAAAAGACAATCTGGCACAAGCAAGGGGGGTCGACCCTTAGACAAGAGGGGGTCGGCCCTATTTTCCAGCAACTAACTCACAAACTTTGCAACATAAGAGGGTCGACCCTCCCCAAAATGGTGTCTACCCTATTTTCCAGCAACACTTCCAGGAACTTCACCAACAGGTAAGGATCGACCCTTAGGAAGGCTGGTGTCGACCCCAGAACGAAATTTTCTAAGTCTCCAAGGAACTTTTGACAAGGACAAGTGTGAACAACCAAACCTAACAAGTTTAAATTGATTTTTACTCATCTAAAACCAAGATATAACAACACCAAAGATCCCCAAAATAAAATGAAGCGTTCAAATACACTTCTCAAAAGTTTTAAAAGGCTACAAGTGCTACACCACCACTACTTCAAAAGACTTCTTAATCATTTATGATAATGATGTCATTAATATTGCATGGCATGTCACCAGCTGAGTGATTGATAATGGCGCTTCCATTTATGCTACATCTTGAGAGGAATTCTTCACTTCCTATACACCTGGTGACTTTGGGACAATAAAGATGGACAATGAAGGCTTGGCCAAAATCATTGGTATTGGAGATGTATGCTTGGAGATGAATAATGGCACAAGGTTGGTTTTTAAAGATGTAAAGCATATTCCTGACATCCGCATGAACTTGATTTTTGTAGGTAAACTTGATGATGAGGGGTATTGCAACACCTTCAATGATGGTTAGTGAAAGCTCACTAGGGGTGCTATGGTTGTAGCTCAAGGCAATAAGTTTTCTACTTTGTATATATTGTAAGCAAGGCTCTCCAAAGGCATTATTAATACAATGGAGGATGAGTTGATAGTAAAGTTGTGGCATAAGAAGCTTGCCCACATTACTAAAAAAGGCTCGACAATATTGGCTAAAAAGAATCTTTTGTCTGGAATGAAAAGCATACACTTGAAAAGATGTACTCATTGCTTGGCAGAAAAGCAGAATAGAGTTGCCTTCAAGAGTTCCCTTCCTTCAAGAAAATTAGATATACTTGACTTAGTATATTTTGATGTTTGTGGCCCTATGAAGACGAGAACACTTGGTGGCTCCCTTTACTCTGTGACCTTCATAGATGATCATTCAAGAAAGTTGTGGGTCAATACCTTGAAAAGAAAAGATCAAGTATTGGATGTGTTTCTAGGCCTTAGTTGAGAGACAAATTGGGAAGAATCTAAAGTGCATCAAAATAGATAATGGGGGAGAGTACTTAGGCCCCTTTGATCATTATTGTAGATAGTAAGGTATTAGGCATCAAAAGACACATTTGGAGCCATAGTTGAATGGTTTAGCTGAGACGATGAACAAAACGCTGATCGAAAGAGTGAGATACTTGCTTTCGTAGGCGCAGTTTCCAAGATCCTTTCAGGGTGAGGCTTTGAGCACAATTGTACATATTCTTAATCTCACACCATGTATTCCTCTTCAGTTCAATGAACTAGATAGAGTTTGGACTAGCAAGGATGTTTCCTATGATCAATTGTGTGTTTTTGGATGTAAGGCATTTGGCCATATTCCCAAAGATAAGAGGTCTAAGCTTGATGTGAAGATCCGACAGTGCATCTTTCTAGGCTATGGCTTAGATGAGTTTGGCTACATGTTATATTATCCAATTGACAAGAAACTAGTGAGAAGACGAGATGTTGTGTTTATTGAAGATCAAACTATACAAGATATTAAGAAAGCAAAGAAAACATTGCTCTGGTATAGTGATGTTCTAGTTGACTTGGATCTAGTTCCTTTGACAAATAAATGATGAGACTCTTGATTAATTGCCAACACCAGAGATACCATCATATGTTCCAATTAGGAGGTCTGCTAGAGACCAACATCCTTCCACTTGGTATTCTGCAGATGACTATATGTTAATGACTGGCAGGGAAGAGCCTGAGTGTTATGCAAAAGCCATGGAAGATGACCACAAACTAGAGTGGGTTGATGCGATGCAAGATGAGATATAAATCATTGCATGTCAATCACACTTTTGAGTTTGTGAAGTTGCCCAAGGGCGAAAGAGCTTTGAAGAATAGGTGGGTGTATAGGGTGAAACATGATGAACGCACTTGACAACCACGATACAAAGATAGACTAGTTGTTAAAGGATTTAGAGAAAATGTATTGATTTTGATGAGATTTTCTCACCAGTTGTGAAAATGTCTTCCATTCGTGTGGTTCTTGGCTTAGCAACTAGTATAGACTTAGAGATTGAACAAATAGATGTGAAAACTGCATTCCTCCATTGTGACTTTGAGAAAGAGATTTACATGGAACAATCATAGGGTTTCAGAGTGAAAGGAAAACCGGATTATGTGTGTAAGCTAAAGAAAAGTCTTTATAGTTTGAAGTAGGCATCCATACAGTGGTATAAGAAGTTTGAGTCAGTTATGGGGGAGCAAGGCTACATGAAGACTACTTCCGACTATTGTGTATTTGTGCAGAAATTCTTTGATGATGATTTATTATTTTATTGCTCTATGCTGATGAGATGTTGATTATTGGTAGAAATCCTTCAATAATTGACAAATTGAAAAAGTAACTAAGTCAGTGTTTTGCCATGAAGGACTTGGGGCCAACAAAGCAAATTCTTGGTATTCGAATTTATCTAGACAGAAATGAGAATAAGTTGAATATGTCATAGGAGCAGTATATTGACAAAGTGCTTGAAAGGTTCAACATTGATATATCTAAAGTGGTTAGCTCTCTTCTTGTTACTCACTTTAAGTTAAGCACTAATCAAAGCCCTTTTACAAATGAAGAAAAGAAATATATGAAAAGAGTTCCATATGCCTCAGTAGTAGGAAGCTTGATGTATGCAATGGTCTACACGAGGCCAGATATAGCTCACTTAGTTGGTGTAGTTAGCTAATTTCTTTCAAATCTAGGAAGAGAACATTGGAATGCAGTAAAGTCGATAATGAGATATCTTAGCGGACTTCCAGGTTGAGACTCAGTTTTGGAAGTGGAAAACCTATTTTAGTTGGCCACACTGATGCAGATATGGTAGGCGATGTAGATACTTGTAAGTTTACTTCGAGTCATTTGATCACTTTCTTAGGTGGAGCTATTTCTTGGCAATCGATATTGCAAAAAAGTGTTGCACTCTCTACATCAGAGGCAAAGTTTATTGCAACAACCAAAGCTTGTAAAGAGTTGCTATGGACGAAAAAGTTCTTGAAGAAGCTTGGTTTCGAACAATAACAATATGTGTTGTTTTGTGATAACCAAAGTGCTATTCACTCTATTAAGAACTCTATATTCAACTCAAGGTCAAAACACATCGATGTGAGGTACCATTGGATAAGAGAAACTCTTAATCATAAATTGTTAGAACTTGGAAAAATTCATACTCATGATAATGGTTTTGATATGTTAACAAAAGCTCTATCAAGAGATAAGCTTGAGACTTCTTGTTCAATCGCCGGGATAGTGATTCCCGCCACATAGTCAGGAAGGAGGAGATTTGTTGGGTTGGGTTGGGTTTCCCTCCTTTATGGAAGATGGCTCATTTCGGTAAAGCCTTTGTGAGTTACTTAAGCCCACATGGAGAGTAGCTAGTTTTTTGGCCCATTTGTAAGGGAGTATTTAAACTCCACTTGCTGCCAGCAAATCTAAGAGAGAAAGAGAGAGAAGTTGCAGTCCAAAATAGAGAGAAGAAAAGGCTTCAACGAGTTTTGGAAGATTTTGCCTAGATCTGATCAAATCTCCGATCGGCGATTGAGCTAAAAATTGATAAGTGGGTTTTTGACTCAATGATCTAAAATTTGAACGGTGGAGATCGAATTTAGAGCATTCTATAGCAACTTTTGGGTTCTGGAATAGCCCCCTGTTTTTTGTGAGATCTTTCCTTTTTTTTTTCTTTTTTTTTTTTTTATTGCCAAGAAAGTTTATTTCTTGAGTTTGTATCTTTGTTGTTTGCCTCTAGTTATAACTAGAAAGAATGTATTGTACACCCATTATTTGTTGATGATGGAGATTTTGGTGGACTACAGTTCCATGGTTTTTCCTTCTCACACTACGAAGGTTTTCTATGTAAGAAAGTGCTTGTGTGTTTTTGTGCGTGCGCCTTTGATTCTATTTTATGTTATATATATATATATATATATATATATTGTACTCTATTTAGTTGCTTCCTGATAGATTCACGTAAAGAGGGAGAATATTTTATTTTCACGAACTTGTGCTTTAACTTGTGCTTGATTTGGGTTGTTGAATTGGTTTTTGTTTCTCCCATCAAAAAGGGCCCCTCACACCACTTGGAGGTGACCAATTTGATCCAAAGGATAAAAAAGGAGCTAAGGGTCTTGCAACTTATTTCAATTGGTATTTACTAAGTACAACCCTGGGTGCAATTCTGGGAGTAACTACTGTTGTCTGGGTTTTTTAATTGGCACTATTACTTCCTCTCTTGGTTTTATTGCTCTTGCGTTTGGAAGGCCTTTCTACATTATTAGTGCAGCTCTCTCTCTCTCTCCATGTATGTATATAATGTTTAAAAAAAATTAGGAATAGAATGTTTAAAAAAAATGTTTAAAAAAATTTGGAAGGCCTTTCTACATTATTAGTGCAACCCTGGGTGCAATTCTCGAGAGCTCTCTCTCCATGTATGTATATAATGTTTAAAAAAAATGCTAGGTGCAAGGAATTATAACAAAGAAAATGCATTGTTGGATATAACCTTCTAATTTTGTGCATCAAGCATTTCTAATTTAATGTTCTTAGGAAATCATTATCTCTTCCTATGTGGCACGCTATCGTGGTTGCAATTAGGAATAGAAGCTTGACGCTACCAGAAAATCCCAAAGAACTGTATGAAATTAATGATAAACAAAGAGACCTTTAAGAAGAAAAGGTTTCACAAACTGACTAATTCAGGGAACAACTCCCCTAAAAGGAAAGTTCTCAACACTACGAACTTGTTGCCGAAGTGGTAGAACATACTACCGAAAATCCCAATTTTGTGTTCACAATCAAAATTTGTAAACACTATCTTCTTTAAAGTATCATACAAACCATGCACCATTTTTTGTAGTGGTTATGCTTTATAGTGAAGTGATGTTAAAAAAAAAAATAACACGGTTGTTTAACCTATTATTGTTGTTAAAATAGGTTACTGGACAAAGCTGTCATTCTTCCAGGTGATATGAATCCAGATCCATGGAGTGTTTCTGCTGTGACACAAATTGAAAAAGCGAAGATACTAACAAGAATGCTTCCCATCTTAGCAAGTACAATCATAATGAATACATGCTTGTTCCAGTTGCAGACATTCTCAGTAATCCAAGCCTACTACATGAATTCATATTTAGGTTCTTTAAAGAATTCTAAAACCTCAATACCTGTAATTCCCCTAGTTTCTATGTCCCTCCTCATCCCCGTCTACGAATTCCTTGTGGTCCCATTTGCACGAAAGTTCACTGGCCATCCAGCCGGCATCACTCAACTTCAACGGGTTGGTGTTGGGCTTGTTCTCTCGGCCATTTCAATGGGTATAGCTGGCATTATTGAGGTGAGAAGGGATCAATTCTTCAAAAACCCGACCAAGCCCATTATCTGGCTTTCATTCCAATATGGTATTCTTGGAATTGCATATATGTTTACCATGGTTGGATTGCTGGAGTTTTTTTACAAGGAAGCTCCGTCAGGAATGAAATCACTGTCCACTTCTTTTGCACTGGTATCGCTCTCTTTTGGCGCCTTCTTAAGCACTATTTTTGTTAACATTGTAAACGCCATCACCAAGAGTGCTACTCGAAGCAAAAAAAGGGTGGTTGGAAGGGTTGATCGTGAACAATAGTAAACTGAATATGTTTTATTGGTTCCTAGCTATCCTTAGTTGCATTAACTTTGCAAACTAGCTCTATTGGGCTTCATGGTACAAGTATAATGTGATAACCCATGGTGTAATAATTTATATTTCATTAATGATGGATATTTAAATTTTAATTACTTGCTATTCTGATTTAATTTGAAAATTATGAAGACCGATTCATATATGATTCTATTGAAGATTTATTTTAGAATTAGAAATTGAAAGCCTAATTGGCTCAAGAAAGAATAAGTAGTGAGTTGAATTATTTTAATTTTGAGTATATGAGAGTTTAATTAAATATTCGATTTAGATTTGATTAATTGGATCCAAATTGAAATTACTTACGTTATGAGGAGTGAGAATTAAGATTATTGCGAATTAAATTTATTTATGAAGTATTCAATTTGAATATGTAATTTATTGAAGGAGACCTTGAGTTCAACCAGAAATTGAAGGCCTTACTGATGTGAGAAATCAAAATTGATGATAAAAATAAGCTTAATTTGATATTTGAATCCTTTTGAGAGTTTGATTAAAAAACTGATTCAGACTGATAAATTTAAATATAATTAATTGGGCTCTAATGGAAGTCAAATTAAGGTAATTAAATTCCGTGGGACTTGTGATTAGTCATGATTAGTTTAATTATGTCATTGTTGTGGAATTACATGTCTAAAAATGTGAATTATAAGGATTTGAAGTTATATCTTTTGATTGTAGAAAAATCTGTTGAAATTATAGCTTTAAACGAAAAATTAAGGACCTTAGAGGTGTCAGAAAACAAAACCGATTAAACATTTGGGATCAATATGATTTTTAGAGCTTAGTATATGAAATTTTGTAAAAATCTGATTCAGAATGAATTAAATTAATTTTATTAAATATTATATCTATATATATAAGTATATGGGCCTCAGTTGAGATAAACTCAACAAAGAAGATATTTTGGAAGAGAAAAGGGTTTTGGACAAGACAACAAGAACCGAAAACAAAACCGATTAAATATTTGGGATCAATATGATTTTTAGAGCTTAGTATATGAAATTTTGTAAAAATCTGATTCAGAATGAATTAAATTAATTTTATTAAATATTATATCTATATATATAAGTATATGGGCGTCAGTTGAGATAGACTCAACAAAGAAGATATTTTGGAAGAGAAAAGGGTTTTGGACAAGACAAGAAGAACCGAAGGAAAGAAAGAAAGAAGAGAAAAAGAGGGGAAAAGGAAAATACTCTGAGAACGTCATCAAATCCAAGCTAGAAAGCAATTCAAGGTAAGATTTCATCCCTAATTCTTGTAATTTACATTCCCAATATCTAAGAATAGGAAATTAGAATCAAATTGGGTTAAAAATGAAGAGCTTGGAAGGAAAAGAGAGAAGTTAAATTATGAGAAAGGGAAAATTAGCTAAGAAGCTTGGGAAATCATTCTTTTGATCAAAGTTTTGGAGTTTTTGAGATATAGATCTTCATCTTCACTAATTCTTTTAGTTTTGTAAGTTTTGAAGTTCAAATTCATGTTGTAAGACACAGAAAAGCAAAGTTTTGGAAAAGACAATTAACTTCAAAGATTTGGTTAATGGTTCTTGAAATAAGTAAAGTTTTGATTTAAAAAATTGTGATATGCTCATGTTTTGGGAGTGGAGATACTGATGTGCGGGCTATGTAGCAGTGGCTGCTGCATGGCGAAATAGGCCCATTTTGATAATTCGAACTGTTCACATTTTAGAATATATCAAGTAGAACATACCTACAAAACATTAAGTTAATTGGATGTCGTTTACCTATTCATCCACTCACATTTGTATTCATTTTAATACATTAAATCACAACTATTATTTATTTTTGTAGGTACAAATGTGAGTGGATGACTAGGTAAATGACATCTGATTAACTTGATTTTTTTGCAAACATGTTCTACTTGATGTATTCTAAAATGTGAACGGTTCAGATTATCAAAATAGGCCTCGAAATGGGCCCATTTCGCCGCACAATAGCCGCTGCTACGCAGCTCGCTCAGCAGCATCCCCACTTGCTCATGCTTTTCATAAATTTTATATGTTTTTAAGTGTTTTAGCTTGAGCTCTAGGCTTGAAATTGGAAGGAAAACACTTAACACCTTGCAAATTTTCGAATAGCAGGATTTTACCCAGAACTGCACGTGCGGTGGGGCTTTCCGCACTTGTGGAAGTCTATTTCCAGCAACTATTTTGCTTTTGAAATAATTGCATCTGCCTCTGCACATGCCTTGGTTCTCCCGCACGTGTGGTTTTGGTCCCGCATGTGCAGAACTCCCATGTTTCAACCCAATTTCAAATAGGCATATCTCTTTCATTCGGACTCCGTTTTAAGGGATTCTTGAGCCTAATTTCAAGTTCCAGAAGTCTAGTTTCCAATGGTAGTGATATTACATCCAAATTCTAGGTACACAAATAGATATGTTCAAATTAGTAAAGGCTGTTTACTTTCTTTCTAACCTTTTCAAGCTATTTTCTCTCCTAACCTAGTTTCCTTTCATTTCTTCCTATTTTCCTAGACACGAATTATGACCCATTGAGGAATAATGAGTTTAGAACCAACATAAATAATTGGCTAAAGAGCAAAGTAAGGGATCGGTTTATTTGATTAAGAAAAGATTAAGAGAAGTAAATTTGATCGAGAGAGTAATATTAAATTTTGATATGTTGTGTTGTGCATTGTGATTGCAGTCAAGATTCGAGGACTAGTCAACTATTTATGGAAACCACTGTGAGTAATAATATTGTAAAGATATTTTTGCATAAATGATTTAAGTTATATGAGAATTTATGAAATCCATGTTTTGTTTACGAAATATTTTCTGCTTTCGCTTAAGGCTATGTTATTGAATAAATTTTTTTGAAATTTTGTCTTTGAGGTCTAAGTACAGGCCAGTTATGGCCTAAACCTTTAGGAGCGGGTTTGGATCGTGACATATAAAAACAGTAATACTATAGAATTCGAAATGGAAACAAAGGCTTTGAACTGTTCATCGTGTACTTCCCAAACTGAAGGCACTAAAGAGGAATGAGAAGGTGGTGAAGAATTAGAAGGAAAATACACTCGGGAATAATACATTGGTGAAGAATTAATGTTTCGAAATGGAATTTATTTATTTATTTTTTTCCGTCATTTCGTTCTTTCTTTCTTTCTTTTAGGCCCCGTTTGTTTTGGGGTGCAAGGGGAGGAATGGGATTAGGATAGCTGTGGGCCCTATTTAATATGCCATTTTTTTACAGAGTTGAGGAAGGGACTCATAAGACCGGGGGAGGGGGGCTTAAGATATGCCTTACATATGGGATTCACAGTCTGCCCCAAAACTTGGTATTGAAATTTAGTCCGTTGGTATTAGGGGTGTAATTTACTTGTTTATCCATCATTGCCCTAGCCCTCGCTCATCTTTGGAAGCAGCAACAGAAGGAAGAGGCAAAGAGAAGCTCTTCTTCTTCATATTTTCGATCTTAAATATAGCAAGCTCTCTCTCATCTTTATATTTTCGATCTTTAGATTCAATTGAGCATCTGCTACGTTGGTAAATTTTTTTTGTTAATCCCGTTATCAGATTCTCTACCCCAAATTATACCCTGTTTTTTTGTGGTTTATGATTTGTAAATGGGGTTTTTTTTTTTATACTATTTTTAGGTTTATCATCTGTGATTTGATTCATTTTTTTTGGGTTTGTGATTGGGTTTTGATGTGTGAGATTCTCTACCCCAAATCATAAATGGATTTCTTTTTTTTTTTCATTATTTTTGGGTTTATCATTTGTGATTTTATTCATTTTTTTTTTTTGGGTTTGTGAATGGGTTTTGATGTGTGAGATTCTCTATCCCAAATTATATCCTTTTTTTTTTGTGGATTATGATTTATAAACGCTTTTTTTTTTTCTCAGTATTTTTGGATTTATCATCTGTGATTTGATCCATTTTTTTAGGTTTGAAGCAAGCTAAAACATTTTCTTGAATCAAGTTATCAATTTATTCAGATTTTTAATTTTTATTACAAGATTTTATTATGGTTTATCCCAATTTTTGGTCTGTTGGTTATTCGTTATACGTTTGATTCCTTCTATTCTAAATGTTGCTTCTCCAGTTATAAGCATACCCAAAAATACATGCACATTTGATTTATACAGGATCCCACTATTTTTTCGTGTATAATTAAAAATAAAAGTTATGAATCTATAAATGATAGGTAAACCAAAAGCAAGGTGAGCAAAAAATTGTCTAGTCCATCTTCACATATTGTGTTCAATTATTTTGTGTAGTTTGACTGAGAGTAACTGTTAGAAAAGGGTTTCCAATATAAGTTGGTTTATTTTCTTGTTAGTGAACATGAAAGCAGGGAGCTCCAATGTGAAAACAAAAAAATAAATAAAAGAAATGAACTAGAAATGATGCTCTGTTTTGGCCATTTTTGTTATTCTGGAATGGGAGAGAGATCATTTATGTTTTGTTTTCTTTTCTTTTCCCCTCTTTGTAATGCATCATTTAAACTTGCATTTCAGTTGCTTTTCAAACTTCCATGTGTTGCACCTCTGTATATTGGAGATAGGAACAAATATCATCTATCTTGTGGCAAACTGGCACTGTAATTAATATCCTCTATCTTGTGTACAAACTGACATTGTAACAAATATCCTAATTATCTTTTTTATTTTCTTTGATTTAATTATCTTTTTGGGCAGATGATTGAGGTAATTAGGGAGTTTGGTTGGTCATAAGAAGAATACATATCTTTCAAGTCTGAGGTTAGGACATCCAAATTATATTTTTTCTTTAACATGGTCTAATTATCTTATTTTGCATTATTGGTACAAATTACTTGACTTGAAATAATTATTCAGTATTTTCTTCTTGTGGATATCTGCTGGTGCATGGTTTTCTGTGTATGTTTGAATATACCCACTATTTGCCATTGTGAAGTGTCTTTTTGTTATTTGATTTTAATCACAAAATGATTTATATGAACATATGTTAAATTTATGTAGCTCAATTAGATTGTACTTCAAACACACTCTATTATGGATTTTTGGCCGTTACAATTTGTTTTATCATATTAAACACTTTCTGTTATCTATTATTGTTTTCCTTTTTGTGCTAACTTTAGCCGCATATTGTTTATTCATTTTTTGTAGATGAATAATAATTATGCCACTAAGAAAAGAAGAAAGGACCTTATAAAGGAATTTGTAGCCCTCCAGCATATTGTTTCATCCATTAATTATGCATGTGCTATGTATGTAGTGATTTTACATGCTGTAATCAAGAAAAAAGAAATTAGGTTGCAACTATCTAGATCACCTCGCCCCTATGGAAAACAAATTGACCATTTGAATAGATTGGTCAACGATAGTGACATAAATTGTCATGACCAGCTTCAGATGAATAGGCGTACTTTCATGCTTTTATGTGGGTTGGTGTGAAGTGTTGGATTGTCTAATCCAAAATATGTAGTCTTAGAGAAGCAAGTAGCAATGTTTTTGAATGTGTTTGCACATCACACTAAGAATCGCAAAATTAAATTTAATTTCATACGGAGTGGTCAAACAGTTAGTAAGCACTTCAATAATGTTCTCAAGGCTATGTTGTGCCTCTATGGTCTCCTTTTTAAAAAGCCTGAACCAATAACTGCTAAATGTACAGATGATAGGTGGAGTTGTTTTCAGGTACAATATATTTACAACTTGGCTTAATTTGTGTATTATATTTTTGTATTGCCTATATTAATTTCTTAATATTGTTTTATTTTTAGAATTGTCTTGGTGCTTTAGATGGAACCTATGTTAAGGTTTTTGCCCCTGCAATAGACAAAGCAAGGTATAGAACGAGAAAGGGAGAAATTGCCACAAATGTATTGGGTGTGTGCTCCCAAGACATGCAATTCATATATGTGTTGCCTGGATAGGAAGGATCTGCTTCTGACTCTAGGATACTTAGAGATGCTGTCAGTAGACCCAATGAGTTAAAAGTGCCTACTGATATGATAATTATATATGTTGTTATATATATATAAGTACACTATATCTATATTAAACAATTATTTTCTTACATACATAGTGAAACCATCTTACAAAATTACAGGCCATTACTATCGCGTAGATGCGGGTTACACAAACGGGGAGGGTTTTATTGCACCATATAGAGGACAGCGTAACCATCTTTCCACATGCAGAGAAGGGGGTGCCCCAACAACTCCACAAGAGTTTTTTAACATGAGGCACTCTTCTGCTCGTAATGTCATTGAGAGGTGTTTTGGCCTACTTAAAATGAGGTGGGCAATATTGAGGACCTATTCTTACTTTCCAATCAAGACTCAATTTCATATTATCACTGCATGTTGCCTTCTCCACAATCTCATACAACATGAAATGCCTATGGATCTTGCTGATGATGAGAATGACGAAATGAATCCTCCTCTAGCTACTGAATTAGGAGATGAAATGATTGACATTGTTGAAGCATATGGTCAATGAAGTGAATGGAGAACAGCCTTGGTAACCCAAATGTTTAATGAATGGCAAGCAAGTAGAGGTTAATAAATCAGTGTTGTATGATGATTTTTATTTAATAGTGAGAGTTTATAATGACATGTGTGGGAGCCGAATAAGTAGAACAGTCGGAAGATACGTACCCCAGAAATTAGATACTGTTCGGCTTCATGTTACATGACTTGGACGCCGAATACGTTAGGAAAGCCGAATAGACGGAGGTCAGTGGCTCCGAATGAATAAAAGGGGAATAGGATAAAAGTAGGCTTAGGCCCCGAGGCCCAAAAAGCAAGTATAAATACAAGAACCACAGATTTAGAAAGGTTTGTAAGAATCACTTCACAAAACTTAGTAGACAAGCTATTCTGAGTGTCTGAACTAACTTGTCCGTCAGAGTGCTAATTCCGGCACCCCCAACCAGAGTGTTTGTGTCTTTTTAGGTGACTAGCTAAGGATCACTAGCGTCTCCCAAGATCTGAAGAGTATTTTCAAAACCAATTCTCCACAACTGGCGCTATCTGTGGGAATACTCAAATACATCCATAGCAAGCGTGACTGAAGATCCTCCGATAGCCACTGACGAGACCCACAGAGAGGTGACCTCATTCCAGCGAACTCGCTTGGACCAAAAACCATCGCAGCAAGACTTGCCTCGGACCTCTGCTCATCTCCAAACCCAATGCAAAAGACAATACAAGCGACCATGGCACAAGCTAGGCAAACCAAACAGAGGTTGGACAACATCATCGCTGAGAACGAACGCCTTCGTCGCGATCTAGCCTTGGAAATAGCAAAATCCAAACAAACGATGCGCCAGGCTTCTGAGCGACCCCCGAGGGCAGATGATCGACAATCTCGGACCCAACAGCAAGAAACTGACGGCTGCCATGCTTCAACATATCATCTTGAGGAGTTGGCAAAGGACGAACGTCTCCACCAATGCGTCCGGAGGAGTGTGGTCGAAACACCTACCCATCCGAAGGATACATTTCCGCTTGACACCGTCCACATGATATACAGCCTGCCAGCAGCCCCGGCCGTGCATGCGATCCAATCATATCCAGGCCCCCAACAGCAACTCATGCCAGCAAAGCGGCCCCGAGAAATGCCAAGTATCACCTTTGACGATTCTGATTTGATCGGTGTAACACTCCCTCACATCGATCCGTTGGTTGTTGAGCTGCGTGTAAACCGGTTCACCGTCAAACACGTTCTTATCGACCAGGGCAGTACCTCCGAGGTTATGTATTATAAAACCTTCACCAAACTCAGATTCAGCGAGTCAGACCTGACTCTGTCTCCTTATCCACTATTCGGCTTCAATGCCACTCCAGAGTACCCATTGGGAAAGATCAGCTTACCCGTTCGAGCAGGTTCCAGAACGGTGGACGTCGAATTCTTGGTCGTCAGGCTGCCGTCGCCATACAATCTCATCACGAGGCGATCGTGGTTGCATACCTTGCAGGTCATCCCAAGCACCTATCATCAACTGCTACGTTTCCCAACAGAACACAACATTAAGCAAATCCGCAGATCCTAGAAATTGGCACAAGCATGTTATCTCCTTGCCGCTAGAACGCAAAAGGAACTGCAAGTAAACTCCATTGAGGTGCCGAATCGGGAGATCCTGGAGGATGTTGGGCGGTATCCAAATGAGAAAGCCACGGAATATTTAGACCGAGTTGACAGTGATGGCAGCCCAGAAAAGTTCTTCATGACCGGCGCCTCTCTGAATCAGGCCGACAGGCAGCAGCTGATCTTTTTCTTGCTCAACAACCTTGACGTCTTTGCGTGGACTCCGTACGAAATGCCGGGAATAGACCCGTCAGTTTCACAGCACCATCTGAATGTCGATCCGAAATGTAAGCCGATCATTCAGAAAGGCCGACGGTCAGCCACGGAGCACATTGCCGCCGTTGTTGAGGAGGTAGATAGCCTGCTTGACGCCGGGGCAATTAGAGAAGTCACTTACCCTACGTGTCTCTCCAATACAGTGGTGCTGAAGAAGAAAAATGGGACTTGGCGAGTGTGCGTCGACTTCATGGATCTGAACAAAGCTTACCCCAAAGACTGTTTTCCTATACCTAGAATCGACCAGCTCGTCGATGCGACGACACATCATTAACGCATGAGCTTCCTCGATGCTTACAGAGGCTACCATCAAATCACCATGCATCCAGATGACCAGGACAAAACTGCCTTCCTCACCCCAAGAGGAACCTATTGCTACAAAGTTATGCCCTTTGGGCTGAAGAATGCAGGGGCAACCTACCAAAGATTGGTCACCGCCATGTTCAAAGAGCAACTCGGCCAGACTATGGAAGTATACATTGACGATATGGTGGTCAAGTCCAAAGAAGACCAAAGAAGAACAGAGTCATATAGCCGATCTAGAAAAGACATTCAACATCTTACACAAATACAGAATGAAACTGAATGCTTCCAAGTGTGCGTTCGGAATCGACTCTAGCAAATTCTTGGGTTACATCGTCAATCACCGAGGAATCGAAGCCAACTCGAGGCAAGTCACAGCAATCTTGGAACTCGGCTCCCCCTGTTCAGTAAAAGAAGTCCAAAAGTTGATGGGGATGGCCGCTGCACTCAACAGGTTCATTAGCCGGTCTACAGATTGCTGTCGACAATTCTTTCAGACACTACGGTAGGGTAAGGCTTTTGAATGGTCCGCCGAATGCGAATCAGCCTTCAACATACTCAAGACCTACCTCCGCTCAGTACCTCTCTTGACAACACCCGCCGCTGGTGACCCGGTCATCCTATATCTGGCAGTTTTTGATAGGGCCGTCAGCGCCGTACTATTAAAAGAGGAGGAGGGGGAGCAATGGCCAGTGTATTATGTGAGCAAGGCAATGGTTGACGCCGAAACACACTACCTTCCGCTGGAAAAACTCATCTTAGCCCTAACCATGGCGGCAAGAAAACTGATGCATTACTTCCAGGGACATAGCATTGGGGTGCTAACAGATTATCCCCTCCGATCAGTTCTATGGAGTGTAGAAGCATCAGGACGTGTTTCAAAATGGGCTCTTGAACTCGGCCAATACGACATTCAATTTTTACCTAAAACTGCAATCAAGGAGTAGGTGTTGGCCGACTTTGTTGCCGAATTCACCGGCGAGCTTGCCAGCCTCAAACCTGATGAAGTTCGACCAAAGGCTGAAGTTCTACCAAAGTCAAATTGGAGAATTTATGTCGGGGATATTTGGCAATTATACTATGATGGATCATCTAACCAAAGGGGCAGTGGCGCTGGAGTTGTAATCATGTCTCCAGACGGTGCAGTAATTGAGCAGACCATCAAGCTTGGCTTCGAAGCATCAAATAATGAAGCCGAATACGAAGCCCTTCTAGTCGGTCTGCAGAATGCGCACTTTCTCGGCACTCGACGTCTGTTTGTGTTTTGTGATTCAAAATTGATAATCAATCAGCTAAAGGGGGAGTACGCGGAAATAAACGACCGTATGGTGGCAAGAAATGACATGGTGCTTGCCCTGGATCTGATTCTGATCGAAGAGCGAAGAGACTACGCCCTAGCATCCATGGCACGGTATCAGCAGCAGCTCGCCAAATTGTATAATCAGCGAGTTTAGTTGCGCCGATACACGCCAGGGGAGCTTGTCCTGAAGAAGGTACTTCCAGCTGACAAAAAATCGGCCGATGAAAAATTGGGTCCAAACTAGGACGGCCCCTATCAGATAGAATCCATCGCAGGAACAGGGGCATATCGGCTCTCAGACATGTCAGGAAGAAGCCTGCTACGACCTTGGAATTCAACACATTTACGTAAATTCTATCATTGACCCGACTTGTGGGCTTGATACTTGTACATATTCCACCGTTGCAATACAAAGCTTCTCATTTTCTCAAGCTTGCCCCCAAGCCTTTAAGGGCTGATTAAGCCTTCTAAGGCCAAAATAAGTCTCCGAATTCGGAGCCCCCTTTGGTGCAGGTCACCTCAGGGCTGATTAAGTCTCCGGATTCAGAGCCCCCTTTGGTGCATGTCACCTCAAGGCCGATTAAGTCTCCGGATTCGGAGCCCCTTTTGGTGCATGTCACCTTAGGGCCGATTAAGTCTCCGAATTCGGAGCGCCCTTCGTGGATGTCACGATTGGCTAAAATAAACTCTCCGGATTCGAGCCAACTTTGGTGCATGTCACCTCAGGGCCGATTAAGACTCCGAATTCGGAGCGCCCTTCATAGATATCACGATTGGCCAAAATAAAGCCTCCGAATTCGAAGCCCCCTTTGGTGCATGTCACCTTAGGGCCGATTAAGCCTCCGGATTCGGAGCGCCCTTCGTAGATATCATGATTGGCCACACTAAGTCTCCGGATTCGGAGCCCCTTTTGGTGCACGACACCTTAGTGCTGATTAAGACTCCGAATTCGGAGCGCCCTTCGTGGATATCACGATTGGCCAAAATGAAGCCTCCGAATTCGGAGCCCCTTTTGGTGCATGTCACCTTAGGGCCGATTAAGTCTCCGGATTCGGAGCCCCCTTTGGTGCATGTCACCTCAGGGCCGATTAAGCCTCCGGATTCGGAGCGCCCTTCGTAGATATCACGATTGGCCACACTAAGTCTCTGGATTCAGAGCCCCTTTTGGTGCACGACACCTTAGTGCCGATTAAGACTCCGAATTCGGAGCGCCCTTTGTGGATATCACGATTAGCAAAAATAAAGCCTCCGAATTCGGAGCCCCTTTTAGTGCATGACACCTTAGGGCCGATTAAGGCTCCGAATCCGGATTGGCCTTTTTGAGAGATGCATTTAGACCACTTCATTGGCCGAATAAATATTCACTGAATCGTTCTTAATTTAAGCCGGTCAATGCATGTTTAAACATTTACGCCACACAACACAAAACTTGCCAGTAAGTTGAAATAATACGATTAATTAAACACATGACATTTCAAGACCAAATACAAACATTGAAAATAAAAGAAATTCTGTGGATATTCGGCGCGAAGTCTATTCATTCGGCACCCTCATTGTCGCTCTTCTCAATGTCAAAATCGGAATAAGGAAAGTAGTGGCGATGATACAGGGGCGAGGCCGAATCAATGCCCACGGCTTCGAGAGCTTCCTCGGTTTGAAGAGCCTTGATCCAGCCGTGCTTGAATCCATAATTTTCACATCGGTAGACCTCCTCGGCAAGTTCCTGTTTGGTTTTCTCTATCCCGACCTTCAGGCCGTCCTGAAACCCCTTTTCATAACCCGAGGTCCGTTTGGTCACTTCCTCCGCAACAACCAATTTAGATTGACCGGCCGCCACCGACGCACTCGTTTGAACATTCTACAGCTCCCAAAGCTCACGCTCAACCTTTTCCGCGCGAATCTCCAGACTACGATTCCTTTCGTCCTTTTTGTCACTCTCACGACGTGCTTCCCGCAGACGCATGCCGACTTCGTAAGCAGTATATAGTCCTTTTACAGCCCCATGTATGCCATCTCGAAATACTTCAAAATCTCGACGTCCGAACATCGATTGTTGGACTTCCGGCGGGAATATCTGTCGAGCGAACTCGACTGCCACATCTGGGTCTTTAATGATAGAATCCGCCTCCGTCATTGGTCTATTCCTCACAAAAATCGCAAAACTCAACGGTCGTGGCATTGCATCAGGCTCAATTTTCGGCTGTGGGCGCGGAGAATTTCCCCGTTGTTCTCTGTCCTTTCGGGGCGATCTGCTTCGATGACTAAGGGGCTACTGTGTTTCCCGATCCTTGGACGTTCTTCTTCCCGTGCGCGTAGGCTCGCTACTACGACTCATTACGACGTTTGATTCAGTCAATCTTCGTCCCTCCCAAGTTGCTTGAACGGAAATAAGTAGGGCCTCTGGCATGCACCCGCCCCATTTATCCTTCAAATGTTTGCAGCTCTCCCGAGGCAACGTTAGTAATCCCAAACGTCAACAGTCGGATGACAATTGTCCAGCTCACAAGCAGGGCCAACTCGCGCCCTGGCTAAGGCAAGGACAGATTTACTAATCTGGTCGGCATGTTTTCAAGCGCAAGCACCGATCCATGTGTGCCTCAGCCAGCCCACGAGTTATGCCCATTCAGCTTCCCAAGCTCGCTCCCTGACTAAGGCAAGGGCAGATTTAGTAATCTGGTCGGCCATGTTTTCAAGCGCAAGTGTCGATCCATCTGTGCTGCCCATTTGACTTCCCAAGCTCGCGCCCTGGCTAAGGTAAGGGCAGATTTACTAATCTAGTCGGCATGTTTTCAAGCGCAAGCACGATCCGTGTGTGCCTCAGCCAGCCCATGAGTTATGCCCATTCGGCTTCCCAAGCTCGCTCCCTGACTAAGGCAAGGGCAGATTTACTAATCTAGTCGGCCATGTTTTCAAGGGCAAGTGTCGATCCATCTGTGCTGCCCATTCGACTTCCCAAGCTCGCGCCCTGGCTAAGGCAAGGGCAGATTTACTAATCTGGTCGGCCATGTTTTTAAGCGCTAGCGCCAATCCATGTGTGCCTCAGCCAGTCCACGAGTTACGCCCATTCGGCTTCCCAAGCTCGCGCCCTGGCTAAGGCAAGGGCAGATTTACTAATCTGGTCGGCCATGTTTTCAAGCGCAAGTGCCGATCCATCTGTGCTGCCCATTCGGCTTCCCAAGCTCGCGTCCTGGCTAAGGCAAGGGCAGATTTACTAATCTGGTCAGCCATGTTTTCAAGTGCTAGCGCCGATCCATGTGTGCCTCAGCCAGCCCACGAGTTACGCCCATTCGGCTTCCCAAGCTCGTGCCCTGGCTAAGGCAAGGGCAGATTTACTAATCTGGTCGGCCATGTTTTCAAGCGCAAGCGCCGATCTATCTGTGCCTCAGCCAGCCCATGAGTTATGCCCATTCGGCTTCCCAAGCTTGCTCCCTGGCTAAGGCAATGGCAAATTTACTAATCTGATCGGCCAAATACCTAAGCTAAGCAGCCGATCTAACCATAACCGAAAGCAATATCATTCATCAACATTTTCCTTAGCCGGTTGAGCACAACTCATAAAATTTTATATACTCAAGTTACCAAACAAAAAGCTACAAGCCCGCATAAAAATGCCTAGCAAAAAACTATGACTGTAGCAACAGATGAAAAATACTAAATTAAAAACTGTAAAAATACATTCGACATCCTAAAAACAATGTCAGCCGGCTGAATCAGCCATCGGAATCAGACTCCAATGGCTCAGCATCCACTTGCTCATATGGTATTGACATAATCAATGAAGCGTTAGCAGCAGCAAAGGCTTTGTGCCAGCTATGTTTGAATCCCCGATTTTCAAACTTGGGGACTTGGTCCACGTACTCGGCGAATCCAACATTTTTCCCGGCCTCGAATACTTTGGAAGACTCCGAGTCGGCTACTTCCTTCGCCGCCTTCATTTCAGCCAACTTAGCCCCCAGTTTGGAGATCGCCTTATGGGCCAATTTGAGCACATCTTCGCTTATGTCCGCATTCTTCTCGGCATCCGATCTCAATTGATCTGCGCAACGAGCCCTCTCTATCTCGGCGTTGGCCCTTGAGGCTTCCTTGTTCACCCTCAAAGCTTCGACCTCGGCCCTTCTCCTCTGGCCTTCAACTTCCTCGCGTAAATGACCAATCTGTTTGATAGTGTCACCATGGCGACAGCCCATATCGACTATCCATCCGACGATCTGCAAAACAAGAATTCAAAACCATAACTTCAACAGTATTTGGATTAAATGAAGCTAAGTTCGAATATGTACCAAAAGTGCTGATTGGGCGGCTAGTGCTGTCGTATTTAGATCCGTTTCCACCCAGAAAGCCTCCTTGTCAGACGACAACGACACGGACGTAGCCAAGCTGAATGCGACTTCCGGATCTTTAAGCGCCGAAGCGTCAGAAGAAATCGGCATGTTTTTTATCATCGGCTGAATGACAAAAGGAACGATCACGTCCGATCCCTCTAATCGAGGACGTTTGCCGCTGTGTTCTTCTGAGCCGACCTCAAACCTGATAGGGCGTTTCTCTGCCTCAACTTCTTGGCCGGCCTGCACGATCAACGTAGATTCGGCATCCTGATTTTCTGCCGTCTCCACCTCAACGCGCAAGAACTCTGATTCGCTAACAGGCAGGGAGAATTGAGATTCGGTGGCGGGTGGTATTTCAGACGGAAGGGCCTTCACTCTTCGCGGTGCGGCCAACCTTTCCGCATTCGCCTTCCTGGCAAGTTTTGTCAGGCTTAACCCGACCATGTCTTCGGGGTCTGCGGCGGGAATATCCTCTAAGCCATGAAAAACGCCATCAAGTGAAAGATCCCCTCGGCCCGAAGTGGATGGGGGATCGGCCGAATTCAATACCGCGTCAGACTCAGTTTCGGACTGATCTGATTCGGTAACATTGGCTACATCCCGTTCCAAATCGGACCCTCCAAAACCAACCTGCCTCAAGTTTTTGAAGTCAAACAAAATAAGAGCGATGAGAGAATCTTCACCCGCCGGAACCGGGATATTTTTCGCCGCCGAGAAGGTCGTATATGTCGGCTCGTAACGAAGCAGAATGTGGGCCGCTGCCTTGTTTCTGAAGACTTCGACGGCCAAAATATTTGAGCGCGATTTCGATACTCGAAAGAACGGCGCCGTCAGTTGAAGACAGAACTTTCTTCAAATTGCTCCCTGCACAAGCCAAGCCATAACATTTCAAAGAAGAGGCTTTACAACAAAAATGAACAAATAATAAAAACGATAAGGCAATCAGCCACCTGGCTCGCCCCTCCGTCTAGGAATAGTATCGACGTGATCCTCCCCTTTGCCAAATTCCCAATTACCCTGGACAACGACCATAACATCATCAACTCATTTTCCAGAACTGGAAAGCATAGTAATCAGCTGATGGTCGATATCCTTGGCCCTAAGGAAGAAACGCCCGTGCTGACTAGAAGACTTAGCCAAGGCAAAACAATGCCGGATGGCTGGAATGCCAAGGTTAATTCTTAGGCGACGGTTGAGCGCTATAACCGCCATTATGATTCTAAAGAAATTCATATTAGGTTAGGAAGGGATTAAACCCCAATGGCGAAGCACAGCCCTAAGAAACGGGTGAAGGGGGAAACGGACTCCACCCTCTACAATTGACAAAAGAGGAAAGACAATCATGGTTTTGTCCTCCCTCTCCATATCAAGAGTGCCGTCTGTCACAAGCAACAGACGGACATCATCAGGAATGGAGAAATGGCGTTTAAAGCCAGCAATTCGATCTGACGAGAGGAGGTCTTTTAAATGTTTCGCCATACCCTACAGTTTATGAGAATATGCCAAGGAAGGAATAAACCAGAAAGAGTCTTCGAAGCAAGGGAGGAGAGAACTTACAAAGGACGAAGAGGATATTGGAGAAGAGAGTTTCAGGGACGATTCAAAAGGCAATCCAACGATGAGCGTCATAAAATACATACTTGAAAGGACGTCAAAATTTTAAATCGCAATAAATAGACATGTACGAGGGGGCGGGAGGTCGACACGACAACCGAAAGGGGTGCGCTTAGATATCCGCATGAGGATAAGGCCAACCGCCAAATTTTGGCTCTGACTTTTCGAAATTCAAAACCAAGCACTCCGACCAACTGTTGTCGGTGAAGTGCCTGGGGGGCAATTATAGGAGCCGAATAAGTAGAACAATTGGAAGATGCGTACGTCAGAAATTAGATACTGTTCGGCTTCATGTTGCGTGACTAGGATGCCGAATACGTTAGGAAAGCCGAATAGACGGAGGTTAGTGGCTCCGAATGAATAAAAGGGGAATGGGATAAAAGTAGGCTTAGGCCCCGAGGCCCAAAAAGCAAGTATAAATACAAGAACCACAGATTTAGAAAGGTATGTAAGAATCACTTCACAAAACTTAGTAGACAAGCTATTCTGAGTGTCCGAACTAACTTGTCCGTCAGAGTGCTAATTCCGGCACCCCTGACCGGAGTGTTTGTGTCATTTTAGGTGACTAGCTGAGGATCACTAGCATCTCCCGGGATCTGAAAGGTATTTCCAAAACCACTTCTCCACAACATGTAATTCAAACCATATTTGTTTAGTTTTTGTGTGGTATTTGTAACAAATATTGTGTAAGTTGATTTGTTATTTATGATTGACATGTGTGTTATGATTTAAACTCATGATATACATATATATAGGTATGGATGACACAGGTACCACTAGTTCTCGTAAGAAGGGGAAACCTCGAAAGTTTTGGAATAACCGTGAGGAAGTCTTCCTCATGACAACAATAAAGGATATAACCGCAAGTAATCCCAGGTGGAAGCTTGATAATAATCAGTTTAAGGCAGGTTTCTACAATGAATGTGAGAAGAAGATCTTAAGTGCATTTCCTGGAACTGATCTTCGAGCCACTCCTCTCATCAACGCAAATATTAAGTTGTGGAGGAAACAATATAACACTCTTCACGATATGTTAAAGATAAGTGGTTTGGTTGGGATGATGAACAAAAGATGGTGCTAGTTGATAGTGACGACGTATGGCTGAACTATGTCAGGGTATATTTCATTTTTCTTATTGTTGTTTGCATTATTCTTTACTTATAAATCAATCTATTCTTTTTAGTAATTGAATAATCACTTGTGTAGAGGGTGCCAGATACAAAAGGGATGCGAAATAGACCATTCTTGTTCAATGAAGATTGGCTTATTCTATTTGGGAAGGATAGGGTGACTGGTGAACTGGCTGAGGATCCTGCTAATGTAGTTGCAGCCATGGAAAAGGAAGATGCAAATGCAACTACAGAAGAATGAGAACAGTCTTCTGTTGAACAGTTTAGTATGAACATGGGTGATATAAACTACTCAATGTCTACTTCAAGTATTTCCAACCGTGCTGACTTTACTAAAACTAGAAAAAAAGAGGCTCGACCTGCTAATGGGATTCCCACTGAACTATCTGAGATGACAAAAAATCTTTGATCATTCATTGAGAATACTAATATTACGATGGTGGAGATTGCTCATAGGATAGGATATTCACATGACCTATCCCAACAAAGGAGGTTGGTTAATGAAGAACTTCTGAAGTTGCCAATGAGTACTATCCAAAGGTTGATGGCAGCATCTATGATAGTGAAAGATGAAGACAAAGTTGACTTGTTCTTCAGTTTAGATGAGAATGACAAGATGGAGTGGGTTTCTTTTCTATTAGAAGGTCATATTTAAATATGGTATCTATTTTATGATGGTCTTTTTGTTTGCCATATGACTTCGGTAATATATTATGTGATACATAAATATTATAGCCTAGGTATTATCGTGGATGCACCTTCATGGTGCTTAATTTTGCATGGAAATCATGGATATGTAGACTTGCCCTTTCATGGGGGATTTCCATAGTATGTTTTGATGGCTGAACTTTTGTTTCATGTATGAATATATGTTATGATTCATTATGTTTTGGCAAGGTATGTATGTTGTTGTCTCAATTTTCTCTGTTAGCCAGCTTTTTTATTTATTTATTTATTTATTTTAAGTATGGTAATAGGAATGGTAGGAAACAAGCATATTATGTTGTATTTGTGGAGATGATATCCAAAATTTATAATAGTTAAATAGATTGTAATAAATAGGTTGTTAGAAACGGGATTTTGTCCATTTCAAATTTCAAAGATAATGCCTCTGCAAAGTTACTGCTGCTCCCTGCTACATCGCTTTGATCTATCGCTGCAATCTGTTTATATGATGTTGCTGCAATCTATTTTTAATTAAGGATGTTAAGTTTATATTGTTATTTTGACTTAGATTTTGCCAAATTTAGTTTTTGGCAAGTTATGTCCTTTGTTTAGGTTCATCATTTTCTTTCAGCTCTGCACGTTGTCATGTCTTCTGGTGAAGTTTTTGAGTAGGAAAATAGTTTTTTAATATTGCACTATGGTTTCTTCATGGTGTTGAGTTGAATATGTTTCAGGTGAATAAGTTTTGAGACTAAGACAGTCTGTGTTTGCCCAATTGTAAACACTTCCTCACCTGATTACCCCCACAAACCTTATGCATCTGTTAACTTTTGATCTTTGTGCTTGATGTTTTGGCAATTGTTCTATGGTTATCAGGATCTTTTTTTTTTTTTTCCTTTCCTGATTTCATGTACATTTTCTTTTGATTTTTTCCTTCTTGAATCCTTATTATGATGAATACATCAGCTTTCCTCACAAAATGTGGTATTCATTGATTGAAGTTTAAGTTACGGATCTGATATACATTCTGCACAAGCAGTGACATTGAATAATATGGCTCATGTAATATTAAACACAAATATTGAGTAAAATTTTTTATTGATAGTTGGATTCTTTAATATTTTCAAAAAAAAAAAAAAAAAGAGAGAGAGAATAACATTGAATAAAAATTTATTGGTAGTTGGATTCAATAATATTAAAAAAGGAAAAAGAAAAAAAAGAATAACATTGACAAAAAAAAAAATTCATAGTTGGATTCTTTAATATTTAAAAAAAAAAAAAAAAAGTAGAAGAATAACATTGAGTAAAAATATATTTATTCTTTGGTTGGTATAAGTCCAAATTTGATAATAATGCAAAGGGTATTTGTGAAATTTCACATGGTTAATCCCATTCCTATCTCTCAAAACAAACATGAACTATTACTAGCCTATTGGTCATCAAACAAACATAATTTTTCTTAATCCACTCACTAGCAGTCCCCTCACTAACAATTTCCTCCATCCTACATCTGAAAACAAACGGGGCTTAGTCTTTTAATTTGCATCTAATGGTATACTTGATGTTGTAGTTGTTTGCTGGAATGGCACTTCTGAAGTAGGTGGGGTCTTTGAACCCACCAATCAATAAGATCAGCTGCTATTTAATTTTTTTTTTTAAATTATTATTATTATTATTATTTTTATTTTATTTTATTTTATTTTTATTTGTGTAAGGATCATCCCCAAGCAAAACAAGGGATCTAGATAAATAAATTCAATTAATAATTTAGAAATGAAACGAAGAAAAAAAAAATGACGATAATAAGGGAGATAAAAATGAAAAATCAAAATTAAATGCGCATAGTAGTTAAATTAAAATACAAACAAGAGTAATGCCAAAAGTAGTTTTAAGAAAATCAAATTAGTTAAACCAAAATTTAATGAGAAAATACCATTTTACCCCTTTAAACTATCACTCAAAAATTAATTCAACACCTATTCTTTCAATAATATCAATTTTATACATAATTATTCGATTTTGCATCAATTTTACTCTCACCGTCAATTACCGTGTATAATCAAATAGAAGTTGTTGATGTGGCACCCCACCTTCATTTGAAATTTCATTTTACCTCACAAATTATTCCCAAAAAATCAATTAGACCCTTGAACAAAATGAAATTTATGGGTCTAATTGATATTTTAGAATAATTTGGGAGGCAAAATAAAATTTTAAACAAAATTTTGGTGTCACGTCAACAATTTCTGTTTGATTACAAGTGGCAGCTAACGGCAAAGGTAAAATTGATCCAAATTCAAATAATTTAAATATAAAATTAATATTATTAAAAAAATAAAAGTTAAATTAATTTAAAAATGATAATTTAAGAGACAAAATATTTTCTCAAATTAATTTTTAAGTGATAATTTAAAGTATCTCCAGTTTAATCAACTTCAAATTCACAGTAGTACAACTTGTTGGTACAACCAAAGAAGATATGGTCTCTTAAAATAATAATAATAATAATAATAATAATATAATAATAATAATAATAATAATAATAAATATTACTATTTAGACTAATAATTATTAAGTTGTAATACTATATTAACTTGCTTCAATAACACTAGATAATTCGAAAAACTTACGTGTAAATTCTAATAGATGGATTTATTGTCTAATATATCATATAATAATTAATGGCATTTTTCATCAAACACTATTTAAAAAACGTTACTAATTGTTAATTTTCAATGACAGTTTGAAAATTTTGTTACAAAAAATTATAAGTTTTAATAACAGTTTAAAAAAATCGTCACAAAAACACATCACTAATTTTCAACTTTCAACGATAGTTTGAAAAATTCGTTATACAAAAATGTCACTAATTGTAAGTTTTAGTAACAATTTATAAAAATCATGAGAAAAAAAGTCACTAATTGTCAATTTTTAACTACATATGCAAATAACCGTCATAAAAAATTATTTTTAGCAAAGATTTTATTGTGATTTATTTTCAAAAAAACTTGATGTGAATTAAATCAAACTATTAGGATCTATTGGTAGTTTACTCAAATAATTTCATATAGGCAAAAGGGTTGTGGTTCAACTCCAATGGTTGGCCACCAACACCACTATCAATAGATAGAATAGACCTAAACTTGATGAAATTTTTGTGGAATGTGAAATTATCTCCACCGAGAAAGTGAGATAATGCGCCAAATCCTTTGCACTTTGTAAAGCAAAACCAAATGTCAACGATCACTCTTGACCAGGGTTGGTTAGGAGAATCCACCAACAATCAAGTCAGGACACTGATCGGCCATGGCATATAAATATAAGAAAGGAAATATTTATGAAGTAGATTTTGATTAAGATTGAGTATAATTGGGTTAGATTGGATTCACCCAATTGTCCCCTTTGTGCTTTGTGTTAGTTGGCTCAAATCTCATCCGTCGATCTTGTTTTGATGGAAAGGTTCTGCCCATACTTGGCTTTGGTCGGCCAACTTGTCAAGTGTGCCGTATCCTTGATCATTGGATCTCTGGCGCATAAATGGCCTAGATGATATTAGATGTTAGTGGCCAGCTCGCCGAGCATTATGTCTGTAGGATTAAATTGATCTGATGGCTCTGCCTTCTATTAGGTCCAGCCTATGCCTTAGTCTTGTCTGTTCTATACTCGTCACCATTGGATGATGCATAATCCGACTCATTTCCTTTATTTTACAGATTTGTCTTCTAGAAGATTATCTTTTATATTTTCTTGTTCACTTTCGCATCTTGATTGGATGCCAAGTTGTTGCCAGCTGTCCTTCGTGGGCTCCAAGGCATGGGTTTGGACTTATCACTTTTTGCTTGGGCTAGCATGATTAGATTTGGGCCTAGGCTCATATTTTTTCCCTCCATAATTGCCTCATTTTAGTGGCCGATCTTAGGAGGCTACCGAACCATTTGTGCTAATCAGAAGGCCCTGATGTTCATCACGTGGGATTGTTCGATCTAATGATACGTGTCTTTTTGCTTCCTATGCTAGTGAGACCTTAATGATGACAACCGTCTCCATTTCACTTCTGACATATTAAATAGGGAGGTGACTCCTCCCTTCCAGTATTTTGCTTGCACTCCTTTCAGAGACTCTCCAAGCGCACCTACTCAAATTTCCATCATTTGAAGCTCTTGCTCATATTCTTCATAAATCCTTTGTTTTTTTTTTCTTTTCTCTTTACTTCCTAGTTCTTTAGCTTTCTTTGATTTATGTTGTTGTTTTTCTCTTCCTCTTCAAAAAATGAATTGCCTTAGACACTTCTTTGGATCTGAGGAGAATTTTCATGAGTTTAGGACTCTCTACCACATCCCAAATGACGTCATCGTCCGTTTGCCTGACGACAACAATGACGTTGTTGAGGGGTCTGATGTCAAGATACCTCCGCCCCTCATTGACATTGTCAAGGGGGGTGTCCGTTTTCTCTTACACCTCATTTTGAGAGAGGTACTAAGCTTTTATGGTGTTGCCCCTTCTCAACTTGCCCCTAATTTTTTTAGGATAGTGATGGGATAGTTTTCTTGAACGAAATTCTAGGAATAAACTTAAAGCTCCTAGAAATTAGGTATTGCTACAATTTTGTCTTAACCACCAAGGAGGGAATAAAATTTCACTTTAAGCCTAGAAATAAGAAGTGCCACTTGGTCCAGATGCTCCTTGATTCTGGCAAGGGCATGAACGACATCATTGTTATCGTTGGGGGAAACTCAAAGTTTTCCTTTGGTGCTGACAGGGCTTGGCCCATACCTAAGGCCTTTGTCCGACTAGGTTGAAATCTTTTTTCTTTTGGTTTTTGTTTGGCATTTTTTTTACTGTTATGAATTTTTCACGTACTCCTGTAATGAATTGCCCTTTGTTTTCTGTTATGCAAATAGCGCAATTTTTCTGATCCCAGTAAGTGACACAATCAGATTAACATCACCCTCATTCAACAAGCTTGGGCTTATACAGGTCCTCCTAAGCAGAGAGGCCAAGGTCGAGCCACCCACGTCCTTCTGTAGACACGCCATTTTTGACCGCCGTAAGGCTTGGGCGCTTTGTCTTGTGCACTTGATGATGAAAGTTGCATTGTGTATGATTCGAACTCTCAGCGAAGGAATCCAAGGTCGAGCTCCGAAACAGTCCCAAAACTTTCATATTTGCCTGGTTCTTACCTTAGAGGTCCCTTTTTGTACATTCTGCCACCCTACACTAAGCCTAAACCAGAAGAGCAAGAGAGCACATTAGGGCTCGGCCATGCCTTATTGAGAGCCGGTTGTGGCCATTTGGGGCTAGCCGTGCCTTGTTAGCGATAAACACTGTTCTGGGAAGGAGCCCTCCAGCTATCTATTTTTGAAGATATTTTTGACCTATTTTGCTCAAATTCTATAAATACGAGGTCATATTTCTGTTCTGAGGGTTGAACAATTTCCAAAGGGCATATACACTCACTTGAGAGCTCCTTCTTCCTTGCCAAGCCATCTTTGAGCAAGCTTACCATCCTTGAGCTATATCTATACACCATACACCCCCTCAAACCTCAACCTTGGAATCTTGGTTGAGCCTTGAGAATCATAATTCAACCTTGAGAGTGTGCTAGGATTGAGTTTGATTTGCAAACAAAGCTTGTTCCCTTCAAGAGGTACAAGCTTCTCACCTTTTTTTTTGCTTTCATTTCAATTTATCTCTATCTATTTCTTGTGTTCTTGTGCTGTTTTGGCTTCATTTCAAGTGGTGTAACTTGGGTTTGAATAGTTACCAAAGGTAGTAAGGATTAACACCCTTACTTGCACCTAACTCCATAGCTCACACCCTTGTTTTTACACTCTTTTCTTTGACTTTTTAAACTAATTTTTAGAGTTTAAAAAAGACTACAAAACATGGTTTGAAGTCTCAAAAGTGAAGGGGTTAGCCACCTCTCCTTGTCCTTGTTTACTAGTATAGTGTCTTCTTGCTTTTACCTATCTTTTTGTGCTCTTTAATACACATGTAGCTATTTTTTTTTCTTTTTGTATGTTTTAGGGCTGTTTAGGGCTGTCCTAATTTATTTAATTAATTTATGCTTTGAATATTTTACTTGTTGTGTTGTAAGTCCTTATGGCTTCGGTTGTTTAGGCCTTAGACACCGAGCCATTTGAGTTGATAGCTTTTCTTTACTAGTTGTTTTATACAAAGAGCATCATTCTAATAATCAATCTCGTATAATAATTTCTGCGTCCTCCCTCTTTTCTTCTTTTCTTTTGTTCAAGAGTTGTTTCAAAAGATTGATGGTTATTCAAGGCATGGGAAAGAGACCTATGCTCAATGGCTTAACCTCTATGGAGGTTCATCGTCAAGGTGTAGTCTCTCTTCCATGCCAAGAATCGCTTCTTGTTTGACGTGTCATCTCATTTAGTGGACTAAACCATCACTTTGGACAAATTGATTAAGTAATGGAAGGAATTAATAAAATTGGCTTAAAATCAATGAAACCAACATAAAAGGATGTTTAGAATTTGTTAGATTTGGCCAGATGTTATGCCAACTCCATCGCTTCAAAAATTGTCACTTATCGATTCATGATATATTGATGAGACTTGAGGCGTGTCTACCTTCCTCTTTGAGCTAAATTCATAATAAGAGAGAGGGGTGGTCACCTTTCACTGCATTTATTAAGTTGTTGTCCAATTGTGTTCGAAGTCATCAAGTCATTTGCTCGTTGATGATTTTGGAACCAAGCCTGTACTTTTCTTGAAGGTCCATATGACAGAGAAGAGCTGGAAGGGAAAACAGAGCTTAAATTGCTTTGTCTGCACTGTTTCCACCTCAGAACACAAAAGCATGTTTTGCATGAAATTTGGGCACAGTCGGCCTTGTTTGGACCTGGCTGGGCCTTATTGGGAGCCGGCCGGCCCCAAATGTTTGGTAAATAGTGGATTTTGGCAGAAATAAAAGGCAGTGGCTGAGGGTGAAACATAGCAAGTCTGGGCAGATAGAGCAGTTTCTGGACACTGTGTGTACGATCGTTATGCCTCATTATTGCTTGTATTAATATTATATAGTTATAATTATTATTGTTGTAAATAATTATTGTTGCAATTTTATTGTGGTAATTATTATTGTTATAATATCATTGTTGTAAATTAAATAGTTAGATAGCTATTCATTAATCATTCGATTTTGCAATAGCTAGTTTTAATCCGGACACTTGGACACTCATTCGGACCCTCTTGCATGAAGGCAAATATGTAATAATGTGTGTATGCCTTCCAACCCTATTTATTTCTCCCTTTTATTTACTTGCTTATGATGGTAGCATAAAGCATTATGTTTTCTTAGCATTTTTTCATGATTTGTATCCATTCGTCTTGCATACAGAAGAGTTTGACTCATCATTCTAACCAATGTCAAGATCAAAATCTATGCTTGAATACGTGCTTTATTGCATGTCTTGGATTAAATCAAATGCCATGCTAGTAGCCGAACTTTTTATTTGCATGATTGTATGTGTCACATTAGTCATATTGCATTATTTAGGAGCATGCATGTTTTTTAATTATTTTGCTCTATTTGGCTTGCCTTGGAGTACTAGGTAAGCACTTATTGCTTTAGCATGTTGCATTGCGTGTGATTGTTGCCATGTCAAGCATGATTCCATGAGGCTAAGTGCTTAAGTGATGTACCTATTTGAATGCCTATGGATGAAGATTAATTGCTTGAATTGGAATAATTTGAGTAATGTACATATGAGATTACTTTTTCAAGTAGTACATATTCAAAACAATTTTCAAACAAATACGAAATCAAAGTGTTCCAGTTTTTACAAATTAGTCTATACTTGTGTGCTTCACATAGGAAATTAGCCTAATAATCGGAACAAAAGCATATAATGTAAATAAGAATCACATCATGATTAGTAGAGGTCGATCTTTGATCGGGCGAGTGGGGTGCTCAATTCATGACCTTCTCCTCTCGTACCTAAGTTTTCGAGCCGAGACACTTTGATAATGACAGATACGTGGCTTTTGACATGAGTCTCGGGTTTCATAAATTTCCCAAAAATATTTAGGTGGCGACTCTGTAATCTAGCAAAATAGTCCATTTTTGGCATTTTGGTTCAAAATCGATTTTCCAAACGAATTGCCCGATTTGGGCCCATTTGTGTTCATCTATTTCACATTGCACTTGTACTATCAGATTCAGAACCACGGGAGTTCGAACTGTGGGACTATCGAATCCGAAAGGAGCACGAAAAGCAAGCTACAGTTTATTGTGACTCTACTGAGGAAACTTAGAGAACTTGACTTGGACTTCATGATATGAAATATTATTTACAGATATATGTTCTTTGCATTGCATTTGCATTGTTACTCCAAGTCACTGTGTTTTCTATCGGCTATTCCTGGACGGTTTTCCGGAGGCTTGCCTAAAATGCTTGCCAACCGGTTGTGGACTCTGCCATGTTGGAAACACAACCCTTGGATTTGGACTACCGCAGTACCGTTTGATCCTCCTTTCACTTCTCAGTGATAGATGTGAGAGGTATATTAGGTAGTCTTGCTGAGATACCCTCTTTGACCATTTGGCCTAATTGCATGTACTAAGCCATAGTGACTGTTCCAAACTAGGACAGGATGCTCACCTGTGTGCAGAATTGCGTAAAACCGCTTGATTGAAAAGTGAAGCCTTAGTTCATGACAAAAACTAGAACAGAGTAACCCTCTCCCCTCATAGAGGTGTTTTGGCTCGTTTAAATTGGTATGTACTTTACAGTGAAACTGTACATGAACGTGCATATCGGTTGCAAGGTTGGTATCTATTTTGGGAAAGGATTCAGTGTGAAGTATAGTGCTACAGCTTTGATCATATCTGTGTTGATAACATCTTAGCTGAGGTGCTGTGTGCTTTCTGATTATTGTTTTCTTTCTTTATTTTCTTTTGCTAGTTAGTTAAAAACCATAACTTCAGAAGGTTCTGATATCCCCCAAGTACTCTGGACCCGTGTCGGAAGACTGTGTAAGGTCGGAGATCTTGTTCGGGGACAGCCTGTGTTTGCCTCTATGGACTCGCCTTTTTCCGCTCCCCCTTTCGAAAGGTTTGAAAGAAAGGCCTCATAGTTTGAACTCCTACGGTTCTGAATCTAGCCTCACAAGTGCAATGTGAAACTGATAAACACTAAAGTGTCCAAATCCAAAAAATCTGTTTGGAGAATCGATTTTAAATCAAATAATGCCAAAATTGGACTGTTTTTCAAGATACAAAGTTGCCACCTAAATATTTTTTTTTTGGGAAAATTTAGGAAACCCTGACTCGTGCCAAAGGCCACGTGTCCTCATCACCAAAGTTGTCTCGGCTCGAGAACTTAATGTAACAACCTACATTTATGTCTTAGTCATGTTCATGAGCATTTGTATGATTATGACTCATTAAGCTTGCATTTGTATGTTTGTGACTTGTTTTGCCTAAGTAAGGTCCATGCCTTGTTTTGCGTTTATGTGATTTGCCTAAGTGTTGTGTGCATGCTTTGTTCCTTCCTTGGTGTCTCGAGCCTGAGTTATGTTAAACCTAGGGCATTCTAAGCCGAGGTCACCTTCAGCCTAGAAATTATCTTGGAACCACTTTGTTTGACCTCCACCTTCGCCTTGACATATTGGCCGAGATGTCATTATCTAGGCCGAGGTGTTCATCACCAAGGCCGAGATGTGTATTATCTAGGCTGAGATGTTACCTTTGAACTTAAGTGATCTTGTCCTGGAGTGGTATGACCTAGACCGAGGTGTGGCACATCTAGGCCAAGGTGTGGCATAGCTTAGTCAAGTGTTGTCCTTCCTAGTCGAGGTCGTTGTCACCTTAGTTGCCGAAGCTTTGTCCTTAGCCGATGTCATCACTTGCCGGAGTGCCTTACCGAGTAGCTTGTTGGATACACTTTGTCATAGTCTTGTCTTATCAATCTATCACCTTTTTTAGGAGAGCTAACCAGCCGTTGCCACGTGTCCAAGCTGAGTGTTAAGTCAGCCGATAGAGAGAGAAAACCTATCATTTGTTATATCCTTGTTTTTGAAGAGGAGAGAGAAGCTCTAGGTAAGGAAAAGGAGTTCTTGAGAGGAGGTAGATTTCCAAGCTTGATCCCTAGAGATCGAACCGTTAGATCCGTGTTCTAAGGTTAGATTCTTGATCTGCTCTTGTCGTTCTTTATGTTCATGTTATTGCATTGCATGATTGAATATGATTTGTAAGCCATGCATTGCTTTGAAGTTCGGTTTTAGAAGAGAAAATAGTATTCATGTGTTCTTCAAGCAAAGTCATGTTTTGATCCGAAAGCCCACGCCTAAATCCATGTTTTTGTGTTTGTTTTCACATGATCTTCAAGTATGGGTACCCAGGTCCATGTTTTCGAACTCATAGCATGAAATCCCAGATTTTTGTAGTAAAGAAGTTATGATTTTAGCATTCATGTTGTTCATGATCTTCATGCTCATGTTCTTCATGTTCTTCACGGGTGGAAACCTAGATCTCCAAACCTCACTTCCCGAGGTGTAGTCGCCGAGATCACTCTTACCTAGACCTCACACTTAGGCCAAGCATCGTATCTCACCTTGGCCTACCTTGCATGATCACTTGCACCTTTAGTTTGTCTTGTGCGCACCTCGGCATGCAGCCGCACGCCGAAGCCTAGGTAGCCACACCTCGGCCAGGATGTGTGGGACCTCGGCAAAGACCTGGTTGGTACCCAGCATATCTTCCTGACATGTAAAACAGTGTTTTGACTTCCAGCATGTTTTCCCGAGATCGTTTGCGTGTATGTAAGACTTGTTTTGAGAAGTATGTTCAGTATGCTTTGCCATGTGTTTGTAGGACTTGGACCTTTGCCTTGATCCCGACGTCCCAAGAACTATGTGAGTGGTATTTTTAATAAAGTTATGTTATAAAGATTTGATAAAGCCTTGTTTCGTTTTGATAAAAGTATTTGTTAAGCATGAATGATTACCCCTACTTTTATGTATCAAGTAAGCTTTGTTTTGATAACATTCTCAGAAAATCCTTAGTGCCAGGGGACTATAATGAAACTGCACATCTTGTTATGAGAGTCCTTAGTTCCAGGGGACTATAATGCAACTGCACGTCTTGTTTTGAAAGTCCCTTGTGCTGGAGGACTCTAAACTTTCGCAGTACTCTCGTGTTAGGAGGCTACGGGCCTTTGTAACATAGGTCCTTTGTGCTAGAGGACTCTAAACTTTTGTAGCACCCTTGTTTGAGATATCTCCCTTGCCACCGACTGCCTTGTGCGGGTGGGTTTGTCTAATCGATTCTGGGTCGATTATTCCCTTGTTTTGAAAGTCCTTAGTGTCAGGGGACTATAATGCAACTGCACATCTTGTTTTGAGAGTCCTTCCGTGCTAGGGGACTTTAAGCCCAGGTAGAACCGTCCTTTCGTGCTAGGGGACGTTAAGCCTAAGTAACACCCTTGTTAAGATATCGGCCACCGACGGACTATGAACGAGTGCACTCGATGCCGAGGTTATGCTTTTGTTTTGCCCGGGATGTCATCACCCCATGTTTTAAGTTGACGTATGTTAAGTAAGTAAGTAAGCAAGTTTTGAAAGACTAAGGTTCGATTGATGTTTTATTTCAAGTCAAGCTAAGCTATGTTATGTATGTTTTGACAAAGATATACTATGTATTGTTTTGAAAAGATCTCGAGTATCATTCATTTAACCCCTTTATTACTTATACCATTCACTGAGTATCCAAGCTCACCCTCCCTATGTATATATGTAGGTAACAAGCAAGAAGTCGGCTACGCCGAGATGTGTGTTTTGCATGTATGTTATGTCAGCAGTGAGGATGTCGGCAATCTGGAAAATTATGTTTGTTGATTTGTATTTCATGTATTTTGTTTATGTCGGCTTGTGAAGCCTTTTATCAAGATGTAATATGTATTGTATTCTTGTACTTCATTTTATTTGTATTCAAGTTTTAAAGCTATGTAAAGATGTATGCCATTCCATTTGACTTATGCACTGCTCTTATGGACCACTTGTATTTTAGATTATTGCTTCCGCACTTGTGAGCCCCATATATTTATACTCTAATTGTGTGTGAATTTTGAAAGTTGGCCTTCGGTAATCTTGGATTACTGGCCATCACGGCACCAAACTACTAGGGGCGGTTTGGGGTCGTGACACTTAGGTACAAGAGGGGAAGGTCCTGAAATGAGCACCCCCAATCGCCTGATCAAAGATCATCCTATACTAATCATGATATGATATTTTATAAACATTATGTGTTCTTGTTCTAATTATTAAACTAGCTTTACTATGTGACGCACACAAGCAATTATAGACTAGTTTGCAAGACTTGGAACAATTCAACTCATATTTGTTTGCAAAAATGGTTTGAATTTGCCACCTCAAGTGGGCTTAAAAATGTGGTTTTGCCACAAACATAGAGGGCTTAAAACATGATTTGCCACGCAACAAAGTGGGCTTAAAACTCACATTTGTTGAATTGTTCCAATTCAAACAACAACCCTTCATCCACAAGCATTCATGCAGTTTAGCAAATAAGCACATAGCCTCATGGCGAGTATGCAAAACATGGCAATATGGCAATCACACTCATGCAAGTATGCTAAAGCGTAAAAGCTTACCGAGTACTCCAAGCCAAAACAAAAACTAGTTAGAAAGATGCATGATCCTAACTATACAAGATGCCTAATGCAACACATGCAATATGTAATTTAATAGGCTCGGCTACTAATATGGCATATGGATCGATTTGAACAACATGCGATTAAACACGCATTCAAAGAAGTATTGAAATTACAATGCAGTTTGAATGATGCGTCGAGCCTCGTTGCATGCAATATGAATGAATGGATACAATCATGCAAGCATAAGGTATGTTAATTGAAAATGTCCTTAATCTAACCATCAAAAGCAATTAAATAAAAGGGAGAAAGACGTAGGGTTGGAAGACATACACACACGCACGCACACTGATTACAACATTACGCCCTCGTGAAGGAGGGGCCGAATGAATAAGCTAACTAACTACCTACGCTAATTAAGCTAACTATTACGACACAGTTTAACCAACTATTCTAAGCTAATTAAAAATTACAAATCAATCTAATTAGCTAAATACTTAACTAATTTAATTACAAAGCAATTAAGATAATTAATTACAACATAAAGTAATTAACTAACTATTCTACTTAAATAATTACAACGTTTGCATGAGTTAGTTACCACTAATTAGCTAAGCAAATTACAACATAATTCATTATACTAATGAATTAATTAAAGCAATCAAACGCCTTCGATGTGAGCACCAAGGAAGATGGATGGAGGTTGCATGCGCATCGCCTGAAAGCTGTTCTGTCTGCCCCAGACTGTCTCTGTTTCACATCAGCCACTGCCGCTGTTTTTGCAAAACTGCATTGTTGGCCACACACCAAGGGCCGGCCGTGCATTACTGATGGCTGACTGGGCCCACAGAGGGCCGGTCGTGCATTGATTTGGTGCAAACTCTGTTTTTGTGCTCTGAGGTGAAATCAGTATAGATAGAGCATTTTTAAGCTCTGTTTGTCCTTTCTTCCTTCTCTATCATAGGAAAGTCTCAAGAGAAGGTTAGAATTGATTCCAAAACCATCAATGGGCAATATGATTGCTTGATGCTTGGATTCAATTCTGGACAAAAGTTAATAAAATGCAAAGAGTATGACCACCCTTCCCTTTTTGTCATGGTATGAACTCAAAAAAAGGAAGTTGAGGCGCTTCAAGGACACCAAAAACACCATGAATTGATGCTTGATGACCCTTGGCGCAAAGGAACTTAGCATAACGTCCGGCCCAAGTTCAAGCAATTTTAAGTCATTTTCTTTATGTGCGTTGATCCAAGTTTTAAACCAATTTTTATTAGGCCTTTCCATTTGTTAGTCTATTTGTCCATAGTGATTAAGTCCTCTAAAAGGAGAGAAGCGTCAAATGGGAAGTAATTCTTAACATGAAAGAGAGATTACACTGTTGACAATGAATCTCCATAGAGATTAAGCCATTAAGTGCAAAACTCTAGTTCATGTGTTGAATAACCATCAACCATTTGAAACAACTCTCAAATGAAAGTAATAAATGGTAAGTTGATTATTAAAGTGAGGCTCTTAACATGGGAATTAATGAAAGAAAAGCTTAGAACAACATGCAACAAGCTATGTATAAGAACATATAAGACAACAAGCAAACTAATCAAAGCATGAAACAATTTTAAAGCCTAAGACAGCCCTAAAACTACCCTTAAACATGCAAAAAAATAGTACCTAAAATGATGTTAAAAGAGCACAAAACAAAGCCAAAAACAAGTAGGCATAAAACTAGTAAACAAAGCTAAGAAGGTGTGGCTAACCCCTCCACTTTTGGGACTTCTAAAACATATTTTAGCCTTTGAAAATAGTCCAAAAATAGCCTCAAAATAGTGTCTAAAATTATATTAAAAGAGCAAAAAACATGCCAAAAGCAAAGAGGTACAAAACTAGTAAGCATAACAAAGGAGGGGTGGGTAAACACCCCCCACCACCACTTCTGGAACCTTTAAATCACATTTGTCTGCCTTTACAAACTCTAAAGTCAGTATATAAAGATAAGAAAAATAGAGGAGAAGAGTAGAAGAAGATGAAAGAAAACTTGATTCCAACACCCTCAAGTCTATGAAACTTAGGTTGAAATCTCAGCAAAAAGCTCCAAGAACAAGCTCCAATGGTGTATGTATTGTGTATGTATAGCTAAAAAAGGTTTGAAGGTTAAAGGAATAAGGAAGATGGTTTTAGCTCTCAAAGCCTTTTGAAATTTTTTCTAACCTTGAATTCTGAATGTAGGAGCTCTATTTATAGAATTTGAGCAAAAAATATTATAAATATCTTCAAACCAAGATATTTGTTCAATTCCATCCAACTGTCTGTCTGACGCCATCAAAGCCCGGCCGGCCTTCACTGATCCACGGCCGTCTCTCACTGATCCACGGCCGGCCCCAAAATCTACATTCAGGCCCAACTTCAAACGGGCATATCTCCTTCATCCGGACTCCTTTACAGGTCATTCTTGAGTCTAAATTAAAGCCCCAGAAATCTAATTTCTAATGAAAGTGGCCTCACATCTAAATTCTAAGTGTGCAAAGAGATATTCTTATTTTAGTGAAGGTTGCTCATTTTTAGCTTTATCAAATTGATGCCTAACTTTACACGGCCATATCTCCTTCATCCGGACTCGGCTTTAGGAGATTCTTGTGTGGAAAATGAAGCCCCAGAAGTCCACTTTCCAATGGTGTGGCCTCACAACTTAAGTCCAAGTGTACAAAAGGATAGACTTGATTTAGTGAAGGCTGTCGGATTCTCTCTTAACGGTTTATGCCCCAACTTCTTCCCCAACTAGTTTTCTTCCCTCCCCTCTAGTTTTCTTCAACTCCAAACCTCTAAATAAGATGTTTTAAAATATTTTTCAAAGATTGTACCTCTCTTCCATTCATTCCCACTTTGTCCTTGCTCAGTTTACCGAAAAGTGCAATATTTAAACAAAATATGAGCTTCAGACATCGTAAAAGCATTTTCAAAAATATTTTGAAAGATAGGGTTTTAAGGTCTAAAATAATTTGGCCAAAATGGGGTGCAAGGTTTGGGATTAGAGCTTGAATATGAATTTCTTCACCAAGAATTCAAAAGATTGCACAGTATAACTTTCATCATCGGTTGTTTGGAATAAAGCGCCCAAGTCTTATGGGCGGTCAAAAATAGGGTGTCTACAGCCTCGCTATCACCAGTTATAAGGCGGAGAAGGATCAGACAAAGTTTACCTATTAGTTTTTACAGCAGTCACCTCTCAGTTCACCTGCATTCAATCCGGTTCGAGAACAGTCATCTATTCCAATAGCACAGTATCCCCTAGAAAATATTGAGGACTTAATACTCCAACTGCAACAAACAATTGAGGCACTATAGCATGATGCGGCCTGTCAGGCTAAGGTTACGGCCCGTCAGGCCGAGGTTATAACTAGACTACAGCAACAGCAACCGCAACAGGCTGCAGCCTCTACGGCCTATGTACCCACCACGGCTATCCCTGTGTTCGGTGCCACTGCCAATACTGCCATTGCTCAAGATCCACATACCAAGGGTAATCTAGGTCTCCTAGTCCCAACAGAACCCATCTCGGCACAAGCATCCAAAGCCCCGGTGTGTCAGACCGAGGCAGCATTCAAATTTGAGGTTGACCCTACTGTGCTCAAAGTCAATAAATTGGAGAAGTTGTTCAAAAAAGAGCAAGGGGTCAATTCTATTCCAGACATAGAGGATGGATACACTGAATCTGCGGTTACATTGCTAGAGTGGTTCAAGATGCCACACAATGATCGTTTTGATGGTTTCGGAGATCCGATGGTTCACTTACGATTGTTTTCGGATATCTTGCGACCGATGGGCTTAACTAGACTGCAGAAGCTATCACTTTTTGGTTGCACAATGTCAGGCATAGTTGCCATTTGGTATGCCAAGTTGGAAGATTCAGTAAAATAGAACTGGGAGGAGTTAGCTCAGTACTCTTACAACTCATGATTTCGAGGTAACGCATTAAGATTCAAAAGAAGGTTTCTCCAAATTTGTGACAATAGAGGGCTAAAGCATCCACGATGACTGTTCGACCTTCAAAGAAAGATCAGATCATAATGGTTGTCCAAAATCTACATAGGAAGTTGTTGTAGAAAATGATTGTCCTCCCCCTATTTACTTTCAAAGAGCTTAATGAAATAGGGGTACAAATTAAAGATACCATGAAATAGGGGATTATTACTGACGATAAGGAACCAGCTAAGAGGTCGTTTGTTCCTAGTTCCAATGCTGCTAGCGATAGCACAACTGCGAGACCGTCTGACGTAAGTGTTGTCACCACAACGAAAACTGCCGACCCTTCGCCTACACAGGTCCATAAACACCATCCAACCCTACCCGACCCCCGAGTAGAATTTTCCACCCACTATACATGACCCTATTAAAAGCCATGCAGGTGCTGATTAGGAAAGGGCATTTGAAACCCTTAGAACCTCGCCCACTTCTTGACCCTCTTCCATCCAAGCATGACCCCACAAAATACTATGCATTCCTTCAGCAGTACCGTCATGGAACCAACCAATGCTACCGTTTGCGTCATGATATTCAAAATCTCATTGATAACAAGGTCATCGTTCCATCCCAAAAGCCAAATGTAACTACCAACCTGCTCCTCGCCCATAACCATGTCGCCCCACCTCAAAATCTTCAACTCATCCATACATTGTCCATCTCATACGACCCTAGTGTCTATATTACCCCCTCCTATCTACCAAAACTGACGGTTTTCGTTCTTGAGGGCACAGACTTGTGCGTGATGGACATATCTAACCTACAACCTGAACCTCACAGATCAGTGGTGACAACACCTACGGTAAAAGAGATGTGGACCTTGGAGGGAGGTATTGATCTGATATCGGAGTCCCGAGGACCCATCTGAAAACGAGTATGACCCGAGCCATTATACCCTCAACCTAGGCCTGAGGTGGTGCTACCAGCCTCAGTAGACATTAATGTGGTTAGGGAGGATAGCCCGAACTAGGGATTGGATGAACTTGCAGATCTTAAAGAAGATCTAGACAACTTGCAGTTTTTTTATGAGCATGATTAGGGAGATGTACAAATTGGGTGGTTTGACCTGAACGTATCGACTGATTCTATTAGATGGCTGAGTGATGAGCCAGACAAACAAGAAGAAACTGCGGGTAAATTAGAGGGAGAGAAAGATGAGATAGTTGTGGTAGCTAGAAAGGCTGATGAGAAAGAAAAATTACCAGAGGACACATGTGTGGTGAAACCCACCTAAGCTGTGGTTGTTGTGGAAACAACAGACACTAGACAGGAAGCTGCGCTAAGGTAGTTTGAAGGAGAAAGAATTAAAGACGGCCAGAAAATCGCAACTGTATGTCACCTTGAATGGGACACTTGCATTGTAAAAATGATTCAGGTAGAGCCGGACAACTATTTGTCGACAGCTGATGGCGAGTGGTTGGACGACAATGATTTGCATCTAGACCATACTGATGGAGACTGGGGAAACTGCAGTCCAGATAATACACGGTATGTTGAGGAGATAGACCATCTTACCTGAAGTGGACGGTACTTTAAGCCGCCACACCTGGATCAAGAAGAGCCATTTGGAAAGGACAAAGAGTTCGAGAAACAGAAGGAGAAGCAACTAGAAGAGGAGCTAGTTCTGAAGCAGCTCAAGAAAATTCAAGCCGATATCTCTATCTGGGCATTTCTCATGGCTTCCCGGGTGCACCGACAGGTAGTAATATCGGCAATGGACAAGGCTAAATTGTCCATCGATACTACGCTCGAGCAACTTGTGGGTCTGGTCTTCCCAAGTGGTGCCAAACCAATGCTTACTTTCTTTGACAAAGAGTTGCCATCGGAAAGGGTCGGCCCATAACAAACCATTATACGTCTCTGTAGAGTGTAGAGAGAAGTGGGTGCCAGTGGTGTTGATAGATATTACTTCTGCCATTAATGTCTATCCTTCCTGAACTGCCTATACAGTTGGCCTTAAACCGGCAGACTTTATCCCCACAACCTAGGTGATACGAGCGTATGACAATACAAGTAGAAAAGTCATAGGAACAATGAAAGTACGAGTCCAAGTGGGCCCATCTGAGCAAGAGATCGAGTTCCATGTATTGGATGTGCTGACTACCTTTAACCTGCTATTAGGGAGTCCTTGGTTACATCACATAAAGGTTGTCTCCTCCACCCTCCATCAGATGTTGAAGTATCCTCATGAGGGAGGAGTAACAACAGTTTTTGGGAACTTATCCATCCACCCGTCTCTAGAGGTGATTACACCAGTGCTTGAGATCCATCATGGCGATGAGGATGTATTCTTCTCGGGATTTACTCTGGTGGAAGCCCAAGTAGTGCAGACACTTTTAGCCATGAACAAAGGTATGTATGTTAGTGCCCAGTCTATTTACTTCATGAACAAGCTGCGGGATATTCCGGGAATGGGGCTTGGAAAGAGTGGACGGAAGGGTGTTGTAGCATTAGCAGAGGTGCCACACAACTTGCACACCTTTGGGTTGGAATATGTGCCGACCAGAGAGGATTGGATCAGAAAGGGAGAGGAAATGAAAAGCAGAGCCAAAGCCAAGAGAGCTGGAAAGCATTATGAGCTCGTCCACAAGTCAATTTGGGGGACGTTGAACAGCCATTTTGTACGAGAGGAAGAGGATTTCCTTTTTTGTGGCTTTCCTGAGCCTTGGGTAAATTCCTTGGAACAATACGTCCCCGGATTCGAGATTTTTTTTGATCTACAGCTGCAGGATAGTGATGAGGAAAGGGCTGAAACAAGCATCAACACTAACCAGAGCAAAGAGGATGATTCAGGCAATAGTGAGGTTGGCATAGGGGCAACACTAGTTGATCTCTTGAAAGATCCGCAATTGACCCGGAGAACTTGGGAGATAACTTTACTGTCTCCATGATCCGGGAAGAACTGGGTGTAGACCCAACCAGTTGTACTGTCTCCATAATCAAGGGCACCATGTCTTACTTGGTAGCTAGAGAAGGGCTATCTTTCCAGTTCAGAATCGGATGATGATGAGCTAAAATCTGATTGCACTGAGTTTGTGGGGTCGTGATTAGATTCAAGTCAATCTAGAATGTCTGAGTCTGGCATTTCCGGGGGTGGTAACCCAGATACCAAGGTCCTATCGAGGTCTTCTTTTTCTTTTGCTTTTGAGTCTGTTGTAACAGAAGAGCTAGAACTTATGAATGAGAACACTATAGCTTTGGTGTACTACTCTGTACTGGTAGTTTATTGTATTGACCAAGATTTTCAAAATTTTAACAAAAACGAAGAGGAAGAAATTCCTTTGGCGTTGAAAAACTTGATTAATCAAGAGGAGGAGAGGCATGTTAAGCCCTGTATTGATGAAATCATTGCCATTAATGTGGGTATTGAGAAGGATTCGCGTTTGGTCCAGATCGGGTCCACGTTGTCTTCAGAGGAACGCGAGCGTTTAATCGCTTTCTTAAAAAATTTCAAAGATGTTTTTGCATGGTCCTATGAAGACATGTCTAGAATCAACCTTGAGATCGTATAGCACTGGATCCCTCTTGACCCTGAGGCCCGACAAGTCAAACAGAAACTGTGCTAAATTCATCCAGATTAGGCATTGAAAATCAAGGAGGAGGTCACTAAGTAGATTGATACAGGATTCTTTTTAGTATCCGACCTGGTTGGCTAATATCATCCCAGTGCCGAAGAAAGATGGTAGAGTTTGGGTTTGCGTCGACTTTAGAGACCTGAACAAAATGAGTCTGAATGATGACTTTCCACTGCCGCACATAGATGAGTTAGTGGACTTTACTGCTAGCCATGCCCTGCTTTCCTTTGTGGATGGGTTTTCTAGGTACAATCAAATTCTGATGGTACCGAAAGATAGGGAAAAGACAGTTCACCACACCATAGGGTACGTGCTGCTATTGAGTCATGCCTTTTGGGTTGAAAAATGTTGGGGCTACCTATCAGAGGGTTGTGACCACCATTTTGCATAACATGATCCACAAAGAGGTTGAGGTGTATGTGAACAACATAATTGTCAAGTCCAAAGAGCGAAAAGGCCACTACATCGAATTGGAAAAATTCTTTTAACGGATCAGGGAATACAAATTGAGGTTAAACACGCAAAAATGCACCTTCGGCGTAACGACGGGAAAAATGCTGGGATTTCTAATTACACAAAGGGGAAATGAAGCAGATCCTTCCAAAATCAAGGCCATCTTAGAAATGCCACTACCAAGGACTGAAAAGGAGGTGCGTGGCTTTTGGGCAAAGTGCAATTCATAAGACGGTTTATTTCCAAATTAACCTTAACTTGTGAACCACTATTTAGTCTCCTGAAGAAAGGAAATAAGTTTCAATGGAATGATCGCTATCAGTTTGCCTTCGAGCAGGTCAAGTAATACCTGCAGACTCCACCTGTGTTTTTGCCGCCAGAGCCAGGGAAGCCTCTAATTCTGTATTTATCAGTAACAGGCTCAACCATGGGGTGCATATTAGCTCAAGAATCTAAAGATAAGGTGGAGAAGGCTATCTATTACATGAGCAAGAAGATGCTGGATTATGAGACCTGCTACACTCCCCTAGAGAAAGCCTGCTTAGCTTTGGTGTGGCCTACCAGGAAGTTGAGGCACTACTTGTTAGCTCACTCCATAATTCTGGTTTCGAGATTAGATCCCATTAAATATCTCTTTGAGAAACCAGCGCTTACGGGTAGGCTAGCTCCTTGGCTGCTTCTTCTCTCTAAATTTGATCTTAGACATGTCACGTGCAAATTTGTTAAAGAGAGAGTTGTAGTGGAATTCCTGGAAAACCACCCAGTCAAAGGAGATGAGGCAATGGAGTATTTGTTCCCAGATGAAAATATTCTACAAATAGAAGAGGAAACTTGGACAATGTATTTTGACGGAGTGTCCAATCAATACAGTTATAGGATAAGTGTGTTGTTGATAACACCCAATGATTCCCATATACCCTCAGCCTTCAAACTCCGATTCAAAATGTCCAACAATGAAGCAGAATATAAGGCGTGTATTACTAGTTTAGAAGCTGCCCTATAACTAGGGGCAATAAGGTTAGATGTTATCAGAGACTCAAACTTGGTTGTTTCTCAAGCAAACGGAGACTGGAAAGTCAAAGATGAGAAAATGAAGGTTTACCATTAGACCGTGGATATTCTAATTTCGAGGTTTGAAAAGCTAACATTTACACATCTACTGAGAGAGAACAACAGGTTTGCTAATACTTTGGCAACTCTATCTTCTATGGTAGACATCCTGCTAGGAGTGAAGATGAGTCCAAATTATTATCAAACAGAAATACACACCGACTTATGAGACCATTGCAGCAATAGATGAAGTGCAAGACAGAAACCCCTAGTATTATGATATTTGGAACTTTCTGGAAAAGTAGACGTATCCACCAGGGGCAAATGCCAAGGACAAATGAGAAATACGGCGTCTGGCTGTCCAATTTATCATTTGTGGGGGTAAGTTGTATAAGAGAGGTCATCTGGGAATGCACAAGCAGTGTGTAGAGGAAGAGGAATCGAAGCGTCTCGTGGAGGCTATCCACGGAGGAGAGTTTGGGGCACACATGAATGCTGTGAAGCTAGCCCAAAAGATCCTCGGACAAGGTTATTACTGGTCAACCATGGAGAAGGATTATATTAATTTTGTATGGTGATGCCACAAATGCTAGATCCATGCCAATCGCATGAACATACCGCCGTCAAAGCTTTACAATATGACTTCACCATGGCCTTTCTCAGTCTAGGGAATCAACATTATCGGTGCAGTCTCACCAAAGGGGTTAAATGGGCACGAGTTCATTCTAGTGGCAATTGACTACTTCACGAAGTGGGTGAAAGCTCAGTCCTATGCAGTGTTGAAAGCGTCACGTATAACCAAATTCATCAGAAATAACATCATCTACCGATATGGAGTTCCAAACGAAATCATATCAGATAACGGCTTACACTTCAAGAACGAGGGAATAGATCTGCTTGAGAAATATAACGTGGCTTTTCACAAGTCATCGACATATAGACCACAGACCAATGGAGCTATTGAGGCCACCAACAAGAACGTTAAAAACATCCTGCGAAAGATGGTTAAGACCTACAAGGACTAGCCGGGTAAACTGCCTATTGCTCTCTGGGGTTACAGAACGTTAATTCGTACATCCATAGGGGCAACTCCCTATTCTCTAGTGTATGAGATGGAAGTTGTTCTACCAATTGAAATTGAAGTATCGTCGCTATGGATTACAGCCGAGTGTCAGGCAGCGGAGGCGGACTGGCAACAGAGCAAATTTGAAGAGTTGATGTTGTTCGATGAAAGGAGGTTGAGAGCATTATATCACATCCAGGGCTACCAACGCCGAATTGCCAAGGCTTTTAACAAGAAAGTTAAGTCTAAGAATCTCAAGGAAGGGGACATGGTACTGAAAGACAATCGAGCTCCTATCCATGACCCTAGGGTCAAGTTCAGACCCAAATGGACTGGTCCTCATATCATCAAGTCAATCTGGTCAAGAGGGGCGATTATTCTCATGGATTTAGATGGCCTGGAGTTTTCACAACCGATCAATATAGAGAAGTTGAAGAAATATTATCTGAGAGGCTCGCTAGGCCAAAAACCCGAAAGGGCGACCTAGGCAAAAGTTAGAGCATGAAAAATTAAAAACAAATAAAAACTGCGCTCGCAAGGTTGAAAACCCAAAAGGGCAACTTTGGCAAAAGTTAGAGTGCAAAAGGATAGAGTTAATACTTGAGTGAACCAGAACCGAACTACGTAAGGCCTGATTCCCATCTTTGGGATACGTAGGCTACTTTAACCTGAAGTTCGGCCATAACTAGTTCTAACTCAACTATCCTATTCGTTCATTTTGAATAGGACATATTTCTCCATTATCGGTTAGCTCGGTTGTGTGATCTTCATCTTGGCAAAAAAGGTTGGTTGTGATACAGAGCAATGATGGTGAATACAGTTATGGGCAGTTGCGATCTGTTGATTCGGGGCTGTGCGTCTTAAGGACTGGTTCTGTGCGTGTCAAGCAGTGATCATTTTTTAAAATGGTTTTGAAAAGTTTTAATAAAAGTTGATTTTTCTCAAAATTTACCTTTCACAACTTAGATCATTTTGGGACCAAAAGGAAAATTTTAGTGGTCGCAACTTTAATTCCCCTGATTTCAACACAAGTACATTCTCTAACTCTTTGATTTAAATTAAAGTCATTTTTACATCATAAACTAGGGGCATAGATAGGTTAGGTGGTTCTACGTCCTCTGCTCGTGCTTGTGAAAGTCTCTACAGCCAAAGTTGGACCAACTTGTGCCTCGTCTTCAAGCCAAGCCAAGCACTCTCTAGAAAGGGCACAACTGAAACTAGGGGCAGGGGCCAGAAGTTCTCTCGTCCGCCAAGCAGTGAGGTGACGAGGCAAGTGTGAACCACGAATGGGAACTGAAGCCGAGTAGTCCACCTATTCTTCTGGACAAGTCTGATCGTGTCCAAATTGGTATCTGAACCGAAAAGAAAAATAGAACATGCAATACGTAAGGCCAACCAACTGTATACCCGACTGTCGGGACATGTTGTCGCTCATCTCAGTCAGATTAAGCAAGGGGCAATGCCAAGTTATGTCAGCCGCAGATCTGTTGCACATCCAATCACACCACCATCCCTTTGAAGAAAAGTCCATTAGCCGTCAGTGAAAAAAGTAAGCTTTGGCCGAGTACTCGAGGCAAGGGTCCACAATTTTCGGTTTATCCATGAGCCATACCTAGAAAGGGATGAAAAATAAGAGAGATTAAAAAATAGAGAGATGCACGTTGAGAGAAAAGTAAGAAAAGGGTTTTGAGATGAAAATAGAGAGTGAGTGTCGAGTGATACGAGGAATCATAAATAAGAAAGGGTGGGAAACAATACCTGAAGAAGCAGCGGACAGCTTGCAAATCAAGTAGTCTCTCACCGATGAAATGCATCCAAACCCATCAGAGTCTCTACCAGTGCTAAACCAATGCAGCTCTTACCCCTTTTCAGGCATTGAGCCACCTCAATCAGCCTAATGCTGGCTCTGCCGCAACTGGAGACAAGTGGAAAGTGTGCAAGTAAGCATAAATAGAGGGAACATTGCCAATGACCTCGCCAAAGAAGGTCACCCCTGTCTCCGGTGGCGAAAAACCGACGAATCAAACCTGGGGTGTCCAACTCCCCATCATGAACCAAGAATTGAGCCTCATGCAAAGTAAGCCCACATATCCATTCCAAAGCCTAGGCATGGCCAAAATGGGATTGAGGCATGATTTCTTCGTCATCCCGGGACTCTATCAATGCTTGAAATTCATCGAGCATCGGACACATTTCTTGTGATCCAAAGCGAAATACATGTGTGATCGGGTTCTAGTATCGAACAGCGACATAGAGGAACGAAAAACAAAGCAAAGTACGGCTCAAAGGAAAAAGAGCGTTTAAACCGAAACCGCAAAAGTTCACCTCTTCCGAGCCGTCCAAAGTGGCTATCCAGTCTCGGAGCCTATTGTTGAGCAGCATCTCCATCTTGAGAGAAAAATACCAAAGACTTGCTATTCTGCCAAAAAAATAGCATGGGAGCATCATTTATAGAGTTTGAGAAGAGGTAGTGCATGACAACTGGATCCTACTGACTGATCTCATTTTTAGGCTCGGCCATGCCTATTTGGACCCGACCGAATCTAAATGTTGGCCCAGGCTAAGTAGGTTACAGAAAGGCAGGTTCTAGCCTTGAAGTGTTGTGGTTGTGTTTTGAGTCTTGTTTTGTTCGGATCAAGTGTTTTTCTAGTGTTTTCGAGTTGTTTTCATTGTGTTTTTCTGTTATCGAGGTGTATTTTACATTTTGTCCGTTTGTAGGTTGTTATCCAATTCAAGAAAGAATGCAAGAGCAAGAATTCACAGTTCTAAAGTCTTGTACTAAGTTATCATGCAAATGTTGTGCCAATCATCACATATTATGTAGAGAAATCGTCCAAAATATTCTTTTCATTAATTGGCGGCTCCAACCCCGATCATTGTTTTACAAAGACCAAAAACAAAAGAAAAGTCTTCAAAAATAAAATACATAGGTCTATCTGAAGCTACATAGTTCCTAACTACAAAGAAAAAGAAACGAAGAGAAAAATTAACCCATTATCACCCTCTTCCTCTTCGGTTGCGGAGTAGGTGCGTCACTGTCATCACTAGGACTGTTGGACTGGACATCAACCTCATCCCTCTCATGCTCAAGGGTCGTTTACTCATCAAAGGACTCCTCAGAGGGTGAGCGATGTCTCACTCGGCCCCTCTTCTGATCAGCCAATCATCTGTCTCTCACTGGGCCTCATCTCCGTCTTCTAGCTGGAGGAGGTCTTGTAAGTGCAGCTGGTGCCTACTCAAGCTGAAAGTGTACATATATCAGAATTAGATATCAGAATAGACTAATAGAATTGAAAGCACTACAACAATAGTAGGCTATGGACAAAGTGTACTTTGATCCGATGGGTGGCTAGATCAGTCTGCCTCCTTCGCACTATCAGAATTAGTCTGTCAACTGTCCGGAGAAGGTCATCCACATACCCTGCAGGCACATGCAAAAGAGGAAAGATTTGAGAATATGAAACAAAGTGGCCAAGCACAGTAAACAAAATGAGAAAGCATAGTGGGCAGAAAGTGATCAAGTACAATGGACAGAAATAAAGAGAAGTGTGTAACTGCTCAATGCCGGGAGCGATCACCAATCGACGATCCCTCTCCTCGCTCAAGAGGGATCTACTCCATCACCTCATCCAGTCTCATGTATACGACCTCTGTCGGTATTGTAGGAAGCCCAGGAATGAGAGTTGTAGCAGGAGCCCCTCCAGCCGCAGCAGCAGCGACAGCAACCTCAGGAATGACACGGACCACACCGTGGATAAGGGGCGCCATCACCCGAGTCTGTAAGAAGGCAGTGAAGTCGTCGGGCTCATGGTACCGGTCACCGTCCTCTCCCTACATGAGATGATCGATCTGGGGCCCGTCGTGGAGATCATCAACTATCCTCATACCAGAAGTAAGAGGATGTGGGACATCAGGATCGGCCTGGTCCCGCATCTGACGAATGAACCTCTTTCCCAGGTAATATGCCCTGGACCCTCAAACAAAATCCTCATAGTGGATGCCTCCCATGTGGTAGTGTAAGTCACCCTCGACGCCAGGGATACCCGTCCAAGCATGCCAATCAACTTGTGAACAAAAAATGCAAGGCAAGAATCAGGTATTTAGGGTTAAACAGTAATATGGAAACAACAGTATAATAACAATGGTAAAAAGTAGTAAAAGATCAAGGCTAGTGTCAGATTTTGTTACCCTATCTGCGGTGATGGTGTCAAAGAAGCGGCGGGAGTAAGGGAAGTCTCAGTCTACGCGGCAGTGCCGCTCGAATAGGGAGTTATAATACTGGGAGCGGGGTACTGACAACTCAATCGGCCTCACTGGGACTGAAGCTAGAGAAGTGAAATGCATGTAAACCCATAGTTGCAAGAAGAGAAAGATAAGTGAAGTAGATGATCAGATATAAAAAGAAAATGCAAAACAAGTATGAGCGGGAAATGTAAAGTTGAGCAAAATGCAAAGCTGAATAGAAAAATAAGTGTGAGGTGTAACTCCTAAACCCTCCAGTAGCCGCCAAGTGAATCAACCCTGCAGCAGGATACAGAGCTCATTTAGTAGTACAAGGTGGCTAGGCCGGCACCGCCCCAATCATACTCCGCCACCTGTGGTAGGTGCACAAGTGCGCCTAAGAGGTATGGCCCTATAGTATTTTTCATATTTACAAACAGGGTAGTACCAAGGAGATACATGAGAAACCCGTGGAGGTACTAAGCAACCTCCTCCGATGTGACTACCTGAAGGTCGGTGAAGTGATCCAGGAGCTAGCTATATCGCACCATCCAGTGGGATCTCCCTGAGAAGCTGATGTTGTGTAGCTCTCCACTGTGTCATAATAGAATCAAATGGGACTAGGTCGCCAACCCCGACCCACAAGCCGGTGAACATCGAGAAATCATACAAGATCAGAGTCAGCTCCCCGATCGATGAGAAGTGGAGCGAGTCTGTGGTGTCCCACCACCTCTCCTCCAGGGCCCCGTAAAGCAGTGGCTCAACCCTCATCTGTATGAGCCCTGAACAAAAAGGCTTGAAGCCGACAGCGTCGACCAATGTGCGGACCTCCATGGGAAACCTCTCATACCAGTGCCGGGGGCCGGATATGGATCCATAGCCGCCAATCCTCCTGGCTATCACCTGTAGGTTGGGAATGTTATCAGTATTTGCATGGCATTAAAGGATAATTTGCTCACGAGATTCAAAATATGTGCAAAACAAAGGAAAGATTGCTTACCGTGGAGGCATCGATGGATAAGTGCTTTATGGGTTCTCATAGTAGAATGTCCTCATCGATCCCTAGGACAAGGCCCTTGAATCTCAAGGTACCACTAGGGGTCAGAGCGTGTGTGTGGGGCTGGTAGGTGGTTGCGTCAAAGGCCTATCGGCAAGAGGCGGCAACTCGGGCTCAAGAACAGGAGGGAGAACATCCTAGGCCTCTATGTCCCTGCCAAGGACGGCACCAATATCCACAACGGGGTCAGGGATGGGAACCTCACCACTAGCCATAGAGAGAAAATGAGAAAATATGAAGAAAAGTGAGTGGGTAAATGAGATTGAATGAAAACCCCAAAATTCCCAAACCCTATGAGAGAGAAAATAAAGAGAGAAACAAGAAAAAACAAGAGATGGTGTGTAAAACCCGAACAAATATGTGAGAAATCAAGAAAAATCAAAAGAAAACTCAAAACTCAACCAAATCAAATTTTGTTAGGTTTGAACGTAGGGGAGTGAATGGGTTTTACGAAAAAATTTGAGAGGGTTTGTGGGTTTTGCAAAAATAGGGAAAATCTAGAGAGAGGGGAAGGTTAGAGAGAGAGGAGAGGGAGTTTCGGACAGGTGTGTGTGTGGAAATAAGGGTTAGGTTTGTTTAAAACAACCGTGGCTCGATAAATGACCGATCTGCCCAGCTGCCGCTGCTGTGACCCAGCCGGCTCTATTTGAGCCCGGCCGTGCTTCATTTAGGCCCGGTCGGTTCCTAATGCAACCCAGGTTTTTTTTTTTTTTCCCCTTGTTTATCTCCGTATTGGGCTTAGGAAAGTGAAAAAAAAAAAAAAAAGAGGAAGCAAAAAGAGAAAAGAAAAAACTGAGTGATAAGAAAAAGAAAGAAAAAAAAAACACAAAAAGAAAAAAAAAAAAAAAGAAGAGAAATGAGGAAAATAAAATAGAGAAGAAAATTTGTCCTTCTTTGTTGGTTTTGTTTTGTGGCTCTATTTTATGATTTTGTTACATTATTTCATTAGGTTGTTTCGTTAGTTCATAATTTGATTCAAATTCGTGAGTTGTTCCATTAATGTATTTGATTTGTTAGGTTATATTTGTTTCAAATTTATATTTGTTCCATTAATTCATCCCATTATTACTGCAGAATCATGGTCCAAATTGGATGCTTTTCTTTCAAGGATTAAGTATTAGGCATGTGTTCAAAACTTTTTTTGAAAAAAATTCGTTTGATTATTTTGAAGCTTTACTTAGCTTGTTAGAACTCACGTTCGAATCTTCGTCAAAATTCGTGTTTACATGTTTTACTTTGATTTGAGTTATCTCTGTGGGCTTCATCTCCACCTCTAAGACCTTTCCGAGATGAAATTTTTTCACTTTACCGTGTTGAATTTTCATTTGCACTTTCATTGATCCAATTTTCTCCTCTCACGTGAGGCGCATTTGGACTTGTTCACTAATTGTAGCGTGAGACGCGTCTGGATCTCAAGTCCACCTTTCCTCCTCTAACGTGAGACGCGTTAGGATTTTTGAGTTTCCTCGGTTAAAAACAACAGGTGTTCTTGTTGTTCACACCATCTTTTCACATTTTGCGTGAGACACACTTGATGTTGTTTTCCTCAGTTAAAAACATCAGATGCGCCTGGTGTTCACATCACCTTACCTCCTCTCGCATGAGACGCATTAGGTTAATTTCCTCGGTTAAAAACAGCAGATGCGCCTGGTGTTCACGTCACCTTACCTCCTCTCGCGTGAGACGCGTTAGGTTGATTTCCTCGGTTAAAAACATCAGGTGCACCTGGTGTTCACACCACCTTTCCTTCTCTCGCGTGTGTAATGGGCCTTTGGGACTTGGATGTTCTTGCAGGTACATCCGATGGCAAGTCTAATTAATCATCGAATGCTCGAAATCCGTGGCAGAACGCCACAGGTTTGAGTTTTCCAAACCCTGCATCCATTTTATCTAATCTTTGGACCATGCTTAGGACTTTTCAAAATGAAATTGTTGATGGCCTACCGGCCATCCTTGAAGGCTGTCGGCCATGGCTTTTGGCGTGCCGGTCATTGATGTGCCTTGCCGGCCATCAGTGTTCCCTGCAGATATTTTATGATATTTTGTGTTGACTGTTTGCACAAGTTCATGCATCTTCCAACATGTGTATGGCTGGATGTTTGTGAGGGGATTTTGTACTTTCTATATATAGGACCCTTCTCTTGCATGAGGAGGGGTTAGAAAATTTGAAGACAAAAAAAAATTCTCTCTCTCTCTCTCTCTCTTACAATTTTGTGCCTTGAAGCTTGTTTTCTCTACCCTTTTACATACACTACCTTGATCAAAGTTACTTCTCTTTGAGCTGAGATTCCTTGAGACTTGATTTGAGCTCTAGCAAGTGGTTATAGCTTGGATTTGTGCCTAGAATTGCTCTTTACTTCAAAAGATAGTTTACTTGCTTTGTTCACTTGTTCAGCATACTTGTTTTCTCATCTTTTTAAATTGTTTTGAGGCTGGTTTTGAACTAAAAAAAACCCTATTTTTATGACTTGAAAATGGTCGTTTGAAGCCTTTTTTAGTTAGGGGGTGGTTCACCCTTCTTATTTCCTTGCTTGTAAAGCTTTTGTGCCTTTATTCATTACTTTAAAACCAAATTTTTTGGGGCCTTTTAACCACTGAATTTCAGAGGTATTTTAGTGGTAAAAAAATTATTTTGAAGTCCAAAATTGGAGGGGTTGGCCTCTCTTCTTTGTGTCTTACTTGCATGCCCAGTTAGCTTCACATGTTAGCATATTTTTCTAGCTTAACTTAGCTTAATTCCAGAATGTTTTTGCCTCTAAAATAACCTATTTTAGCTCTGTTTTGGGCTGGTTAGTTTGTTTGAGTCTTGTTTTGCATAGTTGTGGTGCAACCCCATGCATTAGCTTAATGTTTTGGCTTTTTGTGTCTTGAGTCCAGCATGTTTTAGACCATATTTAGGGTTGTTTTGCCTCTGTTTTTGGTTGTTTGTTTCATTTGAGCCTTGCATGGCATGGTTGTAGTGTTAATTCCTTCACTAGCTTAGTATTTTAAGGCTTTAACTCTCATTGGTATGAGTTGGTTGCATGTTTTTAGTGCTTTCATCACTTAATTTCAGCACTTTTAATCTCTGCAACCTCCTCATTTCTTCATTTTTTGGTTTTGTTTTGAAAGTGGTTTTAAGCCACTTGTTTGCCTAAGTGTGAAATGGAGGTGTTACACCTAATGGTTTAATCCGTAAGGGGGGTTCATTACCAACAGTGTAAGGCCTCTTTCATGCCCAGAGCAACTTGTGGTTTGAGCCCTCTTTCCTTTAGAAGACACTCACCAATGGACTAAATGACTAAATAATGATTTGGTAATTAAAATGGGTAAACAAAATTGGCAAGTAAAAGAACCAAGATAAGCATTCTTTGTGTTGCATTGCATGTGTTCAAATCGGACATTAATTTGAACATAAGGAAAATGGGGCATTTCATACTGAAAAGTGATGAAATGTGCCATTTTCCTTGGTCTTCATCGCCCTTGATCATGCATGATAGAGTGGTGATCATTTGAGTCTTATTTGTGCATTTATCAAAATTGTACAATTTGGATCTTTGGCCATCATGCAATGAACTTGCTTGATTGGTGGTTTTGGATCCAAGTGTGTCACTCCTTTGAGGTTTTGAGATGATAAGGAGGAGGACAATACAAACAAACCCTTGGAAAAACCTTTCTTTTGCTCTGTTTGTGCTCTGTTGTAGTATGGTGACCCAAAGCATCAGTGGCTGGCGGTGCCTCATCAATGGACGGCAAGGCTTCATTTCTGGCCGGCAGTGCACCTCTCTGGCCGGCAGATGGCCAGCAGAAGCCATCCATGGCTGGCAAGCCACTGATGTAACCCTCAGCAAAGATTTGGTAAGTTGGAGCAGAAAGGTTCTAAAGTATGCTCAACCCTACAAACAGAGCCCTTTCGAGAGCAAAACGAAGAACTTTTCGTGGAGAAAACCGAGCGCATGCATCTTCCACTTCTCGAGGCGGAGCAGTGGTAGTATAGTTTAATGCCTTTCATGCTAAGTTAGTGTGCATTTATTTTAATTAATTAGTTTACTAGTTGGTTAAAGTGTTGTAATAATTAGATTAGTTTGATTAGCTTAGCTTAGATTAGCTTAGCTCTTATTCATTCGGACCCTCCTTCACGAGGGCGTAATGTTGTAATAAGTGTGTGTGCGTGTGTGTATGTCTTCCAACCCCATGTCTTTCTCCATTTTATTTAATCGCTTTCGATGGTTAGATTATGGATCATGTTTCAATTAGCATATCGTATGCTTGCATCCATTCATCTTGTCTTGCATGCACCGAGGCTCGACGCATCATTCAAACTGCATCGTCACTTCAATGTCTTCTTTGAATGCGTGTTTAAACAACATGTTGTTCAAATTCATTCATATGCCATATTAGTAGTCGAGCCTATTAATTGCATTATCGCATGTGTTGCATTAGGCATCTTGCATAGTTAAGACCATGCATTTTTCTAACTAGTTTCTGTTTTGGCTTGGAGTACTCGGTAAGTTTTTATGCTTTAGCATACTTGCATAAGTGTGAATGTTGCCATGATTAGCATGCTTTCCATGAGGCTATTTGCTTAAGTGCTAAATTGTATGAATGCCTGTGGATGAAGGCTTGTTGTTTGAATTGGAACGATTCAGCGAATGTAAGTTCTAAGCCCACTCTGTTGAGTGGCAAATCATGTTTAAAACCCACTATGTTTGGTGGCAAATTCAAACCATTTTCACAAACAAACATAAGTTGAATTGTTCCAACTCTTGCGGCTAGTCTATACTTGCTTGTGTGCGTCACATAGTAAAGCTAGTTTAATAACCGGAACAAGAACACATAACGTTTATAAAAAAACATATCATGATTAGTAGAGGCCGATCTTTGATCGAGCGAGTGAGGGTGCTCATTCCAGGACCTTCCCCTCTCGTACCTAAGTTCCCAAGTCGAGGCAACTTTGGTGATGACGGACACGTGGCTTATGGCACGAGCCAGCGTTTCTTAAATTTTCCCCAAAACAAAATATTTAGGTGGCGACTCTGTATCTGGCAAAGCAGTCCAATTTTGGCATTATTTGATTTAAAATCGATTTTCCAAAAAGGTTTGCCGGATTTGGACTCTTTGGTGGTTATCAGTTTCACATTGCAATTGTGAGACTAGATTCAGAACTGCGAGAGTCCGAACTGTGAGGCCTTCCTTTCAAACCTTTCCGAAAGGTGGGGCGCAGAAAAAGGTGAGTTCACAGCGTGAGATGTGTTAGTTTGATTTCTTCGATTAAAAACATCAGGTGCGCCTGGTGTTCACACCATCTACCCTCATTTTGCATGAGATGTGTTTGGAGTTGTTTACTGAGTTAAAAACATCATGAGTGCCTGTTGTTCACACCACCCTCTACCCTTGCTATGTGAGACGCAGTTAGGAGCTTTTCCTTTCTCTATGTGAGATGTAGTTTGGCTTACATTTTCTTACATCCTTTCTACGTGAGACGCGGTTTGGTTTGTATATTTCATCCTTCTCTCACGTGAGACGTGTTGGGGATTGTTGTTTGCTTTCTCCTTTCCGTGTGAGGCACAATTTGTTTGGTCATTTGCGTGGTTATTCTGCTATTGTTTATTGCATTGTTTTGCATGCGCATGAATTTTTCAAAAGTAGTCGGCTGCATACAGCGTGTGAGCCTAACTTTCAAATGCATCGCATTTTATTTGTCATTGTGTATTATGCCCCTAAACTATGCAGGTTTGATTCCTTGCAAAGGGATACGTAGGCAACCCTCAGGTTCAACCAATGGTATTTTGATTTATTTCCTTGCCCAAGTCTTATGGCCGCGTCAAATGGGTCGTTTTTGGGCTTTGACATTCACTCATGTCATTTTATAACTTTGTGTTCTGCCAAAGAGGGGCAACAGTAGACACCCCATTTTTGACCGCCCACGAGACTTGGGCGCTTTGTCATGTGTACTCGATGATGAAAGTTGCATTGTGTATAATTCCAATTCTCAACAAAGGAATCTAAGGTCGAGCTCTGAAACAGTCCAAACATTTTCATATTTGCCTGGTTCTTACCTTAGAGGTCCCTTTTTGTACATTCTGCCACCCTACACTGAGCCTAAACCAGAAGAATAGGGGAGCACATTGGGGCCCGACCGTGGAGCATTGGGAGCTAGCCGTGGCCATTTGGGGCCGGCAGTGCCTTGTTGGCGATAAACACTGTTCTGGATGGGAGCCCACCAGCTATCTATTTTTGAAGATATTTTTGACCTATTTTGCTCAAACTTTATAAATACGAGGTCATATCTCTGTTTTGAGGGTTGAACAATTTCCAAAGAGCATATACACTCACTTGAGAGCTCCTTCTTCCTTGCCAAGCCATCTTTGAGCAAGCTTACCATCCTTGAGCTATATCTATACACCATACACCCACTCAAACCTCAACTTTGGAATCTTGGTTAAGCCTTGAGAATCATAATTCAACCTTGAGAGCGTGCTAAGATTGAGTTTGATTTGCAAACAAAGCTTGTTCCCTTCAAGAGGTATAAGCTTCTCACCTTTATTTTTGCTTTCATTTCAATCTATCTCTATCTATTTCTTGTGTTCTTGTGTTGTTTTGGTTTCATTTCAAGTGGTGAAACATGGGTTTCAATACCAAAGGTAGTAAGGATTAACACCCTTACTTTCACCTAACTCCATGACTCCCACCCTTGTTTTTATACTCTTTTCTTTGACTTTTTGAACAGATTTTCAGAGTTTAAAAAAGGTTAAAAAGCATGGTTTGAAATCTCAAAAGTGGAGGGGTTAACCACTGTCGACACCCGATTTTTGACCGCTATTACGACTTGGGTGCCACCGATTGCTCACCGATGATGAATGCATACGATTGTCTAAATGCTCATTGTCCTAAGCAAAAAACCTCAGTTTTGAGAGTACAAACCTTGTTCCTTGTTTTGGACCAAAATAGTAGTTTTTCAAGCCTAACCATCCAGGGAACTGTAGACCCACTAATGACTCCAGCCGCCCACTATTAGTGGCCGACCACCCCCTTTTAGTAGCCAGCATGCTTGCAAACCCACTTGTGACTCTAGTTGCCCACTAATGTGGCCTACCAGCCACTTGTGTAAAATTTCATATTTTTTTGCCAACTGTGCCAACTGTCTCCACAGGTGCATGCATGATACCAGCTGTATGTCTACTGATATTTCTGAGAGCCAAACGAAATTTTCTATATATACCTGACCCTCTCTCATAATTTAGGGTTGGAAAATTTTGGAACAAAAGTTTGGAAAATATTTCTCTCTCTCCCTTGCAATTTCTATACCCTTTGCTTAGACACTTTAAACCAAACCTTGAGGGTTTTTTGCTGAGGTGTTTGAGCTTGTATTTTAGCTTTCGAGGGTGTGGAATTGTTGGTTTGTAACTCATAAGGGTATTCCTCTTCAAGAGGTATAATTCTTAGCTTTCTTACCTTATTTATTTACTCTCTTTTCCTATTGTTTTTAGGTTGGTTTTACCCTGTTTTTATGGGCCAAAGCTTGTGGTCTAAAACCATTAAGGGTAGAGGAGTGGACCTCCCCTCTTTGACCCTTGCTTCCTAGGCTTTTACCCTTGTATTTCCCACCTTTTCATTGTCTTTTTTTGAGCTTTTTACCATTGATTTTCCGAGGTTTTCATAGGCTAAAAATCATGTTTTGAAGTCCCAAATATGGAGGGGGTAGCCTTCCCTCCTTGTGCTTAATTACTAGCTTAATTGCTCTCTTTGTTTTGGCTTACTCTTTTAGCTTCTTTTATTTCAACTCTAACACTGTTTTAGGTTCACTTAGGACTATTTTTATGTGTTAGTTTCATTCATGCTTTGTATTAGTATGCTTGTAATGTAATAGTCCTCATAGGCTTGGTGGTTTAGGTCTTAGCCACCAACTTATTTGAGTTGATAGCATTTATTTCTTACTTTCCATACTTGCGTTCACCTCTAAGCATCTCTGCAATCTCTCATTTCTTTGCTTTTTCTCTTTGTTTTAAGAGTTGCTCCAAAAGGAGTGTTGTTTAAGGTTGAAGGGTGATATTGTGCTCAATGGTTTAATCCCTTTGGGGGTTCATTACCAATGGCATGATCTCCCTCTCATGTCTAAAACAACATTTGGTTTGGTACTTCCCTCCTATAGTGGACTTAAAGCTCGTTATTGGACTTAATTGACTAATGTATGGAAGATAATTTAACAAGGGATAATCAATGGTGTAAAAATGGAACAAAATAATAAAACTGTTTGGGTTCAATCGGACGTTAATTGAACCCATTGAGACTTGAGTCATTTCATACTTGTTAGTGATGAAAACGGTTCAAGAATTAATGTCAAACCTTTCCCTTGATCAATCCATGATATGGAGGAGGTTTTGAGAGTATTTTATTGTGCATTTATCAAAACTGTATCCCTTGGTTCATAAGCCATCACGCAATGAAATTGCACTAATTGATGGCTTGCGAATCGAGCCTACCTCTCCTTTGAGTTGTTTGATGATAAGGAGAGGCAGGGTAGACAAACATCCCCTGAGAATGCTCTGTTTGTGCTCTGTTTATTATCCGTTGCAATAGGAGAAATCCAACAGTAGTGGCCGGTAGGCCACCTTTACTGGGCAGCAGGCCATTATTACTGGCCGGCCGGCCACTTTTTCTGGCCAGGCAGTGTCCTTTTTCCAGAGAAACAGAGTGGAGGCAGAAGTAAAAAAACAGTGCAATGTCCTGATTGCAAAACAGAACCCTCTTGGCAGAAAAACGGAGGCACTTTGGGATAGAAAATTCGTGTGCATGCATGAGTCATCCCTCGTCTCTCAGGGCTTGTTAAATTATACTTGTAGTAGTTAATTACTTAAGATTAATTATGGTTGTTTTGTAGTCAATTAATTAGTTTAAATTCTAATTTGTAATAATTAGTTAAAGTAGCTAGTTGTTTTTATATTGTAATTAATTAAGTAGTTCCAATTTGTGCTAATTAGCTAATGTTGTCAATTTATTTCATTTGGTTTGTAACAGTTAATTAATTCAGTAATTAGCTAGGACATTTATTCAAACCCTCCTGTGCGAAGGCCAAATATGTAATAATTTGTATATCTTCCAACCCTACGTCTTTCTCCTTTTTATTTATCTGCTTATAGTGGATAGTGTAGCACATCATGTTTCTTTTAGCATTTCCCATGTTTACATCCATTTGTCTTGCATGAATCGAGGCTCGGTTCATCATTCTAACAAGTATTGTCGTTTATTACTTCATTGAATACGCTATGCTATCAAATTGATTCACATGTTATCTTAGTAGTTAAGCCTATTAATTGAATCTTGTATGTGTTGCATTAAACATATTGCATTTATTAGAGGCATGCATGTTTTCTAATTATTTTGCTTGTTTTGGCTCACCTTAGAGTACAAGGTGATCATTTTATTACTTTTTCATATCGCATGCGCATGATTGTTGTCATGTTTAGCATGCTTGCCATAAGGCTAAGTGCTTAAGTGATATACATGTTTGAATGCCTACGGATGAAGGCTAATTGCTTGAGTTGGGATAATTTGATCAATGTGCATATGAGATCACTTTTTCAAGTGGTACATATTCAAAATAATTTTCAAAACAAACATAAATCAAAATGTTCGAATTTTTGAAAATTAGTTTATACTTGTGTGCATCACATAGTAACATTAGCCTAATAATCAGAACAAGAGCATATAATGTAAATAAAAATCATATCATAATTAGTAAAGGCCAATCTTTGATCGGGAAGTAGGGTGCTCAATTCATGACCTTCTCCTCTCATACCTAAGTTCTTGAGCCGAGACACTTTGGTGATGACAGATAAGTGGCCTTTGGCACGAGTCTTAGGTTTCCTAAATTTTTCAAAAATATTTAGGTGGCGACTCTATATCTGGCAAAACAATTCATTTTTGGCATTTTAATTCCAAAATCGATTTTCTAAAAGATTTGTCGGACTTGGACTCTTTTGTGCTTATCTATTTCACTTTTCACTTGTGAGATCAAATTCAGAACCACAGGAGTCCGAACTGTAGGGCTATCGTATCCAAAAAGAGCACACAAAGTCGAGCTACAGTTTCTGGCGACTCTACTAGGGAATATTAGAGAACTTGATTGGAATTTCATGATGTGAAATTTTATCTACACTTATATGTTCTTTGCATTGCATTTGCATTGGTGCACTTAAGTCACTGTGTTTGCTATCTGCCATTCTTGGACAGTTTGCCGGAGGCTTTCCCAAAAGCTTACCAAAAGACTGACTGGCTGTGGGCTCTGCCATGTTGGGAACACAACCCTTGGATCTGGACTATTGCTGTACCGTTTGATCCTCCTTTCACTTCTCAGTGTTAGGTGTGAGAGGTATATTAGGTAGTCATGCTAAGGTACCCCCTTTTGACCATTTGGCCTAGTTGCATATAGTAAGCCATAGAGATTGATCCAAACTAGGATAGGATGCTCACCCTTATGTAGGATTGCGTGAAAACTGCTTGCTTGAAATAGTGAGCCCTAGTTCATGACAAAACTAGGACAGGGTAACCCTACCCCCTCATAGGGGTTTGGCTCTCTCTTAACTGGTATGTGTTTTACAATAAAACTGTACAGGAATGTGCAAATTAGTTGCAAGGTTGGTATCTGTTTTGGGACAGAATTCAGTGTGGAGTACAATCACTCAGCTGTGATCATATCTGTTTTAGTGAAGTTGGGCTGAGGTGTTATCTGTTTTCTCTTTTGCAAGGTAGTCCTGGAACCATAGCTTCAGAAGGCTCCTATATCCCCCGGGTACTCTGAACTTGTGTCAATAGACTTTATGCAGTTAGAGATTTAGTTCAGGAGAAGCCAGTGTTTGCTTTACTATCACCAGTTGCAAGGCGAAGAAGAGTTAGGCAAAGTTCACCAGTTCAGCAATTTCAACAATCACCCCCTCAACTCACCTATACTTAGTCCATCTCAAGCACCACCATCTACTCCTAGAATGGCTCAGTGTCCCTCATCAGATTTGGAGAAATTATTACTTCATCTACAATATTCAGTCGACTCACTCTTTCATGATGCAGTTTGTCAAGCCAAGGTTACGGCCTGTTGGGCCGAGGTTATAACCAGGCTACAACAACAGCAACCGCAGCCAACAACGGCCATTGCATCACATATACCCACCGCAGCTATCCCTGTGCCCGGTGCTACTGCTAATACTACCAATGTCCAAGAAAACTAGGGCAATCCAACAGAGCCAATCCCAACACAAGCTTTCAAAGCACCGGTTTATCAGACCAAGGCACCATTTGAATTCGAAGTCGATCCAACTGCGCTCGAAGTCAACAAATTAGAGAAGTTGTTCATGAGAGAACTAGGGGTTAACTCTATCCCGGACATAAAGAATGGATACACTGATTCTGCAGTTATATTGTCAGATCAGTTTAAGATGTCGCACATTGATTGTTTTGACAGCTCCGGGGATCCGATGGTCTACTTGCGATTGTTTCTGATATCTTGTGGCCAATGGGCTTAACTAGACCACAGAAGCTATCTCTCTTTGATCACACCATGTTGGGTATAGTGGCTATTTGGTATGCTAAGTTGAAAGATTATGTCAAACAGAATTAAGAAGAAATGGCCTAAGCCTTCATTACTCAGTACTCTTACAATACACAGATTGAGGTCATAACTCGTGATCTCGAGGCAACCCGTCAAGAGCCGAATGAGGATTTCTCTGAGTTTGTGACAAGATGGAGGGCCAAAGCCTTGATGATGACCACGAGAACTTCTAAGAAGGATCAGATAAGAATGGTTGTTCGGAATCTATATGGCAAGTTGCTGCAATAGATGATTGTTCTACCTCTATTTTTCAAATCGAGGATGCCATCAGACAAGGGATCATTGTGGAAGATAATGAGCCTTTGAAGAAGAATGTTGTTCGCAGGTCCAATGCTACTACCAGTGGTAGCACAACTGTGAAATGCTCAAAAGTAAACACTATTACCACTCCCATCAATAGCCAAAAACCAACCACTTCAACTCGGCCCCAAGCCCGAAATTTCCATCCTCTTTACATAAGTCTCTCTCAAGCCTTGAAAACGCTGCTAGAGAAAGGGCACCTAGAGCTCCTAAAACCCCAACCCCTTTCAAATCCTCTTCCACCAAGACATGACCCCGCTAAATACTGTGCTTATCATCAACATCATGGTCATGATACAAATCATTGCATCCGCCTTCGTCATAAAATTCGGGATCTTATTAACGAAGAGATCATAGCTCCACCAAAAAGACCTCAGTCCACCACTAACCCATTACCTCCACACCTCAACCTAATCAATACACTGGCATCCACCTATAACTCCAGCATATACATCATCCCAGTCCATTTACCCAAGCCTGAGGTGTTCATTCCAGAAAGCACGAACCTATGTATAATGGATGCACTTGAACCCCAATTATCTCGAACCCATTAACCCATTACTTCTGAGCTAATGAGCATGATTGAAGATTTGCAAAGAACTGTGGCAGATTTAGCCTTTGGGATTTTGGCCCCATCATCGACCATATCACATGCCAGAAATTTCACACCAAAAGGCTCCCCAACTACAATTGAAAAGGGCCAACCTAAAGCTATCTCAAGTCTGGGTGATGACATGTCGACAACAACTGGGCTCCGCTCTGATATAGCGACCCAATCCCTTGGCAAAATGGAAACAAGGGGCAAGAACAAGGTCGAGGAAGTATTGATCCTTATGTACATCTCCGGTGTGTTATTAAGATTTTGAAGGTCAAAGGGCTGAACAAACAACAAGTGCTTGCATTTGTTGCAAAAACAGTAGATGGCACTTTTGTCGCTCAGGTCGGGGGCATTTTGCATCAAGGGGTAACCCAGTCAACACCTGCCAAGCCCTCCGTCAATCCTATCAGGATTGGTAACCACATCTTCAATCCACTTTACATGACCTTGTCCAAAGCTCTCCAAATGCTCATGGGACAAGGCCATCTCAAACCCCTTGACCCTCGGCCTCTCCCTGATCCCCATTTCAACCAAGTATAATGCTGTCAAGTACTGCGCCTTTCATCAACAAATTGGTCATGACATTGACAGTTGTTTTCGTTTTCACCATGAAGATCAAGATCTGATTGACAAAAAGGTTATCATTCCACCAGGTCCTACAAAGTCTATCTGCGCTGCATCGATGCACTTGGGGGATAATGTGACTATGCGATCGGGGATGAACGACCTGCTGATGGCGCTCATTTTACTTCCAATGTGGTGGATGGCATGCACTGTTTTAGCACTTTGAAAATGCTATTTATTTTACATTCAAACTTGGGTATTGAGTTAGTCTTGTTGTGTTAGGGTTAGGTGATTTCGGGCATATTAACTCGGACATCACGTCCCTGTTTGTTTTGTTTATCTTTACACTCTTTCTTTTGCGTCTGTTTCTATCATTAAGCCAGTTGAGCCAGAAGATCTGAATGAAACGGCAGTAATTTTCACCTACTTCTCTATGCCTTTAAATCATTGCATTGACCAAAGTTTTTCAAAATTGTTTCCAAAACTGTGATGAAAACAAAGAGGGAGGAATTTCTCGGGATTTGCAAAATTTGAACGATTGAAAGGAAGAGATGCCTGCTAAACCCTTAATGAATGAAATCATGTCTGTTAATGTGAGCACTGAGAAGGATCCTGGCTTGATCCAGATTAGTTCTACATTGTCTTCAGAGAAGCACGAGCGACTGGTCGCTTTATTAAAAGATTTCAAAAACATGTTTATGTGTGGTCCCATGAAGACACGCCTGGAATTGATCTTGAGACTGTATAACATAGTGTGGGAGCCGAATAAGTAGAACAGCCAGAAGATGCGTACCCCAGAAATTAGATACTGTTCAGCATCATGTTGCGTGACTAGGACGTCGAATACGTTAGGAAACCCGAATAGACGGAGGTCAGTGGCTCCGAATGAATAAAAGGGGAATAGGATAAAAGTAGGCTCAGGCCCCGAGGCCCAAAAAGCAAGTATAAATACAAGAACCACAGATTTAGAAAGGTATGTAAGAATCACTTCACAAAACTTAGTAGACAAGCTATTCTAAGTGTCTGAACTAACTTGTCCGTCGGAGTGCTAATTTCGGCACCCCCGACCGGAGTGTTTGTGTCTTTTCAGGTGACTAGCTGAGGATCACTAGGCGTCTCCCAGGATCTAAAGAGTATTTCCAAAACCACTTCTCCACAACTGGCGCCGTTTGTGGGAATACTCAAATACATCCATGGCAAGCGTGACTAAAGATCCCCCGATAGCCACTGACGAGACCGCACAGAGAGGTGACCTCATTCCAGCGAACTCGCTTGGACCAAAAACCATCGCAGCAAGACTTGCCTCAGACCTCTGCTCATCTCCAAACCCAACGCAAAAGACAATACAAGCGACCATGGCACAAGCTAGGCAAACCAAACAGAGGTTGGACAACATCATTGCTGAGAACGAACGCCTTCGTCGCGATCTAGCCTCGAAAATAGCAAAATCCAAACAAACGGTGCGTCAGGCTTCTGAGCGACCCCCGAGGGCAGATGATCGACGATCTCGGACCCGACAGCAAGAAACTGACGACCGCCATGCTTCAACAGATCATCTTGAGGAGTTGGTAAAGGACGAATGTCTCCACCAATGCGTCCGGAGGAGTGTGGTCGAAACACCTGCCCGTCCGAAGGATGCATTTCTGCTTGACACCGTCCACATGATATGCAGCTTGCCAGCAGCCCCGGCCGTGCATGAGATCCAATCACATCCAGGCCCCCAACAGCAACTCACGCCAGCAAAGCGGCCCTGAGAAACGCCAAGTATGACCTTTGACGATTCTGATTTGATCGGTGTAACACTCCTTCACATCGATCCGTTGGTTGTTGAGCTGCGCGTAAATCGGTTCACCGTCGAACGCGTTCTAATCGACCAGGGCAGCACCTCGGAGGTTATGTATTATAAAACCTTCACCAAACTTGGATTCAGCGAGTCAGACCTGACTCCGTCTCCTTATCCACTATTTGGCTTCAATGCCACTCTAGAGTACCCATTGGGAAAGATCAGCTTACTCGTTCGAGCAGGTTCCAGAACGGTGGACGTGGAATTCTTGGTCGTCAGGCTGCCGTTACCGTACAATCTCATCATGGGGCGATCGTAGTTACATACCTTGCAGGCCGTCCCAAGCACCTATCATCAACTGCTACATTTCCTAACAGAACACGGCATTAAGCAAATCTGCGGATCCCAGAAATCGGCACAAGCATGTTATCTCCTTGTCGCCAGAACGCCAAAGGAACTGCAAGTAAACTCCATTGAGGTGCCGAATCGGGAGATCCTGGACGATGTTGGGCGGTATCCAAATGAGAAGGCCATGAAAGATTTAGACCGAGTTGACATTGATGGTAGCCCAGAAAAGTTCTTCATGATCGGCGCCTCTCTAAATCAGGCTGACAGGCAGTAGCTGATCTCTTTCTTGCTCAACAACCTTGACGTCTTTGCGTGGACTCCGTACGAAATACCGGGAATAGACCCGTCAATTTCACAGCACCATCTGAATGTCGATTCGAAATGTAAGTCGATCATTCAGAAAGGCCGACGGTCAGTCGCGGAGCACACTGCCGCCGTTGTTGAGGAGGTAGACAGACTGCTTGACGCCGGGGCAATTAGGGAAGTCACTTACCCTACGTGGCTCTCCAATACAGTGGTGGTGAAGAAGAAAAATGGGACTTGGCGAGTGTGCGTCGACTTCACGGATCTGAACAAAGCTTGCCCCAAAGACTGTTTTCTTCTACCTAGAATCGACCAGCTCGTCGATGCGACGACACGTCATCAACGCATGAGCTTCCTCGATGCTTACAGAGGCTACCATCAAATCGCCATGCATCCAGATAACCAGGACAAAACTGTCTTCCTCACCCCAAGAGGAACCTATTACTACAAAGTTATGCCCTTTAGGCTGAAGAATGCAGGGGCAACCTACCAAAGATTAGTCACCGCCATGTTCAAAGAGCAACTCGGCCACACTATGGAAGTATACATCGACGATATGGTGGTCAAGTCCAAAGAAGAACAGAGTCATATAGCCGATCTAGAAAAGACATTCAGCATCTTACGCAAATATAGAATGAAACTGAACGCTTCCAAGTGTGCGTTCGGAATCGGCTCTGGCAAATTCCTGGGTTACATCGTCAATCACCGAGGAATCGAAGCCAACTTGAGGCAAGTCACAACAATCATGGAACTCGGCTCCCCCCGTTCAGTAAAAGAAGTCCAAAAGTTGATGGGGATGGCTGCTGCACTCAACAGGTTCAGCCGGTCTACAGATCGCTGCCGACAATTCTTTCAAACACTACGGCAGGGTAAGGCTTTTGAATGGTCCGCCGAATGCGAATCAGCCTTCAACGGACTCAAGACCTACCTCCGCTCAGTACCTCTCTTTGATAACACCTGCCGTTGGTGACCCGCTCATCCTATATCTGGTAGTTTCCGATAGGGCCGTTAGTGCCATACTGTTAAAAGAGGAGGAGAGGGAGCAACGGCCAGTGTATTATGTGAGCAAGGCAATGGTGGACGCCGAAACACGCTACCTTCCGCTGGAAAAACTCATCTTAGCCCTAGTCATGGCGGCAAGAAAACTGATGCATTACTTCCAGGGACATAGCATTGGGGTGCTAACAGATTATCCCCTCCGATCAGTTCTACGGAGTGTGGAAGCATCAGGACGTGTTTCAAAATGGGCTCTTGAACTCGACCAATACGACATTCAATTTTTACCTAAAACTGCAATCAAGGGGCAGGTGTTGACCGACTTTGTTGCCGAATTCACCGGCGAGCTTGCCAGCCTCAAACCTGATGAATTTCGACCAAAGGCTGATGTTCTACCAAAGCCGAACTGGAGAATTTATGTCGGGGATATTTGGCAATTATACTGTGATGGATCATCTAACCAAAGGGGCAGTGGCACCAGAGTTGTAATCATGTCTCCAGACGGCGCAGTAATTGAGTAGGCCGTCAAGTTAGCGTCGAAGCATCAAATAACGAAGCCGAATACGAAGCCCTTCTAGCTGGTCTGCAGAATGCGCACCTTCTCGGTGCTCGGCGTCTGCTTGTGTTTTGTGATTCAAAATTGGTAATCAATCAGCTAAGGGGGAGTACACGGCAAAAAACGACCGTATGGCGGCCTACATGAAAACGGCCAATTCCTTGCTGGCAAAATTTGACCATCACGAAGTGAACCAAATAACACGCGACCAGAACACACACGCGGATGCCTTAGCGTGCCTAGCCTCCGCCATCAATTCTAAGATCAAACGGACCATTGATGTAGGTTTTGTCCCGGAGCCGAGTATTGGCCGTTCGGAGGAAATCGACGTCAACGTTATAGAATCCGCACCAAGCTGGATGGACCCCATTGCTGCATTCCTCTCTTCTGAACAACTCCCAGAGGACAAAAAAGAAGCACACAAGCTGCGAAATAAAGCCCTGCGATACTATCTGGATCCGCAAGGAGGGCTTTACAAAAAGTCCCTCTCTGGTCCATATTTGGAATGCGTGCACCCCGACAAAGTGGAGGAGCTTCTGACAGAGATACATGAGGGCAGTTGTGGTGCCCATTCTGGTGGACACTCCCTGGCCCATCGAGCTATAACGCAGGGATACTATTGGCTGACAATGAGAGCTGACGTGGAAAGTTATGTAAAAAAAAGTGAACAGTGCCAAAAGTTCTCCCCATTAACCCATCTGTCTACAGAAGAGTAGAACTCTATCACCAGCCACTGGCCGTTTGCTCAGTGGGGACTTGATATTGTAGGACCGTTGCCCAGGGCCCCAGGGAACAAGCGATTCTTAATCGTCGCGACAGACTACTTCATAAAATGGGTCGAAGCGGAGGCTTTAACACATATACGAGATGCTGACATTAAACGCTTTGTATGGAGAAACATCATAACACGATTCGGCATTCCGAGAGCTCTCATCTCAGACAATGGCACCCAATTCGATTGTGGCGTATATCGAGAGTTATGTAGTAAATATGGCATTCGGCCTTACCTCTCGACACTGTCCTACCCCCAAAGCAATGGTCAAGCCGAAGCCTCTAACAAATCCATCTTCGACGGCATCAAAAAGAGACTGGAAAAGGCTAAAGTCAAATGGGTCGAAGAATTGCCGAGTGTATTGTGGGCTCATCGTACTACGCCGAGGAGATCCACTGGAGAAACGCCGTTTGCTCTATGCTTTGGAACCCAGCCAATCTTACCCCTCAAAATCGGCCTCCCAACTCTGAAATCGCAAGTTTTTGATATGGGCCGAAACAACATGATGCTTGCCCTAGATCTAATTCTGATCGAAGAGCAAAGAGACCGCGCCCTGGCATCCATGGCACGGTATCAGCAGCAGCTCGCCAAATCGTATAATCAGCGAGTTCAGTTGCGCCGATACACGCCAGGGGAGCTTGTCCTGAAGAAGGTACTTCCAGCCGACCAGAAACCGGCCAATGAAAAATTGGGTCCAAACTGGGACAGCCCCTATCAGATAGAATCCATCCCAGGAACAGGGGCATATCGGCTCTCAGACATGTCAGCAAGAAGCCTGCCACGGCCTTGGAATTCAACACATTTACGTAAATTCTATCATTGACCTGACTTGTGGGCTTGATACTTGTACATATTCCACCGTTGCAATACAAAGCTTCTCGTTTTCTCAAGCTCGCCCCCAAGCCTTTAAGGGCCGATTAAGCCTTCTAAGGCCAAAATAAGTCTCCGAATTCGGAGCCCCCTTTGGTGCAGGTCACCTTAGGGTCGATTAAGTCTCCGTATTCGAAGTCCCTTTTGGTGCATGTCACCTTAGGGCCGATTAAGTCTCCGAATTCGGAGCGCCCTTCGTGGATATCACGTTTGGCCAAAATAAAGTCTCCGGATTTGGAGCCCCCTTTGGTGCATGTCACCTCAGGGCCGATTAAGACTCCGAATTCGGAGCGCCCTTCGTGGATATCACGATTGGCCAAAATAAAGCCTCCGAATTCGAAGCCCCCTTTGGTGCATGTCACCTCAGGGCCGATTAAGCCTTCGGATTCGGAGCGCCCTTCGTAGATATCACGATTGGCCACACTAAGTCTCCGGATTCGGAGCCCCTTTTGGTGCACGACACCTTAGTGCCGATTAAGACTCTGAATTCGGAGCGCCTTTCGTGGATATCACGATTGGCCAAAATGAAGCCTCCAAATTCGGAGCCCCCTTTGGTGCATGTCACCTTAGGGCCGATTAAGTCACCGGATTCGGAGCCCCCTTTGGTGTGTGTCACCTCAAGGCTGATTAAGCCTCCGGATTCGGAGCACCCTTCGTAGATGTCACAATTGGCCACACTAAGTCTCCGGATTTGAAGTCCCTTTTGGTGCATGACACCTTAGTGCCGATTAAGACTCCGAATTCGGAGTGCCCTTCGTGGATATCACGATTGACCAAAATAAAGCCTCCGGATTCGGAGCCCCTTTTGGTGCACGACACCTTAGGGCCGATTAAGGCTCCGAATCCGGATTGGCCTTTTTGAGAGATGCATTCAGACCACTTTATTGGCCGAATAAATATTCATTGAATCGTTCTTAATTCAAGCCGGTCAATGCATGTTTAAACATTTACGTCACACAACACAAAACTTGCCAGTAAGTTGAAATAATACGATTAATTAAACACATGGCATTTCAAGACCAAATACAAACGTTGAAAATAAAAGAAATTCTGTGGATATTCGGCGCGAAGTCTATTCATTCGGCACCCTCATCGTCGCTCTTCTCAATGTCGAAATCGGAATAAGGAAAGTAGTGGCGATGATACAGGGGCGAGGCCAAATTAATGCCCACGGCTTCGAGAGCTTCCTCGATTTGAAGGGCCTTGATCCAGCCGTGCTTGAATCCACGATTTTCACATCGGCAGACCTCCTCGACACAGTCCTGTTTGGTCTTCTCTATCCCGACCTTTAGGCCGTCCTGAAACCCCTTTTCATAACCCGAGGTCCGTTTGGTCACTCCCTCCACAACAACCAAGTTAGATTGACCGGCCGCCACCGACGCGCTCGTTTGAACATTCTTCAGCTCCCGAAGCTCACGCTCAGCCTTTTTCGCACGAATCTCCAGACTGCGATTCCTTTCGTCCTTTTTCTCACTTTCATGACACGCTTCCCGCAGACGCATGGCGACTTCGTAAGCAGTATATAGTCCTTTTACAACCCCATGTATGCCATCTCGAAATACTTCAAAATCTCGACGTCCGGGAATATCTGTTGAGCGAACTCGACTACCACATCTGGGTCTTTAATGATAGAATTTGCCTCCGTCATTGGTCTATTCCTCACAAAAACTACAAAACTCAATGGTCATGGCGTCACATCAGGCTCAATTTTCGGCCGCGGGCGCGGAGAATTTCCCCGTTGTTTCCTGTCCTTTCGAGGCGATCTGCTTCGATGACTAAGGAGCTGTTGTGTTTCCCGATCCTTGGACGTTCTTCTTCCCGTGCACGTAGGCTCGCTACTACGACTCATTGCGGCGTCTGATTCAGTCAATCTTTGTCCCTCCCAAGTTGCCTGAACGGAAATAAATAGGGCCTCTGGCGTGCACCCGCCCCATTTATCCTTCAAATGTTTACAGCTCTCCCGAGGCAACGTCAGTAATCCCAAACGTCAACAGTCGGATGACAATTGTCCAGCCCACGAGCTGGGCCAACTCGCGCCCTAGCTAAGGCAAGGACAGATTTACTAATCTGGTCGGCATGTTTTCAAGCGCAAGCGTCGATCCATGTGTGCCTCAGCCAGCCCACGAGTTACGCCCATTCGGCTTTCCAAGCTCGCGCCCTGGCTAAGGCAAGGGCAAATTTACTAATCTGGTTGGCCATGTTTTCAAGTGCAAGTGCCGACCCATCTGTGCTGCCCATTCGGCTTCCCAAGCTCGCGCCTGGCTAAGGCAAGGGCAGATTTACTAATCTGGTCAGCCATGTTTTCAAGCACTAGCGCCGATCCATGTGTGCCTCAGCCAGCCACAGTTACACCCATTCGGCTTCCCAAGCTCGCGCCCTGGCTAAGGCAAGGGCAGATTTACTAATCTGGTCGGCCATGTTTTCAAGCGCAAGCACCGATCCATCTGTGCCTCAGCCAGCCCACGAGTTACACCCATTCGGCTTCCTAAGCTCGCTCCCTGGCTAAGGCAAGGGCAGATTTACTAATCTGATTGGCCAAATACCTAAGCTAAGCAGCCAATCTAACCATAACCGAAAGCAATATCATTCATCAACATTTTCCTTAGCCGGTTGAGCACAACTCATAAAATTTTTTATACTCAAGTTACCAAACAAAAAGTTACAAGCCCGCATAAAAATGCCTAGCAAAAAACTATGACTGTAGCAACAGATGAAAAATACTAAATTAAAAACTGTAAAAATACAATTGACATCCTAAAAACTATGTGTAACAGCGCCCGCGTGGGGACCTCGTGCTACAGTTCGGACTCGATTTGTGTCACGGTTCTTAATCTGAACCAAAGAGTCCAAATCTGGCAAATCGTTTTGAGAAACAGATTTTTGAAAAAGTAGTGCCAAACATGGACTGCTTTGCCAGATACAGAGTCGCCACCTAAATATTTTAAAATGGGGGAATTTAGGAAACCCTGACTCGGTGCCGAAGGCCACATGTCCGTCATCACCGGAGTTGTCTCGGCTCGGGAGCTTGGGTACGATCGGGGAAGGTCAGCTATGAGCACCCCCTTTCGCCCGGTCCGAAGACCGGCCTCTACTAACCATGATATCCGATTTTGAAAACATTACGTGTTCTTATTCCATTTATTAGCCTAGAATTACTATGTTATGCGCACAGCAAACAAGTATAGACTAGATTGCCTAATTTGGAAATAAACATTGCATATCCGTTCGGTTTAAAAATGCTTTGGAATTTGCTACTCGCAAGTAGGCTAAAATACGGATTTCAACGAGTTTTTCCAACTCAAACAATCCAACCTTCACCCACAGGCATTCGAAACATTTTAACACATAAGCATCTAGCCACATGTTAAGCATGCTGTTATGACAACATTCACACTCGTGCGATATGCTAAAGCGGAAATACTTACATAGTACTCCGTGCCAAAACAAAGAACTTGTTAGCAAACATGCATGATCCAAGTCCATGTGAAGTGCCTAATGCATCGCATACAAAATGTTACTAGAATAGGCTCGGCTATCCTAAACATGTTATGTGAAAATGCACAATTAACACATATTCAATTCGGAATTGAAGTATTGATGCAATTAGCGTGATGTACCGAGCCTAATGCATGTCAACAAATGCATGGATGCACACATGCATAGCATAAGGTATGCTAAATTAGACGTGCCCTAATACTAACCATTAAAGCGGGTAAGTAAAAGGGAAGAAAGAAGTGGGGATTGGAAGACATTCACACCACCCACACACACTTATTACAGATTTGCCCTCGCTCGGAGGGACCGAATAAATATTACAAATTAACTAACTACGCAAGCTAATTAATATTACAAATTAACTAATTTAATTAAAAAAAAAATTAAATTAAATTAATTAAAGCAGGAAAGCGTCTCGGGAGACGCGCCACCATGCGCAAGCTGCCTCTGTTTTCCTTCTTTTCCTCCTCTGGAGGCTGTCAAAGCCTCAGGACTACATCCTTGGACAGAGGGGATCATCACCGGCTGAATGAAACCTCCACCGGCAGTGTAGTATGGCCATCGGCACAAAATAGGGTCTGTCGGCAGAGAAAAATGTGCCGGTCGGCACATTACACTGCCGGTCGGCAGAGTATTCCTGCAGAACCTGCAACTCACAGCAACAAAGGGCAAAACAAGGCATGGCAGCATATTTCAAGGCATGTATGCATCAACCATGTCTCTTATCATTGTGATGACTCAAAGGGACATGTGCCTCGGTTCTCGGACCACCAATCACGCATTTCCATGCATGATGGCCCAAGGAACCAAGTATGCAACTTTGGTTTCAAATGCATGCAAACCAATCAAACAAATTAGGCCCAATTCCTATCACCAATTCAAGGAACAAGGCATGCATGCAAAATGCAATGCAAACTAGGCATACAAGCTAGGAATGCAACATGACATGGCAATGCACTTATGCAATCATGCAAGCATACATAGGGCAATGCAAATGGATGGCAAGATGGACTTATACATGAATTAGGCAGCTCTAATAAGGCCTAAAACAGTGGCCATAATGACCAAAACAAGAAGCCAAAACACATGCACACATACACATGATGGAAGGCCTACACTTGGGCACAATTTAAACAACCCTCAAGCACACTTAAAAGGGACAAACGAGAGCAACTAGCATGCAACCTAAGCATTGAAATCATGTCATAAAATGATGCCAAATCATATTAAGCAAGACAAGCAAATGCATGTAAGCATGGTCTAAGCACTTGAAGCAAGTCATGAAGCTTTGAAGCATGTTTATCACAACAAACATGGCATGCATTGAACAACCTAAAACAGGTTTTTAGCTCATAACATGAGGCCCAAAAGACCACTTAGATGGCGTCTAGATGGCTCAAAGACAAAGGCATGCAAAGGCACCAAAACATGGAGTATTGCAACATATGCTTTCAAAGCATTAAAGAGGCATGCAAGGCAATCAAACAAGCATGGAAATGGGACTGAAATGACATATAGAATGATCCCAAATCACCAAAACAATGCAAAGATGGCATGCTACACATGCACATACTCAAGGCCAACAAGCCCAAATGCAAAGGAGCCATATAATGCATGCAAAGATCGGCCCAAACGACTATGGACAGAGCTAAAGCATGGCAAAATAAGCACATAATCTTCACAAATGCAAGCCTAAAACATGCTCCAACAAAGGCTAACAACCTAGACATGTTAAGGCACAAACATGGCATTACAAGGCAACTATGCTAAACATGCATAAGGTTCCAAAACCAACTTTAAATCATGTTATATCATGGATATATAAGCATGAAAAACAAACCAAACATGCTCAACACACACTCAAGCATAGGCTTCCTTAGGAAGGCCAAAATGTGCCCTTTTCAAGGACAACAAGGAGAGGGGGTGGCCCTCTCCTTCTTGGGACTTCAAAGCATCATCTTCACCACTGAAATCCCTCAAGATTTCAGTGGTGAAGAGACCTCAACACCAAAATCCCGGAGTTAACACAAAATGGCTTAAAATGAGGCCTTTTGAGGCCTAAGGGTGGTCAACACCCCTCAAACAACAAAACACTCTTAATAAACAATAAAGAGGGCTTAAAAATAGAACTTTTTTATGTTATACAATAATCACAAAAACAGCTCTAAGATAGGTATAAAATTGATGCAAGAATGGGGAATAAAGGTGTAAGTTTCTTACCCTTGTAGTCCTCTTCAACAAGGATGCTCCAATGGCCTCCTTTGGCTCCAAATCAGTCAAGAAACTCAAGAACAACCCCTTAGAACTCTAATCTCAAGAGGAAGGTGAAACACTAGGTGTTTGTGTGCAATAGTAAGGCACAAAACACCTAGTGTGCAAAAATGGGAGGGAAAGAGAGATAGATTGTGTATGTCTAACCCTAACCCTAGAAAACCAGAGCTCTCCTCTGTCTTTTCTCTCTCAAAAATGTCTAAGCCTCTCCCTCCCTTGCCTTAGAGAGAGCTTCTCTCTATATGCCTCTTGTAAAGCTTACCAAACAAGCTTTGCAAGAGGGAGATCCCTCCATACACGTGTATGGAGGGGAGCAAAAGTTATACAGCTGTCCAAAAATATCTGCAAAAGCAGATGAACAGCAATCGGCCGGCAAAAAATGCCATCTTGGCCAAACAAAGTGCCGACCGGCACAAAAAAGTGCTGACCGGCAACAAACAGTGCCGACCGGCAAACTACATTGCCGGTGGCAGCAAAAACCAGCCGGTGGCATCTAGCCACTGCCGGTGATGGGTGGGGATGGTCTACAAGCCCCACCCTGCCTCTCAAAGGCAAGACGCAAGTGTTTGGTGCAAAACCAGACACTAAACGGTCGAGTTCGGGGATCCTGAGGCGGGGCGCGCGAGCCGAGACCTCCGGGAACTCCAAACGAACACAAACATGGATAATCACCGAGTGTTCAAACGGTGACGTCCAAGTCTTGAGGACGGTCAAAAATGGGGTGTCTACACTATGTCAGTTGGCCGGATCAGCCTTCGAAATCAGACTCCAATAGCTCAACATCCACTTGCTCATATGGTATTGGCATAATCAATGAAGGGTTAGCAGCAGCAAGGGCTTTATGCCAGCCATGTTTGAATCCTCGATTTTCAAACTTGGGGACTTGGTCCACATACTCGGCGAATCCAGCATTTTTCCCAGCCTTGAATACTTTGGAAGACTTCGAGTCGGCTGCTTCCTTCGCCGCCTTCATTTCAGCCAACTCAGCCTCCAGTTTGGAGATCGCCTTCTGGGCCAATTTGAGCGCATCTTCGCCCGTGTCCGTCTTCTTCTCGGCATCCGATCTCAATTGATCCGCGCAACGAGCCCTCTCCATCTCAGCGTCGGTCCTTGAGGCTTCCTTGTTCACCCTCAAAGCTTCGACCTCGGCCCTTCTCCTCTAGCCTTCAACTTCCTCGCGTAAATGACCATTCTGTTTGACGGCGTCACCATGGCGACGACCCATATCGGCTATCCATCCGACGGTCTGCAAAACAAGAATTCAAAACCATAACTTCAACAGTATTTGGATTATATGAAGCTAAGTTCGAATATGTGCCAAAAGTGCCGATTGGGCGGCTAATGCTGTCGCATTCAGATCCGTTTCTACCCGGAAAGCCTCCTTGTCAAATGACAACGACACGGACGTAGCCAAGCTGAATGCGACTTCCGGATCTTTAAGCGCCGAAGCGTCAAAAGAAACCAGCATGTTTTTTATCATCGGCTAAATGACAAAAGGAACGATCATGTCTGATCCCTCTAATCGAGGACGTCTGCCGCCGTGTTCTTCTAAGCTGACCTCAAACCCGGCAGGGCGTTTCTCTGCCTCAACTTCTTGGCCAGCCTGCACGATCAACGTAGATTCGGCATCCCGATTTTCCGTCATCTCCACCTCAACGCGGAAGAACTATGATTCGCCAACAGGCAGGGAGAATTGAGATTCGACGGCGGGTGGTACTTCAGACGGAAGGGCCTCCGCTCTTCGCCGCGCGGCCAACCTTTCTGCATTCGCTTTCTTGGCAAGTTTTGTCAGGCTTAACCCGGCCATGTCTTCGGGGTCTGCGGTGGGAATATCCTCTAAGCCGTTAAAAACGCCGTCAAATGAAAGATCCCCTCGGCCCGAAGTGGATGGGGGATCGGCCGAATTCAATACCGCGTCAGACAAGATTTCGGAATGATTTGATTCGGTAACATTAGCTACATCCCGCTCCGAATCAGACCCTCCAAAACCTGCCTCAAGTTTTTGAAGTCGGACAAAATAAGAGCGATGAGAGAATCTTCACCCGCCGGAACGGGGATATTTTTCGCCGCCGAGAAGGTCATATATGTCGGCTCGTAACGAAGTAAAATGTGGGCCACCTTGCCTTGTTTCTGAAGACTTCGACGGCCGAAATATTTGAGCGCGACTTTGATACCCGAAAGAACGGCGCCGTCAGTTGAAGACAGAACTTTCTTCAAATTGCTCCCTGCACAAGCCAAGCCGTAACATTTCAAAGAAGAGGCTTTACAACAAAAACGAACAAATAATAAAAGCGAGAAGGCAATCAGCCACCTGGCTCGCCCCTCCGTCTAGGAATAGGATCGACGTGATCCTCCCCTTCGCCAAATTCCCAGTTACCCTGGACAACGACCATAACATCATCAACTCGTTTTCCAGAACTGGAAAGCATAGTAATCAGCTGATGGTCGATATCCTTGGCCTTAAGGAAGAAACGCCCATGCCAACCAGAAGACTTAGCCAAGGCATAACAATGCCGGATGGCTGGAATGCCAAGGTTAATTCTTAGGTGACGGTTGAGCGCTATAACCCCCATTATGATTCTAAAGAAATTCATATTAGGTTGGAAAGGGATTAAACCCCAATGGCGAAGCACAGCCCTAAGAAACGAGTGAAGGGGGAAACGGACTCCACCCTCTGCAATTGACAAAAGAGGAAAGACAATCGTGGTTTTGTCCTCCCTCTCCATATCAAGAGTGCCGTCTGCCACAAGCAACAGACGGACATCATCAAGAATGGAGAAATGGCGTTTAAAGCCAACAATTCAATCTGACGAGAGGAGGTCTTTTGAATGTTTCACCATACCCTACAGTTTATGAGCATATGCCAAGGAAGGAATAAACCAGAAAGAGTCTTCGAAGCAAGGGAGGAGAGAACTTATAAAGGACGAAGAGGATATCAGAGAAGAGAGTTTTAGGGACAATTCAAAAGGCAATCCAGCGATATGCGTCATAAAATACATACTTGAAAGGACGTCAAAATTTTAAATCGCAATAAATAGACACGTACGAGGAGACAGGAGGTCGACACAATAATCGAAAGGGGTGCGCTTAGATATCCGCATGAGGATGAGGCCAACCGTCGAATTTTGGCTTCGACTTTTCGAAATTCAAAACCAAGCACTCCGGCCAACTGTCGTAGGTGAAGTGCTTGAGGGGCAGTTGTAGGAGCCGAATAAGTAGAACAGTCAGAAGATGCGTACCCTAGAAATTAGAGACTGTTCGGCTTCATGTTGCGTGACTAGGACGCTGAATACGTTAGGAAAGTCGAATAGACGAAGGTTAGTGGCTCCGAATGAATAAAAGAGGAATGGGATAAAAGTAGGCTCAGGCCCCGAGGCCCAAAAAGCAAGTATAAATACAAGAACCACAGATTTAGAAAGGTATGTAAGAATCACTTCACAAAACTTAGCAAACAAGCTATTCTGAGTGTCTGAACTAACTTGTCCGTCAGAGTGCTAATTCCGGCACCCCCGACCGAAGTGTTTGTGTCTTTTCAGGTGACTAACTGAGGATCACTAGCGTCTCCCAAGATCTGAAGAGTATTTCCAAAACCACTTCTCCACACATAGGATCACTCTCGGCCTCGAGACTCGACCCCTTTGCTTTCAAACTTTGATTCATAATGTTCAAAGGTCAACCAAAGTATGAGGCTTGTATGGCCGGATTTGAAGCAGCCCTTGAACTAGGGGCAATAAGGTCGTATGTCATCAAAGGAAACTTGCATAGTTGGGTTAGAATCAGCCTTTGAACTAGGGGCAAAAAGGTCAAATGTGCTCGAAGATTTAAAATTGGGTCATTTCTCAAGCCAATGGAGATCGGCAAGAAAGCCAAATCCTAGAAACTGAGAGAATAAAATTTTTGCTAAAGGACAATCGAGTTGCTATGCATGACACTAGGGGAAAATTCAGACCTAATTGGATGGGCTCCTACATCATCAGTGAACAACATTCATTCTCTTGGATTCAGATGGCTTAGAGATCTCAAAACCGATCAACATGGACAAGTTAAAATTCTCCATCATTGAGAGGCTCGCTGGGCCGAAAACCCAGAAGGGCGATCCAAGCAAAAGTTAGAGCATAGAAAAAAAAAAGAACAAAAATGAAAAAGAATAAAGAAAAAATGGAAACAAAGCAAAAAGCAAAGAAAAAGAAAAATAAAGAAAAATGAAAAGGAAAAATATAGCTCGCAAGGTTGAAAACCCGGAAGGGCAACTTTGGCAAAAATTAGAGCGCAAAAGGAGAGTGTTAATACTTGAGTGCACCTTAACCCCAGAACTACATACTGCCTGATTCCCATCTTTGGAATATGTAGGCAACTTCATCCTGAAGTTCGGTCCCAACTATTTTCAACATGCTTGTCTCATCCATGTTGGTTGGCTTATCTTTATTAAAACTCAGCTACTTTACCCATGTGCAAATTGGCTCATCTTTGTATTCATCTTCGTTCAAAATCGATTGTCCTATTCTGTTAGAAGATTCAGCTGCAAGACAAATCAAGTTCAGATCTAAGATTGTGCATCTCAAAAGTTAATTCCATGTTGGCCGAATAGTGGCCATTTGCAAAAATAATTTTTGAGGATTTTTAGTAAAACTAACTAATTTTCTCAAAAATTATTCCATTTTTCCAGAACTGGACCATTTCTTGGACCCAAAAAAGGAAAAATTTCAGTGCTTACAGCCTGATTTACATGATTCAAAGTAGAAAGTCGAACAAGCATGTTAATCTAACTATCATGTTGGTCAAATTTGTTTTAGCAGAAAGCCAAAAAAGTAAAAAATAGTCGAAACAATGAACTAGGGGCACAGTCGAGTCAGGTTTTCTGTCTTTTTCCCATTGTCAACGGACTCGCCAGAAAGGGCACAGTTAAGGCTAACAGTAGAGGGCCAAATGCTCTCTCATCCTCCAAGCAACGAGGCATCAATCCAAGTGCGGAGCACGAACTAGAAATTGAGAAGGATATTCGGCCCCCCTCATAAGGTCCACAACTTCCATCTTATCCATCAACCACACTTGGGAAGGGATAAAAAATAAGAGAGATTAAAGAATAGAGAGATGTGCGTTAAGAGAAAAAGTAAGGAAAAGGCTTTTTAGAGAAAATAAAGATTGAGTGCCAAACTGATATGAGAATCACAAATGAGAAATGGTGGGAAGCAATACCTGGAGAAACAGTGGGCTCTCGTGAATTGAGAGGTCTCCCACCGGTGGTAAACACCCAAGTGTTGTGTTTGTTGTTTTTGTTTTGAGTCTTGTTTTGAGTCGTTTTGATTTTAGTATGTGTAAATGGACCTGTTAATATTGGTTTTATTTTGTTTTTCCTTTGTTGAGTCGTGGTGTACTGTGGACAGTCGAGGGCTCAATACCCGGTTAAGAACTCATTCTTGGTTTCAATTGCAAAAATAAATCATTTTGTGCTCAGAGTGTCGTGTCATTCCCACCATGATGTGCGAAATAGGATTCTTTCTTTCATAAACTGCAAGGTCTAACCTCGATCAAAAGAGAGAGCAATAGAACAAGGACCTATCTAAAGCTACATAGGTTCCAGGATGCAAAGCACAAGAAAAAAAGGGAAAATTGCAATTTCTGGGATTACATTCTGGAGGCACCTTTTCAGGCCTTGTCATTTCTCCGAAGTATAAGTGTACCTCAAGCTCAAGCTCAAGCCTACTTCAAGCCAGAATGGCGATCAAAGTGCTCTCCCTAAACACCATTCCCTGTCAGAGGCGTCTTGGTTGTGTTTGCAATGAGTTCCTAGGAGACCAACTGCGACGGTGGAAACTAGAGTTCGAATGGCGATGCCTAAAACACAAAGATTTGGAATTTTCGAGACTAAAGTCTGGTTTAAATATCCAGGAGTGTATCTTCAGCTTGAAATCTGTATGGCAGACCCACATGTAAAGTCCACACATACTCTCCACTTTCCATTCTTTCTCTGCACAACAACAGTATTGGATAGCCATTCTGGGTATTGAACTTCCATAATGCCTCCAATATCCTTGTTGTCCTTGATTGCCTTGGTATGGTGAGGTGCCGGCCTTCTAGTTTTCTAGATTACTGGTTTGTAGTTTGGGTCTACGTTGAGCCTATGGCATGCCACTTCTGGATCAACGCCTTCCATTTCATAAGGAGTCCATGCGAACACATCCCTATATTGTAGCAGAAAGTATGTCAGCCAATCTTTGTCTGTTGCACTGAGACTCTTTTTGATGAGAAAGAATTTTTCTTCGTCTTTTGGATCGATTGGCACCTTCTCCAACTCTTCGATGTTCTTTGCGGTGGATTCTATGCCAACTAGTTCTTCAAATATTTCTTCGGTGTGAATTTCCTGGATTCTTTTTTTGGATGGCTACACTACCAGACATTACTTAGCAGATGTCTAATCTCCTTTGATTTCTCCTATGTCATCTCCAATCGGGAATCGTATGACTTGGTGAAAAATGGACGGAACTGCCTTCATTTTGTGGTGCCATGTTCTTCTCACTATTGCATTGTACGGGAAAGGGACGCTCACCACAAGGAATTACACTTGCTGAGTGATGACACCTGCTCTTACCGACAAGAAGATCTTGCCCAAGGGATAAACCAAACTTGAATTAAACCCAAACAATGGTGACTCGGCTAGATATAGTCGTCATATGACAAACCTAACTTCTTCAATAGTTTGTAATATATGATTTTCGATAAGTTGCCTTGGTCTACCAACTCCCTTCTGATAGCGAATCCTCTGATTTAAAGGGTTACTATCAAGGCGTCACTATGTGGATGTTGGATCCATGTTAGATCATCGTCGGAAAACGAGATATATAGCTCGGATAGTCGAGCTCTTTTCGTAGGGGTCTCAAATAGGGACATGACCTCCTTCAAGTGTGCCAACTTTCTTGTCTCACCTTTTATTTGCTTTATATATTTCTTCGGCGGGATTGAGTATATCATGTTAATGGTTGAGGTTGGTTGAGTGGTTCCGTCTTTGTCGCCATGCTTGCCCTTGCAGCTTTCTGAGTGATCAACAAATGTCTGCAAGTACCTGCTCTGGACAAGTTCTTCCAAGAATTGCTTCAAGGTTTTGCATTTGGTAAAGCGTCCATAATCTTTGTGATAGGAACACCTCAATCTCCAATTTCTGAGAGATGGGTCCCCAACCATGTTCTGTGGCTATAAGAAGTATGACTCATTCTGGATCTTTATCAGGATCTGGTATAGTGGTTCTGTAAATGTGGTGACAATCACCTTGTAAGATTCTTTCCGAGGCTTGGGTTGTTCAGCAATCGCATTTGACTCTTTCATCTTCTGGTCGAAGGATTTTTTTTCTTCGTTTCTTTGGCTTCTGGGTTGGGGCTATGTCAGACGTGGCTCATCGATTCTTTTTAGGTCGTCCTCGATCTTATAGTGTTGCTCTACATGGCTCATTAGACTATTTACGTCAATGGGGGGTTTCTTGGTTAGGGACTATCGAATCTTGCGGGTTGGGTACAAGCGTAACTTGAATGATGCAACTACCAATTATTCATTGCAATTGTTGATTTCATTGTAGGTCGTCCAAGATCTGCTGGCGTATTTCCTCAGGCTTTCACTTTTTCCTTTCTTCATCGTAAAAAACACGTCCACCTCTTTTGATGCTCGTTTATTGGTGATAAAGCATAAGAAAAATGCCTGATGTAGTTGCCTCCAATCTTTGATGGATCGGGCCTCCAATTTGTAGTACCATCTCATGGCCATCTCTCCTAGACTGAAAGAGAACATTTTTCACATGATTGGCCTATTATAGATCTTTAAGGTCATGGCTTGTGTGTAATGTTGTATGTGGCTGGTCGATTCTCCTTTTCCGTCATATTGGTTTAACTTTGGAGTAAATCTCTTTGGTGGGTCGGCACTATCGATGGCTTTGAAGAAGGGAGAGGCCATTTCTTCTCATAAAAGCTTCTTTTGAGCCAGTTTGGGCTTCCACTAGTACGTTGATCGAGCCACCTTTTTAAGTCACTTTTTGGGGGGATCGGGCAAACTGTCACGATTGGTTAAATGCCTCTTCCGCGTTCGCCTAGGGTGGTTTCTGGCCATTTGTCTTGCGTCATCCTTTTTGTTCAAACGATTTGTTTCTCGTGTGCTTTTCTCCGATCCTCCCTTCTTCAGGCTTGCCGTAGTTTTTTCTTCAAGGTCTCGATTTGGGCAGTGAGCTGGTCTACTAATTAGTTTTGCCAATCATCTTCTCTCAAGGAGGTTATGTCTATTGAGTCTTCTAGAGGCACTTCGGAGTCCCGGCCAAAGTTCTGGCCGAGCGTGCTTCTAATCAAAATGCACTAATGATCACTTGATATCTCTTTTAGAGAATGATGGGCACTCATCTTCTTGTAGTTCTTATAAATGACGCCAACTGTGGAAAATGAAATTATCTCGACAAGAAAAGCGAGATGATGCACCTAATTCTTTGTACTCTGTAAAAAGAAACCAAACGTCAACGATCACTTCTGACCAAGGTTGGTCAGGAAGACCCTTTGACAACAAGTCAGTACACTGATCGGCCATAGTGTGTAAATATAAGAAAGGAAATATTTTTGAAGTAGAAATTGATTAAGATTGAATATAATTGGGTTGGGTTGGGTTGGATTGGATTCACTCACTTGTCCCCTTTTTACTTTGTTAGCTTACCCATTTATAACTATTTTCGATTAAATCTCATCTGTCATATCTTGTTTTGATCAAAGGGCTCTACCTATACCTAGCTTTGGTTGACTAACTTGCCAAGCATGCCTTATCCTTAATTGTTGGATCTCTAGCGCATGGATGGCCTGCATGATGTCAGATGTTAGTGGCCAGCTCACTAAGCATTACGTCCGTAGGATTAAATTGATCGAACGGCTCTGCCTCCTACTAGGTCTAGCCTATGCCTTAGTCTTGTATGTTCTACACTTGTCACCGTTGGATGATGCCTGATCTGACGCCTCTCCTTTATTTTACAAATTTGTCTTGTAGAAGATTATCTTTTATATTTGCTTGTCTCCTCACGTGCCTTGATTGAATGCCAAGTTGTTGCCAGCTGCCTTTCATGGGCTCCATGTGATGGGTTTGGACTTACTATTTTTTGTCTTGGGCTAGCGTGATTGAATTTGGGCATGGGCTCATATTTTTTTTCCTCCAAAATTTTAATAGGAGACATTTTATAGTTGAATTAAATTCAAATAATATTTATTAATTTGGTGGGTGAAGTAAAAATCTAATAGAAGGCTTTTGGGAGTGTTATAAAATTAATAAATAAATAAGTTTTATGATCTATCTAATAAATGGACTTTACAAATTTAAAGTAAGGACTATGTTAAAAAAGAAAAAATAAAGGTGAAGATTAAACTTGTAGAACTTATTATGTGAAACTCTTTTATAATGTGGATCTTCTATAATAATAATAATAATAATAATAATAGAATAGGTGTCTTTGACAAGGGTTTATTGATAATAAGTCAATTTCTATGGGAGTATGACATTAAGTCTAATAATTTATTTTTTAATAGAGTTAAGGATATGAATAATGAAATTACTTCGTGAGAAGAACAAATTATCGCTTTGAAAGTTTTTTTTTTTTCCATTTTCATCCCACTGCTTAATGAAATTGTTTGGTGAGAAGAAAAGTTTTGAAAGAAATTTTTTTTTTTTTTTTTTTTAAGTTTTACTACCGCCTCCGGACAACCGCCAGCATCGGAAAAGTTGTCGAAAAGTTGCCAATGGTGACAACTAGTGGTAGTGGTGATATGGATAGATAGACAAATTACGTGGATAAATAGGTGACATATAGACAAATAGGGGATGACACTTGGACATATAGGTAGACAAATAGATAACACCTGAATAGATAAGTGACATGGACAGAAAGGTAGATAGTGTGTAGAGGATAGATAGACAAATAGATAGAGATAATATGATTTTTCAAATTATATATATATATTTTTTTGAATCTCAAAGAATAAAGTTTAAGATTATTATCTAAAAAAATTTAATATTGAACTTATGAGGCGTGTGGCCCTTTGACAACCTTTTCCATATCTGAATAACCTATAATTTCCTTATTTTAGAGCATTTTTTTTGAAGGGGCACTTACGAGCCAATCATATTGATCATACTTATTTGCCTAAGTCTTTTTTTTTTTTTTTGACCTATTAATATCCCTAAAATACCCTTTATTCACCTTCTTCATTCCCATTAGAAACACTATTATGACTTCATCTCTCCCGTCAATGACCACTTCTAGCTTTAATTTCCGACCACCAACAACCATTTTTGGCTGCTGGAGACCACTTCCAATGATAATTTCCGATAACATTTCTCGGGTCATTTTTCAATGAAAATAACATTTGTCACCACCATGTCACTACTACTACCACCTCCACCACTCAATCACTCATTCTCATACACTCACATTTATATACAAAAACATTTACTCACTCACTATAAATTTTTATTTATATATTTATTTACTCATAAAAACACAATCACACATAGACATATACACAAAGATTATAACAAAGACAGGTCCAATAAATTTACCAAAAACACACTCAGTGATAAATTTATGACTAACCGATTTGTAAAAAAATACAAATGCCAAATTTGATTCACTTACTCTCACTTGTGTTCACTTATTCTCTTACAAAAGCCCACCCTCATCTCTCATACACACAGAAAATAAGAGAGACTTATACATTTTTCAATGAAAAATAAATCTGAATCTGAATCTAATTTGGAGCATATTTGGTTTAAGGGAGAAAGAGAAAGAAGGAGAAATCTGGAAAATCACTATTGTTTAGAGCCATTTAGAGTCGATTTCACTATTAAAACAACTAGATTAGTGTAGATCTAGGTGAGGTTGCCGAAAAATTGTGGCTAACAAGGACGACGATGATACAGAATGATGGCGGCAACAAAAGAAGAGGTAATGATGTGGTGGTTGTATAGATCTATAAAATGTAGATCAGCGACTGTGAAGTGTAGATCAGCGATGATGGTGGTGGATCTGTGATGATAGAGTAGATTAGTAAACATTGGCGGTGGTGTCTAGATCGACAATGGTGGAGACCGTTGGTGAATGGTGACAACAATTGCATAACAATGATGGTGGGTGGACAATGACAACGACAACGGTGGTCATAGCGGGTGGATGGCGAGGACGACAGTAGTGGTGACAGACAGTGATGGTGTAAAACTTTTGAAAAAATGAGAGAGAGAGAGAGAGAGAGAGAGAGTAAAAGAAAAGAAAAGAGAAGAGAAGAAAAGAAAAGAGATAAAAAATAAATAAATAAAATTGATAGATAATAATTTAATAAGTGCAACATAGATATCATAGGGTTTATTGGTGCATTAAAACACCAAGGATCCTCTAGAGTGAAATTTCCCTAAAATCTATATTGTGTGGTTGAGATTTACTGGCAAGTCACATCAGAAAAATTGATGTGACTTGCCAGTAAATCTCAACCACACAATGTAGCACTTTAGGAAACTTTAGAAAAAAATCACTCTAGAAGATCCTTGCTCGCATTAAAAAAAGGTTAATAAGACTTATACGCATTTAAGTCTCTTTAATGGGACTAGTTTGTAATTAATCCTTTTATTGAAGTGCATTTGTATTCGGTTTTATAATTCAAATCAAATTTATCATTATTTTTTTTAGATACAAATGCATTTTGATGAAAGATTTATCGATATCCGATCAATTTAATTTTTTGTAAATGCATTATACTTGATGTATTTTAAAACAAAATTTTGAAACCCGGACCGAATCGGTGGTGACTGGGGAGGTTCCAATCCGGTCGACCCTCCTAACCTGTTCAAGAACAAAAGCCGATGGTTTTTAAGAGAACCGGAGGAACTAGCTGTTTAATCACCGAACTGGTTGACCCGTTCATGTGTCAATTAAAGTAGGACAGTTTGGTTATGATATATATATACACACATAAAATTCAGATCTATCTTTTCTTTTTCGTTTCTGTATCTCTTCAACAGCCAATCTAGGGCTTTCGATTGCACAGCCGCAGTCTATCTCTCTCTTTAGCAGCCGATTTGCCTCTATCTCTTTTTTCGTCAGTCATCACCACCATGCCACCATTAACAAATCAATGAAACTCAACTCAAGTTCTCAACTTTACACAGATCATCACCACTACTGCTCTACTGCCAAAGAATCTCAACCTCAAGATATTGCTTTTGTGTATTTTGTAAGGCTACTTAGTGATCTTTGATTTGGTTTGAGAGGGTTTCCAAAATATATATATATATATATATATATATATATTACATGTACGGAGAGAGGTTGAGCTCAATAAATATATTATATGTACAGGGAAAAGGTTTCCAATTTATATATTGTTATGTTATGTGAAGTGTTATGATTTATATTTAGGATTTTTTTTAAATATAGAAAAATATTATTAAAAATATTTAAGAATTAAAAAAAAATTGAAAATTGAAAATTTAATATCTATATTGTTAATTTATAATTTTTAAAAAATTATTTATGATATAATTATGATATTACAGTTCGATCTGATTCAATCTGACAGTTGAATCGATAACTCATTTGTCCAATCCGTTTTTTTTATTTACTCACCAATTTAATTTTTAAAATATTATTCTAAAAAATGAATTGATCTAATTATTAAAACGAATTTCAAAATACGCCCTACAAGCCGCAATTCCTATTCAAGATGGAGCTTGTAAAATAAGTAGAATTATATTATGGCTTTTTGGTATGATGATAGTTCGGGCTTGACCACAACTTTGGTACCTTTACCCGTGAACCAGCCCTGTCAATGGACTGGCCTTCAACCGCCCATCAGTTTCAGAGTTTTGAGAGACCATTTATCACATGGCATTCATCATGGGGTCAGACTACCGCACATAAAAGTGGTTTTTATGTACCATATTCAAAAGTGAAATACTACTCTACCAACTAGGGTCACTGGTAGTAACCGGTTGTGCAGGTAATGTTTTTTGTTTTTTTGAACTAAAGGTGATGTGCCTTTATTATGTAATATTTCTCATCAAATTATTTATAAAAAAAGAAAAAATTACAATTTAGTTGTAGTTTTCGAAAGTATTTATATATTTATAAAAAAAAAAACTTATGACTTCATAATTAAATTTTGTAAATTTTATTATGAATTTGAAATTTTTTTTAACCACATACTGATTGTTTATTTCCCCTACTAAAAAAAAGTTACACTAATCTCTTTTGGATTTAAAAAATATGAATATCATAAAATTGACATAATTATATTGCATAAAAATGATGTTATTTCTTTAATATTAAAATATATATTTTATTGATATTTATGCTTGTGTTTACCGAAAAATTTTATAATATACATTGTTTTTTGTCTGTACTGTATATCCAGTTATGACCTTTGTAATATTTAGGGGGTATTTGGGAACCCAAGTTTGAGGCTAAAATAGCCTCAAACAATAAAAAAAAGCCTTTTAACCTCAAATAGTACACTAACCCATTGATTTTCAAAATTAAAAAAAAAAAAAAATGGTTGTCATTGCGCGGACAACCTACACTATGACCAACACAGTATAGGCTAAGGCTACCACTGCCATCCCACAAGCAATTAAATGACCATTTTGCCCCTGTAGATCAATTTTGGAAAAAATAATGTTAGGGGCAAATTTGTCATTTCAACTTCAAACACATTTTTCAATACAACAATCAATCTAAAAATTTAACGTAACTTTCCAAACACAAAAATTAAAATAGCATACTAAAATAGTCAAAAAGTCAGAAAGCCTAAAAAATAGGCACTTCCCAAACACTCACTTATAATTCATTGGGGTGTTGATTATGACATGATTATGAGACATTATAATGTTAGTTATGACTTAATTATAATCCTTGTGACTTTTAATTATAACCTCTTTAAATTTTTATTTTAATTATAACTGAAAAGGTTTTTGGTTATGTCTAAAGTGGTATTTAGTTATTACATTAAGTCATGACTCATTGTGATGTTAGATATGATATATTTTGATTATAACCGAAAAGGTCTTTGGTTAAACCTTAAATGGTGTTTAATTATGACCCATTATATTTTGTTTTTAGTTATAACTAAAAGTGATTATGTCATAACTTATATATGGTACACACTCTAAAAATAAAATAGTAAGTAGATTGCTAAGAAGCCGTTTGGTAACACTTACGTTTTCAGTTTTCAGTTTATATTTATAAAAATTTTAAAAACTCAAATAAAAACTTATTTGGTAAATTTTTTATTTATAAATCAATGGTCTCAGTTTATAAATTTGGCCAAAAAATGTAAACACAAAAACCAATTGTAAGTATTCAAAATTTGTAAAAATGGTAAAATACTAAATGGCAAGTAGAGTCACAATTAGTGGTAAATAGAATCAAAACCAATGGTAAGTATTGTGTTTATAAATGCTAACTATTTAATGATTTTTTCCTTTTACTTAATCATACATCACTTATTAATTAATTGTACTTTACTTACTAGTCAATCAGTGTTCATTTACTACTTCTCAGATTTGATTTTTTATTTAATCAAACTCACTTATTGAGAGGGTAATTTATATGAAAATTGGGCTGAGCTGGGTAATGGGCCGTTATGGGCCACAGTGCGAAGGGCTGAGTAAAAAGGCCATGAAGTTGCTCCGGCCCAAGAGAAGTGTAAAGTTACTTCGGCCCAAGAGAGGTGTAAAGTTACTCCGGTCCCAAGGAGGTTAGCTCGGTCACCATACTAAAACTTATACCGGTTATGGCGCAGTATGGTTAGCTAGATCTAAACCTTGCTAAAAGTTAACTCAGTTTAGACTTACCACGGTTTGTACAAGAGAAAACTGAGGTAAGGGCAGTAAAAGGACGAACCGAACTAAGGATAGTTCGGTCTGTTCTACGGCTAAGCATAGCCATGCGTACCTCGGCCACATTGGAGTCCGACCATGATAAAACCATCTCACTAGGTTTAAACAGTGAGAGGGATGTTGAATGATAGGCATTATCTTTCAGGAGTATGAATCCTATAAGGACTCTACATGGAGGAGTAAGAGCCCTACCTGGATTGTGCCACACAGAATCTATAAAAGCTCACAAACATCACCTATGGAGAGGTAACATACAACTTTGATTCCTGAATACACAGAGCTTTTCGTCTTTGTCTAATTTTCTGACTTAGGCATCGGAGGGGACTCCGGCACACACCCGCCGGCTAGCTCACGTTTGTGTTTTCAGGGAGTAAAGCGACGACGTTTGGAGGAGCGCAGACTTGATCAACAGGATTATACGAGAAGGTTTATTCCTTTCCCGTACAATTGGCGCCGTCTGTGGGAATTGTAGACTAGAACAAAACCTCTTGATCAAGTTTTTCCTCTTTAAAAGCAATAGCGCACAACGAAGATTTGCCGCAGTCTGCCATCGACGGACAAACACCAGAGGGGGGTGCAAGCCGCGAAGGCCTACCTTCTATCCCTCCTATGGCAGATTTGGAGCCACAACGACAAAATCCCATGAGGGATACAAGGGGGAGGAGGCAGACTAACAGCCCCCTTCACTCTCATTCACGAAGTCCTGACAGACAAAGGCGGAGGATTGATCCTCAAGTTCTGGAGGACCGCGTAAAGGAGCAAGATGAATTAATAAGGAAGATGGCGGCAGACATGGAGGCCATAAAGCGCCAAATGAAAAGAAAATGAGTGGCAATAGGAGAGGGGCGCAAAAGCAAGACGCCCCCTCGCCACTCAGAAGACCGTGGAAGGCATTCCACACCATCACAAACAGAGAGTAGAAGCCTCAGGACAAGCGATACTCAATCCAGAACCTCCAGAACTCGTTTCTCCAAGTCTGAGAGAACAAGATCATTGAGGTCTTACAAGGAGGGAAGTACCTATCGACCCTCGTGTTCGCACCAGACATCATCCAGGAAGACGGAGTTGCCAAGATCGTCTGATTTACGGAACATGTTAGAAGAAAATGCACGATGGAAAGAGGACACTAACGCACGCAACCCTTGCAGGGTATCTGCCCTTCAGCGGTTGGCTCCTCGAACGCATGGAAGCGTCGAGGTCGGAATGTCGTTGCCACGCATTGCCTACGAACCAACGGACAAAGCATTAGCAAGGCTGCAGACCTCGTTGTTCGTTCCGGCAATTGAAAACGCGCCCCTTCCTTCAGCTTTCCTTCAACCCAAATTCACCACGTACGAGGGGAAGACGGACCCCTACATACACCTAAGCCACTTCCGCCAGGTTATGGCGGTATATCGGCGAAACGAGGCTTTGATGTGCATCCTCTTTCCATCAAGCCTTGGTGACCTAGGCTTAACTTGGTTTGAAAAACTTCCAGAAGGCAGCATAGCCTCCTGGGCACAATTGGCGGGGGCGTTCGTCACAAGGTTCAAAACGAACACAAAAACCCCGGTGGAGATTGACCAGTTACTCTCCATCGACATGGGCGAAAAGGAGACACTAAGATCCTACAATAGTCGCTACTGGGAGACATTCAACCAGATTGGGTACTGCCCCACCAATCTCGCCATTGCACAGTACAAAAGAGGCCTTCTAGTCGGAAACAGACTAAGGGACTCAATCACCATGACACCACCCCTCACCATGGAGGCCTTGATGGAAAGAGTGCATCAGCACATCAGGGTGGAAAAGGATGACACCCGTGCCAAAACAAAATCTGGCACGACCGCAGTACCAGATAAAAAGACCACAACAAAGATCAACGCGGTAGAACGTCCGAACAAAAATGGACGAGGCAGGCGAGACAACAGAGAGGACCAGGATAAAAGATGGTTGAGAATCCACACTACCATAACCACGGTATTCAAGAAACCGATCTATCGGATTCTGAGCGAAATACGTGATGAGCCTTTCGTCAAATGGCCAGCTAAGCTAGGAGAAGCACAGAAAGACTACGACGAAAGATCGCAATGCACCTTCCACAAAGAAAAGGGGCACCGTACTGAAAATTGCATGCCATTAAGACAGCACCTGGAGGAGTTGGTGGTAGCTAGTCACCTGGATAAATACATTGAAGGAGGGACGCAACCAGCCCCCCAGGACCACAATAAACCCAATGGAATGCCAATTGACGCCCCACCTCAAGGAGTAATCAATGTGATACACGGAGTATTCGAACCCGAGCGTGTATGCAAGCTCAGAGGGTCGATCAAGAAGGCTGAGCACTTAAGGGAGGTACTAAGTGCCCAACCTATGATCAAAAAGGGGAGAACAGAGGCCAAGAACGTCATGTCTTTTTCAGACAAAGATTTGGAAAGAATATATTGCCCTCACAACGATGCACTGGTCGTCACCCTCTGTATCAAGGACTACGACGTCAAACGAATTCTGATAGACCAAGGTAGCTCGTGTGAGATAATGTACTACGACACCTTCAAACAACTGAAATTGGAGGACAAAGACCTGGCACCAGCTGTGTCCCCCCTGATCGGATTCAACTCAATGCCAGAATGGCCAGTCGGCAAAATTATCCTGTTAGTCAGGGTAGGGAGCGTGACAAAACAAGTGGAATTTTGGGTGTTGAAGGTCCCTTCCACTTACAACATAATCTTGGGAAGAACATGGCTCCATGCCATGAAATCAATAGCATCATCCTTCCATCAAGTAATGCGGTTCCCCAACGATGCTGGGGTAATTGAAGAGGTCTTTGGAGACCAGATTATGTCCAAGCAATGCTTTGTCACAGTTAATGGCAGCCGCGCTGCCAAGGGATATGTACATTCGGTGGAAGAACCTGAGAGCAATGAACTGTTCGTAGATGTCGGCAAAGCGGCAGATCAAAAAGCGGTGGAAGACTTGGTAGAGGTAAGAATAGATGAAAAGAACCCAGATAAGTTCTTTTTGCTCGGATCGTCGTTGTCCAGCACCGAGAGATTAGAGGTCTTAGAATTCTTGACCTCTAACATCGAGGTGTTCGCCTGGACACCCTATGACATGCCAGGCATTGATCCAAACTTCATCTGTCACCAACTCAATGTCCACCCATCCGCCAGACCAATTATTCAGCGCACTCGCAGATCGGCACTCCACCACGCCGAGATAGTGGCGGAAGAAGTGGGAAATCTACTAGAGGTAGGAGCTATCAGAGAGGTGCACTACCCCAGATGGATTTCCAACATAGTTGTGGTACCAAAAAAGAATGGCAAATGGCGTGTCTGCGTCGACTATAAAACAGTCAACAAAGCATGTCCAAAGGACAGCTTCCCCCTACCACGGATAGATCAATTGGTAGACCTAACGGTGGGGCACAACCGACTTAGCTTTCTGGATGCATACAGAGGCTACCATCAGATTGCCATGTACGAACCAGACCAGGAGGTCACGTCCTTTACCACTCCAAGAGGACTGTATTGCTATAAGGTCATGCCCTTTGGCCTAAAGAACGCAGGGGCAACATTCCAGAGAATGGTCACCAAGATGTTTGAGCCGTTGTTAAGCAGAACAATGGAAGCTTACATCGATGACATGGTGGTCAAGAGCAAGGATGAGAATGACCATCTAAAGGACCTAGGTGAGATGTTTCAGATTCTGAAGAAGTACAAGTTGCGCCTTAATGCATCCAAGTGCGTGTTCGGTATAGGATCTGGCAAATTCCTGGGCTTCTTAGTGACCAACCGGGGTATTGAGGAAGACCCCTCCCAGATCAAAGCGATTCAGGATCTGGAGAGGCCTAACTCAGTAAAAGAAATGCAGCATCTCACCGGTATGGTAGCTGCACTCAACAGATTCATTAGCCGGTCGTCAGACAGACTACGACCGTTTTTTCAAACATTAAAAGCCAAGTTCGAGTGGGACGAAGAATGCGACCGCGCTCTGGAAAGTTTGCAAGAATACATGTCTTCTCCACCGCTGCTGGTCACCCCAATACCTAGAGAAGAACTCTTCCTATACCTGGCGGTCTCTCAGCACGCAATTAGCGCAGTGTTGGTCCGTGCGGAAGGAATCCAACATCTGTTCATCTATTATGTCAGCAAGACATTACTGGGTGCCGAAACAAGGTATTTGCCACTAGAAAAGCTGGCCTTAGCCTTAATGATGGCATCAAGGAAGTTGTCGCACTACTTTCACGCCCACACCATAGTTGTCCTTACAGCTTTCCCATTAAAAGCTCTGTTTGAAAGAGCGAACTTTTCTGGGAGAATCTTGAAGTGGGTAGTAGAGTTGGGACAATTCGACATCAAGTTCCAACCCAGAACCGCGATAAAGGCCCAAGCTTTGGCAGACTTTGTCGCAGAATTTACCCCAGGAAGTCATCATATCTGCCCAGTCGACCTGACTAACACAACCGAACTAGGAACAGGAGTTGACGCCGGAATAGCGCAACCCCTGGTGCAGGATACTCAGTCAGACCCTATGGCAGACCAGAGTAAAGACAGCAAGGAAAAAGCGAACCATACTATACCCAACCAAGACTCACCAACAAATAAAGATTTTGCACAATCAGATAGCGAGGGGCAGACAGTAAGCATGGACCTTGAAGAAAACACCACCAACATTCTTGACCCCACGACTTCATCTGACCCCTCCACTTGCTGGAAGTTGTTCGTTGGAGAGATGTAGAAGCTCTTTGTGGATGGAGCATCCAACCAGCATGGTGCAGGACTTGGCATAGTCCTCATCTCACCAGACGGCCTGGTTGTGGAGCAAGCAATCAACCTTGGCTTCCCAGCATCAAATAACGAAGCAGAGTATGAAGCACTTCTTGCAGGACTCAAATCAGCATTCTACATGAAGGCCATCGAACTAATGGTCTACAGCGACTCACAGCTGGTGGTAAACCAAATTTCTGGCGACTATGAAGCAAAGGATGACAGGATGGCCAAATACCAAGAATTGGTCAGAACAGAGATCAAGAAATTTGAAGTAGTAAGAATAGAACAGATTGGCAGGGAGGAAAACAGCAGAGCAGACGAACTAGCAGGCTTTGCATCAATGGCAGATACATTCATCCCTCACCTACTGCTAATTGACTACCTACCGAGACCAAGCATTGAGGACCCTGAAGTAGAAGAGGTGTGTTGCGCCGAATTAGGCCCCTCATGGATGGATCCCAATATCCTGTTCTTAAAAGACGGCATCTTATCTGAAGAAAAGAAAGAAGCTAACAAAATTAGAGCAAAGTCACAGCGATTTTGGCTCTCCCCGTCTATGGCATTATACAAAAAGTCATTCTCAGGACCTTATCTAACGTGTGTCCACCCCAGCAAAGTAGAAGCATTCTTGTTCGAAATACATGAAGGCGTGTGCGGAAGCCACCAAGGAAGAAGGTCGTTAGCTTACAGAGCCATTTCACAAGGATACTGGTGGCCATACATGCAGGCAGACTCAGAGAAGTATGTGAAGAAGTGCGGGAAATGTCAGAAGTTCGCACGTCAAATACATCAGCCGACCAGAGAACTCCTACCATTAACCAGCCCATGGCCCTTTGCAATGTGGGGCTTGGACATAGTAGGACCACTTCCAACAGCACCCGAAAACAGAAAGTTCTTTCTCGCAGTAACGGACTACTTCACAAAGTGGGTGGAAGCAGAAGCATTGGCATCAATCAAGGAAAAAGATGTGAAAAAGTTCGTCTGGCAGAATATCATTACTCGATTCGACATACCTAAAGCCATAATATTAGACAACAACACCCAGTTTGATGGCAAAATCTTTAGAGGCTTTTGTGAAGAATACAAGATAGAGTTCTACAATTCTACACCGGCATGTCCTCAAGAAAATGGCCAAGCAGAAGCATCAAACAAGGTTGTCTTGGATGGACTGAAGAAAAGGTTAGAGAAGGCAAAAGGCAAGTGGGCGGAGGAACTTCCTCATGTTTTATGGGCTTACCGCACCACACCTCGACGATCAACAGGAGAAACACCATTCTCCTTAACCTACGGCATGAAAGCAGTAATCCCACTGGAAGTTGGCCTCCCCACAATTAGAAGCGAAAATTTTGATCCAGATTTGAATAGAGAAGCCATAGCATTGGAGCTCGACCTCGCCGAAGAAAGAAGAGAAAGAGCACTGGGTCACATTGCCTCATACCAACAAGAGTTATCCAGGAAATACAACAAAACAGTACATCCAAGGCAATTCAAGATCGGAGATTGGGTGCTGCGTAAAGTGATGGGAAACACCTTAATACCAAGAGATGGCAAGTTAGGGCCTAATTGGGAAGGACCTTACAAAGTGGTCGGATTAGCTGGCAAAGGGGCATACCACCTGGAAGATGAGGACGACAAAGCAATTCTCAGGCCATGGAACACTGCCAATCTCAAACTATTTTATTTTTAGCTTTTCTTCAAAATACTTGTAATTTTCTTTTTTTCCCAATAAAACAAGTAGTTTTCTTTTCAACATAAGAAGTTTTATTCTGTAAAAATTGTTTTAGTAAGTTAGGGGCATTGAAAACATGGTTGGCTGGGAAAACCAACACTCTTCCTAAGCCTAGGATAAGGATCCAGGCTGCAGGACGTTTGGTCGGAACAACCAAACACTTTACCTTAGGTTGGCTAGAGAAACCAATCTAAAGGTTGGCTGGAAAAACCAACACCCCTCCTAAGCCCAAGATAAGGATCCAGGCTACAGGACGTTTGGTCAGAATAACCAAATATTTTATTCTAAATTGGCAAAAATAACCAATTTAGATGTTGGCTGGATTAAACCAACTCTTGTACTCTTTAGCCGAAGAAAAGGACATCGGCTAAAGAGTGGTTGGCTGGATTAAACCAACTCTTAGTACTCTTTAGCCGAAGTAAGGACATCGGCTAAAGAGTGGTTGACTGGACTAAACAAACTCTTGTACTCTTTAGCCAAAGAAAAGGACATCAGCTAAAGAGTGGTTGGCTAGACTAAACCAACTCTTGTACTCTTTAGCCGAAGAAAAGGACATCGGCTAAAGAGTGGTTGGCTGGAATAAACCAACTCATAGTACTCTTTAGCCGAAGTAAGGACATCGGCTAAAGAGTGGTTGGCTGGACTAAACCAACTCTTGTACTCTTTAGCCGAAGAAAAGGACATCGGCTAAAGAGTGGTTGGCTGGACTAAACCAACTCATAGTACTCTTTAGCCGAAGTAAGGACATCGGCTAAAGAGTGGTTGGCTGGACTAAACCAACTCCTAATACTCTTTAGCCGAAGTAAGGACATCGGCTAAAGAGTGATTGGCTGGAAAAAACCAACTTAGAGGTTGGCTGAATTAAACTCTTGTTACTCTTCAGCCGAAGTAAGGGTATAGGCTGAAGAGTGGTTGACTGGATTAAACCACTCTTGGTACTCTTCAGCCGAAGTAAATATATCGTCAAAAGAGTGGTTGGCTAGTAAGCTCAGTCAGATTGCTCAGCTAAGACTGGAATAAAGTATCTCGGCCGAAAAATATTGTGTTTCGTTCAAGTTGCAGTTAGAAAGCAAGCACAAACAGGAAAGTAAACCGAGATAACAGTTGGATCAAAAGAATTCATTGAAAAACTCATTACAAGTGCAAGCATACAGATCAAAACTGGAATAAGTGTTGAATACAAAAGATGATTTTCATTGATCAAATTCAAAGCAAAATACAAAGGAGGGGCCTCAGCCCGGTTACAAGACCAAAAGGGAAGAAGAAAATACTGAAAACAAGCAAATAAGAAAAGAAAGTACAAAATCAGTTGAACAGATCATCAAGATCAGCATCAACATCAATCCGAAGACCGGTTTCAGACGGGAGCTCGGCTTCGATCGGAAGTATGGTCTCTGTTGGAAGCACGGTGTCAGTTGGTTGCTCAGTAGTCAGGTCTTCCACTGTGGACTCCGCCCGAGCTAACTGATCGGCAGGATCATTGACGACCGGGGTGTCGTTAGGCTCGGTTTCATCATCATCTGAACCCTCAAGAAACTGTTATTGAACGGATGCAGCGTACTCCGCCAGCGAGTTCGGTATGAAGTACTGAGGAGGATTGTAGACCTCGGTCTCAGGTTCACAACCGAGCTACACCACGGCTGCCCTCCAACCGCATTTAAAGAAAAGATCTTTAGCGGCCTCACATTGTCGCATGTAGAGGGCCTCCCCCTGTAGACGTCCCCGAACGCCCCGGGAGGGTGAGTCCCGTTCTGTTCATTTGTGGGGTCACTACAGCTCGGACTCTCAAATTGTCACGGTTCTTAATCTGAACCAAAGAGTCCAAATCCGGAAAATCGTTTTGAGAAACATATTTTTGAAAAGAAGTGCCAAACATGGACTGCTTTGTCAGATACAGAGTCGCCACCTAAATATTTTTTATGGGGGAATTTAGGAAACCCTGACTCGGTGCCGAAGGCCACATGTCCGTCATCACCGGAGTTTCTCGGCTCGGGAGCGAGGGTACGATTGGGGAAGGTCAGCTATGAGCACCCCCTCTCGCCCGATCAGAAGATCGGCCTCTACTAACCGTGATATCCTATTTGGAAAACATTATGTGTTCTTATTCCAATTGTTAGCCTAGAATTACTATGTTATGCGCACAGCAAACAAGTATAGACTACATTGCCTAATTTGGAAAGAAACATTGCATATCCGTTTGTCTTTAAAAAAAAGTACTTTGGAATTTGCTGCTCGCAAGTAGGCTAAAATATGGATTTCAACGAATTTTCCCAACTCAAACAATCCAACCTTCACCCACAGGCATTCAAACAATTTATAACACATAAGCATCTAGTCACATGGTAAGCATGCTATCAGGTTAACATTCACACGCATGCGAGATGCTAAAGCATAAATGCTTACATCGTACTCCGTGCCAAAACAATAAACTAGTTAGCAAACATGCGTGATCCTAGTTCATGTCAGTTGACTAATGCAGCACATGCAAGATGCAATTAGAGTAGGCTCGGCTAACCTAAACATGGCATGTGAAATGCAACCAATTAATGCACGTATTCAATTTGGGATTGAAATACAAATGCAGTTAGAATGATGTACCGAGCCCGGTGCATGCAAAACAAATGTATGGATGCACGCATGCATAGCATAAGATATGCTAATTTAAACATGCCCTAATCTACCATCATAAACAGGTAAATAAAAGGGAAGAAAGAAGTGGGGGTTGGAAGACTTTCACACACTCACCCACACTTATTACAGAATTGCCCTCACTCGGAGGGTCCAAATAAATATTACAGTCTGAATAAATAATACTAAATTAATTATTACAAAATTTCTAATCTAATTAACAAATTAAATGCAAAGAGAGGATGGTCGCAGCCCCCGCCTCGGGATGCGTGAATGATGCGTGCTCGGATTTATCTTCCCCCGAAAGACCGGAAACCCATACCATGCCACTGCTACCTCTGTTAATGCTGCCCTGCTCTTCTGAAAATTGCCAAAGTCTCAGGGTATCTTCAATGAGAACTGCATAACACCACCGGCTAAGTGAAATGACCACCGGCCATGGGAAATTTCCATCGGCTGCTTTCAAGTCCATCGGCCTCATATCCTTTGCCGGTCGGCATTCTTCAGTGCCGGTCGGCAAAAACTTCCTGCAGAAGCTGGTTTTTGACAGCAACAAGGACAGACAGTGCATGGCATAGAATTTCAAGCACATGTATGCGCGGGCACACTCCCTATCATGCAAGGGACTCAAGGGAGCATGACCCTCGACCCTCGGGACATCAATTACGCATGATGGCCTAAGAGGCCAAGTTTTGCAACTTTGATATCAAATGAAATGCAAGCACAAAACACATCAAAGGGCCCCAACCCCTATCATGATTGATCAAGAGGCAAGGGATGCATGCTCAATGAAATGCAACCTAGGCATGGAGGCTAAGTATGCAACATGAACATGCAAATGAGCAATGTATACTAGGCGCGCAATCTAAACATGTAAGTAAACATGGCATGCAAAAACATGCGATGATGGTCTAAAACTAACATGGATAGCTCGCAAGCGTGCCAAAATCGGTGGCCATTAGATGAAAATGAGACTCTCGAAACGTGTGCACGCATGCACGCAAACCGAGGACCAAACCTAAGGTATAGTATGAAACTCTAACAAGGCATGGCGAGGCATGAAATATGGCATACAAGCATGTAATTTCAGCACTGAAATGTGGTATAAAACAGCCCCGAATCACGGTAAAATAGCACCCGATGCATGAAATGAAACCGAAATGCAAAACTAGGCCCATGCATTGGCCTATAGCTATATAAAACATGCATTATTCGATTATGACATGTGAATACAGATTCTAGGTAGCCCCAAAAAAAGCATTTTTACAGTTTTAAACAAGGCCAAAAAGCAAACACACATAGGGCAAAACTAGCATGCAAAAATGGCCCTAAATGTGAGATAAAGAAGCAACTCACAGCTGCTGACCCCAAACAGATTAGGGCCCTTCAACAATGTTGAAGAGGGGACCAAAATATGACCTTTTACAGTTGATGGAAAAGCCCAAAACAGTATACAAGTATGCTCAAAATACTATGCAAGATTAAGGCCAAAAAAGAGCTACAACATAAAGTATACAAAGGGTGTCTCAAACATCCATGGACCCTTAATGAAACATGAAGAGGGGGTCAAAATAGGGCCATTTTCAGTTCGGACCAAAGTCCAAAAACAGAGACACAATAGGCTAATAAATCACGCAAAAATGGGGACCAAAGAGGGGTATAATGACAAGTGGCACACGGAGGTCCCAAACAGTGATGAGCCCTTCTTCAATGTTGAATAAAGGCTCAAAATAAGCCTATCTACAGTTTACATCATGCTCCAAAACAGATCACACATAGGCCAAAAATACTATGCAAGATTATGGCATACAAAGGAGTAATGAAGCAAGTGCAAGATGGGGATCCCAAACAGGGTAAGACCCTTAATGAAACAGAAAAATGAGCTCAAAAAAATGATATTTCTAGTTATGGTCGGAGCTCAAAACAGCAAGCAAAAGGGGCTAAGAAAACTTGCAAAAATGAGCTAGAAAGAGGGAGAAATCAACTCACCCTTGAAGACCAATCTTTTGTTACCTCTTGAACCAAGAAAAGCTGCCTCCTAGCCTCTGAGAAGGCCCTCCAAGCTGTTGGAATGGAGTGGTGGTGTGGTGCTATAGGGTGTAGTGCAAATAGGCCAAGAACAAGGGTCTTTGAACACTCTAACACACCCAAATGTAGAGAGAGAGGGAGATATAGAGAGAGAGAGAGGGTGATATATATGTTATATGTATGTATTAGGTCTGATTTTGCTAAACCAAAACAATGGAGGAGGATGGGTTTCTTATATAGGCAAAGGGAATGGCATAAAGCTTCTCAAAGAAGCTATACAAAAGGGTCAAAGGGACCAAGCTTCTAAGAGAAGCTAATGCCAAGGTGCAAGCTTCTTGAGGAAGCCAAGACAAAGGGTCAAAGCTTCCTCAAGAAGCTTTGAGCAAAGGGTGCAAAAAAAGGGGTCAAAAGGGGTGCAAAGGGTGCAAAACAGCCACACACGTGCATGGGGAACAGAGTCTGTGCATTCCAGCTGTCACAGCTGGCATTAGGGGTGGGCAATGGTTTATCCGAACCGCTCAAACCGCCCAATCCGCCCAACCCTCATATAAATGGGCGGTTTCACAAACATAATGCGGGCGGATGCGGTTTGAAATATGACAAATTTGTGGGTTGCGGGCAGGTCGCGGTTTAAACCCGCCACCCGCAAAAATCACCCGCACTTTAATTATTATTATTATTATTATTATTTATATACCAACTTTGTAACTTTTACAGGAGCACCATTATATTCTCCATGACACTAGGATCCTTATTTTTAAGTATTTCTCAACTTTCTTAATGCCGTAGAATTATCAAGTCCTAAATTTGGTTTCTTATATGATTTTCATTGGTGATTCATCCACTTTTTCCTAATAAAATTTTCATTCTAATGGTCGATAGAACTTATAGTTTGATTATTGATTACTGAACTGACAATTCTAATTGAGTACAACCTTTAATGCATTGATATACATTTTTTTTATGGCAAAAATGCTAGTGTAGGGTCTCTTTGTTTTGGGTACTTTCATTTAATGCATTGATATTCAATTTTTATTTGTAAACTCATCAAAAAATTGTTATCACAAATAAGTAAAATGAATCTGATACCTAAATTCGCTAGGAAAAAAAAACTCGAAAATTAATTTTTAAAGAAAAAAGTGTAAACCGCAAACCGCCCGCAACCGCCCGCACATTTGTAAACCCTATCCGCACAAACCGCAAACCGCACTGCGGGCGGTTGCGGGTTGACTTTTTCCCAAACCGCATAGATGCGAGCGGGTCAAAACCGAACCCCGAACCGCAAACCGCACAAAATCGATCCGCGAACACCCCTAGCTGGCATCCATTCAATCTGTAGAATACTCCGGAAGGTCATCGGCTAGCAAACTTGGTCGGTCAGCCATCTTTTCTGGCCGGTCGGCCATCTATTTGGTCGGTCGGCCATTTGTTTTGGCCGGTCGGCAGGAAAAATCTGCTCTGCAGGTCCAACTTCAAACGGGCATAACTTCTTCATATGAACTCCTTTTCAGGTCATTCTTGTGTCAAAATTGAAGCCCCGGAAGTAAGCTTTCCAATGGAACCAGCCTTGCATCAAAATTCTAACTGTGAAAAAAGTTATGCTTGTTTTAGTGAAGGCTGCTCGGTTTCGGTCCAACCGGGATGATGCCCAACTTCAACCAATTATATCTCCGCCCTCCGGTCTCGGATTTAAGAGATTCTTGAATGAAAAATGAAGCCCCGGAAGTATTCTTTCCAACAGTGTTGGCCCCATAGCTAAAATCCAAGTATGCAGATTAATAAGCCCGATTCAACGAGGACTGCTCGACTCCCTTCTACCCAGATTCATGCCTGTCTTCTCCTCCAACTTGGTTTCTTCTCTCTTCCCCTCCTTTCTTCAACTTCAAACCCCTAAGCAAGGTGTTTTGAAAGATTTTTCAAAGATTTCATCTCTCTTTCATTCATTTCCACTTTGTCCCTGCTCGGTTTACCGAAAAGCGCAACGTTTGACAAAATGCGAGCCTCGGAACAACGCAGAAACTTTATTTCAAAAAAGTTTTGAAAGAGAGGGTTTTAAGGTCTAAAAACCATCCAAAATAGCTTTGGTCCAAAACGGGGTGTGAATTTGAGACTTGTCTCTCCCCTTGCCGAAGAAACTGGGTCTTTGTCCTGCACACCTTTTATCACCAAGTAAACCATCAGTAACGCCCAAGTCTTATGGGCTGTCAAAAATAGGGTGTCTACACCCCCTCCTTGAAACCTGCATCATTCTCATCATCCGCTTTCTTTTTTAGCTCGGTAATCTCTGCATTTTTCTTTCCTTCGAGCTTGACTAGCTCGCAAAGGTACTTATCCTTCATCACAGTCAGTGCCTTCTGTTTATCAGCATTAGCCGAGGTAACTAGTCCGGTTAGACGAGCTACCTCGGCCTCTAGCTCGGCTGTCTTCTGTTTGGATTCTTTTAGCTCAGTGGTTTTTGCTTCAACTTCGGCCATGGCTTGCCTTGCTGTTTTACGAAGCTCCAGCACACGCTTATGGGCGATGTGGCTCTTCTGCATGGCCTGCAAAAGAAGGAAAGACTCGTGATCAAACCGAGATGAAAGTTGTGCAAATTAGAAAGATCAACAAAAAAAACTACTTACAAGCACCATGGATTTCGTGGCTGAACGAATGACTTTTAGTTCGGTTAGATTTTTGTGATGCTCCATGTCTGCTGGAAGGCAAACACTCCTGGCAAGGTTGAATGCCATCATGTGATCCTTTTTAGTGACCACCAAGTCAGTGTCCTGAATAGCTCGGTTTTGAAAAGTGATTTTGGGCGCCCACTTGGAGGAGCCAGCCCGGTCGGAATGCTCCGGTTGCGGGCTCGGTAGAGGGCTTGGTGGAAGAAGGGTTTCATCTTCGTCAACAAGGCGTTGCTTGATTTGGGTAGTTCGGGCACGCTTGCTGGGGCGAGATAAGGAGGGTTATTGAGATGGAAGAGTCACCACGGTCTCTTGAGTCTGGGTGGTTGGTGGTACTTCGGCTGGGTGTGTTTCGGTTAGGAGGGCTCTCACCCTGTTCCTCTTCGCCATCTCTTGTTCAGCAGCAGTACGGACCAGGTTAATTTGTGGCAAGGTTGGATCCGGTTCAGGCGATGCCTCCAATAAAAAGTCTGTCACTCTGGCTTTTCGTCGACTGCTGTGTCTGTATGTCGGTTCAAAATTGAGCAGCTTGGCCCAATTTCTTTCAGGATACCGTAGTGTGGCGTGAAGTGTGTTTAGGTTAGGATAACTGTACAGTGACTTGAGATGGGCTGAGTCTGCATAAAGAAGACAACTGTCAGTTCGGTTTAGGAACAGGAAACCGAAATAAAAAGAGACATGCAGTAGAGCCGAGGTAATTATACCGGTGGTCCCTTTATTCCAGTTTATTCGGTCACCAGGAATCTAGGCTTCTTGGTCTTCGAAGTTCCCAGAAACCCAGAAGAAATCATCGTCGTTCAAGTCTTTATCCGATGTGTCTGTTATTATTTTCTCTCGACGACGGCGTATCCTTAGATAATAGACCCAGCCATCTTCTTTTGATCCTATTGAATATTGATGAAAGAGTTCGGCTAAACCGAGGTTAATGCCAGCTCGGCGGTTTAGCTCGGCTATACCATTTATTATACGGTATGAGTTTGTGGAAAGCTGAGTTGGACATATCCTAGTTTGCCTAAAGAATTCACAAAGTAAGGGATGTACAGGGAATCTTAGCCCGGTTTCTACAATGGAAAGGAGGGTGAAGGGAACAAAACCAGGGTTTCCCCAAGGTATGATGTCTTGTTCGGCTAAGGTGAGGTGGACGTCGTCAGGAATGTTATATTCCCTTCGGAATTCGGCCAGGCCACCAGGTGTTTCTACTAAAAACCTATATTTACCCGTTTACTCTTAAGTTATGTATAATTTTACTCTGATAGCTCAGTTAAAAAATGACGCTGAGTAGCTCAGTTGAGCGTACGAAGGAGTGCCTGGCAACCTAAGTCTGCAAAGTGAAAAAAGAAAGGGGTTATGCACAGATCGATGGACCGTGCTAAAAAGAAATCAAGGTAAAATAAATAAAGTCCTATCTCAGTTATGTGAACTACGGGTGTTAGCTCGGTTTTCAGCAAGGGGTATGTTAGCTCGGTTTGAGCAAAGCATTTGATAGCCCAGTTGAGCCTCAAGGGGCAGCTTTCTTAGTTCGGTCTGAACTTGGAAGGCTGGTTTAGCCCCTAGATTCAGCTCAGGCATAGTTAAGGTTTTGAAGGCTTGACTTGTTAGAACTACAAATATAGCAAGTTAGCTCGGTTGGTTGGTCCGGCTAGACTAACATCAACTACAAACGACTTTTTAGTTCGGTTATACTATGATTTTGGATCAAAATCAGCATTTTTCAGTTTATTCATGACAAGCCAGAAGTTTTATTATACGAAAGAAGGGAATGTGTTTTGAAAAAACACACAAAATACATGTATTGTAAAAGCAAATGTGACAAACAACAAAAACAAGGTAGGTTTGAGTAGCTTACCAGGACAAGAGAAGATGAGAGAAACGGCAGCAAAACCACGAAACTTCTTCGAATACAGATCAAAGAACTCAGCAAGCTCAGAAGCTCAGGAACGAGAGGGAGAGAAGAGGAAGTGAATAGTGCAGTGCTTTGATCCAAATGAAGAGTTTTTGTTTTGATACAAAGGGACAAAGGCGGAACTATTCAAATTACGTGAGGTACGAGGGCGGTGTGACAACTGCCTTTAGCCAATCAGAGCGTGCCACGTGTCATTGAAACGAGAATCGATTCAGTTGCTGTGATTGAAGGGACGTTTTGACCAGACAAGCTGAGCCCGGTATGGAATTTAGTTCGGCTGGAGAGCTTAAGAGTTTTAGCTTGGCTGGAAAGACTAAAGGGGATTAGTTTGGTTGAAAAGGCTGAAACTTTTTTAGCTCGGCTGGGGACAGGTAATCCCTATCATGCTACGCAGATGGAATTAAGGGACAATTAAGAGGGTAATTTATATGAAAATTGGGTTGAGCTGGGTAATGGGCCGTTATGGGCCACAGTGCGAAGGGCTGAGTAAAAAGGCCATGAAGTTACTCCAGCCCAAGAGAGGTGTAAAGTTACTCCGGTCCCAAGGAGGTTAGCTCGGTCACCATACTAAAACTTATACCGGTTATGGCGCAGTATGGTTAGCTCGATCTAAACCTTGCTAAAAGTTAGCTCGGTTTAGACTTACCACGGTTTGTACAAGAAGAACTGAGGTAAGGGCAGTAAAAGGACGAACCGAACTAAGGATAGTTCGGTCTGTTCTACGGCTAAGCATAGCCATGCGTACCTCGGCCACATTGGAGTCCGACCATGGTAAAGCCATCTCACTAGGTTTAAACAGTGATGGGGGTGTTGAAGGATAGGCATTATCTTTCAGGAGTATGAATCCTAGGAGGACTCTACATGGAGGAGTAAGAGTCCTACTTGGATTGTGCCACACGGAACCTATAAAAGCTCACAAACGTCACCTATGGAGAGGTAACACACAACTTTGATTCTTGAATACACAAAGCTTTTTGTCTTTGTCTAATTTTTTGACTTAGGCATCGGAGGGGTCTCCGGCACACACCCGCCGGCTAGCTCACGTTTGTGTTTTCAGGGAGTAAAGCGACGATGTTTGGAGGAGCGCAGACTTGATCAACAGGATTATACGAGAAGGTTTATTCCTTTCCCGTACACTTACTATTCAATAAAACTCTCCTTACAATAGATTGGTAAATAGAGTCACAACAAATAGTAAATATTATATTTATGAACAATAAGTATGATTTCGACATTGAGTTCTAAAATCCATCTTGATAGCGATAATAATGGGGTGCTTTGAAAAGTTGGTAAAAAGCTGACTTTTGACTTTTTACCAAACTTTTTAGCTTTTTGGAAAATGATTTGGAAAGTTGGTAAAAAGTTGACTTTTGACTTTTTAGTTGAATATTTGTTTATGATGTCAAATCAAATTAAAATGACCAAAAATACTCTTACCTAACATAAGAAATTTATTTTTTTTATTTTTTTGTCACAGGCCCCAATTTGTAATTTCACACTTGCGTTTTTGGTACTTCCCAAACCAATTTTGTTGCGTTTTGCCACTTGCGTTTTTGGACATTTTGACAAAAACGTGACTTTTTATTTTGGTTTCCAAAACGGCACAATGATTAAATATGAGCCCTTTTGTTACTTAACATCCCACTTATTACTCTATCAAATTATTAAATATATATATATATATATATTTTCGATATTTTAGATTTTTTTAAAAGATTTGAATTTATAAAAATTACTAATAGGTTTTCATTTATCCTTCTCAATAATACTTGATTTACTACTTCATTAAGTTGACTTATTATTTAATCAAACTCCACTTACTACTCAATCAGATTTGACTTACTATTCAATTAAATGACATTTACTACTTAATGAGGCTCTACTTATTACTCTTCAAACTTGACTTACTACTTATTTAGGTACTATTTTATTTTACTCCGCTACATTATTAATTTGTTAATTTAAGAAATGGCCTTTGGTAGCCTCTTTTATCAATTAGTTGCGACGTTTAACGGTTGGGTGTGACAAGAACGAATGATAAGTAGAGTCACAATAGGTGGTTAATGCAATTAAACGAATGGTAAATATTGTATTTATGAATAATAAGTATTATATCAATAAATTGTATGTATTGCTATAATAAGTAGTAAATAATGTCATAATTAGTTGTAAGTAATAAAAATATCTATTTGCTATTAGATTTGACTTACTATATAATGAGATTTCACTTATTATTGAGTGATGAGTAAAATGAATGGAAAATAGAGTCACAATGAGTGGTAAGCACAATGAGAATAAATAGTAAGTACTATGTTTTTAGATGGTAAGTATTATCTCAATAAGTAGTAAGTATTATTATAATAAGTGATAAGTAATGTCACAATTGGTTTCAAAGTAAATTAAAATGCCTACTTACTACTCTATTATACTTGAATTATTACTTAATAATATTTCACTTACTTTTGAGTGGTAAGTAGAACGAATGATAAGTCTCAATGAGTGGTAAATACAATGAGAATAAATAGTAAGTATTGTGTTTATGGATAGTAAGCAATATCTCAATAAGTTGTAAGTATTGTATTGTTATAATAAATGGTAAGTAATGTTACAATTGGTTTTAAAAAAAAAAAAAAAAATATATATATATATATAAAATCCACTAACTACTCAATTAAACATGACTTACTACTCTATCATACTAGATTTACTACTCATTTAAACTATACTTACCACTCAATCAAACTCCTCTTATTATTCCATCATATTTTATTTTTCTTATGACTTAGTAAAATCTCATAATTTTTCTTTAATTAGATGAAATGTTATTATAACAAAACCTTAAAATTGAATTAAAAACATCATAGAAGGTTAAAATAAAATAAAGACATGTGATTGTGCACAGTAAATTCATAAAAAATTATGAAATAATTAAAAATTCATAAAAAAATTATATGAAATTCATATAAACTATATAAAGTATACAAAATTTATAAGTAATAAAATAAAATTATGCATCTCAAATTATTAAACAAAAATGTAAAATTTTATATTTATTATATGCATTTTTTTACATTCTACTTTATAAATTTCATCTAGGAAGCACGGATACAGATACGGGATACGGATACGGATACGATACGATACGGATACGGCGATACGACAAAATTTGAAAAACTAGGATACGGGTACGGCGAGGATACGTTCGTAAAAAATATTATTTTAACAATTTTTAGTAATACAGATGCATAAAAATAAAACCTAAAGCAAAAGACAACTTGATAAAGAAGAAAGATTCTTATAAAACTAAGAGTCTTCAAGGTCAATAGCTTCAATTTGTTCTCCTTCATCAGTGAATATCACAAGACCTTAGCTAAAGCCAAAAAACCATTCTTAAATAAAAATTTCAGCAAACATACTTTTTTAAGTCATCAATGATAGCCTAGGAAGCACGGATACGGATATGGTGATATGGGAATGTGGATATGGCGATATGTCAAAACTTGAAAAAGTATGATACGGGTACAGCTGGGATACATTCGTAAAAAAAATATATATATATAATTTTAATAATGTAATATGCATGAAAATAAAACTTAAGTAAATTAATAAATAAAGAGAGATTCCTATTAACCTAAAAGTGCTCAAACATTCATAAAACATCCAAAACTAAAAGCAAAAGCAAATTAAACATCATCCTTACATGCCAACATAAAAAAAAAGAATGAGAGCAGAGAGAAGAAACGTGAGAGAGTGAGAAAGCGAGAAAGCGAGAGAGAAGTGAGAGAGACAACAAGGATATATCAATTTGACATTCTATTACTTTAACTATCACTATATTCCTCTTATCAAAGAACTAAACAAAATATTATAAGTAATATGTAACTTCGAGTATCCGATACTTCAAAATTAAGTATCCGATACTTCAAAATTAATAAAAAATTAATTAAGAAGTATCCGATACTTTTAAGAAGTATCCGATACGTATCCGTGAGTATCCGAGGAGTATCGGTATCCGATAAGTATCCGATACGGATACGTCACCCCTTTTGAAGTATCCGTGCTTCATAGAATTTCATATTTATTTTAGAAGTTTTCAAAATTTATTATAGTTTAATACTATTAGTTTACCAGCTAACTTAGTTAGTTGAATTTTGCTAATACCTGAGTGAATTTTGTGGAATAGTAAGTATAATCATATAAGTGATAAGTTTGCTTAATTATTGTGGTAAGTTGAAAATTCATATTTTTGTTTCAAAACTAGTGAATACTACATATTTAATTAGATTTACAAACTAATTTATTTTTATAATTTTTAAATAAAATTTAATTTATTTATAGATTTTTTATTTATTATGCTTACGGTTCACAACTTAATATTTATAGAAGTTGTTGAATTTGTAAATTAATTGATATTCACACTCCATATAATATTCCTAAATTTATTAAAATATAATAGAACTAATATATTTTTCAAAATTATTACTGTTTACTTATTCAACCATTTTTTTATTTGAGGATGACTTTATATCTTTTTCAATGGTAAGTTGAGTTTTGTTAATTGGTAAGTACTGCCATATTGAATGGTAAGTATAATAGAATGTACTAGTAAGTTAAATTCATTTTGTTTCTCTAAAAATCACTTCGTGTTTCACCAAACTACCTTGTTTTCTGAATTTGATTTTTATCATTACCAATGAATGGTCAGGATTTCTGCTGACTTAAATCTAATAGCTAAAATTAACTTATGTATGATACATGAAAATCATTTTTGTGTACCACAGAAAATTCCTTCATCATGAGTCTTTCTATTTTAATTATTAAAAATTAAAAAAAGTACACATTTTATTTTTTTATTATAATATAAAAACACATAATTAAACACAAAATATATATGAATGGAAAAATAAATAAATAAAATTCAGAAATATATTGCCAGGAGAATTTTTTGAAAAGTCTTATTTATTCTTGTAAATTTTTTTTATCTTCATAACAGAACTGTTACTCAACGTGATCACAATTCTCTCCCTCTACATTTTTGTTTTGCATTTCAAACACTAGTTTCTAAAAATGTATTTGAAAAATTAAAAATTAATTTGATAAAAATAAACATCAAAAATATATATTTAAATTTTTAAAAATTATTTCTACCATCCAAAAAGATAAAACTATATACAAATAATAAGTTCTTTTAATTTTTTTTTATTTTTTCACGAAACTAAATTTTTATTTTTTTTTAACAAAAAAAATTGAAACAAATTTTTGAAAAGCAAACTAATTCTGGCCATAATTTTGCTTCCTTTGGTGTCACTTTTACAGGGAATAGATACACGACATGAGAACAAGAACTTTAAATTAAAAATAATAATAATAATAATTACAAAACAAAACAATGAAGAAAAGCCACACACACTGTATGCTGTCTTTTGATTAGTAATAAAACAAAACTATGACCACAAAAGAAAGAAAATATAAATATTTAATTAGCGTAATGCAATCATACATTCCTATAGATCTAACAGCTCACAAATGAATATAAATGAGAAAAGAAAAGAAAACATTCTCTCAAGAAAAGTCATAAAAAAAAAATAATAATAATAAAATATTTTGTTTAAAGCACTTTTTTTTTTTTTTTTTTTTTTTGAATACCTCTCACCCTGTTAGATAATACAAATTGACCCCTAGCAATACAAGAACTCCATTTAGAAAACCAGTTGATAAAGAAACAGACCCTGATGTTGCCACAGCATTATCACTACTATCTTGAGGATTACTGAAATTTGCAGGAACCACAGTGTCCGGTGCTGATTGATCGTCGCCGGAATTCGGATTTGCCGGTGCCGGGGCTTCATCGGACGGGTTCATCAAACTTTTTGGCAATCCTTGTCCATATGTCACATTTATTTTCATGTGCTGCCCAAATTTGCATTGTTCACCATCATAGTCGCCGGAGAAAAAATAATTCATTCCTTCCTTGACCAGAGGAACCGCCACCGTGACCGGCTGTATACTGGTGGAGGAAGGGTCCGTCGTCGACCACTCGGTGGTGTCATTTTCTAGGGCATTGTAGGAATCACAACGCTTGTATGTTGTGAAATTGTATGTTTGTACCACCGAATGGTTACTATCAGTATTGAAAACTGCATCAACAAATAATATGAATTTAATTTTTAAAAAGTTGATTGATAAAAATATATAACGTCATGTAATTTGCCTAAATTTGACTACTACACACCCAAATTTAAATTCCATCCCACAAAAAATTGAGGATCCATTTGATTTTCACTTGCTAACGAAGTGCGTTGGCCCAACCACCGTACCTTTTTTTTTATATATTTAATTTTTAGTTATTTTATTTTATATACATATATATTTATACACATTTAAATAAATTTTACTTTTCTATAACACATATTAACTATATTAAAATTTTCACAACGGAATAGAGCCTTCGAAGATCAAGGCAATACTCGAGATGCCACCTTCGGCCATTAAACTAATAAACATTTTACATATAAAAATTAGATTCATTTTTATCACTTGTCGTGATATAAATGTAGAAAGCTCATTATGAGGTCTTATTATGATCACTTAGGCTCCGTTTGTTTGTCGTTATAGGGAGGGGATTGAGATTACTAATCCCTTGGTATTATTAATGGGGTGTTTGTTTTGAGAGATGAGGAGGGGACTATTAATCCCTTGGTATTAGTAGTCCCCTTAGAAGAGGGATTGGTAAGGAGGAGGTAGAGATAGTATTAGAAAAATAGTGAGAGGATTAGAATTTTTTATTTATTTTTTATTTTTTATATATTGGGAATTTTTTTAAAATATAATGTTTAATTTTTTATATTTTTTTATTTGTTTTATTGTTTTATATAAAAATAATTTAACAATTTCTCACTATTAATCCTCTCACTATCAATCTCCTCATTATTAATCCCCTCACTATAAATCTCCTCTATTCTATTTCTATTTCTAAAAACAAACATGGCCTTAGGTCATAAGTTCATTTTTGAATCTTTTGAGCTATTAGGCTCAAATTCTAAAATTTTTTAGCCAAAATTACATAATTTTTACAAAAGGACAACTTAAAATTAATCTATATGTCTATAGGTTAAAATCAATCTATCTATTTATTTGTTGAAATATGACATATGACATTCATTTAACAACCTATCTATTAAATATCATATATTTCTCTATTTCACCACCATCACCTGCTATCGTCAATTGTCAATCATCGCCGTTGGCCACCAATGACTTTGTCGACGTGTCTTTATTACCAAATAATATTTTTTTACCATGGATCTAAGTACCTTACACCCTTTTGAGATGTACCTTTTACCAATTTTTTCTATTATTATTTTATTTTTTGAATTGATTAAGTGTATTAACGATCTGTTTGATGCAATTTATTGTAAAATAAAAATTGATAATAAAAACATAAGCTAAAAGTATTACTTCCACAGTTTCTAGACAATTAAATTTTTTCAATTTATTTAAATTATTTTATTTCATAAATTATAAATAAAAAAAATAGACCAAAAATTTTGACATAAATTTTTAAAATAAAATAAATTATTATAAACAATTTAGATAAATTATACAAAACTATCCTTAAAGCGCTGGAGTCTTGAGTGTTTACTGCCAGAAGTACTAAAAATTAGGTCAGCAAACAAGCCAATCATGTTTTTTTTTTTTAATATTTTAATTTATGAGTCAATAATAGATAGATGCTTAACTTGTCAATACAACTCAACATTTATTGGTCTGGAAAACCTACTTTTAAAGTGGAGTGGAGTGAGGGTACATGAATATGTCTCACTGAAACAGATGAGATAAGATATCAGCATCACATGGACAGCTGTTTTCACAAAAAAGATATCTAATTCCTTTACTTCACATGCATTGTCAGTTGGGTCTTACACCAAATCCATTATATCACAAAATATAGAGTTACAAAATATTAGGTGTTTATTTGGCATGTATTAAAAATATCTATTTCGTTAGATAGCTCGAAATATTAAATGTTCAAATGGTTTAAAATTTTAAAACGATGTTATTTTAAGGATTTTTTTAATTCTCTTACCAATAAGATAATATTTTTCGTACCATTCAAACCATTCGAGCTCTACACATTCGAGCTACGGATCATTTTCGTAAATATATATATATATATATATATTTTGATTATATCAATTAATATCTATCAACGTTTTATTTTTATTTTTTTATTCACTTTCTTTATTTTTTTATATATTTTTTTTACAAAAAATTAAAAAGTGTACTTATTTAAAACATCTCAAACCACCCCATTATGTTATGCTTTTAATAAATACTAACAATTTATAAAACTTATTAGATAAATCATTCTTTTTTGTTCAACAATCAAATTAAAAATTATTTGTTGGTTATGGAAAAATCTATAATCCTAACTAGATTATTATTGATTAAAACAGTACGACTTAATATTTTTTGTATTGATTTTTAATATATTACATTATATGTATCATGCAATGAATGGTGCTCTAAAACTATTTTACTACACATGCATTATTGTTGAGTTAATATGCGTGCACAGTCTATGTGAATTGTACTCATAATTTAATCATAGTCTGTCCTAATTTTTATGGTTAATTACATTTTCAATTCATGAATATTTTATTTATGTCATTTTAATTTTTAATATTTAAATTATATCAATTTAATTTTTAATATATAAATGATATTTTAATTTGGCCACACAACACAACTCCATGAGTAAAAACTATTAAAATTAGTAATTAATACAAAAATTCATTTAAAATATTACATTTATAGTTTCTCATATATGTGATTCATGTCGCTAAAATAAAAATTTATATAACAAATTTACACTTTTTTAATCCCAGAACAAGTAATATGTGTTATTTTGGTTATCAAAATTAAACATTTACCTTGACTTTAATAATTTTTAATGAGTAAAGTTATAGAAACAAATTGAAACACTGTTTATAAAAACTAAATTGACCTAATTTAACTATTATGGACTAAATCGAACCATTGTTTATGTACCAAGACTATAAATTGACACGATTTAAATATTATAGATCAAAATTAAACATAACTCATATTTTGAAAACTAAAAGAAAAATGTAATTAATCATAATTTTAATAACTCAATAAAAAAATTATATAATATAAATTTAAATAGTTTTATAATTTTTTTATTAACAAAAGACAAGGTGCATAACGACTTTTAACCACAACCGACACTTCCCTAAGCTCAGTGGAATCCTTTCCATAAAAGCTGCTTACAAATGATTATGTCATGATTTCAGAGTTCATATAGAAAGATTTTCTTAATTGATTCCAAAAATAAATTATCCCAAGAAAAAATGAAATAAACACCAAAGCCTTTTTTATTTTCTATTTTCATAAACATTTCCAAAAATAAAAAAACAAAAAAATAAAAATAGAACTCAGATCTTTCTGCTGTTTTTTGCTTTTTGGAAAGTAACTTCAACTGTAGTTCCAACCATGGTTTCTAAAATTAGTCACCAATCAAATAAGGCAGAATTACATTAGTTATGCCATATTTAAATTAAAGTTCAGTTTTAAGTTAAAAAACAAAAGTTTGGTCTTAAAATAACTGGCAAAAAAGTGTGAAGAAAAAAAAAGTTAGTTTAGTCAAATATTTCTATTTATATTGATTGGAATTTGTAATACTCATTTTTTTTGGAAAAATTCCACATACACTTTGATATTCCCATAACAATGGATCAGAATCAAAAAATATATATATTTTTTCATTTAATTGAAAACCATGAACTTGTTAATACAGAAGATAAACATCTAAGAAAAGAATTGCAAAACAATAATTCTAGACATACTCATATTTGCTACCAAAATTTTATTTAAAAAAAAAATATGTAGCCCAGATTTATTCTATAAGTTTGAACTCTATCATATAATACAAGAATTGAATCTGAATTACACATTATTTTCTGGATAAAATTTTATGCGTTGATCACATATTACAAAAATGAAAACATAAAGGCAAGAAATGAAAGGAGAGAGAAATCATGAGTGTGTGTGTGTGATTGAGTTTGAGTACTTACTGAGGAAATCTCCAAGAGAGAAGTTCTTGCCAGTAGCCCATTTTTGGTAATTGACAGTAGGCTTGAGAAGGGTGTCATACCAACCCAATGAGTCACCAACTGTGTAGTTCTTGTATGCTTCAACTTCAACACATCCTGAAAAAGAGATAATCAGAAGAAGAAGACATGGGAATACAAGGCCTCCTAGGTTGCTGCAACTTCTCTGTTCCACCATGTTTTTTTGGGGGTTTGTGAAAACTAGTGGGTGGGTACTGGGTAGATATGGATGGATGTGAAGAGTGAAGAAGAATGAAGATTTGCCTCTTCTTACAAGAGAATAAAGGCAAAGGGCAAAGAGGCAATAGAATTAAGATGCTGCCACTGCCAGCTTCCTTCCTACTAAATATAACCCCCACCTGTCCTCAGATTTACCAGTTTGCTCTCTTTTGTTATTTTCTCCAATTGGAATATTATTTAGACCGGTTTGATTAATAAGATTAATAGTGAAACAATTAATAATTTATGTGATTTGTGTAAGATTAGTTATTTTGCTAGATTAGTAAAATCGTCTTATTCATGTTTGTTTTGCAATAGATATGGACATATAATCTCAATTGTATGTTTATTTTGCATTATTAATCATGGGATTAAAAAAAATTGTCAATTTTGCCAAATAGAATGTCTTTCAGAATCTAATCAAAATAATAAAAATTACAATCAAATATTGAAATGTGAGTCTCATGGATTAATTCTCTTAATCATATGCTATAACCCACATAATCAAACATGTCCTTAGGCCCCATTTGTTTTTCGCTATTACAGTCCACTCCGGACTATGATAGATAAACAATGAAGATGGCTCATGTTTGATTTAGTCTTGGAGCTCCGAATTCGTAGTCCCTTCGGACTACGATAGGCCTTGGCGAGGGGTATTAATAGTTTGAGTTGAGAGATGGTATTAACAAAATAATCGGTTCGGATTGGGTGTTATTGGACATCCGCCCAGCAGTCCGGCCGGTCAACTAATCAACTGCAATTATTTTATATTTTTTATATTTGTTGGGCATTTTTTTTAAACATTAATATTTAATATTTTTGTATTTTTTGTTAAGTAAAAATCATTTTTTTATTATTTTATATAAAAATAATTTAATAATCCCCACACTAACAACTATCATAAAGACAAACACAATTTTACTAATTCACTCACTATCAATCCTCTCACTAACAATTCTCTTACTATCAATTTCTTCCATTCTACCCCTGAAAACAGACGAGGCCTTAGAACATTTTAAGCATTTTTTTCTGATCTCATCACAGAATGAAACTTCAACATTATAGGCATTTTGTCTCATTCTCTCCTAGCTAATTACATTTAGAGAGTCTTGAGCGTTAGATAAACCAATTTAAGGAGCACAAAATATTGTTTGGGTGTAGATTTGGCAAATTGATGAAGCAACATACAAAACGCATTTTCTATATGGATGTGAATTGTTTCCTGTTGGAATTTTAAATGGATCAGACAATTGAGATCTTTAACCGGTAAGAGTTATTAAACGGAAGACTCCAATCAGTTAGAATATTTGAAAAAACTCATTTGAACCATGTTTTTATAAACTCTTTATGTTTAATGACTCTTACTGATAAAAGATCTGAACTATTTGGTCCAATTTAACTTTTAACCAGACACAAGCTAAATCCTTTCTATATACTTTTCTTAGACAAAATGTCTTTGAGTGTTAGAGTTGCCTTCTTCAGTTGTGTACTATTTTTTTTAGTGCAATTTTAACCCAATAAAATTGCACTTTATTTAAAATTTTTACAAGATGTTCTAATAGCATGTAGTATTTATTGTGCTAAATAAGTAAAAATGCTACAATAGTGTAGTATTTTTTGTGTCTGTGTCACTAGTAAATGTATTTTTAGGGAAAGAATAATTTTATGCGGGAAAAAAAAAATTGAGTACTAAATATTTGTTTGTGTTACTATAAATATAATAATAATATTTTTGATAATTAAGATTTTGCTCTAAAAGTTAATTTCCCCTCTAAATTTCAATTTATTGTAGTGAATTGAAGGGCAATTAGAAAATAGATCATACTTGAGGGAGAAATGCTATGGTGTGCACCCCTTCAGGGTGCATAAAGGGTGCACACCATATGCAACCTGCCACTAAATGTATAACCAAGTCAATAAATTTCATAATATCAATTATAAAATATATAATCTTGCCACAAATTGACGAAACAAAAAATGTCGTAACCAAGTCACAAAATTTTGAATATTTTGTTACGCCAATTCGTGATAAGGTTACGTATTTTGTAATTGATATTATGAAATTTATTGACTTGATGATACATTTAGTGGTAGGGTGCATATGATATGCATCGGAAAAGAATACATATGTGCTCTTCTACTTATTAGTTGGATCCACAACCAAAGAAAAATAATTAGCGTTGTTTTGAGAATTGGCTATTTTTAGAATTGTTTTGTGAATTGATTATTTTAATTAATTTTTTGATTTTTTATAAAAAAATATATAAAAAAATAGAGAAATAATGTGACGACCTGTAACAAATAAGCCAATAAATTGCTTATTTTGTAACTTCCGAAACGATTATTGGCCAAAAATGTCACTCCTTTTTCCAATTTTATTTTATTTTATTTTATTTTTTTGCCTTTAATGATTTTTTTTTTCAAAATTATGTCATTTTTTTTTAGTTTTCTGGTTCATTTTATATAGACAAATTCAAAAAAAATAAAAAATGAAAAATAAAAAGACAAAAAAATTTGGGTGAACCATAAATAGGTCCTAATAGTTTGACTTAATTCCTATTATTGAAAGTTAGTCATTGTAAAACAATTTTTTGTGATAATTTTTTACATATTGCTAAAAATTGACAATCAGTGACTTTTTGTCACAATTTTTATAACTTGTAACTTCAACTTATAATTTGTGATGTTTTTCTATGAAGAAATTTTTGAATTATGGTTGAAACTTGAAAATTATTGACATTTTTTTGTGATGATTTTTTTAAACTGTCGCTAAAACTTATAATTAGTAACATTTTTTTGTGACAAAATTTTCAAACCATTGCTGAAAATTAATAACTAATGACTTTTTTTAATAGTGTTCAATGAAATATATCATTATTTATCACAGGACCTGTTGGACAATAAGTTCATCTGTTAGGACCTACACGTAAGCACCCCCAAAAAATTATACTATCTTTGTCTTATTTGTTGTTTTTCCTGAACTTTTTCAAAAATTCGTTAATTTTTTTAATTTTTTCATTTGTCCCGTCAAGCTAAATCCAAAAGTTTTTACTTTTAAAAAGTTTATTAAAGGCGAAAAAAAAAGTCACCAAATAAAAAACCTCAAACATTCAGCAGAAAGTTGTCATTTTAGCTAGGGAAGCATTAAGTCAAAAGAGTTGTGTCATTTGTACGGGTACGAAATATTCTTCCCGTATAATTCTGTTGATCAAGTCTGCGCTCCTCCGTTCATCGTTACTTTACTCCCTGAAAACACAAACGTGAGCTAGCCGGCGAGTGTGTGCCGGATACCTCTCCGATGCCTAAGTCAGCAAAATAGACAAATAGACAAAAAAATCTGTGTGTTTGGGAATCAAAGTTGTGTTACCTCTCCATAGGTGATGTTGTGAGCTTTTATAGGTTCCGCGTGGCATAATCCTAGTAGGACTCTTACTCCTCTATGTAGAGTCCTCCCAGGAGTTATACTCCTGAAAGATAATGCTTATCCTTCAACACCCTTCTCACTGCTTAAACCAAGTGAAATGGTTTTACCATGGTCGGACTCCAATATGACCGAGGTAAGCATGCCTATGCTAAGCTGCAGACTAGACCGAGCTAACTTTAGTTCGGCTCTTCCATTCATTGCTCTTATCCCGGTTTCTCCCAGTGCTAACCATGGTGTGATCAGACCGAGCTAACAAACAGCAAGGCTCTGGCCGAGATAACCACGATAAGCCATGACCAGGCTAACTTTGAGTACGACAACCGAGCTATATTCAGAGCTTCTCTTAGATCGGACTAACTTCAAGATTCTTTCGGACCGGGATAACAATAAGGCATACTAGGACCGAGCTAACTACAAGCCTTCTTTCATCCAACCCTTCTTACTGTGGCCCAAAGAACGGCTCATTTACCCAGCTCGGCCCATTTAGGTATAAATTACCCTCTTAATTGCTCTTTAATTCCATCTGCGTAGCATGATAGGAATTACCTGTTATCAGGCGAGCTAAAAACTTTATCCTTACGATCGGGCTAAACTCTTTAGCCTTTCCAGCCGAGCTAAAAAAACCCTTTAGCCTTTCCAGCTGAGCTAAATTCTTAAGCCTTTCCAGCTGAGCTAAATTTACTCTGGGCTGTACCTGTCTGGTCAAAACGTCTTTTCAACACAGAGGCTGAATTGCTTCTCATTCCAAGGACACATGGCATGCTCTTATTGGCTGAAGGCAGCTGTCATGTCGTCTTCGTATCTCGCGAAATTTGAACAGTCCCGCCCTTTTTGTCCTTCCTTCTACACAAAACAAACTTTTCATTTTGAATCTACCACTACACTATTCATCTCCTTCACTCTCTCTCTGTGCCTCTACTTCTTCAACCCCTGAGCTTGCTGAGTTCGTGTTCTTCACTGTTGTTGCTTCCATCTTCACTTTCTTCCTCTTGACTTGGTAAGCTACTCAAATCTGTTTTGTTTTTGTTTTTTACAATTCATGGCATATTGTTTTGTGTTTTTGCAAAACATATTTTCTGCTTGATCATGCGTTTTTCTGGAAAAAACTTAGCAATAGAACAACTTGAACTTACAAAACAATCTGTAGAAACACTGGGTTTGATCTCAAATAATTATGCAACTGAACTAAGAAGTTTTTTGTAGTTGCTGTGAATCTTAGTCAGACTTATCCAACCGAACTAATACTTCATGCTATACCAGTAATTTCAACAAGTCAAACCATCTGTTGATTTAACTTTGCCTAGATAACAAACCAAACCAAGTCCGCAATTAGTGTGTTTGAAAGCCTCTCTACCGACCGAGCTATGTCTTGGGGCTAAACCGGCGCTCTTAGTTTAGATCAAACTAAGAAAACTGCCCCTAGAAGCTCAACCGGTCTAACAGAACCTTCCTTCTACCAGAGCTATCGAACCGCTTACCGAGACCGAGCTAACAGACCCTTTGCTCAAACCGAGCTTAAACCCGTAGTAGGCCACATAGCCGAGGTAATGCTTCATTTATCTTGCCTTTTTTTCTTTTAACACGGTCCCATGGTTTGTGCTTAACACCTTTGTTTTTCACTTTGCAGACTTAGGTTGCCCAGGCACTCCTTTGAGCACTCAACCGAGCTACACAGCACAAATCTTCGACCGAGATCGCACTCAAGTTTTAATTTACCCATAACTTAGACCATAAATGGGAAAGTATAGGTTTTTAGTTAACTCTCCTGGTGCAATAGCTGAATTTCGCAAGGACTACCAAATCCCAGATGATGTCCACCTTTCTTTAGCCGAGCTAGACACTGTCCACTGGGGAAAACAAGGTTTTGTCCCCTTTAATGTTATTTCCATTGTGGAGTGCAGTTTACGCTTCCCTGTACAGCCTTTACTTTGTGAATTCTTTAGGAAAACTAGGATATGCCCCACCCAACTTTCCACAAATTCATACCGCATAATTAATGGTATAACCGAACTAAACCGCCGAGCTGGCACTAACCTCGGCTTAGCTGAACTCTTCCATCAATATTCCATAGGATCAAAAAAAGATGACTGGGTCTATTATCTAAGAATACGCCGTCGTCGAGAAAAAATAATAAAGGACACACCGGATAAAGATTTGAACGATGATGATTTTTTCTGGGTATCTGGGAATTTTGAAGACCACCAAGCCCAGATCCCTGGTGACCGAATAAACTGGAAAAAAGGAACTCCCGGTATAATTAGCTCGGCTCTTTTGCATGCTTCTCTTTATTTCGGTTTCCTATGTCTGAACCGAACTAACAGTTGCCTTCTTTATGCAGATTCATCCCACCTTAAGTCATTATACAGTTACCCCAACCTAGACACACTTCGTGCCGCACTACGATACCCTGAAAGAAGTTGGGCCAAACTACTGAATTTTGAGCCGACGTATAGATATAGCAGCCGACGAAAAGCCAGAGTATCCGATTTCTTGCTGGAAGCCTCTCCAGAACCGGATCCATCCTTGCCCGAGATCAACTTGGTCTGAACTACTGCCGAAGAATAGATGGCAAAGAGGAACAGAGTAAGGGCCCTCCTAACCCAAACCAACCGAGCCGAGGTACCACAGTCCAACCAGGCTCAGAAGACCGTGGTGGCCCTTCCATCTCAACAACCGTCCTCATCTCGCCCAAACAAGCGTGCCCGGACTACCCAAACCGAGCAACGCCTAGTTGATGAAGACGGAACCCTTCTTCCACCAAGCCCTCCACCGAGCCCGCAACCGGAGCATTCCGACCGGGCTAGCTCCTCCAAGTAGGCGCCCAAAATCACTTTTCAGAACCGAGCTATTCAGGACACTAACTCAGCGGTCGCTGAAAAAGATCACTTAATGGCATTCAATCTTGCCAAGAGTGTTTACCTACCAGCAGACATGGAGTGTCATAAAAATTTGACTGAGCTAAAGGCCATCCGTTCGGCCACAAAATCCATGGTGCTTGTAAGTAGCTTCCTTTGCTGATTTTTCTAATTTGCCCAACTTTTATCTCGGTTCGATTACAAGTCTTCCCATTCCTTCGCAGGCCATACAGAAGAGTCACATTGCTCACAAGCGTGTGTTAGAGCTTCGTAAGACAGTAAGACAAGCCATGGCCGAAGTAACCGAGAAAACAACCGAGCTAGAAGAAACCCGGAAGCAGATAGCCGAGCTAAAAACTAAGAACGGTCGTCTGACCGGTCTTGTTAACTCGGCTGAAGCAGACAAACGAAAGGCTACAGCCGGGATGAAAGACAAATATTTGCGGGAGCTGGCGAAGCTTGAAGGCAAAAAGAACGTCGAGATTGAAAAACTAAAAAAGAGTGTGGATGACGCCGAGCTCCGGGGTTACAAAGAGGGGGAGGCGACTTATATTAAACAATGTGAAGCTGCCAAGGATCTCTTCTTCAAATGTGGGTGGAGGGCGGCTGTAGTGCAGCTCGGTCATAGTCTAGAGACCGAGGTCTTCAACGCTCCTGCATACTTTATACCGAGCTCCATGATGGAATATGCTGCTGCCCTACAGCAACAATTTCTTGAAGATTCTGATAACGAAGAAGAGACCGTGCCTAATGAAACCCCGGTCGTCAATGAGCCTGTCAATCAGTCAACTCGGTTGGAGCCAGTGGTGGAAGATCTAACTGATGAGCTGCCTACTGAAACTGCGCTCCCAACCGAGACCGTGCTTCCGAATGAAACCAGGATCCGGGTTGAACTTGATACTGGTCTTGATGATCTGTTTGCCTGACTGTTTCTCCTTTTGTTGCTTGATTTCAGTTTTTTCTTCTTTTCTTTGTTGGACACAAATTGTAGCCGAGCTGGGGCCCCTCCTTTGTATTTGCTTTGAACTTGCCAATGAAAAATCTTATTTTTTGTTCAAACTCTTATTTCGGTTGACCTTTGTGCTTATGTTGTTACTTTCTAACTGATGTCTTGCATGAAGTTCAGTATTCTCTTGCCGAGATACTTTAATCATTGCCACTATCAGTATTTCTGCCAACCATTCTTTGGCCGAGATACTTACCTTGGCTGAAGAGTACTAAAAGTTGGTTTAATCCAGCCAACCACTCTTTAGCCGATGTCCTTACTTCGGCTGAAGAGTACCAAGAGTTTGTTTAATCCAGCCAACCACTCTTTAGCCGATGTCCTTACTTTGGCTGAAGAGTACCAAGAGTTGGTTTAATCCAGCCAACCACTCTTTAGCCGATGTCCTTACTTCGGCTGAAGAGTATCAAGAGTTGATTTAATCCAGCCAACCACTCTTTAGCCGATGTCTTTACTTCGGCTGAAGAGTACCAAGAGTTGGTTTAGTCCAGCCAACCACTCTTTACCTGATGTCCTTACTTCGGCTGAAGAGTACTAAGAGTAGGTTTAATCCAGCCAACCACTCTTTAACTGAGATCCTTACTTCGACTGAAGAGTACTTAAGAGTTGGTTTAATCCAGCCAACCTCTAAATTGGTTTTTCCAGCCAATCTTTAGAATAAAGTGTTTGGTTATTCCGTCCAAACGTCTTGTACCCTGGATCCTTATCCTGGGTTTATGAGGGGTGTTGGTTATTCTAGCCAACCTCTAGATTGGTTTGTCCAGCCAGCCTAGAGTAAAGTGTTTGGTTATTCCGACCAAACGTCCTGCAGCCTGGATCCTTATCCTGGGCTTAGAAGGGGTGTTGGTTTTTCCAGCCAACATCTAGATTGGTTTTTCCAGCCAACCTAGAGTAATGTGTTTGGTTATTCCGACCAAACGTCCTGTAGGCTGGATCTGTATCCTGGGCTTAGGAGGGGTGTTGGTTTTTTCAGCCAACCTCTAGATTGGTTTTTCCAGCCAACCTAGAGTAAAGTGTTTGGTTATTCCGACCAAACGTCCTGCAGCCTGGATCCTTATCCTGGGCTTAGGAGGGGTGTTGGTTTTTTCAACCAACCTTTAGATTGGTTTTTCCAGCCAACCTATAGTAAAGCGCTTTTAATGCCCCTAACTCACTAAAACAATGTTTTACAGAAGGAAACAACTATACTGAAAAGAAACTACTTGTTTTATTGAGAAAGGAAAAAATTACACATACTTGAAAAAAAAAAACTAAAAATAAAATAACTTGAGATTTGCAGTATTCTATGGTTTGGGAATTGCTTTGCCGTCCTCATCTTCTAAGTGGTATGCCCCTTTGCCAGCTAATCTGACCACTTTTGTAAGGTCCTTCCCAATTGGGCCCTAACTTGCCATCTCCCGAAACCACGATGTTTCCCATTACTTTGCGCAGCACCCAATCTCCGATCTTGAATTGCCTTAGATGCACTGTTTTGTTGTATTTCCTGGATAACTCTTGCTGGTATGAGGCAATGTGAACCAGTGCTCTTTCTCTTCTTTCTTCGGTGAGGTCGAGTTCCAATGTTATGGCCTCTTCATTCAAGTCTAGATCAAAATTTTCGCTTCTAATTGTGGGGAGGGGGGGGCCAACTTCCAGTGGGATTACCGCTTCCATGCCATAGGCTAAAGAGCACAGTGTCTCTCCAGTTGATCGCCGAGGTGTGGTACGGTAAGCCCATAGAACATGAGGCAGTTCCTCAGCCCACTTGCCTTTTGCTTTTTCTAACCTCTTCTTCAATCCATCCAAGACAACCTTGTTTGATGCCTCTGCTTGGCCATTTGCTTGGGGATACGCCGGTGTAGAATTGTAGAACTCTATCTTGTATTCTTCACAAAAGCCTCTAAAGATTCTGCCATCAAACTAAATGTCGTTGTCTGATATTAGGGCTTTAGGTATGCTGAACCGAGTGATGATATTCTGCCAGACGAACTACTTCACATCTTTTTCCTTGATTGATGCCAATGCCTCTACTTCCACCCATTTTGTAAAGTAGTCTGTTGCCGCGAGAAAGAACTTCCTGTTTCCGGGTGCTGTTGGAAGTGGTCCTACTATGTCTAAGCCCCACATTGTGAAGGGCCATGGGCTGGTTAGTGGTAGGAGCTCTCTAGCTGGCTGATGTATTTGGTGTGCAAACTTCTGACATTTCTCGTACTTCTTTACATACTTCTCCAAATCTGCTTGCATGTAAGGCCACCAGTATCCTTGCGAAATGGCTCTGTAAGCTAATGATCTTCCTCCTTGGTGGCTTCCGCACACCCCTTCGTGTATTTCGAACAAGAATGCTTCCACTTTGCTGGGGTGAACACACTTTAAATAAGGTTCTGAGAATGATTTTTTGTACAATGCCATAGAAGGGGAGAGCCAAAATCGCTGCGACTTTGCTCTAATTTTGTTGGCTTCCTTCTTTTCTGCTGGTAAGATGCCATCTTTTAAGAATAGTATGATGGGATCCATCCATGAGGGGCCTAGTTTGGCGCAACATACCTCTTCTGCTTCATGGTCTTCAATGCTTGGTCTTGGTAAGTAGTCAATTAACAACGGATGAGGGATGGATATATCTACCATTGAAGCAAAGCCTGCTAGTTCGTCTGCTCTGCTGTTTTCCTCACTGCCAATCTGTTCTATCCTAACTACTTCAAATTTCTTGATCTCTTTTCTGACTAAGTCTTGATACTTAGTCATCCTGTCATCCTTTGCCTCGTAGTCACCTGAAATTTGGTTTACCACTAGCTGTGAGTCGTTGTTAACCATTAGCTCGGTGGCCTTCATGTAGGATGCTAATTTGAGACCTGTAAGAAGCGCTTCATGCTCCGCTTCATTGTTTGATGTTGGGAATCCAAGCTTGACTGCTTGCTCCACAACCAGGCTGTCTGGTGAGATGAGGACTACGCCAAGTCTTGCACCATGCCGGTTGGATACTCCATCTACAAAGATCTTCCATATCTCTCCGACGAACAATTTCTAGCAAGTGGAGGGATCAGATGATGCCGTGGGGTCAAGAATGTCGCTGGTGTTTTCTTCAAGGTCCATACTTGTTGTCTGCCCCTCGCTATCTGATTGAACCAAGTCTTTATTTGTTGGTGAGACTTGGCTTGGTGTAGCATGGTTCGCTTCTACCTTGCTCTCTTTACTCTGGTCTGTCTTGGGGTCCGACTGAGTATCCTGCACCAGGGGTTGTGCTATTCTGGCGTCAACTTCCATCCCTAGTTCGGTGATATTAGTCAGGTCGACTGGGCAGATATGATGACTTCCAAGAGTAAATTCTGCGACAAAGTCTGCCAAAGTTTGGGCCTTTATCACAGTTCTGGGTTGGAACTTGATATCGAATTGTCCCATCTCTACTGCCCACTTCAAGATTCGCCCAGAAAAGTTCGCCCTCTCAAACAAAGCTTTTAATAGGAAAGCTGTAAGGACGACTATGGTATGGGCGTGGAAGTAGTGCGACTACTTCCTTGAGGCCATCATTAAGGCCAAGGCCAGTTTTTCCAGTGGCAAGTACCTCGTTTCGGTGCCTAGCAATGTCTTGCTGACATAAAAGATGAGCAGATGTTGGACTCCTTCCGCGCGGACTAACACTGCACTGATTGCGTGCTGAGAGACTGCCAGGTACAGGAAGAGTTCTTCTCCAGGTATTGGGGTGACAAGTAGTGGTGGAGAAGACATGTATTCTTTCAAGCTTTGCAGAGCGCGGTCGCATTCTTCGTCCCACTTGAACTTGGCTTTCAATGCTTGAAAAAATTATCGTAGTCTGTCTGACGATCGGCTAATGAATCGGTTGAGTGCAGCTACCATGCCGGTGAGATACTGTACTTCTTTTACTGAGTTAGGTCTCTCCAGTTCCTGAATAGCTTTGATCTGGGAGGGGTCTGCTTCTATACCCCGGTTGGTCACCAGGAAGCCCAAAAATTTGCCAGATCCTACACCGAACGCGCACTTAGATGCATTAAGGCGCAACTTGTGCCTCTTCAGAATCTGGAACATCTCACCTAGGTCCCTTAGATGGTCGTTCTCATCTTTGCTTTTGACCACCATATCGTCGATGTAAGCTTCCATTGTTCTGTCTAATAACGGCTCAAACATCTTGGTGACCATTCTTTGGAATGTTGCCCCTGCGTTCTTGAGGCCAAAGGGCATGACCTTGTAGCAATACAGTCCTCTTGGAGTTGTAAAGGATGTGACCTCCTGGTCTGGTTCGTACATGGCAATCTGATGGTAGCCTCTGTACGCATCAAGAAAGCTAAGTCGGTTGTGCCCCGCCGTTAGGTCTACCAGTTGATCTATCCGCGGTAGGGGGAAGCTGTCCTTTGGGCATGCTTTGTTGACTGTCTTATAGTCGACGCAGACACGCCATTTGCCATTCTTTTTTGGTACCACGACTGTGTTGGAAATCCATCTGGGGTAATGCACCTCTCTGATAGCTCCTACCTCTAGCAGATTTCCCACTTCTTCCGCTATTATCTCGGCGTGGTGGAATGCCGATCTGCGAGTGCACTGAATGATTGGTCTGGTGGATGGGTGGACATTGAGTTGGTGACAGACGAAGTTTGGATCAATGCCTGGCATGTCGTAGGGTGTCCAGGCGAACACTTCGATGTTAGAGGTCAAGAATTCCAAGACCTCTAATCTCTCAGTGCTGGATAACGACGAACCGAGCAAAAAGAACTTATCCGGGTTCTTTTCATCTATTCTTACCTCTACCAAGTCTTCCATCGCTCTTTGATCAGCCGCTTTGCCGACATTTGTGAACAGTTCATTGCTCTCAAGTTCTTCTGCCAAATGAATATAGTCCTTGGCAGCGCGGCTGCCATTAACTGTGACAAAGCATTGCTTAGACATAATCTGGTCTCCAAAGACCTCTTCAATTACCCCGACTTCAATGGGGAACCGCATTACTTGATGGTAAGATGACGCTACAGATCGCATGGCATGCAACCATGTTTTTCCCAAGATTATGTTGTAAGTGGAAGGGACCTTTAACACCCAAAACTCCACTTGTTTTGTCACGCTTCCTACCCTGACAGGAAGGATGATCTTGCCGACTGGCCATTCTGGCATTGAGTTGAATCCGATCAGGGGGGATACAGCTAGCGCCAGGTCTTTGTCCTCCATCACACGAGCTACCTTGGTCTATCAGAATTCACTTGACGTCGTAGTCCTTGACGCGAAGGGTGACGACCAGTGCATCGTTGTGAGGGCGATATATTCTTTCCAAGTCTTTTTCTGAAAAAGACATGACGTTTGTGGCCTCCGTTCTCCCTTTTTTGATGGTAGGTTGGGCACTTAGTACCTCTCTTAAGTGCTCAGCCTTCTTTATCATGCCCCTGAGCTCGCATACGTGCTCAGGTTCGAATACTCCATGAATTATGTTGATCACGCCTTGAGGTGGGGCGTCGATTGGCATACCGTTCGGGTGGTTGTCATTCTGGGGGGCTGGCTGCGCCCCTCCTTCAATGTATTTGTCCAAGTGACAGGCTGCCACCAACTCCTCTAAATGCTGTCTCAATGGTGTACAATTTTCAGTGCGGTGCCCCTTTTCTTTATGGAAGGTGCACCGCGATCTTTCGTCGTAGTCCTTCTGAGCCTCTCCTAGCTTGGCAGGCCATCTGACGAAAGGTTCATCGCGTATCTCGCTTAGAATTCGGTAGATTGGATTTTTGAATACCGTGGTGATGGTAGTGCAGACTCTTAACCATCTTTTATCCTGGTCTTCTCCGTTGTCCCGCCTGCCTTGTCTGTTTTTGTTCAGACGTTCTACTGCGTTGACCTTTGCCGCGGTCTTTTTATCTGGTACTGCCGTTGTGCTAGACTTTGCTTTAGCACGGGCGCCATCTTCTTCTACCCGAATGTGTTGGTGCACTCTCTCTATTAAGGCCTCCATCGTGAGAGGCGGTGTCATAGTGACTGAGTCCTTTAATCTGTTCCCGACTGGAAGGCCTCTTTTATACTGTGCGATAGCGAGATTGGTGGGGCAGTCCCCAATCTGGTTGAAGGTCTCCCAGTAGCGGCTGTTGTAGAATTTTAATGACTCTTTTTCGCCCATGTCGATGGAGAGTAGTTGATCAATTTCCACCGGGGTTTTGGTATTTGTTCTGAACCTTGTTACGAATGCCTCCGCCAATTGCACCCAGGAGGCTATGCTGCCTTCTGGAAGTTTTTCGAACCAAGTTAAGCCTAGGTCACCAAGGCTTGATGGGAAGAGGATGCACATCAAAGCCTCGTTTCGTCGATATACCACCATAACCTGGCAGAAGTGGCTTAGGTGCATGTAAGGGTCTGTCTTCCCTTCATATATGGTAAATTTAGGGTGGATGAAGCCTGAGGGTAATGATGTGTTCTCAATCGCCGGAACGAACGGCGAGCTATGTAGTCTTGCCAATGCTTTATCTGTTGGTTCGTAGGCAAGGTGTGGTACTGGCATTCCAACCTCGACGCTTCCATGCGTCCGAGAAGCCAACCGCCGACGGGCTGAAACTCTGTGCGGGTCGCGTGCCTTGGCATCCTCCTTCTGTCGCGCCCTTTCTTTAAGCACGGTCCGTAAGTCGGACGATCTAGGCAATTCCGTCTGCCTGGATGATGTTTGGTGCGAGTGTGAGGGCCGATAGGTACTTCCCTCTGTGTAAGACCTTAGTGATCTCGTTCTCTCAAACCTGGAGTAATGAGTTCTGGAAGTCCCTGATTGAGTGTCGCTCGTCCTGAGGCTTCTACTCTCTGCTTGCGATGTCGTGGTAGGCCTACTACGATCTTCTGAGTGGTGAGGAGGCGCATTGCCTTTGCGCCCCTCTCTTGTCGCCACCTATTTTCCCTTTGATCTGGCGCTTCATGGCCTCCATGTCCGCCGCCATCTTCCTTATTAACTCATCTTGCTCCTTCACGCGGTCCTCCAGAACTTGAGGATCAATCCTCCGCCTTTGTCTGTCAGGACTTTGTGAACGAGAGTGACGGGGGCTGTTAGTTCGCCTCCTCTCCCTTGCATCCCTCCTGGGATTCTGTCACTGTGGCTCCAAGTCCGCCATGGGAGGGATAGAAGGTAGGCCTCCGCACCTTGCACCCCCCTCTGGTGTTTGTCCGTCGATGGCGGACTGCGGCAAATCTTCGTTGTGCACCATTGCTTCTAAAGAGGAAAAGCTTGATCAAAAGGTTTTGTTCTAGTCTGATTTTCCCACAGACGATGCCAATTGTACGGGCACGAAATATTCTTCCCATATAATCCTGTTGATCAAGTTTGCGCTTCTCCGTTCGTCGTTGCTTTACTCCCTGAAAACACAAACGTGAGCTAGCCGGCGGGTGTGTGCCGAATACCTCTCTGATGCCTAAGTCAGCGAAATAGACAAATAGACAAAAAGCTCTGTGTGTTTGGGAATCAAAGTTGTGTTACCTCTCCATAGGTGATGTTGTGAGCTTTTATAGGTTCCGCGTGGCATAATCCTAGTAGGACTCTTACTCCTCCATGTAGAGTCCTCCCAGGAGTCATACTCCTGAAAGATAATGCTTATCATTCAACACCCTTCTCACTACTTAAACCAAGTGAAATGGTTTTACCATGGTCGGACTCCAATATGACCGAGGTAAGCATGCCTATGCTAAGCCGCAGACTAGACCGAGCTAAATTTAGTTCGGCTCTTCCATTCATTGCTCTTATCCCGGTTTCTCCCAGTGCTAACCATGGTGTGATCAGACCGAGCTAACAAACAGCAAGGCTCTGGCCGAGATAACCACGATAAGCCATGACCAGGCTAACTTTGAGTACGGCAACCGAGCTATATTCAGAGCTTCTCTTAGACCGGACTAACTTCAAGATTCTTTCGGACCGGGATAACAATAAGGCTTACTAGGACCGAGCTAACTACAAGCCTTCTTTCATCCAGCCATTCTTACTGTGGCCCAAAGAACGGCCCATTTACCCAGTTCAGCCCATTTAGGTATAAATTACCCTCTCATCATTTATACAAAAATTAGTTGAAACCCCATGCGCACTACATATATAGGGTTGTGCCACAATTGCAATGCTTATTAGCATGTGGGGGTTGTGTCGCAGTTACATACTTAGAAACTGTACACATAGAAGACAAAATTCTCATTTCAATCTAACCAAAATGTGTCAGTATCCATGCCATTTAGGCTAACAAATTAGCAATTGAGCCTCTAGCTTTGGAAATTATAAAGATATGTACATAAAACACATTGTATTTTTCAAGTCTCCCCACAAAATTTCATGCAGGGTCTATGAATCATAAAGAAAAAGAATGAACAGGCGAGCTCAATTTTATAAAGTTGTCATAGGTTTTCTCTTCAAAGACATATTTAATCTCCTATAAAGAGAAAGCTTCCATAAGACATGTCTAATTTTTTCTGTCTTGGTTGAAAATTCTTCAACCTTTCCCAAGTTAGCAAGTTCATTGCCCTCGGCATTTATAAGTGCGAATCAATTCGAGTCCTCGAATGCATCTTTGCTCACAAACTTTTGTTGGAAAATAATAGTTTTTCAGTGAGTTTAATTCAAAATTAAAGTGAGATCTAATTGCCAGTTGAGGTGGGTCCACATGTGTTTAATTTTTCCTTAGTGAGAACTTTAGACCACAAAAAGAATGAGCAAAAATCATAAGTATTGGATGACAAATTATCTCATAAAGTGGGATGAAAGAGGTTTTGGAAAGGTGGAGAATTACCTATCCCACATTGATTATAGAGGAAAAACATTAATACGTATTTATATTCCTTATTTTGCAAAAGGGTGTGATCCTTTGGGCATCCAAATTTTTCGGAAGGGAGTTACGGATGTATGAAGGATTCAAGTGTATTATGAAAAAATATATAATGTCAGGTGTTGGAGGCTCTTCCTCTCGTGTTCTTGTTCTTTGCTAACTGCGATGAATTTAAGATAAACAATTAGTAATGAGAGGGAGAAAGTAACACAGGAATGCTATAGTGTTTAATGCATCTGCTCCAAACTTGGAGGAGCTGTGCGAAGTGATTAAGGTGAGAATTGCATTATGGCTGAAACCAAGGTTCTCTAAGCACCATTTTTCAGTCCACGGTTTTCTGGTTAATCTTAGGCAAGTGAGATGCTGCATTAGAGGGAGGACTTTGTAATTTCTCTTGTTTGTCTGGTGATTTCCCTTGGAGTCTGCTTTCATCCCTCTTTTCTGGCCATTTGTTTGGATACTCTGGTCTTGTATATTTCGTTGGTGGGGGTTGCCAATGGTGGAAGGTCAATTTCTGTGGCTGTTCAGGCATGGTCTGCTTCTTCTTTGTGCTGGTTCTTCTGTGTGCTGGTTCTTCTCTGTGGCTGCCCAGCTCTGGTCTTGCTCTGCTCCTGTGATTTTGGGGATCATCTGTTACGGATTTAGTATTAATCTGTGGTAAATTAGGAGGTGTTACAGACTATATTATGTTAAATCAAAGTAAATTACTATTTATTGTAGTGTTAGTTTATGTTTTTGTTACAACTCTATTGTGCTGACTTTGATTAGGACTAATATGGTATGTAGTTATGCGTGAAAATGGTATTGGTGACCATGATCAATTATTCAAATACATTTTTTTAGATCTAACGGTTGAAAATGAAAGTATATAAGGAAAAGTGTATGTAGTAGAATTTTCACAAATTTATAAGGCAGGCCCGTGTATGCAAAAGAAAAATATTTGAGATTTTTAAAAAGATTATTTTTTGTTTGTTTGTAAATTTGAGTTATAATGGCACGATATGTTATACTATATGCCACCTTTAATTTGTTATAAATTTACCTATATGAAGCCCAAGTTTCTCACTATATCAATAGAAAAATTCTATTATATGTAAAATTTATATAGAAAAACTTGACAAGAATTATGTGTTAATATTATTATTATAAATAAATATATCTTCAATGGTGTTTTGTTTAAAATGAAAGATTAACAATGAATCATATCATTATATATAAAAATTATGTATAAATTTTTTATTTGTACAATATTACTCTAAATTTTGAATAAATTTAAGAATAAAATTGTAAATTCCTACCATTTCCCTATCCAAAGTAAGGCTCATTAACTTTCGATTGATAGCTTGAACTGGTTCAACAAACATTTAATTCCAAAAAGAAACAAACTAACAAAGGCCACATAATTATCTCTCAAACAATAACACAAACAAATGGTGGACAGCGAGAGGTGAAGTGACAGACAAAATAAAGGGCGTGGCCTGATGAAATTGATACTTAAAACGTGAAGGGTTAAGTTAGTATATTTTTTAATTTTTTATGAAAAAAATATAAAAAAATGGTTAGATTTGAAGTGATGTAATAAAGATGATAAGACCCAAATAAAATAATTGTGACCCAAATAAGATAATATGTTAAAATAACATGTACTATTTTAACACATGCCAAACAAGCACTTAACACCATTACACTTTGGTCTTTTACTTTTAATTGTAAAAATTAATTCTTATATTTTAAATTAAGTGATAATGTCACTTTTTTTCTCTAACTCACAGTAATTAGATTGACCAAATGTATTATATGAGCTAAATGAGACTTTTTTTTTTTTTTTTTTTTTTTTCCATCTCTCAGGGCTCATACACTTTCATCGACATTTTATTTGGTTATTGTAATTTCACTAAAATCTCATTTTGGAACATTTACTAGTAATTTTCATCAACCTCATTAACAGTAGATGTATAGAAAGATGACATTGCAACTTGACTTGAAGTGTAAAGGATTGACTATCACAATTGAAAGTGAAGATTACAACAAAAGTGCAAAGGTACTGTGGGAACATAATTTTCGCGTTGTCTGCATGGCAAGAACCTTTAGCCAAGGTGCCACATGACAGAGTATGACCGGCTGAGATGTGGAAACAATCCATGTCAAGGCCGAGATAAACAGCAGAGGACATGAGTCCTAGTTGAATATTGACTCCCAGGTCGGGTAAAATGAGACTCTTTTGAGAGGTTAATCCTAATCTAACTAAGATAGAGTGAGTCTTATGTGATTTGTTATTCCTAAAGGGAATAAGTGTTTGACATGAATACAGTCATTAAGTAAAGGCAGGGCACTTTATATATGTGATGGTCTGAGTCCTTTTGAAGCAAATTGAGTGTAATCATCTATATTTTCTATCTCCCTTAATTGTCTTCGTCACAGTTGAGCTTTTTGATTCTTGTGTTGTTATCTATTCTTCCTATGATTATTTCTACATATATTTTAGTGTGTTCCGAGATGTCATCTTGTACTTTTGGGAGTTTGAGTGAAACCGGGAAGGTGAGAATGTTTTAAGGTTATTCTGTATCACTTTCAGGTTGAGACCACTCGAGCTGTCATTTGGTCGCTCGAGCGGTGACATCAACCTTCTAGTATCTCATTTTGCAGTCTGAACTTCTGGTAGTATGTGTTATTCGCTCGAACGAAGTTTTCATCACTCGAGCGGTCTTTTACAAGGGGTAGGGAGATTCTGGGAGTTGGTATTCTTCGCTTGAGCGCAGAATTTATTTGCTCGAGCAGTCCTCAAATTTGAATTGTTTACTCGAGCACAGGATTGGTCGCTCAAGCAATCTATCTGTAGTCTGCTCCAAAAAATGTGTCCAATCATTCAAAAGTCGAGCCTTACACACTTTTTCTTCACTTTTCACTTCATGCACACACACACACACACACTCTCTCTCTCTCTCTCTCTCTCTCTCTCTCTACATTAATTCTCACTCTCCTTTCTCTCATCTCTCTCTAGAAACCCTCCACCCACTTCATTTACTTCCTTGATCTCTCTTTATCCATTGAGATTTTGACCATAGTGCCTTCTTTAATTTTAGAGAGCTTATCAAGGGCTACGTTGTGTGCTGTAGAGATCGTATTTTTATGCTGTTGATTTTGAATTTTTTCATCTTTTCTTCTCAAAGTCTTGAGGTAGGGAGTTCTTTAAGTTATATATATGATTTTAGCATGTCTATTTCTCCCTTTTATGATATTAGAAGTGTAGTGTGGATTTTATAGTGTTGGTCTGTAAATGTTGATGAAAATGAATTTCCTTGTGAGGATGTTCAAATTAGAAATGTTTTATGAAACTCTTGAAAACATTTTGTGAAAGGAATCTATGAAAGAATGAAAGAACACATTTTTGGGTCAAACCCTAGTTTTGAAGAAATTGGGAAAAAGTGGATTTTATGAAATATCTATGGAATTAGTGTTAAATTTCTCAAGAAATCGATAGAAATTCCTTAGATTGATTGTGCAATTGAGATATCCATGGGATGAATAACTATTGTTGTTAGAAAAAGTTATTAGCCTTGAAATGGTATACGTTGGAATATGAATACAATAGTGATTGTGAACATAAAAAGGTATAGACGTCACATGGATTACATTTTGTTATGGTTTTTGAGAATCATTGAACAATGGAAGTTTACTTTGAAAAAATGTTGAGATTTATGGAGATATTGTACAAATGAGATACTTATGGATAATCATCTTTCATTTCATGCATTTGCATCATTTTGAATATTGTTCAATTATAGCTATGCCTTGGAAACTAATTCATTGTTTTGAGAAAACAATTATTGTTATGGAAACATTTTGGGGTAAATATGTTTGGTAAGTCCGGATAGGGGGTGTAATTGGTATTGTTTAAGTTGGCCTGAGTATCCAGGATGAAAGACCGAAAACACGTGTGGAGAAGGTACCACGTGCCTTCTGATTAGAAGCCGATAAAGTGGGGGATTGATAGTACTTGTTATGCCTATTTGGAGACACCAGCGTAGGGATTACCTGAGTCATATTTACTACCCCATTGTCTAAATTTGAATTCATGAAAAAAATGAACTTTTGAACAGTACATTGCATGTACTTTCAAAAGAAATGGAAAATTTTGATATATGGACATGGCATGGCATGGCATTCATGTATATAAGGCTGCTGAAACATATATACTTTGTTAAGATATCTCTACCAGGTTTTGTGCTCACCCCTAGCGGATTTGTGCAGGAAAGAATGTGGTGATCCTTCCTAATTGAAGGTGTGGAGTGTTTAAAGGGCAAGAGGCTCTTCCTTTTGTTAAATTTTGGCAAGCCAATAGCTAAATGTCTTTGGGTTTGATAACTTTTTTGTATATAACCAGGCTTAAGCCTTGGAAGTTGTAGCCTTTGGGCATATGTTTTGTTGTTATTTTTGTATTTGTTATTGGTGTACATGCTATAGATTCATCCTTTTAGGAGATTGAATATATAATGCATGTGAACACTCTTGTATACCTCTCATACAAAATGAAATACTATTGGAGGGAGACTGATTAATCGAGGTGGAATCGAATATCGATTAAAATCATCATATCTAATTTATGTCTTTTATTTAGGGGTGTTATAACTTGGTATCAAAGCTACCGGGTTTGAATACTTGGAGCTCGCGAGAAGTAGTTTTGTAATAATGTGTTCATTTCGCTAAATTAGGAGATGTTCCATGTTTAATTGTTATGTGATAACATACTTACTTGACTAGATTAGTATAAGATTGAACTTTTAAGATGTTGTTTGTGTCTATTAGATCCTTTGAAGTCTCATTAGAAAAACACCTAATCAATGCTCATGCTAATGGGAACTCTTGGTATTTCGTGGGACAAGCATTATATTAAATGAGTAATCTGTATGTGTTTATGTGGCAAAGTGCTTACGTAGAGTGAAACTAAGTGTTTGTGTGAATTAAGAGTTTATTAATTAGTGTGATGGAAAGCTTGAGTTTTGGTAGCGAGCACATGTGTGACTGTGTGCTAGATTGTTCACTTTTGTCCTTAAATTAGGATGTTAGAATGAGGTCTAGCGCGCGTAGCTTGCTTTTCGTGCTCTTTTCGAATATGATAGCCCTATAGTTCGAACTCCCGTGGTTCTGAATCTGATTTCACAGGTACAATATAAAATAGATAAATACAAATGAGTCCAAATCCAACAATTCTTTTGGAAAATCGATTTTGAATCAAAAATGGTATTGCCAGATTTCAGAATCGCCACCTAAATGTTTTGAAAAATTTAGGAAACTCGTGACTCGTGCCAAAAGCCACGTGTCTGTCATCACCAAAGTGTCTCAGCGCGGGAACTTAGGTATGAGAGGGGAAGGTCATGAATTAAGCACCCCACCCACTCACTCAATCAAAGATCGACTTCTACTAATCATGATTTGATTTTTATATACATTATATACTCTTGTTCCAGTTTATTAGGCTATTTTTACTATGTGATGCACACAAGTATAGACTATTTCACAAAATTTGGGACGTTTTGATTTCATGTTTGTTTGTAGCACTTGAAAAAGTGATCTCGTATATACACTAATCAAATCATCCCAACTTAAGCAATTAGCCATCATCCATAGGCATTCAAACAGGTATATCAACCAAGCACTTAGCCTCATGGTATTTATGCTTGATATGGCAACAATCGCACACATGCAACATGCTAAAGTGAAAACGGTCACGTAGTACTCAACCGAGGCAAGCCAAATAAAATAGTTAGAAAAAATGCATGATCCTAACGGTGTAAAATGACTAATGTAACACATGCAACATGCAACTAATGGGCTCGGCTACTAGTATGGCATGTGAATTAATTCAACAGATATTCAAGCAAGAATTTGAAATTTGACATTGGTTAGTATAATGAGTCAAACCTTTATGCATGCAAAAAAGGATATTGTAAGCATGATAATGATATGAAAAATGCAAAACATGATGCTACCATTATAAGCGGATAAATAAAAGGGAGAAAGAATTGGGATTGGAAGACATACACAATATTACAATTTTGCCGTCATGTAAGAGGATCCGAATGAATGTCCTAACTAATTACTAAATTAAATAACTATTACATTACCAAAAAAATTAATTAACTACACTAGTTAATTATTACAAATTAGAATTAAACTACTTATAATACACTAATTATTCTAGAGCTATTAATTAGGCTAACTAGCTATTACAAACTCAAAGGAATTTTAACTAATTAACTAAGAACTATGTAAGCTAATTAAAATCGAGCGGGGTTCAAGGAACCATGGGTGCCAATGCGAACATCCTCTCGGAAACGCCTCTGTTTTGCTGCCAGAATTGTTCTGTCTGCAGAAAATACTTCTATTTTTGCCTCAATTTTTTCTCTGTTTTACAAGAAAAAGACATTGTTTGGCTGAAAAGAGGTGGCTAGGCGGCCACTATTTTTGGTACTACCCTGCTACAGCAGAAAAGGAAAAGAGCGAAAACAGAGTGTTTTCAGGGGATGTTTATCCTCTCTACCTCTCTTTATCATGAAATTGATCAAAGGAGCGGTAGAATTGATTCACAAATCATCAATGGTCGCAAGGTTGTTGCGTAATGATCCATGACTCGTTTAGGCAAAGGCTCAATAAGTGAAACTAAAAGACCAACAAAACCCCCTCCCTATCATGGAATTGATCAAGGGAAGTGGTTGACATTGATTTTTGAACCATTATCATCACAAGAGAGTATGAAATGCCTCAAAACTCAATGGGTTCAATTAACGTCCGATTGAACCCAACTTGATTTTATTATCTTGTATGATATTAGTCCAATTTTATTAGCATCTTTTAATTACATTTCCATTCTTTAGTTATTTTAGTCCAAAAATGAGAATCAAGTCCACTAACGGAGAGAAGTGTCAAATGAGAAGTTGTTTTTGGCATGAGAAAGATATAATGCCTTAGTAATGAACCTCCGAAGAGATTAAACCATTAAGCATGGAAGGGCTCTTTCTCATACTTAAACAACACTCGTTTGAAACGACTCTCAAAGAAATAAAAATCAACAAATGAGGGAGGGTGCAGAGATGATTATGCAAGTATGAACACATATGTGAAAAGTATAAAATAAATGCTATCAACTCAAATAGGTTGTTGACTAATAGGTTGGTGGTTAAGGCCTAAACCACCAAACCTATGAGGACCACTACACTACAAGCATACTATAAAAAGCATAAATAAAATAAATACACCAAAACGGTCCTAAAAATAGCTAAAACAACACTGAAATTATCATGGAAAAGCTAGGAAAAATGAACTACGATAATGGAGAAATGAAACTAGTAAGCAAGCCTAAGGAATGGTGGCTAACCCCTCTATTGTTTGAACCTCAAAATCAATTTTTTTAGCCTCTGAAAAACAGTAGGAAAAAGTTGAAAAATATATGGGAAACACAAGGGCAAAAGCTTGGAAAATAAGGTTCAAAGAAGGGTGGTTAACCCCTCTACCTTTGATAACTTTAAGCCACAAGTTTTATCCCATAAAAATAATAGAAAAGTAGTCCAAAAATAGCAAGTAAAGATAGGGAAGAAGTAGTGTAAATAAGCTAGAAGTTATACCTCTTGAAGAGAAGTAGCACTTTTAATTCACAAACCAACAAATTCTCACCCTCAAGTGCTGAAATTTGAGCTCAAGAATCTCAGTAAGGAGCCCTAAAAATTTGGTTTAGGGAGTATAGGTAGGGCGTATATAGGTTGCAAGATAGATAGAGAGAGAGAGAGAGAGATTTTCAAGAATTTGAACTCTTGGATATTTTTCTAACCTAAAAACATAAGGTATGGCTTTCTATATATAGAACAACTGGTTGATATCTCAGAAATATCTATATTGAGCCAGCTGGTGCGGTGCATGCACATGGGGGGACAGCTGGCAACAAATACCTATTCCATCGGAACACCTGGTTGACCGGCCAAGTGGGGGACGGCCATCCACTAATTTTTTTCCAGTCGACCACTAGTTGGTTTGCAGGCCTTTGAGTGGTCAAGCTTAGAAAATTTATGTTTTGGTCCAAAAGTGGTGCAAGGTTTTTAGGCTTTTAAGACTCAAAACTGAGGCTTCCTGCTGAGGAAATCGAGCATTTGTACAGCGTATAAATTCATCATTAGGTAATCAATTGGAGGCGTCCAAGTCTTAAAGGCGGTAAAAAATGGGGTGTCTTAACAGGTGCGTATACACCTTTACAGCCCCATAGCAATTGCTGGAAACCTCTGTTATGAGAGGTAATTTTGTTATGTTCAATTCTATGGCTAGTGTATTGAATGATAAGGGTGTGCCACATTCATTTATATCTACTGCTTTTGCTTTTGCTTTGGGGTTGGAGATTGATCAGCTAGAATCTCTATTGTGGGTCGAGTTATCGGTTGGGGGTAAAGTGGCATTGGGGTGAGTGTGCTGCTCTTGCAAGACTGAGGTCACGGATCGCCGACTCTCTTTTGATTTTATTATCTTAGACATGCACACTTTTAATGTTATATTGGGTATGGATTGGTTATTACATTTCTGGGCACGATAGATTGTCAACGACATCGAGTGTCTGTATGCACGCCTACCGAGGATTACTTTTATTTCCTTTGTGATCAGGATGATAGTCCCATTCCACCGTTGTATGACCTTAAGGGTCGGGGCGGACTTAGCTTTCTTTTTGCCCTTTCTTGGGACAATGAGGGTAGTAAGATCCTTGATGATTTGCCAGAGTAGTTTGTGACTATCTAGATGTTTTCCCTGAAAATCTCACCGGTTTGCCACCCTACCTAGAGATTGAATTATCCATTGACTTAATGCCTGGCACAACACCAATTTCCATGGCACCATAAAGATTTACACCCGCTGAGTTACATGAATTGAAGATCCAACTCCAAGAACTTTTCCCTAGCACATCGCCTTAAGGAGCATCGACTTTCTTTGTCAAGAAGAAAATGGGTCTTTGCGGTTGTGTATAGATTGCCACAAGTTGAATTGAGTTACGTTAAGAACAAGTGTTCTCTATCCAGAATGGATGATTTATTTGACCAACTTAAGGGGTCCTGTTGCTTTTCGAAGATAGACTTGAGATCGGGGTATCATCAGTTAAGAGTTATGGAGGAGGATATCCAAAAAATGGCCTTTCATACGCGTTATAGCCATTATGAGTTATGTCATTTGGGTTAACCAATGCACCGGCTTCATTCATGGACTTGATGAATCGAGTCTTTTGGGAGTTCTTAGATCGATTCGTAATTGTCTTTGTGGACGACATTTTAATTTATTCACCCTCCGAGGAGGAACACGAGGAACACTTGTGAATAGTACTTGACTTGCTTAGAGTGCACAAATTGTTTGCTAAATTTGAGAAGTGTGAGTTTTGGCTAATAGAAGTGAATTTTTTTAGGCATGTTGTGTCGGGAAAACGGGTAACCGTTGATTCCTCCAAGAGATGCTGTGTAGGATTGGGAACAGCCTAAGAATGCCTTTAAAATCTAAAGTTTCTTAGGGTTAGCCGGGTATTACAATTGTTTTACGAGTGACTTCTCTAGATTAGTTGCACCGTTAACCAGGTTGACCAGAAAAGGTATCAAATATGTGTGGAACGAGACTTTTAAGAGATCATTTCAATAACTTAAAACTAGGTTGACTACCGCTCCAATTTAAATAATTTTGGAAAGGGGTTTGGGTTATACCATGTATTGTGATGCGTCCCGGGATGGGCTGGGTTGTGTGTTGATGCAAGAGGGGAAAGTTGTAACTTATGGGTTAGAACAATTAAAAACCTACGATTACCCCACTCATGACTTAGAGCTAGTGGCAGTAATTTTTTCTTTGAAGATCTAGAGGCATTATTTATATGGTGAGAAGTTTGATGTCTATTCTGACCACAAAAGCTTAAAATACTTGTTCTCTCAAAAAGATCTAAAACTGTATCAACGTAGGTAGATGGAGTTTATGGAAGTCTACAATTTTGAGTTGCACTATCATCTAGGAAAGGCCAACGTGGTGGCCAATGCCCTTAGTCGAAAGTCCGTAAGCACTGTGGCAACTGTGGCCATTCGAGAGTGGTTTATGTTGGGGAATATCGACGAGTATGACTTGCTTCTTGGTGAGTCTAGTAAGGGTGCTACTTTGTTTACCTTGATTGCACAACCTACCTTGATTAGCAAAGTCATAGAAGGCAACATGGTGACCTTACGGTAAAGATAATCCGTGAGAAAATCTCCATCGAGAAGAAGAAGAGGGCTTTGAACATCCACATGAATATGAGTGTGAGATACTTATATCGTTTGTTCATGCCAGAATCGTGTAGGGAGGAGGTACTTCGAGAGTTTCACCATTCACGTCTTACGGTACCTCCAGGAGGCACAAAAATGTACCTAGATCTTAGTCGTCAATTTTGGTGGAGGGGTATGAAATGGGACATTCTTTATTTGTATCGAAATACCTTACATGTCAACAAGTAAAGGTCGAGCACCAAAAACTAGCGAGCTTGTTGCAACCCCTACCTATGACCGAGTGGAAGTGGAAACATGTCACCATGGATTTCGTGGTTGGGCTTCCGAGGACACAATAGGGTAACGATGTTCTTCGGGTGGTTGTTGATAGGTTGACTAACTCTATACACTTTATTCCTATCAAAACCCAAACCCGCCCCTGTAGGTTTAGCGTAGTAACCGGCCAGTAATCCGTAATTACCAAAGGCCTACTTAACAATAACAATAGTAACACAATAATAGGGGCTGGCAGAAGCCAATCAATAATAGAAAATAATTCCAATGAGTTGTGAGGACTTAAATGTACAAAAAAACTTTCATATACTTATATATATTCACAAACACTTAAGTCCATAAAGCACTTATATACAAAACAAAACACAAGTTAGGGAATTATAACTATATAAACAAAAATAATAGACCAATCTTGATACTTGAATAATTTCAAAAGGGTGAATCTGGACCACCCGAGCCTTGACACGTGTTGGATTGGAACCTCATGGTGAGGCACAATAGTTGGCTTGGCAAAAACAATGTTTGGGTCGACGCCGCTAACTCTAGTCCGATGCCCGATCACCTACATGTATATAATAAACAATAAACTAAAGCCCAATAAATAACAACTATGTAAAGGGGTTAGGAATTATGTCCTTACAATAATTGAAACAATCGGTTTATCAATAGATCATTTTCTTAATCAATATCTCGTATCATTCAATCATTTAGATTCATAATAGTCATACGTGGTACATTCAATAGCAAAATAATTCAATAGGTCTAAAAGACCGAACAATCAATTGATAGCCATCAATACAATAAACAATAGTTCCAAGAATTGGAACTGACAGAAATCTCTATAACAATAGCGATAACAATAACAATAGCAATATGCTATGGATGCCACAAATACAGTTTAGAAAATAGGACAATCGTTCATTCAGTAAATAGTATTACTTTAGAAGACAATACATTTAATCAATCAAAAGAAAAAAAATACGATTGAACATAGTTTTACAATAGTGTTACTCACGGTGGGCTCCCTGAAACACACGCTAAAGATGAACTAAAGATGCAGTATCCGACCTAAACAAACAAATTCAAGCACAACAACTCAATCCACAGTTCCATCATTCGATCGGTTGTTTACTTATTCGGTTTCTATTCATTGTTCCCTCGTTCAATTCATACTTCATATTTCATTCGTGTTCATGAGATGCGAATGCGCATGAAAAACACTTAAAACCATGCAAATAGAGGCCTGGAAAGTAGAAAAGTGGAGAGAAAACCAAATTCGGGACTGCCCTTAAAACCGTACATGCGGGGGCACTGGCCACACGTGCGAAACCACCACCGCATGTACACCCCGCACGTGTAATTATTTCAGTAGCTGAGCTTCTAATGTTCTGTTTTCCGCACGTGCAGGGCCTCAAGCCACACGTGCGGTTCTAGGTGTTGTTGAGTCCAAAAATCTGTTGCAAGAATGAAGTTCAAAGTTTGCAATTTCAACCTCATTTTCATGCAATTCAAGTCCCAAAACTTGTCAAAAACACCTTGAAATTAACATATCTAGCTTTAAACAAAATTCATAACTTCAATTTGAAGCTCAAATCCATGCAAAAAGTCAATCTCTTGAAATTAAATACAAAATCAAAATTGAGCTCCAAATCTTTGAATTGCATGGAGTTTTCCTCCTAAATTTTGAAAACTCAAGCAAGAAGTAAGAAAACAAGTAAATGATCATGGATTCCATGCAAATTATGCCATGTATGTTGCCAATTCAAGTCAATTTCTACAATTTCTTCTTTATGTGATCATATGAGCTCTTAACAATAAGTTACACCACTATACTCATAGTTATACATGATCTCTTGGTAATTCAACTCAAAGTCTAAAGGATTATGAGTGTAATGTCTCGCATTCATTAAATAAGAAAAGAATTCCTACCTTAGGTGATCAATTTGTAGAAGATTACTTGGTTCTTTCGTTCCTCTTATTTCTCTTTGTTGAGCTCTCCCTCTCTCTCTCTCTCTCTCTCAAAGTCTCTCCCTCTCTCTCTACGTGTATAGTGTATGACTCAATTCAACAAGATCCACTAGCTCTCTCTTCTATATTCACTTGATGAGTAAAACCACTAATTCTTTTATTGTCCTTACATTAAGCTTAAATTAAGTAGGCTAATAAATTAATTAAAATCAAATTCACTCAAATTAAATTAATCCTTATCATGTTTATGACTTAAAGAAAATTAAATTTAATTATACCAATGTGAATTAGGCTCTAATTGTCTATCCAAATATTTAATTCTAACTTGTTAAAATTACTGAATCAGACAGGTTCATGTCACATTATATCATATTTGTGCTCAATAACTCAATTCAACTAGTCACGTGGCAATCAATAACACTTAATAAAACATAATTAACAATAAGCACATAATCAATATAATTAATTTACTTAATTAAGGAGGTGGTTGTCACAATTCCTATGCGCACAAGCAACTCAGTTGAATTTTTCGTAGAGTTATACATTAGAGACATAGTTCGACTTTATGGGATCCCGATAACCATTAATTCAAATAGAGATCCTCGCTTCATTGCCAAATTGTGGCAAAGCCTTCAAGAGGCGTTGGAAACTAAGTTGTCCTTTAGCACAACCTATCATCCTCAAACCGATGGACAATCCATACGCACTAGACAAATTTTGGAAGATATGCTTAGAGCTTGTGTCTAAGATTTCAAAGGGTCATGGGAGAGACGCCTATGGTTGATTGAGTTTTTTTATAACAATAGTTATCAAGGGAGTATCAAGAAGGCACCGTTCGAGACCTTGTATGGCCAACCTTGTAGATCACTATTTTGTTGGGCCGAAGTAAGTGATGCACCGATGTTAGGCCCAGAACTAGTTCAAGAGACAATTAAAAAGGTTGCTCTCATCCGAAAGAGATTGGTTACGACCCAAAGTCGACATAAGAGTTATGCCGACAAGAGGAGACGACCTCTATATTTTGATGAGGTTTAGAAAGAGTAGGAAATTGTCTCCAAGGTTCATTGGACCTTTCGAGATCTTAAAGCAGATCAGAGAGGTAGCATACCATATGGCTTTACCGCCACAACATGCCGAGGTTCACGATGTGTTCCATGTTTCTATGGTTAGGAAGTATGAACCTGACCCTTCACATGTTCCTAACTAGGTTGATTTGGAGGTAGATGAGGATACCACATATGAAGAGTGACCAGTCCACATCTTAGATGTCTGAGAACAAGTGTAGAGGGGCAAGACCATACCATTGGTAACAGTGTTGTAGAGACACCATGGAGTTGAGGAGGCAACTTGGGAACAAGAGGCGAAAGTCCACTCCAAATACCCAGATTTGTTTAATAATGTTTAGTTGGTTTAAATTCGTTGTGTACTGAAATGTTATTGTGGAAATTGGGCATTTCAATGCTAATTACAAATTGTTGAACTCTATGTGATTGTGAAAAACAAATATTTTATGAAAATCATTGAAGTTAATGAAATTATAAGTCATGTGAAGTTGTATTAAATGATCATGTCATTGTAATTTGGCATAAAATCTTGCGATTGGGAATTGTTGGGTTATAACATGTTCTTGAAGAAAAGATTGGTTTAAGTTTAAGAACGGAATTTCCTAAGGAGGGGAGATTATGATGCCCTGAGTCCTTTTGAAGCAAATTCAGTGTATTCATTTGTCTTTTTCATCTCCCTTAATTGTCTTCGTTATAATTGAGCTTTTTTATTCTTGTGTTGTTATATATTCTTCCTGTGATTATTTCTACATATATTTTAGTGTGTTCTGAGATGTCAACTTATACTTTTGGGAATTGGAGTGAAACCGGGAATATGAGATGCTTTTAGGTTATTTTGTCTCACTTTCAGGTTGAGACCACTCTAGCAGTCATTTGGTCACTCAAGTGGTGACATCAACTTTCCAATATCTCGTTTTGCAGTCTGAACTTTTGGGAGTATGTGTTCTTTGCTCGAGTGAAGTTTTCATCGCTCGAGCACTCTTTACAAGGGGTAGAGAGATTTTGGGAGTCGGTATTCTTCACTCGAGCCCAAAATTTATTCGCTCAAGCAGTCCTTAAATTTGAATTGTTTGCTCGAGCGCAAGATTGGTCGCTTGAGCGGTCTGTCCACAGTTTGCTCCAAAAAATGTGTCTAAGCACTCAAAAGTTGAGCTTTACACACTTTTTCTTCAGTTTTCACTTCACACACTCTCTCTACATTAACTCTCACTCTCATTTCTCGCATCTCTCTCTAGAAACCCTCTACCCACTTTATTTACTTCCTTGACCTCTCCTTATCCATTGAGATTTTTGACCATAGTGCTTTCTTTAATTTTGGAGAGCTCATCAAGGACTATGTCGTGTGCGGTAGACATCAGATTTTGATGCCATTGATTTTGAAGTTTTTTATCTTTTTCTTCTCAAAGTCTTGAGGTGTAAAGTTCTTTGAGTTATATATATGATTTTAATATGTCGATTCCTTCCTTTTATGATCTTGGAAGTGTAGTGTGGACTTTGTAGTGTAGGTTTGTAAATGTTGATGAAAATGACTTTTCTTGTGAGGATGTTCAAATTAGAAACATTTTTATGAAACTTTTGACAACATTTTGTGACAAGATTCTATGAAAGAAAGAAAGAAACACGTTTTTGGGTCAAACCCTAGTTTTGAAAAAATTGGGGAAAAGTGGATTTTATGAAATATCTATAGAATTAGTGTTAAATTTCTCATGAAATTGATAGAAATTCATTAGAATGATTGTGTAATTGAGATATCTATGGGATGAATAATTGTTGTAGTTAGAAAATGTTATTGGCCTTGAAATGGTATACATTGAAATATGAATGGAATAGTGATTGTGAACATAAAAAAGTATAAATATCACATGGATTATGTTTTGTTATCATTTTTTAGAATCATTGAATAATGAAAGTTTACTTTGAATACATGTGAAGATTTATGGAGATATCATACGAATGAGATGCTTATGGATAATCATCTCTCATTCCATATATTTCCATCATTTTGAATATTGTTTAATTATAGCCATGCCTTGGAAACTAAGTCATTGTTTTGAGAAAATAATTATTGTTATGGAAACATTTTAGGGTAAATACGTTTGGTAAGTCCGGATAGGGGGTGTACTTAGTATTGTTTAAGTTGGCCTGAGTATCCAAGGTGAAAGACCGAAAACACGCGCGAAGAAGGTACCACGTGCCTTCCGATTAGGAGCCAGTAAAGTGGGGGATTGGTAGTGCTTGTTATGCCTACTTGAAGATACCAGCCTAAGGATTACCTGAGTCATATTTACCATCCCATTGTCTAAATTTGAATTCATGAAGAAAATGAACTTTTGAATGGGACATTGCATGTATTTTCAAAAGAAATGGAAAACTTTGATATTTGGACATGGCATGGCATTTTATTCATGTATATGAGACTGCTTAAACATATATACTTTGTTAAAATATCTCTGATAAGCTTTGTGCTCACCCCTAATGGATTTGTGCTGGAAAGGATGTGGTGAAGGTGTAGAGTGTTTAAAGGACAATAGGCTCTTCTTTTTGTGAAATTTTGGCAAGCCAATGGCTAAATATGTTGGGGTTTGATAATGTTTTTGTGTGTAACTAGGCTTAAGCCTTGGAAGTTATAGCCTTTGGGGATACGTTTTCTTGTTATTTATTTACTTGTTATTGTTGCACATGCAATATATTCATCCTTTTAGGAGATTGAATATATAATGCATGTGAACACTCTTGTATACCTCTCATACAAAATGAAATACGATTTGAGGGAAACTTATTAATCAAGGTGAAATCGATTATTGATTAGAATCATCATATCTAATTTATGTCTTTTATATAGGGGTGTTACAATATAAAGCAGGCACCCCGTGTGTGCAAATATTTGTCTAAGTATTCTTGTTACTTTATCAATATATTTTGTGAGATTTGTTACTGATTTTATCATTGGAGTGCCCTCTCGATTGATGACTAATCGGTCATTTTTCAATCAAAAATAAAGAACTAAACAAAACACTAATTCAGTAGAACAGTGCATTGTCCAAGTATCATACCACGAAGACTTTGGGCTGAGTTGTATCAATTAGAGTGGTAATTCCTAATTTAATCCGAAGAAGAGAGGATTATTTAATTTTTTACTAATGAGAATTTAAATTAAAGCTAAAATAATTGCGCAAATAAAGAGAATAATCTGAATATAGAGAGAGACTTAGGATTTCGAATCCACTACTAATCTCATATCATATAATTAAAATATCTAATTCTAATAAATCAATGGCCTGGATAATAATGATGTATCATGGCTACAAGTCCCAATATCATCATTAAGAAGATGAGTATATTCAAAACGTAGGCACGAACTATATTCGACCGGCACAAATCATCTACACTAAACTAAGGTTACAAAATGATTCGTCTCTCCTAAGCATGACTCGTCTCACGATTTGTATATACAAGAAAGTAAAACAGTTGTATGATCATGCATTTTCAATCGTAGAAATCGAATACATAAACCAATGAAAAGATTATTTGAGTAAAAAATCTAAAAACGATCATACAACAATTATCCAATTCCAAAAAACAACTAGAATTGAAATACAAAATTACATGATATTTGATTAGAGTTTTGTCTCAATCCTAAGAAGAAATCTTAGTCGCTCATAGAGAGGTTGAACATTTCGAAGGTTAAAGAGAACGCCATGGATTGATGATTATTTTTCTTCTCTAGCTTCTAGTCGTCTTCTCTAGGGTTTCAAATACCAAAATAGGTGTCCAAAACCTCTTTTTATAACCTCCAATCAATTCTGAGTCAAAAACACACGCACAAAGAACGAGACAGATCCACTTGTGCAATTTAAATATTCTACTTGAGCGGATCAACTCAGCGGATCAACTTGGTTAGGGAAATTCGCTTGTGCGAATTGTGAATTCCGCTTGTGCGGATTTACTCAGCCACGGATTTTCACTCTTTTTGCGATCCTTTTGTCTCTGGAGTAATATTAACATTAAGAGGAAGATAAACACTTTATTGCATCAAATATCATAAGCTTAAAAGACTAAAAACGTAAAATAGGGAGTCTCAAAGTGTAACATTTCAGCTCAGATCACACACCCTAACTTATACTTTACTAGTCCTCAAGTAAAGCAAACAAAACAAAATCTATCTAAGCCACTTTCGTAGAGATCATGATTGCATTTAGCATATGCAACAAGCCTTTCAAACCACAAGGTTATCCAAGTGGACGATTGAAGTCTCATGAGGGTTTTCAAAGATGATACCCACAAACAGCAAACTTGATCTAAGGAATTGAAACTTATTACAAATTTATACACAAATTCTCAGCTCCACCTCCTTTTCATCAAAACCAACCTCTCTCACTTATGACAAATTTCAAGTAAGCAAGTTAGATAAATCTTCAAACTATCCATGAGACCATAAATATGAAAACAAACAGCATTGAATCACAATCAAATGGAACGTATCACATGTTGCTTTCATGTAAATGATATTCGGTGTGGAATGAAAGGCAACATCTCTTACTCATGTACTAACTTTCAACAACTAAGTGTCTTGAATCTTTGAAATCAAACATGGGTCCAATTTTTTTTTTTTCTCTTTTTTTTTTCTTTCTTAATGAATTGATTTTTTAAGCTTTCTAATTAACCCATGTAAAAAGCGTTAAGCCAGTGACTCCCAATCTAGACGAACTTAGGGCACTAGGTATAGAAACACCCCAAAGAACTTAATAACTCGAGTTAAAAAGGCTACAAATCAAACATTTTATTTATTTGTTTATTTGTGACTGTGCAATGTTTAAATCCCTTAAACTTTCTAATTAACTCATATCTCAAGTGTTAGGTCAATGACTCCCAATCCAAACGGACTTAGGGCATTAGGTGTAGAGACACCCCAATGGGCTTAATAACTCAAGTTAAAAAAGCCACGAAGTCAAACTTGTCTTTTTTTTTTTTTTAACAAGAACCCATGCTAATATCTCAAACCCCAATTCATCATAAGTAGTTGGAAGCAACACATGATCAGAAATATCAACTTACCAAATGTGAACATGTAAATGCACAAAGTGACAAGTGATACCAACAATCCTCATACAATGATACCGAAATGAATTCATATTTTATAAGTCATGAATAATCCAAAAATATCTAACTTACTCACCCTCAATCCAAGACATAAACAAACTAGAATGGTCAACATAATAAAGAGTGTAGCACATTTATATAAACTCTCTGCCAAGCATAAATCCCATTAATCAAGCCTAAGTGCAGAAATATGGCAACAAGTCAACATCCCTCCCTCCCCAACTAAACATGGTAGTGCCCTCACTGAAAAATACAAAGAAATAAAGCAGCCAAGTAAAAATAAGAGAGGGAAATAATAGTACCAAAGCAGTCATCAAAGATAGAAGAGGAGGTGAAAGAAACAGCCCAAACGATGGAGTACAACGACTTGCAATGGAAGACTTGATATGCCAAAACATAATAGAAAAGAAATATACAAGAAGATAGGAGGTCCATAGTTAGGAGAGTTAGCCACACATATATATACAGACCTGAAAAGAAAAAAAATAAAATAATGAAAAGAGAGAGAGAGAGAGAGAGCAACAATAGTGATAGAGGAAGAGAGAGAAAGTGATGCGTGGGTCTTGGGTTTTGACTAAGCACAAATAGTATATTATAATATTTTCAATCAAAAATCAAGAACTAAACACAGCACTAGTTCAGTAGAACAGTTGATTGTCCAAGTATCGTAGCACGAGGACTTTGGTTAAGTTCTAAAGACATTCCTTAAAAGAAGGCCCAAACACAGAGAAGTCATCCATGAAGACCTCTAAGAATTTCTCCACTATGTCAAAGAAGATAGCCATCATGCACCGTTGAAAGGTCACAAGTACATTACAGAGCCCAAAGGGCATTCGATGATAGGCAAAAGGGCCAAAAAGATATGCAAATGTGGTCTTTTCCTGGTCATCGGGTACACAGGAACTTGATTGTAGCCAGAATAGCTATCAAGAAAATAATAGTAGCTCTACCCGGCTAACCGCTCTAGGATCTGATCAATAAAATGCAAGGGAAAATGATCCTTTCCAGTCATGGAATTGAGCCTACGATAATGAATGCACACAAGCCACCCAGTGGCGATGTGTGTGGGGACTAGCTCACCCTTCTCATTTTCAACCACAGTGAAACTTGATTTATTAGGCACCACTTGCGTGGGACTAACCCACTTGCTATAAAAAAAATGAGGTATATGATACCCACATCAAGCAATTTGACCACCTCTTTCTTAACTACCTCTTTCATGTTCGGATTCAACCTCTATTGCGACTCATGAGAAAGCTTAGCATTCTCCTCAATATGAACGCGATACATACAAACGGAGGGATCAATGCCTTACAAATTGGCCACCAAACAGCCTGTGGCACGCTTGTGCACCTGTAGGACATTAAGAAGTTGACTCTCCTACGTGGCAGTTAAGTCAGATGCAATGATAACAGGTTGGGTATCTTTAGACCCTAAAAAGGCATACTTGAGTGTAGCTGGAAGCGATTTTAACTCGAGTTTGGGTGGAGCTTCCATGGATGGAGGGGCCGGTGTGCTAAACAAGGTAGGAAGGGGCTCGAACCCCATTTGCCATGGTGGGCAATCGAAAGGTAGAGAGGAGTCAAATAAAGTATTGACATCCTCAATAGAGCGAACAATGTCGAAGGCCTCAAAACCAAAGTGGGCAAAACAAATCACTAGAGGATCTTCAGCAAGGACGGAGTGTAAGGCACCCTCGATTAACTCATCGACAATGTCAATGATGAAACAGTCATCCTCGTGTGAAGGATGTTGAAAAGCACTAAAGATGTTAAGCTTGACTTGCGTGTTCCCAAATGACACCTCCATAACTCCAGTTCAACAGTTAATGTTTGCATTGGTCGTGGCCAAGAAAGGTCTACCAAGGATGACAGGGATTGGGCTCTTAAGAGTGACTATGGGTTCTATGTCAAGGACAAGGAAGTCAATGGGAAAATAAAATTTGTCGACCTTGATAGAACATCCTCAATCATGCCTCGTGGCACCTTGAGGGAAAAATCGACTAACTAAAATGATACCGTCGTCGGTTTTAACTCCCCCAACCTAAACTCCTCATACACAAAATATGGAATAAAGCTCACACTAGCACCCAAGTCAATGAGGGCTCTATCTATGAAATGATCAACAATAGTGCAAGAGATAGTGGGTGCACCAAGGTCCTTAAGCTTAGGTTGTGTCTTGTGTAATAAGATAGAGCCGACTTGCTCAGTGAGAAGGACCTTTTGACACACATGGGTTTTGACTTCACATTTTTTTTGTGTAAAGGTCCTTCAAAAACTTCGCATAATAAGGCACTTATTTAATGGCCTCCAATAGGAGGAGGTTAATTTTGACTTGCTTAAAGATTTCCATCATTGCCTCCTGTAGCTCAACTTTTCGTGCTCCTTTCAAAAGACGAATAGCCTTACAGTTTGGACTCCACTTGTGGTTCTGAATCTGATTTCACAAGTGCAATGTGAAATAGTGAAAACACAAAAAGAGTCCAAATCCGGCAATTCTTTTTGAAAAATAGATGTTTGAATCAAATGCTAAAAATGGACTGCTATGCCAAATTACAGAGTCGCCACACAAATATTTTTAGAAAATTTAGGAAATCCGAGACTCGTGCCAAAGACCATTAGTCTGTCTTCACCAAAGTGTCTCGGCTCGGAAACTTAGGTACGAAAGTGGAAGGTCATAAATTGAGCACCCTACTTGCCCGATCAAAGATCGGCCCCTACTAATCATGATGTGTTTCTTATTTACACTATATGCTCTTGTTCCGATTTATTAGCTATTTTTACTATGTAATCCGCATACAAAGTATAGACTAGTTTGCAAGAATTGGAACACTTGATTTCATGTTTTGTTTCGAAATTGTTTTGTGAATTTTTCACTTGAAAAAGTGGGCTTTAAAATGGACATTAATCTAACCATCTCAATTCAAGCAACTGGTCTTCATCTACAGGCATTCAAACAGTTATATCATTTAAGCAATTAGCCTCATGGTATTCATACTTTAGATATGGCAACACAAACATTCAATGCAATATGCTAAGACATAAAAGCTCATCTAGTACTCCGAGGCAAAACAAAGCAAAATGATTAGAAAAATATGCATGTTCCTAATTAATGCAATATGACTAATGCAACGCATACATTATGTATTTTATAGGCTCGGCTATAAGCATGACATATGATTCCATTCAAGACATGCGATAAGGCATGTATTCAAGTAATGAGTTTGAATATTTGATATTAGGTTAGCATGATGAGCCGAACCTTGGATGCAGTAAGACAAATGGATGTGAAACATGGAGTATGCTAAATGGAAAATAATGTTCCTATACTAACCATCGTAAACAAGTAAGTAAAAGGGAGAAAGACGTGGGGTTAGAAGATATACAACTTATTACACATTTGCCCTCGTGCAAGAGGATGCGAATTAAAGTTCGAAAAGTCCAAATTTAACTAATTATTACAAAACCGAATGAATAAATTAAAGAATTAACTAGCTAACTATGCTATTACAACAAGGATAACCATGACAAGTAATCTAACTATCTAAGTTAACTAACTATAACAATTACAAATAAACAATAATAAATAAATTAATTAATTACAACACTACTAATTAACAATACTAAAATAAGAATAAATGGATTAATTAATTACAACAATAATAATGATGCAAGCAAGGATGCGAAAGGGTTGCATGCACATGCACAATGTCCAAAAATAGCTTTGTCTGCCCAGGCTTGCTCTGTTTCACCTTCAGGCCCTACCCTCTATTTCTTTAAAACACACTGCCTTACCCAACATTGATGGTTGGCTGGCCCCCAATGAAGCCCGACCGGGCCCAAATAAGGCCAGGTCGTGCCTTAATTTTATGCAAAAGCCTGTTTTTGTGTTCTGAAGTGAAAATAATGCAGAAAAAGTTATTCTAAACTCTGTTTGTCCCTTCTACTCTTCTCTCTCATGGTAAGCCTCAAGAGAAGAATGAAGTCATTTCCAAAACCATCAATAAGCAAATTGATTGTTTGATGAGTTAGGGCATAATTTTGGACAAAAATTAATGAAATGCAATGAATTTGGCCACCCCTCCCTCTTATCATGGAATGAACTAAAAGAGGGTGGTAGAGACGCTTTAAGAATCATCAAAACGCCATGAATTAGCGCATGATCGTTCCTGACTTGATTAACTTGGCATAACGTCTGGCCAAGCCTAAGCAAGATGACTTATTTTCTTTAAGTGTGTTGGTTGCTTTTAAACCAATTCTTTTAGTCATTTCCATTCTTTAGTCCATTTGTCCAAAGTGATAATTAAGTCCACTAAACGAAAAGAAGCGTCAAACGGGAAGTGATTCTCGACATGAAAGAGAAACTATGCTGTTGACGATGAACCTATGTAGAGATTAAGCCATTAAGCATAGATCTCTAACTCATGTTTTGAACAACCATCAACCGATTGAAACAACTCTCAAATGAAAGAAATGGATGGTAAGTTGATTATTAAAATGAGGCTCTTAAACATGGAAATTAAGTAAGAAAGAGCTATCAACTCAAATGACTCGGTGTCTAAGGCCTAAACAACCAAAGCCATGAGGACTTGCAACACAACAATTATAATATTCAAAGCATAAACTATTTAAATAAATTAAAACAGCCCTAAACAGCCCCTAAAGTGTAAAAAACAGTAGCTAAAACCATGTTAAAAAGTACAAAAAAATAGGCAAAAAACAAAGAGATACAAAGCTAGTAAGCAAAGCTAAGGAGGGGTGGCCAACCCCTCCACTTTTGGTACTTCTAAACCATATTTTAGCCTTTGAAAACAGTCCAAAAACAGCTCCAAAACAGTGGCTAAAAGTGTGTTTAAAGAGCACAAGAAGATAGACAAAAGAAAGAGATATAACGGGAGTAAGAAAAATCAAGGAGAGGTGGCTAACCCCTCCACTTTTGAAACCTTTAAACCATGTTTTTCAGCCTTTTTAAACTTTGAAAATCATCATGTAAACCAAAGAAAAGAGTGCAAAAACCAAAGGGTATGAGCTATGGGATAAAGTGCAAAAAAGGGTGTTAAGCCTCTCTACCTTGGGTAGCTCTTCAACCCCAAGTTCCAACACTTGAAATAAGTCCAAAACAGTAGGGAAACACAAGAAAAAGATAGAAAAATATTGAAATGAAAGCAAGGAAAAAAGTGACAAGTTTATACCTCCTGAAGAGAGCAAGCTTTAGTTGTTGATCAAACTGGGTTCCAAACACCCTCAAGTTTATGAAATATGGTTTGAAATTCTAACAAAAAGCTTCAAGAACAAGCTCTAATGGTGTATGTATTGTGTATGTATAGCTAAAAGGTGATATGAGGTCAAGGGAGAAAGGAAGAGGGAAGGAGATCTTTTTAGCTCTTCAAAGCTTTTGGAAATTTTGCTAACCTTGAATTCTGAAGGAAGGGGCTCTATTTATAGAATTTGAGCTAATTTGGCCCAAAATATCTTTAAACAAAGCCAGCTTTCAAATTCCCGCTAGCTGTCTGTTTCTCGCTACCGAGATCCGGTCGGGCCTCAAAACACACGGTCGGGCCTAAAAAAACAAGGCAAGGTCTTAAAAAACACTATGGAGAAATTTTCATTAAGCCCCAACCAGGCCTTAATAAGGCACGGCCGATTCTCAATGCACCCGGCGGGGTCTCAATGACTACTCTCTAGGCCCAACTTCAAATGGACATATCTCCCTTATCTGGACTCAGTTTTAGGTGATTCTTGAGTCTAAATTGAATCTCCGGAAGTATACTTTCCAATGGTGGTGACCTCATATCTAAATTATAAGTGTGCAAAGAGATATGTCTATTTTAGTAAAGGTTGCCCATTTCTATCTTAATCGGATTGATGCCTAACTTCTCTGAACTAGTTTTCTTCCCTTCCCTCCTATTTTCTTCAACTCCAAACCTATAAATAAGATGTTTTGAAAGATTTTTCAAGGAGTTCACCTCCCTTCCATGTATCTCCACTTTGTCCTTATTCGGTTTACCAAAAAGTGTAATGTTTTAAACAAAATGCGAGTCTCAGAACGTCGTAAAAGCATTTGGAAAAAAAAATATTTTGAAAGGAGGGTTTTAAAGTCTAAAATAATTTGGCCAAAAATATGGTGCAAGGTTTGGTATTAGAGCTTGAATCCAAATTTCTTTGCTGAAAATTCAAAAGATTGCACAGTGTAACTTTCATCATCGAGTGTTCGGAATAAAGCGTCCAAGTCTTAAGGGCGGTCAAAAATGAGGTGTCTACACCTCCATAGAGGCTTCCTTTTTCCCGAAAGGTGAGGGCGACGCTAACCATTGCGGGAAAGGGGCCTTTGGCACAAATGTTGCCAGTGGTTCACTCAAAGATGAAGATGATCATTTTTCTTTGTGACGCTACTATCCTCACTCTTTTTTATCACCTCAGGGTGAGTATCTAGCTCTCGCCCATTCCTAAGATTTAGCACAGCCTGAACTTGCTCGTGGTATGGACCACTCGCATTAGAACTCTCAACCCTATATTGACCCTTAGGATTAGTCACCGGTTGGCTAGGAAGCTTACCCTCCTCCCTCCGTGTGAGTGTATTAGCTAATTGACCGAGTTGGGTCTTAAGCTTGGAGATGAACTGTGAGTGCGAGTGTACCAATTGAGGAAGCCCCTCATGTCCTTAGAGAACTTGCAAGACCTTCTGCTCAAAAGCGGACTATCACGAAGGTAGGAGAGGTGGTTGTTGGTAAGATAGTTGTTACGGATGTGGTTGGTAAGGAGATGGATTAGCAAAATAATTGAAATTCTGCCTAGGTAGTGGTGGTGGTGAAAGAAAAGAATTGCCCTAAGTTAGTGGTCTCCAAGAGAAGTTGGGATGATTAAGCCACCCTAGGTTATAGGTATTAAAATATGCATCATTACCTGATTTGGTGTGAGAACAAATAAGACATGCCTCCTGATATTAAGGTTGTGAGGGCTGTGCAGAAAATTGCCCTACTGAAAGACATTGATCGAGTTTACGAGATAGGGTGGCTACTTGTTCAGAGACATCAACAGCATGCCCGACTTCATAGACACCCCCTCGCTTTGGAGTACTAGAAGAGGGCTGTCTCTCAAATCTATATGTAGATGCATGTTGGAGAGAATTCTCACAAAGATTTGTAAATATGGTTCATGCATCATTATCACTCTTAGACATGAATGTCCCACTATAAGAGACATCTATTGTTTGGTAGTTGCGATCAGTTAAACCGTTATGGAAAGTCTAGACTAATTTCCACTTGGGGACTTGGTGATGGGAACATTGCCTAAGTAAATCTTTAAATCGTTCCTAGGTCTCATGAAATTGCTCGCCATCAAGTTAGGAAAAATTAGTGATGGCTCACCTAATTTGGTTAGTCTTACCTATGGGAAAGTACTTCTCTAGAAATTTTTATTGAAACTGGGCCCATGTCGTGATGGAATTTGGCTATAAAGAATTCAACCAATGTTTGGCCTTATCCTTAAGTGAAAAACGGAATAATCTCAACCTAATGGCCTCATCTGTGAATTGTTAGGGTATCACAGTGGAGCAAATCTCCAGAAACTCGTCTAAGTGGAATTCTGTCGAAGAGTCCAAAGTGTGTGCTCAATCTCAAGGTCAAGTGGAGCTAATTCAAGAAGACAAGACCGACACCCAAACATTTGACACCCAACAACCTACAGTGGTACTTGTGCACAAGATAGCCAATATATTGCAAAAAGATAACAGAAAAACTCACAAAGCGAAAACAACAACGCTTTACTTATCCGGTAGTGGACACAAGATTACGTAAATAGTCGAGATTAGTCTGTTAATTTTTTTTCAGAGCAGGTTGCTTTTTGTAATTTTTTTATTTTTTTATATAGCGCTTGCAGGCTGTTCACTAACAGTGTAGACATGTGAAAACTGTGCACAAGTAGACACCAACAAGAGAAAGAGTAGTAAACAAGAATAAAAATAAAATAAAATCCTAAATTATAAATTATAATAAATATAAAAAACACTATCGAATTAAACAATCGTGTCAAAGTCCTCGACAACGGCACCAAAAATTGATCTGTCGTTTTTCAACCAAAACTAAAGAACTAAACAAAACACTAATTCAGTAGAACAGCAGGTTGTCCAAGTATCGTACCACAAGGACTTTGGGCTGAGTTGTATCAATTCAAGTGATAAAATCTAAAGAAGAGAAGATTATTTGATTTTTTTTACTAATGAGAATTTAAATTAAAACTAAAATAATTGTGCAAATAAAGATAATATTCTGAATATAGAGAGGGACTTAGGATTTCGAATCCACTACTAATCTCATATCATGTAATTAAAATATCTAATTCTAGTAAATCAATGGTGTGGATAATAATGATGTATGGTGACTGCAAGCCCCAATATCACCGTTAAGAAGATGAGTATGTTCAAAATGTTGGTATGAATCATCTTCGGTTGGCACAAACCGTCTACACTAAACTAAGGATACAGCACGATTCGTATATCGTAAGTATGACTCATCTCACGATTTGTATATACAAGAAAGTAAAACAGTTGTATAATCATGCATTCTCAATCACACAAATCGAATACATAGATCGAATGAAAAGATTATTTGAATAAAATATCTAAAAATGATCATACAATGATTATCCAATTCCAAAAAACAACTAGAATTAAAATACAAAATTACATGATACTTCATTAGAGTTTCATTTCAATCCTAAGAAGAAAACTTAGCCATTCATGGAGAGTTTGAACACTTCGAAGGTTGAAAAGAGTGCCATGGATTGATGATTGTTCTTCTTCTCTAGCTTCTAGCCATCTTCTCTAGGGTTTCAAATACCAAAATAGGTGCCCAAAACCTTTTTTTATGACCTCCAATCAATTCTGAGTCAAAAACACACATACAAAGAACGAGGAAAATCTGCTCGGGCAGTTTAAATATTCCGCTCAAGTGGATTAACTCAGCGGCAAAACTTGGTCAGGGAAATCCGCTCATGTGGATTCACTGAATCATGGATTTCACTCTTTTTGCCTCTTTTTGCGATCATTTTGTCTCCAGAGTGATACTAACCTAAAGAGGAAGAAAAATACTTTATTGTATCAAATATCATAAGCTTAAAAGACTAAAAACATAAGATAGAGAGTCTCAAAATGTAACATTTCGACTCAGATCAATGAGCAACTAGATTAGTTATTTTGCTTGCTTTGTCTACCCACTTTTCAGGCGTGGATCTCGGCTACATGCTCTATGATTTTGTTCCCATAATTCTAGGAGGAAGATTAGAGAAAAGAAAATGATATACAAGCCTATTTTTTAGACTTACTTTTTAGACTCAATGATGTATCAAGAAGATAATTTATTGATAATTAGAGAATATCTAATTATTAACCAATCATCTTTTTAACACATCATTAGATTTAAAAAGTAGGTCTAACTTTTGACCCTAAATAACAATACTCTTAGAGAAATGGTTGTGTGGTCAAATTTTTAGACACAAGTACTAAATGTAATTAACTTTTTTAACCAATACAAATTAGGGTAACTGTCAATAAATCCTAATAGTTTGACTAAATTTCCATCAAATCCTATTAAAAATAAGTCTTAATAAAATCGTCACTAAAAATAATTTTTTGTGACGATTTTTTTCATGTCGCTAAAAATTAACAATTAGTAACTTTTTTTATCACGATTTTTATAAATTGTCGCCAAAATTTATAATTAGTGACATTTTTCTATAACAAGTTTTTCAAACTATCACTGAAAGTTAAAAATTAGTGACTTTTTGATGACGAAATTTTTTAAACTGTCACTAAAACTTATAATTAATGATATTTTTTATGACAAAATTTTCTATTTATTGCTGAAAATTAACAATTAGTAACTTTTTTTTAATAGTATTTGATAAAAAAAATGCTATTAATTATTATAGGAACTATTAGATAATAAATTCACCTGTTAAGATTTACTGGAAAGCCCCAAAAATTAAAATACGACACCACACCATCGAATCTATATGGAAATTAACTCCTTATTTTCTTAGGATTGCTATTTGCTAAATATTGAGACATATTCTTTGTTGTTTAGGTGAAATGCACCTATCCACTGCATAAAGAACTTGAGAGCATGATGTATTCCAAGAGAATTTCAATGTATTCCATAACACGTTTCAAATTTGGGGAAGAGTGTGTTCAATGATTGATTGAATATTGAGCTTAGAAAATCATGATAGTGGAGAACAGAACTGGTGGAGTTTCAAATCAGAATAAGAGGTTGGGACATACATAAATAATGCATTGGATTATGAAACAACTTTGGGTTCCTTCCTTGTCATGAATTTTATTTTATTTTTTCCCTATTACGTGCAAGTTTAGAATTTAAGTAGAGAAGGTGTGATCACCGAAGAGAAATTTGTAAACCAAAATGATAGTTCACATCCTCTATTAAGTGACATAGGGGACCTTACGTACAATCAAAATGAATATAAATCTAACCATTAATTTTTAACATAAATTATCAATAAGTGAGTGGTTCACATTTTCATGATAATTAACAAAATTCTTTATTTGAAATCTTGGATTTGGCTTAATGATCTTACAATCATGGCTTAGGATGTGATGATGGGAATGTTAAGAGTTCAAATTGATAGAGCACCAACTATCCCTTTAATTATAATCTAATTTTATTAATAAATTAATATTTTACAATCTTAATAAAAATAAAATAAAATAAAATAAAACCTTTTATTTATTTATAATTATCTCTTCATTTACTTTTTCTTCTTCTTCTTCTTCTTTTAGAAACATCTTCTCCACCCAGCACTGGAAATGGGAGCAATGGCAGTTTTGCACATTTTCTAATAAACAATGGTGATCTTTTATGTCAGATGTTGCCAAAAGCATAAAGCTGGAAGGAGAGCATGACAGTGCCACTTTTATGGCATGTTTGATTGGGTGAATTAGAGTATGGGATTGAAATTATTAATCCATGGATCCAATTATTCTATATTTATTTTAACATTTTAGTTTAAGATTATTAATCTAATGAATAATTAATCCAATTGGATAATGAATACTACATTAATTTAATAAAATTATTAATATTTTACTATTAATTTTGTGAATCAAACATGACCTTATTTCTTTCCGATGTAACCCAAAAAAAAAAAAACCAAAAACAAAACAAACAGTACCACTTTTGTAGTTTTGTTTTTTATTTTATTTTTTTTAAGGGGGCAGCACGGTCGGCGCTGTTTCGGCCACTGGGAACCACGATAGGTCTCTTTTTTTCTTTTTCTTTTTTCCTTTGTTTTTAAAAATAATAATGTATAAATTATTCAAAAAAAAAATTAAGGCTTAATTTGGGAAGATTAAATAAGTGTACTTTTTAACTTTTTATGAAATATGGGTTGGGTTTGGGTTGGGTTTGAAGTGATGTGTTAGAGTGGTGATGTGACTTAAATAAGATGATGTGACTTAAATAGGATAGTGACTTTTTGACTTTTTGTCTTTTTTCAATTATGCCAAACTTAACCTAAATAGATCTGATAAATATAGTCATATTATTTTATTATATTTGACTCACAAAATATGAATAGTATAATTTTTAAATAATATTTATTATTTTTTTTTAAATAAATATCAAAATCTAACTTGATTACAATTATCGAATAGATTTAATTTTTTTATAATAATCTATACATTATAGTATAAAAAATAAACTATTTAAATAACTGAAGACTTGTGGAGCGCTTCACAAGTTAAAACAATGCCGTTCACTTCTAAAATTTTTAAGACAATACTTCTAAATTTATTTTTTTGAGTCATAAGTATAAAAATAATTTGAAAAATTATATTATTTCTAGTTATCTATCTATTTGTGTATGTAACAATCCCAATTCGTAATTAGCTACTAATTCGTATGTAATGATGCTAATGAGAGGATTAAAATAAATTATGTGTTCATTCTGTATTTTGCATAATTTTGGCTTTCTATCTGTTACTTGTAGAAATATCTGTCTAGAGTTCCGCTTTAATATGAAAATTGAAAACCTTATCGGCATCCGAAACCGAAATTGATTACACCAATATGTTATTTGGAATTTTTAGAACACTATGGCATATGTTATTAAAAATTGATTCGGTCCGATTCATTAGGTTGTGTTTGGATAGATCATATGCTCTAATTAATGTATTAATACATCACAAGTATATAAGTTTCCATATAAGCTCATTTGTGCTCAACAAACTTGATTCAAGTGGGAAAATCTGAGAATTCATTTTAGAGAGAGAGAGAGGGTGCAATTCTAGAGAGAGAGCGAAAGGAAGAGATTGAAGAAGAGTTGAAGGTTTTGTGTTGTATTCATCAAGATTGTGTAAGGACAAGAGAATTTAAAGACTCTAAGTAAAAAATGTAATCTCTAAATTGTGAATCTAAGTCATCCATGTGGAGAAGTGGTTTGGAAATATTCTTCGGATCCTGGGAGACGCTAGTGATCCTCAGCTAGTCACCTGAAAAGATACAAACACTCCGGTCGGGGGTGCCGGAATTAGCACTCCAACGGACAAGTTAGTTCAGACACTCAGGGTAGCTTCTTTACTAAGTTTTGTGAAGTGATTCTTATATACCTTTTCTAAATCTGTTGTTTCTATATTTATACTTGTTCTTTTTGATCCTCGGGGCCAGGGCCTACTTTTTAATCATTGTCCTTTCTTTTATTCAGCCCTAAGGACTTACACTTATTCGGCACATATATTATATTCGGCTCCCCACTCTCGTAGGATATAGCCGATTAATATCAGTCTTCCAATGGTACGCACCATCTGAATTTTTCATGTATTCGGCCCCCACAATTGCCCCCCGAACTCCCCATTGACAGAAGTTAATTGGCGGGTTTGGTCTTGAATTGGAAAGGTTAAAATAGGTCAGGCGGCTTCGCATACCCCAATATAGATGTCAGGATGCGCACACCTTTTCGTTCATCATTACGCTTTCCCGCCTTAATCATGCGTCTCGCATTTATTGTGATTTGAAATTTCAGTCCTTTCGAATGCACAGTTCGTCGAGTATTCGAGACTCCTGGACCGCCAGCAGATATCCCTTCTCTGACTCGCATTCTCTGCAACTCTTCTCCGTCTACCCTCGTCTCCCTTGCTCCTCGTAAGTCTTCTTCTCTTTTCTTTGCAATCTTACTTTTTGTTTATTATTTTCATTTTGGTGAACCCTTTATTCCCCGTGAAAATGGCCAAACACTTGAAAGACCTCCTTTCTGAGGGTCGTGTCTCCGGATTCCGGCAACACTTTTCCATCCCCGACAATGTTCATCAATCTCTAGTGACGGACAACACTCTGGATATGGAGAGAGGGGATCAAAATTCAATCGTCTTTCCTTTCCTATCCATTGCAGAGGGCGGGGTCCGTTTTCCCCTACATCCATTCCTTAGGGCCGCCCTCCGCTATTGGGGTCTGATTCCTTCTCAGCCCAACGTGAACTTTTTTCGAATCGTAATGAGGATTGTAGAGTTGAACCGGCGCCTCAAGATCGATCTTGGGATTCTGGCCATTCGGCACTGCTATGCTTTAGCCAAATCTTCCGGTCGGCTTGGGCAGTACTTTCTTAGGGCCAAGGATACTGACCATCATTTGGTAACCATGCTCGCCAGTTCTGGCAAGCGTGTGGATGACGTAATGGTTAATATCCAAGGGAATTGGGAATTTGGCGAAGGCGAGGATCGCCTAAACCCTATTCCTAGACGGAGGGGTGAACCAGGTTGTCGTGTGTCTCCTTGTGTTTACTGAACTTTTCTTTTACTCGGTTTTCCCCCTGTGTCTAACCCTTTGCCTTTACAGGCAGTAATTTAAAGAAGATTCTGGTTTCTACCGACGACGCGGTCCTTGCGCAGGTTGCGACTGCACTCGGATACTTCGGCCGTCCAAACTTACAGAAGCAAGGGAGAGCGGCCCACATACTTCTTCGATACGAGCCTACTTACACTACTTTTTCAGCCGCTGACAATATTCCAATTCCATCCGGCGATCGACAGCTTGCGGCTCTTATCTTCCCTAGCTTTAAGAGTCTTAGACAAGTTGGTCTCGAAGCCTCTGACACGGGGCAAGACGTCGAGCCGGTGATAGAGGTAGTCGTCGAACCAGACAGAGAGTTCACTGAGGAGGCCGAAGAGGTTGATGAGGCCTTAAACTCGGCGTTTGAGGCAGCCAGACGTAGTCGGCCTACCTCGCCGTCCACTTCGTGTCGGGCGGAGTTTTCTTTTGGAGATATTTTTAGAGGTTTGGGTGACTTACCCGGCAATTTTTTTGAAGGTATGGCTGGGGAAAGCCTCACGTAGATGGCTCGAAAGAAAAATACCGAGCGTATGGCCGCCCGGAAAAAGGCCGAGGCCGCCCATTCTAGACCTGCCTTGGTTGAGTCTTCCGAACCCGTTATTGAAGATCCGGCTAAGATTGCTGCATCCGAAACGGCAAAAGAGGTTGAACAACCGGTCATTGATGAACGGTTGATTCCGGAAGAGCGGGGCAAGAAGCGTAGCGCCGAAGGAGAGGCCGGTTTAGAAGATAGTCTTGCCGACAAAAGGCCTCGCTTAGAAGAATTGGACGTGGTTGTTCCTTTTATTGTTCAGCCAAAGATTAGAGACACGCCGATTCCTTCTGACGCATCCATCATTACCGACCCGGCGGTAGCCTTGAGGCTGGCGGCGTCAGTCTCCCTACCAGCTGATAAGGCATCCTTTCATGCCGTGTCGGATTTGGTGGCCATAGCCCTATATGCGCAGTCGGCCCTTTTGGTAGGTGAACTTTGACTTGTTTTGATTTTGGTTGCCTATGGCATCTAACGATCCCAACTCATTTTGTAGACGGTCGGTAGGATCGCCAACTTGGGCTGCCGCCTACATGATGCCCTTGAGAGGATTGACCGTTTGCAGTCAGAAGTGGTCGATCAAAAGAGCAGGGCCGAGTTTGAGATGATGAGGGCCGCTCTGGAGACTGCGCGAGCCGAAGCCAAAGTAGAAAGGGCTCGGGCTGCCGATCAGCACCGTTCTGATGTCGAAGATAGGGCGAACGCGAGCAAAGAATCGCTTAGGCTAGCCGAGGAGGCGCTTAACAGGATGGAGACTGAGTTAGCAGAGTTGAAGACGGCCAAGGAAAAGGCAGAATCTGAGGCTTCTGCCGCATTCGAAGCAGGAAAAGGCGCCGCCTTCAAAGAATACGTAGATGAAGTCCCCAAGTTTGAGAATCGGGGGTTCAAACACGGGTGATTCAAGGCCCTTGATGCCGCTGGGGTTACATTGGCCTTGCCAATTCCTTATGAGCAGGTGGACGTTGAGTCACTTGAGTCTGACCCCGAGGATTGATCTGGGAGTCATTCGAATTTTATGAAATACTTTCCCTTTTAATGTATGTTTTTGTTTTTAGGACTTTTGTTGGTTCCGAGTAGTTTTCATGTATAAATTGGCTACTGTCTACGCTCAATTTATTAATGAAAATTATCTTCTTGTTTCACTACTAATGCGCAGTTTGTGATGTTATGTTGGTGTAGAATGTTTGTCTTTCACTACTTTAGTTAGAATGACTACTCTGTTGACCTTTCTATGATTGAATATCATGGCATTCTTATCATTCGTATGTCGAATAGTTCGTTGGTATTATGCTGAAACGAGTTATGGGCCGACTGGGGCATTTAATCCGAATAGATTGATTAATCTGCCCTTGCCCCAAGCGGTGCATGATCATTCGGGCGCCGGAGGAGGCGAACTTAGTTTTGTTGTCGATTCATGGGCCGACTGGGGCACTTAAGCCGAATGTATTGATAAATCTATCACGCCCTTGCCCCAGGCGGTGCATGATAATTCTGAAGTCGATTCATGAGCCGGCTGGGGCACCTAAGACGAATAGATTGATTAATCTATCACGCCCTTGCCCCAGGCAGCGCATGATAATTTTGAAGTCGATTCATGAGCCGACTGGGGCACCTAAGCCGAATAGATTGATTAATCTATCACGCCCTTGCCCCAGGCGGTGTATGATCATTCAGGCGCCGGCGGGTCTATCCAGTCGACGCTGGGCGATTGAGGTTTTCACAATTAATGAAATTGCCTCGAGGGTGTTACCTTTGTAAAATGATTAGGGGTACAACTTTTATGAATACAGTAAACAACTGACTCCAGCTTTTGAAGGTATCGTGCAAATATCGAACAGACTTTTCTTTAACAACAGAGAGGAAGCGAGGACGCTAGCTGAGCTGGGTGGAGACATGCATCGAGGTGGTGACCCTTCGCGCACAGGGGATAGGAGTTCCAGGGATCGAGAGAGGCGTCAGTCTCCTCGACGTCGAAGCAGGTCGCCCAGTCGGGACAAGCAGTAGCAAGGCAGATCTTATCAACCTCGAGTCGAGAAGGGATCTGACTCGAATTCATGCCCATTAAGCTTTGCGGTATTTGTGGGAAATAGACACATGACAGAGGCGGACTCGATCGTTCGGGACCCAAATGTAGCGGTCGAGTTTGCTCGACAAATTTTTCCTCTTGAGGTTCAACAATCGATGGTAGGTCGTCAGGACAACGAAGTATTTCGCGAAGGCATTCACGGGGCGGTGAAGAGGCTTGACACTGCCTATGAAATCGGCATGCGGTTGCGCACCGTCCACCGAGAAATGGAGAAGAAAGAGGAACGTATTCGAAGTTTGGAGGCTCGCGTGGAGGCAGCTGAGCGCGAGTTAAGGAAGACCAAGGCGGCCCAGGCACAACCCGCCGGGCACGGAAACCCAATCGTGGAAGAAAGGGTTACCAGTCGGCTCATCAGTTCCGCGCTTGCCGATCATGAGACGGCGAGTATGTTCGCAATGGAGAACGCGAAAGGGAGGGCCTATGAGAAAGGTTTTCATGACGGCCGAAAAGTTGGAATCAAAAGAACCAAGGAAAAACTTGCCGAAGAAGTTTGCCGATGTGAAAATCGTGGATTTAGGCACGGTTGGATCAAGGCATCTTAAGCCACAGAAGCTCTTCGAGCGTCGGGCATTGATTCGGCATCACCACTCTACCACAGTACACATTTTTCGTTTTCTGCTTTTGAAGTCGAGAAGAGTGAGGATGAGGGTGATGCCGAATAAGTATACTTATTGTAAGGTTGAAACGCAGATCGCGTTCAAAACTATGTAATATATTGCTTGTTTTATCGAATAAAAAATGCTCTATGATAAATATTTTGTTGCAGTTCGTATTTGGTAGGTATGCTTTTCGTTTTACTGTATATGTTTGAATGAATGTATAAACGTTGATCGGCAGGGTCGACCCATACGTGATAGCCATTTATCCCTGAATGAGGCTATTGTAACTTGAGGAAGCCGAAAACCAGTGGATAGAGTGGCTGTGGCAAATTCAACTCGGCTTAGGGCCTAGATTTTCGGCCAGTGCACGTGTTTCAAAAAGTCGTTTGGATAACTATGCCGTGGCAAATGTCAACCGACGTTTTTCTCATGGAGTTCAGTGTTAGTGAAATCGCCTCGGGATTAGGGCGTCGAGATTGCTGCCAGTATTGAAAATAAAAGGAGTGGGCGCTTCGCACAGATAAACAATCACTCATGTGTGGCGGGATAAGTGGGGATGTTAGTTAGAGAGACTAGAGTTTAGCCGATCTTGGTGTTGCCATGGAGCGCGGCAGGGGACCCATCCGTATGGGAAGTAAGGCGTCCAAAAGTTGGCATGAATCTTCAAGTCGTCGAAGCAGATCACCTCGAAAGGAAAGGCAATGACCGTTGGGTTTTTATCCTTCCTTGTCCTAGATCTTTGCCTTGACATTGTCAATGGTATCAGGGGAGGACTTGGGCACAATTGGCTCAAGGCATGCAAATCGCGGAGGACTTCCGGGTGACAGGAGTTGATTCGGCACTGCCACTTTACCAATGCGTCTTCTCCCTTTTTTAGCTTTTGAGTTTGGAAATGGGTACTGTAATGCTCAAATGCAAATTGCGTTTATGTAACAACTGTGTGATTAAATAAAAATTGTAATGCTCAAATGCGGGTTGCGTTTATGTAACAACTGTTTGATCGAATAAAAAGCTTTATTTTGAACATTTGCGTCTTATTCTGAATTTTTTATACGCTTAGTTAAGCACCTTATTTGTGTCTTATTCTGAATTTCCTATATGCTCAGTTACGCACCTTATTTCTGATGTTGGCGAGTTTTGTTTTGTTCGTGCCAAAGGGTACTCCGAATCCGGAGGCTAAATCGGCACATAGGTGTCATGCACCAAAGGGGGCTCCAAATCCGGAGTCTTAGTCGGCCCTAAAGTGTCATGCACCAAAGGGGGCTCCGAATCTGGAGACTTTAATCGGCCCTAAGGTGTCATGCAACCAAGGGAGGGCTCCGAATCCGGAGACTTAGTTTGGCCAATCGTGATATCCACGAAGGGCGCTCCGAATCCGGAGTCTTTGTCGGCCCTAAGGTGTCATGCACCAAAGGGGGCTCTGAATCCGGAGACTTTAATCGGCCCTAAGGTGTCATGCACCCAAGGGGGCTCCGAATCCGGAGACTTGGTTTGGCCAATCACGATATCCACGAAGGGTGCTTCGAATCTGGAGACTTTAATCGACCCTATGGTGTCATGCACCCAAGGAGACTCCTAATCCGGAGACTTAGTTTGGCCAATCATGATATCCACGAAGGGCACTCCGAATCTGGAGACTTTAATCGGCCCTAAGGTGTTATGCACCCCAGGGGGCTACGAATCCGGAGACTTAGTTTGGCCAATCGTAATATCCACGAAGGGCGCTCTGAATCCGGAGACTTTAATCGGCCCTAACGTGTCATGCATCCAAGGGGGCTCCGAATCCAGAGACTTAGTCGGCCCTAAGGTGTCATGCACCCAAGGGGAGCTCCGAATCCGGAGACTTAGTTTGGCCAATCATGATATCCACGAAGGGCGCTCCGAATTCGGAGACTTTAATCGGCCCTAAGGTGTCATGCACCCAAGAGGGCTCCGAATCCGGAGACTTAGTCGGCCCTAAGGTGTCATGCACCCAAGGGGGCTCCGAATCCAGAGACTTGGTTTGGCCAATCGTGATATCCACGAAGGGCGCTCCGAATCCGAAGACTTTAATCGGCCCTAAGGTGTCATGCACCCAAGGGGGCTCCGAATCTGGAGACTTGGTTTGGCCAATCGTGATATCCACGAAGGGCGCTCCGAATCCGGAGACTTTAATCGGCCCTAAGGTATCATGCACCCAAGCGGGCTCCGAATCTTGAGACTTGGTTTGGCCAATCGTGATACCACGAAGGGCGCTCCAAATCTGGAGACTTTAATCGGCCCTAAGCTGTCATGCACCCAAGGGGGCTTCGAATCCGGAGACTTAGTTTGGCCAATCGTGATATCCACGAAGGGCGCTTCGAATCCGCAGACTTAGTTTGGCCAATTCTGATATCCACGAAGGGCGCTCCGAATCCGGAGTCTTAGTCGGCCCTAAGGTGTCATGCACCAAAGGCGGCTCCAAATCCGGAGACTTAGTCGGCCCTAAGGTGTCATGAACCTAAGGGGGGCTCCGAATCCGGAGACTTAGTTTGGCCAATCGTGATATCCACGAAGGGTGCTCTGAATCCGGAGACTTTAATCAGCCCTAAGGTGTCATGCACCCAAGGGGACTCCGAATCCGGAGACTTAGTCGACCCTAAGGTGTCATGCACCCAAGGGTGGCTCTGAATCCGGAGACTTAGTTTGGCCAATCGGGATATCGACGATGGGCGCCCCGAATCCAGAGACGTTAATCGGCCCTAAGGTGTCATGCACCCATGGGGGCTCCGAATCCGGAGACTTAGTCGGTCCTAAGGTGTCATGCACCCAAGGGGGCTCCGAATCTGGAGACTTGGTTTGGCCAATCGTGATATCCACGAAGGGCGCTTCGAATTCAGAGACTTTAATCGGCCCTAAGGTGTCATGCACCCAAGGGGGCTCCGAATCCGGAGACTTGGTTTGGCCAATCGTGATATCCACGAAGGGCGCTCCGAATCCGGAGACTTTAATCGGCCCTAAGGTGTCATGCACTAAAGGGAGCTCCGAATCTAGAGACTTTAATCGGCCCTAAGGTGTCATGCACCCAAGGGGGGCTCCGAATTCGGAGACTTAGTTTGGCCAATCGTGATATCCACGAAAGGCGCTCTGAATCTAGAGACTTTAATCGGCCCTAAGGTGTCATGCACCCAAGGTGGCTCCGAATCCAGAGACTTAGTCGGCCCTAAGGTGTCATGCACCCAAAGGGGCTCCAAATTCGGAGACTTAGTTTGGCCACTCGTGATATCCACGAAGGGCGCTCCGAATCCGGAGACTTTAATCGGCCCTAAGGTGTCATGCACCCAAGGGGGCTCCGAATCCGGAGACTTGGTTTGGCCAATCGTGATATCCACGAAGGGCGCTCCGAATCCGGAGACTTTAATCGGCCCTAAGGTGTCATGCTCCAAAGGGGGCTCCGAATCCAGAGACTTTAATCGGCCCTAAGGTGTCATGCACCCAAGGGGGCTTTGAGAAATGAATGGAGCCACGATGAAAAATGGTTTGCATTGCAGAAGTGATATATATATATATACAAGTATCAAAGCCCACAGGTCGGGTCAGTGAAAGGGTTTTCGTTAAATCTCTGCTTGTGCTGATTGGGGGGAGCCACGGATCTCTTCAATGCCATGGGCTGTCGGGAAGTGCACAAGCTGATGATAAGTACTTGGAACGGCGTTCATAATATGTATCCAGGTTCGCCCCATGATGACATTATACGACGAAGGGAGCTTTACGACCAGGAATTCTACTTTGACCGTTCTGAAGCCCGCTCGAATAGGTAGTATGATCTTCCCTAACGGGTATTCAGGATTCATATTAAAGTCGAACAGTGGGTGAGGCGCCGGAGACAGATCTGACTCGTTGAGGCCGAGTTTGATGAAAGTTTGGTAATACATAACCTCTGAAGTACTCCTTGGGTTTATGAGAATGCGTTCAATGGTGAACCGATTTATGCGTAATTTAATGACCAATGGATTGATGTGGGAAGCTGTTATTAGGCTACTAAGATCGGAGTCATTGTAAGTAATTGTCGGAGCTTCTTTGGGCCATTCAGTCGAAATACGTTGCTTTTGGGGGATTGGATGCGACTGAATTATGTGCACAGTTGGGGGTGCAGGCAGGCTGTAGATCGTATGGATTACGCCAAGTGGAGGTGAGTCCTGCCTCAAGGCCAATGCCTTGGTTGGCTTTCCCTTTCTCACATACTGTTGCAGTCGGCCGTCTTGCACCAGTTCTTCCAGGTGATCTTTTAATGCGTAATAACTTTCCGTTTCGTGGCCGTGATCTTTGTGATATTCGCACCGCCTATCCCTTCTTCGCGTGTCGGGCGGCCCCACCATCTTTGACGGCCATTTGAAGAATGGAAGGTGTTGGACTTTGGTCATTATTGCAGCGATTGGTTCTGACAACTCTGTGTACTTCTTGTCGGTACGCCTAGAACGCCAGCTGTCGACTTGCAATTGTTCATTCGTCCGATGGGAGCATTGATCGCTTGATCGGCGAGTATCCTGCCTTTTGTCTCGTTTAGCGTATTACCGAGGCTCTGGGCTAGGAGGTGGCGTGGAACTTATTGGTTGAGCAATTTCAGGGGGGGCCGGTTTGTTAGACATTTGGTCGGCTTTTATTCTCAAGGCATCATCTTCCACTTTGCAATACTCTTCAACTTTCTTCATCAACGCCCAGACTGTTTTGGGGGGTCTTCTGGTCAGGGAACTGCGAAGAGGACTGTCAGGATATAGTCCCATTTTGAAGGCGGTGATGGCCATGGAGTCGTTGCAAGCGTCGTCGACGAGGTTGAAGCACTCCCAATAGCGCGCCGAATACGCTCTGAGTGTTTCTCCTGACTGAATCTGCATAGCCCAGAGAGAGTCAGCCTATTTCGGCTGCACCTCGTTGGTGATGAACCTGGCCTTGAAGGATTTCTGTAATTGATGGAAGCATTTGATCGAGGCCGGCTCCAACTTGTAATACCATCTGACAGCTAATGGCCCCAGGCTACTGGGGAATATTCGGCACATGAGGGCTTCGTTGTCTGCATGCAATGTCATGGCCTGCTTGTAGTGACAGATATGATTAGTGGGGTCTGATTTTGCATCATAGAGAGTGAATGACGGAGCTTTGAACTTCTTGGGCAGGGTCGCCCTTGCAATCCGTCGGACAAAAGGATCGTGCTGGTCCTCTTCGTCTGAACTGCTCCTCCTGCGCTTGTTCCTTGTATGTAGACTCTTTTCGGAGGAGCTAGAAGTTTCGGATCGTCCCTTCTTGTTGAGCTCCGTGGTTAATGAGTTGGAGTCGCTATCGGTATCCTTTGGTCGGGCTCGAGGTCGTTGTCCATCGACCCTCGGAGGTCGTTCGGGATCTTGGCGCATGGCTTCTCTCGATTTTGCGACTTTGAGGGCCAAATCTTGACGGAGACGTTCATTTTCAGCGATCATGTTGTCCAGCCTTTGTTCATTCTGCTTTGCTTGTTCGATGATCGCCTGCATTGTCTCTTGCGCTAAGGTCGTTGGTGAGTCGAAGTTCAAGGCGCGTCTTGCAGCGATGGTTTCTTTTCCGAGCATATTTGCTGGAGTGAGGTCATCTCCCTGTGCGGTCTCGTCAATGGCTATCGAAGGATCTTCAGTCACGCCTGCCATGGATGTATTTGAGTATTCCCACTGACGGCGCCAATTGTGGATAAGTGGTTTGGAAATACTCTTCGGATCCTGGGAGACGCTAGTGATCCTCAGCTAGTCACCTGAAAAGATACAAACACTCCGGTCGGGGGTGCCAGAATTAGCACTCCGACGGACAAGTTAGTTCAGACACTCAGGGTAGCTTCTTTACTAAGTTTTGTGAAGTGATTCTTGCATACCTTTCTAAATCTATTGTTCCTTTATTTATACCTGTTCTTTTTGATCCTCGGGGCCAGGGCCTACTTTTTAATCATTGTCCTTTCTTTTATTCGGCCCTAAGGACGTACACTTATTCGGCACATATATTATATTCGGCTCCCCACTCTCATAGGATATAGCCGATTAATATCAGTCTTCCAATGGTACGCACCATCTAATTTTTTCATGTATTCGGCCCCCACAATCCAGCATGGGATTTCTTTAAGATTATGAGTTTAAATGTGTATATTGAGCTTAGAATGAAGATTTGAGTTGCAATTCATGCGTGTATGCTTATGTGAGTAGTAAATCATCATTTTGATCATAAGTTTTGTCATTCATGGTGAGTTTAGGCCATGGAATTAACATGCATGCATATTAGATCAAGTTTTATAAGTAAATTCCATGTTTGATGAAATTGCAAAGAAGTTTACATGCATGTTGGGTTTTTCCATATCAAGTTTGATTTTGATCCTTCATGTAGAAATTATAGATAATCGGCTCATGCATGTCTGAATCATCACTTAGTGCCTTTTAAATCATGTTTTGAGAGAGAGTTTTGTATATATGTTGAAGTCTTGAAGCTCAATTTTTTCTATGAATATGGACTTTGAGGAAAAGAGTTTATGAAACATACATGCATGGGAGTTTTAACTCAATTTTAGCTAAATCCTTGAGTTTTGAACTAAGGGTCTGTATGTGACCATATATTTGTGTTTTAGAAAAGTTTTCCAAGTGTTTGATCAAGCTACGCATGAGTGAAACCGTTGAAATTGCATTTTGAAGCTCAAAACTTTGTTTTTGGAAACCCAGAATTTCATAGTCCGCTCGAGCGAGGAAACCTGCGCTCGAGCAGGGAATGCGAGCCCTCAGTATTTTTACAGGCATGAGCTCTTCGCTCGAGCGACCACTTGGACACTCGAGCGAACCCTTTGCATACTGTTGATCCGCTCGAGCGTGGAAGTTGTAGCTCGAGTGTAGATTGAGACCAACCAGTACTTTCTCCAAGTTTGCAAACCGCTCGAGCGAAGGAAGTCTCGCTCGAGCGAACCCTCTCATATTTCCATGTCCGCTCGAGCGGGGACCTTATTTTTAGAAATTTTACCAAGTGTTTTCCAATGCATTTTGGCACCCTCATTACATTTTAGGCATTCCTAAGACTTAATTAAGCCATGATAATGAGGTTATGGATTAGAAACACACTAAGAAAGAAAGGTACTAAGTTAAGAGTTTATAAGTGTGTGTTTTAAGCAATGTGCTAAAAATGAACAAGAATCAACTTATCGAAAGCTAAGCCGTGTTGGCCATGTACATGTGTAATGATAAGATATGTTTGTGTTATGTGCTTTTGTGTCTGTAGGTCAATGTCTGGAGATTGATTGACCGTTTGTGAGAACCACTGTGAGTAACATTTTTGTAAAGATATGTTGATATAAATTATGTTCCAAATGTGATATGTCAAGTTATGATTTCTGAAATAATATTGTTTATACGAACGAATGTCCTATTTGTAAATCTATTATGGCATCCATAGATAGTCCCAAGTCATGGGAGACGGCATGTAAGTGCGGGTCCATGACATACATGTGATTACGAGATCTCGTTAGCCACTTCATTGTAGTAATATGTGTTTAATCGGTATCTGGAACCGATTACTCTAGTCAGAAGACGTTATGTGATGTGTTCTATGGGATGTACCATTACTATGTTCAGATACAAGAATGTTTATGTTATGATCTGTTTTATGCTTATGACATGTTCGGATTTCGTTCAGTAACCCCTTTACTTTAATGTTATTCACTGAGTTTCAACTCACTGTGTGTTTATATATGTATAGGTGAGCATTCTGGAGATCGAGCCTGAGGGCTTTTGTCTAGACTTGTGTCCTGCTGTCAGCCAACCATTGTGCCTCACTTGGAGGTTCATGAAGTGTCTTGTGTTAAAGTTCTACTGTTTCTATATATGAGGGTTCTTTGTTTTATTGGCTGTACTTGAGATTTTTGCTAAGTGTGTGGGTATAATGAGAAAATGATTTTAGGTTATATATATGAAGTTTTAAATATTCTGTTCCATGTAAGTCTACACAGCTCATTGGACAACTATATTTATGTATCTGCTTCCGTTAGCCCCTTAATTTTACTAATCAGTTCTGAGGCCTTCGGTAATCCAAGGATTACTAGCCGGTTACGATGCTAAACCTATAGGGGCAGGTTTGGGTCGTGACAGTGTATATGTTATTTATTTATTTATTTATTTATTTATTTATTTGTCCACCACTATTACTGTCAGTGACTTTTCCGACGATAACGAATTTGCCAACCAAGTCGGTCGACATCGATTTTTAAGAATAAAAAGGAAAACTACAAACAAAAAGGAGTATAATTTTTTTTCCCCTCAAATTATTTCACCTTGTTCTTTACTACCTGTGGGGACATAATTTTTCAATGACAATACGTGGCCGAGGTGTCAGCAAAGTGCCAGCCGAGGTGCCATGTGTCCTGGTCATGACGCCGAGATTATCTGCGAAGATACCAGAATCCGGGATAAGCAGATAAGGGACAAGAGTCCTAGAATGAGAGGGGGCTTCAATTTGGGTAAAGATAAGACTCTTAGAGAGTTTATCCTAATCTTATTGGGAGTCCAAGATTAGCAATAATCCTAAGTCCATTAAAGCTAGGCTTCTATTGGGATTAGGTTTGTGTTGGCTATAAAGGAGAGGCACCCCCATGGGTCTATGGTATGCTTTTTATGCTCTAAATAGTGAGTTAAACACTTTTGCTATCTTTGAGAGATAACTGACTTGATCGTCGGAGTGCCTCTGGGTGGACGAACCACCGCCAGAATCTCTTCTTTTCATGACAGGTCGTTTGGGCTTAATCTATTCTGCCAGTGTTCTCTAGCTGAGTGCTTGATTGGTAGTGTGGTCGGAAATTGACACACATAATTTGGCACCGTCTGTGGGAAAGAAAAGAGAATAGATGGCCAACGATGGACAGAAAGAGAAGGTTGGGGACGACACCCCTACTGAAAGTGGAAAACATATTGACCTTGACGTCGAAGAAGACAACTGCAACGAAGAGACTCGTGATAAGAATCATGGAGAAAATGACGTCGGCCAGGAAGGTGACGTGCTAAAGAAATCAGACCGAAGCGAGTATTATAACGAGGATGACCTCCAAGTATGGAAGGACAGATGCCTGCGGAGGAACGACGAGATGAAGGGAATGGCGAACAAATTGGCGGACTTGCAAACAGTCGTCAATTTCATGATGTAGAACAACGTCATGCAGTCACCGCTCCCTTTCCAAGATACGCGGATTCTATCGACCAAGAAAGATGCCCAGAAAGGGGGGCAGAACACAGTTCCTGCAGTCCCTCAGCGGGCAAAGGGGCATTCTCATCGACCTTCAAGGGAGGTCGGGCATGGAGAATCAAAGAGGGCTCGAGAATGATCCTTGGGAGTGGGAATTTACAAGTTAAGGTTGGTTTAACACTTGTTGAAATTTTAAAAATTTACAAGTTGAAGTTAAATCAAGGTCATGTTTAGCACTTGTTGAAATTTTAAAAATTTACAAGTTGAAAATTTACAAGTTAAAGTTAAACTGAGGTCATGTTTAAACACTTGTTGAAATTTTAAAAATTTACAAGTTGAAATTAAACCGAGGTCATGTTTAACACTTGTTGAAATTTTAAAAATTTACAAGTTGAAATTAAACCGAGGTCATGTTTAACACTTGTTGAAATTTAAGAAAAATTTACAAGTTGAAGTTAAACTGAGGTCGTGTTTAACACTTGTTGAAATTTTAAAAATTTATAAGTTGAAATTACACCGAGGACATGTTTAACACTTGTTGAAATTTTAAAAATTTATAAGTTGAAGTTAAACCGAGGTCATGTTTAACACTTGTTGAAATTTTAAAAATTTACAAGTTGAAGTTAAACCGAGGTCATGTTTAACACTTGTTGAAATTTTAAGAAAAATTTACAAGCTGAAGTTAAACCGGGGTCATGATTAAAGGAAGGAATGATATAGGTTTCATCACCTCAGGATGCCGAGATAATAGAACCTAGGGGGCAGTTGTGGGGACATAATTTTTGAATGACAACACGTGGCCGAAGTGTCATCGAAGTGCCAGCCGAGGTGCCACGTGTCTTGGTCATGACGCCGAGATCATCTCAGCTAGGCCGAGGTTATGTACGAAGATACCAGAATCCAAGATAAGCGGATAAGGGACAAGAGTTCTAGAATGAGAGTGGACTTCAGTTTGGGTAAAGATAAGACTCTTAGAGAGTTTATCCTAATCCTACTGGGAGTCCAAGATTAGTAGTAATCCTAAGTTCATTGAAGCTAGGCTTTTATTAGGACTAGGTTTGTGTTGGCGATAAAAGAGAGGCACCCCCATGCTCTGAATAGTGAGTTAAGCACTTTTGTTATCTTTGAGAGATAACTGACTTGATCGTCGGAGTGCCCCAGGTGGACGAACCACAGCTGGAATCTCTCCTTTTTGTGACAAGTCATTCGAGCTTAATCTATTATGTCAGTGTTCTCCAGCTGAGTGTTTGATTGGCAGTGTGGTCAAAAATTGACACACACACTACCAATATTTCCTAAATAAAATATAATAAAAAAATATGATAAACGCAACATTAGTCAATTTTGAATATCTATAACTTGCGATTTTTTCAGTGACTGCACTGTGATACGCGGACGTATCTCTATCAACCATTTTGTAAGGGTCCCCCAATTATATTATGTCTAGCAATCAACAACAGGCAACGGTCCTCTTCTCTCATATTTTATTATTTTAAAAAAAATTAAAGGAGGCCAATGGGATTAATATATATATGTGTGTGTGTGTGTGTGTGTGTGTTTTGTGCTAGGAATGTTGATATTTGTGGAGTTAATTAGTTTAAATGTCATAATTTATTTATTTTTAGATCTTATTTGTTTATTATATATTAGGGACGGCTATAAGGATGTGTTCAGATATAATATGAGGTGGGTCTCACATATTTTCTTGTATCTCTATATTTCGTGTTTGGTTGCTCTAGATATAGAGAATTCGAATAGTATATGATGCAAAATGAGGGATATAATCCATCTCATATCTTATAACATATTATATCTTATTTTTATACTTAGGTATTATATATTCTTATCAAACCCTTATATCCAATCTGAGCAATCAAATGATGCCTTAAAGTCATAACTAAAAAAAAAAACACATTATAACTAAATATCACATAAGGTATAAGGGTTATATTTTAGAAAGTCCTACTCTTAAATGTTACGTTCCATTTAATCTATATTTTTTTGAATATTCCATTATGCCATGTTTAATGTAATCTGACCAAATCACCATTCCAAACTTTTTTGGTGTGTTTCTACTTTGAAATCAATATACAATTATGTTCCATTTAACCCATATTTTTTTTTAATATTCCATTAAGTTCGGTTTAATGTAATATGACTAAATCACTCTTCCAAACTTTATGGGTGTGCTTCCATTTTGAAATCAATACATAAATAAAAATAATAATAGTCCCTCATTACATGGAGAAAATTTCTCATTTATTCTAATGAGAAATTCTCTCTCTTATTTCATAGAGAAAATCTCTCATTTATTTTATGGAAAAAATATCGCATTGTAGACGTCCCCGAACGTCCAAGGAGGGAAATCCCCCCGATTTGTTCATTAGGCTCACTATAGTTCAGGACTCAAATGTCACGGTCCTGTATCTAATCTCGCAGAGTGCAATGCAAGACCGATGAATCATCAAAGAGTCCAAATCCGGCAAATAGTTTTTGAAAACTGATTTTTTTGAAAGAAGTGCCAAACATGAACTGCTTTTCCAGATACAGAGTCGCCACCTAAATATTTTATTTTGGGAAATTTAGGAAACCCTGACTCGTTTGCCTAAGGCCACGTGTCCGTCATCACCAAAGTTGCCTCGGCTCGGGAACTTGGGTACGATTGGGGAAGGTCACTTCGTGAGCACCCCCGCTCGCCCGATCAAAGATCGGCCTCTACTAACCATGATATCGGGTTTTGAAAACATTATGCATTCTTATTCCGGTTATTAGCCTAGATTTACCACGTGACGCACACAGCATACAAGTATAGACTGGATCGCCTGAATTGGAACGAAACATTTCATGTATGTTTTTTTGAAAGCGGTTTGCTACTCGTAAGTAGGCTTAAAATACGGATTTTGCCACCCTCGGGTGGGCTTAGAAAAGATGGATTTGCCACTATCTAGTGGGCTTAAAACTCACAGTCAATGCATTATTCCAATTCAGATAATCTAACCTTCACCCACAGGCATTCAGGCAGTTATATCACATAAGCAGTTAGCCTCGTGGTAAGCATGCTATCATGGCAGTCACTCACACACATGCAAGGATGCTAAAGCATAAACACTTACCGAGTACTCCAAGCCAAAACAAAAGATATGTTAGAAATCCATGCATGATCCTAACTATGCTGAGATGCCTAATGCAACACGTGCAGGAATACAACTATAATAGGCTCGACTATTCTAAAGATGACATGTGATGATGCTACAACTAACCAGTATTCAACTCGGAATTGAAATACAATGCAGTTAGTATGATGCGCCGAGCCCGGTGCATGCAAGACAGATGAATGATGCAAACATGCGAGCATAAGTATGCTAATTGAAACATGCCCTAATCTAACCATCGTAAGCTGGTAAATAAAAGGAAGAAAGAAGTGGGGTTGGAAGACATACATCACACTCACGCACACTTATTACAACATTGCCCTCGCTCGGAGGATTCGAATGAATATTACACAGCCAAAATAAATAACGAATTATTACACAACACTAATTACTTAACAAATGAACTAGGTAAGCAAAGTAAACTAGCATGCTATGCTACGTGCAATGAACTGCCTCAGCTCTGCTCGGAATGATGAAGGGTGTATGCATGCTCAATTTGCCTTGTCGGTAAATTCCATTGCGATGCCTTAACTCGCCTTTGTTTGCAATTGAGTCCAGAAACTTGCACAAAGCTCCGAGAGGCTGAAGCTCCACTCTGGGAAGTTGTAGGAGGGCCACCGACCAGCTATTGGTCTTGGAGACCACCCACCGACCAGTTTATGTGGGAAAAACCAAAAGGGGTGGTCGGCCTGCCAGAAAAGCTGGTCGGCCGACCAGTTCCTGCCTCCAGTTTCTGGTTGTTTCTGCAACAAAGCCAAGAGAAAAAGAAAGCAAGGCATTTGAAACACATGTGCACATGACCACTATCCCCGTCATTGCACAAGCTCTAGGGAGTGTGGTCATCGATCCTTGTGCCACCAATCACGCATCTCGATGCATGATGGCCGAGGAATCGAGTTGCGCGATTTGATGTGAAATGAATGCACATATGAATGCAACAAGGCCTAAACTCCATCATGGATAATCCGGAGCGTCGGCGATCGGGAATCGAGGTACGTTTCATCACTTGGAGTACGAAACGTCCCTCGTTTCCCGTGTTTGGACTAAACCCTACTCCAAACACAATGCAATATGCATGATATGCATGAATGCAATTCTAACATGTGATCCTAGATGCAATGCCACTGAATGACGCAAGCATGCAAGGGATAAAATGCAAACATGCACCTAGCATATACAATGCTAACACTACATGGCATGCATAATGCTTATGAACTAAATGCGACTAACAACCTATGGCATACTCAATGCGACTAACGACCTAGGATACACAATGCGAGGGATGACATGGCATACACAATGCTAATGACATAACATGCACAACGCATGGCAATATGGCATACACAATGCAAGGTGGACTTAAAGCAATATGAGTGGACCTCAGCCACACTCAAATCAGCGGCCATGTGATGGAAATGAGACAATCGAAACACATGCAAACATGCACGATACAAGGGACCGATCCTAAGGCATCAAATGCTACTCTACCAAAGCATGGCAAGGGATGAAAGATGGCATACAAACATGCAATTTTCAGCTCTGAAATCATATGCTCAATGGTCCCGAATCATGGAAACATGTCACCCAATGCATGAAACAGGCCCCGAAACTCAAAACTAGACAAATGCATTGAACCACAGGTATGCAAAGCAATAATTATTTGATCATGAGGCATGAAAACAAAGCCAAGGCAGTCCTAAACATGCATCAAATCAGTTTCAAGCATGGCCAAAATGTGCTAACATGAAGGGCTAAAATAAAATGCGACATAGGCTAGTAAGCATGGTTTACATGGCATGTATATGAAGCACAAGAGAAGTCACCAAACCAGCCACAAATAGGAACATGGTATGCTAAAATATGCCCAAATAACTACTGAAATGTATCCAATGCATGCAAAAATGATGGGCTCCTTTGGAGGGCCATGAGGTGGATTACCCAACACATACAAGATAGACATGTGAAATGGAAAAACCAACTCTGGAAATTAGTTATGACAGCCCTAAAACTCACCAAAAAGGCCCCGCAATAGGTCAATGAAACATGCAATGAAAGGTCCCCTTGAAAGGCCTTGAGGAGGATTGCTCCACACATGCATGAGGGACACAAAATATGGCCAAAAGGGCCCCGGAAAAAGCTAAGGCAGACCTCAAAACTCACATAATAGGGCCTGAAACAAGACTTCAAAGCATGCAAGATGGAGCCCCTTTGGAAGGCCATAAGGGCCAACAAACAAGACAAGGAGAGAGGGGGTCACCCCCTCTGATTTTGGCTCTCAAAATAGTGTGTTAGCCACTGAAAATCCACTGGATTTCAATGGCTAGAAGGCCAAACAAAGCATGCAACAAAGGCCTAGATGCAAGGCTCAAAACAAGAGGCAAACAAGCATACAAGGAAGTAAATAACCTCAAACAGAAAAATGCCCTTAATCAAACATCAAGAGGGGCTCAAAATAAGACTCTTTTCAGTTTATGAAAAATCTCGAAAATGCTCATAAGTAGGGCTAAGATATAAAGCAAAATAAGTCTACAAAGTGGGATTGGGCATACAAGGAGGTATATGACCTCAAACAGAAAAGTGTCCTTAATCAAATTTCAAGAGGAGCTCAAAATAAGACACTTTTCATTTTGTAAAAAATTCCAAAAATACTTGCAAATAGGGCTAAGTTATGAAGCAAAATAATGCAAAAAAGGGGGAAATGAGGACTTACCCTTGTAGCACAGCAATGCAACAAGTTTTGGACCAAGAATGTGAGTCTTCAACCTCTGAGAAACAGCTCCAAGATGATTGAATGGATGGTCGAGGTGGTAGGCTATGAGGTGTGGTGTAATGGCCAATAACAATGGGGTATTTGAGCTTGGATGAGAGAGATATGGAGGGTGGAGTGTATATGCCTTGGCTGGTTTTTCTAACCCTTGCAAATAGAGGGGGAGTGTTGGTTTTATAGAGGAGAAGAGCCAAGACTTCTTGGAGAAGACTCAAGAGAGGGTCAAAGCTTCTCAAAGAAGCTTAACCAAAAAGGGTCAAGCTTCTTGAGGAAGCTAGACCAAAAGGGTCAAGCTTTCTCAAGAAACTTGACAAAAGAGTCAAGCTTCTCTAAGAAGCTAAGCAAATGGGTCAAAACCAACTTAAAAAGACTAACAAAAGGTTTAAAATCTCGGACAGTAGGTCAAGTGCTACACAGTTGGCACAGTTGTATTGCACTCAGGAAGGCCAAAAAGCAGAAGGCTGGCCAACCAGCCAAGGTGGTCGGCCGACCACTTTTCCTGGTCGGCCAACCAGGGGTCAAAAGGGTCAAGGTGAAATGCTGGTCGGCCATACCAGAAAGGTGGCCTCCCAGATGAGTAGAATACAGCTATATAGTGGGAGACCAAAAAATGTGACCCATGAGAGAGAAAAACCAGCTTTCTAGCAAGGTTCAAAAGGGTCATGAAGAAAAGCTGGTCGGCCTACCCATATTGGTGGCCTCCCAGGTGAGTAAAACACAATGGTGGTATGGGAGACCAGAAATTAAGGTCCAAAAGTGAGAAAAACCAGCTTTCTGTCAAGCAAAATCGGCTGGAGGAGAGAGAAAATAATTTTCAAAAGAATTGCTGGTCTCCCACCATCCTACCATCTTCCTAACAATGAAAATAGGGTCCTTACCAAAAATGAACCCTAACCGATGCAAAACGAGGGTTCGGGGGCCAAAACACGTGGCCCGGGGCCCCAAAAACAGGCTGTTAGGTACCGAAAGAAGCGTGCGACCACGAAAGTGGTCTCTCGAGCCATAGTGTCCCTCAAAAGAGAGGAAACAAGGTGTGTACCAAAAACCGGAGCAAATGGAGGTAGTTAAGCGGTCCCGAATCGAAGCACACGGCCGACGGCTCTAAAAACCGAAAACTGGTCTCCAAACAGGAAAAATGGCCTACGACCACGAAACGTAGCCTACGGCCACTGAGAGATGGTCTACGAGACCTCTCCCTCCCTTCGGGAAGAGAAAACAGAGAAAACAAGACCTGGTTCGCAAACCGAGGCAAAGCACAAAAGAGTCCCGAAGTCTGGAGGCAAGGCTCTCAGCCGAGACTCTGCAACCTCAGAACGAGCACAATATGCACCATCACCGAGCGCTCAAATGGTGACATCTGAGTCTTAAGGTTGGTCAAAAATAGGTGTCTACAATTTCCCCTCTTTGACAGAACTCGGAAGTCATAAGTGACGGGAGTGAATTTCAAAGTCCAGAGACGACCCATTTTTGACAAGGCCGAAGACTTAGACAAGCAGGCGAGACAAAAGAGATGTGCCCGCAAGCAGGGGAAAAATGCAGAATGAAGTGCACCAAGCCAGACGTAACTCATGATCATGCAAAGCAGCAAGCTGTAATGAGGCAAGTATTCACAATAGATGCAACAGTTTTAAGCAAGAATGCAAAGCAACAACTACATTTCATGCAGTTTAAGAATGCGGAGAATTATTCAATTCTCGCCACGTCTCACACGGAGAAGATACAATACCTGCGCGGCTCGTCTGGTCGCACCAGCCTCAAATGAACCGTACATACAATATCGTGCCTGTAAAAGAGAGAAACTTAACAAGCACAACATAGTTAGCAACATATGTCCAACACTATATCGAACGTAGACAAACATGGTGTCAATAAGAAAGTGCATCGCAATGCAAGAAGAAACGTGCGCAACAACGCAAGTTAAGCATGGAGGCCTGTCAATAACAATGAAACGTGCACAACAATGCAAGTGGTGTGCATGAGAATGCAAGTGACGTGCATAACAATGCAGGATATGTGCAAGCTCAAATGCATATTTGACACAAAATAACGAGCAAAGAAATACCAGTTTCGACGAGGGCGACTCTATCGCGGCCTCCGGTTTACCTCCCGGAAGGGTCACAACATATTCAAAAAGGATACACCTCGCTCTTGGCAAGTAACGATGAAACACGCATCGGAAGCTAGAGTTTAAGTTCCCGTGGAGGGATTTCGCGACGAAAAGTGCACTTTCCTTGTACTTTCTCGAGTGCCGGGGACTCTGATCACTACCAAAATTTGCAAGGAGTTCAAAGAGACCTTGGAGACCACCTTGGGAGCACCACCGACCAGGTTTGGAGGCCATTGGAGGTCACCGACCAGGTTTGGTGAAGGGGGGTGGTCGGCCTACCAGAAAAGGCGGTCGGCCGACCACCTAGCCAAAATCCGGGGCAGTTTGGTACTTTCACACTCGGATCTTTAAGTATACTCGACCAATGCTCTTTTGCTCACAACTCCAAGTTCGAAACCAGTCCCTCTCCCTCCTAGAGCATTTTTCCTCTCAGATCTGCGCTCTATACGCGTTTTCCAACGCCCCACGCAAAGTTGTTTCGCGAAAACTTTCAGTTCTCTTCACTTTGAACCGATTAAATTTTGATTTCGGTGTTTCTTTCTCCATTTTCACCACTTGAGGTAAGTTTGTCTTAATATTTGGAACATTTTCTCGAGAGTTGACTTTTGTTGACTTTTTCATTTCCCAAGAGTTGACTTTTGTTGACTTTTTCCAATTTTGGCTCATTTTTCTCATTTTTGCTCCTTTTTGCAGATTTCTTAAAATGGAGGGTCATTTCCCTCGTGGCAGAGGTCCTCCAGGTGCCGGAGGTGATCCAGACATCATGTCCTTACCCCCGAGGATTCGGCCCTTTGATCCTGAGAGGTATCACCCTCAAGAGCATATCCTTCCCCGGGCCGTTTTCTACCATTTTACCGATTTTGATGATCGAGCACCCATGGATCTGCTATTGCGAGAGTTGGAGTCCCACCTCTCTCATCAGGCACGAGAGGTATGCACCTCACTTTTACATTTTCCGCAATGTATTATGCATTTTCTATGCATTTCATGCTTTCGCTATGTTTATCTGCTCATTCTAGCACACAGATTGTTCTGAACACTTAGTCTATAACACAGTATTCCGTTTGCATCTTGAACACACAACCCAATCACTTGAATTTCTGAACGCGCGGCCCGCATATTGATTGTGAACACACAGCACACACTTGTTGAGAGTTGAACACATAGCCCAAACTTTGAATTTCTGAAGTCTGAACACGCAGCCCAAACACTTGATGTTGAACACACAGCTCGAACTTTGAGATAAACACACAACCCACTGATTTTGAAATCTGAACACACAGCTCAAATACTTGACGTTGAACACACGGCTCGAACACAGCCCAATTTTGAAATCTGAACACACAGCTCAAACGCTTGACGTTGAACACACAGCTCGAGCTTTGAGATGAACACACAGCCCATTGATTTTGAAATCTGAACACACAGCTCAAACGCTTGACGTTGAACACACAGCTCGAACTTTGAGATGAACACACAACCCACTGATTTTGAAATCTGAACACACAGCTCAAATACTTGACGTTGAACACACGGCTCAAACTTTGAGATAAACACACAGCCCACTGATTTTGAAACCTGAACACACAGCTCAAATACTTAACGTTGAACACACGGCTCGAACTTTGAGATGAACACACAGCCCATTCTTTTGGATGAACACACAGCCCACACTTATTGAAAGTCGAACACGCAGCCCAAACTCTGAGTTTCTGAACACGCAGCCCAAATTTGAGGTGAACGCACAGCACACACTTGTATTTGTACACGGCTCACAGCATTGTATCTGATTTGGTTTGCACACAGCTCATACATTTCATTTGCACGCAGCTTATTCATTTCATTCTGAAACTGAATACATGTGTTCATTATGAATGCAGGTGTCTTCTCGTGTCACACGAGGATATGGCTTCATTGTTGCGAGGGAGTGGTACACAGAGCTCCCGGAGGCCGTCCGTGATTGGGTTGATTAGGCAGGGTTCGGACCCTTTTGCACGGGGATATCTCGCTATCCTGCTAGCAGGACATTGATGGGGGCTCTTGTAGAGAAATGGTGGGACACCACCAACTCCTTCCATTTCTCGGCCACTGGCGACATGACTATGACCCCGTTTGACTTCGCTGTACTGACATGCCTTGACGTGGGAGGCTGGGTGATCCCTTATGATGAGGATATGGGCGAGTGGGAGGCCACCTGGATCTATTTATTGGGAGCTCACCCACCGGTTGACAGAGCATCGGGCAGGGTCCGGTACACTTGGTTCTCCACACATTTTAGGGGGATCGAGCCCGAGACTCCCGAGGAGATAGCGCAGTACACTCGAGGGTTCTTGATGTTCCTCCTCGAGACCACCCTGTTCTCCGATAGGGGAAACACCGTCGGACTCTATCTTCTGAGTGCTCTGGTAGACCTACCACAGGTCAGTCGGTATGACTGGAGTGGCGCCGGCTTGGCTACCCTCTACTGCTATATGAGCGCGACCTCCCACGGGCGAGGGAACATAGTCGATGGCTATTGGAGAGCCTGGGAGGTACTTTCTGCCCTCTTGATTTACATTTTTGCTTTTTATTATCTATACATTGCACACACGGCACACTTCACATTCTGTACTTTGTATTCTGTTCTCAGCATTCTGCATTCTCTGTACATTCTGCACTCAGCATTCTGTATTCTGATGGCTATTGCCCTGTTTTCCACAGCTATGGGTTTTCGCATACTTTCCCACACTAGCCCCAGAGCTTGAGGTGGAGGTACTTCTCATGATCCCTTACTCACTTGTGTTTGAGGGCCAGTATCGGCCGAGAGCTCAAGAGACTCTGCCCTACCTACGGCAGTTTTTCGACACAGTGCGGCCGACAGAGGTAATTCAGAATTCTCAGTCCTCCGTGTTTTCATCTTTGATTCATCTTGCACACTTACGATTTCTAATCAGCTTATGCATTGGTTATCCACAGATCACATGGCAGCCATAGGTGCCCTTGGGTGGGAACACCTGATTTCAGTATGCTGGGGGATGGGCCGCTTCTCGGTACAGGATCCTGTTTGAAGGGCCAGCTGGTAGGGCCTGGTTCTTGGGGGAATGCTTCATGCGCCAGACGATGGGCTACCATCATCAAGATATCCCCTCTGCACCTCCGGTCGATATGCGGTCTACTGAGGGGCTCACTCCCCAGGATGTCGTTAGTGCCATGTTGGGTACAGATGTATTGCTACATTTAGAGGAGGGGGACTATGCGACCTATCGTCATACATACTTGATGCCCCCGTTGACAGGTGTTCGTACTCCCACGAGGAGGTCTGCTGGCATGCCATCATCGAGTCGACCCCGGGCTGCAGATGTCCCTTCGACCAGCAGAGCCGGCACATCGAGAGGTGGGGCTGGACTGGTTCCCCCTATCCCCCCGACTTATCATCATGCCGGATGGCCAGACATTCCGACCGAGTTGACGGGTTGGCGATACGGGACTTCCTACCCGATTCCGATAGAGCCTCTTATGCCTGATCATCGATACGTCAATGATCCTGACTCACCACCGGTATGCTCCACTGCTTTTCATTTATCACTCAGATACTTAGACACTCATTTATTCATTGATGATTTGAGCTTGTATCTGCAGCCACCCAGAGAGTACATGGAGGGGATGCTCGGATTGGTGGCTTCACTTGAGGGCATGGTCTTGCAGAGGGAGGCACAGTTGTCCATCCTCGGTGTCTCGGTACTCTTTAGTTTTCTTGCATTTATCATACTTCTGATGACATGCTGAACTTGAACATTTCACTACATTGATTGACTGTATATGTAGAGCACATCTGACACACACCTCATTCATGTACTATATCTGCATACATCCACTCTATGTAGCTTTATTGTCTGTGCATCTGATATACATATTTTGGCTAATGTATTCGAATTGCACTCTTTCTTTTCAGATGCCTCCACTATATACTGAGCCACAGGTCGGGCCATCTAGGCCTTCCCAGGGAGTTGGGAGAGAGGGTTTGACTCGCGGCCAAGGCAGACGCAGAGCACTTGTTGTGGAGGAGGAGTCCAGCGAGGAGGAGGAGCCTACACATCCTCAGTCAAAGACATCCACTGACAGAGAGGGTGGCTCTGGTTCCAGTTCTGGTAGTGGAGATGAGGCCGAGGAGGGTTCAGAGGATGACAGCCCCGATTCAGATGACGATGATGGTGCAGAGGCTGTTCCGCAAAAGAGAACGAAGAGGGCCTCTTACTTCTGTGCTTGATAGCATTGATGCAGCTGCTCCCTACTTTATTTACCTTTTTTTACTAGTAGTTGTAGCACATTGTACATTATTAGGCAGTTTTATTTTCTGTAAAACTTGTACCCTTGTTGTAAAATGTTGTAACAAAGGAAGCATGATGGAATGAAACAGCTTTTTGAAAAAGTGTTGCATTTTATATTCTTGCATTGCATCGCATCACATCATTTCGCACGAAAATGAGATTGAATGGAATTGTGCACTGAAAATTGCCAAGTCAGGTAATGAACCGACACAACAAACTAAACAATCAACTTACTAAGAAAAGACACATACTTAGCAAGTTTACAGCTCGATAGACAAGACATAACAATGTTGATTAAACAAAAAGTAATAACTCAATATACAATACTCAACGGCTCGACAAAACTTAACAACTCGATAAACTTAACAACTCGACAAACGAAACAACAACTCGATAAGCAAAACAACAACTCGATAAGCAAGACTTAACAACAACTAGATAAACAAAATGCATTTCGGACGATCTTGGTGACGGAATGCATCCGAAACAGAGAAAAATTCACACCTTCAACACTCCCGATGCATGGAAATGCTAGGAACTCTCTTCCAGAAGCTAGGACAAGACCAAAGCCCTGCTTTCCTCCATGGCCGACCATCATAGGGAGCTGGACAACCAGCTTTTTCCATCAGAGACCAAGGGGGGTGGTCGGCCTACCAGAAAAGGTGGTCGGCCGACCACCTGGCTTAGCCACCACCATATTCTTGACACGTGTCCCCCGAACAGTGCCTTATCTTCTATAAAAGTCCTAGCTTCGTGGTTCTTTCATTTCATCTTAATTTTGTATCAAAATGGAAGCATTTCTCATCCAGAATCTCAAAGCTTGGATTGCTTCTCTAGACGGCTCGGAAAAGTTGAACTTTCGGGGCTTCGGTTTGAATGCATTATTCACGCTGGGCCGTACTCCGCTGCATCTTCCTTTCCTCCATGCCGCGGCAAGGTTTTGGAATCCGGTAACATACGTCTTTAGCTTTAGCGGGCAAGAGATGTGTCCTACCTTCGAGGATTTCCAAGTTTTGATGGAATCCGAGCGCAATGAGGAGATCTTGCCTCAACTCCAATTTGGCCACGTCCAAGCCCTAGGACGAATGTGCGGCCTCACTTTGCATGATACTCGATCATTGGTTCACGACGGGGAGCTGGATATCCCAAGCTTGGTTCGCTAGTTTTCTGATGCTAGTGACCGCGGCGACCATCATTGGCAGGGCTATCGGCGACACGCGCTTTGCCTATGCTTGCTATCTCACTTCTTGCTTGCCCCGGGCTCCGGTGGATTAAGTGTCCGGTTGATCAAGGTTGCCCAAGGTTTGAAGGAGGGCAAGAGCTGCATCGCCATGACATTGGCTGAGACATTGATGGGTTTAGATGCTTTTCATCGCCGGGAGACGGCTAGGCTTGCGGGGAGCCCACTACTATTGTAGGTAATGTTTCACACCCAATCTCACATATGTATAGCTCACATCACTTGGCCTTCAGGCTCGATTTTTCTCACAAAACCCTTTTCTTTCTTTTCTCTCATCGTACATCTCTCTATTCTTTATTCTCTCACTTTTTATCCCTCCCCAGGTGTGGCTGATGGACAAGTTACAGATTGTGGAGTCTTGCCCAGCATACTCAACTCGTGGCTACTTTTTTCGACAACGCCTGGTCGATGCCCTGGATGAGGGGTGGTTGTACAACTGGAAGTGCAGTTTGTCTATAAACTGCATCGCTTGGCGCTACCCTTGGCTCAATCTGCCGGCAATGAGTTATAACATGACCCGTCAACCTAGGATTCAATTGATTGGCATGACACACTGTGTCTTCTACTTTCCGTTCTGGTTCCAACGCCAGTTCGGCCATGATCAAACTTGCCCGCTAGAGGGCATAGAGTACCCAGTCGCATTCCCGATCTGAGGCGCACAGCTTGCTCGATATGCCACAGCATGGAGGACACGAGAACTCCTGGCCCCCGCTCTCACTTTCAGTTGCACTTTGTCTGACGAGTGCTTGGATTGGCTCAATGAAGAGGCACAGGAAGGGCCCACTTTGGCATCAGAGGCTTCGACCAGCTCTGGGAGGGGGCGCGGGAACACCTGACTTATCTATGCCCCGGATTTATTGCTTTATTAGTACTTTCAAGTTTTCTTTATGAATGTAATAAAAAGCAACCTCAAATTTGTATACAAGAGCAGGAGAACTTTGTATTGAAACCAATGAAATTGAAGATTGTGAGTACTGAAAATTTTTTGCTTTGGTCCAAAAATGGTCTAAGTTGTAAAAAGATTAATTTTGAACAAAGTCAACTTTTATTAAAACTTTTCAAAACCATTTTCGATATGGATCAAAACTGGACACGCCTGAAATCTGTCACTGAGATGCACAACCTCGGATCCTAGCAACTGGAAAGTTGCCCCTAGTCTGAAGAGTACCGCGGCACTGCGCAGCAATGGAAAGTTGCCCCTAGTTTAAAAAGCACTGCACCGGAGATCATAACCGAACTCTTGAATGCTGAACAGACAAAGATGGCCGAGATAATCAAATGGACAAAGTTGATCGGGAAAAAGTTTATGGCTAAACTTCAAGATGAAGTTGTCTGCGTATCCAAAGATGGGAATCAAGCCTTACGTAGTTCAGGCTCGGGTTCACTCCAGTATTTTCACTCTCCTTTTATGCTCTAACTTTTGCCAAGGCCACCCTTTGCGGGTTTTCAACCTTGCGAGCTCAATTTTTATAATTTCAAAATTTTTTGTGCTCTGACTTTTGCCTAGGTGGCCCTCTCGGATTTTCGGCCTAGCGAGCCTCTCAAGGGTAATATTTCTTCAACTTGTCCATGTTGATCGGTTGGGAGAACTCTAGGCCATCTAGGTCTATCAGAACCACAGCTCTACCTGACCAAATAGACTTAATGATGTAGGGACTAGTCCAATTGGGTTTGAACTTGCCCCTAAGGTCGTGGATGGGAGCTCGGTTGTCCTTGAGCACCAAATCTCCTTCTTTTAGATTCCTGGACTTAACCTTCTTGTTAAAAGCCCGGGCAATTCTGCGCTGATAACCTTGAACATGGTACAATGCTTTCAGTCTTCTTTCATCAAAGAGCATGAGTTCCTCAAATCTGCTCTGCTGCCAATCTGCTTCGGCTATCCGACACTCACCCAGTACTCGCAAAGGCAGAACTTTGATTTCAATAGGTAGAACGGCCTCCATCCCATAAACCAATGAATACGGAGTCGCCCTAGTAGAAGTTCTAATTGAAGTCCGGTAGCCCCACAGAGCAAATGGCAGCTTATCTGGCCAATCCCGGTAGGTTTCCACCATCTTCTGCAGTATGTGCTTGATGTTCTTGTTGGCGGCCTCAACCGCTCCATTGGTTTGCAGCCGGTATGTTGATGACTTATGAAAAGCCACGTTGTATTTCTCCAACAAGTCAATCACTTCCTTCTTAAAGTGGGAACCATTATCTGAAATGACCTCGTTTGGGACCCCATATCGACAGATGATGTTGTTTCTGATAAACTTTGCAACGTGCGACACCTTCAGCACCGCATAAGATTGGGCCTCAACCCACTTCGTGAAATAATCTATTGTGACTAGGATGAACTCATGCCCATTCGACCCCTTTGGGGTAACAACCCTGATCACATCGATTCCCCAAACTGAAAATGGCCATGGTGAAGTCATATTGTATAGCTTCGACGGCGGAATGTTCATGCGGTTTGCATGGATCTAACACTTGTGGCATCGCCGAACAAAGCCGATACAATCCTCCTCCATGGTGGACCAATAATAACCTTGTCTAAGGATCTTTCGCGCTAGCATTACCCCATTCATATGTGCACTGCATTCCCCTTCATGGATGGCCTCCATCAGGCGTTTCGATTTTTCAGCTTCAACGCACAGTTTATGCATTCCCAAATGACCTCTCTTATACAATTTACCTTCGCAGATAATGAACTGAACAACCATCCTTCTGATTGCCCTTTTATCCTTGGCATTTATCCCTGGTGGATATGCTTCCTTCTCCAAGAAATTTCAAATATCGTAATACCAGGGGTTCTCATCCTGAACCTCATCTATAGCAACAATTGACTCGTAAGCCGGCACAAATTTCTGATCGATAATGACTGAACGCATCCGGACTCCAAACGGGATGTCTATCATGGAAGATAGAGTTACTAGTGAATCTGCAAACCTGTTGTTTTCTCTTAGTAGATGAGTGAAGTTTAGCTTCTCAAACCGAGGAATCAGCAGGTCCAAGGTTTGGTGATACATTATCATCTTTTCTTCTTTGACTTTCCAGTCTCCTTTTGCTTGAGACACAACAAGGTTCGAGTCCCCGATGACGTCCAACCGTTTTGCCCCTAGTTCCAGGGCTACTTCTAGACCGACAATGCATGCCTCATATTCTGCTTCGTTGTTCGAGACTTTGAATCAGAGTTTGAATGCTAGAGGGATACAGGAATTGTTGGGTGCTATCAGTAACACCCCTATCCCATACCCGTACTGGTTTGACGCTCCGTCAAAATACATCGTCCAAGTTTCGTCTTCGACATACAAAATGGCCTCATCTGGGAATAAGTATTCAATTGCTTCATCTCCTTCCACTGGATGATCGGCTAAGAATTCTGCTACTGCTCTTCCCTTGACTGACTTGCGGGTCACATATTTCAAATCGAATTCGGAAAGCAACAGCAACCAACGAGTTAGCCTACCCGTAAGTGCCGATTTCTCGAAGAGATATTTGATGGGATCTAGACGTGAAACCAACATTACGGAGTGAGCTAACAGGTAGTGCCGCAGCTTTCTGGTAGCCCATACCAAAGCTAAGCAAGCATTTTTCAACGGTGTGTAGCGAGTCTTATACTCTAGCATCTTCTTGCTCAGATAGAAGATGGCTCTCTCCACTTTGTCCTTTGATTCTTGCGCGAGCATGCATCCCATTGTGGTCTCAGTCACTGACAGATACAAAATCAACGGCTTCCCCGGCTCAGGTGGTGACAGCACAGGTGGGTTCTGTAAGTATTCATTGATCTATTCACAAGCAGCTTGGCATCGGCCATCCCATTGGAACTTCTTTCCTTTCTTCAGGAGGCCAAAAAGTGGTTCACAAGTCAAGGTTAATTTTGAGATAAACCATCTTATGAATTGCACTTTACCCAGAAAGCCTCGCACCTTCTTTTCAGTCCTTGGTGGTGGCATTTCTAAGATGGCCTTGATTTTGGAAGGGTCAACTTCGATACCTCTCTGTGTAATCAGAAACCCTAGCATTTTCCCTGCTGTAACACCAAACGTACACTTCTGAGGATTCAGCCGCAACCGGAATTCTCTGATCCTCTGAAAGAACTTTTGCAAGGCGGTGTAGTGGCCCTCTCTTTCTTTGGACTTGACAATCATGTCGTCCACGTACACTTCAACCTCTTTGTGGATCATGTCATGCAATATCGTGGTCGCGGCCCGTTGATATGTAGCACCAGCATTCTTCAGCCCAAATGGTAGTACCCTGTAGCAATAAGTCCCCCACGGGGTGGTGAATGCAGACTTTTCTCGATCTTCAGGTGCCATCACTATCTGGTTATAGCCTGAAAAGCCATCCATGAACGAAAGCAAAGCATGCCCCGCTGTGAAGTCCACTAACTCATCGATATGCGGCAAGGGGAAGTCGTCCATCGGACTAGCTCTATTCAAGTCCCTGAAATTCACGCATACCCGGATCCTACCATCCTTCTTCGGCACCGGAACGATGTTGGCCAACCAAGTTGGGTATTCGGATACCAGCAGGAAACCTGCGTCAATTTGCTTGGTGACCTCTTCTTTAATCTTGAGAGCCCAGTCCGGGCAGATCCTTCTGAGTTTTTGTTTAACGGGTCGGGCCTCGGGGTCAAGAGGGATCTGATGCTGTACAATCTCAGGATCGATTCCAGGCATGTCTTCGTAGGACCACGCGAAAACATCTTTGAAATCTTTTAATAAAGCGACTAAGCGCTCGCGTTCCTCCGAAGACAACGTGGACCCGATCTGGACCAACCGCAGGTCCTCCTCAGTACCAATGTTCACAGTAGTGATTTTATCTATTAAGGGTTTAACAAATCTTTCCTGCTCTTGTTCAATTAAGCGTTGCAAAACTAGAGGAATTTTTTCCTCATCGTTTTCATCAAAATTTTGAAAGTCTGAGTTAATGCAATAAATCAAGGGCACAGAAAAGTACTCAGAAACCACAGCCACATCATTCTCATTAAGCACATCCAAATCGTCCGATTCTTCAGTTACAACAGACTCAAAAGAGAAAGAAAAAGACGACCTGGACAGGGCTATGGTATCCAGGTTATCACCCCCTGGAATATCGGACTCAGACTTAGTCGAGCTGGAACCTGATTCTGACTCAACAAACTCAGTGGAATCAGATTCCAGCTCACTACCTGACTCGGTGCTGCTTGACAAAAATCCCTCTTCATACTGCCAAGTGAGAGAGGGTGCGATAGATGCATCCAAAATGTTTGCTGGTAGGCCCGCAGCCGTTTCATTCCTGATCACGCATATCGAGAAATTATCCCTCAAGCACTTCTATTCGATCGGAGGATCTGAAAGTAGACACGCCAGCGCTACCCCCATTTCATTTTCGGCGTCCTCAGACTCCACTTTCTTGCTCTGCTCAGCCTCAGCCAATGGGTCCATCTGCTCTTTGGCAACGTCATCCCCAGATAACTGTAGGTTAAAGAAGATCTCAAAGCCTGGTACGCGCTCCCTCTCCACGTTCAACCATGGTTCCGGGAAGTCGCAAAATGGAAAGTCCTCCCCCTCCCAGACAAAGCGTCCGTTTAGGGTACCCTAGATAGGCCGGTGCATTAACTCATATGGCTTCCCGGCCTTCTTTGCTTTGGCTCTCCCACCCATCTCCTTACCCTTCCTTATCCAATCCTCCTTGGTGGGCAGATAACCTAAACCAAAAGTATACGGGTTGTGTGGCACTTCGGCCAACGCTGCAACACCCTTCCGGCTGCTCTTTCCCAATCCCATCCCGAGGATGTTTTGAAGCTTATTCATGAGATATACTAATTGAGCACTAACATACACCCCCTCATTAACAGCCAAAATGTTCTGCATGACCCGGGCCTCAGCCAGAGTGAAACCAAATAAGAATACATCCTCCATATCGTGCTCAATTTCCAGGACTGGTGTAGACACCTCTGGTGGTGGATGTATCGATGAATTCCCAAAAACAATGACTACTCCCTTCCCATGGGGGTATTTCACCATCTGATGCAAGGTGGATGAAACTGCCTTCACCTGGTGCAGCCACGGCCGTCCCAATAGTAGATTGAAGGTCGCAGGAACTTCTAAGACGTGAAAGTCAATCTCATGTTGTCCCAGCCCAACCTTGGTCTGAATTTTCACTATCCCCATTACTTCTCGGCTCATGTTGTCATATGCCTAAATCACCTGGGCTGTCGGCACAAAGTTTGCGGTCTTTAAACCGATGGCATATGCAGTTCTTGCCGGGCACACATTGATGGTGGATCCTATGTCGACAAGCACCAAGGGTATCCATTTGTTTCTGCACTCCACAAAGATGTAGAGTGGCTTGTTATGGTTCGCATCCTCAGGTGGCAATTCTTTGTCAGAGAAAGTCATCATCGGGGTAGCCCCTCCCGGAAAAACTAAGCCCACCAGCTATTCGGGCATGGTGTCTATTAAGAGCTTGGCCTTGTCCAAGGCCAATAAGACAGCTTGTCGATGCACTCGCGATGCCATAAGCAGTCCCCAGATGGAGATGTCTGCTTGTATTTTTTTCAATTACTTTAGTACAGCCTTTTCTTCGATTTGCTTCTCTTTTTGCTTCTCTGCCTCCTTATCTTTCCCAGACGCCTCTGGCTAATCTAGATGTGGAGGCTTGAAATATCGTCCATTCCTAGTCATATGGTCGACTTCACCAATGTACCAGGTATCGTCTGGTTGATTGCTCCCCTAGTCTTCATCCGTGTGGGCAAGACATAGATCATCGTCCTCCCACCACATTCCATCGGCAGCCAACAGACACCTGTCCGGCTCCGGTACAATTATACCCACAGTACTTTCCGTCCACATGTTCGCAGCATTCTCTGCACCCGTGCACACGGCACTTTCAGTCCCTACTAGGGCTTTAGCTTTCCTGATTCTCTCAAAATCCCCAAATCTTTCTTGTTCCAACTGCATCAATACAGCTGGCTGTTCAATAATTCCTGTATTCAAAATGCCCAGATCCTGAGCGAAATTCTTAGCACCAGCGCTCTCCGGCGATGCATTCTGATTTTCGGCCCTTCCGGTCACAACTGATGTCTTTGCCCCTGTCGGGCCCCATTCCAACTGAGTTTCATCGACAACATCTGGTAGGTCATCAAGCCACCCGGTGACCTCTGCGGACTCCTCAAAATCAGACCAGTTGAGTGCCATGTCCTCTGGATCTTGTTCATTGAAAAATTAGAGGTTAGCAAAGTCTCCTTCCATAGCTGCCAAGTCATCTATCCTCTGACCAGATTCATCCCTTTGTATCACACAAAGCTCTACCCCTGCCGGCAATTCCATATTTGGCCCAACCTGGCCTACTCATAGAATGTAGTCACTCGGACTGTATACCTCCTCAACAAAACTCCCAGATTCCTCTGATTCTGACTCAATAATCCCATTATGTCCTAAAATCTCCCCTGTTCTGTCTTCGACAGTCACCACCATTGGTCCGGGTTGGGTTCTGGAGATGTCCAACATGCACAAGTTAGTGCAGTCAGGAAGGAGCACCTCTGGCTTGGGTAGGTGGAACGGGGTGATATATATGCTAGGATCGTAAGATACGACCCAGTCTGGATAAAGTTGATACGTTTGGGGGGTGGAGCTTGGTTGTGCAGTGGGAGAGGGTTTGTTGTGACATTGGATTTTTCGGGAGGCACAATCACCTGCTTGTCAACAAGATCCTGGATCTCGTGACGCAGTCTAAAATATTGGTCAGTGTCGTGACCATGTTGTTGGTGATACGCGCAGTATTTTGCTGGGTTATGAGAGAGAGGGAGTGGATTTGGCAATGGCCTCAGCTCCAGGGGCTTTAAGTGCCCTTTCCTGATTAATACCCCCAGAGCCTTGGACAGGGGCATATATAATGGGGTGAAGGTCCTTTGGCCTCGAGGTTGGTATTTGGTGGTTTGTGTGTTGCTTCCGGATGCGCCGGAGAAAGGTGTAGCTGCCATGGGTCTTGGAGGGGGAATGGTGGTGACCATGCTTACTTCTAAAGCTCTAGCATTTACGGCATTGCTGGTGCCTGTATTGTTGTTACGGTTGAAGTTTCTTCTGGGTTGCTCTCTGTCATTATCAATCAAGCCCTGTTTCAAAGCATCCTCAATTTGTACTCCCATCTCGTGCAGATCTGAAAAAGGTAGGGAAGGAGAGCACGATCATTTTCTGCATTAGCTTAGGCTGGAGATTGCGCACAATCATCCGAATTTGATCTTTATCGGTAGGCCTTAGGGTCATCATTGAGGACTTCGCCCTCCACCTGGCTACGAACTCTGAAAAGCTCTCCTTAGGCTCCTGCCTTGTTGTCTCAAGATCACGGGTTGTGATCTCAATTTGTGTGTTATAGGAGTACTGTGCAATGAAAGCCTCAGCCATCTCATCCCAGTTTCGCTTAACTTCGTCTTCTAATTTTGCGTACCAGATAGCGGCCACACCCGACAGGGTTCGGCCGAATAATAAAAGCTTCTGCAGTCTGGCGAGGCCCATCAGCCGTAGTATATCAGAGAACAAACGGAGATGCACCATGGGATTCCCAAATCCGTCAAAGCGGTTGATTTGTGGCATTTTGAACATATCTGGCAGCGTCACAGCCACGTCAGTAAACTCGTCCTCAATGTCCGGGATAGACTTCATCCCTTGGGATTTCTTGAACAACTTCTCAAGCTTGCTTAATTTTAACGCGGTAGGGTCGACCTCGAACTCGAAAGGAGAGTTCGGTAGATTAGTAGGTGTTTTGGATAGCTAGGGTAAAATTGGGGATGAAGCCGGCCCTACCGGAATGTCCGTACCTTCCTGGACATTGGGTGTTTCCCCGGGTGTCTGAACCCCAGGTGGTGGAGGAGCTTGATGTGAAGCGGATGCCTCGGTTTGTTGTTGCAGCCTGGCAATTAACTCTACCTGCTAGGCCATGATCTCGGCCTGTTGTTTGGCAAATTCATCTCGATGAACAGCGTCCTGCTGCATGGCTCTCATGGTGTCCTGCATCTGACACATCATTTCCTCAACTCCTGTCGTTCCTGCCATACTGCCCTGATCTATCTGAACTACCGGTAGGTCTAACTCTGGAGTAACATCGGGAAGCTCAACCTGACTGTTCAAAGTCCACTGATCTGGCAATCTTTGCTCGGATACACTACGTTTCCTCGATCTCCGTCTGATAACTGGGGGTAGAGAGTGAAACACTGGTTGTCCGTTGACCAGATCCTCAGATCGATTGTGTCGGTGACCTCTTGTCCAAAGTGCTTGGGGAATATCTGCTTGGTCTGAAGCAATTATGCTAAACTACCTAGCAAAAAGATAAATAAAGCAATAATAAGGAAATAAATAACCAGACAAACGGACAGCATAACGGCTTAAAATAAATACACAGCACACAATTGGGCATCACAACACACAGTTGATAAGCTGAAAATGCTGTTCTCCAACACTGATCATTATCCCCAAATCACTGTCCCCAAATTGAATCTGATACCCACAGATAACTGATTCCCAAAAATACTGAATTGGTGCCCGCCGGCCTGATGCCCGATCTTGCAAACTGATACATGCATTCCCTATAGAGACGCACTCTAAAAGCACATAACAAGCAAGTGAGAGCCAAAACACCTCTATGTTGGGGTAGGGTTTCCCTGTCCTATTTTGTCAGGAGCTAGGGTTTCACTACGCACGCAGCGGTTTCAAACAACCTATAATCGGGTAAGTAACCTGTCCTAGCTTGGAATAGTCACTATGGATTCCGATATGCACTAGGTCGAATGGTCAAAAAGGGTGCCCCGATAAAATCGGGGTTTATGTTTCCGTCGTGGTAGAGCCCGCAACCGGTCAACCTTATGGCACGTTTCTCGAAGCGAGCCTCCGGCAAACCATTCAGGAATAGCATATGGCAAACACGGTGTCCTAGGCGCACCAATGCAAATGCAATGTAAAGAAACACACAAGTGTAGTCAAAACCAGATATCACGAGTTCGAGTCAAGTTCTCTAAGTCCCCAGCGGAGTCGCCAGAAACTGTAGACGTCCCCGAACGTCCCGGGAGGGAAATCCCCCCATTTTGTTCATTAGGCTCACTACAGTTCAGGACTCAAATGTCACGGTCCTGTATCTAATCTCGCAGAGTGCAATGCAAGACCGATGAATCATCAAAGAGTCCAAATCCGGCAAATCGTTTTTTAAAATAGATTTTTTTGAAAGAAGTGCCAAACATGAACTGCTTTGCCAGATACAGAGTCGCCACCTAAATATTTTATTTTGGAGAATTTAGGAAACCCTGACTCATTTGCCTAAGGCCACGTGTCCGTCATCACCAAAGTTGCCTCGGCTCGGGAACTTGGGTACGATTGGGGAAGGTCACTTCGTGAGCACCCCCGCTCACCCGATCAAAGATCGGCCTCTACTAACCATGATATCGGGTTTTGAAAATATTATGCATTCTTATTCCGGTTATTAGCCTAGATTTACTACAGGACGCGCACAACATACAAGTATAGACTAGATCGCCAGAATTGGAACGAAACATTTTATGTTTGTTTTTTTTAAAGCGGTTTGCTACTCACAAGTAGGCTTAAAATGCGGATTTTTCCACCCTCGGGTGGGCTTAGAAAAGATGGATTTGCCACTATCTAGTGGGCTTAAAACTCACAGTCAATGCATTATTCCAATTCAGATAATCCAACCTTCACCCACAGGCATTCAGGCAGTTATATCACATAAGCAGTTAGCCTCCTGGTAAGCATGCTATCATGGCAGTCACTCACACACATGCAAGGATGCTAAAGCATAAACACTTACCGAGTACTCCAAGCCAAAACAAAAGCTATGTTAGAAATCCATGCATGATCCTAACTATGCTGAGATGCCTAATGCAACACATGCAGGAATGCAACTACAATAGGCTCGGCTATTCTAAAGATGACATGTGATGATGCTACAACTAACAAGTATTCAACACAGAATTGAAATACAATGCAGTTAGTATGATGCGTCGAGCCCGGTGCATGCAAGACAGATGAATGATGCAAACATGCGAGCATAAGTATGCTAATTGAAACATGCCCTAATCTAACCATCGTAAGCTGGTAAATAAAAGGGAGAAAGAAGTGGGGTTGGAAGACATACATCACACTCACGCACACTTATTACAACATTGCCCTCGCTTGGAGGGTTCGAATGAATATTACACAACCAAAATAAATAACGAATTATTACATAACACTAATTACTTAACAAATGAACTAGGTAAGCAAAGTAAACTAGCATGCTATGCTACGTGCAATGGACTGCCTCAGCTCTGCTCGAAATGATGGAGGGTGTATGCATGCTCAATTTACCTTGTCGGTAAATTCCATTGCGATGCCTTGACTCGCCTTTGTTTGCAATTGAGTCTAGAAACTTGCACAAAGCTCCGAGAGGCTGAAGCTCCACTCTGGGAAGTTGTGGGAGGGCCACCAACTAGCTATTGGGCTTGGAGACCACCCACCGACCAGTTTATGTGGGAAAAACCAAAAGGGGTGGTCGACCTGCCAGAAAAGCTGGTCGGCCGACCAGTTTCTGCCTCCAGTTTCTGATTTTTTCTGCAACAAAACCAAGAGAAAGAGAAAGCAAGGCATTTGCCACACATATGTGCATGACCACTATCCCCGTCATTGCACAAGCTCTAGGGAGTGTGGTCCTCAATCCTCATGCCACCAATCACGCATCTCGATGCATGATGGCCGAGGAATCGAGTTGCACAACTCGATGTGAAATGAATGCACATATGAACACAACAAGGCCTAAACTCCATCATGGATAATCTGGAGCGTCGGCGATCGGGAATCGAGGCACGTTTCGTCACTTGGAGTACGAAACATCCCTCGTTTCCCGTGTTTGGACTAAACCCTACTCCAAACACAATGCAATATGCATGAATACAATTCTAACATGCGATCCTAGATGCAATGCCACTGAATGACGCAAACATGCAATGGATGAAATGCAAACATGCACCTAGCATATACAATGCTAACACTACATGGCATGCATAATGCTTATGAACTAAATGCGACTAACAACCTATGGCATACTCAATGCAACTAACGACCTAGCATACACAATGCGAGGAATGACATGGCATACACAATGCTAATAACATAACATGCACAACGCATGGCAACATGGTATACACAATGCAAGGTGGACTTAAATCAATATGAGTGGACCTTAGCCACACTCAAATCAGTGGCCATGTGATGGAAATGAGACAATCGAAACACATGCAAACATGCACGATACAAGGGACCGATCCTAAGGCATCAAATGCTACTCTACCAAAGCATGGCAAGGGATGAAAGATGGCATACAAACATGCAATTTCCAGCTTTGAAATAATATGCTCAATGGTCCTGAATCATGGAAACATGTCACCCAATGCATGAAACAGGCCCCGAAACTCAAAACTAGGTAAATGCATTGAACCACAGGTATGCAAAGCAAGTATTATTTGATCATAAGGCATGAAAATAGAGCCAAGACAGTCCTAAACATGCATCAAATTAGTTTCAAGCATGGCCAAAAAGTGCTAACATGAAGGGCTAAAACAAAATGCAACATAGGCTAGTAAGCATGGTTTACATGGCATGTATATGAAGCACAAGAGAGGTCACCAAACCAGCCACAAATAGGAACATGGTATGCTAAAATATGCTCAAATAACCACTGAAATGTATCCAATGCATGCAAAAATGATGGGCTCCTTTGGAGGGCCATGAGGTGGATTACTCAACACATACAAGATAGACATGTGAAATGGCAAAACCAACTCTGGAAATTAGTTATGACAGCCCTAAAACTCACCAAAAGGCCCCGAAATAGGTCAATGAAACATGCAATGAAAGGTCCCCTTGAAAGGCCTTGAGGAGATTGCTGCACACATGCATGAGGGACACAAAATATGGCCAAAAGGGCCCCAGACAGAGCTAAGGCAGACCTCAAAACTCACATAATAGGGCCTGAAACAAGACTTCAAAGCATGCAAGATGGAGCCCCTTTGGAAGGCCAAAAGGGCCAACAAACAAGACAAGGAGAGAGGGGGTCACCCCCCTCTGATTTTGGTTCTCAAAACAATGTGTTAGCCATTAAAAATCCACTAGATTTCAGTGGCTAGAAGGCCAAACAAAGCATGCAACAAAGGCCTAGATGCAAGACTCAAAACAAGAGGCAAACAAGCATACAAGGAAGTAAATGACCTTAAACAGAAAAATACCCTTAATCAAACATCAAGAGGGGCTCAAAATAAGACTCTTTTCAGTTTATGACAAATCTCGAAAATGCTCATAAGTAGGGCTAAGATATGAAGCAAAATAAGCCTACAAAGAAGGATTGGGCATACAAGGAGGTATATGACCTCAAACAGAAAAGTGTCCTTAATCAAACTTCAAGAGGAGCTCAAAATAAGACACTTTTCATTTTATAACAAAACCCAAAAATGCTTGCAAATAGGGCTAAGTTATGAAGCAAAATAATGCAAAAAATGGGGAAATGAGGACTTACCCTTGTAGCACAGCAATGCAGCAAGTTCTGGATGAAGAAAGTAAGTCTTCAACCTCTGAGAAACATCTCCAAGATGATTGAATGGATGGTGGAGGTGGTAGGCTATGAGGTGTGGTGTAATGGCCAAGAACAATAGGTATTTGAGCTTGGATGAGAGAGATATGGAGGGTGGAGTGTATATGCCTTGGCTGATTTTTCTAACCCTTGCAAATGGAGGGGGAGTGTTGGTTTTATAGAGGAGAAGAGCCAAGACTTCTTGGAGAAGACTCAAGAGAGGGTCAAAGCTTCTCAAAGAAGCTTAACCAAAAAAGGTCAAGTTTCTTGAGGAAGCTAGACCAAAAGGGTCAAGCTTCCTCAATAAGCTTGACAAAAGAGTCAAGCTTCTCTAAGAAGCTAAGCAAATGGGTCAAAACCAACTTAAAAAGACCAACAAAAGGTTTAAAATCTCGGACAGTGGGTCAAGTGCTACACAGTTGGCACAGTTGTATTGCACTCAGGAAGGCCAAAAAGCAGAAGGCTGGCCGACCAGCCAAGGTGGTCAGCCAACCACTTTCCCTGGTCGGCCGACTAGGGGTCAAAAGGGTCAAGGTGAAATGCTGGTCGGCCATACCAGAAAGGTGGCCTCCCAGATGAGTAGAATACAACTATATGGTGGGAGACCAGAAAATGTGACCTAAGAGAGAGAAAAACTAGCTTTCTAGCAAGGTTCAAAAGGGTCAGGAAGAAAAGCTGGTCGGCCTACCCATATTGGTGGCCTCCCAGGCGAGTAAAACACAATGGTGGTATGGGAGACCAGAAATTAAGGTCCAAAAGTGAGAAAAACCAGCTTTCTGTCAAGAAAATCGGCTGGAGGAGAGAGAAAATAATTTTCAAAAGAATTGCTGGTCTCCCACCATCCTACCACCTTTCTAACAATGAAAATAGGGTCCATACCAAAAATGAACCCTAACCGATGCAAAACGAGGGTTCGGGGCCAAAACACGCGGCCTGGGGCCCCGAAAACAGGCTATTAGGTACCGGAAGTGGCGTGCGACCATGAAGGTGGTCTCTCGGGCCATAGTGTCCCTCAAAAGAGAGGAAACAAGGTGTGTGCCAAAAACCGGAGCAAACGGAGGTAGTTAAGCGGTCCCGAATCGAGGCACACGGCCGACGGCTCTGAAAATCGGAAATTGGTCTCCAAACAGGAAAAATGGCCTACGACCACGAAACGTAGCCTACGGCCACTGAGAGATGGTCTACGAGACCTCTCCCTCCCTTCAGGAAGAGAAAACAGAGAAAACAGGACCTGGTTCACAAACCGAGGCAAAGCACAAAAGAGCCCTGAAGTCCAGAGGCAAGGCTTTCAGCCAAGACTCTGCAACTTCAGAACGAGCACAATATGCACCATTATCGAGCGCTCAAACGGTGACATCTGAGTCTTAAGGTCGGTCAAAAATGGGGTGTCTACACTCATTTATTCTATGGAAAAAATATCTCACATTTTCAAAACCCTAAATCGTCTAGCTTACTCCGACGTGAAGATGCAATGCTATGAACTTTCACATTGATCAAAGTATAGACACTGTGAATATCCACATTACTAGTGGTTGCTTATATTTGTATATACACAACCATTGGCTTAATGTGAGTTGTGGTAAATAAATGCTATTTTAACTTTCACATTACAAATGCATATTAGTAAAATAACATATTGTTGTTTGCACTTGTATGTCTATTTCTGAATGTGAATATTAACATTGATTAATAATGTCATGATTACAATACCAATTGCAACACATTACAATGTGATAATTCACAACAAGCAATGACTTATTACAGTGTGAATATTCACACCATGTAATAATCATGCAAAACTTATATAATAATCAGTGATATGTAAACATTCACATTATTTTTTTCCGTCGTACCCAAAAAAAAAAAAAAAAAAAAGCATTCACATTATGCAATAACCATGCAATCATCAGTCTACATTGCACATCATGCAACCATCACATGCTTCTAATGTTGAAGTTCACATCATCAAATGTAAAATATTAACATCTGATAATCCACAATAACAATAACTTCAGTGGATGTGAACGTTCGCATTTACTGAAATACCCACTCAATAAGCATACACACATTGATACATAATATCATATCAACTTATCTCGAAACAAAAAGTTGAACCCAACTTTATTGAACATACAATTGCTAACCAAAAATGGTGTTAACCTTCATCCAACAATTTTGAACTTCAAAACCGCAACAATGGAATAAAATAGAGTTTCAAAACTGCAACAGTGAAAGAAAACAGAGCTTCAAACTGCAATAATGGAATAAGGTAGTATTTGAAAGTTCTCTAACCTTCATCCAACAATTCTGAACCTGAAAACCGTAACAATAGAAGAAAATAAAACTTCAAAACCGCAACAATGGGAAAAAATAATAATAATAAATAGAGTTTCAAACCACAACAATGGAAGAAGAAAATATTCAAATGTTCTCTCACCACCAATGTGTCAATGAAACTCCTACAAAAACGTATAATGGAAATGTATCTATTGATTCTTCCAATATCTCTAATCACCAAAACTGTCAAAATAGAAATAACAATATGTGAAAAACATTATATCCTATTGTATATAATACTTACTATCAAAATATAACAAAAGGTATAATAGTGCCAAAAAAAATTATAAATAAGGCAAAAAGGACCTCTTGCGATACAAATCAAAATACATAGGACTTGATGAAACACAAAAAAACCTTGTGGCTTTATTGGGCTATCAATCTACTAAAAAGGATTTATAAATAAATCTCTCAAGGTATAATTAAAGACTTTTTGAATCATAACCAAAATAATATTATAACTAATATTGCAATAAGTCATAGTTAATAACATAATAAATCATAACTACTAACGTCGTGACTAAGGGTATATGACACACACCTCAAGAGGACAAGTGCATATCATAAACTTTTTGAAGTATATATATCTATAAATGTATACATGTTCAAGTATTGCAATTTTTCCTCATCAAAATTCTTTGGCCATGACTCGAAAATTCAAATTTTATAGATAAATAAAAAATTTGGACACCCCACTTAATATCAAAGTTATTCCTAAACTTCTAAAATCTTAATCCTATCCCCGCCAACACTCACCACCCAACCATCATTACCAACTTTAACTACTACCCCTAACCCTTCTCGTCACTCCCAACCTCTTTGTCGCTATCTTTAACCACTTTGTCACCTTTTCTCAGCTCTTTGTATCCTTCACTTACAACCCCTCATCACTCCCTACACATTTCCACAATTCCTTAGCCTTTCCTACCACTGCGACTCCCTTTCTGAAGTCTTCCCTACAATCATGAACCGCTTCTTCTTCTTATTTTCTCCCATACAACTTTCTCTTATGCTCTCTATTGCGCTCTCTCTCAATTGTGCTCAGGGTTGTCAGGGAGTGAAAAAAGGGGTTAAGCTGGGGATAAGTAGGAAAGGATGGCCGAAGCTGGCGGTAGTGGGTAGTGGATAGGGTTTAGATAGGGTAGAGTTAGGGATGGAGATAAAATTAAAATTTATTATGGGGTAAAATCATAATAAAATATGAAGAGTGGATTTCCAAAGAAAAAATGGGATGTTATTGGCAACACTTTTTTTTTGAGGGGGTAAATTACACTCATCTCTCATGAGATTTGAGAAAAATATATTTAGTCCTACATTTTTTACATAATTACATTAATTTCCCTCAAAATTTTAATTCGCACAACAATTAGGCATTTTTTCATCAATAATTCGTTAGTCATATGAATAAAATAAAATAAAAAAGAAGATAAAATCATCTCTTTTTTGCTGAAATGTGTATATTTATCTTTGTTTATTCTAATTTCTAAAGACCATCTGCATTAACTTCAGTCACTTTAATTTTATTAAAAGAAAAGTTAATGTAATTATGTTAAAAGTGTAGGACTAACTATATATTTCAAATCTCATAGAAGGTGAGTGTAATTTGTTTTTTTTTTTTTTTTTTTTTCTTTGTACATTGAATAGAGAATGAAAAATTAAACCTATGACCTCCTAATAAACTCACTTTGGCCATTAGGTTATTCAATAAGATTAATCTTGTGTAGTTAATCCTAAGCTCTTGTTTTTTTCGCATTGCATGCACTCAAACTCAAAATATGCAAGAAAATAAAATAAAATAAAAAAATCGTCTAATTAAATATTATAGGCACACTGGGGTGTTTGGTCTAGCTTTTTTCATCCAACTTATAGCTTAAAAAAAAAAAAAAACTAAAATTAGCTATTTGTTTCAGCTTTATCATACCAACTTTAACTTTTAACAGCTTTTTTTGAAGACAAATAATCAGAATCTGAGAATCAGCCTCAGTGATGCTTTTGATTCTCAGATTAAGCGGAGGGCCAGCTTTGAGGGTCAAAATTACTTAAATGCCCTTCACCAATTTGAAGTATTACCAAATTGCTACTATATAAACTACAAAAGATCACTGTTCACTCAGAGAGAGAGAGAGAGAGAGAGTGGTGATTTCCAGCATGAGAAAGGCGATTTCTAGTGTGACGATCGACGATTTTCGACGTTGTGAACTAGAGCTCTCTCTCTCTCTCTCTCTCTCTCTCTCTCTCTCTCTCTCTTCCCCCCCTCCCCTTTCTACGTCCTTCTAGTGTTGTGAACCATCGCGATGCGATCTGAAACCCTACCAATCTAAAACCATCGCGATGCGAAACCCTAGCGTCGCGATGTGAAACCCTAACCGTCGCGATGCAATCAACCTTCCGTGTTCTCTCCGACGTGATGATTAACCTTTCGTGTTCTCTCCGATATCGCCATTGAGCCTCTCTCTTTCTCTCTCTCAACGACAAGCCTCTCTCTCTCTCTCTCTCTCTCTCTCTCTCTCTCTTTCTCTCTCTCTCTTCGCGATCAACCCTAGCTCTCTCTGTGTTCTCTTCGGTTTTGCAGAGGGCGGCCGGCGGTGGCTAGGTTTTGGTATTATTGTAATTAATTAATAAATTAAAAAAGTTAGCAATTTTTATATTATTAATTTGTATTGTAATGGAAAAAAAAATCACAATTTTTATTTCACAATTATTGATATTAATGAAAAAAAATGAAATAACTTCTATTAAATGAAATTTTAAAAAAATGAAATAACAATTGTTGTAATGAAATATGTTAATTTTTATATTAATTGATACTAATTATGTTAACTTCTATTAATGAAATAAATTTTTTTTTTTAAATTAAAATTGAAGGAAATGAAAAAGTAACAATTTTTATATCTTACAAGGACAAAAAAGACAATACATAGCAAAAAACTATTTTACAATTTATTTAACAAACACTACTCAGCAACCTAAATCTATAATCTAACAGTTATACCAAACAAATTAACAGTTTCTGATTAAAGTCATAATTTATAATCTATTAAGTTATAATTTATAATCCGTTTTAACAGTTATACTAAACCTATTATCTAATTAAGTATTTTATGATTATTTTAAAAAATAATTCTTAATGAAATTTATTATATCCTTAACATAAATAATTCATATATCACGTAGTCTTTTCCACCGATTTATATTACATGTGCAAGATCATTGAATCAATAATATAGTGCACCGATTCAACTGCTGTCGCGGGATATGATGGTATGACTCGGGCATTATAGCATGGATCAACATTTCTTACTTGTTATTGTTAGGTTATTGGGCTCACTTTTGGATTCAATTTTGATAATTTGAACCGTTTACATTTTAAAATTTATTGAGTATATCATATTTATAAAAAAATCAAATTGATCAAATATCAAAAAGTATGTGTTTAGAAAACTGTTTATTAAATTTAAAAAAAAATGATTTTTAGTTCAATGATCCGAACACATAGTTTTTGATATTCGATCAATTTGATTTTTTACAGGTATGATATATTCAACAAATCTTAAAATGCGAATGGTTCGGATTATCGAAATTGGACCCAAAAGTGGGCCCAATGACCTAACAAGTAGGGAATCAAGGAGAGAGATTAATGAGAGGATCTTGATTCAGTCCTCTCCTTCATCTCTCTCCTTAACTCCCTCATTGCTAGGCCATTGGGCCCTTTTTTGGATCCAACTTCGATGATCCGAATCGTTCACATTTTAAGATTTGTTAAGTATATTATACCTGTAAAAAATCAAGTTAATCGGATATCAGAAACTATGTGTTCGGAACATCGAACTACAAATCGTTTTTTAAAAAAAAATTAATAAACAGTTTTCCGAATACATGCTTTCTGATATCCGATCAACTTAATTTTTTACAAATATGATACACTCAACAAATCTTAAAATGTGAACAGTTCAGATCATCAAAATTGGATCCAAAAGTAGACCCAATGGCTTAACAAGGAGGGAGTTAAGGAGAGAGATGAAGGAGAGGATCTTAATTCAACTATTTAGTCTATCACTTAAGGCTCCATAAAAATCCTTAAAATAATTTTTTAAAAAAAGATCTCAATTTTTTAAAGGATCTGTCTCTAGTCTCAAATCGGACTGGACCGTTTAGTTGGCCTAATGAGCTTGTTTTTGGATCTCGTTTCAATGATCTGAACCGTTCACATTTTAAGATTCGTCGAGTGTATTATCCTTGAAAAAGAAATCACGTGATTAGATAAGGAAAACCACGTTTTTAGATCAATTTTGAATGAACCATTTATTTTATTTTTTCATATAAAATTGATTTGAACACGTGATTTCCGTTTTCCGATTGACTTAATTTTTTTTCGCGGATGATATACTTGACGAACCCTAAAATGTAAACGGTTCTAATTATCGAAACGAGACCAAAAAATAAGCCTAATAAACCCAATAATATCTCTCTAGTCGAATTTGAGACTGGTGTAAAGTCGGTTCCCTTTTTAGAAGTCTTGCAAAATTAAGTCTAATTTAATGTTATTTTCAAAAAACTTAAAGCCACTACTGAACACATTCGCAATCACTCCCACAACCTTTTGGAATCACTAAATTTAGAAATGTCCTAATTTTTTCACAATTTTTTTAGATCTTTACCCTATAAAAGGAAACCACCACATGATCAAATATCAATACTTTCCTTCCTTTGGACAGACCAAGTTAGGGTTGGTTTGGAGTGGGATTGGCTTTTTGGCTTTTTGATTTTTTTTGACTATTTTAACCTGGGTTAAAAAATTTGGTTTGGGAAGGACTTTTTGGCTTTTTTTGCTTTTTTTATAAGAGAAGAGTGTAATGATTATGGATTGAATGTGATGTTTTATTTTTTGTGATTAAAATAGCTTATTTTATCTTTTGTAGCTAAAATAACCAAAAAAAACCCCTAACCCAACTTGCCAAACGGAGGCTTAATTAGTCTGCATTATTTGATCGGAGTGTGTATTATTACTTTTGGACTTTTTCTTTCTATTTATTTACCAAATGGATTATTGGAATGGCTAATTTTTATATTATTATTCTCTATATCTTTTTATGTTTTATTTTGTGGATTTTATTTCGGACCCATAATAATGATTTGAATTGTTTATTTCGTGAACACAGTAAAAATGAATTGTGCAAGAAATAATTTTTTTATACAATAAAAAGATTGATATAGAAAAAAAATAATTTCATCAAACATATTAAACAAGTGAACAAATCATGAGTTTAAACTTCAAAATGTCTATTTTAAAAAATAAAATATGATTTTTACATCTATTCATTGATATCCGATTATATTAATTTTTTTACAAACAATTGATTTACGATATGAAGGTTTTAGATCATCACTATAGGCTTAGAGCATGGCTCAAAAATAAGGTACGAAAAATATATAATGAAGCATGGAGAAAAATTATTCCCTATTTTAGTTTGAGAAATTATTCAGGCAACACTTACTAAGGGTGTGTTTGGTAACGTTTACGTTTTCAGTTTATATTTATAAAAATTTTATAAACTGGTTTATGTTTATTTTTTGTTTATTTTTAGAAAAACATAAACTAAAAACGCGTTTGGTAATTGACAAAATGTTTAAAAAAATTTAAAAATATAAAAAAGAGTGAGAAATGACAAGTGGTGGCAAGTGGCGGCGGAAGACGATGGTGGAAAGTGGTGACGATGGGTGGCGGTGGGTGGTGGGAGGTGGGTGGGTGGGTGACGGTGACGGTGGCGGGTGGTGGTGGTGCGCGGGTGGTGGGTGGTGGTGACAGGTGGGTAGCGGATGGCGGGTGGTGGTAGGTGGTGGGTAGGTGGTGGGTGGCGGGTGGGTGGGTGACGGTGACGGGTGGTAGCGAGTGGGTGGGGGTGGTGGTGGTGGTGGTGGTGGCGGGTGGGTGACGGATGGCAAGTGGTAGTGGGTGGTGGCGGTCGGATGGTGGGTGGTGATGGTGGGTGGGTGGGTGACGGTGGCGGGTGATAGGTGGTAACGAGTGGGTGGTGGCGGTGGTGGTGGCAGCGGCGGGTGGTGTGTGGTGATAGTAAGTGGGTAGCGGATGGTGGGTGGTGGTGGTGGGTGGATGGGTGGGTGGGTGACGGTGGCGGGTGGTAAGTGGTAGTGAGTGGGTGGTGGTGGTGGTAGGTGGTGGTGGCAGGTGGGTGGCGGGGGGTGGTGGTAGTTGGTGGGTGGGTGACGGTGGCGAGTGGTAGAAAGTGGGTGGTGGTGGTGGTGGGTGGTGGTGGCAGGTGGGTGGCGAGTGGGTGGTGGTGGTGGTGGCGAGTGGGTGGCAGGTGGGCGGTGGTGGTGGGTGGCTGGTGGTGGCAAGTGGGTGGTGAGTGGTGGTGGCAAGTAAGTGGCGGGTGGTGGTGGCGGGCGGTGAATGGTAGTGGCAGGTAGTGAGTGGTAGTGGGTGGATGACATGTAGGTGGTGGTGGTGGTGGTGGCGAGGGGTGGGTGGTGATGGCAAGTGGGTGGCAGGTGGGTGGTGGGCGGTGAGTGGTGGCGGCAAGTGGTGGTGGTGGAGGGTGGGTGGTGGGTGGTGGCGGCGGATGACGGTGGTGGAAAACGGTGGCGGGTGGTGGCTAATGTTGGGTGATAAAAAAAAAAAAAACTGAAAACTCAAAATGGAAACACATTTTTTGTGTTTTCATTTTTTGGCCAAATTTATAAACTGAGACCACTGATTTATAAATCAAAAATTTTACCAAACAAGTTTTTATTTGAGTTTTTAAAATTTTTGTAAATATAAACAGAAAACTGAAAACGTAAGTGTTACCAAACGGCACCTAAGATTTTTGTGTTGATAAATTATGTAAATGGTCCTTATAATTTATATGATGTGTCAATTTAAGGGTTGTTTGAAATATTTTAAATAAGTGTACTTTTTGACTTTTTGAACTAAAAAGTTGAGGAAAAAAATATAGTTGTTTGGGTTAATTTTTTAACTTTTTATGGAAAAATGTGTATTAAAAAATTATATAAATTAATGTGTAAGGGAAAATTAAGATTGGGAGTTGTGCAGCTGTACTTTTTGACTTTTGGTGAATAGTGATAAATTTTTAACTTTTGAGTACCTTTTTGACTTTTTAGCTTTTTTTCAACTTGCCAAACTTGGCCTTAGTCCCTATTATTTTAATTTACTTAATTCTGTCCTTTAATTTAACGGATTGTGTCATATTAGTCTAATAAATAAGTGTTGTTAGATGTGGTAGACGGAAAGTCAAACGATGTGCCAATTTAGTTATGTAGTTTACACAATATGTCAATTTGGTCCTTGTCAAAATTGAGCAAATTAAAACAACACAAGCCAAATTGACACATCATGTAAATTAAAGGGATCAAATTAACAAATCATTTGAACACGTGATGACTTTTCGTCTACTAAACCTAATAGTCGTTATTTATTGGACTGATATGACACAATCTATTAAATTAAGGGACAAAATTGAGCAAATTAAAATAATAGGGATCAAATTGATACATCGTATAAACAATAGAGACCATTTGCATAATTTACATTTTTGTGTCATGCACAAACTAATGGAAAATGCCTTAGACCACTAATTAGTGGTGGCTCTAATGATGTAACAGTGGGTCCCACCTATTATCATAGTGTATTTGTGCCTTGATTTTTTTTTTTTTTTTTTTTCAATTTCTATCTCACTAGTGGTGGAGTTAGTGATGACAAATTAGTGATCTATAGCATTACCCCAAACTAATAGTATAGCCAAACATATTTTATTCTTAAATTCATGTTTTTCATGTTTTAAAATGCCCCAAAAAAACTTTTATATCAAATTTTTTTTGTTCTCATTATTTTAAAATACTTGAGTCATTAAATATGTAAAAATATCTTAAAGATTTTTATTATTATTTATATGTAATATTATGATTTAAATAAGTATATTTTTTAATTTTTTACGAAAAGACATACAATGTGGTAAAGAATAATATAATCTAAATAAGAAATGATATAACACAAATAAGATAAAAATATTTTAAAAAAATGCTAAAATAGCTTAACCCAAACAATGAAGATCAAAAATAATAAAAATCAAAGTGAGCTGAAGGAAATACACAGATAATAAGATTCACACGCCAAGTGGTGAAAGTCAAATTGCTGGTGACGAAATTAGAAATTTTCTAATATCCTTTTATTTTTTGGACTAAAATTATCGCCTTAAAAAGTGTATTTTTTAGCACAAAATTATTTTATGTGCATTTATTAGTGATTTTTAAAAATGTTATCACTAAGGCTATATTTATTTTGACGTAAAACGTCTTTGTCAAAAATATTTATTTATTTTTTATTATTTGGTTGAAAAAAAAGTAAGTAAAACATTTTTTTGAAAAAATATTTTTGCATTATTTTTTCAAAAATAACTTGATTTCGAAAATTTCGTAAGTCAATTTTTACAAAGTTAACTCTCACTCAATACATTTTTAACACACTTAGCCTTTTTAAATAAGTATTTTAATTCCTTAAAAAGTTATAAATGACACTTTATTGAATCAAAATTTTTCTTTCAAGCAATAAAATATTTTGTTTCAAATATCAATCAAACATCGAAAAATAAAAACAAAAGTATTTTTTTTAAATAAAATATTTTACGTCAAAACAAACGGAGTTAAATTTTTTTTTTTTTTTTTCAAAACGGCTTTTTCGTTATGACTAAAATTTGTCTCTTAATATTTTTTGTAATAAAATTTTCATTATTAGAGACCAAAAAAAAATTAATCTTTAAAACTGTTATAGGTTAGTATGTTTTGGTTTCAGTTCTCTGAATTTAATTTTTTTTAAATTGAGTTTTTTATTTTGTGTTTTTTTGTTTTTAGTAAATATTTTTAAAATTTTAAGCATTTTTTTTTTACTTTTTTCGATACACCTTACTTAGATACATCTAAAAAGTAAAATATTTGTGAAAAAATATTTCAAAAAATTAATAAATATATAAAAATATAGTGAATTTTCATTTTTTTTTATATTTTTGTTATTTAGTATACTTATATTATGTGTGTCTAAAAATTTTAAAAATTACTTAAAATATTAAAAATATTCAATAAAAACAAAAATATATATATATAAAATAAAATTATTTTAAAAATATTTTTAAAAAACTCAAACCAAACAAGCTACCTTCATGGGAGAAGAGTGATATGCAAGTACCAACTGTCGGTGGTATTTGGATGTCATAAATAATGTAATGATAGCTGGATGAATGCTTTTTTTGCACCTCATGCACGTGGCGTATGCCTAACGCTCCTGTCATGTACTTTTGAGAAAATTAGTGATGAATCTAATTAAATAATTAAAAAATTATATAAAGCATTAGGTTTAATAGATATTTTTTATTGATAAGATTTATTTTTTTATAAAATAATTTGGTGAGAAATTATACTTTTAGCTATCAAATTTTTAGTTGTCGAAGGCTCTTTTTTAGCCATTGAAAGTCAATGACGATTTAAGTTTTTCGTCACCCAATTAATTGCCGAAGGCTTGTCGGCAACAGTTAATTGCGACTAAATTTACGTTGGTTGCTAATTATTTTATCTTTGGCTACTAAAACGAACTTAGTCCCCAACAGACACTTTTTGGCAATGAAAGATTTAGTCAACAAAAGTAATCAAATCAAAATGAAATTATTTTTCAGCGATTAAAATATTTAGTCGCTAAAACATTTTAGCGGCTAATAATAATGCATTTAGCGACTACATATTAACCGCCATTTTATGTCACCATAAGCCACCAGATAGTTTAGTCGTCGTTATTTTTCACGGCTAAACATTTTAGTCGCCCACAAACTGGATATTTTCATTTCATTGTATTTTACAATCAAACATTTTAATTGTCGAAAAATGTCATGTTCTTTCGTGACTAAGGGACTGTTTGTTACAGCTTTTGGAGTGATTATAGCTTATTTTGATTGGGGAGTCTGTGCCAGACCGCTTAGTGCAACTTCTGCTTATAGCTTATTAGGCAGAAATAGCTTAAATAAGTTGAAAAAAAAAATTGATTATTTGAAAGTTAGGGTTGACGTGCTTTTAGCTATTCCTTTCTGATTATCAACTTTTAACTTAAAAAAAACGCCACCAAACAGGGCCTAAAACAAAGTAGAGCAACCTCAAGTATTGCACTGAAATTCTTTATTTGAAATCTTGGGTTCGGTTTAGTGGTCTTATAATCACATCTTAGGATGTGATGATGAGAATGTCAAGAGTTCGAATAGCGACGATCGTTTTTGTTATGAGAATAGTAGAGAGAGAGAAAATAATATGTATTGTATATATTCAATTCATCAATTACAATAGGAGAAGCCTGTATATATAGGGCAAGAAACCTACGTGTATAGGAAACCTAGGTGTACAAGAATACAAGAGTCCTAAGTATAATATGAATAGATAACAACTAACACCCCGCCTCAAGCTCAAGGTGGTAAGGCAGATAGTAACTTGAGCTTAGCGAGAAGATCAGAGAAGCGTCTTGGAAGATGAGCTTTAGTGACGAGGTCGACAGTCTGCTCAGCAGAGGTAACAAAGAAAAGACGAACAATGCCCCTAGTAACATGCTGACGTATGAAGTGGCAACCTATCTCAATATGCTTGGTGCAATCATGGAAGACATCATTATGTGCAATCTAAATAGCACTCTGGTTGTCACAATAAAGATTGGTGGAAGAAGAATGAGAAACTCCCAAATCAGAAAGAAGCCAACGAAGCCACACAAGCTCCTGAATAGTGTCAGCAAGAGCACGATACTCAGCCTCGGTACTAGAATGAGCAACAAGAGTTTGCTTCTTACTACGCCAGGCAATAAGAGAGGTGCCCAAGAAGAAGCAGAACCCAGTAGTGGAACGAGACGGTCAGTAGGATCCCCCGTCTAATCTACATCAGAAAAAGCATGAAGCTATAGAGAAGATTGTGCGGAGTAGTGAAGACCATGAAATAAAGTTCCTTTGAGATAACACAAAATGCGAATCAGAGCATCATAGTACGAAGAACGAGGGGCAGCCATGAATTGACTGACAATGTAAACAGCATAAGGAATATCTAGACGAGTAACCGTGAGATAAGCAAGACTGCCAACTAGCTAACGATATTTTGTGGCATTAGACAATAGGGAACCTTCAAGAGGTGTAAGATGATTCTGAGGATCAACAGAAGTAGTGGCAATCTTGTAATCGGTAAGGCCAGCACGAGCCAAGAGATCAGAAGTATACTTAGCCTGGGTAAGAAAGTAACAAAATGAATCTTGAGAAATTTCCAAGCCAAGGAAGTAGCTAAGCAAACCCAAATTTTTCATCTCAAACTGACGACAAAGAAACTGTTGGCAACTAGAAATACCCGTGGGGTCATCTCCAGTGATAATCATATCATCCACATAGAGAAGAAGGAGAATAGTACCACGCTCCGTCTTATGTATAAACAAGGCAGAATCATGGGCACTAGAGGACAAGCCAAAGTCACAAATAGTAGAGCTGAACTTGGCAAACCAGGCGCGCAGAGCTTGTTTCAAACTATACAAAGCACGATGAAGTTTGCAAACTTTGTTTGATGGAACAAAAGAACCAGGAGGAGGTTGCATATAAACTTTCTCAGTGAGATCACCGTTGAGGAATGCATTCTTGACATTTATCTGATAAAGACTCCAGTGGCGAGCAGCAGCCACTGCAAGCAAGCTGCAAACGGAAGTAAGACGAGTAACATGAGCAAATGTTTCTTCATAGTTAATGTCATACTCTTGAGTAAACCCTCGGGCGACAAGGCAAGCTTTATAACGCTTAATGGAACCGTCGGAATGAGTCTTGAGCTTGTAAACCCATTTGCAACTAACAGTACTCTTGCTAAAAGAAAGATCAACCACATCCTAAGTATGAGTTTTATCGAAAGCCTGCAATTCATCAGTCATAGCTTGTTATCAAATAGGATTAGAACAAGCTTCTTGATAGGAAGTAGGCTCATGAGAGGAAAAGGCAGCGAAACCAACAATATAATCATGGAAAAGAACATAAAGTTACCTTACACGTATGGAATGACGCTCTGGTAGAGGAGAAGCCTCAACAGGAGAAGGTGTAGGGCCATCAGCAGACACAGGATCCTCAGGATGGACAATAGGCATAGGCGGTTGTGAAAGCATGGAGTCAGAATCTGCATCAAAGTCATTAGAAAACAGGTATCTAGAGAGATTAGTAAAGATCGGTAAGTGGGTGGACTGTGGTAAGTGAAACTTGGAAAGATTTAAGAACATTTTGTGTTCCCAGAAGACCACATGACGGGAAATACGAAATCGCTTGGAGATAGGATCCCAACAACGATACCCTTTATGTTCTATACCATACCCCAAAAAACAATAAAGATGAGAGCAAGTTTTCTAGTTTAGTGTGTTCATCAGACTGAGTAGTAGAACAAAACAAGTAGAACCAAAAACTTTAAAAGTAGTGTAGTCAGGAGGAGAACCATACAAGCACTTGTAAGAGGAAATATTAGCTATGACAAGTGTAGGTACACGATTTATGGTGTGGATGGCAGTGAGAGTAGTTTCCTCTCAAAATTATTCAGGACAAGAGGATGAGATGAAAAGAGCCCAGGTAATGTCTAGAATATGACGATGCTTCCTTTCAGCTCGTCCATTTTGTTGGGACGTGCCTGCACAAGAGCAATAAGATAGGATACCATTAGCCCAAAGAAAAGAAAAAAAATCAGAATCCAAGTACTCTTTAGCATTATCAAAACGAAATATTTTAATAGTACGAGAAAACTGAGTGCAAGCCATGGTAGAGAAATCATAATAAATCTGTTTAAGTTCAGATCGATTTTTGAGAAGAAAAAACCAAGTATAACAAGAAAAATCATCAACAAAAATCATAAAATATCTTGAGCCCCCCATGGTCGGTGTGGGGGAAGGTCCCCAAATATCTGAATGCATAAGATCAAAAGGAGCAGTAGACATAGAAGTACTGTTATTAAAAGATAAAGCAGGTTGGTTAGCAATTTGACAAGATAAACAATCGACATCTTCAAGACGAACACAGCCTAACTGACTACTAGAAACTAAAGTTTTCAAACGATTAAAAGAGACATGTCCTAAACGACAATTCTAAAGCTGTAAAGAAGACAATGAAAAAGTAGATGCAGCAAAGGAAGCAATGGGAGCAACAGTAGATGATGTGGAAAGAGCAGCAGTAGATGATTTGCGAGGAATGCAAAGATGGATAAGCTCGAACAGACGTCCATGCTTACGGCCTATCCCAAGGATTTGTCTCGTCTAAGGGTCCTGCACCAAACAACCATTAGCAAAAAAGGTAATGGTTAGACCAAGTTCACATAACTAACCAACAGAGATAAGGTTCAAGTGAAGAGCAGAAATGTGATAAGCATCAAAGAGAGACACAGTAGAAGTAGAAATGTGACCAGCGTGGCGGATAATCATATAAGAACCATCAGCAATGTGTATGATGGGGATAGAAGACGATGATGATATAGAAGAAAACATAGTGGAGTCAGAAGTCATATGATTACAGCATGCGGAATCAAAATACCAGGGAGAATTACCTGAAGTCACGGAAAAAGCAGTAAAGGGAGGAGTATCGGATTTGGTAAGCACCTGTTGGATGAGGGACTCAACATCATTCATAGGGAATGAAGGAGTTGCGGAATCAGTGAGTGGTGAGTAGAAGAACCCTCAGAGGCAACAACAACAAAGCGAGAACCTTGGCCAGATTTGGACTGATAACCAGAACGAGAAAACATTTTCTTGGAGGGGGCTCGAAGACATTAGCGTTAAAGATGACTGGGAGCAGTCTTATGGCAAGTCAAACATTCACGAACCTAGCACTAAACAAAAGAATGAGTGGCTGGCAGGCCACGGTTGAGACAATACTGGCATGAACTAGCGGGCTGTGAAGGTAAGGAACTCTGTGATGATGGTGTAGCAAGAACAAAATCCATATTCTGAGTTTTGAGAGTCCCAAAACAAGTCTCCTCTGATAATAGTTTAGTAATGGCTTGCTCTAAAGCGGACAAGGGTAAATGATAGAGCAATGAAGCACATACGAGCTCAAAAGTGCTATGAAGAGCCATAAGGAATTGTAATAGTTACTGATGATTCCGATAAGTAATAAATAGCTTTGCATCCTCAAAATATGCCCACGAAGGCTCAAAAAGAGCTAGCTGGTCCCAAACAGATGACATCTGAGATCAGAAGTCATTGATAGACTGACCGGGTGCCTAGCACATGTGATGAAGAGTTTACAACAGTTGATATTGATGAGCATGGCCAGTGGTTTGATAACGGTCCCTCAAGAAATCCCAAATTGCTTTGGCAGGGGAAGTAATTTGAGCATCATCCTGGAACCGGCCAAACTGGAGATGAATGTAGGGAACTGAGGTAGCTCGGAACCAGGTGATTATTTGATAATTCTTACTTTCTCATTCATCAAGACAATCATCGAAGGCAGAGTCAGTCTCATCCTCCTTCTAGTTGGGTTTGGGAAGAGCACCAATAATGATCCGCCAAAGACGTTTCCCTTTGATGAAGCTGGAGAGAGCTTGGGCCCAACTAACATAATTTGACCCATCAAGGATGACAAAAACAGAGTGGATGTGCTTGGTACGATCCATAATGCTCAAATAGGGCCAAAAAAAAAAAGAAGATGGTGATTTGTAGAGGTTGATTTTGCCAAGACAGAACCCACCAGCAAATTCAGGAGGCCGAAAATAAGTAGGATATAGTCTGAACAGGCCAAAAACACACCTAGAAAGGCAAGTAAACGGCTGGTCAAAGTGGGTTGACCAGTCTGGTCAACTTAGGGTTGATGTCACAGCAAGAGGGTGACGTCAGCGTGCGCGACGCACGTTAGCAAAGAGGCGCACGATGCACGATAGCAGCAGTAGCAATGGTGCGCAAGAAACCAGGGCTGACATCAACTGACGTCAGAAACACGCGGCTCACGTTAGCAGATGAGGCTGTGGCGCACGATAGCACGAGACAAGTGCAGGAGGCGCATGAGGCACGTTGGAAAACGGGACAATGCGTTTCCAAGCTTTTGGAGGCGTGTGATGGCGCGTGGAGCTTCGAATGACGATGAGGCTGGTGGCGTTGGCTTCGTCTTGAAGAAACGAAAAAGATGGTATAAGCTAATTGTTGAAATAGAAAAGGACTTGATGCGTCGAAACATAAGGAAGCAATCTGCCAAAAAAAAAAAAACGTGATGAAGAAGAAAATGAGGTTAAAAAAAACCCTAGGCTCGGATGAGAATAATAGAGAGAGAAAATAATATGTATTATATATATTCAATTGATCAATTACAATAGGAGAAGCCTGTATATATAGGCCAAGAAACCTAAGTGTACAGAAAACTTAGGTGTATAAGAATACAAGAGTCTTAAGTATAATATGAATAGACAACAACTAATACCTTTAATTATAATTTAATTTTATTAATAAATTAACATTTTACAATTTTAATAAAAAAAACTAAAAAATTAAATAAAACCCTTTATTTATTTATAATTATCTCTTTATTTACTTCTTCTTCTTCTTCTTTTAGAAACATCTTCTCAACACTGCATTGGAAATGGGAGCAATGGCAGTTTCGTACATTTTCTAAAAACACAATCAGCTTGATTGTTTTCATTTTTTAAAAAATACTTTTCAAAAAATTTTATTTTTTTATTTTTCGTATTTTTTTTGTTTTTACTGAATTTTTTTAACATTTTAAGCAATTTTTTTACTTTTTAGACACACCTAACATAAATACGCATAAAAATCAAAAAAAAAATGTAAAAAAAATCTTTTAAAAATTCACTAAATACCAAAAATACAAAACAAATTCAAAAATTCAGTACTTTTTTTTTATTTTTATGTATTTATTAATTTTTTAAAATATTTTTTCACAAATTTTTTACTTTTTAAATACATCTAACTAAGGTGCATCTAAAAAAGTAAAAAAAATGTTTAATATTTAAAAAATATTTACTAAAAACAAAAGAATACGAAAACCAAAAAACTCAATTTTCAAAAAACTTAATTTAGAAAACTCAAACCAAGCACACTATATGGTGATCTTTTATGCTAGATGTTGCCAAAAGCATAAAGCTGGAAGGAGAACACGACAGTAACACTTTTTGTTGCGTTTGGTAGAGTTTTCTAAATATGATTTGAGATTAGAGTTATATTTTGAGTTTGTGAGTTTCGGAATTATTATTTGAGTGTGAAAAATTTGTTTGGTGAAAGAGTTTTGAAAAGAGTTTTGAATTGAGTGAAAAATTTTTGATGTGACATATGATATTTGATATAAAAATTTACAACTCATAACCAAACACATAACTCAAACTTCTATTAAAGCTTATAAATTTTTTTTAAAAATTCAAAAATATTTTTTATTCAATATACAAAAATTAAAATGTGTAAAAAAAAATTTGCATTGTTCCAGTCAACCGGTCGGACGACCGATTAGTCCAAATTTTTCCGTTTTTAACTAAGTTTTCAAAAGTGAGTGTGAAATTAATTTTTGAAAGCCACAACTAAATACCATATGCAAACTAAGAGCTAAAATCACAATTCTAAAGCTCTTCCAAACAGAGCCTTTATTTATTTCCGATGTAACAAAAAAAAAAAAAAAACAAAAAAACAAAAACAAAAACAAAAACAAACAGTACCATTCTTCTAGTTTTATTTTTTATTTTATTTTTTAAGGAAGCAGAGCACTCTCTAGTCGGCGCTCTTTCGGCCACTGGGAACCACGATAGGTCTCATTTTTTTAATTTTTTTAAAAAAATAATAACGTATAAATTATTTATTAAGAAAATTAAATAGATCTAATAAATATAGTCATATTATTTTATCATATCTGACTCTCAAAATATGAATGGTATAATTTTTAAATAATATTTATCAATTTTTTTATAAATAAATATCATAAATTAACGTGACTACAATTATTGGATAGATTTAATTTCTTTATTGATAATCTATACATTATAGTATAAAAAATCAACTATTTGAATAATTGAAATAAAACTCGTGATAGGTTTCATAAATTGAAATAATACCGTTCACTTCTCAAATTTTTGAGACAATATTTCTAAATTTATTATTTTAGAGTCATAAGCACAAAAATAATTTGAAAAATTATATTATTTCTAGTTATCTATCTATTTGGGTATATGTTATTTATTTATTTATCCACCACTATTACAGTCGGTGACTTTTCCGACGATAACGAATTTGCCAACCACGTTGGTCGACATCGATTTTTAAGAATAAAAAGAAAAACTACAAATAAAAAGGAGTATAATTTTTTTTTCCCTCAAACTATTTCACCTTGTTCTTTACTACCAATATTTCCTAAATAAAATATAATAAAAAAAATATGATAAACACAACATTAGTCAATTTTGAATATCTATAACTTACGATTTTTTCACTCACTGCACTTTGATACGTGGACGGACGTATCTACATCAACATTTTGTAAGATAATTAACGTGGGTCCACCAATTATATTATGTTTAGCTATTAACAACAGGCAAAGGTCTTCTTCTCTCATTTTTCATTATTTAAAAAAAATTAAAGTAGATCAATGGGGTTAATATATATGTGTGTATATATAGATGAGTTATACTAGGAATGTTGATATTTGTGGAGTTAATTATTTCAAATGTCATAATTTAATTTTTTTTTAGGTCTTGTTTGTTTATTATATATAAGGGACGAACACTACAACAAAAACATACTTTAGTGGCACTACACTAGTGGCACATTTTTAGAAAATGCCACAAAAAATGATATTTAGTGGCACGTTTTTGAAAAATGCCACAAAACGACAAACATAAAAGGTTCTAGTGACATTTCAATGAACAAGTGTCACAAAACTATAACAAAAACATACTTTAGTGGCACTACACTAGTGGCATATTTTTAGAAAATGCCACAAAAATGATATTTAGTGGCACGTTTTTGAAAAATGCCACAAAACGACAAACATAAAAGGCTCTAGTGACATTTCAATAAATAAGTGTCACAAAACTAAAACTAAAACACATTTTAGTGACACTACATTAGTGGCATGTTTTTAGAAAATGCCATGAAAAAAATATTTGGTGACACATTTAGAAAATGCCACCGAACCACAAACATATAAGGCTCTAGTGGCATTTCGATAAAGAAATGTCATATCGATTTTATGGCGTTTTATAAAAGAATGACACAAGAAATTAATTTAGTGACATTTATCAACAAATGCCACTAAACTTTAGTAGCAATGACATTTTTTAAAAAATGTCACTAAACTAAGTTGGTGCAAGTTACTTTTCATGGCATTTTGAGAACTGCCACTTAGTCAAAAACTTTCCAAGTTATCTAATGGCATTTTTTTAAAAAAAAAATTGCCAATATACTTCCAAAATTTTTAAAATGCACAAAATAACTATAAACAAATAAATTGAACTCAATATAATACAGTATGTTTTTCAACTGTACTTAGCCACATTTACAAAATTGAACTCAAATAAATTCAGCTCAATATAATAAAATTTGAAATTGGCCTCCGATAAAATGATAAAGTTTCTAATTTGAGTCAAAATAAAAAAACTTAGTGTCAAAATCAATTTAATTGAAATTACAGGAATTAAAATTAAACAATAGCCAAAAATAAAGGACTAACACTGTAATTTGCCCTAATTGTTAGCATTTTTTTAATGAAAAAAATGCATATGTTATTCTTTTAGAGGCAAAATTATAGATTTGCTCAAATCAATAAATTAATCTCAACCAATTTAGTAATCATTTTTCGTAAAAAATACTAACGGTATTATCAATTAGACCAAATTAATACAAACTTAAGATTAATCTAATTAAGAGTGTAAGTACCCAAGTTGCTATTTATTTATTTTGATACTAAAATGTGAACAAAATCATTTCAAAATAAATAAATTAATTGACTTTTGGTATACCAGTAATAAATTAATTGACTTTTGGTATACCAGTTTAACACTTCATTACCAATTCTCTATATAATAAATAAATTAATTGACTTTTGGTATACCAATTTAAGACTTCATTACCAATTCTCCATATATATATATATATATACATATATAGAGTATAGATTATAGATTTGATAAAAACAAAGGAACTGAGACTTACGGGAAAGCAAAGGAAAAAAATCACTAAACTACACCAAGTGAATTAGAGTAGCTGTGGGATAAAATTGATTTTGGTGAATCAATCCAATACACGAATCCAACAAATCTGAGATACCCCAATCCACAAGTCGAACAAATCTAAAATTGGTGAAGCAAAATCAGTTTTGGCGGGATAACGAGGCGGGAGTGAAATAATGAAGCCAGGGTTTTTCATTCTTCATCTTTTACGCCACTCTTATCTAACATCTACACCACAAATTTGCAGTTTTTTCATCTTCAACAATCTACTGAGTTTGTTAGGTATTCTTTCTCCCTTTCTCACTCTCACACACAGAAGACCTCTATTTTTCTCTCTTATTTATGATCTTCGTATAAAACTTGATACAATATGAAAATCTAATCTTTTAACCTATGAATGTATTAATTTTCATCTTTCGACATCAAGGGTTAATTGTGATTTACTATTATTGTATTTATGTTGTGATTTTATATAATGACATGCTAGTGTTTGTTTAAATGTCTCAATGAGATCTTGCATAAGTTTGCTCTTATTTTTTTATTTTTTTTTCTCCTGTTGTAAGGATGAATAAGAAAAAGAAAAGTTTAAAAAATAATCATTATTATTAGATTTTGTTTTTATTTTATATTAGATATTTGTTCAATGTTTATGTGGCTGTTGATGAATTTTTTTTTAAACGTTTTTTTTGGGTTTCTATGGATAATAATTTGCTGATATGGGTAGATGAATTCTATTTTTCCAAGTTAGTTATGTGATCCAATGTTTGGGGTACCATGCTATGCCTAAAATTTACTATCATATGCTGTCATATGATGATTTAACTGAAACATACCAGTGGCACAAGCAAAAATTAAAACTACATGGGGCCATACTTGATAATGAAGTTATAATTATTTCTTTCGTAGCAACTGTATCGTACGCAACTATATTAAAAGATACATTTTTAGCATAAACAATGAAAAATATCATTAAATCCACAAATAAAATTGTCAATCACGAAAGAGTATTTTTGGCTCACATCACTCAACACACTCCATAAAAGAGGCCAGCAAGACCTGCAAACAGTTAGCTAACAACATAGCTTGAAACAAATAGTTAGAACCAATCCTAAGAGAGATTAGCAGCAAATTAGAACAAATCAACAAAACCCAAGTTTGGTTTGTGCTAAAACATCATTTAATGCCTTCAATTTTATTTTTTCTTCCCCACTAAAATTGCATATGAAAACCAAAATACATCTTCAAAATATACTGCAAAACATAATTGGGTGTTGAGGCCAAAAAAGATCATGATAAAGTCTGAGAGGGCACCTATAGGATGGCATCATAAGAAGTCAAACAAAATAGTTTTCTGGTGAGAGTAACAACACTGGACCATTTTCCATTGGCATTAAAAATAGAAAAAACATAGCTGTTACCTTCCATGAGGTGTCATGGAGCATCTAATGGGAATGGGCAACTTTTTTATGAAACTCAAGCTGCTCATATCTCTCACCAGCTTTATGGAAATTTCAAATTAACCTTTTCAGTTACCCTACAGCAGTTTTAAATGGTGGACATACACACAGAGGAAACTGATATAAAATTTCGCTTCATTTACACCATATCATACAACAAAAACATAACAACCCATGGACAAACCAAGTGTTTTTCAACATGACATTCAGTTCACTAATACTTTGTTATAAGGCTGAAATGAGTCTAAAATAATAAGCACCCCTGTTGACAACAAAATCTGGGCACAACAATATTGTGGCTGTGGCAGTGGCAGCACCTAGGTAGGACAAACAGTGTGGTTTCTTCACCTGGGCAGTAAGAACACAATGTTGCAGCAACCCAACCATGTATAAGAAAAAGTATAAGAAAGAGATAGAAGACGTTTCTTATCTCAATAGAACAAAAACAATCCTTCTAAATTAGTACTTCATTTATTTAAAAGGAAATCAAGAGCGTTGTCAAAACATAACATGAAGCATTCCTCCTAATCAATTAGTACCCAGTTTTTTAAGTTTTGTTCCCACTTGTTCCAATTCTTAGCATACACATAGTAATCATAAGCAGATTGAAAGATTATGAATAGAGTAAAATCAAAATCAATTTTTCTCAAAACCAACACAATGATAATATAATGTACTGCCTGTTGCTCTACTTTGGTCTGTGGGTGCCACTGAACAGTCCTATTTCGTGTTGCTAGGGACTGCTTCTAATGTCAGTTCTGTTTTGGTAAAATCATTTTGGTCTGTGAACGCCTCTGCAGTGTTGCTGTTAGTGGTTTTGCTGTTGCTGCTGCTGCAGGTTTGATCTGTTGTGCAATTTGATTGTTGTGTAGTCTGATCTGCAGTTTGATTGTCGTGTATACCTGATTGTTGTGTAGACTGCTCTGCTCTCTTTTCTGCAATCTTGGGTGTTGCTTGGCAGTGTTGTAGTCATTGGTTCTGCTCCTTACGGTTTAGTTGCTGTCCAGATTTATCAGTAGAGCGGATTGATAGCAGCAGTGGTTTTGTTCCTTACGCCTCATTTCTTGTTCAGCTTTTGTTAGTAGTGTGGATTGGTGATGCTATAGTCTGTAGTGCTACCCTGCTGTGTAGCTTGGGTGAAGTTTTGTTAGTCTGTTATGCTTCTTTTCTGTTTCTTTTTTGTTTTGTTGTTGGTTTCTCACCAACTGGCGCTTGGAGCTTCTGTTAGCTCCAAGCTCCTCCTTATTGATGTCCTGTATCTTTTTTGCATACATTCATCAATAAAGATTTTCTTTGCCGATAAAAAAAAAAAAAAAAGAATGACCCTAATGAAAGTCACAATTTTAAAATAAATAAATAATTGACCTCATTACATAAAAATCAATTATATATCATCTAACTAAGAGTTGATCTCATAACATAAATAATTGATCCCATCACATTAAAAATAAGTAAATAAATAAATTTAAAAAAAAATTACTAACAGTTGCACCATCCCTTTTGCATTCTTAAAAATGTATTTGATTGGGTTAACTCTTTCAATTTTTTAGAAAAAGTTTGTGCTGCCTTTGAATCTCCAATCTAAGTAAACATACAAAGATCCCAAAGGAAAACTGAAAGGAATTATATTCTGAGAAAAATTCAAAAAGAATTTAGATTTTAAATATTTGAAGTTTAAAGTGGAGAAATAAATTGACATGTTGGATTCCAATATTTGGTTTAACTATTGCCTACAAAGCCCCAAGTAAATTCTTAAGATTTGTTTGGATTTCAAGTCAGCACATAGAGTGGTGACAAGGAAGATTATTAAGCATACCACCAAGAACTATGCCCATTTATCTCAAAAGGCTTCCCAGCAAAATGGTTAACGATTATTATTTCTCTATAGATATTTGATTTCAAAGCAAGGCTAACTGCTTACTGCTTGAAGCAACTTCGCTAAAACTAATCTTGACAATTTTTCAAGTCAACACTAATATTTTTGCGCACTAATTTTGACATTTTTTTCTTTATTCTTATCAATATGACTCTAATTCATCACCTTGCATACTTGTATGAATTAGTAATATGCTTTTCTGATGTTGTGTTTATTGGTGGGAATTTTAAGTGTTCTAAAATAGCATAAATGGTTGTACATTCTTTTTCTTCTGAAAAATTTGGCTATCTTTCATATTGGTTCAATGGATATCTGTATGTGTGTTTATTTGTTAGGTTTTGGTGGAAACAAACTGTTGTACTTACTTGGCTTGGACATTCTACTCAGCTCAACCTACAAAGTAATCTTAATGAACTCACCATAGAAAAATTAGAAAATATTAAGATAGTTGTTGAGCCACTGGTTAAACTGCTCAAGGTCTGGTTTGGATTTTGCTTTCCTGGTTCTGGTTAGGTTGACCATTTTTTAGCTGGACTTGGCCTTTTGTTTCTTCTTGATTTTTCTGCCAAGGTTTCTGGAGGAGTTAGGCTGGTGCTGCTTTGGTCTTCATCTGTTTCTAGCAGTGGTTGTTGAGATGATTAGGCCATTGGGCCTGATAGGCTTTTTGATAAACAAATAGATCCATACCAAGATACTTTAAAATTCATACAACTTGTTAAGTTTAAATATGCAGGTTTAGAACTTAGACAGACCAAAGTATTTAAAATATTATAATAATTTTAAAACACATGCTTATAGCATAGGATGCCATTGTGGAACACTATACTCTCATTGTATACATAGTGCAGAAACATGAAGTAATTCCCAGATTAATATTGTAAGTAGTCAGTGTAATATTATAGTTGATTTAATACTAAATTTAGCAGTCAACTGTTTAAAGATATCAACAGGAGAAGATAATTCTAACAAAGAATCTCAACATTTTAATTTAGGACAACAAATTAATGAATTAATATCAAAAGTTGATACCCATATCTGTTCTTCATTAGAGTTCTATACTTAGGAGGAATAGCAGATGCGAAGTGGGCCTATATTTAGATATAATTTCCTAGACATTATTAACTGTTAGTTGCTTGCTTACATGTTCTAAGCCCTGTAGATGTCTTCATCTATATCTAATCTTAGAAATCAACCCGTTGCGCTTAAGAACAACAACCAGAACTAACTGCACAAATTGAGAACAATTTATTTCTTGCATTGACTTTGTAATACTTAAATTCTTTTACATGTTTTCTCTTGACATGAGTTGGCTTATAGTCATGCACCAATATATTATTAGAGTTATGTTCTACATTGTTGTTAGTATCTTATAGTTCTTGCAAAATAAAGTTTAGTTGTTCTTGTCAATCATAACTTACAAAAACTTGTTATTGATATATACATTTTTTAATGTTCTAGAAACACTTTGGACACTTGTTTAATCGAGATTGTTTACTTATGGATAAGACATGGATGTATCGATCAAGATTAAGTGATGCATACCAGAAAGGAGTTGACATGTTTCTCGATTTTGCATTTACTAATGCAAGTTATGAGGATAAGATCATATGTCCATGCATCAAGTGTGGACTTACACTTCCTGTCACTTGGTCAGTTGCATATGATCACTTAGTATGTGATGGCTTCACAAAGGGTTACACTAAATGGGTTTTACATGGTGAAGCATCATCTGTTGCTACAACAGGTCTTGATACGCACATGCAGAATAGGCCACAATTAAATATTGATACACATGGATTAGTACACGAGGCATTTGGAATCTCAAATGACGATGATAGAGTCGATGAAGACCACCCTAAAGATTTGGGAGATAAACCAAATCCACAAGCAGATAAGTTCTACAAGTTGATACATGATGGACAAAAGGAGCTTTATCCACAATGTAGGAATTTTACAAAGCTCTCATTCATCCTTCAGTTATTTCATATCAAGAATTTAGGCGGATGGAGTAATAAATCGTTCACCATGTTATTAGAGTTATTGAAGGAGGCATTCCCAGAGGGTGTAACACTGCCTAACACTGTTTATGAAGTTGAGCAGATAGTCATGGAGTTAGGACTTACTTATGAGAAGATTCATGCATGTCCCAATGATTGCATGTTGTATAGGAATGAGCACAAAACTGATTCTGAATGTTATGTTTGCCATACATCTAGGTATATAACAGAGCAAAATGATTCAGGCAACGAGGCATCCTCTAAAAAAGGCAGCTATAAAACACCTTCTAAGGTTCTACATTACTTTCCTTTGATACCAAGGCTACAAAGGTTATTCATGTCATCCAAAACAGCATCATCTATGAAGTGGCATAAAGAAGGTCGCACCAATGATGGTTGTATGAGACATCCTGCCGATTCTCCAGCTTGGATGACTTTTGACCACCTACATCCTGATTTCGCAGCAGATTGTAGAAATGTTAGACTTGGGTTGGCGTGTGATGGTGTGAACCCTTTCAGAACATTGAGCAGCACGTATAGCACCTGGCCTGTAATTCTTATACCGTATAATTTGCCTCCATGGATGTGTATGAAGCAGACCAATTTTCTATTATCATTGATTATCCCTGGTCGTAGTGCACCTGGAAATAATATTGATGTGTATTTGGAACCTTTAATTGATGAATTAAAGGAATTATGGGTGGATGGAGTAGAGACATATGATGCATCAATTAAACAAAATTTCCAATTGCGCGCAGCATTAATGTGGACTATCAGTGACTTCCCTGCTTATGCTTATTTGTCAGGGTGGAGTACTAAAGGGAAGTATGCATGCCCTTCATTCCACAAAGACACATGCTTCCAGTGGTTGAAGCATGGCCGAAAACATTGTTACATGGGTCATCGTCGATTCTTGGACAAACATCATGCATTTCGAGATGATGAGCGATCTTTTGATGGTACTAAAGAAAAAAGAACTGGACCCAATCCTTTAACTGGTTCTATGGTGTTGGATATGTTACATGGCTTCAATATCACTTATGGAAAGATGAGTACTAATCCAGAATTACCATATAATTGGAAGAAAAGAAGCATATTCTTTGAATTACCATATTGGAAGGATAATCTAGTGCGGCACAATCTTGATGTGATGCACATTGAGAAAAATGTATGTGAGAGCTTGCTTGGAACACTACTGAATTTAGAGGGGAAGACAAAGGATAATCTAAATGCACGTCTTGACTTGAAACTTCAAGGTATAAGGCCTGAACTCCATCCAAAAGAAAATGCAGCAAATAAAACCATCTTGCCTCCTCCTTGTTTCTCATTAAAGAAACAAGAAAAAGATGTTTTTTGTAAATTTTTGAAGACTGTTAAAGTTCCTGATGGTTATGCAGCGAATATTTCACGGTGCATCGACTTAAAGCAGCGTAGAATCTTTGGACTTAAAAGTCATGATTGCCATATTTTGATGCAACAATTACTCCCTTTAGCAATTTGAGGAATGTTGAGTTCACATGTAACTTCACCTTTGATTGAGTTGAGTAATTTCTTTCGAGAGTTATGTTCTAAAGTTGGTTTGGCACAAGACTTTATGCGTCTTGAAAGGCAAATTCCGATAACACTTTGTAAGTTTGAAAAAATATTTCCCCCTAACTTTTTTGACATTATGGTGCATTTGGTGGTTCACTTAGCATCTGAGGCTAGATTAGCAGGACCTGTGCATTATCGTTGGATGTATTCTGTTGAGAGGTAAAGTTTATATTAAATCACATATTTCTTTACCATCATTATTATATTTTACTTTTGTTATTATCCAACATCATTCAAAATTTTGTTTTTTTAACTTACCAAAACATAGGTACTTGAGTAGATTAAAGTCATATGTGCGAAATAGAAGTCGACCGGAGGGTAGTATGGCAAAAGGATACCTTGCAAATGAATGCTTGACGTTTTGCTCGAGGTATATGGAAGGTGTTGAGACACGATTCAACCGGATGTCTCGAAATTATGATGAGGGGGGTAATGGTACCGAAGGATTATCTATTTTCTCAATGCCTGGCCGACCATTAGGTAAGGGCATGATAGACACAATGGATGATGGCACAAAAGAAAAGGCACATCGATATGTGCTATTTAATTGTGAGACGGTCAACAAATTTATTGAGTAAGACACTCGACATCTGTAATCAATTTCATTATTATTATTATTATTGTTATTATTATTTTACATTCTTTTGCCACACCCTCACAAATCTTTTATATGGCATACAGACAACACCGTAGACTTGTTTCCATACAAAATCCACGTCTTCGTGAAATGGCCATTGATCGCATTCATAGTGAAACATTTCCAACATGGTTTGATAAACATGTAAGCAGTGTTTTGAAGTTCCTTAAAATTTGATTTGATATTAACCTCAATTTCATTCCACACTTACAAAAGTTATGTCATCAATTGTCTGAAAACAGGTTGAGGAATTGCATAATGCAGGTGATAGTCAAATAACTGAAGAGCTTAGATGTTTGGCTCATGGTCCAAATAAAATTTTCACAAAATATAAGCGATACTTGATAAATGGTTTTAGGTTCCATACTAAGGAGATTGAGCGAAAGAGGAAAACTCAAAATAGTGGGATTATTGTCACGGCAAAAACACGAAGCTTTGCAAGTGGTAGAGATGGAAATCCGGTCTCTGGAGATGTTACATTTTATGGCGTGTTAACAGATATAATTGAGTTAGATTATTTGTTTGGGAAGAGGGTCGTGTTATTTAAAGGCGATTGGGTGTCACAATCAGGGAAAAGACAAGATAAAGATTGCACATTAGTCAACTTTACACGATTAATGAAAGATGCTGAGCCTTTTGTGTTGGCTTCTCAAGCAGAACAGGTAATGTATGTAGAAGACTTGAAACACAAAGATTGGCAAGTTGCTATCAAGATAAATCCGAGAGATTTTTATGATATGAATGCGGGGTCTTCTGTGGACAATGTGGAGGCATACTTGCAGAGTGTTGTATGCAATACACAAAGTGGTGATGGAGACAATAACTTTGATTTGGTTCGGACAGACATGCCTGCTGCAATTGCAGATGCACCACTTTCTCAGGTGTTAAGAGACAACGATGTTCATGATGATGGAGATGAGGAAGAATTAGATCTTATGTGACTGTTAAACTTATTGAACATTGGTAGTTATTTATATTTGAAAACAATTCTATAGTTTCATTTTGTTCTCTTTCTTTATCATTGTTTTTGTTAATTTAATTGATTGTTTGAAGAATGAATAATGCGTTTTTAATTTAACTATGTGATTTTCATATGTGGCTACAAAATATTTATGAGACTATATGTTACATTTAGTCACTACCAAGATAGCAACGCAATAAAGGTGAATTCACAAATTTTTTTTTGTTAATTTTCTTCAAGTATTTTGTTCATTTGCAAATTATTTATTTGGATCATTCTAAGTTTACAATTTGATTTGTCTATTTTACTTGAATCATACTAGGATTCATCTATAAAGCAAAAAGCCTATGGACCCATATCTTCAGTTTCGCTCAGGCAATGTTGGTGAGTTTAGTGAGTCAACTTCATCTGAGATACAGCCAAATTCTAGTCAATCCAATGATAATGCAGGTATGCAAGTTCAAACCTTATAACAATGTTATTATTTCTTCGTATATAATTTAATATTAGTATTATTATTTATTTTTATTTTTTTTATAACTAGATGGTGCTAGTGGACAAAAGAAAACAAGAGGTCCCACACAAATGCGTAATATTTGGGGTACTCGTGATGATGAGCGCCTAACAGTCAATTGGAACAAACTTGGCCAACCTGATGACAAATTGGCAACAAAGTTGTCATCGTTCATTGGAACTATTGTGCGTGATGGGAAAAATGCACCACTCACTTACAAGAATTGGCATAAAGTCCCAGAACATTACAAAGATCACATATGGGCACTTGTACAGGTAAATGACACAATATTGTGCGAAAGATGATCACATGTGAAAAATAGTAAACATGGGTAATGTGATTAAAACAACACTCTTTATAATTTTGTTTAATTTTAATTTTTTATGTGGGAAGATTAATTTTTTATTATTGTATTCTTCTCTCTCTCTCTCTCTCTCTCTCTCTCTCTCTTTTTTCAGTCAAAGTTTGATCTTCCAAGTCATGCTAGGAAGTGGGTTATGAAGTGCTCTGGTAAGAAGTTAAAAGACTGGAAGGCAAACATGAAGAAAAATTAATATAAGAACCACTTGAGTTTTGACGAACAAAAGCATTATAAAGATAGTAGAGTATATGCTGATCAGTGGGAACACCTTATTAAGTATTGGGCCATCGAAGAAGTAAAGGTATACTCGATCTGATCATTATATGTTATTTTACTTGCTGTAGTTTGGACGCCATTAATTTATGCATTTGTAATTTTAGGCACAAAGTGATAAAAACAAAGCAAGTCGTGCAGAGCGAAAGTATAATCATACTACTGGAACAAAAAGTTTTCCACGTGTTCGAAAGGAGCAGGTTAATTCCTCTTTTCATGTTGTATATTTAATATGATAAGGTATACATAATGTGACATAATGATATAATTTATATTTTGGAAAATATTATTTTGTAGAAAAGTAAGTTGGGACACTCTCCAACTCGTGCTCACATGTTTAAAGTATGTTATATAAAGGAGACAGGAACTCCTGAGGCAACGAAAGCAATGATAGTATGTACCAAATAATTATGTCCATTTGAACTTGTAGATTAGTTAAAATTTCCACATTATAGTGTTGAGTTATTAAAATGTATATATTAAGTTATGTTTTTTGCAACCTTATAGGATGAAATGAATGAGAGGACAACATTAAATGCAAATTTATCAAATAAGGGCCCAAATGATGCATTTGGACAAGTGATGGGTAAAGAAAAACATGGACGAGTTCGCATGTATGGATTAGGTGTCTCCCCGTCTAATTTATGGAGAGATACATCTAGTCATAAAGCAAACCACGACACAACAATGGATGTTATGGACGCTGAAAATTCGGAGCCAAGGTCCAAAGTTCCCAATGTTCAACATACTCCGAATAACTTGACAAACACATCTAATCAGGTAATTTTTTTAATAGAATTTATAATTAATTAATGTTTTCCTACACTTATATATGCATACATATATCTATGTGTGTGTGTTTGTAACATTAAATAGTTCAAATTTGGTTAGGCCACAACAACTTCTACTCCTCTCGACATGGCAGCTCGACATCAAGCATGGTCTTTGTCATCGATACAAGATACTTCTCTTACTCAGGTACCTACTAAAAGCTAATCATATAGATCACATTACTTCCAACTTTATTTTAGAATAGCATGCAACATTTATTTTACAATTAACCAAGGAATGAATATTGCGGACATAAATTTCATTATTTAAATCTAGACAAAATGTGCTACATAGTCTAAATCATGACATGACGAAGTTTGTGTTATTTTAAAAAAAAAAAATTAATTTAATTTTCTTCTAAAGCTTTAACAAGACATCTTTCCATCATTTATTACCCGCATGAGCTATTTCTGACTCTCTCAAAATATTGCTTGAAAGTAATTAGTTGATTGTCATTTTGCACAATTACAATTGACTTATATCGTTGAGGTTAGGTGATCCTGATATTGATAATGGACATGGTTGTCATTGTCATTGATTGGTGTTTTTGGTTGTTATTGATTTTTTAAGCTATTGTTTGATATGGTCGTTAGATATTTCATGGTTGACATTGTTAGATACTTCATGGTTGTCATTGTCGTTGATTTTTTAAGCCAGTTCTTCCCCTAAAATAAGAATGTATCTTTCCGGATAATTTAAGCCTTTAACGTGTAAAAAATAGAAATAAATAAATAAAATAATCTTAAAATCAATAAATAAAATAATATTAAATCGTGAAATATCTAACAATTATACTCAACCATTACATTGGATCACTCAGGTTTTTGGTTGGGGAAGCATCAAATCCCTCAATTACATTGAATCACAATAGGGAGTAGCTAGAAAGCACCCACTAACCTAATCAAAATGCTTCTGGTTGTTAAAGATGCTAATTTTCACATCTAACCTATTCTAAATTGATGCAAATTCTGTTAGGCAACAGAGTCTACTCTTGCAACACAAAAGGTGAAGCTATAAAAAAAAAAAAAAAAAAAAGAAAAAAGATAAGAAACGATCAATTTATTCGTATATAATTCTTCAAACTAGGAAAACTGTTTCATAACTCTTTATATTCAGAATTGGCCTCCTGCTAATGCCTGATAAAACCTATCTCTTGCAGTAGCTTGGCCTTCCATCAGCAGCTTCAGCAGCAGCTGCTGCTAGATCATCATCAGACTTCACCTTCACTGGCAATCGTAGCAACTCATCTTTTCTATACATTTACATGGACATATCTGTCCTACAGTTGTTACCTGTTCAACTTTGATTTTTTCTTTTTTTAAACAGAAGTTACCATAGATGCTCTCAGCAAGTTGCTTGACTTTAAGACTTGTATATAGAGATTCCAATAATTGACTTGAAGCTTTAACTCCCTCTTAATCAACTACCAACCGTCTCTGCTTTATTGTGAGAATTGTGGTAGCAATGATAACACACATACATGGATCTCTTTAAGCTGCTCCTGTTTGGCCATTGAAAAAGCATTTGCCAAACGCCACTTAACATAGTACTTTATTATTTATTCTTTTCGTATTATTCATCTATTTTTAGCAAATCACAGCGGCATATTGCAAAGTGGGTTTGCTATGTTCACACATAATGCTCTATCAGATTATACCCCAATTATCCATTATCCTGATGTCTCAAAGCTTTACGGTTGTTACTTTTATATAATTTGTTGTAGTGTAGTGAACCAATTAAGTGATTAAAGCATTTGGCTTGCTTATCTACTAGAGAAATCCATATCACTTTCAGTTGTGATCATCTTCACTCTAGCACTTTGTACTAGTTTTTTTTTTAATATTAGCAATTTAATTTTAAATATACAATTACTTAAGTAGTTAAATCTTGATTTACAGGTGGGAGATATAGTTGTTCTAAAAAGTATCATTAGGCCAACAGAAACAGTTGCAATCGGAGTACTTAAAAGCACAGATGCATCTAAAGAAGTAGAAGGGGAAGAACTGGGACCTGACTATTGGGAGATACATGTTCAAGTGCCAATCAAACCTAATGAGAGCTTGATCCGATCATATGGACTTGTCAAAACAATTGGACAAGCTATTGGAGCTCATGTTGCTTGGCCTGCTCCATTTGTGGTATATTTCTTTCGTAAATACTAATTTTTTTAACAAATTTATATTAACTTAATATAATTTCAATTACCTTCATATGTTTATTTTTTGGATGCAGATTTCACAAGTTATGGATGCTAGCCGAGAATATTTATACAAGTGAGGTTGAGAATTTGGGAACTGATTTTATTTTTGATAATTTTTCACTCCGGAATATGCATATCACTATGGCTTTTTAGAACTTATGGTTGGAATAATTATTTTTTAGCACGTTTTTGCTTTAACTTTGTTAGTGTGGTAGAATATTTAATAATTTTGGCAAGGGATTTTTTTTTTTGCAATATAAATAAATTTATATTTCAATAATAAATAATTGATTGTGGTTTTTATTTATTTTTTGATGTGATGATCTTATGGTGGTAATATTTGTTTATTATTATGAAAATATTACAGGATGAATGGATGCCAAATTAATATATGATGTGGCAATTAATATTTAATTGTTTATAAAATTGATTCTATTTTTATAGGTATTTACGCATGCATAATTGTAGCTTTTAAAAGTGTCAATGAAAAAAATATATAAGTGGCATTTTGTAGTAGTGATAGTAGCATTGCAAAGTGTCATTAAAATAAGTTCCAATGGCACTTATATCTATTTAATGGCACAAATGAATTGGATTTAGTGGCATTTATGAAGGTGTTATAAATATCAATTGTGGCATAATAAGCGTCATTAAAAATCCATATCGTGGCATTTTTTAGATTGCAAGTCTTCTTTAATGGCACTTGATAGCGTCACGAATAGTGCCTACTGTGACATTAAAGTGTCACTGAAAGGTTTTAGTCTTGATGGTGCAATGACACTTATAAGTGTCACTAACTCTTTTTTTAATGGCGCTTGATAGTGCCACAAATAATATCTACCATGACATTAAAATGTCATTAAAAGTTTTCAGTCATGATGGTGCAGTGGCACTTGCAAGTATCTACCGTGGCACCGATAGAAGTGGCACTTGTTCAAAATGTCACAAGACCAAAAAATGTCATTAGAAGAATAGTTTTGTGGCACTTTCAAATGTCACTAAACTAAGAAAATGTTGTAGTGGAATATGAGGATGGATTTGGATATAATATAAGATGGGTTTCATATATTTTCTTGTCTCTCTATATTTCGTGTTTAGTTGCTCCAAATATAGAGTCTGGATAGTATATGATGTAAAAGGAGGGACATGCAATACCAATCTTTCATCTAAATGTCAAAAATAAGCACTCTCCTCTTATCTCATTCTATATCATATCTTAATCAAACATAATATAAGTGACCCTACAGTATATATAATGCATCTCATATTCTATAATATATTATATCTCATTTTTATCCTTCGGTATTATATATCCTTATCAAACCCTCACATCCAATATGAGAAATCAAACGGGACTTTAAAGTCATGACTAAAAAAAAAATAATAATAATAACCAAATATCACATAAAGTATAATTAAAAACGTTTTGAATCATAACCAAAATAATATTATAATTAAGGAGAAATTTACAATGTGCACCCTTTCAAATGATGCACATTGTAAAAAAAATTATGATTTTTTATGATGAACGTTATGATTGTCTGTGATGTATGTTACGACATTTTGTAATAAACTTATAAATAGCGAATTTATGATGTACACCCTAATGTTATGACATTTTATGATTTTTGTTATGACACTTTGAGATTTTGTTATGACATTTTTTAATGAAAAAAAGTTATGACTTTTGTAATGAAAATGTTGTAACATTTTGAGTTTAAATTATAAAATTTTATGAAAAAATTATGAAAGACATACCATATTCGCCTTTTTAGAGGTGTACATTGTAACATCTCCTTTCTTTGGCCATGCAACTTCAATGTACACCTAGCTCAAAAATTCAAATTTTATAAATTAAAAAATAAAATAAAATAAAATAAATTGAACACTCCACTTTATATCAAAATTATTCATAAACTTCTAAAATCTTAATCCTATCCCCGCCAACACTCACCACCCAACCATCAGTACCAACTTTAGCTACTACCCCTAACCCTTCCCGTCACTCCTAACCTCTTTGTCGCCACCTTCAATCACTTTGTCACCTTTTCTCAGCTCTTTGTATCCCTCACTGACAACCCCCCGTCACTCCCTACACAATCCCGCAAGTCCTTAGCCTTTCCCACCACTGCAACTCCCTTTCTGAAGTCTTCCCTACAATCATGAACCCCTTCTTTTTCTTATTTTTCTCCCACACAACTTTCTCTTAAGCTCTCTGTTGCGTTCTCTTTCTGTTGTGCTCAGGGTTGTCAGGGAGTGAAAAAATGAGTTAAACAAAGGATGAGTAGGAGAGGATGGCCGAAGCTGGAGATGGTGGGTGGTGGACAGGGTTTAGATGGGGTAGGGTTAGGGATAGAGATAAAATTAGAATTTATTATGGGTTAAAATCATAATAAAATATGAAGAGTGGATTTTCAAAGAAAAAATTGGGATGATATTGGCAGCACTTTTTTTTTTTTTTTTTTGAGGGGGTAAATTACATTCATGTCTCATGAGATTTGAGAAAAATACAATTATACTTTTGATATAATTACATTAATTTCCCTCAAAATTTTAATTCGCACAACAATTAGGCATTTTTTCATCAATAATTCGTTAGTTATATGAATTTTATAAAAAAAAAAAAAAAAAAAGAAGAGAGAAAGATAATATCATCTCTTTTTAACTGAAATGTATATATTTATCTTTGTTTATTCTAATGTCTATAGATCATCTGCATTAATTTCAGTCACTTTAACTTTATTAGAAAAAAAGTTAATGTAATTATGTTAAAAGTGTAGGACTAACAATATATATTTCAAATCTCATAGAAGGTGAGTGCAATTTGCTTCTTTTTTTTTTTTTTTTTTCCTTTGTACGTTGAATAGAGAATGAAAAATTAAACCTATAACCTCCTAATAAATTCACTTTGGCCATTAGGTTAGTAAGATTAATCTTGTGTAGTTGATCCTAAGCTCTTGTTTTTTCACGTTGCATGCACTCAAACTCAAAATATGCAAAAGAAAAGAAAAAAAAGAAAAAGAAAAATCATCTAATTAAATATTGCAGGCACACTGTTATCTAATTAAGTATTTTATGATTATTCTAAAAAATAATTCTTAATTAAATTTATTATATCCTTAACATAAATAATTTATGTATCACGTAGTCTTTTCCACCGAATTATATTACATGTGCAAGATCATTGAATCAATAAATATAGTGCACCGATTCAACTGCTATCACAGGATATGATTCGGTGGTGACCCGGCCACTATAGCATTTAGGGGTGTGCGCGGTGCGGGTCGGTGCGGTTTGAGAGAAAAATAGAAACCGTATGGCGGGTGGCGGATTGATAAAAGTGTCACTAGAATTTGCCATTTTCCTTATCAAAAACCGGCGGTTCAGTTGGCAAATAATGGCGGATTTGCCTTGGCGGTTCGGGCGGATTGGCGGTTTATAAAAAATATAATTCAAATTATAAAACTTAAATCAAAGAGTAAAAAAAAGACGAGAGATATCGTGATGTTAAGCATCTTACGAAGCTTTCTTCTTATGCAGCAAGTGTAGCAACAACATGATAATATCAACGACTATGCCATCAGTTCATTACAAGCATCTGTGGAAGTTACAGTGATCAAATACAATACATAAAATTCCCCTCGAGCAATAATGTAATACTATATTCTAAGGTATAGAACAACAAGAAAACTTAAGTAAAAAAGAATTTTTAGAATCCTGTAAAACATGATTTAATAGCGGTGCGGGTCGGTGCGGTTTGGAAGAAAATAGAAACCGGCGGATTGATAAAAGTGTCACTAGAATTTGCCATTTTTCTTACCAAAAACCGGCGGTTCGATTGACAAATAATAACGAATTTGCCTTGGCGGTGCGGTTCGGTGCGGTTTTGGCGGTTTCGGCGGTTTCGGCGGTATTATGCACACCCCTAATAGCATTACACATTCAAAACTAGACTACTTAGCCTATCGCATAAGGTTCCAGTAAAAAATTCTTAAAAGATTTTTTTTTTAAAAAATCTTATTGAAGATCTCAATTTTTTAAAGGACCTGTCTTCAGTCTCAAATCGGAGTAAACCGTCTAGTTTGGCCCCCCAGTGAGCCTGTTTTTGGATCCTGTTTCGATAATCTGAACCGTTCACATTTTAGGATTCGTTGAGTTTATTATCCTTCAAAATGACATCAAGTCGATCAGATAACGAAAACCACATGTTCAGATCAATTTTATATGAATCATTTATTTCTCACTGTTTATTTTTTCATATAAAACTGATTTAAACATGTGATTTCCGTTATCCAATCGACTTGATTTTTTTCAAGAGATAATATACTCAATGAATCCTAAAACATGAATAGTTCAAATTATCAAAACGAAACCTAAAAATGAGCCTAATAAACCCAACAGTATCTCTGTAATCTAATTTGTGACTAGAGAAAAGTCACTCCCCTTTTTTAGAAGTCTTGCAAAATTAAGTCTAATTTAATGTTATTTCAAAAACCTTAAAACCACCACTGAACACATTCACAATCACTCCCACAACTTTTGGAATCAGTAAATTTAGAAAAGACATTGCATTTCCACAGTCATGAGTCAAGTTTGACTCTTGGGGGCGCGAAAAATTCTGAATTTTTCAGGGACTCTCTTCGAAGATCTCGCGCTATACTCCGATCGAAACTTGTCCATGGCTGGGGCGATTGATGAGCTTTATTGGTGCCTCGATGGTGGGTCCTTTCCTATGGGTTGAGTTAAATCAGGCTGGCAATCGGCTATTCCGGGACCTGGGCCTGCGGATGTAGTGATGACACCTCAAAATATCCTTTTTTATAGTTCAAAAAAAAAAAATTAGAAATGTCCTAATTTTTTAATAATTTTTTTAGATCATAACTCTGTAAAAGGAAACCACCGCATGATCAACTATCAATAATTTCCTTCCTTTGGGAAGACCAAGTTAATTAGTCTGCATTATTTGATTGGAATGTGTATTATTATTTTTGGACCTTTCTTTCTATTTATTTACCAAATGGATTATTGGAATGGCTGATTTTTATACTATTATTCTCTATATCCTTTTATATTTTATTTTGTGGATTTTATTTCAGACTCACAATGATGATTTGAATTGTTCATCTCATAAACTCAGTAAAAATGAATTGGGCAAAAAAAAAAAATTTTATACAATAAAAAAATTGATATAGAAAAAAATAATTTCATCTGACATATTAAACAAATGAACTAATTATGAGTTTAACCTTCAAAATGTCTATTTTAAAAAATAAAATATGATTTTTTCATATGTTTATCGATATCCGATTAAAATAATTTTTGTACAAACAATTGATTTACAATATGAACGTTTTAGATCATCACAATAGGCTTAGAACATGGCTCAAAATAAACTATGAAAAAATAAAAGGAAGCATGGAGAGAAATTATTCCCTATTTTAGTTTGAGAAATTATTCAGGCGACACTTACCAAGATTTTTGGGTGGATAAATTATGTAAATGGTCCATGTAATTTATATGAAGTGTCAATTTGGTCCCTATTATTTAATTTACTCGATTTGGTTCCTTAATTTAACGGATTGTGTCATATTAGTCCAATAAATAACGGCTGTTAGGTTTGATAGACGGAAAGTCAAACGATGTGTCAATTTAGTTCTGTAGTTTACACAATATGCAATTTCCTTGTCAAAATTGAGCAAATTAAAACAACATGTACCAAATTGACACATCATGTAAATTATAGGGATCAAATTGACACATCGTTTGAACACGTGATGACTTTCCGTCTACCAAACCTAGCAGTCGTTATTTATTGGACTAATATGACACAATCTATTAAATTAAGGGGTAAAATTGAGCAAATTAAAATACGGTTCCGATTGGTAGCTCGAATAACACGGCTCGAAATCTGGCTCGACACCAAAACGACGTCGTTTTGGTGTCGAGTTTTTTTTTTTTTTTTTTCTTTCTTCCCTGGTTTTGTTGCAGAACGAAGAAGAAGAAGAAGAAGGGAGAAGAAGAGAAGGGAGGGGAAGGAGGAGGAGGGGAGGGGGCCATAAAAATCAGTTGGAGGAGGAGGGGAGGCTGGGCAGATGACCGGGGCTGGCAGACGACGGTGGTGCTGCGACGTCGGCGGGGCTGGGCAGACGACCGGGGCTGGGCGAGGTGACGGTTTGTTGCGACGATCGGCAGCGGCGGTGGCGGTGGCGGTGGCGAGGCTCTGCTTCTCCTTTGTTTCTTCCCTTCCTCCTCTCTTCTCTCCCTCTTTCTCCTCTGTTTCCTCTCTTCTCTCCTCTTTCTCCATTTCAAGCCGTTTCGAGCCTCTAAAAGTCAAGCTACGAGGCATTTTCCATTAAAATAATAGGGATCAAATTATTACATCCTATAATCAATGGGACTATTTGCATAATTTATCTTTTTTGTGTCATGCACAAACTAATAGTATAGCCAAACATATTTTATTCTTAAATTCATGTTTTCATGTTTTAAAATGCCCAAAAAAAACTTTTATATCAATTTTTTTTTTTGTTCTCATTATTTTAAAATACTTGAGTCATTAAATATGTAAAAATATCTTAAAGATTTTTATTATTATTTATATATAATACAACGATTTAAATAAGTATATTTTTTAATTTTTTACAAAAAGACGTACAATGTGGTAGAGAATAATATGATCCAAATAAGAAATGATGTAACACAAATAAGATGATGTCGTAACTATTTCTACTTTGAGCTGATGTCGTAGACATCCTTCTCTCTGATGATGAAGATGAAGACGAAGATGGGGATACCAACATCCATAAGGATGATCACCCCATGGAGCCCACTAGTATACCAAGAATATCTCTCCCCAAGAAACTCCTAGAGCAGATCAGGAAACCATGGACCAATACTCTTATTGTTCGTCTTCTTGGTAAGAGCATAGGGTATCGGATGCTTTGCAACAGAGTGAAGACCTTGTGGGCAATCCAAGAGGACTTTGATGCTATAGATTTGGGAAATAACTATTTTTTGTTCAAGTTTTCTTCCCAGGATGACTGCAACCATGTATACACGGGAGGTCCATGGGTCATCAAGGACCATTACCTTATGATTCGGAAATGGGAGCCTGACTTTAAGGCATTGGAAGCCTTTGAAACCACTACTGCTGTATGGGTAAGGTTTCCGGAGCTTCCGATTGAGTATTTCCAAGAAAAGGTCCTATACACCATTGCTAAACAGATCGGGAAACCACTCAAAATTGACCATACAACGGCCATGGCTACCAGAGGCAAATATGCTAGAGTTTGCATTGAAATGGATCTAAACAAACCCCTCTGGCCCAGATTTCTTTTAGGTAAGAAAAGCTATAACATTGAATATGAATCTATTCACTCATTTTGCTTCTTCTATGGCAGGGTGGATCATCGAAAGGAGTTATGCCAATTCAAAGCAGCAAACCAATCTTCACAGGTGCCTCAAACCACAAGCTTGCCGCCGGCCGGTGATGGACTAGCCGTTTCAGAGAACTCCTTAATGGTACAATTGCAGACAAATGACAGTCGACAATGTTCAAAGGGAAGTTATGCTGATTTTGGGCCGTGGATGTTAGTTACCAAAAAGACCCGAAGGCCCACACCCACTCGGAAGGCCCAAAACAATGAACCTAGCCCAAACTCCAATAGATTTACTGAATTAGGCAGTTCTGCTTATCAGGATGAGGGATCTGGCCGAAGGAAAAAAACCAACCGATTGGGCGTTGAAAATGAGGTCTCCTCATCATTTAATGCTACGACCCCTTCTAGGCAAGAGATTACCATAGTTAACCAAAGGACTAACCACACCAAGAAACTCAACCACTCTAAAAGCCTAGGACAATCCCCATCACACCCAGCACCATATACACCATCCAACCCACGTACAATTCCAACTTTGAGCTCAACAATCCATAAAGATAAAGACAATACATAGAAAGAGTTCACTCCTATATTGGAGCCTAAAACTCCTGCTCCCAAGGAATCTGATAACATATCTCTAGAAATCCCAATGGAAATGATAACTAAAGCCCCCTCCAACTCTCTCCCACCCAGCCCACTTTCTTTAAACCAAACCATATCTCTCAGAGAAGGGAAAGAATGAGCTAGGAAACCTTCTGATCCAGATATCAAACATGAAAAATGAGATGAACCACCCAGACGTACAATCCACAAGATGGAAGGCAACACATTGGGGCTGTTGTTAGAGACAGGGACAGAAGCAATTCACCGAGTAGACACAATCTGGTGGATAAAGCAAATAAGGCTGAGAATCGAACCAAGGTTGAGCAACACAGCCATTCCTCCACTCCACTCACTGTAAATGGCATCCATGCGGTCAATCGACCAGGATCATCGTAGGATACATAGCCTCCTACCAAGTCTTATAGTTGATCCTCTACCCTCATTTCCCTCCATGGACCCGCTCAAAATCTTGATTTGGAACTGCCGCGGGGCTGGTAACAATACCTTTCGACGCAACATGCATGAACTCCTTCAAACCCACAAACTTGGGATTCTTGTTCTTTTGGAAACAAAAGTCACGTATAGCTCTATGGGAAATTTCTTCAGCAACATGGGTTTCTCAGCAGCTACCATTGTTGATCCCGTGGGACAATTAGGTGGAATTTGGTTAATCTGGGACACTGACCAAGTTAACGTTCCTGCATCCGCTTTCTCTAACCATTATATACAAGCCACGGTTCATAAAGAGGACTACGAGGAATGGGTTTTTAACGCATTGTATACCAGCCCTAACCCCTCTCTAAGAGAGGCACTTTGGGAGGAGCTAGAAGACATAGTGAGGAACTTAAACAAGCCTTGGCTTATAGCCGGAGATTTCAATGACTATGCTAACTAGAGTGAGAGGAGGAGCTTCTCACACATCCATAATCAGAACAGAACCCAGAGGTTTATGAAAATGATCAATAATTGTAATCTCGTTGATTTAGGAAGTGTTAGTCCCCATCTTACATGGACAAACAACCGTCAAGGCCTGGCTAACTCTATGGAGAGGTTGGATCGAGCAATGAGCAATGATCAATGGCGAGCCCTTTTTCCTGAAGGAACTGTGAGGACGCTCCTACGAACCTACTCAGATCATTCTCCACTGGTGGTATACACTCAAGGTATGCATCTCTTTAACCCTCAGAATAGGTCTTTTAGATTTGAAGCGGTCTGGCTTTGCCACCCTAATTTCTTTGAGGTTGTTCATATTTCTTGGTTAAACAAAGATTTTAAACTCCTTGAAGCCATTGATAACTTTACTCAGAATGTTAAAACCTGGAATAGAGAAGTCTTTGGTAACATCTTTAAACGCAAAAGAACTCTTTTGGCCCGTATAGAAGGCATCTAAAAAGCTTAAGCCCAGGTCTTTTCTCATAACCTGCATATCCTGGAGAAAGACCTCATCAAACAATTAATTCGACTCTTTTTCAGGAAGAGATTCTTTGGTTTCAAAAATCCAGAAACAAATGGCTCACTATGGGAGACAATAACACTAGATTCTTCCACATATCTACCCTAACCAAGCGCAGAAAGCTTAAAATTCATGTGCTAAAAGATGACAATGGTAATTGGATCTCGAATACTAATGACCTCAAAAGCCACATCATGGATCATTTTAGTAAGCTTTTCTAACACGAGGCAACTCACCTTGTGGATAAATGGATTAACATTGCTAGAACCTATTTCACCTCTGAAGATAATAATCGTCTCCTTGCCCCTGTGTCTAACTCTGAAATATGGACAGCCATCAAAAACATTAAAGCCTTCAAAGCCCTGGGAAAAGATGGCCTCCAAGCTATCTTCTACCACAAACACTAGAACACTATTAGTACATCTGTTTGCCACTTTACCCAAGAGTGCTTTCACTATAAAAATGTCCCCAAAGAAATCAATGAAACTCTCATCACCCTTATACCCAAGCTAGATAATCCCGAGTCTTTAAAACAATTTAGACCCATCAGTCTTTGCAATGCCATCTATAAATCCATCTCCAAAATCATTGTCAACAGGCTCAGACCTCTTATTCCTAACCTTATCAATCCCAACCAGAGCAGTTTTATCCCCGTCAGAACCACCACTGATAATATTATCATAACCCAAGAAATCCTTCATACACTTAGATGCAAAAAGGCAAGCTTGGTGGCATGATCCTCAAAATTGACCTTGAGAAAGCCTATGACCGAATTTCCTGGGATTTCATACATCATACTCTTAAAGAATTCAAGCTAACTCCTGACTGGATCACTCTCATCATGAACTGTGTGACTTCTGTTTATTCTGCTATAATTTAGAATGGGGAAACCTTACCTAACATCAGTGTGGGGAGAGGTCTCAGGCAAGGAGATCATCTCTCCCCTTATTTGTTTGTCCTTTGCATGGAAAATCTCTCCAACATGATTCGTCTCAAAACTGAAAGTGGAAAATGGAAAGGCCTCAAAGCTTCTAATAACAGCCCTCTCATTTCCCATTTGTTTTTTGCAGATAATTTGATTCTCTTTGCTAAAGCTAATAGAAGTAACTATAATTGCACTATGGAAATACTATCTGAGTTTTGTGACATGTCTAGTCAAAAAATTAATTTTCATAAATCCAAAATGTACATTTCCCCCAATATCTCTAGAAGAGAAGCTCTCCCTCTCAGCAATATGTGTGGCATTTCTATCACTACTAATCTAGGGAAATACCTGGGTACTCCTCTTCTTCACACCAGAGTTAGCAAAAATCATTTACAAGACATTCTTGACAGAATAGCCAAAAAACTATCTGGTTGGAAAGCCAAAACTTTATCCCTTGCAGGCAGGGCTACCCTAGTCAAGGCTGTCACCTCTTCCATGCCTAATCATCTCATGCAAACCATGGAAATTCCAAGAAGGGTCTGTGACCAAATTGATAAACTGAACAGAAATTTTCTCTGGGGTAATACAGAGGATAGGAAGAAAGTTCATCTTGTTAATTGGCAGCAGGTTTGTAAATCTAAGAGAAATGAGGGCCTTAGCATAAGACAAGCTAGAGCCTAGAACTCAATGCTTATCTCTAAGTTGGGATGGAAATTGACTATTAACTCTAATGAGCTTTGGTGCAAAATTCTAAAAGCCAAATATCTCAAGGACCATTCAGTCTCTAAGTGGCCCACCCAGAGAAGAGCATCACACACTTGGAAAAGCATTATCAGGAATAAGGAGGCCCTGGGTAGGAATATAAAATGGAATGTTGGTACAGGGGAGAGCATAGCCTTATGGACAGATTGGTGGTGTGGCAACCAACCATTGTGTGTCACTCAACCAGAGGCCCACATTGATAACACAACCAAAGTTAGTTCTATAATCGATGGAGAAGGGCAATCGGACTTAACCTCAATTCAAGAACTTATCTCCCAACCAGGGAAAGAGGAAATTCTCAGTATATATAGACCAAGGTATATGACTTTTAGTGACACCCCTCATTGGAAAGGCTCCCTTAGTGGCGACTATTTAACAACAGTAGCTTACAAAGCTATTTTAAATGAAGACAGAGAGGAAGTGAATTGGCAGTGGATTTGGAAAATAAAGGCCCCTCACAAACTCAAAACCTTTCTCTGGCTTGTTATGCATAAGAGGCTTCTAACCAACCATATGAGGCTCATCAGACATCTTTCAAATTCTGAGATTTTCCCCAGATGCCAAACTGGTAGAGAAGATATGTACCATCTACTTCGGGGCTGTCCTAAAGCAAAGGCAATATGACTTAACCTTAAAAGCATTAACTGGTGGCAGCATAGTAACAACATCCCTCTGCAGGCATGGATCAAAGTTAATATGAGAAGTAAGGATCAGGTGCACAATATTCAGTGGCCTATTGTATTCTTGACAACACTCTGGAATATTTGAAAAGAGAGGAACAAGGAAGTGTTTGATAATCTATCCACACCTATCCATATCACTATTAACTCCATTGTTGAACAAGCTATGGAATCTCAGGAGGCCTTCCAAGACATCCTGAACCCACATTTCAGAGATCCCAATTTAATGATGTGGTCTTGTCCTATTGCAGGTAAACTCAAACTAAACACGGATGGAAGCTCCAAAGGAGACCCAGGCCAGTCCGGGTATGCAGGGCTGCTCAGAGATGAGGTTGGAACCTGGGTGTGGGGGTACTTTGGCTATTTAGGAAATTGCACAAGCCTGGAAGCTGAACTGTGGGGCATTTACAGAGGGCTAACCATTATCATGCAAAAGGGATTGACCAACATTGAAATTGAGACACACAGACAGCTATGGAGCTGATTCGAGATGGAACTGCAGCAAATTCTCCCTATCAAGCACTCATTGAGGATGCTAACTTCCTCTTAAGGCACTGCCAATGCACAATCAAAGCCATCCCCAGAGAAGCTAATCAGAGTGTTGATGCTCTGGCCAACCTACGTGTAAACCAACATGATCACACTATCTTTCTAGAGGATCCTCCAAGTTCCATTCCTCTTTTTTAATCACTGATATGAGCATTGTTAGCTCTAGTAGGGATTGATGTATCCCAGGAGTGTAGCAGTAAACTTCTCTCTTTGTTTTAACCTTTAACCTTTGTATGAATCAAAAAAAAAAAAAGAAAGTAACACAAATAAGATAAAAATATTTTTAAAAAATGCTAAAATAGCTTAACCCAAACAATGAAGATAAAAAATAATAAAAATCAAAGTGAGACGAAGGAAATACACAGATAATAAGATTCACACGCCAAGTGGTGAAAGTCAAATTGCTGGTGACGAAATTAGACATATAATATCCTTTTCTTTTTTGGACTAATTCTCTCCTTAAAAAGTACACTTTTTAGCACAAAATTATTTTATGTGCATTTATTAGTGATTTTTAAAAATGTTATCACTAAGACTATGTTTGTTTTGACATAAAACATTTTTATCAAAAATATTATACTCATTTTCTATTATTTGGTTAAACAAAAAGTAAGTAAAATATTTTTTTGAAAAAATATTTTTGCATCATTTTTTTAAAAATGACTTGCCTTCAAAAATTTCGTAAGCCAATTTTTACAAAATTGACTCTCACTCAATACATTTTTAACACATTTAACCTTTTTAAATAAGTATTTTAATTCCGTAAAAAGTCATAAATGACACTTTATTGATTCAAAATTTCTCTTTTAGGCAATAAAATATTTTGTTTCAAGTATCAATCAAACGCCAAAAAATAAAAACAAAAACATTTTTTTTAAAATAAAATATTTTACGTCAAAACAAACAGAGTTAAAAGTTTTTTTTTTTGTTATGACTAAATTTGTCTCTTAATATTTTTTTTAATAAAATTTTCATTATTAGAGACAAAAAAATTTGATCTTTAAAACTGTTATATGTCAGTATGTTTGATTTTAGTTTTCCGAATTCAATTTTTTGAAAACTGAGTTTTTTATTTTTTATATTTTTTTTTGTTTTTAGTAAATATTTTTAAAATTTTAAGTCATTTTTTTTTATACTTTTTTAGATGCACTTTACTTAGATACATCTAAAAAGTAAAATATTTGTAAAAAAAATATTTCAAAATATTAATAAACACACAAAAATATAGTGAATTTTCAATTTTTTTTTGTATTTTTGTTATTTAGTGAATTTTTTTAAATGATTTTTTTTTCACAAAATTATACTTTTTAAGTGTATTTATATTATGTGTGTCTAAAAATTTTAAAAATTGCTTAAAATATTTAAAACATTCAATAAAAACAAAAAAAAATCGAAAAATAAAAAATATAATTTTCTAAAAAATATTTTTAGAAAACTCAAACTAAGCAAAGGGTTCGTTTGGAAAGTGAGTTGGCTATATGACTTTTTGATTTTTTTTTAACTATTTTAACTTGGGGTTAAAAAGTCTCGTTTGGAAAGAAATTTTGATTTTTTTATGAGAAAAAAAATGTAATAATTATGAATTAAATGTGATATTTTATCTTATTAAATTAAAAAAATTATTTTATTTTTTATGATTAAAATAACTATAAAAATAAAAAAATAAAAAAAAACCCCAAACTTTTTTTTTTTTTTTTGGTTACAGGAAAATCCCCCCACCCTCCTGCAAGTCCAAGGCAGCGCCCCATGAGGACATCACCAGGGTGTCCTGTTGTCCGTTTTGAGTAAGAGACTATAACCTAGAAGCTTGTCCCGACCTCCCAAAACAAGTTTCGATTAAGTCAGGACTCGCATAGCGGGGGAGCATTAAATCCACACCAATTAGCTGATTAGGCATCCTTGAGGTCTAACCTCCTAACCAACAGTGTTTCGCCCAGGAGATTGACCCAAAAAAAAAATTAAACTTATGACCTTAAAACTTAAACCCTAAGACCTTACTACAATGCCAGTACCCTTGGGTTAACCCCAAACTTAACTTCCCATGCGAAGCCAAAGCTATCTTCACGGGAGAGGAGTGATATACAAGTACCAACTGTCGGTGGTGTTTGGATGTCATAAATAATGTAATGATAGCTGGATGAATGCTTTTTTTGCACCTCGTGCACGTGGCGTATGCCTAACACTCCTATCATATATTTTTGAAAAAATTAATGATAAATCTAATTAAAAATTTGTATAAGGGATTAGATTCAATAGATATTTTTTATTGGTGAGTTTTATATTTTTGTAAAATAGTTTGATGAGAAATTTTAGACACTATGAGAAATTACACTTTTAAGTACTAAATTTTTAGTCATCGAAGGCTCTTTTTTAGTCACCGAAAGTCAATGACGATTAAAGCTTTTTGTCGCCCAATTAATCGCCGAAGGCTTGTCAGCATTAGTCAATGGCGACTAAATTTACGTTAGTTGCTAATTATTTTATCTTTGGCTACTAAAACGAACTTAGTCGCCAATAGACACTTTTTGGCGATGAAAGATTTAGTCGCTGAAAGTAATCAATTTAAAAAGAAATTATTTTTTTAGCGATTAAAATATTTAGTCGCTAAAATATTTTAGTCGCTAATAATAATACATTTAGCGACTACATATTTTAACTACCGTTTTATGTCACCATTAGCCACCAGATAGTTTAGTCATCATTATTTTTTATGACCAAACATTTTAGTCGCCAAAAAATGTCATGTTATTTCGTGACTAAAACAAAGTAGAGCGACCTTAAGTATTGCACTGAATTTTTCTGATCTGAAAACATTATGAATATTAACGAAGTCAGGCCCCGTTTGTTTTAAAAGGTAGAATGGAGGGGATTGATAGTGAGGGGATTAAGTAAAATTGTGTTTGTTTTGATGATAGTTGTTAGTGTAGGGATTGTTAAATTATTTTTATATAAAATAAATATAAAATAATAAAACAAATACAAAAAATACAAAAACATTAAACATTAATGTTAAAAATGCCCAACATGTAAAAAATTTTAAAAAAATAAAAATAAAAATAAATAAAATAATTTCAAAAATAAATAAAATAATAATTTTTACTTAACAAAAAATTAAACATTAATGTTCAAAAAAAAATGCCTGGCATGTAAAAAATAAATAAAAATAAAAAAATTCTAGTCTGCCGGACTATTTTTCTAATACCAAGTTCTGGAGGCCCATCTGAATCCCATCTGCAAGGCCTATCTTAAGCCCTTCGGCTTAGTAGTTCCTTTTTCAACTCTGTAAACAAACAACACATAAATGGGGCCCACAACTATCCTAATCTCAATCCCCCTCTCATACCCCAAAACAAACGGGGCCTCAGATGAGAAAGAATTAGCAGATTCAATATATGCTTGGGGTTACAAGCCCCATTCCAAAAATCAAGCTTTTTCTTTTAAATCACTCAGAAATTTAGTCAGTGTATTTTCCTTCTGGACAAAACATCACAATGATATAGCTAAGCAAAGATCCCAAAAACTTCAAAAAAATTAGTAGCGCATACTGACATTCCAGAAATGCAAACCACAAGTAAACATTATGAATGTCTTCTACACTAGCTTTGGAAAACATTAAGGGCCCGTTTGTTTTGAGGTTAAATAGATGGGAGGGAATTAGGATAGAGATGGGGTTATTTAGTGTTGTATTTGTTTGTAGAGTTGGGGAGGGGATTAAGATGGTGGAGGTGATATAGATGGAGGTTGGAAGAGGGATTGAGATGAAGGAGGTAAAGATGGTATTAGAAAAATCGTGAGGGGATTAGAATTTTTTTTTATTTTTTTTATTTTTTATATATTGGGATTTTTTTTTAAATATTAATGTTTAATTTTTTATATTTTTTTATTTGTTTTATTATTTTATATAAACATAATTTAACAATTCATACACTAACAATTATCATCAAAATAAACACAATTTTACTTAATCCTCTTACTATCAATTCCCTCACTATTAATCCCCTCACTATGAATCCCCTCACTAACAATCCCCTCCATTCTACCTCTGAAAACAAACAAGACCTGAAGCACTAGATGTTAGACAAGCAGACTAATTAAGTGCACAAAATTTTAACTCCTCTCCGAGTACAGTGTAATGAATTCCATGGAGCAAAGGTTCAATTCAAACAGTGAATCTCGCTCTATTTTTATTCCAATTACACTGAGAATTTATAAATTTTTCTGTGTGTGTCAATTTCCAACCACACTACCAAACAGGTACTTAGCTGGAGAACACCGTCAGAATAGATTAAGCTCGAACGACTTGTCACAGAAAGATAAGATTTCGGCGGTGGTTCGTCTACCCGGGGACACTCCGACGATCAAGTTAGTTATCTCTCAAAGATAGCAAAAGTGCTTAACTCACTATTCAGAATACAAAAGCCGTACCTTAAACCCACGAGGGTGCCTCTCTTTTATAGCCAACACTGACCTAATCCCAATAGAAAAGTAGCTTCAACAGACTTTGGCTCAATGCCAATCCTGGACTCCCAGTTGGATTGGGATAAACTCTCTAAGAGTCTTATCTTTAGTCAAACTGAAGTCCTCTCTCATTCTAGGACTCTTGTCCCTTATCCACTTATCCCGGATTTAAGTATCTTCGCAGATAACCTCGGCCTAGACGAGATTATCTTGGCGTCATGACCACACACGGCACCTCGGCTGGTACTTCGGTGCCACCTCGGCCACGTGTTGTCATTCAAAAATTATGTCCCCACAACTGCCCCTTAGGTTCTATTACCTCGGCATCCTGAGGTGATGGAACCTATATCGTTTCTTCCATTTAGCATGTCAGCTAAGCTCGCTTTGTCCTTTATTACCGAGGTCATCATTCGTCGGCTCAATACGACCAAGACTTAGTCTGTTTTCATTAATGCTTCAAAACCAATAACCAAGTTTGTTTAAGTTTCTCAGCCGAGATCGTCCCTCTAGCCGAGGTCCTTCTCTATTATCAAGAACCCCAAGAGTTTCAACACGCGTATGAGCTGTCACGCAGAGTATATTAACCGTTTTTGCCATGTGACTTTCCCCTACTAAGCCGTACCAGACACGCGCCATTCAGTCGCATCGCATTTGCGTGCGCCGTTTGACAAGCTCGTTGTCCTAGGCACACTAATTGCCATTTTGCCACCATTCTGCGTGTTTGATCAAAATCATCTCTCTCTCTCTCTCTCTGTCTTTTCACTTTTTCACCACCATTTTCGTGCAAGTTCTCTCTCCAACCTTCCCTCCCAAATCCTCCATTTCTGATTTTCGTGAAGCTTTCTACAACCACTTTCACTCTCCCCCTTCGGCGAGGCTTTTGCTGCACTTCTTTGCTCACTGCCACCGCCTGACACTAGCATACTTCACACCGGCCTTATTTTCCTCTGTAAGCCATTGTTCCTCTCATTTCAATTTCTTGTTTCGCTTCAAATTGCTATGTTTGTACACTGCCATGGTGTTTTTATTCACGCTCTTAATTTGTTACTTGTGTGTTGATTTCTACCATTCGTCATCTGTTTCACAATTCTATTCTTGCACAATTTGTTACTGGTATACACACACACACACATACTGCTCATATACTTGGCATTCTTACTTGGCGTACTGTTCTTGATTTGTGTATATTTATATTTTATGCAATGTTCTTGAACCCCTTCTGGTTTCCTTGAGTCTGAATTTCTATTCTTCTCTGTTTTCTTGTTGTGTTCTCCAGATTCTTGCATTCAATCCTTGTTTCCATAGTTTTAGGCTTGGGATTTGTTCCAGAAACTTGATCTTTAGGGAAACCAAACCTAAAACCTTTTTTGATCTTCGAAAACCCTTGCCCCAGCATTCGTTTAGGTTTTGTCGAGGTCCTTTAAACCCCTAACAAACCACTCATTTTTGCAATCCAACACTTCCCTCTTAAGCCGACATCATGGGTATGTGGAGGTGGAAGGTAGACACCCCAATTAAACTAGAATATTTCAGGCAAGAGTTCGTTATCCCTGTCGATATCTACCTTAGGTTGGCTGGGAAGAAGGACTCCATCATGCCCAAGGACGACTATATGCATTTTCTAGTCGTAGCCTTTGTAGAGTGTGGACTTAGGCTCCCTCTCGATATCCTTTTCCGAGAAGTCCTTCACTATTATAAACTCAATCCAATGCAATTAGCCATTAACTCTTACAGAGTCATCAACGGTATCATTGACTTAGCTAGCCGAGAAAATGCAAGGGTAACTCTAGCCGACATCTAGTACTGCTACACCATGTGTGGCCTTAAGTCAGAAAAAGGCTACGTCTATTACCTTAAGCCGAGGTCCACAAAATGCAAACTCATCGCCGACCTCCCTGATTCCAACAAGGGCGCAGGGGACGATTACTTCAGCGTCTCGGGCAACTGGGAGTTCCTTCCAAATGATGACCTTCACCTCTACTCTCTAAGCTGTACATTGTTCAGAGAGGGAGATGGTAAGAGCCAAGTGTTTACTTTTACTTGCTTCTCAAGTTTTTTTTTACTTTGATATTTTTATATGTTCTAACATCTGTATGTTTTATTTTTGCAGTTCTTCCTCAGCTTCCAAAGGACTTCCGCAAAAACTTCTATCCCAGTAAGGATTTTAAGAAGCTGTTGGGTCTGCCAGTTGAGCAGCGGAAAGCTTCTTTGCTGCTCAATTATATCCCGACGTACAAATTTGTTCTACCCGACGTCCCGAAAAAAAGCAAGTCTCCTCGTTCATCAACAACTCCTGCTGCAGCTTCATCACCTCGGCCAGATCAGGGATCAACCTCTGGTCCAACAGAACAGCCATCAACCTCGGCTCTACAACTAATCACACCCTCTCAATGCAAACGCCGACGTTGAACTGTAGCCACAGTCAAGATGGGTCGTAAGAAGGCTGTAGCAGACAACATTCTAGCAGACATCCCTGACTCTGTCACCGCACAACATTCACCATCCCAGTCTTAGCCAAAGCCAAAGCCAAAGCGACTGAAGAAAGCCCAACCTAAGGCAACGGTAACTCAAATCGCCTCTGAGGATACCTTGCCGATCTCCAAAATTGCTGAGGCGAAAAAAAGTGCTTCCGCCGTCGAAAAGAGGCCCGCCGAGGCTGCTCCCTCTGAATCGACTCGATCAAAGAAGCCAAGGTCAAAGTCTGTGACAACCTCGGGGTCCATGAAATTTGATGCCCCCTGGGCCCCTCCAATCACTATTGAGGACTAGCTAGTCAGGGTTGGCGATAGCGCGATTGACTTTGAAGTCGGCGTCGCCCTCTCCACTGCCTTGCTCCTTCCAAAAGACCTCGAACGCAATGCCGAGGTCAGCAAATATGAAAACTTCGCTCTAATGTTTCAGCACTCCGTTCAAGTAAGCCCCTAACACTTGGTACTTTGCATTCTCTGTTTTTCCACACTTAGAGAATTTCACTAACTTTTGTTTTGCCCATTTCTTTTAGGCGATCCAGCACAGCCACTCCTTCGCGATGTAAGCTTTTGACATCAAGAAGGAGTTAGTCAATGAGACCAAGAAGGCTACTAGTTTGCTGAAGACAGTCAACAAAGCTGAGGTCAAGATGAAGACACTGATGGATCAGGCCAAGGCAACAAAACAAGCCCAAGACGAGGCCGATGAGAGGGTGGGAGCTGCCGAGACCGAGAAAAAAGAGGCCGAAGCAAAAACCGTCGAAACCCAAGCCGAGCTCATTGCTGCTTTGGCCACAAAGGAGGCCGAGATCAAGGCAGTGGACGAGAAGGCGTACGCTGAGGGGGGAATTGATGTCCGCAAGGACTACAAGAAGCAGGTCAAAAAGGCATGCAACAAGAGTTACTTCCTTAGTTGGATGGTTGCTTTGAAAGAACTGGTTGTCCCCGAGGACTCTCAGCATAAAGACGATAGCCGACTCGTCTTGCTATTCCCCCCTACTCCAAGCCAATCCGAGGACAAGGCTGAGTCTAAGGAGGAAGTTGAGGCCGAGAAGACGGAAGAAACTGCTGGGGCCATGTCCCCAACTCTGAATAAGCAAGTCTTGGACTTGACTCAGGATGAGGAAGATGAAGTCTCAAAGGGTGCCTCCTCCCAGAAGACAACCTCCAAGGTGCCAATCGCCGAGAGGAACATCGATCAGACTCTACAAGAGATCGACGCTGAGCTCGAGGCTGAGAAGGCTGCTGAGAAGTCTTCCCAACTGTCTTTTAGGGCCGAGACATAGTCTGCTGCCGACGCCGAGTAGTCCATTTTGATGATCTTCTTTATTTCTTGTACTTTGTACTTTTTTTCACTTTTGAAACAATGTTTAGCTCTTTATTTGGCCGATGTGCCTTTTTGTAATCTGAACAATTATTCTTCAATGTCAGGCCGAAGTGCCTTCTTTTCTTATCTGAATGCAAGTCTTATTTTTTGACTAAACGTTTGAATGCTTGTCTTTTCTTTACTGTCTTGTATGATTCCATACTTGGAATATTCTGCATGTCTTCAAAGTACACCTTAACTGTGCAATTTTCTTGGGGTAAAATACTTCGGGTATAACTGTTGACTGTTTATCTCGGCCATGGCTTAATACTTGAAAACATTTGTAAAATTATTTTCATAAATGTTTATAAAGACTTCTGTCTTCCACTATTTTCCAAGTCTTGGCAACATGGTAATCTCGGCAAGTACGTAGATACTTCTTTCAATATAATATTCGCTTAACTTCAACTTGTAAATTTTTCTTAAAATTTCAACAAGTGTTAAACCAACCTTAGCTTGTAGATTCCAACTCCCAAGCATCATTCTCTAGCTCTCTGCCTCTTAATGTGAACTTAAGTTTCACTTATGATCACATGAAGTATGTACCTATAATCTTGTCACCGAGATCAGATTCAAACAAAGATTGGCTGAGGTTATCAACCTCGGTCTCTGTTAATCTAACTGATATGTACTTAAATTTTTCATTCTGTTGACATAACAAATCTAGGTTTAATTCAACTTAGTTCAACTCGATTATATGCAAGTATAATTTCAACTTTGCCAGATAATGAGTCTAGTTATTCGTCATGCTTCAATCAAAAACATCGCCAACTTAGTTCAACTCTATTACATGCAAGTATAATTCAACTCTGCCATATAATAAGTCTAAGTTATTCGTCATGTTTCAATCAAAAACATCGCCAACTTAGTTCAACTCTATTATATGCAAGTATAATTCAACTCTGCCATATAATAAGTTTAAGTTATTCGTCATGTTTCAATTAGAAACATCGCCAAGGGACTATTTCAACTGTGTTACACAAGTTTGAAATCAAAAAATGAGCTAAAATTTTATTATTACTTCGGCTAATAAGAGAAAACTTTAAAAAATAAAAAATCTAATGATAGAAAAACTTCAGATTGCAAGTTTTCCAAGGTATTGGCAACTCTTTGTCTTCACTATCTTCAAGCCGATATGACCCCATTGCCCAGGACCGAGATGATTCTATAAGGTCCCTCCCAATTTGGGCCAAGCTTGCCCTCTCTGGGATCCTTCTTGTTGCCGACGACCTTTCTCAGGACGAGGTCCCCAACTTGAAACTCTCATGGATTGACCTTTTTATTGTAAGCCTTGGCAAGCTGCTGCTAGTATGCCCCCAGCTGGATTGCTGCTTTCTACCTTCTTTCTTCCAACAGATCCAGTTCTCGGGCCAAGAATGCCTCATTAGTCCCATTTTTCACTCCCTGGGTTTTGACCCTTGGGATGTGACCTCCAATGGGATTACAGCCTCTGTTCCATAAGCCATGGCAAATGGAGATTCTCCAGTTGATCTTCTCGACGTAGTCTGATATGCCCAGAGTACACTGGACAGCTCATCCACCTATTTTCCCTTTGCTGTTTCTAGCCTCTTTTTTATCCCATCCAAGATAACTTTGTTGGATACTTTTGCTTGTCCATTGCTTTGAGGGAAACTTGGAGTGGAATAGTAATTCTTGATCTTGTACTCTGCACAAAAGCTCTTGATTAACTTACTGTCAAACTGTGTACCATTGTCTGCTATTATTGCTCTTGGGATCCCAAACCTGGTGATGATGTTCTTCCATATGAAGTTCTTTACATCAATGTCCCGAATCTTTGCAAGGGGTTCAGTTTCAACCCACTTGGTGAAGTAATCTATTGCCATTAGCAGGTACTTTCTTTGTCCAATTGCCTGAAGCAGCTGTCCAACAAGGTCCATGCCCCATTGGGCAAATGGCCAAGGGTTGGACACTGGGTTCAGATCTGCTGCTGGTTGGTGTATCAAAGGTGCGAACCTTTGACCCTTCTCACATTTTCTGACATAGGCTTCAGCATCTTTCTGCATATAGGGCCACCAGTACCCCTAAGTAATGGCCCTATGAGCAAGTGACCTGCCCCCAGTGTGGCTTCCACATACTCCTTCGTGTATCTCATACATGAAGCCTTCGACTTGAGAGGGATGCACACACCTCAAAAGGGGTCCAGTAAAAGATCTTCTATAGAGATGCCCTTCTACTATCAGACTGAATCTTGCCGACTTCAGTCTGATCTTGTGTGCTTCTTTATGATTATCTAGCAGTTTTCCATCTTTAAGGAATACTATTACGGCATCCATCCAACTTGGTCCCATATCCACACACATTGCTTCACGCTCTGTGTTCAGTGGTTCTACACTTGGAACAAGTATTCAATCATTATTGTCCTTGCCTCTCCTGGTTGGCCAAGGCATCAGCATGGCTGTTGTCATCTCGACTGACTTGCTGTAGTCGGTAATTTTGGAACAATGCCATCAATCTACCCACCTCCTTTACATAGGCCACCATCCTTTCATCTCGGGCAGCGTACTCGCCTGTTGCCTGGTTGATGATAAGCTGGGACTCACAGAAGACCATCACCTCGTCGGCTTCTATTGCTGCTGCCAACTTTAATCCTGCTATTAGTGCTTCATACTCTGCTTCGTTGTTTGAGGCCTTAAATCCCAAGTGAATAGATTGTTCCAGCATCTGTCCATCCGGCAATACTAGTACTACTCCTGCCCCCGCCCTTTGTCGGTTTGAACTTCCGTCAACAAATAGGCGGAAGGAGTCGCCGACGTAAATACTGTAGGATCTGAGTTTCTCCTCTTTCTTCTGTTTGGCTATCCCCAACTGGGTTTCTCCTTGTTCACCTGGACCTCAGCTCAATGGAGCCCGATATGTGATGGCGTCTGGTGTGAACTTGGCCACGAAGTCGGCCAAAACTTGGCCTTTGATTGCTGTTCTGGGTCTAAATTCTAGGTCGTATTGGCCCAACACCACTGCCCACCTGGCTATCCTACCTGTCAAATCTCCCTGCTGCAACAGGGACTTCAAGGGATACTCAGTTAACACCATAATTTTGTAAGCTTGAAAATAATGATTCAGCTTCTTGGAAGCCATTACTAAAGCCAGTGTTAGCTTCTCCACAGATAAGTATCTGGTCTCTGCATCAGCTAGGGTTTTACTCACGTAGTAAACTGCCCTTTGCTCTCCATTTTATTCTTTGATTACTACTGTACTCATTGCATGCTCTGAAACTGCCAAGTATAAGAACAGCTCCTCTCTAGGTACTGGATTTGAGAGAACTAGAGCTGTGGTCAAATACTTCTTCAAGTCAGCCAAGGCGACTTCGCACTCTTCTGTCCATAAGAAGTCTGTGCCTTTCTTCACAAAGCTGAAGAAAGGTTTACATTTGTCAGAGCTTCTGCTTATGAATCTATTTAAGGCTGTAGCCCTTCTAGTCAACATCTGCACTTGCTTTGCCGATGTTGGTCCCTTTAATTGTAAGATGGGTTTGATTTGATCTGAGCTAGCCTCAATGCCCCTTCTAGTAACCAAGTATCCTAAGAACTTACCAGACCCAGCTCCAAATGCGCACTTCGATGCATTAAGTCGGAGCTGATATGTTCTAAGGATGTCAAAAACTACTTTTAAGTCTCCCAGATGATCCCCGGGTTCCTTGGTCTTCACGACCATGTCATCTATGTATACCTCTACTGTTCTGCTTATTAGATGCCTAAAACATCTTGGTCACCAGTCTCTGGTAAGTTGTTCCTGCATTTTTCAACCCGAAAGACATCACTCTGTAACAATATAGCCCTTTTGGGGTGATAAATACAGTTTTCTCCTCATCTGGGGGGTACATAGCTATCTGATGGTACCCCTTGTAAGCATCCAGAAAGCTTATCCTTCCATGTCCTAAGGTGGCATCCACCAATTAGTCAATTTTGAGGAGTGGGAAACTGTCTTTGGGACAAGGCTTGTTCAAGCTGGTGAAGTCCACACAGACCCTCCACTTCCCATTCTTTTTCTTCACGACGACTGTGTTTGATAGCCATGTTGGGTAGTTTACCTCTCGTATGGCTCTGGCCTCTAGAAGTTTATCCACTTCCTCTTCTACTGCCTCAACATGCATCAACGTCGGCCTTCTTGCTCGCTGGATAATAGGTTTAGCCGACCTGTCCACATTCAACTTATGGCAAGTGACCTTAGGGTCAATGCCAGGCATCTCGTACGGCGTCCAGGCAAACACTTCAATGTTTGCTCTCAACAACGCTTCTAGCTCTTTTTTCTCTTCCTCGGCCAAGCTCGAGCCGAGAAGCAAGAAACGCTCTTCATCCCCTTGTTGGATAAGGATTTTTTTTAGGGCTTCTTCACTCTTCTCGGCTGGCTCTTTGCCGACGTCCTCCAGGACTTCCATGTCCTCATACTCGATCTATGCCACTTCTGCTTCTCCTATGTTGTAAGTAGATTTCATTGCTGCCATGGAGCAATTCTTCGCCTGCACCTGATCCTCTCTGACTTCCTCTATTCCCTGTTCTGTTGGGAATCGCAACAACTGGTGCAATGTTGAGGGAACAACCCCCATTGCATGCACCCATAGCCTTCCCAAAATAGCATTGTAAAGGGAGGGGATATCAATTATTGTGAATTCTGTTTTAACTTTTTTGGTGCCAGCCTAAACTTCCAAACTTGTTGCTCCTAGGGGCCATGTCGGCGTTCCATTGAACCCGACCATTGGACCATTGAATTGTTCCAGATCATCTTGGTGAAGGCCAAGCTCCTTGTAACACCTGACATACATGATGTCACAAGAGCTGTCCTGGTCAATCAAGATGCGCTTCTGTAGACGCGCCCGCGTGGGACTCATGCTACAGTTCGGACTCGATTTGTGTCACGGTTCTTAATCTGAACCAAAGAGTCCAAATCTGGCAAATCGTTTTGAGAAACAGATTTTTGAAAAAGTAGTGCCAAACATGGACTGCTTTGCCAGATACAGAGTCGCCACCTAAATATTTTAAAATGGGAGAATTTAGGAAACCCTGACTCGGTGCCGAAGGCCACGTGTCCGTCATCACCGGAGTTGTCTCGGCTCGGGAGCTTGGGTACGATCGGGGAAGGTCAGCTATGAGCACCCCCTTTCGCCCGGTCCGAAGACCGGCCTCTACTAACCGTGATATCCGTTTTTGAAAACTTTATGTGTTCTTATCCCGATTATTAGCCTAGAATTACTATGTTATGCGCGCAGCAAACAAGTATAGACCAAATCGCCCAAATTGGAACAAAATATTTCATGTTTGTTTTGAAAATGGTTTGCTACTCGCAAGTAGGCTAAAATGCGGATTTTGCCACCCTCAAGTGGGCTTTTAGAAAAGATGATTTTGCCACTATCTAGTGGGCTTAAAACTCACAGTTTTAATGCATTATTCCAATTTAGGTAATTCAACCTCCACCCACAGGCATTCAAGCAGTTATATCACATAAGCAGCTAGCCTCATGGTAATCATACTGTCATGGCAACACTCACACGCATGCGGGATGCTAAAGCATAAACACTTACATCGTACTCCGTGCCAAAATAATAAACTAGTTAGCAAAAATGTGCGTGTCCTAGTTCATGTTAAATTGCCTAATGCAACACATACAAGATGCAATTTAGATAGGCTCGGTTAACCTAAGCATGGCATATGAAATGCTACAAGTAACATGTATTCAATTTGGAATTGAAAGTACAAATGCAGTTAGCATGATGTGCCGAGCCTGATGCATGTCAACAAATGCATGAATGCACGCATGCATAGCATAAGGTATGCTAAAATAAATGTGCCCTAATCTACCATCATAAGCAGGTAAATAAAAGGGAAGAAAGAAGTGGAGGTTGGAAGACATGCACACACGCACCCACACTTATTACAGATTTGCCCTCACTCGGAGGGACCGAATGAATATTACAAATTAATTAACTACGCAAGCTAATTAAATATTACAAATTAATTAACTACGCAAGCTAATTAAATATTACAAATTAATTAATTAATTAACAAATTAACTAATCTAGGAAAACAGGTAAACCGCCTCGGGAAATGCGCCGCCATGCATAGGCTACCTCTGTTTTCTTTCCTCTGCTCCTCTGAAGACTACCAAAACCTCAGGACTGCTTCCTTGGACACTGAGGAGTGCCACCGGCTGAGTAGAATTGCCACCGGCACTGGTGTGTGGCCATCGGCACAAAATGGAGTCTATCGGCAAAGGAAAGATTGCCGGTCGGCATCTTACACTGCCGGTCGGCAGAGTATTCCTGCAGAACCTGCAACCCACAGCAACAGAGGACAAGGCAAAGCATGGCAGCACATTTCAAGGCATATATGCACCAACCATGTCTCTTATCATTGTAATGACTCAAAGGGACATGTGCCTCGATTCTCGGACCACCAATCACGCATTTCCATGCATGATGGCCCAAAGAACCAAGTATGCAACTTTGATTTGAAATGCAATGCAAACCAATCAAACAAACAAGGCCCAATTCCTATCACCAAGTCAAGGAACAAGGCATGCATGCAAGATGCAATGCAACCTAAGCATACAAGCTAGGGATGCAACATGGCATACACAATGCTAACAACATAACATGTGCAACGCTTTGAAACATGGCATACACAATGCAAGGTGGACTTACACCAATGTGAGTGGACCTCAGCCGCACCCACATCAGTGGCCATAAGATGAAAGTGAAGTGCCTCGAAATGCGTGCACACGGGCACGCAAATCGAAGCAATGGCATACGCAATGTAAATGACATGAAAATGTGATATGGGCTTACACTAACATGAGAGAGCCTCAGCCACACTCACATAAGAGGCCGATGGATGAAAATGGAGTGCCTCGAAATGCGTGCACACGGGCACGCAAACCGAGGCGATGACATACACAATGCGAATGACATGAAAACATGATATGGGCTTATACCAACATGAGTGAGCCTCGGCCACACTCACATGGGATGCCGGCGGATGAAAATGGGACTCTCGAAGTACGTGCACGCGTGCACGCAAACCGAGGACCGAACCTACGGCACGGAATGCCACTCTAACAAGACATGGCAAGATGATATGCTAGCATGCAAATTTCAGAAGCTAAACATGACCCGAAACAGCCCCGAATCATGGCAAAATGGCACCCGATGCATGACATGCGACCCGAAATGCAAAATTAGGCATACACAATGGCCTACAGCTATACAAAGCATGCACAATACGGACATGGAGCATGAAGACAGAAGCAAGGCATCCCTGAGACAAGAATTTTTACAGTTTATGACATGGCCAAACAGCAAGCAAAGATGGGGCTAAAATGGCATACAAAAACGGCCCTAAACATGCGATTATGAAGCAACTCACAGCTTCTGACCCCAAACATGTTAGGGCCCTTCAACAACATTGAAGAGGGGCCAAAAATATGCACATTTACAGTTCATGGCAAGGCTCAAAAACAGATACAAGCATGGCAAACAATTTATGCAAGATTAAGGCCACAAGAGGGCTATAACATGAAGTACACAAAATATTCATCAAACAGCCAAAGACCCTTAATAAAACATGACAAGGGGGTCAAAATATGGCTGTTTTGAGTTCGGACCTCAGCCCAAAAACAGCAACATCAGGGGCTGCCAAGACATACAAAAATGGGACCAAAAAGAGGATATAAAGGGAAGTACAACATGGAAGTCCCAAACAGTGTTGAGCCCTTCTTCAATGTTGAAGAAGGGCTCAAAATAAGCCTATCTTCAGTTTACATCAGGCTCAAAACCACATTACACATAGGCCAAAAATAACATGCAAGATTAGGGCCTAAATGAGAGATAAAGAAGGAAGTGCTAGCTACTATCCTCAAACAGCAAGAGGTCCTCAATCAAACATGAAGAGGACCTCAAAATATGATGATTTGAAGTTTAGGTCGGAGCCCAAAAGTGCAAGCAACTATGGCTTAGATATGAAGCAAAAAAAGGCTAGAAAAGGGAAGATGAGGACTCACCCTTGTAGACCAATGAACCAGCACCTCTTGGACCAAGTTTGGGTGCTCCTAAGCTCTGGAGAACAGCCTCAAGCTGTTGGAATAGGCGTTGGATGCCTTGTGCTATGAGTTGATGAAGAAATGGCCCAAGAACAAGGGTGTTTGATGGTTGAATGGGAGAGATATAGAGAGAGATGGAGGTTTGTATGTATGTATATCAGATATATATAGTATATCTCTGGTTTTTTTGCCTCAAGTCTCTAACCTAAACAAAGGAGGAGGAGAGGTGCATATATAAGCAAGGGAGGCATTTAGCTTACAAGCTAAGTAAAGGAAAAGGGTCAAAGGGGTTCAAGGGGGTGCAAGGCTTCTAGAGGAAGCTAAAACAGCTGGCCAAGCTTCTCCAAGAAGCTTGGCCAAAGGGTTCAAGCTTCTAGAAGGTTAAGGGGTTCAAAGGCTCACAAGGTGCAAAACAAACACACATGCACGTGGGGGATCAATTCTGTGCATTCCAGCTGGCATAGCTGGAATCCACTCAATCTGCAGAATGCTCCGGAAGGTCGTCGGCTAGCAAAAATTGCCGGTCAGCACAAAAAAAGTGCCGGTCGGCACAATAAATGGCCGGTCGGCACAATAAATTGCCGGCCGGCACAAACAGAGTGCCGATGGGTGGCCGGTGAGGTCAAAAAAGTGCCGGTGGATGTCTAGATTGAAGCCCCGGAAGTTAGCTTTCCAATGGAGCAAACCTTACATTCAAATTCCTTCTGTGCAAAAAGTTATGTCCTTTTCCGTGAAGCCGCGCAGATTCGATCCAACCGGGATGATGCCCGACTTCAACTGATCATATCTCCCCCACCCGGACTTGGCTCTAGGAGATTCTTGAGTGCAAAATGAAGCCCCGGAAGTAAGCTTTCCGACGGTGGTGGCCCCATAGCTAAACTCCAAGTGTACAGATAGATAAGCCCGATTCAGCGAGGGCTGCTCGACTTGCTTCTACCCGGATTCATGCCGAACTTTTCCCAGACCAGTTTTCTCCTCTCCTTTCCTCTTTTCTTCAACTCCAAACCCCTAAACAAAGTGTTTTGAAGGATTTTCCTCTCTCCTTGCCGAAGAAATTGATTCTTTGCCCTGCACATCTCTCAACACCGAGCAAACCATCAGTGGTGCCCAAGTCTTAAGGGCGGTCAAAAATGGGGTGTCTACAACTTCACTTGGCATTCTCCAATTTGGAGGGATATTACCAAGGCATCGTTGTGTGGATGTTGCACCATCTCTAGGTCATCTTCAGTAAAGGACACCACTGGTCCCTGGCACTCGTTTTCCCTAGGTCTTTTCTGCAGACCTGGTACACATGCTGCAAGTGTTTTACCTTCTGAGTCTCCCCACGTATTTCGTTCTCATTGACCTTTGAGTGAATCACATTGATCACTCGAGGTTCGCCTTGTGGATCTGGGAGAGGCAGTGCTGCCGGTGCTTGAGGCAGTCTTGCTTGCTCTTTTCTTGTCCTAGCCTCGTCTACAAGGTCCCTTAAATGACCTTGTCTTACCAAGTCTTCCAGATGTGCCTTCAGGGCTCTGCACCCCTAAGTCAAATGCCTATCTTCATTGTGGTAAGCACAGTGCTTGCCAAGGCTTTTTCCCATAAATTTGCCCGGAACCTTTACTGGTGCTTTGTAACAGGGCTGATTTCGGATTTTCTCCAAGACTTTGTAAATCGGGATTTGAAATACGGTTCTAACTACCTGCGCAGCCCTTAATCTTGTCTCTTGCTTATTGTATCCTCCATTACCTTGGCCTCGCTTCAGCGAGCCGTTTCCCTTCTCTTGTTTTGACGTCCTTGTCCTCAGCATGTCCTCCTCGACCCTGGCATACTTTTCTATCCTGGCCATAAGTTCCTCCATACTTTTTGGTAGTGTCTTTGCCAGTGATTTTCGAAGCAAACAATCATCTTTCAGGCCATTCTTAAAAGACACGACCGCCGTCTCTTAGTTGCACCCTGATATTCAGTTGAACACCTCATAGTATCTCTTGGCATAAGCCCTAAGGCTTTTATCCACACTGATTCTCAGAGCCATCAGGGAGTCCACCCTTAATGGTTGTAGTTTGTTTGTCACAAACCTGGCCACAAACATCTCGGCCAGGCCTTCCCAGGTTTTCACAGTTCCTTTCTAGGTTTTCACAGTTCCTTTCGGCAACTTGTGAAACCAGTCCGATGCAATTTCCCCGAAGGATGAGGGGAACACCTTGCAAAGCAACGGCTTGTTCCCGGTGTATAGTGCCATTGAGTTCAGGTACAAGCTAACGTGAAAGTTGGGGTCCGACTTACCGTCGTATATCTAGAATCTCGACATATTGAACCTTTTCGGGGCTTCAAATTTATCCAATTCTATCGAAAACGGCATTCTCGGTTTGACCGGAGAAGTTACCTCAGCATCTTGTCGCTTCCTCTCGAGGTAATCTCTGAGATCCTCCTTGGTCCGTCAAGGAGCTCGGCTATCTCCTGATTTCAGCCTTTTTGGCGTACTGCTTCTAGTGTCATTGTGAGTCCTCTTGGACCTTTCTCTGTTAGTTGCGTCGAAACATAGTTCCTTCCCTTGAACATCCTGATGTTCTTCGATGGAGGCTTCTTTGGTTCAACGTGTCTTCTAGGATTCTCTTCTCGTTGATTCTCCATGCCCGTCCTCCCGTGAAGGCTAGTGAGAATGTCCCTTGGTCTTTTCGTACTGTGAGACTATAGGAACTGTTTTCTGCCCCCCTTTTCGGGCATCTTTCTTGGCCGCTGGAATCAGCGTATCTTGTAATGGGAAAGGTGGCTGCATGACATTGTTCTGCATCATGAAATTGACGACCGTTTGCAGGTCCACCAATTTGTTTACCATTCCCTTTATCTCGCCGTCCCTCCTCAGGCATCTATCTTTGCATACCTGGAGGTCGTCCTCGTTGTAATACCCACTTCGGTCTGATTTCTTTGGTACGTCGCTCTCTAGGCCGACGTCTTTCTCTCTAGGATTCTTATCCCAAGTTTCTTCGTTGCAATTATCCTCCTCTACATTGGGATCAAAGTGCTTACCACTCCCAATAGGGATGTCATCCCCAACTTTCTCTTTATGTCCGTCGTTGGCCATCTATTCTCCTTTCTTTCCCACAGACGGCGCCAAATTGTGTGTGTCAATTTCCAACCACACTGCCAAACAGGTACTCAGCTAGAGAACATAGGCAGAATAGATTAAGTCTGAACGACCTGTCACAGAAAGATAAGATTCCGACGGTAGTTCGTCCACCCAGGGACACTCCGATGATCAAGTCAGTTATCTCTCAAAGATAGCAAAAGTGCTTAACTCACTATTCAGAATACAAAAACCGTACCTTAGACCCACGAGGGTGCCTCTCTTTTATAGCCAATACTGACATAATCCCAATAAAAGCCTAGCTTCAACAGACTCTAGCTCAATGCTAATCCTGGACTCCCAGTTGGATTAGGATAAACTCTTTAAGAGTCTTATCTTTAGCCAAACTGAAGTCCTCTCTCATTCTAAGACTCTTGTCCCTTATCCGCTTATCCCGGATTTCGATATCTTCGCAGATAACCTTGACCTAGACGAGATTATCTCGGCGTCATGACTAGGACATGTGGCACCTCTGCTGGCACTTCGGTCCCACCTCGGCCACATGTTGTCATTCAAAAATTATGTCCCCACATTTTCTATGAAGAACTATCGCATTAATAATAAATATTACTGCAGGTAGGTTCGGCATCTCTTCCACAGTTGTGATTGATTAGAAGTTAAGATCACTACAAGTTTACATCCTTCAAAAGATTTGGTATGCATTACTGGAACTTAGAAAGCTTAGATAAATCAGAAACCACAAAATATCCAAAGACTTCCAATTTAACAACACAATTAAGTGATGTGAGCTTACGTTTAAGCCAGAGCCATGTTTGTTTGGGTGGACATAAGCTTGGGATTGGACTAATAGTCCAATAAAATTATTAATCCGATGTTTGGTTAAACAATTGAAGTACGGACTAACAATCTATCCAGATATGGTATCCCATATATAATGGACTATTCGATCCTACATAAGGGGTGGGATATATAAATTGGAGGACTAAGCTAAAGTCTAGACTATTAGTCTTTCTTATAATTCTAACTCAATCCAAACATAAGATAAGATACACAATCCAAAAGATTCATAGTCCTAGGACTATTAGTCATGAGAATACTAATCCAACCTAATCTAATCCGTCCAAACAAACATAGCCCAAATGTCCATTAGTCCCAATCTCTTCATATGTATATATATGCCATATTCATGTGTATCTTTAAAAGTAACATAAATTCAGAAGATTAGAGAAGATTCAATGATTGAGACTTATAAAAAAACTTAAAAGCAATTGCTATCGAATATCAAATCCATTAATACTTTTATCAATTCACACTGAGACACATCTATACTTCAATCAATTCACAACATAATAGATTAATTTATCAAAATCGAAAAGTAACAGAGAGAATCAAACATTCAACAAGAATGCACTCCAAATCCATCAACAAGCAAATATACATTTACATAAAAATAACATCTATACGAATACGAGAACGAAGAAAATAGAGTGGAGCTCTAACCTGCGAACTAGAGAGATCGTCGAAGAGGCTTTTCACTCTTATACAGTAAGTTATAAACATCAAGGCATATTTTGTACAAACCAATTACAATTCGACGTGTAGCAGAATAAGGGTAATACAGGAAGACTATTCAAGTCTTCGATCCTGATCGTACACGTGACAGTTAGTATTGGTTATTACGAGATCTAAGTAGTAGTGGATCAACAAAGAGATGCAAGGTGATGTGGCTTCAACGGTTACTCACATTTAAATTCAAATTTAAGAGGGAAGCCTAACTGCAAGTGATAGCATAGTGGAGCTAATTATAAGGCAACATGATCAGTGATCATGGAGGAGCAGTTCGACGGTTAGAAATGCAGTTCGATGGTCATCCTCGAGAAGTATAAATAGCAGAGAAGACCCACAAAAAGACCCCCAGACTCAGATCCAAAAAAACCAGTCTTATTCTACTTATTTTCCTTTTCAATTTTACATTTCCAGTCTTACATTTCCTGTTTTTTACATTCCTGTACTTTAAATTCTTGTACTGCACTTCATTCGTAGGAGTAGTTTCAAGTAGTAGATTGTTACTGTAAACCTCTACAAGGCTGAGTTTGAATCATTGTAAGTTTTTCACAACGACATTAAGCATTAAGATTATAACACACATCCACAAGTCAAATTAGATCATATAACTTATGGGATATAATAAACTGTCAAAATATTCGTAACCATGAACTCATAATTATAGATCTCACAACTAAAACATATTTCAAATATTTATCCTCTTTAAAAATATCACACATAGCTTGAATATACTTTCATAAAATAAGAATTTGTCAACTATACAAAAAATTCACAACGACATTATAAATCTCTAGAAAGATAAATCTTTAGATAGGGAATACACAGATAATCATTCTTTCAATGGGAAGTTCTACATACTTGAACAAATATTTTCTATTTCAAAACTGAAGTTCTTAAAGCTTCAATTGATTTGATATAACAACAAATTTAATATACAAAACTGATGTAAATTTGAAAATTCAAAATAGACCGGTACCATAAGAAATCATTTAATTCATTATGACACAATAATAAAGCTTTGTATAAGCATAATAGAATGTATAAGGCACACAAATTCTACAACATTCACTCAATCAAATCAAAGAGCATTGCATGAATATTGCCTACTAAAATAAATATATATTACTTGTTAAAATAATTGAATTCACCCTCACCCTCACATTCTATAAGCGTTTTTTTTTCCAAATAAAAATGTCTAAAACATTTAACTACAGTTTTGTTTTATGCATACAGTATAAATGACAATCCCAAAGATAACACACTAATATTTCCCTCTATGAAACAGTGTCAAGTTATCAATAGTGAATAAATTTAAAGAACATGAATACATCATAACACATATATACTTTCATATTTTAAAACCACATTAAAGTATATTTCAGTAAACTAATTCACATTTCAAAACCTAAATTACAAGATTTGTTTTAAAAATAACATAAAGTGTTTCTAATTTGTAATTATATAGCTGTTACAAGTTACAAAAATATCTCAAGCAATTATTTAACCCATTGAATGCAAATAATATATATTACGTGTCTACTCATAAATCATGACCAACAATTTTGATCTTCACTCTAATGCAAGAATAAGCTGGTAATAAGTGTCATAAAAGTGTAATGCCACGTGCATTTACTGTTGGATTTATTTTTCTAGTGTGGCCCAATAGCCTACATATTTTTTACATGTTTTAATTTATTTGGACTCCACAAATAGATAAAGCCAATATTTGAGATCAAGTTCAGTAAATAGAATTTTAATATAATCACTCTTCTAAGATAAGAAGGAAACCTTGATGGATTAGGAATTCTTCTGATAGAGTTTATCTGACTCTCTTCTCTCCTCTATATAAGGATGGGTGACTTCCCTTTCATATCATGAGTATTTTTTCATCACTTTAAGTTTTATAGTCATCCTAATTAAGAGAGACAGAGAGAAGAAGGTGAGCCAAAATTAAAGGTTCAACTCTAAAGGGGTATTTTCTCAACTTCTCTAATTCAATGGCTGACAAAGGTATATTCGTTTTATTCTTGAGTTGTATTGAATTCAAGATCCTGTAAAGTTTAATTCCGCATTATTTTTATGATTACATGTATTATTAAATCTTACATGTGGTATCAGAACTTTAGTTTGTGAATCAATACACCTTGGAATAATAATATATTTATGAATATTGTTATTATAGTTATAATTATTCATAACAACATATTTTTTGTTCATAAGGTTTGAACTCTCGGCATGTGTTGGTTATCTTGAATATACGCTGTATGTTCAACCTTGTAAGCTGCATGCCATATTTATTAGGCAGTGTCTGAATGGTACATCTAATCTCTTTCATATTCATTATGCATCAAAGAAACTCTTTTTGTGTTGTTAAAAGTCAAAGGTTGTGTGAAAGAAGATTTCATTCCTGATTTCTAAATCGTAACTAGGTATGCACATCATGGACTCCCCCACTCACTTTGTTTTGTGATATGTTAGGTGCAAACTTTTATGTAATTCTATATGCTGTTCATATGCATGTTTTGATTTATTATCAATTTTAGTGATAATAATTTTTATAATCATCATAATATGTTATTGAATTGAGTGTATTGCTTGCCGTTATGATAAAGTGCATAGATTAAAAGCAATTTTAGAATTTTGCTGAATCGTTCGAACTATTAAATAAATATATTTATTTGATTGTATCACATTAAAGGATTATGTTTATGCTTTGTTTAATTATGCACACTTATTGTCTATTATTGTTAAATATTTATATATTTTCATGATTTAAAATTGATATCATGATATAATTTTATGACATTGAATATTAAATATTAAAGTGGTTAATTCATATTAGGTGTAATTCTTATTAACCATTATTTTAGATATTCATGATTGTTATAATACATATATAAATATTCCTGTTCATCCAGAGTTATTATTATTATATTGGTAATAGCAATCACATAAAAGAAATTTTAGAAATCATAAAAATAATGATCTCATTAAAATTGTGATTGAATTAATGATAATTAAATAACTCAAAATTAATGAATAGAGAATATTGTTAGTTAGTTCCGTATTCATAGGGTTTACTAATTTAGTAGCTGCCAAAGTGGCCTAGATTTGTAAAACTTATGAATATAGAACTACATAAAATAATTGTTAAAAAGGGTAACATTAAGGTCGATAATATTCTCAATTGCAGTTATAATTAGGAGATTAAGACTAGCCCAAAGGAGAGTCACTTTCAAATAATTATGAACTGGGTAGGATAATGTAACTTATGTAATTGAAAGATTAGAATTGAATACCCAAAGGTAACATGACTAGCTGAAAAATTGCATAAATTACTTTAGACCTACATAAGTGATTCTTGACGAATGGACAATAGATATACCTAAGTTTTGCCCAAAGGAAAAACTTATGTGATATCAATAGTTCATCATAATTCTCAAAGCTTTAATATGTATATTGTTCTATCTTATTTCAGTAAAAGTTCCCACCTCATTGCACTCTCTTGCATCGGGCGTCCCTCTACTTACTGGCTCGAATTTTTCAGAATGGTATGAACATGTTCAGTTTACACTGGGTGTGTTGGACCTCAATATGGCATTGCTTGAAAATAAACCTGCAGACATTAATGAATATAGTACTACAGAACAAATTGCCCTTTCTGAATCCTGGAAAAAGTCCAATAGACTCAGTTTGATGTTCATGAAGATGACCATTGCAAATAACATCAAGACCTCCTTAACTCAAACTGTTAATGCATTGGAATACTTACAGGCTGTTGAAGATCGATTTAGATCTGCTGACAAGTCACTTGCTGGCACTATTATGGCTGAATTAACAACAATGAAATATGATGGCAACAGAGGAGTTCAGGATCACATCCTCAATATGGCTGACAAAGCTGCAAAGCTTAAAACTTTAGGAATGCAAGTTGATGAAACTTTCCTCGTGCAGTTTATTCTCAACTCACTTCCATCACAATACAGCGCATTCAAAATTCACTATAACACCAATAAAGATAAGTGGAATTTGAATGAGCTGACTAATATGTGTGTTCAGGAGGAAGTGAGGTTGAGGAATGAAGGACGTCAAATTGCATTGGCTGTAACTCATGGAGCTATAAAGAAAAAGAAGGGTAAGTTTGTAAAATCAAAGAAAAATCCACCAAAGAAAAAGAATGAACCTGGGGAAGAAAATCAGGCTAAGAATGGTTTCACTGTCAAGTGCTACTTTTGTGGCAAGAAGGGACATGTGAAGAAAGACTGCAGCAAGCGAAAGGCTTGGTTCGAAAAGAAAGGTAAGAAATTTTCTTTTGTTTGTTATGAATCAAATCTAGCTGAAGTACCTTCTAATACGTGGTGGATTGACTCTGGGGCCACGACCCACATTACAAATGACATGCGGGGATACCTCTCAACCAGGAAACCGAAGGAAAGTGAAAGATTTGTCTATATGGGGAACCGTCTCAAAGCTGAAGTTGTAGCTGTCGGAACCTATCGACTGATCTTAGAGACAGGTCATCAGATGGATCTAGAAGACACTTTTTATGTTCCTTCAATTTCTAGGAATTTAGTTTCGTTATCCAAATTGGATCGTGTTGGATATTCAGTTTTATTTAATTCTGGAAAACTCAATTTAATGTTTAATTCAAAAGTGATTGGTTCTGGTAATTTATGTGATGGTTTATATAAAATTACCTTAAATCATGAGTTTGCACAATCATTAGTAACTCTGCATTCGAATATTGGTTTAAAACGTGGTCTAATTAATGAAAAATCATCGATCTTGTGGCATAGACGGTTGGGGCATATCTCCAGAAATAGAATTGAAAAATTGGTGAAGAATGGGATTTTGGAAAACCTAGACTTCACTGATTTTCAGATATGTGTGGATTGCATTAAAGGAAAGCAAACCAAACACACCAAGAAAGGTGCCACAAGAAGTAATGAGCTTCTTGAGATAATTCATACAGATATTTGCGGGCCACTCAACATCCCATGTCTTAGTGGTGAAAAATATTTTATCACATTTATAGATGACTTCTCACGTTATGGATATGTGTATCTAATTCATGAAAAGTCTCAGGCTGTTGACATCCTTGAGGTGTACATAACTGAAGTCGAGAGACAATTAGATAGAAAGGTTAAAATAGTGAGATCAGACAGGGGTGGTGAATATTATGGTAAATATGATGAGTTAGGCCAAAATCCTGGCCCATTTGCCAAATTCTTAGAAAAGAAAGGCATTTGTGCTCAATATACAATGTCTGGTACGCCACAGCAGAATGGAGTTACTGAAAGGCGTAATCGAACACTTAAAGATATGGTTAGGAGTATGTTAAGTTACTCAATTGTACCTATTTCAATGTGGGGTGAAGCTTTAAAAACTGCAATGTATATCTTAAATAGGGTTCCTAGTAAGGCGGTCCCAACAACTCCTTTTGAGTTGTGGACTGGTAGGAAACCTAGTTTGAGACACTTACATATTTGGGGTTGTCCAGCAGAGGCAAGAATCTTCAACCCACAAGAGAAAAAGTTGGGACTCAAGAACAATATCTGGATATTTCATTGGTTATCCAGACAAGTCTAAAGGGTACAAATTTTATTGTCCTAATCACAGTACGAGGATAGTGGAGACTGGTAATGCTAGATTCCTAGAAAATGGTGAAATCAGTGGGAGTAAGAAAACACGAGTGGTGAATTTCGAGGAAATTAGGGTAGATGTGCCAACATTTGACCCTTATCGAAAAGTTGTTGTTCCTCAGACTATTCCACAAGCTGAGGAAAACGAACAACATGATGAAAATCTTTCACCACCTCATGTTTCACCACTTCATGAAGATACCACCATTGAAAATATTGTAGAACCACCACAACCGGCAGTTCTGAGAAGATCTCAGAGGGAAAGAAAGCCTGCCATTCCAGATGATTACATGGTGTATCTACAGGAATCTGATTTTGATATTGGGATTAACAAAGATCCAGTCTCATTTTCACAAGCCATGAATAGTGATGATTCTTCTAAATGGGTCAATGCTATAAATGAAGAGTTAAAATCCATGGAACAGAATAGTGTTTGGGATCTCGTCGAATTGCCTAATAACTGCAAAAAGGTCGGGTGTAAATGAGTCTTCAAGACCAAGCGTGACGCAAAAGGCAATATCGAACGATTTAAAGCCATACTTGTTGCCAAAGGTTTTACTCAAAAAGAAGGCATAGACTATACAGAGACCTTCTCTCCAGTATCTAAGAAGGACTCACTTAGAATCATCCTAGCATTGGTGGCTCATTATGACTTAGAGTTGCATCAAATGGATGTGAAAACTGCTTTTTTAAATGGGAATTTGGATGAAGAAATTTATATGGAGCAGCCCGAAGGATTTGCAAAGAAAGGTAAAGAACATTTAGCTTGCAAATTAAAAAAAATCCATATATGGCCTTAAACAAGCTTCTAGGCAATGGTATTTAAGGTTTAATGATACCATTACCTCTTTCGGATTTAAGGAAAATGCAGTTGATCAGTGCATATATCTGAAGGTTAGTGGGAGCAAGTTCATTATGTTGGTGCTATATGTGGATGACATTTTGTTAGCTAGTAATGACCTTGGCTTATTGCATGAAACCAAGGAATATCTCTCCAAGAACTTTAAAATGGTCGATATGGGTGAGGCAAACTATGTTATTGGCATAGAGATCTTTAGGGATCGATCTCGAGGATTGCTAGGACTATCTCAAAAAGGATATATTGATTGTATTTTGAAGAGATTCAATATGCAGTTTTGTTCAGCCGATGATGCACCCATCATGAAGGGTGATAAATTAAGTGAAAAACAGTGTCCAAGGAATGACTTGGAAAGAAAACAAATGAAGGACATTCCATATGCATCAGCTGTAGGGAGCTTGATGTATGCCCATACATGTACTAGGCCAGATATTAGTTTTGCAGTTGGAATGTTGGGAAGATTCCAAAGTAATCCTGGAATGGAACATTGGAAAGCAGTAAAGAAAGTTATGAGATATCTTCAGGGAACAAAGGATTATATGCTCACCTATAGGAGATCAGAACAGTTGGAAGTTATCGGATACTCAGACTCAGATTTTGCTGGTTGCCTTGATAGTAGAAAATCTACATCGGGTTTTGTTTTTCTACTAGCTAGTGGAGCAATTTCATGGAAGAGTGTGAAGCAGTCCACTATTGCTTCATTTACTATGGAGGCTGAGTTTGTGGCATGCTTTGAGGCTACAAATCATGCTTTATGGTTGCGAAATTTCATCTCAGGACTTGGTGTTGTTGACTCAATTGCCAGGCCGCTGAAGATATATTGTGACAATACCGCAACAGTTTTCTTCTCTAAGAATGGAAAGTACTCCAGTGGTTCCAAACACATGGAAGTAAAGTACTTGGTTGTTAGAGAGAGAGTCCAGAAACAACAAGTGTTAATTGAAAACTTAAGCACCTCTCTTATGATTGCTGATCCATTCACAAAGGGATTGCCACCAAAGACATACAAAGAGCATGTTATCAGGATGGTCATGAGTGCTTATTTTTTGACACTATTTGCGCAATAATAATTTTATTTTTGTTTTTCTTGTTTCTAAAAGTGTGTGTACACATTATTTTGAATATTGATAAACAGGAAATGTCTTAACAAGACAAATTACAAGGGCCTTTCAAGCAAATAATTATATATCCCAATAAAGGACTGGGTTGGTAAAGGTTATCAATAGTGTGGTGCATAGAAGGAAATATGACATAAATGTTATATAACCACTATGACTCACATTGGTGATCTGAAGTAATCACAGTATTATAGTTTCTAATATATCTGAACTTATTGGCTATTTTTTTTTTAAAATTCGTGATCACATGTCAAAGTTTTTAGTGTGGAATCCAATGAGTCAAAATTTTTTAAGTTGCATATTTAAAAAAAAAAAACTCATAATTGCATCATAATCGGCTTAATGGGCCAAGTGGGAGAATGTTGGATTTATTTTTCTAGTGTGGCCCAATAGCTTACATATTTTCTACATGTTTTAATTTATTTGGACTCCACAAATAGATAAAGCCAATATTTGAGATCTAGTTCAGTAAATAGAATTTTAATATAATCACTCTTCTAAGATAAGAAGGAAACCTTGATGGATTAGGAATTCTTCTGATAGAGTTTATCTAGCCCTCTTCTCTCCTCTATATAAGGATGGGTGACTCCCCTTTCATATCATGAGTATTTTTCCATCACTTTAAGTTTTATAGTCATCCTAATTAAGAGAGACAGAGAGAAGAAGGTGAGCCAAAATTAAAGGTTCAACTCTAAAGGGGTATTTTCTCAACTTCTCTAATTCAATGGCTGACAAAGGTATATTCGTTTTATTCTTGAGTTGTATTGAATTCAAGATCCTGTAAAGTTTAATTCCGCATTATTATTATGATTACATGTATTATTAAATCTTACATTTACTATTTCATAAATTGCATGTGCAACAACAACACCAATGAATATAATTAGAAAAGTATGGACTACAAGGCATATCATGATACTATTAACAAATATAATCATATACTGAAACACATAAAAATATAATCATGTACTGAAACACATAAAATTGTATGGTCTATCAATAATGCACTCTCTTTTTTCTTTCCCCTTTTCTATTAACTTCATGAATCAAGTGAACATACAAAAATTTCTTTCGGTGGCAGGAAGAGAGGTTATGATAAAAGCTGTCATTCAATCCATCCCTACTTATGTTATGTTTTGTTTCCAGCTTCCAACAACTTTTTGTGCTGAGATTGATTCCATGGTGTGTCGTTATTGGTGGGGACAAAGTGGAAATAAGAGGAAAATTCATTGGACCTCATGGGAAGCTTCGTGTCACCAGAAATGGGAGGGAGGAATGGGCTTCCGCCGGTTGGCGGATTTTAACAGTGCTATGTTGGCCAAACAGGGATGGCGCCTTCTCAAGTCCCATGACTCTTTATTTGCTCGGTTGATGCAGGCCAAGTATTATCCGAACTCGACATTTTTGGAGGCTGAGTTGGGGTGCAATCCCTCTTTCACATGGCGGAGTATTTTTAACTCTCGTCCTCTTTTGATGGCTGGGTTACGGTGGCGAATTGGCGATGGGCACACTGTTAAAATTTGGGGTGATAGGTGGTTGCCTAAGGGTTTTTCTTTTCTTCCTATTTCTCCTCATTCTCTTCCTAATGTTACCAGGGTGAGCTTTTTGATAGATTCAGATCGAAAGTGTTGGGACTTGGGAAAGCTACAGACCTATTTCCTCGCTGCTGATGTGGAAGTGATTCGGAAAATTCCTATTAGCCCTTACCTGCCTTCTGACATATTGATTTGGCATTATACTCGAGATGGGAGATTTTCGGTTCGGTCGGCTTATCATTTACAAATGACTCGGTCTAGGATTGGGACATATCCGGAATCGTCCAATATAGGAGAAGCCAAACGGCGTTTTTGGAAAGGGGTTTGGCATTTAAAAATTCCGAATAAGATCAAGGCCTTTGCATGGAAGGCATGTTTGAATATTATCCCAACCTGGGACCGGTTATGGCAACGTCGCATGCCTGTTGAACTTGGATGCAGCTGCTGCGATGCAGCTGTGGAGACTTTAGTGCACTGTGTTAAGAAATGTGAAGTGGCGCAACAAGTTTGGGCTGCTAGTCCTTTGGCTTTCGTTATCGATGTTGAGGTGGGCTATGATTTTTATCAGTGGGTGCTTGAGATTGAGAAACAAGTTGATGCAACAGGATTGGGGTTATTCTTTGCGCTGTGTTGGGGGTTATGGATTGCTCGTAACCAAGCTATATTTAATAATATTAAGCAGGTTGCGCCGGTGATTGTCCAGCGAGTGTGTGCCTATCTACAAAAATTTTGTCAAGTCAGAGCCCTCGTTCAAGGTCTTCGGGTCTGTCCTAATCCATCACGATGGAGGCCACCGTCAATGGGTGTAGTCAAGATTAATTTCGATGCGGCAACCTTTGCTGATCTGGAGGCCATTGGGGTGGGTGTGATTGTTCAGGAGGCTCATGGAAAAGTTATTGCAGCCATGTCGGAGAGACTTCCACATTGGGTTGATGCGGATTGTGCTGAAGCTCTAGCCGCAGCAAGTGCACTTGCATTTGGGGTAGAATTGGGCCTGAGCCATATTCATTTAGAAGGGGACTCGTTATCTGTTATTAAAGCCTTCCGCTGTGAGGATCAAGTGCTGTCCTGTTTTGGCCATATTATCCAAGGTGCTGTGTGTACAAGCCTGCTTCACCAGTTTTTATTGTTCGCATGTGTTGCGTGGTGGGAACAAAGTTGCCCATGGGCTGGCTCGTCTGGCGGGACATGTGCTCGGCAAACGAATTTGGCAGAATGAGGTGCCACCTGACTTATGCAGGATAATTAGTGATGAGGCTGTTTTAGCTTCTTAAATTGTATTGGCCTTTCTATAAAAAAAAAAAAAAAATGAACATACAAAAATGTTTTATAATTCTAATCTGGATTCTACCTTTTCCCTAAAACATTAGCTGGTATGAATAATTCTGAAATAATTAATTACAAACTGCATTAATACAATTTAACAAAAGCCTTCAAAAATATTTTGACTCTAATCACTTTTCATTAGACAAAATATTATGCAACTCTTGGCTTCGGATCTCCTGCCCCAAAAGCATGTCCCAACTCTCTGTCCCTTTCTTCTCGTGCTAACACGTGTCTAGTCTTAAAGATCAATTATATAACTCCGTTAACGCTTTGTTTTGTATGGCTTCTCTCTCCTTCCAACAAATATGACTCATCTAAACTTGAAAATAGAAACAAAATTACACATCGTTGCCTATCATCATCGAAGATTTCATGTTCTTGGCAATTGAAACATACCGTTTACAAATACCAGCAATCAAAAATATTAGCAAGTACCCATTAATATCATTCATACTTGCAAACTAGATGTGTTGAACATTTGCAGTGATTGGATCTTATTCTGGCCCCTTTTCAGGGCTGCAGAACAACAACCTTGTAGCGGTGATTCAGTCTGACCATGGTGATGAAGCCGAAACACAGATTAGCAAGGCAACGAGGACAACCACCTAGGAAGCACGGATACATATACGGGATACGGATACGATACGATACGATATGGATACGGCGATACGGAAAAATTTGAAAAACTAGGATACGGGTACGGCAGGGATACGTTCGTAAAAATATTATTTTTACAATTTTTAATAATGCAGTATGCATAAAAATAAAACCTATAACAAAAGACAACTTGATAAAAAAGAAAGATTCCTATAAAACTAAGAGTCTTCATGGTCAATAGCTTCAACTTGTTCCCCTTCATCAGTGAATATCACAGGACCTTAGTTAAAGCTAAAAAACCATTATTAAATAAAAATTTCAACAAATATACTTTTTTAAGTCATTAATGATAACCTAGGAAGCACGGATACGGATACGGATATGGCGATATGGATATGGGATGCATCAAAATTTGAAAAAGTATGATACGGGTACGACAGGAATACGTTTGTAAAAAAAATATATTTTTATAATTTTAATAATGTAATATGTATGAAAATAAAACTTAAAGTAAATTAATAAATAAAGAGAGAGATTCCTATTAACCTAAAAGTCTTCAAGCATTCATAAAACATCCAAAACTAAAAACAAAAGCAAATGCAAATTAAGCATCATCCTTACATGCCAACACCAAAAAAAGAATGAGAGCAAAGACAAGAAACGTGAGAGAGTGAGAAAGCGAGAAAGCGAGAGAGACAATAAGGATACATCAATTTGACAAATTCTATTACTTTAACTCTTACTATATTCCTCTTATCGAAGAACTAAACAAAATATTATAAGTAATATGTAATTTCGAGTATCCGATATTTCAAAATTAAGTATCCGATACTTTAAAATTAATAAAAAATTAATTAAGAAGTATCCGATACTTTTAAGAAGTATCTGATACGTATCCGCAAGTATCCAAAGAGTATCGGTATCCGATAAGTATCCGATACGGATACGTCTCTCTTTTTGAAGTATCCGTGCTTCATAGACAACCACAACGTCGGAAGATATGGGATATGCCAGATGATTTGTGAATTGTTAAGTGCAAAAAGGTAGGTTAATAGAGTTGTTATAATTGATAGCAAAGAGTAAACACGTGTCAGCATAAGTGGAAGGGGGCAGGGAATTGGGACAGGTTTTTGGAACAGGAGATCCCAAGCCGCAACCTTTAGAGGTTCCAAAAAGCTAGCTACATAAATTAGATTTGTAACAAAACATAAACTGATTTTGTTGTTAAAATTAAAACAACTCGTTTTCAAACTTATTTTTGTAAAGCTGAAACTCGTTATCATAGGAACAAGTTTCTAGGTTTTATTTTTATTTTATTTATAACCAAAAATACATAGAAATCTATCTTCCGAACACAAATTTAAAGCATTGTAACTTTACAACAAAGTTGCACTAGTGACTAAGAAATTACATTTGCAGATTAATTTAATATAATAATAAGCATGTGAGTCTAAAGAATATAAAATAGCACAATAACATGAAACTTGAAATATGATTTGTGATTGATTGAGAGACAAGTAAATAATTTGCTAGATCTAGCAATAATTTAGAAAAAAAAAAAAAGAAGCAATTTTAGATTGTTAGTTTAGCAATAAAAATAACAATATATGTAACACAACTATTATAATAACAATGATGACAAACAATAATATGTATAGACAAAAAACAAGATTAGAGAAACATAACTATATGAGATTTTTAGGGTCGCGTTGTCACTGTCCTAAAATTATTTTTCCTCCTCTCGTGAAGGTACAATCAGAGCAGAGTAATTCCAAGATAAACCCAAGTTACTCATAGCGTCCCTTGTTTAGTGTTCACGACCACCAAAAAGCTTAAACCAAGTTATGAACCAAAATTGCCCAAAACATAAACAATATATATATATATATATATAATATGAAAAACTCCCTTAACAATTCTATATTTCAAATCATCTTTTCTTCTTTTCTTTTCTCTACAAAATATCCCCACATCTATCTCTTTCTACACAACTCATATAAATATATATATATATATATATATATATAGATGAAAGAATTAAAACTCTACTAAAATATATATTAAATGTGACATAATTACAACAATAATATCTAATAAACTCATTTAACAATAATATCTAATAGGGTGAGCTCGGTGGTGCCAACCTAGTTGGGATCATTTAGATCACTGTGATACTTCTGCACTTCCCTTTCCTTTATTGATGTAATTTGTCTTGTACCTTGTATTTGTTTATTTCATCAATAAAGTTTCTCTTTTTGCCGATCAAAAAAAATAAAAAATAAACTCATTTAACCAAAATGATTAAAATCAGAATTAATATTGTAATGGTTAAACAAATTAAATAGTAATAATAATTTTATTTTTATTAAAAATTCCTAACACAACACACTTGATATAGATATAAAATCAGATCACATTGATTACTTCTCCCACTCATTATAATAGTTTCTTGACTTATTTAACCGTTTCAATTAGTAATTGTTGATCTAATTGTTTCACAGACATAGCGTGTGCCAATACTTCTAGTATATTATGTCGGCCTAAGTTATAATTAGGATGTAATGGCTAAAGATATTACGTTTTTAGTACTAACTCAATTACAAAATTATTAGGCCATGTTTGTTTTGTGAGATTGAGGGATTGGATTAGTAGTAAGGTGGGTTTACAAAAATCATGTTTGTTTTGCAAAATTGCTATTGGATTAAAAAGTCCTATGAGACTATGAAATTCCTCGATGGAGGGGATTAGCAATCCCATGGAGAGGTGGTACTGAAATCTAATCCCATGGGACTGGACATAAAAAAAACTATTGTGCCTCTTATTTCACAAAAACAACAAAGTCATCTTCTATATAATGGTCTCGTTGGGGAAGTGGCTACTTTTTAGGCTTTTTGGCTATTTAGCTATTTTAGTAGGTTATTTTAGTTTTTGTGTTTGGGAAGATAGGTTGAATTTTTTGTTTGATTATTGTATTGGAAAATGTGTTTGAAATGATGCTGGGATAAGAAATCACCAAATTGCTCCTAAAAAGTTGTTGTTGACATGCTAATGTGGGGAGCTTCTATTTACACACACTACCCTTTATACACTCACTTAATGAAGGGAGAGTGTAAAAAGTGTAGTGAGGGGGGATGTGTAGAAAGTGTATTTTGTGTGTGTAAATAGAAGCTCCCGCTAATGTGATGTGTTGGGATAAGAAATGACCAAATTGCCCATGTATATTAGAATGCTGAGTTGGTGTGTTAGTCAAAAATTCAAAGGGAAAAATCGTCATTTTATCCTATGTCTTGCATAGCAGCGAACCACTTGCCAACCCTCAGCTACAGTAAAGGCTTTTCAGCTTTTTTTTTTTTTTTTTTTTTAATAAGGCTAAAATAGCCTCATACCTCACTTCCCAAACACTGCCAATGAGTGCTTATACGTAATTTCGTAGATTTAATCCCAACCAAGTAATATCACTATATAGTAAGCAAATAAATACAATTTTTTTTCCTATATCTCTAACCTAATACCACCACATTATATTATAGTTTATATTATAAATATTATCACATTTTAACTATGTTTATTATTATTATTATTAGAGATTAAGTTTTTTACGGATCACACATTAATGTGTACTAATTGGGCGTTGTCGTTGTTATTAAGCCGTAAATTATCTTTATACGGTTGACCAATTAAACAAGGCCACCTCAGAAAATTTGTAAGATTTACTACAATCGTTGTACCCACACCTGATTACTCTTGCACATTCCTGTTCTCCCTCAAATCTACGCATCCTCTTCCTCCTATCCCTATAGATTGTGACCATACACCCGCCGAAACCACCACTGACCCATCCACTGACCACCGCCCCTCCTTTCCAGCCCCACTACCAACGATCCTTTACCACTTCCCTCATTTTTTCTCTCTTCCCTTCTCGCCCTCCCTTCCTCTCAACACTAGTGACCACCGTCGATTGAAGCCCTCAACCAATGCAATAGTAGAGAAGGCACAATGAGCACCTTTCTCAACGATGACGATAGTTTCAGCAAGGAATCAATGAAAGCGAGTGACATATGACGATGGTCACAGCCGTTTGATTTTGGTTTGTTAATGTAATGACCCCAATCCATAATATGCTCTTAATCAATAATTAAAGATGTTAATTAAGAGGTTAAAATAAAATTATGTGTTCATTGTGTATTTTGCATGCTATTTGACTTCTATCTGTTACTCGTAGTAATATCTGTTGTAAAATGTGCTTTGATATGAAAATTGAAAGCCTTATTGACATCCGAAACCAAAATTGGTTACATGAATAAGTTATTTGGAATATTTAGAACACTTTGGTAAGTTTAATTAAAAATTGATTCAGTTTGATAAATTAAGTTGTATTTAATCGACCTAATGTTCTAATTAACGTATTTAGCTAACCTAGCTATATATTTGAGTCTTAAGCTCATTTTGAGCTCAAACCCTCTCATTTCTTAGTGCAAAATTCAGTGATTGAGCCTAGAGAGAGAGAGAAAACACAAGTTTAGAGAGAGAGGAGCAAGAACTTAAAGATTATAGCAAGAGATTGAAGGATAGTGTAGATTAATTCAAGAATTGTTTGATACAAGTGTTAATCAAGGCTCTAAGTAACTTCTTGAAGCTTGATTTATGAACTTAAGTTAGTAATTGCACGGATTCATGATGAGTATATGATTAAATGCATGATTTGAGCTTAGACTAAGGAATTGGAAGTTAATTCATCAACACATGCAAGGTTTTGTTATGATTCTTTACTTTGGATTATGAATTTATCATCTATGTTGAGTTTTGAAACTATCTCATACATGCATTATGGATTTCTAAGGTTTTGAAAGTTGATTATCATGAGAATATGAATATAAATGTATATACTTGATAAGCAAGAAAAAAGGGAGATGAGATTCATAGATGCATGCCTAATTTTGGCTATCTTTAGCATGGTTCATGTTAACAATGTTTGAATTGAGATTCATAGCACACATGCATCCATGAATTATATTATTTTGGAGCTCAAATCCATATTTTGAAGAGTATGAGATAAAACAGGTTGAAAATCCTACATGCATGGAAGTTTTGAGCTTTGACTTAGTAAATTGACCTTGAATTCATGATTTTAAAGAAGTTTCTAAGAGTTATCCAAGTGTTTTCATGAGTTTGGAATGGCCATGTAAGCTTCTACAAGTTATAATACATTTTTTGGAGCTCAAACTTTGCGTTTTAAAACCCAGAAAATTCACAGATAGCTCGAGCGACCAAGTGGTGGCTCTAGCCAACATTGCGAGCTCCTAGTACTTTTCACTTTATAAAAGTTAGCTCAAGCGACCAAATGGTGGCTCAAGCGAACTCAATTTATGTCTTCAGATGGCTCTAGCAACCAAAAGTTGGCACTATCCATTAGCTCATTTTTAGCTTGTTTTCAAAAGATGTTTTATGTTCATATCTTTGTTCACATCTCTTTCCGGGCATTCTTAGGCATGATTTATAAATCATTAAGGCTAAACCAACATGAGTAATTGTATTACATAAGATAAGACGAATTATTCAATCCGATAATGTGTTTCAATGTATACAAGCAATGTGATATGAAAGAATAAGAAGCTAATGTAAGGAAAGCTAAGCCATGATGACCATATGAATGTGTAATGATAAGGCATATTTGTGCTATGTAGGTTTGTGATTGTAGGTCAAGATTCGAAGATCGATCAATCGTTTCTAGAAACTCACTGTGAGTAACGTTATTGTAAAGATATATTTATATGAATCATGTTCGAAATGTCATTCAATAAGTTATGATTTTTGAAATGTTATTTTTGTTTAAGTGAATGAATATCCTATTTTGAATCTACTATGGCATCCAAAGAAAGTTTCAAGTCATGGGGGACAACATGTTAATGCGGATCCATGACATATATATGATTACAAGATCTCTCTAGCCACTTGACAAAGTGGTGTTATGTTTGATAATCGGTATTCGGGACCGATTACTCTAGTCTGAAGACGATTTGTTATGTTCTGTTAGATGTACCATTATTATGTTCAGATATGTGAATGATTATATTATGATCTATTTTATGATTATGAAATGTTCAAAATTAGTTCACTAACCTCTTTACCTTAATGTTATTCACTGGGTTTTAGCTCACTGTTTATATATATATATATATATATAAAGCGAATGTGAAATCGAGCCTAATGGCACCTGTCTGGACTTTTGTTTTGTCAGCCAACCTAAGTGCCTCACGTGGAGGTTCCGAAACTGTTAGGTGATCATGGCTCTGTGTTTAAGGCTTAAGCATTTGTTTTCTTTTGTTGAAGATGTTAAATATTAAGACACTGGATATAATCCTTTTTGACTTATTTATACAATGTGATGATTTAATGATGATATTATGATATATGTATGTAAATGTTTAAAGTTTTGTCTTATATAAGTTTGCATAGCTCAATGGACGATGTATGTTTATTTATTTGCTTCTCCTAGCCTCTTATTTTGTGAATCTGTTAAGAGGCCTTCGGTAATCTTAGGAATATTGGCCAGTCATGATGGTAAACCTATAGGAGTGGGTTTGGGTCGGGACAGGGTGGTATCAGAGCACAAGTTATACCGCACACACGCGTCCATATGAGCTATAGGATGTCCTAGAAAATAAATAGGGACATTGCATTGACATGTGTGAGTATGTGTGGAATATTATGAACATATCTGAAATGAAAATGAAAACTATGAGCATGAACAAAGAAATTATGTGTAAGAACGAGTAATTTGATTTCGATATTGAATATGAAACTGATATGAACATGAACAGAGAATATTGGATGAGAAACATATATTGCATATGAAATATGAACATGAACATATAAACATGCAAGTTATGTGAGGTGTAAGAACTATTTGCCTATGTTTACTATTGTCTCTGATTACATATAGATGAATGGAAGGAACAAGAAATGTAGATGAATCTAAATCTTCTAATACTAGAATTAATCGACTAGAATGAATGGCTGAAGCCTTAATCGAATCTATGAGACAACAACAACAAAGACAACCACTTCTACCTCCTCCGCCGTCCCCTGTACAACTTGAACCAATCAAAAATGATATGATAACTTTGATACAGAAATATAGTAAGATGAAGCCACTGGAATTTCTAAGAGGTATTGAACCACTTAAAGCCGAGGCCTGGGTTTTAGAAATTGAGAAAACATTTGAAGTATTTCCGTGTATTGAGGTACAGAAAGTTTTGTTAGCAACATTTACACTTAAAGAAGAAGCCAAGAGATAGTGGATGTTAGTACGAAATGATAATGAAAGTGTGACATGGGACAGATTCAAAGAACTTTTCTATGAAAAATATTTTTCCCAATGCATCCAATCTAATCCAGTCCACCCAAACAAACATAGCCTAAAAGTCATATAAAGGTCATCATAATTAAAAATTAACCTGACCAAAAATATCTATAACTCTAAACTTAATTGTACAACTAAATTAATTTTCTCAAAAATAAGAGTTTGCCCAAATAAGAGAACTCATTTTTCACATCCACAAATATCTTGATTTTGCTTTGCCCAGATAAAAGATATGAACACATATTTGACTAAACAATTCAATTTACCACATATTCCAATCTTTTTTTCTTCTTCTTTCCAAACTCAATATAACACAAATTTTTACTTTCCAATTAATGAGCATAGAGGGTGAGCTATGTGATAGTACTTTACATTGCTTGACAATATCAAACTCAAAGTATCGGTATACTTAGAGAATCAAAACTAACAAGCAACTATACCAAAATACGAAAGATAATCACTAAAAAAAACACATCTAAGATTACCACAAGTACAGTTATCATGGTTTTTTAATATTACAATTTCTATACTAATTCTCATACATTTAATTCATCATAATGGTTTTAGACAGAGCGAGCAAATAAAATATAATCAAGTTTACATTCATATGTTCATTAGAAGAAAACTAGATCATGAATAGATTATAGATTAAACACATTATTAAAATAAATCGAACAAGTTTATTTTAGTGAACAAACGCAACACTACCATCTGTACAAAATAGACCAAATTTAATAATAGTTAATATAACCAAATATCTCTTTCCCTTGGTTTTTTCATTATATCTCACTAGATGGATGGATAATACAAATATATAGAATAATATGAGACATTTCCACTGCGTCCAAAATGGGACAAAAATTAAAGGAATTTATTTTGTAATAAAGAAAAACCAATGCTCATCACTTGTAATGATTCGACGCAAATATTCTAATAGAAACTTTGATTCAAATATTGAAATGGTAAAATTAATTCTCATTATGATCATGACTAAACCATTCAATTTGGCAGGTCTATAATTTCTAGTCAAATAGATTTATAACGGCTAATATGAAATATTGAAGTTTCAACAAATATTTTTGGATAGAATGATATTAGACTACAATGCAAAGAAATTATGCTCCAGGACAACTAAGTATTAAGCATTGAGATTATAACACACATCCACAAGTCAAATTAGATCATATAACTTATGGGATATGATAAACTGTCAAAATATTCGTAACCCATGAACTCATAATTGTAGATCTCACAACTAAAACATATTTCAAGTATTTATCCTCTTTAAAAATATCACACATAGCTTGAATATACTTTCATAAAATAAGAAATTGTCAACTATGCAAAAAATTCACAATTGTACGAGCACGAAATAATTCTTCTCGTATGATCCTTTTGATCAAGTTTGCGCTCCTCCAAACAATGTTGCTTTGCCACCTAAAAACACAAACGTGAGCTAATCGGCGGGTGTATGCCGGAAACCCCTACGATGCCTAAGTCAGCAACTAGACAATAGACAATAAGCTCTGTGTATTCTAGAGTAAGAATTAGGATACCTATACAAAGGTCTAGTCATGAACTTTTATAAACTTTACTTTGGCACAATCCTAGTAGGATTCCAACTCTCCCTATAAGAGTCCTCCTAGGAATCACACACCCTACTCACTACCAACCAAGTGAGATGGTTTTGCACAATCCTATTAGGACTATACTCTCCTTAGTAGAGTCCTCCTAGGAGTCATACTCCTACTCACTACCAACCAAGTGAGATGGTTGAACCTTTTACCTCGGTTATACATTCCTGCCCGAACTGATTTATCTCAGTCCCCTACCCTTCGGACTGTGTGATCGAAAGCCGATCTAACGGATGCCACCCTGCCGAGCTATACACAGCTCGGCCCTCGCCATTGATGCTACCTCCTTTTAATAAGCTGCTGCAACCACACCAGGCTAAGTTACCTCGGTCACACGCTTAAGTAATGATGTAGATGGCGCTCGGCCGAGTTATACCAAGACCGGCCGAGCTATACCAAGCCCGACATCCTTTCTCACCAATACCTCGGCTAACCACCAGGCCCACTTATTTCGGCTGACATCTTTACCTCGGCTAACATTGCGGTCAACCAAGTTACTTCAGCTCTGTGATACTTTAAGCACTACTATCAGTCTTGACTTCAAGATGACGCCCTGTAGAGCTATCGTTTAGCTCGATCCTCTTTCTACCGATACCTCGGTCCATAGTTCGGCCCAAACCCAAAATATGAGATGTCTTCTTGGCCTAAGACCGAGCTACACCAGCCCTTATCTCGGCCCATTACGCGATCCAACTCCCAAAGAAGACTTTTCCTAGCTCGGCCCAATTTGTTTACAAATTACCCTCTCAATTGCCCCTTAATTCCATATGCGTAGCATGAGTGGGATTATTTTTCCTCTAGCCGAGCTAAGAAGTTGTTCGGTTTCACGGCTTGTTCGGTCCCAATAAGCCTTGTCAGTTGCTTAGCATGTCCTTCCACTAATCTAGTACGACGTTATTCCCAGGATACATGGCGTGCCCCCAATATCCTTGTTCTCCTTGTTACCATCGTCATGCCAAAAATTTGAATAGCCCTGATTTTTTGCCTTTAACGTATATATCCTTCGAGTTTGTATACGTCGAGTCGTTCTTTCTGTGTCTTGCTGAACAGACTAACTCAGTTTATACGAACCTTGCCAACCTGTTTTGGCCGAGGTAATCATCATCCCGGTCAAAGAGTTCCAAAAATTTGTTGGTCAAACCTGCCAACCTACTTTGGCCAAGGTAACCATCATCCCGGCCAAAGAGTTTCAAAAATTTTGTTGGACATACCTGCCAACTTCCTGCAGCCTAGATCCTTATCTCAGCTTAAGAGAAGTAAGTGTTGGTTTTTCCAACCAATCTCTTCAGTTCAGATCCTTATCTTGGCTGAAGAGAGCTTAGTGTTGGTTGTTCCGGCCAACTCTGAGTGAAGTGTTTGGTTATCCCTGCCAAACGTCCTGTAGCCTAGATCCTTATCCTAGGCTTAGGAGAAGTGTTGGTTTTTTCAGCCAACCTCTAAGTTGGTTATTCCGGCCAACCTAGAGTAAAGTGTTTGGTTATTCCGACCAAACGTCCTGCAGCCTGGATCTTTATCCTGGGCTTAGGAGAGGTGTTAGTTTTTTCAGCCAACCTCTAAGTTGGTTATTCCGGCCAACCTAAAGTAAAGTGTTTGGTTATTCCGACCAAACGTCCTGCAGCCTGGATCCGTACCCTGGGCTTAGGAGAGGTGTTGGTTTTTCCAACTAACCTCTAAGTTGGTTATTCCGGCCAACCTAGAGTAAAGTGTTTGGTTATTCCAACCAAACGTCCTACAGCCTGGATCCTTATCCTGGGCTTAGGAAAGCTAAATGTTGGATATTCCGGCCAACATAGAGCTAAGTGTTTGGTTATTCCTGCCAAACTTCTTGATTGCCCCCCAAGTCGGGCAAAGACTTGTTGGTCAAACCTGCCAACTTCCTGCAGCCTAGATATCCTTATCTCGGCTTAGGAGAGCTAAATGTTGGTTATTTCGGCCAACATAGAGCTAAGCGTTTGGTTATTCCTGTCAAACTTCTTGATTGCCCCCCAAGTCGGGCAAAGACTTGTTGCGCTTGGTTAGTCCTTCTTTCCAACCGTGCTAACTTTTGCCGAAGGTGTTCTGTCAGATATCACTGTTTGTATCGAACTCTACCTTGGTGTGCATCCCATCTTCCTCTACCAAGATGTGTTGGTGCACTCGCTCTATCAGGGCTTCCATAGAAAGAGGTGGCGTCATTGTTATTGAATCTCTCAATTTATGACCCGCTAACAGACCTTGCTTGTACTGTGCAATAGCTAGGTTTGTAGGACAATCTGCTACTTGGTTGAAGGTCTCCCAATACCGATTGTCGTAAGACTTCAATGTTTCCTTCTTGCCCATGCTGATGGAGAGAAGCTGGTCAATCTCCACTGGCGTCTTGGTGTTTGTTCTGAATCTAGTTACAAATGCCTCCGTTAGTTGCACCCATGAGGCTATACTACCTTCTGGTAACCTTTCAAACCATGCTAAACCCATGTCGCCAAGGCTGGACGGAAACATGATACACATTAAGGGCTCGTTTCGTCGATACACGGCCATAACCCGGCGAAAGTGGCTTAAGTGTATGTAGGGGTCTGACTTCCCCTCATAAGTTATGAATTTAGGCTGATGGAAGCCTAAGGGTAATGGTGCGTCCTCAATTGTCGAGATGAACGGTGAGCTCTGTAACCTTGCTAATGCTTTGTCTGCTGGTTCATAGGCGAGGCGTGGTTCTGGAATTCCAACCTTGACACTCCTATGTGTTCTAGGAGCCAATCGTTGTAGTGCGAAGACTCTACGGGGGTCACGAGCCTGAGTGTCTTCTCTCCTTCGAGCCCTTTCAGTCTTCTTTCTCTCAGGTCTGGAGTAACGTGTCCTGGAAGTCTTTGATTGTGTATCACCCGACCTGAGGCTTCTACTTTCAGTTTGTGATAGTGTGACTTGTCTGTCATGATCTTCTGAGTGGCAAGAATGTGTGTTGCCTCTGCTCCTCTTTTTTGTTGCCACCCCTTTGCTTTTTATCTCGCTCTTCATAAACTCTATGTCAGCCGCTATTCTTCTTATTACTTCGTCTTGCTCCCTTATGCGATCTTCAAGAACCTGATGATCCATCTTCTGCCTCTGTCTATTAGGGCTTTGAAAGCGGTGTGGACTTGAGCCCTGTCTTCTTCTTTCTTCTCTCTACGGATTCCTTCGCTGGGGATCTAATTCCTCCATGGGTGGGATAGAAGGTAAACCTTCGTGCCTCCCACCCCCTTCCGGAGTTTGCCCATCTATAGCAGATTGTGGCAAGTCTTCATTGTGCGCCATTGCTTTCAACTAGAGAGGAAAACTTGATCAAGAGGTTTTGCTCTTTGTGAATTTCCCACAGACGGCGCCAATTGTACGAGCATGAAATAATTCTTCTCGTATGATCCTGTTGATCAAGTTTGTGCTCCTCCAAACAATGTTGCTTTGCCACCTGAAAACACAAACGTGAGCTAACCAGCAGTTGTGTGCCGGAAACCCCTCCGATGCCTAAGTCAGCAACTAGACAATAGACAATAAGCTCTGTGTATTCTAGAGTAAGAATTGGGATACCTGTGCAAAGGTCTAGTCATGAGCTTTTATAGACTTTACTTTGGCACAATCCTAGTAGGATTCCAACTCTCCCTATGAGAGTCCTCCTAGGAATCACACACCCTACTCACTACCAACCAAGTGAGATACTTTTGCACAATCCTAGTAGGACTATACTCTCCTTAGCAGAGTCCTCTTAGGAGTCATACTCCTACTCACTACCAACCCAGTGAGATGGCTGAACCTTTTACCTCGGTTATACATTCCAGCCCGATATGATTTATCTCGGTCCCCTGCCCTTCGGACCGTGTGATAGAAAGCCGATCAAACGGATGCCACCCTGTCGAGCTATTGTAGACGCGCCCGTGAGCCCCATGCTACAGTTCAGACTCTCGAATTGTCACGGTTCTTAATCTGAACCAAAGAGTCCAAATCCGGCAAATCGTTTTGAGAAAACAGATTTTTAGAAAAGAAGTGCCAAACATGGACTGCTTTGCCAGATACAGAGTCGCCACCTAAATATTTTATTTTGGAAAATTTAAGAAACCCTGACTCGGTGCCAAAGGCCACGTGTCCGTCATCACCAAAGTTGCCTCGGCTCGGGAACTTGGGTACGATTGGGGAAGGTCAGCTATGAGCACCCCCTCTCGCCCGATCCGAAGATCGGCCTCTACTAACCATGATATCCGATTTTGAAAACGTTACGTGTTCCTATTCTGGGTATTAGCCTAATCTTACTCTGTGATGCGCACAACACAAAAGTATAGACTAGATCGCCTAATTTGGAACAAAGCATTGCATATCCGTTTGTTTGGGAAATGGTTTGAAATTTGCTACTCCTAAGCAGGCTAAAGCACGGATTTCAACGAGTTGTTCCAACTCAAACAATCCAACCTTCACCCACAGGCATTCAAGCAGTTTATATCACATAAGCATCTAGCCACATGGTAAGCATGCTGTCATGTTGACATTCGTACCCATGCAAGATGCTAAAGCATGAAAATACTTACAATGTACTCCGAGCCAAGACAAGAAACTAGTTAGTAATCATGCATAATCCTAGTCCGTGTTAAGTGGCTAATGCATCACATACAGAATGCAATCTAGAATAGGCTCGGCTAATCTAAGGATGACATGTGAAAATGCACAGATAGCATGTGTTCAAGTTAGATTTGAAATACTTTATGCAGTTAGAATAATACGCCGAGCTCGGTGCATGCAAGACTAATGAATGATGCATGCATGTATAGCATAAGGTATGCTAAAGTAAACACGTCCTAATACTAACCATCAAAAGCAGGTAAGTAAAAGGGAGAAAGAAGTGGGGGTTGGAAGACATGCAAACACCCACCCACACATATTATAAATTTGCCCTCGCTCGGAGGGACCGAAAGAATAATACAAATTAATTAACCTACAAGCTAATTAAATAGTACAGACCAATTAATTAATTAACAAATTAACTAATCTAATAAAAACAGTAAACAGCCTCGGGAAGAGGGCCCAATGCAATGCACGCTCGGCTCCGCTCGGAAAGCCACTGCCATGCACAAGTTGCCTCTGCTTTGACTGTTATCCTTCTCTGAAGACTGCACAAATCTTAAGGAACACTCTCTGGACATTGTGGATCACCACCGACTAAGATAAATCATCACCGGCCATATCAAGATGGTCATCGACCATTTGTTGGGCTCTCGGCCATCCATATTTGGTCAGTTGGCAGTATAGATGGCCGGCCGGCTAAACCTTCCTGCAGAATCCTGTTTCGACAGCAGCAGAGGACAAAACAGGACATGGCAATGCATTTCAAGCAAATGTGTGCACCAACACATCCCCTATCATGTTTATGACTCAAAGAGACATGGTTCTTAATTCTCGGACCACCAATCGCGCATTTCAATGCGTGATGGCTCAAGAAACCAAGTATGCACTTTGATATCAAATGAAATGCAATACACATAATCAAACAAAGAGGCTCAACCTCTATCACTTGATCAAGAGACAAGGCATGCATGCCAATGCAATGCAACCTAGATATGTGGACTAAGTATGCAATGCAACCTAGATATGTGAGCATAGGCAATGTAATGTGTAATGTAGGTTAGGCACACAACCTAAGTAAAGAAGCATGTAAGGCATCGAGCAATGCAACCTACAAGTATGCAAGACACAATATGGATATTCAAGCAGGCATGTGACTTCATTCAATCATGCAACAACACACTAGTATGCAATAACACACAAGGTGAGCATGCAACAACATGCAAAGGGATGGACTTAAACTAATTTTGGCAGCCCCCAAACAAGCCTAAAACAATGGCCAATGCTATGGAAATGAGGGCCTACATACACACACACATGTACATGTTGATGGGCCAACACTTAAGCATCAAACAAGCAATCTTTAAGCATACTTAAAAGAGCCTAAACATGGACAATTAGCATGCAATGTAAACTCTGGAAATCATGTTAATAATGGTGCCAAACCAATTTAAACAAGACAAACATGGCATGCAATTGGTCCAAGTACTTGAGGCAACCTAGATGGCGTCTAAGTGGTTTAAACATGCAAGCATACAAAGGAGCACATTCATGGAGCATGAGGCAACAACCTTTAAAGCAACAAAGGAGTATCAAATGCAAGTATGCAAGCATGTTATAAGGACTGAAATAACATGGTAAGTGGTTCCAAACCACCGAAATAGTGCAAGTAATGCATGCTACACACTCACACACCTAAGGCTAACAAGCCAAAATGCAAGGTGGCTATACTAAGCATGCTATGGTTGACCAAAACAACCAAGAACAGAACTTAAGCATGCTAAAACAAACACAAAAGCTTCACAAAGCTTGGCCAAAATCATGCTAGAACAAGGATCAAAACCAAAAGTATGTTAAGGCCAAAACATGGCATTACAAGGCATGTATGCTAAACAAGCATGGTATAACTAAACCAACTTAACACAATGCTATATCATGGCAATATAAGCACAAAAATCAGTTAAGGCATGATCAACATGAACCTAAACTAGATGCTCCCTCAAGAGGCAAAAATGGCCCTTTTCAAGGACAACAAGGAGAGTGGGTGGCCCTCTCCTTCTTAGGACCTCAAGGCACCATCCTCACCACTGAAATCCCTTAAGATTTCAGTGGTGAGGAGGCCCAAACACAATGGTCCTAGAGCTCACCAAAAATGCACAAAAATGGAGCCTAACAAGGCTTGAGAGGGGTCAAACAACCCCAAAGCTCAAAACAATCTTAAACAACTATTTAAAGGATGCAAAGACAAAACTTTTATATATTATATGCAAAGCCTAAAAATAGTTGCAAGATAGGTAAAAAAGCTATGCAAAAATGGGGTATTTAAAGGTGAAGTCCTTACCCTTGAAGACCTCTTTCAAGAACAACACTCTAGCTGCTTCTTTGGCTCCAAACCAGTCTAAAAACTTCAAGAAAAGACCTCTGGCCCCTCAGCAACCAAGAAAAGGTGTAAGACTAGGTGTTTGTGTGCAATAGTAAGACTAAAACACACACAAAAACACAAAGAGAGAGAGAGAGATATAAAGATAGGATATATGCAAACCCTAACCCTAGAACTCAAAGCTCTAAAAAAAAAGTTGTCTAACCTAAAAGAGGGAGAAAAGACCTCCTCTTATAGGGGATTCAGTCTTGTAAAGCTTCCAAGGCAAGCTAACAAGAGGGAGATCCCTCCATACACATATGGAGGGGAGAAAAGTGTATGCCAGCTAGCATAAAATATCTGCAAAAGCAGATGAACAGTGGTAGGCCAGCCAAAAATGCAATTTGGTCAAAATAGATGGCCAGTCGACCATATATAGTGTCGGCCGGCCAAAAATTTGGCCGATGGAAACAAAACACAGCCGGTGGCCTCAAGCCATGGCCGGTGATGTGTGGGGATGGCTCACAAGCCATTCCTTGCCCCTCCAAGGCAAAACACAAGTGCTTGGTGCAAAACCAGACACAAAACAGTCGAGTCAAGAGATACTGAGGCAAGGCGCGTAGCCGAGGTCTCTGGGAACTCAAGGCAAACACAAATAAGGATGATCATCGGGTGTTCAAGCGGTGACATCCAAGTCTTGAGGACGGTCAAAAATGGGGTGTCTACAGTTGCCCCTCTTTGACAGAACTCGAAAGTCATAACAATGACGGGAGTGACTTTCAAAGCCCAGAGACGACCCATTTTTGACAAGGCCGAAGACTTAGACAAACAGGCAAGACAATAAAGATATGGTATGCGCCCAAAGGCGGGGGCAAAATGCAACTGACAATGCAAGAAGCCGAACATAACTTATGATCATGCAAAAAAAGCTATAACGATGCATAACATGCAACAGTTTTAAGCAAGCAAACGCAAATCCAACTACACTACAATGCAGAAAGGATGTACGAGAATCGTGTAATTCTCGCTACGTTTCACGCGGTGAATACAATACATGTGCGGTTCGTCTGGTTGCACCAGCTTCAAATGAACCGTACATACAATATCGTGCCTGCAAAAGAAAGCAACTTAACAGGTATAATATCGTTAGCAACATGCATAACATGCAAAATGAATGCAAAATGATATGCAATATATACAAAACTATGTATAATAATGCAAAAGAAAATGCAATGCAATTGAATCATGATTCAATCATGAGCAGTTCAAAACCACATAGATGTCAAATAGATTGATGGAGGTGCAAAGTCCGTCTACCATTAAAAAGGTGCCGCAACCCTTAAAGTGCGTACACATGCAGAACTATGAGTGATGTAGACGGACACAAGAACAAATAATTGGGTGGAATGACATAAGTGGGGAATGACCCGCTAACGAAAGAACGTGATCCTAATGCAGGATGCAAAAATTACACTACAATGTAATATATACAACGAATATGGCGCGCGGGCCAAACCAAATCTTGCCTAGGAAAGGCATGGACACATACAAATCACATCTAACATAGAACGGTCATACAGAACTATGAGTGTATAGACGTGAAAAGTATGGGCACATACCAGACCAAGCTCAACAAGGAAAGGCGCAAGCCATAAATGGAGGTGATGCAGTGGATGCATGCAAGCTATAATGCAATATATGCACTAGAATGGAATATATACAATGGATAAGGCACGCGGGCCAAACCAAATCTTGCCTAGGAAAGGCATGGACACAAACAAACCACGTCTAACACAAAAAAGGTGCCACAACCCTCAAACCAACATACCAGCGTGGAATAGGCGCGTACACATGCAGAACTGTGCTTTAACATGAAAAGTATGGGCACATACGAGACCAAGCTCAACAAGGAAAGGCGCAAGCCATAGATGGAGGTGATGCAGTGGATGCACGCAAGCTACAATGCAATATATACAATGTGCAGTGGATGGGAAGGATACAACGGAATGCATGACATATGCACTATGTACAATGATGCATGACATATGCACTATTTACAGTGATGCCTGACATATGCACTATTTACAATGAAATGCATGACATATGCACTATATACAATGAAATGCATGACATATGTACTATTTACAGTGAAATGCATGACATATTCTCTATTTACAATGAAATGCATGACATATGCACCATTTACAGTGAAATGAATGACATATGCACTATTTACAGTGAAATGCATGACATATGCACTATATACAATGAAATGCATGACATATGCACTATTTACAGTGAAATGCATGACATATACATGTTGTTTTTGTTTTGGTTTTGTTTGAAATACAAATGATGCATGTTGATGCATGCTGATGTAAACGTGTGACAACGCACGTCTTGTGATATGCATGACAATGCAAATGATCTTGAATGTGCGACCACGCGTGTCGCTCGAAATGCTTATGAACTCGAATGCGCGACGACGTGCATCGCTTGAAATGCGTGATAATGCATGTGAACTAGAATATGCGACAACGCGAGTTGCTTGAAATACATGTACAATGCAACTTACCAAAAGTCGTTCGGGCATGACAAACACCGAAGGACTTGCACCTTCGGAGGATTTAAGGTCTCCTAGACCGAGCGTATTTAAGGTCTCGCCAGACCATGGCGAATGCATAACAATGCAAGCATAATGACGTATAACTCAACACGTGTTTGCAAAACAACGTATGTGGGGCAACTTTCGAATCTTAAAAGAGGCAAAAGGATACAAAAAGGATACACCTTGCACATATTCGAGTGCCACGCATAGAAGACACAGTCTGAGGTCAAAACGGAGGCCGGTTGAGCTTCAAAAATGCACTGTCTTGCACTATCTTGAGCAATAAATGCCCCAAACTATACATATGTCCCAAACAAGGTTGTAGGAGGCTCACCGGCCATCAGGATAGGTCACCGGCCATCCCTTGACCATCAAAACATCTCACTGGCCAAATGTTTGGTCGACCGGCCAAAAATGTAGCCGACCGGACAAATCTTGCTGAATTGGGGCAGTTTTGTCCTTTCGCCTTAGGTCTTTTAAAATAGGGTTTCAAACCCTATTCCTTTTATTTTCCTTGGCCGAAATTTCTTCCCCTCTCTCTCTAGAGTATTTTCTCCCCCTCGATCCTCCATTTTCTTGCGTTTCGCGCCCGTTTCATCATTTGATTCGCGAAATTCTTCGCGTTTCGAACATTTTGAATCGAACACTTCTTCGTTTCCGTGTTTCTTTTGCTATTTCCACCTTTTAGGGTTTGTTCCCCTCGAGTTTCTCTTGATGCCCGTGCCTTTTTCATTTTCCACCTTTTTTGGCCATTTTCCACCCTCTCGGGGTTGACTTTTTTAGTTGACCTTTCGCATTCTCACCCGGTTTCCACTTTTCCAGTCATTTTTGCACCACCTTTGACATGGCGGATGATATTCCACAGGGCGAGACTCTTTCGGATCATGAGGTGGACCCAGAGGCCGAGCTTTTCCCCTTGAGCGTCCGCCCGTTTGACCCGGCGACCTACAGGCCGGCGGTTCACGTGCTTCCTCCCGACGGACTTCGTCAGTTCTGGAGTTTTGCGAGAGGCATGCCATCAGAGCTCCTTCTGTGCGAGCCGGAGTCACATCTATCATACGGCGCTTCCGAGGTATATTCTTCCCCATTTCGTTTTCCACAATGTAGAACACTTAACTGCCATAGTTGATTTTGTTCTTTAACTGCTTAACCCGGATACATCGATACATTGTATGTTGTAGTTGACTGTGAACACACTCGCACTTGATGTCTGTTTGAATCTGAAAACGTGCACACAAGTTGCATTGTCACCGAACCACCCAAACACACTAGCACATCGCATGTCGTAGTTCACTATAAGCACACCGGCACCCAATGTTTGCTTGAACCTGAAAACACGTACTCACGCTGTATCTATACTGGACCACTTGGAAACACTGACACGTCATATGCCGTAATTCACTTCGAGTACACCGACACTTGATATCTGTTTGAATCTGAAAACGTGCGCACACGCTATATTTGCATCAATTTTTTACTGTTCTTCAAAACTGTACATTGAATATTGCTTCGCAACTATTTGCTTTTGAACAGGGAGATTCCCATACTGTCCGCGGGTATGGGAATGTCGCCGCCAGGAATTGGTACATGGAGCCACCTGACGCAGTTCGCCACATCATGGATCAGGCCGGCTTTGGCGCATTCTGCAGGGGACTCTCCTGACTTACTGCGAGCAGGCCTCTCCTAGCCGCTCTAGTGGAGAGGTGGTGGGACACCACCTACTCATTCCATTTCTCTGCCACGGGAGACATGACGATGACTCCCTATGATTTCTTGATGCTCACCGGCATCGGGGTAGGGGGTGATCCAATCCCTTTCGACATAGACATGGATGAGTGGAAGGCCGCTCAGATCTACTTACTTGGCGAGGTGCCGCCTCTCGCGCGTCCTAGCTTCGTCAGGTATTCATGGTTTGAGGTCTAGTTCAGAGTTCAGCCGGCCTTAGTTGAGGAGGCTCCGATGACCCAGGAGGCGGTGGAGCGATATGCACGCGGCTTCCTCATGTTTCTACTAGGGACGACTATCTTCGCCGATCGGGCGAACACCGTGCCCCTCTGTTTGTTGAGAACACTGGTGGACGTCACACGGATTCTGCGCTTCGACTAGGGTGGCGCTGCTCTAGCCACTCTATACGGATACATGAGCTCAGCCTCCCGTTGCAGCGGGCAGTTACTCGGGGGTTACTAGCGAGCTTGGGAGGTGCACCTCTTTCTCTGTTTTACATTTCTGCCTTTCATTTTCTGTACTCTGTACACTGCACACACTGCGGTCTACTTCACACTGAATGTACACTGCACACACGGCGCACATATACCCTGCTTTACACTGACTGTACACTGCACACACTGTACACTCTGCACAATACACGGTTCTGTAATTTCTACTTTATTCTGTATTCTGCTTTATCTGATAATCCTGCCGGTATTTGCTCTGCAGTTGTGGGTCTACGCCTACTTTCCGAGACTCGCCCCAGTGCCAGACGTGGAGACCCCTCTCGTCGTTCCGTTCTCGTGCCGCTTTGACATGAGGTGCGTGCGAAGGCCCTAGGAGACGTTTATCTTTTTCCGCCGCTATTTCGACACCATCACCCCCGCAGAGGTATGTTTAACTTTTAGAGTTTTATTTGGCTTGGATTTACACTGTATTTTCAATAACAGTAGATAACAAACTGCATGTCATTTACAAATCTCTTGGCAGCCTTGGGCTCCATTGCCTGCGATGATTCAAGATAGATTTGCTGGTGCAGAGGAGACAGCACGTTTTGAGATTTTGCTAGAGGGCCCGGTCTGTCGGGCTTGGTACCTGGGTGAGCGTTTCCTACGCCAGACCTTAGGTTTTCCAGAGCAGATAGTTCCGGGTCCACCTCCTATCCACATGAGGGACACCGAGAGGTGCACTGCCGAGGAGATGGCCGATTACATGATCAGCTAGGACACAAAGGGCTTTAGGGGGCGAGGGTGACTACTCAGAGTACGTTCGGACGTACATTATGCGGCCTCTGAGCTATGGCCGTCGAGCTGAGAGGGAGAGGCCTGCGGCACCGGTAGTTGGATCGAGAGCAGGGGCAGGGACGTCGAGGACAGCTCGTATCCGTGGCTGGAGCGGAGCTCGGAGGGGTCGGGGGGTTAGCTGGCCAACGCTACCCACGATGATGACATGCAGAGGACAGAGCAGGGCGACTTACCAGATTCCCATTGCTCCCCCTCCGGCTGATCATGAGTTGGTCGGGTTCTATGACTTACCTCCGGTATGTACTACTTCATCTTGCATCTTGCATTGTCATTTTATTTCAGTTTATTGATATTCCACAGAATACTGATACATCTAATACTTTCGCAGGCCTTTTCTTAGTACACTCGCTAGTCCCTAGAGCTTACCGCCTCCGTGATGGAGGTGCTCCAACAGAGCCTCGACCTTCTGGCGATTTACAGCATTCCGGTATGTTCCTCTGACTGCGGTCTCGAACCATACATAAACTGTTTCACATATCTGATGCACAACAGGACACTGGATACACTGCCCTCACGGCATTTTGACATACTGCAGCTCACAAACTGTTCACAGCACTATCTACGGCATTTATACACTGTACTCGTACACTGCATTCTGCACTGACACACTGCTAGCAGTATTCACACACTGTATCCATACACTGCACTCTGTAGCATACTGATACACTACTCACAGTATTCACACACTGTATTCGGACACTGCATTCTAGACTGATAAATTGCTCACAGTATACTGATGCGTTTGCCTTTTGTGTTTTTCAACCTCCCTTCCAGATTCCTACCATAGGAGGTGCTCCAGCTGGACCTTCTGTTCCTGCCGGAGGAGATGGCAGAGTATACCCCCGCACCAAGGCGGGGCGCACCCATCTTGGGAGTAGCTCATGGGAACCCGTCCCTGATGATGATGATGAGCCCGAGGCTGAGGCAGAGGCGGAGGCAGAGTCGTCTGAGGAGGAGACCAGAGATGGCACAGACTCGGACTCAGATGACGATGCTGATGATGGTGCTCCTGGACCTTCATCCAGGAAGAGGACAAGGACGGACCCCTAGGCCGGAGCCCTTTTGACATTGATCCAGATTTTTGCTGTTTTTCTTTTCCTCTTTCTTTGTGTACTTTTTGCTGGTAGCTAGAGTACCTTTGTACTGCCGTAGGCAGGTTTTTGTTTCCAAAACTATGTACTTGAAAAAGATGATGAAATGAAACAAGCTTTTTATCTAAAAAAAGTGTTGCATTTGTACATTTCATATATTGCATCGCATTGCATCATGTTGCACCTCAATGTAAATGAAATTGATCTGTTGTCTGAAAATTGAACATTTGCATTGTAATAATCAGATAATGAACCAGCCAACAGCAAAACAACCCATACCAACCACTGCTCATTCCGAATACTCGGCCCATACTCTACTGGGGATTAGTCTGCGTACAGCTCATAACACAGCGCTTGGTTCATTGTGCACGCAGCGGATCCTGAACAAACAACCTGATTCTGACAAGACGGACCATGAAGGTTGAATCTACTGAAGTTGAAGCACACTCGGATGCGATCTGAAACCCAGAAACTTCAAAGAGGCCCAGGTTTTCCTGTTCACACTTATCGGGGGTGGACCCTGCAGTTGTATAAAAGAACCAAATCATGTTTTTGCACAAATATGGAGAATGGCACAGCATTCTGAGCGCAAAATGATTAATCTTTGAAATTGAAGAAGGGTTTTTTTTTTTTTAAACCGGGGTAGTGAGCCTACAACTGGACATAGCAAGAACGACTCAACAGCGGAGACAAAAAGGTAAACAACCTAAACACAACGAGACACACTCGGAAAAGACTCAAAACAAAGGTTGAAGTAAACAAAACAAAAGACACGACATACAAACGCTTTAACGAAGACGGGGGACCTCAGATCACGAGGAACCAGTTTCTCTGGGTATTGTTTCCCACCCTTTCTTATTTGTGGTTCTTACATCACTCGACTCTCAGGCTCGGTTCTTCTCTCAAAACCCTTTGGCTCGCTTTCTCTCTCAACTTACACCTCTCTATTCTTTATTCTCTCATTTTTATCCCTCCCCGGGGTGTTCAATGGATTAATAGGAAGTTGTGGGTTCACGCCCAACATGGTTAGCTCACGGCCGTTTCTTCTGGTGGCATTTGGTCGATGCCCCAGGTAAAGGAACGGAGTACCTTGATCCCTTTGGATTCATGCTTCGTACTTGGTTTGATACCTCGTTGCTCGGAGGTTGAGAGAGCTTTCAGCCCTTAAATAACAGCTTCAGTTGTGCCCTTCTTGGCAAGTATGCTGGCAATGGGGGAAAGACAGGAAGCCTATCTCAGCTGTTCCCCTAGTTCATCATTTTGACCATTTTTTGTTCTGGTTTTCTACTAAAACAATTTTAACCAAAATGAGAGTCAGATTAGCATGCTTGTTCGATTTTTGATTTGAAAATCATGCAAGTCAGGCCATGAGCACTAAAAATTTTCCTTTTTGGGTCCAAAATGGTCTAAGTTTTGGAGAAATGAAATAGTCAACCTTAGTAAAAATTTTCAAAAACTATTTTTGCAAACAGTCAATGCTCAAAGAGCACGGAACCTACTCTCGAGATGCACAACCTCGGATAGGAGGCAATGGAAAATTTCCCCTTGCTTGAAGGACGCTGCATGGCAACGAAAAGTTGCCTCTAGTTTGAACGGCGACTCATGGCAACGGAAAGTTGCCCCTTGTCTGGATAACGCCGCAGCATTCTGTAGTCAGTCCTCATTAGTGATAATCACGACCGAACTCTCGGACACGGAGAAGACGAAGATGGTCAAAACCAATATATGGACACAGTCACTTTGAAAGTGCGTGGTACAGGACTTCAGGACGAAGCTGCCTACGTATCCCAAACATGGGAATCAAGGATGATTAAAACCATTACATGGACTCAGTCGCTATGAAAGCGTTGGGGGCTGGACTTCAGAACGAAGTTGCCTACATATCCCAAACATGGGAATCAAGCCTTACGTAGTTCCGGTTAAGGTACACTCGGGTATTAACCTCTCCTTTTACGCTCTAACTTTTGCCAAGGCCGCCCTTTCTGGGTTTTCAACCTTGCGAGCTTTGTTCTTATTTTCTTTTCTGTTCTTTTCATTTCTTTTCTTCTTTTTTCTTTTTCATCTTTTTTTTTTCATTTTTTTCATTTTTTTTTTTTTTTTTATTCTTTTCTTCATTCTTTTTTCTTGCTCTAACTTTTGCCTAGGTCGCCCTTCCGGGTTTTCGGTCCAGCGAGCCTCTCAAGGGTAAAAGTGTAGCTTTGTCCATGTCAAATGGTTTTGAGATCCCGAAGTCATCTGAATCTAGGAGAATGGCTGCTGTTCGCTGACGATGCAGGAGTCCATCCAATGGGGGGCTGAATTTGCCCCTAGTGTTGTGGATCGAAACTCAGTTTTTTTTCAGCAATACTTTCTTCTTCCTCCCTCTGGGATTTGGCATTCTTGCCGACCTTCTTTGATTTGTGGAATGATCCATCTTCGGCTCCTCGAGCACATTTGAAATTCTTTGCCCCTAATTCCAGGGGTGTTTCTGATCTAGCTTTACAAGTTTCTTTTGATGACATCTGATTTTCTTGATCTGACTTTCTTGCCTCTTGTTTGAGGGTTACTTTGAATCTGGCCACACAGGCCTCACGTTGTAGTTGACCATTGAACATTTCTGAACTTAAGTCCAAGGTTTGACAATGAGGGGTCGAGTCTTGAGGCTGAAAGCGATCCTAGGCTGCACAATCTCAAGAGTGATTCCACACAGGTCTTCACAAGATCGCGCAAAATAGTTTTTGAAATCTTTTAAGAAAGCAACAAATCGCTCGCGCCGAAGACAATGTAGAACCAATCTGGATCAATTCAGGATCCTTCTCAGTACTCACATTAACAAGCATGATCTTGATCATTAAGGGCTTAGCATGCCTCTCTTTCTCTCAAATTGATCAAAGTTTTGCAAAACCTGAGGAATTCCTTCCTCTTCATTTTTATCACAATGTTCAAAAAAGTTTTAAAAAACTCAGGTCAATGTAATGATTTCAAGGCACAGAAAAGACACAGTTTCTAGTCAAATACTGCTATCTCATTTAGAATTTCTAGCACAACTAGCACACGGCAGAAGCAAACACAAGAGTGTGAAAATCACTACTGTTCCATTCAGATCTATTGGCGTAACTGGCTTCTTGGCAGACACAGACTCAAAAGAAAGCAAAAAAGACAAACACAAAACAAGCAAGTGATGTCCGAGGTAACACCCCCGAAATCACCCGACTCTAACAAAACAGGATTGACTCGATACAACAAGATAGACCCTACTGACTCAGTATGAAAAGACTGACTCAATACAAAACGACAAGACTGACCCAATACCCAAGTCAGAAAGCACACAAACTAGCATTCGCAAAATGCTCAAAACAGTGCGTGCCATACACCACATCCGGAGTAAACTGAGCGCCGCCCGCAGGTGGTTCATCCCTCGATCACATCACATTATCCCCCACAAGTTCACTGATCAAGTGCCGATAGACTTTGCAGGACCTGGTGCGGGGATGACCCTGTTGTCAATCAAATTTTGTATCTCGTGGCGGAGACGGATGCAACTGTCGGTGTCATGACCGGTTTGTTGATGAAAAGCACAGTACTTAGTCGGGTCATGCTTTGGAGGGAGAGGATCGGGTAGAGGCCGTTGTTCCAACGGTTTTAGATGTCCTTTCCTGAGTAGGACCCCTAGGGCTTTAGACAAAGGCATATAGAGTGGGGTGAAAACCCTCTTGCCTCGGGGTAGATAGTCTGAAGTTCGGGGGTTTGAAGTGGATGTACCAACAAAGGGGGTGGCTACTCTTGGTGTGGTGGTGGTGACCACGCCCACTTCAGAAGATTTTGCAGCTGCATCACCGCTGGTGGTTGCACTTGAATTGTGGAAAAATGCCCTCCTAGGTTGCTCCTTCTCCTGGTCAATGAGACCTTGCTTCATAGCGTCCTCGATCTGTACTTCCATCTCATGCAAATCTGAAAAGGTAGGGAAGGGAAGCACAATCATTTTCTGCATTAGTTTGGGCTGGAGGTTGCACACAACCATCCGTATTTGATCCTTATCCGTTGGCCTAATGGTCATCATTGAGGCCTTGGCCCTCCAGCGGGCCACGAATTTTGAGAAGCTCTCATTTGGCTCTTGGCGGGTGACTTCAAGATCACGAGTTGTGACCTCAATCTGTGCATTGTAGGAGTATTGATCACTGAAGGCCTCTGCCATCTCTTCTCAATTCTGTTTCACAGAGTTCTCCAATTTTGCATACCAGATTGCGGCTATCCCCGACAGGGTTCGGCCAAACAATGATACCTTCTGTAATCTGGTGAGGCTCATCAGCCTTAGTATGTCTGAAAACAGCCACAAATGTACCATGGGATCCCTAGATCTATCAAAGCGGTCGATGTGCGGCATCTTAAATCTGTCCGGCAGCGTCACAGCCGAGTCTGTATACCCATCTTCAATGTCAGGAATGGAGTGGGCCCCTTGAGACTTCTTGAATAATTTTTCAAGCTTGCTCACTTTCAATGCTGTGGGGTTCGTCTCGACATCAAAGGGGAGGTCTGGTAGGTTGGTGGGTGTTTTAAATAGCTGGGGTAGAACCGGGGGCGAAGCTGGCCCTGTCGGAACGTCCATATCTTCTTGGACATTAGTTGTCTTCCCGAGTGTTGGAACTCTTGGTGGGGGAGAAGCCTGGTGTGAAGTAGATACTCCAGTTTGCTGCTCTAACCTGGCAATTGTCTCTGCTTGTTGGGCTATGACCACAGCCTGTTGCTTAGCGAATTCTGCTTGACGGATAGTGTCTTGCTGCATGGCTTTCATACTATCCTGGAGTTGGCGCACCATCTCTTCCATTCTCGCCATACAGCCCTGATCTAACTGATCTATCGATATATCTGTCTCTGTGGTAAAAGTAGATATCTCAACCCAACCGCACACAGGTGAGATGAATAATGACTGTTGATCCGAAGACTGTTGAACTGATGATCTGTGCCTGACTGGCCTTTTTACCCTACCTCTGGCAAAGGAGCACTGATTGCCCTTGAACTGAATCTCTGACCTGACAAAGTCTATCAGCACAAGTCCGATGAACCTCGGGGGATATCGGAGCCTTTTGAAGCTATGGTTCCAGGACTACCTAGCAAAAGGGAAAACAGAGAGCATCTCAGCCTGATTTCACCATAACCCGTATGAGCAAAACTGAATGACTGTGCCCCCCTACGGAATTCTGCCCAAAATACTGCCTGTAAACTGATACCCTCAGGTAAAACTGATTCCTCAAATACTGATGGTGATGCCCGCAGGCCTGTTACTCAGACTTGCAAACTGTTATGCGCATTCCCTGTAGAGATACACTCTAAAAGCACATAGCAAACAAATGAGAGCCAAGACACCCCTATGTTGGGGTAGGGTTTTCCCGTCCTATTTTGTCAGGAGCTAGGGTTTCACTACGCACGCGGCGGTTTCAAACAACCTATGATCGGGTAAGCAACCTGTCCTAGCTTGGAATGGTCATTATGGATTTCGATATGCACTAGGTCGAATGGTCAAAAAGGGTGCCCCGGTAAAAACCGGGATTTGTGTTCCCATACTGGCAGAGCCCACAACCGGTCAGCCTTATGGTCATGCCTTGACAAGGCAAGCCTCTGGCAAACCGCTCAGGAATAGCAGATGGCAAACACGGTGTCCTAGTGTAGACGTCCCCGAACGTCCCGGGAGGAAATTTCCCCCGTTTTGTTCATTGGGCTCACTACAGTTCAGGACTCAATGTCACGGTCCTGTATCTAATCTCGTAGAGTGCAATGCAAGACCGATGAAATCATCAAAGAGTCCAAATCCGGCAAATCGTTTTTGGAAACAGATTTTTTGAAAGAAGTGCCAAACATGGACTGCTTTGCCAGATACAAAGTCGCCACCTAAATATTTTATTTTGGGAAATTTAGGAAACCCTGACTCGTTGCCTAAGGCCACGTGTCCGTCATCACCAAAGTTGCCTTGGCTCAGGAACTTGGGTACGATTAGAGAAGGTCACTTCGTGAGCACCCCCGCTTGCCCGATCAAAGATCGGCCTCTACTAACCATGATATCTAGTTTTGAAAACATTATGCGTTCTTATTCCGGTTATTAGCCTAGATTTACTATGTGATGCGCACAGCATACAAGTATAGACTGGGTTGCCTGAATCTGAACGAAACATCTCATGTTTGTTTTTTAAAGCGGTTTGCTACTCGCAAGTAGGCTAAAATGTGGATTTGCCACCCTCAGGTGGGCTTAGAAAACGAAGTGATTTGCCACTATCTAGTGGGCTTAAAACTCACAATTGATGAATTGTTCCAATCCAAATAACCCAACCTTCACCACAGGCATTTAGGCAGGTATATCATATAAGCAAATAGCCTCATGGTAAGCATGCTATCATGGCAGTCACTCACATGCATGCAAGGATGCTAAAGCATAATACTTACCAAGTACTCCAAACCAAAACAGAAGCTATGTTAGAAATCCATGCATGATCCTAACTATACAGAAATGCCTAATGCAACACATACAAAATGCAACTAAGATAGGCTCGGCTATTCTAAAGATGGCATATGAAATGCTACAACTAACAAGTATTCAACTTGGAATTGAAATACAAATACAGTTAGTATGATGCGCCGAGCCCGATGCATGCAAGACAGATGAATGATGCAAACATGACATGCCCTAATCTAACCATCATAAGTAGGTAAATAAAAGGGAGAAAGACGTGGGGTTGAAAGACATACATCACACGCACGCACACTTATTACAACATTGCCCTCGCTCGGAGGGTCCGAAAGAATAATACAGTCCGAATAAATAGTACAGTCTGAATAAATATAAAACCCTAATTAATTAACAAATTAATCTAGGAAAGCAGGTAAATTGGCATGCAAATTCATGGACCGCCTTAGCTCTGTTCCAAATGATGAATGATGCATGCTCGAGTTGCCTTGCGTAGAAATCCATTACGATGCCCCGGTTTGCCTCTGTTTGCAATTGTTTTCGGAATATTGCGCAACGCTCCAGAAGGCCGCTGATTTCTGATTTACTACAACAGAGAGCAACAAAGGGGCATGGCAAAGTATTTCACATATGTATGCATGACTACTCTTCAAGGAGTGTAGTCCTCGATCCTCATGCCACCAATCACGCATATTGATGCATGATGGCCGAGGAGTCGAATTGCACGACTCGATATGAAATGAATGCACATGAAAACACAACAAGACCTAAACTCCATCATGGGTAATCCGGAGTGTCGGCGACCGGGAATTGAGACATGTTCCGTCACTCGGAGTACGAAACGTCCCTCGTTTCCTATGCTTGGGCTAACTCCTATCCCAAACACAATGCAAATGAGATGGCATACACAATGCGACTAACATACAACCTAGCATACGCAATGCTATGAAATGGCATACACAATGCTCGATGTAACGTGGCATACACAAAGCTCTAACAGGCAACCTAGCATACGTAATGCTATGAATTGAAAAGGCATACACAATGCATAATGGACTTACACCAACATGAGTGGACCTCATCCACACTCACATCAGTGGCCATAAGATGAAAATGAGATGACCGAAATGCGTGCACACATGCACGCATACCGAGGACCGAACCTAAAGCATCAAATGCCACTCTACCAAAGCATGGCAAGGGATGAAAGATGGCCTATGAACATGTAATTTCCAGCACTAAAACATGATGCTAAATGGTCCCGAAACATGGAAATATGGCACCCGATGCATGGAATAAGCCCCGAAACTCAAAACTAGTCCAATGCATTGAACCACAAGGATACAAAGCAAGCATTATTTGATCATGAAGTCTAAAGAAAGAGCCAAGGCAGTCCCAAAACAAGCACATTTCCAGTTTAAAGCATGGCCAAAAGATGCTAATATGATGGACTAAAATAGCATGCAACATTGGCTAGTAAGTATGGGTTGTATTACAACTATATGATGCGCATGAGATCTCATCAAACCAGCCAAAAACAGTGAACAAAACATGCCAAAATATGCCCAAATAATCATTGAAATGCAGCCAACACATGCAAAAATGAGGGGCTTCTTTGGAGGGCCTTGTAAGGGGTTGTTAAGCACATACACGATAGACACTTAGCATGGCAAAACCAACTCTGAAAATCAAATATGACAGCCCTAAAACTCACCAAATTGGATCTGAAATGGGTCTAGGAAACATGCAAAGAAAGGCTCCTTTGAAAGTCCTTGGATGGGATTGCTCTACACATGCATTGTAGACATAAAATATGGCCAAAAGGGCCTTGGACAGCGCCAAGGTAGACCTTAAAACTCACAGAATGAGGCCTGAAACAAGACTTCAATGCATGAAAAATAGGATCCATTTGGAAAGCCGAAAAGATCACCAAACAAGACAAGGAGAGAGGGGGTCGCCCCCCTCTAATTTTGGCCCTCAAAAATACATCTAAGCCACTGAAAATTCACTGGATTTCAGTGCCTAAGAAACCAAATCATGGCCAATGCAAGTGCTCTAATGCATGGCCCTAATCATGAAGGAATGAAGCATGCATAGGGGAGGATGACCCTAAAAAGAAAAATGCCCTTAATAAAACTTGAAAAGGGGCTCAAAATAAGAACTTTTTTAGTTTATGACAACTCTTGAAAATATTCACAAGTAGGGCTAAAATATGATGCAAAAATAGCCCTAAAAGAGATATGGAGGGTAAGAGGAAGTAGATGACATCAAATAGCAAAGTGTCCTTAAATAAAGTTGAAGAGGGGCTCAAAATAAGAACTTTTTCAGTTTATGTCGAAGCCTAGAAATACTTTCAAGTAGGGCTAATCAATGGAGCAAAAAAATGCAAGTTTAAGGGAAATAGGCACTTACCCTTGAAGAGCAGCAAAGCTGGAGCTTTTGAACCAAGTTGGTGGACCTTCAACCCTTGCAAATCAGTCCCAAAGTGCTGCAATGGATGATGGAGGTGTGGTGCTAAGGGTTGTAGTGCAAATGGGCCAAGAAAATTAGGGTTTTAGAGCTTGGAATAGTGAAAATGGAGGATGGAGGTCGGCCGACCACTTTTTCAGGAGAGGGTGGTCGGCCAGCTGCCTTTTCGGGTCAGCCAGCTAGTTTAGGAAAATTCTGCTTTTCAGGTCTAACTTCAAATGGCCATAACTCCTTCATTTGAACTCTTTTTCAGGTCATTCTTGTATCCAAATTGAAACCCCAAAAGTAAGCTTTCCAATGGCACCAGCCTTGCATAAAAATTCCTCCTGTGAAAAAAGTTATGCCTGTTTTGGTGAATCCGCGCAGATTCGGTTCAACCGGATTCATGCCGAACTTTCTTTTAAACTAGCTTTCTTATCTCCTTTCCTCTTTTCTTCAACTCCAAACCCCTAAACAAAGTGTTTTGAAAGATTTTTTTAAAGATTTCAGCTCTCATTCATTCATTTCTACTTTGTCCTTGCTCGGTTTATCAAAAAGCGCAACATTTGACAAAATGCGAGCCTCGGAACATCGTAGGAACTTTATTTCAAAAATGTTTTGAAAGAGAGGGTTTTAAGGTCTAAAATCTTTTGGTCAAGATTGTTTTGGTCCAAAAAGGGGTATGAAGTTGAGATTTGACTCTCTCCTTGCCGAAGAAACTGAACCTTTCCCCTACACACCTTTCTCCACCATGTAAACCATTAGTCGCGTCCAAGTCTTAAGGGCGGTCAAAAATGCAGTGTCTACACCTAGGCGCACCAATGCACATGCAATGCAAAGAAACACATAAGTGAAATCAAAACAGGATATCATGAGTTCGAGTCAAGCTCTCTAAATCCCCAGCAGAGTCGCCAAAAACTGTAGACGCGCCCGTGGGCCCCATGCTACAGTTCGGACTCTCGAATTGTCACGGTTCTTAATCTGAACCAAAGAGTCCAAATCTGACAAATCGTTTTGAGAAAACAGATTTTTAGAAAAGAAGTGCCAAACATGGACTGCTTTGCCAGATACAGAGTCGCCACCTAAATATTTTATTTTGGAAAATTTAGAAAACCCTGACTCGGTGCCAAAGGCCACGTATCCGTCATCACCAAAGTTGCCTCGGCTCGGGAACTTGGGTACGATTGGGGAAGGTCAGCTATGAGCACCCCCTCTTGCCCGATCCGAAGATCGGCCTCTACTAACCATGATATCCGATTTTGAAAATGTTACGTGTTCCTATTCTGGTTATTAGCCTAATCTTACTATGTGATGCACGCAACACAAAAGTATAGACTAGATTGCCTAATTTGGAACAAAGCATTGCATATCCGTTTGTTTGGGAAATGGTTTGAAATTTGCTACTTGTAAACAGGCTAAAGCACGGATTTCAACGAGTTGTTCCAACTCAAACAATCCAACCTTCACCCACAGGCATTCAAGCAATTTATATCACATAAGCATCTAGCCACATGGTAAGCATGCTGTCATGTTGACATTCGCACCCATGCGAGATGCTAAAGCATGAAAATACTTATAATGTACTCCGAGCCAAGACAAGAAACTAGTTAGTAATCATGCATAATCCTAGTCCGTGTTAAGTGGCTAATGCATCACATACAGAATGCAATCTAGAATAGGCTCGGCTAATCTAAGGATGACATGTGAAAATGCACAGATAGCATGTATTCAAGTTAGATTTGAAATACTTTATGCAGTTAGAATGATGCGCCAAGCCCGATGCATGCAAGACTAATGAATGATGCACGCATGCATAGCATAAGGTATGCTAAAGTAAACATGTCCTAATACTAACCATCAAAAGCAGGTAAGTAAAAGGGAGAAAGAAGTGGGGGTTGGAAGACATGCACACACGCACCCACACTAATTACAAATTTGCCCTCGCTCGGAGGGACCAAAAGAATAATACAAATGAATTAACCTACAAGCTAATTAAATAGTACAGACCAATTAATTAATTAACAAATTAACTAATCTAATGAAAGCAGTAAACAGCCTCGGGAAGAGGGGCCCAATGCAATGCGCGCTCGGCTCCGCTCGGAAAGCCACTGCCATGCGCAAGTTGCCTCTCCTTTGACTGTTATCCTTCTCTGAAGACTGCACAAATCTTAAGGAACACTCTCTGGACATTGTGGATCACCACCGGCTAAGATAAATCATCACCGGCCATATCAAGATGGTCATCGACCATTTGTTAGGCTCTCGGCCATCCATATTTGGTTGGTCGGCAATATAGATGGCCGGCCGGCCAAAACTTCCTGCAGAATCCTGTTTCGACAGAGCAGAGGACAAAACAGGACATGGCAATGCATTTCAAGCAAATGTGTGCACCAACACATCACCTATCATGTTTATGACTCAAAGGGACATGGTTCTCGATTCTCGGACCACCAATCGCGCATTTCAATGCATGATGGCTCAAGAAACCAAGTACGCACTTTGATATCAAATGAAATGCAATGCACATAATCAAACAAAGAGGCCCAACCTCTATCACTTGATCAAGAGACAAGGCATGCATGCCAATGCAATGCAACCTAGATATGTGGACTAAGTATGCAACATGAGCATAGGCAATGTAATGTGTAATGTAGGTTAGGCACACAACCTAAGTAAAGAAGCATCTAAGGCATGGAGCAATGCAACCTACAAGTATGCAAGACACAATATGGATGTTCAAGCATGCAAGCAAGCATGTGACTTCATTCAATCATGCAACAACACAGTAGTATGCAACAACACACAAGGTGAGCATGCAACAACATGTAAAGGGGTGGACTTAAACTAATTTGGGCAACCTCCAAACAAGCCTAAAACAGTGGCCAATGCTATGGAAATGAGGGCCTACACACACACACACACATGTACATGTTGATGGGCCAACACTTAAGCATCAAACAAGCAATCTTTAAGCACACTTAAAAGAGCCTAAACATGGACAATTAGCATGCAATGTAAACTCTGGAAATCATGTTAATAATGGTGCCAAACCAATTTAAACAAGACAAACATGGCATGCAATTGGTCCAAGTACTTGAGGCAACCTAGATGGTGTCTAAGTGGTTTAAACATGCAAGCATACAAAGGAGCACATTCATGGAGCATGAGGCAACAACCTTTTAAAGAAACAAAGGAGTATCAAATGAAATTATGCAAGCATGTTATAAGGACTGAAATAACATGGTAAGTGGTTCCAAACCACCGAAATAGTGCAAGTAATGCATGCTACACACTCACACACCTAAAGCTAACAAGCCAAAATGCAAGGTGGCTATACTAAGCATGCTATGGTCGACTAAAACAACCAAGAACAGAACTTAAGCATGCTAAAACAAACACAAAAGCTTCACAAAGCTTGACCAAAATCATACTAGAACAAGGATCAAAACCCAAAGCATGTTAAGGCCAAAACATAGCATTACAAGGCATGTATGCTAAACAAGCATGGTGTACCTAAACCAACTTAACACAATGCTATATCATGGCAATATAAGCACAAAAATCAGTTCAGGTATGATCAACATGAACCTAAACTAGATGCTCTCTCAAGAGGCAAAAATGGCCCTTTTCAAGGACAACAAGGAGAGGGGGTGGCCCTCTCCTTCTTAGGACCTCAAGGCACCATCCTCACCACTGAAATCCCTCAAGATTTCAGTGGTGAGGAGGCCCAAACGCAATGGTCCCGAAGCTCACCAAAAATGCACAAAAATGGAGCCTAACAAGGCTTGAGAGGGGTCAAACAACCCCAAAGCTCAAAACAATCTTAAACAACTATTTAAAGGACTCAAAAATAGAACTTTTATATATTATATGCAAAGCCTAAAAACAGTTGCAAGATAGGTAAAAAAGCTATGCAAAAATGGGGTATTTAAAGGTGAAGTCCTTACCCTTGAAGACCTCTTTCAAGAACAGCACTCCAGCTACTTCTTTGGCTCCAAACCAGTCTAAAAACTTCAAGAAAAGACCTCTGGTCCCTCAGCAACCAAGAAAAGGTGTAAGACTAGGTGTTTGTGTGCAATAGTAAGACTAAAACACACACAAAAACACAAAGAGAGAGAGATATAGAGATAGGATATATGCAAACCCTAACCCTAGAACTCAAAGCTCTGAAAAAAAAGTTGTCTAACCTAAAAGAGAGAGAAAAGGCCTCCTCTTATAAGGGATTCAATCTTGTAAAGCTTCTAAGGCAAGCTAACAAGAGGGAGATCCCTCCATACACGTGTATGGAGGGGAGAAAAGTGTATGCCAGCTAGCATAAAATATCTGCAAAAGCAGATGAACAATGGTAGGCCAGCCAAAAATGCAATTTGGCCAAAATAGATGGCCGGTCGACCATATATAGTGTCGGCCGGCCAAAAATTTGGCCGGTGGAAACAAAACACAGCCGGTGGCCTCAAGCCATAGCCGGTGATGTGTGGGAATAGCTCACAAGCCATTCCCTGCCCTTCCAAGGCAAAACACAAGTGTTTGGTGCAAAACCAGACACAAAACAGTCGAGTCGAGAAATCTTGAGGCAAGGCGCGTAGTCGAGGTCTCTGGGAACTCAAGACAAACACAAATAAGGATGATCACCGGGTGTTCAAGCGGTGACGTCCAAGTCTTGAGGACGGTCAAAAATGGGGTGTCTACAGCTATACACAGCTCGGCCCTCGCCATTGATGTTACCTCCTTTTAATAAGCTGCTGCAACCACACCGGGCTAAGTTACCTCGGTCACACGCTTAAGTAATGATGTAGATGGCGCCCGACCGAGTTATACCAAGACTGGCCGAGCTATACCAAGCCCGACATCCTTTCTCACCAATACCTCGACTAACCACTAGGCCCACTTATTTCGGCTGACATCTTTACCTCTGCTAACATTGTGGTCAGCTAAGTTACTTCGGCTCTGTGATACTTTAAGCACTACTATCAGTCTTGATTTCGAGATGACGCCCTGTAGAGCTATCGTTTAGCTCGGTCCTCTTTCTACCGATACCTCGGTCCATAGTTCGGCCCAAACCCAAAATATGAGATGTCTTCTTGGCCTAAGACCGAGCTACACCAGCCCTTATCTCGGCCCATTACGCGGTCCAACTCCCAAAGAAGACTCTTCCTAGCTCGGCCCAATTTGTTTACAAATTACCCTCTCAACAACCACATTATAAATCTCTAGAAAGATAAATCTTTAGAAAGTGAATACACAGATAATCATTCTTTCAATGAGAAGTTCTACATACTTGAACAAATATTTTCTATTTCAAAACTGAAGTACTTAAAGCTTCAATTGATTTGATATAACAACAAATTTCATATGCAAAACTGATGTAACTTTGAAAATTGAAAATAGACTGGTACCATAAGAAATCATTTAATTCATTATGACACAATAATAAAGCTTTGTATGAGCATAATAGAATGTATACGGCACACCAATTCTATAACATTCATTCAACTAAATCAAAGAGCATTGCATGCATATTGCCTATTAAAATAAATATATATACTTGTTAAAATAATCGAACTGTGACGACCTTGTCACATATAATATTTTATATTTAATTAGTCAAGGTGATTTGGATTTTAATTAATTATTGTTTTAATCTAATTGCGGAATTGATGAACAATATTGGTATTTTGATAAACAGTATTGGTGTTGATTTGTAAATAATTTTATTAAAGAACTATTTTGGAATTCGAAATAAAAAGTTTAAGTAGCTCAAGAAGGTGAAATTGACGAGTTGAATTATTTTAATTTTGAACATTGGACCATTTGGGAGTTTAATTAATTGTTCGACTCAGTTTAGTAAAATCGAGATTCGATTAACTAGGTCCGAATTGGAGGTAATTAAGTTAATTAAATTATGAGGATTGAGAATTGTGATTATTACGAATTAAATCTATTTTTAAGATATCCAATTTGAAAATGTAATTTATTGACAGAAATTTTGAGTCTGATCAGAAATTGAAGGCCTAAATGATTTGAGAAACAAAAATTGATGATGTTAATGAGCTTAATTTGATATTTGGAGCTTTTTGGAAGTTTGATTAAAAATCTGATTTAGAATGGTAAAGATTAAATATAATTAATTGGGTCATAATTGAAGTCAACTAGACTAATTAAATTATGTGAGATTTGTGATTAGTTATGATCAAGATTAATTAGTTTTAAGGGGCGATTAATTGAGCTAATTGTAATCAAAGATTAATCTCAATTAAGTATCCCAAGCAAGATTAATTATCTATTGTGATTATGGCTAGATACTGAAATTGACGGTCTAAATGGATTCAGAAACTGAAATTGAATACATGGATATGCTAATTGGAATTTTTAGAGTCATTTAGGAAGTTTAATTGAAAATTTATTTCGTCTGATTCATTAAGGTGTGTTTGGGTGGTTTAATTACAACTTTACACTGCAAATTGAAGGTCTTAGAGGCTTCAAAAACCATAACAGAATATATAATTAGAATCAACACAATTTTTAGGACTTAATATGAAGTTTTATAAAAATCTGATTCAAAATTAATTAATTTGATTTAATTAAATATTATATTGTTGGCTGCATATTTTGTATAAGCCAGTTACAATTTGACGCGTGGCAAAGTAAGGGTAATATGGGGAGACCATTCAAGTCTTCAATCCTGATCGTACACGTGGCAGTTGATATTGGTTGCTATGAGATCTGAGTAGCAGTGGATCAACAAAGAAATGCAAGGTGATGTGGCATTAGTGGTTATTCTTATTTAAATTCAAATTTAGGAGGGAAGCTTAACTGCAAATGATGGCATAGTGGAGCTAATCTTAAGGCTACATAATCAGCGATCATGGGAGAGCAGTTCGACGGTTGGAAATACAGCTCGACTGTCATCTTTGAGCAGTATAAATAGCAGAGAAGGCCCTAGAAAAGCCCCTCGGACTCAGATCTAAAAAACCAGTCTTATTCTACTTTAGTTTTACATACCCTGTTCTTTACATTCCAGTACTTCAAATTCTACACTACATTTTCATTCATAGGAGTAGTTTCAAATAGATTGTCGCTTCGAATCATTGTAAGTTTTTCATTCTAGTGAAATGTTTAGATTTTCTTTATTTGATTGGAATTCTGTTTAAATTCTCCTAAATCAAGCCACCAGTAAAAGTCCTCTTCATTGAGGCTGAGAGAACTAAAACACAGTCGTCTGATAATTGGTTGGCAATTAAATTTCTATAAGGACTAAATTGATCCTTGCTGGCACGCTCGCAATCACAATAATAACCTTTGAAAGCCAAAAAGCCAACATATATTTTTGGCACGCCCGGTGGGACTACATTTAAAATGGTTAGACGTAGAAGACAAGGAGAAAATGAACACTTGGAAGAAGGTGTGGAAGGAGAGGTAGAGATACCTAATCTAGAGGATAATGTGATAACACATTCTGTGGAAACTCCTATTTTATCGAAACCTATGGTCGAACAGACCAGTACTTCAGAACAAATACCATTTGTTCGTAATATTGGACGAGACCAAGGAATTGGACCATCTACTGTCCCATCTACTCAACCAGTGAATCCATGGGGTGGCTTAATAGATGCAATGAGACAGCAATTAATGAACACAATGGAAAGGTGGGCAACATCCTTTTTAGATCGAATGAATAACCATCAACTAACAAACGCAAGACATATGGGGGAAATTTCGAATGTCCCTCAGCAAAGATTGGCTAGAGATAAACAGCCTATGCAAGTTAATGGACATTCTAATGGACAAACTAGTAATCAGAACCATGAAAGACCATCACCTCAGTCTTGGTACGAACCTGTTCCAAGGCCCGTTGTAGGTCAAAATGTCTAAGTACTTAACAGTGAAGCCATGCAATTTGGTGGAACTGGCCCAGTACAAGGAAATGGCATAAGAATGGTTCTGAATCCCATGTTCAAAGCCATACCTGGCATAAGGGGGTTCACTAATCCCTTATTCGAATTTATACCCGGGGGGTTAGAGGGTTTTCCTACAAATGGAAAAAACACAACACCAATTCCAGCACCTTTCGCAGGTCCTTTCGTAGGACAAATTCAAAGGGGTTACCCACACCCCCAACAGCAACCTGCACCATAGGAACAACCAGTCCCAAATATACCACCTTATGGACCAAGAGGACCACAAGCACAAGTTTGTCCACCAAATCCTGTGTTTGTTCCTCCGGCGGTGATTCAGCGGGCACAAAATATGGTCCCTAGGGACCAAATTGCTGACATCGGTAGGGAGATGTGTGGACCAATGGCTCAGGGGGTCCAGACTCCTGTATACAGAAAACCTTACCCAGAATGGATAGATAGGGTATATGAATACCCAAGAGGTTTCAGGATACCAGATTTCGCCCTTTTTTATGGGAATGGAAACCAGTCAACAGTAGAGCATATCGTTAGGTTCGCTGCTCAATGTGGTGAATTCACTAATAATGATTTTATGAAGCTGAGGCTGTTCCCAAATTCTCTAACTGGGGGAGCATTTGTATGGTACATTAACCTTACACCTGGCTCAATCCAAACTTGGCAACAAATGGAAGAGGCATTTCATGCCCAATTTTTCCAATCGGAGCCAGGAGTTTCCATGGCAGACTTGGCAAGGTTGAGTCAAAGGCCTGAAGAAAAGGCTACTCAGTTTATTGCCAAATTTAAAAGGGCTCGAAATAAATGTAGAGTCATTTTGCCAGAGCCAGAATTCGTAAGATTGGCTCAAAATGGCTTAGAATTTAGGCTTCGAAAGAAGTTTGACTCAACAAAGTTCAGGGACTTAGTGGAACTGACTTACAAAGGATCTAGATATGAAGCATTACTAGAAGAGAAGCAAGATCGAAATAATGCAACATATAAGACATACTACAAAGATCCTAACTATGAGATTGATGCAGCAGAGATTATGGGGAAAAAGCCTATGATCTGTGAAGCACTAATTCATAAGGATACGATAATTGACCAGCAATTTAAAAAGAAAGATCTCCACAGGAAATATTCTTTCGATTTAACTAAGGTAGATGACATTTTTGATCATTTGCTTACGGCCAACTTCCTTAAGTTACCAAAAGGGGTTAAAATTCCATCTCTTGATGAACTTAAAGGAAAAGTATATTGTAAATGGCATAATTCTTGGTCTCACTCGACTAAAAACTGTGTTATTTTTCGAGACAGGATCCAAGAACAAATTCAGAAAGGGAGTTTGAAATTTCCAGCCAAAGCTGAAAAGGCCATGGGGATCGACAGTAATCCATTTCCAGAAATTGGAGAGGTGGCAGCCAATGTCATTGTGCCAGATTTTCAGAACCTGTCTTTGAAAGAATTGGAAGAAGTCAATACACAGATGCATGTGGCCAACCAGAAAGCAATCAAGAAAGACACTAGAGATCTACCAGCTATTGGACAAGGTTTCTTACACCAGAGGGAAGACTCTGAGGAGGAAGCATTGGATGACGATTCCTTAGAAGCAGCTGTAATGCAAAGGATGTGTCCTAGGTGCAGACTAAGCTACAAATGGCTGAAAGGACTCCCGACTGATGGGAAGCAGTACTACAAGGATGTGCAGAGACGTCCTAAATCAACCAATGCTTACAATAAAAGGCCATATCCATCTAGCATCAGGCAGCAGCCCTTGAGAGTTGAACCAACAGTTGATAAGATGCATTTCAAAGGCAAGAAGCCCTTACATGAATCCTGGCCAGCTAATTATTACAAAACGGAGAGCAGCCATTCTGGGAGGAGATTGGAAAGAAGTCCAGTTTATGGGATTAAAACCAGAGATTGGTCCCCTAAACTAGCCTCACGCAAGACAGAAAGTGGACACCTTCATCGAGGGCCGGAGTTAGGCCCAAAGCATGAAGTCAGGACCAAGCAGTGGCCTTCGCGGCTAGCTTCGAGGAAAGCTTCGAAGGAAGAAGGAAGTAGTTCCACGGCAGGGTCAGTAAGTTCGTGGGTACCTGGGATCCCAGACTGGTTTGTAATGCAGAACAAACCTAGGCAAGTGTCTACCCAGAGAGAGGCTGCTAGAAACCAAGGTAGGATGGTCAGACCTCCTTTGGTGGCTCTGAACAATTGGGTCTTGCTTAAGCACCCAAAAACAAAGGAACTAGATATGGTCCCCGTGATTTCTAGATCACAAAGGAGAAAAATTCAGCGTAGATACACTCAGTACCAACGAGACCTGAAAGAAAAATGAAGAAAATTATTTATTGGCACAGACAGAAGGAAAGAAGAATCCAAAGTCAGAACCTACTCCAAAACCAACTCTATAAGGCAAAATGGGTTGCAACAGAAAACAGTTGGCCAAAGTTCATTCTGAACTAAGAGCCGGGGAGAAGTCTAGTTTAGCGGGATTAGAGAAGGCACTAATGGAAAGTGACAGCGAACCAGAGACGGAAGTTGGTTTAAGCCAAAAGAAAGAAATGGTTGAGGAAGAAATGTTCGAAGCCTTCATGGCTGAACAAACGTTCCTGGTTGAAAAACCAGTCGTGACAAACCATTCAAAGGATAAAGTACTAGAAAGCGGCATGGAGGATGCTTCTGGAGTGACTGAACAAGGTGACCAAAATGAGAAGCAGACATAGCCGGCCATCCAATTTGGCTCGGTGTCAATGAACATCGTACACATACTACCGCATGAATTCCAAGCTGGAGATGAGAATCAAGAGAGGCAAGAAATTGACCCAATTCCAATCTCTAGTGAAGACTCACAAGTGAGTATGATACAAGATAATTCCGGAATGATTACCCCAATGGAAACTGAGTATGAGAGTGAAGAAGTGGTAAGTATTAACCTCTCGTATCCTTTTGAATATCCCTTGAATTCTATGACATAGCATGTTAAGCCTTTGTATATTAAGGCCTTCTTCGATGGGATACAGTTGAACCGAGTCTTAGTGGATAATGGAGCAGCGGTGAACTTACTACCAAAATCTTCCTTGAAGAAATTAGGGAAAAAGAATCCCAGGTTAATCCCAACCAGTACAACCATTGCTGGTTTTGCTGGGGACAAACAGATAGCCCAGGGAATTCTACCTATCAACTTGAGTGTGGGAACCAGGGACTGCATGACGACGTTTTTCATCATCGACAGCAATGCGAAGTACAATACTTTACTTGGTAGAGATTGGATCCATACTAACAAATGTGTGCCTTCCTCTTTGCATCAAAAAATGATAATGGCTCTAAGCAATGGAGAGACGGAGGAAATTGATGCAGATCCTCAACATTTCGTAGCCTGCGCAGACTTCGCAGAAGCCAAGTTGTATATTGAGGGAGTGACACCGCTCAGTATACTGATAAAATCTGATGGCTTAGCCGAAGTAACGGCTGATGAGGAAGTGACACACCTGAAGCACTTAGTCCAGGAGAGTGCTAATGAAGAGGTGGTCGTTAAAGATGACAATGATGCCTGGTTATAGGCAGCAAGATGAAGCACCAGAAGCCAAGTCTTTGGCTTTAATTAAGTTTTCAATATTGGATGTAAAGTCAATAGTCTAGAAAGTGCGGGAGCAAGAGAATGAAGTCATGATAATTGGCTACAAGCAGGAGCAGCAACAAGCCAGAGTTTTGACCCTTGATAAATACTGTGCATTGGACATAGAGACAAAAGTCCAAGAAATACAGGAAGAAGAAGCCTTATGGACAGACTTCGTCTATGAGGAGGAGGGTAAAGAGGTTGAATCAAAGAACCTGGGAACAGAACGCAGCAAGGAGATTGTTTCGAAGTCAGAAGGAATCAAAGAAGGAGTTCCAGTAAGTACTCAGATACAAGACCCCTTAGAAGAAATAAATTTAGGGGAAGGTTCTGTACAACAACCCATTTATATAAGTGCTCGGTTGAATACTCTTAACGGGAACCAGTTGTTGGTTATACTGAGGAGATATAAAGATTGTTTCGCATGGTCTTATAATGAACTACCAGGATTGGATAGGTCATTAGTGGAACATAGGCTTCCTATGAAGCCTAACTTCAAGCCATACACACAAAAACCAAGAAGAATGGGTCCAGAAGTGATCCAGAAAGTTAAGAAAGAAATTCTTAGACTACTTGACAGGCTTTATCAGGACAGCCAGGTATGTTGAATGGCTATCTAATATTGTGCCTGTGGTTAAGAAAAATGACAAAATGAGGGTATGCATCGATTTTAGAAACCTAAATCTAGCAACTCCAAAAGATGAATATCCTATGCCTATAATGGATTTGCTGGTGGACAGTTTAGCAGGGCATCAAATTTTATCAATGATGGATGGGCACTCTGGTTACAACCAAATCTGCATTGCGGAGATGGATGTTCACAAGACAGCATTCAGATGTCCTGGGAATATTGGGACCTTCGAATGGGTTTCAATGCCATTTGGCCTAAAAAATGCTGGGGCCACATATCAGAGGGCTATGAACACTATCTTTCATGACCTTATTGGAGGGTATTTAGAGTGTTATATTGATGACATTGTAGTTAAATCCCAATCCATGGAGGAACACCTGTTTCACCTAGAAACAGCCTTTAAAATAATGAGAAAGTTCAAATTGAAGCTTAATCCTCTTAAGTGTGCTTTTGGCGTATCATCTGGAAACTTCTTGGGCTATGTAGTACACAAGAAAGGAATACAGATAGACCAGAATAAAGCCAAAGCCATCATTGAAGCCAGACCTCCATCAAGCTGAAAGATGAAGAAGAATTTGTGTGGACAGCGGAGCATCAATTTGCTTTCGAAGGAATCAAAGCCTACTTGGCCAACCCTCCAGTACTGATGCCACCAAATAGCGTTAAGCCTTTGAAGTTGTAAATAGCTGCAGCAGAAAATTCATTGGGAGCTTTCTTAGCCCAAGATAATGAAAAAGGCAAGGAGCAAGCTGTTTATTACCTTAGTAGGTTTTTAAATTCTTGTGAATGTAAATATTCAGCTGTAGAAAAGCTTTGCCTTGCGCTGTATTTTGCTGTAATGAAATTAAGATATTACCTTTTGCCTACAACTGTCTTGGTAATTACAACTACAAATTTGGTTAAATATATGTTATCTAGACCTATGTTGAGGGGAAGAATTGGCAAATGGGTATTAGCCTTGTCAGAATTTCACTTAGAATATGTTCCCCAAAAGGCAATGAAAGGACAAGTTTTAGCCATTTTGTTGGCAGACCATCCATCTCAAACAGAGAGTCAATAGATAATGAAACTTGGTATGGCTAGTGTCGAGCCATGGAAAATGTGGTTCGATGGATCGAAAGCCAATGGCCTAACTGGAATTGGTATAGTGATTAAGTCACCACAAGGAATAGAAACCACACACGATTTCAAAGTGGATGAAACTACTTGTTCTAATAATCAAGCTGAATATGAGGCCTTGATAGTGGATCAACAAAGAAATGCAAGGTGATGTGGCATCAGTGGTTATTCTTATTTAAATTCAAATTTATGAGGGAAGCTTAACTGCAAATGATGGCATAGTGGAGCTAATCTTAAGGCTACATAATTAGCGATCATGGGAGAGCAGTTCGACAGTTGGAAATACAGTTCGACTGTCATCTTTGAGCAGTATAAATAGCAGAAAAGGCCCTGGAAAAGCCCTCCGGACTCAGATCTAAAAAGCCAGTCTTATTCTACTTTACTTTTACATACCCTGTTCTTTACATTCCAGTACTTCAGTCTAGTCTACAGCCTTGTATGGCTTAGCTTCGACCCATTTGGTGCTAATAATCTATACCACCCTTAAATAAAAGGAATGTGGTCCTGGAGGTCAATCATAATGATTTACAGGAACAAGATTGGAGGCATCCAATAATACAATACTTGGCTGGCCCATCCTCAAAGGCCAGCAGAAGAATCAAATTGCAATCTATGCAATACATCATATATAACAATGATCTCTACAAAAAGGGGGGAGATGGTCTATTGTTGGAATGTTTAGAACCAAAAGAAGCATTAACAACTATGGCTGAGGTTCATGAAGGCATCTGTGGTGCACATCAGCCTGGTGTAAAAATGAGATGGATGCTTCGAAGACATTCCTATTATTGGCCAACTATCCTTAAAGACTGCATAGAATATGCAAAGGGTTGCCAGGCATGTCAAAAACATGGTACAATAAGGCATGTGCCCATAACTGACCTGCATGCAGTAGTAAAGCCTTGGCCATTCAGAGGATGGGCCATGGATATGATGGGGAAAATATATCCACCCTCTTCGAAGCATCATTGTTTCATTTTGGTGGCTACTGATTATTTCACCAAATGGGTCGAAGCTAAGCCATACAAGGCTGTAGACCAGACTGAGGTCATTGGGTTCATCAGGGATTTGATCCATAGGTTTGGCATCCCGCAAACCATAACTGTTGATAATGGGACTGTGTTTGATGGAAAAATGGTGAGGTCTTTTATGGCTGAGTTTGGAATTAGCCTTATTAATTCCACCCCTATTATGCACAAGCTAACGGCCAGGCTGAATCATCCAATAAGTTCTTGAAGAAAGGAATACAAAAGGTTGTGGAAGACAATCCTAGGGATTGGCATAACTTGTTGTTGGATGTATTGTGGGCTTATAGAATTTCTCCAAGGTCAAGCACAGGAGTTACTCCTTATGCCTTGGTGTATGGCCACGATGCTGTATTGCCTGTGGAAATTAATGTTAAGTCTTTGAGGGTAAGATGCCAAGACCAGCTAAATTCTGAGCAATACCATCAGAGTATGTGCTTGGAATTAGAAGGAATAGATGAGGCCAAAATTCTGGCATATAATAGCATTCTCTTTCAAAAGAAGAAAGCAGCCAAAATTTATAATAAGAAAGTCAAGCACATTGGCTTTGATGAAGGTGGTTTGGTGTGGAAAACTATACTCCCAGTAGGTATTAAAAGCCATAAGTTTGGTAAATGGTCACCTAACTGGGAAGGGCCATATCAAATTCATAGAGTCCTGCCTTTTGGGGCATACCATTTGAGAAATTTGAATGGATACGTACATCCCAAAAAGATCAATGGCAGATATTTGAAGCCTTATTTTCCAACTATCTGGGAAACACGAGTAGAATGAATGTCAAGCAAAAGAACACAAGAGTACTCAAATGATAAATCAAAATTTATTTTTCTTCATAAAGAGTTAAATATATTATGCCATAAATTGGCCCAAAAATCATTACAATGCCTTAATTGTTCTTTTACAACAGACTTTCTATTCTTAAATGAGGAAGCCAACTGAATGGCCGTGGTCATTCCTTGCTTTCGATCTGCCAATCCTTAGTTGGTGATCTGCAGTTTTGTGTCAGTTCGAATTAAGGCTTGATTCACTGCAGACAGCTCCTCCTCAAGTTGAGCTTTCTTTTCCAGTAGTTAAGGTCGAAAATGGGAGACAGAGGAATGTTGTTCCTTCAGCACTGAGACTTCAGAATGTACAGCGAAAACAAAGCTCTGATCTCTCGCTAATCTTTCCTCTGCAACCTTGGCAGTATGACAAATGTTGATATAAAAGTCAATAATAGCTGCTGCCTAAGATAGATGACTTAGACAGTCATGCTGGATTGCTCAACAGCTTTGTAGCACTGCAGGAAGCCATTTCTTATTATAGGCCTTTGTAAAGCCTCAAAAGGAATCCTTGAAAAAGATATCAGTAATTCCAGACAGCTGTCTAAATCCATCAGAGGTGCAGAAGGCTTCCTACTGGAGGAAGAGGAGCCCTCAAGAATTTCTAACAGGGAGTCAGCTAGTACCAACGGCTCAGCCTCATCATTAGTTATTGGAGAGGTAGAGGCTATGTTGAAGAGACTAGCTAGTCTTGCTTCGAAGACATCTACTTCGTCCATGAGCATGAGGGCTCAGCAATGCATTTGTAAGCTCTGGGGTTCGTGGTCCCAATGAATAATTCTCTGGGAATTAAAATGGAGGCCCATATATTCTTGTGAACAGGTGAAGCACAGAGCCTGTCACTTAGGAAATTCTTCAACCAAAGTGGGCCGATAGTAGTGGGTTCGAAGGGACGAAAGCAGTAGGAAAGACGAGAAGCTGAAAGTTGGTGGAAGAAAGAGAAGTAAAAAGCAAAAGTAGAAGGATAAAGAGAAGCATTGGCTAGCCTCATGTCATGAGTAGGAGGATCTGGTTCAAAAAATTTGAGGCATTTGGATTGTAACTTGGGGAAATAAGCAAAAAGCCAAAGCTGAAGAATCCAAATCGGTCCCCCTTGATTGACATCTAAGGGTTTCTTACAAAAAAGAGAGCAGGCTCTGTATACGTGATCTAGAACGTATGGGGCTAAAGCTACTCTCTTCTGTAAAACAAGGGCTTTGGCAAGAGGGGCAAATTCAGGCATAATTATTTGAGAAGAAGTGCAGAAAAGGAACTTGCAAAGCCAATATAATAAGAAAGAAAAGAATTCCCTATCGGTCACAAGACCCTCCCTTCTATTCTCAGCCTTAACAAAGTCACTATAGGATGAGTTAAGAGAGGGGAGGGAAAAAGGGACTGTTAGGTCAGGATAATCTAGTCCAATGAGAGTTCCAATGGGAGATAATCCTAAAAGATGGCAAATGTCAAGAACAGTAAGGGCCATCATCCCACATCTGAATTCGAAGAAATTAAAACCAGAATTCCAAAAGCACAGAGCAACATGAACTATAAAGGGGTCCTCTGAAGTGGTTAACCTGGATAATCGAAGGGCGTCGAGGAGGCAAAGTTCTTGAAGGTCCAGGGTCCTACTAGGGACAACTCGATCATACCATTCTTGCCACTCCGGTCTCACCGTGGGCCAACATCAGTGGGGGCGATTCGTCTTCCAGTTCCTCCAGTCAAGGCCACCTTCGTAAATGAGACAATGGTCTTCCAAACGAGGGTATAGAGCTGGAAGCTCAATAAGAATCTCCTTGAATATGGGACCAAGCACATAATCTTGTTGCACATGACGACGAGGAATGAAGATGCATCCGTCGATGGCCCTTTTCTCCCCAGCTTTGTACTTTTCACATTCTGCATCAATGAGACTTTTTAGGGCTACAGATGGGCTCGCACGCTCCACAACTGGCACTTTCAATGAGGAGGAAGCCATTGATAAAACGTTTTCTCAAAGGATGAAGCTGGAAAATGGAGTAGAAAGAAGTGGGAGACGAATAGAGGTGAAGGGTTTTGTATGTTGAGCAAGCAAGTGATTTCAGAATGTGGAATAAAAGGATTTCTAAAGCCTTTATATCTGAAAGATTTATCGCGTAAATTCGTTAAGTACTAAAAGTACGAATACGAAGAATTTCCTTCAATATTGATACTCTTGGAGGGAAAAAACATATCCCAGATATTGATACCAGCTTCGAAGTAGAATGTTTGGCTTCGAAGCCAGATTTTGGCGCCAAAAGTCAAATAACAGCGGCTTCGAAACTAAAAAGCCAGCTTCAACGCAGATTCCATGCTTAAGAATGTAAGAGTACTCAAATATTCATTTACTTAGAAGGGGATTAAAGACCTGTTTTTGGGCTTCTTAATGAAAACAATGACCTTCGAAGTGAAACTTAAGACCCCGTGAGGATGAAAATTGGTGTTCAAAACATAACACACTAGATTTTGGCGCCAAAAGTCCAATAACAACGGCTTCAAAACTAAGAGCCGGCTTCGAAGCGCATTCCGTACTCAATGGATACAAGAATGCTCAAGTATTCGTTTACTTCAAAAGGACTAAAGACCTGTTTCAGGTTTCTTAATGACAGTGATGTTCTTCGAAGTAAAATTAGAAATTCCTTGGAAAGGGAAATTGGCATTCGAAACATCGAAACCCATAGTTGGTTTATATATATATTCAGAAAAGTTGACTTTTTGAACTAAAACAGTGCAGCCCTCAAAAGGAGCTCTCGTATTTTTGAAAATATGGACTGTTGTTCAAAACGAAAGGATCAATTTAGAACTGATTAATCTGCATTCCCTAAATTGGAAAAGTTCATGGTCATGCTGTTAGTATTCATTTTAAACGATCGAATCTAGGTTCGAAGAAAAAGATTGTTCAGTTCGAAGCTCTGAAATTGCTTTTAAAGACAAATAGAGACAAGATCAAACCATATCAAACAAAGAGAAGTTTTGTATTAAAGCAAAAGCAGTTACATCGAATGGCCCTATTTGGGTACAAACTCAAGCTCATAAAAATAAACAATGGAATAAATAACAAGATCATGAAATTTAATCCAGCTATAATCAATGAATTTCTGTTCTTTCTTTATTCTGTCCTCTATGTCTTCTAACATTGGTTGCATGAGTTGATGAGCTCTCACTTCGTAAAAGAGTTCTTCAGCCTTTATTTCGAAAGCGGTTTCTCTCAATCCTTGTTCCAATTCGTCCATCTCTAAGTCATCCCAGTACGCAGAATCTTTGTTCTTAAAATCATCGAATTCTTCAATGAAGTTTTCTGTTTCGTACTGGGCGTGAATTCGAAGGGACGAAAGTTGATCTAAAGATCGTGTAGTGGCCATAGAAGTCCGATGCCAGTGGAGAAGCAACGGAAGCTAGTCCAAAAACATGTAAAGTTCTACTTGGGCAAGGGGATTGAGAACATGACCCTGAGTCAGAATATCACAAGCCCATCGAAGGTTCTTGAAAGGAACTTCGTCCTCAAGAACATTGAAGGGCAAATGAGAGAAAGTCGCGAGCAGAAGTAGAGTTTGTTTCCGTTCAGCAGGAGTGGGGGAAGGTGGAGGCTTGTAAGGTGGAAAGATCTTATCTACAGAGAGGGCAAGCCTTAATCTCTCTATCCAACAAGGATTGGGCAGGGGAGAAGGTGTGGATGCTTCTATTTCAGGAGGTGGAACAAGGGTAAAAGGAACAAGGGCATTAATATAATCAAGCCAGTCAGAAGAACAAATCTTTGCCTTCTGGGCTAAGAATGATGGATTGTACCCTTGTGCCTCTTCTAGGCGTCGGGTGGCGTGCACTATCTTTGTAGGCATGGAGGATGTATACCATGCCACAAGCAGATTCTCCTCCAAACTGTGTCGATGATCAATGGGCACGTAAGGATAGACCACCGAGCTTCGTGCATAAGAAGAGAACTCCAAAGGGTTAGTAAATTCGACAAAATGATGGTTAATTCGTTCCCTCAAATCACAAGACTCAGGTTTTGACCAACTTGTCCAATCAGAAGCACTAGAAGAGGAAGAAGTCGCAGCCTTGTCCCATGCGGAGGATTGTGAAGAAGAATTTCCCATGTCCATATTTGTAACTTTCTGAATTAAAGGATTGAGAGCAATTTGTTCGTAGTCCAAGGATGAGACTGAAGAAGAACCTCCCATGTCCATATTTGTGAGTTTCTGGATCGAAGGATTAAGGGAAATATGTTCGAAGTCCAAAGGTTGATAATTTGCAAAGGCATCCATGACCTAAATATAGAAAGGTGGGTAAAGGTGGCTAATAAATGCATGGACATTCTTTCGAGGAGGAACAGCATCAACATATGACTCTTCGTGTGCTCGATCATTGGAGGAAAAAATTAATTCAGCCATGAAATGTATCAGTCTGTTCGAATACTAAGACGGTGGAAGTGTTCAAAGGATTAAACGAGAGTTTAATACAGATAGTGAGTGACAGTTGCATTTCTGGGAAGATGCAAAACCCATGCACGTTCTAAGGCGTGGGAAAAAGACCCTGATCCACTAATATCACCAAGTCTTGGGTATATTAGTGCGGGGGGTAATGTTGGCTGCATATTTTGTACAAACCAGTTACAATTTGACGCGTGGCAAAGTAAGGGTAATATGGGGAGACCATTCAAGTCTTCAATCCTGATCGTACACGTGGTAGTTGATATTGGTTGTTATGAGATCTGAGTAGCAGTGGATCAATAAAGAAATGCAAGGTGATGTGGCATCAGTGGTTATTCTTATTTAAATTCAAATTTATGAGGGAAGCTAAACTGCAAATGATGGCATAGTGGAGCTAATCTTAAGGCTACATAATCAGCGATTATGGGGGAGCAATTCGACGGTTGGAAATACAGTTCGACTGTCATCTTTGAGCAGTATAAATAGCAGAGAAGGCCCTGGAAAAGCCCCCCGGACTTAGATCTAAAAAATCAGTCTTATTCTACTTTACTTTTACATACCCTGTTCTTTACATTCCAGTACTTCAAATTCTGCACTGCATTTTCATTCATAGGAGTAGTTTCAAATAGATTGTCGCTTCGAATCATTGTAAGTTTTTCATTCTAGTGAAATGTTTCAGATTTTCTTTATTTGATTGGTATTCTGTTTAAATTCTCCTAAATCAAGCCACCAGTAAAAGTCCTCTTCATTAAGGCTGAGAGAACTAAAACACAGTCGTCTGATAATTGGTTGGCAATTAAATTTTTGTAAGGACTAAATTGATCCTTGCTGGCACGCTCGCAATCACAATAATAACTTTCGAAAGCCAAAAAGCCAACATATATATATATATATATATATATATGAACATGAGCCTCTTTGACTCAACAAGAAGAAAACTAATGAAAGAAAATCTGGAGAGGAAAAAGAGTGTTCGGGAAAGAGAGGAATGAAGAGAGGGAGAAGAAGAATCAAAGAAAATTGAAGGGAAATCAAGCAAATCTTCTCCAATTAACCATCCAGGATAAGAATCTTCTTCTCATTTCTTGAAATAGGGTTGATACACCCATGACCTCATGGAATTGAAGTTGAAGGAGGATGAATTGTGTTGTATTTGACCCTAGAAAGCATTTATAAGCACACATGGCAAGAATTGGAGGAAATTAACTCTCAAATTCACCATGCACGGCATGTTTTCTTGAATTTCATGATCATACATTTATTTTCTTGCATGGTTTTCAAACTTGAAGGGGGAATTTATGAATAATTAAGAATTCATGGAGAGAAATTGGGGTTGAGAATATATAACCATAAATAATATTTAAAAAAATGAGAAATTAGATTATTTAATCCTCAAAACTCAACATGCATGGCTTGATCTTGTTTATATACATGATATTATTGTTTTATAGATAATTTATTGCATGAGTCTCATGAATTTCTAAAGTTTCCAAAGGATTTCTTCATGGGTTTTACAATTGAAGCTTCACAACACATGATTTACGTTTTATAATTTCATTGAAGTTTTAATCTTTCTTCAAATTGGAAGATTTTGGAGTTGATTTCAAGTTTAATTTATATTTGATGTTTTCAACCCAAATTCCAGCATGATTAATTGAGTTTTAGGAGTGGATTACATATAAATGGATGTTTCATGAAATTGAGTTTCAAAAATGGAAGAATCGGTTTAATTTGATATTTAGAGCCTTATAAGAATTCAATTAAAATTTTGATTTAGGTTCATAAAATTAGATGTAGTCAAATTAAGCTTTAATTGAGAATTAATTAAATTCAATTGAAATTGAGTTAGGCTCAAGATTATGGAAATAAATGTGAAGATTAATTATTTGGGCCTTGGTTTGCTTGAAAATAGTGTTGAAATTGCAAAATGTGCATATTTATGAGTTTCTGATTCAGTAATTTAAACATGACTGAATAATGGTAATTTAATGTGTATAAGCCTAATTTAGGCTTGATTGTGTAATTAGTAAACTTAATAAGGACTGGTTTATGATTAGATTATTTATATTTAATTAGTTTGGTTAATACATAGCTAAACATATTTTAATTGGAGGTTAATAATCTAATTTATTCCTAATACTAGTCATCCATATTTAAAAGGAATGGAAGAAAAGTAAATAGGAATAACCGAATAAAAAATTAGAATCAAATGAGAGAAACCGAATGACAAACAAGTAACCGAATTAAATAGATTGTAGAGTGTAATGGTAATTATGTTGTGCTTGACTTTATTTGTTTAGGTCGGACGCCGAACCATTAGTACGTGTACCAAGGAGCCCACTATGAGTAATAATGTTGTAAAGTTACATTAAATTATAATTATTTTCTGAATGATTAACTATACTGTTTTCTGAAATGATATTGTTTATTGAATGAATGTTTGTCCTATTTTATAAACTGTACTCATGGCATCCATAGCAACTGACTGTTACTACTACTGTTACAGAGATCTCTGTCAGTTTCTATCCTTAGAACTACTGTTACTGTATTGATGGCCATCAACTGACTGTTTGGCCTATTAAGACCAACTGTACTGTTCTGCTATTGGATGTACCACGTATGACTGCTATGATTTCTAAATAAATGATATGACATGAAATATGAGACATTGATTGAATAACTGATCTACAGATGCAATTGACTGTTTTAATTACTGAAAGGACATTCATTCTTAACCCCTTTACACATTTGTTATTCACTGGGCTTTAGCTCACAGTTTATTGTATATATGTAAGTGGTCAGGTACCGGAGCAAAGTTAGCAACGTCAGTCTAATTTCATTTTGTCAAGCCAACCTACTGTGCCTCACCACGAGTTCCAAACCATTATTGTCAAGGCTTGTTTTGGGTGGTCTAAATCCACCTCTTTTGAATGAATGCCATATGGAGTCAAATGAATGTTTCATAAGTTGTTTTGGCTTTGGGATTTAATTCCTCAATATATCTTTTGTTTTGTACTTAGACGTGTTTTGGGCTTCAAGTTTTACATATATATTGAATATGGACTTGAACTTATGTCTATATTGGTATATATATATATATAAGTTGTTTATGCATTTAAGTCCTCACAGCTCTTTGGACATTATGTTTTAATATTTATAGGCTTCCGCCGGCCCTCCTATTGTATAATTGTTATTAGGGGAACTTACTGATAAGTCACATGTACTAAGTTCAAAACCCAGCTAATCCCAAAACAAAATACTTGCACCAATTAGTCCAATACATTTTTAATTGTTACCAAAAAATTCTTTTTTTTTTTTTTAATTTACAGACACTGTTCACATCTTACTACCGTCGGACTTCCGTCAAACGATCGCCGGAGACTCGTCGGAATGTTTAAAACATGTTATGAAACTGTAAAATTTTATAGTTCTAAAAAATGTTATAAAATTGTAAAATTTTACAGTTTTAAACTATGATTCATTCCAGCACCCAAAAAAAAAATTGAAACTGAAAAATTTTACAGTTTTCACCGCCTGTAACTAAAACTCGAAAATTACTTGTTCAGAATTCGAAAATTTTCTCATTACAAATCTGTGTGATATCTGTACAAATCTGAGTCATTACAGATCTGTTTCAATGATATTATAGATCTATTTATCATCAACAACAACAACCATAGATCAACAACTATCCCAAAAAAAATCTGTAAATAGAGAGAGAAAGAGAGAGAAATTGACAAAGATATATACACAAATCTGTTCAATCTAAGCACAGATCTGAGGATGAGCGTCTTCTTGTTCTTGTTCTTCATCGTCTTCTTGTTCTTGTTCTTCATCGCCTTCTTGTTTGACTTTAGGACTGAGATTAGGGTTAGAGGAGGAGGCGTAAAGAGGGAAGCAAAAAGCAGAGAGAGAGGGGAAAGGACTTTTGGGTGTACTCAAAAAGTTATGGGATTAAATGGTGTCCACAAGTTCCACATGGGACCTATGGATAATTTCCCCTTGTTATTATTGTTAAGCAGACCTTTGGTAATCACGAATTACTGGCCGGTTACGATGCTAAACCCTTAGAGGCGGGTTTGGGTCGTGACACTAACTCACCATCACCCTCACATTCTATAAGCTCTTTTTTCCAAATAAAAATGTCTAAAACATTTAACTACAGTTTTGTTTTATGCATGCAGTGTAAATGATAATCCCAAAGATAACACACTAATATTTCCCTATATGAAATTCCCTATATGAAATTGTATGAAGTTATCAATCGTGAATAAATTTAAAGAACATGAGTACATCATAGCACATGTATACTTTCATATTTTAAAACCACGTTCAAGTATATTTCAGTAAACTAATTCACATTTCAAAACCTAAATTACAAGTTTTGTTTTAAAATAACAAAGTGTTTCTGATTTGCAATTATATAGTTGTTACAAGTTACAAAAATATCTCAAGCAATTATTTAACCCATTGAATACAAATAATATATATTACGTGTCTACTCATAAATCATGACCAACAATTTTGATCTTCACTCTAATGCAAGAATCAGCTGGTAATAAGTGTCATAAAATGTATGAGTTACAATTTAAAGTCTAAAATGTCTCGTGCATTTGCTATTTCATAAATTGCATGTGCAATAACAACACCAATGAATATAATTAGAAAAGCAAGACTACAAGGCGTATCATGATACTTGTTAAATAATGATGTATTATTTATTGATGTATTACAAGATTGTTGTATTGTTTTGTATATTACAAGCTATTATATAGGAGAGGATTTGGGAGTAGGTGAGGTAGGTGAGTGGTGGTAGTGGATGATAGTGGAGGTGGTGGGTGGTAGTGGAGATGGTAGGTGGAGTTGGTGGTGTGGTAATTTACACAATTTACAATTTACATTAACAGCCCCCCTCAAACTCAAGGAGGATAGGAACTAACCAACTTGAGTTTGAAGAGAGTAACAAAACAGAAAAATAAACTGATAAATAAAACAGGATAAGAGACACGATATGGTCGTGTCAGACCGTTGTAGCAGACAGTTTACGGGGTCATGTCGGACCGTTGTAGCAGACAGTTTACGGGGTCATGTCGGACCGTTGTAGAAGACAGTTTACGGGGTCATGTCGGACCGATGTAGCAGACACAGTGTGGTCGTATCAGACCGATGTAGAAGACAGTTTACGGGGTCATGTCGGACCGATGTAGTAGACAGTTTACGGGGTCATGTCGGACCGTTGTAGAAGCTGACCGGAATCAATGTCGGGACAGTTTATGGGGTCATGTCGGACCGTTGTAGAAGCTGACCGGAATCAATGTCGGGACAGTTTATGGGGTCATGTCGGACCGTTGTAGCAAATTGTGGTGGTGCACCAAGGGGGCGACTTAGGGAGTGCGCCATGAGGTGGCTTGAACATGATACTGTGTATAACCCCCCCTCAAACTCAAATAGGTGGGAAGATAGAAACCTATTTGAGGTTGAAACAAAGGGATTGATAAAGCTGACCGGTGTAGAAGACACTGTATGAGTGTGTATATAGGCTGCCCAAAAAATATACATGGATGTAGATATCGAGCCCTCAAAAGTCGTGCCCTCAAAAAGTGTGTCCAATCTGTCAAAAGGCGTGCCATCAAAAGGCGTGCCCGATGCATCAAAAGGCGTGCCAGGTATGATGGCGAGGCACGTGAGTGCCTTGGCTGGCGTGCCCGTTTGTCTGGCGTCAAGAGCGCGCGATGCGCGTGGCTGCCTCGGCTATAAGACGGAGGCTGAGGCTGAGGCAAAAAAAAACTGCGAGAGATATTCTGAGAGAGATTTCTGAGAGAGATTCTGTAACACTCTGTTTTCTGAGAGAGATTTCTGAGAGAGATACTGTGTAACACTCTGTTGCCTAGAAAATGGCTTCATCGTCCTCCCGCGGGCTGCTCACCCTTTTTCCTGATCTCAACGAGTCCACAGGAGAGAGAACTGGTGCGGTGTCCCGTGAACCTCAACCAAACACCACTGGGTTTGCTCCGTTGAACTTTCCGATGCAGTCGGTGGAGCAAAAAATGGCAGTGCAAACGGATGTGGAGGCTAATCAGTATACTTTGAAGGCATGTGTGGAGTCCATGACGGCGGTCACAAACTTGTCGCACCGGCTGCAGAGTAGGACAAATGAGGTGCAGCAATTAAACTCCCAGCTGGCTCTGCTCCAACGCATGTATAAGGATGCGCGAGCAGAGATAAGCGTGCTAAGGGCAGAAAACAAGGAGCTGAAGCGGAAGGCCACCGTGATGTTCCGATTTGGAGGGCCGCCATATGCTGCAGTGGAGGAGCAGGGAGTAGTGATCGTGCCCAGTGGAGTGGGAAACACAGAGGCAACACCGGCAAGGGCTGCTCAGGACGGAGGCAAGAAGAAAAGACCGACGACAGAGTAGAGAAGAGATGTCGGTGTGTGGTCGTCTGCAGAAAAGAAAACAAAGCTGTTGTTTTGTGTTTTTTTTTTTTTTTTTTTTTTGTTTTGTTTTTTTTTTTTTTTTTTTTTTTTTTTGTTTTTTTTTGTTTTTTTTTTTTTTTGGATGTAAAATGGTGATTGGGGTGAGCCCCGACATGAATAAAAGATGGGCTGTTGTGCAAATTTGGAAATTGTTTTTTTTTTTTTTTTTTTGTGTTTTGGAAAGAAGAATAATAATAAAAATGTATTAATGGGGAAGAGGCAAATCCCGTCGGTGTGAGCAAAAGGAGATAATAATAATAATAAAAAAATATAAAAAAAAAATAAAATAAATAAAGAAATAAAGTGGAAGGAGATAAGAACATCATGATGGCTTTGGTGGGTGGAGTCTGTGGGTGAAGTGCAGAAGTGGACGTGGGTGCTGTAGTTAATATAGTATAATAAGCATATATTAAAATAAAAGAAGGTGGCTGCAGAAGAAAAAGAAGAGAGAGAGAGAGTTTGGTGGTGTTTTGTTGTGTTACTCTCAAATCTGCCGAGAGAGAGAGAACATGCAGCTTTGACCATTTTTCATGGCCCCTAGCGTGAGGGCTCCGAGAGTGTAAAGAAGCCAACTCACCGGAATTGAACACACAGAGAGAGAGAGACCAGGTGCAGAGAGAGAGAGGCCAGAGATTGACGCCCAGGAAGAGAGAGAGTGGTCGTTGCATATGTGTGTGGATGCCGAGAGGGAGAGACTGGACCAGTGATGGCCACAATGGGGACGCTGTCGAGCAAGGCGTCGGCGAGGCCGCTGACTTGTGGGTGGCGCCGGGGCCGGAGGTGGCGACTTGTGGGTGGCGCCGGGGCCGGAGAAGTGTGACCTTCTTGGCGATGAAGTGTCAGCGGTTCGAGAGAGAGAGAGACCACCGTTTGGTGTGGTGGATGGAACATGAAGCAACCGAGGTTCTTGTAGGTGAAGATGGCTCGGTCGTGGAGTTGAAGGTGTCTCACAGTTGACGAGCATGTCGTCGAGAGAGATCGGAAGGGTGGTGTCGTGGCCGTGGACAACGGCGAGATCGATGGCTGATGAATCAGACAAGAACAGCCGATGTTGAGAAGACTGTGATGAACGGCCAGGGTTCGTTGGGGGAACAAGGAGGTCCAGCGAAGAGGACCGTGGTTGACGGAAACGGCCGGATTGGTGGTGTCGTGCACGTGGAAACCCAAGTGGAATCGGCTACCAGCGACGGAGAGAGCGAGGCTGAAGGCAACAGGTTTCAGTGTTTCAAATTGTGGTGGGAGATGTGGTTTTCTTGAAGATCGGAGACCGAGTTCCTGCTGATGGGTTGTTCATAGATGGGCAGTCGTTTGAAGTCGATGAATCAAGCACGACAGGTGGGCATATGGGGACGATGGTGACCACGGATCAGCTTCATCTTCATGAGCCACATGTTGGACATTGACTGGAGGTTCGGATGATGAATAATAACCAGGCTGTTGTGGAGGATAACCATGATGAGAGTAATTGGGTGGTGGTGGCGGCTGAGAAGATAAAGCAGAGCCGTGGTCAGTGAAAAGGGAAATAGAGCTGTCTGCAGAGCGAGAAATTAGAAAATTTGGATTTGTCCGGCGGGCGGCCAAGGCGAGATTGCCGCCCGCCGGTGGAACGAAAAATACTAGGTTCCTAACCTAGCTCTGATAACCTAGCTCTGATACCATGTTAAATAATGATGTATTATTTATTGATGTATTACAAGATTGTTGTATTGTTTTGTATATTACAAGCTATTATATAGGAGAGGATTTGGGAGTAGGTGAGGTAGGTGAGTGGTGGTAGTGGATGATAGTGGAGGTGGTGGGTGGTAGTGGAGATGGTAGGTGGAGTTGGTGGTGTGGTAATTTACACAATTTACAATTTACATTAACAATACTATTAACAAATATAATCATATACTGAAACACATAAAATTGTATGGTCTACCAATAATGCATTCTCTCTTTTCTTTCCCCTTTTTTATTAACTTTATGAAAAAGGTGAACATACAAAAATGTTTTATAATTCTAATCTAGATTCTACCTTTTTCCCTAAAACATTAGCTGGTATGAATAATTCTGAAATAATTAATTACAAACTGCATTAATACAATGTAACAAAAGCCTTCAAAAATATTTTGGCTCTAATCACTTTTCATTAGACAAAATATTATGCAACTATTAGAGGTTCCAAATAGCTAGCTACATAAATTAGATTTGTACCGAAACATAAACTGGTTTTGTTTTTAAAATTAGAACAACTCGTTCTCAAACTTAATTTTGTAAAGCTGAAATTGGTTATCATAGGAACAAGTTTCTAGGTTTTATTTTTATTTTATTTATAACCAGAAATACAAAGAAATCTATCTTCTGAACACAACTTTAGATCATTGGAACTTAACAACAAAGTTGCACTAGTGACTAAGAAATTACATCTGTAGATTAATTAATATAATAATAAGCATGTGAGTCTAAAGAATATAAAATAGCATAATAACATGAAACTTGAAATATGATTTGTGATCGATTGAGAGACATGTAAATAATTTGCTAGATCTATCAATAATTTTGAGGGAAAAAAAAATAGCTTTAGATTGTTAATCTAGCAATAAAATTAACAATATATGTAACACAACTATTATAATAACAATGATGACAAACAATAATACATATAGACAAAAAACAAGATTATAGAAATATAGCTGTGAGATTTTTAGGGTTGTGTTGTCACTGTCCTAAAACTATTTTTCCTCCTCTTGTGAAAGTACAACCGGAGTGAAGCAATTCCAAGATAAACCCAAGTTACTCACAGCGTCTCTCATCTAATGTTCACGACCACCAAAAGGCTTGAACCAAGTTACAAACCAGAATTGTCCAAAACATAAACAATATATATATATATATATAAAATATGGAAAACTCCTTCAACAACTTCTATATTTCAAATCATCTTTTCTTCTTTTCTTTTCTCTACAAAATATCTCCACATTTATCTCTTTCTACACAACTCATGTAAATATATATAGATGAAAGAATTAAAACTCTACTAAAATATATATTAAAGGTGACATAATTACAATAATATTATCTAATAAACTCATGTAACCGAAATTATTAAAATTAGAATTAATATTGTAATGGTCAAACAAATTAATTTAGTAATAATAATTCTATTTTTATTAACAATTTGTAACGCCTGTATTTTATTACTCAGATAACCTTACCAATATTTATTAATTAAGTCCATTTACAAATAACATTTCATCCTTGGATGAAATGATAAATAATTAAATATACATATTCTCTCTCGTTATACAACAATGACATTTACGTACAAATAAAAGAAATACCCTGAGGCTTACAATAAAAGAGAGGACACTACTCTTTACAAAAAAAATAGCGCTCAGCCAAACAACAAATGAAGTAGTATAATCCATCACTGCATTACACTTATGAAATGGTAAAAACCACTGTTTGATCTTTAAATTCGAAAAGCACATGTACAGGCAGGGGGTGAGTAACCACTAGCTCACCAAGCAATCTCATATTAAAATATTAGAAAATATGCGGGTACAAAGATATTTATACATTTACGTAAAATCATATCATGTCAAATCATATAATTCTATTACATAAACTCTTTAATCCAATTCATTTAATTAACCACAACTAGTTAACTTAAATAAATAAGCATGCCTCAAATGCAACATGACATCATTTTCAATTCATTCAATTACCCAATTGTCAATTAAATTAAAATAATTAAACAATTCATAATAACATCTAATAAAGCATTAAATATATTTTATACAATCTTATGAGATGAATGCATATGTCATGTCATGTCATGCTCAAAATATTTTTCTCATCTTTGAAAATCGTGTGCGCAATGCCAATTTGAAAACACATTAATCCAACAATTTCAATAGAATTCCAAGGTGGTAAATACGACTTAGGTAATTCCTAGGCTGGTGTCTGCAAGTAGACTATACAAGTACTACCAATTTGTCATTTTTACCAGTATTAACTGGAAAGCTCGACATCTATCATCTACACCACCTTTCAAGACTTACCAGCGTATTTATCCCAAAATCATTTCATGAAAACTTGTTTCCCAACATTCCTTTCTCAATGCAAAGTTTTCAAATCAAATTTCAAAGCTCATCATTATCAAATGAATTGATATGACAATGCAATAATTAACAATACAATGCAATATTTCTTCAACTTTTAATACTTCCACACAATATTCCCATTGTGATCAAAATTTTCATTTCTCATTTCAATATAATTTTTCAAGATGAATATAAATACTTTTATTCCAATTCATCCACGGGACAACATAATTCTCATACTTAGGGTAATCGCAACAATTTAGTCACTTCAAGACTATATCAACATTTTGAACAACAATTTCTAAAACTTCAAAAATTCTCATATTCCATGAAAACCATCATTTATATGTAAACAAATAAACAATTTTTCAAATATCATTTATTTTGGCACACAAAATAAATATAACAATATCTTCAAAGATTATCAACATTTTTCTTAAAAACCCCCAATTTCTAGGTTTTCTCACCAAAACTACTCATCTTCATTTATTGAAAGAAAGTCATCAAAAATATCTCTCTTCAATTCTCATAGTTCAAAACCCTCAATTTCTATTTTAAAAGTAACAAGAAAGTAAACACACTTGCAAAAAAAATCTCTCATATTCTTAAATCAACAATCAATTTTCAAAACAAATCAAATGATGATTTCGAAAATCATCTAGATCTTGCAAAAATATATATATAACTCAAAGGAAATCCCTACTTATTAAATATTACTATTTTCATCCTATTATGTCAAAAGTTATAGTATAATCTTAATAACATACTTTTTAACCATACCGGATATAACCTTTTAATCAAAACTAATTTAATCCACTAAATTAGTAAGTTTATTATATTCAAAAAATTTCAAATTAATAATACCAAACCTAACTTTACATGTCTCATCCCTCAAACATAACTATATTTCAACATAACCATTTTTCATGCCAAACTATTTAAAAAGGTAATATTTTTACCAAATTCCCTACCAATAACAATTTCATAACTTTTTCTAAAATTACCTAATCAACATGATATTTACATCAAAAAAATAAAAAATAAAATATGTCCAATAGTAATATTTTCAAGGTTATGAGTTTGAAAGTCCACATTTCACATTTTTATTTTCATAAAAATGAACATAACTTAATCATCAACATATCATCTTTTATAAAATATCATGAATATAACACTTTTAGAGTTTTTAATCCCAAAGCAACTCTATAATTCCTACTTAAGCATTTGCTCCATGTTCCTCAACATTAATTTATTTTTCTCAAAAATAAATTCCAAATCAAAGATAAAAAAATTCAACTTTATATTTCTCAAAATAAATCATCTAATCATAATATGATGTAGACACAATCCATACATCTTTTAAATTTTATTTTCGGATTTATTTTGCAAAATTATCAACACAAAATGATTTTTTCAAATCAACCTCAAAATGCCAACATTCTTAACATTTCAACATAATTTTTCTTCCAAAAATTATCAAACAAAAATTTGAAAATATATATATATGCAATACTTCTTATAATGATAAATTTTCTCAAAATAACCGTAACATAGCTTTAATGTAAAAATATGAAGAAAGTCCCTACCTTAAATAATGAAGAAAAGCAGATTTAGAAGGTAAATCTTGCCCGATCATGAATCTGAGAATACCATTGTGAAGATCACGACGAGCTCTCCGACTTTCATTTACAAAACTTTTGTAAAATTTCACTCTAAAGACTCTTATTTTAAGCTCAAAGCTTGAATATCCATGGGAGGGAGAGAGACGAAGCAGTGAGGCAGGCCCTCTACTCACCAAAATGATGGAAAAGCAAAAATGGAAAAGAAAGAGAGAAGTCTGATGGAAAAAAGAAAAATGGGAGGGGAGTGGGGAACAACCCCATATGGGTTTACTTCCCCATGGGTATAACATTACAAAACTTAATATAAAATATATTGTAAAATATTTTAAACTTTGATAACATAAATTATAAAATGATATAATTTCTCATCACAAAAATATAACATTTTTGTATATCACAAAATATAATATTTTGTTCACTACCAAAAATATACCCAATTTCATTCTTTATAAAATATATAATTTTTCACCATGGTACACACCATAAAATCAACTATCAAATATTTATTATAATCATATATAATAAATAATAACAACTCCTAAGGCGGTTACTACCAATCACCTAATAAAAAGGGCCAAACAGTTAAGCATGAGTCATTAAACAAACTCAAATTAAATTAAATCTAAATCATGGGTCTCACCCATAACTCAAACATGGTCCAATTATATACCAAAATAATTCCAACAAATTTATCTCAATTCCTGGTCCGAACACCCAAAACTCAATTTCAAATTATGCTATAAATTAAACTGAAATAAAAAAAATACAACACACTTGAATTTTCATAAAATAAATATTCATCATTTAATTCTGAAATTTTTATTCAATGTGCTAGACTCATATGGGAACAGCATATAAAAATTTCATAATTTTTTGAGATTGGGAACTATTTTTAAAAAATACAAAACCGAACTATTTTCGCACAGAATTTACACAATAATCAAATTTGAAAATTTGCTCAATTAAATTATGCACTGGCTATTTTTTTAAAAAAAAAAATTGGGGTCATTACACAATTCCTAACACAGCACACTTGATATAGATATAAAATTAGATTACGTTGATTATTTCTCCCACTCATTGTAATAGTCTCTTGACTTATTTAACTATTTCAATTAGTAATTGCTGATCTAATCGTTTCGCAGGCATAGTGTGTGCCAATACTTCTAGTACATTGTTGTCATGATCCAAACCTGCCCCTATAGGTTTAGCATCGTAAACGACCAATAATTCTAGAATTATTGAAGGCCTCTAAAACATATTAACAAAATATGAGGTTAGCGGAAGCAAATATCAAAATATAATGTCCATAGAGCTGTGTCGACGTATATGGGATAGAAGATTTAAAACTTAATTTATGTAATTATGATGTCATCCTTGTGTCACCATATATACAAATAAACAAAATGACATGTTTGGACTTTAACTTTAACAGAAGAAATTAAAAAGTCTTAAACATTGTTTACAAAACTTGACCATGTCACAAAACGGGAACCTCCTTGGGAGGCACAATGACTGGCTTGATAGAACATATTCCAGGCAATCATCACTGAGCCTGGTCACGCACCTGATCACCTACAAACATAAATAATACAGTGAGCTGGAGCCCAGTGAATAATAATATAGTAAAGGTTTCAATGAATGATGTCTATAATAGATTAAAAAATCAGAATTCAAAGTCAGAAGCAGATTCATATTCATAATTCATAATTCATAGTTGGTCATACGTAATACATCCATTAGCGCTAACAGAACATATGACCCATAATTATATAGGACGGTCAGATATAGAGTAGATATAAAGTAGATACAGAGCAGATAATGATTATGCTTAACCAGTTCCATAATGGAACCTTTGGTACCAGGTATAACAAATATCACATGATGCTAAGGATGCCACAAATACATTTCAGAAATTTAAAAAATCATTCATTCAGACAAAATATAGTTTTCAAATAACTTATCATATCATATCATTCAAAAAATACTTAAAGATGAACATAACTTTACAGAGTTATTACTCATAGATAGCTGATGTAGCAAAACAGACAGATCAGACAGGCTATAGGGCGTGACCTACACAAACACATAGTGGATAGACATTGAAACATATACTCGAAAAGCACTTAACGCATATCTTTTCTATCTTGGTGTGTTTATAATCTTTATCCTCGTTATTATGTCTTAATTAAGGCTTAAGAATGCTTGAGATGCAATGAGGATGCCAAAATGTAAGTTGAAACACTTAGTCAAATTTTGACAAACCAGGACAGCTTGCTCAAGCGCAACTTTGGTCGCTCGAGCAAACCCCTTTGGTCTGCAAAACTTATGAGTGCTCTCATTTTATGCTCGAGTGCAACTTCTGGTCGCTCAAGCTAAGGTTAAAAAATAAGAGTGGTCGCTCGAGCACAAGTTCTGCCGCTTGAGTGAAGGCTCATGTCTGCAAAAGTACTAGAAGCTTGCATTCTTCACTCGAGCTCAACTCTCATAGCTTGAGCAAAGAGTATGAATTCTGAAATTTTTATATTGCTCTCTAAGCTCTAAAACTCAAATTCAAAGCTTCAAAATACATCATTTGGGCCCAAAACTTGAGAAAACATCACTAAACTTGTAAATCATCATGAATTAAAGATCATTGCACAAGATCAATGCCCAAAAGCATGCCAATTGTTCAAAATCAGCCTTGAAACTTGGAAAACACAACATGCATGAGTTGATATGAACTTCAACCTTCCAAAACATGATCAAATGAGATTTTTAGCTCAAAAACATGTTGACTTCTTATAACAAAACCAAGATAAGAACATGCATTTGAGAATTGTTTGAAAACAACTCTAAAACAGGATTAAATGCACATGCATGTATGATTCACTCTTCCTTTCTACTTCTTTAGCTTAATTCTTGCATCTCTTAGCTCAATTCTCTTGAATTTATGCATTAACCAACTCAATTACAAAACTAAAGGCTTGAATTCTTACCTTAGGTGTTCAATTGTGTTCTAGATGCTAAATTGTTTGAGCTCTCAAGTCAAATGCCTCAAATTCCTTCAAATTCTTCTTCATTTCCCTTGAATTCAAACTCGCTCTCTCTCTCTCTCTCTCACTCTCTCTCTCTCTCTCTCTCTCTCACACACACACACACACGTTTTGATGCTCAAAGAGATGAAGGTGAGATGAGTCTAGAGTGTAAATATAAGCCTTATATAGGCCAATTAGTGGAGCCTAATTAAACGTGGCTTAAAGACTAATCAATTACAAGTATTTTATTCTAATTATTTAGATTTGAATTGAATTTCAATTAAACCTATCACAAAATTCTAAAAATTCTAAATTACACATTGACCTAATCAATTTTGTAATCAGATGCCGATAAGGCCTTCAATTCGTATACTGAAACAGAAATATAGATAGATATTCTTACCATGGACAGATATAAACACAATTAACATATAGCACATGCAATTAACTCATAATTTCCTCTTAATTATTCATTAGGCATTCTTAATTAAGGATATTAAGCTAATCACAGGTCGGGGTTGTTACAATTATGCTGGCCTAAGTTATAATTAGGATGTAATGGCTAAAGATTATTACATTTTTAGTACCAACTCAATTGCAAAATTATTAGGCCATGTTTGTTTTGAGAGATTGAAGGATTGGATTAGTAGTAAGGTGGGTTTACAAAAATCATGTTTGTTTTGCAAAATTGCTATTGGATTAAAAGTCCTATGGGACTATGAAATCTCTCGATGGAGGGGATTAGCAATCCCATGGAAAGGTGGTACTGAAATCTAATCCTATGGGATTGGATGTAAAAAAAACTATTTTGCCTCTTACTTCACAAAAACAACAAAGTCACCTTATATATATTGGCCTCATTCGGGAAGTGGCTACTTTTTAGGCTTTTTGGCTATTTAGCTATTTTACTAGGCTATTTTAGTTTTTGTGTTTGGGAAGATGGGTGGAATTTTTTGTTTAATTGTTGTATTGGAAAATGTTTTTGAAATGACGTTGGGATAAGAAATGACCAAATTGCTCCTAAAAAGTTGTTGCTGACGTGTTAATGTTGTGTGTTGGGATAAGAAATGACCAAATTGCCCCTGTGTATTAGAATGCTGAGTTGATGTGTTAGTCAAAAATTGAAAGGGCAAAATCATCATTTTACCCTCTATCTTGCACATCTGTGAACCACGTGCAAAACCTCAACTACAGTAAAGGCTTTTTAGATTTTTTTTTTTTTGAATGAGGCTAAAATAACCTCATACCTCACTTCCCAAACACCGTCAATGAGTGCTTATACGTAATTTTATAGATTTAATCCTAACCAAGTAATATCACTATATAGTATGCAAATAAATACAATTTTTTTTCTTACATCTCTAACCTAATACCACTACACTATATTATATTTTATATTATAAATATTATCACATTTTAACTATCTTTATTATTATTATTATTATTATTATTATTATTATTATTATTATTATTAATATTATTAGAGACTAAGTTTTTTACGGATCACACGTTAATGTGTTAAGCCGTAAATTCTCTTTATATGATTGACTAATTAAACAAGGCCACCTTAGAAAATTTGTAAGATTTACTACAATTGTTGTACCCACACTTGATTGCCTCCCGCGCATTCCTGTTCTCCCTCAAATTTGCGCATCCTCTTCCTCCTATCCCTATAGATTTGTGACCATACACCGCCAAAGACCACCACTGACCCACCCAGTGACCATCGCTCTTTCCTTCCAGCTCCACCACCAACGATCCTTCACCACCTCCCTTATGTTTTCTCTCTTCCCTTCCCTCCCTCTTAACACTAGTGTACACCGTCGATTGAAGCCCTCAACCAATGCAATAGTAGAGAAGGCACAATGAGCACCCTTTTCAACAATGACGATAGTTTCGGAAAGGAATCAATGAAATCGAGTGGTGTAAGATGATGGTCACAACCGTTTGATTTTGGTCTGTTAATGTAATGATCCTAATCCACAATCTGTCTTAATCATTAATTAAAGATGTTAATTAAGAGGTTAAAATAAAATATGTGTTCATTGTGTATTTTGCATACTATTTGACTTTCTATTTGTTACTCGTAGTAATATTTATTGTAAAATATGCTTTGATATGAAAATTGAAAGCCTTATTGACATTCAAAACCAAAATTGGTTACATGAAAAGTTATTTGGAATATTTAGAACACTTTGGTAAGTTTAATTAAAAATTGATTCAGTTTGCTAAATTAAGTTGTATTTAATTGACCTAATGTTTTGATTAATGTATTTAGCTAACCTAGCTATATATTTGAGTCACAAGCTCATTTTGAGCTCAAACCCTCTCATTTCTTAGTGCAAAATTCTGAGATTGAGCCTAGAAAGAGAGAGAGAAAACACAAGTTTAGAGAGAGAGGAGCAAGAACTTGAAGATTATAGCAAGAGATTGAAGGATAGTGTAGATTAATTCAAGAATTGTGTGATACAAGTGTTAATCAAGGTTCTAGGTAACTTGAAGCTTAATTTATGAACTTAAGTTAGTAATTGCATGGATTCATGAAGATGATATGATTAAATGCATGATTTGAGCTTAGACTAAGGAATTGGAAGTTAATTCATCGATGCATGCAAGGTTTCGTTATGATTCTTTACTTTTGATTATGAAATTATCATCTATGTTGAGTTTTGAAACTATCTCATACATGCATTATGGATTTCTAAGGTTTTAGAAGTTGATTATCATGAGAATATGAATATAAATGTATGTACTTGAAAAACAAGAAATGACGAAGATGAGATTCATACATGCATGCCTAATCTTGGCTAGTTTTATTATCTTTAGCATGGTTCATGCTAACAATGTTTGAATTGAGATTCATAGCATACATGCATCCGTGAATTATATTGTTTTGGAGCTCAAATCCATGTTTTGAAGAGTATAAGATAAAAGGGGTTGAAAATCTTACATGCATGGAAGTTTTGAGCTTTGATTTAGTAAATCGACCTTGAATTCATGATTTTAAAGAAGTTTCTAAGTGTTATCCAAGTATTTTCATGAGTTTGGAATGGCCATGTAAGCTTGTACAAGTTATAATACATTTTTTGGAGCTCAAACTGTGTGTTTTAAAACCCAAAAAATTCACAGATAGCTCGAGTGACCAAGTGGTGGCTCGAGCCAACAATGCGAGCTTCTAGTATTTTTCACTCTGCAAAAGTTGGCTCGAGCGACCAAATGGTGGCTCGAGTGAACTCAGTTTATGTCTTCAGATGGCTCTAACGACCAAAAGTTGGCTCTAGCCATTTGCTCATTTTCAGCATGTTTTCAAAAAATATTTTAAGTTCATGTCTTTGTTCCCATCTCTTTCCGAGCATTCTTAGACATGATTTATGAATCATTAAGGCTAAGAAACCAATATGAGTAATTGTATTACATAAGATAAGATGAATTATTCGATCCAATAATGTGTTTCAATGTGTACAAGCAATGTGATATCAAAGAATAAGAAGCTAATGTAAGGAAAGCTAAGTCATGATGGCCATATGAATGTGTAATAATAAGACATGTTTATGCTATGTACGTTTGTGATTGTAGGTCAAGATCGCAAGACCGATCAACCGTTTCTGGAAGCCCACTGTGAGTAACATTATTGTAAAGATATGTCAAATAAATTATGTTCGAAATGTCATTCGATAAGGTATGATTTCTGAAATGTTTTTTTTTTTTTTTTTAGTGAACGAATATTCTATTTTGAATCTACTATGGCATCCAAAGAAAGCCCCAAGTCATGGGAGACAATATGTTAATGCGAGTCCATGACATATATATGATTACGAGATCTCGCTAGCCACTTGACAAAGTGGTGTTATGTTTGATAATCGGTGTCCGGGACTGATTACTCTAGTTGGAAGACAATATGTTATATTCTGTTGGATGTACCATTTTATGTTCAGATATGAGAATGATTATGTTGTGATTTGTTTTATGATTATGAAATGTTCGGAATTCGTTCGTAACCTCTTTACCTTAATGTTATTCATTAGGCTTTAACTCACTGTTTATATATATACATGTAGGTGAGCGAGTGCAAGACCGAGCCTAATGGCACCTATCTAGACTTCTGTTTTGTCAGCCAACCTAAGTGTCTCATGTGGAGGTTCCGAAACTGTCAAGTAATCAGGGCTCTGTGTTTAACGCTTAAGCCTTTGTTTTCTTTTGTTAAAGATGTTAAATATTAAGAGAAGTTTTGTATACTGGGTATAATCCCTTTTGACTTATTTGTACAGTATGGTGACGTAATGATGATATTATGATATACGTATATGTAAATGTTTAAAGTTTTCTGTCTTATATAAGTTTGCATAGCTCAATGGATGATGTATGTTTATTTATTTGATTCTGATAGCCTCTTATTTTGTGAATATGTTAAGAGGCCTTTGGTAATCTTAGGATTACTGGCCAGTTATGATGCTAAACCTATAGAGGCGGGTTTGGGTCGTGACAGAGTGGTATCAGAGCATGAGTTATACCATACACACGTGTCCATATGAGCTATAGGATGTCTTAGAAAAGAAATAGGGACATTGCATTGACATGTGTGAGTGTGTGTGGAATATTATGAACATATCTGAAATGAAAATGAAAATTATGAGCATGAACAAAGAAATTATGTGTAAGAACGAGTAATTTGATTTCGATATTGAATAGGAAACTAATATGAACATGAACGGAGAATATTGGATGCAAAACATATATTGGATATGAAATTTATATAAACATACTGTAGACACCCCATTTTTAACCGCCCTTAAGACTTGGGCGCTACTGATCATTTACTTGGTGATGAAAGTTGTCTAGGGCAAAGGTTCGATTTCTTCGGCAAAGAGAGCGTCAAATCCCAACCTTACACCCCATTTTCAGACCAAAATGATCTTGATCAAAAGATTTTAGACCTTGAAACCCTATCCTTCAAAATAGTTTTTGAAAAAGTTCCTACAATGTTCTGACGCTCATATTTTGTTAAATGTCGCGCTTTTCGATAAACCGAGCAAGGACAAAGTGGAAAATAAATGAAAGAGAGGTGAAATATTTGAAAAATATTTCAAAACACCCTATTTAGAGGTTTGGGGTTGATGAAAAGAGGAGAGGAGAGAAGAAAACAAGTTTGGGAGAAGTTTGGCATGAATCCGGGTAGGATCGAAACTGAGCAGTCTTCACTCAAAGAGGCATAACTTTTTGGACACTTGGAATTTTGAAGTGAGGCTGCCACCATTGGAAATAAGACTTCCAGGGATTCAATTTAGGCTCAAGAATGACCTACAAAGGAGTCCAGATGAAAGAGATATTCCCATTTGAAGTTGGGCCAAAAAAGCATATTTTTCCAGAGGTGGAAGTTTCTGACCATGAATGGGATTTTTTGGCCATGTGCCGGCCATGAATGGCCAATTCCGGCCCCCTGCCATCCAAGAGTGTCCCATGCTGGCCAACAATGATCAAGTGCCAGCCAACAATGAAGAATTGTCGGCCATTGATGCAGAAAAGTAGATTTTTGCAGATATTTTTGCGCCAGCTGTTCCAGCTATCTCTCTTGAGATATTTTCGACCTAAGGCTCTTATATTGCTATATATTGAAGCCATATCTCTCATATTGAAGGGTTAGAAAAATTTAGCAAAGGTTTGGGAGCCTCTCTTTCTAGATTTCTCTCTCTCTCTTGAGCATTTGTGCTTAAAGGCTTGCATACATCAAACTTTAGCTTATTCATCCTTAATGAAAGTGGTTTAACTTTGGGCTGAGGTTGCTTGAAGCTCTCTTGGAGCTTTCTTGGAGCTCTTGAAGGTCATTTGGCTTGGTTTTGTTGCTTAAGTGTTGTTTTCCCTTCAAGAGGTATAAGACTCACCCTTTAAGCTTGTTTTTATACTTGTTTTTACCACATTTGCAAACTATTTTTGGCATGGTTTTGAACTGAAGAAAACTCTGTTTTTCAGTCCTAAAAATGGTGGTTTAAGCCCTTTTTGAGTTTGGAGGTGGTCCACCCTTCTTGTCTCTTTGCTTGTTAAGCTTTTGTGCCATCTTTCAAAACTTTCTAAAACAACTTTTTTTGGCCTTTTAACAACTGAAATTCAGGGGATTTTTAGTGGTAAAAATTTGGTTTGGAGGGCCAAAATAGGAGGGGGTGGCCTCCCCTTCTTATGTCTTCTTTGCAAGTGTAGATGGCCTAACTTGTGAGCATGTATTTCTACCTTTTTGTAGCTTAGTTCAAGCATGTTTTAGGCTCTAATTTAACATGTTTTAACTCTGTTTTTGGCCGGTTTGGCTACTTGTTGCTTGATTCTTGCATTTGTAGTGTAATCTTGCTTACTAGCCTAGCATGCCTAATGAGTTAGCCCATCATTCTAGCATGTGTTAGCTTGACTCCAACATGTTTTTGCTACTGATTTAGCATGCTTTTGCTACTGATTTAGCATGCTTTAGCTTTGTTTTGGATGGTCTTAATCATATGCGCTTTGCTTTGTATAGCTATAGTGTAAATAACCTTTACTAGTTTTGTGTTTTAAGGCCCTTAGCATGTTTTGCTTGAGGTATTTGCATGTCATAGCATCATTTTACATGTGATTTCAGAGCATATATCATTGCCAGACTCTCACATATTTCACTTTTCATTGCTTTTGAGAGGTGTGCTTTGTGTCTTGTTTGTGAGCCAATATGCGAGCATGTTTTTCTTGCCCTTTGTGCCTAAGTTTCAGCATGATTAGGCCACTGTTTTGGCATGTTTGAGCTCTGTCTAGAGCTGGTTTGGTCATCTAAGCATTGTATTGCATGCCTCTAGTGTTGTGTCCTTCACTAGCTCTAATGCTTAAGTCCCTTAACATGTTATACATGAGTTATTTGCATGTTAGAGTCTTATGTTTCATGCCACTTTAGCACTGAAATTCTGTAACCTCCCTCATTTCTTCACTTTTGATTGGTTTTGAGGGATGGTTAGTCTTAAAGTTGTGCTTAAGTTATGGGATTGAGGCTTGTGCTGAAGTGGCTTTAACTCTATTTTGAGGGTTCCTCCTAGTCAAAGGCATGGCTTCTCTCATGTCTTAAGTCATCTTTTGATTGACTTTCCTCTCATTAGAGGACTTTCACATTGGCAAACCGGTTAATGAATGACTTGGTAATGTAAAATGTGTAAACAAGAATTGAATCAAGTAAAATGTGAGCAAGATAAGCATATTATATTTGTATTGCATTATGTTCAATAGGACGTTATATTGAAAACAAGGAAGATTGGTTCATTTCATACTTGAAGTGATGAAAATGAGCCAATCTCCTTTGTCTCAATTGCCTTTGATTATCCATGATAAGGTGATGGTCCTAGAGTCGTGTTTGTCTTGCATTTGTTGAATGTGTACAAGTTGGATCTTTGGCCATCATGCATTGTGAATGCTTGATTGATGGTTTTGGATCCAGTAGTGCAACTCCTTTGATGTTTTAAGATGATAAGGGGGCATGGTACAAACATACCCTTGGGAGACCCTCTATTTTCCTCTGGTTTGAGCTCTGTTGTAGAATGGTGATGCAGCACATCAGTGGTCAGCAGTGCCTCACAGATGGCCGGCACTGCTTCATCATTGGTCGGCAGTGAACATCCTTGGCCGGCAGATAGCCGGCAGAAGTTTCTCATGGCCGGCAGGCCACTGGTGAATTCCTCGGCATGGAGTTGGTAAGGCAGAGCAGAAAGTTCCTGAAGTCACCGTGCAAACAGAGCCTCTCGAGAGCAAATCGGAAGGCGTTTCGGGGCGGCAACCGAGAAACATGCATTCTTTATTATTCAAGGCAGAGCTGAGGCAGCCTAGCTTACATGTTTTATATACTTTGTTGGTTTTTGTAGACGTCCCCCGAACGCCCCGGGAGGGTTAAGTCCCGTTCTGTTCGTTTGGGGTCACTACAGCTCGGACTCTCAAATTGTCACGGTTCTTAATCTGAACCAAAGAGTCCAAATCCAGCAAATCGTTTTGAGAAAACAGATTTTTGAAAAGAAGTGCCAAACATGGACTGCTTTGCCAGATACAGAGTCGCCACCTAAATATTTTATTTTGGGAAATTTAGGAAACCCTGACTCGTTGCTTAAGGCCACGTGTCCGTCATCACCAAAGTTGCCTCGGCTCGGGAACTTGGGTACGATTGGGGAAGGTCACTTCGTGAGCACCCCCGCTCGCCCGATCGAAGATCGGCCTCTACTAACCATGATATCTATTTTTGAAAACATTGTGAGTTCTTATTCCGGTTATTAGCCTAGTTTACTATGTGATGCTCACAGCATACAAGTATAGACCGGGTCGCCTAAATTGGAACAAAACATTTCATGCTTGTTTTTGAAAGTGGTTTGCTACCCGCAGGTAGGCTTTAAAACATTTGATGATTTATTCCAATTCAGATAACCCAACCTTCACCCACAGGCATTCAGGCAGTTATATCACATAAGCAAATAGCCTCATGGTAAGCATGCTATTCATGGCAGTCACTCACACGCATGCAAGGATGCTAAAGCATAAAACTTACCGAGTACTCCAAGCCAAAACAGAAACTATGTTAGAAATCATGCATGGTCCTAAACATACAGAAATGCCTAATGCAACACATGCAAAAAAAATGCAATTATAGCAGGCTCGGTTATTCTAATATGGCATATGAAATGTTACAACTATCATGTATTCAACTTTGAAATTAAAAAAATACGATGCAGTTAGTATGATGCGCCGAGCCCGGTGCATGCAATACAGATGAATGATGCAAACATGCTGTCATACTGTATGCTAATTTAAATATGCCCTAATCTAACCATCATAAGCGGATAAATAAAAGGGAAGAAAGACGTGGGGTTGGAAGACATACATCACACTCACGCACACTTATTACAGTTATGCCCTCGCGCAGAGGGTCCGAATAAATATACAGTCCAAATATTACAGTCCCCAAATAAAAGAATATTACAGTCCAAAATATTACAGAATTCTAATTAATTAATGAATTAACTAAGAAAGCAAGTAAAACTGGCGTGCAAGCCAGGGACTGCCTTGCTTCTGATGGATGATGCATGTCCGGGTTGCCTTGCGCGGAAATCCACCGGAATGCCCCAATTAGCCTCTGTTTACACCTGTTCTTGAAATGCGTGCCAAGCCCCAAAAGGTTGCTGATTCTTCGTTTTGCTGCAACAGAGAGCAGGAAAGAGGCATAGCAATGTATTTGCACAGATATATGCATGTCTCGATCCTCGCGCCACCAATCACGCATACCGAGGCATGATGGCCGAGGAGTCGAAATGCACAACTCAATATAGGATGAATGCACATGAAACTACAGCTAAAACCTAACTCCATCATGGATAATCCGGAGTGTCGGTGACTGGGGAATTGAGACACATTTCGTCACTCGGAGTACGAAATGTACCTCGTTTCCCGTGCCCGGGCTAACTCCTATTCCGGACATGATGCAATATGCATGATATGCATGAAATGCAACTAAGATACAATCCTAACATACACAATGCTATGGAAAATGAGGTGTCTCGAAATGCGTGCACGCGGGCACGCAAACCGAGGCGATGATATGCGTCTCGAAATACGTGCACGCGGGCACGCAAACCGAGGCGATGATATGCGTCTCGAAATACGTGCACGCGGGCACACAAACCGAGGTAATGATATGTGTCTCGAAATACGTGCACGCGGGCACGCAAACCGAGGCAATGATATGTGTCTCGAAATACGTGCACGCGGGCACGCAAACTGAGGCAATGATATGTGTCTCGAAATACGTGCACGCGGGCATGCAAACCGAGGCGATGATATGCATCTCGAAATATGTGCACGCGGGCACACAAACCGAGGCAATGATATGTGTCTCGAAATACGTGCACGCGGGCACGCAAACCGAGGCGATGATATGATGCTATGAAATGACATGGAAATGACAAATGGACTTATACCAACATGAGTGAGCCTCAGCCACACTCACATAGGATGCCGGCGGATAAAAATGAAGTGCCTCGAAATGCGTGCACACGGGCACGCAAACTGAGGCAATGCAAAAATGCGATGAAATGACATGAAAATGACAAATGGGCTTATACCAACATGAGTGAGCCTCAGCCACACTCACATAGGATGCCGACGGATAAAAATGAAGTGCCTCGAAATGCGTGCACACGGGCACGCAAACCGAGGCAATGCAAAAATGTGATGAAATGACATGGAAATGACAAATGGGCTTATACCAACATGAGTGAGCCTCAGCCACACTCACATAGGATGTCGGCGGATAAAAATGAAGTGCCTCGAAATGCGTGCACACGGGCACGCAAACCGAGGCAATGCAAAAATGCGATGAAATGACATGGAAATGACAAATGGGCTTATACCAACATGAGTGAGCCTCAGCCACACTCACATAGGATGCCGGCGGATAAAAATGGAGTGCCTCGAAATGCGTGCATACGGGCACGCAAACCGAGGCGGTGACAAAATGTAATGAAATGACATGGAAATGATATGCAAGTATGCCAATGGAATTTCAGCACTAAAATTTGGGGGAAAACAGTCCCGAAATGAAGCGAAATGACATGAAATGCAAGGAAATGTCCCGAAATGCGGATTTAGGCGCCTGAAATGGCCTATAGCTATGCTAAACATGCACAATATGGACATGCAATGCAAAGACAGAAGCTAGACAGTCCCAAAAAATGCACTTTCACAGTTATAAATATGGCCAAACAGCAAGCATAGGTATGGGAAAAATAGCATGCAAGAATAGGGGCCAAAAGAGGGGTAATGAAGCAAGTGGCATAAGCAAAACCCAAACTGAAAAATTTCCTTCTACAACACTGAAGAAAGACTAAAAATATGAATATTTACAGTATATGGAAGCCTCAAAATCAATATACAAATGTGCTAAAAATGTGATGCAAAACAAGGCTCAAAAGGTGCTATAACATGAAGTATACAAAATAATCACCAAAAAGAAAAAAAGTGTTAATGAAACAAGAAGTATAGGCCAAAATAAGGCCACTTTCAGTTCGGACCAAGGTCCAAAAACAGAAGCAAAGAGGGCTGCCAATTTATGCAAAAATGGGGCCAAATAAGGGATATAACTACAAGTGACACATGGAGGTACCAAACAATGTTTAGCCCTTCTCCAATGTTGAAGAGGGGCTCAAAATAAGCCTTATACCAGTTTACAATATGCTCAAAAACAGATTGCTCATGGGCCAAAAATAGCATGCAAAAATATGACATACAAGAGGATCAATGAAGCAAGTGTATTATAGAGAGCTCAAACAGGGTTGAGCCCTTAATGAAAAGTGAAGATGAGCTCAAAAGAGGGCCCTTTTCAGTTAGGGCCGGAGCTTGAAACCAAAAGGAGGTGGGGCTTAGAAATAGATCAAGAAAAAGGGTCAAAAGGGTAAAAGTGTTACTTACCCTTGAAGACTCAAACTTTTGTTGCTTCTTGGATGGATTTGCAGCTTCTTTGGCCTTTGGGAAACCTTCCTTGCTGCTGGAAATGAGATGGTGGTGGTAGAGCTTGGTGGTGTAGAAGGAATGGTGGTTAGGGGCTTAGGGTTTTTTGAAGAATTGAGAAGGATGGAGATGGAGTTGGCTATGGAAGCTTGAAGGAGAGTTTTTCTAACCCCAACAAAGGAGGCCACCAGCTGGTTATAAGGGTTCAAAAGGGGGTGTAAAGGTGGGGGAGAAGGAGAGAAAAATTTCCCCACGAAATATCCCCCGGATAAATATCTTGTCTGGGGGATATTGCCCCACAGCTGTAAAGTGCACAGTGCGAGGAACACGGCCGGCCTCTCACTTTTGTTGGAGGTGGCCGGCCGGCCACACCCCCTAGCCGGCCGGCTAGGGGTCAAAAGGTTCAATGAGATTTTCTGGCCGGCCAGCTACTGGGGAGGTACTCCCATGTGTGTACAACACAACCATGTGGTTAAAATTCCAAGAAAGTGGGTCTAAGGGGTTCAACATTGGCTCGGAAAGAGGGGGTCAAAAGGGTCAATTTGAATTACTGGCCGGCCATGAACTTTTAGGGGCCTCTCAGGTGTGTAGATCACAGATATGTGGTTCAGAGTTCAAGAAGAAAGGTCCAAGGGGTTCAACATTAGTCCGGAAGAAAGGGGTCAAAAGGGTCAGGTAACCTTAATGGCCGGCCACCAACTTTTAGGGGCCTCCCAGGTGTGTAGATCACAGATATGTGGTTGAAAGTTGGCAACACTAACCCTAAGGTGTTCAACATTAGCCCGGAAGTTGGAAAAACGGGCACCGGGAGGCTCCGGAGGAGAGATAACTGGTTGCTGCAACAATTGCTGGCCTCCCACCCTTCAGTGACCTTCCTAGTGATAAAACAGAGGTACTTGCCAAAAATGAACAAAAACCGTTGCAAAACGAATGTTCGGGGGCCAAAACGCGCAGTTCGGGATCCCAAAAATGGGCTGTTAAACACCGAAAGTGGCGTTCGACCATGAAGTGGGTTTCTCAGCCCCCAGTGTCCCTCAAAAGGGAGCAAATAAGAAGTATGCCAAAAATCAGAGCAATAGGGGATGGTTAAGCGGTCCCGAACCGAGGCACACGGCCTGACGGCTCCGAAAACCAGGAACCGGACCCCGAAATGGGCAAAATGGCCTACGGCCACCAAATGTAGCCTACGGACATTGAGAGATGGTCTACGGGACCTCTCCCTCCCCTCAAGAAAAGAAACAGAGAAAACCGAGTCTGGTTCGCAAACCGAGACAAGGCACAGAAAAGGGTTCGGAAGTCCGGAGGCAGGGCTCACGGCCGCGACTCTGAAACTTCTGAACGAGTACATTATGCAACATCACCAAGCACTCAATCGGTGACGTCTAAGTCTTAAGGTCGGTCAAAAATGGGGTGTCTACAGTTGCCCCTCTTTGACAGAACTCGGAAGTCACAAGTGACGGGAGTGAATGTCAAAGCCCAGAGACGACCCATTTTTGACAAGGCCGAAGACTTAGACAAACATACAAGATAAACAGAGATGTGCCCGCAGGCAGGGGGCAAAATGCAAATGATATGCAAGAAGCCGAAGGTAACCCAATGATCATGCAAATGCAGCGAGCTGTAATGAAGCAAATATTCGCAAATAGATGCAACAGTTTTAAGCAAGAATGCAAAGCAACAACTACATTTCATGCAGTTAAAAATACGGAGGATCATTCAATCCCCGCCACGTCTCACACGGAAAAGATACGATACCTGCGCGATTCGTCTGGTCGCACCAGCCTCAATTGAACCGTACATACAATATCGTGCCTGCAAAAGAGAGAAATTGCAACACATACAATATGCTAACAACATGTATGTAATGTGATTTCGAAAGTTCGACACACGCAGTGCCGGTGAGTGAATGCATCGCAATGCAAGAATGGAACATGCGTAACAACGTATGCTCAAACATAGAAGTGTGCCAATATCAAGAAATGTACATGACAATGTGAGTATGCTCATGAGAATGCAAGTTATGCGCACGATAGTACAAAACTAGCATAAATCAGGGTGCTCATTCGTCATGAAACAACGAGTACGGAAACACGTGTTTCGACGAAGGTAACTCAATCGCGGCCTCCGATTCACTTCCCTGAAAGGTTACAACTCATTCAAAAAGGATACACTTTGATTTTGATGAATGATGATGAGACATATGTCAGAACTTGAAGCCGAAGCCCCGACGGAGCGATTTCGCGACCGGAAGTGTACTTTTCTTGAATTTTTCAAGTCCCGGGAACTCCGATCTTCCTCAAAATTTGCAGAGAGCTAGGTAAGCATGTGGGGAACATGGCCGGCCATTTATCTTCCCAAAGGGAGGTGGCCAACCGTTTTCCAATAAATTAGATGGCTGGCCGGCCATTTCTGCGAAAAGCAGATGGCTGGCCAGCTAGAAAAAGGGGCCGGCCGGCCATGGCCTTTTTCCGGGGCTATTTTGGTCTTTTTCCCTCCTTTTTGCATGCTTCTTCAACCAAGGCTTGAGGCTTATAAAAGGCAGCCGAGCCTCTTTCATTTCTTGCCTTCTACAACACTTTTCTCTCTAGATTTTAAGTTTCACGCGCGTTTTCCAACGCCTCGCGCAAATTATTTCCGCAAAAACACTCAGTTTCAAGCACTTTGAAGCGATTAAATTCCGGCTTCGGAGCTTCTTTTTGCATTTTCACCACTTGAGGTAAGTCTATCTTAATATTTGGAATATTTTCTCGGGAGTTGACTTTTGTTGACTTTTCGTTTCCCGAGAGTTGACTTTTGTTGACTTTTTCCAATTTTGACTCGTTTTACTCATTTTTGCTCCCCTTTGCAGATTCTTTGGAAATGGCGGGCAATTCTCCTCACGGCGAAGGTTTTCCAGGTGCCGGCGATGATTTCGATCCCATGACTCTACCTCCAAGGACCCGGCCTTTCATTCCCGGGAGGTACCGTCCGCCAGCACACGTTCTTCCGCGCGCTGTCTTCCGTCATTTTACCAGTTTTGACGAGGGAGCACCCGGGGATCTGCTTCTCAGAGAGCCGGAGCAGCATCTCTCTCATGAGGCCCGAGAGGTATTTACCTCATCTTCTGTATTTTACATAGATTTTGCACCTTTGCCATGCTTGAACACGCAGTTTAGCTTATGACATAGTACTTTGCTTGCATCTTGAACATGTAGTTTCAACACTTGAATTTCTGAACACTCGGCTCATTAATTAATTGCGAACATACAGCCCACATTAGAACACACGGCTCAAACACTGATTTGTCGAACACACAGCCCGAATTCGAAAGTGAACACACAGCCCACACTTTAAATTTTCTGAACACGCAGCCCAGATAGATAGTGAACACGCAGCCCACAATTTAACTGAAAGTTGAACACGCAGCCCAAATTTCAAATTTTCTGAACACGCAGCCCACAAGTTAACTGAAAGTTGAACACGCAGCCCAAATTTCAAATTTTCTGAACACGCAGCCCAGGTAGATAGTGAACACGCAGCCCACAAGTTAACTGAAAGTTGAACACGCAGCCCAAATTTCAAATTTTCTGAACACGCAGCCCAGGTAGATAGTGAACACGCAGCCCACAATTTAACTGAAAGTTGAACACGCAGCCCAAACTTCAAATTTTTTGAACACGCAGCCCACAAGTTAACTGAAAGTTGAACACGCAGCCCAAATTTCAAATCTTCTGAACACGCAGCCCAGGTAGATAGTGAACACGCAGCCCACAAGTTAACTGAAAGTTGAACACGCAGCCCAAATTTCAAATTTTCTGAACACGCAGCCCAGATAGATAGTGAACACGCAGCCCACAAATTTACTGAAAGTTGAACACGCAGCCCAAATTTCAAATTTTCTGAACACGCAGCCCAGATAGATAGTGAACACGCAGCCCACAAGTTTAACTGAAAGTTGAACACGCAGCCCAAACTTCAAATTTTCTGAACACGCAGCCCAGGTAGATAGTGAACACGCAGCCCACAAGTTAACTGAAAGTTGAACACGCAGCCCAAATTTCAAATTTTCTGAACACGCAGCCCAGATAGATAGTGAACACGCAGCCCACAATTTTAACTGAAAGTTGAACACGCAGCCCAAACTTCAAATTTTCTGAACACGCAGCCCAGATAGATAGTGAACACGCAGCCCACAATTTTAACTGAAAGTTGAACACGCAGCCCAAACTTCAAATTTTCTGAACACGCAGCCCAGGTAGATAGTGAACACGCAGCCCACAAGTTAACTGAAAGTTGAACACGCAACCCAAATTTCAAATTTTCTGAACACGCAGCCCAGATAGATAGTGAACACGCAGCCCACAAGTTTACTGAAAGTTGAACACGCAGCCCAAATTTTAAATTTTCTGAACACGCAGCCCAGATAGATAGTGAACACGCAGCCCACAAGTTTAACTGAAAGTTGAACACGCAGCCCAAACTTCAAATTTTCTGAACACGCAGCCCAGGTAGATAGTGAACACGCAGCCCACAAGTTAACTGAAAGTTGAACACGCAGCCCAAATTTCAAATTTTCTGAACACGCAGCCCAGATAGATAGTGAACACGCAGCCCACAATTTTAACTGAAAGTTGAGCACGCAGCCCAAACTTCAAATTTTCTGAACACGCAGCCCAGATAGATAGTGAACACGCAGCCCACAATTTTAACTGAAAGTTGAACACGCAGCCCAAACTTCAAATTTTCTGAACACGCAGCCTAGATAGATAGTGAACACGCAGCCCACAATTTTAACTGAAAGTTGAACACGCAGCCCAAACTTCAAATTTTCTGAACACGCAGCCCAGATAGATAGTGAACACGCAGCCCACAATTTTAACTGAAAGTTGAACACGCAGCCCAAACTTCAAATTTTCTAAACACGCAGCCCAGATAGATAGTGAACACGCAGCCCACAATTTTAACTGAAAGTTGAACACGCAGCCCAAACTTCAAATTTTCTGAACACGCAGCCCAGATAGATAGTGAACACGCAGCCCACAATTTTAACTGAAAGTTGAACACGCAGCCCAAACTTCAAATTTTCTGAACACGCAGCCCAGATAGATAGTGAACACGCAGCCCACAATTTTAACTGAAAGTTGAACACGCAGCCCAAACTTCAAATTTTCTGAACACGCAGCCCAGATAGATTTGCATGTAGCTTATTTCACTTCATCGGCATACAGCCCATTTCATCTCATTGGCACACAGCCCATTTTATTTCATTGGCACACAGCCCATTTCATTTCATTGTTGATACATGTATTCATTTTGAATGCAGGTTTGCTCCCGCAGTGTGCGGGGGTATGGTTCCACCAGTGCACGGGATTGGTATGCCGAGCTCCCGGAGGGTGTTCGAGACTTAGTCGACTTGGCAGGGTTCGGGCCCTTCTGCGTCGGGTTGTCATGTTGTCCTGCCAGGAGGACATTGATGGCAGCTTTGGTAGAGAGATGGTGGGACACCACCAATTCCTTTCATTTCTCTGTTACTAGGGATATGACCATGACCCTTTTTGACTTCGCTGTATTGACCGGTTTAGACGTCGGAGGTTGGTCCATCCCTTACGATGAGGATATGGGCGAGTGGGAGGCCGCCTGGACATATCTATTGGGGGCTCACCCACCTGTTGACAGGGTCTCTGGGAGAGTTCGATACACTTGGTTCTCTTCCCACTTCCGGCGAGCAGAGATGGTGCCCGAGACTCCCGAGGAGACGGAGCAGTATGCCCGTGGTTTCTTGATGTTCCTCTTCGGGACTACCCTGTTCGCCGACAGAGGGAACACCATTGGGCTATACCTGCTGAGCGCTCTGGTTGACCTATCACAGGTCCATCGTTATGACTGGGGTGGCGCCGGCCTGGCTACCCTTTACTTTTATATGAGCGCGACCTCCCGCGGGCGGGGCGACTTACTTGGCGGCTACTGGAGAGTCTGGGAGGTACTTTCTGTCCCCTTGATTTACATTTCTGCTTCTCATTACTTGTACATTGCACACACAGCGCACTTTTACAATCTGTATTTTGCTCTCAGCATTTCGTACTTACATTCTGCATTGCTTTTCTCAGCTATGGGTCTATGTATACTTCCCATCATTAGCCCCAGAGCTGGAGGTGGTGGGGATTCCCGTGACCCCATATTCATTGATATTCGAGGGCCCGCACTGGCCGAGGCCTCGAGAGACCCTCCTTCGCCTGCGACAGTATTTCGACACTGTGCGACATTCAGAGGTACCTCAAAACTTTCAGTTCTTTTCATTTTCATCTTTGATTTGCTCTATATATTCTCGATTTCTGATTGGTTTAGGCATTCATCATCCGCAGATTACATGGCAGCCCTGGGTGTCCCTAGGTGACGGCCTCCGTCTTCAGTATACCGGAGCGTCGGATATCTCCCAATATAGGGTCCTGCTTGAAGGGCCGGTTGGCAGGGTATGGTTCCTGGGGGAGCGCTTTCTGCGCCAGGTATGGGGATATCTTTCTCAGGATATTCCCGCAGTACCCCCAGCCAGTATGCGGACTGCTGACAGGCTCTCTTACTCAGAGGTAGTCGGCGCCATGCTGGGTACTGATGCCTTACTGCATGTTGAGGAGGGGGACTACGCCACTTACCGTCACATATATTTGATGCCTCCATTGACAGAAGCTCGTATCCCGATGATGAGGCCTGCCGGTATGTCATCCTCGGACCAGGCTCGGGCTCGGGCTGCAGACGCCCCTTCTACTAGCAGGGCCGGTACATCTAGAGGTGGGAGTAGACCGGTTCTTCCGGCTCCGTCGGTTCATCCTCATCCCGGATGGCCAGATATGCCTACTGAGTTGATGGCGTGGCAGTATGGGGCTAGCTTTCCGACTCCGATTCCACTGGAGCCTCCGATGCCCAGTGATCGATACGCCATTGATCCGGACTCACCGCCGGTATGCTCCACTTCTTTTCATTCATCATTAAGATGTTTAGATACTCTTCTGTTCACTGATGATTATGAGCTCATTTTTGCAGCCATCGCGAGGATACATGGAGGAGGTGGTTGGACTGGTGGCCACACTCGAGGGCATGGTCCTACGGAGGGAGGCACAGTTGTCTGTCGCGGGCATCCAGGTACCCTTCAGTTTTCTGGCATTTATCATACTTCTGATGACATGCTGATTTCCACTGCATCGATAGACTTTTTGTGTAGAGCACATCTGACACAGACCCCACTTGTACACTGTATTTACATGCATCCACTTTACGTATCCCTTGCTTGTATCCGCATCTAATGTATATACTTGGACTGATGCATTTGAATTGAACTCTTTGTTTTCAGATGCCTTCATGGTCCGGTCAGCCGCAGGCTAGGCCACCTGGGCCTCATTGGGGAGCTGGGCCATCTGGGCCTTTTCAGGGGGCAGGGCCATCTCGGCCTTCCAGAGGATCCGGGCCATCTAGGCCTTTCCGAGGAGCTCGAGGAGGGCCTGTCCGCAGACGCAGGGCTCACGTTGTGGAGGTGGAGCCTGATGAGGAGGAGGAGGAGGAGGAGGAGGCCACAGATCGTCAGTCAGAGGCATCTGCCGAGGAGGGAGGCTCCGACTCAGATGATGATGATGGTGCGGAGATTGTCCCGCAGAAGAGGATGAGGAGTGCTTCTCGTTCCCGCTCCCGAGGACTTTGATGCTGCTATTTCCTGCTTTATTTTTCTTTTTGCTAGTAGTTTATAGCACTTTGCACATTGTTAGGTAGTTTTATTTTTTTTTTTTTTGTAAAACTTGTACCTTTGTTTGTTGTAAAGCATGATGAAATGAAATAGCTTTTGAAGAGATGTTTGTATTTTAAACTTTAGCATCGTATCGCATCATTTTATTTTGCACAAAAATGAAATTGAATGGTAATGCGCATTATGTAATCACCAAGTCAGGTAGTGAACCGACGCAACAAACTAAGCAACTCAACTTACTAAGATATAACAGAATCTTTAGCAAGTTTACAACTCGATAAACAAAATGCAACAACGCAAATAAACAAGACTTTGACAAAGATTGCTTAAACAGAGAGCAATGACTCGAAAACACGAAACACATCCGCTCGACAAACAACTCGATAAGCAAAACAACAACTCAATAAACAAAACACAACAACAACAGAGTGTTCCTCTGACAATCTGGGCATCGGAACACATCCGAAACGGAGGGAGATGAAGGCCTCTGACTTTCCCGTTGCATGGAAATGCTTGGAACTCTCCCTCGAAGAATAAAACAGGGCCAGGGAGATACACTGCATCATTGCCAACCATCCCTGGGAGCTGGCCGGCCATTTCTGAAAAAGTAAATGGCTGGCCAGCCATAAAAAGTGGCTGGCCGGCCATTCAGTCCTGCAGCCACCAGATTTTTTGACATGTGTCTCCGTGAATAGTGTTTTTCCTTCTATAAAAGCCTCAACTTCGGGAGCATTCATTTCATCTTAGTTTTAGGCAAAGATGGAGGCGTTTCTCGCAGAAAATATCACATCTTGGATCTCTTCTCTAGATGGCTCGGAAAAGCTGAATTTTCGGGGTTTCGGCTTGAATGCACTATTCACGCTAAGCCGTACTCCGCTACATCTCCCTTTTCTCTATGCCGCGGCAAGGTTCTGGAATCCAGTGACGCATATTTTTAGCTTCGGCGGCCAAGAGATGTGCCCCACTTTCGAAGATTTTCAGGTTTTGATGGAGTCTGAGTGCTCTGAAGTGATCTTGCCCCAGCTCCGTTTTGGCCATGCTCAGGCTTTAGGACAGATGTGTGGGCTCACGGCGCATGACGCTCGATCTCTGATCTGCAGTGGGGAATTGGACATCCTCGGCTTGATCCATCGTTTTTCCGACGCCGGTGACCGCAGCAACCATTATTGGCAGGGTTTTCGGCAACACGCCCTCTGCTTATGTTTGTTGTCTCACTTTCTGCTTTCCTCGGGCTTCGGCGGGGCTAGCATTCGCCTGATTGAAGTCATCCAAGGTTTGAGAGAAGGAAAGAGCTGTATTGCCATGACCTTGGCCGAGACATTGATGGGCTTAGATTCTGTCTATCGCCGGGAGGCGACCAGGTTTGCCGGGAGTCCACTGCTGCTGCAGGTAATGTTTCCCACCCGACCTCACATATATATTTGCTCACATCACTTGGCCCTCAGGCTCGGTTTTTCTCACAAAACCCTTGTCTCACTTTTCCCTCATCGTACGTCTCTCTGTTCTTTATTCTCTCATTTTCCATCCCTCCCCTAGGTATGGTTAATGGACAAGTTGCAGGTTGTGGACTCTTGCCCGGCTTATTCAACTCGAGGCTACTTCTTTCGGAAGCGCCTAGTCAATGCTCTTGACGAAAGGTGGTGGTTCGATTGGATGTGCAATTTGTCCGCAGACGGCATTGCTTGGCGTTGTCCTTGGCTCAACCTCCCGGCAATGAGCTATAGTATGTCCCGGCTGATTGGGATCCAATTGATTGGTCTAACCCACTGCGTATTCTATTTTCCGTTCCGGTTCCTGCGTCAGTTTGGCCATGATCAGACTTGTCCACCGGAGGGGATTGAGTACCCAGCCGCTTTCCCAATCCGGGGTGTACACCTTGCCCGATATGCCACAGCATGGAGGACTAGAGAGCTCCTGGCCCCTGCTTCAACTTTCAGTTGCGCTCTGTCCGATGAGTGCTTGGATTGGCTCAATGAGGAGGCACAGGTCGGGCCTAGCTTGGCATCAGATGCTTTGTCCAGCTCTGGGAGGGGACGCAGAGATACTTGATTCAACTATGCCCCAAATTTATTGCTTATTTAGCATTTTCAAGTTTTCATTATGAATGTACTAAAAAGCAACCTCGATTGTAATGCAAGAGCAGGAGAACTCAGTTTTGCAATCAATGAAATTGAAAGTTGTGGTACTGAAAATTTTCCGTTTTTGGTCCAAAAATGGTCTTAGTCGTAAAAAGATTGATTTGAACAAAGTCAACTTTCATTAAAACTTTTCAAAACTATTTTCGATGTGGATCAGAACTGGACACACCGGAGATCTGTCACTGAGATGCACAACCTCAGATCCCTGCAACTGGAAAGTTGCCCCTAGTCTGAAGAACAAAGCGGCACTGCATAGCAACGGAAAGTTGCCCCTAGTCTGAACAGCACTGTACCGGAGATCACGATAAATGCTGATGGATAAAGATGACTGAGATGATCAAAATGGACGGAGTTGATCGGGGAAAAGTTTATGGCTGAACTTCAAGGTGAAGTTGCCTACGTATCCCAAAGATGGGAATCAAGCCTTACGTAGTTCAGGCTCAGGTTCACTCGAGTATTTTCACTCTCCTTTTGCGCTCTAACTTTTGCCAAGGCCGCCCTTTGCGGGTTTTCAACCTTGCGAGCTCAGTTTTTATATTTTCTAATTTTTTGTGCTCTGACTTTTGCCTAGGTCGCCCTTTCGGGTTTTCGGCCTAGCGAGCCTCTCAAGGATAGTATTTCTTCAACTTGTCCATATTGATCGGTTGTGAGAACTCCAAGCCATCTAGATCCATCAGAACCACAGCTCCACCTGACCAGATAGCTTTGATGATGTAAGGACCAGTCCAATTAGGTTTGAACTTGCCCCTTGGGTCGTGGATGGGAGCTCGGTTGTCTTTGAGCACCAAATCTCCTTCTTTCAGATTCCGGGACTTAACCTTCTTGTTGAAAGCCTGGGCAATTCTGCGTTGATAGCCTTGGATGTGGTACAGTGCTTTCAGTCTTCTTTCATCAAAGAGCATGAGTTCTTCGAATCTGCTTTGCTGCCAATCTGCTTCGGCTATCTGGCATTCAGCCAACACTCGTAAAGATGGAACCTCAATCTCAATGGGTAGAACAGCCTCCATTCCATAGACCAATGAATATGGAGTTGCTCCAGTAGAAGTTCTGATTGACGTCCTGTAGCCCCACAGAGCAAATGGCAGCTTGTCTGGCCAATCTCGATAGGTTTCCACCATCTTCTGTAGTATATGCTTGATATTCTTGTTGGCGGCCTCAACTGCTCCATTGGTCTGCGGCCGATATGTAGATGACTTATGGAAAGCCACATTGTATTTCTCCAACAAGTCTATCACTTCTTTCTTGAAGTGGGAACCATTATCTGAAATTATCTCGTTTGGCACCCCGTAGCGACAGATGATGTTGTTCCTGATGAACTTTGCGACATGTGACGCTTTCAACACCGCGTATGATTGGGCCTCGACCCACTTTGTGAAATAATCTATCGCTACTAGGATAAACTCATGCCCGTTGGACCCCTTCGGGGTAACAGCTCCGATCACATCAATTTCCCAGACTGAAAAAGGCCACGGCGAAGTCATGTTGTACAGTTTTGACGGCGGGATGTTCATTCGGTTTGCATGAATTTGACACTTGTGGCATCGCCGAACAAAGCTAATACAATCCTCCTCCATGGTTGACCAGTAGTAGCCCTGTCTGAGGATTTTTCTAGCCAGCATTACTCCATTCATGTGTGCACCGCACTCTCCCCCATGGATGGCTTCCATCAGGCGTTTCGACTCTTCAGCTTCTACACAAAGCTTATGCATTCCCAGATGCCCCCTTTTGTACAGCTTTCCCCCGCAGATGATAAACTGAGCAGCCATTCTTCTGACAGCCCTCTTATCTTTGGCATTTGCCCCTAGTGGGTATGTCTCCTTTTCCAAGAAGTTCCAGATGTCGTAATACCAGGGGTTGCCGTCTTGAACCTCATCTATGGCGGAAATTGACTCGTATGCTGGCACGAACTTCTGATCAATAATGACTGGACGCATCCGGACTCCGGACGGAATGTCTATCATAGAAGATAGAGTTGCTAGTGAATCTGCAAACCTGTTGTTCTCTCTTACAAGGTGGGTGAAATTTAGCTTCTCAAACCGAGGAATTAGCAGATCCAAGGTTTGGTGGTAGATTATCATCCTTTCCTCCTTGACCTTCCAATCTCCTTTTGCTTGAGACACAACAAGGTTCGAGTCCCCAATGGCGTCCACTCGTCTTGCCCCTAGTTCCAGGGCTGCTTCCAGGCCAGCAATACATGCCTCATACTCTGCTTCATTGTTGGAAACTTTGAAACGGAGCTTGAATGCTAAAGGGATACGAGAATCGTCGGGCGCTATCAGCAACACCCCTATCCCATACCCATACTGGTTTGACGCTCCGTCAAAGTACATTGTCCAGGTTTCATCTTCGACGTGTAGAATAGCTTCATCTGGGAATAGATACTCAATCGCTTCATCCCCCTCAACCGGGTGGTCGGCAAGGAACTCCGCTACCGCTCTGCCTTTTACTGACTTGCGCGTTACATACTTCAAATCAAATTCGGAGAGCAACAGTAACCAACGAGCTAGCCTACCCGTAAGTGCTGGTTTCTCGAAGAGCTATTTGATGGGATCCAAACGCGAAACCAACATTACAGAGTGGGCTAACAGGTAGTGCCGCAGCTTCCTGGTTGCCCATACCAAGGCCAAACAAGCCTTCTCCAGCGGTGTATAGCGGGTCTCGTAATCTAGCATCTTTTTGCTCAGATAGTAGATGGCTCTTTCCACTTTGTCTTCTGACTCTTGCGCAAGCATGCAGCCCATGGTAGTCTCAGTTACCGAAAGATACAGTATCAACGGTCTCCCCGGCTCTGGCGGCGACAACACGGGTGGGTTCTGTAGATACTCTTTGATATGCTCAAAAGCTGCTTGACATCGGCCGTCCCATTGGAATTTCTTTCCTTTCTTCAGGAGGCCAGAAAGTGGTTCACAAGTCAAGGTTAATTTAGAAATAAACCGTCTTATAAATTGCACTTTACCCAGAAAGCCTCGCACCTCCTTTTCAGTCCTTGGTGGTGGCATTTCTAAGATGGCCTTGATTTTGGAAGGGTCGACCTCGATGCCCCTTTGTGTAATCAGAAACCCTAGCATCTTCCCTGCTGTAACACCGAACATGCATTTCTGGGGATTCAGTCGCAGCCGAAACTCTTTGATCCTTTGAAAGAATTTTTGTAAGGCGGTGTAGTGGCCTTCTCTATCTTTGGACTTGACAATCATGTCGTCCACATATACTTCGACCTCCTTATGGATCATATCATGCAATATTGTAGTTGCTGCCCGTTGATACGTAGCTCCAGCATTTTTCAACCCGAATGGCATCACTCGATAACAATATGTACCCCACGGGGTAGTGAACGCAGTCTTCTCCCGGTCTTCGGGTGCCATTACTATCTGATTATAGCCTGAGAAACCATCCATAAACGAAAGCAAAGCGTGCCCTGCCGTGAAATCCACTAATTCATCGATGTGTGGCAAGGGGAAGTCGTCCTTCGGACTGGCCCTGTTCAAATCTCTGAAGTCTACACAGACCCGAATTCTGCCGTCCTTCTTTGGCACCGGAACTATGTTGGCCAACCAAGTTGGATATTCAGATACCAGCAGGAACCCTGCGTCAATTTGCTTGGTGACCTCTTCCTTAATTTTGAGAGCCCAGTCCGGGCGAATCCTTCTGAGTTTCTGTTTGACAGGTCGGGCCTCGGGGTCAAGAGGGATCCGGTGCTGTACAATCTCAAGATCGATTCCAGGCATGTCTTCGTAGGACCACGCGAAAACATCTTTGAAATCTTTTAATAAAGCGACTAAGCGCTCGCGCTCCTCTGAAGACAACGTGGACCCGATCTGGACCAGCCGCGGGTCCTTCTCAGTACCAACATTCACAGTAGTGATTTCATCCATTAAAGGTTTAACAAATCTTTCCTGCTCTTGATCAATTAATCGTTGCAAAACTGGAGGAATTTCTTCCTCGCTGTTTTCATCAAAATTTTGAAAATTCTGATTTAAGCAATAAATCAAAGGCACAGAAAAATACTCAGAAACCACATCCACATCATTCTCATTAAATACTTCCAAGCTGTCAGATTCCTTTGTTACAACAGACTCAAAAGAAAATGAAAAAGACGACCTAGACAGGACTGTGGCATCCGGGTTATCACTCCCAGGAATACCGGACTCAGACTCAGTCGAGCTGGAATCTGATTCCGACGTACAAGATTCGGTAGAATCAGATTCCGGCTCACTACCTGACCCGGAGCTGCTAGATAAAAAGCCTTATTCATATTGCCAGATGAGAGAAGGTGCGATAGATGCATCCAAGATCGGCGCTGGAAAGCCCGCAGCTATTTCAACTCCAATCACAGAAACCGAAGAGTTATCCCCCAAGCACTCTTGGCCGATCGGAGGATCTGATAGTAGACTCGCCAGTGCTACCCCCATTTCAAGCTCTGTGCTCTCAGGATCCACTGCTTCACATTGCTCAACCTCAGTTGGTGGGTCTGTCTGCGCTTCGGCAACATCATCCCCAGATAATTGTATGTCGAAGAAGATTTCAAAACCAGGCACGTGCTTCCCCTCCGCGTTTATCCATGGCTCCGGGAAGCCGCAGAATGGAAAATCTTCCCCCTCCCGGACGAAACGTCCGTTTAGGGTACCCCAGATGGGCCTGTGCATTAAATCAAATGGCTTCCCGGCCTTCTTCGCCCTGGCCCTTCCAGCCATTTCTTTCCCTTTCCTCACCCAATCCTCCTTGGTGGGCAGATAACCCAGTCCAAAGGCGTGAGGATTGTGTGGCACTTCGGCCAACACTGAGACGCCTTTCCGGCCGCTTCTCCCTAATCCCATCCCAGGGGTATGCTTTAGCTTGTTCATGAGGTATATGGATTGTGCACTAACATACATGCCCTCATTCGCAGCCATGACATTCTGCACCACTTGAGCCTCGCCCAAAGTGAACCCCAACAAAAACACATCCTCCGTGCCGTGCTCAATCTCCAAGACAGGTGTAGACACCTCCGGCGGCGGATGGATTGAAGAATTCCCGAAAACTATCGCTACCCCTTTCCCATGGGGGTACTTTAGCATCTGATGTAGAGTGGAAGAGACTGCTTTGACCTGGTGCAACCACGGTCGCCCCAGAAGTAGGTTAAAGGTTGCAGGAACGTCCAAGATATGAAATTCGATACTGTGTTGTCCTGGACCAACCTTGGTTTGAATTTTAACAGTCCCCATCACTTCTCTGCTGGTATTGTCATATGCTCTGATCACTTGGGTGGTTGGGACGAAGTCCACGGGTTTCAACCCGATCGCATATGTTGTTCTGGTTGGGCAGACATTAATCGCAGACCCGGTATCAACAAGTACCACCGGTATCCACTTATCTCTACATTCCACAGAAATATAGAGAGGTTTGTTATGGTTTGTGCCCTCAGGCGGTAGCTCCTTGTCCGAAAAGGTTAATGCTGGGGAACCTCCTCCCGGAAAAACCAGCCCAACCAGCTGTTCAGGCGTGGTGTCTATGGAGAGTTTGGACTTGTCCATAGCAGATAGGACAGCTTCTCTGTGTACTCGTGATGCCATTAGCAGTCCCCAGATGGAGATGTCTGCTTGTATTTTCTTCAACTGTTTCAGCACAGCTTTATCCTCAATCTGCTTCTCCTTCTGTCTCTCCACTTCTCTATCTTTCCTGGATGCCTCGGGTTGGTCCAGGTGTGGGGGTTTGAAGTACCGCCCACTTCTTGTCATATGATCCACTTCATCAAGATACCAAGTATCATCCGGCTGGTTATTCCCCCAGTCTTCATCGGTGTGGGCGAGACACAAGTCGTCATCTTCCCACCACATTCCGCTGGCAGCCAACAGACACTTGTCTGGCTCCGGTCCACTCGCACTCTCAGTGTTCTCTGTCCATATGCTCGCAGCATTGTCTGTCATCGTGCACACAGCACTTTCAGTCCCCTCAGGGCCTTTAGCTTTTCTAATTCTCTCAGCCTTCTCAAACTTTTCTTGTTCTAGCTGCATCAGTACAGCTGTTTGTTCAACAGTTCCCATCTCTATAATGCCCATGTCTTGAGCGGAATTCTTAACACCGGCGCTCTCCGGCGATACAACTTGACTTTCGGCCGTTCCGGCCACAATTGATATTTCTGCCCCTGCCGGGCTCTGTTCTGATTGGGCTTCCCCCACTGCATCCGGTTGATCTTCGAGCCATCCTGTGGCCTCCTCTGATCCCTCATAATCATACCAGTTAATCGACGCATCTCCCAGTTCCTGGTCGTCGAGAAATTGTAAGTTAGCAAAGTCCTCCTCTACGGCTGTCAACTCATCTGTCCATAGCTCAGACCCATCCCCCCGGATCATGCATAGTTCTCCTGTCTCTGGCAATTCTACACTTAGCCCAATTCGGCTCGTTGTTAGGATGTACTTGCTCGGATCATAGGCTCCCCCAGCAAAATTTTGTCCAGTCCCAGATTCAATAATCTCATTCTTTCCCAAAATCTGCCCTGCCCTGTCTTCGACGGTCACCACCACCGGTTCTGGTTGGGTTTTAGAGATGTCCACCATGCACAAGAAGTCAGTGCAATCGGGAAGGAGCACCTCCGGCTTGGGTAGGTGGGTGGGCGTAATATAGATGCTAGGATCGTAAGATGCGACCCCAGTCTGGATAAAGTTAATTCTTTTGGGAGGAGGAGCTTGGTTATGTGGTGGGAGAGGGTTGGTGGTGACATTGGGTTGATCGGGAGGTGCGATCACCTGTTTGTCAATAAGATCTTGGATCTCATGACGCAATCTGTAACAACGGTCGGTGTCATGACCGTGTTGTTGGTGGTATGCACAGTATTTTGACGGGTCGTATGAGGGGGGGAGTGGATTCGGTAATGGCTTTGGTTCCAGGGGTTTTAAATGATTCTTTCTGATCAGTATTCCCAGAACTTTGGTCAGAGGCATATATAGTGGGGTAAAGGTTCTTTGGCCTCGTGGTTGGAATCTGTTGGTGGCTTGTGTGTTGCTTCCGGACGCGCCGGAGAAGGGTGTGGCAGCCATGGGCCTTGGAGGGGGAGGGGGAGGGGGAGTGGTGGTGACCATACCAACTTCCGAGGCTCTCGTATTTGCAGCGCCGCTCGGGCCTGCATTGTTGTTACGGTTAAAGGCCCTCCTCGGTTGTTCTCTGTCGTGGTCAAACAGACCTTGTTTCATTGCGTCTTCGATTTGCACCCCCATATCATGTAAATCTGCAAAAGTAGGAAAGGGGACTACAATCATTCTCAGCATCAGTTTTGGGTGGAGATTGCGCACAATCATCCGGATTTGATCTTTGTCCGTGGGCCTTAAAGTCATTGTTGACGCCTTTGCCCTCCATCGGATCACAAAGTCCGAGAAAGATTCCTTGGGTTCTTGCCTTGTCGTTTCAAGATCGCGGGTTGTGATCTCGATCTGAGTGTTGTATGAATATTGTGTGACAAAGGCCTCAGCCATTTCATCCCAATTCTTCTTCACTTCATCTTGTAATCTTGCGTACCAGTGGGAGGCCACACCCGACAGGGTTCGGCCGAATAGTGAGAGCTTCTGTGGTCGTGTAAGGCCCATTGGCCGCAAGACATCCGCAAACAGTCGGATATGGACCATGGGGTCGCCAGTCCCGTCAAAACGGTCGATTTGTGGCATTTTGAACCTATCGGGGAGTGTTACGGCCTCCTCGGTATATCCATCTCCGATATCCGGCATAGCCTTGACCCCTTGGGACTTCTTAAAGAGCTTCTCCAATTTGCTCAATTTCAGAGCTGTATGATCAACCTCGACCTCGAATGGAGAGTCCGGGTGATTGGATGTATGGACCTTGGACAGTTGTGGTGGAAGCGGGGGCGGAGCTGGCCCCGTTGGAAGATTCGTGTCCTCTTGTACATTTTGGACAGTCAGTAGAGTATTCTGGGTGTTTGGTGGGGCGTTCTGAACAGTAGGTGCCTGTTCAGGTAACGGAGCCCCTGCCGGAGGAGGGATTTGTTATGAAGCAGATGCTGTATTCTGCTGTTGCAGCCTGGTGATTAGTTCGGTCTGTTGGGCCATGATCGTGGCCTGCTGTTTGGAAAACTCCGATTGACGGGTGGCATCATCATGCATCTGTCTCATGCTCTCCTGCATCTGGCGCATTAGAGCCTCCATCCCTGATGTATTCGGTTGATCCATCTGTCTAATTGGTATGTCTATTTCTACAGCAGTAATTGAGACCTCAGTCCTGTAGTCCTCTGATAAAGTAACCCACTGTTCTGACAATCTTTGTTCTGACACACTGCGTCTTTTCGGCTTCCTTCTGGTAACAGGGGGTAGAGAATGGAACACTGGCTGTCCGTCGATTAGATCCTCAGATCGGTGGAGTCGACGACCTCGTGTCCAAGGTGCTTGGGGAATGCTTGTTGGGTTGGAAGCAATCGTGCTAAAACTGACCTAGCAAAAGATAAATAAAGCGAAAAGGAAATAAATAAACAGATAAACGGACAGCATAACAGCTTAAAATAAAATGCAAGACACACAGTCGGGCATAATCAACACACAGTCAATAAGCTGAAATACACACTGGCCTCGAACACTGATTATTATCCCTGTATCACTGTTCCCTGAAACAGAATCTGATATCCGCAGATAACTCGTTCGCAAATACTGGCTAATGCCCGCAGGCCTGATACCCATAATACTGAACTGATGCCCGCAGGCCTAATGCTAAAACTCATGTACTAAACTGATGCCCGTAGGCCTGATACTTGAACTCATATACTGATCTGATGCCCGCAGGCTTGATACTGACAATACTGAACTGATGCCCGCAGGCTTGATACCCAAACTCATATACTGATACATGCATTCCTGTAGAGACGCACTCTAAAGCACATAACAGATAAGTAAGAGCCAAAACACCCCTATGTTGGGGTAGGGTTTCCCTGTCCTATTGTGTCAGGAGCTAGGGTTTCATTACGCACACAGCGGTTTCAAACAACCTATAAACGGGTAAGCAACCTGTCCTAATTTGGAATGGTCACTATGGATCCGAATATGCACTAGGTCGAATGGTCAAAGAGGGTGCCCCGGTAAAACCGGGGTTTGTGTTCCCATACTGGCAGAGCCCACAACCGGTCAGCCTTATGGTCATGCCTTGACAAGACAAGCCTCCGGCAAACCGTTCAGGAATAGCAGATGGCAAACCCGGTGTCCTAGGCGCACCAATGCAAATGCAAATGCAATGCAAAGAAACACACAAGTGTAGTCAAAAACAGATATCACGAGTTCGAGTCAAGTTCTCTAAATCCCCAGCGGAGTCGCCAGAAACTGTAGACGTCCCCCGAACGCCCCGGGAGGGTTAAGTCTCGTTCTGTTCGTTTGGGGTCACTACAGCTCGGACTCTCAAATTGTCACGGTTCTTAATCTGAACCAAAGAGTCCAAATCCGGCAAATCGTTTTGAGAAAACAGATTTTTGAAAAGAAGTGCCAAACATGGACTGCTTTGCCAGATACAGAGTCGCCACCTAAATATTTTATTTTGGGAAATTTAGGAAACCCTGACTCGTTGCTTAAGGCCACGTATCCGTCATCACCAAAGTTGCCTCGGCTCGGGAACTTGGGTACGATTGGGGAAGGTCACTTCGTGAGCACCCCCGCTCGCCCGATCGAAGATCGGCCTCTACTAACCATGATATCTATTTTTGAAAACATTGTGAGTTCTTATTCCGGTTATTAGCCTAGTTTACTATGTGATGCTCACAGCATACAAGTATAGACCGGGTCGCCCAAATTGGAACAAAACATTTCATGCTTGTTTTTGAAAGTGGTTTGCTACCCGCAAGTAGGCTTTAAAACATTTGATGATTTATTCCAATTCAGATAACCCAACCTTCACCCACAGGCATTCAGGCAGTTATATCACATAAGCAAATAGCCTCATGGTAAGCATGCTATTCATGGCAGTCACTCACACGCATGCAAGGATGCTAAAGCATAAAACTTACCGAGTACTCCAAGCCAAAACAGAAACTATGTTAGAAATCATGCATGGTCCTAAACATACAGAAATGCCTAATGCAACACATGCAAAAAAAATGCAATTATAGCAGGCTCGGTTATTCTAATATGGCATATGAAATGTTACAACTATCATGTATTCAACTTTGAAATTAAAAAAATACGATGCAGTTAGTATGATGCGCCGAGCCCGGTGCATGCAATACAGATGAATGATGCAAACATGCTGTCATACTGTATGCTAATTTAAATATGCCCTAATCTAACCATCATAAGCGGATAAATAAAAGGGAAGAAAGACGTGGGGTTGGAAGACATACATCACACTCACGCACACTTATTACAGTTATGCCCTCGCGCAGAGGGTCCGAATAAATATACAGTCCAAATATTACAGTCCCCAAATAAAAGAATATTACAGTCCAAAATATTACAGAATTCTAATTAATTAATGAATTAACTAAGAAAGCAAGTAAAACTGGCGTGCAAGCCAGGGACTGCCTTGCTTCTGATGGATGATGCATGTCCGGGTTGCCTTGCGCGGAAATCCACCGGAATGCCCCAATTAGCCTCTGTTTACACCTGTTCTTGAAATGCGTGCCAAGCCCCAAAAGGTTGCTGATTCTTCGTTTTGCTGCAACAGAGAGCAGGAAAGAGGCATAGCAATGTATTTGCACAGATATATGCATGTCTCGATCCTCGCGCCACCAATCACGCATACCGAGGCATGATGGCCGAGGAGTCGAAATGCACAACTCAATATAGGATGAATGCACATGAAACTACAGCTAAAACCTAACTCCATCATGGATAATCCGGAGTGTCGGTGACTGGGGAATTGAGACACATTTCGTCACTCGGAGTACGAAATGTACCTCGTTTCCCGTGCCCGGGCTAACTCCTATTCCGGACATGATGCAATATGCATGATATGCATGAAATGCAACTAAGATACAATCCTAACATACACAATGCTATGGAAAATGAGGTGTCTCGAAATGCGTGCACGCGGGCACGCAAACCGAGGCGATGATATGCGTCTCGAAATACGTGCACGCGGGCACGCAAACCGAGGCGATGATATGCGTCTCGAAATACGTGCACGCGGGCACACAAACCGAGGTAATGATATGTGTCTCGAAATACGTGCACGCGGGCACGCAAACCGAGGTGATGATATGTGTCTCGAAATACGTGCACGCGGGCACGCAAACCGAGGCAATGATATGTGTCTCGAAATACGTGCACGCGGGCACGCAAACTGAGGCAATGATATGTGTCTCGAAATACGTGCACGCAGGCACGCAAACCGAGGTGATGATATGTGTCTCGAAATACGTGCACGCGGGCACGCAAACCGAGGCAATGATATGTGTCTCGAAATACGTGCACGCGGGCACGCAAACCGAGGCGATGATATGATGCTATGAAATGACATGGAAATGACAAATGGACTTATACCAACATGAGTGAGCCTCAGCCACACTCACATAGGATGCCGGCGGATAAAAATAAAGTGCCTCGAAATGCGTGCACACGGGCACGCAAACCGAGGCAATGCAAAAATGCGATGAAATGACATGGAAATGACAAATGGGCTTATACCAACATGAGTGAGCCTCAGCCACACTCACATAGGATGCCGGCGGATAAAAATGAAGTGCCTCGAAATGCGTGCATACGGGCACGCAAACCGAGGCGGTGACAAAATGTAATGAAATGACATGGAAATGATATGCAAGTATGCCAATGGAATTTCAGCACTAAAATATGGGGGAAAACAGTCCCGAAATGAAGCGAAATGACATGAAATGCAAGGAAATGTCCCGAAATGCGGATTTAGGCGCCTGAAATGGCCTATAGCTATGCTAAACATGCACAATATGGACATGCAATGCAAAGACAGAAGCTATACAGTCCCAAAAAATGCACTTTCACAGTTATAAATATGGCCAAACAGCAAGCATAGGTATGGGAAAAATAGCATGCAAGAATAGGGGCCAAAAGAGGGGTAATGAAGCAAGTGGCATAATAAAAACCCAAACTGAAAAATTTCCTTCTACAACACTGAAGAGGGACTAAAAATATGAATATTTACAGTATATGGAAGCCTCAAAATCAATATACAAATGTGCTAAAAATGTGATGCAAAACAAGGCTCAAAAGGTGCTATAACATGAAGTATACAAAATAATCACCAAACATAAAAAAAGTGTTAATGAAACAAGAAGTATAGGCCAAAATAAGGCCACTTTCAGTTCGGACCAAGGTCCGAAAACAGAAGCAAAGAGGGCTGCCAATTTATGCAAAAATGGGGCCAAATAAGGGATATAACTACAAGTGACACATGGAGGTACCAAACAATGTTGAGCCCTTCTCCAATGTTGAAGAGGGGCTCAAAATAAGCCTTATACCAGTTTACAACATGCTCAAAAACAGATTGGTCATGGGCCAAAAATAGCATGCAAAAATATGACATACAAGAGGATCAATGAAGCAAGTGTATTATAGAGAGCTCAAACAGGGTTGAGCCCTTAATGAAAAGTGAAGATGAGCTCAAAAGAGGGCCCTTTTCAGTTAGGGCCAGAGCTTGAAACCAAAAGGAGGTGGGGCTTAGAAATAGATCAAGAAAAAGGGTCAAAAGGGTAAAAGTGTTACTTACCCTTGAAGACTCAAACTTTTGTTGCTTCTTGGATGGATTTGCAGCTTCTTTGGCCTTTGGGAAACCTTCCTTGCTGCTGGAAATGAGATGGTGGTGGTAGAGCTTGGTGGTGTAGAAGGAATGGTGGTTAGGGGCTTAGGGTTTTTTGAAGAATTGAGAAGGATGGAGATGGAGTTGGCTATGGAAGCTTGAAGGAGAGTTTTTCTAACCCCAACAAAGGAGGCCACCAGCTGGTTATAAGGGTTCAAAAGGGGGTGTAAAGGTGGGGGAGAAGGAGAGAAAAATTTCCCCACGAAATATCCCCCGGATAAATATCTTGTCTGGGGGATATTGCCCCACAGCTGTAAAGTGCACAGTGCGAGGAACACGGCCGGCCTCTCACTTTTGTTGGAGGTGGCCGGCCGGCCACACCCCCTAGCCGGCCGGCTAGGGGTCAAAAGGTTCAATGAGATTTTCTGGCCGGCCAGCTACTGGGGAGGTACTCCCATGTGTGTACAACACAACCATGTGGTTAAAATTCCAAGAAAGTGGGTCTAAGGGGTTCAACATTGGCTCGGAAAGAGGGGGTCAAAAGGGTCAATTTGAATTACTGGCCGGCCATGAACTTTTAGGGGCCTCTCAGGTGTGTAGATCACAGATATGTGGTTCAGAGTTCAAGAAGAAAGGTCCAAGGGGTTCAACATTAGCCCGGAAGAAAGGGGTCAAAAGGGTCAGGTAACCTTAATGGCCGGCCACCAACTTTTAGGGGCCTCCCAGGTGTGTAGATCACAGATATGTGGTTGAAAGTTGGCAACACTAACCCTAAGGTGTTCAACATTAGCCCGGAAGTTGGAAAAACGGGCGCCGGGAGGCTCCAGAGGAGAGATAACTGGTTGCTGCAACAATTGCTGGCCTCCCACCCTTCAGTGACCTTCCTAGTGATAAAACAGAGGTACCTGCCAAAAATGAACAAAAACCGTTGCAAAACGAATGTTCGGGGGCCAAAACGCGCAGTTCGGGATCCCAAAAATGGGCTGTTAAACACCGAAAGTGGCGTTCGACCACGAAGTGGGTTTCTCAGCCCCCAGTGTCCCTCAAAAGGGAGCAAATAAGAAGTATGCCAAAAATCAGAGCAATAGGGGATGGTTAAGCGGTCCCGAACCGAGGCACACGGCCTGACGGCTCCGAAAACCGGGAACCGGACCCCGAAATGGGCAAAATGGCCTACGGCCACCAAATTTAGCCTACGGACATTGAGAGATGGTCTACGGGACCTCTCCCTCCCCTCAAGAAAAGAAACAGAGAAAACCGAGTCTGGTTCGCAAACTGAGACAAGGCACAGAAAAGGGTTCGGAAGTCCGGAGGCAGGGCTCACGGCCACGACTCTGAAACTTCTGAACGAGTACATTATGCAACATCACCAAGCACTCAATCGGTGACGTCTAAGTCTTAAGGTCGGTCAAAAATGGGGTGTCTACAGTTTTGTAATTTGATTAATTAGATTGTTAATTAGTTGAAGTATTGTAATAATTAGTAAGTAGTTTGCTAGTTAGTCGATTTGTTGTGTAATAATTAGTCTAATTAGCTTAATTAGATTGGTTAATTAGTTTAGCTTAGATTAGCTTAGCTTATTCATTCGGACCCTCCGTCGAGAGGGCATAATGTTGTACTAAGTGTGCGTGTGTGTATGCATGTCTTCCAACCCCATTTCTTTCTCTCTTTTATTTAACCGCTTTCGATGGTTAGTTTTAGGGCATGTTCAATTAGCATCCTTATGCTTTGCATGTTTGCATCATTCATTTGTATTGCATGCACCGGGCTCGGCGCATCATTCAAACTGCATTGTATTTCAATACCTACTTGAATACGTGTTTCAAAGCATGTTATCAAGTGTTGCATTCATATGCCATCTTAGATAGCCGAGCCTATTTAGTTGCATTTTTGCATGTGTTGCATTAGGCATCTTAATATAGTTAGGATCATGCATGATTTCTAACTAGTTTTCTATTTTGGCTTGGAGTACACTGTAAGTGTTTACGCTTTAGCATCCTTGCATGAGTGTGAGTGTTGCCATGTTAGCATGCTTGCCATGAGGCTATTTGCTTAACTGATAAACTACATGAATGCCTGTAGATGAAGGCTTTATTGCCTAAATTGGAATAACTCGATGATTGTGAGTTTTAAGCCCACTTTGCGAAGTGGCAAAATCATGTTTTAAAGCCCACTTGAGGGTAGTAAATCTGCGTTTTAGCCTACTTGCAAGTAGCACTTTCAAACCACTTTCAAAAACAAACATGAGTTGTTTTGTTCTAATTCTCGTGATTGAGTCTATACTTGTATGCTGTGCGCATCACATAGTAAGTTAGATTAATAACCGGAATAAGAACACATGCGTTTATAAAAACAACATATCATGCTTAGTAGAGGCCGATCCTTTGATCGGGCGAGCGGGGTGCTCATTTCAGGACCTTCCCCTCTCGTACCCAAGGTCTCGAGCTGAGGCAACTTTGGTGATGACGGACACGTGGCCTTTGGCATGAGTCAAGGTTTTCTAAATTTTCCAAAATAAAATATTTAGGTGGCGACTTTGTAATCTGGCAAAGCAGTCTATGTGTTGGCGCTTTTTGATTCAAAATTGATTTTTCAAAACCAATTTCCAGATTTGGACTCTTTGGTGTTTATCAGTCTCACATTGCACTTTGTGAGATTAGATTCAGAACCATGACAGGAATTTGAACTGTAGCAGTAAGACCAATTCGTGCCCTCTCCGAAAAGGGGGACGCGCCGAGGAAGTCGGGCGCTACACGTACAAGTTATGTAATCTGTAAGAACTATTTGCCTATGTTTACTATTGTCTCTACTTACGTATAGACGAATAGAAGGAATAAGAAATGTAGATGAATCTGAATCTTCTGATGCTAGAATTAATCGACTAGAAAGAATGGTTGAAGCCTTAACCGAATCTATGAGACAACAGCAACGAAGACAACCACCCCTACTTCCTCCGCCATCCCTAGTACAACTTGAACCAATGAATAATAATATGATAACTTTGATACAAAAATACAGTAAGATAAAGCCACCAGAATTTCTATGGGGTATTGAACCACTTAAAGCCGAGGCTTGGGTTTTTGAAACTGAGAAAATATTTGAAGTATTTTTGTGTACTGAGGTATAGAAAGTTTTGTTAGTAACATTTATACTTAAAGAAGAAGCCAGGAGATAGTGGATGTTAGTACAAAATGATAATGAAAGTATGACATGGGACAGATTCAAAGAACTTTTCTATGAAAAATATTTTCTCCAATGCATCTGAGATAGGAAAGTATCCGAGTTTGAACAACTTAAGCAAAGTGACGTGAATATGGCTGAATATGAGGCAATATTTATTGAACTAGCCTAATACGCACCCCATATGATAGACACTGATTATAAAAGGGCAAGAAAATTTGAGGGCAGATTAGATATTGATGTGCGTGACCGTGTAAATATTTTGAAATTGACAAAGCACGTGGACGTTCTTGATAGGGCCTTAATGTCTGAGGCAAACATAGCAACCTTGAAAATATCAAAGTCAACATCATCAACTGAATGGGAAAATAAGAAACAATAGAAACCAAAAGTTGAAAAGACTAATGCTTCAATGACCTTTGTAAATGAAAAAACAAATCCAAGAACTTTTGGCAATATAAGCTGGGGAAACAATGGGAACAATGATGTACCTACGTATAAAGAATGTGGAAAAAAACATTGGGGCATTCGTCGCCGCCTATTTGGAGCCTGTTACAGATGCGGAAAAAAAGGACACTTGGCTAAATCTTGTCCACAAGCTCACCTAAACGATAATAGACCTGTTGCTAGTGGGGTTGGATTAGCAATGGCACCAAGGACAAATGCAATTTATATGCAAGAGGGGAGTAATCTTAGACAAGGAAGGATTTATACCTTTGTTTTAGAAAATGCTCAGAATACTGAGACAACTGACACAAGTATTGCCTTTATTATATACAAAATGTTTGTGTGAAAATAGATTTGGGAATTCGTGTAATTTGCTGCATAAGATAAATTATTGATGCGTGTTGATTGAACTAATTGAATTATTAGAATTATGAACTCTAGTTATTGACTATCTTGAAGGCTTACTACCTAATGTAAATTATATGTGTGATGCTTTGAAACTTTGTGAACTTGACAAATCACCCATACTATGGAAATTGTTGGGACTTGTAAACAACGAGAATTTACTAGATTAGTCCTTTACACCGTACTTAACACAATTTCATATGAACTATTATGCATAACCTTTTGAACTATGCTAGAATGAACGGACACGGGAACATACTGTAATTGATTGTGATATGGAACTATTGTGTACAATTTGAACTATAATTTCTTTGGAATATGGTGATGGATTAATGACATGATACCTATTAATATGATTTTGATATGACTTGAGAAGATATGAACCGTTATGCTATGACTTTGATATAACCGTGAGAATTGATGAATTTAGAGCAATTTGGGCAGACTTAACCCGAGCAACTTGAGTCCAGCTCGAAATTTTTTAGGGTTTGGTCAAAATATTTTTAAATTCAGTACGGGTTTGAGCAAAAATTCAAAAGTCCGAATTAAATTTGGTCAAGTTTGGGCAAAGATATCAAACAATCTGAAACCTGCATTATATATATAAATATATAAAAATATTGAATATATATATAAATTATTAGCCATTAAATGATATTAAAATAATTTAGATTGTTAGATCATATTAAGGCCTCGTTTGGCAAGAGGCTATTTTAGCCAATTAGCTAAAAAGTTACTAAGCCAAAAAGCCAACAACCCATATCAAAAAGTCAAAGATTTTCTTTTCTCTCTACTTTTTGCACATCTTTTCGTAATTAGCCAAAAAGTCATCCCAAACATACAAGTTTTTTTTACTTACCTTTTTAGCCAAATAGCCAAAAAGTTACTAAATTAGCCTGTATATATATTATATACATAAGTAACACAATACAAAATTTTACTTATTTATTTTTTATCACTCATAAATTATGAAGAGCATCACAATGACATCTCTCTTACATTATCTATTTACTAGCAATTGATCCGTATAATGCACCTGTTATTTTTTTTTTCAAAAAATATTTGATGGTACATGCTGACGTGGCTCTCTTAAAAAATAAATAAATTCTTATAATGTGTTATTTAAGCATGAGAAAAATATTACTTTTTATAATATATATATATATATATATACATATGATTTATTTTGATGTTATTAATGATTTTATAGACTAAAAAAATTGTAAGTAATCTAATTTTAACAAATTAATTAACTTAACTATACTAAAAAAAATTGAAATTTAGGCCTCATTTGGGGAGTAACTATTTTAGTTAAAAAGTCAAAAAATCACTATAAATTGTCATATCATTTTATACTTTTCTACATATTTTTTTCGTAAAAAGTAAAAAAATTAATAAAATAGTTTGTTCCCAAACGAGACTTTATGTGCAATTCAAGCACCTCAAACAATTTGAGTTTAATTTCGATTGAAGTTGGATAGACAATCTCTGATTATAATTTGAACTTGGACAAGCTTGAGTAACTCTCGATACAACTTAGATTGGGTTTAGACAAACCTCCCAACACACTCGAAGCAGGCCGAGTTGCACCCTAGTTGATGGTTAAGAAATGGGAGATTCTATTTACACCAAAAAATCATTAAGTATTTCCAATTTCTAAGACTATCTCCAACGGTGAACCAAACCCAGCATCAGATTTAAATTTTGATGAAAAACCCACTTTTTCACGCTCCAACGGTTGCACCAAAGTCATACCAAAATGAGAATTTAGCAAACAAGACATCAAACTGAGATCAAGACACAGATTTTACCAAATCACTGTTACTGACCGTTGAAAGTGGTACACCGGTCAACCAACCGGTTGCCCGGTCGGTTGACCAACCGGTCGCCCGGTTTCCTTTAAATTAGGTAGGTTCAAACCGGTCAAAAAAGGTTCAAATAGGTAAAAAAAATAAATAAATAAATATTTTTGCCTACCCGGTCGACCGGCCGGTCGACCAACCGGTCACCCACCTGCAAACAAAACAGCGTATGGATTCAGAGTCTTTGGATGAATTGGGAAGGATGAAGACAAAACAGCGGAATTTCCATATTCCCACCTGAAGAGTCACCCACCTGCAAACAAAACAATTGATGAATTTCCATAATTCCACAAATTTGTAAATTATGTCCACAAGAGTCACCCACCTGCAAGCAAAAAAAAATATATATATATATATATTTATAGTTATCGGTCGACCAACCAGTCGACCCACAGGATTTGATACAGAAGTCGACCCACAGGATTTGATACAGAATTTGATGAACCGTTGGAGCATGAAGTATCAAATTGAGGAAATGGTTATTTTTTGACTCAAATTTGATGAAACATTAGATGAACCGTTAGAGATGCTCTAAGGACACTCTATTTAATTATTTAAAATTTTATTTTACTCTCATTACACCCTATTATTTTTTTCAAATTACTCTCAAGGTAAACCCAAATAATAAATAATAAACAAATTAAAAAAAAACTAAATTATTTCAAATCTTTTCAATACAGAAAATAATTCTCAAATATAGAAAAAAAACCCCCCCAAACTTATAAGCACATAAGCATTATAAATACAAAAAAAAAAAAAAAAAAAACCAAACTTTTAGATAAGCATTATAAAACTTTTTAATACAGAAAAAAACTTTTACATTATAAATTATCCACAAGAATGCTCGTTGAAAAGTAAAAACCAAACTTATAAGTATATAAGTATCCGACACTAACAAGAAAGAGTAGTTCTCAAATAATGCACTATTTAAATGATAAAATAAAAACAATTCCAATAATATCTTATTATTAATTTAATTGTTGTATGCTTTAATTTTTGTCAAAAAATAATATAGGAAATAATTGATGATACTCTATAAAAATTGTGAAACCCCTTTATATGAATACTTACCTCCTTTTTGATGGGTTGCTTTCAAAAATTATTTTAATTATTACTATCATTCATTATTTAATTTTGTTCAAACTTTCTTCTAGGGTTACGGTTACAAAATAATAAAAAACAATGATGTTGACAATGATGGTGAGTTTTGATAGAGAGGATTGGAGTGAAGAAGAAGAAGAAAAAAAAAAAACTTTAATCTCTTAGAAAAAAAGATACAAAAATTTGAATAGAAGATACAAAAATTTAAATCGAAATAATTAATTAAGGTATATCATGAAAAAATATATATATTTTAAAAGTCAATATATATTATATTTATTAGTAGTTGTTTAGAATTTTCTAAATAAATGTACTTTTTAATTTTTTATGAAGTATAAGTTGGATTTGAAATGATGTGATAAAAAAATAATGTGACTTAAATAATATGATATGACTTAAATAGGATAGTGACATTTTAACTTTCCCAAAGATGTCAAACTTTTAGCCTAAATTATATTTGGAGATTAGGCTAACACATATTTTGGGTTAAAATAGAATCGGTTCACAAACCTTTTAAACGCACTTGCAAATTGCGGTCATTGCCGAAGCAAGAAGACTTGCTCACAACGCCTTCTCTTGGCGGTCTCTGTTTCGTCTGAAGATAAAAAAAAAAGCACAAAAATGGCGGAATCATCGTCGTCAGGTCAGGTTCCTATGGTCACTGAGAAATCGGATGCAGATATGGAAGAAATGCTGGATCGGATGCTGACTCGATTGGCACTCTGTGACGATTCCAAGCTCCAGACTTTGCTCTCCAAGCTTCTTCCCATCTCCATCTCTTCTCTCTCTTCTAACTCCTCTGCAGTCAGAAAGAAGGTATACACACAAACACAATTGGGTCTCAAATGAAATTGAAATTTCATTTTTAGTCTGTGTGTTTGTAATTCCCCCAATTTTATTTTCTTTGGTGTTTAGGAAGTTTTGCTCTGATTTTTGATTCTATAAACTCTACAATTGAGTCTCTTTGGTTTTGGGGATTTTTATATTGGTGTTGCATTCTATAAGCTTGTAATTGATCTGTGTGTGTGTGTGTGAAATTTGCAAAGCTTAGCATTTCTGCTTCTGTAAGTATGCATCTTTTATCCTAGTTTAGTCTCTTGAAGTTTTGGGAAAATTATTAGATAATCTTGGAGTACCATGTGGTGCCTAGGCGGCGGTCCCCGGAAAATGGGAAACTGCAATTCACACTAAGTGGGTCATCCCTAGTCTCCCAATCTACTTTCGAACTGTCAGATTTTCCACTACCCATTGGTTTGGACACATAAGCAATGACACATGGTGTGATGGGAGTATCCAAGTTTTGTGCTACAAGTCAGTGGAAATTCTGGATGCCAAAAGTTGTTTAATTAGCAATGATAAAAAAATACCCGAAGTTAAGTTAGTGATTTTGAATGGGAGAAGTGTATATGATATTTTCTCTCTTTTCTAATTAATTATGAGGGATAATGAATTGGATCTTCATGCTCAAGTGGCTCTTAGTTTTGCTTTCCAATTTTAGAAAGTAGGGCGTACCCTATTTGGCTCAAACTAAGGTGGTGTTTGGGAAGTCTTGAACTTGGGTTTTTTTTTTTTTTTTTTCCACAAAAAGACAAACTTTTTGCAAAATAAAAAAAAAACACATCCAAACAAAATATCACATATAATCCCATAATCATTTCACTTTTTCTCTCACAAATATCATATCCAATCACAAAAAAATCCAACTATCTTCCTAAACACAAAAAAAAATTTTCTCCAATAATATCTTACAACTAAAAAGACCTACATAAAAACTCACTTCCCAAACACCCACTAAATATGGTAGAAATTATTTTATTTTCTGCGATGTTTGTTTTAAATTTGAGCTACTTTTAAGTCAAATTACTTTTTGTTTTTTTAAAGGGCTTGTAAAACCAAGAAACATCAATAGGAACTTTAAATTAGATAAAATTAGGTAATGGTGCAGTCTCTGGTGCAAGATTAGAGCAATAGGTGGATTTCTTAGCTTCCCACTCTTCTTATTCTTTTGGCTGAAATGAAGGCATATGGATGAACAGAGAGTTGCAATTCAAGAAAACCGTTTTTTTTTTTTTTTTTTGATAACTCAGTATCTGGTCCATTGGGTTGATGAATTCAGGGGACCAATCCCACCATCCACTTGCGGGGTCCCAATTAAAGCTAGGGCAAAACCCGGTATGGACTGGCCCCAAGAAATTGTTTATAGAAGGTTTCGAACCTGAGACCTTCTAGGGAGCACATTCCCAGGGCCCAAGCCTTAACCACCAAGCCAACCCCTTGACGTTGCACATTAAGAAAACTGTAGTGAAGAAGATTCTGAGAAATGAGAAGTTATATTCTCACTCTCTCTCTCACTCTCTCTAGGCTATCTCCATATGTAAGTTGACATCGTGTATCAAAATTTAGCTTTACTAAGAAGATGGCATGCTATGAACTCTCTTAAGGGATCATGGACCCTTTTTTTTAGCCAAATTATACCCCACTGCTATCATGATATGATGTGAATTTATTAGAAATAATGGGTCTTGTTAACTTGTTCCCTTAGGGCACAAGTTAAATGACTTGAAAAGATTTTACATTCTTTATTGCATTGCATGCACTTTCATTCAAAATATACAATCTTTTTAAACTTCTTAACATGTGACCTAAGGCACACGCCAACAAAATCCTAGAATATTTAAGAAACAACTAGTTCCAACTATTAAAATTATGGGTCTTTTGGGCAATATTATTAGTATAACCTTATACCATGTGGGTCTTGGGGCAATTTTGAAGAAAATAATTTGAGGGCCAATGATTATAATTAAAATTTTGGGGCTTTATGCCTATTATTTTTTTCTCCTTTTTAGGCCAAAAAGTTCTTATTTTTCACTTTTTTAAATAGAGATTAAGACATTCTATTTGCACTTTGTTTAACGAATAAAATGTGGAAAATGATTTCTTATGTTTTGATATAATGAAATGTAAATATATTTTTGATGCAAAAATGAACAGGTTTTTAACTTGTTATTTGTTTTCATGTATATAAACTTAATATATATTTGTCACCATGTCCCCCTCAAATTGCTTTAGCCTTAGCCAATCATCTAAATCTCAATGGAATTCCCATTTAAATTGGTTTTTTACCAAATTATGTCAGCAAATCTAAACAAGACAAATAATTTCAAGCTAACTAACATAGGTCCACAAAAGTTAGAATCTTCTATGGCATCCTACTGTTTATTGAGCATTTTATCACCCTTATTTCAATCTGATAGGTTTTTAGTGCTTTTTGACCGTGATGATCCAATGTGATAATTTTTCTGTAGGTTTAATTGTGTACGTGTGTGATAATTTTTGTATAGGTTTAATCGTGTGTTTGTGTGTGTGTGTGTGTGTGAGAGAGAGAGAGAGAGAGAGGATGAAATGACAAAGGATGTATGATGTTAGTAGGCCATGAGATCAAGCGACACTAGTGCAACTTATGATAAGGGAAAGTATTGGGGAACTGAAGTTTACCATAATAGTGATTCATACATTATGATATCATATGTAATCCGATGCATCTAAATGATCTGTTCTGAGTTGTTC